>NW_027116798.1:5000000-10000000 GCF_024137725.1 Prorops nasuta
TATCTTATTCTATATATTTACAATATTCTATCAATGAATATTTCTTGTAATATCTTTAAAAATCGTAAACAAGATTTCCATAGATGCATTGTTACAAATGTCTATGATGCATTCTATAAATTCTTAACGTTTTAATAAATTATTCAGGTAATTTCTACATCGACACAGCCTCTAGTACCCTTACAGACTTGAGCCGTTAATGTGTACCTGTACGCATTGTGAATGTGATCCTACGGCTCTCGGTGTATGCGGGGTTTGATGATCGGTCAACGATTATATAGATGCCTGAACAATAAACGTGTTAATACTCGAATTGCGGATTTGGATAAAAGTATAAATGAAAGGAAGAATAAATCTATCTGACTTTCTCTCTCTCTCTCTCTCTCTCTCTAGATAGGATGAAATATGAAATGAAAGTGGGCGAAAAAGAGGTGAAATAAAAAGATAAGCAGATTTGATGAAAGAGGACCGAAAAAGAATATAATTGCGAACAGAATGGACCGTGTGTTCTACATAGAGCGTGCAGGAGGGGAAATGAGGAAGAAGGAATATATAAATAAATAGTTAAGAATGGATGTAAGTAGAGGTAAGGATAATGTATGAAATAGAGAAGTGTAATGTATGAAAGAAGTTAGGTGATATCCGAAAGGGTGCCTTTATAAAATACAACAAAAACAGATGATTGATCATCTTATATTTCGGAGCTGGTAATATGCATATCGAACACATCACATTCAAGTCTCACTGTCATTATGTTTGTAAGCACGGACCCTATGATCTGAAGTTATTCGACGAATTTTATAGTTTCATTTGTTTTATAATATCATAAAGTCGTCTGGAAAGATAACACCCTAATACCGTTACAAATAATAAAGCAAAGATCGTGTGAAATATTTTAATTGCCTTAATTAATAAATAAATAGTTTAAAAATGTATTACCTCGTACAGTGGAATATATCGAAAGAAATAACAAATTTGACGGAGAAACATTTAAATAAAAGTGCTAATGTGGGCGAGAAAGTCAAAGTAAATTATGACGGAGAGATATTCAAAGGAATTGTTTTGAAATGCACTGGTAATTACATTCTTTAAAATAAACTATTTAAACTCATAGTCAAGAAATTTCGTAGTTTGTACAAATTGATTGTGTTAACCTTGTAATTTCAAACAAAATTTTATAAATTTTCATTAAAAAGGTTAAGTTTTGGAAAGAGAAATCTGTTATTACACCTCTTTTATTTCGAAACTCTATTTAACATAGAGTTGTTGTTTGAATATCAATATTCACTATTGTAATCATTTCACCACGCATTCACCTTTATTATAAAACAAAAATTTAATTATATATTATCTTTTATTTCCTGACATCCGACTTTTACATACTGTAACTCATTTGAATAAATCAATCATGTACAACAATCAGATTGCTATTATCACAGAGCAGTTATTAATTTGTTCCGTTTAGGTGGAAATATTGATTTCCTTAAAATTACGAGTTACTGTAGACTATTAGGGTAATTACTTTGACTGTAACCAATGGCAACTGGAAACGTATTCGTATTGTCATTGGTGTGTATAAAGTCATACCACGAACATCCAGATCTCCCCGCCTTCACTAAATAGAATAACTCTATAAAGTTTTACAGCCTCTGTACATGTAAAAGGAATATACAGTGTGGTGGGTGGCGGTGTGAGCGTCTATAATCTGACATCAAAGTAATCCAAAATGTCATTCGTTTATAAAAAGGTTATCATCGGTCTAAGTTATAATATGTTATACATTGCAAAATCAGTAGAGCGTTTAACTTGTAATAAATTAATAAATCACTATGATACATATTACATTTTTAAACGATTATGAATATATAAATATGTGATCAATATTTCATGATATTATCATTCAAATTATTTACAAAAAATATATAATAGACTTTTCTTTCCTTGGCGAATAAATTTGAATAAATCAGAATAAAAGAATAGTAAACCCTTCCCTAATAATAGAATGAATTAATATTTACAGAAAATAAGGGATACTTGAAGAGTATAACCGTGACCACAGATGGTAAAATGATATATAAGAACAAAATTAAAGCCAAATATATTGGTAAAATTGCAAAAAGAAGATCGCTTAAAAAAATTAGAAAAAGTTTAATTGATAAGGAAAAAAAGAAATGATGACCATGCCGTCAAATATTGATATCAATGGAGGAAATAGTATGTGAAACAAATTAAACGTCCGTTGAAAATACATACCGTTATTATTCGATTTGATTTGAATTCTACAAGACAGCCGAGATTTTGCTACTGCAAGAATTGGCATATGTACACTGATCGGCATGTATGGAGTCCCTTGATGCATTTAGGAACCACGTTATAGGGTCGCTCATTATCAAAAATTCAAAAAGAAAAAACGCGAATTAAATTAAATTTGTAATTAAAAAACTTTAAATAATTAAATTTTAAGTTTTTGAATAAAAAATATATGCTAACTGGCATTTTCCCGTCTTGAATTACTAATGGTAAGGGGTTTTATAACGCTGTTCGTAAATGCATCAAGGGACGCCATACATGCCGGTGAGTGTACAGTAAAAGCGCGGTGCAAAGTACATTAACCCATTAACGTCCAAAATGTCAAAATTTCTTGCACGTTTTCAAAGTGATTTTTTCCTATGTAATTGGCGTTGAAAAAATTCTTGAACCACATATTCTGATGTAAAATTGCATGCTCTTTCAGAATCCGTTGCCAGAATCATGATAAAACTCACAGGAAAAGAGATATGCTCGATTGAAACATAAAAAACACCTAAATTTTCGAACAAAAAATTTTTTAGGATTTTTTTTCGAAGTGTTACGGTGAAGATATCACCTTGCGACCGTGATCAAAGGTGATCATGGGAGTTGTAGTTCAACAGGGAATTTTTTTGTTGACCTTGAACCATCGCTTCTTTACAAAATGGCGGAAAAAACGAATTTTTTTTTTTCAATTTTCATCAACTTTTTTCTCGAAATCTATGGTCTTTAGAAAAAAATGCATAAAAACAAAAATGCCTTAGAATCGCTCGAGGAACATTCTCAAATTTTTTCAGAATTTTTTGAGACAATTTTTGATTTTCTGGGAAACTTGTGAAATGGAATTTTCAAAAATGTCTCCAAAAATTCTGAAAAAATTTTAGGATGTTTCTCGAGTGCTTCTAAGACATTTTTGTTCTTATGAATTTTTTTCTAAAGTCCATAGATTTCGAGAAAAAAATTGATAAAGTTGAAAAAATAAAAATTCGTTTCGGCCGATGTTTTGAAAACCTATTGGTAAAAAAACGTTCTGTCTACGAAAACTCGGAAAAATTTTACAATATTGCTCGAATGATTCTAACTTATTTTCATTCTTTTTTCAAAGACTTATAGATTCCGACAAAAATTTCATCCTTTATTTCCATTTCATTTCGGCAGATAAGCGTAATTTTTGGTCTCATGTATTCATGAATATTCGTCTTTTTTTGTTCTCTTCTTTCGTATTTTTGTACATACGGATGAGTGATAAATAAACGAAATCATTAATTTCATACATTATGTCGCTGAAACGTGTAAGATCTTCTGAATATGAATCAGATCCTTCAGATAGTGATTCAGAACGCAACGTATTGATTCCGGATCCTGACTATTCAGGTTCCGATGATTCTGGTTCCGATTTTGATTCAGATTGCGAACATGAAATACCCAATATCACTTACAATAAAGCTCGTGCAAATTTTTCTGAAAAACAAGATATACTTGAAAAAGGTCATGAATTCACTTGGATTGAGGGTGAAAAGTTACACCCTGATTCTTGTGAAGATAAAGTATTATTGTCCGAATCGCAAAAAAAGAAAATACGTAGGAGCGAACCTTTTCAATTGTTTGAAACCTTTTTTTCTATTGAAATGAAAAAATATATTATTGATGCGTGTAAAGACAATGGTTATGATCTGAAATTGAAAGATCTTGATACTTTTATTGGAATAGTTATTTTTTCTACATTCAATCCCAGAAAATCACAGAGAGATTACTGGTCATCTGATCCGTATTTATCTAATGAAGTAGTTTCTTCTGCAATGTCTCGCCAACAATTTGAAATCACAAAATCTAAATTGAAGTTTTCAAAAAACAAAGACAAAGATTCAAATGATCGAGGATGGCGCGTTCGTTCTCTACTGAAACTTTTTCAAAATAACATCATGAAATTCGGAATATGGAGAACTGCTCTATCCGTTGATGAGATGATGGCCAAATCCTATGCAAAAACTGTTTTGAAACAATTTATTCGAGGAAAACCGATAAGATTTGGTTTGAAATTTTGGGGCTTGTGTACTTCGGACGGCTATCTACTGAATTTGGATCTTTATTGCGGCAAGAATTCTCAAATTGGAGATAAGTTATCTAAATGTGCTTTAGGTTCACGAGTAGTATTATATTTATTACAACCATTTTTTCAAATAATAAGTTATAACAAAATTTCTCAATTTCATCTGTACTTTGACAACTTCTTCACGAACATGGATTTGGTATTACATTTGAAGAAATTGCGTTTGAAATGCACTGGTACTATCAGAGATAATCGAGTCAAAGAAAAAAATGTGCTTGATAAGAAAGCTCCAAGAGGGACATATGTGGTGAAGCACGACGTAAACAGTGGCATAAATTTCATTACTATCATGGATTCGAAGCCCGTCTCAATAGCTTCAACTGCAGCAGGTGTCAATCCTCTATCTATTTCAAAAAGATACAGCGCAGAGGCTAAATCTAAAATTGAAATACCTTTTCCGCAAGCTTTTCACCTATATAACAAATTCATGGGAGGTTTTGACCTGCATGACGGACATTGCAATGACATACTCCCAAGTATACGATCAAAAAAATGGACATGGGTAGTTTTTATGAGACTTATACAGGCGTCTATTACTAATTCTCTTGTAATTTTCAATGCTGCTAACGATGGAAAGAAAAAAGTTGGAATAAAAGAGTTCACTATTTCGATTGCCAAATACTAATTACAAAAAAGTAGTCGCAAAAGTAAAGCACATGGACGATCTAATAGTGACAAATTGAGGATTTGTTCGAATGGAAACTGTCCAATAAGAACAAGAATTTTCTGCAAAACATGTAATTTAAATATTTGCAATAAATGTTGGCTAAAAAAGCACACCTAAAAGTATGAATAAGTGAGAGGCAAGGGGACTCACGGAAAACAAGCACCCCGAGACGTGAGAGGCAAGGGGACTCACGGGAAAAAAGCACCCCAAAGGAGACAGAATTTTACCACGTCCACGCCGTAGTCTCTGGGTAACGCTAAGAGTAAAAAAATCTTCCTAAAATTTGCACAGAAATCGTTTTTTACCAATAGGTTTTTAGAACATAGCGGCCGAAACGAATTTTTTTTTTCAACTTTATCAATTTTTTTCTCGAAATCTATGGACTTTAGAAAAAAATTCATAAGAACAAAAATGTCTTAGAAGCACTCGAGAAACATCCTAAAATTTTTTCAGAATTTTTGGAGACATTTTTGAAAATTCCATTTCACAAGTTTCCCGGAAAATCAAAAATTGTCTCAAAAAATTCTGAAAAAATTTGAGAATGTTCCTCGAGCGATTCTAAGGCATTTTTGTTTTTATGAATTTTTTTCTAAAGACCATAGATTTCGAGAAAAAAGTTGATGAAGATTGAAAAAAACAAATTCGTTTTTTCCGCCATTTTGTAAAGATGCGATGGTTCAAGGTCAACAACAAAATTCCCTGTTAAACTTCAACTCCCATGATCACCTTTGATCACGGTCGCAAGGTGATATCTTCACCGTAACACTTCGAAAAAAAATCCTAAAAAATTTTTTGTTCGAAAATTTAGGTGTTTTTTATGTTTCAATCGAGCATATCTCTTTTCCTGTGAGTTTTATCATGATTCTGGCAACGGATTCTGAAAGAGCATGCAATTTTACATCAGAATATGTGGTTCAAGAATTTTTTCAACGCCAATTACATAGGAAAAAATCACTTTGAAAACGTGCAAGAAATTTTGACATTTAGGACGTTAATGGGTTAATAGATAATGCCGCGCGTTCGTTACACACGCTGATTGTCCGCTCCACACACTTCATACGGCGCACGTGTATTTCACGCGCCGTGTAATCGCATCTTCACATTGAAATAACTTCTAGATGCAACGGTATCAATTTTATTTCTATTTACATCGCTATAATGTGTTTTTACAATTAAATACGCACAAAATTAGAACGAGTATCAAATTTTCTAACATTAAGTTAAGCATTTGAGATAGTACGAACATTTTTTTTTTATTTTCTTATTTTAGTAAAATTTGTAAAATTCTATGTTGTGGTTCTATCGCTGATTCACGACAAACTCGAAATTCTTTTGTATAATAAAGTTTATTGACGTTTGATTTACAATGTTTCTTCTTTATACAAATTGATAACCAGAGCCATGAGCTAGATAATTATAGTTTTAAGAGACAAAGGATTGCCTGGATAAGTTTAAGAGATAAGAGGACTGAAGGTCCTAGGAGACTCGACTTGTTCCTTCTAGCTTTTGACTCGAACTGATTTTTGGGGCTGCACGTTTGGGGCTCCTACCCTCAAAGTGCAGCGTCAAACATTACCTTATATGGTAACATTTGCGGGTCCCAATGGTCAAATGCGTCATTGTTCTAGAACATTCGACTGCCGTCGAAGTGCATTTTGCCACGTGTCGGGACTTAGCCTTGGCGACTGTGTGAACGAGCTGCGTCTGGCGCTTCGTATTACATTTAGGAATTTGTCGCTTTTAGGAGTATCTCTCCTTTACAATGAGGCTATTGATATTTTAATATAATTATGATAGATTTAGAGTTATTAATTATATCTTTAAATGATAATAATATTAATAATATTAATTATATAATGCTTATTGTAGCAATGAGTTATGTACGTTTATTCTATGTACATAACATCTAATATATTGCAGATACTTAATTATTTTGGTATTTTTACTCATTGTTGATAAGTTTATAGAAGCAATTGCCACGATAATTAAAAAATTTACTGCTTGAGAGATTTAAAAAAAGAATTTTATATAATTTAAGTTTTACGAATTATGTTAAATTATCAAATTTACATTATGGGCCCATTTGCATTCAAAGATTTTCATTTCAGACGTTTTTCAAAAGTTATTTTTCTTTAAAAGCTACTTAATCTCTTTCATAATGGGATGTCTTTTAATGTTCAATTTATTTTTTTACTCTACCATAGATAATGATATTGGCGTGATTACACCCCAAAATAGCTTGGAATGTAACGATATTGATATATGTAGTGATGCTACTGTAGTATTAAACAATGAAATTGAAGAAATTAATGAACCCATTATCTATAATGGTATTGGTAACCATTTTTATAATAAATTAAATTTATATATGAAATGAATACTGTTATTATTACTTTACATTATTAAAGATGAATTTTTAAATATGAGTACACATGTGTCTGATAACCAAAATGAAAATGATAATTTGGAAAGAGATAATAATGGGTTTGAAACCCAAAATCAAAATGATATTTTTGAAAGATATAATAATCAAGAGACACGGTAGTGTCTCGACGGCAAGTACAGAAAAAAGTAGATAATGACATGTATATACGGCCGTCGAGGCACTACTCTCTTATACAGCAAGTTTGGCTGTCCTAATTTTCAAACCGATTTTTCTTTGTGAATAATCCACTATCATAATTTAAGCAAAGCTTTTCTTAAAATGGTTTTGAACGAGCTTTCATTTGAGCCCATAAACATTAAAATCGGTTCACGCAATCCAGAGATCTCATACTCTGTTTGCTATATATATGCCGAAGTTGAAATTCTTCTCCCTTCTCTCTGTATGTCTCGGGCTGATCTGTATGTCTCGGGCTGAAGTTGGCTGCTATATTCACCTGCTATATTCAATACCGGCATAACCCTAAATTTCGATCGATTTCGATAGAACTGTCAAAATCAAAATTACTCTGTTGGGGTAAAAATAGTATGATATAATTCAAAGTGTAGATAATTAAACAAACTAAAGGAATAAATACATGAAGGAGTCTGATGGAGAATCAGATAAGTAACACAACATTGTAAAATATATTAAAATTTAATATTTTGTGGTACTTTGTGGGATTTTATTTCAGGTTATAAATAAAATATTTTCCTTGTATGCACCTCTGATTTGAAGTCATACCAGTGCCAAATGCTCTAACAATTCTTGGAAATACCCTGTTATTGAAGAATGTAGATTAACGAAAATTGTAAATGAAACAGAAGGATGAGGTTGTTACGTTCACTCATAACCAACACACATGGTAGTGTTTCAACAACAATTAACATAAACGTTTTTAAGAAAAGTAAGTACATTGTGAAAAAAATTAGTTTAATTAAAGCAAAGTTATATACAAGGTATCCTTTCATAGTTTGCAATTTGATGCCAGACCAGTGCCAAATGCTATAACAATTCTTGGAAAAATGCAAGCACCAAAAAGTACTACCATAGTTAAAGAGGAATCAGTTACAGTTCCAGTGGATATTACTACTTTTTATAATAAAATAGATAATGAAGATAGTGCTGCCATGTGTTGCTGGAAAACAGAGCTTTGGTTTAATGCAACTACGGAGTACTGGTTGAGCAATGGAAACAGTAGTTTGAAATGTGATTAACTGTTGATGACTCAATGATATGTCAATTTACTAGCGAAAGAAAAAGATAAGCCAATTGTTCATTATCACATGGTAAAGTATGTGTAACTCATTCAACCGCTTAAAATGTATGTAATTAAAAATTAATTGTTTATTTATTTATTTTTTAATTCAGCTCAAGCATGTATTAAAATATAACAATTACTTTGTTGAGTCTCTCTTTCCAGATGTACTTCAAAGGTTATTGAAATACCCTGTTATTCAAAAATGCAGGTTATTGCAGATAAAACAGATAAGGATAATCTTGTTACATTCACTCATAATTAAGACACACGGTAGTGTCTCAATAGCTATAAACGTAAACATTTTCATGTAAAGTAAGTACATTGTAAAAAGAATTTGTTTAATTAAAATAAAGTTATATATAGGCATTATTTCATAGTTTGCAGTTTGATGCCAACCAGTGCCAAATGCTATAACAATTCTTGGAAATACCCTGTCATTGGAGAATGCAGATTAACAAAGGTTGTAAATGAAACAGAGAAGGATGAGGTTTAAACATATGCTAAACATCCAGGTATGGAAATCAATAACAAAATTAATGTTTAAATTTTTCTTTTCTTTAAACTCATATGGATTTCAACTGTCCGATAAGTTATATCATATATAGAAACAATTTTCCATGAGACAATAAATCTTTCTTATTACTACGATTAAAGAAAAGCAGATAAATATTTTCTAATCGTTATTTAATATTCAATTATAATATAAAAAAGTATTAAAACCATATATTTACCTACGCTTCCCCAATCAGAATAGAAAGAAATTATTATTATTACCAAAAAAATTATTCAAATTTAATTTTTTATAAAAATAACATTGATTTTTATAATATAATATGTAATATATCTTTTGGTACTTAGTGAGATTTTATTTCAGATTGATTTACAATAACATGTTTATTGTGTCATTGTGCAGGGTTAAGCTGTAATATTTAATACAAGAAGTCAGAAATGATTCCAGTTTACCATAGAAAGAGCCATAATGCAAAGTTAATGTTGAGAGTTAAACCTAAGGAAAAGGTGGAGAAATTAAAAAATTAATTTGGAAGCCAATTTTTAATAGCGAAAGGCTTGCAGGTGATTTTGGGCATAAACCCTTTGAAATATATAAGTCAATTAAATCATCATTTTAATGATAACGTCATCTAGAAATGAAACAATGAAAAGAAGTCATCATATTAATATTTTCCATGCAATAGAATTTACAGTGAATAACTTTGCGAAACTGAAAGCAGTATATCCACAAAAGAGTGGCTTCCATTGTATAAATTGGTGTATTTCCTAGTTTATATTAATGAAAGGAAAATATAAATGGTACTAGTGTGCTGGAGAAAGTGCCATAATTCAAAGTTGATATTGACGGTACCAGCTAAGAAAATGATGGATAAATATGAGCTAATTTATAAGAAAATCCTTAAGAGTGAAGTGCTTGCAGGTGATTTTAGGCATACAACTTTAGAATTAGAAATCACATAGTTGATGAAAATTATAATAAATTTATGTAGATGTGTAAATATGAAAAGAATTCATGATTGCAATATTTTACATGTGATCAGGCATATGGTGAATAAAATTAGGAAACTGAAAGCTGTATATTTAATAAAGAGAGGCATCCATTGTATAAATTGGTGTATTTCCTAGTTTATACTAATGAAGGGAAAATATAAATGGCACTAGTGTGCTGGAGAAAGTGCCATAATTCAAAGTTGATGTTGAGGTTAACAGCTAAAAAAGTGATGGATAAATATGAGTTAATTTATAAGAAAATCCTTGAGAGTGAAGTGCCTGCAGGTGATTTTGGGCATACAACTTTGGAATTAGAAATAACATAGTTGATGAAAATTATAATAAAATCATGTAAATGTGTAAATATGAAAGGAATTCATAATTTCAATATTTCACATGTAATAGAACATACAGTGTGTAACTTCAAGAAACTGAAAGCAGTATACCTAAAAAACATAGACTTCCATCAAGAGACACGGTAGTGTCTCGACGGCAAGTACATAAAAGTAGGTATAGACATGTCTATACCGCCGTCGAGGCACTACTGTATCTTATACAGCAAGTTTGGCTGTCTCAATTTTTAAATAGATTTTTCTCCGTAAATGAAACACTGTCATGATGTCAGTAAAGCTTTTCTTGAAATGGTTTGGAACAAGCTTTTATTTGAGCCCATAAACATCAAAATTGGTTCACGCAATCCAGAGATCTCATAATCTGTTAGCTATATATATAACGAATTTAATTTCTTTCCGTCATCTTCTTCTTCTCCAGCCAGAATGTATGTCTCGGGCTGAAGTTAATCGCTAAAGAAAATGACGTAATTTTTACAAACGCGACGTTTAAATAATCGATATAATCGATAACTAATATGGCGACTACTGTTAGCTGTCAATTGAATGTCAATTGAATTGTAAGGTTTACCGGTATAACCTTAATATTTTTATAAAAATGAATTGGCTGTAATGATAGTGTAATAGTGTAATATAATCAAAACTACGGATAATTTAAGGGAGAAACATGAAGGAGCCAGCAAGATTATCAGATAAGTCACATTGTATTGAAAAATATGTATAAAATTTAATGTTTGGTGGTACTTTGTGGGATTTTTTTTATTGCAGGTTATATAATATTCCTTATATGCATATTCCTTGTATGCAGCTCTGATTTGAAGTCCTACCAATGCCAAATGCTCTAACAATTCTTGGAAATATCCTGTTATTGAAGAATGTAGATTGAGGATGATTGTAAATGAAACAGAGAAGGATGAGGTTGTTACGTTAACTCATAATCAAGACACATGGTAGTGTCTCAACAGCAATTAACATAAACGTTTTTCAGTAAAGTAAGTGCATTGTAAAAAAAATTTGTTTTATTAAAACAAAGTTATATATAAGGCACCATTTCATAGTTTGCAGTTTGATGCGAAACCAGTGCCAAATTATGTAAAAATTCTTGGAAATACCCTGATATTGGAAAATGCAGATTAACGAAGATTGTAAATGCAACAAATAACGTAACAATTCTTGGAAATACCCTGTTATTGGAGAATGGAGATTAAGGAAGTTTGTAAATGAAACAGAGAAGGATGAGGTTGTTACGTTCACTCATAATCAAGACACATGGTATTGTCTCAACAGCAATTAACATAAAGGTTTTTAAGTAAAGTAAGTGCATTGTAAAAAAAGTTTGTTTTATTAAAATAAAGTTATATATAAGGCACCATTTCATAGTTTGCAGTATGATGCCAAACCAGTGCCAAATAATGTATCAAATCTTGGAAATACCCTGTTATTGGAGGATGCAGATTAAGGAAGATTTTAAATAAAACAAATATCATATATGCGTACAAATATTTCAGACTAAATTATAGTAATGCTTGTTTGGAAAATATGAAGCATTCCGATGAACCTTCATTTACGTAGAGTACCAGTTGACTAGTGTTTGGATTTAAGCTAATTATACAATAATAGATGTTTACAAAAGACGCAAAGACACCCAAATATTACAGATCTTTAGTCTCAAGGAAGTTAAGTCACCAAGCACTAAAGAAAATGGAGATGGAGCAACATCAAATACTGGTAAGTAACTGAGATGCTTCATGTTTCTTCAAAAATTTATTTTCTTTGAAGATTGAGATTGTTAAATGATGAATTTGATTTTAGGTTTACTCGTAGTGTCAACATTTATTATTTTACAGTCACTGTGCAAGTGTATTATAGCAAATAGTAATACTTGTGCTTTGACTTAAATACATTTGGTACATTTGAATTAAATATCCAAGGAGGAAGGTTCGCATACATACCGGCTATTGGAGTTGAATCAACAATTGTGCTTTTCACTCCTGCATTCTGGTACTTGAAACAGGCAAAGATGAAAGCATTGAAAGATTGGCAAAGTAAGAATAAGCCAATATTCAGAAAAACGTCATCCATTGCACAGCCATAATTTAAGGATGAGACTCATTGGATGAAATTCTGTAAAATTCAGTTAATAACTGTTGATTGTTTTCCTCTGTTACCTATGCTAGTATTCTAGGCCAAAGGCGGTATACTGGTCATTGGTATGGATGAAAGAATGCACGTTTATTCTCAATTGAAACTCAGTCCAAAAATTAATGGTTTCCACTCCATTTTGCAGCTCCAGAAATCCGACCAGTTTCAACAGTGTATAGTAATTAGCGAAACGAACATTTGAGGACTCTGGCACAGGAAATGTTATAAGGACGACTCGCCAATGTATCTCCTATATCACCTTTGTCAAGAATTAGCAGCATAAATGTGATAGTATTTGGTGCTAAAAAGAAACGTGGTATGCAAAACGACATTGTCAGCTTTGAATATATGCTTCATTGTAGCTTATTCAAAGCTTTGCGAATTGCTTGTCCAGTCTTGCCCCAATATCAACTCAAGTAGTTGATGAAACTAGTGAAGTCTAGCAAGGTCAGATGGTGGTAAAAGTCAAATGTTGATAAACAGAAAATGTAAATTAATTAAAACATACGTTTTACTTAATTATTTTTATATGTTGAAAGTATGTTTATTGATTATGAAAAATTTAATCAAACTTTTATTATAGTGAAACTGAAAACATTAAACAAGTAGCCGGGGCATTAATTATGAAGTTCATTTATGCAGAATGCATTACAAATATCAATAAATTCAATGTGTTGACTGTGATATTTTTTCAATGTTAATATATATTATTTTATTAGTTAAGCGCTTCTGTTTCAAAAAATGAGAAGTGTGGAAATTTTCTTTAAATTCTGTAGAAAAATTAAAAGAATTATTTAATTTTTTAAATATTATACTCTTACAAAACGTTATGAAACCCCACAAAAAACAGACTTCGCCTGTAAAAAAAAGACGGCAAGTACATAAGCCATCTCGCATAAATAATATAGTAAAATTATCCAATTAAAAAAAGTAGTGAAATCCAAATATTAGGCAAGTTTATTTTTTCACCTTAGCAAAAGTTAAATTTTTGAAAAAAAGAAAGGAACAAAAAAGTTGCTTGCCGGGCCCGTAATGTCTATGAACAGTGGGAAATGAATCGTGTGTGAGATTCAGCTATAGCGTAGTACAGCAAATTTCATGTTAAAATACAGAGTGAAGTTAGCCGAACCACAGACGGTTCTATTTCTCACTGTGCATGGACATTACGGGCCCGGCAAGTAACTTTGTTGTTCCTTTTTTTTTCAAAAATTTAACTTTTGCTAAGGTGAAAAAATACACTTGCCTAATATTTGGATTTCACTACTTTTTTTAATTGGATAATTTTACTATATTATTTATGCGAGATGGCTTATGTACTTGCCGTCTTTTTTTTACAGGCGAAGTCTGTTTTTTGTGGGATTGCATTAACTGGTATATATTTTACAGTTTATATTAATGAAAAGAATATATAAATGTCACTAGTTTACCAGGGAAAGAGCCATAATGGAAAGATGATAGTGAGAGTAACACCTAAGAAAAAAGTGGATTTAAAGGTAAATTTAGAAACAAATTTTTGAAAACGAAAGGCTTTAATGTGATATTGGGTATATGATGTTGAAAATATAACTCAAACAGTCATTGAATCCTATGTTAAATGCCTCTAAAAGTGTAATTATGATAAGAACTCATCATTGTAATATTTTGTATTATATTTAATAGATTAATAAATTAATATCTCGAATTGAAGCTTTACATTATGGAACGATGAGAACATTGGAAAATGTTTTATTAGATTGAATTAGTTAAAAGAATTTTTAGTTTTAATTCCTATATTCTTACAAAACGTTATAAGATCCCACAAAAAACAAGCTTTGCTTGTAAAAAAAGGACGGCAAGTACATAAGTCGTATCTAGTATGATTAATATATAGTAATATAAAATATTTTAATTAAAAAAAAGTAGTGAAATCCAAATGTTAGGCAAGTATAAATGTTTTCCATGGCGAAAATTGAAATTTGGAAAAAAGTAAATAGTAATACAAAAATTACTTGCCAAGCCCGTAATATTCATGTGTAAGTCGCTATCTTGCAATATAAGCATTGCTTCTCGTAAGTTAAAAATGTGGCTATTTAATACGATTGCATACAACGGGCCTGGAGGGTAATTTTTGTATTACTATTTACTTTTTTCCAAATTTCAATTTTCGCCATGGAAAACATTTATACTTGCCTAACATTTGGATTTCACTACTTTTTTTAATTAAAATATTTTATATTACTATATATTAATCATACTAGATACGACTTATGTACTTGCCGTCCTTTTTTTACAAGCAAAGCTTGTTTTTTGTGGGATAGGTCTGACACCCAAATTCAAAATGATAATTTGGAAAGAGTTAATAATGGGTCTGATTTCCAAAATCAAAATGATAATTTTGAAAGAGATACTAATGGGTCTGATATCCTAAATCAAAATAATAATTTGGAAAGAGATATTACTTCCCATAGTAATAATGAAATAAGAGGTAGTGAATGCACAATTATTCAAAATTATATTGATTGAACTGTTTTAAAATGTATATGTTTTCAGACGATATTGATATATACAGAAAGAAAGTCGGAAATGTACTATCAATTATTGAGATCGAAGTAAAAAAAAAATCTAAAAATCTATTAAAAGTAATAATTAAAAAATTTGTTTTAATATAGCTTTAAAAGAAGGTTACCGTCGGGGGGATTGAAGAATTACATTACCCTTTAGATTTATTTTTTATATGAAGTAATTATTTTTGAACATAGAATTCAATACATATTATTCTTTTATCAATAAAGAATAAGTTTCAATTTAATTAATAAAAAAAATTCATTTTGGCGTTAGGGGTTTTTGCTCAATCATATTGTGAACCAGTCTGCGCAAAGCGATCTACAATCCTGTTAATAAAAATGAATGAAAATATGGAGCACGGATATTAAACTATATTAATTTTAGGGGGAATTATCACTTTTGGATTTTCGAATAACGTCCAAATGTCTAAGTGTTACTTGTTTCAAGTAATCGAAAATATTTTATTTAAATAACTTTTTAATTTTCAATGGGTTGTCTCTTATACGTTATTTAAAAACCCAAAAAACGAAAGGGTCCTAAATTTATTATAGTTTAATAGTCTTACTCTATTTTTCATTCAGATAGATTTTGAAGACTAGAGCACCCGCGCAGACTATTTCACGACTTTATTTAACAAACCCACCTGTTTCCATTGTTGATTTTTTCGTATCAATAAAAAGTGAACGTACTCTTCATTAATAGAAGAATTATAAAAGTAATTATTTTATATAAATGAAGAATTCTAAATTGTAATGCAATTTTTCATTCCTCTCGATTGTAACCTACCCTTAAATCAGTTTATATGAGACACAGCAAGAGAGATGAGTTACTCCTTTTTCCATAGCTTAGACACTCTATCATTCTGACTATCAATGTGGTTATTCACGCGTACTAAAAAATTGCTATTAATCTCCTTATGATCATTTGGAAAAAAGTTGCGTAATATATCGCTATTAATTTTTAAATATAGTAATATTTTTAAATACATTCAAGTAAACACAAAAAGAATATCATTAGTGAGGTTATAATAGCGTACGATGTATAGCATGAAAGACGCTACCATCGATGACTTCACATAATTAATCGTCTAAGTTACCCTGGAACCTTTTGAAAAGTTTTTAATGCTAATAGCATTATCAAAAATATCAAAAACGCATACTACATCTGATAATAATACGTATAGAAGAGTAATTTTTTTATTTATTTTATAATAAGAGCGTAACGCCAGCTGAAATGTTTAAAAAGTTCTCATATCTCTTGAAATATTATTATGAATTATTGCAAACTTAATTAATATGCCAAAGAATCTGAGAAATGGTGCATTTAAATAAAACGTATTATGTGAAAATTATATATTATTACTTTAATGAAGTTTATCCAAAATTACGTAAGATGCTTTCGGCATATTTTAAATTCTTCTCCTCCACTTGAAAGAAATCGTTATATTAATCGTATTCTCACATCCTTATATCTTACGTAGTTTTTATTCAAATGGGGAGTAATGTTTTATTTAACATTTTTATTGTATATTTAAAAATAATTTAATTTTTATAGTATATAGTTGTATAAAATTAAGAATAATATTACAAAATTTATTATACCGTAATTGAATTTTGATCAATTATTTGACATTATATTTGTAATTTGTTATTTAATTGACCCACTTATCTGGAACGGGATAATCGCCTTCACGATTGTAATTTCGTATTCAACGCAGTTTTTCGTGTCTTCAATATCAATCAAACTTGTTAATTATCACTCTGATAGTTTTTCATCTATATTTTTTTCTTGAAATATGCTTAAAAAACTTCATATTTTGATTGCATTTCAATAGGAACAAGTTTCATTGCTCTAATCTTACAAGAAATTTTAAATGAAATTAATCGCAGCATCATCGGAAATATCTTACGTAATTAATAGATGGTCCCTTTATTTAACCAATACTGATCATTCAAGTGAGTAAAATGCACACATCGTTCTATAAGATACTTTGGTTTTTCTTTAAGTTTATGTAAATACTGTTTAATTATTTTCACATATACGGTATAACGAAACAACCACATTGATTTAAGGGTGATCGGTTCTATTACGCTCATCAAAATTTGTTATTACTTTATGCCGATATTTGTTTTCATATTTTTTTTTCAAGGCAGCTTCGGTGATATCATTGTATAACTAAAAATATGGTAAACAGCGTGTAACGACTTTTAAATTAATGTGGTAATTTTGATTGAGCACATATAAATTATAATTCATTTCTGTATTATATATTAGAGTATACAGGATCTTAAAAAATTTGAGAAAGAGTTTATTGGAAGAAAAGACACAGAGGTTGGTTATATTTTTGAAATTATTAATTACAAAGATTCTTATTGTCTAATCCATTAGATAAATAAATAAATTTTTATTCACAAAATGTATGTTTTAAGTTGTTATAATTTATTTTTTGAAGATTGAAATCAAGCCGAACAGCGGTATACGTGTCAACAGTGTTGAACTATCATATTTAAGAATATGGAAGCGAGAACCGAAAGAAATGATTCGTAAGCTATTATTGCTAATTATTGGTGCTGACGAATTAAAAAAATTATCTGCACGAGGAGCATGAAGCCAACGTGAAGGGATAAATCCTATTGTTTTGAATGCAATTGAATGTAATATTTTAAAGATTTAGATATTTTTTGCTTCTAATGATACGGCATAGATTTGATATCAGTTTCATATTTAAACATGTTTCTCAAACTAACTCAGTAATCATAGCTATTCGATAATTAATCTAAAGGTCGGTAAGGACATCTATAAATTTTTTTTATAAAATCTTCAAATATAATCCTTAATTAAAATGTTGTTAAAAATTTATGAATATTTAGTTCTAAACACATTCTGTTAATGAACAATATATTTTAACGATGCCTATCCGATAATCAAAGTCAATTATTTGTTTGACCTACAGTTATTTTTAAGTAGAAGAATTTCTTGCCTAAATAAGTTTTCTTCGAAAAAATTTAACATATTTTTAAATAATTTTTCTCAAGATAAACCACCCCATACAGCACACTTGTCTGAAAGTCACCTTATATACATATTTTAGTTATCTAATTGACTAAAATACGTCTAAAAGATATGTTTAATTCACTTGGTGTTTTATGGTTTTGTTTAAAAATAACTATATTTTTTGCATAGGGTATGTCAAAAGAAATTCAAGTTATAATTTGAAAAAATATGAATTTGCAAGAGTTGTAAATTTACTTTGCACCAGACTGAGACATCCAAGAAATTACACTCCAAAATCACGTATAAATAACGAAGAACAAAATTGAAAATTTTTACATTCTCTTAATGTTATATTTATATCGAATTCATAATAAATGTTGTTAATAATGAATAAATATTATATAATAATCCAAGAATTCTTATTTATATGTATTTTTAATTTGAGGGCCGCTTTTGCGTTAATTGCCCAGGACCGACTATTTAAAAAATGAAGAAAGTTCAAATTAACAATAGAACACCACTTTATTCACATATATTCATAGAACGGGAAGATAAAACGGATAATTTATGTAAAATAAAGGGTCGCCCTGCCAGGTCTCACTTTCACTTATTACACAATTCGGCCAACGTAATCAATTAAATTTCCCACTATTAATCCATACAGCACACTTGATTAAAAGTCCTCTTATAAACATCTTTTAGTTATCCAATTGACAAAAATACGTTTAAAAGTTATAATTAAGTCACTTGGTGTTGTATGGGATTATGGAAATATGAAGGGGGGGGGGGGAATACGGGTTAAGATAGATTGGAAAAAACTAGGAATAAATCAGTGAAAAGAAGGGATTAGTAAAGTACATTTCCGCGCATCACAAACACAGGACAAAACCAAATCAACATGGCAGTAATGTAAATAGAATGCATGAGTGCGATCAGCTGGCTCAAAAGATCCTCTTTACAAGAATTCAGGCGGATAGCCAACGTAAAACGGTCACGGCATTCAGCTCATACGCGGCGCAACTGGGATAGGTCCTATTCTTCTGTTTCACAATTATTTTCCAATTCCGTACTTTCGTTTTCCATAATCTTCCAATCAATAATGCTAATTCATCATTGGCCTTGATCTGGATCGCATTACGCCAATAAATATGCGGAATCAATCTTTATTCCGATTCATTTCTTGTTTTAACGCTAAACTAAGGCCGAGTCCTACCAAAGTTTAATTAATTAAAATATTATTGTATCCGTTATATGAAATATACTACTTTAAGTAGCTGTTGGTTTTTTGTGATATATTTCATGTTACTTGTACTTTACCACTTTCATTAATTGACTTTGGCAGGACTCAGCCTAAGTTGGCAGCCAAGCGTTTGAGTGGGTTGGCCACAGTGATATGAACTTGTGGGAATTTGGTACACCCACCAGTCAACGCACCGCTGTCTATTGCATGCTGCGGGCTAGCTAGCGATGACGTGGTGGGGGTACCAAATTCCCACAAGTTCACATCAATGGTTGGGCATACTGTTCTGAGTGGCGTGTGCTTTGAATTTGTCCAAACGCCTGGACTGCTAATGCCGGTGAAATGGAGATGTTACGGAAGGGGAAACACATGGTAAGGGGTACGGAAAGATGTTGCTAAGAGCAAATACGGAAAAGTAACAGGGGGAACATTATTAATATTAATAATACACTCATCCATACGATTTCCTAAAACTAATCACTCCTCTCCCGTGTACGGCAATTATGTTTTTTTTTTCTTAAATGACTACATTATCGACACACGGGAGATTATCCACTCGCACTCATTTAATTAAAAGAGAAAACGTAAATATTGACATCGGTGCTATGCGCGACATCGCAGCATCTCTATTACGTCGAGCCAAGGTCACGCTACTTTTCGGTGCGTTATGGATATTTTTAATTATACGTGACTTTGGTTATTTATTCAGAAACAGGGGAAATAGGGTGGTACAGAAATAAAGAGAGGATGAAGTTGGTAAAAGCAATGCGCTTGATAACGTTTCGCTACGTTACAATATAAATATATATAAATATATTGTAAGGAAAGAATGCGAACCGAGTTGTATAGCGTCGTGTAGAAAATAAACAAAAAGAATAAGAATAGTTGTTATGCATGTTGCTAAGCAACATGAATAACAGATAGAAAAAGATTGGTCGGTGACGAAAAAAAGAAGAGAAGATTCTGTGAAGAACGAAAGTCTACATGTTCTGCAATAAAATAAAGTTGTACTGTTTGTTTTGTCAATTATTCTTCTAACAAATCAGAAGTGGGATTCGAAAAGAATTAAAATAAGGTGAGATGGGTCGTCATCGCAAGAAAGAAGATTCACGTAAATGTAAGCAGCGCAGAAAACGGAAAAGATGTAGCAGTTCAACTTCAAGTGAAAGTGAAAGTCAAAAAGAAAAAGTTATGAGATTAGAATTGCTGGTGAAACAGTTGGAAAGAAGATCACAGGCGATGAATCAAACAGTAGGTGTTTCTAATATGAGACAAGGAGATGAGCAGCTTATACCATTATATGATCCGGCAATGGATGAGATGTCAGTGGAAACGTGGATCAAACACGTCGATGATTTGGCAGCACGTTTTGATTGGGATGACAGGACGATTGTACGACTGATAGCAAGTCGTCTAAAAGGTCACGCAAGGCAATGGTATGATTCGAGACAACAGATTATTTCTACGTGGGCCGAAACAAAGGATATAATGATAACGCAATTTCGTAAGTCAGTTCCATTTTCTAAGTTAATCAGAGAAGCAGCCAACTATGAAGCAAGGTTAGGACAAACATTAGGTGATTATTGTTTTCAAAAATTATGTAAGATAAGGAAGTTAAACATTGATATTCCTGACAAGTATCAGATAGATATGGTTATTGGAGGTATACGTGATGAAAATTTAGCGCGGATAATAAGATCGGCACAAAGTGCAAATACAAACGAACTTTATGCATATATGAATACACTTGGAGAAATTTCAAAAATGAATGAATATCAACGTATAGATACAAGTTCATCTCGAAGAAATAAATCAAATAGCGAAGGGTTTGTTAAAGGAAAAGAGAAGACAAAGACGGATAATGGTGATAATATAACTGTTAAATGTTTTAATTGTGGAATAAAAGGGCATGTAGCAAAAGATTGTAGAAGGCCACGCGTAGAGTGTGCTAAGTGCAAAAGGTTAGGTCATAAGGAAGACAATTGTTTACGAACGAAAAACGTGAATGAAATTAATACTGGAATGAATGTAAATTCAAATTCATACGAACTCAATGTATTTGTTAACGGTCGAAAATTAAAAGGATTAATAGATTCGGGAAGTGCATGTACAATCTTACGTGCATCCTTAATAGTTAAGTTTGGTATAACTAAAGAAGTAGGTCAGAATATTGTTTTGAAAGGATTTGCAAGTTACTTGATACATACAAACGAAGCAGTAACAATTGAATTAAGAGTAATGGAAGCGATGGCAAAAGTTAGGGCTTTAATAGTACCCGATTCATGTCTTATGTATGACATAATAGTAGGACGTGATTTCTTGAATCAAGATCATATTTTGACAATCAATAAAGGAAAAGAATTAATAATAAAAGAAATACGACGAGGCGAACGGGAAGTTGAGACGGTAACTAATGTCAGCTTGTGTGAATTTGTTAAGAACAATAACTTTCAATTCGGAAATGTGGAGGATTCAGTTCAACGACAATGCATTAATTTGGTAGAAGAATTTAATGATTGTGTAGCAAGATCATGGCAAAATTTAGGAAAAACAGACACTGTTACATTCGAAATAAAGTGTGTAACTGATGAACCGATAGTATATAGACCTTACAGATTACCAGAGCTAGAGAAAAAGATTGTACGAGAGATGGTGGAAAAAATGAAGGAAAATGGCATAATTCGTGATTCCATATCACCTTATGCAAGTCCTATAATACTAGTAAAAAAGAAAACTGGAGATTATCGTATGTGTGTGGATTATAGAAAACTCAATGCAATCACGATAAAAGACAAATATCCATTACCAATCATAGAAGAACAAATTGATAAGTTAGGGGGAAATAAATATTTCACAGGGCTGGACCTAGCATCTGGATATTATCAAGTGCCTGTGGCGGAAAATTCTATAGAAAAGACAGCTTTTATTACTCCCGAGGGTCATTTTGAATTTTTAAGAATGCCTTTTGGAGTTACAAATGCTCCATCAGTGTTTCAAAGGTTAATGGATCGAGTATTGGGCACATTAAAAAATGATGTGGCTTTTCCGTACATTGACGATATAATTATTCCTTCGAAAACTCTCGAAGAAGGAATGAGTAGATTACATCAAGTGTTGATAGCGTTACGTACTCATAAATTAACACTTAATTTAAATAAATGCATGTTTTTTCAAACTACCATTGAATATTTGGGTCGTGAGATTGACGAACAAGGGGTTAAACCAAGCAAACGAAAAGTGGAAGCTATTATTAAAATGAAACATCCCCGTGATATTAAACAAGTGCGTCAGTTTTTGGGATTAGCTAATTATTTTAGGAAATTTATTAAAGGATTTGCCATTATGGTTGAACCACTTACGCGATTAATAAAGAAAGATGAAACTTGGAGGTGGGGAAAAGAACAAATGGATGCTGTTAATAAAATCAAAGAAAAATTAGTAAATAGGCCGATATTAACTATTTTCGACTCTAAAAGGGAAACAGAGTTACATACAGATGCAAGTTCGTTGGGAGTGGGAGCAATATTAATTCAACGAAATGAACGAAAAGAAATGTTGGTTGTTGCTTATTTCAGTAAACAGACAACGGGTGACCAAAGACACTATCATTCGTATGAATTAGAAACTATGGCAGTAGTATTAGCGCTACGATATTTTAGAGTATATCTCTTGGGTTTGAAGTTTAAGGTTATAACAGACTGCAATGCTTTACGTACTACATTCACTAAAAAGGATTTATTACCTCGAATTGCCAGATGGTGGTTGCAGGTTCAAGAGTATACATTCGACATTGAATATAGGGTAGGATTAAAAATGTCTCATGTGGATGCTCTTAGTCGGAATTCAGTTGAATCAAATGTTGAGTTAGAAATTTCACAGGCAAATATAACTGAAGCTGGATGGATAATAAGTGCACAATTACAAGATGAACAGCTATGTAGAATAAGGAAAATTTTGTTATCGAATGAACGAACTAAGGAATTGAATCATTATTTTAAAGAATATGAAATTAAAGCGGATAAATTGTACAAACGTTTACCGAAAGGTAAAAAAGCATGGGTGGTACCATCGAGTGCTCGATTTCAAATATGTCGCTTATGTCATGATGAGGCAGGACACATGAACGCAGATAAAACGATAGAACGAATAAGTCGGAATTATTGGTTTACTAACATGCGACAATTTGTTACAAAATATGTAAAAGCTTGTTTAAATTGTGCTTACTATAAAAATACGAAAAATTACCGAGAATGTAAATTAAATAGTATTAAAAAGATCCCTGTGCCATTTCATACAATACATATTGATCATGTGGGTCCTTTTAAAACAAGCAAACGATCTAACAAATATCTTTTGGTTATAATAGACGGTTTTACAAAGTTTACCATTATAGAACCTGTAAAAAATACCAAAGCTAAGCATGTAATAAAGAAATTGACGGAAATAATATACATGTTTGGAACTCCGACACGGCTTATTTCTGACAGAGCAACTGCGTTCACTTCAAATAATTTCAATATATTTTGCAAAACGTATGGAATAAAACATATACTGAACGCGGTGGCAACGCCGCGAGCTAATGGGCAGTGTGAGAGATACAACAAAACAATAATAGATGCGCTAACAACGACTATGGCAGGAAAAGAACCTCAAAGTTGGGATAAAGAAGTGAAGAAGATACAAAGTGCATTGAACACTGCGTATAATAAAGGAATTGGTACTAGTCCAATGAAGGCATTAATAGGCTATGAAACAACATGTCCAACAGAATCCTGGATAGTAAAAGAAATACAAGAAGATTTAGATAGAATTGATTTAGACGAGCTTCGAGAACAGATATCTCAACATGTTACTAAAGATCAAGAAGCACAGAAGAAAAGATATGACAAAATGAGACGTGAAGCTCGGATATATTCTGAGAATGATTTAGTATTGGTACGAGTTACAAGTGAGTTAAATACTGGCGTAAGTCGAAAATTAAATCCAAAGTTTCGTGGACCATTTCGAGTAAAGGCAGTATTGCCGAATGATCGATATGAAGTTCAGGATTTGAGAGGACAACGGAAGAGATTACGAATGGTGATTGCTGCAGATAGAATGAAACCATGGATAAGTATTCAAGAAGAAAAAGAATAAACGAAATCTCTTTAGTTTTAAAAGTGGCATAACGTATGCTTAATTGAACAAAAGTTGCTCAATTTTAATTTTTGTACGTATAAGTAAATAAAAGCTCTTCAATTTTGGTTTCCAGCATAACGTATGCCTAAACTAAAAAAAAAAAGTTTTTCAGTTTGATTGTTGTATAACGTATGACTAACCGAACAAAAGTTGTGAAATATTGGATTTCAGCATAACGTATGCTCAGTACGCAAAGGTTCTTTAATTCTGACAGTTTGCATAAAGTATGCTCATTTCAAGAAAGGTTCTTGATTAGTTGTTTTCATTAAAGTATGAAAATATCGATAAACGAAAGTAATCAATTATTTTCGCAAAGACAATACGATTTAAATATAAGTTAATGAATAGGCATATTTAAAATAAGTAATACAACACATTATTATTAAGAAATGAAACGTCTGAGGACAGACTTGTTTGCAGGATAAGCCGAATGTAAGGAAAGAATGCGAACCGAGTTGTATAGCGTCGTGTAGAAAATAAACAAAAAGAATAAGAATAGTTGTTATGCATGTTGCTAAGCAACATGAATAACAGATAGAAAAAGATTGGTCGGTGACGAAAAAAGAAGAGAAGATTCTGTGAAGAACGAAAGTCTACATGTTCTGCAATAAAATAAAGTTGTACTGTTTGTTTTGTCAATTATTCTTCTAACAATATATAAATATATATATATATATGTAGGTTTCGGTGTCCGAAACTCAGAGGTGAGGAGTTTTAGGAGAGGTTATGTAATCAAATCAACACGTGTTGTTGCAGTAGAAATACTGGAATTATAATTAATAATGATATAATTATACACGACAAGTTATGAAGGTACATAGTTAGATAGGGAATACGCATATAAAAGTAAATACCTGAATCAACACAATTGTCGGGGTTTATATGTCTTTGGTAATATTTAATTGTACGGTGACTATCTAACGGCCTGGCTCAGCATTCGTCTGAGCTGTCTCTAAGAAAGGGATAAGTGCGCTACAGATTGTGTCTGGCGCTGTAGTCGAACGATTTAGGTAGCGAGCTAAGTTTAAAGAGGTTTAAACTTACATCCCCCCCCCCCCCAGCGTTAAGGGGGTTGTAGAGCGACACCATTGGAATGGAAAGGAACCAGTTTGCTAGCGTGGAACCAATTTAAATCACTCCTGCGAATTCCGCTGTCTATTTCAAAGATTACATTACTAATTTTCTTTTTTATTCTGTACCGACCTAATCTTATGGGATCTAATTTATTTCTATTGAGTTTATTTCCATTATGGATATGTACTAGATCTCCTTCCTTATATACGATTTTTGCTATTTTTTTATCGTAGTACAACTTGTTTTGATCATGTGACTTTTGTGATTTTTCCAGAGCTGATTTTCTGTTTTCAGCTAAATTAATTTCATTTTCTTTATTTAGTTCCTTTGGTAGCATAAAGTTGTCCTCTCCTGTTAACAAGTATTTTGGCGTGAAACCTGTTGAACTATGTGTTGTTTTGTTATACTCCTCTACGCATTCTTGTGCCAATACTGACCAAGGTCGTTTTTTGTTATTATATATTTTACATTTTAATCTATTTACAAGCGTTTGGTTTGATCTTTCGTTTAAGCCATTCGAGAACGCGCAGTCTATAGCAGTAAAAACTAGCTCTATGTTTTCTGATTTTAAATATTGTCTGAATTCTTTTGAGTTGATGCCTGCGTACTGGTCTGTTAAAAGCATTTCAATTTTTCCTTTTTTTTTGTATGTTGTTAATAAGACCTATAAAATCTTTTGCCGTTTGTGTTCTTGATGTGGCTATAAACGCATATCTTGTAAAATGGTCTACTACTAAGTGTAAATATTTCTTTGGGCTTTTATTGTTCGCAAAGCCCCCTATCGTGTCTAGGGATACGATTTGAAGCGGGCGTTCTGCTGGGCCTAGTTGTGATAGAGCAGCTTTACAGTTTGGAATTCGAGATTTATTTTTCACGCAGGTCTCGCAAGAGCGACAAATTAACTTGATGTGTTTGTGCATATTTTTAAAATGGAATTTCCGTGCTATTGTTAAGGTTAATTGTTTGATCCCGATATGCCCGTGTTTTTCGTGAGCTCTATTTATTAGCTCTCTCCCGAATTGTTCAGTGACCCAGATTTTCTTTATGTTGTTTACTCTTTTGTATATAATGTCGTTTTCTACCTCATGTTTGTCATCCAAGTTTAACAGTTTTTGATTTTGTATTATCTCGGATATTGAGACATAATTAACCATATTTATTGCTGAGATTTCTTCGGTATTAGTATTTTCTTCTAATACTGGATTTCGCGATAAACAATCCGCTTCTACATTATTCTTGCCCGGGTTATAGATGATTTCCAAATTATATTGTGAAATATAATTTAATATTTCTCTTAACTCCGGATCTTGGCAATTTTTAATATTAAAATGCTCTAACGGTTTATGATCCGTGTATATGATGAATTTCTGATCCATTAAGTAGTATTGCCAGTATAAGATAGCTTCCTTTATCGCAAAGCTCTCCAGATAAATTGCTTTTTTTTTTTTTTTGATTGTCTGTTAGTTTTCGCGAAAAATAGAATACCGGCTTTAGTGATTTGTCTTTCTGACATTGTTTGAGCACTGCTCCTACTCCTTTTTCGCAAGCGTCTGTATATATATATATATATTTGATTATTCGGGTTGAAGATAGCTAGAATCGGTTCTGTACATAGGTAGTTCTTTGTTTTTTCGAAGGTTTGTTGACATTGTTCCGACCAGACAAATTGTATATTCTTTCTTAATAGTTTATGTAACGGTTCAAGGAGGATTGCTGCGTTAGGAATGTATTGTAAATAAAAATTTATTTTCCCTAAAAATTGACGTATATTAGTTCTCGAGGACGGTGTTGGAAATTCTTTTATGGCTATGATATTGTCGTTTAACGGTTTGATGGAGTTGCGACCTATTTTGTGTCCCAAATATGTGATTTCCTTTTGTGCGAATTTACATTTCTTCCGGTTCAGTTTGAACCCCGCTTTATCTAATGCCGCTAAAGTTTGTTGTATGTGATTTGTATGGTCCTTGTAAGTTTTTGAGTGTATTAATATATCGTCTATGTAGTTGTTTGCAAATTTATTCAATTTACTATTTCGAAGTATACTTGACAGAGCTCTTTGAAAAATCGCAGGAGACGATTTTAAACCGAACGGTAGGCAACGCCATTGCCAATGTCCGTGGTGCGTTACAAAGGCTGTTTTGTATTTATCTTTGGCTCGTAAGGGGATTGACCAAAACGCTGAATTCACGTCGAGTTTAGTAAAATATGTACAGTCTCTTGCGCCTAGTACTAGATCGTTAATCCTCGGGAACGGTTGACTCTCCGGAACTACTATTTTATTCATCTCTCGATAATCAATACACAATCGAGACCTTCGGCCTTCATCCTTTTTGAAAACAAGGTTGACTGTTGCCGCGTTCGGGCTCCTCGACTCTTCAATTAATCCCGCTTTTAGTAATGCCTCAATCTGTGTTTCTATTTCAGACATATCGTTAATTGAGCAACGATAGGGTTTTCTTGCGATGTATTTATTTTCTGTCAATTTAATTGTTGCTTCGAAGTCTTTTACGATGCCTACGTCGTATTTATCTAAAGCAAAAATGTGATTATATCCATCTAATATTCTTTGTACGTTGTATAAATATTTGTTGTTATCCACGTCTTTATTGTGTGTGTTATTACACATATGTATATTTTTATTTTCTTGACTAGTTTTTGTGTTGTTTATTTCATTTGTTATCTTATATTTGTTAACCTTATGAGTTTCAATTTTTTGACTTACTTTTAAATTTTCATCTTGACAAAGTTTAAATTTTTTTATACTGTCTAAGCCTAACAATATATCGTCTTTAAAGGATTCGTTTTTAACAATGAAGAGATCCTGTGTGTTGCTTATGTTTAGAATTTTCAAATTTATATGGGTCATTCCCTGTGCCTGAGAGTTTCCTGTTAACGTTTTTATAATATTGCCCCCACTTATGTTTTCTTCTAAACTCAGAGACTTGTAGAAGTTGTAGTTTATTAGCGATACGTTGGCGCCTGAATCGTATAATGCTATCGCAGGCAAACCGTTCGCTAAGATCTTCAGCTTAATAAGAGGGGGTACCGCTAGTTTTTTGCTTCTTCTGTTTTCGCAACGATAGCCTCTAGTTCCGTGTTATTTACTACCTATATATTGTATCATTGTTCGATTTTTTTTCATTATTTATTTTGGTGCGACAAACGTTCTCAGGATGGAATCTATTTGAGAAACCTGCCTTTTCACAGTACCAGCAAGGCTTATATGAAGGTTTGGAATCGCCACTTTTATCTTCTGCTCTTTTGTTTTTGTTTACAATTTGGCCTAATTGCCTCAACGCGGACATTAAATTATCGACAGAGTTTATATCATTTTTATTTAGACGCGTTCTAATAAAATACGGTAGGGCCGTTACGATTAGGTTAATCTGGGTATTAACCGACGATGTAGGGTCTGCCACTAATATAAGACGTCTTTTTCTCATGGCGAATTCTAGTATATCACCTTGTAGGTATTTAAATGTATATGCATAGGTTATGTCTGCCCATGATCTTTCATTGAAGGTGTCTAAAAATGAGTTGTTCCACAGCTCCCATGCGGCTGTCAACTTATGCGTTATAATAAATGTTGCATACCATTCTAGTGCCATACCCTCTAAAAATAGTCTTAACATTTCGGAGTATCTTTGCTGATCGATATTCAACCGCGAACATTCCATGACAAAGGTTTTTAACCATGTTTCGGCATTAGAATTTTTACCGTCGAATTTATCCAATACCGCTTCTTTTGCGATGGAGTGGAGAGATTTGTTAGTCGTGTTTGACACTATTGTATTTTGTGAGCCTGACTCGGATAACGTTTCTAAATAATAATCATTAAAGACTATGTTACCCTCTGCGTCCATGTAACTGTCTTTCAGTTCACCCTCTGTCAGAGTGATGGTCACTGTTCGGAATTTGTTCCTCATTTTCAAACTTTTGACCACTCCTTTGACCACGGCCAGGTTAAAAAGAAGTGAATGTTGAACGTTAGTCTGTTGGTCTTCAGGAAATAGGAATATCTCTTCTTGCTCCAGTAACTGTATAGTTTTAACCTTCACCACAGTGGATTTGGTAGTCACAGCTTCCGATACAAAAAGAAATTTTGCTTTTATGTCTCCCATATTGTGTTGATTTGTAGGTTTCGGTGTCCGAAACTCAGAGGTGAGGAGTTTTAGGAGAGGTTATGTAATCAAATCAACACGTGTTGTTGCAGTAGAAATACTGGAATTATAATTAATAATGATATAATTATACACGACAAGTTATGAAGGTACATAGTTAGATAGGGAATACGCATATAAAAGTAAATACCTGAATCAACACAATTGTCGGGGTTTATATGTCTTTGGTAATATTTAATTGTACGGTGACTATCTAACGGCCTGGCTCAGCATTCGTCTGAGCTGTCTCTAAGAAAGGGATAAGTGCGCTATAGATGGTGTCTGGCGCTGTAGTCGAACGATTTAAGTAGCGCGCTAAGTTTAATGAGGTTTAAACTTACATATATATATAACTAATGTAAATTACAATAAGATATTGCTTTTAGCATCCTGAACGCAACTGTAAATCGTACAATTTAAATAGTATATTGTACAACCATGGGTGCGAAATTTGACGATTGCACACGAGTGCAATCGTTAAATTATTTCATCCCATGTCATACACGATACTTTTCATCAAAAGTGTATGGAAAGTGGCTTTTTTCATCGTAGTTAACTACCGGGCCGAAAACGGCTGTTTCACGTCAGTATTAGCCGCGCATGCGCAATAGAGTTTTACTTCATTTTAGTCCCAAGGAATCGGAACTTTTTTTCTCCCAAGGGACAAAAATGAAGCAAAACGCTAGTGCGCATGCGCGGCTGAGACAGACCTGAAACAGCCGTTTTCGGCATGTAAACTACATTGAAAAGAGCCACTTTCCATGCACGTGTGATGAAAAGATAATATATTATGCGATTAAATTCTGCGACTAAGAAATAGGATATTATTGAATTTTTTTTAAATTTTAATGCCACTCATGTTGTTATTTGGAGAAAGCCGACAAACAACAGTGCTTCTGTCACATTTAAAACATATACCGAATACAACAAGGGCATTAAAAGTAGTACCGGAATCGTCAGTGACCTTATACAAACGCAGGATTCGTGTATTGCTGACTGATTCATTGCATGATTTAAAATAGATAGTTCGGCTTTGTGCTTCTATTCTTTTTTACTCGTTTCTGGGATAGATTTCACCAGAAAGGCCACAATTATCACAGTAGATATTATAAAAATTAATTTGTGTCATCTAACTTATGAATACAAAGCGCGCATGAATATGGCTTGTCTATATTATCGAACTTCTAATAAAATTGATTTCGGGAGAAAACTACTGCATGCAATCGAATGACTATCAATGCTAAAATAAAATAGTATCTAAAGAGGGTTATCATTGGATAAAAGAAACGAATTGGTAATCTGCAGTACCGGCTTTCGACCCTCCTGAAGTAATGCGATGAAGTTCAAAGATATATTCAGATAGATTGATTGTCAACAAGTGAACCTAAAAGTTAATAACAAAAATTAATATAGGATAATAAAAGTGAAATCAAACAAATCTCTCATAGCAGCACAAGTACAGTAGACTACAAATTATTTTCTAAAACTGTTGACCTTCTATGATTCGGAGAGATAAACCCACGTGCCCTGTTGACGAACACCAGAAAAAACGTTGAGAAAAATTCACCAGCCACGTGAACCAATGAATATAGAAGGAAAGCCTCTCCGATAGCAGCACAAGTACAGCAGACTAACAATTATTTGCTAAAACTGTTGACCCTCTAGGTTTCGGAGAGAGAAACCCACGTGCACTGTTAAACGAACACCAGAAAAAACGTTGAGAAAAATTCACCAGCCACGTGCACCAATGAATATAGAAGGAAAGCCCCTCCGATAGGAGCACAAGTACAGCAGACTACAAATTATTTTCTAAAACTGTAGACTTTCTAGGTTTCGGAGAGAGAAACCCACGTGCCCTGTTGACGAACACCAGAAAAAACGTTGAAAAAAATTCATCATCCACGTGCACCAATGAATATAGAAGGAAAGCCCCTCCGATAGCAGCACAAGTACAGCAGACTAACAATTATTTGCTAAAACTGTTGACCTTCAATGATTCGGAGAGAGAAACACACGTGCCTTGGTGACGAACACCAGAAAAAACGTTGAGAAAAATTCACCAGCCACGTGAACCAATGAATATAGAAGGAAAGCCTCTCCGATAGCAGCACAAGTACAGCAGACTACCAATTATTTGCTAAAACTGTTGACCTTCAATGATTCGGAGAGAGAAACCCACGTGCCCTGTTGACGAACACCAGAAAAAACGTTGAGAAAAATTCACCAGCCACGTGAACCAATGAATATAGAAGGAAAGCCTCTCCGATAGCAGCACAAGTACAGCAGACTAACAATTATTTGCTAAAACTGTTGACCCTCTAGGTTTCGGAGAGAGAAACCCACGTGCACTGTTAAACGAACACCAGAAAAAACGTTGAGAAAAATTCACCAGCCACGTGCACCAATGAATATAGAAGGAAAGCCCCTCCGATAGGAGCACAAGTACAGCAGACTACAAATTATTTTCTAAAACTGTAGACCTTCTAGGTTTCGGAGAGAGAAACCCACGTGCCCTGTTGACGAACACCAGAAAAAACGTTGAAAAAAATTCATCATCCACGTGCACCAATGAATATAGAAGGAAAGCCCCTCCGATAGCAGCACAAGTACAGCAGACTAACAATTATTTGCTAAAACTGTTGACCTTCAATGATTCGGAGAGAGAAACACACGTGCCTTGGTGACAAACACCAGAAAAAACGTTGAGAAAAATTCACCAGCCACGTGAACCAATGAATATAGAAGGAAAGCCTCTCCGATAGCAGCACAAGTACAGCAGACTAACAATTATTTGCTAAAACTGTTGACCCTCTAGGTTTCGGAGAGAGAAACCCACGTGCACTGTTAAACGAACACCAGAAAAAACGTTGAGAAAAATTCACCAGCCACGTGCACCAATGAATATAGAAGGAAAGCCCCTCCGATAGGAGCACAAGTACAGCAGACTACAAATTATTTGCTAAAACTGTTGACCCTCTAGGTTTCGGAGAGAGAAACCCACGTGCCCTGTTAAACGAGCACCAGAAAAAACGTTGAGAAAAATTCACCAGCCACGTGCACCAATGAATATAGAAGGAAAGCCCCTCCGATAGCAGCAAGTACAGCAGACTAACAATTATTTGCTAAAACTGTTGACCTTCAATGATTCGGAGAGAGAAACACACGTGCCTTGGTGACAAACACCAGAAAAAACGTTGAGAAAAATTCACCAGCCACGTGAACCAATGAATATAGAAGGAAAGCCTCTCCGATAGCAGCACAAGTACAGCAGACTACCAATTATTTGCTAAAACTGTTGACCTTCAATGATTCGGAGAGAGAAACCCACGTGCCCTGTTGACGAACACCAGAAAAAACGTTGAGAAAAATTCACCAGCCACGTGAACCAATGAATATAGAAGGAAAGCCTCTCCGATAGCAGCACAAGTACAGCAGACTAACAATTATTTGCTAAAACTGTTGACCCTCTAGGTTTCGGAGAGAGAAACCCACGTGCCCTGTTAAACGAGCACCAGAAAAAACGTTGAGAAAAATTCACCAGCCACGTGCACCAATGAATATAGAAGGAAAGCCCCTCCGATAGGAGCACAAGTACAATGACCGGCTGAAATGGCGTCCCTTGATGCGTTTAGGATCCGCATTTTAGGATCCTTCACTGTATACTCTATTCTGCTAGGCGGAGATAGGGGAATGGAACGCGATAACTATAGTAGTTAGTTTATCCCGCTCTAAATACGTGAGTGCGAGAGAGAGAGCTTTATACGGCATAGCAGGGCAAGCCAGGCGTCCCGAGGCTTATTTCTATCTGTGCCATTGCCTATGGCTATCTCTCTCGCTCGGTAAGAATCATTCGTCCGTCCTTGTTTAGGTCAATTCTACGCCAATGGATACTCTCTAAAGAAGATTTTCTCAGGCGACACCATTGAAGACTGCGATTACAGCGGGGATTTTAAAATACTGTGCACCTGTCACTGTCAAACGTCAGTATGAAAGATTATTGTCGCTTACAGCGTTTGGTGCAATTAACATTATAAGTCTGGATTATTATGTGATATTCTGTAATGCACATATATATATACATATGTTAATTTACTTTTAATTTTTTAAACCAATAAGTTATTGGCATTATAGAAGAAACTCATTTAAATATAAGAATATACTGGTTTCCACTTATGTAACTTTTCTTGTAAATATAACATAATTTTAATTAATAAAATTCACTCGTTTATTAATCAGACTAAGAAGAGTTATTTCTTTTAAATTTTAACATGTATAGAATAATATCCTAAACGCGCACACTTAACTAATTATTATTAGAGAAATATTTTTATAATCGTTACACATTGATAATAATATATCTCAATATACTTCAGTTTAAAATATCATTTACATTGAAGAAATCTTGATCAATGGTCATGAAGAGTTCGTGGCTCAGTGGCTAGGTCGCTTGCCTCGAAGATTAGTTAGAGCGCTTTTGTCGGTGGTTCGAATCCCGCGGGAGATATTTTTTTTTTTCGTTTGAAAAGCAGTATTATCTTTTTTTTGTTAATTATTTGGATGCTTTGCTACTGCTTCCAAATATATTTTGAAAAGTTTATTTTGCCCTGAAAAGGGCAGTTAGTCAGACACGGCTAGAGCTTCCTAATTTTTGTCAAAATTGTATGTCCTACGTAACGTCAGTTCGTCTAGTAGTCAGTCCAATATCCGCGCCGGTCAATAACTTGATTGAGTCGATTTGGAATCGATTCAATTAAGTTTTCAAGAAACTGTGGTTCATGCCGTAGGCCTTCCCACACAGCTCTTGTATTCTCAAGCACTGCTGCTTTCGTCCTCTCCCTTGGCGCGACCCATTTTTTGGTCATTCTCGCCCAAACGTTTTCTATAATATTTAAATCCGGACTCTTGGCCGGCCACTGGACCAGTTGGATTTCCGGATGATCCCCTAACCAATCACGAGTGGCGTGTGAAGTGTGAACTGCAGAATTATCCTGCACTACACGGATTATTGGCATATCTTCGGCAGAATACACAGCACGAACACTTGGAAGAAGCACCTCTTCAAGGATCGTAATGTAGTCTGCAGAAGACATCTTAGGAGGAGCCTCAACCAATTCACCTATCGTGCCTCCTGACACCCACCCCCAAACGCCACACGTGATTCGTCCAGAGCGATCACTCTGAACGACGTATTCGGGGTTCATCCGAGAATCGCTGGGCCTCCAGACGTGAAGAAAACGTCGGTCAACGGATGATACAAAAACCTTTTCATCGGTCCAGATCACCGTTTCCCACGTTTCACGACTGGTCGCTAAATTTTCTAATGCAAACGCGACTCTTTGTTCTCGGTGCTGAGGATTAAGAGTAATCTTGCGGGCTGGACGATAGCAATTAATGCCGGCCGCGTTAAGTTGCCGCCTACCCGATCGTTCGGATAAAGGAAATCCCGTCTCAAGAATTCCGTCAACTACGTTCCCGAAGGGGTCTCGCGAAATGTAGTCCACTAGGAGTTGGTCCTCTACCGGTTGTGAACCAGCAGGTCTATGATTATTTGCACGGTGATCACGCAATGCGTTACCACCGCCGCGCTGAAAAGCGGTAATCCACCGGCGAACGGTTTTCACCGAAACACCTGTAAGCGCTGCAATTTCTAAATTAGATTTTCCAGCCTCCCAAAGGCCTACAATTCGCCCCCTCAACCAAACTTCGATATTCGGTGCCATTATACGCGAAAACTAATAGCGATGCGCGAGCTCTAACCACCTAGACTGCAATGAAACAGTTTATTAAAAAGAAACAAGCTATTCAGTGGTTTGTTTACATGCACTTCCGATCAAAACAAATGCCGAAGAAGCGAGCTCCTGCTCATATGGATTAGATTACAAAAAAAGCATAAATATAACATTGTATATTTTAAGGTTTGCAAAAATATGTTTGGAGGCAGTAGCAATGCTTCCAAATAATTAACAAAAAGAAAAGATAATAATGCTTTTAAAACGAAAAAAAAAAAATATCTCCCGCGGGACTCGAACCACCGACAAAAGCGCTTTAACTAATCTTCGAGACAAGCGACCTACCCATTGAGCCACGAACTCTTCATGACCATTGATCAAGATTTCTTCAATGTAAATGATATTTTAAACTGAAGGATATTGAGATATATTATTATCAATGTGTAACGATTATAAAAATATTTCTCTAATAATAATTAGTTAAGTGTGCGCGTTTAGGATATTATTCTATACATGTTAAAATTTAAAAGAAATAACTCTTCTTAGTCTGATTAATAAACGAGTGAATTTTATTAATTAAAATTATGTTATATTTACAAGAAAAGTTACATAAGTGGAAACCAGTATATTCTTATATTTAAATGAGTTTCTTCTATAATGCCAATAACTTATTGGTTTAAAAAATTAAAAGTAAATTAACATATGTATATATATATGTGCATTACAGAATATCACATAATAATCCAGACTTATAATGTTAATTGCACCAAACGCTGTAAGCGACAATAATCTTTCATACTGACGTTTGACAGTGACAGGTGCACAGTATTTTAAAATCCCCGCTGTAATCGCAGTCTTCAATGGTGTCGCCTGAGAAAATCTTCTTTAGAGAGTATCCATTGGCGTAGAACTGACCTAAACAAGGACGGACGAATGATTCTTACCGAGCGAGAGAGATAGCCATAGGCAATGGCACAGATAGAAATAAGCCTCGGGACGCCTGGCTTGCCCTGCTATGCCGTATAAAGCTCTCTCTCTCTCGCACTCACGTATTTAGAGCGAGATAAACTAACTACTATAGTTATCGCGTTCCATTCCCCTATCTCCGCCTAGCAGAATAGAGTATACAGTGAAGGATCCTAAAATGCGGTTCCTAAACGCATCAAGGGACGCCATTTCTGCCGGTCATTGTACAGCAGACTACAAATTATTTTTTAAAACTGTTGACCCTCTAGGTTTCGGAGAGAGAAACCCACGTGCCCTGTTAAACGAACACCAGAAAAAACGTTGAGAAAATTTCACCAGCCACGTGCACCAATGAATATAGAAGGAAAGCCCCTCCGATAGGAGCACAAGTACAGCAGACTACAAATTATTTTCTAAAACTGTTGACCCTCTAGGTTTCGGAGAGAGAAACCCACGTGCCCTGTTGACGAACACCAGAAAAAACGTTGAGAAAAAGTCACCAGCCTCGTGCACAAATGAATATAGAAGGAAAGCCCCCCCCCCCCCCGATAGCAGCACAAGTAGAGCAGACTACAAATTATTTGCTAAAACTGTTGACCTTCTAGGTTTCGGAGAGAGAAACCCACGTGCCCTGTTGACGAACACCAGAAAAAACGTAGAGAAAAATTCAACAGCCACGTGCACCAATGAATATAGAAGGAAAGCCCCTCCGATAGCAGCACAAGTACAGCAAACCACCAATTATTTGCTAAAACTGTTGACCTTCAATGATTCGGAGAGAGAAACCCACGTGCCCTGTTGACGAACACCAGAAAAAACGTTGAGAAAAATTCACCAGCCACGTGAACCAATGAATATAGAAGGAAAGCCCCTCAGTAGTGTGGCTATAGGGATTCTGGGACCTGGACGGCGAGGGGGTCGGGGTTTCGCGGGGGAAGGGGAGGTAGGGGAAATACCCCCACTTCTTAGCGGAGGGGGATTGCCCCCACTCCAGGGTGGTGGGGGAAGCCCGGTGGTGGGGGAAAAATAATCACGTGACACCTCGGTGGTGGGGGAAAATTAATCACGTGACACTCGAATTGTTTAGCCTTTAACAAAAAGGTTTATTTATATCGTTAGATCTCTTGGTACTGATAACGTGGTATAATTTTATAAGAAGTTTGCGAATCTAAGTAGTACATCGCGCGCCTATCTGCCTATTTTGTTATTTCATCCATTGGTATGCCTAATTTCAAATGAAAAATTCCAGCCGGTGTTCGCAACGGGTCCGCCAAACGTCCCAGCCCTTTACGCGAGAGATATAAGAGAGAGAGAGAGAGAGAGAGAACACATATTGTAAAATTAATTTATTATGAAAGGAATTGAGGGAACGTATAAATATACGTAGATTTTGGTGAAACAGCCTTGCGACATAAAAAACGCACTTTATTATTTAAAATATATATATTTTTCACAATCTTCATTTTTTTTTGTTTTTTTCTGATAATCTGCAGCGAGATAGCTGGGCTCTGCGTTTTGAGTAGTTCTTCCATCTAAAATCAAAATGGTCCACTTTGCCTCGTCGAAGTAAAGTCTACCACAGGCTCCATTTGCGCGCAGCTTGTGTTCCCGTGACGAAAGACTCCGATCGCGTAGCCAATATTTCTCACCTTAGACATAATTGAAATCATGTTGTTACTTTTCGCATAGTAATAGCTCTATTTTTTTTAACAAAGCAAGTATACTTACAAAAATTCAGCACGCGATTTTTAGGTTTACGCCGCCTCTTCATCTCCTTTCTCTTCTTGCTCCATTTGTTCCTCCATTTCATTAGTTATCTCCATAAGTTGTTCAACCAAGGCGGCAAAATCTGGGTCATCATCAATGTCCTGCACCACCTCCACATTCTCCCACAAATCATTTTCTTGCTTTTTCGGTATGTCACACAACATTGTTCTTTACACTTTGATCGCTAGCGTTAAAATGATCTCAAGATTTTTCGTCACTAGTCGCTCAGATGCAAAACGATCTTCCAATGAAATATGAACTGACCGATTACGCACGTATTTTTTAGTTAATCTGATGCTTTTCTTTCCTCTTTATCAATACATATTAGTCTTCTCTTTATCGAAACGTATTAGCTTCCTTTCCGAGAAGTGGAACGTAGTCAAAGAGAATGTCAATAGAGACCTACTAGCATCCTCGTATATTTTTATTTGTACCTCTAAATGCAAATTCTAATTTGTAAGGTTGATAAAAAAAAAAGGAAGTATAATTTTTTATTTTGAAGGTTTTATTTATACAATAAATAAATACTGGGAAAAAATGTTGACATCATTTTTGATTGGTTATTTTAAGTAAATAGCGGCAGATGGTAGTGACAGTAGCAGCAGGAGCGGTATCATCTACGAGAAAAAAGTAAGGAAAAATATTTATTATATTACTTATCCAAGCACTCGATGCCAAAAAAAATTTTTTTTTTTCATCGATTCTTACCGATTGTGGGTGGTCTCCGTAGATGAATCGGACAGTAGCTGGAGAACGTCTTTATCCTCGTCGAACCGTATTACGTTTTCTGGATATAGTTTTTGTTCCATATCAATACCCTCCCACTCCATTTCACTACTAAAATCTGATAGACGATCATCATTATCGTCATTATTCCCATCGGACTGTGAGGATTGTTGCCGCTGAAGCTTCTTCCTCAACATTTTCACAATTGCGGTCAACACGTTGTTATCCTCGTCTTCAATTTCACCCCAATCTCCTTCCAAATCTACTTCTTCTTCTTCTTCCTCCACTGATTCTTCCATATTTAGAATGTTATCAATATTTTGTTCAGTAAATAATCTGTACAATTTAATTACACCCATTTTTTTTGTAGGAACTATCACGTTAAGCAAACTCGGTAGACTGAGAATGGAAGAGATGTAAGCTCAATACGAAATATATTAACAATACGTATTATTATTTTCTCTATCAATACGTATTAGCTTTCGCCACCTCACAATAGCTATCAACACGTTATTTGCCTCCTCTTCCATCTCACTACTATCTTCCACTACCTCGTCCATACTTTGGATGATCTCAATATTTTAACTAGCATTCTGATACGACGAACGTTAATAATAATATTGTTTTATCATTTTTCGCGTGATTTCAAGGGTGAGGAGCAGGGAGATGGGGTTACGAGTTGAACGATCGTTGGAGTTTTTAATTAAAACTTATATATTTTTAAAATAATAATAATAATATTATACACATAATAATATTGCTCCTAAACTGTAGCAGCAGCAGCAGCACCAGCAGCAGAATCTGCGATTAAAAAATTGAAAATGATTTATTATTATTAGTCTTAAATTTTAATTTCGTGAAGTACTTAATGTTAGAAGAGTTTAAACTTTTCTTACCGATTCGTGATGGTGGCTGTTAAATGCAATCACGACCCATATGCTCACGTAGACCACATATTGCACAGCTTACAATACGTGGTATAGGTTGATGATCGGTATCACCAGCAGCAGCAGCAGCAGCACCAGCACCAGCAGCATCAGGCTGCAGAGGTGCATTTAAAGGTCTACGAAGTGGTTGATGCTGCTGCAGAAGTCTCCATCTATTTGGTACAACTAACTGCGGTATTGGCTGTTGTACAATCCTAAATGGCTTTACGATTGCTACAGGCTTTCCTGTTTGTTGATAATACAATAATGTCATTTTTTTGTCTGGCAAACTGATTTTTTTTGGTTTGAATCCATGTCGTCTACTGTCAGAAACACTACTGAAGTCGAGATTGCTCTCCAGTACGAATAATCCTTATCTATCTCTACTCTAGATTGAGTTACATCTCTTAATCAAAACGTATTAGATTTCTTTCCGTTTACTCCTGATGAAATAGGAAGGGGAATATTTACAATAATATTTTTTCAATGATATTTTATTTAACCTCTACTTTTTCTCTCATGTTTTTTTTTAAATATTATACACAAAATTTAATAGTAAAAGAAATAGAAATGTGGTTGTTCTTCTTCTTCTTCCCTCTTAGTCTGCTTTGACTCAATATCTTTTTCCTCCTCCTCCTCTTCCTTCTTCGTGTCCTTTGACTCAATATCTTTTTCCTCAGCCTGTTTCTCTTCGTCTTTCTTCACTTTATTAAAAAAAAAAACAAACAAACAATAATTATGAATGTTTGAAAGTTGATTGGGCGATATCCGCAAGGAGGTCTAGGAAGGAAGGCTCCAGGGTGACAAAAACAACGCCCAGGAAATCTGGTAAAATCAGTTTATTTGGGTTGAAAAAAATACAAAAGAATCAAAAAGTGCTCCAAAGGAGGCTGAGCCGCAAATTGATAATCCACCCAAAGTTACAACTACGAAATCCCAACCCTGTGGTCCCCAGGTCCCCGGACAGGATTCCCCGTACCTGAGACTCCCAGGCAACGAAGATAGAGAGAAAGGAAGACGATTTCTTGGAGCCCAAGAAATCGACAATGGAGCAGAAATGCGTACTAAGAGACTTAGTGGCGTCGCAGGAAGGGAGGAATGGCTAAGCTGCTAATCATACAAAAGTTTGACAGAGTCTAGAGCCTAGACTGACTGAAACGAGCCGTGCTTATCACGGAACTCTTGGGTATTGATATGTACAATAGACCCAAATAATAACAACGAGAGAGAGTTCTACGCCGTAGGCCACCTATCGGCCTCTGTTGGAGGTAGGATCAAGAGAGACAGAGTGTGAGCGGGAGCGAGACGGCCTGAGAGTCCCAGCCCGCTCGTACCTACACTCCGATCTCCAACAATGAAAAAATGTAAAAAATAAATACTTACAGTTTTTATGCAAATAAAGATGCAGTTTCCGTTCATACTCTTCGAAGTAACGATTGAAAAAATCGTTAATTCGATTGACGTATTCCTCTGTCAATTCTCTGGGAAGAGTGGGTGATAGAGGAACAATATCCTCTTGAATCATGATTAATTTACACTTTTCGCAGCTCATTTCTTTTCCTGTGTGCAGCACCGACAACGGTATAAGATTGAATGAAGAATTGAGAACTTGTGTTCTCTTTATTTCTCTAAATAGTTTTCAAAGAATCACATATTTCCTTTTATCCACTTGGCAAAAACTGACACCTCCTCGTAAGGACAGTGGATACGTTCATTGTCCAAGTTCGTCTCTCGAACGTGTAAATTACACAGTGTTTTTTCAAAATCATATAATTTAATTAAATCCTTAAACTTAGGACAACCATACACTTCTAAATTGATATTTTCCACATTCATCCTATTCAATATATTTCTTTCAATATTCCCTCCCTTGTAGGCTACTACGGGATTCTCGGGGGTTAAGCAATCTCCAATAAAATCTTCTACATCCTCCTGCTCGTATTTCTCGAATCCCGTATCACTGTATTTTATACCATGCACCATATTGAGCAAATACCACACGGTTTTTTTGGCTTTCTCACTAAGGTTCTTCATAGAGTCACCCATGCGAAAAGATGCGTAAGAAATTTGGTTACTTTTTAAATCAATTATAGCTATATCTTTATATTTAAGTTCTTTTTTATAAACTAAGAAAGCTTCTATATCCATTATTTGAGTTATTTTATGCATCGTTGCGCTCGCGCTATTCTCGACGAAGAAAAGAACTGAAATGAAGCATCCGAAGAAATATCTTCGTCGAGAGAAAGACTTTATCGTTTCTTTAAAATATAAAGTTACATTTGACAAGGAGTCCATTGTTTCTTAATTACAATGGGAAAAAATCTTAGAAATTATCCCCTCCAAAAAAAAAAAAAAAAACATTGAATTTTAATACGTTTAGCATATTGGTTCCCCTGATGGAGGGGGAAAAGAAATTTCTTAAATGCGATAAAAAATAAAGATCGTTCAGTATTGCATCGAGCGACTGACGACGATAATGGCACCGACATTCGTTGATTTTCAAGGTTTTGTATTGACCGACAAAAGTTTTATAGTTAAAGAATTTGCGGTGTTGCGTGATAATGAAGTGTATCACAATGTATTTTCACCACCATTTCAAGAAGCTTGGTTGAGCGATCTCGAGAGAAAACAGAATGAGTAAGTATTTTTTTTTTTTTTAAAGATAAAAAATATAATTTTTTTTTCTTTTTAAAGTTGGCTTTATTTTAATCGCCATGGATTCAATTGGACCGACGGTCATTCACCTTATTACAAGTATAAAGATGTAATAAGAAAGTATGTAACGTCATACGAGGAGGAGAATTGGATTTTCGTGAAAGGACGGGAGAAATATGATTGGTTGAGAAAAATTTGCAACTTAGAAAATATATACAATGCGAAGGAGTGTGAGTGGGGTAAATTTAGTCTTGGATGGAGTAAAAATTTCGAACCACCGTTACCCAAGTGTATGAATCATTATGGTATATGTTCACTGCAAAATGTCTACTTTATGAAATCTGTATATGATCAATATATAAAGGAATAAAAGACTTCTGAAAAAAAAAAAACAATGTATATCAATGTCAGTATGCATTTCGGATGAAACAATGGGATGTGTAGATACACCTACTTCCATTCTCTATTCGATATATATAAGCGTTACTCTTCGCGAGAGACGCATTCGCAATTATTAATTTATTGTTGTTGTTCACCGTATGACAGAGTCATTTCTTTAAGAAACACACACAAAATGTCGACTGAATTGCGAAGAAAATTTTTTACAATTAATAGCGCGAACGAGTACGATGCGTGGGTACTGGATTGTCGCGAGCATATTCGACGATTGAGCAACGCGGATCGAGGTTTTTCCGTTGTAACGCGTCAAAAGAATTTCGCCGAAATCGCGTCAGTAGTGGTAGCTAGGGGGTTCCTGTGACACGGTGGTGAGGGGAGTGCGGGTGTGCGGGGGGGGGGGGGGGGAGTGTCTTGGGTTCCTGTGACATGAAGGTGAGGGGGGTGCGGGTGTGCGGGGGGAAGTGTCTTCTTGAGAGCTGGAGTATATTGGGTGATGAGGGGGGTGCGGGTGTGCGGGGGGAAGTGTCTTCTTAAGAGCTAGGGTTTATTGGGTGATGAGGAGGGTGCGGGTGTGCGGAGGAAATGCTTTGGCTATGGGGAGTGAGAGAGAGAGAGATCCCTCTCACCCTCTCTTTCTCTCTTAGAGTCTCTCACCCCTCTCCCATCAGCCTAGGGCCCGGATGGTTAATTATCCTACGGGTCCACTAGTTCTCTAAGGCTTACCCCCTCTCCCATGTCACTAGGGTCCGGATGGTTAGTTATCCTACGGGTCCACTAGTTCCCTAAGGGTTACTCCTCTCCCATCACCCTAGGACCCGGATGGCTAGTTATCCTGACAGTTACCCAGAGAACTTTTTTTTGTATTTTAGTTGGTGGAGGAAAAAGTTTCTTTTTTCTCCACTAGGTGGCGATCACGAAAATTACTGGGGCAGCTACACCGCTAGGGGTCCTAAGCATCTTACGGACTGCCATTTTTGTTTTCTTAGTCCTGCCCTCGGAGGGTCTTTTCTCCCTCCACATACTTATCCTAGACCCTCCCACTATTTTCCTACTATGGACCCGCCATTTAACTTGATTTCACATTTAACCATTTTTCTTCCCTCTCAACCTACCTCTACACCATTGAAGGGTCTTTTTCCCTCCACATACCCATTCTATTCCCTCCTACTATTTTCCTCCTTGGGTCCTTCTTTTAATTTCACATTATACCTTTCTTGAACTTTGGGTACAGATTCCTTTTTTCTTATACAAGCTGTCGATAAATATAAAGTGAAAAAATATGCAGTATCAAGTGATTATTAATTTAGCGTATAGACAGAATTCTCCAGTAATTCATATAATTACAAGAATAATAGGTGAAATCATGTCAAATTTATTTCCTTTTTTCTTTTTTCTATTTTTTTTCTGTTTTTTTTTTGTTTTTTTTTTGTTTTTTACAGATTAAATTAAGGGAAATAGGAGTAGAGGAAAAGAAAGAGTCTTTTAAATAAAATTTATCATATAATTAAAAACGAACATGAAACTTATATAAAAACTAATACAAATGAAACTTATATAAAAAACTAATACAAATTAAACTAATATTTAGCCCATTCAGCTAATAACAGACTCTGAAACATACAAAAAATTTATTAATATCAAGTAAATTGCGAACTTAATTTTTATTATTTACCTTCTATTTGTTTTCGTACCCACTTTGCGAAAACATCCACCTCCTGCTAGACACAGTGGATTGGTTTTCCTGATCTGCCACTGAATTTTAATTTATGCAGTTCGCATGGGAGGTTGAAAGTTGTAAAATGTTGCCTTAAATTGTCATACTTGGGGCACTTGTAATATTCTAAATTAATGCATTCAATGCCCATTAAATGTAGAATATCACGTTCTATAGTGCCCCCTTTGTATGCAACTACTGGATACATATAGTCTCGTTGCACAATTCTTATGAAGTCATATATTTCACTTTGTATATACTTTTCAAAACCCATATTTCCATATTCTATGCCATGTACATTTCTATACACATAGTTAGCACTTTTTTGATCTTTAATACTTAAATCATGAAATGTATTATTCACTTTAAACGAGGCGTAATATGTGTAATCAGTTTTTACATCTTTTATGGCTACTTCTATATATACTATTTTCTTGTTCACCTTAAATCCATCAATATCTATTATATGGGTGATACAGTTTAAACTGAACATTTTCTAACTTGAGCGAAAAAATAAAGTAGTATTCAATATTCTAAAGCTAGAACTGAACTGAAGACTACCCTACTCGCTCCTCAAGATCTTTTAAATGCTGTAAGGGATGTGAAAAATTTGGTCTGTGGTGGGAGGTGACTAACCAGACACTTTTAGAAACACCATTGGTCCAAAGAGAGAATAGTTAAGGATAGTGGGAGAATTGAAATACTTGGTTTGAAGAGAAGGGGAAAACTTTAGAGAAACAAAAAAAGAATATATTTAAAATAACGGCAAAGTGTAATAAATTTAGTATTAAAAACGCTAACATGATGATCCCAACGTTCGTCGATTTTCAAGGATTCCATTTAATGGATAAGACATTTATAGTTAAAGAATTTGCAGTTTTACAAGATCTAAAAGTGCATCATATTTTATTTTCACCCCCCTTTCCACATACTTGGTTAAGTGAAGAGGAGAGAAAGAAAACAGAGTAAGTATATTTTATAAAAAACAACGAATTATTATTTTCAATGAATAAGGAATTTCTTTTTCAGTTAAATCTTTTTCAATCATCATGGCTTAAATTGGATGGATGGTTTTTCACCATATTATAAATATAAAGATATTATAAAAAAATATGTATATGAGGATACGGTTTTTGTAAAAGGGGTGGAAAAGTTAAATTGGTTAAAGAGTATTTGTGATTTAGAAATTAGTAATGTAGATGAATATGTGTGGGGAAATTATAATTTAGAAGATGGTTTATATAATTCACAACTTCCTATTTGCATGAATCATGAAGGTATATGCGCACTGAGAAATGTATATTATATGAAATATATGTATGAATCAAAAATCTAGAATATATGTATATTTTAAACTTGGATGCATTCTTTTTACTTCAACGCGAAACCTGATCCGTAAAGTATTTATGTTACTGAAGTGTCTCGGAGACTGATTATTTGAAGGGTTCTCCATCTAAGATTTTTCATTAGTTTCACGCTGATCATTTAAACGGAAAGAACTACGATGTCGCTTCTAAATAGAGTTTTAAAGAGCCAGGATGAATATCGTGAGTGGGTACGTGATTGTCGCGATTACATTAAAAAATTGAGAGTTGCTAGCCGCAATGCACGTATAGGGGCATGGCAGAAAATATTTACGGAAATTGCTCAGATACAGTGCCGATTAATCAGAGCAGCAACAGAAAAAAGTTATTCTTCAAATCACGCTCTTAAGAATCCCGATTTAAGAACTCAGCATGATTATCGCGAGTGGGTTTGCAAGTGTCGTGATTATATTCGAGATTTGAGAGAATCCAACCGGAATGCAACTCCAGATGCTATACAGAAAAATCTTGCAGAAATAAAATGTATTCGAAAGTTACTTCTCCATGCGGCGAAAAATAAAAATTCAATTGGAGCGGGCATTAATGCGGAAAAGCTTATTTGGAAAGATCTTGATTCATCATTTAAAAGTCGAATGTGTAGTGGTATGATAGTAAACACTAATTATATCGAACCACATGAATTTCTATTGGCAGCATCAGATATGCTGCAATCCTACATGAACAAAGTATTCAGTAAAGTAAGCGCTGTTAAGATAAATATGGTATTCAACGGACAATTTATTTGCAAGGAAATTAGTGATATCAAACATATTTCCACAAAAAATGTGATTTTATTCAAGACTGATACTTTTAGTGATTGGTATAAAACAAACGTCATAGATAAAATTTTAAAAAAATTAGGTGAATTTCAAGAGCGTGATAGTGGGTGGGCTTTGGAAAAAATATTAAATTTAATTGTGAATATTAATCACTATAATCCACTACATGCAGGCTGTGGAATCGACCTTCCAAAATATATTAAGAACAAACATGCAGTGATAAACATACAGAGTGATGATAATACATGTTTTGCATGGGCTGTAACGGCTGCACTCTATCCGACTATTTCAACTAAAAACCCACAACGACAATCTTCATACCCCCATTTTAAATCTGTTTTCCACGTCAGAAGTATAACATTTCCAACCACATTAAGGCAGATACCTAAATTTGAAGAAGATAATGATGTGTCGATTAATGTTTTCACCATGGTGGATGAGCAGGAAGGGCAGAAGAATAAAATTATTGCACCTCTTCAACTCACAAAATGTGAGAAATCGAGACATGCGAATCTTCTTCTTCTCGAACATCAAGGTGCAGCACATTTTTTATGTATCACGAATCTTTCTCGCTTGCTAAAGAAACGACTGACTCGAAAAAAACAATCTCATCTTATTTGTAATCGGTATGTTATACTGTTTATATTTTAATATAATTTTATTTAATGTTTATATACTAATATGATTTTTCTCTTAGATGTTTACACTATTTCTTTAATGAGGATAAACTTCAATCTCATAAACGTGATTGCAGTCAGCTCAATATAAATGTCCGTATACTGCTACCTGAAGAGGACCGTTGGGTGTCCTTTAAAAATGACAAGAACAATGAGAGGACCCCATTCGTCGTATATGCAGACATTGAATGTTTATTAGAGAAAGTGAATGAAACGAGCGGTAATATAGTAGTATTTATCAAAAACATTTACCCTTTAGTGTAGGATATTATTTTAAAAGCGTTCGTGATTCATCGCTCTCAACCTATAAATCATATCGTGGACTCGAGTGTATAGAATGGTTTGTGCGAGAACTCGATAAAATTGCTAGCATAGCGAGCGAAAAACTAAAGACTGTAGTGCCTATGAGAACGCTAAGTATTAGCGAAAATTTTCGTCATAACAATGATCCCGACTGTCATATATGTAAAAAGCCATTTCTTCCAAATCAAATACGTGTTCGCGATCATGATCATTTAACAGGTAAATATAGAGGACCCTCTCACAACAATTGTAATTTAAACTATAAAGATTCGCACGTTATTCCAGTAATTTTTCATAATTTATCTAATTACGATGCACATTTCATCTTCAATGCGATCGCTAACATGTATGAGGGTTCAGTATACCTGCTACCTGTACATAAGGAAAAGTATATTTCATTTACAAAATACATACGGAAATATAATATTCAGCTCAGATTTATTGATTCATTTAAATTTCTTGCATCAAGTTTAGACAAATTGAGCTCATACTTAGAGAGATCTCAATTGAAAAACTTAGAGTCAGAATTTTCAATTTAAATACGGAACAATTTAATCTACTAACAAGAAAAGGTATTTTTCCTTATGATTACGTAGATAATCTGAATCGTCTGGAAGAAAATGCTTTACCGCCTCGCAAGTTATTCTATAACAAATTAACTGACAGTGATATTAGTGAAGAGGCATATAATCATGCTAAGGAGGTATGGATCAATTTTCAAATACAAACACTTGGGGAGTACAGCGATCTCTATTTAAAAACTGACGTATTATTACTGACAGACGTTTTTGAAAATTTTCGCGATAGCTGCATGGAAAATTATAATTTGGATCCTGCACATTATTTTACACTCCCAGGCTTCACTTAGGATGCAATGCTTAAATATACTAGAATAAAATTGGAACTTTTCACTGATGTTGAAATGTTGCTTTTCGTAGAACGCGGAATACGTGGTGGTTTGAGTCAGTGCTCTCACCGCTATGAAAAAGCAAACAATTGTTATATGAATGATTATGACTCAACAAATCCAAGCAAATATTTAATGTACTATGATGTAAATAATCTATACGGATGGGCAATGTGTCAAGCTCTACCTACTCATGGATTTCGCTGGATTGAAGATACTAACAACTTTGATATCTCTAGCATACCTATAGATTGATCTGAGGGTTTTATTTTAGAGGTAGACTTGGAGTATCCAAGCGTACTTCATGATAATCACTCTGACTTGCCATTTTGTCCGGTACGTGAGGCTCCGCCCGGAGCACGACAGAAGAAGCTACTTGCAACTGTCGAAAATAAGGAGCGTTATGTTATACATTATCGGGCTTTACAACAATGTATTCGTCATGGAATGGTACTGAAACGTATCCATCGCGGATTAAGATTCCAGCAATCTGCATGGCTAAACAAATATATAGACTTAAACACACGTTTGCGAGCTGCATCTAAAAATGAGTTTGAGAAAAATCTTTTCAAACTAATGAACAATGCAGTGTTCGGTAAGACGATGGAAAATGTAAGAAATAGAGTTGATGTGAGGCTAGTTAGTAAGTGGGAAGGAAGATATGGAGCAGAAGCATTGATATCCCAACCAAATTTTCACAGTAGCGCCATATTCAACGAAAATTTGGTTGCGATAGAATTAAAAAAATTAACGGCGAAATTTGATAAACCTATATATGTAGGTATGAGTATTCTAGATATTTCAAAAACATGTTTATACGAATTCCATTATGAATATATGCTTCCAACGTTTGGTAGTAAATGTAGAGCATTGTATACCGATACAGATAGTTTGATATACAGTATCGAATGCGATGACATTTACACGATCATGAGAGAAAATCTTTCAAGATTCGATACTAGTGATTATTCGCCTAATAACCAGTATAATTTACCTCTAGTAAATAAAAAAGTGCCTGGTTTGATGAAAGATGAGAATAACGGGAGAATTATGACTGAGTTTATTGGGCTGAGATCGAAAATGTATACATTTAAAATACAAGATAAAATTTTTAAAAAAGCTAAGGGCGTTAAGAGTTGCGTTATCGCTAGAAAAATAACGTTTGAAGATTATAGAGACTGCTTACAAAATTTTACTATTCATATCCATAATCAAAATTTAATTCGTTCAAAATTGCATAATGTTTATTCAATTGTACAGCAAAAAATTTCTCTCAGTCCACATGATGATAAGCGCTATATTGTAGAAGGTACTGTATCAACTCTACCATGGGGTCATTATAGGATAAATGAAATAGAATTAAGTGAAGTAGATTTAAATGAAGATTAAATAATTGCTTCTTTATTAATAAATTGTATGTTACAAAATATTGTTTTTATTTATCCATGAATTATGTGTATTATTGAATCCTAACCACTTTACAAAGACTTTGTCCCCCTTCTTACGTAATACCTTCTTAACTAGATATACATTAGGATTAGCAGTTTTTAAAAGTTCATGTTCGTAGAATCCACCATATATATCTGTACCACTAGAATCCCTTAGTAAATATGTAACAGGATTTGTTTTCTGCACTTTTATAATTTCAAATATTTCAGTTGTCCAATTTGGTGTGTAGCCTTTTGCAAATACATTCTTATATTTACTGATTCGTACAAAATCACCGACTTTGAACTTGGCACGACCAACGATCTTTATATTACTGAATACTGTTGCTAAGAGCTTATTAGCATGTTCAGGTTTCACATCGGCTGGACGCATTCCTATAGTACGATGTTTTCTTGAATTGTATTTGTCAACCAGTTGTTGTAGCATAGCTCTCCACTTGTAATTTCCATTCAACGTAAATCCTTTCCACATTTCTGTCTTCAACGTTCGATTCCAACGCTCGACTATGGTTGCTTTCAATACACTGTATGTTGAGTAATGATTTATTCCATGCTATTTCATAAGCGATTGGAAATCACTATTATAAAATTCCTTGCCATCGTCGGTCTGTAGATTTTTCGGACATCTCCCACTCTTCAGGATTTTCAGCAATGCAGCTGTCACTTCCTTGCCTGACTTGGTTTTCAGGGCTATTGCCCAGCCATATTTCGACAATGCATCAATAACTGTGAGAATGTAGTGGTAGCCTGCGTCTGCATAGTTTCTCATGTCTACCAGGTCTGCTTGCCAGAGGTCATCGAAGCCTCGTATTATTACCCGTCTACGTAAAAAGTTCCGTCTGGCAGGCACATGCAACTCTTCTACCAATTGCTTCTTCTCCTCACTACTCATAATTATTCCACTACGTGTTATGTTTACAGCAGGTCATCAAGCACTGGCGGTAGTATAAGTTTCTTCAAGGCATAATTTATATCGTCTTCTCTATTCTCCTCATTTGCAAAATCTTTTTTTGCCAGCTGATTAGAGAAATATTCTACAACAATTTTCAATCCAACAATCATATCATTTCGTAATTCCTTGTCTTTTCGATCCAATTTATAATCATTATGATCGACTTTATCAACCAATTTATCGATTCTTATACCAATTTCATCAATTTCATCGATTTTTTTCATTAGAGTTGTAAATTTTTCCTCAAGAATGTTACATTTTAGGTAATAGTGAGTTAGCTTCTCACTGTATTCAAACAATTCTCTCATTAAGCTATCACGTACAGTCATCGAATTACGTAACAGAGCAGCCATATTCACCGCACTTGTCTCATCCGTAACATCACATTCTAAGTTTGAAATTATTTTCTTCTTGGCATTAAATGCATTCTTTTGTTTATCAAACTTTAACGTATCATTATCAATTTTGTGGAAATAATTTCTCACTTTACCGGTATTGAAACCAGCTCCAAATTTATTTATTGTCATAGTGAAGTAGTACGTGGAACTGAGAAAATCTTGAAACTGCAATCTCTTTTATATAGAATAACGCTTTCTTCTCTTATTTAGATCCTGCCAATTTGTAACTATTATGATCGATTTTATCATTCAATTTTTCGATTCTTTCATCAATTTCGTCGATACGTTTTTTCAACAGATTTGTCATTTTTTCCTCAAGAATTTCACATTTTAATGCATATTCATTCAGCTTTACACTATATTCATTCATTTCTTTTGTAAAGCTATCACGCAGTGGTGTCAAATTACTCATCAGAACACTGATATTCACCGCACTTGTCTCATCAGTAACATCAGATCCCAAGTTTGAAATTATTTTCTTCTTGGCATTAAATGCATTCTTATATTTATCAAACTTTAACGTATCATCATCAATTTTGTGAAAATAATTTCTCACTTTACCAGTATTGAAACCAGCTCCAAATTTATTTATCGTCATAGTGAAGTAGTACGTTGAACTGAGAAAATCTTGAAACTGCAATCTCTTTTATAAGATGATACCTTCTTCATGGAGCTCCTCAATTATTGACTGTATCTCATTATGGTGATTTGTATGACCAGCAGCAGATGATGCAATTAATAGTTTTAATCGCTTGACCAGTTCGTTTGGATCGTTCCAATGTACATAGCTCACGGGATTATTATTAACACGCATATATCCCTTGCTTTGTACAAGTTTTGTCTTCGGTGGAAATAATTCACTAATTATTTTCTTCCATTTATGTCCCTTATTTCCACGAAGCTTTCCTGTACTAATGTTATCTGCTCTGTGCACATTAGTTTGAGAAAGAATACTTTTATATGTGTCTAAATCATCTTTAGTATAGTCTTCAGGTTCTTTCATGAAGATCAATTCAAATAGACCTTTCGTGCCAGGATAATACTCCTTATCGATAATAATAAAATTACTGTAATCATCAACATTAAAAGCACATTTCGCAAGCCACATTTTATTCGTCACTTTATCTAACTTAACTCCAAAATTACTGTCAATTTTATCCTTAGCATTATTCGTCAACAATTCTATATATTTGGATGCAATTGAACCAGACTTTATCGTACTTCGATTAGCATCTTTTACATCCTCGATGGATATATGCACAGGTAATTCTATTTGTCTCGCTAAATCTTGCGTGCCATATTCATTATTCTTCTTCACCTTCTCCTCCTCCTCCTCCCCCTCCCCCTCCTCCTCCTCCTCCTCCTCTTCATCATCTTCCAGAGAAAGGTACTGTGTTTCGTGCGACTGTGGATATTCCTGCTCATCATCCGATGAATGACCTTGAACGTTAATTCTGGAGCTGCGTATGAAATCTTTCCGCTGTGGAGTCGATGTGAGATAAGACTTTCTTCGTTTCATCGGAATTATGAAAGATTCCTCGTGTGAGAGAGATCTCTTTATAGGTTCCATTTTCATCTCATGTTTCGGTGCAACGAAAATTGCTTGATTATTTTCGGTGAGCTTCTTTAATGGTTCAACTATTGGTTTAAAAGTTTCATTTAAACTGTCTTCCATCATTACTCTGTCTGATTTGAGTGCGCGATATTTTTGACGAATTACTTCACTTGCCTCAGCAATCTTCTTTAGAAGCTTTTTCTCCTTCATTTTGTAAAGCTATTCTCTATTCAATATATAGACTTGTTCAACGTTCAAGGTTAAACTAACATTTTTGACCATTAACATCACTCTTTAATCACAGCATATTTATTGAAACCCTTTCGATATCGTCCATTTTGCATTGCACTGTCTTTATCAATTACTAAAAATCCATAATCACGCTTCCAACAATTTGAACACAATTCATAAAATTTTTCAAACGCCATATCTGTATTTACATGTTCGTTATATATATGTTTTAGGTTAGTTCCATCTTGTTTAAAAATAATTAAAAAATTTGCATTATCACGTATTAGATGTTTTGGTATCCTTGCATAAGTCTGACAAAGATAAAAGCAATCAATCTTAGAATGTCTACCCATGGAGAAGTAGTCTCTTATATTGTCTTGCTTATCGGTTGCAACATCATCAAATATGAAAATTGAATTTGGTAGTGCTTCAGCTACTTTTATAACCTCACTATTATTAGAAAATTGGAAATAACTAATTTCTTCATTGTCCGATAATAGTCGCTCCAAGTATCGATATTTTGGTTGCTGCAACGATTTTGAATAAACGTATAGGTTTTCAAATCTCACACCCTGAGGGCTTTCTATAAGGCTCAGCAATACATTTGTTTTTCCACAATTTGAAGGGCCACAAACTATACAGCGTATGGTTGATGGGAGTAGAGGTCCGTGACGTCTCATGCATTTATCGGTTGTTCGGTAATCTATATTAGAAACACGAATACCGAGCGGCTGTTTTACGAAGTCCATGACTGAAAACTCTGTGGTCATACAACCTATTTATAGGAATAAAATGAATTGTTTGATCAGTTCTCATCATGCCGTTATTAGTGTTAGATGTGTCAAGTTTGGAGGTATTAACCGCTGAGCAGTTTGAATACATACCGAAAATTTTACTTTTAAAGTACTTTCCGCGTAGTATTCAAGAGGTTTGGAATAAATTGCCTGAACATATTCGTGCAGATCCTGAAGTACAACAATATCGCTGGTGTTTTAAACATCATAATCTACCTAATACAGATCACATTGATGGACCGCTCCCTTCAATAAAAGATTGCTGGGCTTGTCAGCAAACTCTGTGTGAGAAACAGAAAAAAAGTTCCACATGGTAAGCTACGGTTGTGGAACTTTTTTCAATAAAATACTGAATAAATTACCGTTCGAAGTACACATACCTGGCTACAATTATTGCGGACCAGGTACTCGACTTCGAGAACGGTTAGCACGTGGTGATCCTGGTATAAATCCTTTAGACGAAGCCTGTCGTGAACACGATATCGCATATTCAATATATAAGGATCTGCCACCACGTCACCAGGCTGATAAAGTTCTTGCACAGCGTGCACGAAAACGTATCACTGCTAGTGACTCATCTTTACGTGAACGAGCAGCTGCAGCAGCAGTCTGGGCATCCATGAATGTAAAACGAAAACTTGGCTTAGGCCTACAAGTGCATGGAAGAAGCATGAAGAAAAGAAAAATTCGTGTACCGAAGAAACGAGGAGGTTTATTGAGGAAAAAGCAATTTACTCAAAAAAAAAAACGGGGGGGTTTATTACCTCTGCTCCCACTGTTGAGTGCAGTGGGCGCATTAGCTGGGGGCGCAGCAGGTATAACAAAAGCTGTAAACGATGCGAAAGCATCCAAGAGACAATTGGAAGAGTTACAGCGTCACAATCGTGTAATAGAAGGCAGGCGTGGACATGGTTTATACCTAACCCCTTACGGACGAAGGGGGGAGGGTTTGAAAAGGAGGAAAAAAACCTCGCAAAAAAAAAATAAGCAACCTCCCGAAATCTGGAGCTACTAGTAATATTCAATTATTACATGCATGTCAGGATATACCACATTTTCGAGGAGTTTTTATGCGCACATCTCTACCACAAACCGTACTATGCAATGAGTGTGCAATCGTGAATCTTGATGAAGATAAAGGTTCTGGTACACATTGGGTTGCCTACGTTAAACGTAATAATTACGTAAAGTATTTCGACTCCTTCGGAAATTTGAAACCTCCAATTGAACTTTTAGATTATTTTGGTCCTTCTGCTATAATCTACTACAACCACGATCAATATCAATCGTATGATACAAGCATATGCGGTCAGTTGTGTGTCAAGTTTCTACGTGAACAATGTCTTTAACGGTTACGCTGTCTGACCGCGGGCCATATTAGAGGCAGATTTTTTCCCACCGATCAATCTTCGAGAGGAGCAATATGAACTTGGTCTCGTAGACTTTCAGAGCTTCAATTCAATCGCTAATGTTGATGAGTCGAACAATAAGTTTTACTACGATACTGAAGATCTGACTATACCTAAAGGTTGTTATGAATTGAGTGCTATAAATGATCTTTTGCGTACATTGATGCATGAGGCGGATAATGAAGATGTCATTATTCTACGTGCTAATAATAATACGTTGAAAAGTGAAATAAAGTGTAAATATCTGATCGATTTTACAAAACCTAATAATATAGGCTCTTTATTGGGTTTTTCGTCAGATCGAATTATTCAGCCGAACACTCTAGCCGAATCAGACCAGCCCGTAAACATTATAAGGGTCAATATTTTACGAATTGAATGTAATATTACTGCTGGTGCATATACAAACGGCAAACCTCAACATGTTATACATGAATTTTTTCCAAGCGTGCCACCAGGCTATAAAATCTCGGAAACACCGAAAAACGTCATTTACTTGCCAGTCATTGTGAAAGTAATTGACCGTCTTACTTTGCGCATTCCCGATCAGGAAAACCGTCTAGTAAATTTCGGTGGGGAAGAAATTACAATTCGATTACACATTAGAAAATGCTAATTTACAAGAATACTTATAAATCACCGATACCAGATGAGCCTATCATCAGTCCAACAGTTGCTGCAGGAGCAGATACATTGGGTGGGGATTACGTTAGAAGACCGCTAACAAGAAAAAATATAACCTTTCTTCAATCACTGGGTTTTAAGGTCAGAAATAAAAATGGACCTGTTGGACGTAACCGCACAACCTGTGTACGACAATCGCATTACTAAAATGGAAATACATGCTTACAATCCGTATGCAAATGCATCATTGGGAAATAGTGACGAAATTCGAATTCCAATACAACAGCAAGATTTAATTCTTCTACCATGTGAGAGTTACCTATACATAGAGGGAAAATTAATCGAGGGCACTCGTGCTCAGGGTGCAACAGTTCAAGATACAGTGGGACTTGACTGCAATTCCATGGCATTCTTGTTCGATGAAATTCGCTATGAATTGAATGGTATTGAGATTGACCGCAGTAAAAATGTGGGTATTACTAGTTCCATGAAGAATCTCATTTCTCTGACTGGGGAGGAGAGTACGAGTCTACACCATTCAGGATGGTTTCTAACAGATTATAAGCCTACGAAATATTTTAATTTTTGCGTACCACTGAAAATGCTGTTGGGTTTTTGTGAAGACTATAGAAGAGTCATAATAAATGCACGTCATGAGCTCGTTCTCATTCGAGCGCGTAATGATACGAATTCGATATATTCTTCAACGAAAATCACCGACTCCAAAATTGATGTTCAAAAAGTGCAATGGAGAATTCCTCATATATCATTGAATGAATACACAAAACTTCAATTTCTACGTATTATCGACCAAAACAAAAGCCTCACCAAGGCTTTTCGACCCTGGGAACTCTACGAATACCCGCTTCTACCAGAAACACGGAGGCATACGTGGGCTGTAAAAGCTGCAACACAATTGGAGAAGCCTCGATACGTTATTCTAGCATTTAGAACAAATAAGAAGAATACGCAGCATATGAAGGTGCTTGACTTCGATGATAGTTTTGTTCGTGATATTAAAGTCTATCTTAATTTTGAATTTTATCCGTATGATCGACTTGATACTGATACTGAAAAATCACGATTTTCTGTACTATATGATATGTATGTTAAATTTATCCAATCCTATTATGCTGGAGAAAACCGTCGAAACCAATGCTTGATTACAACAATTTCTTAGAATATGGCCCTCTCTTTGTCATTGATTGTTCGCATCAAAACGAATCTATTAAATCTGGCACAGTTGACGTTAAAATAGAGATCGATTGTTCTAAAAATATTGCAAGTAATACTACTGCGTATTGTTTAATTATACATGATAAAATTGTTGAATATAAACCGCTTACAAGTATTGTTAGAAATGTAAGTTAATCGTTAATAGTTAGAAATGTAAGTTAATCGCTAATAGTTAGAAATGTATGTTAATCGCTAATAGACTATAGTTAAGCTTATCATTATAATGAAGGAAAAAAAATAATAAATAAGATATAATAATCATTTATTTGTGATTAAATTATTCCTTACAAATGTTTTTTAAATTAATCTTTTGAAATTTGACTAACAATTGCAAATGTCATATTATTGTAATTTCCACCATGATACGTGAATGTTAATATTTGATTTGAAGCTGCATCTTGAAAATTCTTGAATTGTTCTGGTTTTTCCAGTAATGCCATCATCCTCGCAGGCAAGAAGAACCATTCCTTCGTAAGCAGCTTTGCTATTATTCTCTCTCCATATTTGGTTTTAATTTTCGATAATTCAGTTATTCGGTATGACCCCCCATCTCCAAAGTATTCAGTTTTATAAAAGTTTTTGGTTCTACAGTTGCGAGTTCATTAATCTTAGTTAAATCCATTTCTATAATAATAAAATAATATTAAGAATAGAGAATAACGTAAAAAAGAAAAAATAATTCTTACCTTCTAAAGATTGTCTACGACAATTACGTGACAATAAAAAATTATTCTGTCTGCAACGTGAAACTGGTACTTTGCACTGCTTGAAGCTTCAATACTGCTATTACACCACAATAAAATATTATGACTGCAGCGTTACAGACTTGAACTTTCGACTGCTTCACGCTTCTGATCGAGACTGAATGAAATTTCCTAATTGCTAGCGTGGGTGACTTTGAATAATATCCTAGGAGGGAATAAGATATACACACTTGGAAATTGAGAGTAGGGGAAGTGTTGCAGGCAAACGAAACTTGGGTGGCTTTGAATAATATCGTAGGAAGGGATAAGATATACACGCTTATTGGAAATTGAGAGTGGAGGGACTGTTGCAGGCGAACGACATTTTTGATGGGTTACTCACTCATGATTGTAGATTTCAAAGAGAATTCATTATTTTAAACCTGTTGATACATGTATTCTTTAGATCAAGTAGTTGTTAATTAAAATAAATAAATCCATTTAATTATATACACGTTCCTTATATAAAGTGACATCAGTCTAGAATATAAACTTTTCATTGTTTAAAAGCAAGTCGTGAGATACACGTTCTTCAGATCAAATAACCGTCATCTAAAACAAATATATTTAATTCAAACGTGTCATAACACGTACTAGATGGTGCAGATAGCCACGTTCCTCAGATAAAGTAATGACAGTTTAAAATATAAACTTTTCATTATTTAGAAACGAGTCGTGAAATATACGTCCATTATTACTTGGGTTGGGAATACTAGCATCTTAAGGACATATCCTGAGTGCAGCTTAAAATTTACGAGCGCATCAATGGCTTTTCGACAATCTTACGTCACACTGTGACTCTGTTTAGCACGTGGGATCATTTGTCTGCTCTGCTTGTGAGAAAAGTCTTGAGAAAAAAATAGCTAGAGGCTGAATGATTTGTCTGGTCTGCTTGAGGGAGGAAAAGTCACGAAAAAATAGCTAGAGGCTGGTTTAGAGGGTAAAATATGGTCAGAAAGTATCGAGCGCATCAATGGCTTCTTGACAATCTTACTTCACAACTGTGACTCTGTTTAGCACGTGGGCTCATTTATCTGACCTGTTTGTGAGAAAAGTCTCGAAAAAAATAGCTAGAGACTGGTTGAGAGGGTAAAATATGGGCAGAAGGTATCGGGTCAGTTTTAGAGAGCCCTGGGAAAGCTCATAGGAGGAACATTGGGTGGTCCCTAGAATTTCACTCCCCATTGTTTCGCAAAAGGAAAAATAATGTCTGTTAACTATGTGACATGTAGAGCATGCTTACAGGAAGATGTAATGAATAATTTATTCACTTATAATATGCTTACAGTAATTTTTATTCAATATTCAAAAGATTTAACATATAATACTTGTATTCAATATATATATATATATATATATATATATATAATTAAAAAGAGTTTTAACATATAATATTTTAAAATATCAAGCTATTCTTCTGCCCTTGCTACCTCCATCGTTGTCTCCTCATCATCCTCTTCCTCCTCCTGCTCCTCCTCCTCTTCCTGCGGAATTATCCCTGCCTCTCTCTCAATCATTCTGATACCTCTCATCAACAGTTGTATACAGCGTGTTACTGTAAAAAATCATCAGATTTTAGAAAAATGTATGATGCAATCTCATTCATAATAACTTACTATTTTCATACTCCATTCCATGCGTCTCGATTGTTTCTTCATTTACCGCTCGTGATAAATTTTGCATAATTTCATCTATTATTCTTGTAATTATATGAATTACTGGAGACTTCTGTCTATACGCTAAATTAATAATCACTTGATACTGCATATTTTTTCACTTTATATTTATCGACAGCTTGTATAAGAAAAAAGGAATCTGTACCCAAGGTTCAAGAAAGGTATAATGTGAAATTAAAAGAAGGACCCAAGGAGGAAAATAGTAGGAGGGAATAGAATGGGAATGTGGAGGGAAAAAGACCCTTCAATGGTGTAGAGGTAGGTTGAGAGGGAAGAAAAATGGTTAAATGTGAAATCAAGTTAAATGGTGGGTCCATAGTAGGAAAATAGTGGGAGGGTCTAGGATAAGTATGTGGAGGGAGAAAAGACCCTCCGAGGGCAGGACTAAGAAAACAAAAATGGCAGTCCGTAAGATGCTTAGGACCCCTAGCGGTGTAGCTGCCCCAGTAATTTTCGTGATCGCCACCTAGTGGAGAAAAAAGAAACTTTTTCCTCCACCAACTAAAATACAAAAAAAAGTTCTCTGGGTAACTGTCAGGATAACTAGCCATCCGGGCCCTAGGGTGATGGGAGAGGGGTAACCCTTAGGGAACTAGTGGACCCGTAGGATAACTAACCATCCGGACCCTAGTGACATGGGAGAGGGGGTAAGCCTTAGAGAACTAGTGGACCCGTAGGATAATTAACCATCCGGGCCCTAGGCTGATGGGAGAGGGGTGAGAGACTCTAAGAGAGAAAGAGAAGGTGAGAGGGATCTCTCTCTCTCACTCCCCATAGCCAAAGCATTTCCTCCGCACACCCGCACCCTCCTCATCACCCAATAAACCCTAGCTCTTAAGAAGACACTTCCCCCCGCACACCCGCACCCCCCTCATCACCCAATATACTCCAGCTCTCAAGAAGACACTTCCCCCCGCACACCCGCACCACCCTCACCTCCATGTCACAGGAACCCAAGACACTTCCCCCCCCCCCCCCCGCACACCCGCACTCCCCTCACCACCGTGTCACAGGAACCCCCTAGCTACCACTACTCGCGTCTATAAAGTGTCTATTGCTACGAGCGCAGAGAGAACTGAATCATATTAAATCAGGCGCTGGTTGTAGCAATGACGTACAAGGACTTACCTGGGAGGAGCTTGATTCGGCGTTTCGAAGTCGAATATGCAGCGGTATGGTAGTTAACAGTAATTATATAAAGCCTAAGGATTTTTTAGTAGACGCGGAAGTATTATTGCGTGTGCGTATAGATAAGGTATTTGTTAGTGCAAATAGTGTTAAGGTTAATTGTGTATTTAACGGACAATTCATCTCCAAGGAAAATAGTGATGAAAAAAACATCAGTACGACTAACGCAACATTGTATAAAACTGATAATTTTAGTGATTAGTATAGGAAAAATATTTTAGACGTTATTATGGAAAAATTAAGCGAATTTCAAGAGAGTGATAGTGGATGGGCTTTACAAAAAATCCATTATTTATTAGTTAACATTAATCGTTTTAACCAGTTGCACGTGGGTTATAGAATTAATCTGCCATCTGCTATCACAAGTAGGAAAGCTCTGATAAATTTAGAAACCAGCGATAATGCATGTTTCGCGTGGTCCGTGACGGCGGCACTCTATCCGGCAAAATCTACGGCTCATCCAAATCGTACGTCCTCTTATCCACATTTTCGGACGGTTTGGTGGAATCACGTTACAGAAATGTACACATTTTTTAGTTCTTCTCAGGTCTCCCCCTTAGTGCCTCCCGTCCCCTGGAGTATGCTTGTGAGTGAGTGAGTGAGTATAGATGAACCTTCCGTGTGATGGTAATGTAGTTACCCGCCTAAGGGATATTGTAATTGCCATCCACGGAAGGAGAGTCAATGTTTTTAGGAAATGGTATGATTGAGGATCGAGCGAATGTTAGTAGGTTGTACGTTATTTAGGATTAAATATTATATTCCCAATGGTAAATTTTATTTGTGGCTTATAAGACCGATTCTCTGCACCAACATGAGCTAGAAAACTGTTATTATCGTATCCTTTACGCTCCCATGCCCGAATGCCTATAAGGCCCTCTCTCTCTAACCTTCCCGCCGAGCGCGGATTGTTTACGCGACGCTCCTACCGTCCCCTTACCCAGTCTCCCCGCCGAGCGCCTTACCGGTTCCTTCCCGTTACCGCGCCGTGCCTCGAGCGCCTGGCCGCGAGCCCCGAGCCCTCCCCTTACCGCGCTGACGCCTCGCGCGCCTAGCTGCGTTCTCCCCGGCCCGCGCCACTACAGGCCCATCGTGCCGACCCCGCACCGCATCGCCCCGCCGCCGAACCACGAAGCCATAGTGTCGTCTGCTGCTAAGGACGACCACGCAGGATTCTAGCGCAGGAGCTAGCCAGCCAGATAGCGTGTGAAGCATAGGAGTAATTAGCCGGAACGGCGAGGATTATGGATCGCGGATCCATACCTAATCAATGATTGGTCCCTGGGTCCCGATCGCAACTATGCCGAATTGACACCCCGGAATGAGGGGAATAATTGATAGAACAACGGAATAAATGTCAATTCGGACTACACCTTGTTCTACTCTTAGAGCATCAGTACGTGGATTTAATAGAGAGCTGGGTCGTCGCTGTGAATATTGAAATACGCCGAATTTCAATATCGCATGCCCCAGCCATCATTATTACGAAGATTTTGTGGAGTTTTCCGTGGCGGACGTCGTGGGATCGCCGGATGTCATCGTCGGGGCCGCCGGAGAATTTTCCTCGCCCCATTCCCTTCCCCCTTTCGCTTTTCCCGTGCCGCCTTCTAGCCCGTCGCTTTCCCTGAGCTTTTCCCTAGTTTTCCCTTGAGTAGTGTTAATGAAAACATTGTGCGCGTATAATAAGTGTGCCAGGACATCGCGGGAGGCCTCTCCCCCCGAGATTTTTTAGTGATAAATAAAGATTGTGTCCTTGTATTTTGGCCGTGTATTTATTAATTATTTTAATCCGGAATTCCTTTCCGCGCGTTACAGTATTAATAATAATAATAATACAAATATAACTTCATATGATACAAATATAACTGCATATGATTTATTTTTAGATGTCTCCACTACTTTTGTACAGTGGAGAAGCTGGAGTCGCATGAGCAGGATTGCGCGCGGCTCAACGATAATCTCCGATTGATGCTACCGAGAGAGTCCGAGGATCGCTGGGTTTCCTTCAAGAACATCAAAAATGGGGAGCGAGTGCCTTTCGTCGTATACGCGGATCTCGAGTGCATATTATCGAAAGTTGAACAATCGAACAATAGTGATATTTATCAGAAGCATGAACCTATAAGTGTAGCTTATTATTTAAAAAGTGCTCGCGATGCGTCACTCTCGAGATACGATGCTCATCGGGGTGTCGACTGCATCGAATGGTTCGTACGCGAGCTCGAAGTCATTGCGCGTATCGCGAGCGAGAAACTGGGCACTATCGTACCCATGCGTGATCTTAGTCTTACTGAACGATCGCGTCACTATAATGACCCAAATTGTCATATATGCAAAAAGCCGTTTCTTCCGAATCAACTACGAATTCGCGATCACGATCATCTGACCGGCAGATATAGAGGACCGGCTCACAATAATTGTAATTTAAATTTTAAAGATTCGCATGTCATTCCAGTGATTTTCCACAATTTTTCCGGCTATGATTCGCATTTCATTTTCGAGACGATCGCTAATTTGTACGAGGGATCGGTATATCTGCTGCCTGTACATAAGGAAAAATACATTTCATTCACCAAATATTTGCGAAATTATAATATACGGCTGAGATTTATCGATTCGTTCAAATTTATGGCCTCCAGTCTGGACAAATTGAGCTCGTACTTGGCGGAATCTCAACTGACAAATTTAAGGTCACAATTTTCGGAATTGAGAGTCGAGCAGTTCAACTTGCTTACGAGGAAAGGTATTTTTCCTTACGACTATATAGATAGCGCGGCTAGATTGGAAGAGACGGCTTTACCACCGCGCCAGTCGTTTCGCAACAGACTGACCGACAGCGATATCAGCGAGGAAGCATACAATCATGTCGTAGAGGTATGGACCAAATTCCAGATGCGCACACTTGGGGAGTACAGTGACCTGTACCTGAAGACCGATGTCCTATTGTTGACCGACGTTTTCGAAAGTTTTCGCGATAGTTGCATGCTAAATTATAACTTGGATCCAGCCCATTATTATACGCTACCGGGCTTCACCTGGGACGCGATGTTGAAGCATACGGGAATCAGGCTGGAGCTTTTCACGGACGTGGATATGTTGCTGTTCGTGGAGCGCGGTATACGCGGTGGTTTGAGTCAGTGCTCCCATCGTTACGAGAGGGCCAACAATCGGTACATGCGGGACTACGATCCGGCGGAACCGTCGAATTATCTCATGTATTACGACGTAAACAATCTGTATGGGTGGGCAATGTGTCAGCCGCTGCCCACCCATGGATTCCAATGGATGGAGGACGCTGCCAATCTCGATGTCTCCGCTATAACCACGGATCATCCCGAGGGTTATATTTTGGAGGTCGATTTGGAGTATCCGCGCGAGCTTCACGACAAACACGCGGACCTACCGTTCTGCATGGTGCGCGAGAAGCCGCCGGGCGCGAGCCAGGAGAAGCTGCTGGCCATTTTAAACGATAAGACCCGTTACATAATACATTATCGCGCTCTGCAACAATGTATGCGTAATGGACTGGTACTGAAGCGTATACATCGCGGTTTAAAGTTTCAGCAGTCCACCTGGCTACGCGATTACATCGAGCTGAACACGCGTTTGCGCACCGCGTCCACTAACGAATTTGAGAGGAATCTCTTCAAGTTGATGAACAATGCGGTTTTCGGTAAAACAATGGAGAACGTGAGGAATAGAGTTGACGTGATGCTCGCAACCAAGTGGGAGGGAAGATACGGGGCGGAAAGCCTGATTTCCAAACCGAATTTTCACAGTCTCGCGATTTTCAACGAGAATTTGGTCGCGATTCAATTGTCGAAATTGTCCGCGAAATTTGATAAACCCATTTACGTGGGAATGAGTATTTTAGATATTTCAAAAATTTGCTAGTACGAATTTCACTATGACTATATGCTTCCTACATTCGGCGGTAAATGTAGAGCGATGTATACCGACACGGACAGTCTGATATACAGCGTGGAGTGCGACGACGTTTACTCGTACATGAAACGCGATCTCGCGCGATTCGACACCACCGATTATCCCGACGACAATCGGTATGACTTGCCGCGCGTCAACAAAAAGATACCTGGTTTGATGAAGGACGAGAACAATGGTTGTATCATGACTGAGTTCGTAGGACTGAGGGCAAAAATGTATACTTTCAAGGTGCAGGACTGTGCGAGAATTACCAAAAAAGCCAAAGGTGTCAAAGGTTACGTTATCGATAGAAATAGAACATTTGACGACTACAAGGATTGTTTGGACAATTTCACCGTACAGTCTCGCAGTCAAAATTTAATTAGATCGAAGCTGCACCGAGTTTTCTCGATCAGTCAGAGAAAGGTCGCCCTCAGTCCGTACGACGATAAGCGTTTCGTTACACCCGACACCGTAGCGACTCTACCCTGGGGACATTATAGTCTAAAATTATAATTTATTTATTGTTTATATTTAGTCGCTTTATTGTTTTTTTTTATTTTAATGATACATCTTAATAAAAGTTCTTATAAAACATTGCTCTTATTTATCCAGGAATTGTGCGTACTGTCGAATCCCAGCCACTTAACGAACACTTTATCGCTCTTTCTGCGCAATACTCTTACCACCAGATACACATCGGGATTGATAGTTTTCGAAAGCTCGTATTCGTAAAATTCACCCAACATTTCCGTGCCCCTGGAATCCTTGAGGAGATACGTAGCGGGATTGGTCCTCTGCACTTTCGCCACCTCGAATATTTCGGTCGTCCAATTTGGCGTGTAGCCTTTGGCGAACATCTGCTTGTATTTACTGATTCGTACGAAATCGCCGACTTTGAACTTGGCACGACCTGCGACCTTGATGTGACTGTATACTGTCTTGAGTAGCTTATCTGCATGCTCGGGTTTCACATCCACGGGACGCATTCCCGTGATACGATGCTTTCGCGCATTGTACGCATCCACCAACTCTTGCAGCATAGCGCGCCACTTGTAATTGCCGTTCAGCGTAAATCGTTTCCACATTTCCGTCTTCAACGTACGATTCCAGCGCTCGACTATCGACGCTTTCATCACGCTGTAGATCGAGTAGTGATTTATCCCGCGTTTCCTCATCAACACCTGAAAATCACCGTTGTAAAACTCCTTGCCGTTGTCGGTCTGTAAATTTTTCGGACTTCTGCCGGTCTTTAGGATTCTCGTCATTGCCGTCGTCACTTCTCTGCCGCTCTTGGTCTTTAATGCCACCGACCAAGCGTATTTCGAGAGGGTATCGATTACAGTGAGAATGTACTGGTGACCCGCATCGACGTAATTGCGCATATCAACAAGATCGGCCTGCCAGAGATCGTCGAAGCCACGCCCGATGACTCTTCTGCGTGGAAAATTTATCCTCGCCGGTGCATGGAGCTCCTCCACCAACTGTATCTTTTCTTTGCTCATTTTTTTTTCAAAACTGGACAGATTCTTAGAATTTATAATTACTGCTAAATGTTTCACGTATCAGATCTTCCTTACTCACTTCATCATCCAATTTTTCACAAATTGTTTGCAAAATTTGGTCTATCTTTTTCTCAAATTGTTCATTATGTTTATTCAATGTTATTGTCAAATATTGTTTAAATTCGAGCAGTAAATGTTCTAAATTTGGTTCGTGAAAGTGTTTCTTACTCTCACCATCCAGTCCAATTCCAAATTTATTTATCGACATTTCAAATGCACTACTGTCACTTTTTTTCAAAAATCAGTCTCTTGTTGTTGCTCGTTATTCCTCTTTTTGATGGCTCGTAATGTCGAGAGTATACATTCTACGATGTATGTTAAACAAATGTAAATTTCACAACAGCAGGAATTAGACATTTAATTTTTTTTTACCTCGTACTACCGAAAGACGTTGATATTACACTGAGGTAAGAATGTAACGTGCAACTTTCTTTATACGATAAGATCCTCGTCGCGCAACTCCTCGATTATCGACTGTATCTCGTTGTGACGACTCGTATTACCGGCAGCCACCGATGCGATCAAAAGTCTCAAACGTTCGATCAATTCATTCGGATCGTTCCAATGTACGTAGTTGATTGGTCCCTCGGTGACACGCACAAGACCTTTACCATTTTTTTTTTCGATGATGATGATGATGATGATGACGCTTTACTTGCGCCTGACGGTTTACTTGTGCCCGACGGTTTACTTGCGCTTGACAGTTTACTTGCGCCCGACGGTTTACTTGCGCTTGACGGTTTACTTGCGCTCGACGGTTTACTTGCGCTTGACGGTTTACTTGCGCCCGACTGTTTACTTGCGCCTGATGTTGATGCGTCAGAAGTTGACGATTTTCTTGCGCGTGATGTTGATGGTAACCGATCAGGCGGTAACATAGGTTTTCCCAATAGCAATGGTTTCATAATTTCTTTATATTTTGCACCTTTATTACCCTTGGTTTGTTTTAGACTATCGTTTAACAGTTTATGCGCTTTAGTTTAATTGAGAATACTCTTGAATTGTTCCAAATCGTCGGGTTTTATAATGGCTCGATTGGGTTCTCTCATGAAAATTAGTTCATAAGTACCTATTGTACCGGTGTATAACGTCTTATCGAGAATAATATCTCCTTCATGACTTATTTCAAATTTACATCTACCAAGCGTCAGTTGATCATTTTTATAAAGAGGTCCAAAAGCACGATCAATCAAGTTATTCCTATCGGTCAGAAGTAATTTAATATACTTGGCAGGGATCGGATGTAATAGATTACGTTGAAAGGCAAATTGTAACAAGCCTGGTTCATTTTTTTCATCAATATTTAATTTTTCTAGCAAACTTTTTTTTGAATCGGGCGACGGTTGATCGGTTATAGAAGACTCGTCGTCGTCGTCGTCGTCGTCGGTCATGAAATCCAATGGATTCGTAATAGTTTCACTAATACTACTACTAAGATTCTTTGCTCGTTTATACGGTGTCGATGTGAAGTAGGCTCCCCTCTTCAATTTATCGTTGTATTTGACAAACGAATTATTATTATTATTATTTGTGTTATCCTCCGTTTGCGAAACAAGTTTCTTCAATGGATCGACTATCGTCTTGAATGTCTCGTTCAAACTGCTCTCCATTATCGCCTTCTCCGATTTCAAGGCACGATGCTTGTCGCGAATGACCTCGCTCGTCTTGGCGATCCTCTTCAGAAACGATTTTTCATCCATCGCGATGCTGTATACAACAGCTTTCCTCGAATTGAACGGTTTTTAACCGACCTGTTGCGATGCTGTATACAACAGCTTTCCCCGAACCGACACGGGTTATAACCGACCTGACACGGTGATCCGAACGGCCTGCACTCCACTATCAAACTGATACTCAAGGCCGTGATCGTGAAACCTTACCGGCCTGACACTCGCAAGGCCGTTCACTCGATCGTGGCGTGCTCGTTGAAACCTTTGCGATATCGACCGTTCTTCAGAGAGCTATCCTTGTCTATTACTAAGAAACCGTAATCGCGACTCCAACAGGTCGAACACAATGTGAGAAATTTCTCATACGACATATCACTGTTGACGTGATCGTTGAAAATATGCTTCAGATTAGTTCCATCCTGCTTAAATATTATTAGCAAGTTTGCGTTATCTCGTATCAGATGCTTTGGTATTTTCGCATAAGTCTGACGGAGGTAGAAGCAATCGATGTTGGAATGTCTACCCATGCAAAAGTAGTCCCTTATATTGTCCTGCTTGTCGTTGGCCACATCGTCGAATATGAAAATGGAGTTCGGCTTTGCATCCGCGACGTTCACAACCTCGCAATTGTTTGAAAATGGAAAGTAACCAATTTCCTCCGTGTCCTGCAGAAGCTGCTCCAGATATCGATACTTCGGTTGCTGCAGCGACTTCGAGTAGACGTACAGGTTCTCGAATCTCACACCGTGCGGACTCTCTATGAGGCTCAGCAACACGTTTGTCTTACCGCAATTCGACGGACCGCAAACTATGCAGCGTATCGTAGATGGTAAAAGCGATCCGTGGCGTTTTCTTATTTGCGTGGTAGCATCGTGAGCATTCAAATTTGTCACGCGAATAGTCGGCACGTGCTTCACGAAATGCATCCTCGCTATTAACCTTCGGGAACAGCTGTATCGTTCATTTATATTTCGCGATTTACGGAACTATTCGGTCAGTGGCCATTACGATGGCGTTCATGCTAGTCGTCGTCGATTCCCTGCAGAACTTGACGAATCATCAGCTCGAACACATACCGAAGATCGTATTGCTCGAGTACTTTCCAGACAGTATCGCGAGTGTGTGGGAAAGATTACCTCGGCACATTCGCGCGGACTCGGATGTGCAGCAATATCAATATTGCTTGCAACACTACAATCTACCTAATACCACTCACCACGACGGACCACCGAGACGGATGAAAGACTGTTACGTTTGTCAGCAAGAGAAGCAGTTGCTCTAAATGTCTGGATCGTTCTTCAATAAAGTCTTGAAAAAATTGCCATTTGAGCTGCACGTGCCCGGTTACAATTATTGCGGGCCCGGCACTCGACTTCGCGAAAGATTGGAGCGCGGCGATCGTGGTATAAATCCGCTGGACGAGGCCTGCCTCGATCACGACTTACCATATTGGCACAACGAGGATCTACCGGAGCGTCATCAGGCCGATAAAGTGCTAGCGAGGAGAGCGCGTGAACGTATTACCGCAAGAGACGCGACCTTGGGTGAACGCGCGGTCGCCGTAGCCGTATGGGCATCGATGAATGCTAAGCGTAAACTTGGCTTGGGATTACATAATATTGTCGCGATGAAGAAAGCAGTAGCGGCTAAAAAAAAGAACAACAACAACAACAAGAAAAAAATTGGTACTACTACTACGAGGAAGAGAAGAATTCGAGTGCCGAGGAAACGGGGCGATATAATACCTATACTCCCACTGCTAGGTGCAGTCGGAGCACTGGCAGGTGGAGCATCGGGTATAGCGACGGCTGTAAACCGTGCAAAAGCTGAGAGAGAACGATTGCGGGAAATGCAACGTCACAATCGCGCGATGGAAGCGTCGCGCGAGAGAGGCCGAGGTCTTTATCTGAAACCGTACAAGCGAGTCGTCGGAGAGGGAAACCGTGGAGGTGGAAAAAAAACAACAAAAAAAACGGTCGGATAAGAGGAAGAATATGAATGAGGGGAAATTTCGTCGTCGTAATGATCCCCCGGATTCAGGTGCTACTAGTAACATACAATTGGCACGCATCTGCCGACGCATACCATACTTCCGTGGAGTCTTTATGCGCACATCTCTGCCGCTCGACGGGCCGCGGTGCAGCGAGTGCGCGATCGTGAATCTCGACGATCAATGCGGCCCTGGTACCCACTGGGTAGCCTACGTCAAGCGTAACGACATCGTTGTATATTTTGATTCCTTCGGAAATTTGAAACCGCCGAAAGAATGTGTGCGTTACTTTGGTCCTAACGTTACAATCTACTACAATCATGATCGATATCAATCGTACGATAAAACCAATTGCGGTCAGTTGTGCGTGAAATTCCTGCGAGAACAGATACTTTGAAAAAAAAAAAAATGTCTTTCATCGTGACATTATCGGATCGTAAATCAGTATTAAATTCAGATTTCTTTCCCCCGATCAATCTGCAAGACGATCGGTACGAGATCGGTCTCGTGGACATGCAAACGTACAACTCGATAGCCAATGTGGACGAGACGAATAATAAGTTCTACTACGATAACGATAAGGTACTGACGATACCAAGAGGCTGTTACGAATTGAGTGCGATAAATGAGTATTTGCAGTCTCAAATTTCTGCGAGACACGAAATTCAAGACGACATTGACAGCGTTATTCTTCTACGAGCGAATAACAATACACTGAAGAGTGAAATATTCTGCAAATATTCGATTGACTTTGGAAAACCAAATAACATTGGCTCACTACTGGGCTCCTCGTCGAATCGCGTGATCGAACCGAACGCCCAGGCTGAATCCGACGAAACCGTGAACATTGTGAAAACAAATATTCTACGCATCGAGTGCAACATTGCGGGTGGTGTGTACACCAACGGTAGACCCCGACACATTATTCACGAGTTCTTTCCCAGCGTACCACCGGGCTATAAAATCTCGGAGGCACCGAAAACCGTCATTTATCTACCGGTCATCGTCAGAGTAATCGACCGTCTCACGTTACGTATCCTCGATCAGGACGATCGTCTCGTAGACTTTGGACGTGAAGAAATTACCATAAGATTGCACATTAAGAAAAATGTTAATTTACAAAAGTAACGAGGATTATAAAGCGGTGAAACTGGATGAAACGTTCGCTAGTCGTTCGTCCTACGTGGAGTCGAATACACCGGTTCATCGGAGTGAAAATTGCGACAAGAGGAGCTTCTTGCTAACGAGAAGAAATATAGAATTTTTACAATCATTGGGATTCACCGTGAAGAGATTGGGCGAAAGTACATAGTGGAACAATGGCAGATCCCTTGAACGTCACCGCCCCGCTGACCTACGACAATCGCATCACCAAAATGGAGGTGCATGCCTACAATCCGTATGCGAACGCCTCGTTGGCGAACAGCGACGAAATTCGCATTCCCATACAGCAGCAAGATTTGATACTCCTGCTGTGCGAGAGTTATCTCTACGTCGAGGGTCAGCTGGTGGAGGGCACGCGTGACGCGAGCGCCAGCAACGAGGATATAGTTACGCTCGACTGCAATTCCGCGGCCTTTCTCTTCGACGAGATTCGTTACGAATTGAACGGTATCGAGATCGACCGATGCAGAAACGTCGGTATTATGTGTATTCGGCCGATACACGGCATCTGGTGAGAGAAGCTGTTCAGTATTTGCCTTTTTTACTTACTTCCTTCTTTAGCTTTTAAGTTTTACTCCACTTTTGAGTTGGTATCACTGTAGCTGTGGTCACTTGCTTGGCGGTAAAATTCGCCTCTAACTTCATAGCGTTGAGTATTTCGCCATGATAAAGTGCTAAAAGATTTTATCTAGAAATAAAAATATATAAAGTAGTATAAAGGACACGAAATTCTATTCTTCCAAGATAATTAAAGGTAAATTTGGATTGAGCTTCATTTATCTATCACAGGCACGATGTCTACAGCTGAAAATGAAGAGATTTCGGATTCAGAAGAATCAGCATCCGTTAGCGACCATATTGAATCCAGAACTCGCAAAAGGAATTATTTCAATTTAGTAGATTATGAATCAGGTTCGCAAGAAGAGGATGAAAGACCCACAAAGATATCTAGGTCGTCAACAGAAGCTCAATTAGAGACTTTGCAAAATCAAATTTATCTACTTTCAGCCATGGTTACTCAAGGAGTCAATACGTACAAAGACACGAACAATAGTAAAACCACTGAAAGTCATACCTTTTTGGAACGTCCAAATGATAGTCTCAAATCTTTTAATATAGGAGAGTTTAATACAGAAATTGAAGAAAAACGAAAACTACATCCCGCTGAGGCGGATCGCCTCCAGATTTTAAAGAAGATACAAAGATTTGGTTCAGACGAATGGAAGGAGGTTAGATTTTCTAACACCCTTAAGGGATTTTTAGCCACCCCAGGTTTTACGGAGCTCAAAGTCAACGAGGAATTATGCCACTTAGACATAAAAAAGGATTCGATGTTACCTGTAGACAGACTTCTAGGTGGTATGATGAATGCTATACTCGAACAGAGAGAAAATTTAAAGAACGGCTTACAAGAAATTATAAATTGGGCCTTTGAGAAGTCGACCAAATTAGATCCAGAGACTTTGCTAGAAAAGCTAACAACTACATTTGGACCTGCATCTAAGATTTCAATAATGTGGGACCAGATGTCACAAGTGATATGTGGTAAAAGAGCTGAGTGTTTAGAAAAGAGAAGAGAGCGTCTTCTTTCAGAGCTTCCAAGTAAGAATGTTCAAGCAGCGTTAAGAAAAGTGCCACCTAGTACAGAATATCTATTCGATAAAGAGAGATTGCAATCTCTAGTGCAATCTTTGGGAGGAACACAAACATGGCTCAATACTCCTACATATATTTCTAATTCCAAAAGAAATTTAAATCCTAAGAGATCATACACTCCTTCTAGGTCAAACAATAATAATAATTATAATGCTAACTACGCTTCTTCTTCTAGGGGTAAAGCAGGACAAAATTTAAAAGAGAACTATAACCCTAACAATTCAAGAATTAAAAACGATTCAAAGAATACTAAGGGGAACAAAACAGATAACTCGTTTTTTCGTAAACAAAACAAATGACTATCCTATTCAGCAAATAGTAGGAGGTCGTCTAAAAGGATTTTTAAAGATATGGGAATCCTTGGGAACAACGAGTTTTATTCTAAAATTATTAAAAGGCGCAAGGATCTCTTTAATTGCGAAACCAAGTATGATAGAGAATTGGAAACAATCCAAATTCACCACAAAGGAATCTCCGGAGATGTCAGAGCAAATCAATCTCCTCAAATCCCAGGGTGTCCTGGAAAGACCAGTAAAAGAGAGTCCGAGCTTAATCTCAAAGATGTTTTTGGTAAAAAAGAGCGACGGCGGATCGAGACCTATCTTCGATTTAAGAGTTTTAAATCGTCATGTACAGACAAAAAAATTTCAATTAATATCACATCTAAGAATCCCCGAGTTTTTACAAAACCGGGATTGGATGATAAAGATAGACTTGTCACTAGCCTACTTTCACATTCCAATAGCGACGTCTCACAGGTCGCTCTTACGACTCGTTTACCAAGACGAGTTACTACAGATGACATGCTTGCCCTTCGGCCTTTCATCTGCACCTCATATCTTCGCATCAGTGACGAATTGGGTTGCAGAAACCCTTCGATCAAGAGGTATGAGAGTGATAGTATACTTGGACGACTTCCTAATAGTCTCTCAAGAAAAGGATCGACTCGCTGCGCAAGCAGTCGAAGCAGTAAAGTTGTTGGAATCGCTAGGATGGATGGTGAACCATTCAAAGTCAATCCTACTTCCTCAACAAGAGTTGGAATATCTGGGCATTATCTGGGACACCAGAAACAACTTGTTAAGTGTTTCAGACAAGAAAGCACAAAAGATCAAAGTTTTGATCGAGATTCTGAAATCAAAGAAAGTAGGCTCCTTAAAACAAATCCAATGCCTGTTGGGTCATCTAAACTTCGCCAACTTTGTTATTCACAGAGGGAGACTTCACTGTCGCCAATTACAAAGGTTCATTCGAAACTTCAAACAGGGAAGGCAAAGAGAATCCCTCCATCTTCCTCGACAAGTATTGGTGGAGTTAGACTGGTGGACACAGGCAGTAACATCGTCCAGCCTACTGCATCTTCCTCAAGTAACACACTTTCTAACAACAGATGCGTCAGACTCTGGCTGGGGAGCTCAGTTGAACGAGATAACTCTCTCAGGTTCTTGGACAAAGGATCAAATGCACTGGCATTCCAATCGCAAGGAAATGTACGCAGTATTTGCTACTATAATGAACCAAGCTCATTCACTACAGGGTTCCCATATTCTAGTACAGTCAGACAACCGAACTCTTGTAGCATACATTCGGAAGGAGGGAGGAACACGTTCACTAGACTTATTGAACCTCACTTTCCAAACACTAGAGCTTGTGGACAATTTACAAATCACTCTATCTGCAGCCTACCTCCCAGGCAGATACAACGGAATAGCAGACAGTCTTTCCAGAGGGAAGAAGTTACCGGAATGGCACCTTTTACCGAAGGCAACAGAGAAAATTTTCAACCTTTGGGGCATTCCAGAGATCGACTTATTTGCATCAGCAGAATCAACGGTAGTCAGTCGTTATGCTTCTATGAATCCACAAGACCAGAAGGCAGAATTCACGAACGCATTCAGTCGTCAATGGACTTACAACCTAGGATGGGTATTTCCACCTCCCAGTCTCATACCGAGAATTTTAGCTCACCTCAACACTTGCAAGTGCAAGATATTATTAATCGCTCCCAGGTGGGAGAACACCTTTTGGATGTCGGACTTAATGCAGAGAACCAAGGAACCTTCAATGAGAATAGAGGACTTGAAAGAAGTTCTAGTGGACTTGTCGACAGGCTACCCTCCACCAGAGGTAGACAAACTAATCCTAGAATTATGGAAAGTTGGGGGTGGGAAAGATTAACAAATAATTGGTCTATAGAAGAAAAGGAACTATTAAAGAAAAGTTGGCGTAAATCCACTTTAGAAACTTATAAGGCGCCAATCCATCGCTGGATAAACTGGTGCTCACAGGAAGATATAAACCCGCATAACCCGCTAGGAAAGGACTTGGCAAGATTTTTGGCTCATCTGTTCATCAACAAAGGGTTCGCACATAGTACTATCCTAGTTCATAAGTCAGCAATTTCCACTTTTTGCGCAGGAGAAACGAAAAATGAGATTTCTTCAGACTTCCTAGTTAAACAAATACTTAAAGCGATAGCTATTGCTAAACCTAGGGAGATAAGAACGGAAATATGGGATGCACAAATCTTAATTGAATGGTTAGGAAAGAGCGCAAGGGAGTTATCCCTTTTTGAACTGGCAAGGAGATTAGCAGCGCTCCTTTTGGTTGCCTCTGGTCGTCGTATTCACGATCTTACACTGCTAAAGATTTCCAGGAATCATATAGAAAATTTAGGGGATGAAATTATATTATGGCCAACATTTGGTTCAAAGACAGATAGAGCAAGATTTAGACAATCGGGATGGAAGCTATCTAAACACCCAAATATTTGGCTTTGCCCAGTAACCATGTTAAGGGCATACCTTAAAAAATCGGAACAACGTAGAACAATAGGAGGTGAAAAACTAGACGAACTGTTTATCTCTATCACTGGACCAGTAAAACCAGCTTCGAGATCAATGATTGCAGGATGGGTGAAATCAGCATTAAAGGAAGCTGGAGTAAATGCAGCACCGGGAAGCATTAGATCAGCTGTTTCCTCTAGTAACTGGTTAGATGATGTTCCTTTACAAGATATTCTAAATAGAGGCAATTGGAAGTGTGCGGAAACCTTCAGAAGACATTACTGTAGAGAGGTGAATAGACCTAATTCAGATAGGAGGAGTAATTCAGTTCTAAAGACTTTCACACCCTGTATAACATAGCTATTTTATTAAGATCTTTTCTTATTTTCATTCAAATACATATATTTTTGTTTTTTGTATAAAAAAAAAAAAAAAAAAAAAATAGATTCAGATAGAGTTAACTATGGTATGTAAAATCATAGTCAAAATTATTAACTAGTTTAATTTACTTAAAACACTGTTTAAATTCTGTTTTCTGTGACAAAATAAAATCGTAATTATCGAGAAATTTTAAAGTATTCTTTTAAATTCAAAACATTTTTAAAACTACACATAGCGTTGAGTGTGGTCACCAGCAGATAGCAAACAGGTCTCTCACCAGATGCCGTGTATCGGTCGAATACACATAATATAAATGTTTTGAACTACAACAAAACATGTATTATGTGTGAAGCCGATACACGGCATCCAAGTAAGTATCTTGCTGTTGAGAGTCTCTATGAAGTTAGAGGCGAATTTTACCGCCAAGCAAGTGACCACAGCTACAGTGATACCAACTCAAAAGTGGAGTAAAACTTAAAAGCTAAAGAAGGAAGTAAGTAAAAAAGGCAAATACTGAACAGCTTCTCTCACCAGATGCCGTGTATCGGCTTCACACATAATACATGTTTTGTTGTAGTTCAAAACATTTATATTACCAGCACTCTGAAGAATCTCGTTTCCCTGAGCACCGAGGAGAGCGCCAGTCTACGTCATTCCGGATGGTTCGTCGCTACAGCCAAAGACCGGCTGAAAAAGGAGGCGGCTGTTAAGAATTTCAGCTTTTGCGTGCCCCTGAAAATGCTGCTGGGATTCTGCGAGGATTATCGGCGAGTCGTCGTTAACGCGCGTCACGAGCTCGTTCTCATTCGCGCGCGCGACGATACAAACGCCATTTACTCATCGGTGAAAATCACCGATTCGTCGATCAAGTTGCTACGAGTGCAATGGAGAATACCCCATGTGACCCTGAACGAAATTACGAAACTCCAATTTCTCAGTAACGTCGAGCAGGACAAGAGTTTGTCACTCGCTTTTCGCGCCTGGGAACTTTACGAGTATCCGCTTCTGCCCAAGTCGCAGCGACACACGTGGTCCGTGAAAGCGTCCACGCAATTGGAGAAGCCGCGATACGTCATTCTGGTGTTCAGAACGATCAAAAAGAGTAATCAGTACGAGGATGTGCTCAAATTCAGTCATTGCAAAGTACTCGATGTCAAACTCTATCTGAATTCCGAATCTTATCCGTACGATCGTCTCGACACTGATTTCACGAAATCCCGCTACTTCGTCCTCTACGACATGTATGTAAAGTTTTTCACCTCCTATTACGCTGGTTTGAAACTCGGGAGACCCATGCTCGACTATACGGACTTTTTGACGTACGGGCCGCTCTTCGTCATCGGCTGCTCGCATCAGAACGAGTCCATAAAAACCGGCACGGTCGACGTCAAACTCAAGATCGAGTGTATGGATATCATTCCGGATAATACTACAGCCTATTGTTTAATCATACACGATAAAATTGTACAATATAATCCTCTTACGAATATTGTTAGAAATGTAAGTTAAAAATAAGAAAACAATTTTTATTAAATAAATATATAATAAACAACAAATTTATTCATTATTTTTTTTTATACAAAATACCTATCAAACTTTAGACTTAAATTCCACGTTGTGATATTTTCCTCCTTTATATAACATTATTAAATTATTGGCTGCTGCAGCCTTTTGTAGGTGCTGCAACTGCTCCGTATCTTCCGCCAATTTTGCCATTCTCCCTGGCAAGAATACCCAATCAGCTGTTGACAGCTTTACAATGATTTTCATTCCATATTTTGTCATAATTTTGTCCACTTCGGAAATATCGTACTCTTGATTTTCCGTCAAGCTATTTAATTTCACACAATTTTTTGGAATGACGCTTCCCAATTCATTGATTTTATTGAAATTCATTTTTATCTCTATGAAAAAAAAAATGATTAGTCTCATTAAAGTTAAAAACTCAATTAAATAATGCATGTACTAATCGAATGAAAAAGAAAATCCTTACCTTTTTTTTTTAATGCGTTCAAAGACACACACACACATAAACTTATTTTTTCTTAATAGTTCAAGCACGCGTGGTACGACTATGCAGCTCTCGTTTAACAGACTGACTTTTTATATGAACGATATTATCGTATATTAAGCGTATTAAATTGCAATGTTTGGAAGGAGTAATTTTTGTTTTTTTTCTTACTTGCGATGAATTTCAATTGTGATTGACTTATCACAGTATAATTCAATAGAAAAAAAACGATATTATCGTATTTCTTGGAAAGAGTAATTTTCTAAGATTTTCTTACTTGCGATGAATTTCCATTGTGATTGTAACCTATAGGTTGTAACGAAGTTCCCCGTTACGTATACGAGATACCGAATAAAGAACATAAAAGCTACCGAACAGTGGATATTATTAATCCCTACGTTACCGACTCGTGAGATAGGCTCACGAGTGGATTATAGCTAACGTCAAGGATAGATCCCGTTGACAGGCAGAGGCCCGGATGAAAAGACCGGCGCTCCAGTAAACGATGTCCAGGTTGTCCTGAGAAGTAAGGCAGGGCCATGCCAAACAACCCAGGCAACCTGAGATAAGGAGAAGCGGCCTCGGGGAGTCCTAAAACAATGACAGTGTCTATAAGTCCCCACGAGGAGGGGAAATAGAACATCGAGTCTGGCTTGAACGCTGGTTACGCGCGTCAAGCAGGCTGCGCGAATGTCGTGCGCAGACTGCCATAGCAGGCAGTCGGAACGCGACCATGGGACTGTGCTGATGTGTCCGTGCGTGCTGGTGAGCGCGTGACGCGGCACTCAGACATCCATGGGTCGGTCCGCGTACGTGAGGCGTGTGCTATAGGCCAGCCTGCACGTACGTCACGACTGGATACCGGCCAATGCATAGTGGGTTGTGCAGGGGCGTAGTTAGCCCGTTGGAATGTGTCCCGGTGCCCTCCGTAATCCCATAGGCTTGCGCTATGGCTGGACGGGCCGTGAACATTGCCTCCGTGGTGGTCCGCTCCTGGCAAAACGCTATGCTTTGGCAATTGATACCGCATGTTCCCGCACTCCTCACCACCACCTGTGTGTGGGTGGTGAGGGAGAAATGTATGCCCCTCAGCAGGCAGGTCTGCGAGGCTCGGACTTCCGTAAGGGACCCTCCCCTCTCTCCACGACCTAGCATACTGAGCGACCCTGGCTACCGCTACCGTCCATATGCATGGCCGCAGGGCCGTATAAGATGCATAGAGAATGGGGTCGAAGGACCCAATTGATAACGTAGGGTTGTTGGCCACCCAACTGACCAACTGGCGCCCTGATACCGATAGAAAAGGACGGGCGAAGGTAATGGGAAAACCCGTAGTGTGAGTGGCCCCTCGCACTGACGGGAATAACGTTACAAATGGCGCCCAAAGTGGTTTCTTATAATAGATTAATTATTCGGCGAACGAATAATCCACAAGTCCGAGAAGTTACCGGAAGTGTTGGAGTTTTCAGGGAATAGGTGGCCCACTATTTTCTGGAGGCTCGGAAACGCTGAAAAAGCATGAAAAGATCATCTGGTTGTAAAAGGGATCAAATTCTGTTAAGAATTGATAGCCTGATCGAATTGACGTGTTCACGTAGAATTCGAGCAACCCATGCTAAGCTAACGGGAAATTGGATGAGAACCACGGGCGCAAATATAATTTAATATTATATTCGCCCGTGTTAAAATCTAACGCTACCGAAAAGGCTACTTGACTGGGCAAGTGACAGCTGAGCGCTTGTTTGTAAACAAGTCGACCGGCTGAGCTGAGCCATGCTGCCTGGCGGAGCCCGACCGGCTAACTGTCAGAGCAGTTCAATTAGCTAGCTATCGAGATGTTGCCAAACATAATTACCGAATTAAGCGCAGAATCGGAAATTTGGCAACGGATGATAACGCCTCGCTAACGTTCCGCGAGCCGGCAAGTCGCCTCACACCTCATCCTACCCTGGATCCCGACAGAACTATTGTTCTCTCCGTCTCGCTCTCTCAGCCTTCCTCGCTCTCTCTCTCTCTCTCGCCAAAATAATGGCTTCCTTGAACGCCTCGCCCTCGACCACGACTGCCGGCGGAACCGCCGACGCTCCCGTCGCTCCTGTGCCTATGGCACAGGACTCCTATGACGAGGATGCCCTCCTGGCATCCCCGTCTCCTGCGGGCCCTGTAGAGGGTCCCGCATCCGATCCCGTTCCCGTTCCCGTGGCGCAGGTTGTCCGTCAAACGCCAACCTGCGTTACTGTTATCGAGGTGGGCGGTAGCCCACCTGTTCTCGAGGGGGTATCGAAACACCCTGTAGAGTCTGGGCATGAGGAGCTGGGTACGCAGGTACTCAGCGAATTAATGCAGCGACACTGCAGGATGCGTTCGGTAACCCCGACGCCTATGGGGGGGAGCAATCAGGGTCTTCCTAGACGTAGTCTAGTGGAGTTGCTGGCTGCTCTCTTCCGAGCGGACCTGGACCTCTACCACGAAGTCGTGGCAGCGGTCGAGGTGGCCGAGGCACCTGTGCTGAGCACCCCTGTCCGTAAGCTCTCCCGAAAGGAGCGCAAGCGGGTCAGGGAGGTCCAGCAGGAGACAGCGGTAGCTGCTCCGGAGACGAAGCGGCCGTCATACGCAGCTATGGCGTCCGTCAAGCCTCCGAAAGGAGTCAAGCAACCGTTGCCGCCTAAGGTGACTCCGGCACCACCGGTGAAGAAGGCGAAGCCTTCCGATCCTGTGGCCACGCGCGCTACCGGCAATTTCGGCATACGTGTATGCTGGAATTGCAAGGGTAAGGGCCATCGGTTTTCCGAATGCCCTACACCAATTACAGATGCTTTCTGTAAGGGGTGTGGGCGCACCGGGAAAACGTTGCGCACCTGCCCTGCCTGTGGGCCGCATTGGCAGACAATCGGTCCATACGTGGCGAATGCGGGTACGAACGTACCACGTAAGGTGATAGCGGCAAAACGCAGATCCGAGCGTGGGAAAGTACACGCCCAACCACGGCTTTCCGAGGCGACTCCGCAGGCAGTTCCCCAGGTGGTAACCCCACCGAAGGAAAAACCTTCGAAGCCGCTAAAGACGAAAGCGGCTCGTAAGGAGGTTTGTATGGATAGGGTTTCACAGCTAGTCGAGCCCTAGAAATACTCCTCCTGCAAGTTACCGAATGTTACCGGTACGAGAAATCGTACGATCCCGCACGCTACCGTACACCTCGGTGAATTTCCCATCAATTTCCATCCTATTTTCCTTCCTTTTCATTCCTTTCCTATCCATCCAAAACAAAAACAGAAATTGATGAGCTTGAGCCAGTAAAGGCCAATGTTTTCAGGACGAGGTGAGACAGAGACCACACGTGGACCCTCTGTCGAGAAATGTTACCGGTACTGCCATCTAGCGGTAATCGACGGCAAGACGAATCAATAATTCGTCGAAGTGCTGCCGTCGGTCGTGATTGATGGTACTGGAGGTCGATGAACTCGATCCCAGTGCTGTCATCTAGCGGCCCGTAGATGAAGCAGAGCTATCGAGCGCCTAGATCGAAATTCGATTAATCGAAGGGCGATTGTTATCGAGCAGAAGCGATAAGTGAGAATACGAGAATCACTTAGATCGTCTGCGCATGTCCAAAGCTCGGGTGGGGGTAACCTATCCGACGGGCGGCTAACGGGGCAAAACAGAACTTTGCCGGATCACTCCAGCGACAACCCTTGGACCAGACAGAAGAAGCAACACGCACTATTATATCCATACGTAGATGGCTGAGTCCACGGGACGGAAAAGGAGTACCGGGTCGGGCGACTCTGATGAGTTCGCAGAACCGACAGCTACCGATGCTTCCCAGGTAAACCTGGAGAAGAAGATCTCGAGTCTAGACGAGAGAATGGAAAAACTGGAAGGGTCGTTCCAAGATTTCATTTCTCAAGTCCAGCAGGCTTTTGACAAGCTGCTGAAAAATAAGACTGTTCCCGATGAAGCAGCAGTGGCAGCTGCTTCTGCTACCGAAAAGCGCGCTAGAGGCCGACCGCGAAAGACCGCGGCCGCTCTACCGGCATCGGCCAATCAGGGTCAACCTTTGTTGACAGTGACAAGGCCGAGCGATGATCTCGAATCTCAACCGACATCAGACGATGCTTCGGCGGAGATATTCCAGGGGGCCTACAGGACGAGGGTCCTGAAGGGAAAACCTGGAAAAGTTACCGGCCAAGGGGATGACTGTATGCCCCGTTGGCGTGTTCTCGAATCTCTCCAGAGATCAAACTTGACCTTTGCGGGCGATGGAATGGAGGCGGTTGAGAGTTTTATTTCTCGAACCGATGCCGTCCTGAACCTTCTCAGGGTAAGAGATTCCGACCTGGTTGACGTCTTTCCCCACATCCTAACAGGTGTGGCGAGGATGTGGTTTGAGGATAATGAATTCTCAACCTGGTCTGACATTAAGTCCGCCTTAAGGTCTTATTTCAGATCACAAACATGGGAGGAAGAACTGGAGACTGAGCTTCTAACAAGAACTCAGGGTGCTAACGAATCTGTGCGAGCCTATTTGCAGACTATACAGTCGTATATTCGGAAAATAGGCAGAGAAAGATCGGATTGGAGCCGAATCGCTATCGCGCACAAGAATATGCTACCGGTGTATAGAAGAGGCATTGCTATACACAAATATATGACGTATCGAGAATTCGAGCGTTTGGCGCTCAATTTCGAAGCCGCTTATAGGCCGTCATTAAAATACCGTCCACCTGCCGCGCCTGAGGAAAGTTTAGTTCCTGAGTTGGCGTATACCGGCAGTCATGGAAGATCCCGAGAGTCTAGGCGACACGGTGTGCGTGCCCTAGAAGTGGATAAAACATCCAGCTCTGATACCGACGAATCAACAACGGAAGATTCGAATGATAACGAAGAGCATTTGAAAGCCTTTAAATCAACAAGGAACCGACAAGGAACCAGTTCCAAGTCGAAACCTTCGTTAGATAAGGCAGCTGGCAACAATAACAGCCGGCAGGGCTCAAAACGTAAACAACCGGGCCCGAGCGCTACCTGCTTTAATTGCGGGAAAGCTGGACACGGTTGGAGTGCGTGTAAAGAGCAGAGAACAATGTTCTGTTACCGATGTGGCAGCAAAGGGGTTTCTACAGCGGAGTGCCCTAAATGCTGTTCAAAAAACGCCAAGAGGAGTTAGTAAAATTTCCCGAGAATATTACGACACTCCAAGAGCGGAAAAACATGATACCGAAAATCTTGGGTGAAAACCAAGATAATATATTCCCGGATAATTATGTCGAAGAATATTCAGTACAGCAATGTGTGAATATTAACCATAATTATCGCTCCCGCGACTTCTCAGACCAACATGTTATGTTGGAGACGGAGAATGTAAACAAACATTCAGAGGACACAAGCGCTCGAGTGGTTGCTACCGAAAATTCGAACGATGATCAATCGGTCGATAAGTTACCGGTCGGTGATATTACTGATTTAGTAATTACGAGGTTTGGCGATAGATCTAGGAAACTAGCATTCTACACCACGATCACCGTACAAGGGGAAAAGCTGCGTGCGCTGGTGGACTCGGGAGCCTCACGCACGTTTGCAGGCAAAGTAGCCATTGAATTGTTTAATTCAATTGGTATACAAGCCAATAAGATAGAACCCTTAAGAGTTACCGTTGGCAACAATTACACATGTAAAGTAATTGAGTCCGCCAAGATCCCGATATTTCTTGAGGGGAAGACAACTATAGTTGACACACTATGGATGCCTTCCTTGTCGAGTAATTTTATTTTGGGACTTGATTTCCTACAAGATGCTCATGTTGTCGTGGACTTCTCCACGGGAGAATGGGCTTACAAGGAAAAACCTCAAAATAAACATTGGTTCTCGAATGCCGAATCACTAAACTGTGTAGTGGTGAATAACGGCTTAATGGTTCCCGATAATGATAACGCTAAGAAATTACAAGAGTTTCTAGAAATTAAACTGCCCCCCATTTCTGGAAAACCTGGAATTTCAAAGTTACCGGCAGTCATAATTGACGTGCAAGATCACGAGCCAATCAGACAGCGAGCTCATAGGTGCACGGATAAAATCCGCCAAGCTATGTGGCAAGAGGTTGACGATATGCTAACCAATGGCATTATCGAACCGTCGCAAAGTGATTGGGCGAGCCCGGTAGTCATGGCGAAGAAAGCCAATGGCAAGCTCCGCTTTTGTGTGGATCTCCGGCGCGTTAACGCTGTAACTAAAAAGGATGCGTACCCATTACCGAACATGGCTGCGATCCTAGATGAGTTACGACAGGCCAATTATTTAACAACGCTCGACTTGAGTCAAGCGTATTGGCAGGTACCGCTAGCAGAAAAGTCACGTGGTATCACGGCTTTTATTGTTCCAGGCAGAGGCTTATTTCAATTTAAGCGAATGCCTTATGGATTAACTAATGCTCCCGCAATATTCCAGCGTGCTCTGGATAAATTATTGGGTCCCGAATTTTATCCACATGTATTCGTCTATTTGGATGACATTATCATTGTCACCAAAACATTTGACGAACACTTATTATGGTTGGATAAAGTTATCGAAAAGTTAAGGCAAACTGAGCTAACGATAAATAAGGAGAAAAGTTTCTTCTGTAGAACGGAAGTAAAATATCTCGGATTTATCGTGGACAGTCAAGGTCTTCGCGTGGATTCGGCGAAAACAGAAGCCGTAATCACGTTCCCGATACCGAAGAATTTAAAGCAAATTCGTAGATTCTTGGGAATGGCATCTTGGTATAGAAGATTCATTCCAGAATTTGCGACAGTTGCTGAACCGCTAACGAAACTGACAAAGAAAAATCAGTCATGGGAATGGACAGCCAATCAGCAGTCAGCATTCGACGCGCTGAAAGGATGTTTAACAAGCGCGCCAACGCTTGCCTGTCCAGATTTTTCGATCCCGTTTGCATTACAGACCGATGCTAGCAATGTTGGCTTAGGTGCTGTTTTGACACAAGTTATCGAAGGTCAAGAAAGAGTAATCGCCTACGCGAGTAGAGCGCTTACGGATCCCGAAAGAAAATATACCGTTACCGAGCAGGAATGCTTGGCAGTGGTGTGGTCGATAAGGAAGTTTCGATGTTACCTTGAGGGTTACCACTTCACTGTAATTACCGACCACAGCAGTCTCCGATGGTTGCATAATTTAAAAGATCCATCTGGAAGACTTGCTCGTTGGGCTCTCGCCTTGATGGAATACGATTTTACGATCGTACATCGTAAAGGAGCTTTAAATCATGTTCCTGATGCTTTGTCAAGAGCACCGGAAAGTTTAAATGCTTTGCTACCGTCTTACGCCGATACCAAGGATGCGTGGTATTTAAAGCGCGTAAAGGATATCGAAAGAACGCCAGAAAAATTTCTTGATTGGAAATTAGATGGAGAGTTGATGTATCATCAACGACGTTCAGATTTGGCAGATGCTGAGCTCGAAGATCTTGATGCTTGGAAACTGGTGATACCCAGGGAGTACAGGCAGAAAGTGCTCGAAGAATGCCATAAGTTACCGCAAGCCGGCCATCAAGGTATCGATCGTACATATCGACGCCTTTCGATAAATTACTTCTGGCCAGGTATGTTCAAAGATGTAACGGCTTACGTCAGTCACTGCGACGAATGTCAGCGTTGCAAGGTAGAACAACAAGCTCCCGTCGGCTTCATGGGACGTCGAATTGTTGAACAGCCGTGGACTGTAATATCGGCAGATATTATGGGCTCACTGACGCCAAGTAAACAAGGGTTCTCGTATGTGTTGGTAATCCAAGACCTATACACAAAATGGATCGAAGTAGCTCCACTTCGACGCGCTAACGGCAAAAAGATTGCAGAAGCTATCGAAAACTTGGTGATTCATAGATGGGGTACACCAAAAGTTTTAGTTACCGACAATGGTACCGAATTTGTAAATAAAGACATAACTGCTTTATTACAATTAACGGGTATGAGGCAAACCACGACACCTCCATATCATCCCCAGGCAAACCCCACCGAAAGGGTGAATAGAAGCCTGAAGATGATGATAAGGGTCTTTCTCGATTCTGATCATCGAGAGTGGGATCAGCATTTGGATGCATTTAGATTTGCATTCAATACTGCCCACCATGGTTCACTGCAAGCTACACCTGCATTTGCTAATCTGGGTAGAGAACCAGAATCGGCAAGGTCGATGCGACGTGAATTAGAAGGCGATACCGAAATCATGCAGCAACCGACAGAAAAGTGGTTGGCACGCATGAAACGCTTGGAAACACTTAGAACAGTTTTCAAGTATGCTCTCGAAGAAGCGCACGAACGACAGGCAAGACCGTATAATCTACGTCGTCGTGAAAAGCACTATGAGGTTGGCGAGTTAGTCTTAGTTCGCAACCGACAGCTCTCGAATGCCGCTAAACACATATCGGCTGCACTGAACAAACCATTCGGTGGACCGTTTATGATTGCGAAGAAGTTATCGGAGACAGTTGTAGAATTGTCTGATTTTGCAGGAAACGTCACTGGCAAAATGTCTACGGCAGACATCAAGCCATACAAGCCTGAGCTACCGCAAGAGTAAACCCAGACTGAAGTGCATCACTGCACGCTTGGGCGTGGCAGCGAAAAACGAACTCGTGTTCGGGCGCTTTCGGTTTCGGGTCGAAACCTCCGTTACGGAGGGGGGTATGTAACGAAGTTCCCCGTTACGTATACGAGATACCGAATAAAGAACATAAAAGCTACCGAACAGTGGATATTATTAATCCCTACGTTACCGACTCGTGAGATAGGCTCACGAGTGGATTATAGCTAACGTCAAGGATAGATCCCGTTGACAGGCAGAGGCCCGGATGAAAAGACCGGCGCTCCAGTAAACGATGTCCAGGTTGTCCTGAGAAGTAAGGCAGGGCCATGCCAAACAACCCAGGCAACCTGAGATAAGGAGAAGCGGCCTCGGGGAGTCCTAAAACAATGACAGTGTCTATAAGTCCCCACGAGGAGGGGAAATAGAACATCGAGTCTGGCTTGAACGCTGGTTACGCGCGTCAAGCAGGCTGCGCGAATGTCGTGCGCAGACTGCCATAGCAGGCAGTCGGAACGCGACCATGGGACTGTGCTGATGTGTCCGTGCGTGCTGGTGAGCGCGTGACGCGGCACTCAGACATCCATGGGTCGGTCCGCGTACGTGAGGCGTGTGCTATAGGCCAGCCTGCACGTACGTCACGACTGGATACCGGCCAATGCATAGTGGGTTGTGCAGGGGCGTAGTTAGCCCGTTGGAATGTGTCCCGGTGCCCTCCGTAATCCCATAGGCTTGCGCTATGGCTGGACGGGCCGTGAACATTGCCTCCGTGGTGGTCCGCTCCTGGCAAAACGCTATGCTTTGGCAATTGATACCGCATGTTCCCGCACTCCTCACCACCACCTGTGTGTGGGTGGTGAGGGAGAAATGTATGCCCCTCAGCAGGCAGGTCTGCGAGGCTCGGACTTCCGTAAGGGACCCTCCCCTCTCTCCACGACCTAGCATACTGAGCGACCCTGGCTACCGCTACCGTCCATATGCATGGCCGCAGGGCCGTATAAGATGCATAGAGAATGGGGTCGAAGGACCCAATTGATAACGTAGGGTTGTTGGCCACCCAACTGACCAACTGGCGCCCTGATACCGATAGAAAAGGACGGGCGAAGGTAATGGGAAAACCCGTAGTGTGAGTGGCCCCTCGCACTGACGGGAATAACGTTACAAGGTTAAAGACAATAGGAAAAAAAATATCTCTATACGGAGATTATTCGAAGGGTATGGTTCTTCTTATTTTGATTAAGAAAGAATTAACTCCTTATCACATGTAACTTTATATTTTAAAAACCGATAAAGACTTTCTCTCGACGGGATATCCTAGGTGGAGCAGCATTCAGTCCTCAAACCTTCAACAGTACACATTAAAAAATCATAGAAATTTAATCGATCGTTGACCTTGATGGATTTAGTACTTCGTTGTTTTTTGTCTGGAGCATTTAAGTTTGCTTTATTTAAATTTTCGTTACTTTCCTGATTTACTTGGTGCATTGTGAGAATAAAATCTAAGGAAGAAGGAGGATGAAAATCCATCTGTACCTACTACTTCTTTTTCATCGATGAAAGACGTGCTGAATTTTTGTAAGTATACTTGCTTTGTTAAAAAAATAGAGCTATTACTATGCGAAAAGTAACAACATGATTTCAATTATGTCTAAGGTGAGAAATATTGGCTACGCGATCGGAGTCTTTCATCACGGGAACACAAGCTGCGCGCAAATGGAGCCTGAGGTAGACCTTACTTCGACGAGGCAAAGTGGACCATTTTGATTTTAGATGGAAGAACTACTCAAAACGCAGAGCCTAGCTATCTCGCTGCAGATTATCAGAAAAAAACAAAAAAAAATGAAGATTGTGAAAAATATATATATTTTAAATAATAAAGTGCGTTGTTTATGCCGCAAGGCAGTTTCACCGAAATCTACGTATATTTATACGTTCCCTCAATTCCTTTCATAATAAATTAATTTTACAATATGTGTTCTCTCCCTCTCTTATATCTCTCGCGTAAAGGGCTGGGACGTTTGGCGGACCAGTTGCGAACACCCGCTGGAATTTTTCATTTGAAATTAGGCATACCAATGGATGAAATAACAAAATAGGCAGATAGGCGCGCGATATACTACTTAGATTCGCAAACTTCTTATAAAATTATACCACGTTATCAGTACCCAGAGATCTAACGATATAAATAAACCTTTTTGTTAAAGGCTAAACAATTGGAGTGTCACGTGATTAATTTTCCCCCACCATCGGGCTTCCCCCACCACCTTGGAGTGGGGGCAATCCCCCTCCGCTAAGAAGTGGGGGTATTTCCCCTACCTCCCCTTCCCCCGCGAAACCCCGACCCCCTCGCCTCCGCGGTCCCAGAATCCCTATAGCCACACTAATCCCCTCCGATAGGAGCACAAGTACAGCAGACTACAAATTATTTGCTAAAACTCTTGACCTTCAATGATTCGGAGGGAGAAACCCACGTGCCCTGTTGACGAATACCAGAAAAAACGTTGAGAAAAATTCACCATCCACGCGCACCAATGAATATAGAAGGAAAGCCCCTTCGATAGCAGCACAAGTACAGCAGACTACCAATTATTTGCTAAAACTGTTGACTTTCAATGATTCGGAGAGAGAAACCCACGTGCCCTGTTGACGAACACCAGAAAAAACGTTGAGAAAAATTCACCAGCCACGTGCACCAATGAATATAGAAGGAAAGCCCCTCCGATAGGAGCACAAGTACAGCAGACTACAAATTATTTTCTAAAACTGTTGACCCTCTAGGTTTCGGAGAGAGAAACCCACGTGCCCTGTTGACGAACACCAGAAAAAACGTTGAGAAAAATTCACCAGCCACGTGCACCAATGAATATAGAAGGAAAGCCCCTCCGATAGCAGCACAAGTACAGCAGACTACCAATTATTTGCTAAAACTGTTGACCTTCAATGATTCGGAGAGAGAAACCCACGTGCCCTGATGACGAACACCAGAAAAAACGTTGAGAAAAATTCACCAGCCACGTGCACCAATGAATAAAGAAGGAAAGCCCCTCCGATAGGAGCACAAGTACAGCAGACTACCAATTATTTGCTAAAACTGTTGACTTTCAATGATTCGGAGAGAGAAACCCACGTGCCCTGTTGACGAACACCAGAAAAAACGTTGAGAAAAATTCACCAGCCACGTGCACCAATGAATATAGAAGGAAAGCCCCTCCGATAGCAGCACAAGTACAGCAGACTACCAATTATTTGCTAAAACTGTTGACTTTCAATGATTCGGAGAGAGAAACCCACGTGCCCTGTTGAAGAACACCAGAAAAAACGTTGAGAAAAATTCACCAGCCACGTGCACCAATGAATATAGAAGGAAAGCCCCTCCGATAGGAGCACAAGTACAGCAGACTACAAATTATTTTCTAAAACTGTTGACCCTCTAGGTTTCGGAGAGAGAAACCCACGTGCCCTGTTGACGAACACCAGAAAAATCTTTGAGAAAAATTCACCAGCCACGTGCACCAATGAATATAGAAGGAAAGCCCCTCCGATAGCAGCACAAGTACAGCAGACTACCAATTATTTGCTAAAACTGTTGACCTTCAATAATTCGGAGAGAGAAACCCACGTGCCCTGATGACGAACACCAGAAAAAACGTTGAGAAAAATTCACCAGCCACGCGCACCAATGAATATAGAAGGAAAGCCCCTCCGATAGCAGCACAAGTACAGCAGACTACCAATTATTTGCTAAAACTGTTGACTTTCAATGATTCGGAGAGAGAAACCCACGTGCCCTGTTGACGAACACCAGAAAAAACGTTGAGAAAAATTCACCAGCCACGTGCACCAATGAATATAGAAGGAAAGCCCCTCCGATAGGAGCACAAGTACAGCAGACTACAAATTATTTTCTAAAACTGTTGACCCTCTAGGTTTCGGAGAGAGAAACCCACGTGCCCTGTTGACGAACACCAGAAAAAACGTTGAGAAAAATTCACCAGCCACGTGCACCAATGAATATAGAAGGAAAGCCCCTCCGATAGCAGCACAAGTACAGCAGACTACCAATTATTTGCTAAAACTGTTGACCTTCAATGATTCGGAGAGAGAAACCCACGTGCCCTGATGACGAACACCAGAAAAAACGTTGAGAAAAATTCACCAGCCACGTGCACCAATGAATAAAGAAGGAAAGCCCCTCCGATAGCAGCACAAGTACAGCAGACTACCAATTATTTGCTAAAACTGTTGACTTTCAATGATTCGGAGAGAGAAACCCACGTGCCCTGTTGACGAACACTAGAAAAAACGTTGAGAAAAATTCACCAGCCACGTGCACCAATGAATATAGAAGGAAAGCCCCTCCGATAGCAGCACAAGTACAGCAGACTACCAATTATTTGCTAAAACTGTTGACTTTCAATGATTCGGAGAGAGAAACCCACGTGCCCTGTTGAAGAACACCAGAAAAAACGTTGAGAAAAATTCACCAGCCACGTGCACCAATGAATATAGAAGGAAAGCCCCTCCGATAGGAGCACAAGTACAGCAGACTACAAATTATTTTCTAAAACTGTTGACCCTCTAGGTTTCGGAGAGAGAAACCCACGTGCCCTGTTGACGAACACCAGAAAAATCTTTGAGAAAAATTCACCAGCCACGTGCACCAATGAATATAGAAGGAAAGCCCCTCCGATAGCAGCACAAGTACAGCAGACTACCAATTATTTGCTAAAACTGTTGACCTTCAATAATTCGGAGAGAGAAACCCACGTGCCCTGATGACGAACACCAGAAAAAACGTTGAGAAAAATTCACCAGCCACGCGCACCAATGAATATAGAAGGAAAGCCCCTCCGATAGCAGCACAAGTACAGCAGACTACCAATTATTTGCTAAAACTGTTGACTTTCAATGATTCGGAGAGAGAAACCCACGTGCCCTGTTGACGAACACCAGAAAAAACGTTGAGAAAAATTCACCAGCCACGTGCACCAATGAATATAGAAGGAAAGCCCCTCCGATAGGAGCACAAGTACAGCAGACTACAAATTATTTTCTAAAACTGTTGACCCTCTAGGTTTCGGAGAGAGAAACCCACGTGCCCTGTTGACGAACACCAGAAAAAACGTTGAGAAAAATTCACCAGCCACGTGCACCAATGAATATAGAAGGAAAGCCCCTCCGATAGCAGCACAAGTACAGCAGACTACCAATTATTTGCTAAAACTGTTGACCTTCAATGATTCGGAGAGAGAAACCCACGTGCCCTGATGACGAACACCAGAAAAAACGTTGAGAAAAATTCACCAGCCACGTGCACCAATGAATATAGAAGGAAAGCCCCTCCGATAGCAGCACAAGTACAGCAGACTACCAATTATTTGCTAAAACTGTTGACTTTCAATGATTCGGAGAGAGAAACCCACGTGCCCTGTTGACGAACACCAGAAAAAACGTTGAGAAAAATTCACCAGCCACGTGCACCAATGAATATAGAAGGAAAGCCCCTCCGATAGCAGCACAAGTACAGCAGACTACCAATTATTTGCTAAAACTGTTGACTTTCAATGATTCGGAGAGAGAAACCCACGTGCCCTGTTGAAGAACACCAGAAAAAACGTTGAGAAAAATTCACCAGCCACGTGCACCAATGAATATAGAAGGAAAGCCCCTCCGATAGGAGCACAAGTACAGCAGACTACAAATTATTTTCTAAAACTGTTGACCCTCTAGGTTTCGGAGAGAGAAACCCACGTGCCCTGTTGACGAACACCAGAAAAATCTTTGAGAAAAATTCACCAGCCACGTGCACCAATGAATATAGAAGGAAAGCCCCTCCGATAGCAGCACAAGTACAGCAGACTACCAATTATTTGCTAAAACTGTTGACCTTCAATGATTCGGAGAGAGAAACCCACGTGCCCTGATGACGAACACCAGAAAAAACGTTGAGAAAAATTCACCAGCCACGTGCACCAATGAATATAGAAGGAAAGCCCCTCCGATAGCAGCATAAGTACAGCAGACTACCAATTATTTGCTAAAACTGTTGACCTTCAATGATTCGGAGAGAGAAACCCACGTGCCCTGTTGACGAAAACCAGAAAAAACGTTGAGAAAAATTCACCAGCCACGTGCACCAATAATATAGAAGGAAAGCCCCTCTGATAGCAGCACAAGTACAGCAGACTAACAATTATTTGCAAAAACTGTTGACCCTCTAGGGTTCGGAGAGAGAAACCCACGTGCCCTGTTGATGAACACCAGAAAAAACGTTGAGAAAAATTCACCAGCCACGTGCACCAATGAATATAGAAGGAAAGCCCCTCCGATAGGAGCACAAGTACAGCAGACTACAAATTATTTTCTAAAACTGTTGACCCTCTAGGTTTCGGAGAGAGAAACCCACGTGCCCTGTTGACGAACACCAGAAAAAACGTTGAGAAAAATTCACCAGCCACGTGCACCAAAGAATATAGAAGGAAAGCCCCTCCGATAGGAGCACAAGTACAGCAGACTACAAATTATTTTCTAAAACTGTTGACCTTCTAGGTTTCGGAGAGAGAAACCCACGTGCCCTGTTGACGAACACCAGAAAAAACGTTGAGAAAAATTCAACAGCCACGTGCACCAATGAATATAGAAGGAAAGCCCCTCCGATAGCAGCACAAGTACAGCAGACTACCAATTATTTGCTAAAACTGTTGACCTTCAATGATTCGGAGAGAGAAACCCACGTGCCCTGTTTACGAACACCAGAAAAAACGTTGAGAAAAATTCACCAGCCACGTGCACCAATGAATATAGAAGGAAAGCCCCTCCGATAGCAGCACAAGTACAGCAGACTACCAATTATTTGCTAAAACTGTTGACCTTCAATGATTCGGAGAGAGAAACCCACGTGCCCTGTTGACGAAAACCAGAAAAAACGTTGAGAAAAATTCACCAGCCACGATCACCAATAATATAGAAGGAAAGCCCCTCCGATAGCAGCACAAGTACAGCAGACTAACAATTATTTGCTAAAACTGTTGACCTTCAATGATTCGGAGAGAGAAACCCACGTGCCCTGTTGACGAAAACCAGAAAAAACGTTGAGAAAAATTCACCAGCCACGTGCACCAATAATATAGAAGGAAAGCCCCTCCGTTAGCAGCACAAGTACAGCAGACTAACAATTATTTGCTTAAACTGTTGACCCTCTAGGTTTCGGAGAGAGAAACCCACGTGCCCTGTTGAGGAACACCAGAAAAAACCTTGAGAAAAATTCACCAGCCACGTGCACCAATGAATATAGAAGGAAAGCCCCTCCGATAGCAGCACAAGTACAGCGGACTAACAATTATTTGCTAAAACTTTTGACCTTCTAGGTTTCGGAGAGAGAAACCCACGTGCCCTGTTGACGAACACCAGAAAAAACGTTGAGAAAAATTCACCAGCCACGTGCACCAATGAATATAGAAGGAAAGCCCCTCCGATAGCAGCACAAGTACAGCAGACTACCAATTATTTGCTAAAACTGTAGACCTTCAATGATTCGGAGAGAGAAACCCACGTGCCCTGTTGACGAACACCAGAAAAAACGTTGAGAAAAATTCACCATCCACGTGCACCAATGAATATAGAAGGAAAGCCCCCCCGATAGCAGCACAAGTACAGCAGACTACCAATTATTTGCTAAAACTGTTGACCTTCAATGATTCGGATAGAGAAACCCACGTGCCCTGATGACGAACACCAGAAAAAACGTTGAGAAAAATTCACCAGCCACGTGCACCAATGAATATAGAAGGAAAGCCCCTCCGATAGCAGCACAAGTACAGCAGACTACCAATTATTTGCTAAAACTGTTGACTTTCAATGATTCGAAGAGAGAAACCCACGTGCCCTGTTGACGAACACCAGAAAAAACGTTGAGAAAAATTCACCAGCCACGTGCACCAATGAATATAGAAGGAAAGCCCCTCCGATAGCAGCACAAGTACAGCAGACTACCAATTATTTGCTAAAACTGTTGACTTTCAATGATTCGGAGAGAGAAACCCACGTGCCCTGTTGAAGAACACCAGAAAAAACGTTGAGAAAAATTCACCAGCCACGTGCACCAATGAATATAGAAGGAAAGCCCCTCCGATAGGAGCACAAGTACAGCAGACTACAAATTATTTTCTAAAACTGTTGACCCTCTAGGTTTCGGAGAGAGAAACCCACGTGCCCTGTTGACGAACACCAGAAAAATCTTTGAGAAAAATTCACCAGCCACGTGCACCAATGAATATAGAAGGAAAGCCCCTCCGATAGCAGCACAAGTACAGCAGACTACCAATTATTTGCTAAAACTGTTGACCTTCAATGATTCGGAGAGAGAAACCCACGTGCCCTGATGACGAACACCAGAAAAAACGTTGAGAAAAATTCACCAGCCACGTGCACCAATGAATATAGAAGGAAAGCCCCTCCGATAGCAGCACAAGTACAGCAGACTACCAATTATTTGCTAAAACTGTTGACCTTCAATGATTCGGAGAGAGAAACCCACGTGCCCTGTTGACGAAAACCAGAAAAAACGTTGAGAAAAATTCACCAGCCACGTGCACCAATAATATAGAAGGAAAGCCCCTCCGATAGCAGCACAAGTACAGCAGACTAACAATTATTTGCAAAAACTGTTGACCCTCTAGGGTTCGGAGAGAGAAACCCACGTGCCCTGTTGACGAACACCAGAAAAAACGTTGAGAAAAATTCACCAGCCACGTGCACCAATGAATATAGAAGGAAAGCCCCTCCGATAGCAGCACAAGTACAGCAGACTACCAATTATTTGCTAAAACTGTTGACCTTCAATGATTCGGAGAGAGAAACCCACGTGCCCTGTTTACGAACACCAGAAAAAACGTTGAGAAAAATTCACCAGCCACGTGCACCAATGAATATAGAAGGAAAGCCCCTCCGATAGGAGCACAAGTACAGCAGACTACAAATTATTTTCTAAAACTGTTGACCTTCTAGGTTTCGGAGAGAGAAACCCACGTGCCCTGTTGACGAACACCAGAAAAAACGTTGAGAAAAATTCAACAGCCACGTGCACCAATGAATATAGAAGGAAAGCCCCTCCGATAGCAGCACAAGTACAGCAGACTACCAATTATTTGCTAAAACTGTTGACCTTCAATGATTCGGAGAGAGAAACCCACGTGCCCTGTTTACGAACACCAGAAAAAACGTTGAGAAAAATTCACCAGCCACGTGCACCAATGAATATAGAAGGAAAGCCCCTCCGATAGCAGCACAAGTACAGCAGACTACCAATTATTTGCTAAAACTGTTGACCTTCAATGATTCGGAGAGAGAAACCCACGTGCCCTGTTGACGAAAACCAGAAAAAACGTTGAGAAAAATTCACCAGCCACGATCACCAATAATATAGAAGGAAAGCCCCTCCGATAGCAGCACAAGTACAGCAGACTAACAATTATTTGCTAAAACTGTTGACCTTCAATGATTCGGAGAGAGAAACCCACGTGCCCTGTTGACGAAAACCAGAAAAAACGTTGAGAAAAATTCACCAGCCACGTGCACCAATAATATAGAAGGAAAGCCCCTCCGTTAGCAGCACAAGTACAGCAGACTAACAATTATTTGCTTAAACTGTTGACCCTCTAGGTTTCGGAGAGAGAAACCCACGTGCCCTGTTGAGGAACACCAGAAAAAACCTTGAGAAAAATTCTCCAGCCACGTGCACCAATGAATATAGAAGGAAAGCCCCTCCGATAGCAGCACAAGTACAGCGGACTAACAATTATTTGCTAAAACTTTTGACCTTCTAGGTTTCGGAGAGAGAAACCCACGTGCCCTGTTGACGAACACCAGAAAAAACGTTGAGAAAAATTCACCAGCCACGTGCACCAATGAATATAGAAGGAAAGCCCCTCCGATAGCAGCACAAGTACAGCAGACTACCAATTATTTGCTAAAACTGTAGACCTTCAATGATTCGGAGAGAGAAACCCACGTGCCCTGTTGACGAACACCAGAAAAAACGTTGAGAAAAATTCACCATCCACGTGCACCAATGAATATAGAAGGAAAGTCCCCCCGATAGCAGCACAAGTACAGCAGACTACCAATTATTTGCTAAAACTGTTGACCTTCAATGATTCGGATAGAGAAACCCACGTGCCCTGTTGAAGAACACCAGAAAAAACGTTGAGAAAAATTCACCAGCCACGTGCACCAATGAATATAGAAGGAAAGCCCCTCCGATAGGAGCACAAGTACAGCAGACTACAAATTATTTTCTAAACTGTTGACCCTCTAGGTTTCGGAGAGAGAAACCCACGTGCCCTGTTGACGAACACCAGAAAAAACGTTGAGAAAAATTCACCAGCCACGATCACCAATAATATAGAAGGAAAGCCCCTCCGATAGCAGCACAAGTGCAGCAGACTAACAATTATTTGCTAAAACTGTTGACCTTCAATGATTCGGAGAGAGAAACCCACGTGCCCTGTTGACGAACACCAGAAAAAACGTTGAGAAAAATTCACCAGCCACGTGCACCAATAATATAGAAGGAAAGCCCCTCCGTTAGCAGCACAAGTACAGCAGACTAACAATTATTTGCTAAAACTGTTGACCCTCTAGGTTTCGGAGAGAGAAACCCACGTGCCCTGTTGAGGAACACCAGAAAAAACCTTGAGAAAAATTCACCAGCCACGTGCACCAATGAATATAGAAGGAAAGCCCCTCCGATAGCAGCACAAGTACAGCTGACTAACAATTATTTGCAAAAACTGTTGACCCTCTAGGGTTCGGAGAGAGAAACCCACGTGCCCTGTTGACGAACACCAGAAAAAACGTTGAGAAAAATTCACCAGCCACGTGCACCAATGAATATAGAAGGAAAGCCCCTCCGATAGGAGCACAAGTACAGCAGACTACAAATTATTTTCTAAAACTGTTGACCCTCTAGGTTTCGGAGAGAGAAACCCACGTGCCCTGTTGACGAACACCAGAAAAAACGTTGAGAAAAATTCACCAGCCACGTGCACCAATGAATATAGAAGGAAAGCCCCTCCGATAGCAGCACAAGTACAGCAGACTACCAATTATTTGCTAAAACTGTTGACCTTCAATGATTCGGAGAGAGAAACCCACGTGCCCTGTTGACGAAAACCAGAAAAAACGTTGAGAAAAATTCACCAGCCACGTGCACCAATAATATAGAAGGAAAGCCCCTCCGATAGCAGCACAAGTACAGCAGACTAACAATTATTTGCAAAAACTGTTGACCCTCTAGGGTTCGGAGAGAGAAACCCACGTGCCCTGTTGACGAACACCAGAAAAAACGTTGAGAAAAATTCACCAGCCACGTGCACCAATGAATATAGAAGGAAAGCCCCTCCGATAGGAGCACAAGTACAGCAGACTACAAATTATTTTCTAAAACTGTTGACCCTCTAGGTTTCGGAGAGAGAAACCCACGTGCCCTGTTGACGAACACCAGAAAAAACGTTGAGAAAAATTCACCAGCCACGTGCACCAATGAATATAGAAGGAAAGCCCCTCCGATAGGAGCACAAGTACAGCAGACTACAAATTATTTTCTAAAACTGTTGACCTTCTAGGTTTCGGAGAGAGAAACCCACGTGCCCTGTTGACGAACACCAGAAAAAACGTTGAGAAAAATTCAACAGCCACGTGCACCAATGAATATAGAAGGAAAGCCCCTCCGATAGCAGCACAAGTACAGCAGACTACCAATTATTTGCTAAAACTGTTGACCTTCAATGATTCGGAGAGAGAAACCCACGTGCCCTGTTTACGAACACCAGAAAAAACGTTGAGAAAAATTCACCAGCCACGTGCACCAATGAATATAGAAGGAAAGCCCCTCCGATAGCAGCACAAGTACAGCAGACTACCAATTATTTGCTAAAACTGTTGACCTTCAATGATTCGGAGAGAGAAACCCACGTGCCCTGTTGACGAAAACCAGAAAAAACGTTGAGAAAAATTCACCAGCCACGATCACCAATAATATAGAAGGAAAGCCCCTCCGATAGCAGCACAAGTACAGCAGACTAACAATTATTTGCTAAAACTGTTGACCTTCAATGATTCGGAGAGAGAAACCCACGTGCCCTGTTGACGAAAACCAGAAAAAACGTTGAGAAAAATTCACCAGCCACGTGCACCAATAATATAGAAGGAAAGCCCCTCCGTTAGCAGCACAAGTACAGCAGACTAACAATTATTTGCTTAAACTGTTGACCCTCTAGGTTTCGGAGAGAGAAACCCACGTGCCCTGTTGAGGAACACCAGAAAAAACCTTGAGAAAAATTCACCAGCCATGTGCACCAATGAATATAGAAGGAAAGCCCCTCCGATAGGAGCACAAGTACAGCAGACTGCAAATTATTTTCTAAAACTGTTGACCCTCTAGGTTTCGGAGAGAGAAACCCACGTGCCCTGTTGACGAACACCAGAAAAAACGTTGAGAAAAATTCACCATCCACGTGCACCAATGAATATAGACGGAAAGCCCCTCCGATAGGAGCACAAGTACAGCAGACTACAAATTATTTTCTAAAACTGTTGACCTTCTAGGTTTCGGAGAGAGAAACCCACGTGCCCTGTTGACGAACACCAGAAAGAACGTTGAGAAAAATTCACCAGCCACGTGCACCAATGAATATAGAAGGAAAGCCCCTCCGATAGGAGCACAAGTACAGCAGACTACAAATTATTTTCTAAAACTGTTGACCTTCTAGGTTTCGGAGAGGGAAACCCACGTGCCCTGTTGACGAACACCAGAAAAAATGTTGAGAAAAATTCACCAGCCACGTGAACCAATGAATATAGAAGGAAAGCCTCTCCTATAGCAGCACAAGTACAGCAGACTACCAATTATTTGCTAAAACTGTTGACCTTCAATGATTCGGATAGAAAAACCCACGTGCCCTGTTGAAGAACACCAGAAAAAACGTTGAGAAAAATTCACCAGCCACGTGCACCAATGAATATAGAAGGAAAGCCCCTCCGATAGCAGCACAAGTACAGCGGACTAACAATTATTTGCTAAAACTTTTGACCTTCTAGGTTTCGGAGAGAGAAACCCACGTGCCCTGTTGACGAACACCAGAAAAAACGTTGAGAAAAATTCACCAGCCACGTGCACCAATGAATATAGAAGGAAAGCCCCTCCGATAGCAGCACAAGTACAGCAGACTACCAATTATTTGCTAAAACTGTAGACCTTCAATGATTCGGAGAGAGAAACCCACGTGCCCTGTTGACGAACACCAGAAAAAACGTTGAGAAAAATTCACCATCCACGTGCACCAATGAATATAGAAGGAAAGTCCCCCCGATAGCAGCACAAGTACAGCAGACTACCAATTATTTGCTAAAACTGTTGACCTTCAATGATTCGGATAGAGAAACCCACGTGCCCTGTTGAAGAACACCAGAAAAAACGTTGAGAAAAATTCACCAGCCACGTGCACCAATGAATATAGAAGGAAAGCCCCTCCGATAGGAGCACAAGTACAGCAGACTACAAATTATTTTCTAAACTGTTGACCCTCTAGGTTTCGGAGAGAGAAACCCACGTGCCCTGTTGACGAACACCAGAAAAAACGTTGAGAAAAATTCACCAGCCACGATCACCAATAATATAGAAGGAAAGCCCCTCCGATAGCAGCACAAGTGCAGCAGACTAACAATTATTTGCTAAAACTGTTGACCTTCAATGATTCGGAGAGAGAAACCCACGTGCCCTGTTGACGAACACCAGAAAAAACGTTGAGAAAAATTCACCAGCCACGTGCACCAATAATATAGAAGGAAAGCCCCTCCGTTAGCAGCACAAGTACAGCAGACTAACAATTATTTGCTAAAACTGTTGACCCTCTAGGTTTCGGAGAGAGAAACCCACGTGCCCTGTTGAGGAACACCAGAAAAAACCTTGAGAAAAATTCACCAGCCACGTGCACCAATGAATATAGAAGGAAAGCCCCTCCGATAGCAGCACAAGTACAGCTGACTAACAATTATTTGCAAAAACTGTTGACCCTCTAGGGTTCGGAGAGAGAAACCCACGTGCCCTGTTGACGAACACCAGAAAAAACGTTGAGAAAAATTCACCAGCCACGTGCACCAATGAATATAGAAGGAAAGCCCCTCCGATAGGAGCACAAGTACAGCAGACTACAAATTATTTTCTAAAACTGTTGACCCTCTAGGTTTCGGAGAGAGAAACCCACGTGCCCTGTTGACGAACACCAGAAAAAACGTTGAGAAAAATTCACCAGCCACGTGCACCAATGAATATAGAAGGAAAGCCCCTCCGATAGCAGCACAAGTACAGCAGACTACCAATTATTTGCTAAAACTGTTGACCTTCAATGATTCGGAGAGAGAAACCCACGTGCCCTGTTGACGAAAACCAGAAAAAACGTTGAGAAAAATTCACCAGCCACGTGCACCAATAATATAGAAGGAAAGCCCCTCCGATAGCAGCACAAGTACAGCAGACTAACAATTATTTGCAAAAACTGTTGACCCTCTAGGGTTCGGAGAGAGAAACCCACGTGCCCTGTTGACGAACACCAGAAAAAACGTTGAGAAAAATTCACCAGCCACGTGCACCAATGAATATAGAAGGAAAGCCCCTCCGATAGGAGCACAAGTACAGCAGACTACAAATTATTTTCTAAAACTGTTGACCCTCTAGGTTTCGGAGAGAGAAACCCACGTGCCCTGTTGACGAACACCAGAAAAAACGTTGAGAAAAATTCACCAGCCACGTGCACCAATGAATATAGAAGGAAAGCCCCTCCGATAGGAGCACAAGTACAGCAGACTACAAATTATTTTCTAAAACTGTTGACCTTCTAGGTTTCGGAGAGAGAAACCCACGTGCCCTGTTGACGAACACCAGAAAAAACGTTGAGAAAAATTCAACAGCCACGTGCACCAATGAATATAGAAGGAAAGCCCCTCCGATAGCAGCACAAGTACAGCAGACTACCAATTATTTGCTAAAACTGTTGACCTTCAATGATTCGGAGAGAGAAACCCACGTGCCCTGTTTACGAACACCAGAAAAAACGTTGAGAAAAATTCACCAGCCACGTGCACCAATGAATATAGAAGGAAAGCCCCTCCGATAGCAGCACAAGTACAGCAGACTACCAATTATTTGCTAAAACTGTTGACCTTCAATGATTCGGAGAGAGAAACCCACGTGCCCTGTTGACGAAAACCAGAAAAAACGTTGAGAAAAATTCACCAGCCACGATCACCAATAATATAGAAGGAAAGCCCCTCCGATAGCAGCACAAGTACAGCAGACTAACAATTATTTGCTAAAACTGTTGACCTTCAATGATTCGGAGAGAGAAACCCACGTGCCCTGTTGACGAAAACCAGAAAAAACGTTGAGAAAAATTCACCAGCCACGTGCACCAATAATATAGAAGGAAAGCCCCTCCGTTAGCAGCACAAGTACAGCAGACTAACAATTATTTGCTTAAACTGTTGACCCTCTAGGTTTCGGAGAGAGAAACCCACGTGCCCTGTTGAGGAACACCAGAAAAAACCTTGAGAAAAATTCACCAGCCATGTGCACCAATGAATATAGAAGGAAAGCCCCTCCGATAGGAGCACAAGTACAGCAGACTGCAAATTATTTTCTAAAACTGTTGACCCTCTAGGTTTCGGAGAGAGAAACCCACGTGCCCTGTTGACGAACACCAGAAAAAACGTTGAGAAAAATTCACCATCCACGTGCACCAATGAATATAGACGGAAAGCCCCTCCGATAGGAGCACAAGTACAGCAGACTACAAATTATTTTCTAAAACTGTTGACCTTCTAGGTTTCGGAGAGAGAAACCCACGTGCCCTGTTGACGAACACCAGAAAGAACGTTGAGAAAAATTCACCAGCCACGTGCACCAATGAATATAGAAGGAAAGCCCCTCCGATAGGAGCACAAGTACAGCAGACTACAAATTATTTTCTAAAACTGTTGACCTTCTAGGTTTCGGAGAGGGAAACCCACGTGCCCTGTTGACGAACACCAGAAAAAATGTTGAGAAAAATTCACCAGCCACGTGAACCAATGAATATAGAAGGAAAGCCTCTCCTATAGCAGCACAAGTACAGCAGACTACCAATTATTTGCTAAAACTGTTGACCTTCAATGATTCGGATAGAAAAACCCACGTGCCCTGTTGAAGAACACCAGAAAAAACGTTGAGAAAAATTCACCAGCCACGTGCACCAATGAATATAGAAGGAAAGCCCCTCCGATAGGAGCACAAGTACAGCAGACTACAAATTATTTGCTAAAACTGTTGACCTTCAATGATTCGGATAGAGAAACCTACGTGCCCTGTTGACGAACACCAGAAAAAACGTTGAGAAAAATTCACCAGCCACGTGCACCAATGAATATAGAAGGAAAGCCCCTCCGATAGCAGCACAAGTACAGCAGACTACCAATTATTTGCTAAAACTGTTGACCTTCAATGATTCGGAGAGAGAAACCCACGTGCCCTGATGACGAACACCAGAAAAAACGTTGAGAAAAATTCACCAGCCACGTGCACCAATGAATATAGAAGGAAAGCCCCTCCGATAGCAGCACAAGTACAGCAGACTACCAATTATTTGCTAAAACTGTTGACCTTCAATGATTCGGATGGAGAAACCCACGTGCCCTGTTGACGAAAACCAGAAAAAACGTTGAGAAAAATTCACCAACCACGTGCACCAATAATATAGAAGGAAAGCCCCTCCGATAGCAGCACAAGTACAGCAGACTAACAATTATTTGCTAAAACTGTTGACCTTCTAGGTTTCGGAGAGAGAAACCCACGTGCCCTGTTGACGAACACCAGAAAAAACGTTGAGAAAAATTCACCAGCCACGTGCACCAATGAATATAGAAGGAAAGCCCCTCCGATAGGAGCACAAGTACAGCAGACTACAAATTATTTTCTAAAACTGTAGACCTTCTAGGTTTCGGAGAGAGAAACCCACGTGCCCTGTTGACGAACACCAGAAAGAACGTTGAGAAAAATTCACCAGCCACGTGCACCTATGAATATAGAAGGAAAGCCCCTCCGATAGGAGCACAAGTACAGCAGACTACAAATTTTTTTCTAAAACTGTTGACCTTCTAGGTTTCGGAGAGAGAAACCCACGTGCCCTGTTGACGAACACCAGAAAAAACGTTGAGAAAAATTCACCAGCCACGTGCACCAATGAATATAGAAGGAAAGCCCCTCCGATAGCAGCACAAGTACAGCAGACTACCAATTATTTGCTAAAACTGTTGACCTTCAATGATTCGGAGAGAGAAACCCACGTGCCCTGTTGACGAACACCAGAAAAAACGTTGAGAAAAATTTACCAGCCACGTGCACCAATAATATAGAAGGAAAGCCCCTCCGTTAGCAGCACAAGTACAGCAGACTAACAATTATTTGCTAAAACTGTTGACCCTTTAGGTTTCGGAGAGAGAAACCCACGTGCCCTGTTGAGGAACACCAGAAAAAACGTTGAGAAATATTCACCAGCCACGTGCACCAATGAATATAGAAGGAAAGCCCCTCCGATAGCAGCACAAGTACAGCGGACTAACAATTATTTGCTAAAACTTTTGACCCTCTAGGTTTCGGAGAGAGAAACCCACGTGCCCTGTTAAACGAACACCAGAAAAAACGTTGAGAAAAATTCACCAGCCACGTGCACCAATGAATATAGAAGGAAAGCCCCTCCGATAGCAGCACAAGTACAGCAGACTACCAATTATTTGCTAAAACTGTTGACCTTCAATGATTCGGAGAGAGAAACCCACGTGCCCTGTTGACTAACACAAGAAAAAACGTTGAGAAAAATTTACCAGCCACGTGCACCAATAATATAGAAGGAAAGCCCCTCCGTTAGCAGCACAAGTACAGCAGACTAACAATTATTTGCTAAAACTGTTGACCCTCTAGGTTTCGGAGAGAGAAACCCACGTGCCCTGTTGAGGAACACCAGAAAAAACGTTGAGAAAAATTCACCAGCCACGTGCACCAATGAATATAGAAGGAAAGCCCCTCCGATAGCAGCACAAGTACAGCGGACTAACAATTATTTGCTAAAACTTTTGACCCTCTAGGTTTCGGAGAGAGAAACCCACGTGCCCTGTTAAACGAACACCAGAAAAAACGTTGAGAAAAATTCACCAGCCACGTGCACCAATGAATATAGAAGGAAAGCCCCCCCGATAGTAGCACAAGTACAGCAGACTACCACTTATTTGCTAAAACTGTTGACCTTCAATGTTTCGGATAGAGAAACCTACGTGCCCTGTTGACGAACACCAGAAAAAACGTTGAGAAAAATTCACCAGCCACGTGCACCAATGAATATAGAAGGAAATCCCTCCGATAGGAGCACAAGTACAGCAGGCTACAAATTATTTTCTAAAACTGTAGACCTTCTAGGTTTCGGAGAGAGAAACCCACGTGCCCTGTTGACGAACACCAGAAAGAACGTCGAGAAAAATTCACCATCCACGTGCACCAATGAATATAGAAGGAAAGCCCCTCCGATAGGAGCACAAGTACAGCAGGCTACAAATTATTTTCTAAAACTGTTGACCCTCTAGGTTTCGGAGAGAGAAACCCACGTGCCCTGTTGACGAACACCAGAAAAAACGTTGAGAAAAATTCACTAGCCACGTGCACCAATGAATATAGAAGGAAAGCCCCCCCGATAGCAGCACAAGTACAGCAGACTACCACTTATTTGCTAAAACTGTTGACCTTCAATGATTCGGATAGAGAAACCTACGTGCCCTGTTGACGAACACCAGAAAAAACGTTGAGAAAAATTCACCAGCCACGTGCACCAATGAATATAGAAGGAAAGCCCCTCCGATAGGAGCACAAGTACAGCAGACTACAAATTATTTTCTAAAACTGTTGACCCTCTAGGTTTCGGAGAGAGAAACCCACGTGCCCTGTTGACGAACACCAGAAAAAACGTTGAGAAAAATTCACCAGCCACGTGCACCAATGAATATAGAAGGAAAGCCCCTCCGATAGCAGCACAAGTACAGCAGACTACCAATTATTTGCTAAAACTGTTGACCTTCAATGATTCGGAGAGAGAAACCCACCTGCCCTGATGACGAACACCAGAAAAAACGTTGAGAAAAATTCACCAGCCACGTGCACCAATGAATATAGAAGGAAAGCCCCTCCGATAGCAGCACAAGTACAGCAGACTACCAATTATTTGCTAAAACTGTTGACTTTCAATGATTCGGAGAGAGAAACCCACGTGCCCTGTTGACGAACACCAGAAAAAACGTTGAGAAAAATTCACCAGCCACGTGCACCAATGAATATAGAAGGAAAGCCCCTCCGATAGCAGCACAAGTACAGCAGACTACCAATTATTTGCTAAAACTGTTGACTTTCAATGATTCGGAGAGAGAAACCCACGTGCCCTGTTGAAGAACACCAGAAAAAACGTTGAGAAAAATTCACTAGCCACGTGCACCAATGAATATAGAAGGAAAGCCCCTCCGATAGCAGCACAAGTACAGCAGACTAACAATTATTTGCTAAAACTGTTGACCTTCAATGATTCGGAGAGAGAAACCCACGTGCCCTGTTGACGAAAACCAGAAAAAACGTTGAGAAAAATTCACCAGCCACGTGCACCAATAATATAGAAGGAAAGCCCCTCCGTTAGCAGCACAAGTACAGCAGACTAACAATTATTTGCTTAAACTGTTGACCCTCTAGGTTTCGGAGAGAGAAACCCACGTGCCCTGTTGAGGAACACCAGAAAAAACCTTGAGAAAAATTCACCAGCCATGTGCACCAATGAATATAGAAGGAAAGCCCCTCCGATAGGAGCACAAGTACAGCAGACTGCAAATTATTTTCTAAAACTGTTGACCCTCTAGGTTTCGGAGAGAGAAACCCACGTGCCCTGTTGACGAACACCAGAAAAAACGTTGAGAAAAATTCACCATCCACGTGCACCAATGAATATAGACGGAAAGCCCCTCCGATAGGAGCACAAGTACAGCAGACTACAAATTATTTTCTAAAACTGTTGACCTTCTAGGTTTCGGAGAGAGAAACCCACGTGCCCTGTTGACGAACACCAGAAAGAACGTTGAGAAAAATTCACCAGCCACGTGCACCAATGAATATAGAAGGAAAGCCCCTCCGATAGGAGCACAAGTACAGCAGACTACAAATTATTTTCTAAAACTGTTGACCTTCTAGGTTTCGGAGAGGGAAACCCACGTGCCCTGTTGACGAACACCAGAAAAAATGTTGAGAAAAATTCACCAGCCACGTGAACCAATGAATATAGAAGGAAAGCCTCTCCTATAGCAGCACAAGTACAGCAGACTACCAATTATTTGCTAAAACTGTTGACCTTCAATGATTCGGATAGAAAAACCCACGTGCCCTGTTGAAGAACACCAGAAAAAACGTTGAGAAAAATTCACCAGCCACGTGCACCAATGAATATAGAAGGAAAGCCCCTCCGATAGGAGCACAAGTACAGCAGACTACAAATTATTTGCTAAAACTGTTGACCTTCAATGATTCGGATAGAGAAACCTACGTGCCCTGTTGACGAACACCAGAAAAAACGTTGAGAAAAATTCACCAGCCACGTGCACCAATGAATATAGAAGGAAAGCCCCTCCGATAGCAGCACAAGTACAGCAGACTACCAATTATTTGCTAAAACTGTTGACCTTCAATGATTCGGAGAGAGAAACCCACGTGCCCTGATGACGAACACCAGAAAAAACGTTGAGAAAAATTCACCAGCCACGTGCACCAATGAATATAGAAGGAAAGCCCCTCCGATAGCAGCACAAGTACAGCAGACTACCAATTATTTGCTAAAACTGTTGACCTTCAATGATTCGGATGGAGAAACCCACGTGCCCTGTTGACGAAAACCAGAAAAAACGTTGAGAAAAATTCACCAACCACGTGCACCAATAATATAGAAGGAAAGCCCCTCCGATAGCAGCACAAGTACAGCAGACTAACAATTATTTGCTAAAACTGTTGACCTTCTAGGTTTCGGAGAGAGAAACCCACGTGCCCTGTTGACGAACACCAGAAAAAACGTTGAGAAAAATTCACCAGCCACGTGCACCAATGAATATAGAAGGAAAGCCCCTCCGATAGGAGCACAAGTACAGCAGACTACAAATTATTTTCTAAAACTGTAGACCTTCTAGGTTTCGGAGAGAGAAACCCACGTGCCCTGTTGACGAACACCAGAAAGAACGTTGAGAAAAATTCACCAGCCACGTGCACCTATGAATATAGAAGGAAAGCCCCTCCGATAGGAGCACAAGTACAGCAGACTACAAATTTTTTTCTAAAACTGTTGACCTTCTAGGTTTCGGAGAGAGAAACCCACGTGCCCTGTTGACGAACACCAGAAAAAACGTTGAGAAAAATTCACCAGCCACGTGCACCAATGAATATAGAAGGAAAGCCCCTCCGATAGCAGCACAAGTACAGCAGACTACCAATTATTTGCTAAAACTGTTGACCTTCAATGATTCGGAGAGAGAAACCCACGTGCCCTGTTGACGAACACCAGAAAAAACGTTGAGAAAAATTTACCAGCCACGTGCACCAATAATATAGAAGGAAAGCCCCTCCGTTAGCAGCACAAGTACAGCAGACTAACAATTATTTGCTAAAACTGTTGACCCTTTAGGTTTCGGAGAGAGAAACCCACGTGCCCTGTTGAGGAACACCAGAAAAAACGTTGAGAAATATTCACCAGCCACGTGCACCAATGAATATAGAAGGAAAGCCCCTCCGATAGCAGCACAAGTACAGCGGACTAACAATTATTTGCTAAAACTTTTGACCCTCTAGGTTTCGGAGAGAGAAACCCACGTGCCCTGTTAAACGAACACCAGAAAAAACGTTGAGAAAAATTCACCAGCCACGTGCACCAATGAATATAGAAGGAAAGCCCCTCCGATAGCAGCACAAGTACAGCAGACTACCAATTATTTGCTAAAACTGTTGACCTTCAATGATTCGGAGAGAGAAACCCACGTGCCCTGTTGACGAACACAAGAAAAAACGTTGAGAAAAATTTACCAGCCACGTGCACCAATAATATAGAAGGAAAGCCCCTCCGTTAGCAGCACAAGTACAGCAGACTAACAATTATTTGCTAAAACTGTTGACCCTCTAGGTTTCGGAGAGAGAAACCCACGTGCCCTGTTGAGGAACACCAGAAAAAACGTTGAGAAAAATTCACCAGCCACGTGCACCAATGAATATAGAAGGAAAGCCCCTCCGATAGCAGCACAAGTACAGCGGACTAACAATTATTTGCTAAAACTTTTGACCCTCTAGGTTTCGGAGAGAGAAACCCACGTGCCCTGTTAAACGAACACCAGAAAAAACGTTGAGAAAAATTCACCAGCCACGTGCACCAATGAATATAGAAGGAAAGCCCCCCCGATAGTAGCACAAGTACAGCAGACTACCACTTATTTGCTAAAACTGTTGACCTTCAATGTTTCGGATAGAGAAACCTACGTGCCCTGTTGACGAACACCAGAAAAAACGTTGAGAAAAATTCACCAGCCACGTGCACCAATGAATATAGAAGGAAATCCCTCCGATAGGAGCACAAGTACAGCAGGCTACAAATTATTTTCTAAAACTGTAGACCTTCTAGGTTTCGGAGAGAGAAACCCACGTGCCCTGTTGACGAACACCAGAAAGAACGTCGAGAAAAATTCACCATCCACGTGCACCAATGAATATAGAAGGAAAGCCCCTCCGATAGGAGCACAAGTACAGCAGGCTACAAATTATTTTCTAAAACTGTTGACCCTCTAGGTTTCGGAGAGAGAAACCCACGTGCCCTGTTGACGAACACCAGAAAAAACGTTGAGAAAAATTCACTAGCCACGTGCACCAATGAATATAGAAGGAAAGCCCCCCCGATAGCAGCACAAGTACAGCAGACTACCACTTATTTGCTAAAACTGTTGACCTTCAATGATTCGGATAGAGAAACCTACGTGCCCTGTTGACGAACACCAGAAAAAACGTTGAGAAAAATTCACCAGCCACGTGCACCAATGAATATAGAAGGAAAGCCCCTCCGATAGGAGCACAAGTACAGCAGACTACAAATTATTTTCTAAAACTGTTGACCCTCTAGGTTTCGGAGAGAGAAACCCACGTGCCCTGTTGACGAACACCAGAAAAAACGTTGAGAAAAATTCACCAGCCACGTGCACCAATGAATATAGAAGGAAAGCCCCTCCGATAGCAGCACAAGTACAGCAGACTACCAATTATTTGCTAAAACTGTTGACCTTCAATGATTCGGAGAGAGAAACCCACCTGCCCTGATGACGAACACCAGAAAAAACGTTGAGAAAAATTCACCAGCCACGTGCACCAATGAATATAGAAGGAAAGCCCCTCCGATAGCAGCACAAGTACAGCAGACTACCAATTATTTGCTAAAACTGTTGACTTTCAATGATTCGGAGAGAGAAACCCACGTGCCCTGTTGACGAACACCAGAAAAAACGTTGAGAAAAATTCACCAGCCACGTGCACCAATGAATATAGAAGGAAAGCCCCTCCGATAGCAGCACAAGTACAGCAGACTACCAATTATTTGCTAAAACTGTTGACTTTCAATGATTCGGAGAGAGAAACCCACGTGCCCTGTTGAAGAACACCAGAAAAAACGTTGAGAAAAATTCACTAGCCACGTGCACCAATGAATATAGAAGGAAAGCCCCTCCGATAGGAGCAAAAGTACAGCAGACTACAAATTATTTTCTAAAACTGTTGACCCTCTAGGTTTCGGAGAGAGAAACCCACGTGCCCTGTTGACGAACACCAGAAAAAATGTTGAGAAAAATTCACCAGCCACGTGCACCAATGAATATAGAAGGAAAGCCCCTCCGATAGCAGCACAAGTACAGCAGACTACCAATTATTTGCTAAAACTGTTGACCTTCAATGATTCGGAGAGAGAAACCCACGTGCCCTGATGACGAACACCAGAAAAAACGTTGAGAAAAATTCACCAGCCACGTGCACCAATGAATATAGAAGGAAAGCCCCTCCGATAGCAGCACAAGTACAGCAGACTACCAATTATTTGCTAAAACTGTTGACTTTCAATGATTCGGAGAGAGAAACCCACGTGCCCTGTTGACGAACACCAGAAAAAACGTTGAGAAAAATTCACCAGCCACGTGCACCAATGAATATAGAAGGAAAGCCCCTCCGATAGCAGCACAAGTACAGCAGACTACCAATTATTTGCTAAAACTGTTGACTTTCAATGATTCGGAGAGAGAAACCCACGTGCCCTGTTGACGAACACCAGAAAAAACGTTGAGAAAAATTCACCAGCCACGTGCACCAATGAATATAGAAGGAAAGCCCCTCCGATAGGAGCACAAGTACAGCAGACTACAAATTATTTTCTAAAACTGTTGACCCTCTAGGTTTCGGAGAGAGAAACCCACGTGCCTTGTTGACGAACACGAGAAAAAACGTTGAGAAAAATTCACCAGCCACGTGCATTAATGAATATAGAAGGAAAGCCCCTCCGATAGGAGCACAAGTACAGCAGACTACAAATTATTTTCTAAAACTGTTGACCTTCTAGGTTTCGGAGAGAGAAACCCACGTGCCCTGTTGACGAACACCAGAAAAAACGTTGAGAAAAATTCACCAGCCACGTACACCAATGAATATAGAAGGAAAGCCCCTCCGATAGCAGCACAAGTACAGCAGACTACCAATTATTTGCTAAAACTGTTGACCTTCAATGATTCGGAGAGAGAAACCCACGTGCCCTGATGACGAACACCAGAAAAAACGTTGAGAAAAATTCACCAGCCACGTGCACCAATGAATATAGAAGGAAAACCCCTCCGATAGCAGCACAAGTACAGCAGACTAACAATTATTTGCTAAAACTGTTGACCCTCTAGGTTTCGGAGAGAGAAACCCACGTGCCCTGTTGACGAACACCAGAAAAAACGTTGAGAAAAATTCACCAGCCATGTGCACCAATGAATATAGAAGGAAAGCCCCTCCGATAGGAGCACAAGTACAGCAGACTACCAATTATTTGCTAAAACTGTTGACCTTCAATGATTCGGAGAGAGAAACCCACGTGCCCTGATTACGAACACCAGAAAAAACGTTGAGAAAAATTCACCAGCCACGTGCACCAATGAATATAGAAGGAAAGCCCCTCCGATAGCAGCACAAGTACAGCAGACTACCAATTATTTGCTAAAACTGTTGACCTTCAATGATTCGGAGAGAGAAACCCACGTGCCCTGATGACGAACACCAGAAAAAACGTTGAGAAAAATTCACCAGCCACGTGCACCAATGAATATAGAAGGAAAGCCCCTCCGATAGCAGCACAAGTACAGCAGACTACCAATTATTTGCTAAAACTGTTGACCTTCAATGATTCGGATGGAGAAACCCACGTGCCCTGTTGACGAAAACCAGAAAAAACGTTGAGAAAAATTCACCAACCACGTGCACCAATAATATAGAAGGAAAGCCCCTCCGATAGCAGCACAAGTACAGCAGACTAACAATTATTTGCTAAAACTATTGACCTTCTAGGTTTCGGAGAGAGAAACCCACGTGCCCTGTTGACGAACACCAGAAAAAACGTTGAGAAAAATTCACCAGCCACGTGCACCAATGAATATAGAAGGAAAGCCCCTCCGATAGGAGCACAAGTACAGCAGACTACAAATTATTTTCTAAAACTGTAGACCTTCTAGGTTTCGGAGAGAGAAACCCACGTGCCCTGTTGACGAACACCAGAAAGAACGTTGAGAAAAATTCACCAGCCACGTGCACCTATGAATATAGAAGGAAAGCCCCTCCGATAGGAGCACAAGTACAGCAGACTACAAATTTTTTTCTAAAACTGTTGACCTTCTAGGTTTCGGAGAGAGAAACCCACGTGCCCTGTTGACGAACACCAGAAAAAACGTTGAGAAAAATTCACCAGCCACGTGCACCAATGAATATAGAAGGAAAGCCCCTCCGATAGCAGCACAAGTACAGCAGACTACCAATTATTTGCTAAAACTGTTGACCTTCAATGATTCGGAGAGAGAAACCCACGTGCCCTGTTGACGAACACCAGAAAAAACGTTGAGAAAAATTTACCAGCCACGTGCACCAATAATATAGAAGGAAAGCCCCTCCGTTAGCAGCACAAGTACAGCAGACTAACAATTATTTGCTAAAACTGTTGACCCTTTAGGTTTCGGAGAGAGAAACCCACGTGCCCTGTTGAGGAACACCAGAAAAAACGTTGAGAAATATTCACCAGCCACGTGCACCAATGAATATAGAAGGAAAGCCCCTCCGATAGCAGCACAAGTACAGCGGACTAACAATTATTTGCTAAAACTTTTGACCCTCTAGGTTTCGGAGAGAGAAACCCACGTGCCCTGTTAAACGAACACCAGAAAAAACGTTGAGAAAAATTCACCAGCCACGTGCACCAATGAATATAGAAGGAAAGCCCCTCCGATAGCAGCACAAGTACAGCAGACTACCAATTATTTGCTAAAACTGTTGACCTTCAATGATTCGGAGAGAGAAACCCACGTGCCCTGTTGACGAACACCAGAAAAAACGTTGAGAAAAATTTACCAGCCACGTGCACCAATAATATAGAAGGAAAGCCCCTCCGTTAGCAGCACAAGTACAGCAGACTAACAATTATTTGCTAAAACTGTTGACCCTCTAGGTTTCGGAGAGAGAAACCCACGTGCCCTGTTGAGGAACACCAGAAAAAACGTTGAGAAAAATTCACCAGCCACGTGCACCAATGAATATAGAAGGAAAGCCCCTCCGATAGCAGCACAAGTACAGCGGACTAACAATTATTTGCTAAAACTTTTGACCCTCTAGGTTTCGGAGAGAGAAACCCACGTGCCCTGTTAAACGAACACCAGAAAAAACGTTGAGAAAAATTCACCAGCCACGTGCACCAATGAATATAGAAGGAAAGCCCCCCCGATAGTAGCACAAGTACAGCAGACTACCACTTATTTGCTAAAACTGTTGACCTTCAATGTTTCGGATAGAGAAACCTACGTGCCCTGTTGACGAACACCAGAAAAAACGTTGAGAAAAATTCACCAGCCACGTGCACCAATGAATATAGAAGGAAATCCCTCCGATAGGAGCACAAGTACAGCAGGCTACAAATTATTTTCTAAAACTGTAGACCTTCTAGGTTTCGGAGAGAGAAACCAACGTGCCCTGTTGACGAACACCAGAAAGAACGTTGAGAAAAATTCACCATCCACGTGCACCAATGAATATAGAAGGAAAGCCCCTCCGATAGGAGCACAAGTACAGCAGGCTACAAATTATTTTCTAAAACTGTTGACCCTCTAGGTTTCGGAGAGAGAAACCCACGTGCCCTGTTGACGAACACCAGAAAAAACGTTGAGAAAAATTCACTAGCCACGTGCACCAATGAATATAGAAGGAAAGCCCCCCCGATAGCAGCACAAGTACAGCAGACTACCACTTATTTGCTAAAACTGTTGACCTTCAATGATTCGGATAGAGAAACCTACGTGCCCTGTTGACGAACACCAGAAAAAACGTTGAGAAAAATTCACCAGCCACGTGCACCAATGAATATAGAAGGAAAGCCCCTCCGATAGGAGCACAAGTACAGCAGACTACAAATTATTTTCTAAAACTGTTGACCCTCTAGGTTTCGGAGAGAGAAACCCACGTGCCCTGTTGACGAACACCAGAAAAAACGTTGAGAAAAATTCACCAGCCACGTGCACCAATGAATATAGAAGGAAAGCCCCTCCGATAGCAGCACAAGTACAGCAGACTACCAATTATTTGCTAAAACTGTTGACCTTCAATGATTCGGAGAGAGAAACCCACCTGCCCTGATGACGAACACCAGAAAAAACGTTGAGAAAAATTCACCAGCCACGTGCACCAATGAATATAGAAGGAAAGCCCCTCCGATAGCAGCACAAGTACAGCAGACTACCAATTATTTGCTAAAACTGTTGACTTTCAATGATTCGGAGAGAGAAACCCACGTGCCCTGTTGACGAACACCAGAAAAAACGTTGAGAAAAATTCACCAGCCACGTGCACCAATGAATATAGAAGGAAAGCCCCTCCGATAGCAGCACAAGTACAGCAGACTACCAATTATTTGCTAAAACTGTTGACTTTCAATGATTCGGAGAGAGAAACCCACGTGCCCTGTTGAAGAACACCAGAAAAAACGTTGAGAAAAATTCACTAGCCACGTGCACCAATGAATATAGAAGGAAAGCCCCTCCGATAGGAGCAAAAGTACAGCAGACTACAAATTATTTTCTAAAACTGTTGACCCTCTAGGTTTCGGAGAGAGAAACCCACGTGCCCTGTTGACGAACACCAGAAAAAACGTTGAGAAAAATTCACCAGCCACGTGCACCAATGAATATAGAAGGAAAGCCCCTCCGATAGCAGCACAAGTACAGCAGACTACCAATTATTTGCTAAAACTGTTGACCTTCAATGATTCGGAGAGAGAAACCCACGTGCCCTGATGACGAACACCAGAAAAAACGTTGAGAAAAATTCACCAGCCACGTGCACCAATGAATATAGAAGGAAAGCCCCTCCGATAGCAGCACAAGTACAGCAGACTACCAATTATTTGCTAAAACTGTTGACTTTCAATGATTCGGAGAGAGAAACCCACGTACCCTGTTGACGAACACCAGAAAAAACGTTGAGAAAAATTCACCAGCCACGTGCACCAATGAATATAGAAGGAAAGCCCCTCCGATAGCAGCACAAGTACAGCAGACTACCAATTATTTGCTAAAACTGTTGACTTTCAATGATTCGGAGAGAGAAACCCACGTGCCCTGTTGACGAACACCAGAAAAAACGTTGAGAAAAATTCACCAGCCACGTGCACCAATGAATATAGAAGGAAAGCCCCTCCGATAGCAGCACAAGTACAGCGGACTAACAATTATTTGCTAAAACTTTTGACCCTCTAGGTTTCGGAGAGAGAAACCCACGTGCCCTGTTAAACGAACACCAGAAAAAACGTTGAGAAAAATTCACCAGCCACGTGCACCAATGAATATAGAAGGAAAGCCCCCCCGATAGTAGCACAAGTACAGCAGACTACCACTTATTTGCTAAAACTGTTGACCTTCAATGTTACGGATAGAGAAACCTACGTGCCCTGTTGACGAACACCAGAAAAAACGTTGAGAAAAATTCACCAGCCACGTGCACCAATGAATATAGAAGGAAATCCCTCCGATAGGAGCACAAGTACAGCAGGCTACAAATTATTTTCTAAAACTGTAGACCTTCTAGGTTTCGGAGAGAGAAACCAACGTGCCCTGTTGACGAACACCAGAAAGAACGTTGAGAAAAATTCACCATCCACGTGCACCAATGAATATAGAAGGAAAGCCCCTCCGATAGGAGCACAAGTACAGCAGGCTACAAATTATTTTCTAAAACTGTTGACCCTCTAGGTTTCGGAGAGAGAAACCCACGTGCCCTGTTGACGAACACCAGAAAAAACGTTGAGAAAAATTCACTAGCCACGTGCACCAATGAATATAGAAGGAAAGCCCCCCCGATAGCAGCACAAGTACAGCAGACTACCACTTATTTGCTAAAACTGTTGACCTTCAATGATTCGGATAGAGAAACCTACGTGCCCTGTTGACGAACACCAGAAAAAACGTTGAGAAAAATTCACCAGCCACGTGCACCAATGAATATAGAAGGAAAGCCCCTCCGATAGGAGCACAAGTACAGCAGACTACAAATTATTTTCTAAAACTGTTGACCCTCTAGGTTTCGGAGAGAGAAACCCACGTGCCCTGTTGACGAACACCAGAAAAAACGTTGAGAAAAATTCACCAGCCACGTGCACCAATGAATATAGAAGGAAAGCCCCTCCGATAGCAGCACAAGTACAGCAGACTACCAATTATTTGCTAAAACTGTTGACCTTCAATGATTCGGAGAGAGAAACCCACCTGCCCTGATGACGAACACCAGAAAAAACGTTGAGAAAAATTCACCAGCCACGTGCACCAATGAATATAGAAGGAAAGCCCCTCCGATAGCAGCACAAGTACAGCAGACTACCAATTATTTGCTAAAACTGTTGACTTTCAATGATTCGGAGAGAGAAACCCACGTGCCCTGTTGACGAACACCAGAAAAAACGTTGAGAAAAATTCACCAGCCACGTGCACCAATGAATATAGAAGGAAAGCCCCTCCGATAGCAGCACAAGTACAGCAGACTACCAATTATTTGCTAAAACTGTTGACTTTCAATGATTCGGAGAGAGAAACCCACGTGCCCTGTTGAAGAACACCAGAAAAAACGTTGAGAAAAATTCACTAGCCACGTGCACCAATGAATATAGAAGGAAAGCCCCTCCGATAGGAGCAAAAGTACAGCAGACTACAAATTATTTTCTAAAACTGTTGACCCTCTAGGTTTCGGAGAGAGAAACCCACGTGCCCTGTTGACGAACACCAGAAAAAACGTTGAGAAAAATTCACCAGCCACGTGCACCAATGAATATAGAAGGAAAGCCCCTCCGATAGCAGCACAAGTACAGCAGACTACCAATTATTTGCTAAAACTGTTGACCTTCAATGATTCGGAGAGAGAAACCCACGTGCCCTGATGACGAACACCAGAAAAAACGTTGAGAAAAATTCACCAGCCACGTGCACCAATGAATATAGAAGGAAAGCCCCTCCGATAGCAGCACAAGTACAGCAGACTACCAATTATTTGCTAAAACTGTTGACTTTCAATGATTCGGAGAGAGAAACCCACGTACCCTGTTGACGAACACCAGAAAAAACGTTGAGAAAAATTCACCAGCCACGTGCACCAATGAATATAGAAGGAAAGCCCCTCCGATAGCAGCACAAGTACAGCAGACTACCAATTATTTGCTAAAACTGTTGACTTTCAATGATTCGGAGAGAGAAACCCACGTGCCCTGTTGACGAACACCAGAAAAAACGTTGAGAAAAATTCACCAGCCACGTGCACCAATGAATATAGAAGGAAAGCCCCTCCGATAGGAGCACAAGTACAGCAGACTACAAATTATTTTCTAAAACTGTTGACCCTCTAGGTTTCGGAGAGAGAAACCCACGTGCCTTGTTGACGAACACGAGAAAAAACGTTGAGAAAAATTCACCAGCCACGTGCATTAATGAATATAGAAGGAAAGCCCCTCCGATAGGAGCACAAGTACAGCAGACTACAAATTATTTTCTAAAACTGTTGACCTTCTAGGTTTCGGAGAGAGAAACCCACGTGCCCTGTTGACGAACACCAGAAAAAACGTTGAGAAAAATTCACCAGCCACGTACACCAATGAATATAGAAGGAAAGCCCCTCCGATAGCAGCACAAGTACAGCAGACTACCAATTATTTGCTAAAACTGTTGACCTTCAATGATTCGGAGAGAGAAACCCACGTGCCCTGATGACGAACACCAGAAAAAACGTTGAGAAAAATTCACCAGCCACGTGCACCAATGAATATAGAAGGAAAACCCCTCCGATAGCAGCACAAGTACAGCAGACTAACAATTATTTGCTAAAACTGTTGACCCTCTAGGTTTCGGAGAGAGAAACCCACGTGCCCTGTTGACGAACACCAGAAAAAACGTTGAGAAAAATTCACCAGCCATGTGCACCAATGAATATAGAAGGAAAGCCCCTCCGATAGGAGCACAAGTACAGCAGACTACAAATTATTTTCTAAAACTGTTGACCTTCTAGGTTTCGGAGAGAGAAACCCACGTGCCCTGTTGACGAACACCAGAAAAAACGTTGAGAAAAATTCACCAGCCACGTGCACCAATGAATATAGAAGGAAAGCCCCTCCGATAGCAGCACAAGTACAGCAGACTACCAATTATTTGCTAAAACTGTTGACTTTCAATGATTCGGAGAGAGAAACCCACGTACCCTGTTGACGAACACCAGAAAAAACGTTGAGAAAAATTCACTAGCCACGTGCACCAATGAATATAGAAGGAAAGCCCCCCCGATAGCAGCACAAGTACAGCAGACTACCACTTATTTGCTAAAACTGTTGACCTTCAATGATTCGGATAGAGAAACCTACGTGCCCTGTTGACGAACACCAGAAAAAACGTTGAGAAAAATTCACCAGCCACGTGCACCAATGAATATAGAAGGAAAGCCCCTCCGATAGGAGCACAAGTACAGCAGACTACAAATTATTTTCTAAAACTGTTGACCCTCTAGGTTTCGGAGAGAGAAACCCACGTGCCCTGTTGACGAACACCAGAAAAAACGTTGAGAAAAATTCACCAGCCACGTGCACCAATGAATATAGAAGGAAAGCCCCTCCGATAGCAGCACAAGTACAGCAGACTACCAATTATTTGCTAAAACTGTTGACCTTCAATGATTCGGAGAGAGAAACCCACCTGCCCTGATGACGAACACCAGAAAAAACGTTGAGAAAAATTCACCAGCCACGTGCACCAATGAATATAGAAGGAAAGCCCCTCCGATAGCAGCACAAGTACAGCAGACTACCAATTATTTGCTAAAACTGTTGACTTTCAATGATTCGGAGAGAGAAACCCACGTGCCCTGTTGACGAACACCAGAAAAAACGTTGAGAAAAATTCACCAGCCACGTGCACCAATGAATATAGAAGGAAAGCCCCTCCGATAGCAGCACAAGTACAGCAGACTACCAATTATTTGCTAAAACTGTTGACTTTCAATGATTCGGAGAGAGAAACCCACGTGCCCTGTTGAAGAACACCAGAAAAAACGTTGAGAAAAATTCACTAGCCACGTGCACCAATGAATATAGAAGGAAAGCCCCTCCGATAGGAGCAAAAGTACAGCAGACTACAAATTATTTTCTAAAACTGTTGACCCTCTAGGTTTCGGAGAGAGAAACCCACGTGCCCTGTTGACGAACACCAGAAAAAACGTTGAGAAAAATTCACCAGCCACGTGCACCAATGAATATAGAAGGAAAGCCCCTCCGATAGCAGCACAAGTACAGCAGACTACCAATTATTTGCTAAAACTGTTGACCTTCAATGATTCGGAGAGAGAAACCCACGTGCCCTGATGACGAACACCAGAAAAAACGTTGAGAAAAATTCACCAGCCACGTGCACCAATGAATAAGAAGGAAAGCCCCTCCGATAGCAGCACAAGTACAGCAGACTACCAATTATTTGCTAAAACTGTTGACTTTCAATGATTCGGAGAGAGAAACCCACGTACCCTGTTGACGAACACCAGAAAAAACGTTGAGAAAAATTCACCAGCCACGTGCACCAATGAATATAGAAGGAAAGCCCCTCCGATAGCAGCACAAGTACAGCAGACTACCAATTATTTGCTAAAACTGTTGACTTTCAATGATTCGGAGAGAGAAACCCACGTGCCCTGTTGACGAACACCAGAAAAAACGTTGAGAAAAATTCACCAGCCACGTGCACCAATGAATATAGAAGGAAAGCCCCTCCGATAGGAGCACAAGTACAGCAGACTACAAATTATTTTCTAAAACTGTTGACCCTCTAGGTTTCGGAGAGAGAAACCCACGTGCCTTGTTGACGAACACGAGAAAAAACGTTGAGAAAAATTCACCAGCCACGTGCATTAATGAATATAGAAGGAAAGCCCCTCCGATAGGAGCACAAGTACAGCAGACTACAAATTATTTTCTAAAACTGTTGACCTTCTAGGTTTCGGAGAGAGAAACCCACGTGCCCTGTTGACGAACACCAGAAAAAACGTTGAGAAAAATTCACCAGCCACGTACACCAATGAATATAGAAGGAAAGCCCCTCCGATAGCAGCACAAGTACAGCAGACTACCAATTATTTGCTAAAACTGTTGACCTTCAATGATTCGGAGAGAGAAACCCACGTGCCCTGATGACGAACACCAGAAAAAACGTTGAGAAAAATTCACCAGCCACGTGCACCAATGAATATAGAAGGAAAACCCCTCCGATAGCAGCACAAGTACAGCAGACTAACAATTATTTGCTAAAACTGTTGACCCTCTAGGTTTCGGAGAGAGAAACCCACGTGCCCTGTTGACGAACACCAGAAAAAACGTTGAGAAAAATTCACCAGCCATGTGCACCAATGAATATAGAAGGAAAGCCCCTCCGATAGGAGCACAAGTACAGCAGACTACAAATTATTTTCTAAAACTGTTGACCTTCTAGGTTTCGGAGAGAGAAACCCACGTGCCCTGTTGACGAACACCAGAAAAAACGTTGAGAAAAATTCACCAGCCACGTGCACCAATGAATATAGAAGGAAAGCCCCTCCGATAGCAGCACAAGTACAGCAGACTACCAATTATTTGCTAAAACTGTTGACCTTCAATGATTCGGAGAGAGAAACCCACGTGCCCTGATTACGAACACCAGAAAAAACGTTGAGAAAAATTCACCAGCCACGTGCACCAATGAATATAGAAGGAAAGCCCCTCCGATAGCAGCACAAGTACAGCAGACTACCAATTATTTGCTAAAACTGTTGACCTTCAATGATTCGGAGAGAGAAACCCACGTGCCCTGATGACGAACACCAGAAAAAACGTTGAGAAAAATTCACCAGCCACGTGCACCAATGAATATAGAAGGAAAGCCCCTCCGATAGCAGCACAAGTACAGCAGACTACCAATTATTTGCTAAAACTGTTGACCTTCAATGATTCGGATGGAGAAACCCACGTGCCCTGTTGACGAAAACCAGAAAAACCGTTGAGAAAAATTCACCAACCACGTGCACCAATAATATAGAAGGAAAGCCCCTCCGATAGCAGCACAAGTACAGCAGACTAACAATTATTTGCTAAAACTATTGACCTTCTAGGTTTCGGAGAGAGAAACCCACGTGCCCTGTTGACGAACACCAGAAAAAACGTTGAGAAAAATTCACCAGCCACGTGCACCAATGAATATAGAAGGAAAGCCCCTCCGATAGGAGCACAAGTACAGCAGACTACAAATTATTTTCTAAAACTGTAGACCTTCTAGGTTTCGGAGAGAGAAACCCACGTGCCCTGTTGACGAACACCAGAAAGAACGTTGAGAAAAATTCACCAGCCACGTGCACCTATGAATATAGAAGGAAAGCCCCTCCGATAGGAGCACAAGTACAGCAGACTACAAATTTTTTTCTAAAACTGTTGACCTTCTAGGTTTCGGAGAGAGAAACCCACGTGCCCTGTTGACGAACACCAGAAAAAACGTTGAGAAAAATTCACCAGCCACGTGCACCAATGAATATAGAAGGAAAGCCCCTCCGATAGCAGCACAAGTACAGCAGACTACCAATTATTTGCTAAAACTGTTGACCTTCAATGATTCGGAGAGAGAAACCCACGTGCCCTGTTGACGAACACCAGAAAAAACGTTGAGAAAAATTTACCAGCCACGTGCACCAATAATATAGAAGGAAAGCCCCTCCGTTAGCAGCACAAGTACAGCAGACTAACAATTATTTGCTAAAACTGTTGACCCTTTAGGTTTCGGGGAGAGAAACCCACGTGCCCTGTTGAGGAACACCAGAAAAAACGTTGAGAAATATTCACCAGCCACGTGCACCAATGAATATAGAAGGAAAGCCCCTCCGATAGCAGCACAAGTACAGCGGACTAACAATTATTTGCTAAAACTTTTGACCCTCTAGGTTTCGGAGAGAGAAACCCACGTGCCCTGTTAAACGAACACCAGAAAAAACGTTGAGAAAAATTCACCAGCCACGTGCACCAATGAATATAGAAGGAAAGCCCCTCCGATAGCAGCACAAGTACAGCAGACTACCAATTATTTGCTAAAACTGTTGACCTTCAATGATTCGGAGAGAGAAACCCACGTGCCCTGTTGACGAACACCAGAAAAAACGTTGAGAAAAATTTACCAGCCACGTGCACCAATAATATAGAAGGAAAGCCCCTCCGTTAGCAGCACAAGTACAGCAGACTAACAATTATTTGCTAAAACTGTTGACCCTCTAGGTTTCGGAGAGAGAAACCCACGTGCCCTGTTGAGGAACACCAGAAAAAACGTTGAGAAAAATTCACCAGCCACGTGCACCAATGAATATAGAAGGAAAGCCCCTCCGATAGCAGCACAAGTACAGCGGACTAACAATTATTTGCTAAAACTTTTGACCCTCTAGGTTTCGGAGAGAGAAACCCACGTGCCCTGTTAAACGAACACCAGAAAAAACGTTGAGAAAAATTCACCAGCCACGTGCACCAATGAATATAGAAGGAAAGCCCCCCCGATAGTAGCACAAGTACAGCAGACTACCAATTATTTGCTAAAACTGTTGACCTTCAATGATTCGGAGAGAGAAACCCACGTGCCCTGATGACGAACACCAGAAAAAACGTTGAGAAAAATTCACCAGCCACGTGCACCAATGAATATAGAAGGAAAGCCCCTCCGATAGCAGCACAAGTACAGCAGACTAACAATTATTTGATAAAACTGTTGACCCTCTAGGTTTCGGAGAGAGAAACCCACGTGCCCTGTTGACGAACACCAGAAAAAACGTTGAGAAAAATTCACCAGCCACGTGCACCAATGAATATAGAAGGAAAGCCCCTCCGATAGCAGCACAAGTACAGCAGACTACAAATTATTTTCTAAAACTGTTGACCTTCTAGGTTTCGGAGAGAGAAACCCACGTGCCCTGTTGACGAACACCAGAAAAAACGTTGAGAAAAATTCACCAGCCACGTGCACCAATGAATATAGAAGGAAAGCCCCTCCGATAGCAGCACAAGTACAGCAGACTACCAATTATTTGCTAAAACTGTTGACCTTCAATGATTCGGAGAGAGAAACCCACGTGCCCTGATTACGAACACCAGAAAAAACGTTGAGAAAAATTCACCAGCCACGTGCACCAATGAATATAGAAGGAAAGCCCCTCCGATAGCAGCACAAGTACAGCAGACTACCAATTATTTGCTAAAACTGTTGACCTTCAATGATTCGGAGAGAGAAACCCACGTGCCCTGATGACGAACACCAGAAAAAACGTTGAGAAAAATTCACCAGCCACGTGCACCAATGAATATAGAAGGAAAGCCCCTCCGATAGCAGCACAAGTACAGCAGACTACCAATTATTTGCTAAAACTGTTGACCTTCAATGATTCGGATGGAGAAACCCACGTGCCCTGTTGACGAAAACCAGAAAAAACGTTGAGAAAAATTCACCAACCACGTGCACCAATAATATAGAAGGAAAGCCCCTCCGATAGCAGCACAAGTACAGCAGACTAACAATTATTTGCTAAAACTATTGACCTTCTAGGTTTCGGAGAGAGAAACCCACGTGCCCTGTTGACGAACACCAGAAAAAACGTTGAGAAAAATTCACCAGCCACGTGCACCAATGAATATAGAAGGAAAGCCCCTCCGATAGGAGCACAAGTACAGCAGACTACAAATTTTTTTCTAAAACTGTTGACCTTCTAGGTTTCGGAGAGAGAAACCCACGTGCCCTGTTGACGAACACCAGAAAAAACGTTGAGAAAAATTCACCAGCCACGTGCACCAATGAATATAGAAGGAAAGCCCCTCCGATAGCAGCACAAGTACAGCAGACTACCAATTATTTGCTAAAACTGTTGACCTTCAATGATTCGGAGAGAGAAACCCACGTGCCCTGTTGACGAACACCAGAAAAAACGTTGAGAAAAATTTACCAGCCACGTGCACCAATAATATAGAAGGAAAGCCCCTCCGTTAGCAGCACAAGTACAGCAGACTAACAATTATTTGCTAAAACTGTTGACCCTTTAGGTTTCGGAGAGAGAAACCCACGTGCCCTGTTGAGGAACACCAGAAAAAACGTTGAGAAATATTCACCAGCCACGTGCACCAATGAATATAGAAGGAAAGCCCCTCCGATAGCAGCACAAGTACAGCGGACTAACAATTATTTGCTAAAACTTTTGACCCTCTAGGTTTCGGAGAGAGAAACCCACGTGCCCTGTTAAACGAACACCAGAAAAAACGTTGAGAAAAATTCACCAGCCACGTGCACCAATGAATATAGAAGGAAAGCCCCTCCGATAGCAGCACAAGTACAGCAGACTACCAATTATTTGCTAAAACTGTTGACCTTCAATGATTCGGAGAGAGAAACCCACGTGCCCTGTTGACGAACACCAGAAAAAACGTTGAGAAAAATTTACCAGCCACGTGCACCAATAATATAGAAGGAAAGCCCCTCCGTTAGCAGCACAAGTACAGCAGACTAACAATTATTTGCTAAAACTGTTGACCCTCTAGGTTTCGGAGAGAGAAACCCACGTGCCCTGTTGAGGAACACCAGAAAAAACGTTGAGAAAAATTCACCAGCCACGTGCACCAATGAATATAGAAGGAAAGCCCCTCCGATAGCAGCACAAGTACAGCGGACTAACAATTATTTGCTAAAACTTTTGACCCTCTAGGTTTCGGAGAGAGAAACCCACGTGCCCTGTTAAACGAACACCAGAAAAAACGTTGAGAAAAATTCACCAGCCACGTGCACCAATGAATATAGAAGGAAAGCCCCCCCGATAGTAGCACAAGTACAGCAGACTACCACTTATTTGCTAAAACTGTTGACCTTCAATGTTTCGGATAGAGAAACCTACGTGCCCTGTTGACGAACACCAGAAAAAACGTTGAGAAAAATTCACCAGCCACGTGCACCAATGAATATAGAAGGAAATCCCTCCGATAGGAGCACAAGTACAGCAGGCTACAAATTATTTTCTAAAACTGTAGACCTTCTAGGTTTCGGAGAGAGAAACCAACGTGCCCTGTTGACGAACACCAGAAAGAACGTTGAGAAAAATTCACCATCCACGTGCACCAATGAATATAGAAGGAAAGCCCCTCCGATAGGAGCACAAGTACAGCAGGCTACAAATTATTTTCTAAAACTGTTGACCCTCTAGGTTTCGGAGAGAGAAACCCACGTGCCCTGTTGACGAACACCAGAAAAAACGTTGAGAAAAATTCACTAGCCACGTGCACCAATGAATATAGAAGGAAAGCCCCCCCGATAGCAGCACAAGTACAGCAGACTACCACTTATTTGCTAAAACTGTTGACCTTCAATGATTCTGATAGAGAAACCTACGTGCCCTGTTGACGAACACCAGAAAAAACGTTGAGAAAAATTCACCAGCCACGTGCACCAATGAATATAGAAGGAAAGCCCCTCCGATAGGAGCACAAGTACAGCAGACTACAAATTATTTTCTAAAACTGTTGACCCTCTAGGTTTCGGAGAGAGAAACCCACGTGCCCTGTTGACGAACACCAGAAAAAACGTTGAGAAAAATTCACCAGCCACGTGCACCAATGAATATAGAAGGAAAGCCCCTCCGATAGCAGCACAAGTACAGCAGACTACCAATTATTTGCTAAAACTGTTGACCTTCAATGATTCGGAGAGAGAAACCCACCTGCCCTGATGACGAACACCAGAAAAAACGTTGAGAAAAATTCACCAGCCACGTGCACCAATGAATATAGAAGGAAAGCCCCTCCGATAGCAGCACAAGTACAGCAGACTACCAATTATTTGCTAAAACTGTTGACTTTCAATGATTCGGAGAGAGAAACCCACGTGCCCTGTTGACGAACACCAGAAAAAACGTTGAGAAAAATTTACCAGCCACGTGCACCAATGAATATAGAAGGAAAGCCCCTCCGATAGCAGCACAAGTACAGCAGACTACCAATTATTTGCTAAAACTGTTGACTTTCAATGATTCGGAAAGAGAAACCCACGTGCCCTGTTGAAGAACACCAGAAAAAACGTTGAGAAAAATTCACTAGCCACGTGCACCAATGAATATAGAAGGAAAGCCCCTCCGATAGGAGCAAAAGTACAGCAGACTACAAATTATTTTCTAAAACTGTTGACCCTCTAGGTTTCGGAGAGAGAAACCCACGTGCCCTGTTGACGAACACCAGAAAAAACGTTGAGAAAAATTCACCAGCCACGTGCACCAATGAATATAGAAGGAAAGCCCCTCCGATAGCAGCACAAGTACAGCAGACTACCAATTATTTGCTAAAACTGTTGACCTTCAATGATTCGGAGAGAGAAACCCACGTGCCCTGATGACGAACACCAGAAAAAACGTTGAGAAAAATTCACCAGCCACGTGCACCAATGAATATAGAAGGAAAGCCCCTCCGATAGCAGCACAAGTACAGCACACTACCAATTATTTGCTAAAACTGTTGACTTTCAATGATTCGGAGAGAGAAACCCACGTGCCCTGTTGACGAACACCAGAAAAAACGTTGAGAAAAATTCACCAGCCACGTGCACCAATGAATATAGAAGGAAAGCCCCTCCGATAGCAGCACAAGTACAGCAGACTACCAATTATTTGCTAAAACTGTTGACTTTCAATGATTCGGAGAGAGAAACCCACGTGCCCTGTTGACGAACACCAGAAAAAACGTTGAGAAAAATTCACCAGCCACGTGCACCAATGAATATAGAAGGAAAGCCCCTCCGATAGGAGCACAAGTACAGCAGACTACAAATTATTTTCTAAAACTGTTGACCCTCTAGGTTTCGGAGAGAGAAACCCACGTGCCTTGTTGACGAACACGAGAAAAAACGTTGAGAAAAATTCACCAGCCACGTGCATTAATGAATATAGAAGGAAAGCCCCTCCGATAGGAGCACAAGTACAGCAGACTACAAATTATTTTCTAAAACTGTTGACCTTCTAGGTTTCGGAGAGAGAAACCCACGTGCCCTGTTGACGAACACCAGAAAAAACGTTGAGAAAAATTCACCAGCCACGTACACCAATGAATATAGAAGGAAAGCCCCTCCGATAGCAGCACAAGTACAGCAGACTACCAATTATTTGCTAAAACTGTTGACCTTCAATGATTCGGAGAGAGAACCCACGTGCCCTGATGACGAACACCAGAAAAAACGTTGAGAAAAATTCACCAGCCACGTGCACCAATGAATATAGAAGGAAAACCCCTCCGATAGCAGCACAAGTACAGCAGACTAACAATTATTTGCTAAAACTGTTGACCCTCTAGGTTTCGGAGAGAGAAACCCACGTGCCCTGTTGACGAACACCAGAAAAAACCTTGAGAAAAATTCACCAGCCATGTGCACCAATGAATATAGAAGGAAAGCCCCTCCGATAGGAGCACAAGTACAGCAGACTACAAATTATTTTCTAAAACTGTTGACCTTCTAGGTTTCGGAGAGAGAAACCCACGTGCCCTGTTGACGAACACCAGAAAAAACGTTGAGAAAAATTCACCAGCCACGTGCACCAATGAATATAGAAGGAAAGCCCCTCCGATAGCAGCACAAGTACAGCAGACTACCAATTATTTGCTAAAACTGTTGACCTTCAATGATTCGGAGAGAGAAACCCACGTGCCCTGTTGACGAAAACCAGAAAAAACGTTGAGAAAAATTCACCAGCCACGATCACCAATAATATAGAAGGAAAGCCCCTCCGATAGCAGCACAAGTACAGCAGACTAACAATTATTTGCTAAAACTGTTGACCTTCAATGATTCGGAGAGAGAAACCCACGTGCCCTGTTGACGAACACCAGAAAAAACGTTGAGAAAAATTCACCAGCCACGTGCACCAATAATATAGAAGGAAACCCCCTCCGTTAGCAGCACAAGTACAGCAGACTAACAATTATTTGCTAAAACTTTTGACCCTCTAGGTTTCGGATTGAGAAACCCACGTGCCCTGTTGACGAACACCAGAAAAAACGTTGAGAAAAATTCACCAGCCACGTGCACCAATGAATATAGAAGGAAAGCCCCTCCGATAGCAGCACAAGTACAGCAGACTAACAATTATTTGCTAAAACTGTTGACCTTCAATGATTCGGAGAGAGAAACCCACGTGCCCTGTTGAAGAACACCAGAAAAAACGTTGAGAAAAATTCACCAGCCACGTGCACCAATGAATATAGAAGGAAAGCCCCTCCGATAGGAGCACAAGTACAGCAGACTACAAATTATTTTCTAAAACTGTTGACCCTCTAGGTTTCGGAGAGAGAAACCCACGTGCCCTGTTGACGAACACCAGAAAAAACGTTGAGAAAAATTCACCAGCCACGATCACCAATAATATAGAAGGAAAGCCCCTCCGATAGCAGCACAAGTACAGCAGACTAACAATTATTTGCTAAAACTGTTGACCTTCAATGATTCGGAGAGAGAAACCCACGTGCCCTGTTGACGAACACCAGAAAAAACGTTGATAAAAATTCACCAGCCACGTGCACCAATAATATAGAAGGAAAGCCCCTCCGATAGCAGCACAAGTACAGCAGACTAACAATTATTTGCTAAAACTGTTGACCTTCAATGATTCGGAGAGAGAAACCCACGTGCCCTGTTGACGAACACCAGAAAAAACGTTGAGAAAAATTCACCAGCCACGTGCACCAATGAATATAGAAGGAAAGCCCCTCCGATAGCAGCACAAGTACAGCAGACTACCAATTATTTGCTAAAACTGTTGACTTTCAATGATTCGGAGAGAGAAACCCACGTGCCCTGTTGAAGAACACCAGAAAGAACGTTGAGAAAAATTCACCAGCCACGTGCACCAATGAATATAGAAGGAAAGCCCCTCCGATAGGAGCAAAAGTACAGCAGACTACAAATTATTTTCTAAAACTGTTGACCCTCTAGGTTTCGGAGAGAGAAACCCACGTGCCCTGTTGACGAACACCAGAAAAAACGTTGAGAAAAATTCACCAGCCACGTGCACCAATGAATATAGAAGGAAAGCCCCTCCGATAGCAGCACAAGTACAGCAGACTACCAATTATTTGCTAAAACTGTTGACCTTCAATGATTCGGAGAGAGAAACCCACGTGCCCTGATGACGAACACCAGAAAAAACGTTGAGAAAAATTCACCAGCCACGTGCACCAATGAATATAGAAGGAAAGCCCCTCCGATAGCAGCACAAGTACAGCAGACTACCAATTATTTGCTAAAACTGTTGACTTTCAATGATTCGGAGAGAGAAACCCACGTGCCCTGTTGACGAACACCAGAAAAAACGTTGAGAAAAATTCACCAGCCACGTGCACCAATGAATATAGAAGGAAAGCCCCTCCGATAGCAGCACAAGTACAGCAGACTACCAATTATTTGCTAAAACTGTTGACTTTCAATGATTCGGAGAGAGAAACCCACGTGCCCTGTTGACGAACACCAGAAAAAACGTTGAGAAAAATTCACCAGCCACGTGCACCAATGAATATAGAAGGAAAGCCCCTCCGATAGGAGCACAAGTACAGCAGACTACAAATTATTTTCTAAAACTGTTGACCCTCTAGGTTTCGGAGAGAGAAACCCACGTGCCTTGTTGACGAACACCAGAAAAAACGTTGAGAAAAATTCACCAGCCACGTGCATTAATGAATATAGAAGGAAAGCCCCTCCGATAGGAGCACAAGTACAGCAGACTACAAATTATTTTCTAAAACTGTTGACCTTCTAGGTTTCGGAGAGAGAAACCCACGTGCCCTGTTGACGAACACCAGAAAAAACGTTGAGAAAAATTCACCAGCCACGATCACCAATAATATAGAAGGAAAGCCCCTCCGATAGCAGCACAAGTACAGCAGACTAACAATTATTTGCTAAAACTGTTGACCTTCAATGATTCGGAGAGAGAAACCCACGTGCCCTGTTGACGAACACCAGAAAAAACGTTGATAAAAATTCACCAGCCACGTGCACCAATAATATAGAAGGAAAGCCCCTCCGTTAGCAGCACAAGTACAGCAGACTAACAATTATTTGCTAAAACTTTTGACCCTCTAGGTTTCGGATTGAGAAACCCACGTGCCCTGTTGACGAACACCAGAAAAAACGTTGAGAAAAATTCACCAGCCACGTGCACCAATGAATATAGAAGGAAAGCCCCTCCGATAGCAGCACAAGTACAGCAGACTAACAATTATTTGCTAAAACTGTTGACCTTCAATGATTCGGAGAGAGAAACCCACGTGCCCTGTTGACGAACACCAGAAAAAACGTTGATAAAAATTCACCAGCCACGTGCACCAATAATATAGAAGGAAAGCCCCTCCGATAGCAGCACAAGTACAGCAGACTAACAATTATTTGCTAAAACTGTTGACCTTCAATGATTCGGAGAGAGAAACCCACGTGCCCTGTTGACGAACACCAGAAAAAACGTTGAGAAAAATTCACCAGCCACGTGCACCAATGAATATAGAAGGAAAGCCCCTCCGATAGCAGCACAAGTACAGCAGACTACCAATTATTTGCTAAAACTGTTGACTTTCAATGATTCGGAGAGAGAAACCCACGTGCCCTGTTGAAGAACACCAGAAAGAACGTTGAGAAAAATTCACCAGCCACGTGCACCAATGAATATAGAAGGAAAGCCCCTCCGATAGGAGCAAAAGTACAGCAGACTACAAATTATTTTCTAAAACTGTTGACCCTCTAGGTTTCGGAGAGAGAAACCCACGTGCCCTGTTGACGAACACCAGAAAAAACGTTGAGAAAAATTCACCAGCCACGTGCACCAATGAATATAGAAGGAAAGCCCCTCCGATAGCAGCACAAGTACAGCAGACTACCAATTATTTGCTAAAACTGTTGACCTTCAATGATTCGGAGAGAGAAACCCACGTGCCCTGATGACGAACACCAGAAAAAACGTTGAGAAAAATTCACCAGCCACGTGCACCAATGAATATAGAAGGAAAGCCCCTCCGATAGCAGCACAAGTACAGCAGACTACCAATTATTTGCTAAAACTGTTGACTTTCAATGATTCGGAGAGAGAAACCCACGTGCCCTGTTGACGAACACCAGAAAAAACGTTGAGAAAAATTCACCAGCCACGTGCACCAATGAATATAGAAGGAAAGCCCCTCCGATAGCAGCACAAGTACAGCAGACTACCAATTATTTGCTAAAACTGTTGACTTTCAATGATTCGGAGAGAGAAACCCACGTGCCCTGTTGACGAACACCAGAAAAAACGTTGAGAAAAATTCACCAGCCACGTGCACCAATGAATATAGAAGGAAAGCCCCTCCGATAGGAGCACAAGTACAGCAGACTACAAATTATTTTCTAAAACTGTTGACCCTCTAGGTTTCGGAGAGAGAAACCCACGTGCCTTGTTGACGAACACCAGAAAAAACGTTGAGAAAAATTCACCAGCCACGTGCATTAATGAATATAGAAGGAAAGCCCCTCCGATAGGAGCACAAGTACAGCAGACTACAAATTATTTTCTAAAACTGTTGACCTTCTAGGTTTCGGAGAGAGAAACCCACGTGCCCTGTTGACGAACACCAGAAAAAACGTTGAGAAAAATTCACCAGCCACGATCACCAATAATATAGAAGGAAAGCCCCTCCGATAGCAGCACAAGTACAGCAGACTAACAATTATTTGCTAAAACTGTTGACCTTCAATGATTCGGAGAGAGAAACCCACGTGCCCTGTTGACGAACACCAGAAAAAACGTTGATAAAAATTCACCAGCCACGTGCACCAATAATATAGAAGGAAAGCCCCTCCGTTAGCAGCACAAGTACAGCAGACTAACAATTATTTGCTAAAACTTTTGACCCTCTAGGTTTCGGATTGAGAAACCCACGTGCCCTGTTGACGAACACCAGAAAAAACGTTGAGAAAAATTCACCAGCCACGTGCACCAATGAATATAGAAGGAAAGCCCCTCCGATAGCAGCACAAGTACAGCAGACTAACAATTATTTGCTAAAACTGTTGACCTTCAATGATTCGGAGAGAGAAACCCACGTGCCCTGTTGAAGAACACCAGAAAAAACGTTGAGAAAAATTCACCAGCCACGTGCACCAATGAATATAGAAGGAAAGCCCCTCCGATAGGAGCACAAGTACAGCAGACTACAAATTATTTTCTAAAACTGTTGACCCTCTAGGTTTCGGAGAGAGAAACCCACGTGCCCTGTTGACGAACACCAGAAAAAACGTTGAGAAAAATTCACCAGCCACGTGCACCAATGAATATAGAAGGAAAGCCCCTCCGATAGCAGCACAAGTACAGCAGACTACCAATTATTTGCTAAAACTGTTGACCTTCAATGATTCGGAGAGAGAAACCCACGTGCCCTGATGACGAACACCAGAAAAAACGTTGAGAAAAATTCACCAGCCACGTGCACCAAAGAATATAGAAAGAAAGCCCCTCCGATAGCAGCACAAGTACAGCAGACTACCAATTATTTGCTAAAACTGTTGACTTTCAATGATTCGGAGAGAGAAACCCACGTGCCCTGTTGACGAACACCAGAAAAAACGTTGAGAAAAATTCACCAGCCACGTGCACCAATGAATATAGAAGGAAAGCCCCTCCGATAGCAGCACAAGTACAGCAGACTACCAATTATTTGCTAAAACTGTTGACTTTCAATGATTCGGAGAGAGAAACCCACGTGCCCTGTTGACGAAAACCAGAAAAAACGTTGAGAAAAATTCACCAGCCACGTGCACCAATAATATAGAAGGAAAGCCCCTCCGATAGCAGCACAAGTACAGCAGACTAACAATTATTTGCTAAAACTGTTGACCCTCTAGGTTTCGGAGAGAGAAACCCACGTGCCCTGTTGACGAACACCAGAAAAAACGTTGAGAAAAATTCACCAGCCACGTGCACCAATGAATATAGAAGGAAAGCCCCTCCGATAGCAGCACAAGTACAGCAGACTAACAATTATTTGCTAAAACTGTTGACCTTCAATGATTCGGAGAGAGAAACCCACGTGCCCTGTTGACGAACACCAGAAAAAACGTTGATAAAAATTCACCAGCCACGTGCACCAATAATATAGAAGGAAAGCCCCTCCGTTAGCAGCACAAGTACAGCAGACTAACAATTATTTGCTAAAACTTTTGACCCTCTAGGTTTCGGATTGAGAAACCCACGTGCCCTGTTGACGAACACCAGAAAAAACGTTGAGAAAAATTCACCAGCCACGTGCACCAATGAATATAGAAGGAAAGCCCCTCCGATAGCAGCACAAGTACAGCAGACTAACAATTATTTGCTAAAACTGTTGACCTTCAATGATTCGGAGAGAGAAACCCACGTGCCCTGTTGACGAACACCAGAAAAAACGTTGATAAAAATTCACCAGCCACGTGCACCAATAATATAGAAGGAAAGCCCCTCCGATAGCAGCACAAGTACAGCAGACTAACAATTATTTGCTAAAACTGTTGACCTTCAATGATTCGGAGAGAGAAACCCACGTGCCCTGTTGACGAACACCAGAAAAAACGTTGAGAAAAATTCACCAGCCACGTGCACCAATGAATATAGAAGGAAAGCCCCTCCGATAGCAGCACAAGTACAGCAGACTACCAATTATTTGCTAAAACTGTTGACTTTCAATGATTCGGAGAGAGAAACCCACGTGCCCTGTTGAAGAACACCAGAAAGAACGTTGAGAAAAATTCACCAGCCACGTGCACCAATGAATATAGAAGGAAAGCCCCTCCGATAGGAGCAAAAGTACAGCAGACTACAAATTATTTTCTAAAACTGTTGACCCTCTAGGTTTCGGAGAGAGAAACCCACGTGCCCTGTTGACGAACACCAGAAAAAACGTTGAGAAAAATTCACCAGCCACGTGCACCAATGAATATAGAAGGAAAGCCCCTCCGATAGCAGCACAAGTACAGCAGACTACCAATTATTTGCTAAAACTGTTGACCTTCAATGATTCGGAGAGAGAAACCAACGTGCCCTGATGACGAACACCAGAAAAAACGTTGAGAAAAATTCACCAGCCACGTGCACCAATGAATATAGAAGGAAAGCCCCTCCGATAGCAGCACAAGTACAGCAGACTACCAATTATTTGCTAAAACTGTTGACTTTCAATGATTCGGAGAGAGAAACCCACGTGCCCTGTTGACGAACACCAGAAAAAACGTTGAGAAAAATTCACCAGCCACGTGCACCAATGAATATAGAAGGAAAGCCCCTCCGATAGCAGCACAAGTACAGCAGACTACCAATTATTTGCTAAAACTGTTGACTTTCAATGATTCGGAGAGAGAAACCCACGTGCCCTGTTGACGAACACCAGAAAAAACGTTGAGAAAAATTCACCAGCCACGTGCACCAATGAATATAGAAGGAAAGCCCCTCCGATAGGAGCACAAGTACAGCAGACTACAAATTATTTTCTAAAACTGTTGACCCTCTAGGTTTCGGAGAGAGAAACCCACGTGCCTTGTTGACGAACACCAGAAAAAACGTTGAGAAAAATTCACCAGCCACGTGCATTAATGAATATAGAAGGAAAGCCCCTCCGATAGGAGCACAAGTACAGCAGACTACAAATTATTTTCTAAAACTGTTGACCTTCTAGGTTTCGGAGAGAGAAACCCACGTGCCCTGTTGACGAACACCAGAAAAAACGTTGAGAAAAATTCACCAGCCACGATCACCAATAATATAGAAGGAAAGCCCCTCCGATAGCAGCACAAGTACAGCAGACTAACAATTATTTGCTAAAACTGTTGACCTTCAATGATTCGGAGAGAGAAACCCACGTGCCCTGTTGACGAACACCAGAAAAAACGTTGATAAAAATTCACCAGCCACGTGCACCAATAATATAGAAGGAAAGCCCCTCCGTTAGCAGCACAAGTACAGCAGACTAACAATTATTTGCTAAAACTTTTGACCCTCTAGGTTTCGGATTGAGAAACCCACGTGCCCTGTTGACGAACACCAGAAAAAACGTTGAGAAAAATTCACCAGCCACGTGCACCAATGAATATAGAAGGAAAGCCCCTCCGATAGCAGCACAAGTACAGCAGACTAACAATTATTTGCTAAAACTGTTGACCTTCAATGATTCGGAGAGAGAAACCCACGTGCCCTGTTGAAGAACACCAGAAAAAACGTTGAGAAAAATTCACCAGCCACGTGCACCAATGAATATAGAAGGAAAGCCCCTCCGATAGGAGCACAAGTACAGCAGACTACAAATTATTTTCTAAAACTGTTGACCCTCTAGGTTTCGGAGAGAGAAACCCACGTGCCCTGTTGACGAACACCAGAAAAAACGTTGAGAAAAATTCACCAGCCACGTGCACCAATGAATATAGAAGGAAAGCCCCTCCGATAGCAGCACAAGTACAGCAGACTACCAATTATTTGCTAAAACTGTTGACCTTCAATGATTCGGAGAGAGAAACCCACGTGCCCTGATGACGAACACCAGAAAAAACGTTGAGAAAAATTCACCAGCCACGTGCACCAAAGAATATAGAAGGAAAGCCCCTCCGATAGCAGCACAAGTACAGCAGACTACCAATTATTTGCTAAAACTGTTGACTTTCAATGATTCGGAGAGAGAAACCCACGTGCCCTGTTGACGAACACCAGAAAAAACGTTGAGAAAAATTCACCAGCCACGTGCACCAATGAATATAGAAGGAAAGCCCCTCCGATAGCAGCACAAGTACAGCAGACTACCAATTATTTGCTAAAACTGTTGACTTTCAATGATTCGGAGAGAGAAACCCACGTGCCCTGTTGACGAAAACCAGAAAAAACGTTGAGAAAAATTCACCAGCCACGTGCACCAATAATATAGAAGGAAAGCCCCTCCGATAGCAGCACAAGTACAGCAGACTAACAATTATTTGCTAAAACTGTTGACCCTCTAGGTTTCGGAGAGAGAAACCCACGTGCCCTGTTGACGAACACCAGAAAAAACGTTGAGAAAAATTCACCAGCCACGTGCACCAATGAATATAGAAGGAAAGCCCCTCCGATAGGAGCACAAGTACAGCAGACTACAAATTATTTTCTAAAACTGTTGACCCTCTAGGTTTCGGAGAGAGAAACCCACGTGCCCTGTTGACGAACACCAGAAAAAACGTTGAGAAAAATTCACCAGCCACGTGCACCAATGAATATAGAAGGAAAGCCCCTCCGATAGCAGCACAAGTACAGCAGACTAACAATTATTTGCTAAAACTGTTGACCTTCAATGATTCGGAGAGAGAAACCCACGTGCCCTGTTGACGAACACCAGATAAAACGTTGAGAAAAATTCACCAGCCACGTGCACCAATAATATAGAAGGAAAGCCCCTCCGTTAGCAGCACAAGTACAGCAGACTAACAATTATTTGCTAAAACTTTTGACCCTCTAGGTTTCGGATTGAGAAACCCACGTGCCCTGTTAAACGAACACCAGAAAAAACGTTGAGAAAAATTCACCAGCCACGTGCACCAATGAATATAGAAGGAAAGCCCCCCCGATAGCAGCACAAGTACAGCAGACTACCAATTATTTGCTAAAACTGTTGACCTTCAATGATTCGGATAGAGAAACCTACGTGCCCTGTTGACGAACACCAGAAAAAACGTTGAGAAAAATTCACCAGCCACGTGCACCAATGAATATAGAAGGAAAGCCCCTCCGATAAGAGCACAAGTACAGCAGACTACAAATTATTTTCTAAAACTGTTGACCCTCTAGGTTTCGGAGAGAGAAACCCACGTGCCCTGTTGACGAACACCAGAAAAAACGTTGAGAAAAATTCACCATCCACGTGCACCAATGAATATAGAAGGAAAGCCCCTCCGATAGGAGCACAAGTACAGCAGGCTACAAATTATTTTCTAAAACTGTTGACCCTCTAGGTTTCGGAGAGAGAAACCCACGTGCCCTGTTGACGAACACCAGAAAAAACGTTGAGAAAAATTCTCCAGCCACGTGCACCAATGAGTATAGAAGGAAAGCCCCCCCGATAGCAGCACAAGTACAGCAGACTACCACTTATTTGCTAAAACTGTTGACCTTCAATGATTCGGATAGAGAAACCTACGTGCCCTGTTGACGAACACCAGAAAAAACGTTGAGAAAAATTCACCAGCCACGTGCACCAATGAATATAGAAGGAAAGCCCCTCCGATAGGAGCACAAGTACAGCAGACTACAAATTATTTTCTAAAACTGTTGACCCTCTAGGTTTCGGAGAGAGAAACCCACGTGCCTTGTTGACGAACACCAGAAAAAACGTTGAGAAAAATTCACCAGCCACGTGCATTAATGAATATAGAAGGAAAGCCCCTCCGATAGGAGCACAAGTACAGCAGACTACAAATTATTTTCTAAAACTGTTGACCTTCTAGGTTTCGGAGAGAGAAACCCACGTGCCCTGTTGACGAACACCAGAAAAAACGTTGAGAAAAATTCACCAGCCACGTGCACCAATGAATATAGAAGGAAAGCCCCTCCGATAGCAGCACAAGTACAGCAGACTACCAATTATTTGCTAAAACTGTTGACCTTCAATGATTCGGAGAGAGAAACCCACGTGCCCTGATGACGAACACCAGAAAAAACGTTGAGAAAAATTCACCAGCCACGTGCACCAATGAATATAGAAGGAAAACCCCTCCGATAGCAGCACAAGTACAGCAGACTACCAATTATTTGTTAAAACTGTTGACCTTCAATGATTCGGAGAGAGAAACCCACGTGCCCTGTTGACGAAAACCAGAAAAAACGTTGAGAAAAATTCACCAGCCACGTGCACCAATAATATAGAAGGAAAGCCCCTCCGATAGCAGCACAAGTACAGCAGACTAACAATTATTTGCTAAAACTGTTGACCCTCTAGGTTTCGGAGAGAGAAACCCACGTGCCCTGTTGACGAACACCAGAAAAAACGTTGAGAAAAATTCACCAGCCACGTGCACCAATGAATATAGAAGGAAAGCCCCTCCGATAGGAGCACAAGTACAGCAGACTACAAATTATTTTCTAAAACTGTTGACCCTCTAGGTTTCGGAGAGAGAAACCCACGTGCCCTGTTGACGAACACCAGAAAAAACGTTGAGAAAAATTCACCATCCACGTGCACCAATGAATATAGAAGGAAAGCCCCCCCGATAGCAGCACAAGTACAGCAGACTACCACTTATTTGCTAAAACTGTTGACCTTCAATGATTCGGATAGAGAAACCTACGTGCCCTGTTGACGAACACCAGAAAAAACGTTGAGAAAAATTCACCAGCCACGTGCACCAATGAATATAGAAGGAAAGCCTCTCCGATAAGAGCACAAGTACAGCAGACTACAAATTATTTTCTAAAACTGTTGACCCTCTAGGTTTCGGAGAGAGAAACCCACGTGCCCTGTTGACGAACACCAGAAAAAACGTTGAGAAAAATTCACCAGCCACGTGCACCAATGAATATAGAAGGAAAGCCCCTCCGATAGCAGCACAAGTACAGCAGACTACCAATTATTTGCTAAAACTGTTGACTTTCAATGATTCGGAGAGAGAAACCCACGTGCCCTGTTGACGAACACCAGAAAAAACGTTGAGAAAAATTCACCAGCCACGTGCACCAATGAATATAGAAGGAAAGCCCCTCCGATAGCAGCACAAGTACAGCAGACTACCAATTATTTGCTAAAACTGTTGACTTTCAATGATTCGGAGAGAGAAACCCACGTGCCCTGTTGACGAACACCAGAAAAAACGTTGAGAAAAATTCACCAGCCACGTGCACCAATGAATATAGAAGGAAAGCCCCTCCGATAGGAGCACAAGTACAGCAGACTACAAATTATTTTCTAAAACTGTTGACCCTCTAGGTTTCGGAGAGAGAAACCCACGTGCCTTGTTGACGAACACCAGAAAAAACGTTGAGAAAAATTCACCAGCCACGTGCATTAATGAATATAGAAGGAAAGCCCCTCCGATAGGAGCACAAGTACAGCAGACTACAAATTATTTTCTAAAACTGTTGACCTTCTAGGTTTCGGAGAGAGAAACCCACGTGCCCTGTTGACGAACACCAGAAAAAACGTTGAGAAAAATTCACCAGCCACGATCACCAATAATATAGAAGGAAAGCCCCTCCGATAGCAGCACAAGTACAGCAGACTAACAATTATTTGCTAAAACTGTTGACCTTCAATGATTCGGAGAGAGAAACCCACGTGCCCTGTTGACGAACACCAGAAAAAACGTTGATAAAAATTCACCAGCCACGTGCACCAATAATATAGAAGGAAAGCCCCTCCGTTAGCAGCACAAGTACAGCAGACTAACAATTATTTGCTAAAACTTTTGACCCTCTAGGTTTCGGATTGAGAAACCCACGTGCCCTGTTGACGAACACCAGAAAAAACGTTGAGAAAAATTCACCAGCCACGTGCACCAATGAATATAGAAGGAAAGCCCCTCCGATAGCAGCACAAGTACAGCAGACTAACAATTATTTGCTAAAACTGTTGACCTTCAATGATTCGGAGAGAGAAACCCACGTGCCCTGTTGAAGAACACCAGAAAAAACGTTGAGAAAAATTCACCAGCCACGTGCACCAATGAATATAGAAGGAAAGCCCCTCCGATAGGAGCACAAGTACAGCAGACTACAAATTATTTTCTAAAACTGTTGACCCTCTAGGTTTCGGAGAGAGAAACCCACGTGCCCTGTTGACGAACACCAGAAAAAACGTTGAGAAAAATTCACCAGCCACGTGCACCAATGAATATAGAAGGAAAGCCCCTCCGATAGCAGCACAAGTACAGCAGACTACCAATTATTTGCTAAAACTGTTGACCTTCAATGATTCGGAGAGAGAAACCCACGTGCCCTGATGACGAACACCAGAAAAAACGTTGAGAAAAATTCACCATCCACGTGCACCAATGAATATAGAAGGAAAGCCCCTCCGATAGGAGCACAAGTACAGCAGGCTACAAATTATTTTCTAAAACTGTTGACCCTCTAGGTTTCGGAGAGAGAAACCCACGTGCCCTGTTGACGAACACCAGAAAAAACGTTGAGAAAAATTCTCCAGCCACGTGCACCAATGAGTATAGAAGGAAAGCCCCCCCGATAGCAGCACAAGTACAGCAGACTACCACTTATTTGCTAAAACTGTTGACCTTCAATGATTCGGATAGAGAAACCTACGTGCCCTGTTGACGAACACCAGAAAAAACGTTGAGAAAAATTCACCAGCCACGTGCACCAATGAATATAGAAGGAAAGCCCCTCCGATAGGAGCACAAGTACAGCAGACTACAAATTATTTTCTAAAACTGTTGACCCTCTAGGTTTCGGAGAGAGAAACCCACGTGCCTTGTTGACGAACACCAGAAAAAACGTTGAGAAAAATTCACCAGCCACGTGCATTAATGAATATAGAAGGAAAGCCCCTCCGATAGGAGCACAAGTACAGCAGACTACAAATTATTTTCTAAAACTGTTGACCTTCTAGGTTTCGGAGAGAGAAACCCACGTGCCCTGTTGACGAACACCAGAAAAAACGTTGAGAAAAATTCACCAGCCACGTGCACCAATGAATATAGAAGGAAAGCCCCTCCGATAGCAGCACAAGTACAGCAGACTACCAATTATTTGCTAAAACTGTTGACCTTCAATGATTCGGAGAGAGAAACCCACGTGCCCTGATGACGAACACCAGAAAAAACGTTGAGAAAAATTCACCAGCCACGTGCACCAATGAATATAGAAGGAAAACCCCTCCGATAGCAGCACAAGTACAGCAGACTACCAATTATTTGTTAAAACTGTTGACCTTCAATGATTCGGAGAGAGAAACCCACGTGCCCTGTTGACGAAAACCAGAAAAAACGTTGAGAAAAATTCACCAGCCACGTGCACCAATAATATAGAAGGAAAGCCCCTCCGATAGCAGCACAAGTACAGCAGACTAACAATTATTTGCTAAAACTGTTGACCCTCTAGGTTTCGGAGAGAGAAACCCACGTGCCCTGTTGACGAACACCAGAAAAAACGTTGAGAAAAATTCACCAGCCACGTGCACCAATGAATATAGAAGGAAAGCCCCTCCGATAGGAGCACAAGTACAGCAGACTACAAATTATTTTCTAAAACTGTTGACCCTCTAGGTTTCGGAGAGAGAAACCCACGTGCCCTGTTGACGAACACCAGAAAAAACGTTGAGAAAAATTCACCATCCACGTGCACCAATGAATATAGAAGGAAAGCCCCCCCGATAGCAGCACAAGTACAGCAGACTACCACTTATTTGCTAAAACTGTTGACCTTCAATGATTCGGATAGAGAAACCTACGTGCCCTGTTGACGAACACCAGAAAAAACGTTGAGAAAAATTCACCAGCCACGTGCACCAATGAATATAGAAGGAAAGCCTCTCCGATAAGAGCACAAGTACAGCAGACTACAAATTATTTTCTAAAACTGTTGACCCTCTAGGTTTCGGAGAGAGAAACCCACGTGCCCTGTTGACGAACACCAGAAAAAACGTTGAGAAAAATTCACCAGCCACGTGCACCAATGAATATAGAAGGAAAGCCCCTCCGATAGCAGCACAAGTACAGCAGACTACCAATTATTTGCTAAAACTGTTGACTTTCAATGATTCGGAGAGAGAAACCCACGTGCCCTGTTGACGAACACCAGAAAAAACGTTGAGAAAAATTCACCAGCCACGTGCACCAATGAATATAGAAGGAAAGCCCCTCCGATAGCAGCACAAGTACAGCAGACTACCAATTATTTGCTAAAACTGTTGACTTTCAATGATTCGGAGAGAGAAACCCACGTGCCCTGTTGACGAACACCAGAAAAAACGTTGAGAAAAATTCACCAGCCACGTGCACCAATGAATATAGAAGGAAAGCCCCTCCGATAGGAGCACAAGTACAGCAGACTACAAATTATTTTCTAAAACTGTTGACCCTCTAGGTTTCGGAGAGAGAAACCCACGTGCCTTGTTGACGAACACCAGAAAAAACGTTGAGAAAAATTCACCAGCCACGTGCATTAATGAATATAGAAGGAAAGCCCCTCCGATAGGAGCACAAGTACAGCAGACTACAAATTATTTTCTAAAACTGTTGACCTTCTAGGTTTCGGAGAGAGAAACCCACGTGCCCTGTTGACGAACACCAGAAAAAACGTTGAGAAAAATTCACCAGCCACGATCACCAATAATATAGAAGGAAAGCCCCTCCGATAGCAGCACAAGTACAGCAGACTAACAATTATTTGCTAAAACTGTTGACCTTCAATGATTCGGAGAGAGAAACCCACGTGCCCTGTTGACGAACACCAGAAAAAACGTTGATAAAAATTCACCAGCCACGTGCACCAATAATATAGAAGGAAAGCCCCTCCGTTAGCAGCACAAGTACAGCAGACTAACAATTATTTGCTAAAACTTTTGACCCTCTAGGTTTCGGATTGAGAAACCCACGTGCCCTGTTGACGAACACCAGAAAAAACGTTGAGAAAAATTCACCAGCCACGTGCACCAATGAATATAGAAGGAAAGCCCCTCCGATAGCAGCACAAGTACAGCAGACTAACAATTATTTGCTAAAACTGTTGACCTTCAATGATTCGGAGAGAGAAACCCACGTGCCCTGTTGAAGAACACCAGAAAAAACGTTGAGAAAAATTCACCAGCCACGTGCACCAATGAATATAGAAGGAAAGCCCCTCCGATAGGAGCACAAGTACAGCAGACTACAAATTATTTTCTAAAACTGTTGACCCTCTAGGTTTCGGAGAGAGAAACCCACGTGCCCTGTTGACGAACACCAGAAAAAACGTTGAGAAAAATTCACCAGCCACGTGCACCAATGAATATAGAAGGAAAGCCCCTCCGATAGCAGCACAAGTACAGCAGACTACCAATTATTTGCTAAAACTGTTGACCTTCAATGATTCGGAGAGAGAAACCCACGTGCCCTGATGACGAACACCAGAAAAAACGTTGAGAAAAATTCACCAGCCACGTGCACCAAAGAATATAGAAGGAAAGCCCCTCCGATAGCAGCACAAGTACAGCAGACTACCAATTATTTGCTAAAACTGTTGACTTTCAATGATTCGGAGAGAGAAACCCACGTGCCCTGTTGACGAACACCAGAAAAAACGTTGAGAAAAATTCACCAGCCACGTGCACCAATGAATATAGAAGGAAAGCCCCTCCGATAGCAGCACAAGTACAGCAGACTACCAATTATTTGCTAAAACTGTTGACTTTCAATGATTCGGAGAGAGAAACCCACGTGCCCTGTTGAAGAACACCAGAAAGAACGTTGAGAAAAATTCACCAGCCACGTGCACCAATGAATATAGAAGGAAAGCCCCTCCGATAGGAGCACAAGTACAGCAGACTACAAATTATTTTCTAAAACTGTTGACCCTCTAGGTTTCGGAGAGAGATACCCACGTGCCTTGTTGACGAACACCAGAAAAAACGTTGAGAAAAATTCACCAGCCACGTGCATTAATGTATATAGAAGGAAAGCCCCTCCGATAGGAGCACAAGTACAGCAGACTACAAATTATTTTCTAAAACTGTTGACCTTCTAGGTTTCGGAGAGAGAAACCCACGTGCCCTGTTGACGAACACCAGAAAAAACGTTGAGAAAAATTCACCAGCCACGATCACCAATAATATAAAAGGAAAGCCCCTCCGATAGCAGCACAAGTACAGCAGACTAACAATTATTTGCTAAAACTGTTGACCTTCAATGATTCGGAGAGAGAAACCCACGTGCCCTGTTGAAGAACACCAGAAAAAACGTTGAGAAAAATTCACCAGCCACGTGCACCAATGAATATAGAAGGAAAGCCCCTCCGATAGCAGCACAAGTACAGCAGACTACCAATTATTTGCTAAAACTGTTGACCTTCAATGATTCGGAGAGAGAAACCCACGTGCCCTGTTGACGAACACCAGAAAAAACGTTGAGAAAAATTCACCATCCACGTGCACCAATGAATATAGAAGGAAAGCCCCTCCGATAGCAGCACAAGTACAGCAGACTACCAATTATTTGCTAAAACTGTTGACTTTCAATGATTCGGAGAGAGAAACCCACGTGCCCTGTTGAAGAACACCAGAAAGAACGTTGAGAAAAATTCACCAGCCACGTGCACCAATGAATATAGAAGGAAAGCCCCTCCGATAGGAGCAAAAGTACAGCAGACTACAAATTATTTTCTAAAACTGTTGACCCTCTAGGTTTCGGAGAGAGAAACCCACGTGCCCTGTTGACGAACACCAGAAAAAACGTTGAGAAAAATTCACCAGCCACGTGCACCAATGAATATAGAAGGAAAGCCCCTCCGATAGCAGCACAAGTACAGCAGACTACCAATTATTTGCTAAAACTGTTGACCTTCAATGATTCGGAGAGAGAAACCCACGTGCCCTGATGACGAACACCAGAAAAAACGTTGAGAAAAATTCACCAGCCACGTGCACCAATGAATATAGAAGGAAAGCCCCTCCGATAGCAGCACAAGTACAGCAGACTACCAATTATTTGCTAAAACTGTTGACTTTCAATGATTCGGAGAGAGAAACCCACGTGCCCTGTTGACGAACACCAGAAAAACCTTGAGAAAAATTCACCAGCCACGTGCACCAATGAATATAGAAGGAAAGCCCCTCCGAAAGCAGCACAAGTACAGCAGACTACCAATTATTTGCTAAAACTGTTGACTTTCAATGATTCGGAGAGAGAAACCCAGGTGCCCTGTTGACGAACACCAGAAAAAACGTTGAGAAAAATTCACCAGCCACGTGCACCAATGAATATAGAAGGAAAGCCCCTCCGATAGGAGCACAAGTACAGCAGACTACAAATTATTTTCTAATACTGTTGACCCTCTAGGTTTCGGAGAGAGAAACCCACGTGCCTTGTTGACGAACACCAGAAAAAACGTTGAGAAAAATTCACCAGCCACGTGCATTAATGAATATAGAAGGAAAGCCCCTCCGATAGGAGCACAAGTACAGCAGACTACAAATTATTTTCTAAAACTGTTGACCTTCTAGGTTTCGGAGAGAGAAACCCACGTGCCCTGTTGACGAACACCAGAAAAAACGTTGAGAAAAATTCACCAGCCACGTGCACCAATGAATATAGAAGGAAAGCCCCTCCGATAGCAGCACAAGTACAGCAGACTACCAATTATTTGCTAAAACTGTTGACCTTCAATGATTCGGAGAGAGAAACCCACGTGCCCTGATGACGAACACCAGAAAAAACGTTGAGAAAAATTCACCAGCCACGTGCACCAATGAATATAGAAGGAAAACCCCTCCGATAGCAGCACAAGTACAGCAGACTACCAATTATTTGTTAAAACTGTTGACCTTCAATGATTCGGAGAGAGAAACCCACGTGCCCTGTTGACGAAAACCAGAAAAAACGTTGAGAAAAATTCACCAGCCACGTGCACCAATAATATAGAAGGAAAGCCCCTCCGATAGCAGCACAAGTACAGCAGACTAACAATTATTTGCTAAAACTGTTGACCCTCTAGGTTTCGGAGAGAGAAACCCACGTGCCCTGTTGACGAACACCAGAAAAAACGTTGAGAAAAATTCACCAGCCACGTGCACCAATGAATATAGAAGGAAAGCCCCTCCGATAGGAGCACAAGTACAGCAGACTACAAATTATTTTCTAAAACTGTTGACCCTCTAGGTTTCGGAGAGAGAAACCCACGTGCCCTGTTGACGAACACCAGAAAAAACGTTGAGAAAAATTCACCAGCCACGTGCACCAATGAATATAGAAGGAAAGCCCCTCCGATAGGAGCACAAGTACAGCAGACTACAAATTATTTTCTAAAACTGTTGACCTTCTAGGTTTCGGAGAGAGAAACCCACGTGCCCTGTTGACGAAAACCAGAAAAAACGTTGAGAAAAATTCACCAGCCACGATCACCAATAATATAGAAGGAAAGCCCCTCCGATAGCAGCACAAGTACAGCAGACTAACAATTATTTGCTAAAACTGTTGACCTTCAATGATTCGGAGAGAGAAACCCACGTGCCCTGTTGACGAACACCAGATAAAACGTTGAGAAAAATTCACCAGCCACGTGCACCAATGAATATAGAAGGAAAGCCCCCCCGATAGCAGCACAAGTACAGCAGACTACCAATTATTTGCTAAAACTGTTGACCTTCAATGATTCGGATAGAGAAACCTACGTGCCCTGTTGACGAACACCAGAAAAAACGTTGAGAAAAATTCACCAGCCACGTGCACCAATGAATATAGAAGGAAAGCCCCTCCGATAAGAGCACAAGTACAGCAGACTACAAATTATTTTCTAAAACTGTTGACCCTCTAGGTTTCGGAGAGAGAAACCCACGTGCCCTGTTGACGAACACCAGAAAAAACGTTGAGAAAAATTCACCATCCACGTGCACCAATGAATATAGAAGGAAAGCCCCTCCGATAGGAGCACAAGTACAGCAGGCTACAAATTATTTTCTAAAACTGTTGACCCTCTAGGTTTCGGAGAGAGAAACCCACGTGCCCTGTTGACGAACACCAGAAAAAACGTTGAGAAAAATTCTCCAGCCACGTGCACCAATGAGTATAGAAGGAAAGCCCCCCCGATAGCAGCACAAGTACAGCAGACTACCACTTATTTGCTAAAACTGTTGACCTTCAATGATTCGGATAGAGAAACCTACGTGCCCTGTTGACGAACACCAGAAAAAACGTTGAGAAAAATTCACCAGCCACGTGCACCAATGAATATAGAAGGAAAGCCCCTCCGATAGGAGCACAAGTACAGCAGACTACAAATTATTTTCTAAAACTGTTGACCCTCTAGGTTTCGGAGAGAGAAACCCACGTGCCTTGTTGACGAACACCAGAAAAAACGTTGAGAAAAATTCACCAGCCACGTGCATTAATGAATATAGAAGGAAAGCCCCTCCGATAGGAGCACAAGTACAGCAGACTACAAATTATTTTCTAAAACTGTTGACCTTCTAGGTTTCGGAGAGAGAAACCCACGTGCCCTGATGACGAACACCAGAAAAAACGTTGAGAAAAATTCACCAGCCACGTGCACCAATGAATATAGAAGGAAAACCCCTCCGATAGCAGCACAAGTACAGCAGACTACCAATTATTTGTTAAAACTGTTGACCTTCAATGATTCGGAGAGAGAAACCCACGTGCCCTGTTGACGAAAACCAGAAAAAACGTTGAGAAAAATTCACCAGCCACGTGCACCAATAATATAGAAGGAAAGCCCCTCCGATAGCAGCACAAGTACAGCAGACTAACAATTATTTGCTAAAACTGTTGACCCTCTAGGTTTCGGAGAGAGAAACCCACGTGCCCTGTTGACGAACACCAGAAAAAACGTTGAGAAAAATTCACCAGCCACGTGCACCAATGAATATAGAAGGAAAGCCCCTCCGATAGGAGCACAAGTACAGCAGACTACAAATTATTTTCTAAAACTGTTGACCCTCTAGGTTTCGGAGAGAGAAACCCACGTGCCCTGTTGACGAACACCAGAAAAAACGTTGAGAAAAATTCACCATCCACGTGCACCAATGAATATAGAAGGAAAGCCCCCCCGATAGCAGCACAAGTACAGCAGACTACCACTTATTTGCTAAAACTGTTGACCTTCAATGATTCGGATAGAGAAACCTACGTGCCCTGTTGACGAACACCAGAAAAAACGTTGAGAAAAATTCACCAGCCACGTGCACCAATGAATATAGAAGGAAAGCCTCTCCGATAAGAGCACAAGTACAGCAGACTACCAATTATTTGCTAAAACTGTTGACTTTCAATGATTCGGAGAGAGAAACCCACGTGCCCTGTTGACGAACACCAGAAAAACCTTGAGAAAAATTCACCAGCCACGTGCACCAATGAATATAGAAGGAAAGCCCCTCCGAAAGCAGCACAAGTACAGCAGACTACCAATTATTTGCTAAAACTGTTGACTTTCAATGATTCGGAGAGAGAAACCCAGGTGCCCTGTTGACGAACACCAGAAAAAACGTTGAGAAAAATTCACCAGCCACGTGCACCAATGAATATAGAAGGAAAGCCCCTCCGATAGGAGCACAAGTACAGCAGACTACAAATTATTTTCTAATACTGTTGACCCTCTAGGTTTCGGAGAGAGAAACCCACGTGCCTTGTTGACGAACACCAGAAAAAACGTTGAGAAAAATTCACCAGCCACGTGCATTAATGAATATAGAAGGAAAGCCCCTCCGATAGGAGCACAAGTACAGCAGACTACAAATTATTTTCTAAAACTGTTGACCTTCTAAGTTTCGGAGAGAGAAACCCACGTGCCCTGTTGACGAACACCAGAAAAAACGTTGAGAAAAATTCACCAGCCACGTGCACCAATGAATATAGAAGGAAAGCCCCTCCGATAGCAGCACAAGTACAGCAGACTACCAATTATTTGCTAAAACTGTTGACCTTCAATGATTCGGAGAGAGAAACCCACGTGCCCTGATGACGAACACCAGAAAAAACGTTGAGAAAAATTCACCAGCCACGTGCACCAATGAATATAGAAGGAAAACCCCTCCGATAGCAGCACAAGTACAGCAGACTACCAATTATTTGTTAAAACTGTTGACCTTCAATGATTCGGAGAGAGAAACCCACGTGCCCTGTTGACGAAAACCAGAAAAAACGTTGAGAAAAATTCACCAGCCACGTGCACCAATAATATAGAAGGAAAGCCCCTCCGATAGCAGCACAAGTACAGCAGACTAACAATTATTTGCTAAAACTGTTGACCCTCTAGGTTTCGGAGAGAGAAACCCACGTGCCCTGTTGACGAACACCAGAAAAAACGTTGAGAAAAATTCACCAGCCACGTGCACCAATGAATATAGAAGGAAAGCCCCTCCGATAGGAGCACAAGTACAGCAGACTACAAATTATTTTCTAAAACTGTTGACCCTCTAGGTTTCGGAGAGAGAAACCCACGTGCCCTGTTGACGAACACCAGAAAAAACGTTGAGAAAAATTCACCAGCCACGTGCACCAATGAATATAGAAGGAAAGCCCCTCCGATAGGAGCACAAGTACAGCAGACTACAAATTATTTTCTAAAACTGTTGACCTTCTAGGTTTCGGAGAGAGAAACCCACGTGCCCTGTTGACGAACACCAGAAAAAACGTTGAGAAAAATTCACCAGCCACGTGCACCAATGAATATAGAAGGAAAGCCCCTCCGATAGCAGCACAAGTACAGCAGACTACCAATTATTTGCTAAAACTGTTGACCTTCAATGATTCGGAGAGAGAAACCCACGTGCCCTGTTTACGAACACCAGAAAAAACGTTGAGAAAAATTCACCAGCCACGTGCACCAATGAATATAGAAGGAAAGCCCCTCCGATAGCAGCACAAGTACAGCAGACTACCAATTATTTGCTAAAACTGTTGACCTTCAATGATTCGGAGAGAGAAACCCACGTGCCCTGTTGACGAAAACCAGAAAAAACGTTGAGAAAAATTCACCAGCCACGATCACCAATAATATAGAAGGAAAGCCCCTCCGATAGCAGCACAAGTACAGCAGACTAACAATTATTTGCTAAAACTGTTGACCTTCAATGATTCGGAGAGAGAAACCCACGTGCCCTGTTGACGAACACCAGATAAAACGTTGAGAAAAATTCACCAGCCACGTGCACCAATAATATAGAAGGAAAGCCCCTCCGTTAGCAGCACAAGTACAGCAGACTAACAATTATTTGCTAAAACTTTTGACCCTCTAGGTTTCGGATTGAGAAACCCACGTGCCCTGTTAAACGAACACCAGAAAAAACGTTGAGAAAAATTCACCAGCCACGTGCACCAATGAATATAGAAGGAAAGCCCCCCCGATAGCAGCACAAGTACAGCAGACTACCAATTATTTGCTAAAACTGTTGACCTTCAATGATTCGGATAGAGAAACCTACGTGCCCTGTTGACGAACACCAGAAAAAACGTTGAGAAAAATTCACCAGCCACGTGCACCAATGAATATAGAAGGAAAGCCCCTCCGATAAGAGCACAAGTACAGCAGACTACAAATTATTTTCTAAAACTGTTGACCCTCTAGGTTTCGGAGAGAGAAACCCACGTGCCCTGTTGACGAACACCAGAAAAAACGTTGAGAAAAATTCACCATCCACGTGCACCAATGAATATAGAAGGAAAGCCCCTCCGATAGGAGCACAAGTACAGCAGGCTACAAATTATTTTCTAAAACTGTTGACCCTCTAGGTTTCGGAGAGAGAAACCCACGTGCCCTGTTGACGAACACCAGAAAAAACGTTGAGAAAAATTCTCCAGCCACGTGCACCAATGAGTATAGAAGGAAAGCCCCCCCGATAGCAGCACAAGTACAGCAGACTACCACTTATTTGCTAAAACTGTTGACCTTCAATGATTCGGATAGAGAAACCTACGTGCCCTGTTGACGAACACCAGAAAAAACGTTGAGAAAAATTCACCAGCCACGTGCACCAATGAATATAGAAGGAAAGCCCCTCCGATAGGAGCACAAGTACAGCAGACTACAAATTATTTTCTAAAACTGTTGACCCTCTAGGTTTCGGAGAGAGAAACCCACGTGCCTTGTTGACGAACACCAGAAAAAACGTTGAGAAAAATTCACCAGCCACGTGCATTAATGAATATAGAAGGAAAGCCCCTCCGATAGGAGCACAAGTACAGCAGACTACAAATTATTTTCTAAAACTGTTGACCTTCTAGGTTTCGGAGAGAGAAACCCACGTGCCCTGTTGACGAACACCAGAAAAAACGTTGAGAAAAATTCACCAGCCACGTGCACCAATGAATATAGAAGGAAAGCCCCTCCGATAGCAGCACAAGTACAGCAGACTACCAATTATTTGCTAAAACTGTTGACCTTCAATGATTCGGAGAGAGAAACCCACGTGCCCTGATGACGAACACCAGAAAAAACGTTGAGAAAAATTCACCAGCCACGTGCACCAATGAATATAGAAGGAAAACCCCTCCGATAGCAGCACAAGTACAGCAGACTACCAATTATTTGTTAAAACTGTTGACCTTCAATGATTCGGAGAGAGAAACCCACGTGCCCTGTTGACGAAAACCAGAAAAAACGTTGAGAAAAATTCACCAGCCACGTGCACCAATAATATAGAAGGAAAGCCCCTCCGATAGCAGCACAAGTACAGCAGACTAACAATTATTTGCTAAAACTGTTGACCCTCTAGGTTTCGGAGAGAGAAACCCACGTGCCCTGTTGACGAACACCAGAAAAAACGTTGAGAAAAATTCACCAGCCACGTGCACCAATGAATATAGAAGGAAAGCCCCTCCGATAGGAGCACAAGTACAGCAGACTACAAATTATTTTCTAAAACTGTTGACCCTCTAGGTTTCGGAGAGAGAAACCCACGTGCCCTGTTGACGAACACCAGAAAAAACGTTGAGAAAAATTCACCATCCACGTGCACCAATGGATATAGAAGGAAAGCCTCCCCGATAGCAGCACAAGTACAGCAGACTACCACTTATTTGCTAAAACTGTTGACCTTCAATGATTCGGATAGAGAAACCTACGTGCCCTGTTGACGAACACCAGAAAAAACGTTGAGAAAAATTCACCAGCCACGTGCACCAATGAATATAGAAGGAAAGCCTCTCCGATAAGAGCACAAGTACAGCAGACTACAAATTATTTTCTAAAACTGTTGACCCTCTAGGTTTCGGAGAGAGAAACCCACGTGCCCTGTTGACGAACACCAGAAAAAACGTTGAGAAAAATTCACCATCCACGTGCACCAATGAATATAGAAGGAAAGCCCCTCCGATAGGAGCACAAGTACAGCAGGCTACAAATTATTTTCTAAAACTGTTGACCCTCTAGGTTTCGGAGAGGGAAACCCACGTGCCCTGTTGACGAACACCAGAAAAAACGTTGAGAAAAATTCACCAGCCACGTGCACCAATGAATATAGAAGGAAAGCCCCCCCGATAGCAGCACAAGTACAGCAGACTACCACTTATTTGCTAAAACTGTTGACCTTCAATGATTCGGATAGAGAAACCTACGTGCGCTGTTGACGAACACCAGAAAAAACGTTGAGAAAAATTCACCAGCCATGTGCACCAATGAATATAGAAGGAAAGCCCCTCCGATAGGTGCACAAGTACAGCAGACTGCAAATTATTTTCTAAAACTGTTGACCCTCTAGGTTTCGGAGAGAGAAACCCACGTGCCCTGTTGACGAACACCAGAAAAAACGTTGAGAAAAATTCACCATCCACGTGCACCAATGAATATAGACGGAAAGCCCCTCCGATAGGAGCACAAGTACAGCAGACTACAAATTATTTTCTAAAACTGTTGACCTTCTAGGTTTCGGAGAGAGAAACCCACGTGCCCTGTTGACGAACACCAGAAAGAACGTTGAGAAAAATTCACCAGCCACGTGCACCAATGAATATAGAAGGAAAGCCCCTCCGATAGCAGCACAAGTACAGCAGACTACCAATTATTTGCTAAAACTGTTGACCTTCAATGATTCGGAGAGAGAAACCCACGTGCCCTGTTGACGAAAACCAGAAAAAACGTTGAGAAAAATTCACCAGCCACGTGCACCAATAATATAGAAGGAAAGCCCCTCCGATAGCAGCACAAGTACAGCAGACTAACAATTATTTGCTAAAACTGTTGACCCTCTAGGTTTCGGAGAGAGAAACCCACGTGCCCTGTTGACGAACACCAGAAAAAACGTTGAGAAAAATTCACCAGCCACGTGCACCAATGAATATAGAAGGAAAGCCCCTCCGATAGGAGCACAAGTACAGCAGACTACAAATTATTTTCTAAAACTGTTGACCCTCTAGGTTTCGGAGAGAGAAACCCACGTGCCCTGTTGACGAACACCAGAAAAAACGTTGAGAAAAATTCACCAGCCACGTGCACCAATGAATATAGAAGGAAAGCCCCTCCGATAGGAGCACAAGTACAGCAGACTACAAATTATTTTCTAAAACTGTTGACCTTCTAGGTTTCGGAGAGAGAAACCCACGTGCCCTGTTGACGAACACCAGAAAAAACGTTGAGAAAAATTCACCAGCCACGTGCACCAATGAATATAGAAGGAAAGCCCATCCGATAGCAGCACAAGTACAGCAGACTACCAATTATTTGCTAAAACTGTTGACCTTCAATGATTCGGAGAGAGAAACCCACGTGCCCTGTTGACGAAAACCAGAAAAAACGTTGAGAAAAATTCACCAGCCACGATCACCAATAATATAGAAGGAAAGCCCCTCCGATAGCAGCACAAGTACAGCAGACTAACAATTATTTGCTAAAACTGTTGACCTTCAATGATTCGGAGAGAGAAACCCACGTGCCCTGTTGACGAACACCAGAAAAAACGTTGAGAAAAATTCACCAGCCACGTGCACCAATAATATAGAAGGAAAGCCCCTCCGTTAGCAGCACAAGTACAGCAGACTAACAATTATTTGCTAAAACTGTTGACCCTCTAGGTTTCGGAGAGAGAAACCCACGTGCCCTGTTGAGGAACACCAGAAAAAACCTTGAGAAAAATTCACCAGCCACGTGCACCAATGAATATAGAAGGAAAGCCCCTCCGATAGCAGCACAAGTACAGCGGACTAACAATTATTTGCTAAAACTTTTGACCTTCTAGGTTTCGGAGAGAGAAACCCACGTGCCCTGTTGACGAACACCAGAAAAAACGTTGAGAAAAATTCACCAGCCACGTGCACCAATGAATATAGAAGGAAAGCCCCTCCGATAGCAGCACAAGTACAGCAGACTACCAATTATTTGCTAAAACTGTTGACCTTCAATGATTCGGAGAGAGAAACCCACGTGCCCTGTTGACGAACACCAGAAAAAACGTTGAGAAAAATTCACCATCCACGTGCACCAATGAATATAGAAGGAAAGCCCCCCCGATAGCAGAACAAGTACAGCAGACTACCACTTATTTGCTAAAACTGTTGACCTTCAATGATTCGGATAGAGAAACCTACGTGCCCTGTTGACGAACACCAGAAAAAACGTTGAGAAAAATTCACCAGCCACGTGCACCAATGAATATAGAAGGAAAGCCTCTCCGATAAGAGCACAAGTACAGCAGACTACAAATTATTTTCTAAAACTGTTGACCCTCTAGGTTTCGGAGAGAGAAACCCACGTGCCCTGTTGACGAACACCAGAAAAAACGTTGAGAAAAATTCACCAGCCATGTGCACCAATGAATATAGAAGGAAAGCCCCTCCGATAGGAGCACAAGTACAGCAGACTGCAAATTATTTTCTAAAACTGTTGACCCTCTAGGTTTCGGAGAGGGAAACCCACGTGCCCTGTTGACGAACACCAGAAAAAACGTTGAGAAAAATTCACCATCCACGTGCACCAATGAATATAGACGGAAAGCCCCTCCGATAGGAGCACAAGTACAGCAGACTACAAATTATTTTCTAAAACTGTTGACCTTCTAGGTTTCGGAGAGGGAAACCCACGTGCCCTGTTGACGAACACCAGAAAAAATGTTGAGAAAAATTCACCAGCCACGTGAACCAATGAATATAGAAGGAAAGCCTCTCCTATAGCAGCACAAGTACAGCAGACTACCAATTATTTGCTAAAACTGTTGACCTTCAATGATTCGGATAGAAAAACCCACGTGCCCTGTTGAAGAACACCAGAAAAAACGTTGAGAAAAATTCACCAGCCACGTGCACCAATGAATATAGAAGGAAAGCCCCTCCGATAGGAGCACAAGTACAGCAGACTACAAATTATTTTCTAAAACTGTTGACCTTCTAGGTTTCGGAGAGAGAAACCCACGTGCCCTGTTGACGAACACCAGAAAAAACGTTGAGAAAAATTCACCAGCCACGTGCACCAATGAATATAGAAGGAAAGCCCCCCCGATAGCAGCACAAGTACAGCAGACTACCAATTATTTGCTAAAACTGTTGACCTTCAATGATTCGGATAGAGAAACCTACGTGCCCTGTTGACGAACACCAGAAAAAACGTTGAGAAAAATTCACCAGCCACGTGCACCAATGAATATAGAAGGAAAGCCCCTCCGATAGCAGCACAAGTACAGCAGACTACCAATTATTTGCTAAAACTGTTGACCTTCAATGATTCGGAGAGAGAAACCCACGTGCCCTGATGACGAACACCAGAAAAAACGTTGAGAAAAATTCACCAGCCACGTGCACCAATGAATATAGAAGGAAAGCCCCTCCGATAGCAGCACAAGTACAGCAGACTACCACTTATTTGCTAAAACTGTTGACCTTCAATGATTCGGATAGAGAAACCTACGTGCGCTGTTGACGAACACCAGAAAAAACGTTGAGAAAAATTCACCAGCCATGTGCACCAATGAATATAGAAGGAAAGCCCCTCCGATAGCAGCACAAGTACAGCAGACTACCAATTATTTGCTAAAACTGTTGACCTTCAATGATTCGGAGAGAGAAACCCACGTGCCCTGTTGACGAAAACCAGAAAAAACGTTGAGAAAAATTCACCAGCCACGTGCACCAATAATATAGAAGGAAAGCCCCTCCGATAGCAGCACAAGTACAGCAGACTAACAATTATTTGCTAAAACTGTTGACCCTCTAGGTTTCGGAGAGAGAAACCCACGTGCCCTGTTGACGAACACCAGAAAAAACGTTGAGAAAAATTCACCAGCCACGTGCACCAATGAATATAGAAGGAAAGCCCCTCCGATAGGAGCACAAGTACAGCAGACTACAAATTATTTTCTAAAACTGTTGACCCTCTAGGTTTCGGAGAGAGAAACCCACGTGCCCTGTTGACGAACACCAGAAAAAACGTTGAGAAAAATTCACCAGCCACGTGCACCAATGAATATAGAAGGAAAGCCCCTCCGATAGGAGCACAAGTACAGCAGACTACAAATTATTTTCTAAAACTGTTGACCTTCTAGGTTTCGGAGAGAGAAACCCACGTGCCCTGTTGACGAACACCAGAAAAAACGTTGAGAAAAATTCACCAGCCACGTGCACCAATGAATATAGAAGGAAAGCCCATCCGATAGCAGCACAAGTACAGCAGACTACCAATTATTTGCTAAAACTGTTGACCTTCAATGATTCGGAGAGAGAAACCCACGTGCCCTGTTGACGAAAACCAGAAAAAACGTTGAGAAAAATTCACCAGCCACGATCACCAATAATATAGAAGGAAAGCCCCTCCGATAACAGCACAAGTACAGCAGACTAACAATTATTTGCTAAAACTGTTGACCTTCAATGATTCGGAGAGAGAAACCCACGTGCCCTGTTGACGAACACCAGAAAAAACGTTGAGAAAAATTCACCAGCCACGTGCACCAATAATATAGAAGGAAAGCCCCTCCGTTAGCAGCACAAGTACAGCAGACTAACAATTATTTGCTAAAACTGTTGACCCTCTAGGTTTCGGAGAGAGAAACCCACGTGCCCTGTTGAGGAACACCAGAAAAAACCTTGAGAAAAATTCACCAGCCACGTGCACCAATGAATATAGAAGGAAAGCCCCTCCGATAGCAGCACAAGTACAGCGGACTAACAATTATTTGCTAAAACTTTTGACCTTCTAGGTTTCGGAGAGAGAAACCCACGTGCCCTGTTGACGAACACCAGAAAAAACGTTGAGAAAAATTCACCAGCCACGTGCACCAATGAATATAGAAGGAAAGCCCCTCCGATAGCAGCACAAGTACAGCAGACTACCAATTATTTGCTAAAACTGTTGACCTTCAATGATTCGGAGAGAGAAACCCACGTGCCCTGTTGACGAACACCAGAAAAAACGTTGAGAAAAATTCACCATCCACGTGCACCAATGAATATAGAAGGAAAGCCCCCCCGATAGCAGAACAAGTACAGCAGACTACCACTTATTTGCTAAAACTGTTGACCTTCAATGATTCGGATAGAGAAACCTACGTGCCCTGTTGACGAACACCAGAAAAAACGTTGAGAAAAATTCACCAGCCACGTGCACCAATGAATATAGAAGGAAAGCCTCTCCGATAAGAGCACAAGTACAGCAGACTACAAATTATTTTCTAAAACTGTTGACCCTCTAGGTTTCGGAGAGAGAAACCCACGTGCCCTGTTGACGAACACCAGAAAAAACGTTGAGAAAAATTCACCAGCCATGTGCACCAATGAATATAGAAGGAAAGCCCCTCCGATAGGAGCACAAGTACAGCAGACTTGAAATTATTTTCTAAAACTGTTGACCCTCTAGGTTTCGGAGAGGGAAACCCACGTGCCCTGTTGACGAACACCAGAAAAAACGTTGAGAAAAATTCACCATCCACGTGCACCAATGAATATAGACGGAAAGCCCCTCCGATAGGAGCTCAAGTACAGCAGACTACAAATTATTTTCTAAAACTGTTGACCTTCTAGGTTTCGGAGAGAGAAACCCACGTGCCCTGTTGACGAACACCAGAAAGAACGTTGAGAAAAATTCACCAGCCACGTGCACCAATGAATATAGAAGGAAAGCCCCTCCGATAGGAGCACAAGTACAGCAGACTACAAATTATTTTCTAAAACTGTTGACCTTCTAGGTTTCGGAGAGGGAAACCCACGTGCCCTGTTGACGAACACCAGAAAAAATGTTGAGAAAAATTCACCAGCCACGTGAACCAATGAATATAGAAGGAAAGCCTCTCCTATAGCAGCACAAGTACAGCAGACTACCAATTATTTGCTAAAACTGTTGACCTTCAATGATTCGGATAGAAAAACCCACGTGCCCTGTTGAAGAACACCAGAAAAAACGTTGAGAAAAATTCACCAGCCACGTGCACCAATGAATATAGAAGGAAAGCCCCTCCGATAGGAGCACAAGTACAGCAGACTACAAATTATTTTCTAAAACTGTTGACCTTCTAGGTTTCGGAGAGAGAAACCCACGTGCCCTGTTGACGAACACCAGAAAAAACGTTGAGAAAAATTCACCAGCCACGTGCACCAATGAATATAGAAGGAAAGCCCCCCCGATAGCAGCACAAGTACAGCAGACTACCAATTATTTGCTAAAACTGTTGACCTTCAATGATTCGGATAGAGAAACCTACGTGCCCTGTTGACGAACACCAGAAAAAACGTTGAGAAAAATTCACCAGCCACGTGCACCAATGAATATAGAAGGAAAGCCCCTCCGATAGCAGCACAAGTACAGCAGACTACCAATTATTTGCTAAAACTGTTGACTTTCAATGATTCGGAGAGAGAAACCCACGTGCCCTGATGACGAACACCAGAAAAAACGTTGAGAAAAATTCACCAGCCACGTGCACCAATGAATATAGAAGGAAAGCCCCTCCGATAGCAGCACAAGTACAGCAGACTACCAATTATTTGCTAAAACTGTTGACCTTCAATGATTCGGAGGGAGAAACCCACGTGCCCTGTTGACGAAAACCAGAAAAAACGTTGAGAAAAATTCACCAACCACGTGCACCAATAATATAGAAGGAAAGCCCCTCCGATAGGAGCACAAGTACAGCAGACTACAAATTATTTTCTAAAACTGTAGACCTTCTAGGTTTCGGAGAGAGAAACCCACGTGCCCTGTTGACGAACACCAGAAAGAACGTTGAGAAAAATTCACCAGCCACGTGCACCTATGAATATAGAAGGAAAGCCCCTCCGATAGGAGCACAAGTACAGCAGACTACAAATTTTTTTCTAAAACTGTTGACCTTCTAGGTTTCGGAGAGAGAAACCCACGTGCCCTGTTGACGAACACCAGAAAAAACGTTGAGAAAAATTCACCAGCCACGTGCACCAATGAATATAGAAGGAAAGCCCCTCCGATAGCAGCACAAGTACAGCAGACTACCAATTATTTGCTAAAACTGTTGACCTTCAATGATTCGGAGAGAGAAACCCACGTGCCCTGTTGACGAACACCAGAAAAAACGTTGAGAAAAATTTACCAGCCACGTGCACCAATAATATAGAAGGAAAGCCCCTCCGTTAGCAGCACAAGTACAGCAGACTAACAATTATTTGCTAAAACTGTTGACCCTCTAGGTTTCGGAGAGAGAAACCCACGTGCCCTGTTGAGGAACACCAGAAAAAACGTTGAGAAAAATTCACCAGCCACGTGCACCAATGAATATAGAAGGAAAGCCCCTCCGATAGCAGCACAAGTACAGCGGACTAACAATTATTTGCTAAAACTTTTGACCCTCTAGGTTTCGGAGAGAGAAACCCACGTGCCCTGTTAAACGAACACCAGAAAAAACGTTGAGAAAAATTCACCAGCCACGTGCACCAATGAATATAGAAGGAAAGCCCCTCCGATAGCAGCACAAGTACAGCAGACTACCAATTATTTGCTAAAACTGTTGACCTTCAATGATTCGGAGAGAGAAACCCACGTGCCCTGTTGACGAACACCAGAAAAAACGTTGAGAAAAATTTACCAGCCACGTGCACCAATAATATAGAAGGAAAGCCCCTCCGTTAGCAGCACAAGTACAGCAGACTAACAATTATTTGCTAAAACTGTTGACCCTCTAGGTTTCGGAGAGAGAAACCCACGTGCCCTGTTGAGGAACACCAGAAAAAACGTTGAGAAAAATTCACCAGCCACGTGCACCAATGAATATAGAAGGAAAGCCCCTCCGATAGCAGCACAAGTACAGCGGACTAACAATTATTTGCTAAAACTTTTGACCCTCTAGGTTTCGGAGAGAGAAACCCACGTGCCCTGTTAAACGAACACCAGAAAAAACGTTGAGAAAAATTCACCAGCCACGTGCACCAATGAATATAGAAGGAAAGCCCCCCCGATAGTAGCACAAGTACAGCAGACTACCACTTATTTGCTAAAACTGTTGACCTTCAATGATTCGGATAGAGAAACCTACGTGCCCTGTTGACGAACACCAGAAAGAACGTTGAGAAAAATTCACCAGCCACGTGCACCAATGAATATAGAAGGAAAGCCCCTCCGATAGGAGCACAAGTACAGCAGACTACAAATTATTTTCTAAAACTGTTGACCTTCTAGGTTTCGGAGAGGGAAACCCACGTGCCCTGTTGACGAACACCAGAAAAAATGTTGAGAAAAATTCACCAGCCACGTGAACCAATGAATATAGAAGGAAAGCCTCTCCTATAGCAGCACAAGTACAGCAGACTACCAATTATTTGCTAAAACTGTTGACCTTCAATGATTCGGATAGAAAAACCCACGTGCCCTGTTGAAGAACACCAGAAAAAACGTTGAGAAAAATTCACCAGCCACGTGCACCAATGAATATAGAAGGAAAGCCCCTGCGATAGGAGCACAAGTACAGCAGACTACAAATTATTTTCTAAAACTGTTGACCTTCTAGGTTTCGGAGAGAGAAACCCACGTGCCCTGTTGACGAACACCAGAAAAAACGTTGAGAAAAATTCACCAGCCACGTGCACCAATGAATATAGAAGGAAAGCCCCCCCGATAGCAGCACAAGTACAGCAGACTACCAATTATTTGCTAAAACTGTTGACCTTCAATGATTCGGATAGAGAAACCTACGTGCCCTGTTGACGAACACCAGAAAAAACGTTGAGAAAAATTCACCAGCCACGTGCACCAATGAATATAGAAGGAAAGCCCCTCCGATAGCAGCACAAGTACAGCAGACTACCAATTATTTGCTAAAACTGTTGACCTTCAATGATTCGGAGAGAGAAACCCACGTGCCCTGATGACGAACACCAGAAAAAACGTTGAGAAAAATTCACCAGCCACGTGCACCAATGAATATAGAAGGAAAGCCCCTCCGATAGCAGCACAAGTACAGCAGACTAACAATTATTTGCTAAAACTGTTGACCTTCAATGATTCGGAGGGAGAAACCCACGTGCCCTGTTGACGAAAACCAGAAAAAACGTTGAGAAAAATTCACCAACCACGTGCACCAATAATATAGAAGGAAAGCCCCTCCGATAGGAGCACAAGTACAGCAGACTACAAATTATTTTCTAAAACTGTAGACCTTCTAGGTTTCGGAGAGAGAAACCCACGTGCCCTGTTGACGAACACCAGAAAGAACGTTGAGAAAAATTCACCAGCCACGTGCACCTATGAATATAGAAGGAAAGCCCCTCCGATAGGAGCACAAGTACAGCAGACTACAAATTTTTTTCTAAAACTGTTGACCTTCTAGGTTTCGGAGAGAGAAACCCACGTGCCCTGTTGACGAACACCAGAAAAAACGTTGAGAAAAATTCACCAGCCACGTGCACCAATGAATATAGAAGGAAAGCCCCTCCGATAGCAGCACAAGTACAGCAGACTACCAATTATTTGCTAAAACTGTTGACCTTCAATGATTCGGAGAGAGAAACCCACGTGCCCTGTTGACGAACACCAGAAAAAACGTTGAGAAAAATTTACCAGCCACGTGCACCAATAATATAGAAGGAAAGCCCCTCCGTTAGCAGCACAAGTACAGCAGACTAACAATTATTTGCTAAAACTGTTGACCCTCTAGGTTTCGGAGAGAGAAACCCACGTGCCCTTTTGAGGAACACCAGAAAAAACGTTGAGAAAAATTCACCAGCCACGTGCACCAATGAATATAGAAGGAAAGCCCCTCCGATAGCAGCACAAGTACAGCGGACTAACAATTATTTGCTAAAACTTTTGACCCTCTAGGTTTCGGAGAGAGAAACCCACGTGCCCTGTTAAACGAACACCAGAAAAAACGTTGAGAAAAATTCACCAGCCACGTGCACCAATGAATATAGAAGGAAAGCCCCTCCGATAGCAGCACAAGTACAGCAGACTACCAATTATTTGCTAAAACTGTTGACCTTCAATGATTCGGAGAGAGAAACCCACGTGCCCTGTTGACGAACACCAGAAAAAACGTTGAGAAAAATTTACCAGCCACGTGCACCAATAATATAGAAGGAAAGCCCCTCCGTTAGCAGCACAAGTACAGCAGACTAACAATTATTTGCTAAAACTGTTGACCCTCTAGGTTTCGGAGAGAGAAACCCACGTGCCCTGTTGAGGAACACCAGAAAAAACGTTGAGAAAAATTCACCAGCCACGTGCACCAATGAATATAGAAGGAAAGCCCCTCCGATAGCAGCACAAGTACAGCGGACTAACAATTATTTGCTAAAACTTTTGACCCTCTAGGTTTCGGAGAGAGAAACCCACGTGCCCTGTTAAACGAACACCAGAAAAAACGTTGAGAAAAATTCACCAGCCACGTGCACCAATGAATATAGAAGGAAAGCCCCCCCGATAGTAGCACAAGTACAGCAGACTACCACTTATTTGCTAAAACTGTTGACCTTCAATGTTTCGGATAGAGAAACCTACGTGCCCTGTTGACGAACACCAGAAAAAACGTTGAGAAAAATTCACCAGCCACGTGCACCAATGAATATAGAAGGAAATCCCTCCGATAGGAGCACAAGTACAGCAGGCTACAAATTATTTTCTAAAACTGTAGACCTTCTAGGTTTCGGAGAGAGAAACCCACGTGCCCTGTTGACGAACACCAGAAAGAACGTTGAGAAAAATTCACCATCCACGTGCACCAATGAATATAGAAGGAAAGCCCCTCCGATAGGAGCACAAGTACAGCAGGCTACAAATTATTTTCTAAAACTGTTGACCCTCTAGGTTTCGGAGAGAGAAACCCACGTGCCCTGTTGACGAACACCAGAAAAAACGTTGAGAAAAATTCACTAGCCACGTGCACCAATGAATATAGAAGGAAAGCCCCCCCGATAGCAGCACAAGTACAGCAGACTACCACTTATTTGCTAAAACTGTTGACCTTCAATGATTCGGATAGAGAAACCTACGTGCCCTGTTGACGAACACCAGAAAAAACGTTGAGAAAAATTCACCAGCCACGTGCACCAATGAATATAGAAGGAAAGCCCCTCCGATAGGAGCACAAGTACAGCAGACTACAAATTATTTTCTAAAACTGTTGACCCTCTAGGTTTCGGAGAGAGAAACCCACGTGCCCTGTTGACGAACACCAGAAAAAACGTTGAGAAAAATTCACCAGCCACGTGCACCAATGAATATAGAAGGAAAGCCCCTCCGATAGCAGCACAAGTACAGCAGACTACCAATTATTTGCTAAAACTGTTGACCTTCAATGATTCGGAGAGAGAAACCCACGTGCCCTGATGACGAACACCAGAAAAAACGTTGAGAAAAATTCACCAGCCACGTGCACCAATGAATATAGAAGGAAAGCCCCTCCGATAGCAGCACAAGTACAGCAGACTACCAATTATTTGCTAAAACTGTTGACTTTCAATGATTCGGAGAGAGAAACCCACGTGCCCTGTTGACGAACACCAGAAAAAACGTTGAGAAAAATTCACCAGCCACGTGCACCAATGAATATAGAAGGAAAGCCCCTCCGATAGCAGCACAAGTACAGCAGACTACCAATTATTTGCTAAAACTGTTGACTTTCAATGATTCGGAGAGAGAAACCCACGTGCCCTGTTGAAGAACACCAGAAAAAACGTTGAGAAAAATTCACCAGCCACGTGCACCAATGAATATAGAAGGAAAGCCCCTCCGATAGCAGCACAAGTACAGCAGACTACCAATTATTTGCTAAAACTGTTGACCTTCAATGATTCGGAGAGAGAAACCCACGTGCCCTGTTGACGAACACCAGAAAAAACGTTGAGAAAAATTCACCAGCCACGTGCACCAATGAATATAGAAGGAAAGCCCCTCCGATAGCAGCACAAGTACAGCAGAGTACCAATTATTTGCTAAAACTGTTGACCTTCAATGATTCGGAGAGAGAAACCCACGTGCCCTGATGACGAACACCAGAAAAAACGTTGAGAAAAATTCACCAGCCACGTGCACCAATGAATATAGAAGGAAAGCCCCTCCGATAGCAGCACAAGTACAGCAGACTACCAATTATTTGCTAAAACTGTTGACCTTCAATGATTCGGAGAGAGAAACCCACGTGCCCTGATGACGAACACCAGAAAAAACGTTGAGAAAAATTCACCAGCCACGTGCACCAATGAATATAGAAGGAAAGCCCCTCCGATAGCAGCACAAGTACAGCAGACTACCAATTATTTGCTAAAACTGTTGACTTTCAATGATTCGGAGAGAGAAACCCACGTGCCCTGTTGACGAACACCAGAAAAAACGTTGAGAAAAATTCACCAGCCACGTGCACCAATGAATATAGAAGGAAAGCCCCTCCGATAGCAGCACAAGTACAGCAGACTACCAATTATTTGCTAAAACTGTTGACTTTCAATGATTCGGAGAGAGAAACCCACGTGCCCTGTTGACGAACACCAGAAAAAACGTTGAGAAAAATTCACCAGCCACGTGCACCAATGAATATAGAAGGAAAGCCCCTCCGATAGGAGCACAAGTACAGCAGACTACAAATTATTTTCTAAAACTGTTGACCCTCTAGGTTTCGGAGAGAGAAACCCACGTGCCTTGTTGACGAACACCAGAAAAAACGTTGAGAAAAATTCACCAGCCACGTGCATTAATGAATATAGAAGGAATGCCCCTCCGATAGGAGCACAAGTACAGCAGACTACAAATTATTTTCTAAAACTGTTGACCTTCTAGGTTTCGGAGAGAGAAACCCACGTGCCCTGTTGACGAACACCAGAAAAAACGTTGAGAAAAATTCACCAGCCACGTACACCAATGAATATAGAAGGAAAGCCCCTCCGATAGCAGCACAAGTACAGCAGACTACCAATTATTTGCTAAAACTGTTGACCTTCAATGATTCGGAGAGAGAAACCCACGTGCCCTGATGACGAACACCAGAAAAAACGTTGAGAAAAATTCACCAGCCACGTGCACCAATGAATATAGAAGGAAAACCCCTCCGATAGCAGCACAAGTACAGCAGACTACCAATTATTTGTTAAAACTGTTGACCTTCAATGATTCGGAGAGAGAAACCCACGTGCCCTGTTGACGAAAACCAGAAAAAACGTTGAGAAAAATTCACCAGCCACGTGCACCAATAATATAGAAGGAAAGCCCCTCCGATAGCAGCACAAGTACAGCAGACTAACAATTATTTGCTAAAACTGTTGACCCTCTAGGTTTCGGAGAGAGAAACCCACGTGCCCTGTTGACGAACACCAGAAAAAACGTTGAGAAAAATTCACCAGCCATGTGCACCAATGAATATAGAAGGAAAGCCCCTCCGATAGGAGCACAAGTACAGCAGACTACAAATTATTTTCTAAAACTGTTGACCCTCTAGGTTTCGGAGAGAGAAACCCACGTGCCCTGTTGACGAACACCAGAAAAAACGTTGAGAAAAATTCACCAGCCACGTGCACCAATGAATATAGAAGGAAAGCCCCTCCGATAGGAGCACAAGTACAGCAGACTACAAATTATTTTCTAAAACTGTTGACCTTCTAGGTTTCGGAGAGAGAAACCCACGTGCCCTGTTGACGAACACCAGAAAAAACGTTGAGAAAAATTCACCAGCCACGTGCACCAATGAATATAGAAGGAAAGCCCCTCCGATAGCAGCACAAGTACAGCAGACTACCAATTATTTGCTAAAACTGTTGACCTTCAATGATTCGGAGAGAGAAACCCACGTGCCCTGTTTACGAACACCAGAAAAAACGTTGAGAAAAATTCACCAGCCACGTGCACCAATGAATATAGAAGGAAAGCCCCTCCGATAGCAGCACAAGTACAGCAGACTACCAATTATTTGCTAAAACTGTTGACCTTCAATGATTCGGAGAGAGAAACCCACGTGCCCTGTTGAAGAACACCAGAAAAAACGTTGAGAAAAATTCACCAGCCACGTGCACCAATGAATATAGAAGGAAAGCCCCTCCGATAGGAGCACAAGTACAGCAGACTACAAATTATTTTCTAAAACTGTTGACCTTCAATGATTCGGAGAGAGAAACCCACGTGCCCTGATGACGAACACCAGAAAAAACGTTGAGAAAAATTCACCAGCCACGTGCACCAATGAATATAGAAGGAAAGCCCCTCCGATAGCAGCACAAGTACAGCAGACTACCAATTATTTGCTAAAACTGTTGACTTTCAATGATGCGGAGAGAGAAACCCACGTGCCCTGTTGACGAACACCAGAAAAAACGTTGAGAAAAATTCACCAGCCACGTGCACCAATGAATATAGAAGGAAAGCCCCTCCGATAGCAGCACAAGTACAGCAGACTACCAATTATTTGCTAAAACTGTTGACTTTCAATGATTCGGAGAGAGAAACCCACGTGCCCTGTTGAAGAACCCCAGAAAGAACGTTGAGAAAAATTCACCAGCCACGTGCACCAATGAATATAGAAGGAAAGCCCCTCCGATAGGAGCAAAAGTACAGCAGACTACAAATTATTTTCTAAAACTGTTGACCCTCTAGGTTTCGGAGAGAGAAACCCACGTGCCCTGTTGACGAACACCAGAAAAAACGTTGAGAAAAATTCACCAGCCACGTGCACCAATGAATATAGAAGGAAAGCCCCTCCGATAGCAGCACAAGTACAGCAGACTACCAATTATTTGCTAAAACTGTTGACCTTCAATGATTCGGAGAGAGAAACCCACGTGCCCTGATGACGAACACCAGAAAAAACGTTGAGAAAAATTCACCAGCCACGTGCACCAATAATATAGAAGGAAAGCCCCTCCGATAGCAGCACAAGTACAGCAGACTAACAATTATTTGCTAAAACTGTTGACCCTCTAGGTTTCGGAGAGAGAAACCCACGTGCCCTGTTGACGAACACCAGAAAAAACGTTGAGAAAAATTCACCAGCCATGTGCACCAATGAATATAGAAGGAAAGCCCCTCCGATAGGAGCACAAGTACAGCAGACTACAAATTATTTTCTAAAACTGTTGACCCTCTAGGTTTCGGAGAGAGAAACCCACGTGCCCTGTTGACGAACACCAGAAAAAACGTTGAGAAAAATTCACCAGCCACGTGCACCAATGAATATAGAAGGAAAGCCCCTCCGATAGGAGCACAAGTACAGCAGACTACAAATTATTTTCTAAAACTGTTGACCTTCTAGGTTTCGGAGAGAGAAACCCACGTGCCCTGTTGACGAACACCAGAAAAAACGTTGAGAAAAATTCACCAGCCACGTGCACCAATGAATATAGAAGGAAAGCCCCTCCGATAGCAGCACAAGTACAGCAGACTACCAATTATTTGCTAAAACTGTTGACCTTCAATGATTCGGAGAGAGAAACCCACGTGCCCTGTTTACGAACACCAGAAAAAACGTTGAGAAAAATTCACCAGCCACGTGCACCAATGAATATAGAAGGAAAGCCCCTCCGATAGCAGCACAAGTACAGCAGACTACCAATTATTTGCTAAAACTGTTGACCTTCAATGATTCGGAGAGAGAAACCCACGTGCCCTGTTGACGAAAACCAGAAAAAACGTTGAGAAAAATTCACCAGCCACGATCACCAATAATATAGAAGGAAAGCCCCTCCGATAGCAGCACGAGTACAGCAGACTGACAATTATTTGCTAAAACTGTTGACCTTCAATGATTCGGAGAGAGAAACCCACGTGCCCTGTTGACGAACACCAGAAAAAACGTTGAGAAAAATTCACCAGCCACGTGCACCAATAATATAGAAGGAAAGCCCCTCCGTTAGCAGCACAAGTACAGCAGACTAACAATTATTTGCTAAAACTTTTGACCCTCTAGGTTTCGGATTGAGAAACCCACGTGCCCTGTTGACGAACACCAGAAAAAACGTTGAGAAAAATTCACCAGCCACGTGCACCAATGAAGATAGAAGGAAAGCCCCTCCGATAGCAGCACAAGTACAGCAGACTAACAATTATTTGCTAAAACTGTTGACCTTCAATGATTCGGAGAGAGAAACCCACGTGCCCTGTTGAAGAACACCAGAAAAAACGTTGAGAAAAATTCACCAGCCACGTGCACCAATGAATATAGAAGGAAAGCCCCTCCGATAGGAGCACAAGTACAGCAGACTACAAATTATTTTCTAAAACTGTTGACCTTCAATGATTCGGAGAGAGAAACCCACGTGCCCTGATGACGAACACCAGAAAAAACGTTGAGAAAAATTCACCAGCCACGTGCACCAATGAATATAGAAGGAAAGCCCCTCCGATAGCAGCACAAGTACAGCAGACTACCAATTATTTGCTAAAACTGTTGACTTTCAATGATGCGGAGAGAGAAACCCACGTGCCCTGTTGACGAACACCAGAAAAAACGTTGAGAAAAATTCACCAGCCACGTGCACCAATGAATATAGAAGGAAAGCCCCTCCGATAGCAGCACAAGTACAGCAGACTACCAATTATTTGCTAAAACTGTTGACTTTCAATGATTCGGAGAGAGAAACCCACGTGCCCTGTTGAAGAACCCCAGAAAGAACGTTGAGAAAAATTCACCAGCCACGTGCACCAATGAATATAGAAGGAAAGCCCCTCCGATAGGAGCAAAAGTACAGCAGACTACAAATTATTTTCTAAAACTGTTGACCCTCTAGGTTTCGGAGAGAGAAACCCACGTGCCCTGTTGACGAACACCAGAAAAAACGTTGAGAAAAATTCACCAGCCACGTGCACCAATGAATATAGAAGGAAAGCCCCTCCGATAGCAGCACAAGTACAGCAGACTACCAATTATTTGCTAAAACTGTTGACCTTCAATGATTCGGAGAGAGAAACCCACGTGCCCTGATGACGAACACCAGAAAAAACGTTGAGAAAAATTCACCAGCCACGTGCACCAATGAATATAGAAGGAAAGCCCCTCCTATAGCAGCACAAGTACAGCAGACTACCAATTATTTGCTAAAACTGTTGACTTTCAATGATTCGGAGAGAGAAACCCACGTGCCCTGTTGACGAACACCAGAAAAAACGTTGAGAAAAATTCACCAGCCACGTGCACCAATGAATATAGAAGGAAAGCCCCTCCGATAGCAGCACAAGTACAGCAGACTACCAATTATTTGCTAAAACTGTTGACTTTCAATGATTCGGAGAGAGAAACCCACGTGCCCTGTTGACGAACACCAGAAAAAACGTTGAGAAAAATTCACCAGCCACGTGCACCAATGAATATAGAAGGAAAGCCCCTCCGATAGGAGCACAAGTACAGCAGACTACAAATTATTTTCTAAAACTGTTGACCCTCTAGGTTTCGGAGAGAGAAACCCACGTGCCCTGTTGACGAACACCAGAAAAAACGTTGAGAAAAATTCACCAGCCACGTGCACCAATGAATATAGAAGGAAAGCCCCTCCGATAGCAGCACAAGTACAGCAGACTACCAATTATTTGCTAAAACTGTTGACCTTCAATGATTCGGAGAGAGAAACCCACGTGCCCTGATGACGAACACCAGAAAAAACGTTGAGAAAAATTCACCAGCCACGTGCACCAATGAATATAGAAGGAAAGCCCCTCCGATAGCAGCACAAGTACAGCAGACTACCAATTATTTGCTAAAACTGTTGACTTTCAATGATTCGGAGAGAGAAACCCACGTGCCCTGTTGACGAACACCAGAAAAAACGTTGAGAAAAATTCACCAGCCACGTGCACCAATGAATATAGAAGGAAAGCCCCTCCGATAGCAGCACAAGTACAGCAGACTACCAATTATTTGCTAAAACTGTTGACTTTCAATGATTCGGAGAGAGAAACCCACGTGCCCTGTTGACGAACACCAGAAAAAACGTTGAGAAAAATTCACCAGCCACGTGCACCAATGAATATAGAAGGAAAGCCCCTCCGATAGGAGCACAAGTACAGCAGACTACAAATTATTTTCTAAAACTGTTGACCCTCTAGGTTTCGGAGAGAGAAACCCACGTGCCTTGTTGACGAACACCAGAAAAAACGTTGAGAAAAATTCACCAGCCACGTGCATTAATGAATATAGAAGGAAAGCCCCTCCGATAGGAGCACAAGTACAGCAGACTACAAATTATTTTCTAAAACTGTTGACCTTCTAGGTTTCGGAGAGAGAAACCCACGTGCCCTGTTGACGAACACCAGAAAAAACGTTGAGAAAAATTCACCAGCCACGTACACCAATGAATATAGAAGGAAAGCCCCTCCGATAGCAGCACAAGTACAGCAGACTACCAATTATTTGCTAAAACTGTTGACCTTCAATGATTCGGAGAGAGAAACCCACGTGCCCTGATGACGAACACCAGAAAAAACGTTGAGAAAAATTCACCAGCCACGTGCACCAATGAATATAGAAGGAAAACCCCTCCGATAGCAGCACAAGTACAGCAGACTACCAATTATTTGTTAAAACTGTTGACCTTCAATGATTCGGAGAGAGAAACCCACGTGCCCTGTTGACGAAAACCAGAAAAAACGTTGAGAAAAATTCACCAGCCACGTGCACCAATAATATAGAAGGAAAGCCCCTCCGATAGCAGCACAAGTACAGCAGACTAACAATTATTTGCTAAAACTGTTGACCCTCTAGGTTTCGGAGAGAGAAACCCACGTGCCCTGTTGACGAACACCAGAAAAAACGTTGAGAAAAATTCACCAGCCATGTGCACCAATGAATATAGAAGGAAAGCCCCTCCGATAGGAGCACAAGTACAGCAGACTACAAATTATTTTCTAAAACTGTTGACCCTCTAGGTTTCGGAGAGAGAAACCCACGTGCCCTGTTGACGAACACCAGAAAAAACGTTGAGAAAAATTCACCAGCCACGTGCACCAATGAATATAGAAGGAAAGCCCCTCCGATAGGAGCACAAGTACAGCAGACTACAAATTATTTTCTAAAACTGTTGACCTTCTAGGTTTCGGAGAGAGAAACCCACGTGCCCTGTTGACGAACACCAGAAAAAACGTTGAGAAAAATTCACCAGCCACGTGCACCAATGAATATAGAAGGAAAGCCCCTCCGATAGCAGCACAAGTACAGCAGACTACCAATTATTTGCTAAAACTGTTGACCTTCAATGATTCGGAGAGAGAAACCCACGTGCCCTGTTGACGAAAACCAGAAAAAACGTTGAGAAAAATTCACCAGCCACGATCACCAATAATATAGAAGGAAAGCCCCTCCGATAGCAGCACAAGTACAGCAGACTAACAATTATTTGCTAAAACTGTTGACCTTCAATGATTCGGAGAGAGAAACCCACGTGCCCTGTTGACGAACACCAGAAAAAACGTTGAGAAAAATTCACCAGCCACGTGCACCAATAATATAGAAGGAAAGCCCCTCCGTTAGCAGCACAAGTACAGCAGACTAACAATTATTTGCTAAAACTTTTGACCCTCTAGGTTTCGGATTGAGAAACCCACGTGCCCTGTTGACGAACACCAGAAAAAACGTTGAGAAAAATTCACCAGCCACGTGCACCAATGAATATAGAAGGAAAGCCCCTCCGATAGCAGCACAAGTACAGCAGACTAACAATTATTTGCTAAAACTGTTGACCTTCAATGATTCGGAGAGAGAAACCCACGTGCCCTGTTGAAGAACACCAGAAAAAACGTTGAGAAAAATTCACCAGCCACGTGCACCAATGAATATAGAAGGAAAGCCCCTCCGATAGGAGCACAAGTACAGCAGACTACAAATTATTTTCTAAAACTGTTGACCTTCAATGATTCGGAGAGAGAAACCCACGTGCCCTGATGACGAACACCAGAAAAAACGTTGAGAAAAATTCACCAGCCACGTGCACCAATGAATATAGAAGGAAAGCCCCTCCGATAGGAGCAAAAGTACAGCAGACTACAAATTATTTTCTAAAACTGTTGACCCTCTAAGTTTCGGAGAGAGAAACCCACGTGCCCTGTTGACGAACACCAGAAAAAACGTTGAGAAAAATTCACCAGCCACGTGCACCAATGAATATAGAAGGAAAGCCCCTCCGATAGCAGCACAAGTACAGCAGACTACCAATTATTTGCTAAAACTGTTGACCTTCAATGATTCGGAGAGAGAAACCCACGTGCCCTGATGACGAACACCAGAAAAAACGTTGAGAAAAATTCACCAGCCACGTGCACCAATGAATATAGAAGGAAAGCCCCTCCTATAGCAGCACAAGTACAGCAGACTACCAATTATTTGCTAAAACTGTTGACTTTCAATGATTCGGAGAGAGAAACCCACGTGCCCTGTTGACGAACACCAGAAAAAACGTTGAGAAAAATTCACCAGCCACGTGCACCAATGAATATAGAAGGAGAGCCCCTCCGATAGCAGCACAATTACAGCAGGCTACCAATTATTTGCTAAAACTGTTGACTTTCAATGATTCGGAGAGAGAAACCCACGTGCCCTGTTGACGAACACCAGAAAAAACGTTGAGAAAAATTCACCAGCCACGTGCACCAATGAATATAGAAGGAAAGCCCCTCCGATAGGAGCACAAGTACAGCAGACTACAAATTATTTTCTAATACTGTTGACCCTCTAGGTTTCGGAGAGAGAAACCCACGTGCCTTGTTGACGAACACCAGAAAAAACGTTGAGAAAAATTCACCAGCCACGTGCATTAATGAATATAGAAGGAAAGCCCCTCCGATAGGAGCACAAGTACAGCAGACTACAAATTATTTTCTAAAACTGTTGACCTTCTAGGTTTCAGAGAGAAACCCACGTGCCCTGTTGACGAACACCAGAAAAAACGTTGAGAAAAATTCACCAGCCACGATCACCAATAATATAGAAGGAAAGCCCCTCCGATAGCAGCACAAGTACAGCAGACTAACAATTATTTGCTAAAACTGTTGACCCTCTAGGTTTCGGATTGAGAAACCCACGTGCCCTGTTGACGAACACCAGAAAAAACGTTGAGAAAAATTCACCAGCCACGTGCACCAATGAATATAGATGGAAAGCCCCTCCGATAGCAGCACAAGTACAGCAGACTAACAATTATTTGCTAAAACTGTTGACCTTCAATGATTCGGAGAGAGAAACCCACGTGCCCTGTTGAAGAACACCAGAAAAAACGTTGAGAAAAATTCACCAGCCACGTGCACCAATGAATATAGAAGGAAAGCCCCTCCGATAGGAGCACAAGTACAGCAGACTACAAATTATTTTCTAAAACTGTTGACCCTCTAGGTTTCGGAGAGAGAAACCCACGTGCCCTGTTGACGAACACCAGAAAAAACGTTGAGAAAAATTCACCAGCCACGTGCACCAATGAATATAGAAGGAAAGCCCCTCCGATAGCAGCACAAGTACAGCAGACTACCAATTATTTGCTAAAACTGTTGACCTTCAATGATTCGAAGAGAGAAACCCACGTGCCCTGATGACGAACACCAGAAAAAACGTTGAGAAAAATTCACCAGCCACGTGCACCAATGAATATAGAAGGAAAGCCCCTCCGATAGCAGCACAAGTACAGCAGACTACCAATTATTTGCTAAAACTGTTGACTTTCAATGATGCGGAGAGAGAAACCCACGTGCCCTGTTGACGAACACCAGAAAAAACGTTGAGAAAAATTCACCAGCCACGTGCACCAATGAATATAGAAGGAAAGCCCCTCCGATAGCAGCACAAGTACAGCAGACTACCAATTATTTGCTAAAACTGTTGACTTTCAATGATTCGGAGAGAGAAACCCACGTGCCCTGTTGAAGAACACCAGAAAGAACGTTGAGAAAAATTCACCAGCCACGTGCACCAATGAATATAGAAGGAAAGCCCCTCCGATAGGAGCAAAAGTACAGCAGACTACAAATTATTTTCTAAAACTGTTGACCCTCTAGGTTTCGGAGAGAGAAACCCACGTGCCCTGTTGACGAACACCAGAAAAAACGTTGAGAAAAATTCACCAGCCACGTGCACCAATGAATATAGAAGGAAAGCCCCTCCGATAGCAGCACAAGTACAGCAGACTACCAATTATTTGCTAAAACTGTTGACCTTCAATGATTCGGAGAGAGAAACCCACGTGCCCTGATGACGAACACCAGAAAAAACGTTGAGAAAAATTCACCAGCCACGTGCACCAATGAATATAGAAGGAAAGCCCCTCCTATAGCAGCACAAGTACAGCAGACTACCAATTATTTGCTAAAACTGTTGACTTTCAATGATTCGGAGAGAGAAACCCACGTGCCCTGTTGACGAACACCAGAAAAAACGTTGAGAAAAATTCACCAGCCACGTGCACCAATGAATATAGAAGGAAAGCCCCTCCGATAGCAGCACAAGTACAGCAGACTACCAATTATTTGCTAAAACTGTTGACTTTCAATGATTCGGAGAGAGAAACCCACATGCCCTGTTGACGAACACCAGAAAAAACGTTGAGAAAAATTCACCAGCCACGTGCACCAATGAATATAGAAGGAAAGCCCCTCCGATAGGAGCACAAGTACAGCAGACTACAAATTATTTTCTAAAACTGTTGACCCTCTAGGTTTCGGAGAGAGAAACCCACGTGCCTTGTTGACGAACACCAGAAAAAACGTTGAGAAAAATTCACCAGCCACGTGCATTAATGAATATAGAAGGAAAGCCCCTCCGATAGGAGCACAAGTACAGCAGACTACAAATTATTTTCTAAAACTGTTGACCTTCTAGGTTTCGGAGAGAGAAACCCACGTGCCCTGTTGACGAACACCAGAAAAAACGTTGAGAAAAATTCACCAGCCACGATCACCAATAATATAGAAGGAAAGCCCCTCCGATAGCAGCACAAGTACAGCAGACTACCAATTATTTGCTAAAACTGTTGACCTTCAATGATTCGGAGAGAGAAACCCACGTGCCCTGATGACGAACACCAGAAAAAACGTTGAGAAAAATTCACCAGCCACGTGCACCAATGAATATAGAAGGAAAGCCCCTCCGATAGCAGCACAAGTACAGCAGACTACCAATTATTTGCTAAAACTGTTGACTTTCAATGATTCGGAGAGAGAAACCCACGTGCCCTGTTGACGAACACCAGAAAAAACGTTGAGAAAAATTCACCAGCCACGTGCACCAATGAATATAGAAGGAAAGCCCCTCCGATAGCAGCACAAGTACAGCAGACTACCAATTATTTGCTAAAACTGTTGACTCTCAATGATTCGGAGAGAGAAACCCACGTGCCCTGTTGAAGAACACCAGAAAGAACGTTGAGAAAAATTCACCAGCCACGTGCACCAATGAATATAGAAGGAAAGCCCCTCCGATAGGAGCAAAAGTACAGCAGACTACAAATTATTTTCTAAAACTGTTGACCCTCTAGGTTTCGGAGAGAGAAACCCACGTGCCCTGTTGACGAACACCAGAAAAAACGTTGAGAAAAATTCACCAGCCACGTGCACCAATGAATATAGAAGGAAAGCCCCTCCGATAGCAGCACAAGTACAGCAGACTACCAATTATTTGCTAAAACTGTTGACCTTCAATGATTCGGAGAGAGAAACCCACGTGCCCTGATGACGAACACCAGAAAAAACGTTGAGAAAAATTCACCAGCCACGTGCACCAATGAATATAGAAGGAAAGCCCCTCCTATAGCAGCACAAGTACAGCAGACTACCAATTATTTGCTAAAACTGTTGACTTTCAATGATTCGGAGAGAGAAACCCACGTGCCCTGTTGACGAACACCAGAAAAAACGTTGAGAAAAATTCACCAGCCACGTGCACCAATGAATATAGAAGGAAAGCCCCTCCGATAGCAGCACAAGTACAGCAGACTACCAATTATTTGCTAAAACTGTTGACTTTCAATGATTCGGAGAGAGAAACCCACATGCCCTGTTGACGAACACCAGAAAAAACGTTGAGAAAAATTCACCAGCCACGTGCACCAATGAATATAGAAGGAAAGCCCCTCCGATAGGAGCACAAGTACAGCAGACTACAAATTATTTTCTAAAACTGTTGACCCTCTAGGTTTCGGAGAGAGAAACCCACGTGCCTTGTTGACGAACACCAGAAAAAACGTTGAGAAAAATTCACCAGCCACGTGCATTAATGAATATAGAAGGAAAGCCCCTCCGATAGGAGCACAAGTACAGCAGACTACAAATTATTTTCTAAAACTGTTGACCTTCTAGGTTTCGGAGAGAGAAACCCACGTGCCCTGTTGACGAACACCAGAAAAAACGTTGAGAAAAATTCACCAGCCACGATCACCAATAATATAGAAGGAAAGCCCCTCCGATAGCAGCACAAGTACAGCAGACTACCAATTATTTGCTAAAACTGTTGACCTTCAATGATTCGGAGAGAGAAACCCACGTGCCCTGATGACGAACACCAGAAAAAACGTTGAGAAAAATTCACCAGCCACGTGCACCAATGAATATAGAAGGAAAGCCCCTCCGATAGCAGCACAAGTACAGCAGACTACCAATTATTTGCTAAAACTGTTGACTTTCAATGATTCGGAGAGAGAAACCCACGTGCCCTGTTGACGAACACCAGAAAAAACGTTGAGAAAAATTCACCAGCCACGTGCACCAATGAATATAGAAGGAAAGCCCCTCCGATAGCAGCACAAGTACAGCAGACTACCAATTATTTGCTAAAACTGTTGACTTTCAATGATTCGGAGAGAGAAACCCACGTGCCCTGTTGAAGAACACCAGAAAGAACGTTGAGAAAAATTCACCAGCCACGTGCACCAATGAATATAGAAGGAAAGCCCCTCCGATAGGAGCAAAAGTACAGCAGACTACAAATTATTTTCTAAAACTGTTGACCCTCTAGGTTTCGGAGAGAGAAACCCACGTGCCCTGTTGACGAACACCAGAAAAAACGTTGAGAAAAATTCACCAGCCACGTGCACCAATGAATATAGAAGGAAAGCCCCTCCGATAGCAGCACAAGTACAGCAGACTACCAATTATTTGCTAAAACTGTTGACCTTCAATGATTCGGAGAGAGAAACCCACGTGCCCTGATGACGAACACCAGAAAAAACGTTGAGAAAAATTCACCAGCCACGTGCACCAATGAATATAGAAGGAAAGCCCCTCCGATAGCAGCACAAGTACAGCAGACTACCAATTATTTGCTAAAACTGTTGACCTTCAATGATTCGGAGAGAGAAACCCACGTGCCCTGATGACGAACACCAGAAAAAACGTTGAGAAAAATTCACCAGCCACGTGCACCAATGAATATAGAAGGAAAGCCCCTCCGATAGCAGCACAAGTACAGCAGACTACCAATTATTTGCTAAAACTGTTGACTTTCAATGATTCGGAGAGAGAAACCCACGTGCCCTGTTGACGAACACCAGAAAAAACGTTGAGAAAAATTCACCAGCCACGTGCACCAATGAATATAGAAGGAAAGCCCCTCCGATAGCAGCACAAGTACAGCAGACTACCAATTATTTGCTAAAACTGTTGACTTTCAATGATTCGGAGAGAGAAACCCACGTGCCCTGTTGACGAACACCAGAAAAAACGTTGAGAAAAATTCACCAGCCACGTGCACCAATGAATATAGAAGGAAAGCCCCTCCGATAGGAGCACAAGTACAGCAGACTACAAATTATTTTCTAATACTGTTGACCCTCTAGGTTTCGGAGAGAGAAACCCACGTGCCTTGTTGACGAACACCAGAAAAAACGTTGAGAAAAATTCACCAGCCACGTGCATTAATGAATATAGAAGGAAAGCCCCTCCGATAGGAGCACAAGTACAGCAGACTACAAATTATTTTCTAAAACTGTTGACCTTCTAGGTTTCGGAGAGAGAAACCCACGTGCCCTGTTGACGAACACCAGAAAAAACGTTGAGAAAAATTCACCAGCCACGTGCACCAATGAATATAGAAGGAAAGCCCCTCCGATAGCAGCACAAGTACAGCAGACTACCAATTATTTGCTAAAACTGTTGACCTTCAATGATTCGGAGAGAGAAACCCACGTGCCCTGATGACGAACACCAGAAAAAACGTTGAGAAAAATTCACCAGCCACGTGCACCAATGAATATAGAAGGAAAACCCCTCCGATAGCAGCACAAGTACAGCAGACTACCAATTATTTGTTAAAACTGTTGACCTTCAATGATTCGGAGAGAGAAACCCACGTGCCCTGTTGACGAAAACCAGAAAAAACGTTGAGAAAAATTCACCAGCCACGTGCACCAATAATATAGAAGGAAAGCCCCTCCGATAGCAGCACAAGTACAGCAGACTAACAATTATTTGCTAAAACTGTTGACCCTCTAGGTTTCGGAGAGAGAAACCCACGTGCCCTGTTGACGAACACCAGAAAAAACGTTGAGAAAAATTCACCAGCCACGTGCACCAATGAATATAGAAGGAAAGCCCCTCCGATAGGAGCACAAGTACAGCAGACTACAAATTATTTTCTAAAACTGTTGACCCTCTAGGTTTCGGAGAGAGAAACCCACGTGCCCTGTTGACGAACACCAGAAAAAACGTTGAGAAAAATTCACCAGCCACGTGCACCAATGAATATAGAAGGAAAGCCCCTCCGATAGGAGCACAAGTACAGCAGACTACAAATTATTTTCTAAAACTGTTGACCTTCTAGGTTTCGGAGAGAGAAACCCACGTGCCCTGTTGACGAACACCAGAAAAAACGTTGAGAAAAATTCACCAGCCACGTGCACCAATGAATATAGAAGGAAAGCCCCTCCGATAGCAGCACAAGTACAGCAGACTACCAATTATTTGCTAAAACTGTTGACCTTCAATGATTCGGAGAGAGAAACCCACGTGCCCTGTTTACGAACACCAGAAAACCGTTGAGAAAAATTCACCAGCCACGTGCACCAATGAATATAGAAGGAAAGCCCCTCCGATAGCAGCACAAGTACAGCAGACTACCAATTATTTGCTAAAACTGTTGACCTTCAATGATTCGGAGAGAGAAACCCGCGTGCCCTGTTGACGAAAACCAGAAAAAACGTTGAGAAAAATTCACCAGCCACGATCACCAATAATATAGAAGGAAAGCCCCTCCGATAGCAGCACAAGTACAGCAGACTAGCAATTATTTGCTAAAACTGTTGACCTTCAATGATTCGGAGAGAGAAACCCACGTGCCCTGTTGACGAACACCAGAAAAAACGTTGAGAAAAATTCAACAGCCACGTGCACCAATAATATAGAAGGAAAGCCCCTCCGTTAGCAGCACAAGTACAGCAGACTAACAATTATTTGCTAAAACTTTTGACCCTCTAGGTTTCGGATTGAGAAACCCACGTGCCCTGTTAAACGAACACCAGAAAAAACGTTGAGAAAAATTCACCAGCCACGTGCACCAATGAATATAGAAGGAAAGCCCCCCCGATAGCAGCACAAGTACAGCAGACTACCAATTATTTGCTAAAACTGTTGACCTTCAATGATTCGGATAGAGAAACCTACGTGCCCTGTTGACGAACACCAGAAAAAACGTTGAGAAAAATTCACCAACCACGTGCACCAATGAATATAGAAGGAAAGCCCCTCCGATAAGAGCACAAGTACAGCAGACTACAAATTATTTTCTAAAACTGTTGACCCTCTAGGTTTCGGAGAGAGAAACCCACGTGCCCTGTTGACGAACACCAGAAAAAACGTTGAGAAAAATTCACCATCCACGTGCACCAATGAATATAGAAGGAAAGCCCCTCCGATAGGAGCACAAGTACAGCAGGCTACAAATTATTTTCTAAAACTGTTGACCCTCTAGGTTTCGGAGAGAGAAACCCACGTGCCCTGTTGACGAACACCAGAAAAAACGTTGAGAAAAATTCTCCAGCCACGTGCACCAATGAGTATAGAAGGAAAGCCCCCCCGATAGCAGCACAAGTACAGCAGACTACCACTTATTTGCTAAAACTGTTGACCTTCAATGATTCGGATAGAGAAACCTACGTGCCCTGTTGACGAACACCAGAAAAAACGTTGAGAAAAATTCACCAGCCACGTGCACCAATGAATATAGAAGGAAAGCCCCTCCGATAGGAGCACAAGTACAGCAGACTACAAATTATTTTCTGAAACTGTTGACCCTCTAGGTTTCGGAGAGAGAAACCCACGTGCCCTGTTGACGAACACCAGAAAAAACATTGAGAAAAATTCACCAGCCACGTGCACCAATGAATATAGAAGGAAAGCCCCTCCGATAGCAGCACAAGTACAGCAGACTACCAATTATTTGCTAAAACTGTTGACTTTCAATGATTCGGACAGAGAAACCCACGTGCCCTGTTGACGAACACCAGAAAAAACGTTGAGAAAAATTCACCAGCCACGTGCACCAATGAATATAGAAGGAAAGCCCCTCCGATAGGAGCACAAGTACAGCAGACTACAAATTATTTGCTAAAACTGTTGACCCTCTAGGTTTCGGAGAGAGAAACCCACGTGCCCTGTTGACGAACACCAGAAAAAACGTTGAGAAAAATTCACCAGCCACGTGCACCAATGAATATAGAAGGAAAGCCCCTCCGATAGGAGCACAAGTACAGCAGACTACAAATTATTTTCTAAAACTGTTGACCCTCTAGGTTTCGGAGAGAGAAACCCACGTGCCCTGTTGACGAACACCAGAAAAAACGTTGAGAAAAATTCACCAGCCACGTGCACCAATGAATATAGAAGGAAAGCCCCTCCGATAGGAGCACAAGTACAGCAGACTACAAATTATTTTCTAAAACTGTTGACCCTCTAGGTTTCGGAGAGAGAAACCCACGTGCCTTGTTGACGAACACCAGAAAAAACGTTGAGAAAAATTCACCAGCCACGTGCATTAATGAATATAGAAGGAAAGCCCCTCCGATAGGAGCACAAGTACAGCAGACTACAAATTATTTTCTAAAACTGTTGACCTTCTAGGTTTCGGAGAGAGAAACCCACGTGCCCTGTTGACGAACACCAGAAAAAACGTTGAGAAAAATTCACCAGCCACGTGCACCAATGAATATAGAAGGAAAGCCCCTCCGATAGCAGCACAAGTACAGCAGACTACCAATTATTTGCTAAAACTGTTGACCTTCAATGATTCGGAGAGAGAAACCCACGTGCCCTGATGACGAACACCAGAAAAAACGTTGAGAAAAATTCACCAGCCACGTGCACCAATGAATATAGAAGGAAAACCCCTCCGATAGCAGCACAAGTACAGCAGACTACCAATTATTTGTTAAAACTGTTGACCTTCAATGATTCGGAGAGAGAAACCCACGTGCCCTGTTGACGAAAACCAGAAAAAACGTTGAGAAAAATTCACCAGCCACGTGCACCAATAATATAGAAGGAAAGCCCCTCCGATAGCAGCACAAGTACAGCAGACTAACAATTATTTGCTAAAACTGTTGACCCTCTAGGTTTCGGAGAGAGAAACCCACGTGCCCTGTTGACGAACACCAGAAAAAACGTTGAGAAAAATTCACCAGCCACGTGCACCAATGAATATAGAAGGAAAGCCCCTCCGATAGGAGCACAAGTACAGCAGACTACAAATTATTTTCTAAAACTGTTGACCCTCTAGGTTTCGGAGAGAGAAACCCACGTGCCCTGTTGACGAACACCAGAAAAAACGTTGAGAAAAATTCACCAGCCACGTGCACCAATGAATATAGAAGGAAAGCCCCTCCGATAGGAGCACAAGTACAGCAGACTACAAATTATTTTCTAAAACTGTTGACCTTCTAGGTTTCGGAGAGAGAAACCCACGTGCCCTGTTGACTAACACCAGAAAAAACGTTGAGAAAAATTCACCAGCCACGTGCACCAATGAATATAGAAGGAAAGCCCCTCCGATAGCAGCACAAGTACAGCAGACTACCAATTATTTGCTAAAACTGTTGACCTTCAATGATTCGGAGAGAGAAACCCACGTGCCCTGTTTACGAACACCAGAAAAAACGTTGAGAAAAATTCACCAGCCACGTGCACCAATGAATATAGAAGGAAAGCCCCTCCGATAGCAGCACAAGTACAGCAGACTACCAATTATTTGCTAAAACTGTTGACCTTCAATGATTCGGAGAGAGAAACCCACGTGCCCTGATGACGAACACCAGAAAAAACGTTGAGAAAAATTCACCAGCCACGTGCACCAATGAATATAGAAGGAAAACCCCTCCGATAGCAGCACAAGTACAGCAGACTACCAATTATTTGTTAAAACTGTTGACCTTCAATGATTCGGAGAGAGAAACCCACGTGCCCTGTTGACGAAAACCAGAAAAAACGTTGAGAAAAATTCACCAGCCACGTGCACCAATAATATAGAAGGAAAGCCCCTCCGATAGCAGCACAAGTACAGCAGACTAACAATTATTTGCTAAAACTGTTGACCCTCTAGGTTTCGGAGAGAGAAACCCACGTGCCCTGTTGACGAAAACCAGAAAAAACGTTGAGAAAAATTCACCAGCCACGATCACCAATAATATAGAAGGAAAGCCCCTCCGATAGCAGCACAAGTACAGCAGACTAACAATTATTTGCTAAAACTGTTGACCTTCAATGATTCGGAGAGAGAAACCCACGTGCCCTGTTGACGAACACCAGAAAAAACGTTGAGAAAAATTCACCAGCCACGTGCACCAATAATATAGAAGGAAAGCCCCTCCGTTAGCAGCACAAGTACAGCAGACTAACAATTATTTGCTAAAACTTTTGACCCTCTAGGTTTCGGATTGAGAAACCCACGTGCCCTGTTAAACGAACACCACAAAAAACGTTGAGAAAAATTCACCAGCCACGTGCACCAATGAATATAGAAGGAAAGCCCCCCCGATAGCAGCACAAGTACAGCAGACTACCAATTATTTGCTAAAACTGTTGACCTTCAATGATTCGGATAGAGAAACCTACGTGCCCTGTTGACGAACACCAGAAAAAACGTTGAGAAAAATTCACCAGCCACGTGCACCAATGAATATAGAAGGAAAGCCCCTCCGATAAGAGCACAAGTACAGCAGACTACAAATTATTTTCTAAAACTGTTGACCCTCTAGGTTTCGGAGAGAGAAACCCACGTGCCCTGTTGACGAACACCAGAAAAAACGTTGAGAAAAATTCACCATCCACGTGCACCAATGAATATAGAAGGAAAGCCCCTCCGATAGGAGCACAAGTACAGCAGGCTTCAAATTATTTTCTAAAACTGTTGACCCTCTAGGTTTCGGAGAGAGAAACCCACGTGCCCTGTTGACGAACACCAGAAAAAACGTTGAGAAAAATTCTCCAGCCACGTGCACCAATGAGTATAGAAGGAAAGCCCCTCCGATAGGAGCACAAGTACAGCAGACTACAAATTATTTTCTAAAACTGTTGACCCTCTAGGTTTCGGAGAGAGAAACCCACGTGCCCTGTTGACGAACACCAGAAAAAACATTGAGAAAAATTCACCAGCCACGTGCACCAATGAATATAGAAGGAAAGCCCCTCCGATAGGAGCACAAGTACAGCAGACTACAAATTATTTTCTAAAACTGTAGACCTTCTAGGTTTCGGAGAGAGAAACCCACGTGCCCTGTTGACGAACACCAGAAAGAACGTTGAGAAAAATTCACCAGCCACGTGCACCTATGAATATAGAAGGAAAGCCCCTCCGATAGGAGCACAAGTACAGCAGACTACAAATTATTTTCTAAAACTGTTGACCTTCTAGGTTTCGGAGAGAGAAACCCACGTGCCCTGTTGACGAACACCAGAAAAAACGTTGAGAAAAATTCACCAGCCACGTGCACCAATGAATATAGAAGGAAAGCCCCTCCGATAGCAGCACAAGTACAGCAGACTACCAATTATTTGCTAAAACTGTTGACTTTCAATGATTCGGAGAGAGAAACCCACGTGCCCTGTTGACGAACACCAGAAAAAACGTTGAGAAAAAATCACCAGCCACGTGCACCAATGAATATAGAAGGAAAGCCCCTCCGATAGGAGCACAAGTACAGCAGACTACAAATTATTTTCTAAAACTGTTGACCCTCTAGGTTTCGGAGAGAGAAACCCACGTGCCTTGTTGACGAACACCAGAAAAAACGTTGAGAAAAATTCACCAGCCACGTGCATTAATGAATATAGAAGGAAAGCCCCTCCGATAGCAGCACAAGTACAGCAGACTACCAATTATTTGCTAAAACTGTTGACCTTCAATGATTCGGAGAGAGAAACCCACGTGCCCTGATGACGAACACCAGAAAAAACGTTGAGAAAAATTCACCAGCCACGTGCACCAATGAATATAGAAGGAAAACCCCTCCGATAGCAGCACAAGTACAGCAGACTACCAATTATTTGTTAAAACTGTTGACCTTCAATGATTCGGAGAGAGAAACCCACGTGCCCTGTTGACGAAAACCAGAAAAAACGTTGAGAAAAATTCACCAGCCACGTGCACCAATAATATAGAAGGAAAGCCCCTCCGATAGCAGCACAAGTACAGCAGACTACCAATTATTTGCTAAAACTGTTGACTTTCAATGATTCGGAGAGAGAAACCCACGTGCCCTGTTGACGAACACCAGAAAAAACGTTGAGAAAAATTCACCAGCCACGTGCACCAATGAATATAGAAGGAAAGCCCCTCCGATAGCAGCACAAGTACAGCAGACTACCAATTATTTGCTAAAACTGTTGACTTTCAATGATTCGGAGAGAGAAACCCACGTGCCCTGTTGAAGAACACCAGAAAGAACGTTGAGAAAAATTCACCAGCCACGTGCACCAATGAATATAGAAGGAAAGCCCCTCCGATAGGAGCAAAAGTACAGCAGACTACAAATTATTTTCTAAAACTGTTGACCCTCTAGGTTTCGGAGAGAGAAACCCACGTGCCCTGTTGACGAACACCAGAAAAAACGTTGAGAAAAATTCACCAGCCACGTGCACCAATAATATAGAAGGAAAGCCCCTCCGATAGCAGCACAAGTACAACAGACTACCAATTATTTGCTAAAACTGTTGACTTTCAATGATTCGGAGAGAGAAACCCACGTGCCCTGTTGACGAACACCAGAAAAAACGTTGAGAAAAATTCACCATCCACGTGCACCAATGAATATAGAAGGAAAGCCCCTCCGATAGCAGCACAAGTACAGCAGACTACCAATTATTTGCTAAAACTGTTGACTTTCAATGATTCGGAGAGAGAAACCCACGTGCCCTGTTGAAGAACACCAGAAAGAACGTTGAGAAAAATTCACCAGCCACGTGCACCAATGAATATAGAAGGAAAGCCCCTCCGATAGGAGCAAAAGTACAGCAGACTACAAATTATTTTCTAAAACTGTTGACCCTCTAGGTTTCGGAGAGAGAAACCCACGTGCCCTGTTGACGAACACCAGAAAAAACGTTGAGAAAAATTCACCAGCCACGTGCACCAATGAATATAGAAGGAAAGCCCCTCCGATAGCAGCACAAGTACAGCAGACTACCAATTATTTGCTAAAACTGTTGACCTTCAATGATTCGGAGAGAGAAACCCACGTGCCCTGATGACGAACACCAGAAAAAACGTTGAGAAAAATTCACCAGCCACGTGCACCAATGAATATAGAAGGAAAGCCCCTCCGATAGCAGCACAAGTACAGCAGACTACCAATTATTTGCTAAAACTGTTGACCTTCAATGATTCGGAGAGAGAAACCCACGTGCCCTGATGACGAACACCAGAAAAAACGTTGAGAAAAATTCACCAGCCACGTGCACCAATGAATATAGAAGGAAAGCCCCTCCGATAGCAGCACAAGTACAGCAGACTACCAATTATTTGCTAAAACTGTTGACTTTCAATGATTCGGAGAGAGAAACCCACGTGCCCTGTTGACGAACACCAGAAAAAACGTTGAGAAAAATTCACCAGCCACGTGCACCAATGAATATAGAAGGAAAGCCCCTCCGATAGCAGCACAAGTACAGCAGACTACCAATTATTTGCTAAAACTGTTGACTTTCAATGATTCGGAGAGAGAAACCCACGTGCCCTGTTGACGAACACCAGAAAAAACGTTGAGAAAAATTCACCAGCCACGTGCACCAATGAATATAGAAGGAAAGCCCCTCCGATAGGAGCACAAGTACAGCAGACTACAAATTATTTTCTAATACTGTTGACCCTCTAGGTTTCGGAGAGAGAAACCCACGTGCCTTGTTGACGAACACCAGAAAAAACGTTGAGAAAAATTCACCAGCCACGTGCATTAATGAATATAGAAGGAAAGCCCCTCCGATAGGAGCACAAGTACAGCAGACTACAAATTATTTTCTAAAACTGTTGACCTTCTAGGTTTCGGAGAGAGAAACCCACGTGCCCTGTTGACGAACACCAGAAAAAACGTTGAGAAAAATTCACCAGCCACGTGCACCAATGAATATAGAAGGAAAGCCCCTCCGATAGCAGCACAAGTACAGCAGACTACCAATTATTTGCTAAAACTGTTGACCTTCAATGATTCGGAGAGAGAAACCCACGTGCCCTGATGACGAACACCAGAAAAAACGTTGAGAAAAATTCACCAGCCACGTGCACCAATGAATATAGAAGGAAAGCCCCTCCGATAGCAGCACAAGTACAGCAGACTACCAATTATTTGCTAAAACTGTTGACCTTCAATGATTCGGAGAGAGAAACCCACGTGCCCTGATGACGAACACCAGAAAAAACGTTGAGAAAAATTCACCAGCCACGTGCACCAATGAATATAGAAGGAAAGCCCCTCCGATAGCAGCACAAGTACAGCAGACTACCAATTATTTGCTAAAACTGTTGACCTTCAATGATTCGGAGAGAGAAACCCACGTGCCCTGATGACGAACACCAGAAAAAACGTTGAGAAAAATTCACCAGCCACGTGCACCAATGAATATAGAAGGAAAGCCCCTCCGATAGCAGCACAAGTACAGCAGACTACCAATTATTTGCTAAAACTGTTGACTTTCAATGATTCGGAGAGAGAAACCCACGTGCCCTGTTGACGAACACCAGAAAAAACGTTGAGAAAAATTCACCAGCCACGTGCACCAATGAATATAGAAGGAAAGCCCCTCCGATAGCAGCACAAGTACAGCAGACTACCAATTATTTGCTAAAACTGTTGACTTTCAATGATTCGGAGAGAGAAACCCACGTGCCCTGTTGACGAACACCAGAAAAAACGTTGAGAAAAATTCACCAGCCACGTGCACCAATGAATATAGAAGGAAAGCCCCTCCGATAGGAGCACAAGTACAGCAGACTACAAATTATTTTCTAATACTGTTGACCCTCTAGGTTTCGGAGAGAGAAACCCACGTGCCTTGTTGACGAACACCAGAAAAAACGTTGAGAAAAATTCACCAGCCACGTGCATTAATGAATATAGAAGGAAAGCCCCTCCGATAGGAGCACAAGTACAGCAGACTACAAATTATTTTCTAAAACTGTTGACCTTCTAGGTTTCGGAGAGAGAAACCCACGTGCCCTGTTGACGAACACCAGAAAAAACGTTGAGAAAAATTCACCAGCCACGTGCACCAATGAATATAGAAGGAAAGCCCCTCCGATAGCAGCACAAGTACAGCAGACTACCAATTATTTGCTAAAACTGTTGACCTTCAATGATTCGGAGAGAGAAACCCACGTGCCCTGATGACGAACACCAGAAAAAACGTTGAGAAAAATTCACCAGCCACGTGCACCAATGAATATAGAAGGAAAACCCCTCCGATAGCAGCACAAGTACAGCAGACTACCAATTATTTGTTAAAACTGTTGACCTTCAATGATTCGGAGAGAGAAACCCACGTGCCCTGTTGACGAAAACCAGAAAAAACGTTGAGAAAAATTCACCAGCCACGTGCACCAATAATATAGAAGGAAAGCCCCTCCGATAGCAGCACAAGTACAGCAGACTAACAATTATTTGCTAAAACTGTTGACCCTCTAGGTTTCGGAGAGAGAAACCCACGTGCCCTGTTGACGAACACCAGAAAAAACGTTGAGAAAAATTCACCAGCCACGTGCACCAATGAATATAGAAGGAAAGCCCCTCCGATAGGAGCACAAGTACAGCAGACTACAAATTATTTTCTAAAACTGTTGACCCTCTAGGTTTCGGAGAGAGAAACCCACGTGCCCTGTTGACGAACACCAGAAAAAACGTTGAGAAAAATTCACCAGCCACGTGCACCAATGAATATAGAAGGAAAGCCCCTCCGATAGGAGCACAAGTACAGCAGACTACAAATTATTTTCTAAAACTGTTGACCTTCTAGGTTTCGGAGAGAGAAACCCACGTGCCCTGTTGACGAACACCAGAAAAAACGTTGAGAAAAATTCACCAGCCACGTGCACCAATGAATATAGAAGGAAAGCCCCTCCGATAGCAGCACAAGTACAGCAGACTACCAATTATTTGCTAAAACTGTTGACCTTCAATGATTCGGAGAGAGAAACCCACGTGCCCTGTTTACGAACACCAGAAAACCGTTGAGAAAAATTCACCAGCCACGTGCACCAATGAATATAGAAGGAAAGCCCCTCCGATAGCAGCACAAGTACAGCAGACTACCAATTATTTGCTAAAACTGTTGACCTTCAATGATTCGGAGAGAGAAACCCGCGTGCCCTGTTGACGAAAACCAGAAAAAACGTTGAGAAAAATTCACCAGCCACGATCACCAATAATATAGAAGGAAAGCCCCTCCGATAGCAGCACAAGTACAGCAGACTAGCAATTATTTGCTAAAACTGTTGACCTTCAATGATTCGGAGAGAGAAACCCACGTGCCCTGTTGACGAACACCAGAAAAAACGTTGAGAAAAATTCAACAGCCACGTGCACCAATAATATAGAAGGAAAGCCCCTCCGTTAGCAGCACAAGTACAGCAGACTAACAATTATTTGCTAAAACTTTTGACCCTCTAGGTTTCGGATTGAGAAACCCACGTGCCCTGTTAAACGAACACCAGAAAAAACGTTGAGAAAAATTCACCAGCCACGTGCACCAATGAATATAGAAGGAAAGCCCCCCCGATAGCAGCACAAGTACAGCAGACTACCAATTATTTGCTAAAACTGTTGACCTTCAATGATTCGGATAGAGAAACCTACGTGCCCTGTTGACGAACACCAGAAAAAACGTTGAGAAAAATTCACCAACCACGTGCACCAATGAATATAGAAGGAAAGCCCCTCCGATAAGAGCACAAGTACAGCAGACTACAAATTATTTTCTAAAACTGTTGACCCTCTAGGTTTCGGAGAGAGAAACCCACGTGCCCTGTTGACGAACACCAGAAAAAACGTTGAGAAAAATTCACCATCCACGTGCACCAATGAATATAGAAGGAAAGCCCCTCCGATAGGAGCACAAGTACAGCAGGCTACAAATTATTTTCTAAAACTGTTGACCCTCTAGGTTTCGGAGAGAGAAACCCACGTGCCCTGTTGACGAACACCAGAAAAAACGTTGAGAAAAATTCTCCAGCCACGTGCACCAATGAGTATAGAAGGAAAGCCCCCCCGATAGCAGCACAAGTACAGCAGACTACCACTTATTTGCTAAAACTGTTGACCTTCAATGATTCGGATAGAGAAACCTACGTGCCCTGTTGACGAACACCAGAAAAAACGTTGAGAAAAATTCACCAGCCACGTGCACCAATGAATATAGAAGGAAAGCCCCTCCGATAGGAGCACAAGTACAGCAGACTACAAATTATTTTCTGAAACTGTTGACCCTCTAGGTTTCGGAGAGAGAAACCCACGTGCCCTGTTGACGAACACCAGAAAAAACATTGAGAAAAATTCACCAGCCACGTGCACCAATGAATATAGAAGGAAAGCCCCTCCGATAGCAGCACAAGTACAGCAGACTACCAATTATTTGCTAAAACTGTTGACTTTCAATGATTCGGAGAGAGAAACCCACGTGCCCTGTTGACGAACACCAGAAAAAACGTTGAGAAAAATTCACCAGCCACGTGCACCAATGAATATAGAAGGAAAGCCCCTCCGATAGGAGCACAAGTACAGCAGACTACAAATTATTTGCTAAAACTGTTGACCCTCTAGGTTTCGGAGAGAGAAACCCACGTGCCCTGTTGACGAACACCAGAAAAAACGTTGAGAAAAATTCACCAGCCACGTGCACCAATGAATATAGAAGGAAAGCCCCTCCGATAGGAGCACAAGTACAGCAGACTACAAATTATTTTCTAAAACTGTTGACCCTCTAGGTTTCGGAGAGAGAAACCCACGTGCCCTGTTGACGAACACCAGAAAAAACGTTGAGAAAAATTCACCAGCCACGTGCACCAATGAATATAGAAGGAAAGCCCCTCCGATAGGAGCACAAGTACAGCAGACTACAAATTATTTTCTAAAACTGTTGACCCTCTAGGTTTCGGAGAGAGAAACCCACGTGCCTTGTTGACGAACACCAGAAAAAACGTTGAGAAAAATTCACCAGCCACGTGCATTAATGAATATAGAAGGAAAGCCCCTCCGATAGGAGCACAAGTACAGCAGACTACAAATTATTTTCTAAAACTGTTGACCTTCTAGGTTTCGGAGAGAGAAACCCACGTGCCCTGTTGACGAACACCAGAAAAAACGTTGAGAAAAATTCACCAGCCACGTGCACCAATGAATATAGAAGGAAAGCCCCTCCGATAGCAGCACAAGTACAGCAGACTACCAATTATTTGCTAAAACTGTTGACCTTCAATGATTCGGAGAGAGAAACCCACGTGCCCTGATGACGAACACCAGAAAAAACGTTGAGAAAAATTCACCAGCCACGTGCACCAATGAATATAGAAGGAAAACCCCTCCGATAGCAGCACAAGTACAGCAGACTACCAATTATTTGTTAAAACTGTTGACCTTCAATGATTCGGAGAGAGAAACCCACGTGCCCTGTTGACGAAAACCAGAAAAAACGTTGAGAAAAATTCACCAGCCACGTGCACCAATAATATAGAAGGAAAGCCCCTCCGATAGCAGCACAAGTACAGCAGACTAACAATTATTTGCTAAAACTGTTGACCCTCTAGGTTTCGGAGAGAGAAACCCACGTGCCCTGTTGACGAACACCAGAAAAAACGTTGAGAAAAATTCACCAGCCACGTGCACCAATGAATATAGAAGGAAAGCCCCTCCGATAGGAGCACAAGTACAGCAGACTACAAATTATTTTCTAAAACTGTTGACCCTCTAGGTTTCGGAGAGAGAAACCCACGTGCCCTGTTGACGAACACCAGAAAAAACGTTGAGAAAAATTCACCAGCCACGTGCACCAATGAATATAGAAGGAAAGCCCCTCCGATAGGAGCACAAGTACAGCAGACTACAAATTATTTTCTAAAACTGTTGACCTTCTAGGTTTCGGAGAGAGAAACCCACGTGCCCTGTTGACTAACACCAGAAAAAACGTTGAGAAAAATTCACCAGCCACGTGCACCAATGAATATAGAAGGAAAGCCCCTCCGATAGCAGCACAAGTACAGCAGACTACCAATTATTTGCTAAAACTGTTGACCTTCAATGATTCGGAGAGAGAAACCCACGTGCCCTGTTTACGAACACCAGAAAAAACGTTGAGAAAAATTCACCAGCCACGTGCACCAATGAATATAGAAGGAAAGCCCCTCCGATAGCAGCACAAGTACAGCAGACTACCAATTATTTGCTAAAACTGTTGACCTTCAATGATTCGGAGAGAGAAACCCACGTGCCCTGATGACGAACACCAGAAAAAACGTTGAGAAAAATTCACCAGCCACGTGCACCAATGAATATAGAAGGAAAACCCCTCCGATAGCAGCACAAGTACAGCAGACTACCAATTATTTGTTAAAACTGTTGACCTTCAATGATTCGGAGAGAGAAACCCACGTGCCCTGTTGACGAAAACCAGAAAAAACGTTGAGAAAAATTCACCAGCCACGTGCACCAATAATATAGAAGGAAAGCCCCTCCGATAGCAGCACAAGTACAGCAGACTAACAATTATTTGCTAAAACTGTTGACCCTCTAGGTTTCGGAGAGAGAAACCCACGTGCCCTGTTGACGAAAACCAGAAAAAACGTTGAGAAAAATTCACCAGCCACGATCACCAATAATATAGAAGGAAAGCCCCTCCGATAGCAGCACAAGTACAGCAGACTAACAATTATTTGCTAAAACTGTTAACCTTCAATGATTCGGAGAGAGAAACCCACGTGCCCTGTTGACGAACACCAGAAAAAACGTTGAGAAAAATTCACCAGCCACGTGCACCAATAATATAGAAGGAAAGCCCCTCCGTTAGCAGCACAAGTACAGCAGACTAACAATTATTTGCTAAAACTTTTGACCCTCTAGGTTTCGGATTGAGAAACCCACGTGCCCTGTTAAACGAACACCACAAAAAACGTTGAGAAAAATTCACCAGCCACGTGCACCAATGAATATAGAAGGAAAGCCCCCCCGATAGCAGCACAAGTACAGCAGACTACCAATTATTTGCTAAAACTGTTGACCTTCAATGATTCGGATAGAGAAACCTACGTGCCCTGTTGACGAACACCAGAAAAAACGTTGAGAAAAATTCACCAGCCACGTGCACCAATGAATATAGAAGGAAAGCCCCTCCGATAAGAGCACAAGTACAGCAGACTACAAATTATTTTCTAAAACTGTTGACCCTCTAGGTTTCGGAGAGAGAAACCCACGTGCCCTGTTGACGAACACCAGAAAAAACGTTGAGAAAAATTCACCATCCACGTGCACCAATGAATATAGAAGGAAAGCCCCTCCGATAGGAGCACAAGTACAGCAGGCTTCAAATTATTTTCTAAAACTGTTGACCCTCTAGGTTTCGGAGAGAGAAACCCACGTGCCCTGTTGACGAACACCAGAAAAAACGTTGAGAAAAATTCTCCAGCCACGTGCACCAATGAGTATAGAAGGAAAGCCCCTCCGATAGGAGCACAAGTACAGCAGACTACAAATTATTTTCTAAAACTGTTGACCCTCTAGGTTTCGGAGAGAGAAACCCACGTGCCCTGTTGACGAACACCAGAAAAAACATTGAGAAAAATTCACCAGCCACGTGCACCAATGAATATAGAAGGAAAGCCCCTCCGATAGGAGCACAAGTACAGCAGACTACAAATTATTTTCTAAAACTGTAGACCTTCTAGGTTTCGGAGAGAGAAACCCACGTGCCCTGTTGACGAACACCAGAAAGAACGTTGAGAAAAATTCACCAGCCACGTGCACCTATGAATATAGAAGGAAAGCCCCTCCGATAGGAGCACAAGTACAGCAGACTACAAATTATTTTCTAAAACTGTTGACCTTCTAGGTTTCGGAGAGAGAAACCCACGTGCCCTGTTGACGAACACCAGAAAAAACGTTGAGAAAAATTCACCAGCCACGTGCACCAATGAATATAGAAGGAAAGCCCCTCCGATAGCAGCACAAGTACAGCAGACTACCAATTATTTGCTAAAACTGTTGACTTTCAATGATTCGGAGAGAGAAACCCACGTGCCCTGTTGACGAACACCAGAAAAAACGTTGAGAAAAAATCACCAGCCACGTGCACCAATGAATATAGAAGGAAAGCCCCTCCGATAGGAGCACAAGTACAGCAGACTACAAATTATTTTCTAAAACTGTTGACCCTCTAGGTTTCGGAGAGAGAAACCCACGTGCCTTGTTGACGAACACCAGAAAAAACGTTGAGAAAAATTCACCAGCCACGTGCATTAATGAATATAGAAGGAAAGCCCCTCCGATAGCAGCACAAGTACAGCAGACTACCAATTATTTGCTAAAACTGTTGACCTTCAATGATTCGGAGAGAGAAACCCACGTGCCCTGATGACGAACACCAGAAAAAACGTTGAGAAAAATTCACCAGCCACGTGCACCAATGAATATAGAAGGAAAACCCCTCCGATAGCAGCACAAGTACAGCAGACTACCAATTATTTGTTAAAACTGTTGACCTTCAATGATTCGGAGAGAGAAACCCACGTGCCCTGTTGACGAAAACCAGAAAAAACGTTGAGAAAAATTCACCAGCCACGTGCACCAATAATATAGAAGGAAAGCCCCTCCGATAGCAGCACAAGTACAGCAGACTACCAATTATTTGCTAAAACTGTTGACTTTCAATGATTCGGAGAGAGAAACCCACGTGCCCTGTTGACGAACACCAGAAAAAACGTTGAGAAAAATTCACCAGCCACGTGCACCAATGAATATAGAAGGAAAGCCCCTCCGATAGCAGCACAAGTACAGCAGACTACCAATTATTTGCTAAAACTGTTGACTTTCAATGATTCGGAGAGAGAAACCCACGTGCCCTGTTGAAGAACACCAGAAAGAACGTTGAGAAAAATTCACCAGCCACGTGCACCAATGAATATAGAAGGAAAGCCCCTCCGATAGGAGCAAAAGTACAGCAGACTACAAATTATTTTCTAAAACTGTTGACCCTCTAGGTTTCGGAGAGAGAAACCCACGTGCCCTGTTGACGAACACCAGAAAAAACGTTGAGAAAAATTCACCAGCCACGTGCACCAATAATATAGAAGGAAAGCCCCTCCGATAGCAGCACAAGTACAACAGACTACCAATTATTTGCTAAAACTGTTGACTTTCAATGATTCGGAGAGAGAAACCCACGTGCCCTGTTGACGAACACCAGAAAAAACGTTGAGAAAAATTCACCATCCACGTGCACCAATGAATATAGAAGGAAAGCCCCTCCGATAGCAGCACAAGTACAGCAGACTACCAATTATTTGCTAAAACTGTTGACTTTCAATGATTCGGAGAGAGAAACCCACGTGCCCTGTTGAAGAACACCAGAAAGAACGTTGAGAAAAATTCACCAGCCACGTGCACCAATGAATATAGAAGGAAAGCCCCTCCGATAGGAGCAAAAGTACAGCAGACTACAAATTATTTTCTAAAACTGTTGACCCTCTAGGTTTCGGAGAGAGAAACCCACGTGCCCTGTTGACGAACACCAGAAAAAACGTTGAGAAAAATTCACCAGCCACGTGCACCAATGAATATAGAAGGAAAGCCCCTCCGATAGCAGCACAAGTACAGCAGACTACCAATTATTTGCTAAAACTGTTGACCTTCAATGATTCGGAGAGAGAAACCCACGTGCCCTGATGACGAACACCAGAAAAAACGTTGAGAAAAATTCACCAGCCACGTGCACCAATGAATATAGAAGGAAAGCCCCTCCGATAGCAGCACAAGTACAGCAGACTACCAATTATTTGCTAAAACTGTTGACCTTCAATGATTCGGAGAGAGAAACCCACGTGCCCTGATGACGAACACCAGAAAAAACGTTGAGAAAAATTCACCAGCCACGTGCACCAATGAATATAGAAGGAAAGCCCCTCCGATAGCAGCACAAGTACAGCAGACTACCAATTATTTGCTAAAACTGTTGACTTTCAATGATTCGGAGAGAGAAACCCACGTGCCCTGTTGACGAACACCAGAAAAAACGTTGAGAAAAATTCACCAGCCACGTGCACCAATGAATATAGAAGGAAAGCCCCTCCGATAGCAGCACAAGTACAGCAGACTACCAATTATTTGCTAAAACTGTTGACTTTCAATGATTCGGAGAGAGAAACCCACGTGCCCTGTTGACGAACACCAGAAAAAACGTTGAGAAAAATTCACCAGCCACGTGCACCAATGAATATAGAAGGAAAGCCCCTCCGATAGGAGCACAAGTACAGCAGACTACAAATTATTTTCTAATACTGTTGACCCTCTAGGTTTCGGAGAGAGAAACCCACGTGCCTTGTTGACGAACACCAGAAAAAACGTTGAGAAAAATTCACCAGCCACGTGCATTAATGAATATAGAAGGAAAGCCCCTCCGATAGGAGCACAAGTACAGCAGACTACAAATTATTTTCTAAAACTGTTGACCTTCTAGGTTTCGGAGAGAGAAACCCACGTGCCCTGTTGACGAACACCAGAAAAAACGTTGAGAAAAATTCACCAGCCACGTGCACCAATGAATATAGAAGGAAAGCCCCTCCGATAGCAGCACAAGTACAGCAGACTACCAATTATTTGCTAAAACTGTTGACCTTCAATGATTCGGAGAGAGAAACCCACGTGCCCTGATGACGAACACCAGAAAAAACGTTGAGAAAAATTCACCAGCCACGTGCACCAATGAATATAGAAGGAAAACCCCTCCGATAGCAGCACAAGTACAGCAGACTACCAATTATTTGTTAAAACTGTTGACCTTCAATGATTCGGAGAGAGAAACCCACGTGCCCTGTTGACGAAAACCAGAAAAAACGTTGAGAAAAATTCACCAGCCACGTGCACCAATAATATAGAAGGAAAGCCCCTCCGATAGCAGCACAAGTACAGCAGACTAACAATTATTTGCTAAAACTGTTGACCCTCTAGGTTTCGGAGAGAGAAACCCACGTGCCCTGTTGACGAACACCAGAAAAAACGTTGAGAAAAATTCACCAGCCACGTGCACCAATGAATATAGAAGGAAAGCCCCTCCGATAGGAGCACAAGTACAGCAGACTACAAATTATTTTCTAAAACTGTTGACCCTCTAGGTTTCGGAGAGAGAAACCCACGTGCCCTGTTGACGAACACCAGAAAAAACGTTGAGAAAAATTCACCAGCCACGTGCACCAATGAATATAGAAGGAAAGCCCCTCCGATAGGAGCACAAGTACAGCAGACTACAAATTATTTTCTAAAACTGTTGACCTTCTAGGTTTCGGAGAGAGAAACCCACGTGCCCTGTTGACGAACACCAGAAAAAACGTTGAGAAAAATTCACCAGCCACGTGCACCAATGAATATAGAAGGAAAGCCCCTCCGATAGCAGCACAAGTACAGCAGACTACCAATTATTTGCTAAAACTGTTGACCTTCAATGATTCGGAGAGAGAAACCCACGTGCCCTGTTTACGAACACCAGAAAACCGTTGAGAAAAATTCACCAGCCACGTGCACCAATGAATATAGAAGGAAAGCCCCTCCGATAGCAGCACAAGTACAGCAGACTACCTATTATTTGCTAAAACTGTTGACCTTCAATGATTCGGAGAGAGAAACCCGCGTGCCCTGTTGACGAAAACCAGAAAAAACGTTGAGAAAAATTCACCAGCCACGATCACCAATAATATAGAAGGAAAGCCCCTCCGATAGCAGCACAAGTACAGCAGACTAGCGATTATTTGCTAAAACTGTTGACCTTCAATGATTCGGAGAGAGAAACCCACGTGCCCTGTTGACGAACACCAGAAAAAACGTTGAGAAAAATTCACCAGCCACGTGCACCAATAATATAGAAGGAAAGCCCCTCCGTTAGCAGCACAAGTACAGCAGACTAACAATTATTTGCTAAAACTTTTGACCCTCTAGGTTTCGGATTGAGAAACCCACGTGCCCTGTTAAACGAACACCAGAAAAAACGTTGAGAAAAATTCACCAGCCACGTGCACCAATGAATATAGAAGGAAAGCCCCCCCGATAGCAGCACAAGTACAGCAGACTACCAATTATTTGCTAAAACTGTTGACCTTCAATGATTCGGATAGAGAAACCTACGTGCCCTGTTGACGAACACCAGAAAAAACGTTGAGAAAAATTCACCAACCACGTGCACCAATGAATATAGAAGGAAAGCCCCTCCGATAAGAGCACAAGTACAGCAGACTACAAATTATTTTCTAAAACTGTTGACCCTCTAGGTTTCGGAGAGAGAAACCCACGTGCCCTGTTGACGAACACCAGAAAAAACGTTGAGAAAAATTCATTATCCACGTGCACCAATGAATATAGAAGGAAAGCCCCTCCGATAGGAGCACAAGTACAGCAGGCTACAAATTATTTTCTAAAACTGTTGACCCTCTAGGTTTCGGAGAGAGAAACCCACGTGCCCTGTTGACGAACACCAGAAAAAACGTTGAGAAAAATTCTCCAGCCACGTGCACCAATGAGTATAGAAGAAAAGCCCCCCCGATAGCAGCACAAGTACAGCAGACTACCACTTATTTGCTAAAACTGTTGACCTTCAATGATTCGGATAGAGAAACCTACGTGCCCTGTTGACGAACACCAGAAAAAACGTTGAGAAAAATTCACCAGCCACGTGCACCAATGAATATAGAAGGAAAGCCCCTCCGATAGGAGCACAAGTACAGCAGACTACAAATTATTTTCTAAAACTGTTGACCCTCTAGGTTTCGGAGAGAGAAACCCACGTGCCCTGTTGACGAACACCAGAAAAAACATTGAGAAAAATTCACCAGCCACGTGCACCAATGAATATAGAAGGAAAGCCCCTCCGATAGCAGCACAAGTACAGCAGACTACCAATTATTTGCTAAAACTGTTGACTTTCAATGATTCGGAGAGAGAAACCCACGTGCCCTGTTGACGAACACCAGAAAAAACGTTGAGAAAAATTCACCAGCCACGTGCACCAATGAATATAGAAGGAAAGCCCCTCCGATAGGAGCACAAGTACAGCAGACTACAAATTATTTGCTAAAACTGTTGACCCTCTAGGTTTCGGAGAGAGAAACCCACGTGCCCTGTTGACGAACACCAGAAAAAACGTTGAGAAAAATTCACCAGCCACGTGCACCAATGAATATAGAAGGAAAGCCCCTCCGATAGGAGCACAAGTACAGCAGACTACAAATTATTTTCTAAAACTGTTGACCCTCTAGGTTTCGGAGAGAGAAACCCACGTGCCCTGTTGACGAACACCAGAAAAAACGTTGAGAAAAATTCACCACCCACGTGCACCAATGAATATAGAAGGAAAGCCCCTCCGATAGGAGCACAAGTACAGCAGACTACAAATTATTTTCTAAAACTGTTGACCCTCTAGGTTTCGGAGAGAGAAACCCACGTGCCTTGTTGACGAACACCAGAAAAAACGTTGAGAAAAATTCACCAGCCACGTGCATTAATGAATATAGAAGGAAAGCCCCTCCGATAGGAGCACAAGTACAGCAGACTACAAATTATTTTCTAAAACTGTTGACCTTCTAGGTTTCGGAGAGAGAAACCCACGTGCCCTGTTGACGAACACCAGAAAAAACGTTGAGAAAAATTCACCAGCCACGTGCACCAATGAATATAGAAGGAAAGCCCCTCCGATAGCAGCACAAGTACAGCAGACTACCAATTATTTGCTAAAACTGTTGACCTTCAATGATTCGGAGAGAGAAACCCACGTGCCCTGATGACGAACACCAGAAAAAACGTTGAGAAAAATTCACCAGCCACGTGCACCAATGAATATAGAAGGAAAACCCCTCCGATAGCAGCACAAGTACAGCAGACTACCAATTATTTGTTAAAACTGTTGACCTTCAATGATTCGGAGAGAGAAACCCACGTGCCCTGTTGACGAAAACCAGAAAAAACGTTGAGAAAAATTCACCAGCCACGTGCACCAATAATATAGAAGGAAAGCCCCTCCGATAGCAGCACAAGTACAGCAGACTAACAATTATTTGCTAAAACTGTTGACCCTCTAGGTTTCGGAGAGAGAAACCCACGTGCCCTGTTGACGAACACCAGAAAAAACGTTGAGAAAAATTCACCAGCCACGTGCACCAATGAATATAGAAGGAAAGCCCCTCCGATAGGAGCACAAGTACAGCAGACTACAAATTATTTTCTAAAACTGTTGACCCTCTAGGTTTCGGAGAGAGAAACCCACGTGCCCTGTTGACGAACACCAGAAAAAACGTTGAGAAAAATTCACCAGCCACGTGCACCAATGAATATAGAAGGAAAGCCCCTCCGATAGGAGCACAAGTACAGCAGACTACAAATTATTTTCTAAAACTGTTGACCTTCTAGGTTTCGGAGAGAGAAACCCACGTGCCCTGTTGACGAACACCAGAAAAAACGTTGAGAAAAATTCACCAGCCACGTGCACCAATGAATATAGAAGGAAAGCCCCTCCGATAGCAGCACAAGTACAGCAGACTACCAATTATTTGCTAAAACTGTTGACCTTCAATGATTCGGAGAGAGAAACCCACGTGCCCTGTTTACGAACACCAGAAAAAACGTTGAGAAAAATTCACCAGCCACGTGCACCAATGAATATAGAAGGAAAGCCCCTCCGATAGCAGCACAAGTACAGCAGACTACCAATTATTTGCTAAAACTGTTGACCTTCAATGATTCGGAGAGAGAAACCCACGTGCCCTGATGACGAACACCAGAAAAAACGTTGAGAAAAATTCACCAGCCACGTGCACCAATGAATATAGAAGGAAAACCCCTCCGATAGCAGCACAAGTACAGCAGACTACCAATTATTTGTTAAAACTGTTGACCTTCAATGATTCGGAGAGAGAAACCCACGTGCCCTGTTGACGAAAACCAGAAAAAACGTTGAGAAAAATTCACCAGCCACGTGCACCAATAATATAGAAGGAAAGCCCCTCCGATAGCAGCACAAGTACAGCAGACTAACAATTATTTGCTAAAACTGTTGACCCTCTAGGTTTCGGAGAGAGAAACCCACGTGCCCTGTTGACGAAAACCAGAAAAAACGTTGAGAAAAATTCACCAGCCACGATCACCAATAATATAGAAGGAAAGCCCCTCCGATAGCAGCACAAGTACAGCAGACTAACAATTATTTGCTAAAACTGTTGACCTTCAATGATTCGGAGAGAGAAACCCACGTGCCCTGTTGACGAACACCAGAAAAAACGTTGAGAAAAATTCACCAGCCACGTGCACCAATAATATAGAAGGAAAGCCCCTCCGTTAGCAGCACAAGTACAGCAGACTAACAATTATTTGCTAAAACTTTTGACCCTCTAGGTTTCGGATTGAGAAACCCACGTGCCCTGTTAAACGAACACCAGAAAAAACGTTGAGAAAAATTCACCAGCCACGTGCACCAATGAATATAGAAGGAAAGCCCCCCCGATAGCAGCACAAGTACAGCAGACTACCAATTATTTGCTAAAACTGTTGACCTTCAATGATTCGGATAGAGAAACCTACGTGCCCTGTTGACGAACACCAGAAAAAACGTTGAGAAAAATTCACCAGCCACGTGCACCAATGAATATAGAAGGAAAGCCCCTCCGATAAGAGCACAAGTACAGCAGACTACAAATTATTTTCTAAAACTGTTGACCCTCTAGGTTTCGGAGAGAGAAACCCACGTGCCCTGTTGACGAACACCAGAAAAAACGTTGAGAAAAATTCACCATCCACGTGCACCAATGAATATAGAAGGAAAGCCCCTCCGATAGGAGCACAAGTACAGCAGGCTTCAAATTATTTTCTAAAACTGTTGACCCTCTAGGTTTCGGAGAGAGAAACCCACGTGCCCTGTTGACGAACACCAGAAAAAACGTTGAGAAAAATTCTCCAGCCACGTGCACCAATGAGTATAGAAGGAAAGCCCCTCCGATAGGAGCACAAGTACAGCAGACTACCAATTATTTGCTAAAACTGTTGACTTTCAATGATTCGGAGAGAGAAACCCACGTGCCCTGTTGACGAACACCAGAAAAAACGTTGAGAAAAATTCACCAGCCACGTGCACCAATGAATATAGAAGGAAAGCCCCTCCGATAGGAGCACAAGTACAGCAGACTACAAATTATTTGCTAAAACTGTTGACCCTCTAGGTTTCGGAGAGAGAAACCCACGTGCCCTGTTGACGAACACCAGAAAAAACGTTGAGAAAAATTCACCAGCCACGTGCACCAATGAATATAGAAGGAAAGCCCCTCCGATAGGAGCACAAGTACAGCAGACTACAAATTATTTTCTAAAACTGTTGACCCTCTAGGTTTCGGAGAGAGAAACCCACGTGCCCTGTTGACGAACACCAGAAAAAACGTTGAGAAAAATTCACCACCCACGTGCACCAATGAATATAGAAGGAAAGCCCCTCCGATAGGAGCACAAGTACAGCAGACTACAAATTATTTTCTAAAACTGTTGACCCTCTAGGTTTCGGAGAGAGAAACCCACGTGCCTTGTTGACGAACACCAGAAAAAACGTTGAGAAAAATTCACCAGCCACGTGCATTAATGAATATAGAAGGAAAGCCCCTCCGATAGGAGCACAAGTACAGCAGACTACAAATTATTTTCTAAAACTGTTGACCTTCTAGGTTTCGGAGAGAGAAACCCACGTGCCCTGTTGACGAACACCAGAAAAAACGTTGAGAAAAATTCACCAGCCACGTGCACCAATGAATATAGAAGGAAAGCCCCTCCGATAGCAGCACAAGTACAGCAGACTACCAATTATTTGCTAAAACTGTTGACCTTCAATGATTCGGAGAGAGAAACCCACGTGCCCTGATGACGAACACCAGAAAAAACGTTGAGAAAAATTCACCAGCCACGTGCACCAATGAATATAGAAGGAAAACCCCTCCGATAGCAGCACAAGTACAGCAGACTACCAATTATTTGTTAAAACTGTTGACCTTCAATGATTCGGAGAGAGAAACCCACGTGCCCTGTTGACGAAAACCAGAAAAAACGTTGAGAAAAATTCACCAGCCACGTGCACCAATAATATAGAAGGAAAGCCCCTCCGATAGCAGCACAAGTACAGCAGACTAACAATTATTTGCTAAAACTGTTGACCCTCTAGGTTTCGGAGAGAGAAACCCACGTGCCCTGTTGACGAACACCAGAAAAAACGTTGAGAAAAATTCACCAGCCACGTGCACCAATGAATATAGAAGGAAAGCCCCTCCGATAGGAGCACAAGTACAGCAGACTACAAATTATTTTCTAAAACTGTTGACCCTCTAGGTTTCGGAGAGAGAAACCCACGTGCCCTGTTGACGAACACCAGAAAAAACGTTGAGAAAAATTCACCAGCCACGTGCACCAATGAATATAGAAGGAAAGCCCCTCCGATAGGAGCACAAGTACAGCAGACTACAAATTATTTTCTAAAACTGTTGACCTTCTAGGTTTCGGAGAGAGAAACCCACGTGCCCTGTTGACGAACACCAGAAAAAACGTTGAGAAAAATTCACCAGCCACGTGCACCAATGAATATAGAAGGAAAGCCCCTCCGATAGCAGCACAAGTACAGCAGACTACCAATTATTTGCTAAAACTGTTGACCTTCAATGATTCGGAGAGAGAAACCCACGTGCCCTGTTTACGAACACCAGAAAAAACGTTGAGAAAAATTCACCAGCCACGTGCACCAATGAATATAGAAGGAAAGCCCCTCCGATAGCAGCACAAGTACAGCAGACTACCAATTATTTGCTAAAACTGTTGACCTTCAATGATTCGGAGAGAGAAACCCACGTGCCCTGATGACGAACACCAGAAAAAACGTTGAGAAAAATTCACCAGCCACGTGCACCAATGAATATAGAAGGAAAACCCCTCCGATAGCAGCACAAGTACAGCAGACTACCAATTATTTGTTAAAACTGTTGACCTTCAATGATTCGGAGAGAGAAACCCACGTGCCCTGTTGACGAAAACCAGAAAAAACGTTGAGAAAAATTCACCAGCCACGTGCACCAATAATATAGAAGGAAAGCCCCTCCGATAGCAGCACAAGTACAGCAGACTAACAATTATTTGCTAAAACTGTTGACCCTCTAGGTTTCGGAGAGAGAAACCCACGTGCCCTGTTGACGAAAACCAGAAAAAACGTTGAGAAAAATTCACCAGCCACGATCACCAATAATATAGAAGGAAAGCCCCTCCGATAGCAGCACAAGTACAGCAGACTAACAATTATTTGCTAAAACTGTTGACCTTCAATGATTCGGAGAGAGAAACCCACGTGCCCTGTTGACGAACACCAGAAAAAACGTTGAGAAAAATTCACCAGCCACGTGCACCAATAATATAGAAGGAAAGCCCCTCCGTTAGCAGCACAAGTACAGCAGACTAACAATTATTTGCTAAAACTTTTGACCCTCTAGGTTTCGGATTGAGAAACCCACGTGCCCTGTTAAACGAACACCAGAAAAAACGTTGAGAAAAATTCACCAGCCACGTGCACCAATGAATATAGAAGGAAAGCCCCCCCGATAGCAGCACAAGTACAGCAGACTACCAATTATTTGCTAAAACTGTTGACCTTCAATGATTCGGATAGAGAAACCTACGTGCCCTGTTGACGAACACCAGAAAAAACGTTGAGAAAAATTCACCAGCCACGTGCACCAATGAATATAGAAGGAAAGCCCCTCCGATAAGAGCACAAGTACAGCAGACTACAAATTATTTTCTAAAACTGTTGACCCTCTAGGTTTCGGAGAGAGAAACCCACGTGCCCTGTTGACGAACACCAGAAAAAACGTTGAGAAAAATTCACCATCCACGTGCACCAATGAATATAGAAGGAAAGCCCCTCCGATAGGAGCACAAGTACAGCAGGCTTCAAATTATTTTCTAAAACTGTTGACCCTCTAGGTTTCGGAGAGAGAAACCCACGTGCCCTGTTGACGAACACCAGAAAAAACGTTGAGAAAAATTCTCCAGCCACGTGCACCAATGAGTATAGAAGGAAAGCCCCTCCGATAGGAGCACAAGTACAGCAGACTACAAATTATTTTCTAAAACTGTTGACCCTCTAGGTTTCGGAGAGAGAAACCCACGTGCCCTGTTGACGAACACCAGAAAAAACATTGAGAAAAATTCACCAGCCACGTGCACCAATGAATATAGAAGGAAAGCCCCTCCGATAGGAGCACAAGTACAGCAGACTACAAATTATTTTCTAAAACTGTAGACCTTCTAGGTTTCGGAGAGAGAAACCCACGTGCCCTGTTGACGAACACCAGAAAGAACGTTGAGAAAAATTCACCAGCCACGTGCACCTATGAATATAGAAGGAAAGCCCCTCCGATAGGAGCACAAGTACAGCAGACTACAAATTATTTTCTAAAACTGTTGACCTTCTAGGTTTCGGAGAGAGAAACCCACGTGCCCTGTTGACGAACACCAGAAAAAACGTTGAGAAAAATTCACCAGCCACGTGCACCAATGAATATAGAAGGAAAGCCCCTCCGATAGCAGCACAAGTACAGCAGACTACCAATTATTTGCTAAAACTGTTGACTTTCAATGATTCGGAGAGAGAAACCCACGTGCCCTGTTGACGAACACCAGAAAAAACGTTGAGAAAAATTCACCAGCCACGTGCACCAATGAATATAGAAGGAAAGCCCCTCCGATAGGAGCACAAGTACAGCAGACTACAAATTATTTTCTAAAACTGTTGACCCTCTAGGTTTCGGAGAGAGAAACCCACGTGCCTTGTTGACGAACACCAGAAAAAACGTTGAGAAAAATTCACCAGCCACGTGCATTAATGAATATAGAAGGAAAGCCCCTCCGATAGGAGCACAAGTACAGCAGACTACAAATTATTTTCTAAAACTGTTGACCTTCTAGGTTTCGGAGAGAGAAACCCACGTGCCCTGTTGACGAACACCAGAAAAAACGTTGAGAAAAATTCACCAGCCACGTGCACCAATGAATATAGAAGGAAAGCCCCTCCGATAGCAGCACAAGTACAGCAGACTACCAATTATTTGCTAAAACTGTTGACCTTCAATGATTCGGAGAGAGAAACCCACGTGCCCTGATGACGAACACCAGAAAAAACGTTGAGAAAAATTCACCAGCCACGTGCACCAATGAATATAGAAGGAAAACCCCTCCGATAGCAGCACAAGTACAGCAGACTACCAATTATTTGTTAAAACTGTTGACCTTCAATGATTCGGAGAGAGAAACCCACGTGCCCTGTTGACGAAAACCAGAAAAAACGTTGAGAAAAATTCACCAGCCACGTGCACCAATAATATAGAAGGAAAGCCCCTCCGATAGCAGCACAAGTACAGCAGACTAACAATTATTTGCTAAAACTGTTGACCCTCTAGGTTTCGGAGAGAGAAACCCACGTGCCCTGTTGACGAACACCAGAAAAAACGTTGAGAAAAATTCACCAGCCACGTGCACCAATGAATATAGAAGGAAAGCCCCTCCGATAGGAGCACAAGTACAGCAGACTACAAATTATTTTCTAAAACTGTTTACCCTCTAGGTTTCGGAGAGAGAAACCCACGTGCCCTGTTGACGAACACCAGAAAAAACGTTGAGAAAAATTCACCAGCCACGTGCACCAATGAATATAGAAGGAAAGCCCCTCCGATAGGAGCACAAGTACAGCAGACTACAAATTATTTTCTAAAACTGTTGACCTTCTAGGTTTCGGAGAGAGAAACCCACGTGCCCTGTTGACGAACACCAGAAAAAACGTTGAGAAAAATTCACCAGCCACGTGCACCAATGAATATAGAAGGAAAGCCCCTCCGATAGCAGGACAAGTACAGCAGACTACCAATTATTTGCTAAAACTGTTGACCTTCAATGATTCGGAGAGAGAAACCCACGTGCCCTGTTTACGAACACCAGAAAAAACGTTGAGAAAAATTCACCAGCCACGTGCACCAATGAATATAGAAGGAAAGCCCCTCCGATAGCAGCACAAGTACAGCAGACTACCAATTATTTGCTAAAACTGTTGACCTTCAATGATTCGGAGAGAGAAACCCACGTGCCCTGTTGACGAAAACCAGAAAAAACGTTGAGAAAAATTCACCAGCCACGATCACCAATAATATAGAAGGAAAGCCCCTCCGATAGCAGCACAAGTACAGCAGACTAACAATTATTTGCTAAAACTGTTGACCTTCAATGATTCGGAGAGAGAAACCCACGTGCCCTGTTGACGAACACCAGAAAAAACGTTGAGAAAAATTCACCAGCCACGTGCACCAATAATATAGAAGGAAAGCCCCTCCGTTAGCAGCACAAGTACAGCAGACTAACAATTATTTGCTAAAACTTTTGACCCTCTAGGTTTCGGATTGAGAAACCCACGTGCCCTGTTAAACGAACACCAGAAAAAACGTTGAGAAAAATTCACCAGCCACGTGCACCAATGAATATAGAAGGAAAGCCCCCCCGATAGCAGCACAAGTACAGCAGACTACCAATTATTTGCTAAAACTGTTGACCTTCAATGATTCGGATAGAGAAACCTACGTGCCCTGTTGACGAACACCAGAAAAAACGTTGAGAAAAATTCACCAGCCACGTGCACCAATGAATATAGAAGGAAAGCCCCTCCGATAAGAGCACAAGTACAGCAGACTACAAATTATTTTCTAAAACTGTTGACCCTTTAGGTTTCGGAGAGAGAAACCCACGTGCCCTGTTGACGAACACCAGAAAAAACGTTGAGAAAAATTCACCATCCACGTGCATTAATGAATATAGAAGGAAAGCCCCTCCGATAGGAGCACAAGTACAGCAGACTACAAATTATTTTCTAAAACTGTTGACCTTCTAGGTTTCGGAGAGAGAAACCCACGTGCCCTGTTGACGAACACCAGAAAAAACGTTGAGAAAAATTCACCAGCCACGTGCACCAATGAATATAGAAGGAAAGCCCCTCCGATAGCAGCACAAGTACAGCAGACTACCAATTATTTGCTAAAACTGTTGACATTCAATGATTCGGAGAGAGAAACCCACGTGCCCTGATGACGAACACCAGAAAAAACGTTGAGAAAAATTCAACAGCCACGTGCACCAATGAATATAGAAGGAAAACCCCTCCGATAGCAGCACAAGTACAGCAGACTAACAATTATTTGCTAAAACTGTTGACCCTCTAGGTTTCGGAGAGAGAAACCCACGTGCCCTGTTGACGAAAACCAGAAAAAACGTTGAGAAAAATTCACCAGCCACGTGCACCAATAATATAGAAGGAAAGCCCCTCCGATAGCAGCACAAGTACAGCAGACTAACAATTATTTGCTAAAACTGTTGACCCTCTAGGTTTCGGAGAGAGAAACCCACGTGCCCTGTTGACGAACACCAGAAAAAACGTTGAGAAAAATTCACCAGCCACGTGCACCAATGAATATAGAAGGAAAGCCCCTCCGATAGGAGCACAAGTACAGCAGACTACAAATTATTTTCTAAAACTGTTGACCCTCTAGGTTTCGGAGAGAGAAACCCACGTGCCCTGTTGACGAACACCAGAAAAAACGTTGAGAAAAATTCACCAGCCACGTGCACCAATGAATATAGAAGGAAAGCCCCTCCGATAGGAGCACAAGTACAGCAGACTACAAATTATTTTCTAAAACTGTTGACCTTCTAGGTTTCGGAGAGAGAAACCCACGTGCCCTGTTGACGAACACCAGAAAAAACGTTGAGAAAAATTCACCAGCCACGTGCACCAATGAATATAGAAGGAAAGCCCCTCCGATAGCAGCACAAGTACAGCAGACTACCAATTATTTGCTAAAACTGTTGACCTTCAATGATTCGGAGAGAGAAACCCACGTGCCCTGTTTACGAACACCAGAAAACCGTTGAGAAAAATTCACCAGCCACGTGCACCAATGAATATAGAAGGAAAGCCCCTCCGATAGCAGCACAAGTACAGCAGACTACCAATTATTTGCTAAAACTGTTGACCTTCAATGATTCGGAGAGAGAAACCCGCGTGCCCTGTTGACGAAAACCAGAAAAAACGTTGAGAAAAATTCACCAGCCACGATCACCAATAATATAGAAGGAAAGCCCCTCCGATAGCAGCACAAGTACAGCAGACTAGCAATTATTTGCTAAAACTTTTGACCCTCTAGGTTTCGGATTGAGAAACCCACGTGCCCTGTTAAACGAACACCAGAAAAAACGTTGAGAAAAATTCACCAGCCACGTGCACCAATGAATATAGAAGGAAAGCCCCCCCGATAGCAGCACAAGTATAGCAGACTACCAATTATTTGCTAAAACTGTTGACCTTCAATGATTCGGATAGAGAAACCTACGTGCCCTGTTGACGAACACCAGAAAAAACGTTGAGAAAAATTCACCAACCACGTGCACCAATGAATATAGAAGGAAAGCCCCTCCGATAAGAGCACAAGTACAGCAGACTACATATTATTTTCTAAAACTGTTGACCCTCTAGGTTTCGGAGAGAGAAACCCACGTGCCCTGTTGACGAACACCAGAAAAAACGTTGAGAAAAATTCACCATCCACGTGCACCAATGAATATAGAAGGAAAGCCCCTCCGATAGGAGCACAAGTACAGCAGGCTACAAATTATTTTCTAAAACTGTTGACCCTCTAGGTTTCGGAGAGAGAAACCCACGTGCCCTGTTGACGAACACCAGAAAAAACATTGAGAAAAATTCACCAGCCACGTGCACCAATGAATATAGAAGGAAAGCCCCTCCGATAGGAGCACAAGTACAGCAGACTACAAATTATTTGCTAAAACTGTTGACCCTCTAGGTTTCGGAGAGAGAAACCCACGTGCCCTGTTGACGAACACCAGAAAAAACATTGAGAAAAATTCACCAGCCACGTGCACCAATGAATATAGAAGGAAAGCCCCTCCGATAGCAGCACAAGTACAGCAGACTACCAATTATTTGCTAAAACTGTTGACTTTCAATGATTCGGAGAGAGAAACCCACGTGCCCTGTTGACGAACACCAGAAAAAACGTTGAGAAAAATTCACCAGCCACGTGCACCAATGAATATAGAAGGAAAGCCCCTCCGATAGGAGCACAAGTACAGCAGACTACAAATTATTTGCTAAAACTGTTGACCCTCTAGGTTTCGGAGAGAGAAACCCACGTGCCCTGTTGACGAACACCAGAAAAAACGTTGAGAAAAATTCACCAGCCACGTGCACCAATGAATATAGAAGGAAAGCCCCTCCGATAGGAGCACAAGTACAGCAGACTACAAATTATTTTCTAAAACTGTTGACCCTCTAGGTTTCGGAGAGAGAAACCCACGTGCCCTGTTGACGAACACCAGAAAAAACGTTGAGAAAAATTCACCAGCCACGTGCACCAATGAATATAGAAGGAAAGCCCCTCCGATAGGAGCACAAGTACAGCAGACTACAAATTATTTTCTAAAACTGTTGACCCTCTAGGTTTCGGAGAGAGAAACCCACGTGCCTTGTTGACGAACACCAGAAAAAACGTTGAGAAAAATTCACCAGCCACGTGCATTAATGAATATAGAAGGAAAGCCCCTCCGATAGGAGCACAAGTACAGCAGACTACAAATTATTTTCTAAAACTGTTGACCTTCTAGGTTTCGGAGAGAGAAACCCACGTGCCCTGTTGACGAACACCAGAAAAAACGTTGAGAAAAATTCACCAGCCACGTGCACCAATGAATATAGAAGGAAAGCCCCTCCGATAGCAGCACAAGTACAGCATACTACCAATTATTTGCTAAAACTGTTGACCTTCAATGATTCGGAGAGAGAAACCCACGTGCCCTGATGACGAACACCAGAAAAAACGTTGAGAAAAATTCACCAGCCACGTGCACCAATGAATATAGAAGGAAAACCCCTCCGATAGCAGCACAAGTACAGCAGACTACCAATTATTTGTTAAAACTGTTGACCTTCAATGATTCGGAGAGAGAAACCCACGTGCCCTGTTGACGAAAACCAGAAAAAACGTTGAGAAAAATTCACCAGCCACGTGCACCAATAATATAGAAGGAAAGCCCCTCCGATAGCAGCACAAGTACAGCAGACTAACAATTATTTGCTAAAACTGTTGACCCTCTAGGTTTCGGAGAGAGAAACCCACGTGCCCTGTTGACGAACACCAGAAAAAACGTTGAGAAAAATTCACCAGCCACGTGCACCAATGAATATAGAAGGAAAGCCCCTCCGATAGGAGCACAAGTACAGCAGACTACAAATTATTTTCTAAAACTGTTGACCCTCTAGGTTTCGGAGAGAGAAACCCACGTGCCCTGTTGACGAACACCAGAAAAAACGTTGAGAAAAATTCACCAGCCACGTGCACCAATGAATATAGAAGGAAAGCCCCTCCGATAGCAGCACAAGTACAGCAGACTAACAATTATTTGCTAAAACTGTTGACCCTCTAGGTTTCGGAGAGAGAAACCCACGTGCCCTGTTGACGAACACCAGAAAAAACGTTGAGAAAAATTCACCAGCCACGTGCACCAATGAATATAGAAGGAAAGCCCCTCCGATAGGAGCACAAGTACAGCAGACTACAAATTATTTTCTAAAACTGTTGACCCTCTAGGTTTCGGAGAGAGAAACCCACGTGCCCTGTTGACGAACACCAGAAAAAACGTTGAGAAAAATTCACCAGCCACGTGCACCAATGAATATAGAAGGAAAGCCCCTCCGATAGGAGCACAAGTACAGCAGACTACAAATTATTTTCTAAAACTGTTGACCTTCTAGGTTTCGGAGAGAGAAACCCACGTGCCCTGTTGACGAACACCAGAAAAAACGTTGAGAAAAATTCACCAGCCACGTGCACCAATGAATATAGAAGGAAAGCCCCTCCGATAGCAGCACAAGTACAGCAGACTACCAATTATTTGCTAAAACTGTTGACCTTCAATGATTCGGAGAGAGAAACCCACGTGCCCTGTTTACGAACACCAGAAAAAACGTTGAGAAAAATTCACCAGCCACGTGCACCAATGAATATAGAAGGAAAGCCCCTCCGATAGCAGCACAAGTACAGCAGACTACCAATTATTTGCTAAAACTGTTGACCTTCAATGATTCGGAGAGAGAAACCCACGTGCCCTGATGACGAACACCAGAAAAAACGTTGAGAAAAATTCACCAGCCACGTGCACCAATGAATATAGAAGGAAAACCCCTCCGATAGCAGCACAAGTACAGCAGACTACCAATTATTTGTTAAAACTGTTGACCTTCAATGATTCGGAGAGAGAAACCCACGTGCCCTGTTGACGAAAACCAGAAAAAACGTTGAGAAAAATTCACCAGCCACGTGCACCAATAATATAGAAGGAAAGCCCCTCCGATAGCAGCACAAATACAGCAGACTAACAATTATTTGCTAAAACTGTTGACCCTCTAGGTTTCGGAGAGAGAAACCCACGTGCCCTGTTGACGAAAACCAGAAAAAACGTTGAGAAAAATTCACCAGCCACGATCACCAATAATATAGAAGGAAAGCCCCTCCGATAGCAGCACAAGTACAGCAGACTAACAATTATTTGCTAAAACTGTTGACCTTCAATGATTCGGAGAGAGAAACCCACGTGCCCTGTTGACGAACACCAGAAAAAACGTTGAGAAAAATTCACCAGCCACGTGCACCAATAATATAGAAGGAAAGCCCCTCCGTTAGCAGCACAAGTACAGCAGACTAACAATTATTTGCTAAAACTTTTGACCCTCTAGGTTTCGGATTGAGAAACCCACGTGCCCTGTTAAACGAACACCAGAAAAAACGTTGAGAAAAATTCACCAGCCACGTGCACCAATGAATATAGAAGGAAAGCCCCCCCGATAGCAGCACAAGTACAGCAGACTACCAATTATTTGCTAAAACTGTTGACCTTCAATGATTCGGATAGAGAAACCTACGTGCCCTGTTGACGAACACCAGAAAAAACGTTGAGAAAAATTCACCAGCCACGTGCACCAATGAATATAGAAGGAAAGCCCCTCCGATAAGAGCACAAGTACAGCAGACTACAAATTATTTTCTAAAACTGTTGACCCTCTAGGTTTCGGAGAGAGAAACCCACGTGCCCTGTTGACGAACACCAGAAAAAACGTTGAGAAAAATTCACCATCCACGTGCACCAATGAATATAGAAGGAAAGCCCCTCCGATAGGAGCACAAGTACAGCAGGCTTCAAATTATTTTCTAAAACTGTTGACCCTCTAGGTTTCGGAGAGAGAAACCCACGTGCCCTGTTGACGAACACCAGAAAAAACGTTGAGAAAAATTCTCCAGCCACGTGCACCAATGAGTATAGAAGGAAAGCCCCTCCGATAGGAGCACAAGTACAGCAGACTACAAATTATTTTCTAAAACTGTTGACCCTCTAGGTTTCGGAGAGAGAAACCCACGTGCCCTGTTGACGAACACCAGAAAAAACATTGAGAAAAATTCACCAGCCACGTGCACCAATGAATATAGAAGGAAAGCCCCTCCGATAGGAGCACAAGTACAGCAGACTACAAATTATTTTCTAAAACTGTAGACCTTCTAGGTTTCGGAGAGAGAAACCCACGTGCCCTGTTGACGAACACCAGAAAGAACGTAGAGAAAAATTCACCAGCCACGTGCACCTATGAATATAGAAGGAAAGCCCCTCCGATAGGAGCACAAGTACAGCAGACTACAAATTATTTTCTAAAACTGTTGACCTTCTAGGTTTCGGAGAGAGAAACCCACGTGCCCTGTTGACGAACACCAGAAAAAACGTTGAGAAAAATTCACCAGCCACGTGCACCAATGAATATAGAAGGAAAGCCCCTCCGATAGCAGCACAAGTACAGCAGACTACCAATTATTTGCTAAAACTGTTGACTTTCAATGATTCGGAGAGAGAAACCCACCTGCCCTGTTGACGAACACCAGAAAAAACGTTGAGAAAAATTCACCAGCCACGTGCACCAATGAATATAGAAGGAAAGCCCCTCCGATAGGAGCACAAGTACAGCAGACTACAAATTATTTTCTAAAACTGTTGACCCTCTAGGTTTCGGAGAGAGAAACCCACGTGCCTTGTTGACGAACACCAGAAAAAACGTTGAGAAAAATTCACCAGCCACGTGCATTAATGAATATAGAAGGAAAGCCCCTCCGATAGGAGCACAAGTACAGCAGACTACAAATTATTTTCTAAAACTGTTGACCTTCTAGGTTTCGGAGAGAGAAACCCACGTGCCCTGTTGACGAACACCAGAAAAAACGTTGAGAAAAATTCACCAGCCACGTGCACCAATGAATATAGAAGGAAAGCCCCTCCGATAGCAGCACAAGTACAGCAGACTACCAATTATTTGCTAAAACTGTTGACCTTCAATGATTCGGAGAGAGAAACCCACGTGCCCTGATGACGAACACCAGAAAAAACGTTGAGAAAAATTCACCAGCCACGTGCACCAATGAATATAGAAGGAAAACCCCTCCGATAGCAGCACAAGTACAGCAGACTACCAATTATTTGTTAAAACTGTTGACCTTCAATGATTCGGAGAGAGAAACCCACGTGCCCTGTTGACGAAAACCAGAAAAAACGTTGAGAAAAATTCACCAGCCACGTGCACCAATAATATAGAAGGAAAGCCCCTCCGATAGCAGCACAAGTACAGCAGACTAACAATTATTTGCTAAAACTGTTGACCCTCTAGGTTTCGGAGAGAGAAACCCACGTGCCCTGTTGACGAACACCAGAAAAAACGTTGAGAAAAATTCACCAGCCACGTGCACCAATGAATATAGAAGGAAAGCCCCTCCGATAGGAGCACAAGTACAGCAGACTACAAATTATTTTCTAAAACTGTTGACCCTCTAGGTTTCGGAGAGAGAAACCCACGTGCCCTGTTGACGAACACCAGAAAAAACGTTGAGAAAAATTCACCAGCCACGTGCACCAATGAATATAGAAGGAAAGCCCCTCCGATAGGAGCACAAGTACAGCAGACTACAAATTATTTTCTAAAACTGTTGACCTTCTAGGTTTCGGAGAGAGAAACCCACGTGCCCTGTTGACGAACACCAGAAAAAACGTTGAGAAAAATTCACCAGCCACGTGCACCAATGAATATAGAAGGAAAGCCCCTCCGATAGCAGGACAAGTACAGCAGACTACCAATTATTTGCTAAAACTGTTGACCTTCAATGATTCGGAGAGAGAAACCCACGTGCCCTGTTTACGAACACCAGAAAAAACGTTGAGAAAAATTCACCAGCCACGTGCACCAATGAATATAGAAGGAAAGCCCCTCCGATAGCAGCACAAGTACAGCAGACTACCAATTATTTGCTAAAACTGTTGACCTTCAATGATTCGGAGAGAGAAACCCACGTGCCCTGTTGACGAAAACCAGAAAAAACGTTGAGAAAAATTCACCAGCCACGATCACCAATAATATAGAAGGAAAGCCCCTCCGATAGCAGCACAAGTACAGCAGACTAACAATTATTTGCTAAAACTGTTGACCTTCAATGATTCGGAGAGAGAAACCCACGTGCCCTGTTGACGAACACCAGAAAAAACGTTGAGAAAAATTCACCAGCCACGTGCACCAATAATATAGAAGGAAAGCCCCTCCGTTAGCAGCACAAGTACAGCAGACTAACAATTATTTGCTAAAACTTTTGACCCTCTAGGTTTCGGATTGAGAAACCCACGTGCCCTGTTAAACGAACACCAGAAAAAACGTTGAGAAAAATTCACCAGCCACGTGCACCAATGAATATAGAAGGAAAGCCCCCCCGATAGCAGCACAAGTACAGCAGACTACCAATTATTTGCTAAAACTGTTGACCTTCAATGATTCGGAGAGAGAAACCCACGTGCCCTGTTGACGAACACCAGAAAAAACGTTGAGAAAAATTCACCATCCACGTGCACCAATGAATATAGAAGGAAAGCCCCTCCGATAGGAGCACAAGTACAGCAGACTACAAATTATTTTCTAAAACTGTTGACCTTCTAGGTTTCGGAGAGAGAAACCCACGTGCCCTGTTGACGAACACCAGAAAAAACGTTGAGAAAAATTCACCAGCCACGTGCACCAATGAATATAGAAGGAAAGCCCCTCCGATAGCAGCACAAGTACAGCAGACTACCAATTATTTGCTAAAACTGTTGACCTTCAATGATTCGGAGAGAGAAACCCACGTGCCCTGATGACGAACACCAGAAAAAACGTTGAGAAAAATTCACCAGCCACGTGCACCAATGAATATAGAAGGAAGACCCCTCCGATAGCAGCACAAGTACAGCAGACTAACAATTATTTGCTAAAACTGTTGACCCTCTAGGTTTCGGAGAGAGAAACCCACGTGCCCTGTTGACGAACACCAGAAAAAACGTTGAGAAAAATTCACCAGCCACGTGCACCAATGAATATAGAAGGAAAGCCCCTCCGATAGGAGCACAAGTACAGCAGACTACAAATTATTTTCTAAAACTGTTGACCTTCTAGGTTTCGGAGAGAGAAACCCACGTGCCCTGTTGACGAACACCAGAAAAAACGTTGAGAAAAATTCACCAGCCACGTGCACCAATGAATATAGAAGGAAAGCCCCTCCGATAGCAGCACAAGTACAGCAGACTACCAATTATTTGCTAAAACTGTTGACTTTCAATGATTCGGAGAGAGAAACCCACGTGCCCTGTTGACGAACACCAGAAAAAACGTTGAGAAAAATTCACCAGCCACGTGCACCAATGAATATAGAAGGAAAGCCCCTCCGATAGGAGCACAAGTACAGCAGACTACAAATTATTTTCTAAAACTGTTGACCCTCTAGGTTTCGGAGAGAGAAACCCACGTGCCTTGTTGACGAACACCAGAAAAAACGTTGAGAAAAATTCACCAGCCACGTGCATTAATGAATATAGAAGGAAAGCCCCTCCGATAGGAGCACAAGTACAGCAGACTACAAATTATTTTCTAAAACTGTTGACCTTCTAGGTTTCGGAGAGAGAAACCCACGTGCCCTGTTGACGAACACCAGAAAAAACGTTGAGAAAAATTCACCAGCCACGTGCACCAATGAATATAGAAGGAAAGCCCCTCCGATAGCAGCACAAGTACAGCAGACTACCAATTATTTGCTAAAACTGTTGACCTTCAATGATTCGGAGAGAGAAACCCACGTGCCCTGATGACGAACACCAGAAAAAACGTTGAGAAAAATTCACCAGCCACGTGCACCAATGAATATAGAAGGAAAACCCCTCCGATAGCAGCACAAGTACAGCAGACTACCAATTATTTGTTAAAACTGTTGACCTTCAATGATTCGGAGAGAGAAACCCACGTGCCCTGTTGACGAAAACCAGAAAAAACGTTGAGAAAAATTCACCAGCCACGTGCACCAATAATATAGAAGGAAAGCCCCTCCGATAGCAGCACAAGTACAGCAGACTAACAATTATTTGCTAAAACTGTTGACCCTCTAGGTTTCGGAGAGAGAAACCCACGTGCCCTGTTGACGAACACCAGAAAAAACGTTGAGAAAAATTCACCAGCCACGTGCACCAATGAATATAGAAGGAAAGCCCCTCCGATAGGAGCACAAGTACAGCAGACTACAAATTATTTTCTAAAACTGTTGACCCTCTAGGTTTCGGAGAGAGAAACCCACGTGCCTTGTTGACGAACACCAGAAAAAACGTTGAGAAAAATTCACCAGCCACGTGCATTAATGAATATAGAAGGAAAGCCCCTCCGATAGGAGCACAAGTACAGCAGACTACAAATTATTTTCTAAAACTGTTGACCTTCTAGGTTTCGGAGAGAGAAACCCACGTGCCCTGTTGACGAACACCAGAAAAAACGTTGAGAAAAATTCACCAGCCACGTGCACCAATGAATATAGAAGGAAAGCCCCTCCGATAGCAGCACAAGTACAGCAGACTACCAATTATTTGCTAAAACTGTTGACCTTCAATGATTCGGAGAGAGAAACCCACGTGCCCTGATGACGAACACCAGAAAAAACGTTGAGAAAAATTCACCAGCCACGTGCACCAATGAATATAGAAGGAAAACCCCTCCGATAGCAGCACAAGTACAGCAGACTACCAATTATTTGTTAAAACTGTTGACCTTCAATGATTCGGAGAGAGAAACCCACGTGCCCTGTTGACGAAAACCAGAAAAAACGTTGAGAAAAATTCACCAGCCACGTGCACCAATAATATAGAAGGAAAGCCCCTCCGATAGCAGCACAAGTACAGCAGACTAACAATTATTTGCTAAAACTGTTGACCCTCTAGGTTTCGGAGAGAGAAACCCACGTGCCCTGTTGACGAACACCAGAAAAAACGTTGAGAAAAATTCACCAGCCACGTGCACCAATGAATATAGAAGGAAAGCCCCTCCGATAGGAGCACAAGTACAGCAGACTACAAATTATTTTCTAAAACTGTTGACCCTCTAGGTTTCGGAGAGAGAAACCCACGTGCCCTGTTGACGAACACCAGAAAAAACGTTGAGAAAAATTCACCAGCCACGTGCACCAATGAATATAGAAGGAAAGCCCCTCCGATAGGAGCACAAGTACAGCAGACTACAAATTATTTTCTAAAACTGTTGACCTTCTAGGTTTCGGAGAGAGAAACCCACGTGCCCTGTTGACGAACACCAGAAAAAACGTTGAGAAAAATTCACCAGCCACGTGCACCAATGAATATAGAAGGAAAGCCCCTCCGATAGCAGCACAAGTACAGCAGACTACCAATTATTTGCTAAAACTGTTGACCTTCAATGATTCGGAGAGAGAAACCCACGTGCCCTGTTTACGAACACCAGAAAAAACGTTGAGAAAAATTCACCAGCCACGTGCACCAATGAATATAGAAGGAAAGCCCCTCCGATAGCAGCACAAGTACAGCAGACTAACAATTATTTGCTACAACTGTTGACCTTCAATGATTCGGAGAGAGAAACCCACGTGCCCTGTTGACGAACACCAGAAAAAACGTTGAGAAAAATTCACCAGCCACGTGCACCAATAATATAGAAGGAAAGCCCCTCCGTTAGCAGCACAAGTACAGCAGACTAACAATTATTTGCTAAAACTTTTGACCCTCTAGGTTTCGGATTGAGAAACCCACGTGCCCTGTTAAACGAACACCAGAAAAAACGTTGAGAAAAATTCACCAGCCACGTGCACCAATGAATATAGAAGGAAAGCCCCCCCGATAGCAGCACAAGTACAGCAGACTACCAATTATTTGCTAAAACTGTTGACCTTCAATGATTCGGATAGAGAAACCTACGTGCCCTGTTGACGAACACCAGAAAAAACGTTGAGAAAAATTCACCAGCCACGTGCACCAATGAATATAGAAGGAAAGCCCCTCCGATAAGAGCACAAGTACAGCAGACTACAAATTATTTTCTAAAACTGTTGACCCTCTAGGTTTCGGAGAGAGAAACCCACGTGCCCTGTTGACGAACACCAGAAAAAACGTTGAGAAAAATTCACCATCCACGTGCACCAATGAATATAGAAGGAAAGCCCCTCCGATAGGAGCACAAGTACAGCAGGCTACAAATTATTTTCTAAAACTGTTGACCCTCTAGGTTTCGGAGAGAGAAACCCACGTGCCCTGTTGACGAACACCAGAAAAAACGTTGAGAAAAATTCTCCAGCCACGTGCACCAATGAGTATAGAAGGAAAGCCCCCCCGATAGCAGCACAAGTACAGCAGACTACCACTTATTTGCTAAAACTGTTGACCTTCAATGATTCGGATAGAGAAACCTACGTGCCCTGTTGACGAACACCAGAAAAAACGTTGAGAAAAATTCACCAGCCACGTGCACCAATGAATATAGAAGGAAAGCCCCTCCGATAGGAGCACAAGTACAGCAGACTACAAATTATTTTCTAAAACTGTTGACCCTCTAGGTTTCGGAGAGAGAAACCCACGTGCCCTGTTGACGAACACCAGAAAAAACATTGAGAAAAATTCACCAGCCACGTGCACCAATGAATATAGAAGGAAAGCCCCTCCGATAGGAGCACAAGTACAGCAGACTACAAATTATTTTCTAAAACTGTAGACCTTCTAGGTTTCGGAGAGAGAAACCCACGTGCCCTGTTGACGAACACCAGAAAGAACGTTGAGAAAAATTCACCAGCCACGTGCACCTATGAATATAGAAGGAAAGCCCCTCCGATAGGAGCACAAGTACAGCAGACTACAAATTTTTTTCTAAAACTGTTGACCTTCTAGGTTTCGGAGAGAGAAACCCACGTGCCCTGTTGACGAACACCAGAAAAAACGTTGAGAAAAATTCACCAGCCACGTGCACCAATGAATATAGAAGGAAAGCCCCTCCGATAGCAGCACAAGTACAGCAGACTACCAATTATTTGCTAAAACTGTTGACCTTCAATGATTCGGAGAGAGAAACCCACGTGCCCTGTTGACGAACACCAGAAAAAACGTTGAGAAAAATTTACCAGCCACGTGCACCAATAATATAGAAGAAAAGCCCCTCCGTTAGCAGCACAAGTACAGCAGACTAACAATTATTTGCTAAAACTGTTGACCCTCTAGGTTTCGGAGAGAGAAACCCACGTGCCCTGTTGAGGAACACCAGAAAAAACGTTGAGAAAAATTCACCAGCCACGTGCACCAATGAATATAGAAGGAAACCCCTCCGATAGGAGCACAAGTACAGCAGACGACAAATTATTTTCTAAAACTGTAGACCTTCTAGGTTTCGGAGAGAGAAACCCACGTGCCCTGTTGACGAACACCAGAAAGAACGTTGAGAAAAATTCACCAGCCACGTGCACCTACGAAAATAGAAGGAAAGCCACTCCGATAGGAGCACAAGTACAGCAGACGACAAATTATTTTCTAAAACTGTAGACCTTCTAGGTTTCGGAGAGAGAAACCCACGTGCCCTGTTGACGAACACCAGAAAAAACGTTGAGAAAAATTCTCCAGACACGTGCACCAATGAGTATAGAAGGAAAGCCCCCCCGATAGCAGCACAAGTACAGCAGACTACCACTTATTTGCTAAAACTGTTGACCTTCAATGATTCGGATAGAGAAACCTACGTGCCCTGTTGACGAACACCAGAAAAAACGTTGAGAAAAATTCACCAGCCACGTGCACCAATGAATATAGAAGGAAAGCCCCTCCGATAGGAGCACAAGTACAGCAGACTACAAATTATTTTCTAAAACTGTTGACCCTCTAGGTTTCGGAGAGAGAAACCCACGTGCCCTGTTGACGAACACCAGAAAAAACATTGAGAAAAATTCACCAGCCACGTGCACCAATGAATATAGAAGGAAAGCCCCTCCGATAGGAGCACAAGTACAGCAGACTACAAATTATTTTCTAAAACTGTAGACCTTCTAGGTTTCGGAGAGAGAAACCCACGTGCCCTGTTGACGAACACCAGAAAGAACGTTGAGAAAAATTCACCAGCCACGTGCACCTATGAATATAGAAGGAAAGCCCCTCCGATAGGAGCACAAGTACAGCAGACTACAAATTTTTTTCTAAAACTGTTGACCTTCTAGGTTTCGGAGAGAGAAACCCACGTGCCCTGTTGACGAACACCAGAAAAAACGTTGAGAAAAATTCACCAGCCACGTGCACCAATGAATATAGAAGGAAAGCCCCTCCGATAGCAGCACAAGTACAGCAGACTACCAATTATTTGCTAAAACTGTTGACCTTCAATGATTCGGAGAGAGAAACCCACGTGCCCTGTTGACGAACACCAGAAAAAACGTTGAGAAAAATTTACCAGCCACATGCACCAATAATATAGAAGGAAAGCCCCTCCGTTAGCAGCACAAGTACAGCAGACTAACAATTATTTGCTAAAACTGTTGACCCTCTAGGTTTCGGAGAGAGAAACCCACGTGCCCTGTTGAGGAACACCAGAAAAAACGTTGAGAAAAATTCACCAGCCACGTGCACCAATGAATATAGAAGGAAAGCCCCTCCGATAGCAGCACAAGTACAGCGGACTAACAATTATTTGCTAAAACTTTTGACCCTCTAGGTTTCGGAGAGAGAAACCCACGTGCCCTGTTAAACGAACACCAGAAAAAACGTTGAGAAAAATTCACCAGCCACGTGCACCAATGAATATAGAAGGAAAGCCCCTCCGATAGCAGCACAAGTACAGCAGACTACCAATTATTTGCTAAAACTGTTGACCTTCAATGATTCGGAGAGAGAAACCCACGTGCCCTGTTGACGAACACCAGAAAAAACGTTGAGAAAAATTTACCAGCCACGTGCACCAATAATATAGAAGGAAAGCCCCTCCGTTAGCAGCACAAGTACAGCAGACTAACAATTATTTGCTAAAACTGTTGACCCTCTAGGTTTCGGAGAGAGAAACCCACGTGCCCTGTTGAGGAACACCAGAAAAAACGTTGAGAAAAATTCACCAGCCACGTGCACCAATGAATATAGAAGGAAAGCCCCTCCGATAGCAGCACAAGTACAGCGGACTAACAATTATTTGCTAAAACTTTTGACCCTCTAGGTTTCGGAGAGAGAAACCCACGTGCCCTGTTAAACGAACACCAGAAAAAACGTTGAGAAAAATTCACCAGCCACGTGCACCAATGAATATAGAAGGAAAGCCCCTCCGATAGCAGCACAAGTACAGCAGACTACCAATTATTTGCTAAAACTGTTGACCTTCAATGATTCGGAGAGAGAAACCCACGTGCCCTGTTGACGAACACCAGAAAAAACGTTGAGAAAAATTTACCAGCCACGTGCACCAATAATATAGAAGGAAAGCCCCTCCGTTAGCAGCACAAGTACAGCAGACTAACAATTATTTGCTAAAACTGTTGACCCTCTAGGTTTCGGAGAGACAAACCCACGTGCCCTGTTGACGAACACCAGAAAAAACGTTGAGAAAAATTCACCAGCCACGTGCACCAATGAATATAGAAGGAAAGCCTCTCCGATAGGAGCACAAGTACAGCAGACTACAAATTATTTTCTAAAACTGTAGACCTTCTAGGTTTCGGAGAGAGAAACCCACGTGCCCTGTTGACGAACACCAGAAAAAACGTTGAGAAAAATTCACCAGCCACGTGCACCAATGAATATAGAAGGAAAGCCCCTCCGATAGGAGCACAAGTACAGCAGACTACAAATTTTTTTCTAAAACTGTTGACCTTCTAGGTTTCGGAGAGAGAAACCCACGTGCCCTGTTGACGAACACCAGAAAAAACGTTGAGAAAAATTCACCAGCCACGTGCACCAATGAATATAGAAGGAAAGCCCCTCCGATAGGAGCACAAGTACAGCAGACGACAAATTATTTTCTAAAACTGTAGACCTTCTAGGTTTCGGAGAGAGAAACCCACGTGCCCTGTTGACGAACACCAGAAAGAACGTTGAGAAAAATTCACCAGCCACGTGCACCTACGAAAATAGAAGGAAAGCCCCTCCGATAGGAGCACAAGTACAGCAGACTACAAATTTTTTTCTAAAACTGTTGACCTTCTAGGTTTTGGAGAGAGAAACCCACGTGCCCTGTTGACGAACACCAGAAAAAACGTTGAGAAAAATTCACCATCCACGTGCACCAATGAATATAGACGGAAAGCCCCTCCGATAGGAGCACAAGTACAGCAGACTACAAATTATTTTCTAAAACTGTTGACCTTCTAGGTTTCGGAGAGGGAAACCCACGTGCCCTGTTGACGAACACCAGCAAAAACGTTGAGAAAAATTCACCAGCCACGTGAACCAATGAATATAGAAGGAAAGCCTCTCCTATAGCAGCAAAAGTACAGCAGACTACCAATTATTTGCTAAAACTGTTGACCTTCAATGATTCGGATAGAGAAACCCACGTGCCCTGTTGAAGAACACCAGAAAAAACGTAGAGAAAAATTTACCAGCCACGTGCACCAATGAATATAGAAGAAAAGCCCCCCCATAGCAGCACAAGTACAGCAGACTACCAATTATTTGCTAAAACTGTTGACCTTCAATGATTCGGATAGAGAAACCTACGTGCCCTGTTGACGAACACCAGAAAAAACGTTGAGAAAAATTCACCAGCCACGTGCACCAATGAATATAGAAGGAAAGCCCCTCCGATAGCAGCACAAGTACAGCAGACTACCAATTATTTGCTAAAACTGTTGACCTTCAATGATTCGGAGGGAGAAACCCACGTGCCCTGTTGACGAAAACCAGAAAAAACGTTGAGAAAAATTCACCAGCCACGTGCACCAATAATATAGAAGGAAAGCCCCTCCGATAGCAGCACAAGTACAGCAGACTAACAATTATTTGCTAAAACTGTTGACCTTCTAGGTTTCGGAGAGAGAAACCCACGTGCCCTATTGACGAACACCAGAAAAAACGTTGAGAAAAATTCACCAGCCACGTGCACCAATGAATATAGAAGGAAAGCCCCTCCGATAGGAGCACAAGTACAGCAGACTACAAATTATTTTCTAAAACTGTAGACCTTCTAGGTTTCGGAGAGAGAAACCCACGTGCCCTGTTGACGAACACCAGAAAGAACGTTGAGAAAAATTCACCAGCCACGTGCACCAATGAATATAGAAGGAAAGCCCCTCCGATAGGAGCACAAGTACAGCAGACGACAAATTATTTTCTAAAACTGTAGACCTTCTAGGTTTCGGAGAGAGAAACCCACGTGCCCTGTTGACGAACACCAGAAAAAACGTTGAGAAAAATTCTCCAGCCACGTGCACCAATGAGTATAGAAGGAAAGCCCCCCCGATAGCAGCACAAGTACAGCAGACTACCACTTATTTGCTAAAACTGTTGACCTTCAATGATTCGGATAGAGAAACCTACGTGCCCTGTTGACGAACACCAGAAAAAACGTTGAGAAAAATTCACCAGCCACGTGCACCAATGAATATAGAAGGAAAGCCCCTCCGATAGGAGCACAAGTACAGCAGACTACAAATTATTTTCTAAAACTGTTGACCCTCTAGGTTTCGGAGAGAGAAACCCACGTGCCCTGTTGACGAACACCAGAAAAAACGTTGAGAAAAATTTACCAGCCACGTGCACCAATAATATAGAAGAAAAGCCCCTCCGTTAGCAGCACAAGTACAGCAGACTAACAATTATTTGCTAAAACTGTTGACCCTCTAGGTTTCGGAGAGAGAAACCCACGTGCCCTGTTGAGGAACACCAGAAAAAACGTTGAGAAAAATTCACCAGCCACGTGCACCAATGAATATAGAAGGAAACCCCTCCGATAGGAGCACAAGTACAGCAGACGACAAATTATTTTCTAAAACTGTAGACCTTCTAGGTTTCGGAGAGAGAAACCCACGTGCCCTGTTGACGAACACCAGAAAGAACGTTGAGAAAAATTCACCAGCCACGTGCACCTACGAAAATAGAAGGAAAGCCACTCCGATAGGAGCACAAGTACAGCAGACGACAAATTATTTTCTAAAACTGTAGACCTTCTAGGTTTCGGAGAGAGAAACCCACGTGCCCTGTTGACGAACACCAGAAAAAACGTTGAGAAAAATTTACCAGCCACGTGCACCAATAATATAGAAGAAAAGCCCCTCCGTTAGCAGCACAAGTACAGCAGACTAACAATTATTTGCTAAAACTGTTGACCCTCTAGGTTTCGGAGAGAGAAACCCACGTGCCCTGTTGAGGAACACCAGAAAAAACGTTGAGAAAAATTCACCAGCCACGTGCACCAATGAATATAGAAGGAAACCCCTCCGATAGGAGCACAAGTACAGCAGACGACAAATTATTTTCTAAAACTGTAGACCTTCTAGGTTTCGGAGAGAGAAACCCACGTGCCCTGTTGACGAACACCAGAAAGAACGTTGAGAAAAATTCACCAGCCACGTGCACCTACGAAAATAGAAGGAAAGCCACTCCGATAGGAGCACAAGTACAGCAGACGACAAATTATTTTCTAAAACTGTAGACCTTCTAGGTTTCGGAGAGAGAAACCCACGTGCCCTGTTGACGAACACCAGAAAAAACGTTGAGAAAAATTCTCCAGCCACGTGCACCAATGAGTATAGAAGGAAAGCCCCCCCGATAGCAGCACAAGTACAGCAGACTACCACTTATTTGCTAAAACTGTTGACCTTCAATGATTCGGATAGAGAAACCTACGTGCCCTGTTGACGAACACCAGAAAAAACGTTGAGAAAAATTCACCAGCCACGTGCACCAATGAATATAGAAGGAAAGCCCCTCCGATAGGAGCACAAGTACAGCAGACTACAAATAATTTTCTAAAACTGTTGACCCTCTAGGTTTCGGAGAGAGAAACCCACGTGCCCTGTTGACGAACACCAGAAAAAACATTGAGAAAAATTCACCAGCCACGTGCACCAATGAATATAGAAGGAAAGCCCCTCCGATAGGAGCACAAGTACAGCAGACTACAAATTATTTTCTAAAACTGTAGACCTTCTAGGTTTCGGAGAGAGAAACCCACGTGCCCTGTTGACGAACACCAGAAAGAACGTTGAGAAAAATTCACCAGCCACGTGCACCTATGAATATAGAAGGAAAGCCCCTCCGATAGGAGCACAAGTACAGCAGACTACAAATTTTTTTCTAAAACTGTTGACCTTCTAGGTTTCGGAGAGAGAAACCCACGTGCCCTGTTGACGAACACCAGAAAAAACGTTGAGAAAAATTCACCAGCCACGTGCACCAATGAATATAGAAGGAAAGCCCCTCCGATAGCAGCACAAGTACAGCAGACTACCAATTATTTGCTAAAACTGTTGACCTTCAATGATTCGGAGAGAGAAACCCACGTGCCCTGTTGACGAACACCAGAAAAAACGTTGAGAAAAATTTACCAGCCACATGCACCAATAATATAGAAGGAAAGCCCCTCCGTTAGCAGCACAAGTACAGCAGACTAACAATTATTTGCTAAAACTGTTGACCCTCTAGGTTTCGGAGAGAGAAACCCACGTGCCCTGTTGAGGAACACCAGAAAAAACGTTGAGAAAAATTCACCAGCCACGTGCACCAATGAATATAGAAGGAAAGCCCCTCCGATAGCAGCACAAGTACAGCGGACTAACAATTATTTGCTAAAACTTTTGACCCTCTAGGTTTCGGAGAGAGAAACCCACGTGCCCTGTTAAACGAACACCAGAAAAAACGTTGAGAAAAATTCACCAGCCACGTGCACCAATGAATATAGAAGGAAAGCCCCTCCGATAGCAGCACAAGTACAGCAGACTACCAATTATTTGCTAAAACTGTTGACCTTCAATGATTCGGAGAGAGAAACCCACGTGCCCTGTTGACGAACACCAGAAAAAACGTTGAGAAAAATTTACCAGCCACGTGCACCAATAATATAGAAGGAAAGCCCCTCCGTTAGCAGCACAAGTACAGCAGACTAACAATTATTTGCTAAAACTGTTGACCCTCTAGGTTTCGGAGAGAAAAACCCACGTGTCCTGTTGAGGAACACCAGAAAAAACGTTGAGAAAAATTCACCAGCCACGTGCACCAATGAATATAGAAGGAAAGCCCCTCCGATAGCAGCACAAGTACAGTGGACTAACAATTATTTGCTAAAACTTTTGACCCTCTAGGTTTCGGAGAGAGAAACCTACGTGCCCTGTTGACGAACACCAGAAAGAACGTTGAGAAAAATTCACCAGCCACGTGCACCTACGAAAATAGAAGGAAAGCCCCTCCGATAGGAGCACAAGTACAGCAGACGACAAATTATTTTCTAAAACTGTAGACCTTCTAGGTTTCGGAGAGAGAAACCCACGTGCCCTGTTGACGAACACCAGAAAGAACGTTGAGAAAAATTCACCAGCCACGTGCACCTACGAAAATAGAAGGAAAGCCCCTCCGATAGGAGCACAAGTACAGCAGACTACAAATTTTTTTCTAAAACTGTTGACCTTCTAGGTTTTGGAGAGAGAAACCCACGTGCCCTGTTGACGAACACCAGAAAAAACGTTGAGAAAAATTCACCATCCACGTGCACCAATGAATATAGACGGAAAGCCCCTCCGATAGGAGCACAAGTACAGCAGACTACAAATTATTTTCTAAAACTGTTGACCTTCTAGGTTTCGGAGAGGGAAACCCACGTGCCCTGTTGACGAACACCAGCAAAAACGTTGAGAAAAATTCACCAGCCACGTGAACCAATGAATATAGAAGGAAAGCCTCTCCTATAGCAGCAAAAGTACAGCAGACTACCAATTATTTGCTAAAACTGTTGACCTTCAATGATTCGGATAGAGAAACCCACGTGCCCTGTTGAAGAACACCAGAAAAAACGTTGAGAAAAATTTACCAGCCACGTGCACCAATGAATATAGAAGAAAAGCCCCCCCATAGCAGCACAAGTACAGCAGACTACCAATTATTTGCTAAAACTGTTGACCTTCAATGATTCGGATAGAGAAACCTACGTGCCCTGTTGACGAACACCAGAAAAAACGTTGAGAAAAATTCACCAGCCACGTGCACCAATGAATATAGAAGGAAAGCCCCTCCGATAGCAGCACAAGTACAGCAGACTACCAATTATTTGCTAAAACTGTTGACCTTCAATGATTCGGAGGGAGAAACCCACGTGCCCTGTTGACGAAAACCAGAAAAAACGTTGAGAAAAATTCACCAGCCACGTGCACCAATAATATAAAAGGAAAGCCCCTCCGATAGCAGCACAAGTACAGCAGACTAACAATTATTTGCTAAAACTGTTGACCTTCTAGGTTTCGGAGAGAGAAACCCACGTGCCCTATTGACGAACACCAGAAAAAACGTTGAGAAAAATTCACCAGCCACGTGCACCAATGAATATAGAAGGAAAGCCCCTCCGATAGGAGCACAAGTACAGCAGACTACAAATTATTTTCTAAAACTGTAGACCTTCTAGGTTTCGGAGAGAGAAACCCACGTGCCCTGTTGACGAACACCAGAAAGAACGTTGAGAAAAATTCACCAGCCACGTGCACCTACGAAAATAGAAGGAAAGCCCCTCCGATAGCAGCACAAGTACAGCAGACTACCAATTATTTGCTAAAACTGTTGACCTTCAATGATTCGGAGAGAGAAACCCACGTGCCCTGTTGACGAACACCAGAAAAAACGTTGAGAAAAATTCACCAGCCACGTGCACCAATGAATATAGAAGGAAAGCCCCTCCGATAGGAGCACAAGTACAGCAGACTACAAATTTTTTTCTAAAACTGTTGACCTTCTAGGTTTCGGAGAGAGAAACCCACGTGCCCTGTTGACGAACACCAGAAAAAACGTTGAGAAAAATTCACCAGCCACGTGCACCAATGAATATAGAAGGAAAGCCCCTCCGATAGCAGCACAAGTACAGCAGACTACCAATTATTTGCTAAAACTGTTGACCTTCAATGATTCGGAGAGAGAAACCCACGTGCCCTGTTGACGAACACCAGAAAAAACGTTGAGAAAAATTTACCAGCCACGTGCACCAATAATATAGAAGGAAAGCCCCTCCGTTAGCAGCACAAGTACAGCAGACTAACAATTATTTGCTAAAACTGTTGACCCTCTAGGTTTCGGAGAGAGAAACCCACGTGCCCTGTTGAGGAACACCAGAAAAAACGTTGAGAAAAATTCACCAGCCACGTGCACCAATGAATATAGAATGAAAGCCCCTCCGATAGCAGCACAAGTACAGCGGACTAACAATTATTTGCTAAAACTTTTGACCCTCTAGGTTTCGGAGAGAGAAACCCACGTGCCCTGTTAAACTAACACCAGAAAAAACGTTGAGAAAAATTCACCAGCCACGTGCACCAATGAATATAGAAGGAAAGCCCCTCCGATAGCAGCACAAGTACAGCAGACTACCAATTATTTGCTAAAACTGTTGACCTTCAATGATTCGGAGAGAGAAACCCACGTGCCCTGTTGACGAACACCAGAAAAAACGTTGAGAAAAATTTACCAGCCACGTGCACCAATAATATAGAAGGAAAGCCCCACCGTTAGCAGCACAAGTACAGCAGACTAACAATTATTTGCTAAAACTGTTGACCCTCTAGGTTTCGGAGAGAGACACCCACGTGCCCTGTTGAGGAACACCAGAAAAAACGTTGAGAAAAATTCACCAGCCACGTGCACCAATGAATATAGAAGGAAAGCCCCTCCGATAGCAGCACAAGTACAGCGGACTAACAATTATTTGCTAAAACTTTTGACCCTCTAGGTTTCGGAGAGAGAAACCCACGTGCCCTGTTAAACGAACACCAGAAAAAACGTTGAGAAAAATTCACCAGCCACGTGCACCAATGAATATAGAAGGAAAGCCCCACCGGTAGCAGCACAAGTACAGCAGACTACCACTTATTTGCTAAAACTGTTGACCTTCAATGATTCGGATAGAGAAACCTACGTGCCCTGTTGACGAAAACCAGAAAAAACGTTGAGAAAAATTCACCAGCCACGTGCACCAATGAATATAGAAGGAAAGCCCCTCCGATAGGAGCACAAGTACAGCAGACTACAAATTATTTTCTAAAACTGTTGACCTTCTAGGTTTCGGAGAGGGAAACCCACGTGCCCTGTTGACGAACACCAGAAAAAACGTTGAGAAAAATTCACCAGCCACGTGCACCAATGAATATAGAAGGAAACCCCTCCGATAGGAGCACAAGTACAGCAGGCTACAAATTATTTTCTAAAACTGTAGACCTTCTAGGTTTCGGAGAGAGAAACCCACGTGCCCTGTTGACGAACACCAGAAAGAACGTTGAGAAAAATTCACCATCCACGTGCACCAATGAATATAGAAGGAAAGCCCCTCCGATAGGAGCACAAGTACAGCAGGCTACAAATTATTTTCTAAAACTGTAGACCCTCTAGGTTTCGGAGAGAGAAACCCACGTGCCCTGTTGACGAACACCAGAAAAAACGTTGAGAAAAATTCACTAGCCACGTGCACCAATGAATATAGAAGGAAAGCCCCTCCGATAGGAGCACAAGTACAGCAGACTACAAATTATTTTCTAAAACTGTTGACCTTCTAGGTTTCGGAGAGAGAAACCCACATGCCCTGTTGACGAACACCAGAAAAAACGTTGAGAAAAATTCACCAGCCACGTGCACCAATGAATATAGAAGGAAAGCCCCTCCGATAGGAGCACAAGTACAGCAGACTACAAATTATTTTCTAAAACTGTTGACCTTCTAGGTTTCGGAGAGAGAAACCCACGTGCCCTGTTGACGAACACCAGAAAAAACGTTGAGAAAAATTCACCAGCCACGTGCACCAATGAATATAGAAGGAAAGCCCCTCCGATAGGAGCACAAGTACAGCAGACGACAAATTATTTTCTAAAACTGTAGACCTTCTAGGTTTCGGAGAGAGAAACCCACGTGCCCTGTTGACGAACACCAGAAAGAACGTTGAGAAAAATTCACCAGCCACGTGCACCTACGAAAATAGAAGGAAAGCCCCTCCGATAGGAGCACAAGTACAGCAGACGACAAATTATTTTCTAAAACTGTTGACCTTCTAGGTTTCGGAGAGAGAAACCCACGTGCCTTGTTGACGAACACCAGAAAAAACGTTGAGAAAAATTCACCAGCCACGTGCACCAATGAATATAGAAGGAAAGCCCCTCCGATAGGAGCACAAGTACAGCAGACTACCAATTATTTGCTAAAACTGTTGACTTTCAATGATTCGGAGAGAGAAACCCACGTGCCCTGTTGACGAACACCAGAAAAAACGTTGAGAAAAATTCACCAGCCACGTGCACCAATGAATATAGAAGGAAAGCCCCTCCGATAGGAGCACAAGTACAGCAGACTACAAATTATTTTCTAATACTGTTGACCCTCTAGGTTTCGGAGAGAGAAACCCACGTGCCTTGTTGACGAACACCAGAAAAAACGTTGAGAAAAATTCACCAGCCACGTGCATTAATGAATATAGAAGGAAAGCCCCTCCGATAGGAGCACAAGTACAGCAGACTACAAATTATTTTCTAAAACTGTTGACCTTCTAGGTTTCGGAGAGAGAAACCCACGTGCCCTGTTGACGAACACCAGAAAAAACGTTGAGAAAAATTCACCAGCCACGATCACCAATAATATAGAAGGAAAGCCCCTCCGATAGCAGCACAAGTACAGCAGACTAACAATTATTTGCTAAAACTGTTGACCCTCTAGGTTTCGGATTGAGAAACCCACGTGCCCTGTTGACGAACACCAGAAAAAACGTTGAGAAAAATTCACCAGCCACGTGCACCAATGAATATAGATGGAAAGCCCCTCCGATAGCAGCACAAGTACAGCAGACTAACAATTATTTGCTAAAACTGTTGACCTTCAATGATTCGGAGAGAGAAACCCACGTGCCCTGTTGAAGAACACCAGAAAAAACGTTGAGAAAAATTCACCAGCCACGTGCACCAATGAATATAGAAGGAAAGCCCCTCCGATAGGAGCACAAGTACAGCAGACTACAAATTATTTTCTAAAACTGTTGACCCTCTAGGTTTCGGAGAGAGAAACCCACGTGCCCTGTTGACGAACACCAGAAAAAACGTTGAGAAAAATTCACCAGCCACGTGCACCAATGAATATAGAAGGAAAGCCCCTCCGATAGCAGCACAAGTACAGCAGACTACCAATTATTTGCTAAAACTGTTGACCTTCAATGATTCGGAGAGAGAAACCCACGTGCCCTGATGACGAACACCAGAAAAAACGTTGAGAAAAATTCACCAGCCACGTGCACCAATGAATATAGAAGGAAAGCCCCTCCGATAGCAGCACAAGTACAGCAGACTACCAATTATTTGCTAAAACTGTTGACCTTCAATGATTCGGAGAGAGAAACCCACGTGCCCTGATGACGAACACCAGAAAAAACGTTGAGAAAAATTCACCAGCCACGATCACCAATAATATAGAAGGAAAGCCCCTCCGATAGCAGCACAAGTACAGCAGACTAACAATTATTTGCTAAAACTGTTGACCCTCTAGGTTTCGGATTGAGAAACCCACGTGCCCTGTTGACGAACACCAGAAAAAACGTTGAGAAAAATTCACCAGCCACGTGCACCAATGAATATAGATGGAAAGCCCCTCCGATAGCAGCACAAGTACAGCAGACTAACAATTATTTGCTAAAACTGTTGACCTTCAATGATTCGGAGAGAGAAACCCACGTGCCCTGTTGAAGAACACCAGAAAAAACGTTGAGAAAAATTCACCAGCCACGTGCACCAATGAATATAGAAGGAAAGCCCCTCCGATAGGAGCACAAGTACAGCAGACTACAAATTATTTTCTAAAACTGTTGACCCTCTAGGTTTCGGAGAGAGAAACCCACGTGCCCTGTTGACGAACACCAGAAAAAACGTTGAGAAAAATTCACCAGCCACGTGCACCAATGAATATAGAAGGAAAGCCCCTCCGATAGCAGCACAAGTACAGCAGACTACCAATTATTTGCTAAAACTGTTGACCTTCAATGATTCGGAGAGAGAAACCCACGTGCCCTGATGACGAACACCAGAAAAAACGTTGAGAAAAATTCACCAGCCACGTGCACCAATGAATATAGAAGGAAAGCCCCTCCGATAGCAGCACAAGTACAGCAGACTACCAATTATTTGCTAAAACTGTTGACTTTCAATGATGCGGAGAGAGAAACCCACGTGCCCTGTTGACGAACACCAGAAAAAACGTTGAGAAAAATTCACCAGCCACGTGCACCAATGAATATAGAAGGAAAGCCCCTCCGATAGCAGCACAAGTACAGCAGACTACCAATTATTTGCTAAAACTGTTGACTTTCAATGATTCGGAGAGAGAAACCCACGTGCCCTGTTGAAGAACACCAGAAAGAACGTTGAGAAAAATTCACCAGCCACGTGCACCAATGAATATAGAAGGAAAGCCCCTCCGATAGGAGCAAAAGTACAGCAGACTACAAATTATTTTCTAAAACTGTTGACCCTCTAGGTTTCGGAGAGAGAAACCCACGTGCCCTGTTGACGAACACCAGAAAAAACGTTGAGAAAAATTCACCAGCCACGTGCACCAATGAATATAGAAGGAAAGCCCCTCCGATAGCAGCACAAGTACAGCAGACTACCAATTATTTGCTAAAACTGTTGACCTTCAATGATTCGGAGAGAGAAACCCACGTGCCCTGATGACGAACACCAGAAAAAACGTTGAGAAAAATTCACCAGCCACGTGCACCAATGAATATAGAAGGAAAGCCCCTCCTATAGCAGCACAAGTACAGCAGACTACCAATTATTTGCTAAAACTGTTGACTTTCAATGATTCGGAGAGAGAAACCCACGTGCCCTGTTGACGAACACCAGAAAAAACGTTGAGAAAAATTCACCAGCCACGTGCACCAATGAATATAGAAGGAAAGCCCCTCCGATAGCAGCACAAGTACAGCAGACTACCAATTATTTGCTAAAACTGTTGACTTTCAATGATTCGGAGAGAGAAACCCACATGCCCTGTTGACGAACACCAGAAAAAACGTTGAGAAAAATTCACCAGCCACGTGCACCAATGAATATAGAAGGAAAGCCCCTCCGATAGGAGCACAAGTACAGCAGACTACAAATTATTTTCTAAAACTGTTGACCCTCTAGGTTTCGGAGAGAGAAACCCACGTGCCTTGTTGACGAACACCAGAAAAAACGTTGAGAAAAATTCACCAGCCACGTGCATTAATGAATATAGAAGGAAAGCCCCTCCGATAGGAGCACAAGTACAGCAGACTACAAATTATTTTCTAAAACTGTTGACCTTCTAGGTTTCGGAGAGAGAAACCCACGTGCCCTGTTGACGAACACCAGAAAAAACGTTGAGAAAAATTCACCAGCCACGATCACCAATAATATAGAAGGAAAGCCCCTCCGATAGCAGCACAAGTACAGCAGACTACCAATTATTTGCTAAAACTGTTGACCTTCAATGATTCGGAGAGAGAAACCCACGTGCCCTGATGACGAACACCAGAAAAAACGTTGAGAAAAATTCACCAGCCACGTGCACCAATGAATATAGAAGGAAAGCCCCTCCGATAGCAGCACAAGTACAGCAGACTACCAATTATTTGCTAAAACTGTTGACTTTCAATGATTCGGAGAGAGAAACCCACGTGCCCTGTTGACGAACACCAGAAAAAACGTTGAGAAAAATTCACCAGCCACGTGCACCAATGAATATAGAAGGAAAGCCCCTCCGATAGCAGCACAAGTACAGCAGACTACCAATTATTTGCTAAAACTGTTGACTTTCAATGATTCGGAGAGAGAAACCCACGTGCCCTGTTGAAGAACACCAGAAAGAACGTTGAGAAAAATTCACCAGCCACGTGCACCAATGAATATAGAAGGAAAGCCCCTCCGATAGGAGCAAAAGTACAGCAGACTACAAATTATTTTCTAAAACTGTTGACCCTCTAGGTTTCGGAGAGAGAAACCCACGTGCCCTGTTGACGAACACCAGAAAAAACGTTGAGAAAAATTCACCAGCCACGTGCACCAATGAATATAGAAGGAAAGCCCCTCCGATAGCAGCACAAGTACAGCAGACTACCAATTATTTGCTAAAACTGTTGACCTTCAATGATTCGGAGAGAGAAACCCACGTGCCCTGATGACGAACACCAGAAAAAACGTTGAGAAAAATTCACCAGCCACGTGCACCAATGAATATAGAAGGAAAGCCCCTCCGATAGCAGCACAAGTACAGCAGACTACCAATTATTTGCTAAAACTGTTGACCTTCAATGATTCGGAGAGAGAAACCCACGTGCCCTGATGACGAACACCAGAAAAAACGTTGAGAAAAATTCACCAGCCACGTGCACCAATGAATATAGAAGGAAAGCCCCTCCGATAGCAGCACAAGTACAGCAGACTACCAATTATTTGCTAAAACTGTTGACTTTCAATGATTCGGAGAGAGAAACCCACGTGCCCTGTTGACGAACACCAGAAAAAACGTTGAGAAAAATTCACCAGCCACGTGCACCAATGAATATAGAAGGAAAGCCCCTCCGATAGCAGCACAAGTACAGCAGACTACCAATTATTTGCTAAAACTGTTGACTTTCAATGATTCGGAGAGAGAAACCCACGTGCCCTGTTGACGAACACCAGAAAAAACGTTGAGAAAAATTCACCAGCCACGTGCACCAATGAATATAGAAGGAAAGCCCCTCCGATAGGAGCACAAGTACAGCAGACTACAAATTATTTTCTAATACTGTTGACCCTCTAGGTTTCGGAGAGAGAAACCCACGTGCCTTGTTGACGAACACCAGAAAAAACGTTGAGAAAAATTCACCAGCCACGTGCATTAATGAATATAGAAGGAAAGCCCCTCCGATAGGAGCACAAGTACAGCAGACTACAAATTATTTTCTAAAACTGTTGACCTTCTAGGTTTCGGAGAGAGAAACCCACGTGCCCTGTTGACGAACACCAGAAAAAACGTTGAGAAAAATTCACCAGCCACGTGCACCAATGAATATAGAAGGAAAGCCCCTCCGATAGCAGCACAAGTACAGCAGACTACCAATTATTTGCTAAAACTGTTGACCTTCAATGATTCGGAGAGAGAAACCCACGTGCCCTGATGACGAACACCAGAAAAAACGTTGAGAAAAATTCACCAGCCACGTGCACCAATGAATATAGAAGGAAAACCCCTCCGATAGCAGCACAAGTACAGCAGACTACCAATTATTTGTTAAAACTGTTGACCTTCAATGATTCGGAGAGAGAAACCCACGTGCCCTGTTGACGAAAACCAGAAAAAACGTTGAGAAAAATTCACCAGCCACGTGCACCAATAATATAGAAGGAAAGCCCCTCCGATAGCAGCACAAGTACAGCAGACTAACAATTATTTGCTAAAACTGTTGACCCTCTAGGTTTCGGAGAGAGAAACCCACGTGCCCTGTTGACGAACACCAGAAAAAACGTTGAGAAAAATTCACCAGCCACGTGCACCAATGAATATAGAAGGAAAGCCCCTCCGATAGGAGCACAAGTACAGCAGACTACAAATTATTTTCTAAAACTGTTGACCCTCTAGGTTTCGGAGAGAGAAACCCACGTGCCCTGTTGACGAACACTAGAAAAAACGTTGAGAAAAATTCACCAGCCACGTGCACCAATGAATATAGAAGGAAAGCCCCTCCGATAGGAGCACAAGTACAGCAGACTACAAATTATTTTCTAAAACTGTTGACCTTCTAGGTTTCGGAGAGAGAAACCCACGTGCCCTGTTGACGAACACCAGAAAAAACGTTGAGAAAAATTCACCAGCCACGTGCACCAATGAATATAGAAGGAAAGCCCCTCCGATAGCAGCACAAGTACAGCAGACTACCAATTATTTGCTAAAACTGTTGACCTTCAATGATTCGGAGAGAGAAACCCACGTGCCCTGTTTACGAACACCAGAAAACCGTTGAGAAAAATTCACCAGCCACGTGCACCAATGAATATAGAAGGAAAGCCCCTCCGATAGCAGCACAAGTACAGCAGACTACCAATTATTTGCTAAAACTGTTGACCTTCAATGATTCGGAGAGAGAAACCCGCGTGCCCTGTTGACGAAAACCAGAAAAAACGTTGAGAAAAATTCACCAGCCACGATCACCAATAATATAGAAGGAAAGCCCCTCCGATAGCAGCACAAGTACAGCAGACTAGCAATTATTTGCTAAAACTGTTGACCTTCAATGATTCGGAGAGAGAAACCCACGTGCCCTGTTGACGAACACCAGAAAAAACGTTGAGAAAAATTCACCAGCCACGTGCACCAATGAATATAGAAGGAAAGCCCCTCCGATAGGAGCACAAGTACAGCAGACTACAAATTATTTTCTAATACTGTTGACCCTCTAGGTTTCGGAGAGAGAAACCCACGTGCCTTGTTGACGAACACCAGAAAAAACGTTGAGAAAAATTCACCAGCCACGTGCATTAATGAATATAGAAGGAAAGCCCCTCCGATAGGAGCACAAGTACAGCAGACTACAAATTATTTTCTAAAACTGTTGACCTTCTAGGTTTCGGAGAGAGAAACCCACGTGCCCTGTTGACGAACACCAGAAAAAACGTTGAGAAAAATTCACCAGCCACGTGCACCAATGAATATAGAAGGAAAGCCCCTCCGATAGCAGCACAAGTACAGCAGACTACCAATTATTTGCTAAAACTGTTGACCTTCAATGATTCGGAGAGAGAAACCCACGTGCCCTGATGACGAACACCAGAAAAAACGTTGAGAAAAATTCACCAGCCACGTGCACCAATGAATATAGAAGGAAAACCCCTCCGATAGCAGCACAAGTACAGCAGACTACCAATTATTTGTTAAAACTGTTGACCTTCAATGATTCGGAGAGAGAAACCCACGTGCCCTGTTGACGAAAACCAGAAAAAACGTTGAGAAAAATTCACCAGCCACGTGCACCAATAATATAGAAGGAAAGCCCCTCCGATAGCAGCACAAGTACAGCAGACTAACAATTATTTGCTAAAACTGTTGACCCTCTAGGTTTCGGAGAGAGAAACCCACGTGCCCTGTTGACGAACACCAGAAAAAACGTTGAGAAAAATTCACCAGCCACGTGCACCAATGAATATAGAAGGAAAGCCCCTCCGATAGGAGCACAAGTACAGCAGACTACAAATTATTTTCTAAAACTGTTGACCCTCTAGGTTTCGGAGAGAGAAACCCACGTGCCCTGTTGACGAACACTAGAAAAAACGTTGAGAAAAATTCACCAGCCACGTGCACCAATGAATATAGAAGGAAAGCCCCTCCGATAGGAGCACAAGTACAGCAGACTACAAATTATTTTCTAAAACTGTTGACCTTCTAGGTTTCGGAGAGAGAAACCCACGTGCCCTGTTGACGAACACCAGAAAAAACGTTGAGAAAAATTCACCAGCCACGTGCACCAATGAATATAGAAGGAAAGCCCCTCCGATAGCAGCACAAGTACAGCAGACTACCAATTATTTGCTAAAACTGTTGACCTTCAATGATTCGGAGAGAGAAACCCACGTGCCCTGTTTACGAACACCAGAAAACCGTTGAGAAAAATTCACCAGCCACGTGCACCAATGAATATAGAAGGAAAGCCCCTCCGATAGCAGCACAAGTACAGCAGACTACCAATTATTTGCTAAAACTGTTGACCTTCAATGATTCGGAGAGAGAAACCCGCGTGCCCTGTTGACGAAAACCAGAAAAAACGTTGAGAAAAATTCACCAGCCACGATCACCAATAATATAGAAGGAAAGCCCCTCCGATAGCAGCACAAGTACAGCAGACTAGCAATTATTTGCTAAAACTGTTGACCTTCAATGATTCGGAGAGAGAAACCCACGTGCCCTGTTGACGAACACCAGAAAAAACGTTGAGAAAAATTCAACAGCCACGTGCACCAATAATATAGAAGGAAAGCCCCTCCGTTAGCAGCACAAGTACAGCAGACTAACAATTATTTGCTAAAACTTTTGACCCTCTAGGTTTCGGATTGAGAAACCCACGTGCCCTGTTAAACGAACACCAGAAAAAACGTTGAGAAAAATTCACCAGCCACGTGCACCAATGAATATAGAAGGAAAGCCCCCCCGATAGCAGCACAAGTACAGCAGACTACCAATTATTTGCTAAAACTGTTGACCTTCAATGATTCGGATAGAGAAACCTACGTGCCCTGTTGACGAACACCAGAAAAAACGTTGAGAAAAATTCACCAACCACGTGCACCAATGAATATAGAAGGAAAGCCCCTCCGATAAGAGCACAAGTACAGCAGACTACAAATTATTTTCTAAAACTGTTGACCCTCTAGGTTTCGGAGAGAGAAACCCACGTGCCCTGTTGACGAACACCAGAAAAAACGTTGAGAAAAATTCACCATCCACGTGCACCAATGAATATAGAAGGAAAGCCCCTCCGATAGGAGCACAAGTACAGCAGGCTACAAATTATTTTCTAAAACTGTTGACCCTCTAGGTTTCGGAGAGAGAAACCCACGTGCCCTGTTGACGAACACCAGAAAAAACGTTGAGAAAAATTCTCCAGCCACGTGCACCAATGAGTATAGAAGGAAAGCCCCCCCGATAGCAGCACAAGTACAGCAGACTACCACTTATTTGCTAAAACTGTTGACCTTCAATGATTCGGATAGAGAAACCTACGTGCCCTGTTGACGAACACCAGAAAAAACGTTGAGAAAAATTCACCAGCCACGTGCACCAATGAATATAGAAGGAAAGCCCCTCCGATAGGAGCACAAGTACAGCAGACTACAAATTATTTTCTAAAACTGTTGACCCTCTAGGTTTCGGAGAGAGAAACCCACGTGCCCTGTTGACGAACACCAGAAAAAACATTGAGAAAAATTCACCAGCCACGTGCACCAATGAATATAGAAGGAAAGCCCCTCCGATAGCAGCACAAGTACAGCAGACTACCAATTATTTGCTAAAACTGTTGACTTTCAATGATTCGGAGAGAGAAACCCACGTGCCCTGTTGACGAACACCAGAAAAAACGTTGAGAAAAATTCACCAGCCACGTGCACCAATGAATATAGAAGGAAAGCCCCTCCGATAGGAGCACAAGTACAGCAGACTACAAATTATTTGCTAAAACTGTTGACCCTCTAGGTTTCGGAGAGAGAAACCCACGTGCCCTGTTGACGAACACCAGAAAAAACGTTGAGAAAAATTCACCAGCCACGTGCACCAATGAATATAGAAGGAAAGCCCCTCCGATAGGAGCACAAGTACAGCAGACTACAAATTATTTTCTAAAACTGTTGACCCTCTAGGTTTCGGAGAGAGAAACCCACGTGCCCTGTTGACGAACACCAGAAAAAACGTTGAGAAAAATTCACCAGCCACGTGCACCAATGAATATAGAAGGAAAGCCCCTCCGATAGGAGCACAAGTACAGCAGACTACAAATTATTTTCTAAAACTGTTGACCCTCTAGGTTTCGGAGAGAGAAACCCACGTGCCTTGTTGACGAACACCAGAAAAAACGTTGAGAAAAATTCACCAGCCACGTGCATTAATGAATATAGAAGGAAAGCCCCTCCGATAGGAGCACAAGTACAGCAGACTACAAATTATTTTCTAAAACTGTTGACCTTCTAGGTTTCGGAGAGAGAAACCCACGTGCCCTGTTGACGAACACCAGAAAAAACGTTGAGAAAAATTCACCAGCCACGTGCACCAATGAATATAGAAGGAAAGCCCCTCCGATAGCAGCACAAGTACAGCAGACTACCAATTATTTGCTAAAACTGTTGACCTTCAATGATTCGGAGAGAGAAACCCACGTGCCCTGATGACGAACACCAGAAAAAACGTTGAGAAAAATTCACCAGCCACGTGCACCAATGAATATAGAAGGAAAACCCCTCCGATAGCAGCACAAGTACAGCAGACTACCAATTATTTGTTAAAACTGTTGACCTTCAATGATTCGGAGAGAGAAACCCACGTGCCCTGTTGACGAAAACCAGAAAAAACGTTGAGAAAAATTCACCAGCCACGTGCACCAATAATATAGAAGGAAAGCCCCTCCGATAGCAGCACAAGTACAGCAGACTAACAATTATTTGCTAAAACTGTTGACCCTCTAGGTTTCGGAGAGAGAAACCCACGTGCCCTGTTGACGAACACCAGAAAAAACGTTGAGAAAAATTCACCAGCCACGTGCACCAATGAATATAGAAGGAAAGCCCCTCCGATAGGAGCACAAGTACAGCAGACTACAAATTATTTTCTAAAACTGTTGACCCTCTAGGTTTCGGAGAGAGAAACCCACGTGCCCTGTTGACGAACACCAGAAAAAACGTTGAGAAAAATTCACCAGCCACGTGCACCAATGAATATAGAAGGAAAGCCCCTCCGATAGGAGCACAAGTACAGCAGACTACAAATTATTTTCTAAAACTGTTGACCTTCTAGGTTTCGGAGAGAGAAACCCACGTGCCCTGTTGACTAACACCAGAAAAAACGTTGAGAAAAATTCACCAGCCACGTGCACCAATGAATATAGAAGGAAAGCCCCTCCGATAGCAGCACAAGTACAGCAGACTACCAATTATTTGCTAAAACTGTTGACCTTCAATGATTCGGAGAGAGAAACCCACGTGCCCTGTTTACGAACACCAGAAAAAACGTTGAGAAAAATTCACCAGCCACGTGCACCAATGAATATAGAAGGAAAGCCCCTCCGATAGCAGCACAAGTACAGCAGACTACCAATTATTTGCTAAAACTGTTGACCTTCAATGATTCGGAGAGAGAAACCCACGTGCCCTGATGACGAACACCAGAAAAAACGTTGAGAAAAATTCACCAGCCACGTGCACCAATGAATATAGAAGGAAAACCCCTCCGATAGCAGCACAAGTACAGCAGACTACCAATTATTTGTTAAAACTGTTGACCTTCAATGATTCGGAGAGAGAAACCCACGTGCCCTGTTGACGAAAACCAGAAAAAACGTTGAGAAAAATTCACCAGCCACGTGCACCAATAATATAGAAGGAAAGCCCCTCCGATAGCAGCACAAGTACAGCAGACTAACAATTATTTGCTAAAACTGTTGACCCTCTAGGTTTCGGAGAGAGAAACCCACGTGCCCTGTTGACGAAAACCAGAAAAAACGTTGAGAAAAATTCACCAGCCACGATCACCAATAATATAGAAGGAAAGCCCCTCCGATAGCAGCACAAGTACAGCAGACTAACAATTATTTGCTAAAACTGTTGACCTTCAATGATTCGGAGAGAGAAACCCACGTGCCCTGTTGACGAACACCAGAAAAAACGTTGAGAAAAATTCACCAGCCACGTGCACCAATAATATAGAAGGAAAGCCCCTCCGTTAGCAGCACAAGTACAGCAGACTAACAATTATTTGCTAAAACTTTTGACCCTCTAGGTTTCGGATTGAGAAACCCACGTGCCCTGTTAAACGAACACCACAAAAAACGTTGAGAAAAATTCACCAGCCACGTGCACCAATGAATATAGAAGGAAAGCCCCCCCGATAGCAGCACAAGTACAGCAGACTACCAATTATTTGCTAAAACTGTTGACCTTCAATGATTCGGATAGAGAAACCTACGTGCCCTGTTGACGAACACCAGAAAAAACGTTGAGAAAAATTCACCAGCCACGTGCACCAATGAATATAGAAGGAAAGCCCCTCCGATAAGAGCACAAGTACAGCAGACTACAAATTATTTTCTAAAACTGTTGACCCTCTAGGTTTCGGAGAGAGAAACCCACGTGCCCTGTTGACGAACACCAGAAAAAACGTTGAGAAAAATTCACCATCCACGTGCACCAATGAATATAGAAGGAAAGCCCCTCCGATAGGAGCACAAGTACAGCAGGCTTCAAATTATTTTCTAAAACTGTTGACCCTCTAGGTTTCGGAGAGAGAAACCCACGTGCCCTGTTGACGAACACCAGAAAAAACGTTGAGAAAAATTCTCCAGCCACGTGCACCAATGAGTATAGAAGGAAAGCCCCTCCGATAGGAGCACAAGTACAGCAGACTACAAATTATTTTCTAAAACTGTTGACCCTCTAGGTTTCGGAGAGAGAAACCCACGTGCCCTGTTGACGAACACCAGAAAAAACATTGAGAAAAATTCACCAGCCACGTGCACCAATGAATATAGAAGGAAAGCCCCTCCGATAGGAGCACAAGTACAGCAGACTACAAATTATTTTCTAAAACTGTAGACCTTCTAGGTTTCGGAGAGAGAAACCCACGTGCCCTGTTGACGAACACCAGAAAGAACGTTGAGAAAAATTCACCAGCCACGTGCACCTATGAATATAGAAGGAAAGCCCCTCCGATAGGAGCACAAGTACAGCAGACTACAAATTATTTTCTAAAACTGTTGACCTTCTAGGTTTCGGAGAGAGAAACCCACGTGCCCTGTTGACGAACACCAGAAAAAACGTTGAGAAAAATTCACCAGCCACGTGCACCAATGAATATAGAAGGAAAGCCCCTCCGATAGCAGCACAAGTACAGCAGACTACCAATTATTTGCTAAAACTGTTGACTTTCAATGATTCGGAGAGAGAAACCCACGTGCCCTGTTGACGAACACCAGAAAAAACGTTGAGAAAAAATCACCAGCCACGTGCACCAATGAATATAGAAGGAAAGCCCCTCCGATAGGAGCACAAGTACAGCAGACTACAAATTATTTTCTAAAACTGTTGACCCTCTAGGTTTCGGAGAGAGAAACCCACGTGCCTTGTTGACGAACACCAGAAAAAACGTTGAGAAAAATTCACCAGCCACGTGTATTAATGAATATAGAAGGAAAGCCCCTCCGATAGCAGCACAAGTACAGCAGACTACCAATTATTTGCTAAAACTGTTGACCTTCAATGATTCGGAGAGAGAAACCCACGTGCCCTGATGACGAACACCAGAAAAAACGTTGAGAAAAATTCACCAGCCACGTGCACCAATGAATATAGAAGGAAAACCCCTCCGATAGCAGCACAAGTACAGCAGACTACCAATTATTTGTTAAAACTGTTGACCTTCAATGATTCGGAGAGAGAAACCCACGTGCCCTGTTGACGAAAACCAGAAAAAACGTTGAGAAAAATTCACCAGCCACGTGCACCAATAATATAGAAGGAAAGCCCCTCCGATAGCAGCACAAGTACAGCAGACTACCAATTATTTGCTAAAACTGTTGACTTTCAATGATTCGGAGAGAGAAACCCACGTGCCCTGTTGACGAACACCAGAAAAAACGTTGAGAAAAATTCACCAGCCACGTGCACCAATGAATATAGAAGGAAAGCCCCTCCGATAGCAGCACAAGTACAGCAGACTACCAATTATTTGCTAAAACTGTTGACTTTCAATGATTCGGAGAGAGAAACCCACGTGCCCTGTTGAAGAACACCAGAAAGAACGTTGAGAAAAATTCACCAGCCACGTGCACCAATGAATATAGAAGGAAAGCCCCTCCGATAGGAGCAAAAGTACAGCAGACTACAAATTATTTTCTAAAACTGTTGACCCTCTAGGTTTCGGAGAGAGAAACCCACGTGCCCTGTTGACGAACACCAGAAAAAACGTTGAGAAAAATTCACCAGCCACGTGCACCAATAATATAGAAGGAAAGCCCCTCCGATAGCAGCACAAGTACAACAGACTACCAATTATTTGCTAAAACTGTTGACTTTCAATGATTCGGAGAGAGAAACCCACGTGCCCTGTTGACGAACACCAGAAAAAACGTTGAGAAAAATTCACCATCCACGTGCACCAATGAATATAGAAGGAAAGCCCCTCCGATAGCAGCACAAGTACAGCAGACTACCAATTATTTGCTAAAACTGTTGACTTTCAATGATTCGGAGAGAGAAACCCACGTGCCCTGTTGAAGAACACCAGAAAGAACGTTGAGAAAAATTCACCAGCCACGTGCACCAATGAATATAGAAGGAAAGCCCCTCCGATAGGAGCAAAAGTACAGCAGACTACAAATTATTTTCTAAAACTGTTGACCCTCTAGGTTTCGGAGAGAGAAACCCACGTGCCCTGTTGACGAACACCAGAAAAAACGTTGAGAAAAATTCACCAGCCACGTGCACCAATGAATATAGAAGGAAAGCCCCTCCGATAGCAGCACAAGTACAGCAGACTACCAATTATTTGCTAAAACTGTTGACCTTCAATGATTCGGAGAGAGAAACCCACGTGCCCTGATGACGAACACCAGAAAAAACGTTGAGAAAAATTCACCAGCCACGTGCACCAATGAATATAGAAGGAAAGCCCCTCCGATAGCAGCACAAGTACAGCAGACTACCAATTATTTGCTAAAACTGTTGACCTTCAATGATTCGGAGAGAGAAACCCACGTGCCCTGATGACGAACACCAGAAAAAACGTTGAGAAAAATTCACCAGCCACGTGCACCAATGAATATAGAAGGAAAGCCCCTCCGATAGCAGCACAAGTACAGCAGACTACCAATTATTTGCTAAAACTGTTGACTTTCAATGATTCGGAGAGAGAAACCCACGTGCCCTGTTGACGAACACCAGAAAAAACGTTGAGAAAAATTCACCAGCCACGTGCACCAATGAATATAGAAGGAAAGCCCCTCCGATAGCAGCACAAGTACAGCAGACTACCAATTATTTGCTAAAACTGTTGACTTTCAATGATTCGGAGAGAGAAACCCACGTGCCCTGTTGACGAACACCAGAAAAAACGTTGAGAAAAATTCACCAGCCACGTGCACCAATGAATATAGAAGGAAAGCCCCTCCGATAGGAGCACAAGTACAGCAGACTACAAATTATTTTCTAAAACTGTTGACCTTCTAGGTTTCGGAGAGAGAAACCCACGTGCCCTGTTGACGAACACCAGAAAAAACGTTGAGAAAAATTCACCAGCCACGTGCACCAATGAATATAGAAGGAAAGCCCCTCCGATAGCAGCACAAGTACAGCAGACTACAAATTATTTTCTAAAACTGTTGACCTTCTAGGTTTCGGAGAGAGAAACCCACGTGCCCTGTTGACGAACACCAGAAAAAACGTTGAGAAAAATTCACCAGCCACGTGCACCAATGAATATAGAAGGAAAGCCCCTCCGATAGCAGCACAAGTACAGCAGACTACCAATTATTTGCTAAAACTGTTGACCTTCAATGATTCGGAGAGAGAAACCCACGTGCCCTGATGACGAACACCAGAAAAAACGTTGAGAAAAATTCACCAGCCACGTGCACCAATGAATATAGAAGGAAAACCCCTCCGATAGCAGCACAAGTACAGCAGACTACCAATTATTTGTTAAAACTGTTGACCTTCAATGATTCGGAGAGAGAAACCCACGTGCCCTGTTGACGAAAACCAGAAAAAACGTTGAGAAAAATTCACCAGCCACGTGCACCAATAATATAGAAGGAAAGCCCCTCCGATAGCAGCACAAGTACAGCAGACTAACAATTATTTGCTAAAACTGTTGACCCTCTAGGTTTCGGAGAGAGAAACCCACGTGCCCTGTTGACGAACACCAGAAAAAACGTTGAGAAAAATTCACCAGCCACGTGCACCAATGAATATAGAAGGAAAGCCCCTCCGATAGGAGCACAAGTACAGCAGACTACAAATTATTTTCTAAAACTGTTGACCCTCTAGGTTTCGGAGAGAGAAACCCACGTGCCCTGTTGACGAACACCAGAAAAAACGTTGAGAAAAATTCACCAGCCACGTGCACCAATGAATATAGAAGGAAAGCCCCTCCGATAGGAGCACAAGTACAGCAGACTACAAATTATTTTCTAAAACTGTTGACCTTCTAGGTTTCGGAGAGAGAAACCCACGTGCCCTGTTGACGAACACCAGAAAAAACGTTGAGAAAAATTCACCAGCCACGTGCACCAATGAATATAGAAGGAAAGCCCCTCCGATAGCAGCACAAGTACAGCAGACTACCAATTATTTGCTAAAACTGTTGACCTTCAATGATTCGGAGAGAGAAACCCACGTGCCCTGTTTACGAACACCAGAAAACCGTTGAGAAAAATTCACCAGCCACGTGCACCAATGAATATAGAAGGAAAGCCCCTCCGATAGCAGCACAAGTACAGCAGACTACCTATTATTTGCTAAAACTGTTGACCTTCAATGATTCGGAGAGAGAAACACGCGTGCCCTGTTGACGAAAACCAGAAAAAACGTTGAGAAAAATTCACCAGCCACGATCACCAATAATATAGAAGGAAAGCCCCTCCGATAGCAGCACAAGTACAGCAGACTAGCGATTATTTGCTAAAACTGTTGACCTTCAATGATTCGGAGAGAGAAACCCACGTGCCCTGTTGACGAACACCAGAAAAAACGTTGAGAAAAATTCACCAGCCACGTGCACCAATAATATAGAAGGAAAGCCCCTCCGTTAGCAGCACAAGTACAGCAGACTAACAATTATTTGCTAAAACTTTTGACCCTCTAGGTTTCGGATTGAGAAACCCACGTGCCCTGTTAAACGAACACCAGAAAAAACGTTGAGAAAAATTCACCAGCCACGTGCACCAATGAATATAGAAGGAAAGCCCCCCCGATAGCAGCACAAGTACAGCAGACTACCAATTATTTGCTAAAACTGTTGACCTTCAATGATTCGGATAGAGAAACCTACGTGCCCTGTTGACGAACACCAGAAAAAACGTTGAGAAAAATTCACCAACCACGTGCACCAATGAATATAGAAGGAAAGCCCCTCCGATAAGAGCACAAGTACAGCAGACTACAAATTATTTTCTAAAACTGTTGACCCTCTAGGTTTCGGAGAGAGAAACCCACGTGCCCTGTTGACGAACACCAGAAAAAACGTTGAGAAAAATTCATTATCCACGTGCACCAATGAATATAGAAGGAAAGCCCCTCCGATAGGAGCACAAGTACAGCAGACTACAAATTATTTTCTAAAACTGTTGACCTTCAATGATTCGGAGAGAGAAACCCACGTGCCCTGATGACGAACACCAGAAAAAACGTTGAGAAAAATTCACCAGCCACGTGCACCAATGAATATAGAAGGAAAGCCCCTCCGATAGCAGCACAAGTACAGCAGACTACCAATTATTTGCTAAAACTGTTGACTTTCAATGATTCGGAGAGAGAAACCCACGTGCCCTGTTGACGAACACCAGAAAAAACGTTGAGAAAAATTCACCAGCCACGTGCACCAATGAATATAGAAGGAAAGCCCCTCCGATAGCAGCACAAGTACAGCAGACTACCAATTATTTGCTAAAACTGTTGACTTTCAATGATTCGGAGAGAGAAACCCACGTGCCCTGTTGACGAACACCAGAAAAAACGTTGAGAAAAATTCACCAGCCACGTGCACCAATGAATATAGAAGGAAAGCCCCTCCGATAGGAGCACAAGTACAGCAGACTACAAATTATTTTCTAAAACTGTTGACCTTCTAGGTTTCGGAGAGAGAAACCCACGTGCCCTGTTGACGAACACCAGAAAAAACGTTGAGAAAAATTCACCAGCCACGTGCACCAATGAATATAGAAGGAAAGCCCCTCCGATAGCAGCACAAGTACAGCAGACTACAAATTATTTTCTAAAACTGTTGACCTTCTAGGTTTCGGAGAGAGAAACCCACGTGCCCTGTTGACGAACACCAGAAAAAACGTTGAGAAAAATTCACCAGCCACGTGCACCAATGAATATAGAAGGAAAGCCCCTCCGATAGCAGCACAAGTACAGCAGACTACCAATTATTTGCTAAAACTGTTGACCTTCAATGATTCGGAGAGAGAAACCCACGTGCCCTGATGACGAACACCAGAAAAAACGTTGAGAAAAATTCACCAGCCACGTGCACCAATGAATATAGAAGGAAAACCCCTCCGATAGCAGCACAAGTACAGCAGACTACCAATTATTTGTTAAAACTGTTGACCTTCAATGATTCGGAGAGAGAAACCCACGTGCCCTGTTGACGAAAACCAGAAAAAACGTTGAGAAAAATTCACCAGCCACGTGCACCAATAATATAGAAGGAAAGCCCCTCCGATAGCAGCACAAGTACAGCAGACTAACAATTATTTGCTAAAACTGTTGACCCTCTAGGTTTCGGAGAGAGAAACCCACGTGCCCTGTTGACGAACACCAGAAAAAACGTTGAGAAAAATTCACCAGCCACGTGCACCAATGAATATAGAAGGAAAGCCCCTCCGATAGGAGCACAAGTACAGCAGACTACAAATTATTTTCTAAAACTGTTGACCCTCTAGGTTTCGGAGAGAGAAACCCACGTGCCCTGTTGACGAACACCAGAAAAAACGTTGAGAAAAATTCACCAGCCACGTGCACCAATGAATATAGAAGGAAAGCCCCTCCGATAGGAGCACAAGTACAGCAGACTACAAATTATTTTCTAAAACTGTTGACCTTCTAGGTTTCGGAGAGAGAAACCCACGTGCCCTGTTGACGAACACCAGAAAAAACGTTGAGAAAAATTCACCAGCCACGTGCACCAATGAATATAGAAGGAAAGCCCCTCCGATAGCAGCACAAGTACAGCAGACTACCAATTATTTGCTAAAACTGTTGACCTTCAATGATTCGGAGAGAGAAACCCACGTGCCCTGTTTACGAACACCAGAAAACCGTTGAGAAAAATTCACCAGCCACGTGCACCAATGAATATAGAAGGAAAGCCCCTCCGATAGCAGCACAAGTACAGCAGACTACCTATTATTTGCTAAAACTGTTGACCTTCAATGATTCGGAGAGAGAAACACGCGTGCCCTGTTGACGAAAACCAGAAAAAACGTTGAGAAAAATTCACCAGCCACGATCACCAATAATATAGAAGGAAAGCCCCTCCGATAGCAGCACAAGTACAGCAGACTAGCGATTATTTGCTAAAACTGTTGACCTTCAGTGATTCGGAGAGAGAAACCCACGTGCCCTGTTGACGAACACCAGAAAAAACGTTGAGAAAAATTCACCAGCCACGTGCACCAATAATATAGAAGGAAAGCCCCTCCGTTAGCAGCACAAGTACAGCAGACTAACAATTATTTGCTAAAACTTTTGACCCTCTAGGTTTCGGATTGAGAAACCCACGTGCCCTGTTAAACGAACACCAGAAAAAACGTTGAGAAAAATTCACCAGCCACGTGCACCAATGAATATAGAAGGAAAGCCCCCCCGATAGCAGCACAAGTACAGCAGACTACCAATTATTTGCTAAAACTGTTGACCTTCAATGATTCGGATAGAGAAACCTACGTGCCCTGTTGACGAACACCAGAAAAAACGTTGAGAAAAATTCACCAACCACGTGCACCAATGAATATAGAAGGAAAGCCCCTCCGATAAGAGCACAAGTACAGCAGACTACAAATTATTTTCTAAAACTGTTGACCCTCTAGGTTTCGGAGAGAGAAACCCACGTGCCCTGTTGACGAACACCAGAAAAAACGTTGAGAAAAATTCATTATCCACGTGCACCAATGAATATAGAAGGAAAGCCCCTCCGATAGGAGCACAAGTACAGCAGGCTACAAATTATTTTCTAAAACTGTTGACCCTCTAGGTTTCGGAGAGAGAAACCCACGTGCCCTGTTGACGAACACCAGAAAAAACGTTGAGAAAAATTCTCCAGCCACGTGCACCAATGAGTATAGAAGGAAAGCCCCCCCGATAGCAGCACAAGTACAGCAGACTACCACTTATTTGCTAAAACTGTTGACCTTCAATGATTCGGATAGAGAAACCTACGTGCCCTGTTGACGAACACCAGAAAAAACGTTGAGAAAAATTCACCAGCCACGTGCACCAATGAATATAGAAGGAAAGCCCCTCCGATAGGAGCACAAGTACAGCAGACTACAAATTATTTTCTAAAACTGTTGACCCTCTAGGTTTCGGAGAGAGAAACCCACGTGCCCTGTTGACGAACACCAGAAAAAACATTGAGAAAAATTCACCAGCCACGTGCACCAATGAATATAGAAGGAAAGCCCCTCCGATAGCAGCACAAGTACAGCAGACTACCAATTATTTGCTAAAACTGTTGACTTTCAATGATTCGGAGAGAGAAACCCACGTGCCCTGTTGACGAACACCAGGAAAAACGTTGAGAAAAATTCACCAGCCACGTGCACCAATGAATATAGAAGGAAAGCCCCTCCGATAGGAGCACAAGTACAGCAGACTACAAATTATTTGCTAAAACTGTTGACCCTCTAGGTTTCGGAGAGAGAAACCCACGTGCCCTGTTGACGAACACCAGAAAAAACGTTGAGAAAAATTCACCAGCCACGTGCACCAATGAATATAGAAGGAAAGCCCCTCCGATAGGAGCACAAGTACAGCAGACTACAAATTATTTTCTAAAACTGTTGACCCTCTAGGTTTCGGAGAGAGAAACCCACGTGCCCTGTTGACGAACACCAGAAAAAACGTTGAGAAAAATTCACCACCCACGTGCACCAATGAATATAGAAGGAAAGCCCCTCCGATAGGAGCACAAGTACAGCAGACTACAAATTATTTTCTAAAACTGTTGACCCTCTAGGTTTCGGAGAGAGAAACCCACGTGCCTTGTTGACGAACACCAGAAAAAACGTTGAGAAAAATTCACCAGCCACGTGCATTAATGAATATAGAAGGAAAGCCCCTCCGATAGGAGCACAAGTACAGCAGACTACAAATTATTTTCTAAAACTGTTGACCTTCTAGGTTTCGGAGAGAGAAACCCACGTGCCCTGTTGACGAACACCAGAAAAAACGTTGAGAAAAATTCACCAGCCACGTGCACCAATGAATATAGAAGGAAAGCCCCTCCGATAGCAGCACAAGTACAGCAGACTACCAATTATTTGCTAAAACTGTTGACCTTCAATGATTCGGAGAGAGAAACCCACGTGCCCTGATGACGAACACCAGAAAAAACGTTGAGAAAAATTCACCAGCCACGTGCACCAATGAATATAGAAGGAAAACCCCTCCGATAGCAGCACAAGTACAGCAGACTACCAATTATTTGTTAAAACTGTTGACCTTCAATGATTCGGAGAGAGAAACCCACGTGCCCTGTTGACGAAAACCAGAAAAAACGTTGAGAAAAATTCACCAGCCACGTGCACCAATAATATAGAAGGAAAGCCCCTCCGATAGCAGCACAAGTACAGCAGACTAACAATTATTTGCTAAAACTGTTGACCCTCTAGGTTTCGGAGAGAGAAACCCACGTGCCCTGTTGACGAACACCAGAAAAAACGTTGAGAAAAATTCACCAGCCACGTGCACCAATGAATATAGAAGGAAAGCCCCTCCGATAGGAGCACAAGTACAGCAGACTACAAATTATTTTCTAAAACTGTTGACCCTCTAGGTTTCGGAGAGAGAAACCCACGTGCCCTGTTGACGAACACCAGAAAAAACGTTGAGAAAAATTCACCAGCCACGTGCACCAATGAATATAGAAGGAAAGCCCCTCCGATAGGAGCACAAGTACAGCAGACTACAAATTATTTTCTAAAACTGTTGACCTTCTAGGTTTCGGAGAGAGAAACCCACGTGCCCTGTTGACGAACACCAGAAAAAACGTTGAGAAAAATTCACCAGCCACGTGCACCAATGAATATAGAAGGAAAGCCCCTCCGATAGCAGCACAAGTACAGCAGACTACCAATTATTTGCTAAAACTGTTGACCTTCAATGATTCGGAGAGAGAAACCCACGTGCCCTGTTTACGAACACCAGAAAAAACGTTGAGAAAAATTCACCAGCCACGTGCACCAATGAATATAGAAGGAAAGCCCCTCCGATAGCAGCACAAGTACAGCAGACTACCAATTATTTGCTAAAACTGTTGACCTTCAATGATTCGGAGAGAGAAACCCACGTGCCCTGATGACGAACACCAGAAAAAACGTTGAGAAAAATTCACCAGCCACGTGCACCAATGAATATAGAAGGAAAACCCCTCCGATAGCAGCACAAGTACAGCAGACTACCAATTATTTGTTAAAACTGTTGACCTTCAATGATTCGGAGAGAGAAACCCACGTGCCCTGTTGACGAAAACCAGAAAAAACGTTGAGAAAAATTCACCAGCCACGTGCACCAATAATATAGAAGGAAAGCCCCTCCGATAGGAGCACAAGTACAGCAGACTACAAATTATTTGCTAAAACTGTTGACCCTCTAGGTTTCGGAGAGAGAAACCCACGTGCCCTGTTGACGAACACCAGAAAAAACATTGAGAAAAATTCACCAGCCACGTGCACCAATGAATATAGAAGGAAAGCCCCTCCGATAGCAGCACAAGTACAGCAGACTAACAATTATTTGCTAAAACTGTTGACCTTCAATGATTCGGAGAGAGAAACCCACGTGCCCTGTTGACGAAAACCAGAAAAAACGTTGAGAAAAATTCACCAGCCACGTGCACCAATAATATAGAAGGAAAGCCCCTCCGATAGCAGCACAAGTACAGCAGACTAACAATTATTTGCTAAAACTGTTGACCCTCTAGGTTTCGGAGAGAGAAACCCACGTGCCCTGTTGACGAAAACCAGAAAAAACGTTGAGAAAAATTCACCAGCCACGATCACCAATAATATAGAAGGAAAGCCCCTCCGATAGCAGCACAAGTACAGCAGACTAACAATTATTTGCTAAAACTGTTGACCTTCAATGATTCGGAGAGAGAAACCCACGTGCCCTGTTGACGAACACCAGAAAAAACGTTGAGAAAAATTCACCAGCCACGTGCACCAATAATATAGAAGGAAAGCCCCTCCGTTAGCAGCACAAGTACAGCAGACTAACAATTATTTGCTAAAACTTTTGACCCTCTAGGTTTCGGATTGAGAAACCCACGTGCCCTGTTAAACGAACACCAGAAAAAACGTTGAGAAAAATTCACCAGCCACGTGCACCAATGAATATAGAAGGAAAGCCCCCCCGATAGCAGCACAAGTACAGCAGACTACCAATTATTTGCTAAAACTGTTGACCTTCAATGATTCGGATAGAGAAACCTACGTGCCCTGTTGACGAACACCAGAAAAAACGTTGAGAAAAATTCACCAGCCACGTGCACCAATGAATATAGAAGGAAAGCCCCTCCGATAAGAGCACAAGTACAGCAGACTACAAATTATTTTCTAAAACTGTTGACCCTCTAGGTTTCGGAGAGAGAAACCCACGTGCCCTGTTGACGAACACCAGAAAAAACGTTGAGAAAAATTCACCATCCACGTGCACCAATGAATATAGAAGGAAAGCCCCTCCGATAGGAGCACAAGTACAGCAGGCTTCAAATTATTTTCTAAAACTGTTGACCCTCTAGGTTTCGGAGAGAGAAACCCACGTGCCCTGTTGACGAACACCAGAAAAAACGTTGAGAAAAATTCTCCAGCCACGTGCACCAATGAGTATAGAAGGAAAGCCCCTCCGATAGGAGCACAAGTACAGCAGACTACAAATTATTTTCTAAAACTGTTGACCCTCTAGGTTTCGGAGAGAGAAACCCACGTGCCCTGTTGACGAACACCAGAAAAAACATTGAGAAAAATTCACCAGCCACGTGCACCAATGAATATAGAAGGAAAGCCCCTCCGATAGGAGCACAAGTACAGCAGACTACAAATTATTTTCTAAAACTGTAGACCTTCTAGGTTTCGGAGAGAGAAACCCACGTGCCCTGTTGACGAACACCAGAAAGAACGTTGAGAAAAATTCACCAGCCACGTGCACCTATGAATATAGAAGGAAAGCCCCTCCGATAGGAGCACAAGTACAGCAGACTACAAATTATTTTCTAAAACTGTTGACCTTCTAGGTTTCGGAGAGAGAAACCCACGTGCCCTGTTGACGAACACCAGAAAAAACGTTGAGAAAAATTCACCAGCCACGTGCACCAATGAATATAGAAGGAAAGCCCCTCCGATAGCAGCACAAGTACAGCAGACTACCAATTATTTGCTAAAACTGTTGACTTTCAATGATTCGGAGAGAGAAACCCACGTGCCCTGTTGACGAACACCAGAAAAAACGTTGAGAAAAATTCACCAGCCACGTGCACCAATGAATATAGAAGGAAAGCCCCTCCGATAGGAGCACAAGTACAGCAGACTACAAATTATTTTCTAAAACTGTTGACCCTCTAGGTTTCGGAGAGAGAAACCCACGTGCCTTGTTGACGAACACCAGAAAAAACGTTGAGAAAAATTCACCAGCCACGTGCATTAATGAATATAGAAGGAAAGCCCCTCCGATAGGAGCACAAGTACAGCAGACTACAAATTATTTTCTAAAACTGTTGACCTTCTAGGTTTCGGAGAGAGAAACCCACGTGCCCTGTTGACGAACACCAGAAAAAACGTTGAGAAAAATTCACCAGCCACGTGCACCAATGAATATAGAAGGAAAGCCCCTCCGATAGCAGCACAAGTACAGCAGACTACCAATTATTTGCTAAAACTGTTGACCTTCAATGATTCGGAGAGAGAAACCCACGTGCCCTGATGACGAACACCAGAAAAAACGTTGAGAAAAATTCACCAGCCACGTGCACCAATGAATATAGAAGGAAAACCCCTCCGATAGCAGCACAAGTACAGCAGACTACCAATTATTTGTTAAAACTGTTGACCTTCAATGATTCGGAGAGAGAAACCCACGTGCCCTGTTGACGAAAACCAGAAAAAACGTTGAGAAAAATTCACCAGCCACGTGCACCAATAATATAGAAGGAAAGCCCCTCCGATAGCAGCACAAGTACAGCAGACTAACAATTATTTGCTAAAACTGTTGACCCTCTAGGTTTCGGAGAGAGAAACCCACGTGCCCTGTTGACGAACACCAGAAAAAACGTTGAGAAAAATTCACCAGCCACGTGCACCAATGAATATAGAAGGAAAGCCCCTCCGATAGGAGCACAAGTACAGCAGACTACAAATTATTTTCTAAAACTGTTGACCCTCTAGGTTTCGGAGAGAGAAACCCACGTGCCCTGTTGACGAACACCAGAAAAAACGTTGAGAAAAATTCACCAGCCACGTGCACCAATGAATATAGAAGGAAAGCCCCTCCGATAGGAGCACAAGTACAGCAGACTACAAATTATTTTCTAAAACTGTTGACCTTCTAGGTTTCGGAGAGAGAAACCCACGTGCCCTGTTGACGAACACCAGAAAAAACGTTGAGAAAAATTCACCAGCCACGTGCACCAATGAATATAGAAGGAAAGCCCCTCCGATAGCAGGACAAGTACAGCAGACTACCAATTATTTGCTAAAACTGTTGACCTTCAATGATTCGGAGAGAGAAACCCACGTGCCCTGTTTACGAACACCAGAAAAAACGTTGAGAAAAATTCACCAGCCACGTGCACCAATGAATATAGAAGGAAAGCCCCTCCGATAGCAGCACAAGTACAGCAGACTACCAATTATTTGCTAAAACTGTTGACCTTCAATGATTCGGAGAGAGAAACCCACGTGCCCTGTTGACGAAAACCAGAAAAAACGTTGAGAAAAATTCACCAGCCACGATCACCAATAATATAGAAGGAAAGCCCCTCCGATAGCAGCACAAGTACAGCAGACTAACAATTATTTGCTAAAACTGTTGACCTTCAATGATTCGGAGAGAGAAACCCACGTGCCCTGTTGACGAACACCAGAAAAAACGTTGAGAAAAATTCACCAGCCACGTGCACCAATAATATAGAAGGAAAGCCCCTCCGTTAGCAGCACAAGTACAGCAGACTAACAATTATTTGCTAAAACTTTTGACCCTCTAGGTTTCGGATTGAGAAACCCACGTGCCCTGTTAAACGAACACCAGAAAAAACGTTGAGAAAAATTCACCAGCCACGTGCACCAATGAATATAGAAGGAAAGCCCCCCCGATAGCAGCACAAGTACAGCAGACTACCAATTATTTGCTAAAACTGTTGACCTTCAATGATTCGGATAGAGAAACCTACGTGCCCTGTTGACGAACACCAGAAAAAACGTTGAGAAAAATTCACCAGCCACGTGCACCAATGAATATAGAAGGAAAGCCCCTCCGATAAGAGCACAAGTACAGCAGACTACAAATTATTTTCTAAAACTGTTGACCCTTTAGGTTTCGGAGAGAGAAACCCACGTGCCCTGTTGACGAACACCAGAAAAAACGTTGAGAAAAATTCACCATCCACGTGCATTAATGAATATAGAAGGAAAGCCCCTCCGATAGGAGCACAAGTACAGCAGACTACAAATTATTTTCTAAAACTGTTGACCTTCTAGGTTTCGGAGAGAGAAACCCACGTGCCCTGTTGACGAACACCAGAAAAAACGTTGAGAAAAATTCACCAGCCACGTGCACCAATGAATATAGAAGGAAAGCCCCTCCGATAGCAGCACAAGTACAGCAGACTACCAATTATTTGCTAAAACTGTTGACCTTCAATGATTCGGAGAGAGAAACCCACGTGCCCTGATGACGAACACCAGAAAAAACGTTGAGAAAAATTCAACAGTCACGTGCACCAATGAATATAGAAGGAAAACCCCTCCGATAGCAGCACAAGTACAGCAGACTAACAATTATTTGCTAAAACTGTTGACCCTCTAGGTTTCGGAGAGAGAAACCCACGTGCCCTGTTGACGAAAACCAGAAAAAACGTTGAGAAAAATTCACCAGCCACGTGCACCAATAATATAGAAGGAAAGCCCCTCCGATAGCAGCACAAGTACAGCAGACTAACAATTATTTGCTAAAACTGTTGACCCTCTAGGTTTCGGAGAGAGAAACCCACGTGCCCTGTTGACGAACACCAGAAAAAACGTTGAGAAAAATTCACCAGCCACGTGCACCAATGAATATAGAAGGAAAGCCCCTCCGATAGGAGCACAAGTACAGCAGACTACAAATTATTTTCTAAAACTGTTGACCCTCTAGGTTTCGGAGAGAGAAACCCACGTGCCCTGTTGACGAACACCAGAAAAAACGTTGAGAAAAATTCACCAGCCACGTGCACCAATGAATATAGAAGGAAAGCCCCTCCGATAGGAGCACAAGTACAGCAGACTACAAATTATTTTCTAAAACTGTTGACCTTCTAGGTTTCGGAGAGAGAAACCCACGTGCCCTGTTGACGAACACCAGAAAAAACGTTGAGAAAAATTCACCAGCCACGTGCACCAATGAATATAGAAGGAAAGCCCCTCCGATAGCAGCACAAGTACAGCAGACTACCAATTATTTGCTAAAACTGTTGACCTTCAATGATTCGGAGAGAGAAACCCACGTGCCCTGTTTACGAACACCAGAAAACCGTTGAGAAAAATTCACCAGCCACGTGCACCAATGAATATAGAAGGAAAGCCCCTCCGATAGCAGCACAAGTACAGCAGACTACCAATTATTTGCTAAAACTGTTGACCTTCAATGATTCGGAGAGAGAAACCCGCGTGCCCTGTTGACGAAAACCAGAAAAAACGTTGAGAAAAATTCACCAGCCACGATCACCAATAATATAGAAGGAAAGCCCCTCCGATAGCAGCACAAGTACAGCAGACTAGCAATTATTTGCTAAAACTTTTGACCCTCTAGGTTTCGGATTGAGAAACCCACGTGCCCTGTTAAACGAACACCAGAAAAAACGTTGAGAAAAATTCACCAGCCACGTGCACCAATGAATATAGAAGGAAAGCCCCCCCGATAGCAGCACAAGTACAGCAGACTACCAATTATTTGCTAAAACTGTTGACCTTCAATGATTCGGATAGAGAAACCTACGTGCCCTGTTGACGAACACCAGAAAAAACGTTGAGAAAAATTCACCAACCACGTGCACCAATGAATATAGAAGGAAAGCCCCTCCGATAAGAGCACAAGTACAGCAGACTACAAATTATTTTCTAAAACTGTTGACCCTCTAGGTTTCGGAGAGAGAAACCCACGTGCCCTGTTGACGAACACCAGAAAAAACGTTGAGAAAAATTCACCATCCACGTGCACCAATGAATATAGAAGGAAAGCCCCTCCGATAGGAGCACAAGTACAGCAGGCTACAAATTATTTTCTAAAACTGTTGACCCTCTAGGTTTCGGAGAGAGAAACCCACGTGCCCTGTTGACGAACACCAGAAAAAACATTGAGAAAAATTCACCAGCCACGTGCACCAATGAATATAGAAGGAAAGCCCCTCCGATAGGAGCACAAGTACAGCAGACTACAAATTATTTGCTAAAACTGTTGACCCTCTAGGTTTCGGAGAGAGAAACCCACGTGCCCTGTTGACGAACACCAGAAAAAACATTGAGAAAAATTCACCAGCCACGTGCACCAATGAATATAGAAGGAAAGCCCCTCCGATAGCAGCACAAGTACAGCAGACTAACAATTATTTGCTAAAACTGTTGACCTTCAATGATTCGGAGAGAGAAACCCACGTGCCCTGTTGACGAACACCAGAAAAAACGTTGAGAAAAATTCACCAGCCACGTGCACCAATAATATAGAAGGAAAGCCCCTCCGTTAGCAGCACAAGTACAGCAGACTAACAATTATTTGCTAAAACTTTTGACCCTCTAGGTTTCGGATTGAGAAACCCACGTGCCCTGTTAAACGAACACCAGAAAAAACGTTGAGAAAAATTCACCAGCCACGTGCACCAATGAATATAGAAGGAAAGCCCCCCCGATAGCAGCACAAGTACAGCAGACTACCAATTATTTGCTAAAACTGTTGACCTTCAATGATTCGGATAGAGAAACCTACGTGCCCTGTTGACGAACACCAGAAAAAACGTTGAGAAAAATTCACCAGCCACGTGCACCAATGAATATAGAAGGAAAGCCCCTCCGATAAGAGCACAAGTACAGCAGACTACAAATTATTTTCTAAAACTGTTGACCCTTTAGGTTTCGGAGAGAGAAACCCACGTGCCCTGTTGACGAACACCAGAAAAAACGTTGAGAAAAATTCACCATCCACGTGCATTAATGAATATAGAAGGAAAGCCCCTCCGATAGGAGCACAAGTACAGCAGACTACAAATTATTTTCTAAAACTGTTGACCTTCCAGGTTTCGGAGAGAGAAACCCACGTGCCCTGTTGACGAACACCAGAAAAAACGTTGAGAAAAATTCACCAGCCACGTGCACCAATGAATATAGAAGGAAAGCCCCTCCGATAGCAGCACAAGTACAGCAGACTACCAATTATTTGCTAAAACTGTTGACCTTCAATGATTCGGAGAGAGAAACCCACGTGCCCTGATGACGAACACCAGAAAAAACGTTGAGAAAAATTCAACAGCCACGTGCACCAATGAATATAGAAGGAAAACCCCTCCGATAGCAGCACAAGTACAGCAGACTAACAATTATTTGCTAAAACTGTTGACCCTCTAGGTTTCGGAGAGAGAAACCCACGTGCCCTGTTGACGAAAACCAGAAAAAACGTTGAGAAAAATTCACCAGCCACGTGCACCAATAATATAGAAGGAAAGCCCCTCCGATAGCAGCACAAGTACAGCAGACTAACAATTATTTGCTAAAACTGTTGACCCTCTAGGTTTCGGAGAGAGAAACCCACGTGCCCTGTTGACGAACACCAGAAAAAACGTTGAGAAAAATTCACCAGCCACGTGCACCAATGAATATAGAAGGAAAGCCCCTCCGATAGGAGCACAAGTACAGCAGACTACAAATTATTTTCTAAAACTGTTGACCCTCTAGGTTTCGGAGAGAGAAACCCACGTGCCCTGTTGACGAACACCAGAAAAAACGTTGAGAAAAATTCACCAGCCACGTGCACCAATGAATATAGAAGGAAAGCCCCTCCGATAGGAGCACAAGTACAGCAGACTACAAATTATTTTCTAAAACTGTTGACCTTCTAGGTTTCGGAGAGAGAAACCCACGTGCCCTGTTGACGAACACCAGAAAAAACGTTGAGAAAAATTCACCAGCCACGTGCACCAATGAATATAGAAGGAAAGCCCCTCCGATAGCAGCACAAGTACAGCAGACTACCAATTATTTGCTAAAACTGTTGACCTTCAATGATTCGGAGAGAGAAACCCACGTGCCCTGTTTACGAACACCAGAAAACCGTTGAGAAAAATTCACCAGCCACGTGCACCAATGAATATAGAAGGAAAGCCCCTCCGATAGCAGCACAAGTACAGCAGACTACCTATTATTTGCTAAAACTGTTGACCTTCAATGATTCGGAGAGAGAAACACGCGTGCCCTGTTGACGAAAACCAGAAAAAACGTTGAGAAAAATTCACCAGCCACGATCACCAATAATATAGAAGGAAAGCCCCTCCGATAGCAGCACAAGTACAGCAGACTAGCGATTATTTGCTAAAACTGTTGACCTTCAGTGATTCGGAGAGAGAAACCCACGTGCCCTGTTGACGAACACCAGAAAAAACGTTGAGAAAAATTCACCAGCCACGTGCACCAATAATATAGAAGGAAAGCCCCTCCGTTAGCAGCACAAGTACAGCAGACTAACAATTATTTGCTAAAACTTTTGACCCTCTAGGTTTCGGATTGAGAAACCCACGTGCCCTGTTAAACGAACACCAGAAAAAACGTTGAGAAAAATTCACCAGCCACGTGCACCAATGAATATAGAAGGAAAGCCCCCCCGATAGCAGCACAAGTACAGCAGACTACCAATTATTTGCTAAAACTGTTGACCTTCAATGATTCGGATAGAGAAACCTACGTGCCCTGTTGACGAACACCAGAAAAAACGTTGAGAAAAATTCACCAACCACGTGCACCAATGAATATAGAAGGAAAGCCCCTCCGATAAGAGCACAAGTACAGCAGACTACAAATTATTTTCTAAAACTGTTGACCCTCTAGGTTTCGGAGAGAGAAACCCACGTGCCCTGTTGACGAACACCAGAAAAAACGTTGAGAAAAATTCATTATCCACGTGCACCAATGAATATAGAAGGAAAGCCCCTCCGATAGGAGCACAAGTACAGCAGGCTACAAATTATTTTCTAAAACTGTTGACCCTCTAGGTTTCGGAGAGAGAAACCCACGTGCCCTGTTGACGAACACCAGAAAAAACGTTGAGAAAAATTCTCCAGCCACGTGCACCAATGAGTATAGAAGGAAAGCCCCCCCGATAGCAGCACAAGTACAGCAGACTACCACTTATTTGCTAAAACTGTTGACCTTCAATGATTCGGATAGAGAAACCTACGTGCCCTGTTGACGAACACCAGAAAAAACGTTGAGAAAAATTCACCAGCCACGTGCACCAATGAATATAGAAGGAAAGCCCCTCCGATAGGAGCACAAGTACAGCAGACTACAAATTATTTTCTAAAACTGTTGACCCTCTAGGTTTCGGAGAGAGAAACCCACGTGCCCTGTTGACGAACACCAGAAAAAACATTGAGAAAAATTCACCAGCCACGTGCACCAATGAATATAGAAGGAAAGCCCCTCCGATAGCAGCACAAGTACAGCAGACTACCAATTATTTGCTAAAACTGTTGACTTTCAATGATTCGGAGAGAGAAACCCACGTGCCCTGTTGACGAACACCAGGAAAAACGTTGAGAAAAATTCACCAGCCACGTGCACCAATGAATATAGAAGGAAAGCCCCTCCGATAGGAGCACAAGTACAGCAGACTACAAATTATTTGCTAAAACTGTTGACCCTCTAGGTTTCGGAGAGAGAAACCCACGTGCCCTGTTGACGAACACCAGAAAAAACGTTGAGAAAAATTCACCAGCCACGTGCACCAATGAATATAGAAGGAAAGCCCCTCCGATAGGAGCACAAGTACAGCAGACTACAAATTATTTTCTAAAACTGTTGACCCTCTAGGTTTCGGAGAGAGAAACCCACGTGCCCTGTTGACGAACACCAGAAAAAACGTTGAGAAAAATTCACCACCCACGTGCACCAATGAATATAGAAGGAAAGCCCCTCCGATAGGAGCACAAGTACAGCAGACTACAAATTATTTTCTAAAACTGTTGACCCTCTAGGTTTCGGAGAGAGAAACCCACGTGCCTTGTTGACGAACACCAGAAAAAACGTTGAGAAAAATTCACCAGCCACGTGCATTAATGAATATAGAAGGAAAGCCCCTCCGATAGGAGCACAAGTACAGCAGACTACAAATTATTTTCTAAAACTGTTGACCTTCTAGGTTTCGGAGAGAGAAACCCACGTGCCCTGTTGACGAACACCAGAAAAAACGTTGAGAAAAATTCACCAGCCACGTGCACCAATGAATATAGAAGGAAAGCCCCTCCGATAGCAGCACAAGTACAGCAGACTACCAATTATTTGCTAAAACTGTTGACCTTCAATGATTCGGAGAGAGAAACCCACGTGCCCTGATGACGAACACCAGAAAAAACGTTGAGAAAAATTCACCAGCCACGTGCACCAATGAATATAGAAGGAAAACCCCTCCGATAGCAGCACAAGTACAGCAGACTACCAATTATTTGTTAAAACTGTTGACCTTCAATGATTCGGAGAGAGAAACCCACGTGCCCTGTTGACGAAAACCAGAAAAAACGTTGAGAAAAATTCACCAGCCACGTGCACCAATAATATAGAAGGAAAGCCCCTCCGATAGCAGCACAAGTACAGCAGACTAACAATTATTTGCTAAAACTGTTGACCCTCTAGGTTTCGGAGAGAGAAACCCACGTGCCCTGTTGACGAACACCAGAAAAAACGTTGAGAAAAATTCACCAGCCACGTGCACCAATGAATATAGAAGGAAAGCCCCTCCGATAGGAGCACAAGTACAGCAGACTACAAATTATTTTCTAAAACTGTTGACCCTCTAGGTTTCGGAGAGAGAAACCCACGTGCCCTGTTGACGAACACCAGAAAAAACGTTGAGAAAAATTCACCAGCCACGTGCACCAATGAATATAGAAGGAAAGCCCCTCCGATAGGAGCACAAGTACAGCAGACTACAAATTATTTTCTAAAACTGTTGACCTTCTAGGTTTCGGAGAGAGAAACCCACGTGCCCTGTTGACGAACACCAGAAAAAACGTTGAGAAAAATTCACCAGCCACGTGCACCAATGAATATAGAAGGAAAGCCCCTCCGATAGCAGCACAAGTACAGCAGACTACCAATTATTTGCTAAAACTGTTGACCTTCAATGATTCGGAGAGAGAAACCCACGTGCCCTGTTTACGAACACCAGAAAAAACGTTGAGAAAAATTCACCAGCCACGTGCACCAATGAATATAGAAGGAAAGCCCCTCCGATAGCAGCACAAGTACAGCAGACTACCAATTATTTGCTAAAACTGTTGACCTTCAATGATTCGGAGAGAGAAACCCACGTGCCCTGATGACGAACACCAGAAAAAACGTTGAGAAAAATTCACCAGCCACGTGCACCAATGAATATAGAAGGAAAACCCCTCCGATAGCAGCACAAGTACAGCAGACTACCAATTATTTGTTAAAACTGTTGACCTTCAATGATTCGGAGAGAGAAACCCACGTGCCCTGTTGACGAAAACCAGAAAAAACGTTGAGAAAAATTCACCAGCCACGTGCACCAATAATATAGAAGGAAAGCCCCTCCGATAGGAGCACAAGTACAGCAGACTACAAATTATTTGCTAAAACTGTTGACCCTCTAGGTTTCGGAGAGAGAAACCCACGTGCCCTGTTGACGAACACCAGAAAAAACATTGAGAAAAATTCACCAGCCACGTGCACCAATGAATATAGAAGGAAAGCCCCTCCGATAGCAGCACAAGTACAGCAGACTAACAATTATTTGCTAAAACTGTTGACCTTCAATGATTCGGAGAGAGAAACCCACGTGCCCTGTTGACGAAAACCAGAAAAAACGTTGAGAAAAATTCACCAGCCACGTGCACCAATAATATAGAAGGAAAGCCCCTCCGATAGCAGCACAAGTACAGCAGACTAACAATTATTTGCTAAAACTGTTGACCCTCTAGGTTTCGGAGAGAGAAACCCACGTGCCCTGTTGACGAAAACCAGAAAAAACGTTGAGAAAAATTCACCAGCCACGATCACCAATAATATAGAAGGAAAGCCCCTCCGATAGCAGCACAAGTACAGCAGACTAACAATTATTTGCTAAAACTGTTGACCTTCAATGATTCGGAGAGAGAAACCCACGTGCCCTGTTGACGAACACCAGAAAAAACGTTGAGAAAAATTCACCAGCCACGTGCACCAATAATATAGAAGGAAAGCCCCTCCGTTAGCAGCACAAGTACAGCAGACTAACAATTATTTGCTAAAACTTTTGACCCTCTAGGTTTCGGATTGAGAAACCCACGTGCCCTGTTAAACGAACACCAGAAAAAACGTTGAGAAAAATTCACCAGCCACGTGCACCAATGAATATAGAAGGAAAGCCCCCCCGATAGCAGCACAAGTACAGCAGACTACCAATTATTTGCTAAAACTGTTGACCTTCAATGATTCGGATAGAGAAACCTACGTGCCCTGTTGACGAACACCAGAAAAAACGTTGAGAAAAATTCACCAGCCACGTGCACCAATGAATATAGAAGGAAAGCCCCTCCGATAAGAGCACAAGTACAGCAGACTACAAATTATTTTCTAAAACTGTTGACCCTCTAGGTTTCGGAGAGAGAAACCCACGTGCCCTGTTGACGAACACCAGAAAAAACGTTGAGAAAAATTCACCATCCACGTGCACCAATGAATATAGAAGGAAAGCCCCTCCGATAGGAGCACAAGTACAGCAGGCTTCAAATTATTTTCTAAAACTGTTGACCCTCTAGGTTTCGGAGAGAGAAACCCACGTGCCCTGTTGACGAACACCAGAAAAAACGTTGAGAAAAATTCTCCAGCCACGTGCACCAATGAGTATAGAAGGAAAGCCCCTCCGATAGGAGCACAAGTACAGCAGACTACAAATTATTTTCTAAAACTGTTGACCCTCTAGGTTTCGGAGAGAGAAACCCACGTGCCCTGTTGACGAACACCAGAAAAAACATTGAGAAAAATTCACCAGCCACGTGCACCAATGAATATAGAAGGAAAGCCCCTCCGATAGGAGCACAAGTACAGCAGACTACAAATTATTTTCTAAAACTGTAGACCTTCTAGGTTTCGGAGAGAGAAACCCACGTGCCCTGTTGACGAACACCAGAAAGAACGTTGAGAAAAATTCACCAGCCACGTGCACCTATGAATATAGAAGGAAAGCCCCTCCGATAGGAGCACAAGTACAGCAGACTACAAATTATTTTCTAAAACTGTTGACCTTCTAGGTTTCGGAGAGAGAAACCCACGTGCCCTGTTGACGAACACCAGAAAAAACGTTGAGAAAAATTCACCAGCCACGTGCACCAATGAATATAGAAGGAAAGCCCCTCCGATAGCAGCACAAGTACAGCAGACTACCAATTATTTGCTAAAACTGTTGACTTTCAATGATTCGGAGAGAGAAACCCACGTGCCCTGTTGACGAACACCAGAAAAAACGTTGAGAAAAATTCACCAGCCACGTGCACCAATGAATATAGAAGGAAAGCCCCTCCGATAGGAGCACAAGTACAGCAGACTACAAATTATTTTCTAAAACTGTTGACCCTCTAGGTTTCGGAGAGAGAAACCCACGTGCCTTGTTGACGAACACCAGAAAAAACGTTGAGAAAAATTCACCAGCCACGTGCATTAATGAATATAGAAGGAAAGCCCCTCCGATAGGAGCACAAGTACAGCAGACTACAAATTATTTTCTAAAACTGTTGACCTTCTAGGTTTCGGAGAGAGAAACCCACGTGCCCTGTTGACGAACACCAGAAAAAACGTTGAGAAAAATTCACCAGCCACGTGCACCAATGAATATAGAAGGAAAGCCCCTCCGATAGCAGCACAAGTACAGCAGACTACCAATTATTTGCTAAAACTGTTGACCTTCAATGATTCGGAGAGAGAAACCCACGTGCCCTGATGACGAACACCAGAAAAAACGTTGAGAAAAATTCACCAGCCACGTGCACCAATGAATATAGAAGGAAAACCCCTCCGATAGCAGCACAAGTACAGCAGACTACCAATTATTTGTTAAAACTGTTGACCTTCAATGATTCGGAGAGAGAAACCCACGTGCCCTGTTGACGAAAACCAGAAAAAACGTTGAGAAAAATTCACCAGCCACGTGCACCAATAATATAGAAGGAAAGCCCCTCCGATAGCAGCACAAGTACAGCAGACTAACAATTATTTGCTAAAACTGTTGACCCTCTAGGTTTCGGAGAGAGAAACCCACGTGCCCTGTTGACGAACACCAGAAAAAACGTTGAGAAAAATTCACCAGCCACGTGCACCAATGAATATAGAAGGAAAGCCCCTCCGATAGGAGCACAAGTACAGCAGACTACAAATTATTTTCTAAAACTGTTGACCCTCTAGGTTTCGGAGAGAGAAACCCACGTGCCCTGTTGACGAACACCAGAAAAAACGTTGAGAAAAATTCACCAGCCACGTGCACCAATGAATATAGAAGGAAAGCCCCTCCGATAGGAGCACAAGTACAGCAGACTACAAATTATTTTCTAAAACTGTTGACCTTCTAGGTTTCGGAGAGAGAAACCCACGTGCCCTGTTGACGAACACCAGAAAAAACGTTGAGAAAAATTCACCAGCCACGTGCACCAATGAATATAGAAGGAAAGCCCCTCCGATAGCAGGACAAGTACAGCAGACTACCAATTATTTGCTAAAACTGTTGACCTTCAATGATTCGGAGAGAGAAACCCACGTGCCCTGTTTACGAACACCAGAAAAAACGTTGAGAAAAATTCACCAGCCACGTGCACCAATGAATATAGAAGGAAAGCCCCTCCGATAGCAGCACAAGTACAGCAGACTACCAATTATTTGCTAAAACTGTTGACCTTCAATGATTCGGAGAGAGAAACCCACGTGCCCTGTTGACGAAAACCAGAAAAAACGTTGAGAAAAATTCACCAGCCACGATCACCAATAATATAGAAGGAAAGCCCCTCCGATAGCAGCACAAGTACAGCAGACTAACAATTATTTGCTAAAACTGTTGACCTTCAATGATTCGGAGAGAGAAACCCACGTGCCCTGTTGACGAACACCAGAAAAAACGTTGAGAAAAATTCACCAGCCACGTGCACCAATAATATAGAAGGAAAGCCCCTCCGTTAGCAGCACAAGTACAGCAGACTAACAATTATTTGCTAAAACTTTTGACCCTCTAGGTTTCGGATTGAGAAACCCACGTGCCCTGTTAAACGAACACCAGAAAAAACGTTGAGAAAAATTCACCAGCCACGTGCACCAATGAATATAGAAGGAAAGCCCCCCCGATAGCAGCACAAGTACAGCAGACTACCAATTATTTGCTAAAACTGTTGACCTTCAATGATTCGGATAGAGAAACCTACGTGCCCTGTTGACGAACACCAGAAAAAACGTTGAGAAAAATTCACCAGCCACGTGCACCAATGAATATAGAAGGAAAGCCCCTCCGATAAGAGCACAAGTACAGCAGACTACAAATTATTTTCTAAAACTGTTGACCCTTTAGGTTTCGGAGAGAGAAACCCACGTGCCCTGTTGACGAACACCAGAAAAAACGTTGAGAAAAATTCACCATCCACGTGCATTAATGAATATAGAAGGAAAGCCCCTCCGATAGGAGCACAAGTACAGCAGACTACAAATTATTTTCTAAAACTGTTGACCTTCTAGGTTTCGGAGAGAGAAACCCACGTGCCCTGTTGACGAACACCAGAAAAAACGTTGAGAAAAATTCACCAGCCACGTGCACCAATGAATATAGAAGGAAAGCCCCTCCGATAGCAGCACAAGTACAGCAGACTACCAATTATTTGCTAAAACTGTTGACCTTCAATGATTCGGAGAGAGAAACCCACGTGCCCTGATGACGAACACCAGAAAAAACGTTGAGAAAAATTCAACAGCCACGTGCACCAATGAATATAGAAGGAAAACCCCTCCGATAGCAGCACAAGTACAGCAGACTAACAATTATTTGCTAAAACTGTTGACCCTCTAGGTTTCGGAGAGAGAAACCCACGTGCCCTGTTGACGAAAACCAGAAAAAACGTTGAGAAAAATTCACCAGCCACGTGCACCAATAATATAGAAGGAAAGCCCCTCCGATAGCAGCACAAGTACAGCAGACTAACAATTATTTGCTAAAACTGTTGACCCTCTAGGTTTCGGAGAGAGAAACCCACGTGCCCTGTTGACGAACACCAGAAAAAACGTTGAGAAAAATTCACCAGCCACGTGCACCAATGAATATAGAAGGAAAGCCCCTCCGATAGGAGCACAAGTACAGCAGACTACAAATTATTTTCTAAAACTGTTGACCCTCTAGGTTTCGGAGAGAGAAACCCACGTGCCCTGTTGACGAACACCAGAAAAAACGTTGAGAAAAATTCACCAGCCACGTGCACCAATGAATATAGAAGGAAAGCCCCTCCGATAGGAGCACAAGTACAGCAGACTACAAATTATTTTCTAAAAATGTTGACCTTCTAGGTTTCGGAGAGAGAAACCCACGTGCCCTGTTGACGAACACCAGAAAAAACGTTGAGAAAAATTCACCAGCCACGTGCACCAATGAATATAGAAGGAAAGCCCCTCCGATAGCAGCACAAGTACAGCAGACTACCAATTATTTGCTAAAACTGTTGACCTTCAATGATTCGGAGAGAGAAACCCACGTGCCCTGTTTACGAACACCAGAAAACCGTTGAGAAAAATTCACCAGCCACGTGCACCAATGAATATAGAAGGAAAGCCCCTCCGATAGCAGCACAAGTACAGCAGACTACCAATTATTTGCTAAAACTGTTGACCTTCAATGATTCGGAGAGAGAAACCCGCGTGCCCTGTTGACGAAAACCAGAAAAAACGTTGAGAAAAATTCACCAGCCACGATCACCAATAATATAGAAGGAAAGCCCCTCCGATAGCAGCACAAGTACAGCAGACTAGCAATTATTTGCTAAAACTTTTGACCCTCTAGGTTTCGGATTGAGAAACCCACGTGCCCTGTTAAACGAACACCAGAAAAAACGTTGAGAAAAATTCACCAGCCACGTGCACCAATGAATATAGAAGGAAAGCCCCCCCGATAGCAGCACAAGTACAGCAGACTACCAATTATTTGCTAAAACTGTTGACCTTCAATGATTCGGATAGAGAAACCTACGTGCCCTGTTGACGAACACCAGAAAAAACGTTGAGAAAAATTCACCAACCACGTGCACCAATGAATATAGAAGGAAAGCCCCTCCGATAAGAGCACAAGTACAGCAGACTACAAATTATTTTCTAAAACTGTTGACCCTCTAGGTTTCGGAGAGAGAAACCCACGTGCCCTGTTGACGAACACCAGAAAAAACGTTGAGAAAAATTCACCATCCACGTGCACCAATGAATATAGAAGGAAAGCCCCTCCGATAGGAGCACAAGTACAGCAGGCTACAAATTATTTTCTAAAACTGTTGACCCTCTAGGTTTCGGAGAGAGAAACCCACGTGCCCTGTTGACGAACACCAGAAAAAACATTGAGAAAAATTCACCAGCCACGTGCACCAATGAATATAGAAGGAAAGCCCCTCCGATAGGAGCACAAGTACAGCAGACTACAAATTATTTACTAAAACTGTTGACCCTCTAGGTTTCGGAGAGAGAAACCCACGTGCCCTGTTGACGAACACCAGAAAAAACATTGAGAAAAATTCACCAGCCACGTGCACCAATGAATATAGAAGGAAAGCCCCTCCGATAGCAGCACAAGTACAGCAGACTAACAATTATTTGCTAAAACTGTTGACCTTCAATGATTCGGAGAGAGAAACCCACGTGCCCTGTTGACGAACACCAGAAAAAACGTTGAGAAAAATTCACCAGCCACGTGCACCAATAATATAGAAGGAAAGCCCCTCCGTTAGCAGCACAAGTACAGCAGACTAACAATTATTTGCTAAAACTTTTGACCCTCTAGGTTTCGGATTGAGAAACCCACGTGCCCTGTTAAACGAACACCAGAAAAAACGTTGAGAAAAATTCACCAGCCACGTGCACCAATGAATATAGAAGGAAAGCCCCCCCGATAGCAGCACAAGTACAGCAGACTACCAATTATTTGCTAAAACTGTTGACCTTCAATGATTCGGATAGAGAAACCTACGTGCCCTGTTGACGAACACCAGAAAAAACGTTGAGAAAAATTCACCAGCCACGTGCACCAATGAATATAGAAGGAAAGCCCCTCCGATAAGAGCACAAGTACAGCAGACTACAAATTATTTTCTAAAACTGTTGACCCTTTAGGTTTCGGAGAGAGAAACCCACGTGCCCTGTTGACGAACACCAGAAAAAACGTTGAGAAAAATTCACCATCCACGTGCATTAATGAATATAGAAGGAAAGCCCCTCCGATAGGAGCACAAGTACAGCAGACTACAAATTATTTTCTAAAACTGTTGACCTTCCAGGTTTCGGAGAGAGAAACCCACGTGCCCTGTTGACGAACACCAGAAAAAACGTTGAGAAAAATTCACCAGCCACGTGCACCAATGAATATAGAAGGAAAGCCCCTCCGATAGCAGCACAAGTACAGCAGACTACCAATTATTTGCTAAAACTGTTGACCTTCAATGATTCGGAGAGAGAAACCCACGTGCCCTGATGACGAACACCAGAAAAAACGTTGAGAAAAATTCAACAGCCACGTGCACCAATGAATATAGAAGGAAAACCCCTCCGATAGCAGCACAAGTACAGCAGACTAACAATTATTTGCTAAAACTGTTGACCCTCTAGGTTTCGGAGAGAGAAACCCACGTGCCCTGTTGACGAAAACCAGAAAAAACGTTGAGAAAAATTCACCAGCCACGTGCACCAATAATATAGAAGGAAAGCCCCTCCGATAGCAGCACAAGTACAGCAGACTAACAATTATTTGCTAAAACTGTTGACCCTCTAGGATTCGGAGAGAGAAACCCACGTGCCCTGTTGACGAACACCAGAAAAAACGTTGAGAAAAATTCACCAGCCACGTGCACCAATGAATATAGAAGGAAAGCCCCTCCGATAGGAGCACAAGTACAGCAGACTACAAATTATTTTCTAAAACTGTTGACCCTCTAGGTTTCGGAGAGAGAAACCCACGTGCCCTGTTGACGAACACCAGAAAAAACGTTGAGAAAAATTCACCAGCCACGTGCACCAATGAATATAGAAGGAAAGCCCCTCCGATAGGAGCACAAGTACAGCAGACTACAAATTATTTTCTAAAACTGTTGACCTTCTAGGTTTCGGAGAGAGAAACCCACGTGCCCTGTTGACGAACACCAGAAAAAACGTTGAGAAAAATTCACCAGCCACGTGCACCAATGAATATAGAAGGAAAGCCCCTCCGATAGCAGCACAAGTACAGCAGACTACCAATTATTTGCTAAAACTGTTGACCTTCAATGATTCGGAGAGAGAAACCCACGTGCCCTGTTTACGAACACCAGAAAACCGTTGAGAAAAATTCACCAGCCACGTGCACCAATGAATATAGAAGGAAAGCCCCTCCGATAGCAGCACAAGTACAGCAGACTACCAATTATTTGCTAAAACTGTTGACCTTCAATGATTCGGAGAGAGAAACCCGCGTGCCCTGTTGACGAAAACCAGAAAAAACGTTGAGAAAAATTCACCAGCCACGATCACCAATAATATAGAAGGAAAGCCCCTCCGATAGCAGCACAAGTACAGCAGACTAGCAATTATTTGCTAAAACTTTTGACCCTCTAGGTTTCGGATTGAGAAACCCACGTGCCCTGTTAAACGAACACCAGAAAAAACGTTGAGAAAAATTCACCAGCCACGTGCACCAATGAATATAGAAGGAAAGCCCCCCCGATAGCAGCACAAGTACAGCAGACTACCAATTATTTGCTAAAACTGTTGACCTTCAATGATTCGGATAGAGAAACCTACGTGCCCTGTTGACGAACACCAGAAAAAACGTTGAGAAAAATTCACCAACCACGTGCACCAATGAATATAGAAGGAAAGCCCCTCCGATAAGAGCACAAGTACAGCAGACTACAAATTATTTTCTAAAACTGTTGACCCTCTAGGTTTCGGAGAGAGAAACCCACGTGCCCTGTTGACGAACACCAGAAAAAACGTTGAGAAAAATTCACCATCCACGTGCACCAATGAATATAGAAGGAAAGCCCCTCCGATAGGAGCACAAGTACAGCAGGCTACAAATTATTTTCTAAAACTGTTGACCCTCTAGGTTTCGGAGAGAGAAACCCACGTGCCCTGTTGACGAACACCAGAAAAAACATTGAGAAAAATTCACCAGCCACGTGCACCAATGAATATAGAAGGAAAGCCCCTCCGATAGGAGCACAAGTACAGCAGACTACAAATTATTTGCTAAAACTGTTGACCCTCTAGGTTTCGGAGAGAGAAACCCACGTGCCCTGTTGACGAACACCAGAAAAAACATTGAGAAAAATTCACCAGCCACGTGCACCAATGAATATAGAAGGAAAGCCCCTCCGATAGCAGCACAAGTACAGCAGACTACCAATTATTTGCTAAAACTGTTGACTTTCAATGATTCGGAGAGAGAAACCCACGTGCCCTGTTGACGAACACCAGAAAAAACGTTGAGAAAAATTCACCAGCCACGTGCACCAATGAATATAGAAGGAAAGCCCCTCCGATAGGAGCGCAAGTACAGCAGACTACAAATTATTTGCTAAAACTGTTGACCCTCTAGGTTTCGGAGAGAGAAACCCACGTGCCCTGTTGACGAACACCAGAAAAAACGTTGAGAAAAATTCACCAGCCACGTGCACCAATGAATATAGAAGGAAAGCCCCTCCGATAGGAGCACAAGTACAGCAGACTACAAATTATTTTCTAAAACTGTTGACCCTCTAGGTTTCGGAGAGAGAAACCCACGTGCCCTGTTGACGAACACCAGAAAAAACGTTGAGAAAAATTCACCAGCCACGTGCACCAATGAATATAGAAGGAAAGCCCCTCCGATAGGAGCACAAGTACAGCAGACTACAAATTATTTTCTAAAACTGTTGACCCTCTAGGTTTCGGAGAGAGAAACCCACGTGCCTTGTTGACGAACACCAGAAAAAACGTTGAGAAAAATTCACCAGCCACGTGCATTAATGAATATAGAAGGAAAGCCCCTCCGATAGGAGCACAAGTACAGCAGACTACAAATTATTTTCTAAAACTGTTGACCTTCTAGGTTTCGGAGAGAGAAACCCACGTGCCCTGTTGACGAACACCAGAAAAAACGTTGAGAAAAATTCACCAGCCACGTGCACCAATGAATATAGAAGGAAAGCCCCTCCGATAGCAGCACAAGTACAGCAGACTACCAATTATTTGCTAAAACTGTTGACCTTCAATGATTCGGAGAGAGAAACCCACGTGCCCTGATGACGAACACCAGAAAAAACGTTGAGAAAAATTCACCAGCCACGTGCACCAATGAATATAGAAGGAAAACCCCTCCGATAGCAGCACAAGTACAGCAGACTACCAATTATTTGTTAAAACTGTTGACCTTCAATGATTCGGAGAGAGAAACCCACGTGCCCTGTTGACGAAAACCAGAAAAAACGTTGAGAAAAATTCACCAGCCACGTGCACCAATAATATAGAAGGAAAGCCCCTCCGATAGCAGCACAAGTACAGCAGACTAACAATTATTTGCTAAAACTGTTGACCCTCTAGGTTTCGGAGAGAGAAACCCACGTGCCCTGTTGACGAACACCAGAAAAAACGTTGAGAAAAATTCACCAGCCACGTGCACCAATGAATATAGAAGGAAAGCCCCTCCGATAGGAGCACAAGTACAGCAGACTACAAATTATTTTCTAAAACTGTTGACCCTCTAGGTTTCGGAGAGAGAAACCCACGTGCCCTGTTGACGAACACCAGAAAAAACGTTGAGAAAAATTCACCAGCCACGTGCACCAATGAATATAGAAGGAAAGCCCCTCCGATAGCAGCACAAGTACAGCAGACTAACAATTATTTGCTAAAACTGTTGACCCTCTAGGTTTCGGAGAGAGAAACCCACGTGCCCTGTTGACGAACACCAGAAAAAACGTTGAGAAAAATTCACCAGCCACGTGCACCAATGAATATAGAAGGAAAGCCCCTCCGATAGGAGCACAAGTACAGCAGACTACAAATTATTTTCTAAAACTGTTGACCCTCTAGGTTTCGGAGAGAGAAACCCACGTGCCCTGTTGACGAACACCAGAAAAAACGTTGAGAAAAATTCACCAGCCACGTGCACCAATGAATATAGAAGGAAAGCCCCTCCGATAGGAGCACAAGTACAGCAGACTACAAATTATTTTCTAAAACTGTTGACCTTCTAGGTTTCGGAGAGAGAAACCCACGTGCCCTGTTGACGAACACCAGAAAAAACGTTGAGAAAAATTCACCAGCCACGTGCACCAATGAATATAGAAGGAAAGCCCCTCCGATAGCAGCACAAGTACAGCAGACTACCAATTATTTGCTAAAACTGTTGACCTTCAATGATTCGGAGAGAGAAACCCACGTGCCCTGTTTACGAACACCAGAAAAAACGTTGAGAAAAATTCACCAGCCACGTGCACCAATGAATATAGAAGGAAAGCCCCTCCGATAGCAGCACAAGTACAGCAGACTACCAATTATTTGCTAAAACTGTTGACCTTCAATGATTCGGAGAGAGAAACCCACGTGCCCTGATGACGAACACCAGAAAAAACGTTGAGAAAAATTCACCAGCCACGTGCACCAATGAATATAGAAGGAAAACCCCTCCGATAGCAGCACAAGTACAGCAGACTACCAATTATTTGTTAAAACTGTTGACCTTCAATGATTCGGAGAGAGAAACCCACGTGCCCTGTTGACGAAAACCAGAAAAAACGTTGAGAAAAATTCACCAGCCACGTGCACCAATAATATAGAAGGAAAGCCCCTCCGATAGCAGCACAAATACAGCAGACTAACAATTATTTGCTAAAACTGTTGACCCTCTAGGTTTCGGAGAGAGAAACCCACGTGCCCTGTTGACGAAAACCAGAAAAAACGTTGAGAAAAATTCACCAGCCACGATCACCAATAATATAGAAGGAAAGCCCCTCCGATAGCAGCACAAGTACAGCAGACTAACAATTATTTGCTAAAACTGTTGACCTTCAATGATTCGGAGAGAGAAACCCACGTGCCCTGTTGACGAACACCAGAAAAAACGTTGAGAAAAATTCACCAGCCACGTGCACCAATAATATAGAAGGAAAGCCCCTCCGTTAGCAGCACAAGTACAGCAGACTAACAATTATTTGCTAAAACTTTTGACCCTCTAGGTTTCGGATTGAGAAACCCACGTGCCCTGTTAAACGAACACCAGAAAAAACGTTGAGAAAAATTCACCAGCCACGTGCACCAATGAATATAGAAGGAAAGCCCCCCCGATAGCAGCACAAGTACAGCAGACTACCAATTATTTGCTAAAACTGTTGACCTTCAATGATTCGGATAGAGAAACCTACGTGCCCTGTTGACGAACACCAGAAAAAACGTTGAGAAAAATTCACCAGCCACGTGCACCAATGAATATAGAAGGAAAGCCCCTCCGATAAGAGCACAAGTACAGCAGACTACAAATTATTTTCTAAAACTGTTGACCCTCTAGGTTTCGGAGAGAGAAACCCACGTGCCCTGTTGACGAACACCAGAAAAAACGTTGAGAAAAATTCACCATCCACGTGCACCAATGAATATAGAAGGAAAGCCCCTCCGATAGGAGCACAAGTACAGCAGGCTTCAAATTATTTTCTAAAACTGTTGACCCTCTAGGTTTCGGAGAGAGAAACCCACGTGCCCTGTTGACGAACACCAGAAAAAACGTTGAGAAAAATTCACCAGCCACGTGCACCAATGAATATAGAAGGAAAACCCCTCCGATAGCAGCACAAGTACAGCAGACTACCAATTATTTGTTAAAACTGTTGACCTTCAATGATTCGGAGAGAGAAACCCACGTGCCCTGTTGACGAAAACCAGAAAAAACGTTGAGAAAAATTCACCAGCCACGTGCACCAATAATATAGAAGGAAAGCCCCTCCGATAGCAGCACAAGTACAGCAGACTAACAATTATTTGCTAAAACTGTTGACCCTCTAGGTTTCGGAGAGAGAAACCCACGTGCCCTTTTGACGAAAACCAGAAAAAACGTTGAGAAAAATTCACCAGCCACGATCACCAATAATATAGAAGGAAAGCCCCTCCGATAGCAGCACAAGTACAGCAGACTAACAATTATTTGCTAAAACTGTTGACCTTCAATGATTCGGAGAGAGAAACCCACGTGCCCTGTTGACGAACACCAGAAAAAACGTTGAGAAAAATTCACCAGCCACGTGCACCAATAATATAGAAGGAAAGCCCCTCCGTTAGCAGCACAAGTACAGCAGACTAACAATTATTTGCTAAAACTTTTGACCCTCTAGGTTTCGGATTGAGAAACCCACGTGCCCTGTTAAACGAACACCAGAAAAAACGTTGAGAAAAATTCACCAGCCACGTGCACCAATGAATATAGAAGGAAAGCCCCCCCGATAGCAGCACAAGTACAGCAGACTACCAATTATTTGCTAAAACTGTTGACCTTCAATGATTCGGATAGAGAAACCTACGTGCCCTGTTGACGAACACCAGAAAAAACGTTGAGAAAAATTCACCAGCCACGTGCACCAATGAATATAGAAGGAAAGCCCCTCCGATAAGAGCACAAGTACAGCAGACTACAAATTATTTTCTAAAACTGTTGACCCTCTAGGTTTCGGAGAGAGAAACCCACGTGCCCTGTTGACGAACACCAGAAAAAACGTTGAGAAAAATTCACCATCCACGTGCACCAATGAATATAGAAGGAAAGCCCCTCCGATAGGAGCACAAGTACAGCAGGCTTCAAATTATTTTCTAAAACTGTTGACCCTCTAGGTTTCGGAGAGAGAAACCCACGTGCCCTGTTGACGAACACCAGAAAAAACGTTGAGAAAAATTCTCCAGCCACGTGCACCAATGAGTATAGAAGGAAAGCCCCTCCGATAGGAGCACAAGTACAGCAGACTACAAATTATTTTCTAAAACTGTTGACCCTCTAGGTTTCGGAGAGAGAAACCCACGTGCCCTGTTGACGAACACCAGAAAAAACATTGAGAAAAATTCACCAGCCACGTGCACCAATGAATATAGAAGGAAAGCCCCTCCGATAGGAGCACAAGTACAGCAGACTACAAATTATTTTCTAAAACTGTAGACCTTCTAGGTTTCGGAGAGAGAAACCCACGTGCCCTGTTGACGAACACCAGAAAGAACGTTGAGAAAAATTCACCAGCCACGTGCACCTATGAATATAGAAGGAAAGCCCCTCCGATAGGAGCACAAGTACAGCAGACTACAAATTATTTTCTAAAACTGTTGACCTTCTAGGTTTCGGAGAGAGAAACCCACGTGCCCTGTTGACGAACACCAGAAAAAACGTTGAGAAAAATTCACCAGCCACGTGCACCAATGAATATAGAAGGAAAGCCCCTCCGATAGCAGCACAAGTACAGCAGACTACCAATTATTTGCTAAAACTGTTGACTTTCAATGATTCGGAGAGAGAAACCCACCTGCCCTGTTGACGAACACCAGAAAAAACGTTGAGAAAAATTCACCAGCCACGTGCACCAATGAATATAGAAGGAAAGCCCCTCCGATAGGAGCACAAGTACAGCAGACTACAAATTATTTTCTAAAACTGTTGACCCTCTAGGTTTCGGAGAGAGAAACCCACGTGCCTTGTTGACGAACACCAGAAAAAACGTTGAGAAAAATTCACCAGCCACGTGCATTAATGAATATAGAAGGAAAGCCCCTCCGATAGGAGCACAAGTACAGCAGACTACAAATTATTTTCTAAAACTGTTGACCTTCTAGGTTTCGGAGAGAGAAACCCACGTGCCCTGTTGACGAACACCAGAAAAAACGTTGAGAAAAATTCACCAGCCACGTGCACCAATGAATATAGAAGGAAAGCCCCTCCGATAGCAGCACAAGTACAGCAGACTACCAATTATTTGCTAAAACTGTTGACCTTCAATGATTCGGAGAGAGAAACCCACGTGCCCTGATGACGAACACCAGAAAAAACGTTGAGAAAAATTCACCAGCCACGTGCACCAATGAATATAGAAGGAAAACCCCTCCGATAGCAGCACAAGTACAGCAGACTACCAATTATTTGTTAAAACTGTTGACCTTCAATGATTCGGAGAGAGAAACCCACGTGCCCTGTTGACGAAAACCAAAAAAAACGTTGAGAAAAATTCACCAGCCACGTGCACCAATAATATAGAAGGAAAGCCCCTCCGATAGCAGCACAAGTACAGCAGACTAACAATTATTTGCTAAAACTGTTGACCCTCTAGGTTTCGGAGAGAGAAACCCACGTGCCCTGTTGACGAACACCAGAAAAAACGTTGAGAAAAATTCACCAGCCACGTGCACCAATGAATATAGAAGGAAAGCCCCTCCGATAGGAGCACAAGTACAGCAGACTACAAATTATTTTCTAAAACTGTTGACCCTCTAGGTTTCGGAGAGAGAAACCCACGTGCCCTGTTGACGAACACCAGAAAAAACGTTGAGAAAAATTCACCAGCCACGTGCACCAATGAATATAGAAGGAAAGCCCCTCCGATAGGAGCACAAGTACAGCAGACTACAAATTATTTTCTAAAACTGTTGACCTTCTAGGTTTCGGAGAGAGAAACCCACGTGCCCTGTTGACGAACACCAGAAAAAACGTTGAGAAAAATTCACCAGCCACGTGCACCAATGAATATAGAAGGAAAGCCCCTCCGATAGCAGGACAAGTACAGCAGACTACCAATTATTTGCTAAAACTGTTGACCTTCAATGATTCGGAGAGAGAAACCCACGTGCCCTGTTTACGAACACCAGAAAAAACGTTGAGAAAAATTCACCAGCCACGTGCACCAATGAATATAGAAGGAAAGCCCCTCCGATAGCAGCACAAGTACAGCAGACTACCAATTATTTGCTAAAACTGTTGACCTTCAATGATTCGGAGAGAGAAACCCACGTGCCCTGTTGACGAAAACCAGAAAAAACGTTGAGAAAAATTCACCAGCCACGATCACCAATAATATAGAAGGAAAGCCCCTCCGATAGCAGCACAAGTACAGCAGACTAACAATTATTTGCTAAAACTGTTGACCTTCAATGATTCGGAGAGAGAAACCCACGTGCCCTGTTGACGAACACCAGAAAAAACGTTGAGAAAAATTCACCAGCCACGTGCACCAATAATATAGAAGGAAAGCCCCTCCGTTAGCAGCACAAGTACAGCAGACTAACAATTATTTGCTAAAACTTTTGACCCTCTAGGTTTCGGATTGAGAAACCCACGTGCCCTGTTAAACGAACACCAGAAAAAACGTTGAGAAAAATTCACCAGCCACGTGCACCAATGAATATAGAAGGAAAGCCCCCCCGATAGCAGCACAAGTACAGCAGACTACCAATTATTTGCTAAAACTGTTGACCTTCAATGATTCGGAGAGAGAAACCCACGTGCCCTGTTGACGAACACCAGAAAAAACGTTGAGAAAAATTCACCATCCACGTGCACCAATGAATATAGAAGGAAAGCCCCTCCGATAGGAGCACAAGTACAGCAGACTACAAATTATTTTCTAAAACTGTTGACCTTCTAGGTTTCGGAGAGAGAAACCCACGTGCCCTGTTGACGAACACCAGAAAAAACGTTGAGAAAAATTCACCAGCCACGTGCACCAATGAATATAGAAGGAAAGCCCCTCCGATAGCAGCACAAGTACAGCAGACTACCAATTATTTGCTAAAACTGTTGACCTTCAATGATTCGGAGAGAGAAACCCACGTGCCCTGATGACGAACACCAGAAAAAACGTTGAGAAAAATTCACCAGCCACGTGCACCAATGAATATAGAAGGAAGACCCCTCCGATAGCAGCACAAGTACAGCAGACTAACAATTATTTGCTAAAACTGTTGACCCTCTAGGTTTCGGAGAGAGAAACCCACGTGCCCTGTTGACGAACACCAGAAAAAACGTTGAGAAAAATTCACCAGCCACGTGCACCAATGAATATAGAAGGAAAGCCCCTCCGATAGGAGCACAAGTACAGCAGACTACAAATTATTTTCTAAAACTGTTGACCTTCTAGGTTTCGGAGAGAGAAACCCACGTGCCCTGTTGACGAACACCAGAAAAAACGTTGAGAAAAATTCACCAGCCACGTGCACCAATGAATATAGAAGGAAAGCCCCTCCGATAGCAGCACAAGTACAGCAGACTACCAATTATTTGCTAAAACTGTTGACTTTCAATGATTCGGAGAGAGAAACCCACGTGCCCTGTTGACGAACACCAGAAAAAACGTTGAGAAAAATTCACCAGCCACGTGCACCAATGAATATAGAAGGAAAGCCCCTCCGATAGGAGCACAAGTACAGCAGACTACAAATTATTTTCTAAAACTGTTGACCCTCTAGGTTTCGGAGAGAGAAACCCACGTGCCTTGTTGACGAACACCAGAAAAAACGTTGAGAAAAATTCACCAGCCACGTGCATTAATGAATATAGAAGGAAAGCCCCTCCGATAGGAGCACAAGTACAGCAGACTACAAATTATTTTCTAAAACTGTTGACCTTCTAGGTTTCGGAGAGAGAAACCCACGTGCCCTGTTGACGAACACCAGAAAAAACGTTGAGAAAAATTCACCAGCCACGTGCACCAATGAATATAGAAGGAAAGCCCCTCCGATAGCAGCACAAGTACAGCAGACTACCAATTATTTGCTAAAACTGTTGACCTTCAATGATTCGGAGAGAGAAACCCACGTGCCCTGATGACGAACACCAGAAAAAACGTTGAGAAAAATTCACCAGCCACGTGCACCAATGAATATAGAAGGAAAACCCCTCCGATAGCAGCACAAGTACAGCAGACTACCAATTATTTGTTAAAACTGTTGACCTTCAATGATTCGGAGAGAGAAACCCACGTGCCCTGTTGACGAAAACCAGAAAAAACGTTGAGAAAAATTCACCAGCCACGTGTACCAATAATATAGAAGGAAAGCCCCTCCGATAGCAGCACAAGTACAGCAGACTAACAATTATTTGCTAAAACTGTTGACCCTCTAGGTTTCGGAGAGAGAAACCCACGTGCCCTGTTGACGAACACCAGAAAAAACGTTGAGAAAAATTCACCAGCCACGTGCACCAATGAATATAGAAGGAAAGCCCCTCCGATAGGAGCACAAGTACAGCAGACTACAAATTATTTTCTAAAACTGTTGACCCTCTAGGTTTCGGAGAGAGAAACCCACGTGCCTTGTTGACGAACACCAGAAAAAACGTTGAGAAAAATTCACCAGCCACGTGCATTAATGAATATAGAAGGAAAGCCCCTCCGATAGGAGCACAAGTACAGCAGACTACAAATTATTTTCTAAAACTGTTGACCTTCTAGGTTTCGGAGAGAGAAACCCACGTGCCCTGTTGACGAACACCAGAAAAAACGTTGAGAAAAATTCACCAGCCACGTGCACCAATGAATATAGAAGGAAAGCCCCTCCGATAGCAGCACAAGTACAGCAGACTACCAATTATTTGCTAAAACTGTTGACCTTCAATGATTCGGAGAGAGAAACCCACGTGCCCTGATGACGAACACCAGAAAAAACGTTGAGAAAAATTCACCAGCCACGTGCACCAATGAATATAGAAGGAAAACCCCTCCGATAGCAGCACAAGTACAGCAGACTACCAATTATTTGTTAAAACTGTTGACCTTCAATGATTCGGAGAGAGAAACCCACGTGCCCTGTTGACGAAAACCAGAAAAAACGTTGAGAAAAATTCACCAGCCACGTGCACCAATAATATAGAAGGAAAGCCCCTCCGATAGCAGCACAAGTACAGCAGACTAACAATTATTTGCTAAAACTGTTGACCCTCTAGGTTTCGGAGAGAGAAACCCACGTGCCCTGTTGACGAACACCAGAAAAAACGTTGAGAAAAATTCACCAGCCACGTGCACCAATGAATATAGAAGGAAAGCCCCTCCGATAGGAGCACAAGTACAGCAGACTACAAATTATTTTCTAAAACTGTTGACCCTCTAGGTTTCGGAGAGAGAAACCCACGTGCCCTGTTGACGAACACCAGAAAAAACGTTGAGAAAAATTCACCAGCCACGTGCACCAATGAATATAGAAGGAAAGCCCCTCCGATAGGAGCACAAGTACAGCAGACTACAAATTATTTTCTAAAACTGTTGACCTTCTAGGTTTCGGAGAGAGAAACCCACGTGCCCTGTTGACGAACACCAGAAAAAACGTTGAGAAAAATTCACCAGCCACGTGCACCAATGAATATAGAAGGAAAGCCCCTCCGATAGCAGCACAAGTACAGCAGACTACCAATTATTTGCTAAAACTGTTGACCTTCAATGATTCGGAGAGAGAAACCCACGTGCCCTGTTTACGAACACCAGAAAAAACGTTGAGAAAAATTCACCAGCCACGTGCACCAATGAATATAGAAGGAAAGCCCCTCCGATAGCAGCACAAGTACAGCAGACTAACAATTATTTGCTACAACTGTTGACCTTCAATGATTCGGAGAGAGAAACCCACGTGCCCTGTTGACGAACACCAGAAAAAACGTTGAGAAAAATTCACCAGCCACGTGCACCAATAATATAGAAGGAAAGCCCCTCCGTTAGCAGCACAAGTACAGCAGACTAACAATTATTTGCTAAAACTTTTGACCCTCTAGGTTTCGGATTGAGAAACCCACGTGCCCTGTTAAACGAACACCAGAAAAAACGTTGAGAAAAATTCACCAGCCACGTGCACCAATGAATATAGAAGGAAAGCCCCCCCGATAGCAGCACAAGTACAGCAGACTACCAATTATTTGCTAAAACTGTTGACCTTCAATGATTCGGATAGAGAAACCTACGTGCCCTGTTGACGAACACCAGAAAAAACGTTGAGAAAAATTCACCAGCCACGTGCACCAATGAATATAGAAGGAAAGCCCCTCCGATAAGAGCACAAGTACAGCAGACTACAAATTATTTTCTAAAACTGTTGACCCTCTAGGTTTCGGAGAGAGAAACCCACGTGCCCTGTTGACGAACACCAGAAAAAACGTTGAGAAAAATTCACCATCCACGTGCACCAATGAATATAGAAGGAAAGCCCCTCCGATAGGAGCACAAGTACAGCAGGCTACAAATTATTTTCTAAAACTGTTGACCCTCTAGGTTTCGGAGAGAGAAACCCACGTGCCCTGTTGACGAACACCAGAAAAAACGTTGAGAAAAATTCTCCAGCCACGTGCACCAATGAGTATAGAAGGAAAGCCCCCCCGATAGCAGCACAAGTACAGCAGACTACCACTTATTTGCTAAAACTGTTGACCTTCAATGATTCGGATAGAGAAACCTACGTGCCCTGTTGACGAACACCAGAAAAAACGTTGAGAAAAATTCACCAGCCACGTGCACCAATGAATATAGAAGGAAAGCCCCTCCGATAGGAGCACAAGTACAGCAGACTACAAATTATTTTCTAAAACTGTTGACCCTCTAGGTTTCGGAGAGAGAAACCCACGTGCCCTGTTGACGAACACCAGAAAAAACATTGAGAAAAATTCACCAGCCACGTGCACCAATGAATATAGAAGGAAAGCCCCTCCGATAGGAGCACAAGTACAGCAGACTACAAATTATTTTCTAAAACTGTAGACCTTCTAGGTTTCGGAGAGAGAAACCCACGTGCCCTGTTGACGAACACCAGAAAAAACGTTGAGAAAAATTCACCAGCCACGTGCACCAATGAATATAGAAGGAAAGCCCCTCCGATAGCAGCACAAGTACAGCAGACTACCAATTATTTGCTAAAACTGTTGACCTTCAATGATTCGGAGAGAGAAACCCACGTGCCCTGTTGACGAACACCAGAAAAAACGTTGAGAAAAATTTACCAGCCACGTGCACCAATAATATAGAAGAAAAGCCCCTCCGTTAGCAGCACAAGTACAGCAGACTAACAATTATTTGCTAAAACTGTTGACCCTCTAGGTTTCGGAGAGAGAAACCCACGTGCCCTGTTGAGGAACACCAGAAAAAACGTTGAGAAAAATTCACCAGCCACGTGCACCAATGAATATAGAAGGAAACCCCTCCGATAGGAGCACAAGTACAGCAGACGACAAATTATTTTCTAAAACTGTAGACCTTCTAGGTTTCGGAGAGAGAAACCCACGTGCCCTGTTGACGAACACCAGAAAGAACGTTGAGAAAAATTCACCAGCCACGTGCACCTACGAAAATAGAAGGAAAGCCACTCCGATAGGAGCACAAGTACAGCAGACGACAAATTATTTTCTAAAACTGTAGACCTTCTAGGTTTCGGAGAGAGAAACCCACGTGCCCTGTTGACGAACACCAGAAAAAACGTTGAGAAAAATTCTCCAGACACGTGCACCAATGAGTATAGAAGGAAAGCCCCCCCGATAGCAGCACAAGTACAGCAGACTACCACTTATTTGCTAAAACTGTTGACCTTCAATGATTCGGATAGAGAAACCTACGTGCCCTGTTGACGAACACCAGAAAAAACGTTGAGAAAAATTCACCAGCCACGTGCACCAATGAATATAGAAGGAAAGCCCCTCCGATAGGAGCACAAGTACAGCAGACTACAAATTATTTTCTAAAACTGTTGACCCTCTAGGTTTCGGAGAGAGAAACCCACGTGCCCTGTTGACGAACACCAGAAAAAACATTGAGAAAAATTCACCAGCCACGTGCACCAATGAATATAGAAGGAAAGCCCCTCCGATAGGAGCACAAGTACAGCAGACTACAAATTATTTTCTAAAACTGTAGACCTTCTAGGTTTCGGAGAGAGAAACCCACGTGCCCTGTTGACGAACACCAGAAAGAACGTTGAGAAAAATTCACCAGCCACGTGCACCTATGAATATAGAAGGAAAGCCCCTCCGATAGGAGCACAAGTACAGCAGACTACAAATTTTTTTCTAAAACTGTTGACCTTCTAGGTTTCGGAGAGAGAAACCCACGTGCCCTGTTGACGAACACCAGAAAAAACGTTGAGAAAAATTCACCAGCCACGTGCACCAATGAATATAGAAGGAAAGCCCCTCCGATAGCAGCACAAGTACAGCAGACTACCAATTATTTGCTAAAACTGTTGACCTTCAATGATTCGGAGAGAGAAACCCACGTGCCCTGTTGACGAACACCAGAAAAAACGTTGAGAAAAATTTACCAGCCACATGCACCAATAATATAGAAGGAAAGCCCCTCCGTTAGCAGCACAAGTACAGCAGACTAACAATTATTTGCTAAAACTGTTGACCCTCTAGGTTTCGGAGAGAGAAACCCACGTGCCCTGTTGAGGAACACCAGAAAAAACGTTGAGAAAAATTCACCAGCCACGTGCACCAATGAATATAGAAGGAAAGCCCCTCCGATAGCAGCACAAGTACAGCGGACTAACAATTATTTGCTAAAACTTTTGACCCTCTAGGTTTCGGAGAGAGAAACCCACGTGCCCTGTTAAACGAACACCAGAAAAAACGTTGAGAAAAATTCACCAGCCACGTGCACCAATGAATATAGAAGGAAAGCCCCTCCGATAGCAGCACAAGTACAGCAGACTACCAATTATTTGCTAAAACTGTTGACCTTCAATGATTCGGAGAGAGAAACCCACGTGCCCTGTTGACGAACACCAGAAAAAACGTTGAGAAAAATTTACCAGCCACGTGCACCAATAATATAGAAGGAAAGCCCCTCCGTTAGCAGCACAAGTACAGCAGACTAACAATTATTTGCTAAAACTGTTGACCCTCTAGGTTTCGGAGAGACAAACCCACGTGCCCTGTTGACGAACACCAGAAAAAACGTTGAGAAAAATTCACCAGCCACGTGCACCAATGAATATAGAAGGAAAGCCTCTCCGATAGGAGCACAAGTACAGCAGACTACAAATTATTTTCTAAAACTGTAGACCTTCTAGGTTTCGGAGAGAGAAACCCACGTGCCCTGTTGACGAACACCAGAAAAAACGTTGAGAAAAATTCACCAGCCACGTGCACCAATGAATATAGAAGGAAAGCCCCTCCGATAGGAGCACAAGTACAGCATACTACAAATTTTTTTCTAAAACTGTTGACCTTCTAGGTTTCGGAGAGAGAAACCCACGTGCCCTGTTGACGAACACCAGAAAAAACGTTGAGAAAAATTCACCAGCCACGTGCACCAATGAATATAGAAGGAAAGCCCCTCCGATAGGAGCACAAGTACAGCAGACGACAAATTATTTTCTAAAACTGTAGACCTTCTAGGTTTCGGAGAGAGAAACCCACGTGCCCTGTTGACGAACACCAGAAAGAACGTTGAGAAAAATTCACCAGCCACGTGCACCTACGAAAATAGAAGGAAAGCCCCTCCGATAGGAGCACAAGTACAGCAGACTACAAATTTTTTTCTAAAACTGTTGACCTTCTAGGTTTTGGAGAGAGAAACCCACGTGCCCTGTTGACGAACACCAGAAAAAACGTTGAGAAAAATTCACCATCCACGTGCACCAATGAATATAGACGGAAAGCCCCTCCGATAGGAGCACAAGTACAGCAGACTACAAATTATTTTCTAAAACTGTTGACCTTCTAGGTTTCGGAGAGGGAAACCCACGTGCCCTGTTGACGAACACCAGCAAAAACGTTGAGAAAAATTCACCAGCCACGTGAACCAATGAATATAGAAGGAAAGCCTCTCCTATAGCAGCAAAAGTACAGCAGACTACCAATTATTTGCTAAAACTGTTGACCTTCAATGATTCGGATAGAGAAACCCACGTGCCCTGTTGAAGAACACCAGAAAAAACGTTGAGAAAAATTTACCAGCCACGTGCACCAATGAATATAGAAGAAAAGCCCCCCCATAGCAGCACAAGTACAGCAGACTACCAATTATTTGCTAAAACTGTTGACCTTCAATGATTCGGATAGAGAAACCTACGTGCCCTGTTGACGAACACCAGAAAAAACGTTGAGAAAAATTCACCAGCCACGTGCACCAATGAATATAGAAGGAAAGCCCCTCCGATAGCAGCACAAGTACAGCAGACTACCAATTATTTGCTAAAACTGTTGACCTTCAATGATTCGGAGGGAGAAACCCACGTGCCCTGTTGACGAAAACCAGAAAAAACGTTGAGAAAAATTCACCAGCCACGTGCACCAATAATATAGAAGGAAAGCCCCTCCGATAGCAGCACAAGTACAGCAGACTAACAATTATTTGCTAAAACTGTTGACCTTCTAGGTTTCGGAGAGAGAAACCCACGTGCCCTATTGACGAACACCAGAAAAAACGTTGAGAAAAATTCACCAGCCACGTGCACCAATGAATATAGAAGGAAAGCCCCTCCGATAGGAGCACAAGTACAGCAGACTACAAATTATTTTCTAAAACTGTAGACCTTCTAGGTTTCGGAGAGAGAAACCCACGTGCCCTGTTGACGAACACCAGAAAGAACGTTGAGAAAAATTCACCAGCCACGTGCACCAATGAATATAGAAGGAAAGCCCCTCCGATAGGAGCACAAGTACAGCAGACGACAAATTATTTTCTAAAACTGTAGACCTTCTAGGTTTCGGAGAGAGAAACCCACGTGCCCTGTTGACGAACACCAGAAAAAACGTTGAGAAAAATTCTCCAGCCACGTGCACCAATGAGTATAGAAGGAAAGCCCCCCCGATAGCAGCACAAGTACAGCAGACTACCACTTATTTGCTAAAACTGTTGACCTTCAATGATTCGGATAGAGAAACCTACGTGCCCTGTTGACGAACACCAGAAAAAACGTTGAGAAAAATTCACCAGCCACGTGCACCAATGAATATAGAAGGAAAGCCCCTCCGATAGGAGCACAAGTACAGCAGACTACAAATTATTTTCTAAAACTGTTGACCCTCTAGGTTTCGGAGAGAGAAACCCACGTGCCCTGTTGACGAACACCAGAAAAAACGTTGAGAAAAATTTACCAGCCACGTGCACCAATAATATAGAAGAAAAGCCCCTCCGTTAGCAGCACAAGTACAGCAGACTAACAATTATTTGCTAAAACTGTTGACCCTCTAGGTTTCGGAGGAGAGAAACCCACGTGCCCTGTTGAGGAACACCAGAAAAAACGTTGAGAAAAATTCACCAGCCACGTGCACCAATGAATATAGAAGGAAACCCCTCCGATAGGAGCACAAGTACAGCAGACGACAAATTATTTTCTAAAACTGTAGACCTTCTAGGTTTCGGAGAGAGAAACCCACGTGCCCTGTTGACGAACACCAGAAAGAACGTTGAGAAAAATTCACCAGCCACGTGCACCTACGAAAATAGAAGGAAAGCCACTCCGATAGGAGCACAAGTACAGCAGACGACAAATTATTTTCTAAAACTGTAGACCTTCTAGGTTTCGGAGAGAGAAACCCACGTGCCCTGTTGACGAACACCAGAAAAAACGTTGAGAAAAATTTACCAGCCACGTGCACCAATAATATAGAAGAAAAGCCCCTCCGTTAGCAGCACAAGTACAGCAGACTAACAATTATTTGCTAAAACTGTTGACCCTCTAGGTTTCGGAGAGAGAAACCCACGTGCCCTGTTGAGGAACACCAGAAAAAACGTTGAGAAAAATTCACCAGCCACGTGCACCAATGAATATAGAAGGAAACCCCTCCGATAGGAGCACAAGTACAGCAGACGACAAATTATTTTCTAAAACTGTAGACCTTCTAGGTTTCGGAGAGAGAAACCCACGTGCCCTGTTGACGAACACCAGAAAGAACGTTGAGAAAAATTCACCAGCCACGTGCACCTACGAAAATAGAAGGAAAGCCACTCCGATAGGAGCACAAGTATAGCAGACGACAAATTATTTTCTAAAACTGTAGACCTTCTAGGTTTCGGAGAGAGAAACCCACGTGCCCTGTTGACGAACACCAGAAAAAACGTTGAGAAAAATTCTCCAGCCACGTGCACCAATGAGTATAGAAGGAAAGCCCCCCCGATAGCAGCACAAGTACAGCAGACTACCACTTATTTGCTAAAACTGTTGACCTTCAATGATTCGGATAGAGAAACCTACGTGCCCTGTTGACGAACACCAGAAAAAACGTTGAGAAAAATTCACCAGCCACGTGCACCAATGAATATAGAAGGAAAGCCCCTCCGATAGGAGCACAAGTACAGCAGACTACAAATTATTTTCTAAAACTGTTGACCCTCTAGGTTTCGGAGAGAGAAACCCACGTGCCCTGTTGACGAACACCAGAAAAAACATTGAGAAAAATTCACCAGCCACGTGCACCAATGAATATAGAAGGAAAGCCCCTCCGATAGGAGCACAAGTACAGCAGACTACAAATTATTTTCTAAAACTGTAGACCTTCTAGGTTTCGGAGAGAGAAACCCACGTGCCCTGTTGACGAACACCAGAAAGAACGTTGAGAAAAATTCACCAGCCACGTGCACCTATGAATATAGAAGGAAAGCCCCTCCGATAGGAGCACAAGTACAGCAGACTACAAATTTTTTTCTAAAACTGTTGACCTTCTAGGTTTCGGAGAGAGAAACCCACGTGCCCTGTTGACGAACACCAGAAAAAACGTTGAGAAAAATTCACCAGCCACGTGCACCAATGAATATAGAAGGAAAGCCCCTCCGATAGCAGCACAAGTACAGCAGACTACCAATTATTTGCTAAAACTGTTGACCTTCAATGATTCGGAGAGAGAAACCCACGTGCCCTGTTGACGAACACCAGAAAAAACGTTGAGAAAAATTTACCAGCCACATGCACCAATAATATAGAAGGAAAGCCCCTCCGTTAGCAGCACAAGTACAGCAGACTAACAATTATTTGCTAAAACTGTTGACCCTCTAGGTTTCGGAGAGAGAAACCCACGTGCCCTGTTGAGGAACACCAGAAAAAACGTTGAGAAAAATTCACCAGCCACGTGCACCAATGAATATAGAAGGAAAGCCCCTCCGATAGCAGCACAAGTACAGCGGACTAACAATTATTTGCTAAAACTTTTGACCCTCTAGGTTTCGGAGAGAGAAACCCACGTGCCCTGTTAAACGAACACCAGAAAAAACGTTGAGAAAAATTCACCAGCCACGTGCACCAATGAATATAGAAGGAAAGCCCCTCCGATAGCAGCACAAGTACAGCAGACTACCAATTATTTGCTAAAACTGTTGACCTTCAATGATTCGGAGAGAGAAACCCACGTGCCCTGTTGACGAACACCAGAAAAAACGTTGAGAAAAATTTACCAGCCACGTGCACCAATAATATAGAAGGAAAGCCCCTCCGTTAGCAGCACAAGTACAGCAGACTAACAATTATTTGCTAAAACTGTTGACCCTCTAGGTTTCGGAGAGAAAAACCCACGTGTCCTGTTGAGGAACACCAGAAAAAACGTTGAGAAAAATTCACCAGCCACGTGCACCAATGAATATAGAAGGAAAGCCCCTCCGATAGCAGCACAAGTACAGTGGACTAACAATTATTTGCTAAAACTTTTGACCCTCTAGGTTTCGGAGAGAGAAACCTACGTGCCCTGTTGACGAACACCAGAAAGAACGTTGAGAAAAATTCACCAGCCACGTGCACCTACGAAAATAGAAGGAAAGCCCCTCCGATAGGAGCACAAGTACAGCAGACGACAAATTATTTTCTAAAACTGTAGACCTTCTAGGTTTCGGAGAGAGAAACCCACGTGCCCTGTTGACGAACACCAGAAAGAACGTTGAGAAAAATTCACCAGCCACGTGCACCTACGAAAATAGAAGGAAAGCCCCTCCGATAGGAGCACAAGTACAGCAGACTACAAATTTTTTTCTAAAACTGTTGACCTTCTAGGTTTTGGAGAGAGAAACCCACGTGCCCTGTTGACGAACACCAGAAAAAACGTTGAGAAAAATTCACCATCCACGTGCACCAATGAATATAGACGGAAAGCCCCTCCGATAGGAGCACAAGTACAGCAGACTACAAATTATTTTCTAAAACTGTTGACCTTCTAGGTTTCGGAGAGGGAAACCCACGTGCCCTGTTGACGAACACCAGCAAAAACGTTGAGAAAAATTCACCAGCCACGTGAACCAATGAATATAGAAGGAAAGCCTCTCCTATAGCAGCAAAAGTACAGCAGACTACCAATTATTTGCTAAAACTGTTGACCTTCAATGATTCGGATAGAGAAACCCACGTGCCCTGTTGAAGAACACCAGAAAAAACGTTGAGAAAAATTTACCAGCCACGTGCACCAATGAATATAGAAGAAAAGCCCCCCCATAGCAGCACAAGTACAGCAGACTACCAATTATTTGCTAAAACTGTTGACCTTCAATGATTCGGATAGAGAAACCTACGTGCCCTGTTGACGAACACCAGAAAAAACGTTGAGAAAAATTCACCAGCCACGTGCACCAATGAATATAGAAGGAAAGCCCCTCCGATAGCAGCACAAGTACAGCAGACTACCAATTATTTGCTAAAACTGTTGACCTTCAATGATTCGGGGGGAGAAACCCACGTGCCCTGTTGACGAAAACCAGAAAAAACGTTGAGAAAAATTCACCAGCCACGTGCACCAATAATATAGAAGGAAAGCCCCTCCGATAGCAGCACAAGTACAGCAGACTAACAATTATTTGCTAAAACTGTTGACCTTCTAGGTTTCGGAGAGAGAAACCCTCGTGCCCTATTGACGAACACCAGAAAAAACGTTGAGAAAAATTCACCAGCCACGTGCACCAATGAATATAGAAGGAAAGCCCCTCCGATAGGAGCACAAGTACAGCAGACTACAAATTATTTTCTAAAACTGTAGACCTTCTAGGTTTCGGAGAGAGAAACCCACGTGCCCTGTTGACGAACACCAGAAAGAACGTTGAGAAAAATTCACCAGCCACGTGCACCTACGAAAATAGAAGGAAAGCCCCTCCGATAGCAGCACAAGTACAGCAGACTACCAATTATTTGCTAAAACTGTTGACCTTCAATGATTCGGAGAGAGAAACCCACGTGCCCTGTTGACGAACACCAGAAAAAACGTTGAGAAAAATTCACCAGCCACGTGCACCAATGAATATAGAAGGAAAGCCCCTCCGATAGGAGCACAAGTACAGCAGACTACAAATTTTTTTCTAAAACTGTTGACCTTCTAGGTTTCGGAGAGAGAAACCCACGTGCCCTGTTGACGAACACCAGAAAAAACGTTGAGAAAAATTCACCAGCCACGTGCACCAATGAATATAGAAGGAAAGCCCCTCCGATAGCAGCACAAGTACAGCAGACTACCAATTATTTGCTAAAACTGTTGACCTTCAATGATTCGGAGAGAGAAACCCACGTGCCCTGTTGACGAACACCAGAAAAAACGTTGAGAAAAATTTACCAGCCACGTGCACCAATAATATAGAAGGAAAGCCCCTCCGTTAGCAGCACAAGTACAGCAGACTAACAATTATTTGCTAAAACTGTTGACCCTCTAGGTTTCGGAGAGAGAAACCCACGTGCCCTGTTGAGGAACACCAGAAAAAACGTTGAGAAAAATTCACCAGCCACGTGCACCAATGAATATAGAATGAAAGCCCCTCCGATAGCAGCACAAGTACAGCGGACTAACAATTATTTGCTAAAACTTTTGACCCTCTAGGTTTCGGAGAGAGAAACCCACGTGCCCTGTTAAACTAACACCAGAAAAAACGTTGAGAAAAATTCACCAGCCACGTGCACCAATGAATATAGAAGGAAAGCCCCTCCGATAGCAGCACAAGTACAGCAGACTACCAATTATTTGCTAAAACTGTTGACCTTCAATGATTCGGAGAGAGAAACCCACGTGCCCTGTTGACGAACACCAGAAAAAACGTTGAGAAAAATTTACCAGCCACGTGCACCAATAATATAGAAGGAAAGCCCCACCGTTAGCAGCACAAGTACAGCAGACTAACAATTATTTGCTAAAACTGTTGACCCTCTAGGTTTCGGAGAGAGACACCCACGTGCCCTGTTGAGGAACACCAGAAAAAACGTTGAGAAAAATTCACCAGCCACGTGCACCAATGAATATAGAAGGAAAGCCCCTCCGATAGCAGCACAAGTACAGCGGACTAACAATTATTTGCTAAAACTTTTGACCCTCTAGGTTTCGGAGAGAGAAACCCACGTGCCCTGTTAAACGAACACCAGAAAAAACGTTGAGAAAAATTCACCAGCCACGTGCACCAATGAATATAGAAGGAAAGCCCCACCGGTAGCAGCACAAGTACAGCAGACTACCACTTATTTGCTAAAACTGTTGACCTTCAATGATTCGGATAGAGAAACCTACGTGCCCTGTTGACGAAAACCAGAAAAAACGTTGAGAAAAATTCACCAGCCACGTGCACCAATGAATATAGAAGGAAAGCCCCTCCGATAGGAGCACAAGTACAGCAGACTACAAATTATTTTCTAAAACTGTTGACCTTCTAGGTTTCGGAGAGGGAAACCCACGTGCCCTGTTGACGAACACCAGAAAAAACGTTGAGAAAAATTCACCAGCCACGTGCACCAATGAATATAGAAGGAAACCCCTCCGATAGGAGCACAAGTACAGCAGGCTACAAATTATTTTCTAAAACTGTAGACCTTCTAGGTTTCGGAGAGAGAAACCCACGTGCCCTGTTGACGAACACCAGAAAGAACGTTGAGAAAAATTCACCATCCACGTGCACCAATGAATATAGAAGGAAAGCCCCTCCGATAGGAGCACAAGTACAGCAGGCTACAAATTATTTTCTAAAACTGTAGACCCTCTAGGTTTCGGAGAGAGAAACCCACGTGCCCTGTTGACGAACACCAGAAAAAACGTTGAGAAAAATTCACTAGCCACGTGCACCAATGAATATAGAAGGAAAGCCCCTCCGATAGGAGCACAAGTACAGCAGACTACAAATTATTTTCTAAAACTGTTGACCTTCTAGGTTTCGGAGAGAGAAACCCACATGCCCTGTTGACGAACACCAGAAAAAACGTTGAGAAAAATTCACCAGCCACGTGCACCAATGAATATAGAAGGAAAGCCCCTCCGATAGGAGCACAAGTACAGCAGACTACAAATTATTTTCTAAAACTGTTGACCTTCTAGGTTTCGGAGAGAGAAACCCACGTGCCCTGTTGACGAACACCAGAAAAAACGTTGAGAAAAATTCACCAGCCACGTGCACCAATGAATATAGAAGGAAAGCCCCTCCGATAGGAGCACAAGTACAGCAGACGACAAATTATTTTCTAAAACTGTAGACCTTCTAGGTTTCGGAGAGAGAAACCCACGTGCCCTGTTGACGAACACCAGAAAGAACGTTGAGTAAAATTCACCAGCCACGTGCACCTACGAAAATAGAAGGAAAGCCCCTCCGATAGGAGCACAAGTACAGCAGACGACAAATTATTTTCTAAAACTGTAGACCTTCTAGGTTTCGGAGAGAGAAACCCACGTGCCCTGTTGACGAACACCAGAAAAAACGTTAAGAAAAATTCACCAGCCACGTGCACCAATGAATATAGAAGGAAAGCCCCTCCGATAGGAGCACAAGTACAGCAGACTACAAATTTTTTTCTAAAACTGTTGACCTTCTAGGTTTCGGAGAGAGAAACCCACGTGCCCTGTTGACGAACACCAGAAAAAACGTTGAGAAAAATTCACCAGCCACGTGCACCAATGAATATAGAAGGAAAGCCCCTCCGATAGGAGCACAAGTACAGCAGACGACAAATTATTTTCTAAAACTGTAGACCTTCTAGGTTTCGGAGAGAGAAACCCACGTGCCCTGTTGACGAACACCAGAAAGAACGTTGAGAAAAATTCACCAGCCACGTGCACCTACGAAAATAGAAGGAAAGCCCCTCCGATAGGAGCACAAGTACAGCAGACTACAAATTTTTTTCTAAAACTGTAGACCTTCTAGGTTTTGGAGAGAGAAACCCACGTGCCCTGTTGACGAACACCAGAAAAAACGTTGAGAAAAATTCACCATCCACGTGCACCAATGAATATAGACGGAAAGCCCCTCCGATAGGAGCACAAGTACAGCAGACTACAAATTATTTTCTAAAACTGTTGACCTTCTAGGTTTCGGAGAGGGAAACCCACGTGCCCTGTTGACGAACACCAGAAAAAACGTTGAGAAAAATTCACCAGCCACGTGAACCAATGAATATAGAAGGAAAGCCTCTCCTATAGCAGCAAAAGTACAGCAGACTACCAATTATTTGCTAAAACTGTTGACCTTCAATGATTCGGATAGAGAAACCCACGTGCCCTGTTGAAGAACACCAGAAAAAACGTTGAGAAAAATTCACCAGCCACGTGCACCAATGAATATAGAAGGAAAGCCCCTCCGATAGGAGCACAAGTACAGCAGACTACAAATTATTTTCTAAAACTGTTGACCTTCTAGGTTTCGGAGAGAGAAACCCACGTACCCTGTTGACGAACACCAGAAAAAACGTTGAGAAAAATTCACCAGCCACGTGCACCAATGAATATAGAAGAAAAGCCCCCCCATAGCAGCACAAGTACAGCAGACTACCAATTATTTGCTAAAACTGTTAACCTTCAATGATTCGGATAGAGAAACCTACGTGCCCTGTTGACGAACACCAGAAAAAACGTTGAGAAAAATTCACCAGCCACGTGCACCAATGAATATAGAAGGAAAGCCCCTCCGATAGCAGCACAAGTACAGCAGACTACCAATTATTTGCTAAAACTGTTGACCTTCAATGATTCGGAGAGAGAAACCCACGTGCCCTGATGACGAACACCAGAAAAAACGTTGAGAAAAATTCACCAGCCACGTGCACCAATGAATATAGAAGGAAAGCCCCTCCGATAGCAGCACAAGTACAGCAGACTACCAATTATTTGCTAAAACTGTTGACCTTCAATGATTCGGAGGGAGAAACCCACGTGCCCTGTTGACGAAAACCAGAAAAAACGTTGAGAAAAATTCACCAGCCACGTGCACCAATAATATAGAAGGAAAGCCCCTCCGATAGCAGCACAAGTACAGCAGACTAACAATTATTTGCTAAAACTGTTGACCTTCTAGGTTTCGGAGAGAGAAACCCACGTGCCCTATTGACGAACACCAGAAAAAACGTTGAGAAAAATTCACCAGCCACGTGCACCAATGAATATAGAAGGAAAGCCCCTCCGATAGGAGCACAAGTACAGCAGACTACAAATTATTTTCTAAAACTGTAGACCTTCTAGGTTTCGGAGAGAGAAACCCACGTGCCCTGTTGACGAACACCAGAAAGAACGTTGAGAAAAATTCACCAGCCACGTGCACCAATGAATATAGAAGGAAAGCCCCTCCGATAGCAGCACAAGTACAGCAGACTACCAATTATTTGCTAAAACTGTTGACCTTCAATAATTCGGAGAGAGAAACCCACGTGCCCTGTTGACGAACACCAGAAAAAACGTTGAGAAAAATTTACCAGCCACGTGCACCAATAATATAGAAGGAAAGCCCCACCGTTAGCAGTACAAGTACAGCAGACTAACAATTATTTGCTAAAACTGTTGACCCTCTAGGTTTCGGAGAGAGAAACCCACGTGCCCTGTTGAGGAACACCAGAAAAAACGTTGAGAAAAATTCACCAGCCACGTGCACCAATGAATATAGAAGGAAAGCCCCTCCGATAGCAGCACAAGTACGGCGGACTAACAATTATTTGCTAAAACTTTTGACCCTCTAGGTTTCGGAGAGAGAAACCCACGTGCCCTGTTAAACGAACACCAGAAAAAACGTTGAGAAAAATTCACCAGCCACGTGCACCAATGAATATAGAAGGAAAGCCCCACCGGTAGCAGCACAAGTACAGCAGACTACCACTTATTTGCTAAAACTGTTGACCTTCAATGATTCGGATAGAGAAACCTACGTGCCCTGTTGACGAAAACCAGAAAAAACGTTGAGAAAAATTCACCAGCCACGTGCACCAATGAATATAGAAGGAAAGCCCCTCCGATAGGAGCACAAGTACAGCAGACTACAAATTATTTGCTAAAACTGTTGACCTTCAATGATTCGGAGAGAGAAACCCACGTGCCCTGTTGACGAACACCAGAAAAAACGTTGAGAAAAATTTACCAGCCACGTGCACCAATAATATAGAAGGAAAGCCCCTCCGTTAGCAGCACAAGTACAGCAGACTAACAATTATTTGCTAAAACTGTTGACCCTCTAGGTTTCGGAGAGAGAAACCCACGTGCCCTGTTGAGGAACACCAGAAAAAACGTTGAGAAAAATTCACCAGCCACGTGCACCAATGAATATAGAAGGAAAGCTTCTCCGATAGCAGCACAAGTACAGCGGACTAACAATTATTTGCTAAAACTTTTGACCCTCTAGGTTTCGGAGAGAGAAACCCACGTGCCCTGTTAAACTAACACCAGAAAAAACGTTGAGAAAAATTCACCAGCCACGTGCACCAATGAATATAGAAGGAAAGCCCCTCCGATAGCAGCACAAGTACAGCAGACTACCAATTATTTGCTAAAACTGTTGACCTTCAATAATTCGGAGAGAGAAACCCACGTGCCCTGTTGACGAACACCAGAAAAAACGTTGAGAAAAATTTACCAGCCACGTGCACCAATAATATAGAAGGAAAGCCCCACCGTTAGCAGTACAAGTACAGCAGACTAACAATTATTTGCTAAAACTGTTGACCCTCTAGGTTTCGGAGAGAGAAACCCACGTGCCCTGTTGAGGAACACCAGAAAAAACGTTGAGAAAAATTCACCAGCCACGTGCACCAATGAATATAGAAGGAAAGCCCCTCCGATAGCAGCACAAGTACAGCGGACTAACAATTATTTGCTAAAACTTTTGACCCTCTAGGTTTCGGAGAGAGAAACCCACGTGCCCTGTTAAACGAACACCAGAAAAAACGTTGAGAAAAATTCACCAGCCACGTGCACCAATGAATATAGAAGGAAAGCCCCACCGGTAGCAGCACAAGTACAGCAGACTACCACTTATTTGCTAAAACTGTTGACCTTCAATGATTCGGATAGAGAAACCTACGTGCCCTGTTGACGAAAACCAGAAAAAACGTTGAGAAAAATTCACCAGCCACGTGCACCAATGAATATAGAAGGAAAGCCCCTCCGATAGGAGCACAAGTACAGCAGACTACAAATTATTTTCTAAAACTGTTGACCTTCTAGGTTTCGGAGAGGGAAACCCACGTGCCCTGTTGACGAACACCAGAAAAAACGTTGAGAAAAATTCACCATCCACGTGCACCAATGAATATAGAAGGAAAGCCCCTCCGATAGGAGCACAAGTACAGCAGGCTACAAATTATTTTCTAAAACTGTTGACCCTCTAGGTTTCGGAGAGAGAAACCCACGTGCCCTGTTGACGAACACCAGAAAAAACGTTGAGAAAAATTCACCAGCCACGTGCACCAATGAATATAGAAGGAAAGCCCCCCCGATAGCAGCACAAGTACAGCAGACTACCACTTATTTGCTAAAACTGTTGACCTTCAATGATTCGTATAGAGAAACCTACGTGCCCTGTTGACGAACACCAGAAAAAACGTTGAGAAAAATTCACCAGCCACGTGAACCAATGAATATAGAAGGAAAGCCTCTCCTATAGCAGCACAAGTACAGCAGACTACCAATTATTTGCTAAAACTGTTGACCTTCAATGATTCGGATAGAGAAACCCACGTGCCCTGTTGAAGAACACCAGAAAAAACGTTGAGAAAAATTCACCAGCCATGTGCACCAATGAATATAGAAGGAAAGCCTCTCCGATAGCAGCACAAGTACAGCAGACTACCAATTATTTGCTAAAACTGTTGACCTTCAATGATTCGGATAGAGAAACCTACGTGCCCTGTTGACGAACACCAGAAAAAACGTTGAGAAAAATTCACCAGCCACGTGCACCAATGAATATAGAAGGAAAGCCCCTCCGATAGGAGCACAAGTACAGCAGACTACAAATTATTTTCTAAAACTGTTGACCTTCTAGGTTTCGGAGAGGGAAACCCACGTGCCCTGTTGACGAAAACCAGAAAAAACGTTGAGAAAAATTCACCAGCCACGTGCACCAATGAATATAGAAGGAAAGGCCCTCCGATAGGAGCACAAGTACAGCAGACTACAAATTATTTTCTAAAACTGTTGACCTTCTAGGTTTCGGAGAGAGAAACCCACATGCCCTGTTGACGAACACCAGAAAAAACGTTGAGAAAAATTCACCAGCCATGTGCACCAATGAATATAGAAGGAAAGCCTCTCCGATAGCAGCACAAGTACAGCAGACTACCAATTATTTGCTAAAACTGTTGACCTTCAATGATTCGGATAGAGAAACCTACGTGCCCTGTTGACGAACACCAGAAAAAACGTTGAGAAAAATTCACCAGCCACGTGCACCAATGAATATAGAAGGAAAGCCCCTCCGATAGGAGCACAAGTACAGCAGACTACAAATTATTTTCTAAAACTGTTGACCTTCTAGGTTTCGGAGAGGGAAACCCACGTGCCCTGTTGACGAACACCAGAAAAAACGTTGAGAAAAATTCACCAGCCACGTGCACCAATGAATATAGAAGGAAAGGCCCTCCGATAGGAGCACAAGTACAGCAGACTACAAATTATTTTCTAAAACTGTTGACCTTCTAGGTTTCGGAGAGAGAAACCCACATGCCCTGTTGACGAACACCAGAAAAAACGTTGAGAAAAATTCACCAGCCACGTGCACCAATGAATATAGAAGGAAAGCCCCTCCGATAGGAGCACAAGTACAGCAGACTACAAATTATTTTCTAAAACTGTTGACCTTCTAGGTTTCGGAGAGAGAAACCCACTTGCCCTGTTGACGAACACCAGAAAAAACGTTGAGAAAAATTCACCAGCCACGTGCACCAATGAATATAGAAGGAAAGCCGCTCCGATAGGAGCACAAGTACAGCAGACTACAAATTATTTTCTAAAACTGTAGACCTTCTAGGTTTCGGAGAGAGAAACCCACGTGCCCTGTTGACGAGCACCAGAAAAAACGTTGAGAAAAATTCACCAGCCACGTGCACCAATGAATATAGAAGGAAAGCCCCTCCGATAGGAGCACAAGTACAGCAGACTACAAATTATTTTCTAAAACTGTTGACCTTCTAGGTTTCGGAGAGAGAAACCCACATGCCCTGTTGACGAACACCAGAAAAAACGTTGAGAAAAATTCACCAGCCACGTGCACCAATGAATATAGAAGGAAAGCCCCTCCGATAGGAGCACAAGTACAGCAGACTACAAATTATTTTCTAAAACTGTTGACCTTCTAGGTTTCGGAGAGAGAAACCCACGTGCCCTGTTGACGAACACCAGAAAAAACGTTGAGAAAAATTCACCAGCCACGTGCACCAATGAATATAGAAGGAAAGCCCCTCCGATAGGAGCACAAGTACAGCAGACGACAAATTATTTTCTAAAACTGTAGACCTTCTAGGTTTCGGAGAGAGAAACCCACGTGCCCTGTTGACGAACACCAGAAAGAACGTTGAGAAAAATTCACCAGCCACGTGCACCTACGAAAATAGAAGGAAAGCCCCTCCGATAGGAGCACAAGTACAGCAGACGACAAATTATTTTCTAAAACTGTAGACCTTCTAGGTTTCGGAGAGAGAAACCCACGTGCCCTGTTGACGAACACCAGAAAAAACGTTAAGAAAAATTCACCAGCCACGTGCACCAATGAATATAGAAGGAAAGCCCCTCCGATAGGAGCACAAGTACAGCAGACTACAAATTTTTTTCTAAAACTGTTGACCTTCTAGGTTTCGGAGAGAGAAACCCACGTGCCCTGTTGACGAACACCAGAAAAAACGTTGAGAAAAATTCACCAGCCACGTGCACCAATGAATATAGAAGGAAAGCCCCTCCGATAGGAGCACAAGTACAGCAGACGACAAATTATTTTCTAAAACTGTAGACCTTCTAGGTTTCGGAGAGAGAAACCCACGTGCCCTGTTGACGAACACCAGAAAGAACGTTGAGAAAAATTCACCAGCCACGTGCACCTACGAAAATAGAAGGAAAGCCCCTCCGATAGGAGCACAAGTACAGCAGACTACAAATTTTTTTCTAAAACTGTAGACCTTCTAGGTTTTGGAGAGAGAAACCCACGTGCCCTGTTGACGAACACCAGAAAAAACGTTGAGAAAAATTCACCATCCACGTGCACCAATGAATATAGACGGAAAGCCCCTCCGATAGGAGCACAAGTACAGCAGACTACAAATTATTTTCTAAAACTGTTGACCTTCTAGGTTTCGGAGAGGGAAACCCACGTGCCCTGTTGACGAACACCAGAAAAAACGTTGAGAAAAATTCACCAGCCACGTGAACCAATGAATATAGAAGGAAAGCCTCTCCTATAGCAGCAAAAGTACAGCAGACTACCAATTATTTGCTAAAACTGTTGACCTTCAATGATTCGGATAGAGAAACCCACGTGCCCTGTTGAAGAACACCAGAAAAAACGTTGAGAAAAATTCACCAGCCACGTGCACCAATGAATATAGAAGGAAAGCCCCTCCGATAGGAGCACAAGTACAGCAGACTACAAATTATTTTCTAAAACTGTTGACCTTCTAGGTTTCGGAGAGAGAAACCCACGTACCCTGTTGACGAACACCAGAAAAAACGTTGAGAAAAATTCACCAGCCACGTGCACCAATGAATATAGAAGAAAAGCCCCCCCATAGCAGCACAAGTACAGCAGACTACCAATTATTTGCTAAAACTGTTAACCTTCAATGATTCGGATAGAGAAACCTACGTGCCCTGTTGACGAACACCAGAAAAAACGTTGAGAAAAATTCACCAGCCACGTGCACCAATGAATATAGAAGGAAAGCCCCTCCGATAGCAGCACAAGTACAGCAGACTACCAATTATTTGCTAAAACTGTTGACCTTCAATGATTCGGAGAGAGAAACCCACGTGCCCTGATGACGAACACCAGAAAAAACGTTGAGAAAAATTCACCAGCCACGTGCACCAATGAATATAGAAGGAAAGCCCCTCCGATAGCAGCACAAGTACAGCAGACTACCAATTATTTGCTAAAACTGTTGACCTTCAATGATTCGGAGGGAGAAACCCACGTGCCCTGTTGACGAAAACCAGAAAAAACGTTGAGAAAAATTCACCAGCCACGTGCACCAATAATATAGAAGGAAAGCCCCTCCGATAGCAGCACAAGTACAGCAGACTAACAATTATTTGCTAAAACTGTTGACCTTCTAGGTTTCGGAGAGAGAAACCCACGTGCCCTATTGACGAACACCAGAAAAAACGTTGAGAAAAATTCACCAGCCACGTGCACCAATGAATATAGAAGGAAAGCCCCTCCGATAGGAGCACAAGTACAGCAGACTACAAATTATTTTCTAAAACTGTAGACCTTCTAGGTTTCGGAGAGAGAAAACCACGTGCCTTGTTGACGAACACCAGAAAGAACGTTGAGAAAAATTCACCAGCCACGTGCACCAATGAATATAGAAGGAAAGCCCCTCCGATAGCAGCACAAGTACAGCAGACTACCAATTATTTGCTAAAACTGTTGACCTTCAATAATTCGGAGAGAGAAACCCACGTGCCCTGTTGACGAACACCAGAAAAAACGTTGAGAAAAATTTACCAGCCACGTGCACCAATAATATAGAAGGAAAGCCCCACCGTTAGCAGTACAAGTACAGCAGACTAACAATTATTTGCTAAAACTGTTGACCCTCTAGGTTTCGGAGAGAGAAACCCACGTGCCCTGTTGAGGAACACCAGAAAAAACGTTGAGAAAAATTCACCAGCCACGTGCACCAATGAATATAGAAGGAAAGCCCCTCCGATAGCAGCACAAGTACAGCGGACTAACAATTATTTGCTAAAACTTTTGACCCTCTAGGTTTCGGAGAGAGAAACCCACGTGCCCTGTTAAACGAACACCAGAAAAAACGTTGAGAAAAATTCACCAGCCACGTGCACCAATGAATATAGAAGGAAAGCCCCACCGGTAGCAGCACAAGTACAGCAGACTACCACTTATTTGCTAAAACTGTTGACCTTCAATGATTCGGATAGAGAAACCTACGTGCCCTGTTGACGAAAACCAGAAAAAACGTTGAGAAAAATTCACCAGCCACGTGCACCAATGAATATAGAAGGAAAGCCCCTCCGATAGGAGCACAAGTACAGCAGACTACAAATTATTTGCTAAAACTGTTGACCTTCAATGATTCGGAGAGAGAAACCCACGTGCCCTGTTGACGAACACCAGAAAAAACGTTGAGAAAAATTTACCAGCCACGTGCACCAATAATATAGAAGGAAAGCCCCTCCGTTAGCAGCACAAGTACAGCAGACTAACAATTATTTGCTAAAACTGTTGACCCTCTAGGTTTCGGAGAGAGAAACCCACGTGCCCTGTTGAGGAACACCAGAAAAAACGTTGAGAAAAATTCACCAGCCACGTGCACCAATGAATATAGAAGGAAAGCCCCTCCGATAGCAGCACAAGTACAGCGGACTAACAATTATTTGCTAAAACTTTTGACCCTCTAGGTTTCGGAGAGAGAAACCCACGTGCCCTGTTAAACGAACACCAGAAAAAACGTTGAGAAAAATTCACCAGCCACGTGCACCAATGAATATAGAAGGAAAGCCCCACCGGTAGCAGCACAAGTACAGCAGACTACCACTTATTTGCTAAAACTGTTGACCTTCAATGATTCGGATAGAGAAACCTACGTGCCCTGTTGACGAAAACCAGAAAAAACGTTGAGAAAAATTCACCAGCCACGTGCACCAATGAATATAGAAGGAAAGCCCCTCCGATAGGAGCACAAGTACAGCAGACTACAAATTATTTTCTAAAACTGTTGACCTTCTAGGTTTCGGAGAGGGAAACCCACGTGCCCTGTTGACGAACACCAGAAAAAACGTTGAGAAAAATTCACCATCCACGTGCACCAATGAATATAGAAGGAAAGCCCCTCCGATAGGAGCACAAGTACAGCAGGCTACAAATTATTTTCTAAAACTGTTGACCCTCTAGGTTTCGGAGAGAGAAACCCACGTGCCCTGTTGACGAACACCAGAAAAAACGTTGAGAAAAATTCACCAGCCACGTGCACCAATGAATATAGAAGGAAAGCCCCCCCGATAGCAGCACAAGTACAGCAGACTACCACTTATTTGCTAAAACTGTTGACCTTCAATGATTCGTATAGAGAAACCTACGTGCCCTGTTGACGAACACCAGAAAAAACGTTGAGAAAAATTCACCAGCCACGTGAACCAATGAATATAGAAGGAAAGCCTCTCCTATAGCAGCACAAGTACAGCAGACTACCAATTATTTGCTAAAACTGTTGACCTTCAATGATTCGGATAGAGAAACCCACGTGCCCTGTTGAAGAACACCAGAAAAAACGTTGAGAAAAATTCACCAGCCATGTGCACCAATGAATATAGAAGGAAAGCCTCTCCGATAGCAGCACAAGTACAGCAGACTACCAATTATTTGCTAAAACTGTTGACCTTCAATGATTCGGATAGAGAAACCTACGTGCCCTGTTGACGAACACCAGAAAAAACGTTGAGAAAAATTCACCAGCCACGTGCACCAATGAATATAGAAGGAAAGCCCCTCCGATAGGAGCACAAGTACAGCAGACTACAAATTATTTTCTAAAACTGTTGACCTTCTAGGTTTCGGAGAGGGAAACCCACGTGCCCTGTTGACGAACACCAGAAAAAACGTTGAGAAAAATTCACCAGCCACGTGCACCAATGAATATAGAAGGAAAGGCCCTCCGATAGGAGCACAAGTACAGCAGACTACAAATTATTTTCTAAAACTGTTGACCTTCTAGGTTTCGGAGAGAGAAACCCACATGCCCTGTTGACGAACACCAGAAAAAACGTTGAGAAAAATTCACCAGCCATGTGCACCAATGAATATAGAAGGAAAGCCTCTCCGATAGCAGCACAAGTACAGCAGACTACCAATTATTTGCTAAAACTGTTGACCTTCAATGATTCGGATAGAGAAACCTACGTGCCCTGTTGACGAACACCAGAAAAAACGTTGAGAAAAATTCACCAGCCACGTGCACCAATGAATATAGAAGGAAAGCCCCTCCGATAGGAGCACAAGTACAGCAGACTACAAATTATTTTCTAAAACTGTTGACCTTCTAGGTTTCGGAGAGGGAAACCCACGTGCCCTGTTGACGAACACCAGAAAAAACGTTGAGAAAAATTCACCAGCCACGTGCACCAATGAATATAGAAGGAAAGGCCCTCCGATAGGAGCACAAGTACAGCAGACTACAAATTATTTTCTAAAACTGTTGACCTTCTAGGTTTCGGAGAGAGAAACCCACATGCCCTGTTGACGAACACCAGAAAAAACGTTGAGAAAAATTCACCAGCCACGTGCACCAATGAATATAGAAGGAAAGCCCCTCCGATAGGAGCACAAGTACAGCAGACTACAAATTATTTTCTAAAACTGTTGACCTTCTAGGTTTCGGAGAGAGAAACCCACTTGCCCTGTTGACGAACACCAGAAAAAACGTTGAGAAAAATTCACCAGCCACGTGCACCAATGAATATAGAAGGAAAGCCGCTCCGATAGGAGCACAAGTACAGCAGACTACAAATTATTTTCTAAAACTGTAGACCTTCTAGGTTTCGGAGAGAGAAACCCACGTGCCCTGTTGACGAGCACCAGAAAAAACGTTGAGAAAAATTCACCAGCCACGTGCACCAATGAATATAGAAGGAAAGCCCCTCCGATAGGAGCACAAGTACAGCAGACTACAAATTATTTTCTAAAACTGTTGACCTTCTAGGTTTCGGAGAGAGAAACCCACATGCCCTGTTGACGAACACCAGAAAAAACGTTGAGAAAAATTCACCAGCCACGTGCACCAATGAATATAGAAGGAAAGCCCCTCCGATAGGAGCACAAGTACAGCAGACTACAAATTATTTTCTAAAACTGTTGACCTTCTAGGTTTCGGAGAGAGAAACCCACGTGCCCTGTTGACGAACACCAGAAAAAACGTTGAGAAAAATTCACCAGCCACGTGCACCAATGAATATAGAAGGAAAGCCCCTCCGATAGGAGCACAAGTACAGCAGACGACAAATTATTTTCTAAAACTGTAGACCTTCTAGGTTTCGGAGAGAGAAACCCACGTGCCCTGTTGACGAACACCAGAAAGAACGTTGAGAAAAATTCACCAGCCACGTGCACCTACGAAAATAGAAGGAAAGCCCCTCCGATAGGAGCACAAGTACAGCAGACGACAAATTATTTTCTAAAACTGTAGACCTTCTAGGTTTCGGAGAGAGAAACCCACGTGCCCTGTTGACGAACACCAGAAAAAACGTTAAGAAAAATTCACCAGCCACGTGCACCAATGAATATAGAAGGAAAGCCCCTCCGATAGGAGCACAAGTACAGCAGACTACAAATTTTTTTCTAAAACTGTTGACCTTCTAGGTTTCGGAGAGAGAAACCCACGTGCCCTGTTGACGAACACCAGAAAAAACGTTGAGAAAAATTCACCAGCCACGTGCACCAATGAATATAGAAGGAAAGCCCCTCCGATAGGAGCACAAGTACAGCAGACGACAAATTATTTTCTAAAACTGTAGACCTTCTAGGTTTCGGAGAGAGAAACCCACGTGCCCTGTTGACGAACACCAGAAAGAACGTTGAGAAAAATTCACCAGCCACGTGCACCTACGAAAATAGAAGGAAAGCCCCTCCGATAGGAGCACAAGTACAGCAGACTACAAATTTTTTTCTAAAACTGTAGACCTTCTAGGTTTTGGAGAGAGAAACCCACGTGCCCTGTTGACGAACACCAGAAAAAACGTTGAGAAAAATTCACCATCCACGTGCACCAATGAATATAGACGGAAAGCCCCTCCGATAGGAGCACAAGTACAGCAGACTACAAATTATTTTCTAAAACTGTTGACCTTCTAGGTTTCGGAGAGGGAAACCCACGTGCCCTGTTGACGAACACCAGAAAAAACGTTGAGAAAAATTCACCAGCCACGTGAACCAATGAATATAGAAGGAAAGCCTCTCCTATAGCAGCAAAAGTACAGCAGACTACCAATTATTTGCTAAAACTGTTGACCTTCAATGATTCGGATAGAGAAACCCACGTGCCCTGTTGAAGAACACCAGAAAAAACGTTGAGAAAAATTCACCAGCCACGTGCACCAATGAATATAGAAGGAAAGCCCCTCCGATAGGAGCACAAGTACAGCAGACTACAAATTATTTTCTAAAACTGTTGACCTTCTAGGTTTCGGAGAGAGAAACCCACGTACCCTGTTGACGAACACCAGAAAAAACGTTGAGAAAAATTCACCAGCCACGTGCACCAATGAATATAGAAGAAAAGCCCCCCCATAGCAGCACAAGTACAGCAGACTACCAATTATTTGCTAAAACTGTTAACCTTCAATGATTCGGATAGAGAAACCTACGTGCCCTGTTGACGAACACCAGAAAAAACGTTGAGAAAAATTCACCAGCCACGTGCACCAATGAATATAGAAGGAAAGCCCCTCCGATAGCAGCACAAGTACAGCAGACTACCAATTATTTGCTAAAACTGTTGACCTTCAATGATTCGGAGAGAGAAACCCACGTGCCCTGATGACGAACACCAGAAAAAACGTTGAGAAAAATTCACCAGCCACGTGCACCAATGAATATAGAAGGAAAGCCCCTCCGATAGCAGCACAAGTACAGCAGACTACCAATTATTTGCTAAAACTGTTGACCTTCAATGATTCGGAGGGAGAAACCCACGTGCCCTGTTGACGAAAACCAGAAAAAACGTTGAGAAAAATTCACCAGCCACGTGCACCAATAATATAGAAGGAAAGCCCCTCCGATAGCAGCACAAGTACAGCAGACTAACAATTATTTGCTAAAACTGTTGACCTTCTAGGTTTCGGAGAGAGAAACCCACGTGCCCTATTGACGAACACCAGAAAAAACGTTGAGAAAAATTCACCAGCCACGTGCACCAATGAATATAGAAGGAAAGCCCCTCCGATAGGAGCACAAGTACAGCAGACTACAAATTATTTTCTAAAACTGTAGACCTTCTAGGTTTCGGAGAGAGAAAACCACGTGCCTTGTTGACGAACACCAGAAAGAACGTTGAGAAAAATTCACCAGCCACGTGCACCAATGAATATAGAAGGAAAGCCCCTCCGATAGCAGCACAAGTACAGCAGACTACCAATTATTTGCTAAAACTGTTGACCTTCAATAATTCGGAGAGAGAAACCCACGTGCCCTGTTGACGAACACCAGAAAAAACGTTGAGAAAAATTTACCAGCCACGTGCACCAATAATATAGAAGGAAAGCCCCACCGTTAGCAGTACAAGTACAGCAGACTAACAATTATTTGCTAAAACTGTTGACCCTCTAGGTTTCGGAGAGAGAAACCCACGTGCCCTGTTGAGGAACACCAGAAAAAACGTTGAGAAAAATTCACCAGCCACGTGCACCAATGAATATAGAAGGAAAGCCCCTCCGATAGCAGCACAAGTACAGCGGACTAACAATTATTTGCTAAAACTTTTGACCCTCTAGGTTTCGGAGAGAGAAACCCACGTGCCCTGTTAAACGAACACCAGAAAAAACGTTGAGAAAAATTCACCAGCCACGTGCACCAATGAATATAGAAGGAAAGCCCCACCGGTAGCAGCACAAGTACAGCAGACTACCACTTATTTGCTAAAACTGTTGACCTTCAATGATTCGGATAGAGAAACCTACGTGCCCTGTTGACGAAAACCAGAAAAAACGTTGAGAAAAATTCACCAGCCACGTGCACCAATGAATATAGAAGGAAAGCCCCTCCGATAGGAGCACAAGTACAGCAGACTACAAATTATTTGCTAAAACTGTTGACCTTCAATGATTCGGAGAGAGAAACCCACGTGCCCTGTTGACGAACACCAGAAAAAACGTTGAGAAAAATTTACCAGCCACGTGCACCAATAATATAGAAGGAAAGCCCCTCCGTTAGCAGCACAAGTACAGCAGACTAACAATTATTTGCTAAAACTGTTGACCCTCTAGGTTTCGGAGAGAGAAACCCACGTGCCCTGTTGAGGAACACCAGAAAAAACGTTGAGAAAAATTCACCAGCCACGTGCACCAATGAATATAGAAGGAAAGCCCCTCCGATAGCAGCACAAGTACAGCGGACTAACAATTATTTGCTAAAACTTTTGACCCTCTAGGTTTCGGAGAGAGAAACCCACGTGCCCTGTTAAACTAACACCAGAAAAAACGTTGAGAAAAATTCACCAGCCACGTGCACCAATGAATATAGAAGGAAAGCCCCTCCGATAGCAGCACAAGTACAGCAGACTACCAATTATTTGCTAAAACTGTTGACCTTCAATAATTCGGAGAGAGAAACCCACGTGCCCTGTTGACGAACACCAGAAAAAACGTTGAGAAAAATTTACCAGCCACGTGCACCAATAATATAGAAGGAAAGCCCCACCGTTAGCAGTACAAGTACAGCAGACTAACAATTATTTGCTAAAACTGTTGACCCTCTAGGTTTCGGAGAGAGAAACCCACGTGCCCTGTTGAGGAACACCAGAAAAAACGTTGAGAAAAATTCACCAGCCACGTGCACCAATGAATATAGAAGGAAAGCCCCTCCGATAGCAGCACAAGTACAGCGGACTAACAATTATTTGCTAAAACTTTTGACCCTCTAGGTTTCGGAGAGAGAAACCCACGTGCCCTGTTAAACGAACACCAGAAAAAACGTTGAGAAAAATTCACCAGCCACGTGCACCAATGAATATAGAAGGAAAGCCCCACCGGTAGCAGCACAAGTACAGCAGACTACCACTTATTTGCTAAAACTGTTGACCTTCAATGATTCGGATAGAGAAACCTACGTGCCCTGTTGACGAAAACCAGAAAAAACGTTGAGAAAAATTCACCAGCCACGTGCACCAATGAATATAGAAGGAAAGCCCCTCCGATAGGAGCACAAGTACAGCAGACTACAAATTATTTTCTAAAACTGTTGACCTTCTAGGTTTCGGAGAGGGAAACCCACGTGCCCTGTTGACGAACACCAGAAAAAACGTTGAGAAAAATTCACCATCCACGTGCACCAATGAATATAGAAGGAAAGCCCCTCCGATAGGAGCACAAGTACAGCAGGCTACAAATTATTTTCTAAAACTGTTGACCCTCTAGGTTTCGGAGAGAGAAACCCACGTGCCCTGTTGACGAACACCAGAAAAAACGTTGAGAAAAATTCACCAGCCACGTGCACCAATGAATATAGAAGGAAAGCCCCCCCGATAGCAGCACAAGTACAGCAGACTACCACTTATTTGCTAAAACTGTTGACCTTCAATGATTCGTATAGAGAAACCTACGTGCCCTGTTGACGAACACCAGAAAAAACGTTGAGAAAAATTCACCAGCCACGTGAACCAATGAATATAGAAGGAAAGCCTCTCCTATAGCAGCACAAGTACAGCAGACTACCAATTATTTGCTAAAACTGTTGACCTTCAATGATTCGGATAGAGAAACCCACGTGCCCTGTTGAAGAACACCAGAAAAAACGTTGAGAAAAATTCACCAGCCATGTGCACCAATGAATATAGAAGGAAAGCCTCTCCGATAGCAGCACAAGTACAGCAGACTACCAATTATTTGCTAAAACTGTTGACCTTCAATGATTCGGATAGAGAAACCTACGTGCCCTGTTGACGAACACCAGAAAAAACGTTGAGAAAAATTCACCAGCCACGTGCACCAATGAATATAGAAGGAAAGCCCCTCCGATAGGAGCACAAGTACAGCAGACTACCAATTATTTGCTAAAACTGTTGACCTTCAATGATTCGGATAGAGAAACCTACGTGCCCTGTTGACGAACACCAGAAAAAACGTTGAGAAAAATTCACCAGCCACGTACACCAATGAATATAGAAGGAAAGCCCCTCCGATAGGAGCACAAGTACAGCAGACTACAAATTATTTTCTAAAACTGTTGACCTTCTAGGTTTCGGAGAGGGAAACCCACGTGCCCTGTTGACGAACACCAGAAAAAACGTTGAGAAAAATTCACCAGCCACGTACACCAATGAATATAGAAGGAAAGGCCCTCCGATAGGAGCACAAGTACAGCAGACTACAAATTATTTTCTAAAACTGTTGACCTTCTAGGTTTCGGAGAGAGAAACCCACATGCCCTGTTGACGAACACCAGAAAAAACGTTGAGAAAAATTCACCAGCCACGTGCACCAATGAATATAGAAGGAAAGCCCCTCCGATAGGAGCACAAGTACAGCAGACTACAAATTATTTTCTAAAACTGTTGACCTTCTAGGTTTCGGAGAGAGAAACCCACTTGCCCTGTTGACGAACACCAGAAAAAACGTTGAGAAAAATTCACCAGCCACGTGCACCAATGAATATAGAAGGAAAGCCGCTCCGATAGGAGCACAAGTACAGCAGACTACAAATTATTTTCTAAAACTGTAGACCTTCTAGGTTTCGGAGAGAGAAACCCACGTGCCCTGTTGACGAGCACCAGAAAAAATGTTGAGAAAAATTCACCAGCCACGTGCACCAATGAATATAGAAGGAAAGCCCCTCCGATAGGAGCACAAGTACACCAGACGACAAATTATTTTCTAAAACTGTAGACCTTCTAGGTTTCGGAGAGAGAAACCCACGTGCCCTGTTGACGAACACCAGAAAGAACGTTGAGAAAAATTCACCAGCCACGTGCACCTACGAAAATAGAAGGAAAGCCCCTCCGATAGGAGCACAAGTACAGCAGACTACAAATTTTTTTCTAAAACTGTTGACCTTCTAGGTTTCGGAGAGAGAAACCCACGTGCCCTGTTGACGAACACCAGAAAAAACGTTGAGAAAAATTTACCAGCCACGTGCACCAATAATATAGAAGGAAAGCCCCTCCGTTAGCAGCACAAGTACAGCAGACTAACAATTATTTGCTAAAACTGTTGACCCTCTAGGTTTCGGAGAGAGAAACCCACGTGCCCTGTTAAACGAACACCAGAAAAAACGTTGAGAAAAATTCACCAGCCACGTGCACCAATGAATATAGAAGGAAAACCCCCCCGATAGCAGCACAAGTACAGCAGACTACCACTTATTTGCTAAAACTGTTGACCTTCAATGATTCGGATAGAGAAACCTACGTGCCCTGTTGACGAAAACCAGAAAAAACGTTGAGAAAAATTTACCAGCCACGTGCACCAATAATATAGAAGGAAAGCCCCTCCGTTAGCAGCACAAGTACAGCAGACTAACAATTATTTGCTAAAACTGTTGACCCTCTAGGTTTCGGAGAGAGAAACCCACGTGCCCTGTTAAACGAACACCAGAAAAAACGTTGAGAAAAATTCACCAGCCACGTGCACCAATGAATATAGAAGGAAAACCCCCCCGATAGCAGCACAAGTACAGCAGACTACAAATTATTTTCTAAAACTGTTGACCTTCTAGGTTTCGGAGAGGGAAACCCACGTGCCCTGTTGACGAACACCAGAAAAAACGTTGAGAAAAATTCACCAGCCACGTGCACCAATGAATATAGAAGGAAAGGCCCTCCGATAGGAGCACAAGTACAGCAGACTACAAATTATTTTCTAAAACTGTTGACCTTCTAGGTTTCGGAGTGAGAAACCCACGTGCCCTGTTGACGAACACCAGAAAAAACGTTGAGAAAAATTCACCAGCCACGTGCACCAATGAATATAGAAGGAAAGCCCCTCCGATAGCAGCACAAGTACAGCGGACTAACAATTATTTGCTAAAACTTTTGACCTTCTAGGTTTCGGAGAGAGAAACCCACGTGCCCTGTTGACGAACACCAGAAAAAACGTTGAGAAAAATTTACCAGCCACGTGCACCAATAATATAGAAGGAAAGCCCCTCCGTTAGCAGCACAAGTACAGCAGACTAACAATTATTTGCTAAAACTGTTGACCCTCTAGGTTTCGGAGAGAGAAACCCACGTGCCCTGTTAAACGAACACCAGAAAAAACGTTGAGAAAAATTCACCAGCCACGTGCACCAATGAATATAGAAGGAAAACCCCCCCGATAGCAGCACAAGTACAGCAGACTACCACTTATTTGCTAAAACTGTTGACCTTCAATGATTCGGACAGAGAAACCTACGTGCCCTGTTGACGAAAACCAGAAAAAACGTTGAGAAAAATTTACCAGCCACGTGCACCAATAATATAGAAGGAAAGCCCCTCCGTTAGCAGCACAAGTACAGCAGACTAACAATTATTTGCTAAAACTGTTGACCCTCTAGGTTTCGGAGAGAGAAACCCACGTGCCCTGTTAAACGAACACCAGAAAAAACGTTGAGAAAAATTCACCAGCCACGTGCACCAATGAATATAGAAGGAAAACCCCCCCGATAGCAGCACAAGTACAGCAGACTACAAATTATTTTCTAAAACTGTTGACCTTCTAGGTTTCGGAGAGGGAAACCCACGTGCCCTGTTGACGAACACCAGAAAAAACGTTGAGAAAAATTCACCAGCCACGTGCACCAATGAATATAGAAGGAAAGGCCCTCCGATAGGAGCACAAGTACAGCAGACTACAAATTATTTTCTAAAACTGTTGACCTTCTAGGTTTCGGAGTGAGAAACCCACGTGCCCTGTTGACGAACACCAGAAAAAACGTTGAGAAAAATTCACCAGCCACGTGCACCAATGAATATAGAAGGAAAGCCCCTCCGATAGCAGCACAAGTACAGCGGACTAACAATTATTTGCTAAAACTTTTGACCCTCTAGGTTTCGGAGAGAGAAACCCACGTGCACTGTTAAACGAACACCAGAAAAAACGTTGAGAAAAATTCACCAGCCACGTGCACCAATGAATATAGAAGGAAAGCCCCTCCGATAGGAGCACAAGTACAGCAGACTACAAATTATTTTCTAAAACTGTTGACCTTCTAGGTTTCGGAGAGAGAAACCCACGTGCCCTGTTGACGAACACCAGAAAAAACGTTGAGAAAAATTCACCAGCTACGTGCACCAATGAATATAGAAGGAAAGCCCCTCCGATAGCAGCACAAGTACAGCAGACTACCAATTATTTGCTAAAACTGTTGACCCTCTAGGTTTCGGAGAGAGAAACCCACGTGCCCTGTTGACGAACACCAGAAAAAACGTTGAGAAAAATTCACCATCCACATGCACCAATGAATATAGAAGGAAAGCCCCTCCGATAGGAGCACAAGTACAGCAGGCTACAAATTATTTTCTAAAACTGTTGACCCTCTAGGTTTCGGAGAGAGAAACCCACGTGCCCTGTTGACGAACACCAGAAAAAACGTTGAGAAAAATTCACCAGCCACGTGCACCAATGAATATAGAAGGAAAGCCCCCCCGATAGCAGCACAAGTACAGCAGACTACCACTTATTTGCTAAAACTGTTGACCTTCAATGATTCGTATAGAGAAACCTACGTGCCCTGTTGACGAACACCAGAAAAAACGTTGAGAAAAATTCACCAGCCACGTGCACCAATGAATATAGAAGGAAAGCCCCTCCGATAGGAGCACAAGTACAGCAGACTACAAATTATTTTCTAAAACTGTTGACCCTCTAGGTTTCGGAGAGAGAAACCCACGTGCCCTGTTGACGAACACCAGAAAGAACGTTGAGAAAAATTCACCAGCCACGTGCACCAATGAATATAGAAGGAAAGCCCCTCCGATAGGAGCACAAGTACAGCAGACTACAAATTATTTTCTAAAACTGTTGACCTTCTAGGTTTCGGAGAGGGAAACCCACGTGCCCTGTTGACGAACACCAGAAAAAACGTTGAGAAAAATTCACCAGCCACGTGAACCAATGAATATAGAAGGAAAGCCTCTCCTATAGCAGCACAAGTACAGCAGACTACCAATTATTTGCTAAAACTGTTGACCTTCAATGATTCGGATAGAGAAACCCACGTGCCCTGTTGAAGAACACCAGAAAAAACGTTGAGAAAAATTCACCAGCCACGTGCACCAATGAATATAGAAGGAAAGCCCCTCCGATAGGAGCACAAGTACAGCAGACTACAAATTATTTTCTAAAACTGTTGACCTTCTAGGTTTCGGAGAGAGAAACCCACGTGCCCTGTTGACGAACACCAGAAAAAACGTTGAGAAAAATTCACCAGCCACGTGCACCAATGAATATAGAAGGAAAGCCCCTCCGATAGGAGCACAAGTACAGCAGACTACAAATTATTTTCTAAAACTGTTGACCTTCTAGGTTTCGGAGAGAGAAACCCACTTGCCCTGTTGACGAACACCAGAAAAAACGTTGAGAAAAATTCACCAGCCACGTGCACCAATGAATATAGAAGGAAAGCCGCTCCGATAGGAGCACAAGTACAGCAGACTACAAATTATTTTCTAAAACTGTAGACCTTCTAGGTTTCGGAGAGAGAAACCCACGTGCCCTGTTGACGAACACCAGAAAGAACGTTGAGAAAAATTCACCAGCCACGTGCACCTACGAAAATAGAAGGAAAGCCCCTCCGATAGGAGCACAAGTACAGCAGACTACAAATTTTTTTCTAAAACTGTTGACCTTCTAGGTTTCGGAGAGAGAAACCCACGTGCCCTGTTGACGAACACCAGAAAAAACGTTGAGAAAAATTCACCAGCCACGTGCACCAATGAATATAGAAGGAAAGCCCCTCCGATAGGAGCACAAGTACAGCAGACTACAAATTATTTTCTAAAACTGTTGACCTTCTAGGTTTCGGAGAGAGAAACCCACATGCCCTGTTGACGAACACCAGAAAAAACGTTGAGAAAAATTCACCAGCCACGTGAACCAATGAATATAGAAGGAAAGCCTCTCCTATAGCAGCACAAGTACAGCAGACTACCAATTATTTGCTAAAACTGTTGACCTTCAATGATTCGGATAGAGAAACCCACGTGCCCTGTTGAAGAACACCAGAAAAAACGTTGAGAAAAATTCACCAGCCACGTGCACCAATGAATATAGAAGGAAAGCCCCTCCGATAGGAGCACAAGTACAGCAGACTACAAATTATTTTCTAAAACTGTTGACCTTCTAGGTTTCGGAGAGAGAAACCCACGTGCCCTGTTGACGAACACCAGAAAAAACGTTGAGAAAAATTCACCAGCCACGTGCACCAATGAATATAGAAGGAAAGCCCCTCCGATAGGAGCACAAGTACAGCAGACTACAAATTATTTTCTAAAACTGTTGACCTTCTAGGTTTCGGAGAGAGAAACCCACTTGCCCTGTTGACGAACACCAGAAAAAACGTTGAGAAAAATTCACCAGCCACGTGCACCAATGAATATAGAAGGAAAGCCGCTCCGATAGGAGCACAAGTACAGCAGACTACAAATTATTTTCTAAAACTGTAGACCTTCTAGGTTTCGGAGAGAGAAACCCACGTGCCCTGTTGACGAACACCAGAAAGAACGTTGAGAAAAATTCACCAGCCACGTGCACCTACGAAAATAGAAGGAAAGCCCCTCCGATAGGAGCACAAGTACAGCAGACTACAAATTTTTTTCTAAAACTGTTGACCTTCTAGGTTTCGGAGAGAGAAACCCACGTGCCCTGTTGACGAACACCAGAAAAAACGTTGAGAAAAATTCACCAGCCACGTGCACCAATGAATATAGAAGGAAAGCCCCTCCGATAGGAGCACAAGTACAGCAGACTACAAATTATTTTCTAAAACTGTTGACCTTCTAGGTTTCGGAGAGAGAAACCCACATGCCCTGTTGACGAACACCAGAAAAAACGATGAGAAAAATTCACCAGCCACGTGAACCAATGAATATAGAAGGAAAGCCTCTCCTATAGCAGCACAAGTACAGCAGACTACCAATTATTTGCTAAAACTGTTGACCTTCAATGATTCGGATAGAGAAACCCACGTGCCCTGTTGAAGAACACCAGAAAAAACGTTGAGAAAAATTCACCAGCCACGTGCACCAATGAATATAGAAGGAAAGCCCCTCCGATAGGAGCACAAGTACAGCAGACTACAAATTATTTTCTAAAACTGTTGACCTTCTAGGTTTCGGAGAGAGAAACCCACGTGCCCTGTTGACGAACACCAGAAAAAACGTTGAGAAAAATTCACCAGCCACGTGCACCAATGAATATAGAAGGAAAGCCCCTCCGATAGGAGCACAAGTACAGCAGACTACAAATTATTTTCTAAAACTGTTGACCTTCTAGGTTTCGGAGAGAGAAACCCACTTGCCCTGTTGACGAACACCAGAAAAAACGTTGAGAAAAATTCACCAGCCACGTGCACCAATGAATATAAAAGGAAAGCCGCTCCGATAGGAGCACAAGTACAGCAGACTACAAATTATTTTCTAAAACTGTAGACCTTCTAGGTTTCGGAGAGAGAAACCCACGTGCCCTGTTGACGAACACCAGAAAGAACGTTGAGAAAAATTCACCAGCCACGTGCACCTACGAAAATAGAAGGAAAGCCCCTCCGATAGGAGCACAAGTACAGCAGACTACAAATTTTTTTCTAAAACTGTTGACCTTCTAGGTTTCGGAGAGAGAAACCCACGTGCCCTGTTGACGAACACCAGAAAAAACGTTGAGAAAAATTCACCAGCCACGTGCACCAATGAATATAGAAGGAAAGCCCCTCCGATAGGAGCACAAGTACAGCAGACTACAAATTATTTTCTAAAACTGTTGACCTTCTAGGTTTCGGAGAGAGAAACCCACATGCCCTGTTGACGAACACCAGAAAAAACGTTGAGAAAAATTCACCAGCCACGTGCACCAATGAATATAGAAGGAAAGCCCCTCCGATAGGAGCACAAGTACAGCAGACTACAAATTATTTTCTAAAACTGTTGACCTTCTAGGTTTCGGAGAGAGAAACCCACGTGCCCTGTTGACGAGCACCAGAAAAAACGTTGAGAAAAATTCACCAGCCACGTGCACCAATGAATATAGAAGGAAAGCCCCTCCGATAGGAGCACAAGTACAGCAGACGACAAATTATTTTCTAAAACTGTAGACCTTCTAGGTTTCGGAGAGAGAAACCCACGTGCCCTGTTGACGAACACCAGAAAGAACGTTGAGAAAAATTCACCAGCCACGTGCACCTACGAAAATAGAAGGAAAGCCCCTCCGATAGGAGCACAAGTACAGCAGACTACAAATTTTTTTCTAAAACTGTTGACCTTCTAGGTTTCGGAGAGAGAAACCCACGTGCCCTGTTGACGAACACCAGAAAAAACGTTGAGAAAAATTTACCAGCCACGTGCACCAATAATATAGAAGGAAAGCCCCTCCGTTAGCAGCACAAGTACAGCAGACTAACAATTATTTGCTAAAACTGTTGACCCTCTAGGTTTCGGAGAGAGAAACCCACGTGCCCTGTTAAACGAACACCAGAAAAAACGTTGAGAAAAATTCACCAGCCACGTGCACCAATGAATATAGAAGGAAAACCCCCCCGATAGCAGCACAAGTACAGCAGACTACCACTTATTTGCTAAAACTGTTGACCTTCAATGATTCGGATAGAGAAACCTACGTGCCCTGTTGACGAAAACCAGAAAAAACGTTGAGAAAAATTCACCAGCCACGTGCACCAATGAATATAGAAGGAAAGCCCCTCCGATAGGAGCACAAGTACAGCAGACTACAAATTATTTTCTAAAACTGTTGACCTTCTAGGTTTCGGAGAGGGAAACCCACGTGCCCTGTTGACGAACACCAGAAAAAACGTTGAGAAAAATTCACCAGCCACGTGCACCAATGAATATAGAAGGAAAGGCCCTCCGATAGGAGCACAAGTACAGCAGACTACAAATTATTTTCTAAAACTGTTGACCTTCTAGGTTTCGGAGTGAGAAACCCACGTGCCCTGTTGACGAACACCAGAAAAAACGTTGAGAAAAATTCACCAGCCACGTGCACCAATGAATATAGAAGGAAAGCCCCTCCGATAGCAGCACAAGTACAGCGGACTAACAATTATTTGCTAAAACTTTTGACCCTCTAGGTTTCGGAGAGAGAAACCCACGTGCACTGTTAAACGAACACCAGAAAAAACGTTGAGAAAAATTCACCAGCCACGTGCACCAATGAATATAGAAGGAAAGCCCCTCCGATAGGAGCACAAGTACAGCAGACTACAAATTATTTTCTAAAACTGTTGACCTTCTAGGTTTCGGAGAGAGAAACCCACGTGCCCTGTTGACGAACACCAGAAAAAACGTTGAGAAAAATTCACCAGCTACGTGCACCAATGAATATAGAAGGAAAGCCCCTCCGATAGCAGCACAAGTACAGCAGACTACCAATTATTTGCTAAAACTGTTGACCCTCTAGGTTTCGGAGAGAGAAACCCACGTGCCCTGTTGACGAACACCAGAAAAAACGTTGAGAAAAATTCACCATCCACATGCACCAATGAATATAGAAGGAAAGCCCCTCCGATAGGAGCACAAGTACAGCAGGCTACAAATTATTTTCTAAAACTGTTGACCCTCTAGGTTTCGGAGAGAGAAACCCACGTGCCCTGTTGACGAACACCAGAAAAAACGTTGAGAAAAATTCACCAGCCACGTGCACCAATGAATATAGAAGGAAAGCCCCCCCGATAGCAGCACAAGTACAGCAGACTACCACTTATTTGCTAAAACTGTTGACCTTCAATGATTCGTATAGAGAAACCTACGTGCCCTGTTGACGAAAACCAGAAAAAACGTTGAGAAAAATTCACCAGCCACGTGCACCAATGAATATAGAAGGAAAGCCCCTCCGATAGGAGCACAAGTACAGCAGACTACAAATTATTTTCTAAAACTGTTGACCCTCTAGGTTTCGGAGAGAGAAACCCACGTGCCCTGTTGACGAACACCAGAAAGAACGTTGAGAAAAATTCACCAGCCACGTGCACCAATGAATATAGAAGGAAAGCCCCTCCGATAGGAGCACAAGTACAGCAGACTACAAATTATTTTCTAAAACTGTTGACCTTCTAGGTTTCGGAGAGGGAAACCTACGTGCCCTGTTGACGAACACCAGAAAAAACGTTGAGAAAAATTCACCAGCCACGTGAACCAATGAATATAGAAGGAAAGCCTCTCCTATAGCAGCACAAGTACAGCAGACTACCAATTATTTGCTAAAACTGTTGACCTTCAATGATTCGGATAGAGAAACCCACGTGCCCTGTTGAAGAACACCAGAAAAAACGTTGAGAAAAATTCACCAGCCACGTGCACCAATGAATATAGAAGGAAAGCCCCTCCGATAGGAGCACAAGTACAGCAGACTACAAATTATTTTCTAAAACTGTTGACCTTCTAGGTTTCGGAGAGAGAAACCCACGTGCCCTGTTGACGAACACCAGAAAAAACGTTGAGAAAAATTCACCAGCTACGTGCACCAATGAATATAGAAGGAAAGCCCCTCCGATAGCAGCACAAGTACAGCAGACTACCAATTATTTGCTAAAACTGTTGACCCTCTAGGTTTCGGAGAGAGAAACCCACGTGCCCTGTTGACGAACACCAGAAAAAACGTTGAGAAAAATTCACCATCCACATGCACCAATGAATATAGAAGGAAAGCCCCTCCGATAGGAGCACAAGTACAGCAGGCTACAAATTATTTTCTAAAACTGTTGACCCTCTAGGTTTCGGAGAGAGAAACCCACGTGCCCTGTTGACGAACACCAGAAAAAACGTTGAGAAAAATTCACCAGCCACGTGCACCAATGAATATAGAAGGAAAGCCCCCCCGATAGCAGCACAAGTACAGCAGACTACCACTTATTTGCTAAAACTGTTGACCTTCAATGATTCGTATAGAGAAACCTACGTGCCCTGTTGACGAAAACCAGAAAAAACGTTGAGAAAAATTCACCAGCCACGTGCACCAATGAATATAGAAGGAAAGCCCCTCCGATAGGAGCACAAGTACAGCAGACTACAAATTATTTTCTAAAACTGTTGACCCTCTAGGTTTCGGAGAGAGAAACCCACGTGCCCTGTTGACGAACACCAGAAAGAACGTTGAGAAAAATTCACCAGCCACGTGCACCAATGAATATAGAAGGAAAGCCCCTCCGATAGGAGCACAAGTACAGCAGACTACAAATTATTTTCTAAAACTGTTGACCTTCTAGGTTTCGGAGAGGGAAACCTACGTGCCCTGTTGACGAACACCAGAAAAAACGTTGAGAAAAATTCACCAGCCACGTGAACCAATGAATATAGAAGGAAAGCCTCTCCTATAGCAGCACAAGTACAGCAGACTACCAATTATTTGCTAAAACTGTTGACCTTCAATGATTCGGATAGAGAAACCCACGTGCCCTGTTGAAGAACACCAGAAAAAACGTTGAGAAAAATTCACCAGCCACGTGCACCAATGAATATAGAAGGAAAGCCCCTCCGATAGCAGCACAAGTACAGCGGACTAACAATTATTTGCTAAAACTTTTGACCCTCTAGGTTTCGGAGAGAGAAACCCACGTGCACTGTTAAACGAACACCAGAAAAAACGTTGAGAAAAATTCACCAGCCACGTGCACCAATGAATATAGAAGGAAAGCCCCTCCGATAGGAGCACAAGTACAGCAGACTACAAATTATTTTCTAAAACTGTTGACCTTCTAGGTTTCGGAGAGAGAAACCCACGTGCCCTGTTGACGAACACCAGAAAAAACGTTGAGAAAAATTCACCAGCTACGTGCACCAATGAATATAGAAGGAAAGCCCCTCCGATAGCAGCACAAGTACAGCAGACTACCAATTATTTGCTAAAACTGTTGACCCTCTAGGTTTCGGAGAGAGAAACCCACGTGCCCTGTTGACGAACACCAGAAAAAACGTTGAGAAAAATTCACCATCCACATGCACCAATGAATATAGAAGGAAAGCCCCTCCGATAGGAGCACAAGTACAGCAGGCTACAAATTATTTTCTAAAACTGTTGACCCTCTAGGTTTCGGAGAGAGAAACCCACGTGCCCTGTTGACGAACACCAGAAAAAACGTTGAGAAAAATTCACCAGCCACGTGCACCAATGAATATAGAAGGAAAGCCCCCCCGATAGCAGCACAAGTACAGCAGACTACCACTTATTTGCTAAAACTGTTGACCTTCAATGATTCGTATAGAGAAACCTACGTGCCCTGTTGACGAAAACCAGAAAAAACGTTGAGAAAAATTCACCAGCCACGTGCACCAATGAATATAGAAGGAAAGCCCCTCCGATAGGAGCACAAGTACAGCAGACTACAAATTATTTTCTAAAACTGTTGACCCTCTAGGTTTCGGAGAGAGAAACCCACGTGCCCTGTTGACGAACACCAGAAAGAACGTTGAGAAAAATTCACCAGCCACGTGCACCAATGAATATAGAAGGAAAGCCCCTCCGATAGGAGCACAAGTACAGCAGACTACAAATTATTTTCTAAAACTGTTGACCTTCTAGGTTTCGGAGAGGGAAACCTACGTGCCCTGTTGACGAACACCAGAAAAAACGTTGAGAAAAATTCACCAGCCACGTGAACCAATGAATATAGAAGGAAAGCCTCTCCTATAGCAGCACAAGTACAGCAGACTACCAATTATTTGCTAAAACTGTTGACCTTCAATGATTCGGATAGAGAAACCCACGTGCCCTGTTGAAGAACACCAGAAAAAACGTTGAGAAAAATTCACCAGCCACGTGCACCAATGAATATAGAAGGAAAGCCCCTCCGATAGGAGCACAAGTACAGCAGACTACAAATTATTTTCTAAAACTGTTGACCTTCTAGGTTTCGGAGAGAGAAACCCACGTGCCCTGTTGACGAACACCAGAAAAAACGTTGAGAAAAATTCACCAGCCACGTGCACCAATGAATATAGAAGGAAAGCCCCCCCGATAGCAGCACAAGTACAGCAGACTACCAATTATTTGCTAAAACTGTTGACCTTCAATGATTCGGATAGAGAAACCCACGTGCCCTGTTGAAGAACACCAGAAAAAACGTTGAGAAAAATTCACCAGCCACGTGCACCTACGAAAATAGAAGGAAAGCCCCTCCGATAGCAGCACAAGTACAGCAGACTACCAATTATTTGCTAAAACTGTTGACCTTCAATGATTCGGAGAGAGAAACCCACGTGCCCTGTTGACGAACACCAGAAAAAACGTTGAGAAAAATTCACCAGCCACGTGCACCAATGAATATAGAAGGAAAGCCCCTCCGATAGGAGCACAAGTACAGCAGACGACAAATTATTTTCTAAAACTGTAGACCTTCTAGGTTTCGGAGAGAGAAACCCACGTGCCCTGTTGACGAACACCAGAAAGAACGTTGAGAAAAATTCACCAGCCACGTGCACCTACGAAAATAGAAGGAAAGCCCCTCCGATAGGAGCACAAGTACAGCAGACTACAAATTTTTTTCTAAAACTGTTGACCTTCTAGGTTTCGGAGAGAGAAACCCACGTGCCCTGTTGACGAACACCAGAAAAAACGTTGAGAAAAATTTACCAGCCACGTGCACCAATAATATAGAAGGAAAGCCCCTCCGTTAGCAGCACAAGTACAGCAGACTAACAATTATTTGCTAAAACTGTTGACCCTCTAGGTTTCGGAGAGAGAAACCCACGTGCCCTGTTAAACGAACACCAGAAAAAACGTTGAGAAAAATTCACCAGCCACGTGCACCAATGAATATAGAAGGAAAACCCCCCCGATAGCAGCACAAGTACAGCAGACTACCACTTATTTGCTAAAACTGTTGACCTTCAATGATTCGGATAGAGAAACCTACGTGCCCTGTTGACGAAAACCAGAAAAAACGTTGAGAAAAATTCACCAGCCACGTGCACCAATGAATATAGAAGGAAAGCCCCTCCGATAGGAGCACAAGTACAGCAGACTACAAATTATTTTCTAAAACTGTTGACCTTCTAGGTTTCGGAGAGGGAAACCCACGTGCCCTGTTGACGAACACCAGAAAAAACGTTGAGAAAAATTCACCAGCCACGTGCACCAATGAATATAGAAGGAAAGGCCCTCCGTTAGGAGCACAAGTACAGCAGACTACAAATTATTTTCTAAAACTGTTGACCTTCTAGGTTTCGGAGTGAGAAACCCACGTGCCCTGTTGACGAACACCAGAAAAAACGTTGAGAAAAATTCACCAGCCACGTGCACCAATGAATATAGAAGGAAAGCCCCTCCGATAGCAGCACAAGTACAGCGGACTAACAATTATTTGCTAAAACTTTTGACCCTCTAGGTTTCGGAGAGAGAAACCCACGTGCACTGTTAAACGAACACCAGAAAAAACGTTGAGAAAAATTCACCAGCCACGTGCACCAATGAATATAGAAGGAAAGCCCCTCCGATAGGAGCACAAGTACAGCAGACTACAAATTATTTTCTAAAACTGTTGACCTTCTAGGTTTCGGAGAGAGAAACCCACGTGCCCTGTTGACGAACACCAGAAAAAACGTTGAGAAAAATTCACCAGCTACGTGCACCAATGAATATAGAAGGAAAGCCCCTCCGATAGCAGCACAAGTACAGCAGACTACCAATTATTTGCTAAAACTGTTGACCCTCTAGGTTTCGGAGAGAGAAACCCACGTGCCCTGTTAAACGAACACCAGAAAAAACGTTGAGAAAAATTCACCAGCCACGTGCACCAATGAATATAGAAGGAAAACCCCCCCGATAGCAGCACAAGTACAGCAGACTACCACTTATTTGCTAAAACTGTTGACCTTCAATGATTCGGATAGAGAAACCTACGTGCCCTGTTGACGAAAACCAGAAAAAACGTTGAGAAAAATTCACCAGCCACGTGCACCAATGAATATAGAAGGAAAGCCCCTCCGATAGGAGCACAAGTACAGCAGACTACAAATTATTTTCTAAAACTGTTGACCTTCTAGGTTTCGGAGAGGGAAACCCACGTGCCCTGTTGACGAACACCAGAAAAAACGTTGAGAAAAATTCACCAGCCACGTGCACCAATGAATATAGAAGGAAAGGCCCTCCGATAGGAGCACAAGTACAGCAGACTACAAATTATTTTCTAAAACTGTTGACCTTCTAGGTTTCGGAGTGAGAAACCCACGTGCCCTGTTGACGAACACCAGAAAAAACGTTGAGAAAAATTCACCAGCCACGTGCACCAATGAATATAGAAGGAAAGCCCCTCCGATAGCAGCACAAGTACAGCGGACTAACAATTATTTGCTAAAACTTTTGACCCTCTAGGTTTCGGAGAGAGAAACCCACGTGCACTGTTAAACGAACACCAGAAAAAACGTTGAGAAAAATTCACCAGCCACGTGCACCAATGAATATAGAAGGAAAGCCCCTCCGATAGGAGCACAAGTACAGCAGACTACAAATTATTTTCTAAAACTGTTGACCTTCTAGGTTTCGGAGAGAGAAACCCACGTGCCCTGTTGACGAACACCAGAAAAAACGTTGAGAAAAATTCACCAGCTACGTGCACCAATGAATATAGAAGGAAAGCCCCTCCGATAGCAGCACAAGTACAGCAGACTACCAATTATTTGCTAAAACTGTTGACCCTCTAGGTTTCGGAGAGAGAAACCCACGTGCCCTGTTGACGAACACCAGAAAAAACGTTGAGAAAAATTCACCATCCACATGCACCAATGAATATAGAAGGAAAGCCCCTCCGATAGGAGCACAAGTACAGCAGGCTACAAATTATTTTCTAAAACTGTTGACCCTCTAGGATTCGGAGAGAGAAACCCACGTGCCCTGTTGACGAACACCAGAAAAAACGTTGAGAAAAATTCACCAGCCACGTGCACCAATGAATATAGAAGGAAAGCCCCCCCGATAGCAGCACAAGTACAGCAGACTACCACTTATTTGCTAAAACTGTTGACCTTCAATGATTCGTATAGAGAAACCTACGTGCCCTGTTGACGAACACCAGAAAAAACGTTGAGAAAAATTCACCAGCCACGTGCACCAATGAATATAGAAGGAAAGCCCCTCCGATAGGAGCACAAGTACAGCAGACTACAAATTATTTTCTAAAACTGTTGACCCTCTAGGTTTCGGAGAGAGAAACCCACGTGCCCTGTTGACGAACACCAGAAAGAACGTTGAGAAAAATTCACCAGCCACGTGCACCAATGAATATAGAAGGAAAGCCCCTCCGATAGGAGCACAAGTACAGCAGACTACAAATTATTTTCTAAAACTGTTGACCTTCTAGGTTTCGGAGAGGGAAACCCACGTGCCCTGTTGACGAACACCAGAAAAAACGTTGAGAAAAATTCACCAGCCACGTGAACCAATGAATATAGAAGGAAAGCCTCTCCTATAGCAGCACAAGTACAGCAGACTACCAATTATTTGCTAAAACTGTTGACCTTCAATGATTCGGATAGAGAAACCCACGTGCCCTGTTGAAGAACACCAGAAAAAACGTTGAGAAAAATTCACCAGCCACGTGCACCAATGAATATAGAAGGAAAGCCCCTCCGATAGGAGCACAAGTACAGCAGACTACAAATTATTTTCTAAAACTGTTGACCTTCTAGGTTTCGGAGAGAGAAACCCACGTGCCCTGTTGACGAACACCAGAAAAAACGTTGAGAAAAATTCACCAGCCACGTGCACCAATGAATATAGAAGGAAAGCCCCCCCGATAGCAGCACAAGTACAGCAGACTACCAATTATTTGCTAAAACTGTTGACCTTCAATGATTCGGATAGAGAAACCTACGTGCCCTGTTGACGAACACCAGAAAAAACGTTGAGAAAAATTCACCAGCCACGTGCACCAATGAATATAGAAGGAAAGCCCCTCCGATAGGAGCACAAGTACAGCAGACTACAAATTATTTTCTAAAACTGTTGACCTTCTAGGTTTCGGAGAGAGAAACCCACGTGCCCTGTTGACGAACACCAGAAAAAACGTTGAGAAAAATTCACCAGCCACGTGCACCAATGAATATAGAAGGAAAGCCGCTCCGATAGGAGCACAAGTACAGCAGACTACAAATTATTTTCTAAAACTGTAGACCTTCTAGGTTTCGGAGAGAGAAACCCACGTGCCCTGTTGACGAACACCAGAAAGAACGTTGAGAAAAATTCACCAGCCACGTGCACCTACGAAAATAGAAGGAAAGCCCCTCCGATAGGAGCACAAGTACAGCAGACTACAAATTTTTTTCTAAAACTGTTGACCTTCTAGGTTTCGGAGAGAGAAACCCACGTGCCCTGTTGACGAACACCAGAAAAAACGTTGAGAAAAATTCACCAGCCACGTGCACCAATGAATATAGAAGGAAAGCCCCTCCGATAGGAGCACAAGTACAGCAGACTACAAATTATTTTCTAAAACTGTTGACCTTCTAGGTTTCGGAGAGAGAAACCCACATGCCCTGTTGACGAACACCAGAAAAAACGTTGAGAAAAATTCACCTGCCACGTGCACCAATGAATATAGAAGGAAAGCCCCTCCGATAGGAGCACAAGTACAGCAGACTACAAATTATTTTCTAAAACTGTTGACCTTCTAGGTTTCGGAGAGAGAAACCCACGTGCCCTGTTGACGAACACCAGAAAAAACGTTGAGAAAAATTCACCAGCCACGTGCACCAATGAATATAGAAGGAAAGCCCCCCCGATAGTAGCACAAGTACAGCAGACTACCACTTATTTGCTAAAACTGTTGAACTTCAATGATACGGATAGAGAAACCTACGTGCCCTGTTGACGAACACCAGAAAAAACGTTGAGAAAAATTCACCAGCCACGTGCACCAATGAATATAGAAGGAAAGCCCCTCCGATAGGAGCACAAGTACAGCAGACTACAAATTATTTTCTAAAACTGTTGACCTTCTAGGTTTCGGAGAGAGAAACCCACGTGCCCTGTTGACGAACACCAGAAAAAACGTTGAGAAAAATTTACCAGCCACGTGCACCAATAATATAGAAGGAAAGCCCCTCCGTTAGCAGCACAAGTACAGCAGACTAACAATTATTTGCTAAAACTGTTGACCCTCTAGGTTTCGGAGAGAGAAACCCACGTGCCCTGTTAAACGAACACCAGAAAAAACGTTGAGAAAAATTCACCAGCCACGTGCACCAATGAATATAGAAGGAAAACCCCCCCGATAGCAGCACAAGTACAGCAGACTACCACTTATTTGCTAAAACTGTTGACCTTCAATGATTCGGATAGAGAAACCTACGTGCCCTGTTGACGAAAACCAGAAAAAACGTTGAGAAAAATTCACCAGCCACGTGCACCAATGAATATAGAAGGAAAGCCCCTCCGATAGGAGCACAAGTACAGCAGACTACAAATTATTTTCTAAAACTGTTGACCTTCTAGGTTTCGGAGAGGGAAACCCACGTGCCCTGTTGACGAACACCAGAAAAAACGTTGAGAAAAATTCACCAGCCACGTGCACCAATGAATATAGAAGGAAAGGCCCTCCGATAGGAGCACAAGTACAGCAGACTACAAATTATTTTCTAAAACTGTTGACCTTCTAGGTTTCGGAGTGAGAAACCCACGTGCCCTGTTGACGAACACCAGAAAAAACGTTGAGAAAAATTCACCAGCCACGTGCACCAATGAATATAGAAGGAAAGCCCCTCCGATAGCAGCACAAGTACAGCGGACTAACAATTATTTGCTAAAACTTTTGACCCTCTAGGTTTCGGAGAGAGAAACCCACGTGCACTGTTAAACGAACACCAGAAAAAACGTTGAGAAAAATTCACCAGCCACGTGCACCAATGAATATAGAAGGAAAGCCCCTCCGATAGGAGCACAAGTACAGCAGACTACAAATTATTTTCTAAAACTGTTGACCTTCTAGGTTTCGGAGAGAGAAACCCACGTGCCCTGTTGACGAACACCAGAAAAAACGTTGAGAAAAATTCACCAGCTACGTGCACCAATGAATATAGAAGGAAAGCCCCTCCGATAGCAGCACAAGTACAGCAGACTACCAATTATTTGCTAAAACTGTTGACCCTCTAGGTTTCGGAGAGAGAAACCCACGTGCCCTGTTGACGAACACCAGAAAAAACGTTGAGAAAAATTCACCATCCACATGCACCAATGAATATAGAAGGAAAGCCCCTCCGATAGGAGCACAAGTACAGCAGGCTACAAATTATTTTCTAAAACTGTTGACCCTCTAGGTTTCGGAGAGAGAAACCCACGTGCCCTGTTGACGAACACCAGAAAAAACGTTGAGAAAAATTCACCAGCCACGTGCACCAATGAATATAGAAGGAAAGCCCCCCCGATAGCAGCACAAGTACAGCAGACTACCACTTATTTGCTAAAACTGTTGACCTTCAATGATTCGTATAGAGAAACCTACGTGCCCTGTTGACGAACACCAGAAAAAACGTTGAGAAAAATTCACCAGCCACGTGCACCAATGAATATAGAAGGAAAGCCCCTCCGATAGGAGCACAAGTACAGCAGACTACAAATTATTTTCTAAAACTGTTGACCCTCTAGGTTTCGGAGAGAGAAACCCACGTGCCCTGTTGACGAACACCAGAAAGAACGTTGAGAAAAATTCACCAGCCACGTGCACCAATGAATATAGAAGGAAAGCCCCTCCGATAGGAGCACAAGTACAGCAGACTACAAATTATTTTCTAAAACTGTTGACCTTCTAGGTTTCGGAGAGGGAAACCCACGTGCCCTGTTGACGAACACCAGAAAAAACGTTGAGAAAAATTCACCAGCCACGTGAACCAATGAATATAGAAGGAAAGCCTCTCCTATAGCAGCACAAGTACAGCAGACTACCAATTATTTGCTAAAACTGTTGACCTTCAATGATTCGGATAGAGAAACCCACGTGCCCTGTTGAAGAACACCAGAAAAAACGTTGAGAAAAATTCACCAGCCACGTGCACCAATGAATATAGAAGGAAAGCCCCTCCGATAGGAGCACAAGTACAGCAGACTACAAATTATTTTCTAAAACTGTTGACCTTCTAGGTTTCGGAGAGAGAAACCCACGTGCCCTGTTGACGAACACCAGAAAAAACGTTGAGAAAAATTCACCAGCCACGTGCACCAATGAATATAGAAGGAAAGCCCCCCCGATAGCAGCACAAGTACAGCAGACTACCAATTATTTGCTAAAACTGTTGACCTTCAATGATTCGGATAGAGAAACCTACGTGCCCTGTTGACGAACACCAGAAAAAACGTTGAGAAAAATTCACCAGCCACGTGCACCAATGAATATAGAAGGAAAGGCCCTCCGATAGGAGCACAAGTACAGCAGACTACAAATTATTTTCTAAAACTGTTGACCTTCTAGGTTTCGGAGAGAGAAACCCACATGCCCTGTTGACGAACACCAGAAAAAACGTTGAGAAAAATTCACCAGCCACGTGCACCAATGAATATAGAAGGAAAGCCCCTCCGATAGGAGCACAAGTACAGCAGACTACAAATTATTTTCTAAAACTGTTGACCTTCTAGGTTTCGGAGAGAGAAACCCACGTGCCCTGTTGACGAACACCAGAAAAAACGTTGAGAAAAATTCACCAGCCACGTGCACCAATGAATATAGAAGGAAAGCCGCTCCGATAGGAGCACAAGTACAGCAGACTACAAATTATTTTCTAAAACTGTAGACCTTCTAGGTTTCGGAGAGAGAAACCCACGTGCCCTGTTGACGAACACCAGAAAGAACGTTGAGAAAAATTCACCAGCCACGTGCACCTACGAAAATAGAAGGAAAGCCCCTCCGATAGGAGCACAAGTACAGCAGACTACAAATTTTTTTCTAAAACTGTTGACCTTCTAGGTTTCGGAGAGAGAAACCCACGTGCCCTGTTGACGAACACCAGAAAAAACGTTGAGAAAAATTCACCAGCCACGTGCACCAATGAATATAGAAGGAAAGCCCCTCCGATAGGAGCACAAGTACAGCAGACTACAAATTATTTTCTAAAACTGTTGACCTTCTAGGTTTCGGAGAGAGAAACCCACATGCCCTGTTGACGAACACCAGAAAAAACGTTGAGAAAAATTCACCTGCCACGTGCACCAATGAATATAGAAGGAAAGCCCCTCCGATAGGAGCACAAGTACAGCAGACTACAAATTATTTTCTAAAACTGTTGACCTTCTAGGTTTCGGAGAGAGAAACCCACGTGCCCTGTTGACGAACACCAGAAAAAACGTTGAGAAAAATTCACCAGCCACGTGCACCAATGAATATAGAAGGAAAGCCCCCCCGATAGTAGCACAAGTACAGCAGACTACCACTTATTTGCTAAAACTGTTGAACTTCAATGATACGGATAGAGAAACCTACGTGCCCTGTTGACGAACACCAGAAAAAACGTTGAGAAAAATTCACCAGCCACGTGCACCAATGAATATAGAAGGAAAGCCCCTCCGATAGGAGCACAAGTACAGCCGACTACAAATTATTTTCTAAAACTGTTGACCTTCTAGGTTTCGGAGAGGGAAACCCACGTTCCCTGTTGACGAACACCAGAAAAAACGTTGAGAAAAATTCACCAGCCACGTGCACCAATGAATATAGAAGGAAAGGCCCTCCGATAGGAGCACAAGTACAGCAGACTACAAATTATTTTCTAAAACTGTTGACCTTCTAGGTTTCGGAGAGAGAAACCCACGTGCCCTGTTGACGAACACCAGAAAAAACGTTGAGAAAAATTCACCAGCCACGTGCACCAATGAATATAGAAGGAAAGCCCCTCCGATAGGAGCACAAGTACAGCAGACTACAAATTATTTTCTAAAACTGTTGACCTTCTAGGTTTCGGAGAGAGAAACCCATGTGCCCTGTTGACGAACACCAGAAAAAACGTTGAGAAAAATTCACCAGCCACGTGCACCAATGAATATAGAAGGAAAGCCGCTCCGATAGGAGCACAAGTACAGCAGACTACAAATTATTTTCTAAAACTGTAGACCTTCTAGGTTTCGGAGAGAGAAACCCACGTGCCCTGTTGACGAACACCAGAAAGAACGTTGAGAAAAATTCACCAGCCACGTGCACCTACGAAAATAGAAGGAAAGCCCCTCCGATAGGAGCACAAGTACAGCAGACTACAAATTTTTTTCTAAAACTGTTGACCTTCTAGGTTTCGGAGAGAGAAACCCACGTGCCCTGTTGAGGAACACCAGAAAAAACGTTGAGAAAAATTCACCAGCCACGTGCACCAATGAATATAGAAGGAAAGCCCCTCCGATAGCAGCACAAGTACAGCGGACTAACAATTATTTGCTAAAACTTTTGACCCTCTAGGTTTCGGAGAGAGAAACCCACGTGCCCTGTTAAACTAACACCAGAAAAAACGTTGAGAAAAATTCACCAGCCACGTGCACCAATGAATATAGAAGGAAAGCCCCTCCGATAGCAGCACAAGTACAGCAGACTACCAATTATTTGCTAAAACTGTTGACCTTCAATGATTCGGAGAGAGAAACCCACGTGCCCTGTTGACGAACACCAGAAAAAACGTTGAGAAAAATTCACCAGCCACGTGCACCAATGAATATAGAAGGAAAGCCCCTCCGATAGGAGCACAAGTACAGCAGACTACAAATTATTTTCTAAAACTGTTGACCTTCTAGGTTTCGGAGAGGGAAACCCACGTTCCCTGTTGACGAACACCAGAAAAAACGTTGAGAAAAATTCACCAGCCACGTGCACCAATGAATATAGAAGGAAAGGCCCCCCGATAGGAGCACAAGTACAGCAGACTACAAATTATTTTCTAAAACTGTTGACCTTCTAGGTTTCGGAGAGAGAAACCCACGTGCCCTGTTGACGAACACCAGAAAAAACGTTGAGAAAAATTCACCAGCCACGTGCACCAATGAATATAGAAGGAAAGCCCCTCCGATAGGAGCACAAGTACAGCAGACTACAAATTATTTTCTAAAACTGTTGACCTTCTAGGTTTCGGAGAGAGAAACCCACGTGCCCTGTTGACGAACACCAGAAAAAACGTTGAGAAAAATTCACCAGCCACGTGCACCAATGAATATAGAAGGAAAGCCGCTCCGATAGGAGCACAAGTACAGCAGACTACAAATTATTTTCTAAAACTGTAGACCTTCTAGGTTTCGGAGAGAGAAACCCACGTGCCCTGTTGACGAACACCAGAAAGAACGTTGAGAAAAATTCACCAGCCACGTGCACCTACGAAAATAGAAGGAAAGCCCCTCCGATAGGAGCACAAGTACAGCAGACTACAAATTTTTTTCTAAAACTGTTGACCTTCTAGGTTTCGGATAGAGAAACCCACGTGCCCTGTTGACGAACACCAGAAAAAACGTTGAGAAAAATTCACCAGCCACGTGCACCAATGAATATAGAAGGAAAGCCCCTCCGATAGGAGCACAAGTACAGCAGACTACAAATTATTTTCTAAAACTGTTGACCTTCTAGGTTTCGGAGAGAGAAACCCACGTGCCCTGTTGACGAACACCAGAAAAAACGTTGAGAAAAATTCACCAGCCACGTGCACCAATGAATATAGAAGGAAAGCCCCCCCGATAGCAGCACAAGTACAGCAGACTACCAATTATTTGCTAAAACTGTTGACCTTCAATGATTCGGATAGAGAAACCTACGTGCCCTGTTGACGAACACCAGAAAAAACGTTGAGAAAAATTCACCAGCCACGTGCACCAATGAATATAGAAGGAAAGGCCCTCCGATAGGAGCACAAGTACAGCAGACTACAAATTATTTTCTAAAACTGTTGACCTTCTAGGTTTCGGAGAGAGAAACCCACATGCCCTGTTGACGAACACCAGAAAAAACGTTGAGAAAAATTCACCAGCCACGTGCACCAATGAATATAGAAGGAAAGCCCCTCCGATAGGAGCACAAGTACAGCAGACTACAAATTATTTTCTAAAACTGTTGACCTTCTAGGTTTCGGAGAGAGAAACCCACGTGCCCTGTTGACGAACACCAGAAAAAACGTTGAGAAAAATTCACCAGCCACGTGCACCAATGAATATAGAAGGAAAGCCGCTCCGATAGGAGCACAAGTACAGCAGACTACAAATTATTTTCTAAAACTGTAGACCTTCTAGGTTTCGGAGAGAGAAACCCACGTGCCCTGTTGACGAACACCAGAAAGAACGTTGAGAAAAATTCACCAGCCACGTGCACCTACGAAAATAGAAGGAAAGCCCCTCCGATAGGAGCACAAGTACAGCAGACTACAAATTTTTTTCTAAAACTGTTGACCTTCTAGGTTTCGGAGAGAGAAACCCACGTGCCCTGTTGACGAACACCAGAAAAAACGTTGAGAAAAATTCACCAGCCACGTGCACCAATGAATATAGAAGGAAAGCCCCTCCGATAGGAGCACAAGTACAGCAGACTACAAATTATTTTCTAAAACTGTTGACCTTCTAGGTTTCGGAGAGAGAAACCCACATGCCCTGTTGACGAACACCAGAAAAAACGTTGAGAAAAATTCACCTGCCACGTGCACCAATGAATATAGAAGGAAAGCCCCTCCGATAGGAGCACAAGTACAGCAGACTACAAATTATTTTCTAAAACTGTTGACCTTCTAGGTTTCGGAGAGAGAAACCCACGTGCCCTGTTGACGAACACCAGAAAAAACGTTGAGAAAAATTCACCAGCCACGTGCACCAATGAATATAGAAGGAAAGCCCCCCCGATAGTAGCACAAGTACAGCAGACTACCACTTATTTGCTAAAACTGTTGAACTTCAATGATACGGATAGAGAAACCTACGTGCCCTGTTGACGAACACCAGAAAAAACGTTGAGAAAAATTCACCAGCCACGTGCACCAATGAATATAGAAGGAAAGCCCCTCCGATAGGAGCACAAGTACAGCCGACTACAAATTATTTTCTAAAACTGTTGACCTTCTAGGTTTCGGAGAGGGAAACCCACGTTCCCTGTTGACGAACACCAGAAAAAACGTTGAGAAAAATTCACCAGCCACGTGCACCAATGAATATAGAAGGAAAGGCCCTCCGATAGGAGCACAAGTACAGCAGACTACAAATTATTTTCTAAAACTGTTGACCTTCTAGGTTTCGGAGAGAGAAACCCACGTGCCCTGTTGACGAACACCAGAAAAAACGTTGAGAAAAATTCACCAGCCACGTGCACCAATGAATATAGAAGGAAAGCCCCTCCGATAGGAGCACAAGTACAGCAGACTACAAATTATTTTCTAAAACTGTTGACCTTCTAGGTTTCGGAGAGAGAAACCCATGTGCCCTGTTGACGAACACCAGAAAAAACGTTGAGAAAAATTCACCAGCCACGTGCACCAATGAATATAGAAGGAAAGCCGCTCCGATAGGAGCACAAGTACAGCAGACTACAAATTATTTTCTAAAACTGTAGACCTTCTAGGTTTCGGAGAGAGAAACCCACGTGCCCTGTTGACGAACACCAGAAAGAACGTTGAGAAAAATTCACCAGCCACGTGCACCTACGAAAATAGAAGGAAAGCCCCTCCGATAGGAGCACAAGTACAGCAGACTACAAATTTTTTTCTAAAACTGTTGACCTTCTAGGTTTCGGAGAGAGAAACCCACGTGCCCTGTTGAGGAACACCAGAAAAAACGTTGAGAAAAATTCACCAGCCACGTGCACCAATGAATATAGAAGGAAAGCCCCTCCGATAGCAGCACAAGTACAGCGGACTAACAATTATTTGCTAAAACTTTTGACCCTCTAGGTTTCGGAGAGAGAAACCCACGTGCCCTGTTAAACTAACACCAGAAAAAACGTTGAGAAAAATTCACCAGCCACGTGCACCAATGAATATAGAAGGAAAGCCCCTCCGATAGCAGCACAAGTACAGCAGACTACCAATTATTTGCTAAAACTGTTGACCTTCAATGATTCGGAGAGAGAAACCCACGTGCCCTGTTGACGAACACCAGAAAAAACGTTGAGAAAAATTCACCAGCCACGTGCACCAATGAATATAGAAGGAAAGCCCCTCCGATAGGAGCACAAGTACAGCAGACTACAAATTATTTTCTAAAACTGTTGACCTTCTAGGTTTCGGAGAGGGAAACCCACGTTCCCTGTTGACGAACACCAGAAAAAACGTTGAGAAAAATTCACCAGCCACGTGCACCAATGAATATAGAAGGAAAGGCCCCCCGATAGGAGCACAAGTACAGCAGACTACAAATTATTTTCTAAAACTGTTGACCTTCTAGGTTTCGGAGAGAGAAACCCACGTGCCCTGTTGACGAACACCAGAAAAAACGTTGAGAAAAATTCACCAGCCACGTGCACCAATGAATATAGAAGGAAAGCCCCTCCGATAGGAGCACAAGTACAGCAGACTACAAATTATTTTCTAAAACTGTTGACCTTCTAGGTTTCGGAGAGAGAAACCCACGTGCCCTGTTGACGAACACCAGAAAAAACGTTGAGAAAAATTCACCAGCCACGTGCACCAATGAATATAGAAGGAAAGCCGCTCCGATAGGAGCACAAGTACAGCAGACTACAAATTATTTTCTAAAACTGTAGACCTTCTAGGTTTCGGAGAGAGAAACCCACGTGCCCTGTTGACGAACACCAGAAAGAACGTTGAGAAAAATTCACCAGCCACGTGCACCTACGAAAATAGAAGGAAAGCCCCTCCGATAGGAGCACAAGTACAGCAGACTACAAATTTTTTTCTAAAACTGTTGACCTTCTAGGTTTCGGATAGAGAAACCCACGTGCCCTGTTGACGAACACCAGAAAAAACGTTGAGAAAAATTCACCAGCCACGTGCACCAATGAATATAGAAGGAAAGCCCCTCCGATAGGAGCACAAGTACAGCAGACTACAAATTATTTTCTAAAACTGTTGACCTTCTAGGTTTCGGAGAGAGAAACCCACATGCCCTGTTGACGAACACCAGAAAAAACGTTGAGAAAAATTCACCTGCCACGTGCACCAATGAATATAGAAGGAAAGCCCCTCCGATAGGAGCACAAGTACAGCAGACTACAAATTATTTTCTAAAACTGTTGACCTTCTAGGTTTCGGAGAGAGAAACCCACGTGCCCTGTTGACGAACACCAGAAAAAACGTTGAGAAAAATTCACCAGCCACGTGCACCAATGAATATAGAAGGAAAGCCCCTCCGATAGGAGCACAAGTACAGCAGACGACAAATTATTTTCTAAAACTGTAGACCTTCTAGGTTTCGGAGAGAGAAACCCACGTGCCCTGTTGACGAACACCAGAAAGAACGTTGAGAAAAATTCACCAGCCACGTGCACCTACGAAAATAGAAGGAAAGCCCCTCCGATAGGAGCACAAGTACAGCAGACTACAAATTTTTTTCTAAAACTGTTGACCTTCTAGGTTTCGGAGAGAGAAACCCACGTGCCCTGTTGACGAACACCAGAAAAAACGTTGAGAAAAATTTACCAGCCACGTGCACCAATAATATAGAAGGAAAGCCCCTCCGTTAGCAGCACAAGTACAGCAGACTAACAATTATTTGCTAAAACTGTTGACCCTCTAGGTTTCGGAGAGAGAAACCCACGTGCCCTGTTGAGGAACACCAGAAAAAACGTTGAGAAAAATTCACCAGCCACGTGCACCAATGAATATAGAAGGAAAGCCCCTCCGATAGCAGCACAAGTACAGCGGACTAACAATTATTTGCTAAAACTTTTGACCCTCTAGGTTTCGGAGAGAGAAACCCACGTGCCCTGTTAAACTAACACCAGAAAAAACGTTGAGAAAAATTCACCAGCCACGTGCACCAATGAATATAGAAGGAAAGCCCCTCCGATAGCAGCACAAGTACAGCAGACTACCAATTATTTGCTAAAACTGTTGACCTTCAATGATTCGGAGAGAGAAACCCACGTGCCCTGTTGACGAACACCAGAAAAAACGTTGAGAAAAATTTACCAGCCACGTGCACCAATAATATAGAAGGAAAGCCCCATCGTTAGCAGCACAAGTACAGCAGACTAACAATTATTTGCTAAAACTGTTGACCCTCTAGGTTTCGGAGAGAGAAACCCACGTGCCCTGTTGAGGAACACCAGAAAAAACGTTGAGAAAAATTCACCAGCCACGTGCACCAATGAATATAGAAGGAAAGCCCCTCCGATAGCAGCACAAGTACAGCGGACTAACAATTATTTGCTAAAACTTTTGACCCTCTAGGTTTCGGAGAGAGAAACCCACGTGCCCTGTTAAACGAACACCAGAAAAAACGTTGAGAAAAATTCACCAGCCACGTGCACCAATGAATATAGAAGGAAAGCCCCTCCGATAGGAGCACAAGTACAGCAGACTACCACTTATTTGCTAAAACTGTTGACCTTCTAGGTTTCGGAGAGGGAAACCCACGTGCCCTGTTGACGAACACCAGAAAAAACGTTGAGAAAAATTCACCAGCCACGTGCACCAATGAATATAGAAGGAAAGGCCCTCCGATAGGAGCACAAGTACAGCAGACTACAAATTATTTTCTAAAACTGTTGACCTTCTAGGTTTCGGAGAGGGAAACCCACGTTCCCTGTTGACGAACACCAGAAAAAACGTTGAGAAAAATTCACCAGCCACGTGCACCAATGAATATAGAAGGAAAGGCCCTCCGATAGGAGCACAAGTACAGCAGACTACAAATTATTTTCTAAAACTGTTGACCTTCTAGGTTTCGGAGAGAGAAACCCACATGCCCTGTTGACGAACACCAGAAAAAACGTTGAGAAAAATTCACCAGCCACGTGCAGCAATGAATATAGAAGGAAAGTTCCTCCGATAGGAGCACAAGTACAGCAGACTACAAATTATTTTCTAAAACTGTTGACCTTCTAGGTTTCGGAGAGAGAAACCCACGTGCCCTGTTGACGAACACCGGAAAAAACGTTGAGAAAAATTCACCAGCTACGTGCACCAATGAATATAGAAGGAAAGCCCCTCCGATAGCAGCACAAGTACAGCAGACTACCAATTATTTGCTAAAACTGTTGACCCTCTAGGTTTCGGAGAGAGAAACCCACGTGCCCTGTTGACGAACACCAGAAAAAACGTTGAGAAAAATTCACCATCCACGTGCACCAATGAATATAGAAGGAAAGCCCCTCCGATAGGAGCACAAGTACAGCAGGCTACAAATTATTTTCTAAAACTGTTGACCCTCTAGGTTTCGGAGAGAGAAACCCACGTGCCCTGTTGACGAACACCAGAAAAAACGTTGAGAAAAATTCACCAGCCACGTGCACCAATGAATATAGAAGGAAAGCCCCCCCGATAGCAGCACAAGTACAGCAGACTTCCACTTATTTGCTAAAACTGTTGACCTTCAATGATTCGTGTAGAGAAACCTACGTGCCCTGTTGACGAACACCAGAAAAAACGTTGAGAAAAATTCACCAGCCACGTGCACCAATGAATATAGAAGGAAAGCCCCTCCGATAGGAGCACAAGTACAGCAGACTACAAATTATTTTCTAAAACTGTTGACCTTCTAGGTTTCGGAGAGAGAAACCCACGTGCCCTGTTGAGGAACACCAGAAAAAACGTTGAGAAAAATTCACCAGCCACGTGCACCAATGAATATAGAAGGAAAGCCCCTCCGATAGCAGCACAAGTACAGCGGACTAACAATTATTTGCTAAAACTTTTGACCCTCTAGGTTTCGGAGAGAGAAACCCACGTGCCCTGTTAAACTAACACCAGAAAAAACGTTGAGAAAAATTCACCAGCCACGTGCACCAATGAATATAGAAGGAAAGCCCCTCCGATAGCAGCACAAGTACAGCAGACTACCAATTATTTGCTAAAACTGTTGACCTTCAATGATTCGGAGAGAGAAACCCACGTGCCCTGTTGACGAACACCAGAAAAAACGTTGAGAAAAATTCACCAGCCACGTGCACCAATGAATATAGAAGGAAAGCCCCTCCGATAGGAGCACAAGTACAGCAGACTACAAATTATTTTCTAAAACTGTTGACCTTCTAGGTTTCGGAGAGGGAAACCCACGTTCCCTGTTGACGAACACCAGAAAAAACGTTGAGAAAAATTCACCAGCCACGTGCACCAATGAATATAGAAGGAAAGGCCCCCCGATAGGAGCACAAGTACAGCAGACTACAAATTATTTTCTAAAACTGTTGACCTTCTAGGTTTCGGAGAGAGAAACCCACGTGCCCTGTTGACGAACACCAGAAAAAACGTTGAGAAAAATTCACCAGCCACGTGCACCAATGAATATAGAAGGAAAGCCCCTCCGATAGGAGCACAAGTACAGCAGACTACAAATTATTTTCTAAAACTGTTGACCTTCTAGGTTTCGGAGAGAGAAACCCACGTGCCCTGTTGACGAACACCAGAAAAAACGTTGAGAAAAATTCACCAGCCACGTGCACCAATGAATATAGAAGGAAAGCCGCTCCGATAGGAGCACAAGTACAGCAGACTACAAATTATTTTCTAAAACTGTAGACCTTCTAGGTTTCGGAGAGAGAAACCCACGTGCCCTGTTGACGAACACCAGAAAGAACGTTGAGAAAAATTCACCAGCCACGTGCACCTACGAAAATAGAAGGAAAGCCCCTCCGATAGGAGCACAAGTACAGCAGACTACAAATTTTTTTCTAAAACTGTTGACCTTCTAGGTTTCGGATAGAGAAACCCACGTGCCCTGTTGACGAACACCAGAAAAAACGTTGAGAAAAATTCACCAGCCACGTGCACCAATGAATATAGAAGGAAAGCCCCTCCGATAGGAGCACAAGTACAGCAGACTACAAATTATTTTCTAAAACTGTTGACCTTCTAGGTTTCGGAGAGAGAAACCCACATGCCCTGTTGACGAACACCAGAAAAAACGTTGAGAAAAATTCACCTGCCACGTGCACCAATGAATATAGAAGGAAAGCCCCTCCGATAGGAGCACAAGTACAGCAGACTACAAATTATTTTCTAAAACTGTTGACCTTCTAGGTTTCGGAGAGAGAAACCCACGTGCCCTGTTGACGAACACCAGAAAAAACGTTGAGAAAAATTCACCAGCCACGTGCACCAATGAATATAGAAGGAAAGCCCCTCCGATAGGAGCACAAGTACAGCAGACGACAAATTATTTTCTAAAACTGTAGACCTTCTAGGTTTCGGAGAGAGAAACCCACGTGCCCTGTTGACGAACACCAGAAAGAACGTTGAGAAAAATTCACCAGCCACGTGCACCTACGAAAATAGAAGGAAAGCCCCTCCGATAGGAGCACAAGTACAGCAGACTACAAATTTTTTTCTAAAACTGTTGACCTTCTAGGTTTCGGAGAGAGAAACCCACGTGCCCTGTTGACGAACACCAGAAAAAACGTTGAGAAAAATTTACCAGCCACGTGCACCAATAATATAGAAGGAAAGCCCCTCCGTTAGCAGCACAAGTACAGCAGACTAACAATTATTTGCTAAAACTGTTGACCCTCTAGGTTTCGGAGAGAGAAACCCACGTGCCCTGTTGAGGAACACCAGAAAAAACGTTGAGAAAAATTCACCAGCCACGTGCACCAATGAATATAGAAGGAAAGCCCCTCCGATAGCAGCACAAGTACAGCGGACTAACAATTATTTGCTAAAACTTTTGACCCTCTAGGTTTCGGAGAGAGAAACCCACGTGCCCTGTTAAACTAACACCAGAAAAAACGTTGAGAAAAATTCACCAGCCACGTGCACCAATGAATATAGAAGGAAAGCCCCTCCGATAGCAGCACAAGTACAGCAGACTACCAATTATTTGCTAAAACTGTTGACCTTCAATGATTCGGAGAGAGAAACCCACGTGCCCTGTTGACGAACACCAGAAAAAACGTTGAGAAAAATTTACCAGCCACGTGCACCAATAATATAGAAGGAAAGCCCCATCGTTAGCAGCACAAGTACAGCAGACTAACAATTATTTGCTAAAACTGTTGACCCTCTAGGTTTCGGAGAGAGAAACCCACGTGCCCTGTTGAGGAACACCAGAAAAAACGTTGAGAAAAATTCACCAGCCACGTGCACCAATGAATATAGAAGGAAAGCCCCTCCGATAGCAGCACAAGTACAGCGGACTAACAATTATTTGCTAAAACTTTTGACCCTCTAGGTTTCGGAGAGAGAAACCCACGTGCCCTGTTAAACGAACACCAGAAAAAACGTTGAGAAAAATTCACCAGCCACGTGCACCAATGAATATAGAAGGAAAGCCCCTCCGATAGGAGCACAAGTACAGCAGACTACCACTTATTTGCTAAAACTGTTGACCTTCTAGGTTTCGGAGAGGGAAACCCACGTGCCCTGTTGACGAACACCAGAAAAAACGTTGAGAAAAATTCACCAGCCACGTGCACCAATGAATATAGAAGGAAAGGCCCTCCGATAGGAGCACAAGTACAGCAGACTACAAATTATTTTCTAAAACTGTTGACCTTCTAGGTTTCGGAGAGGGAAACCCACGTTCCCTGTTGACGAACACCAGAAAAAACGTTGAGAAAAATTCACCAGCCACGTGCACCAATGAATATAGAAGGAAAGGCCCTCCGATAGGAGCACAAGTACAGCAGACTACAAATTATTTTCTAAAACTGTTGACCTTCTAGGTTTCGGAGAGAGAAACCCACATGCCCTGTTGACGAACACCAGAAAAAACGTTGAGAAAAATTCACCAGCCACGTGCAGCAATGAATATAGAAGGAAAGTTCCTCCGATAGGAGCACAAGTACAGCAGACTACAAATTATTTTCTAAAACTGTTGACCTTCTAGGTTTCGGAGAGAGAAACCCACGTGCCCTGTTGACGAACACCGGAAAAAACGTTGAGAAAAATTCACCAGCTACGTGCACCAATGAATATAGAAGGAAAGCCCCTCCGATAGCAGCACAAGTACAGCAGACTACCAATTATTTGCTAAAACTGTTGACCCTCTAGGTTTCGGAGAGAGAAACCCACGTGCCCTGTTGACGAACACCAGAAAAAACGTTGAGAAAAATTCACCATCCACGTGCACCAATGAATATAGAAGGAAAGCCCCTCCGATAGGAGCACAAGTACAGCAGGCTACAAATTATTTTCTAAAACTGTTGACCCTCTAGGTTTCGGAGAGAGAAACCCACGTGCCCTGTTGACGAACACCAGAAAAAACGTTGAGAAAAATTCACCAGCCACGTGCACCAATGAATATAGAAGGAAAGCCCCCCCGATAGCAGCACAAGTACAGCAGACTTCCACTTATTTGCTAAAACTGTTGACCTTCAATGATTCGTGTAGAGAAACCTACGTGCCCTGTTGACGAACACCAGAAAAAACGTTGAGAAAAATTCACCAGCCACGTGCACCAATGAATATAGAAGGAAAGCCCCTCCGATAGGAGCACAAGTACAGCAGACTACAAATTATTTTCTAAAACTGTTGACCCTCTAGGTTTCGGAGAGAGAAACCCACGTGCCCTGTTGACGAACACCAGAAAGAACGTTGAGAAAAATTCACCAGCCACGTGCACCAATGAATATAGAAGGAAAGCCCCTCCGATAGGAGCACAAGTACAGCAGACTACAAATTATTTTCTAAAACTGTTGACCTTCTAGGTTTCGGAGAGGGAAACCCACGTGCCCTGTTGACGAACACCAGAAAAAACGTTGAGAAAAATTCACCAGCCACGTGAACCAATGAATATAGAAGGAAAGCCTCTCCTATAGCAGCACAAGTACAGCAGACTACCAATTATTTGCTAAAACTGTTGACCTTCAATGATTCGGATAGAGAAACCCACGTGCCCTGTTGAAGAACACCAGAAAAAACGTTGAGAAAAATTCACCAGCCACGTGTACCAATGAATATAGAAGGAAAGCCCCTCCGATAGGAGCACAAGTACAGCAGACTACAAATTATTTTCTAAAACTGTTGACCTTCTAGGTTTCGGAGAGAGAAACCCACGTGCCCTGTTGACGAACACCAGAAAAAACGTTGAGAAAAATTCACCAGCCACGTGCACCAATGAATATAGAAGGAAAGCCCCCCCGATAGCAGCACAAGTACAGCAGACTACCAATTATTTGCTAAAACTGTTGACCTTCAATGATTCGGATAGAGAAACCTACGTGCCCTGTTGACGAACACCAGAAAAAACGTTGAGAAAAATTCACCAGCCACGTGCACCAATGAATATAGAAGGAAAGCCCCTCCGATAGCAGCACAAGTACAGCAGACTACCAATTATTTGCTAAAACTGTTGACCTTCAATGATTCGGAGAGAGAAACCCACGTGCCCTGATGACGAACACCAGAAAAAACGTTGAGAAAAATTCACCAGCCACGTGCACCAATGAATATAGAAGGAAAGCCCCCCCGATAGCAGCACAAGTACAGCAGACTAACAATTATTTGCTAAAACTGTTGACCTTCTAGGTTTCGGAGAGAGAACCCCACGTGCCCTGTTGACGAACACCAGAAAAAACGTTGAGAAAAATTCACCAGCCACGTGCACCAATGAATATAGAAGGAAAGCCCCTCCGATAGGAGCACAAGTACAGCAGACTACAAATTATTTTCTAAAACTGTAGACCTTCTAGGTTTCGGAGAGAGAAACCCACGTGCCCTGTTGACGAACACCAGAAAGAACGTTGAGAAAAATTCACCAGCCACGTGCACCTATGAATATAGAAGGAAAGCCCCTCCGATAGGAGCACAAGTACAGCAGACTACAAATTTTTTTCTAAAACTGTTGACTTTCTAGGTTTCGGAGAGAGAAACCCACGTGCCCTGTTGACGAACACCAGAAAAAACGTTGAGAAAAATTCACCAGCCACGTGCACCAATGAATATAGAAGGAAAGCCCCTCCGATAGCAGCACAAGTACAGAGTACAGCAGACTACCAATTATTTGCTAAAACTGTTGACCTTCAATGATTCGGAGAGAGAAACCCACATGCCCTGTTGACGAACACCAGAAAAAACGTTGAGAAAAATTTACCAGCCACGTGCACCAATAATATAGAAGGAAAGCCCCTCCGTTAGCAGCACAAGTACAGCAGACTAACAATTATTTGCTAAAACTGTTGACCCTCTAGGTTTCGGAGAGAGAAACCCACGTGCCCTGTTGAGGAACACCAGAAAAAACGTTGAGAAAAATTCACCAGCCACGTGCACCAATGAATATAGAAGGAAAGCCCCTCCGATAGCAGCACAAGTACAGCGGACTAACAATTATTTGCTAAAACTTTTGACCCTCTAGGTTTCGGAGAGAGAAACCCACGTGCCCTGTTAAACGAACACCAGAAAAAACGTTGAGAAAAATTCACCAGCCACGTGCACCAATGAATATAGAAGGAAAGCCCCTCCGATAGCAGCACAAGTACAGCAGACTACCAATTATTTGCTAAAACAGTTGACCTTCAATGATTCGGAGAGAGAAACACACGTGCCCTGTTTACGAACACCAGAAAAAACGTTGAGAAAAATTTACCAGCCACGTGCACCAATAATATAGAAGGAAAGCCCCTCCGTTAGCAGCACAAGTACAGCAGACTAACAATTATTTGCTAAAACTGTTGACCCTCTAGGTTTCGGAGAGAGAAACCCACGTGCCCTATTGAGGAACACCAGAAAAAACGTTGAGAAAAATTCACCAGCCACGTGCACCAATGAATATAGAAGGAAAGCCCCTCCGATAGCAGCACAAGTACAGCGGACTAACAATTATTTGCTAAAACTTTTGACCCTCTAGGTTTCGGAGAGAGAAACCCACGTGCCCTGTTAAACGAACACCAGAAAAAACGTTGAGAAAAATTCACCAGCCACGTGCACCAATGAATATAGAAGGAAACCCCTCCGATAGGAGCACAAGTACAGCAGGCTACAAATTATTTTCTAAAACTGTAGACCTTCTAGGTTTCGGAGAGAGAAACCCACGTGCCCTGTTGACGAAAACCAGAAAGAACGTTGAGAAAAATTCACCAGCCACGTGCACCTATGAATATAGAAGGAAAGCCCCTCCGATAGGAGCACAAGTACAGCAGACTACAAATTTTTTTCTAAAACTGTTGACCTTCTAGGTTTCGGAGAGAGAAACCCACGTGCCCTGTTGACGAACACCAGAAAAAACGTTGAGAAAAATTCACCAGCCACGTGCACCAATGAATATAGAAGGAAAGCCCCTCCGATAGGAGCACAAGTACAGCAGACTACAAATTATTTTCTAAAACTGTTGACCTTCTAGGTTTCGGAGAGAGAAACCCACGTGCCCTGTTGACGAACACCAGAAAAAACGTTGAGAAAAATTCACCAGCCACGTGCACCAATGAATATAGAAGGAAAGCCCCCCCGATAGCAGCACAAGTACAGCAGACTACCAATTATTTGCTAAAACTGTTGACCTTCAATGATTCGGATAGAGAAACCTACGTGCCCTGTTGACGAACACCAGAAAAAACGTTGAGAAAAATTCACCAGCCACGTGCACCAATGAATATAGAAGGAAAGCCCCTCCGATAGCAGCACAAGTACAGCAGACTACCAATTATTTGCTAAAACTGTTGACCTTCAATGATTCGGAGAGAGAAACCCACGTGCCCTGATGACGAACACCAGAAAAAACGTTGAGAAAAATTCACCAGCCACGTGCACCAATGAATATAGAAGGAAAGCCCCCCCGATAGCAGCACAAGTACAGCAGACTAACAATTATTTGCTAAAACTGTTGACCTTCTAGGTTTCGGAGAGAGAAACCCACGTGCCCTGTTGACGAACACCAGAAAAAACGTTGAGAAAAATTCACCAGCCACGTGCACCAATGAATATAGAAGGAAAGCCCCTCCGATAGGAGCACAAGTACAGCAGACTACAAATTATTTTCTAAAACTGTAGACCTTCTAGGTTTCGGAGAGAGAAACCCACGTGCCCTGTTGACGAACACCAGAAAGAACGTTGAGAAAAATTCACCAGCCACGTGCACCTATGAATATAGAAGGAAAGCCCCTCCGATAGGAGCACAAGTACAGCAGACTACAAATTTTTTTCTAAAACTGTTGACCTTCTAGGTTTCGGAGAGAGAAACCCACGTGCCCTGTTGACGAACACCAGAAAAAACGTTGAGAAAAATTCACCAGCCACGTGCACCAATGAATATAGAAGGAAAGCCCCTCCGATAGCAGCACAAGTACAGCAGACTACCAATTATTTGCTAAAACTGTTGACCTTCAATGATTCGGAGAGAGAAACCCACGTGCCCTGTTGACGAACACCAGAAAAAACGTTGAGAAAAATTTACCAGCCACGTGCACCAATAATATAGAAGGAAAGCCCCTCCGTTAGCAGCACAAGTACAGCAGACTAACAATTATTTGCTAAAACTGTTGACCCTCTAGGTTTCGGAGAGAGAAACCCACGTGCCCTGTTGAGGAACACCAGAAAAAACGTTGAGAAAAATTCACCAGCCACGTGCACCAATGAATATAGAAGGAAAGCCCCTCCGATAGCAGCACAAGTACAGCGGACTAACAATTATTTGCTAAAACTTTTGACCCTCTAGGTTTCGGAGAGAGAAACCCACGTGCCCTGTTAAACGAACACCAGAAAAAACGTTGAGAAAAATTCACCAGCCACGTGCACCAATGAATATAGAAGGAAAGCCCCTCCGATAGCAGCACAAGTACAGCAGACTACCAATTATTTGCTAAAACAGTTGACCTTCAATGATTCGGAGAGAGAAACACACGTGCCCTGTTTACGAACACCAGAAAAAACGTTGAGAAAAATTTACCAGCCACGTGCACCAATAATATAGAAGGAAAGCCCCTCCGTTAGCAGCACAAGTACAGCAGACTAACAATTATTTGCTAAAACTGTTGACCCTCTAGGTTTCGGAGAGAGAAACCCACGTGCCCTATTGAGGAACACCAGAAAAAACGTTGAGAAAAATTCACCAGCCACGTGCACCAATGAATATAGAAGGAAAGCCCCTCCGATAGCAGCACAAGTACAGCGGACTAACAATTATTTGCTAAAACTTTTGACCCTCTAGGTTTCGGAGAGAGAAACCCACGTGCCCTGTTAAACGAACACCAGAAAAAACGTTGAGAAAAATTCACCAGCCACGTGCACCAATGAATATAGAAGGAAAGCCCCCCCGATAGTAGCACAAGTACAGCAGACTACCACCTATTTGCTAAAACTGTTGACCTTCAATGATTCGGATAGAGAAACCTACGTGCCCTGTTGACGAACACCAGAAAAAACGTTGAGAAAAATTCACCAGCCACGTGCACCAATGAATATAGAAGGAAACCCCTCCGATAGGAGCACAAGTACAGCAGGCTACAAATTATTTTCTAAAACTGTAGACCTTCTAGGTTTCGGAGAGAGAAACCCACGTGCCCTGTTGACGAAAACCAGAAAGAACGTTGAGAAAAATTCACCAGCCACGTGCACCTATGAATATAGAAGGAAAGCCCCTCCGATTGGAGCACAAGTACAGCAGACTACAAATTTTTTTCTAAAACTGTTGACCTTCTAGGTTTCGGAGAGAGAAACCCACGTGCCCTGTTGACGAACACCAGAAAAAACGTTGAGAAAAATTCACCAGCCACGTGCACCAATGAATATAGAAGGAAAGCCCCTCCGATAGCAGCACAAGTACAGCAGACTACCAATTATTTGCTAAAACTGTTGACCTTCAATGATTCGGAGAGAGAAACCCACGTGCCCTGTTGAAGAACACCAGAAAAAACGTTGAGAAAAATTCACCAGCCACGTGCACCAATGAATATAGAAGGAAAGCCCCTCCGATAGCAGCACAAGTACAGCAGACTACCAATTATTTTCTAAAACTGTTGACCTTCTAGGTTTTGGAGAGAGAAACCCACGTGCCCTGTTGACGAACACCAGAAAAAACGTTGAGAAAAATTCACCAGCCACGTGCACCAATGAATATAGAAGGAAAGCCCCCCCGATAGCAGCACAAGTACAGCAGACTACCAATTATTTGCTAAAACTGTTGACCTTCAATGATTCGGATAGAGAAACCTACGTGCCCTGTTGACGAACACCAGAAAAAACGTTGAGAAAAATTCACCAGCCACGTGCACCAATGAATATAGAAGGAAAGCCCCTCCGATAGCAGCACAAGTACAGCAGACTACCAATTATTTGCTAAAACTGTTGACCTTCAATGATTCGGAGAGAGAAACCCACGTGCCCTGATGACGAACACCAGAAAAAACGTTGAGAAAAATTCACCAGCCACGTGCACCAATGAATATAGAAGGAAAGCCCCCCCGATAGCAGCACAGGTACAGCAGACTAACAATTATTTGCTAAAACTGTTGACCTTCTAGGTTTCGGAGAGAGAAACCCACGTGCCCTGTTGAGGAACACCAGAAAAAACGTTGAGAAAAATTCACCAGCCACGTGCACCAATGAATATAGAAGGAAAGCCCCTCCGATAGCAGCACAAGTACAGCAGACTACCAATTATTTGCTAAAACAGTTGACCTTCAATGATTCGGAGAGAGAAACACACGTGCCCTGTTTACGAACACCAGAAAAAACGTTGAGAAAAATTTACCAGCCACGTGCACCAATAATATAGAAGGAAAGCCCCTCCGTTAGCAGCACAAGTACAGCAGACTAACAATTATTTGCTAAAACTGTTGACCCTCTAGGTTTCGGAGAGAGAAACCCACGTGCCCTATTGAGGAACACCAGAAAAAACGTTGAGAAAAATTCACCAGCCACGTGCACCAATGAATATAGAAGGAAAGCCCCTCCGATAGCAGCACAAGTACAGCGGACTAACAATTATTTGCTAAAACTTTTGACCCTCTAGGTTTCGGAGAGAGATACCCCCGTGCCCTGTTAAACGAACACCAGAAAAAACGTTGAGAAAAATTCACCAGCCACGTGCACCAATGAATATAGAAGGAAAGCCCCTCCGATAGCAGCACAAGTACAGCAGACTACCAATTATTTGCTAAAACTGTTGACCTTCAATGATTCGGAGAGAGAAACCCACGTGCCCTGATGACGAACTCCAGAAAAAACGTTGAGAAAAATTCACTAGCCACGTGCACCAATGAATATAGAAGGAAAGCCCCCCCGATAGCAGCACAAGTACAGCAGACTAACAATTATTTTCTAAAACTGTTGACCTTCTAGGTTTCGGAGAGAGAAACCCACGTGCCCTGTTGACGAACACCAGAAAAAACGTTGAGAAAAATTCACCAGCCACGTGCACCAATGAATATAGAAGGAAAGCCCCCCCGATAGCAGCACAAGTACAGCAGACTACCAATTATTTGCTAAAACTGTTGACCTTCAATGATTCGGATAGAGAAACCTACGTGCCCTGTTGACGAACACCAGAAAAAACGTTGAGAAAAATTCACCAGCCACGTGCACCAATGAATATAGAAGGAAAGCCCCTCCGATAGCAGCACAAGTACAGCAGACTACCAATTATTTGCTAAAACTGTTGACCTTCAATGATTCGGAGAGAGAAACCCACGTGCCCTGATGACGAACACCAGAAAAAACGTTGAGAAAAATTCACCAGCCACGTGCACCAATGAATATAGAAGGAAAGCCCCCCCGATAGCAGCACAAGTACAGCAGACTAACAATTATTTGCTAAAACTGTTGACCTTCTAGGTTTCGGAGAGAGAAACCCACGTGCCCTGTTGACGAACACCAGAAAAAACGTTGAGAAAAATTCACCAGCCACGTGCACCAATGAATATAGAAGGAAAGCCCCTCCGATAGCAGCACAAGTACAGCAGACTACCAATTATTTGCTAAAACTGTTGACCTTCAATGATTCGGAGAGAGAAACCCACGTGCCCTGTTGACGAACACCAGAAAAAACGTTGAGAAAAATTCACCAGCCACGTGCACCAATGAATATAGAAGGAAAGCCCCTCCGATAGGAGCACAAGTACAGCAGACTACAAATTATTTTCTAAAACTGTTGACCTTCTAGGTTTCGGAGAGAGAAACCCACGTGCCCTGTTGAAGAACACCAGAAAAAACGTTGAGAAAAATTCACCAGCCACGTGCACCAATGAATATAGAAGGAAAGCCCCTCCGATAGCAGCACAAGTACAGCAGACTACCAATTATTTGCTAAAACTGTTGACCTTCAATGATTCGGAGAGAGAAACCCACGTGCCCTGTTGACGAACACCAGAAAAAACGTTGAGAAAAATTTACCAGCCACGTGCACCAATAATATAGAAGGAAAGCCCCTCCGTTAGCAGCACAAGTACAGCAGACTAACAATTATTTGCTAAAACTGTTGACCCTCTAGGTTTCGGAGAGAGAAACCCACGTGCCCTGTTGAGGAACACCAGAAAAAACGTTGAGAAAAATTCACCAGCCACGTGCACCAATGAATATAGAAGGAAAGCCCCTCCGATAGCAGCACAATTACAGCGGACTAACAATTATTTGCTAAAACTTTTGACCCTCTAGGTTTCGGAGAGAGAAACCCACGTGCCCTGTTAAACGAACACCAGAAAAAACGTTGAGAAAAATTCACCAGCCACGTGCACCAATGAATATAGAAGGAAAGCCCCTCCGATAGCAGCACAAGTACAGCAGACTACCAATTATTTGCTAAAACAGTTGACCTTCAATGATTCGGAGAGAGAAACACACGTGCCCTGTTTACGAACACCAGAAAAAACGTTGAGAAAAATTTACCAGCCACGTGCACCAATAATATAGAAGGAAAGCCCCTCCGTTAGCAGCACAAGTACAGCAGACTAACAATTATTTGCTAAAACTGTTGACCCTCTAGGTTTCGGAGAGAGAAACCCACGTGCCCTATTGAGGAACACCAGAAAAAACGTTGAGAAAAATTCACCAGCCACGTGCACCAATGAATATAGAAGGAAAGCCCCTCCGATAGCAGCACAAGTACAGCGGACTAACAATTATTTGCTAAAACTTTTGACCCTCTAGGTTTCGGAGAGAGAAACCCACGTGCCCTGTTAAACGAACACCAGAAAAAACGTTGAGAAAAATTCACCAGCCACGTGCACCAATGAATATAGAAGGAAAGCCCCCCCGATAGTAGCACAAGTACAGCAGACTACCACTTATTTGCTAAAACTGTTGACCTTCAATGATTCGGATAGAGAAACCTACGTGCCCTGTTGACGAACACCAGAAAAAACGTTGAGAAAAATTCACCAGCCACGTGCACCAATGAATATAGAAGGAAACCCCTCCGATAGGAGCACAAGTACAGCAGGCTACAAATTATTTTCTAAAACTGTAGACCTTCTAGGTTTCGGAGAGAGAAACCCACGTGCCCTGTTGACGAAAACCAGAAAGAACGTTGAGAAAAATTCACCAGCCACGTGCACCTATGAATATAGAAGGAAAGCCCCTCCGATAGGAGCACAAGTACAGCAGACTACAAATTTTTTTCTAAAACTGTTGACCTTCTAGGTTTCGGAGAGAGAAACCCACGTGCCCTGTTGACGAACACCAGAAAAAACGTTGAGAAAAATTCACCAGCCACGTGCACCAATGAATATAGAAGGAAAGCCCCTCGGATAGCAGCACAAGTACAGCAGACTACAAATTTTTTTCTAAAACTGTTGACCTTCTAGGTTTCGGAGAGAGAAACCCACGTGCCCTGTTGACGAACACCAGAAAAAACGTTGAGAAAAATTCACCAGCCACGTGCACCAATGAATATAGAAGGAAAGCCCCTCCGATAGCAGCACAAGTACAGCAGACTACCAATTATTTGCTAAAACTGTTGACCTTCAATGATTCGGAGAGAGAAACCCACGTGCCCTGTTGACGAACACCAGAAAAAACGTTGAGAAAAATTTACCAGCCACGTGCACCAATAATATAGAAGGAAAGCCCCTCCGTTAGCAGCACAAGTACAGCAGACTAACAATTATTTGCTAAAACTGTTGACCCTCTAGGTTTCGGAGAGAGAAACCCACGTGCCCTGTTGACGAACACCAGAAAAAACGTTGAGAAAAATTCACCAGCCACGTGCACCAATGAATATAGAAGGAAAGCCCCTCGGATAGCAGCACAAGTACAGCAGACTACAAATTTTTTTCTAAAACTGTTGACCTTCTAGGTTTCGGAGAGAGAAACCCACGTGCCCTGTTGACGAACACCAGAAAAAACGTTGAGAAAAATTCACCAGCCACGTGCACCAATGAATATAGAAGGAAAGCCCCTCCGATAGCAGCACAAGTACAGCGGACTAACAATTATTTGCTAAAACTTTTGACCCTCTAGGTTTCGGAGAGAGAAACCCACGTGCCCTGTTGACGAACACCAGAAAAAACGTTGAGAAAAATTCACCAGCCACGTGCACCAATGAATATAGAAGGAAAGCCCCTCCGATAGCAGCACAAGTACAGCGGACTAACAATTATTTGCTAAAACTTTTGACCCTCTAGGTTTCGGAGAGAGAAACCCACGTGCCCTGTTAAACGAACACCAGAAAAAACGTTGAGAAAAATTCACCAGCCACGTGCACCAATGAATATAGAAGGAAAGCCCCCCCGATAGCAGCACAAGTACAGCAGACTACCACATATTTGCTAAAACTGTTGACCTTCAATGATTCGGATAGAGAAACCTACGTGCCCTGTTGACGAAAACCAGAAAAAACGTTGAGAAAAATTCACCAGCCACGTGCACCAATGAATATAGAAGGAAAGCCCCTCCGATAGGAGCACAAGTACAGCAGACTACAAATTATTTTCTAAAACTGTTGACCTTCTAGGTTTCGGAGAGGGAAACCCACGTGCCCTGTTGACGAACACCAGAAAAAACGTTGAGAAAAATTCACCAGCCACGTGCACCAATGAATATAGAAGGAAAGGCCCTCCGATAGGAGCACAAGTACAGCAGACTACAAATTATTTTCTAAAACTGTTGACCTTCTAGGTTTCGGAGAGAGAAACCCACGTGCCCTGTTGACGAACACCAGAAAAAACGTTGAGAAAAATTCACCAGCTACGTGCACCAATGAATATAGAAGGAAAGCCCCTCCGATAGCAGAACAAGTACAGCAGACTACCAATTATTTGCTAAAACTGTTGACCCTCTAGGTTTCGGAGAGAGAAACCCACGTGCCCTGTTGACGAACACCAGAAAAAACGTTGAGAAAAATTCACCATCCACGTGCACCAATGAATATAGAAGGAAAGCCCCTCCGATAGGAGCACAAGTACAGCAGGCTACAAATTATTTTCTAAAACTGTTGACCCTCTAGGTTTCGGAGAGAGAAACCCACGTGCCCTGTTGACGAACACCAGAAAAAACGTTGAGAAAAATTCACCAGCCACGTGCACCAATGAATATAGAAGGAAAGCCCCCCCGATAGCAGCACAAGTACAGCAGACTACCACTTATTTGCTAAAACTGTTGACCTTCAATGATTCGTGTAGAGAAACCTACGTGCCCTGTTGACGAACACCAGAAAAAACGTTGAGAAAAATTCACCAGCCACGTGCACCAATGAATATAGAAGGAAAGCCCCTCCGATAGGAGCACAAGTACAGCAGACTACAAATTATTTTCTAAAACTGTTGACCCTCTAGGTTTCGGAGAGAGAAACCCACGTGCCCTGTTGACGAACACCAGAAAGAACGTTGAGAAAAATTCACCAGCCACGTGAACCAATGAATATAGAAGGAAAGCCTCTCCTATAGCAGCACAAGTACAGCAGACTACCAATTATTTGCTAAAACTGTTGACCTTCAATGATTCGGATAGAGAAACCCACGTGCCCTGTTGAAGAACACCAGAAAAAACGTTGAGAAAAATTCACCAGCCACGTGCACCAATGAATATAGAAGGAAAGCCCCTCCGATAGGAGCACAAGTACAGCAGACTACAAATTATTTTCTAAAACTGTTGACCTTCTAGGTTTCGGAGAGAGAAACCCACGTGCCCTGTTGACGAACACCAGAAAAAACGTTGAGAAAAATTCACCAGCCACGTGCACCAATGAATATAGAAGGAAAGCCCCCCCGATAGCAGCACAAGTACAGCAGACTACCAATTATTTGCTAAAACTGTTGACCTTCAATGATTCGGATAGAGAAACCTACGTGCCCTGTTGACGAACACCAGAAAAAACGTTGAGAAAAATTCACCAGCCACGTGCACCAATGAATATAGAAGGAAAGCCCCTCCGATAGCAGCACAAGTACAGCGGACTAACAATTATTTGCTAAAACTTTTGACCCTCTAGGTTTCGGAGAGAGAAACCCACGTGCCCTGTTAAACGAACACCAGAAAAAACGTTGAGAAAAATTCACCAGCCACGTGCACCAATGAATATAGAAGGAAAGCCCCCCCGATAGCAGCACAAGTACAGCAGACTACCACATATTTGCTAAAACTGTTGACCTTCAATGATTCGGATAGAGAAACCTACGTGCCCTGTTGACGAAAACCAGAAAAAACGTTGAGAAAAATTCACCAGCCACGTGCACCAATGAATATAGAAGGAAAGCCCCTCCGATAGGAGCACAAGTACAGCAGACTACAAATTATTTTCTAAAACTGTTGACCTTCTAGGTTTCGGAGAGGGAAACCCACGTGCCCTGTTGACGAACACCAGAAAAAACGTTGAGAAAAATTCACCAGCCACGTGCACCAATGAATATAGAAGGAAAGGCCCTCCGATAGGAGCACAAGTACAGCAGACTACAAATTATTTTCTAAAACTGTTGACCTTCTAGGTTTCGGAGAGAGAAACCCACGTGCCCTGTTGACGAACACCAGAAAAAACGTTGAGAAAAATTCACCATCCACGTGCACCAATGAATATAGAAGGAAAGCCCCTCCGATAGGAGCACAAGTACAGCAGGCTACAAATTATTTTCTAAAACTGTTGACCCTCTAGGTTTCGGAGAGAGAAACCCACGTGCCCTGTTGACGAACACCAGAAAAAACGTTGAGAAAAATTCACCAGCTACGTGCACCAATGAATATAGAAGGAAAGCCCCTCCGATAGCAGCACAAGTACAGCAGACTACCAATTATTTGCTAAAACTGTTGACCCTCTAGGTTTCGGAGAGAGAAACCCACGTGCCCTGTTGACGAACACCAGAAAAAACGTTGAGAAAAATTCACCATCCACGTGCACCAATGAATATAGAAGGAAAGCCCCTCCGATAGGAGCACAAGTACAGCAGGCTACAAATTATTTTCTAAAACTGTTGACCCTCTAGGTTTCGGAGAGAGAAACCCACGTGCCCTGTTGACGAACACCAGAAAAAACGTTGAGAAAAATTCACCAGCCACGTGCACCAATGAATATAGAAGGAAAGCCCCCCCGATAGCAGCACAAGTACAGCAGACTACCACTTATTTGCTAAAACTGTTGACCTTCAATGATTCGTGTAGAGAAACCTACGTGCCCTGTTGACGAACACCAGAAAAAACGTTGAGAAAAATTCACCAGCCACGTGCACCAATGAATATAGAAGGAAAGCCCCTCCGATAGGAGCACAAGTACAGCAGACTACAAATTATTTTCTAAAACTGTTGACCCTCTAGGTTTCGGAGAGAGAAACCCACGTGCCCTGTTGACGAACACCAGAAAGAACGTTGAGAAAAATTCACCAGCCACGTGCACCAATGAATATAGAAGGAAAGCCTCTCCGATAGGAGCACAAGTACAGCAGACTACAAATTATTTTCTAAAACTGTTGACCTTCTAGGTTTCGGAGAGGGAAACCCACGTGCCCTGTTGACGAACACCAGAAAAAACGTTGAGAAAAATTCACCAGCCACGTGAACCAATGAATATAGAAGGAAAGCCTCTCCTATAGCAGCACAAGTACAGCAGACTACCAATTATTTGCTAAAACTGTTGACCTTCAATGATTCGGATAGAGAAACCCACGTGCCCTGTTGAAGAACACCAGAAAAAACGTTGAGAAAAATTCACCAGCCACGTGCACCAATGAATATAGAAGGAAAGCCCCTCCGATAGAAGCACAAGTACAGCAGACTACAAATTATTTTCTAAAACTGTTGACCTTCTAGGTTTCGGAGAGAGAAACCCACGTGCCCTGTTGACGAACACCAGAAAAAACGTTGAGAAAAATTCACCAGCCACGTGCACCAATGAATATAGAAGGAAAGCCCCCCCGATAGCAGCACAAGTACAGCAGACTACCAATTATTTGCTAAAACAGTTGACCTTCAATGATTCGGAGAGAGAAACACACGTGCCCTGTTTACGAACACCAGAAAAAACGTTGAGAAAAATTTACCAGCCACGTGCACCAATAATATAGAAGGAAAGCCCCTCCGTTAGCAGCACAAGTACAGCAGACTAACAATTATTTGCTAAAACTGTTGACCCTCTAGGTTTCGGAGAGAGAAACCCACGTGCCCTATTGAGGAACACCAGAAAAAACGTTGAGAAAAATTCACCAGCCACGTGCACCAATGAATATAGAAGGAAAGCCCCTCCGATAGCAGCACAAGTACAGCGGACTAACAATTATTTGCTAAAACTTTTGACCCTCTAGGTTTCGGAGAGAGAAACCCACGTGCCCTGTTAAACGAACACCAGAAAAAACGTTGAGAAAAATTCACCAGCCACGTGCACCAATGAATATAGAAGGAAAGCCCCCCCGATAGCAGCACAAGTACAGCAGACTACCAATTATTTGCTAAAACTGTTGACCTTCAATGATTCGGATAGAGAAACCTACGTGCCCTGTTGACGAACACCAGAAAAAACGTTGAGAAAAATTCACCAGCCACGTGCACCAATGAATATAGAAGGAAAGCCCCTCCGATAGGAGCACAAGTACAGCAGACTACAAATTATTTGCTAAAACTGTTGACCCTCTAGGTTTCGGAGAGAGAAACCCACGTGCCCTATTGAGGAACACCAGAAAAAACGTTGAGAAAAATTCACCAGCCACGTGCACCAATGAATATAGAAGGAAAGCCCCTCCGATAGCAGCACAAGTACAGCGGACTAACAATTATTTGCTAAAACTTTTGACCCTCTAGGTTTCGGAGAGAGAAACCCACGTGCCCTGTTAAACGAACACCAGAAAAAACGTTGAGAAAAATTCACCAGCCACGTGCACCAATGAATATAGAAGGAAAGCCCCCCCGATAGCAGCACAAGTACAGCAGACTACCAATTATTTGCTAAAACTGTTGACCTTCAATGATTCGGATAGAGAAACCCACGTGCCCTGTTGAAGAACACCAGAAAAAACGTTGAGAAAAATTCACCAGCCACGTGCACCAATGAATATAGAAGGAAAGCCCCTCCGATAGGAGCACAAGTACAGCAGACTACAAATTATTTTCTAAAACTGTTGACCTTCTAGGTTTCGGAGAGAGAAACCCACGTGCCCTGTTGACGAACACCAGAAAAAACGTTGAGAAAAATTCACCAGCCACGTGCACCAATGAATATAGAAGGAAAGCCCCCCCGATAGCAGCACAAGTACAGCAGACTACCAATTATTTGCTAAAACAGTTGACCTTCAATGATTCGGAGAGAGAAACACACGTGCCCTGTTTACGAACACCAGAAAAAACGTTGAGAAAAATTTACCAGCCACGTGCACCAATAATATAGAAGGAAAGCCCCTCCGTTAGCAGCACAAGTACAGCAGACTAACAATTATTTGCTAAAACTGTTGACCCTCTAGGTTTCGGAGAGAGAAACCCACGTGCCCTATTGAGGAACACCAGAAAAAACGTTGAGAAAAATTCACCAGCCACGTGCACCAATGAATATAGAAGGAAAGCCCCTCCGATAGCAGCACAAGTACAGCGGACTAACAATTATTTGCTAAAACTGTTGACCTTCTAGGTTTCGGAGAGAGAAACCCACGTGCCCTGTTGACGAACACCAGAAAAAACGTTGAGAAAAATTCACCAGCCACGTGCACCAATGAATATAGAAGGAAAGCACCCCCGATAGCAGCACAAGTACAGCAGACTACCAATTATTTGCTAAAACAGTTGACCTTCAATGATTCGGAGAGAGAAACACACGTGCCCTGTTTACGAACACCAGAAAAAACGTTGAGAAAAATTTACCAGCCACGTGCACCAATAATATAGAAGGAAAGCCCCTCCGTTAGCAGCACAAGTACAGCAGACTAACAATTATTTGCTAAAACTGTTGACCCTCTAGGTTTCGGAGAGAGAAACCCACGTGCCCTATTGAGGAACACCAGAAAAAACGTTGAGAAAAATTCACCAGCCACGTGCACCAATGAATATAGAAGGAAAGCCCCTCCGATAGCAGCACAAGTACAGCGGACTAACAATTATTTGCTAAAACTTTTGACCCTCTAGGTTTCGGAGAGAGAAACCCACGTGCCCTGTTAAACGAACACCAGAAAAAACGTTGAGAAAAATTCACCAGCCACGTGCACCAATGAATATAGAAGGAAAGCCCCCCCGATAGCAGCACAAGTACAGCAGACTACCAATTATTTGCTAAAACTGTTGACCTTCAATGATTCGGATAGAGAAACCTACGTGCCCTGTTGACGAACACCAGAAAAAACGTTGAGAAAAATTCACCAGCCACGTGCACCAATGAATATAGAAGGAAAGCCCCTCCGATAGGAGCACAAGTACAGCAGACTACAAATTATTTGCTAAAACTGTTGACCCTCTAGGTTTCGGAGAGAGAAACCCACGTGCCCTATTGAGGAACACCAGAAAAAACGTTGAGAAAAATTCACCAGCCACGTGCACCAATGAATATAGAAGGAAAGCCCCTCCGATAGCAGCACAAGTACAGCGGACTAACAATTATTTGCTAAAACTTTTGACCCTCTAGGTTTCGGAGAGAGAAACCCACGTGCCCTGTTAAACGAACACCAGAAAAAACGTTGAGAAAAATTCACCAGCCACGTGCACCAATGAATATAGAAGGAAAGCCCCCCCGATAGCAGCACAAGTACAGCAGACTACCAATTATTTGCTAAAACTGTTGACCTTCAATGATTCGGATAGAGAAACCCACGTGCCCTGTTGAAGAACACCAGAAAAAACGTTGAGAAAAATTCACCAGCCACGTGCACCAATGAATATAGAAGGAAAGCCCCTCCGATAGGAGCACAAGTACAGCAGACTACAAATTATTTTCTAAAACTGTTGACCTTCTAGGTTTCGGAGAGAGAAACCCACGTGCCCTGTTGACGAACACCAGAAAAAACGTTGAGAAAAATTCACCAGCCACGTGCACCAATGAATATAGAAGGAAAGCCCCCCCGATAGCAGCACAAGTACAGCAGACTACCAATTATTTGCTAAAACAGTTGACCTTCAATGATTCGGAGAGAGAAACACACGTGCCCTGTTTACGAACACCAGAAAAAACGTTGAGAAAAATTTACCAGCCACGTGCACCAATAATATAGAAGGAAAGCCCCTCCGTTAGCAGCACAAGTACAGCAGACTAACAATTATTTGCTAAAACTGTTGACCCTCTAGGTTTCGGAGAGAGAAACCCACGTGCCCTATTGAGGAACACCAGAAAAAACGTTGAGAAAAATTCACCAGCCACGTGCACCAATGAATATAGAAGGAAAGCCCCTCCGATAGCAGCACAAGTACAGCGGACTAACAATTATTTGCTAAAACTTTTGACCCTCTAGGTTTCGGAGAGAGAAACCCACGTGCCCTGTTAAACGAACACCAGAAAAAACGTTGAGAAAAATTCACCAGCCACGTGCACCAATGAATATAGAAGGAAAGCCCCCCCGATAGCAGCACAAGTACAGCAGACTACCAATTATTTGCTAAAACTGTTGACCTTCAATGATTCGGATAGAGAAACCTACGTGCCCTGTTGACGAACACCAGAAAAAACGTTGAGAAAAATTCACCAGCCACGTGCACCAATGAATATAGAAGGAAAGCCCCTCCGATAGCAGCACAAGTACAGCAGACTACCAATTATTTGCTAAAACTGTTGACCTTCAATGATTCGGAGAGAGAAACCCACGTGCCCTGATGACGAACACCAGAAAAAACGTTGAGAAAAATTCACTAGCCACGTGCACCAATGAATATAGAAGGAAAGCCCCCCCGATAGCAGCACAAGTACAGCAGACTAACAATTATTTTCTAAAACTGTAGACCTTCTAGGTTTCGGAGAGAGAAACCCACGTGCCCTGTTGACGAACACCAGAAAGAACGTTGAGAAAAATTCACCAGCCACGTGCACCTATGAATATAGAAGGAAAGCCCCTCCGATAGGAGCACAAGTACAGCAGACTACAAATTATTTTCTAAAACTGTTGACCTTCTAGGTTTCGGAGAGAGAAACCCACGTGCCCTGTTGACGAACACCAGAAAAAACGTTGAGAAAAATTCACCAGCCACGTGCACCAATGAATATAGAAGGAAAGCCCCCCCGATAGCAGCACAAGTACAGCAGACTACCAATTATTTGCTAAAACTGTTGACCTTCAATGATTCGGATAGAGAAACCTACGTGCCCTGTTGACGAACACCAGAAAAAACGTTGAGAAAAATTCACCAGCCACGTGCACCAATGAATATAGAAGGAAAGCCCCTCCGATAGCAGCACAAGTACAGCAGACTACCAATTATTTGCTAAAACTGTTGACCTTCAATGATTCGGAGAGAGAAACCCACGTGCCCTGATGACGAACACCAGAAAAAACGTTGAGAAAAATTCACCAGCCACGTGCACCAATGAATATAGAAGGAAAGCCCCCCCGATAGCAGCACAAGTACAGCAGACTAACAATTATTTGCTAAAACTGTTGACCTTCTAGGTTTCGGAGAGAGAAACCCACGTGCCCTGTTGACGAACACCAGAAAAAACGTTGAGAAAAATTCACCAGCCACGTGCACCAATGAATATAGAAGGAAAGCCCCTCCGATAGCAGCACAAGTACAGCAGACTACCAATTATTTGCTAAAACTGTTGACCTTCAATGATTCGGAGAGAGAAACCCACGTGCCCTGTTGACGAACACCAGAAAAAACGTTGAGAAAAATTCACCAGCCACGTGCACCAATGAATATAGAAGGAAAGCCCCTCCGATAGCAGCACAATTACAGCGGACTAACAATTATTTGCTAAAACTTTTGACCCTCTAGGTTTCGGAGAGAGAAACCCACGTGCCCTGTTAAACGAACACCAGAAAAAACGTTGAGAAAAATTCACCAGCCACGTGCACCAATGAATATAGAAGGAAAGCCCCTCCGATAGCAGCACAAGTACAGCAGACTACCAATTATTTGCTAAAACAGTTGACCTTCAATGATTCGGAGAGAGAAACACACGTGCCCTGTTTACGAACACCAGAAAAAACGTTGAGAAAAATTTACCAGCCACGTGCACCAATAATATAGAAGGAAAGCCCCTCCGTTAGCAGCACAAGTACAGCAGACTAACAATTATTTGCTAAAACTGTTGACCCTCTAGGTTTCGGAGAGAGAAACCCACGTGCCCTATTGAGGAACACCAGAAAAAACGTTGAGAAAAATTCACCAGCCACGTGCACCAATGAATATAGAAGGAAAGCCCCTCCGATAGCAGCACAAGTACAGCGGACTAACAATTATTTGCTAAAACTTTTGACCCTCTAGGTTTCGGAGAGAGAAACCCACGTGCCCTGTTAAACGAACACCAGAAAAAACGTTGAGAAAAATTCACCAGCCACGTGCACCAATGAATATAGAAGGAAAGCCCCCCCGATAGCAGCACAAGTACAGCAGACTACCAATTATTTGCTAAAACTGTTGACCTTCAATGATTCGGATAGAGAAACCTACGTGCCCTGTTGACGAACACCAGAAAAAACGTTGAGAAAAATTCACCAGCCACGTGCACCAATGAATATAGAAGGAAAGCCCCTCCGATAGCAGCACAAGTACAGCAGACTACCAATTATTTGCTAAAACTGTTGACCTTCAATGATTCGGAGAGAGAAACCCACGTGCCCTGATGACGAACACCAGAAAAAACGTTGAGAAAAATTCACTAGCCACGTGCACCAATGAATATAGAAGGAAAGCCCCCCCGATAGCAGCACAAGTACAGCAGACTAACAATTATTTTCTAAAACTGTAGACCTTCTAGGTTTCGGAGAGAGAAACCCACGTGCCCTGTTGACGAACACCAGAAAGAACGTTGAGAAAAATTCACCAGCCACGTGCACCTATGAATATAGAAGGAAAGCCCCTCCGATAGGAGCACAAGTACAGCAGACTACAAATTATTTTCTAAAACTGTTGACCTTCTAGGTTTCGGAGAGAGAAACCCACGTGCCCTGTTGACGAACACCAGAAAAAACGTTGAGAAAAATTCACCAGCCACGTGCACCAATGAATATAGAAGGAAAGCCCCCCCGATAGCAGCACAAGTACAGCAGACTACCAATTATTTGCTAAAACTGTTGACCTTCAATGATTCGGATAGAGAAACCTACGTGCCCTGTTGACGAACACCAGAAAAAACGTTGAGAAAAATTCACCAGCCACGTGCACCAATGAATATAGAAGGAAAGCCCCTCCGATAGCAGCACAAGTACAGCAGACTACCAATTATTTGCTAAAACTGTTGACCTTCAATGATTCGGAGAGAGAAACCCACGTGCCCTGATGACGAACACCAGAAAAAACGTTGAGAAAAATTCACCAGCCACGTGCACCAATGAATATAGAAGGAAAGCCCCCCCGATAGCAGCACAAGTACAGCAGACTAACAATTATTTGCTAAAACTGTTGACCTTCTAGGTTTCGGAGAGAGAAACCCACGTGCCCTGTTGACGAACACCAGAAAAAACGTTGAGAAAAATTCACCAGCCACGTGCACCAATGAATATAGAAGGAAAGCCCCTCCGATAGCAGCACAAGTACAGCAGACTACCAATTATTTGCTAAAACTGTTGACCTTCAATGATTCGGAGAGAGAAACCCACGTGCCCTGTTGACGAACACCAGAAAAAACGTTGAGAAAAATTCACCAGCCACGTGCACCAATGAATATAGAAGGAAAGCCCCTCCGATAGCAGCACAATTACAGCGGACTAACAATTATTTGCTAAAACTTTTGACCCTCTAGGTTTCGGAGAGAGAAACCCACGTGCCCTGTTAAACGAACACCAGAAAAAACGTTGAGAAAAATTCACCAGCCACGTGCACCAATGAATATAGAAGGAAAGCCCCTCCGATAGCAGCACAAGTACAGCAGACTACCAATTATTTGCTAAAACAGTTGACCTTCAATGATTCGGAGAGAGAAACACACGTGCCCTGTTTACGAACACCAGAAAAAACGTTGAGAAAAATTTACCAGCCACGTGCACCAATAATATAGAAGGAAAGCCCCTCCGTTAGCAGCACAAGTACAGCAGACTAACAATTATTTGCTAAAACTGTTGACCCTCTAGGTTTCGGAGAGAGAAACCCACGTGCCCTGTTGAGGAACACCAGAAAAAACGTTGAGAAAAATTCACCAGCCACGTGCACCAATGAATATAGAAGGAAAGCCCCTCCGATAGCAGCACAATTACAGCGGACTAACAATTATTTGCTAAAACTTTTGACCCTCTAGGTTTCGGAGAGAGAAACCCACGTGCCCTGTTAAACGAACACCAGAAAAAACGTTGAGAAAAATTCACCAGCCACGTGCACCAATGAATATAGAAGGAAAGCCCCTCCGATAGCAGCACAAGTACAGCAGACTACCAATTATTTGCTAAAACAGTTGACCTTCAATGATTCGGAGAGAGAAACACACGTGCCCTGTTTACGAACACCAGAAAAAACGTTGAGAAAAATTTACCAGCCACGTGCACCAATAATATAGAAGGAAAGCCCCTCCGTTAGCAGCACAAGTACAGCAGACTAACAATTATTTGCTAAAACTGTTGACCCTCTAGGTTTCGGAGAGAGAAACCCACGTGCCCTATTGAGGAACACCAGAAAAAACGTTGAGAAAAATTCACCAGCCACGTGCACCAATGAATATAGAAGGAAAGCCCCTCCGATAGCAGCACAAGTACAGCGGACTAACAATTATTTGCTAAAACTTTTGACCCTCTAGGTTTCGGAGAGAGAAACCCACGTGCCCTGTTAAACGAACACCAGAAAAAACGTTGAGAAAAATTCACCAGCCACGTGCACCAATGAATATAGAAGGAAAGCCCCCCCGATAGTAGCACAAGTACAGCAGACTACCACTTATTTGCTAAAACTGTTGACCTTCAATGATTCGGATAGAGAAACCTACGTGCCCTGTTGACGAACACCAGAAAAAACGTTGAGAAAAATTCACCAGCCACGTGCACCAATGAATATAGAAGGAAACCCCTCCGATAGGAGCACAAGTACAGCAGGCTACAAATTATTTTCTAAAACTGTAGACCTTCTAGGTTTCGGAGAGAGAAACCCACGTGCCCTGTTGACGAAAACCAGAAAGAACGTTGAGAAAAATTCACCAGCCACGTGCACCTATGAATATAGAAGGAAAGCCCCTCCGATAGGAGCACAAGTACAGCAGACTACAAATTTTTTTCTAAAACTGTTGACCTTCTAGGTTTCGGAGAGAGAAACCCACGTGCCCTGTTGACGAACACCAGAAAAAACGTTGAGAAAAATTCACCAGCCACGTGCACCAATGAATATAGAAGGAAAGCCCCTCCGATAGCAGCACAAGTACAGCAGACTACCAATTATTTGCTAAAACTGTTGACCTTCAATGATTCGGAGAGAGAAACCCACGTGCCCTGTTGACGAACACCAGAAAAAACGTTGAGAAAAATTTACCAGCCACGTGCACCAATAATATAGAAGGAAAGCCCCTCCGTTAGCAGCACAAGTACAGCAGACTAACAATTATTTGCTAAGACTGTTGACCCTCTAGGTTTCGGAGAGAGAAACCCACGTGCCCTGTTGAGGAACACCAGAAAAAACGTTGAGAAAAATTCACCAGCCACGTGCACCAATGAATATAGAAGGAAAGCCCCTCCGATAGCAGCACAAGTACAGCAGACTACCAATTATTTGCTAAAACTGTTGACCTTCAATGATTCGGAGAGAGAAACCCACGTGCCCTGTTGACGAATACCAGAAAAAACGTTGAGAAAAATTTACCAGCCACGTGCACCAATAATATAGAAGGAAAGCCCCTCCGTTAGCAGCACAAGTACAGCAGACTAACAATTATTTGCTAAAACTGTTGACCCTCTAGGTTTCGGAGAGAGAAACCCACGTGCCCTGTTGAGGAACACCAGAAAAAACGTTGAGAAAAATTCACCAGCCACGTGCACCAATGAATATAGAAGGAAAGCCCCTCCGATAGCAGCACAAGTACAGCAGACTACCAATTATTTGCTAAAACTGTTGACCCTCTAGGTTTCGGAGAGAGAAACCCACGTGCCCTGTTGAGGAACACCAGAAAAAACGTTGAGAAAAATTCACCAGCCACGTGCACCAATGAATATAGAAGGAAAGCCCCTCCGATAGCAGCACAAGTACAGCGGACTAACAATTATTTGCTAAAACTTTTGACCCTCTAGGTTTCGGAGAGAGAAACCCACGTGCCCTGTTAAACGAACACCAGAAAAAACGTTGAGAAAAATTCACCAGCCACGTGCACCAATGAATATAGAAGGAAAGCCCCCCCGATAGCAGCACAAGTACAGCAGACTACCACTTATTTGCTAAAACTGTTGACCTTCAATGATTCGGATAGAGAAACCTACGTGCCCTGTTGACGAACACCAGAAAAAACGTTGAGAAAAATTCACCAGCCACGTGCACCAATGAATATAGAAGGAAAGCCCCTCCGATAGCAGCACAAGTACAGCGGACTAACAATTATTTGCTAAAACTTTTGACCCTCTAGGTTTCGGAGAGAGAAACCCACGTGCCCTGTTGACGAACACCAGAAAAAACGTTGAGAAAAATTCACCAGCCACGTGCACCAATGAATATAGAAGGAAAGCCCCTCCGATAGCAGCACAAGTACAGCGGACTAACAATTATTTGCTAAAACTTTTGACCCTCTAGGTTTCGGAGAGAGAAACCCACGTGCCCTGTTAAACGAACACCAGAAAAAACGTTGAGAAAAATTCACCAGCCACGTGCACCAATGAATATAGAAGGAAAGCCCCCCCGATAGCAGCACAAGTACAGCAGACTACCACATATTTGCTAAAACTGTTGACCTTCAATGATTCGGATAGAGAAACCTACGTGCCCTGTTGACGAAAACCAGAAAAAACGTTGAGAAAAATTCACCAGCCACGTGCACCAATGAATATAGAAGGAAAGCCCCTCCGATAGGAGCACAAGTACAGCAGACTACAAATTATTTTCTAAAACTGTTGACCTTCTAGGTTTCGGAGAGGGAAACCCACGTGCCCTGTTGACGAACACCAGAAAAAACGTTGAGAAAAATTCACCAGCCACGTGCACCAATGAATATAGAAGGAAAGGCCCTCCGATAGGAGCACAAGTACAGCAGACTACAAATTATTTTCTAAAACTGTTGACCTTCTAGGTTTCGGAGAGAGAAACCCACATGCCCTGTTGACGAACACCAGAAAAAACGTTGAGAAAAATTCACCAGCCACGTGCACCAATGAATATAGAAGGAAAGCCCCTCCGATAGGAGCACAAGTACAGCAGACTACAAATTATTTTCTAAAACTGTTGACCTTCTAGGTTTCGGAGAGAGAAACCCACGTGCCCTGTTGACGAACACCAGAAAAAACGTTGAGAAAAATTCACCAGCTACGTGCACCAATGAATATAGAAGGAAAGCCCCTCCGATAGCAGCACAAGTACAGCAGACTACCAATTATTTGCTAAAACTGTTGACCCTCTAGGTTTCGGAGAGAGAAACCCACGTGCCCTGTTGACGAACACCAGAAAAAACGTTGAGAAAAATTCACCATCCACGTGCACCAATGAATATAGAAGGAAAGCCCCTCCGATAGGAGCACAAGTACAGCAGGCTACAAATTATTTTCTAAAACTGTTGACCCTCTAGGTTTCGGAGAGAGAAACCCACGTGCCCTGTTGACGAACACCAGAAAAAACGTTGAGAAAAATTCACCAGCCACGTGCACCAATGAATATAGAAGGAAAGCCCCCCCGATAGCAGCACAAGTACAGCAGACTACCACTTATTTGCTAAAACTGTTGACCTTCAATGATTCGGATAGAGAAACCCACGTGCCCTGTTGAAGAACACCAGAAAAAACGTTGAGAAAAATTCACCAGCCACGTGCACCAATGAATATAGAAGGAAAGCCCCTCCGATAGGAGCACAAGTACAGCAGACTACAAATTATTTTCTAAAACTGTTGACCTTCTAGGTTTCGGAGAGAGAAACCCACGTGCCCTGTTGACGAACACCAGAAAAAACGTTGAGAAAAATTCACCAGCCACGTGCACCAATGAATATAGAAGGAAAGCCCCTCCGATAGCAGCACAATTACAGCGGACTAACAATTATTTGCTAAAACTTTTGACCCTCTAGGTTTCGGAGAGAGAAACCCACGTGCCCTGTTAAACGAACACCAGAAAAAACGTTGAGAAAAATTCACCAGCCACGTGCACCAATGAATATAGAAGGAAAGCCCCTCCGATAGCAGCACAAGTACAGCAGACTACCAATTATTTGCTAAAACAGTTGACCTTCAATGATTCGGAGAGAGAAACACACGTGCCCTGTTTACGAACACCAGAAAAAACGTTGAGAAAAATTTACCAGCCACGTGCACCAATAATATAGAAGGAAAGCCCCTCCGTTAGCAGCACAAGTACAGCAGACTAACAATTATTTGCTAAAACTGTTGACCCTCTAGGTTTCGGAGAGAGAAACCCACGTGCCCTGTTGAGGAACACCAGAAAAAACGTTGAGAAAAATTCACCAGCCACGTGCACCAATGAATATAGAAGGAAAGCCCCTCCGATAGCAGCACAATTACAGCGGACTAACAATTATTTGCTAAAACTTTTGACCCTCTAGGTTTCGGAGAGAGAAACCCACGTGCCCTGTTAAACGAACACCAGAAAAAACGTTGAGAAAAATTCACCAGCCACGTGCACCAATGAATATAGAAGGAAAGCCCCTCCGATAGCAGCACAAGTACAGCAGACTACCAATTATTTGCTAAAACAGTTGACCTTCAATGATTCGGAGAGAGAAACACACGTGCCCTGTTTACGAACACCAGAAAAAACGTTGAGAAAAATTTACCAGCCACGTGCACCAATAATATAGAAGGAAAGCCCCTCCGTTAGCAGCACAAGTACAGCAGACTAACAATTATTTGCTAAAACTGTTGACCCTCTAGGTTTCGGAGAGAGAAACCCACGTGCCCTATTGAGGAACACCAGAAAAAACGTTGAGAAAAATTCACCAGCCACGTGCACCAATGAATATAGAAGGAAAGCCCCTCCGATAGCAGCACAAGTACAGCGGACTAACAATTATTTGCTAAAACTTTTGACCCTCTAGGTTTCGGAGAGAGAAACCCACGTGCCCTGTTAAACGAACACCAGAAAAAACGTTGAGAAAAATTCACCAGCCACGTGCACCAATGAATATAGAAGGAAAGCCCCCCCGATAGTAGCACAAGTACAGCAGACTACCACTTATTTGCTAAAACTGTTGACCTTCAATGATTCGGATAGAGAAACCTACGTGCCCTGTTGACGAACACCAGAAAAAACGTTGAGAAAAATTCACCAGCCACGTGCACCAATGAATATAGAAGGAAACCCCTCCGATAGGAGCACAAGTACAGCAGGCTACAAATTATTTTCTAAAACTGTAGACCTTCTAGGTTTCGGAGAGAGAAACCCACGTGCCCTGTTGACGAAAACCAGAAAGAACGTTGAGAAAAATTCACCAGCCACGTGCACCTATGAATATAGAAGGAAAGCCCCTCCGATAGGAGCACAAGTACAGCAGACTACAAATTTTTTTCTAAAACTGTTGACCTTCTAGGTTTCGGAGAGAGAAACCCACGTGCCCTGTTGACGAACACCAGAAAAAACGTTGAGAAAAATTCACCAGCCACGTGCACCAATGAATATAGAAGGAAAGCCCCTCCGATAGCAGCACAAGTACAGCAGACTACCAATTATTTGCTAAAACTGTTGACCTTCAATGATTCGGAGAGAGAAACCCACGTGCCCTGTTGACGAACACCAGAAAAAACGTTGAGAAAAATTTACCAGCCACGTGCACCAATAATATAGAAGGAAAGCCCCTCCGTTAGCAGCACAAGTACAGCAGACTAACAATTATTTGCTAAGACTGTTGACCCTCTAGGTTTCGGAGAGAGAAACCCACGTGCCCTGTTGAGGAACACCAGAAAAAACGTTGAGAAAAATTCACCAGCCACGTGCACCAATGAATATAGAAGGAAAGCCCCTCCGATAGCAGCACAAGTACAGCAGACTACCAATTATTTGCTAAAACTGTTGACCTTCAATGATTCGGAGAGAGAAACCCACGTGCCCTGTTGACGAATACCAGAAAAAACGTTGAGAAAAATTTACCAGCCACGTGCACCAATAATATAGAAGGAAAGCCCCTCCGTTAGCAGCACAAGTACAGCAGACTAACAATTATTTGCTAAAACTGTTGACCCTCTAGGTTTCGGAGAGAGAAACCCACGTGCCCTGTTGAGGAACACCAGAAAAAACGTTGAGAAAAATTCACCAGCCACGTGCACCAATGAATATAGAAGGAAAGCCCCTCCGATAGCAGCACAAGTACAGCAGACTACCAATTATTTGCTAAAACTGTTGACCCTCTAGGTTTCGGAGAGAGAAACCCACGTGCCCTGTTGAGGAACACCAGAAAAAACGTTGAGAAAAATTCACCAGCCACGTGCACCAATGAATATAGAAGGAAAGCCCCTCCGATAGCAGCACAAGTACAGCGGACTAACAATTATTTGCTAAAACTTTTGACCCTCTAGGTTTCGGAGAGAGAAACCCACGTGCCCTGTTAAACGAACACCAGAAAAAACGTTGAGAAAAATTCACCAGCCACGTGCACCAATGAATATAGAAGGAAAGCCCCCCCGATAGCAGCACAAGTACAGCAGACTACCACTTATTTGCTAAAACTGTTGACCTTCAATGATTCGGATAGAGAAACCTACGTGCCCTGTTGACGAACACCAGAAAAAACGTTGAGAAAAATTCACCAGCCACGTGCACCAATGAATATAGAAGGAAAGCCCCTCCGATAGCAGCACAAGTACAGCGGACTAACAATTATTTGCTAAAACTTTTGACCCTCTAGGTTTCGGAGAGAGAAACCCACGTGCCCTGTTGACGAACACCAGAAAAAACGTTGAGAAAAATTCACCAGCCACGTGCACCAATGAATATAGAAGGAAAGCCCCTCCGATAGCAGCACAAGTACAGCGGACTAACAATTATTTGCTAAAACTTTTGACCCTCTAGGTTTCGGAGAGAGAAACCCACGTGCCCTGTTAAACGAACACCAGAAAAAACGTTGAGAAAAATTCACCAGCCACGTGCACCAATGAATATAGAAGGAAAGCCCCCCCGATAGCAGCACAAGTACAGCAGACTACCACATATTTGCTAAAACTGTTGACCTTCAATGATTCGGATAGAGAAACCTACGTGCCCTGTTGACGAAAACCAGAAAAAACGTTGAGAAAAATTCACCAGCCACGTGCACCAATGAATATAGAAGGAAAGCCCCTCCGATAGGAGCACAAGTACAGCAGACTACAAATTATTTTCTAAAACTGTTGACCTTCTAGGTTTCGGAGAGGGAAACCCACGTGCCCTGTTGACGAACACCAGAAAAAACGTTGAGAAAAATTCACCAGCCACGTGCACCAATGAATATAGAAGGAAAGGCCCTCCGATAGGAGCACAAGTACAGCAGACTACAAATTATTTTCTAAAACTGTTGACCTTCTAGGTTTCGGAGAGAGAAACCCACATGCCCTGTTGACGAACACCAGAAAAAACGTTGAGAAAAATTCACCAGCCACGTGCACCAATGAATATAGAAGGAAAGCCCCTCCGATAGGAGCACAAGTACAGCAGACTACAAATTATTTTCTAAAACTGTTGACCTTCTAGGTTTCGGAGAGAGAAACCCACGTGCCCTGTTGACGAACACCAGAAAAAACGTTGAGAAAAATTCACCAGCTACGTGCACCAATGAATATAGAAGGAAAGCCCCTCCGATAGCAGCACAAGTACAGCAGACTACCAATTATTTGCTAAAACTGTTGACCCTCTAGGTTTCGGAGAGAGAAACCCACGTGCCCTGTTGACGAACACCAGAAAAAACGTTGAGAAAAATTCACCATCCACGTGCACCAATGAATATAGAAGGAAAGCCCCTCCGATAGGAGCACAAGTACAGCAGGCTACAAATTATTTTCTAAAACTGTTGACCCTCTAGGTTTCGGAGAGAGAAACCCACGTGCCCTGTTGACGAACACCAGAAAAAACGTTGAGAAAAATTCACCAGCCACGTGCACCAATGAATATAGAAGGAAAGCCCCCCCGATAGCAGCACAAGTACAGCAGACTACCACTTATTTGCTAAAACTGTTGACCTTCAATGATTCGGATAGAGAAACCCACGTGCCCTGTTGAAGAACACCAGAAAAAACGTTGAGAAAAATTCACCAGCCACGTGCACCAATGAATATAGAAGGAAAGCCCCTCCGATAGGAGCACAAGTACAGCAGACTACAAATTATTTTCTAAAACTGTTGACCTTCTAGGTTTCGGAGAGAGAAACCCACGTGCCCTGTTGACGAACACCAGAAAAAACGTTGAGAAAAATTCACCAGCCACGTGCACCAATGAATATAGAAGGAAAGCCCCCCCGATAGCAGCACAAGTACAGCAGACTACCAATTATTTGCTAAAACTGTTGACCTTCAATGATTCGGATAGAGAAACCTACGTGCCCTGTTGACGAACACCAGAAAAAACGTTGAGAAAAATTCACCAGCCACGTGCACCAATGAATATAGAAGGAAAGCCCCTCCGATAGCAGCACAAGTACAGCAGACTACCAATTATTTGCTAAAACTGTTGACCTTCAATGATTCGGAGAGAGAAACCCACGTGCCCTGATGACGAACACCAGAAAAAACGTTGAGAAAAATTCACCAGCCACGTGCACCAATGAATATAGAAGGAAAGCCCCCCCGATAGCAGCACAAGTACAGCAGACTACCAATTATTTGCTAAAACTGTTGACCTTCAATGATTCGGAGAGAGAACCCCACGTGCCCTGTTGACGAACACCAGAAAAAACGTTGAGAAAAATTTACCAGCCACGTGCACCAATAATATAGAAGGAAAGCCCCTCCGTTAGCAGCACAAGTACAGCAGACTAACAATTATTTGCTAAAACTGTTGACCCTCTAGGTTTCGGAGAGAGAAACCCACGTGCCCTGTTGAGGAACACCAGAAAAAACGTTGAGAAAAATTCACCAGCCACGTGCACCAATGAATATAGAAGGAAAGCCCCTCCGATAGCAGCACAATTACAGCGGACTAACAATTATTTGCTAAAACTTTTGACCCTCTAGGTTTCGGAGAGAGAAACCCACGTGCCCTGTTAAACGAACACAAGAAAAAACGTTGAGAAAAATTCACCAGCCACGTGCACCAATGAATATAGAAGGAAAGCCCCTCCGATAGCAGCACAAGTACAGCAGACTACCAATTATTTGCTAAAACAGTTGACCTTCAATGATTCGGAGAGAGAAACACACGTGCCCTGTTTACGAACACCAGAAAAAACGTTGAGAAAAATTTACCAGCCACGTGCACCAATAATATAGAAGGAAAGCCCCTCCGTTAGCAGCACAAGTACAGCAGACTAACAATTATTTGCTAAAACTGTTGACCCTCTAGGTTTCGGAGAGAGAAACCCACGTGCCCTATTGAGGAACACCAGAAAAAACGTTGAGAAAAATTCACCAGCCACGTGCACCAATGAATATAGAAGGAAAGCCCCTCCGATAGCAGCACAAGTACAGCGGACTAACAATTATTTGCTAAAACTTTTGACCCTCTAGGTTTCGGAGAGAGAAACCCACGTGCCCTGTTAAACGAACACCAGAAAAAACGTTGAGAAAAATTCACCAGCCACGTGCACCAATGAATATAGAAGGAAAGCCCCCCCGATAGTAGCACAAGTACAGCAGACTACCACTTATTTGCTAAAACTGTTGACCTTCAATGATTCGGATAGAGAAACCTACGTGCCCTGTTGACGAACACCAGAAAAAACGTTGAGAAAAATTCACCAGCCACGTGCACCAATGAATATAGAAGGAAACCCCTCCGATAGGAGCACAAGTACAGCAGGCTACAAATTATTTTCTAAAACTGTAGACCTTCTAGGTTTCGGAGAGAGAAACCCACGTGCCCTGTTGACGAAAACCAGAAAGAACGTTGAGAAAAATTCACCAGCCACGTGCACCTATGAATATAGAAGGAAAGCCCCTCCGATAGGAGCACAAGTACAGCAGACTACAAATTTTTTTCTAAAACTGTTGACCTTCTAGGTTTCGGAGAGAGAAACCCACGTGCCCTGTTGACGAACACCAGAAAAAACGTTGAGAAAAATTCACCAGCCACGTGCACCAATGAATATAGAAGGAAAGCCCCTCCGATAGCAGCACAAGTACAGCAGACTACCAATTATTTGCTAAAACTGTTGACCTTCAATGATTCGGAGAGAGAAACCCACGTGCCCTGTTGACGAACACCAGAAGAAACGTTGAGAAAAATTTACCAGCCACGTGCACCAATAATATAGAAGGAAAGCCCCTCCGTTAGCAGCACAAGTACAGCAGACTAACAATTATTTGCTAAAACTGTTGACCCTCTAGGTTTCGGAGAGAGAATCCCACGTGCCCTGTTGAGGAACACCAGAAAAAACGTTGAGAAAAATTCACCAGCCACGTGCACCAATGAATATAGAAGGAAAGCCCCTCCGATAGCAGCACAAGTACAGCGGACTAACAATTATTTGCTAAAACTTTTGACCCTCTAGGTTTCGGAGAGAGAAACCCACGTGCCCTGTTAAACGAACACCAGAAAAAACGTTGAGAAAAATTCACCAGCCACGTGCACCAATGAATATAGAAGGAAAGCCCCCCCGATAGCAGCACAAGTACAGCAGACTACCACTTATTTGCTAAAACTGTTGACCTTCAATGATTCGGATAGAGAAACCTACGTGCCCTGTTGAAGAACACCAGAAAAAACGTTGAGAAAAATTCACCAGCCACGTGAACCAATGAATATAGAAGGAAAGCCCCTCCGATAGCAGCACAAGTACAGCGGACTAACAATTATTTGCTAAAACTTTTGACCCTCTAGGTTTCGGAGAGAGAAACCCACGTGCCCTGTTGACGAACACCAGAAAAAACGTTGAGAAAAATTCACCAGCCACGTGCACCAATGAATATAGAAGGAAAGCGCCTCCGATAGCAGCACAAGTACAGCAGACTAACAATTATTTGCTAAAACTTTTGACCCTCTAGGTTTCGGAGAGAGAAACCCACGTGCCCTGTTAAACGAACACCAGAAAAAACGTTGAGAAAAATTCACCAGCCACGTGCACCAATGAATATAGAAGGAAAGCCCCCCCGATAGCAGCACAAGTACAGCAGACTACCACATATTTGCTAAAACTGTTGACCTTCAATGATTCGGATAGAGAAACCTACGTGCCCTGTTGACGAAAACCAGAAAAAACGTTGAGAAAAATTCACCAGCCACGTGCACCAATTAAAATAGAAGGAAAGCCCCTCCGATAGGAGCACAAGTACAGCAGACTACAAATTATTTTCTAAAACTGTTGACCTTCTAGGTTTCGGAGAGGGAAACCCACGTGCCCTGTTGACGAACACCAGAAAAAACGTTGAGAAAAATTCACCAGCCACGTGCACCAATGAATATAGAAGGAAAGGCCCTCCGATAGCAGCACAAGTACAGCAGACTACAAATTATTTGCTAAAACTGTTGACCTTCAATGATTCGGAGAGAGAAACCCACGTGCCCTGTTGACGAACACCAGAAAAAACGTTGAGAAAAATTTACCAGCCACGTGCACCAATAATATAGAAGGAAAGCCCCTCCGTTAGCAGCACAAGTACAGCAGACTAACAATTATTTGCTAAAACTGTTGACCCTCTAGGTTTCGGAGAGAGAAACCCACGTGCCCTGTTGAGGAACACCAGAAAAAACGTTGAGAAAAATTCACCAGCCACGTGCACCAATGAATATAGAAGGAAAGCCCCTCCGATAGCAGCACAAGTACAGCGGACTAACAATTATTTGCTAAAACTTTTGACCCTCTAGGTTTCGGAGAGAGAAACCCACGTGCCCTGTTAAACGAACACCAGAAAAAACGTTGAGAAAAATTCACCAGCCACGTGCACCAATGAATATAGAAGGAAAGCCCCCCCGATAGCAGCACAAGTACAGCAGACTACCACTTATTTGCTAAAACTGTTGACCTTCAATGATTCGGATAGAGAAACCTACGTGCCCTGTTGACGAACACCAGAAAAAACGTTGAGAAAAATTCACCAGCCACGTGCACCAATGAATATAGAAGGAAAGCCCCCCCGATAGCAGCACAAGTACAGCAGACTACCAATTATTTGCTAAAACTGTTGACCCTCTAGGTTTCGGAGAGAGAAACCCACGTGCCCTGTTGAGGAACACCAGAAAAAACGTTGAGAAACATTCACCAGCCACGTGCACCAATGAATATAGAAGGAAAGCCCCTCCGATAGCAGCACAAGTACAGCGGACTAACAATTATTTGCTAAAACTTTTGACCCTCTAGGTTTCGGAGAGAGAAACCCACGTGCCCTGTTAAACGAACACCAGAAAAAACGTTGAGAAAAATTCACCAGCCACGTGCACCAATGAATATAGAAGGAAAGCCCCCCCGATAGCAGCACAAGTACAGCAGACTACCACTTATTTGCTAAAACTGTTGACCTTCAATGATTCGGATAGAGAAACCTACGTGCCCTGTTGACGAACACCAGAAAAAACGTTGAGAAAAATTCACCAGCCACGTGCACCAATGAATATAGAAGGAAAGCCCCTCCGATAGCAGCACAAGTACAGCGGACTAACAATTATTTGCTAAAACTTTTGACCCTCTAGGTTTCGGAGAGAGAAACCCACGTGCCCTGTTGACGAACACCAGAAAAAACGTTGAGAAAAATTCACCAGCCACGTGCACCAATGAATATAGAAGGAAAGCCCCTCCGATAGCAGCACAAGTACAGCGGACTAACAATTATTTGCTAAAACTTTTGACCCTCTAGGTTTCGGAGAGAGAAACCCACGTGCCCTGTTAAACGAACACCAGAAAAAACGTTGAGAAAAATTCACCAGCCACGTGCACCAATGAATATAGAAGGAAAGCCCCCCCGATAGCAGCACAAGTACAGCAGACTACCACATATTTGCTAAAACTGTTGACCTTCAATGATTCGGATAGAGAAACCTACGTGCCCTGTTGACGAAAACCAGAAAAAACGTTGAGAAAAATTCACCAGCCACGTGCACCAATGAATATAGAAGGAAAGCCCCTCCGATAGGAGCACAAGTACAGCAGACTACAAATTATTTTCTAAAACTGTTGACCTTCTAGGTTTCGGAGAGGGAAACCCACGTGCCCTGTTGACGAACACCAGAAAAAACGTTGAGAAAAATTCACCAGCCACGTGCACCAATGAATATAGAAGGAAAGGCCCTCCGATAGGAGCACAAGTACAGCAGACTACAAATTATTTTCTAAAACTGTTGACCTTCTATGTTTCGGAGAGAGAAACCCACATGCCCTGTTGACGAACACCAGAAAAAACGTTGAGAAAAATTCACCAGCCACGTGCACCAATGAATATAGAAGGAAAGCCCCTCCGATAGGAGCACAAGTACAGCAGACTACAAATTATTTTCTAAAACTGTTGACCTTCTAGGTTTCGGAGAGAGAAACCCACGTGCCCTGTTGACGAACACCAGAAAAAACGTTGAGAAAAATTCACCAGCTACGTGCACCAATGAATATAGAAGGAAAGCCCCTCCGATAGCAGCACAAGTACAGCAGACTACCAATTATTTGCTAAAACTGTTGACCCTCTAGGTTTCGGAGAGAGAAACCCACGTGCCCTGTTGACGAACACCAGAAAAAACGTTGAGAAAAATTCACCATCCACGTGCACCAATGAATATAGAAGGAAAGCCCCTCCGATAGGAGCACAAGTACAGCAGGCTACAAATTATTTTCTAAAACTGTTGACCCTCTAGGTTTCGGAGAGAGAAACCCACGTGCCCTGTTGACGAACACCAGAAAAAACGTTGAGAAAAATTCACCAGCCACGTGCACCAATGAATATAGAAGGAAAGCCCCCCCGATAGCAGCACAAGTACAGCAGACTACCACTTATTTGCAAAAACTGTTGACCTTCAATGATTCGTGTAGAGAAACCTACGTGCCCTGTTGACGAACACCAGAAAAAACGTTGAGAAAAATTCACCAGCCACGTGCACCAATGAATATAGAAGGAAAGCCCCCCCGATAGCAGCACAAGTACAGCAGACTACCACTTATTTGCTAAAACTGTTGACCTTCAATGATTCGTGTAGAGAAACCTACGTGCCCTGTTGACGAACACCAGAAAAAACGTTGAGAAAAATTCACCAGCCACGTGCACCAATGAATATAGAAGGAAAGCCCCTCCGATAGGAGCACAAGTACAGCAGACTACAAATTATTTTCTAAAACTGTTGACCCTCTAGGTTTCGGAGAGAGAAACCCACGTGCCCTGTTGACGAACACCAGAAAGAACGTTGAGAAAAATTCACCAGCCACGTGAACCAATGAATATAGAAGGAAAGCCTCTCCTATAGCAGCACAAGTACAGCAGACTACCAATTATTTGCTAAAACTGTTGACCTTCAATGATTCGGATAGAGAAACCCACGTGCCCTGTTGAAGAACACCAGAAAAAACGTTGAGAAAAATTCACCAGCCACGTGCACCAATGAATATAGAAGGAAAGCCCCTCCGATAGGAGCACAAGTACAGCAGACTACAAATTATTTTCTAAAACTGTTGACCTTCTAGGTTTCGGAGAGAGTAACCCACGTGCCCTGTTGACGAACACCAGAAAAAACGTTGAGAAAAATTCACCAGCCACGTGCACCAATGAATATAGAAGGAAAGCCCCCCCGATAGCAGCACAAGTACAGCAGACTACCAATTATTTGCTAAAACTGTTGACCTTCAATGATTCGGATAGAGAAACCTACGTGCCCTGTTGACGAACACCAGAAAAAACGTTGAGAAAAATTCACCAGCCACGTGCACCAATGAATATAGAAGGAAAGCCCCTCCGATAGCAGCACAAGTACAGCAGACTACCAATTATTTGCTAAAACTGTTGACCTTCAATGATTCGGAGAGAGAAACCCACGTGCCCTGATGACGAACACCAGAAAAAACGTTGAGAAAAATTCACCAGCCACGTGCACCAATGAATATAGAAGGAAAGCCCCCCCGATAGCAGCACAAGTACAGCAGACTAACAATTATTTGCTAAAACTGTTGACCTTCTAGGTTTCGGAGAGAGAAACCCACGTGCCCTGTTGACGAACACCAGAAAAAACGTTGAGAAAAATTCACCAGCCACGTGCACCAATGAATATAGAAGGAAAGCCCCTCCGATAGCAGCACAAGTACAGCAGACTACCAATTATTTGCTAAAACTGTTGACCTTCAATGATTCGGAGAGAGAAACCCACGTGCCCTGTTGACGAACACCAGAAAAAACGTTGAGAAAAATTCACCAGCCACGTGCACCAATGAATATAGAAGGAAAGCCCCTCCGATAGGAGCACAAGTACAGCAGATTACAAATTATTTTCTAAAACTGTTGACCTTCTAGGTTTCGGAGAGAGAAACCCACGTGCCCTGTTGACGAACACCAGAAAAAACGTTGAGAAAAATTTACCAGCCACGTGCACCAATAATATAGAAGGAAAGCCCCTCCGTTAGCAGCACAAGTACAGCCGACTAACAATTATTTGCTAAAACTGTTGACCCTCTAGGTTTCGGAGAGAGAAACCCACGTGCCCTGTTGACGAACACCAGAAAAAACGTTGAGAAAAATTCACCAGCCACGTGCACCAATGAATATAGAAGGAAAGCCCCTCCGATAGCAGCACAAGTACAGCAGACTACCAATTATTTGCTAAAACAGTTGACCTTCAATGATTCGGAGAGAGAAACACACGTGCCCTGTTTACGAACACCAGAAAAAACGTTGAGAAAAATTTACCAGCCACGTGCACCAATAATATAGAAGGAAAGCCCCTCCGTTAGCAGCACAAGTACAGCAGACTAACAATTATTTGCTAAAACTGTTGACCCTCTAGGTTTCGGAGAGAGAAACCCACGTGCCCTATTGAGGAACACCAGAAAAAACGTTGAGAAAAATTCACCAGCCACGTGCACCAATGAATATAGAAGGAAAGCCCCTCCGATAGCAGCACAAGTACAGCGGACTAACAATTATTTGCTAAAACTTTTGACCCTCTAGGTTTCGGAGAGAGAAACCCACGTGCCCTGTTAAACGAACACCAGAAAAAACGTTGAGAAAAATTCACCAGCCACGTGCACCAATGAATATAGAAGGAAAGCCCCCCCGATAGCAGCACAAGTACAGCAGACTACCACTTATTTGCTAAAACTGTTGACCTTCAATGATTCGGATAGAGAAACCTACGTGCCCTGTTGACGAACACCAGAAAAAACGTTGAGAAAAATTCACCAGCCACGTGCACCAATGAATATAGAAGGAAAGCCCCCCCGATAGCAGCACAAGTACAGCAGACTACCAATTATTTGCTAAAACTGTTGACCCTCTAGGTTTCGGAGAGAGAAACCCACGTGCCCTGTTGAGGAACACCAGAAAAAACGTTGAGAAACATTCACCAGCCACGTGCACCAATGAATATAGAAGGAAAGCCCCTCCGATAGCAGCACAAGTACAGCGGACTAACAATTATTTGCTAAAACTTTTGACCCTCTAGGTTTCGGAGAGAGAAACCCACGTGCCCTGTTAAACGAACACCAGAAAAAACGTTGAGAAAAATTCACCAGCCACGTGCACCAATGAATATAGAAGGAAAGCCCCCCCGATAGCAGCACAAGTACAGCAGACTACCACTTATTTGCTAAAACTGTTGACCTTCAATGATTCGGATAGAGAAACCTACGTGCCCTGTTGACGAACACCAGAAAAAACGTTGAGAAAAATTCACCAGCCACGTGCACCAATGAATATAGAAGGAAAGCCCCTCCGATAGCAGCACAAGTACAGCGGACTAACAATTATTTGCTAAAACTTTTGACCCTCTAGGTTTCGGAGAGAGAAACCCACGTGCCCTGTTGACGAACACCAGAAAAAACGTTGAGAAAAATTCACCAGCCACGTGCACCAATGAATATAGAAGGAAAGCCCCTCCGATAGCAGCACAAGTACAGCGGACTAACAATTATTTGCTAAAACTTTTGACCCTCTAGGTTTCGGAGAGAGAAACCCACGTGCCCTGTTAAACGAACACCAGAAAAAACGTTGAGAAAAATTCACCAGCCACGTGCACCAATGAATATAGAAGGAAAGCCCCCCCGATAGCAGCACAAGTACAGCAGACTACCACATATTTGCTAAAACTGTTGACCTTCAATGATTCGGATAGAGAAACCTACGTGCCCTGTTGACGAAAACCAGAAAAAACGTTGAGAAAAATTCACCAGCCACGTGCACCAATGAATATAGAAGGAAAGCCCCTCCGATAGGAGCACAAGTACAGCAGACTACAAATTATTTTCTAAAACTGTTGACCTTCTAGGTTTCGGAGAGGGAAACCCACGTGCCCTGTTGACGAACACCAGAAAAAACGTTGAGAAAAATTCACCAGCCACGTGCACCAATGAATATAGAAGGAAAGGCCCTCCGATAGGAGCACAAGTACAGCAGACTACAAATTATTTTCTAAAACTGTTGACCTTCTATGTTTCGGAGAGAGAAACCCACATGCCCTGTTGACGAACACCAGAAAAAACGTTGAGAAAAATTCACCAGCCACGTGCACCAATGAATATAGAAGGAAAGCCCCTCCGATAGGAGCACAAGTACAGCAGACTACAAATTATTTTCTAAAACTGTTGACCTTCTAGGTTTCGGAGAGAGAAACCCACGTGCCCTGTTGACGAACACCAGAAAAAACGTTGAGAAAAATTCACCAGCTACGTGCACCAATGAATATAGAAGGAAAGCCCCTCCGATAGCAGCACAAGTACAGCAGACTACCAATTATTTGCTAAAACTGTTGACCCTCTAGGTTTCGGAGAGAGAAACCCACGTGCCCTGTTGACGAACACCAGAAAAAACGTTGAGAAAAATTCACCATCCACGTGCACCAATGAATATAGAAGGAAAGCCCCTCCGATAGGAGCACAAGTACAGCAGGCTACAAATTATTTTCTAAAACTGTTGACCCTCTAGGTTTCGGAGAGAGAAACCCACGTGCCCTGTTGACGAACACCAGAAAAAACGTTGAGAAAAATTCACCAGCCACGTGCACCAATGAATATAGAAGGAAAGCCCCCCCGATAGCAGCACAAGTACAGCAGACTACCACTTATTTGCAAAAACTGTTGACCTTCAATGATTCGTGTAGAGAAACCTACGTGCCCTGTTGACGAACACCAGAAAAAACGTTGAGAAAAATTCACCAGCCACGTGCACCAATGAATATAGAAGGAAAGCCCCCCCGATAGCAGCACAAGTACAGCAGACTACCACTTATTTGCTAAAACTGTTGACCTTCAATGATTCGTGTAGAGAAACCTACGTGCCCTGTTGACGAACACCAGAAAAAACGTTGAGAAAAATTCACCAGCCACGTGCACCAATGAATATAGAAGGAAAGCCCCTCCGATAGGAGCACAAGTACAGCAGACTACAAATTATTTTCTAAAACTGTTGACCCTCTAGGTTTCGGAGAGAGAAACCCACGTGCCCTGTTGACGAACACCAGAAAGAACGTTGAGAAAAATTCACCAGCCACGTGAACCAATGAATATAGAAGGAAAGCCTCTCCTATAGCAGCACAAGTACAGCAGACTACCAATTATTTGCTAAAACTGTTGACCTTCAATGATTCGGATAGAGAAACCCACGTGCCCTGTTGAAGAACACCAGAAAAAACGTTGAGAAAAATTCACCAGCCACGTGCACCAATGAATATGGAAGGAAAGCCCCTCCGATAGGAGCACAAGTACAGCAGACTACAAATTATTTTCTAAAACTGTTGACCTTCTAGGTTTCGGAGAGAGTAACCCACGTGCCCTGTTGACGAACACCAGAAAAAACGTTGAGAAAAATTCACCAGCCACGTGCACCAATGAATATAGAAGGAAAGCCCCCCCGATAGCAGCACAAGTACAGCAGACTACCAATTATTTGCTAAAACTGTTGACCTTCAATGATTCGGATAGAGAAACCTACGTGCCCTGTTGACGAACACCAGAAAAAACGTTGAGAAAAATTCACCAGCCACGTGCACCAATGAATATAGAAGGAAAGCCCCTCCGATAGCAGCACAAGTACAGCAGACTACCAATTATTTGCTAAAACTGTTGACCTTCAATGATTCGGAGAGAGAAACCCACGTGCCCTGATGACGAACACCAGAAAAAACGTTGAGAAAAATTCACCAGCCACGTGCACCAATGAATATAGAAGGAAAGCCCCCCCGATAGCAGCACAAGTACAGCAGACTAACAATTATTTGCTAAAACTGTTGACCTTCTAGGTTTCGGAGAGAGAAACCCACGTGCCCTGTTGACGAACACCAGAAAAAACGTTGAGAAAAATTCACCAGCCACGTGCACCAATGAATATAGAAGGAAAGCCCCTCCGATAGCAGCACAAGTACAGCAGACTACCAATTATTTGCTAAAACTGTTGACCTTCAATGATTCGGAGAGAGAAACCCACGTGCCCTGTTGACGAACACCAGAAAAAACGTTGAGAAAAATTCACCAGCCACGTGCACCAATGAATATAGAAGGAAAGCCCCTCCGATAGGAGCACAAGTACAGCAGATTACAAATTATTTTCTAAAACTGTTGACCTTCTAGGTTTCGGAGAGAGAAACCCACGTGCCCTGTTGACGAACACCAGAAAAAACGTTGAGAAAAATTCACCAGCCACGTGCACCAATGAATATAGAAGGAAAGCCCCGCCGATAGCAGCACAAGTACAGCAGACTACCAATTATTTGCTAAAACTGTTGACCTTCAATGATTCGGAGAGAGAACCCCACGTGCCCTGTTGACGAACACCAGAAAGAACGTTGAGAAAAATTTACCAGCCACGTGCACCAATAATATAGAAGGAAAGCCCCTCCGTTAGCAGCACAAGTACAGCCGACTAACAATTATTTGCTAAAACTGTTGACCCTCTAGGTTTCGGAGAGAGAAACCCACGTGCCCTGTTGACGAACACCAGAAAAAACGTTGAGAAAAATTCACCAGCCACGTGCACCAATGAATATAGAAGGAAAGCCCCTCCGATAGCAGCACAAGTACAACAGACTACCAATTATTTGCTAAAACAGTTGACCTTCAATGATTCGGAGAGAGAAACACACGTGCCCTGTTTACGAACACCAGAAAAAACGTTGAGAAAAATTTACCAGCCACGTGCACCAATAATATAGAAGGAAAGCCCCTCCGTTAGCAGCACAAGTACAGCAGACTAACAATTATTTGCTAAAACTGTTGACCCTCTAGGTTTCGGAGAGAGAAACCCACGTGCCCTATTGAGGAACACCAGAAAAAACGTTGAGAAAAATTCACCAGCCACGTGCACCAATGAATATAGAAGGAAAGCCCCTCCGATAGCAGCACAAGTACAGCGGACTAACAATTATTTGCTAAAACTTTTGACCCTCTAGGTTTCGGAGAGAGAAACCCACGTGCCCTGTTAAACGAACACCAGAAAAAACGTTGAGAAAAATTCACCAGCCACGTGCACCAATGAATATAGAAGGAAAGCCCCCCCGATAGTAGCACAAGTACAGCAGACTACCACTTATTTGCTAAAACTGTTGACCTTCAATGATTCGGATAGAGAAACCTACGTGCCCTGTTGACGAACACCAGAAAAAACGTTGAGAAAAATTCACCAGCCACGTGCACCAATGAATATAGAAGGAAACCCCTCCGATAGGAGCACAAGTACAGGAGGCTACAAATTATTTTCTAAAACTGTAGACCTTCTAGGTTTCGGAGAGAGAAACCCACGTGCCCTGTTGACGAAAACCAGAAAGAACGTTGAGAAAAATTCACCAGCCACGTGCACCTATGAATATAGAAGGAAAGCCCCTCCGATAGGAGCACAAGTACAGCAGACTACAAATTTTTTTCTAAAACCGTTGACCTTCTAGGTTTCGGAGAGAGAAACCCACGTGTCCTGTTGACGAACACCAGAAAAAAAGTTGAGAAAAATTCACCAGCCACGTGCACCAATGAATATAGAAGGAAAACCCCTCCGATAGCAGCACAAGTACAGCAGACTACCAATTATTTGCTAAAACTGTTGACCTTCAATGATTCGGAGAGAGAAACCCACGTGCCCTGTTGACGAACACCAGAAGAAACGTTGAGAAAAATTTACCAGCCACGTGCACCAATAATATAGAAGGAAAGCCCCTCCGTTAGCAGCACAAGTACAGCAGACTAACAATTATTTGCTAAAACTGTTGACCCTCTAGGTTTCGGAGAGAGAAACCCACGTGCCCTGTTGAGGAACACCAGAAAAAACGTTGAGAAAAATTCACCAGCCACGTGCACCAATGAATATAGAAGGAAAGCCCCTCCGATAGCAGCACAAGTACAGCGGACTAACAATTATTTGCTAAAACTTTTGACCCTCTAGGTTTCGGAGAGAGAAACCCACGTGCCCTGTTAAACGAACACCAGAAAAAACGTTGAGAAAAATTCACCAGCCACGTGCACCAATGAATATAGAAGGAAAGCCCCCCCGATAGCAGCACAAGTACAGCAGACTACCACTTATTTGCTAAAACTGTTGACCTTCAATGATTCGGATAGAGAAACCTACGTGCCCTGTTGAAGAACACCAGAAAAAACGTTGAGAAAAATTCACCAGCCACGTGCACCAATGAATATAGAAGGAAAGCCCCTCCGATAGCAGCACAAGTACAGCGGACTAACAATTATTTGCTAAAACTTTTGACCCTCTAGGTTTCGGAGAGAGAAACCCACGTGCCCTGTTGACGAACACCAGAAAAAACGTTGAGAAAAATTCACCAGCCACGTGCACCAATGAATATAGAAGGAAAGCGCCTCCGATAGCAGCACAAGTACAGCAGACTAACAATTATTTGCTAAAACTTTTGACCCTCTAGGTTTCGGAGAGAGAAACCCACGTGCCCTGTTAAACGAACACCAGAAAAAACGTTGAGAAAAATTCACCAGCCACGTGCACCAATGAATATAGAAGGAAAGCCCCCCCGATAGCAGCACAAGTACAGCAGACTACCACATATTTGCTAAAACTGTTGACCTTCAATGATTCGGATAGAGAAACCTACGTGCCCTGTTGACGAAAACCAGAAAAAACGTTGAGAAAAATTCACCAGCCACGTGCACCAATGAAAATAGAAGGAAAGCCCCTCCGATAGGAGCACAAGTACAGCAGACTACAAATTATTTTCTAAAACTGTTGACCTTCTAGGTTTCGGAGAGGGAAACCCACGTGCCCTGTTGACGAACACCAGAAAAAACGTTGAGAAAAATTCACCAGCCACGTGCACCAATGAATATAGAAGGAAAGGCCCTCCGATAGCAGCACAAGTACAGCAGACTACAAATTATTTGCTAAAACTGTTGACCTTCAATGATTCGGAGAGAGAAACCCATGTGCCCTGTTGACGAACACCAGAAAAAACGTTGAGAAAAATTTACCAGCCACGTGCACCAATAATATAGAAGGAAAGCCCCTCCGTTAGCAGCACAAGTACAGCAGACTAACAATTATTTGCTAAAACTGTTGACCCTCTAGGTTTCGGAGAGAGAAACCCACGTGCCCTGTTGAGGAACACCAGAAAAAACGTTGAGAAAAATTCACCAGCCACGTGCACCAATGAATATAGAAGGAAAGCCCCTCCGATAGCAGCACAAGTACAGCGGACTAACAATTATTTGCTAAAACTTTTGACCCTCTAGGTTTCGGAGAGAGAAACCCACGTGCCCTGTTAAACGAACACCAGAAAAAACGTTGAGAAAAATTCACCAGCCACGTGCACCAATGAATATAGAAGGAAAGCCCCCCCGATAGCAGCACAAGTACAGCAGACTACCACTTATTTGCTAAAACTGTTGACCTTCAATGATTCGGATAGAGAAACCTACGTGCCCTGTTGACGAACACCAGAAAAAACGTTGAGAAAAATTCACCAGCCACGTGCACCAATGAATATAGAAGGAAAGCCCCCCCGATAGCAGCACAAGTACAGCAGACTACCAATTATTTGCTAAAACTGTTGACCCTCTAGGTTTCGGAGAGAGAAACCCACGTGCCCTGTTGAGGAACACCAGAAAAAACGTTGAGAAACATTCACCAGCCACGTGCACCAATGAATATAGAAGGAAAGCCCCTCCGATAGCAGCACAAGTACAGCGGACTAACAATTATTTGCTAAAACTTTTGACCCTCTAGGTTTCGGAGAGAGAAACCCACGTGCCCTGTTAAACGAACACCAGAAAAAACGTTGAGAAAAATTCACCAGCCACGTGCACCAATGAATATAGAAGGAAAGCCCCCCCGATAGCAGCACAAGTACAGCAGACTACCACTTATTTGCTAAAACTGTTGACCTTCAATGATTCGGATAGAGAAACCTACGTGCCCTGTTGACGAACACCAGAAAAAACGTTGAGAAAAATTCACCAGCCACGTGCACCAATGAATATAGAAGGAAAGCCCCTCCGATAGCAGCACAAGTACAGCGGACTAACAATTATTTGCTAAAACTTTTGACCCTCTAGGTTTCGGAGAGAGAAACCCACGTGCCCTGTTGACGAACACCAGAAAAAACGTTGAGAAAAATTCACCAGCCACGTGCACCAATGAATATAGAAGGAAAGCCCCTCCGATAGCAGCACAAGTACAGCGGACTAACAATTATTTGCTAAAACTTTTGACCCTCTAGGTTTCGGAGAGAGAAACCCACGTGCCCTGTTAAACGAACACCAGAAAAAACGTTGAGAAAAATTCACCAGCCACGTGCACCAATGAATATAGAAGGAAAGCCCCCCCGATAGCAGCACAAGTACAGCAGACTACCACATATTTGCTAAAACTGTTGACCTTCAATGATTCGGATAGAGAAACCTACGTGCCCTGTTGACGAAAACCAGAAAAAACGTTGAGAAAAATTCACCAGCCACGTGCACCAATGAATATAGAAGGAAAGCCCCTCCGATAGGAGCACAAGTACAGCAGACTACAAATTATTTTCTAAAACTGTTGACCTTCTAGGTTTCGGAGAGGGAAACCCACGTGCCCTGTTGACGAACACCAGAAAAAACGTTGAGAAAAATTCACCAGCCACGTGCACCAATGAATATAGAAGGAAAGGCCCTCCGATAGGAGCACAAGTACAGCAGACTACAAATTATTTTCTAAAACTGTTGACCTTCTATGTTTCGGAGAGAGAAACCCACATGCCCTGTTGACGAACACCAGAAAAAACGTTGAGAAAAATTCACCAGCCACGTGCACCAATGAATATAGAAGGAAAGCCCCTCCGATAGGAGCACAAGTACAGCAGACTACAAATTATTTTCTAAAACTGTTGACCTTCTAGGTTTCGGAGAGAGAAACCCACGTGCCCTGTTGACGAACACCAGAAAAAACGTTGAGAAAAATTCACCAGCTACGTGCACCAATGAATATAGAAGGAAAGCCCCTCCGATAGCAGCACAAGTACAGCAGACTACCAATTATTTGCTAAAACTGTTGACCCTCTAGGTTTCGGAGAGAGAAACCCACGTGCCCTGTTGACGAACACCAGAAAAAACGTTGAGAAAAATTCACCATCCACGTGCACCAATGAATATAGAAGGAAAGCCCCTCCGATAGGAGCACAAGTACAGCAGGCTACAAATTATTTTCTAAAACTGTTGACCCTCTAGGTTTCGGAGAGAGAAACCCACGTGCCCTGTTGACGAACACCAGAAAAAACGTTGAGAAAAATTCACCAGCCACGTGCACCAATGAATATAGAAGGAAAGCCCCCCCGATAGCAGCACAAGTACAGCAGACTACCACTTATTTGCAAAAACTGTTGACCTTCAATGATTCGTGTAGAGAAACCTACGTGCCCTGTTGACGAACACCAGAAAAAACGTTGAGAAAAATTCACCAGCCACGTGCACCAATGAATATAGAAGGAAAGCCCCCCCGATAGCAGCACAAGTACAGCAGACTACCACTTATTTGCTAAAACTGTTGACCTTCAATGATTCGTGTAGAGAAACCTACGTGCCCTGTTGACGAACACCAGAAAAAACGTTGAGAAAAATTCACCAGCCACGTGCACCAATGAATATAGAAGGAAAGCCCCTCCGATAGGAGCACAAGTACAGCAGACTACAAATTATTTTCTAAAACTGTTGACCCTCTAGGTTTCGGAGAGAGAAACCCACGTGCCCTGTTGACGAACACCAGAAAGAACGTTGAGAAAAATTCACCAGCCACGTGAACCAATGAATATAGAAGGAAAGCCTCTCCTATAGCAGCACAAGTACAGCAGACTACCAATTATTTGCTAAAACTGTTGACCTTCAATGATTCGGATAGAGAAACCCACGTGCCCTGTTGAAGAACACCAGAAAAAACGTTGAGAAAAATTCACCAGCCACGTGCACCAATGAATATAGAAGGAAAGCCCCTCCGATAGGAGCACAAGTACAGCAGACTACAAATTATTTTCTAAAACTGTTGACCTTCTAGGTTTCGGAGAGAGAAACCCACGTGCCCTGTTGACGAACACCAGAAAAAACGTTGAGAAAAATTCACCAGCCACGTGCACCAATGAATATAGAAGGAAAGCCCCCCCGATAGCAGCACAAGTACAGCAGACTACCAATTATTTGCTAAAACTGTTGACCTTCAATGATTCGGATAGAGAAACCTACGTGCCCTGTTGACGAACACCAGAAAAAACGTTGAGAAAAATTCACCAGCCACGTGCACCAATGAATATAGAAGGAAAGCCCCTCCGATAGCAGCACAAGTACAGCAGACTACCAATTATTTGCTAAAACTGTTGACCTTCAATGATTCGGAGAGAGAAACCCACGTGCCCTGATGACGAACACCAGAAAAAACGTTGAGAAAAATTCACCAGCCACGTGCACCAATGAATATAGAAGGAAAGCCCCCCCGATAGCAGCACAAGTACAGCAGACTAACAATTATTTGCTAAAACTGTTGACCTTCTAGGTTTCGGAGAGAGAAACCCACGTGCCCTGTTGACGAACACCAGAAAAAACGTTGAGAAAAATTCACCAGCCACGTGCACCAATGAATATAGAAGGAAAGCCCCTCCGATAGCAGCACAAGTACAGCAGACTACCAATTATTTGCTAAAACTGTTGACCTTCAATGATTCGGAGAGAGAAACCCACGTGCCCTGTTGACGAACACCAGAAAAAACGTTGAGAAAAATTCACCAGCCACGTGCACCAATGAATATAGAAGGAAAGCCCCTCCGATAGGAGCACAAGTACAGCAGATTACAAATTATTTTCTAAAACTGTTGACCTTCTAGGTTTCGGAGAGAGAAACCCACGTGCCCTGTTGACGAACACCAGAAAAAACGTTGAGAAAAATTCACCAGCCACGTGCACCAATGAATATAGAAGGAAAGCCCCGCCGATAGCAGCACAAGTACAGCAGACTACCAATTATTTGCTAAAACTGTTGACCTTCAATGATTCGGAGAGAGAACCCCACGTGCCCTGTTGACGAACACCAGAAAGAACGTTGAGAAAAATTTACCAGCCACGTGCACCAATAATATAGAAGGAAAGCCCCCCCGATAGCAGCACAAGTACAGCAGACTACCACATATTTGCTAAAACTGTTGACCTTCAATGATTCGGATAGAGAAACCTACGTGCCCTGTTGACGAAAACCAGAAAAAACGTTGAGAAAAATTCACCAGCCACGTGCACCAATGAATATAGAAGGAAAGCCCCTCCGATAGGAGCACAAGTACAGCAGACTACAAATTATTTTCTAAAACTGTTGACCTTCTAGGTTTCGGAGAGGGAAACCCACGTGCCCTGTTGACGAACACCAGAAAAAACGTTGAGAAAAATTCACCAGCCACGTGCACCAATGAATATAGAAGGAAAGGCCCTCCGATAGGAGCACAAGTACAGCAGACTACAAATTATTTTCTAAAACTGTTGACCTTCTATGTTTCGGAGAGAGAAACCCACATGCCCTGTTGACGAACACCAGAAAAAACGTTGAGAAAAATTCACCAGCCACGTGCACCAATGAATATAGAAGGAAAGCCCCTCCGATAGGAGCACAAGTACAGCAGACTACAAATTATTTTCTAAAACTGTTGACCTTCTAGGTTTCGGAGAGAGAAACCCACGTGCCCTGTTGACGAACACCAGAAAAAACGTTGAGAAAAATTCACCAGCTACGTGCACCAATGAATATAGAAGGAAAGCCCCTCCGATAGCAGCACAAGTACAGCAGACTACCAATTATTTGCTAAAACTGTTGACCCTCTAGGTTTCGGAGAGAGAAACCCACGTGCCCTGTTGACGAACACCAGAAAAAACGTTGAGAAAAATTCACCATCCACGTGCACCAATGAATATAGAAGGAAAGCCCCTCCGATAGGAGCACAAGTACAGCAGGCTACAAATTATTTTCTAAAACTGTTGACCCTCTAGGTTTCGGAGAGAGAAACCCACGTGCCCTGTTGACGAACACCAGAAAAAACGTTGAGAAAAATTCACCAGCCACGTGCACCAATGAATATAGAAGGAAAGCCCCCCCGATAGCAGCACAAGTACAGCAGATTACAAATTATTTTCTAAAACTGTTGACCTTCTAGGTTTCGGAGAGAGAAACCCACGTGCCCTGTTGACGAACACCAGAAAAAACGTTGAGAAAAATTCACCAGCCACGTGCACCAATGAATATAGAAGGAAAGCCCCGCCGATAGCAGCACAAGTACAGCAGACTACCAATTATTTGCTAAAACTGTTGACCTTCAATGATTCGGAGAGAGAACCCCACGTGCCCTGTTGACGAACACCAGAAAGAACGTTGAGAAAAATTTACCAGCCACGTGCACCAATAATATAGAAGGAAAGCCCCTCCGTTAGCAGCACAAGTACAGCCGACTAACAATTATTTGCTAAAACTGTTGACCCTCTAGGTTTCGGAGAGAGAAACCCACGTGCCCTGTTGACGAACACCAGAAAAAACGTTGAGAAAAATTCACCAGCCACGTGCACCAATGAATATAGAAGGAAAGCCCCTCCGATAGCAGCACAAGTACAGCAGACTACCAATTATTTGCTAAAACAGTTGACCTTCAATGATTCGGAGAGAGAAACACACGTGCCCTGTTTACGAACACCAGAAAAAACGTTGAGAAAAATTTACCAGCCACGTGCACCAATAATATAGAAGGAAAGCCCCTCCGTTAGCAGCACAAGTACAGCAGACTAACAATTATTTGCTAAAACTGTTGACCCTCTAGGTTTCGGAGAGAGAAACCCACGTGCCCTATTGAGGAACACCAGAAAAAACGTTGAGAAAAATTCACCAGCCACGTGCACCAATGAATATAGAAGGAAAGCCCCTCCGATAGCAGCACAAGTACAGCGGACTAACAATTATTTGCTAAAACTTTTGACCCTCTAGGTTTCGGAGAGAGAAACCCACGTGCCCTGTTAAACGAACACCAGAAAAAACGTTGAGAAAAATTCACCAGCCACGTGCACCAATGAATATAGAAGGAAAGCCCCCCCGATAGTAGCACAAGTACAGCAGACTACCACTTATTTGCTAAAACTGTTGACCTTCAATGATTCGGATAGAGAAACCTACGTGCCCTGTTGACGAACACCAGAAAAAACGTTGAGAAAAATTCACCAGCCACGTGCACCAATGAATATAGAAGGAAACCCCTCCGATAGGAGCACAAGTACAGGAGGCTACAAATTATTTTCTAAAACTGTAGACCTTCTAGGTTTCGGAGAGAGAAACCCACGTGCCCTGTTGACGAAAACCAGAAAGAACGTTGAGAAAAATTCACCAGCCACGTGCACCTATGAATATAGAAGGAAAGCCCCTCCGATAGGAGCACAAGTACAGCAGACTACAAATTTTTTTCTAAAACCGTTGACCTTCTAGGTTTCGGAGAGAGAAACCCACGTGTCCTGTTGACGAACACCAGAAAAAAAGTTGAGAAAAATTCACCAGCCACGTGCACCAATGAATATAGAAGGAAAACCCCTCCGATAGCAGCACAAGTACAGCAGACTACCAATTATTTGCTAAAACTGTTGACCTTCAATGATTCGGAGAGAGAAACCCACGTGCCCTGTTGACGAACACCAGAAGAAACGTTGAGAAAAATTTACCAGCCACGTGCACCAATAATATAGAAGGAAAGCCCCTCCGTTAGCAGCACAAGTACAGCAGACTAACAATTATTTGCTAAAACTGTTGACCCTCTAGGTTTCGGAGAGAGAAACCCACGTGCCCTGTTGAGGAACACCAGAAAAAACGTTGAGAAAAATTCACCAGCCACGTGCACCAATGAATATAGAAGGAAAGCCCCTCCGATAGCAGCACAAGTACAGCGGACTAACAATTATTTGCTAAAACTTTTGACCCTCTAGGTTTCGGAGAGAGAAACCCACGTGCCCTGTTAAACGAACACCAGAAAAAACGTTGAGAAAAATTCACCAGCCACGTGCACCAATGAATATAGAAGGAAAGCCCCCCCGATAGCAGCACAAGTACAGCAGACTACCACATATTTGCTAAAACTGTTGACCTTCAATGATTCGGATAGAGAAACCTACGTGCCCTGTTGACGAAAACCAGAAAAAACGTTGAGAAAAATTCACCAGCCACGTGCACCAATGAAAATAGAAGGAAAGCCCCTCCGATAGGAGCACAAGTACAGTAGACTACAAATTATTTTCTAAAACTGTTGACCTTCTAGGTTTCGGAGAGGGAAACCCACGTGCCCTGTTGACGAACACCAGAAAAAACGTTGAGAAAAATTCACCAGCCACTTGCACCAATGAATATAGAAGGAAAGCCCCCCCGATAGCAGCACAAGTACAGCAGACTACCAATTATTTGCTAAAACTGTTGACCTTAAATGATTCGGAGAGAGAACCCCACGTGCCCTGTTGACGAACACCAGAAAAAACGTTGAGAAAAATTTACCAGCCACGTGCACCAATAATATAGAAGGAAAGCCCCTCCGTTAGCAGCACAAGTACAGCAGACTAACAATTATTTGCTAAAACTGTTGACCCTCTAGGTTTCGGAGAGAGAAACCCACGTGCCCTGTTGAGGAACACCAGAAAAAACGTTGAGAAAAATTCACCAGCCACGTGCACCAATGAATATAGAAGGAAAGCCCCTCCGATAGGAGCACAAGTACAGCAGATTACAAATTATTTTCTAAAACTGTTGACCTTCTAGGTTTCGGAGAGAGAAACCCACGTGCCCTGTTGACGAACACCAGAAAAAACGTTGAGAAAAATTCACCAGCCACGTGCACCAATGAATATAGAAGGAAAGCCCCCCCGATAGCAGCACAAGTACAGCAGACTACCAATTATTTGCTAAAACTGTTGACCTTCAATGATTCGGAGAGAGAACCCCACGTGCCCTGTTGACGAACACCAGAAAGAACGTTGAGAAAAATTTACCAGCCACGTGCACCAATAATATAGAAGGAAAGCCCCTCCGTTAGCAGCACAAGTACAGCCGACTAACAATTATTTGCTAAAACTGTTGACCCTCTAGGTTTCGGAGAGAGAAACCCACGTGCCCTGTTGAGGAACACCAGAAAAAACGTTGAGAAAAATTCACCAGCCACGTGCACCAATGAATATAGAAGGAAAGCCCCTCCGATAGCAGCACAAGTACAGCGGACTAACAATTATTTGCTAAAACTTTTGACCCTCTAGGTTTCGGAGAGAGAAACCCACGTGCCCTGTTAAACGAACACCAGAAAAAACGTTGAGAAAAATTCACCAGCCACGTGCACCAATGAATATAGAAGGAAAGCCCCCCCGATAGTAGCACAAGTACAGCAGACTACCACTTATTTGCTAAAACTGTTGACCTTCAATGATTCGGATAGAGAAACCTACGTGCCCTGTTGACGAACACCAGAAAAAACGTTGAGAAAAATTCACCAGCCACGTGCACCAATGAATATAGAAGGAAACCCCTCCGATAGGAGCACAAGTACAGGAGGCTACAAATTATTTTCTAAAACTGTAGACCTTCTAGGTTTCGGAGAGAGAAACCCACGTGCCCTGTTGACGAAAACCAGAAAGAACGTTGAGAAAAATTCACCAGCCACGTGCACCTATGAATATAGAAGGAAAGCCCCTCCGATAGGAGCACAAGTACAGCAGACTACAAATTTTTTTCTAAAACCGTTGACCTTCTAGGTTTCGGAGAGAGAAACCCACGTGCCCTGTTGACGAACACCAGAAAAAAAGTTGAGAAAAATTCACCAGCCACGTGCACCAATGAATATAGAAGGAAAACCCCTCCGATAGCAGCACAAGTACAGCAGACTACCAATTATTTGCTAAAACTGTTGACCTTCAATGATTCGGAGAGAGAAACCCACGTGCCCTGTTGACGAACACCAGAAGAAACGTTGAGAAAAATTTACCAGCCACGTGCACCAATAATATAGAAGGAAAGCCCCTCCGTTAGCAGCACAAGTACAGCAGACTAACAATTATTTGCTAAAACTGTTGACCCTCTAGGTTTCGGAGAGAGAAACCCACGTGCCCTGTTGAGGAACACCAGAAAAAACGTTGAGAAAAATTCACCAGCCACGTGCACCAATGAATATAGAAGGAAAGCCCCTCCGATAGCAGCACAAGTACAGCGGACTAACAATTATTTGCTAAAACTTTTGACCCTCTAGGTTTCGGAGAGAGAAACCCACGTGCCCTGTTAAACGAACACCAGAAAAAACGTTGAGAAAAATTCACCAGCCACGTGCACCAATGAATATAGAAGGAAAGCCCCCCCGATAGCAGCACAAGTACAGCAGACTACCACTCATTTGCTAAAACTGTTGACCTTCAATGATTCGGATAGAGAAACCTACGTGCCCTGTTGACGAACACCAGAAAAAACGTTGAGAAAAATTCACCAGCCACGTGCACCAATGAATATAGAAGGAAAGCCCCTCCGATAGCAGCACAAGTACAGCGGACTAACAATTATTTGCTAAAACTTTTGACCCTCTAGGTTTCGGAGAGAGAAACCCACGTGCCCTGTTGACGAACACCAGAAAAAACGTTGAGAAAAATTCACCAGCCACGTGCACCAATGAATATAGAAGGAAAGCCCCTCCGATAGCAGCACAAGTACAGCGGACTAACAATTATTTGCTAAAACTTTTGACCCTCTAGGTTTCGGAGAGAGAAACCCACGTGCCCTGTTAAACGAACACCAGAAAAAACGTTGAGAAAAATTCACCAGCCACGTGCACCAATGAATATAGAAGGAAAGCCCCCCCGATAGCAGCACAAGTACAGCAGACTACCACATATTTGCTAAAACTGTTGACCTTCAATGATTCGGATAGAGAAACCTACGTGCCCTGTTGACCAAAACCAGAAAAAACGTTGAGAAAAATTCACCAGCCACGTGCACCAATGAAAATAGAAGGAAAGCCCCTCCGATAGGAGCACAAGTACAGTAGACTACAAATTATTTTCTAAAACTGTTGACCTTCTAGGTTTCGGAGAGGGAAACCCACGTGCCCTGTTGACGAACACCAGAAAAAACGTTGAGAAAAATTCACCAGCCACTTGCACCAATGAATATAGAAGGAAAGCCCCCCCGATAGCAGCACAAGTACAGCAGACTACCAATTATTTGCTAAAACTGTTGACCTTCAATGATTCGGAGAGAGAACCCCACGTGCCCTGTTGACGAACACCAGAAAAAACGTTGAGAAAAATTTACCAGCCACGTGCACCAATAATATAGAAGGAAAGCCCCTCCGTTAGCAGCACAAGTACAGCAGACTAACAATTATTTGCTAAAACTGTTGACCCTCTAGGTTTCGGAGAGAGAAACCCACGTGCCCTGTTGAGGAACACCAGAAAAAACGTTGAGAAAAATTCACCAGCCACGTGCACCAATGAATATAGAAGGAAAGCCCCTCCGATAGCAGCACAATTACAGCGGACTAACAATTATTTGCTAAAACTTTTGACCCTCTAGGTTTCGGAGAGAGAAACCCACGTGCCCTGTTGACGAACACCAGAAAAAACGTTGAGAAAAATTCACCATCCACGTGCACCAATGAATATAGAAGGAAAGCCCCTCCGATAGGAGCACAAGTACAGCAGACTAACAATTATTTGCTAAAACTGTTGACCCTCTAGGTTTCGGAGAGAGAAACCCACGTGCCCTGTTGAGGAACACCAGAAAAAACGTTGAGAAAAATTCACCAGCCACGTGCACCAATGAATATAGAAGGAAAGCCCCTCCGATAGCAGCACAAGTACAGCGGACTAACAATTATTTGCTAAAACTTTTGACCCTCTAGGTTTCGGAGAGAGAAACCCACGTGCCCTGTTAAACGAACACCAGAAAAAACGTTGAGAAAAATTCACCAGCCACGTGCACCAATGAATATAGAAGGAAAGCCCCCCCGATAGCAGCACAAGTACAGCAGACTACCACTTATTTGCTAAAACTGTTGACCTTCAATGATTCGGATAGAGAAACCTACGTGCCCTGTTGACGAACACCAGAAAAAACGTTGAGAAAAATTCACCAGCCACGTGCACCAATGAATATAGAAGGAAAGCCCCTCCGATAGCAGCACAAGTACAGCGGACTAACAATTATTTGCTAAAACTTTTGACCCTCTAGGTTTCGGAGAGAGAAACCCACGTGCCCTGTTGACGAACACCAGAAAAAACGTTGAGAAAAATTCACCAGCCACGTGCACCAATGAATATAGAAGGAAAGCCCCTCCGATAGCAGCACAAGTACAGCGGACTAACAATTATTTGCTAAAACTTTTGACCCTCTAGGTTTCGGAGAGAGAAACCCACGTGCCCTGTTAAACGAACACCAGAAAAAACGTTGAGAAAAATTCACCAGCCACGTGCACCAATGAATATAGAAGGAAAGCCCCCCCGATAGCAGCACAAGTACAGCAGACTACCACATATTTGCTAAAACTGTTGACCTTCAATGATTCGGATAGAGAAACCTACGTGCCCTGTTGACGAAAACCAGAAAAAACGTTGAGAAAAATTCACCAGCCACGTGCACCAATGAAAATAGAAGGAAAGCCCCTCCGATAGGAGCACAAGTACAGTAGACTACAAATTATTTTCTAAAACTGTTGACCTTCTAGGTTTCGGAGAGGGAAACCCACGTGCCCTGTTGACGAACACCAGAAAAAACGTTGAGAAAAATTCACCAGCCACGTGCACCAATGAATATAGAAGGAAAGGCCCTCCGATAGCAGCACAAGTACAGCAGACTACAAATTATTTGCTAAAACTGTTGACCTTCAATGATTCGGAGAGAGAAACCCACGTGCCCTGTTGACGAACACCAGAAAAAACGTTGAGAAAAATTTACCAGCCACGTGCACCAATAATATAGAAGGAAAGCCCCTCCGTTAGCAGCACAAGTACAGCAGACTAACAATTATTTGCTAAAACTGTTGACCCTCTAGGTTTTGGAGAGAGAAACCCACGTGCCCTGTTGAGGAACACCAGAAAAAACGTTGAGAAAAATTCACCAGTCACGTGCACCAATGAATATAGAAGGAAAGCCCCTCCGATAGCAGCACAAGTACAGCGGACTAACAATTATTTGCTAAAACTTTTGACCCTCTAGGTTTCGGAGAGAGAAACCCACGTGCCCTGTTAAACGAACACCAGAAAAAACGTTGAGAAAAATTCACCAGCCACGTGCACCAATGAATATAGAAGGAAAGCCCCCCCGATAGCAGCACAAGTACAGCAGACTACCAATTATTTGCTAAAACTGTTGACCCTCTAGGTTTCGGAGAGAGAAACCCACGTGCCCTGTTGAGGAACACCAGAAAAAACGTTGAGAAACATTCACCAGCCACGTGCACCAATGAATATAGAAGGAAAGCCCCTCCGATAGCAGCACAAGTACAGCGGACTAACAATTATTTGCTAAAACTTTTGACCCTCTAGGTTTCGGAGAGAGAAACCCACGTGCCCTGTTAAACGAACACCAGAAAAAACGTTGAGAAAAATTCACCAGCCACGTGCACCAATGAATATAGAAGGAAAGCCCCCCCGATAGCAGCACAAGTACAGCAGACTACCACTTATTTGCTAAAACTGTTGACCTTCAATGATTCGGATAGAGAAACCTACGTGCCCTGTTGACGAACACCAGAAAAAACGTTGAGAAAAATTCACCAGCCACGTGCACCAATGAATATAGAAGGAAAGCCCCTCCGATAGCAGCACAAGTACAGCGGACTAACAATTATTTGCTAAAACTTTTGACCCTCTAGGTTTCGGAGAGAGAAACCCACGTGCCCTGTTGACGAACACCAGAAAAAACGTTGAGAAAAATTCACCAGCCACGTGCACCAATGAATATAGAAGGAAAGCCCCCCCGATAGCAGCACAAGTACAGCAGACTACCACTTATTTGCAAAAACTGTTGACCTTCAATGATTCGTGTAGAGAAACCTACGTGCCCTGTTGACGAACACCAGAAAAAACGTTGAGAAAAATTCACCAGCCACGTGCACCAATGAATATAGAAGGAAAGCCCCTCCGATAGGAGCACAAGTACAGCAGACTACAAATTATTTTCTAAAACTGTTGACCCTCTAGGTTTCGGAGAGAGAAACCCAAGTGCCCTGTTGACGAACACCAGAAAGAACGTTGAGAAAAATTCACCAGCCACGTGCACCAATGAATATAGAAGGAAAGCCCCTCCGATAGGAGCACAAGTACAGCAGACTACAAATTATTTTCTAAAACTGTTGACCTTCTAGGTTTCGGAGAGGGAAACCCACGTGCCCTGTTGACGAACACCAGAAAAAACGTTGAGAAAAATTCACCAGCCACGTGAACCAATGAATATAGAAGGAAAGCCTCTCCTATAGCAGCACAAGTACAGCAGACTACCAATTATTTGCTAAAACTGTTGACCTTCAATGATTCGGATAGAGAAACCCACGTGCCCTGTTGAAGAACACCAGAAAAAACGTTGAGAAAAATTCACCAGCCACGTGCACCAATGAATATAGAAGGAAAGCCCCTCCGATAGGAGCACAAGTACAGCAGACTACAAATTATTTTCTAAAACTGTTGACCTTCTAGGTTTCGGAGAGAGAAACCCACGTGCCCTGTTGACGAACACCAGAAAAAACGTTGAGAAAAATTCACCAGCCACGTGCACCAATGAATATAGATGGAAAGCCCCTCCGATAGCAGCACAAGTACAGCAGACTACCAATTATTTGCTAAAACTGTTGACCTTCAATGATTCGGAGAGAGAAACCCACGTGCCCTGATGACGAACACCAGAAAAAACGTTGACAAAAATTCACCAGCCACGTGCACCAATGAATATAGAAGGAAAGCCCCCCCGATAGCAGCACAAGTACAGCAGACTAACAATTATTTGCTAAAACTGTTGACCTTCTAGGTTTCGGAGAGAGAAACCCACGTGCCCTGTTGACGAACACCAGAAAAAACGTTGAGAAAAATTCACCAGCCACGTGCACCAATGAATATAGAAGGAAAGCCCCTCCGATAGCAGCACAAGTACAGCAGACTACCAATTATTTGCTAAAACTGTTGACCTTCAATGATTCGGAGAGAGAAACCCACGTGCCCTGTTGACGAACACCAGAAAAAACGTTGAGAAAAATTCACCAGCCACGTGCACCAATGAATATAGAAGGAAAGCCCCTCCGATAGGAGCACAAGTACAGCAGATTACAAATTATTTTCTAAAACTGTTGACCTTCTAGGTTTCGGAGAGAAACCCACGTGCCCTGTTGACGAACACCAGAAAAAACGTTGAGAAAAATTCACCAGCCACGTGCACCAATGAATATAGAAGGAAAGCCCCCCCGATAGCAGCACAAGTACAGCAGACTACCAATTATTTGCTAAAACTGTTGACCTTCAATGATTCGGAGAGAGAACCCCACGTGCCCTGTTGACGAACACCAGAAAAAACGTTGAGAAAAATTTACCAGCCACGTGCACCAATAATATAGAAGGAAAGCCCCTCCGTTAGCAGCACAAGTACAGCAGACTAACAATTATTTGCTAAAACTGTTGACCCTCTAGGTTTCGGAGAGAGAAACCCACGTGCCCTGTTGAGGAACACCAGAAAAAACGTTGAGAAAAATTCACCAGCCACGTGCACCAATGAATATAGAAGGAAAGCCCCTCCGATAGCAGCACAATTACAGCGGACTAACAATTATTTGCTAAAACTTTTGACCCTCTAGGTTTCGGAGAGAGAAACCCACGTGCCCTGTTGACGAACACCAGAAAAAACGTTGAGAAAAATTCACCATCCACGTGCACCAATGAATATAGAAGGAAAGCCCCTCCGATAGGAGCACAAGTACAGCAGGCTACAAATTATTTTCTAAAACTGTTGACCCTCTAGGTTTCGGAGAGAGAAACCCACGTGCCCTGTTGACGAACACCAGAAAAAACGTTGAGAAAAATTCACCAGCCACGTGCACCAATGAATATAGAAGGAAAGCCCCCCCGATAGCAGCACAAGTACAGCAGACTACCACTTATTTGCAAAAACTGTTGACCTTCAATGATTCGTGTAGAGAACCCTACGTGCCCTGTTGACGAACACCAGAAAAAACGTTGAGAAAAATTCACCAGCCACGTGCACCAATGAATATAGAAGGAAAGCCTCTCCGATAGGAGCACAAGTACAGCAGACTACAAATTATTTTCTAAAACTGTTGACCCTCTAGGTTTCGGAGAGAGAAACCCACGTGCCCTGTTGACGAACACCAGAAAGAACGTTGAGAAAAATTCACCAGCCACGTGCACCAATGAATATAGAAGGAAAGCCCCTCCGATAGGAGCACAAGTACAGCAGACTACAAATTATTTTCTAAAACTGTTGACCTTCTAGGTTTCGGAGAGGGAAACCCACGTGCCCTGTTGACGAACACCAGAAAAAACGTTGAGAAAAATTCACCAGCCACGTGAACCAATGAATATAGAAGGAAAGCCTCTCCTATAGCAGCACAAGTACAGCAGACTACCAATTATTTGCTAAAACTGTTGACCTTCAATGATTCGGATAGAGAAACCCACGTGCCCTGTTGAAGAACACCAGAAAAAACGTTGAGAAAAATTCACCAGCCACGTGCACCAATGAATATAGAAGGAAAGCCCCTCCGATAGGAGCACAAGTACAGCAGACTACAAATTATTTTCTAAAACTGTTGACCTTCTAGGTTTCGGAGAGAGAAACCCACGTGCCCTGTTGACGAACACCAGAAAAAACGTTGAGAAAAATTCACCAGCCACGTGCACCAATGAATATAGATGGAAAGCCCCTCCGATAGCAGCACAAGTACAGCAGACTACCAATTATTTGCTAAAACTGTTGACCTTCAATGATTCGGAGAGAGAAACCCACGTACCCTGATGACGAACACCAGAAAAAACGTTGAGAAAAATTCACCAGCCACGTGCACCAATGAATATAGAAGGAAAGCCCCCCCGATAGCAGCACAAGTACAGCAGACTAACAATTATTTGCTAAAACTGTTGACCTTCTAGGTTTCGGAGAGAGAAACCCACGTGCCCTGTTGAGGAACACCAGAAAAAACGTTGAGAAAAATTCACCAGCCACGTGCACCAATGAATATAGAAGGAAAGCCCCTCCGATAGCAGCACAAGTACAGCAGACTACCAATTATTTGCTAAAACTGTTGACCTTCAATGATTCGGAGAGAGAAACCCACGTGCCCTGTTGACGAACACCAGAAAAAACGTTGAGAAAAATTCACCAGCCACGTGCACCAATGAATATAGAAGGAAAGCCCCTCCGATAGGAGCACAAGTACAGCAGATTACAAATTATTTTCTAAAACTGTTGACCTTCTAGGTTTCGGAGAGAGAAACCCACGTGCCCTGTTGACGAACACCAGAAAAAACGTTGAGAAAAATTCACCAGCCACGTGCACCAATGAATATAGAAGGAAAGCCCCCCCGATAGCAGCACAAGTACAGCAGACTACCAATTATTTGCTAAAACTGTTGACCTTCAATGATTCGGAGAGAGAACCCCACGTGCCCTGTTGACGAACACCAGAAAAAACGTTGAGAAAAATTTACCAGCCACGTGCACCAATAATATAGAAGGAAAGCCCCTCCGTTAGCAGCACAAGTACAGCAGACTAACAATTATTTGCTAAAACTGTTGACCCTCTAGGTTTCGGAGAGAGAAACCCACGTGCCCTGTTGAGGAACACCAGAAAAAACGTTGAGAAAAATTCACCAGCCACGTGCACCAATGAATATAGAAGGAAAGCCCCTCCGATAGCAGCACAATTACAGCGGACTAACAATTATTTGCTAAAACTTTTGACCCTCTAGGTTTCGGAGAGAGAAACCCACGTGCCCTGTTAAACGAACACCAGAAAAAACGTTGAGAAAAATTCACCAGCCACGTGCACCAATGAATATAGAAGGAAAGCCCCTCCGATAGCAGCACAAGTACAGCAGACTACCAATTATTTGCTAAAACAGTTGACCTTCAATGATTCGGAGAGAGAAACACACGTGCCCTGTTTACGAACACCAGAAAAAACGTTGAGAAAAATTTACCAGCCACGTGCGACAATAATATAGAAGGAAAGCCCCTCCGTTAGCAGCACAAGTACAGCAGACTAACAATTATTTGCTAAAACTGTTGACCCTCTAGGTTTCGGAGAGAGAAACCCACGTGCCCTATTGAGGAACACCAGAAAAAACGTTGAGAAAAATTCACCAGCCACGTGCACCAATGAATATAGAAGGAAAGCCCCTCCGATAGCAGCACAAGTACAGCGGACTAACAATTATTTGCTAAAACTTTTGACCCTCTAGGTTTCGGAGAGAGAAACCCACGTGCCCTGTTAAACGAACACCAGAAAAAACGTTGAGAAAAATTCACCAGCCACGTGCACCAATGAATATAGAAGGAAAGCCCCCCCGATAGTAGCACAAGTACAGCAGACTACCACTTATTTGCTAAAACTGTTGACCTTCAATGATTCGGATAGAGAAACCTACGTGCCCTGTTGACGAACACCAGAAAAAACGTTGAGAAAAATTCACCAGCCACGTGCCCCAATGAATATAGAAGGAAACCCCTCCGATAGGAGCACAAGTACAGCAGGCTACAAATTATTTTCTATAACTGTAGACCTTCTAGGTTTCGGAGAGAGAAACCCACGTGCCCTGTTGACGAAAACCAGAAAGAACGTTGAGAAAAATTCACCAGCCACGTGCACCTATGAATATAGAAGGAAAGCCCCTCCGATAGGAGCACAAGTACAGCAGACTACAAATTTTTTTCTAAAACTGTTGACCTTCTAGGTTTCGGAGAGGGAAACCCACGTGCCCTGTTGACGAACACCAGAAAAAACGTTGAGAAAAATTCACCAGCCACGTGCACCAATGAATATAGAAGGAAAGGCCCTCCGATAGGAGCACAAGTACAGCAGACTACAAATTATTTTCTAAAACTGTTGACCTTCTAGGTTTCGGAGAGAGAAACCCACATGCCCTGTTGACGAACACCAGAAAAAACGTTGAGAAAAATTCACCAGCCACGTGCACCAATGAATATTGAAGGAAAGCCCCTCCGATAGGAGCACAAGTACAGCAGACTACAAATTATTTTCTAAAACTGTTGACCTTCTAGGTTTCGGAGAGAGAAACCCACGTGCCCTGTTGACGAACACCAGAAAAAACGTTGAGAAAAATTCACCAGCTACGTGCACCAATGAATATAGAAGGAAAGCCCCTCCGATAGCAGCACAAGTACAGCAGACTACCAATTATTTGCTAAAACTGTTGACCCTCTAGGTTTCGGAGAGAGAAAACCACGTGCCCTGTTGACGAACACCAGAAAAAACGTTGAGAAAAATTCACCATCCACGTGCACCAATGAATATAGAAGGAAAGCCCCTCCGATAGGAGCACAAGTACAGCAGGCTACAAATTATTTTCTAAAACTGTTGACCCTCTAGGTTTCGGAGAGAGAAACCCACGTGCCCTGTTGACGAACACCAGAAAAAACGTTGAGAAAAATTCACCAGCCACGTGCACCAATGAATATAGAAGGAAAGCCCCCCCGATAGTAGCACAAGTACAGCAGACTACCACTTATTTGCTAAAACTGTTGACCTTCAATGATTCGGATAGAGAAACCTACGTGCCCTGTTGACGAACACCAGAAAAAACGTTGAGAAAAATTCACCAGCCACGTGCCCCAATGAATATAGAAGGAAACCCCTCCGATAGGAGCACAAGTACAGCAGGCTACAAATTATTTTCTATAACTGTAGACCTTCTAGGTTTCGGAGAGAGAAACCCACGTGCCCTGTTGACGAAAACCAGAAAGAACGTTGAGAAAAATTCACCAGCCACGTGCACCTATGAATATAGAAGGAAAGCCCCTCCGATAGGAGCACAAGTACAGCAGACTACAAATTATTTTCTAAAACTGTTGACCTTCTAGGTTTCGGAGAGAGAAACCCACATGCCCTGTTGACGAACACCAGAAAAAACGTTGAGAAAAATTCACCAGCCACGTGCACCAATGAATATTGAAGGAAAGCCCCTCCGATAGGAGCACAAGTACAGCAGACTACAAATTATTTTCTAAAACTGTTGACCTTCTAGGTTTCGGAGAGAGAAACCCACGTGCCCTGTTGACGAACACCAGAAAAAACGTTGAGAAAAATTCACCAGCTACGTGCACCAATGAATATAGAAGGAAAGCCCCTCCGATAGCAGCACAAGTACAGCAGACTACCAATTATTTGCTAAAACTGTTGACCCTCTAGGTTTCGGAGAGAGAAAACCACGTGCCCTGTTGACGAACACCAGAAAAAACGTTGAGAAAAATTCACCATCCACGTGCACCAATGAATATAGAAGGAAAGCCCCTCCGATAGGAGCACAAGTACAGCAGACTACAAATTATTTTCTAAAACTGTTGACCTTCTAGGTTTCGGAGAGAGAAACCCACATGCCCTGTTGACGAACACCAGAAAAAACGTTGAGAAAAATTCACCAGCCACGTGCACCAATGAATATAGAAGGAAAGCCCCCCCGATAGCAGCACAAGTACAGCAGACTACCACTTATTTGCAAAAACTGTTGACCTTCAATGATTCGTGTAGAGAACCCTACGTGCCCTGTTGACGAACACCAGAAAAAACGTTGAGAAAAATTCACCAGCCACGTGCACCAATGAATATAGAAGGAAAGCCCCTCCGATAGGAGCACAAGTACAGCAGACTACAAATTATTTTCTAAAACTGTTGACCCTCTAGGTTTCGGAGAGAGAAACCCACGTGCCCTGTTGACGAACACCAGAAAGAACGTTGAGAAAAATTCACCAGCCACGTGCACCAATGAATATAGAAGGAAAGCCCCTCCGATAGGAGCACAAGTACAGCAGACTACAAATTATTTTCTAAAACTGTTGACCTTCTAGGTTTCGGAGAGGGAAACCCACGTGCCCTGTTGACGAACACCAGAAAAAACGTTGAGAAAAATTCACCAGCCACGTGAACCAATGAATATAGAAGGAAAGCCTCTCCTATAGCAGCACAAGTACAGCAGACTACCAATTATTTGCTAAAACTGTTGACCTTCAATGATTCGGATAGAGAAACCCACGTGCCCTGTTGAAGAACACCAGAAAAAACGTTGAGAAAAATTCACCAGCCACGTGCACCAATGAATATAGAAGGAAAGCCCCTCCGATAGGAGCACAAGTACAGCAGACTACAAATTATTTTCTAAAACTGTTGACCTTCTAGGTTTCGGAGAGAGAAACCCACGTGCCCTGTTGACGAACACCAGAAAAAACGTTGAGAAAAATTCACCAGCCACGTGCACCAATGAATATAGATGGAAAGCCCCTCCGATAGCAGCACAAGTACAGCAGACTACCAATTATTTGCTAAAACTGTTGACCTTCAATGATTCGGAGAGAGAAACCCACGTACCCTGATGACGAACACCAGAAAAAACGTTGAGAAAAATTCACCAGCCACGTGCACCAATGAATATAGAAGGAAAGCCCCCCCGATAGCAGCACAAGTACAGCAGACTAACAATTATTTGCTAAAACTGTTGACCTTCTAGGTTTCGGAGAGAGAAACCCACGTGCCCTGTTGAGGAACACCAGAAAAAACGTTGAGAAAAATTCACCAGCCACGTGCACCAATGAATATAGAAGGAAAGCCCCTCCGATAGCAGCACAAGTACAGCAGACTACCAATTATTTGCTAAAACTGTTGACCTTCAATGATTCGGAGAGAGAAACCCACGTGCCCTGTTGACGAACACCAGAAAAAACGTTGAGAAAAATTCACCAGCCACGTGCACCAATGAATATAGAAGGAAAGCCCCTCCGATAGGAGCACAAGTACAGCAGATTACAAATTATTTTCTAAAACTGTTGACCTTCTAGGTTTCGGAGAGAGAAACCCACGTGCCCTGTTGACGAACACCAGAAAAAACGTTGAGAAAAATTCACCAGCCACGTGCACCAATGAATATAGAAGGAAAGCCCCCCCGATAGCAGCACAAGTACAGCAGACTACCAATTATTTGCTAAAACTGTTGACCTTCAATGATTCGGAGAGAGAACCCCACGTGCCCTGTTGACGAACACCAGAAAAAACGTTGAGAAAAATTTACCAGCCACGTGCACCAATAATATAGAAGGAAAGCCCCTCCGTTAGCAGCACAAGTACAGCAGACTAACAATTATTTGCTAAAACTGTTGACCCTCTAGGTTTCGGAGAGAGAAACCCACGTGCCCTGTTGAGGAACACCAGAAAAAACGTTGAGAAAAATTCACCAGCCACGTGCACCAATGAATATAGAAGGAAAGCCCCTCCGATAGCAGCACAATTACAGCGGACTAACAATTATTTGCTAAAACTTTTGACCCTCTAGGTTTCGGAGAGAGAAACCCACGTGCCCTGTTAAACGAACACCAGAAAAAACGTTGAGAAAAATTCACCAGCCACGTGCACCAATGAATATAGAAGGAAAGCCCCTCCGATAGCAGCACAAGTACAGCAGACTACCAATTATTTGCTAAAACAGTTGACCTTCAATGATTCGGAGAGAGAAACACACGTGCCCTGTTTACGAACACCAGAAAAAACGTTGAGAAAAATTTACCAGCCACGTGCGACAATAATATAGAAGGAAAGCCCCTCCGTTAGCAGCACAAGTACAGCAGACTAACAATTATTTGCTAAAACTGTTGACCCTCTAGGTTTCGGAGAGAGAAACCCACGTGCCCTATTGAGGAACACCAGAAAAAACGTTGAGAAAAATTCACCAGCCACGTGCACCAATGAATATAGAAGGAAAGCCCCTCCGATAGCAGCACAAGTACAGCGGACTAACAATTATTTGCTAAAACTTTTGACCCTCTAGGTTTCGGAGAGAGAAACCCACGTGCCCTGTTAAACGAACACCAGAAAAAACGTTGAGAAAAATTCACCAGCCACGTGCACCAATGAATATAGAAGGAAAGCCCCCCCGATAGTAGCACAAGTACAGCAGACTACCACTTATTTGCTAAAACTGTTGACCTTCAATGATTCGGATAGAGAAACCTACGTGCCCTGTTGACGAACACCAGAAAAAACGTTGAGAAAAATTCACCAGCCACGTGCCCCAATGAATATAGAAGGAAACCCCTCCGATAGGAGCACAAGTACAGCAGGCTACAAATTATTTTCTATAACTGTAGACCTTCTAGGTTTCGGAGAGAGAAACCCACGTGCCCTGTTGACGAAAACCAGAAAGAACGTTGAGAAAAATTCACCAGCCACGTGCACCTATGAATATAGAAGGAAAGCCCCTCCGATAGGAGCACAAGTACAGCAGACTACAAATTTTTTTCTAAAACTGTTGACCTTCTAGGTTTCGGAGAGGGAAACCCACGTGCCCTGTTGACGAACACCAGAAAAAACGTTGAGAAAAATTCACCAGCCACGTGCACCAATGAATATAGAAGGAAAGGCCCTCCGATAGGAGCACAAGTACAGCAGACTACAAATTATTTTCTAAAACTGTTGACCTTCTAGGTTTCGGAGAGAGAAACCCACATGCCCTGTTGACGAACACCAGAAAAAACGTTGAGAAAAATTCACCAGCCACGTGCACCAATGAATATTGAAGGAAAGCCCCTCCGATAGGAGCACAAGTACAGCAGACTACAAATTATTTTCTAAAACTGTTGACCTTCTAGGTTTCGGAGAGAGAAACCCACGTGCCCTGTTGACGAACACCAGAAAAAACGTTGAGAAAAATTCACCAGCTACGTGCACCAATGAATATAGAAGGAAAGCCCCTCCGATAGCAGCACAAGTACAGCAGACTACCAATTATTTGCTAAAACTGTTGACCCTCTAGGTTTCGGAGAGAGAAAACCACGTGCCCTGTTGACGAACACCAGAAAAAACGTTGAGAAAAATTCACCATCCACGTGCACCAATGAATATAGAAGGAAAGCCCCTCCGATAGGAGCACAAGTACAGCAGGCTACAAATTATTTTCTAAAACTGTTGACCCTCTAGGTTTCGGAGAGAGAAACCCACGTGCCCTGTTGACGAACACCAGAAAAAACGTTGAGAAAAATTCACCAGCCACGTGCACCAATGAATATAGAAGGAAAGCCCCCCCGATAGTAGCACAAGTACAGCAGACTACCACTTATTTGCTAAAACTGTTGACCTTCAATGATTCGGATAGAGAAACCTACGTGCCCTGTTGACGAACACCAGAAAAAACGTTGAGAAAAATTCACCAGCCACGTGCCCCAATGAATATAGAAGGAAACCCCTCCGATAGGAGCACAAGTACAGCAGGCTACAAATTATTTTCTATAACTGTAGACCTTCTAGGTTTCGGAGAGAGAAACCCACGTGCCCTGTTGACGAAAACCAGAAAGAACGTTGAGAAAAATTCACCAGCCACGTGCACCTATGAATATAGAAGGAAAGCCCCTCCGATAGGAGCACAAGTACAGCAGACTACAAATTATTTTCTAAAACTGTTGACCTTCTAGGTTTCGGAGAGAGAAACCCACATGCCCTGTTGACGAACACCAGAAAAAACGTTGAGAAAAATTCACCAGCCACGTGCACCAATGAATATTGAAGGAAAGCCCCTCCGATAGGAGCACAAGTACAGCAGACTACAAATTATTTTCTAAAACTGTTGACCTTCTAGGTTTCGGAGAGAGAAACCCACGTGCCCTGTTGACGAACACCAGAAAAAACGTTGAGAAAAATTCACCAGCTACGTGCACCAATGAATATAGAAGGAAAGCCCCTCCGATAGCAGCACAAGTACAGCAGACTACCAATTATTTGCTAAAACTGTTGACCCTCTAGGTTTCGGAGAGAGAAAACCACGTGCCCTGTTGACGAACACCAGAAAAAACGTTGAGAAAAATTCACCATCCACGTGCACCAATGAATATAGAAGGAAAGCCCCTCCGATAGGAGCACAAGTACAGCAGACTACAAATTATTTTCTAAAACTGTTGACCTTCTAGGTTTCGGAGAGAGAAACCCACATGCCCTGTTGACGAACACCAGAAAAAACGTTGAGAAAAATTCACCAGCCACGTGCACCAATGAATATTGAAGGAAAGCCCCTCCGATAGGAGCACAAGTACAGCAGACTACAAATTATTTTCTAAAACTGTTGACCTTCTAGGTTTCGGAGAGAGAAACCCACGTGCCCTGTTGACGAACACCAGAAAAAACGTTGAGAAAAATTCACCAGCTACGTGCACCAATGAATATAGAAGGAAAGCCCCTCCGATAGCAGCACAAGTACAGCAGACTACCAATTATTTGCTAAAACTGTTGACCCTCTAGGTTTCGGAGAGAGAAAACCACGTGCCCTGTTGACGAACACCAGAAAAAACGTTGAGAAAAATTCACCATCCACGTGCACCAATGAATATAGAAGGAAAGCCCCTCCGATAGGAGCACAAGTACAGCAGGCTACAAATTATTTTCTAAAACTGTTGACCCTCTAGGTTTCGGAGAGAGAAACCCACGTGCCCTGTTGACGAACACCAGAAAAAACGTTGAGAAAAATTCACCAGCCACGTGCACCAATGAATATAGAAGGAAAGCCCCCCCGATAGCAGCACAAGTACAGCAGACTACCACTTATTTGCTAAAACTGTTGACCTTCAATGATTCGTGTAGAGAAACCTACGTGCCCTGTTGACGAACACCAGAAAAAACGTTGAGAAAAATTCACCAGCCACGTGCACCAATGAATATAGAAGGAAAGCCCCTCCGATAGGAGCACAAGTACAGCAGACTACAAATTATTTTCTAAAACTGTTGACCCTCTAGGTTTCGGAGAGAGAAACCCACGTGCCCTGTTGACGAACACCAGAAAGAACGTTGAGAAAAATTCACCAGCCACGTGCACCAATGAATATAGAAGGAAAGCCCCTCCGATAGGAGCACAAGTACAGCAGACTACAAATTATTTTCTAAAACTGTTGACCTTCTAGGTTTCGGAGAGGGAAACCCACGTGCCCTGTTGACGAACACCAGAAAAAACGTTGAGAAAAATTCACCAGCCACGTGAACCAATGAATATAGAAGGAAAGCCTCTCCTATAGCAGCGCAAGTACAGCAGACTACCACTTATTTGCTAAAACTGTTGACCTTCAATGATTCGGATAGAGAAACCTACGTGCCCTGTTGACGAACACCAGAAAAAACGTTGAGAAAAATTCACCAGCCACGTGCCCCAATGAATATAGAAGGAAACCCCTCCGATAGGAGCACAAGTACAGCAGGCTACAAATTATTTTCTATAACTGTAGACCTTCTAGGTTTCGGAGAGAGAAACCCACGTGCCCTGTTGACGAAAACCAGAAAGAACGTTGAGAAAAATTCACCAGCCACGTGCACCTATGAATATAGAAGGAAAGCCCCTCCGATAGGAGCACAAGTACAGCAGACTACAAATTTTTTTCTAAAAGTGTTGACCTTCTAGGTTTCGGAGAGGGAAACCCACGTGCCCTGTTGACGAACACCAGAAAAAACGTTGAGAAAAATTCACCAGCCACGTGCACCAATGAATATAGAAGGAAAGGCCCTCCGATAGGAGCACAAGTACAGCAGACTACAAATTATTTTCTAAAACTGTTGACCTTCTAGGTTTCGGAGAGAGAAACCCACATGCCCTGTTGACGAACACCAGAAAAAACGTTGAGAAAAATTCACCAGCCACGTGCACCAATGAATATTGAAGGAAAGCCCCTCCGATAGGAGCACAAGTACAGCAGACTACAAATTATTTTCTAAAACTGTTGACCTTCTAGGTTTCGGAGAGAGAAACCCACGTGCCCTGTTGACGAACACCAGAAAAAACGTTGAGAAAAATTCACCAGCTACGTGCACCAATGAATATAGAAGGAAAGCCCCTCCGATAGCAGCACAAGTACAGCAGACTACCAATTATTTGCTAAAACTGTTGACCCTCTAGGTTTCGGAGAGAGAAAACCACGTGCCCTGTTGACGAACACCAGAAAAAACGTTGAGAAAAATTCACCATCCACGTGCACCAATGAATATAGAAGGAAAGCCCCTCCGATAGGAGCACAAGTACAGCAGGCTACAAATTATTTTCTAAAACTGTTGACCCTCTAGGTTTCGGAGAGAGAAACCCACGTGCCCTGTTGACGAACACCAGAAAAAACGTTGAGAAAAATTCACCAGCCACGTGCACCAATGAATATAGAAGGAAAGCCCCCCCGATAGCAGCACAAGTACAGCAGACTACCACTTATTTGCTAAAACTGTTGACCTTCAATGATTCGTGTAGAGAAACCTACGTGCCCTGTTGACGAACACCAGAAAAAACGTTGAGAAAAATTCACCAGCCACGTGCACCAATGAATATAGAAGGAAAGCCCCTCCGATAGGAGCACAAGTACAGCAGACTACAAATTATTTTCTAAAACTGTTGACCCTCTAGGTTTCGGAGAGAGAAACCCACGTGCCCTGTTGACGAACACCAGAAAGAACGTTGAGAAAAATTCACCAGCCACGTGCACCAATGAATATAGAAGGAAAGCCCCTCCGATAGGAGCACAAGTACAGCAGACTACAAATTATTTTCTAAAACTGTTGACCTTCTAGGTTTCGGAGAGGGAAACCCACGTGCCCTGTTGACGAACACCAGAAAAAACGTTGAGAAAAATTCACCAGCCACGTGAACCAATGAATATAGAAGGAAAGCCTCTCCTATAGCAGCGCAAGTACAGCAGACTACCAATTATTTGCTAAAACTGTTGACCTTCAATGATTCGGATAGAGAAACCCACGTGCCCTGTTGAAGAACACCAGAAAAAACGTTGAGAAAAATTCACCAGCCACGTGCACCAATGAATATAGAAGGAAAGCCCCTCCGATAGGAGCACAAGTACAGCAGACTACAAATTATTTTCTAAAACTGTTGACCTTCTAGGTTTCGGAGAGAGAAACCCACGTGCCCTGTTGACGAACACCAGAAAAAACGTTGAGAAAAATTCACCAGCCACGTGCACCAATGAATATAGAAGGAAAGCCCCCCCGATAGCAGCACAAGTACAGCAGACTACCAATTATTTGCTAAAACTGTTGACCTTCAATGATTCGGATAGAGAAACCTACGTGCCCTGTTGACGAACACCAGAAAAAACGTTGAGAAAAATTCACCAGCCACGTGCACCAATGAATATAGAAGGAAAGCCCCTCCGATAGCAGCACAAGTACAGCAGACTACCAATTATTTGCTAAAACTGTTGACCTTCAATGATTCGGAGAGAGAAACCCACGTGCCCTGATGACGAACACCAGAAAAAACGTTGAGAAAAATTCACCAGCCACGTGCACCAATGAATATAGAAGGAAAGCCCCCCCGATAGCAGCACAAGTACAGCAGACTAACAATTATTTGCTAAAACTGTTGACCTTCTAGGTTTCGGAGAGAGAAACCCACGTGCCCTGTTGACGAACACCAGAAAAAACGTTGAGAAAAATTCACCAGCCACGTGCACCAATGAATATAGAAGGAAAGCCCCTCCGATAGCAGCACAAGTACAGCAGACTACCAATTATTTGCTAAAACTGTTGACCTTCAATGATTCGGAGAGAGAACCCCACGTGCCCTGTTGACGAACACCAGAAAAAACGTTGAGAAATATTTACCAGCCACGTGCACCAATAATATAGAAGGAAAGCCCCTCCGTTAGCAGCACAAGTACAGCAGACTAACAATTATTTGCTAAAACTGTTGACCCTCTAGGTTTCGGAGAGAGAAACCCACGTGCCCTGTTGAGGAACACCAGAAAAAACGTTGAGAAAAATTCACCAGCCACGTGCACCAATGAATATAGAAGGAAAGCCCCTCCGATAGCAGCACAATTACAGCGGACTAACAATTATTTGCTAAAACTTTTGACCCTCTAGGTTTCGGAGAGAGAAACCCACGTGCCCTGTTAAACGAACACCAGAAAAAACGTTGAGAAAAATTCACCAGCCACGTGCACCAATGAATATAGAAGGAAAGCCCCTCCGATAGCAGCACAAGTACAGCAGACTACCAATTATTTGCTAAAACAGTTGACCTTCAATGATTCGGAGAGAGAAACACACGTGCCCTGTTTACGAACACCAGAAAAAACGTTGAGAAAAATTTACCAGCCACGTGCACCAATAATATAGAAGGAAAGCCCCTCCGTTAGCAGCACAAGTACAGCAGACTAACAATTATTTGCTAAAACTGTTGACCCTCTAGGTTTCGGAGAGAGAAACCCACGTGCCCTATTGAGGAACACCAGAAAAAACGTTGAGAAAAATTCACCAGCCACGTGCACCAATGAATATAGAAGGAAAGCCCCTCCGATAGCAGCACAAGTACAGCGGACTAACAATTATTTGCTAAAACTTTTGACCCTCTAGGTTTCGGAGAGAGAAACCCACGTGCCCTGTTAAACGAACACCAGAAAAAACGTTGAGAAAAATTCACCAGCCACGTGCACTAATGAATATAGAAGGAAAGCCCCCCCGATAGTAGCACAAGTACAGCAGACTACCACTTATTTGCTAAAACTGTTGACCTTCAATGATTCGGATAGAGAAACCTACGTGCCCTGTTGACGAACACCAGAAAAAACGTTGAGAAAAATTCACCAGCCACGTGCACCAATGAATATAGAAGGAAACCCCTCCGATAGGAGCACAAGTACAGCAGGCTACAAATTATTTTCTAAAACTGTAGACCTTCTAGGTTTCGGAGAGGGAAACCCACGTGCCCTGTTGACGAACACCAGAAAAAACGTTGAGAAAAATTCACCAGCCACGTGCACCAATGAATATAGAAGGAAAGGCCCTCCGATAGGAGCACAAGTACAGCAGACTACAAATTATTTTCTAAAACTGTTGACCTTCTAGGTTTCGGAGAGAGAAACCCACATGCCCTGTTGACGAACACCAGAAAAAACGTTGAGAAAAATTCACCAGCCACGTGCACCAATGAATATAGAAGGAAAGCCCCTCCGATAGGAGCACAAGTACAGCAGACTACAAATTATTTTCTAAAACTGTTGACCTTCTAGGTTTCGGAGAGAGAAACACACGTGCCCTGTTGACGAACACCAGAAAAAACGTTGAGAAAAATTCACCAGCTACGTGCACCAATGAATATAGAAGGAAAGCCCCTCCGATAGCAGCACAAGTACAGCAGACTACCAATTATTTGCTAAAACTGTTGACCCTCTAGGTTTCGGAGAGAGAAAACCACGTGCCCTGTTGACGAACACCAGAAAAAACGTTGAGAAAAATTCACCATCCACGTGCACCAATGAATATAGAAGGAAAGCCCCTCCGATAGGAGCACAAGTACAGCAGGCTACAAATTATTTTCTAAAACTGTTGACCCTCTAGGTTTCGGAGAGAGAAACCCACTTGCCCTGTTGACGAACACCAGAAAAAACGTTGAGAAAAATTCACCAGCCACGTGCACCAATGAATATAGAAGGAAAGCCCCCCCGATAGCAGCACAAGTACAGCAGACTACCACTTATTTGCTAAAACTGTTGACCTTCAATGATTCGTGTAGAGAAACCTACGTGCCCTGTTGACGAACACAAGAAAAAACGTTGAGAAAAATTCACCAGCCACGTGCACCAATGAATATAGAAGGAAAGCCCCTCCGATAGGAGCACAAGTACAGCAGACTACAAATTATTTTCTAAAACTGTTGACCTTCTAGGTTTCGGAGAGGGAAACCCACGTGCCCTGTTGACGAACACCAGAAAAAACGTTGAGAAAAATTCACCAGCCACGTGAACCAATGAATATAGAAGGAAAGCCTCTCCTATAGCAGCATAAGTACAGCAGACTACCAATTATTTGCTAAAACTGTTGACCTTCAATGATTCGGATAGAGAAACCCACGTGCCCTGTTGAAGAACACCAGAAAAAACGTTGAGAAAAATTCACCAGCCACGTGCACCAATGAATATAGAAGGAAAGCCCCTCCGATAGGAGCACAAGTACAGCAGACTACAAATTATTTTCTAAAACTGTTGACCTTCTAGGTTTCGGAGAGAGAAACCCACGTGCCCTGTTGACGAACACCAGAAAAAACGTTGAGAAAAATTCACCAGCCACGTGCACCAATGAATATAGAAGGAAAGCCCCCCCGATAGCAGCACAAGTACAGCAGACTACCAATTATTTGCTAAAACTGTTGACCTTCAATGATTCGGATAGAGAAACCTACGTGCCCTGTTGACGAACACCAGAAAAAACGTTGAGAAAAATTCACCAGCCACGTGCACCAATGAATATAGAAGGAAAGCCCCTCCGATAGCAGCACAAGTACAGCAGACTACCAATTATTTGCTAAAACTGTTGACCTTCAATGATTCGGAGAGAGAAACCCACGTGCCCTGATGACGAACACCAGAAAAAACGTTGAGAAAAATTCACCAGCCACGTGCACCAATGAATATAGAAGGAAAGCCCCCCCGATAGCAGCACAAGTACAGCAGACTAACAATTATTTGCTAAAACTGTTGACCTTCTAGGTTTCGGAGAGAGAAACCCACGTGCCCTGTTGACGAACACCAGAAAAAACGTTGAGAAAAATTCACCAGCCACGTGCACCAATGAATATAGAAGGAAAGCCCCTCCGATAGCAGCACAAGTACAGCAGACTACCAATTATTTGCTAAAACTGTTGACCTTCAATGATTCGGAGAGAGAACCCCACGTGCCCTGTTGACGAACACCAGAAAAAACGTTGAGAAAAATTTACCAGCCACGTGCACCAATAATATAGAAGGAAAGCCCCTCCGTTAGCAGCACAAGTACAGCAGATTACAAATTATTTTCTAAAACTGTTGACCTTCTAGGTTTCGGAGAGAGAAACCCACGTGCCCTGTTGACGAACACCAGAAAAAACGTTGAGAAAAATTCACCAGCCACGTGCACCAATGAATATAGAAGGAAAGCCCCCCCGATAGCAGCACAAGTACAGCAGACTACCAATTATTTGCTAAAACTGTTGACCTTCAATGATTCGGAGAGAGAACCCCACGTGCCCTGTTGACGAACACCAGAAAAAACGTTGAGAAATATTTACCAGCCACGTGCACCAATAATATAGAAGGAAAGCCCCTCCGTTAGCAGCACAAGTACAGCAGACTAACAATTATTTGCTAAAACTGTTGACCCTCTAGGTTTCGGAGAGAGAAACCCACGTGCCCTGTTGAGGAACACCAGAAAAAACGTTGAGAAAAATTCACCAGCCACGTGCACCAATGAATATAGAAGGAAAGCCCCTCCGATAGCAGCACAATTACAGCGGACTAACAATTATTTGCTAAAACTTTTGACCCTCTAGGTTTCGGAGAGAGAAACCCACGTGCCCTGTTAAACGAACACCAGAAAAAACGTTGAGAAAAATTCACCAGCCACGTGCACCAATGAATATAGAAGGAAAGCCCCTCCGATAGCAGCACAAGTACAGCAGACTACCAATTATTTGCTAAAACAGTTGACCTTCAATGATTCGGAGAGAGAAACACACGTGCCCTGTTTACGAATACCAGAAAAAACGTTGAGAAAAATTTACCAGCCACGTGCACCAATAATATAGAAGGAAAGCCCCTCCGTTAGCAGCACAAGTACAGCAGACTAACAATTATTTGCTAAAACTGTTGACCCTCTAGGTTTCGGAGAGAGAAACCTACGTGCCCTATTGAGGAACACCAGAAAAAACGTTGAGAAAAATTCACCAGCCACGTGCACCAATGAATATAGAAGGAAAGCCCCTCCGATAGCAGCACAAGTACAGCGGACTAACAATTATTTGCTAAAACTTTTGACCCTCTAGGTTTCGGAGAGAGAAACCCACGTGCCCTGTTAAACGAACACCAGAAAAAACGTTGAGAAAAATTCACCAGCCACGTGCACTAATGAATATAGAAGGAAAGCCCCCCCGATAGTAGCACAAGTACAGCAGACTACCACTTATTTGCTAAAACTGTTGACCTTCAATGATTCGGATAGAGAAACCTACGTGCCCTGTTGACGAACACCAGAAAAAACGTTGAGAAAAATTCACCAGCCACGTGCACCAATGAATATAGAAGGAAACCCCTCCGATAGGAGCACAAGTACAGCAGGCTACAAATTATTTTCTAAAACTGTAGACCTTCTAGGTTTCGGAGAGAGAAACCCACGTGCCCTGTTGACGAAAACCAGAAAGAACGTTGAGAAAAATTCACCAGCCACGTGCACCTATGAATATAGAAGGAAAGCCCCTCCGATAGGAGCACAAGTACAGCAGACTACAAATTTTTTTCTAAAACTGTTGACCTTCTAGGTTTCGGAGAGAGAAACCCACGTGCCCTGTTGACGAACACCAGAAAAAACGTTGAGAAAAATTTACCAGCCACGTGCACCAATAATATAGAAGGAAAGCCCCCCCGATAGCAGCACAAGTACAGCAGACTACCACTTATTTGCTAAAACTGTTGACCTTCAATGATTCGTGTAGAGAAACCTACGTGCCCTGTTGACGAACACCAGAAAAAACGTTGAGAAAAATTCACCAGCCACGTGCACCAATGAATATAGAAGGAAAGCCCCTCCGATAGGAGCACAAGTACAGCAGACTACAAATTATTTTCTAAAACTGTTGACCCTCTAGGTTTCGGAGAGAGAAACCCACGTGCCCTGTTGACGAACACCAGAAAGAACGTTGAGAAAAATTCACCAGCCACGTGCACCAATGAATATAGAAGGAAAGCCCCTCCGATAGGAGCACAAGTACAGCAGACTACAAATTATTTTCTAAAACTGTTGACCTTCTAGGTTTCGGAGAGGGAAACCCACGTGCCCTGTTGACGAACACCAGAAAAAACGTTGAGAAAAATTCACCAGCCACGTGAACCAATGAATATAGAAGGAAAGCCTCTCCTATAGCAGCACAAGTACAGCAGACTACCAATTATTTGCTAAAACTGTTGACCTTCAATGATTCGGATAGAGAAACCCACGTGCCCTGTTGAAGAACACCAGAAAAAACGTTGAGAAAAATTCACCAGCCACGTGCACCAATGAATATAGAAGGAAAGCCCCTCCGATAGGAGCACAAGTACAGCAGACTACAAATTATTTTCTAAAACTGTTGACCTTCTAGGTTTCGGAGAGAAACCCACGTGCCCTGTTGACGAACACCAGAAAAAACGTTGAGAAAAATTCACCAGCCACGTGCACCAATGAATATAGAAGGAAAGCCCCCCCGATAGCAGCACAAGTACAGCAGACTACCAATTATTTGCTAAAACTGTTGACCTTCAATGATTCGGATAGAGAAACCTACGTGCCCTGTTGACGAACACCAGAAAAAACGTTGAGAAAAATTCACCAGCCACGTGCACCAATGAATATAGAAGGAAAGCCCCTCCGATAGCAGCACAAGTACAGCAGACTACCAATTATTTGCTAAAACTGTTGACCTTCAATGATTCGGAGAGAGAAACCCACGTGCCCTGATGACGAACACCAGAAAAAACGTTGAGAAAAATTCACCAGCCACGTGCACCAATGAATATAGAAGGAAAGCCCCCCCGATAGCAGCACAAGTACAGCAGACTAACAATTATTTGCTAAAACTGTTGACCTTCTAGGTTTCGGAGAGAGAAACCCACGTGCCCTGTTGACGAACACCAGAAAAAACGTTGAGAAAAATTCACCAGCCACGTGCACCAATGAATATAGAAGGAAAGCCCCTCCGATAGCAGCACAAGTACAGCAGACTACCAATTATTTGCTAAAACTGTTGACCTTCAATGATTCGGAGAGAGAAACCCACGTGCCCTGTTGACGAACACCAGAAAAAACGTTGAGAAAAATTCACCAGCCACGTGCACCAATGAATATAGAAGGAAAGCCCCTCCGATAGGAGCACAAGTACAGCAGATTACAAATTATTTTCTAAAACTGTTGACCTTCTAGGTTTCGGAGAGAGAAACCCACGTGCCCTGTTGACGAACACCAGAAAAAACGTTGAGAAAAATTCACCAGCCACGTGCACCAATGAATATAGAAGGAAAGCCCCCCCGATAGCAGCACAAGTACAGCAGACTACCAATTATTTGCTAAAACTGTTGACCTTCAATGATTCGGAGAGAGAACCCCACGTGCCCTGTTGACGAACACCAGAAAAAACGTTGAGAAAAATTTACCAGCCACGTGCACCAATAATATAGAAGGAAAGCCCCTCCGTTAGCAGCACAAGTACAGCAGACTAACAATTATTTGCTAAAACTGTTGACCCTCTAGGTTTCGGAGAGAGAAACCCACGTGCCCTGTTGAGGAACACCAGAAAAAACGTTGAGAAAAATTCACCAGCCACGTGCACCAATGAATATAGAAGGAAAGCCCCTCCGATAGCAGCACAATTACAGCGGACTAACAATTATTTGCTAAAACTTTTGACCCTCTAGGTTTCGGAGAGAGAAACCCACGTGCTCTGTTAAACGAACACCAGAAAAAACGTTGAGAAAAATTCACCAGCCACGTGCACCAATGAATATAGAAGGAAAGCCCCTCCGATAGCAGCACAAGTACAGCAGACTACCAATTATTTGCTAAAACAGTTGACCTTCAATGATTCGGAGAGAGAAACACACGTGCCCTGTTTACGAACACCAGAAAAAACGTTGAGAAAAATTTACCAGCCACGTGCACCAATAATATAGAAGGAAAGCCCCCCCGTTAGCAGCACAAGTACAGCAGACTAACAATTATTTGCTAAAACTGTTGACCCTCTAGGTTTCGGAGAGAGAAACCCACGTGCCCTATTGAGGAACACCAGAAAAAACGTTGAGAAAAATTCACCAGCCACGTGCACCAATGAATATAGAAGGAAAGCCCCTCCGATAGCAGCACAAGTACAGCGGACTAACAATTATTTGCTAAAACTTTTGACCCTCTAGGTTTCGGAGAGAGAAACCCACGTGCCCTGTTAAACGAACACCAGAAAAAACGTTGAGAAAAATTCACCAGCCACGTGCACCAATGAATATAGAAGGAAAGCCCCCCCGATAGTAGCACAAGTACAGCAGACTACCACTTATTTGCTAAAACTGTTGACCTTCAATGATTCGGATAGAGAAACCTACGTGCCCTGTTGACGAACACCAGAAAAAACGTTGAGAAAAATTCACCAGCCACGTGCACCAATGAATATAGAAGGAAACCCCTCCGATAGGAGCACAAGTACAGCAGGCTACAAATTATTTTCTAAAACTGTAGACCTTCTAGGTTTCGGAGAGAGAAACCCACGTGCCCTGTTGACGAAAACCAGAAAGAACGTTGAGAAAAATTCACCAGCCACGTGCACCTATGAATATAGAAGGAAAGCCCCTCCGATAGGAGCACAAGTACAGCAGACTACAAATTTTTTTCTAAAACTGTTGACCTTCTAGGTTTCGGAGAGAGAAACCCACGTGCCCTGTTGACGAACACCAGAAAAAACGTTGAGAAAAATTCACCAGCCACGTGCACCAATGAATATAGAAGGAAAGCCCCTCCGATAGCAGCACAAGTACAGCAGACTACCAATTATTTGCTAAAACTGTTGACCTTCAATGATTCGGAGAGAGAAACCCACGTGCCCTGTTGACGAACACCAGAAGAAACGTTGAGAAAAATTTACCAGCCACGTGCACCAATAATATAGAAGGAAAGCCCCTCCGTTAGCAGCACAAGTACAGCAGACTAACAATTATTTGCTAAAACTGTTGACCCTCTAGGTTTCGGAGAGAGAAACCCACGTGCCCTGTTGAGGAACACCAGAAAAAACGTTGAGAAAAATTCACCAGCCACGTGCACCAATGAATATAGAAGGAAAGCCCCCCCGATAGCAGCACAAGTACAGCAGACTACCACTTATTTGCTAAAACTGTTGACCTTCAATGATTCGGATAGAGAAACCTACGTGCCCTGTTGACGAACACCAGAAAAAACGTTGAGAAAAATTCACCAGCCACGTGCACCAATGAATATAGAAGGAAAGCCCCTCCGATAGGAGCACAAGTACAGCAGACTACAAATTATTTTCTAAAACTGTTGACCTTCTAGGTTTCGGAGAGGGAAACCCACGTGCCCTGTTGACGAACACCAGAAAAAACGTTGAGAAAAATTCACCAGCCACATGCACCAATGAATATAGAAGGAAAGCCCCTCCGATAGCAGCACAAGTACAGCGGACTAACAATTATTTGCTAAAACTTTTGACCCTCTAGGTTTCGGAGAGAGAAACCCACGTGCCCTGTTAAACGAACACCAGAAAAAACGTTGAGAAAAATTCACCAGCCTCTTGCACCAATGAATATAGAAGGAAAGCCCCCCCGATAGCAGCACAAGTACAGCAGACTACCACTTATTTGCTAAAACTGTTGACCTTCAACGATTCGGATAGAGAAACCTACGTGCCCTGTTGACGAACACCAGAAAAAACGTTGAGAAAAATTCACCAGCCACGTGCACCAATGAATATAGAAGGAAAGCCCCCCCGATAGCAGCACAAGTACAGCAGACTACCAATTATTTGCTAAAACTGTTGACCCTCTAGGTTTCGGAGAGAGAAACCCACGTGCCTTGTTGAGGAACACCAGAAAAAACGTTGAGAAAAATTCACCAGCCACGTGCACCAATGAATATAGAAGGAAAGCCCCTCCGATAGCAGCACAAGTACAGCAGACTACCAATTATTTGCTAAAACTGTTGACCTTCAATGATTCGGATAGAGAAACCTACGTGCCCTGTTGACGAACACCAGAAAAAACGTTGAGAAAAATTCACCAGCCACGTGCACCAATGAATATAGAAGGAAAGCCCCTCCGATAGCAGCACAAGTACAGCAGACTACCAATTATTTGCTAAAACTGTTGACCTTCAATGATTCGGAGAGAGAAACCCACGTGCCCTGATGACGAACACCAGAAAAAACGTTGAGAAAAATTCACCAGCCACGTGCACCAATGAATATAGAAGGAAAGCCCCCCCGATAGCAGCACAAGTACAGCAGACTAACAATTATTTGCTAAAACTGTTGACCTTCTAGGTTTCGGAGAGAGAAACCCACGTGCCCTGTTGACGAACACCAGAAAAAACGTTGAGAAAAATTCACCAGCCACGTGCACCAATGAATATAGAAGGAAAGCCCCTCCGATAGCAGCACAAGTACAGCAGACTACCAATTATTTGCTAAAACTGTTGACCTTCAATGATTCGGAGAGAGAAACCCACGTGCCCTGTTGACGAACACCAGAAAAAACGTTGAGAAAAATTCACCAGCCACGTGCACCAATGAATATAGAAGGAAAGCCCCTCCGATAGGAGCACAAGTACAGCAGATTACAAATTATTTTCTAAAACTGTTGACCTTCTAGGTTTCGGAGAGAGAAACCCACGTGCCCTGTTGACGAACACCAGAAAAAACGTTGAGAAAAATTCACCAGCCACGTGCACCAATGAATATAGAAGGAAAGCCCCCCCGATAGCAGCACAAGTACAGCAGACTACCAATTATTTGCTAAAACTGTTGACCTTCAATGATTCGGAGAGAGAACCCCACGTGCCCTGTTGACGAACACCAGAAAAAACGTTGAGAAAAATTTACCAGCCACGTGCACCAATAATATAGAAGGAAAGCCCCTCCGTTAGCAGCACAAGTACAGCAGACTAACAATTATTTGCTAAAACTGTTGACCCTCTAGGTTTCGGAGAGAGAAACCCACGTGCCCTATTGAGGAACACCAGAAAAAACGTTGAGAAAAATTCACCAGCCACGTGCACCAATGAATATAGAAGGAAAGCCCCTCCGATAGCAGCACAAGTACAGCGGACTAACAATTATTTGCTAAAACTTTTGACCCTCTAGGTTTCGGAGAGAGAAACCCACGTGCCCTGTTAAACGAACACCAGAAAAAACGTTGAGAAAAATTCACCAGCCACGTGCACCAATGAATATAGAAGGAAAGCCCCCCCGATAGTAGCACAAGTACAGCAGACTACCACTTATTTGCTAAAACTGTTGACCTTCAATGATTCGGATAGAGAAACCTACGTGCCCTGTTGACGAACACCAGAAAAAACGTTGAGAAAAATTCACCAGCCACGTGCACCAATGAATATAGAAGGAAACCCCTCCGATAGGAGCACAAGTACAGCAGGCTACAAATTATTTTCTAAAACTGTAGACCTTCTAGGTTTCGGAGAGAGAAACCCACGTGCCCTGTTGACGAAAACCAGAAAGAACGTTGAGAAAAATTCACCAGCCACGTGCACCTATGAATATAGAAGGAAAGCCCCTCCGATAGGAGCACAAGTACAGCAGACTACAAATTTTTTTCTAAAACTGTTGACCTTCTAGGTTTCGGAGAGAGAAACCCACGTGCCCTGTTGACGAACACCAGAAAAAACGTTGAGAAAAATTCACCAGCCACGTGCACCAATGAATATAGAAGGAAAGCCCCTCCGATAGCAGCACAAGTACAGCAGACTACCAATTATTTGCTAAAACTGTTGACCTTCAATGATTCGGAGAGAGAAACCCACGTGCCCTGTTGACGAACACCAGAAGAAACGTTGAGAAAAATTTACCAGCCACGTGCACCAATAATATAGAAGGAAAGCCCCTCCGTTAGCAGCACAAGTACAGCAGACTAACAATTATTTGCTAAAACTGTTGACCCTCTAGGTTTCGGAGAGAGAAACCCACGTGCCCTGTTGAGGAACACCAGAAAAAACGTTGAGAAAAATTCACCAGCCACGTGCACCAATGAATATAGAAGGAAAGCCCCTCCGATAGCAGCACAAGTACAGCGGACTAACAATTATTTGCTAAAACTTTTGACCCTCTAGGTTTCGGAGAGAGAAACCCACGTGCCCTGTTAAACGAACACCAGAAAAAACGTTGAGAAAAATTCACCAGCCACGTGCACCAATGAATATAGAAGGAAAGCCCCCCCGATAGCAGCACAAGTACAGCAGACTACCACTTATTTGCTAAAACTGTTGACCTTCAATGATTCGGATAGAGAAACCTACGTGCCCTGTTGACGAACACCAGAAAAAACGTTGAGAAAAATTCACCAGCCACGTGCACCAATGAATATAGAAGGAAAGCCCCTCCGATAGGAGCACAAGTACAGCAGACTACAAATTATTTTCTAAAACTGTTGACCTTCTAGGTTTCGGAGAGGGAAACCCACGTGCCCTGTTGACGAACACCAGAAAAAACGTTGAGAAAAATTCACCAGCCACGTGCACCAATGAATATAGAAGGAAAGGCCCTCCGATAGCAGCACAAGTACAGCAGACTACAAATTATTTGCTAAAACTGTTGACCTTCAATGATTCGGAGAGAGAAACCCACGTGCCCTGTTGACGAACACCAGAAAAAACGTTGAGAAAAATTTACCAGCCACGTGCACCAATAATATAGAAGGAAAGCCCCTCCGTTAGCAGCACAAGTACAGCAGACTAACAATTATTTGCTAAAACTGTTGACCCTCTAGGTTTCGGAGAGAGAAACCCACGTGCCCTGTTGAGGAACACCAGAAAAAACGTTGAGAAAAATTCACCAGCCACGTGCACCAATGAATATAGAAGGAAAGCCCCTCCGATAGCAGCACAAGTACAGCGGACTAACAATTATTTGCTAAAACTTTTGACCCTCTAGGTTTCGGAGAGAGAAACCCACGTGCCCTGTTAAACGAACACCAGAAAAAACGTTGAGAAAAATTCACCAGCCACGTGCACCAATGAATATAGAAGGAAAGCCCCCCCGATAGCAGCACAAGTACAGCAGACTACCACTTATTTGCTAAAACTGTTGACCTTCAACGATTCGGATAGAGAAACCTACGTGCCCTGTTGACGAACACCAGAAAAAACGTTGAGAAAAATTCACCAGCCACGTGCACCAATGAATATAGAAGGAAAGCCCCCCCGATAGCAGCACAAGTACAGCAGACTACCAATTATTTGCTAAAACTGTTGACCCTCTAGGTTTCGGAGAGAGAAACCCACGTGCCCTGTTGAGGAACACCAGAAAAAACGTTGAGAAAAATTCACCAGCCACGTGCACCAATGAATATAGAAGGAAAGCCCCTCCGATAGCAGCACAAGTACAGCAGACTACCAATTATTTGCTAAAACTGTTGACCTTCAATGATTCGGATAGAGAAACCTACGTGCCCTGTTGACGAACACCAGAAAAAACGTTGAGAAAAATTCACCAGCCACGTGCACCAATGAATATAGAAGGAAAGCCCCTCCGATAGCAGCACAAGTACAGCAGACTACCAATTATTTGCTAAAACTGTTGACCTTCAATGATTCGGAGAGAGAAACCCACGTGCCCTGATGACGAACACCAGAAAAAACGTTGAGAAAAATTCACCAGCCACGTGCACCAATGAATATAGAAGGAAAGCCCCCCCGATAGCAGCACAAGTACAGCAGACTAACAATTATTTGCTAAAACTGTTGACCTTCTAGGTTTCGGAGAGAGAAACCCACGTGCCCTGTTGACGAACACCAGAAAAAACGTTGAGAAAAATTCACCAGCCACGTGCACCAATGAATATAGAAGGAAAGCCCCTCCGATAGCAGCACAAGTACAGCAGACTACCAATTATTTGCTAAAACTGTTGACCTTCAATGATTCGGAGAGAGAAACCCACGTGCCCTGTTGACGAACACCAGAAAAAACGTTGAGAAAAATTCACCAGCCACGTGCACCAATGAATATAGAAGGAAAGCCCCTCCGATAGGAGCACAAGTACAGCAGATTACAAATTATTTTCTAAAACTGTTGACCTTCTAGGTTTCGGAGAGAGAAACCCACGTGCCCTGTTGACGGACACCAGAAAAAACGTTGAGAAAAATTCACCAGCCACGTGCACCAATGAATATAGAAGGAAAGCCCCCCCGATAGCAGCACAAGTACAGCAGACTACCAATTATTTGCTAAAACTGTTGACCTTCAATGATTCGGAGAGAGAACCCCACGTGCCCTGTTGACGAACACCAGAAAAAACGTTGAGAAAAATTTACCAGCCACGTGCACCAATAATATAGAAGGAAAGCCCCTCCGTTAGCAGCACAAGTACAGCAGACTAACAATTATTTGCTAAAACTGTTGACCCTCTAGGTTTCGGAGAGAGAAACCCACGTGCCCTGTTGAGGAACACCAGAAAAAACGTTGAGAAAAATTCACCAGCCACGTGCACCAATGAATATAGAAGGAAAGCCCCTCCGATAGCAGCACAATTACAGCGGACTAACAATTATTTGCTAAAACTTTTGACCCTCTAGGTTTCGGAGAGAGAAACCCACGTGCTCTGTTAAACGAACACCAGAAAAAACGTTGAGAAAAATTCACCAGCCACGTGCACCAATGAATATAGAAGGAAAGCCCCTCCGATAGCAGCACAAGTACAGCAGACTACCAATTATTTGCTAAAACAGTTGACCTTCAATGATTCGGAGAGAGAAACACACGTGCCCTGTTTACGAACACCAGAAAAAACGTTGAGAAAAATTTACCAGCCACGTGCACCAATAATATAGAAGGAAAGCCCCCCCGTTAGCAGCACAAGTACAGCAGACTAACAATTATTTGCTAAAACTGTTGACCCTCTAGGTTTCGGAGAGAGAAACCCACGTGCCCTATTGAGGAACACCAGAAAAAACGTTGAGAAAAATTCACCAGCCACGTGCACCAATGAATATAGAAGGAAAGCCCCTCCGATAGCAGCACAAGTACAGCGGACTAACAATTATTTGCTAAAACTTTTGACCCTCTAGGTTTCGGAGAGAGAAACCCACGTGCCCTGTTAAACGAACACCAGAAAAAACGTTGAGAAAAATTCACCAGCCACGTGCACCAATGAATATAGAAGGAAAGCCCCCCCGATAGTAGCACAAGTACAGCAGACTACCACTTATTTGCTAAAACTGTTGACCTTCAATGATTCGGATAGAGAAACCTACGTGCCCTGTTGACGAACACCAGAAAAAACGTTGAGAAAAATTCACCAGCCACGTGCACCAATGAATATAGAAGGAAACCCCTCCGATAGGAGCACAAGTACAGCAGGCTACAAATTATTTTCTAAAACTGTAGACCTTCTAGGTTTCGGAGAGAGAAACCCACGTGCCCTGTTGACGAAAACCAGAAAGAACGTTGAGAAAAATTCACCAGCCACGTGCACCTATGAATATAGAAGGAAAGCCCCTCCGATAGGAGCACAAGTACAGCAGACTACAAATTTTTTTCTAAAACTGTTGACCTTCTAGGTTTCGGAGAGAGAAACCCACGTGCCCTGTTGACGAACACCAGAAAAAACGTTGAGAAAAATTCACCAGCCACGTGCACCAATGAATATAGAAGGAAAGCCCCTCCGATAGCAGCACAAGTACAGCAGACTACCAATTATTTGCTAAAACTGTTGACCTTCAATGATTCGGAGAGAGAAACCCACGTGCCCTGTTGACGAACACCAGAAGAAACGTTGAGAAAAATTTACCAGCCACGTGCACCAATAATATAGAAGGAAAGCCCCTCCGTTAGCAGCACAAGTACAGCAGACTAACAATTATTTGCTAAAACTGTTGACCCTCTAGGTTTCGGAGAGAGAAACCCACGTGCCCTGTTGAGGAACACCAGAAAAAACGTTGAGAAAAATTCACCAGCCACGTGCACCAATGAATATAGAAGGAAAGCCCCTCCGATAGCAGCACAAGTACAGCGGACTAACAATTATTTGCTAAAACTTTTGACCTTCAATGATTCGGAGAGAGAAACCCACGTGCCCTGTTGACGAACACCAGAAGAAACGTTGAGAAAAATTTACCAGCCACGTGCACCAATAATATAGAAGGAAAGCCCCTCCGTTAGCAGCACAAGTACAGCAGACTAACAATTATTTGCTAAAACTGTTGACCCTCTAGGTTTCGGAGAGAGAAACCCACGTGCCCTGTTGAGGAACACCAGAAAAAACGTTGAGAAAAATTCACCAGCCACGTGCACCAATGAATATAGAAGGAAAGCCCCTCCGATAGCAGCACAAGTACAGCAGACTACCAATTATTTGCTAAAACTGTTGACCTTCAATGATTCGGATAGAGAAACCTACGTGCCCTGTTGACGAACACCAGAAAAAACGTTGAGAAAAATTCACCAGCCACGTGCACCAATGAATATAGAAGGAAACCCCTCCGATAGGAGCACAAGTACAGCAGACTACAAATTTTTTTCTAAAACTGTTGACCTTCTAGGTTTCGGAGAGAGAAACCCACGTGCCCTGTTGACGAACACCAGAAAAAACGTTGAGAAAAATTCACCAGCCACGTGCACCAATGAATATAGAAGGAAAGCCCCTCCGATAGCAGCACAAGTACAGCAGACTACCAATTATTTGCTAAAACTGTTGACCTTCAATGATTCGGAGAGAGAAACCCACGTGCCCTGTTGACGAACACCAGAAGAAACGTTGAGAAAAATTTACCAGCCACGTGCACCAATAATATAGAAGGAAAGCCCCTCCGTTAGCAGCACAAGTACAGCAGACTAACAATTATTTGCTAAAACTGTTGACCCTCTAGGTTTCGGAGAGAGAAACCCACGTGCCCTGTTGAGGAACACCAGAAAAAACGTTGAGAAAAATTCACCAGCCACGTGCACCAATGAATATAGAAGGAAAGCCCCCCCGATAGCAGCACAAGTACAGCAGACTACCACTTATTTGCTAAAACTGTTGACCTTCAATGATTCGGATAGAGAAACCTACGTGCCCTGTTGACGAACACCAGAAAAAACGTTGAGAAAAATTCACCAGCCACGTGCACCAATGAATATAGAAGGAAAGCCCCTCCGATAGGAGCACAAGTACAGCAGACTACAAATTATTTTCTAAAACTGTTGACCTTCTAGGTTTCGGAGAGGGAAACCCACGTGCCCTGTTGACGAACACCAGAAAAAACGTTGAGAAAAATTCACCAGCCACATGCACCAATGAATATAGAAGGAAAGCCCCTCCGATAGCAGCACAAGTACAGCGGACTAACAATTATTTGCTAAAACTTTTGACCCTCTAGGTTTCGGAGAGAGAAACCCACGTGCCCTGTTAAACGAACACCAGAAAAAACGTTGAGAAAAATTCACCAGCCTCTTGCACCAATGAATATAGAAGGAAAGCCCCCCCGATAGCAGCACAAGTACAGCAGACTACCACTTATTTGCTAAAACTGTTGACCTTCAACGATTCGGATAGAGAAACCTACGTGCCCTGTTGACGAACACCAGAAAAAACGTTGAGAAAAATTCACCAGCCACGTGCACCAATGAATATAGAAGGAAAGCCCCCCCGATAGCAGCACAAGTACAGCAGACTACCAATTATTTGCTAAAACTGTTGACCCTCTAGGTTTCGGAGAGAGAAACCCACGTGCCTTGTTGAGGAACACCAGAAAAAACGTTGAGAAAAATTCACCAGCCACGTGCACCAATGAATATAGAAGGAAAGCCCCTCCGATAGCAGCACAAGTACAGCAGACTACCAATTATTTGCTAAAACTGTTGACCTTCAATGATTCGGATAGAGAAACCTACGTGCCCTGTTGACGAACACCAGAAAAAACGTTGAGAAAAATTCACCAGCCACGTGCACCAATGAATATAGAAGGAAAGCCCCTCCGATAGCAGCACAAGTACAGCAGACTACCAATTATTTGCTAAAACTGTTGACCTTCAATGATTCGGAGAGAGAAACCCACGTGCCCTGATGACGAACACCAGAAAAAACGTTGAGAAAAATTCACCAGCCACGTGCACCAATGAATATAGAAGGAAAGCCCCCCCGATAGCAGCACAAGTACAGCAGACTAACAATTATTTGCTAAAACTGTTGACCTTCTAGGTTTCGGAGAGAGAAACCCACGTGCCCTGTTGACGAACACCAGAAAAAACGTTGAGAAAAATTCACCAGCCACGTGCACCAATGAATATAGAAGGAAAGCCCCTCCGATAGCAGCACAAGTACAGCAGACTACCAATTATTTGCTAAAACTGTTGACCTTCAATGATTCGGAGAGAGAAACCCACGTGCCCTGTTGACGAACACCAGAAAAAACGTTGAGAAAAATTCACCAGCCACGTGCACCAATGAATATAGAAGGAAAGCCCCTCCGATAGGAGCACAAGTACAGCAGATTACAAATTATTTTCTAAAACTGTTGACCTTCTAGGTTTCGGAGAGAGAAACCCACGTGCCCTGTTGACGAACACCAGAAAAAACGTTGAGAAAAAATCACCAGCCACGTGCACCAATGAATATAGAAGGAAAGCCCCCCCGATAGCAGCACAAGTACAGCAGACTACCAATTATTTGCTAAAACTGTTGACCTTCAATGATTCGGAGAGAGAACCCCACGTGCCCTGTTGACGAACACCAGAAAAAACGTTGAGAAAAATTTACCAGCCACGTGCACCAATAATATAGAAGGAAAGCCCCTCCGTTAGCAGCACAAGTACAGCAGACTAACAATTATTTGCTAAAACTGTTGACCCTCTAGGTTTCGGAGAGAGAAACCCACGTGCCCTATTGAGGAACACCAGAAAAAACGTTGAGAAAAATTCACCAGCCACGTGCACCAATGAATATAGAAGGAAAGCCCCTCCGATAGCAGCACAAGTACAGCGGACTAACAATTATTTGCTAAAACTTTTGACCCTCTAGGTTTCGGAGAGAGAAACCCACGTGCCCTGTTAAACGAACACCAGAAAAAACGTTGAGAAAAATTCACCAGCCACGTGCACCAATGAATATAGAAGGAAAGCCCCCCCGATAGTAGCACAAGTACAGCAGACTACCACTTATTTGCTAAAACTGTTGACCTTCAATGATTCGGATAGAGAAACCTACGTGCCCTGTTGACGAACACCAGAAAAAACGTTGAGAAAAATTCACCAGCCACGTGCACCAATGAATATAGAAGGAAACCCCTCCGATAGGAGCACAAGTACAGCAGGCTACAAATTATTTTCTAAAACTGTAGACCTTCTAGGTTTCGGAGAGAGAAACCCACGTGCCCTGTTGACGAAAACCAGAAAGAACGTTGAGAAAAATTCACCAGCCACGTGCACCTATGAATATAGAAGGAAAGCCCCTCCGATAGGAGCACAAGTACAGCAGACTACAAATTTTTTTCTAAAACTGTTGACCTTCTAGGTTTCGGAGAGAGAAACCCACGTGCCCTGTTGACGAACACCAGAAAAAACGTTGAGAAAAATTCACCAGCCACGTGCACCAATGAATATAGAAGGAAAGCCCCTCCGATAGCAGCACAAGTACAGCAGACTACCAATTATTTGCTAAAACTGTTGACCTTCAATGATTCGGAGAGAGAAACCCACGTGCCCTGTTGACGAACACCAGAAGAAACGTTGAGAAAAATTTACCAGCCACGTGCACCAATAATATAGAAGGAAAGCCCCTCCGTTAGCAGCACAAGTACAGCAGACTAACAATTATTTGCTAAAACTGTTGACCCTCTAGGTTTCGGAGAGAGAAACCCACGTGCCCTGTTGAGGAACACCAGAAAAAACGTTGAGAAAAATTCACCAGCCACGTGCACCAATGAATATAGAAGGAAAGCCCCTCCGATAGCAGCACAAGTACAGCGGACTAACAATTATTTGCTAAAACTTTTGACCCTCTAGGTTTCGGAGAGAGAAACCCACGTGCCCTGTTAAACGAACACCAGAAAAAACGTTGAGAAAAATTCACCAGCCACGTGCACCAATGAATATAGAAGGAAAGCCCCCCCGATAGCAGCACAAGTACAGCAGACTACCACTTATTTGCTAAAACTGTTGACCTTCAATGATTCGGATAGAGAAACCTACGTGCCCTGTTGACGAACACCAGAAAAAACGTTGAGAAAAATTCACCAGCCACGTGCACCAATGAATATAGAAGGAAAGCCCCTCCGATAGGAGCACAAGTACAGCAGACTACAAATTATTTTCTAAAACTGTTGACCTTCTAGGTTTCGGAGAGGGAAACCCACGTGCCCTGTTGACGAACACCAGAAAAAACGTTGAGAAAAATTCACCAGCCACGTGCACCAATGAATATAGAAGGAAAGGCCCTCCGATAGCAGCACAAGTACAGCAGACTACAAATTATTTGCTAAAACTGTTGACCTTCAATGATTCGGAGAGAGAAACCCACGTGCCCTGTTGACGAACACCAGAAAAAACGTTGAGAAAAATTTACCAGCCACGTGCACCAATAATATAGAAGGAAAGCCCCTCCGTTAGCAGCACAAGTACAGCAGACTAACAATTATTTGCTAAAACTGTTGACCCTCTAGGTTTCGGAGAGAGAAACCCACGTGCCCTGTTGAGGAACACCAGAAAAAACGTTGAGAAAAATTCACCAGCCACGTGCACCAATGAATATAGAAGGAAAGCTCCTCCGATAGCAGCACAAGTACAGCGGACTAACAATTATTTGCTAAAACTTTTGACCCTCTAGGTTTCGGAGAGAGAAACCCACGTGCCCTGTTAAACGAACACCAGAAAAAACGTTGAGAAAAATTCACCAGCCACGTGCACCAATGAATATAGAAGGAAAGCCCCCCCGATAGCAGCACAAGTACAGCAGACTACCACTTATTTGCTAAAACTGTTGACCTTCAACGATTCGGATAGAGAAACCTACGTGCCCTGTTGACGAACACCAGAAAAAACGTTGAGAAAAATTCACCAGCCACGTGCACCAATGAATATAGAAGGAAAGCCCCCCCGATAGCAGCACAAGTACAGCAGACTACCAATTATTTGCTAAAACTGTTGACCCTCTAGGTTTCGGAGAGAGAAACCCACGTGCCCTGTTGAGGAACACCAGAAAAAACGTTGAGAAAAATTCACCAGCCACGTGCACCAATGAATATAGAAGGAAAGCCCCTCCGATAGCAGCACAAGTACAGCAGACTACCAATTATTTGCTAAAACTGTTGACCTTCAATGATTCGGATAGAGAAACCTACGTGCCCTGTTGACGAACACCAGAAAAAACGTTGAGAAAAATTCACCAGCCACGTGCACCAATGAATATAGAAGGAAAGCCCCTCCGATAGCAGCACAAGTACAGCAGACTACCAATTATTTGCTAAAACTGTTGACCTTCAATGATTCGGAGAGAGAAACCCACGTGCCCTGATGACGAACACCAGAAAAAACGTTGAGAAAAATTCACCAGCCACGTGCACCAATGAATATAGAAGGAAAGCCCCCCCGATAGCAGCACAAGTACAGCAGACTAACAATTATTTGCTAAAACTGTTGACCTTCTAGGTTTCGGAGAGAGAAACCCACGTGCCCTGTTGACGAACACCAGAAAAAACGTTGAGAAAAATTCACCAGCCACGTGCACCAATGAATATAGAAGGAAAGCCCCTCCGATAGCAGCACAAGTACAGCAGACTACCAATTATTTGCTAAAACTGTTGACCTTCAATGATTCGGAGAGAGAAACCCACGTGCCCTGTTGACGAACACCAGAAAAAACGTTGAGAAAAATTCACCAGCCACGTGCACCAATGAATATAGAAGGAAAGCCCCTCCGATAGGAGCACAAGTACAGCAGATTACAAATTATTTTCTAAAACTGTTGACCTTCTAGGTTTCGGAGAGAGAAACCCACGTGCCCTGTTGACGAACACCAGAAAAAACGTTGAGAAAAATTCACCAGCCACGTGCACCAATGAATATAGAAGGAAAGCCCCCCCGATAGCAGCACAAGTACAGCAGACTACCAATTATTTGCTAAAACTGTTGACCTTCAATGATTCGGAGAGAGAACCCCACGTGCCCTGTTGACGAACACCAGAAAAAACGTTGAGAAAAATTTACCAGCCACGTGCACCAATAATATAGAAGGAAAGCCCCTCCGTTAGCAGCACAAGTACAGCAGACTAACAATTATTTGCTAAAACTGTTGACCCTCTAGGTTTCGGAGAGAGAAACCCACGTGCCCTGTTGAGGAACACCAGAAAAAACGTTGAGAAAAATTCACCAGCCACGTGCACCAATGAATATAGAAGGAAAGCCCCTCCGATAGCAGCACAATTACAGCGGACTAACAATTATTTGCTAAAACTTTTGACCCTCTAGGTTTCGGAGAGAGAAACCCACGTGCTCTGTTAAACGAACACCAGAAAAAACGTTGAGAAAAATTCACCAGCCACGTGCACCAATGAATATAGAAGGAAAGCCCCTCCGATAGCAGCACAAGTACAGCAGACTACCAATTATTTGCTAAAACAGTTGACCTTCAATGATTCGGAGAGAGAAACACACGTGCCCTGTTTACGAACACCAGAAAAAACGTTGAGAAAAATTTACCAGCCACGTGCACCAATAATATAGAAGGAAAGCCCCCCCGTTAGCAGCACAAGTACAGCAGACTAACAATTATTTGCTAAAACTGTTGACCCTCTAGGTTTCGGAGAGAGAAACCCACGTGCCCTATTGAGGAACACCAGAAAAAACGTTGAGAAAAATTCACCAGCCACGTGCACCAATGAATATAGAAGGAAAGCCCCTCCGATAGCAGCACAAGTACAGCGGACTAACAATTATTTGCTAAAACTTTTGACCCTCTAGGTTTCGGAGAGAGAAACCCACGTGCCCTGTTAAACGAACACCAGAAAAAACGTTGAGAAAAATTCACCAGCCACGTGCACCAATGAATATAGAAGGAAAGCCCCCCCGATAGTAGCACAAGTACAGCAGACTACCACTTATTTGCTAAAACTGTTGACCTTCAATGATTCGGATAGAGAAACCTACGTGCCCTGTTGACGAACACCAGAAAAAACGTTGAGAAAAATTCACCAGCCACGTGCACCAATGAATATAGAAGGAAACCCCTCCGATAGGAGCACAAGTACAGCAGGCTACAAATTATTTTCTAAAACTGTAGACCTTCTAGGTTTCGGAGAGAGAAACCCACGTGCCCTGTTGACGAAAACCAGAAAGAACGTTGAGAAAAATTCACCAGCCACGTGCACCTATGAATATAGAAGGAAAGCCCCTCCGATAGGAGCACAAGTACAGCAGACTACAAATTTTTTTCTAAAACTGTTGACCTTCTAGGTTTCGGAGAGAGAAACCCACGTGCCCTGTTGACGAACACCAGAAAAAACGTTGAGAAAAATTCACCAGCCACGTGCACCAATGAATATAGAAGGAAAGCCCCTCCGATAGCAGCACAAGTACAGCAGACTACCAATTATTTGCTAAAACTGTTGACCTTCAATGATTCGGAGAGAGAAACCCACGTGCCCTGTTGACGAACACCAGAAGAAACGTTGAGAAAAATTTACCAGCCACGTGCACCAATAATATAGAAGGAAAGCCCCTCCGTTAGCAGCACAAGTACAGCAGACTAACAATTATTTGCTAAAACTGTTGACCCTCTAGGTTTCGGAGAGAGAAACCCACGTGCCCTGTTGAGGAACACCAGAAAAAACGTTGAGAAAAATTCACCAGCCACGTGCACCAATGAATATAGAAGGAAAGCCCCTCCGATAGCAGCACAAGTACAGCGGACTAACAATTATTTGCTAAAACTTTTGACCCTCTAGGTTTCGGAGAGAGAAACCCACGTGCCCTGTTAAACGAACACCAGAAAAAACGTTGAGAAAAATTGACCAGCCACGTGCACCAATGAATATAGAAGGAAAGCCCCCCCGATAGCAGCACAAGTACAGCAGACTACCACTTATTTGCTAAAACTGTTGACCTTCAATGATTCGGATAGAGAAACCTACGTGCCCTGTTGACGAACACCAGAAAAAACGTTGAGAAAAATTCACCAGCCACGTGCACCAATGAATATAGAAGGAAAGCCCCTCCGATAGGAGCACAAGTACAGCAGACTACAAATTATTTTCTAAAACTGTTGACCTTCTAGGTTTCGGAGAGGGAAACCCACGTGCCCTGTTGACGAACACCAGAAAAAACGTTGAGAAAAATTCACCAGCCACGTGCACCAATGAATATAGAAGGAAAGGCCATCCGATAGCAGCACAAGTACAGCAGACTACAAATTATTTGCTAAAACTGTTGACCTTCAATGATTCGGAGAGAGAAACCTACGTGCCCTGTTGACGAACACCAGAAAAAACGTTGAGAAAAATTCACCAGCCACGTGCACCAATGAATATAGAAGGAAAGCCCCCCCGATAGCAGCACAAGTACAGCAGACTACCAATTATTTGCTAAAACTGTTGACCCTCTAGGTTTCGGAGAGAGAAACCCACGTGCCCTGTTGAGGAACTCCAGAAAAAACGTTGAGAAAAATTCACCAGCCACGTGCACCAATGAATATAGAAGGAAAGCCCCTCCGATAGCAGCACAAGTACAGCGGACTAACAATTATTTGCTAAAACTTTTGACCCTCTAGGTTTCGGAGAGAGAAACCCACGTGCCCTGTTAAACGAACACCAGAAAAAACGTTGAGAAAAATTCACCAGCCACGTGCACCAATGAATATAGAAGGAAAGCCCCCCCGATAGCAGCACAAGTACAGCAGACTACCACTTATTTGCTAAAACTGTTGACCTTCAATGATTCGGATAGAGAAACCTACGTGCCCTGTTGACGAACACCAGAAAAAACGTTGAGAAAAATTCACCAGCCACGTGCACCAATGAATATAGAAGGAAAGCCCCTCCGATAGCAGCACAAGTACAGCGGACTAACAATTATTTGCTAAAACTTTTGACCCTCTAGGTTTCGGAGAGAGAAACCCACGTGCCCTGTTGACGAACACCAGAAAAAACGTTGAGAAAAATTCACCAGCCACGTGCACCAATGAATATAGAAGGAAAGCCCCTCCGATAGCAGCACAAGTACAGCGGACTAACAATTATTTGCTAAAACTTTTGACCCTCTAGGTTTCGGAGAGAGAAACCCACGTGCCCTGTTAAACGAACACCAGAAAAAACGTTGAGAAAAATTCACCAGCCACGTGCACCAATGAATATAGAAGGAAAGCCCCTCCGATAGCAGCACAAGTACAGCAGACTACCAATTATTTGCTAAAACTGTTGACCTTCAATGATTCGGATAGAGAAACCTACGTGCCCTGTTGACGAACACCAGAAAAAACGTTGAGAAAAATTCACCAGCCACGTGCACCAATGAATATAGAAGGAAAGCCCCTCCGATAGCAGCACAAGTACAGCAGACTACCAATTATTTGCTAAAACTGTTGACCTTCAATGATTCGGAGAGAGAAACCCACGTGCCCTGATGACGAACACCAGAAAAAACGTTGAGAAAAATTCACCAGCCACGTGCACCAATGAATATAGAAGGAAAGCCCCCCCGATAGCAGCACAAGTACAGCAGACTAACAATTATTTGCTAAAACTTTTGACCCTCTAGGTTTCGGAGAGAGAAACCCACGTGCCCTGTTAAACGAACACCAGAAAAAACGTTGAGAAAAATTCACCAGCCACGTGCACCAATGAATATAGAAGGAAAGCCCCCCCGATAGCAGCACAAGTACAGCAGACTACCACTTATTTGCTAAAACTGTTGACCTTCAATGATTCGGATAGAGAAACCTACGTGCCCTGTTGACGAACACCAGAAAAAACGTTGAGAAAAATTCACCAGCCACGTGCACCAATGAATATAGAAGGAAAGCCCCTCCGATAGCAGCACAAGTACAGCGGACTAACAATTATTTGCTAAAACTTTTGACCCTCTAGGTTTCGGAGAGAGAAACCCACGTGCCCTGTTGACGAACACCAGAAAAAACGTTGAGAAAAATTCACCAGCCACGTGCACCAATGAATATAGAAGGAAAGCCCCTCCGATAGCAGCACAAGTACAGCGGACTAACAATTATTTGCTAAAACTTTTGACCCTCTAGGTTTCGGAGAGAGAAACCCACGTGCCCTGTTAAACGAACACCAGAAAAAACGTTGAGAAAAATTCACCAGCCACGTGCACCAATGAATATAGAAGGAAAGCCCCTCCGATAGCAGCACAAGTACAGCAGACTACCACATATTTGCTAAAACTGTTGACCTTCAATGATTCGGATAGAGAAACCTACGTGCCCTGTTGACGAAAACCAGAAAAAACGTTGAGAAAAATTCACCAGCCACGTGCACCAATGAATATAGAAGGAAAGCCCCTCCGATAGGAGCACAAGTACAGCAGACTACAAATTATTTTCTAAAACTGTTGACCTTCTAGGTTTCGGAGAGGGAAACCCACGTGCCCTGTTGACGAACACCAGAAAAAACGTTGAGAAAAATTCACCAGCCACGTGCACCAATGAATATAGAAGGAAAGGCCCTCCGATAGGAGCACAAGTACAGCAGACTACAAATTATTTTCTAAAACTGTTGACCTTCTAGGTTTCGGAGAGAGAAACCCACATGCCCTGTTGACGAACACCAGAAAAAACGTTGAGAAAAATTCACCAGCCACGTGCACCAATGAATATAGAAGGAAAGCCCCTCCGATAGGAGCACAAGTACAGCAGACTACAAATTATTTTCTAAAACTGTTGACCTTCTAGGTTTCGGAGAGAGAAACCCACGTGCCCTGTTGACGAACACCAGAAAAAACGTTGAGAAAAATTCACCAGCTACGTGCACCAATGAATATAGAAGGAAAGCCCCTCCGATAGCAGCACAAGTACAGCAGACTACCAATTATTTGCTAAAACTGTTGACCCTCTAGGTTTCGGAGAGAGAAAACCACGTGCCCTGTTGACGAACACCAGAAAAAACGTTGAGAAAAATTCACCATCCACGTGCACCAATGAATATAGAAGGAAAGCCCCTCCGATAGGAGCACAAGTACAGCAGGCTACAAATTATTTTCTAAAACTGTTGACCCTCTAGGTTTCGGAGAGAGAAACCCACGTGCCCTGTTGACGAACACCAGAAAAAACGTTGAGAAAAATTCACCAGCCACGTGCACCAATGAATATAGAAGGAAAGCCCCCCCGATAGCAGCACAAGTACAGCAGACTACCACTTATTTGCTAAAACTGTTGACCTTCAATGATTCGTGTAGAGAAACCTACGTGCCCTGTTGACGAACACCAGAAAAAACGTTGAGAAAAATTCACCAGCCACGTGCACCAATGAATATAGAAGGAAAGCCCCTCCGATAGGAGCACAAGTACAGCAGACTACAAATTATTTTCTAAAACTGTTGACCCTCTAGGTTTCGGAGAGAGAAACCCACGTGCCCTGTTGACGAACACCAGAAAGAACGTTGAGAAAAATTCACCAGCCACGTACACCAATGAATATAGAAGGAAAGCCCCTCCGATAGCAGCACAAGTACAGCGGACTAACAATTATTTGCTAAAACTTTTGACCCTCTAGGTTTCGGAGAGAGAAACCCACGTGCCCTGTTAAACGAACACCAGAAAAAACGTTGAGAAAAATTCACCAGCCACGTGCACCAATGAATATAGAAGGAAAGCCCCCCCGATAGCAGCACAAGTACAGCAGACTACCACTTATTTGCTAAAACTGTTGACCTTCAATGATTCGGATAGAGAAACCTACGTGCCCTGTTGACGAACACCAGAAAAAACGTTGAGAAAAATTCACCAGCCACGTGCACCAATGAATATAGAAGGAAAGCCCCTCCGATAGCAGCACAAGTACAGCGGACTAACAATTATTTGCTAAAACTTTTGACCCTCTAGGTTTCGGAGAGAGAAACCCACGTGCCCTGTTGACGAACACCAGAAAAAACGTTGAGAAAAATTCACCAGCCACGTGCACCAATGAATATAGAAGGAAAGCCCCTCCGATAGCAGCACAAGTACAGCGGACTAACAATTATTTGCTAAAACTTTTGACCCTCTAGGTTTCGGAGAGAGAAACCCACGTGCCCTGTTAAACGAACACCAGAAAAAACGTTGAGAAAAATTCACCAGCCACGTGCACCAATGAATATAGAAGGAAAGCCCCTCCGATAGCAGCACAAGTACAGCAGACTACCACATATTTGCTAAAACTGTTGACCTTCAATGATTCGGATAGAGAAACCTACGTGCCCTGTTGACGAAAACCAGAAAAAACGTTGAGAAAAATTCACCAGCCACGTGCACCAATGAATATAGAAGGAAAGCCCCTCCGATAGGAGCACAAGTACAGCAGACTACAAATTATTTTCTAAAACTGTTGACCTTCTAGGTTTCGGAGAGGGAAACCCACGTGCCCTGTTGACGAACACCAGAAAAAACGTTGAGAAAAATTCACCAGCCACGTGCACCAATGAATATAGAAGGAAAGGCCCTCCGATAGGAGCACAAGTACAGCAGACTACAAATTATTTTCTAAAACTGTTGACCTTCTAGGTTTCGGAGAGAGAAACCCACATGCCCTGTTGACGAACACCAGAAAAAACGTTGAGAAAAATTCACCAGCCACGTGCACCAATGAATATAGAAGGAAAGCCCCTCCGATAGGAGCACAAGTACAGCAGACTACAAATTATTTTCTAAAACTGTTGACCTTCTAGGTTTCGGAGAGAGAAACCCACGTGCCCTGTTGACGAACACCAGAAAAAACGTTGAGAAAAATTCACCAGCTACGTGCACCAATGAATATAGAAGGAAAGCCCCTCCGATAGCAGCACAAGTACAGCAGACTACCAATTATTTGCTAAAACTGTTGACCCTCTAGGTTTCGGAGAGAGAAAACCACGTGCCCTGTTGACGAACACCAGAAAAAACGTTGAGAAAAATTCACCATCCACGTGCACCAATGAATATAGAAGGAAAGCCCCTCCGATAGGAGCACAAGTACAGCAGGCTACAAATTATTTTCTAAAACTGTTGACCCTCTAGGTTTCGGAGAGAGAAACCCACGTGCCCTGTTGACGAACACCAGAAAAAACGTTGAGAAAAATTCACCAGCCACGTGCACCAATGAATATAGAAGGAAAGCCCCCCCGATAGCAGCACAAGTACAGCAGACTACCACTTATTTGCTAAAACTGTTGACCTTCAATGATTCGTGTAGAGAAACCTACGTGCCCTGTTGACGAACACCAGAAAAAACGTTGAGAAAAATTCACCAGCCACGTGCACCAATGAATATAGAAGGAAAGCCCCTCCGATAGGAGCACAAGTACAGCAGACTACAAATTATTTTCTAAAACTGTTGACCCTCTAGGTTTCGGAGAGAGAAACCCACGTGCCCTGTTGACGAACACCAGAAAGAACGTTGAGAAAAATTCACCAGCCACGTGCACCAATGAATATAGAAGGAAAGCCCCTCCGATAGGAGCACAAGTACAGCAGACTACAAATTATTTTCTAAAACTGTTGACCTTCTAGGTTTCGGAGAGGGAAACCCACGTGCCCTGTTGACGAACACCAGAAAAAACGTTGAGAAAAATTCACCAGCCACGTGAACCAATGAATATAGAAGGAAAGCCTCTCCTATAGCAGCACAAGTACAGCAGACTACCAATTATTTGCTAAAACTGTTGACCTTCAATGATTCGGATAGAGAAACCCACGTGCCCTGTTGAAGAACACCAGAAAAAACGTTGAGAAAAATTCACCAGCCACGTGCACCAATGAATATAGAAGGAAAGCCCCTCCGATAGGAGCACAAGTACAGCAGACTACAAATTATTTTCTAAAACTGTTGACCTTCTAGGTTTCGGAGAGAGAAACCCACGTGCCCTGTTGACGAACACCAGAAAAAACGTTGAGAAAAATTCACCAGCCACGTGCACCAATGAATATAGAAGGAAAGCCCCCCCGATAGCAGCACAAGTACAGCAGACTACCAATTATTTGCTAAAACTGTTGACCTTCTAGGTTTCGGAGAGAGAAACCCACGTGCCCTGTTGACGAACACCAGAAAAAACGTTGAGAAAAATTCACCAGCCACGTGCACCAATGAATATAGAAGGAAAGCCCCTCCGATAGCAGCACAAGTACAGCAGACTACCAATTATTTGCTAAAACTGTTGACCTTCAATGATTCGGAGAGAGAACCCCACGTGCCCTGTTGACGAACACCAGAAAAAACGTTGAGAAAAATTTACCAGCCACGTGCACCAATAATATAGAAGGAAAGCCCCTCCGTTAGCAGCACAAGTACAGCAGATTACAAATTATTTTCTAAAACTGTTGACCTTCTAGGTTTCGGAGAGAGAAACCCACGTGCCCTGTTGACGAACACCAGAAAAAACGTTGAGAAAAATTCACCAGCCACGTGCACCAATGAATATAGAAGGAAAGCCCCCCCGATAGCAGCACAAGTACAGCAGACTACCAATTATTTGCTAAAACTGTTGACCTTCAATGATTCGGAGAGAGAACCCCACGTGCCCTGTTGACGAACACCAGAAAAAACGTTGAGAAAAATTTACCAGCCACGTGCACCAATAATATAGAAGGAAAGCCCCTCCGTTAGCAGCACAAGTACAGCAGACTAACAATTATTTGCTAAAACTGTTGACCCTCTAGGTTTCGGAGAGAGAAACCCACGTGCCCTGTTGAGGAACACCAGAAAAAACGTTGAGAAAAATTCACCAGCCACGTGCACCAATGAATATAGAAGGAAAGCCCCTCCGATAGCAGCACAATTACAGCGGACTAACAATTATTTGCTAAAACTTTTGACCCTCTAGGTTTCGGAGAGAGAAACCCACGTGCCCTGTTAAACGATCACCAGAAAAAACGTTGAGAAAAATTCACCAGCCACGTGCACCAATGAATATAGAAGGAAAGCCCCCCCGATAGTAGCACAAGTACAGCAGACTACCACTTATTTGCTAAAACTGTTGACCTTCAATGATTTGGATAGAGAAACCTACGTGCCCTGTTGACGAACACCAGAAAAAACGTTGAGAAAAATTCACCAGCCACGTGCACCAATGAATATAGAAGGAAACCCCTCCGATAGGAGCACAAGTACAGCAGGCTACAAATTATTTTCTAAAACTGTAGACCTTCTAGGTTTCGGAGAGAGAAACCCACGTGCCCTGTTGACGAAAACCAGAAAGAACGTTGAGAAAAATTCACCAGCCACGTGCACCTATGAATATAGAAGGAAAGCCCCTCCGATAGGAGCACAAGTACAGCAGACTACAAATTTTTTTCTAAAACTGTTGAACTTCTAGGTTTCGGAGAGAGAAACCCACGTGCCCTGTTGACGAACACCAGAAAAAACGTTGAGAAAAATTCACCAGCCACGTGCACCAATGAATATAGAAGGAAAGCCCCTCCGATAGCAGCACAAGTACAGCAGACTACCAATTATTTGCTAAAACTGTTGACCTTCAATGATTCGGAGAGAGAAACCCACGTGCCCTGTTGACGAACACCAGAAAAAACGTTGAGAAAAATTTACCAGCCACGTGCACCAATGAATATAGAAGGAAAGCCCCCCCGATAGCAGCACAAGTACAGCAGACTACCAATTATTTGCTAAAACTGTTGACCTTCAATGATTCGGAGAGAGAACCCCACGTGCCCTGTTGACGAACACCAGAAAAAACGTTGAGAAAAATTCACCAGCCACGTGCACCAATGAATATAGAAGGAAAGCCCCTCCGATAGCAGCACAAGTACAGCAGACTACCAATTATTTGCTAAAACAGTTGACCTTCAATGATTCGGAGAGAGAAACACACGTGCCCTGTTTACGAACACCAGAAAAAACGTTGAGAAAAATTTACCAGCCACGTGCACCAATAATATAGAAGGAAAGCCCCTCCGTTAGCAGCACAAGTACAGCAGACTAACAATTATTTGCTAAAACTGTTGACCCTCTAGGTTTCGGAGAGAGAAACCCACGTGCCCTATTGAGGAACACCAGAAAAAACGTTGAGAAAAATTCACCAGCCACGTGCACCAATGAATATAGAAGGAAAGCCCCTCCGATAGCAGCACAAGTACAGCGGACTAACAATTATTTGCTAAAACTTTTGACCCTCTAGGTTTCGGAGAGAGAAACCCACGTGCCCTGTTAAACGAACACCAGAAAAAACGTTGAGAAAAATTCACCAGCCACGTGCACCAATGAATATAGAAGGAAAGCCCCCCCGATAGTAGCACAAGTACAGCAGACTACCACTTATTTGCTAAAACTGTTGACCTTCAATGATTCGGATAGAGAAACCTACGTGCCCTGTTGACGAACACCAGAAAAAACGTTGAGAAAAATTCACCAGCCACGTGCCCCAATGAATATAGAAGGAAACCCCTCCGATAGGAGCACAAGTACAGCAGGCTACAAATTATTTTCTAAAACTGTAGACCTTCTAGGTTTCGGAGAGAGAAACCCACGTGCCCTGTTGACGAAAACCAGAAAGAACGTTGAGAAAAATTCACCAGCCACGTGCACCTATGAATATAGAAGGAAAGCCCCTCCGATAGGAGCACAAGTACAGCAGACTACAAATTTTTTTCTAAAACTGTTGACCTTCTAGGTTTCGGAGAGAGAAACCCACGTGCCCTGTTGAGGAACACCAGAAAAAACGTTGAGAAAAATTCACCAGCCACGTGCACCAATGAATATAGAAGGAAAGCCCCTCCGATAGCAGCACAAGTACAGCGGACTAACAATTATTTGCTAAAACTTTTGACCCTCTAGGTTTCGGAGAGAGAAACCCACGTGCCCTGTTAAACGAACACCAGAAAAAACGTTGAGAAAAATTCACCAGCCACGTGCACCAATGAATATAGAAGGAAAGCCCCCCCGATAGCAGCACAAGTACAGCAGACTACCACTTATTTGCTAAAACTGTTGACCTTCAATGATTCGGATAGAGAAACCTACGTGCCCTGTTGACGAACACCAGAAAAAACGTTGAGAAAAATTCACCAGCCACGTGCACCAATGAATATAGAAGGAAAGCCCCTCCGATAGCAGCACAAGTACAGCGGACTAACAATTATTTGCTAAAACTTTTGACCCTCTAGGTTTCGGAGAGAGAAACCCACGTGCCCTGTTGACGAACACCAGAAAAAACGTTGAGAAAAATTCACCAGCCACGTGCACCAATGAATATAGAAGGAAAGCCCCTCCGATAGCAGCACAAGTACAGCGGACTAACAATTATTTGCTAAAACTTTTGACCCTCTAGGTTTCGGAGAGAGAAACCCACGTGCCCTGTTAAACGAACGCCAGAAAAAACGTTGAGAAAAATTCACCAGCCACGTGCACCAATGAATATAGAAGGAAAGCCCCTCCGATAGCAGCACAAGTACAGCAGACTACCACATATTTGCTAAAACTGTTGACCTTCAATGATTCGGATAGAGAAACCTACGTGCCCTGTTGACGAAAACCAGAAAAAACGTTGAGAAAAATTCACCAGCCACGTGCACCAATGAATATAGAAGGAAAGCCCCTCCGATAGGAGCACAAGTACAGCAGACTACAAATTATTTTCTAAAACTGTTGACCTTCTAGGTTTCGGAGAGGGAAACCCACGTGCCCTGTTGACGAACACCAGAAAAAACGTTGAGAAAAATTCACCAGCCACGTGCACCAATGAATATAGAAGGAAAGGCCCTCCGATAGGAGCACAAGTACAGCAGACTACAAATTATTTTCTAAAACTGTTGACCTTCTAGGTTTCGGAGAGAGAAACCCACATGCCCTGTTGACGAACACCAGAAAAAACGTTGAGAAAAATTCACCAGCCACGTGCACCAATGAATATAGAAGGAAAGCCCCTCCGATAGGAGCACAAGTACAGCAGACTACAAATTATTTTCTAAAACTGTTGACCTTCTAGGTTTCGGAGAGAGAAACCCACGTGCCCTGTTGACGAACACCAGAAAAAACGTTGAGAAAAATTCACCAGCTACGTGCACCAATGAATATAGAAGGAAAGCCCCTCCGATAGCAGCACAAGTACAGCAGACTACCAATTATTTGCTAAAACTGTTGACCCTCTAGGTTTCGGAGAGAGAAAACCACGTGCCCTGTTGACGAACACCAGAAAAAACGTTGAGAAAAATTCACCATCCACGTGCACCAATGAATATAGAAGGAAAGCCCCTCCGTTAGCAGCACAAGTACAGCAGACTAACAATTATTTGCTAAAACTGTTGACCCTCTAGGTTTCGGAGAGAGAAACCCACGTGCCCTGTTGAGGAACACCAGAAAAAACGTTGAGAAAAATTCACCAGCCACGTGCACCAATGAATATAGAAGGAAAGCCCCTCCGATAGCAGCACAATTACAGCGGACTAACAATTATTTGCTAAAACTTTTGACCCTCTAGGTTTCGGAGAGAGAAACCCACGTGCCCTGTTAAACGATCACCAGAAAAAACGTTGAGAAAAATTCACCAGCCACGTGCACCAATGAATATAGAAGGAAAGCCCCCCCGATAGTAGCACAAGTACAGCAGACTACCACTTATTTGCTAAAACTGTTGACCTTCAATGATTTGGATAGAGAAACCTACGTGCCCTGTTGACGAACACCAGAAAAAACGTTGAGAAAAATTCACCAGCCACGTGCACCAATGAATATAGAAGGAAACCCCTCCGATAGGAGCACAAGTACAGCAGGCTACAAATTATTTTCTAAAACTGTAGACCTTCTAGGTTTCGGAGAGAGAAACCCACGTGCCCTGTTGACGAAAACCAGAAAGAACGTTGAGAAAAATTCACCAGCCACGTGCACCTATGAATATAGAAGGAAAGCCCCTCCGATAGGAGCACAAGTACAGCAGACTACCAATTATTTGCTAAAACAGTTGACCTTCAATGATTCGGAGAGAGAAACACACGTGCCCTGTTTACGAACACCAGAAAAAACGTTGAGAAAAATTTACCAGCCACGTGCACCAATAATATAGAAGGAAAGCCCCTCCGTTAGCAGCACAAGTACAGCAGACTAACAATTATTTGCTAAAACTGTTGACCCTCTAGGTTTCGGAGAGAGAAACCCACGTGCCCTATTGAGGAACACCAGAAAAAACGTTGAGAAAAATTCACCAGCCACGTGCACCAATGAATATAGAAGGAAAGCCCCTCCGATAGCAGCACAAGTACAGCGGACTAACAATTATTTGCTAAAACTTTTGACCCTCTAGGTTTCGGAGAGAGAAACCCACGTGCCCTGTTAAACGAACACCAGAAAAAACGTTGAGAAAAATTCACCAGCCACGTGCACCAATGAATATAGAAGGAAAGCCCCCCCGATAGTAGCACAAGTACAGCAGACTACCACTTATTTGCTAAAACTGTTGACCTTCAATGATTCGGATAGAGAAACCTACGTGCCCTGTTGACGAACACCAGAAAAAACGTTGAGAAAAATTCACCAGCCACGTGCCCCAATGAATATAGAAGGAAACCCCTCCGATAGGAGCACAAGTACAGCAGGCTACAAATTATTTTCTAAAACTGTAGACCTTCTAGGTTTCGGAGAGAGAAACCCACGTGCCCTGTTGACGAAAACCAGAAAGAACGTTGAGAAAAATTCACCAGCCACGTGCACCTATGAATATAGAAGGAAAGCCCCTCCGATAGGAGCACAAGTACAGCAGACTACAAATTTTTTTCTAAAACTGTTGACCTTCTAGGTTTCGGAGAGAGAAACCCACGTGCCCTGTTGAGGAACACCAGAAAAAACGTTGAGAAAAATTCACCAGCCACGTGCACCAATGAATATAGAAGGAAAGCCCCTCCGATAGCAGCACAAGTACAGCGGACTAACAATTATTTGCTAAAACTTTTGACCCTCTAGGTTTCGGAGAGAGAAACCCACGTGCCCTGTTAAACGAACACCAGAAAAAACGTTGAGAAAAATTCACCAGCCACGTGCACCAATGAATATAGAAGGAAAGCCCCCCCGATAGCAGCACAAGTACAGCAGACTACCACTTATTTGCTAAAACTGTTGACCTTCAATGATTCGGATAGAGAAACCTACGTGCCCTGTTGACGAACACCAGAAAAAACGTTGAGAAAAATTCACCAGCCACGTGCACCAATGAATATAGAAGGAAAGCCCCTCCGATAGCAGCACAAGTACAGCGGACTAACAATTATTTGCTAAAACTTTTGACCCTCTAGGTTTCGGAGAGAGAAACCCACGTGCCCTGTTGACGAACACCAGAAAAAACGTTGAGAAAAATTCACCAGCCACGTGCACCAATGAATATAGAAGGAAAGCCCCTCCGATAGCAGCACAAGTACAGCGGACTAACAATTATTTGCTAAAACTTTTGACCCTCTAGGTTTCGGAGAGAGAAACCCACGTGCCCTGTTAAACGAACACCAGAAAAAACGTTGAGAAAAATTCACCAGCCACGTGCACCAATGAATATAGAAGGAAAGCCCCTCCGATAGCAGCACAAGTACAGCAGACTACCACATATTTGCTAAAACTGTTGACCTTCAATGATTCGGATAGAGAAACCTACGTGCCCTGTTGACGAAAACCAGAAAAAACGTTGAGAAAAATTCACCAGCCACGTGCACCAATGAATATAGAAGGAAAGCCCCTCCGATAGGAGCACAAGTACAGCAGACTACAAATTATTTTCTAAAACTGTTGACCTTCTAGGTTTCGGAGAGGGAAACCCACGTGCCCTGTTGACGAACACCAGAAAAAACGTTGAGAAAAATTCACCAGCCACGTGCACCAATGAATATAGAAGGAAAGGCCCTCCGATAGGAGCACAAGTACAGCAGACTACAAATTATTTTCTAAAACTGTTGACCTTCTAGGTTTCGGAGAGAGAAACCCACATGCCCTGTTGACGAACACCAGAAAAAACGTTGAGAAAAATTCACCAGCCACGTGCACCAATGAATATAGAAGGAAAGCCCCTCCGATAGGAGCACAAGTACAGCAGACTACAAATTATTTTCTAAAACTGTTGACCTTCTAGGTTTCGGAGAGAGAAACCCACGTGCCCTGTTGACGAACACCAGAAAAAACGTTGAGAAAAATTCACCAGCTACGTGCACCAATGAATATAGAAGGAAAGCCCCTCCGATAGCAGCACAAGTACAGCAGACTACCAATTATTTGCTAAAACTGTTGACCCTCTAGGTTTCGGAGAGAGAAAACCACGTGCCCTGTTGACGAACACCAGAAAAAACGTTGAGAAAAATTCACCATCCACGTGCACCAATGAATATAGAAGGAAAGCCCCTCCGATAGGAGCACAAGTACAGCAGGCTACAAATTATTTTCTAAAACTGTTGACCCTCTAGGTTTCGGAGAGAGAAACCCACGTGCCCTGTTGACGAACACCAGAAAAAACGTTGAGAAAAATTCACCAGCCACGTGCACCAATGAATATAGAAGGAAAGCCCCCCCGATAGCAGCACAAGTACAGCAGACTACCACTTATTTGCTAAAACTGTTGACCTTCAATGATTCGTGTAGAGAAACCTACGTGCCCTGTTGACGAACACCAGAAAAAACGTTGAGAAAAATTCACCAGCCACGTGCACCAATGAATATAGAAGGAAAGCCCCTCCGATAGGAGCACAAGTACAGCAGACTACAAATTATTTTCTAAAACTGTTGACCCTCTAGGTTTCGGAGAGAGAAACCCACGTGCCCTGTTGACGAACACCAGAAAGAACGTTGAGAAAAATTCACCAGCCACGTGCACCAATGAATATAGAAGGAAAGCCCCTCCGATAGCAGCACAAGTACAGCGGACTAACAATTATTTGCTAAAACTTTTGACCCTCTAGGTTTCGGAGAGAGAAACCCACGTGCCCTGTTAAACGAACACCAGAAAAAACGTTGAGAAAAATTCACCAGCCACGTGCACCAATGAATATAGAAGGAAAGCCCCCCCGATAGCAGCACAAGTACAGCAGACTACCACTTATTTGCTAAAACTGTTGACCTTCAATGATTCGGATAGAGAAACCTACGTGCCCTGTTGACGAACACCAGAAAAAACGTTGAGAAAAATTCACCAGCCACGTGCACCAATGAATATAGAAGGAAAGCCCCTCCGATAGCAGCACAAGTACAGCGGACTAACAATTATTTGCTAAAACTTTTGACCCTCTAGGTTTCGGAGAGAGAAACCCACGTGCCCTGTTGACGAACACCAGAAAAAACGTTGAGAAAAATTCACCAGCCACGTGCACCAATGAATATAGAAGGAAAGCCCCTCCGATAGTAGCACAAGTACAGCGGACTAACAATTATTTGCTAAAACTTTTGACCCTCTAGGTTTCGGAGAGAGAAACCCACGTGCCCTGTTAAACGAACACCAGAAAAAACGTTGAGAAAAATTCACCAGCCACGTGCACCAATGAATATAGAAGGAAAGCCCCTCCGATAGCAGCACAAGTACAGCAGACTACCACATATTTGCTAAAACTGTTGACCTTCAATGATTCGGATAGAGAAACCTACGTGCCCTGTTGACGAAAACCAGAAAAAACGTTGAGAAAAATTCACCAGCCACGTGCACCAATGAATATAGAAGGAAAGCCCCTCCGATAGGAGCACAAGTACAGCAGACTACAAATTATTTTCTAAAACTGTTGACCTTCTAGGTTTCGGAGAGAGAAACCCACGTGCCCTGTTGACGAACACCAGAAAAAACGTTGAGAAAAATTCACCAGCCACGTGCACCAATGAATATAGAAGGAAAGCCCCCCCGATAGCAGCACAAGTACAGCAGACTACCAATTATTTGCTAAAACTGTTGACCTTCTAGGTTTCGGAGAGAGAAACCCACGTGCCCTGTTGACGAACACCAGAAAAAACGTTGAGAAAAATTCACCAGCCACGTGCACCAATGAATATAGAAGGAAAGCCCCTCCGATAGCAGCACAAGTACAGCAGACTACCAATTATTTGCTAAAACTGTTGACCTTCAATGATTCGGAGAGAGAACCCCACGTGCCCTGTTGACGAACACCAGAAAAAACGTTGAGAAAAATTTACCAGCCACGTGCACCAATAATATAGAAGGAAAGCCCCTCCGTTAGCAGCACAAGTACAGCAGATTACAAATTATTTTCTAAAACTGTTGACCTTCTAGGTTTCGGAGAGAGAAACCCACGTGCCCTGTTGACGAACACCAGAAAAAACGTTGAGAAAAATTCACCAGCCACGTGCACCAATGAATATAGAAGGAAAGCCCCCCCGATAGCAGCACAAGTACAGCAGACTACCAATTATTTGCTAAAACTGTTGACCTTCAATGATTCGGAGAGAGAACCCCACGTGCCCTGTTGACGAACACCAGAAAAAACGTTGAGAAAAATTTACCAGCCACGTGCACCAATAATATAGAAGGAAAGCCCCTCCGTTAGCAGCACAAGTACAGCAGACTAACAATTATTTGCTAAAACTGTTGACCCTCTAGGTTTCGGAGAGAGAAACCCACGTGCCCTGTTGAGGAACACCAGAAAAAACGTTGAGAAAAATTCACCAGCCACGTGCACCAATGAATATAGAAGGAAAGCCCCTCCGATAGCAGCACAATTACAGCGGACTAACAATTATTTGCTAAAACTTTTGACCCTCTAGGTTTCGGAGAGAGAAACCCACGTGCCCTGTTAAACGATCACCAGAAAAAACGTTGAGAAAAATTCACCAGCCACGTGCACCAATGAATATAGAAGGAAAGCCCCCCCGATAGTAGCACAAGTACAGCAGACTACCACTTATTTGCTAAAACTGTTGACCTTCAATGATTTGGATAGAGAAACCTACGTGCCCTGTTGACGAACACCAGAAAAAACGTTGAGAAAAATTCACCAGCCACGTGCACCAATGAATATAGAAGGAAACCCCTCCGATAGGAGCACAAGTACAGCAGGCTACAAATTATTTTCTAAAACTGTAGACCTTCTAGGTTTCGGAGAGAGAAACCCACGTGCCCTGTTGACGAAAACCAGAAAGAACGTTGAGAAAAATTCACCAGCCACGTGCACCTATGAATATAGAAGGAAAGCCCCTCCGATAGGAGCACAAGTACAGCAGACTACAAATTTTTTTCTAAAACTGTTGACCTTCTAGGTTTCGGAGAGAGAAACCCACGTGCCCTGTTGACGAACACCAGAAAAAACGTTGAGAAAAATTCACCAGCCACGTGCACCTATGAATATAGAAGGAAAGCCCCTCCGATAGCAGCACAAGTACAGCAGACTACCAATTATTTGCTAAAACTGTTGACCTTCAATGATTCGGAGAGAGAAACCCACGTGCCCTGTTGACGAACACCAGAAAAAACGTTGAGAAAAATTTACCAGCCACGTGCACCAATGAATATAGAAGGAAAGCCCCCCCGATAGCAGCACAAGTACAGCAGACTACCAATTATTTGCTAAAACTGTTGACCTTCAATGATTCGGAGAGAGAACCCCACGTGCCCTGTTGACGAACACCAGAAAAAACGTTGAGAAAAATTCACCAGCCACGTGCACCAATGAATATAGAAGGAAAGCCCCTCCGATAGCAGCACAAGTACAGCAGACTACCAATTATTTGCTAAAACAGTTGACCTTCAATGATTCGGAGAGAGAAACACACGTGCCCTGTTTACGAACACCAGAAAAAACGTTGAGAAAAATTTACCAGCCACGTGCACCAATGAATATAGAAGGAAAGCCCCTCCGATAGCAGCACAAGTACAGCGGACTAACAATTATTTGCTAAAACTTTTGACCCTCTAGGTTTCGGAGAGAGAAACCCACGTGCCCTGTTAAACGAACACCAGAAAAAACGTTGAGAAAAATTCACCAGCCACGTGCACCAATGAATATAGAAGGAAAGCCCCCCCGATAGTAGCACAAGTACAGCAGACTACCACTTATTTGCTAAAACTGTTGACCTTCAATGATTCGGATAGAGAAACCTACGTGCCCTGTTGACGAACACCAGAAAAAACGTTGAGAAAAATTCACCAGCCACGTGCCCCAATGAATATAGAAGGAAACCCCTCCGATAGGAGCACAAGTACAGCAGGCTACAAATTATTTTCTAAAACTGTAGACCTTCTAGGTTTCGGAGAGAGAAACCCACGTGCCCTGTTGACGAAAACCAGAAAGAACGTTGAGAAAAATTCACCAGCCACGTGCACCTATGAATATAGAAGGAAAGCCCCTCCGATAGGAGCACAAGTACAGCAGACTACAAATTTTTTTCTAAAACTGTTGACCTTCTAGGTTTCGGAGAGAGAAACCCACGTGCCCTGTTGAGGAACACCAGAAAAAACGTTGAGAAAAATTCACCAGCCACGTGCACCAATGAATATAGAAGGAAAGCCCCTCCGATAGCAGCACAAGTACAGCGGACTAACAATTATTTGCTAAAACTTTTGACCCTCTAGGTTTCGGAGAGAGAAACCCACGTGCCCTGTTGAGGAAAACCAGAAAAAACGTTGAGAAAAATTCACCAGCCACGTGCACCAATGAATATAGAAGGAAAGCCCCCCCGATAGCAGCACAAGTACAGCAGACTACCAATTATTTGCTAAAACTGTTGACCTTCAATGATTCGGAGAGAGAACCCCACGTGCCCTGTTGACGAACACCAGAAAAAACGTTGAGAAAAATTTACCAGCCACGTGCACCAATAATATAGAAGGAAAGCCCCTCCGTTAGCAGCACAAGTACAGCAGACTAACAATTATTTGCTAAAACTGTTGACCCTCTAGGTTTCGGAGAGAGAAACCCACGTGCCCTGTTGAGGAACACCAGAAAAAACGTTGAGAAAAATTCACCAGCCACGTGCACCAATGAATATAGAAGGAAAGCCCCTCCGATAGCAGCACAATTACAGCGGACTAACAATTATTTGCTAAAACTTTTGACCCTCTAGGTTTCGGAGAGAGAAACCCACGTGCCCTGTTAAACGATCACCAGAAAAAACGTTGAGAAAAATTCACCAGCCACGTGCACCAATGAATATAGAAGGAAAGCCCCCCCGATAGTAGCACAAGTACAGCAGACTACCACTTATTTGCTAAAACTGTTGACCTTCAATGATTTGGATAGAGAAACCTACGTGCCCTGTTGACGAACACCAGAAAAAACGTTGAGAAAAATTCACCAGCCACGTGCACCAATGAATATAGAAGGAAACCCCTCCGATAGGAGCACAAGTACAGCAGGCTACAAATTATTTTCTAAAACTGTAGACCTTCTAGGTTTCGGAGAGAGAAACCCACGTGCCCTGTTGACGAAAACCAGAAAGAACGTTGAGAAAAATTCACCAGCCACGTGCACCTATGAATATAGAAGGAAAGCCCCTCCGATAGGAGCACAAGTACAGCAGACTACAAATTTTTTTCTAAAACTGTTGACCTTCTAGGTTTCGGAGAGAGAAACCCACGTGCCCTGTTGACGAACACCAGAAAAAACGTTGAGAAAAATTCACCAGCCACGTGCACCAATGAATATAGAAGGAAAGCCCCTCCGATAGCAGCACAAGTACAGCAGACTACCAATTATTTGCTAAAACTGTTGACCTTCAATGATTCGGAGAGAGAAACCCACGTGCCCTGTTGACGAACACCAGAAAAAACGTTGAGAAAAATTTACCAGCCACGTGCACCAATGAATATAGAAGGAAAGCCCCCCCGATAGCAGCACAAGTACAGCAGACTACCAATTATTTGCTAAAACTGTTGACCTTCAATGATTCGGAGAGAGAACCCCACGTGCCCTGTTGACGAACACCAGAAAAAACGTTGAGAAAAATTCACCAGCCACGTGCACCAATGAATATAGAAGGAAAGCCCCTCCGATAGCAGCACAAGTACAGCAGACTACCAATTATTTGCTAAAACAGTTGACCTTCAATGATTCGGAGAGAGAAACACACGTGCCCTGTTTACGAACACCAGAAAAAACGTTGAGAAAAATTTACCAGCCACGTGCACCAATAATATAGAAGGAAAGCCCCTCCGTTAGCAGCACAAGTACAGCAGACTAACAATTATTTGCTAAAACTGTTGACCCTCTAGGTTTCGGAGAGAGAAACCCACGTGCCCTATTGAGGAACACCAGAAAAAACGTTGAGAAAAATTCACCAGCCACGTGCACCAATGAATATAGAAGGAAAGCCCCTCCGATAGCAGCACAAGTACAGCGGACTAACAATTATTTGCTAAAACTTTTGACCCTCTAGGTTTCGGAGAGAGAAACCCACGTGCCCTGTTAAACGAACACCAGAAAAAACGTTGAGAAAAATTCACCAGCCACGTGCACCAATGAATATAGAAGGAAAGCCCCCCCGATAGTAGCACAAGTACAGCAGACTACCACTTATTTGCTAAAACTGTTGACCTTCAATGATTCGGATAGAGAAACCTACGTGCCCTGTTGACGAACACCAGAAAAAACGTTGAGAAAAATTCACCAGCCACGTGCCCCAATGAATATAGAAGGAAACCCCTCCGATAGGAGCACAAGTACAGCAGGCTACAAATTATTTTCTAAAACTGTAGACCTTCTAGGTTTCGGAGAGAGAAACCCACGTGCCCTGTTGACGAAAACCAGAAAGAACGTTGAGAAAAATTCACCAGCCACGTGCACCTATGAATATAGAAGGAAAGCCCCTCCGATAGGAGCACAAGTACAGCAGACTACAAATTTTTTTCTAAAACTGTTGACCTTCTAGGTTTCGGAGAGAGAAACCCACGTGCCCTGTTGAGGAACACCAGAAAAAACGTTGAGAAAAATTCACCAGCCACGTGCACCAATGAATATAGAAGGAAAGCCCCTCCGATAGCAGCACAAGTACAGCGGACTAACAATTATTTGCTAAAACTTTTGACCCTCTAGGTTTCGGAGAGAGAAACCCACGTGCCCTGTTAAACGAACACCAGAAAAAACGTTGAGAAAAATTCACCAGCCACGTGCACCAATGAATATAGAAGGAAAGCCCCCCCGATAGCAGCACAAGTACAGCAGACTACCACTTATTTGCTAAAACTGTTGACCTTCAATGATTCGGATAGAGAAACCTACGTGCCCTGTTGACGAACACCAGAAAAAACGTTGAGAAAAATTCACCAGCCACGTGCACCAATGAATATAGAAGGAAAGCCCCTCCGATAGCAGCACAAGTACAGCGGACTAACAATTATTTGCTAAAACTTTTGACCCTCTAGGTTTCGGAGAGAGAAACCCACGTGCCCTGTTGACGAACACCAGAAAAAACGTTGAGAAAAATTCACCAGCCACGTGCACCAATGAATATAGAAGGAAAGCCCCTCCGATAGCAGCACAAGTACAGCGGACTAACAATTATTTGCTAAAACTTTTGACCCTCTAGGTTTCGGAGAGAGAAACCCACGTGCCCTGTTAAACGAACACCAGAAAAAACGTTGAGAAAAATTCACCAGCCACGTGCACCAATGAATATAGAAGGAAAGCCCCTCCGATAGCAGCACAAGTACAGCAGACTACCACATATTTGCTAAAACTGTTGACCTTCAATGATTCGGATAGAGAAACCTACGTGCCCTGTTGACGAAAACCAGAAAAAACGTTGAGAAAAATTCACCAGCCACGTGCACCAATGAATATAGAAGGAAAGCCCCTCCGATAGGAGCACAAGTACAGCAGACTACAAATTATTTTCTAAAACTGTTGACCTTCTAGGTTTCGGAGAGGGAAACCCACGTGCCCTGTTGACGAACACCAGAAAAAACGTTGAGAAAAATTCACCAGCCACGTGCACCAATGAATATAGAAGGAAAGGCCCTCCGATAGGAGCACAAGTACAGCAGACTACAAATTATTTTCTAAAACTGTTGACCTTCTAGGTTTCGGAGAGAGAAACCCACATGCCCTGTTGACGAACACCAGAAAAAACGTTGAGAAAAATTCACCAGCCACGTGCACCAATGAATATAGAAGGAAAGCCCCTCCGATAGGAGCACAAGTACAGCAGACTACAAATTATTTTCTAAAACTGTTGACCTTCTAGGTTTCGGAGAGAGAAACCCACGTGCCCTGTTGACGAACACCAGAAAAAACGTTGAGAAAAATTCACCAGCTACGTGCACCAATGAATATAGAAGGAAAGCCCCTCCGATAGCAGCACAAGTACAGCAGACTACCAATTATTTGCTAAAACTGTTGACCCTCTAGGTTTCGGAGAGAGAAAACCACGTGCCCTGTTGACGAACACCAGAAAAAACGTTGAGAAAAATTCACCATCCACGTGCACCAATGAATATAGAAGGAAAGCCCCTCCGTTAGCAGCACAAGTACAGCAGACTAACAATTATTTGCTAAAACTGTTGACCCTCTAGGTTTCGGAGAGAGAAACCCACGTGCCCTGTTGAGGAACACCAGAAAAAACGTTGAGAAAAATTCACCAGCCACGTGCACCAATGAATATAGAAGGAAAGCCCCTCCGATAGCAGCACAATTACAGCGGACTAACAATTATTTGCTAAAACTTTTGACCCTCTAGGTTTCGGAGAGAGAAACCCACGTGCCCTGTTAAACGATCACCAGAAAAAACGTTGAGAAAAATTCACCAGCCACGTGCACCAATGAATATAGAAGGAAAGCCCCCCCGATAGTAGCACAAGTACAGCAGACTACCACTTATTTGCTAAAACTGTTGACCTTCAATGATTTGGATAGAGAAACCTACGTGCCCTGTTGACGAACACCAGAAAAAACGTTGAGAAAAATTCACCAGCCACGTGCACCAATGAATATAGAAGGAAACCCCTCCGATAGGAGCACAAGTACAGCAGGCTACAAATTATTTTCTAAAACTGTAGACCTTCTAGGTTTCGGAGAGAGAAACCCACGTGCCCTGTTGACGAAAACCAGAAAGAACGTTGAGAAAAATTCACCAGCCACGTGCACCTATGAATATAGAAGGAAAGCCCCTCCGATAGGAGCACAAGTACAGCAGACTACAAATTTTTTTCTAAAACTGTTGACCTTCTAGGTTTCGGAGAGAGAAACCCACGTGCCCTGTTGACGAACACCAGAAAAAACGTTGAGAAAAATTCACCAGCCACGTGCACCAATGAATATAGAAGGAAAGCCCCTCCGATAGCAGCACAAGTACAGCAGACTACCAATTATTTGCTAAAACTGTTGACCTTCAATGATTCGGAGAGAGAAACCCACGTGCCCTGTTGACGAACACCAGAAAAAACGTTGAGAAAAATTTACCAGCCACGTGCACCAATGAATATAGAAGGAAAGCCCCCCCGATAGCAGCACAAGTACAGCAGACTACCAATTATTTGCTAAAACTGTTGACCTTCAATGATTCGGAGAGAGAACCCCACGTGCCCTGTTGACGAACACCAGAAAAAACGTTGAGAAAAATTCACCAGCCACGTGCACCAATGAATATAGAAGGAAAGCCCCTCCGATAGCAGCACAAGTACAGCAGACTACCAATTATTTGCTAAAACAGTTGACCTTCAATGATTCGGAGAGAGAAACACACGTGCCCTGTTTACGAACACCAGAAAAAACGTTGAGAAAAATTCACCAGCCACGTGCACCAATGAATATAGAAGGAAAGCCCCTCCGATAGCAGCACAAGTACAGCGGACTAACAATTATTTGCTAAAACTTTTGACCCTCTAGGTTTCGGAGAGAGAAACCCACGTGCCCTGTTAAACGAACACCAGAAAAAACGTTGAGAAAAATTCACCAGCCACGTGCACCAATGAATATAGAAGGAAAGCCCCCCCGATAGCAGCACAAGTACAGCAGACTACCACTTATTTGCTAAAACTGTTGACCTTCAATGATTCGGATAGAGAAACCTACGTGCCCTGTTGACGAACACCAGAAAAAACGTTGAGAAAAATTCACCAGCCACGTGCACCAATGAATATAGAAGGAAAGCCCCTCCGATAGCAGCACAAGTACAGCGGACTAACAATTATTTGCTAAAACTTTTGACCCTCTAGGTTTCGGAGAGAGAAACCCACGTGCCCTGTTGACGAACACCAGAAAAAACGTTGAGAAAAATTCACCAGCCACGTGCACCAATGAATATAGAAGGAAAGCCCCTCCGATAGCAGCACAAGTACAGCGGACTAACAATTATTTGCTAAAACTTTTGACCCTCTAGGTTTCGGAGAGAGAAACCCACGTGCCCTGTTAAACGAACACCAGAAAAAACGTTGAGAAAAATTCACCAGCCACGTGCACCAATGAATATAGAAGGAAAGCCCCTCCGATAGCAGCACAAGTACAGCAGACTACCACATATTTGCTAAAACTGTTGACCTTCAATGATTCGGATAGAGAAACCTACGTGCCCTGTTGACGAAAACCAGAAAAAACGTTGAGAAAAATTCACCAGCCACGTGCACCAATGAATATAGAAGGAAAGCCCCTCCGATAGGAGCACAAGTACAGCAGACTACAAATTATTTTCTAAAACTGTTGACCTTCTAGGTTTCGGAGAGGGAAACCCACGTGCCCTGTTGACGAACACCAGAAAAAACGTTGAGAAAAATTCACCAGCCACGTGCACCAATGAATATAGAAGGAAAGGCCCTCCGATAGGAGCACAAGTACAGCAGACTACAAATTATTTTCTAAAACTGTTGACCTTCTAGGTTTCGGAGAGAGAAACCCACATGCCCTGTTGACGAACACCAGAAAAAACGTTGAGAAAAATTCACCAGCCACGTGCACCAATGAATATAGAAGGAAAGCCCCTCCGATAGGAGCACAAGTACAGCAGACTACAAATTATTTTCTAAAACTGTTGACCTTCTAGGTTTCGGAGAGAGAAACCCACGTGCCCTGTTGACGAACACCAGAAAAAACGTTGAGAAAAATTCACCAGCTACGTGCACCAATGAATATAGAAGGAAAGCCCCTCCGATAGCAGCACAAGTACAGCAGACTACCAATTATTTGCTAAAACTGTTGACCCTCTAGGTTTCGGAGAGAGAAAACCACGTGCCCTGTTGACGAACACCAGAAAAAACGTTGAGAAAAATTCACCATCCACGTGCACCAATGAATATAGAAGGAAAGCCCCTCCGATAGGAGCACAAGTACAGCAGGCTACAAATTATTTTCTAAAACTGTTGACCCTCTAGGTTTCGGAGAGAGAAACCCACGTGCCCTGTTGACGAACACCAGAAAAAACGTTGAGAAAAATTCACCAGCCACGTGCACCAATGAATATAGAAGGAAAGCCCCCCCGATAGCAGCACAAGTACAGCAGACTACCACTTATTTGCTAAAACTGTTGACCTTCAATGATTCGTGTAGAGAAACCTACGTGCCCTGTTGACGAACACCAGAAAAAACGTTGAGAAAAATTCACCAGCCACGTGCACCAATGAATATAGAAGGAAAGCCCCTCCGATAGGAGCACAAGTACAGCAGACTACAAATTATTTTCTAAAACTGTTGACCCTCTAGGTTTCGGAGAGAGAAACCCACGTGCCCTGTTGACGAACACCAGAAAGAACGTTGAGAAAAATTCACCAGCCACGTGCACCAATGAATATAGAAGGAAAGCCCCTCCGATAGCAGCACAAGTACAGCGGACTAACAATTATTTGCTAAAACTTTTGACCCTCTAGGTTTCGGAGAGAGAAACCCACGTGCCCTGTTAAACGAACACCAGAAAAAACGTTGAGAAAAATTCACCAGCCACGTGCACCAATGAATATAGAAGGAAAGCCCCCCCGATAGCAGCACAAGTACAGCAGACTACCACTTATTTGCTAAAACTGTTGACCTTCAATGATTCGGATAGAGAAACCTACGTGCCCTGTTGACGAACACCAGAAAAAACGTTGAGAAAAATTCACCAGCCACGTGCACCAATGAATATAGAAGGAAAGCCCCTCCGATAGCAGCACAAGTACAGCGGACTAACAATTATTTGCTAAAACTTTTGACCCTCTAGGTTTCGGAGAGAGAAACCCACGTGCCCTGTTGACGAACACCAGAAAAAACGTTGAGAAAAATTCACCAGCCACGTGCACCAATGAATATAGAAGGAAAGCCCCTCCGATAGTAGCACAAGTACAGCGGACTAACAATTATTTGCTAAAACTTTTGACCCTCTAGGTTTCGGAGAGAGAAACCCACGTGCCCTGTTAAACGAACACCAGAAAAAACGTTGAGAAAAATTCACCAGCCACGTGCACCAATGAATATAGAAGGAAAGCCCCTCCGATAGCAGCACAAGTACAGCAGACTACCACATATTTGCTAAAACTGTTGACCTTCAATGATTCGGATAGAGAAACCTACGTGCCCTGTTGACGAAAACCAGAAAAAACGTTGAGAAAAATTCACCAGCCACGTGCACCAATGAATATAGAAGGAAAGCCCCTCCGATAGGAGCACAAGTACAGCAGACTACAAATTATTTTCTAAAACTGTTGACCTTCTAGGTTTCGGAGAGGGAAACCCACGTGCCCTGTTGACGAACACCAGAAAAAACGTTGAGAAAAATTCACCAGCCACGTGCACCAATGAATATAGAAGGAAAGGCCCTCCGATAGGAGCACAAGTACAGCAGACTACAAATTATTTTCTAAAACTGTTGACCTTCTAGGTTTCGGAGAGAGAAACCCACATGCCCTGTTGACGAACACCAGAAAAAACGTTGAGAAAAATTCACCAGCCACGTGCACCAATGAATATAGAAGGAAAGCCCCTCCGATAGGAGCACAAGTACAGCAGACTACAAATTATTTTCTAAAACTGTTGACCTTCTAGGTTTCGGAGAGAGAAACCCACGTGCCCTGTTGACGAACACCAGAAAAAACGTTGAGAAAAATTCACCAGCTACGTGCACCAATGAATATAGAAGGAAAGCCCCTCCGATAGCAGCACAAGTACAGCAGACTACCAATTATTTGCTAAAACTGTTGACCCTCTAGGTTTCGGAGAGAGAAAACCACGTGCCCTGTTGACGAACACCAGAAAAAACGTTGAGAAAAATTCACCATCCACGTGCACCAATGAATATAGAAGGAAAGCCCCTCCGATAGGAGCACAAGTACAGCAGGCTACAAATTATTTTCTAAAACTGTTGACCCTCTAGGTTTCGGAGAGAGAAACCCACGTGCCCTGTTGACGAACACCAGAAAAAACGTTGAGAAAAATTCACCAGCCACGTGCACCAATGAATATAGAAGGAAAGCCCCCCCGATAGCAGCACAAGTACAGCAGACTACCACTTATTTGCTAAAACTGTTGACCTTCAATGATTCGTGTAGAGAAACCTACGTGCCCTGTTGACGAACACCAGAAAAAACGTTGAGAAAAATTCACCAGCCACGTGCACCAATGAATATAGAAGGAAAGCCCCTCCGATAAGAGCACAAGTACAGCAGACTACAAATTATTTTCTAAAACTGTTGACCCTCTAGGTTTCGGAGAGAGAAACCCACGTGCCCTGTTGACGAACACCAGAAAGAACGTTGAGAAAAATTCACCAGCCACGTGCACCAATGAATATAGAAGGAAAGCCCCTCCGATAGGAGCACAAGTACAGCAGACTACAAATTATTTTCTAAAACTGTTGACCTTCTAGGTTTCGGAGAGGGAAACCCACGTGCCCTGTTGACGAACACCAGAAAAAACGTTGAGAAAAATTCACCAGCCACGTGAACCAATGAATATAGAAGGAAAGCCTCTCCTATAGCAGCACAAGTACAGCAGACTACCAATTATTTGCTAAAACTGTTGACCTTCAATGATTCGGATAGAGAAACCCACGTGCCCTGTTGAAGAACACCAGAAAAAACGTTGAGAAAAATTCACCAGCCACGTGCACCAATGAATATAGAAGGAAAGCCCCTCCGATAGGAGCACAAGTACAGCAGACTACAAATTATTTTCTAAAACTGTTGACCTTCTAGGTTTCGGAGAGAGAAACCCACGTGCCCTGTTGACGAACACCAGAAAAAACGTTGAGAAAAATTCACCAGCCACGTGCACCAATGAATATAGAAGGAAAGCCCCCCCGATAGCAGCACAAGTACAGCAGACTACCAATTATTTGCTAAAACTGTTGACCTTCTAGGTTTCGGAGAGAGAAACCCACGTGCCCTGTTGACGAACACCAGAAAAAACGTTGAGAAAAATTTACCAGCCACGTGCACCAATAATATAGAAGGAAAGCCCCTCCGTTAGCAGCACAAGTACAGCAGATTACAAATTATTTTCTAAAACTGTTGACCTTCTAGGTTTCGGAGAGAGAAACCCACGTGCCCTGTTGACGAACACCAGAAAAAACGTTGAGAAAAATTCACCAGCCACGTGCACCAATGAATATAGAAGGAAAGCCCCCCCGATAGCAGCACAAGTACAGCAGACTACCAATTATTTGCTAAAACTGTTGACCTTCAATGATTCGGAGAGAGAACCCCACGTGCCCTGTTGATGAACACCAGAAAAAACGTTGAGAAAAATTTACCAGCCACGTGCACCAATAATATAGAAGGAAAGCCCCTCCGTTAGCAGCACAAGTACAGCAGACTAACAATTATTTGCTAAAACTGTTGACCCTCTAGGTTTCGGAGAGAGAAACCCACGTGCCCTGTTGAGGAACACCAGAAAAAACGTTGAGAAAAATTCACCAGCCACGTGCACCAATGAATATAGAAGGAAAGCCCCTCCGATAGCAGCACAATTACAGCGGACTAACAATTATTTGCTAAAACTTTTGACCCTCTAGGTTTCGGAGAGAGAAACCCACGTGCCCTGTTAAACGATCACCAGAAAAAACGTTGAGAAAAATTCACCAGCCACGTGCACCAATGAATATAGAAGGAAAGCCCCCCCGATAGTAGCACAAGTACAGCAGACTACCACTTATTTGCTAAAACTGTTGACCTTCAATGATTCGGATAGAGAAACCTACGTGCCCTGTTGACGAACACCAGAAAAAACGTTGAGAAAAATTCACCAGCCACGTGCACCAATGAATATAGAAGGAAACCCCTCCGATAGGAGCACAAGTACAGCAGGCTACAAATTATTTTCTAAAACTGTAGACCTTCTAGGTTTCGGAGAGAGAAACCCACGTGCCCTGTTGACGAAAACCAGAAAGAACGTTGAGAAAAATTCACCAGCCACGTGCACCTATGAATATAGAAGGAAAGCCCCTCCGATAGGAGCACAAGTACAGCAGACTACAAATTTTTTTCTAAAACTGTTGACCTTCTAGGTTTCGGAGAGAGAAACCCACGTGCCCTGTTGACGAACACCAGAAAAAACGTTGAGAAAAATTCACCAGCCACGTGCACCAATGAATATAGAAGGAAAGCCCCTCCGATAGCAGCACAAGTACAGCAGACTACCAATTATTTGCTAAAACTGTTGACCTTCAATGATTCGGAGAGAGAAACCCACGTGCCCTGTTGACGAACACCAGAAAAAACGTTGAGAAAAATTTACCAGCCACGTGCACCAATGAATATAGAAGGAAAGCCCCTCCGATAGGAGCACAAGTACAGCAGACTACAAATTATTTTCTAAAACTGTTGACCTTCTAGGTTTCGGAGAGGGAAACCCACGTGCCCTGTTGACGAACACCAGAAAAAACGTTGAGAAAAATTCACCAGCCACGTGCACCAATGAATATAGAAGGAAAGGCCCTCCGATAGGAGCACAAGTACAGCAGACTACAAATTATTTTCTAAAACTGTTGACCTTCTAGGTTTCGGAGAGAGAAACCCACATGCCCTGTTGACGAACACCAGAAAAAACGTTGAGAAAAATTCACCAGCCACGTGCACCAATGAATATAGAAGGAAAGCCCCTCCGATAGGAGCACAAGTACAGCAGACTACAAATTATTTTCTAAAACTGTTGACCTTCTAGGTTTCGGAGAGAGAAACCCACGTGCCCTGTTGACGAACACCAGAAAAAACGTTGAGAAAAATTCACCAGCTACGTGCACCAATGAATATAGAAGGAAAGCCCCTCCGATAGCAGCACAAGTACAGCAGACTACCAATTATTTGCTAAAACTGTTGACCCTCTAGGTTTCGGAGAGAGAAACCCACGTGCCCTGTTGACGAACACCAGAAAAAACGTTGAGAAAAATTTACCATCCACGTGCACCAATGAATATAGAAGGAAAGCCCCTCCGATAGGAGCACAAGTACAGCAGGCTACAAATTATTTTCTAAAACTGTTGACCCTCTAGGTTTCGGAGAGAGAAACCCACGTGCCCTGTTGACGAACACCAGAAAAAACGTTGAGAAAAATTCACCAGCCACGTGCACCAATGAATATAGAAGGAAAGCCCCCCCGATAGCAGCACAAGTACAGCAGACTACCACTTATTTGCTAAAACTGTTGACCTTCAATGATTCGTGTAGAGAAACCTACGTGCCCTGTTGACGAACACCAGAAAAAACGTTGAGAAAAATTCACCAGCCACGTGCACCAATGAATATAGAAGGAAAGCCCCTCCGATAGGAGCACAAGTACAGCAGACTACAAATTATTTTCTAAAACTGTTGACCCTCTAGGTTTCGGAGAGAGAAACCCACGTGCCCTGTTGACGAACACCAGAAAGAACGTTGAGAAAAATTCACCAGCCACGTGCACCAATGAATATAGAAGGAAAGCCCCTCCGATAGGAGCACAAGTACAGCAGACTACAAATTATTTTCTAAAACTGTTGACCTTCTAGGTTTCGGAGAGGGAAACCCACGTGCCCTGTTGACGAACACCAGAAAAAACGTTGAGAAAAATTCACCAGCCACGTGAACCAATGAATATAGAAGGAAAGCCTCTCCTATAGCAGCACAAGTACAGCAGACTACCAATTATTTGCTAAAACTGTTGACCTTCAATGATTCGGATAGAGAAACCCACGTGCCCTGTTGAAGAACACCAGAAAAAACGTTGAGAAAAATTCACCAGCCACGTGCACCAATGAATATAGAAGGAAAGCCCCTCCGATAGGAGCACAAGTACAGCAGACTACAAATTATTTTCTAAAACTGTTGACCTTCTAGGTTTCGGAGAGAGAAACCCACGTGCCCTGTTGACGAACACCAGAAAAAACGTTGAGAAAAATTCACCAGCCACGTGCACCAATGAATATAGAAGGAAAGCCCCCCCCGATAGCAGCACAAGTACAGCAGACTATCAATTATTTGCTATAACTGTTGACCTTCAATGATTCGGATAGAGAAACCTACGTGCCCTGTTGACGAACACCAGAAAAAACGTTGAGTAAAATTCACCAGCCACGTGCACCAATGAATATAGAAGGAAAGCCCCTCCGATAGCAGCACAAGTACAGCAGACTACCAATTATTTGCTAAAACTGTTGACCTTCAATGATTCGGAGAGAGAAACCCACGTGCCCTGATGACGAACACCAGAAAAAACGTTGAGAAAAATTCACCAGCCACGTGCACCAATGAATATAGAAGGAAAGCCCCCCCGATAGCAGCACAAGTACAGCAGACTAACAATTATTTGCTAAAACTGTTGACCTTCTAGGTTTCGGAGAGAGAAACCCACGTGCCCTGTTGACGAACACAAGAAAAAACGTTGAGAAAAATTCACCAGCCACGTGCACCAATGAATATAGAAGGAAAGCCCCTCCGATAGGAGCACAAGCACAGCAGACTACAAATTATTTTCTAAAACTGTAGACCTTCTAGGTTTCGGAGAGAGAAACCCACGTGCCCTGTTGACGAACACCAGAAAGAACGTTGAGAAAAATTCACCAGCCACGTGCACCTATGAATATAGAAGGAAAGCCCCTCCGATAGCAGCACAAGTACAGCAGACTACCAATTATTTGCTAAAACTGTTGACCTTCAATGATTCGGAGAGAGAAACCCACGTGCCCTGTTGACGAACACCAGAAAAAACGTTGAGAAAAATTTACCAGCCACGTGCACCAATAATATAGAAGGAAAGCCCCTCCGATAGCAGCACAAGTACAGCAGACTACCAATTATTTGCTAAAACTGTTGACCTTCAATGATTCGGAGAGAGAAACCCACGTGCCCTGTTGACGAACACCAGAAAAAACGTTGAGAAAAATTTACCAGCCACGTGCACCAATGAATATAGAAGGAAAGCCCCTCCGATAGGAGCACAAGTACAGCAGACTACAAATTATTTTCTAAAACTGTTGACCTTCTAGGTTTCGGAGAGGGAAACCCACGTGCCCTGTTGACGAACACCAGAAAAAACGTTGAGAAAAATTCACCAGCCACGTGCACCAATGAATATAGAAGGAAAGGCCCTCCGATAGGAGCACAAGTACAGCAGACTACAAATTATTTTCTAAAACTGTTGACCTTCTAGGTTTCGGAGAGAGAAACCCACATGCCCTGTTGACGAACACCAGAAAAAACGTTGAGAAAAATTCACCAGCCACGTGCACCAATGAATATAGAAGGAAAGCCCCTCCGATAGGAGCACAAGTACAGCAGACTACAAATTATTTTCTAAAACTGTTGACCTTCTAGGTTTCGGAGAGAGAAACCCACGTGCCCTGTTGACGAACACCAGAAAAAACGTTGAGAAAAATTCACCAGCTACGTGCACCAATGAATATAGAAGGAAAGCCCCTCCGATAGCAGCACAAGTACAGCAGACTACCAATTATTTGCTAAAACTGTTGACCCTCTAGGTTTCGGAGAGAGAAACCCACGTGCCCTGTTGACGAACACCAGAAAAAACGTTGAGAAAAATTTACCATCCACGTGCACCAATGAATATAGAAGGAAAGCCCCTCCGATAGGAGCACAAGTACAGCAGGCTACAAATTATTTTCTAAAACTGTTGACCCTCTATGTTTCGGAGAGAGAAACCCACGTGCCCTGTTGACGAACACCAGAAAAAACGTTGAGAAAAATTCACCAGCCACGTGCACTAATGAATATAGAAGGAAAGCCCCCCCGATAGCAGCACAAGTACAGCAGACTACCACTTATTTGCTAAAACTGTTGACCTTCAATGATTCGTGTAGAGAAACCTACGTGCCCTGTTGACGAACACCAGAAAAAACGTTGAGAAAAATTCACCAGCCACGTGCACCAATGAATATAGAAGGAAAGCCCCTCCGATAGGAGCACAAGTACAGCAGACTACAAATTATTTTCTAAAACTGTTGACCCTCTAGGTTTCGGAGAGAGAAACCCACGTGCCCTGTTGACGAACACCAGAAAGAACGTTGAGAAAAATTCACCAGCCACGTGCACCAATGAATATAGAAGGAAAGCCCCTCCGATAGGAGCACAAGTACAGCAGACTACAAATTATTTTCTAAAACTGTTGACCTTCTAGGTTTCGGAGAGGGAAACCCACGTGCCCTGTTGACGAACACCAGAAAAAAACGTTGAGAAAAATTCACCAGCCACGTGAACCAATGAATATAGAAGGAAAGCCTCTCCTATAGCAGCACAAGTACAGCAGACTACCAATTATTTGCTAAAACTGTTGACCTTCAATGATTCGGATAGAGAAACCCACGTGCCCTGTTGAAGAACACCAGAAAAAACGTTGAGAAAAATTCACCAGCCACGTGCACCAATGAATATAGAAGGAAAGCCCCTCCGATAGGAGCACAAGTACAGCAGACTACAAATTATTTTCTAAAACTGTTGACCTTCTAGGTTTCGGAGAGAGAAACCCACGTGCCCTGTTGACGAACACCAGAAAAAACGTTGAGAAAAATCCACCAGCCACGTGCACCAATGAATATAGAAGGAAAGCCCCCCCGATAGCAGCACAAGTACAGCAGACTATCAATTATTTGCTATAACTGTTGACCTTCAATGATTCGGATAGAGAAACCTACGTGCCCTGTTGACGAACACCAGAAAAAACGTTGAGAAAAATTCACCAGCCACGTGCACCAATGAATATAGAAGGAAAGCCCCTCCGATAGCAGCACAAGTACAGCAGACTACCAATTATTTGCTAAAACTGTTGACCTTCAATGATTCGGAGAGAGAAACCCACGTGCCCTGATGACGAACACCAGAAAAAACGTTGAGAAAAATTCACCAGCCACGTGCACCAATGAATATAGAAGGAAAGCCCCCCCGATAGCAGCACAAGTACAGCAGACTAACAATTATTTGCTAAAACTGTTGACCTTCTAGGTTTCGGAGAGAGAAACCCACGTGCCCTGTTGACGAACACAAGAAAAAACGTTGAGAAAAATTCACCAGCCACGTGCACCAATGAATATAGAAGGAAAGCCCCTCCGATAGGAGCACAAGCACAGCAGACTACAAATTATTTTCTAAAACTGTAGACCTTCTAGGTTTCGGAGAGAGAAACCCACGTGCCCTGTTGACGAACACCAGAAAGAACGTTGAGAAAAATTCACCAGCCACGTGCACCTATGAATATAGAAGGAAAGCCCCTCCGATAGCAGCACAAGTACAGCAGACTACCAATTATTTGCTAAAACTGTTGACCTTCAATGATTCGGAGAGAGAAACCCACGTGCCCTGTTGACGAACACCAGAAAAAACGTTGAGAAAAATTTACCAGCCACGTGCACCAATAATATAGAAGGAAAGCCCCTCCGTTAGCAGCACAAGTACAGCAGACTAACAATTATTTGCTAAAACTGTTGACCCTCTAGGTTTCGGAGAGAGAAACCCACGTGCCCTGTTGAGGAACACCAGAAAAAACGTTGAGAAAAATTCACCAGCCACGTGCACCAATGAATATAGAAGGAAAGCCCCTCCGACAGCAGCACAAGTACAGCGGACTAACAATTATTTGCTAAAACTTTTGACCCTCTAGGTTTCGGAGAGAGAAACCCACGTGCCCTGTTAAACGAACACCAGAAAAAACGTTGAGAAAAATTCACCAGCCACGTGCACCAATGAATATAGAAGGAAAGCCCCTCCGATAGCAGCACAAGTACAGCAGACTACCAATTATTTGCTAAAACAGTTGACCTTCAATGATTCGGATAGAGAAACCCACGTGCCCTGTTGAAGAACACCAGAAAAAACGTTGAGAAAAATTCACCAGCCACGTGCACCAATGAATATAGAAGGAAAGCCCCTCCGATAGGAGCACAAGTACAGCAGACTACAAATTATTTTCTAAAACTGTTGACCTTCTAGGTTTCGGAGAGAGAAACCCACGTGCCCTGTTGACGAACACCAGAAAAAACGTTGAGAAAAATTCACCAGCCACGTGCACCAATGAATATAGAAGGAAAGCCCCCCCCGATAGCAGCACAAGTACAGCAGACTACCAATTATTTGCTAAAACTGTTGACCTTCAATGATTCGGATAGAGAAACCTACGTGCCCTGTTGACGAACACCAGAAAAAACGTTGAGAAAAATTCACCAGCCACGTGCACCAATGAATATAGAAGGAAAGCCCCTCCGATAGCAGCACAAGTACAGCAGACTACCAATTATTTGCTAAAACTGTTGACCTTCAATGATTCAGAGAGAGAAACCCACGTGCCCTGATGACGAACACCAGAAAAAACGTTGAGAAAAATTCACCAGCAACGTGCACCAATGAATATAGAAGGAAAGCCCCCCCGATAGCAGCACAAGTACAGCAGACTACCACTTATTTGCTAAAACTGTTGACCTTCAATGATTCGTATAGAGAAACCTACGTGCCCTGTTGACGAACACCAGAAAAAACGTTGAGAAAAATTCACCAGCCACGTGCACCAATGAATATAGAAGGAAAGCCCCTCCGATAGGAGCACAAGTACAGCAGACTACAAATTATTTTCTAAAACTGTTGACCCTCTAGGTTTCGGAGAGAGAAACCCACGTGCCCTGTTGACGAACACCAGAAAGAACGTTGAGAAAAATTCACCAGCCACGTGCACCAATGAATATAGAAGGAAAGCCCCTCCGATAGGAGCACAAGTACAGCAGACTACAAATTATTTTCTAAAACTGTTGACCTTCTAGGTTTCGGAGATGGAAACCCACGTGCCCTGTTGACGAACACCAGAAAAAACGTTGAGAAAAATTCACCAGCCACGTGAACCAATGAATATAGAAGGAAAGCCTCTCCTATAGCAGCACAAGTACAGCAGACTACCAATTATTTGCTAAAACTGTTGACCTTCAATGATTCGGATAGAGAAACCCACGTGCCCTGTTGAAGAACACCAGAAAAAACGTTGAGAAAAATTCACCAGCCACGTGCACCAATGAATATAGAAGGAAAGCCCCTCCGATAGGAGCACAAGTACAGCAGACTACAAATTATTTTCTAAAACTGTTGACCTTCTAGGTTTCGGAGAGAGAAACCCACGTGCCCTGTTGACGAACACCAGAAAAAACGTTGAGAAAAATTCACCAGCCACGTGCACCAATGAATATAGAAGGAAAGCCCCCCCGATAGCAGCACAAGTACAGCAGACTACCAATTATTTGCTAAAACTGTTGACCTTCAATGATTCGGATAGAGAAACCTACGTGCCCTGTTGACGAACACCAGAAAAAACGTTGAGAAAAATTCACCAGCCACGTGCACCAATGAATATAGAAGGAAAGCCCCTCCGATAGCAGCACAAGTACAGCAGACTACCAATTATTTGCTAAAACTGTTGACCTTCAATGATTCAGAGAGAGAAACCCACGTGCCCTGATGACGAACACCAGAAAAAACGTTGAGAAAAATTCACCAGCCACGTGCACCAATGAATATAGAAGGAAAGCCCCCCCGATAGCAGCACAAGTACAGCAGACTAACAATTATTTGCTAAAACTGTTGACCTTCTAGGTTTCGGAGAGAGAAACCCACGTGCCCTGTTGACGAACACCGGAAAAAACGTTGAGAAAAATTCACCAGCCACGTGCACCAATGAATATAGAAGGAAAGCCCCTCCGATAGGAGCACAAGTACAGCAGACTACAAATTTTTTTCTAAAACTGTTGACCTTCTAGGTTTCGGAGAGAGAAACCCACGTGCCCTGTTGACGAACACCAGAAAAAACGTTGAGAAAAATTCACCAGCCACGTGCACCAATGAATATAGAAGGAAAGCCCTTCCGATAGCAGCACAAGTACAGCAGACTACCAATTATTTGCTAAAACTGTTGACCTTCAATGATTCGGAGAGAGAAACCCACGTGCCCTGTTGACGAACACCAGAAAAAACGTTGAGAAAAATTTACCAGCCACGTGCACCAATAATATAGAAGGAAAGCCCCTCCGTTAGCAGCACAAGTACAGCAGACTAACAATTATTTGCTAAAACTATTGACCCTCTAGGTTTCGGAGAGAGAAACCCACGTGCCCTGTTGAGGAACACCAGAAAAAACGTTGAGAAAAATTCACCAGCCACGTGCACCAATGAATATAGAAGGAAAGCCCCTCCGATAGCAGCACAAGTACAGCGGACTAACAATTATTTGCTAAAACTTTTGACCCTCTAGGTTTCGGAGAGAGAAACCCACGTGCCCTGTTAAACGAACACCAGAAAAAACGTTGAGAAAAATTCACCAGCCACGTGCACCAATGAATATAGAAGGAAAGCCCCCCCGATAGCAGCACAAGTACAGCAGACTACCACTTATTTGCTAAAACTGTTGACCTTCAATGATTCGGATAGAGAAACCTACGTGCCCTGTTGACGAACACCAGAAAAAACGTTGAGAAAAATTCACCAGCCACGTGCACCAATGAATATAGAAGGAAAGCCCCTCCGATAGGAGCACAAGTACAGCAGACTACAAATTATTTTCTAAAACTGTTGACCTTCTAGGTTTCGGAGAGAGAAACCCACGTGCCCTGTTGACGAACACCAGAAAAAACGTTGAGAAAAATTCACCAGCCACGTGCACCAATGAATATAGAAGGAAAGCCCCTCCGATAGCAGCACAAGTACAGCAGACTACCAATTATTTGCTAAAACTGTTGACCTTCAATGATTCGGAGAGAGAAACCCACGTGCCCTGTTGACGAACACCAGAAAAAACGTTGAGAAAAATTTACCAGCCACGTGCACCAATAATATAGAAGGAAAGCCCCTCCGTTAGCAGCACAAGTACAGCAGACTAACAATTATTTGCTAAAACTGTTGACCCTCTAGGTTTCGGAGAGAGAAACCCACGTGCCCTGTTGAGGAACACCAGAAAAAACGTTGAGAAAAATTCACCAGCCACGTGCACCAATGAATATAGAAGGAAAGCCCCTCCGATAGCAGCACAAGTACAGCGGACTAACAATTATTTGCTAAAACTTTTGACCCTCTAGGTTTCGGAGAGAGAAACCCACGTGACCTGTTAAACGAACACCAGAAAAAACGTTGAGAAAAATTCACCAGCCACGTGCACCAATGAATATAGAAGGAAAGCCCCTCCGATAGCAGCACAAGTACAGCAGACTACCAATTATTTGCTAAAACAGTTGACCTTCAATGATTCGGAGAGAGAAACCCACGTGCCCTGTTTACGAACACCAGAAAAAACGTTGAGAAAAATTTACCAGCCACGTGCACCAATAATATAGAAGGAAAGCCCCTCCGTTAGCAGCACAAGTACAGCAGACTAACAATTATTTGCTAAAACTGTTGACCCTCTAGGTTTCGGAGAGAGAAACCCACGTGCCCTGTTGAGGAACACCAGAAAAAACGTTGAGAAAAATTCACCAGCCACGTGCACCAATGAATATAGAAGGAAAGCCCCTCCGATAGCAGCACAAGTACAGCGGACTAACAATTATTTGCTAAAACTTTTGACCCTCTAGGTTTCGGAGAGAGAAACCCACGTGCCCTGTTAAACGAACACCAGAAAAAACGTTGAGAAAAATTCACCAGCCACGTGCACCAATGAATATAGAAGGAAAGCCCCCCCGATAGTAGCACAAGTACAGCAGACTACCACTTATTTGCTAAAACTGTTGACCTTCAATGATTCGGATAGAGAAACCTACGTGCCCTGTTGACGAACACCAGAAAAAACGTTGAGAAAAATTCACCAGCCACGTGCACCAATGAATATAGAAGGAAACCCCTCCGATAGGAGCACAAGTACAGCAGGCTACAAATTATTTTCTAAAACTGTAGACCTTCTAGGTTTCGGAGAGAGAAACCCACGTGCCCTGTTGACGAAAACCAGAAAGAACGTTGAGAAAAATTCACCAGCCACGTGCACCTATGAATATAGAAGGAAAGCCCCTCCGATAGGAGCACAAGTACAGCAGACTACAAAATTTTTTCTAAAACTGTTGACCTTCTAGGTTTCGGAGAGAGAAACCCACGTGCCCTGTTGACGAACACCAGAAAAAACGTTGAGAAAAATTCACCAGCCACGTGCACCAATGAATATAGAAGGAAAGCCCTTCCGATAGCAGCACAAGTACAGCAGACTACCAATTATTTGCTAAAACTGTTGACCTTCAATGATTCGGAGAGAGAAACCCACGTGCCCTGTTGAGGAACACCAGAAAAAACGTTGAGAAAAATTCACCAGCCACGTGCACCAATGAATATAGAAGGAAAGCCCCTCCGATAGCAGCACAAGTACAGCAGACTAACAATTATTTGCTAAAACTGTTGACCCTCTAGGTTTCGGAGAGAGAAACCCACGTGCCCTGTTGAGGAACACCAGAAAAAACGTTGAGAAAAATTCACCAGCCACGTGCACCAATGAATATAGAAGGAAAGCCCTTCCGATAGCAGCACAAGTACAGCAGACAACCAATTATTTGCTATAACTGTTGACCTTCAATGATTCGGAGAGAGAAACCCACGTGCCCTGTTGACGAACACCAGAAAAAACGTTGAGAAAAATTTACCAGCCACGTGCACCAATAATATAGAAGGAAAGCCCCTCCGTTAGCAGCACAAGTACAGCAGACTAACAATTATTTGCTAAAACTATTGACCCTCTAGGTTTCGGAGAGAGAAACCCACGTGCCCTGTTGAGGAACACCAGAAAAAACGTTGAGAAAAATTCACCAGCCACGTGCACCAATGAATATAGAAGGAAAGCCCCTCCGATAGGAGCACAAGTACAGCAGACTACAAATTATTTTCTAAAACTGTTGACCTTCTAGGTTTCGGAGAGAGAAACCCTCGTGCCCTGTTGACGAACACCAGAAAAAACGTTGAGAAAAATTCACCAGCCACGTGCACCAATAATATAGAAGGAAAGCCCCTCCGTTAGCAGCACAAGTACAGCAGACTAACAATTATTTGCTAAAACTATTGACCCTCTAGGTTTCGGAGAGAGAAACCCACGTGCCCTGTTGAGGAACACCAGAAAAAACGTTGAGAAAAATTCACCAGCCACGTGCACCAATGAATATAGAAGGAAAGCCCCTCCGATAGCAGCACAAGTACAGCGGACTAACAATTATTTGCTAAAACTTTTGACCCTCTAGGTTTCGGAGAGAGAAACCCACGTGCCCTGTTAAACGAACACCAGAAAAAACGTTGAGAAAAATTCACCAGCCACGTGCACCAATGAATATAGAAGGAAAGCCCCCCCGATAGCAGCACAAGTACAGCAGACTACCACTTATTTGCTAAAACTGTTGACCTTCAATGATTCGGATAGAGAAACCTACGTGCCCTGTTGACGAACACCAGAAAAAACGTTGAGAAAAATTCACCAGCCACGTGCACCAATGAATATAGAAGGAAAGCCCCTCCGATAGGAGCACAAGTACAGCAGACTACAAATTATTTTCTAAAACTGTTGACCTTCTAGGTTTCGGAGAGAGAAACCCACGTGCCCTGTTGACGAACACCAGAAAAAACGTTGAGAAAAATTCACCAGCCACGTGCACCAATGAATATAGAAGGAAAGCCCCTCCGATAGCAGCACAAGTACAGCAGACTACCAATTATTTGCTAAAACTGTTGACCTTCAATGATTCGGAGAGAGAAACCCACGTGCCCTGTTGACGAACACCAGAAAAAACGTTGAGAAAAATTTACCAGCCACGTGCACCAATAATATAGAAGGAAAGCCCCTCCGTTAGCAGCACAAGTACAGCAGACTAACAATTATTTGCTAAAACTGTTGACCCTCTAGGTTTCGGAGAGAGAAACCCACGTGCCCTGTTGAGGAACACCAGAAAAAACGTTGAGAAAAATTCACCAGCCACGTGCACCAATGAATATAGAAGGAAAGCCCCTCCGACAGCAGCACAAGTACAGCGGACTAACAATTATTTGCTAAAACTTTTGACCCTCTAGGTTTCGGAGAGAGAAACCCACGTGCCCTGTTAAACGAACACCAGAAAAAACGTTGAGAAAAATTCACCAGCCACGTGCACCAATGAATATAGAAGGAAAGCCCCTCCGATAGCAGCACAAGTACAGCAGACTACCAATTATTTGCTAAAACAGTTGACCTTCAATGATTCGGATAGAGAAACCCACGTGCCCTGTTGAAGAACACCAGAAAAAACGTTGAGAAAAATTCACCAGCCACGTGCACCAATGAATATAGAAGGAAAGCCCCTCCGATAGGAGCACAAGTACAGCAGACTACAAATTATTTTCTAAAACTGTTGACCTTCTAGGTTTCGGAGAGAGAAACCCACGTGCCCTGTTGACGAACACCAGAAAAAACGTTGAGAAAAATTCACCAGCCACGTGCACCAATGAATATAGAAGGAAAGCCCCCCCCGATAGCAGCACAAGTACAGCAGACTACCAATTATTTGCTAAAACTGTTGACCTTCAATGATTCGGATAGAGAAACCTACGTGCCCTGTTGACGAACACCAGAAAAAACGTTGAGAAAAATTCACCAGCCACGTGCACCAATGAATATAGAAGGAAAGCCCCTCCGATAGCAGCACAAGTACAGCAGACTACCAATTATTTGCTAAAACTGTTGACCTTCAATGATTCAGAGAGAGAAACCCACGTGCCCTGATGACGAACACCAGAAAAAACGTTGAGAAAAATTCACCAGCAACGTGCACCAATGAATATAGAAGGAAAGCCCCCCCGATAGCAGCACAAGTACAGCAGACTACCACTTATTTGCTAAAACTGTTGACCTTCAATGATTCGTATAGAGAAACCTACGTGCCCTGTTGACGAACACCAGAAAAAACGTTGAGAAAAATTCACCAGCCACGTGCACCAATGAATATAGAAGGAAAGCCCCTCCGATAGGAGCACAAGTACAGCAGACTACAAATTATTTTCTAAAACTGTTGACCCTCTAGGTTTCGGAGAGAGAAACCCACGTGCCCTGTTGACGAACACCAGAAAGAACGTTGAGAAAAATTCACCAGCCACGTGCACCAATGAATATAGAAGGAAAGCCCCTCCGATAGGAGCACAAGTACAGCAGACTACAAATTATTTTCTAAAACTGTTGACCTTCTAGGTTTCGGAGATGGAAACCCACGTGCCCTGTTGACGAACACCAGAAAAAACGTTGAGAAAAATTCACCAGCCACGTGAACCAATGAATATAGAAGGAAAGCCTCTCCTATAGCAGCACAAGTACAGCAGACTACCAATTATTTGCTAAAACTGTTGACCTTCAATGATTCGGATAGAGAAACCCACGTGCCCTGTTGAAGAACACCAGAAAAAACGTTGAGAAAAATTCACCAGCCACGTGCACCAATGAATATAGAAGGAAAGCCCCTCCGATAGGAGCACAAGTACAGCAGACTACAAATTATTTTCTAAAACTGTTGACCTTCTAGGTTTCGGAGAGAGAAACCCACGTGCCCTGTTGACGAACACCAGAAAAAACGTTGAGAAAAATTCACCAGCCACGTGCACCAATGAATATAGAAGGAAAGCCCCCCCGATAGCAGCACAAGTACAGCAGACTACCAATTATTTGCTAAAACTGTTGACCTTCAATGATTCGGATAGAGAAACCTACGTGCCCTGTTGACGAACACCAGAAAAAACGTTGAGAAAAATTCACCAGCCACGTGCACCAATGAATATAGAAGGAAAGCCCCTCCGATAGCAGCACAAGTACAGCAGACTACCAATTATTTGCTAAAACTGTTGACCTTCAATGATTCAGAGAGAGAAACCCACGTGCCCTGATGACGAACACCAGAAAAAACGTTGAGAAAAATTCACCAGCCACGTGCACCAATGAATATAGAAGGAAAGCCCCCCCGATAGCAGCACAAGTACAGCAGACTAACAATTATTTGCTAAAACTGTTGACCTTCTAGGTTTCGGAGAGAGAAACCCACGTGCCCTGTTGACGAACACCGGAAAAAACGTTGAGAAAAATTCACCAGCCACGTGCACCAATGAATATAGAAGGAAAGCCCCTCCGATAGGAGCACAAGTACAGCAGACTACAAATTTTTTTCTAAAACTGTTGACCTTCTAGGTTTCGGAGAGAGAAACCCACGTGCCCTGTTGACGAACACCAGAAAAAACGTTGAGAAAAATTCACCAGCCACGTGCACCAATGAATATAGAAGGAAAGCCCTTCCGATAGCAGCACAAGTACAGCAGACTACCAATTATTTGCTAAAACTGTTGACCTTCAATGATTCGGAGAGAGAAACCCACGTGCCCTGTTGACGAACACCAGAAAAAACGTTGAGAAAAATTTACCAGCCACGTGCACCAATAATATAGAAGGAAAGCCCCTCCGTTAGCAGCACAAGTACAGCAGACTAACAATTATTTGCTAAAACTATTGACCCTCTAGGTTTCGGAGAGAGAAACCCACGTGCCCTGTTGAGGAACACCAGAAAAAACGTTGAGAAAAATTCACCAGCCACGTGCACCAATGAATATAGAAGGAAAGCCCCTCCGATAGCAGCACAAGTACAGCGGACTAACAATTATTTGCTAAAACTTTTGACCCTCTAGGTTTCGGAGAGAGAAACCCACGTGCCCTGTTAAACGAACACCAGAAAAAACGTTGAGAAAAATTCACCAGCCACGTGCACCAATGAATATAGAAGGAAAGCCCCCCCGATAGCAGCACAAGTACAGCAGACTACCACTTATTTGCTAAAACTGTTGACCTTCAATGATTCGGATAGAGAAACCTACGTGCCCTGTTGACGAACACCAGAAAAAACGTTGAGAAAAATTCACCAGCCACGTGCACCAATGAATATAGAAGGAAAGCCCCTCCGATAGGAGCACAAGTACAGCAGACTACAAATTATTTTCTAAAACTGTTGACCTTCTAGGTTTCGGAGAGAGAAACCCACGTGCCCTGTTGACGAACACCAGAAAAAACGTTGAGAAAAATTCACCAGCCACGTGCACCAATGAATATAGAAGGAAAGCCCCTCCGATAGCAGCACAAGTACAGCAGACTACCAATTATTTGCTAAAACTGTTGACCTTCAATGATTCGGAGAGAGAAACCCACGTGCCCTGTTGACGAACACCAGAAAAAACATTGAGAAAAATTTACCAGCCACGTGCACCAATAATATAGAAGGAAAGCCCCTCCGTTAGCAGCACAAGTACAGCAGACTAACAATTATTTGCTAAAACTGTTGACCCTCTAGGTTTCGGAGAGAGAAACCCACGTGCCCTGTTGAGGAACACCAGAAAAAACGTTGAGAAAAATTCACCAGCCACGTGCACCAATGAATATAGAAGGAAAGCCCCTCCGATAGCAGCACAAGTACAGCGGACTAACAATTATTTGCTAAAACTTTTGACCCTCTAGGTTTCGGAGAGAGAAACCCACGTGACCTGTTAAACGAACACCAGAAAAAACGTTGAGAAAAATTCACCAGCCACGTGCACCAATGAATATAGAAGGAAAGCCCCTCCGATAGCAGCACAAGTACAGCAGACTACCAATTATTTGCTAAAACAGTTGACCTTCAATGATTCGGAGAGAGAAACCCACGTGCCCTGTTTACGAACACCAGAAAAAACGTTGAGAAAAATTTACCAGCCACGTGCACCAATAATATAGAAGGAAAGCCCCTCCGTTAGCAGCACAAGTACAGCAGACTAACAATTATTTGCTAAAACTGTTGACCCTCTAGGTTTCGGAGAGAGAAACCCACGTGCCCTGTTGAGGAACACCAGAAAAAACGTTGAGAAAAATTCACCAGCCACGTGCACCAATGAATATAGAAGGAAAGCCCCTCCGATAGCAGCACAAGTACAGCGGACTAACAATTATTTGCTAAAACTTTTGACCCTCTAGGTTTCGGAGAGAGAAACCCACGTGCCCTGTTAAACGAACACCAGAAAAAACGTTGAGAAAAATTCACCAGCCACGTGCACCAATGAATATAGAAGGAAAGCCCCCCCGATAGTAGCACAAGTACAGCAGACTACCACTTATTTGCTAAAACTGTTGACCTTCAATGATTCGGATAGAGAAACCTACGTGCCCTGTTGACGAACACCAGAAAAAACGTTGAGAAAAATTCACCAGCCACGTGCACCAATGAATATAGAAGGAAACCCCTCCGATAGGAGCACAAGTACAGCAGGCTACAAATTATTTTCTAAAACTGTAGACCTTCTAGGTTTCGGAGAGAGAAACCCACGTGCCCTGTTGACGAAAACCAGAAAGAACGTTGAGAAAAATTCACCAGCCACGTGCACCTATGAATATAGAAGGAAAGCCCCTCCGATAGGAGCACAAGTACAGCAGACTACAAAATTTTTTCTAAAACTGTTGACCTTCTAGGTTTCGGAGAGAGAAACCCACGTGCCCTGTTGACGAACACCAGAAAAAACGTTGAGAAAAATTCACCAGCCACGTGCACCAATGAATATAGAAGGAAAGCCCTTCCGATAGCAGCACAAGTACAGCAGACTACCAATTATTTGCTAAAACTGTTGACCTTCAATGATTCGGAGAGAGAAACCCACGTGCCCTGTTGAGGAACACCAGAAAAAACGTTGAGAAAAATTCACCAGCCACGTGCACCAATGAATATAGAAGGAAAGCCCCTCCGATAGCAGCACAAGTACAGCAGACTAACAATTATTTGCTAAAACTGTTGACCCTCTAGGTTTCGGAGAGAGAAACCCACGTGCCCTGTTGAGGAACACCAGAAAAAACGTTGAGAAAAATTCACCAGCCACGTGCACCAATGAATATAGAAGGAAAGCCCTTCCGATAGCAGCACAAGTACAGCAGACAACCAATTATTTGCTATAACTGTTGACCTTCAATGATTCGGAGAGAGAAACCCACGTGCCCTGTTGACGAACACCAGAAAAAACGTTGAGAAAAATTTACCAGCCACGTGCACCAATAATATAGAAGGAAAGCCCCTCCGTTAGCAGCACAAGTACAGCAGACTAACAATTATTTGCTAAAACTATTGACCCTCTAGGTTTCGGAGAGAGAAACCCACGTGCCCTGTTGAGGAACACCAGAAAAAACGTTGAGAAAAATTCACCAGCCACGTGCACCAATGAATATAGAAGGAAAGCCCCTCCGATAGGAGCACAAGTACAGCAGACTACAAATTATTTTCTAAAACTGTTGACCTTCTAGGTTTCGGAGAGAGAAACCCTCGTGCCCTGTTGACGAACACCAGAAAAAACGTTGAGAAAAATTCACCAGCCACGTGCACCAATAATATAGAAGGAAAGCCCCTCCGTTAGCAGCACAAGTACAGCAGACTAACAATTATTTGCTAAAACTATTGACCCTCTAGGTTTCGGAGAGAGAAACCCACGTGCCCTGTTGAGGAACACCAGAAAAAACGTTGAGAAAAATTCACCAGCCACGTGCACCAATGAATATAGAAGGAAAGCCCCTCCGATAGCAGCACAAGTACAGCGGACTAACAATTATTTGCTAAAACTTTTGACCCTCTAGGTTTCGGAGAGAGAAACCCACGTGCCCTGTTAAACGAACACCAGAAAAAACGTTGAGAAAAATTCACCAGCCACGTGCACCAATGAATATAGAAGGAAAGCCCCCCCGATAGCAGCACAAGTACAGCAGACTACCACTTATTTGCTAAAACTGTTGACCTTCAATGATTCGGATAGAGAAACCTACGTGCCCTGTTGACGAACACCAGAAAAAACGTTGAGAAAAATTCACCAGCCACGTGCACCAATGAATATAGAAGGAAAGCCCCTCCGATAGGAGCACAAGTACAGCAGACTACAAATTATTTTCTAAAACTGTTGACCTTCTAGGTTTCGGAGAGAGAAACCCACGTGCCCTGTTGACGAACACCAGAAAAATCGTTGAGAAAAATTCACCAGCCACGTGCACCAATGAATATAGAAGGAAAGCCCCTCCGATAGCAGCACAAGTACAGCAGACTACCAATTATTTGCTAAAACTGTTGACCTTCAATGATTCGGAGAGAGAAACCCACGTGCCCTGTTGACGAACACCAGAAAAAACGTTGAGAAAAATTTACCAGCCACGTGCACCAATAATATAGAAGGAAAGCCCCTCCGTTAGCAGCACAAGTACAGCAGACTAACAATTATTTGCTAAAACTGTTGACCCTCTAGGTTTCGGAGAGAGAAACCCACGTGCCCTGTTGAGGAACACCAGAAAAAACGTTGAGAAAAATTCACCAGCCACGTGCACCAATGAATATAGAAGGAAAGCCCCTCCGATAGCAGCACAAGTACAGCGGACTAACAATTATTTGCTAAAACTTTTGACCCTCTAGGTTTCGGAGAGAGAAACCCACGTGACCTGTTAAACGAACACCAGAAAAAACGTTGAGAAAAATTCACCAGCCACGTGCACCAATGAATATAGAAGGAAAGCCCCTCCGATAGCAGCACAAGTACAGCAGACTACCAATTATTTGCTAAAACAGTTGACCTTCAATGATTCGGAGAGAGAAACCCACGTGCCCTGTTTACGAACACCAGAAAAAACGTTGAGAAAAATTTACCAGCCACGTGCACCAATAATATAGAAGGAAAGCCCCTCCGTTAGCAGCACAAGTACAGCAGACTAACAATTATTTGCTAAAACTGTTGACCCTCTAGGTTTCGGAGAGAGAAACCCACGTGCCCTGTTGAGGAACAGCAGAAAAAACGTTGAGAAAAATTCACCAGCCACGTGCACCAATGAATATAGAAGGAAAGCCCCTCCGATAGCAGCACAAGTACAGCGGACTAACAATTATTTGCTAAAACTTTTGACCCTCTAGGTTTCGGAGAGAGAAACCCACGTGCCCTGTTAAACGAACACCAGAAAAAACGTTGAGAAAAATTCACCAGCCACGTGCACCAATGAATATAGAAGGAAAGCCCCCCCGATAGTAGCACAAGTACAGCAGACTACCACTTATTTGCTAAAACTGTTGACCTTCAATGATTCGGATAGAGAAACCTACGTGCCCTGTTGACGAACACCAGAAAAAACGTTGAGAAAAATTCACCAGCCACGTGCACCAATGAATATAGAAGGAAACCCCTCCGATAGGAGCACAAGTACAGCAGGCTACAAATTATTTTCTAAAACTGTAGACCTTCTAGGTTTCGGAGAGAGAAACCCACGTGCCCTGTTGACGAAAACCAGAAAGAACGTTGAGAAAAATTCACCAGCCACGTGCACCTATGAATATAGAAGGAAAGCCCCTCCGATAGGAGCACAAGTACAGCAGACTACAAAATTTTTTCTAAAACTGTTGACCTTCTAGGTTTCGGAGAGAGAAACCCACGTGCCCTGTTGACGAACACCAGAAAAAACGTTGAGAAAAATTCACCAGCCACGTGCACCAATGAATATAGAAGGAAAGCCCTTCCGATAGCAGCACAAGTACAGCAGACTACCAATTATTTGCTAAAACTGTTGACCTTCAATGATTCGGAGAGAGAAACCCACGTGCCCTGTTGAGGAACACCAGAAAAAACGTTGAGAAAAATTCACCAGCCACGTGCACCAATGAATATAGAAGGAAAGCCCCTCCGATAGCAGCACAAGTACAGCGGACTAACAATTATTTGCTAAAACTTTTGACCCTCTAGGTTTCGGAGAGAGAAACCCACGTGACCTGTTAAACGAACACCAGAAAAAACGTTGAGAAAAATTCACCAGCCACGTGCACCAATGAATATAGAAGGAAAGCCCCTCCGATAGCAGCACAAGTACAGCAGACTACCAATTATTTGCTAAAACAGTTGACCTTCAATGATTCGGAGAGAGAAACCCACGTGCCCTGTTTACGAACACCAGAAAAAACGTTGAGAAAAATTTACCAGCCACGTGCACCAATAATATAGAAGGAAAGCCCCTCCGTTAGCAGCACAAGTACAGCAGACTAACAATTATTTGCTAAAACTGTTGACCCTCTAGGTTTCGGAGAGAGAAACCCACGTGCCCTGTTGAGGAACACCAGAAAAAACGTTGAGAAAAATTCACCAGCCACGTGCACCAATGAATATAGAAGGAAAGCCCTTCCGATAGCAACACAAGTACAGCAGACTACCAATTATTTGCTAAAACTGTTGACCTTCAATGATTCGGAGAGAGAAACCCACGTGCCCTGTTGACGAACACCAGAAAAAACGTTGAGAAAAATTTACCAGCCACGTGCACCAATAATATAGAAGGAAAGCCCCTCCGTTAGCAGCACAAGTACAGCAGACTAACAATTATTTGCTAAAACTATTGACCCTCTAGGTTTCGGAGAGAGAAACCCACGTGCCCTGTTGAGGAACACCAGAAAAAACGTTGAGAAAAATTCACCAGCCACGTGCACCAATGAATATAGAAGGAAAGCCCCTCCGATAGCAGCACAAGTACAGCGGACTAACAATTATTTGCTAAAACTTTTGACCCTCTAGGTTTCGGAGAGAGAAACCCACGTGCCCTGTTAAACGAACACCAGAAAAAACGTTGAGAAAAATTCACCAGCCACGTGCACCAATGAATATAGAAGGAAAGCCCCCCCGATAGCAGCACAAGTACAGCAGACTACCACTTATTTGCTAAAACTGTTGACCTTCAATGATTCGGATAGAGAAACCTACGTGCCCTGTTGACGAACACCAGAAAAAACGTTGAGAAAAATTCACCAGCCACGTGCACCAATGAATATAGAAGGAAAGCCCCTCCGATAGGAGCACAAGTACAGCAGACTACAAATTATTTTCTAAAACTGTTGACCTTCTAGGTTTCGGAGAGAGAAACCCACATGCCCTGTTGACGAACACCAGAAAAAACGTTGAGAAAAATTCACCAGCCACGTGCACCAATGAATATAGAAGGAAAGCCCCTCCGATAGGAGCACAAGTACAGCAGACTACAAATTATTTTCTAAAACTGTTGACCTTCTAGGTTTCGGAGAGAGAAACCCTCGTGCCCTGTTGACGAACACCAGAAAAAACGTTGAGAAAAATTCACCAGCCACGTGCACCAATGAATATAGAAGGAAAGCCCCTCCGATAGCAGCACAAGTACAGCAGACTACCAATTATTTGCTAAAACTGTTGACCTTCAATGATTCGGAGAGAGAAACCCACGTGCCCTGTTGACGAACTCCAGAAAAAACGTTGAGAAAAATTCACCAGCCACGTGCACCAATAATATAGAAGGAAAGCCCCTCCGTTAGCAGCACAAGTACAGCAGACTAACAATTATTTGCTAAAACTGTTGACCCTCTAGGTTTCGGAGAGAGAAACCCACGTGCCCTGTTGAGGAACACCAGAAAAAACGTTGAGAAAAATTCACCAGCCACGTGCACCAATGAATATAGAAGGAAAGCCCCTCCGATAGCAGCACAAGTACAGCGGACTAACAATTATTTGCTAAAACTTTTGACCCTCTAGGTTTCGGAGAGAGAAATTCACGTGCCCTGTTAAACGAACACCAGAAAAAACGTTGAGAAAAATTCACCAGCCACGTGCACCAATGAATATAGAAGGAAAGCCCCCCCGATAGCAGCACAAGTACAGCAGACTACCAATTATTTGCTAAAACTGTTGACCTTCAATGATTCGGATAGAGAAACCTACGTGCCCTGTTGACGAACACCAGAAAAAACGTTGAGAAAAATTCACCAGCCACGTGCACCAATGAATATAGAAGGAAAGCCCCTCCGATAAGAGCACAAGTACAGCAGACTACAAATTATTTTCTAGAACTGTTGACCCTCTAGGTTTCGGAGAGAGAAACCCACGTGCCCTGTTGACGAACACCAGAAAAAACGTTGAGAAAAATTCACCAGCCACGTGCACCAATGAATATAGAAGGAAAGCCCCTCCGATAGGAGCACAAGTACAGCAGACTACAAATTATTTTCTAAAACTGTTGACCTTCTAGGTTTCGGAGAGGGAAACCCACGTGCCCTGTTGACGAACACCAGAAAAAACGTTGAGAAAAATTCACCAGCCACGTGCACCAATGAATATAGAAGGAAAGGCCCTCCGATAGGAGCACAAGTACAGCAGACTACAAATTATTTTCTAAAACTGTTGACCTTCTAGGTTTCGGAGAGAGAAACCCACATGCCCTGTTGACGAACTCCAGAAAAAACGTTGAGAAAAATTCACCAGCCACGTTCACCAATGAATATAGAAGGAAAGCCCCTCCGATAGGAGCACAAGTACAGCAGACTACAAATTATTTTCTAAAACTGTTGACCTTCTAGGTTTCGGAGAGAGAAACCCACGTGCCCTGTTGACGAACACCAGAAAAAACGTTGAGAAAAATTCACCAGCCACGTGCACCAATGAATATAGAAGGAAAGCCCCTCCGATAGGAGCACAAGTACAGCAGACTACAAATTATTTTCTAAAACTGTTGACCCTCTAGGTTTCGGAGAGAGAAACCCAGGTGCCCTGTTGACGAACACCAGAAAAAACGTTGAGAAAAATTCACCATCCACGTGCACCAATGAATATAGACGGAAAGCCCCTCCGATAGGAGCACAAGTACAGCAGACTACAAATTATTTTCTAAAACTGTTGACCTTCTAGGTTTCGGAGAGAGAAACCCACGTGCCCTGTTGACGAACACCAGAAAAAACGTTGAGAAAAATTTACCAGCCACGTGCACCAATAATATAGAAGGAAAGCCCCTCCGTTAGCAGCACAAGTACAGCAGACTAACAATTATTTGCTAAAACTGTTGACCCTCTAGGTTTCGGAGAGAGAAACCCACGTGCCCTGTTGAGGAACACCAGAAAAAACGTTGAGAAAAATTCACCAGCCACGTCCACCAATGAATATAGAAGGAAAGCCCCTCCGATAGCAGCACAAGTACAGCGGACTAACAATTATTTGCTAAAACTTTTGACCCTCTAGGTTTCGGAGAGAGAAACCCACGTGCCCTGTTAAACGAACACCAGAAAAAACGTTGAGAAAAATTCACCAGCCACGTGCACCAATGAATATAGAAGGAAAGCCCCCCCGATAGTAGCACAAGTACAGCAGACTACCACTTATTTGCTAAAACTGTTGACCTTCAATGATTCGGATAGAGAAACCTACGTGCCCTGTTGACGAACACCAGAAAAAACGTAGAGAAAAATTCACCAGCCACGTGCACCAATGGATATAGAAGGAAAGCCCCTCCGATAGGAGCACAAGTACAGCAGACTACAAATTATTTGCTAAAACTGTTGACCCTCTAGGTTTCGGAGAGAGAAACCCACGTGCCCTGTTGAGGAACACCAGAAAAAACGTTGAGAAAAATTCACCAGCCACGTGCACCAATGAATATAGAAGGAAAGCCCCTCCGATAGCAGCACAAGTACAGCGGACTAACAATTATTTGCTAAAACTTTTGACCCTCTAGGTTTCGGAGAGAGAAACCCACGTGCCCTGTTAAACGAACACCAGAAAAAACGTTGAGAAAATTCACCAGCCACGTGCACCAATGAATATAGAAGGAAAGCCCCCCCGATAGTAGCACAAGTACAGCAGACTACCACTTATTTGCTAAAACTGTTGACCTTCAATGATTCGGATAGAGAAACCTACGTGCCCTGTTGACGAACACCAGAAAAAACGTTGAGAAAAATTCACCAGCCACGTGCACCAATGAATATAGAAGGAAACCCCTCCGATAGGAGCACAAGTACAGCAGGCTACAAATTTTTTTCTAAAACTGTTGACCTTCTAGGTTTCGGAGAGAGAAACCCACGTGCCCTGTTGACGAACACCAGAAAAAACGTTGAGAAAAATTCACCAGCCACGTGCACCAATGAATATAGAAGGAAAGCCCCTCCGATAGCAGCACAAGTACAGCAGACTACCAATTATTTGCTAAAACTGTTGACCTTCAGTGATTCGGAGAGAGAAACCCACGTGCCCTGTTGACGAACACCAGAAAAAACGTTGAGAAAAATTTACCAGCCACGTGCACCAATAATATAGAAGGAAAGCCCCTCCGTTAGCAGCACAAGTACAGCAGACTAACAATTATTTGCTAAAACTGTTGACCCTCTAGGTTTCGGAGAGAGAAACCCACGTGCCCTGTTGAGGAACACCAGAAAAAACGTTGAGAAAAATTCACCAGCCACGTGCACCAATGAATATAGAAGGAAAGCCCCTCCGATAGCAGCACAAGTACAGCAGACTACCACTCATTTGCTAAAACTGTTGACCTTCAATGATTCGGATAGAGAAACCTACGTGCCCTGTTGACGAACACCAGAAAAAACGTTGAGAAAAATTCACCAGCCACGTGCACCAATGAATATAGAAGGAAAGCCCCTCCGATAGGAGCACAAGTACAGCAGACTACAAATTATTTTCTAAAACTGTTGACCTTCTAGGTTTCGGAGAGGGAAACCCACGTGCCCTGTTGACGAACACCAGGAAAAACGTTGAGAAAAATTCACCAGCCACGTGCACCAATGAATATAGAAGGAAAGGCCCTCCGATAGGAGCACAAGTACAGCAGACTACAAATTATTTTCTAAAACTGTTGACCTTCTAGGTTTCGGAGAGAGAAACCCACATGCCCTGTTGACGAACACCAGAAAAAACGTTGAGAAAAATTCACCAGCCACGTGCACCAATGAATATAGAAGGAAAGCCCCTCCGATAGGAGCACAAGTACAGCAGACTACAAATTATTTTCTAAAACTGTTGACCTTCTAGGTTTCGGAGAGAGAAACCCTCGTGCCCTGTTGACGAACACCAGAAAAAACGTTGAGAAAAATTCACCAGCCACGTGCACCAATGAATATAGAAGGAAAGCCCCTCCGATAGGAGCACAAGTACAGCAGACTACAAATTATTTTCTAAAACTGTTGACCTTCTAGGTTTCGGAGAGAGAAACCCACGTGCCCTGTTGACGAACACCAGAAAAAACGTTGAGAAAAATTCACCAGCCACGTGCACCAATGAATATAGAAGGAAAGCCCCTCCGATAGGAGCACAAGTACAGCAGACTACAAATTATTTTCTAAAACTGTTGACCCTCTAGGTTTCGGAGAGAGAAACCCACGTGCCCTGTTGACGAACACCAGAAAAAACGTTGAGAAAAATTCACCATCCACGTGCACCAATGAATATAGACGGAAAGCCCCTCCGATAGGAGCACAAGTACAGCAGACTACAAATTATTTTCTAAAACTGTTGACCTTCTAGGTTTCGGAGAGAGAAACCCACGTGCCCTGTTGACGAACACCAGAAAAAACGTTGAGAAAAATTTACCAGCCACGTGCACCAATAATATAGAAGGAAAGCCCCTCCGTTAGCAGCACAAGTACAGCAGACTAACAATTATTTGCTAAAACTGTTGACCCTCTAGGTTTCGGAGAGAGAAACCCACGTGCCCTGTTGAGGAACACCAGAAAAAACGTTGAGAAAAATTCACCAGCCACGTGCACCAATGAATATAGAAGGAAAGCCCCTCCGATAGCAGCACAAGTACAGCGGACTAACAATTATTTGCTAAAACTTTTGACCCTCTAGGTTTCGGAGAGAGAAACCCACGTGCCCTGTTAAACGAACACCAGAAAAAACGTTGAGAAAAATTCACCAGCCACGTGCACCAATGAATATAGAAGGAAAGCCCCCCCGATAGTAGCACAAGTACAGCAGACTACCACTTATTTGCTAAAACTGTTGACCTTCAATGATTCGGATAGAGAAACCTACGTGCCCTGTTAACAACACCAGAAAAAACGTAGAGAAAAATTCACCAGCCACGTGCACCAATGAATATAGAAGGAAACCCCTCCGATAGGAGCACAAGTACAGCAGGCTACAAATTATTTTCTAAAACTGTAGACCTTCTAGGTTTCGGAGAGAGAAACCCACGTGCCCTGTTGACGAACACCAGAAAGAACGTTGAGAAAAATTCACCAGCCACGTGCACCTATGAATATAGAAGGAAAGCCCCTCCGATAGGAGCACAAGTACAGCAGACTACCAATTATTTGCTAAAACTGTTGACCTTCAATGATTCGGAGAGAGAAACCCACGTGCCCTGTTGACGAACACCAGAAAAAACGTTGAAAAAAATTTACCAGCCACGTGCACCAATGAATATAGAAGGAAAGCCCCCCCGATAGCAGCACAAGTACAGCAGACTACCACTTATTTGCTAAAACTGTTGACCTTCAATGATTCGGATAGAGAAACCTACGTGCCCTGTTGACGAACACCAGAAAAAACGTTGAGAAAAATTCACCAGCCACGTGCACCAATGGATATAGAAGGAAAGCCCCTCCGATAGGAGCACAAGTACAGCAGACTACAAATTATTTGCTAAAACTGTTGACCCTCTAGGTTTCGGAGAGAGAAACCCACGTGCCCTGTTGAGGAACACCAGAAAAAACGTTGAGAAAAATTCACCAGCCACGTGCACCAATGAATATAGAAGGAAACCCCTCCGATAGGAGCACAAGTACAGCAGGCTACAAATTTTTTTCTAAAACTGTTGACCTTCTAGGTTTCGGAGAGAGAAACCCACGTGCCCTGTTGACGAACACCAGAAAAAACGTTGAGAAAAATTCACCATCCACGTGCACCAATGAATATAGACGGAAAGCCCCTCCGATAGGAGCACAAGTACAGCAGACTACAAATTATTTTCTAAAACTGTTGACCTTCTAGGTTTCGGAGAGAGAAACCCACGTGCCCTGTTGACGAACACCAGAAAAAACGTTGAGAAAAATTCACCAGCCACGTGCACCAATGGATGTAGAAGGAAAGCCCCTCCGATAGGAGCACAAGTACAGCAGACTACAAATTATTTGCTAAAACTGTTGACCCTCTAGGTTTCGGAGAGAGAAACCCACGTGCCCTGTTGAGGAACCCCAGAAAAAACGTTGAGAAAAATTCACCAGCCACGTGCACCAATGAATATAGAAGGAAACCCCTCCGATAGGAGCATAAGTACAGCAGACTACCAATTATTTGCTAAAACTGTTGACCTTCAATGATTCGGAGAGAGAAACCCACGTGCCCTGTTGACGAACACCAGAAAAAACGTTGAAAAAAATTTACCAGCCACGTGCACCAATAATATAGAAGGAAAGCCCCTCCGATAGCAGCACAAGTACAGCAGACTAACAATTATTTGCTAAAACTGTTGACCCTCTAGGTTTCGGAGAGAGAAACCCACGTGCCCTGTTGACGAACACCAGAAAAAACGTTGAAAAAAATTTACCAGCCACGTGCACCAATAATATAGAAGGAAAGCCCCTCCGATAAGAGCACAAGTACAGCAGACTACAAATTATTTTCTAAAACTGTTGACCTTCTAGGTTTCGGAGAGGGAAACCCACGTGCCCTGTTGACGAACACCAGAAAAAACGTTGAGAAAAATTCACCAGCCACGTGCACCAATGAATATAGAAGGAAAGGCCCTCCGATAGGAGCACAAGTACAGCAGACTACAAATTATTTTCTAAAACTGTTGACCTTCTAGGTTTCGGAGAGAGAAACCCACATGCCCTGTTGACGAACACCAGAAAAAACGTTGAGAAAAATTCACCAGCCACGTTCACCAATGAATATAGAAGGAAAGCCCCTCCGATAGGAGCACAAGTACAGCAGACTACAAATTATTTTCTAAAACTGTTGACCTTCTAGGTTTCGGAGAGAGAAACCCACGTGCCCTGTTGACGAACACCAGAAAAAACGTTGAGAAAAATTCACCAGCCACGTGCACCAATGAATATAGAAGGAAAGCCCCTCCGATAGGAGCACAAGTACAGCAGACTACAAATTATTTTCTAAAACTGTTGACCCTCTAGGTTTCGGAGAGAGAAACCCAGGTGCCCTGTTGACGAACACCAGAAAAAACGTTGAGAAAAATTCACCATCCACGTGCACCAATGAATATAGACGGAAAGCCCCTCCGATAGGAGCACAAGTACAGCAGACTACAAATTATTTTCTAAAACTGTTGACCTTCTAGGTTTCGGAGAGAGAAACCCACGTGCCCTGTTGACGAACACCAGAAAAAACGTTGAGAAAAATTTACCAGCCACGTGCACCAATAATATAGAAGGAAAGCCCCTCCGTTAGCAGCACAAGTACAGCAGACTAACAATTATTTGCTAAAACTGTTGACCCTCTAGGTTTCGGAGAGAGAAACCCACGTGCCCTGTTGAGGAACACCAGAAAAAACGTTGAGAAAAATTCACCAGCCACGTCCACCAATGAATATAGAAGGAAAGCCCCTCCGATAGCAGCACAAGTACAGCGGACTAACAATTATTTGCTAAAACTTTTGACCCTCTAGGTTTCGGAGAGAGAAACCCACGTGCCCTGTTAAACGAACACCAGAAAAAACGTTGAGAAAAATTCACCAGCCACGTGCACCAATGAATATAGAAGGAAAGCCCCCCCGATAGTAGCACAAGTACAGCAGACTACCACTTATTTGCTAAAACTGTTGACCTTCAATGATTCGGATAGAGAAACCTACGTGCCCTGTTGACGAACACCAGAAAAAACGTAGAGAAAAATTCACCAGCCACGTGCACCAATGGATATAGAAGGAAAGCCCCTCCGATAGGAGCACAAGTACAGCAGACTACAAATTATTTGCTAAAACTGTTGACCCTCTAGGTTTCGGAGAGAGAAACCCACGTGCCCTGTTGAGGAACACCAGAAAAAACGTTGAGAAAAATTCACCAGCCACGTGCACCAATGAATATAGAAGGAAAGCCCCTCCGATAGCAGCACAAGTACAGCGGACTAACAATTATTTGCTAAAACTTTTGACCCTCTAGGTTTCGGAGAGAGAAACCCACGTGCCCTGTTAAACGAACACCAAAAAAAACGTTGAGAAAATTCACCAGCCACGTGCACCAATGAATATAGAAGGAAAGCCCCCCCGATAGTAGCACAAGTACAGCAGACTACCACTTATTTGCTAAAACTGTTGACCTTCAATGATTCGGATAGAGAAACCTACGTGCCCTGTTGACGAACACCAGAAAAAACGTTGAGAAAAATTCACCAGCCACGTGCACCAATGAATATAGAAGGAAACCCCTCCGATAGGAGCACAAGTACAGCAGGCTACAAATTTTTTTCTAAAACTGTTGACCTTCTAGGTTTCGGAGAGAGAAACCCACGTGCCCTGTTGACGAACACCAGAAAAAACGTTGAGAAAAATTCACCAGCCACGTGCACCAATGAATATAGAAGGAAAGCCCCTCCGATAGCAGCACAAGTACAGCAGACTACCAATTATTTGCTAAAACTGTTGACCTTCAGTGATTCGGAGAGAGAAACCCACGTGCCCTGTTGACGAACACCAGAAAAAACGTTGAGAAAAATTTACCAGCCACGTGCACCAATAATATAGAAGGAAAGCCCCTCCGTTAGCAGCACAAGTACAGCAGACTAACAATTATTTGCTAAAACTGTTGACCCTCTAGGTTTCGGAGAGAGAAACCCACGTGCCCTGTTGAGGAACACCAGAAAAAACGTTGAGAAAAATTCACCAGCCACGTGCACCAATGAATATAGAAGGAAAGCCCCTCCGATAGCAGCACAAGTACAGCAGACTACCACTTATTTGCTAAAACTGTTGACCTTCAATGATTCGGATAGAGAAACCTACGTGCCCTGTTGACGAACACCAGAAAAAACGTTGAGAAAAATTCACCAGCCACGTGCACCAATGAATATAGAAGGAAAGCCCCTCCGATAGGAGCACAAGTACAGCAGACTACAAATTATTTTCTAAAACTGTTGACCTTCTAGGTTTCGGAGAGGGAAACCCACGTGCCCTGTTGACGAACACCAGGAAAAACGTTGAGAAAAATTCACCAGCCACGTGCACCAATGAATATAGAAGGAAAGGCCCTCCGATAGGAGCACAAGTACAGCAGACTACAAATTATTTTCTAAAACTGTTGACCTTCTAGGTTTCGGAGAGAGAAACCCACATGCCCTGTTGACGAACACCAGAAAAAACGTTGAGAAAAATTCACCAGCCACGTGCACCAATGAATATAGAAGGAAAGCCCCTCCGATAGGAGCACAAGTACAGCAGACTACAAATTATTTTCTAAAACTGTTGACCTTCTAGGTTTCGGAGAGAGAAACCCTCGTGCCCTGTTGACGAACACCAGAAAAAACGTTGAGAAAAATTCACCAGCCACGTGCACCAATGAATATAGAAGGAAAGCCCCTCCGATAGGAGCACAAGTACAGCAGACTACAAATTATTTTCTAAAACTGTTGACCTTCTAGGTTTCGGAGAGAGAAACCCACGTGCCCTGTTGACGAACACCAGAAAAAACGTTGAGAAAAATTCACCAGCCACGTGCACCAATGAATATAGAAGGAAAGCCCCTCCGATAGGAGCACAAGTACAGCAGACTACAAATTATTTTCTAAAACTGTTGACCCTCTAGGTTTCGGAGAGAGAAACCCACGTGCCCTGTTGACGAACACCAGAAAAAACGTTGAGAAAAATTCACCATCCACGTGCACCAATGAATATAGACGGAAAGCCCCTCCGATAGGAGCGCAAGTACAGCAGACTACAAATTATTTTCTAAAACTGTTGACCTTCTAGGTTTCGGAGAGAGAAACCCACGTGCCCTGTTGACGAACACCAGAAAAAACGTTGAGAAAAATTTACCAGCCACGTGCACCAATAATATAGAAGGAAAGCCCCTCCGTTAGCAGCACAAGTACAGCAGACTAACAATTATTTGCTAAAACTGTTGACCCTCTAGGTTTCGGAGAGAGAAACCCACGTGCCCTGTTGAGGAACACCAGAAAAAACGTTGAGAAAAATTCACCAGCCACGTGCACCAATGAATATAGAAGGAAAGCCCCTCCGATAGCAGCACAAGTATAGCGGACTAACAATTATTTGCTAAAACTTTTGACCCTCTAGGTTTCGGAGAGAGAAACCCACGTGCCCTGTTAAACGAACACCAGAAAAAACGTTGAGAAAAATTCACCAGCCACGTGCACCAATGAATATAGAAGGAAAGCCCCCCCGATAGTAGCACAAGTACAGCAGACTACCACTTATTTGCTAAAACTGTTGACCTTCAATGATTCGGATAGAGAAACCTACGTGCCCTGTTAACAACACCAGAAAAAACGTAGAGAAAAATTCACCAGCCACGTGCACCAATGAATATAGAAGGAAACCCCTCCGATAGGAGCACAAGTACAGCAGGCTACAAATTATTTTCTAAAACTGTAGACCTTCTAGGTTTCGGAGAGAGAAACCCACGTGCCCTGTTGACGAACACCAGAAAGAACGTTGAGAAAAATTCACCAGCCACGTGCACCTATGAATATAGAAGGAAAGCCCCTCCGATAGGAGCACAAGTACAGCAGACTACCAATTATTTGCTAAAACTGTTGACCTTCAATGATTCGGAGAGAGAAACCCACGTGCCCTGTTGACGAACACCAGAAAAAACGTTGAAAAAAATTTACCAGCCACGTGCACCAATGGATATAGAAGGAAAGCCCCTCCGTTAGCAGCACAAGTACAGCAGACTAACAATTATTTGCTAAAACTGTTGACCCTCTAGGTTTCGGAGAGAGAAACCCACGTGCCCTGTTGAGGAACACCAGAAAAAACGTTGAGAAAAATTCACCAGCCACGTGCACCAATGAATATAGAAGGAAAGCCCCTCCGATAGCAGCACAAGTACAGCGGACTAACAATTATTTGCTAAAACTTTTGACCCTCTAGGTTTCGGAGAGAGAAACCCACGTGCCCTGTTAAACGAACACCAGAAAAAACGTTGAGAAAAATTCACCAGCCACGTGCACCAATGAATATAGAAGGAAACCCCTCCGATAGGAGCACAAGTACAGCAGGCTACAAATTTTTTTCTAAAACTGTTGACCTTCTAGGTTTCGGAGTGAGAAACCCACGTGCCCTGTTGACGAACACCAGAAAAAACGTTGAGAAAAATTCACCATCCACGTGCACCAATGAATATAGACGGAAAGCCCCTCCGATAGGAGCACAAGTACAGCAGACTACAAATTATTTTCTAAAACTGTTGACCTTCTAGGTTTCGGAGAGAGAAATCCACGTGCCCTGTTGACGAACACCAGAAAAAACGTTGAGAAAAATTCACCAGCCACGTGCACCAATGGATGTAGAAGGAAAGCCCCTCCGATAGGAGCACAAGTACAGCAGACTACAAATTATTTGCTAAAACTGTTGACCCTCTAGGTTTCGGAGAGAGAAACCCACGTGCCCTGTTGAGGAACACCAGAAAAAACGTTGAGAAAAATTCACCAGCCACGTGCACCAATGAATATAGAAGGAAACCCCTCCGATAGGAGCATAAGTACAGCAGACTACCAATTATTTGCTAAAACTGTTGACCTTCAATGATTCGGAGAGAGAAACCCACGTGCCCTGTTGACGAACACCAGAAAAAACGTTGAAAAAAATTTACCAGCCACGTGCACCAATAATATAGAAGGAAAGCCCCTCCGATAGCAGCACAAGTACAGCAGACTAACAATTATTTGCTAAAACTGTTGACCCTCTAGGTTTCGGAGAGAGAAACCCACGTGCCCTGTTGACGAACACCAGAAAAAACGTTGAAAAAAATTTACCAGCCACGTGCACCAATAATATAGAAGGAAAGCCCCTCCGTTAGCAGCACAAGTACAGCAGACTAACAATTATTTGCTAAAACTGTTGACCCTCTAGGTTTCGGAGAGAGAAACCCACGTGCCCTGTTGAGGAACACCAGAAAAAACGTTGAGAAAAATTCACCAGCCACGTGCACCAATGAATATAGAAGGAAAGCCCATCCGATAGCAGCATAAGTACAGCGGACTAACAATTATTTGCTAAAACTTTTGACCCTCTAGGTTTCGGAGAGAGAAACCCACGTGCCCTGTTGAGGAACACCAGAAAAAACGTTGAGAAAAATTCACCAGCCACGTGCACCAATGAATATAGAAGGAAACCCCTCCGATAGGAGCACAAGTACAGCAGGCTACAAATTTTTTTCTAAAACTGTTGACCTTCTAGGTTTCGGAGAGAGAAACCCACGTGCCCTGTTGACGAACACCAGAAAAAACGTTGAGAAAAATTCACCAGCCACGTGCACCAATGAATATAGAAGGAAAGCCCCTCCGATAGCAGCACAAGTACAGCAGACTACCAATTATTTGCTAAAACTGTTGACCTTCAATGATTCGGAGAGAGAAACCCACGTGCCCTGTTGACGAACACCAGAAAAAACGTTGAAAAAAATTTACCAGCCACGTGCACCAATAATATAGAAGGAAAGCCCCTCCGTTAGCAGCACAAGTACAGCAGACTAACAATTATTTGCTAAAACTGTTGACCCTCTAGGTTTCGGAGAGAGAAACCCACGTGCCCTGTTGAGGAACACCAGAAAAAACGTTGAGAAAAATTCACCAGCCACGTGCACCAATGAATATAGAAGGAAAGCCCATCCGATAGCAGCATAAGTACAGCGGACTAACAATTATTTGCTAAAACTTTTGACCCTCTAGGTTTCGGAGAGAGAAACCCACGTGCCCTGTTAAACGAACACCAGAAAAAACGTTGAGAAAAATTCACCAGCCACGTGCACCAATGAATATAGAAGGAAAGCCCCCCCGATAGCAGCACAAGTACAGCAGACTACCACTTATTTGCTAAAACTGTTGACCTTCAATGATTCGGATAGAGAAACCTACGTGCCCTGTTGACGAACACCAGAAAAAACGTTGAGAAAAATTCACCAGCCACGTGCACCAATGGATATAGAAGGAAAGCCCCTCCGTTAGCAGCACAAGTACAGCAGACTAACAATTATTTGCTAAAACTGTTGACCCTCTAGGTTTCGGAGAGAGAAACCCACGTGCCCTGTTGAGGAACACCAGAAAAAACGTTGAGAAAAATTCACCAGCCACGTGCACCAATGAATATAGAAGGAAAGCCCCTCCGATAGCAGCACAAGTACAGCGGACTAACAATTATTTGCTAAAACTTTTGACCCTCTAGGTTTCGGAGAGAGAAACCCACGTGCCCTGTTAAACGAACACCAGAAAAAATGTTGAGAAAAATTCACCAGCCACGTGCACCAATGAATATAGAAGGAAAGCCCCCCCGATAGCAGCACAAGTACAGCAGACTACCACTTATTTGCTAAAACTGTTGACCTTCAATGATTCGGATAGAGAAACCTACGTGCCCTGTTTTGACGAACACCAGAAAAAACGTTGAGAAAAATTCACCAGCCACGTGCACCAATGAATATAGAAGGAAAGCCCCTCCGATAGGAGCACAAGTACAGCAGACTACAAATTATTTTCTAAAACTGTTGACCTTCTAGGTTTCGGAGAGGGAAACCCACGTGCCCTGTTGACGAACACCAGAAAAAACGTTGAGAAAAATTCACCAGCCACGTGCACCAATGAATATAGAAGGAAAGGCCCTCCGATAGGAGCACAAGTACAGCAGACTACAAATTATTTTCTAAAACTGTTGACCTTCTAGGTTTCGGAGAGAGAAACCCACATGCCCTGTTGACGAACACCAGAAAAAACGTTGAGAAAAATTCACCAGCCACGTGCACCAATGAATATAGAAGGAAAGCCCCTCCGATAGGAGCACAAGTACAGCAGACTAACAATTATTTGCTAAAACTGTTGACCCTCTAGGTTTCGGAGAGAGAAACCCACGTGCCCTGTTGAGGAACACCAGAAAAAACGTTGAGAAAAATTCACCAGCCACGTGCACCAATGAATATAGAAGGAAAGCCCATCCGATAGCAGCATAAGTACAGCGGACTAACAATTATTTGCTAAAACTTTTGACCCTCTAGGTTTCGGAGAGAGAAACCCACGTGCCCTGTTAAACGAACACCAGAAAAAACGTTGAGAAAAATTCACCAGCCACGTGCACCAATGAATATAGAAGGAAAGCCCCCCCGATAGCAGCACAAGTACAGCAGACTACCACTTATTTGCTAAAACTGTTGACCTTCAATGATTCGGATAGAGAAACCTACGTGCCCTGTTGACGAACACCAGAAAAAACGTTGAGAAAAATTCACCAGCCACGTGCACCAATGGATATAGAAGGAAAGCCCCTCCGTTAGCAGCACAAGTACAGCAGACTAACAATTATTTGCTAAAACTGTTGACCCTCTAGGTTTCGGAGAGAGAAACCCACGTGCCCTGTTGAGGAACACCAGAAAAAACGTTGAGAAAAATTCACCAGCCACGTGCACCAATGAATATAGAAGGAAAGCCCCTCCGATAGCAGCACAAGTACAGCGGACTAACAATTATTTGCTAAAACTTTTGACCCTCTAGGTTTCGGAGAGAGAAACCCACGTGCCCTGTTAAACGAACACCAGAAAAAACGTTGAGAAAAATTCACCAGCCACGTGCACCAATGAATATAGAAGGAAAGCCCCCCCGATAGCAGCACAAGTACAGCAGACTACCACTTATTTGCTAAAACTGTTGACCTTCAATGATTCGGATAGAGAAACCTACGTGCCCTGTTGACGAACACCAGAAAAAACGTTGAGAAAAATTCACCAGCCACGTGCACCAATGAATATAGAAGGAAAGCCCCTCCGATAGGAGCACAAGTACAGCAGACTACAAATTATTTTCTAAAACTGTTGACCTTCTAGGTTTCGGAGAGGGAAACCCACGTGCCCTGTTGACGAACACCAGAAAAAACGTTGAGAAAAATTCACCAGCCACGTGCACCAATGAATATAGAAGGAAAGGCCCTCCGATAGGAGCACAAGTACAGCAGACTACAAATTATTTTCTAAAACTGTTGACCTTCTAGGTTTCGGAGAGAGAAACCCACATGCCCTGTTGACGAACACCAGAAAAAACGTTGAGAAAAATTCACCAGCCACGTGCACCAATGAATATAGAAGGAAAGCCCCTCCGATAGGAGCACAAGTACAGCAGACTACAAATTATTTTCTAAAACTGTTGACCTTCTAGGTTTCGGAGAGAGAAACCCTCGTGCCCTGTTGACGAACACCAGAAAAAACGTTGAGAAAAATTCACCAGCCACGTGCACCAATGAATATAGAAGGAAAGCCCCTCCGATAGCAGCACAAGTACAGCAGACTACCAATTATTTGCTAAAACTGTTGACCTTCAATGATTCGGAGAGAGAAACCCACGTGCCCTGTTGACGAACACCAGAAAAAACGTTGAGAAAAATTCACCAGCCACGTGCACCAATGAATATAGAAGGAAAGGCCCTCCGATAGGAGCACAAGTACAGCAGACTACAAATTATTTTCTAAAACTGTTGACCTTCTAGGTTTCGGAGAGAGAAACCCACATGCCCTGTTGACGAACACCAGAAAAAACGTTGAGAAAAATTCACCAGCCACGTGCACCAATGAATAGAGAAGGAAAGCCCCTCCGATAGGAGCACAAGTACAGCAGACTACAAATTATTTTCTAAAACTGTTGACCTTCTAGGTTTCGGAGAGAGAAACCCTCGTGCCCTGTTGACGAACACCAGAAAAAACGTTGAGAAAAATTCACCAGCCACGTGCACCAATGAATATAGAAGGAAAGCCCCTCCGATAGCAGCACAAGTACAGCAGACTACCAATTATTTGCTAAAACTGTTGACCTTCAATGATTCGGAGAGAGAAACCCACGTGCCCTGTTGACGAACTCCAGAAAAAACGTTGAGAAAAATTCACCAGCCACGTGCACCAATAATATAGAAGGAAAGCCCCTCCGTTAGCAGCACAAGTACAGCAGACTAACAATTATTTGCTAAAACTGTTGACCCTCTAGGTTTCGGAGAGAGAAACCCACGTGCCCTGTTGAGGAACACCAGAAAAAACGTTGAGAAAAATTCACCAGCCACGTGCACCAATGAATATAGAAGGAAAGCCCCTCCGATAGCAGCACAAGTACAGCGGACTAACAATTATTTGCTAAAACTTTTGACCCTCTAGGTTTCGGAGAGAGAAATCCACGTGCCCTGTTAAACGAACACCAGAAAAAACGTTGAGAAAAATTCACCAGCCACGTGCACCAATGAATATAGAAGGAAAGCCCCCCCGATAGCAGCACAAGTACAGCAGACTACCAATTATTTGCTAAAACTGTTGACCTTCAATGATTCGGATAGAGAAACCTACGTGCCCTGTTGACGAACACCAGAAAAAACGTTGAGAAAAATTCACCAGCCACGTGCACCAATGAATATAGAAGGAAAGCCCCTCCGATAAGAGCACAAGTACAGCAGACTACAAATTATTTTCTAAAACTGTTGACCCTCTAGGTTTCGGAGAGAGAAACCCACGTGCCCTGTTGACGAACACCAGAAAAAACGTTGAGAAAAATTCACCAGCCACGTGCACCAATGGATGTAGAAGGAAAGCCCCTCCGATAGGAGCACAAGTACAGCAGACTACAAATTATTTGCTAAAACTGTTGACCCTCTAGGTTTCGGAGAGAGAAACCCACGTGCCCTGTTGAGGAACACCAGAAAAAACGTTGAGAAAAATTCACCAGCCACGTGCACCAATGAATATAGAAGGAAACCCCTCCGATAGGAGCACAAGTACAGCAGGCTACAAATTTTTTTCTAAAACTGTTGACCTTCTAGGTTTCGGAGAGAGAAACCCACGTGCCCTGTTGACGAACACCAGAAAAAACGTTGAAAAAAATTTACCAGCCACGTGCACCAATAATATAGAAGGAAAGCCCCTCCGTTAGCAGCACAAGTACAGCAGACTAACAATTATTTGCTAAAACTGTTGACCTTCTAGGTTTCGGAGAGAGAAACCCACGTGCCCTGTTGACGAACACCAGAAAAAACGTTGAGAAAAATTCACCAGCCACGTGCACCAATGAATATAGAAGGAAAGCCCCTCCGATAGCAGCACAAGTACAGCAGACTACCAATTATTTGCTAAAACTGTAGACCTTCAATGATTCGGAGAGAGAAACCCACGTGCCCTGTTGACGAACACCAGAAAAAACGTTGAAAAAAATTTACCAGCCACGTGCACCAATAATATAGAAGGAAAGCCCCTCCGTTAGCAGCACAAGTACAGCAGACTAACAATTATTTGCTAAAACTGTTGACCCTCTAGGTTTCGGAGAGAGAAACCCACGTGCCCTGTTGAGGAACACCAGAAAAAACGTTGAGAAAAATTCACCAGCCACGTGCACCAATGAATATAGAAGGAAAGCCCATCCGATAGCAGCATAAGTACAGCGGACTAACAATTATTTGCTAAAACTTTTGACCCTCTAGGTTTCGGAGAGAGAAACCCACGTGCCCTGTTAAACGAACACCAGAAAAAACGTTGAGAAAAATTCACCAGCCACGTGCACCAATGAATATAGAAGGAAAGCCCCCCCGATAGCAGCACAAGTACAGCAGACTACCACTTATTTGCTAAAACTGTTGACCTTCAATGATTCGGATAGAGAAACCTACGTGCCCTGTTGACGAACACCAGAAAAAACGTTGAGAAAAATTCACCAGCCACGTGCACCAATGGATATAGAAGGAAAGCCCCTCCGTTAGCAGCACAAGTACAGCAGACTAACAATTATTTGCTAAAACTGTTGACCCTCTAGGTTTCGGAGAGAGAAACCCACGTGCCCTGTTGAGGAACACCAGAAAAAACGTTGAGAAAAATTCACCAGCCACGTGCACCAATGAATATAGAAGGAAAGCCCCTCCGATAGCAGCACAAGTACAGCGGACTAACAATTATTTGCTAAAACTTTTGACCCTCTAGGTTTCGGAGAGAGAAACCCACGTGCCCTGTTAAACGAACACCAGAAAAAACGTTGAGAAAAATTCACCAGCCACGTGCACCAATGAATATAGAAGGAAAGCCCCCCCGATAGCAGCACAAGTACAGCAGACTACCACTTATTTGCTAAAACTGTTGACCTTCAATGATTCGGATAGAGAAACCTACGTGCCCTGTTGACGAACACCAGAAAAAACGTTGAGAAAAATTCACCAGCCACGTGCACCAATGAATATAGAAGGAAAGCCCCTCCGATAGGAGCACAAGTACAGCAGACTACAAATTATTTTCTAAAACTGTTGACCTTCTAGGTTTCGGAGAGGGAAACCCACGTGCCCTGTTGACGAACACCAGAAAAAACGTTGAGAAAAATTCACCAGCCACGTGCACCAATGAATATAGAAGGAAAGGCCCTCCGATAGGAGCACAAGTACAGCAGACTACAAATTATTTTCTAAAACTGTTGACCTTCTAGGTTTCGGAGAGAGAAACCCACATGCCCTGTTGACGAACACCAGAAAAAACGTTGAGAAAAATTCACCAGCCACGTGCACCAATGAATATAGAAGGAAAGCCCCTCCGATAGGAGCACAAGTACAGCAGACTACAAATTATTTTCTAAAACTGTTGACCTTCTAGGTTTCGGAGAGAGAAACCCTCGTGCCCTGTTGACGAACACCAGAAAAAACGTTGAGAAAAATTCACCAGCCACGTGCACCAATGAATATAGAAGGAAAGCCCCTCCGATAGCAGCACAAGTACAGCAGACTACCAATTATTTGCTAAAACTGTTGACCTTCAATGATTCGGAGAGAGAAACCCACGTGCCCTGTTGACGAACTCCAGAAAAAACGTTGAGAAAAATTCACCAGCCACGTGCACCAATAATATAGAAGGAAAGCCCCTCCGTTAGCAGCACAAGTACAGCAGACTAACAATTATTTGCTAAAACTGTTGACCCTCTAGGTTTCGGAGAGAGAAACCCACGTGCCCTGTTGAGGAACACCAGAAAAAACGTTGAGAAAAATTCACCAGCCACGTGCACCAATGAATATAGAAGGAAAGCCCCTCCGATAGCAGCACAAGTACAGCGGACTAACAATTATTTGCTAAAACTTTTGACCCTCTAGGTTTCGGAGAGAGAAATTCACGTGCCCTGTTAAACGAACACCAGAAAAAACGTTGAGAAAAATTCACCAGCCACGTGCACCAATGAATATAGAAGGAAAGCCCCCCCGATAGCAGCACAAGTACAGCAGACTACCAATTATTTGCTAAAACTGTTGACCTTCAATGATTCGGATAGAGAAACCTACGTGCCCTGTTGACGAACACCAGAAAAAACGTTGAGAAAAATTCACCAGCCACGTGCACCAATGAATATAGAAGGAAAGCCCCTCCGATAAGAGCACAAGTACAGCAGACTACAAATTATTTTCTAAAACTGTTGACCCTCTAGGTTTCGGAGAGAGAAACCCACGTGCCCTGTTGACGAACACCAGAAAAAACGTTGAGAAAAATTCACCAGCCACGTGCACCAATGAATATAGAAGGAAAGCCCCTCCGATAGGAGCACAAGTACAGCAGACTACAAATTATTTTCTAAAACTGTTGACCTTCTAGGTTTCGGAGAGGGAAACCCACGTGCCCTGTTGACGAACACCAGAAAAAACGTTGAGAAAAATTCACCAGCCACGTGCACCAATGAATATAGAAGGAAAGGCCCTCCGATAGGAGCACAAGTACAACAGACTACAAATTATTTTCTAAAACTGTTGACCTTCTAGGTTTCGGAGAGAGAAACCCACGTGCCCTGTTGACGAACTCCAGAAAAAACGTTGAGAAAAATTCACCAGCCACGTGCACCAATAATATAGAAGGAAAGCCCCTCCGTTAGCAGCACAAGTACAGCAGACTAACAATTATTTGCTAAAACTGTTGACCCTCTAGGTTTCGGAGAGAGAAACCCACGTGCCCTGTTGAGGAACACCAGAAAAAACGTTGAGAAAAATTCACCAGCCACGTGCACCAATGAATATAGAAGGAAAGCCCCTCCGATAGCAGCACAAGTACAGCGGACTAACAATTATTTGCTAAAACTTTTGACCCTCTAGGTTTCGGAGAGAGAAATTCACGTGCCCTGTTAAACGAACACCAGAAAAAACGTTGAGAAAAATTCACCAGCCACGTGCACCAATGAATATAGAAGGAAAGCCCCCCCGATAGCAGCACAAGTACAGCAGACTACCAATTATTTGCTAAAACTGTTGACCTTCAATGATTCGGATAGAGAAACCTACGTGCCCTGTTGACGAACACCAGAAAAAACGTTGAGAAAAATTCACCAGCCACGTGCACCAATGAATATAGAAGGAAAGCCCCTCCGATAAGAGCACAAGTACAGCAGACTACAAATTATTTTCTAAAACTGTTGACCCTCTAGGTTTCGGAGAGAGAAACCCACGTGCCCTGTTGACGAACACCAGAAAAAACGTTGAGAAAAATTCACCAGCCACGTGCACCAATGAATATAGAAGGAAAGCCCCTCCGATAGGAGCACAAGTACAGCAGACTACAAATTATTTTCTAAAACTGTTGACCTTCTAGGTTTCGGAGAGGGAAACCCACGTGCCCTGTTGACGAACACCAGAAAAAACGTTGAGAAAAATTCACCAGCCACGTGCACCAATGAATATAGAAGGAAAGGCCCTCCGATAGGAGCACAAGTACAGCAGACTACAAATTATTTTCTAAAACTGTTGACCTTCTAGGTTTCGGAGAGAGAAACCCACATGCCCTGTTGACGAACACCAGAAAAAACGTTGATAAAAATTCACCAGCCACGTGCACCAATGAATATAGAAGGAAAGCCCCTCCGATAGGAGCACAAGTACAGCAGACTACAAATTATTTTCTAAAACTGTTGACCTTCTAGGTTTCGGAGAGAGAAACCCTCGTGCCCTGTTGACGAACACCAGAAAAAACGTTGAGAAAAATTCACCAGCCACGTGCACCAATGAATATAGAAGGAAAGCCCCTCCGATAGCAGCACAAGTACAGCAGACTACCAATTATTTGCTAAAACTGTTGACCTTCAATGATTCGGAGAGAGAAACCCACGTGCCCTGTTGACGAACTCCAGAAAAAACGTTGAGAAAAATTCACCAGCCACGTGCACCAATAATATAGAAGGAAAGCCCCTCCGTTAGCAGCACAAGTACAGCAGACTAACAATTATTTGCTAAAACTGTTGACCCTCTAGGTTTCGGAGAGAGAAACCCACGTGCCCTGTTGAGGAACACCAGAAAAAACGTTGAGAAAAATTCACCAGCCACGTGCACCAATGAATATAGAAGGAAAGCCCCTCCGATAGCAGCACAAGTACAGCGGACTAACAATTATTTGCTAAAACTTTTGACCCTCTAGGTTTCGGAGAGAGAAATTCACGTGCCCTGTTAAACGAACACCAGAAAAAACGTTGAGAAAAATTCACCAGCCACGTGCACCAATGAATATAGAAGGAAAGCCCCCCCGATAGCAGCACAAGTACAGCAGACTACCAATTATTTGCTAAAACTGTTGACCTTCAATGATTCGGATAGAGAAACCTACGTGCCCTGTTGACGAACACCAGAAAAAACGTTGAGAAAAATTCACCAGCCACGTGCACCAATGAATATAGAAGGAAAGCCCCTCCGATAAGAGCACAAGTACAGCAGACTACAAATTATTTTCTAAAACTGTTGACCCTCTAGGTTTCGGAGAGAGAAACCCACGTGCCCTGTTGACGAACACCAGAAAAAACGTTGAGAAAAATTCACCAGCCACGTGCACCAATGAATATAGAAGGAAAGCCCCTCCGATAGGAGCACAAGTACAGCAGACTACAAATTATTTTCTAAAACTGTTGACCTTCTAGGTTTCGGAGAGGGAAACCCACGTGCCCTGTTGACGAACACCAGAAAAAACGTTGAGAAAAATTCACCAGCCACGTGCACCAATGAATATAGAAGGAAAGGCCCTCCGATAGGAGCACAAGTACAACAGACTACAAATTATTTTCTAAAACTGTTGACCTTCTAGGTTTCGGAGAGAGAAACCCACATGCCCTGTTGACGAACACCAGAAAAAACGTTGAGAAAAATTCACCAGCCACGTGCACCAATGAATATAGAAGGAAAGCCCCTCCGATAGGAGCACAAGTACAGCAGACTACAAATTATTTTCTAAAACTGTTGACCCTCTAGGTTTCGGAGAGAGAAACCCACGTGCCCTGTTGACGAACACCAGAAAAAACGTTGAAAAAAATTCACCATCCACGTGCACCAATGAATATAGACGGAAAGCCCCTCCGATAGGAGCACAAGTACAGCAGACTACAAATTATTTTCTAAAACTGTTGACCTTCTAGGTTTCGGAGAGAGAAACCCACGTGCCCTGTTGACGAACACCAGAAAAAACGTTGAGAAAAATTTACCAGCCACGTGCACCAATAATATAGAAGGAAAGCCCCTCCGTTAGCAGCACAAGTACAGCAGACTAACAATTATTTGCTAAAACTGTTGACCCTCTAGGTTTCGGAGAGAGAAACCCACGTGCCCTGTTGAGGAACACCAGAAAAAACGTTGAGAAAAATTCACCAGCCACGTGCACCAATGAATATAGAAGGAAAGCCCCTCCGATAGCAGCACAAGTACAGCGGACTAACAATTATTTGCTAAAACTTTTGACCCTCTAGGTTTCGGAGAGAGAAACCCACGTGCCCTGTTAAACGAACACCAGAAAAAACGTTGAGAAAAATTCACCAGCCACGTGCACCAATGAATATAGAAGGAAAGCCCCCCCGATAGTAGCACAAGTACAGCAGACTACCACTTATTTGCTAAAACTGTTGACCTTCAATGATTCGGATAGAGAAACCTACGTGCCCTGTTGACGAACACCAGAAAAAACGTAGAGAAAAATTCACCAGCCACGTGCACCAATGAATATAGAAGGAAACCCCTCCGATAGGAGCACAAGTACAGCAGGCTACAAATTATTTTCTAAAACTGTAGACCTTCTAGGTTTCGGAGAGAGAAACCCACGTGCCCTGTTGACGAACACCAGAAAGAACGTTTAGAAAAATTCACCAGCCACGTGCACCTATGAATATAGAAGGAAAGCCCCTCCGATAGGAGCACAAGTACAGCAGACTACCAATTAGTTGCTAAAACTGTTGACCTTCAATGATTCGGAGAGAGAAACCCACGTGCCCTGTTGACGAACACCAGAAAAAACGTTGAAAAAAATTTACCAGCCACGTGCACCAATAATATAGAAGGAAAGCCCCTCCGTTAGCAGCACAAGTACAGCAGACTAACAATTATTTGCTAAAACTGTTGACCCTCTAGGTTTCGGAGAGAGAAACCCACGTTCCCTTTTGAGGAACACCAGAAAAAACGTTGAGAAAAATTCACCAGCCACGTGCACCAATGAATATAGAAGGAAAGCCCCTCCGATAGCAGCACAAGTACAGCGGACTAACAATTATTTGCTAAAACTTTTGACCCTCTAGGTTTCGGAGAGAGAAACCCACGTGCCCTGTTAAACGAACACCAGAAAAAACGTTGAGAAAAATTCACCAGCCACGTGCACCAATGAATATAGAAGGAAAGCCCCCCCGATAGTAGCACAAGTACAGCAGACTACCACTTATTTGCTAAAACTGTTGACCTTCAATGATTCGGATAGAGAAACCTACGTGCCCTGTTGACGAACACCAGAAAAAACGTTGAGAAAAATTCACCAGCCACGTGCACCAATGAATATAGAAGGAAACCCCTCCGATAGGAGCACAAGTACAGCAGGCTACAAATTTTTTTCTAAAACTGTTGACCTTCTAGGTTTCGGAGAGAGAAACCCACGTGCCCTGTTGACGAACACCAGAAAAAACGTTGAGAAAAATTCACCAGCCACGTGCACCAATGAATATAGAAGGAAAGCCCCTCCGATAGGAGCACAAGTACAGCAGACTACAAATTATTTTCTAAAACTGTTGACCCTCTAGGTTTCGGAGAGAGAAACCCACGTGACCTGTTGACGAACACCAGAAAAAACGTTGAGAAAAATTCACCATCCACGTGCACCAATGAATATAGACGGAAAGCCCCTCCGATAGGAGCACAAGTACAGCAGACTACAAATTATTTTCTAAAACTGTTGACCTTCTAGGTTTCGGAGAGAGAAACCCACGTGCCCTGTTGACGAACACCAGAAAAAACGTTGAGAAAAATTTACCAGCCACGTGCACCAATAATATAGAAGGAAAGCCCCTCCGTTAGCAGCACAAGTACAGCAGACTAACAATTATTTGCTAAAACTGTTGACCCTCTAGGTTTCGGAGAGAGAAACCCACGTGCCCTGTTGAGGAACACCAGAAAAAACGTTGAGAAAAATTCACCAGCCACGTGCACCGATGAATATAGAAGGAAAGCCCCTCCGATAGCAGCACAAGTACAGCGGACTAACAATTATTTGCTAAAACTTTTGACCCTCTAGGTTTCGGAGAGAGAAACCCACGTGCCCTGTTAAACGAACACCAGAAAAAACGTTGAGAAAAATTCACCAGCCACGTGCACCAATGAATATAGAAGGAAAGCCCCCCCGATAGTAGCACAAGTACAGCAGACTACCACTTATTTGCTAAAACTGTTGACCTTCAATGATTCGGATAGAGAAACCTACGTGCCCTGTTGACGAACACCAGAAAAAACGTAGAGAAAAATTCACCAGCCACGTGCACCAATGAATATAGAAGGAAACCCCTCCGATAGGAGCACAAGTACAGCAGGCTACAAATTATTTGCTAAAACTGTTGACCCTCTAGGTTTCGGAGAGAGAAACCCACGTTCCCTGTTGAGGAACACCAGAAAAAACGTTGAGAAAAATTCACCAGCCACGTGCACCAATGAATATAGAAGGAAAGCCCCTCCGATAGCAGCACAAGTACAGCGGACTAACAATTATTTGCTAAAACTTTTGACCCTCTAGGTTTCGGATAGAGAAACCCTCGTGCCCTGTTAAACGAACAGCAGAAAAAACGTTGAGAAAAATTCACCAGCCACGTGCACCAATGAATATAGAAGGAAAGCCCCCCCGATAGTAGCACAAGTACAGCAGACTACCACTTATTTGCTAAAACTGTTGACCTTCAATGATTCGGATAGAGAAACCTACGTGCCCTGTTGACGAACACCAGAAAAAACGTTGAGAAAAATTCACCAGCCACGTGCACCAATGAATATAGAAGGAAACCCCTCCGATAGGAGCACAAGTACAGCAGGCTACAAATTTTTTTCTAAAACTGTTGACCTTCTAGGTTTCGGAGAGAGAAACCCACGTGCCCTGTTGACGAACACCAGAAAAAACGTTGAGAAAAATTCACCAGCCACGTGCACCAATGAATATAGAAGGAAAGCCCCTCCGATAGCAGCACAAGTACAGCAGACTACGAATTATTTGCTAAAACTGTTGACCTTCAGTGATTCGGAGAGAGAAACCCACGTGCCCTGTTGACGAACACCAGAAAAAACGTTGAGAAAAATTTACCAGCCACGTGCACCAATAATATAGAAGGAAAGCCCCTCCGTTAGCAGCACAAGTACAGCAGACTAACAATTATTTGCTAAAACTGTTGACCCTCTAGGTTTCGGAGAGAGAAACCCACGTGCCCTGTTGAGGAACACCAGAAAAAACGTTGAGAAAAATTCACCAGCCACGTGCACCAATGAATATAGAAGGAAAGCCCCTCCGATAGCAGCACAAGTACAGCGGACTAACAATTATTTGCTAAAACTTTTGACCCTCTAGGTTTCGGAGAGAGAAACCCACGTGCCCTGTTAAACGAACACCAGAAAAAACGTTGAGAAAAATTCACCAGCCACGTGCACCAATGAATATAGAAGGAAAGCCCCCCCGATAGCAGCACAAGTACAGCAGACTACCACTTATTTGCTAAAACTGTTGACCTTCAATGATTCGGATAGAGAAACCTACGTGCCCTGTAGACGAACACCAGAAAAAACGTTGAGAAAAATTCACCAGCCACGTGCACCAATGAATATAGAAGGAAAGCCCCTCCGATAGGAGCACAAGTACAGCAGACTACAAATTATTTTCTAAAACTGTTGACCTTCTAGGTTTCGGAGAGGGAAACCCACGTGCCCTGTTGACGAACACCAGAAAAAACGTTGAGAAAAATTCACCAGCCACGTGCACCAATGAATATAGAAGGAAAGGCCCTCCGATAGGAGCACAAGTACAGCAGACTACAAATTATTTTCTAAAACTGTTGACCTTCTAGGTTTCGGAGAGAGAAACCCACATGCCCTGTTGACGAACACCAGAAAAAACGTTGAGAAAAATTCACCAGCCACGTGCACCAATGAATATAGAAGGAAAGCCCCTCCGATAGGAGCACAAGTACAGCAGACTACAAATTATTTTCTAAAACTGTTGACCTTCTAGGTTTCGGAGAGAGAAACCCTCGTGCCCTGTTGACGAACACCAGAAAAAACGTTGAGAAAAATTCACCAGCCACGTGCACCAATGAATATAGAAGGAAAGCCCCTCCGATAGCAGCACAAGTACAGCAGACTACCAATTATTTGCTAAAACTGTTGACCTTCAATGATTCGGAGAGAGAAACCCACGTGCCCTGTTGACGAACTCCAGAAAAAACGTTGAGAAAAATTCACCAGCCACGTGCACCAATAATATAGAAGGAAAGCCCCTCCGTTAGCAGCACAAGTACAGCAGACTAACAATTATTTGCAAAAACTGTTGACCCTCTAGGTTTCGGAGAGAGAAACCCACGTGCCCTGTTGAGGAACACCAGAAAAAACGTTGAGAAAAATTCACCAGCCACGTGCACCAATGAATATAGAAGGAAAGCCCCCCCGATAGCAGCACAAGTACAGCAGACTACCAATTATTTGCTAAAACTGTTGACCTTCAATGATTCGGATAGAGAAACCTACGTGCCCTGTTGACGAACACCAGAAAAAACGTTGAGAAAAATTCACCAGCCACGTGCACCAATGAATATAGAAGGAAAGCCCCTCCGATAAGAGCACAAGTACAGCAGACTACAAATTATTTTCTAAAACTGTTGACCCTCTAGGTTTCGGAGAGAGAAACCCACGTGCCCTGTTGACGAACACCAGAAAAAACGTTGAGAAAAATTCACCAGCCACGTGCACCAATGAATATAGAAGGAAAGCCCCTCCGATAGGAGCACAAGTACAGCAGACTACAAATTATTTTCTAAAACTGTTGACCTTCTAGGTTTCGGAGAGGGAAACCCACGTGCCCTGTTGACGAACACCAGAAAAAACGTTGAGAAAATTCACCAGCCACGTGCACCAATGAATATAGAAGGAAAGGCCCTCCGATAGGAGCACAAGTACAGCAGACTACAAATTATTTTCTAAAACTGTTGACCTTCTAGGTTTCGGAGAGAGAAACCCACATGCCCTGTTGACGAACACCAGAAAAAACGTTGAGAAAAATTCACCAGCCACGTGCACCAATGAATATAGAAGGAAAGCCCCTCCGATAGGAGCACAAGTACAGCAGACTACAAATTATTTTCTAAAACTGTTGACCTTCTAGGTTTCGGAGAGAGAAACCCACGTGCCCTGTTGACGAACACCAGAAAAAACGTTGAGAAAAATTCACCAGCCACGTGCACCAATGAATATAGAAGGAAAGCCCCTCCGATAGGAGCACAAGTACAGCAGACTACAAATTATTTTCTAAAACTGTTGACCTTCTAGGTTTCGGAGAGAGAAACCCACATGCCCTGTTGACGAACACCAGAAAAAACGTTGAGAAAAATTCACCAGCCACGTGCACCAATGAATATAGAAGGAAAGCCCCTCCGATAGGAGCACAAGTACAGCAGACTACAAATTATTTTCTAAAACTGTTGACCTTCTAGGTTTCGGAGAGAGAAACCCACGTGCCCTGTTGACGAACACCAGAAAAAACGTTGAGAAAAATTCACCAGCCACGTGCACCAATGAATATAGAAGGAAAGCCCCTCCGATAGGAGCACAAGTACAGCAGACTACAAATTATTTTCTAAAACTGTTGACCTTCTAGGTTTCGGAGAGGGAATCCCACGTGCCCTGTTGACGAACACCAGAAAAAACGTTGAGAAAAATTTACCAGCCACGTGCACCAATAATATAGAAGGAAAGCCCCTCCGTTAGCAGCACAAGTACAGCAGACTAACAATTATTTGCTAAAACTGTTGACCCTCTAGGTTTCGGAGAGAGAAACCCACGTGCCCTGTTGAGGAACACCAGAAAAAACGTTGAGAAAAATTCACCAGCCACGTGCACCAATGAATATAGAAGGAAAGCCCCTCCGATAGCAGCACAAGTACAGCGGACTAACAATTATTTGCTAAAGCTTTTGACCCTCTAGGTTTCGGAGAGAGAAACCCACGTGCCCTGTTAAACGAACACCAGAAAAAACGTTGAGAAAAATTCACCAGCCACGAGCACCAATGAATATAGAAGGAAAGCCCCCCCGATAGTAGCACAAGTACAGCAGACTACCACTTATTTGCTAAAACTGTTGACCTTCAATGATTCGGATAGAGAAACCTACGTGCCCTGTTAACAACACCAGAAAAAACGTAGAGAAAAATTCACCAGCCACGTGCACCAATGAATATAGAAGGAAACCCCTCCGATAGGAGCACAAGTACAGCAGGCTACAAATTATTTTCTAAAACTGTAGACCTTCTAGGTTTCGGAGAGAGAAACCCACGTGCCCTGTTGACGAACACCAGAAAGAACGTTGAGAAAAATTCACCAGCCACGTGCACCTATGAATATAGAAGGAAAGCCCCTCCGATAGGAGCACAAGTACAGCAGACTACCAATTATTTGCTAAAACTGTTGACCTTCAATGATTCGGAGAGAGAAACCCACGTGCCCTGTTGACGAACACCAGAAAAAACGTTGAAAAAAATTTACCAGCCACGTGCACCAATAATATAGAAGGAAAGCCCCTCCGTTAGCAGCACAAGTACAGCAGACTAACAATTATTTGCTAAAACTGTTGACCCTCTAGGTTTCGGAGAGAGAAACCCACGTGCCCTGTTGAGGAACACCAGAAAAAACGTTGAGAAAAATTCACCAGCCACGTGCACCAATGAATATAGAAGGAAAGCCCCTCCGATAGCAGCACAAGTACAGCGGACTAACAATTATTTGCTAAAACTTTTGACCCTCTAGGTTTCGGAGAGAGAAACCCACGTGCCCTGTTAAACGAACACCAGAAAAAACGTTGAGAAAAATTCACCAGCCACGTGCACCAATGAATATAGAAGGAAAGCCCCCCCGATAGCAGCACAAGTACAGCAGACTACCACTTATTTGCTAAAACTGTTGACCTTCAATGATTCGGATAGAGAAACCTACGTGCCCTGTTGACGAACACCAGAAAAAACGTTGAGAAAAATTCACCAGCCACGTGCACCAATGAATATAGAAGGAAAGCCCCTCCGATAGGAGCACAAGTACAGCAGACTACAAATTATTTTCTAAAACTGTTGACCTTCTAGGTTTCGGAGAGGGAATCCCACGTGCCCTGTTGACGAACACCAGAAAAAACGTTGAGAAAAATTCACCAGCCACGTGCACCAATGAATATAGAAGGAAAGCCCCTCCGTTAGCAGCACAAGTACAGCAGACTAACAATTATTTGCTAAAACTGTTGACCCTCTAGGTTTCGGAGAGAGAAACCCACGTGCCCTGTTGAGGAACACCAGAAAAAACGTTGAGAAAAATTCACCAGCCACGTGCACCAATGAATATAGAAGGAAAGCCCCTCCGATAGCAGCACTAGTACAGCGGACTAACAATTATTTGCTAAAACTTTTGACCCTCTAGGTTTCGGAGAGAGAAATTCACGTGCCCTGTTAAACGAACACCAGAAAAAACGTTGAGAAAAATTCACCAGCCACGTGCACCAATGAATATAGAAGGAAAGCCCCCCCGATAGCAGCACAAGTACAGCAGACTACCAATTATTTGCTAAAACTGTTGACCTTCAATGATTCGGATAGAGAAACCTACGTGCCCTGTTGACGAACACCAGAAAAAACGTTGAGAAAAATTCACCAGCCACGTGCACCAATGAATATAGAAGGAAAGCCCCTCCGATAAGAGCACAAGTACAGCAGACTACAAATTATTTTCTAAAACTGTTGACCCTCTAGGTTTCGGAGAGAGAAACCCACGTGCCCTGTTGACGAACACCAGAAAAAACGTTGAGAAAAATTCACCAGCCACGTGCACCAATGAATATAGAAGGAAAGCCCCTCCGATAGGAGCACAAGTACAGCAGACTACAAATTATTTTCTAAAACTGTTGACCTTCTAGGTTTCGGAGAGGGAAACCCACGTGCCCTGTTGACGAACACCAGAAAAAACGTTGAGAAAAATTCACCAGCCACGTGCACCAATGAATATAGAAGGAAAGCCCCTCCGATAGGAGCACAAGTACAGCAGACTACAAATTATTTTCTAAAACTGTTGACCTTCTAGGTTTCGGAGAGAGAAACCCACGTGCCCTGTTGACGAACACCAGAAAAAACGTTGAGAAAAATTCACCAGCCACGTGCACCAATGAATATAGAAGGAAAGCCCCTCCGATAGGAGCACAAGTACAGCAGACTACAAATTATTTTCTAAAACTGTTGACCCTCTAGGTTTCGGAGAGAGAAACCCACGTGCCCTGTTGACGAACACCAGAAAAAACGTTGAGAAAAATTCACCATCCACGTGCACCAATGAATATAGACGGAAAGCCCCTCCGATAGGAGCACAAGTACAGCAGACTACAAATTATTTTCTAAAACTGTTGACCTTCTAGGTTTCGGAGAGAGAAACCCACGTGCCCTGTTGACGAACACCAGAAAAAACGTTGAGAAAAATTTACCAGCCACGTGCACCAATAATATAGAAGGAAAGCCCCTCCGTTAGCAGCACAAGTACAGCAGACTAACAATTATTTGCTAAAACTGTTGACCCTCTAGGTTTCGGAGAGAGAAACCCACGTGCCCTGTTGAGGAACACCAGAAAAAACGTTGAGAAAAATTCACCAGCCACGTGCACCAATGAATATAGAAGGAAAGCCCCTCCGATAGCAGCACAAGTACAGCGGACTAACAATTATTTGCTAAAACTTTTGACCCTCTAGGTTTCGGAGAGAGAAACCCACGTGCCCTGTTAAACGAACACCAGAAAAAACGTTGAGAAAAATTCACCAGCCACGTGCACCAATGAATATAGAAGGAAAGCCCCCCCGATAGTAGCACAAGTACAGCAGACTACCACTTATTTGCTAAAACTGTTGACCTTCAATGATTCGGATAGAGAAACCTACGTGCCCTGTTGACGAACACCAGAAAAAACGTTGAAAAAAATTTACCAGCCACGTGCACCAATAATATAGAAGGAAAGCCCCTCCGTTAGCAGCACAAGTACAGCAGACTAACAATTATTTGCTAAAACTGTTGACCCTCTAGGTTTCGGAGAGAGAAACCCACGTGCCCTGTTGAGGAACACCAGAAAAAACGTTGAGAAAAATTCACCAGCCACGTGCACCAATGAATATAGAAGGAAAGCCCCTCCGATAGCAGCACAAGTACAGCGGACTAACAATTATTTGCTAAAACTTTTGACCCTCTAGGTTTCGGAGAGAGAAACCCACGTGCCCTGTTAAACGAACACCAGAAAAAACGTTGAGAAAAATTCACCAGCCACGTGCACCAATGAATATAGAAGGAAAGCCCCTCCGATAGCAGCACAAGTACAGCGGACTAACAATTATTTGCTAAAACTTTTGACCCTCTAGGTTTCGGAGAGAGAATCCCACGTGCCCTGTTAAACGAACACCAGAAAAAACGTTGAGAAAAATTCACCAGCCACGTGCACCAATGAATATAGAAGGAAAGCCCCCCCGATAGTAGCACAAGTACAGCAGACTACCACTTATTTGCTAAAACTGTTGACCTTCAATGATTCGGATAGAGAAACCTACGTGCCCTGTTGACGAACACCAGAAAAAACGTAGAGAAAAATTCACCAGCCACGTGCACCAATGAATATAGAAGGAAACCCCTCCGATAGGAGCACAAGTACAGCAGGCTACAAATTATTTTCTAAAACTGTAGACCTTCTAGGTTTCGGAGAGAGAAACCCACGTGCCCTGTTGACGAACACCAGAAAGAACGTTGAGAAAAATTCACCAGCCACGTGCACCTATGAATATAGAAGGAAAGCCCCTCCGATTGGAGCACAAGTACAGCAGACTAACAATTATTTGCTAAAACTGTTGACCCTCTAGGTTTCGGAGAGAGAAACCCACGTTCCCTGTTGAGGAACACCAGAAAAAACGTTGAGAAAAATTCACCAGCCACGTGCACCAATGAATATAGAAGGAAAGCCCCTCCGATAGCAGCACAAGTACAGCAGACTAACAATTATTTGCTAAAACTGTTGACCCTCTAGGTTTCGGAGAGAGAAACCCACGTGCCCTGTTGAGGAACACCAGAAAAAACGTTGAGAAAAATTCACCAGCCACGTGCACCAATGAATATAGAAGGAAAGCCCATCCGATAGCAGCATAAGTACAGCGGACTAACAATTATTTGCTAAAACTTTTGACCCTCTAGGTTTCGGAGAGAGAAACCCACGTGCCCTGTTAAACGAACACCAGAAAAAACGTTGAAAAAAATTTACCAGCCACGTGCACCAATAATATAGAAGGAAAGCCCCTCCGTTAGCAGCACAAGTACAGCAGACTAACAATTATTTGCTAAAACTGTTGACCCTCTAGGTTTCGGAGAGAGAAACCCACGTGCCCTGTTGAGGAACACCAGAAAAAACGTTGAGAAAAATTCACCAGCCACGTGCACCAATGAATATAGAAGGAAAGCCCATCCGATAGCAGCATAAGTACAGCGGACTAACAATTATTTGCTAAAACTTTTGACCCTCTAGGTTTCGGAGAGAGAAACCCACGTGCCCTGTTAAACGAACACCAGAAAAAACGTTGAGAAAAATTCACCAGCCACGTGCACCAATGAATATAGAAGGAAAGCCCCTCCGATAGGAGCACAAGTACAGCAGACTACAAATTATTTTCTAAAACTGTTGACCTTCTAGGTTTCGGAGAGAGAAACCCACGTGCCCTGTTGACGAACACCAGAAAAAACGTTGAGAGAAATTCACCAGCCACGTGCACCAATGAATATAGAAGGAAAGCCCCTCCGATAGGAGGACAAGTACAGCAGACTACAAATTATTTTCTAAAACTGTTGACCCTCTAGGTTTCGGAGAGAGAAACCCACGTGCCCTGTTGACGAACACCAGAAAAAACGTTGAGAAAAATTCACCATCCACGTGCACCAATGAATATAGACGGAAAGCCCCTCCGATAGGAGCACAAGTATAGCAGACTACAAATTATTTTCTAAAACTGTTGACCTTCTAGGTTTCGGTGAGAGAAACCCACATGCCCTGTTAAACGAACACCAGAAAAAACGTTGAGAAAAATTCACCAGCCACGTGCACCAATGAATATAGAAGGAAAGCCCCCCCGATAGCAGCACAAGTACAGCAGACTACCACTTATTTGCTAAAACTGTTGACCTTCAATGATTCGGATAGAGAAACCTACGTGCCCTGTTGACGAACACCAGAAAAAACGTTGAGAAAAATTCACCAGCCACGTGCACCAATGAATATAGAAGGAAAGCCCCTCCGATAGGAGCACAAGTACAGCAGACTACAAATTATTTTCTAAAACTGTTGACCTTCTAGGTTTCGGAGAGGGAAACCCACGTGCCCTGTTGACGAACACCAGAAAAAACGTTGAGAAAAATTCACCAGCCACGTGCACCAATGAATATAGAAGGAAAGGCCCTCCGATAGGAGCACAAGTACAGCAGACTACAAATTATTTTCTAAAACTGTTGACCTTCTAGGTTTCGGAGAGAGAAACCCACATGCCCTGTTGACGAACACCAGAAAAAACGTTGAGAAAAATTCACCAGCCACGTGCACCAATGAATATAGAAGGAAAGCCCCTCCGATAGGAGCACAAGTACAGCAGACTACAAATTATTTTCTAAAACTGTTGACCTTCTAGGTTTCGGAGAGAGAAACCCTCGTGCCCTGTTGACGAACACCAGAAAAAACGTTGAGAAAAATTCACCAGCCACGTGCACCAATGAATATAGAAGGAAAGCCCCTCCGATAGCAGCACAAGTACAGCAGACTACCAATTATTTGCTAAAACTGTTGACCTTCAATGATTCGGAGAGAGAAACCTACGTGCCCTGTTGACGAACACCAGAAAAAACGTTGAGAAAAATTCACCAGCCACGTGCACCAATGAATATAGAAGGAAAGCCCCTCCGATAAGAGCACAAGTACAGCAGACTACAAATTATTTTCTAAAACTGTTGACCCTCTAGGTTTCGGAGAGAGAAACCCACGTGCCCTGTTGACGAACACCAGAAAAAACGTTGAGAAAAATTCACCAGCCACGTGCACCAATGAATATAGAAGGAAAGCCCCTCCGATAGGAGCACAAGTACAGCAGACTACAAATTATTTTCTAAAACTGTTGACCTTCTAGGTTTCGGAGAGGGAAACCCACGTGCCCTGTTGACGAACACCAGAAAAAACGTTGAGAAAAATTCACCAGCCACGTGCACCAATGAATATAGAAGGAAAGCCCCTCCGATAGGAGCACAAGTACAGCAGACTACAAATTATTTTCTAAAACTGTTGACCTTCTAGGTTTCGGAGAGAGAAACCCACGTGCCCTGTTGACGAACACCAGAAAAAACGTTGAGAGAAATTCACCAGCCACGTGCACCAATGAATATAGAAGGAAAGCCCCTCCGATAGGAGGACAAGTACAGCAGACTACAAATTATTTTCTAAAACTGTTGACCCTCTAGGTTTCGGAGAGAGAAACCCACGTGCCCTGTTGACGAACACCAGAAAAAACGTTGAGAAAAATTCACCATCCACGTGCACCAATGAATATAGACGGAAAGCCCCTCCGATAGGAGCACAAGTACAGCAGACTACAAATTATTTTCTAAAACTGTTGACCTTCTGGGTTTCGGAGAGAGAAACCCACATGCCCTGTTGACGAACACCAGAAAAAACGTTGAGAAAAATTCACCAGCCACGTGCACCAATGAATATAGAAGGAAAGCCCCTCCGATAGGAGCACAAGTACAGCAAACTACAAATTATTTTCTAAAACTGTTGACCTTCTAGGTTTCGGAGAGAGAAACCCACGTGCCCTGTTGACGAACACCAGAAAAAACGTTGAGAGAAATTCACCAGCCACGTGCACCAATGAATATAGAAGGAAAGCCCCTCCGATAGGAGGACAAGTACAGCAGACTACAAATTATTTTCTAAAACTGTTGACCCTCTAGGTTTCGGAGAGAGAAACCCACGTGCCCTGTTGACGAACACCAGAAAAAACGTTGAGAAAAATTCACCAGCCACGTGCACCAATGAATATAGAAGGAAAGCCCCTCCGATAGCAGCACAAGTACAGCAGACTACCAATTATTTGCTAAAACTGTTGACCTTCAATGATTCGGAGAGAGAAACCCACGTGCCCTGTTGACGAACTCCAGAAAAAACGTTGAGAAAAATTCACCAGCCACGTGCACCAATAATATAGAAGGAAAGCCCCTCCGTTAGCAGCACAAGTACAGCAGACTAACAATTATTTGCTAAAACTGTTGACCCTCTAGGTTTCGGAGAGAGAAACCCACGTGCCCTGTTGAGGAACACCAGAAAAAACGTTGAGAAAAATTCACCAGCCACGTGCACCAATGAATATAGAAGGAAAGCCCCTCCGATAGCAGCACAAGTACAGCGGACTAACAATTATTTGCTAAAACTTTTGACCATCTAGGTTTCGGAGAGAGAAATTCACGTGCCCTGTTAAACGAACACCAGAAAAAACGTTGAGAAAAATTCACCAGCCACGTGCACCAATGAATATAGAAGGAAAGCCCCCCCGATAGCAGCACAAGTACAGCAGACTACCAATTATTTGCTAAAACTGTTGACCTTCAATGATTCGGATAGAGAAACCTACGTGCCCTGTTGACGAACACCAGAAAAAACGTTGAGAAAAATTCACCAGCCACGTGCACCAATGAATATAGAAGGAAAGCCCCTCCGATAGGAGGACAAGTACAGCAGACTACAAATTATTTTCTAAAACTGTTGACCCTCTAGGTTTCGGAGAGAGAAACCCACGTGCCCTGTTGACGAACACCAGAAAAAACGTTGAGAAAAATTCACCATCCACGTGCACCAATGAATATAGACGGAAAGCCCCTCCGATAGGAGCACAAGTACAGCAGACTACAAATTATTTTCTAAAACTGTTGACCTTCTAGGTTTCGGAGAGAGAAACCCACGTGCCCTTTTGACGAACACCAGAAAAAACGTTGAGAAAAATTTACCAGCCACGTGCACCAATAATATAGAAGGAAAGCCCCTCCGTTAGCAGCACAAGCACAGCAGACTAACAATTATTTGCTAAAACTGTTGACCCTCTAGGTTTCGGAGAGAGAAACCCACGTGCCCTGTTGAGGAACACCAGAAAAAACGTTGAGAAAAATTCACCAGCCACGTGCACCAATGAATATAGAAGGAAAGCCCCTCCGATAGCAGCACAAGTACAGCGGACTAACAATTATTTGCTAAAACTTTTGACCCTCTAGGTTTCGGAGAGAGAAACCCACGTGCCCTGTTATACGAACACCAGAAAAAACGTTGAGAAAAATTCACCAGCCACGTGCACCAATGAATATAGAAGGAAAGCCCCCCCGATAGTAGCACAAGTACAGCAGACTACCACTTATTTGCTAAAACTGTTGACCTTCAATGATTCGGATAGACAAACCTACGTGCCCTGTTGACGAACACCAGAAAAAACGTAGAGAAAAATTCACCAGCCACGTGCACCAATGAATATAGAAGGAAACCCCTCCGATAGGAGCACAAGTACAGCAGGCTACAAATTATTTTCTAAAACTGTAGACCTTCTAGGTTTCGGAGAGAGAAACCCACGTGCCCTGTTGACGAACACCAGAAAGAACGTTGAGAAAAATTCACCAGCCACGTGCACCTATGAATATAGAAGGAAAGCCCCTCCGATAGGAGCACAAGTACAGCAGACTACCAATTATTTGCTAAAACTGTTGACCTTCAATGATTCGGAGAGAGAAACCCACGTGCCCTGTTGACGAACACCAGAAAAAACGTTGAAAAAAATTTACCAGCCACGTGCACCAATGAATATAGAAGGAAAGTCCCCCCGATAGTAGCACAAGTACAGCAGACTACCACTTATTTGCTAAAACTGTTGACCTTCAATGATTCGGATAGACAAACCTACGTGCCCTGTTGACGAACACCAGAAAAAACGTAGAGAAAAATTCACCAGCCACGTGCACCAATGAATATAGAAGGAAACCCCTCCGATAGGAGCACAAGTACAGCAGGCTACAAATTATTTTCTAAAACTGTAGACCTTCTAGGTTTCGGAGAGAGAAACCCACGTGCCCTGTTGACGAACACCAGAAAGAACGTTGAGAAAAATTCACCAGCCACGTGCACCTATGAATATAGAAGGAAAGCCCCTCCGATAGGAGCTCAAGTACAGCAGACTACCAATTATTTGCTAAAACTGTTGACCTTCAATGATTCGGAGAGAGAAACCCACGTGCCCTGTTGACGAACACCAGAAAAAACGTTGAAAAAAATTTACCAGCCACGTGCACCAATAATATAGAAGGAAAGCCCCTCCGTTAGCAGCACAAGTACAGCAGACTAACAATTATTTGCTAAAACTGTTGACCCTCTAGGTTTCGGAGAGAGAAACCCACGTGCCCTGTTGAGGAACACCAGAAAAAACGTTGAGAAAAATTCACCAGCCACGTGCACCAATGAATATAGAAGGAAAGCCCATCCGATAGCAGCATAAGTACAGCGGACTAACAATTATTTGCTAAAACTTTTGACCCTCTAGGTTTCGGAGAGAGAAACCCACGTGCCCTGTTAAACGAACACCAGAAAAAACGTTGAGAAAAATTCACCAGCCACGTGCACCAATGAATATAGAAGGAAAGCCCCCCCGATAGCAGCACAAGTACAGCAGACTACCACTTATTTGCTAAAACTGTTGACCTTCAATGATTCGGATAGAGAAACCTACGTGCCCTGTTGACGAACACCAGAAAAAACGTTGAGAAAAATTCACCAGCCACGTGCACCAATGGATATAGAAGGAAAGCCCCTCCGATAGGAGCACAAGTACAGCAGACTACAAATTATTTGCTAAAACTGTTGACCCTCTAGGTTTCGGAGAGAGAAACCCACGTGCCCTGTTGAGGAACACCAGAAAAAACGTTGAGAAAAATTCACCAGCCACGTGCACCAATGAATATAGAAGGAAAGCCCCTCCGATAGCAGCACAAGTACAGCGGACTAACAATTATTTGCTAAAACTTTTGACCCTCTGGGTTTCGGAGAGAGAAACCCATGTGCCCTGTTAAACGAACACCAGAAAAAACGTTGAGAAAAATTCACCAGCCACGTGCACCAATGAATATAGAAGGAAAGCCCCCCCGATAGTAGCACAAGTACAGCAGACTACCACTTATTTGCTAAAACTGTTGACCTTCAATGATTCGGATAGAGAAACCTACGTGCCCTGTTGACGAACACCAGAAAAAACGTTGAGAAAAATTCACCAGCCACGTGCACCTATGAATATAGAAGGAAAGCCCCTCCGATAGGAGCACAAGTACAGCAGACTACAAATTATTTGCTAAAACTGTTGACCCTCTAGGTTTCGGAGAGAGAAACCCACGTGCCCTGTTGACGAACACCAGAAAGAACGTTGAGAAAAATTCACCAGCCACGTGCACCTATGAATATAGAAGGAAAGCCCCTCCGATAGGAGCACAAGTACAGCAGACTACCAATTATTTGCTAAAACTGTTGACCTTCAATGATTCGGAGAGAGAAACCCACGTGCCCTGTTGACGAACACCAGAAAAAACGTTGAAAAAAATTTACCAGCCACGTGCACCAATAATATAGAAGGAAAGCCCCTCCGTTAGCAGCACAAGTACAGCAGACTAACAATTATTTGCTAAAACTGTTGACCCTCTAGGTTTCGGAGAGAGAAACCCACGTGCCCTGTTGAGGAACACCAGAAAAAACGTTGAGAAAAATTCACCAGCCACGTGCACCAATGAATATAGAAGGAAAGCCCCTCCGATAGGAGCACAAGTACAGCAGACTACAAATTATTTTCTAAAACTGTTGACCCTCTAGGTTTCGGAGAGAGAAACCCACGTGCCCTGTTGACGAACACCAGAAAAAACGTTGAGAAAAATTCACCATCCACGTGCACCAATGAATATAGACGGAAAGCCCCTCCGATAGGAGCACAAGTACAGCAGACTACAAATTATTTTCTAAAACTGTTGACCTTCTAGGTTTCGGAGAGAGAAACCCACGTGCCCTGTTGACGAACACCAGAAAAAACGTTGAGAAAAATTTACCAGCCACGTGCACCAATAATATAGAAGGAAAGCCCCTCCGTTAGCAGCACAAGTACAGCAGACTAACAATTATTTGCTAAAACTGTTGACCCTCTAGGTTTCGGAGAGAGAAACCCACGTGCCCTGTTGAGGAACACCAGAAAAAACGTTGAGAAAAATTCACCAGCCACGTGCACCAATGAATATAGAAGGAAAGCCCCTCCGATAGCAGCACAAGTACAGCGGACTAACAATTATTTGCTAAAACTTTTGACCCTCTAGGTTTCGGAGAGAGAAACCCACGTGCCCTGTTAAACGAACACCAGAAAAAACGTTGAGAAAAATTCACCAGCCACGTGCACCAATGAATATAGAAGGAAAGTCCCCCCGATAGTAGCACAAGTACAGCAGACTACCACTTATTTGCTAAAACTGTTGACCTTCAATGATTCGGATAGACAAACCTACGTGCCCTGTTGACGAACACCAGAAAAAACGTAGAGAAAAATTCACCAGCCACGTGCACCAATGAATATAGAAGGAAACCCCTCCGATAGGAGCACAAGTACAGCAGGCTACAAATTATTTTCTAAAACTGTAGACCTTCTAGGTTTCGGAGAGAGAAACCCACGTGCCCTGTTGACGAACACCAGAAAGAACGTTGAGAAAAATTCACCAGCCACGTGCACCTATGAATATAGAAGGAAAGCCCCTCCGATAGGAGCACAAGTACAGCAGACTACCAATTATTTGCTAAAACTGTTGACCTTCAATGATTCGGAGAGAGAAACCCACGTGCCCTGTTGACGAACACCAGAAAAAACGTTGAAAAAAATTTACCAGCCACGTGCACCAATAATATAGAAGGAAAGCCCCTCCGTTAGCAGCACAAGTATAGCAGACTAACAATTATTTGCTAAAACTGTTGACCCTCTAGGTTTCGGAGAGAGAAACCCACGTGCCCTGTTGAGGAACACCAGAAAAAACGTTGAGAAAAATTCACCAGCCACGTGCACCAATGAATATAGAAGGAAAGCCCATCCGATAGCAGCATAAGTACAGCGGACTAACAATTATTTGCTAAAACTTTTGACCCTCTAGGTTTCGGAGAGAGAAACCCACGTGCCCTGTTAAACGAACACCAGAAAAAACGTTGAGAAAAATTCACCAGCCACGTGCACCAATGAATATAGAAGGAAAGCCCCCCCGATAGCAGCACAAGTACAGCAGACTACCACTTATTTGCTAAAACTGTTGACCTTCAATGATTCGGATAGAGAAACCTACGTGCCCTGTTGACGAACACCAGAAAAAACGTTGAGAAAAATTCACCAGCCACGTGCACCAATGGATATAGAAGGAAAGCCCCTCCGATAGGAGCACAAGTACAGCAGACTACAAATTATTTGCTAAAACTGTTGACCCTCTAGGTTTCGGAGAGAGAAACCCACGTGCCCTGTTGAGGAACACCAGAAAAAACGTTGAGAAAAATTCACCAGCCACGTGCACCAATGAATATAGAAGGAAAGCCCCTCCGATAGCAGCACAAGTACAGCGGACTAACAATTATTTGCTAAAACTTTTGACCCTCTGGGTTTCGGAGAGAGAAACCCATGTGCCCTGTTAAACGAACACCAGAAAAAACGTTGAGAAAAATTCACCAGCCACGTGCACCAATGAATATAGAAGGAAAGCCCCCCCGATAGTAGCACAAGTACAGCAGACTACCACTTATTTGCTAAAACTGTTGACCTTCAATGATTCGGATAGAGAAACCTACGTGCCCTGTTGACGAACACCAGAAAAAACGTTGAGAAAAATTCACCAGCCACGTGCACCAATGAATATAGAAGGAAACCCCTCCGATAGGAGCACAAGTACAGCAGGCTACAAATTATTTTTTAAAACTGTAGACCTTCTAGGTTTCGGAGAGAGAAACCCACGTGCCCTGTTGACGAACACCAGAAAGAACGTTGAGAAAAATTCACCAGCCACGTGCACCTATGAATATAGAAGGAAAGCCCCTCCGATAGGAGCACAAGTACAGCAGACTACCAATTATTTGCTAAAACTGTTGACCTTCAATGATTCGGAGAGAGAAACCCACGTGCCCTGTTGACGAACACCAGAAAAAACGTTGAGAAAAATTTACCAGCCACGTGCACCAATAATATAGAAGGAAAGCCCCTCCGTTAGCAGCACAAGTACAGCAGACTAACAATTATTTGTTAAAACTGTTGACCCTCTAGGTTTCGGAGAGAGAAACCCACGTGCCCTGTTGAGGAACACCAGAAAAAACGTTGAGAAAAATTCACCAGCCACGTGCACCAATGAATATAGAAGGAAAGCCCCTCCGATAGCAGCATAAGTACAGCGGACTAACAATTATTTGCTAAAACTTTTGACCCTCTAGGTTTCGGAGAGAGAAACCCACGTGCCCTGTTAAACGAACACCAGAAAAAACGTTGAGAAAAATTCACCAGCCACGTGCACCAATGAATATAGAAGGAAAGCCCCCCCGATAGCAGCACAAGTACAGCAGACTACCACTTATTTGCTAAAACTGTTGACCTTCAATGATTCGGATAGAGAAACCTACGTGCCTTGTTGACGAACACCAGAAAAAACGTTGAGAAAAATTCACCAGCCACGTGCACCAATGAATATAGAAGGAAAGCCCCTCCGATAGGAGCACAAGTACAGCAGACTACAAATTATTTTCTAAAACTGTTGACCTTCTAGGTTTCGGAGAGGGAAACCCACGTGCCCTGTTGACGAACACCAGAAAAAACGTTGAGAAAAATTCACCAGCCACGTGCACCAATGAATATAGAAGGAAAGGCCCTCCGATAGGAGCCCAAGTACAGCAGACTACAAATTATTTTCTAAAACTGTTGACCTTCTAGGTTTCGGAGAGAGAAACCCTCGTGCCCTGTTGACGAACACCAGAAAAAACGTTGAGAAAAATTCACCAGCCACGTGCACCAATGAATATAGAAGGAAAGCCCCTCCGATAGCAGCACAAGTACAGCAGACTACCAATTATTTGCTAAAACTGTTGACCCTCTAGGTTTCGGAGAGAGAAACCCACGTGCCCTGTTGAGGAACACCAGAAAAAACGTTGAGAAAAATTCACCAGCCACGTGCACCAATGAATATAGAAGGAAAGCCCCTCCGATAGCAGCACAAGTACAGCGGACTAACAATTATTTGCTAAAACTTTTGACCCTCTAGGTTTCGGAGAGAGAAATTCACGTGCCCTGTTAAACGAACACCAGAAAAAACGTTGAGAAAAATTCACCAGCCACGTGCACCAATGAATATAGAAGGAAAGCCCCCCCGATAGCAGCACAAGTACAGCAGACTACCAATTATTTGCTAAAACTGTTGACCTTCAATGATTCGGATAGAGAAACCTACGTGCCCTGTTGACGAACACCAGAAAGAACGTTGAGAAAAATTCACCAGCCACGTGCACCTATGAATATAGAAGGAAAGCCCCTCCGATAGGAGCACAAGTACAGCAGACTACCAATTATTTGCTAAAACTGTTGACCTTCAATGATTCGGAGAGAGAAACCCACGTGCCCTGTTGACGAACACCAGAAAAAACGTTGAGAAAAATTTACCAGCCACGTGCACCAATAATATAGAAGGAAAGCCCCTCCGTTAGCAGCACAAGTACAGCAGACTAACAATTATTTGCTAAAACTGTTGACCCTCTAGGTTTCGGAGAGAGAAACCCACGTGCCCTGTTGAGGAACACCAGAAAAAACGTTGAGAAAAATTCACCAGCCACGTGCACCAATGAATATAGAAGGAAAGCCCCTCCGATAGCAGCATAAGTACAGCGGACTAACAATTATTTGCTAAAACTTTTGACCCTCTAGGTTTCGGAGAGAGAAACCCACGTGCCCTGTTAAACGAACACCAGAAAAAACGTTGAGAAAAATTCACCAGCCACGTGCACCAATGAATATAGAAGGAAAGCCCCCCCGATAGCAGCACAAGTACAGCAGACTACCACTTATTTGCTAAAACTGTTGACCTTCAATGATTCGGATAGAGAAACCTACGTGCCTTGTTGACGAACACCAGAAAAAACGTTGAGAAAAATTCACCAGCCACGTGCACCAATGAATATAGAAGGAAAGCCCCTCCGATAGGAGCACAAGTACAGCAGACTACAAATTATTTTCTAAAACTGTTGACCTTCTAGGTTTCGGAGAGGGAAACCCACGTGCCCTGTTGACGAACACCAGAAAAAACGTTGAGAAAAATTCACCAGCCACGTGCACCAATGAATATAGAAGGAAAGGCCCTCCGATAGGAGCCCAAGTACAGCAGACTACAAATTATTTTCTAAAACTGTTGACCTTCTAGGTTTCGGAGAGAGAAACCCACATGCCCTGTTGACGAACACCAGAAAAAACGTTGAGAAAAATTCACCAGCCACGTGCACCAATGAATATAGAAGGAAAGCCCCTCCGATAGGAGCACAAGTACAGCAGACTACAAATTATTTTCTAAAACTGTTGACCTTCTAGGTTTCGGAGAGAGAAACCCTCGTGCCCTGTTGACGAACACCAGAAAAAACGTTGAGAAAAATTCACCAGCCACGTGCACCAATGAATATAGAAGGAAAGCCCCTCCGATAGCAGCACAAGTACAGCAGACTACCAATTATTTGCTAAAACTGTTGACCTTCAATGATTCGGAGAGAGAAACCCACGTGCCCTGTTGAAGAACTCCAGAAAAAACGTTGAGAAAAATTCACCAGCCACGTGCACCAATAATATAGAAGGAAAGCCCCTCCGTTAGCAGCACAAGTACAGCAGACTAACAATTATTTGCTAAAACTGTTGACCCTCTAGGTTTCGGAGAGAGAAACCCACGTGCCCTGTTGAGGAACACCAGAAAAAACGTTGAGAAAAATTCACCAGCCACGTGCACCAATGAATATAGAAGGAAAGCCCCTCCGATAGCAGCACAAGTACAGCGGACTAACAATTATTTGCTAAAACTTTTGACCCTCTAGGTTTCGGAGAGAGAAATTCACGTGCCCTGTTAAACGAACACCAGAAAAAACGTTGAGAAAAATTCACCAGCCACGTGCACCAATGAATATAGAAGGAAAGCCCCCCCGATAGCAGCACAAGTACAGCAGACTACCAATTATTTGCTAAAACTGTTGACCTTCAATGATTCGGATAGAGAAACCTACGTGCCCTGTTGACGAACACCAGAAAAAACGTTGAGAAAAATTCACCAGCCACGTGCACCAATGAATATAGAAGGAAAGCCCCTCCGATAAGAGCACAAGTACAGCAGACTACAAATTATTTTCTAAAACTGTTGACCCTCTAGGTTTCGGAGAGAGAAACCCACGTGCCCTGTTGACGAACACCAGAAAAAACGTTGAAAAAAATTCACCAGCCACGTGCACCAATGAATATAGAAGGAAAGCCCCTCCGATAGGAGCACAAGTACAGCAGACTACAAATTATTTTCTAAAACTGTTGACCTTCTAGGTTTCGGAGAGGGAAACCCACGTGCCCTGTTGACGAACACCAGAAAAAACGTTGAGAAAAATTCACCAGCCACGTGCACCAATGAATATAGAAGGAAAGGCCCTCCGATAGGAGCACAAGTACAGCAGACTACAAATTATTTTCTAAAACTGTTGACCTTCTAGGTTTCGGAGAGAGAAACCCACATGCCCTGTTGACGAACACCAGAAAAAACGTTGAGAAAAATTCACCAGCCACGTGCACCAATGAATATAGAAGGAAAGCCCCTCCGATAGGAGCACAAGTACAGCAGACTACAAATTATTTTCTAAAACTGTTGACCTTCTAGGTTTCGGAGAGAGAAACCCACGTGCCCTGTTGACGAACACCAGAAAAAACGTTGAGAAAAATTCACCATCCACGTGCACTAATGAATATAGACGGAAAGCCCCTCCGATAGGAGCACAAGTACAGCAGACTACAAATTATTTTCTAAAACTGTTGACCTTCTAGGTTTCGGAGAGAGAAACCCACGTGCCCTGTTGACGAACACCAGAAAAAACGTTGAGAAAAATTTACCAGCCACGTGCACCAATAATATAGAAGGAAAGCCCCTCCGTTAGCAGCACAAGTACAGCAGACTAACAATTATTTGCTAAAACTGTTGACCTTCTAGGTTTCGGAGAGAGAAACCCACATGCCCTGTTGACGAACACCAGAAAAAACGTTGAGAAAAATTCACCAGCCACGTGCACCAATGAATATAGAAGGAAAGCCCCTCCGATAGGAGCACAAGTACAGCAGACTACAAATTATTTTCTAAAACTGTTGACCTTCTAGGTTTCGGAGAGGGAAACCCACGTGCCCTGTTGACGAACACCAGAAAAAACGTTGAGAAAAATTCACCAGCCACGTGCACCAATGAATATAGAAGGAAAGGCCCTCCGATAGGAGCCCAAGTACAGCAGACTACAAATTATTTTCTAAAACTGTTGACCTTCTAGGTTTCGGAGAGAGAAACCCACATGCCCTGTTGACGAACACCAGAAAAAACGTTGAGAAAAATTCACCAGCCACGTGCACCAATGAATATAGAAGGAAAGCCCCTCCGATAGGAGCACAAGTACAGCAGACTACAAATTATTTTCTAAAACTGTTGACCTTCTAGGTTTCGGAGAGAGAAACCCTCGTGCCCTGTTGACGAACACCAGAAAAAACGTTGAGAAAAATTCACCAGCCACGTGCACCAATGAATATAGAAGGAAAGCCCCTCCGATAGCAGCACAAGTACAGCAGACTACCAATTATTTGCTAAAACTGTTGACCTTCAATGATTCGGAGAGAGAAACCCACGTGCCCTGTTGACGAACTCCAGAAAAAACGTTGAGAAAAATTCACCAGCCACGTGCACCAATAATATAGAAGGAAAGCCCCTCCGTTAGCAGCACAAGTACAGCAGACTAACAATTATTTGCTAAAACTGTTGACCCTCTAGGTTTCGGAGAGAGAAACCCACGTGCCCTGTTGAGGAACACCAGAAAAAACGTTGAGAAAAATTCACCAGCCACGTGCACCAATGAATATAGAAGGAAAGCCCCTCCGATAGCAGCACAAGTACAGCGGACTAACAATTATTTGCTAAAACTTTTGACCCTCTAGGTTTCGGAGAGAGAAATTCACGTGCCCTGTTAAACGAACACCAGAAAAAACGTTGAGAAAAATTCACCAGCCACGTGCACCAATGAATATAGAAGGAAAGCCCCCCCGATAGCAGCACAAGTACAGCAGACTACCAATTATTTGCTAAAACTGTTGACCTTCAATGATTCGGATAGAGAAACCTACGTGCCCTGTTGACGAACACCAGAAAAAACGTTGAGAAAAATTCACCAGCCACGTGCACCAATGAATATAGAAGGAAAGCCCCTCCGATAAGAGCACAAGTACAGCAGACTACAAATTATTTTCTAAAACTGTTGACCCTCTAGGTTTCGGAGAGAGAAACCCACGTGCCCTGTTGACGAACACCAGAAAAAACGTTGAGAAAAATTCACCAGCCACGTGCACCAATGAATATAGAAGGAAAGCCCCTCCGATAGGAGCACAAGTACAGCAGACTACAAATTATTTTCTAAAACTGTTGACCTTCTAGGTTTCGGAGAGGGAAACCCACGTGCCCTGTTGACGAACACCAGAAAAAACGTTGAGAAAAATTCACCAGCCACGTGCACCAATGGATATAGAAGGAAAGCCCCTCCGATAGGAGCACAAGTACAGCAGACTACAAATTATTTGCTAAAACTGTTGACCCTCTAGGTTTCGGAGAGAGAAACCCACGTGCCCTGTTGAGGAACACCAGAAAAAACGTTGAGAAAAATTCACCAGCCACGTGCACCAATGAATATAGAAGGAAAGCCCCTCCGATAGCAGCACAAGTACAGCGGACTAACAATTATTTGCTAAAACTTTTGACCCTCTGGGTTTCGGAGAGAGAAACCCATGTGCCCTGTTAAACGAACACCAGAAAAAACGTTGAGAAAAATTCACCAGCCACGTGCACCAATGAATATAGAAGGAAAGCCCCCCCGATAGTAGCACAAGTACAGCAGACTACCACTTATTTGCTAAAACTGTTGACCTTCAATGATTCGGATAGAGAAACCTACGTGCCCTGTTGACGAACACCAGAAAAAACGTTGAGAAAAATTCACCAGCCACGTGCACCAATGAATATAGAAGGAAACCCCTCCGATAGGAGCACAAGTACAGCAGGCTACAAATTATTTTTTAAAACTGTAGACCTTCTAGGTTTCGGAGAGAGAAACCCACGTGCCCTGTTGACGAACACCAGAAAGAACGTTGAGAAAAATTCACCAGCCACGTGCACCTATGAATATAGAAGGAAAGCCCCTCCGATAGGAGCACAAGTACAGCAGACTACCAATTATTTGCTAAAACTGTTGACCTTCAATGATTCGGAGAGAGAAACCCACGTGCCCTGTTGACGAACACCAGAAAAAACGTTGAGAAAAATTTACCAGCCACGTGCACCAATAATATAGAAGGAAAGCCCCTCCGTTAGCAGCACAAGTACAGCAGACTAACAATTATTTGTTAAAACTGTTGACCCTCTAGGTTTCGGAGAGAGAAACCCACGTGCCCTGTTGAGGAACACCAGAAAAAACGTTGAGAAAAATTCACCAGCCACGTGCACCAATGAATATAGAAGGAAAGCCCCTCCGATAGCAGCATAAGTACAGCGGACTAACAATTATTTGCTAAAACTTTTGACCCTCTAGGTTTCGGAGAGAGAAACCCACGTGCCCTGTTAAACGAACACCAGAAAAAACGTTGAGAAAAATTCACCAGCCACGTGCACCAATGAATATAGAAGGAAAGCCCCCCCGATAGCAGCACAAGTACAGCAGACTACCACTTATTTGCTAAAACTGTTGACCTTCAATGATTCGGATAGAGAAACCTACGTGCCTTGTTGACGAACACCAGAAAAAACGTTGAGAAAAATTCACCAGCCACGTGCACCAATGAATATAGAAGGAAAGCCCCTCCGATAGGAGCACAAGTACAGCAGACTACAAATTATTTTCTAAAACTGTTGACCTTCTAGGTTTCGGAGAGGGAAACCCACGTGCCCTGTTGACGAACACCAGAAAAAACGTTGAGAAAAATTCACCAGCCACGTGCACCAATGAATATAGAAGGAAAGGCCCTCCGATAGGAGCCCAAGTACAGCAGACTACAAATTATTTTCTAAAACTGTTGACCTTCTAGGTTTCGGAGAGAGAAACCCACATGCCCTGTTGACGAACACCAGAAAAAACGTTGAGAAAAATTCACCAGCCACGTGCACCAATGAATATAGAAGGAAAGCCCCTCCGATAGGAGCACAAGTACAGCAGACTACAAATTATTTTCTAAAACTGTTGACCTTCTAGGTTTCGGAGAGAGAAACCCTCGTGCCCTGTTGACGAACACCAGAAAAAACGTTGAGAAAAATTCACCAGCCACGTGCACCAATGAATATAGAAGGAAAGCCCCTCCGATAGCAGCACAAGTACAGCAGACTACCAATTATTTGCTAAAACTGTTGACCTTCAATGATTCGGAGAGAGAAACCCACGTGCCCTGTTGACGAACTCCAGAAAAAACGTTGAGAAAAATTCACCAGCCACGTGCACCAATAATATAGAAGGAAAGCCCCTCCGTTAGCAGCACAAGTACAGCAGACTAACAATTATTTGCTAAAACTGTTGACCCTCTAGGTTTCGGAGAGAGAAACCCACGTGCCCTGTTGAGGAACACCAGAAAAAACGTTGAGAAAAATTCACCAGCCACGTGCACCAATGAATATAGAAGGAAAGCCCCTCCGATAGCAGCACAAGTACAGCGGACTAACAATTATTTGCTAAAACTTTTGACCCTCTAGGTTTCGGAGAGAGAAATTCACGTGCCCTGTTAAACGAACACCAGAAAAAACGTTGAGAAAAATTCACCAGCCACGTGCACCAATGAATATAGAAGGAAAGCCCCCCCGATAGCAGCACAAGTACAGCAGACTACCAATTATTTGCTAAAACTGTTGACCTTCAATGATTCGGATAGAGAAACCTACGTGCCCTGTTGACGAACACCAGAAAGAACGTTGAGAAAAATTCACCAGCCACGTGCACCTATGAATATAGAAGGAAAGCCCCTCCGATAGGAGCACAAGTACAGCAGACTACCAATTATTTGCTAAAACTGTTGACCTTCAATGATTCGGAGAGAGAAACCCACGTGCCCTGTTGACGAACACCAGAAAAAACGTTGAGAAAAATTTACCAGCCACGTGCACCAATAATATAGAAGGAAAGCCCCTCCGTTAGCAGCACAAGTACAGCAGACTAACAATTATTTGCTAAAACTGTTGACCCTCTAGGTTTCGGAGAGAGAAACCCACGTGCCCTGTTGAGGAACACCAGAAAAAACGTTGAGAAAAATTCACCAGCCACGTGCACCAATGAATATAGAAGGAAAGCCCCTCCGATAGCAGCATAAGTACAGCGGACTAACAATTATTTGCTAAAACTTTTGACCCTCTAGGTTTCGGAGAGAGAAACCCACGTGCCCTGTTAAACGAACACCAGAAAAAACGTTGAGAAAAATTCACCAGCCACGTGCACCAATGAATATAGAAGGAAAGCCCCCCCGATAGCAGCACAAGTACAGCAGACTACCACTTATTTGCTAAAACTGTTGACCTTCAATGATTCGGATAGAGAAACCTACGTGCCTTGTTGACGAACACCAGAAAAAACGTTGAGAAAAATTCACCAGCCACGTGCACCAATGAATATAGAAGGAAAGCCCCTCCGATAGGAGCACAAGTACAGCAGACTACAAATTATTTTCTAAAACTGTTGACCTTCTAGGTTTCGGAGAGGGAAACCCACGTGCCCTGTTGACGAACACCAGAAAAAACGTTGAGAAAAATTCACCAGCCACGTGCACCAATGAATATAGAAGGAAAGGCCCTCCGATAGGAGCCCAAGTACAGCAGACTACAAATTATTTTCTAAAACTGTTGACCTTCTAGGTTTCGGAGAGAGAAACCCACATGCCCTGTTGACGAACACCAGAAAAAACGTTGAGAAAAATTCACCAGCCACGTGCACCAATGAATATAGAAGGAAAGCCCCTCCGATAGGAGCACAAGTACAGCAGACTACAAATTATTTTCTAAAACTGTTGACCTTCTAGGTTTCGGAGAGAGAAACCCTCGTGCCCTGTTGACGAACACCAGAAAAAACGTTGAGAAAAATTCACCAGCCACGTGCACCAATGAATATAGAAGGAAAGCCCCTCCGATAGCAGCACAAGTACAGCAGACTACCAATTATTTGCTAAAACTGTTGACCTTCAATGATTCGGAGAGAGAAACCCACGTGCCCTGTTGAAGAACTCCAGAAAAAACGTTGAGAAAAATTCACCAGCCACGTGCACCAATAATATAGAAGGAAAGCCCCTCCGTTAGCAGCACAAGTACAGCAGACTAACAATTATTTGCTAAAACTGTTGACCCTCTAGGTTTCGGAGAGAGAAACCCACGTGCCCTGTTGAGGAACACCAGAAAAAACGTTGAGAAAAATTCACCAGCCACGTGCACCAATGAATATAGAAGGAAAGCCCCTCCGATAGCAGCACAAGTACAGCGGACTAACAATTATTTGCTAAAACTTTTGACCCTCTAGGTTTCGGAGAGAGAAATTCACGTGCCCTGTTAAACGAACACCAGAAAAAACGTTGAGAAAAATTCACCAGCCACGTGCACCAATGAATATAGAAGGAAAGCCCCCCCGATAGCAGCACAAGTACAGCAGACTACCAATTATTTGCTAAAACTGTTGACCTTCAATGATTCGGATAGAGAAACCTACGTGCCCTGTTGACGAACACCAGAAAAAACGTTGAGAAAAATTCACCAGCCACGTGCACCAATGAATATAGAAGGAAAGCCCCTCCGATAAGAGCACAAGTACAGCAGACTACAAATTATTTTCTAAAACTGTTGACCCTCTAGGTTTCGGAGAGAGAAACCCACGTGCCCTGTTGACGAACACCAGAAAAAACGTTGAAAAAAATTCACCAGCCACGTGCACCAATGAATATAGAAGGAAAGCCCCTCCGATAGGAGCACAAGTACAGCAGACTACAAATTATTTTCTAAAACTGTTGACCTTCTAGGTTTCGGAGAGGGAAACCCACGTGCCCTGTTGACGAACACCAGAAAAAACGTTGAGAAAAATTCACCAGCCACGTGCACCAATGAATATAGAAGGAAAGGCCCTCCGATAGGAGCACAAGTACAGCAGACTACAAATTATTTTCTAAAACTGTTGACCTTCTAGGTTTCGGAGAGAGAAACCCACATGCCCTGTTGACGAACACCAGAAAAAACGTTGAGAAAAATTCACCAGCCACGTGCACCAATGAATATAGAAGGAAAGCCCCTCCGATAGGAGCACAAGTACAGCAGACTACAAATTATTTTCTAAAACTGTTGACCTTCTAGGTTTCGGAGAGAGAAACCCACGTGCCCTGTTGACGAACACCAGAAAAAACGTTGAGAAAAATTCACCATCCACGTGCACTAATGAATATAGACGGAAAGCCCCTCCGATAGGAGCACAAGTACAGCAGACTACAAATTATTTTCTAAAACTGTTGACCTTCTAGGTTTCGGAGAGAGAAACCCACGTGCCCTGTTGACGAACACCAGAAAAAACGTTGAGAAAAATTTACCAGCCACGTGCACCAATAATATAGAAGGAAAGCCCCTCCGTTAGCAGCACAAGTACAGCAGACTAACAATTATTTGCTAAAACTGTTGACCTTCTAGGTTTCGGAGAGAGAAACCCACATGCCCTGTTGACGAACACCAGAAAAAACGTTGAGAAAAATTCACCAGCCACGTGCACCAATGAATATAGAAGGAAAGCCCCTCCGATAGGAGCACAAGTACAGCAGACTACAAATTATTTTCTAAAACTGTTGACCTTCTAGGTTTCGGAGAGGGAAACCCACGTGCCCTGTTGACGAACACCAGAAAAAACGTTGAGAAAAATTCACCAGCCACGTGCACCAATGAATATAGAAGGAAAGGCCCTCCGATAGGAGCCCAAGTACAGCAGACTACAAATTATTTTCTAAAACTGTTGACCTTCTAGGTTTCGGAGAGAGAAACCCACATGCCCTGTTGACGAACACCAGAAAAAACGTTGAGAAAAATTCACCAGCCACGTGCACCAATGAATATAGAAGGAAAGCCCCTCCGATAGGAGCACAAGTACAGCAGACTACAAATTATTTTCTAAAACTGTTGACCTTCTAGGTTTCGGAGAGAGAAACCCTCGTGCCCTGTTGACGAACACCAGAAAAAACGTTGAGAAAAATTCACCAGCCACGTGCACCAATGAATATAGAAGGAAAGCCCCTCCGATAGCAGCACAAGTACAGCAGACTACCAATTATTTGCTAAAACTGTTGACCTTCAATGATTCGGAGAGAGAAACCCACGTGCCCTGTTGACGAACTCCAGAAAAAACGTTGAGAAAAATTCACCAGCCACGTGCACCAATAATATAGAAGGAAAGCCCCTCCGTTAGCAGCACAAGTACAGCAGACTAACAATTATTTGCTAAAACTGTTGACCCTCTAGGTTTCGGAGAGAGAAACCCACGTGCCCTGTTGAGGAACACCAGAAAAAACGTTGAGAAAAATTCACCAGCCACGTGCACCAATGAATATAGAAGGAAAGCCCCTCCGATAGCAGCACAAGTACAGCGGACTAACAATTATTTGCTAAAACTTTTGACCCTCTAGGTTTCGGAGAGAGAAATTCACGTGCCCTGTTAAACGAACACCAGAAAAAACGTTGAGAAAAATTCACCAGCCACGTGCACCAATGAATATAGAAGGAAAGCCCCCCCGATAGCAGCACAAGTACAGCAGACTACCAATTATTTGCTAAAACTGTTGACCTTCAATGATTCGGATAGAGAAACCTACGTGCCCTGTTGACGAACACCAGAAAAAACGTTGAGAAAAATTCACCAGCCACGTGCACCAATGAATATAGAAGGAAAGCCCCTCCGATAAGAGCACAAGTACAGCAGACTACAAATTATTTTCTAAAACTGTTGACCCTCTAGGTTTCGGAGAGAGAAACCCACGTGCCCTGTTGACGAACACCAGAAAAAACGTTGAGAAAAATTCACCAGCCACGTGCACCAATGAATATAGAAGGAAAGCCCCTCCGATAGGAGCACAAGTACAGCAGACTACAAATTATTTTCTAAAACTGTTGACCTTCTAGGTTTCGGAGAGGGAAACCCACGTGCCCTGTTGACGAACACCAGAAAAAACGTTGAGAAAAATTCACCAGCCACGTGCACCAATGAATATAGAAGGAAAGGCCCTCCGATAGGAGCACAAGTACAGCAGACTACAAATTATTTTCTAAAACTGTTGACCTTCTAGGTTTCGGAGAGAGAAACCCACATGCCCTGTTGACGAACACCAGAAAAAACGTTGAGAAAAATTCACCAGCCACGTGCACCAATGAATATAGAAGGAAAGCCCCTCCGATAGGAGCACAAGTACAGCAGACTACAAATTATTTTCTAAAACTGTTGACCTTCTAGGTTTCGGAGAGAGAAACCCACGTGCCCTGTTGACGAACACCAGAAAAAACGTTGAGAAAAATTCACCAACCACGTGCACTAATGAATATAGACGGAAAGCCCCTCCGATAGGAGCACAAGTACAGCAGACTACAAATTATTTTCTAAAACTGTTGACCTTCTAGGTTTCGGAGAGAGAAACCCACGTGCCCTGTTGACGAACACCAGAAAAAACGTTGAGAAAAATTTACCAGCCACGTGCACCAATAATATAGAAGGAAAGCCCCTCCGTTAGCAGCACAAGTACAGCAGACTAACAATTATTTGCTAAAACTGTTGACCTTCTAGGTTTCGGAGAGAGAAACCCACATGCCCTGTTGACGAACACCAGAAAAAACGTTGAGAAAAATTCACCAGCCACGTGCACCAATGAATATAGAAGGAAAGCCCCTCCGATAGGAGCACAAGTACAGCAGACTACAAATTATTTTCTAAAACTGTTGACCTTCTAGGTTTCGGAGAGAGAAACCCACGTGCCCTGTTGACGAACACCAGAAAAAACGTTGAGAAAAATTCACCATCCACGTGCACTAATGAATATAGACGGAAAGCCCCTCCGATAGGAGCACAAGTACAGCAGACTACAAATTATTTTCTAAAACTGTTGACCTTCTAGGTTTCGGAGAGAGAAACCCACGTGCCCTGTTGACGAACACCAGAAAAAACGTTGAGAAAAATTTACCAGCCACGTGCACCAATAATATAGAAGGAAAGCCCCTCCGTTAGCAGCACAAGTACAGCAGACTAACAATTATTTGCTAAAACTGTTGACCCTCTAGGTTTCGGAGAGAGAAACCCACGTGCCCTGTTGACGAACACCAGAAAAAACGTTGAGAAAAATTCACCAGCCACGTGCACCAATGAATATAGAAGGAAAGCCCCTCCGATAGCAGCACAAGTACAGCGGACTAACAATTATTTGCTAAAACTTTTGACCCTCTAGGTTTCGGAGAGAGAAACCCACGTGCCCTGTTAAACGAACACCAGAAAAAACGTTGAGAAAAATTCACCAGCCACGTGCACCAATGAATATAGAAGGAAAGCCCCCCCGATAGTAGCACAAGTACAGCAGACTACCACTTATTTGCTAAAACTGTTGACCTTCAATGATTCGGATAGACAAACCTACGTGCCCTGTTGACGAACACCAGAAAAAACGTAGAGAAAAATTCACCAGCCACGTGCACCAATGAATATAGAAGGAAACCCCTCCGATAGGAGCACAAGTACAGCAGGCTACAAATTATTTTCTAAAACTGTAGACCTTCTAGGTTTCGGAGAGAGAAACCCACGTGCCCTGTTGACGAACACCAGAAAGAACGTTGAGAAAAATTCACCAGCCACGTGCACCTATGAATATAGAAGGAAAGCCCCTCCGATAGGAGCACAAGTACAGCAGACTACCAATTATTTGCTAAAACTGTTGACCTTCAATGATTCGGAGAGAGAAACCCACGTGCCCTGTTGACGAACACCAGAAAAAACGTTGAAAAAAATTTACCAGCCACGTGCACCAATAATATAGAAGGAAAGCCCCTCCGTTAGCAGCACAAGTACAGCAGACTAACAATTATTTGCTAAAACTGTTGACCCTCTAGGTTTCGGAGAGAGAAACCCACGTGCCCTGTTGAGGAACACCAGAAAAAACGTTGAGAAAAATTCACCAGCCACGTGCACCAATGAATATAGAAGGAAAGCCCATCCGATAGCAGCATAAGTACAGCGGACTAACAATTATTTGCTAAAACTTTTGACCCTCTAGGTTTCGGAGAGAGAAACCCACGTGCCCTGTTAAACGAACACCAGAAAAAACGTTGAGAAAAATTCACCAGCCACGTGCACCAATGAATATAGAAGGAAAGCCCCCCCGATAGCAGCACAAGTACAGCAGACTACCACTTATTTGCTAAAACTGTTGACCTTCAATGATTCGGATAGAGAAACCTACGTGCCCTGTTGACGAACACCAGAAAAAACGTAGAGAAAAATTCACCAGCCACGTGCACCAATGGATATAGAAGGAAAGCCCCTCCGATAGGAGCAAAAGTACAGCAGACTACAAATTATTTGCTAAAACTGTTGACCCTCTAGGTTTCGGAGAGAGAAACCCACGTGCCCTGTTGAGGAACACCAGAAAAACGTTGAGAAAAATTCACCAGCCACGTGCACCAATGAATATAGAAGGAAAGCCCCTCCGATAGCAGCACAAGTACAGCGGACTACAAATTATTTTCTAAAACTGTTGACCCTCTAGGTTTCGGAGAGAGAAACCCACGTGCCCTGTTGACGAACACCAGAAAAAACGTTGAGAAAAATTCACCATCCACGTGCACCAATGAATATAGACGGAAAGCCCCTCCGATAGGAGCACAAGTACAGCAGACTACAAATTATTTTCTAAAACTGTTGACCTTCTAGGTTTCGGAGAGAGAAACCCACGTGCCCTGTTGACGAACACCAGAAAAAACGTTGAGAAAAATTTACCAGCCACGTGCACCAATAATATAGAAGGAAAGCCCCTCCGTTAGCAGCACAAGTACAGCAGACTAACAATTATTTGCTAAAACTGTTGACCCTCTAGGTTTCGGAGAGAGAAACCCACGTGCCCTGTTGACGAACACCAGAAAAAACGTTGAGAAAAATTCACCAGCCACGTCCACCAATGAATATAGAAGGAAAGCCCCTTCCGATAGCAGCACAAGTACAGCGGACTAACAATTGTTTGCTAAAACTTTGACCCTCTAGGTTTCGGAGAGAGAAAGCCACGTGCCCTGTTAAACGAACACCAGAAAAAACGTTGAGAAAAATTCACCAGCCACGTGCACCAATGAATATAGAAGGAAAGCCCCCCCGATAGTAGCACAAGTACAGCAGACTACCACTTATTTGCTAAAACTGTTGACCTTCAATGATTCGGATAGACAAACCTACGTGCCCTGTTGACGAACTCCAGAAAAAACGTAGAGAAAAATTCACCAGCCACGTGCACCAATGAATATAGAAGGAAACCCCTCCGATAGGAGCACAAGTACAGCAGGCTACAAATTATTTTCTAAAACTGTAGACCTTCTAGGTTTCGGAGAGAGAAACCCACGTGCCCTGTTGACGAACACCAGAAAGAACGTTGAGAAAAATTCACCAGCCACGTGCACCTATGAATATAGAAGGAAAGCCCCTCCGATAGGAGCACAAGTACAGCAGACTACCAATTATTTGCTAAAACTGTTGACCTTCAATGATTCGGAGAGAGAAACCCACGTGCCCTGTTGACGAACACCAGAAAAAACGTTGAAAAAAATTTACCAGCCACGTGCACCAATAATATAGAAGGAAAGCCCCTCCGTTAGCAGCACAAGTACAGCAGACTAACAATTATTTGCTAAAACTGTTGACCCTCTAGGTTTCGGAGAGAGAAACCCACGTGCCCTGTTGAGGAACACCAGAAAAAACGTTGAGAAAAATTCACCAGCCACGTGCACCAATGAATATAGAAGGAAAGCCCATCCGATAGCAGCATAAGTACAGCGGACTAACAATTATTTGCTAAAACTTTTGACCCTCTAGGTTTCGGAGAGAGAAACCCACGTGCCCTGTTAAACGAACACCAGAAAAAACGTTGAGAAAAATTCACCAGCCACGTGCACCAATGAATATAGAAGGAAAGCCCCCCCGATAGCAGCACAAGTACAGCAGACTACCACTTATTTGCTAAAACTGTTGACCTTCAATGATTCGGATAGAGAAACCTACGTGCCCTGTTGACGAACACCAGAAAAAACGTTGAGAAAAATTCACCAGCCACGTGCACCAATGGATATAGAAGGAAAGCCCCTCCGATAGGAGCACAAGTACAGCAGACTACAAATTATTTGCTAAAACTGTTGACCCTCTAGGTTTCGGAGAGAGAAACCCACGTGCCCTGTTGAGGAACACCAGAAAAAACGTTGAGAAAAATTCACCAGCCACGTGCACCAATGAATATAGAAGGAAAGCCCCTCCGATAGCAGCACAAGTACAGCGGACTAACAATTATTTGCTAAAACTTTTGACCCTCTAGGTTTCGGAGAGAGAAACCCACGTGCCCTGTTAAACGAACACCAGAAAAAACGTTGAGAAAAATTCACCAGCCACGTGCACCAATGAATATAGAAGGAAAGCCCCCCCGATAGTAGCACAAGTACAGCAGACTACCACTTATTTGCTAAAACTGTTGACCTTAAATGATTCGGATAGAGAAACCTACGTGCCCTGTTGACGAACACCAGAAAAAACGTTGAGAAAAATTCACCAGCCACGTGCACCAATGAATATAGAAGGAAACCCCTCCGATAGGAGCACAAGTACAGCAGGCTACAAATTATTTTCTAAAACTGTAGACCTTCTAGGTTTCGGAGAGAGAAACCCACGTGCCCTGTTGACGAACACCAGAAAGAACGTTGAGAAAAATTCACCAGCCACGTGCACCTATGAATATAGAAGGAAAGCCCCTCCGATAGGAGCACAAGTACAGCAGACTACCAATTATTTGCTAAAACTGTTGACCTTCAATGATTCGGAGAGAGAAACCCACGTGCCCTGTTGACGAACACCAGAAAAAACGTTGAAAAAAATTTACCAGCCACGTGCACCAATAATATAGAAGGAAAGCCCCTCCGTTAGCAGCACAAGTACAGCAGACTAACAATTATTTGCTAAAACTGTTGACCCTCTAGGTTTCGGAGAGAGAAACCCACGTGCCCTGTTGAGGAACACCAGAAAAAACGTTGAGAAAAATTCACCAGCCACGTGCACCAATGAATATAGAAGGAAAGCCCATCCGATAGCAGCATAAGTACAGCGGACTAACAATTATTTGCTAAAACTTTTGACCCTCTAGGTTTCGGAGAGAGAAACCCACGTGCCCTGTTAAACGAACACCAGAAAAAACGTTGAGAAAAATTCACCAGCCACGTGCACCAATGAATATAGAAGGAAAGCCCCCCCGATAGCAGCACAAGTACAGCAGACTACCACTTATTTGCTAAAACTGTTGACCTTCAATGATTCGGATAGAGAAACCTACGTGCCCTGTTGACGAACACCAGAAAAAACGTTGAGAAAAATTCACCAGCCACGTGCACCAATGGATATAGAAGGAAAGCCCCTCTGATAGGAGCACAAGTACAGCAGACTACAAATTATTTGCTAAAACTGTTGACCCTCTAGGTTTCGGAGAGAGAAACCCACGTGCCCTGTTGAGGAACACCAGAAAAAACGTTGAGAAAAATTCACCAGCCACGTGCACCAATGAATATAGAAGGAAAGCCCCTCCGATAGCAGCACAAGTACAGCGGACTAACAATTATTTGCTAAAACTTTTGACCCTCTAGGTTTCGGAGAGAGAAACCCACGTGCCCTGTTAAACGAACACCAGAAAAAACGTTGAGAAAAATTCACCAGCCACGTGCACCAATGAATATAGAAGGAAAGCCCCCCCGATAGTAGCACAAGTACAGCAGACTACCACTTATTTGCTAAAACTGTTGACCTTCAATGATTCGGATAGAGAAACCTACGTGCCCTGTTGACGAACACCAGAAAAAACGTTGAGAAAAATTCACCAGCCACGTGCACCAATGAATATAGAAGGAAACCCCTCCGATAGGAGCACAAGTACAGCAGGCTACAAATTATTTTCTAAAACTGTAGACCTTCTAGGTTTCGGAGAGAGAAACCCACGTGCCCTGTTGACGAACACCAGAAAGAACGTTGAGAAAAATTCACCAGCCACGTGCACCTATGAATATAGAAGGAAAGCCCCTCCGATAGGAGCACAAGTACAGCAGACTACCAATTATTTGCTAAAACTGTTGACCTTCAATGATTCGGAGAGAGAAACCCACGTGCCCTGTTGACGAACACCAGAAAAAACGTTGAGAAAAATTTACCAGCCACGTGCACCAATAATAAAGAAGGAAAGCCCCTCCGTTAGCAGCACAAGTACAGCAGACTAACAATTATTTGCTAAAACTGTTGACCCTCTAGGTTTCGGAGAGAGAAACCCACGTGCCCTGTTGAGGAACACCAGAAAAAACGTTGAGAAAAATTCACCAGCCACGTGCACCAATGAATATAGAAGGAAAGCCCCTCCGATAGCAGCATAAGTACAGCGGACTAACAATTATTTGCTAAAACTTTTGACCCTCTAGGTTTCGGAGAGAGAAACCCACGTGCCCTGTTAAACGAACACCAGAAAAACCTTGAGAAAAATTCACCAGCCACGTGCACCAATGAATATAGAAGGAAAGCCCCCCCGATAGCAGCACAAGTACAGCAGACTACCACTTATTTGCTAAAACTGTTGACCTTCAATGATTCGGATAGAGAAACCTACGTGCCCTGTTGACGAACACCAGAAAAAACGTTGAGAAAAATTCACCAGCCACGTGCACCAATGGATATAGAAGGAAAGCCCCTCCGATAGGAGCACAAGTACAGCAGACTACAAATTATTTTCTAAAACTGTTGACCTTCTAGGTTTCGGAGAGGGAAACCCACGTGCCCTGTTGACGAACACCAGAAAAAACGTTGAGAAAAATTCACCAGCCACGTGCACCAATGGATATAGAAGGAAAGCCCCTCCGATAGGAGCACAAGTACAGCAGACTACAAATTATTTTCTAAAACTGTTGACCTTCTAGGTTTCGGAGAGGGAAACCCACGTGCCCTGTAGACGAACACCAGAAAAAACGTTGAGAAAAATTCACCAGCCACGTGCACCAATGAATATAGAAGGAAAGCCCCTCCGATAGGAGCACAAGTACAGCAGACTACAAATTATTTTCTAAAACTGTTGACCCTCTAGGTTTCGGAGAGAGAAACCCACGTGCCCTGTTAAACGAACACCAGAAAAAACGTTGAGAAAAATTCACCAGCCACGTGCACCAATGAATATAGAAGGAAAGCCCCCCCCGATAGCAGCACAAGTACAGCAGACTACCACTTATTTGCTAAAACTGTTGACCTTCAATGATTCGGATAGAGAAACCTACGTGCCCTGTTGACGAACACCAGAAAAAACGTTGAGAAAAATTCACCAGCCACGTGCACCAATGGATATAGAAGGAAAGCCCCTCCGTTAGCAGCACAAGTACAGCAGACTAACAATTATTTGCTAAAACTGTTGACCCTCTAGGTTTCGGAGAGAGAAACCCACGTGCCCTGTTGAGGAACACCAGAAAAAACGTTGAGAAAAATTCACCAGCCACGTGCACCAATGAATATAGAAGGAAAGCCCCTCCGATAGCAGCACAAGTACAGCGGACTAACAATTATTTGCTAAAACTTTTGACCCTCTAGGTTTCGGAGAGAGAAATTCACGTGCCCTGTTAAACGAACACCAGAAAAAACGTTGAGAAAAATTCACCAGCCACGTGCACCAATGAATATAGAAGGAAAGCCCCCCCGATAGCAGCACAAGTACAGCAGACTACCAATTATTTGCTAAAACTGTTGACCTTCAATGATTCGGATAGAGAAACCTACGTGCCCTGTTGACGAACACCAGAAAAAACGTTGAGAAAAATTCACCAGCCACGTGCACCAATGAATATAGAAGGAAAGCCCCTCCGATAAGAGCACAAGTACAGCAGACTACAAATTATTTTCTAAAACTGTTGACCCTCTAGGTTTCGGAGAGAGAAACCCACGTGCCCTGTTGACGAACACCAGAAAAAACGTTGAGAAAAATTCACCAGCCACGTGCACCAATGAATATAGAAGGAAAGCCCCTCCGATAGGAGCACAAGTACAGCAGACTACAAATTATTTTCTAAAACTGTTGACCTTCTAGGTTTCGGAGAGGGAAACCCACGTGCCCTGTTGACGAACACAAGAAAAAACGTTGAGAAAAATTCACCAGCCACGTGCACCAATGAATATAGAAGGAAAGGCCCTCCGATAGGAGCACAAGTACAGCAGACTACAAATTATTTTCTAAAACTGTTGACCTTCTAGGTTTCGGAGAGAGAAACCCACATGCCCTGTTGACGAACACCAGAAAAAACGTTGAGAAAAATTCACCAGCCACGTGCACCAATGAATATAGAAGGAAAGCCCCTCCGATAGGAGCACAAGTACAGCAGACTACAAATTATTTTCTAAAACTGTTGACCTTCTAGGTTTCGGAGAGAGAAACCCACGTGCCCTGTTGACGAACACCAGAAAAAACGTTGAGAAAAATTCACCAGCCACGTGCACCAATGAATATAGAAGGAAAGCCCCTCCGATAGGAGCACAAGTACAGCAGACTACAAATTATTTTCTAAAACTGTTGACCCTCTAGGTTTCGGAGAGAGAAACCCACGTGCCCTGTTGACGAACACCAGAAAAAACGTTGAGAAAAATTCACCATCCACGTGCACCAATGAATATAGACGGAAAGCCCCTCCGATAGGAGCACAAGTACAGCAGACTACAAATTATTTTCTAAAACTGTTGACCTTCTAGGTTTCGGAGAGAGAAACCCACGTGCCCTGTTGACGAACACCAGAAAAAACGTTGAGAAAAATTTACCAGCCACGTGCACCAATAATATAGAAGGAAAGCCCCTCCGTTAGCAGCACAAGTACAGCGGACTAACAATTATTTGCTAAAACTTTTGACCCTCTAGGTTTCGGAGAGAGAAACCCACGTGCCCTGTTAAACGAACACCAGAAAAAACGTTGAGAAAAATTCACCAGCCACGTGCACCAATGAATATAGAAGGAAAGCCCCCCCGATAGCAGCACAAGTACAGCAGACTACCACTTATTTGCTAAAACTGTTGACCTTCAATGATTCGGATAGAGAAACCTACGTGCCCTGTTGACGAACACCAGAAAAAACGTTGAGAAAAATTCACCAGCCACGTGCACCAATGGATATAGAAGGAAAGCCCCTCCGATAGGAGCACAAGTACAGCAGACTACAAATTATTTTCTAAAACTGTTGACCTTCTAGGTTTCGGAGAGGGAAACCCACGTGCCCTGTTGACGAACACCAGAAAAAACGTTGAGAAAAATTCACCAGCCACGTGCACCAATGGATATAGAAGGAAAGCCCCTCCGATAGGAGCACAAGTACAGCAGACTACAAATTATTTTCTAAAACTGTTGACCTTCTAGGTTTCGGAGAGGGAAACCCACGTGCCCTGTAGACGAACACCAGAAAAAACGTTGAGAAAAATTCACCAGCCACGTGCACCAATGAATATAGAAGGAAAGCCCCTCCGATAGGAGCACAAGTACAGCAGACTACAAATTATTTTCTAAAACTGTTGACCCTCTAGGTTTCGGAGAGAGAAACCCACGTGCCCTGTTAAACGAACACCAGAAAAAACGTTGAGAAAAATTCACCAGCCACGTGCACCAATGAATATAGAAGGAAAGCCCCCCCCGATAGCAGCACAAGTACAGCAGACTACCACTTATTTGCTAAAACTGTTGACCTTCAATGATTCGGATAGAGAAACCTACGTGCCCTGTTGACGAACACCAGAAAAAACGTTGAGAAAAATTCACCAGCCACGTGCACCAATGGATATAGAAGGAAAGCCCCTCCGTTAGCAGCACAAGTACAGCAGACTAACAATTATTTGCTAAAACTGTTGACCCTCTAGGTTTCGGAGAGAGAAACCCACGTGCCCTGTTGAGGAACACCAGAAAAAACGTTGAGAAAAATTCACCAGCCACGTGCACCAATGAATATAGAAGGAAAGCCCCTCCGATAGCAGCACAAGTACAGCGGACTAACAATTATTTGCTAAAACTTTTGACCCTCTAGGTTTCGGAGAGAGAAATTCACGTGCCCTGTTAAACGAACACCAGAAAAAACGTTGAGAAAAATTCACCAGCCACGTGCACCAATGAATATAGAAGGAAAGCCCCCCCGATAGCAGCACAAGTACAGCAGACTACCAATTATTTGCTAAAACTGTTGACCTTCAATGATTCGGATAGAGAAACCTACGTGCCCTGTTGACGAACACCAGAAAAAACGTTGAGAAAAATTCACCAGCCACGTGCACCAATGAATATAGAAGGAAAGCCCCTCCGATAAGAGCACAAGTACAGCAGACTACAAATTATTTTCTAAAACTGTTGACCCTCTAGGTTTCGGAGAGAGAAACCCACGTGCCCTGTTGACGAACACCAGAAAAAACGTTGAGAAAAATTCACCAGCCACGTGCACCAATGAATATAGAAGGAAAGCCCCTCCGATCGGAGCACAAGTACAGCAGACTACAAATTATTTTCTAAAACTGTTGACCTTCTAGGTTTCGGAGAGGGAAACCCACGTGCCCTGTTGACGAACACCAGAAAAAACGTTGAGAAAAATTCACCAGCCACGTGCACCAATGAATATAGAAGGAAAGGCCCTCCGATAGGAGCACAAGTACAGCAGACTACAAATTATTTTCTAAAACTGTTGACCTTCTAGGTTTCGGAGAGAGAAACCCACATGCCCTGTTGACGAACACCAGAAAAAACGTTGAGAAAAATTCACCAGCCACGTGCACCAATGAATATAGAAGGAAAGCCCCTCCGATAGGAGCACAAGTACAGCAGACTACAAATTATTTTCTAAAACTGTTGACCTTCTAGGTTTCGGAGAGAGAAACCCACGTGCCCTGTTGACGAACACCAGAAAAAACGTTGAGAAAAATTCACCAGCCACGTGCACCAATGAATATAGAAGGAAAGCCCCTCCGATAGGAGCACAAGTACAGCAGACTACAAATTATTTTCTAAAACTGTTGACCCTCTAGGTTTCGGAGAGAGAAACCCACGTGCCCTGTTAAACGAACACCAGAAAAAACGTTGAGAAAAATTCACCAGCCACGTGCACCAATGAATATAGAAGGAAAGCCCCTCCGATAGGAGCACAAGTACAGCAGACTACAAATTATTTTCTAAAACTGTTGACCTTCTAGGTTTCGGAGAGAGAAACCCACATGCCCTGTTGACGAACACCAGAAAAAACGTTGATAAAAATTCACCAGCCACGTGCACCAATGAATATAGAAGGAAAGCCCCTCCGATAGGAGCACAAGTACAGCAGACTACAAATTATTTTCTAAAACTGTTGACCTTCAATGATTCGGAGAGAGAAACCCACGTGCCCTGTTGACGAACTCCAGAAAAAACGTTGAGAAAAATTCACCAGCCACGTGCACCAATAATATAGAAGGAAAGCCCCTCCGTTAGCAGCACAAGTACAGCAGACTAACAATTATTTGCTAAAACTGTTGACCCTCTAGGTTTCGGAGAGAGAAACCCACGTGCCCTGTTGAGGAACACCAGAAAAAACGTTGAGAAAAATTCACCAGCCACGTGCACCAATGAATATAGAAGGAAAGCCCCTCCGATAGCAGCACAAGTACAACGGACTAACAATTATTTGCTAAAACTTTTGACCCTCTAGGTTTCGGAGAGAGAAATTCACGTGCCCTGTTAAACGAACACCAGAAAAAACGTTGAGAAAAATTCACCAGCCACGTGCACCAATGAATATAGAAGGAAAGCCCCCCCGATAGCAGCACAAGTACAGCAGACTACAAATTATTTTCTAAAACTGTTGACCTTCAATGATTCGGAGAGAGAAACCCACGTGCCCTGTTGACGAACTCCAGAAAAAACGTTGAGAAAAATTCACCAGCCACGTGCACCAATAATATAGAAGGAAAGCCCCTCCGATAAGAGCACAAGTACAGCAGACTACAAATTATTTTCTAAAACTGTTGACCTTCTAGGTTTCGGAGAGGGAAACCCACGTGCCCTGTTGACGAACACCAGAAAAAACGTTGAGAAAAATTCACCAGCCACGTGAACCAATGAATATAGAAGGAAAGCCTCTCCTATAGCAGCACAAGTACAACGGACTAACAATTATTTGCTAAAACTTTTGACCCTCTAGGTTTCGGAGAGAGAAATTCACGTGCCCTGTTAAACGAACACCAGAAAAAACGTTGAGAAAAATTCACCAGCCACGTGCACCAATGAATATAGAAGGAAAGCCCCCCCGATAGCAGCACAAGTACAGCAGACTACCAATTATTTGCTAAAACTGTTGACCTTCAATGATTCGGATAGAGAAACCCACGTGCCCTGTTGACGAACACCAGAAAGAACGTTGAGAAAAATTCACCAGCCACGTGCACCAATGAATATAGAAGGAAAGCCCCTCCGATAGGAGCACAAGTACAGCAGTCTACAAATTATTTTCTAAAACTGTTGACCTTCTAGGTTTCGGAGAGGGAAACCCACGTGCCCTGTTGAGGAACACCAGAAAAAACGTTGAGAAAAATTCACCAGCCACGTGCACCAATGAATATAGAAGGAAAGCCCCTCCGATAGGAGCACAAGTACAGCAGACTACCAATTATTTGCTAAAACTGTTGACCTTCAATGATTCGGAGAGAGAAACCCACGTGCCCTGTTGACGAACTCCAGAAAAAACGTTGAGAAAAATTCACCAGCCACGTGCACCAATAATATAGAAGGAAAGCCCCTCCGTTAGCAGCACAAGTACAGCAGACTAACAATTATTTGCTAAAACTGTTGACCCTCTAGGTTTCGGAGAGAGAAACCCACGTGCCCTGTTGAGGAACACCAGAAAAAACGTTGAGAAAAATTCACCAGCCACGTGCACCAATGAATATAGAAGGAAAGCCCCTCCGATAGCAGCACAAGTACAGCGGACTAACAATTATTTGCTAAAACTTTTGACCCTCTAGGTTTCGGAGAGAGAAATTCACGTGCCCTGTTAAACGAACACCAGAAAAAACGTTGAGAAAAATTCACCAGCCACGTGCACCAATGAATATAGAAGGAAAAACCCCCCCGATAGCAGCACAAGTACAGCAGACTACCAATTATTTGCTAAAACTGTTGACCTTCAATGATTCTGATAGAGAAACCTACGTGCCCTGTTGACGAACACCAGAAAAAACGTTGAGAAAAATTCACCAGCCACGTGCACCAATGAATATAGAAGGAAAGCCCCTCCGATAAGAGCACAAGTACAGCAGACTACAAATTATTTTCTAAAACTGTTGACCCTCTAGGTTTCGGAGAGAGAAACCCACGTGCCCTGTTGACGAACACCAGAAAAAACGTTGAGAAAAATTCACCAGCCACGTGCACCAATGAATATAGAAGGAAAGCCCCTCCGATAGGAGCACAAGTACAGCAGACTACAAATTATTTTCTAAAACTGTTGACCTTCTAGGTTTCGGAGAGGGAAACCCACGTGCCCTGTTGACGAACACCAGAAAAAACGTTGAGAAAAATTCACCAGCCACGTGCACCAATGAATATAGAAGGAAAGGCCCTCCGATAGGAGCACAAGTACAGCAGACTACAAATTATTTTCTAAAACTGTTGACCTTCTAGGTTTCGGAGAGAGAAACCCACATGCCCTGTTGACGAACACCAGAAAAAACGTTGAGAAAATTTCACCAGCCACGTGCACCAATGAATATAGAAGGAAAGCCCCTCCGATAGGAGCACAAGTACAGCAGACTACAAATTATTTTCTAAAACTGTTGACCTTCTAGGTTTCGGAGAGAGAAACCCACGTGCCCTGTTGACGAACACCAGAAAAAACGTTGAGAAAAATTCACCAGCCACGTGCACCAATGAATATAGAAGGAAAGCCCCTCCGATAGGAGCACAAGTACAGCAGACTACAAATTATTTTCTAAAACTGTTGACCCTCTAGGTTTCGGAGAGAGAAACCCACGTGCCCTGTTGACGAACACCAGAAAACACGTTGAGAAAAATTCACCATCCACGTGCACCAATGAATATAGACGGTGTGACGTGGATTTTCCGTAGCCCCGTCACAAAGCGATAATGGGCCTGATATGAGCTTAGCAACTCATATCCACCGACCAACTCACGCCTGCCTTCCACCTGGAAAATCCCCTATTTTGAACCCTAACGTAACATAGAAATTATTTCACTTTATGATAGGTATAAATCGAATGTTTGATAGTGTGAAAGGTGCGGGGAGTTTGTTTGTCGCGAAGATTCGGAGGCGGGTCGGAGAAGCGACGAATTTTCGTGATTAAGTTGTTGTTAGTAGGAATACGTTGTACAGTGTGGATAAGGAGAGGCCGCCTGAGAGTAGGGAGAGAGGAAGAAAAGAGCTACCCACTCCAATCCGAAAGCTTTGAGAGGAGAAGGAGAGGAGAACGAGACGCGTGATAACGCCGATCCTAAAAACATAGGTCAGCAAACAGAATCAACGCTGGCGAATCACCTGTCGCCACTGGTTAGATACCTGTAAACATTAACCAATAATTGGGCCAGGAGACGTCTGGATTACCAATGCCGTGTCTCCACAATAGAAGAAGAGAATCCCGAGAGAAGTAGGAGCGGAGTGGGGAAAGAAAGCGAGTTGAGGATAGAGTTTTGGAGCGAAAAAGTCGCTCTCTCTGGAATCAGCCACGGCAGACGGAGGAGCTCGGAGAAGCCTCCGTAATAAGGAATGCCGAGGGAGTCGAATTCGAAATAGGAGTTCGAGTACAGAGAGCGGAGTGGAGAGTGAGGACCTCCAGGAGGAACTGAGGCCACGATGGGCTTGCGGCAGGTTAAGGCACACCGAGAGGAAAGGATTCTGCGGTGAGGTTGTCCAGCAGTCGCATTCCACAGGTCAGGGTTCATCTTTTCTTTCCGGGATATCCTCCGTGGGGTGAGTGTAGCCGAGAGGACCGACCCAGGAGGGGGGAGACGTCCTGGACGGGTCCTGGAGAAGTGAGGTCCCCAATTCCTGCCTGTGTCTTCCCCGGGAGCGTGGTCTCTGGTGAGGGAATTTCTCTCCCAAAGTTCCTCCCGGGTGTTATTCCAGGCAGAGGAGGGTGCGGAGGGAGAGAGGGTGGAGGAGTCCCCTCGTCGCTCAGTCCCGGGGTCGTCTAGGGCGCCGCTCCCCAGGTGTCCCTCGGCCGGAAATTTCTAGGTTAGGAGGAATCCTCCTGTTGGGAGGGAATTGACCTTGTTTCGTTGCCAGGGTGTAGTGGCCGTCGGTTGGCCGGTAGATTCGTGCCCGGATTGGATATCCCGATTCTCAATTCAGGATGTATAGTATCCGATCGACTTGGGGGAGGGAAGTGGGGCGTTGCGGCACTGCCACTGTCTGGAGTGGCCGGGGCGCCCACTGTCCTGTCGCGAACCCCTCGTCGAGTACTGCCTCCTGAAAGGGCCCCTCCGAATTGCGCGGTAGGAGGGTGAGTGCCTAGGGCCTCCCTGCAAGGTCGAAATACCCGAATCCGGTGACATCGCCTCCTACGGGACTTGGCGAACTTATTTTCAGGTCGGTTCGTTCCCCGTCATCGGGAGTCACTCATCTCACGGAGAGAATTGGGTGAAATAACCCAAATTGGCATCCTCGCTTCGCCGACTCGCGATGTATGGTATGACTGTGTGAATGACTGAGATGAAGTACTATGTGTTGCGAATCTGTAAAGAACGCTTAGTGACAGGAAGAGGCAGAATAAAGATAGTAATAGACTCATTGGCTCGCAATGATTCATTGATCCCTGTACATATGGAGTATTAATTCCTGACCCTGCCCCTCTACCCTTGTTATTTAGCTGACTAGTCCGGGAGAACAAGAAGAGGCATGCTGCCCGACCCCAGATGCTACGGTTCCCACATCGAATCTGGCGCCCAACCACTATTTTTTATAATAGTGCATTTATTAGTTTCCTTCCCTTAACCGGGTCGAATCAATGGCGTCTGTCTTCGGGTATGCTTTTCCTTTTTATACGGCGGGGTGTCGCGACGGTAATGGCTGACATCGAAAGCGTCGTTATAAAATTTGGCGCCCAACGTGGGGCCCGAAGTGATCGGATACGTACATGGGGTCATGAAATAGCGTGATAGTAATTCCTGTTGCTAAGCGAATAAATGGGAAGAATGAATGGATGTGAGACTGTCTTTGTTATTTCATGTTTATAATTCCTGATATTAGATGGATCGATTTAATGGAAATAAGATCGTTTGGGTCATGTCGTGTTTACCTTTATATTTATTAGTAGGTTAAGTAAATTTAGGTTTGGTCGGTTAGCGACCAAATAAAAAAAAAAAAAACCCGATCATAAAAGTGATAAACACCTAAATACGACGAAAAACAATTATTCCCCAATACTGGGAGATGGGCTCAAGTGAAGTGGAATGGGCTAAAGGACTGCCAGTGTTATGATTCTTTTGATTTTCTAAGAACACTAATCCTCGGAAAGCAACAAACCGGGAGTCCGCCGATCATTCGCCGGCTACCGTTTGTTTATAATTTTGACTATGCCTATTGGTCCGCGATCCCCACCTCTCGGGCGAAGCGCGACCGACGCAGTCAGTTGGTTGAAGCATCTTAGCAGGACACGACGTGTGAAGCCATAACAGATTACGCGAATTAAGATAGACGACATCGCGACCATTACCCACGCTAGAGTCTAGCCAGTGGCAGTGAGAGGAGATAGCCCAGAATCAAAGGACGAGTACATATTGGCCTAAACCTCGGGAGTACCGGTTACGACCAGGGAAACAGACCGAGATTAGGAAAGCTGTTCCAGGGGGTACGAAGTAAGTAATTTTCTTAATATCGACGCCTTCGCGAACTCGCGGATTTATGTGATTAATAGTAACTTTAAGTGATATCCTCCACGTTCACGTTTGGTTAGCGATATTCGGCCGAAAATATCTTCGGATTCGATCCCCAGGTCTTGCGGGTGTGCCATTCGAAGAATTAATTGATACGGAAATAAAATAAATAAATAAATAATAATAAATCGTAGAGATCACGGTAAATTGCGACTCGGACCAGTGAATAAGTGTGTGATAAGAGCCCGGGTGTAGAACTCCCCGAGAACGTTAGGCGTGTAAATATTCCCCGATAAGAGGAGGTGGTCGTCCACTGATCGGTGTGGGTGGTATTCCCCACTTCCGATTGGTGAGGGTTTCCCTCGACAAAATCGGGCGTGATAGGCGAGTATAACTGGGTGATTCTAATTTTTCCCCATTACTGTTCCGATTTGTTTCCCCTCGTCTTCTTCAAGTCAGGGTCCACCGTCCGTTTTACCCGGGTGATACTCCCCGGGGAAAAACAGGTGAGTTTTCCGACTTTACAAGAGTGAGGGTGGTTAAGAGGAATTTTGGGTGTCCTACACGGGTGTCATTCCCCGAGATAGATTGTTCCCCAATTGAGTTACTCGCCTAGTTTAAAAAAAAAAAAAAAAAAAAAAAAAAATGAGTGATCCAACGCCCCCTAGTGCGGACCCGGAGGATCCAGACCCTCTGGAGTGGGTGAATACTTTGAACCTCGCGGAGGTAACGGCCCAATTATCCACACTAGGGCAGCCAACTAACGGCGTAGTACCGACTCTTCGAAAGCGTCTTTACAATTATCTTCGACTCCAGGACCAGGCAGCCTCGGTGGACTCGAATTTGTCGTCGGGGGAAGGGAGAGCGGAAGACTCAGATCTGGCGATCCCCGGTCCCTCGGGTGTCGCGCCAGATCTGTCTATGAAATCTCGGCCTCGGGGCCCGCCATATAACGCTCCTGCCGGGCGCGGAGAGAGAGTCTTGGACTCGTCCGCATCGGAGGGCGAGGCCTTGTCGGGAACACGATACCACGACGAAATCGTAGGCAATCCCGATTCATGTCGGGACGCCGCGAGAATATCTAGGTTAGAAGTACAACTCGCCACTTTGTTAGAACGGTTATCCGTAGTTCGGCCGATCGGAACTAGGGAGGCGGAGGGGGAAACAAATCCCTCAACCGATAGTAGAGTGTCGAGGAAGACGCCGATGACTGGGGAAGCTTTCGGCAGGGCCTTGCCCGCCCGAGGGGAGGCCGGTGGAGATCCCGGTGAGGATCGGTCCCTCCTGGATCCTGACCGAACCCTACCCGAGCGGATAGTAGCCACTTCCATTTCCTCGAACCTGTCGGTAGGACGCTATCCTTACGTGTCTTTTGTACCCGCAACGCAGACCGCGGGGGCAATCCAGGTTACCGCAGGGCCTACCCAGGCCGCAGTTAGGGAAACTGTCAATTATAATGATCCCCGTTGCGCTACGGAAGCCTCTAATTATGACTCTCATAAGTCAGGCGAATTCTTTTCCCGAGGAAATCTCCTCTCAGGAGAGGGGCACGAACAGCCGATCCCCGGGGGTGCCTTTGGCTCCATAGACCCATATTTGACCTATTCCACCCACGCGGTGCCCCCACCCAGAACTTACGGAACCATCGGTCATACTAGAGACAACCTCGCGAACCAAGTTTCCGCTATATGTTCCATGTTCAGTCGTCTAAAAATCGGTTTCTCAGGTAGAGCGGGGGAAGACCCGGAGGCTTTCCTCCTACGGTTAATCGACGTACGAATTCCGTTAAATATCTCGGACTCGATGATGCTCGACTACGTCCGGTATGCACTGACCGGCATTGCCCTCCAATGGTATAGGGGATTACGTTCGCGATGGGGCAATTGGCCGACGTTTGAAAGTGCCTTCCGACTGCGTTTCGGCGGACCTAACGCGCAATTCAATTTGAGACAGGATATAGCGAGACGCACTCAAGGAGAGGGGGAAATCGTGGCCGATTACTTTGTATGCATGAGGAACCTATTAGATCGACTGAACCCTCCCTGGCCGGAGAGAGAGTGGATTTGGATGGCATATAAAAACCTACTGCCCCGGTTGCAACCCGCCATCGATATTGACGCGATAAGAACTTTTGATGCTCTGGAAATGAGAGCCTGTCGGGTGGAGGAAGCTATAAAAGCAGCTCTAACCTATACCGCACCACCTCCCCCAGATCGGGTGTTGTATCCTGAATTAGCGTGCCCCTCGAATGTCCGAACGGCTCGGGTACCCCGGCGAACAGCGGCCCTGTTGAGCGAAGTCCAGGAAGTGGAAGATGAGAGAATCCACCTTGAGGGAGAGATTGGCGAGAATGTGAACCTGGCTCAGGTCTCAACGGAGCGGCACTGCACAGAGACCTCGGCAGTCGAACGTCGTCCGCTGAAATGCTGGAATTGTCAACAAGCTGGCCATTCGTGGAGGAACTGCCCTGCGTCCACTCGGCGAATCTTTTGCTACCGTTGCGGCCGAGACGGGGTGGTGAGCGCACAGTGTTCATGTCAGACGGGAAACGAAAAAAGAGGCCATTGAACATGCCCATGGCCGGCCAGAGTAAAGGGGGTATCTTGGGGCGGACCGAATCTCTCAACTTGGGGCTCGGTACACCGACTAAAAATCCTTTACTATATATTGCGGCGTTAATCGAGGACGTTCCCTTGCCAGTTCTCGTAGACAGCGGAGCAACGAGTACCTTTCTCGGAGACGCGGGATTACAGATGTTGTCTGGCCTGGACCTACCTGTCCAACCAAACTCAAAAAGCCTTGTAACGACAGCCAATGGCAATGTGGCAGAGATATCGGGGGAAATGGTACTCCCTATGACCTTGGGTGTCGTTAGTAGAGAGGTTAAAACCAAGTTCTTTCCCCCGCTGGCGGTCCCCTGCATACTAGGGTTGGATGCACTCAAGACGTTCGGAATCGTCGTAGATTTTGGGAAGTTTCGTTGGTGGTTTGATTCCCAACCTGACCAGATCTTCCCCTTTGAGGGTGATAGAAGAGCGATCCCCGAATATCCCTTGGAAGATCCATGGGAGGATCGGGTGTTTTCCATACTTTCCTCTGAAAAGGATAACGAGATCCCCGGTGATTGGGAGATAGACTTGGAGTCTCTAGACAATCCCCGCATACCGGGTGAAACGGTTTTCCCCGCAGAAGTGACGGGAGGTATAAGACTCCCCGGTATCGGGGGAAAATATTCCGAGGCGTGTTTAGGGATTAGCGAATTGAGACCGGAGGAGGAAGAGATCCTAGAATCGTTCCTCGAGGCCGAGCGCCCAAGATTGTTGGCAGCTCGCGGCCTGACAAGACTCGCGTCCCATCGCATCGATGTTGGGGGAGCAGGGGCGATCAAACAAAGGTATTATCCAGTCGCGCCGATCATCCAGCAGGCTATATACCGGGAGGTGGATGGATTGCTGGCCGAGGGAATTATTGAGCCTTCGCAAAGCGAATGGTCGTCCCCCATAGTAATGGTTCGTAAGGCGGACAAGACCTACCGGTTCTGCCTAGACTTTCGGAAAGTAAACGCGGTATCTAAAAAGGACGCTTATCCTCTGCCCTATATGCAGAGCATTTTAGAAAAATTACGCGCGGCTCACTACATCTCCGCCATTGACCTTAGTCAAGCGTACTTCCAGATACCAATGGAAGAGTCTAGTCGAGAGATCACTGCCTTTACTGTCCCGGGACGAGGTCTATTTCACTTCCTTCGAATGCCGTTCGGGTTGACGGGAGCACCCGCTACGTTTCAGCGTCTACTGGACAAACTAATAGGCCCCGATATGGAGCCCCACGCGTTCGCGTATCTCGATGATATAATCGTAGTGACAGAGACATTCACTGAGCATCTCCGGTGGTTAAAAATAGTTTTCGACCGTGTTGTGGGAGCCGAATTGCGCATTAATCCCGACAAGAGCGAATTTTGCAAGTCGCAGGTGAAGTACCTGGGTTTTCTGGTCGATCGGGAGGGGCTGAGAATGGATCCCGAGAAGATCGCGCCTATATTAGACTATCCTCCTCCGAGAAATTTAAGACAGGTTCGAAGATTCTTGGGGATGGCGTCGTGGTACCGACGATTCATACCCAACTTTGCCACTAAAGCGGAACCTATCACCCGACTGTTAAAAAAGAACCAGGTCTGGAATTGGGGGGAAGAACAAGAGGAATCCTTTCGAGACTTAAGCCACCACCTAACGGTGGCTCCGACATTGGCTTGTCCAAATTTCGAGCTATCTTTCACGTTGCAAACCGATGCCAGTACGATCGGTTTAGGTTCGGTACTCACCCAGGAGCAGGAGGGTCGCGAGCAAGTGATCGCTTTCGCGAGTAGATCCTTGAACGACGCGGAAAGAAATTATACGACGACCGAGCTAGAGTGTCTCGCCGTCATTTGGTCAATAAAGAAATTCCGGGCGTATCTAGAGGGTACCAAGTTTACGGTGATTACGGACCATAGCAGCCTTAGGTGGCTACATAACGTTAAAAATCCCACGGGTCGTCTTGCACGCTGGGCGCTGGAATTACTGGAGTATGACTTCGAGATTATCCACCGAAAGGGAGCGCTTCATCATGTGCCGGACGCCTTGTCGCGCATGTATGAAGAAGAAGGGGAGGACATCACGGTAGGGATCCCCCAGAAAACAGGGGAGGACAGCACGATAGGGATCCCCCAGAAAACAGGGGAGTTATACGTCTTAAATTTGATAGAGCTACGGGACGCGGGACCCGAAACCGACTTGGCGGATCCGGGTGACGATTGGTATACGCGGAAATGCGCCGCCGTGTCCAGAGAACCGAAAAAGTTTAAAGACTGGCAAATTCGTGAGGGGCGTCTTTTCGTGTGCCGTCCGTCACCCGAGTGCGAGCCGGATCTATGTGACCTTGACGCTTGGAAATTGGTGGTGCCTCTACGATGGCAAGCGCGCGTTCTGCGAGAGTGCCATGACGACTCTCAAGCGGGTCACCTCGGTATAGAGAAGACGCATCGTCGAGTGAGGATCCGATATTTCTGGCCACGAATGTATAAGGACATTCATAATTATGTCATCCAGTGCGAGATTTGTCAGAAAACGAAAGTGGAAGTGAAAGCCCCGGCCGGGCAAATGGGTCGAAGAGTTGTTGAGAGACCGTGGGACTGTGTGGCCGCGGACATCATGGGCCCGTTTCCGCCCAGTCGGCGGGGATTTGCGTATGTAGTGGTATTCCAAGATTATTTCACAAAATGGGTGGAGTTAAGTGCCCTTCGGCGAGCCACAGGGCCTAACATTAGTGAGACTTTCCGAGATCTAGTACTTTCGCGGTGGGGAATTCCGAACGTATTGCTTACCGATAACGGCACCGAATTTATTAATCGAGTAATCGGAGAATTATGTGGAGATTTTCGAATACATCACGCGACCACACCTCCCTATCACCCGCAAGCAAACCCCGTTGAACGAGTCAACCGGGTTATAAAAACGATGATAGTCGCCTTTTTAAATGAAAATCATAGAGATTGGGACACTCACCTTGTAGATTTCCGCTTTGCGTTTAATACTGCTCAGCACTCAACCTTGGGATATAGTCCGGCGTTTCTTAATCTCGGAAGAGAACTGACCCCGATAGACTGTTTCCGATTACAACAGGGTGCGGTAGTCCCCTGCGAGGGCGAAGCGTCATGGAGCGAACGAATGAAACGACTACGAACGATACAGGAGTGGGTAGTTAAAAAATTAGATCAAGCTTATACCAAACAAGCACACTATTATAATAGGGGTCGTAGAAATATCAGCTTCCAAGTCGGTGATTTGGTATTATCCAAGGCACATTATCTGTCGTCGGGTATCAAAAGTTTCTCGGCAAGACTTACCCCAAAGTATCAGGGACCGTATCGGGTGCGTCGGGTTATTTCCCCGGTTGTATACGAATTGGAGGATATTGCTTCAGAGAAATGTCTTAAAACCCACATATCCTATCTGAAACCGTACTTTACAGCAAACGAATCCCCGAGTGAAGAGCCACGGGCGAATTCCCAACTTAGGAGCAACACCATCCCCGAGTAGAGTCGGGACAGCATCCCCGTCTCGGGAGGAGCGACGTCATCCCCAGGCAGAATTGGGACCGCATCCCCGTCTCGGGAGTATCCATCGGCCGGAGTGGACGATCCTATCAAGACACGCCTGAAATAAAACTCGACCCCCAACCATGTTTAAGGGAAACGATTTTGGCATCCCTCCGGACGAAACACCGGATGTTCCCTTAAGACGGCCAAAGACGAAGCCAAAGGCCCCGACTGAGGACGATTTCGAGGTGATAGACCTGGCCGAGGAGGAGAGCGAAACCGAAACCATCCGTCCCACGACTAACGAGAGTAGTGACGAGGAAGTCGATTTGGAGGGGGAGCCGCCAGATCCAGACGGCACCGATCCCAGCCGGCCTCTCTGGCCATTCCTTAATAAAATCGACAAATGGTGTAAACGCTATCCCAGCCTCAGAGAAAGGGTTGCCGATAGCTTAACCCGGCTATTCCAGGAAGACAAGAATACTGTCAAAGTGTATTCCCGACCGACATCAGTACAAGTGGGCCAATTGGATCAGGCCGTCCAAACGGACATCATTAAAATCATCGGCCCGGACCCGGGTCCAAACGATAAAGGGACCCAGACTGAGTGGCAAGAAATGGAGGCCCCCAAGCCTACATACCTAGAGGCAAGCACCCAAGTGGAGTCAGTCGAACCAAGGGTAGAAGCAGCTACATCCGCAAGTGCGAAGCAACCCATCTATGGAAATAAAGGAGCTATACCCAAGGACCGAAGAAGAAGGGAATCGTACCCAACTTCGGAACCTTCGGGACAAAATGGCAACCGTGACAGATCCCGGTCCGGAGAACATTTCCCGAGGGCGACCTCTGCCGAGACCCCGGAGGATACTGGGCCAGGAGGGCCAGAATATGCGGAGCCAGCCTCACCTGCTTTGGTCACCGTGACGAAGAGGCAGTTGCCCGAGGGCGCCCACTGCTATAAAAGCGCTCGGCAGTTCTCCCGACGAGACGGGGACCAACCTCAATTAGTGGAGAGGCGAATCCATTACTATCAGGTCGACGGAGAGGGAGACAACCCACCAATCCGCCGAGTAATACGGGGACGACCCAGATGCTACCTCTGTTTGGCCAGAGGCCACACCTTCATGAATTGTCCCGTGGCCGCCGCTTCCCGATAGACACCAGCAGAAGAGATTTTATTTTCTTTTATAGTTTAATTACTTATGTATCTTTAATCCCCGAATCGGGCGTGATTCTTTGTATTAGTTTTTAAGTTCCCCAAGCATATTGGGAGGATCATATTGAGACTTCTTACTGTAAAATAAAAATGTGTCCCCAAGTACTGGGAAGTAGTTTTGTTCTTTTCCCCAAACCTGGGTAGGCGTAGAATAAGAATTTCTCCGGTATCGGGTGGTAGTAAGTAAGTATCCCCGAAACGGGTGAACCTTTTGTAGAAGAAGATTAAGAACCTCCCCTGCCGAGGGAAGATCGGTTCTGGAGACCTCCCTGGAGAAAGGAAGGGGAAGGTGAGTCCCCTGCGGAGGGAGGAATCTTATCAATTCAGAATATTGGCCATGTTTCGGGCCCTCTGAAAGATTTACTTTGACGTGATAGCCAGGGTGTTAGTGGGTACCCTGGGGGAAGGAGGGGGGAGTTGTGACGTGGATTTTCCGTAGCCCCGTCACAAAGCGATAATGGGCCTGATATGAGCTTAGCAACTCATATCCACCGACCAACTCACGCCTGCCTTCCACCTGGAAAATCCCCTATTTTGAACCCTAACGTAACATAGAAATTATTTCACTTTATGATAGGTATAAATCGAATGTTTGATAGTGTGAAAGGTGCGGGGAGTTTGTTTGTCGCGAAGATTCGGAGGCGGGTCGGAGAAGCGACGAATTTTCGTGATTAAGTTGTTGTTAGTAGGAATACGTTGTACAGTGTGGATAAGGAGAGGCCGCCTGAGAGTAGGGAGAGAGGAAGAAAAGAGCTACCCACTCCAATCCGAAAGCTTTGAGAGGAGAAGGAGAGGAGAACGAGACGCGTGATAACGCCGATCCTAAAAACATAGGTCAGCAAACAGAATCAACGCTGGCGAATCACCTGTCGCCACTGGTTAGATACCTGTAAACATTAACCAATAATTGGGCCAGGAGACGTCTGGATTACCAATGCCGTGTCTCCACAATAGAAGAAGAGAATCCCGAGAGAAGTAGGAGCGGAGTGGGGAAAGAAAGCGAGTTGAGGATAGAGTTTTGGAGCGAAAAAGTCGCTCTCTCTGGAATCAGCCACGGCAGACGGAGGAGCTCGGAGAAGCCTCCGTAATAAGGAATGCCGAGGGAGTCGAATTCGAAATAGGAGTTCGAGTACAGAGAGCGGAGTGGAGAGTGAGGACCTCCAGGAGGAACTGAGGCCACGATGGGCTTGCGGCAGGTTAAGGCACACCGAGAGGAAAGGATTCTGCGGTGAGGTTGTCCAGCAGTCGCATTCCACAGGTCAGGGTTCATCTTTTCTTTCCGGGATATCCTCCGTGGGGTGAGTGTAGCCGAGAGGACCGACCCAGGAGGGGGGAGACGTCCTGGACGGGTCCTGGAGAAGTGAGGTCCCCAATTCCTGCCTGTGTCTTCCCCGGGAGCGTGGTCTCTGGTGAGGGAATTTCTCTCCCAAAGTTCCTCCCGGGTGTTATTCCAGGCAGAGGAGGGTGCGGAGGGAGAGAGGGTGGAGGAGTCCCCTCGTCGCTCAGTCCCGGGGTCGTCTAGGGCGCCGCTCCCCAGGTGTCCCTCGGCCGGAAATTTCTAGGTTAGGAGGAATCCTCCTGTTGGGAGGGAATTGACCTTGTTTCGTTGCCAGGGTGTAGTGGCCGTCGGTTGGCCGGTAGATTCGTGCCCGGATTGGATATCCCGATTCTCAATTCAGGATGTATAGTATCCGATCGACTTGGGGGAGGGAAGTGGGGCGTTGCGGCACTGCCACTGTCTGGAGTGGCCGGGGCGCCCACTGTCCTGTCGCGAACCCCTCGTCGAGTACTGCCTCCTGAAAGGGCCCCTCCGAATTGCGCGGTAGGAGGGTGAGTGCCTAGGGCCTCCCTGCAAGGTCGAAATACCCGAATCCGGTGACATCGCCTCCTACGGGACTTGGCGAACTTATTTTCAGGTCGGTTCGTTCCCCGTCATCGGGAGTCACTCATCTCACGGAGAGAATTGGGTGAAATAACCCAAATTGGCATCCTCGCTTCGCCGACTCGCGATGTATGGTATGACTGTGTGAATGACTGAGATGAAGTACTATGTGTTGCGAATCTGTAAAGAACGCTTAGTGACAGGAAGAGGCAGAATAAAGATAGTAATAGACTCATTGGCTCGCAATGATTCATTGATCCCTGTACATATGGAGTATTAATTCCTGACCCTGCCCCTCTACCCTTGTTATTTAGCTGACTAGTCCGGGAGAACAAGAAGAGGCATGCTGCCCGACCCCAGATGCTACGGTTCCCACATCGAATCTGGCGCCCAACCACTATTTTTTATAATAGTGCATTTATTAGTTTCCTTCCCTTAACCGGGTCGAATCAATGGCGTCTGTCTTCGGGTATGCTTTTCCTTTTTATACGGCGGGGTGTCGCGACGGTAATGGCTGACATCGAAAGCGTCGTTATAACGGAAAGCCCCTCCGATAGGAGCACAAGTACAGCAGACTACAAATTATTTTCTAAAACTGTTGACCTTCTAGGTTTCGGAGAGAGAAACCCACGTGCCCTGTTGACGAACACCAGAAAAAACGTTGAGAAAAATTTACCAGCCACGTGCACCAATAATATAGAAGGAAAGCCCCTCCGTTAGCAGCACAAGTACAGCAGACTAACAATTATTTGCTAAAACTGTTGACCCTCTAGGTTTCGGAGAGAGAAACCCACGTGCCCTGTTGAGGAACACCAGAAAAAACGTTGAGAAAAATTCACCAGCCACGTGCACCAATGAATATAGAAGGAAAGCCCCTCCGATAGCAGCACAAGTACAGCGGACTAACAATTATTTGCTAAAACTTTTGACCCTCTAGGTTTCGGAGAGAGAAACCCACGTGCCCTGTTAAACGAACACCAGAAAAAACGTTGAACAAATTCACCAGCCACGTGCACCAATGAATATAGAAGGAAAGCCCCCCCGATAGTAGCACAAGTACAGCAGACTACCACTTATTTGCTAAAACTGTTGACCTTCAATGATTCGGATAGAGAAACCTACGTGCCCTGTTGACGAACACCAGAAAAAACGTTGAGAAAAATTCACCAGCCACGTGCACCAATGAATATAGAAGGAAACCCCTCCGATAGGAGCACAAGTACAGCAGGCTACAAATTATTTTCTAAAACTGTAGACCTTCTAGGTTTCGGAGAGATAAACCCACGTGCCCTGTTGACGAACACCAGAAAGAACGTTGAGAAAAATTCACCAGCCACGTGCACCTATGAATATAGAAGGAAAGCCCCTCCGATAGGAGCACAAGTACAGCAGACTACCAATTATTTGCTAAAACTGTTGACCTTCAATGATTCGGAGAGAGAAACCCACGTGCCCTGTTGACGAACACCAGAAAAAACGTTGAGAAAAATTTACCAGCCACGTGCACCAATAATATAGAAGGAAAGCCCCTCCGTTAGCAGCACAAGTGCAGCAGACTAACAATTATTTGCTAAAACTGTTGACCCTCTAGGTTTCGGAGAGAGAAACCCACGTGCCCTGTTGAGGAACACCAGAAAAAACGTTGAGAAAAATTCACCAGCCACGTGCACCAATGAATATAGAAGGAAAGGCCCTCCGATAGGAGCAAAAGTACAGCAGACTACAAATTATTTTCTAAAACTGTTGACCTTCTAGGTTTCGGAGAGAGAAACCCACATGCCCTGTTGACGAACACCAAAAAAAACGTTGAGAAAAATTCACCAGCCACGTGCACCAATGAATATAGAAGGAAAGCCCCTCCGATAGCAGCACAAGTACAGCAGACTACCAATTATTTGCTAAAACTGTTGACCTTCAATGATTCGGAGAGAGAAACCCACGTGCCCTGTTGACGAACTCCAGAAAAAACGTTGAGAAAAATTCACCAGCCACGTGCACCAATGAATATAGAAGGAAAGCCCCCCCGATAGCAGCACAAGTACAGCAGACTACCACTTATTTGCTAAAACTGTTGACCTTCAATGATTCGGATAGAGAAACCTACGTGCCCTGTTGACGAACACCAGAAAAAACGTTGAGAAAAATTCACCAGCCACGTGCACCAATGAATATAGAAGGAAACCCCTCCGATAGGAGCACAAGTACAGCAGACTACAAATTATTTTCTAAAACTGTTGACCTTCTAGGTTTCGGAGAGAGAAACCCACGTGCCCTGTTGACGAACACCAGAAAAAACGTTGAGAAAAATTCACCAGCCACGTGCACCAATGAATATAGAAGGAAAGCCCCTCCGATAGCAGCACAAGTACAGCAGACTACCAATTATTTGCTAAAACTGTTGACCCTCTAGGTTTCGGAGAGAGAAACCCACGTGCCCTGTTGAGGAACACCAGAAAAAACGTTGAGAAAAATTCACCAGCCACGTGCACCAATGAATATAGAAGGAAAGCCCCTCCGATAGCAGCACAAGTACAGCGGACTAACAATTATTTGCTAAAACTTTTGACCCTCTAGGTTTCGGAGAGAGAAATTCACGTGCCCTGTTAAACGAACACCAGAAAAAACGTTGAGAAAAATTCACCAGCCACGTGCACCAATGAATATAGAAGGAAAGCCCCCCCGATAGTAGCACAAGTACAGCAGACTACCACTTATTTGCTAAAACTGTTGACCTTCAATGATTCGGATAGAGAAACCTACGTGCCCTGTTGACGAACACCAGAAAAAACGTTGAGAAAAATTCACCAGCCACGTGCACCAATGAATATAGAAGGAAACCCCTCCGATAGGAGCACAAGTACAGCAGGCTACAAATTATTTTCTAAAACTGTAGACCTTCTAGGTTTCGGAGAGAGAAACCCACGTGCCCTGTTGACGAACACCAGAAAAAACGTTGAGAAAAATTCACCAGCCACGTGCACCAATAATATAGAAGGAAAGCCCCTCCGTTAGCAGCACAAGTACAGCAGACTACCAATTATTTGTTAAAACTGTTGACCTTCAATGATTCGGAGAGAGAAACCCACGTGCCCTGTTGACGAACACCAGAAAAAACGTTGAGAAAAATTTACCAGCCACGTGCACCAATAATATAGAAGGAAAGCCCCTCCGTTAGCAGCACAAGTACAGCAGACTAACAATTATTTGCTAAAACTGTTGACCCTCTAGGTTTCGGAGAGAGAAACCCACGTGCCCTGTTGAGGAACACCAGAAAAAACGTTGAGAAAAATTCACCAGCCACGTGCACCAATGAATATAGAAGGAAAGCCCCTCCGATAGCAGCATAAGTACAGCGGACGAACAATTATTTGCTAAAACTTTTGACCCTCTAGGTTTCGGAGAGAGAAACCCACGTGCCCTGTTAAACGAACACAAGAAAAAACGTTGAGAAAAATTCACTAGCCACGTGCACCAATGAATATAGAAGGAAAGCCCCCCCGATAGCAGCACAAGTACAGCAGACTAACAATTATTTGCTAAAACTGTTGACCCTCTAGGTTTCGGAGAGAGAAACCCACGTGCCCTGTTGAGGAACACCAGAAAAAACGTTGAGAAAAATTCACCAGCCACGTGCACCAATGAATATAGAAGGAAAGCCCCTCCGATAGCAGCACAAGTACAGCGGACTAACAATTATTTGCTAAAACTTTTGACCCTCTAGGTTTCGGAGAGAGAAACCAACGTGCCCTGTTAAACGAACACCAGAAAAAACGTTGAGAAAAATTCACCAGCCACGTGCACCAATGAATATAGAAGGAAAGCCCCCCCGATAGTAGCACAAGTACAGCAGACTACCACTTATTTGCTAAAACTGTTGACCTTCAATGATTCGGATAGAGAAACCTACGTGCCCTGTTGACGAACACCAGAAAAAACGTTGAGAAAAATTCACCAGCCACGTGCACCAATGAATATAGAAGGAAACCCCTCCGATAGGAGCACAAGTACAGCAGGCTACAAATTATTTTCTAAAACTGTAGACCTTCTAGGTTTCGGAGAGATAAACCCACGTGCCCTGTTGACGAACACCAGAAAGAACGTTGAGAAAAATTCACCAGCCACGTGCACCTATGAATATAGAAGGAAAGCCCCTCCGATAGGAGCACAAGTACAGCAGACTACCAATTATTTGCTAAAACTGTTGACCTTCAATGATTCGGAGAGAGAAACCCACGTGCCCTGTTGACGAACACCAGAAAAAACGTTGAGAAAAATTTACCAGCCACGTGCACCAATAATATAGAAGGAAAGCCCCTCCGTTAGCAGCACAAGTACAGCAGACTAACAATTATTTGCTAAAACTGTTGACCCTCTAGGTTTCGGAGAGAGAAACCCACGTGCCCTGTTGAGGAACACCAGAAAAAACGTTGAGAAAAATTCACCAGCCACGTGCACCAATGAATATAGAAGGAAAGGCCCTCCGATAGGAGCACAAGTACAGCAGACTACAAATTATTTTCTAAAACTGTTGACCTTCTAGGTTTCGGAGAGAGAAACCCACATGCCCTGTTGACGAACACCAGAAAAAACGTTGAGAAAAATTCACCAGCCACGTGCACCAATGAATATAGAAGGAAAGCCCCTCCGATAGGAGCACAAGTACAGCAGACTACAAATTATTTTCTAAAACTGTTGACCTTCTAGGTTTCGGAGAGAGAAACCACGTGCCCTGTTGACGAACACCAGAAAAAACGTTGAGAAAAATTCACCAGCCACGTGCACCAATGAATATAGAAGGAAAGCCCCTCCGATAGGAGCACAAGTACAGCAGACTACCAATTATTTGCTAAAACTGTTGACCTTCAATGATTCGGAGAGAGAAACCCACGTGCCCTGTTGACGAACTCCAGAAAAAACGTTGAGAAAAATTCACCAGCCACGTGCACCAATAATATAGAAGGAAAGCCCCTCCGTTAGCAGCACAAGTACAGCAGACTAACAATTATTTGCTAAAACTGTTGACCCTCTAGGTTTCGGAGAGAGAAACCCACGTGCCCTGTTGAGGAACACCAGAAAAAACGTTGAGAAAAATTCACCAGCCACGTGCACCAATGAATATAGAAGGAAAGCCCCTCCGATAGCAGCACAAGTACAGCGGACTAACAATTATTTGCTAAAACTTTTGACCCTCTAGGTTTCGGAGAGAGAAATTCACGTGCCCTGTTAAACGAACACCAGAAAAAACGTTGAGAAAAATTCACCAGCCACGTGCACCAATGAATATAGAAGGAAAAACCCCCCCGATAGGAGCACAAGTACAGCAGACTACAAATTATTTTCTAAAACTGTTGACCTTCTAGGTTTCGGAGAGAGAAACCCACATGCCCTGTTGACGAACACCAGAAAAAACGTTGAGAAAATTTCACCAGCCACGTGCACCAATGAATATAGAAGGAAAGCCCCTCCGATAGGAGCACAAGTACAGCAGACTACAAATTATTTTCTAAAACTGTTGACCTTCTAGGTTTCGGAGAGAGAAACCCACGTGCCCTGTTGACGAACACCAGAAAAAACGTTGAGAAAAATTCACCAGCCACGTGCACCAATGAATACAGAAGGAAAGCCCCTCCGATAGGAGCACAAGTACAGCAGACTACAAATTATTTTCTAAAACTGTTGACCCTCTAGGTTTCGGAGAGATAAACCCACGTGCCCTGTTGACGAACACCAGAAAGAACGTTGAGAAAAATTCACCAGCCACGTGCACCTATGAATATAGAAGGAAAGCCCCTCCGATAGGAGCACAAGTACAGCAGACTACCAATTATTTGCTAAAACTGTTGACCTTCAATGATTCGGAGAGAGAAACCCACGTGCCCTGTTGACGAACACCAGAAAAAACGTTGAGAAAAATTTACCAGCCACGTGCACCAATAATATAGAAGGAAAGCCCCTCCGTTAGCAGCACAAGTACAGCAGACTAACAATTATTTGCTAAAACTGTTGACCCTCTAGGTTTCGGAGAGAGAAACCCACGTGCCCTGTTGAGGAACACCAGAAAAAACGTTGAGAAAAATTCACCAGCCACGTGCACCAATGAATATAGAAGGAAAGGCCCTCCGATAGGAGCACAAGTACAGCAGACTACAAATTATTTTCTAAAACTGTTGACCTTCTAGGTTTCGGAGAGAGAAACCCACATGCCCTGTTGACGAACACCAGAAAAAACGTTGAGAAAAATTCACCAGCCACGTGCACCAATGAATATAGAAGGAAAGCCCCCCCGATAGTAGCACAAGTACAGCAGACTACCACTTATTTGCTAAAACTGTTGACCTTTAATGATTCGGATAGAGAAACCTACGTGCCCTGTTGACGAACACCAGAAAAAACGTTGAGAAAAATTCACCAGCCACGTGCACCAATGAATATAGAAGGAAAGCCCCTCCGATAGCAGCACAAGTACAGCAGACTACCAATTATTTGCTAAAACTGTTGACCTTCAATGATTCGGAGAGAGAAACCCACGTGCCCTGTTGACGAACTCCAGAAAAAACGTTGAGAAAAATTCACCAGCCACGTGCACCAATGAATATAGAAGGAAAGCCCCCCCGATAGCAGCACAAGTACAGCAGACTACCACTTATTTGCTAAAACTGTTGACCTTCAATGATTCGGATAGAGAAACCTACGTGCCCTGTTGACGAACACCAGAAAAAACGTTGAGAAAAATTCACCAGCCACGTGCACCAATGAATATAGAAGGAAACCCCTCCGATAGGAGCACAAGTACAGCAGACTACAAATTATTTTCTAAAACTGTTGACCTTCTAGGTTTCGGAGAGAGAAACCCACGTGCCCTGTTGACGAACACCAGAAAAAACGTTGAGAAAAATTCACCAGCCACGTGCACCAATGAATATAGAAGGAAAGCCCCTCCGATAGCAGCACAAGTACAGCAGACTACCAATTATTTGCTAAAACTGTTGACCCTCTAGGTTTCGGAGAGAGAAACCCACGTGCCCTGTTGAGGAACACCAGAAAAAACGTTGAGAAAAATTCACCAGCCACGTGCACCAATGAATATAGAAGGAAAGCCCCTCCGATAGCAGCACAAGTACAGCGGACTAACAATTATTTGCTAAAACTTTTGACCCTCTAGGTTTCGGAGAGAGAAATTCACGTGCCCTGTTAAACGAACACCAGAAAAAACGTTGAGAAAAATTCACCAGCCACGTGCACCAATGAATATAGAAGGAAAGCCCCCCCGATAGTAGCACAAGTACAGCAGACTACCACTTATTTGCTAAAACTGTTGACCTTCAATGATTCGGATAGAGAAACCTACGTGCCCTGTTGACGAACACCAGAAAAAACGTTGAGAAAAATTCACCAGCCACGTGCACCAATGAATATAGAAGGAAACCCCTCCGATAGGAGCACAAGTACAGCAGGCTACAAATTATTTTCTAAAACTGTAGACCTTCTAGGTTTCGGAGAGAGAAACCCACGTGCCCTGTTGACGAACACCAGAAAAAACGTTGAGAAAAATTCACCAGCCACGTGCACCAATAATATAGAAGGAAAGCCCCTCCGTTAGCAGCACAAGTACAGCAGACTACCAATTATTTGTTAAAACTGTTGACCTTCAATGATTCGGAGAGAGAATCCCACGTGCCCTGTTGACGAACACCAGAAAAAACGTTGAGAAAAATTTACCAGCCACGTGCACCAATAATATAGAAGGAAAGCCCCTCCGTTAGCAGCACAAGTACAGCAGACTAACAATTATTTGCTAAAACTGTTGACCCTCTAGGTTTCGGAGAGAGAAACCCACGTGCCCTGTTGAGGAACACCAGAAAAAACTTTGAGAAAAATTCACCAGCCACGTGCACCAATGAATATAGAAGGAAAGCCCCTCCGATAGCAGCATAAGTACAGCGGACTAACAATTATTTGCTAAAACTTTTGACCCTCTAGGTTTCGGAGAGAGAAACCCACGTGCCCTGTTAAACGAACACAAGAAAAAACGTTGAGAAAAATTCACTAGCCACGTGCACCAATGAATATAGAAGGAAAGCCCCCCCGATAGCAGCACAAGTACAGCAGACTACCACTTATTTGCTAAAACTGTTGACCTTCAATGATTCGGATAGAGAAACCTACGTGCCCTGTTGACGAACACCAGAAAAAACGTTGAGAAAAATTCACCAGCCACGTGCACCAATGGATATAGAAGGAAAGCCCCTCCGATAGGAGCACAAGTACAGCAGACTACAAATTATTTTCTAAAACTGTTGACCTTCTAGGTTTCGGAGAGGGAAACCCACGTGCCCTGTTGACGAACACCAGAAAAAACGTTGAGAAAAATTCACCAGCCACGTGCACCAATGGATATAGAAGGAAAGCCCCTCCGATAGGAGCACAAGTACAGCAGACTACAAATTATTTTCTAAAACTGTTGACCTTCTAGGTTTCGGAGAGGGAAACCCACGTGCCCTGTAGACGAACACCAGAAAAAACGTTGAGAAAAATTCACCAGCCACGTGCACCAATGAATATAGAAGGAAAGCCCCTCCGATAGGAGCACAAGTACAGCAGACTACAAATTATTTTCTAAAACTGTTGACCCTCTAGGTTTCGGAGAGAGAAACCCACGTGCCCTGTTAAACGAACACCAGAAAAAACGTTGAGAAAAATTCACCAGCCACGTGCACCAATGAATATAGAAGGAAAGCCCCCCCGATAGCAGCACAAGTACAGCAGACTACCAATTATTTGCTAAAACTGTTGACCTTCAATGCTTCGGATAGAGAAACCTACGTGCCCTGTTGACGAACACCAGAAAAAACGTTGAGAAAAATTCACCAGCCACGTGCACCAATGGATATAGAAGGAAAGCCCCTCCGTTAGCAGCACAAGTACAGCAGACTAACAATTATTTGCTAAAACTGTTGACCCTCTAGGTTTCGGAGAGAGAAACCCACGTGCCCTGTTGAGGAACACCAGAAAAAACGTTGAGAAAAATTCACCAGTCACGTGCACCAATGAATATAGAAGGAAAGCCCCTCCGATAGCAGCACAAGTACAGCGGACTAACAATTATTTGCTAAAACTTTTGACCCTCTAGGTTTCGGAGAGAGAAATTCACGTGCCCTGTTAAACGAACACCAGAAAAAACGTTGAGAAAAATTCACCAGCCACGTGCACCAATGAATATAGAAGGAAAGCCCCCCCGATAGCAGCACAAGTACAGCAGACTACCACTTATTTGCTAAAACTGTTGACCTTCAATGATTCGGATAGAGAAACCTACGTGCCCTGTTGACGAACACCAGAAAAAACGTTGAGAAAAATTCACCAGCCACGTGCACCAATGGATATAGAAGGAAAGCCCCTCCGTTAGCAGCACAAGTACAGCAGACTAACAATTATTTGCTAAAACTGTTGACCCTCTAGGTTTCGGAGAGAGAAACCCACGTGCCCTGTTGAGGAACACCAGAAAAAACGTTGAGAAAAATTCACCAGCCACGTGCACCAATGAATATAGAAGGAAAGCCCCCCCGATAGCAGCACAAGTACAGCAGACTACCAATTATTTGCTAAAACTGTTGACCTTCAATGCTTCGGATAGAGAAACCTACGTGCCCTGTTGACGAACACCAGAAAAAACGTTGAGAAAAATTCACCAGCCACGTGCACCAATGAATATAGAAGGAAAGCCCCTCCGATAAGAGCACAAGTACAGCAGACTACAAATTATTTTCTAAAACTGTTGACCCTCTAGGTTTCGGAGAGAGAAACCCACGTGCCCTGTTGACGAACACCAGAAAAAACGTTGAGAAAAATTCACCAGCCACGTGCACCAATGAATATAGAAGGAAAGCCCCTCCGATAGGAGCACAAGTACAGCAGACTACAAATTATTTTCTAAAACTGATGACCTTTTAGGTTTCGGAGAGAGAAACCCACATGCCCTGTTGACGAACACCAGAAAAAACGTTGAGAAAAATTCACCAGCCACGTGCACCAATGAATATAGAAGGAAAGCCCCTCCGATAGGAGCACAAGTACAGCAGACTACAAATTATTTTCTAAAACTGTTGACCTTCTAGGTTTCGGGGAGAGAAACCCACGTGCCCTGTTGACGAACACCAGAAAAAACGTTGAGAAAAATTCACCAGCCACGTGCACCAATGAATATAAAAGGAAAGCCCCTCCGATAGGAGCACAAGTACAGCAGACTACAAATTATTTTCTAAAACTGTTGACCCTCTAGGTTTCGGAGAGAGAAACCCACGTGCCCTGTTGACGAACACCAGAAAAAACGTTGAGAAAAATTCACCATCCACGTGCACCAATGAATATAGACGGAAAGCCCCTCCGATAGGAGCACAAGTACAGCAGACTACAAATTATTTTCTAAAACTGTTGACCTTCTAGGTTTCGGAGAGAGAAACCCACGTGCCCTGTTGACGAACACCAGAAAAAACGTTGAGAAAAATTTACCAGCCACGTGCACCAATAATATAGAAGGAAAGCCCCTCCGTTAGCAGCACAAGTACAGCGGACTAACAATTATTTGCTAAAACTTTTGACCCTCTAGGTTTCGGAGAGAGAAACCCACGTGCCCTGTTAAACGAACACCAGAAAAAACGTTGAGAAAAATTCACCAGCCACGTGCACCAATGAATATAGAAGGAAAGCCCCCCCGATAGTAGCACAAGTTCAGCAGACTACCACTTATTTGCTAAAACTGTTGACCTTCAATGATTCGGATAGAGAAACCTACGTGCCCTGTTGACGAACACCAGAAAAAACGTTGAGAAAAATTCACCAGCCACGTGCACCAATGAATATAGAAGGAAACCCCTCCGATAGGAGCACAAGTACAGCAGACTACCAATTATTTGCTAAAACTGTTGACCTTCAATGATTCGGAGAGAGAAACCCACGTGCCCTGTTGACGAACACCAGAAAAAACGTTGAGAAAAATTTACCAGCCACGTGCACCAATAATATAGAAGGAAAGCCCCTCCGTTAGCAGCACAAGTACAGCAGACTAACAATTATTTGCTAAAACTGTTGACCCTCTAGGTTTCGGAGAGAGAAACCCACGTGCCCTGTTGAGGAACACCAGAATAAACGTTGAGAAAAATTCACCAGCCACGTGCACCAATGAATATAGAAGGAAAGCCCCTCCGATAGGAGCACAAGTACAGCAGACTACAAATTATTTTCTAAAACTGTTGACCTTCTAGGTTTCGGAGAGAGAAACCCACATGCCCTGTTGACGAACACCAGAAAAAACGTTGAGAAAAATTCACCAGCCACGTGCACTAATGAATATAGAAGGAAAGCCCCTCCGATAGGAGCACAAGTACAGCAGACTACAAATTATTTTCTAAAACTGTTGACCTTCAATGATTCGGAGAGAGAAACCCACGTGCCCTGTTGACGAACTCCAGAAAAAACGTTGAGAAAAATTCACCAGCCACGTGCACCAATAATATAGAAGGAAAGCCCCTCCGTTAGCAGCACAAGTACAGCAGACTAACAATTATTTGCTAAAACTGTTGACCCTCTAGGTTTCGGAGAGAGAAACCCACGTGCCCTGTTGAGGAACACCAGAAAAAACGTTGAGAAAAATTCACCAGCCACGTGCACCAATGAATATAGAAGGAAAGCCCCTCCGATAGCAGCACAAGTACAACGGACTAACAATTATTTGCTAAAACTTTTGACCCTCTAGGTTTCGGAGAGAGAAATTCACGTGCCCTGTTAAACGAACACCAGAAAAAACGTTGAGAAAAATTCACCAGCCACGTGCACCAATGAATATAGAAGGAAAGCCCCCCCGATAGCAGCAAAAGTACAGCAGACTACCAATTATTTGCTAAAACTGTTGACCTTCAATGATTCGGATAGAGAAACCTACGTGCCCTGTTGACGAACACCAGAAAAAACGTTGAGAAAAATTCACCAGCCACGTGCACCAATGAATATAGAAGGAAAGGCCCTCCGATAGGAGCACAAGTACAGCAGACTACAAATTATTTTCTAAAACTGTTGACCTTCTAGGTTTCGGAGAGAGAAACCCACATGCCCTGTTGACGAACACCAGAAAAAACGTTGAGAAAATTTCACCAGCCACGTGCACCAATGAATATAGAAGGAAAGCCCCTCCGATAGGAGCACAAGTACAGCAGACTACAAATTATTTTCTAAAACTGTTGACCTTCTAGGTTTCGGAGAGAGAAACCCACGTGCCCTGTTGACGAACACCAGAAAAAACGTTGAGAAAAATTCACCAGCCACGTGCACCAATGAATATAGAAGGAAAGCCCCTCCGATAGGAGCACAAGTACAGCAGACTACAAATTATTTTCTAAAACTGTTGACCTTCTAGGTTTCGGAGAGAGAAACCCACGTGCCCTGTTGACGAACACCAGAAAAAACGTTGAGAAAAATTCACCAGCCACGTGCACCAATGAATATAGAAGGAAAGCCCCTCCGATAGGAGCACAAGTACAGCAGACTACAAATTATTTTCTAAAACTGTTGACCCTCTAGGTTTCGGAGAGAGAAACCCACGTGCCCTGTTGACGAACACCAGAAAACACGTTGAGAAAAATTCACCATCCACGTGCACCAATGAATATAGACGGAAAGCCCCTCCGATAGGAGCACAAGTACAGCAGACTACAAATTATTTTCTAAAACTGTTGACCTTCTAGGTTTCGGAGAGAGAAACCCACGTGCCCTGTTGACGAACACCAGAAAAAACGTTGAGAAAAATTTACCAGCCACGTGCACCAATAATATAGAAGGAAAGCCCCTCCGTTAGCAGCACAAGTACAGCAGACTAACAATTATTTGCTAAAACTGTTGACCCTCTAGGTTTCGGAGAGAGAAACCCACGTGCCCTGTTGAGGAACACCAGAAAAAACGTTGAGAAAAATTCACCAGCCACGTGCACCAATGAATATAGAAGGAAAGCCCCTCCGATAGCAGCACAAGTACAGCGGACTAACAATTATTTGCTAAAACTTTTGACCCTCTAGGTTTCGGAGAGAGAAACCCACGTGCCCTGTTAAACGAACACCAGAAAAAACGTTGAGAAAAATTCACCAGCCACGTGCACCAATGAATATAGAAGGAAAGCCCCCCCGATAGTAGCACAAGTACAGCAGACTACCACTTATTTGCTAAAACTGTTGACCTTCAATGATTCGGATAGAGAAACCTACGTGCCCTGTTGACGAACACCAGAAAAAACGTTGAGAAAAATTCACCAGCCACGTGCACCAATGAATATAGAAGGAAACCCCTCCGATAGGAGCACAAGTACAGCAGGCTACAAATTATTTTCTAAAACTGTAGACCTTCTAGGTTTCGGAGAGATAAAACCACGTGCCCTGTTGACGAACACCAGAAAGAACGTTGAGAAAAATTCACCAGCCACGTGCACCTATGAATATAGAAGGAAAGCCCCTCCGATAGGAGCACAAGTACAGCAGACTACCAATTATTTGCTAAAACTGTTGACCTTCAATGATTCGGAGAGAGAAACCCACGTGCCCTGTTGACGAACACCAGAAAAAACGTTGAGAAAAATTTACCAGCCACGTGCACCAATAATATAGAAGGAAAGCCCCTCCGTTAGCAGCACAAGTACAGCAGACTAACAATTATTTGCTAAAACTGTTGACCCTCTAGGTTTCGGAGAGAGAAACCCACGTGCCCTGTTGAGGAACACCAGAAAAAACGTTGAGAAAAATTCACCAGCCACGTGCACCAATGAATATAGAAGGAAAGGCCCTCCGATAGGAGCACAAGTACAGCAGACTACAAATTATTTTCTAAAACTGTTGACCTTCTAGGTTTCGGAGAGAGAAACCCACATGCCCTGTTGACGAACACCAGAAAAAACGTTGAGAAAAATTCACCAGCCACGTGCACCAATGAATATAGAAGGAAAGCCCCTCCGATAGGAGCACAAGTACAGCAGACTACAAATTATTTTCTAAAACTGTTGACCTTCTAGGTTTCGGAGAGAGAAACCCACGTGCCCTGTTGACGAACACCAGAAAAAACGTTGAGAAAAATTCACCAGCCACGTGCACCAATGAATATAGAAGGAAACCCCTCCGATAGGAGCACAAGTACAGCAGGCTACAAATTATTTTCTAAAACTGTTGACCTTCAATGATTCGGATAGAGAAACCTACGTGCCCTGTTGACGAACACCAGAAAAAACGTTGAGAAAAATTCACCAGCCACGTGCACCAATGAATATAGAAGGAAACCCCTCCGATAGGAGCACAAGTACAGCAGACTACAAATTATTTTCTAAAACTGTTGACCTTCTAGGTTTCGGAGAGAGAAACCCACGTGCCCTGTTGACGAACACCAGAAAAAACGTTGAGAAAAATTCACCAGCCACGTGCACCAATGAATATAGAAGGAAAGCCCCTCCGATAGCAGCACAAGTACAGCAGACTACCAATTATTTGCTAAAACTGTTGACCCTCTAGGTTTCGGAGAGAGAAACCCACGTGCCCTGTTGAGGAACACCAGAAAAAACGTTGAGAAAAATTCACCAGCCACGTGCACCAATGAATATAGAAGGAAAGCCCCTCCGATAGCAGCACAAGTACAGCGGACTAACAATTATTTGCTAAAACTTTTGACCCTCTAGGTTTCGGAGAGAGAAATTCACGTGCCCTGTTAAACGAACACCAGAAAAAACGTTGAGAAAAATTCACCAGCCACGTGCACCAATGAATATAGAAGGAAAGCCCCCCCGATAGCAGCACAAGTACAGCAGACTACCAATTATTTGCTAAAACTGTTGACCTTCAATGCTTCGGATAGAGAAACCTACGTGCCCTGTTGACGAACACCAGAAAAAACGTTGAGAAAAATTCACCAGCCACGTGCACCAATGGATATAGAAGGAAAGCCCCTCCGTTCGCAGCACAAGTACAGCAGACTAACAATTATTTGCTAAAACTGTTGACCCTCTAGGTTTCGGAGAGAGAAACCCACGTGCCCTGTTGAGGAACACCAGAAAAAACGTTGAGAAAAATTCACCAGTCACGTGCACCAATGAATATAGAAGGAAAGCCCCTCCGATAGCAGCACAAGTACAGCGGACTAACAATTATTTGCTAAAACTTTTGACCCTCTAGGTTTCGGAGAGAGAAATTCACGTGCCCTGTTAAACGAACACCAGAAAAAACGTTGAGAAAAATTCACCAGCCACGTGCACCAATGAATATAGAAGGAAAGCCCCCCCGATAGCAGCACAAGTACAGCAGACTACCACTTATTTGCTAAAACTGTTGACCTTCAATGATTCGGATAGAGAAACCTACGTGCCCTGTTGACGAACACCAGAAAAAACGTTGAGAAAAATTCACCAGCCACGTGCACCAATGGATATAGAAGGAAAGCCCCTCCGTTAGCAGCACAAGTACAGCAGACTAACAATTATTTGCTAAAACTGTTGACCCTCTAGGTTTCGGAGAGAGAAACCCACGTGCCCTGTTGAGGAACACCAGAAAAAACGTTGAGAAAAATTCACCAGCCACGTGCACCAATGAATATAGAAGGAAAGCCCCCCCGATAGCAGCACAAGTACAGCAGACTACCAATTATTTGCTAAAACTGTTGACCTTCAATGCTTCGGATAGAGAAACCTACGTGCCCTGTTGACGAACACCAGAAAAAACGTTGAGAAAAATTCACCAGCCACGTGCACCAATGAATATAGAAGGAAAGCCCCTCCGATAAGAGCACAAGTACAGCAGACTACAAATTATTTTCTAAAACTGTTGACCCTCTAGGTTTCGGAGAGAGAAACACACGTGCCCTGTTGACGAACACCAGAAAAAACGTTGAGAAAAATTCACCAGCCACGTGCACCAATGAATATAGAAGGAAAGCCCCTCCGATAGGAGCACAAGTACAGCAGACTACAAATTATTTTCTAAAACTGATGACCTTCTAGGTTTCGGAGAGAGAAACCCACATGCCCTGTTGACGAACACCAGAAAAAACGTTGAGAAAAATTCACCAGCCACGTGCACCAATGAATATAGAAGGAAAGCCCCTCCGATAGGAGCACAAGTACAGCAGACTACAAATTATTTTCTAAAACTGTTGACCTTCTAGGTTTCGGAGAGAGAAACCCACGTGCCCTGTTGACGAACACCAGAAAAAACGTTGAGAAAAATTCACCAGCCACGTGCACCAATGAATATAAAAGGAAAGCCCCTCCGATAGGAGCACAAGTACAGCAGACTACAAATTATTTTCTAAAACTGTTGACCCTCTAGGTTTCGGAGAGAGAAACCCACGTGCCCTGTTGACGAACACCAGAAAAAACGTTGAGAAAAATTCACCATCCACGTGCACCAATGAATATAGACGGAAAGCCCCTCCGATAGGAGCACAAGTACAGCAGACTACAAATTATTTTCTAAAACTGTTGACCTTCTAGGTTTCGGAGAGAGAAACCCACGTGCCCTGTTGACGAACACCAGAAAAAACGTTGAGAAAAATTTACCAGCCACGTGCACCAATAATATAGAAGGATAGCCCCTCCGTTAGCAGCACAAGTACAGCGGACTAACAATTATTTGCTAAAACTTTTGACCCTCTAGGTTTCGGAGAGAGAAACCCACGTGCCCTGTTAAACGAACACCAGAAAAAACGTTGAGAAAAATTCACCAGCCACGTGCACCAATGAATATAGAAGGAAAGCCCCCCCGATAGTAGCACAAGTTCAGCAGACTACCACTTATTTGCTAAAACTGTTGACCTTCAATGATTCGGATAGAGAAACCTACGTGCCCTGTTGACGAACACCAGAAAAAACGTTGAGAAAAATTCACCAGCCACGTGCACCAATGAATATAGAAGGAAACCCCTCCGATAGGAGCACAAGTACAGCAGGCTACAAATTATTTTCTAAAACTGTAGACCTTCTAGGTTTCGGAGAGAGAAACCCACGTGCCCTGTTGACGAACACCAGAAAGAACGTTGAGAAAAATTCACCAGCCACGTGCACCTATGAATATAGAAGGAAAGCCCCTCCGATAGGAGCACAAGTACAGCAGACTACCAATTATTTGCTAAAACTGTTGACCTTCAATGATTCGGAGAGAGAAACCCACGTGCCCTGTTGACGAACACCAGAAAAAACGTTGAGAAAAATTTACCAGCCACGTGCACCAATAATATAGAAGGAAAGCCCCTCCGTTAGCAGCACAAGTACAGCAGACTAACAATTATTTGCTAAAACTGTTGACCCTCTAGGTTTCGGAGAGAGAAACCCACGTGCCCTGTTGAGGAACACCAGAAAAAACGTTGAGAAAAATTCACCAGCCACGTGCACCAATGAATATAGAAGGAAAGCCCCTCCGATAGGAGCACAAGTACAGCAGACTACAAATTATTTTCTAAAACTGTTGACCTTCTAGGTTTCGGAGAGAGAAACCCACATGCCCTGTTGACGAACACCAGAAAAAACGTTGAGAAAAATTCACCAGCCACGTGCACCAATGAATATAGAAGGAAAGCCCCTCCGATAGGAGCACAAGTACAGCAGACTACAAATTATTTTCTAAAACTGTTGACCTTCAATGATTCGGAGAGAGAAACCCACGTGCCCTGTTGACGAACTCCAGAAAAAACGTTGAGAAAAATTCACCAGCCACGTGCACCAATAATATAGAAGGAAAGCCCCTCCGTTAGCAGCACAAGTACAGCAGACTAACAATTATTTGCTAAAACTGTTGACCCTCTAGGTTTCGGAGAGAGAAACCCACGTGCCCTGTTGAGGAACACCAGAAAAAACGTTGAGAAAAATTCACCAGCCACGTGCACCAATGAATATAGAAGGAAAGCCCCTCCGATAGCAGCACAAGTACAACGGACTAACAATTATTTGCTAAAACTTTTGACCCTCTAGGTTTCGGAGAGAGAAATTCACGTGCCCTGTTAAACGAACACCAGAAAAAACGTTGAGAAAAATTCACCAGCCACGTGCACCAATGAATATAGAAGGAAAGCCCCCCCGATAGCAGCAAAAGTACAGCAGACTACCAATTATTTGCTAAAACTGTTGACCTTCAATGATTCGGATAGAGAAACCTACGTGCCCTGTTGACGAACACCAGAAAAAACGTTGAGAAAAATTCACCAGCCACGTGCACCAATGAATGTAGAAGGAAAGCCCCTCCGATAAGAGCACAAGTACAGCAGACTACAAATTATTTTCTAAAACTGTTGACCCTCTAGGTTTCGGAGAGAGAAACCCACGTGCCCTGTTGACGAACACCAGAAAAAACGTTGAGAAAAATTCACCATCCACGTGCACCAATGAATATAGATGGAAAGCCCCTCCGATAGGAGCACAAGTACAGCAGACTACAAATTATTTTCTAAAACTGTTGACCTTCTAGGTTTCGGAGAGAGAAACCCACGTGCCCTGTTGACGAACACCAGAAAGAACGTTGAGAAAAATTCACCAGCCACGTGCACCAATGAATATAGAAGGAAAGCCCCTCCGATAGGAGCACAAGTACAGCAGACTACAAATTATTTTCTAAAACTGTTGGCCTTCTAGGTTTCGGAGAGGGAAACCCACGTGCCCTGTTGACGAACACCAGAAAAAACGTTGAGAAAAATTCACCAGCCACGTGAACCAATGAATATAGAAGGAAAGCCTCTCCTATAGCAGCACAAGTACAGCAGACTACCAATTATTTGCTAAAACTGTTGACCTTCAATGATTCGGATAGAGAAACCCACGTGCCCTGTTGAAGAACACCAGAAAAAACGTTGAGAAAAATTCACCAGCCACGTGCACCAATGAATATAGAAGGAAAGCCCCTCCGATAGGAGCACAAGTACAGCAGACTACAAATTATTTTCTAAAACTGTTGACCCTCTAGGTTTCGGAGAGAGAAACCCACGTGCCCTGTTGACGAACACCAGAAAAAACGTTGAGAAAAATTCACCATCCACGTGCACCAATGAATATAGACGGAAAGCCCCTCCGATAGGAGCACAAGTACAGCAGACTACAAATTATTTTCTAAAACTGTTGACCTTCTAGGTTTCGGAGAGAGAAACCCACATGCCCTGTTGACGAACACCAGAAAAAACGTTGAGAAAAATTCACCAGCCACGTGCACCAATGAATATAGAAGGAAAGCCCCTCCGATAGGAGCACAAGTACAGCAGACTACAAATTATTTTCTAAAACTGTTGACCTTCTAGGTTTCGGAGAGAGAAACCCACGTGCCCTGTTGACGAACACCAGAAAGAACGTTGAGAAAAATTCACCAGCCACGTGCACCAATGAATATAGAAGGAAAGCCCCTCCGATAGCAGCACAAGTACAGCAGACTACCAATTATTTGCTAAAACTGTTGACCTTCAATGATTCGGAGAGAGAAACCCACGTGCCCTGTTGACGAACTCCAGAAAAAACGTTGAGAAAAATTCACCAGCCACGTGCACCAATAATATAGAAGGAAAGCCCCTCCGTTAGCAGCACAAGTACAGCAGACTAACAATTATTTGCTAAAACTGTTGACCCTCTAGGTTTCGGAGAGAGAAACCCACGTGCCCTGTTGAGGAACACCAGAAAAAACGTTGAGAAAAATTCACCAGCCACGTGCACCAATGAATATAGAAGGAAAGCCCCTCCGATAGCAGCACAAGTACAGCGGACTAACAATTATTTGCTAAAACTTTTGACCCTCTAGGTTTCGGAGAGAGAAATTCACGTGCCCTGTTAAACGAACACCAGAAAAAACGTTGAGAAAAATTCACCAGCCACGTGCACCAATGAATATAGAAGGAAAGCCCCCCCGATAGTAGCACAAGTACAGCAGACTACCACTTATTTGCTAAAACTGTTGACCTTCAATGATTCGGATAGAGAAACCTACGTGCCCTGTTGACGAACACCAGAAAAAACGTTGAGAAAAATTCACCAGCCACGTGCACCTATGAATATAGAAGGAAAGCCCCTCCGATAGGAGCACAAGTACAGCAGACTACCAATTATTTGCTAAAACTGTTGACCTTCAATGATTCGGAGAGAGAAACCCACGTGCCCTGTTGACGAACACCAGAAAAAACGTTGAGAAAAATTTACCAGCCACGTGCACCAATAATATAGAAGGAAAGCCCCTCCGTTAGCAGCACAAGTACAGCAGACTAACAATTATTTGCTAAAACTGTTGACCCTCTAGGTTTCGGAGAGAGAAACCCACGTGCCCTGTTGAGGAACACCAGAAAAAACGTTGAGAAAAATTCACCAGCCACGTGCACCAATGAATATAGAAGGAAAGCCCCTCCGATAGCAGCATAAGTACAGCGGACTAACAATTATTTGCTAAAACTGTTGACCTTCTAGGTTTCGGAGAGGGAATCCCACGTGCCCTGTTGACGAACACCAGAAAAAAAGTTGAGAAAAATTCACCAGCCACGTGCACCAATGGATATAGAAGGAAAGCCCCTCCGATAGGAGCACAAGTACAGCAGACTACAAATTATTTTCTAAAACTGTTGACCTTCAATGATTCGGATAGAGAAACCTACGTGCCCTGTTGACGAACACCAGAAAAAACGTTGAGAAAAATTCACCAGCCACGTGCACCAATGGATATAGAAGGAAAGCCCCTCCGTTAGCAGCACAAGTACAGCAGACTAACAATTATTTGCTAAAACTGTTGACCCTCTAGGTTTCGGAGAGAGAAACCCACGTGCCCTGTTGAGGAACACCAGAAAAAACGTTGAGAAAAATTCACCAGCCACGTGCACCAATGAATATAGAAGGAAAGCCCCCCCGATAGCAGCACAAGTACAGCAGACTACCAATTATTTGCTAAAACTGTTGACCTTCAATGCTTCGGATAGAGAAACCTACGTGCCCTGTTGACGAACACCAGAAAAAACGTTGAGAAAAATTCACCAGCCACGTGCACCAATGAATATAGAAGGAAAGCCCCTCCGATAAGAGCACAAGTACAGCAGACTACAAATTATTTTCTAAAACTGTTGACCCTCTAGGTTTCGGAGAGAGAAACCCACGTGCCCTGTTGACGAACACCAGAAAAAACGTTGAGAAAAATTCACCAGCCACGTGCACCAATGAATATAGAAGGAAAGCCCCTCCGATAGGAGCACAAGTACAGCAGACTACAAATTATTTTCTAAAACTGATGACCTTCTAGGTTTCGGAGAGAGAAACCCACATGCCCTGTTGACGAACACCAGAAAAAACGTTGAGAAAAATTCACCAGCCACGTGCACCAATGAATATAGAAGGAAAGCCCCTCCGATAGGAGCACAAGTACAGCAGACTACAAATTATTTTCTAAAACTGTTGACCTTCTAGGTTTCGGAGAGAGAAACCCACGTGCCCTGTTGACGAACACCAGAAAAAACGTTGAGAAAAATTCACCAGCCACGTGCACCAATGAATATAAAAGGAAAGCCCCTCCGATAGGAGCCCAAGTACAGCAGACTACAAATTATTTTCTAAAACTGTTGACCCTCTAGGTTTCGGAGAGAGAAACCCACGTGCCCTGTTGACGAACACCAGAAAAAACGTTGAGAAAAATTCACCATCCACGTGCACCAATGAATATAGACGGAAAGCCCCTCCGATAGGAGCACAAGTACAGCAGACTACAAATTATTTTCTAAAACTGTTGACCTTCTAGGTTTCGGAGAGAGAAACCCACGTGCCCTGTTGACGAACACCAGAAAAAACGTTGAGAAAAATTTACCAGCCACGTGCACCAATAATATAGAAGGATAGCCCCTCCGTTAGCAGCACAAGTACAGCGGACTAACAATTATTTGCTAAAACTTTTGACCCTCTAGGTTTCGGAGAGAGAAACCCACGTGCCCTGTTAAACGAACACCAGAAAAAACGTTGAGAAAAATTCACCAGCCACGTGCACCAATGAATATAGAAGGAAAGCCCCCCCGATAGTAGCACAAGTTCAGCAGACTACCACTTATTTGCTAAAACTGTTGACCTTCAATGATTCGGATAGAGAAACCTACGTGCCCTGTTGACGAACACCAGAAAAAACGTTGAGAAAAATTCACCAGCCACGTGCACCAATGAATATAGAAGGAAACCCCTCCGATAGGAGCACAAGTACAGCAGGCTACAAATTATTTTCTAAAACTGTAGACCTTCTAGGTTTCGGAGAGAGAAACCCACGTGCCCTGTTGACGAACACCAGAAAGAACGTTGAGAAAAATTCACCAGCCACGTGCACCTATGAATATAGAAGGAAAGCCCCTCCGATAGGAGCACAAGTACAGCAGACTACCAATTATTTGCTAAAACTGTTGACCTTCAATGATTCGGAGAGAGAAACCCACGTGCCCTGTTGACGAACACCAGAAAAAACGTTGAGAAAAATTTACCAGCCACGTGCACCAATAATATAGAAGGAAAGCCCCTCCGTTAGCAGCACAAGTACAGCAGACTAACAATTATTTGCTAAAACTGTTGACCCTCTAGGTTTCGGAGAGAGAAACCCACGTGCCCTGTTGAGGAACACCAGAAAAAACGTTGAGAAAAATTCACCAGCCACGTGCACCAATGAATATAGAAGGAAAGCCCCTCCGATAGGAGCACAAGTACAGCAGACTACAAATTATTTTCTAAAACTGTTGACCTTCTAGGTTTCGGAGAGAGAAACCCACATGCCCTGTTGACGAACACCAGAAAAAACGTTGAGAAAAATTCACCAGCCACGTGCACCAATGAATATAGAAGGAAAGCCCCTCCGATAGGAGCACAAGTACAGCAGACTACAAATTATTTTCTAAAACTGTTGACCTTCAATGATTCGGAGAGAGAAACCCACGTGCCCTGTTGACGAACTCCAGAAAAAACGTTGAGAAAAATTCACCAGCCACGTGCACCAATAATATAGAAGGAAAGCCCCTCCGTTAGCAGCACAAGTACAGCAGACTAACAATTATTTGCTAAAACTGTTGACCCTCTAGGTTTCGGAGAGAGAAACCCACGTGCCCTGTTGAGGAACACCAGAAAAAACGTTGAGAAAAATTCACCAGCCACGTGCACCAATGAATATAGAAGGAAAGCCCCTCCGATAGCAGCACAAGTACAACGGACTAACAATTATTTGCTAAAACTTTTGACCCTCTAGGTTTCGGAGAGAGAAATTCACGTGCCCTGTTAAACGAACACCAGAAAAAACGTTGAGAAAAATTCACCAGCCACGTGCACCAATGAATATAGAAGGAAAGCCCCCCCGATAGCAGCAAAAGTACAGCAGACTACCAATTATTTGCTAAAACTGTTGACCTTCAATGATTCGGATAGAGAAACCTACGTGTCCTGTTGACGAACACCAGAAAAAACGTTGAGAAAAATTCACCAGCCACGTGCACCAATGAATATAGAAGGAAAGCCCCTCCGATAAGAGCACAAGTACAGCAGACTACAAATTATTTTCTAAAACTGTTGACCCTCTAGGTTTCGGAGAGAGAAACCCACGTGCCCTGTTGACGAACACCAGAAAAAACGTTGAGAAAAATTCACCATCCACGTGCACCAATGAATATAGATGGAAAGCCCCTCCGATAGGAGCACAAGTACAGCAGACTACAAATTATTTTCTAAAACTGTTGACCTTCTAGGTTTCGGAGAGAGAAACCCACGTGCCCTGTTGACGAACACCAGAAAGAACGTTGAGAAAAATTCACCAGCCACGTGCACCAATGAATATAGAAGGAAAGCCCCTCCGATAGGAGCACAAGTACAGCAGACTACAAATTATTTTCTAAAACTGTTGGCCTTCTAGGTTTCGGAGAGGGAAACCCACGTGCCCTGTTGACGAACACCAGAAAAAACGTTGAGAAAAATTCACCAGCCACGTGAACCAATGAATATAGAAGGAAAGCCTCTCCTATAGCAGCACAAGTACAGCAGACTACCAATTATTTGCTAAAACTGTTGACCTTCAATGATTCGGATAGAGAAACCCACGTGCCCTGTTGAAGAACACCAGAAAAAACGTTGAGAAAAATTCACCAGCCACGTGCACCAATGAATATAGAAGGAAAGCCCCTCCGATAGGAGCACAAGTACAGCAGACTACAAATTATTTTCTAAAACTGTTGACCCTCTAGGTTTCGGAGAGAGAAACCCACGTGCCCTGTTGACGAACACCAGAAAAAACGTTGAGAAAAATTCACCATCCACGTGCACCAATGAATATAGACGGAAAGCCCCTCCGATAGGAGCACAAGTACAGCAGACTACAAATTATTTTCTAAAACTGTTGACCTTCTAGGTTTCGGAGAGAGAAACCCACATGCCCTGTTGACGAACACCAGAAAAAACGTTGAGAAAAATTCACCAGCCACGTGCACCAATGAATATAGAAGGAAAGCCCCTCCGATAGGAGCACAAGTACAGCAGACTACAAATTATTTTCTAAAACTGTTGACCTTCTAGGTTTCGGAGAGAGAAACCCACGTGCCCTGTTGACGAACACCAGAAAGAACGTTGAGAAAAATTCACCAGCCACGTGCACCAATGAATATAGAAGGAAAGCCCCTCTGATAGCAGCACAAGTACAGCAGACTACCAATTATTTGCTAAAACTGTTGACCTTCAATGATTCGGAGAGAGAAACCCACGTGCCCTGTTGACGAACTCCAGAAAAAACGTTGAGAAAAATTCACCAGCCACGTGCACCAATAATATAGAAGGAAAGCCCCTCCGTTAGCAGCACAAGTACAGCAGACTAACAATTATTTGCTAAAACTGTTGACCCTCTAGGTTTCGGAGAGAGAAACCCACGTGCCCTGTTGAGGAACACCAGAAAAAACGTTGAGAAAAATTCACCAGCCACGTGCACCAATGAATATAGAAGGAAAGCCCCTCCGATAGCAGCACAAGTACAGCGGACTAACAATTATTTGCTAAAACTTTTGACCCTCTAGGTTTCGGAGAGAGAAATTCACGTGCCCTGTTAAACGAACACCAGAAAAAACGTTGAGAAAAATTCACCAGCCACGTGCACCAATGAATATAGAAGGAAAGCCCCCCCGATAGTAGCACAAGTACAGCAGACTACCACTTATTTGCTAAAACTGTTGACCTTCAATGATTCGGATAGAGAAACCTACGTGCCCTGTTGACGAACACCAGAAAAAACGTTGAGAAAAATTCACCAGCCACGTGCACCTATGAATATAGAAGGAAAGCCCCTCCGATAGGAGCACAAGTACAGCAGACTACCAATTATTTGCTAAAACTGTTGACCTTCAATGATTCGGAGAGAGAAACCCACGTGCCCTGTTGACGAACACCAGAAAAAACGTTGAGAAAAATTTACCAGCCACGTGCACCAATAATATAGAAGGAAAGCCCCTCCGTTAGCAGCACAAGTACAGCAGACTAACAATTATTTGCTAAAACTGTTGACCCTCTAGGTTTCGGAGAGAGAAACCCACGTGCCCTGTTGAGGAACACCAGAAAAAACGTTGAGAAAAATTCACCAGCCACGTGCACCAATGAATATAGAAGGAAAGCCCCTCCGATAGCAGCATAAGTACAGCGGACTAACAATTATTTGCTAAAACTGTTGACCTTCTAGGTTTCGGAGAGGGAATCCCACGTGCCCTGTTGACGAACACCAGAAAAAACGTTGAGAAAAATTCACCAGCCACGTGCACCAATGGATATAGAAGGAAAGCCCCTCCGATAGGAGCACAAGTACAGCAGACTACAAATTATTTTCTAAAACTGTTGACCTTCTAGGTTTCGGAGAGGGAAACCCACGTGCCCTGTAGACGAACACCAGAAAAAACGTTGAGAAAAATTCACGAGCCACGTGCACCAATGAATATAGAAGGAAAGCCCCTCCGATAGGAGCACAAGTACAGCAGACTACAAATTTTTTTCTAAAACTGTTGACCCTCTAGGTTTCGGAGAGAGAAACCCACGTGCCCTGTTAAACGAACACCAGAAAAAACGTTGAGAAAAATTCACCAGCCACGTGCACCAATGAATATAGAAGGAAAGCCCCCCCGATAGCAGCACAAGTACAGCAGACTACCACTTATTTGCTAAAACTGTTGACCTTCAATGATTCGGATAGAGAAACCTACGTGCCCTGTTGACGAACACCAGAAAAAACGTTGAGAAAAATTCACCAGCCACGTGCACCAATGGATATAGAAGGAAAGCCCCTCCGTTAGCAGCACAAGTACAGCAGACTAACAATTATTTGCTAAAACTGTTGACCCTCTAGGTTTCGGAGAGAGAAACCCACGTGCCCTGTTGAGGAACCCCAGAAAAAACGTTGAGAAAAATTCACCAGCCACGTGCACCAATGAATATAGAAGGAAAGCCCCTCCGATAGCAGCACAAGTACAGCGGACTAACAATTATTTGCTAAAACTTTTGACCCTCTAGGTTTCGGAGAGAGAAATTCACGTGCCCTGTTAAACGAACACCAGAAAAAACGTTGAGAAAAATTCACCAGCCACGTGCACCAATGAATATAGAAGGAAAGCCCCCCCGATAGCAGCACAAGTACAGCAGACTACCAATTATTTGCTAAAACTGTTGACCTTCAATGCTTCGGATAGAGAAACCTACGTGCCCTGTTGACGAACACCAGAAAAAACGTTGAGAAAAATTCACCAGCCACGTGCACCAATGAATATAGAAGGAAAGCCCCTCCGATAAGAGCACAAGTACAGCAGACTACAAATTATTTTCTAAAACTGTTGACCCTCTAGGTTTCGGAGAGAGAAACCCACGTGCCCTGTTGACGAACACCAGAAAAAACGTTGAGAAAAATTCACCAGCCACGTGCACCAATGAATATAGAAGGAAAGCCCCTCCGATAGGAGCACAAGTACAGCAGACTACAAATTATTTTCTAAAACTGATGACCTTCTAGGTTTCGGAGAGAGAAACCCACATTCCCTGTTGACGAACACCAGAAAAAACGTTGAGAAAAATTCACCAGCCACGTGCACCAATGAATATAGAAGGAAAGCCCCTCCGATAGGAGCACAAGTACAGCAGACTACAAATTATTTTCTAAAACTGTTGACCTTCTAGGTTTCGGAGAGAGAAACCCACGTGCCCTGTTGACGAACACCAGAAAAAACGTTGAGAAAAATTCACCAGCCACGTGCACCAATGAATATAAAAGGAAAGCCCCTCCGATAGGAGCACAAGTACAGCAGACTACAAATTATTTTCTAAAACTGTTGACCCTCTAGGTTTCGGAGAGAGAAACCCACGTGCCCTGTTGACGAACACCAGAAAAAACGTTGAGAAAAATTCACCATCCACGTGCACCAATGAATATAGACGGAAAGCCCCTCCGATAGGAGCACAAGTACAGCAGACTACAAATTATTTTCTAAAACTGTTGACCTTCTAGGTTTCGGAGAGAGAAACCCACGTGCCCTGTTGACGAACACCAGAAAAAACGTTGAGAAAAATTTACCAGCCACGTGCACCAATAATATAGAAGGAAAGCCCCTCCGTTAGCAGCACAAGTACAGCGGACTAACAATTATTTGCTAAAACTTTTGACCCTCTAGGTTTCGGAGAAAGAAACCCACGTGCCCTGTTAAACGAACACCAGAAAAAACGTTGAGAAAAATTCACCAGCCACGTGCACCAATGAATATAGAAGGAAACCCCTCCGATAGGAGCACAAGTACAGCAGGCTACAAATTATTTTCTAAAACTGTAGACCTTCTAGGTTTCGGAGAGAGAAACCCACGTGCCCTGTTGACGAACACCAGAAAGAACGTTGAGAAAAATTCACCAGCCACGTGCACCTATGAATATAGAAGGAAAGCCCCTCCGATAGGAGCACAAGTACAGCAGACTACCAATTATTTGCTAAAACTGTTGACCTTCAATGATTCGGAGAGAGAAACCCACGTGCCCTGTTGACGAACACCAGAAAAAACGTTGAGAAAAATTTACCAGCCACGTGCACCAATAATATTGAAGGAAAGCCCCTCCGTTAGCAGCACAAGTACAGCAGACTAACAATTATTTGCTAAAACTGTTGACCCTCTAGGTTTCGGAGAGAGAAACCCACGTGCTCTGTTGAGGAACACCAGAAAAAACGTTGAGAAAAATTCACCAGCCACGTGCACCAATGAATATAGACGGAAAGCCCCTCCGATAGGAGCACAAGTACAGCAGACTACAAATTATTTTCTAAAACTGTTGACCTTCTAGGTTTCGGAGAGAGAAACCCACATGCCCTGTTGACGAACACCAGAAAAAACGTTGAGAAAAATTCACCAGCCACGTGCACCAATGAATATAGAAGGAAAGCCCCTCCGATAGGAGCACAAGTACAGCAGACTACAAATTATTTTCTAAAACTGTTAACCTTCAATGATTCGGAGAGAGAAACCCACGTGCCCTGTTGACGAACTCCAGCAAAAACGTTGAGAAAAATTCACCAGCCACGTGCACCAATAATATAGAAGGAAAGCCCCTCCGTTAGCAGCACGAGTACAGCAGACTAACAATTATTTGCTAAAACTGTTGACCCTCTAGGTTTCGGAGAGAGAAACCCACGTGCCCTGTTGAGGAACACCAGAAAAAACGTTGAGAAAAATTCACCAGCCACGTGCACCAATGAATATAGAAGGAAAGCCCCTCCGATAGCAGCACAAGTACAACGGACTAACAATTATTTGCTAAAACTTTTGACCCTCTAGGTTTCGGAGAGAGAAATTCACGTGCCCTGTTAAACGAACACCAGAAAAAACGTTGAGAAAAATTCACCAGCCACGTGCACCAATGAATATAGAAGGAAAGCCCCCCCGATAGCAGCACAAGTACAGCAGACTACAAATTATTTTCTAAAACTGTTGACCTTCTAGGTTTCGGAGAGAGAAACCCACGTGCCCTGTTGACGAACACCAGAAAGAACGTTGAGAAAAATTCACCAGCCACGTGCACCAATGAATATAGAAGGAATGCCCCTCCGATAGGAGCACAAGTACAGCAGACTACAAATTATTTTCTAAAACTGTTGACCTTCTAGGTTTCGGAGAGGGAAACCCACGTGCCCTGTTGACGAACACCAGAAAAAACGTTGAGAAAAATTCACCAGCCACGTGAACCAATGAATATAGAAGGAAAGCCTCTCCTATAGCAGCACAAGTACAGCAGACTACCAATTATTTGCTAAAACTGTTGACCTTCAATGATTCGGATAGAGAAACCCACGTGCCCTGTTGAAGAACACCAGAAAAAACGTTGAGAAAAATTCACCAGCCACGTGCACCAATAATATAGAAGGAAAGCCCCTCCGTTAGCAGCACAAGTACAGCAGACTAACAATTATTTGCTAAAACTGTTGACCCTCTAGGTTTCAGAGAGAGAAACCCACGTGCCCTGTTGAGGAACACCAGAAAAAACGTTGAGAAAAATTCACCAGCCACGTGCACCAATGAATATAGAAGGAAAGCCCCTCCGATAGCAGCACAAGTACAGCGGACTAACAATTATTTGCTAAAACTTTTGACCCTCTAGGTTTCGGAGAGAGAAATTCACGTGCCCTGTTAAACGAACACCAGAAAAAACGTTGAGAAAAATTCACCAGCCACGTGCACCAATGAATATAGAAGGAAAGCCCCCCCGATAGTAGCACAAGTACAGCAGACTACCACTTATTTGCTAAAACTGTTGACCTTCAATGATTCGGATAGAGAAACCTACGTGCCCTGTTGACGAACACCAGAAAAAACGTTGAGAAAAATTCACCAGCCACGTGCACCAATGAATATAGAAGGAAAGCCCCTCCGATAGGAGCACAAGTACAGCAGACTACAAATTATTTTCTAAAACTGTTGACCTTCTAGGTTTCGGAGAGGGAAACCCACGTGCCCTGTTGACGAACACCAGAAAAAACGTTGAGAAAAATTCACCAGCCACGTGCACCAATGGATATAGAAGGAAAGCCCCTCCGATAGGAGCACAAGTACAGCAGACTACAAATTATTTTCTAAAACTGTTGACCTTCTAGGTTTCGGAGAGGGAAACCCACGTGCCCTGTAGACGAACACCAGAAAAAACGTTGAGAAAAATTCACCAGTCACGTGCACCAATGAATATAGAAGGAAAGCCCCTCCGATAGGAGCACAAGTACAGCAGACTACAAATTATTTTCTAAAACTGTTGACCCTCTAGGTTTCGGAGAGAGAAACCCACGTGCCCTGTTAAACGAACACCAGAAAAAACGTTGAGAAAAATTCACCAGCCACGTGCACCAATGAATATAAAAGGAAAGCCCCTCCGATAGGAGCACAAGTACAGCAGACTACAAATTATTTTCTAAAACTGTTGACCCTCTAGGTTTCGGAGAGAGAAACCCACGTGCCCTGTTGACGAACACCAGAAAAAACGTTAAGAAAAATTCACCATCCACGTGCACCAATGAATATAGACGGAAAGCCCCTCCGATAGGAGCACAAGTACAGCAGACTACAAATTATTTTCTAAAACTGTTGACCTTCTAGGTTTCGGAGAGAGAAACCCACGTGCCCTGTTGACGAACACCAGAAAGAACGTTGAGAAAAATTCACCAGCCACGTGCACCTATGAATATAGAAGGAAAGCCCCCTCCGATAGGAGCACAAGTACAGCAGACTACCAATTATTTGCTAAAACTGTTGACCTTCAATGATTCGGAGAGAGAAACCCACGTGCCCTGTTGACGAACACCAGAAAAAACGTTGAGAAAAATTCACCAGCCACGTGCACCAATGGATATAGAAGGAAAGCCCCTCCGTTAGCAGCACAAGTACAGCAGACTAACAATTATTTGCTAAAACTGTTGACCCTCTAGGTTTCGGAGAGAGAAACCCACGTGCCCTGTTGACGAACACCAGAAAGAACGTTGAGAAAAATTCACCAGCCACGTGCACCAATGAATATAGAAGGAAAGCCCCTCCGATAGGAGCACAAGTACAGCAGACTACAAATTATTTTCTAAAACTGATGACCTTCTAGGTTTCGGAGAGAGAAACCCACATGCCCTGTTGACGAACACCAGAAAAAACGTTGAGAAAAATTCACCAGCCACGTGCACCAATGAATATAGAAGGAAAGCCCCTCCGATAGGAGCACAAGTACAGCAGACTACAAATTATTTTCTAAAACTGTTGACCTTCTAGGTTTCGGAGAGAGAAACCCACGTGCCCTGTTGACGAACACCAGAAAAAACGTTGAGAAAAATTCACCAGCCACGTGCACCAATGAATATAAAAGGAAAGCCCCTCCGATAGGAGCACAAGTACAGCAGACTACAAATTATTTTCTAAAACTGTTGACCCTCTAGGTTTCGGAGAGAGAAACCCACGTGCCCTGTTGACGAACACCAGAGAAAACGTTGAGAAAAATTCACCATCCACGTGCACCAATGAATATAGACGGAAAGCCCCTCCGATAGGAGCACAAGTACAGCAGACTACAAATTATTTTCTAAAACTGTTGACCTTCTAGGTTTCGGAGAGAGAAACCCACGTGCCCTGTTGACGAACACCAGAAAAAACGTTGAGAAAAATTTACCAGCCACGTGCACCAATAATATAGAAGGAAAGCCCCTTCGTTAGCAGCACAAGTACAGCGGACTAACAATTATTTGCTAAAACTTTTGACCCTCTAGGTTTCGGAGAGAGAAACCCACGTGCACTGTTAAACGAACACCAGAAAAAACGTTGAGAAAAATTCACCAGCCACGTACACCAATGAATATAGAAGGAAAGCCCCCCCGATAGTAGCACAAGTACAGCAGACTACCACTTATTTGCTAAAACTGTTGACCTTCAATGATTCGGATAGAGAAACCTACGTGCCCTGTTGACGAACACCAGAAAAAACGTTGAGAAAAATTCACCAGCCACGTGCACCAATGAATATAGAAGGAAACCCCTCCGATAGGAGCACAAGTACAGCAGGCTACAAATTATTTTCTAAAACTGTAGACCTTCTAAGTTTCGGAGAGAGAAACCCACGTGCCCTGTTGACGAACACCAGAAAGAACGTTGAGAAAAATTCACCAGCCACGTGCACCTATGAATATAGAAGGAAAGCCCCCTCCGATAGGAGCACAAGTACAGCAGACTACCAATTATTTGCTAAAACTGTTGACCTTCAATGATTCGGAGAGAGAAACCCACGTGCCCTGTTGACGAACACCAGAAAAAACGTTGAGAAAAATTCACCAGCCACGTGCACCAATGGATATAGAAGGAAAGCCCCTCCGTTAGCAGCACAAGTACAGCAGACTAACAATTATTTGCTAAAACTGTTGACCCTCTAGGTTTCGGAGAGAGAAACCCACGTGCCCTGTTGACGAACACCAGAAAGAACGTTGAGAAAAATTCACCAGCCACGTGCACCAATGAATATAGAAGGAAAGCCCCTCCGATAGGAGCACAAGTACAGCAGACTACAAATTATTTTCTAAAACTGATGACCTTCTAGGTTTCGGAGAGAGAAACCCACATGCCCTGTTGACGAACACCAGAAAAAACGTTGAGAAAAATTCACCAGCCACGTGCACCAATGAATATAGAAGGAAAGCCCCTCCGATAGGAGCACAAGTACAGCAGACTACAAATTATTTTCTAAAACTGTTGACCTTCTAGGTTTCGGAGAGAGAAACCCACGTGCCCTGTTGACGAACACCAGAAAAAACGTTGAGAAAAATTCACCAGCCACGTGCACCAATGAATATAAAAGGAAAGCCCCTCCGATAGGAGCACAAGTACAGCAGACTACAAATTATTTTCTAAAACTGTTGACCCTCTAGGTTTCGGAGAGAGAAACCCACGTGCCCTGTTGACGAACACCAGAGAAAACGTTGAGAAAAATTCACCATCCACGTGCACCAATGAATATAGACGGAAAGCCCCTCCGATAGGAGCACAAGTACAGCAGACTACAAATTATTTTCTAAAACTGTTGACCTTCTAGGTTTCGGAGAGAGAAACCCACGTGCCCTGTTGACGAACACCAGAAAAAACGTTGAGAAAAATTTACCAGCCACGTGCACCAATAATATAGAAGGAAAGCCCCTTCGTTAGCAGCACAAGTACAGCGGACTAACAATTATTTGCTAAAACTTTTGACCCTCTAGGTTTCGGAGAGAGAAACCCACGTGCACTGTTAAACGAACACCAGAAAAAACGTTGAGAAAAATTCACCAGCCACGTACACCAATGAATATAGAAGGAAAGCCCCCCCGATAGTAGCACAAGTACAGCAGACTACCACTTATTTGCTAAAACTGTTGACCTTCAATGATTCGGATAGAGAAACCTACGTGCCCTGTTGACGAACACCAGAAAAAACGTTGAGAAAAATTCACCAGCCACGTGCACCAATGAATATAGAAGGAAACCCCTCCGATAGGAGCACAAGTACAGCAGGCTACAAATTATTTTCTAAAACTGTAGACCTTCTAAGTTTCGGAGAGAGAAACCCACGTGCCCTGTTGACGAACACCAGAAAGAACGTTGAGAAAAATTCACCAGCCACGTGCACCTATGAATATAGAAGGAAAGCCCCTCCGATAGGAGCACAAGTACAGCAGACTACCAATTATTTGCTAAAACTGTTGACCTTCAATGATTCGGAGAGAGAAACCCACGTGCCCTGTTGACAAACACCAGAAAAAACGTTGAGAAAAATTTACCAGCCACGTGCACCAATAATATAGAAGGAAAGCCCCTCCGTTAGCAGCACAAGTACAGCAGACTAACAATTATTTGCTAAAACTGTTGACCCTCTAGGTTTCGGAGAGAGAAACCCACGTGCTCTGTTGAGGAACACCAGAAAAAACGTTGAGAAAAATTCACCAGCCACGTGCACCAATGAATATAGAAGGAAAGCCCCTCCGATAGGAGCACAAGTACAGCAGACTACAAATTATTTTCTAAAACTGTTGACCTTCTAGGTTTCGGAGAGAGAAACCCACATGCCCTGTTGACGAACACCAGAAAAAACGTTGAGAAAAATTCACCAGCCACGTGCACCAATGAATATAGAAGGAAAGCCCCTCCGATAGGAGCACAAGTACAGCAGACTACAAATTATTTTCGAAAACTGTTGACCTTCAATGATTCGGAGAGAGAAACCCACGTGCCCTGTTGACGAACTCCAGAAAAAACGTTGAGAAAAATTCACCAGCCACGTGCACCAATAATATAGAAGGAAAGCCCCTCCGTTAGCAGCACAAGTACAGCAGACTAACAATTATTTGCTAAAACTGTTGACCCTCTAGGTTTCGGAGAGAGAAACCCACGTGCCCTGTTGAGGAACACCAGAAAAAACGTTGAGAAAAATTCACCAGCCACGTGCACCAATGAATATAGAAGGAAAGCCACTCCGATAGCAGCACAAGTACAACGGACTAACAATTATTTGCTAAAACTTTTGACCCTCTAGGTTTCGGAGAGAGAAATTCACGTGCCCTGTTAAACGAACACCAGAAAAAACGTTGAGAAAAATTCACCAGCCACGTGCACCAATGAATATAGAAGGAAAGCCCCCCCGATAGCAGCACAAGTACAGCAGACTACCAATTATTTGCTAAAACTGTTGACCTTCAATGATTCGGATAGAGAAACCTACGTGCCCTGTTGACGAACACCAGAAAAAACGTTGAGAAAAATTCACCAGCCACGTGCACCAATGAATATAGAAGGAAAGCCCCTCCGATAAGAGCACAAGTACAGCAGACTACAAATTATTTTCTAAAACTGTTGACCCTCTAGGTTTCGGAGAGAGAAACCCACGTGCCCTGTTGAGGAACACCAGAAAAAACGTTGAGAAAAATTCACCAGCCACGTGCACCAATGAATATAGAAGGAAAGCCCCTCCGATAGCAGCACAAGTACAACGGACTAACAATTATTTGCTAAAACTTTTGACCCTCTAGGTTTCGGAGAGAGAAATTCACGTGCCCTGTTAAACGAACACCAGAAAAAACGTTGAGAAAAATTCACCAGCCACGTGCACCAATGAATATAGAAGGAAAGCCCCCCCGATAGCAGCACAAGTACAGCAGACTACCAATTATTTGCTAAAACTGTTGACCTTCAATGATTCGGATAGAGAAACCTACGTGCCCTGTTGACGAACACCAGAAAAAACGTTGAGAAAAATTCACCAGCCACGTGCACCAATGAATATAGAAGGAAAGCCCCTCCGATAAGAGCACAAGTACAGCAGACTACAAATTATTTTCTAAAACTGTTGACCCTCTAGGTTTCGGAGAGAGAAACCCACGTGCCCTGTTGACGAACACCAGAAAAAACGTTGAGAAAAATTCACCATCCACGTGCACCAATGAATATAGACGGAAAGCCCCTCCGATAGGAGCACAAGTACAGCAGACTACAAATTATTTTCTAAAACTGTTGACCTTCTAGGTTTCGGAGAGAGAAACCCACGTGCCCTGTTGACGAACACCAGAAAGAACGTTGAGAAAAATTCACCAGCCACGTGCACCAATGAATATAGAAGGAATGCCCCTCCGATAGGAGCACAAGTACAGCAGACTACAAATTATTTTCTAAAACTGTTGACCTTCTAGGTTTCGGAGAGGGAAACCCACGTGCCCTGTTGACGAACACCAGAAAAAACGTTGAGAAAAATTCACCAGCCACGTGAACCAATGAATATAGAAGGAAAGCCTCTGCTATAGCAGCACAAGTACAGCAGACTACCAATTATTTGCTAAAACTGTTGACCTTCAATGATTCGGATAGAGAAACCCACGTGCCCTGTTGAAGAACACCAGAAAAAACGTTGAGAAAAATTCACCAGCCACGTGCACCAATGAATATAGAAGGAAAGCCCCTCCGATAGGAGCACAAGTACAGCAGACTACAAATTATTTTCTAAAACTGTTGACCCTCTAGGTTTCGGAGAGAGAAACCCACGTGCCCTGTTGACGAACACCAGAAAAAACGTTGAGAAAAATTCACCATCCACGTGCACCAATGAATATAGACGGAAAGCCCCTCCGATAGGAGCACAAGTACAGCAGACTACAAATTATTTTCTAAAACTGTTGACCTTCTAGGTTTCGGAGAGAGAAACCCACATGCCCTGTTGACGAACACCAGAAAAAACGTTGAGAAAAATTCACCAGCCACGTGCACCAATGAATATAGAAGGAAAGCCCCTCCGATAGGAGCACAAGTACAGCAGACTACAAATTATTTTCTAAAACTGTTGACCTTCTAGGTTTCGGAGAGAGAAACCCACGTGCCCTGTTGACGAACACCAGAAAAAACGTTGAGAAAAATTCACCAGCCACGTGCACCAATGGATATAGAAGGAAAGCCCCTCCGTTAGCAGCACAAGTACAGCAGACTAACAATTATTTGCTAAAACTGTTGACCCTCTAGGTTTCGGAGAGAGAAACCCACGTGCCCTGTTGAGGAACACCAGAAAAAACGTTGAGCAAAATTCACCAGCCACGTGCACCAATGAATATAGAAGGAAAGCCCCTCCGACAGCAGCACAAGTACAGCGGACTAACAATTATTTGCTAAAACTTTTGACCCTCTAGGTTTCGGAGAGAGAAATTCACGTGCCCTGTTAAACGAACACCAGAAAAAACATTGAGAAAAATTCACCAGCCACGTGCACCAATGAATATAGAAGGAAAGCCCCCCCGATAGCAGCACAAGTACAGCAGACTACCAATTATTTGCTAAAACTGTTGACCTTCAATGCTTCGGATAGAGAAACCTACGTGCCCTGTTGACGAACACCAGAAAAAACGTTGAGAAAAATTCACCAGCCACGTGCACCAATGAATATAGAAGGAAAGCCCCTCCGGTAAGAGCACAAGTACAGCAGACTACAAATTATTTTCTAAAACTGTTGACCCTCTAGGTTTCGGAGAGAGAAACCCACGTGCCCTGTTGACGAACACCAGAAAAAACGTTGAGAAAAATTCACCAGCCACGTGCACCAATGAATATAGAAGGAAAGCCCCTCCGATAGGAGCACAAGTACAGCAGACTACAAATTATTTTCTAAAACTGATGACCTTCTAGGTTTCGGAGAGAGAAACCCACATGCCCTGTTGACGAACACCAGAAAAAACGTTGAGAAAAATTCACCAGCCACGTGCACCAATGAATATAGAAGGAAAGCCCCTCCGATAGGAGCACAAGTACAGCAGACTACAAATTATTTTCTAAAACTGTTGACCTTCTAGGTTTCGGAGAGAGAAACCCACGTGCCCTGTTGACGAACACCAGAAAAAACGTTGAGAAAAATTCACCAGCCACGTGCACCAATGAATATAAAAGGAAAGCCCCTCCGATAGGAGCACAAGTACAGCAGACTACAAATTATTTTCTAAAACTGTTGACCCTCTAGGTTTCGGAGAGAGAAACCCACGTGCCCTGTTGACGAACACCAGAGAAAACGTTGAGAAAAATTCACCATCCACGTGCACCAATGAATATAGACGGAAAGCCCCTCCGATAGGAGCACAAGTACAGCAGACTACAAATTATTTTCTAAAACTGTTGACCTTCTAGGTTTCGGAGAGAGAAACCCACGTGCCCTGTTGACGAACACCAGAAAAAACGTTGAGAAAAATTTACCAGCCACGTGCACCAATAATATAGAAGGAAAGCCCCTCCGTTAGCAGCACAAGTACAGCGGACTAACAATTATTTGCTAAAACTTTTGACCCTCTAGGTTTCGGAGAGAGAAACCCACGTGCACTGTTAAACGAACACCAGAAAAAACGTTGAGAAAAATTCACCAGCCACGTACACCAATGAATATAGAAGGAAATCCCCCCCGATAGTAGCACAAGTACAGCAGACTACCACTTATTTGCTAAAACTGTTGACCTTCAATGATTCGGATAGAGAAACCTACGTGCCCTGTTGACGAACACCAGAAAAAACGTTGAGAAAAATTCACCAGCCACGTGCACCAATGAATATAGAAGGAAACCCCTCCGATAGGAGCACAAGTACAGCAGGCTACAAATTATTTTCTAAAACTGTAGACCTTCTAAGTTTCGGAGAGAGAAACCCACGTGCCCTGTTGACGAACACCAGAAAGAACGTTGAGAAAAATTCACCAGCCACGTGCACCTATGAATATAGAAGGAAAGCCCCTCCGATAGGAGCACAAGTACAGCAGACTACCAATTATTTGCTAAAACTGTTGACCTTCAATGATTCGGAGAGAGAAACCCACGTGCCCTGTTGACGAACACCAGAAAAAACGTTGAGAAAAATTTACCAGCCACGTGCACCAATAATATAGAAGGAAAGCCCCTCCGTTAGCAGCACAAGTACAGCAGACTAACAATTATTTGCTAAAACTGTTGACCCTCTAGGTTTCGGAGAGAGAAACCCACGTGCTCTGTTGAGGAACACCAGAAAAAACGTTGAGAAAAATTCACCAGCCACGTGCACCAATGAATATAGAAGGAAAGCCCCTCCGATAGGAGCACAAGTACAGCAGACTACAAATTATTTTCTAAAACTGTTGACCTTCTAGGTTTCGGAGAGAGAAACCCACATGCCCTGTTGACGAACACCAGAAAAAACGTTGAGAAAAATTCACCAGCCACGTGCACCAATGAATATAGAAGGAAAGCCCCTCCGATAGGAGCACAAGTACAGCAGACTACAAATTATTTTCTAAAACTGTTGACCTTCAATGATTCGGAGAGAGAAACCCACGTGCCCTGTTGACGAACTCCAGAAAAAACGTTGAGAAAAATTCACCAGCCACGTGCACCAATAATATAGAAGGAAAGCCCCTCCGTTAGCAGCACAAGTACAGCAGACTAACAATTATTTGCTAAAACTGTTGACCCTCTAGGTTTCGGAGAGAGAAACCCACGTGCCCTGTTGAGGAACACCAGAAAAAACGTTGAGAAAAATTCACCAGCCACGTGCACCAATGAATATAGAAGGAAAGCCCCTCCGATAGCAGCACAAGTACAACGGACTAACAATTATTTGCTAAAACTTTTGACCCTCTAGGTTTCGGAGAGAGAAATTCACGTGCCCTGTTAAACGAACACCAGAAAAAACGTTGAGAAAAATTCACCAGCCACGTGCACCAATGAATATAGAAGGAAAGCCCCCCCGATAGCAGCACAAGTACAGCAGACTACCAATTATTTGCTAAAACTGTTGACCTTCAATGATTCGGATAGAGAAACCTACGTGCCCTGTTGACGAACACCAGAAAAAACGTTGAGAAAAATTCACCAGCCACGTGCACCAATGAATATAGAAGGAAAGCCCCTCCGATAAGAGCACAAGTACAGCAGACTACAAATTATTTTCTAAAACTGTTGACCCTCTAGGTTTCGGAGAGAGAAACCCACGTGCCCTGTTGAGGAACACCAGAAAAAACGTTGAGAAAAATTCACCAGCCACGTGCACCAATGAATATAGAAGGAAAGCCCCTCCGATAGCAGCACAAGTACAACGGACTAACAATTATTTGCTAAAACTTTTGACCCTCTAGGTTTCGGAGAGAGAAATTCACGTGCCCTGTTAAACGAACACCAGAAAAAACGTTGAGAAAAATTCACCAGCCACGTGCACCAATGAATATAGAAGGAAAGCCCCCCCGATAGCAGCACAAGTACAGCAGACTACCAATTATTTGCTAAAACTGTTGACCTTCAATGATTCGGATAGAGAAACCTACGTGCCCTGTTGACGAACACCAGAAAAAACGTTGAGAAAAATTCACCAGCCACGTGCACCAATGAATATAGAAGGAAAGCCCCTCCGATAAGAGCACAAGTACAGCAGACTACAAATTATTTTCTAAAACTGTTGACCCTCTAGGTTTCGGAGAGAGAAACCCACGTGCCCTGTTGACGAACACCAGAAAAAACGTTGAGAAAAATTCACCATCCACGTGCACCAATGAATATAGACGGAAAGCCCCTCCGATAGGAGCACAAGTACAGCAGACTACAAATTATTTTCTAAAACTGTTGACCTTCTAGGTTTCGGAGAGAGAAACCCACGTGCCCTGTTGACGAACACCAGAAAGAACGTTGAGAAAAATTCACCAGCCACGTGCACCAATGAATATAGAAGGAATGCCCCTCCGATAGGAGCACAAGTACAGCAGACTACAAATTATTTTCTAAAACTGTTGACCTTCTAGGTTTCGGAGAGGGAAACCCACGTGCCCTGTTGACGAACACCAGAAAAAACGTTGAGAAAAATTCACCAGCCACGTGAACCAATGAATATAGAAGGAAAGCCTCTGCTATAGCAGCACAAGTACAGCAGACTACCAATTATTTGCTAAAACTGTTGACCTTCAATGATTCGGATAGAGAAACCCACGTGCCCTGTTGAAGAACACCAGAAAAAACGTTGAGAAAAATTCACCAGCCACGTGCACCAATGAATATAGAAGGAAAGCCCCTCCGATAGGAGCACAAGTACAGCAGACTACAAATTATTTTCTAAAACTGTTGACCCTCTAGGTTTCGGAGAGAGAAACCCACGTGCCCTGTTGACGAACACCAGAAAAAACGTTGAGAAAAATTCACCATCCACGTGCACCAATGAATATAGACGGAAAGCCCCTCCGATAGGAGCACAAGTACAGCAGACTACAAATTATTTTCTAAAACTGTTGACCTTCTAGGTTTCGGAGAGAGAAACCCACATGCCCTGTTGACGAACACCAGAAAAAACGTTGAGAAAAATTCACCAGCCACGTGCACCAATGAATATAGAAGGAAAGCCCCTCCGATAGGAGCACAAGTACAGCAGACTACAAATTATTTTCTAAAACTGTTGACCTTCTAGGTTTCGGAGAGAGAAACCCACGTGCCCTGTTGACGAACACCAGAAAAAACGTTGAGAAAAATTCACCAGCCACGTGCACCAATGATTATAGAAGGAAAGCCCCTCCGATAGCAGCACAAGTACAGCAGACTACCAATTATTTGCTAAAACTGTTGACCTTCAATGATTCGGAGAGAGAAACCCACGTGACCTGTTGACGAACTCCAGAAAAAACGTTGAGAAAAATTCACCAGCCACGTGCACCAATAATATAGAAGGAAAGCCCCTCCGTTAGCAGCACAAGTACAGCAGACTAACAATTATTTGCTAAAACTGTTGACCCTCTAGGTTTCAGAGAGAGAAACCCACGTGCCCTGTTGAGGAACACCAGAAAAAACGTTGAGAAAAATTCACCAGCGACGTGCACCAATGAATATAGAAGGAAAGCCCCTCCGATAGCAGCACAAGTACAGCGGACTAACAATTATTTGCTAAAACTTTTGACCCTCTAGGTTTCGGAGAGAGAAATTCACGTGCCCTGTTAAACGAACACCAGAAAAAACGTTGAGAAAAATTCACCAGCCACGTGCACCAATGAATATAGAAGGAAAGCCCCCCCGATAGTAGCACAAGTACAGCAGACTACCACTTATTTGCTAAAACTGTTGACCTTCAATGATTCGGATAGAGAAACCTACGTGCCCTGTTGACGAACACCAGAAAAAACGTTGAGAAAAATTCACCAGCCACGTGCACCAATGAATATAGAAGGAAACCCCTCCGATAGGAGCACAAGTACAGCAGGCTACAAATTATTTTCTAAAACTGTAGACCTTCTAGGTTTCGGAGAGAGAAACCCACGTGCCCTGTTGACGAACACCAGAAAGAACGTTGAGAAAAATTCACCAGCCACGTGCACCTATGAATATAGAAGGAAAGCCCCTCCGATAGGAGCACAAGTACAGCAGACTACCAATTATTTGCTAAAACTGTTGACCTTCAATGATTCGGAGAGAGAAACCCACGTGCCCTGTTGACGAACACCAGAAAAAACGTTGAGAAAAATTTACCAGCCACGTGCACCAATAATATAGAAGGAAAGCCCCTCCGTTAGCAGCACAAGTACAGCAGACTAACAATTATTTGCTAAAACTGTTGACCCTCTAGGTTTCGGAGAGAGAAACCCACGTGCCCTGTTGAGGAACACCAGAAAAAACGTTGAGAAAAATTCACCAGCCACGTGCACCAATGAATATAGAAGGAAAGCCCCTCCGATAGCAGCATAAGTACAGCGGACTAACAATTATTTGCTAAAACTTTTGACCCTCTAGGTTTCGGAGAGAGAAACCCACGTGCCCTGTTAAACGAACACAAGAAAAAACGTTGAGAAAAATTCACTAGCCACGTGCACCAATGAATATAGAAGGAAAGCCCCCCCGATAGCAGCACAAGTACAGCAGACTACCACTTATTTGCTAAAACTGTTGACCTTCAATGATTCGGATAGAGAAACCTATGTGCCCTGTTGACGAACACCAGAAAAAACGTTGAGAAAAATTCACCAGCCACGTGCACCAATGGATATAGAAGGAAAGCCCCTCCGATAGGAGCACAAGTACAGCAGACTACAAATTATTTTCTAAAACTGTTGACCTTCTAGGTTTCGGAGAGGGAAACCCACGTGCCCTGTTGACGAACACCAGAAAAAACGTTGAGAAAAATTCACCAGCCACGTGCACCAATGGATATAGAAGGAAAGCCCCTCCGATAGGAGCACAAGTACAGCAGACTACAAATTATTTTCTAAAACTGTTGACCTTCTAGGTTTCGGAGAGGGAAACCCACGTGCCCTGTAGACGAACACCAGAAAAAACGTTGAGAAAAATTCACCAGTCACGTGCACCAATGAATATAGAAGGAAAGCCCCTCCGATAGGAGCACAAGTACAGCAGACTACAAATTATTTTCTAAAACTGTTGACCCTCTAGGTTTCGGAGAGAGAAACCCACGTGCCCTGTTAAACGAACACCAGAAAAAACGTTGAGAAAAATTCACCAGCCACGTGCACCAATGAATATAAAAGGAAAGCCCCTCCGATAGGAGCACAAGTACACAAGACTACAAATTATTTTCTAAAACTGTTGACCCTCTAGGTTTCGGAGAGAGAAACCCACGTGCCCTGTTGACGAACACCAGAAAAAACGTTGAGAAAAATTCACCATCCACGTGCACCAATGAATATAGACGGAAAGCCCCTCCGATAGGAGCACAAGTACAGCAGACTACAAATTATTTTCTAAAACTGTTGACCTTCTAGGTTTCGGAGAGAGAAACCCACGTGCCCTGTTGACGAACACCAGAAAGAACGTTGAGAAAAATTCACCAGCCACGTGCACCTATGAATATAGAAGGAAAGCCCCCTCCGATAGGAGCACAAGTACAGCAGACTACCAATTATTTGCTAAAACTGTTGACCTTCAATGATTCGGAGAGAGAAACCCACGTGCCCTGTTGACGAACACCAGAAAAAACGTTGAGAAAAATTCACCAGCCACGTGCACCAATGGATATAGAAGGAAAGCCCCTCCGTTAGCAGCACAAGTACAGCAGACTAACAATTATTTGCTAAAACTGTTGACCCTCTAGGTTTCGGAGAGAGAAACCCACGTGCCCTGTTGAGGAACACCAGAAAAAACGTTGAGAAAAATTCACCAGCCACGTGCATCAATGAATATAGAAGGAAAGCCCCTCCGACAGCAGCACAAGTACAGCGGACTAACAATTATTTGCTAAAACTTTTGACCCTCTAGGTTTCGGAGAGAGAAATTCACGTGCCCTGTTAAACGAACACCAGAAAAAACGTTGAAAAAAATTCACCAGCCACGTGCACCAATGAATATAGAAGGAAAGCCCCCCCGATAGCAGCACAAGTACAGCAGACTACCAATTATTTGCTAAAACTGTTGACCTTCAATGCTTCGGATAGAGAAACCTACGTGCCCTGTTGACGAACACCAGAAAAAACGTTGAGAAAAATTCACCAGCCACGTGCACCAATGAATATAGAAGGAAAGCCCCTCCGATAAGAGCACAAGTACAGCAGACTACAAATTATTTTCTAAAACTGTTGACCCTCTAGGTTTCGGAGAGAGAAACCCACGTGCCCTGTTGACGAACACCAGAAAAAACGTTGAGAAAAATTCACCAGCCACGTGCACCAATGAATATAGAAGGAAAGCCCCTCCGATAGGAGCACAAGTACAGCAGACTACAAATTATTTTCTAAAACTGATGACCTTCTAGGTTTCGGAGAGAGAAACCCACATGCCCTGTTGACGAACACCAGAAAAAACGTTGAGAAAAATTCACCAGCCACGTGCACCAATGAATATAGAAGGAAAGCCCCTCCGATAGGAGCACAAGTACAGCAGACTACAAATTATTTTCTAAAACTGTTGACCTTCTAGGTTTCGGAGAGAGAAACCCACGTGCCCTGTTGACGAACACCAGAAAAAACGTTGAGAAAAATTCACCAGCCACGTGCACCAATGAATATAAAAGGAAAGCCCCTCCGATAGGAGCACAAGTACAGCAGACTACAAATTATTTTCTAAAACTGTTGACCCTCTAGGTTTCGGAGAGAGAAACCCACGTGCCCTGTTGACGAACACCAGAGAAAACGTTGAGAAAAATTCACCATCCACGTGCACCAATGAATATAGACGGAAAGCCCCTCCGATAGGAGCACAAGTACAGCAGACTACAAATTATTTTCTAAAACTGTTGACCTTCTAGGTTTCGGAGAGAGAAACCCACGTGCCCTGTTGACGAACACCAGAAAAAACGTTGAGAAAAATTTACCAGCCACGTGCACCAATAATATAGAAGGAAAGCCCCTCCGTTAGCAGCACAAGTACAGCGGACTAACAATTATTTGCTAAAACTTTTGACCCTCTAGGTTTCGGAGAGAGAAACCCACGTGCACTGTTAAACGAACACCAGAAAAAACGTTGAGAAAAATTCACCAGCCACGTACACCAATGAATATAGAAGGAAAGCCCCCCCGATAGTAGCACAAGTACAGCAGACTACCACTTATTTGCTAAAACTGTTGACCTTCAATGATTCGGATAGAGAAACCTACGTGCCCTGTTGACGAACACCAGAAAAAACGTTGAGAAAAATTCACCAGCCACGTGCACCAATGAATATAGAAGGAAACCCCTCCGATAGGAGCACAAGTACAGCAGGCTACAAATTATTTTCTAAAACTGTAGACCTTCTAAGTTTCGGAGAGAGAAACCCACGTGCCCTGTTGACGAACACCAGAAAGAACGTTGAGAAAAATTCACCAGCCACGTGCACCTATGAATATAGAAGGAAAGCCCCTCCGATAGGAGCACAAGTACAGCAGACTACCAATTATTTGCTAAAACTGTTGACCTTCAATGATTCGGAGAGAGAAACCCACGTGCCCTGTTGACGAACACCAGAAAAAACGTTGAGAAAAATTTACCAGCCACGTGCACCAATAATATAGAAGGAAAGCCCCTCCGTTAGCAGCACAAGTACAGCAGACTAACAATTATTTGCTAAAACTGTTGACCCTCTAGGTTTCGGAGAGAGAAACCCACGTGCTCTGTTGAGGAACACCAGAAAAAACGTTGAGAAAAATTCACCAGCCACGTGCACCAATGAATATAGAAGGAAAGCCCCTCCGATAGGAGCACAAGTACAGCAGACTACAAATTATTTTCTAAAACTGTTGACCTTCTAGGTTTCGGAGAGAGAAACCCACATGCCCTGTTGACGAACACCAGAAAAAACGTTGAGAAAAATTCACCAGCCACGTGCACCAATGAATATAGAAGGAAAGCCCCTCCGATAGGAGCACAAGTACAGCAGACTACAAATTATTTTCTAAAACTGTTGACCTTCAATGATTCGGAGAGAGAAACCCACGTGCCCTGTTGACGAACTCCAGAAAAAACGTTGAGAAAAATTCACCAGCCACGTGCACCAATAATATAGAAGGAAAGCCCCTCCGTTAGCAGCACAAGTACAGCAGACTAACAATTATTTGCTAAAACTGTTGACCCTCTAGGTTTCGGAGAGAGAAACCCACGTGCCCTGTTGAGGAACACCAGAAAAAACGTTGAGAAAAATTCACCAGCCACGTGCACCAATGAATATAGAAGGAAAGCCCCTCCGATAGCAGCACAAGTACAACGAACTAACAATTATTTGCTAAAACTTTTGACCCTCTAGGTTTCGGAGAGAGAAATTCACGTGCCCTGTTAAACGAACACCAGAAAAAACGTTGAGAAAAATTCACCAGCCACGTGCACCAATGAATATAGAAGGAAAGCCCCCCCGATAGCAGCACAAGTACAGCAGACTACCAATTATTTGCTAAAACTGTTGACCTTCAATGATTCGGATAGAGGAACCTACGTGCCCTGTTGACGAACACCAGAAAAAACGTTGAGAAAAATTCACCAGCCACGTGCACCAATGAATATAGAAGGAAAGCCCCTCCGATAAGAGCACAAGTACAGCAGACTACAAATTATTTTCTAAAACTGTTGACCCTCTAGGTTTCGGAGAGAGAAACCCACGTGCCCTGTTGACGAACACCAGAAAAAACGTTGAGAAAAATTCACCATCCACGTGCACCAATGAATATAGACGGAAAGCCCCTCCGATAGGAGCACAAGTACAGCAGACTACAAATTATTTTCTAAAACTGTTGACCTTCTAGGTTTCGGAGAGAGAAACCCACGTGCCCTGTTGACGAACACCAGAATGAACGTTGAGAAAAATTCACCAGCCACGTGCACCAATGAATATAGAAGGAAAGCCCCTCCGATAGGAGCACAAGTACAGCAGACTACAAATTATTTTCTAAAACTGTTGACCTTCTAGGTTTCGGAGAGGGAAACCCACGTGCCCTGTTGACGAACACCAGAAACAACGTTGAGAAAAATTCACCAGCCACGTGCACCAATGAATATAAAAGGAAAGCCCCTCCGATAGGAGCACAAGTACACAAGACTACAAATTATTTTCTAAAACTGTTGACCCTTTAGGTTTCGGAGAGAGAAACCCACGTGCCCTGTTGACGAACACCAGAAAAAACGTTGAGAAAAATTCACCATCCACGTGCACCAATGAATATAGACGGAAAGCCCCTCCGATAGGAGCACAAGTACAGCAGACTACAAATTATTTTCTAAAACTGTTGACCTTCTAGGTTTCGGAGAGAGAAACCCACGTGCCCTGTTGACGAACACCAGAAAGAACGTTGAGAAAAATTCACCAGCCACGTGCACCTATGAATATAGAAGGAAAGCCCCCTCCGATAGGAGCACAAGTACAGCAGACTACCAATTATTTGCTAAAACTGTTGACCTTCAATGATTCGGAGAGAGAAACCCACGTGCCCTGTTGACGAACACCAGAAAAAACGTTGAGAAAAATTCACCAGCCACGTGCACCAATGGATATAGAAGGAAAGCCCCTCCGTTAGCAGCACAAGTACAGCAGACTAACAATTATTTGCTAAAACTGTTGACCCTCTAGGTTTCGGAGAGAGAAACCCACGTGCCCTGTTGAGGAACACCAGAAAAAACGTTGAGAAAAATTCACCAGCCACGTGCATCAATGAATATAGAAGGAAAGCCCCTCCGACAGCAGCACAAGTACAGCGGACTAACAATTATTTGCTAAAACTTTTGACCCTCTAGGTTTCGGAGAGAGAAATTCACGTGCCCTGTTAAACGAACACCAGAAAAAACGTTGAAAAAAATTCACCAGCCACGTGCACCAATGAATATAGAAGGAAAGCCCCCCCGATAGCAGCACAAGTACAGCAGACTACCAATTATTTGCTAAAACTGTTGACCTTCAATGCTTCGGATAGAGAAACCTACGTGCCCTGTTGACGAACACCAGAAAAAACGTTGAGAAAAATTCACCAGCCACGTGCACCAATGAATATAGAAGGAAAGCCCCTCCGATAAGAGCACAAGTACAGCAGACTACAAATTATTTTCTAAAACTGTTGACCCTCTAGGCTTCGGAGAGAGAAACCCACGTGCCCTGTTGACGAACACCAGAAAAAACGTTGAGAAAAATTCACCAGCCACGTGCACCAATGAATATAGAAGGAAAGCCCCTCCGATAGGAGCACAAGTACAGCAGACTACAAATTATTTTCTAAAACTGATGACCTTCTAGGTTTCGGAGAGAGAAACCCACATGCCCTGTTGACGAACACCAGAAAAAACGTTGAGAAAAATTCACCAGCCACGTGCACCAATGAATATAGAAGGAAAGCCCCTCCGATAGGAGCACAAGTACAGCAGACTACAAATTATTTTCTAAAACTGTTGACCTTCTAGGTTTCGGAGAGAGAAACCCACGTGCCCTGTTGACGAACACCAGAAAAAACGTTGAGAAAAATTCACCAGCCACGTGCACCAATGAATATAAAAGGAAAGCCCCTCCGATAGGAGCACAAGTACAGCAGACTACAAATTATTTTCTAAAACTGTTGACCCTCTAGGTTTCGGAGAGAGAAACCCACGTGCCCTGTTGACGAACACCAGAGAAAACGTTGAGAAAAATTCACCATCCACGTGCACCAATGAATATAGACGGAAAGCCCCTCCGATAGGAGCACAAGTACAGCAGACTACAAATTATTTTCTAAAACTGTTGACCTTCTAGGTTTCGGAGAGAGAAACCCACGTGCCCTGTTGACGAACACCAGAAAAAACGTTGAGAAAAATTTACCAGCCACGTGCACCAATAATATAGAAGGAAAGCCCCTCCGTTAGCAGCACAAGTACAGCGGACTAACAATTATTTGCTAAAACTTTTGACCCTCTAGGTTTCGGAGAGAGAAACCCACGTGCACTGTTAAACGAACACCAGAAAAAACGTTGAGAAAAATTCACCAGCCACGTACACCAATGAATATAGAAGGAAAGCCCCCCCGATAGTAGCACAAGTACAGCAGACTACCACTTATTTGCTAAAACTGTTGACCTTCAATGATTCGGATAGAGAAACCTACGTGCCCTGTTGACGAACACCAGAAAAAACGTTGAGAAAAATTCACCAGCCACGTGCACCAATGAATATAGAAGGAAACCCCTCCGATAGGAGCACAAGTACAGCAGGCTACAAATTATTTTCTAAAACTGTAGACCTTCTAAGTTTCGGAGAGAGAAACCCACGTGCCCTGTTGACGAACACCAGAAAGAACGTTGAGAAAAATTCACCAGCCACGTGCACCTATGAATATAGAAGGAAAGCCCCTCCGATAGGAGCACAAGTACAGCAGACTACCAATTATTTGCTAAAACTGTTGACCTTCAATGATTCGGAGAGAGAAACCCACGTGCCCTGTTGACGAACACCAGAAAAAACGTTGAGAAAAATTTACCAGCCACGTGCACCAATAATATAGAAGGAAAGCCCCTCCGTTAGCAGCACAAGTACAGCAGACTAACAATTATTTGCTAAAACTGTTGACCCTCTAGGTTTCGGAGAGAGAAACCCACGTGCTCTGTTGAGGAACACCAGAAAAAACGTTGAGAAAAATTCACCAGCCACGTGCACCAATGAATATAGAAGGAAAGCCCCTCCGATAGGAGCACAAGTACAGCAGACTACAAATTATTTTCTAAAACTGTTGACCTTCTAGGTTTCGGAGAGAGAAACCCACATGCCCTGTTGACGAACACCAGAAAAAACGTTGAGAAAAATTCACCAGCCACGTGCACCAATGAATATAGAAGGAAAGCCCCTCCGATAGGAGCACAAGTACAGCAGACTACAAATTATTTTCTAAAACTGTTGACCTTCAATGATTCGGAGAGAGAAACCCACGTGCCCTGTTGACGAACTCCAGAAAAAACGTTGAGAAAAATTCACCAGCCACGTGCACCAATAATATAGAAGGAAAGCCCCTCCGTTAGCAGCACAAGTACAGCAGACTAACAATTATTTGCTAAAACTGTTGACCCTCTAGGTTTCGGAGAGAGAAACCCACGTGCCCTGTTGAGGAACACCAGAAAAAACGTTGAGAAAAATTCACCAGCCACGTGCACCAATGAATATAGAAGGAAAGCCCCTCCGATAGCAGCACAAGTACAACGGACTAACAATTATTTGCTAAAACTTTTGACCCTCTAGGTTTCGGAGAGAGAAATTCACGTGCCCTGTTAAACGAACACCAGAAAAAACGTTGAGAAAAATTCACCAGCCACGTGCACCAATGAATATAGAAGGAAAGCCCCCCCGATAGCAGCACAAGTACAGCAGACTACCAATTATTTGCTAAAACTGTTGACCTTCAATGATTCGGATAGAGAAACCTACGTGCCCTGTTGACGAACACCAGAAAAAACGTTGAGAAAAATTCACCAGCCACGTGCACCAATGAATATAGAAGGAAAGCCCCTCCGATAAGAGCACAAGTACAGCAGACTACAAATTATTTTCTAAAACTGTTGACCCTCTAGGTTTCGGAGAGAGAAACCCACGTGCCCTGTTGACGAACACCAGAAAAAACGTTGAGAAAAATTCACCATCCACGTGCACCAATGAATATAGACGGAAAGCCCCTCCGATAGGAGCACAAGTACAGCAGACTACAAATTATTTTCTAAAACTGTTGACCTTCTAGGTTTCGGAGAGAGAAACCCACGTGCCCTGTTGACGAACACCAGAATGAACGTTGAGAAAAATTCACCAGCCACGTGCACCAATGAATATAGAAGGAAAGCCCCTCCGATAGGAGCACAAGTACAGCAGACTACAAATTATTTTCTAAAACTGTTGACCTTCTAGGTTTCGGAGAGGGAAACCCACGTGCCCTGTTGACGAACACCAGAAACAACGTTGAGAAAAATTCACCAGCCACGTGAACCAATGAATATAGAAGGAAAGCCTCTCCTATAGCAGCACAAGTACAGCAGACTACCAATTATTTGCTAAAACTGTTGACCTTCAATGATTCGGATAGAGAAACCCACGTGCCCTGTTGAAGAACACCAGAAAAAACGTTGAGAAAAATTCACCAGCCACGTGCACCAATGAATATAGAAGGAAAGCCCCTCCGATAGGAGCACAAGTACAGCAGACTACAAATTATTTTCTAAAACTGTTGACCCTCTAGGTTTCGGAGAGAGAAACCCACGTGCCCTGTTGACGAACACCAGAAAAAACGTTGAGAAAAATTCACCATCCACGTGCACCAATGAATATAGACGGAAAGCCCCTCCGATAGGAGCACAAGTACAGCAGACTACAAATTATTTTCTAAAACTGTTGACCTTCTAGGTTTCGGAGAGAGAAACCCACGTGCCCTGTTGACGAACACCAGAAAAAACGTTGAGAAAAATTTACCAGCCACGTGCACCAATAATATAGAAGGAAAGCCCCTCCGTTAGCAGCACAAGTACAGCAGACTAACAATTATTTGCTAAAACTGTTGACCCTCTAGGTTTCGGAGAGAGAAACCCACGTGCCCTGTTGAGGAACACCAGAAAAAACGTTGAGAAAAATTCACCATCCACGTGCACCAATGAATATAGACGGAAAGCCCCTCCGATAGGAGCACAAGTACAGCAGACTACCAATTATTTGCTAAAACTGTTGACCTTCAATGATTCGGATAGAGAAACCCACGTGCCCTGTTGAAGAACACCAGAAAAAACGTTGAGAAAAATTCACCAGCCACGTGCACCAATGAATATAGAAGGAAAGGCCCTCCGATAGGAGCACAAGTACAGCAGACTACAAATTATTTTCTAAAACTGTTGACCTTCTAGGTTTCGGAGAGAGAAACCCACATGCCCTGTTGACGAACACCAGAAAAAACGTTGAGAAAAATTCACCAGCCACGTGCACCAATGAATATAGAAGGAAAGCCCCTCCGATAGGAGCACAAGTACAGCAGACTACAAATTATTTTCTAAAACTGTTGACCTTCTAGGTTTCGGAGAGAGAAACCCACGTGCCCTGTTGACGAACACCAGAAAAAACGTTGAGAAAAATTCACCAGCCACGTGCACCAATGAATATAGAAGGAAAGCCCCTCCGATAGCAGCACAAGTACAGCAGACTACCAATTATTTGCTAAAACTGTTGACCTTCAATGATTCGGAGAGAGAAACCCACGTGCCCTGTTGACGAACTCCAGAAAAAACGTTGAGAAAAATTCACCATCCACGTGCACCAATAATATAGAAGGAAAGCCCCTCCGTTAGCAGCACAAGTACAGCAGACTAACAATTATTTGCTAAAACTGTTGACCCTCTAGGTTTCGGAGAGAGAAACCCACGTGCCCTGTTGAGGAACACCAGAAAAAACGTTGAGAAAAATTCACCAGCCACGTGCACCAATGAATATAGAAGGAAAGCCCCTCCGATAGCAGCACAAGTACAGCGGACTAACAATTATTTGCTAAAACTTTTGACCCTCTAGGTTTCGGAGAGAGAAATTCACGTGCCCTGTTAAACGAACACCAGAAAAAACGTTGAGAAAAATTCACCAGCCACGTGCACCAATGAATATAGAAGGAAAGCCCCCCCGATAGTAGCACAAGTACAGCAGACTACCACTTATTTGCTAAAACTGTTGACCTTCAATGATTCGGAGAGAGAAACCCACGTGCCCTGTTGACGAACACCAGAAAAAACGTTGAGAAAAATTTACCAGCCACGTGCACCAATAATATAGAAGGAAAGCCGCTCCGTTAGCAGCACAAGTACAGCAGACTACAAATTATTTTCTAAAACTGTTGACCCTCTAGGTTTCGGAGAGAGAAACCCACGTGCCCTGTTGACGAACACCAGAAAAAACGTTGAGAAAAATTCACCATCCACGTGCACCAATGAATATAGACGGAAAGCCCCTCCGATAGGAGCACAAGTACAGCAGACTACAAATTATTTTCTAAAACTGTTGACCTTCTAGGTTTCGGAGAGAGAAACCCACGTGCCCTGTTGACGAACACCAGAATGAACGTTGAGAAAAATTCACCAGCCACGTGCACCAATGAATATAGAAGGAAAGCCCCTCCGATAGGAGCACAAGTACAGCAGACTACAAATTATTTTCTAAAACTGTTGACCTTCTAGGTTTCGGAGAGGGAAACCCACGTGCCCTGTTGACGAACACCAGAAACAACGTTGAGAAAAATTCACCAGCCACGTGAACCAATGAATATAGAAGGAAAGCCTCTCCTATAGCAGCACAAGTACAGCAGACTACCAATTATTTGCTAAAACTGTTGACCTTCAATGATTCGGATAGAGAAACCCACGTGCCCTGTTGAAGAACACCAGAAAAAACGTTGAGAAAAATTCACCAGCCACGTGCACCAATGAATATAGAAGGAAAGCCCCTCCGATAGGAGCACAAGTACAGCAGACTACAAATTATTTTCTAAAACTGTTGACCCTCTAGGTTTCGGAGAGAGAAACCCACGTGCCCTGTTGACGAACACCAGAAAAAACGTTGAGAAAAATTCACCATCCACGTGCACCAATGAATATAGACGGAAAGCCCCTCCGATAGGAGCACAAGTACAGCAGACTACAAATTATTTTCTAAAACTGTTGACCTTCTAGGTTTCGGAGAGAGAAACCCACGTGCCCTGTTGACGAACACCAGAAAAAACGTTGAGAAAAATTTACCAGCCACGTGCACCAATAATATAGAAGGAAAGCCCCTCCGTTAGCAGCACAAGTACAGCAGACTAACAATTATTTGCTAAAACTGTTGACCCTCTAGGTTTCGGAGAGAGAAACCCACGTGCCCTGTTGAGGAACACCAGAAAAAACGTTGAGAAAAATTCACCATCCACGTGCACCAATGAATATAGACGGAAAGCCCCTCCGATAGGAGCACAAGTACAGCAGACTACCAATTATTTGCTAAAACTGTTGACCTTCAATGATTCGGATAGAGAAACCCACGTGCCCTGTTGAAGAACACCAGAAAAAACGTTGAGAAAAATTCACCAGCCACGTGCACCAATGAATATAGAAGGAAAGGCCCTCCGATAGGAGCACAAGTACAGCAGACTACAAATTATTTTCTAAAACTGTTGACCTTCTAGGTTTCGGAGAGAGAAACCCACATGCCCTGTTGACGAACACCAGAAAAAACGTTGAGAAAAATTCACCAGCCACGTGCACCAATGAATATAGAAGGAAAGCCCCTCCGATAGGAGCACAAGTACAGCAGACTACAAATTATTTTCTAAAACTGTTGACCTTCTAGGTTTCGGAGAGAGAAACCCACGTGCCCTGTTGACGAACACCAGAAAAAACGTTGAGAAAAATTCACCAGCCACGTGCACCAATGAATATAGAAGGAAAGCCCCTCCGATAGCAGCACAAGTACAGCAGACTACCAATTATTTGCTAAAACTGTTGACCTTCAATGATTCGGAGAGAGAAACCCACGTGCCCTGTTGACGAACTCCAGAAAAAACGTTGAGAAAAATTCACCATCCACGTGCACCAATAATATAGAAGGAAAGCCCCTCCGTTAGCAGCACAAGTACAGCAGACTAACAATTATTTGCTAAAACTGTTGACCCTCTAGGTTTCGGAGAGAGAAACCCACGTGCCCTGTTGAGGAACACCAGAAAAAACGTTGAGAAAAATTCACCAGCCACGTGCACCAATGAATATAGAAGGAAAGCCCCTCCGATAGCAGCACAAGTACAGCGGACTAACAATTATTTGCTAAAACTTTTGACCCTCTAGGTTTCGGAGAGAGAAATTCACGTGCCCTGTTAAACGAACACCAGAAAAAACGTTGAGAAAAATTCACCAGCCACGTGCACCAATGAATATAGAAGGAAAGCCCCCCCGATAGTAGCACAAGTACAGCAGACTACCACTTATTTGCTAAAACTGTTGACCTTCAATGATTCGGAGAGAGAAACCCACGTGCCCTGTTGACGAACACCAGAAAAAACGTTGAGAAAAATTTACCAGCCACGTGCACCAATAATATAGAAGGAAAGCCGCTCCGTTAGCAGCACAAGTACAGCAGACTACAAATTATTTTCTAAAACTGTTGACCTTCTAGGTTTCGGAGAGAGAAACCCACATGCCCTGTTGACGAACACCAGAAAAAACGTTGAGAAAAATTCACCAGCCACGTGCACCAATGAATATAGAAGGAAAGCCCCTCCGATAGGAGCACAAGTACAGCAGACTACAAATTATTTTCTAAAACTGTTGACCTTCTAGGTTTCGGAGAGAGAAACCCACGTGCCCTGTTGACGAACACCAGAATGAACGTTGAGAAAAATTCACCAGCCACGTGCACCAATGAATATAGAAGGAAAGCCCCTCCGATAGGAGCACAAGTACAGCAGACTACAAATTATTTTCTAAAACTGTTGACCTTCTAGGTTTCGGAGAGGGAAACCCACGTGCCCTGTTGACGAACACCAGAAACAACGTTGAGAAAAATTCACCAGCCACGTGAACCAATGAATATAGAAGGAAAGCCTCTCCTATAGCAGCACAAGTACAGCAGACTACCAATTATTTGCTAAAACTGTTGACCTTCAAAGATTCGGATAGAGAAACCCACGTGCCCTGTTGAAGAACACCAGAAAAAACGTTGAGAAAAATTCACCAGCCACGTGCACCAATGAATATAGAAGGAAAGCCCCTCCGATAGGAGCACAAGTACAGCAGACTACAAATTATTTTCTAAAACTGATGACCCTCTAGGTTTCGGAGAGAGAAACCCACGTGCCCTGTTGACGAACACCAGAAAAAACGTTGAGAAAAATTCACCATCCACGTGCACCAATGAATATAGACGGAAAGCCCCTCCGATAGGAGCACAAGTACAGCAGACTACAAATTATTTTCTAAAACTGTTGACCTTCTAGGTTTCGGAGAGAGAAACCCACGTGCCCTGTTGACGAACACCAGAAAAAACGTTGAGAAAAATTTACCAGCCACGTGCACCAATAATATAGAAGGAAAGCCCCTCCGTTAGCAGCACAAGTACAGCAGACTAACAATTATTTGCTAAAACTGTTGACCCTCTAGGTTTCGGAGAGAGAAACCCACGTGCCCTGTTGAGGAACACCAGAAAAAACGTTGAGAAAAATTCACCATCCACGTGCACCAATGAATATAGACGGAAAGCCCCTCCGATAGGAGCACAAGTACAGCAGACTACCAATTATTTGCTAAAACTGTTGACCTTCAATGATTCGGATAGAGAAACCCACGTGCCCTGTTGAAGAACACCAGAAAAAACGTTGAGAAAAATTCACCAGCCACGTGCACCAATGAATATAGAAGGAAAGGCCCTCCGATAGGAGCACAAGTACAGCAGACTACAAATTATTTTCTAAAACTGTTGACCTTCTAGGTTTCGGAGAGAGAAACCCACATGCCCTGTTGACGAACACCAGAAAAAACGTTGAGAAAAATTCACCAGCCACGTGCACCAATGAATATAGAAGGAAAGCCCCTCCGATAGGAGCACAAGTACAGCAGACTACAAATTATTTTCTAAAACTGTTGACCTTCTAGGTTTCGGAGAGAGAAACCCACGTGCCCTGTTGACGAACACCAGAAAAAACGTTGAGAAAAATTCACCAGCCACGTGCACCAATGAATATAGAAGGAAAGCCCCTCCGATAGCAGCACAAGTACAGCAGACTACCAATTATTTGCTAAAACTGTTGACCTTCAATGATTCGGAGAGAGAAACCCACGTGCCCTGTTGACGAACTCCAGAAAAAACGTTGAGAAAAATTCACCATCCACGTGCACCAATAATATAGAAGGAAAGCCCCTCCGTTAGCAGCACAAGTACAGCAGACTAACAATTATTTGCTAAAACTGTTGACCCTCTAGGTTTCGGAGAGAGAAACCCACGTGCCCTGTTGAGGAACACCAGAAAAAACGTTGAGAAAAATTCACCAGCCACGTGCACCAATGAATATAGAAGGAAAGCCCCTCCGATAGCAGCACAAGTACAGCGGACTAACAATTATTTGCTAAAACTTTTGACCCTCTAGGTTTCGGAGAGAGAAATTCACGTGCCCTGTTAAACGAACACCAGAAAAAACGTTGAGAAAAATTCACCAGCCACGTGCACCAATGAATATAGAAGGAAAGCCCCCCCGATAGTAGCACAAGTACAGCAGACTACCACTTATTTGCTAAAACTGTTGACCTTCAATGATTCGGAGAGAGAAACCCACGTGCCCTGTTGACGAACACCAGAAAAAACGTTGAGAAAAATTTACCAGCCACGTGCACCAATAATATAGAAGGAAAGCCGCTCCGTTAGCAGCACAAGTACAGCAGACTAACAATTATTTGCTAAAACTGTTGACCCTCTAGGTTTCGGAGAGAGAAACCCACGTGCCCTGTTGAGGAACACCAGAAAAAACGTTGAGAAAAATTCACCAGCCACGTGCACCAATGAATATAGAAGGAAAGCCCCTCCGATAGGAGCACAAGTACAGCAGACTACAAATTATTTTCTAAAACTGTTGACCCTCTAGGTTTCGGAGAGAGAAATTCACGTGCCCTGTTAAACGAACACCAGAAAAAACGTTGAGAAAAATTCACCAGCCACGTGCACCAATGAATATAGAAGGAAAGCCCCCCCGATAGTAGCACAAGTACAGCAGACTACCACTTATTTGCTAAAACTGTTGACCTTCAATGATTCGGATAGAGAAACCCACGTGCCCTGTTGACGAACACCAGAAAAAACGTTGAGAAAAATTTACCAGCCACGTGCACCAATAATATAGAAGGAAAGCCCCTCCGTTAGCAGCACAAGTACAGCAGACTAACAATTATTTGCTAAAACTGTTGACCCTCTAGGTTTCGGAGAGAGAAACCCACGTGCCCTGTTGAGGAACACCAGAAAAAACGTTGAGAAAAATTCACCAGCCACGTGCACCAATGAATATAGAAGGAAAGGCCCTCCGATAGGAGCACAAGTACAGCAGACTACAAATTATTTTCTAAAACTGTTGACCTTCTAGGTTTCGGAGAGAGAAACCCACATGCCCTGTTGACGAACACCAGAAAAAACGTTGAGAAAAATTCACCAGCCACGTGCACCAATGAATATAGAAGGAAAGCCCCTCCGATAGGAGCACAAGTACAGCAGACTACAAATTATTTTCTAAAACTGTTGACCTTCTAGGTTTCGGAGAGAGAAACCCACGTGCCCTGTTGACGAACACCAGAAAAAACGTTGAGAAAAATTCACCAGCCACGTGCACCAATGAATATAGAAGGAAAGCCCCTCCGATAGCAGCACAAGTACAGCAGACTACCAATTATTTGCTAAAACTGTTGACCTTCAATGATTCGGATAGAGAAACCCACGTGCCCTGTTGACGAACACCAGAAAAAACGTTGAGAAAAATTTACCAGCCACGTGCACCAATAATATAGAAGGAAAGCCCCTCCGTTAGCAGCACAAGTACAGCAGACTAACAATTATTTGCTAAAACTGTTGACCCTCTAGGTTTCGGAGAGAGAAACCCACGTGCCCTGTTGAGGAACACCAGAAAAAACGTTGAGAAAAATTCACCAGCCACGTGCACCAATGAATATAGAAGGAAAGGCCCTCCGATAGGAGCACAAGTACAGCAGACTACAAATTATTTTCTAAAACTGTTGACCTTCTAGGTTTCGGAGAGAGAAACCCACATGCCCTGTTGACGAACACCAGAAAAAACGTTGAGAAAAATTCACCAGCCACGTGCACCAATGAATATAGAAGGAAAGCCCCTCCGATAGGAGCACAAGTACAGCAGACTACAAATTATTTTCTAAAACTGTTGACCTTCTAGGTTTCGGAGAGAGAAACCCACGTGCCCTGTTGACGAACACCAGAAAAAACGTTGAGAAAAATTCACCAGCCACGTGCACCAATGAATATAGAAGGAAAGCCCCTCCGATAGCAGCACAAGTACAGCAGACTACCAATTATTTGCTAAAACTGTTGACCTTCAATGATTCGGAGAGAGAAACCCACGTGCCCTGTTGACGAACTCCAGAAAAAACGTTGAGAAAAATTCACCATCCACGTGCACCAATAATATAGAAGGAAAGCCCCTCCGTTAGCAGCACAAGTACAGCAGACTAACAATTATTTGCTAAAACTGTTGACCCTCTAGGTTTCGGAGAGAGAAACCCACGTGCCCTGTTGAGGAACACCAGAAAAAACGTTGAGAAAAATTCACCAGCCACGTGCACCAATGAATATAGAAGGAAAGCCCCTCCGATAGCAGCACAAGTACAGCGGACTAACAATTATTTGCTAAAACTTTTGACCCTCTAGGTTTCGGAGAGAGAAATTCACGTGCCCTGTTAAACGAACACCAGAAAAAACGTTGAGAAAAATTCACCAGCCACGTGCACCAATGAATATAGAAGGAAAGCCCCCCCGATAGTAGCACAAGTACAGCAGACTACCACTTATTTGCTAAAACTGTTGACCTTCAATGATTCGGAGAGAGAAACCCACGTGCCCTGTTGACGAACACCAGAAAAAACGTTGAGAAAAATTTACCAGCCACGTGCACCAATAATATAGAAGGAAAGCCGCTCCGTTAGCAGCACAAGTACAGCAGACTAACAATTATTTGCTAAAACTGTTGACCCTCTAGGTTTCGGAGAGAGAAACCCACGTGCCCTGTTGAGGAACACCAGAAAAAACGTTGAGAAAAATTCACCAGCCACGTGCACCAATGAATATAGAAGGAAAGCCCCTCCGATAGGAGCACAAGTACAGCAGACTACAAATTATTTTCTAAAACTGTTGACCCTCTAGGTTTCGGAGAGAGAAATTCACGTGCCCTGTTAAACGAACACCAGAAAAAACGTTGAGAAAAATTCACCAGCCACGTGCACCAATGAATATAGAAGGAAAGCCCCCCCGATAGTAGCACAAGTACAGCAGACTACCACTTATTTGCTAAAACTGTTGACCTTCAATGATTCGGATAGAGAAACCCACGTGCCCTGTTGACGAACACCAGAAAAAACGTTGAGAAAAATTTACCAGCCACGTGCACCAATAATATAGAAGGAAAGCCCCTCCGTTAGCAGCACAAGTACAGCAGACTAACAATTATTTGCTAAAACTGTTGACCCTCTAGGTTTCGGAGAGAGAAACCCACGTGCCCTGTTGAGGAACACCAGAAAAAACGTTGAGAAAAATTCACCAGCCACGTGCACCAATGAATATAGAAGGAAAGGCCCTCCGATAGGAGCACAAGTACAGCAGACTACAAATTATTTTCTAAAACTGTTGACCTTCTAGGTTTCGGAGAGAGAAACCCACATGCCCTGTTGACGAACACCAGAAAAAACGTTGAGAAAAATTCACCAGCCACGTGCACCAATGAATATAGAAGGAAAGCCCCTCCGATAGGAGCACAAGTACAGCAGACTACAAATTATTTTCTAAAACTGTTGACCTTCTAGGTTTCGGAGAGAGAAACCCACGTGCCCTGTTGACGAACACCAGAAAAAACGTTGAGAAAAATTCACCAGCCACGTGCACCAATGAATATAGAAGGAAAGCCCCTCCGATAGCAGCACAAGTACAGCAGACTACCAATTATTTGCTAAAACTGTTGACCTTCAATGATTCGGAGAGAGAAACCCACGTGCCCTGTTGACGAACTCCAGAAAAAACGTTGAGAAAAATTCACCAGCCACGTGCACCAATAATATAGAAGGAAAGCCCCTCCGTTAGCAGCACAAGTACAGCAGACTAACAATTATTTGCTAAAACTGTTGACCCTCTAGGTTTCGGAGAGAGAAACCTACGTGCCCTGTTGAGGAACACCAGAAAAAACGTTGAGAAAAATTCACCAGCCACGTGCACCAATGAATATAGAAGGAAAGCCCCTCCGATAGCAGCACAAGTACAGCGGACTAACAATTATTTGCTAAAACTTTTGACCCTCTAGGTTTCGGAGAGAGAAATTCACGTGCCCTGTTAAACGAACACCAGAAAAAACGTTGAGAAAAATTCACCAGCCACGTGCACCAATGAATATAGAAGGAAAGCCCCCCCGATAGTAGCACAAGTACAGCAGACTACCACTTATTTGCTAAAACTGTTGACCTTCAATGATTCGGATAGAGAAACCTACGTGCCCTGTTGACGAACACCAGAAAAAACGTTGAGAAAAATTCACCAGCCACGTGCACCAATGAATATAGAAAGAAACCCCTCCGATAGGAGCACAAGTACAGCAGGCTACAAATTATTTTCTAAAACTGTAGACCTTCTAGGTTTCGGAGAGAGAAACCCACGTGCCCTGTTGACGAACACCAGAAAGAACGTTGAGAAAAATTCACCAGCCACGTGCACCTATGAATATAGAAGGAAAGCCCCTCCGATAGGAGCACAAGTACAGCAGACTACCAATTATTTGCTAAAACTGTTGACCTTCAATGATTCGGAGAGAGAAACCCACGTGCCCTGTTGACGAACACCAGAAAAAACGTTGAGAAAAATTTACCAGCCACGTGCACCAATAATATAGAAGGAAAGCCCCTCCGTTAGCAGCACAAGTACAGCAGACTAACAATTATTTGCTAAAACTGTTGACCCTCTAGGTTTCGGAGAGAGAAACCCACGTGCCCTGTTGAGGAACACCAGAAAAAACGTTGAGAAAAATTCACCAGCCACGTGCACCAATGAATATAGAAGGAAAGCCCCTCCGATAGGAGCACAAGTACAGCAGACTACAAATTATTTTCTAAAACTGTTGACCCTCTAGGTTTCGGAGAGAGAAATTCACGTGCCCTGTTAAACGAACACCAGAAAAAACGTTGAGAAAAATTCACCAGCCACGTGCACCAATGAATATAGAAGGAAAGCCCCCCCGATAGTAGCACAAGTACAGCAGACTACCACTTATTTGCTAAAACTGTTGACCTTCAATGATTCGGATAGAGAAACCCACGTGCCCTGTTGACGAACACCAGAAAAAACGTTGAGAAAAATTTACCAGCCACGTGCACCAATAATATAGAAGGAAAGCCCCTCCGTTAGCAGCACAAGTACAGCAGACTAACAATTATTTGCTAAAACTGTTGACCTTCTAGGTTTCGGAGAGAGAAACCCACATGCCCTGTTGACGAACACCAGAAAAAACGTTGAGAAAAATTCACCAGCCACGTGCACCAATGAATATAGAAGGAAAGCCCCTCCGATAGGAGCACAAGTACAGCAGACTACAAATTATTTTCTAAAACTGTTGACCTTCTAGGTTTCGGAGAGAGAAACCCACGTGCCCTGTTGACGAACACCAGAAAAAACGTTGAGAAAAATTCACCAGCCACGTGCACCAATGAATATAGAAGGAAAGCCCCTCCGATAGCAGCACAAGTACAGCAGACTACCAATTATTTGCTAAAACTGTTGACCTTCAATGATTCGGAGAGAGAAACCCACGTGCCCTGTTGACGAACTCCAGAAAAAACGTTGAGAAAAATTCACCAGCCACGTGCACCAATAATATAGAAGGAAAGCCCCTCCGTTAGCAGCACAAGTACAGCAGACTAACAATTATTTGCTAAAACTGTTGACCCTCTAGGTTTCGGAGAGAGAAACCCACGTGCCCTGTTGAGGAACACCAGAAAAAACGTTGAGAAAAATTCACCAGCCACGTGCACCAATGAATATAGAAGGAAAGCCCCTCCGATAGCAGCACAAGTACAACGGACTAACAATTATTTGCTAAAACTTTTGACCCTCTAGGTTTCGGAGAGAGAAATTCACGTGCCCTGTTAAACGAACACCAGAAAAAACGTTGAGAAAAATTCACCAGCCACGTGCACCAATGAATATAGAAGGAAAGCCCCCCCGATAGCAGCACAAGTACAGCAGACTACCAATTATTTGCTAAAACTGTTGACCTTCAATGATTCGGATAGAGAAACCTACGTGCCCTGTTGACGAACACCAGAAAAAACGTTGAGAAAAATTCACCAGCCACGTGCACCAATGAATATAGAAGGAAAGCCCCTCCGATAAGAGCACAAGTACAGCAGACTACAAATTATTTTCTAAAACTGTTGACCCTCTAGGTTTCGGAGAGAGAAACCCACGTGCCCTGTTGACGAACACCAGAAAAAACGTTGAGAAAAATTCACCATCCACGTGCACCAATGAATATAGACGGAAAGCCCCTCCGATAGGAGCACAAGTACAGCAGACTACAAATTATTTTCTAAAACTGTTGACCTTCTAGGTTTCGGAGAGAGAAACCCACGTGCCCTGTTGACGAACACCAGAATGAACGTTGAGAAAAATTCACCAGCCACGTGCACCAATGAATATAGAAGGAAAGCCCCTCCGATAGGAGCACAAGTACAGCAGACTACAAATTATTTTCTAAAACTGTTGACCTTCTAGGTTTCGGAGAGGGAAACCCACGTGCCCTGTTGACGAACACCAGAAACAACGTTGAGAAAAATTCACCAGCCACGTGAACCAATGAATATAGAAGGAAAGCCTCTCCTATAGCAGCACAAGTACAGCAGACTACCAATTATTTGCTAAAACTGTTGACCTTCAATGATTCGGATAGAGAAACCCACGTGCCCTGTTGAAGAACACCAGAAAAAACGTTGAGAAAAATTCACCAGCCACGTGCACCAATGAATATAGAAGGAAAGCCCCTCCGATAGGAGCACAAGTACAGCAGACTACAAATTATTTTCTAAAACTGTTGACCCTCTAGGTTTCGGAGAGAGAAACCCACGTGCCCTGTTGACGAACACCAGAAAAAACGTTGAGAAAAATTCACCATCCACGTGCACCAATGAATATAGACGGAAAGCCCCTCCGATAGGAGCACAAGTACAGCAGACTACAAATTATTTTCTAAAACTGTTGACCTTCTAGGTTTCGGAGAGAGAAACCCACGTGCCCTGTTGACGAACACCAGAAAAAACGTTGAGAAAAATTCACCAGCCACGTGCACCAATGAATATAGAAGGAAAGCCCCTCCGATAGCAGCACAAGTACAGCGGACTAACAATTATTTGCTAAAACTTTTGACCCTCTAGGTTTCGGAGAGAGAAATTCACGTGCCCTGTTAAACGAACACCAGAAAAAACGTTGAGAAAAATTCACCAGCCACGTGCACCAATGAATATAGAAGGAAAGCCCCCCCGATAGTAGCACAAGTACAGCAGACTACCACTTATTTGCTAAAACTGTTGACCTTCAATGATTCGGAGAGAGAAACCCACGTGCCCTGTTGACGAACACCAGAAAAAACGTTGAGAAAAATTTACCAGCCACGTGCACCAATAATATAGAAGGAAAGCCGCTCCGTTAGCAGCACAAGTACAGCAGACTAACAATTATTTGCTAAAACTGTTGACCCTCTAGGTTTCGGAGAGAGAAACCCACGTGCCCTGTTGAGGAACACCAGAAAAAACGTTGAGAAAAATTCACCAGCCACGTGCACCAATGAATATAGAAGGAAAGCCCCTCCGATAGGAGCACAAGTACAGCAGACTACAAATTATTTTCTAAAACTGTTGACCCTCTAGGTTTCGGAGAGAGAAATTCACGTGCCCTGTTAAACGAACACCAGAAAAAACGTTGAGAAAAATTCACCAGCCACGTGCACCAATGAATATAGAAGGAAAGCCCCCCCGATAGTAGCACAAGTACAGCAGACTACCACTTATTTGCTAAAACTGTTGACCTTCAATGATTCGGATAGAGAAACCCACGTGCCCTGTTGACGAACACCAGAAAAAACGTTGAGAAAAATTTACCAGCCACGTGCACCAATAATATAGAAGGAAAGCCCCTCCGTTAGCAGCACAAGTACAGCAGACTAACAATTATTTGCTAAAACTGTTGACCCTCTAGGTTTCGGAGAGAGAAACCCACGTGCCCTGTTGAGGAACACCAGAAAAAACGTTGAGAAAAATTCACCAGCCACGTGCACCAATGAATATAGAAGGAAAGGCCCTCCGATAGGAGCACAAGTACAGCAGACTACAAATTATTTTCTAAAACTGTTGACCTTCTAGGTTTCGGAGAGAGAAACCCACATGCCCTGTTGACGAACACCAGAAAAAACGTTGAGAAAAATTCACCAGCCACGTGCACCAATGAATATAGAAGGAAAGCCCCTCCGATAGGAGCACAAGTACAGCAGACTACAAATTATTTTCTAAAACTGTTGACCTTCTAGGTTTCGGAGAGAGAAACCCACGTGCCCTGTTGACGAACACCAGAAAAAACGTTGAGAAAAATTCACCAGCCACGTGCACCAATGAATATAGAAGGAAAGCCCCTCCGATAGCAGCACAAGTACAGCAGACTACCAATTATTTGCTAAAACTGTTGACCTTCAATGATTCGGAGAGAGAAACCCACGTGCCCTGTTGACGAACTCCAGAAAAAACGTTGAGAAAAATTCACCAGCCACGTGCACCAATAATATAGAAGGAAAGCCCCTCCGTTAGCAGCACAAGTACAGCAGACTAACAATTATTTGCTAAAACTGTTGACCCTCTAGGTTTCGGAGAGAGAAACCTACGTGCCCTGTTGAGGAACACCAGAAAAAACGTTGAGAAAAATTCACCAGCCACGTGCACCAATGAATATAGAAGGAAAGCCCCTCCGATAGCAGCACAAGTACAGCGGACTAACAATTATTTGCTAAAACTTTTGACCCTCTAGGTTTCGGAGAGAGAAATTCACGTGCCCTGTTAAACGAACACCAGAAAAAACGTTGAGAAAAATTCACCAGCCACGTGCACCAATGAATATAGAAGGAAAGCCCCCCCGATAGTAGCACAAGTACAGCAGACTACCACTTATTTGCTAAAACTGTTGACCTTCAATGATTCGGATAGAGAAACCTACGTGCCCTGTTGACGAACACCAGAAAAAACGTTGAGAAAAATTCACCAGCCACGTGCACCAATGAATATAGAAAGAAACCCCTCCGATAGGAGCACAAGTACAGCAGGCTACAAATTATTTTCTAAAACTGTAGACCTTCTAGGTTTCGGAGAGAGAAACCCACGTGCCCTGTTGACGAACACCAGAAAGAACGTTGAGAAAAATTCACCAGCCACGTGCACCTATGAATATAGAAGGAAAGCCCCTCCGATAGGAGCACAAGTACAGCAGACTACCAATTATTTGCTAAAACTGTTGACCTTCAATGATTCGGAGAGAGAAACCCACGTGCCCTGTTGACGAACACCAGAAAAAACGTTGAGAAAAATTTACCAGCCACGTGCACCAATAATATAGAAGGAAAGCCCCTCCGTTAGCAGCACAAGTACAGCAGACTAACAATTATTTGCTAAAACTGTTGACCCTCTAGGTTTCGGAGAGAGAAACCCACGTGCCCTGTTGAGGAACACCAGAAAAAACGTTGAGAAAAATTCACCAGCCACGTGCACCAATGAATATAGAAGGAAAGCCCCTCCGATAGGAGCACAAGTACAGCAGACTACAAATTATTTTCTAAAACTGTTGACCCTCTAGGTTTCGGAGAGAGAAATTCACGTGCCCTGTTAAACGAACACCAGAAAAAACGTTGAGAAAAATTCACCAGCCACGTGCACCAATGAATATAGAAGGAAAGCCCCCCCGATAGTAGCACAAGTACAGCAGACTACCACTTATTTGCTAAAACTGTTGACCTTCAATGATTCGGATAGAGAAACCCACGTGCCCTGTTGACGAACACCAGAAAAAACGTTGAGAAAAATTTACCAGCCACGTGCACCAATAATATAGAAGGAAAGCCCCTCCGTTAGCAGCACAAGTACAGCAGACTAACAATTATTTGCTAAAACTGTTGACCTTCTAGGTTTCGGAGAGAGAAACCCACATGCCCTGTTGACGAACACCAGAAAAAACGTTGAGAAAAATTCACCAGCCACGTGCACCAATGAATATAGAAGGAAAGCCCCTCCGATAGGAGCACAAGTACAGCAGACTACAAATTATTTTCTAAAACTGTTGACCTTCTAGGTTTCGGAGAGAGAAACCCACGTGCCCTGTTGACGAACACCAGAAAAAACGTTGAGAAAAATTCACCAGCCACGTGCACCAATGAATATAGAAGGAAAGCCCCTCCGATAGCAGCACAAGTACAGCAGACTACCAATTATTTGCTAAAACTGTTGACCTTCAATGATTCGGAGAGAGAAACCCACGTGCCCTGTTGACGAACTCCAGAAAAAACGTTGAGAAAAATTCACCAGCCACGTGCACCAATAATATAGAAGGAAAGCCCCTCCGTTAGCAGCACAAGTACAGCAGACTAACAATTATTTGCTAAAACTGTTGACCCTCTAGGTTTCGGAGAGAGAAACCCACGTGCCCTGTTGAGGAACACCAGAAAAAACGTTGAGAAAAATTCACCAGCCACGTGCACCAATGAATATAGAAGGAAAGCCCCTCCGATAGCAGCACAAGTACAACGGACTAACAATTATTTGCTAAAACTTTTGACCCTCTAGGTTTCGGAGAGAGAAATTCACGTGCCCTGTTAAACGAACACCAGAAAAAACGTTGAGAAAAATTCACCAGCCACGTGCACCAATGAATATAGAAGGAAAGCCCCCCCGATAGCAGCACAAGTACAGCAGACTACCAATTATTTGCTAAAACTGTTGACCTTCAATGATTCGGATAGAGAAACCTACGTGCCCTGTTGACGAACACCAGAAAAAACGTTGAGAAAAATTCACCAGCCACGTGCACCAATGAATATAGAAGGAAAGCCCCTCCGATAAGAGCACAAGTACAGCAGACTACAAATTATTTTCTAAAACTGTTGACCCTCTAGGTTTCGGAGAGAGAAACCCACGTGCCCTGTTGACGAACACCAGAAAAAACGTTGAGAAAAATTCACCATCCACGTGCACCAATGAATATAGACGGAAAGCCCCTCCGATAGGAGCACAAGTACAGCAGACTACAAATTATTTTCTAAAACTGTTGACCTTCTAGGTTTCGGAGAGAGAAACCCACGTGCCCTGTTGACGAACACCAGAATGAACGTTGAGAAAAATTCACCAGCCACGTGCACCAATGAATATAGAAGGAAAGCCCCTCCGATAGGAGCACAAGTACAGCAGACTACAAATTATTTTCTAAAACTGTTGACCTTCTAGGTTTCGGAGAGGGAAACCCACGTGCCCTGTTGACGAACACCAGAAACAACGTTGAGAAAAATTCACCAGCCACGTGAACCAATGAATATAGAAGGAAAGCCTCTCCTATAGCAGCACAAGTACAGCAGACTACCAATTATTTGCTAAAACTGTTGACCTTCAATGATTCGGATAGAGAAACCCACGTGCCCTGTTGAAGAACACCAGAAAAAACGTTGAGAAAAATTCACCAGCCACGTGCACCAATGAATATAGAAGGAAAGCCCCTCCGATAGGAGCACAAGTACAGCAGACTACAAATTATTTTCTAAAACTGTTGACCCTCTAGGTTTCGGAGAGAGAAACCCACGTGCCCTGTTGACGAACACCAGAAAAAACGTTGAGAAAAATTCACCATCCACGTGCACCAATGAATATAGACGGAAAGCCCCTCCGATAGGAGCACAAGTACAGCAGACTACAAATTATTTTCTAAAACTGTTGACCTTCTAGGTTTCGGAGAGAGAAACCCACGTGCCCTGTTGACGAACACCAGAAAAAACGTTGAGAAAAATTTACCAGCCACGTGCACCAATAATATAGAAGGAAAGCCCCTCCGTTAGCAGCACAAGTACAGCAGACTAACAATTATTTGCTAAAACTGTTGACCCTCTAGGTTTCGGAGAGAGAAACCCACGTGCCCTGTTGAGGAACACCAGAAAAAACGTTGAGAAAAATTCACCATCCACGTGCACCAATGAATATAGACGGAAAGCCCCTCCGATAGGAGCACAAGTACAGCAGACTACCAATTATTTGCTAAAACTGTTGACCTTCAATGATTCGGATAGAGAAACCCACGTGCCCTGTTGAAGAACACCAGAAAAAACGTTGAGAAAAATTCACCAGCCACGTGCACCAATGAATATAGAAGGAAAGGCCCTCCGATAGGAGCACAAGTACAGCAGACTACAAATTATTTTCTAAAACTGTTGACCTTCTAGGTTTCGGAGAGAGAAACCCACATGCCCTGTTGACGAACACCAGAAAAAACGTTGAGAAAAATTCACCAGCCACGTGCACCAATGAATATAGAAGGAAAGCCCCTCCGATAGGAGCACAAGTACAGCAGACTACAAATTATTTTCTAAAACTGTTGACCTTCTAGGTTTCGGAGAGAGAAACCCACGTGCCCTGTTGACGAACACCAGAAAAAACGTTGAGAAAAATTCACCAGCCACGTGCACCAATGAATATAGAAGGAAAGCCCCTCCGATAGCAGCACAAGTACAGCAGACTACCAATTATTTGCTAAAACTGTTGACCTTCAATGATTCGGAGAGAGAAACCCACGTGCCCTGTTGACGAACTCCAGAAAAAACGTTGAGAAAAATTCACCATCCACGTGCACCAATAATATAGAAGGAAAGCCCCTCCGTTAGCAGCACAAGTACAGCAGACTAACAATTATTTGCTAAAACTGTTGACCCTCTAGGTTTCGGAGAGAGAAACCCACGTGCCCTGTTGAGGAACACCAGAAAAAACGTTGAGAAAAATTCACCAGCCACGTGCACCAATGAATATAGAAGGAAAGCCCCTCCGATAGCAGCACAAGTACAGCGGACTAACAATTATTTGCTAAAACTTTTGACCCTCTAGGTTTCGGAGAGAGAAATTCACGTGCCCTGTTAAACGAACACCAGAAAAAACGTTGAGAAAAATTCACCAGCCACGTGCACCAATGAATATAGAAGGAAAGCCCCCCCGATAGTAGCACAAGTACAGCAGACTACCACTTATTTGCTAAAACTGTTGACCTTCAATGATTCGGAGAGAGAAACCCACGTGCCCTGTTGACGAACACCAGAAAAAACGTTGAGAAAAATTTACCAGCCACGTGCACCAATAATATAGAAGGAAAGCCGCCCGTTAGCAGCACAAGTACAGCAGACTAACAATTATTTGCTAAAACTGTTGACCCTCTAGGTTTCGGAGAGAGAAACCCACGTGCCCTGTTGAGGAACACCAGAAAAAACGTTGAGAAAAATTCACCAGCCACGTGCACCAATGAATATAGAAGGAAAGCCCCTCCGATAGGAGCACAAGTACAGCAGACTACAAATTATTTTCTAAAACTGTTGACCCTCTAGGTTTCGGAGAGAGAAATTCACGTGCCCTGTTAAACGAACACCAGAAAAAACGTTGAGAAAAATTCACCAGCCACGTGCACCAATGAATATAGAAGGAAAGCCCCCCCGATAGTAGCACAAGTACAGCAGACTACCACTTATTTGCTAAAACTGTTGACCTTCAATGATTCGGATAGAGAAACCCACGTGCCCTGTTGACGAACACCAGAAAAAACGTTGAGAAAAATTTACCAGCCACGTGCACCAATAATATAGAAGGAAAGCCCCTCCGTTAGCAGCACAAGTACAGCAGACTAACAATTATTTGCTAAAACTGTTGACCCTCTAGGTTTCGGAGAGAGAAACCCACGTGCCCTGTTGAGGAACACCAGAAAAAACGTTGAGAAAAATTCACCAGCCACGTGCACCAATGAATATAGAAGGAAAGGCCCTCCGATAGGAGCACAAGTACAGCAGACTACAAATTATTTTCTAAAACTGTTGACCTTCTAGGTTTCGGAGAGAGAAACCCACATGCCCTGTTGACGAACACCAGAAAAAACGTTGAGAAAAATTCACCAGCCACGTGCACCAATGAATATAGAAGGAAAGCCCCTCCGATAGGAGCACAAGTACAGCAGACTACAAATTATTTTCTAAAACTGTTGACCTTCTAGGTTTCGGAGAGAGAAACCCACGTGCCCTGTTGACGAACACCAGAAAAAACGTTGAGAAAAATTCACCTGCCACGTGCACCAATGAATATAGAAGGAAAGCCCCTCCGATAGCAGCACAAGTACAGCAGACTACCAATTATTTGCTAAAACTGTTGACCTTCAATGATTCGGAGAGAGAAACCCACGTGCCCTGTTGACGAACTCCAGAAAAAACGTTGAGAAAAATTCACCAGCCACGTGCACCAATAATATAGAAGGAAAGCCCCTCCGTTAGCAGCACAAGTACAGCAGACTAACAATTATTTGCTAAAACTGTTGACCCTCTAGGTTTCGGAGAGAGAAACCCACGTGCCCTGTTGAGGAACACCAGAAAAAACGTTGAGAAAAATTCACCAGCCACGTGCACCAATGAATATAGAAGGAAAGCCCCTCCGATAGCAGCACAAGTACAGCGGACTAACAATTATTTGCTAAAACTTTTGACCCTCTAGGTTTCGGAGAGAGAAATTCACGTGCCCTGTTAAACGAACACCAGAAAAAACGTTGAGAAAAATTCACCAGCCACGTGCACCAATGAATATAGAAGGAAAGCCCCCCCGATAGTAGCACAAGTACAGCAGACTACCACTTATTTGCTAAAACTGTTGACCTTCAATGATTCGGATAGAGAAACCTACGTGCCCTGTTGACGAACACCAGAAAAAACGTTGAGAAAAATTCACCAGCCACGTGCACCAATGAATATAGAAAGAAACCCCTCCGATAGGAGCACAAGTACAGCAGGCTACAAATTATTTTCTAAAACTGTAGACCTTCTAGGTTTCGGAGAGAGAAACCCACGTGCCCTGTTGACGAACACCAGAAAGAACGTTGAGAAAAATTCACCAGCCACGTGCACCTATGAATATAGAAGGAAAGCCCCTCCGATAGGAGCACAAGTACAGCAGACTACCAATTATTTGCTAAAACTGTTGACCTTCAATGATTCGGAGAGAGAAACCCACGTGCCCTGTTGACGAACACCAGAAAAAACGTTGAGAAAAATTTACCAGCCACGTGCACCAATAATATAGAAGGAAAGCCCCTCCGTTAGCAGCACAAGTACAGCAGACTAACAATTATTTGCTAAAACTGTTGACCCTCTAGGTTTCGGAGAGAGAAACCCACGTGCCCTGTTGAGGAACACCAGAAAAAACGTTGAGAAAAATTCACCAGCCACGTGCACCAATGAATATAGAAGGAAAGCCCCTCCGATAGGAGCACAAGTACAGCAGACTACAAATTATTTTCTAAAACTGTTGACCCTCTAGGTTTCGGAGAGAGAAATTCACGTGCCCTGTTAAACGAATACCAGAAAAAACGTTGAGAAAAATTCACCAGCCACGTGCACCAATGAATATAGAAGGAAAGCCCCCCCGATAGTAGCACAAGTACAGCAGACTACCACTTATTTGCTAAAACTGTTGACCTTCAATGATTCGGATAGAGAAACCCACGTGCCCTGTTGACGAACACCAGAAAAAACGTTGAGAAAAATTTACCAGCCACGTGCACCAATAATATAGAAGGAAAGCCCCTCCGTTAGCAGCACAAGTACAGCAGACTAACAATTATTTGCTAAAACTGTTGACCTTCTAGGTTTCGGAGAGAGAAACCCACATGCCCTGTTGACGAACACCAGAAAAAACGTTGAGAAAAATTCACCAGCCACGTGCACCAATGAATATAGAAGGAAAGCCCCTCCGATAGGAGCACAAGTACAGCAGACTACAAATTATTTTCTAAAACTGTTGACCTTCTAGGTTTCGGAGAGAGAAACCCACGTGCCCTGTTGACGAACACCAGAAAAAACGTTGAGAAAAATTCACCAGCCACGTGCACCAATGAATATAGAAGGAAAGCCCCTCCGATAGCAGCACAAGTACAGCAGACTACCAATTATTTGCTAAAACTGTTGACCTTCAATGATTCGGAGAGAGAAACCCACGTGCCCTGTTGACGAACTCCAGAAAAAACGTTGAGAAAAATTCACCAGCCACGTGCACCAATAATATAGAAGGAAAGCCCCTCCGTTAGCAGCACAAGTACAGCAGACTAACAATTATTTGCTAAAACTGTTGACCCTCTAGGTTTCGGAGAGAGAAACCCACGTGCCCTGTTGAGGAACACCAGAAAAAACGTTGAGAAAAATTCACCAGCCACGTGCACCAATGAATATAGAAGGAAAGCCCCTCCGATAGCAGCACAAGTACAGCGGACTAACAATTATTTGCTAAAACTTTTGACCCTCTAGGTTTCGGAGAGAGAAATTCACGTGCCCTGTTAAACGAACACCAGAAAAAACGTTGAGAAAAATTCACCAGCCACGTGCACCAATGAATATAGAAGGAAAGCCCCTCCGATAGCAGCACAAGTACAGCGGACTACCACTTATTTGCTAAAACTGTTGACCTTCAATGATTCGGATAGAGAAACCTACGTGCCCTGTTGACGAACACCAGAAAAAACGTTGAGAAAAATTCACCAGCCACGTGCACCAATGAATATAGAAAGAAACCCCTCCGATAGGAGCACAAGTACAGCAGGCTACAAATTATTTTCTAAAACTGTAGACCTTCTAGGTTTCGGAGAGAGAAACCCACGTGCCCTGTTGACGAACACCAGAAAGAACGTTGAGAAAAATTCACCAGCCACGTGCACCTATGAATATAGAAGGAAAGCCCCTCCGATAGGAGCACAAGTACAGCAGACTACCAATTATTTGCTAAAACTGTTGACCTTCAATGATTCGGAGAGAGAAACCCACGTGCCCTGTTGACGAACACCAGAAAAAACGTTGAGAAAAATTTACCAGCCACGTGCACCAATAATATAGAAGGAAAGCCCCTCCGTTAGCAGCACAAGTACAGCAGACTAACAATTATTTGCTAAAACTGTTGACCCTCTAGGTTTCGGAGAGAGAAACCCACGTGCCCTGTTGAGGAACACCAGAAAAAACGTTGAGAAAAATTCACCAGCCACGTGCACCAATGAATATAGAAGGAAAGCCCCTCCGATAGGAGCACAAGTACAGCAGACTACCACTTATTTGCTAAAACTGTTGACCTTCAATGATTCGGATAGAGAAACCCACGTGCCCTGTTGACGAACACCAGAAAAAACGTTGAGAAAAATTTACCAGCCACGTGCACCAATAATATAGAAGGAAAGCCCCTCCGTTAGCAGCACAAGTACAGCAGACTAACAATTATTTGCTAAAACTGTTGACCCTCTAGGTTTCGGAGAGAGAAATTCACGTGCCCTGTTAAACGAACACCAGAAAAAACGTTGAGAAAAATTCACCAGCCACGTGCACCAATGAATATAGAAGGAAAGCCCCCCCGATAGTAGCACAAGTACAGCAGACTACCACTTATTTGCTAAAACTGTTGACCTTCAATGATTCGGATAGAGAAACCCACGTGCCCTGTTGACGAACACCAGAAAAAACGTTGAGAAAAATTTACCAGCCACGTGCACCAATAATATAGAAGGAAAGCCCCTCCGTTAGCAGCACAAGTACAGCAGACTAACAATTATTTGCTAAAACTGTTGACCTTCTAGGTTTCGGAGAGGGAAACCCACGTGCCCTGTAGACGAACACCAGAAAAAACGTTGAGAAAAATTCACCAGCCACGTGCACCAATGAATATAGAAGGAAAGCCCCTCCGATAGGAGCACAAGTACAGCAGACTACAAATTATTTTCTAAAACTGTTGACCCTCTAGGTTTCGGAGAGAGAAACCCACGTGCCCTGTTAAACGAACACCAGAAAAAACGTTGAGAAAAATTCACCAGCCACGTGCACCAATGAATATAGAAGGAAAGCCCCCCCGATAGCAGCATAAGTACAGCAGACTACCACTTATTTGCTAAAACTGTTGGCCTTCAATGATTCGGATAGAGAAACCTACGTGCCCTGTTGACGAACACCAGAAAAAACGTTGAGAAAAATTCACCAGCCACGTGCACCAATGGATATAGAAGGAAAGCCCCTCCGTTAGCAGCACAAGTACAGCAGACTAACAATTATTTGCTAAAACTGTTGACTCTCTAGGTTTCGGAGAGAGAAACCCACGTGCCCTGTTGAGGAACACCAGAAAAAACGTTGAGAAAAATTCACCAGCCACGTGCACCAATGAATATAGAAGGAAAGCCCCTCCGATAGCAGCACAAGTACAGCGGACTAACAATTATTTGCTAAAACTTTTGACCCTCTAGGTTTCGGAGAGAGAAATTCACGTGCCCTGTTAAACGAACACCAGAAAAAACGTTGAGAAAAATTCACCAGCCACATGCACCAATGAATATAGAAGGAAAGCCCCCCCGATAGCAGCACAAGTACAGCAGACTACCAATTATTTGCTAAAACTGTTGACCTTCAATGATTCGGATAGAGAAACCTACGTGCCCTGTTGACGAACACCAGAAAAAACGTTGAGAAAAATTCACCAGCCACGTGCACCAATGAATATAGAAGGAAAGCCCCTCCGATAAGAGCACAAGTACAGCAGACTACAAATTATTTTCTAAAACTGTTGACCCTCTAGGTTTCGGAGAGAGAAACCCACGTGCCCTGTTGACGAACACCAGAAAAAACGTTGAGAAAAATTCACCAGCCACGTGCACCAATGAATATAGAAGGAAAGCCCCTCCGATAGGAGCACAAGTACAGCAGACTACAAATTATTTTCTAAAACTGTTGACCTTCTAGGTTTCGGAGAGGGAAACCCACGTGCCCTGTTAACGAACACCAGAAAAAACGTTGAGAAAAATTCACCAGCCACGTGCACCAATGAATATAGAAGGAAAGGCCCTCCGATAGGAGCACAAGTACAGCAGACTACAAATTATTTTCTAAAACTGTTGACCTTCTAGGTTTCGGAGAGAGAAACCCACATGCCCTGTTGACGAACACCAGAAAAAACGTTGAGAAAAATTCACCAGCCACGTGCACCAATGAATATAGAAGGAAAGCCCCTCCGATAGGAGCACAAGTACAGCAGACTACAAATTATTTTCTAAAACTGTTGACCTTCTAGGTTTCGGAGAGAGAAACCCACGTGCCCTGTTGACGAACACCAGAAAAAACGTTGAGAAAAATTCACCAGCCACGTGCACCAATGAATATAGAAGGAAAGCCCCTCCGATAGGAGCACAAGTACAGCAGACTACAAATTATTTTCTAAAACTGTTGACCCTCTAGGTTTCGGAGAGAGAAACCCACGTGCCCTGTTGACGAACACCAGAAAAAACGTTGAGAAAAATTTACCAGCCACGTGCACCAATAATATAGAAGGAAAGCCCCTCCGTTAGCAGCACAAGTACAGCAGACTAACAATTATTTGCTAAAACTGTTGACCCTCTAGGTTTCGGAGAGAGAAATTCACGTGCCCTGTTAAACGAACACCAGAAAAAACGTTGAGAAAAATTCACCAGCCACGTGCACCAATGAATATAGAAGGAAAGCCCCCCCGATAGTAGCACAAGTACAGCAGACTACCACTTATTTGCTAAAACTGTTGACCTTCAATGATTCGGATAGAGAAACCCACGTGCCCTGTTGACGAACACCAGAAAAAACGTTGAGAAAAATTTACCAGCCACGTGCACCAATAATATAGAAGGAAAGCCCCTCCGTTAGCAGCACAAGTACAGCAGACTAACAATTATTTGCTAAAACTGTTGACCTTCTAGGTTTCGGAGAGGGAAACCCACGTGCCCTGTAGACGAACACCAGAAAAAACGTTGAGAAAAATTCACCAGCCACGTGCACCAATGAATATAGAAGGAAAGCCCCTCCGATAGGAGCACAAGTACAGCAGACTACAAATTATTTTCTAAAACTGTTGACCCTCTAGGTTTCGGAGAGAGAAACCCACGTGCCCTGTTAAACGAACACCAGAAAAAACGTTGAGAAAAATTCACCAGCCACGTGCACCAATGAATATAGAAGGAAAGCCCCCCCGATAGCAGCATAAGTACAGCAGACTACCACTTATTTGCTAAAACTGTTGGCCTTCAATGATTCGGATAGAGAAACCTACGTGCCCTGTTGACGAACACCAGAAAAAACGTTGAGAAAAATTCACCAGCCACGTGCACCAATGGATATAGAAGGAAAGCCCCTCCGTTAGCAGCACAAGTACAGCAGACTAACAATTATTTGCTAAAACTGTTGACTCTCTAGGTTTCGGAGAGAGAAACCCACGTGCCCTGTTGAGGAACACCAGAAAAAACGTTGAGAAAAATTCACCAGCCACGTGCACCAATGAATATAGAAGGAAAGCCCCTCCGATAGCAGCACAAGTACAGCGGACTAACAATTATTTGCTAAAACTTTTGACCCTCTAGGTTTCGGAGAGAGAAATTCACGTGCCCTGTTAAACGAACACCAGAAAAAACGTTGAGAAAAATTCACCAGCCACATGCACCAATGAATATAGAAGGAAAGCCCCCCCGATAGCAGCACAAGTACAGCAGACTACCAATTATTTGCTAAAACTGTTGACCTTCAATGATTCGGATAGAGAAACCTACGTGCCCTGTTGACGAACACCAGAAAAAACGTTGAGAAAAATTCACCAGCCACGTGCACCAATGAATATAGAAGGAAAGCCCCTCCGATAAGAGCACAAGTACAGCAGACTACAAATTATTTTCTAAAACTGTTGACCCTCTAGGTTTCGGAGAGAGAAACCCACGTGCCCTGTTGACGAACACCAGAAAAAACGTTGAGAAAAATTCACCAGCCACGTGCACCAATGAATATAGAAGGAAAGCCCCTCCGATAGGAGCACAAGTACAGCAGACTACAAATTATTTTCTAAAACTGTTGACCTTCTAGGTTTCGGAGAGGGAAACCCACGTGCCCTGTTAACGAACACCAGAAAAAACGTTGAGAAAAATTCACCAGCCACGTGCACCAATGAATATAGAAGGAAAGGCCCTCCGATAGGAGCACAAGTACAGCAGACTACAAATTATTTTCTAAAACTGTTGACCTTCTAGGTTTCGGAGAGAGAAACCCACATGCCCTGTTGACGAACACCAGAAAAAACGTTGAGAAAAATTCACCAGCCACGTGCACCAATGAATATAGAAGGAAAGCCCCTCCGATAGGAGCACAAGTACAGCAGACTACAAATTATTTTCTAAAACTGTTGACCTTCTAGGTTTCGGAGAGAGAAACCCACGTGCCCTGTTGACGAACACCAGAAAAAACGTTGAGAAAAATTCACCAGCCACGTGCACCAATGAATATAGAAGGAAAGCCCCTCCGATAGGAGCACAAGTACAGCAGACTACAAATTATTTTCTAAAACTGTTGACCCTCTAGGTTTCGGAGAGAGAAACCCACGTGCCCTGTTGACGAACACCAGAAAAAACGTTGAGAAAAATTCACCAGCCACGTGCACCAATGAATATAGAAGGAAAGCCCCTCCGATAGGAGCACAAGTACAGCAGACTACAAATTATTTTCTAAAACTGTTGACCCTCTAGGTTTCGGAGAGAGAAACCCACGTGCCCTGTTGACGAACACCAGAAAAAACGTTGAGAAAAATTTACCAGCCACGTGCACCAATAATATAGAAGGAAAGCCCCTCCGTTAGCAGCACAAGTACAGCGGACTAACAATTATTTGCTAAAACTTTTGACCCTCTAGGTTTCGGAGAGAGAAACCCACGTGCCCTGTTAAACAAACACCAGAAAAAACGTTGAGAAAAATTCACCAGCCACGTGCACCAATGAATATAGAAGGAAAGCCCCCCCGATAGTAGCACAAGTACAGCAGACTACCACTTATTTGCTAAAACTGTTGACCTTCAATGATTCGGATAGAGAAACCTACGTGCCCTGTTGACGAACACCAGAAAAAACGTTGAGAAAAATTCACCAGCCACGTGCACCAATGAATATAGAAGGAAACCCCTCCGATAGGAGCACAAGTACAGCAGGCTACAAATTATTTTCTAAAACTGTAGACCTTCTAGGTTTCGGAGAGAGAAACCCACGTGCCCTGTTGACGAACACCAGAAAGAACGTTGAGAAAAATTCACCAGCCACGTGCACCTATGAATATAGAAGGAAAGCCCCTCCGATAGGAGCACAAGTACAGCAGACTACCAATTATTTGCTAAAACTGTTGACCTTCAATGATTCGGAGAGAGAAACCCACGTGCCCTGTTGACGAACACCAGAAAAAACGTTGAGAAAAATTTACCAGCCACGTGCACCAATAATATAGAAGGAAAGCCCCTCCGTTAGCAGCACAAGTACAGCAGACTAACAATTATTTGCTAAAACTGTTGACCCTCTAGGTTTCGGAGAGAGAAACCCACGTGCCCTGTTGAGGAACACCAGAAAAAACGTTGAGAAAAATTCACCAGCCACGTGCACCAATGAATATAGAAGGAAAGCCCCTCCGATAGGAGCACAAGTACAGCAGACTACAAATTATTTTCTAAAACTGTTGACCTTCTAGGTTTCGGAGAGAGAAACCCACATGCCCTGTTGACGAACACCAGAAAAAACGTTGAGAAAAATTCACCAGCCACGTGCACCAATGAATATAGAAGGAAAGCCCCTCCGATAGGAGCACAAGTACAGCAGAGTACAAATTATTTTCTAAAACTGTTGACCTTCAATGATTCGGAGAGAGAAACCCACGTGCCCTGTTGACGAACTCCAGAAAAAACGTTGAGAAAAATTCACCAGCCACGTGCACCAATAATATAGAAGGAAAGCCCCTCCGTTAGCAGCACAAGTACAGCAGACTAACAATTATTTGCTAAAACTGTTGACCCTCTAGGTTTCGGAGAGAGAAACCCACGTGCCCTGTTGAGGAACACCAGAAAAAACGTTGAGAAAAATTCACCAGCCACGTGCACCAATGAATATAGAAGGAAAGCCCCTCCGATAGCAGCACAAGTACAACGGACTAACAATTATTTGCTAAAACTTTTGACCCTCTAGGTTTCGGAGAGAGAAATTCACGTGCCCTGTTAAACGAACACCAGAAAAAATATTGAGAAAAATTCACCAGCCACGTGCACCAATGAATATAGAAGGAAAGCCCCCCCGATAGCAGCACAAGTACAGCAGACTACCAATTATTTGCTAAAACTGTTGACCTTCAATGATTCGGATAGAGAAACCTACGTGCCCTGTTGACGAACACCAGAAAAAACGTTGAGAAAAATTCACCAGCCACGTGCACCAATGAATATAGAAGGAAAGCCCCTCCGATAAGAGCACAAGTACAGCAGACTACAAATTATTTTCTAAAACTGTTGACCCTCTAGGTTTCGGAGAGAGAAACCCACGTGCCCTGTTGACGAACACCAGAAAAAACGTTGAGAAAAATTCACCATCCACGTGCACCAATGAATATAGACGGAAAGCCCCTCCGATAGGAGCACAAGTACAGCAGACTACAAAATATTCTCTAAAACAGTTGACCTTCTAGGTTTCGGAGAGAGAAACCCAAGTGCCCTGTTGACGAACACCAGAAAGAACGTTGAGAAAAATTCACCAGCCACGTGCACCAATGAATATAGAAGGAAAGCCCCTCCGATAGGAGCACAAGTACAGCAGACTACAAATTATTTTCTAAAACTGTTGACCTTCTAGGTTTCGGAGAGGGAAACCCACGTGCCCTGTTGACGAACACCAGAAAAAACGTTGAGAAAAATTCACCAGCCACGTGAACCAATGAATATAGAAGGAAAGCCTCTCCTATAGCAGCACAAGTACAGCAGACTACCAATTATTTGCTAAAATTGTTGACCTTCAATGATTCGGATAGAGAAACCCACGTGCCCTGTTGAAGAACACCAGAAAAAACGTTGAGAAAAATTCTCCAGCCACGTGCACCAATGAATATAGAAGGAAAGCCCCTCCGATAGGAGCACAAGTACAGCAGACTACAAATTATTTTCTAAAACTGTTGACCTTCTAGGTTTCGGAGAGAGAAACCCACGTGCCCTGTTGACGAACACCAGAAAAAACGTTGAGAAAAATTTACCAGCCACGTGCACCAATGAATATAGAAGGGAAGCCCCTCCGATAGGAGCACAAGTACAGCAGACTACAAATTATTTTCTAAAACTGTTGACCTTCAATGATTCGGAGAGAGAAACCCACGTGCCCTGTTGACGAACTCCAGAAAAAACGTTGAGAAAAATTCACCAGCCACGTGCACCAATAATATAGAAGGAAAGCCCCTCCGTTAGCAGCACAAGTACAGCAGACTAACAATTATTTGCTAAAACTGTTGACCCTCTAGGTTTCGGAGAGAGAAACCCACGTGCCCTGTTGAGGAACACCAGAAAAAACGTTGAGAAAAATTCACCAGCCACGTGCACCAATGAATATAGAAGGAAAGCCCCTCCGATAGCAGCACAAGTACAACGGACTAACAATTATTTGCTAAAACTTTTGACCCTCTAGGTTTCGGAGAGAGAAATTCACGTGCCCTGTTAAACGAACACCAGAAAAAACGTTGAGAAAAATTCACCAGCCACGTGCACCAATGAATATAGAAGGAAAGCCCCCCCGATAGCAGCACAAGTACAGCAGACTACCAATTATTTGCTAAAACTGTTGACCTTCAATGATTCGGATAGAGAAACCTACGTGCCCTGTTGACGAACACCAGAAAAAACGTTGAGAAAAATTCACCAGCCACGTGCACCAATGAATATAGAAGGAAAGCCCCTCCGATAAGAGCACAAGTACAGCAGACTACAAATTATTTTCTAAAACTGTTGACCCTCTAGGTTTCGGAGAGAGAAACCCACGTGCCCTGTTGACGAACACCAGAAAAAACGTTGAGAAAAATTCACCAGCCACGTGCACCTATGAATATAGAAGGAAAGCCCCTCCGATAGGAGCACAAGTACAGCAGACTACAAATTATTTTCTAAAACTGTTGACCTTCTAGGTTTCGGAGAGGGAAACCCACGTGCCCTGTTAACGAACACCAGAAAAAACGTTGAGAAAAATTCACCAGCCACGTGCACCAATGAATATAGAAGGAAAGGCCCTCCGATAGGAGCACAAGTACAGCAGACTACAAATTATTTTCTAAAACTGTTGACCTTCTAGGTTTCGGAGAGAGAAACCCACATGCCCTGTTGACGAACACCAGAAAAAACGTTGAGAAAAATTCACCAGCCACGTGCACCAATGAATATAGAAGGAAAGCCCCTCCGATAGGAGCACAAGTACAGCAGACTACAAATTATTTTCTAAAACTGTTGACCTTCTAGGTTTCGGAGAGAGAAACCCACGTGCCCTGTTGACGAACACCAGAAAAAACGTTGAGAAAAATTCACCAGCCACGTGCACCAATGAATATAGAAGGAAAGCCCCTCCGATAGGAGCACAAGTACAGCAGACTACAAATTATTTTCTAAAACTGTTGACCCTCTAGGTTTCGGAGAGAGAAACCCACGTGCCCTGTTGACGAACACCAGAAAAAACGTTGAGAAAAATTCACCATCCACGTGCACCAATGAATATAGAAGGAAAGCCCCTCCGATAGGAGCACAAGTACAGCAGACTACAAATTATTTTCTAAAACTGTTGACCTTCTAGGTTTCGGAGAGAGAAACCCACGTGCCCTGTTGACGAACACCAGAAAAAACGTTGAGAAAAATTCACCAGCCACGTGCACCAATGAATATAGAAGGAAAGCCCCTCCGATAGGAGCACAAGTACAGCAGACTACAAATTATTTTCTAAAACTGTTGACCCTCTAGGTTTCGGAGAGAGAAACCCACGTGCCCTGTTGACGAACACCAGAAAAAACGTTGAGAAAAATTTACCAGCCACGTGCACCAATAATATAGAAGGAAAGCCCCTCCGTTAGCAGCACAAGTACAGCGGACTAACAATTATTTGCTAAAACTTTTGACCCTCTAGGTTTCGGAGAGAGAAACCCACGTGCCCTGCTAAACGAACACCAGAAAAAACGTTGAGAAAAATTCACCAGCCACGTGCACCAATGAATATAGAAGGAAAGCCCCCCCGATAGTAGCACAAGTACAGCAGACTACCACTTATTTGCTAAAACTGTTGACCTTCAATGATTCGGATAGAGAAACCTACGTGCCCTGTTGACGAACACCAGAACAAACGTTGAGAAAAATTCACCAGCCACGTGCACCAATGAATATAGAAGGAAACCCCTCCGATAGGAGCACAAGTACAGCAGGCTACAAATTATTTTCTAAAACTGTAGACCTTCTAGGTTTCGGAGAGAGAAACCCACGTGCCCTGTTGACGAACACCAGAAAGAACGTTGAGAAAAATTCACCAGCCACGTGCACCTATGAATATAGAAGGAAAGCCCCTCCGATAGGAGCACAAGTACAGCAGACTACCAATTATTTGCTAAAACTGTTGACCTTCAATGATTCGGAGAGAGAAACCCACGTGCCCTGTTGACGAACACCAGAAAAAACGTTGAGAAAAATTTACCAGCCACGTGCACCAATAATATAGAAGGAAAGCCCCTCCGTTAGCAGCACAAGTACAGCAGACTAACAATTATTTGCTAAAACTGTTGACCCTCTAGGTTTCGGAGAGAGAAACCCACGTGCCCTGTTGAGGAACACCAGAAAAAACGTTGAGAAAAATTCACCAGCCACGTGCACCAATGAATATAGAAGGAAAGCCCCTCCGATAGGAGCACAAGTACAGCAGACTACAAATTATTTTCTAAAACTGTTGACCTTCTAGGTTTCGGAGAGAGAAACCCACATGCCCTGTTGACGAACACCAGAAAAAACGTTGAGAAAAATTCACCAGCCACGTGCACCAATGAATATAGAAGGAAACCCCTCCGATAGGAGCACAAGTACAGCAGGCTACAAATTATTTTCTAAAACTGTAGACCTTCTAGGTTTCGGAGAGAGAAACCCACGTGCCCTGTTGACGAACACCAGAAAGAACGTTGAGAAAAATTCACCAGCCACGTGCACCTATGAATATAGAAGGAAAGCCCCTCCGATAGGAGCACAAGTACAGCAGACTACCAATTATTTGCTAAAACTGTTGACCTTCAATGATTCGGAGAGAGAAACCCACGTGCCCTGTTGACGAACTCCAGAAAAAACGTTGAGAAAAATTCACCAGCCACGTGCACCAATAATATAGAAGGAAAGCCCCTCCGTTAGCAGCACAAGTACAGCAGACTAACAATTATTTGCTAAAACTGTTGACCCTCTAGGTTTCGGAGAGAGAAACCCACGTGCCCTGTTGAGGAACACCAGAAAAAACGTTGAGAAAAATTCACCAGCCACGTGCACCAATGAATATAGAAGGAAAGCCCCTCCGATAGCAGCACAAGTACAACGGACTAACAATTATTTGCTAAAACTTTTGACCCTCTAGGTTTCGGAGAGAGAAATTCACGTGCCCTGTTGAGGAACACCAGAAAAAACGTTGAGAAAAATTCACCAGCCACGTGCACCAATGAATATAGAAGGAAAGCCCCTCCGATAGCAGCACAAGTACAACGGACTAACAATTATTTGCTAAAACTTTTGACCCTCTAGGTTTCGGAGAGAGAAATTCACGTGCCCTGTTAAACGAACACCAGAAAAAACATTGAGAAAAATTCACCAGCCACGTGCACCAATGAATATAGAAGGAAAGCCCCCCCGATAGCAGCACAAGTACAGCAGACTACCAATTATTTGCTAAAACTGTTGACCTTCAATGATTCGGATAGAGAAACCCACGTGCCCTGTTGACGAACACCAGAAAGAACGTTGAGAAAAATTCACCAGCCACGTGCACCAATGAATATAGAAGGAAAGCCCCTCCGATAGGAGCACAAGTATAGCAGACTACAAATTATTTTCTAAAACTGTTGACCTTCTAGGTTTCGGAGAGAGAAACCCACGTGCCCTGTTGACGAACACCAGAAAAAACGTTGAGAAAAATTCACCAGCCACGTCCACCAATGAATATAGAAGGAAAGCCCCTCCGATAGGAGCACAAGTACAGCAGACTACAAATTATTTTCTAAAACTGTTGACCTTCAATGATTCGGAGAGAGAAACCCACGTGCCCTGTTGACGAACTCCAGAAAAAACGTTGAGAAAAATTCACCAGCCACGTGCACCAATAATATAGAAGGAAAGCCCCTCCGTTAGCAGCACAAGTACAGCAGACTAACAATTATTTGCTAAAACTGTTGACCCTCTAGGTTTCGAAAAGAGAAACCCACGTGCCCTGTTGAGGAACACCAGAAAAAACGTTGAGAAAAATTCACCAGCCACGTGCACCAATGAATATAGAAGGAAAGCCCCTCCGATAGCAGCACAAGTACAACGGACTAACAATTATTTGCTAAAACTTTTGACCCTCTAGGTTTCGGAGAGAGAAATTCACGTGCCCTGTTAAACGAACACCAGAAAAAACGTTGAGAAAAATTCACGAGCCACGTGCACCAATGAATATAGAAGGAAAGCCCCCCCGATAGCAGCACAAGTACAGCAGACTACAAATTATTTTCTAAAACTGTTGACCCTCTAGGTTTCGGAGAGAGAAACCCACGTGCCCTGTTGACGAACACCAGAAAAAACGTTGAGAAAAATTCACCATCCACGTGCACCAATGAATATAGACGGAAAGCCCCTCCGATAGGAGCACAAGTACAGCAGACTACAAATTATTTTCTAAAACTGTTGACCTTCTAGGTTTCGGAGAGAGAAACCCACGTGCCCTGTTGACGAACACCTGAAAGAACGTTGAGAAAAATTCACCAGCCACGTGCACCAATGAATATAGAAGGAAAGCCCCTCCGATAGGAGCACAAGTACAGCAGACTACAAATTATTTTCTAAAACTGTTGACCTTCTAGGTTTCGGAGAGGGAAACCCACGTGCCCTGTTGACGAACACCAGAAAAAACGTTGAGAAAAATTCACCAGCCACGTGAACCAATGAATATAGAAGGAAAGCCTCTCCTATAGCAGCACAAGTACAGCAGACTACCAATTATTTGCTAAAACTGTTGACCTTCAATGATTCGGAGAGAGAAACCCACGTGCCCTGTTGACGAACACCAGAAAAAACGTTGAGAAAAATTTACCAGCCACGTGCACCAATAATATAGAAGGAAAGCCCCTCCGTTAGCAGCACAAGTACAGCGGACTAACAATTATTTGCTAAAACTGTTGACCCTCTAGGTTTCGGAGAGAGAAACCCACGTGCCCTGTTGAGGAACACCAGAAAGAACGTTGAGAAAAATTCACCAGCCACGTGCACCTATGAATATAGAAGGAAAGCCCCTCCGATAGGAGCACAAGTACAGCAGACTACCAATTATTTGCTAAAACTGTTGACCTTCAATGATTCGGAGAGAGAAACCCACGTGCCCTGTTGACGAACACCAGAAAAAACGTTGAGAAAAATTTACCAGCCACGTGCACCAATAATATAGAAGGAAAGCCCCTCCGTTAGCAGCACAAGTACAGCAGACTACAAATTATTTTCTAAAACTGTTGACCTTCTAGGTTTCGGAGAGGGAAACCCACGTGCCCTGTTGACGAACACCAGAAAAAACGTTGAGAAAAATTCACCAGCCACGTGAACCAATGAATATAGAAGGAAAGCCTCTCCTATAGCAGCACAAGTACAGCAGACTACCAATTATTTGCTAAAACTGTTGACCTTCAATGATTCGGATAGAGAAACCCACGTGCCCTGTTGAAGAACACCAGAAAAAACGTTGAGAAAAATTCACCAGCCACGTGCACCAATGAATATAGAAGGAAAGCCCCTCCGATAGGAGCACAAGTACAGCAGACTACAAATTATTTTCTAAAACTGTTGACCTTCTAGGTTTCGGAGAGAGAAACCCACGTGCCCTGTTGACGAACACAAGAAAAAACGTTGAGAAAAATTCACCAGCCACGTGCACCAATGAATATAGAAGGAAAGCCCCTCCGTTAGCAGCACAAGTACAGCAGACTAACAATTATTTGCTAAAACTGTTGACCCTCTAGGTTTCGGAGAGAGAAACCCACGTGCCCTGTTGAGGAACACCAGAAAAAACGTTGAGAAAAATTCACCAGCCACGTGCACCAATGAATATAGAAGGAAAGCCCCTCCGATAGCAGCACAAGTACAGCGGACTAACAATTATTTGCTAAAACTTTTGACCCTCTAGGTTTCGGAGAGAGAAACCCACGTGCCCTGTTAAACGAACACCAGAAAAAACGTTGAGAAAAATTCACCAGCCACGTGCACCAATGAATATAGAAGGAAAGCCCCCCCGATAGTAGCACAAGTACAGCAGGCTACCACTTATTTGCTAAAACTGTTGACCTTCAATGATTCGGATAGAGAAACCTACGTGCCCTGTTGACGAACACCAGAAAAAATGTTGAGAAAAATTCACCAGCCACGTGCACCAATGAATATAGAAGGAAACCCCTCCGATAGGAGCACAAGTACAGCAGGCTACAAATTATTTTCTAAAACTGTAGACCTTCTAGGTTTCGGAGAGAGAAACCCACGTGCCCTGTTGACGAACACCAGAAAGAACGTTGAGAAACATTCACCAGCCACGTGCACCTATGAATATAGAAGGAAAGCCCCTCCGATAGGAGCACAAGTACAGCAGACTACCAATTATTTGCTAAAACTGTTGACCTTCAATGATTCGGAGAGAGAAACCCACGTGCCCTGTTGACGAACACCAGAAAAAACGTTGAGAAAAATTTACCAGCCACGTGCACCAATAATATAGAAGGAAAGCCCCTCCGTTAGCAGCACAAGTACAGCAGACTAACAATTATTTGCTAAAACTGTTGACCCTCTAGGTTTCGGAGAGAGAAACCCACGTGCCCTGTTGAGGAACACCAGAAAAAACGTTGAGAAAAAGTTACCAGCCACGTGCACCAATAATATAGAAGGAAAGCCCCTCCGTTAGCAGCACAAGTACAGCGGACTAACAATTATTTGCTAAAACTGTTGACCCTCTAGGTTTCGGAGAGAGAAACCCACGTGCCCTGTTGAGGAACACCAGAAAGAACGTTGAGAAAAATTCACCAGCCACGTGCACCTATGAATATAGAAGGAAAGCCCCTCCGATAGGAGCACAAGTACAGCAGACTACCAATTATTTGCTAAAACTGTTGACCTTCAATGATTCGGAGAGAGAAACCCACGTGCCCTGTTGACGAACACCAGAAAAAACGTTGAGAAAAATTTACCAGCCACGTGCACCAATAATATAGAAGGAAAGCCCCTCCGTTAGCAGCACAAGTACAGCAGACTACAAATTATTTTCTAAAACTGTTGACCTTCTAGGTTTCGGAGAGGGAAACCCACGTGCCCTGTTGACGAACACCAGAAAAAACGTTGAGAAAAATTCACCAGCCACGTGAACCAATGAATATAGAAGGAAAGCCTCTCCTATAGCAGCACAAGTACAGCAGACTACCAATTATTTGCTAAAACTGTTGACCTTCAATGATTCGGATAGAGAAACCCACGTGCCCTGTTGAAGAACACCAGAAAAAACGTTGAGAAAAATTCACCAGCCACGTGCACCAATGAATATAGAAGGAAAGCCCCTCCGATAGGAGCACAAGTACAGCAGACTACAAATTATTTTCTAAAACTGTTGACCTTCTAGGTTTCGGAGAGAGAAACCCACATGCCCTGTTGACGAACACAAGAAAAAACGTTGAGAAAAATTCACCAGCCACGTGCACCAATGAATATAGAAGGAAAGCCCCTCCGTTAGCAGCACAAGTACAGCAGACTAACAATTATTTGCTAAAACTGTTGACCCTCTAGGTTTCGGAGAGAGAAACCCACGTGCCCTGTTGAGGAACACCAGAAAAAACGTTGAGAAAAATTCACCAGCCACGTGCACCAATGAATATAGAAGGAAAGCCCCTCCGATAGCAGCACAAGTACAGCGGACTAACAATTATTTGCTAAAACTTTTGACCCTCTAGGTTTCGGAGAGAGAAACCCACGTGCCCTGTTAAACGAACACCAGAAAAAACGTTGAGAAAAATTCACCAGCCACGTGCACCAATGAATATAGAAGGAAAGCCCCCCCGATAGTAGCACAAGTACAGCAGGCTACCACTTATTTGCTAAAACTGTTGACCTTCAATGATTCGGATAGAGAAACCTACGTGCCCTGTTGACGAACACCAGAAAAAATGTTGAGAAAAATTCACCAGCCACGTGCACCAATGAATATAGAAGGAAACCCCTCCGATAGGAGCACAAGTACAGCAGGCTACAAATTATTTTCTAAAACTGTAGACCTTCTAGGTTTCGGAGAGAGAAACCCACGTGCCCTGTTGACGAACACCAGAAAGAACGTTGAGAAAAATTCACCAGCCACGTGCACCTATGAATATAGAAGGAAAGCCCCTCCGATAGGAGCACAAGTACAGCAGACTACCAATTATTTGCTAAAACTGTTGACCTTCAATGATTCGGAGAGAGAAACCCACGTGCCCTGTTGACGAACACCAGAAAAAACGTTGAGAAAAATTTACCAGCCACGTGCACCAATAATATAGAAGGAAAGCCCCTCCGTTAGCAGCACAAGTACAGCAGACTAACAATTATTTGCTAAAACTGTTGACCCTCTAGGTTTCGGAGAGAGAAACCCACGTGCCCTGTTGAGGAACACCAGAAAAAACGTTGAGAAAAATTCACCAGCCACGTGCACCAATGAATATAGAAGGAAAGCCCCTCCGATAGCAGCATAAGTACAGCGGACTAACAATTATTTGCTAAAACTTTTGACCCTCTAGGTTTCGGAGAGAGAAACCCACGTGCCCTGTTAAACGAACACCAGAAAAAACGTTGAGAAAAATTCACCAGCCACGTGAACCAATGAATATAGAAGGAAAGCCTCTCCTATAGCAGCACAAGTACAGCAGACTACCAATTATTTGCTAAAACTGTTGACCTTCAATGATTCGGATATAGAAACCCACGTGCCCTGTTGAAGAACACCAGAAAAAACGTTGAGAAAAATTCACCAGCCACGTGCACCAATGAATATAGAAGGAAAGCCCCTCCGATAGGAGCACAAGTACAGCAGACTACCACTTATTTGCTAAAACTGTTGACCTTCAATGATTCGGATAGAGAAACCTACGTGCCCTGTTGACAAACACCAGAAAAAACGTTGAGAAAAATTCACCAGCCACGTGCACCAATGAATATAGAAGGAAAGCCCCTCCGATAGGAGCACAAGTACAGCAGACTACAAATTATTTTCTAAAACTGTTGACCCTCTAGGTTTCGGAGAGAGAAACCCACGCGCCCTGTTGACGAACACCAGAAAAAACGTTGAGAAAAATTCACCATCCACGTGCACCAATGAATATAGAAGGAAAGCCCCTCCGATAAAAGCACAAGTACAGCAGACTACCAATTATTTTCTAAAACTGTTGACCTTCTAGGTTTCGGAGAGAGAAACCCACGTGCCCTGATGACGAACACCAGAAAGAACGTTGAGAAAAATTCACCAGACACGTGCACGAATGAATATAGAAGGAAAGCCCCTCCGATAGGAGCACAAGTACAGCAGACTACAAATTATTTTCTAAAACTGTTGACCTTCTAGGTTTCGGAGAGGGAAACCCACGTGCCCTGTTGACGAACACCAGAAAAAACGTTGAGAAAAATTCACCAGCCACGTGAACCAATGAATATAGAAGGAAACCCTCTCCTATAGCAGCACAAGTACAGCAGACTACCAATTATTTGCTAAAACTGTTGACCTTCAATGATTCGGATAGAGAAACCCACGTGCCCTGTTGACGAACACCAGAAAAAACGTTGAGAAAAATTCACCAGCCACGTGCACCAATGAATATAGAAGGAAAGCCCCTCCGATAGCAGCACAAGTACAGCAGACTACCAATTATTTGCTAAAACTGTTGACCTTCAATGATTCGGAGAGAGAAACCCACGTGCCCTGTTGACGAACACCAGAAAAAACGTTGAGAAAAATTCACCAGCCACGTGCACCAATAATATAGAAGGAAAGCCTCTCCTATAGCAGCACAAGTACAGCAGACTACCAATTATTTGCTAAAACTGTTGACCTTCAATGATTCGGATATAGAAACCCACGTGCCCTGTTGAAGAACACCAGAAAAAACGTTGAGAAAAATTCACCAGCCACGTGCACCAATGAATATAGAAGGAAAGCCCCCCCGATAGGAGCACAAGTACAGCAGACTACCACTTATTTGCTAAAACTGTTGACCTTCAATGATTCGGATAGAGAAACCTACGTGCCCTGTTGACAAACACCAGAAAAAACGTTGAGAAAAATTCACCAGCCACGTGCACCAATGAATATAGAAGGAAAGCCCCTCCGATAGGAGCACAAGTACAGCAGACTACAAATTATTTTCTAAAACTGTTGACCCTCTAGGTTTCGGAGAGAGAAACCCACGCGCCCTGTTGACGAACACCAGAAAAAACGTTGAGAAAAATTCACCATCCACGTGCACCAATGAATATAGAAGGAAAGCCCCTCCGATAAAAGCACAAGTACAGCAGACTACCAATTATTTTCTAAAACTGTTGACCTTCTAGGTTTCGGAGAGAGAAACCCACGTGCCCTGATGACGAACACCAGAAAGAACGTTGAGAAAAATTCACCAGACACGTGCACGAATGAATATAGAAGGAAAGCCCCTCCGATAGGAGCACAAGTACAGCAGACTACAAATTATTTTCTAAAACTGTTGACCTTCTAGGTTTCGGAGAGGGAAACCCACGTGCCCTGTTGACGAACACCAGAAAAAACGTTGAGAAAAATTCACCAGCCACGTGAACCAATGAATATAGAAGGAAACCCTCTCCTATAGCAGCACAAGTACAGCAGACTACCAATTATTTGCTAAAACTGTTGACCTTCAATGATTCGGATAGAGAAACCCACGTGCCCTGTTGACGAACACCAGAAAAAACGTTGAGAAAAATTCACCAGCCACGTGCACCAATGAATATAGAAGGAAAGCCCCTCCGATAGCAGCACAAGTACAGCAGACTACCAATTATTTGCTAAAACTGTTGACCTTCAATGATTCGGAGAGAGAAACCCACGTGCCCTGTTGACGAACACCAGAAAAAACGTTAGAAAAATTCACCAGCCACGTGCACCAATAATATAGAAGGAAAGCCTCTCCTATAGCAGCACAAGTACAGCAGACTACCAATTATTTGCTAAAACTGTTGACCTTCAATGATTCGGATAGAGAAACCCACGTTCCCTGTTGACGAACACCAGAAAGAACGTTGAGAAAAATTCACCAGCCACGTGCACCAATGAATATAGAAGGAAAGCCCCTCCGATAGCAGCACAAGTACAGCGGACTAACAATTATTTGCTAAAACTTTTGACCCTCTAGGTTTCGGAGAGAGAAACCCACGTGCCCTGTTAAACGAACACCAGAAAAAACGTTGAGAAAAATTCACCAGCCACGTGCACCAATGAATATAGAAGGAAAGCCCCCCCGATAGTAGCACAAGTACAGCAGGCTACCACTTATTTGCTAAAACTGTTGACCTTCAATGATTCGGATAGAGAAACCTACGTGCCCTGTTGACGAACACCAGAAAAAACGTTGAGAAAAATTCACCAGCCACGTGCACCAATGAATATAGAAGGAAACCCCTCCGATAGGAGCACAAGTACAGCAGGCTACAAATTATTTTCTAAAACTGTAGACCTTCTAGGTTTCGGAGAGAGAAACCCACGTGCCCTGTTGACGAACACCAGAAAGAACGTTGAGAAAAATTCACCAGCCACGTGCACCTATGAATATAGAAGGAAAGCCCCTCCGATAGGAGCACAAGTACAGCAGACTACCAATTATTTGCTAAAACTGTTGACCTTCAATGATTCGGAGAGAGAAACCCACGTGCCCTGTTGACGAACACCAGAAAAAACGTTGAGAAAAATTTACCAGCCACGTGCACCAATAATATAGAAGGAAAGCCCCTCCGTTAGCAGCACAAGTACAGCAGACTAACAATTATTTGCTAAAACTGTTGACCCTCTAGGTTTCGGAGAGAGAAACCCACGTGCCCTGTTGAGGAACACCAGAAAGAACGTTGAGAAAAATTCACCAGCCACGTGCACCTATGAATATAGAAGGAAAGCCCCTCCGATAGGAGCACAAGTACAGCAGACTACCAATTATTTGCTAAAACTGTTGACCTTCAATGATTCGGAGAGAGAAACCCACGTGCCCTGTTGACGAACACCAGAAAAAACGTTGAGAAAAATTTACCAGCCACGTGCACCAATAATATAGAAGGAAAGCCCCTCCGTTAGCAGCACAAGTACAGCAGACTACAAATTATTTTCTAAAACTGTTGACCTTCTAGGTTTCGGAGAGGGAAACCCACGTGCCCTGTTGACGAACACCAGAAAAAACGTTGAGAAAAATTCACCAGCCACGTGAACCAATGAATATAGAAGGAAAGCCTCTCCTATAGCAGCACAAGTACAGCAGACTACCAATTATTTGCTAAAACTGTTGACCTTCAATGATTCGGATAGAGAAGCCCACGTGCCCTGTTGAAGAACACCAGAAAAAACCTTGAGAAAAATTCACCAGCCACGTGCACCAATGAATATAGAAGGAAAGCCCCTCCGATAGGAGCACAAGTACAGCAGACTAACAATTATTTGCTAAAACTGTTGACCCTCTAGGTTTCGGAGAGAGAAACCCACGTGCCCTGTTGAGGAACACCAGAAAAAACGTTGAGAAAAATTCACCAGCCACGTGCACCAATGAATATAGAAGGAAAGCCCCTCCGATAGCAGCACAAGTACAGCGGACTAACAATTATTTGCTAAAACTTTTGACCCTCTAGGTTTCGGAGAGAGAAACCCACGTGCCCTGTTAAACGAACACCAGAAAAAACGTTGAGAAAAATTCACCAGCCACGTGCACCAATGAATATAGAAGGAAAGCCCCCCCGATAGTAGCACAAGTACAGCAGGCTACCACTTATTTGCTAAAACTGTTGACCTTCAATGATTCGGATAGAGAAACCTACGTGCCCTGTTGAGGAACACCAGAAAAAACGTTGAGAAAAATTCACCAGCCACGTGCACCAATGAATATAGACGGAAAGCCCCTCCGATAGGAGCACAAGTACAGCAGACTACAAATTATTTTCTAAAACTGTTGACCTTCTAGGTTTCGGAGAGAGAAACCCACGTGCCCTGTTGACGAACACCAGAAAAAACGTTGAGAAAAATTCACCAGCCACGTGCACCAATGAATATAGAAGGAAAGCCCCTCCGATAGCAGCATAAGTACAGCGGACTAACAATTATTTGCTAAAACTTTTGACCCTCTAGGTTTCGGAGAGAGAAACCCACGTGCCCTGTTGACGAACACCAGAAAAAACGTTGAGAAAAATTCACCATCCACGTGCACCAATGAATATAGACGGAAAGCCCCTCCGATAGGAGCACAAGTACAGCAGACTACAAATTATTTTCTAAAACTGTTGACCTTCTAGGTTTCGGAGAGAGAAACCCACGTGCCCTGTTGACGAACACCAGAAAGAACGTTGAGAAAAATTCACCAGCCACGTGCACCAATGAATATAGAAGGAAAGCCCCTCCGATAGGAGCACAAGTACAGCAGACTAACAATTATTTGCTAAAACTGTTGACCCTCTAGGTTTCGGAGAGAGAAACCCACGTGCCCTGTTGAGGAACACCAGAAAGAACGTTGAGAAAAATTCACCAGCCACGTGCACCTATGAATATAGAAGGAAAGCCCCTCCGATAGGAGCACAAGTACAGCAGACTACCAATTATTTGCTAAAACTGTTGACCTTCAATGATTCGGAGAGAGAAACCCACGTGCCCTGTTGACGAACACCAGAAAAAACGTTGAGAAAAATTTACCAGCCACGTGCACCAATAATATAGAAGGAAAGCCCCTCCGTTAGCAGCACAAGTACAGCAGACTACAAATTATTTTCTAAAACTGTTGACCTTCTAGGTTTCGGAGAGGGAAACCCACGTGCCCTGTTGACGAACACCAGAAAAAACGTTGAGAAAAATTCACCAGCCACGTGAACCAATGAATATAGAAGGAAAGCCTCTCCTATAGCAGCACAAGTACAGCAGACTACCAATTATTTGCTAAAACTGTTGACCTTCAATGATTCGGATAGAGAAGCCCACGTGCCCTGTTGAAGAACACCAGAAAAAACCTTGAGAAAAATTCACCAGCCACGTGCACCAATGAATATAGAAGGAAAGCCCCTCCGATAGGAGCACAAGTACAGCAGACTAACAATTATTTGCTAAAACTGTTGACCCTCTAGGTTTCGGAGAGAGAAACCCACGTGCCCTGTTGAGGAACACCAGAAAAAACGTTGAGAAAAATTCACCAGCCACGTGCACCAATGAATATAGAAGGAAAGCCCCTCCGATAGCAGCACAAGTACAGCGGACTAACAATTATTTGCTAAAACTTTTGACCCTCTAGGTTTCGGAGAGAGAAACCCACGTGCCCTGTTAAACGAACACCAGAAAAAACGTTGAGAAAAATTCACCAGCCACGTGCACCAATGAATATAGAAGGAAAGCCCCCCCGATAGTAGCACAAGTACAGCAGGCTACCACTTATTTGCTAAAACTGTTGACCTTCAATGATTCGGATAGAGAAACCTACGTGCCCTGTTGAGGAACACCAGAAAAAACGTTGAGAAAAATTCACCAGCCACGTGCACCAATGAATATAGACGGAAAGCCCCTCCGATAGGAGCACAAGTACAGCAGACTACAAATTATTTTCTAAAACTGTTGACCTTCTAGGTTTCGGAGAGAGAAACCCACGTGCCCTGTTGACGAACACCAGAAAAAACGTTGAGAAAAATTCACCAGCCACGTGCACCAATGAATATAGAAGGAAAGCCCCTCCGATAGCAGCATAAGTACAGCGGACTAACAATTATTTGCTAAAACTTTTGACCCTCTAGGTTTCGGAGAGAGAAACCCACGTGCCCTGTTGACGAACACCAGAAAAAACGTTGAGAAAAATTCACCATCCACGTGCACCAATGAATATAGACGGAAAGCCCCTCCGATAGGAGCACAAGTACAGCAGACTACAAATTATTTTCTAAAACTGTTGACCTTCTAGGTTTCGGAGAGAGAAACCCACGTGCCCTGTTGACGAACACCAGAAAGAACGTTGAGAAAAATTCACCAGCCACGTGCACCAATGAATATAGAAGGAAAGCCCCTCCGATAGGAGCACAAGTACAGCAGACTACAAATTATTTTCTAAAACTGTTGACCTTCTAGGTTTCGGAGAGGGAAACCCACGTGCCCTGTTGACGAACACCAGAAAAAACGTTGAGAAAAATTCACCAGCCACGTGAACCAATGAATATAGAAGGAAAGCCTCTCCTATAGCAGCACAAGTACAGCAGACTACCAATTATTTGCTAAAACTGTTGACCTTCAATGATTCGGATATAGAAACCCACGTGCCCTGTTGAAGAACACCAGAAAAAACGTTGAGAAAAATTCACCAGCCACGTGCACCAATGAATATAGAAGGAAAGCCCCTCCGATAGGAGCACAAGTACAGCAGACTACCACTTATTTGCTAAAACTGTTGACCTTCAATGATTCGGATAGAGAAACCTACGTGCCCTGTTGACAAACACCAGAAAAAACGTTGAGAAAAATTCACCAGCCACGTGCACCAATGAATATAGAAGGAAAGCCCCTCCGATAGGAGCACAAGTACAGCAGACTACAAATTATTTTCTAAAACTGTTGACCCTCTAGGTTTCGGAGAGAGAAACCCACGCGCCCTGTTGACGAACACCAGAAAAAACGTTGAGAAAAATTCACCATCCACGTGCACCAATGAATATAGAAGGAAAGCCCCTCCGATAAAAGCACAAGTACAGCAGACTACCAATTATTTTCTAAAACTGTTGACCTTCTAGGTTTCGGAGAGAGAAACCCACGTGCCCTGATGACGAACACCAGAAAGAACGTTGAGAAAAATTCACCAGACACGTGCACGAATGAATATAGAAGGAAAGCCCCTCCGATAGGAGCACAAGTACAGCAGACTACAAATTATTTTCTAAAACTGTTGACCTTCTAGGTTTCGGAGAGGGAAACCCACGTGCCCTGTTGACGAACACCAGAAAAAACGTTGAGAAAAATTCACCAGCCACGTGAACCAATGAATATAGAAGGAAACCCTCTCCTATAGCAGCACAAGTACAGCAGACTACCAATTATTTGCTAAAACTGTTGACCTTCAATGATTCGGATAGAGAAACCCACGTGCCCTGTTGACGAACACCAGAAAAAACGTTGAGAAAAATTCACCAGCCACGTGCAGCAATGAATATAGAAGGAAAGCCCCTCCGATAGCAGCACAAGTACAGCAGACTACCAATTATTTGCTAAAACTGTTGACCTTCAATGATTCGGAGAGAGAAACCCACGTGCCCTGTTGACGAACACCAGAAAAAACGTTGAGAAAAATTCACCAGCCACGTGCACCAATAATATAGAAGGAAAGCCTCTCCTATAGCAGCACAAGTACAGCAGACTACCAATTATTTGCTAAAACTGTTGACCTTCAATGATTCGGATAGAGAAACCCACGTTCCCTGTTGAAGAACACCAGAAAAAACGTTGAGAAAAATTCACCAGCCACGTGCACCAATAATATAGAAGGAAAGCCTCTCCTATAGCAGCACAAGTACAGCAGACTACCAATTATTTGCTAAAACTGTTGACCTTCAATGATTCGGATAGAGAAACCCACGTGCCCTGTTGAAGAACACCAGAAAAAACGTTGAGAAAAATTCACCAGCCACGTGCACCAATGAATATAGAAGGAAAGCCCCTCCGATAGGAGCACAAGTACAGCAGACTACAAATTATTTTCTAAAACTGTTGACCTTCTAGGTTTCGGAGAGAGAAACCCACGTGCCCTGTTGACGAACACCAGAAAAAACGTTGAGAAAAATTCACCAGCCACGTGCACCAATAATATAGAAGGAAAGCCCCTCCGATAGCAGCACAAGTACAGCAGACTAACAATTATTTGCTAAAACTGTTGACCCTCTAGGTTTCGGAGAGAGAAACCCACGTGCCCTGTTGACGAACACCAGAAAAAACGTTGAGAAAAATTCACCAGCCACGTGCACCAATGAATATAGAAGGAAAGCCCCTCCGATAGGAGCACAAGTACAGCAGACTACAAATTATTTTCTAAAACTGTTGACCCTCTATGTTTCGGAGAGAGAAACCCACGTGCCCTGTTGACGAACACCAGAAAAAACGTTGAGAAAAATTCACCAGCCACGTGCACCAATAATATAGAAGGAAAGCCCCTCCGTTAGCAGCACAAGTACAGCAGACTAACAATTATTTGCTAAAACTGTTAACCCTCTAGGTTTCGGAGAGAGAAACCCACGTGCCCTGTTAAACGAACACCAGAAAAAACGTTGAGAAAAATTCACCAGCCACGTGCACCAATGAATATAGAAGGAAAGCCCCCCCGATAGTAGCACAAGTACAGCAGGCTACCACTTATTTGCTAAAACTGTTGACCTTCAATGATTCGGATAGAGAAACCCACGTGCCCTGTTGAAGAACACCAGAAAAAACGTTGAGAAAAATTCACCAGCCACGTGCACCAATGAATATAGAAGGAAAGCCCCTCCGATAGGAGCACAAGTACAGCAGACTACAAATTATTTTCTAAAACTGTTGACCTTCTAGGTTTCGGAGAGAGAAACCCACGTGCCCTGTTGACGAACACCAGAAAAAACGTTGAGAAAAATTCACCAGCCACGTGCACCAATAATATAGAAGGAAAGCCCCTCCGATAGCAGCACAAGTACAGCAGACTAACAATTATTTGCTAAAACTGTTGACCCTCTAGGTTTCGGAGAGAGAAACCCACGTGCCCTGTTGACGAACACCAGAAAAAACGTTGAGAAAAATTCACCAGCCACGTGCACCAATGAATATAGAAGGAAAGCCCCTCCGATAGGAGCACAAGTACAGCAGACTACAAATTATTTTCTAAAACTGTTGACCCTCTATGTTTCGGAGAGAGAAACCCACGTGCCCTGTTGACGAACACCAGAAAAAACGTTGAGAAAAATTCACCAGCCACGTGCACCAATAATATAGAAGGAAAGCCCCTCCGTTAGCAGCACAAGTACAGCAGACTAACAATTATTTGCTAAAACTGTTAACCCTCTAGGTTTCGGAGAGAGAAACCCACGTGCCCTGTTAAACGAACACCAGAAAAAACGTTGAGAAAAATTCACCAGCCACGTGCACCAATGAATATAGAAGGAAAGCCCCCCCGATAGTAGCACAAGTACAGCAGGCTACCACTTATTTGCTAAAACTGTTGACCTTCAATGATTCGGATAGAGAAACCTACGTGCCCTGTTGACGAACACCAGAAAAAACGTTGAGAAAAATTCACCAGCCACGTGCACCAATGAATATAGAAGGAAACCCCTCCGATAGGAGCACAAGTACAGCAGGCTACAAATTATTTTCTAAAACTGTAGACCTTCTAGGTTTCGGAGAGAGAAACCCACGTGCCCTGTTGACGAACACCAGAAAGAACGTTGAGAAAAATTCACCAGCCACGTGCACCTATGAATATAGAAGGAAAGCCCCTCCGATAGGAGCACAAGTACAGCAGACTACTAATTATTTGCTAAAACTGTTGACCTTCAATGATTCGGAGAGAGAAACCCACGTGCCCTGTTGACGAACACCAGAAAAAACGTTGAGAAAAATTTACCAGCCACGTGCACCAATAATATAGAAGGAAAGCCCCTCCGTTAGCAGCACAAGTACAGCAGACTAACAATTATTTGCTAAAACTGTTGACCCTCTAGGTTTCGGAGAGAGAAACCCACGTGCCCTGTTGAGGAACACCAGAAAGAACGTTGAGAAAAATTCACCAGCCACGTGCACCTATGAATATAGAAGGAAAGCCCCTCCGATAGGAGCACAAGTACAGCAGACTACCAATTATTTGCTAAAACTGTTGACCTTCAATGATTCGGAGAGAGAAACCCACGTGCCCTGTTGACGAACACCAGAAAAAACGTTGAGAAAAATTTACCAGCCACGTGCACCAATAATATAGAAGGAAAGCCCCTCCGTTAGCAGCACAAGTACAGCAGACTACAAATTATTTTCTAAAACTGTTGACCTTCTAGGTTTCGGAGAGGGAAACCCACGTGCCCTGTTGACGAACACCAGAAAAAACGTTGAGAAAAATTCACCAGCCACGTGAACCAATGAATATAGAAGGAAAGCCTCTCCTATAGCAGCACAAGTACAGCAGACTACCAATTATTTGCTAAAACTGTTGACCTTCAATGATTCGGATAGAGAAGCCCACGTGCCCTGTTGAAGAACACCAGAAAAAACGTTGAGAAAAATTCACCAGCCACGTGCACCAATGAATATAGAAGGAAAGCCCCTCCGATAGGAGCACAAGTACAGCAGACTAACAATTATTTGCTAAAACTGTTGACCCTCTAGGTTTCGGAGAGAGAAACCCACGTGCCCTGTTGAGGAACACCAGAAAAAACGTTGAGAAAAATTCACCAGCCACGTGCACCAATGAATATAGAAGGAAAGCCCCTCCGATAGCAGCACAAGTACAGCGGACTAACAATTATTTGCTAAAACTTTTGACCCTCTAGGTTTCGGAGAGAGAAACCCACGTGCCCTGTTAAACGAACACCAGAAAAAACGTTGAGAAAAATTCACCAGCCACGTGCACCAATGAATATAGAAGGAAAGCCCCCCCGATAGTAGCACAAGTACAGCAGGCTACCACTTATTTGCTAAAACTGTTGACCTTCAATGATTCGGATAGAGAAACCTACGTGCCCTGTTGACGAACACCAGAAAAAATGTTGAGAAAAATTCACCAGCCACGTGCACCAATGAATATAGAAGGAAACCCCTCCGATAGGAGCACAAGTACAGCAGGCTACAAATTATTTTCTAAAACTGTAGACCTTCTAGGTTTCGGAGAGAGAAACCCACGTGCCCTGTTGACGAACACCAGAAAGAACGTTGAGAAAAATTCACCAGCCACGTGCACCTATGAATATAGAAGGAAAGCCCCTCCGATAGGAGCACAAGTACAGCAGACTACCAATTATTTGCTAAAACTGTTGACCTTCAATGATTCGGAGAGAGAAACCCACGTGCCCTGTTGACGAACACCAGAAAAAACGTTGAGAAAAATTTACCAGCCACGTGCACCAATAATATAGAAGGAAAGCCCCTCCGTTAGCAGCACAAGTACAGCAGACTAACAATTATTTGCTAAAACTGTTGACCCTCTAGGTTTCGGAGAGAGAAACCCACGTGCCCTGTTAAACGAACACCAGAAAAAACGTTGAGAAAAATTCACCAGCCACGTGCACCAATGAATATAGAAGGAAAGCCCCCCCGATAGCAGCACAAGTACAGCAGACTACCACTTATTTGCTAAAACTGTTGACCTTCAATGATTCGGATAGAGAAACCTACGTGCCCTGTTGACGAACACCAGAAAAAACGTTGAGAAAAATTCACCAGCCACGTGCACCAATGGATATAGAAGGAAAGCCCCTCCGATAGGAGCACAAGTACAGCAGACTACAAATTATTTGCTAAAACTGTTGACCCTCTAGGTTTCGGAGAGAGAAACCCACGTGCCCTGTTGACGAACACCAGAAAAAACGTTGAGAAAAATTCACCATCCACGTGCACCAATGAATATAGACGGAAAGCCCCTCCGATAGGAGCACAAGTACAGCAGACTACAAATTATTTTCTAAAACTGTTGACCTTCTAGGTTTCGGAGAGAGAAACCCACGTGCCCTGTTGACGAACACCAGAAAGAACGTTGAGAAAAATTCACCAGCCACGTGCACCAATGAATATAGAAGGAAAGCCCCTCCGATAGGAGCACAAGTACAGCAGACTACAAATTATTTTCTAAAACTGTTGACCTTCTAGGTTTCGGAGAGGGAAACCCACGTGCCCTGTTGACGAACACCAGAAAAAACGTTGAGAAAAATTCACCAGCCACGTGAACCAATGAATATAGAAGGAAAGCCTCTCCTATAGCAGCACAAGTACAGCAGACTACCAATTATTTGCTAAAACTGTTGACCTTCAATGATTCGGATATAGAAACCCACGTGCCCTGTTGAAGAACACCAGAAAAAACGTTGAGAAAAATTCACCAGCCACGTGCACCAATGAATATAGAAGGAAAGCCCCTCCGATAGGAGCACAAGTACAGCAGACTACCACTTATTTGCTAAAACTGTTGACCTTCAATGATTCGGATAGAGAAACCTACGTGCCCTGTTGACAAACACCAGAAAAAACGTTGAGAAAAATTCACCAGCCACGTGCACCAATGAATATAGAAGGAAAGCCCCTCCGATAGGAGCACAAGTACAGCAGACTACAAATTATTTTCTAAAACTGTTGACCCTCTAGGTTTCGGAGAGAGAAACCCACGCGCCCTGTTGACGAACACCAGAAAAAACGTTGAGAAAAATTCACCATCCACGTGCACCAATGAATATAGAAGGAAAGCCCCTCCGATAAAAGCACAAGTACAGCAGACTACCAATTATTTTCTAAAACTGTTGACCTTCTAGGTTTCGGAGAGAGAAACCCACGTGCCCTGATGACGAACACCAGAAAGAACGTTGAGAAAAATTCACCAGACACGTGCACGAATGAATATAGAAGGAAAGCCCCTCCGATAGGAGCACAAGTACAGCAGACTACAAATTATTTTCTAAAACTGTTGACCTTCTAGGTTTCGGAGAGGGAAACCCACGTGCCCTGTTGACGAACACCAGAAAAAACGTTGAGAAAAATTCACCAGCCACGTGAACCAATGAATATAGAAGGAAACCCTCTCCTATAGCAGCACAAGTACAGCAGACTACCAATTATTTGCTAAAACTGTTGACCTTCAATGATTCGGATAGAGAAACCCACGTGCCCTGTTGACGAACACCAGAAAAAACGTTGAGAAAAATTCACCAGCCACGTGCAGCAATGAATATAGAAGGAAAGCCCCTCCGATAGCAGCACAAATACAGCAGACTACCAATTATTTGCTAAAACTGTTGACCTTCAATGATTCGGAGAGAGAAACCCACGTGCCCTGTTGACGAACACCAGAAAAAACGTTGAGAAAAATTCACCAGCCACGTGCACCAATAATATAGAAGGAAAGCCTCTCCTATAGCAGCACAAGTACAGCAGACTACCAATTATTTGCTAAAACTGTTGACCTTCAATGATTCGGATAGAGAAACCCACGTTCCCTGTTGAAGAACACCAGAAAAAACGTTGAGAAAAATTCACCAGCCACGTGCACCAATAATATAGAAGGAAAGCCTCTCCTATAGCAGCACAAGTACAGCAGACTACCAATTATTTGCTAAAACTGTTGACCTTCAATGATTCGGATAGAGAAACCCACGTGCCCTGTTGAAGAACACCAGAAAAAACGTTGAGAAAAATTCACCAGCCACGTGCACCAATGAATATAGAAGGAAAGCCCCTCCGATAGGAGCACAAGTACAGCAGACTACAAATTATTTTCTAAAACTGTTGACCTTCTAGGTTTCGGAGAGAGAAACCCACGTGCCCTGTTGACGAACACCAGAAAAAACGTTGAGAAAAATTCACCAGCCACGTGCACCAATAATATAGAAGGAAAGCCCCTCCGATAGCAGCACAAGTACAGCAGACTAACAATTATTTGCTAAAACTGTTGACCCTCTAGGTTTCGGAGAGAGAAACCCACGTGCCCTGTTGACGAACACCAGAAAAAACGTTGAGAAAAATTCACCAGCCACGTGCACCAATGAATATAGAAGGAAAGCCCCTCCGATAGGAGCACAAGTACAGCAGACTACAAATTATTTTCTAAAACTGTTGACCCTCTATGTTTCGGAGAGAGAAACCCACGTGCCCTGTTGACGAACACCAGAAAAAACGTTGAGAAAAATTCACCAGCCACGTGCACCAATAATATAGAAGGAAAGCCCCTCCGTTAGCAGCACAAGTACAGCAGACTAACAATTATTTGCTAAAACTGTTAACCCTCTAGGTTTCGGAGAGAGAAACCCACGTGCCCTGTTGAGGAACACCAGAAAAAACGTTGAGAAAAATACACCAGCCACGTGCACCAATGAATATAGAAGGAAAGCCCCTCCGATAGCAGCACAAGTACAGCGGACTAACAATTATTTGCTAAAACTTTTGACCCTCTAGGTTTCGGAGAGAGAAACCCACGTGCCCTGTTGACGAACACCAGAAAAAACGTTGAGAAAAATTCACCAGCCACGTGCACCAATGAATATAGAAGGAAAGCCCCCCCGATAGCAGCACAAGTACAGCAGACTACCACTTATTTGCTAAAACTGTTGACCTTCTAAGTTTCGGAGAGGGAAACCCACGTGCCCTGTTGACGAACACCAGAAAAAACGTTGAGAAAAATTCACCAGCCACGTGAACCAATGAATATAGAAGGAAAGCCTCTCCTATAGCAGCACAAGTACAGCAGACTACCAATTATTTGCTAAAACTGTTGACCTTCAATGATTCGGATAGAGAAACCCACGTGCCCTGTTGAGGAACACCAGAAAGAACGTTGAGAAAAATTCACCAGCCACGTGCACCTATGAATATAGAAGGAAAGCCCCTCCGATAGGAGCACAAGTACAGCAGACTACCAATTATTTGCTAAAACTGTTGACCTTCAATGATTCGGAGAGAGAAACCCACGTGCCCTGTTGACGAACACCAGAAAAAACGTTGAGAAAAATTTACCAGCCACGTGCACCAATAATATAGAAGGAAAGCCCCTCCGTTAGCAGCACAAGTACAGCAGACTACAAATTATTTTCTAAAACTGTTGACCTTCTAGGTTTCGGAGAGGGAAACCCACGTGCCCTGTTGACGAACACCAGAAAAAACGTTGAGAAAAATTCACCAGCCACGTGAACCAATGAATATAGAAGGAAAGCCTCTCCTATAGCAGCACAAGTACAGCAGACTACCAATTATTTGCTAAAACTGTTGACCTTCAATGATTCGGATAGAGAAACCCACGTGCCCTGTTGAAGAACACCAGAAAAAACGTTGAGAAAAATTCACCAGCCACGTGCACCAATGAATATAGAAGGAAAGCCCCTCCGATAGGAGCACAAGTACAGCAGACTACAAATTATTTTCTAAAACTGTTGACCTTCTAGGTTTCGGAGAGAGAAACCCACGTGCCCTGTTGACGAACACCAGAAAAAACGTTGAGAAAAATTCACCAGCCACGTGCACCAATGAATATAGAAGGAAAGCCCCTCCGTTAGCAGCACAAGTACAGCAGACTAACAATTATTTGCTAAAACTGTTGACCCTCTAGGTTTCGGAGAGAGAAACCCACGTGCCCTGTTGAGGAACACCAGAAAAAACGTTGAGAAAAATTCACCAGCCACGTGCACCAATGAATATAGAAGGAAAGCCCCTCCGATAGCAGCACAAGTACAGCGGACTAACAATTATTTGCTAAAACTTTTGACCCTCTAGGTTTCGGAGAGAGAAACCCACGTGCCCTGTTAAACGAACACCAGAAAAAACGTTGAGAAAAATTCACCAGCCACGTGCACCAATGAATATAGAAGGAAAGCCCCCCCGATAGTAGCACAAGTACAGCAGGCTACCACTTATTTGCTAAAACTGTTGACCTTCAATGATTCGGATAGAGAAACCTACGTGCCCTGTTGACGAACACCAGAAAAAATGTTGAGAAAAATTCACCAGCCACGTGCACCAATGAATATAGAAGGAAACCCCTCCGATAGGAGCACAAGTACAGCAGGCTACAAATTATTTTCTAAAACTGTAGACCTTCTAGGTTTCGGAGAGAGAAACCCACGTGCCCTGTTGACGAACACCAGAAAGAACGTTGAGAAAAATTCACCAGCCACGTGCACCTATGAATATAGAAGGAAAGCCCCTCCGATAGGAGCACAAGTACAGCAGACTACCAATTATTTGCTAAAACTGTTGACCTTCAATGATTCGGAGAGAGAAACCCACGTGCCCTGTTGACGAAAACCAGAAAAAACGTTGAGAAAAATTTACCAGCCACGTGCACCAATAATATAGAAGGAAAGCCCCTCCGTTAGCAGCACAAGTACAGCAGACTAACAATTATTTGCTAAAACTGTTGACCCTCTAGGTTTCGGAGAGAGAAACCCACGTGCCCTGTTGACGAACACCAGAAAAAACGTTGAGAAAAATTCACCATCCACGTGCACCAATGAATATAGACGGAAAGCCCCTCCGATAGGAGCACAAGTACAGCAGACTACAAATTATTTTCTAAAACTGTTGACCTTCTAGGTTTCGGAGAGAGAAACCCACGTGCCCTGTTGACGAACACCAGAAAGAACGTTGAGAAAAATTCACCAGCCACGTGCACCAATGAATATAGAAGGAAAGCCCCTCCGATAGGAGCACAAGTACAGCAGACTACAAATTATTTTCTAAAACTGTTGACCTTCTAGGTTTCGGAGAGGGAAACCCACGTGCCCTGTTGACGAACACCAGAAAAAACGTTGAGAAAAATTCACCAGCCACGTGAACCAATGAATATAGAAGGAAAGCCTCTCCTATAGCAGCACAAGTACAGCAGACTACCAATTATTTGCTAAAACTGTTGACCTTCAATGATTCGGATATAGAAACCCACGTGCCCTGTTGAAGAACACCAGAAAAAACGTTGAGAAAAATTCACCAGCCACGTGCACCAATGAATATAGAAGGAAAGCCCCTCCGATAGGAGCACAAGTACAGCAGACTACCACTTATTTGCTAAAACTGTTGACCTTCAATGATTCGGATAGAGAAACCTACGTGCCCTGTTGACAAACACCAGAAAAAACGTTGAGAAAAATTCACCAGCCACGTGCACCAATAATATAGAAGGAAAGCCCCTCCGTTAGCAGCACAAGTACAGCAGACTAACAATTATTTGCTAAAACTGTTAACCCTCTAGGTTTCGGAGAGAGAAACCCACGTGCCCTGTTGAGGAACACCAGAAAAAACGTTGAGAAAAATACACCAGCCACGTGCACCAATGAATATAGAAGGAAAGCCCCTCCGATAGCAGCACAAGTACAGCGGACTAACAATTATTTGCTAAAACTTTTGACCTTCTAGGTTTCGGAGAGAGAAACCCACGTGCCCTGTTGACGAACACCAGAAAAAACGTTGAGAAAAATTCACCAGCCACGTGCACCAATGAATATAGAAGGAAAGCCCCCCCGATAGCAGCACAAGTACAGCAGACTACCACTTATTTGCTAAAACTGTTGACCTTCTAAGTTTCGGAGAGGGAAACCCACGTGCCCTGTTGACGAACACCAGAAAAAACGTTGAGAAAAATTCACCAGCCACGTGAACCAATGAATATAGAAGGAAAGCCTCTCCTATAGCAGCACAAGTACAGCAGACTACCAATTATTTGCTAAAACTGTTGACCTTCAATGATTCGGATAGAGAAACCCACGTGCCCTGTTGAGGAACACCAGAAAGAACGTTGAGAAAAATTCACCAGCCACGTGCACCTATGAATATAGAAGGAAAGCCCCTCCGATAGGAGCACAAGTACAGCAGACTACCAATTATTTGCTAAAACTGTTGACCTTCAATGATTCGGAGAGAGAAACCCACGTGCCCTGTTGACGAACACCAGAAAAAACGTTGAGAAAAATTTACCAGCCACGTGCACCAATAATATAGAAGGAAAGCCCCTCCGTTAGCAGCACAAGTACAGCAGACTACAAATTATTTTCTAAAACTGTTGACCTTCTAGGTTTCGGAGAGGGAAACCCACGTGCCCTGTTGACGAACACCAGAAAAAACGTTGAGAAAAATTCACCAGCCACGTGAACCAATGAATATAGAAGGAAAGCCTCTCCTATAGCAGCACAAGTACAGCAGACTACCAATTATTTGCTAAAACTGTTGACCTTCAATGATTCGGATAGAGAAACCCACGTGCCCTGTTGAAGAACACCAGAAAAAACGTTGAGAAAAATTCACCAGCCACGTGCACCAATGAATATAGAAGGAAAGCCCCTCCGATAGGAGCACAAGTACAGCAGACTACAAATTATTTTCTAAAACTGTTGACCTTCTAGGTTTCGGAGAGAGAAACCCACGTGCCCTGTTGACGAACACCAGAAAAAACGTTGAGAAAAATTCACCAGCCACGTGCACCAATGAATATAGAAGGAAAGCCCCTCCGTTAGCAGCACAAGTACAGCAGACTAACAATTATTTGCTAAAACTGTTGACCCTCTAGGTTTCGGAGAGAGAAACCCACGTGCCCTGTTGAGGAACACCAGAAAAAACGTTGAGAAAAATTCACCAGCCACGTGCACCAATGAATATAGAAGGAAAGCCCCTCCGATAGCAGCACAAGTACAGCGGACTAACAATTATTTGCTAAAACTTTTGACCCTCTAGGTTTCGGAGAGAGAAACCCACGTGCCCTGTTAAACGAACACCAGAAAAAACGTTGAGAAAAATTCACCAGCCACGTGCACCAATAATATAGAAGGAAAGCCCCTCCGTTAGCAGCACAAGTACAGCAGACTAACAATTATTTGCTAAAACTGTTAACCCTCTAGGTTTCGGAGAGAGAAACCCACGTGCCCTGTTAAACGAACACCAGAAAAAACGTTGAGAAAAATTCACCAGCCACGTGCACCAATGAATATAGAAGGAAAGCCCCCCCGATAGTAGCACAAGTACAGCAGGCTACCACTTATTTGCTAAAACTGTTGACCTTCAATGATTCGGATAGAGAAACCCACGTGCCCTGTTGAAGAACACCAGAAAAAACGTTGAGAAAAATTCACCAGCCACGTGCACCAATGAATATAGAAGGAAAGCCCCTCCGATAGGAGCACAAGTACAGCAGACTACAAATTATTTTCTAAAACTGTTGACCTTCTAGGTTTCGGAGAGAGAAACCCACGTGCCCTGTTGACGAACACCAGAAAAAACGTTGAGAAAAATTCACCAGCCACGTGCACCAATAATATAGAAGGAAAGCCCCTCCGATAGCAGCACAAGTACAGCAGACTAACAATTATTTGCTAAAACTGTTGACCCTCTAGGTTTCGGAGAGAGAAACCCACGTGCCCTGTTGACGAACACCAGAAAAAACGTTGAGAAAAATTCACCAGCCACGTGCACCAATGAATATAGAAGGAAAGCCCCTCCGATAGGAGCACAAGTACAGCAGACTACAAATTATTTTCTAAAACTGTTGACCCTCTATGTTTCGGAGAGAGAAACCCACGTGCCCTGTTGACGAACACCAGAAAAAACGTTGAGAAAAATTCACCAGCCACGTGCACCAATAATATAGAAGGAAAGCCCCTCCGTTAGCAGCACAAGTACAGCAGACTAACAATTATTTGCTAAAACTGTTAACCCTCTAGGTTTCGGAGAGAGAAACCCACGTGCCCTGTTAAACGAACACCAGAAAAAACGTTGAGAAAAATTCACCAGCCACGTGCACCAATGAATATAGAAGGAAAGCCCCCCCCGATAGTAGCACAAGTACAGCAGGCTACCACTTATTTGCTAAAACTGTTGACCTTCAATGATTCGGATAGAGAAACCTACGTGCCCTGTTGACGAACACCAGAAAAAACGTTGAGAAAAATTCACCAGCCACGTGCACCAATGAATATAGAAGGAAACCCCTCCGATAGGAGCACAAGTACAGCAGGCTACAAATTATTTTCTAAAACTGTAGACCTTCTAGGTTTCGGAGAGAGAAACCCACGTGCCCTGTTGACGAACACCAGAAAGAACGTTGAGAAAAATTCACCAGCCACGTGCACCTATGAATATAGAAGGAAAGCCCCTCCGATAGGAGCACAAGTACAGCAGACTACCAATTATTTGCTAAAACTGTTGACCTTCAATGATTCGGAGAGAGAAACCCACGTGCCCTGTTGACGAACACCAGAAAAAACGTTGAGAAAAATTTACCAGCCACGTGCACCAATAATATAGAAGGAAAGCCCCTCCGTTAGCAGCACAAGTACAGCAGACTAACAATTATTTGCTAAAACTGTTGACCCTCTAGGTTTCGGAGAGAGAAACCCACGTGCCCTGTTGAGGAACACCAGAAAGAACGTTGAGAAAAATTCACCAGCCACGTGCACCTATGAATATAGAAGGAAAGCCCCTCCGATAGGAGCACAAGTACAGCAGACTACCAATTATTTGCTAAAACTGTTGACCTTCAATGATTCGGAGAGAGAAACCCACGTGCCCTGTTGACGAACACCAGAAAAAACGTTGAGAAAAATTTACCAGCCACGTGCACCAATAATATAGAAGGAAAGCCCCTCCGTTAGCAGCACAAGTACAGCAGACTACAAATTATTTTCTAAAACTGTTGACCTTCTAGGTTTCGGAGAGGGAAACCCACGTGCCCTGTTGACGAACACCAGAAAAAACGTTGAGAAAAATTCACCAGCCACGTGAACCAATGAATATAGAAGGAAAGCCTCTCCTATAGCAGCACAAGTACAGCAGACTACCAATTATTTGCTAAAACTGTTGACCTTCAATGATTCGGATAGAGAAGCCCACGTGCCCTGTTGAAGAACACCAGAAAAAACGTTGAGAAAAATTCACCAGCCACGTGCACCAATGAATATAGAAGGAAAGCCCCTCCGATAGGAGCACAAGTACAGCAGACTAACAATTATTTGCTAAAACTGTTGACCCTCTAGGTTTCGGAGAGAGAAACCCACGTGCCCTGTTGAGGAACACCAGAAAAAACGTTGAGAAAAATTCACCAGCCACGTGCACCAATGAATATAGAAGGAAAGCCCCTCCGATAGCAGCACAAGTACAGCGGACTAACAATTATTTGCTAAAACTTTTGACCCTCTAGGTTTCGGAGAGAGAAACCCACGTGCCCTGTTAAACGAACACCAGAAAAAACGTTGAGAAAAATTCACCAGCCACGTGCACCAATGAATATAGAAGGAAAGCCCCCCCGATAGTAGCACAAGTACAGCAGGCTACCACTTATTTGCTAAAACTGTTGACCTTCAATGATTCGGATAGAGAAACCTACGTGCCCTGTTGACGAACACCAGAAAAAATGTTGAGAAAAATTCACCAGCCACGTGCACCAATGAATATAGAAGGAAACCCCTCCGATAGGAGCACAAGTACAGCAGGCTACAAATTATTTTCTAAAACTGTAGACCTTCTAGGTTTCGGAGAGAGAAACCCACGTGCCCTGTTGACGAACACCAGAAAGAACGTTGAGAAAAATTCACCAGCCACGTGCACCTATGAATATAGAAGGAAAGCCCCTCCGATAGGAGCACAAGTACAGCAGACTACCAATTATTTGCTAAAACTGTTGACCTTCAATGATTCGGAGAGAGAAACCCACGTGCCCTGTTGACGAACACCAGAAAAAACGTTGAGAAAAATTTACCAGCCACGTGCACCAATAATATAGAAGGAAAGCCCCTCCGTTAGCAGCACAAGTACAGCAGACTAACAATTATTTGCTAAAACTGTTGACCCTCTAGGTTTCGGAGAGAGAAACCCACGTGCCCTGTTAAACGAACACCAGAAAAAACGTTGAGAAAAATTCACCAGCCACGTGCACCAATGAATATAGAAGGAAAGCCCCCCCGATAGCAGCACAAGTACAGCAGACTACCACTTATTTGCTAAAACTGTTGACCTTCAATGATTCGGATAGAGAAACCTACGTGCCCTGTTGACGAACACCAGAAAAAACGTTGAGAAAAATTCACCAGCCACGTGCACCAATGGATATAGAAGGAAAGCCCCTCCGATAGGAGCACAAGTACAGCAGACTACAAATTATTTGCTAAAACTGTTGACCCTCTAGGTTTCGGAGAGAGAAACCCACGTGCCCTGTTGACGAACACCAGAAAAAACGTTGAGAAAAATTCACCATCCACGTGCACCAATGAATATAGAAGGAAACCCCTCCGATAGGAGCACAAGTACAGCAGGCTACAAATTATTTTCTAAAACTGTAGACCTTCTAGGTTTCGGAGAGAGAAACCCACGTGCCCTGTTGACGAACACCAGAAAGAACGTTGAGAAAAATTCACCAGCCACGTGCACCTATGAATATAGAAGGAAAGCCCCTCCGATAGGAGCACAAGTACAGCAGACTACCAATTATTTGCTAAAACTGTTGACCTTCAATGATTCGGAGAGAGAAACCCACGTGCCCTGTTGACGAACACCAGAAAAAACGTTGAGAAAAATTTACCAGCCACGTGCACCAATAATATAGAAGGAAAGCCCCTCCGTTAGCAGCACAAGTACAGCAGACTAACAATTATTTGCTAAAACTGTTGACCCTCTAGGTTTCGGAGAGAGAAACCCACGTGCCCTGTTGAGGAACACCAGAAAAAACGTTGAGAAAAATTCACCAGCCACGTGCACCAATGAATATAGAAGGAAAGCCCCTCCGATAGCAGCATAAGTACAGCGGACTAACAATTATTTGCTAAAACTTTTGACCCTCTAGGTTTCGGAGAGAGAAACCCACGTGCCCTGTTAAACGAACACCAGAAAAAACGTTGAGAAAAATTCACCAGCCACGTGCACCAATGAATATAGAAGGAAAGCCCCCCCGATAGCAGCACAAGTACAGCAGACTACCACTTATTTGCTAAAACTGTTGACCTTCAATGATTCGGATAGAGAAACCTACGTGCCCTGTTGTCGAACACCAGAAAAAACGTTGAGAAAAATTCACCAGCCACGTGCACCAATGGATATAGAAGGAAAGCCCCTCCGATAGGAGCACAAGTACAGCAGACTACAAATTATTTGCTAAAACTGTTGACCCTCTAGGTTTCGGAGAGAGAAACCCACGTGCCCTGTTGACGAACACCAGAAAAAACGTTGAGAAAAATTCACCATCCACGTGCACCAATGAATATAGACGGAAAGCCCCTCCGATAGGAGCACAAGTACAGCAGACTACAAATTATTTTCTAAAACTGTTGACCTTCTAGGTTTCGGAGAGAGAAACCCACGTGCCCTGTTGACGAACACCAGAAAGAACGTTGAGAAAAATTCACCAGCCACGTGCACCAATGAATATAGAAGGAAAGCCCCTCCGATAGGAGCACAAGTACAGCAGACTACAAATTATTTTCTAAAACTGTTGACCTTCTAGGTTTCGGAGAGGGAAACCCACGTGCCCTGTTGACGAACACCAGAAAAAACGTTGAGAAAAATTCACCAGCCACGTGAACCAATGAATATAGAAGGAAAGCCTCTCCTATAGCAGCACAAGTACAGCAGACTACCAATTATTTGCTAAAACTGTTGACCTTCAATGATTCGGATATAGAAACCCACGTGCCCTGTTGAAGAACACCAGAAAAAACGTTGAGAAAAATTCACCAGCCACGTGCACCAATGAATATAGAAGGAAAGCCCCTCCGATAGGAGCACAAGTACAGCAGACTACCACTTATTTGCTAAAACTGTTGACCTTCAATGATTCGGATAGAGAAACCTACGTGCCCTGTTGACAAACACCAGAAAAAACGTTGAGAAAAATTCACCAGCCACGTGCACCAATGAATATAGAAGGAAAGCCCCTCCGATAGGAGCACAAGTACAGCAGACTACAAATTATTTTCTAAAACTGTTGACCCTCTAGGTTTCGGAGAGAGAAACCCACGCGCCCTGTTGACGAACACCAGAAAAAACGTTGAGAAAAATTCACCATCCACGTGCACCAATGAATATAGAAGGAAAGCCCCTCCGATAAAAGCACAAGTACAGCAGACTACCAATTATTTTCTAAAACTGTTGACCTTCTAGGTTTCGGAGAGAGAAACCCACGTGCCCTGATGACGAACACCAGAAAGAACGTTGAGAAAAATTCACCAGACACGTGCACGAATGAATATAGAAGGAAAGCCCCTCCGATAGGAGCACAAGTACAGCAGACTACAAATTATTTTCTAAAACTGTTGACCTTCTAGGTTTCGGAGAGGGAAACCCACGTGCCCTGTTGACGAACACCAGAAAAAACGTTGAGAAAAATTCACCAGCCACGTGAACCAATGAATATAGAAGGAAACCCTCTCCTATAGCAGCACAAGTACAGCAGACTACCAATTATTTGCTAAAACTGTTGACCTTCAATGATTCGGATAGAGAAACCCACGTGCCCTGTTGACGAACACCAGAAAAAACGTTGAGAAAAATTCACCAGCCACGTGCAGCAATGAATATAGAAGGAAAGCCCCTCCGATAGCAGCACAAGTACAGCAGACTACCAATTATTTGCTAAAACTGTTGACCTTCAATGATTCGGAGAGAGAAACCCACGTGCCCTGTTGACGAACACCAGAAAAAACGTTGAGAAAAATTCACCAGCCACGTGCACCAATAATATAGAAGGAACGCCTCTCCTATAGCAGCACAAGTACAGCAGACTACCAATTATTTGCTAAAACTGTTGACCTTCAATGATTCGGATAGAGAAACCCACGTTCCCTGTTGAAGAACACCAGAAAAAACGTTGAGAAAAATTCACCAGCCACGTGCACCAATAATATAGAAGGAAAGCCTCTCCTATAGCAGCACAAGTACAGCAGACTACCAATTATTTGCTAAAACTGTTGACCTTCAATGATTCGGATAGAGAAACCCACGTGCCCTGTTGAAGAACACCAGAAAAAACGTTGAGAAAAATTCACCAGCCACGTGCACCAATGAATATAGAAGGAAAGCCCCTCCGATAGGAGCACAAGTACAGCAGACTACAAATTATTTTCTAAAACTGTTGACCTTCTAGGTTTCGGAGAGAGAAACCCACGTGCCCTGTTGACGAACACCAGAAAAAACGTTGAGAAAAATTCACCAGCCACGTGCACCAATAATATAGAAGGAAAGCCCCTCCGATAGCAGCACAAGTACAGCAGACTAACAATTATTTGCTAAAACTGTTGACCCTCTAGGTTTCGGAGAGAGAAACCCACGTGCCCTGTTGACGAACACCAGAAAAAACGTTGAGAAAAATTCACCAGCCACGTGCACCAATGAATATAGAAGGAAAGCCCCTCCGATAGGAGCACAAGTACAGCAGACTACAAATTATTTTCTAAAACTGTTGACCCTCTATGTTTCGGAGAGAGAAACCCACGTGCCCTGTTGACGAACACCAGAAAAAACGTTGAGAAAAATTCACCAGCCACGTGCACCAATAATATAGAAGGAAAGCCCCTCCGTTAGCAGCACAAGTACAGCAGACTAACAATTATTTGCTAAAACTGTTAACCCTCTAGGTTTCGGAGAGAGAAACCCACGTGCCCTGTTGAGGAACACCAGAAAAAACGTTGAGAAAAATACACCAGCCACGTGCACCAATGAATATAGAAGGAAAGCCCCTCCGATAGCAGCACAAGTACAGCGGACTAACAATTATTTGCTAAAACTTTTGACCTTCTAGGTTTCGGAGAGAGAAACCCACGTGCCCTGTTGACGAACACCAGAAAAAACGTTGAGAAAAATTCACCAGCCACGTGCACCAATGAATATAGAAGGAAAGCCCCCCCGATAGCAGCACAAGTACAGCAGACTACCACTTATTTGCTAAAACTGTTGACCTTCTAAGTTTCGGAGAGGGAAACCCACGTGCCCTGTTGACGAACACCAGAAAAAACGTTGAGAAAAATTCACCAGCCACGTGAACCAATGAATATAGAAGGAAAGCCTCTCCTATAGCAGCACAAGTACAGCAGACTACCAATTATTTGCTAAAACTGTTGACCTTCAATGATTCGGATAGAGAAACCCACGTGCCCTGTTGAGGAACACCAGAAAGAACGTTGAGAAAAATTCACCAGCCACGTGCACCTATGAATATAGAAGGAAAGCCCCTCCGATAGGAGCACAAGTACAGCAGACTACCAATTATTTGCTAAAACTGTTGACCTTCAATGATTCGGAGAGAGAAACCCACGTGCCCTGTTGACGAACACCAGAAAAAACGTTGAGAAAAATTTACCAGCCACGTGCACCAATAATATAGAAGGAAAGCCCCTCCGTTAGCAGCACAAGTACAGCAGACTACAAATTATTTTCTAAAACTGTTGACCTTCTAGGTTTCGGAGAGGGAAACCCACGTGCCCTGTTGACGAACACCAGAAAAAACGTTGAGAAAAATTCACCAGCCACGTGAACCAATGAATATAGAAGGAAAGCCTCTCCTATAGCAGCACAAGTACAGCAGACTACCAATTATTTGCTAAAACTGTTGACCTTCAATGATTCGGATAGAGAAACCCACGTGCCCTGTTGAAGAACACCAGAAAAAACGTTGAGAAAAATTCACCAGCCACGTGCACCAATGAATATAGAAGGAAAGCCCCTCCGATAGGAGCACAAGTACAGCAGACTACAAATTATTTTCTAAAACTGTTGACCTTCTAGGTTTCGGAGAGAGAAACCCACGTGCCCTGTTGACGAACACCAGAAAAAACGTTGAGAAAAATTCACCAGCCACGTGCACCAATGAATATAGAAGGAAAGCCCCTCCGATAGGAGCACAAGTACAGCAGACTACAAATTATTTTCTAAAACTGTTGACCTTCTAGGTTTCGGAGAGGGAAACCCACGTGCCCTGTTGACGAACACCAGAAAAAACGTTGAGAAAAATTCACCAGCCACGTGAACCAATGAATATAGAAGGAAAGCCTCTCCTATAGCAGCACAAGTACAGCAGACTACCAATTATTTGCTAAAACTGTTGACCTTCAATGATTCGGAGAGAGAAACCCACGTGCCCTGTTGACGAACACCAGAAAAAACGTTGAGAAAAATTCACCATCCACGTGCACCAATGAATATAGACGGAAAGCCCCTCCGATAGGAGCACAAGTACAGCAGACTACAAATTATTTTCTAAAACTGTTGACCTTCTAGGTTTCGGAGAGAGAAACCCACGTGCCCTGTTGACGAACACCAGAAAGAACGTTGAGAAAAATTCACCAGCCACGTGCACCAATGAATATAGAAGGAAAGCCCCTCCGATAGGAGCACAAGTACAGCAGACTACAAATTATTTTCTAAAACTGTTGACCTTCTAGGTTTCGGAGAGGGAAACCCACGTGCCCTGTTGACGAACACCAGAAAAAACGTTGAGAAAAATTCACCAGCCACGTGAACCAATGAATATAGAAGGAAAGCCTCTCCTATAGCAGCACAAGTACAGCAGACTACCAATTATTTGCTAAAACTGTTGACCTTCAATGATTCGGATATAGAAACCCACGTGCCCTGTTGAAGAACACCAGAAAAAACGTTGAGAAAAATTCACCAGCCACGTGCACCAATGAATATAGAAGGAAAGCCCCTCCGATAGGAGCACAAGTACAGCAGACTACCACTTATTTGCTAAAACTGTTGACCTTCAATGATTCGGATAGAGAAACCTACGTGCCCTGTTGACAAACACCAGAAAAAACGTTGAGAAAAATTCACCAGCCACGTGCACCAATGAATATAGAAGGAAAGCCCCTCCGATAGGAGCACAAGTACAGCAGACTACAAATTATTTTCTAAAACTGTTGACCCTCTAGGTTTCGGAGAGAGAAACCCACGCGCCCTGTTGACGAACACCAGAAAAAACGTTGAGAAAAATTCACCATCCACGTGCACCAATGAATATAGAAGGAAAGCCCCTCCGATAAAAGCACAAGTACAGCAGACTACCAATTATTTTCTAAAACTGTTGACCTTCTAGGTTTCGGAGAGAGAAACCCACGTGCCCTGATGACGAACACCAGAAAGAACGTTGAGAAAAATTCACCAGACACGTGCACGAATGAATATAGAAGGAAAGCCCCTCCGATAGGAGCACAAGTACAGCAGACTACAAATTATTTTCTAAAACTGTTGACCTTCTAGGTTTCGGAGAGGGAAACCCACGTGCCCTGTTGACGAACACCAGAAAAAACGTTGAGAAAAATTCACCAGCCACGTGAACCAATGAATATAGAAGGAAACCCTCTCCTATAGCAGCACAAGTACAGCAGACTACCAATTATTTGCTAAAACTGTTGACCTTCAATGATTCGGATAGAGAAACCCACGTGCCCTGTTGACGAACACCAGAAAAAACGTTGAGAAAAATTCACCAGCCACGTGCAGCAATGAATATAGAAGGAAAGCCCCTCCGATAGCAGCACAAGTACAGCAGACTACCAATTATTTGCTAAAACTGTTGACCTTCAATGATTCGGAGAGAGAAACCCACGTGCCCTGTTGACGAACACCAGAAAAAACGTTGAGAAAAATTCACCAGCCACGTGCACCAATAATATAGAAGGAACGCCTCTCCTATAGCAGCACAAGTACAGCAGACTACCAATTATTTGCTAAAACTGTTGACCTTCAATGATTCGGATAGAGAAACCCACGTTCCCTGTTGAAGAACACCAGAAAAAACGTTGAGAAAAATTCACCAGCCACGTGCACCAATAATATAGAAGGAAAGCCTCTCCTATAGCAGCACAAGTACAGCAGACTACCAATTATTTGCTAAAACTGTTGACCTTCAATGATTCGGATAGAGAAACCCACGTGCCCTGTTGAAGAACACCAGAAAAAACGTTGAGAAAAATTCACCAGCCACGTGCACCAATGAATATAGAAGGAAAGCCCCTCCGATAGGAGCACAAGTACAGCAGACTACAAATTATTTTCTAAAACTGTTGACCTTCTAGGTTTCGGAGAGAGAAACCCACGTGCCCTGTTGACGAACACCAGAAAAAACGTTGAGAAAAATTCACCAGCCACGTGCACCAATAATATAGAAGGAAAGCCCCTCCGATAGCAGCACAAGTACAGCAGACTAACAATTATTTGCTAAAACTGTTGACCCTCTAGGTTTCGGAGAGAGAAACCCACGTGCCCTGTTGACGAACACCAGAAAAAACGTTGAGAAAAATTCACCAGCCACGTGCACCAATGAATATAGAAGGAAAGCCCCTCCGATAGGAGCACAAGTACAGCAGACTACAAATTATTTTCTAAAACTGTTGACCCTCTATGTTTCGGAGAGAGAAACCCACGTGCCCTGTTGACGAACACCAGAAAAAACGTTGAGAAAAATTCACCAGCCACGTGCACCAATAATATAGAAGGAAAGCCCCTCCGTTAGCAGCACAAGTACAGCAGACTAACAATTATTTGCTAAAACTGTTAACCCTCTAGGTTTCGGAGAGAGAAACCCACGTGCCCTGTTGAGGAACACCAGAAAAAACGTTGAGAAAAATACACCAGCCACGTGCACCAATGAATATAGAAGGAAAGCCCCTCCGATAGCAGCACAAGTACAGCGGACTAACAATTATTTGCTAAAACTTTTGACCTTCTAGGTTTCGGAGAGAGAAACCCACGTGCCCTGTTGACGAACACCAGAAAAAACGTTGAGAAAAATTCACCAGCCACGTGCACCAATGAATATAGAAGGAAAGCCCCCCCGATAGCAGCACAAGTACAGCAGACTACCACTTATTTGCTAAAACTGTTGACCTTCTAAGTTTCGGAGAGGGAAACCCACGTGCCCTGTTGACGAACACCAGAAAAAACGTTGAGAAAAATTCACCAGCCACGTGAACCAATGAATATAGAAGGAAAGCCTCTCCTATAGCAGCACAAGTACAGCAGACTACCAATTATTTGCTAAAACTGTTGACCTTCAATGATTCGGATAGAGAAACCCACGTGCCCTGTTGAGGAACACCAGAAAGAACGTTGAGAAAAATTCACCAGCCACGTGCACCTATGAATATAGAAGGAAAGCCCCTCCGATAGGAGCACAAGTACAGCAGACTACCAATTATTTGCTAAAACTGTTGACCTTCAATGATTCGGAGAGAGAAACCCACGTGCCCTGTTGACGAACACCAGAAAAAACGTTGAGAAAAATTTACCAGCCACGTGCACCAATAATATAGAAGGAAAGCCCCTCCGTTAGCAGCACAAGTACAGCAGACTACAAATTATTTTCTAAAACTGTTGACCTTCTAGGTTTCGGAGAGGGAAACCCACGTGCCCTGTTGACGAACACCAGAAAAAACGTTGAGAAAAATTCACCAGCCACGTGAACCAATGAATATAGAAGGAAAGCCTCTCCTATAGCAGCACAAGTACAGCAGACTACCAATTATTTGCTAAAACTGTTGACCTTCAATGATTCGGATAGAGAAACCCACGTGCCCTGTTGAAGAACACCAGAAAAAACGTTGAGAAAAATTCACCAGCCACGTGCACCAATGAATATAGAAGGAAAGCCCCTCCGATAGGAGCACAAGTACAGCAGACTACAAATTATTTTCTAAAACTGTTGACCTTCTAGGTTTCGGAGAGAGAAACCCACGTGCCCTGTTGACGAACACCAGAAAAAACGTTGAGAAAAATTCACCAGCCACGTGCACCAATGAATATAGAAGGAAAGCCCCTCCGTTAGCAGCACAAGTACAGCAGACTAACAATTATTTGCTAAAACTGTTGACCCTCTAGGTTTCGGAGAGAGAAACCCACGTGCCCTGTTGAGGAACACCAGAAAAAACGTTGAGAAAAATTCACCAGCCACGTGCACCAATGAATATAGAAGGAAAGCCCCTCCGATAGCAGCACAAGTACAGCGGACTAACAATTATTTGCTAAAACTTTTGACCCTCTAGGTTTCGGAGAGAGAAACCCACGTGCCCTGTTAAACGAACACCAGAAAAAACGTTGAGAAAAATTCACCAGCCACGTGCACCAATGAATATAGAAGGAAAGCCCCCCCGATAGTAGCACAAGTACAGCAGGCTACCACTTATTTGCTAAAACTGTTGACCTTCAATGATTCGGATAGAGAAACCTACGTGCCCTGTTGACGAACACCAGAAAAAATGTTGAGAAAAATTCACCAGCCACGTGCACCAATGAATATAGAAGGAAACCCCTCCGATAGGAGCACAAGTACAGCAGGCTACAAATTATTTTCTAAAACTGTAGACCTTCTAGGTTTCGGAGAGAGAAACCCACGTGCCCTGTTGACGAACACCAGAAAGAACGTTGAGAAAAATTCACCAGCCACGTGCACCTATGAATATAGAAGGAAAGCCCCTCCGATAGGAGCACAAGTACAGCAGACTACCAATTATTTGCTAAAACTGTTGACCTTCAATGATTCGGAGAGAGAAACCCACGTGCCCTGTTGACGAACACCAGAAAAAACGTTGAGAAAAATTTACCAGCCACGTGCACCAATAATATAGAAGGAAAGCCCCTCCGTTAGCAGCACAAGTACAGCAGACTAACAATTATTTGCTAAAACTGTTGACCCTCTAGGTTTCGGAGAGAGAAACCCACGTGCCCTGTTGACGAACACCAGAAAAAACGTTGAGAAAAATTCACCATCCACGTGCACCAATGAATATAGACGGAAAGCCCCTCCGATAGGAGCACAAGTACAGCAGACTACAAATTATTTTCTAAAACTGTTGACCTTCTAGGTTTCGGAGAGAGAAACCCACGTGCCCTGTTGACGAACACCAGAAAAAACGTTGAGAAAAATTCACCAGCCACGTGCACCAATGAATATAGAAGGAAAGCCCCTCCGATAGGAGCACAAGTACAGCAGACTACAAATTATTTTCTAAAACTGTTGACCTTCTAGGTTTCGGAGAGGGAAACCCACGTGCCCTGTTGACGAACACCAGAAAAAACGTTGAGAAAAATTCACCAGCCACGTGAACCAATGAATATAGAAGGAAAGCCTCTCCTATAGCAGCACAAGTACAGCAGACTACCAATTATTTGCTAAAACTGTTGACCTTCAATGATTCGGATATAGAAACCCACGTGCCCTGTTGAAGAACACCAGAAAAAACGTTGAGAAAAATTCACCAGCCACGTGCACCAATGAATATAGAAGGAAAGCCCCTCCGATAGGAGCACAAGTACAGCAGACTACCACTTATTTGCTAAAACTGTTGACCTTCAATGATTCGGATAGAGAAACCTACGTGCCCTGTTGACAAACACCAGAAAAAACGTTGAGAAAAATTCACCAGCCACGTGCACCAATGAATATAGAAGGAAAGCCCCTCCGATAGGAGCACAAGTACAGCAGACTACAAATTATTTTCTAAAACTGTTGACCCTCTAGGTTTCGGAGAGAGAAACCCACGCGCCCTGTTGACGAACACCAGAAAAAACGTTGAGAAAAATTCACCATCCACGTGCACCAATGAATATAGAAGGAAAGCCCCTCCGATAAAAGCACAAGTACAGCAGACTACCAATTATTTTCTAAAACTGTTGACCTTCTAGGTTTCGGAGAGAGAAACCCACGTGCCCTGATGACGAACACCAGAAAGAACGTTGAGAAAAATTCACCAGACACGTGCACGAATGAATATAGAAGGAAAGCCCCTCCGATAGGAGCACAAGTACAGCAGACTACAAATTATTTTCTAAAACTGTTGACCTTCTAGGTTTCGGAGAGGGAAACCCACGTGCCCTGTTGACGAACACCAGAAAAAACGTTGAGAAAAATTCACCAGCCACGTGAACCAATGAATATAGAAGGAAACCCTCTCCTATAGCAGCACAAGTACAGCAGACTACCAATTATTTGCTAAAACTGTTGACCTTCAATGATTCGGATAGAGAAACCCACGTGCCCTGTTGACGAACACCAGAAAAAACGTTGAGAAAAATTCACCAGCCACGTGCACCAATGAATATAGAAGGAAAGCCCCTCCGATAGCAGCACAAGTACAGCAGACTACCAATTATTTGCTAAAACTGTTGACCTTCAATGATTCGGAGAGAGAAACCCACGTGCCCTGTTGACGAACACCAGAAAAAACGTTGAGAAAAATTCACCAGCCACGTGCACCAATAATATAGAAGGAAAGCCTCTCCTATAGCAGCACAAGTACAGCAGACTACCAATTATTTGCTAAAACTGTTGACCTTCAATGATTCGGATAGAGAAACCCACGTTCCCTGTTGAAGAACACCAGAAAAAACGTTGAGAAAAATTCACCAGCCACGTGCACCAATAATATAGAAGGAAAGCCTCTCCTATAGCAGCACAAGTACAGCAGACTACCAATTATTTGCTAAAACTGTTGACCTTCAATGATTCGGATAGAGAAACCCACGTGCCCTGTTGAAGAACACCAGAAAAAACGTTGAGAAAAATTCACCAGCCACGTGCACCAATGAATATAGAAGGAAAGCCCCTCCGATAGGAGCACAAGTACAGCAGACTACAAATTATTTTCTAAAACTGTTGACCTTCTAGGTTTCGGAGAGAGAAACCCACGTGCCCTGTTGACGAACACCAGAAAAAACGTTGAGAAAAATTCACCAGCCACGTGCACCAATAATATAGAAGGAAAGCCCCTCCGATAGCAGCACAAGTACAGCAGACTAACAATTATTTGCTAAAACTGTTGACCCTCTAGGTTTCGGAGAGAGAAACCCACGTGCCCTGTTGACGAACACCAGAAAAAACGTTGAGAAAAATTCACCAGCCACGTGCACCAATGAATATAGAAGGAAAGCCCCTCCGATAAGAGCACAAGTACAGCAGACTACAAATTATTTTCTAAAACTGTTGACCCTCTATGTTTCGGAGAGAGAAACCCACGTGCCCTGTTGACGAACACCAGAAAAAACGTTGAGAAAAATTCACCAGCCACGTGCACCAATAATATAGAAGGAAAGCCCCTCCGTTAGCAGCACAAGTACAGCAGACTAACAATTATTTGCTAAAACTGTTAACCCTATAGGTTTCGGAGAGAGAAACCCACGTGCCCTGTTGAGGAACACCAGAAAAAACGTTGAGAAAAATACACCAGCCACGTGCACCAATGAATATAGAAGGAAAGCCCCTCCGATAGCAGCACAAGTACAGCGGACTAACAATTATTTGCTAAAACTTTTGACCCTCTAGGTTTCGGAGAGAGAAACCCACGTGCCCTGTTGACGAACACCAGAAAAAACGTTGAGAAAAATTCACCAGCCACGTGCACCAATGAATATAGAAGGAAAGCCCCCCCGATAGCAGCACAAGTACAGCAGACTACCACTTATTTGCTAAAACTGTTGACCTTCTAAGTTTCGGAGAGGGAAACCCACGTGCCCTGTTGACGAACACCAGAAAAAACGTTGAGAAAAATTCACCAGCCACGTGAACCAATGAATATAGAAGGAAAGCCTCTCCTATAGCAGCACAAGTACAGCAGACTACCAATTATTTGCTAAAACTGTTGACCTTCAATGATTCGGATAGAGGAACCCACGTGCCCTGTTGACGAACACCAGAAAAAACGTTGAGAAAAATTCACCAGCCACGTGCACCAATGAATATAGAAGGAAAGCCCCTCCGATAGCAGCACAAGTACAGCAGACTAACAATTATTTGCTAAAACTGTTGACCCTCTAGGTTTCGGAGAGAGAAACCCACGTGCCCTGTTGACGAACACCAGAAAAAACGTTGAGAAAAATTCACCAGCCACGTGAACCAATGAATATAGAAGGAAAGCCTCTCCTATAGCAGCACAAGTACAGCAGACTACCAATTATTTGCTAAAACTGTTGACCTTCAATGATTCGGATAGAGAAACCCACGTGCCCTGTTGAAGAACACCAGAAAAAACGTTGAGAAAAATTCACCAGCCACGTGCACCAATGAATATAGAAGGAAAGCCCCTCCGATAGGAGCACAAGTACAGCAGACTACCACTTATTTGCTAAAACTGTTGACCTTCAATGATTCGGATAGAGAAACCTACGTGCCCTGTTGACAAACACCAGAAAAAACGTTGAGAAAAATTCACCAGCCACGTGCACCAATGAATATAGAAGGAAAGCCCCTCCGATAGGAGCACAAGTACAGCAGACTACAAATTATTTTCTAAAACTGTTGACCCTCTAGGTTTCGGAGAGAGAAACCCACGCGCCCTGTTGACGAACACCAGAAAAAACGTTGAGAAAAATTCACCATCCACGTGCACCAATGAATATAGAAGGAAAGCCCCTCCGATAAAAGCACAAGTACAGCAGACTACCAATTATTTTCTAAAACTGTTGACCTTCTAGGTTTCGGAGAGAGAAACCCACGTGCCCTGATGACGAACACCAGAAAGAACGTTGAGAAAAATTCACCAGACACGTGCACGAATGAATATAGAAGGAAAGCCCCTCCGATAGGAGCACAAGTACAGCAGACTACAAATTATTTTCTAAAACTGTTGACCTTCTAGGTTTCGGAGAGGGAAACCCACGTGCCCTGTTGACGAACACCAGAAAAAACGTTGAGAAAAATTCACCAGCCACGTGAACCAATGAATATAGAAGGAAACCCTCTCCTATAGCAGCACAAGTACAGCAGACTACCAATTATTTGCTAAAACTGTTGACCTTCAATGATTCGGATAGAGAAACCCACGTGCCCTGTTGACGAACACCAGAAAAAACGTTGAGAAAAATTCACCAGCCACGTGCACCAATAATATAGAAGGAAAGCCTCTCCTATAGCAGCACAAGTACAGCAGACTACCAATTATTTGCTAAAACTGTTGACCTTCAATGATTCGGAGAGAGAAACCCACGTGCCCTGTTGACGAACACCAGAAAAAACGTTGAGAAAAATTCACCAGCCACGTGCACCAATAATATAGAAGGAAAGCCTCTCCTATAGCAGCACAAGTACAGCAGACTACCAATTATTTGCTAAAACTGTTGACCTTCAATGATTCGGATAGAGAAACCCACGTTCCCTGTTGAAGAACACCAGAAAAAACGTTGAGAAAAATTCACCAGCCACGTGCACCAATAATATAGAAGGAAAGCCTCTCCTATAGCAGCACAAGTACAGCAGACTACCAATTATTTGCTAAAACTGTTGACCTTCAATGATTCGGATAGAGAAACCCACGTGCCCTGTTGAAGAACACCAGAAAAAACGTTGAGAAAAATTCACCAGCCACGTGCACCAATGAATATAGAAGGAAAGCCCCTCCGATAGGAGCACAAGTACAGCAGACTACAAATTATTTTCTAAAACTGTTGACCTTCTAGGTTTCGGAGAGAGAAACCCACGTGCCCTGTTCACGAACACCAGAAAAAACGTTGAGAAAAATTCACCAGCCACGTGCACCAATAATATAGAAGGAAAGCCCCTCCGATAGCAGCACAAGTACAGCAGACTAACAATTATTTGCTAAAACTGTTGACCCTCTAGGTTTCGGAGAGAGATACCCACGTGCCCTGTTGACGAACACCAGAAAAAACGTTGAGAAAAATTCACCAGCCACGTGCACCAATGAATATAGAAGGAAAGCCCCTCCGATAGGAGCACAAGTACAGCAGACTACAAATTATTTTCTAAAACTGTTGACCCTCTATGTTTCGGAGAGAGAAACCCACGTGCCCTGTTGACGAACACCAGAAAAAACATTGAGAAAAATTCACCAGCCACGTGCACCAATAATATAGAAGGAAAGCCCCTCCGTTAGCAGCACAAGTACAGCAGACTAACAATTATTTGCTAAAACTGTTAACCCTCTAGGTTTCGGAGAGAGAAACCCACGTGCCCTGTTGAGGAACACCAGAAAAAACGTTGAGAAAAATACACCAGCCACGTGCACCAATGAATATAGAAGGAAAGCCCCTCCGATAGCAGCACAAGTACAGCGGACTAACAATTATTTGCTAAAACTTTTGACCCTCTATGTTTCGGAGAGAGAAACCCACGTGCCCTGTTGACGAACACCAGAAGAAACGTTGAGAAAAATTCACCAGCCACGTGCACCAATGAATATAGAAGGAAAGCCCCCCCGATAGCAGCACAAGTACAGCAGACTACCACTTATTTGCTAAAACTGTTGACCTTCTAAGTTTCGGAGAGGGAAACCCACGTGCCCTGTTGACGAACACCAGAAAAAACGTTGAGAAAAATTCACCAGCCACGTGAACCAATGAATATAGAAGGAAAGCCTCTCCTATAGCAGCACAAGTACAGCAGACTACCAATTATTTGCTAAAACTGTTGACCTTCAATGATTCGGATAGAGAAACCCACGTGCCCTGTTGACGAACACCAGAAAAAACGTTGAGAAAAATTCACCAGCCACGTGCACCAATGAATATAGAAGGAAAGCCCCTCCGATAGCAGCACAAGTACAGCAGACTAACAATTATTTGCTAAAACTGTTGACCCTCTAGGTTTCGGAGAGAGAAACCCACGTGCCCTGTTGACGAACACCAGAAAAAACGTTGAGAAAAATTCACCAGCCACGTGCACCAATGAATATAGAAGGAAAGCCCCTCCGATAGGAGCACAAGTACAGCAGACTACAAATTATTTTCTAAAACTGTTGACCCTCTATGTTTCGGAGAGAGAAACCCACGTGCCCTGTTGACGAACACCAGAAAAAACGTTGAGAAAAATTCACCAGCCACGTGCACCAATGAATATAGAAGGAAAGCCCCTCCGATAGCAGCACAAGTACAGCAGACTACAAATTATTTTCTAAAACAGTTGACCCTCTAGGTTTCGGAGAGAGAAACCCACGTGCCCTGTTGACGAACACCAGAAAAAACGTTGAGAAAAATTCACCAGCCACGTGCACCAATAATATAGAAGGAAAGCCCCTCCGTTAGCAGCACAAGTACAGCAGACTAACAATTATTTGCTAAAACTGTTAACCCTCTAGGTTTCGGAGAGAGAAACCCACGTGCCCTGTTGACGAACACCAGAAAAAACGTTGAGAAAAATTCACCATCCACGTGCACCAATGAATATAGAAGGAAACCCCTCCGATAGGAGCACAAGTACAGCAGGCTACAAATTATTTTCTAAAACTGTAGACCTTCTAGGTTTCGGAGAGAGAAACCCACGTGCCCTGTTGACGAACACCAGAAAGAACGTTTAGAAAAATTCACCAGCCACGTGCACCTATGAATATAGAAGGAAAGCCCCTCCGATAGGAGCACAAGTACAGCAGACTACAAATTTTTTTCTAAAACTGTTGACCTTCTAGGTTTCGGAGAGAGAAACCCACGTGCCCTGTTGACGAACACCAGAAAAAACGTTGAGAAAAATTCACCAGCCACGTGCACCAATGAATATAGAAGGAAAGCCCCTCCGATAGGAGCACAAGTACAGCAGACTACAAATTATTTTCTAAAACTGTTGACCCTCTATGTTTCGGAGAGAGAAACCTACGTGCCCTGTTGACGAACACCAGAAAAAACGTTGAGAAAAATTCACCAGCCACGTGCACCAATGAATATAGAAGGAAACCCCTCCGATAGGAGCACAAGTACAGCAGGCTACAAATTATTTTCTAAAACTGTAGACCTTCTAGGTTTCGGAGAGAGAAACCCACGTGCCCTGTTGACGAACACCAGAAAGAACGTTGAGAAAAATTCACCAGCCACGTGCACCTATGAATATAGAAAGAAAGCCCCTCCGATAGGAGCACAAGTACAGCAGACTACCAATTATTTGCTAAAACTGTTGACCTTCAATGATTCGGAGAGAGAAACCCACGTGCCCTGTTGACGAACACCAGAAAAAACGTTGAGAAAAATTTACCAGCCACGTGCACCAATAATATAGAAGGAAAGCCCCTCCGTTAGCAGCACAAGTACAGCAGACTAACAATTATTTGCTAAAACTGTTGACCCTCTAGGTTTCGGAGAGAGAAACCCACGTGCCCTGTTGAGGAACACCAGAAAAAACGTTGAGAAAAATTCACCAGCCACGTGCACCAATGAATATAGAAGGAAAGCCCCTCCGATAGCAGCATAAGTACAGCGGACTAACAATTATTTGCTAAAACTTTTGACCCTCTAGGTTTCGGAGAGAGAAACCCACGTGCCCTGTTAAACGAACACCAGAAAAAACGTTGAGAAAAATTCACCAGCCACGTGCCCCAATGAATATAGAAGGAAAGCCCCCACGATAGCAGCACAAGTACAGCAGACTACCACTTATTTGCTAAAACTGTTGACCTTCAATGATTCGGATAGAGAAACCTACGTGCCCTGTTGACGAACACCAGAAAAAACGTTGAGAAAAATTCACCAGCCACGTGCATCAATGGATATAGAAGGAAAGCCCCTCCGATAGGAGCACAAGTACAGCAGACTACAAATTATTTGCTAAAACTGTTGACCCTCTAGGTTTCGGAGAGAGAAACCCACGTGCCCTGTTGACGAACACCAGAAAAAACGTTGAGAAAAATTCACCATCCACGTGCACCAATGAATATAGACGGAAAGCCCCTCCGATAGGAGCACAAGTACAGCAGACTACAAATTATTTTCTAAAACTGTTGACCTTCTAGGTTTCGGAGAGAGAAACCCACGTGCCCTGTTGACGAACACCAGAAAAAACGTTGAGAAAAATTCACCAGCCACGTGCACCAATGAATATAGAAGGAAAGCCCCTCCGATAGGAGCACAAGTACAGCAGACTACCACTTATTTGCTAAAACTGTTGACCTTCAATGATTCGGATAGAGAAACCTACGTGCCCTGTTGACAAACACCAGAAAAAACGTTGAGAAAAATTCACCAGCCACGTGCACCAATGAATATAGAAGGAAAGCCCCTCCGATAGGAGCACAAGTACAGCAGACTACAAATTATTTTCTAAAACTGTTGACCCTCTAGGTTTCGGAGAGAGAAACCCACGCGCCCTGTTGACGAACACCAGAAAAAACGTTGAGAAAAATTCACCATCCACGTGCACCAATGAATATAGAAGGAAAGCCCCTCCGATAAAAGCACAAGTACAGCAGACTACCAATTATTTTCTAAAACTGTTGACCTTCTAGGTTTCGGAGAGAGAAACCCACGTGCCCTGATGACGAACACCAGAAAGAACGTTGAGAAAAATTCACCAGACACGTGCACGAATGAATATAGAAGGAAAGCCCCTCCGATAGGAGCACAAGTACAGCAGACTACAAATTATTTTCTAAAACTGTTGACCTTCTAGGTTTCGGAGAGGGAAACCCACGTGCCCTGTTGACGAACATCAGAAAAAACGTTGAGAAAAATTCACCAGCCACGTGAACCAATGAATATAGAAGGAAACCCTCTCCTATAGCAGCACAAGTACAGCAGACTACCAATTATTTGCTAAAACTGTTGACCTTCAATGATTCGGATAGAGAAACCCACGTGCCCTGTTGACGAACACCAGAAAAAACGTTGAGAAAAATTCACCAGCCACGTGCACCAATGAATATAGAAGGAAAGCCCCTCCGATAGCAGCACAAGTACAGCAGACTACCAATTATTTGCTAAAACTGTTGACCCTCAATGATTCGGAGAGAGAAACCCACGTGCCCTGTTGACGAACACCAGAAAAAACGTTGAGAAAAATTCACCAGCCACGTGCACCAATAATATAGAAGGAAAGCCTCTCCTATAGCAGCACAAGTACAGCAGACTACCAATTATTTGCTAAAACTGTTGACCTTCAATGATTCGGATAGAGAAACCCACGTTCCCTGTTGAAGAACACCAGAAAAAACGTTGAGAAAAATTCACCAGCCACGTGCACCAATAATATAGAAGGAAAGCCTCTCCTATAGCAGCACAAGTACAGCAGACTACCAATTATTTGCTAAAACTGTTGACCTTCAATGATTCGGATAGAGAAACCCACGTGCCCTGTTGAAGAACACCAGAAAAAACGTTGAGAAAAATTCACCAGCCACGTGCACCAATGAATATAGAAGGAAAGCCCCTCCGATAGGAGCACAAGTACAGCAGACTACAAATTATTTTCTAAAACTGTTGACCTTCTAGGTTTCGGAGAGAGAAACCCACGTGCCCTGTTGACGAACACCAGAAAAAACGTTGAGAAAAATTCACCAGCCACGTGCACCAATAATATAGAAGGAAAGCCCCTCCGATAGCAGCACAAGTACAGCAGACTAACAATTATTTGCTAAAACTGTTGACCCTCTAGGTTTCGGAGAGAGATACCCACGTGCCCTGTTGACGAACACCAGAAAAAACGTTGAGAAAAATTCACCAGCCACGTGCACCAATGAATATAGAAGGAAAGCCCCTCCGATAGGAGCACAAGTACAGCAGACTACAAATTATTTTCTAAAACTGTTGACCCTCTATGTTTCGGAGAGAGAAACCCACGTGCCCTGTTGACGAACACCAGAAAAAACGTTGAGAAAAATTCACCAGCCACGTGCACCAATAATATAGAAGGAAAGCCCCTCCGTTAGCAGCACAAGTACAGCAGACTAACAATTATTTGCTAAAACTGTTAACCCTCTAGGTTTCGGAGAGAGAAACCCACGTGCCCTGTTGGGGAACACCAGAAAAAACGTTGAGAAAAATACACCAGCCACGTGCACCAATGAATATAGAAGGAAAGCCCCTCCGATAGCAGCACAAGTACAGCGGACTAACAATTATTTGCTAAAACTTTTGACCCTCTAGGTTTCGGAGAGAGAAACCCACGTGCCCTGTTGACGAACACCAGAAAAAACGTTGAGAAAAATTCACCAGCCACGTGCACCAATGAATATAGAAGGAAAGCCCCCCCGATAGCAGCACAAGTACAGCAGACTACCACTTATTTGCTAAAACTGTTGACCTTCTAAGTTTCGGAGAGGGAAACCCACGTGCCCTGTTGACGAACACCAGAAAAAACGTTGAGAAAAATTCACCAGCCACGTGAACCAATGAATATAGAAGGAAAGCCTCTCCTATAGCAGCACAAGTACAGCAGACTACCAATTATTTGCTAAAACTGTTGACCTTCAATGATTCGGATAGAGAAACCCACGTGCCCTGTTGACGAACACCAGAAAAAACGTTGAGAAAAATTCACCAGCCACGTGCACCAATGAATATAGAAGGAAAGCCCCTCCGATAGCAGCACAAGTACAGCAGACTAACAATTATTTGCTAAAACTGTTGACCCTCTAGGTTTCGGAGAGAGAAACCCACGTGCCCTGTTGACGAACACCAGAAAAAACGTTGAGAAAAATTCACCAGCCACGTGCACCAATGAATATAGAAGGAAAGCCCCTCCGATAGGAGCACAAGTACAGCAGACTACAAATTATTTTCTAAAACTGTTGACCCTCTATGTTTCGGAGAGAGAAACCCACGTGCCCTGTTGACGAACACCAGAAAAAACGTTGAGAAAAATTCACCAGCCACGTGCACCAATGAATATAGAAGGAAAGCCCCTCCGATAGCAGCACAAGTACAGCAGACTACAAATTATTTTCTAAAACAGTTGACCCTCTAGGTTTCGGAGAGAGAAACCCACGTGCCCTGTTGACGAACACCAGAAAAAACGTTGAGAAAAATTCACGAGCCACGTGCACCAATGAATATAGAAGGAAAGCCCCTCCGATAGCAGCACAAGTACAGCAGACTACAAATTATTTTCTAAAACTGTTGACCTTCTAGGTTTCGGAGAGAGAAACCCACGTGCCCTGTTGACGAACACCAGAAAAAACGTTGAGAAAAATTCACCAGCCACGTGCACCAATGAATATAGAAGGAAAGCCCCTCCGATAGCATCACAAGTACAGCAGACTACCAATTATTTGCTAAAACTGTTGACCTTCAATGATTCGGAGAGAGAAACCCACGTGCCCTGTTGACGAAAACCAGAAAAAGCGTTGACAAAAATTCACCAGCCACGTTCACCAATAATATAGAAGGAAAGCCCCTCCGATAGCAGCACAAGTACAGCAGACTAACAATTATTTGCTAAAACTGTTGACCCTCTAGGTTTCGGAGAGAGAAACCCACGTGCCCTGTTGACGAACACCAGAAAAAACGTTGAGAAAAATTCACCAGCCACGTGCACCAATGAATATAGAAGGAAAGCCCCTCCGATAGCAGCACAAGTACAGCAGACTAACAATTATTTGCTAAAACTGTTGACCCTCTAGGTTTCGGAGAGAGAAACCCACGTGCCCTGTTAAACGAACACCAGAAAAAACGTTGAGAAAAATTCACCAGCCACGTGCACCAATGAATATAGAAGGAAAGCCCCTCTGATAGGAGCACAAGTACAGCAGACTACAAATTATTTTCTAAAACTGTTGACCCTCTATGTTTCGGAGAGAGAAACCCACGTGCCCTGTTGACGAACACCAGAAAAAACGTTGAGAAAAATTCACCAGCCACGTGCACCAATAATATAGAAGGAAAGCCCCTCCGTTAGCAGCACAAGTACAGCAGACTAACAATTATTTGCTAAAACTGTTAACCCTCTAGGTTTCGGAGAGAGAAACCCACGTGCCCTGTTGAGGAACACCAGAAAAAACGTTGAGAAAAATACACCAGCCACGTGCACCAATGAATATAGAAGGAAAGCCCCTCCGATAGCAGCACAAGTACAGCGGACTAACAATTATTTGCTAAAACTTTTGAACCTCTAGGTTTCGGAGAGAGAAACCCACGTGCCCTGTTGACGAACACCAGAAAAAACGTTGAGAAAAATTCACCAGCCACGTGCACCAATGAATATAGAAGGAAAGCCCCCCCGATAGCAGCACAAGTACAGCAGACTACCACTTATTTGCTAAAACTGTTGACCTTCTAAGTTTCGGAGAGGGAAACCCACGTGCCCTGTTGACGAACACCAGAAAAAACGTTGAGAAAAATTCACCAGCCACGTGCACCAATGAATATAGAAGGAAAGCCCCTCCGATAGGAGCACAAGTACAGCAGACTACAAATTATTTTCTAAAACTGTTGACCCTCTATGTTTCGGAGAGAGAAACCCACGTGCCCTGTTGACGAACACCAGAAAAAACGTTGAGAAAAATTCACCAGCCACGTGCACCAATGAATATAGAAGGAAAGCCCCTCCGATAGCAGCACAAGTACAGCAGACTACAAATTATTTTCTAAAACAGTTGACCCTCTAGGTTTCGGAGAGAGAAACCCACGTGCCCTGTTGACGAACACCAGAAAAAACGTTGAGAAAAATTCACGAGCCACGTGCACCAATGAATATAGAAGGAAAGCCCCTCCGATAGGAGCACAAGTACAGCAGACTACAAATTATTTTCCAAAACTGTTGACCTTCTAGGTTTCGGAGAGAGAAACCCACGTGCCCTGTTGACGAACACCAGAAAAAACGTTGAGAAAAATTCACCAGCCACGTGCATCAATGGATATAGAAGGAAAGCCCCTCCGATAGGAGCACAAGTACAGCAGACTACAAATTATTTGCTAAAACTGTTGACCCTCTAGGTTTCGGAGAGAGAAACCCACGTGCCCTGTTGACGAACACCAGAAAAAACGTTGAGAAAAATTCACCAGCCACGTGCACCAATGAATATAGAAGGAAAGCCCCTCCGATAGGAGCACAAGTACAGCAGACTACAAATTATTTTCTAAAACTGTTGACCCTCTAGGTTTCGGAGAGAGAAACCCACGTGCCCTGTTGACGAACACCAGAAAAAACGTTGAGAAAAATTCACCATCCACGTGCACCAATGAATATAGAAGGAAAGCCCCCCCGATAGCAGCACAAGTACAGCAGACTACCACTTATTTGCTAAAACTGTTGACCTTCAATGATTCGGATAGAGAAACCTACGTGCCCTGTTGACGAACACCAGAAAAAACGTTGAGAAAAATTCACCAGCCACGTGCACCAATGAATATAGAAGGAAAGCCCCTCCGATAGCAGCACAAGTACAGCAGACTACCAATTATTTGCTAAAACTGTTGACCTTCAATGATTCGGAGAGAGAAACCCACGTGCCCTGTTTACGAACACCAGAAAAAACGTTGAGAAAAATTCACCAGCCACGTGCACCAATGAATATAGAAGGAAAGCCCCTCCGATAGCAGCACAAGTACAGCAGAATACCAATTATTTGCTAAAACTGTTGACCTTCAATGATTCGGAGAGAGAAACCCACGTGCCCTGTTGACGAAAACCAGAAAAACGTTGAGAAAAATTCACCAGCCACGTGCACCAATAATATAGAAGGAAAGCCCCTCCGATAGCAACACAAGTACAGCAGACTAACAATTATTTGCTAAAACTGTTGACCCTCTAGGTTTCGAAAAGAGAAACCCACGTGCCCTGTTGACGAACACCAGAAAAGACGTTGAGAAAAATTCACCAGCCACGTGCACCAATGAATATAGAAGGAAAGCCCCTCCGATAGCAGCACAAGTACAGCAGACTAACAATTATTTGCTAAAACTGTTGACCCTCTAGGTTTCGGAGAGAGAAACCCACGTGCCCTGTTAAACGAAAACCAGAAAAAACGTTGAGAAAAATTAACCAGCCACGTGCACCAATGAATATAGATGGAAAGCCCCCCCGATAGCAACACAAGTACAGCAGACTACCACTTATTTGCTAAAACTGTTGACCTTCAATGATTCGGATAGAGAAACCTACGTGCCCTGTTGACGAACACCAGCAAAAACGTTGAGAAAAATTCACCAGCCACGTGCACCAATGAATATAGAAGGAAAGCCCCTCCGATAGCAGCACAAGTACAGCAGACTAACAATTATTTGCTAAAACTGTTGACCCTCTAGGTTTCGGAGAGAGAAATCCACGTGCCCTGTTGACGAACACCAGAAAAAACGTTGAGAAAAATTCACCATCCACGTGCACCAATGAATATAGAAGGAAAGCCCCTCCAATAGGAGCACAAGTACAGCAGACTACAAATTATTTTCTAAAACTGTTGACCCTCTAGGTTTCGGAGAGAGAAACCCACGTGCCCTGTTGACGAACACCAGAAAAAACGTTGAGAAAAATTCACCAGCCACGTGCACCAATGAATATAGAAGGAAAGCCCCTCCGATAGCAGCACAAGTACAGCAGACTACAAATTATTTTCTAAAACAGTTGACCCTCTAGGTTTCGGAGAGAGAAACCCACGTGCCCTGTTGACGAACACCAGAAAAAACGTTGAGAAAAATTCACGAGCCACGTGCACCAATGAATATAGAAGGAAAGCCCCTCCGATAGGAGCACAAGTACAGCAGACTACAAATTATTTTCTAAAACTGTTGACCTTCTAGGTTTCGGAGAGAGAAACCCACGTGCCCTGTTGACGAACACCAGAAAAAACGTTGAGAAAAATTCACCAGCCACGTGCACCAATGAATATAGAAGAAAAGCCCCCCCGATAGCAGCACAAGTACAGCAGACTACCAATTATTTGCTAAAACTGTTGACCTTCAATGATTCGGATAGAGAAACCTACGTGCCCTGTTGACGAACACCAGAAAAAACGTTGAGAAAAATTCACCAGCCACGTGCACCAATGAATATAGAAGAAAAGCCCCCCCGATAGCAGCACAAGTACAGCAGACTACCAATTATTTGCTAAAACTGTTGACCTTCAATGATTCGGATAGAGAAACCTACGTGCCCTGTTGACGAACACCAGAAAAAACGTTGAGAAAAATTCACCAGCCACGTGCACCAATGAATATAGAAGGAAAGCCCCTCCGATAGCAGCACAAGTACAGCAGACTACCAATTATTTGCTAAAACTGTTGACCTTCAATGATTCGGATAGAGAAACCTACGTGCCCTGTTGACGAACACCAGAAAAAACGTTGAGAAAAATTCACCAGCCACGTGCACCAATGAATATAGAAGGAAAGCCCCTCCGCTAGCAGCACAAGTACAGCAGACTACCAATTATTTGCTAAAACTGTTGACCTTCAATGATTCGGAGAGAGAAACCCACGTGCCCTGATGACGAACACCAGAAAAAACGTTGAGAAAAATTCACCAGCCACGTGCACCAATGAATATAGAAGGAAAGCCCCTCCGATAGCAGCACAAGTACAGCAGACTACCAATTATTTGCTAAAACTGTTGACCTTCAATGATTCGGAGAGAGAAACCCACGTGCCCTGTTGACGAAAACCAGAAAAAACGTTGAGAAAAATTCACCAGCCACGTGCACCAATAATATAGAAGGAAAGCCCCTCCGATAGCAGCACAAGTACAGCAGACTAACAATTATTTGCTAAAACTGTTGACCCTCTAGGTTTCGGAGAGAGAAACCCACGTGCCCTGGTGACGAACACCAGAAAAAACGTTGAGAAAAATTCACCAGCCACGTGCACCAATGAATATAGAAGGAAAGCCCCTCCGATAGGAGCACAAGTACAGCAGACTACAAATTATATTCTAAAACTGTTGACCCTCTATGTTTCGGAGAGAGAAACCCACGTGCCCTGTTGACGAACACCAGAAAAAACGTTGAGAAAAATTCACCAGCCACGTGCACCAATGAATATAGAAGGAAAGCCCCTCCGATAGGAGCACAAGTACAGCAGACTACCAATTATTTGCTAAAACTGTTGACCTTCAATGATTCGGAGAGAGAAACCCACGTGCCCTGTTTACGAACACCAGAAAAAACGTTGAGAAAAATTCACCAGCCACGTGCACCAATGAATATAGAAGGAAAGCCCCTCCGATAGCAGCACAAGTACAGCAGACTACCAATTATTTGCTAAAACAGTTGACCTTCAATGATTCGGAGAGAGAAACAAACGTGCCCTGTTGACGAAAACTAGAAAAAACGTTGAGAAAAATTCACCAGCCACGTGCACCAATAATATAGAAGGAAAGCCCCTCCGATAGCAGCACAAGTACAGCAGACTAACAATTATTTGCTAATACTGTTGACCCTCTAGGTTTCGGAGAGAGAAACCCACGTGCCCTGTTGACGAACACCAGAAAAAACGTTGAGAAAAATTCACAAGCCACGTGCACCAATGAATATAGAAGGAAAGCCCCTCCGATAGCAGCACAAGTACAGCAGACTACCAATTATTTTCTAAAACAGTTGACCCTCTAGGTTTCGGAGAGAGAAACCCACGTGCCCTGTTGACGAACACCAGAAAAAACGTTGAAAAAATTCACGAGCCACGTGCACCAATGAATATAGAAGGAAAGTCCCTCCGATAGGAGCACAAGTACAGCAGACTACAAATTATTTTCTAAAACTGTTGACCTTCTAGGTTTCGGAGAGAGAAACCCACGTGCCCTGTTGACGAACACCAGAAAAAACGTTGAGAAAAATTCACCAGCCACGTGCACCAATGAATATAGAAGGAAAGCCCCTCCGATAGCATCACAAGTACAGCAGACTACCAATTATTTGCTAAAACTGTTGACCTTCAATGATTCGGAGAGAGAAACCCACGTGCCCTGTTGACGAAAACCAGAAAAAGCGTTGAGAAAAATTCACCAGCCACGTTCACCAATAATATAGAAGGAAAGCCCCTCCGATAGCAGCACAAGTACAGCAGACTAACAATTATTTGCTAAAACTGTTGACCCTCTAGGTTTCGGAGAGAGAAACCCACGTGCCCTGTTGACGAAAACCAGAAAAAACGTTGAGAAAAATTCACCAGCCACGTGCACCAATGAATATAGAAGGAAAGCCCCTCCGATAGCAGCACAAGTACAGCAGACTAACAATTATTTGCTAAAACTGTTGACCCTCTAGGTTTCGGAGAGAGAAACCCACGTGCCCTGTTAAACGAACACCAGAAAAAACGTTGAGAAAAATTCACCAGCCACGTGCACCAATGAATATAGAAGGAAAGCCCCTCCGATAGGAGCACAAGTACAGCAGACTACAAATTATTTTCTAAAACTGTTGACCCTCTAGGTTTCGGAGAGAGAAACCCACGTGCCCTGTTGACGAACACCAGAAAAAACGTTGAGAAAAATTCACCATCCACGTGCACCAATGAATATAGAAGGAAACCCCTCCGATAGGAGCACAAGTACAGCAGGCTACAAATTATTTTCTAAAACTGTAGACCTTCTAGGTTTCGGAGAGAGAAACCCACGTGCCCTGTTGACGAACACCAGAAAAAACGTTGAGAAAAATTCACAAGCCACGTGCACCAATGAATATAGAAGGAAAGCCCCTCCGATAGCAGCACAAGTACAGCAGACTACAAATTATTTTCTAAAACAGTTGACCCTCTAGGTTTCGGAGAGAGAAACCCACGTGCCCTGTTGACGAACACCAGAAAAAACGTTGAAAAAATTCACGAGCCACGTGCACCAATGAATATAGAAGGAAAGCCCCTCCGATAGGAGCACAAGTACAGCAGACTACAAATTATTTTCTAAAACTGTTGACCTTCTAGGTTTCGGAGAGAGAAACCCACGTGCCCTGTTGACGAACACCAGAAAAAACGTTGAGAAAAATTCACCAGCCACGTGCACCAATGAATATAGAAGGAAAGCCCCTCCGATAGCATCACAAGTACAGCAGACTACCAATTATTTGCTAAAACTGTTGACCTTCAATGATTCGGAGAGAGAAACCCACGTGCCCTGTTGACGAAAACCAGAAAAAGCGTTGAGAAAAATTCACCAGCCACGTTCACCAATAATATAGAAGGAAAGCCCCTCCGATAGCAGCACAAGTACAGCAGACTAACAATTATTTGCTAAAACTGTTGACCCTCTAGGTTTCGGAGAGAGAAACCCACGTGCCCTGTTGACGAACACCAGAAAAAACGTTGAGAAAAATTCACCAGCCACGTGCACCAATGAATATAGAAGGAAAGCCCCTCCGATAGCAGCACAAGTACAGCAGACTAACAATTATTTGCTAAAACTGTTGACCCTCTAGGTTTCGGAGAGAGAAACCCACGTGCCCTGTTAAACGAACACCAGAAAAAACGTTGAGAAAAATTCACCAGCCACGTGCACCAATGAATATAGAAGGAAAGCCCCTCCGATAGGAGCACAAGTACAGCAGACTACAAATTATTTTCTAAAACTGTTGACCCTCTAGGTTTCGGAGAGAGAAACCCACGTGCCCTGTTGACGAACACCAGAAAAAACGTTGAGAAAAATTCACCATCCACGTGCACCAATGAATATAGAAGGAAACCCCTCCGATAGGAGCACAAGTACAGCAGGCTACAAATTATTTTCTAAAACTGTAGACCTTCTAGGTTTCGGAGAGAGAAACCCACGTGCCCTGTTTACGAACACCAGAAAAAGCGTTGAGAAAAATTCACCAGCCACGTGCACCAATGAATATAGAAGGAAAGCCCCTCCGATAGCAGCACAAGTACAGCAGAATACCAATTATTTGCTAAAACTGTTGACCTTCAATGATTCGGAGAGAGAAACCCACGTGCCCTGTTGACGAAAACCAGAAAAACGTTGAGAAAAATTCACCAGCCACGTGCACCAATAATATAGAAGGAAAGCCCCTCCGATAGCAACACAAGTACAGCAGACTAACAATTATTTGCTAAAACTGTTGACCCTCTAGGTTTCGAAAAGAGAAACCCACGTGCCCTGTTGACGAACACCAGAAAAAACGTTGAGAAAAATTCACCAGCCACGTGCACCAATGAATATAGAAGGAAAGCCCCTCCGATAGCAGCACAAGTACAGCAGACTAACAATTATTTGCTAAAACTGTTGACCCTCTAGGTTTCGGAGAGAGAAACCCACGTGCCCTGTTAAACGAAAACCAGAAAAAACGTTGAGAAAAATTCACGAGCCACGTGCACCAATGAATATAGAAGGAAAGCCCCTCCGATAGCAGCACAAGTACAGCAGACTACAAATTATTTTCTAAAACTGTTGACCTTCTAGGTTTCGGAGAGAGAAACCCACGTGCCCTGTTAAACGAAAACCAGAAAAAACGTTGAGAAAAATTCACCAGCCACGTGCACCAATGAATATAGAAGGAAAGCCCCTCCGATAGCAGCACAAGTACAGCAGACTACCAATTATTTGCTAAAACAGTTGACCTTCAATGATTCGGAGAGAGAAACAAACGTGCCCTGTTGACGAAAACTAGAAAAAACGTTGAGAAAAATTCACCAGCCACGTGCACCAATAATATAGAAGGAAAGCCCCTCCGATAGCAGCACAAGTACAGCAGACTAACAATTATTTGCTAATACTGTTGACCCTCTAGGTTTCGGAGAGAGAAACCCACGTGCCCTGTTGACGAACACCAGAAAAAACGTTGAGAAAAATTCACAAGCCACGTGCACCAATGAATATGGAAGGAAAGCCCCTCCGATAGCAGCACAAGTACAGCAGACTACCAATTATTTTCTAAAACAGTTGACCCTCTAGGTTTCGGAGAGAGAAACCCACGTGCCCTGTTGACGAACACCAGAAAAAACGTTGAAAAAATTCACGAGCCACGTGCACCAATGAATATAGAAGGAAAGCCCCTCCGATAGGAGCACAAGTACAGCAGACTACAAATTATTTTCTAAAACTGTTGACCTTCTAGGTTTCGGAGAGAGAAACCCACGTGCCCTGTTGACGAACACCAGAAAAAACGTTGAGAAAAATTCACCAGCCACGTGCACCAATGAATATACAAGGAAAGCCCCTCCGATAGCATCACAAGTACAGCAGACTACCAATTATTTGCTAAAACTGTTGACCTTCAATGATTCGGAGAGAGAAACCCACGTGCCCTGTTGACGAAAACCAGAAAAAGCGTTGAGAAAAATTCACCAGCCACGTTCACCAATAATATAGAAGGAAAGCCCCTCCGATAGCAGCACAAGTACAGCAGACTAACAATTATTTGCTAAAACTGTTGACCCTCTAGGTTTCGGAGAGAGAAACCCACGTGCCCTGTTGACGAAAACCAGAAAAAACGTTGAGAAAAATTCACCAGCCACGTGCACCAATGAATATAGAAGGAAAGCCCCTCCGATAGCAGCACAAGTACAGCAGACTAACAATTATTTGCTAAAACTGTTGACCCTCTAGGTTTCGGAGAGAGAAACCCACGTGCCCTGTTAAACGAACACCAGAAAAAACGTTGAGAAAAATTCACCAGCCACGTGCACCAATGAATATAGAAGGAAAGCCCCTCCGATAGGAGCACAAGTACAGCAGACTACAAATTATTTTCTAAAACTGTTGACCCTCTAGGTTTCGGAGAGAGAAACCCACGTGCCCTGTTGACGAACACCAGAAAAAACGTTGAGAAAAATTCACCATCCACGTGCACCAATGAATATAGAAGGAAACCCCTCCGATAGGAGCACAAGTACAGCAGGCTACAAATTATTTTCTAAAACTGTAGACCTTCTAGGTTTCGGAGAGAGAAACCCACGTGCCCTGTTGACGAACACCAGAAAGAACGTTGAGAAAAATTCACCAGCCACGTGCACCTATGAATATAGAAGGAAAGCCCCTCCGATAGCAGCACAAGTACAGCAGACTACCAATTATTTGCTAAAACTGTTGACCTTCAATGATTCGGAGAGAGAAACCCACGTGCCCTGATGACGAACACCAGAAAAAACGTTGAGAAAAATTCACCAGCCACGTGCACCAATGAATATAGAAGGAAAGCCCCTCCGATAGCAGCACAAGTACAGCAGACTATCAATTATTTGCTAAAACTGTTGACCCTCTAGGTTTCGGAGAGAGAAACCCACGTGCCCTGTTGACGAACACCAGAAAAAACGTTGAGAAAAATTCACCAGCCACGTGCACCAATGAATATAGAAGGAAAGCCCCTCCGATAGCAGCACAAGTACAGCAGACTACCAATTATGTGCTAAAACTGTTGACCTTCAATGATTCGGAGAGAGAAACCCACGTGCCCTGATGACGAACACCAGAAAAAACGTTGAGAAAAATTCACCAGCCACGTGCACCAATGAATATAGAAGGAAAGCCCCTCCGATAGCAGCACAAGTACAGCAGACTAACAATTATTTGCTAAAACTGTTGACCCTCTAGGTTTCGGAGAGAGAAACCCACGTGCCCTGTTGACGAACACCAGAAAAAACGTTGAGAAAAATTCACCAGCCACGTGCACCAATGAATATAGAAGGAAAGCCCCTCCGATAGGAGCACAAGTACAGCAGACTACAAATTATTTTCTAAAATTGTTGACCCTCTATGTTTCGGAGAGAGAAACTCACGTGCCCTGTTGACGAACACCAGAAAAAACGTTGAGAAAAATTCACCAGCCACGTGCACCAATGAATATAGAAGGAAAGCCCCTCCGATAGGAGCACAAGTACAGCAGACTACAAATTATTTTCTAAAACTGTTGACCTTCTAGTTTTCGGAGAGAGAAACCAACGTGCACTGTTGACGAACACCAGAAAAAACGTTGAGAAAAATTCACCAGCCACGTGCACCAATGAATATAGAAGGAAAGCCCCTCCGATAGCAGCACAAGTACAGCAGACTACCAATTATTTGCTAAAACTGTTGACCTTCAATGATTCGGAGAGAGAAACCCACGTGCCCTGTTTACGAACACCAGAAAAAACGTTGAGAAAAATTCACCAGCCACGTGCACCAATGAATATAGAAGGAAAGCCCCTCCGATAGCAGCATAAGTACAGCAGACTACCAATTATTTGCTAAAAGTGTTGACCTTCAATGATTCGGAGAGAGAAACCCACGTGCCCTGTTGACGAAAACCAGAAAAAACATTGAGAAAAATTCACCAGCCACGTGTACCAATAATATAGAAGGAAAGCCCCTCCGATAGCAACACAAGTACAGCAGACTAACAATTATTTGCTAAAACTGTTGACCCTCTAGGTTTCGAAAAGAGAAACCCACGTGCCCTGTTGACGAACACCAGAAAAAACGTTGAGAAAAATTCACCAGCCACGTGCACCAATGAATATAGAAGGAAAGCCCCTCCGATAGCAGCACAAGTACAGCAGACTACAAATTATTTTCTAAAACAGTTGACCCTCTAGGTTTCGGAGAGAGAAACCCACGTGCCCTGTTGACGAACACCAGAAAAAACGTTGAGAAAAATTCACGAGCCACGTGCACCAATGAATATAGAAGGAAAGCCCCTCCGATAGGAGCACAAGTACAGCAGACTACAAATTATTTTCTAAAACTGTTGACCTTCTAGGTTTCGGAGAGAGAAACCCACGTGCCCTGTTGACGAACACCAGAAAAAACGTTGAGAAAAATTCACCAGCCACGTGCACCAATGAATATAGAAGGAAAGCCCCTCCGATAGCAGCACAAGTACAGCAGACTAACAATTATTTGCTAAAACTGTTGACCCTCTAGGTTTCGGAGAGAGAAACCCACGTGCCCTGTTAAACGAACACCAGAAAAAACGTTGAGAAAAATTCACCAGCCACGTGCACCAATGAATATAGAAGGAAAGCCCCTCCGATAGCAGCACAAGTACAGCAGACTACAAATTATTTTCTAAAACAGTTGACCCTCTAGGTTTCGGAGAGAGAAACCCACGTGCCCTGTTGACGAACACCAGAAAAAACGTTGAGAAAAATTCACGAGCCACGTGCACCAATGAATATAGAAGGAAAGCCCCTCCGATAGGAGCACAAGTACAGCAGACTACAAATTATTTTCTAAAACTGTTGACCTTCTAGGTTTCGGAGAGAGAAACCCACGTGCCCTGTTGACGAACACCAGAAAAAACGTAGAGAAAAATTCACCAGCCACGTGCACCAATGAATATAGAAGGAAAGCCCCTCCGATAGCAGCACAAGTACAGCAGACTACCAATTATTTGCTAAAACTGTTGACCTTCAATGATTCGGAGAGAGAAACCCACGTGCCCTGTTGACGAAAACCAGAAAAAGCGTTGAGAAAAATTCACCAGCCACGTTCACCAATAATATAGAAGGAAAGCCCCTCCGATAGCAGCACAAGTACAGCAGACTAACAATTATTTGCTAAAACTGTTGACCCTCTAGGTTTCGGAGAGAGAAACCCACGTGCCCTGTTAAACGAACACCAGAAAAAACGTTGAGAAAAATTCACCAGCCACGTGCACCAATGAATATAGAAGGAAAGCCCCTCCGATAGGAGCACAAATACAGCAGACTACAAATTATTTTCTAAAACTGTTGACCCTCTAGGTTTCGGAGAGAGAAACCCACGTGCCCTGTTGACGAACACCAGAAAAAACGTTGAGAAAAATTCACCATCCACGTGCACCAATGAATATAGAAGGAAACCCCTCCGATAGGAGCACAAGTACAGCAGGCTACAAATTATTTTCTAAAACTGTAGACCTTCTAGGTTTCGGAGAGACAAACCCACGTGCCCTGTTGACGAACACCAGAAAGAACGTTGAGAAAAATTCACCAGCCACGTGCACCTATGAATATAGAAGGAAAGCCCCTCCGATAGGAGCACAAGTACAGCAGACTACAAATTTTTTTCTAAAACTGTTGACCTTCTAGGTTTCGGAGAGAGAAACCCACGTGCCCTGTTGACGAACACCAGAAAAAACGTTGAGAAAAATTCACCAGCCACGTGCACCAATGAATATAGAAGGAAAGCCCCTCCGATAGCAGCACAAGTACAGCAGACTAACAATTATTTGCTAAAACTGTTGACCCTCTAGGTTTCGGAGAGAGAAACCCACGTGCCCTGATGACGAACACCAGAAAAAACGTTGAGAAAAATTCACCAGCCACGTGCACCAATGAATATAGAAGGAAAGCCCCTCCGATAGCAGCACAAGTACAGCAGACTAACAATTATTTGCTAAAACTGTTGACCCTCTAGGTTTCGGAGAGAGAAACCCACGTGCCCTGTTGACGAACACCAGAAAAAACGTTGAGAAAAATTCACCAGCCACGTGCACCAATGAATATAGAAGGAAAGCCCCTCCGATAGGAGCACAAGTACAGCAGACTACAAATTATTTTCTAAAACTGTTGACCCTCTATGTTTCGGAGAGAGAAACCCACGTGCCCTGTTGACGAACACCAGAAAAAACGTTGAGAAAAATTCACCAGCCACGTGCACCAATGAATATAGAAGGAAAGCCCCTCCGATAGGAGCACAAGTACAGCAGACTACAAATTATTTTCTAAAACTGTTGACCTTCTAGGTTTCGGAGAGAGAAACCAACGTGCACTGTTGACGAACACCAGAAAAAACGTTGAGAAAAATTCACCAGCCACGTGCACCAATGAATATAGAAGGAAAGCCCCTCCGATAGCAGCACAAGTACAGCAGACTACCAATTATTTGCTAAAACTGTTGACCTTCAATGATTCGGAGAGAGAAACCTACGTGCCCTGTTTACGAACACCAGAAAAAACGTTGAGAAAAATTCACCAGCCACGTGCACCAATGAATATAGAAGGAAAGCCCCTCCGATAGCAGCACAAGTACAGCAGACTACAAATTATTTTCTAAAATTGTTGACCCTCTATGTTTCGGAGAGAGAAACCCACGTGCCCTGTTGACGAACACCAGAAAAAACGTTGTGAAAAATTCACAAGCCACGTGCACCAATGAATATAGAAGGAAAGCCCCTCCGATAGGAGCACAAGTACAGCAGACTACAAATTATTTTCTAAAACTGTTGACCTTCTAGGTTTCGGAGAGAGAAACCAACGTGCACTGTTGACGAACACCAGAAAAAACGTTGAGAAAAATTCACCAGCCACGTGCACCAATGAATATAGAAGGAAAGCCCCTCCGATAGCAGCACAAGTACAGCAGACTACCAATTATTTGCTAAAACTGTTGACCTTCAATGATTCGGAGAGAGAAACCCACGTGCCCTGTTTACGAACACCAGAAAAAACGTTGAGAAAAATTCACCAGCCACGTGCACCAATGAATATAGAAGGAAAGCCCCTTCGATAGCAGCACAAGTACAGCAGACTACCAATTATTTGCTAAAACTGTTGACCTTCAATGATTCGGAGAGAGAAACCCACGTGCCCTGTTGACGAAAACCAGAAAAACGTTGAGAAAAATTCACCAGCCACGTGCACCAATAATATAGAAGGAAAGCCCCTCCGATAGCAACACAAGTACAGCAGACTAACAATTATTTGCTAAAACTGTTGACCCTCTAGGTTTCGAAAAGAGAAACCCACGTGCCCTGTTGACGAACACCAGAAAAAACGTTGAGAAAAATTCACCAGCCACGTGCACCAATGAATATAGAAGGAAAGCCCCTCCGATAGCAGCACAAGTACAGCAGACTAACAATTATTTGCTAAAACTGTTGACCCTCTAGGTTTCGGAGAGAGAAACCCACGTGCCCTGTTAAACGAAAACCAGAAAAAACGTTGAGAAAAATTAACCAGCCACGTGCACCAATGAATATAGAAGGAAAGCCCCCCCGATAGCAACACAAGTACAGCAGACTACCACTTATTTGCTAAAACTGTTGACCTTCAATGATTCGGATAGAGAAACCTACGTGCCCTGTTGACGAACACCAGCAAAAACGTTGAGAAAAATTCACCAGCCACGTGCACCAATGAATATAGAAGGAAAGCCCCTCCGATAGCAGCACAAGTACAGCAGACTAACAATTATTTGCTAAAACTGTTGACCCTCTAGGTTTCGGAGAGAGAAACCCACGTGCCCTGTTGACGAACACCAGAAAAAACGTTGAGAAAAATTCACCATCCACGTGCACCAATGAATATAGAAGGAAAGCCCCTCCGATAGGAGCACAAGTACAGCAGACTACAAATTATTTTCTAAAACTGTTGACCCTCTAGGTTTCGGAGAGAGAAACCCACGTGCCCTGTTGACGAACACCAGAAAAAACGTTGAGAAAAATTCACCAGCCACGTGCACCAATGAATATAGAAGGAAAGCCCCTCCGATAGCAGCACAAGTACAGCAGACTACAAATTATTTTCTAAAACAGTTGACCCTCTAGGTTTCGGAGAGAGAAACCCACGTGCCCTGTTGACGAACACCAGAAAAAACGTTGAGAAAAATTCACGAGCCACGTGCACCAATGAATATAGAAGGAAAGCCCCTCCGATAGGAGCACAAGTACAGCAGACTACAAATTATTTTCTAAAACTGTTGACCTTCTAGGTTTCGGAGAGAGAAACCCACGTGCCCTGTTGACGAACACCAGAAAAAACGTTGAGAAAAATTCACCAGCCACGTGCACCAATGAATATAGAAGAAAAGCCCCCCCGATAGCAGCACAAGTACAGCAGACTACCAATTATTTGCTAAAACTGTTGACCTTCAATGATTCGGATAGAGAAACCTACGTGCCCTGTTGACGAACACCAGAAAAAACGTTGAGAAAAATTCACCAGCCACGTGCACCAATGAATATAGAAGGAAAGCCCCTCCGATAGCAGCACAAGTACAGCAGACTACCAATTATTTGCTAAAACTGTTGACCTTCAATGATTCGGATAGAGAAACCTACGTGCCCTGTTGACGAACACCAGAAAAAACGTTGAGAAAAATTCACCAGCCACGTGCACCAATGAATATAGAAGGAAAGCCCCTCCGCTAGCAGCACAAGTACAGCAGACTACCAATTATTTGCTAAAACTGTTGACCTTCAATGATTCGGAGAGAGAAACCCACGTGCCCTGATGACGAACACCAGAAAAAACGTTGAGAAAAATTCACCAGCCACGTGCACCAATGAATATAGAAGGAAAGCCCCTCCGATAGCAGCACAAGTACAGCAGACTACCAATTATTTGCTAAAACTGTTGACCTTCAATGATTCGGAGAGAGAAACCCACGTGCCCTGTTGACGAAAACCAGAAAAAACGTTGAGAAAAATTCACCAGCCACGTGCACCAATAATATAGAAGGAAAGCCCCTCCGATAGCAGCACAAGTACAGCAGACTAACAATTATTTGCTAAAACTGTTGACCCTCTAGGTTTCGGAGAGAGAAACCCACGTGCCCTGGTGACGAACACCAGAAAAAACGTTGAGAAAAATTCACCAGCCACGTGCACCAATGAATATAGAAGGAAAGCCCCTCCGATAGGAGCACAAGTACAGCAGACTACAAATTATATTCTAAAACTGTTGACCCTCTATGTTTCGGAGAGAGAAACCCACGTGCCCTGTTGACGAACACAAGAAAAAACGTTGAGAAAAATTCACCAGCCACGTGCACCAATGAATATAGAAGGAAAGCCCCTCCGATAGGAGCACAAGTACAGCAGACTACCAATTATTTGCTAAAACTGTTGACCTTCAATGATTCGGAGAGAGAAACCCACGTGCCCTGTTTACGAACACCAGAAAAAACGTTGAGAAAAATTCACCAGCCACGTGCACCAATGAATATAGAAGGAAAGCCCCTCCGATAGCAGCACAAGTACAGCAGACTACCAATTATTTGCTAAAACAGTTGACCTTCAATGATTCGGAGAGAGAAACAAACGTGCCCTGTTGACGAAAACTAGAAAAAACGTTGAGAAAAATTCACCAGCCACGTGCACCAATAATATAGAAGGAAAGCCCCTCCGATAGCAGCACAAGTACAGCAGACTAACAATTATTTGCTAATACTGTTGACCCTCTAGGTTTCGGAGAGAGAAACCCACGTGCCCTGTTGACGAACACCAGAAAAAACGTTGAGAAAAATTCACAAGCCACGTGCACCAATGAATATAGAAGGAAAGCCCCTCCGATAGCAGCACAAGTACAGCAGACTACCAATTATTTTCTAAAACAGTTGACCCTCTAGGTTTCGGAGAGAGAAACCCACGTGCCCTGTTGACGAACACCAGAAAAAACGTTGAAAAAATTCACGAGCCACGTGCACCAATGAATATAGAAGGAAAGCCCCTCCGATAGGAGCACAAGCACAGCAGACTACAAATTATTTTCTAAAACTGTTGACCTTCTAGGTTTCGGAGAGAGAAACCCACGTGCCCTGTTGACGAACACCAGAAAAAACGTTGAGAAAAATTCACCAGCCACGTGCACCAATGAATATAGAAGGAAAGCCCCTCCGATAGCATCACAAGTACAGCAGACTACCAATTATTTGCTAAAACTGTTGACCTTCAATGATTCGGAGAGAGAAACCCACGTGCCCTGTTGACGAAAACCAGAAAAAGCGTTGAGAAAAATTCACCAGCCACGTTCACCAATAATATAGAAGGAAAGCCCCTCCGATAGCAGCACAAGTACAGCAGACTAACAATTATTTGCTAAAACTGTTGACCCTCTAGGTTTCGGAGAGAGAAACCCACGTGCCCTGTTGACGAAAACCAGAAAAAACGTTGAGAAAAATTCACCAGCCACGTGCACCAATGAATATAGAAGGAAAGCCCCTCCGATAGCAGCACAAGTACAGCAGACTAACAATTATTTGCTAAAACTGTTGACCCTCTAGGTTTCGGAGAGAGAAACCCACGTGCCCTGTTAAACGAACACCAGAAAAAACGTTGAGAAAAATTCACCAGCCACGTGCACCAATGAATATAGAAGGAAAGCCCCTCCGATAGGAGCACAAGTACAGCAGACTACAAATTATTTTCTAAAACTGTTGACCCTCTAGGTTTCGGAGAGAGAAACCCACGTGCCCTGTTGACGAACACCAGAAAAAACGTTGAGAAAAATTCACCATCCACGTGCACCAATGAATATAGAAGGAAACCCCTCCGATAGGAGCACAAGTACAGCAGGCTACAAATTATTTTCTAAAACTGTAGACCTTCTAGGTTTCGGAGAGAGAAACCCACGTGCCCTGTTGACGAACACCAGAAAAAACGTTGAGAAAAATTCACAAGCCACGTGCACCAATGAATATAGAAGGAAAGCCCCTCCGATAGCAGCACAAGTACAGCAGACTACAAATTATTTTCTAAAACAGTTGACCCTCTAGGTTTCGGAGAGAGAAACCCACGTGCCCTGTTGACGAACACCAGAAAAAACGTTGAAAAAATTCACGAGCCACGTGCACCAATGAATATAGAAGGAAAGCCCCTCCGATAGGAGCACAAGTACAGCAGACTACAAATTATTTTCTAAAACTGTTGACCTTCTAGGTTTCGGAGAGAGAAACCCACGTGCCCTGTTGACGAACACCAGAAAAAACGTTGAGAAAAATTCACCAGCCACGTGCACCAATGAATATAGAAGGAAAGCCCCTCCGATAGCATCACAAGTACAGCAGACTACCAATTATTTGCTAAAACTGTTGACCTTCAATGATTCGGAGAGAGAAACCCACGTGCCCTGTTGACGAAAACCAGAAAAAGCGTTGAGAAAAATTCACCAGCCACGTTCACCAATAATATAGAAGGAAAGCCCCTCCGATAGCAGCACAAGTACAGCAGACTAACAATTATTTGCTAAAACTGTTGACCCTCTAGGTTTCGGAGAGAGAAACCCACGTGCCCTGTTGACGAACACCAGAAAAAACGTTGAGAAAAATTCACCAGCCACGTGCACCAATGAATATAGAAGGAAAGCCCCTCCGATAGCAGCACAAGTACAGCAGACTAACAATTATTTGCTAAAACTGTTGACCCTCTAGGTTTCGGAGAGAGAAACCCACGTGCCCTGTTAAACGAACACCAGAAAAAACGTTGAGAAAAATTCACCATCCACGTGCACCAATGAATATAGAAGGAAACCCCTCCGATAGGAGCACAAGTACAGCAGGCTACAAATTATTTTCTAAAACTGTAGACCTTCTAGGTTTCGGAGAGAGAAACCCACGTGCCCTGTTTACGAACACCAGAAAAAGCGTTGAGAAAAATTCACCAGCCACGTGCACCAATGAATATAGAAGGAAAGCCCCTCCGATAGCAGCACAAGTACAGCAGAATACCAATTATTTGCTAAAACTGTTGACCTTCAATGATTCGGAGAGAGAAACCCACGTGCCCTGTTGACGAAAACCAGAAAAACGTTGAGAAAAATTCACCAGCCACGTGCACCAATAATATAGAAGGAAAGCCCCTCCGATAGCAACACAAGTACAGCAGACTAACAATTATTTGCTAAAACTGTTGACCCTCTAGGTTTCGAAAAGAGAAACCCACGTGCCCTGTTGACGAACACCAGAAAAAACGTTGAGAAAAATTCACCAGCCACGTGCACCAATGAATATAGAAGGAAAGCCCCTCCGATAGCAGCACAAGTACAGCAGACTAACAATTATTTGCTAAAACTGTTGACCCTCTAGGTTTCGGAGAGAGAAACCCACGTGCCCTGTTAAACGAAAACCAGAAAAAACGTTGAGAAAAATTCACGAGCCACGTGCACCAATGAATATAGAAGGAAAGCCCCTCCGATAGCAGCACAAGTACAGCAGACTACAAATTATTTTCTAAAACTGTTGACCTTCTAGGTTTCGGAGAGAGAAACCCACGTGCCCTGTTAAACGAAAACCAGAAAAAACGTTGAGAAAAATTCACCAGCCACGTGCACCAATGAATATAGAAGGAAAGCCCCTCCGATAGCAGCACAAGTACAGCAGACTACCAATTATTTGCTAAAACAGTTGACCTTCAATGATTCGGAGAGAGAAACAAACGTGCCCTGTTGACGAAAACTAGAAAAAACGTTGAGAAAAATTCACCAGCCACGTGCACCAATAATATAGAAGGAAAGCCCCTCCGATAGCAGCACAAGTACAGCAGACTAACAATTATTTGCTAATACTGTTGACCCTCTAGGTTTCGGAGAGAGAAACCCACGTGCCCTGTTGACGAACACCAGAAAAAACGTTGAGAAAAATTCACAAGCCACGTGCACCAATGAATATAGAAGGAAAGCCCCTCCGATAGCAGCACAAGTACAGCAGACTACCAATTATTTTCTAAAACAGTTGACCCTCTAGGTTTCGGAGAGAGAAACCCACGTGCCCTGTTGACGAACACCAGAAAAAACGTTGAAAAAATTCACGAGCCACGTGCACCAATGAATATAGAAGGAAAGCCCCTCCGATAGGAGCACAAGTACAGCAGACTACAAATTATTTTCTAAAACTGTTGACCTTCTAGGTTTCGGAGAGAGAAACCCACGTGCCCTGTTGACGAACACCAGAAAAAACGTTGAGAAAAATTCACCAGCCACGTGCACCAATGAATATAGAAGGAAAGCCCCTCCGATAGCATCACAAGTACAGCAGACTACCAATTATTTGCTAAAACTGTTGACCTTCAATGATTCGGAGAGAGAAACCCACGTGCCCTGTTGACGAAAACCAGAAAAAGCGTTGAGAAAAATTCACCAGCCACGTTCACCAATAATATAGAAGGAAAGCCCCTCCGATAGCAGCACAAGTACAGCAGACTAACAATTATTTGCTAAAACTGTTGACCCTCTAGGTTTCGGAGAGAGAAACCCACGTGCCCTGTTGACGAAAACCAGAAAAAACGTTGAGAAAAATTCACCAGCCACGTGCACCAATGAATATAGAAGGAAAGCCCCTCCGATAGCAGCACAAGTACAGCAGACTAACAATTATTTGCTAAAACTGTTGACCCTCTAGGTTTCGGAGAGAGAAACCCACGTGCCCTGTTAAACGAACACCAGAAAAAACGTTGAGAAAAATTCACCAGCCACGTGCACCAATGAATATAGAAGGAAAGCCCCTCCGATAGGAGCACAAGTACAGCAGACTACAAATTATTTTCTAAAACTGTTGACCCTCTAGGTTTCGGAGAGAGAAACCCACGTGCCCTGTTGACGAACACCAGAAAAAACGTTGAGAAAAATTCACCAGCCACGTGCACCAATGAATATAGAAGGAAAGCCCCTCCGATAGCAGCACAAGTACAGCAGACTACCAATTATTTGCTAAAACTGTTGACCTTCAATGATTCGGATAGAGAAACCTACGTGCCCTGTTGACGAACACCAGAAAAAACGTTGAGAAAAATTCACCAGCCACGTGCACCAATGAATATAGAAGGAAAGCCCCTCCGCTAGCAGCACAAGTACAGCAGACTACCAATTATTTGCTAAAACTGTTGACCTTCAATGATTCGGAGAGAGAAACCCACGTGCCCTGATGACGAACACCAGAAAAAACGTTGAGAAAAATTCACCAGCCACGTGCACCAATGAATATAGAAGGAAAGCCCCTCCGATAGCAGCACAAGTACAGCAGACTACCAATTATTTGCTAAAACTGTTGACCTTCAATGATTCGGAGAGAGAAACCCACGTGCCCTGTTGACGAAAACCAGAAAAAACGTTGAGAAAAATTCACCAGCCACGTGCACCAATAATATAGAAGGAAAGCCCCTCCGATAGCAGCACAAGTACAGCAGACTAACAATTATTTGCTAAAACTGTTGACCCTCTAGGTTTCGGAGAGAGAAACCCACGTGCCCTGGTGACGAACACCAGAAAAAACGTTGAGAAAAATTCACCAGCCACGTGCACCAATGAATATAGAAGGAAAGCCCCTCCGATAGGAGCACAAGTACAGCAGACTACAAATTATATTCTAAAACTGTTGACCCTCTATGTTTCGGAGAGAGAAACCCACGTGCCCTGTTGACGAACACCAGAAAAAACGTTGAGAAAAATTCACCAGCCACGTGCACCAATGAATATAGAAGGAAAGCCCCTCCGATAGGAGCACAAGTACAGCAGACTACCAATTATTTGCTAAAACTGTTGACCTTCAATGATTCGGAGAGAGAAACCCACGTGCCCTGTTTACGAACACCAGAAAAAACGTTGAGAAAAATTCACCAGCCACGTGCACCAATGAATATAGAAGGAAAGCCCCTCCGATAGCAGCACAAGTACAGCAGACTACCAATTATTTGCTAAAACAGTTGACCTTCAATGATTCGGAGAGAGAAACAAACGTGCCCTGTTGACGAAAACTAGAAAAAACGTTGAGAAAAATTCACCAGCCACGTGCACCAATAATATAGAAGGAAAGCCCCTCCGATAGCAGCACAAGTACAGCAGACTAACAATTATTTGCTAATACTGTTGACCCTCTAGGTTTCGGAGAGAGAAACCCACGTGCCCTGTTGACGAACACCAGAAAAAACGTTGAGAAAAATTCACAAGCCACGTGCACCAATGAATATAGAAGGAAAGCCCCTCCGATAGCAGCACAAGTACAGCAGACTACCAATTATTTTCTAAAACAGTTGACCCTCTAGGTTTCGGAGAGAGAAACCCACGTGCCCTGTTGACGAACACCAGAAAAAACGTTGAAAAAATTCACGAGCCACGTGCACCAATGAATATAGAAGGAAAGCCCCTCCGATAGGAGCACAAGTACAGCAGACTACAAATTATTTTCTAAAACTGTTGACCTTCTAGGTTTCGGAGAGAGAAACCCACGTGCCCTGTTGACGAACACCAGAAAAAACGTTGAGAAAAATTCACCAGCCACGTGCACCAATGAATATAGAAGGAAAGCCCCTCCGATAGCATCACAAGTACAGCAGACTACCAATTATTTGCTAAAACTGTTGACCTTCAATGATTCGGAGAGAGAAACCCACGTGCCCTGTTGACGAAAACCAGAAAAAGCGTTGAGAAAAATTCACCAGCCACGTTCACCAATAATATAGAAGGAAAGCCCCTCCGATAGCAGCACAAGTACAGCAGACTAACAATTATTTGCTAAAACTGTTGACCCTCTAGGTTTCGGAGAGAGAAACCCACGTGCCCTGTTGACGAAAACCAGAAAAAACGTTGAGAAAAATTCACCAGCCACGTGCACCAATGAATATAGAAGGAAAGCCCCTCCGATAGCAGCACAAGTACAGCAGACTAACAATTATTTGCTAAAACTGTTGACCCTCTAGGTTTCGGAGAGAGAAACCCACGTGCCCTGTTAAACGAACACCAGAAAAAACGTTGAGAAAAATTCACCAGCCACGTGCACCAATGAATATAGAAGGAAAGCCCCTCCGATAGGAGCACAAGTACAGCAGACTACAAATTATTTTCTAAAACTGTTGACCCTCTAGGTTTCGGAGAGAGAAACCCACGTGCCCTGTTGACGAACACCAGAAAAAACGTTGAGAAAAATTCACCATCCACGTGCACCAATGAATATAGAAGGAAACCCCTCCGATAGGAGCACAAGTACAGCAGGCTACAAATTATTTTCTAAAACTGTAGACCTTCTAGGTTTCGGAGAGAGAAACCCACGTGCCCTGTTGACGAACACCAGAAAAAACGTTGAGAAAAATTCACAAGCCACGTGCACCAATGAATATAGAAGGAAAGCCCCTCCGATAGCAGCACAAGTACAGCAGACTACAAATTATTTTCTAAAACAGTTGACCCTCTAGGTTTCGGAGAGAGAAACCCACGTGCCCTGTTGACGAACACCAGAAAAAACGTTGAAAAAATTCACGAGCCACGTGCACCAATGAATATAGAAGGAAAGCCCCTCCGATAGGAGCACAAGTACAGCAGACTACAAATTATTTTCTAAAACTGTTGACCTTCTAGGTTTCGGAGAGAGAAACCCACGTGCCCTGTTGACGAACACCAGAAAAAACGTTGAGAAAAATTCACCAGCCACGTGCACCAATGAATATAGAAGGAAAGCCCCTCCGATAGCATCACAAGTACAGCAGACTACCAATTATTTGCTAAAACTGTTGACCTTCAATGATTCGGAGAGAGAAACCCACGTGCCCTGTTGACGAAAACCAGAAAAAGCGTTGAGAAAAATTCACCAGCCACGTTCACCAATAATATAGAAGGAAAGCCCCTCCGATAGCAGCACAAGTACAGCAGACTAACAATTATTTGCTAAAACTGTTGACCCTCTAGGTTTCGGAGAGAGAAACCCACGTGCCCTGTTGACGAACACCAGAAAAAACGTTGAGAAAAATTCACCAGCCACGTGCACCAATGAATATAGAAGGAAAGCCCCTCCGATAGCAGCACAAGTACAGCAGACTAACAATTATTTGCTAAAACTGTTGACCCTCTAGGTTTCGGAGAGAGAAACCCACGTGCCCTGTTAAACGAACACCAGAAAAAACGTTGAGAAAAATTCACCAGCCACGTGCACCAATGAATATAGAAGGAAAGCCCCTCCGATAGGAGCACAAGTACAGCAGACTACAAATTATTTTCTAAAACTGTTGACCCTCTAGGTTTCGGAGAGAGAAACCCACGTGCCCTGTTGACGAACACCAGAAAAAACGTTGAGAAAAATTCACCATCCACGTGCACCAATGAATATAGAAGGAAACCCCTCCGATAGGAGCACAAGTACAGCAGGCTACAAATTATTTTCTAAAACTGTAGACCTTCTAGGTTTCGGAGAGAGAAACCCACGTGCCCTGTTTACGAACACCAGAAAAAGCGTTGAGAAAAATTCACCAGCCACGTGCACCAATGAATATAGAAGGAAAGCCCCTCCGATAGCAGCACAAGTACAGCAGAATACCAATTATTTGCTAAAACTGTTGACCTTCAATGATTCGGAGAGAGAAACCCACGTGCCCTGTTGACGAAAACCAGAAAAACGTTGAGAAAAATTCACCAGTCACGTGCACCAATAATATAGAAGGAAAGCCCCTCCGATAGCAACACAAGTACAGCAGACTAACAATTATTTGCTAAAACTGTTGACCCTCTAGGTTTCGAAAAGAGAAACCCACGTGCCCTGTTGACGAACACCAGAAAAAACGTTGAGAAAAATTCACCAGCCACGTGCACCAATGAATATAGAAGGAAAGCCCCTCCGATAGCAGCACAAGTACAGCAGACTAACAATTATTTGCTAAAACTGTTGACCCTCTAGGTTTCGGAGAGAGAAACCCACGTGCCCTGTTAAACGAAAACCAGAAAAAACGTTGAGAAAAATTCACGAGCCACGTGCACCAATGAATATAGAAGGAAAGCCCCTCCGATAGCAGCACAAGTACAGCAGACTACAAATTATTTTCTAAAACTGTTGACCTTCTAGGTTTCGGAGAGAGAAACCCACGTGCCCTGTTAAACGAAAACCAGAAAAAACGTTGAGAAAAATTCACCAGCCACGTGCACCAATGAATATAGAAGGAAAGCCCCTCCGATAGCAGCACAAGTACAGCAGACTACCAATTATTTGCTAAAACAGTTGACCTTCAATGATTCGGAGAGAGAAACAAACGTGCCCTGTTGACGAAAACTAGAAAAAACGTTGAGAAAAATTCACCAGCCACGTGCACCAATAATATAGAAGGAAAGCCCCTCCGATAGCAGCACAAGTACAGCAGACTAACAATTATTTGCTAATACTGTTGACCCTCTAGGTTTCGGAGAGAGAAACCCACGTGCCCTGTTGACGAACACCAGAAAAAACGTTGAGAAAAATTCACAAGCCACGTGCACCAATGAATATAGAAGGAAAGCCCCTCCGATAGGAGCACAAGTACAGCAGACTACAAATTATTTTCTAAAACTGTTGACCCTCTAGGTTTCGGAGAGAGAAACCCACGTGCCCTGTTGACGAACACCAGAAAAAACGTTGAGAAAAATTCACCATCCACGTGCACCAATGAATATAGAAGGAAACCCCTCCGATAGGAGCACAAGTACAGCAGGCTACAAATTATTTTCTAAAACTGTAGACCTTCTAGGTTTCGGAGAGAGAAACCCACGTGCCCTGTTGACGAACACCAGAAAGAACGTTGAGAAAAATTCACCAGCCACGTGCACCTATGAATATAGAAGGAAAGCCCCTCCGATAGCAGCACAAGTACAGCAGACTACCAATTATTTGCTAAAACTGTTGACCTTCAATGATTCGGAGAGAGAAACCCACGTGCCCTGATGACGAACACCAGAAAAAACGTTGAGAAAAATTCACCAGCCACGTGCACCAATGAATATAGAAGGAAAGCCCCTCCGATAGCAGCACAAGTACAGCAGACTATCAATTATTTGCTAAAACTGTTGACCCTCTAGGTTTCGGAGAGAGAAACCCACGTGCCCTGTTGACGAACACCAGAAAAAACGTTGAGAAAAATTCACCAGCCACGTGCACCAATGAATATAGAAGGAAAGCCCCTCCGATAGGAGCACAAGTACAGCAGACTACAAATTATTTTCTAAAACTGTTGACCCTCTATGTTTCGGAGAGAGAAACCCACGTGCCCTGTTGACGAACACCAGAAAAAACGTTGAGAAAAATTCACCAGCCACGTGCACCAATGAATATAGAAGGAAAGCCCCTCCGATAGCAGCACAAGTACAGCAGACTACAAATTTTTTTCTAAAACTGTTGACCTTCTAGGTTTCGTAGAGAGAAACCCACGTGCCCTGTTGACGATCACCAGAAAAAACGTTGAGAAAAATTCACCAGCCACGTGCACCAATGAATATAGAAGGAAAGCCCCTCCGATAGCAGCACAAGTACAGCAGACTACCAATTATTTGCTAAAACTGTTGACCTTCAATGATTCGGAGAGAGAAACCCACGTGCCCTGATGACGAACAACAGAAAAAACGTTGAGAAAAATTCACCAGCCACGTGCACCAATGAATATAGAAGGAAAGCCCCTCCGATAGCAGCACAAGTACAGCAGACTACCAATTATTTGCTAAAACTGTTGACCTTCAATGATTCGGAGAGAGAAACCCATGTGCCCTGATGACGAACACCAGAAAAAACGTTGAGAAAAATTCACCAGCCACGTGCACCAATGAATATAGAAGGAAAGCCCCTCCGATAGCAGCACAAGTACAGCAGACTAACAATTATTTGCTAAAACTGTTGACCCTCTAGGTTTCGGAGAGAGAAACCCACGTGCCCTGTTGACGAACACCAGAAAAAACGTTGAGAAAAATTCACCAGCCACGTGCACCAATGAATATAGAAGGAAAGCCCCTCCGATAGGAGTACAAGTACAGCAGACTACAAATTATTTTCTAAAACTGTTGACCCTCTATGTTTCGGAGAGAGAAACCCACGTGCCCTGTTGACGAACACCAGAAAAAACGTTGAGAAAAATTCACCAGCCACGTGCACCAATGAATATAGAAGGAAAGCCCCTCAGATAGCAGCACAAGTACAGCAGACTACAAATTTTTTTCTAAAACTGTTGACCTTCTAGGTTTCGGAGAGAGAAACCCACGTGCCCTGTTGACGAACACCAGAAAAAACGTTGAGAAAAATTCACCAGCCACGTGCACCAATGAATATAGAAGGAAAGCCCCTCCGATAGCAGCACAAGTACAGCAGACTACCAATTATGTGCTAAAACTGTTGACCTTCAATGATTCGGAGAGAGAAACCCACGTGCCCTGATGACGAACACCAGAAAAAACGTTGAGAAAAATTCACCAGCCACGTGCACCAATGAATATAGAAGGAAAGCCCCTCCGATAGCAGCACAAGTACAGCAGACTAACAATTATTTGCTAAAACTGTTGACCCTCTAGGTTTCGGAGAGAGAAACCCACGTGCCCTGTTGACGAACACCAGAAAAAACGTTGAGAAAAATTCACCAGCCACGTGCACCAATGAATATAGAAGGAAAGCCCCTCCGATAGGAGCACAAGTACAGCAGACTACAAATTTTTTTCTAAAACTGTTGACCTTCTAGGTTTCGGAGAGAGAAACCCACGTGCCCTGTTGACGAACACCAGAAAAAACGTTGAGAAAAATTCACCAGCCACGTGCACCAATGAATATAGAAGGAAAGCCCCTCCGATAGCAGCACAAGTACAGCAGACTAACAATTATTTGCTAAAACTGTTGACCCTCTAGGTTTCGGAGAGAGAAACCCACGTGCCCTGATGACGAACACCAGAAAAAACGTTGAGAAAAATTCACCAGCCACGTGCACCAATGAATATAGAAGGAAAGCCCCTCCGATAGCAGCACAAGTACAGCAGACTAACAATTATTTGCTAAAACTGTTGACCCTCTAGGTTTCGGAGAGAGAAACCCACGTGCCCTGTTGACGAACACCAGAAAAAACGTTGAGAAAAATTCACCAGCCACGTGCACCAATGAATATAGAAGGAAAGCCCCTCCGATAGGAGCACAAGTACAGCAGACTACAAATTATTTTCTAAAACTGTTGACCCTCTATGTTTCGGAGAGAGAAACCCACGTGCCCTGTTGACGAACACCAGAAAAAACGTTGAGAAAAATTCACCAGCCACGTGCACCAATGAATATAGAAGGAAAGCCCCTCCGATAGGAGCACAAGTACAGCAGACTACAAATTATTTTCTAAAACTGTTGACCTTCTAGGTTTCGGAGAGAGAAACCAACGTGCACTGTTGACGAACACCAGAAAAAACGTTGAGAAAAATTCACCAGCCACGTGCACCAATGAATATAGAAGGAAAGCCCCTCCGATAGCAGCACAAGTACAGCAGACTACCAATTATTTGCTAAAACTGTTGACCTTCAATGATTCGGAGAGAGAAACCTACGTGCCCTGTTTACGAACACCAGAAAAAACGTTGAGAAAAATTCACCAGCCACGTGCACCAATGAATATAGAAGGAAAGCCCCTCCGATAGCAGCACAAGTACAGCAGACTACAAATTATTTTCTAAAATTGTTGACCCTCTATGTTTCGGAGAGAGAAACCCACGTGCCCTGTTGACGAACACCAGAAAAAACGTTGTGAAAAATTCACAAGCCACGTGCACCAATGAATATAGAAGGAAAGCCCCTCCGATAGGAGCACAAGTACAGCAGACTACAAATTATTTTCTAAAACTGTTGACCTTCTAGGTTTCGGAGAGAGAAACCAACGTGCACTGTTGACGAACACCAGAAAAAACGTTGAGAAAAATTCACCAGCCACGTGCACCAATGAATATAGAAGGAAAGCCCCTCCGATAGCAGCACAAGTACAGCAGACTACCAATTATTTGCTAAAACTGTTGACCTTCAATGATTCGGAGAGAGAAACCCACGTGCCCTGTTTACGAACACCAGAAAAAACGTTGAGAAAAATTCACCAGCCACGTGCACCAATGAATATAGAAGGAAAGCCCCTTCGATAGCAGCACAAGTACAGCAGACTACCAATTATTTGCTAAAACTGTTGACCTTCAATGATTCGGAGAGAGAAACCCACGTGCCCTGTTGACGAAAACCAGAAAAAACATTGAGAAAAATTCACCAGCCACGTGCACCAATAATATAGAAGGAAAGCCCCTCCGATAGCAACACAAGTACAGCAGACTAACAATTATTTGCTAAAACTGTTGACCCTCTAGGTTTCGAAAAGAGAAACCCACGTGCCCTGTTGACGAACACCAGAAAAAACGTTGAGAAAAATTCACCAGCCACGTGCACCAATGAATATAGAAGGAAAGCCCCTCCGATAGCAGCACAAGTACAGCAGACTACAAATTATTTTCTAAAACTGTTGACCCTCTAGGTTTCGGAGAGAGAAACCCACGTTCCCTGTTGACGAACACCAGAAAAAACGTTGAGAAAAATTCACCAGCCACGTGCACCAATGAATATAGAAGGAAAGCCCCTCCGATAGCAGCACAAGTACAGCAGACTACAAATTATTTTCTAAAACAGTTGACCCTCTAGGTTTCGGAGAGAGAAACCCACGTGCCCTGTTGACGAACACCAGAAAAAACGTTGAGAAAAATTCACGAGCCACGTGCACCAATGAATATAGAAGGAAAGCCCCTCCGATAGGAGCACAAGTACAGCAGACTACAAATTATTTTCTAAAACTGTTGACCTTCTAGGTTTCGGAGAGAGAAACCCACGTGCCCTGTTGACGAACACCAGAAAAAACGTTGAGAAAAATTCACCAGCCACGTGCACCAATGAATATAGAAGGAAAGCCCCTCCGATAGCAGCACAAGTACAGCAGACTACCAATTATTTGCTAAAACTGTTGACCTTCAATGATTCGGAGAGAGAAACCCACGTGCCCTGTTGACGAACACCAGAAAAAACGTTGAGAAAAATTCACCATCCACGTGCACCAATGAATATAGAAGGAAACCCCTCCGATAGGAGCACAAGTACAGCAGGCTACAAATTATTTTCTAAAACTGTAGACCTTCTAGGTTTCGGAGAGAGAAACCCACGTGCCCTGTTGACGAACACCAGAAAGAACGTTGAGAAAAATTCACCAGCCACGTGCACCTATGAATATAGAAGGAAAGCCCCTCCGATAGGAGCACAAGTACAGCAGACTACAAATTTTTTTCTAAAACTGTTGACCTTCTAGGTTTCGGAGAGAGAAACCCACGTGCCCTGTTGACGAACACCAGAAAAAACGTTGAGAAAAATTCACCAGCCACGTGCACCAATGAATATAGAAGGAAAGCCCCTCCGATAGCAGCACAAGTACAGCAGACTAACAATTATTTGCTAAAACTGTTGACCCTCTAGGTTTCGGAGAGAGAAACCCACGTGCCCTGTTGACGAACACCAGAAAAAACGTTGAGAAAAATTCACCAGCCACGTGCACCAATGAATATAGAAGGAAAGCCCCTCCGATAGGAGCACAAGTACAGCAGACTACAAATTATTTTCTAAAACTGTTGACCCTCTATGTTTCGGAGAGAGAAACCCACGTGCCCTGTTGACGAACACCAGAAAAAACGTTGAGAAAAATTCACCAGCCACGTGCACCAATGAATATAGAAGGAAAGCCCCTCCGATAGCAGCACAAGTACAGCAGACTACAAATTTTTTTCTAAAACTGTTGACCTTCTAGGTTTCGGAGAGAGAAACCCATTGCCCTGTTGACGAACACCAGAAAAAACGTTGAGAAAAATTCACCAGCCACGTGCACCAATGAATATAGAAGGAAAGCCCCTCCGATAGCAGCACAAGTACAGCAGACTACCAATTATTTGCTAAAACTGTTGACCTTCAATGATTCGGAGAGAGAAACCCACGTGCCCTGATGACGAACACCAGAAAAAACGTTGAGAAAAATTCACCAGCCACGTGCACCAATGAATATAGAAGGAAAGCCCCTCCGATAGCAGCACAAGTACAGCAGACTACCAATTATTTGCTAAAACTGTTGACCTTCAATGATTCGAAGAGAGAAACCCACGTGCCCTGTTGACGAAAACCAGAAAAAGCGTTGAGAAAAATTCACCAGCCACGTTCACCAATAATATAGAAGGAAAGCCCCTCCGATAGCAGCACAAGTACAGCAGACTAACAATTATTTGCTAAAACTGTTGACCCTCTAGGTTTCGGAGAGAGAAACCCACGTGCCCTGTTGACGAACACCAGAAAAAACGTTGAGAAAAATTCACCAGCCACGTGCACCATTGAATATAGAAGGAAAGCCCCTCCGATAGCAGCACAAGTACAGCAGACTAACAATTATTTGCTAAAACTGTTGACCCTCTAGGTTTCGGAGAGAGAAACCCACGTGCCCTGTTAAACGAACACCAGAAAAAACGTTGAGAAAAATTCACCAGCCACGTGCACCAATGAATATAGAAGGAAAGCCCCTCCGATAGGAGCACAAATACAGCAGACTACAAATTATTTTCTAAAACTGTTGACCCTCTAGGTTTCGGAGAGAGAAACCCACGTGCCCTGTTGACGAACACCAGAAAAAACGTTGAGAAAAATTCACCATCCACGTGCACCAATGAATATAGAAGGAAACCCCTCCGATAGGAGCACAAGTACAGCAGGCTACAAATTATTTTCTAAAACTGTAGACCTTCTAGGTTTCGGAGAGAGAAACCCACGTGCCCTGTTGACGAACACCAGAAAGAACGTTGAGAAAAATTCACCAGCCACGTGCACCTATGAATATAGAAGGAAAGCCCCTCCGATAGGAGCACAAGTACAGCAGACTACAAATTATTTTCTAAAACTGTTGACCCTCTATGTTTCGGAGAGAGAAACCCACGTGCCCTGTTGACGAACACCAGAAAAAACGTTGAGAAAAATTCACCAGCCACGTGCACCAATGAATATAGAAGGAAAGCCCCTCCGATAGGAGCACAAGTACAGCAGACTACAAATTATTTTCTAAAACTGTTGACCTTCTAGGTTTCGGAGAGAGAAACCAACGTGCACTGTTGACGAACACCAGAAAAAACGTTGAGAAAAATTCACCAGCCACGTGCACCAATGAATATAGAAGGAAAGCCCCTCCGATAGCAGCACAAGTACAGCAGACTACCAATTATTTGCTAAAACTGTTGACCTTCAATGATTCGGAGAGAGAAACCCACGTGCCCTGTTTACGAACACCAGAAAAAACGTTGAGAAAAATTCACCAGCCACGTGCACCAATGAATATAGAAGGAAAGCCCCTCCGATAGCAGCACAAGTACAGCAGACTACAAATTATTTTCTAAAATTGTTGACCCTCTATGTTTCGGAGAGAGAAACCCACGTGCCCTGTTGACGAACACCAGAAAAAACGTTGTGAAAAATTCACAAGCCACGTGCACCAATGAATATAGAAGGAAAGCCCCTCCGATAGGAGCACAAGTACAGCAGACTACAAATTATTTTCTAAAACTGTTGACCTTCTAGGTTTCGGAGAGAGAAACCAACGTGCACTGTTGACGAACACCAGAAAAAACGTTGAGAAAAATTCACCAGCCACGTGCACCAATGAATATAGAAGGAAAGCCCCTCCGATAGCAGCACAAGTACAGCAGACTACCAATTATTTGCTAAAACTGTTGACCTTCAATGATTCGGAGAGAGAAACCCACGTGCCCTGTTTACGAACACCAGAAAAAACGTTGAGAAAAATTCACCAGCCACGTGCACCAATGAATATAGAAGGAAAGCCCCTCCGATAGCAGCACAAGTACAGCAGACTACCAATTATTTGCTAAAACTGTTGACCTTCAATGATTCGGAGAGAGAAACCCACGTGCCCTGTTGACGAAAACCAGAAAAAACATTGAGAAAAATTCACCAGCCACGTGCACCAATAATATAGAAGGAAAGCCCCTCCGATAGCAACACAAGTACAGCAGACTAACAATTATTTGCTAAAACTGTTGACCCTCTAGGTTTCGAAAAGAGAAACCCACGTGCCCTGTTGACGAACACCAGAAAAAACGTTGAGAAAAATTCACCAGCCACGTGCACCAATGAATATAGAAGGAAAGCCCCTCCGATAGCAGCATAAGTACAGCAGACTACAAATTATTTTCTAAAACTGTTGACCCTCTAGGTTTCGGAGAGAGAAACCCACGTTCCCTGTTGACGAACACCAGAAAAAACGTTGAGAAAAATTCACCAGCCACGTGCACCAATGAATATAGAAGGAAAGCCCCTCCGATAGCAGCACAAGTACAGCAGACTACAAATTATTTTCTAAAACAGTTGACCCTCTAGGTTTCGGAGAGAGAAACCCACGTGCCCTGTTGACGAACACCAGAAAAAACGTTGAGAAAAATTCACGAGCCACGTGCACCAATGAATATAGAAGGAAAGCCCCTCCGATAGGAGCACAAGTACAGCAGACTACAAATTATTTTCTAAAACTGTTGACCTTCTAGGTTTCGGAGAGAGAAACCCACGTGCCCTGTTGACGAACACCAGAAAAAACGTTGAGAAAAATTCACCAGCCACGTGCACCAATGAATATAGAAGGAAAGCCCCTCCGATAGCAGCACAAGTACAGCAGACTACCAATTATTTGCTAAAACTGTTGACCTTCAATGATTCGGAGAGAGAAACCCACGTGCCCTGTTTACGAACACCAGAAAAAACGTTGAGAAAAATTCACCAGCCACGTGCACCAATGAATATAGAAGGAAAGCCCCTCCGATAGCAGCACAAGTACAGCAGACTACAAATTATTTTCTAAAATTGTTGACCCTCTATGTTTCGGAGAGAGAAACCCACGTGCCCTGTTGACGAACACCAGAAAAAACGTTGTGAAAAATTCACAAGCCACGTGCACCAATGAATATAGAAGGAAAGCCCCTCCGATAGGAGCACAAGTACAGCAGACTACAAATTATTTTCTAAAACTGTTGACCTTCTAGGTTTCGGAGAGAGAAACCAACGTGCACTGTTGACGAAAACCAGAAAAAACATTGAGAAAAATTCACCAGCCACGTGCACCAATAATATAGAAGGAAAGCCCCTCCGATAGCAACACAAGTACAGCAGACTAACAATTATTTGCTAAAACTGTTGACCCTCTAGGTTTCGAAAAGAGAAACCCACGTGCCCTGTTGACGAACACCAGAAAAAACGTTGAGAAAAATTCACCAGCCACGTGCACCAATGAATATAGAAGGAAAGCCCCTCCGATAGCAGCACAAGTACAGCAGACTACAAATTATTTTCTAAAACTGTTGACCCCCTAGGTTTCGGAGAGAGAAACCCACGTTCCCTGTTGACGAACACCAGAAAAAACGTTGAGAAAAATTCACCAGCCACGTGCACCAATGAATATAGAAGGAAAGCCCCTCCGATAGCAGCACAAGTACAGCAGACTACAAATTATTTTCTAAAACAGTTGACCCTCTAGGTTTCGGAGAGAGAAACCCACGTGCCCTGTTGACGAAAACCAGAAAAAACATTGAGAAAAATTCACCAGCCACGTGCACCAATAATATAGAAGGAAAGCCCCTCCGATAGCAACACAAGTACAGCAGACTAACAATTATTTGCTAAAACTGTTGACCCTCTAGGTTTCGAAAAGAGAATCCCACGTGCCCTGTTGACGAACACCAGAAAAAACGTTGAGAAAAATTCACCAGCCACGTGCACCAATGAATATAGAAGGAAAGCCCCTCCGATAGCAGCACAAGTACAGCAGACTACAAATTATTTTCTAAAACTGTTGACCCTCTAGGTTTCGGAGAGAGAAACCCACGTTCCCTGTTGACGAACACCAGAAAAAACGTTGAGAAAAATTCACCAGCCACGTGCACCAATGAATATAGAAGGAAAGCCCCTCCGATAGCAGCACAAGTACAGCAGACTACAAATTATTTTCTAAAACAGTTGACCCTCTAGGTTTCGGAGAGAGAAACCCACGTGCCCTGTTGACGAACACCAGAAAAAACGTTGAGAAAAATTCACGAGCCACGTGCACCAATGAATATAGAAGGAAAGCCCCTCCGATAGGAGCACAAGTACAGCAGACTACAAATTATTTTCTAAAACTGTTGACCTTCTAGGTTTCGGAGAGAGAAACCCACGTGCCCTGTTGACGAACACCAGAAAAAACGTTGAGAAAAATTCACCAGCCACGTGCACCAATGAATATAGAAGGAAAGCCCCTCCGATAGCAGCACAAGTACAGCAGACTACCAATTATTTGCTAAAACTGTTGACCTTCAATGATTCGGAGAGAGAAACCCACGTGCCCTGTTTACGAACACCAGAAAAAACGTTGAGAAAAATTCACCAGCCACGTGCACCAATGAATATAGAAGGAAAGCCCCTCCGATAGCAGCACAAGTACAGCAGACTACAAATTATTTTCTAAAATTGTTGACCCTCTATGTTTCGGAGAGAGAAACCCACGTGCCCTGTTGACGAACACCAGAAAAAACGTTGTGAAAAATTCACAAGCCACGTGCACCAATGAATATAGAAGGAAAGCCCCTCCGATAGGAGCACAAGTACAGCAGACTACAAATTATTTTCTAAAACTGTTGACCTTCTAGGTTTCGGAGAGAGAAACCAACGTGCACTGTTGACGAAAACCAGAAAAAACATTGAGAAAAATTCACCAGCCACGTGCACCAATAATATAGAAGGAAAGCCCCTCCGATAGCAACACAAGTACAGCAGACTAACAATTATTTGCTAAAACTGTTGACCCTCTAGGTTTCGAAAAGAGAAACCCACGTGCCCTGTTGACGAACACCAGAAAAAACGTTGAGAAAAATTCACCAGCCACGTGCACCAATGAATATAGAAGGAAAGCCCCTCCGATAGCAAAACAAGTACAGCAGACTACAAATTATTTTCTAAAACTGTTGACCCTCTAGGTTTCGGAGAGAGAAACCCACGTTCCCTGTTGACGAACACCAGAAAAAACGTTGAGAAAAATTCACCAGCCACGTGCACCAATGAATATAGAAGGAAAGCCCCTCCGATAGCAGCACAAGTACAGCAGACTACAAATTATTTTCTAAAACAGTTGACCCTCTAGGTTTCGGAGAGAGAAACCCACGTGCCCTGTTGACGAACACCAGAAAAAACGTTGAGAAAAATTCACGAGCCACGTGCACCAATGAATATAGAAGGAAAGCCCCTCCGATAGGAGCACAAGTACAGCAGACTACAAATTATTTTCTAAAACTGTTGACCTTCTAGGTTTCGGAGAGAGAAACCCACGTGCCCTGTTGACGAACACCAGAAAAAACGTTGAGAAAAATTCACCAGCCACGTGCACCAATGAATATAGAAGGAAAGCCCCTCCGATAGCAGCACAAGTACAGCAGACTACCAATTATTTGCTAAAACTGTTGACCTTCAATGATTCGGAGAGAGAAACCCACGTGCCCTGTTTACGAACACCAGAAAAAACGTTGAGAAAAATTCACCAGCCACGTGCACCAATGAATATAGAAGGAAAGCCCCTCCGATAGCAGCACAAGTACAGCAGACTACAAATTATTTTCTAAAATTGTTGACCCTCTATGTTTCGGAGAAAGAAACCCACGTGCCCTGTTGACGAACACCAGAAAAAAAGTTGAGAAAAATTCACCAGCCACGTGCACCAATGAATATAGAAGGAAAGCCCCTCCGATAGGAGCACAAGTACAGCAGACTACAAATTATTTTCTAAAACTGTTGACCTTCTAGGTTTCGGAGAGAGAAACCAACGTGCACTGTTGACGAACACCAGAAAAAACGTTGAGAAAAATTCACCAGCCACGTGCACCAATGAATATAGAAGGAAAGCCCCTCCGATAGCAGCACAAGTACAGCAGACTACCAATTATTTGCTAAAACTGTTGACCTTCAATGATTCGGAGAGAGAAACCCACGTGCCCTGTTTACGAACACCAGAAAAAACGTTGAGAAAAATTCACCAGCCACGTGCACCAATGAATATAGAAGGAAAGCCCCTCCGATAGCAGCACAAGTACAGCAGACTACCAATTATTTGCTAAAACTGTTGACCTTCAATGATTCGGAGAGAGAAACCCACGTGCCCTGTTGACGAAAACCAGAAAAAACATTGAGAAAAATTCACCAGCCACGTGCACCAATAATATAGAAGGAAAGCCCCTCCGATAGCAACACAAGTACAGCAGACTAACAATTATTTGCTAAAACTGTTGACCCTCTAGGTTTCGAAAAGAGAAACCCACGTGCCCTGTTGACGAACACCAGAAAAAACGTTGAGAAAAATTCACCAGCCACGTGCACCAATGAATATAGAAGGAAAGCCCCTCCGATAGCAGCACAAGTACAGCCGACTACAAATTATTTTCTAAAACAGTTGACCCTCTAGGTTTCGGAGAGAGAAACCCACGTGCCCTGTTGACGAACACCAGAAAAAACGTTGAGAAAAATTCACCAGCCACGTGCACCAATGAATATAGAAGGAAAGCCCCTCCGATAGCAGCACAAGTACAGCAGACTACCAATTATTTGCTAAAACTGTTGACCTTCAATGATTCGGAGAGAGAAACCCACGTGCCCTGATGACGAACACCAGAAAAAACGTTGAGAAAAATTCACCAGCCACGTGCACCAATGAATATAGAAGGAAAGCCCCTCCGATAGCAGCACAAGTACAGCAGACTAACAATTATTTGCTAAAACTGTTGACCCTCTAGGTTTCGGAGAGAGAAACCCACGTGCCCTGTTGACGAACACCAGAAAAAACGTTGAGAAAAATTCACCAGCCACGTGCACCAATGAATATAGAAGGAAAGCCCCTCCGATAGGAGCACAAGTACAGCAGACTACAAATTATTTTCTAAAATTGTTGACCCTCTATGTTTCGGAGAGAGAAACCCACGTGCCCTGTTGACGAACACCAGAAAAAAAGTTGAGAAAAATTCACCAGCCACGTGCACCAATGAATATAGAAGGAAAGCCCCTCCGATAGGAGCACAAGTGCAGCAGACTACAAATTATTTTCTAAAACTGTTGACCTTCTAGGTTTCGGAGAGAGAAACCAACGTGCACTGTTGACGAACACCAGAAAAAACGTTGAGAAAAATTCACCAGCCACGTGCACCAATGAATATAGAAGGAAAGCCCCTCCGATAGCAGCACAAGTACAGCAGACTACCAATTATTTGCTAAAACTGTTGACCTTCAATGTTTCGGAGAGAGAAACCCACGTGCCCTGTTTACGAACACCAGAAAAAACGTTGAGAAAAATTCACCAGCCACGTGCACCAATGAATATAGAAGGAAAGCCCCTCCGATAGCAGCACAAGTACAGCAGACTACCAATTATTTGCTAAAACTGTTGACCTTCAATGATTCGGAGAGAGAAACCCACGTGCCCTGTTGACGAAAACCAGAAAAAACATTGAGAAAAATTCACCAGCCACGTGCACCAATAATATAGAAGGAAAGCCCCTCCGATAGCAACACAAGTACAGCAGACTAACAATTATTTGCTAAAACTGTTGACCCTCTAGGTTTCGAAAAGAGAAACCCACGTGCCCTGTTGACGAACACCAGAAAAAACGTTGAGAAAAATTCACCAGCCACGTGCACCAATGAATATAGAAGGAAAGCCCCTCCGATAGCAGCGCAAGTACAGCCGACTACAAATTATTTTCTAAAACAGTTGACCCTCTAGGTTTCGGAGAGAGAAACCCACGTGCCCTGTTGACGAACACCAGAAAAAACGTTGAGAAAAATTCACCAGCCACGTGCACCAATGAATATAGAAGGAAAGCCCCTCCGATAGCAGCACAAGTACAGCAGACTACAAATTATTTTCTAAAATTGTTGACCCTCTATGTTTCGGAGAGAGAAACCCACGTGCCCTGTTGACGAACACCAGAAAAAACGTTGTGAAAAATTCACAAGCCACGTGCACCAATGAATATAGAAGGAAAGCCCCTCCGATAGGAGCACAAGTACAGCAGACTACAAATTATTTTCTAAAACTGTTGACCTTCTAGGTTTCGGAGAGAGAAACCAACGTGCACTGTTGACGAAAACCAGAAAAAACATTGAGAAAAATTCACCAGCCACGTGCACCAATAATATAGAAGGAAAGCCCCTCCGATAGCAACACAAGTACAGCAGACTAACAATTATTTGCTAAAACTGTTGACCCTCTAGGTTTCGAAAAGAGAAACCCACGTGCCCTGTTGACGAACACCAGAAAAAACGTTGAGAAAAATTCACCAGCCACGTGCACCAATGAATATAGAAGGAAAGCCCCTCCGATAGCAAAACAAGTACAGCAGACTACAAATTATTTTCTAAAACTGTTGACCCTCTAGGTTTCGGAGAGAGAAACCCACGTTCCCTGTTGACGAACACCAGAAAAAACGTTGAGAAAAATTCACCAGCCACGTGCACCAATGAATATAGAAGGAAAGCCCCTCCGATAGCAGCACAAGTACAGCAGACTACAAATTATTTTCTAAAACAGTTGACCCTCTAGGTTTCGGAGAGAGAAACCCACGTGCCCTGTTGACGAACACCAGAAAAAACGTTGAGAAAAATTCACGAGCCACGTGCACCAATGAATATAGAAGGAAAGCCCCTCCGATAGGAGCACAAGTACAGCAGACTACAAATTATTTTCTAAAACTGTTGACCTTCTAGGTTTCGGAGAGAGAAACCCACGTGCCCTGTTGACGAACACCAGAAAAAACGTTGAGAAAAATTCACCAGCCACGTGCACCAATGAATATAGAAGGAAAGCCCCTCCGATAGCAGCACAAGTACAGCAGACTACCAATTATTTGCTAAAACTGTTGACCTTCAATGATTCGGAGAGAGAAACCCACGTGCCCTGTTTACGAACACCAGAAAAAACGTTGAGAAAAATTCACCAGCCACGTGCACCAATGAATATAGAAGGAAAGCCCCTCCGATAGCAGCACAAGTACAGCAGACTACAAATTATTTTCTAAAATTGTTGACCCTCTATGTTTCGGAGAAAGAAACCCACGTGCCCTGTTGACGAACACCAGAAAAAAAGTTGAGAAAAATTCACCAGCCACGTGCACCAATGAATATAGAAGGAAAGCCCCTCCGATAGGAGCACAAGTACAGCAGACTACAAATTATTTTCTAAAACTGTTGACCTTCTAGGTTTCGGAGAGAGAAACCAACGTGCACTGTTGACGAACACCAGAAAAAACGTTGAGAAAAATTCACCAGCCACGTGCACCAATGAATATAGAAGGAAAGCCCCTCCGATAGCAGCACAAGTACAGCAGACTACCAATTATTTGCTAAAACTGTTGACCTTCAATGATTCGGAGAGAGAAACCCACGTGCCCTGTTTACGAACACCAGAAAAAACGTTGAGAAAAATTCACCAGCCACGTGCACCAATGAATATAGAAGGAAAGCCCCTCCGATAGCAGCACAAGTACAGCAGACTACCAATTATTTGCTAAAACTGTTGACCTTCAATGATTCGGAGAGAGAAACCCACGTGCCCTGTTGACGAAAACCAGAAAAAACATTGAGAAAAATTCACCAGCCACGTGCACCAATAATATAGAAGGAAAGCCCCTCCGATAGCAACACAAGTACAGCAGACTAACAATTATTTGCTAAAACTGTTGACCCTCTAGGTTTCGAAAAGAGAAACCCACGTGCCCTGTTGACGAACACCAGAAAAAACGTTGAGAAAAATTCACCAGCCACGTGCACCAATGAATATAGAAGGAAAGCCCCTCCGATAGCAGCACAAGTACAGCCGACTACAAATTATTTTCTAAAACAGTTGACCCTCTAGGTTTCGGAGAGAGAAACCCACGTGCCCTGTTGACGAACACCAGAAAAAACGTTGAGAAAAATTCACCAGCCACGTGCACCAATGAATATAGAAGGAAAGCCCCTCCGATAGCAGCACAAGTACAGCAGACTACCAATTATTTGCTAAAACTGTTGACCTTCAATGATTCGGAGAGAGAAACCCACGTGCCCTGATGACGAACACCAGAAAAAACGTTGAGAAAAATTCACCAGCCACGTGCACCAATGAATATAGAAGGAAAGCCCCTCCGATAGCAGCACAAGTACAGCAGACTAACAATTATTTGCTAAAACTGTTGACCCTCTAGGTTTCGGAGAGAGAAACCCACGTGCCCTGTTGACGAACACCAGAAAAAACGTTGAGAAAAATTCACCATCCACGTGCACCAATGAATATAGAAGGAAAGCCCCTCCGATAGGAGCACAAGTACAGCAGACTACAAATTATTTTCTAAAATTGTTGACCCTCTATGTTTCGGAGAGAGAAACCCACGTGCCCTGTTGACGAACACCAGAAAAAAAGTTGAGAAAAATTCACCAGCCACGTGCACCAATGAATATAGAAGGAAAGCCCCTCCGATAGGAGCACAAGTGCAGCAGACTACAAATTATTTTCTAAAACTGTTGACCTTCTAGGTTTCGGAGAGAGAAACCAACGTGCACTGTTGACGAACACCAGAAAAAACGTTGAGAAAAATTCACCAGCCACGTGCACCAATGAATATAGAAGGAAAGCCCCTCCGATAGCAGCACAAGTACAGCAGACTACCAATTATTTGCTAAAACTGTTGACCTTCAATGATTCGGAGAGAGAAACCCACGTGCCCTGTTTACGAACACCAGAAAAAACGTTGAGAAAAATTCACCAGCCACGTGCACCAATGAATATAGAAGGAAAGCCCCTCCGATAGCAGCACAAGTACAGCAGACTACCAATTATTTGCTAAAACTGTTGACCTTCAATGTTTCGGAGAGAGAAACCCACGTGCCCTGTTGACGAAAACCAGAAAAAACATTGAGAAAAATTCACCAGCCACGTGCACCAATAATATAGAAGGAAAGCCCCTCCGATAGCAACACAAGTACAGCAGACTAACAATTATTTGCTAAAACTGTTGACCCTCTAGGTTTCGAAAAGAGAAACCCACGTGCCCTGTTGACGAACACCAGAAAAAACGTTGAGAAAAATTCACCAGCCACGTGCACCAATGAATATAGAAGGAAAGCCCCTCCGATAGCAGCACAAGTACAGCCGACTACAAATTATTTTCTAAAACAGTTGACCCTCTAGGTTTCGGAGAGAGAAACCCACGTGCCCTGTTGACGAACACCAGAAAAAACGTTGAGAAAAATTCACCAGCCACGTGCACCAATGAATATAGAAGGAAAGCCCCTCCGATAGGAGCACAAGTACAGCAGACTACAAATTATTTTCTAAAACTGTTGACCTTCTAGGTTTCGGAGAGAGAAACCCACGTGCCCTGTTGACGAACACCAGAAAAAACGTTGAGAAAAATGCACCAGCCACGTGCACCAATGAATATAGAAGGAAAGCCCCTCCGATAGCAGCACAAGTACAGCAGACTACCAATTATTTGCTAAAACTGTTGACCTTCAATGATTCGGAGAGAGGAACCCACGTGCCCTGTTTACGAACACCAGAAAAAACGTTGAGAAAAATTCACCAGCCACGTGCACCAATGAATATAGAAGGAGAGCCCCTCCGATAGCAGCACAAGTACAGCAGACTACCAATTATTTGCTAAAACTGTTGACCTTCAATGATTCGGAGAGAGAAACCCACGTGCCCTGTTGACGAAAACCAGAAAAAACGTTGAGAAAAATTCACCAGCCACGATCACCAATAATATAAAAGGAAAGCCCCTCCTATAGCAGCACAAGTACAGCAGACTAACAATTATTTGCTAAAACTGTTGACCCTCTAGGTTTCGGAGAGAGAAACTCACGTGCCCTGTTGACGAACACCAGAAAAAACGTTGAGAAAAATTCACCAGCCACATGCACCAATGAATATAGAAGGAAAGCCCCTCCGATAGCAGCACTAGTACAGCAGACTAACAATTATTTGCTAAAACTGTTGACCCTCTAGGTTTCGGAGAGAGAAACCCACGTGCCCTGTTAAACGAAAACCAGAAAAAACGTTGAGAAAAATTAACCAGCCACGTGCACCACTGAATATAGAAGGAAAGCCCCCCCGATAGCAGCACAAGTACAGCAGACTACCACTTATTTGCTAAAACTGTTGACCTTCAATGATTCGGATAGAGAAACCTACGTGCCCTGTTGACGAACACCAGAAAAAACGTTGAGAAAAATTCACCAGCCACGTGCACCAATGAATATAGAAGGAAAGCCCCTCCGATAGCAGCACAAGTACAGCAGACTAACAATTATTTGCTAAAACTGTTGACCCTCTAGGTTTCGGAGAGAGAAACCCACGTGCCCTGTTGACGAACACCAGAAAAAACGTTGAGAAAAATTCACCATCCACGTGCACCAATGAATATAGAAGGAAAGCCCCTCCGATAGGAGCACAAGTACAGCAGACTACAAATTATTTTCTAAAACTGTTGACCTTCTAGGTTTCGGAGAGAGAAACCCACGTGCCCTGTTGACGAACACCAGAAAAAACGTTGAGAAAAATTCACCAGCCACGTGCACCAATGAATATAGAAGGAAAGCCCCCCCGATAGCAGCACAAGTACAGCAGACTACCAATTATTTGCTAAAACTGTTGACCTTCAATGATTCGGATAGAGAAACCTACGTGCCCTGTTGACGAACACCAGAAAAAACGTTGATTAAAATTCACCAGCCACGTGCACCAATGAATATAGAAGGAAAGCCCCTCCGCTAGCAGCACAAGTACAGCAGACTACCAATTATTTGCTAAAACTGTTGACCTTCAATGATTCGGAGAGAGAAACCCACGTGCCCTGATGACGAACACCAGAAAAAACGTTGAGAAAAATTCACCAGCCACGTGCACCAATGAATATAGAAGGAAAGCCCCTCCGATAGCAGCACAAGTACAGCAGACTACCAATTAATTGCTAAAACTGTTGACCTTCAATGATTCGGAGAGAGAAACCCACGTGCCCTGTTGACGAAAACCAGAAAAAACGTTGAGAAAAATTCACCAGCCACGTGCACCAATAATATAGAAGGAAAGCCCCTCCGATAGCAGCACAAGTACAGCAGACTAACAATTATTTGCTAAAACTGTTGACCCTCTAGGTTTCGGAGAGAGAAACCCACGTGCCCTGTTGACGAACACCAGAAAAAACGTTGAGAAAAATTCACCAGCCACGTGCACTAATGAATATAGAAGAAAAGCCCCTCCGATAGCAGCACAAGTACAGCAGACTACCAATTATTTGCTAAAACTGTTGACCTTCAATGATTCGGAGAGAGAAACCCACGTGCCCTGTTTACGAACACCAGAAAAAACGTTGAGAAAAATTCACCAGCCACGTGCACCAATGAATATAGAAGGAAAGCCCCTCCGATAGCAGCACAAGTACAGCAGACTACCAATTATTTGCTAAAACAGTTGACCTTCAATGATTCGGAGAGAGAAACCCACGTGCCCTGTTGACGAAAGCTAGAAAAAACGTTGAGAAAAATTCACCAGCCACGTGCACCAATAATATAGAAGGAAAGCCCCTCCGATAGCAGCACAAGTACAGCAGACTACAAATTATTTTCTAAAACAGTTGACCCTCTAGGTTTCGGAGAGAGAAACCCACGTGCCCTATTGACGAACACCAGAAAAAACGTTGAGAAAAATTCACCAGCCACGTGCACCAATGAATATAGAAGGAAAGCCCCTCCGATAGCAGCACAAGTACAGCAGACTAACAATTATTTGCTAAAACTGTTGACCCTCTAGGTTTCGGAGAGAGAAACCCACGTGCCCTGTTGACGAACACCAGAAAAAACGTTGAGAAAAATTCACCATCCACGTGCACCAATGAATATAGGAGGAAAGCCCCTCCGATAGGAGCACAAGTACAGCAGACTACAAATTATTTTCTAAAACTGTTGACCTTCTAGGTTTCGGAGAGAGAAACCCACGTGCCCTGTTGACGAACACCAGAAAAAACGTTGAGAAAAATTCACCAGCCACGTGCACCAATGAATATAGAGGGAAAGCCCCCCCGATAGCAGCACAAGTACAGCAGACTACCAATTATTTGCTAAAACTGTTGACCTTCAATGATTCGGATAGAGAAACCTACGTGCCCTGTTGACGAACACCAGAAAAAACGTTGAGAAAAATTCACCAGCCACGTGCACCAATGAATATAGAAGGAAAGCCCCTCCGATAGCAGCACAAGTACAGCAGACTACCAATTAATTGCTAAAACTGTTGACCTTCAATTATTCGGAGAGAGAAACCCACGTGCCCTGTTGACGAAAACCAGAAAAAACGTTGAGAAAAATTCACCAGCCACGTGCACCAATAATATAGAAGGAAAGCCCCTCCGATAGCAGCACAAGTACAGCAGACTAACAATTATTTGCTAAAACTGTTGACCCTCTAGGTTTCGGAGAGAGAAACCCACGTGCCCTGTTGACGAACACCAGAAAAAACGTTGAGAAAAATTCACCAGCCACGTGCACCAATGAATATAGAAGAAAAGCCCCTCCGATAGCAGCACAAGTACAGCAGACTACCAATTATTTGCTAAAACAGTTGACCTTCAATGATTCGGAGAGAGAAACCCACGTGCCCTGTTGACGAACACCAGAAAAAACGTTGAGAAAAATTCACCAGCCACGTGCACCAATGAATATAGAAGGAAAGCCCCTCCGATAGGAGCACAAGTACAGCAGACTACAAATTATTTTCTAAAACTGTTGACCTTCTAGGTTTCGGAGAGAGAAACCCACGTGCCCTGTTGACGAACACCAGAAAAAACGTTGAGAAAAATTCACCAGCCACGTGCACCAATGAATATAGAAGGAAAGCCCCTCCGATAGCAGCACAAGTACAGCAGACTACCAATTATTTGCTAAAACTGTTGACCTTCAATGATTCGGAGAGAGAAACCCACGTGCCCTGTTGACGAAAACCAGAAAAAACGTTGAGAAAAATTCACCAGCCACGATCACCAATAATATAAAAGGAAAGCCCCTCCTATAGCAGCACAAGTACAGCAGACTAACAATTATTTGCTAAAACTGTTGACCCTCTAGGTTTCGGAGAGAGAAACCCACGTGCCCTGTTGACGAACACCAGAAAAAACGTTGAAAAAAATTCACCAGCCACATGCACCAATGAATATAGAAGGAAAGCCCCTCCGATAGCAGCACTAGTACAGCAGACTAACAATTATTTGCTAAAACTGTTGACCCTCTAGGTTTCGGAGAGAGAAACCCACGTGCCCTGTTAAACGAAAACCAGAAAAAACGTTGAGAAAAATTAACCAGCCACGTGCACCACTGAATATAGAAGGAAAGCCCCCCCGATAGCAGCACAAGTACAGCAGACTACCACTTATTTGCTAAAACTGTTGACCTTCAATGATTCGGATAGAGAAACCTACGTGCCCTGTTGACGAACACCAGAAAAAACGTTGAGAAAAATTCACCAGCCACGTGCACCAATGAATATAGAAGGAAAGCCCCTCCGATAGCAGCACAAGTACAGCAGACTAACAATTATTTGCTAAAACTGTTGACCCTCTAGGTTTCGGAGAGAGAAACCCACGTGCCCTGTTGACGAACACCAGAAAAAACGTTGAGAAAAATTCACCATCCACGTGCACCAATGAATATAGAAGGAAAGCCCCTCCGATAGGAGCACAAGTACAGCAGACTACAAATTATTTTCTAAAACTGTTGACCTTCTAGGTTTCGGAGAGAGAAACCCACGTGCCCTGTTGACGAACACCAGAAAAAACGTTGAGAAAAATTCACCAGCCACGTGCACCAATGAATATAGAAGGAAAGCCCCCCCGATAGCAGCACAAGTACAGCAGACTACCAATTATTTGCTAAAACTGTTGACCTTCAATGATTCGGATAGAGAAACCTACGTGCCCTGTTGACGAACACCAGAAAAAACGTTGATTAAAATTCACCAGCCACGTGCACCAATGAATATAGAAGGAAAGGCCCTCCGCTAGCAGCACAAGTACAGCAGACTACCAATTATTTGCTAAAACTGTTGACCTTCAATGATTCGGAGAGAGAAACCCACGTGCCCTGATGACGAACACCAGAAAAAACGTTGAGAAAAATTCACCAGCCACGTGCACCAATGAATATAGAAGGAAAGCCCCTCCGATAGCAGCACAAGTACAGCAGACTACCAATTATTTGCTAAAACTGTTGACCTTCAATGATTCGGAGAGAGAAACCCACGTGCCCTGATGACGAACACCAGAAAAAACGTTGAGAAAAATTCACCAGCCACGTGCACCAATGAATATAGAAGGAAAGCCCCTCCGATAGCAGCACAAGTACAGCAGACTACCAATTATTTGCTAAAACTGTTGACCTTCAATGATTCGAAGAGAGAAACCCACGTGCCCTGTTGACGAAAACCAGAAAAAGCGTTGAGAAAAATTCACCAGCCACGTTCACCAATAATATAGAAGGAAAGCCCCTCCGATAGCAGCACAAGTACAGCAGACTAACAATTATTTGCTAAAACTGTTGACCCTCTAGGTTTCGGAGAGAGAAACCCACGTGCCCTGTTGACGAACACCAGAAAAAACGTTGAGAAAAATTCACCAGCCACGTGCACCATTGAATATAGAAGGAAAGCCCCTCCGATAGGAGCACAAGTACAGCAGACTACAAATTATTTTCTAAAACTGTTGACCTTCTAGGTTTCGGAGAGAGAAACCCACGTGCCCTGTTGACGAACACCAGAAAAAACGTTGAGAAAAATTCACCAGCCACGTGCACCAATGAATATAGAAGGAAAGCCCCCCCGATAGCAGCACAAGTACAGCAGACTACCAATTATTTGCTAAAACTGTTGACCTTCAATGATTCGGATAGAGAAACCTACGTGCCCTGTTGACGAACACCAGAAAAAACGTTGATTAAAATTCACCAGCCACGTGCACCAATGAATATAGAAGGAAAGGCCCTCCGCTAGCAGCACAAGTACAGCAGACTACCAATTATTTGCTAAAACTGTTGACCTTCAATGATTCGGAGAGAGAAACCCACGTGCCCTGATGACGAACACCAGAAAAAACGTTGAGAAAAATTCACCAGCCACGTGCACCAATGAATATAGAAGGAAAGCCCCTCCGATAGCAGCACAAGTACAGCAGACTACCAATTATTTGCTAAAACTGTTGACCTTCAATGATTCGGAGAGAGAAACCCACGTGCCCTGATGACGAACACCAGAAAAAACGTTGAGAAAAATTCACCAGCCACGTGCACCAATGAATATAGAAGGAAAGCCCCTCCGATAGCAGCACAAGTACAGCAGACTACCAATTATTTGCTAAAACTGTTGACCTTCAATGATTCGAAGAGAGAAACCCACGTGCCCTGTTGACGAAAACCAGAAAAAGCGTTGAGAAAAATTCACCAGCCACGTTCACCAATAATATAGAAGGAAAGCCCCTCCGATAGCAGCACAAGTACAGCAGACTAACAATTATTTGCTAAAACTGTTGACCCTCTAGGTTTCGGAGAGAGAAACCCACGTGCCCTGTTGACGAACACCAGAAAAAACGTTGAGAAAAATTCACCAGCCACGTGCACCATTGAATATAGAAGGAAAGCCCCTCCGATAGGAGCACAAATACAGCAGGCTACAAATTATTTTCTAAAACTGTAGACCTTCTAGGTTTCGGAGAGAGAAACCCACGTGCCCTGTTGACGAACACCAGAAAGAACGTTGAGAAAAATTCACCAGCCACGTGCACCTATGAATATAGAAGGAAAGCCCCTCCGATAGGAGCACAAGTACAGCAGACTACAAATTATTTTCTAAAACTGTTGTCCCTCTATGTTTCGGAGAGAGAAACCCACGTGCCCTGTTGACGAACACCAGAAAAAACGTTGAGAAAAATTCACCAGCCACGTGCACCAATGAATATAGAAGGAAAGCCCCTCCGATAGGAGCACAAGTACAGCAGACTACAAATTATTTTCTAAAACTGTTGACCTTCTAGGTTTCGGAGAGAGAAACCAACGTGCACTGTTGACGAACACCAGAAAAAACGTTGAGAAAAATTCACCAGCCACGTGCACCAATGAATATAGAAGGAAAGCCCCCCCGATAGCAGCACAAGTACAGCAGACTACCAATTATTTGCTAAAACTGTTGACCTTCAATGATTCGGATAGAGAAACCTACGTGCCCTGTTGACGAACACCAGAAAAAACGTTGATTAAAATTCACCAGCCACGTGCACCAATGAATATAGAAGGAAAGGCCCTCCGCTAGCAGCACAAGTACAGCAGACTACCAATTATTTGCTAAAACTGTTGACCTTCAATGATTCGGAGAGAGAAACCCACGTGCCCTGATGACGAACACCAGAAAAAACGTTGAGAAAAATTCACCAGCCACGTGCACCAATGAATATAGAAGGAAAGCCCCTCCGATAGCAGCACAAGTACAGCAGACTACCAATTATTTGCTAAAACTGTTGACCTTCAATGATTCGGAGAGAGAAACCCACGTGCCCTGATGACGAACACCAGAAAAAACGTTGAGAAAAATTCACCAGCCACGTGCACCAATGAATATAGAAGGAAAGCCCCTCCGATAGCAGCACAAGTACAGCAGACTACCAATTATTTGCTAAAACTGTTGACCTTCAATGATTCGAAGAGAGAAACCCACGTGCCCTGTTGACGAAAACCAGAAAAAGCGTTGAGAAAAATTCACCAGCCACGTTCACCAATAATATAGAAGGAAAGCCCCTCCGATAGCAGCACAAGTACAGCAGACTAACAATTAATTGCTAAAACTGTTGACCCTCTAGGTTTCGGAGAGAGAAACCCACGTGCCCTGTTGACGAACACCAGAAAAAACGTTGAGAAAAATTCACCAGCCACGTGCACCATTGAATATAGAAGGAAAGCCCCTCCGATAGGAGCACAAATACAGCAGGCTACAAATTATTTTCTAAAACTGTAGACCTTCTAGGTTTCGGAGAGAGAAACCCACGTGCCCTGTTGACGAACACCAGAAAGAACGTTGAGAAAAATTCACCAGCCACGTGCACCTATGAATATAGAAGGAAAGCCCCTCCGATAGGAGCACAAGTACAGCAGACTACAAATTATTTTCTAAAACTGTTGTCCCTCTATGTTTCGGAGAGAGAAACCCACGTGCCCTGTTGACGAACACCAGAAAAAACGTTGAGAAAAATTCACCAGCCACGTGCACCAATGAATATAGAAGGAAAGCCCCTCCGATAGGAGCACAAGTACAGCAGACTACAAATTATTTTCTAAAACTGTTGACCTTCTAGGTTTCGGAGAGAGAAACCAACGTGCACTGTTGACGAACACCAGAAAAAACGTTGAGAAAAATTCACCAGCCACGTGCACCAATGAATATAGAAGGAAAGCCCCTCCGATAGCAGCACAAGTACAGCAGACTACCAATTATTTGCTAAAACTGTTGACCTTCAATGATTCGGAGAGAGAAACCCACGTGCCCTGTTTACGAACACCAGAAAAAACGTTGAGAAAAATTCACCAGCCACGTGCACCAATGAATATAGAAGGAAAGCCCCTCCGATAGCAGCACAAGTACAGCAGACTACAAATTATTTTCTAAAATTGTTGACCCTCTATGTTTCGGAGAGAGAAACCCACGTGCCCTGTTGACGAACACCAGAAAAAACGTTGTGAAAAATTCACAAGCCACGTGCACCAATGAATATAGAAGGAAAGCCCCTCCGATAGGAGCACAAGTACAGCAGACTACAAATTATTTTCTAAAACTGTTGACCTTCTAGGTTTCGGAGAGAGAAACCAACGTGCACTGTTGACGAACACCAGAAAAAACGTTGAGAAAAATTCACCAGCCACGTGCACCAATGAATATAGAAGGAAAGCCCCTCCGATAGCAGCACAAGTACAGCAGACTACCAATTATTTGCTAAAACTGTTGACCTTCAATGATTCGGAGAGAGAAACCCACGTGCCCTGTTTACGAACACCAGAAAAAACGTTGAGAAAAATTCACCAGCCACGTGCACCAATGAATATAGAAGGAAAGCCCCTCCGATAGCAGCACAAGTACAGCAGACTACCAATTATTTGCTAAAACTGTTGACCTTCAATGATTCGGAGAGAGAAACCCACGTGCCCTGTTGACGAAAACCAGAAAAAACATTGAGAAAAATTCACCAGCCACGTGCACCAATAATATAGAAGGAAAGCCCCTCCGATAGCAACACAAGTACAGCAGACTAACAATTATTTGCTAAAACTGTTGACCCTCTAGGTTTCGAAAAGAGAAACCCACGTGCCCTGTTGACGAACACCAGAAAAAACGTTGAGAAATATTCACCAGCCACGTGCACCAATGAATATAGAAGGAAAGCCCCTCCGATAGCAGCACAAGTACAGCAGACTACAAATTATTTTCTAAAACTGTTGACCCTCTAGGTTTCGGAGAGAGAAACCCACGTTCCCTGTTGACGAACACCAGAAAAAACGTTGAGAAAAATTCACCAGCCACGTGCACCAATGAATATAGAAGGAAAGCCCCTCCGATAGCAGCACAAGTACAGCAGACTACAAATTATTTTCTAAAACAGTTGACCCTCTAGGTTTCGGAGAGAGAAACCCACGTGCCCTGTTGACGAACACCAGAAAAAACGTTGAGAAAAATTCACGAGCCACGTGCACCAATGAATATAGAAGGAAAGCCCCTCCGATAGGAGCACAAGTACAGCAGACTACAAATTATTTTCTAAAACTGTTGACCTTCTAGGTTTCGGAGAGAGAAACCCACGTGCCCTGTTGACGAACACCAGAAAAAACGTTGAGAAAAATTCACCAGCCACGTGCACCAATGAATATAGAAGGAAAGCCCCTCCGATAGCAGCACAAGTACAGCAGACTACCAATTATTTGCTAAAACTGTTGACCTTCAATGATTCGGAGAGAGAAACCCACGTGCCCTGTTGACGAAAACCAGAAAAAGCGTTGAGAAAAATTCACCAGCCACGTTCACCAATAATATAGAAGGAAAGCCCCTCCGATAGCAGCACAAGTACAGCAGACTAACAATTATTTGCTAAAACTGTTGTCCCTCTAGGTTTCGGAGAGAGAAACCCACGTGCCCTGTTGACGAACACCAGAAAAAACGTTGAGAAAAATTCACCAGCCACGTGCACCATTGAATATAGAAGGAAAGCCCCTCCGATAGCAGCACAAGTACAGCAGACTAACAATTATTTGCTAAAACTGTTGACCCTCTAGGTTTCGGAGAGAGAAACCCACGTGCCCTGTTAAACGAACACCAGAAAAAACGTTGAGAAAAATTCACCAGCCACGTGCACCAATGAATATAGAAGGAAAGCCCCTCCGATAGGAGCACAAATACAGCAGACTACAAATTATTTTCTAAAACTGTTGACCCTCTAGGTTTCGGAGAGAGAAACCCACGTGCCCTGTTGACGAACACCAGAAAAAACGTTGAGAAAAATTCACCATCCACGTGCACCAATGAATATAGAAGGAAACCCCTCCGATAGGAGCACAAGTACAGCAGGCTACAAATTATTTTCTAAAACTGTAGACCTTCTAGGTTTCGGAGAGAGAAACCCACGTGCCCTGTTGACGAACACCAGAAAGAACGTTGAGAAAAATTCACCAGCCACGTGCACCTATGAATATAGAAGGAAAGCCCCTCCGATAGGAGCACAAGTACAGCAGACTACAAATTTTTTTCTAAAACTGTTGACCTTCTAGGTTTCGGAGAGAGAAACCCACGTGCCCTGTTGACGAACACCAGAAAAAACGTTGAGAAAAATTCACCAGCCACGTGCACCAATGAATATAGAAGGAAAGCCCCTCCGATAGCAACACAAGTACAGCAGACTAACAATTATTTGCTAAAACTGTTGACCCTCTAGGTTTCGGAGAGAGAAACCCACGTGCCCTGTTGACGAACACCAGAAAAAACGTTGAGAAAAATTCACCAGCCACGTGCACCAATGAATATAGAAGGAAAGCCCCTCCGATAGGAGCACAAGTACAGCAGACTACAAATTATTTTCTAAAACTGTTGACCCTCTATGTTTCGGAGAGAGAAACCCACGTGCCCTGTTGACGAACACCAGAAAAAACGTTGAGAAAAATTCACCAGCCACGTGCACCAATGAATATAGAAGGAAAGCCCCTCCGATAGCAGCACAAGTACAGCAGACTACAAATTTTTTTCTAAAACTGTTGACCTTCTAGGTTTCGGAGAGAGAAACCCACGTGCCCTGTTGACGAACATCAGAAAAAACGTTGAGAAAAATTCACCAGCCACGTGCACCAATGAATATAGAAGGAAAGCCCCTCCGATAGCAGCACAAGTACAGCAGACTACCAATTATTTGCTAAAACTGTTGACCTTCAATGATTCGGAGAGAGAAACCCACGTGCCCTGATGACGAACACCAGAAAAAACGTTGAGAAAAATTCACCAGCCACGTGCACCAATGAATATAGAAGGAAAGCCCCTCCGATAGCAGCACAAGTACAGCAGACTACCAATTATTTGCTAAAACTGTTGACCTTCAATGATTCGGAGAGAGAAACCCACGTGCCCTGTTGACGAAAACCAGAAAAAACATTGAGAAAAATTCACCAGCCACGTGCACCAATAATATAGAAGGAAAGCCCCTCCGATAGCAACACAAGTACAGCAGACTAACAATTATTTGCTAAAACTGTTGACCCTCTAGGTTTCGAAAAGAGAAACCCACGTGCCCTGTTGACGAACACCAGAAAAAACGTTGAGAAAAATTCACCAGCCACGTGCACCAATGAATATAGAAGGAAAGCCCCTCCGATAGCAGCACAAGTACAGCAGACTACAAATTATTTTCTAAAACTGTTGACCCTCTAGGTTTCGGAGAGAGAAACCCACGTTCCCTGTTGACGAACACCAGAAAAAACGTTGAGAAAAATTCACCAGCCACGTGCACCAATGAATATAGAAGGAAAGCCCCTCCGATAGCAGCACAAGTACAGCAGACTACAAATTATTTTCTAAAACAGTTGACCCTCTAGGTTTCGGAGAGAGAAACCCACGTGCCCTGTTGACGAACACCAGAAAAAACGTTGAGAAAAATTCACGAGCCACGTGCACCAATGAATATAGAAGGAAAGCCCCTCCGATAGGAGCACAAGTACAGCAGACTACAAATTATTTTCTAAAACTGTTGACCTTCTAGGTTTCGGAGAGAGAAACCCACGTGCCCTGTTGACGAACACCAGAAAAAACGTTGAGAAAAATTCACCAGCCACGTGCACCAATGAATATAGAAGGAAAGCCCCTCCGATAGCAGCACAAGTACAGCAGACTACCAATTATTTGCTAAAACTGTTGACCTTCAATGATTCGGAGAGAGAAACCCACGTGCCCTGTTGACGAAAACCAGAAAAAGCGTTGAGAAAAATTCACCAGCCACGTTCACCAATAATATAGAAGGAAAGCCCCTCCGATAGCAGCACAAGTACAGCAGACTAACAATTATTTGCTAAAACTGTTGTCCCTCTAGGTTTCGGAGAGAGAAACCCACGTGCCCTGTTGACGAACACCAGAAAAAACGTTGAGAAAAATTCACCAGCCACGTGCACCATTGAATATAGAAGGAAAGCCCCTCCGATAGCAGCACAAGTACAGCAGACTAACAATTATTTGCTAAAACTGTTGACCCTCTAGGTTTCGGAGAGAGAAACCCACGTGCCCTGTTAAACGAACACCAGAAAAAACGTTGAGAAAAATTCACCAGCCACGTGCACCAATGAATATAGAAGGAAAGCCCCTCCGATAGGAGCACAAATACAGCAGACTACAAATTATTTTCTAAAACTGTTGACCCTCTAGGTTTCGGAGAGAGAAACCCACGTGCCCTGTTGACGAACACCAGAAAAAACGTTGAGAAAAATTCACCATCCACGTGCACCAATGAATATAGAAGGAAACCCCTCCGATAGGAGCACAAGTACAGCAGGCTACAAATTATTTTCTAAAACTGTAGACCTTCTAGGTTTCGGAGAGAGAAACCCACGTGCCCTGTTGACGAACACCAGAAAGAACGTTGAGAAAAATTCACCAGCCACGTGCACCTATGAATATAGAAGGAAAGCCCCTCCGATAGGAGCACAAGTACAGCAGACTACAAATTTTTTTCTAAAACTGTTGACCTTCTAGGTTTCGGAGAGAGAAACCCACGTGCCCTGTTGACGAACACCAGAAAAAACGTTGAGAAAAATTCACCAGCCACGTGCACCAATGAATATAGAAGGAAAGCCCCTCCGATAGCAGCACAAGTACAGCAGACTACCAATTATTTGCTAAAACTGTTGACCTTCAATGATTCGGAGAGAGAAACCCACGTGCCCTGATGACGAACACCAGAAAAAACGTTGAGAAAAATTCACCAGCCACGTGCACCAATGAATATAGAAGGAAAGCCCCTCCGATAGCAGCACAAGTACAGCAGACTACCAATTATTTGCTAAAACTGTTGACCTTCAATGATTCGAAGAGAGAAACCCACGTGCCCTGTTGACGAAAACCAGAAAAAGCGTTGAGAAAAATTCACCAGTCACGTTCACCAATAATATAGAAGGAAAGCCCCTCCGATAGCAGCACAAGTACAGCAGACTAACAATTATTTGCTAAAACTGTTGACCCTCTAGGTTTCGGAGAGAGAAACCCACGTGCCCTGTTGACGAACACCAGAAAAAACGTTGAGAAAAATTCACCAGCCACGTGCACCATTGAATATAGAAGGAAAGCCCCTCCGATAGCAGCACAAGTACAGCAGACTAACAATTATTTGCTAAAACTGTTGACCCTCTAGGTTTCGGAGAGAGAAACCCACGTGCCCTGTTAAACGAACACCAGAAAAAACGTTGAGAAAAATTCACCAGCCACGTGCACCAATGAATATAGAAGGAAAGCCCCTCCGATAGGAGCACAAATACAGCAGACTACAAATTATTTTCTAAAACTGTTGACCCTCTAGGTTTCGGAGAGAGAAACCCACGTGCCCTGTTGACGAACACCAGAAAAAACGTTGAGAAAAATTCACCATCCACGTGCACCAATGAATATAGAAGGAAACCCCTCCGATAGGAGCACAAGTACAGCAGGCTACAAATTATTTTCTAAAACTGTAGACCTTCTAGGTTTCGGAGAGAGAAACCCACGTGCCCTGTTGACGAACACCAGAAAGAACGTTGAGAAAAATTCACCAGCCACGTGCACCTATGAATATAGAAGGAAAGCCCCTCCGATAGGAGCACAAGTACAGCAGACTACAAATTTTTTTCTAAAACTGTTGACCTTCTAGGTTTCGGAGAGAGAAACCCACGTGCCCTGTTGACGAACACCAGAAAAAACGTTGAGAAAAATTCACCAGCCACGTGCACCAATGAATATAGAAGGAAAGCCCCTCCGATAGCAGCACAAGTACAGCAGACTACAAATTTTTTTCTAAAACTGTTGACCTTCTAGGTTTCGGAGAGAGAAACCCACGTGCCTTGTTGACGAACACCAGAAAAAACGTTGAGAAAAATTCACCAGCCACGTGCACCAATGAATATAGAAGGAAAGCCCCTCCGATAGCAGCACAAGTACAGCAGACTACCAATTATTTGCTAAAACTGTTGACCTTCAATGATTCGGAGAGAGAAACCCACGTGCCCTGATGACGAACACCAGAAAAAACGTTGAGAAAAATTCACCAGCCACGTGCACCAATGAATATAGAAGGAAAGCCCCTCCGATAGCAGCACAAGTACAGCAGACTACCAATTATTTGCTAAAACTGTTGACCTTCAATGATTCGGAAAGAGAAACCCACGTGCCCTGATGACGAACACCAGAAAAAACGTTGAGAAAAATTCACCAGCCACGTGCACCAATGAATATAGAAGGAAAGCCCCTCCGATAGCAGCACAAGTACAGCAGACTACCAATTATTTGCTAAAACTGTTGACCTTCAATGATTCGGAGAGAGAAACCCACGTGCCCTGATGACGAACACCAGAAAAAACGTTGAGAAAAATTCACCAGCCACGTGCACCAATGAATATAGAAGGAAAGCCCCTCCGATAGCAGCACAAGTACAGCAGACTACCAATTATTTGCTAAAACTGTTGACCTTCAATGATTCGGAAAGAGAAACCCACGTGCCCTGATGACGAACACCAGAAAAAACGTTGAGAAAAATTCACCAGCCACGTGCACCAATGAATATAGAAGGAAAGCCCCTCCGATAGCAGCACAAGTACAGCAGACTAACAATTATTTGCTAAAACTGTTGACCCTCTAGGTTTCGGAGAGAGAAACCCACGTGCCCTGTTGACGAACACCAGAAAAAACGTTGAGAAAAATTCACCAGCCACGTGCACCAATGAATATAGAAGGAAAGCCCCTCCGATAGCAGCACAAGTACAGCAGACTACAAATTATTTTCTAAAACTGTTGACCCTCTATGTTTCGGAGAGAGAAACCCACGTGCCCTGTTGACGAACACCAGAAAAAACGTTGAGAAAAATTCACCAGCCACGTGCACCAATGAATATATAAGGAAAGCCCCTCCGATAGCAGCACAAGTACAGCAGACTACAAATTTTTTTCTAAAACTGTTGACCTTCTAGGTTTCGGAGAGAGAAACCCACGTGCCCTGTTGACGAACACCAGAAAAAACGTTGAGAAAAATTCACCAGCCACGTGCACCAATGAATATAGAAGGAAAGCCCCTCCGATAGCAGCACAAGTACAGCAGACTACCAATTATTTGCTAAAACTGTTGACCTTCAATGATTCGGAGAGAGAAACCCACGTGCCCTGATGACGAACACCAGAAAAAACGTTGAGAAAAATTCACCAGCCACGTGCACCAATGAATATAGAAGGAAAGCCCCTCCGATAGCAGCACAAGTACAGCAGACTAACAATTATTTGCTAAAACTGTTGACCCTCTAGGTTTCGGAGAGAGAAACCCACGTGCCCTGTTGACGAACACCAGAAAAAACGTTGAGAAAAATTCACCAGCCACGTGCACCAATGAATATAGAAGGAAAGCACCTCCGATAGGAGCACAAGTACAGCAGACTACAAATTATTTTCTAAAATTGTTGACCCTCTATGTTTCGGAGAGAGAAACCCACGTGCCCTGTTGACGAACACCAGAAAAAAAGTTGAGAAAAATTCACCAGCCACGTGCACCAATGAATATAGAAGGAAAGCCCCTCCGATAGGAGCACAAGTACAGCAGACTACAAATTATTTTCTAAAACTGTTGACCTTCTAGGTTTCGGAGAGAGAAACCAACGTGCACTGTTGACGAACACCAGAAAAAACGTTGAGAAAAATTCACCAGCCACGTGCACCAATGAATATAGAAGGAAAGCCCCTCCGATAGCAGCACAAGTACAGCAGACTACCAATTATTTGCTAAAACTGTTGACCTTCAATGATTCGGAGAGAGAAACCCACGTGCCCTGTTTACGAACACCAGAAAAAACGTTGAGAAAAATTCACCAGCCACGTGCACCAATGAATATAGAAGGAAAGCCCCTCCGATAGCAGCACAAGTACAGCAGACTACCAATTATTTGCTAAAACTGTTGACCTTCAATGATTCGGAGAGAGAAACCCACGTGCCCTGTTGACGAAAACCAGAAAAAACATTGAGAAAAATTCACCAGCCACGTGCACCAATAATATAGAAGGAAAGCCCCTCCGATAGCAACACAAGTACAGCAGACTAACAATTATTTGTTAAAACTGTTGACCCTCTAGGTTTCGAAAAGAGAAACCCACGTGCCCTGTTGACGAACACCAGAAAAAACGTTGAGAAAAATTCACCAGCCACGTGCACCAATGAATATAGAAGGAAAGCCCCTCCGATAGCAGCACAAGTACAGCCGACTACAAATTATTTTCTAAAACAGTTGACCCTCTAGGTTTCGGAGAGAGAAACCCACGTGCCCTGTTGACGAACACCAGAAAAAACGTTGAGAAAAATTCACCAGCCACGTGCACCAATGAATATAGAAGGAAAGCCCCTCCGATAGGAGCACAAGTACAGCAGACTACAAATTATTTTCTAAAACTGTTGACCTTCTAGGTTTCGGAGAGAGAAACCCACGTGCCCTGTTGACGAACACCAGAAAAAACGTTGAGAAAAATGCACCAGCCACGTGCACCAATGAATATAGAAGGAAAGCCCCTCCGATAGCAGCACAAGTACAGCAGACTACCAATTATTTGCTAAAACTGTTGACCTTCAATGATTCGGAGAGAGGAACCCACGTGCCCTGTTTACGAACACCAGAAAAAACGTTGAGAAAAATTCACCAGCCACGATCACCAATAATATAAAAGGAAAGCCCCTCCTATAGCAGCACAAGTACAGCAGACTAACAATTATTTGCTAAAACTGTTGACCCTCTAGGTTTCGGAGAGAGAAACCCACGTGCCCTGTTGACGAACACCAGAAAAAACGTTGAGAAAAATTCACCAGCCACATGCACCAATGAATATAGAAGGAAAGCCCCTCCGATAGCAGCACTAGTACAGCAGACTAACAATTATTTGCTAAAACTGTTGACCCTCTAGGTTTCGGAGAGAGAAACCCACGTGCCCTGTTAAACGAAAACCAGAAAAAACGTTGAGAAAAATTAACCAGCCACGTGCACCACTGAATATAGAAGGAAAGCCCCCCCGATAGCAGCACAAGTACAGCAGACTACCACTTATTTGCTAAAACTGTTGACCTTCAATGATTCGGATAGAGAAACCTACGTGCCCTGTTGACGAACACCAGAAAAAACGTTGAGAAAAATTCACCAGCCACGTGCACCAATGAATATAGAAGGAAAGCCCCTCCGATAGCAGCACAAGTACAGCAGACTAACAATTATTTGCTAAAACTGTTGACCCTCTAGGTTTCGGAGAGAGAAACCCACGTGCCCTGTTGACGAACACCAGAAAAAACGTTGAGAAAAATTCACCATCCACGTGCACCAATGAATATAGAAGGAAAGCCCCTCCGATAGGAGCATAAGTACAGCAGACTACAAATTATTTTCTAAAACTGTTGACCTTCTAGGTTTCGGAGAGAGAAACCCACGTGCCCTGTTGTCGAACACCAGAAAAAACGTTGAGAAAAATTCACCAGCCACGTGCACCAATGAATATAGAAGGAAAGCCCCCCCGATAGCAGCACAAGTACAGCAGACTACCAATTATTTGCTAAAACTGTTGACCTTCAATGATTCGGATAGAGAAACCTACGTGCCCTGTTGACGAACACCAGAAAAAACGTTGATTAAAATTCACCAGCCACGTGCACCAATGAATATAGAAGGAAAGCCCCTCCGCTAGCAGCACAAGTACAGCAGACTACCAATTATTTGCTAAAACTGTTGACCTTCAATGATTCGGAGAGAGAAACCCACGTGCCCTGATGACGAACACCAGAAAAAACGTTGAGAAAAATTCACCAGCCACGTGCACCAATGAATATAGAAGGAAAGCCCCTCCGATAGCAGCACAAGTACAGCAGACTACCAATTAATTGCTAAAACTGTTGACCTTCAATGATTCGGAGAGAGAAACCCACGTGCCCTGTTGACGAAAACCAGAAAAAACGTTGAGAAAAATTCACCAGCCACGTGCACCAATAATATAGAAGGAAAGCCCCTCCGATAGCAGCACAAGTACAGCAGACTAACAATTATTTGCTAAAACTGTTGACCCTCTAGGTTTCGGAGAGAGAAACCCACGTGCCCTGTTGACGAACACCAGAAAAAACGTTGAGAAAAATTCACCAGCCACGTGCACCAATGAATATAGAAGAAAAGCCCCTCCGATAGCAGCACAAGTACAGCAGACTACCAATTATTTGCTAAAACTGTTGACCTTCAATGATTCGGAGAGAGAAACCCACGTGCCCTGTTTACGAACACCAGAAAAAACGTTGAGAAAAATTCACCAGCCACGTGCACCAATAATATAGAAGGAAAGCCCCTCCGATAGCAGCACAAGTACAGCAGACTACCAATTATTTGCTAAAACAGTTGACCTTCAATGATTCGGAGAGAGAAACCCACGTGCCCTGTTGACGAAAGCTAGAAAAAACGTTGAGAAAAATTCACCAGCCACGTGCACCAATGAATATAGAAGGAAAGCCCCTCCGATAGCAGCACAAGTACAGCAGACTAACAATTATTTGCTAAAACTGTTGACCCTCTAGGTTTCGGAGAGAGAAACCCACGTGCCCTGTTGACGAACACCAGAAAAAACGTTGAGAAAAATTCACCATCCACGTGCACCAATGAATATAGAAGGAAAGCCCCTCCGATAGGAGCACAAGTACAGCAGACTACAAATTATTTTCTAAAACTGTTGACCTTCTAGGTTTCGGAGAGAGAAACCCACGTGCCCTGTTGACGAACACCAGAAAAAACGTTGAGAAAAATTCACCAGCCACGTGCACCAATGAATATAGAAGGAAAGCCCCCCCGATAGCAGCACAAGTACAGCAGACTACCAATTATTTGCTAAAACTGTTGACCTTCAATGATTCGGATAGAGAAACCTACGTGCCCTGTTGACGAACACCAGAAAAAACGTTGAGAAAAATTCACCAGCCACGTGCACCAATGAATATAGAAGAAAAGCCCCTCCGATAGCAGCACAAGTACAGCAGACTACCAATTATTTGCTAAAACTGTTGACCTTCAATGATTCGGAGAGAGAAACCCACGTGCCCTGTTTACGAACACCAGAAAAAAAGTTGAGAAAAATTCACCAGCCACGTGCACCAATGAATATAGAAGGAAAGCCCCTCCGATAGCAGCACAAGTACAGCAGACTACCAATTATTTGCTAAAACAGTTGACCTTCAATGATTCGGACAGAGAAACCCACGTGCCCTGTTGACGAAAACTAGAAAAAACGTTGAGAAAAATTCACCAGCCACGTGCACCAATAATATAGAAGGAATGCCCCTCCGATAGCAGCACAAGTACAGCAGACTACAAATTATTTTCTAAAACAGTTGACCCTCTAGGTTTCGGAGAGAGAAACCCACGTGCCCTGTTGACGAACACCAGAAAAAACGTTGAGAAAAATTCACCAGCCACGTGCACCAATGAATATAGAAGGAAAGCCCCTCCGATAGGAGCACAAGTACAGCAGACTACAAATTATTTTCTAAAACTGTTGACCTTCTAGGTTTCGGAGAGAGAAACCCACGTGCCCTGTTGACGAACACCAGAAAAAACGTTGAGAAAAATTCACCAGCCACGTGCACCAATGAATATAGAAGGAAAGCCCCTCCGATAGCAGCACAAGTACAGCAGACTACCAATTATTTGCTAAAACTGTTGACCTTCAATGATTCGGAGAGAGAAACCCACGTGCCCTGTTGACGAAAACCAGAAAAAACGTTGAGAAAAATTCACCAGCCACGATCACCAATAATATAAAAGGAAAGCCCCTCCTATAGCAGCACAAGTACAGCAGACTAACAATTATTTGCTAAAACTGTTGACCCTCTAGGTTTCGGAGAGAGAAACCCACGTGCCCTGTTAAACGAAAACCAGAAAAAACGTTGAGAAAAATTAACCAGCCACGTGCACCACTGAATATAGAAGGAAAGCCCCCCCGATAGCAGCACAAGTACAGCAGACTACCACTTATTTGCTAAAACTGTTGACCTTCAATGATTCGGATAGAGAAACCTACGTGCCCTGTTGACGAACACCAGAAAAAACGTTGAGAAAAATTCACCAGCCACGTGCACCAATTAATATAGAAGGAAAGCCCCTCCGATAGCAGCACAAGTACAGCAGACTAACAATTATTTGCTAAAACTGTTGACCCTCTAGGTTTCGGAGAGAGAAACCCACGTGCCCTGTTGACGAACACCAGAAAAAACGTTGAGAAAAATTCACCATCCACGTGCACCAATGAATATAGAAGGAAAGCCCCTCCGATAGGAGCACAAGTACAGCAGACTACAAATTATTTTCTAAAACTGTTGACCTTCTAGGTTTCGGAGAGAGAAACCCACGTGCCCTGTTGACGAACACCAGAAAAAACGTTGAGAAAAATTCACCAGCCACGTGCACCAATGAATATAGAAGGAAAGCCCCCCCGATAGCAGCACAAGTACAGCAGACTACCAATTATTTGCTAAAACTATTGACCTTCAATGATTCGGATAGAGAAACCTACGTGCCCTGTTGACGAACACCAGAAAAAACGTTGAGAAAAATTCACCAGCCACGTGCACCAATGAATATAGAAGGAAAGCCCCTCCGATAGCAGCACAAGTACAGCAGACTACCAATTAATTGCTAAAACTGTTGACCTTCAATGATTCGGAGAGAGAAACCCACGTGCCCTGTTGACGAAAACCAGAAAAAACGTTGAGAAAAATTCACCAGCCACGTGCACCAATAATATAGAAGGAAAGCCCCTCCGATAGCAGCACAAGTACAGCAGACTACCAATTATTTGCTAAAACTGTTGACCTTCAATGATTCGGAGAGAGAAACCCACGTGCCCTGATGACGAACACCAGAAAAAACGTTGAGAAAAATTCACCAGCCACGTGCACCAATGAATATAGAAGGAAAGCCCCTCCGATAGCAGCACAAGTACAGCAGACTACCAATTAATTGCTAAAACTGTTGACCTTCAATGATTCGGAGAGAGAAACCCACGTGCCCTGTTGACGAAAGCTAGAAAAAACGTTGAGAAAAATTCACCAGCCACGTGCACCAATAATATAGAAGGAAAGCCCCTCCGATAGCAGCACAAGTACAGCAGACTACAAATTATTTTCTAAAACAGTTGACCCTCTAGGTTTCGGAGAGAGAAACCCACGTGCCCTGTTGACGAACACCAGAAAAAACGTTGAGAAAAATTCACCAGCCACGTGCACCAATGAATATAGAAGGAAAGCCCCTCCGATAGCAGCACAAGTACAGGAGACTAACAATTATTTGCTAAAACTGTTGACCCTCTAGGTTTCGGAGAGAGAAACCCACGTGCCCTGTTGACGAACACCAGAAAAAACGTTGAGAAAAATTCACCAGCCACGTGCACCAATGAATATAGAAGAAAAGCCCCTCCGATAGCAGCACAAGTACAGCAGACTACCAATTATTTGCTAAAACTGTTGACCTTCAATGATTCGGAGAGAGAAACCCACGTGCCCTGTTTACGAACACCAGAAAAAACGTTGAGAAAAATTCACCAGCCACGTGCACCAATGAATATAGAAGGAAAGCCCCTCCGATAGCAGCACAAGTACAGCAGACTACCAATTATTTGCTAAAACAGTTGACCTTCAATGATTCGTAGAGAGAAACCCACGTGCCCTGTTGACGAAAGCTAGAAAAAACGTTGAGAAAAATTCACCAGCCACGTGCACCAATAATATAGAAGGAAAGCCCCTCCGATAGCAGCACAAGTACAGCAGACTACAAATTATTTTCTAAAACAGTTGACCCTCTAGGTTTCGGAGAGAGAAACCCACGTGCCCTGTTGAAGAACACCAGAAAAAACGTTGAGAAAAATTCACCAGCCACGTGCACCAATGAATATAGAAGGAAAGCCCCTCCGATAGCAGCACAAGTACAGCAGACTAACAATTATTTGCTAAAACTGTTGACCCTCTAGGTTTCGGAGAGAGAAACCCACGTGCCCTGTTGACGAACACCAGAAAAAACGTTGAGAAAAATTCACCAGCCACGTGCACCAATGAATATAGAAGGAAAGCCCCCCCGATAGCAGCACAAGTACAGCAGACTACCAATTATTTGCTAAAACTGTTGACCTTCAATGATTCGGATAGAGAAACCTACGTGCCCTGTTGACGAACACCAGAAAAAACGTTGAGAAAAATTCACCAGCCACGTGCACCAATGAATATAGAAGGAAAGCCCCTCCGATAGCAGCACAAGTACAGCAGACTACCAATTAATTGCTAAAACTGTTGACCTTCAATGATTCGGAGAGAGAAACCCACGTGCCCTGTTGACGAAAACCAGAAAAAACGTTGAGAAAAATTCACCAGCCACGTGCACCAATAATATAGAAGGAAAGCCCCTCCGATAGCAGCACAAGTACAGCAGACTAACAATTATTTGCTAAAACTGTTGACCCTCTAGGTTTCGGAGAGAGAAACCCACGTGCCCTGTTGACGAACACCAGAAAAAACGTTGAGAAAAATTCACCAGCCACGTGCACCAATGAATATAGAAGAAAAGCCCCTCCGATAGCAGCACAAGTACAGCAGACTACCAATTATTTGCTAAAACTGTTGACCTTCAATGATTCGGAGAGAGAAACCCACGTGCCCTGTTTACGAACACCAGAAAAAACGTTGAGAAAAATTCACCAGCCACGTGCACCAATGAATATAGAAGGAAAGCCCCTCCGATAGCAGCACAAGTACAGCAGACTACCAATTATTTACTAAAACAGTTGACCTTCAATGATTCGGAGAGAGAAACCCACGTGCCCTGTTGACGAAAACTAGAAAAAACGTTGAGAAAAATTCACCAGCCACGTGCACCAATAATATAGAAGGAAAGCCCCTCCGATAGCAGCACAAGTACAGCAGACTACAAATTATTTTCTAAAACAGTTGACCCTCTAGGTTTCGGAGAGAGAAACCCACGTGCCCTGTTGACGAACACCAGAAAAAACGTTGAGAAAAATTCACCAGCCACGTGCACCAATGAATATAGAAGGAAAGCCCCTCCGATAGGAGCACAAGTACAGCAGACTACAAATTATTTTCTAAAACTGTTGACCTTCTAGGTTTCGGAGAGAGAAACCCACGTGCCCTGTTGACGAACACCAGAAAAAACGTTGAGAAAAATTCACCAGCCACGTGCACCAATGAATATAGAAGGAAAGCCCCTCCGATAGCAGCACAAGTACAGCAGACTACCAATTATTTGCTAAAACTGTTGACCTTCAATGATTCGGAGAGAGAAACCCACGTGCCCTGTTTACGAACACCAGAAAAAACGTTGAGAAAAATTCACCAGCCACGTGCACCAATGAATATAGAAGGAGAGCACCTCCGATAGCAGCACAATTACAGCAGACTACCAATTATTTGCTAAAACTGTTGACCTTCAATGATTCGGAGAGAGAAACCCACGTGCCCTGTTGACGAAAACCAGAAAAAACGTTGAGAAAAATTCACCAGCCACGATCACCAATAATATAAAAGGAAAGCCCCTCCGATAGCAGCACAAGTACAGCAGACTAACAATTATTTGCTAAAACTGTTGACCCTCTAGGTTTCGGAGAGAGAAACCCACGTGCCCTGTTGACGAACACCAGAAAAAACGTTGAGAAAAATTCACCATCCACGTGCACCAATGAATATAGAAGGAAAGCCCCTCCGATAGGAGCACAAGTACAGCAGACTACAAATTATTTTCTAAAACTGTTGACCTTCTAGGTTTCGGAGAGAGAAACCCACGTGACCTGTTGACGAACACCAGAAAAAACGTTGAGAAAAATTCACCAGCCACGTGCACCAATGAATATAGAAGGAAAGCCCCTCCGCTAGCAGCACAAGTACAGCAGACTACCAATTATTTGCTAAAACTGTTGACCTTTAATGATTCGGAGAGAGAAACCCACGTGCCCTGATGACGAACACCAGAAAACACGTTGAGAAAAATTCACCAGCCACGTGCACCAATGAATATAGAAGGAAAGCCCCTCCGATAGCAGCACAAGTACAGCAGACTACCAATTAATTGCTAAAACTGTTGACCTTCAATGATTCGGAGAGAGAAACCCACGTGCCCTGTTGACGAAAACCAGAAAAAACGTTGAGAAAAATTCACCAGCCACGTGCACCAATAATATAGAAGGAAAGCCCCTCCGATAGCAGCACAAGTACAGCAGACTACCAATTATTTGCTAAAACTGTTGACCTTCAATGATTCGGAGAGAGAAACCCACGTGCCCTGATGACGAACACCAGAAAAAACGTTGAGAAAAATTCACCAGCCACGTGCACCAATGAATATAGAAGGAAAGCCCCTCCGATAGCAGCACAAGTACAGCAGACTACCAATTAATTGCTAAAACTGTTGACCTTCAATGATTCGGAGAGAGAAACCCACGTGCCCTGTTGACGAAAGCTAGAAAAAACGTTGAGAAAAATTCACCAGCCACGTGCACCAATAATATAGAAGGAAAGCCCCTCCGATAGCAGCACAAGTACAGCAGACTACAAATTATTTTCTGAAACAGTTGACCCTCTAGGTTTCGGAGAGAGAAACCCACGTGCCCTGTTGACGAACACCAGAAAAAACGTTGAGAAAAATTCACCAGCCACGTGCACCAATGAATATAGAAGGAAAGCCCCTCCGATAGCAGCACAAGTACAGGAGACTAACAATTATTTGCTAAAACTGTTGACCCTCTAGGTTTCGGAGAGAGAAACCCACGTGCCCTGTTGACGAACACCAGAAAAAACGTTGAGAAAAATTCACCAGCCACGTGCACCAATGAATATAGAAGAAAAGCCCCTCCGATAGCAGCACAAGTACAGCAGACTACCAATTATTTGCTAAAACTGTTGACCTTCAATGATTCGGAGAGAGAAACCCACGTGCCCTGTTTACGAACACCAGAAAAAACGTTGAGAAAAATTCACCAGCCACGTGCACCAATGAATATAGAAGGAAAGCCCCTCCGATAGCAGCACAAGTACAGCAGACTACCAATTATTTGCTAAAACAGTTGACCTTCAATGATTCGGAGAGAGAAACCCACGTGCCCTGTTGACGAAAGCTAGAAAAAACGTTGAGAAAAATTCACCAGCCACGTGCACCAATAATATAGAAGGAAAGCCCCTCCGATAGCAGCACAAGTACAGCAGACTACAAATTATTTTCTAAAACAGTTGACCCTCTAGGTTTCGGAGAGAGAAACCCATGTGCCCTGTTGAAGAACACCAGAAAAAACGTTGAGAAAAATTCACCAGCCACGTGCACCAATGAATATAGAAGGAAAGCCCCTCCGATAGCAGCACAAGTACAGCAGACTAACAATTATTTGCTAAAACTGTTGACCCTCTAGGTTTCGGAGAGAGAAACCCACGTGCCCTGTTGACGAACACCAGAAAAAACGTTGAGAAAAATTCACCAGCCACGTGCACCAATGAATATAGAAGGAAAGCCCCCCCGATAGCAGCACAAGTACAGCAGACTACCAATTATTTGCTAAAACTGTTGACCTTCAATGATTCGGATAGAGAAACCTACGTGCCCTGTTGACGAACACCAGAAAAAACGTTGAGAAAAATTCACCAGCCACGTGCACCAATGAATATAGAAGGAAAGCCCCTCCGATAGCAGCACAAGTACAGCAGACTACCAATTAATTGCTAAAACTGTTGACCTTCAATGATTCGGAGAGAGAAACCCACGTGCCCTGTTGACGAAAACCAGAAAAAACGTTGAGAAAAATTCACCAGCCACGTGCACCAATAATATAGAAGGAAAGCCCCTCCGATAGCAGCACAAGTACAGCAGACTAACAATTATTTGCTAAAACTGTTGACCCTCTAGGTTTCGGAGAGAGAAACCCACGTGCCCTGTTGACGAACACCAGAAAAAACGTTGAGAAAAATTCACCAGCCACGTGCACCAATGAATATAGAAGAAAAGCCCCTCCGATAGCAGCACAAGTACAGCAGACTACCAATTATTTGCTAAAACTGTTGACCTTCAATGATTCGGAGAGAGAAACCCACGTGCCCTGTTTACGAACACCAGAAAAAACGTTGAGAAAAATTCACCAGCCACGTGCACCAATGAATATAGAAGGAAAGCCCCTCCGATAGCAGCACAAGTACAGCAGACTACCAATTATTTACTAAAACAGTTGACCTTCAATGATTCGGAGAGAGAAACCCACGTGCCCTGTTGACGAAAACTAGAAAAAACGTTGAGAAAAATTCACCAGCCACGTGCACCAATAATATAGAAGGAAAGCCCCTCCGATAGCAGCACAAGTACAGCAGACTACAAATTATTTTCTAAAACAGTTGACCCTCTAGGTTTCGGAGAGAGAAACCCACGTGCCCTGTTGACGAACACCAGAAAAAACGTTGAGAAAAATTCACCAGCCACGTGCACCAATGAATATAGAAGGAAAGCCCCTCCGATAGGAGCACAAGTACAGCAGACTACAAATTATTTTCTAAAACTGTTGACCTTCTAGGTTTCGGAGAGAGAAACCCACGTGCCCTGTTGACGAACACCAGAAAAAACGTTGAGAAAAATTCACCAGCCACGTGCACCAATGAATATAGAAGGAAAGCCCCTCCGATAGCAGCACAAGTACAGCAGACTACCAATTATTTGCTAAAACTGTTGACCTTTAATGATTCGGAGAGAGAAACCCACGTGCCCTGATGACGAACACCAGAAAAAACGTTGAGAAAAATTCACCAGCCACGTGCACCAATGAATATAGAAGGAAAGCCCCTCCGATAGGAGCACAAGTACAGCAGACTACAAATTATTTTCTAAAACTGTTGACCTTCTAGGTTTCGGAGAGAGAAACCCACGTGCCCTGTTGACGAACACCAGAAAAAACGTTGAGAAAAATTCACCAGCCACGTGCACCAATGAATATAGAAGGAAAGCCCCTCCGATAGCAGCACAAGTACAGCAGACTACCAATTATTTGCTAAAACTGTTGACCTTCAATGATTCGGAGAGAGAAACCCACGTGCCCTGTTTACGAACACCAGAAAAAACGTTGAGAAAAATTCACCAGCCACGTGCACCAATGAATATAGAAGGAGAGCACCTCCGATAGCAGCACAATTACAGCAGACTACCAATTATTTGCTAAAACTGTTGACCTTCAATGATTCGGAGAGAGAAACCCACGTGCCCTGTTGACGAAAACCAGAAAAAACGTTGAGAAAAATTCACCAGCCACGATCACCAATAATATAAAAGGAAAGCCCCTCCGATAGCAGCACAAGTACAGCAGACTAACAATTATTTGCTAAAACTGTTGACCCTCTAGGTTTCGGAGAGAGAAACCCACGTGCCCTGTTGACGAACACCAGAAAAAACGTTGAGAAAAATTCACCATCCACGTGCACCAATGAATATAGAAGGAAAGCCCCTCCGATAGGAGCACAAGTACAGCAGACTACAAATTATTTTCTAAAACTGTTGACCTTCTAGGTTTCGGAGAGAGAAACCCACGTGACCTGTTGACGAACACCAGAAAAAACGTTGAGAAAAATTCACCAGCCACGTGCACCAATGAATATAGAAGGAAAGCCCCTCCGCTAGCAGCACAAGTACAGCAGACTACCAATTATTTGCTAAAACTGTTGACCTTTAATGATTCGGAGAGAGAAACCCACGTGCCCTGATGACGAACACCAGAAAACACGTTGAGAAAAATTCACCAGCCACGTGCACCAATGAATATAGAAGGAAAGCCCCTCCGATAGCAGCACAAGTACAGCAGACTACCAATTAATTGCTAAAACTGTTGACCTTCAATGATTCGGAGAGAGAAACCCACGTGCCCTGTTGACGAAAACCAGAAAAAACGTTGAGAAAAATTCACCAGCCACGTGCACCAATAATATAGAAGGAAAGCCCCTCCGATAGCAGCACAAGTACAGCAGACTACCAATTATTTGCTAAAACTGTTGACCTTCAATGATTCGGAGAGAGAAACCCACGTGCCCTGATGACGAACACCAGAAAAAACGTTGAGAAAAATTCACCAGCCACGTGCACCAATGAATATAGAAGGAAAGCCCCTCCGATAGCAGCACAAGTACAGCAGACTACCAATTAATTGCTAAAACTGTTGACCTTCAATGATTCGGAGAGAGAAACCCACGTGCCCTGTTGACGAAAGCTAGAAAAAACGTTGAGAAAAATTCACCAGCCACGTGCACCAATAATATAGAAGGAAAGCCCCTCCGATAGCAGCACAAGTACAGCAGACTACAAATTATTTTCTGAAACAGTTGACCCTCTAGGTTTCGGAGAGAGAAACCCACGTGCCCTGTTGACGAACACCAGAAAAAACGTTGAGAAAAATTCACCAGCCACGTGCACCAATGAATATAGAAGGAAAGCCCCTCCGATAGCAGCACAAGTACAGGAGACTAACAATTATTTGCTAAAACTGTTGACCCTCTAGGTTTCGGAGAGAGAAACCCACGTGCCCTGTTGACGAACACCAGAAAAAACGTTGAGAAAAATTCACCAGCCACGTGCACCAATGAATATAGAAGAAAAGCCCCTCCGATAGCAGCACAAGTACAGCAGACTACCAATTATTTGCTAAAACTGTTGACCTTCAATGATTCGGAGAGAGAAACCCACGTGCCCTGTTTACGAACACCAGAAAAAACGTTGAGAAAAATTCACCAGCCACGTGCACCAATGAATATAGAAGGAAAGCCCCTCCGATAGCAGCACAAGTACAGCAGACTACCAATTATTTGCTAAAACAGTTGACCTTCAATGATTCGGAGAGAGAAACCCACGTGCCCTGTTGACGAAAGCTAGAAAAAACGTTGAGAAAAATTCACCAGCCACGTGCACCAATAATATAGAAGGAAAGCCCCTCCGATAGCAGCACAAGTACAGCAGACTACAAATTATTTTCTAAAACAGTTGACCCTCTAGGTTTCGGAGAGAGAAACCCACGTGCCCTGTTGAAGAACACCAGAAAAAACGTTGAGAAAAATTCACCAGCCACGTGCACCAATGAATATAGAAGGAAAGCCCCTCCGATAGCAGCACAAGTACAGCAGACTAACAATTATTTGCTAAAACTGTTGACCCTCTAGGTTTCGGAGAGAGAAACCCACGTGCCCTGTTGACGAACACCAGAAAAAACGTTGAGAAAAATTCACCAGCCACGTGCACCAATGAATATAGAAGGAAAGCCCCCCCGATAGCAGTACAAGTACAGCAGACTACCAATTATTTGCTAAAACTGTTGACCTTCAATGATTCGGATAGAGAAACCTACGTGCCCTGTTGACGAACACCAGAAAAAACGTTGAGAAAAATTCACCAGCCACGTGCACCAATGAATATAGAAGGAAAGCCCCTCCGATAGCAGCACAAGTACAGCAGACTACCAATTAATTGTTAAAACTGTTGACCTTCAATGATTCGGAGAGAGAAACCCACGTGCCCTGTTGACGAAAACCAGAAAAAACGTTGAGAAAAATTCACCAGCCACGTGCACCAATAATATAGAAGGAAAGCCCCTCCGATAGCAGCACAAGTACAGCAGACTAACAATTATTTGCTAAAACTGTTGACCCTCTAGGTTTCGGAGAGAGAAACCCACGTGCCCTGTTGACGAACACCAGAAAAAACGTTGAGAAAAATTCACCAGCCACGTGCACCAATGAATATAGAAGAAAAGCCCCTCCGATAGCAGCACAAGTACAGCAGACTACCAATTATTTGCTAAAACTGTTGACCTTCAATGATTCGGAGAGAGAAACCCACGTGCCCTGTTTACGAACACCAGAAAAAACGTTGAGAAAAATTCACCAGCCACGTGCACCAATGAATATAGAAGGAAAGCCCCTCCGATAGCAGCACAAGTACAGCAGACTACCAATTATTTACTAAAACAGTTGACCTTCAATGATTCGGAGAGAGAAACCCACGTGCCCTGTTGACGAAAACTAGAAAAAACGTTGAGAAAAATTCACCAGCCACGTGCACCAATAATATAGAAGGAAAGCCCCTCCGATAGCAGCACAAGTACAGCAGACTACAAATTATTTTCTAAAACAGTTGACCCTCTAGGTTTCGGAGAGAGAAACCCACGTGCCCTGTTGACGAACACCAGAAAAAACGTTGAGAAAAATTCACCAGCCACGTGCACCAATGAATATAGAAGGAAAGCCCCTCCGATAGGAGCACAAGTACAGCAGACTACAAATTATTTTCTAAAACTGTTGACCTTCTAGGTTTCGGAGAGAGAAACCCACGTGCCCTGTTGACGAACACCAGAAAAAACGTTGAGAAAAATTCACCAGCCACGTGCACCAATGAATATAGAAGGAAAGCCCCTCCGATAGCAGCACAAGTACAGCAGACTACCAATTATTTGCTAAAACTGTTGACCTTCAATGATTCGGAGAAAGAAACCCACGTGCCCTGTTTACGAACACCAGAAAAAACGTTGAGAAAAATTCACCAGCCACGTGCACCAATGAATATAGAAGGAGAGCACCTCCGATAGCAGCACAATTACAGCAGACTACCAATTATTTGCTAAAACTGTTGACCTTCAATGATTCGGAGAGAGAAACCCACGTGCCCTGTTGACGAAAACCAGAAAAAACGTTGAGAAAAATTCACCAGCCACGATCACCAATAATATAAAAGGAAAGCCCCTCCGATAGCAGCACAAGTACAGCAGACTAACAATTATTTGCTAAAACTGTTGACCCTCTAGGTTTCGGAGAGAGAAACCCACGTGCCCTGTTGACGAACACCAGAAAAAACGTTGAGAAAAATTCACCAGCCACGTGCACCAATGAATATAGAAGGAAAGCCCCTCCGATAGCAGCACTAGTACAGCAGACTAACAATTATTTGCTAAAACTGTTGACCTTCAATGATTCGGATAGAGAAACCTACGTGCCCTGTTGACGAACACCAGAAAAAACGTTGAGAAAAATTCACCAGCCACGTGCACCAATGAATATAGAAGGAAAGCCCCTCCGATAGCAGCACAAGTACAGCAGACTACAAATTTTTTTCTAAAACTGTTGACCTTCTAGGTTTCGGAGAGAGAAACCCACGTGCCCTGATGACGAACACCAGAAAAAACGTTGAGAAAAATTCACCAGCCACGTGCACCAATGAATATAGAAGGAAAGCCCCTCCGATAGCAGCACAAGTACAGCAGACTAACAATTATTTGCTAAAACTGTTGACCCTCTAGGTTTCGGAGAGAGAAACCCACGTGCCCTGTTGACGAACACCAGAAAAAACGTTGAGAAAAATTCACCAGCCACGTGCACCAATGAATATAGAAGGAAAGCCCCTCCGATAGGAGCACAAGTACAGCAGACTACAAATTATTTTCTAAAATTGTTGACCCTCTATGTTTCGGAGAGAGAAACCCACGTGCCCTGTTGACGAACACCAGAAAAAACGTTGAGAAAAATTCACCAGCCACGTGCACCAATGAATATAGAAGGAAAGCCCCTCCGATAGGAGCACAAGTACAGCAGACTACAAATTATTTTCTAAAACTGTTGACCTTCTAGGTTTCGGAGAGAGAAACCAACGTGCACTGTTGACGAACACCAGAAAAAACGTTGAGAAAAATTCACCAGCCACGTGCACCAATAATATAGAAGGAAAGCCCCTCCGATAGCAACACAAGTACAGCAGACTAACAATTATTTGCTAAAACTGTTGACCCTCTAGGTTTCGAAAAGAGAAACCCACGTGCCCTGTTGACGAACACCAGAAAAAACGTTGAGAAAAATTCACCAGCCACGTGCACCAATGAATATAGAAGGAAAGCCCCTCCGATAGCAGCACAAGTACAGCAGACTACAAATTATTTTCTAAAACAGTTGACCCTCTAGGTTTGGGAGAGAGAAACCCACGTGCCCTGTTGACGAACACCAGAAAAAACGTTGAGAAAAATTCACCAGCCACGTGCACCAATGAATATAGAAGGAAAGCCCCTCCGATAGGAGCACAAGTACAGCAGACTACAAATTATTTTCTAAAACTGTTGACCTTCTAGGTTTCGGAGAGAGAAACCCACGTGCCCTGTTGACGAACACCAGAAAAAACGTTGAGAAAAATTCACCAGCCACGTGCACCAATGAATATAGAAGGAAAGCCCCTCCGATAGCAGCACAAGTACAGCAGACTACCAATTATTTGCTAAAACTGTTGACCTTCAATGATTCGGAGAGAGAAACCCACGTGCCCTGTTTACGAACACCAGAAAAAACGTTGAGAAAAATTCACCAGCCACGTGCACCAATGAATATAGAAGGAGAGCCCCTCCGATAGCAGCACAAGTACAGCAGACTACCAATTATTTGCTAAAACTGTTGACCTTCAATGATTCGGATAGAGAAACCTACGTGCCCTGTTGACGAACACCAGAAAAAACGTTGAGAAAAATTCACCAGCCACGTGCACCAATGAATATAGAAGGAAAGCCCCTCCGATAGCAGCACAAGTACAGCAGACTACAAATTTTTTTCTAAAACTGTTGACCTTCTAGGTTTCGGAGAGAGAAACCCACGTGCCCTGTTGACGAACACCAGAAAAAACGTTGAGAAAAATTCACCAGCCACGTGCACCAATGAATATAGAAGGAAAGCCCCTCCGATAGCAGCACAAGTACAGCAGACTACCAATTATTTGCTAAAACTGTTGACCTTCAATGATTCGGAGAGAGAAACCCACGTTCCCTGATGACGAACACCAGAAAAAACGTTGAGAAAAATTCACCAGCCACGTGCACCAATGAATATAGAAGGAAAGCCCCTCCGATAGGAGCACAAGTACAGCAGACTACAAATTATTTTCTAAAACTGTAGACCTTCTAGGTTTCGGAGAGAGAAACCAACGTGCACTGTTGACGAACACCAGAAAAAACGTTGAGAAAAATTCACCAGCCACGTGCACCAATGAATATAGAAGGAAAGCCCCTCCGATAGCAGCACAAGTACAGCAGACTACCAATTATTTGCTAAAACTGTTGACCTTCAATGATTCGGAGAGAGAAACCCACGTGCCCTGATGACGAACACCAGAAAAAACGTTGAGAAAAATTCACCAGCCACGTGCACCAATGAATATAGAAGGAAAGCCCCTCCGATAGCAGCACAAGTACAGCAGACTACCAATTATTTGCTAAAACTGTTGACCTTCAATGATTCGGAGAGAGAAACCCACGTGCCCTGTTTACGAACACCAGAAAAAACGTTGAGAAAAATTCACCAGCCACGTGCACCAATGAATATAGAAGGAAAGCCCCTCCGATAGCAGCACAAGTACAGCAGACTACCAATTATTTGCTAAAACTGTTGACCTTCAATGATTCGGAGAGAGAAACCCACGTGCCCTGTTGAAGAAAACCAGAAAAAACATTGAGAAAAATTCACCAGCCACGTGCACCAATGAATATAGAAGGAGAGCCCCTCCGATAGCAGCACAAGTACAGCAGACTACCAATTATTTGCTAAAACTGTTGACCTTCAATGATTCGGAGAGAGAAACCCACGTGCCCTGTTGACGAAAACCAGAAAAAACGTTGAGAAAAATTCACCAGCCACGATCACCAATAATATAAAAGGAAAGCCCCTCCGATAGCAGCACAAGTACAGCAGACTAACAATTATTTGCTAAAACTGTTGACCCTCTAGGTTTCGGAGAGAGAAACCCACGTGCCCTGTTGACGAACACCAGAAAAAACGTTGAGAAAAATTCACCAGCCACGTGCACCAATGAATATAGAAGGAAAGCCCCTCCGATAGCAGCACTAGTACAGCAGACTAACAATTATTTGCTAAAACTGTTGACCCTCTAGGTTTCGGAGAGAGAAACCCACGTGCCCTGTTAAACGAAAACCAGAAAAAACGTTGAGAAAAATTAACCAGCCACGTGCACCAATGAATATAGAAGGAAAGCCCCCCCGATAGCAGCACAAGTACAGCAGACTACCACTTATTTGCTAAAACTGTTGACCTTCAATGATTCGGATAGAGAAACCTACGTGCCCTGTTGACGAACACCAGAAAAAACGTTGAGAAAAATTCACCAGCCACGTGCACCAATGAATATAGAAGGAAAGCCCCTCCGATAGCAGCACAAGTACAGCAGACTACCAATTAATTGCTAAAACTGTTGACCTTCAATGATTCGGAGAGAGAAACCCACGTGCCCTGTTGACGAACACCAGAAAAAACGTTGAGAAAAATTCACCAGCCACGTGCACCAATGAATATAGAAGGAAAGCCCCCCCGATAGCAGCACAAGTAGAGCAGACTACCAATTATTTGCTAAAACTGTTGACCTTCAATGATTCGGAGAGAGAAACCCACGTGCCCTGTTGACGAAAACCAGAAAAAACATTGAGAAAAATTCACCAGCCACGTGCACCAATAATATAGAAGGAAAGCCCCTCCGATAGCAACACAAGTACAGCAGACTAACAATTATTTGCTAAAACTGTTGACCCTCTAGGATTCGAAAAGAGAAACCCACGTGCCCTGTTGACGAACACCAGAAAAAACGTTGAGAAAAATTCACCAGCCACGTGCACCAATGAATATAGAAGGAAAGCCCCTCCGATAGCAGCACAAGTACAGCAGACTACAAATTATTTTCTAAAACAGTTGACCCTCTAGGTTTCGGAGAGAGAAACCCACGTGCCCTGTTGACGAACACCAGAAAAAACGTTGAGAAAAATTCACCAGCCACGTGCACCAATGAATATAGAAGGAAAGCCCCTCCGATAGGAGCACAAGTACAGCAGACTACAAATTATTTTCTAAAACTGTTGACCTTCTAGGTTTCGGAGAGAGAAACCCACGTGCCCTGTTGACGAACACCAGAAAAAACGTTGAGAAAAATTCACCAGCCACGTGCACCAATGAATATAGAAGGAAAGCCCCTTCGATAGCAGCACAAGTACAGCAGACTACCAATTATTTGCTAAAACTGTTGACCTTCAATGATTCGGAGAGAGAAACCCACGTGCCCTGTTTACGAACACCAGAAAAAACGTTGAGAAAAATTCACCAGCCACGTGCACCAATGAATATAGAAGGATAGCCCCTCCGATAGCAGCACAAGTACAGCAGACTACCAATTATTTGCTAAAACTGTTGACCTTCAATGATTCGGAGAGAGAAACCCACGTGCCCTGTTGACGAAAACCAGAAAAAACGTTGAGAAAAATTCACCAGCCACGATCACCAATAATATAAAAGGAAAGCCCCTCCGATAGCAGCACAAGTACAGCAGACTAACAATTATTTGCTAAAACTGTTGACCCTCTAGGTTTCGGAGAGAGAAACCCACGTGCCCTGTTGACGAACACCAGAAAAAACGTTGAGAAAAATTCACCAGCCACGTGCACCAATGAATATAGAAGGAAAGCCCCTCCGATAGCAGCACTAGTACAGCAGACTAACAATTATTTGCTAAAACTGTTGACCCTCTAGGTTTCGGAGAGAGAAACCCACGTGCCCTGTTAAACGAAAACCAGAAAAAACGTTGAGAAAAATTAACCAGCCACGTGCACCAATGAATATAGAAGGAAAGCCCCCCCGATAGCAGCACAAGTACAGCAGACTACCACTTATTTGCTAAAACTGTTGACCTTCAATGATTCGGATAGAGAAACCTACGTGCCCTGTTGACGAACACCAGAAAAAACGTTGAGAAAAATTCACCAGCCACGTGCACCAATGAATATAGAAGGAAAGCCCCTCCGATAGCAGCACAAGTACAGCAGACTACAAATTTTTTTCTAAAACTGTTGACCTTCTAGGTTTCGGAGAGAGAAACCCACGTGCCCTGTTGACGAACACCAGAAAAAACGTTGAGAAAAATTCACCAGCCACGTGCACCAATGAATATAGAAGGAAAGCCCCCCCGATAGCAGCACAAGTACAGCAGACTACCAATTATTTGCTAAAACTGTTGACCTTCAATGATTCGGAGAGAGAAACCCACGTGCCCTGATGACGAACACCAGAAAAAACGTTGAGAAAAATTCATCAGCCACGTGCACCAATGAATATAGAAGGAAAGCCCCTCCGATAGCAGCACAAGTACAGCAGACTAACAATTATTTGCTAAAACTGTTGACCCTCTAGGTTTCGGAGAGAGAAACCCACGTGCCCTGTTGACGAACACCAGAAAAAACGTTGAGAAAAATTCACCAGCCACGTGCACCAATGAATATAGAAGGAAAGCCCCTCCGATAGGAGCACAAGTACAGCAGACTACAAATTATTTTCTAAAATTGTTGACCCTCTATGTTTCGGAGAGAGAAACCCACGTGCCCTGTTGAAGAACACCAGAAAAAACGTTGAGAAAAATTCACCAGCCACGTGCACCAATGAATATAGAAGGAAAGCCCCTCCGATAGGAGCACAAGTACAGCAGACTACAAATTATTTTCTAAAACTGTTGACCTTCTAGGTTTCGGAGAGAGAAACCAACGTGCACTGTTGACGAACACCAGAAAAAACGTTGAGAAAAATTCACCAGCCACGTGCACCAATGAATATAGAAGGAAAGCCCCTCCGATAGCAGCACAAGTACAGCAGACTAACAATTATTTGCTAAAACTGTTGACCCTCTAGGTTTCGGAGAGAGAAACCCACGTGCCCTGTTGACGAACACCAGAAAAAACGTTGAGAAAAATTCACCATCCACGTGCACCAATGAATATAGAAGGAAAGCCCCTCCGATAGGAGCACAAGTACAGCAGACTACAAATTATTTTCTAAAACTGTTGACCTTCTAGGTTTCGGAGAGAGAAACCCACGTGCCCTGTTGACGAACACCAGAAAAAACGTTGAGAAAAATTCACCAGCCACGTGCACCAATGAATATAGAAGGAAAGCCCCCCCGATAGCAGCACAAGTACAGCAGACTACCAATTATTTGCTAAAACTGTTGACCTTCAATGATTCGGATAGAGAAACCTACGTGCCCTGTTGACGAACACCAGAAAAAACGTTGATTAAAATTCACCAGCCACGTGCACCAATGAATATAGAAGGAAAGCCCCTCCGCTAGCAGCACAAGTACAGCAGACTACCAATTATTTGCTAAAACTGTTGACCTTCAATGATTCGGAGAGAGAAACCCACGTGCCCTGATGACGAACACCAGAAAAAACGTTGAGAAAAATTCACCAGCCACGTGCACCAATGAATATAGAAGGAAAGCCCCTCCGATAGCAGCACAAGTACAGCAGACTACCAATTAATTGCTAAAACTGTTGACCTTCAATGATTCGGAGAGAGAAACCCACGTGCCCTGTTGACGAAAACCAGAAAAAACGTTGAGAAAAATTCACCAGCCACGTGCACCAATAATATAGAAGGAAAGCCCCTCCGATAGCAGCACAAGTACAGCAGACTAACAATTATTTGCTAAAACTGTTGACCCTCTAGGTTTCGGAGAGAGAAACCCACGTGCCCTGTTGACGAACACCAGAAAAAACGTTGAGAAAAATTCACCAGCCACGTGCACCAATGAATATAGAAGAAAAGCCCCTCCGATAGCAGCACAAGTACAGCAGACTACCAATTATTTGCTAAAACTGTTGACCTTCAATGATTCGGAGAGAGAAACCCACGTGCCCTGTTTACGAACACCAGAAAAAACGTTGAGAAAAATTCACCAGCCACGTGCACCAATGAATATAGAAGGAAAGCCCCTCCGATAGCAGCACAAGTACAGCAGACTACCAATTATTTGCTAAAACAGTTGACCTTCAATGATTCGGAGAGAGAAACCCACGTGCCCTGTTGACGAAAACTAGAAAAAACGTTGAGAAAAATTCACCAACCACGTGCACCAATAATATAGAAGGAAAGCCCCTCCGATAGCAGCACAAGTACAGCAGACTACAAATTATTTTCTAAAACAGTTGACCCTCAAGGTTTCGGAGAGAGAAACCCACGTGCCCTGTTGACGAACACCAGAAAAAACGTTGAGAAAAATTCACCAGCCACGTGCACCAATGAATATAGAAGGAAAGCCCCTCCGATAGGAGCACAAGTACAGCAGACTACAAATTATTTTCTAAAACTGTTGACCTTCTAGGTTTCGGAGAGAGAAACCCACGTGCCCTGTTGACGAACACCAGAAAAAACGTTGAGAAAAATTCACCAGCCACGTGCACCAATAATATAGAAGGAAAGCCCCTCCGATAGCAGCACAAGTACAGCAGACTAACAATTATTTGCTAAAACTGTTGACCCTCTAGGTTTTGGAGAGAGAAACCCACGTGCCCTGTTGACGAACACCAGAAAAAACGTTGAGAAAAATTCACCAGCCACGTGCACCAATGAATATAGAAGAAAAGCCCCTCCGATAGCAGCACAAGTACAGCAGACTACCAATTATTTGCTAAAACTGTTGACCTTCAATGATTCGGAGAGAGAAACCCACGTGCCCTGTTAACGAACACCAGAAAAAACGTTGAGAAAAATTCACCAGCCACGTGCACCAATGAATATAGAAGGAAAGCCCCTCCGATAGCAGCACAAGTACAGCAGACTACCAATTATTTGCTAAAACAGTTGACCTTCAATGATTCGGAGAGAGAAACCCACGTGCCCTGTTGACGAAAACTAGAAAAAACGTTGAGAAAAATTCACCAGCCACGTGCACCAATAATATAGAAGGAGAGCCCCTCCGATAGCAGCACAAGTACAGCAGACTACCAATTATTTGCTAAAACTGTTGACCTTCAATGATTCGGAGAGAGAAACCCACGTGCCCTGTTGACGAAAACCAGAAAAAACGTTGAGAAAAATTCACCAGCCACGATCACCAATAATATAAAAGGAAAGCCCCTCCGATAGCAGCACAAGTACAGCAGACTAACAATTATTTGCTAAAACTGTTGACCCTCTAGGTTTCGGAGAGAGAAACCCACGTGCCCTGTTGACGAACACCAGAAAAAACGTTGAGAAAAATTCACCAGCCACGTGCACCAATGAATATAGAAGGAAAGCCCCTCCGATAGCAGCACTAGTACAGCAGACTAACAATTATTTGCTAAAACTGTTGACCCTCTAGGTTTCGGAGAGAGAAACCCACGTGCCCTGTTAAACGAAAACCAGAAAAAACGTTGAGAAAAATTAACCAGCCACGTGCACCAATGAATATAGAAGGAAAGCCCCCCCGATAGCAGCACAAGTACAGCAGACTACCACTTATTTGCTAAAACTGTTGACCTTCAATGATTCGGATAGAGAAACCTACGTGCCCTGTTGACGAACACCAGAAAAAACGTTGAGAAAAATTCACCAGCCACGTGCACCAATGAATATAGAAGGAAAGCCCCTCCGATAGCAGCACAAGTACAGCAGACTACAAATTTTTTTCTAAAACTGTTGACCTTCTAGGTTTCGGAGAGAGAAACCCACGTGCCCTGTTGACGAACACCAGAAAAAACGTTGAGAAAAATTCACCAGCCACGTGCACCAATGAATATAGAAGGAAAGCCCCTCCGATAGCAGCACAAGTACAGCAGACTACCAATTATTTGCTAAAACTGTTGACCTTCAATGATTCGGAGAGAGAAACCCACGTGCCCTGATGACGAACACCAGAAAAAACGTTGAGAAAAATTCACCAGCCACGTGCACCAATGAATATAGAAGGAAAGCCCCTCCGATAGCAGCACGAGTACAGCAGACTACCAATTATTTGCTAAAACTGTTGACCTTCAATGATTCGGAGAGAGAAACACACGTGCCCTGTTTACGAACACCAGAAAAAACGTTGAGAAAAATTCACCAGCCACGTGCACCAATGAATATAGAAGGAAAGCCCCTCCGATAGCAGCACAAGTACAGCAGACTACCAATTATTTGCAAAAACTGTTGACCTTCAATGATTCGGAGAGAGAAACCCACGTGCCCTGTTGACGAAAACCAGAAAAAACATTGAGAAAAATTCACCAGCCACGTGCACCAATAATATAGAAGGAAAGCCCCTCCGATAGCAACACAAGTACAGCAGACTAACAATTATTTGCTAAAACTGTTGACCCTCTAGGTTTCGAAAAGAGAAACCCACGTGCCCTGTTGACGAACACCAGAAAAAACGTTGAGAAAAATTCACCAGCCACGTGCACCAATGAATATAGAAGGAAAGCCCCTCCGATAGCAGCACAAGTACAGCAGACTACAAATTATTTTCTAAAACAGTTGACCCTCTAGGTTTCGGAGAGAGAAACCCACGTGCCCTGTTGACGAACACCAGAAAAAACGTTGAGAAAAATTCACCAGCCACGTGCACCAATGAATATAGAAGGAAAGCCCTTCCGATAGGAGCACAAGTACAGCAGACTACAAATTATTTTCTAAAACTGTTGACCTTCTAGGTTTCGGAGAGAGAAACCCACGTGCCCTGTTGACGAACACCAGAAAAAACGTTGAGAAAAATTCACCAGCCACGTGCACCAATGAATATAGAAGGAAAGCCCCTTCGATAGCAGCACAAGTACAGCAGACTACAAATTTTTTTCTAAAACTGTTGACCTTCTAGGTTTCGGAGAGAGAAACCCACGTGCCCTGTTGACGAACACCAGAAAAAACGTTGAGAAAAATTCACCAGCCACGTGCACCAATGAATATAGAAGGAAAGCCCCTCCGATAGCAACACAAGTACAGCAGACTAACAATTATTTTCTAAAACAGTTGACCCTCTAGGTTTCGGAGAGAGAAACCCACGTGCCCTGTTGACGAACACCAGAAAAAACGTTGAGAAAAATTCACCAGCCACGTGCACCAATGAATATAGAAGGAAAGCCCCTCCGATAGCAGCACAAGTACAGCAGACTACCAATTATTTGCTAAAACTGTTGACCTTCAATGATTCGGAGAGAGAAACCCACGTGCCCTGTTGACGAAAACCAGAAAAAACGTTGAGAAAAATTCAGCAGCCACGATCACCAATAATATAAAAGGAAAGCCCCTCCTATAGCAGCACAAGTACAGCAGACTAACAATTATTTGCTAAAACTGTTGACCCTCTAGGTTTCGGAGAGAGAAACCCACGTGCCCTGTTGACGAACACCAGAAAAAACGTTGAGAAAAATTCACCAGCCACATGCACCAATGAATATAGAAGGAAAGCCCCTCCGATAGCAACACAAGTACAGCCGACTAACAATTATTTGCTAAAACTGTTGACCCTCTAGGTTTCGGAGAGAGAAACCCACGTGCCCTGTTAAACGAAAACCAGAAAAAACGTTGAGAAAAATTAACCAGCCACGTGCACCACTGAATATAGAAGGAAAGCCCCCCCGATAGCAGCACAAGTACAGCAGACTACAAATTATTTTCTAAAACTGTTGACCTTCTAGGTTTCGGAGAGAGAAACCCACGTGCCCTGTTGACGAACACCAGAAAAAACGTTGAGAAAAATTCACCAGCCACGTGCACCAATGAATATAGAAGGAAAGCCCCTCCGATAGGAGCACAAGTACAGCAGACTACAAATTATTTTCTAAAACTGTTGACCTTCTAGGTTTCGGAGAGAGAAACCCACGTGCCCTGTTGACGAACACCAGAAAAAACGTTGAGAAAAATTCACCAGCCACGTGCACCAATGAATATAGAAGGAAAGCCCCCCCGATAGCAGCACAAGTACAGCAGACTACCAATTATTTGCTAAAACTGTTGACCTTCAATGATTCGGATAGAGAAACCTACGTGCCCTGTTGACGAACACCAGAAAAAACGTTGATTAAAATTCACCAGCCACGTGCACCAATGAATATAGAAGGAAAGCCCCTCCGCTAGCAGCACAAGTACAGCAGACTACCAATTATTTGCTAAAACTGTTGACCTTCAATGATTCGGAGAGAGAAACCCACGTGCCCTGATGACGAACACCAGAAAAAACGTTGAGAAAAATTCACCAGCCACGTGCACCAATGAATATAGAAGGAAAGCCCCTCCGATAGCAACACAAGTACAGCAGACTAACAATTATTTTCTAAAACAGTTGACCCTCTAGGTTTCGGAGAGAGAAACCCACGTGCCCTGTTGACGAACACCAGAAAAAACGTTGAGAAAAATTCACCAGCCACGTGCACCAATGAATATAGAAGGAAAGCCCCTCCGATAGCAGCACAAGTACAGCAGACTACCAATTATTTGCTAAAACTGTTGACCTTCAATGATTCGGAGAGAGAAACCCACGTGCCCTGTTGACGAAAACCAGAAAAAACGTTGAGAAAAATTCAGCAGCCACGATCACCAATAATATAAAAGGAAAGCCCCTCCTATAGCAGCACAAGTACAGCAGACTAACAATTATTTGCTAAAACTGTTGACCCTCTAGGTTTCGGAGAGAGAAACCCACGTGCCCTGTTGACGAACACCAGAAAAAACGTTGAGAAAAATTCACCAGCCACATGCACCAATGAATATAGAAGGAAAGCCCCTCCGATAGCAACACAAGTACAGCAGACTAACAATTATTTGCTAAAACTGTTGACCCTCTAGGTTTCGGAGAGAGAAACCCACGTGCCCTGTTAAACGAAAACCAGAAAAAACGTTGAGAAAAATTAACCAGCCACGTGCACCACTGAATATAGAAGGAAAGCCCCCCCGATAGCAGCACAAGTACAGCAGACTACAAATTATTTTCTAAAACTGTTGACCTTCTAGGTTTCGGAGAGAGAAACCCACGTGCCCTGTTGACGAACACCAGAAAAAACGTTGAGAAAAATTCACCAGCCACGTGCACCAATGAATATAGAAGGAAAGCCCCTCCGATAGGAGCACAAGTACAGCAGACTACAAATTATTTTCTAAAACTGTTGACCTTCTAGGTTTCGGAGAGAGAAACCCACGTGCCCTGTTGACGAACACCAGAAAAAACGTTGAGAAAAATTCACCAGCCACGTGCACCAATGAATATAGAAGGAAAGCCCCCCCGATAGCAGCACAAGTACAGCAGACTACCAATTATTTGCTAAAACTGTTGACCTTCAATGATTCGGATAGAGAAACCTACGTGCCCTGTTGACGAACACCAGAAAAAACGTTGATTAAAATTCAACAGCCACGTGCACCAATGAATATAGAAGGAAAGCCCCTCCGCTAGCAGCACAAGTACAGCAGACTACCAATTATTTGCTAAAACTGTTGACCTTCAATGATTCGGAGAGAGAAACCCACGTGCCCTGATGACGAACACCAGAAAAAACGTTGAGAAAAATTCACCAGCCACGTGCACCAATGAATATAGAAGGAAAGCCCCTCCGATAGCAGCACAAGTACAGCAGACTACCAATTATTTGCTAAAACTGTTGACCTTCAATGATTCGGAGAGAGAAACCCACGTGCCCTGTTGACGAAAACCAGAAAAAACGTTGAGAAAAATTCACCAGCCACGTGCACCAATAATATAGAAGGAAAGCCCCTCCGATAGCAGCACAAGTACAGCAGACTAACAATTATTTGCTAAAACTGTTGACCCTCTAGGTTTCGGAGAGAGAAACCCACGTGCCCTGTTGACGAACACCAGAAAAAACGTTGAGAAAAATTCACCAGCCACGTGCACCAATGAATATAGAAGAAAAGCCCCTCCGATAGCAGCACAAGTACAGCAGACTACCAATTATTTGCTAAAACTGTTGACCTTCAATGATTCGGAGAGAGAAACCCACGTGCCCTGTTTACGAACACCAGAAAAAACGTTGAGAAAAATTCACCAGCCACGTGCACCAATGAATATAGAAGGAAAGCCCCTCCGATAGCAGCACAAGTACAGCAGACTACCAATTATTTGTTAAAACAGTTGACCTTCAATGATTCGGAGAGAGAAACCCACGTGCCCTGATGACGAACACCAGAAAAAACGTTGAGAAAAATTCACCAGCCACGTGCACCAATGAATATAGAAGGAAAGCCCCTCCGATAGCAGCACAAGTACAGCAGACTACCAATTATTTGCTAAAACTGTTGACCTTCAATGATTCGGAGAGAGAAACCCACGTGCCCTGTTGACGAAAACCAGAAAAAACGTTGAGAAAAATTCACCAGCCACGTGCACCAATAATATAGAAGGAAAGCCCCTCCGATAGCAGCACAAGTACAGCAGACTAACAATTATTTGCTAAAACTGTTGACCCTCTAGGTTTCGGAGAGAGAAACCCACGTGCCCTGTTGACGAACACCAGAAAAAACGTTGAGAAAAATTCACCAGCCACGTGCACCAATGAATATAGAAGGAAAGCCCCTCCGATAGCAGCACAAGTACAGCAGACTACCAATTATTTGCTAAAACTGTTGACCTTCAATGATTCGGAGAGAGAAACCCACGTGCCCTGTTTACGAACACCAGAAAAAACGTTGAGAAAAATTCACCAGCCACGTGCACCAATGAATATAGAAGGAGAGCCCCTCCGATAGCAGCACAAGTACAGCAGACTACCAATTATTTGCTGAAACTGTTGACCTTCAATGATTCGGAGAGAGAAACCCACGTGCCCTGTTTACGAACACCAGAAAAAACGTTGAGAAAAATTCACCAGCCACGTGCACCAATGAATATAGAAGGAGATCCCCTCCGATAGCAGCACAAGTACAGCAGACTACCAATTATTTGCTAAAACTGTTGACCTTCAATGATTCGGAGAGAGAAACCCACGTGCCCTGTTGACGAAAACCAGAAAAAACGTTGAGAAAAATTCACCAGCCACGATCACCAATAATATAAAAGGAAAGCCCCTCCGATAGCAGCACAAGTACAGCAGACTAACAATTATTTGCTAAAACTGTTGACCCTCTAGGTTTCGGAGAGAGAAACCCACGTGCCCTGTTGACGAACACCAGAAAAAACGTTGAGAAAAATTCACCAGCCACGTGCACCAATGAATATAGAAGGAAAGCCCCTCCGATAGCAGCACTAGTACAGCAGACTAACAATTATTTGCTAAAACTGTTGACCCTCTAGGTTTCGGAGAGAGAAACCCACGTGCCCTGTTAAACGAAAACCAGAAAAAACGTTGAGAAAAATTAACCAGCCACGTGCACCAATGAATATTGAAGGAAAGCCCCCCCGATAGCAGCACAAGTACAGCAGACTACCACTTATTTGCTAAAACTGTTGACCTTCAATGATTCGGAGAGAGAAACCCACGTGCCCTGTTGACGAAAACCAGAAAAAACGTTGAGAAAAATTCACCAGCCACGTGCACCAATAATATAGAAGGAAAGCCCCTCCGATAGCAGCACAAGTACAGCAGACTAACAATTATTTGCTAAAACTGTTGACCCTCTAGGTTTCGGAGAGAGAAACCCACGTGCCCTGTTGACGAACACCAGAAAAAACGTTGAGAAAAATTCACCAGCCACGTGCACCAATGAATATAGAAGGAAAGCCCCTCCGATAGCAGCACAAGTACAGCAGACTACCAATTATTTGCTAAAACTGTTGACCTTCAATGATTCGGAGAGAGAAACCCACGTGCCCTGTTTACGAACACCAGAAAAAACGTTGAGAAAAATTCACCAGCCACGTGCACCAATGAATATAGAAGGAGAGCCCCTCCGATAGCAGCACAAGTACAGCAGACTACCAATTATTTGCTAAAACTGTTGACCTTCAATGATTCGGAGAGAGAAACCCACGTGCACTGTTTACGAACACCAGAAAAAACGTTGAGAAAAATTCACCAGCCACGTGCACCAATGAATATAGAAGGAGAGCCCCTCCGATAGCAGCACAAGTACAGCAGACTACCAATTATTTGCTAAAACTGTTGACCTTCAATGATTCGGAGAGAGAAACCCACGTGCCCTGTTGACGAAAACCAGAAAAAACGTTGAGAAAAATTCACCAGCCACGATCACCAATAATATAAAAGGAAAGCCCCTCCGATAGCAGCACAAGTACAGCAGACTAACAATTATTTGCTAAAACTGTTGACCCTCTAGGTTTCGGAGAGAGAAACCCACGTGCCCTGTTGACGAACACCAGAAAAAACGTTGAGAAAAATTCACCAGCCACGTGCACCAATGAATATAGAAGGAAAGCCCCTCCGATAGCAGCACTAGTACAGCAGACTAACAATTATTTGCTAAAACTGTTGACCCTCTAGGTTTCGGAGAGAGAAACCCACGTGCCCTGTTAAACGAAAACCAGAAAAAACGTTGAGAAAAATTAACCAGCCACGTGCACCAATGAATATAGAAGGAAAGCGCCCCCGATAGCAGCACAAGTACAGCAGACTACCACTTATTTGCTAAAACTGTAGACCTTCAATGATTCGGATAGAGAAACCTACGTGCCCTGTTGACGAACACCAGAAAAAACGTTGAGAAAAATTCACCAGCCACGTGCACCAATGAATATAGAAGGAAAGCCCCTCCGATAGCAGCACAAGTACAGCAGACTAACAATTATTTGCTAAAACTGTTGACCTTCTAGGTTTCGGAGAGAGAAACCCACGTGCCCTGTTGACGAACACCAGAAAAAACGTTGAGAAAAATTCACCAGCCACGTGCACCAATGAATATAGAAGGAAAGCCCCTCCGATAGCAGCACAAGTACAGCAGACTACCAATTATTTGTTAAAACAGTTGACCTTCAATGATTCGGAGAGAGAAACCCACGTGCCCTGATGACGAACACCAGAAAAAACGTTGAGAAAAATTCACCAGCCACGTGCACCAATGAATATAGAAGGAAAGCCCCTCCGATAGCAGCACAAGTACAGCAGACTACCAATTATTTGCTAAAACTGTTGACCTTCAATGATTCGGAGAGAGAAACCCACGTGCCCTGTTGACGAAAACCAGAAAAAACGTTGAGAAAAATTCACCAGCCACGTGCACCAATAATATAGAAGGAAAGCCCCTCCGATAGCAGCACAAGTACAGCAGACTAACAATTATTTGCTAAAACTGTTGACCCTCTAGGTTTCGGAGAGAGAAACCCACGTGCCCTGTTGACGAACACCAGAAAAAACGTTGAGAAAAATTCACCAGCCACGTGCACCAATGAATATAGAAGGAAAGCCCCTCCGATAGCAGCACAAGTACAGCAGACTACCAATTATTTGCTAAAACTGTTGACCTTCAATGATTCGGAGAGAGAAACCCACGTGCCCTGTTTACGAACACCAGAAAAAACGTTGAGAAAAATTCACCAGCCACGTGCACCAATGAATATAGAAGGAGAGCCCCTCCGATAGCAGCACAAGTACAGCAGACTACCAATTATTTGCTAAAACTGTTGACCTTCAATGATTCGGAGAGAGAAACCCACGTGCCCTGTTTACGAACACCAGAAAAAACGTTGAGAAAAATTCACCAGCCACGTGCACCAATGAATATAGAAGGAGAGCCCCTCCGATAGCAGCACAAGTACAGCAGACTACCAATTATTTGCTAAAACTGTTGACCTTCAATGATTCGGAGAGAGAAACCCACGTGCCCTGTTGACGAAAACCAGAAAAAACGTTGAGAAAAATTCACCAGCCACGATCACCAATAATATAAAAGGAAAGCCCCTCCGATAGCAGCACAAGTACAGCAGACTAACAATTATTTGCTAAAACTGTTGACCCTCTAGGTTTCGGAGAGAGAAACCCACGTGCCCTGTTGACGAACACCAGAAAAAACGTTGAGAAAAATTCACCAGCCACGTGCACCAATGAATATAGAAGGAAAGCCCCTCCGATAGCAGCACTAGTACAGCAGACTAACAATTATTTGCTAAAACTGTTGACCCTCTAGGTTTCGGAGAGAGAAACCCACGTGCCCTGTTAAACGAAAACCAGAAAAAACGTTGAGAAAAATTAACCAGCCACGTGCACCAATGAATATTGAAGGAAAGCCCCCCCGATAGCAGCACAAGTACAGCAGACTACCACTTATTTGCTAAAACTGTTGACCTTCAATGATTCGGAGAGAGAAACCCACGTGCCCTGTTGACGAAAACCAGAAAAAACGTTGAGAAAAATTCACCAGCCACGTGCACCAATAATATAGAAGGAAAGCCCCTCCGATAGCAGCACAAGTACAGCAGACTAACAATTATTTGCTAAAACTGTTGACCCTCTAGGTTTCGGAGAGAGAAACCCACGTGCCCTGTTGACGAACACCAGAAAAAACGTTGAGAAAAATTCACCAGCCACGTGCACCAATGAATATAGAAGGAAAGCCCCTCCGATAGCAGCACAAGTACAGCAGACTACCAATTATTTGCTAAAACTGTTGACCTTCAATGATTCGGAGAGAGAAACCCACGTGCCCTGTTTACGAACACCAGAAAAAACGTTGAGAAAAATTCACCAGCCACGTGCACCAATGAATATAGAAGGAGAGCCCCTCCGATAGCAGCACAAGTACAGCAGACTACCAATTATTTGCTAAAACTGTTGACCTTCAATGATTCGGAGAGAGAAACCCACGTGCCCTGTTTACGAACACCAGAAAAAACGTTGAGAAAAATTCACCAGCCACGTGCACCAATGAATATAGAAGGAGAGCCCCTCCGATAGCAGCACAAGTACAGCAGACTACCAATTATTTGCTAAAACTGTTGACCTTCAATGATTCGGAGAGAGAAACCCACGTGCCCTGTTGACGAAAACCAGAAAAAACGTTGAGAAAAATTCACCAGCCACGATCACCAATAATATAAAAGGAAAGCCCCTCCGATAGCAGCACAAGTACAGCAGACTAACAATTATTTGCTAAAACTGTTGACCCTCTAGGTTTCGGAGAGAGAAACCCACGTGCCCTGTTGACGAACACCAGAAAAAACGTTGAGAAAAATTCACCAGCCACGTGCACCAATGAATATAGAAGGAAAGCCCCTCCGATAGCAGCACTAGTACAGCAGACTAACAATTATTTGCTAAAACTGTTGACCCTCTAGGTTTCGGAGAGAGAAACCCACCTGCCCTGTTAAACGAAAACCAGAAAAAACGTTGAGAAAAATTAACCAGCCACGTGCACCAATGAATATAGAAGGAAAGCCCCCCCGATAGCAGCACAAGTACAGCAGACTACCACTTATTTGCTAAAACTGTTGACCTTCAATGATTCGGATAGAGAAACCTACGTGCCCTGTTGACGAACACCAGAAAAAACGTTGAGAAAAATTCACCAGCCACGTGCACCAATGAATATAGAAGGAAAGCCCCTCCGATAGCAGCACAAGTACAGCAGACTACAAATTTTTTTCTAAAACTGTTGACCTTCTAGGTTTCGGAGAGAGAAACCCACGTGCCCTGTTGACGAACACCAGAAAAAACGTTGAGAAAAATTCACCAGCCACGTGCACCAATGAATATAGAAGGAAAGCCCCTCCGATAGCAGCACAAGTACAGCAGACTACCAATTATTTGCTAAAACTGTTGACCTTCAATGATTCGGAGAGAGAAACCCACGTGCCCTGATGACGAACACCAGAAAAAACGTTGAGAAAAATTCACCAGCCACGTGCACCAATGAATATAGAAGGAAAGCCCCTCCGATAGCAGCACGAGTACAGCAGACTACCAATTATTTGCTAAAACTGTTGACCTTCAATGATTCGGAGAGAGAAACCCACGTGCCCTGTTTACGAACACCAGAAAAAACGTTGAGAAAAATTCACCAGCCACGTGCACCAATGAATATAGAAGGAAAGCCCCTCCGATAGCAGCACAAGTACAGCAGACTACCAATTATTTGCAAAAACTGTTGACCTTCAATGATTCGGAGAGAGAAACCCACGTGCCCTGTTGACGAAAACCAGAAAAAACATTGAGAAAAATTCACCAGCCACGTGCACCAATAATATAGAAGGAAAGCCCCTCCGATAGCAACACAAGTACAGCAGACTAACAATTATTTGCTAAAACTGTTGACCCTCTAGGTTTCGAAAAGAGAAACCCACGTGCCCTGTTGACGAACACCAGAAAAAACGTTGAGAAAAATTCACCAGCCACGTGCACCAATGAATATAGAAGGAAAGCCCCTCCGATAGCAGCACAAGTACAGCAGACTACAAATTATTTTCTAAAACAGTTGACCCTCTAGGTTTCGGAGAGAGAAACCCACGTGCCCTGTTGACGAACACCAGAAAAAACGTTGAGAAAAATTCACCAGCCACGTGCACCAATGAATATAGAAGGAAAGCCCTTCCGATAGGAGCACAAGTACAGCAGACTACAAATTATTTTCTAAAACTGTTGACCTTCTAGGTTTCGGAGAGAGAAACCCACGTGCCCTGTTGACGAACACCAGAAAAAACGTTGAGAAAAATTCACCAGCCACGTGCACCAATGAATATAGAAGGAAAGCCCCTTCGATAGCAGCACAAGTACAGCAGACTACCAATTATTTGCTAAAACTGTTGACCTTCAATGATTCGGAGAGAGAAACCCACGTGCCCTGTTGACGAAAACCAGAAAAAACGTTGAGAAAAATTCAGCAGCCACGATCACCAATAATATAAAAGGAAAGCCCCTCCTATAGCAGCACAAGTACAGCAGACTAACAATTATTTGCTAAAACTGTTGACCCTCTAGGTTTCGGAGAGAGAAACCCACGTGCCCTGTTGACGAACACCAGAAAAAACATTGAGAAAAATTCACCAGCCACATGCACCAATGAATATAGAAGGAAAGCCCCTCCGATAGCAACACAAGTACAGCAGACTAACAATTATTTGCTAAAACTGTTGACCCTCTAGGTTTCGGAGAGAGAAACCCACGTGCCCTGTTAAACGAAAACCAGAAAAAACGTTGAGAAAAATTAACCAGCCACGTGCACCACTGAATATAGAAGGAAAGCCCCCCCGATAGCAGCACAAGTACAGCAGACTACAAATTATTTTCTAAAACTGTTGACCTTCTAGGTTTCGGAGTGAGAAACCCACGTGCCCTGTTGACGAACACCAGAAAAAACGTTGAGAAAAATTCACCAGCCACGTGCACCAATGAATATAGAAGGAAAGCCCCTCCGATAGGAGCACAAGTACAGCAGACTACAAATTATTTTCTAAAACTGTTGACCTTCTAGGTTTCGGAGAGAGAAACCCACGTGCCCTGTTGACGAACACCAGAAAAAACGTTGAGAAAAATTCACCAGCCACGTGCACCAATGAATATAGAAGGAAAGCCCCCCCGATAGCAGCACAAGTACAGCAGACTACCAATTATTTGCTAAAACTGTTGACCTTCAATGATTCGGATAGAGAAACCTACGTGCCCTGTTGACGAACACCAGAAAAAACGTTGATTAAAATTCACCAGCCACGTGCACCAATGAATATAGAAGGAAAGCCCCTCCGCTAGCAGCACAAGTACAGCAGACTACCAATTATTTGCTAAAACTGTTGACCTTCAATGATTCGGAGAGAGAAACCCACGTGCCCTGATGACGAACACCAGAAAAAACGTTGAGAAAAATTCACCAGCCACGTGCACCAATGAATATAGAAGGAAAGCCCCTCCGATAGCAGCACAAGTACAGCAGACTACCAATTATTTGCTAAAACTGTTGACCTTCAATGATTCGGAGAGAGAAACCCACGTGCCCTGTTGACGAAAACCAGAAAAAACGTTGAGAAAAATTCACCAGCCACGTGCACCAATAATATAGAAGGAAAGCCCCTCCGATAGCAGCACAAGTACAGCAGACTAACAATTATTTGCTAAAACTGTTGACCCTCTAGGTTTCGGAGAGAGAAACCCACGTGCCCTGTTGACGAACACCAGAAAAAACGTTGAGAAAAATTCACCAGCCACGTGCACCAATGAATATAGAAGAAAAGCCCCTCCGATAGCAGCACAAGTACAGCAGACTACCAATTATTTGCTAAAACTGTTGACCTTCAATGATTCGGAGAGAGAAACCCACGTGCCCTGTTTACGAACACCAGAAAAAACGTTGAGAAAAATTCACCAGCCACGTGCACCAATGAATATAGAAGGAAAGCCCCTCCGATAGCAGCACAAGTACAGCAGACTACCAATTATTTGTTAAAACAGTTGACCTTCAATGATTCGGAGAGAGAAACCCACGTGCCCTGATGACGAACACCAGAAAAAACGTTGAGAAAAATTCACCAGCCACGTGCACCAATGAATATAGAAGGAAAGCCCCTCCGATAGCAGCACAAGTACAGCAGACTACCAATTATTTGCTAAAACTGTTGACCTTCAATGATTCGGAGAGAGAAACCCACGTGCCCTGTTGACGAAAACCAGAAAAAACGTTGAGAAAAATTCACCAGCCACGTGCACCAATAATATAGAAGGAAAGCCCCTCCGATAGCAGCACAAGTACAGCAGACTAACAATTATTTGCTAAAACTGTTGACCCTCTAGGTTTCGGAGAGAGAAACCCACGTGCCCTGTTGACGAACACCAGAAAAAACGTTGAGAAAAATTCACCAGCCACGTGCACCAATGAATATAGAAGGAAAGCCCCTCCGATAGCAGCACAAGTACAGCAGACTACCAATTATTTGCTAAAACTGTTGACCTTCAATGATTCGGAGAGAGAAACCCACGTGCCCTGTTTACGAACACCAGAAAAAACGTTGAGAAAAATTCACCAGCCACGTGCACCAATGAATATAGAAGGAGAGCCCCTCCGATAGCAGCACAAGTACAGCAGACTACCAATTATTTGCTAAAACTGTTGACCTTCAATGATTCGGAGAGAGAAACCCACGTGCCCTGTTTACGAACACCAGAAAAAACGTTGAGAAAAATTCACCAGCCACGTGCACCAATGAATATAGAAGGAAAGCCCCTCCGATAGGAGCACAAGTACAGCAGACTACAAATTATTTTCTAAAACTGTTGACCTTCTAGGTTTCGGAGAGAGAAACCAACGTGCACTGTTGACGAACACCAGAAAAAACGTTGAGAAAAATTCACCAGCCACGTGCACCAATGAATATAGAAGGAAAGCCCCTCCGATAGCAGCACAAGTACAGCAGACTAACAATTATTTGCTAAAACTGTTGACCCTCTAGGTTTCGGAGAGAGAAACCCACGTGCCCTGTTGACGAACACCAGAAAAAACGTTGAGAAAAATTCACCAGCCACGTGCACCAATGAATATAGAAGGAAAGCCCCTCCGATAGCAGCACTAGTACAGCAGACTAACAATTATTTGCTAAAACTGTTGACCCTCTAGGTTTCGGAGAGAGAAACCCACGTGCCCTGTTAAACGAAAACCAGAAAAAACGTTGAGAAAAATTAACCAGCCACGTGCACCAATGAATATTGAAGGAAAGCCCCCCCGATAGCAGCACAAGTACAGCAGACTACCACTTATTTGCTAAAACTGTTGACCTTCAATGATTCGGAGAGAGAAACCCACGTGCCCTGTTGACGAAAACCAGAAAAAACGTTGAGAAAAATTCACCAGCCACGTGCACCAATAATATAGAAGGAAAGTCCCTCCGATAGCAGCACAAGTACAGCAGACTAACAATTATTTGCTAAAACTGTTGACCCTCTAGGTTTCGGAGAGAGAAACCCACGTGCCCTGTTGACGAACACCAGAAAAAACGTTGAGAAAAATTCACCAGCCACGTGCACCAATGAATATAGAAGGAAAGCCCCTCCGATAGCAGCACAAGTACAGCAGACTACCAATTATTTGCTAAAACTGTTGACCTTCAATGATTCGGAGAGAGAAACCCACGTGCCCTGTTTACGAACACCAGAAAAAACGTTGAGAAAAATTCACCAGCCACGTGCACCAATGAATATAGAAGGAGAGCCCCTCCGATAGCAGCACAAGTACAGCAGACTACCAATTATTTGCTAAAACTGTTGACCTTCAATGATTCGGAGAGAGAAACCCACGTGCCCTGTTTACGAACACCAGAAAAAACGTTGAGAAAAATTCACCAGCCACGTGCACCAATGAATATAGAAGGAGAGCCCCTCCGATAGCAGCACAAGTACAGCAGACTACCAATTATTTGCTAAAACTGTTGACCTTCAATGATTCGGAGAGAGAAACCCACGTGCCCTGTTGACGAAAACCAGAAAAAACGTTGAGAAAAATTCACCAGCCACGATCACCAATAATATAAAAGGAAAGCCCCTCCGATAGCAGCACAAGTACAGCAGACTAACAATTATTTGCTAAAACTGTTGACCCTCTAGGTTTCGGAGAGAGAAACCAACGTGCCCTGTTGACGAACACCAGAAAAAACGTTGAGAAAAATTCACCAGCCACGTGCACCAATGAATATAGAAGGAAAGCCCCTCCGATAGCAGCACTAGTACAGCAGACTAACAATTATTTGCTAAAACTGTTGACCCTCTAGGTTTCGGAGAGAGAAACCCACGTGCCCTGTTAAACGAAAACCAGAAAAAACGTTGAGAAAAATTAACCAGCCACGTGCACCAATGAATATAGAAGGAAAGCGCCCCCGATAGCAGCACAAGTACAGCAGACTACCACTTATTTGCTAAAACTGTAGACCTTCAATGATTCGGATAGAGAAACCTACGTGCCCTGTTGACGAACACCAGAAAAAACGTTGAGAAAAATTCACCAGCCACGTGCACCAATGAATATAGAAGGAAAGCCCCTCCGATAGCAGCACAAGTACAGCAGACTAACAATTATTTGCTAAAACTGTTGACCTTCTAGGTATCGGAGAGAGAAACCCACGTGCCCTGTTGACGAACACCAGAAAAAACGTTGAGAAAAATTCACCAGCCACGTGCACCAATGAATATAGAAGGAAAGCCCCTCCGATAGCAGCACAAGTACAGCAGACTACCAATTATTTGCTAAAACTGTTGACCTTCAATGATTCGGAGAGAGAAACCCACGTGCCCTGTTGACGAACACCAGAAAAAACGTTGAGAAAAATTCACCAGCCACGATCACCAATAATATAAAAGGAAAGCCCCTCCGATAGCAGCACAAGTACAGCAGACTAACAATTATTTGCTAAAACTGTTGACCTTCTAGGTATCGGAGAGAGAAACCCACGTGCCCTGTTGACGAACACCAGAAAAAACGTTGAGAAAAATTCACCAGCCACGTGCACCAATGAATATAGAAGGAAAGCCCCTTCGATAGCAGCACAAGTACAGCAGACTACCAATTATTTGCTAAAACTGTTGACCTTCAATGATTCGGAGAGAGAAACCCACGTGCCCTGTTGACGAAAACCAGAAAAAACGTTGAGAAAAATTCACCAGCCACGATCACCAATAATATAAAAGGAAAGCCCCTCCTATAGCAGCACAAGTACAGCAGACTAACAATTATTTGCTAAAACTGTTGACCCTCTAGGTTTCGGAGAGAGAAACCCACGTGCCCTGTTGACGAACACCAGAAAAAACGTTGAGAAAAATTCACCAGCCACATGCACCAATGAATATAGAAGGAAAGCCCCTCCGATAGCAGCACTAGTACAGCAGACTAACAATTATTTGCTAAAACTGTTGACCCTCTAGGTTTCGGAGAGAGAAACCCACGTGCCCTGTTAAACGAAAACCAGAAAAAACGTTGAGAAAAATTAACCAGCCACGTGCACCACTGAATATAGAAGGAAAGCCCCCCCGATAGCAGCACAAGTACAGCAGACTACAAATTATTTTCTAAAACTGTTGACCTTCTAGGTTTCGGAGAGAGAAACCCACGTGCCCTGTTGACGAACACCAGAAAAAACGTTGAGAAAAATTCACCAGCCACGTGCACCAATGAATATAGAAGGAAAGCCCCCCCGATAGCAGCACAAGTACAGCAGACTACCAACTATTTGCTAAAACTGTTGACCTTCAATGATTCGGATAGAGAAACCTACGTGCCCTGTTGACGAACACCAGAAAAAACGTTGATTAAAATTCACCAGCCACGTGCACCAATGAATATAGAAGGAAAGCCACTCCGCTAGCAGCACAAGTACAGCAGACTACCAATTATTTGCTAAAACTGTTGACCTTCAATGATTCGGAGAGAGAAACCCACGTGCCCTGATGACGAACACCAGAAAAAACGTTGAGAAAAATTCACCAGCCACGTGCACCAATGAATATAGAAGGAAAGCCCCTCCGATAGCAGCACAAGTACAGCAGACTACCAATTAATTGCTAAAACTGTTGACCTTCAATGATTCGGAGAGAGAAACCCACGTGCCCTGTTGACGAAAACCAGAAAAAACGTTGAGAAAAATTCACCAGCCACGTGCACCAATAATATAGAAGGAAAGCCCCTCCGATAGCAGCACAAGTACAGCAGACTAACAATTATTTGCTAAAACTGTTGACCCTCTAGGTTTCGGAGAGAGAAACCCACGTGCCCAGTTGACGAACACCAGAAAAAACGTTGAGAAAAATTCACCAGCCACGTGCACCAATGAATATAGAAGAAAAGCCCCTCCGATAGCAGCACAAGTACAGCAGACTACCAATTATTTGCTAAAACTGTTGACCTTCAATGATTCGGAGAGAGAAACCCACGTGCCCTGTTTACGAACACCAGAAAAAACGTTGAGAAAAATTCACCAGCCACGTGCACCAATGAATATAGAAGGAAAGCCCCTCCGATAGCAGCACAAGTACAGCAGACTACCAATTATTTGTTAAAACAGTTGACCTTCAATGATTCGGAGAGAGAAACCCACGTGCCCTGATGACGAACACCAGAAAAAACGTTGAGAAAAATTCACCAGCCACGTGCACCAATGAATATAGAAGGAAAGCCCCTCCGATAGCAGCACAAGTACAGCAGACTACCAATTATTTGCTAAAACTGTTGACCTTCAATGATTCGGAGAGAGAAACCCACGTGCCCTGTTGACGAAAACCAGAAAAAACGTTGAGAAAAATTCACCAGCCACGTGCACCAATAATATAGAAGGAAAGCCCCTCCGATAGCAGCACAAGTACAGCAGACTAACAATTATTTGCTAAAACTGTTGACCCTCTAGGTTTCGGAGAGAGAAACCCACGTGCCCTGTTGACGAACACCAGAAAAAACGTTGAGAAAAATTCACCAGCCACGTGCACCAATGAATATAGAAGGAAAGCCCCTCCGATAGCAGCACAAGTACAGCAGACTACCAATTATTTGCTAAAACTGTTGACCTTCAATGATTCGGAGAGAGAAACCCACGTGCCCTGTTTACGAACACCAGAAAAAACGTTGAGAAAAATTCACCAGCCACGTGCACCAATGAATATAGAAGGAGAGCCCCTCCGATAGCAGCACAAGTACAGCAGACTACCAATTATTTGCTAAAACTGTTGACCTTCAATGATTCGGAGAGAGAAACCCACGTGCCCTGTTTACGAACACCAGAAAAAACGTTGAGAAAAATTCACCAGCCACGTGCACCAATGAATATAGAAGGAGAGCCCCTCCGATAGCAGCACAAGTACAGCAGACTACCAATTATTTGCTAAAACTGTTGACCTTCAATGATTCGGAGAGAGAAACCCACGTGCCCTGTTTACGAACACCAGAAAAAACGTTGAGAAAAATTCACCAGCCACGTGCACCAATGAATATAGAAGGAGAGCCCCTCCGATAGCAGCACAAGTACAGCAGACTACCAATTATTTGCTAAAACTGTTGACCTTCAATGATTCGGAGAGAGAAACCCACGTGCCCTGTTGACGAAAACCAGAAAAAACGTTGAGAAAAATTCACCAGCCACGATCACCAATAATATAAAAGGAAAGCCCCTCCGATAGCAGCACAAGTACAGCAGACTAACAATTATTTGCTAAAACTGTTGACCCTCTAGGTTTCGGAGAGAGAAACCCACGTGCCCTGTTGACGAACACCAGAAAAAACGTTGAGAAAAATTCACCAGCCACGTGCACCAATGAATATAGAAGGAAAGCCCCTCCGATAGCAGCACTAGTACAGCAGACTAACAATTATTTGCTAAAACTGTTGACCCTCTAGGTTTCGGAGAGAGAAACCCACGTGCCCTGTTAAACGAAAACCAGAAAAAACGTTGAGAAAAATTAACCAGCCACGTGCACCAATGAATATAGAAGGAAAGCCCCCCCGATAGCAGCACAAGTACAGCAGACTACCACTTATTTGCTAAAACTGTTGACCTTCAATGATTCGGATAGAGAAACCTACGTGCCCTGTTGACGAACACCAGAAAAAACGTTGAGAAAAATTCACCAGCCACGTGCACCAATGAATATAGAAGGAAAGCCCCTCCGATAGCAGCACAAGTACAGCAGACTAACAATTATTTGCTAAAACTGTTGACCTTCTAGGTTTCGGAGAGAGAAACCCACGTGCCCTGTTGACGAACACCAGAAAAAACGTTGAGAAAAATTCACCAGCCACGTGCACCAATGAATATAGAAGGAAAGCCCCTCCGATAGCAGCACAAGTACAGCAGACTACCAATTATTTGCTAAAACTGTTGACCTTCAATGATTCGGAGAGAGAAACCCACGTGCCCTGATGACGAACACCAGAAAAAACGTTGAGAAAAATTCACCAGCCACGTGCACCAATGAATATAGAAGGAAAGCCCCTCCGATAGCAGCACAAGTACAGCAGACTACCAATTATTTGCTAAAACTGTTGACCTTCAATGATTCGGAGAGAGAAACCCATGTGCCCTGTTGACGAAAACCAGAAAAAACGTTGAGAAAAATTCACCAGCCACGTGCACCAATAATATAGAAGGAAAGCCCCTCCGATAGCAGCACAAGTACAGCAGACTAACAATTATTTGCTAAAACTGTTGACCCTCTAGGTTTCGGAGAGAGAAACCCACGTGCCCTGTTGACGAACACCAGAAAAAACGTTGAGAAAAATTCACCAGCCACGTGCACCAATGAATATAGAAGGAAAGCCCCTCCGATAGGAGCACAAGTACAGCAGACTACAAATTATATTCTAAAACTGTTGACCCTCTATGTTTCGGAGAGAGAAACCCACGTGCCCTGTTGACGAACACCAGAAAAAACGTTGAGAAAAATTCACCAGCCACGTGCACCAATGAATATAGAAGGAAAGCCCCTCCGATAGGAGCACAGGTACAGCAGACTACAAATTATTTTCTAAAACTGTTGACCTTCTAGGTTTCGGAGAGAGAAACCCACGTGCCCTGTTGACGAACACCAGAAAAAACGTTGAGAAAAATTCACCAGCCACGTGCACCAATGAATATAGAAGGAAAGCCCCTCCGATAGCAGCACAAGTACAGCAGACTACCAATTATTTGCTAAAACTGTTGACCTTCAATGATTCGGAGAGAGAAACCCACGTGCCCTGTTTACGAACACCAGAAAAAACGTTGAGAAAAATTCACCAGCCACGTGCACCAATGAATATAGAAGGAGAGCCCCCCCGATAGCAGCACAAGTACAGCAGACTACCACTTATTTGCTAAAACTGTTGACCTTCAATGATTCGGAGAGAGAAACCCACGTGCCCTGTTGACGAAAACCAGAAAAAACGTTGAGAAAAATTCACCAGCCACGTGCACCAATAATATAGAAGGAATGCCCCTCCGATAGCAGCACAAGTACAGCAGACTAACAATTATTTGCTAAAACTGTTGACCCTCTAGGTTTCGGAGAGAGAAACCCACGTGCCCTGTTGACGAACACCAGAAAAAACGTTGAGAAAAATTCACCAGCCACGTGCACCAATGAATATAGAAGGAAAGCCCCTCCGATAGCAGCACAAGTACAGCAGACTACCAATTATTTGCTAAAACTGTTGACCTTCAATGATTCGGAGAGAGAAACCCACGTGCCCTGTTTACGAACACCAGAAAAAACGTTGAGAAAAATTCACCAGCCACGTGCACCAATGAATATAGAAGGAGAGCCCCTCCGATAGCAGCACAAGTACAGCAGACTACCAATTATTTGCTAAAACTGTTGACCTTCAATGATTCGGAGAGAGAAACCCACGTGCCCTGTTTACGAACACCAGAAAAAACGTTGAGAAAAATTCACCAGCCACGTGCACCAATGAATATAGAAGGAGAGCCCCTCCGATAGCAGCACAAGTACAGCAGACTACCAATTATTTGCTAAAACTGTTGACCTTCAATGATTCGGAGAGAGAAACCCACGTGCCCTGTTGACGAAAACCAGAAAAAACGTTGAGAAAAATTCACCAGCCACGATCACCAATAATATAAAAGGAAAGCCCCTCCGATAGCAGCACAAGTACAGCAGACTAACAATTATTTGCTAAAACTGTTGACCCTCTAGGTTTCGGAGAGAGAAACCAACGTGCCCTGTTGACGAACACCAGAAAAAACGTTGAGAAAAATTCACCAGCCACGTGCACCAATGAATATAGAAGGAAAGCCCCTCCGATAGCAGCACTAGTACAGCAGACTAACAATTATTTGCTAAAACTGTTGACCCTCTAGGTTTCGGAGAGAGAAACCCACGTGCCCTGTTAAACGAAAACCAGAAAAAACGTTGAGAAAAATTAACCAGCCACGTGCACCAATGAATATAGAAGGAAAGCGCCCCCGATAGCAGCACAAGTACAGCAGACTACCACTTATTTGCTAAAACTGTAGACCTTCAATGATTCGGATAGAGAAACCTACGTGCCCTGTTGACGAACACCAGAAAAAACGTTGAGAAAAATTCACCAGCCACGTGCACCAATGAATATAGAAGGAAAGCCCCTCCGATAGCAGCACAAGTACAGCAGACTAACAATTATTTGCTAAAACTGTTGACCTTCTAGGTTTCGGAGAGAGAAACCCACGTGCCCTGTTGACGAACACCAGAAAAAACGTTGAGAAAAATTCACCAGCCACGTGCACCAATTAATATAGAAGGAAAGCCCCTCCGATAGCAGCACAAGTACAGCAGACTACCAATTATTTGCTAAAACTGTTGACCTTCAATGATTCGGAGAGAGAAACCCACGTGCCCTGTTGACGAACACCAGAAAAAACGTTGAGAAAAATTCACCAGCCACGTGCATCAATGAATATAGAAGGAAAGCCCCTTCGATAGCAGCACAAGTACAGCAGACTACCAATTATTTGCTAAAACTGTTGACCTTCAATGATTCGGAGAGAGAAACCCACGTGCCCTGTTGACGAAAACCAGAAAAAACGTTGAGAAAAATTCACCAGCCACGATCACCAATAATATAAAAGGAAAGCCCCTCCGATAGCAGCACAAGTACAGCAGACTAACAATTATTTGCTAAAACTGTTGACCCTCTAGGTTTCGGAGAGAGAAACCCACGTGCCCTGTTGACGAACACCAGAAAAAACGTTGAGAAAAATTCACCAGCCACGTGCACCAATGAATATAGAAGGAAAGCCCCTCCGATAGCAGCACTAGTACAGCAGACTAACAATTATTTGCTAAAACTGTTGACCCTCTAGGTTTCGGAGAGAGAAACCCACGTGCCCTGTTAAACGAAAACCAGAAAAAACGTTGAGAAAAATTAACCAGCCACGTGCACCACTGAATATAGAAGGAAAGCCCCCCCGATAGCAGCACAAGTACAGCAGACTACAAATTATTTTCTAAAACTGTTGACCTTCTAGGTTTCGGAGAGAGAAACCCACGTGCCCTGTTGACGAACACCAGAAAAAACGTTGAGAAAAATTCACCAGCCACGTGCACCAATGAATATAGAAGGAAAGCCCCCCCGATAGCAGCACAAGTACAGCAGACTACCAACTATTTGCTAAAACTGTTGACCTTCAATGATTCGGATAGAGAAACCTACGTGCCCTGTTGACGAACACCAGAAAAAACGTTGATTAAAATTCACCAGCCACGTGCACCAATGAATATAGAAGGAAAGCCACTCCGCTAGCAGCACAAGTACAGCAGACTACCAATTATTTGCTAAAACTGTTGACCTTCAATGATTCGGAGAGAGAAACCCACGTGCCCTGTTTACGAACACCAGAAAAAACGTTGAGAAAAATTCACCAGCCACGTGCACCAATGAATATAGAAGGAAAGCCCCTCCGATAGCAGCACAAGTACAGCAGACTACCAATTATTTGCTAAAACTGTTGACCTTCAATGATTCGGAGAGAGAAACCCACGTGCCCTGATGACGAACACCAGAAAAAACGTTGAGAAAAATTCACCAGCCACGTGCACCAATGAATATAGAAGGAAAGCCCCTCCGATAGCAGCACAAGTACAGCAGACTACCAATTATTTGCTAAAACTGTTGACCTTCAATGATTCGGAGAGAGAAACCCATGTGCCCTGTTGACGAAAACCAGAAAAAACGTTGAGAAAAATTCACCAGCCACGTGCACCAATAATATAGAAGGAAAGCCCCTCCGATAGCAGCACAAGTACAGCAGACTAACAATTATTTGCTAAAACTGTTGACCCTCTAGGTTTCGGAGAGAGAAACCCACGTGCCCTGTTGACGAACACCAGAAAAAACGTTGAGAAAAATTCACCAGCCACGTGCACCAATGAATATAGAAGGAAAGCCCCTCCGATAGGAGCACAAGTACAGCAGACTACAAATTATATTCTAAAACTGTTGACCCTCTATGTTTCGGAGAGAGAAACCCACGTGCCCTGTTGACGAACACCAGAAAAAACGTTGAGAAAAATTCACCAGCCACGTGCACCAATGAATATAGAAGGAAAGCCCCTCCGATAGGAGCACAGGTACAGCAGACTACAAATTATTTTCTAAAACTGTTGACCTTCTAGGTTTCGGAGAGAGAAACCCACGTGCCCTGTTGACGAACACCAGAAGAAACGTTGAGAAAAATTCACCAGCCACGTGCACCAATGAATATAGAAGGAAAGCCCCTCCGATAGCAGCACAAGTACAGCAGACTACCAATTATTTGCTAAAACTGTTGACCTTCAATGATTCGGAGAGAGAAACCCACGTGCCCTGTTTACGAACACCAGAAAAAACGTTGAGAAAAATTCACCAGCCACGTGCACCAATGAATATAGAAGGAGAGCCCCTCCGATAGCAGCACAAGTACAGCAGACTACCAATTATTTGCTAAAACTGTTGACCTTCAATGATTCGGAGAGAGAAACCCACGTGCCCTGTTTACGAACACCAGAAAAAACGTTGAGAAAAATTCACCAGCCACGTGCACCAATGAATATAGAAGGAGAGCCCCTCCGATAGCAGCACAAGTACAGCAGACTACCAATTATTTGCTAAAACTGTTGACCTTCAATGATTCGGAGAGAGAAACCCACGTGCCCTGTTGACGAAAACCAGAAAAAACGTTTAGAAAAATTCACCAGCCACGATCACCAATAATATAAAAGGAAAGCCCCTCCGATAGCAGCACAAGTACAGCAGACTAACAATTATTTGCTAAAACTGTTGACCCTCTAGGTTTCGGAGAGAGAAACCCACGTGCCCTGTTGACGAACACCAGAAAAAACGTTGAGAAAAATTCACCAGCCACGTGCACCAATGAATATAGAAGGAAAGCCCCTCCGATAGCAGCACTAGTACAGCAGACTAACAATTATTTGCTAAAACTGTTGACCCTCTAGGTTTCGGAGAGAGAAACCCACGTGCCCTGTTAAACGAAAACCAGAAAAAACGTTGAGAAAAATTAACCAGCCACGTGCACCAATGAATATAGAAGGAAAGCCCCCCCGATAGCAGCACAAGTACAGCAGACTACCACTTATTTGCTAAAACTGTTGACCTTCAATGATTCGGATAGAGAAACCTACGTGCCCTGTTGACGAACACCAGAAAAAACGTTGAGAAAAATTCACCAGCCACGTGCACCAATGAATATAGAAGGAAAGCCCCTCCGATAGCAGCACAAGTACAGCAGACTAACAATTATTTGCTAAAACTGTTGACCTTCTAGGTTTCGGAGAGAGAAACCCACGTGCCCTGTTGACGAACACCAGAAAAAACGTTGAGAAAAATTCACCAGCCACGTGCACCAATGAATATAGAAGGAAAGCCCCTCCGATAGCAGCACAAGTACAGCAGACTACCAATTATTTGCTAAAATTGTTGACCTTCAATGATTCGGAGAGAGAAACCCACGTGCCCTGATGACGAACACCAGAAAAAACGTTGAGAAAAATTCACCAGCCACGTGCACCAATGAATATAGAAGGAAAGCCCCTCCGATAGCAGCACAAGTACAGCAGACTACCAATTATTTGCTAAAACTGTTGACCTTCAATGATTCGGAGAGAGAAACCCACGTGCCCTGTTGACGAAAACCAGAAAAAACGTTGAGAAAAATTCACCAGCCACGTGCACCAATAATATAGAAGGAAAGCCCCTCCGATAGCAGCACAAGTACAGCAGACTAACAATTATTTGCTAAAACTGTTGACCCTCTAGGTTTCGGAGAGAGAAACCCACGTGCCCTGTTGACGAACACCAGAAAAAACGTTGAGAAAAATTCACCAGCCACGTGCACCAATGAATATAGAAGGAAAGCCCCTCCGATAGGAGCACAAGTACAGCAGACTACAAATTATATTCTAAAACTGTTGACCCTCTATGTTTCGGAGAGAGAAACCCACGTGCCCTGTTGACGAACACCAGAAAAAACGTTGAGAAAAATTCACCAGCCACGTGCACCAATGAATATAGAAGGAAAGCCCCTCCGATAGGAGCACAAGTACAGCAGACTACAAATTATTTTCTAAAACTGTTGACCTTCTAGGTTTCGGAGAGAGAAACCCACGTGCCCTGTTGACGAACACCAGAAAAAACGTTGAGAAAAATTCACCAGCCACGTGCACCAATGAATATAGAAGGAAAGCCCCTCCGATAGCAGCACAAGTACAGCAGACTACCAATTATTTGCTAAAACTGTTGACCTTCAATGATTCGGAAAGAGAAACCCACGTGCCCTGTTGACGAACACCAGAAAAAACGTTGAGAAAAATTCACCAGCCACGTGCACCAATGAATATAGAAGGAGAGCCCCTCCGATAGCAGCACAAGTACAGCAGACTACCAATTATTTGCTAAAACTGTTGACCTTCAATGATTCGGAGAGAGAAACCCACGTGCCCTGTTGACGAAAACCAGAAAAAACGTTGAGAAAAATTCACCAGCCACGATCACCAATAATATAAAAGGAAAGCCCCACCGATAGCAGCACAAGTACAGCAGACTAACAATTATTTGCTAAAACTGTTGACCCTCTAGGTTTCGGAGAGAGAAACCCACGTGCCCTGTTGACGAACACCAGAAAAAACGTTGAGAATAATTCACCAGCCACGTGCACCAATGAATATAGAAGGAAAGCCCCTCCGATAGCAGCACTAGTACAGCAGACTAACAATTATTTGCTAAAACTGTTGACCCTCTAGGTTTCGGAGAGAGAAACCCACGTGCCCTGTTAAACGAAAACCAGAAAAAACGTTGAGAAAAATTAACCAGCCACGTGCACCAATGAATATAGAAGGAAAGCCCCCCCGATAGCAGCACAAGTACAGCAGACTACCACTTATTTGCTAAAACTGTTGACCTTCAATGATTCGGATAGAGAAACCTACGTGCCCTGTTGACGAACACCAGAAAAAACGTTGAGAAAAATTCACCAGCCACGTGCACCAATGAATATAGAAGGAAAGCCCCTCCGATAGCAGCACAAGTACAGCAGACTAACAATTATTTGCTAAAACTGTTGACCTTCTAGGTTTCGGAGAGAGAAACCCACGTGCCCTGTTGACGAACACCAGAAAAAACGTTGAGAAAAATTCACCAGCCACGTGCACCAATGAATATAGAAGGAAAGCCCCTCCGATAGCAGCACAAGTACAGCAGACTACCAATTATTTGCTAAAACTGTTGACCTTCAATGATTCGGAGAGAGAAACCCACGTGCCCTGATGACGAACACCAGAAAAAACGTTGAGAAAAATTCACCAGCCACGTGCACCAATGAATATAGAAGGAAAGCCCCTCCGATAGCAGCACAAGTACAGCAGACTACCAATTATTTGCTAAAACTGTTGACCTTCAATGATTCGGAGAGAGAAACCCACGTGCCCTGTTGACGAAAACCAGAAAAAACGTTGAGAAAAATTCACCAGCCACGTGCACCAATAATATAGAAGGAAAGCCCCTCCGATAGCAGCACAAGTACAGCAGACTAACAATTATTTGCTAAAACTGTTGACCCTCTAGGTTTCGGAGAGAGAAACCCACGTGCCCTGTTGACGAACACCAGAAAAAACGTTGAGAAAAATTCACCAGCCGCGTGCACCAATGAATATAGAAGGAAAGCCCCTCCGATAGGAGCACAAGTACAGCAGACTACAAATTATATTCTAAAACTGTTGACCCTCTATGTTTCGGAGAGAGAAACCCACGTGCCCTGTTGACGAACACCAGAAAAAACGTTGAGAAAAATTCACCAGCCACGTGCACCAATGAATATAGAAGGAAAGCCCCTCCGATAGGAGCACAAGTACAGCAGACTACAAATTATTTTCTAAAACTGTTGACCTTCTAGGTTTCGGAGAGAGAAACCCACGTGCCCTGTTGACGAACACCAGAAAAAACGTTGATAAAAATTCACCAGCCACGTGCACCAATGAATATAGAAGGAAAGCCCCTCCGATAGCAGCACAAGTACAGCAGACTACCAATTATTTGCTAAAACTGTTGACCTTCAATGATTCGGAGAGAGAAACCCACGTGCCCTGTTAAACGAAAACCAGAAAAAACGTTGAGAAAAATTAACCAGCCACGTGCACCAATGAATATAGAAGGAAAGCCCCCCCGATAGCAGCACAAGTACAGCAGACTACCACTTATTTGCTAAAACTGTTGACCTTCAATGATTCGGATAGAGAAACCTACGTGCCCTGTTGACGAACACCAGAAAAAACGTTGAGAAAAATTCACCAGCCACGTGCACCAATGAATATAGAAGGAAAGCCCCTCCGATAGGAGCACAAGTACAGCAGACTACAAATTATTTTTTAAAACTGTTGACCCTCTATGTTTCGGAGAGAGAAACCCACGTGCCCTGTTGACGAACACCAGAAAAAACGTTGAGAAAAATTCACCAGCCACGTGCACCAATGAATATAGAAGGAAAGCCCCTCCGATAGCAGCACAAGTACAGCAGACTACAAATTTTTTTCTAAAACTGTTGACCTTCTAGGTTTCGGAGAGAGAAACCCACGTGCCCTGTTGACGAACACCAGAAAAAACGTTGAGAAAAATTCACCAGCCACGTGCACCAATGAATATAGAAGGAAAGCCCCTCCGATAGCAGCACAAGTACAGCAGACTACCAATTATTTGCTAAAACTGTTGACCTTCAATGATTCGGAGAGAGAAACCCACGTGCCCTGATGACGAACACCAGAAAAAACGTTGAGAAAAATTCACCAGCCACGTGCACCAATGAATATAGAAGGAAAGCCCCTCCGATAGCAGCACAAGTACAGCAGACTAACAATTATTTGCTAAAACTGTTGACCCTCTAGGTTTCGGAGAGAGAAACCCACGTGCCCTGTTTACGAACACCAGAAAAAACGTTGAGAAAAATTCACCAGCCACGTGCACCAATGAATATAGAAGGAGAGCCCCTCCGATAGCAGCACAAGTACAGCAGACTACCAATTATTTTCTAAAACTGTTGACCCTCTATGTTTCGGAGAGAGAAACCCACGTGCCCTGTTGACGAACACCAGAAAAAACGTTGAGAAAAATTCACCAGCCACGTGCACCAATGAATATAGAAGGAAAGCCCCTCCGATAGGAGCACAAGTACAGCAGACTACAAATTATTTTCTAAAACTGTTGACCTTCTAGGTTTCGGAGAGAGAAACCAACGTGCACTGTTGACGAACACCAGAAAAAACGTTGAGAAAAATTCACCAGCCACGTGCACCAATGAATATAGAAGGAAAGCCCCTCCGATAGCAGCACAAGTACAGCAGACTACCAATTATTTGCTAAAACTGTTGACCTTCAATGATTCGGAGAGAGAAACCCACGTGCCCTGTTTACGAACACCAGAAAAAACGTTGAGAAAAATTCACCAGCCACGTGCACCAATGAATATAGAAGGAAAGCCCCTCCGATAGCAGCACAAGTACAGCAGACTACCAATTATTTGCTAAAACTGTTGACCTTCAATGATTCGGAGAGAGAAACCCACGTGCCCTGTTGACGAAAACCAGAAAAAACATTGAGAAAAATTCACCAGCCACGTGCACCAATAATATAGAAGGAAAGCCCCTCCGATAGCAACACAAGTACAGCAGACTAACAATTATTTGCTAAAACTGTTGACCCTCTAGGTTTCGAAAAGAGAAACCCACGTGCCCTGTTGACGAACACCAGAAAAAACGTTGAGAAAAATTCACCAGCCACGTGCACCAATGAATATAGAAGGAAAGCCTCTCCGATAGCAGCACAAGTACAGCAGACTAAAAATTATTTTCTAAAACAGTTGACCCTCTAGGTTTCGGAGAGAGAAACCCACGTGCCCTGTTGACGAACACCAGAAAAAACGTTGAGAAAAATTCATCAGCCACGTGCACCAATGAATATAGAAGGAAAGCCCCTCCGATAGGAGCACAAGTACAGCAGACTACAAATTATTTTCTAAAACTGTTGACCTTCTAGGTTTCGGAGAGAGAAACCCACGTGCCCTGTTGACGAACACCAGAAAAAACGTTGAGAAAAATTCACCAGCCACGTGCACCAATGAATATAGAAGGAAAGCCCCTCCGATAGCAGCACAAGTACAGCAGACTACCAATTATTTGCTAAAACTGTTGACCTTCAATGATTCGGAGAGAGAAACCCACGTGCCCTGTTTACGAACACCAGAAAAAACGTTGAGAAAAATTCACCAGCCACGTGCACCAATGAATATAGAAGGAGAGCCCCTCCGATAGCAGCACAAGTACAGCAGACTACCAATTATTTGCTAAAACTGTTGACCTTCAATGATTCGGAGAGAGAAACCCACGTGCCCTGTTGACGAAAACCAGAAAAAACGTTGAGAAAAATTCACCAGCCACGATCACCAATAATATAAAAGGAAAGCCCCTCCGATAGCAGCACAAGTACAGCAGACTAACAATTATTTGCTAAAACTGTTGACCCTCTAGGTTTCGGAGAGAGAAACCCACGTGCCCTGTTGACGAACACCAGAAAAAACGTTGAGAAAAATTCACCAGCCACATGCACCAATGAATATAGAAGGAAAGCCCCTCCGATAGCAGCACTAGTACAGCAGACTAACAATTATTTGCTAAAACTGTTGACCCTCTAGGTTTCGGAGAGAGAAACCCACGTGCCCTGTTAAACGAAAACCAGAAAAAACGTTGAGAAAAATTAACCAGCCACGTGCACCAATGAATATAGAAGGAAAGCCCCCCCGATAGCAGCACAAGTACAGCAGACTACCACTTATTTGCTAAAACTGTTGACCTTCAATGATTCGGATAGAGAAACCTACGTGCCCTGTTGACGAACACCAGAAAAAACGTTGAGAAAAATTCACCAGCCACGTGCACCAATGAATATAGAAGGAAAGCCCCTCCGATAGCAGCACAAGTACAGCAGACTAACAATTATTTGCTAAAACTGTTGACCCTCTAGATTTCGGAGAGAGAAACCAACGTGCACTGTTGACGAACACCAGAAAAAACGTTGAGAAAAATTCACCATCCACGTGCAACAATGAATATAGAAGGAAAGCCCTTCCGATAGCAGCACAAGTACAGCAGACTACCAATTATTTGCTAAAACTGTTGACCTTCAATGATTCGGAGAGAGAAACCCACGTGCCCTGTTTACGAACACCAGAAAAAACGTTGAGAAAAATTCACCAGCCACGTGCACCAATGAATATAGAAGGAAAGCCCCTCCGATAGCAGCACAAGTACAGCAGACTACCAATTATTTGCTAAAACTGTTGACCTTCAATGATTCGGAGAGAGAAACCCACGTGCCCTGTTGACGAAAACCAGAAAAAACATTGAGAAAAATTCACCAGCCACGTGCACCAATAATATAGAAGGAAAGCCCCTCCGATAGCAACACAAGTACAGCAGACTAACAATTATTTGCTAAAACTGTTGACCCTCTAGGTTTCGAAAAGAGAAACCCACGTGCCCTGTTGACGAACACCAGAAAAAACGTTGAGAAAAATTCACCAGCCACGTGCACCAATGAATATAGAAGGAAAGCCCCTCCGATAGCAGCACAAGTACAGCAGACTACAAATTATTTTCTAAAACAGTTGACCCTCTAGGTTTGGGAGAGAGAAACCCACGTGCCCTGTTGACGAACACCAGAAAAAACGTTGAGAAAAATTCACCAGCCACGTGCACCAATGAATATAGAAGGAAAGCCCCTCCGATAGGAGCACAAGTACAGCAGACTACAAATTATTTTCTAAAACTGTTGACCTTCTAGGTTTCGGAGAGAGAAACCCACGTGCCCTGTTTACGAACACCAGAAAAAACGTTGAGAAAAATTCACCAGCCACGTGCACCAATGAATATAGAAGGAGAGCCCCTCCGATAGCAGCACAAGTACAGCAGACTACCAATTATTTGCTAAAACTGTTGACCTTCAATGATTCGGATAGAGAAACCTACGTGCCCTGTTGACGAACACCAGAAAAAACGTTGAGAAAAATTCACCAGCCACGTGCACCAATGAATATAGAAGGAAAGCCCCTCCGATAGCAGCACAAGTACAGCAGACTACAAATTTTTTTCTAAAACTGTTGACCTTCTAGGTTTCGGAGAGAGAAACCCACGTGCCCTGTTGACGAACACCAGAAAAAACGTTGAGAAAAATTCACCAGCCACGTGCACCAATGAATATAGAAGGAAAGCCCCTCCGATAGCAGCACAAGTACAGCAGACTACCAATTATTTGCTAAAACTGTTGACCTTCAATGATTCGGAGAGAGAAACCCACGTGCCCTGATGACGAACACCAGAAAAAACGTTGAGAAAAATTCACCAGCCACGTGCACCAATGAATATAGAAGGAAAGCCCCTCCGATAGGAGCACAAGTACAGCAGACTACAAATTATTTTCTAAAACTGTAGACCTTCTAGGTTTCGGAGAGAGAAACCAACGTGCACTGTTGACGAACACCAGAAAAAACGTTGAGAAAAATTCACCAGCCACGTGCACCAATGAATATAGAAGGAAAGCCCCTCCGATAGCAGCACAAGTACAGCAGACTACCAATTATTTGCTAAAACTGTTGACCTTCAATGATTCGGAGAGAGAAACCCACGTGCCCTGATGACGAACACCAGAAAAAACGTTGAGAAAAATTCACCAGCCACGTGCACCAATGAATATAGAAGGAAAGCCCCTCCGATAGCAGCACAAGTACAGCAGACTACCAATTATTTGCTAAAACTGTTGACCTTCAATGATTCGGAGAGAGAAACCCACGTGCCCTGTTTACGAACACCAGAAAAAACGTTGAGAAAAATTCACCAGCCACGTGCACCAATGAATATAGAAGGAGAGCCCCTCCGATAGCAGCACAAGTACAGCAGACTACCAATTATTTGCTAAAACTGTTGACCTTCAATGATTCGGAGAGAGAAACCCACGTGCCCTGTTTACGAACACCAGAAAAAACGTTGAGAAAAATTCACCAGCCACGTGCACCAATGAATATAGAAGGAGAGCCCCTCCGATAGCAGCACAAGTACAGCAGACTACCAATTATTTGCTAAAACTGTTGACCTTCAATGATTCGGAGAGAGAAACCCACGTGCCCTGTTGACGAAAACCAGAAAAAACGTTTAGAAAAATTCACCAGCCACGATCACCAATAATATAAAAGGAAAGCCCCTCCGATAGCAGCACAAGTACAGCAGACTAACAATTATTTGCTAAAACTGTTGACCCTCTAGGTTTCGGAGAGAGAAACCCACGTGCCCTGTTGACGAACACCAGAAAAAACGTTGAGAAAAATTCACCAGCCACGTGCACCAATGAATATAGAAGGAAAGCCCCTCCGATAGCAGCACTAGTACAGCAGACTAACAATTATTTGCTAAAACTGTTGACCCTCTATGTTTCGGAGAGAGAAACCCACGTGCCCTGTTAAACGAAAACCAGAAAAAACGTTGAGAAAAATTAACCAGCCACGTGCACCAATGAATATAGAAGGAAAGCCCCCCCGATAGCAGCACAAGTACAGCAGACTACCACTTATTTGCTAAAACTGTTGACCTTCAATGATTCGGATAGAGAAACCTACGTGCCCTGTTGACGAACACCAGAAAAAACGTTGAGAAAAATTCACCAGCCACGTGCACCAATGAATATAGAAGGAAAGCCCCTCCGATAGCAGCACAAGTACAGCAGACTAACAATTATTTGCTAAAACTGTTGACCTTCTAGGTTTCGGAGAGAGAAACCCACGTGCCCTGTTGACGAACACCAGAAAAAACGTTGAGAAAAATTCACCAGCCACGTGCACCAATGAATATAGAAGGAAAGCCCCTCCGATAGCAGCACAAGTACAGCAGACTACCAATTATTTGCTAAAATTGTTGACCTTCAATGATTCGGAGAGAGAAACCCACGTGCCCTGATGACGAACACCAGAAAAAACGTTGAGAAAAATTCACCAGCCATGTGCACCAATGAATATAGAAGGAAAGCCCCTCCGATAGCAGCACAAGTACAGCAGACTACCAATTATTTGCTAAAACTGTTGACCTTCAATGATTCGGAGAGAGAAACCCACGTGCCCTGTTGACGAAAACCAGAAAAAACGTTGAGAAAAATTCACCAGCCACGTGCACCAATAATATAGAAGGAAAGCCCCTCCGATAGCAGCACAAGTACAGCAGACTAACAATTATTTGCTAAAACTGTTGACCCTCTAGGTTTCGGAGAGAGAAACCCACGTGCCCTGTTGACGAACACCAGAAAAAACGTTGAGAAAAATTCACCAGCCACATGCACCAATGAATATAGAAGGAAAGCCCCTCCGATAGCAGCACTAGTACAGCAGACTAACAATTATTTGCTAAAACTGTTGACCCTCTAGGTTTCGGAGAGAGAAACCCACGTGCCCTGTTAAACGAAAACCAGAAAAAACGTTGAGAAAAATTAACCAGCCACGTGCACCAATGAATATAGAAGGAAAGCCCCCCCGATAGCAGCACAAGTACAGCAGACTACCACTTATTTGCTAAAACTGTTGACCTTCAATGATTCGGATAGAGAAACCTACGTGCCCTGTTGACGAACACCAGAAAAAACGTTGAGAAAAATTCACCAGCCACGTGCACCAATGAATATAGAAGGAAAGCCCCTCCGATAGCAGCACAAGTACAGCAGACTAACAATTATTTGCTAAAACTGTTGACCCTCTAGATTTCGGAGAGAGAAACCAACGTGCACTGTTGACGAACACCAGAAAAAACGTTGAGAAAAATTCACCATCCACGTGCAACAATGAATATAGAAGGAAAGCCCTTCCGATAGCAGCACAAGTACAGCAGACTACCAATTATTTGCTAAAACTGTTGACCTTCAATGATTCGGAGAGAGAAACCCACGTGCCCTGTTTACGAACACCAGAAAAAACGTTGAGAAAAATTCACCAGCCACGTGCACCAATGAATATAGAAGGAAAGCCCCTCCGATAGCAGCACAAGTACAGCAGACTACCAATTATTTGCTAAAACTGTTGACCTTCAATGATTCGGAGAGAGAAACCCACGTGCCCTGTTGACGAAAACCAGAAAAAACATTGAGAAAAATTCACCAGCCACGTGCACCAATAATATAGAAGGAAAGCCCCTCCGATAGCAACACAAGTACAGCAGACTAACAATTATTTGCTAAAACTGTTGACCCTCTAGGTTTCGAAAAGAGAAACCCACGTGCCCTGTTGACGAACACCAGAAAAAACGTTGAGAAAAATTCACCAGCCACGTGCACCAATGAATATAGAAGGAAAGCCCCTCCGATAGCAGCACAAGTACAGCAGACTACAAATTATTTTCTAAAACAGTTGACCCTCTAGGTTTGGGAGAGAGAAACCCACGTGCCCTGTTGACGAACACCAGAAAAAACGTTGAGAAAAATTCACCAGCCACGTGCACCAATGAATATAGAAGGAAAGCCCCTCCGATAGGAGCACAAGTACAGCAGACTACAAATTATTTTCTAAAACTGTTGACCTTCTAGGTTTCGGAGAGAGAAACCCACGTGCCCTGTTGACGAACACCAGAAAAAACGTTGAGAAAAATTCACCAGCCACGTGCACCAATGAATATAGAAGGAAAGCCCCTCCGATAGCAGCACAAGTACAGCAGACTACCAATTATTTGCTAAAACTGTTGACCTTCAATGATTCGGAGAGAGAAACCCACGTGCCCTGTTTACGAACACCAGAAAAAACGTTGAGAAAAATTCACCAGCCACGTGCACCAATGAATATAGAAGGAGAGCCCCTCCGATAGCAGCACAAGTACAGCAGACTACCAATTATTTGCTAAAACTGTTGACCTTCAATGATTCGGATAGAGAAACCTACGTGCCCTGTTGACGAACACCAGAAAAAACGTTGAGAAAAATTCACCAGCCACGTGCACCAATGAATATAGAAGGAAAGCCCCTCCGATAGCAGCACAAGTACAGCAGACTACAAATTTTTTTCTAAAACTGTTGACCTTCTAGGTTTCGGAGAGAGAAACCCACGTGCCCTGTTGACGAACACCAGAAAAAACGTTGAGAAAAATTCACCAGCCACGTGCACCAATGAATATAGAAGGAAAGCCCCTCCGATAGCAGCACAAGTACAGCAGACTACCAATTATTTGCTAAAACTGTTGACCTTCAATGATTCGGAGAGAGAAACCCACGTGCCCTGATGACGAACACCAGAAAAAACGTTGAGAAAAATTCACCAGCCACGTGCACCAATGAATATAGAAGGAAAGCCCCTCCGATAGGAGCACAAGTACAGCAGACTACAAATTATTTTCTAAAACTGTAGACCTTCTAGGTTTCGGAGAGAGAAACCAACGTGCACTGTTGACGAACACCAGAAAAAACGTTGAGAAAAATTCACCAGCCACGTGCACCAATGAATATAGAAGGAAAGCCCCTCCGATAGCAGCACAAGTACAGCAGACTACCAATTATTTGCTAAAACTGTTGACCTTCAATGATTCGGAGAGAGAAACCCACGTGCCCTGATGACGAACACCAGAAAAAACGTTGAGAAAAATTCACCAGCCACGTGCACCAATGAATATAGAAGGAAAGCCCCTCCGATAGCAGCACAAGTACAGCAGACTACCAATTATTTGCTAAAACTGTTGACCTTCAATGATTCGGAGAGAGAAACCCACGTGCCCTGTTTACGAACACCAGAAAAAACGTTGAGAAAAATTCACCAGCCACGTGCACCAATGAATATAGAAGGAGAGCCCCTCCGATAGCAGCACAAGTACAGCAGACTACCAATTATTTGCTAAAACTGTTGACCTTCAATGATTCGGAGAGAGAAACCCACGTGCCCTGTTTACGAACACCAGAAAAAACGTTGAGAAAAATTCACCAGCCACGTGCACCAATGAATATAGAAGGAGAGCCCCTCCGATAGCAGCACAAGTACAGCAGACTACCAATTATTTGCTAAAACTGTTGACCTTCAATGATTCGGAGAGAGAAACCCACGTGCCCTGTTGACGAAAACCAGAAAAAACGTTTAGAAAAATTCACCAGCCACGATCACCAATAATATAAAAGGAAAGCCCCTCCGATAGCAGCACAAGTACAGCAGACTAACAATTATTTGCTAAAACTGTTGACCCTCTAGGTTTCGGAGAGAGAAACCCACGTGCCCTGTTGACGAACACCAGAAAAAACGTTGAGAAAAATTCACCAGCCACGTGCACCAATGAATATAGAAGGTAAGCCCCTCCGATAGCAGCACTAGTACAGCAGACTAACAATTATTTGCTAAAACTGTTGACCCTCTATGTTTCGGAGAGAGAAACCCACGTGCCCTGTTAAACGAAAACCAGAAAAAACGTTGAGAAAAATTAACCAGCCACGTGCACCAATGAATATAGAAGGAAAGCCCCCCCGATAGCAGCACAAGTACAGCAGACTACCACTTATTTGCTAAAACTGTTGACCTTCAATGATTCGGATAGAGAAACCTACGTGCCCTGTTGACGAACACCAGAAAAAACGTTGAGAAAAATTCACCAGCCACGTGCACCAATGAATATAGAAGGAAAGCCCCTCCGATAGCAGCACAAGTACAGCAGACTAACAATTATTTGCTAAAACTGTTGACCTTCTAGGTTTCGGAGAGAGAAACCCACGTGCCCTGTTGACGAACACCAGAAAAAACGTTGAGAAAAATTCACCAGCCACGTGCACCAATGAATATAGAAGGAAAGCCCCTCCGATAGCAGCACAAGTACAGCAGACTACCAATTATTTGCTAAAATTGTTGACCTTCAATGATTCGGAGAGAGAAACCCACGTGCCCTGATGACGAACACCAGAAAAAACGTTGAGAAAAATTCACCAGCCACGTGCACCAATGAATATAGAAGGAAAGCCCCTCCGATAGCAGCACAAGTACAGCAGACTACCAATTATTTGCTAAAACTGTTGACCTTCAATGATTCGGAGAGAGAAACCCACGTGCCCTGTTGACGAAAACCAGAAAAAACGTTGAGAAAAATTCACCAGCCACGTGCACCAATAATATAGAAGGAAAGCCCCTCCGATAGCAGCACAAGTACAGCAGACTAACAATTATTTGCTAAAACTGTTGACCCTCTAGGTTTCGGAGAGAGAAACCCACGTGCCCTGTTGACGAACACCAGAAAAAACGTTGAGAAAAATTCACCAGCCACGTGCACCAATGAATATAGAAGGAAAGCCCCTCCGATAGGAGCACAAGTACAGCAGACTACAAATTATATTCTAAAACTGTTGACCCTCTATGTTTCGGAGAGAGAAACCCACGTGCCCTGTTGACGAACACCAGAAAAAACGTTGAGAAAAATTCACCAGCCACGTGCACCAATGAATATAGAAGGAAAGCCCCTCCGATAGGAGCACAAGTACAGCAGACTACAAATTATTTTCTAAAACTGTTGACCTTCTAGGTTTCGGAGAGAGAAACCCACGTGCCCTGTTGACGAACACCAGAAAAAACGTTGAGAAAAATTCACCAGCCACGTGCACCAATGAATATAGAAGGAAAGCCCCTCCGATAGCAGCACAAGTACAGCAGACTACCAATTATTTGCTAAAACTGTTGACCTTCAATGATTCGGAAAGAGAAACCCACGTGCCCTGTTGACGAACACCAGAAAAAACGTTGAGAAAAATTCACCAGCCACGTGCACCAATGAATATAGAAGGAGAGCCCCTCCGATAGCAGCACAAGTACAGCAGACTACCAATTATTTGCTAAAACTGTTGACCTTCAATGATTCGGAGATAGAAACCCACGTGCCCTGTTGACGAAAACCAGAAAAAACGTTGAGAAAAATTCACCAGCCACGATCACCAATAATATAAAAGGAAAGCCCCTCCGATAGCAGCACAAGTACAGCAGACTAACAATTATTTGCTAAAACTGTTGACCCTCTAGGTTTCGGAGAGAGAAACCCACGTGCCCTGTTGACGAACACCAGAAAAAACGTTGAGAATAATTCACCAGCCACGTGCACCAATGAATATAGAAGGAAAGCCCCTCCGATAGCAGCACTAGTACAGCAGACTAACAATTATTTGCTAAAACTGTTGACCCTCTAGGTTTCGGAGAGAGAAACCCACGTGCCCTGTTAAACGAAAACCAGAAAAAACGTTGAGAAAAATTAACCAGCCACGTGCACCAATGAATATAGAAGGAAAGCCCCCCCGATAGCAGCACAAGTACAGCAGACTACCACTTATTTGCTAAAACTGTTGACCTTCAATGATTCGGATAGAGAAACCTACGTGCCCTGTTGACGAACACCAGAAAAAACGTTGAGAAAAATTCACCAGCCACGTGCACCAATGAATATAGAAGGAAAGCCCCTCCGATAGCAGCACAAGTACAGCAGACTAACAATTATTTGCTAAAACTGTTGACCTTCTAGGTTTCGGAGAGAGAAACCCACGTGCCCTGTTGACGAACACCAGAAAAAACGTTGAGGAAAATTCACCAGCCACGTGCACCAATGAATATAGAAGGAAAGCCCCTCCGATAGCAGCACAAGTACAGCAGACTACCAATTATTTGCTAAAACTGTTGACCTTCAATGATTCGGAGAGAGAAACCCACGTGCCCTGATGACGAACACCAGAAAAAACGTTGAGAAAAATTCACCAGCCACGTGCACCAATGAATATAGAAGGAAAGCCCCTCCGATAGCAGCACAAGTACAGCAGACTACCACTTATTTGCTAAAACTGTTGACCTTCAATGATTCGGATAGAGAAACCTACGTGCCCTGTTGACGAACACCAGAAAAAACGTTGAGAAAAATTCACCAGCCACGTGCACCAATGAATATAGAAGGAAAGCCCCTCCGATAGCAGCACAAGTACAGCAGACTAACAATTATTTGCTAAAACTGTTGACCCTCTAGATTTCGGAGAGAGAAACCAACGTGCACTGTTGACGAACACCAGAAAAAACGTTGAGAAAAATTCACCATCCACGTGCAACAATGAATATAGAAGGAAAGCCCTTCCGATAGCAGCACAAGTACAGCAGACTACCAATTATTTGCTAAAACTGTTGACCTTCAATGATTCGGAGAGAGAAACCCACGTGCCCTGTTTACGAACACCAGAAAAAACGTTGAGAAAAATTCACCAGCCACGTGCACCAATGAATATAGAAGGAAAGCCCCTCCGATAGCAGCACAAGTACAGCAGACTACCAATTATTTGCTAAAACTGTTGACCTTCAATGATTCGGAGAGAGAAACCCACGTGCCCTGTTGACGAAAACCAGAAAAAACATTGAGAAAAATTCACCAGCCACGTGCACCAATAATATAGAAGGAAAGCCCCTCCGATAGCAACACAAGTACAGCAGACTAACAATTATTTGCTAAAACTGTTGACCCTCTAGGTTTCGAAAAGAGAAACCCACGTGCCCTGTTGACGAACACCAGAAAAAACGTTGAGAAAAATTCACCAGCCACGTGCACCAATGAATATAGAAGGAAAGCCCCTCCGATAGCAGCACAAGTACAGCAGACTACAAATTATTTTCTAAAACAGTTGACCCTCTAGGTTTGGGAGAGAGAAACCCACGTGCCCTGTTGACGAACACCAGAAAAAACGTTGAGAAAAATTCACCAGCCACGTGCACCAATGAATATAGAAGGAAAGCCCCTCCGATAGGAGCACAAGTACAGCAGACTACAAATTATTTTCTAAAACTGTTGACCTTCTAGGTTTCGGAGAGAGAAACCCACGTGCCCTGTTGACGAACACCAGAAAAAACGTTGAGAAAAATTCACCAGCCACGTGCACCAATGAATATAGAAGGAAAGCCCCTCCGATAGCAGCACAAGTACAGCAGACTACCAATTATTTGCTAAAACTGTTGACCTTCAATGATTCGGAGAGAGAAACCCACGTGCCCTGTTTACGAACACCAGAAAAAACGTTGAGAAAAATTCACCAGCCACGTGCACCAATGAATATAGAAGGAGAGCCCCTCCGATAGCAGCACAAGTACAGCAGACTACCAATTATTTGCTAAAACTGTTGACCTTCAATGATTCGGATAGAGAAACCTACGTGCCCTGTTGACGAACACCAGAAAAAACGTTGAGAAAAATTCACCAGCCACGTGCACCAATGAATATAGAAGGAAAGCCCCTCCGATAGCAGCACAAGTACAGCAGACTACAAATTTTTTTCTAAAACTGTTGACCTTCTAGGTTTCGGAGAGAGAAACCCACGTGCCCTGTTGACGAACACCAGAAAAAACGTTGAGAAAAATTCACCAGCCACGTGCACCAATGAATATAGAAGGAAAGCCCCTCCGATAGCAGCACAAGTACAGCAGACTACCAATTATTTGCTAAAACTGTTGACCTTCAATGATTCGGAGAGAGAAACCCACGTGCCCTGATGACGAACACCAGAAAAAACGTTGAGAAAAATTCACCAGCCACGTGCACCAATGAATATAGAAGGAAAGCCCCTCCGATAGGAGCACAAGTACAGCAGACTACAAATTATTTTCTAAAACTGTAGACCTTCTAGGTTTCGGAGAGAGAAACCAACGTGCACTGTTGACGAACACCAGAAAAAACGTTGAGAAAAATTCACCAGCCACGTGCACCAATGAATATAGAAGGAAAGCCCCTCCGATAGCAGCACAAGTACAGCAGACTACCAATTATTTGCTAAAACTGTTGACCTTCAATGATTCGGAGAGAGAAACCCACGTGCCCTGATGACGAACACCAGAAAAAACGTTGAGAAAAATTCACCAGCCACGTGCACCAATGAATATAGAAGGAAAGCCCCTCCGATAGCAGCACAAGTACAGCAGACTACCAATTATTTGCTAAAACTGTTGACCTTCAATGATTCGGAGAGAGAAACCCACGTGCCCTGTTTACGAACACCAGAAAAAACGTTGAGAAAAATTCACCAGCCACGTGCACCAATGAATATAGAAGGAGAGCCCCTCCGATAGCAGCACAAGTACAGCAGACTACCAATTATTTGCTAAAACTGTTGACCTTCAATGATTCGGAGAGAGAAACCCACGTGCCCTGTTTACGAACACCAGAAAAAACGTTGAGAAAAATTCACCAGCCACGTGCACCAATGAATATAGAAGGAGAGCCCCTCCGATAGCAGCACAAGTACAGCAGACTACCAATTATTTGCTAAAACTGTTGACCTTCAATGATTCGGAGAGAGAAACCCACGTGCCCTGTTGACGAAAACCAGAAAAAACGTTTAGAAAAATTCACCAGCCACGATCACCAATAATATAAAAGGAAAGCCCCTCCGATAGCAGCACAAGTACAGCAGACTAACAATTATTTGCTAAAACTGTTGACCCTCTAGGTTTCGGAGAGAGAAACCCACGTGCCCTGTTTACGAACACCAGAAAAAACGTTGAGAAAAATTCACCAGCCACGTGCACCAATGAATATAGAAGGAAAGCCCCTCCGATAGCAGCACAAGTACAGCAGACTAACAATTATTTGCTAAAACTGTTGACCTTCTAGGTTTCGGAGAGAGAAACCCACGTGCCCTGTTGACGAACACCAGAAAAAACGTTGAGAAAAATTCACCAGCCACGTGCACCAATGAATATAGAAGGAAAGCCCCTCCGATAGCAGCACAAGTACAGCAGACTACCAATTATTTGCTAAAATTGTTGACCTTCAATGATTCGGAGAGAGAAACCCACGTGCCCTGATGACGAACACCAGAAAAAACGTTGAGAAAAATTCACCAGCCACGTGCACCAATGAATATAGAAGGAAAGCCCCTCCGATAGTAGCACAAGTACAGCAGACTACCAATTATTTGCTAAAACTGTTGACCTTCAATGATTCGGAGAGAGAAACCCACGTGCCCTGTTGACGAAAACCAGAAAAAACGTTGAGAAAAATTCACCAGCCACGTGCACCAATAATATAGAAGGAAAGCCCCTCCGATAGCAGCACAAGTACAGCAGACTAACAATTATTTGCTAAAACTGTTGACCCTCTAGGTTTCGGATAGAGAAACCCACGTGCCCTGTTGACGAACACCAGAAAAAACGTTGAGAAAAATTCACCAGCCACGTGCACCAATGAATATAGAAGGAAAGCCCCTCCGATAGGAGCACAAGTACAGCAGACTACAAATTATATTCTAAAACTGTTGACCCTCTATGTTTCGGAGAGAGAAACCCACGTGCCCTGTTGACGAACACCAGAAAAAACGTTGAGAAAAATTCACCAGCCACGTGCACCAATGAATATAGAAGGAAAGCCCCTCCGATAGGAGCACAAGTACAGCAGACTACAAATTATTTTCTAAAACTGTTGACCTTCTAGGTTTCGGAGAGAGAAACCCACGTGCCCTGTTGACGAACACCAGAAAAAACGTTGAGAAAAATTCACCAGCCACGTGCACCAATGAATATAGAAGGAAAGCCCCTCCGATAGCAGCACAAGTACAGCAGACTACCAATTATTTGCTAAAACTGTTGACCTTCAATGATTCGGAAAGAGAAACCCACGTGCCCTGTTGACGAACACCAGAAAAAACGTTGAGAAAAATTCACCAGCCACGTGCACCAATGAATATAGAAGGAGAGCCCCTCCGATAGCAGCACAAGTACAGCAGACTACCAATTATTTGCTAAAACTGTTGACCTTCAATGATTCGGAGAGAGAAACCCACGTGCCCTGTTGACGAAAACCAGAAAAAACATTGAGAAAAATTCACCAGCCACGTGCACCAATAATATAGAAGGAAAGCCCCTCCGATAGCAACACAAGTACAGCAGACAAACAATTATTTGCTAAAACTGTTGACCCTCTAGGTTTCGAAAAGAGAAACCCACGTGCCCTGTTGACGAACACCAGAAAAAACGTTGAGAAAAATTCACCAGCCACGTGCACCAATGAATATAGAAGGAAAGCCCCTCCGATAGCAGCACAAGTACAGCAGACTACAAATTATTTTCTAAAACAGTTGACCCTCTAGGTTTGGGAGAGAGAAACCCACGTGCCCTGTTGACGAACACCAGAAAAAACGTTGAGAAAAATTCACCAGCCACGTGCACCAATGAATATAGAAGGAAAGCCCCTCCGATAGGAGCACAAGTACAGCAGACTACAAATTATTTTCTAAAACTGTTGACCTTCTAGGTTTCGGAGAGAGAAACCCACGTGCCCTGTTTACGAACACCAGAAAAAACGTTGAGAAAAATTCACCAGCCACGTGCACCAATGAATATAGAAGGAAAGCCCCTCCGATAGCAGCACAAGTACAGCAGACTACAAATTATTTTCTAAAACAGTTGACCCTCTAGGTTTGGGAGAGAGAAACCCACGTGCCCTGTTGACGAACACCAGAAAAAACGTTGAGAAAAATTCACCAGCCACGTGCACCAATGAATATAGAAGGAAAGCCCCTCCGATAGGAGCACAAGTACAGCAGACTACAAATTATTTTCTAAAACTGTTGACCTTCTAGGTTTCGGAGAGAGAAACCCACGTGCCCTGTTGACGAACACCAGAAAAAACGTTGAGAAAAATTCACCAGCCACGTGCACCAATGAATATAGAAGGAAAGCCCCTCCGATAGCAGCACAAGTACAGCAGACTACCAATTATTTGCTAAAACTGTTGACCTTCAATGATTCTGAGAGAGAAACCCACGTGCCCTGTTTACGAACACCAGAAAAAACGTTGAGAAAAATTCACCAGCCACGTGCACCAATGAATATAGAAGGAGAGCCCCTCCGATAGCAGCACAAGTACAGCAGACTACCAATTATTTGCTAAAACTGTTGACCTTCAATGATTCGGATAGAGAAACCTACGTGCCCTGTTGACGAACACCAGAAAAAACGTTGAGAAAAATTCACCAGCCACGTGCACCAATGAATATAGAAGGAAAGCCCCTCCGATAGCAGCACAAGTACAGCAGACTACAAATTTTTTTCTAAAACTGTTGACCTTCTAGGTTTCGGAGAGAGAAACCCACGTGCCCTGTTGACGAACACCAGAAAAAACGTTGAGAAAAATTCACCAGCCACGTGCACCAATGAATATAGAAGGAAAGCCCCTCCGATAGCAGCACAAGTACAGCAGACTACCAATTATTTGCTAAAACTGTTGACCTTCAATGATTCGGAGAGAGAAACCCACGTGCCCTGATGACGAACACCAGAAAAAACGTTGAGAAAAATTCACCAGCCACGTGCACCAATGAATATAGAAGGAAAGCCCCTCCGATAGGAGCACAAGTACAGCAGACTACAAATTATTTTCTAAAACTGTAGACCTTCTAGGTTTCGGAGAGAGAAACCAACGTGCACTGTTGACGAACACCAGAAAAAACGTTGAGAAAAATTCACCAGCCACGTGCACCAATGAATATAGAAGGAAAGCCCCTCCGATAGCAGCACAAGTACAGCAGACTACCAATTATTTGCTAAAACTGTTGACCTTCAATGATTCGGAGAGAGAAACCCACGTGCCCTGATGACGAACACCAGAAAAAACGTTGAGAAAAATTCACCAGCCACGTGCACCAATGAATATAGAAGGAAAGCCCCTCCGATAGCAGCACAAGTACAGCAGACTACCAATTATTTGCTAAAACTGTTGACCTTCAATGATTCGGAGAGAGAAACCCACGTGCCCTGTTTACGAACACCAGAAAAAACGTTGAGAAAAATTCACCAGCCACGTGCACCAATGAATATAGAAGGAGAGCCCCTCCGATAGCAGCACAAGTACAGCAGACTACCAATTATTTGCTAAAACTGTTGACCTTCAATGATTCGGAGAGAGAAACCCACGTGCCCTGTTTACGAACACCAGAAAAAACGTTGAGAAAAATTCACCAGCCACGTGCACCAATGAATATAGAAGGAGAGCCCCTCCGATAGCAGCACAAGTACAGCAGACTACCAATTATTTGCTAAAACTGTTGACCTTCAATGATTCGGAGAGAGAAACCCACGTGCCCTGTTGACGAAAACCAGAAAAAACGTTTAGAAAAATTCACCAGCCACGATCACCAATAATATAAAAGGAAAGCCCCTCCGATAGCAGCACAAGTACAGCAGACTAACAATTATTTGCTAAAACTGTTGACCCTCTAGGTTTCGGAGAGAGAAACCCACGTGCCCTGTTGACGAACACCAGAAAAAACGTTGAGAAAAATTCACCAGCCACGTGCACCAATGAATATAGAAGGAAAGCCCCTCCGATAGCAGCACTAGTACAGCAGACTAACAATTATTTGCTAAAACTGTTGACCCTCTAGGTTTCGGAGAGAGAAACCCACGTGCCCTGTTAAACGAAAACCAGAAAAAACGTTGAGAAAAATTAACCAGCCACGTGCACCAATGAATATAGAAGGAAAGCCCCCCCGATAGCAGCACAAGTACAGCAGACTACCACTTATTTGCTAAAACTGTTGACCTTCAATGATTCGGATAGAGAAACCTACGTGCCCTGTTGACGAACACCAGAAAAAACGTTGAGAAAAATTCACCAGCCACGTGCACCAATGAATATAGAAGGAAAGCCCCTCCGATAGCAGCACAAGTACAGCAGACTAACAATTATTTGCTAAAACTGTTGACCTTCTAGGTTTCGGAGAGAGAAACCCACGTGCCCTGTTGACGAACACCAGAAAAAACGTTGAGAAAAATTCACCAGCCACGTGCACCAATGAATATAGAAGGAAAGCCCCTCCGATAGCAGCACAAGTACAGCAGACTACCAATTATTTGCTAAAATTGTTGACCTTCAATGATTCGGAGAGAGAAACCCACGTGCCCTGATGACGAACACCAGAAAAAACGTTGAGAAAAATTCACCAGCCACGTGCACCAATGAATATAGAAGGTAAGCCCCTCCGATAGCAGCACAAGTACAGCAGACTACCAATTATTTGCTAAAACTGTTGACCTTCAATGATTCGGAGAGAGAAACCCACGTGCCCTGTTGACGAAAACCAGAAAAAACGTTGAGAAAAATTCACCAGCCACGTGCACCAATAATATAGAAGGAAAGCCCCTCCGATAGCAGCACAAGTACAGCAGACTAACAATTATTTGCTAAAACTGTTGACCCTCTAGGTTTCGGAGAGAGAAACCCACGAGCCCTGTTGACGAACACCAGAAAAAACGTTGAGAAAAATTCACCAGCCACGTGCACCAATGAATATAGAAGGAAAGCCCCTCCGATAGGAGCACAAGTACAGCAGACTACAAATTATATTCTAAAACTGTTGACCCTCTATGTTTCGGAGAGAGAAACCCACGTGCCCTGTTGACGAACACCAGAAAAAACGTTGAGAAAAATTCACCAGCCACGTGCACCAATGAATATAGAAGGAAAGCCCCTCCGATAGGAGCACAAGTACAGCAGACTACAAATTATTTTCTAAAACTGTTGACCTTCTAGGTTTCGGAGAGAGAAACCCACGTGCCCTGTTGACGAACACCAGAAAAAACGTTGAGAAAAATTCACCAGCCACGTGCACCAATGAATATAGAAGGAAAGCCCCTCCGATAGGAGCACAAGTACAGCAGACTACAAATTATTTTCTAAAACTGTTGACCTTCTAGGTTTCGGAGAGAGAAACCCACGTGCCCTGTTGACGAACACCAGAAAAAACGTTGAGAAAAATTCACCAGCCACGTGCACCAATGAATATAGAAGGAGAGCCCCTCCGATAGCAGCACAAGTACAGCAGACTACCAATTATTTGCTAAAACTGTTGACCTTCAATGATTCGGAGAGAGAAACCCACGTGCCCTGTTGACGAAAACCAGAAAAAACGTTTAGAAAAATTCACCAGCCACGATCACCAATAATATAAAAGGAAAGCCCCTCCGATAGCAGCACAAGTACAGCAGACTAACAATTATTTGCTAAAACTGTTGACCCTCTAGGTTTCGGAGAGAGAAACCCACGTGCCCTGTTGACGAACACCAGAAAAAACGTTGAGAAAAATTCACCAGCCACGTGCACCAATGAATATAGAAGGAAAGCCCCTCCGATAGCAGCACTAGTACAGCAGACTAACAATTATTTGCTAAAACTGTTGACCCTCTAGGTTTCGGAGAGAGAAACCCACGTGCCCTGTTAAACGAAAACCAGAAAAAACGTTGAGAAAAATTAACCAGCCACGTGCACCAATGAATATAGAAGGAAAGCCCCCCCGATAGCAGCACAAGTACAGCAGACTACCACTTATTTGCTAAAACTGTTGACCTTCAATGATTCGGATAGAGAAACCTACGTGCCCTGTTGACGAACACCAGAAAAAACGTTGAGAAAAATTCACCAGCCACGTGCACCAATGAATATAGAAGGAAAGCCCCTCCGATAGCAGCACAAGTACAGCAGACTAACAATTATTTGCTAAAACTGTTGACCTTCTAGGTTTCGGAGAGAGAAACCCACGTGCCCTGTTGACGAACACCAGAAAAAACGTTGAGAAAAATTCACCAGCCACGTGCACCAATGAATATAGAAGGAAAGCCCCTCCGATAGCAGCACAAGTACAGCAGACTACCAATTATTTGCTAAAATTGTTGACCTTCAATGATTCGGAGAGAGAAACCCACGTGCCCTGATGACGAACACCAGAAAAAACGTTGAGAAAAATTCACCAGCCACGTGCACCAATGAATATAGAAGGTAAGCCCCTCCGATAGCAGCACAAGTACAGCAGACTACCAATTATTTGCTAAAACTGTTGACCTTCAATGATTCGGAGAGAGAAACCCACGTGCCCTGTTGACGAAAACCAGAAAAAACGTTGAGAAAAATTCACCAGCCACGATCACCAATAATATAAAAGGAAAGCCCCTCCGATAGCAGCACAAGTACAGCAGACTAACAATTATTTGCTAAAACTGTTGACCCTCTAGGTTTCGGAGAGAGAAACCCACGTGCCCTGTTGACGAACACCAGAAAAAACGTTGAGAATAATTCACCAGCCACGTGCACCAATGAATATAGAAGGAAAGCCCCTCCGATAGCAGCACTAGTACAGCAGACTAACAATTATTTGCTAAAACTGTTGACCCTCTAGGTTTCGGAGAGAGAAACCCACGTGCCCTGTTAAACGAAAACCAGAAAAAACGTTGAGAAAAATTAACCAGCCACGTGCACCAATGAATATAGAAGGAAAGCCCCCCCGATAGCAGCACAAGTACAGCAGACTACCACTTATTTGCTAAAACTGTTGACCTTCAATGATTCGGATAGAGAAACCTACGTGCCCTGTTGACGAACACCAGAAAAAACGTTGAGAAAAATTCACCAGCCACGTGCACCAATGAATATAGAAGGAAAGCCCCTCCGATAGCAGCACAAGTACAGCAGACTAACAATTATTTGTTAAAACTGTTGACCTTCTAGGTTTCGGAGAGAGAAACCCACGTGCCCTGTTGACGAACACCAGAAAAAACGTTGAGAAAAATTCACCAGCCACGTGCACCAATGAATATAGAAGGAAAGCCCCTCCGATAGCAGCACAAGTACAGCAGACTACCAATTATTTGCTAAAACTGTTGACCTTCAATGATTCGGAGAGAGAAACCCACGTGCCCTGATGACGAACACCAGAAAAAACGTTGAGAAAAATTCACCAGCCACGTGCACCAATGAATATAGAAGGAAAGCCCCTCCGATAGCAGCACAAGTACAGCAGACTACCAATTATTTGCTAAAACTGTTGACCTTCAATGATTCGGAGAGAGAAACCCACGTGCCCTGTTGACGAAAACCAGAAAAAACGTTGAGAAAAATTCACCAGCCACGTGCACCAATAATATAGAAGGAAAGCCCCTCCGATAGCAGCACAAGTACAGCAGACTAACAATTATTTGCTAAAACTGTTGACCCTCTAGGTTTCGGAGAGAGAAACCCACGTGCCCTGTTGAAGAACACCAGAAAAAACGTTGAGAAAAATTCACCAGCCGCGTGCACCAATGAATATAGAAGGAAAGCCCTTCCGATAGGAGCACAAGTACAGCAGACTACAAATTATATTCTAAAACTGTTGACCCTCTATGTTTCGGAGAGAGAAACCCACGTGCCCTGTTGACGAACACCAGAAAAAACGTTGAGAAAAATTCACCAGCCACGTGCACCAATGAATATAGAAGGAAAGCCCCTCCGATAGGAGCACAAGTACAGCAGACTACAAATTATTTTCTAAAACTGTTGACCTTCTAGGTTTCGGAGAGAGAAACCCACGTGCCCTGTTGACGAACACCAGAAAAAACGTTGAGAAAAATTCACCAGCCACGTGCACCAATGAATATAGAAGGAAAGCCCCTCCGATAGCAGCACAAGTACAGCAGACTACCAATTATTTGCTAAAACTGTTGACCTTCAATGATTCGGAAAGAGAAACCCACGTGCCCTGTTGACGAACACCAGAAAAAACGTTGAGAAAAATTCACCAGCCACGTGCACCAATGAATATAGAAGGAGAGCCCCTCCGATAGCAGCACAAGTACAGCAGACTACCAATTATTTGCTAAAACTGTTGACCTTCAATGATTCGGAGAGAGAAACCCACGTGCCCTGTTGACGAAAACCAAAAAAAACGTTGAGAAAAATTCACCAGCCACGATCACCAATAATATAAAAGGAAAGCCCCTCCGATAGCAGCACAAGTACAGCAGACTAACAATTATTTGCTAAAACTGTTGACCCTCTAGGTTTCGGAGAGAGAAACCCACGTGCCCTGTTGACGAACACCAGAAAAAACGTTGAGAAAAATTCACCAGCCACGTGCACCAATGAATATAGAAGGAAAGCCCCTCCGATAGGAGCACAAGTACAGCAGACTACAAATTATTTTCTAAAACTGTTGACACTCTATGTTTCGGAGAGAGAAACCCACGTGCCCTGTTGACGAACACCAGAAAAAACGTTGAGAAAAATTCACCAGCCACGTGCACCAATGAATATAGAAGGAAAGCCCCTCCGATAGCAGCACAAGTACAGCAGACTACAAATTTTTTTCTAAAACTGTTGACCTTCTAGGTTTCGGAGAGAGAAACCCACGTGCCCTGTTGACGAACACCAGAAAAAACGTTGAGAAAAATTCACCAGCCACGTGCACCAATGAATATAGAAGGAAAGCCCCTCCGATAGCAGCACAAGTACAGCAGACTACCAATTATTTGCTAAAACTGTTGACCTTCAATGATTCGGAGAGAGAAACCCACGTGCCCTGATGACGAACACCAGAAAAAACGTTGAGAAAAATTCACCAGCCACGTGCACCAATGAATATAGAAGGAAAGCCCCTCCGATAGCAGCACAAGTACAGCAGACTAACAATTATTTGCTAAAACTGTTGACCCTCTAGGTTTCGGAGAGAGAAACCCACGTGCCCTGTTGACGAACACCAGAAAAAACGTTGAGAAAAATTCACCAGCCACGTGCACCAATGAATATAGAAGGAAAGCCCCTCCGATAGGAGCACAAGTACAGCAGACTACAAATTATTTTCTAAAACTGTTGACCCTCTATGTTTCGGAGAGAGAAACCCACGTGCCCTGTTGACGAACACCAGAAAAAACGTTGAGAAAAATTCACCAGCCACGTGCACCAATGAATATAGAAGGAAAGCCCCTCCGATAGGAGCACAAGTACAGCAGACTACAAATTATTTTCTAAAACTGTTGACCTTCTAGGTTTCGGAGAGAGAAACCAACGTGCACTGTTGACGAACACCAGAAAAAACGTTGAGAAAAATTCACCAGCCACGTGCACCAATGAATATAGAAGGAAAGCCCCTCCGATAGCAGCACAAGTACAGCAGACTACCAATTATTTGCTAAAACTGTTGACCTTCAATGATTCGGAGAGAGAAACCCACGTGCCCTGTTTACGAACACCAGAAAAAACGTTGAGAAAAATTTACCAGCCACGTGCACCAATGAATATAGAAGGAAAGCCCCTCCGATAGCAGCACAAGTACAGCAGACTACCAATTATTTGCTAAAACTGTTGACCTTCAATGATTCGGAGAGAGAAACCCACGTGCCCTGTTGACGAAAACCAGAAAAAACATTGAGAAAAATTCACCAGCCACGTGCACCAATAATATAGAAGGAAAGCCCCTCCGATAGCAACACAAGTACAGCAGACTAACAATTATTTGCTAAAACTGTTGACCCTCTAGGTTTCGAAAAGAGAAACCCACGTGCCCTGTTGACGAACACCAGAAAAAACGTTGAGAAAAATTCACCAGCCACGTGCACCAATGAATATAGAAGAAAAGCCCCTCCGATAGCAGCACAAGTACAGCAGACTACAAATTATTTTCTAAAACTGTTGACCTTCTAGGTTTCGGAGAGAGAAACCCACGTGCCCTGTTGACGAACACCAGAAAAAACGTTGATAAAAATTCACCAGCCACGTGCACCAATGAATATAGAAGGAAAGCCCCTCCGATAGCAGCACAAGTACAGCAGACTACCAATTATTTGCTAAAACTGTTGACCTTCAATGATTCGGAGAGAGAAACCCACGTGCCTGTTGACGAAAACCAGAAAAAACGTTGAGAAAAATTCACCAGCCACGATCACCAATAATATAAAAGGAAAGCCCCTCCGATAGCAGCACAAGTACAGCAGACTCACAATTATTTGCTAAAACTGTTGACCCTCTAGGTTTCGGAGAGAGAAACCCACGTGCCCTGTTGACGAACACCAGAAAAAACGTTGAGAAAAATTCACCAGCCACGTGCACCAATGAATATAGAAGGAAAGCCCCTCCGATAGGAGCACAAGTACAGCAGACTACAAATTATTTTTTAAAACTGTTGACCCTCTATGTTTCGGAGAGAGAAACCCACGTGCCCTGTTGACGAACACCAGAAAAAACGTTGAGAAAAATTCACCAGCCACGTGCACCAATGAATATAGAAGGAAAGCCCCTCCGATAGCAGCACAAGTACAGCAGACTACAAATTTTTTTCTAAAACTGTTGACCTTCTAGGTTTCGGAGAGAGAAACCCACGTGCCCTGTTGACGAACACCAGAAAAAACGTTGAGAAAAATTCACCAGCCACGTGCACCAATGAATATAGAAGGAAAGCCCCTCCGATAGGAGCACAAGTACAGCAGACTACAAATTATTTTCTAAAACTGTTGACCTTCTAGGTTTCGGAGAGAGAAACCAACGTGCACTGTTGACGAACACCAGAAAAAACGTTGAGAAAAATTCACCAGCCACGTGCACCAATGAATATAGAAGGAAAGCCCCTCCGATAGCAGCACAAGTACAGCAGACTACCAATTATTTGCTAAAACTGTTGACCTTCAATGATTCGGAGAGAGAAACCCACGTGCCCTGTTTACGAACACCAGAAAAAACGTTGAGAAAAATTCACCAGCCACGTGCACCAATGAATATAGAAGGAAAGCCCCTCCGATAGCAGCACAAGTACAGCAGACTACCAATTATTTGCTAAAACTGTTGACCTTCAATGATTCGGAGAGAGAAACCCACGTGCCCTGTTGACGAAAACCAGAAAAAACATTGAGAAAAATTCACCAGCCACGTGCACCAATAATATAGAAGGAAAGCCCCTCCGATAGCAACACAAGTACAGCAGACTAACAATTATTTGCTAAAACTGTTGACCCTCTAGGTTTCGAAAAGAGAAACCCACGTGCCCTGTTGACGAACACCAGAAAAAACGTTGAGAAAAATTCACCAGCCACGTGCACCAATGAATATAGAAGGAAAGCCTCTCCGATAGCAGCACAAGTACAGCAGACTACAAATTATTTTCTAAAACAGTTGACCCTCTAGGTTTCGGAGAGAGAAACCCACGTGCCCTGTTGACGAACACCAGAAAAAACGTTGAGAAAAATTCACCAGCCACGTGCACCAATGAATATAGAAGGAAAGCCCCTCCGATAGGAGCACAAGTACAGCAGACTACAAATTATTTTCTAAAACTGTTGACCTTCTAGGTTTCGGAGAGAGAAACCCACGTGCCCTGTTGACGAACACCAGAAAAAACGTTGAGAAAAATTCACCAGCCACGTGCACCAATGAATATAGAAGGAAAGCCCCTCCGATAGCAGCACAAGTACAGCAGACTACCAATTATTTGCTAAAACTGTTGACCTTCAATGATTCGGAGAGAGAAACCCACGTGCCCTGTTTACGAACACCAGAAAAAACGTTGAGAAAAATTCACCAGCCACGTGCACCAATGAATATAGAAGGAGAGCCCCTCCGATAGCAGCACAAGTACAGCAGACTACCAATTATTTGCTAAAACTGTTGACCTTCAATGATTCGGAGAGAGAAACCCACGTGCCCTGTTGACGAAAACCAGAAAAAACGTTGAGAAAAATTCACCAGCCACGTGCACCAATGAATATAGAAGGAAAGCCCCTCCGATAGCAGCACAAGTACAGCAGACTACCAATTATTTGCTAAAACTGTTGACCTTCAATGATTCGGAGAGAGAAACCCACGTGCCCTGATGACGAACACCAGAAAAAACGTTGAGAAAAATTCACCAGCCACGTGCACCAAAGAATATAGAAGGAAAGCCCCTCCGATAGCAGCACAAGTACAGCAGACTACCAATTATTTGCTAAAACTGTTGACTTTCAATGATTCGGAGAGAGAAACCCACGTGCCCTGTTGACGAACACCAGAAAAAACGTTGAGAAAAATTCACCAGCCACATGCACCAATGAATATAGAAGGAAAGCCCCTCCGATAGCAGCACTAGTACAGCAGACTAACAATTATTTGCTAAAACTGTTGACCCTCTAGGTTTCGGAGAGAGAAACCCACGTGCCCTGTTAAACGAAAACCAGAAAAAACGTTGAGAAAAATTAACCAGCCACGTGCACCAATGAATATAGAAGGAAAGCCCCCCCGATAGCAGCACAAGTACAGCAGACTACCACTTATTTGCTAAAACTGTTGACCTTCAATGATTCGGATAGAGAAACCTACGTGCCCTGTTGACGAACACCAGAAAAAACGTTGAGAAAAATTCACCAGCCACGTGCACCAATGAATATAGAAGGAAAGCCCCTCCGATAGCAGCACAAGTACAGCAGACTAACAATTATTTGCTAAAACTGTTGACCCTCTAGATTTCGGAGAGAGAAACCCACGTGCCCTGTTGACGAACACCAGAAAAAACGTTGAGAAAAATTCACCATCCACGTGCAACAATGAATATAGAAGGAAAGCCCCTCCGATAGCAGCACAAGTACAGCAGACTAACAATTATTTGCTAAAACTGTTGACCCTCTAGGTTTCGGAGAGAGAAACCCACGTGCCCTGTTGACGAACACCAGAAAAAACGTTGAGAAAAATTCACCATCCACGTGCACCAATGAATATAGAAGGAAAGCTCCTCCGATAGGAGCACAAGTACAGCAGACTACAAATTATTTTCTAAAACTGTTGACCTTCTAGGTTTCGGAGAGAGAAACCCACGTGCCCTGTTGACGAACACCAGAAAAAACGTTGAGAAAAATTCACCAGCCACGTGCACCAATGAATATAGAAGGAAAGCCCCCCCGATAGCAGCACAAGTACAGCAGACTACCAATTATTTGCTAAAACTGTTGACCTTCAATGATTCGGATAGAGAAACCTACGTGCCCTGTTAACGAACACCAGAAAAAACGTTGAGAAAAGTTCACCAGCCACGTGCACCAATGAATATAGAAGGAAAGCCCCTCCGCTAGCAGCACAAGTACAGCAGACTACCAATTATTTGCTAAAACTGTTGACCTTCAATGATTCGGAGAGAGAAACCCACGTGCCCTGATGACGAACACCAGAAAAAACGTTGAGAAAAATTCACCAGCCACGTGCACCAATGAATATAGAAGGAAAGCCCCTCCGATAGCAGCACAAGTACAGCAGACTACCAATTATTTGCTAAAACTGTTGACCTTCAATGATTCGGAGAGAGAAACCCACGTGCCCTGTTGACGAAAACCAGAAAAAACGTTGAGAAAAATTCACCAGCCACGTGCACCAATGAATATAGAAGGAAAGCCCCTCCGATAGCAGCACAAGTACAGCAGACTAACAATTATTTGCTAAAACTGTTGACCCTCTAGGTTTCGGAGAGAGAAACCCACGTGCCCTGTTGACGAAAACTAGAAAAAACGTTGAGAAAAATTCACCAGCCACATGCACCAATGAATATAGAAGGAAAGCCCCTCCGATAGCAGCACTAGTACAGCAGACTAACAATTATTTGCTAAAACTGTTGACCCTCTAGGTTTCGGAGAGAGAAACCCACGTGCCCTGTTAAACGAAAACCAGAAAAAACGTTGAGAAAAATTAACCAGCCACGTGCACCAATGAATATAGAAGGAAAGCCCCCCCGATAGCAGCACAAGTACAGCAGACTACCACTTATTTGCTAAAACTGTTGACCTTCAATGATTCGGATAGAGAAACCTACGTGCCCTGTTGACGAACACCAGAAAAAACGTTGAGAAAAATTCACCAGCCACGTGCACCAATGAATATAGAAGAAAAGCCCCTCCGATAGCAGCACAAGTACAGCAGACTAACAATTATTTGCTAAAACTGTTGACCCTCTAGATTTCGGAGAGAGAAACCCACGTGCCCTGTTGACGAACACCAGAAAAAACGTTGAGAAAAATTCACCATCCACGTGCAACAATGAATATAGAAGGAAAGCCCCTCCGATAGCAGCACAAGTACAGCAGACTAACAATTATTTGCTAAAACTGTTGACCCTCTATGTTTCGGAGAGAGAAACCCACGTGCCCTGTTGACGAACACCAGAAAAAACGTTGAGAAAAATTCACCATCCACGTGCACCAATGAATATAGAAGGAAAGCCCCTCCGATAGGAGCACAAGTACAGCAGACTACAAATTATTTTCTAAAACTGTTGACCTTCAATGATTCGGAGAGAGAAACCCACGTGCCCTGATGACGAACACCAGAAAAAACGTTGAGAAAAATTCACCAGCCACGTGCACCAATGAATATAGAAGGAAAGCCCCTCCGATAGCAGCACAAGTACAGCAGACTACCAATTATTTGCTAAAACTGTTGACCTTCAATGATTCGGAGAGAGAAACCCACGTGCCCTGTTGACGAAAACCAGAAAAAACGTTGAGAAAAATTCACCAGCCACGTGCACCAATGAATATAGAAGGAAAGCCCCTCCGATAGCAGCACAAGTACAGCAGACTACCAATTATTTGCTAAAACAGTTGACCTTCAATGATTCGGAGAGAGAAACCCACGTGCCCTGTTGACGAAAACTAGAAAAAACGTTGAGAAAAATTCACCAGCCACGTGCACCAATAATATAGAAGGAAAGCCCCTCCGATAGCAGCACAAGTACAGCAGACTACAAATTATTTTCTAAAACAGTTGACCCTCTAGGTTTCGGAGAGAGAAACCCACGTGCCCTGTTGACGAACACCAGAAAAAACGTTGAGAAAAATTCACCAGCCACGTGCACCAATGAATATAGAAGGAAAGCCCCTCCGATAGGAGCACAAGTACAGCAGACTACAAATTATTTTCTAAAACTGTTGACCTTCTAGGTTTCGGAGAGAGAAACCCACGTGCCCTGTTGACGAACACCAGAAAAAACGTTGAGAAAAATTCACCAGCCTCGTGCACCAATGAATATAGAAGGAAAGCCCCTCCGATAGCAGCAAAAGTACAGCAGACTACCAATTATTTGCTAAAACTGTTGACCTTCAATGATTCGGAGAGAGAAACCCACGTGCCCTGTTGACGAACACCAGAAAAAACGTTGAGAAAAATTCACCATCCACGTGCACCAATGAATATAGAAGGAAAGCTCCTCCGATAGGAGCACAAGTACAGCAGACTACAAATTATTTTCTAAAACTGTTGACCTTCTAGGTTTCGGAGAGAGAAACCCACGTGCCCTGTTGACGAACACCAGAAAAAACGTTGAGAAAAATTCACCAGCCACGTGCACCAATGAATATAGAAGGAAAGCCCCCCCGATAGCAGCACAAGTACAGCAGACTACCAATTATTTGCTAAAACTGTTGACCTTCAATGATTCGGATAGAGAAACCTACGTGCCCTGTTAACGAACACCAGAAAAAACGTTGAGAAAAGTTCACCAGCCACGTGCACCAATGAATATAGAAGGAAAGCCCCTCCGCTAGCAGCACAAGTACAGCAGACTACCAATTATTTGCTAAAACTGTTGACCTTCAATGATTCGGAGAGAGAAACCCACGTGCCCTGATGACGAACACCAGAAAAAACGTTGAGAAAAATTCACCAGCCATGTGCACCAATGAATATAGAAGGAAAGCCCCTCCGATAGCAGCACAAGTACAGCAGACTACCAATTATTTGCTAAAACTGTTGACCTTCAATGATTCGGAGAGAGAAACCCACGTGCCCTGTTGACGAAAACCAGAAAAAACGTTGAGAAAAATTCACCAGCCACGTGCACCAATGAATATAGAAGGAAAGCCCCTCCGATAGCAGCACAAGTACAGCAGACTAACAATTATTTGCTAAAACTGTTGACCCTCTAGGTTTCGGAGAGAGAAACCCACGTGCCCTGTTGACGAAAACTAGAAAAAACGTTGAGAAAAATTCACCAGCCACATGCACCAATGAATATAGAAGGAAAGCCCCTCCGATAGCAGCACTAGTACAGCAGACTAACAATTATTTGCTAAAACTGTTGACCCTCTAGGTTTCGGAGAGAGAAACCCACGTGCCCTGTTAAACGAAAACCAGAAAAAACGTTGAGAAAAATTAACCAGCCACGTGCACCAATGAATATAGAAGGAAAGCCCCCCCGATAGCAGCACAAGTACAGCAGACTACCACTTATTTGCTAAAACTGTTGACCTTCAATGATTCGGATAGAGAAACCTACGTGCCCTGTTGACGAACACCAGAAAAAACGTTGAGAAAAATTCACCAGCCACGTGCACCAATGAATATAGAAGGAAAGCCCCTCCGATAGCAGCACAAGTACAGCAGACTAACAATTATTTGCTAAAACTGTTGACCCTCTAGATTTCGGAGAGAGAAACCCACGTGCCCTGTTGACGAACACCAGAAAAAACGTTGAGAAAAATTCACCATCCACGTGCAACAATGAATATAGAAGGAAAGCCCCTCCGATAGCAGCACAAGTACAGCAGACTAACAATTATTTGCTAAAACTGTTGACCCTCTATGTTTCGGAGAGAGAAACCCACGTGCCCTGTTGACGAACACCAGAAAAAACGTTGAGAAAAATTCACCATCCACGTGCACCAATGAATATAGAAGGAAAGCCCCTCCGATAGGAGCACAAGTACAGCAGACTACAAATTATTTTCTAAAACTGTTGACCTTCTAGGTTTCGGAGAGAGAAACCCACGTGCCCTGTTGACGAACACCAGAAAAAACGTTGAGAAAAATTCACCAGCCACGTGCACCAATGAATATAGAAGGAAAGCCCCCCCGATAGCAGCACAAGTACAGCAGACTACCAATTATTTGCTAAAACTGTTGACCTTCAATGATTCGGATAGAGAAACCTACGTGCCCTGTTAACGAACACCAGAAAAAACGTTGAGAAAAGTTCACCAGCCACGTGCACCAATGAATATAGAAGGAAAGCCCCTCCGCTAGCAGCACAAGTACAGCAGACTACCAATTATTTGCTAAAACTGTTGACCTTCAATGATTCGGAGAGAGAAACCCACGTGCCCTGATGACGAACACCAGAAAAAACGTTGAGAAAAATTCACCAGCCACGTGCACCAATGAATATAGAAGGAAAGCCCCTCCGATAGCAGCACAAGTACAGCAGACTACCAATTATTTGCTAAAACTGTTGACCTTCAATGATTCGGAGAGAGAAACCCACGTGCCCTGTTGACGAAAACCAGAAAAAACGTTGAGAAAAATTCACCAGCCACGTGCACCAATGAATATAGAAGGAAAGCCCCTCCGATAGCAGCACAAGTACAGCAGACTACCAATTATTTGCTAAAACAGTTGACCTTCAATGATTCGGAGAGAGAAACCCACGTGCCCTGTTGACGAAAACTAGAAAAAACGTTGAGAAAAATTCACCAGCCACGTGCACCAATAATATAGAAGGAAAGCCCCTCCGATAGCAGCACAAGTACAGCAGACTACAAATTATTTTCTAAAACAGTTGACCCTCTAGGTTTCGGAGAGAGAAACCCACGTGCCCTGTTGACGAACACCAGAAAAAACGTTGAGAAAAATTCACCAGCCACGTGCACCAATGAATATAGAAGGAAAGCCCCTCAGATAGGAGCACAAGTACAGCAGACTACAAATTATTTTCTAAAACTGTTGACCTTCTAGGTTTCGGAGAGAGAAACCCACGTGCCCTGTTGACGAACACCAGAAAAAACGTTGAGAAAAATTCACCAGCCTCGTGCACCAATGAATATAGAAGGAAAGCCCCTCCGATAGCAGCAAAAGTACAGCAGACTACCAATTATTTGCTAAAACTGTTGACCTTCAATGATTCGGAGAGAGAAACCCACGTGCCCTGTTTACGAACACCAGAAAAAACGTTGAGAAAAATTCACCAGCCACGTGCACCAATGAATATAGAAGGAGAGCCCCTCCGATAGCAGCACAAGTACAGCAGACTACCAATTATTTGCTAAAACTGTTGACCTTCAATGATTCGGAGAGAGAAACCCACGTGCCCTGTTGACGAAAACCAGAAAAAACGTTGAGAAAAATTCACCAGCCACGATCACCAATAATATAAAAGGAAAGCCCCTCCGATAGCAGCACAAGTACAGCAGACTAACAATTATTTGCTAAAACTGTTGACCCTCTAGGTTTCGGAGAGAGAAACCCACGTGCCCTGTTGACGAACACCAGAAAAAACGTTGAGAAAAATTCACCAGCCACGTGCACCAATGAATATAGAAGGAAAGCCCCTCCGATAGCAGCACTAGTACAGCAGACTAACAATTATTTGCTAAAACTGTTGACCCTCTAGGTTTCGGAGAGAGAAACCCACGTGCCCTGTTAAACGAAAACCAGAAAAAACGTTGAGAAAAATTAACCAGCCACGTGCACCAATGAATATAGAAGGAAAGCCCCCCCGATAGCAGCACAAGTACAGCAGACTACCACTTATTTGCTAAAACTGTTGACCTTCAATGATTCGGAGAGAGAAACCCACGTGCCCTGATGACGAACACCAGAAAAAACGTTGAGAAAAATTCACCAGCCTCGTGCACCAATGAATATAGAAGGAAAGCCCCCCCGATAGCAGCACAAGTACAGCAGACTACCACTTATTTGCTAAAACTGTTGACCTTCAATGATTCGGATAGAGAAACCTACGTGCCCTGTTGACGAACACCAGAAAAAACGTTGAGAAAAATTCACCAGCCACGTGCACCAATGAATATAGAAGGAAAGCCCCTCCGATAGCAGCACAAGTACAGCAGACTAACAATTATTTGCTAAAACTGTTGACCCTCTAGGTTTCGGAGAGAGAAACCCACGTGCCATGTTGACGAACACCAGAAAAAACGTTGAGAAAAATTCACCATCCACGTGCACCAATGAATATAGAAGGAAAGCCCCTCCGATAGGAGCACAAGTACAGCAGACTACAAATTATTTTCTAAAACTGTTGACCTTCTAGGTTTCGGAGAGAGAAACCCACGTGCCCTGTTGACGAACACCAGAAAAAACGTTGAGAAAAATTCACCAGCCACGTGCACCAATGAATATAGAAGGAAAGCCCCTCCGATAGCAGCACTAGTACAGCAGACTAACAATTATTTGCTAAAACTGTTGACCCTCTAGGTTTCGGAGAGAGAAACCCACGTGCCCTGTTAAACGAAAACCAGAAAAAACGTTGAGAAAAATTAACCAGCCACGTGCACCAATGAATATAGAAGGAAAGCCCCCCCGATAGCAGCACAAGTACAGCAGACTACCACTTATTTGCTAAAACTGTTGACCTTCAATGATTCGGAGAGAGAAACCCACGTGCCCTGATGACGAACACCAGAAAAAACGTTGAGAAAAATTCACCAGCCTCGTGCACCAATGAATATAGAAGGAAAGCCCCCCCGATAGCAGCACAAGTACAGCAGACTACCACTTATTTGCTAAAACTGTTGACCTTCAATGATTCGGATAGAGAAACCTACGTGCCCTGTTGACGAACACCAGAAAAAACGTTGAGAAAAATTCACCAGCCACGTGCACCAATGAATATAGAAGGAAAGCCCCTCCGATAGCAGCACAAGTACAGCAGACTAACAATTATTTGCTAAAACTGTTGACCCTCTAGGTTTCGGAGAGAGAAACCCACGTGCCATGTTGACGAACACCAGAAAAAACGTTGAGAAAAATTCACCATCCACGTGCACCAATGAATATAGAAGGAAAGCCCCTCCGATAGGAGCACAAGTACAGCAGACTACAAATTATTTTCTAAAACTGTTGACCTTCTAGGTTTCGGAGAGAGAAACCCACGTGCCCTGTTGACGAACACCAGAAAAAACGTTGAGAAAAATTCACCAGCCACGTGCACCAATGAATATAGAAGGAAAGCCCCTCCGATAGCAGCACAAGTACAGCAGACTACCAATTATTTGCTAAAACTGTTGACCTTCAATGATTCGGAGAGAGAAACCCACGTGCCCTGTTGACGAAAACCAGAAAAAACGTTGAGAAAAATTCACCAGCCACGTGCACCAATAATATAGAAGGAAAGCCCATCCGATAGCAGCACAAGTACAGCAGACTAACAATTATTTGCTAAAACTGTTGACCCTCAAGGTTTCGGAGAGAGAAACCCACGTGCCCTGTTGACGAACACCAGAAAAAACGTTGAGAAAAATTCACCAGCCACGTGCACCAATGAATATAGAAGGAAAGCCCCTCCGATAGCAGCACAAGTACAGCAGACTACAAATTATTTTCTAAAACAGTTGACCCTCTAGGTTTCGGAGAGAGAAACCCACGTGCCCTGTTGACGAACACCAGAAAAAACGTTGAGAAAAATTCACGAGCCACGTGCACCAATGAATATAGAAGGAAAGCCCCTCCGATAGGAGCACAAGTACAGCAGACTACAAATTATTTTCTAAAACTGTTGACCTTCTAGGTTTCGGAGAGAGAAACCCACGTGCCCTGTTGACGAACACCAGAAAAAACGTTGAGAAAAATTCACCAGCCACGTGCACCAATGAATATAGAAGGAAAGCCCCTCCGATAGCAGCACAAGTACAGCAGACTACCAATTATTTGCTAAAACTGTTGACCTTCAATGATTCGGAGAGAGAAACCCACGTGCCCTGTTGACGAAAACCAGAAAAAGCGATGAGAAAAATTCACCAGCCACGTTCACCAATAATATAGAAGGAAAGCCCCTCCGATAGCAGCACAAGTACAGCAGACTAACAATTATTTGCTAAAACTGTTGACCCTCTAGGTTTCGGAGAGAGAAACCCACGTGCCCTGTTAAACGAACACCAGAAAAAACGTTGAGAAAAATTCACCAGCCACGTGCACCAATGAATATAGAAGGAAAGCCCCCCCGATAGCAGCACAAGTACAGCAGACTACCAATTATTTGCTAAAACTGTTGACCTTCAATGATTCGGAGAGAGAAACCCACGTGCCCTGTTTACGAACACCAGAAAAAACGTTGAGAAAAATTCACCAGCCACGTGCACCAATGAATATAGAAGGAAAGCCCCTCCAATAGCAGCACAAGTACAGCGGACTAACAATTATTTGCTAAAACTTTTGACCCTCTAGGTTTCGGAGAGAGAAACCCACGTGCCCTGTTAAACGAACACCAGAAAAAACGTTGAGAAAAATTCACCAGCCACGTGCACCAATGAATATAGAAGGAAAGCCCCCCCGATAGCAGCACAAGTACAGCAGACTACCACTTATTTGCTAAAACTGTTGACCTTCAATGATTCGGATAGAGAAACCTACGTGCCCTGTTGACGAACACCAGAAAAAACGTTGAGAAAAATTCACCAGCCACGTGCACCAATGAAAATAGAAGGAAAGCCCCTCCGATAGGAGCACAAGTACAGCAGACTACTAATTATTTTCTAAAACTGTTGACCCTCTAGGTTTCGGAGAGAGAAACCCACGTGCCCTGTTGACGAACACCAGAAAAAACGTTGAGAAAAATTCACCATCCACGTGCACCAATGAATATAGAAGGAAAGCCCCTCCGATAGAAGCACAAGTACAGCAGGCTACAAATTATTTTCTAAAACTGTTGACCCTCTAGGTTTCGGAGAGAGAAACCCACGTGCCCTGTTGACGAACACCAGAAAAAACGTTGAGAAAAATTCACCAGCCACGTGCACCAATGAATATAGAAGGAAAGCCCCCCCGATAGCAGCACAAGTACAGCAGACTACCACTTATTTGCTAAAACTGTTGACCTTCAATGATTCGGATAGAGAAACCCACGTGCCCTGTTTACGAACACCAGAAAAAACGTTGAGAAAAATTCACCAGCCACGTGCACCAATGAATATAGAAGGAAAGCCCCTCCGATAGCAGCACAAGTACAGCAGACTACCAATTATTTGCTAAAACTGTTGACCCTCTAGGTTTCGGAGAGAGAAACCCACGTGCTCTGTTGAGGAACACCAGAAAAAACGTTGAGAAAAATTCACCAGCCACGTGCACCAATGGATATAGAAGGAAAGCCCCTCCAATAGCAGCACAAGTACAGCGGACTAACAATTATTTGCTAAAACTTTTGACCCTCTAGGTTTCGGAGAGAGAAACCCACGTGCCCTGTTGACGAACACCAGAAAAAACGTTGAGAAAAATTCACCATCCACGTGCACCAATGAATATAGAAGGAAAGCCCCTCCGATAGCAGCACAAGTACAGCAGACTACCAATTATTTGCTAAAACTGTTGACCTTCAATGATTCGGATAGAGAAACCCACGTGCCCTGTTGACGAACACCAGAAAAAACGTTGAGAAAAATTCACCAGCCACGTGCACCAATGAATATAGAAGGAAAGCCCCTCCGATAGCAGCACAAGTACAGCAGACTACCACTTATTTGCTAAAACTGTTGACCTTCAATGATTCGGATAGAGAAACCTACGTGCCCTGTTGACAAACACCAGAAAAAACGTTGAGAAAAATTCACCAGCCACGTGCACCAATGAATATAGAAGGAAAGCCCCTCCGATAGGAGCACAAGTACAGCAGACTACAAATTATTTTCTAAAACTGTTGACCCTCTAGGTTTCGGAGAGAGAAACCCACGTGCCCTGTTGACGAACACCAGAAAAAACGTTGAGAAAAATTCACCATCCACGTGCACCAATGAATATAGAAGGAAAGCCCCTCCGATAAAAGCACAAGTACAGCAGACTACAAATTATTTTCTAAAACTGTTGACCTTCTAGGTTTCGGAGAGAGAAACCCACGTGCCCTGTTGACGAACACCAGAAAGAACGTTGAGAAAAATTCACCAGCCACGTGCACCAATGAATATAGAAGGAAATCCCCTCCGATAGGAGCACAAGTACAGCAGACTACAAATTATTTTCTAAAACTGTTGACCTTCTAGGTTTCGGAGAGGGAAACCCACGTGCCCTGTTGACGAACACCAGAAAAAACGTTGAGAAAAATTCACCAGCCACGTGAACCAATGAATATAGAAGGAAACCCTCTCCTATAGCAGCACAAGTACAGCAGACTACCAATTATTTGCTAAAACTGTTGACCTTCAATGATTCGGATAGAGAAACCCACGTGCCCTGTTGACGAACACCAGAAAAAACGTTGAGAACAATTCACCAGCCACGTGCACCAATGAATATAGAAGGAAAGGCCCTCCGATAGGAGCACAAGTACAGCAGACTACAAATTATTTTCTAAAACTGTTGACCTTCTAGGTTTCGGAGAGAGAAACCCACATGCCCTGTTGACGAACACCAGAAAAAACGTTGAGAAAAATTCACGAGCCACGTGCACCAATGAATATAGAAGGAAAGCCCCACCGATAGGAACACAAGTACAGCAGACTACAAATTATTTTCTAAAACTGTTGACCTTCTAGGTTTCGGAGAGAGAAACCCACGTGCCCTGTTGACGAACACCAGAAAAAACGTTGAGAAAAATTCACCAGCCACGTGCACCAATGAATATAGAAGGAAAGCCCCTCCGATAGCAGCACAAGTACAGCAGACTACCAATTATTTTCTAAAACTGTTGACCTTCAATGATTCGGAGAGAGAAACCCACGTGCCCTGTTGACGAACACCAGAAAAAACGTTGAGAAAAATTCACCAGCCACGTGCACCAATAATATAGAAGGAAAGCCCCTCCGTTAGCAGCACAAGTACAGGAGACTAACAATTATTTGCTAAAACTGTTGACCCTCTAGGTTCCGGAGAGAGAAACCCACGTGCCCTGTTGAGGAACACCAGAAAAAACGTTGAGAAAAATACACCAGCCACGTGCACCAATGAATATAGAAGGAAAGCCCCTCCGATAGCAGCACAAGTACAGCGGACTAACAATTATTTGCTAAAACTTTTGACCCTCTAGGTTTCGGAGAGAGAAACCCACGTGCCCTGTTGACGAACACCAGAAAAAACGTTGAGAAAAATTCACCATCCACGTGCACCAATGAATATAGACGGAAAGCCCCTCCGATAGGAGCACAAGTACAGCAGACCACAAATTATTTTCTAAAACTGTTGACCTTCTAGTTTTCGGAGAGAGAAACCCACGTGCCCTGTTGACGAACACCAGAAAGAACGTTGAGAAAAATTCACCAACCACGTGCACCAATGAATATAGAAGGAAAGCCCCCCCGATAGCAGCACAAGTACAGCAGACTACCACTTATTTGCTAAAACTGTTGACCTTCAATGATTCGGATAGAGAAACCTACGTGCCCTGTTGACGAACACCAGAAAAAACGTTGAGAAAAATTCACCAGCCACGTGCACCAATGAATATAGAAGGAAAGCCCCTCCGATAGGAGCACAAGTACAGCAGACTACAAATTATTTTCTAAAACTGTTGACCTTCTAGGTTTCGGAGAGAGAAACCCACGTGCCCTGTTGACGAACACCAGAAAGAACGTTGAGAAAAATTCACCAGCCACGTGCACCAATGAATATAGAAGGATAGCCCCTCCGATAGGAGCACAAGTACAGCAGACTACAAATTTTTTTCTAAAACTGTTGACCTTCTAGGTTTCGGAGAGAGAAACCCACGTGCCCTGTTGACGAACACCAGAAAAAACGTTGAGAAAAATTCACCAGCCACGTGCACCAATGAATATAGAAGGAAAGCCCCTCCGATAGCAGCACAAGTACAGCAGACTACCAATTATTTGCTAAAACTGTTGACCTTCAATGATTCGGAGAGAGAAACCCACGTGCCCTGTTTACGAACACCAGAAAAAACGTTGAGAAAAATTCACCAGCCACGTGCACCAATGAATATAGAAGGAAAGCCCCTCCGATAGCAGCACAAGTACAGCAGACTACCAATTATTTGCTAAAACTGTTGACCCTCTAGGTTTCGGAGAGAGAAACCCACGTGCTCTGTTGAGGAACACCAGAAAAAACGTTGAGAAAAATTCACCAGCCACGTGCACCAATGGATATAGAAGGAAAGCCCCTCCAATAGCAGCACAAGTACAGCGGACTAACAATTATTTGCTAAAACTTTTGACCCTCTAGGTTTCGGAGAGAGAAACCCACGTGCCCTGTTGACGAACACCAGAAAAAACGTTGAGAAAAATTCACCATCCACGTGCACCAATGAATATAGAAGGAAAGCCCCTCCGATAGCAGCACAAGTACAGCAGACTACCAATTATTTGCTAAAACTGTTGACCTTCAATGATTCGGATAGAGAAACCCACGTGCCCTGTTGACGAACACCAGAAAAAACGTTGAGAAAAATTCACCAGCCACGTGCACCAATGAATATAGAAGGAAAGGCCCTCCAATAGGAGCACAAGTACAGCAGGCTACAAATTATTTTCTAAAACTGTTGACCCTCTAGGTTTCGGAGAGAGAAACCCACGTGCCCTGTTGACGAACACCAGAAAAAACGTTGAGAAAAATTCACCAGCCACGTGCACCAATGAATATAGAAGGAAAGCCCCCCCGATAGCAGCACAAGTACAGCAGACTACCACTTATTTGCTAAAACTGTTGACCTTCAATGATTCGGATAGAGAAACCTACGTGCCCTGTTGACAAACACCAGAAAAAACGTTGAGAAAAATTCACCAGCCACGTGCACCAATGAATATAGAAGGAAAGCCCCTCCGATAGGAGCACAAGTACAGCAGACTACAAATTATTTTCTAAAACTGTTGACCCTCTAGGTTTCGGAGAGAGAAACCCACGTGCCCTGTTGACGAACACCAGAAAAAACGTTGAGAAAAATTCACCATCCACGTGCACCAATGAATATAGAAGGAAAGCCCCTCCGATAAAAGCACAAGTACAGCAGACTACAAATTATTTTCTAAAACTGTTGACCTTCTAGGTTTCGGAGAGAGAAACCCACGTGCCCTGTTGACGAACACCAGAAAGAACGTTGAGAAAAATTCACCAGCCACGTGCACCAATGAATATAGAAGGAAAGCCCCTCCGATAGGAGCACAAGTACAGCAGACTACAAATTATTTTCTAAAACTGTTGACCTTCTAGGTTTCGGAGAGGGAAACCCACGTGCCCTGTTGACGAACACCAGAAAAAACGTTGAGAAAAATTCACCAGCCACGTGAACCAATGAATATAGAAGGAAACCCTCTCCTATAGCAGCACAAGTACAGCAGACTACCAATTATTTGCTAAAACTGTTGACCTTCAATGATTCGGATAGAGAAACCCACGTGCCCTGTTGACGAACACCAGAAAAAACGTTGAGAAAAATTCACCAGCCACGTGCACCAATGAATATAGAAGGAAAGGCCCTCCGATAGGAGCACAAGTACAGCAGACTACAAATTATTTTCTAAAACTGTTGACCTTCTAGGTTTCGGAGAGAGAAACCCACATGCCCTGTTGACGAACACCAGAAAAAACGTTGAGAAAAATTCACGAGCCACGTGCACCAATGAATATAGAAGGAAAGCCCCACCGATAGGAACACAAGTACAGCAGACTACAAATTATTTTCTAAAACTGTTGACCTTCTAGGTTTCGGAGAGAGAAACCCACGTGCCCTGTTGACGAACACCAGAAAAAACGTTGAGAAAAATTCACCAGCCACGTGCACCAATGAATATAGAAGGAAAGCCCCTCCGATAGCAGCACAAGTACAGCAGACTACCAATTATTTTCTAAAACTGTTGACCTTCAATGATTCGGAGAGAGAAACCCACGTGCCCTGTTGACGAACACCAGAAAAAACGTTGAGAAAAATTCACCAGCCACGTGCACCAATAATATAGAAGGAAAGCCCCTCCGTTAGCAGCACAAGTACAGGAGACTAACAATTATTTGCTAAAACTGTTGACCCTCTAGGTTCCGGAGAGAGAAACCCACGTGCCCTGTTGAGGAACACCAGAAAAAACGTTGAGAAAAATACACCAGCCACGTGCACCAATGAATATAGAAGGAAAGCCCCTCCGATAGCAGCACAAGTACAGCGGACTAACAATTATTTGCTAAAACTTTTGACCCTCTAGGTTTCGGAGAGAGAAACCCACGTGCCCTGTTGACGAACACCAGAAAAAACGTTGAGAAAAATTCACCATCCACGTGCACCAATGAATATAGACGGAAAGCCCCTCCGATAGGAGCACAAGTACAGCAGACCACAAATTATTTTCTAAAACTGTTGACCTTCTAGTTTTCGGAGAGAGAAACCCACGTGCCCTGTTGACGAACACCAGAAAGAACGTTGAGAAAAATTCACCAACCACGTGCACCAATGAATATAGAAGGAAAGCCCCCCCGATAGCAGCACAAGTACAGCAGACTACCACTTATTTGCTAAAACTGTTGACCTTCAATGATTCGGATAGAGAAACCTACGTGCCCTGTTGACGAACACCAGAAAAAACGTTGAGAAAAATTCACCAGCCACGTGCACCAATGAATATAGAAGGAAAGCCCCTCCGATAGGAGCACAAGTACAGCAGACTACAAATTATTTTCTAAAACTGTTGACCTTCTAGGTTTCGGAGAGAGAAACCCACGTGCCCTGTTGACGAACACCAGAAAGAACGTTGAGAAAAATTCACCAGCCACGTGCACCAATGAATATAGAAGGATAGCCCCTCCGATAGGAGCACAAGTACAGCAGACTACAAATTTTTTTCTAAAACTGTTGACCTTCTAGGTTTCGGAGAGAGAAACCCACGTGCCCTGTTGACGAACACCAGAAAAAACGTTGAGAAAAATTCACCAGCCACGTGCACCAATGAATATAGAAGGAAAGCCCCTCCGATAGCAGCACAAGTACAGCAGACTACCAATTATTTGCTAAAACTGTTGACCTTCAATGATTCGGAGAGAGAAACCCACGTGCCCTGTTGACGAACACCAGAAAAAACGTTGAGAAAAATTTACCAGCCACGTGCACCAATAATATAGAAGGAAAGCCCCTCCGTTAGCAGCACAAGTACAGCAGACTAACAATTATTTGCTAAAACTGTTGACCCTCTAGGTTTCGGAGAGAGAAACCCACGTGCCCTGTTAAACGAAAACCAGAAAAAACGTTGAGAAAAATTAACCAGCCACGTGCACCAATGAATATAGAAGGAAAGCCCCCCCGATAGCAGCACAAGTACAGCAGACTACCACTTATTTGCTAAAACTGTTGACCTTCAATGATTCGGAGAGAGAAACCCACGTGCCCTGATGACGAACACCAGAAAAAACGTTGAGAAAAATTCACCAGCCTCGTGCACCAATGAATATAGAAGGAAAGCCCCCCCGATAGCAGCACAAGTACAGCAGACTACCACTTATTTGCTAAAACTGTTGACCTTCAATGATTCGGATAGAGAAACCTACGTGCCCTGTTGACGAACACCAGAAAAAACGTTGAGAAAAATTCACCAGCCACGTGCACCAATGAATATAGAAGGAAAGCCCCTCCGATAGCAGCACAAGTACAGCAGACTAACAATTATTTGCTAAAACTGTTGACCCTCTAGGTTTCGGAGAGAGAAACCCACGTGCCATGTTGACGAACACCAGAAAAAACGTTGAGAAAAATTCACCATCCACGTGCACCAATGAATATAGAAGGAAAGCCCCTCCGATAGGAGCACAAGTACAGCAGACTACAAATTATTTTCTAAAACTGTTGACCTTCTAGGTTTCGGAGAGAGAAACCCACGTGCCCTGTTGACGAACACCAGAAAAAACGTTGAGAAAAATTCACCAGCCACGTGCACCAATGAATATAGAAGGAAAGCCCCTCCGATAGCAGCACAAGTACAGCAGACTACCAATTATTTGTTAAACTGTTGACCTTCAATGATTCGGAGAGAGAAACCCACGTGCCCTGTTGACGAAAACCAGAAAAAACGTTGAGAAAAATTCACCAGCCACGTGCACCAATAATATAGAAGGAAAGCCCATCCGATAGCAGCACAAGTACAGCAGACTAACAATTATTTGCTAAAACTGTTGACCCTCAAGGTTTCGGAGAGAGAAACCCACGTGCCCTGTTGACGAACACCAGAAAAAACGTTGAGAAAAATTCACCAGCCACGTGCACCAATGAATATAGAAGGAAAGCCCCTCCGATAGCAGCACAAGTACAGCAGACTACAAATTATTTTCTAAAACAGTTGACCCTCTAGGTTTCGGAGAGAGAAACCCACGTGCCCTGTTGACGAACACCAGAAAAAACGTTGAGAAAAATTCACGAGCCACGTGCACCAATGAATATAGAAGGAAAGCCCCTCCGATAGGAGCACAAGTACAGCAGACTACAAATTATTTTCTAAAACTGTTGACCTTCTAGGTTTCGGAGAGAGAAACCCACGTGCCCTGTTGACGAACACCAGAAAAAACGTTGAGAAAAATTCACCAGCCACGTGCACCAATGAATATAGAAGGAAAGCCCCTCCGATAGCAGCACAAGTACAGCAGACTACCAATTATTTGCTAAAACTGTTGACCTTCAATGATTCGGAGAGAGAAACCCACGTGCCCTGTTGACGAAAACCAGAAAAAGCGATGAGAAAAATTCACCAGCCACGTTCACCAATAATATAGAAGGAAAGCCCCTCCGATAGCAGCACAAGTACAGCAGACTAACAATTATTTGCTAAAACTGTTGACCCTCTAGGTTTCGGAGAGAGAAACCCACGTGCCCTGTTAAACGAACACCAGAAAGAACGTTGAGAAAAATTCACCAGCCACGTGCACCAATGAATATAGAAGGAAAGCCCCCCCGATAGCAGCACAAGTACAGCAGACTACCAATTATTTGCTAAAACTGTTGACCTTCAATGATTCGGAGAGAGAAACCCACGTGCCCTGTTTACGAACACCAGAAAAAACGTTGAGAAAAATTCACCAGCCACGTGCACCAATGAATATAGAAGGAAAGCCCCTCCAATAGCAGCACAAGTACAGCGGACTAACAATTATTTGCTAAAACTTTTGACCCTCTAGGTTTCGGAGAGAGAAACCCACGTGCCCTGTTAAACGAACACCAGAAAAAACGTTGAGAAAAATTCACCAGCCACGTGCACCAATGAATATAGAAGGAAAGCCCCCCCGATAGCAGCACAAGTACAGCAGACTACCACTTATTTGCTAAAACTGTTGACCTTCAATGATTCGGATAGAGAAACCTACGTGCCCTGTTGACGAACACCAGAAAAAACGTTGAGAAAAATTCACCAGCCACGTGCACCAATGAAAATAGAAGGAAAGCCCCTCCGATAGGAGCACAAGTACAGCAGACTACTAATTATTTTCTAAAACTGTTGACCCTCTAGGTTTCGGAGAGAGAAACCCACGTGCCCTGTTAAACGAAAACCAGAAAAAACGTTGAGAAAAATTAACCAGCCACGTGCACCAATGAATATAGAAGGAAAGCCCCCCCGATAGCAGCACAAGTACAGCAGACTACCACTTATTTGCTAAAACTGTTGACCTTCAATGATTCGGATAGAGAAACCTACGTGCCCTGTTGACGAACACCAGAAAAAACGTTGAGAAAAATTCACCAGCCACGTGCACCAATGAAAATAGAAGGAAAGCCCCTCCGTTAGCAGCACAAGTACAGCAGACTAACAATTATTTGCTAAAACTGTTGACCCTCTAGGTTTCGGAGAGAGAAACCCACGTGCCCTGTTAAACGAAAACCAGAAAAAACGTTGAGAAAAATTAACCAGCCACGTGCACCAATGAATATAGAAGGAAAGCCCCCCCGATAGCAGCACAAGTACAGCAGACTACCACTTATTTGCTAAAACTGTTGACCTTCAATGATTCGGAGAGAGAAACCCACGTGCCCTGATGACGAACACCAGAAAAAACGTTGAGAAAAATTCACCAGCCTCGTGCACCAATGAATATAGAAGGAAAGCCCCCCCGATAGCAGCACAAGTACAGCAGACTACCACTTATTTGCTAAAACTGTTGACCTTCAATGATTCGGATAGAGAAACCTACGTGCCCTGTTGACGAACACCAGAAAAAACGTTGAGAAAAATTCACCAGCCACGTGCACCAATGAATATAGAAGGAAAGCCCCTCCGATAGCAGCACAAGTACAGCAGACTAACAATTATTTGCTAAAACTGTTGACCCTCTAGGTTTCGGAGAGAGAAACCCACGTGCCATGTTGACGAACACCAGAAAAAACGTTGAGAAAAATTCACCATCCACGTGCACCAATGAATATAGAAGGAAAGCCCCTCCGATAGGAGCACAAGTACAGCAGACTACAAATTATTTTCTAAAACTGTTGACCTTCTAGGTTTCGGAGAGAGAAACCCACGTGCCCTGTTGACGAACAGCAGAAAAAACGTTGAGAAAAATTCACCAGCCACGTGCACCAATGAATATAGAAGGAAAGCCCCTCCGATAGCAGCACAAGTACAGCAGACTACCAATTATTTGCTAAAACTGTTGACCTTCAATGATTCGGAGAGAGAAACCCACGTGCCCTGTTGACGAAAACCAGAAAAAACGTTGAGAAAAATTCACCAGCCACGTGCACCAATAATATAGAAGGAAAGCCCATCCGATAGCAGCACAAGTACAGCAGACTAACAATTATTTGCTAAAACTGTTGACCCTCAAGGTTTCGGAGAGAGAAACCCACGTGCCCTGTTGACGAACACCAGAAAAAACGTTGAGAAAAATTCACCAGCCACGTGCACCAATGAATATAGAAGGAAAGCCCCTCCGATAGCAGCACAAGTACAGCAGACTACAAATTATTTTCTAAAACAGTTGACCCTCTAGGTTTCGGAGAGAGAAACCCACGTGCCCTGTTGACGAACACCAGAAAAAACGTTGAGAAAAATTCACGAGCCACGTGCACCAATGAATATAGAAGGAAAGCCCCTCCGATAGGAGCACAAGTACAGCAGACTACAAATTATTTTCTAAAACTGTTGACCTTCTAGGTTTCGGAGAGAGAAACCCACGTGCCCTGTTGACGAACACCAGAAAAAACGTTGAGAAAAATTCACCAGCCACGTGCACCAATGAATATAGAAGGAAAGCCCCTCCGATAGCAGCACAAGTACAGCAGACTACCAATTATTTGCTAAAACTGTTGACCTTCAATGATTCGGAGAGAGAAACCCACGTGCCCTGTTGACGAAAACCAGAAAAAGCGATGAGAAAAATTCACCAGCCACGTTCACCAATAATATAGAAGGAAAGCCCCTCCGATAGCAGCACAAGTACAGCAGACTAACAATTATTTGCTAAAACTGTTGACCCTCTAGGTTTCGGAGAGAGAAACCCACGTGCCCTGTTAAACGAACACCAGAAAAAACGTTGAGAAAAATTCACCAGCCACGTGCACCAATGAATATAGAAGGAAAGCCCCCCCGATAGCAGCACAAGTACAGCAGACTACCAATTATTTGCTAAAACTGTTGACCTTCAATGATTCGGAGAGAGAAACCCACGTGCCCTGTTTACGAACACCAGAAAAAACGTTGAGAAAAATTCACCAGCCACGTGCACCAATGAATATAGAAGGAAAGCCCCTCCAATAGCAGCACAAGTACAGCGGACTAACAATTATTTGCTAAAACTTTTGACCCTCTAGGTTTCGGAGAGAGAAACCCACGTGCCCTGTTAAACGAACACCAGAAAAAACGTTGAGAAAAATTCACCAGCCACGTGCACCAATGAATATAGAAGGAAAGCCCCCCCGATAGCAGCACAAGTACAGCAGACTACCACTTATTTGCTAAAACTGTTGACCTTCAATGATTCGGATAGAGAAACCTACGTGCCCTGTTGACGAACACCAGAAAAAACGTTGAGAAAAATTCACCAGCCACGTGCACCAATGAAAATAGAAGGAAAGCCCCTCCGATAGGAGCACAAGTACAGCAGACTACTAATTATTTTCTAAAACTGTTGACCCTCTAGGTTTCGGAGAGAGAAACCCACGTGCCCTGTTGACGAACACCAGAAAAAACGTTGAGAAAAATTCACCAGCCACGTGCACCAATGAATATAGAAGGAAAGCCCCCCCGATAGCAGCACAAGTACAGCAGACTACCACTTATTTGCTAAAACTGTTGACCTTCAATGATTCGGATAGAGAAACCCACGTGCCCTGTTTACGAACACCAGAAAAAACGTTGAGAAAAATTCACCAGCCACGTGCACCAATGAATATAGAAGGAAAGCCCCTCCGATAGCAGCACAAGTACAGCAGACTACCAATTATTTGCTAAAACTGTTGACCCTCTAGGTTTCGGAGAGAGAAACCCACGTGCTCTGTTGAGGAACACCAGAAAAAACGTTGAGAAAAATTCACCAGCCACGTGCACCAATGGATATAGAAGGAAAGCCCCTCCAATAGCAGCACAAGTACAGCGGACTAACAATTATTTGCTAAAACTTTTGACCCTCTAGGTTTCGGAGAGAGAAACCCACGTGCCCTGTTGACGAACACCAGAAAAAACGTTGAGAAAAATTCACCATCCACGTGCACCAATGAATATAGAAGGAAAGCCCCTCCGATAGCAGCACAAGTACAGCAGACTACCAATTATTTGCTAAAACTGTTGACCTTCAATGATTCGGATAGAGAAACCCACGTGCCCTGTTGACGAACACCAGAAAAAACGTTGAGAAAAATTCACCAGCCACGTGCACCAATGAATATAGAAGGAAAGGCCCTCCGATAGGAGCACAAGTACAGCAGGCTACAAATTATTTTCTAAAACTGTTGACCCTCTAGGTTTCGGAGAGAGAAACCCACGTGCCCTGTTGACGAACACCAGAAAAAACGTTGAGAAAAATTCACCAGCCACGTGCACCAATGAATATAGAAGGAAAGCCCCCCCGATAGCAGCACAAGTACAGCAGACTACCACTTATTTGCTAAAACTGTTGACCTTCAATGATTCGGATAGAGAAACCTACGTGCCCTGTTGACAAACACCAGAAAAAACGTTGAGAAAAATTCACCAGCCACGTGCACCAATGAATATAGAAGGAAAGCCCCTCCGATAGGAGCACAAGTACAGCAGACTACAAATTATTTTCTAAAACTGTTGACCCTCTAGGTTTCGGAGAGAGAAACCCACGTGCCCTGTTGACGAACACCAGAAAAAACGTTGAGAAAAATTCACCATCCACGTGCACCAATGAATATAGAAGGAAAGCCCCTCCGATAAAAGCACAAGTACAGCAGACTACAAATTATTTTCTAAAACTGTTGACCTTCTAGGTTTCGGAGAGAGAAACCCACGTGCCCTGTTGACGAACACCAGAAAGAACGTTGAGAAAAATTCACCAGCCACGTGCACCAATGAATATAGAAGGAAATCCCCTCCGATAGGAGCACAAGTACAGCAGACTACAAATTATTTTCTAAAACTGTTGACCTTCTAGGTTTCGGAGAGGGAAACCCACGTGCCCTGTTGACGAACACCAGAAAAAACGTTGAGAAAAATTCACCAGCCACGTGAACCAATGAATATAGAAGGAAACCCTCTCCTATAGCAGCACAAGTACAGCAGACTACCAATTATTTGCTAAAACTGTTGACCTTCAATGATTCGGATAGAGAAACCCACGTGCCCTGTTGACGAACACCAGAAAAAACGTTGAGAAAAATTCACCAGCCACGTGCACCAATGAATATAGAAGGAAAGGCCCTCCGATAGGAGCACAAGTACAGCAGACTACAAATTATTTTCTAAAACTGTTGACCTTCTAGGTTTCGGAGAGAGAAACCCACATGCCCTGTTGACGAACACCAGAAAAAACGTTGAGAAAAATTCACGAGCCACGTGCACCAATGAATATAGAAGGAAAGCCCCACCGATAGGAACACAAGTACAGCAGACTACAAATTATTTTCTAAAACTGTTGACCTTCTAGGTTTCGGAGAGAGAAACCCACGTGCCCTGTTGACGAACACCAGAAAAAACGTTGAGAAAAATTCACCAGCCACGTGCACCAATGAATATAGAAGGAAAGCCCCTCCGATAGCAGCACAAGTACAGCAGACTACCAATTATTTTCTAAAACTGTTGACCTTCAATGATTCGGAGAGAGAAACCCACGTGCCCTGTTGACGAACACCAGAAAAAACGTTGAGAAAAATTCACCAGCCACGTGCACCAATAATATAGAAGGAAAGCCCCTCCGTTAGCAGCACAAGTACAGGAGACTAACAATTATTTGCTAAAACTGTTGACCCTCTAGGTTCCGGAGAGAGAAACCCACGTGCCCTGTTGAGGAACACCAGAAAAAACGTTGAGAAAAATACACCAGCCACGTGCACCAATGAATATAGAAGGAAAGCCCCTCCGATAGCAGCACAAGTACAGCGGACTAACAATTATTTGCTAAAACTTTTGACCCTCTAGGTTTCGGAGAGAGAAACCCACGTGCCCTGTTGACGAACACCAGAAAAAACGTTGAGAAAAATTCACCATCCACGTGCACCAATGAATATAGACGGAAAGCCCCTCCGATAGGAGCACAAGTACAGCAGACCACAAATTATTTTCTAAAACTGTTGACCTTCTAGTTTTCGGAGAGAGAAACCCACGTGCCCTGTTGACGAACACCAGAAAGAACGTTGAGAAAAATTCACCAACCACGTGCACCAATGAATATAGAAGGAAAGCCCCCCCGATAGCAGCACAAGTACAGCAGACTACCACTTATTTGCTAAAACTGTTGACCTTCAATGATTCGGATAGAGAAACCTACGTGCCCTGTTGACGAACACCAGAAAAAACGTTGAGAAAAATTCACCAGCCACGTGCACCAATGAATATAGAAGGAAAGCCCCTCCGATAGGAGCACAAGTACAGCAGACTACAAATTATTTTCTAAAACTGTTGACCTTCTAGGTTTCGGAGAGAGAAACCCACGTGCCCTGTTGACGAACACCAGAAAGAACGTTGAGAAAAATTCACCAGCCACGTGCACCAATGAATATAGAAGGATAGCCCCTCCGATAGGAGCACAAGTACAGCAGACTACAAATTTTTTTCTAAAACTGTTGACCTTCTAGGTTTCGGAGAGAGAAACCCACGTGCCCTGTTGACGAACACCAGAAAAAACGTTGAGAAAAATTCACCAGCCACGTGCACCAATGAATATAGAAGGAAAGCCCCTCCGATAGCAGCACAAGTACAGCAGACTACCAATTATTTGCTAAAACTGTTGACCTTCAATGATTCGGAGAGAGAAACCCACGTGCCCTGTTTACGAACACCAGAAAAAACGTTGAGAAAAATTCACCAGCCACGTGCACCAATGAATATAGAAGGAAAGCCCCTCCGATAGCAGCACAAGTACAGCAGACTACCAATTATTTGCTAAAACTGTTGACCCTCTAGGTTTCGGAGAGAGAAACCCACGTGCTCTGTTGAGGAACACCAGAAAAAACGTTGAGAAAAATTCACCAGCCACGTGCACCAATGGATATAGAAGGAAAGCCCCTCCAATAGCAGCACAAGTACAGCGGACTAACAATTATTTGCTAAAACTTTTGACCCTCTAGGTTTCGGAGAGAGAAACCCACGTGCCCTGTTGACGAACACCAGAAAAAACGTTGAGAAAAATTCACCATCCACGTGCACCAATGAATATAGAAGGAAAGCCCCTCCGATAGCAGCACAAGTACAGCAGACTACCAATTATTTGCTAAAACTGTTGACCTTCAATGATTCGGATAGAGAAACCCACGTGCCCTGTTGACGAACACCAGAAAAAACGTTGAGAAAAATTCACCAGCCACGTGCACCAATGAATATAGAAGGAAAGGCCCTCCGATAGGAGCACAAGTACAGCAGGCTACAAATTATTTTCTAAAACTGTTGACCCTCTAGGTTTCGGAGAGAGAAACCCACGTGCCCTGTTGACGAACACCAGAAAAAACGTTGAGAAAAATTCACCAGCCACGTGCACCAATGAATATAGAAGGAAAGCCCCCCCGATAGCAGCACAAGTACAGCAGACTACCACTTATTTGCTAAAACTGTTGACCTTCAATGATTCGGATAGAGAAACCTACGTGCCCTGTTGACAAACACCAGAAAAAACGTTGAGAAAAATTCACCAGCCACGTGCACCAATGAATATAGAAGGAAAGCCCCTCCGATAGGAGCACAAGTACAGCAGACTACAAATTATTTTCTAAAACTGTTGACCCTCTAGGTTTCGGAGAGAGAAACCCACGTGCCCTGTTGACGAACACCAGAAAAAACGTTGAGAAAAATACACCAGCCACGTGCACCAATGAATATAGAAGGAAAGCCCCTCCGATAGCAGCACAAGTACAGCGGACTAACAGTTATTTGCTAAAACTTTTGACCCTCTAGGTTTCGGAGAGAGAAACCCACGTGCCCTGTTGACGAACACCAGAAAAAACGTTGAGAAAAATTCACCATCCACGTGCACCAATGAATATAGACGGAAAGCCCCTCCGATAGGAGCACAAGTACAGCAGACTACAAATTATTTTCTAAAACTGTTGACCTTCTAGGTTTCGGAGAGAGAAACCCACGTGCCCTGTTGACGAACACCAGAAAGAACGTTGAGAAAAATTCACCAGCCACGTGCACCAATGAATATAGAAAGAAAGCCCCTCCGATAGGAGCACAAGTACAGCAGGCTACAAATTATTTTCTAAAACTGTTGACCCTCTAGGTTTCGGAGAGAGAAACCCATGTGCCCTGTTGACGAACACCAGAAAGAACGTTGAGAAAAATTCACCAGCCACGTGCACCAATGAATATAGAAGGAAAGCCCCTCCGATAGGAGCACAAGTACAGCAGACTACAAATTATTTTCTAAAACTGTTGACCTTCTAGGTTTCGGAGAGGGAAACCCACGTGCCCTGTTGACGAACACCAGAAAAAACGTTGAGAAAAATTCACCAGCCACGTGAACCAATGAATATAGAAGGAAACCCTCTCCTATAGCAGCACAAGTACAGCAGACTACCAATTATTTGCTAAAACTGTTGACCTTCAATGATTCGGATAGAGAAACCCACGTGCCCTGTTGACGAACACCAGAAAAAACGTTGAGAAAAATTCACCATCCACGTGCACCAATGAATATAGACGGAAAGCCCCTCCGATAGGAGCACAAGTACAGCAGACTACAAATTATTTTCTAAAACTGTTGACCTTCTAGGTTTCGGAGAGAGAAACCCACGTGCCCTGTTGACGAACACCAGAAAAAACGTTGAGAAAAATTCACCAGCCACGTGCACCAATGAATATAGAAGGAAAGCCCCTCCGATAGGAGCACAAGTACAGCAGACTACAAATTATTTTCTAAAACTGTTGACCTTCTAGGTTTCGGAGAGAGAAACCCACGTGCCCTGTTGACGAACACCAGAAAGAACGTTGAGAAAAATTCACCAGCCACGTGCACCAATGAATATAGAAGGATAGCCCCTCCGATAGGAGCACAAGTACAGCAGACTACAAATTTTTTTCTAAAACTGTTGACCTTCTAGGTTTCGGAGAGAGAAACCCACGTGCCCTGTTGACGAACACCAGAAAAAACGTTGAGAAAAATTCACCAGCCACGTGCACCAATGAATATAGAAGGAAAGCCCCTCCGATAGCAGCACAAGTACAGCAGACTACCAATTATTTGCTAAAACTGTTGACCTTCAATGATTCGGAGAGAGAAACCCACGTGCCCTGTTTACGAACACCAGAAAAAACGTTGAGAAAAATTCACCAGCCACGTGCACCAATGAATATAGAAGGAAAGCCCCTCCGATAGCAGCACAAGTACAGCAGACTACCAATTATTTGCTAAAACTGTTGACCCTCTAGGTTTCGGAGAGAGAAACCCACGTGCTCTGTTGAGGAACACCAGAAAAAACGTTGAGAAAAATTCACCAGCCACGTGCACCAATGGATATAGAAGGAAAGCCCCTCCAATAGCAGCACAAGTACAGCGGACTAACAATTATTTGCTAAAACTTTTGACCCTCTAGGTTTCGGAGAGAGAAACCCACGTGCCCTGTTGACGAACACCAGAAAAAACGTTGAGAAAAATTCACCATCCACGTGCACCAATGAATATAGAAGGAAAGCCCCTCCGATAGCAGCACAAGTACAGCAGACTACCAATTATTTGCTAAAACTGTTGACCTTCAATGATTCGGATAGAGAAACCCACGTGCCCTGTTGACGAACACCAGAAAAAACGTTGAGAAAAATTCACCAGCCACGTGCACCAATGAATATAGAAGGAAAGGCCCTCCGATAGGAGCACAAGTACAGCAGGCTACAAATTATTTTCTAAAACTGTTGACCCTCTAGGTTTCGGAGAGAGAAACCCACGTGCCCTGTTGACGAACACCAGAAAAAACGTTGAGAAAAATTCACCAGCCACGTGCACCAATGAATATAGAAGGAAAGCCCCCCCGATAGCAGCACAAGTACAGCAGACTACCACTTATTTGCTAAAACTGTTGACCTTCAATGATTCGGATAGAGAAACCTACGTGCCCTGTTGACAAACACCAGAAAAAACGTTGAGAAAAATTCACCAGCCACGTGCACCAATGAATATAGAAGGAAAGCCCCTCCGATAGGAGCACAAGTACAGCAGACTACAAATTATTTTCTAAAACTGTTGACCCTCTAGGTTTCGGAGAGAGAAACCCACGTGCCCTGTTGACGAACACCAGAAAAAACGTTGAGAAAAATACACCAGCCACGTGCACCAATGAATATAGAAGGAAAGCCCCTCCGATAGCAGCACAAGTACAGCGGACTAACAGTTATTTGCTAAAACTTTTGACCCTCTAGGTTTCGGAGAGAGAAACCCACGTGCCCTGTTGACGAACACCAGAAAAAACGTTGAGAAAAATTCACCATCCACGTGCACCAATGAATATAGACGGAAAGCCCCTCCGATAGGAGCACAAGTACAGCAGACTACAAATTATTTTCTAAAACTGTTGACCTTCTAGGTTTCGGAGAGAGAAACCCACGTGCCCTGTTGACGAACACCAGAAAGAACGTTGAGAAAAATTCACCAGCCACGTGCACCAATGAATATAGAAAGAAAGCCCCTCCGATAGGAGCACAAGTACAGCAGGCTACAAATTATTTTCTAAAACTGTTGACCCTCTAGGTTTCGGAGAGAGAAACCCATGTGCCCTGTTGACGAACACCAGAAAGAACGTTGAGAAAAATTCACCAGCCACGTGCACCAATGAATATAGAAGGAAAGCCCCTCCGATAGGAGCACAAGTACAGCAGACTACAAATTATTTTCTAAAACTGTTGACCTTCTAGGTTTCGGAGAGGGAAACCCACGTGCCCTGTTGACGAACACCAGAAAAAACGTTGAGAAAAATTCACCAGCCACGTGAACCAATGAATATAGAAGGAAACCCTCTCCTATAGCAGCACAAGTACAGCAGACTACCAATTATTTGCTAAAACTGTTGACCTTCAATGATTCGGATAGAGAAACCCACGTGCCCTGTTGACGAACACCAGAAAAAACGTTGAGAAAAATTCACCAGCCACGTGCACCAATGAATATAGAAGGAAAGGCCCTCCGATAGGAGCACAAGTACAGCAGACTACAAATTATTTTCTAAAACTGTTGACCTTCTAGGTTTCGGAGAGAGAAACCCACATGCCCTGTTGACGAACACCAGAAAAAACGTTGAGAAAAATTCACGAGCCACGTGCACCAATGAATATAGAAGGAAAGCCCCACCGATAGGAACACAAGTACAGCAGACTACAAATTATTTTCTAAAACTGTTGACCTTCTAGGTTTCGGAGAGAGAAACCCACGTGCCCTGTTGACGAACACCAGAAAAAACGTTGAGAAAAATTCACCAGCCACGTGCACCAATGAATATAGAAGGAAAGCCCCTCCGATAGCAGCACAAGTACAGCAGACTACCAATTATTTTCTAAAACTGTTGACCTTCAATGATTCGGAGAGAGAAACCCACGTGCCCTGTTGACGAATACCAGAAAAAACGTTGAGAAAAATTCACCAGCCACGTGCACCAATAATATAGAAGGAAAGCCCCTCCGTTAGCAGCACAAGTACAGGAGACTAACAATTATTTGCTAAAACTGTTGACCCTCTAGGTTCCGGAGAGAGAAACCCACGTGCCCTGTTGAGGAACACCAGAAAAAACGTTGAGAAAAATACACCAGCCACGTGCACCAATGAATATAGAAGGAAAGCCCCTCCGATAGCAGCACAAGTACAGCGGACTAACAATTATTTGCTAAAACTTTTGACCCTCTAGGTTTCGGAGAGAGAAACCCACGTGCCCTGTTGACGAACACCAGAAAGAACGTTGAGAAAAATTCACCAACCACGTGCACCAATGAATATAGAAGGAAAGCCCCCCCGATAGCAGCACAAGTACAGCAGACTACCACTTATTTGCTAAAACTGTTGACCTTCAATGATTCGGATAGAGAAACCTACGTGCCCTGTTGACGAACACCAGAAAAAACGTTGAGAAAAATTCACCAGCCACGTGCACCAATGAATATAGAAGGAAAGCCCCTCCGATAGGAGCACAAGTACAGCAGACTACAAATTATTTTCTAAAACTGTTGACCTTCTAGGTTTCGGAGAGAGAAACCCACGTGCCCTGTTGACGAACACCAGAAAGAACGTTGAGAAAAATTCACCAGCCACGTGCACCAATGAATATAGAAGGATAGCCCCTCCGATAGGAGCACAAGTACAGCAGACTACAAATTTTTTTCTAAAACTGTTGACCTTCTAGGTTTCGGAGAGAGAAACCCACGTGCCCTGTTGACGAACACCAGAAAAAACGTTGAGAAAAATTCACCAGCCACGTGCACCAATGAATATAGAAGGAAAGCCCCTCCGATAGCAGCACAAGTACAGCAGACTACCAATTATTTGCTAAAACTGTTGACCTTCAATGATTCGGAGAGAGAAACCCACGTGCCCTGTTGACGAACACCAGAAAGAACGTTGAGAAAAATTCACCAGCCACGTGCACCAATGAATATAGAAGGAAAGCCCCTCCGATAGGAGCACAAGTACAGCAGGCTACAAATTATTTTCTAAAACTGTTGACCCTCTAGGTTTCGGAGAGAGAAACCCATGTGCCCTGTTGACGAACACCAGAAAGAACGTTGAGAAAAATTCACCAGCCACGTGCACCAATGAATATAGAAGGAAAGCCCCTCCGATAGGAGCACAAGTACAGCAGACTACAAATTATTTTCTAAAACTGTTGACCTTCTAGGTTTCGGAGAGGGAAACCCACGTGCCCTGTTGACGAACACCAGAAAAAACGTTGAGAAAAATTCACCAGCCACGTGAACCAATGAATATAGAAGGAAACCCTCTCCTATAGCAGCACAAGTACAGCAGACTACCAATTATTTGCTAAAACTGTTGACCTTCAATGATTCGGATAGAGAAACCCACGTGCCCTGTTGACGAACACCAGAAAAAACGTTGAGAAAAATTCACCAGCCACGTGCACCAATGAATATAGAAGGAAAGGCCCTCCGATAGGAGCACAAGTACAGCAGACTACAAATTATTTTCTAAAACTGTTGACCCTCTAGGTTTCGGAGAGAGAAACCCACATGCCCTGTTGACGAACACCAGAAAAAACGTTGAGAAAAATTCACGAGCCACGTGCACCAATGAATATAGAAGGAAAGCCCCACCGATAGGAACACAAGTACAGCAGACTACAAATTATTTTCTAAAACTGTTGACCTTCTAGGTTTCGGAGAGAGAAACCCACGTGCCCTGTTGACGAACACCAGAAAAAACGTTGAGAAAAATTCACCAGCCACGTGCACCAATGAATATAGAAGGAAAGCCCCTCCGATAGCAGCACAAGTACAGCAGACTACCAATTATTTTCTAAAACTGTTGACCTTCAATGATTCGGAGAGAGAAACCCACGTGCCCTGTTGACGAATACCAGAAAAAACGTTGAGAAAAATTCACCAGCCACGTGCACCAATAATATAGAAGGAAAGCCCCTCCGTTAGCAGCACAAGTACAGGAGACTAACAATTATTTGCTAAAACTGTTGACCCTCTAGGTTCCGGAGAGAGAAACCCACGTGCCCTGTTGAGGAACACCAGAAAAAACGTTGAGAAAAATACACCAGCCACGTGCACCAATGAATATAGAAGGAAAGCCCCTCCGATAGCAGCACAAGTACAGCGGACTAACAATTATTTGCTAAAACTTTTGACCCTCTAGGTTTCGGAGAGAGAAACCCACGTGCCCTGTTGACGAACACCAGAAAGAACGTTGAGAAAAATTCACCAACCACGTGCACCAATGAATATAGAAGGAAAGCCCCCCCGATAGCAGCACAAGTACAGCAGACTACCACTTATTTGCTAAAACTGTTGACCTTCAATGATTCGGATAGAGAAACCTACGTGCCCTGTTGACGAACACCAGAAAAAACGTTGAGAAAAATTCACCAGCCACGTGCACCAATGAATATAGAAGGAAAGCCCCTCCGATAGGAGCACAAGTACAGCAGACTACAAATTATTTTCTAAAACTGTTGACCTTCTAGGTTTCGGAGAGAGAAACCCACGTGCCCTGTTGACGAACACCAGAAAGAACGTTGAGAAAAATTCACCAGCCACGTGCACCAATGAATATAGAAGGATAGCCCCTCCGATAGGAGCACAAGTACAGCAGACTACAAATTTTTTTCTAAAACTGTTGACCTTCTAGGTTTCGGAGAGAGAAACCCACGTGCCCTGTTGACGAACACCAGAAAAAACGTTGAGAAAAATTCACCAGCCACGTGCACCAATGAATATAGAAGGAAAGCCCCTCCGATAGCAGCACAAGTACAGCAGACTACCAATTATTTGCTAAAACTGTTGACCTTCAATGATTCGGAGAGAGAAACCCACGTGCCCTGTTGACGAACACCAGAAAAAACGTTGAGAAAAATTTACCAGCCACGTGCACCAATAATATAGAAGGAAAGCCCCTCCGTTAGCAGCACAAGTACAGCAGACTAACAATTATTTGCTAAAACTGTTGACCCTCTAGGTTTCGGAGAGAGAAACCCACGTGCTCTGTTGAGGAACACCAGAAAAAACGTCGAGAAAAATTCACCAGCCACGTGCACCAATGAATATAGAAGGAAAGCCCCTCCAATAGCAGCACAAGTACAGCGGACTAACAATTATTTGCTAAAACTTTTGACCCTCTAGGTTTCGGAGAGAGAAACCCACGTGCCCTGTTAAACGAACACCAGAAAAAACGTTGAGAAAAATTCACCAGCCACGTGCACCAATGAATATAGAAGGAAAGCCCCCCCGATAGCAGCACAAGTACAGCAGACTACCACTTATTTGCTAAAACTGTTGACCTTCAATGATTCGGATAGAGAAACCTACGTGCCCTGTTGACGAACACCAGAAAAAACGTTGAGAAAAATTCACCAGCCACGTGCACCAATGAATATAGAAGGAAAGCCCCTCCGATAGGAGCACAAGTACAGCAGACTACTAATTATTTTCTAAAACTGTTGACCTTCTAGGTTTCGGAGAGAGAAACCCACGTGCCCTGTTGACGAACACCAGAAAGAACGTTGAGAAAAATTCACCAGCCACGTGCACCAATGAATATAGAAGGAAAGCCCCTCCGATAGGAGCACAAGTACAGCAGACTACAAATTATTTTCTAAAACTGTTGACCTTCTAGGTTTCGGAGAGAGAAACCCACGTGCCCTGTTGACGAACACCAGAAAAAACGTTGAGAAAAATTCACCAGCCACGTGAACCAATGAATATAGAAGGAAACCCTCTCCTATAGCAGCACAAGTACAGCAGACTACCAATTATTTGCTAAAACTGTTGACCTTCTAGGTTTCGGAGAGAGAAACCCACGTGCCCTGTTGACGAACACCAGAAAGAACGTTGAGAAAAATTCAACAGCCACGTGCACCAATGAATATAGAAGGAAAGCCCCTCCGATAAAAGCACAAGTACAGCAGACTACAAATTATTTTCTAAAACTGTTGACCTTCTAGGTTTCGGAGAGAGAAACCCACGTGCCCTGTTGACGAACATCAGAAAAAACGTTGAGAAAAATTCACCAGCCACGTGAACCAATGAATATAGAAGGAAACCCTCTCCTATAGCAGCACAAGTACAGCAGACTACCAATTATTTGCTAAAACTGTTGACCTTCAATGATTCGGATAGAGAAACCTACGTGCCCTGTTGACGAACACCAGAAAAAACGTTGAGAAAAATTCACCAGCCACGTGCACCAATGAATATAGAAGGAAAGGCCCTCCGATAGGAGCAAAAGTACAGCAGACTACAAATTATTTTCTAAAACTGTTGACCTTCTAGGTTTCGGAGAGAGAAACCCACATGCCCTGTTGACGAACACCAGAAAAAACGTTGAGAAAAATTCACCAGCCACGTGCACCAATGAATATAGAAGGAAAGCCCCTCCGATAGGAGCACAAGTACAGCAGACTACAAATTATTTTCTAAAACTGTTGACCTTCTAGGTTTCGGAGAGAGAAACCCACATGCCCTGTTGACGAACACCAGAAAGAACGTTGAGAAAAATTCACCAGCCACGTGCACCAATGAATATAGAAGGAAAGCCCCTCCGATAGGAGCACAAGTACAGCAGACTACAAATTATTTTCTAAAACTGTTGACCTTCTAGGTTTCGGAGAGAGAAACCCACGTGCCCTGTTGACGAACACCAGAAAAAACGTTGAGAAAAATTCACCAGCCACGTGCACCAATAATATAGAAGGAAAGCCTCTCCTATAGCAGCACAAGTACAGCAGACTACCAATTATTTGCTAAAACTGTTGACCTTCAATGATTCGGATAGAGAAACCCACGTTCCCTGTTGAAGAACACCAGAAAAAACGTTGAGAAAAATTCACCAGCCACGTGCACCAATAATATAGAAGGAAAGCCTCTCCTATAGCAGCACAATTACAGCAGACTACCAATTATTTGCTAAAACTGTTGACCTTCAATGATTCGGATAGAGAAACCCACGTGCCCTGTTGAAGAACACCAGAAAAAACGTTGATAAAAATTCACCAGCCACGTGCACCAATGAATATAGAAGGAAAGCCCCTCCGATAGGAGCACTAGTACAACAGACTACCAATTATTTGCTAAAACTGTTGACCTTCTAGGTTTCGGAGAGAGAAACCCACGTGCCCTGTTGACGAACACCAGAAAGAACGTTGAGAAAAATTCAACAGCCACGTGCACCAATGAATATAGAAGGAAAGCCCCTCCGATAGGAGCACAAGTACAGCAGACTACAAATTATTTTCTAAAACTGTTGACCTTCTAGGTTTCGGAGAGAGAAACCCACGTGCCCTGTTGACGAACATCAGAAAAAACGTTGAGAAAAATTCACCAGCCACGTGAACCAATGAATATAGAAGGAAACCCTCTCCTATAGCAGCACAAGTACAGCAGACTACCAATTATTTGCTAAAACTGTTGACCTTCAATGATTCGGATAGAGAAACCTACGTGCCCTGTTGACGAACACCAGAAAAAACGTTGAGAAAAATTCACCAGCCACGTGCACCAATGAATATAGAAGGAAAGGCCCTCCGATAGGAGCAAAAGTACAGCAGACTACAAATTATTTTCTAAAACTGTTGACCTTCTAGGTTTCGGAGAGAGAAACCCACATGCCCTGTTGACGAACACCAGAAAAAACGTTGAGAAAAATTCACCAGCCACGTGCACCAATGAATATAGAAGGAAAGCCCCTCCGATAGGAGCACAAGTACAGCAGACTACAAATTATTTTCTAAAACTGTTGACCTTCTAGGTTTCGGAGAGAGAAACCCACATGCCCTGTTGACGAACACCAGAAAGAACGTTGAGAAAAATTCACCAGCCACGTGCACCAATGAATATAGAAGGAAAGCCCCTCCGATAGGAGCACAAGTACAGCAGACTACAAATTATTTTCTAAAACTGTTGACCTTCTAGGTTTCGGAGAGAGAAACCCACGTGCCCTGTTGACGAACACCAGATAAAACGTTGAGAAAAATTCACCAGCCACGTGCACCAATAATATAGAAGGAAAGCCTCTCCTATAGCAGCACAAGTACAGCAGACTACCAATTATTTGCTAAAACTGTTGACCTTCAATGATTCGGATAGAGAAACCCACGTTCCCTGTTGAAGAACACCAGAAAAAACGTTGAGAAAAATTCACCAGCCACGTGCACCAATAATATAGAAGGAAAGCCTCTCCTATAGCAGCACAATTACAGCAGACTACCAATTATTTGCTAAAACTGTTGACCTTCAATTATTCGGATAGAGAAACCCACGTGCCCTGTTGAAGAACACCAGAAAAAACGTTGATAAAAATTCACCAGCCACGTGCACCAATGAATATAGAAGGAAAGCCCCTCCGATAGGAGCACAAGTACAGCAGACTACAAATTATTTTCTAAAACTGTTGACCTTCTAGGTTTCGGAGAGAGAAACCCACGTGCCCTGTTGACGAACACCAGAAAGAACGTTGAGAAAAATTCACCAGCCACGTGCACCAATGAATATAGAAGGAAAGCCCCTCCGATAGGAGCACAAGTACAGCAGACTACAAATTATTTTCTAAAACTGTTGACCTTCTAGGTTTCGGAGAGAGAAACCCACATGCCCTGTTGACGAACACCAGAAAAAACGTTGAGAAAAATTCACCAGCCACGTGCACCAATAATATAGAAGGAAAGCCTCTCCTATAGCAGCACAAGTACAGCAGACTACCAATTATTTGCTAAAACTGTTGACCTTCAATGATTCGGATAGAGAAACCCACGTTCCCTGTTGAAGAACACCAGAAAAAACGTTGAGAAAAATTCACCAGCCACGTGCACCAATAATATAGAAGGAAAGCCTCTCCTATAGCAGCACAATTACAGCAGACTACCAATTATTTGCTAAAACTGTTGACCTTCAATGATTCGGATAGAGAAACCCACGTGCCCTGTTGAAGAACACCAGAAAAAACGTTGATAAAAATTCACCAGCCACGTGCACCAATGAATATAGAAGGAAAGCCCCTCCGATAGGAGCACAAGTACAGCAGACTACAAATTATTTTCTAAAACTGTTGACCTTCTAGGTTTCGGAGAGAGAAACCCACGTGCCCTGTTGACGAACACCAGAAAAAACGTTGAGAAAAATTCACCAGCCACGTGCACCAATGAATATAGAAGGAAAGCCCCTCCGATAGCAGCACAAGTACAGCAGACTACCAATTATTTGCTAAAACTGTTGACCTTCAATGATTCGGAAAGAGAAACCCACGTGCCCTGTTGACGAACACCAGAAAAAACGTTGAGAAAAATTCACCAGCCACGTGCACCAATGAATATAGAAGGAAAGCCCCTCCGATAGGAGCACAAGTACAGCAGGCTACAAATTATTTTCTAAAACTGTTGACCCTCTAGGTTTCGGAGAGAGAAACCCATGTGCCCTGTTGACGAACACCAGAAAAAACGTTGAGAAAAATTCACCAGCCACGTGCACCAATGAATATAGAAGGAAAGCCCCCCCGATAGCAGCACAAGTACAGCAGACTACCACTTATTTGCTAAAACTGTTGACCTTCAATGATTCGGATAGAGAAACCTACGTGCCCTGTTGACGAACACCAGAAAAAACGTTGAGAAAAATTCACCAGCCACGTGCACCAATGAATATAGAAGGAAAGCCCCTCCGATAGGAGCACAAGTACAGCAGACTACAAATTATTTTCTAAAACTGTTGACCTTCTAGGTTTCGGAGAGAGAAACCCACGTGCCCTGTTGACGAACACCAGAAAGAACGTTGAGAAAAATTCACCAGCCACGTGCACCAATGAATATAGAAGGATAGCCCCTCCGATAGGAGCACAAGTACAGCAGACTACAAATTATTTTCTAAAACTGTTGACCTTCTAGGTTTCGGAGAGAGAAACCCACGTGCCCTGTTGACGAACACCAGAAAGAACGTTGAGAAAAATTCACCAGCCACGTGCACCAATGAATATAGAAGGAAAGCCCCTCCGATAGGAGCACAAGTACAGCAGGCTACAAATTATTTTCTAAAACTGTTGACCCTCTAGGTTTCGGAGAGAGAAACCCATGTGCCCTGTTGACGAACACCAGAAAAAACGTTGAGAAAAATTCACCAGCCACGTGCACCAATGAATATAGAAGGAAAGCCCCCCCGATAGCAGCACAAGTACAGCAGACTACCACTTATTTGCTAAAACTGTTGACCTTCAATGATTCGGATAGAGAAACCTACGTGCCCTGTTGACGAACACCAGAAAAAACGTTGAGAAAAATTCACCAGCCACGTGCACCAATGAATATAGAAGGAAAGCCCCTCCGATAGGAGCACAAGTACAGCAGACTACAAATTATTTTCTAAAACTGTTGACCTTCTAGGTTTCGGAGAGAGAAACCCACGTGCCCTGTTGACGAACACCAGAAAGAACGTTGAGAAAAATTCACCAGCCACGTGCACCAATGAATATAGAAGGATAGCCCCTCCGATAGGAGCACAAGTACAGCAGACTACAAATTTTTTTCTAAAACTGTTGACCTTCTAGGTTTCGGAGAGAGAAACCCACGTGCCCTGTTGACGAACACCAGAAAAAACGTTGAGAAAAATTCACCAGCCACGTGCACCAATGAATATAGAAGGAAAGCCCCTCCGATAGCAGCACAAGTACAGCAGACTACCAATTATTTGCTAAAACTGTTGACCTTCAATGATTCGGAGAGAGAATCCCACGTGCCCTGTTGACGAACACCAGAAAAAACGTTGAGAAAAATTTACCAGCCACGTGCACCAATAATATAGAAGGAAAGCCCCTCCGTTAGCAGCACAAGTACAGCAGACTAACAATTATTTGCTAAAACTGTTGACCCTCTAGGTTTCGGAGAGAGAAACCCACGTGCTCTGTTGAGGAACACCAGAAAAAACGTCGAGAAAAATTCACCAGCCACGTGCACCAATGAATATAGAAGGAAAGCCCCTCCAATAGCAGCACAAGTACAGCGGACTAACAATTATTTGCTAAAACTTTTGACCCTCTAGGTTTCGGAGAGAGAAACCCACGTGCCCTGTTAAACGAACACCAGAAAAAACGTTGAGAAAAATTCACCAGCCACGTGCACCAATGAATATAGAAGGAAAGCCCCCCCGATAGCAGCACAAGTACAGCAGACTACCACTTATTTGCTAAAACTGTTGACCTTCAATGATTCGGATAGAGAAACCTACGTGCCCTGTTGACGAACACCAGAAAAAACGTTGAGAAAAATTCACCAGCCACGTGCACCAATGAATATAGAAGGAAAGCCCCTCCGATAGGAGCACAAGTACAGCAGACTACTAATTATTTTCTAAAACTGTTGACCTTCTAGGTTTCGGAGAGAGAAACCCACGTGCCCTGTTGACGAACACCAGAAAGAACGTTGAGAAAAATTCACCAGCCACGTGCACCAATGAATATAGAAGGAAAGCCCCTCCGATAGGAGCACACGTACAGCAGACTACAAATTATTTTCTAAAACTGTTGACCTTCTAGGTTTCGGAGAGAGAAACCCACGTGCCCTGTTGACGAACACCAGAAAAAACGTTGAGAAAAATTCACCAGCCACGTGAACCAATGAATATAGAAGGAAACCCTCTCCTATAGCAGCACAAGTACAGCAGACTACCAATTATTTGCTAAAACTGTTGACCTTCTAGGTTTCGGAGAGAGAAACCCACGTGCCCTGTTGACGAACACCAGAAAGAACGTTGAGAAAAATTCAACAGCCACGTGCACCAATGAATATAGAAGGAAAGCCCCTCCGATAGGAGCACAAGTACAGCAGACTACAAATTATTTTCTAAAACTGTTGACCTTCTAGGTTTCGGAGAGAGAAACCCACGTGCCCTGTTGACGAACATCAGAAAAAACGTTGAGAAAAATTCACCAGCCACGTGAACCAATGAATATAGAAGGAAACCCTCTCCTATAGCAGCACAAGTACAGCAGACTACCAATTATTTGCTAAAACTGTTGACCTTCAATGATTCGGATAGAGAAACCTACGTGCCCTGTTGACGAACACCAGAAAAAACGTTGAGAAAAATTCACCAGCCACGTGCACCAATGAATATAGAAGGAAAGGCCCTCCGATAGGAGCAAAAGTACAGCAGACTACAAATTATTTTCTAAAACTGTTGACCTTCTAGGTTTCGGAGAGAGAAACCCACATGCCCTGTTGACGAACACCAGAAAAAACGTTGAGAAAAATTCACCAGCCACGTGCACCAATGAATATAGAAGGAAAGCCCCTCCGATAGGAGCACAAGTACAGCAGACTACAAATTATTTTCTAAAACTGTTGACCTTCTAGGTTTCGGAGAGAGAAACCCACGTGCCCTGTTGACGAACACCAGAAAAAACGTTGAGAAAAATTCACCAGCCACGTGCACCAATAATATAGAAGGAAAGCCTCTCCTATAGCAGCACAAGTACAGCAGACTACCAATTATTTGCTAAAACTGTTGACCTTCAATGATTCGGATAGAGAAACCCACGTTCCCTGTTGAAGAACACCAGAAAAAACGTTGAGAAAAATTCACCAGCCACGTGCACCAATAATATAGAAGGAAAGCCTCTCCTATAGCAGCACAATTACAGCAGACTACCAATTATTTGCTAAAACTGTTGACCTTCAATGATTCGGATAGAGAAACCCACGTGCCCTGTTGAAGAACACCAGAAAAAACGTTGATAAAAATTCACCAGCCACGTGCACCAATGAATATAGAAGGAAAGCCCCTCCGATAGGAGCACTAGTACAACAGACTACCAATTATTTGCTAAAACTGTTGACCTTCTAGGTTTCGGAGAGAGAAACCCACGTGCCCTGTTGACGAACACCAGAAAGAACGTTGAGAAAAATTCAACAGCCACGTGCACCAATGAATATAGAAGGAAAGCCCCTCCGATAGGAGCACAAGTACAGCAGACTACAAATTATTTTCTAAAACTGTTGACCTTCTAGGTTTCGGAGAGAGAAACCCACGTGCCCTGTTGACGAACATCAGAAAAAACGTTGAGAAAAATTCACCAGCCACGTGAACCAATGAATATAGAAGGAAACCCTCTCCTATAGCAGCACAAGTACAGCAGACTACCAATTATTTGCTAAAACTGTTGACCTTCAATGATTCGGATAGAGAAACCTACGTGCCCTGTTGACGAACACCAGAAAAAACGTTGAGAAAAATTCACCAGCCACGTGCACCAATGAATATAGAAGGAAAGCCCCTCCGATAGGAGCACAAGTACAGCAGACTACAAATTATTTTCTAAAACTGTTGACCTTCTAGGTTTCGGAGAGAGAAACCCACATGCCCTGTTGACGAACACCAGAAAGAACGTTGAGAAAAATTCACCAGCCACGTGCACCAATGAATATAGAAGGAAAGCCCCTCCGATAGGAGCACAAGTACAGCAGACTACAAATTATTTTCTAAAACTGTTGACCTTCTAGGTTTCGGAGAGAGAAACCCACGTGCCCTGTTGACGAACACCAGATAAAACGTTGAGAAAAATTCACCAGCCACGTGCACCAATAATATAGAAGGAAAGCCTCTCCTATAGCAGCACAAGTACAGCAGACTACCAATTATTTGCTAAAACTGTTGACCTTCAATGATTCGGATAGAGAAACCCACGTTCCCTGTTGAAGAACACCAGAAAAAACGTTGAGAAAAATTCACCAGCCACGTGCACCAATAATATAGAAGGAAAGCCTCTCCTATAGCAGCACAATTACAGCAGACTACCAATTATTTGCTAAAACTGTTGACCTTCAATGATTCGGATAGAGAAACCCACGTGCCCTGTTGAAGAACACCAGAAAAAACGTTGATAAAAATTCACCAGCCACGTGCACCAATGAATATAGAAGGAAAGCCCCTCCGATAGGAGCACAAGTACAGCAGACTACAAATTATTTTCTAAAACTGTTGACCTTCTAGGTTTCGGAGAGAGAAACCCACGTGCCCTGTTGACGAACACCAGAAAGAACGTTGAGAAAAATTCACCAGCCACGTGCACCAATGAATATAGAAGGAAAGCCCCTCCGATAGGAGCACAAGTACAGCAGACTACAAATTATTTTCTAAAACTGTTGACCTTCTAGGTTTCGGAGAGAGAAACCCACATGCCCTGTTGACGAACACCAGAAAAAACGTTGAGAAAAATTCACCAGCCACGTGCACCAATAATATAGAAGGAAAGCCTCTCCTATAGCAGCACAAGTACAGCAGACTACCAATTATTTGCTAAAACTGTTGACCTTCAATGATTCGGATAGAGAAACCCACGTTCCCTGTTGAAGAACACCAGAAAAAACGTTGATAAAAATTCACCAGCCACGTGCACCAATAATATAGAAGGAAAGCCTCTCCTATAGCAGCACAATTACAGCAGACTACCAATTATTTGCTAAAACTGTTGACCTTCAATGATTCGGATAGAGAAACCCACGTGCCCTGTTGAAGAACACCAGAAAAAACGTTGATAAAAATTCACCAGCCACGTGCACCAATGAATATAGAAGGAAAGCCCCTCCGATAGGAGCACAAGTACAGCAGACTACAAATTATTTTCTAAAACTGTTGACCTTCTAGGTTTCGGAGAGAGAAACCCACGTGCCCTGTTGACGAACACCAGAAAAAACGTTGAGAAAAATTCACCAGCCACGTGCACCAATGAATATAGAAGGAAAGCCCCTCCGATAGCAGCACAAGTACAGCAGACCACCAATTATTTGCTAAAACTGTTGACCTTTAATGATTCGGAGAGAGAAACCCACGTGCCCTGATGACGAACACCAGAAAAAACGTTGAGAAAAATTCACCAGCCACGTGCACCAATGAATATAGAAGGAAAGCCCGTCCGATAGCAGCACAAGTACAGCAGACTACCAATTATTTGCTAAAACTGTTGACCTTCAATGATTCGGAGAGAGAAACCCACGTGCCCTGTTGACGAACACCAGAAAAAACGTTGAGAAAAATTCACCAGCCACGTGCACCAATAATATAGAAGGAAAGCCTCTCCTATAGCAGCACAAGTACAGCAGACTACCAATTATTTGCTAAAACTGTTGACTTTCAATGATTCGGATAGAGAAACCCACGTGCCCTGTTGAAGAACACCAGAAAAAACGTTGAGAAAAATTCACCAGCCACGTGCACCAATGAATATAGAAGGAAAGCCCCTCCGTTAGCAGCACAAGTACAGCAGACTAACAATTATTTGCTAAAACTGTTGACCCTCTAGGTTTCGGAGAGAGAAACCCACGTGCCCTGTTGAGGAACACCAGAAAAAACGTTGAGAAAAATACACCAGCCACGTGCACCAATGAATATAGAAGGAAAGCCCCTCCGATAGCAGCACAAGTACAGCGGACTAACAGTTATTTGCTAAAACTTTTGACCCTCTAGGTTTCGGAGAGAGAAACCCACGTGCCCTGTTGACGAACACCAGAAAAAACGTTGAGAAAAATTCACCATCCACGTGCACCAATGAATATAGACGGAAAGCCCCTCCGATAGGAGCACAAGTACAGCAGACTACAAATTATTTTCTAAAACTGTTGACCTTCTAGGTTTCGGAGAGAGAAACCCACGTGCCCTGTTGACGAACACCAGAAAGAACGTTGAGAAAAATTCACCAGCCACGTGCACCAATGAATATAGAAGGAAAGCCCCTCCGATAGGAGCACAAGTACAGCAGACTACAAATTATTTTCTAAAACTGTTGACCTTCTAGGTTTCGGAGAGAGAAACCCACGTGCCCTGTTGACGAACACCAGAAAAAACGTTGAGAAAAATTCACCAGCCACGTGCACCAATGAATATAGAAGGAAAGCCCCTCCGATAGCAGCACAAGTACAGCAGACCACCAATTATTTGCTAAAACTGTTGACCTTTAATGATTCGGAGAGAGAAACCCACGTGCCCTGATGACGAACACCAGAAAAAACGTTGAGAAAAATTCACCAGCCACGTGCACCAATGAATATAGAAGGAAAGCCCGTCCGATAGCAGCACAAGTACAGCAGACTACCAATTATTTGCTAAAACTGTTGACCTTCAATGATTCGGAGAGAGAAACCCACGTGCCCTGTTGACGAACACCAGAAAAAACGTTGAGAAAAATTCACCAGCCACGTGCACCAATAATATAGAAGGAAAGCCTCTCCTATAGCAGCACAAGTACAGCAGACTACCAATTATTTGCTAAAACTGTTGACCTTCAATGATTCGGATAGAGAAACCCACGTGCCCTGTTGAAGAACACCAGAAAAAACGTTGAGAAAAATTCACCAGCCACGTGCACCAATGAATATAGAAGGAAAGCCCCTCCGTTAGCAGCACAAGTACAGCAGACTAACAATTATTTGCTAAAACTGTTGACCCTCTAGGTTTCGGAGAGAGAAACCCACGTGCCCTGTTGAGGAACACCAGAAAAAACGTTGAGAAAAATACACCAGCCACGTGCACCAATGAATATAGAAGGAAAGCCCCTCCGATAGCAGCACAAGTACAGCGGACTAACAGTTATTTGCTAAAACTTTTGACCCTCTAGGTTTCGGAGAGAGAAACCCACGTGCCCTGTTGACGAACACCAGAAAAAACGTTGAGAAAAATTCACCATCCACGTGCACCAATGAATATAGACGGAAAGCCCCTCCGATAGGAGCACAAGTACAGCAGACTACAAATTATTTTCTAAAACTGTTGACCTTCTAGGTTTCGGAGAGAGAAACCCACGTGCCCTGTTGACGAACACCAGAAAGAACGTTGAGAAAAATTCACCAGCCACGTGCACCAATGAATATAGAAGGAAAGCCCCTCCGATAGGAGCACAAGTACAGCAGGCTACAAATTATTTTCTAAAACTGTTGACCCTCTAGGTTTCGGAGAGAGAAACCCATGTGCCCTGTTGACGAACACCAGAAAAAACGTTGAGAAAAATTCACCAGCCACGTGCACCAATGAATGTAGAAGGAAAGCCCCCCCGATAGCAGCACAAGTACAGCAGACTACCACTTATTTGCTAAAACTGTTGACCTTCAATGATTCGGATAGAGAAACCTACGTGCCCTGTTGACGAACACCAGAAAAAACGTTGAGAAAAATTCACCAGCCACGTGAACCAATGAATATAGAAAGAAAGCCCCTCCAATAGGAGCACAAGTACAGCAGACTACAAATTATTTTCTAAAACTGTTGACCCTCTAGGTTTCGGAGAAAGAAACCCACGTGCCCTGTTGACGAACACCAGAAAAAACGTTGAGAAAAATTCACCATCCACGTGCACCAATGAATATAGAAGGAAAGCCCCTCCGATAGGAGCACAAGTACAGCAGACTACAAATTATTTTCTAAAACTGTTGACCTTCTAGGTTTCGGAGAGAGAAACCCACGTGCCCTGTTGACGAACACCAGAAAGAACGTTGAGAAAAATTCACCAGCCACGTGCACCAATGAATATAGAAGGAAAGGCCCTTCGATAGGAGCACAAGTACAGCAGACTACAAATTATTTTCTAAAACTGTTGACCTTCTAGGTTTCGGAGAGGGAAACCCACGTGCCCTGTTGACGAACACCAGAAAAAACGTTGAGAAAAATTCACCAGCCACGTGAACCAATGAATATAGAAGGAAACCCTCTCCTATAGCAGCACAAGTACAGCAGACTACCAATTATTTGCTAAAACAGTTGACCTTCAATGATTCGGATAGAGAAACCCACGTGCCCTGTTGACGAACACCAGAAAAAACGTTGAGAAAAATTCACCAGCCACGTGCACCAATGAATATAGAAGGAAAGGCCCTCCGATAGGAGCACAAGTACAGCAGACTACAAATTATTTTCTAAGACTGTTGACCTTCTAGGTTTCGGAGAGAGAAACCCACATGCCCTGTTGACGAACACCAGAAAAAACGTTGAGAAAAATTCACCAGCCACGTGCACCAATGAATATAGAAGGAAAGCCCCTCCGATAGGAGCACAAATACAGCAGACTACAAATTATTTTCTAAAACTGTTGACCTTCTAGGTTTCGGAGAGAGAAACCCACGTGCCCTGTTGACGAACACCAGAAAAAACGTTGAGAAAAATTCACCAGCCACGTGCACCAATGAATATAGAAGGAAAGCCCCTCCGATAGCAGCACAAGTACAGCAGACTACCAATTATTTGCTAAAACTGTTGACCTTCAATGATTCGGAGAGAGAAACCCACGTGCCCTGTTGACGAACACCAGAAAAAACGTTGAGAAAAATTCACCAGCCACGTGCACCAATAATATAGAAGGAAAGCCTCTCCTATAGCAGCACAAGTACAGCAGACTACCAATTATTTGCTAAAACTGTTGACCTTCAATGATTCGGATAGAGAAACCCACGTGCCCTGATGACGAACACCAGAAAAAACGTTGAGAAAAATTCACCAGCCACGTGCACCAATGAATATAGAAGGAAAGCCCGTCCGATAGCAGCACAAGTACAGCAGACTACCAATTATTTGCTAAAACTGTTGACCTTCAATGATTCGGAGAGAGAAACCCACGTGCCCTGTTGACGAACACCAGAAAAAACGTTGAGAAAAATTCACCAGCCACGTGCACCAATGAATATAGAAGGAAAGCCCCTCCGATAGCAGCACAAGTACAGCAGACTACCAATTATTTGCTAAAACTGTTGACCTTCAATGATTCGGAGAGAGAAACCCACGTGCCCTGTTGACGAACACCAGAAAAAACGTTGAGAAAAATTCACCAGCCACGTGCACCAATAATATAGAAGGAAAGCCTCTCCTATAGCAGCACAAGTACAGCAGACTACCAATTATTTGCTAAAACTGTTGACCTTCAATGATTCGGATAGAGAAACCCACGTTCCCTGTTGAAGAACACCAGAAAAAACGTTGAGAAAAATTCACCAGCCACGTGCACCAATAATATAGAAGGAAAGCCTCTCCTATAGCAGCACAAGTACAGCAGACTACAAATTATTTTCTAAAACTGTTGACCTTCTAGGTTTCGGAGAGAGAAACCCACGTGCCCTGTTGACGAATACCAGAAAAAACGTTGAGAAAAATTCACCAGCCACGTGCACCAATGAATACAGAAGGAAAGCCCCCCCGATAGCAGCACAAGTACAGCAGACTACCAATTATTTGCTAAAACTGTTGAACTTCAATGATTCGGATAGAGAAACCTACGTGCCCTGTTGACGAACACCAGAAAAAACGTTGAGAAAAATTCACCAGCCACGTGCACTAATGAATATAGAAGGAAAGCCCCTCCGATAGCAGCACAAGTACAGCAGACCACCAATTATTTGCTAAAACTGTTGACCTTCAATGATTCGGAGAGAGAAACCCACGTGCCCTGATGACGAACACCAGAAAAAACGTTGAGAAAAATTCACCAGCCACGTGCACCAATGAATATAGAAGGAAAGCCCGTCCGATAGCAGCACAAGTACAGCAGACTACCAATTATTTGCTAAAACTGTTGACCTTCACTGATTCGGAGAGAGAAACCCACGTGCCCTGTTGACGAACACCAGAAAGAACGTTGAGAAAAATTCACCAGCCACGTGCACCAATGAATACAGAAGGAAAGCCCCTCCGATAGGAGCACAAGTACAGCAGACTACAAATTATTTTCTAAAACTGTTGACCTTCTAGGTTTCGGAGAGGGAAACCCACGTGCCCTGTTGACGAACACCAGAAAAAACGTTGAGAAAAATTCACCAGCCACGTGAACCAATGAATATAGAAGGAAATCCTCTCCTATAGCAGCACAAGTACAGCAGACTACCAATTATTTGCTAAAACTGTTGACCTTCAATGATTCGGATAGAGAAACCCACGTGCCCTGTTGACGAACACCAGAAAAAACGTTGAGAAAAATTCACCAGCCACGTGCACCAATGAATATAGAAGGTAAGGCCCTCCGATAGGAGCACAAGTACAGCAGACTACAAATTATTTTCTAAAACTGTTGACCTTCTAGGTTTCGGAGAGGGAAACCCACGTGCCCTGTTGACGAACACCAGAAAAAACGTTGAGAAAAATTCACCAGCCACGTGAACCAATGAATATAGAAGGAAACCCTCTCCTATAGCAGCACAAGTACAGCAGACTACCAATTATTTGCTAAAACTGTTGACCTTCAATGATTCGGATAGAGAAACCCACGTGCCCTGTTGACGAACACCAGAAAAAACGTTGAGAAAAATTCACCAGCCACGTGCACCAATGAATATAGAAGGAAAGGCCCTCCGATAGGAGCACAAGTATAGCAGACTACAAATTATTTTCTAAAACTGTTGACCTTCTAGGTTTCGGAGAGAGAAACCCACGTGCCCTGTTGACGAACACCAGAAAAAACGTTGAGAAAAATTCACCAGCCACGTGCACCAATAATATAGAAGGAAAGCCTCTCCTATAGCAGCACAAGTACAGCAGACTACCAATTATTTGCTAAACCTGTTGACCTTCAATGATTCGGATAGAGAAACCCACGTGCCCTGTTGAAGAACACCAGAAAAAACGTTGAGAAAAATTCACCAGCCACGTGCACCAATGAATATAGAAGGAAAGCCCCTTCGATAGGAGCACAAGTACAGCAGACTACAAATTATTTTCTAAAACTGTTGACCTTCTAGGTTTCGGAGAGAGAAACCCACGTGCCCTGTTGACGAACACCAGAAAAAACGTTGAGAAAAATTCACCAGCCACGTGCACCAATGAATATAGAAGGAAAGCCCCCCCGATAGCAGCACAAGTACAGCAGACTACCAATTATTTGCTAAAACTGTTGACCTTCAATGATTCGGATAGAGAAACCTACGTGCCCTGTTGACGAACACCAGAAAAAACGTTGAGAAAAATTCACCAGCCACGTGCACCAATGAATATAGAAGGAAAGGCCCTCCGATAGGAGCACAAGTAAAGCAAACTACAAATTATTTTCTAAAACTGTTGACCTTCTAGGTTTCGGAGAGAGAAACCCACATGCCCTGTTGACGAACACCAGAAAGAACGTTGAGAAAAATTCACCAGCCACGTGCACCAATGAATATAGAAGGAAAGCCCCTCCGATAGGAGCACAAGTACAGCAGACTACAAATTATTTTCTAAAACTGTTGACCTTCTAGGTTTCGGAGAGAGAAACCCACGTGCCCTGTTGACGAACACCAGAAAAAACGTTGAGAAAAATTCACCAGCCACGTGCACCAATAATATAGAAGGAAAGCCTCTCCTATAGCAGCACAAGTACAGCAGACTACCAATTATTTGCTAAAACTGTTGACCTTCAATGATTCGGATAGAGAAACCCACGTTCCCTGTTGAAGAACACCAGAAAAAACGTTGATAAAAATTCACCAGCCACGTGCACCAATGAATATAGAAGGAAAGCCCCTCCGATAGGAGCACAAGTACAGCAGACTACAAATTATTTTCTAAAACTGTTGACCTTCTAGGTTTCGGAGAGAGAAACCCACGTGCCCTGTTGACGAACACCAGAAAAAACGTTGAGAAAAATTCACCAGCCACGTGCACCAATGAATATAGAAGGAAAGCCCCTCCGATAGCAGCACAAGTACAGCAGACCACCAATTATTTGCTAAAACTGTTGACCTTTAATGATTCGGAGAGAGAAACCCACGTGCCCTGATGACGAACACCAGAAAAAACGTTGAGAAAAATTCACCAGCCACGTGCACCAATGAATATAGAAGGAAAGCCCGTCCGATAGCAGCACAAGTACAGCAGACTACCAATTATTTGCTAAAACTGTTGACCTTTAATGATTCGGAGAGAGAAACCCACGTGCCCTGTTGACGAACACCAGAAAGAACGTTGAGAAAAATTCACCAGCCACGTGCACCAATGAATACAGAAGGAAAGCCCCTCCGATAGGAGCACAAGTACAGCAGACTACAAATTATTTTCTAAAACTGTTGACCTTTTAGGTTTCGGAGAGAGAAACCCACGTGCCCTGTTGACGAACACCAGAAAAAACGTTGAGAAAAATTCACCAGCCACGTGCACCAATGAATATAGAAGGAAAGGCCCTCCGATAGGAGCACAAGTACAGCAGAGTACAAATTATTTTCTAAAACTGTTGACCTTCTAGGTTTCGGAGAGAGAAACCCACATGCCCTGTTGACGAACACCAGAAAAAACGTTGAGAAAAATTCACCAGCCACGTGCACCAATGAATATAGAAGGAAAGCCCCTCCGATAGGAGCACAAGTACAGCAGACTGCAAATTATTTTCTAAAACTGTTGACCTTCTAGGTTTCGGAGAGAGAAACCCACGTGCCCTGTTGACGAACACCAGAAAAAACGTTGAGAAAAATTCACCAGCCACGTGCACCAATGAATATAGAAGGAACGCCCCTCCGATAGCAGCACAAGTACAGCAGACTACCAATTATTTGCTAAAACTGTTGACCTTCAATGATTCGGAGAGAGAAACCCACGTGCCCTGTTGACGAACACCAGAAAAAACGTTGAGAAAAATTCACCAGCCACGTGCACCAATAATATAGAAGGAAAGCCTCTCCTATAGCAGCACAAGTACAGCAGACTACCAATTATTTGCTAAAACTGTTGACCTTCAATGATTCGGATAGAGAAACCCACGTTCCCTGTTGAAGAACACCAGAAAAAACGTTGAGAAAAATTCACCAGCCACGTGCACCAATAATATAGAAGGAAAGCCTCTCCTATAGCAGCACAAGTACAGCAGACTACCAATTATTTGCTAAAACTGTTGACCTTCAATGATTCGGATAGAGAAACCCACGTGCCCTGTTGAAGAACACCAGAAAAAACGTTGAGAAAAATTCACCAGCCACGTGCACCAATGAATATAGAAGGAAAGCCCCTCCGATAGGAGCACAAGTACAGCAGACTACAAATTATTTTCTAAAACTGTTGACCTTCTAGGTTTCGGAGAGAGAAACCCACGTGCCCTCTTGACGAACACCAGAAAAAACGTTGAGAAAAATTCACCAGCCACGTGCACCAATGAATACAGAAGGAAAGCCCCCCCGATAGCAGCACAAGTACAGCAGACTACCAATTATTTGCTAAAACTGTTGAACTTCAATGATTCGGATAGAGAAACCTACGTGCCCTGTTGACGAACACCAGAAAAAACGTTGAGAAAAATTCACCAGCCACGTGCACCAATGAATATAGAAGGAAACCCTCTCCTATAGCAGCACAAGTACAGCAGACTATCAATTATTTGCTAAAACTGTTGACCTTCTAGGTTTCGGAGAGAGAAACCCACGTGCCCTGTTGACGAACACCAGAAAAAACGTTGAGAAAAATTCACCAGCCACGTGCACCAATGAATATAGAAGGAAAGCCCCTCCGATAGCAGCACAAGTACAGCAGACTACCAATTATTTGCTAAAACTGTTGACCTTCAATGATTCGGAGAGAGAAATCCACGTGCCCTGTTGACGAACACCAGAAAGAACGTTGAGAAAAATTCACCAGCCACGTGCACCAATGAATACAGAAGGAAAGCCCCTCCGATAGGAGCACAAGTACAGCAGACTACAAATTATTTTCTAAAACTGTTGACCTTCTAGGTTTCGGAGAGGGAAACCCACGTGCCCTGTTGACGAACACCAGAAAAAACGTTGAGAAAAATTCACCAGCCACGTGAACCAATGAATATAGAAGGAAACCCTCTCCTATAGCAGCACAAGTACAGCAGACTACCAATTATTTGCTAAAACTGTTGACCTTCAATGATTCGGATAGAGAAACCCACGTGCCCTGTTGACGAACACCAGAAAAAACGTTGAGAAAAATTCACCAGCCACGTGCACCAATGAATATAGAAGGAAAGGCCCTCCGATAGGAGCACAAGTACAGCAGACTACAAATTATTTTCTAAAACTGTTGACCTTCTAGGTTTCGGAGAGAGAAACCCACATGCCCTGTTGACGAACACCAGAAAAAACGTTGAGAAAAATTCACCAGCCACGTGCACCAATGAATATAGAAGGAAAGGCCCTCCGATAGGAGCACAAGTACAGCAGACTACAAATTATTTTCTAAAACTGTTGACCTTCTAGGTTTCGGAGAGAGAAACCCACATGCCCTGTTGACGAACACCAGAAAAAACGTTGAGAAAAATTCAACAGCCACGTGCACCAATGAATATAGAAGGAAAGCCCCTCCGATAGGAGCACAAGTACAGCAGACTACAAATTATTTTCTAAAACTGTTGACCTTCTAGGTTTCGGAGAGAGAAACCCACGTGCCCTGTTGACGAACACCAGAAAAAACGTTGAGAAAAATTCACCAGCCACGTGCACCAATGAATATAGAAGGAAAGCCCCTCCGATAGCAGCACAAGTACAGGAGACTACCAATTATTTGCTAAAACTGTTGACCTTCAATGATTCGGAGAGAGAAATCCACGTGCCCTGTTGACGAACACCAGAAAAAACGTTGAGAAAAATTCACCAGCCACGTGCACCAATGAATACAGAAGGAAAGCCCCTCCGATAGGAGCACAAGTACAGCAGACTACAAATTATTTTCTAAAACTGTTGACCTTCTAGGTTTCGGAGAGGGAAACCCACGTGCCCTGTTGACGAACACCAGAAAAAACGTTGAGAAAAATTCACCAGCCACGTGAACCAATGAATATAGAAGGAAACCCTCTCCTATAGCAGCACAAGTACAGCAGACTACCAATTATTTGCTAAAACTGTTGACCTTCAATGATTCGGATAGAGAAACCCACGTGCCCTGTTGACGAACACCAGAAAAAACGTTGAGAAAAATTCACCAGCCACGTGCACCAATGAATATAGAAGGAAAGGCCCTCCGATAGGAGCACAAGTACAGCAGACTACAAATTATTTTCTAAAACTGTTGACCTTCTAGGTTTCGGAGAGAGAAACCCACATGCCCTGTTGACGAACACCAGAAAAAACGTTGAGAAAAATTCACCAGCCACGTGCACCAATGAATATAGAAGGAAAGCCCCTCCGATAGGAGCACAAGTATAGCAGACTACAAATTATTTTCTAGAACTGTTGACCTTCTAGGTTTCGGAGAGAGAAACCCACGTGCCCTGTTGACGAACACCAGAAAAAACGTTGAGAAAAATTCACCAGCCACGTGCACCAATGAATATAGAAGGAAAGGCCCTCCGATAGGAGCACAAGTACAGCAGACTACAAATTATTTTCTAAAACTGTTGACCTTCTAGGTTTCGGAGAGAGAAACCCACATGCCCTGTTGACGAACACCAGAAAAAACGTTGAGAAAAATTCAACAGCCACGTGCACCAATGAATATAGAAGGAAAGCCCCTCCGATAGGAGCACAAGTACAGCAGACTACAAATTATTTTCTAAAACTGTTGACCTTCTAGGTTTCGGAGAGAGAAACCCACGTGCCCTGTTGACGAACACCAGAAAAAACGTTGAGAAAAATTCACCAGCCACGTGCACCAATGAATATAGAAGGAAAGCCCCTCCGATAGCAGCACAAGTACAGCAGACTACCAATTATTTGCTAAAACTGTTGACCTTCAATGATTCGGAGAGAGAAATCCACGTGCCCTGTTGACGAACACCAGAAAGAACGTTGAGAAAAATTCACCAGCCACGTGCACCAATGAATACAGAAGGAAAGCCCCTCCGATAGGAGCACAAGTACAGCAGACTACAAATTATTTTCTAAAACTGTTGACCTTCTAGGTTTCGGAGAGGGAAACCCACGTGCCCTGTTGACGAACACCAGAAAAAACGTTGAGAAAAATTCACCAGCCACGTGAACCAATGAATATAGAAGGAAACCCTCTCCTATAGCAGCACAAGTACAGCAGACTACCAATTATTTGCTAAAACTGTTGACCTTCAATGATTCGGATAGAGAAACCCACGTGCCCTGTTGACGAACACCAGAAAAAACGTTGAGAAAAATTCACCAGCCACGTGCACCAATGAATATAGAAGGAAAGGCCCTCCGATAGGAGCACAAGTACAGCAGACTACAAATTATTTTCAAAAACTGTTGACCTTCTAGGTTTCGGAGAGAGAAACCCACATGCCCTGTTGACGAACACCAGAAAAAACGTTGAGAAAAATTCACCAGCCACGTGCACCAATGAATATAGAAGGAAAGCCCCTCCGATAGGAGCACAAGTATAGCAGACTACAAATTATTTTCTAAAACTGTTGACCTTCTAGGTTTCGGAGAGAGAAACCCACGTGCCCTGTTGACGAACACCAGAAAAAACGTTGAGAAAAATTCACCAGCCACGTGCACCAATAATATAGAAGGAAAGCCTCTCCTATAGCAGCACAAGTACAGCAGACTACCAATTATTTGCTAAAACTGTTGACCTTCAATGATTCGGATAGAGAAACCCACGTGCCCTGTTGAAGAACACCAGAAAAAACGTTGAGAAAAATTCACCAGCCACGTGCACCAATGAATATAGAAGGAAAGCCCCTCCGATAGGAGCACAAGTACAGCAGACTACCAATTATTTGCTGAAACTGTTGACCTTCAATGATTCGGATAGAGAAACCCACGTGCCCTGTTGACGAACACCAGAAAAAACGTTGAGAAAAATTCACCAGCCACGTGCACCAATGAATATAGAAGGAAAGGCCCTCCGATAGGAGCACAAGTACAGCAGACTACAAATTATTTTCTAAAACTGTTGACCTTCTAGGTTTCGGAGAGAGAAACCCACATGCTCTGTTGACGAACACCAGAAAAAACGTTGAGAAAAATTCACCAGCCACGTGCACCAATGAATATAGAAGGAAAGCCCCTCCGATAGGAGCACAAGTATAGCAGACTACAAATTATTTTCTAGAACTGTTGACCTTCTAGGTTTCGGAGAGAGAAACCCACGTGCCCTGTTGACGAACACCAGAAAAAACGTTGAGAAAAATTCACCAGCCACGTGCACCAATGAATATAGAAGGAAAGGCCCTCCGATAGGAGCACAAGTACAGCAGACTACAAATTATTTTCTAAAACTGTTGACCTTCTAGGTTTCGGAGAGAGAAACCCACATGCCCTGTTGACGAACACCAGAAAAAACGTTGAGAAAAATTCAACAGCCACGTGCACCAATGAATATAGAAGGAAAGCCCCTCCGATAGGAGCACAAGTACAGCAGACTACAAATTATTTTCTAAAACTGTTGACCTTCTAGGTTTCGGAGAGAGAAACCCACGTGCCCTGTTGACGAACACCAGAAAAAACGTTGAGAAAAATTCACCAGCCACGTGCACCAATGAATATAGAAGGAAAGCCCCTCCGATAGCAGCACAAGTACAGCAGACTACCAATTATTTGCTAAAACTGTTGACCTTCAATGATTCGGAGAGAGAAATCCACGTGCCCTGTTGACGAACACCAGAAAGAACGTTGAGAAAAATTCACCAGCCACGTGCACCAATGAATACAGAAGGAAAGCCCCTCCGATAGGAGCACAAGTACAGCAGACTACAAATTATTTTCTAAAACTGTTGACCTTCTAGGTTTCGGAGAGGGAAACCCACGTGCCCTGTTGACGAACACCAGAAAAAACGTTGAGAAAAATTCACCAGCCACGTGAACCAATGAATATAGAAGGAAACCCTCTCCTATAGCAGCACAAGTACAGCAGACTACCAATTATTTGCTAAAACTGTTGACCTTCAATGATTCGGATAGAGAAACCCACGTGCCCTGTTGACGAACACCAGAAAAAACGTTGAGAAAAATTCACCAGCCACGTGCACCAATGAATATAGAAGGAAAGGCCCTCCGATAGGAGCACAAGTACAGCAGACTACAAATTATTTTCAAAAACTGTTGACCTTCTAGGTTTCGGAGAGAGAAACCCACATGCCCTGTTGACGAACACCAGAAAAAACGTTGAGAAAAATTCACCAGCCACGTGCACCAATGAATATAGAAGGAAAGCCCCTCCGATAGGAGCACAAGTATAGCAGACTACAAATTATTTTCTAAAACTGTTGACCTTCTAGGTTTCGGAGAGAGAAACCCACGTGCCCTGTTGACGAACACCAGAAAAAACGTTGAGAAAAATTCACCAGCCACGTGCACCAATAATATAGAAGGAAAGCCTCTCCTATAGCAGCACAAGTACAGCAGACTACCAATTATTTGCTAAAACTGTTGACCTTCAATGATTCGGATAGAGAAACCCACGTGCCCTGTTGAAGAACACCAGAAAAAACGTTGAGAAAAATTCACCAGCCACGTGCACCAATGAATATAGAAGGAAAGCCCCTCCGATAGGAGCACAAGTACAGCAGACTACCAATTATTTGCTGAAACTGTTGACCTTCAATGATTCGGATAGAGAAACCCACGTGCCCTGTTGACGAACACCAGAAAAAACGTTGAGAAAAATTCACCAGCCACGTGCACCAATGAATATAGAAGGAAAGGCCCTCCGATAGGAGCACAAGTACAGCAGACTACAAATTATTTTCTAAAACTGTTGACCTTCTAGGTTTCGGAGAGAGAAACCCACATGCTCTGTTGACGAACACCAGAAAAAACGTTGAGAAAAATTCACCAGCCACGTGCACCAATGAATATAGAAGGAAAGCCCCTCCGATAGGAGCACAAGTATAGCAGACTACAAATTATTTTCTAAAACTGTTGACCTTCTAGGTTTCGGAGAGAGAAACCCACGTGCCCTGTTGACGAACACCAGAAAAAACGTTGAGAAAAATTCACCAGCCACGTGCACCAATAATATAGAAGGAAAGCCTCTCCTATAGCAGCACAAGTACAGCAGACTACCAATTATTTGCTAAAACTGTTGACCTTCAATGATTCGGATAGAGAAACCCACGTGCCCTGTTGAAGAACACCAGAAAAAACGTTGAGAAAAATTCACCAGCCACGTGCACCAATGAATATAGAAGGAAAGCCCCTCCGATAGCAGCACAAGTACAGCAGACCACCAATTATTTGCTAAAACTGTTGACCTTCAATGATTCGGAGAGAGAAACCCACGTGCCCTGATGACGAACACCAGAAAAAACGTTGAGAAAAATTCACCAGCCACGTGCACCAATGAATATAGAAGGAAAGCCCGTCCGATAGCAGCACAAGTACAGCAGACTACCAATTATTTGCTAAAACTGTTGACCTTCAATGATTCGGAGAGAGAAACCCACGTGCCCTGTTGACGAACACCAGAAAGAACGTTGAGAAAAATTCACCAGCCACGTGCACCAATGAATACAGAAGGAAAGCCCCTCCGATAGGAGCACAAGTACAGCAGACTACAAATTATTTTCTAAAACTGTTGACCTTCTAGGTTTCGGAGAGGGAAACCCACGTGCCCTGTTGACGAACACCAGAAAAAACGTTGAGAAAAATTCACCAGCCACGTGAACCAATGAATATAGAAGGAAACCCTCTCCTATAGCAGCACAAGTACAGCAGACTACCAATTATTTGCTAAAACTGTTGACCTTCAATGATTCGGATAGAGAAACCCACGTGCCCTGTTGACGAACACCAGAAAAAACGTTGAGAAAAATTCACCAGCCACGTGCACCAATGAATATAGAAGGAAAGGCCCTCCGATAGGAGCACAAGTACAGCAGACTACAAATTATTTTCTAAAACTGTTGACCTTCTAGGTTTCGGAGAGAGAAACCCACGTGCCCTGTTGACGAACACCAGAAAAAACGTTGAGAAAAATTCACCAGCCACGTGCACCAATGAATATAGAAGGAAAGCCCCTCCGATAGCAGCACAAGTACAGCGGACTACCAATTATTTGCTAAAACTGTTGACCTTCAATGATTCGGAGAGAGAAACCCACGTGCCCTGTTGACGAACACCAGAAAGAACGTTGAGAAAAATTCACCAGCCACGTGCACCAATGAATACAGAAGGAAAGCCCCTCCGATAGGAGCACAAGTACAGCAGACTACAAATTATTTTCTAAAACTGTTGACCTACTAGGTTTCGGAGAGGGAAACCCACGTGCCCTGTTGACGAACACCAGAAAAAACGTTGAGAAAAATTCACCAGCCACGTGAACCAATGAATATAGAGGGAAACCCTCTCCTATAGCAGCACAAGTACAGCAGACTACCAATTATTTGCTAAAACTGTTGACCTTCAATGATTCGGATAGAGAAACCCACGTGCCCTGTTGACGAACACCAGAAAAAACGTTGAGAAAAATTCACCAGCCACGTGCACCAATGAATATAGAAGGAAAGCCCCCCCGATAGCAGCACAAGTACAGCAGACTACCAATTATTTGCTAAAACTGTTGACTTTCAATGATTCGGATAGAGAAACCTACGTGCCCTGTTGACGAACACCAGAAAAAACGTTGAGAAAAATTCACCAGCCACGTGCACCAATGAATATAGAAGGAAAGGCCCTCCGATAGGAGCACAAGTACAGCAGACTACAAATTATTTTCTAAAACTGTTGACCTTCTAGGTTTCGGAGAGAGAAACCCACGTGCCCTGTTGAAGAACACCAGAAAAAACGTTGAGAAAAATTCACCAGCCACGTGCACCAATGAATATAGAAGGAAAGCCCCTCCGATAGGAGCACAAGTACAGCAGACTACAAATTATTTTCTAAAACTGTTGACCTTCTAGGTTTCGGAGAGAGAAACCCACGTGCCCTGTTGACGAACACCAGAAAAAACGTTGAGAAAAATTCACCAGCCACGTGCACCAATGAATATAGAAGGAAAGCCCCCCCGATAGCAGCACAAGTACAGCAGACTACCAATTATTTGCTAAAACTGTTGACCTTCAATGATTCGGATAGAGAAACCTACGTGCCCTGTTGACGAACACCAGAAAAAACGTTGAGAAAAATTCACCAGCCACGTGCACCAATGAATATAGAAGGAAAGCCCCTCCGATAGCAGCACAAGTACAGCAGACCACCAATTATTTGCTAAAACTGTTGACCTTCAATGATTCGGAGAGAGAAACCCACGTGCCCTGATGACGAACACCAGAAAAAACGTTGAGAAAAATTCACCAGCCACGTGCACCAATGAATATAGAAGGAAAGCCCGTCCGATAGCAGCACAAGTACAGCAGACTACCAATTATTTGCTAAAACTGTTGACCTTCAATGATTCGGAGAGAGAAACCCACGTGCCCTGTTGACGAACACCAGAAAAAACGTTGAGAAAAATTCACCAGCCACGTGCACCAATGAATATAGAAGGAAAGCCTCTCCTATAGCAGCACAATTACAGCAGACTACCAATTATTTGCTAAAACTGTTGACCTTCAATGATTCGGATAGAGAAACCCACGTGCCCTGTTGAAGAACACCAGAAAAAACGTTGAGAAAAATTCACCAGCCACGTGCACCAATGAATATAGAAGGAAAGCCCCCCCGATAGCAGCACAAGTACAGCAGACTACCAATTATTTGCTAAAACTGTTGACCTTCAATGATTCAGAGAGAGAAACCCACGTGCCCTGATGACGAACACCAGAAAAAACGTTGAGAAAAATTCACCAGCCTCGTGCACCAATGAATATAGAAGGAAAGCCCCCCCGATAGCAGCACAAGTACAGCAGACTACCAATTATTTGCTAAAACTGTTGACCTTCAATGATTCGGATAGAGAAACCTACGTGCCCTGTTGACGAACACCAGAAAAAACGTTGAGAAAAATTCACCAGCCACGTGCACCAATGAATATAGAAGGAAAGCCCCTCCGATAGCAGCACAAGTACAGCAGACCACCAATTATTTACTAAAACTGTTGACCTTCAATGATTCGGAGAGAGAAACCCACGTGCCCTGATGACGAACACCAGAAAAAACGTTGAGAAAAATTCACCAGCCACGTGCACCAATGAATATAGAAGGAAAGCCCCTCCGATAGCAGCACAAGTACAGCAGACTACCAATTATTTGCTAAAACTGTTGACCTTCAATGATTCGGAGAGAGAAACCCACGTGCCCTGTTGACGAACACCAGAAAGAACGTTGAGAAAAATTCACCAGCCACGTGCACCAATGAATACAGAAGGAAAGCCCCTCCGATAGGAGCACAAGTACAGCAGACTACAAATTATTTTCTAAAACTGTTGACCCTCTAGGTTTCGGAGAGGGAAACCCACGTGCCCTGTTGACGAACACCAGAAAAAACGTTGAGAAAAATTCACCAGCCACGTGAACCAATGAATATAGAAGGAAAGCCCCTCCGATAGGAGCACAAGTACAGCAGACTACCAATTCTTTGCTAAAACTGTTGACCTTCAATGATTCGGATAGAGAAACCCACGTGCCCTGTTGACGAACACCAGAAAGAACGTTGAGAAAAATTCACCAGCCACGTGCACCAATGAATACAGAAGGAAAGCCCCTCCGATAGGAGCACAAGTACAGCAGACTACAAATTATTTGCTAAAACTGTTGACCTTCAATGATTCGGAGAGAGAAACCCACGTGCCCTGTTGACGAACACCAGAAAGAACGTTGAGAAAAATTCACCAGCCACGTGCACCAATGAATACAGAAGGAAAGCCCCTCCGATAGGAGCACAAGTACAGCAGACTACCAATTCTTTGCTAAAACTGTTGACCTTCAATGATTCGGATAGAGAAACCCACGTGCCCTGTTGACGAACACCAGAAAAAACGTTGAGAAAAATTCACCAGCCACGTGCACCAATAATATAGAAGGAAAGCCTCTCTTATAGCAGCACAAGTACAGCAGACTACCAATTATTTGCTAAAACTGTTGACCTTCAATGATTCGGATAGAGAAACCCACGTGCCCTGTTGAAGAACACCAGAAAAAACGTTGAGAAAAATTCACCAGCCACGTGCACCAATGAATATAGAAGGAAAGCCCCTCTGATAGGAGCACAAGTACAGCAGACTACAAATTATTTTCTAAAACTGTTGACCTTCTAGGTTTCGGAGAGAGAAACCCACGTGCCCTGTTGACGAACACCAGAAAAAACGTTGAGAAAAATTCACCAGCCACGTGCACCAATGAATATAGAAGGAAAGCCCCTCCGATAGCAGCACAAGTACAGCAGACCACCAATTATTTGCTAAAACTGTTGACCTTCAATGATTCGGAGAGAGAAACCCACGTGCCCTGATGACGAACACCAGACAAAACGTTGAGAAAAATTCACCAGCCACGTGCACCAATGAATATAGAAGGAAAGCCCCTCCGATAGCAGCACAAGTACAGCAGACTACCAATTATTTTCTAAAACTGTTGACCTTCTAGGTTTCGGAGAGAGAAACCCACGTGCCCTGTTGATGAACACCAGAAAAAACGTTGAGAAATATTCACCAGCCACGTGCACCAATAATATAGAAGGAAAGCCTCTCCTATAGCAGCACAAGTACAGCAGACTACCAATTATTTGCTAAAACTGTTGACCTTCAATGATTCGGATAGAGAAACCCACGTGCCCTGTTGAAGAACACCAGAAAAAACGTTGAGAAAAATTCACCAGCCACGTGCACCAATGAATATAGAAGGAAAGCCCCTCCGATAGCAGCACAAGTACAGCAGACCACCAATTATTTGCTAAAACTGTTGACCTTCAATGATTCGGAGAGAGAAACCCACGTGCCCTGATGACGAACACCAGAAAAAACGTTGAGAAAAATTCACCAGCCACGTGCACCAATGAATATAGAAGGAAAGCCCGTCCGATAGCAGCACAAGTACAGCAGACTACCAATTATTTGCTAAAACTGATGACCTTCAATGATTCGGAGAGAGAAACCCACGTGCCCTGTTGACGAACACCAGAAAGAACGTTGAGAAAAATTCACCAGCCACGTGCACCAATGAATACAGAAGGAAAGCCCCTCCGATAGGAGCACAAGTACAGCAGACTACAAATTATTTTCTAAAACTGTTGACCTTCTAGGTTTCGGAGAGAGAAACCCACGTGCCCTGTTGACGAACACCAGAAAAAACGTTGAGAAAAATTCACCAGCCACGTGAACCAATGAATATAGAAGGAAACCCTCTCCTATAGCAGCACAAGTACAGCAGACTACCAATTATTTGCTAAAACTGTTGACCTTCAATGATTCGGATAGAGAAACCCACGTGCCCTGTTGACGAACACCAGAAAAAACGTTGAGAAAAATTCACCAGCCACGTGCACCAATGAATATAGAAGGAAAGGCCCTCCGATAGGAGCACAAGTACAGCAGACTACAAATTATTTTCTAAAACTGTTGACCTTCTAGGTTTCGGAGAGAGAAACCCACATGCCCTGTTGACGAACACCAGAAAAAACGTTGAGAGAAATTCACCAGCCACGTGCACCAATGAATATAGAAGGAAAGCCCCTCCGATAGGAGCACAAGTACAGCAGACTACAAATTATTTTCTAAAACTGTTGACCTTCTAGGTTTCGGAGAGAGAAACCCACGTGCCCTGTTGACGAACACCAGAAAAAACGTTGAGAAAAATTCACCGGCCACGTGCACCAATGAATATAGAAGGAAAGCCCCCCCGATAGCAGCACAAGTACAGCAGACCACCAATTATTTGCTAAAACTGTTGACCTTCAATGATTCGGAGAGTGAAACCCACGTGCCCTGATGACGAACACCAGAAAAAACGTTGAGAAAAATTCACCAGCCACGTGCACCAATGAATATAGAAGGAAAGCCCCTCCGATAGCAGCACAAGTACGGCAGACTACCAATTATTTGCTAAAACTGTTGACCTTTAATGATTCGGAGAGAGAAACCCACGTGCCCTGTTGACGAACACCAGAAAGAACGTTGAGAAAAATTCACCAGCCACGTGCACCAATGAATATAGAAGGAAAGCCCCTCCGATAGGAGCACAAGTACAGCAGACTACCAATTATTTGCTGAAACTGTTGACCTTCAATGATTCGGATAGAGAAACCCACGTGCCCTGTTGACGAACACCAGAAAAAACGTTGAGAAAAATTCACCAGCCACGTGCACCAATGAATATAGAAGGAAAGGCCCTCCGATAGGAGCACAAGTACAGCAGACTACAAATTATTTTCTAAAACTGTTGACCTTCTAGGTTTCGGAGAGAGAAACCCACATGCCCTGTTGACGAACACCAGAAAAAACGTTGAGAAAAATTCACCAGCCACGTGCACCAATGAATATAGAAGGAAAGCCCCTCCGATAGGAGCACAAGTATAGCAGACTACAAATTATTTTCTAAAACTGTTGACCTTCTAGGTTTCGGAGAGAGAAACCCACGTGCCCTGTTGACGAACACCAGAAAAAACGTTGAGAAAAATTCACCAGCCACGTGCACCAATAATATAGAAGGAAAGCCTCTCCTATAGCAGCACAACTACAGCAGACTACCAATTATTTGCTAAAACTGTTGACCTTCAATGATTCGGATAGAGAAACCCACGTGCCCTGTTGAAGAACACCAGAAAAAACGTTGAGAAAAATTCACCAGCCACGTGCACCAATGAATATAGAAGGAAAGCCCCTCCGATAGCAGCATAAGTACAGCAGACCACCAATTATTTGCTAAAACTGTTGACCTTCAATGATTCGGAGAGAGAAACCCACGTGCCCTGATGACGAACACCAGAAAAAACGTTGAGAAAAATTCACCAGCCACGTGCACCAATGAATATAGAAGGAAAGCCCGTCCGATAGCAGCACAAGTACAGCAGACTACCAATTATTTGCTAAAACTGTTGACCTTCAATGATTCGGAGAGAGAAACCCACGTGCCCTGTTGACGAACACCAGAAAGAACGTTGAGAAAAATTCACCAGCCACGTGCACCAATGAATACAGAAGGAAAGCCCCTCCGATAGGAGCACAAGTACAGCAGACTACAAATTATTTTCTAAAACTGTTGACCTTCTAGGTTTCGGAGAGAGAAACCCACGTGCCCTGTTGACGAACACCAGAAAAAACGTTGAGAAAAATTCACCAGCCACGTGCACCAATAATATAGAAGGAAAGCCTCTCCTATAGCAGCACAAGTACAGCAGACTACCAATTATTTGCTAAAACTGTTGACCTTCAATGATTCGGATAGAGAAACCCACGTGCCCTGTTGAAGAACACCAGAAAAAACGTTGAGAAAAATTCACCAGCCACGTGCACCAATGAATATAGAAGGAAAGCCCCTCCGATAGGAGCACAAGTACAGCAGACTACAAATTATTTTCTAAAACTGTTGACCTTCTAGGTTTCGGAGAGAGAAACCAACGTGCCCTGTTGACGAACACCAGAAAAAACGTTGAGAAAAATTCACCAGCCACGTGCACCAATGAATATAGAAGGAAAGCCCCCCCGATAGCAGCACAAGTACAGCAGACTACCAATTATTTGCTAAAACTGTTGACCTTCAATGATTCGGATAGAGAAACCTACGTGCCCTGTTGACGAACACCAGAAAAAACGTTGAGAAAAATTCACCAGCCACGTGCACCAATGAATATAGAAGGAAAGGCCCTCCGATAGGAGCACAAGTACAGCAGACTACAAATTATTTTCTAAAACTGTTGACCTTCTAGGTTTCGGAGAGAGAAACCCACGTGCCCTGTTGAAGAACACCAGAAAAAACGTTGAGAAAAATTCACCAGCCACGTGCACCAATGAATATAGAAGGAAAGCCCCTCCGATAGGAGCACAAGTACAGCAGACTACAAATTATTTTCTAAAACTGTTGACCTTCTAGGTTTCGGAGAGAGAAACCCACGTGCCCTGTTGACGAACACCAGAAAAAACGTTGAGAAAAATTCACCAGCCACGTGCACCAATGAATATAGAAGGAAAGCCCCCCCGATAGCAGCACAAGTACAGCAGACTACCAATTATTTGCTAAAACTGTTGACCTTCAATGATTCGGATAGAGAAACCTACGTGCCCTGTTGACGAACACCAGAAAAAACGTTGAGAAAATTTCACCAGCCACGTGCACCAATGAATATAGAAGGAAAGCCCCTCCGATAGCAGCACAAGTACAGCAGACCACCAATTATTTGCTAAAACTGTTGACCTTCAATGATTCGGAGAGAGAAACCCACGTGCCCTGATGACGAACACCAGAAAAAACGTTGAGAAAAATTCACCAGCCACGTGCACCAATGAATATAGAAGGAAAGCCCCTCCGATAGGAGCACAAGTATAGCAGACTATAAATTATTTTCTAAAACTGTTGACCTTCTAGGTTTCGGAGAGAGAAACCCACGTGCCCTGTTGACGAACACCAGAAAAAACGTTGAGAAAAATTCACCAGCCACGTGCACCAATAATATAGAAGGAAAGCCTCTCCTATAGCAGCACAAGTACAGCAGACTACCAATTATTTGCTAAAACTGTTGACCTTCAATGATTCGGATAGAGAAACCCACGTGCCCTGTTGAAGAACACCAGAAAAAACGTTGAGAAAAATTCACCAGCCACGTGCACCAATGAATATAGAAGGAAAGCCCCTCCGATAGGAGCACAAGTACAGCAGACTACAAATTATTTTCTAAAACTGTTGACCTTCTAGGTTTCGGAGAGAGAAACCAACGTGCCCTGTTGACGAACACCAGAAAAAACGTTGAGAAAAATTCACCAGCCACGTGCACCAATGAATATAGAAGGAAAGCCCCCCCGATAGCAGCACAAGTACAGCAGACTACCAATTATTTGCTAAAACTGTTGACCTTCAATGATTCGGATAGAGAAACCTACGTGCCCTGTTGACGAACACCAGAAAAAACGTTGAGAAAAATTCACCAGCCACGTGCACCAATGAATATAGAAGGAAAGGCCCTCCGATAGGAGCAAAAGTACAGCAGACTACAAATTATTTTCTAAAACTGTTGACCTTCTAGGTTTCGGAGAGAGAAACCCACGTGCCCTGTTGAAGAACACCAGAAAAAACGTTGAGAAAAATTCACCAGTCACGTGCACCAATGAATATAGAAGGAAAGCCCCTCCGATAGGAGCACAAGTACAGCAGACTACAAATTATTTTCTAAAACTGTTGACCTTCTAGGTTTCGGAGAGAGAAACCACGTGCCCTGTTGACGAACACCAGAAAAAACGTTGAGAAAAATTCACCAGCCACGTGCACCAATGAATATAGAAGGAAAGCCCCCCCGATAGCAGCACAAGTACAGCAGACTACCAATTATTTGCTAAAACTGTTGACCTTCAATGATTCGGATAGAGAAACCTACGTGCCCTGTTGACGAACACCAGAAAAAACGTTGAGAAAATTTCACCAGCCACGTGCACCAATGAATATAGAAGGAAAGCCCCTCCGATAGCAGCACAAGTACAGCAGACCACCAATTATTTGCTAAAACTGTTGACCTTCAATGATTCGGAGAGAGAAACCCACGTGCCCTGATGACGAACACCAGAAAAAACGTTGAGAAAAATTCACCAGCCACGTGCACCAATGAATATAGAAGGAAAGCCCGTCCGATAGCAGCACAAGTACAGCAGACTACCAATTATTTGCTAAAACTGTTGACCTTCAATGATTCGGAGAGAGAAACCCACGTGCCCTGTTGACGAACACCAGAAAAAACGTTGAGAAAAATTCACCAGCCACGTGCACCAATGAATATAGAAGGAAAGCCTCTCCTATAGCAGCACAAGTACAGCAGACTACCAATTATTTGCTAAAACTGTTGACCTTCAATGATTCGGATAGAGAAACCCACGTGCCCTGTTGAAGAACACCAGAAAAAACGTTGAGAAAAATTCACCAGCCACGTGCACCAATGAATATAGAAGGAAAGCCCCTCCGATAGGAGCACAAGTACAGCAGACTACAAATTATTTTCTAAAACTGTTGACCTTCTATGTTTCGGAGAGAGAAACCCACGTGCCCTGTTGACGAACACCAGAAAAAACGTTGAGAAAAATTCACCAGCCACGTGCACCAATGAATATAGAAGGAAAGCCCCCCCGATAGCAGCACAAGTACAGCAGACTACCAATTATTTGCTAAAACTGTTGACCTTCAATGATTCGGATAGAGAAACCTACGTGCCCTGTTGACGAACACCAGAAAAAACGTTGAGAAAAATTCACCAGCCACGTGCACCAATGAATATAGAAGGAAAGCCCCTCCGATAGCAGCACAAGTACAGCAGACCACCAATTATTTGCTAAAACTGTTGACCTTCAATGATTCGGAGAGAGAAACCCACGTGCCCTGATGACGAACACCAGAAAAAACGTTGAGAAAAATTCACCAGCCTCGTGCACCAATGAATATAGAAGGAAAGCCCCCCCGATAGCAGCACAAGTACAGCAGACTACCAATTATTTGCTAAAACTGTTGACCTTCAATGATTCGGATAGAGAAACCTACGTGCCCTGTTGACGAACACCAGAAAAAACGTTGAGAAAAATTCACCAGCCACGTGCACCAATGAATATAGAAGGAAAGCCCCTCCGATAGCAGCACAAGTACAGCAGACCACCAATTATTTGCTAAAACTGTTGACCTTCAATGATTCGGAGAGAGAAACCCACGTGCCCTGATGACGAACACCAGAAAAAACGTTGAGAAAAATTCACCAGCCACGTGCACCAATGAATATAGAAGGAAAGCCCCTCCGATAGCAGCACAAGTACAGCAGACTACCAATTATTTGCTAAAACTGTTGACCTTCAATGATTCGGAGAGAGAAACCCACGTGCCCTGTTGACGAACACCAGAAAGAACGTTGAGAAAAATTCACCAGCCACGTGCACCAATGAATACAGAAGGAAAGCCCCTCCGATAGGAGCACAAGTACAGCAGACTACAAATTATTTTCTAAAACTGTTGACCTTCTAGGTTTCGGAGAGGGAAACCCACGTGCCCTGTTGACGAACACCAGAAAAAACGTTGAGAAAAATTCACCAGCCACGTGAACCAATGAATATAGAAGGAAACCCTCTCCTATAGCAGCACAAGTACAGCAGACTACCAATTATTTGCTAAAACTGTTGACCTTCAATGATTCGGATAGAGAAACCCACGTGCCCTGTTGACGAACACCAGAAAAAACGTTGAGAAAAATTCACCAGCCACGTGCACCAATAATATAGAAGGAAAGCCTCTCCTATAGCAGCACAAGTACAGCAGACTACCAATTATTTGCTAAAACTGTTGACCTTCAATGATTCGGATAGAGAAACCCACGTGCCCTGTTGAAGAACACCAGAAAAAACGTTGAGAAAAATTCACCAGCCACGTGCACCAATGAATATAGAAGGAAAGCCCCTCCGATAGGAGCACAAGTACAGCAGACTACAAATTATTTTCTAAAACTGTTGACCTTCTAGGTTTCGGAGAGAGAAACCCACGTGCCCTGTTGACGAACACCAGAAAAAACGTTGGGAAAAATTCACCAGCCACGTGCACCAATGAATATAGAAGGAAAGCCCCTCCGATAGCAGCACAAGTACAGCAGACCACCAATTATTTGCTAAAACTGTTGACCTTCAATGATTCGGAGAGAGAAACCCACGTGCCCTGATGACTTAAACCAGAAAAAACGTTGAGAAAAATTCACCAGCCACGTGCACCAATGAATATAGAAGGAAAGGCCCTCCGATAGGAGCACAAGTACAGCAGACTACAAATTATTTTCTAAAACTGTTGACCTTCTAGGTTTCGGAGAGAGAAACCCACATGCCCTGTTGACGAACACCAGAAAAAACGTTGAGAAAAATTCACCAGCCACGTGCACCAATGAATATAGAAGGAAAGCCCCTCCGATAGGAGCACAAGTACAGCAGACTACAAATTATTTTCTAAAACTGTTGACCTTCTAGGTTTCGGAGAGAGAAACCCACGTGCCCTGTTGACGAACACCAGAAAAAACGTTGAGAAAAATTCACCAGCCACGTGCACCAATAATATAGAAGGAAAGCCTCTCCTATAGCAGCACAAGTACAGCAGACTACCAATTATTTGCTAAAACTGTTGACCTTCAATAATTCGGATAGAGAAACCCACGTGCCCTGTTGAAGAACACCAGAAAAAACGTTGAGAAAAATTCACCAGCCACGTGCACCAATGAATATAGAAGGAAAGGCCCTCCGATAGGAGCACAAGTACAGCAGACTACAAATTATTTTCTAAAACTGTTGACCTTCTAGGTTTCGGAGAGAGAAACCCACGTGCCCTGTTGAAGAACACCAGAAAAAACGTTGAGAAAAATTCACCAGCCACGTGCACCAATGAATATAGAAGGAAAGCCCCTCCGATAGGAGCACAAGTACAGCAGACTACAAATTATTTTCTAAAACTGTTGACCTTCTAGGTTTCGGAGAGAGAAACCCACGTGCCCTGTTGACGAACACCAGAAAAAACGTTGAGAAAAATTCACCAGCCACGTGCACCAATGAATATAGAAGGAAAGCCCCCCCGATAGCAGCACAAGTACAGCAGACTACCAATTATTTGCTAAAACTGTTGACCTTCAATGATTCGGATAGAGAAACCTACGTGCCCTGTTGACGAACACCAGAAAAAACGTTGAGAAAATTTCACCAGCCACGTGCACCAATGAATATAGAAGGAAAGCCCCTCCGATAGCAGCACAAGTACAGCAGACCACCAATTATTTGCTAAAACTGTTGACCTTCAATGATTCGGAGAGAGAAACCCACGTGCCCTGATGACGAACACCAGAAAAAACGTTGAGAAAAATTCACCAGCCACGTGCACCAATGAATATAGAAGGAAAGCCCCTCCGATAGGAGCACAAGTATAGCAGACTATAAATTATTTTCTAAAACTGTTGACCTTCTAGGTTTCGGAGAGAGAAACCCACGTGCCCTGTTGACGAACACCAGAAAAAACGTTGAGAAAAATTCACCAGCCACGTGCACCAATAATATAGAAGGAAAGCCTCTCCTATAGCAGCACAAGTACAGCAGACTACCAATTATTTGCTAAAACTGTTGACCTTCAATGATTCGGATAGAGAAACCCACGTGCCCTGTTGAAGAACACCAGAAAAAACGTTGAGAAAAATTCACCAGCCACGTGCACCAATGAATATAGAAGGAAAGCCCCTCCGATAGGAGCACAAGTACAGCAGACTACAAATTATTTTCTAAAACTGTTGACCTTCTAGGTTTCGGAGAGAGAAACCAACGTGCCCTGTTGACGAACACCAGAAAAAACGTTGAGAAAAATTCACCAGCCACGTGCACCAATGAATATAGAAGGAAAGCCCCCCCGATAGCAGCACAAGTACAGCAGACTACCAATTATTTGCTAAAACTGTTGACCTTCAATGATTCGGATAGAGAAACCTACGTGCCCTGTTGACGAACACCAGAAAAAACGTTGAGAAAAATTCACCAGCCACGTGCACCAATGAATATAGAAGGAAAGGCCCTCCGATAGGAGCAAAAGTACAGCAGACTACAAATTATTTTCTAAAACTGTTGACCTTCTAGGTTTCGGAGAGAGAAACCCACGTGCCCTGTTGAAGAACACCAGAAAAAACGTTGAGAAAAATTCACCAGTCACGTGCACCAATGAATATAGAAGGAAAGCCCCTCCGATAGGAGCACAAGTACAGCAGACTACAAATTATTTTCTAAAACTGTTGACCTTCTAGGTTTCGGAGAGAGAAACCACGTGCCCTGTTGACGAACACCAGAAAAAACGTTGAGAAAAATTCACCAGCCACGTGCACCAATGAATATAGAAGGAAAGCCCCCCCGATAGCAGCACAAGTACAGCAGACTACCAATTATTTGCTAAAACTGTTGACCTTCAATGATTCGGATAGAGAAACCTACGTGCCCTGTTGACGAACACCAGAAAAAACGTTGAGAAAATTTCACCAGCCACGTGCACCAATGAATATAGAAGGAAAGCCCCTCCGATAGCAGCACAAGTACAGCAGACCACCAATTATTTGCTAAAACTGTTGACCTTCAATGATTCGGAGAGAGAAACCCACGTGCCCTGATGACGAACACCAGAAAAAACGTTGAGAAAAATTCACCAGCCACGTGCACCAATGAATATAGAAGGAAAGCCCGTCCGATAGCAGCACAAGTACAGCAGACTACCAATTATTTGCTAAAACTGTTGACCTTCAATGATTCGGAGAGAGAAACCCACGTGCCCTGTTGACGAACACCAGAAAAAACGTTGAGAAAAATTCACCAGCCACGTGCACCAATGAATATAGAAGGAAAGCCTCTCCTATAGCAGCACAAGTACAGCAGACTACCAATTATTTGCTAAAACTGTTGACCTTCAATGATTCGGATAGAGAAACCCACGTGCCCTGTTGAAGAACACCAGAAAAAACGTTGAGAAAAATTCACCAGCCACGTGCACCAATGAATATAGAAGGAAAGCCCCTCCGATAGGAGCACAAGTACAGCAGACTACAAATTATTTTCTAAAACTGTTGACCTTCTATGTTTCGGAGAGAGAAACCCACGTGCCCTGTTGACGAACACCAGAAAAAACGTTGAGAAAAATTCACCAGCCACGTGCACCAATGAATATAGAAGGAAAGCCCCCCCGATAGCAGCACAAGTACAGCAGACTACCAATTATTTGCTAAAACTGTTGACCTTCAATGATTCGGATAGAGAAACCTACGTGCCCTGTTGACGAACACCAGAAAAAACGTTGAGAAAAATTCACCAGCCACGTGCACCAATGAATATAGAAGGAAAGCCCCTCCGATAGCAGCACAAGTACAGCAGACCACCAATTATTTGCTAAAACTGTTGACCTTCAATGATTCGGATAGAGAAACCCACGTGCCCTGTTGACGAACACCAGAAAAAACGTTGAGAAAAATTCACCAGCCACGTGCACCAATAATATAGAAGGAAAGCCTCTCCTATAGCAGCACAAGTACAGCAGACTACCAATTATTTGCTAAAACTGTTGACCTTCAATGATTCGGAGAGAGAAACCCACGTGCCCTGATGACGAACACCAGAAAAAACGTTGAGAAAAATTCACCAGCCTCGTGCACCAATGAATATAGAAGGAAAGCCCCCCCGATAGCAGCACAAGTACAGCAGACTACCAATTATTTGCTAAAACTGTTGACCTTCAATGATTCGGATAGAGAAACCTACGTGCCCTGTTGACGAACACCAGAAAAAACGTTGAGAAAAATTCACCAGCCACGTGCACCAATGAATATAGAAGGAAAGCCCCTCCGATAGCAGCACAAGTACAGCAGACTACCAATTATTTGCTAAAACTGTTGACCTTCAATGATTCGGAGAGAGAAACCCACGTGCCCTGTTGACGAACACCAGAAAGAACGTTGAGAAAAATTCACCAGCCACGTGCACCAATGAATACAGAAGGAAAGCCCCTCCGATAGGAGCACAAGTACAGCAGACTACAAATTATTTTCTAAAACTGTTGACCTTCTAGGTTTCGGAGAGGGAAACCCACGTGCCCTGTTGACGAACACCAGAAAAAACGTTGAGAAAAATTCACCAGCCACGTGAACCAATGAATATAGAAGGAAACCCTCTCCTATAGCAGCACAAGTACAGCAGACTACCAATTATTTGCTAAAACTGTTGACCTTCAATGATTCGGATAGAGAAACCCACGTGCCCTGTTGACGAACACCAGAAAAAACGTTGAGAAAAATTCACCAGCCACGTGCACCAATAATATAGAAGGAAAGCCTCTCCTATAGCAGCACAAGTACAGCAGACTACCAATTATTTGCTAAAACTGTTGACCTTCAATGATTCGGATAGAGAAACCCACGTGCCCTGTTGAAGAACACCAGAAAAAACGTTGAGAAAAATTCACCAGCCACGTGCACCAATGAATATAGAAGGAAAGCCCCTCCGATAGGAGCACAAGTACAGCAGACTACAAATTATTTTCTAAAACTGTTGACCTTCTAGGTTTCGGAGAGAGAAACCCACGTGCCCTGTTGACGAACACCAGAAAAAACGTTGGGAAAAATTCACCAGCCACGTGCACCAATGAATATAGAAGGAAAGCCCCTCCGATAGCAGCACAAGTACAGCAGACCACCAATTATTTGCTAAAACTGTTGACCTTCAATGATTCGGAGAGAGAAACCCACGTGCCCTGATGACTTAAACCAGAAAAAACGTTGAGAAAAATTCACCAGCCACGTGCACCAATGAATATAGAAGGAAAGGCCCTCCGATAGGAGCACAAGTACAGCAGACTACAAATTATTTTCTAAAACTGTTGACCTTCTAGGTTTCGGAGAGAGAAACCCACATGCCCTGTTGACGAACACCAGAAAAAACGTTGAGAAAAATTCACCAGCCACGTGCACCAATGAATATAGAAGGAAAGCCCCTCCGATAGGAGCACAAGTACAGCAGACTACAAATTATTTTCTAAAACTGTTGACCTTCTAGGTTTCGGAGAGAGAAACCCACGTGCCCTGTTGACGAACACCAGAAAAAACGTTGAGAAAAATTCACCAGCCACGTGCACCAATAATATAGAAGGAAAGCCTCTCCTATAGCAGCACAAGTACAGCAGACTACCAATTATTTGCTAAAACTGTTGACCTTCAATAATTCGGATAGAGAAACCCACGTGCCCTGTTGAAGAACACCAGAAAAAACGTTGAGAAAAATTCACCAGCCACGTGCACCAATGAATATAGAAGGAAAGCCCCCCCGATAGCAGCACAAGTACAGCAGACTACCAATTATTTGCTAAAACTGTTGACCTTCAATGATTCGGATAGAGAATCCTACGTGCCCTGTTGACGAACACCAGAAAAAACGTTGAGAAAAATTCACCAGCCACGTGCACCAATGAATATAGAAGGAAAGCCCCTCCGATAGCAGCACAAGTACAGCAGACTACCAATTATTTGCTAAAACTGTTGACCTTTAATGATTCGGAGAGAGAAACCCACGTGCCCTGTTGACGAACACCAGAAAGAACGTTGAGAAAAATTCACCAGCCACGTGCACCAATGAATATAGAAGGAAAGCCCCTCCGATAGGAGCACAAGTACAGCAGACTACAAATTATTTTCTAATACTGTTGACCTTCTAGGTTTCGGAGAGGGAAACCCACGTGCCCTGTTGACGAACACCAGAAAAAACGTTGAGAAAAATTCACCAGCCACGTGAACCAATGAATATAGAAGGAAACCCTCTCCTATAGCAGCACAAGTACAGCAGACTACCAATTGTTTGCTAAAACTGTTGACCTTCAATGATTCGGAGAGTGAAACCCACGTGCCCTGATGACGAACACCAGAAAAAACGTTGAGAAAAATTCACCAGCCACGTGCACCAATGAATATAGAAGGAAAGCCCCTCCGATAGCAGCACAAGTACAGCAGACTACCAATTATTTGCTAAAACTGTTGACCTTTAATGATTCGGAGAGAGAAACCCACGTGCCCTGTCGACGAACACCAGAAAGAACGTTGAGAAAAATTCACCAGCCACGTGCACCAATGAATATAGAAGGAAAGCCCCTCCGATAGGAGCACAAGTACAGCAGACTACCAATTATTTGCTGAAACTGTTGACCTTCAATGATTCGGATAGAGAAACCCACGTGCCCTGTTGACGAACACCAGAAAAAACGTTGAGAAAAATTCACCAGCCACGTGCACCAATGAATATAGAAGGAAAGGCCCTCCGATAGGAGCACAAGTACAGCAGACTACAAATTATTTTCTAAAACTGTTGACCTTCTAGGTTTCGGAGAGAGAAACCCACATGCCCTGTTGACGAACACCAGAAAAAACGTTGAGAAAAATTCACCAGCCACGTGCACCAATGAATATAGAAGCAAAGCCCCTCCGATAGGAGCACAAGTATAGCAGACTACAAATTATTTTCTAAAACTGTTGACCTTCTAGGTTTCGGAGAGAGAAACCCACGTGCCCTGTTGACGAACACCAGAAAAAACGTTGAGAAGAATTCACCAGCCACGTGCACCAATAATATAGAAGGAAAGCCTCTCCTATAGCAGCACAAGTACAGCAGACTACCAATTATTTGCTAAAACTGTTGACCTTCAATGATTCGGATAGAGAAACCCACGTGCCCTGTTGAAGAACACCAGAAAAAACGTTGAGAAAAATTCACCAGCCACGTGCACCAATGAATATAGAAGGAAAGCCCCTCCGATAGCAGCACAAGTACAGCAGACCACCAATTATTTGCTAAAACTGTTGACCTTCAATGATTCGGAGAGAGAAACCCACGTGCCCTGATGACGAACACCAGAAAAAACGTTGAGAAAAATTCACCAGCCACGTGCACCAATGAATATAGAAGGAAAGCCCGTCCGATAGCAGCACAAGTACAGCAGACTACCAATTATTTGCTAAAACTGTTGACCTTCAATGATTCGGAGAGAGAAACCCACGTGCCCTGTTGACGAACACCAGAAAGAACGTTGAGAAAAATTCACCAGCCACGTGCACCAATGAATACAGAAGGAAAGCCCCTCCGATAGGAGCACAAGTACAGCAGACTACAAATTATTTTCTAAAACTGTTGACCTTCTAGGTTTCGGAGAGGGAAACCCACGTGCCCTGTTGACGAACACCAGAAAAAACGTTGAGAAAAATTCACCAGCCACGTGAACCAATGAATATAGAAGGAAACCCTCTCCTATAGCAGCACAAGTACAGCAGACTACAAATTATTTTCTAAAACTGTTGACCTTCTAGGTTTCGGAGAGAGAAACCCACATGCTCTGTTGACGAAAACCAGAAAAAACGTTGAGAAAAATTCACCAGCCACGTGCACCAATGAATATAGAAGGAAAGCCCCTCCGATAGGAGCACAAGTACAGCAGACTACAAATTATTTTCTAAAACTGTTGACCTTCTAGGTTTCGGAGAGAGAAACCCACGTGCCCTGTTGACGAACACCAGAAAAAACGTTGAGAAAAATTCACCAGCCACGTGCACCAATGAATATAGAAGGAAAGCCCCCCCGATAGCAGCACAAGTACAGCAGACTACAAATTATTTTCTAAAACTGTTGACCCTCTAGGTTTCGGAGAGAGAAACCAACGTGCCCTGTTGACGAACACCAGAAAAAACGTTGAGAAAAATTCACCATCCACGTGCACCAATGAATATAGACGGAAAGCCCCTCCGATAGGAACACAAGTACAGCAGACTACAAATTATTTTCTAAAACTGTTGACCTTCTAGGTTTCGGAGAGGGAAACCCACGTGCCCTGTTGCCGAACACCAGAAAAAACGTTGAGAAAAATTCACCAGCCACGTGAACCAATGAATATAGAAGGAAACCCTCTCCTATAGCAGCACAAGTACAGCAGACTACCAATTATTTGCTAAAACTGTTGACCTTCAATGATTCGGATAGAGAAACCCACGTGCCCTGTTGACGAACACCAGAAAAAACGTTGAGAAAAATTCACCAGCCACGCGCACCAATGAATATAGAAGGAAAGGCCCTCCGATAGGAGCACAAGTACAGCAGACTACAAATTATTTTCTAAAACTGTTGACCTTCTAGGTTTCGGAGAGAGAAACCCACATGCTCTGTTGACGAACACCAGAAAAAACGTTGAGAAAAATTCACCAGCCACGTGCACCAATGAATATAGAAGGAAAGCCCCTCCGATAGGAGCACAAGTACAGCAGACTACAAATTATTTTCTAAAACTGTTGACCTTCTAGGTTTCGGAGAGAGAAACCCACGTGCCCTGTTGACGAACACCAGAAAAAACGTTGAGAAAAATTCACCAGCCACGTGCACCAATGAATATAGAAGGAAAGCCCCCCCGATAGCAGCACAAGTACAGCAGACTACAAATTATTTTCTAAAACTGTTGACCCTCTAGGTTTCGGAGAGAGAAACCCACGTGCCCTGTTGACGAACACCAGAAAAAACGTTGAGAAAAATTCACCATCCACGTGCACCAATGAATATAGACGGAAAGCCCCTCCGATAGGAACACAAGTACAGCAGACTACAAATTATTTTCTAAAACTGTTGACCTTCTAGGTTTCGGAGAGAGAAACCCACGTGCCCTGTTGACGAACACCAGAAAAAACGTTGAGAAAAATTCACCATCCACGTGCACCAATGAATATAGACGGAAAGCCCCTCCGATAGGAACACAAGTACAGCAGACTACAAATTATTTTCTAAAACTGTTGACCTTCTAGGTTTCGGAGAGGGAAACCCACGTGCCCTGTTGCCGAACACCAGAAAAAACGTTGAGAAAAATTCACCAGCCACGTGAACCAATGAATATAGAAGGAAACCCTCTCCTATAGCAGCACAAGTACAGCAGACTACCAATTATTTGCTAAAACTGTTGACCTTCAATGATTCGGATAGAGAAACCCACGTGCCCTGTTGACGAACACCAGAAAAAACGTTGAGAAAAATTCACCAGCCACGCGCACCAATGAATATAGAAGGAAAGGCCCTCCGATAGGAGCACAAGTACAGCAGACTACAAATTATTTTCTAAAACTGTTGACCTTCTAGGTTTCGGAGAGAGAAACCCACATGCTCTGTTGACGAACACCAGAAAAAACGTTGAGAAAAATTCACCAGCCACGTGCACCAATGAATATAGAAGGAAAGCCCCTCCGATAGGAGCACAAGTACAGCAGACTACAAATTATTTTCTAAAACTGTTGACCTTCTAGGTTTCGGAGAGAGAAACCCACGTGCCCTGTTGACGAACACCAGAAAAAACGTTGAGAAAAATTCACCAGCCACGTGCACCAATGAATATAGAAGGAAAGCCTCCCCGATAGCAGCACAAGTACAGCAGACTACAAATTATTTTCTAAAACTGTTGACCCTCTAGGTTTCGGAGAGAGAAACCCACGTGCCCTGTTGACGAACACCAGAAAAAACGTTGAGAAAAATTCACCATCCACGTGCACCAATGAATATAGACGGAAAGCCCCTCCGATAGCAGCACAAGTACAGCAGACTACCAATTATTTGCTAAAACTGTTGACCTTCAAGAATTATGAATAGAATTCCAAGAAAAGAAGAGGGAAGTAGAATCGGTGAATGATGTTCCCACACAACCACCCCCCCCCCCTCCACCCCCTTTCAAGACACAAAAAAACACATAACACAATCTACACTTATCCCTTTTCCCCCAAAATACCAAAGCTATGATCACATAGTGACATAACTTAATATTATATTAGATGGAAGTCATTCAACGCAACTTTATAGTAAAATTTGTATCATTTATTTAAAAAATTAATAAAAGAAACAATTTTTTCAAAGTTGTGTATTTTATTTATTAATAAATTAGCGCTAAATTAGAATAGTGTTCATAATTATGGATAGCCATTAAGAAAACTATTTACGAGATGTAGAATCGGTAATAGTATCGGTTACGATAAAAATTTTATAATTGAAGTATCGGCGATAGTAATACAGACAACATCGCAATATAGGCTCGCAACGTATTGAGTTTTGACAAATGCTATACCATCCGGCGATACTGTCTGCAAGGTATCGTTCGGGGCTCGTAAAACAGAATGCGATCCTCAAAATTTTTACGCGGGGGGCACGTAATTGATTGCTTTAATAATTCCCCTGAGCTAGCCATTTTTGAAACCTTATTCCAGAACAAAACCAAAACCTAAACACAGCCCGGAACACCCACTCAGGGACACTGATGCACTTCGAACGTTTTTTGTCGGATATCCGCCTCGAAGGACCAAAAATTTGTGCGAAGCAATGTCCCAAGTCGGCTCCGAACCTGTGGTCATAAGGGAAGGTTTTTTGTTCTTGAAATAAAATTGTCAAAACACAGTTTAATGGAAAATAGGAGATTTATTCAATAAATAATATGGTACAAAAATATATACAATAAAGCCGCTATACTTAATTATAGACCTCCTAGTGAATTTGTTGTCGTCAAATTCTAGCGAATTTCGGTTCACGAAAATTCCCAAGAACCCTATAGACAAAAATTCCCTAGAAAGGAACGCGAACTTAAATACTCCCGGACTGGACAATTTTCCCTGGGGTATTCCCCAGAAAAATCCCCAGCCTCGGGAGGGAGCAGATGTGGAGAAGTGGTTTTAGGGAAGGGGAAGTCCCCTTACCCCTCAGCCGCCTTCTCCAAGAGCTCTAGTGGCTCCGAGCCACCCCAACCCCTGCGGTGAGTCTACCCCTCCCACTACCCGTTTCTTTCGAGAGCCCTGGACTGAGGGTCGGAACACTGGGTCCAAGGTAGTCCTCGGAGGCAGTGTGGAGGGGAAGGAGATGGTTTTAATTTCTCCCAGGAAGTCCCCGGAGAAATCTCCCTTAGGAGGGAGGAGATTGCCGCAGAGGGGAAGTCCCCTCTTGGTAGGCAGTGGGTGGTTTGTTGATACTTACCAACAGGATCTACCCAGAAGAGTTCGCCGGAGTAAGCGCTCGTTATGGCTTGGTGGAGGCGCTGCCCATGAGGCGTCAAAAGGTTGCCTGGTGAGGCGGTGTTGCCAAGAAGGCGGAGGTTGCCGATCAGGCGTCAAAAATTATCAGCGGTGCTCGGTTGCTGCTGCTGTTGAAGCTGCTGCTGAGCTGGTTTGGTTGCGATGGGTTCTTATCAAGGACCCATCTAAGTAATTACGCGACACTAATCTTGCCAGCGAGAGAGCTGCTGCGAGCGCTGGCCACCTAGTGGCCAAGCGCGCAAGTAGTGTCGCGTCGCGGCCGCGACGCGCCAGGGCCAGAAGACGCGCAAGCGCGCCGCGGAGAGACAAGGACAGATAGAACGGCTAGACGCTGTCGGCAGTCGGTCTAGCCGTCTAGTGTGAGCGCAAGAGAGAAAGGGAGATATTGCAGGAAAAATGCGGGATCTATTTCTCAACATTTTCCGCTCCCCCCGATCTCGAACAATAATGAAGAATTACCTGAAAGCGTAATTGTTAAAGAATTCATTATTAAAATAATATATAGACACCAACTCTAATTACTTAATTATTTTTTTTTTAAATTGAACACACAACTGACCACATATTGTTTGATTGTACGACTGATATTTATTATAATTATATTCAATTTTTATGTCTTTATTGTACCCATTTTTATCACGATGGAAATACTGTATTAATTCTATTGGTGGCTGCAAATTTCCACAAAAGAATCAAAATAATCTATATTTTTACCATGTTTAATATAACTCATCCAATGAGTACCTAAACCTTCGTAATTATCTAAACTGATAATTCCACATTCATGTTTGAATGGAAACGGTGGAAGTTTATTGCGCATAAATACACCACGAAAATGTTGTATATTTTTACACATATCGAGTAATTGAAAATTTGTTGTTAATCCGCTTATTAGTTCTTTCTTCTTTTTCTCCCTCTTAACTTTTTTTTCCATGCTTTATACCACTACCACGTTTATAAGGTGTTAGATAGAGACCACGACCTTCCATGGCTCTATTATGACGTTGTAATTCATCCAACTGTTTACGAGCCTGCTTTGCTTTATTCACTGCATTCGCTACACCAGCTGCTCCTCCAACTAATGATCCTAATGCACCCAAAATTAGTAGAATAGATAAGAATCCACCACGTTTTGCAACTTTTAGTTTTCTTGTCTTCTTTCTTTTTTTCAAACCCTTTCCTACTTTTCTTTTTACACTCATTGCAGCCCAAGATGCTGCTGAAGCAAGTCGTTCACCAAATTTAGTGTCTTTAGAAAAAACTATTTGTTTAGCGTTCTTTGCTAAAATTTTATCTGCTTCGTGTCTTTTCAATAATTCTTTACTTTGAGAATATGCAATATCATGTTCTCGACATGCAGCATCAAGTTGATTTATACCTTTTTCACCGCGTGATAATCTTTCCCGTAATCGTGTTCCGGGTCCACAAAATTGATATCCTGGTATGTGAAGCTCAAAGGGAAGATTTTTTATTACACTATTAACAAATCCTTTACCTTTCTTTATTAATAACATATAACCACAATTCAATGTTATTTTTCGAAAAAAAAATTATTTTTTTGTTTAAGAAATCTCACATGATTTAGTGAAAGATTTCAATGATACTAAGTTTTTTTTAATATGATTTATATATTGTAACGTGGTGGAATCACGTTACAGAAATGTACACATTTTTTAGTTCTTCTCAGGTCTCCCCCTTAGTGCCTCCCGTCCCCTGGAGTATGCTTGTGAGTGAGTGAGTGAGTATAGATGAACCTTCCGTGTGATGGTAATGTAGTTACCCGCTTAGGGATATTGTAATTGCCATCCACGGAAGGAGAGTAAATGTTTCTAGGACATGGTATGATTGAGGATTGAGCGAATGTTTCTAGGTTGTAGTTTATTTAGAATTACATATTATATTCCCAATGGTAAATTTTATTAGTAGCTTATAAGACCGATTCCCCTGCTCCAACAAGAGCTTGAAAACTGTTGTCCCTCTATCCTTTTCTAGCCCATACCCGATCCACATAAGTCTATCTCCCTCGCACCCATTGTCCCGTCCGCGTATGTTTACGCGTCGCTCAATCCTTCCCCTTACCGCGCTTCGCGCCGCGAGCGCCTAGTAGCGAGTCCCGTCCCCTCTCCTTACCGCGCTGACGCCTCGCGCGCCTATCTGCGTTCTCCCCTGCCCGCGCCACTACCGACCCTTCGTCGCCGACCCCGCACCGCATCGCCCCGCTGCCGAACCCCGAAGCCATAGTGTCGTCTGCTGCTAAGGACGATCACGCAGGATTCTCGCGCAGGAGCTAGCCAGCCGGCTATCGTGCCAAGTATATGGGTGATTAGCCGGAACGGCGAGAAATATGGATCGCGGATCCATACCTAATTAATGATTGGTCCCTGGATCCCGATCAGAACCATGACACCCCGGAATGAGGGGAATAATTGGGAGAACGAAGGAATATCCGTCAAATTGGACTACACTTTGTTCTACTCTTGGAGCATCCGTACGTGGTTTAGAACAGAGAGCTGGGTCGTCGCCGCGAATATTGAAATTCGGCGTATTTCAATATTGCGGGCCCCAGCCATCGATTTAGCAAAGTTTTCTGTGGAGTTCTCGTGGCGGACGTCGAGGGATCGTTGGACATCGCCGTCGGAGCCACGGAGGATTTTCCCTGCCCTATTTCCTTCTCCCCTTTGCTTTTTCCCCTGCCGCCTTCTAGTCCGTTGCTTTCCCTACGTTTTCCCCAGTTTTTCTTTTAGCTTAGTGGTTAATGAAATTATTGTGCGCGTATAATAAGTGTGCCAGGACATCGCGGGAGGCCTCTCCCCCCGAGATTTTATAGTGGAAAATAAAGATTGTGTCCCCGGATTCTTTTTGTGTAATTTTTGGTACTTCCTAACCCGGAATCCTTTCCGCGCGTTACAATATATATGTGATTTTTTATCTTTTTCCTCATAGTAACATTACTGCTGTGTGTAATTAATGAATTGCCTATTTTGAATTTAAAAAATGCGTTTCATAAAACAACGTTTAACAATACCAATTTATAATTTAGACTATAAAACCATTAAAGAACAACGTAGACATGGTGCTTTATTACCAAATACAATACGTGGAATTATTTGTGGACCATTAAATTGTGGTAAAACTAATGTTTTATTAAGTTTAATAGAAAGTACAAATGGTTTAAGATTTGAAAATATTTATGTATATTCTAAATCTCTACAACAACCTAAATATAAGTATTTAGAAGACGGTTTGTCAACAATCAATAATATTGGTTATTTTACATATTCGAATAATACCGATGTTATATCGATAAATGATGCATTACCAAACTCTATTTTTATATTTGATGATATAGCATGTGATAAACAATATCTTGTGAAAGAATATTTTTCTATGGGTAGGCATTCTAATATTGATAGTTTTTATCTGTGTCAAACATATGCAAAAATACCAAAACATTTGATTCGCGATAATGCAAATTTTTTAATTTTATTCAAACAAGATGGAACAAATTTAAACATATATATAACGATCATGTAAATACAGACATATCTTATGAAACATTTTTAAAATGATGAAATCACTGTTGACGAAATAATTACAACTTTTTGGTAATAGATAAGGATAGTTCAAGTGTTGAAGGACGTAATCGTAAAAATTTTGATCAGTTCTGTGTGTTATAATAGTGGAGATATTTGATTTGAAAATCAGTTGATTTCGTGTACGCGTGTACATTACATTGTTCGGTAAACAAAAAAATAATGGATTTTACCAATAAAAAAGTTTTAGCTAAAATTGCGAAAGCAAGTCGAGTGATTAAAAAAAAATATAAGGACTTAAAAATGGAAATAGCAGATGCTGAAAAATCTGCTAAAGAAGCTGTAACGTTATTCCCGTCAGTGCGAGGGGCCACTCACACTACGGGTTTTCCCATTACCTTCGCCCGTCCTTTTCTATCGGTATCAGGGCGCCAGTTGGTCAGTTGGGTGGCCAACAACCCTACGTTATCAATTGGGTCCTTCGACCCCATTCTCTATGCATCTTATACGGCCCTGCGGCCATGCATATGGACGGTAGCGGTAGCCAGGGTCGCTCAGTATGCTAGGTCGTGGAGAGAGGGGAGGGTCCCTTACGGAAGTCCGAGCCTCGCAGACCTGCCTGCTGAGGGGCATACATTTCTCCCTCACCACCCACACACAGGTGGTGGTGAGGAGTGCGGGAACATGCGGTATCAATTGCCAAAGCATAGCGTCTTGCCAGGAGCGGACCACCACGGAGGCAATGTTCACGGCCCGTCCAGCCATAGCGCAAGCCTATGGGATTACGGAGGGCACCGGGACACATTCCAACGGGCTAACTACGCCCCTGCACAACCCACTATGCATTGGCCGGTATCCAGTCGTGACGTACGTGCAGGCTGGCCTATAGCACACGCCTCACGTACGCGAACCGACCCATGGATGTCTGAGTGCCGCGTCACGCGCTCACCAGCACGCACGGGCACATCAGCACAGTCCCATGGTCGCGTTCCGACTGCCTGCTATGGCAGTCTGCGCACGACATTCGCGCAGCCTGCTTGACGCGCGTAACCAGCGTTCAAGCCAGACTCGATGTTCTATTTCCCCTCCTCGTGGGGACTTATAGACACTGTCATTGTTTTAGGACTCCCCGAGGCCGCTTCTCCTTATCTCAGGTTGCCTGGGTTGTTTGGCATGGCCCTGCCTTACTTCTCAGGACAACCTGGACATCGTTTACTGGAGCGCCGGTCTTTTCATCCGGGCCTCTGCCTGTCAACGGGGTCTATCCTTGACGTTAGCTATAATCCACTCGTGAGCCTATCTCACGAGTCGGTAACGTAGGGATTAATAATATCCACTGTTCGGTAGCTTTTATGTTCTTTATTCGGTATCTCGTATACGTAACGGGGAACTTCGTTACAAAGCATATAAACCCATAGTTGAACCATTAAAAATGTTAGTTCATAATTCATTACAAGTGAAAAAAGAAAAGATTAAAAATGAAGAATACGATGATGAAGAAGAAGATATGGAAAATATATTTAAAGTGGATAAAAAGAAGGGAAAAAAAGAAGAGGAAAAAAATAGGGAGGAAAGTTCTGAAAATGTGTCAGATAAATCTCTTGCAGAAAAATCAAACCAATCGATATTAGTTGATGATCCGGAAGTCTTTTTCGATATTGATAATAGTATTGGAAATTTATCCTTTGAGTATATTCAAAAATTTTATAATAATAAAAATGTTGACGTTGATCGTACATATGGAGTGTATATGTATCCTATTTCGAATCAATTAATGTTAGGAAATGTATTATTTAATACCGATGAAAATGATGATATTATTATTGGTGAAAATAAATATCCTGGTATACGTGGGCTTTACGAGCTTATTTTCATGAAACAACCGAACGAATACACTAAGGATGATGAGAAGAATTATACAAAAATATTATTAAAAACTAATGCATATCGGCGAAATAGGTCATCTGAAGATCAAATTAAAGGTAGTAGAGGTAGTAAGTATAAAAATATTATTTCTAATTTAATAACGAAAAAATCCACAACAAAATCAACAACATCTAAAACATTATCTGGTTTATCTGAAAATCAATCAAGAACAAGAGTAGCTAAAACATTACCAAGTTTGCCTGAAAGTCAATCAAGAGTAAAAGCATCTTCTTCTTTGGAAAATTCTACAAGACCAAGATCGCAATCATTTTCGGAGAGGGGATTTCAATCATCCTTATATAAACAAAAAAATTATTTATCTAGTGATGATGATGATGATGACAACGATCAAAATCAATTGATGCCCTCTAAAATGTTATTAAATAATCATGTAAAAGATTATGTTTACTGGGACAATCCAAATGTACTTGTCGATAGATTGAAATTATTAATAGCATCAAAAAACGCTGGTCATACTAATCATGATAATGAAATCATATCTACTATTGAAGAACTGCGCGAGGATGGTGTCATTGCTTAAAACATTATATTCTTGAAAAATTTTGCCAGTGTTTGTTTATAACTCACGAAGCAAGTCATAAGTTCGTTTTATAGAAGTAGTAAGAATGTCTATTAATAAGTTTGGTGGTACTAGTGATAGTAGTAGATTAAAAGATCATTTACAGTATAAAAGAAAAAGAGAAATATCAATGAATTTCAATTATTCAGAGCTTTCTTTCGACGCTCAAAATAAAAAAAATATTAATGTATTCGATCCTGAGAATATTAATGATGCTGTTACTTTAAAATATTTATATAATGTAATTTCGGAAAACAATGATAAAATTTATCAACATATTCATGAGAATACACTTTCAAAGATTAATGAAAAAGATGTTGATCTTCGTAAACATATACAAAGTGAATTACAAGATCTTAATACTAAAATATTATCACAACTTAATAGCAAGATCACAAATGTTGAAAAAATTTATTCGCTAATTGAAGGAAAATTCAAAGATCTTCGCGATCACATATTAACTGAAATAAGAAATCTTTCTGATGAAATAAAAATACATAACGAGACGAATGATATCAAGTTGAATAAAGTAAAGAATGATATTTTAACATATTCAAACGAAGAATTGACTAAATTAAGCAATTCCTTTAAAGATTTAAAAACAATAGTTAATTCAGAGATAAATAATTTTCAAAAAAACAATAAAATTCTTAGAGGTGAAAATTGATGAGAAAGCGAAAGTATTGACTGAGGAAGAAGTTAATGAAAAAATAAATGCACTTGTGAAAGAATTTAATGAGAAACTAAAAGATATTAATAAACCATTGAAAACACAATTACTATAAGAAAATTAGTCTTTCTCTGAAACAGGAATAACTTCAGGATCAATTCCACTAAAAGTTATACCTAATCCAAAAGAAGTATTGAATAAACAAATTGATCATTTCAAATCAATCTCAAACACGCAAAATAATGAAAATGAACAATTGAAAAATCAATTAAGATTGGAAAATCATCAACCTTTCTTTGGAACAGGAATAATGACTTCAGGATCAATTCCACTAAAAAAAGTTATACCTGACGCAAAAAAACAATGAAAAAGGAGAATAAATAACGTGAGTAAATTTAAAAGGATTTTTTTTTTTTAAAGAATAGTAATGAAAAGAGTTTTGATTAAACAACAACAACAACAACAATAATAATAATATCTACAATGAGTAAGGAGAAAGTTCAACTAGTAAAAGAACTTCATAGATCGGCAAGAAAAAATTGTCCACGACCTCGAGTAATAATAAAGGGATATGATGATTTATGGCAAGCAGACGTAGTTGATATGCGAGCTTACACTCATCAAAATAAGGGTAATCAATATATTTTGGTTGTTATTGATACTTTATCAAAATATGCATGGGCAGAACCGATAAAAAAAAACAGGAAATGAAGTGACTAAAGCATTTGGTAAAATTATAAAAAGTAGAAAACCAAAAAATTTACAGACTGACGATGGTAAAGAGTTTTATAACAAAACATTTCAAGATCTCATGAAGAAACATACAATCAGTCATTATTCAACATATAGTATTATGAAAGCAAGTATTGTCGAACGCTTTAATCGAACTTTAAAAAATGATATGTGGAAATTATATACAATGAATAAAACCTATAAATGGTGTTACGCGGCAAAAATCCCTAGTGGATAAAACTTGACGCGTAGAGCTAAATACGCAAGTCTCTATATGCGGTATTTGGGGACAATACAAATTAACTAAAATTAATACGATATCTTATACACCACGGTATCGTAAGACACGGAAATTCAATACTCTATGAACGATATGTTGGGCGCCAGGTCCACGTAGACCAGTTTTCTCGAGCACGACTCGATTCACGAAAATCTCTTAGTCGAAATCCAAAATACTTCCTCAAAGTGCTGGGCTAGCTCGGTCCCTAGCTGGAAAATGGAGAGGGGCAAGGTTAGGAGAGGGCCACGCTAAAATTGGTAATAGAGTCGGTAACTGGGAAATTCGAATAAAGAAAAGGCCTGATTTACCACATAAAATTCTGAGGTTTATTAACAAAACAAGCTATTCTACAGCGATCGATAATACCTCAGATTTAAACAATAGAACCGATAGGTCGAAATTCGTACCTAGATTGGCCCGCCACGTACCATTACAATTCACGATAATTCCTGAGGTGATTACCAAAGGTACCTGAGAAATGCTAGTAAAAGCTAAAACATGTCTCGCCGATACAAAATAACATACCAGGGAGATATACGAGGAAAAATACCATGAATTCAAAGAAAAGGTGGTGACTTTTGCCTATGATCATGGCCAATCACCTATACCGACAATAATTAGACGCGAATATTTGTTCAAACCGAACTACAACAATCTCACACGCCTCAAAGCGGAGAACAGATTCTTCAAGCTGAGGATAAACTGGAGACGGAATTGATATCCAACGACACTCAATCGGGGACTATCAATCCTTAAAACGATACGAAAACGCGGGCAATTTCGTTCCGGAAAACTCTACAGAAATATACCAGAATATCGAAAATTATGCCGAGCCCACGACAGGTAGGCCTCGACGCGCGACACCGCCAACGATAATTAACTACAATACTCAGGCAATTAATTCGTTCTCCCCAGCTTACTCCTAGACAATCTTCTTAATTAATTCTTTCCCGGGATCGTTATCAAATTCCTGGCCATGATCATACGCGGAACAAAAATCAAAGGCTTTCTGGCAGCTATGAGAAAGGACTCGATATAATGCAATTTAGGCAGTTACTGGCATGGTCGACCCGAGGAAGGCACTCACCCATCCGCTCAATTCTCCCGATTCATCCTCTCAAACTCTTCCCCTCGAATACGGCAGATCTTTTCAGGACAACGATGGTTCGGTAGACTCGACTAGATTCTTGGAGACGATCGCAGGTCAGGTTCAGAGAGCTCCAGACTCACTTCGGACTCCAACCAGTGCCAAATTTCGACTCTCCTCGCGGTACAGTGCTCTCTCTGTACCTCTCGATCATCCCCACCTAGTCATTAATAGGCTCGGATATCGATCGGATTACCGAATATTCACGAGGATCCGCGGTATCATGCGATCCTCTTCTCTTCACTCTTCTCTCTTCTGCTCTGTCGTCAGGCGGAAGTTCCGTCCTGAACGACTCTCAATATTGTCGTTGGCGGTAGCGGGAGCGGTAGTCTTAGGCTGAGGCTGCCCCGGAATCAATTGTCGATAGATGTTCTCCGCGATGGCGGCTAGGCGATAAATACTCCATCCTGACATGATCCTTCTTTACATTCTGAATACTCTACGTTAACTCGGGCCTAGTTGGCATAGCGCAGCGACCTATAGAGCTTCTGTTCTGGTCCCAATCTGGTTGAGTAGGGATGCGACGACTATCGGGAGTCCGGGAAGCGAGAGGGCGAAGCTACGGGGTCCGTTTCTGAGGCCCTGGAGGGTGGTGTGGTTTTCCCTGGAGGTGGCAAGGGGGTAGGGGAGCGGAGAGGCAAGGCCCCCACTCTGGTCGACACGCCGTACAAGCGATTACAGATTATAAAAGGCATAATGCGTGAGAAGAAAGCCAAAAAGTGCAACTCGAGATAGATGACTAAATATCACCACCTGGTGACGCGATAAGCAAAAGTCATATAATGGCTAAATGAACTTCTGACCTTTAGTGGTGGCGGTATTCCGCAGCGATCCTGGAGTCTCTCCTGACCTTGGCTGTAAATTCTTAGTCTAACATGCTCATAAAAGTGCGTATTTGTCGACCTCTAGTCTAATCTTTAAAATAGTCAAACTCGAGGGAGTAACCGATAGCGAGAGGAGGATTCTAGCAATTAAGTTTGTGACGCCAGCCAACCGCGTAGGATTGGCCATGTCACAATGGATAAATATTCTTCCAACAATAATTAACGACTATAATAGAAGAAAACATTGTACTACTGGCATGAAACCTATTGATATTAATGCAAAAAATTCAACACATTTATTGAATACAGTGTATAGTAATATAAAAATTGCTGCTCCAGGAAAATTTAAAGTTGGTGATTTTGTGCGTTTAAGTAAATATAAGATATTATTTTTGAAAGGATATACACCAAATTGGACTACTGAAGTGTTTAAAGTAAAAGTCATTCAAAAAACTAATCCAGTTAGTTATCTGTTGCAAGATTTGAGTAATAATGATATTAAAGGAGCATTTTATGAGCAAGAATTGTCAGAAGTTAAAGATAAAAATGCATATCTTGTGGAGAAAATATTGCGTAAAAAGGGAAATAAAGTTTTTGTAAAATGGTTAGGTTTTGATAAATCAAATAATTCATGGATAGATAAAGATAATGTATTGTAAACAATTATAAAATAAAAATATTTTATTACTTAAATATATATATTTAAGTTTTATTTTCAAACTACTTTTTCTCCTATTCTTTTCCTTTCTTTCATTTAACCACAACGATTGTGATATATATATATATATATATATACAGGGAGGTTCTCTAACGGCGGCATATAGGAGATTCGTATTAGTTGACTATAGCGCTCAAGATAATGGCTTCTGAGAACGCTGATTGGTCAATATCATGTAGTGCCAACATGAAATGGTCCGTTACCAATAGATGAATACGAAAAATAAGACCCATCCGCCATTTTGGAGTGGAGAAGTGTTTACATGCTAGTTGTAGCAGAAAGAGGTGTGATATGAAAAACTCTCAAATAGTGAGGTTACTAAAGTAAAAATGGAAAATAATGAATGGAAAGTAAGAATATTCTTACTTTCCATTCATTATTTTCCATTTTTACTTTAGTAACCTCACTATTTGAGAGTTTTTCATATCACACCTCTTTCTGCTACAACTAGCATGTAAACACTTCTCCACTCCAAAATGGCGGATGGGTCTTATTTTTCGTATTCATCTATTGGTAACGGACCATTTCATGTTGGCACTACATGATATTGACCAATCAGCGTTCTCAGAAGCCTTCATCCTGAGCGCTATAGTCAACTAACACGAATCTCCTATATGCCGCCGTTAGAGAATCTCCCTGTATATATCTAAAAACGTTGGAGTGGGGAGAATAGAGTATAATGACATGAAGTAACTCTTTCTATATCAATAGCTCCATTACCGTCAATAACATCTATTCTACAACTAATTTTATAAACAGTTCTATAAAACTTTCAATCGTCTCGCTCTCTCTCTCTCTCTCTCTCTCCCTTTCTTCACCTACTAATTTCAAAATGGATAAGTAAGTGTTATTTTCTATCAAAATATTATTTTTTAATAACTAATATTTATTCATTATTTTAGAATTACACATATATTTGATGTAGATGGTTTTAACGTGGATAATGAAATTAAATTTAAAGATGCAGCTCTTATAGATATTAATACTGGATTTATACATACAGCTAATTTTAAGTTAAATCAAGAGACACGGTAGTGTCTCGACGGCAAGTACACAAAAAAGTAGATAATGACATGTATATACGGCCGTCGAGGCACTACTCTCTTATACAGCAAGTTTGGCTGTCCTAATTTTCAAACCGATTTTTCTTTGTGAATAATCCACTATCATGATTTAAGCAAAGCTTTTCTTAAAATGGTTTTGAACGAGCTTTCATTTGAGCCCATAAACATTAAAATCAGTTCACGCAATCCAGAGATCTCATACTCTGTTAGCTATATATATTGTTACGCGCGAATTCAGGGAGAGGTATTTCTGAAAATAAGTAAGCACTCTGCTATTCTGAAATAAAATATATATATCTATTTTCTAAGTGCTTACATTCAAAAAGACTCCATTTACTATATACACTGGCTTCTCTTTGCCAGGGCTCTCCCGACCGTCTGTACGGGAAAATCTACTTTAGGCCATTGATTCGCGGACTATCATAAATACTTAAATTTTTCTGTTATCGGAGCTGCTATCTGTGCTCTCGGCGCATTCGGTCTATTTTTAATTTCTTTCAGGGCGCCAGGCCCGCAGCGGGCCACCCGAATGGCCTACGGTGTACGCGGAGCACTATTCGCCGCTTTTCCGGCTTTCCCGTGACTCTAACCTCTCTGGGTCGCCCGAGTGCCGAACCCTTCGCTAGCCGCAGGTTTTCTTCCCGTTCGCGTCGGGACCGCTCTTCTTAAAACTTACGAGTCTCTTCCCGGCAGTGACACACACCGGGCAAGAGACAGACTCGCGCTAATAAGACTGATCGCCTACCTTACTATTTCTAGGCAAAATCTCCTTCCCTAGCCTTGTTTTCGGTGCCCTTTTTTGTTTGGGGGTCCGCCTCGGGGATATCTCTAAGCGTTATCGTCCCACTTTCTGCGTCCTACCTCTTTCACACGCTAACAGGCAGTGACAGCCTCGCCGCACGCCGGTGTCGGCGCTGCAGTCGCCCGAAAGCTCTCGGTAAGTGTCCAATCGTGCGCTAGGCGCGAAAATTCAAGACTCTTAACGCGACCAAAAATCCCGTCTGGATTTCGTCACGTTACAATCCTCCCCCCTTTCATTATAGTTGGGATAGGGCTGATGATTTTTATGGACCAGGCAGATAGGATGAATAGGTTTTATTTTCTTTTGGTACAACAAGACTCAAGTTGCAACGGCTCTGTTGTGATAAAAAAAAAAATAATAAAAAAAAATAAACTTTCCAAAAAGAACAACAAAAAAAACATATATAGATTGGGAGGGGGTAGGCCCGTGCATCTCGTCCTTTCTTGACTTAGGCCTATGGCTCTGGATATCTGGAGCGGAGAAGATGGACCCGCCATTGATCCCTTTCCTGGGTCACCCGGGGGCCATTCCGGGCCCACCACTCGGCTCGGGCTGCCTCGCCTCGCCGGCCTCCGCGGACGCGGCGCTCATACCCCTCCGGGATGTGGAGGTTCCGGGTCCACCGGAGTCGCTCCGGGCGAGGGGGCATTGGTAGCCCCAGTCCAGCCCAGTAGCGGGGGCCACAACGGAGGCAGGTGGCCTCTTCCTCGTAGGCCCACCCGCACTTTGGGCAATATGGCCTTGTTTGGCCTGAGGCACACTGTCGAGGGCGGTGGCCATACTGTCCACAAGCCCAACACTGGGCGAAGGGCCGGGGGCCCTCCTCCCAGGCCACGGCCATTTGGGAGTAGGTCTCCGGGGCGGTGGCCTGGAGGAGGACCTCTCGGGGGCCTATCAAGAGTTCTCCTCCTTCGGTCTCGAGTTAGGGAGTTCGGGGGTTTGACAACCCGAAAGTCTCTAGGACCCTATTAGACGTCAACGGAGGTGGGGAGGTATTGCCTCGAGCAGGCTCCACGTCTTCTTCGAATCGATTGGTTTCATCTATTGCCCCCCCAGGGGCGAGGGGCAAGTCCTCTCCTTTAGGCAGAATATATGGCCTCAAGCCCTCGGGTACCCTACACAGGGGGATACGCTTACCGGAACGAAAGAAAGCGCGGGACATTCTTAGGCCTGGAACCGAGGAAACAGAATAATTAGGCCTCAAAAAAAATATTCGATTACATACGCAATAATCAATGATTTCGCGGCCTCAAACGTCTCTTCCAGGCCTGGGAGGAGTCAGCAGGAGGGACGACAGAGCTATTTCTGGGTTCCACAGGCCTCCGTAACACCTCCCCCCTTGGACTGTGCATAGAGGACGGCTGGTACTCCGAACAGGGCAAGGGCGTTATCGCCTGCCCCTCGGTCGTATGCACTATCTGGTCGCTCCCGGCAACCACGGCCTGAAAGGGTTTGAGGTCCGATACATGAACTTTCGGATGACTTTTACCGTTATCATCTTCCAGTTCGTACACGGCCGTAGATACAACCTTGGAGATCGAGAATGGCCCTACATAGGTGGGAGCTAGTTTGGCAGCGAATCCGTCCGCGGCGGACGACAATACATGATTACGCCGCCAAACCAGATCATCAGGCTCAAACTTTACAGCTCTCCGACCCCGGTTATAGTATTTCGCCTGTTTCGCACTCGCTCGCTCTATGTGCGTCTGCACCAGGTCGCTTAATCTACGCAGTCGTAAGACTCGGTCGATCCACGCGGTCGGATCAGTCTTCCGCAAGAGTTTAGGCTCTTCTATTTGCCTACGCACGCTACGCACGCACTCTGGATTTCTGCCGAAGTTCAGGAACGCCGGAGTCTCGCCAGTCGCTTCATGGTGTTCAGTGTTGACAGCAAAACGGAATTCGTTGAGGTGGACGTCCCAGGTACGGTGGTTAAGTCCAATGTAGGCCGAAATCATCCCTTTGACCACACGGTTGACACGTTCCACTGGGTTGGCCTGAGGATGGTAAGGCGGCGTGGTGAAATGTCGTATCCCGTGCTATTTTAGGAAGCTGCCTAGATGCTTGTTGATAAATTCTGTTCCGTTGTCCGTCAGCATAATCTCAGGTGCCCCCCACCTGTAGACTACAAGTTCTTCAAAAGCCTTGGTGATGGCAGCCCCGTTAGCATTTCGTAGAGGCTTTAGCTCTACCCATCTGCTAAAATTGTCTAGGAAGACAACGATGTACCGAAATCCATTCTTGCTAGCTGGTAGCGGTCCCATCACATCGGCTGCGACTACTGTCCAAGGTTTCTCTGCTATACGGCCTTCCATGAGTCCTATCGGTGCTTGTTGGCTTGTCTTATTCTGTTGACAAGGTTTGCACGCTCGAATGTAGGACGCGATGTCTCGGTGCATGCCAGGCCATTAGTATTGGACTAATAGGCGCTTATACGTCTTAGAGACACCAAGATGGCCTGAGGAAGGCGCAGCATGGGCATCCTCGATAGCTTCTTTCTGCAGTTTCTTCGGCAACACCAACTTCCAGGCATTATCATCATGGCCTAGCATTTCATGCGTGAGGTCGGGCTTATGGCAATAAATTCTGCCCTCCTCTACCTTCCAATCAGGAAACATCTTGGGGTGCTTCTGGATGTTGACCAGTCGGCGCTGGTACCATTCCTCCGGATGCTCTGTCATAGCCGCTACCGCATTTTCTAACTTCTTCTCTGCTAGAATGGTAGACTCCATAGCTCTTGACAGCGCATCGGGTACATGATGTAAGGCTCCTTTACGGTGGATAATCTTGTAATCACAAGCCTGCAGTGATAGAGCCCACCGAGCCAATCTCCCTGTCGGATCCTTTAAGTTGTTTAACCACCTTAGGCTGCTGTGGTCAGTCACAACGGTAAATGCATAGCCTTCTATGTATGGGCGCAGCTTCTTAATGGCCCATACTACTGCTAAACATTCTTTCTCTGTTGTTGCATATTTTCGCTCAGCGGCTGTTAGTACGCGATTCACATATACGATGGGGTGCTCTTCTCCTTCTATCTCTTGGACTAACACAGCCCCAATTGCGAAATCGCTGGCGTCAGTTTGTATCATAAACGGCTTCGTAAAGTCCGGTCTTGCTAGGACTGGGGCGGTTCAGAGAGCTTGCTTTAGCTTTGCAAAAGCTAACTGTTGTGCCTCACCCCATTGCCATTTAACGTTCTTCTTGAGTAGCTCCACCAAAGGAATCTTGTCATTCGCTAATTCAGGCAAGAATTTGGCATACCAACCTATCATTCCCAGAAATCTTCTAAGCTGCTTTAAGTTCTCAGGTGGATGGTACTCGATGATAGGCTTCAACTTTTCTTTATCAGGCGATAAGCCTTCTTGGTTCACAACATAGCCCAGGAAAGTAACTTCAGCTCTGCAGAGGTTGCTCTTCTCCCAATTTATTTCGAGGTTTGCCCTTCCTATGATGTTGATCACCCGTTCCAGCCAACGCATATGTTCCTCGAAGGTCGAAGTTACAATTATCAGATCGTCCAAATAAGCGAAGACATTAGGCTCTAGCTCTGGTCCTATCAATCGATCCATTAGCCTCTGGAACGTGGCAGGAGCGTTGGTGAGCCCATAAGGCATTCTTCGAAACTGGAACAATCCTTTTCCTGGTACGATGAAGGCTGTTATTTCTTTGCTGGTCTCTTCTAGGACGACTTGGAAGTATGCCTGGCTTAAGTCGAGTGTCGAGATATACTTAGCGGAACGCAGCTTGTCTAGTATAGCCTCCATGTGAGGCAAGGGATAGGCATCTTTTCTAGTGACTTCATTAACCGCTCTGTAATCAATACAGAAACGATGTTTGCCATTTGGTTTTGGCACTATTACGGGGCAACTGGCCCATGCACTTTCTGATCTTTCAATAATCCCCGCTGCTAGCATCTTGTCCACTTCATTATGAGCTATCTCGTACATCCGAGGAGATATTCGCCTGGCGCGCTGCCTGATGGGCGCGTTTCCTTGTACGTCAATCCGGTGAGTTACTAATTCGGTGATTCCTGGAGTGTCCGACACAGGTTTAAAATGCTTCAGTCTAAACCTTTCAACTACTGACGCTTGCCAGTCGGATAAGCTTTCTAATGCTGTGCAGGCAGGATTCCTTAGCCTCTGAGGAACTTGCGCTGCTTCTCCCGCAAAGGTATGCCAGTGGCCTCCTCTCGATCGCCAGATCGAATTAGCTAGGTCAATCTCCAGCTCGAAGGCCTTTATGAAATCCATGCCCAATATGCAGTCGTAGTCCAAGCTAGGCGCGACTCGCATTCGCAGCTTCTTCTTGAAGTCCCCTATTTCCATTTCCAAGTGGACTTCGCCTATCGTCGGGCTTAGGCTTCCATCGCCTAGTCGGATCTCTCCTGTCGCAGTCCTGTCTATGTCCCCTGCCAGGATGGGGATAGTTCTTTCGCCAAGGTACGACCGAACAGTGCCAGTATCCAATAAGGCTTTAATTCCTCTGCCTAGATGGAATATCCATATATACGGTCGATTATCCTTGCTATTTGCCATTTCCCTTGGTGATGGCTTGGTGTTAGCTACTCTGGCCAATACGCTCACGTCCTCGCTCGCAGGCTGAGCTGGGCCTCGATACCGCAAGTACGGGTTGCTGAATCCTTCTCCCCGCTGCCAAGTTTCCGTTGCAGTGTCGATCGCTAACCCAAACTTCTTGAGGAAATCCATGCCTAGGATGACTTCCATTGTCAATTTAGGCGCTAGATAAACCTCTAATTCTTCTGTGGCCTCATCGATGGTCCAGTCCAGTGCTGCTTTGCTGACTGCTGGAGTATATTGGCCATTTGCCATTTTTACTTCAAACTTTCCCTCCTGGCTGCTTTGAGCGGCAAACTTCAAGGCCAAAGCCCCGCCTATATATGTCCGTTCGGACCCCGTATCTATGAGGCCGAAGACATTAGAACCATCCAGACAGATGCCTAGGCATGCTCGAACATCGAGCTCTTCTTTCTTCCTGGGCCTTACATCCGGATGAACAACAGTGGCAGAGATAGCTATGAGTTTCCTCTCTTCTGAACGCTGTCTACTTTCTTCTGGTTGGAGGGTCAGTTGATCCATCGTAGAGGCAGTGTCGACCCGTTTCACTGGCCTCTCGTCTCGTTTCCCGGTGCATTTTTCGGGGCTTTGGAGGCATCTGCCTTGACTGCCGACGGTGGATTCTTCGGGAATGGGCATTCCGCCATCCAGTGTCCCAATTGACGACAGTTATGGCAAGGGTAGACACTCTTATTTCTACGGATCTGTTCTGCTTTTCTCTGGTAATTGGCCGAGCTGGCAGAGTAATTTCTCTGTGGAAGAGCATCTTGGTTTTGCTCAACATTCACCGGTTCATTCTCTGGTGCTGTTGCCCCCATTGTCTTCTGCTCGGACTTGGTTGAGTTAGGCGATCCCCGGCCTCTGGCCTTCCAGTTAGGCTTCTTTTGCCCTGATTTCTGGCCTGCTGGAGATGGCGCTTGTTTTGTTTCTTCGTTTCCGATTGCTGCACATTTCTCCTGATTTCTGTGGCTGCCAATGTAGACCGCTGCCGGCACTGGCAAGGTCCCCGGGAGAGTTTGGCCTTTACGCAGCTTCTCCTGCCTTCTTAGGAACTCAATTTCTTCCCCGAGCTTCCTTAATTTTCGGTACGAGGAGAAATGGCTTCTGAGGAATCGGTGTGTGTACCAAGGACGTAAGTTTAGGTACACAATATCTAACTGCCGAGCTTCTGACATGGGTGGATCCAGATACGAAAATATAGTTCTCATATTTTCGATGAACTCCACCATAGGCTCGTTTTCGCCTTGCAGCCGATTCTTTGCTTGTTCTTTAATTCTTCGGCGAGAATCCTTTGTTTTAAATCGCCGGCGAAACTCGACCTCAAACTCTTTCCAATTCTTGCAGAATTTCCCGTCCAGGCGATACCACTTCTCTGCCTCTCCTGTCAGCACCACAGGTAAGGCCTCGAGGATGGCACTTTGTTTTAGGCCCGACCCTCGGCAGCATCGCTCAACTCTTTCTAAAAACGAGTCAGCACTCTCGCTTTTCTCGTTGGCATATGAAATCCGCCATTTTGTCAAGGCATCCACTGCTTTATTTCCCCCCAAGGTGGTTCTTCGCAGCTTCTTCGTATTAGTTGTCGCGTGTTTTGCTGGCCTATCATCGTCTGATTCGTCGGAGCTCTCCGGGCCATCCGTTTTCGGCTCGCTATCTGAGTCCGAACTAAAGTCATCTGGGGAGTGGTTTGTGTCGTCGCCGTCGTCGCTGCTCTCTGAGGAATCTTCATTTCCTTTTTTCGAGAATCCCTTAGGCTTGGGAACTATCTTCATACTGTGAGGAGATCCTTTCGATCCGTTCAGGCTATCTTTCTGCTTCCTTCGCCTTTTCTTCTCGCTGGCTTTCACCGAGAGCTTCTGAAATAGGTCCAAGGCCTTCCTGGCTGCCTCGCGTTGGTCAGTCTCGGACTCTTCTTCAGGCCGGGCTGACTGGTGGCTGCTAGTGAGCATGACCCTAGGCCCCGTCCCTACGGGAGCCTGCAGATAGTTGGAGGAAGTCCTGACAATCACGCCTGCCCCGGTTGTTGCTGGATCCCGGAAAATTGGAGAAGGCATCGTAGTTGTGGCTGGTGGCATCGGATCTTGCCACAAGTCGTAGGCTGTGCTCACTGTTGGCCTTGGTGCATATGTCGATGGAATGGGTAGGCTGATCGAGGTGGTTAGAGTCGTGGCAGTAGTCGTTGCCGTGACCATTGTGATAATAGAGTTTGTCACTGTTGTTGGTATTACAACAGTGACAGCCGTTGACACTGCATAGGCATTATCAGTGTCAATAGCCTCTATGTCACTACCTCTTATTTCACTGCTTGGCAGTGTAGTCGGTTCCCTGGCCTGATCTCGTGTGACATCCCACCTTGCCGCGTCAGGCCCATCCATTTGCCTTACACGATGGCGAAGCAACCTATCCTGTAGGACGGAGATGGCAGAGTCGGTGTTGAGTCCTTCCGATTCTAAAATTTCCTTTAGTTCCGACGGGGAGAGCTGGCTAATTTGTTTCTTGATGAATTCCCAGGAGACTTTCCGTTCCTCCCGTACCTGGGCACGTTCCTCGCGACTTCGGGACTTATTCCCCTTGCCCATTGTCCTTGAATCTTCTTTTCTTGATAGCGACGTTGATCAGTTTCACTCCCACAACGATTACGCTGTTTTAGGCCCCTCAGGTCTCCTCAACCTCGAAGTCTTCTTAAATGACCTTTATTTACAATGGGAGAGGAGTGGGGTACATAAGCATTAGCCTTTTTGGCTGGATTTACTAATTTCTCAAATACCTAATCGGTACTACAAAATAACATTGAGAGAGTTCACCTTGCCTCTCTAAATTCCTATTTACAAGAATAAACAAAAAAAAACATTTTTCAATACTGCTTATTACTAATCCTAAAATCCAGGATTAATTTACAAATTAGGCGCTCGCCTGGATTAAAGGACCGCACCGAAAAGTACGCCGCTACGCTACAGGCGTTACTTCACTTTACTTCATGAATACATGTGTGCAATATGTTAGAGGTCATGAGGGGGGGGGGGGGGCTCAAAATTTCTCTCAGACTGATGTTTTCAGGTCCGGATTATTTGATTTCTTTTCAGGGGTTATTTCCGCTAATAAACCCCGCAAAAACTATTAACAACAACCGAGCGTCTCCTCTAGACTCTGCCGTTGGCCTTTGCCATAATTCTGTGGAAAGAAAAAAAAATTCGAATTTCTAACCCTTTTGATTCCGAAATTTAAATGCGCTATTTGCAGCATTAAATATTTCCCGCAGTGCGCCACAGGCAGCACTATTTAAAGGAAGGAGCCTCTACCCACATATGTACACACATATATTCTTCGCGCTATATTTTGCTGAGTAAAATAATACGACATCAAATTTATACATATATATAACTATTCTATAGGCATGGCAAAAGGACGGTATTATTTATTCGGAATTATACATCCGTTTAAGAGTTCGTTTTGATCTTAGAATTGCTCTAAGTCAAACTGTTGTTGACGTCGTTACGCTCGGCCGACTGTGCCGCGCGAGAAAAAAAAACGTCAACACTGGCGCGCGCTACCGCCGCGGCCAGGCTCGTCGGAGTGCCTCTCTCTCCGGCCGAGATATTCAACTAACTAGCGGTCAGACTTCTTTCCGCTAGTTACTTGCTTCTTTTAATTCTTTATTTCAGGCACTTATTCCTGAAAAACATTCAAAATAAAATTTTCCTATTTTTCATGCCTATTACTACGCTCGCAACTTATTTTTACACGCTATCGGCTAGCTTTTCCAATTCCCGGGGTTCGGCACGATCGGCCCACGTTGGGCGCCATTTGTTACGCGCGAATTCAGGGAGAGGTATTTCTGAAACTAAGTAACCACTCTGCTATTCTGAAATAAAATATATATATCTATTTTCTAAGTGCTTACATTCAAAAAGACTCCATTTACTATATACACTGGCTTCTCTTTGCCAGGGCCTCTCCCGACCGTCTGTACGGGAAAATCTACATTAGGCCATTGATTCGCGGACTATCATAAATACTTAAATTTTTCTGTTATCGGAGCTGCTACCTGTGCTCTCGGCGCATGCGGTCTATTTTTAATTTCTTTCAGGGCGCCAGGCCCGTAGCGGGCCACCCGAATGGCCTACGGTGTACGCGGAGCACTATTCGCCGCTTTTCCGGCTTTCCCGTGACTCTAACCTCTCTGGGTCGCCCGAGTGCCGAACCCTTCGCTAGCCGCAGGTTTTCTTCCCGTTCGCGTCGGGACCGCTCTTCTTAAAACTTACGAGTCTCTTCCCGGCAGTGACACACACCGGGCAAGAGACAGACTCGCGCTAATAAGATTGATCGCCTACCTTACTATTTCTAGGCAAAATCTCCTTCCCTAGCCTTGTTTTCGGTGCCCTTTTTCGTTTGGGGGTCCGCCTCGGGGATATCTCTAAGCGTTATCGTCCCACTTTCTGCGTCCTACCTCTTTCACACGCTAACAGGCAGTGACAGCCTCGCCGCACGCCGATGTCGGCGCTGCAGTCGCCCGAAAGCTCTCGGTAAGTGTCCAATCGTGCGCTAGGCGCGAAAATTCAAGACTCTTAACGCGACCAAAAATCCCGTCTGGATTTCGTCACGTTACAATATGCCGAAGTTGAAATTCTTCTCCCTTTTCTCTGTATGTCTCGGGCTGAAGTTGGCTGCTATATTCAACTGCTATATTCAATACCGGCATAACCCTAAATTTCGATCGATTTTGATAGAACTGTCAAAATCAAAATTACTCTGTTGGGATAAAAATAGTATAATATAATTCAAAGTGTAGATAATTAAACAAACTAAAGGAATAAATACATGAAGGAATCTGATGGAGAATTAGATAAGTAACACAACATTGTAAAATATATTAAAATTTAATATTTTGTGGTACTTTGTGGGATTTTATTTCAGGTTATAAACAAAATATTTTCCTTGTATGCAGCTCTGATTTGAAGTCATACCAGTGCCAAATGCTATAACAATTCTTGGAAAAATGGAAGCACCAAAAGGTACTACCATAGTTAAAGAGGAATCAGTTACAGTTCCAGTGGATATTACTACTTTTTATAATAAAATAGATAAAGAAGATAGTGCTGCCATGTGTTGCTGGAAAACAGAGCTTTGGTTTAATGCAACTACGGAGTACTGGTTGAGCAATGGAAACAGTAGTTTGAAATGTGATTAACTGTTGATGACTCAATGATATGTCAATTTACTAGCGAAAGAAAAAGATAAGCCAATTGTTCATTATCATATGGTAAAGTATGCGTAACTCATTCAACTGCTTAAAATGTATGTAATTAAAAATTAATTGTTTATTTATTTATTTTTTAATTCAGCTCAAGCATGTATTAAAATATAACAATTACTTTGTTGAGTCTCTTTTTCCAGATGTACTTCAAAGGTTATTGAAATACCCTGTTATTCAAGAATGTAGGTTATTGCAGATAAAACAGATAAGGATGATCTTGTTAAATTCACTCATAATTAAGACACACGGTAGTGTCTCAACAGCTATAAACATAAACATTTTCATATAAAGTAAGTACATTGTAAAAAGAATTTGTTTAATTAAAACAAAGTTATATATAGGCATTATTTCATAGTTTGCAGTTTGATGCCAACCAGTGCCAAATGCTATAACAATTCTTGGAAATACCCTGTCATTGGAGAATGCAGATTAACGAAGGTTGTAAATGAAACAGAGAAGGATGAGGTTTAAACATATGCTAAACATCCAGGTATGGAAATCAATAACAAAATTCATGTTTAAAGTTTTCTTTTCTTTAAACTCATATGGATTTCAACTGTCCGATAGGTTATATCATATATAGAAACAATTTTCCAGGAGACAATAAATCTTTCTTATTACTACGATTAAAGAAAAGCAGATAAATATTTTCTAATCGTTATTTAATATTCAATTATAATATAAAAAATTATTAAAACCAAATATTTACCTACGCTTCCCCAATCAGAATAGAAAGAAATTATTATTATTACCAAAAAAATTATTCAAATTTAATTTTTTATAAGAATAACATTGATTTTTATAATATAATATGTAATATATTTTTTGGTACTTAGTGAGATTTTATTTCAGATTGATTTACAATAACGTGTTTATTGTGTCATTGTGCAGGGTTGAGCTGTAATATTTAATACAAGAAGTCAGAAATGATTCCAGTTTACCATAGAAAGAGCCATAATGCATAGTTAATGTTGAGAGTTAAACCTAAGGAAAAGGTGGAGAAATTAAAAAATTTGGAAGCCAATTTTTAATAGCGAAAGGCTTGCAGGTGATTTTGGGCATAAACCCTTTGAAATATATAAGTCAATTAAATCATAATTATAATGATAACGTCATCTAGAAATGAAACAATGAAAAGAAGTCATCATTTTAATATTTTCCATGCAATAGAATTTACAGTGAATAACTTTGCGAAACTGAAAGCAGTATATCCACAAAAGAGTGGCTTCCATTGTATAAATTGGTGTATTTCCTAGTTTATATTAATGAAAGGAAAATATAAATGGTACTAGTGTGCTGGAGAAAGTGCCTTAATTCAAAGTTGATGTTGACGGTAACAGCTAAGAAAATGATGGATAAATATGAGCTAATTTATAAGAAAATCCTTGAGAGTGAAATGCTTGCAGGTGATTTTAGGCATACAACTTTGGAATTAGAAATCACAAAGTTGATGAAAATTATAATAAATTTATGTAGATTTGTAAATATGAAAAGAATTCATGATTGCAATATTTTACATGTGATCAGGCATATGGTGAATAAAATTAGGAAACTGAAAGCTGTATATATTTAATAAAGAGAGGCATCCATTGTATAAATTGGTGTATTTCCTAGTTTATACTAATGAAAGGAAAATATAAATGGCACTAGTGTGCTGGAGAAAGTGCCATAATTCAAAGTTGATGTTGAGGGTAACAGCTAAAAAAGTGATGGATAAATATGAGTTAATTTATAAGAAAATCCTTGAGAGTGAAGTGCCTGCAGGTGATTTTGGGCATACAACTTTGGAATTAGAAATAACATAGTTGATGAAAATTATAATAAAATCATGTAAATGTGTAAATATGAAAGGAATTTATAATTTCAATATTTCACATGTAATAGAACATACAGTGTGTAACTTCAAGAAACTGAAAGCAGTATACCTAAAAAACATAGACTTCCATTGCATTAATTGGTATATATTTTACAGTTTATATTAATGAAAAGAATATATAAATGTCACTAGTTTACCAGGGAAAGAGCCATAATGCAAAGATGATAGTGAGAGTAACACCTAAGAAAAAAGTGGATTTAAAGGTAAATTTAGAAACAAATTTTTGAAAGCGAAAGGCTTTAATGTGAAATTGGGTATAAGATGTTGAAAATATAACTCAAACAGTCATTGAATCCTATGTTAAATGCCTCTAAAAGTGTAATTATGATAAGAACTCATCATTGTAATATTTTGTATTATATTTAATAGATTAATAAATTAATATCTCGAATTGAAGCTTTACATTATCGAACGATGAGAACATTAGAAAATGTTTTATTAGATGAATTAGTTAAAACAATTTTTAGTTTTAATTCCTATATTCTTACAAAACGTTATATGATCCCACAAAAAACAAGCTTTGCTTGTAAAAAAAGGACGGCAAGTACATAAGTCGTATCAAGTATGATTAATATATAGTAATATAAAATATTTTAATTAAAAAAAGTAGTGAAATCCAAATGTTAGGCAAGTATAAATGTTTTCCATGGCGAAAATTGAAATTTGGAAAAAAGTAAATAGTAATACAAAAATTACTTGCCGAGCCCGTAATATTCATGTGTAAGTCGCTATCTTGCAATATAAGCATTGCTTCTCGTAAGTTAAAAATGTGGCTATTTAATACGATTGCATACAACGGGCCTGGAGGGTAATTTTTGTATTACTATTTACTTTTTTCCAAATTTCAATTTTCGCCATGGAAAACATTTATACTTGCCTAACATTTGGATTTCACTACTTTTTTTAATTAAAATATTTTATAGTACTATATATTAATCATACTAGATACGACTTATGTACTTGCCGTCCATTTTTTACAAGCAAAGCTTGTTTTTTGTGGGATGATAATTACTATGCATTACGTAAAAAAAATCAAATAAGTGCACGATATTTATATTTAAATTTACATGGAATGTTATATAAAGATTATGGTTTTGAGGAATATGAACAAAGTGATATGAATGATTTTATTTTAAGTAATTGTAAAAAAAATTTTTATGACATAGAGTCTGCAATAATTGGCTACAAAGGAGGTATCATTGAGCAAAAAATATTGAAAAATTTAGGTATGTAGTATGTGAATATTGAAAAATTTGGATGTCCTAAATTTAATGATCTTATAGAATTATATAATTTTCAAGAAACAAAATGTAAATTACATGCTAGAATGTACACTATAAAAAATACAAAAGTACATTGTCCATTCGAGGAAGTTCAAATATTTAGAAATTGGGTAATAGATAATAAGTAATAATTTTTAAAAATTTTGTTATAATTAAATTTCTAATTTTATATATGTATTTTTATTATTCTTTAAAATTGTTTTACAAAATAAATTTTAACATACTTATTATTCTCTATCTTTGCATTTTTTTTTTTCATTACTTTTAAAATGTCCCCATGGTAGTGTATTTATAAAATCATCCATTATAAAACGTTTATCATCGTATGCATTTAAAGCTATTTTTTCTTCTAAAATACTATACACTTTGTGCAGTTTAGAATTTATTCTACCTTGTAAACTTACTTTAATATCTTGATTGTATAGACAATCTAAATAATCTTGAAAAGTAATATTTCTTTTTACAACATTTGATGAAATTCCCTTAATTTTCTTTATGTCACATTTATCGAAAACTTGTATGGCATACATTTTTGATCTTAAACCAATAAATTCTTTCATTATATATCCATTCTTTTCATCTTTCATCAGCCCAGGCACTTTTTTATTAACCAATGGTATTTTATAAATATTATTTGTTGAATAATCACTGGTATCAAACATTGTTCTACAATCTCTTTTAATAGTTTCATAAATATCAAAATGTTTGATCTCGTAAATCAAGCTATCAGTATCCATATATACAATTTTAGCGCAATCATTAAAGCTCGTTTTCATATAATTATAGTGAAAATCGTATAAACAAAATTTTGAAATATCTAAAATTGACATACCAACGTAAATGGGTTTATTAATCGTTATACATAATCTATTCATTTTATTGGCATTAAGTTTTCATTAAAAATAACTCTACTATGACAATTAGGTTTTGAAATATATGAATTACCACCGCAACGACCGTCCCATAGAGTATACAATTTTACATCCACATGATTTCGAACATTTTCCATTGTTTTACCAAAAACGGCATTATTCATTAATTTATACAGGGTGTAACGAAACGACCGCCTTTTCTCGTAACTGGAGGTTCGGGGTGACAAACTGAGTGCACGTGTAAAATTTCGTTCGAATCGTTCAAGAGGTTTAAAAGTTATTTCTATTTAAAAATCACCCTTTTTCAGTCCTTTTCGAACGACTTTAACTGCATAATGGAAAGTGGAGAAAGTGAAAAACAATTGATGAGCACCCAGCTAGAATGTTAAAATTATCGATCGCGTGCGGTAATACTTTTGCTATTTAATTCTTTAATCTGGCTATTAGATTAATTTTAAAAATAACAAAATCCTTTATATTACAATTCCAATTCAATTCAGTACAAGCATCATTGACTGATTTGATGGAAAGAGCGAGTTGACGCAATGTAAAGGAAAGTATCAAAAGCTAAGATATCGCGCGAGCGCAATGATAACTTAATAGACAATGCATGAGGGCATTCTCTTTCTACTAACGAAGCTAAAGGGAATGATTCAAAATCAATACATTGATGAAGGAGAAAACTAAACTCACCCATTAAATGTTCTGCAAGTTCCTTTAAATCGAAGTTTTTGAAAAAGCTTCAAACTGGTTCCTCGATGATTTCCAGAAAGCACACTATCATTGATTTTGCATTTAAACACTTGTGAATTTAAACAAATTAGGTATTAACCTACGTTTCTTCAAAACACTGGAGAATTTGACACTTTTGAACTGTTTGAAGTAGGGTGATTAAGAGTGGTCGAAACGAATTATTGATTATTCTATCTCTCTGTGTCTCTCTTTTCAGCCTACTTCAAACAGTTCAAAAAGTGTCAAATTAACCGGTGTTTTGAAGAAACGTAGGTTAACACCTAATTTGCTTAAATTCGCGAGTTCTTAAATGCAAAATCAATGAAAGTGTGCATTCTGGAAATCATCGAGGAGCCAGTTTGAAGCTTTTTCAAAAACTTCGGTGTAAAGGAACTTGGAGAACAATAATGGGTAAGTTTAATTTTTTCTATCATCAATGAATTGATTTTAAATAATTCTTTTTACCTTCGTTTGTAGAAAGAAAATGCCTTGATGTGTTTCCTATTAAATTATCAGTGCAGTCGCGTGACATCTTAGCTTTTGATACTTTCCTTTTCATTCTATCTTCTCCCTCTTTCCATCAATTCAGTCAATGATACTTGTATTGAATTGATTTGGAATTGTAATGAAAAGGATTTTGCTATTTTTAAAATTAATCTAATAGCCAAATTAATGAAATAAATAGCAAATGTATTATCGCGCGCGATCGATAATTTTTACATTCTAGTGGGGTGTTCGTCAATTGTTATTTCACTTTCTCCACTTTATTATGCACAGTTAAAGTCGTTCGAAAAGGACCGAAAAAGGGTGAGTTTTAAATGGAAATAACTTTTAAACCCCTTGAACGATTCGAACAAAATTTTACACGTGCATTTGGATGGTCACCCCGAACCTCCAGTTACGAGAAAAGGCGGTCGTTTCGTTACACCCTGTATAAGTTTTTTTCAAAATCATTATTAGCTTGTACACGTAATTCCGTGTTCAATTCAATGTAAACGCGTAACCATTCTTTTTGCTTAAATTGTAAAATACGATGTATTTTATCCAGTTGAAGACCATGTTTTAAGCATGTTATCAAATTCTAATGTGTATAACGTATCTTTTCTTATCGTATAACGTTGTTAAAAGCTTCTTATGTTTACTATTTACCGGTGATAAATCATGAGTAGGACAAAATGGTAAATCTATATGAGAATTATGAATACTTTGCGGATATTTTAAATCGACTTCTAATATATAACCTAATGTAGAATTTGTGTCTATGTTATTAACATCAAAATTCTCGCAATTATCAACCCATTTGAATTCCGCATATGGTAATGCTTGTGACATTGCCCATCCATATAAATTACTAACATCATCCTTCATAGGATCATAAAGATCATGCATATACTTATTATTTGCCACAGAATGTCTCTTACAACATTGATTAATACCACCTCGTATACCTCGCTCAATAAACATTACCTTATCAATATCTGTTAATAGTTCTAGTTTTATATTTGTAAACTTTAACATTGCATCCCAGGTAAAACTTGGGAGAGTAAAATAATAAGCAGGATCTAATCTATAACTTGATAAACAATTCATTCTAAAAGTTTGAAATATATCGGTTAATAGAAGAATATCAGTTTTTAAATAGAGATCACTATATTCACCTAAATTTTTAATGTTAAAAATTTTCCATACTTTTTTTGCATGTTCATATTCCTCTAATGTTATATTACATAAACTTAATTCACTATAAAAATCTTCATATTTTGGTAATGTAGTATCTTCAAATTTATCCTAACTGTCAAGATAATCATATGGAAATACACCTTTTTGCGTAACTAATTCAAACTCGGTATTATTAATAAAATGTTCTCTCACAATTTTCATATCATTTTTACACAATGTTTGCGATAGTTTACTAAGCGATGTATTTAGGAATCTGTATGAATCAATAAATCGTATTTGTAAATTTTTTTTGTTTTCATGAATCTTAACTGTTTTCATAATTCCAACATATCTTTCAGTGTTTAAAGCAATTACTTTAGTAATACCACTTAATAATAAAGCTACGTCTTCTATTAAAAAATGCGCATCATAATTACTTAAGTTATGAAAAACTATTGGTAAAATATTGGAATCACGATAATTTAAATTACATGTACTATGTGCCGCTCCTCTAAATATACCAGTTAAATGACAATGATCTTTTACCTTTTCATCATTTTCAAGAAAATCTTTCCCACATATATGACATTTTGTTGTCTTAAAAAATTCTAACTTTTCTATTTTAGTTAATTCATTCATAGGAATGTTTATATTAAATATACATTGTTCAATTATTTTTTTTAGCTCATTGACAAACCATTTCACACAATTAACTCCTCTATAAAATTGATATATACATGATTCTTTATTTAAATTTGAATGAAAATAATATCCAAAACTGCATGGTATATGTTTTTGATATTTACCGGTATTCATTTTACTGTTATTCTCATTATCAATATTCTCTATTTTTTTTAAAATACATTCAAAATCAGCATACATAATATACGGTAATTGAATTTTACGACAAAAATTTTTAAAATATATCCATTTTTCATCTTCATGTGGTAGTTGTATCATACAATCGTTGTGTCTTTTACAATCCTTATAATGATGATTTAATTTCTCCTTTGATTGGAAATAATGTAGACATCTGTTAAAAAAAATAAATATATAATGCAAAATATGTATTGTTAATTTTTATAAGAATTATTTACCTGTTACAAATATATTTTTTGCGTCTATTCTTGCTTACTTGTTTAGATAGTAAACCTGATAAATTTTTAATCCAAACAAAATGAATATCTTTCCACAGTAGTAAATCAATATGTTTTTTTCTCGTATGATTTTCATCACCATCATCATCATCATCGTCATCAAAATTTTTACTTAAACGAAGTGGCAAATATTGTTTCTCATTTTCGTCGTATATGAATACATTAATAGTTAAATTGTTATTTGTTTCAAATTTTTTAATTTCATTTAAAGTCATGGGTAATTTTATTCCATCGCAATTCAAAACATCAAGATAATGAGGATAATCCTTAAAAGAACTGCAGTCATTGTTATGTTTTGGATATAAAGCAGCCACAATAGCCCACATAAAACATTTATCATCGTTAGATTTAACATTCACAATTACTCGTTTTCTTCGTATTTCTAACGGAAGATTCATCCAATGTTCTCCTCTTAGTAATTTACACTTGTTAATATTTATTACTAAATTTAAAATTTTTGATAAGGCCCATCCACTGTCACGTTCTTGAAATTCTTCCAGAGATGTTAAAATTGAACTCACAATGTTATTCATATACCATTTCCCCAAATCACTAGTATTCAATAAAATGTTATTTCTCGTTTGAAAACTTTTAACATCCAAACTAGATTTATTCATATTAGATATAATGAACTCAGCATTAAAAATAGCATTTACCTTTATGGAATTATATTGTTCCAAATAATATTTAATTTTATCAATTACCATTTCTTTAATATCCAATAAAAATCTATATGGATCTACGTGTAGGATATTTACTATTAAACCAGTAATAATTCTCTGTTCAAAAGCAGATTCTACATTTTCGCAACGGCAAACATTATTTAACCTTTTAAGGACGGGACATTTCCTTCTATAATTGATATTTTTATTATCATTAAAAACTTAGCTAAGTATACTCAAAATCATTCGTAGAACCGCCAACATTAGTGGTGGTTGATATATCGACCACACCCGGCCACTAGGAAAAATAAATTTTTTAAAATGTGAACCTTATTTTTTATACTCGTTTATCACGAGTCCCTTTGTCTCTCATATCTAGGTACTTGATTTTATAATTTTTCATGTGTGTGGTACTCTTGAAAGCATGGATTTATGGATAATGGAAGATTACAGCTGGAACATATGTATTTGGTCCGACGTGTAATTTTACGGACAGAACATAAATGACACCTTCTACTTGTATCAATTTTCGGGAAATGACGACCAACTAGTCTCGTAGGGCAACTAACATTATAAGAAATGCTATGGTTAGAATCCATTTTCAACAAAGATCTAGCAATCTGTAATCGAAATTTAGGATACGGCATATGTTCACTATTTTTAATTTTATATAATGCATGGGCATTGGACATGCATAAATCAAGAAGATGGAAAAATAGTTTTTTGTACCACTTCATGGACTTACGCACAGTCTCTGTTATAGATAATTGCCTATCTATGTTATCGACGCCGCCCATATTCTGGTTATAATCATGAACACACGTCGGCTTCAAGATATCTTCATTGGTTTGATAATCTTTCTTTCCGGTTACGCAAAAATCAAGATCGTGTACGGTTGTGAGCATTCGAACACTTCTTTTATCCTCCCAGTTTATTGCCATCCATATATTATTATGTGCTGCTTGTACTTCACCACGCAACAATTTGTTCTCAAGTTTTGGCATTCCTTTTCTGTTTGCTTTCACCGTACCACACAATCCTGTGTTATGTCTATATAAGAATTCAGCCAAAATAGGAGATGTATACCAGTTATCTATATATACAACGTGGCCCTTATCAAAATAAGGTTGCAAGAAATGAGCAACTATATCTCCAGTGAAGCCTAAACCAAATTTTTCAAAATCGGTATTTGCACCAGTGTAAACAACAAAACCTAATATAAATCCTGTCTCGCAATCCACTAACTCGAAAATTTTGATACCAAAACGATTTCTCTTCAAGGGAATGTACTGTTTGAATCGTAGCTTGCCTTTCCATAACAAAAGACTTTCGTCTATGCAAAGGGTTTTCCCTGGAATAAGAGCGGTTGCAAATTTTCGTTGTAAATCATCTATCACTGGCTTTATTTTTATCAGAGGATGGTCTACTATTTCTAAATTATTATGAAAATGTAAAAAACGCAAAATTTGCATATACCTGTCGCGAGGCATCATTTGACTGAAAATTGGTGTGTGCAATAAAGGATCTGTAGACCAATAATCTTTCAAATTGCCATTCCGAATGTTGCCCATTAGAATTGACAGACCAAAGAAAATTTCTAAATCTTCTTTTGTGACAGGAGACCAAGATTTCATATGAGAGCTTTCAGTTTCATTATGTTGACCTGCATAACAATTTGTCTCATCAATTATCAACTGAAATATGGAAGAGTCAAAAAAGTAACCGAAACAGTCTAACGGTCTATTTCCCGTTATTTCAATACTAGAATTAATATTGAAGATACCATCAAATTGTTTTATAGATGGATGAAACTTCGCATTTTTGAAAATTTGATGCGCATTGTAGTCAGTGTTGTGTAAATTGACATAATCAAAGTCAGTAACATTTTGACTTGGTACATCTGGCTCAGATTCGCCGCTACTCCAATCTTGACTTTCAGCCATTTTACCAAATTTATAAAAATTTGATAATAATAATAATAATAAATTTTAAGCAATAATATAAATGAATAGTACAAGATGAAAAACCAGTTGAAAAGTGTAAGATTACGGACCTTCGGGATTTTAATTATGTTATAGCTAAATTCATTTTACTAGCGAGAAAATTCTTGTGGTGATCTCCACGTAGCGGCAGGAATATGCACTAATCCCTCACATAGATCATGCAATACTCTTCTGCATATGAATCTTAATGAATTTTTGTCCTCAAAAATAATTAATAATATTTATTTTTCTCCTTTCTGACTGGTCGATATATCGACCACTCCCGTCCTTAAAAGGTTAATGATATGATTTTTTTATTTCACTACTACTACTATTACCACCACCACCACCAGACCAAAAATTATATAATAAAATTTTCTTATAACTTTTAAATTTTGTAATTTTCGCCAAAATATGTTACTGTAATCCTATACTTATTGTATGCTTTTTTCATCAACACTTTTCAAATATTCTACAAGATTTTCAATAAATTCATCACATTCTCTCATCCATTTTTGTTTTTCAATAACAGTATGAATTAATGTTAATTGTTCCGTAAGATTCTTCTGAATTCTCAATATACAAGTATGTAAGTCGTCACTCATTTTAACCGTTTCAATATTTGATCTTAGCACAGCAACCGTCGTAAAAAAACAGAAACTCTTATACGAATAAAGAAATATTTTATACATATATTCTTCTATATTAAGAAAAAAACATTAGTAGGAGAATAGAATAAGTTATAAGTGGGGGAAATAAAAATGGGGAGAATATTAGGTATGCGGTTAGAAGTAGATAATATAACATACTTTGAAGCAATGTAATCGTGTGTGTCATTTATAGAGTTAAATGTTTTAATATATGAACTAATTTGATTTATTGATTCTTTCTCACCATCATTATTCTTATTATCTTTTCTTCATTTATATGAATAAAAACCAAACAAACTTTCCATTAAATTTTTTAATTTTTCAACTACGGAATATGTTGGACACTCTATTCCAAATAATGATAGATCAAATTTGTCAGTCTTTGTAATAATATTACGAAATTCATCCAATTCTCGATAATTCCCATCCTGAATTATATAAATCTTACTATTGTTAAACTTAAATAGTGACATTTTACTGTTAAAATGGAAAATTGTTGGAAATACTTCATTCAGTACACCATAGCTTATATCCTTAAAAAGTGCGCAATTCTTGAATATTCTCACATAATTATTATCAACGATAACGAAGATAGTACCCATATTATTTAAAACAGCTGCCTGAATTCCATCATATGGTACTTCACTTCCAAAAAGTTGTTGATACGTTTTTGGATAAACATTAATAAGTTTCAAAGATTTTGCATTAAAAACATAATCATAATTATCAGAATATACGGCAATCTCATCTAATGATACTTCATGTATAGCTTTAATTGATTTGAAATCCGAGGGTAAAAATTTAAGCCCATTTTTAATTAATTGCGGATTTTTAAATTCTTTTGAATTCATGTCAAAAGACCAAAACCATTGTTTATAAATAACTAAAAGTCTCTTACTATGAATAAAATAGAGAAAACTACTCGCAGGTAATTTACAAATTGTGATAAAATTTGCAACATCTTCCTCCTCTGATTGTGGTTTTTTATCTGAAGTAGGATTACTGGTGGTAAAAGTTTTCTTTCTTCGCGGTGTTACACCCCCATTTGTTGTTGTTGGAATCATTGGACTATTTTTTACTCCCTCACCCGATTTATATAAATTATTAATATTATTTAAATCTACTGTATTAAAAGGTGATCCATTCGAAGTATCGTGGTGTTGAACATAAGGATGCATTATATGCCCAGATGTATCATGATGTAAGCCTAAACTGTGTCCGACTTCATGCACTAAAATCCAATATGAACTATTCAAGTGTGAATTGTACGGTCCTAAACCAAAAAACCATTGTTTTTTATCCATATATAAATGAATTTCTTTTCTCTGTTGTAGTTTATCAGGAAAATATGCATGTCCCACAACCTGACCTCCTAATCTAGCATCACATTTTGTTGAATCATAAACAAAGTTATGATTAACACTTTGAAATGAAATAATTATATCTGCTTTACTTTTCTCTTGTACTTCTTTAAAAGTTAAATATGTCACAATTGACCATTGATTAAATACTTCATGTGCAGTTTCCAATTGAGATATACTAGCTACATGAAAATACCACGATAATTCCTTTTTATACCATCTATTCTCTTCCAAATCATTATTTTGCGAAAAATCTCCTAATCCACATCGGGGCCTTTGCATGAGATCAATAATACCTTCGGTCGTACTATCCTTGGCTAAGTTAAAGTTTTGCTTAAAAACTCTTAATCCATGTTTATAGATTTCATTATCCGCAGCATTTAATGCCATACCATTGTTATTATTGAAATTTCCATCTTCAATATAACCATATTTTGTTAAATAATTTGAAATAAAAGTATTATTATTATTATCACAAAACACAACCCATAGAGAGAATATTGATATAACTGTGAATTTACGTAGGAAATTCATTTTAAGACACAACAGTAACACATGAGAGTAAATAATATACTAAAATCAGAGGAATAAATTTTTTTATTTTATACAATGCAAACGTGTGGGCGTTGTGTGTGTGTGTGTGTGTGATTTACGTCTAACACTGATTTCACATTTGATGACCAAGACTGATGGGGGGAAGAGGGAGAAAAACCTTTAATCTGTAAAATAGAGAGAGAGAAAGATAATGAAATAACAAAGAAACATAATAAGTTATTTTAAAACATTTATACCATATTCTCTTAATACTTACTGTAAGTTTTAATTTGATACATAATATTTAAATACTCTTTCTTTTCTTCTTCCTCCTTTTCTTCTCCTCCCTCTCCTACAGCTCTTTCGACTCCAAAAGCCCATCGCCTTCTGTGTTTTCATCGTAATCATTCTTTTTGTTTAACAAATTTTTCTCTTGATATATGTGAAATTTAAAAGTTTTTCTCGTTAGATCTTCAAATTTGATATTCACGTTTTTATATTTTTCAAGTGTTTCACAGATTTCATCAAAGATCTCCGGATGATTTTCCAGTATATTTCGACGTATTTTCAATGGTAGTCGAAGACATTCTACGGTGTTTAACATTAATTGTATTAGCTGACCATACCTCGTTATAACCTTTGAAATTTTAGTTAGCTGATATTCGTGATATAGTCGAATATTTGGTACAAATATGTTTCTCACTCTATTTACATTCAACGAAAACAAATCTTTCTTCCTTGGATTTCCACTCATTTTCTCTCTCTCTCTCTCTTATAAATAAATATCTAGACTTTTCAATTCACTCAATCGTTTATACGTCTAACTCAAAGTGAGTTATATCGGAAACTGATGCATACTTATGAAATTTGAATGGTTTTAAGGTGGGGGGAGTGTTTGAACCCATGACCCATACATAAAAATTTTGTGGCCAATATTATCACATTCTTTTTATCTCCTCTCCCACTCTCTCTCTTTCTTCATTTTAAGAAAATAAGGAGCTACATGTGTTTTGTTGTTAAGGACTATATCATTTCCCGAGAACGATGAGTAGCTAACTCTCTCTTATCATAATTATTTTTTTATTTTAAATAAAAAAGACCATTAAGCAGAATGATAAAACCTACACACGATAGAAATTAATTAGTATTTAGATTATACTAAATGATTATATGCACGCGTATCCTGTTTGAAACTTTTCAAGGATAAAAGGAGCTACACGTGTTAGAAGGATAATATTTATCTTTTCCCGACAATGGGTGGTTCTCTCTTATCATAATCATTTTATTTTTAAATAAAAAACCAATAGACCGGATGAACAATCTACGCGCAATAGAGAGAGAAAATTAATTATCATTAGATTGCACCAAATGATTATACGCACGCGTATCCTGTTTTAAACTTTTCAAGGACAAAAGGAGACACACGTGTTTTGAAGGACAATATTTATCTTTTCCCGAGGATGAGTGGTTAGCTTCCTTATCATAATCATTTTATTTTTAAATAAAAACCAATAGACCGGATGAAAAATCTACGCGCAATAGAGACAGAAATTAATTATCATTTGATTGCACCAAATGATTATACGCACGCGTATCCTGTTTTAAACTTTTCAAGGATGGAAATGGTTAACCTTTATACATCTTTCTCTCTCTCTGAAAACCACAAACAAGAGAGGGAAAAAAGGCGGAAAATCATACTTGCATCCTTAAACCACGTGTCAGCGGTGATAACCGATGATGTGCGCACGCTCTCACGCACGCACATGTATCATTAGTTTCTTTTAGAGTAACACAGAGGCAGGAACAAAAAACTCTACCTCGCTCCCGGCAATACCGACGCCCAAAATATCCAACTTTTTTTTAACATACTTTTCAATATACCTCCCTCTCACAGCCCGGGCTACAGCGGGGGGCTGCAGCGGGGGCTGGGGCCCTCGCGCGCACGACAGCCGCGCCGCCACGCGCCTACAAAATTCGCCGACAGGCGTCGCCACTAACTAAAATTTACTAGAATCGCCGCCAGGCGCCGCCACCTACAAAAAAATTACTATACTCACCGCCAGGCGGCGCCAATAACATCTAGGGGAAAAAGTACGTTCGGAAATTTACCCCCACTACATCTAGGGAAAAAGTACGTTCAAAAATCCGTACACCCGATGCGGTGACATAGGTATACTACTAGCAGGACAATATAAGGGACTACTTTTGCATGGGTAGACATTCCAACATCGATTGTTTCTATCTCTGTCAGACTTATGCGAAAATCCCAAAGCATCGGATACGAAATAACGCAAACTTGCTAATAATATTTAAGCAAGATGGAACTAATCTGAAGCATAATTTTCAACGATCACGTCAACAGTGATATGTCGTATGAGAAATTTCTCACATTGTGTTCGACCTGTTGGAGTCGCGATTACGGTTTCTTAGTAATAGAGAAGGATAGCTCTCTGAAGAACGGTCGATATCGCAAAGGTTTCAACGAGTACGCCGCGATCGAGTGAACGGCCTTGAGTGTCAGTTTTGATCGACGAACAGGTCGGTCGGTCGGATCTGTTAAGAAACCGAGTCAGTTTGATCGGTTGATAATCCAGTGCCAGTTTGAACAGGTCGGTTGGATCTGTTAAAAACCGTGTCAGTTAGATCGGTTTATAACTGTTTTAAACAAAACCTCCCTCCAAAACAGCATCGCGATGGATCAAAAATCGCTTCTGAAAAGTATCGCCAAGACGAGCGAGGTCATTCGCGACAAGCATCGTGCCTTGAAATTGGAGAAGGCGATAATGGAGGGCAGTTTGAATGAGACATTCAAGCCGATAGTCGATCCATTGAAGAAACTCGTTTCGCAAACGGAGGATACTGATAACATAAACAATAATTCTTTTATCAAATACAACGATAAATTGAGGAGGGGAGCCTACTTCACATTGACACCGCATCGAGTTGCTAAAAGAGCGAAGAATCTTAGTAGTAGTGATGAAACTATTACGAATCCATCGGATTTCATAACCGACGACGAGTCTTCTATAACCGATCAATCGTCGCCCGATTCAAAAAAAAGTTTGCTAGATAAATTAAATATTGATGAAAATAAGGAACCACGCTTGTTACAATATGCCTTTCAACATAATCGAATACATCCGATCCCTGGCAAGTATATTAAATTACTTCTGACCGATAGGGAAAACTTGATTGATCGTGCTTTTGGACCTCGTTATAAAAATGAACAAGTGACGCTTGGTAGATGTAAATTTGATATTAGTCATGAAGGAGATATTATTCTCGATAAGACGCTATACACCGGTACAGTAGGTACTTATGAACTAGTTTTCATGAGAGAACCCAAACAAGCTATTATAAAACCCGACGATTTGGAACAATACAAGAGTATTCTCAATCAAACTAAGGCGCATAAACTGTTAAACGATATTTTAAAACAAACCAAGGATAATAAAGGTGTAAAATATACAGAAATTATGAAACCATTGCTATTGGGAAAACCAATGTTACCGCCTGATCGGTTACCATCAACATCAGGCGCAAGAAAATCGTCAACGTCTAACGCGCCAATATCAGGCGCAAGTAAACCGTCAACGTAAGGCGCAAGTAAAGCGTCAACATCTTCAAAAAAAAAGGGGGTAAAGGTCTTATGCGTGTCATCGAGGGACCAATCAACTACGTACATTGGAACGATCCTAATGAATTGATCGAACGTTTGAGACTTTTGATCGCATCGGTGGTTGCCGGTAATACGAGTCATCACAACGAGATACAGTCGATAATCGAGGAGTTGCGCGATGAGGATCTTATCGTATAAATAAAGTTGCACGTTATATTTTTACCTCAGTGTAATATCAACGTCTTTCGGTAGCACGAGGTAAAAAAAAATTAAATGTCTGATTCCTGCTGTTGTGAAATTTGCATTTGTTTAATATACATCGTAGACTGTATACTCTCGACATTACGAGCCATCAAAAAGAGGAATAATAACGAGGAACAAGAGACTGATTTTTGAAAAAAAAAGTGACAGTAGTGCATTTATTTTGAAATGTCGATAAATAAATTTGGAATTGGACTGGATGGTGAGAGTAGTAAACACTTTCACGAACCAAATTTAGAATATTTACTGCTTGAATTTAAACAATATTTGACAATGACATTGAATAAACATAATGAACAATTTGTGAAAAATTGGATGATAAAGTGAGTAAGCAAGATCTGATACTTGAAACACTTAGTACTAATAATAAATTCTAAGAATCTGTCCATTTTTGGAAAAAAAAAATGAGCAAAGAAAAGATGCAGTTGGTGGAGGAGCTCCATGCACCGGCGAGGATAAATTTTCCACGCAGAAGAGTCATCGTGCGCGGTTTCGACGATCTCTGGCAGGCCGATCTTGTTGATATGCGCAATTACGTCGATGCGGGTCACCAGTACATTCTCACTGTAATCGATACCCTCTCGAAATACGCTTGGTCGGTGGCATTAAAGACCAAGAGCGGCAGAGAAGTGACGACAGCAATGACGAGAATCCTAAAGACCAGCAGATGTCCGAAAAATTTACAGACCGATAACGGCAAGGAATTTTACAACGGTGATTTTCAGGCGTTGATGAGGAAACGCGGGATAAATCACTACTCGACCTACAGCGTGATGAAAGCGTCGATAGTCGAGCGCTGGAATCGTACGTTGAAGACGGAAATGTGGAAACGATTTACGCTGAACGGCAATTACAAGTGGCGCGCTATGCTGCAAGAGTTGGTGGATGCGTACAATGCGCGAAAGCATCGTACCACGGGAATGCGTCCCGTGGATGTGAAACCCGAGCATGCAGATAAGCTACTCAAGACAGTATACAGTCACATCAAGGTCGCAGGTCGTGCCAAGATCAAAGTCGGCGATTTCGTACGAATCAGTAAATACAAGCAGATGTTCGCCAAAGGCTACACGCCAAATTGGACGACCGAAATATTCGAGGTGGCGAAAGTGCAGAGGACCAATCCCGCTACGTATCTCCTCAAGGATTCCAGGGGCACGGAACTGTTGGGTGGATTTTACGAATACGAGCTGTCGAAAACCATCAATCCCGATGTGTATCTGGTGGAGAGAGTATTGCGCAGAAAGGGCGATAAAGTGTTCGTTAAGTGGCTGGGATTCGACAGTACGCACAATTCCTGGATAAATAAGAGCAATGTTTTATAAGAACTTTTATTAGGATGTATCGTTGAAATAAAAAAAAATAATAAAGCGACTAAATAAAAACAATAAATAAATTATAATTTTAGACTATAATGTCCCCAGGGTAGAGTCGCCGCGGTGCCGGGTGTAACGAAACGCTTGTCGTCGTACGGACTGAGGGCGACCTTTCTCTAACTGATCGAGAAAACTCGGTGCAGCTTCGATCTAATTAAATTTTGACTGCGAGACTGTACGGTGAAATTGTCCAAACAATCCTTGTAGTCGTCAAATGTTATATTTCTATCGATAACGTAACCTTTGACACCTTTGGCTTTTTTGGTAATTCTCGCACAGTCCTGCACCTTGAAAGTATACATTTTTGCCCTCAGTCCTACGAACTCGGTCATGATACGACCATTGTTCTCGTCCTTCATCAAACCAGGTATCTTTTTGTTGACGCGTGGCAAGTCATTCCGATTGTCGTCGGGATAATCGCTGGTGTCGAATCGCGCGAGATCGCGTTTCATGTACGAGTAAACGTCGTCGCACTCCACGCTGTATATCAGACTGTCCGTGTCGGTATACATCGCTCTACATTTACCGCCGAATGTAGGAAGCATATAGTCATAGTGAAATTCGTACTAGCAAATTTTTGAAATATCTAAAATACTCATTCCCACGTAAATGGGTTTATCAAATTTCGCGGACAATTTCGACAATTGAATCGCGACCAAATTCTCGTTGAATATCGCGAGACTGTGAAAATTCGGTTTGGAAATCAGGCTTTCTGCCCCGTATCTTCCCTCCCACTTGGTTGCGAGCCTCACGTCAACTCTATTCCTCACGTTCTCCATTGTTTTACCGAAAACCGCGTTGTTCACCAACTTTAAGAGATTCCTCTCAAATTCGTTAGTGGACGCGGTGCGCAAACGCGTGTTCAGCTCGATGTAATCGCGTAGCCAGGTGGACTGCTGAAACTTTAAACCGCGATGTATACGCTTCAGTACCAGTCCATTACGCATACATTGTTGCAGATCGCGATAATGTATTACGTAACGCGTCTTATCGTTTAAAGTGGCCAGCAGCTTCTCCTCGCTCGCACCTGGCGGTTTCTCGCGCACCATGCAGAACGGTAGGTCCGCGTGTTTGTCGTGAAGCTCGCGCGGATACTCCAAATCGACTTCCAAAATATAACCCTCGGGATGATCCGAGGGTATAGCGGAGACATCGAGATTGGCAGCGTCCTCGATCCATCGGAATCCATGGGTGGGCAGCGGCTGACACATTGCCCACCCATATAGATTGTTTACGTCGTAATACATGAGATACTTCGACGGTTCCGCCGGATCGTAGTCCCGCATGTACCGATTGTTGGCCCTCTCGTAGCGATGGGAGCACTGACTCAAACCACCGCGTATACCGCGCTCTACGAACAGCAACATATCCACGTCCGTGAAAAGCTCCAGCCTGATTCCCGTATGCTTCAACATCGCGTCCCAGGTGAAGCCCGGAAGCGTATAATAATGGGCTGGATCCAAGTTATAATTTAGCATGCAACTATCGCGAAAACTTTCGAAAACTTCGATCAACAATAGGACATCGGTCTTCAAGTACAGATCACTGTACTCCCCAAGTGTGCGCATCTGGAATTTGGTCCATACCTCTACGGCATGATTGTATGCTTCCTCGCTGATATCGTTGTCGGTCAGTCTGTTGCGAAACGACTGGCGCGGTGGTAAAGCCGTCTCTTCCAATCTAGCCGCGCTATCTATATAGTAGTAAGGAAAAATACCTTTTCTCGTAAGCAAGTTGAACTGCTCGACGCTCAATTCCGAAAATTGTGACCTCAAATTTGTCAGCTGAGATTCCGCCAAGTACGAGCTCAATTTGTCCAGACTGGAGGCCATAAATTTGAACGAATCGATAAATCTCAGCCGTATATTATAATTTCGCAAATATTTGGTGAATGAAATGTATTTTTCCTTATGTACAGGCAGCAGATATACCGATCCCTCGTACAAATTAGCGATCGTCTCGAAAATGAAATGTGAATCATAGCCGGAAATATTGTGGAAAATCACTGGAATTACATGCGAGTCTTTATAATTTAAATTACAATTATTGTGAGCCGGTCCTCTGTATCTGCCGGTCAGATGATCGTGATCGCGAATTCGAAGTTGATTCGAAGAAACGGCTTTTTGCATATATGATAATTGTGGTCATTATAGTGACGCGATCGTTCGCTAATACAAAGATTACGCATGGGCACGATAGTACCCAGTTTCTCGCTCGCGATGCGCGCAATGATTTCGAGCTCGCGTACGAACCATTCGATGCAGTCGGCAACCCGAAGAGCATGGTATCTCGAGAGTGACGTATCGCGAGCACTTTTTAAATAATAGGCTACACTTATAGGTTTATGCTTCTGATAAATATCACTACTACTACTGTTCGATTGTTCAACTTTTGATAAAATGCACTCGAGATCCGCGTATACGACGAATGGCACTCGTTCCCCATTTTTGATGTTCTTGAAGGAAACCCAGCGATCCTCGGACTCTCTCGGTAGCATCAAGCGGAGATTATCGTTGAGCTGCGCGCAATCCTGCTCATGCGACTCCAGCCTCTCCACTGTGCGAAAGTAGTGGAGACATCTACAAAAAAAAATATATAAAACATATGCAATTATATTTGTATCATTATTAATACATACCGATCGCATATATAATGCGCATTTTTTTTCTTGGTGAATTGACTTCGTACCAATTTCGAGAGATTCCTTATGCACATAAAATGTGCAGCTCCCTGTTCACCGTTAACGAGAAGAAGATTAGCATGCCTCGATCTCTTCTTCTTCGTCACCTGAAGAGGTACGATTTTTGCGTCGATATCTAGCTCTTCATTCTCCAAAGTAAAGATGTTAACCGACACGCCATTATCCGTCTCGAATTTCGGGATCTGTTTTAGCGTAGTCGGAAGGGTTATGCTACCGACGTCTAAAACCGTCCGAAAATGTGGATAAGAGGACGTGCGCTTTGGATTAGCCGTAGATTTTGCCTGATAGAGTGCCGCCGTCACGGTCCACGCGAAACATGCATTATCGTTGGTTTCTAAATTTATCAGAGATTTCCTACTTGTGATAGCAGATGGCAGATTAATTCTACAACCCGCGTGCAACGGGTTAAAACGATTAATATTAACCAGTAAATAATGGATTTTTTGTAAAGCCCATCCACTATCACTCGCTTGAAATTCACTTAATTTTTTCATAACAACGTCTAAAATATTTTTCCTATACCAATCACTAAAATTATCAGTTTTATACAATCTTGCGTTAGTCGTACTAATGTTTTTTTCATCACTATTGTCCTTGGAGACGAATTGTCCGTTAAATACACAATTAACCTTAACACTATTTGCACTAACAAATACCTTATCTATACGCACACGCACTAATACTTCCGCGTCTACTAAAAAATCCTTCGGCTCTATATAATTACTATTAACTACCATACCATTGCATATTCGACTTCGAAACGCCGAATCAAGCTCCTCCCAGATAAGTCCTTGTACGTCATTGCTACAACCAGCACCTGATTTAATATAATTCAGTTCTCTCTGCGCTCGTAGCAATAGACACTTTATACACGCGATTTCGGCGAAATTCTTTTGACGCGTTCCAACGGGCAAAGCTCGATCCGCGTTGCTCAATCGTCGAATATGCTCGCGACATTCTCGTATCCATGCATCGTATTCGTTCGCACTATTAATTGTAAAAAATTTTCTTCGCAATTCAGTAGATATTTTGTGTTCCTTAAAGAAAATTTTATGACTCTGTCATACGGTAGACAACAATAAATTAATAATTGTGAATGCGTCTCTCGCGAAGAGTAACGCTCATATATATCGAATAGAGAATGGAAGTAGGGGGGTATCTACACATCCCATTGTTTCGTCCGAGATGCATACTGACATTGATATACATTGTTATCAATTTTTTTCTTATCAGAAGTCATTTATTTCTTTGATCATATACAGATTTCATATAGTAGACATTTTGCAGTGAACATATACACTTCGGCCCAATAATTCTGTCCCAGGCGAGGGGAAACAGATATCAGAGAGGCGAGGGGATATCTAGGGAATTCTTGTCGGCACCGTAAAATTTTAGAACAGTTCGTATTTACGTCAGCAGAAACTGTCATTAATTAATAAAGTTTCAACAAAAAAAGGAAGGACTTTAATAAGTAAAGGAAGGAAAAGGATCAGATGAGTATTAATTAATAAAACACGTTAAATTGTTAATTATTTAGAAGATATACTTTGTGGTTCTTTTAATTTTATTACAGATCAAATCTTTGTTTGGATGACAGTATAATCATGGCAAATAAATATCTTTTTCTCAATTGGATCGGAAAGAAGCAGGCTATCGCAGTTTCTGGTTTTCCACAGTAATCCCAATATATTAAATCATATATAGTAATGAAAGTGCTTAAGGTTACCTGTCAATTGGAAAATAAATTAGGCCATTATGATTTAATGAAAATATAAAGTAACGTATTTTAATATAATTTATATTTACTTTACCTACTGCTATACATAAATATACTTATTGATTTTTTTTTTTTTTTTTTAGATTTAGGTGCATGAGGAAATGCCTTTACGCATATCCTCGTGTTTGGAGGCCAGGATTATGTGGAAAGACCCCATTGAAGGTCAAGACTCCCCTGGGGGGAGTGGTTTTTTGATTGTCTTAAGAAAGACAATCTCAACCAAGCCGCCACCCCCAAGTATACCCACTAAAACCCCCTGCACCATACAGCCATTTAAAAAACATGTTAGAGAACTGTAAGTAGTAATAAGTTTACTATATAAACCACTTCAATACCTCAATGCATAGCCATTTGCTGCTAGTAAATCATTTAAGCGACGAGGGACAGAGTTTACAAGATTTTTACAAATCTCTGGTTGATCCACAAGTTCCTGCCACATTCTCTCCACATGGCTTTTTAATGCTTCCTTCGTCCTTTCTTCTTCAGGTCTCCAACGTTTTACAATAATTCCCCAAATGTTTTCTATAACATTGAGATCTGGAGATTTTGCCGGCCAATCAATTTTGAGGACTTCAGGATGCCTATTAAACCATTGACTGGTCATGTTTGATGTGTGCACACTCGAGTTATCTTGAATAAACTTAATTATTGGTGCCTCTTCAATGGGATACCTTCTCCGGACACTTGGCAGCATGCAGTTCTCAAGAAGATTTATGTAGTTGACTGAATTCATTTTAGTATGAATCGCAGCCAATTCACCTACACCATGCTTCGATATCCAACCCCAAAATGCAATACTAATTCGATTGCTTCGATTTGTAGGCAACACATATTTATCATTGTATCTTTCTGTATCAGCGCGCCAAACATGTAATCGCCCATCTTCGGAGGATTGAAACACTTTCTCATCACTCCAGATGACGTCATCCCAGAATTCTTCTTCCATACTCAAATATTGCAACGCAAATCCAATTCTCTGCTGCCTATGATGCTCAGTTAGCTTTATTTTGTGAGCAGCATGATGACAATGTATGCCAGTTTCATGGAGTCTTCTGAGCACAGTCATTTTTGAAGCACGAAAGTCCAATTTGGTTAACACACTGGAGGAAGGCTGGAAAGGATCTTCGTCCATTACACGAACAATTGTTCTATTTTGTTCTACCGTTGTGATCCTTGGCCTTTTATTATTTTTCCTTTTATCATTTAATCCTGCATATCCTTCTTCACTGTACTTTTTAAGCCATCGATTAACACTTTTCTTAGTTACTTGTAAATGCTCAGCAATATCTACTGAACTTATTCCTGCCTTCCACAGACCAATAGCCTCTCCTCTTTTTATTAACATATCACTGTTATTTAGCATTTTGCAATTTAATTTATAAAGATTCACTTATAAAACTGTTTAAGCTGCATCAGCCATAAAACAAAAGAAAACAAATAATGTCTTAGTAAAAACAAAAGAAAACAATGTCTTAGTATAAAACAAATGAAAACAAAAACATATTTGTTTTCTTTTGTTTTACGGCTGATACAGCTTAAACAGTTTTATAAGTGAATCTTTATAAATTAAATTGCAAAATGCCAAATAACAGTGATATGTTAATAAAAAGAGGAGAGGCTATTGGTCTGTGGAAGGCAGGAATAAGTTCAGTAGATATTGTTGAACATTTACAAGTAACTAAGAAAAGTGTTAATCGATGGCTTAAAAAGTACAGTTAAGAAGGATATGCAGGATTAAATGATAAAAGGAAAAATAATAAAAGGCCAAGGATCACAACGGTAGAACAAAATAGAACAATTGTTCGTGTAATGGACGAAGATCCTTTCCAGCCTTCCTCCAGTGAGTTAAGCAAATTGGACTTTCGTGCTTCAAAAATGACTGGGCGCAGAAGACTCCATGAAGCTGGCATACATTGTCATCATGCTGCTCACAAAATAAAGCTAACTGAGCATCATAGGCAGCAGAGAATTGGATTTGCGTTGCAATATTTGAGTATGGAAGAAGAATTCTGGGATGACGTCATATGGAGTGATGAGAAAGTGTTTCAATCCTCCGAAGATGGGCGATTACATGTTTGGCGCCCTGATATAGAAAGATACAATGACAAATATGTGTTGCCTACAAATCGAAGCAATCGAATTAGTATTGCATTTTGGGTTTGGATATCGAAGCATGGTGTAGGTGAATAGGTTGCGATTGATACTAAAATGAATTCAGTCACCTACACAAATCTTCTTGAGAACTGCATGCTGCCAAGTGTCCGGAGAAGGTATCCCATTGAAGAGGCTCCAATAATTAAGTTTATTCAAGATACCCCGAGTGTGCACACATCAAACATGACCAGTCAATGGTTTAATAGGCATCCTGAAGTCCTCAAAATTGATTGGCCGGCAAAATCTCCAGATCTCAATGTTATAGAAAACATTTGGGGAATTATTGTAAAACGTTGGAGACCTCAAGAAGAAAGGACGAAGGAAGCATTAAAAAGCCATGTGGAGAGAATGTGGCAGGAACTTGTGGATCAACCAGAGATTTGTAAAAATCTTGTAAACTCTGTCCCTCGTCGCTTAAATGATTTACTAGCAGCAAATGGCTATGCATTGAGGTATTGAAGTGGTTTATATAGTAAACTTATTACTACTTACAGTTCTCTAACATGTTTTTTAAATGGCTGTATGGTGCAGGGGGTTTTAGTGGGTATACTTGGGGGTGGCGGCTTGGTTGAGATTGTCTTTCTTAAGACAATCAAAAAACCACTCCCCCCAGGGGAGTCTTGACCTTCAATGGGGTCTTTCCACATAATTCTTGCCTCCAAACACGAGGATATGCGTAAAAGCATTTCCTCATGCACCTAAATCTAAAAAAAAAAAATCAATAAGTATATTTATGTATAGCAGTAGGTAAAGTAAATATAAAATATATTAAAATACGTTACTTTATATATTCATTAAATCATAATGGCCTAATTTATTTTCCAATTGACAGGTAACCTTAAGCACTTTCATTACTATATATGATTTAATATATTGGGATTACTGTGGAAAACCAGAAACTGCGATAGCCTGCTTCTTTCCGATCCAATTGAGAAAAAGATATTTATTTGCCATGATTATACTGTCATCCAAACAAAGATTTGATCTGTAATAAAATTAAAATAACCACAAAGTATATCTTCTAAATAATTAACAATTTAACGTGTTTTATTAACTAATACTCATCTGATCCTTTTCCTTCCTTTACTTATTAAAGTCCTTCCTTTTTTTGTTGAAACTTTATTAATTAATGACAGTTTCTGCTGACGTAAATACGAACTGTTCTAAAATTTAACGGTGCCGACAAGAATTCCCTAGATATCCCCTCGCCTCTCTGATATCTGTTTTTTCCTCGCCTGGGACAGAATTATTGGGCCGAAGTGTACCATAATGATTCATACACTTGGATAACGGTTGTTCGAAATTTTTATTCCATCTAAGACTAAATTTACCCCACTCACACTCCTTCACATTGTATATATTTTCTAAGTAGCAAATTTTTTTCAACCACTCATATTTCTTGCGTCCTTTCAAGAAAATTCAACCTTCCTCGTATGACGTTATATACTTTCTTATTATATCTTTATACTTGTAATAAGGTGAATGACCGTCGGTCCAATTGAATCCATGTCGATTAAAATAAAGCCAACTTTAAAAAGAAAAAAACATTATATTTTTTATCGTTTAAAAAAAAAATAATTACTCATTCTGTTCTCTCTCGAGATCGCTCAACCAAGCTTTTTGAAATGGTGGTGAAAATACATTGTGATACACTTCATTATCACACAACACCGCAAATTCTTTAACTATAAAACTTTTGTCGGTCAATACAAAACCTTGAAAATCAACGAATGTCGGTGTCATTGTCATCAGTCGCTCGATGCAATACTGAACGATCTTTTTTTTTTATCGCATTTAAGAAATTTCTTTTCCCTTCCATCACGGGGACAGATATGCTAAACGTATAAAAATTCAATGTTTTTTTTCCTTCATTGTGATTGTTACCTATAGTTTAATCACAGTGTACTACAATCGGAAAAAAAATATCTTACGGAGATTATGCAGAGGGTATATCTTTCTTTTATTAGGAAAGAATGGACTCCTTATCAAATGTAACTTTATATTTTAAAGAAACGATAAAAATTCTTCCTCTCTAAGGGGATTGCTTCGGAGCTTCATTTCAGTTTTTTTCTTCGTCGAGAATAGCGCGAGCGCAACAATGCATAGAATAACTCACATAATGGATATAGAAGGTTTCTTAGTTTATAAAAAAGAACTTAAATATAAAGATATAGCTATAATTGATTTAAAAAGTAACCAAATATCTTACGCATCTTTTCGTTTGCGTGACACTATTAACAACCATAGTGAGAAAGACAAAAAAACTGTGTGGTATTTGCTCAATATGGTGCATGGTATAAAATACAGTGATACGGGATTCGAGAAATACGAGCAGGAAAATGTTGAAGATTTTATTAGGGACTGCTTAACCTGCGAGAATCCCGTAGTAGCCTACAAGGGAGGGAATATTGAAAAAAATATATTGAATAGGATGAATGTGGAAAATATCAATTTAGAAATGTATGGTTGTCCTAAGTTTAAGGATTTAATTAAATTATATGATTTTGAAAAAACACCGTGTAATTTACACGTTCGAGAGACGAACTTGGACAATGAACGTATCCACTGTCCGTACGAGGAGGTGTCAGTCTTTGCCAAGTGGATAAAAGCAAATATGTGATTCTTTCAAACTCTCATAGGGGGAAAAAACTATTTAGAGAAATAAAGAGTAGAACACAAGTCCTCAAATCTTCATTCAATCTTATACCGTCGTCGGTACTGCACGCAGGACTAAATGAGCTGCGAAAAGTGTAAATTAATCATGATACAAGAGGATATTGTTCCTCTTTCACCCACTCTTCCAAGAGAATTGACAGAGGATACGTCAATCGAATTAACGATTTTTTCAATCGTTACATCGAAGAGTATGAACGGAAACTGCATCATTATTTGTATATAAACTGTAAGTATTTATTTTTTACATTTTTTCATAATTATTGTTTGTTTGTTTTTTTTTTTAATAAAGTGAAGAAAGACGAAGAGAAACAGACTGAGGAAAAAGATATTGAGTCAAAGGAGACGAAGAAGGGAGAAGAAGATAAAGAGGATCAAAAAATAGAGGAGAAGGAATAGGAGGAAAAGGATATTGAGTCAAAGCAGACGAAGAAGGAAGAGGAGAAAAAAGTAGAGGAGGAAGAATGTAAGTATTTATTTTATCTTTTTTTTTTACCTTTTCATAATTATTACCTGTTTGTATTTTTAAAATAAAGTGAAGAAAGATGAAGAGAAACAGACTGGGGAAGATATTGAGTCAAAGCAGATGAAGAAGGAAGAAGAAGAAGAGGAGAAAAAAATAGAGGAGGAGGAGGAGGAAAAAGATATTGCGTCAAAGCAGACTAAGAGAGAAGAAGAGGAACCACCACATTTCTTTTTCTTTTACTATTAAATTATTTTATCAAACAAATGGAAAAATGTCATTGTAAATTAACCTTTACTATTTCTTTTATCAAATAAATTGAAAAATATTATTGTAAATATACCTTTTACTAATTCATCTGGAGTTAACGGAAAGAAACCTAATACGTATTGAGAAATGGATATAAACTTCTCTCCGCATTGATAATGAGATGTAAACTTCATCTGAAGTGGAGAGAGAGAGAGAGAAAGTTAATATGCATTGATAAAGAGACGTAAACTTCATCTGAAGTTGAAAGAGAGAAGGCTAATATGTATTGATAAAGATATGTAAACTTCATCTGGAGTAAAGAGAGGAGAGCACTCTTCACTTTAGTCTTCAGTAAAACACCATGAGCTCCGGACGTAAAATTGTGCTACCACAAAAAAAATTCACTATGTCGGACGTGGAGAAGTCCTCTGTGCCAGTGGCAGTAGTGAGGCCATTTGTGCAGAATGAAGAGCAGCAGCAGCAGCAAGCAGTGCGAAGAGGGTATCGCACGATACCTGATCAGCAGCAGCCACTGCGGCGACCACATTCGCTGCCCGTAGCCCTGCAGATGCTGCCCGCAGCGGTGCAACCTGCAGCGGAACAACCGGCAGCGGAGCAACCGGCAGCGGAGCAACCGGCAGCGGAGCAACCGGCAGTCTCGCGTAGGCTGCAATTACTATTACGTTTACGTAATATGGAGCCTATGTGAGCTTGTATGACAGGCAGTCACCACCAAATCGGTAAGAGTTAATAAAAGTCAAAGACTAATAAAAAATATAGTAAATATAAATATAATACTGCAGCCTGATGCTGCTGCTGCTGCTGATGCTGCTGATGCCGATCATCAACTTACACCACATCTTGTACGCTGTGCAATATGCGGCCTACGTGAGCATAGGGGTCGTGATTGCATTTAACAGCCACCAGCACCTATCGGTAAGAAAAGTTTAAACTCTTCTAACTTAAGTAATTCATGAAATTAAAATTTAAGACTAATAAATCATTTTCAATTTTTTTTTTAATCGCAGATGCTGATGCTGATGCTGCTGCAGTTTAGGAGCATTATTATTATTATTATTCTTATTATGTGTATATTATTAAAAATATATAAATTTTAATTAAAAACTCCAACGATCGTTCATTTCGCAATCCCCCATTCTCTTTCTCCTTCTCTCTCTCTCTCTTTCTCTAAGGCGTCTACGGCTTAACGTAAGAGGGGGGGGAGGTCACATGTGTACCCCCCACCAAAGGAGTTTAACGTCAGGGGGGATACACGCGGGCATACAAAACAATGCGCACAACCGAAGTTCCGCCGAGGAGTGGGGGCAATTACCCTACTTCCCCTACCCCCGCGGAACCCCGACCCCCTTGCCCATCGGTCTCAGCCGAGGAGTGGGGCAATTCCCCTACTTCCCCTACCCCCACCGAACCCCGACCTTCTCGCCACCCGGTTATAGAATCCTCCTAGCCACACTACTAGCAACAATTAGATCAGCTTACATTCCAAGAAAAGTTAGATGCATATATCACGGAAAGTATGAAATCTAAAGAGGCTGAAACACAAAAAGCAGGAGATCTCTTATCGATTATACGAAAAGAAATGAATCTTTTTGAAAATGGAGGAGTTCGTGGGCACCATCTAGATTTGGCCTATAAATATTTGTTACCCATTCCTCCTACTAGTGTTGAGGCAGAGAGAGCTTTTTCAGCAGCAGGCTACATCGCAAATAAAATAAGAAGTCGACTTGGAGACGATACCCTAGATACTTTGGTCTTTCTCTGTTCATATTTCCAAAATTTAAAAAAATAATTCCATTTACAAATTTTTAATTATTTTTTATCATTTCAAATTGCTAAGACTAACTATAACTTTGCTTTTAGTTCCTCAATGATTATTAAAAATCGAACTATTTGATTTAAATTTTGTTTAATTAATGGTAGAAATATAATTATTTTTTAATCTTTAATATTATATTTAAAAGCTATTATGTTAAATTTTATTAAAAATATTATTGTTTTTATTTTGCTGCATAATAATAATGTGCACTGTATTTTAAATATTTTATAAATTTTTCTATCGAAAACCATGTTTTAATTATTTTACGAGTTGCTTAATCCCGGAATTGATCCCGGGATCCCGGAATAGAGTTTTAAAAATCTCGAAATATCAAAATTATAAATAAGGCCCGGGATTGTAAACCCTAGTTGTACACCATATTTTTTTATAAAATTAATTGTATCACGTATCGACCGAATGATGTTTTAGCTTTAGATTTTGATAAACAATATGGAGATCCTATTTTCTTTAATATTTCAAACATTTTTATTTCTTTAATTTAGAAAAAAGCATTTTTTGAAGGATATTTATTTGATACACTCACATTTGATCCTCATGCTATACCTATTTAGTTCAGAAGACAGATCGCCAGTATTTTTTTTCTTACGATTAACTCATATTTGTACATCCTAATACTATATCAGCGTTTCCACCCCATGGCTTTTATTATGTAACAGTACGGAATTCCTTTGACTAAATACTATACCTATAGGCTGTGTGCAGATTGACGAGTGGCGCCGTATGGTGGAAGATTGGTGCCCTATTTGTTAGCTCATATAATAGGGCAATGTATGAAAAAATTTTGAATTTTATTTAATTAAATATTAAAAGCTTTCTAAAATGTCTTAATTTTTCTTTCATCTATAATTTAAAGTAAGTTTTGATTTTTATATTCATATGTGCTTTAGCTAATAACCTTTAAATTTAAATGAAACGTGATTTTCTGCAGATAGAAATTATACTTCGTACAGGTTTTAAAGAAATTCATCATTCGATTGATTTTGCACAATCTACACAAAATAAAGGTGCAAAACTGGCTGAGGAGCATGTTTGTCGTGTACAAGAAATATTAAATGGTGATAATAGCATAATTGAAGGTTTTGTTGTGCGTCAAACATCTGTAACGCTAGAGCCTTACTGTGTGCATTTACAAGTATATAAATCAACACTTAACAGCAACCATTGAGGTCCAAAAATTTAATTTACAATTATCTGCTAAATTATGAGGAATATCAAGTTTCTATAGTAAGGGTCAAAGTTACTTGTCGAAAGAAGCTATATTGCACCAATGAGTCTACTTTTTTTTTAATTGGAAAGAAATATCAATAACAATTATATTTTACTCTGTGAAAAAATATGATGTATTTTATTAAGAAAAAAGGGCTTTACATACGACCATGGAGGACAATTTAATGAGTAATTTGGGATCAAAAGAGGCTAATATTCCAAAAAATATGGAAGATTTTAGGATAAAACCAATGAAATTAAAGAAAGAATTTATCTCAATTGGTTTTACCAAAAATTCTTTAACATTTTTGGATGGATTAGGTTCTTATTGATTTTAAATTACTCATTAAACTCTCCCACATGCTTGTAAGAGTCCTTTGTTTTATTCAAATTCATCATTATTTTTCACAGTTAAATATAATTGTCGCTGCTTTTATTTCAATTTAAAAAATAAATTAACTCTTTAGCGTTATAAGGCTTTTTTCAACGAGTAAATTTAGTCCTTACCTGAAACCTGATATTCCTAATATTTTAGGAGATAATTGGAAATTAAAATTTTTGACCTTGATGAATCACCTTAAAGCTTAATATGTACATTTTAATTCATAACTGCCAATTGTTTTGCAGATTGACAGTACTCGCTTTATAAAGTGTGCATTTTGTACTTGTATCTCTAAAAAGCTTCATAGATGCAAACATATTTGTGCATTAATCCATTACATCAATGCAAATCGAAGCGAAACAAAAACAAGCCTTGAACAGGAATGGGGTCTACCATCTGCTAGGCAATTGGGAAAACTGATTTATTCTAAAGGACAGTCGATAGCTTCAATATTCCCCAAAAAAAGGAAGCTAGAATGCTTTGCTGTGAGAGAACTGACTGCACCATATCTGCAGGTGCTAAGAGGCCCACTATGTGCCTCTATTATCCAAAATCTTAAAAATATGGAGAGCCAAAAGGATGCCATAACTGATAGAGCTATTGAAAATATTAATGACGAAAATAGTAATATTAATGTTGAAGCTTGTATTAAATACATGTTAAGCTTAGCTACTTATAATATTTTGTATGATAAGAAAGTCCAAATTTTCCAAACACAAAAAGAAGCAGAATTCTACCATTTAAATGTATATTTAACCTCGGATGAAATTATAAAACTTTGCTTGGAAACTTTAGGTCAAAGTGAGAATGCTAAATGGTTTGAGGCCAGGAAGTTGCGATTGAGTGCCACTAAATGTCACAATATAAAAATCATGAAAACAAGAAAAGTGGATGATATTATAATAAGCTTTCTATATCCAAAGTTAATTCGTCATACAAATTTTGAATATGGAAAAAGGAAAGAAAATGTTGCACGTGAGGTATATTCTAGAATGAATGGCGTACAAATTCTCCAAATTGGAGTATTGGTTTCTCAATTGCAACCATGGCTTTGTGCTTCGCTGGATGGTATCGTCGTTAAAGAAAACGAAATAACAAAAATTTTGGAGATTAAATGTCCCATAAAATGCAAAAATAAACCTATATTTAATACTAAATTAGGAAAATTTGAAATAGGATATCTACTAAAAGAGAATGAGAATATTTACTTGAAAAAGAATCATCAGTATTACACACAAATTCAGATGCAAATGTATATATCAGGATTTGAGAAGTGCGATCTTTTTGTTTACTCCCCGATCGAAAATATAGTAATTGAAGTTCAAAGAGATGAAGAATTTCTGTCTGAATTAATTCCAAAACTGCAAAATTTCTATTTTGAACATTATTTGCCAGCTGTCAGTAAAAATGCTGAAAAATAAGAGGAATATGGTACAATTAATATGATATTTATTTTAGTGAATAATTTGCTTTGTGATAACCAAATGTGATTTAATATAAATAAGAAGATTTGCATAGTTTTACAAAGTTTAAGTTTACAAAAGTTTATGTATATATCTATATTTATATATATATATATATATATATATATAAATATATTTACGTATACAATTCAATTTGAATTTTTACTCGTCCGTTAAGTTTTTTTCTTTAATTATTGGAGGTTGAAGATTGACAAGAGCGCAGCATATAAATATAATTTCGTTTACGTATGGGAGCATGTTGATTGAAAACTTCGACATTATATGAAAAGTTTTAATTCTTTGCATGATCCTTTCTATATGAATTTTAATGCTTGCGATAGTTTGTGTTTCTTCTACTTCACTCGCTGTGAAGCATTCGTTACGTAAGAAAGGAGGCATTACCACAAGAATTCCTTTTCCTGAATCATCTATCATTGTTTTTATCTGTGGAAATCCTTTATCAGCCAGAACCACATCCCCTGGCTGCAACAACTGAAGAAATTTGCTAGCTATTGTAATTTGCGAATCTGTGGCTCGACCCCCGTAAGCTTCCGAAAGAAAAGAAATTTGGCCATGAGGAGTACAGCCCACTAAAATTTTTACCCGAAACCCTTTTTTGTAATGCGAATACAAATGAACTCGCTGTGAAATATTATTCGGTTGTTCGACTGGTATTTCGGTACAATCAATGATAACTCTCACATTTTTATTAATTTGACGAAATTCAGGAGGCATGAGTGTTTGGATTGTTTCTTTCGGCGGCCACTGAATAAACTGTTTACAAGTTTGTGACAATTCGTTCAATAAACTGTAAAATATTCTAGAGACTGTGGTACGGTGGATGTTAAAAAGAACGCCTATTGCTGAAAATGTCAAGCCTAGCTTAATTTTAAACAGAAAAACTAACAATTTATTTTCTTTTGATAACTTTGTTCGGTTATCTACTCCAGCAGTAAAGAAATCCAGCAAAATAATGAATGTGTTTACATCAACACCCGCAAGATCTAACATATCTTGATCGTTTTTTATTGTGCTAAAACCACTAATTCCATTTATATACCCATTTAGATCAATATTACAACTATTTCTCTCAAAATCTACTCCAATGCAGGCATCCACAAAAGTAATATTATAACCACAACTAACATCTTTTGTACATTTTTTCTTATTGACACCATTTTTCAAATTTGATGGAGAGATATAAGCTTGAGTTTCTGCTTCACAAAAACTACTACCTTGTATTCGATTGCATATGAATATTTTACAATTCTCACTCTTTTCTTCAATAAAGTTACATTGACATGCTTCATCTTTAACTGTTGATATCAAATCTTCTAGATCCATACCCTGAGAAGTCTCCTCAATTGTATTTATGATAATAGTTTTCCTATGTGTTTTCTGCTCTTTTGCTACGAATGTTTCTGTACAGTTTCTAGCTGCTGCTTGACTTACTGCTCGTTTGAACCTATAAGTATTGTAATTTTCAAGAATATTCTCGTATATTAACAAAATTATTTGTTAATATAAATTTAAAGATCTTACCTTCCTATTACATATTTTGCTGATGCATTCTGTCTATGTATATATGAAAATATTGTGGGTAAGTAGCTTGGACTAAGTGGATGACCAGACTTCTCATTTCCAATAAAATGTCTACTACACAGCCTTGACCAAGGCGTTGGTTGCCATGAAGATCCATCAGGACTACAAAGAATAATGCTTATCAGATTATTTTAGACTGAGAGTTTACACTACCTCTATATTGAACAATGGTTTTAGCTAAAAGAGAATATAACACATATATCTGTTACTTTTAAAGGAAGATGGTCTACAATTTTTCTTACTTCGCTCTTCTTATAGCATTAATCCATTTATTTCTTTGCTCCAATTTATATGACACTGCCTGGAATCGGTAAAATTTTGTACCCGGTGAATTCTTTAAGTTGTTTGGACAACCAAGCACACAACATAAACTACCACTTCTTGTTGTCGACATGTTCTAAAGATAATAAAAGTCGAAGTTAAGTAAGATGTATTTTGCAGTGGAACTACACTGAAATTCTGGGTAAATGATATTTTAAAGTTCATTAATAAGTAACATCAGAACGCAAACAATTCCAATCCACATTACGCTTAGGCTTAAACACCCACTGCTTGTGGACAATTAAACGGGTATATTGCGAGCTAACCAATAATTCAAGATACCACAACTGGGAGCGCTGAAGTCAACTACTCTTACTGCTTCTGCTTTCTCCGCCCGCCTGCACACAGCCTATAGGTATAGTATTTAGTCAAACAAATTTCGTATGTTATACATTTATAGAATTGTATCAAACGTTTAAAATGTTAACTATATCTTATGATAACAAATAATTATATGTTTAAAAATGTTCAAATATACTAATGTATTTAATTTTATTTTTGTTAATAAATTTAACGAATCTAATATGATCTTACACTTGTATAATAATTTTATCTGAATATACATAACCCTCACTTAATTAGAAATTTCCGATTAATCTCTCTTTCTTAGGAAATACCGATTGAAAAACAAGAATATTTTCATCGTTTTTTTTTATTAACGGTTATACCAATCAAAAATGAAGAACGAAAGTTTCCCATGACCGATAAAAAATTATTGGTATATCCGATTAATTATGTCGGATAAAAGAATCGAGAAACATTGGATACTTTTCATCGGTAATTTTCTTAACGGTTGTGTACCGACCAATTCTTATCGGATCTAGAAATTGGTCGGAAATGTCCGTTTGTTAATTTTTTAACAGTATAACCAATTGCGTTCATCGGATAAATGGTGGATTTTTCTCTCAGTGCATGCATCTGACATGCTTGTGAATATATTGAAAATAAATATTATACAAATAGTGACGAATATAAATGCAGGAGCCTAAAATAATGATGAACTTGTGCATACTACTCATGAATTTTTCCCAAACGTTGAGCCGGGATATGAAATCTCGGAAACGCCAAATAATTTCATTTATCTACCGATAATCGTGAAGAAAATTGATAATTTAACTGTTTCCATTGTTGACCAAGATAACGATATTGTAGATCTCAGTGGTGAAGAAATTACCATTAGATTCCATCTACAAAAATGGTAATTTACAACAAAGATTTTACATATAAATTACAATCTCCGCGAATTTCAGGAATTAGTCGGAATAAAACTTCGAAATCAACACAACAACGACGAGGGCGACGAAGAAAGATCAAAAAACGACAGAGTAAGCTGAATATTAAAAATAAAAAGTTTTTAAAATCAATTGGTTTAAAAGTGTTGAAATAAGAAGAAATAATGGTTGATTTATTAGACATTATCGAAACAACTCATTACGATAATTGTATCAATAACATTGAAATACATTCTTACAATGCATATGTGAATTCATCACTCAACCGCAACGACGAAATATGCATTTCTATTCAACAACAGGACCTTGTCTTGTTTCCAAGCGAAAGTTTCTTGTTTATTGAAGGAGATGTATCTGCAATCGCTACTAATAATACCACTATTAATGCAGATAAATTGTTCTAGGATTCAAATGGCGCTGCTTTTTTGTTTAATGAAATACGTTATGAATTGAATGGTGTTGAAATGGAACGTTGTAAAAATGTAGGTATGACTACTACATTTCGAAACTATGCATCATTATCATCACATGAGAATACAATTTTGAAATTAGCATCATCTGATATTAATAGTAAAATTGCAATTAAGAAACAAGAGACACGGTAGTGTCTCGACGGCAAGTACATAAAAGTAGAAAAAGTCATGCCTATGCCGCCGTCGCGGTACTACTCTCTTATACAGCTAGTTAGGACGTCTTAATTTTCAAACTGATTATTCTCCGCGAATAATCCATTGCCATTATTTAAGTAAAGCTTTTTTTAACATGGTTTTGAAAAAGCTTTCATTTGCGCCTAAGAACATCAAAATCGGTTAACACAATCCAAAGATCTCATACTCTATTGGCTATATATATGTATAGGTCTAAGGATATACCGAACTGTTTAAAGACATTTGTATTCTTTGAGGACTGTCCTTATTATTTTCTGACACTATAGGCTTTTTGGGGACTGTCCTTAAAATATCTTTACCTGTATAACATTAATTTAGAAGTCATTTTATACAATTGATCTACTAAGTTCTTTGAGAACTGTCCTCAAATTTCACTGGTAGTTGATATAGTTATTTTGAGAACTGTCCTCAATAATTTTATTGTTGAAATGTACTCATTAAGGACACTATTGAATTAATAATATACTTAGAAATTCTAACAGCGTAAAACAAAAATTACTTGATTTTAATAATTAGTAAATTAATTAGTTTTATAAATATTTTAAAACGCACGCGCGATTTGAAGTATATGGAACTAAGATGAAGGATTTTTTTATACGATATCACCGAAATGTGTCAAAGTTCTCGGATACAATTAAAGTTTTTCAATTATATGCGAACAAATTCATGGAAATTTACGTAAAAATCTAATAACTTTTGACTGTGTCACAAAACTTTGACGTATTTATTTAATCGTGTATACAGGGTCTTTTCCTCACAGCGGAGCATAGGAGATTCGTGTTAGTTGACTATAGCACTCCGAATGATGGAATCTGAGAGCGCTGATTGGTCAATATTGCGTAGTACCAACATATAATAGGCCGTTACCAATAGTTGGATACGAAAAATGAGATTTACCCGCCATTTTGGTGTGGAGAAATGTTTACATGCTAATCGTAGCAGAAAGAGGTGTAAAATGGAAAAATGTCAAATGGTAAGGTTACTAAAGTAAAAATTGAATACTTTGAAGGATAATGAAGAATATTTATACTTTCCATTCATTATTTTCAATTTTTACTTTAGTAACGTTACCATTTGACATTTCACCATTTTACACCTCTTTCTGCTAGGATTAGCATATAAACATTTCTCCACACCAATATGGCGGATGAATCTCATTTTTTGTACCCAACTATTGGTAACGGCCTATTATCTGTTGGTACTACGTAATATTGACCAATCAGCGCTCTCAGATTCCATCATTCCGAGTGCTATAGTCAACTAACACGAATCTCCTATATATGCTCCGCTGTTAGGAAAAGACCCTGTATAAACTCTAAGATTGGAGGGAATCCTCCAACCAGTAAAGAAAATGTTTGCGTTCCAAATCCTAAGCGCTAAGGTACGCTATATCTTCATTGATCAATTGAATCAATTTGACCAATCATGATACGTATTTTGCCTAGCGCTACCATAGCGTTAAAGATTTGAAACGCAGTCACTGATAGGTAAGACGTAATGAGAAACGAAGATTCGTTGCCAATAGGGATTGGTGGCTCAACTAGCTTTAGGTTTGTTCATTTTAGATACACATTCTTACAATTTCTATACTTTTCGTATTTATTTCCTTATCTGCGTTGTATAAGTTGACACCGTAAAAAGTGCACGAAATGCAAAATGTGTAGCGAATTTCCGCTAACACTAACTGACGTTTTAACAATATGTTATTTGTTTTCTGAGCTGGAAGACAATCTTGTACAACACAACTTAAAATAATAATATAATAGTACATTGGCAGCATTGTAAAGATTCAGATATCTACAATTTGTTTGATATGTGGGCCAGTCACCATTTTAGGACGACACGTCATAATGTGTATGTATACAATATACCAATGGCTGCGTTCATTTATTAATTTCGAGGAACGGGAGTACTACAATTCTACAATATCTTTTAAAATATAGGTTTTCAGTACTGGCAGTAATTAAGCGAACGCAGTCAATATGATATAGGTAAGTACTGCTGTGTTGACGTCAATACGTTTATCTTATTTCTTTATTTCCACAGTCCACTTGACATTTAGTAAAGTTGAGAGGTTATTGAAATTAAACTGCTCCACAAATTAGATAAGTATTATTTATTATACATATATTAAACGGTAGGAGGCAAGATTCTTTGTTGTTTAATTTTTATTACATATAATATTTAATTTCTTAAATTGTGCAGAACATTCCTTATATACAGATGTATAATGATAAATTAAAATATCACAAATGCACAACTATCAATGAAAAATTATTGGATATTTTGTTTCATACGGAAGACCAAACTGCCAAGACACTCTGTGGTTCCTGAATAATGTAAATGATCCTGCAAATAGTTTTAGCATTATTCTCAAGTTTTATGTATGTACTTATGCATGTATCTTTAATTAGCTTTATCGTAAAGACTATATAAAAAAGTTTTAATAATTTAGTACAATGTGTAAAACTAAAGCTTTGTAAGCTATATAACACAAGATTTAATTTAGAATCAGAAAATATTAAGTAGATTATAAAAGCAATTTACCACAGTCCAGAAAATTATATTTAAAACTTACGTAAGCACAATATAGTTTAATTTTATTTATTTTTTTTAATTAGTTAAATTGATCACAAAATATGTGAATGTTAATATATTAAAAGAAGAATCTGACTAAGTGGGCATACAAAAATTAGGGATAATATAGTTTTCTAGGGTAAGGACAAATAGTCAGCATATTTAAATAAGTAATTCATGTATATTAATCATACAAAACATGCAATAAAGTAAGATATTTTATGGATTATATCTTTCATTACAAGCAATTGTTATACTGAAGTTCCCTAAGGGTCAATTCGACCAAGTAGGCTAAAAGCCTAGCCTACTAAAGAAGTGGTACCAACGTTTGAAAAATGTATGAAAAAATTGCTGCGATTGGTTGGTTATCATGAATTTTCAGTTTTATATCACATTTCACGTTAATGTGTATGTTTTCAAATATTTTGAAATATCTGTTTTGATGTCTAAACCTATATAAAATTGGAAACGCTATTTTCTTTAACTAATTAAAATTTAATAAACATGTAAGTATTAAATTTATTAACATCACATAATTGTACTGCTGTATACAGTTAATATTTAATACGTTGCAAATATTTATAGTTTTCAGATATGAACAATTATCAAGATTTCGCGCAAAGAATAATAAATGGTAATTGTATAATATAAACTGCTGAAATCGGCTAAAATCAAACCATTTATATGATTAAGATAATACTTATATCATTTGTAGCAAATGATATGTGTGTGTGATGAATTTTTTTTTCATATTTACATTATTATAACTTTTTATAATCTTGTAGGGGATATCGCACTGCATTGGTTACTGTTTATTGATGATGAAACGGAATTAAATGGAAATGAAAGAAGCATTATAGATCAATTATTTAATAATAAGTACCGAAGACAAAGAATTATTAATGAAAGAATTAATTGGTTTCAAGTCTATGATGGTATAAATTTTAAAAAAAGATTCCATCTAACAAAGGAGCATTTTATGACTTTATTTGAAAAGGTCGAACCGAAATTAACTCATAGTACAGACAGGTAAATTATATAATTAAGTTTACTTAGAATCTGTACAAAAAAATTGATATTTTCACATTTTTGAAACATTGTTAAAATATAATTATTTCAGCAATGTTTAAGAAATGTGAGTGATGTCCATTATTAATTTATATTTCATATATTAATGTATACTAGTGAATAGGGTACACTTCATGAAGATTGAAGGATGGCTTTTCATTTGGATTTTTAGCTATATTGGTATGATGTAATTTTAAGCTGGCATAAAATTTTTATATTTTCAGAAATAACGCAATACCACCAATTATTCAGCTTCTTGCAACCTTAAGATTTTATGCCACTGGATCTTTTCTTCTTGCTGTAGCTGACTTTTGTGGCATCAGTGAAGTTAGCGCCCATTCATTTATCCATAAAGCATCAGAGACAATTGCTTCTTTACATATGGAATATATTAAAATGCCATCTAATGATAGCGAAATGTTTAGAAATCAAAATGAAAATTTTCAAATTTCTGGGTTTGTCAGAGTAATAGGTGTTATTGATTGTTTTCATGTCCGAGTTAAATCGTTTGGTAAGACAAATAAAATGGTATTAAAAATTCACGTAAATTAATATCTTATATATTGTATTTGCAGGTAGAGAAAATAGTGAATATTTTCGTAATAGAAAAGGGTACTTTTCCATAAATGTGCAGGCGATTGTCAACTCAAGAATGGAGATCATAGATTTGGTTGCTCGTTGGTTCGGATCGACACATGACTCCACTATGTTTGATAATTCACGAATTAAAGCGCGATTTGAAAATGAAGAATTTGGTAGTGGGTTGTTACTCGGTGATTCCGGTTACCCTACTTTACCATATTTGCTAACACCATTACAAAATCCACAAAGCTCTGCAGAAGTTTTGTATAACGAGGCACTTATACGTACACGTTGCCTAGTAGAAAGGTGTTTCGGAGTATTACAAAAAGTTTTCCAGTATTGGCCATAAGGTCACGTTTCCGAAATGTGCAAAAAACTTTAGTAATGATAGTGGCATGTGCTGTTGTACATAATTTAACCAGATCATCAGTAATAGTAGAGGATATTGATCCAGATGTATATAGCAATGCTATTAGCAGTCTAAACCCAAACTTGCATGCAAACGAACGAAAATATTTAATCGAAAACTATTTTGAAAAGTAAACACTATACATCTTTTTGTTTATTACAATATAATACATATATTTAAAATATTAAGCTGGTCTTGCATTATTTCTTTCAGGCTTCTGTGATTTTATTCTTTCTTCAAATATAATATGTAGTCAAATACTAGAAGCAATATTAGCAGTATCATTGCATTTTATATTAAGCTACAAAGATTCAACAACAGAAAACAATTGTTCATGGATATCTTGACTAACAAACTTACCTGTTTTGGGTTTACAATAGTCTAATTCCGCATTAAAAATAAGGGAGCTTTTATGTATGATATGTATGTATTGCTACACTACAAAAATTTTGGCTGACCCTAAGATATTCGTAAGCTGTAACTAAATCAAAATCTGTAACGTAAGTTGGGCGCCAGGTTCCCGAAAGAACCACTGTACTGTAGTGACTGCAAAATACTGTATTCGTCAAACTAAAATGCCAACTAGCTCAGTGAATATAAGAGTAGGATTGCGGAAGCGGAGAGTGGGTGAGTTCCTGAAACGTAAAATGCAAAAGGATTTGGCAGTTCGGGTCAAATCACTACATACTATATTCGATAATAAAGTGTCTATATTTCCAAAAAGACATTGCTGTATTTGTCAGACTTCATAGCGCATAGATCGTTATTCGTATTCTACAAAACTATAACTCGAAATGGCGTAGAAAACGGTTTTCCGGAGTGCTCGGGATCAATCCAACGAATTTCTTCACTAAACAACTAACTAATCAAATAAAGGCCTACCCAAGGCAGGTGTTTCTCCTGCGACCTTTTAACTAAACGAAACTATACTCTCGCGAAGAGAACCGAATGGAGTAGCTCTTTCTGGGAGAATTCACCTCCGGGGTTCCTTCTGACGAGAAAACGAACTGTATTACCACGAGGTGATCGAACGAGGTAGCTCCTTTCGGGGAGAATTCGACCTCGGGATGCACCCCTGGTTAAACGCGACGAACTGTACGAAACGTAACTGAAATTCGAAACTGAACGAATATCCCGGTCACTCTTTATACCCGAATTCGACCCATCAACTATACTGTAAGCGCATAACCAATTTCTCGGAAAATACAATACTTTAATACGACATTATATACACGGTAATCGATAAAAGGACTTAACGTAAGTTATAGATAAAAATTATGTACATTTCATATCCGAAAACCCAAAGACGACGGTGTCCTTGAATTACTAGCGAATCTCAAAGTTCCTCGATATTAGACTATTGTTCCAATTTCTCATCTATGTCCCTAATTCCCAATCCACGCACTTTGGGAGTATGTTTAACTCGTAATTCGTGGTTTTTGACGATTTCACGGCTATTAAGCGCGTTTCCGAAGTTTACTCGTGATATAAGGATTTCTAGGAGCTGGGACTCCCGCTAACCTTTTCCGTTGGAGCTGGAGGACGACGGCTGAGCAGAATAAAGCGGAGCAGAGCAGAGCGGAGCGGCGTCGAGCAGGGCAGAGCGGCGTCGAGCAGAGCTGAACAGAGCAGATCGGAGCAGAGCAGAGCAGATCGGAGCAGAGCAGAGCAGAGCAGGGTAGAGCAGAGCAGAGCAGGACGGAGCAGAGATGAGCAGAACAGCGCAGAGCAGCGTCGAGCAGAGCAGAGCAGGACAGAGCAGCGTCGAGCAGGGCAGAGCAGAGCGGAGCTGAGCAGCGTCAAGCAGCGTGGAGCCGCGATGAGCAGAGCAGGTCGAAGCAGAGCAGAGCAGAGCAGCGAGGAGCAGAGCAGAGCAGCTTCCACAGTTATTCACTACGTCTTTTCCGAATAATGAGTTGCCGACAATCACGTCCGATCTTCTTCCGAACTAAGTAACGAGTTGCCGAAAATACGTCTGATCCTTTTCAGAACTAAGATACGAGTGTCGCAAAATAACGTCTGATCCTCTCCAGGACTAAATAACGAGTGTCCCAAAAATCGGGAGACACCAGCAACGAGCTGTTGGTCCCTTATCCCCAACTCTTCGTAACTCTAAGTCTAATTGGCGGAGCCGATTAAGCTATTGGTACTACCAATCAGATCCAAGGTCTGACTTCTTCCGAAAATTCAACTTGAATATTCGGGAGCCGCGGAAGGCCGTAGTTCGTTAGACCCATTTAACATACGACTTATGGGCCACGATCGTTACTCTACTTTATGACCTATCAATCACCGAACGTTATACGGTATTTCCGATGATAGGTAGGCCAAGCGTATAGGACATGATATTATGGCCTTGATAATATGACCATAATATGTCTCAATGTTCTATAGATAGATATATATATATCTTTTTAGTGAACATGTACTATCTTAAAATAGTACATGGTCACAGTATGTACTCGTCAATGTGAATACAAAAATATGTGATATAACTATTAAACTCTGAGTATACTTTATTTATCGAAATCAACTTCGCTTTTGAATAATACTAAAAATTTTTGAAATAATTATTCGAATTTCACATAATAATATAAGTATAACATATCGTATAAGTAAAATTATTTTACCTTTAAATATATTAATGCTGGTATACACAGTGTTTCAAAATTCTTTCTGCTATAAAATCCCCTTTTATTTATATCACTGATCATAAATAGACGCTATATGTATAGTTGATTCCCAATAATCTTCTGACACATACTAATGAAAGAACAAATTAAGCAGAGTATAACAAATAACAGTAACAAAGAAAAAATATTGATTACAATAAATGTGTATATCCTAATGTATGTTATTTAAACAGTTAATTACAGTATATACTACATTCTGTTACAACTGTTGTATAATAATAAAATTACTTTCGTCAGTCTTATTCTTTTATTAAACTTTAAAAAATTGTAACATTAAAAAATATGTGAGGAACAAACAATATTAAATATGAGACATTCTACTTTCATTGTCTTATAATTTAAAGTGATGAATAATATATTATTCTAATTATTTAACTTAAAATCTTGTTTCAATTATTAAAAAGTAGAAAATAAATTTCGCCTTGTATAACATTGGCTTAACATAATGAAAGCTGTAATTTAAGTATATGATATCAGTACGAATGCAAATATCTATGAACAAAATTACATCAAGACTACAGACTTTGGTTTATTTGCTTTTCTAATATTTGAACTTGCAACTTTTCTTTTCTCAATTGTGTTTCGAGAATTTCTTTCTCTAATATTTCTTTATTGGTAAGCTGCTTCTGCATTAATTGAATAAGCTCCAATTTACTTTCAATTAAAATAGTCTGTGCATCATAACTTTGATTTTTTTTTGAGCATACATTTGGAGCACATTTTGTTTGTGTCAATACACCTCTGTTAACTATTTCAGCCAGCGGTGTGCTCAATGGTGTTTTTAACATATTTTTATTTCAATGTTCCCAATCTTCTATTTCCTCATTTTTAATCAGATACTGTAGGTAATAAAAAATAGTAATTTATTAATTATGATGGGTCTATTGGCGATAAAATGTACACATTTATCTCTTTTATGTCAATTACAAATCGACAAAATAATTAAGCTTACAATATTAATAATTTGTTTTACTAAACATTTAAGTTTAGAAAGATACTTAAACTGTACATAAGTAATCTACTCAACTGACTTAAGTAGGATTTAAATAAAGTAGGAGTGTATACTGACATTATGTGCAATTGAATATATTAAAAAAATTCTTCAATACATAACATAATAAAGAACTCATGTAAGATTTTAATGATTAACATTAAACTGGGAAAACTCTTAAAATATGATTGTGTTTCATATGTATTAATGAATATTATTTGCAGTAAAGGTATGATTATTTATAAAATTTTTACTAATGAATATTCCCAATAAGATGCAACATTCTTTTTAATTGTTATTAAAGCTTGAATTATATAGTGTAGTTAGTATATCTCTGTCAATTTACCTCAAACACTGCATCAACATTATCTGGGTTATTTTCTTCCTCTTCGTTAATTACATGATCAGATGTTCTCAGATCCAAGTGCATGTTGGAATCATAAGGATTTACCAGGCCCTCGATAGATATTCCTATTATCTCGTACACTTTTTCTGACAATAGATCTGGTTTCCCATTGAATGGTCCACCACCTATACAAATAGTTTGTAATTGCATGAAATTAATCAACTAATTTAAGAAACATATCCGAATAGTTAATTTATTAATGTCATTTATAATAACCAGTCTTATATAATTCTCTTTTTAATTCTGCAAACTTTTTTCTAGCATTTGCTTTTAAATTCTTCCACAATTTTTTTAATTTTTCTTGTGACTCAGCTTTGCAATTTGTTATTAAATTAAATTCTTCCTTTATTTTATTCCACGCTTTCGCTTTCTCTCTTAACCCTATTCTATCAGTAGTTTTGTTTTCTATAGTTATAGAATGTTTTTTAATGATATCAACAAAGGCAATTCTTTCATCGGTGCTATAATTCCCATGTTTTGATTTTTGCGCGAGATGATGATTATCCATAACTGAAAACTATAAGTATTTGCAATGTATTAAATATAAACTGTATACACTATAATACAATTATGTGATATTAATAAATTTAATACTTACATTTTTATTAAAATTTTTGATTAAATAAAATGATCTTCCCAAGTTTATGTAGGTCTACGCAATACAACAGATCTTTCAAAGCAGTTGAAAACGCACACATAATGTGATTTGTGGTAGAAAACTGAAAATTCATGATTACCAACCTATCGCAGCAATTTTTTCATACATTTTTCAAACGTTGGTACCACTACTTTAGTAGGCTAGGCTGTTAGCCTACTTGGTCGAATTGACCCTAAGGGCCAATGTAACAGTCCAAAAGCAGGCAAGTCTCATGTACAACTTGGCGGACAAAAATCTGAATGCGGAAATTTAAGTTGGTAGTGGCCAAACGTGACGTCATTTTTGAAAGAGTAAGTTTTGGTAAAACAGGTAGTACAATGCGACTTTGACAGGTCTCCGTGCCAACTTCCAGCCGTGCTTTGTTGAAATGAGTGTAAAATTATAACAATAACCTTAAACAATGTGTTGTAATGTGCGGCTATAAATTAATAAATAAGGAAAAAAGTATTAAAAAAGAAAGTTATGTGAAATAAATTTATCTACTTTATTATAGTGTTGAATATATATGTATATTTTAAATCTGATACATTTAGAGCATGAATAATCTCTTATGCATATTATATATATATGTATCTCATTTTATTCTGATTACAACAGTAATATAACACGTCTATGATCTGTGAACAGAATAAAAGTGTTAACTATATATAAAAGAATTTAAATAAAACGCGTCTGCTTAAATTTAAAACGAAAAGTTTTTTCACCTGAATCTCTTTAAATTTTTAAGTTTTTCTTCGGCAATTTCAATTTTTAATTTGTATAATCGAATTTTTATTTCCTGCGCTTCAATTTGCTTCTCTATTAGAATATTATATTTCGCTCCCGTTTGATCTACATCCCTTCTAGCTTGTGTATTATTTTCATTTAGCGCTTCTCTTCCTTGGCTCATAAAATTTTGCAGTGATGCATTTATTGGCTGCCTTAAAAGATTTGGACCCTCGCCATGTCCCCAGTTGGAAATGTTTCCCTCGTTTACCAGATTCTAAAATGGAATACGAGATTTAAATATTTTACGGGAACATATGTACCTATATGAATTAGGATGTATTATTAATACATCAATAATAGGTTGAGGGTCATCTACATCCTCTTGATTTATCTCAGTCTCTAACAGCTGCCCTACAGTAGAATATATGGCCGTCGATGGAAGACAATCGCTATCACGGCTGTGTGATATACCCACCGCAGATTTGCCTAATGGCGAGCTTATTTTTTCTAAAAATTCGTCTACTACTGGAGCTTCAGATATGCCACCTCCTGAATAGAAATTATTATTTTACAAACAAATAATATGAAAAATAGTAAATACATAGTATATTTTATTACCATTTTTATAAAGCTCTGACATTCGCTTTGCTTTATACTTCCTCGCCTTTGCTTTACAATTTTTCCATGCGCTTTGAGGGCACAATTTGGACCATTTTGTTGGAAGTAAATTGTTTAATTCCTTCTTTATTTTAATCCACGCTTTTTCTTTATCTGCACGAGTGGTTCCATCAGTTCTTTTATTTTCTATCGTCTTAAAATATTTCATTATCACGTTTAAAAATATTTCACGCTCGTCTCTGTTCATTTTGAAACAACGATGGCCTTTTTTTGAATATCGTGCAACATAACCCAATGACAGCGAGGTGAAAATGAATAACACAATCTATGTTAGGAAAACTAAATTTGAAAGTTTATAAAAATTAATTATAGATAGCACCAGTGCTGAAAACACACATATACATTATACAAACTTTTGCTTCGTTTTTGTTATGGTGTACACGGTGTCCATAAATAAGGATTTCAAGTTTATCAATTTTATTACGTTGGTTCTGAAACTTTCAAGCGCCGTGATATAATTTATATTGCAGTTAAAACCCTCGAGAAATATGGACGAAGATAGAATGGCAAATAATGAAATTGCGAGACGAAGACTTTACCGTGTGTATATACGACATAATCATTTGTTATTTTTAAATGATGAAGAGTTTCGATATCGTTTTCGTCTAAACAAGACTCAATTCCAAGAAGTTTTGCTTCAAATTGAATCGAAAATTGTTCAAAGAGAATTGTAATCTGTTTTTATTTCTCGTATATTTGTTTCGACAATGATAAAAGTAAACGTATTTATTTTTTCTTTCTAGAAATAATGCTGTTCCACCTGTAATACAACTACTAGCCACATTACGATTTTACGCAACAGGCTGCTTTTTACAAATGATAGGTGATTTTTCTGGCATGTGTACGAAAACAGCACAAACTATAGTGCATCGCGTATCATTTGCAATAGCAGACCTGTTAAAAAGATATGTTAAGTTACTTTAAAGCGATTTGGAAATAATGGAAAATGCAAAAAACAATTTTTATATTTCCGGAATGATACGGGTTGCAGGAGCTATCGACTGCGTGCACATTTGTATAGAATCATATGGTAATAATATAAAGTTTGAGTTTTTAAAAATTTATATTCAGTATCATTACATTTTGTATTTATTTATTCATGTTGTCTATATATAGGAGGTGATGACGCCGAACTTTGGCGTAATAGAAAGGGATTTTTTAGTATCAACACGCAGTGTTTAGTTAATAGCGATTTAGAAATCCTAGATATCGTTGTTAGGTGGCCGGGATCTACCCATGATTCCACAATTTTTGAACACAGTCGTTTGAAGCAACGCTTAGATAATATGGAATTAAAAAATTGTGTAATCTTGGGAGATCGTGGTTACCCTAACGGAAAATATCTGATAACACCTTTGGCTAACCCGACAACACCGGCAGAAATACTTTACATTGAGGCTCATATTAGAACTCGTTGTATGGTAAATATATAATAAATGTAACAATACAAACACACATACAAATATTTTATTTTCTCATTAGAATTGTTATGATTAGTGCACTTTTGATTTTTAGGTGGAGAGATGTTTCGGAATTTGGGGCCGTATGTTCTCAGTGCTCACCATTGGATCGCGATTTAAAACACCTGTGCGAACAATTAATGTTATTATAGCGACTGCTATTTTATATAACATCACACGCCGAGATCAAAAGAAAAGTAAAAATGGTATGCAAAGATACATCGATATTGAAGAGGTCTACGCATCTCCAACCGACGATGACCGTAAATTTTTAATCGAAATTGTATTTTCAAGGTAAAAACATACAACTTACATATACGATGTATATACAGGGAGGTTCTCTAACGGCGGCATATAGGAGATTCGTGTTAGTTGACTATAGCGCTCAGGATGATGGCTTCTGAGAACGCTGATTGGTCAATATCATGTAGTGCCAATATGAAATGGTCCGTTACCAATAGATGAATAAGAAAAATGAGACCCATCCGCCATTTTGGAGTGGAGAAGTGTTTACATGCTAGTTGTAGCAGAAAGAGGAGTGAAATGGAAAAATGTCAAATAGTGAGGTTACTAAAGTAAAAATAGAAAATAATGAATGGAAAATAAGAATATTCGAACTTTCCATTCATTATTTTCCATTTTTACTTTAGTAACCTCACTATTTGACAATTTTCCATTTTACACCTCTTTCTGCTAGGATTAGCATGTAAACATTTCTCCACACCAATATGGCGGATGAATCTCATTTTTCTTATTCATCTATTGGTAACGGACCATTTCATGTTGGCACTACATGATATTGACCAATCAGCGTTCTCAGAAACCATCATCCTGAGCGCTATAGTCAACTAACATGAATCTCCTATATGCCGCCGTTAGAGAACCTCCCTGTATATGTGCAATATATATCAATTAATACATATGCATTATTGTCTTCAGATTGGTATAAGTAAAGTACGGTGATCTTCGTTTTATATGTCGTTCATATTTAAATTATTTAACTGACATTAGGTCATTATTATAATTTTATCATTCTTTACCAAAAAGAAGAGGTATAATATAATTACATTGTATTTTCTTCAACTACTACATACAATATGCAATCAATATTATTTCTCTTACAGATATTTTGTTCAAGTTGCTGATTTGGCTTTTTCTGCGTTGATATTGTTATGTTGCGCAACGCGCCTATATGTTGAGCAGTCTACTGCATGACTTGGACACTTATAGATTAAAGTTTAAACATTGTTTAAAATAATTTTTTTATGCTAAATGTGTTTTTAATATTCTTAGAAGAAGTGGACTTGTCGTTTGGTAAACTTATGCTATTTTCATTTTATATTAGTATTCTTTTGCTAAATTACTAAAATATTTTAAAAAGGATCCTACTATTTATTTTACTAATATTGTTTCATTAATTGCAGTAATTTCTTTGGATCAGAAGAGACTTATTATGTACAAGAAAAGCATAAGGACCTATGAAGAAGCTTGGAAAAAGCTTTGTGAGATACTACAATTAACACTGACTGTTGAAGAAATAGAAAAATTACTTGTAATATACTGTGTAGGTTAAAACTATTATTACAAATAGATATGCACATATAAAGTAATGCTATCTATGCAGCTCTGAAACATTAAAATATCCAATTCCTGAGTTTTATGCCTTTGCGAATTTGTTATTAAGAGTATTGGTGTATATTTGATGGCAGTGATAGTTTTTGTGCAGATGGTTTATGGAGAAACATGTAGCAATATGGTTATATGTGCAAGAAGTTTCTGAAACACAGTTGCATTAGTCGTAACCTTAAAATCGATAAGCTCAGTTTTCCCTTTCACTGGTGTATATACTATAGTAACTATTGTAAAACTTATATCTGTCTATATAATTAATTATTAAGGATCTGATACCTTTAGAGAAATTAGTTTTTTCCTGCTTTATATTGAACGACTTATAAAGTGCAATATCTAATTGTCATTGTATTCATAATTGATGGAAAAGATATTCTTTTCAATATGTAGCTAGAATTGTTTGTGGCCCAAACAACACTTATAATACAAATGTCGTTGAGTTTACACTAAGAGCAAGAACTGAGTGGGTTAAATAATCCATTGAATTTACGCTATTAAAAAGATTATAATACTAGGTTGATATAATATTAAAATTTATTTTTTACAATATCTACATGTAGGATAAATCTGTCAGATGGTAAAATACACACATATATATACAGGGTGTATCACCGAAGGCGCACCAGCCTCGAAATAACCGTAAGAGGACGGATAGCGCGTGGTGGGGGTCGACGCATAACATTGGACGGAGTTAGATAAAGCGCGAGTAATAGATGGAGAAAGGCAGGGCTATACGCTCCTATACGCTTTGCCTATGCCTTCCCCCCTCCCCCATCAACGCGACACCAATAGTCACAGTCTCTCTCTCTCTCTTCTCTCTCCCCGCCGTTTCCATTTCTTTATTTTCATTTACCCAGGAGGCGTTTTCGTCCTTCTCTTCTATCAAGTCAATTCTTGCGGATTACTAAAAACATTAATTTTTAGCATAAAATTGAAAAGCGTTAGCTATCTTTTCCACACCACCTTGAGGTAGATAGCTAGGCGCGTTTTGTTTAAAGTCGTTTCCCCCGGAGGCCTAATCCACTGGATAGAGCTAGCCAATAAATTCTCAAAATATCCCCCTCTTTGTTGAGAACAGAGGTTAGCTCTTCGACATCTTAATCCATTCGACTACTTTTTGTGGGGACACATAAAGCGTCTAATGGAAAATCGGCGTGAGGGTAGAATGATGGAGGTTCGTGAAGAAATCATTGCGGCCTTCAGAACAATCACGCCGGACATGGTCAGACGAGCAACACGGGACATAATTCGAAGAGCTAACCTTTGTTCGCAGCAAAAGGGGGGATATTTTGAGAATTTGTAAGCTAACTTTACTTTGAGTTATCCAGTGGATTAGGCCTCCGGGGGAAACCACTTTAAAAAAAAGCGCGCCTAGCTATCTACCTCAAGGCGGTGTGGAAAAGATAGCTAACGCTTTTCAATTTTATGCTAAAAATTAATGTGTTTAGTAATCCGCAAGAATTGACTTGATAGAAGAGAAGGACGAAAACGCCTCCTGGGTAAATGAAAATAAAGAAATGGAAACGGCGGGGAGAGAGAAGAGAGAGAGAGACTGTGACTATTGGTGTCGCGTTGATGGGGGAGGGGGGAAGGCATAGGCAAAGCGTATAGGAGCGTATAGCCCTGCCTTTCTCCATCTATTACTCGCGCTTTATCTAACTCCGTCCAATGTTATGCGTCGACCCCCACCACGCGCTATCCGTCCTCTTACGGTTATTTCGAGGCTGGTGCGCCTTCGGTGATACACCCTGTATATTCAACACTATAATAAAGTAGATAAATTTATTTCATATACCTTTCTTTTATAATACTTTTTTCCTTATTTATTAATTTATAACCGCACATTACAACACATTGTTTAAGGTTATTGTTATAATTTTACACTCATTTCAACAAAGCACGGCTGGAAGTTGGCACGGAGACCTGTCAAAGTCGCATTGTACTACCCGTTTTACCAAAACTTACTCTTTCAAAAATGACGTCGCGTTTGGTCGCTACCAACTTAAATTTCCGCATTCAGATTTTTGTCCGCCAAGCTGTACATGAGACTTGCCTGCTTTTGGACTGTTACATTGGCCCTAAGGCCCCGTCTTACAGTAGTGGGATTCTGTAACTCTTAGCGACAACTTTCGGTATCGTTAAGTCCAGTTACCGACAGAAATCGCTAAGTGCGATTCTGTAACTCAGAGTCAGCGATGATTGTCGCTTGTAATGTCGGTACTGTCGGTAACCTACCGAATCCTACCGAATAAACGTACCTTTCCTTTTTAAGAAAACTCTCAGTTCAATCTTAGTTAAGCGACGGAGTTACGAACAATTGAAGTTAATATAAATTGTACTAGACCGAATCATTTAGCTGAGAATTGATATTTCACTGAGTTTTTTATTGAAAGGAAAACTAATAATATCGTTATAACTTAACAACGACCGAGATAGATGTCGCTAGAGGTTCAGCGGTACTAATATAAAATTTATCCGACGAATAACTTTAATAAACCTTTGCTTTTCCTTGCACGCATTCCACTAAAAACTCACAATGCTCGTAATAAATAATATATACCACATCAACTATTATATTGTGAGTGTTTTTGGCCTCAAGTGGGTCAAACCCCTTAACGACAGCTGTCGGTATCGCTAACTACCGACAGTTATCGCTTGCGCTAACGAATGAGCGATTCTGTAACTTTAGCTTTACGACAATAGTCGGTGCAACTCATATTTGTACGATAACGATAAAATTCGTTAAGGTTCTAGGGAAGCTGGTAATATTGGTGTATTAATACCAACCGAAATAGGAATTTTTGTGTTACTTGACTATATCATTTTTGACTATAGCAATTCTTACTATAGCAAAATTATCATATTTTATTTAAAAGAAGTATTAAAACGTAAGTATATTTTAATTAAAATAAGTATTAAAAATTAATGTTTTAACATTTTTTTGAGTTAGACAATGTACAGTTAGTGCCTGTGTGCTATAGTTAAATAATACAATTAATTCTATATTTTAGAGAAAACCTCTGCATATATATATATATTTATTTTTAAATATAAAAATTGGAAAAATATTAAATTTTATTTCCTACGATTTTTACTGTAAGCCTTAATTTATAAAGAAAATTTATTGTAAGTACTTTTTTGTGATCTCTAAATATTAATTTAAGAAATATTTGTGACATTTATTATATTTACTTTCTCGGTAAACATCTACCGACGCCTATTACGGTCGTCGTTAAGTTAACGATAGAATTCGGTAGCGACCGCCATTTTTAACACCAATTATCGAAAACTTTGTGTTACAGAATCGCTCTTAGCGATATCTCTCGGTAACTCGATTCAATTACCGAAAGTTGTCGATAACTAGTTACTGAATCCATATAGACGGAAGTTACAGAATCGCTCTTTTCGTTACTGCAAGCGACAACTATCGGTAGTTAGCGATACCGACAATCATCGCTGGGAAGTTACAGAATCCCAGCACAGGGTCTCAATTAAATTAATCTCGACATTAAGTAGGGATGCCAACTTCAAGAAAAGTTACTGCAGGGTAGGAATTTTATAACTTGAAAGTTTGGTTTCCGAAATCTTTTATTAATCTGAAGTTATTTTTAAAAGTGAGAAAATGGTTACATTACTATATAAATAAGAAAAGGTAATAAATATGTTGAATTTATATGCATTTTAGACACTAATTAGTGAGAATAAATAGTACTAAAATAGATTTAAAGTAGAGTTTTATTTATTATTGAAAAGTGATACTTGCGAAATCTAAAATTTGGTAATATAAGAAAATGTGCTTATTCATACATTTTTTACAAATAATTAAAAGTTCAATTTTTAATAATGATTAACTATCTTTGTAGAAAGTACAAAGAAATCTATGAGATTTCCATTTTATAACAGTAAAAATAGTTTTTTCTGAACCCCGTAATTTCTTGCAAACTGAACTCAGAATTAAATTTTTAAAGAGTTCAAGAATTTTTGTTGCTGTTATGTGATATTGAATTCCAAACATTATCTGAAAGAATTTTCAGTATTAGATGGATTTGAATAAAAATAAAATTTGTTCTTGGATTAATATAATTATATTAATTTTAGAATTCATGGATAAAAATTGAGGATATGCAATTTTTCCCAAGAGGAAAAAATAACATTAGTGGAAATAGTTTCTGATTATTCGAAAATAATTGAAAATAAAGTAACAGACGCAGCTGGTTGGAGTGGAAAAAATAAAGCATGGGTGAAAGTTGCTTCAAAATTTTATACCATAAGGCAATCAAATTTTGAACCAGAAAAATTAAAAAATTGCTGGAACAATCTTAAACAGCAATGTAGAAAATATTATGCAACATTAAAGCACGAACTATACAAAACTAGTAATATTAACAACGAAGCAATTGAAACTTTTTTAACTGTATTAAAACTTTAATGTTTTGTAGGAGGTGGACCAAATAACATAAAGCCTAATATTTTATATGACAAAGTTTACCAAATTATACAAATGACTGTAGATGGATTGCATAATCATAATGATGGTGATAGCAACTTCTTTATAAGCAAGAATGAAACACTTATAGGTAAAACTATTATGCAATCTGATGAAGATGATGTACTTCAAGATGATCCAGGCCATAATACAGAAGTTTTTCAGGTAACATAAAAATTATAAATTATGTATAGCATATTGAATCACTGTATGTACGTATTTGAATTTCTTGAATCCTTTTCAGTACTTAACACAAAATAATGAAATCAACACTTGGGAAAAATGGAACCCAAAGACATTAAAGAAGCCTCTTAGTTACCCTTTACAACAAAAAATTAAACGTAAAGAATCATCAACTTCTGCCCAAGAAAAACTAGCAAGTGATAGTTTGGAAAATATTTTAATAAAAAGTAAAATCGAATTAACTCACTTAATGACGAAAGAGTTAAAAGAAAAGAGTGATTTAGAAAAAGAAATTTTAAAGCAAAAATTAATAAAAAATAAATTAAAAGTATCATTATTACAATCAAAGTTAGCTCTTAATAAAGAAAATAACAATAATATAATTTTCAATAATATTGAAATTTCTGACAGCTCATCAGAATAGTAAAAAAGATATTATGCGAAATATCTGTGATATTAGTTTTACTATATGTAAGGTTTTTATTATTGTTATTGCTATTTGCATGAGCTTCATAGAAATTTAAACTTTATATATTTTGCAACGGTCTTTTAATTTAAGAAATGTTATATTTCATTTACACTGATGTATAAAAGTACAAAGTTTATAGAAATCTAAACTTATTTTAATATTAAAGGTATGTTTCATTATGTGCTATCTCAGAATAAAAAGAAAGATATATATTATTCAGGAATTTGTGATATTAGTATTTTATACTCATTTTTATAATTGCACTTTATTTCAGTTTGATAAGAATAATTTAACTTTTTAAGTTTTGTCATTTTTTTTCAGTTTTATATATGTAATGTTGTTTCATTTACACTAATATATAGAAGAGTAAAATGGTTATAAGAATTTATATTTAACATAAACAAACCATAAAGCTATTAAAAGTTATTATTAAACCATGTATATGAATTTTAGATTGTATTACATTTTAACAGATTACTAAACACATTAAAGTTAAACTTAATTCTTTGTAAAAATTTGAATGCCATTGCATATATTAATTAACGATTGTTGAAATGGAGCTTTCTAATTGTTAAATTTTAAAAACTTTCTCCTCGTTGCTACTAATCAATATGCATTTTCAATTATAATGGGCCAATATAGAAAAGCATATTTATTGATTCGTTGGAAAATACATTTTCCCATGCATGTCCCTCTGCGCACATTATGTGAAGAGCTTAATAAGTTTAATACTTAGAGACAGCTGCAATATAAATTTAATGTATGATTTATTAATATTTATTATTATTTTCTAATGAAATACTTACGCTTGAAAATAGTTATCTATTAAATATTTTCTTTCATCTTCGTGTAAATCTTCATTAAAGTTTATTAATATATCATTATATTCTTCATTTTCTGGATTATTTTCAACACTTAATCTTATGATATTATATAATACTGCACAACTCATAATTACATTCATTGTTTGTTTGGCAGTTTTGAAGCGAGAACCAATATTTAATACAGGAAAAATTCTTGTCCAAATTCCAAAAGCCCTTTCTACCATAGACCTTTTTCGGATTTGTGCTTCGTTGTATAAACTTTCTGCGGGTGTCTTTGGATTTGTTAGCGGAGTCAATAAATATGGTAAATGTGGATATCCGGAATCTCCCAGAAGCAGGTTATTTCCGAATTCGCCAGAATCAAACCGATATTTAATAAAAGAATGATTAAAAATGGTTGAATCATGAGATGATCCTGGCCATCTTGCTACAATATCCAAAATTTGTAAATTAGAATTAACAATCACTTGTACATTTAGTGAAAAGAATCCTTTTCTGTTCCTGAATAGTTCTGCATTTTCTCCACCTAAATCTGAGATAAAATTCTTTCATATTACTGGAAATTAACTATCTTTTTAAAACATTTTATTAAGAAAATATATCTGGTAGATATTAGTAAAAAATTCCTAATACTATTTACCATAAGACCGTATTTTAATGTGAATGCAATCAATTGCTCCTAATACTCTTATAAAACCCGCCTTCTGAAAATTTCCCGTTTGAATTTGTAAAATATCAACTGGCTCATTTGGAATTTTAATGTACTGCTTGCTTAAACCTGCGATATTATTTGAAACTTGGTGAACTATTCTGGTAGCAGATTCTTTGCTAACTCCAACAAATTCACCAACAATTATAAGAAATGACCCAGTAGCAAAATATCTCAGTGCTAATAATAATTTTATAACTGGTGAAATTGCATCGTTCCTAAAAATGAAAAAATGAGGTATATTAATCCTTTGCACTCCGCAATCCTCTCTCGGGGCACATAATGTTCCCTCGCTAATCATATACATTAGTACATGTCTCACTTTATTGTCAACTGCTGACTTTAACTGACTTTAAAGTTTAAGCTCACTTTTGTAGACTTATGTCAACTATTGATATTAAATTTACTTTTCTAAAAAGCTGTAACGAGGTTCTCTCGTTACGTATCAAGATACCGGATTTAATAAAGAAATTAAAGAGAAGCTAACGATTAGTAGTGGTTATTTCAAACCCTACATTACCGACTCGGTGCATAGGTTTCCGAGTGGACAGGAAGTACCGTCTAGGAACATCCCTGTGGACCGTCAGAAGACAGGATGAAAAGACCGGCGCTCCACTTAAAAGTCCAAGCCGACCAAGCGAGCAAGGCAGGGCTGTGCCAAGTAACTTGGCGGCTTGAAACGAGGAGAAGTGGGCACAGGGACTCCTGCGAAAAGGCGAATTCTCTAGTCCCCTGAGGAGGGGGAAATAAGAGAGTGAGTCGGGCCTGGGACGTGGCGCAAGGCGGACGTACCCCACACCGGCTCACCGATGAGTGTGCCCGTGTGCGTGAGGTGAGCTTGCTCCCTACGCAACGAACACACTGTATGCTATCGATGCATAAGGGACCTGTGCAGGTATGGTAGGTTTCTGCTGCATGCCGGGTGCCGCCGCTAAGTCCATGGCAACGCGCATGGCACCGCGGACTTGGGCATTGCGGGGATGCACCACCCTGACAGTCCCCTATGAGAAAAGATCTCAATAATGTTCTCGTCTCCTCACCTCCCCTCACATGTGTGAGTGGGTGGGTGGGAGAGTGTGTCTATTGTCGGGAGGCTCGGGCTACCTGTAAGGGACCCTCCCCTCTCTCCACGACCTAGCACACTGAGCAAACCAGGCTTCCGTACCGTCCTCTATGCACTACCAATCAGCCCATTGGAAAATGCATACGATTGGAATGGCGGGGTAAGACCCCTATGTTAACGCTGGGTTGTTGGTCACCCACACGACCAACTGGCGCCCTAAAAGTACCGAATGTAAGGACGGCCGAAGGTAATAGGAAGGTAACTATCACGATCAGCCCATCGTGATAGAAGAATCCATTACAAAGCTCACCTAAAGTCAAAGGTTAACTATAAGATATGTATAAATCAAATTAAAGAGTTGGCTATAAAAATGTGACAATAATCATGTATATCCTGAGGGTAGTATCGAAATAGCGGAGTGTAAAGTGTTAATTGTTATACTCTTGTTAAAACAAATTTTAACAATAATTACCAATTTGTTCTGCAATTTAATAAGCTGCTGATTTTATGCAACAAAGATTCGAACTGCTCCTTGTTAATCCTGAATCTATTTCGAAAATCAATATCATCAAATATATTAAACCAATTCATTCTTGGGCGTATTTTTTTTCTTCTTCTCCTTCTTCTGGCTATTAAATTATTTGTAGCACATTCTTCATCGCAGATCCAGTTTAATGCTATTTCGAAGTTCATTGCTATTATTATGAAAAGTCCAATTTTAAAATTTTTTCCTTTTCAAACAAATATCAATTTTGAAAACTAAAAGATTTCAGAAACGAAACTTTCAAGCTATAAAATTCCTACCCTGCAGTAACTTTTCTTGAAGTTGGCATCCCTACTTAATGTCGAGATTAATTTAATTGAGACCTGTAAGACCGGACCTAAGGGCCGTTTTAACGAAGCAATTCAGGCAAGCCTCATGTACAACATAACAAGCGAAAACCTGAAGATGGAAATTTAAGTTGGCAGCAGTGACTGCAAGATCTGATGACGTCATTTTTCATTGAAGCAGATATTTTAAAAATGGATAGTATATGATAATTTTGACAGGTTGAATTATCTAGATTGTTGTATTATTGATTAGTCTGTAAGATACAAGAATGTGTTAATGTACACATTATGAAATAATGTTTTTGAGTTTTATGATAAAAAATATTATAAACTATTTGGTAAACAAATGTATTAATAGAATTAAATAGACTGTGAAGCTCCATCCTAATTAAACTAGAATTATTAACTGATTTCATTGAACAATTTTATTTGCCTTTTAATCACATATAAAGGTATTTACAATGTAATCATGAAAATATAATTATTGAAACATTCAAACACCTATTTTCCTTTCATAAAATTTCAATGTTATTTTCAAATCATTATTAAACAGATGATATAGATCATATGTATAGATCAGTTAAAAGTAAATCTTATTTATCAAAGGTGCTTATCCTTAAATTAACCCTAATATTAAGCTCAAACTTTTTAATTCGTAACCGTATCTACATAATACTGACGACTCTGGAGGAAACAAACTATTTCATATTCAATTTGAGAATGGTATGGTTCTTTTCGAGGTATCCCTTTTGTGAATCCTTCTGAAGGACGAATAAGCTTCCAATGTATCTTTCTCATCTTGCTCTAGCATCCCCTTTAGTGGTTATTGTCCTGTACAGTCGCGTCTGTTATTTCTGTCCCGCCTTCGAGCTGCTAATCGACTAGCAACACTTTCGAAATATCGTGGTCCATGGTATTCAATGCTGTCTGAGACTTTCTATTTGCTTCTCACACCGCCAAGTCTCCAAGTCCATCTTTGCCAATGTATAAATTTAGGGGAGGATAAAAATAAGCAATTATTAGAAGAAAGCTACGAGTAAACATGGAGAAGAGAGGCTTTTAAACTCACTGCACGTACAGTTGACTTATTTACATTTGTGATTGTGGATCACCCTATATTAATCTATTTAAATTAAATTCAATTACATTAACTTTTATATATTTACTGTATACATATTTATAATAATGTATGAATTATGATTGTTCATAAATATATTATACCTAGAAAAATATTCTTCAATCAAATGTTGGCGATCATCTGTGCAAGGTGCTTCATGTGTTTCAGGAATATTTAGATAAGGTTCAAGGCCTTGTGGAATTTTTCTCTTATCGCGTCGAGTAATGTTATATAAAATTGCTGATGCAAGGATAACATTTATTGTACGTTCTGGCGTTTGAAATCTGGTGCCATACTTGCCGCTGCTCACTGGAAACATTCTGCCCCAACTGCCAAAGCACCTTTCTACCTAAAAGTTTAATAAAAAGAGATTAAAATTAATTGGAAAAATTCAATTTTTAAATTTAATTTTTACCATGCAACGGGTACGTATGTGTGCCTCATTAAATAAGACCTCTGCAGGCGTAGTAGGATTGGCGAGAGGAGTAATCAAGTAACGTTGGTTTGGATATCCTCGGTCTCCTAATATCACACCATTGTCGCATTCGAAATTGTCGAATCTTTGCTTTAAGCGACTGTTTGCGAAAATGGTAGAGTCATGTGTTGAGCCTGGCCACCTTGCAACGATATCCATTATTTCCAGATTGCTATTTACCAGGCATTGTACATTAATGCTCATGAAGCCTTTTCTACATCTCCAAAGTTCGGCGTCATCTCCTCCTAAAGAAATAATGTAATAATGAGTTAAAAGTATTCAATCAGAATATATAATTTATGTATATTAAATTATATATTTACCATATGACTGAATGCGTACATGCACGCAGTCTATAGAACCAATCACGCGTATCATTCCAGATATTTTAAAATTCTCGGTCATTACATGTAGCATCTCTTTCTCTCTTTTTGGTAGCTTTATATATTTGTGAAATAATTCGCTCACGATGGCTAGAGAAACCCTATGCACAATTATTTGTGCTGTTGTGGTGCACATCCCGATAAAATCACTGACTACTTGCAGGAAACATGCTGTAGCATAAAACCTCAATGTCACTAACAATTGGATTGTTGGTGTTACTGCAGCGTCATTCCTATAAAGATTTTTTTTTTAATTTGATATATTCTATAGTTAATAATAAAAAGATATATATAATGTATACATACTTGTTAACCTGCACTATTCTGTGCTCAATTTGTGCAAGAACTTCAAAAGTCTGAGTTTTTGTTAAACGAAACCGTTGACAAAATTCTTCGTCGTTGTATATTTCGAAATAATTATTTCTTTTATATTGCCTACGTGGCTGTCTTAGCCGTCTTTGATGCTGTCCTTCTTGCACATCTTCCATCTTAATTTCAGTAGAAAAAGATTTATACGTGAAATTTCGTGTAACTATTTACGTTCTTTAGTTTTCTATTCTTGAGAACAATAGTGCCAGAAATTAGCCCAGAGTAACAAAAAAATCGATTTAAAATGGAGTTGGCAAGGGGCACTACATATACACAATGATGGAATTCTGTTTGTTTGTTGTTTTGGGTTAATTGATTTCTGGCATAATTGTCCAAAATCAAAAGCCAAGTTAGCGGATTTTACAGCAGCGTTTCGTATAAAGATCAATGTCATTGTAAAAAAATGGTAAAAATGAACAGTAACATAGGCGGCATCAATAAACGGAACTTAAGCTTAGTACGGTCTTGACTAAGATCAATTGTCTCATTTTAACCTTTAATTCAATGCTTATCTTAATCTTCGTCATAAATATTTGTTGAGTTAAATTTGATTTTAGTTTTGAGTATTGATTCCGCCCATAGTATTAACTTTGACATAGATAAATAGCTTCTCACCTATTGTTGCAATATAATGTATTAAAACGAGTTCGTTTTTTTTCAAGATGGTTCAGAAAAAAGCAGAAAATCAAGCACTTTTCGTTTCTATAATTGAAAAATACTTTATGGTTATAGAAGATAAGAAAACGGATGGTACTACGAAAGGTGAAAAAGAAAAGGCGTGGGCGAAAATAAAAAATGAAACTGATAAGGCTACTGATGGACAATGGGCAAAAATAGACTTAAAAGCGTCTTGGAAAGCTTTAAAAGCAAATGCCCGCAAATATACAGCAGCTCATAAGGCTGAACTATATAAAACAGGTAATAAATAATTGATAAATATATATTAAATATACATAAAATACATATGAAATTTTTCTATTAGGTGGTGGAAAATCTAAGGCACCGGCTCGCAATGAGATTTTAGAGAGGGTGGCTTCTTTATTAGGAAAATCTGCAGTAGGGATAACAAATTGCTTCGGAAGCGATCAAATGCCAACCCCTACGTCACAATGCCATATGTTTTCCATTCAAGGCTGCAACACTTTGAGAAAGAGCTGGAAAGAATCATCTGCTAACACCATCAGCACTGTATCCAATTTGCTGGAAGATAGTGATCCTGAAAATATTGATGATCCTTGTACAACAGTATTCCAAGTAAATAATAAATATTCATTTGCATATGAATGATAATTCAATTATTAAAAATTTCCCTACTTTAGGCATTAAGAGAAGAAGGAGCCATTACCTCATGGGGAAATGAAGCGGGACCAAGTAGTCTGAGAAAGCCCATCAGCAGCCCCCTTAAAAATATTACTAAAAGCGCTGTGAGGGCTGCAGTACCAGCAACAATTGAGAACGAGGTTACAGCTGCTTACAAGCTTCATATACAAGAAAAAATTAGAGTCCAGAAGGAAAAGTATCGGTTCTACAAAGCCCAAGCAGATATAGCCGAAATTAAGCTGAAGAGATTGCAGCGAGAGGAAAGGTTAAATTATTTATTCTTCATTTAAATAAATTTATTTTAACATAATCATTTTTGTTTAGTAATTCCTGTTATTTTACTTACAGGGATTTTCATTGAAAAATTTAACATTATTCTTAAATTTAATTATTTGTATATATTCATTCAAGATTTTTTTATACCACAATGTAAAACCTATAAATGCTTGTACAAAAAATCCAGGTGATTGAATTAAAAGAAGTTTTCAAATCCATGCAGATATATATATATATACATATATATATTGTGACGTGGCCAATTCTATGTCATCTTGGTGGCGTAACGCATATATAAAAACATGGTTCATACTGACGAATACAGTCTCCTTATTTTGAATATCAGACAGCATTGAATACCATGGACCACGATATTTCGAAAGTGTTGCTAGTCGATTAGCAGCTCGAAGGCGGGACAGAAATAACAGACGCGACTGTACAGGACAATAACCACTAAAGGGGATGCTAGAGCAAGATGAGAAAGATACATTGGAAGCTTATTCGTCCTTCAGAAGGATTCACAAAAGGGATACCTCGAAAAGAACCATACCATTCTCAAATTGAATATGAAATAGTTTGTTTCCTCCAGAGTCGTCAGTATTATGTAGATACGGTTACGAATTAAAAAGTTTGAGCTTAATATTAGGGTTAATTTAAGGATAAGCACCTTTGATAAATAAGATTTACTTTTAACTGATCTATACATATGATCTATATCATCTGTTTAATAATGATTTGAAAATAACATTGAAATTTTATGAAAGGAAAATAGGTGTTTGAATGTTTCAATAATTATATTTTCATGATTACATTGTAAATACCTTTATATGTGATTAAAAGGCAAATAAAATTGTTCAATGAAATCAGTTAATAATTCTAGTTTAATTAGGATGGAGCTTCACAGTCTATTTAATTCTATTAATACATTTGTTTACCAAATAGTTTATAATATTTTTTATCATAAAACTCAAAAACATTATTTCATAATGTGTACATTAACACATTCTTGTATCTTACAGACTAATCAATAATACAACAATCTAGATAATTCAACCTGTCAAAATTATCATATACTATCCATTTTTAAAATATCTGCTTCAATGAAAAATGACGTCATCAGATCTTGCAGTCACTGCTGCCAACTTAAATTTCCATCTTCAGGTTTTCGCTTGTTATGTTGTACATGAGGCTTGCCTGAATTGCTTCGTTAAAACGGCCCTAAGAGTAGCCATGCAATATAGTTTGATGCAAAGCAAACATTTTACAGGGACGGCGACACTTTACCACCCGTGAGCAGGAATTTAATTATTTGAGGTTGGCAGCACTAAGGCTTGAAACCTTTTATTCAAGATACGCTCTCGTATAAATTTGCTGTGCGCTCTAAGCATATGCTGCGTGTATGTGTGTGTAAACTGTACTACAGTATATTTCTCCACTGCCGGATTGCAATTTAGAACAAGCTAGTGAGTGTGACAAATAAATAAAAAATGTCATGTAGCAGAAGGATAGATTATAATAAAAAAGAATTTGTTGATTAATTACACAAAACAACAACAAGATAATAAATTATATGGAATTTTTATACACAGAAATATAATACCAGATAAGTTATTGTGTATTTTTATTTTTCTGCATGAATAAATTAGTATGGAAGTATAAGAGAGAAAAATTCTTTGTTAAAATGTAGATTTTACTTTGCAGGTTATTCTAAATGAATGTTGGACTTTCCTCAATTATGTGTAAGCAAGAGTAAACTGCAGCGATACCTTTAACAGTTAATGGATAAGCGTAACTGAGGTTAACGATAAGAAACTGGATTATAAATTCAAGTGTCAGAGCTTTTAATGATTATGCTGAGTATTTTACGTAGAAAAATAATTGTTATTTGTGTATGAGTTTCAGTCCATTTAAGTAATACTGTGGACTTAAAATTAGTAAGAAATGTGTAATCTGGTTAATGTAATATAATATATAAATTAGTGTAAAATTTCTATTGGCACACGTCTCAAGTTTCATATAATTCTATATATTTTGACTGTCAATTCTAAATTTTTATTTGGATACATATATAATTACAGATTATGACTTGCATCTAACTGACTTGACCGTTGAGTAAAATAATTATTAACCTTAAGTCTTACAAAATACATTTCACTCTCTACATTCTTACGAATTTTTATGATTTTAATTAGAGGCTCGTCCCTCAATTCATTACTCTATTGCAATATAATTTAATATACTATATGGTTATTATATTTTACAGATTTTGTAAACTGACAGCTGTTTGAAAAATATAAAGTTCTATCTTTACAAGACTATATTGAATATACTATAGAAATAGAATTTCAAATAAATTGTATATGATGCAGAAGCTACAAAAAGATGAAATAATAAAGGAACGGTGTAACATACGTTTTAATCAATTTATTTATCCTCTCTATTTATGACAATAAATTCAATTTCTCCATCATTTAGCAGGTATTGGTTTTTTATTAATATCAATTTTTCTATTACCTTCTCTGATGAGTATCTATCTATAATAAATAATGGAGCTTAAATATGTATAGCATGAACTTACTTTTAAGCTATAAATTTATACATTTTTTAAAGTTGAATATTAATCATTTTTGCACAATATCTTTCATATTTTAAAAAATACCAATTTCTTATTATCTTTAATATTGAGCTTATTATATTATGGATAATTTTGGATATATTAAATGCATCGTTAATTAAGTGCTAAATAACTTTACATTTATAAGCTTTTTTATTTATATAAAATAAGAATATGAAAAGAAAGGTTTTGATAAATGTGTACTAAAAATTAAAATAATATACTGATTTTATGAAAGTTTGTAAATTTTATCATTTCTTCATGTGGTTAATAAAGCCATATGTAATATTTAAAACTTCTTAGTTTCTTTTTATTATATTTGTGTTTATTTTATATGAAAGTAATAAATGTTTTCACATTTCAACACGCAACGGGTGGCAACGTTCACGCAAAAATCTTGTTTGGCAGGTCTTCACGCACATACACATACATGCAAATATTTATTTATACATGATTGTTTGTCAAAACAAATTTTACGCTTAGACGTTACATATTAGTTTTAGATCTAATTAGAAATTAACAGTTCTTAGATATTTGTGAAAAGCATTTAAACACTTCATATAAAGTATGAGTGCAAATAAGAAGGAAAGAAACTTATGGATTTTTAATGACTTCAGATACTTCATTAAAAAAAGCACAAATGATAAATTGTACTGATTATATATATAGAAGGGTTAGATTATTTTATATTTTTGTAGATTCTTTTGAAAATATTTTTCTTTTCAGATATTTGTACTGTATAAAATATAAAGAGCTCAATTGCAAAGCTAATGGACGTTTTTATAATAATGAATTTCATCCATCTGACATACTTCATAACCATGAGCCCAATATTATAAACAATAAGAAGTCTGTATTTTATAAAAAAATGAAAGAATCAGCAAAAATTAATGGAACGAAGCCTAAACAAATTTATAATTTCGTTGTTATGAAGTAAGTATACACATATAATTATATATCATAAAATGATCATTTTTCTCGTTTTTGTAATAAATATTTAAATAATTTCTGGGTTAGTAATCAAGAAATTGAAGCTGAAACCTCGTTTACCACCTGCAGGCGAACGCTTCAGCGTTATATTAAAAAGATTAGTGATAAATCAAATATTATTTTAAAGGAAAATAATCTTAATAACTTAGCAAAATATATAACCAAAGAACAAACAAATTCAGATAAAATTAAATTAAATACAAAAGTACTAAGAAACGATGCTACAAACATATTAAATATAGTATTTTATGATTTCAATTTTATACAAAGTATACTGCAATCTGCAGAAAGTATGTTTATCGATGGAACATTCAAAGCAATACCTAATTTGAAAGACAAAAACATACAATTACTGACTATTTTAATTTCAATAAATGAATATCCAAATAAAGTAAAACATTTATTATTAATTGTATTATTTTTTGTAAAAAGGCTGCAGATTTTTAATTACTTTACTTTCTCATTTAGGCTATTCCGTGTTTTTGGATTCTCATGAAGAACAGACGCACACTGGATTATTTAGAGACATTTGAATACTTAAAACATGATTTTACTACTCTCAAACCAAAATTAATAATGCTTGACTATGAACAAGCTATGTCAAATGCCATACAAATAGCTTATCCTAGTGTAGAAATTACACATTGCTTTTTCCATTTTTCACAAGTAAGTTTGTGAGTTATATTACTAACATATTTTCTATATATATGTGTGTATCTAAATAGTGAATCAGTTTAAACGATATATTTTTTTTGTAGCCTGCGCCAGCACTTCCTATAGAGGACACATTATTTTAAAGCTCATATTTAATATCATTTCGAAACGCAGATGACTAAAAAATGACTTAATAATAAGACTTTAAAACAATATGCACTGTATGGGAGTGTGATGAAATTACTAATCCAACAATATTAGAAAAGCAGTTTACGTTTCACGATACGTTTCTGAGATTATATATAATGAAGTCTAATATCTACTATATTTGTTCATCTCATATTAAACTCTTCATTATTATTTATTTTAAGGTATTAATTAAGAAGGCCCAAAAACTTAAAATAATAAGTAAAACCAAGAATAAATTGTTATACCCAGAAAGATTTTTAATTATAAGAAAATTAACATTGCTAGCTTTATTGCCACCTGCTTATGTAAGAGGTGTATTTCAACAATTGAAAAAAGATATACAGTCCCAATTTGGAATGTTTTTTGAAAAGTATTTAAAATATTATGAAAACTTTTGGATTAACGAGGTTGAACCCCACAAATTTTCAGTTTTCAAATTGATTAATAGAACTAATAATTACTCAGAATCATATAATAGAAAATTACATGCAAATTTAGGAAAAAAACCAAACATAAATTCCTTTATCAGTGAGTATATACAGTATTTTATAAACTATCAAAATGTAGAAAGATTTAAAAAAGCTTATCTCTTTTCTGTCTTTAAATTATGTTTTGTAAAAAAGTGATGGAAAAAATCTGGCATATATAGCTGTTGACAGTTTCTAACACTGCAGTTTCTAAAATTATATAAGAATTAATTGGTAACATCCGTATTTCTAAAAAAAACCGAATTGCCTTGGAATAATAAAAATGATATTACCCACATTTTTAAAAATAACGAAATTTAATGACAACGATCGTTTCTTTCATTTCCCTTATATAGAGAAAACACCTCAAAAGATTAGTTATATAGTTGTAGATCACTGACGATGTCTTACAATGTGAGTTCTTAAAGTTACAAATATCTCCGACTTTCTTTTAACTTCTTTCTTCTTCTCTTACAGAAATAAGTCTTCTTTTTTCTATTGTTTTGCGTAAATATTTTACCTATAAAATATATAATTTTCAATACTACTGTTTTAATTTAAAAATACTAATTTAGGTTTTATACAAATGTTAGTAAAGGAAACTAATATTGAAATCATGCAAATGAAAACTAATATATATAGGCCACGAGAGAAAAAATCTAAAACAATAGATTTCAATAATGATATCCAAGAATTTTATTCCAAAATAGACAAAGTTGCTAATAACAAAGAAAGAGACTCACAGATACTAAATTTACTTGATACATTTGGAAGCATTAAAGAATTAAAAAAACAAGAAAAACTGAATATATCAAAAAGTTTGGTAAACATGGGCAGACGAGAGCAGGAAGTTCAAATTAAAGAAAATACTAATATTCCCTTTATAGATATAGATAGATACTCATCAGAGAAGGTAATAGAAAAATTGATATTAATAAAAAACCAATACCTGCTAAATGATGGAGAAATTGAATTTATTGTCATAAATAGAGAGGATAAATAAATTGATTAAAACGTATGTTACACCGTTCCTTTATTATTTCATCTTTTTGTAGCTTCTGCATCATATACAATTTATTTGAAATTCTATTTCTATAGTATATTCAATATAGTCTTGTAAAGATAGAACTTTATATTTTTCAAACAGCTGTCAGTTTACAAAATCTGAAAAATATAATAACCATATAGTATATTAAATTATATTGCAATAGAGTAATGAATTGAGGGACGAGCCTCTAATTAAAATCATAAAAATTCGTAAGAATGTAGAGAGTGAAATGTATTTTGTAAGACTTAAGGTTAATAATTATTTTACTCAACGGTCAAGTCAGTTAGATGCAAGTCATAATCTGTAATTATATATGTATCCAAATAAAAATTTAGAATTGACAGTCAAAATATATAGAATTATATGAAACTTGAGACGTGTGCCAATAGAAATTTTACACTAATTTATATATTATATTACATTAACCAGATTACACATTTCTTACTAATTTTAAGTCCACAGTATTACTTAAATGGACTGAAACTCATACACAAATAACAATTATTTTTCTACGTAAAATACTCAGCATAATCATCAAAAGCTCTGACACTTGAATTTATAATCCAGTTTCTTATCGTTAACCTCAGTTACGCTTATCCATTAACTGTTAAAGGTATCGCTGCAGTTTACTCTTGCTTACACATAATTGAGGAAAGTCCAACATTCATTTAGAATAACCTGCAAAGTAAAATCTACATTTTAACAAAGAATTTTTCTCTCTTATACTTCCATACTAATTTATTCATGCAGAAAAATAAAAATACACAATAACTTATCTGGTATTATATTTCTGTGTATAAAAATTCCATATAATTTATTATCTTGTTGTTGTTTTGTGTAATTAATCAACAAATTCTTTTTTATTATAATCTATCCTTCTGCTACATGACATTTTTTATTTATTTGTCACACTCACTAGCTTGTTCTAAATTGCAATCCGGCAGTGGAGAAATATACTGCAGTACAGTTTACACACACATACACGCAGCATATGCTTAGAGCGCACAGCAAATTTATACGAGAGCGTATCTTGAATAAAAGCAGAGATGAAACGGGAGATTGCTCATGCGAGGTCCCGAGGCAATCCCTACCGGTAGGCGGCGCTGGTGTTGGCAAACGCGTGTCTCAGGTCCATCTAACCCCTAACGCCATCTATCGGAAGAGACCACGAAGCACGAGCGTTAAGCTTAGAATAGGGTAAAACATATATGCATTGTTGCCAGAAAGCGGAATAAAGAGAGAGCGGAGATATTTTCTCGGACCTCTCTGTCTTTCTCGCTGTTAGCTTCTAGCAGAAGAGTCGAGGCAAAATCTTTCCGTTTCGCTTTGCCGAAAATCTACCAATATTCGATGTCATTTATATTTGCAGGCCAATGCCTTTATACATGATTTTTTCAGCATATTTATTTATCAGCATTGACTTATTTAAATCAATAATAAATTAAGGAAATGCGTATTTGATATATAATAATTATTTTAACTATAATTTCATCGTTATATTTCGCTTATTTCCGTAAAATCTGCATTTCTTTAGTTTATTATTGATTATTGTAAGTCAATGGCAATTTAAAAAAATTTAATCTTAAAAAAAAAAGAAAAGTACCGATCAGGAATCGAACCCGGACCCACGAATCGCCACGCGATTACCTTACCGCCTAGACCACGAAGCTTCTTCAGCGCACCGTAAACAGATAGTCTTTTTAAGGGCTTGAAATCTTCTTTTAAACCATATAAATAAACGAGCAACCGACAGCTTTATTCATTATTATTCTGTCATAATGGTACACAAATTAAGGAATAATTATATTTTGAATAGTTTTCAAAAGCTTTTCCAATAGCCAAGAACGAAGATAAATAATCAACGCTCGCAGTTTCCGTTCTTGGTTATTGGAAAAGCTTTTGAAAATCTACATTATATAATTATTCTTTAATTTGTGTACCATTATTATAGAATAATAATGAATAAAGATGTCGGTTCTTCGTTTATTTATATGGTTCAATAGAAGATTTCAAGCCCTTAAAAAGACTATCTGTTTACGGTGCACTGAAGAAGCCTCGTGGTCTAGGCGGTAAGGTAATCGCGTGGCGATTCGTGGGTCCGGGTTCGATTCCTGATCGGTACTTTTCTTTTTTTTTTAAGATTAAATTTTTTTAAATTGCCATTGACTTACAATAATCAATAATAAACTAAAGAAATGCAGATTTTACGGAAATAAGCGAAATATAACGATGAAATTATAGTTAAAATAATTATTATATATCAAATACGCATTTCCTTAATTTATTATTGATTTAAATAAGTCAATGCTGATAAATAAATATGCTGAAAAAATCATGTATAAAGGCATTGGCCTGCAAATATAAATGACATCGAATATTGGTAGATTTTCGGCAAAGCGAAACGGAAAGATTTTGCCTCGACTCTTCTGCTAGAAGCTAACAGCGAGAAAGACAGAGAGGTCCGAGAAAATATCTCCGCTCTCTCTTTATTCCGCTTTCTGGCAACAATGCATATATGTTTTACCCTATTCTAAGCTTAACGCTCGTGCTTCGTGGTCTCTTCCGATAGATGGCGTTAGGGGTTAGATGGACCTGAGACACGCGTTTGCCAACACCAGCGCCGCCTACCGGTAGGGATTGCCTCGGGACCTCGCATGAGCAATCTCCCGTTTCATCTCTGATAAAAGGTTTCAAGCCTTAGTGCTGCCAACCTCAAATAATTAAATTCCTGCTCACGGGTGGTAAAGTGTCGCCGTCCCGTAATTTGGAGAGTAGGATTCCCAACAAAAAAAAAATTAACCTGAAAATGGTCAACATGAGTTGGCAGCCTTGCGAAGGAGCCTTGCGGCAAAGTTCTGCCGACTGATTTCGGCTGACTTGTACGATTAAGTAGTATAAGGTTTAGGTAAACACAAATTTGACAGGTCAGCTCAAGGGTTATGTTTGAATCTGTTTCAGATAAGTATAAATTGATCATTATATATAAAATGTATTACAGTATATGCGATGCTTTGTGAGAAATGTCTTTTGTGACAGGTACCTGCGGTTATAATTATCCATCCAAAGAGATTTATCCATACACACAAGCTTTGGTTATGTTTGGTTAATTCTTTCTCTTCCCTGTCCAAGGTGTAAAGATGCAAACTTAAAACAATAGGAATACTATATATGGCTCATACTCAGGTAATATCATTGTCTATAAAAAGCTGAATAAGCGTCAAAGCTGAACAATGATCTCTCATGCTTTTCAGTTGATGTAATTCGAAAAGCTAGGATAATATTTCTTTGCTGAAGGAGCGTAGCTGCAGAAAGAACCAGTTTCCATATAATATAATACAAGTATTAAATGATTATTGCGATGCAATTCAATAAGGTAAATTCTCCCTGTTTGAGTTTAAAGTAATAACACAGGCTTTAAAGACATGGCTGTTTTTGGATGTGATCCTACAAATGTTTCTTATCATGTATTGGAAGTAAGGGGTCCCCGTTTCTTCATTCTTAACACCAAATCTTTTCTATTTTGCAGGAAGCGTACATATGGCTTAGCTAGGTAAATTGATGCTCTTGATAGATAGCAGTCAATTATTACATTGTGGTCCGAATAATGTTGAATATGGTAAATTTGACTTGGCAGCTTTATGAACAGCTTCTGCAGAGGCTAACATGTACGATTAAGTAGCAGAATGCATGTAAATTTAAATTTGACAGATCAAATGGATGGTTATGCTCGCATCAATTTCAGATAAGTTTGAATTGATCATTATCTGTAAATTGTATGAGAATATATGCAATGCTTTGTGAGAAATGTCATTTTTATAGGTGCTTTGGTTAGATCTGGTTTGCGTGCACATTCAGTCTGAAGAGTTATTATCTAAACAAAAAATTGATCGCTAGAAGATTAGATACTTTTTGACAGGCGCACAATGACTGGGATGGTAAAGCATCAAATTCCAGAACTGCTTTCATGGGTAATCTACAAAAATATGTATCTTTAGAGATACAAACACAACAATGTACAAACCACATGATTCATTCCCAGGTAATCATTGAACAATGTGTGTAAAAAGCTCAGTAAGAGTCAAAATGTAGAATGGTTTTTTGCTTCTTGATATTTTTGAGATTTTACCAAACTTAAAAAATATATATTTTTTTTTTCAGGTCACAGCTGCAGCAGGGAATATTTTGCATGCAATACAAAATAAATAATTCATAATTATCCTGGATGAAGCTGGTGCTATAAACTCTTTACGCAGGATGGAGCATTAAAGTGGTAACTGGTTCTAACGAAATGGTTGTCATGATATGGGATATTCATCCTATAAATGATCTTTTTATCAAATATTACAGCAATTCATAGAGACATGTTACTGTTTGCTTGATACCAAATATTTTTTATTTTGCAGGGAACATACATAAGGTTTATTTAGCTCCTATAGCTCGGAATTCAGGATAACGGCCATTTCATAGCCCATGGTATACAGATTGACTTGAATTGTGGCTTTGGAGAACTAAAAATATCTACCTGTGGATCACGATCGAGGTGAAGGAAGTCAAAGCACTGTTGATTGACTTACAACATGCGCCTGACATTGAAATTGTGATGAATTTATTACTGGTGGCATTCATGGTTATAATAATGTCATGATCAAATAAGTTCCATATTATTTTATTGAATAACCAATGAAATTTGTCCTCATTATAGATACGATATGGTTGGCAATGATTCTGATTTCTGGAAAGGAGTACGTGTAAAGTATCGATCCATGAGGTGTAGGGACAACGGAAAGACTTTTACCTTTACAATATTCAGAAAGAAGCACAGTGTATTTTAATCCTGGATTGATGAATGCGCAATGAAGTTCAAAATGTATCACGTATGCGGCATTATTAATCTAATAAGTTTCTTAATTTTAAAGCAATAATAAGTTGAAGTTAAATTAAATATTAAATTCATGAATAAACTATTGTACATTAAATCTTTCTAGATGCATAAACTTTGTAACTGGCTTTGTTACATTTATTTTAATAAAATATATATATATATATATATATATATATATATATTGTTTAACCGAAGTCATCAGACTAATTTATTAAACCAAATTCCTCCATACTTTATTGTAATCTAATTCATCTATATAGAAAAAGAAAGGGTTAAAGAAAACTATTTAAGGTTGGCAATTTATGGACATACTTTTGGGAGTTATATGTTGTACATTAACATTTACTATATTTAATATAACAAACATTTTTATTATATACAAGAATATTAATTGCTTGCAATAATACATCAAAATTAAAACAATTTCAATTTCACTTGGCGCTCTTCCTCTATCAAATATTTCCATTTTATAATCTGTAAAAAATAACAATAATCAATATAAAAGTATATTATAATAAGTTAGTATAATTTTTATTTACCTATCTTTCTTTAATCTTTTTAATTTTTCTTCTGACACTTGAATTTGCAATTGAGCACTTTTGATTTGTAGTTTCAAAAATTCTATTTTCGTCTCTTCTTTTTCAATTTTTTTTTTCATATATGTATTATACATTGATGCTGGTCCGGATGGCTCAACGTCGACGGAAACAGTGTTTTGACGTATCTGGCGTAGGTGTTCGCTAATTGGTCTTTTTAACGAAGCTGCACCTTCTCCACTACCCCATGAAGCGATCTCTTCATTTTGTACTAATGTCTGTGTAATATAAAAATGTAATTGTTAAAGACATCATATGCGTGGATATTGAATATCTATAGAATGTACAATATATACATACAGTAAAAACTTCATGAGGATCATCTACCATTTCTTCATCTATTGCTTCTGCAGCGAATATATCACCCACACTATAAGTTGATGTCGACGGCGTCGAGGGTATGGCATCGCTATCTCTACTTTTGGGAATTGTTATACCCGTGGCAGATTTTCCTATTAAGGATGCAATTTTTTCTAAAATTGGATCGTGCGCAGGAGCTAAGGATTTTCCACCGCCTATATAATAAGAAACATATTTTATACAATTATATATTTATTAGAATATAGAAATATAATATATATACCTGTTTTATACAGCTCAGATCTTGTTGCAGCTTTATATTTTCTGGCCTGCATTTTCATATGGTTCCAACTGGTTTTTGGACAGATATTGGTCCACTGACCACCTATTTTTTCAATTACTTCTGCCTTGATTTTTTCCCAAGCTTTTTCTTTTTGGGCAGGTGTATTTCCGTTTGTTTTTTTATTTTCCACAATATGGAAATATTTCTGAATTATGGAAATGAATTTTTCCTTATTTTCCGATACACTCATCTATATAAGGATTAAATATACATATTAATCATCAATATAACATTAATATACATTGTTTTAAAATGCAAATAGTTTTGTAAATATGCACTTACTTTTAATTAATATAATAATAATTTTAATATAAGGTGCTAAATACTTCTCCTTGCCCCTTTTACTTCTTTCAAAAATTGAAGTCAGCTGTTAACAATAAGAAATTATTATGCGTTTCTATAGAGATATCAAAGCACTTCAGATTTATTTTGTAACGATTAATGATATAACGAAAAGCAGAAATGGAGATTATTAACGTAGAAAACGATAACAGTGCACGTAATCGGATGATTTTGCGAAGATGCAATTACTTTGAGTTATTGAACGATAGGCAATTTCAAAGTCGCTTTCGGCTGACAAAATTGCAGTTTGAGGAAATTTTGCAAAAAATTGAGCCCATTCTCCGTCAAAGGCAAAGGTATATTATATAAGCAAACAAATATTATTATATGATATTTAAAATAGTCATATTATAAAGATTTTTCATACAATTATATTTAATAACGTCCAAACAGTGAACAGTGTTAACAATTATATCACATACGCAAGGTCTTCTTTATATATAATTTTGTCAGCTACATTTAAAAATGCATGAAAGTCACTGAAAATCTTTTAATCGAGCTTCTCTTAATTTTTAAAATAATATTGAATTTTAGAAAAGACGAAATTGCGCCAGTTATCCAACTGTTGGTTGCAATAAGATTTTATGCTACAGGATGCTTTTTGCAAGTAGCAGCCGATTTTTGTGGCATCAGTTCAAAATCAGCTCAATTGATAGTGCACCGGATATCCCCTGCAATTGCTGATCTCTTCAATCAGTACATTTCCTTGCCCAAAACTGATGAAGAATTAATGCGCACAACAAAAGACAATTTTTTAATTGCTGGCATGATAAGAGTCATAGGTGCAATTGATTGTGTACATGTACGCATAAGATCGTATGGTAAGTTTTTATAGTCGTCATATATATATATTTATATACAGAATGTATCGTTCGAATGTTACGGATATATATGTAATGCACGAAATATTGAATCATTATTTAAAAAATGACTCAAACAAATCTTCTTTAACTTCAAGGGGGGATAATATGGTTTTTACATAATTATATAAATAGATCTTTAAATGTTATTTGAAGAAAATATAATAATGATATCACTATAAATTTAAAAAAAAAATGACCCATTTGTTTTTGAAGATACTCATAACTTATCTTAATTTTTCTCAACTGTATATTATTCCTTAAATAATAATGTAATTCTACACACTTGTTACATCTTATATATATTAATCGTTTAAAACATGTTTATAGAACATCATGATTAACTGCAGTTCTTGCTATCTGTAGGGGGTGAAGACGCAGAGTTGTGGAGAAACCGCAAAGGTTTTTTTAGCTTAAATGTTCAGTGCGTTGTAAATAGCCATTTAGAAATAATGGATCTAGTCGTGAGGTGGCCAGGCTCCACTCACGATTCAACAATCTTTGCTAACAGTAGATTAAAGCATAGATTTGATCATTTTGAGTGCGGAAATGGCATACTGTTAGGGGACCGTGGCTACGCTAACCACAGATACCTAATTACTCCTCTTGCCAATCCAACAACGCCGGCAGAGATTCTTTATAATGAAGCGCATATCAGAACTCGCAATATGGTAAGAAAATCATATATCTATATGTATCTTTGACTTTTGAAAATAAAAACCAAAGGAAAAGATTTATTTATCTAAAAAAATGTTTTAGAGATATTCAGGATTTTTATACATTGGAGAAACTTCATTTATAAATTACATTATTTAACATTTCAGGTGGAGAGATGCTTCGGCATTTGGGGTCGAACGTTTGCTGTGCTGACAATTGGTTCGCGATTTACAACACCAGAACGAACCATTAATGTGATTTTGGCAACAGCCGTTCTATATAATATTATAAGACGTGACAAAAAAACTGCCCGTGCTGGCATGCAAAATTATTTGCAAATACCAGAAGTATTTTCGCCACCCACAGAGGATGAACGGCAGTTTCTAATTAATAATTGTTTTGAAAGGTTTGCACAAATCAATATGACTCATAACAATTAATATCAATATACTCGATTAGATTATGTCAAATAATAATAGAATGATGAAATTTAAAGAAAGTGAAAACACATTTTTTATTTTAGATTAACATAAAATTGATTACTGTAGAGAAAAGTCGACTTATTCCACACCAGAGCAGCAAATAGCGCCAAATGGAGGAGGTTTTAGTGGGTAAAAGCTTCAGCATTGCACCCTCGCGCAGAAGAGTCCCACATAACCCACCCCTCTGGGAGCAAAGCTTGCGACCTTAGGGGAAAGGGTATGCGTAACGCATTTCCTCCTCCACGTAAAAAAAATAGTTTGTATAAAAAATTAAGCTACTTGCAAGATTCAAGCCCCAATATATAAGATAATTTCTTAGCAATATTTTGTACATAATAAAAAATGTTTATTGAATTAAATATGATATATACGTATATGTATAAATGTTAATATGTATAACATATAAAACCTAAAAGTATGTACATAAATTGCCAACCTTAAATAATTAATTTTCTTTAACCCTTTCTTTTTCTATATAGATGAATTAGATTACAATAAAGTATGGAGGAATTTGGTTTAATAAATTAGTCTGATGACTTCGGTTAAACAATATATATATATATATATATATATATTTTATTAAAATAAATGTAACAAAGCCAGTTACAAAGTTTATGCATCTAGAAAGATTTAATGTACAATAGTTTATTCATGAATTTAATATTTAATTTAACCTCAACTTATTATTACTTTAAAATTAAGAAACTTATCAGATTAATAATGCCGCATACGTGATACATTTTGAACTTCATTGCGCATTCATCAATCCAGGATTAAAATACACTGTGCTTCTTTCTGAATATTGTAAAGGTAAAAGTCTTTCCGTTGTCCCTACACCTCATGGATCGATACTTTACACGTACTCCTTTCCAGAAATCAGAATCATTGCCAACAATATCGTATCTATAATGAGGGCAAATTTCATTGGTTATTCAATAAAATAATATGGAACTTATTTGATCATGACATTATTATAACCATGAATGCCACCAGTAATAAATTCATCACAATTTCAATGTCAGGCGCATGTTGTAAGTCAATCAACAGTGCTTTGACTTCCTTCACCTCGATCGTGATCCACAGGTAGATATTTTTAGTTCTCCAAAGCCACAATTCAAGTCAATCTGTATACCATGGGCTATGAAATGGCCGTTATCCTAAATTCCGAGCTATAGGAGCTAAATAAACCTTATGTATGTTCCCTGCAAAATAAAAAATATTTGGTATCAAGCAAACAGTAACATGTCTCTATGAATTGCTGTAATATATGATAAAAAGATCATTTAAAGGATGAATATCCCATATCATGACAACCATTTCGTTAGAACCAGTTACCACTTTAATGCTCCATCCTGCGTAAAGAGTTTATAGCACCAGCTTCATCAAGATAATTATGAATTATTTATTTTGTATTGCATGCAAAATATTCCCTGCTGCAGCTGTGACCTGAAAAAAAAAATATATTTTTTGAGTTTGGTAAAATCTCAAAAATTTCAAGAAGCAAAAAACCATTCTACATTTTGACTCTTACTGAGCTTTTTACGCACATTGTTCAATGATTACCTGGGAATGAATCATGTGGTTTGTACATTGTTGTGTTTGTATCTCTAAAGATACATATTTTTGTAGATTACCCATGAAAGCAGTTCTGGAATTTGATGCTTTACCATCCCAGTCATTGTGCGCCTGTCAAAAAGTATCTAATCTTCTAGCGATCAACTTTTTGTTTAGATAATAACTCTTCAGACTGAATGTGCACGCAAACCAGATCTAACCAAAGCACCTATAAAAATGACATTTCTCACAAAGCATTGCATATATTCTCATACAATTTACAGATAATGATCAATTCAAACTTATCTGAAATTGATGCGAGCATAACCATCCATTTGATCTGTCAAATTTAAATTTACATGCATTCTGCTACTTAATCGTACATGTTAGCCTCCGCAGAAGCTATTCATAAAGCTGCCAAGTCAAATTTACCATATTCAACATTATTCGGACCACAATGTAATAATTGACTGCTATCTATCAAGAGCATCAATTTACCTAGCTGAGCCATATGTACGCTTCCTGCAAAATAGAAAAGATTTGGTGTTAAGAATGAAGAAACGGGGACCCCTTACTTCCAATACATGATAAGAAACATTTGTAGGATCACATCCAAAAACAGCCATGTCTTTAAAGCCTGTGTTATTACTTTAAACTCAAACAGGGAGAATTTACCTTATTGAATTGCATCGCAATAATCATTTAATACTTGTATTATATTATATGGAAACTGGTTCTTTCTGCAGCTACGCTCCTTCAGCAAAGAAATATTATCCTAGCTTTTCGAATTACATCAACTGAAAAGCATGAGAGATCATTGTTCAGCTTTGACGCTTATTCAGCTTTTTATAGACAATGATATTACCTGAGTATGAGCCATATATAGTATTCCTATTGTTTTAAGTTTGCATCTTTACACCTTGGACAGGGAAGAGAAAGAATTAACCAAACATAACCAAAGCTTGTGTGTATGGATAAATCTCTTTGGATGGATAATTATAACCGCAGGTACCTGTCACAAAAGACATTTCTCACAAAGCATCGCATATACTGTAATACATTTTATATACAGGGTGTCCGGTAATAGGGTGCCAAGCCGGATACCCCAGTTAGAGCGGCCGATTCTGAGGAGAAAACTCTTATGAAATTTTTTCGCGAAACCCTTAATTTAGAAGTTATTAAGGGTAGAAATTATTAATATTTTATTCGTCGAGCAGGAGGAGCGAAAAATCCGGGAATCGGATTGGCAGACAATTGACGCACCAATACACTTTAATTAGTATATCATATTACCATATGATCCAATTGAAGATCTGGCAGTAAGACATAGAGTGTGTGGGGAAGGGGGGAGGGAGGTTGTGAGACTGAGCGTGGAAAAACAATTGAACCGAAGCGCTCAGTTTCGAGTGTCGGCCAACAATAGGCTTGAAAAAACCGAAATATGAATTACGTTTAATTGATCAAAGAATATTAAAACTCTTACAACTTCAATTAAACGTAATCAAAAGGTTGATTAGTGAATAGAAAAAATTGTGGTGATGACAACGAGCCTAAACATGACGTAGATACGACAGCTTTTGATTAAGTTAACTTGTAGTTACCTATAATTATTAAAACTAATAAATGTCGCATTTACACTACGATTAGACTCAATTTCATCGTAAAAAATGCATCGATTTTTTGAAAAATATCTTTATTACAGTTGTATTTGGGCTATCTTTTCCCCACCACCTTGCGGTAAATAGCTTGGCGCGTTTTTTTTATAGTGGTTTCCCCAGGAGGCCTAATCCACTTTCCTAATTTAATGTAGGAGCTGCTCAAAGTGGCGACCGTTTTGCTCCGAGCATAGTTCGCTCCTTCGAACTATGTTCCGCGTTGCACGGTGCACCATATCTGGCGTAATAGAACGGAAGGCCGCAACAATAGCATCGCGGACTTGCTCTTCCGTCCCATTACGCCAGTCCTCTACCAAGGCCTTGACGTGGCCCCATAAAAAAAAATCCAGTGGATTTAGGTCCGGGGATCTCGCAGGCCATGTAATAGGGCCACCACGGCCCATCCACCTCTCCGGGAACATGTCGTTCAGGGTGCTTCGCACGTTCAATCGGTAGTGCGGAGGCGCACCGTCGTGCTGGAAGATGAGATTATTCCGCACGTGGAGCGGCACATCTTCCAGCAGGACACCGAGTTGTTCCCTCAGAAAATCGGCGTACACTTCCCCGTTAAGCCTCGGTGGTAGAAAATACGGACCGATCTGTAAATTTAGAAAGAAAAAAAAAACGATTAGTATAATCAGCCGAATGAAAAGGATCTTTTAATTACTTACGATATTATTTCCAATGAGGCCTGCCCAGACATTGACCGTGTACCGATACTGGAACGCACATTCACGAGCGGCATGGGGATTTTCCTCTCTCCAAACTATGTAGTTTCGAGAGTTGAAAATCCCATTCGGCGTGAATGTGGATTCGTCAGTCCACAGTATCCTGTCGGGGAAATCTGGATACCTTCGGCATTGCGCAAGAAATCCTAATTAGAAAACATTTTTATTTATTAGCTATCTATATTAAATCGTATTTAATTGAAACCGAAAATAATAGTCGAAGTTACCTTGGCAGAAGTGCACCCGACTTTCAAAATCGCGCGGCAGTAGCTGCTGGACGCGGTAAAAATGGTACGGCCGCAAGCCTTTCCTATGCAGGATTTCTCCAACTGCAAATTTGGATAAACCAAATTTGCGTGCGGCACCACGCAAGCTGTCTTGCTCACTTAAAAAGTGTTGGATGATTTCATCCTCCAATTGTACACTGATATTACGCGATCTGGCATGATCACGGTTAACCCGTAGGCTCAGTCTTTCGCGCGAACATCGCACAATATTTAAAATCGCGCGTCGTTTCGGGTGGTATTGGCGATTAGGAAAGCGGCTCGCATACAAACGCTCCGCGGCACTTGCGTTTTCATTCGCCATACCATACGTTATCAGTATGTCCGTCAATTCTACACTGGTTAAATTTTCCATGACTATTTCAAAAAATAAAAAATGCAGGAGGTCTCTACAATTCGGAGGACTCGCTACGAATGCTGCGTTGATTTGAAAACATTCAAAATGTAAACAAATGTTGCGCTTGACGATTACAACAGTTGAACGTTTAAAATACTTATTTTTTGCATTTTGTTTTTAGCAAAAAAGGAAATAGTTGTTTACATTTTGAATGTTTTTAAATCAACGCAGCATTCGTAGCGAGTCCTCCGAATTGTAGAGACCTCCTGCATTTTTTATTTTTTGAAATAGTCATGGAAAATTTAACCAGTGTAGAATTGACGGACATACTGATAACGTATGGTATGGCGAATGAAAACGCAAGTGCCGCGGAGCGTTTGTATGCGAGCCGCTTTCCTAATCGCCAATACCACCCGAAACGACGCGCGATTTTAAATATTGTGCGATGTTCGCGCGAAAGACTGAGCCTACGGGTTAACCGTGATCATGCCAGATCGCGTAATATCAGTGTACAATTGGAGGATGAAATCATCCAACACTTTTTAAGTGAGCAAGACAGCTTGCGTGGTGCCGCACGCAAATTTGGTTTATCCAAATTTGCAGTTGGAGAAATCCTGCATAGGAACGGCTTGCGGCCGTACCATTTTTACCGCGTCCAGCAGCTACTGCCGCGCGATTTTGAAAGTCGGGTGCACTTCTGCCAAGGTAACTTCGACTATTATTTTCAGTTTCAATTAAATACGATTTAATATAGATAGCTAATTAATAAAAATGTTTTCTAATTAGGATTTCTTGCGCAATGCCGAAGGTATCCAGATTTCCCCGACAGGATACTGTGGACTGACGAATCCACATTCACGCCGAATGGGATTTTCAACTCTCGAAACTACATAGTTTGGAGAGAGGAAAATCCCCATGCCGCTCGTGAATGTGCGTTCCAGTATCGGTACACGGTCAACGTCTGGGCAGGCCTCATTGGAAATAATATCGTAAGTAATTAAAAGATCCTTTTCATTCGGCTGATTATACTAATCGTTTTTTTTTCTTTCTAAATTTACAGATCGGTCCGTATTTTCTACCACCGAGGCTTAACGGGGAAGTGTACGCCGATTTTCTGAGGGAAGAACTCGGTGTCCTGCTGGAAGATGTGCCGCTCCACGTGCGGAATAATCTCATCTTCCAGCACGACGGTGCGCCTCCGCACTACCGATTGAACGTGCGAAGCACCCTGAACGACATGTTCCCGGAGAGGTGGATGGGCCGTGGTGGCCCTATTACATGGCCTGCGAGATCCCCGGACCTAAATCCACTGGATTTTTTTTTATGGGGCCACGTCAAGGCCTTGGTAGAGGACTGGCGTAATGGGACGGAAGAGCAAGTCCGCGATGCTATTGTTGCGGCCTTCCGTTCTATTACGCCAGATATGGTGCACCGTGCAACGCGGAACATAGTTCGAAGGAGCGAACTATGCTCGGAGCAAAACGGTCGCCACTTTGAGCAGCTCCTACATTAAATTAGGAAAGTGGATTAGGCCTCCTGGGGAAACCACTATAAAAAAAACGCGCCAAGCTATTTACTGCAAGGTGGTGGGGAAAAGATAGCCCAAATACAACTGTAATAAAGATATTTTTCAAAAAATCGATGCATTTTATACGATGAAATTGAGTCTAATCGCAGTGTAAATGCGACATTTATTAGTTTTAATAATTATAGGTAACTACAAGTTAACTTAATCAAAAGCTGTCGTATCTACGTCATGTTTAGGCTCGTTGTCATCACCACAATTTTTTCTATTCACTAATCAACCTTTTGATTACGTTTAATTGAAGTTGTAAGAGTTTTAATATTCTTTGATCAATTAAACGTAATTCATATTTCGATTTTTTCAAGCCTATTGTTGGCCGACACTCGAAACTGAGCGCTTCGGTTCAATTGTTTTTCCACGCTCAGTCTCACAACCTCCCTCCCCCCTTCCCCACACACTCTATGTCTTACTGCCAGATCTTCAATTGGATCATATGGTAATATGATATACTAATTAAAGTGTATTGGTGCGTCAATTGTCTGCCAATCCGATTCCCGGATTTTTCGCTCCTCCTGCTCGACGAATAAAATATTAATAATTTCTACCCTTAATAACTTCTAAATTAAGGGTTTCGCGAAAAAATTTCATAAGAGTTTTCTCCTCAGAATCGGCCGCTCTAACTGGGGTATCCGGCTTGACACCCTATTACCGGACACCCTGTATAATGATCAATTTATACTTATCTGAAACAGATTCAAACATAACCCTTGAGCTGACCTGTCAAATTTGTGTTTACCTAAACCTTATACTACTTAATCGTACAAGTCAGCCGAAATCAGTCGGCAGAACTTTGCCGCAAGGCTCCTTCGCAAGGCTGCCAACTCATGTTGACCATTTTCAGGTTAATTTTTTTTTGTTGGGAATCCTACTCTCCAAATTACACCGGCCCTTGGGGCCATTTTACGATGGAAAGTAGGATTGCCAAATAAGAAACAAAAAATCTGAAAATGGTCATTTTGAGTTGGCAGTTCTGCAAAGTAGCTACGCTGCAAGTTGTACCGGCTGATTGCGGCTGACTTGTAAGATTAAGTAGTATAAGGTTTAGGTAAACACAAATTTGACAGGTCAACTCAGGGGTTTTGTTCGAATCTATTTCAGATAAGTATAAATTGATCATTATGTGTTAAACTTGTTACAATATATGCGATGCTTTGTGAGAAATATAATTTACAGGTACGTCAGGTATTTTTATTCATCCAAGGGAGTATATCTACATACGAGGTTCGGTTATATCCGTTTTCTTTCTCTGCTCTGTCCAAGCTGTTTTGATGCAAACTGATAAGAGTCCAGATGCTGTATATGGATCATAGTCAAGTAATTTTTAAATATTGTATTTAAAATCTAAGTAAGCGTTAGTGCTGAAAGATCTTTCATGCTTAGCAATTGGTACGTGTAATTAAAAATGCTGGGAAAATATTTATTTGCTGTTGGAGTATAGCTGCAGGAATGAGCAATTTCCATGCCATATAATAATATGCATTGAGTAGCTATTGCGATGCAGCTTAATACTGCTATAAAATCCATATGTATGGCCTGAATCTACAGCGAAACCAGCTCTAAAGACATGACTATTTTGGTATGCGACCTTACAAATGATTTTTATTACTTTACTGCAAAGGAGGGAGCCCTGTTGTTTTACCCTTAATAGCAAATCCGTTCTGTTTTGCAGGAAGCGTTACGTATAGCTTGGCTGTGTCGGTTGGAGCTCTCGATGGACACGACAGCTAATTATTACATTGTAGTCCAAACATTGTTTTGAATTATAGCTCTGGAGCATCTGAAATATCGAGCTTTGAATAAGACGAAAAGAAGAATTTCCAAAAAAATAAAGTTGATTGAAAATGAAAGATTTGGACAGGCAGCATTGTGGAGTAGCTTCAGGAGGCTGACTTGTGTGATTAAGAATTAGAATGCTTGTAAACTTTAATTTGAGAGGTCGACTCGGTGGTCATGTTCGCATCTGTGTCAGATAAGTAAAAAGTTATCAATATGGATAAAATGTATTACAATGCACACGTGATGCTTTCTGAGAAATATTATCTGTTACAGATACTTTGGTTATTTAGTTTCTATGCATTGTCAATTTGTAGAGTTAACAGCTAAAGAAAATTTTGTAAACTAAACAAATTGGAGACTTTTTGACAGGCACATGGTGACTTGGATGATAAAGCCTCAGATTCCAAAACTGCCTTAAAGGATAGTCTACAAATATATTTGCCTCTACCTATAAAGCTACTGCAATACTTTGACACCAATTTGTGCTTTGCTAAGCTGTATAGATGGAATATCAACAATGCACAAACCATATGATTCATTTTCAGGTAATCTTTGAACATTGTGTATAAAAAGCTGAGTATGATTCATGTACAATGGTCTGTTGCACCTTACAATTTATTGTAATTCATGAAACTTGTAAAATATTTCTGTTTTTTAGGAATAACAGCTACAACAAAAAACAGTTTGCATGCCAGGGAATACAGCACTCAACGATGATTTTGATAAAAAGCCTGGTACTATAAATTGTTTCTGGATGGCATTAAACTGGCAATAGGCTCTATGCATGATTGTCATAAGCTGGGATAATGATCCTATAAATGATTTTTAACATCTGATAGCAATCTAGAGAGCCTTGTTGCTTTTCGCTTAAAGCCAAATCTTTTAAGCTCTTCATGAAAATACTTAAAGCTACGCTGTTTAAAAGAAAAAGTTATGAAAATTATATACAGTAGCAATTTATAAATAGCTTTATAAAATTAATATTTTCTATTGATTTTTATGAATGTACAATAACTGTATAATGACTATAGGAGATTTTTATAATTTTATATTTTCAGTTGTACGACTTAGAAAATTTTACAAAGGTTACAACTAATAAAGCATATGTATATATCTTTATATATGTACATTTCACAAAATGGATAAAACTATATTATATTTACAATTCGTACATAAAATATTTAAATTTATTATTTCTATGATATTATGGGGTACCTTGTGAATTGGGTACTCGCAATAATCTTTTTTTTTTTCATTATAGTGAAGGGGGAAATGCATTTATGCATCCCCCGACATTTGATGTTGGTCGGTCAGGGGTATGTTTGGTATTCCCCACTGTGTAGGAAATGGGACTACTCACTAAAACCCCCTCCATTTAAGTGATAATTAATTTCTTCATACTAATCTGAAAATGAATACATTTTCCACTTTATTAAACAAGTATATTTTGTAATTTTTTATTATATTTATAATTATAATATATATCATTGATAAGATAAATTTAAAAATGATTCATGATTATCTTAATGATGTGCTACACCCTATTTCTCCAAATATATGTATAGTTAAACAGCTTATATATACAGTATATATATAAAGAATAAACTTATACAAACCTTTGAAAATAATTATTAATTAAATATTGGCGGTCATCTTCCGTTGGCAATGAGAATACCTCTGGTATTTGCAGATAATTTTGTAATCCATTTTGTTGAACTTTTTTGTCCCGTCTTATAATATTATATAAGACTGCTATAGCCAAAATAACATTTATCGTTCGCTCTGGTGTGTGGAAGCGCGATCCGATTGTGAGGACAGCGAACATGCGTCCCCAAATGCCAAAGCATCTTTCCACCTAAAATATTTAAAATAAACATACATGGCATTATAGTTTTAAAAAATGCAACCTGCATCTGAGCATTTAAAAAAGTAAGTTTCAGAAAAAAAATTAAATTTCTTATCTTTTATATGCAGGTCAACAAGAGTATTTTAAATAACAATCCAATATTTTATTGCATATTCTTATAGCTTATCTCAATAGCTTTTCAAAACACTATACGAACAAGTCATTTCAGCTAGTAATGCACTAGATATTTATAGTTTAAAATGCATGTATATGTGAGTTTCTGCAATGCGCACAATCGGTAAACATTTTCGCGCGTAGTCGCTCACTTGCATGCAATTGGAATCCTTTTTATCTAACTTTTCACTAGCTGAAATAATGCATTTATAAAAGGTTTTGAAAATCTTTTCAGATAAGTTACAAGAGTAGTATGTAATGAATTTTGGAGTACCATTTAAAATAATCATAGTTAGGTTTATATCTCCTTTTTATTGTGATCGTACAAAGTGGGGAAATTAAATCACCTGCACATCTGCTTTAATTATACTATAAAAATGTAGGATGTCATATTTGAAATAATCCAATGTGCACAAGAATTTATAGTTTCTCGTAGAGTGCAAAGTCTAATTTATAATATTGCTAGAGTTTCTTTCAAGTTATGCAACTTTTGTCTGAAGCATTTTTTCAAAAATCTTAATCATCCTCAAGTTATTTAGGAGACCCGGAACTTTTTGATCACCATATATCTTCTATAAATATTCTTATAAAGTTCTATGTACATTTGCGTTTACTGATGGTTACGGACGCGTGCAATCGTGTACGCTGTATCAATTAAACTCATGCCTAAATGTAATTTTTAATCAAAATTTCTCTTGTAAATGCTTTTTTGACCTTATTGACTGTCAATAACTAAATTTTCGGTATTTATAAAGGCCCTTACCATACAACGAGTCCTTATATGCGCTTCGTTAAAAAGGACTTCTGCCGCTGTATTCGGGTTGGCAAGTGGGGTCATGAAATACCGCTCGTTGCGGTAGCCGCGGTCCCCTAGTAGAAGACCATTTCCACACTCGTAGTAGTCAAATCTGTGTTTCAACCTGCTGTGTGCGAATATGGTTGAGTCGTGTACGGAGCCTGGCCATCTCACGACGAGATCCATTATTTCTAGGTGGCTATTAGCCACGCATTGTACATTTACGCTGAAGAAACCTTTACGGTTTCTCCAGAGCTCTGCGTCCTCACCTCCTGCAAATAATATGATTAAGTAGTTCATTCAACAACGAATGATGTTTTATTATCTATGTTAAAATTAAACACGCAGAGTTTGGCAAAAATCTGATTTATCTTCCTGTATGCCTCAAAAATGAAGTAGTTCAGAAACAAATCTTTCAATTTAACTTTTTAAAACTTGAAAAGAAGTAAATTTAGAAAAACAAAATTATTTTACCTAAAATGGAGCAGTACAAAGTGAAGTAAATGGCAATAAATTAATTTAAACACTATACGAGCATTACAGTCTTCTATATAGCAATGTAATAAATTATGTGTTCATTTAATCGTTAATTAGAAATTTCCATCGTAAATTGCATATGTAGATTTGGTAGAAATAGTGTGTTAGTCTGCTATACTGCACATGCGTGCATAAATCGTCGCTCACCTTCTTAATAGAATTTTAAGATTAAAAATGTAGTAAATGATAGATGAAATTAAATCATACAGTATTTTGTAAATGTCTGCATGAAAATAACTTCAAAGCAGTAAACAATAAAAAGTTCTATGAAAAAAAAACCTAATGACTTGGAAATGTTAGTAAACTGTGACCTTAAAGAAAAAATTCTACCTATATATATGTACACGCGTCCCTTTAAGCTCTTCAACATTGCCTTACAGTATTTTAATCAGACTTTACTAGCCACGGTGATAAGAAAGATGTAACAAATTTTTGCTCTACCCGTATAAAAGTTTTCACCTGATTATTTTATAAATAAATGAGAATTTTTAAACAGATTTTATTAAAGAAATTTAATGCCATGTAGGAGGACTTAAGAAACGTATATCATTAAGTTGACTTTATGGATGGTCACTTAAAAACTACATGAAATTCACATTTATATATTTAAATGGAGCACTATTTATATTTCTACGAATACTTTCAAAAGGTTTCACAGAACGTTATGATTTCTATTATTGCATACAGTCGTTTACTATAGCTATATTGACATGAATGTATAGGTAGATGAGTTTCTGAATGTGTGACATATGACCCATTACTTTAGCCAATCCACACATGTCATTTCAAATAGAAACATTTAGAAAACGATTGGATGAAATGATAAAATCATGTTACATTTTGGGAAGGCATTGAGATAAGCTATTGGAACATTTAAGAATAAAGGAGTGTTTTATTTAAGAAAATTAGGGTGGTCTTATCATACAACCTTCAAGAAGTCTTCGTAGGGACAAATTAATGATACTATCTGATATACCTATCTGTACGTTATAAGACTCCCTTATTTCAAGTATTTTTCTACAAATTAATTTTTTATAATAATTAATTATACAGTTTTGTCGTGAAGTACCTGTATGTCTATGTTAAAAACTAACCATAAGATTTTATACGTATATGCACACAATCGACAGCGCCTATTACTCTTATCATTCCTGATTGTAAGAAATTGTGTTTTGCTGTTTCCATAATTTCTTCATCGGTTTTCGGCAATGATACGTATTTATGAAATAAATCAGCTATTGCGGCAGAGACTCTATGCACTATTTTCTGTGCAGATGTTGTACAAATATTACAAAAATCAGCTGCCACTTGCAGAAAGCAACCAGTCGCATAAAACCTAATGGCTACTAAAAGTTGGATAACCGGTGGAATTTCACTTTTCCTAAAAATGAAAATTGAAACATTTCGGGTTATTAGGAATCAAAATTAATCGTCTCCATTATAGTCTACTAAATATATGTTATGACCGTTGTTCGACAATTCAATTTAATGTTTTATAATATTTTAATTCATACATATAATTTTAAATTTATGTGTTTTACGTACGTTTGTCTCTGACGGATAATAGACCCAATTTGTTCCAAAACTTCCTGAAACTGCAATTTGTTTACTCGAAAACGACTTGAGAACTCTGCATCATTAAGTAACTCGAAATAGTTACATCTCTGCCAAATCAAACGATTACGCATAGTAACAGGCTCTCTATTTTCACTCATTTCTACAAAAGTTATTCAGCTACAAAATAATGTTGCACTCTATACATCAATTTCCATAAAGAAATAAAAATGATTTACATTTGTTTTAACACACTTCAATATAGTCATAAAAAACAAATGAAGGAAGAGAAGGACAGCAGCTTTCACTCGTGTTATTGCATATAATTTTCAATACAAAGTAAGTAAATATTATTGTATAAAAAATCGTAATTTCTCATTGAATTGTCATATATGTATATGTTATTTCCTTAGATGAGTAACGTACATGAAAAAAAAGAAAAATTTTTAATGATCATTGAAAAATATTTTCACATAATTGAAAATAAGAAGACCAATGGAACTACACCTGCCCAGAAAGAAAAAACATGGGAAAAAATTCGCATACAAGTCAAGGAAAATATAGGGGGGCAATGGGAGAAAATGTGCCCAAAAACGACTTGGAATCATATGAAGATGCAAGCTCGAAAATATAAGGCAGCTACAAGGAATGAGCTGTATAAAACAGGTATATATATATATATATATATATGTATATATATAGGTATCATTATTGCATCATAGTAATAGATTTTATTGACAATATTGTATTTCTTTCTTATAAGGCGGTGGAATGTCCGAAGCTCCAACAAATGATCCTTTCTTAGAGAAAGTAGCTTCTCTCATAGGGAAGTCAGCTGTGGGCGTAATTTTAACAAAAAATAGGGACAGCGACATGCTTCCCCCCACAACGCCAATCTCCACTGTGGGCGATTTATTCAGCGAAGAAAATTTAAACCAAGAAAGAGTAGATGATCCCTAGGAAGTTTTTACTGTACGGCTATATAAATTTAAATACATACATTTATAGTCACATTATGTCACAATCAATATTCGTGTTTTTTCGGTTATAGGAATTACTACAAAACGATGAAATACCCTCTTGGGGTAGTGGAAGCGGACCGGCTATGCTAAAACATAGGCAAAGTATGCCCCTGCAAGAAGTTATTATAAATGCAAGCTCCACCGCCTCCACCAGTAATCCCTCGCAGCAGCTTTACAATTTATACCTTAAAAAGAAAATAGAAAAAGAGGAGAAAAAAATAAAAATTTTAGAGCTGCAAGAAAAGCAGATCCAGCTGCAAATCGAGGTGTCAAAAGAAAAATTAAAAAAAGAGAGGTAGTTAACAGTAGAAAAAAAAATTAATTGATAATGATAAATATATATATACACCCTGTATATACCTATTCCTCTTTTCAACTAATTGGTTTTATGTTTTGTTACAGGTTATAGAATACATTAATTTTGTTAATTTTATGTTGAATAAAATTTATTTAAAATAAAGAACAAAGAATATATGCTCGAAATCTTTTTTCATTAAACCTCTATTTCCTTAAAATATAGCAATATTACAAAATGCATTTTATGTAAATATAAATATTGTTAGTAACAATTCTTAAAGAAATTTAATTAGTTACTTAGTATTCTAATCTATAAGAATTTATGTTCAATTACATATATTACAAAACTAGCAAAAAATTAAGCTAACACAGTTACTTTACATCTTAATATATTAACAGGTAGTACAAACTGATATCTTGATTGATATCCTCTAAAACTAATGTAAACTGTAAACTTTCCTTAAGTCACATCTTGAAATCTTCTTGTTATATATACATCACTTGTATATGTAATTACATAGACGAACAATTTGATTTGCTACTATTAAAAACGCGTCTAATAGCTTTGATAACGCTGCGCGATATTACCTAAACTGCTGTTCTAGCAATCTGTAAAATGAAGGAGAAATTAATTGATTCCTTGAAGAAAAAAGTTTTGAAATGTGAAACAGTTTTATTCTCAAACATTAATCTATAATTGAAGTGATTTTTGTGTTGAGAATAAGAAGCCAAACATTCTTATTATTATTTCTAAACCAGAGGCTTTTCACGTGTATTATTTTACAGAAATCAGAGTCATTTTTAAGCATATCTTCCTTATAAAGGGATGAGGAAAATTTGATTACTTTTTAAGTAAAATAGTACGAAGTTTACACATTCATAAAATTGACAATGAAGTCACCACCCGTAATAAATTTATCACATTATCTATAACAAGCACACATCATAAACGAATAATCGGTGCTTTACCTTATTAATATCACTGGAATCGTAGCTTACAACTGGATGTTTCTAATGTTATATAACTACGATGCAAAGCAATTTATACATCATCAAATATAAAATGGCTGCTATCCAGAATTACGAGTTATAACAGTTTAGCTTTAAGTATTTTCATGAAGAGCTTAAAAGATTTGGCTTTAAGCGAAAAGCAACAAGGCTCTCTAGATTGCTATCAGATGTTAAAAATCATTTATAGGATCATTATCCCAGCTTATGACAATCATGCATAGAGCCTATTGCCAGTTTAATGCCATCCAGAAACAATTTATAGTACCAGGCTTTTTATCAAAATCATCGTTGAGTGCTGTATTCCCTGGCATGCAAACTGTTTTTTGTTGTAGCTGTTATTCCTAAAAAACAGAAATATTTTACAAGTTTCATGAATTACAATAAATTGTAAGGTGCAACAGACCATTGTACATGAATCATACTCAGCTTTTTATACACAATGTTCAAAGATTACCTGAAAATGAATCATATGGTTTGTGCATTGTTGATATTCCATCTATACAGCTTAGCAAAGCACAAATTGGTGTCAAAGTATTGCAGTAGCTTTATAGGTAGAGGCAAATATATTTGTAGACTATCCTTTAAGGCAGTTTTGGAATCTGAGGCTTTATCATCCAAGTCACCATGTGCCTGTCAAAAAGTCTCCAATTTGTTTAGTTTACAAAATTTTCTTTAGCTGTTAACTCTACAAATTGACAATGCATAGAAACTAAATAACCAAAGTATCTGTAACAGATAATATTTCTCAGAAAGCATCACGTGTGCATTGTAATACATTTTATCCATATTGATAACTTTTTACTTATCTGACACAGATGCGAACATGACCACCGAGTCGACCTCTCAAATTAAAGTTTACAAGCATTCTAATTCTTAATCACACAAGTCAGCCTCCTGAAGCTACTCCACAATGCTGCCTGTCCAAATCTTTCATTTTCAATCAACTTTATTTTTTTGGAAATTCTTCTTTTCGTCTTATTCAAAGCTCGATATTTCAGATGCTCCAGAGCTATAATTCAAAACAATGTTTGGACTACAATGTAATAATTAGCTGTCGTGTCCATCGAGAGCTCCAACCGACACAGCCAAGCTATACGTAACGCTTCCTGCAAAACAGAACGGATTTGCTATTAAGGGTAAAACAACAGGGCTCCCTCCTTTGCAGTAAAGTAATAAAAATCATTTGTAAGGTCGCATACCAAAATAGTCATGTCTTTAGAGCTGGTTTCGCTGTAGATTCAGGCCATACATATGGATTTTATAGCAGTATTAAGCTGCATCGCAATAGCTACTCAATGCATATTATTATATGGCATGGAAATTGCTCATTCCTGCAGCTATACTCCAACAGCAAATAAATATTTTCCCAGCATTTTTAATTACACGTACCAATTGCTAAGCATGAAAGATCTTTCAGCACTAACGCTTACTTAGATTTTAAATACAATATTTAAAAATTACTTGACTATGATCCATATACAGCATCTGGACTCTTATCAGTTTGCATCAAAACAGCTTGGACAGAGCAGAGAAAGAAAACGGATATAACCGAACCTCGTATGTAGATATACTCCCTTGGATGAATAAAAATACCTGACGTACCTGTAAATTATATTTCTCACAAAGCATCGCATATATTGTAACAAGTTTAACACATAATGATCAATTTATACTTATCTGAAATAGATTCGAACAAAACCCCTGAGTTGACCTGTCAAATTTGTGTTTACCTAAACCTTATACTACTTAATCTTACAAGTCAGCCGCAATCAGCCGGTACAACTTGCAGCGTAGCTACTTTGCAGAACTGCCAACTCAAAATGACCATTTTCAGATTTTTTGTTTCTTATTTGGCAATCCTACTTTCCATCGTAAAATGGCCCAGCAAACCGGTGTTAAGTTGGCGGACAAAAACTTAATTTTTTAAATTTAAACTATGTAGATCATTTGATTGTCGTTTGACAATGATTGACAGACTAATAAAAATGTTTGACAGTAATTAATCTGTTAGATAATAAAAAAATAAAATTTGGCGTTAAGTTAGCGGAACTTATTTCCTCTTTTCATAAAAATGCTTTAAAACCATATGGATCGATAGAAAATCGTTTGACGGTTTCAATTATATTAAAGTGAATGTTTGACGGTAATTAGTTTTTCCAATAAATAAAAAATATGATTTCCCTATTATCCGGTTTTCATGAAAGTATCGAAGTTTCATGTGAATGTCATTAAACCATAGAATATGGGCCGGGTCGATAGATGAAACTTAAGCTTAGCACGATCTTAGGTAAAATCATTTGTCTCACTTTAACCTTCAATACAGTGCTAAGCTCGGTCTTCGTTTTCAGTAATTGCTAAGTTGAAATTCGAGCTTAGTTACATCTATCGACCCGGCCCATATTCTATGGTTTAATGACATTCACATGAAACTTCGATACTTTCATGAAAACCAGATAATAGGGAAATCATATTTTTTATTTATTGGAAAAACTAATTACCGTCAAACATTCACTTTAATATAATTGAAACCGTCAAACGATTTTCTATCGATCCATATGGTTTTAAAGCATTTTTATGAAAAGAGGAAATAAGTTCCGCTAACTTAACGCCAAATTTTATTTTTTTATTATCTAACAGATTAATTACTGTCAAACATTTTTATTAGTCTGTCAATCATTGTCAAACGACAATCAAATGATCTACATAGTTTAAATTTAAAAAATTAAGTTTTTGTCCGCCAACTTAACACCGGTCCCAAGCAATTCAGGCAAGCGTCATGTACAACATGGCGGACAAAAATCTGAACGCGGAAATTTGGGTTGGCAGCAGTGATCGTAAACCCCGTGAACGTCGTTTTTTGTAGAATCAGATTTTTGCCAAATGGTTAGTACACGAGACTTTTGACAGGTCCATTTGTTTACATTATTATCTTTTTAACAATTCTAAATGCAAAGCCTGTGTCGCCTGTGTTAACAAATGGTGAATATATTTAACAATTATAACTACGATTTGTAGCTGACAGAATGTAATGCAATGTTATTACTGAATAAAATAAATTAAACCTTGACTTTTTGTATTTTTAATTAAATTCAAACTGTAGATATTGTTATGTTAGCATGTAAAATAAATGGAAATTGCCGGTTTTGTATAAGAATTATATAGGGGAGTGCTTTAAAATTAATTTTGAAGTGGTATGATAAATAAAAAAAAGTTTAATTTGTTGAAAGTGAATTTTATTAAACTATAAAAGTTGTTTTATAATTTAAAATTATCATTTAATTAATATGAATATTTATAATTCTATGGCGCCAAAATTACATAAAGGTATCGTTTCCTGGTTTCATGAAGATTTATTGGTGTAAACGAAATTGAGAGAACATGTTAAAGTTAAAGCAATAATGACTAATTTAATAAGAGCCATAATGAATCTTATATCGCCAATGAACGCCTTTGAAGCGAGTCAGTTGATTCATGTATTTTTTTGATAATAATTTATTATCCAACGATTATACAAAAGGCGAAGACTTCTTTTTATTTCAACGTTCATCGAAATCTATTTCACACGAAAGGCGTGAATTATGTTGTGTTATACTTCAATCTTTGTTTACTTTTGGAAAAAAAGTCTTCTTCCTCCAACAATGGTATTACGTCAGTCAAAAGTATCGGCCAAAAACTAGGAAAAGGAAAAGTACAGCTTTGTAGTCGTATTAGATATAAAAATTATGTATTGAAACCAATAATGAATATTTTACTATTTAGGTCTTCAATTAGAAACCAAAAGGGCCACCAATAAGCTCGCTACATCCTTGAACCTGTCAAAAGTCTCGTGTACTAACCATTTGGCAAAAATCTGATTCTACAAAAAACGACGTTCACGGGGTTTACGATCACTGCTGCCAACCCAAATTTCCGCGTTCAGATTTTTGTCCGCCATGTTGTACATGAGGCTTGCCTGAATTGCTTGGTTACAAGTTACAACGGCCCTTAGGGCCGGTGTAACGTAGCAATTCAGGCAAGCCTCATGTATACAACATAGCGAGTAGAAATCTGAACATGGAAATTTGGGTTGGCAGCAGTGATTATTAGGTATAATGACGTCATTTTTCATAGAATCAGATTTTTGCCAAATGGGTAGTACACGAGACTTTTGACAGGTCCATTTGTTTACATTAATATCTTTTTAACAATGTTAAATGCAAAGCATGTGTTAACAATTGGTGAAGATGTATTTAATAATTATCACTAGGATTTGTAGCTGACAAAATGTAATGAAATGTTATTACTGAATAAAATAAATTAAACCTTGATTTTGTGTGTTTTTTAATTAAATTAAAACTGTAGATATTGTTATGTTAACATGTAAAAAAATGGAAGTTGCCGGTTTTGTATAAGAATTATATAGGGCAGTTCTTTATAATTAATTTTGAAGCGGTGTGATAAATGAAAAAAAGTTTAATTTGTTGAAAGTGAATTTTATTAAACTCTTAAAGGTGTTATGTAATTTAAAATTATCTTTGAATTAATATAAATATTTATAATTCTATAGAGCGAGAATTACATAAAGGTATCGTTTCCTGGTTTCATGAAGATTTATTGGTGTAAAAGGACCACAATGGTATTACGTCAGTCAAAAGAACTGGCCAAAAACTAGGAATAGAAAAAGTACAGCTTTGTAGTCTTATTAGATATAAAAATTATATATTGAAACCAATAATGAATATTATACTGTTTATGTGTTCAATTAGAACCCAAAAGGGCCACCAATAAGCTCGCTACATCCTTGAACCTGTAAAAAGTCTCGTGTACTAACCATTTGGCAAAAACTGATTCTACAAAAAATGACGTCATCTGGCTTTTCAATCACTGCTGCCAACCCAAATTTCCATGTTCAGATTTTTACTCGCTATGTTGTACATGAGGCTTGCCTGAATTGCTCCGTTACACCGGCCCTCATGTAATGTAAATATAATAATCTATATTAAGCAGTACTAAATATTTAAGCATAATATATTATCGTAGTTCATTACTAATATTAACCCGCCAATAGGCGCGTGCTTTTTTTTTACGTAGATAGGCGCGTGGGGTGCCACGGACACCCCATTTGTTTTTCGTTATTAGACGTAAAATATTTACAAATACAGATTTATTTTTCAATAAATATCATCTATGCGAAGTTCCCTTTGGTATACAATAGCAATTGCATTTCTTTACATTATTTGTATTAATTAAACGCTAATATTTTTAAGTGACTGCACAAATTTTTCGCTACGTTACCAATAGATTTCTATTCTTGGGGTGTTCTGAACACCCCGCGCGCCCATTGCCGGGTTAATATGCATATTTTATGTAGCCTACTCATTTTATCTACACGATCCTAGGGTAGTGGGTCAAATGTCCTACTTTTCAGTGGGGATAAAATGGCGGCAAGATGGGCTAATTTGCACAGAAAGTATGAAAGTCTATGTTCATTATACAAATGTGGTTGAAAATGTGTGATATTGTGATCACGTGGTTTCTCGGTACATTCAATGCCAAAAACACAAGAGAGAAGTGTCAAACTGTCAAATAGAGGAGAATATATAACATATTTTGAAAAACATAAAGGTTTAAATATTCATTCTGAAGATAATTGTGATTGAAAAATAAGTGATAAGAGGATAATATATTCAGATAAGTAATTTGGTTTCGTAAGATTAAATTAAGTATATTTAAAATGAAGAATTGAAACTCTGTGGTATTTCTAACTAGTTACAGATAAGAAGGAAAACGAACTAGGAAATAAGAAGGAGCAACATTTTATATTTTATTTGAATAAATAAGAGGAAGAGAATATGAAGTACTGAATAGAAGACAAATATCCATTTGAAAGGTGCAGTCATTTAGTCGTTAACCTTACGTTTAACAAAAGGAGTATTTACTTTTTCTAAGATACAAAGAAACGTTATGGCGTAAATATATTGTATTGTAATAAACATTTGATTATTTGGCCTGAATATGACAAAACAAAAGGAAAATCAGATTTCAGGGTAAAGCAAAATTAACACAGGCTTTACAAAAGAGATGTAAAATGTCGAATAATACTCCATCCAGCAAGATTATTGCCTAAGAGATCTTGTACAGCTGCTAGTTCATTATCATTAATCTAAGACAATGCAGTAATTCATCTAAATGCTTCAAAAAATTCTTCTGAATATGCAAACATATAGGTTGGTCATCTCACACATCTTTCAAGACTAAATTTAGCCTTTACAGTAATTTGAACTTGAGAATAAACTGTAGGAGAATCGTAATGAATATCATTGTGCAAACAGTTAAAAAAAAACAGGTATTTAAACATTACTTATATATTATTGCTAAAGTAAATTATGTATGTCAAATTAATCGATGAATTATGTTCTTTCAGATTGAAATAAAAATTAATTAATATAGTAGAAAAAGATGCTAAACTGTAAGAAAAAGAAAGATATTCTACTAATTAACCTTCAATAAAAATGGTATTGCATGATCAGGAAGAAAATATTACGAAGGAAGAAGTTAATATGGAAAAGTATGAAAAAATAAGACCATGGAATGTTGATGCAATCGATCAAGGTTCTTTCCTCATATGTAAATTGCAATCAATATCAAACAGTTAAGCAAAAAGGATGACTTAAATTTTTCAGACGAAGAGAAATAATTAAATATAATATAGTTTATATAAAGGAAATTTTGAAGAAGGTGAGAGAGATTGGATTTTTAAGATATCAATATGAGAGGATGTTTCTATAAGTAAAGATTAAAAACAATCAACTAACAATTTAGGAGTCGAAATTACATTCAGTTTGCAAATGCATTCGTAGGACATCTTATTTTTTATTAAGTTTTTTGAATGTTTAAATAACCGAATAACTCAATTATAATATTGACTGACTGCTTCTTTTAAATATAATCTTCATCTAATTACAATGAGAAAAATCCTCTTGTATATATAGATACCTTAAGAAAATCTGATGACATTAAAACGTTTTCTTGCAGAATCCAATTAGTTTCTGAAAGTACGGCAAGTTATTGAATTATTTACTGCAATCATTTGGAGTTTCATGAAATAATGAATGTAACGAGTGGTTTGAATTTGGCAATGAATGCTCCTTTTTATTTTACATTCTTATTATTTTGTTTCAGGAACATTATATTATGGAACATTCAGTAATGATATATGCTGAATGTAGTATATATTCGAAGATATCAAGATATATATATCAAAGTACAAAGCCAACAAACTATTGACATAATTCCAAAGGATTAATTCATTTTATTACTGTTAGAGAATATGGAAAATAATTCCCTTAGTTTCTAAAGAAGGATAAATTATTCTTGATTACATTGCAGAACAACTTGATTAATTACTCCAATACACTAAATATGGCAAATATTAAACAAATTAATTTTTAATTAAAAATGAAGAAGTAAATAAGAAAGCTCGGTGTCTTAATGACATCGTCTAGGTGATATAAATATCGTATCATTCAAAGGAAGTAAATGCATCGCCTAAGATTATTCAGTTCAGCTGTTAATAACTTATCGCATCATCAAGCTTGCTGGCTCCAAATTAAAAGCTCTTCTTTTAAATTATATTTGCCTGTAATTAATTATACATTTAGAGCGCAAAGCTTTTGCTTAGAGTGCATAATATAATGGTACTTGCCAGAATTTATCAGCAACGTTTAAATTAATACTGATAGGAACGAATTAATTTGTATTGTTTTCTAATTGATATCATGTGATGCTCGCCTTCTTTAATAGATACAAATTCTGCTATGCGTAATGTTAAGGTTTTATCTGTATAAAATGGAAGATGCATTAATTATTTGTTGCAAATACAGGATGTAAAAAATCTCTGGAATCGAGGGAATGGCGGTGGAATTTAATAAAAATATTATCGATTATTTACCCCTATTTATTAAGATTCGTTTTATTTTCTTCAGGAGGTTTTCATTTTTATAAACGGAAGTATATAAAAATTCGTCGACTTTATGCCTCTTTATGTTTCCATTGAATCCTTCTAGTTCCTCCAAAGTTTTCCATCCTCTTCGAAGCCACTTGTCGAAATTACGGTCGCTCCTCTTTTTGTTACTGTTTTTTATGTTTAGATGGTTTCTCATTTGGCTTAATTCCGTGACATTTGTCATTATTAAATCTTTTAATTTTACTGCAAATGTTAAATAAAATGTATTGAAAAACAATTCATTTGATAATATTGTTCGACAGATAAAAAATACATTGAGTTAGAAGGAGGCATAAACACTTACATAAAAATTTGTAGAACGTAGGCCTATGTTTCATTAGATCATTCAATGATCTGTGGTAGCGCTCCTGATTATTGTTCGTTTTGACGTCCATTTGATAAACGCTAAGCGTATGTACGCCTATCTTTTTCAGCCAAAAATTGTTAATGTATACGAAAAGCTTTCGAAATTGTGGAATCGCTAGTAATTCCTTATTGGCATTTAAATTTTCTTTAATTATTGCATATCCTATTTCAATTGAAGATGCAGGCAAAAGAGGCAAATTTTGCATCTTCCGTAAGAGGAAAATTCCTTTGATGCGAATTTCAATTTTTTGAATTTCCAAGGCTCTAAATAATCTTAATTTGTTAGCATATTTTCTAACGTCCTGATATAAGAAACATTTAATTTAAATTTGAATTGTGTGTATGTACGTGTATCATTTAGTATACTATTAAAACTTACATGAACATAGTGGAAGAAACAGCTCTTTAATTTGCAGTTTGAATAAACCACTTTAATGGCATTCCGTAACCCCAACTCAAAGTCTGTCATAAAACTATTAACGTTAAAATCTTTTAAGACAGATTCTTTAAGAAATTTAAAAACTTCTATGTAATGTTGCTCTGTTTTTCTACTCATTAGGACCCATAGGCACGGTAGAAACTGTTGAAAATTCAGAATGCTATATTATTAAAACACAAGTATTAATTATAATATATCTAAAGATTTTAAAAGAGGTGGCCGCCTAACACGTCTAAAGCATAAAAACATATATTGATTTAAAACAAAATTTAAGTCGTTAATTGGAAGAGATATACCAGTAATTTTTATTTACGATCTTTTGAAAACTCATTTCTGTTTTTGTTTACACACCTTATCATCGACTCTGCCCATAATAGTTAACAATTGGTATACATCTGTCAATTTTGGCCTAGAATAATATGTTGCGTCGACGCTGAAGTCCACAGTTTTATTCATCTTTTGTAAGAAGTTTTTGTCATACAGAAACACTTGAAATTCTGCGTTAATTTCTTGTACATGTACCGAAATTATGTGCTTGTCATCATTAATCATAAATTGCATTGCATCTTGCCAAACTTCATTATTGACAATGAGCCTTATGTCTTTCAAGGTTTTAGGATTGTACGGCATTGATTGTATCCTACTTCGTTTTAAAGTACTTCTTATACTTTTTAGAGTGACAATTGCACACGCTTCAATATTCCTACAGACAAATAAGAAGAAGGGAAAAAAATCATTTTTACGCATAGGTACATTAAATCCCCCATACACTTACTCTTTCATTTTATAATTATAAGCTTCTTTCAGGGAAATCGGCGTCTTTTTTACAAAATCCACTAATTCCTCCCTAAACTTTGCTGTTTTTACATATTTACTTTCTTTCGCGTGATTGTGGACTCTTACAGCAGAAAGTTTATTGTTCATTATTTTAGCACTTCCAGAGCAATCTCTTCTTTTACATTTCAGATACCTGCATAAAGGAATTACTCAACTCCTGCAATATTTATGATTTATTTTATCACAAAAATATATTTACTTACGTTATTTCATTTCCTGCTTTATCTATCTTTTTGACATTTTTATAATAGCAAAATCCGTCCTCATACACAATTTTCAAAGTTTTTTTCAAATTACTCATTTTGATAATGAATAAAATACAAATTTATACTTTTCCCTTTTACACGATGAGGCAATGAACCTTCAATTTCTTTTTCGTTTGGCAATTTGTTATCTCATAGCCTACTTATTACATTGTGTTTTGTTTTATTCGAGAAAAGAAAAAAATAAGTAGGCTATGAGATAACAAATTGCCAAACGAAAAAGAAATTGAAGGTTCATTGCCTCATCGTGTAAAAGGGAAAAGTATAAATTTGTATTTTATTCATTATCAAAATGAGTAATTTGAAAAAAACTTTGAAAATTGTGTATGAGGACGGATTTTGCTATTATAAAAATGTCAAAAAGATAGATAAAGCAGGAAATGAAATAACGTAAGTAAATATATTTTTGTGATAAAATAAATCATAAATATTGCAGGAGTTGAGTAATTCCTTTATGCAGGTATCTGAAATGTAAAAGAAGAGATTGCTCTGGAAGTGCTAAAATAATGAACAATAAACTTTCTGCTGTAAGAGTCCACAATCACGCGAAAGAAAGTAAATATGTAAAAACAGCAAAGTTTAGGGAGGAATTAGTGGATTTTGTAAAAAAGACGCCGATTTCCCTGAAAGAAGCTTATAATTATAAAATGAAAGAGTAAGTGTATGGGGGATTTAATGTACCTATGCGTAAAAATGATTTTTTTCCCTTCTTCTTATTTGTCTGTAGGAATATTGAAGCGTGTGCAATTGTCACTCTAAAAAGTATAAGAAGTACTTTAAAACGAAGTAGGATACAATCAATGCCGTACAATCCTAAAACCTTGAAAGACATAAGGCTCATTGTCAATAATGAAGTTTGGCAAGATGCAATGCAATTTATGATTAATGATGACAAGCACATAATTTCGGTACATGTACAAGAAATTAACGCAGAATTTCAAGTGTTTCTGTATGACAAAAACTTCTTACAAAAGATGAATAAAACTGTGGACTTCAGCGTCGACGCAACATATTATTCTAGGCCAAAATTGACAGATGTATACCAATTGTTAACTATTATGGGCAGAGTCGATGATAAGGTGTGTAAACAAAAACAGAAATGAGTTTTCAAAAGATCGTAAATAAAAATTACTGGTATATCTCTTCCAATTAACGACTTAAATTTTGTTTTAAATCAATATATGTTTTTATGCTTTAGACGTGTTAGGCGGCCACCTCTTTTAAAATCTTTAGATATATTATAATTAATACTTGTGTTTTAATAATATAGCATTCTGAATTTTCAACAGTTTCTACCGTGCCTATGGGTCCTAATGAGTAGAAAAACAGAGCAACATTACATAGAAGTTTTTAAATTTCTTAAAGAATCTGTCTTAAAAGATTTTAACGTTAATAGTTTTATGACAGACTTTGAGTTGGGGTTACGGAATGCCATTAAAGTGGTTTATTCAAACTGCAAATTAAAGAGCTGTTTCTTCCACTATGTTCATGTAAGTTTTAATAGTATACTAAATGATACACGTACATACACACAATTCAAATTTAAATTAAATGTTTCTTATATCAGGACGTTAGAAAATATGCTAACAAATTAAGATTATTTAGAGCCTTGGAAATTCAAAAAATTGAAATTCGCATCAAAGGAATTTTCCTCTTACGGAAGATGCAAAATTTGCCTCTTTTGCCTGCATCTTCAATTGAAATAGGATATGCAATAATTAAAGAAAATTTAAATGCCAATAAGGAATTACTAGCGATTCCACAATTTCGAAAGCTTTTCGTATACATTAACAATTTTTGGCTGAAAAAGATAGGCGTACATACGCTTAGCGTTTATCAAATGGACGTCAAAACGAACAATAATCAGGAGCGCTACCACAGATCATTGAATGATCTAATGAAACATAGGCCTACGTTCTACAAATTTTTATGTAAGTGTTTATGCCTCCTTCTAACTCAATGTATTTTTTATCTGTCGAACAATATTATCAAATGAATTGTTTTTCAATACATTTTATTTAACATTTGCAGTAAAATTAAAAGATTTAATAATGACAAATGTCACGGAATTAAGCCAAATGAGAAACCATCTAAACATAAAAAACAGTAACAAAAAGAGGAGCGACCGTAATTTCGACAAGTGGCTTCGAAGAGGATGGAAAACTTTGGAGGAACTAGAAGGATTCAATGGAAACATAAAGAGGCATAAAGTCGACGAATTTTTATATACTTCCGTTTATAAAAATGAAAACCTCCTGAAGAAAATAAAACGAATCTTAATAAATAGGGGTAAATAATCGATAATATTTTTATTAAATTCCACCGCCATTCCCTCGATTCCAGAGATTTTTTACATCCTGTATTTGCAACAAATAATTAATGCATCTTCCATTTTATACAGATAAAACCTTAACATTACGCATAGCAGAATTTGTATCTATTAAAGAAGGCGAGCATCACATGATATCAATTAGAAAACAATACAAATTAATTCGTTCCTATCAGTATTAATTTAAACGTTGCTGATAAATTCTGGCAAGTACCATTATATTATGCACTCTAAGCAAAAGCTTTGCGCTCTAAATGTATAATTAATTACAGGCAAATATAATTTAAAAGAAGAGCTTTTAATTTGGAGCCAGCAAGCTTGATGATGCGATAAGTTATTAACAGCTGAACTGAATAATCTTAGGCGATGCATTTACTTCCTTTGAATGATACGATATTTATATCACCTAGACGATGTCATTAAGACACCGAGCTTTCTTATTTACTTCTTCATTTTTAATTAAAAATTAATTTGTTTAATATTTGCCATATTTAGTGTATTGGAGTAATTAATCAAGTTGTTCTGCAATGTAATCAAGAATAATTTATCCTTCTTTAGAAACTAAGGGAATTATTTTCCATATTCTCTAACAGTAATAAAATGAATTAATCCTTTGGAATTATGTCAATAGTTTGTTGGCTTTGTACTTTGATATATATATCTTGATATCTTCGAATATATACTACATTCAGCATATATCATTACTGAATGTTCCATAATATAATGTTCCTGAAACAAAATAATAAGAATGTAAAATAAAAAGGAGCATTCATTGCCAAATTCAAACCACTCGTTACATTCATTATTTCATGAAACTCCAAATGATTGCAGTAAATAATTCAATAACTTGCCGTACTTTCAGAAACTAATTGGATTCTGCAAGAAAACGTTTTAATGTCATCAGATTTTCTTAAGGTATCTATATATACAAGAGGATTTTTCTCATTGTAATTAGATGAAGATTATATTTAAAAGAAGCAGTCAGTCAATATTATAATTGAGTTATTCGGTTATTTAAACATTCAAAAAACTTAATAAAAAATAAGATGTCCTACGAATGCATTTGCAAACTGAATGTAATTTCGACTCCTAAATTGTTAGTTGATTGTTTTTAATCTTTACTTATAGAAACATCCTCTCATATTGATATCTTAAAAATCCAATCTCTCTCACCTTCTTCAAAATTTCCTTTATATAAACTATATTATATTTAATTATTTCTCTTCGTCTGAAAAATTTAAGTCATCCTTTTTGCTTAACTGTTTGATATTGATTGCAATTTACATATGAGGAAAGAACCTTGATCGATTGCATCAACATTCCATGGTCTTATTTTTTCATACTTTTCCATATTAACTTCTTCCTTCGTAATATTTTCTTCCTGATCATGCAATACCATTTTTATTGAAGGTTAATTAGTAGAATATCTTTCTTTTTCTTACAGTTTAGCATCTTTTTCTACTATATTAATTAATTTTTATTTCAATCTGAAAGAACATAATTCATCGATTAATTTGACATACATAATTTACTTTAGCAATAATATATAAGTAATGTTTAAATACCTGTTTTTTTTTAACTGTTTGCACAATGATATTCATTACGATTCTCCTACAGTTTATTCTCAAGTTCAAATTACTGTAAAGGCTAAATTTAGTCTTGAAAGATGTGTGAGATGACCAACCTATATGTTTGCATATTCAGAAGAATTTTTTGAAGCATTTAGATGAATTACTGCATTGTCTTAGATTAATGATAATGAACTAGCAGCTGTACAAGATCTCTTAGGCAATAATCTTGCTGGATGGAGTATTATTCGACATTTTACATCTCTTTTGTAAAGCCTGTGTTAATTTTGCTTTACCCTGAAATCTGATTTTCCTTTTGTTTTGTCATATTCAGGCCAAATAATCAAATGTTTATTACAATACAATATATTTACGCCATAACGTTTCTTTGTATCTTAGAAAAAGTAAATACTCCTTTTGTTAAACGTAAGGTTAACGACTAAATGACTGCACCTTTCAAATGGATATTTGTCTTCTATTCAGTACTTCATATTCTCTTCCTCTTATTTATTCAAATAAAATATAAAATGTTGCTCCTTCTTATTTCCTAGTTCGTTTTCCTTCTTATCTGTAACTAGTTAGAAATACCACAGAGTTTCAATTCTTCATTTTAAATATACTTAATTTAATCTTACGAAACCAAATTACTTATCTGAATATATTATCCTCTTATCACTTATTTTTCAATCACAATTATCTTCAGAATGAATATTTAAACCTTTATGTTTTTCAAAATATGTTATATATTCTCCTCTATTTGACAGTTTGACACTTCTCTCTTGTGTTTTTGGCATTGAATGTACCGAGAAACCACGTGATCACAATATCACACATTTTCAACCACATTTGTATAATGAACATAGACTTTCATACTTTCTGTGCAAATTAGCCCATCTTGCCGCCATTTTATCCCCACTGAAAAGTAGGACATTTGACCCACTACCGATCCTAGTTAATGCAAAATACTCCAAGTAGTAGGTACCAATGTAGAAAATTAAAAATAGTTAGGAGATTTTATAATATGGAGATCAAAGTTACCATTATGAAAATATGAATTTGGAGTATTAATAACATCATTATAATTACAAATTAAATAAGATAATGTCTTATATTTTTAGCAACATTACAAGGCTTTTGGAAGTTATAAAAGTTTTTTAGATTAATTGTGAAATATTTAAATTTTGTTTTTAACATTAACATCAGTAGTTAAGATTCACGTTTTGAACATAGCAACTTTAGTTTCTATTATAAAATCTAATTATCTACATTTTTTACAATTAGTACCCACCGGTGGATTATTTTTTATTAACCAGGATTGCAGGGAAGACATGTGGAGTATCTATAATATGCATATTAATATTATTAATGAGGTACGATAATATCTTATGATTAAATATTTAAAACTGCTTAATATAAATAATTATATTTATCTTATATAAGAACTGTAAAATATATCATTTGCATCAAACTATATTGCATAACTTTTACTCTTAAGAAACTTCAGTATTAAAATTGCTTGTAATGAAAGATATATTCTATATAGAGTGTGTATCTGACTTTATTCCCCGTTTTGCATGTTTAATATACATGAATTACTTACTTAAATATGCAGGTGAGTTATTTATTGTACTAATAAAATATTAAACGTATATAATAAATGGAAAACAAATACTTTGTGTCTACTTAATTTCGTTACGGATAAATAGACTTTAACAAAAAATAAATATTTGAAAGGTTAGCTTGTAGTGAAGATATTACAATAATAATAATGATAATAATTTACAATGAGGCTTCTCTTATAAAACTGAATTAGGTAAATATATATGTATATATGGTTTCTGAAATTAATTTCTTACAAATATTTAATACTTAAGTTTATAGATGAACTACAAGGAAGGTGTTCGAAAGATCTTAGGTTTCGCCAACTGAAGCTTTCTGCAATCTCACCGTTTCTGTATGTGATTGGTAGCATTCAGCAAAGGCAACAGTTGAGGAAGCGATGTATGTTATTGCGTTTTACTCTTAAATCCTACAATGCTATCCAATAGAAGTAGAAGTTTAAAAAGTATTACTCAACAGTTCCGCAACTGTTGTCTTTGCTGAATACTACCATTGAGAAAACGGAGGAAGGAAGCTTTTTTTTTAGTTAACACTAAACTAGTGAACAGTGATTTTCATATAAAACTAGTTTATACAATTGTACTTTTTAAATAAATGTTGCACATATACTGTAAAAATTGTTCGATTTTTATAATATGGTATAACTCTAGTATAAATAACGATATAAAAATAAGAAAGTTTTGAATTAAAACATTTACTTGAATAAAGTATTGTCAAGTTATCTTTTATTTCCGGTGTATCCAGTATTATTTCATTCGCGATCCAATTGCCACTTTTCACTACTGGCTTTATACTTTTATCGTAATAATTTGATGTAGGTAAGAAAAAATGATACAAGTAATTTATTTCTTTTCGCAAATTCTAGTAAAATTTATTTGAATGAGAAATGATCTTAATCCAATAAACCATAAATTTCTATACTTTTCGAAAAAGAGGATAAAGCGGCCATGTTTAGAACAACCGATGTAGTATCTTCTTCAAGTACAAGATGAATTAGTGAAGAGTGCTATAAAGGAGATATCACCAGAAGAAAATTTGTTTATTAAAAGTGGTCATTACAAAAAGAAACCACTTTGATAAATACTAAAAGTTAAGAAACCATTTACATAATAATAATTTTTCTTTATGTTATATAAAAATGTATCAATTGATAGATTTTTATAATACGTGAGTAGTATTGTCAATTCTTCGATTTGTACTACAAATCTTTTTAAAATGGAGAAAACAGCAGGAAGGATAAACAAAAGAAAAGGTCCGTTTTTAAATAATAATTCTATATTTGAAAGCAATATATATTTATATATGTTTTAATTTATTATAAAAATAATCATTTCTAGTCTCTCATATTAAAAAAGGATTACTTTTAAAAGAATCTTGCATTCGCTTAATTGATGTTCTACAAACAAAAAGATTACACAAAAAGAATTATAAAGCTAAAGGTTAGATTACAATCGTTTTCTGAATAGTATGAATTTTTTCATATTCGAATCCTATAAATTATATTCTACAAAAATAAAGTATGAAGTTTGAAAATTTATAAGTTTTTACATGTATAGTTCTTCTTAATGAGATGAATGTGTCGAAAATGAATCAAACAGATGAAAGCACTGTAGTTGATCTACAAAAAAACTCGAAATTAGATTTTAATCCTTCTATGCCAAATGAAAATGAAAATAACAATATGATAATTAGTTCTTATGGCATTATAGGTAAATAATGTATTTAATGATTGATAATAAATATTACAAATTTTATTAATGAGTGATAAGATCTTTTTGTGATATTTATTCAAAATAAAGTATTAAGTTATATACCTATGTTTATTGGTAACTTTACAGGTAGTAATAAGATGACTGTACCCAATGTTAATCAAACAGAACAATGTATTGTGGTTAATCGACAAGAAGAATCAAAAGTAGACTTTAATTTTTCAGCACTAAATGAGAATCGAGATAACATTATGAAAATTAATTCTCATATCCATAACGATATAGGTATAATAATAAATTTAATGAATGATCATAACAATTACAAATTTTACTAATGATAATATAAAATTACTTAATTTTTGTACACTTTTTTAAATAAAGTTTAAAGTTTATATACTAATGTACATTTACAGATATTTTTAAGAAGGTTAATGTATCTAGCGGTAATCATATAATACATCAAGATGCTACTGAAAATCAACTGGGGTATTTAGAATTAGATTTAAATGTTTCTATAATAAATGAAAACCATGATGATAATGTGATCATTAGCTCTTACTCTTCTAACAATATAGGTAACGTATTTATAAATCAATATGTGTTAATATAAAATAAAGGTCTTAATATATAAGATTATTGAAGTATCTTATCAGAATTTTTAAAATAAAAGGTAAAATAACTAACTCAAATGCCAACTCATTTTGTACATTTGTAGGTATGTTGAATCAAATAAATTCATTCAACAATAACCAAGAAGATCAAGCAATTTCTAATGATCTATATGCAGATATGGAAAATCATTCAGATACTTCAGCTACAAGTGCTACAATAAATTATAACTCTGTGCACGATGTGGCTTTTGATGTTTGTGCAGAAGATAAAAGAAGTATAAGCTGGAACAATAACGATCCATCTATACTACCATTAAATATTGTAGACCCTAATAATACAAATCTTGATTTAAATGATGATAATGATGATAGTAATTATCATCCAATAAATGAGATTTGTGCTAATGAATTCAATTCTTCATCAAAAATTGATGAACCTGAAAATACGCCAAACTGTTCAAAAAATCAAGAATCCAATATATCAACAGACCTTGATATAAGTGGTATCTTACGCGTAACTTCAGGCTGCGACGATACAAATATGACTAGCTACGAAATTTTCATCAAAAAATGGAACAAAAAAGAATTTTTGTTTATTCTGCAAAACGCTACAAACTAAGATAGCTCGTCATTTAGAGCTAAAACATCCCAATGAGGATGATGTTCAAAAATTTATTGCGCTACCCAAAAGCAATGTAGAAAGAAAGAAAATTATATCATTAATTAGAAGAAAGGGTGATTTTATTCACAATGTGGATAAAAATCATAACGATGGGCAACTTATAGTTTGTAGAAGGCCAAATGAAAAGCATATAAAAGCTGCAGGTGAATATAAAGTGTGTTATAACTGCAGAGGCTTTTTTTCCAGTAAATCTTTCCGTCACCATATTAAGAGATGTATTCCAAAAAATGTTGAAGGAAAGAGAAATGTAACTGTAGTAAATTATGCACTCCTGTGCAGTATACACGAATGTGCAAATGAAATTCTGCGAGATGTTATTTTCCCGATTTTGCAAGAAGATAAATATATCAGAATAATTAGATTTGATAAATTAATAATATCATATGCCAATCAGCTTTGCGTGAAGTATAGACCTCAGCACCAGCATGATTTGATACGATCACGCATACGGCTTTTGGCAAGATTTTTATACGCATTAAAACAAATTAACAAAAATGTTACAGATTTTGCATCTATTTATGACCCTGAAATGTATGACGATTGCTTAAAGGCAGTTTACGATATTTCTGGTTATAATATAAATACAAATTCTTATAGAGCTCCATCTGTGGCTGCTAACATTGGGACACTTATAAAACAAATAGCACAATTTTATATCACTGAATGTATAAAATGCCATGATAAAACTAAAAAAGAAAATGTAGAGAATTTTCTAAAATTGTATATACAAGATTATGGCGTAAGCGTCAACAAAACAGTACTGGAAAATCAACTGCAATTTAAAAGACAAAAAAAGTAGTTCTACCATCAATGGAAGATATAACAAAACTTCGTTCATTCTTGAATAGTCGTTGTAATAAAGCTCTTAATAATTTAAATGGAAGTTTTTCATATACAAATTGGCTTATACTTAATAAGGCAACACTCATTTCAATACAGATCTTCAATCGTCGCCGTTCTGGCGAAATTGAAATAGTACTAACGGCAGATTATGAGAATTAGGAAATTCTTAGTGAAAACACTGGATGCGAATATTATCAAAAACTATCTGCAGAATATAAAAAGTTAGCTAAAAAATATGCCAGATTTGTAATTCGCGGTAAAAAAAATCGTACAGTCCCTGTTTTATTAAATACTAATTTATTAGATTGTATTAAAACAATCTTGCACTACCGATTGGAAGCCGGGGTTCACAAAAATAACCCATTTCTTTTTGGCTTACCAAGATACTTTCGAAAAAGATTCAACCATTTGAAAGCTTGTAATTTACTGAGAAAATTCTCAATAGAATGTGGGGCGAAACATCCAGAAACATTACGTGGAACCGAATTACGTAAGCACATCGCTACTAAGTGTGTAGAGCTAGAACTGGCGGAAAACACTGTGATGGATCTGCAAAAATTTATGGGTCACGAAGACAAAGCACACAAAGAGCATTACAGGCAATCTATTGCTTCTAAAGAAATATTACAAATGTCCAGATTATTAGAAATTGCTCAAGGTGTAAATGAAGAGTATGAATCTGATAACGAATCAGAAATTAAAAATGAATACACCGAAAGTAGAAATGTAGAAGGTAACACAAAATATATAAATTTAAAATCTAACATTCAAGAAAAGTTACTAAGCTATAATTAATGAAATTATACTGATTTGTTTTAGATTTAGAAGAATCAATTTTCCATGATAAAAGATTATAGCTCTGCGAATAAAACAGCTGTGGAATCCAATAAGAAAAAAAGTATGTGAAGTAAAATTTATTATTAAAAATATATTTTAATCAAAGGAGAATGAATAATAAATAGATATATTTAAATATTTAATTATGCTATTCGTTTATATTCTAGCATCACCATTCATGATTACTAAGAAGCAGCATTGGACCGATGAAGAAAAGAATGTCCTGTATGAGAATTTTTCAGATTATATCAAAACAGGAAAGTATCCTTCATCAAATGCTATTGATGTGGTTATTCGAGAAAATGACATATTACAAAGAAGATCTTCACCACAAGTAAAAGCATGGTTATCAAATTTATACCGAAATCAAAAGAAGAAAGGTATTAAGTAATGCAAAGATTTTCGAATAGTTTTACATAATGTTAAGATATAAGAATAATTTGATATAATAGAAAGGTATAAGAATGATTGCAAAAATGTAAGATTACTGGTTTGGTTTAATTTTAGTGAAATTATTATACAAAATTCTAATATATTCTTTTATGGAAATTCTATTAGTAAATCAAGAATGTATATTTGTTTTGTTTTTACATTATATTTTCTTAATAAGCTGTACGTCTGTTTCTAATGTCAGATCTGGAAAAATGAATACAAGTTGTATTTGAACCATTCTTCTTAGGTAGACGGAAAGTGTCTAATATGTTACACATGCTGCTAGGTGTACTTAACTGACAATATATTTACATATCTTTTATGATATTAATGCATGAATAAGTATTGTATCAAAAATTCTAAATTAGAAAAAAAGAATGAACAACACTAAATTTTTAATAATACTATAAAATAGTTGGGTATATACTTCATATTTTATTCAGCATAAATAATATATATGCACATACACTTTGCAGAAATTCACATAAAGGTCATGTTAGTATTATTTTAAAGAATGTAATCATATCGATCAAATATTGCAATAGTTTAATTTAAAACAGTTCATATAATTTAACACAAACATATGCACATAAACATATATTATTATAAAACACAAATTATTATACAGATGCATCTTTAAATTACATTCTACAAATGTGCCCTAAATAAATCTAATATAAGTACAATAATATATCACCTTAGACCATGATTAAGCAATGAAAAAAAAGAACAAAAAATTTGGAGCTTTCTAATTAACCTATAAGTCGTTTCAATTTGACATATGTTTAAACATGACATGAAACGTTATCATGTATATTCAATTTCTTCGAATTTTAAACTGCTTGGAAATGCGCCTAATACTTTAATCTATTATAAAAAAATTCGTAGAAGTATGAATATAAATTGATTTTCGGTAGCCGGACAATGGACATTAAGCATAAAAGTTATTTTAAATGAGGCATAAACATACATATGTAAGCACGTATTATGTATACTTTCCCTATATTATATTTTACTGTATCTAAAACAAATTTCAAAGCGTAATAACCAGTAATACCCGCATGGCAGAAAATTATTGTAAAATAAAACAAAGGTAATGTCGGTATCTTATGATAGAGATTAAGATTTCGAGAAAAGCTTAAATGCACTATAGAAATAATGACAGTCTGACCGAACAAGGTTATGATGCATGGAATTGAAAGTTAGATAGGTATTTTAATTTTGTCATTGAAGTATAACTTGTTTATTTCAAGAAACATTGATTTTTTGCTGCATATATATTACAGATAGCTTCTATTGAATCCGATATATAGCAATATAAGGAGATAATATATTCTACTAACTACTAACAGCTTGGAATAAGACAATTCAGTAAAATAATACATAAAATCAAAAGGATGACAAACATGCAGTAAAGTAATATTTTTTATTTATTTATTGTAAAAGAAGCATTACACTCACCATATATATGAAAACTTTTCAAGATGTCACAAGTTTACTTTATTATAAATAATGGTATGTATACATATATAGTTAAACTAATAATATTGCACAGAAACTAATATTTATTATTTACAAATTTAATAGTAAAAATTTATTCTTTCTTGTGCAAGGGAAACATTGAAATTGAAGGATGCGGATATAGCTTTGGTTTGCAGCGAATAAACAGAAGTAATCAGCTTTGAAGACATTGCTGGTGTTTCATTTAACAATATGCAATTTATTCTAAACAACTATCAGTAGAGTAGCAATGCGGTTCCGATGGTAGAGGGAATTTTCTCCGAAAAATTACTAGGCCAAATTGGCAAATGTGCACGGTCATCTATAAATTTTTAGTATATGAGTGATTCTCAAATTAGCGCTGTCTTAAGTTAGAACACAGCTATTTAGTTGACATTTCTATTTGAATGTGTGATATGCGTGTGTTTGAACGGCGGAACAATATGGAATAGCAGAAATGGTCTTTAGAAAAGGTTATGGATAGTAAAAATTATCATGTTTAGATAAGTATAAATTTTATTGTTTAATCCCAAATATTCTTCTAATAAAGAGATTTTGATCCTTTGTAAAAACTTATTATATTCTAGGAAAATTACCAGCTATGGAATGCTTTCATCGTTCACCAAATCAGTAACTTGGGATGACGTTAATAGAATAAATCATCATAGAAAGAGAAGTAGCTGTCAGACATTAGGAAACAATGATATCTTAATATTAGAGGTAATTCTGATGATTGTAGGATTTTTATAAACAGCTTGTTGATAGGTTCTTAATAATATTTTCTGTTCGCAGAGTATATATTTAACTGTATATTGCAGGGAAACTACAAGGTGTAAAATACATTCACTGCTCACTAATTGAGCAATTTGGATTGGTGTTATCATAGTAAACTCAAATTCACCCTGGAGAATGAACAGCAACTGTTAACAACAAAAATCTTTCCAGTATTGTCTTGAGGAGGTTGCAATTGTGTGCGCATATTAATTAATATGCTTACAGTACCTTTTAGATGGTAAGTTAAAGAATAAATCTTGATTAGTAATACATAAGAATTTTAGACGTCTTTCGAGAAACAAAATAAATTTTACATTTAGCATACTATAGAGAATTTCATATTAGGTCATGGAGCAATAAAACTATGATCAAAATGTATGCAGTACTCTTTCCACTTAGTATAATTAATATTCTAGTATCGAGCTTACAGTTTTGAAATGTTTATGAATTTTGTAAGTCATAATAGCAACATGTTAGGATATATTGGAGGTATTTCATATCGTTTCAACATCAAATGAAAACTTTTACTTTCTGTTTGTCCAATAGAATAGGCCTTGAACCAGTAATTTCAACACCACCAGATTTAAGGAAATTTATGTTGTCTTATTTGGGAATCAAAGTATGTATTTCCTTTCAATGTTTTCCATAACCAGAGTACCTTTTGTCAAAAGGGAAAACCAATAAAGAGGTTATTCTACTATGTGTACATTTCAAATGAAATGTGAATAAATTTCAGGTAACTTAACAGATAAATAAATGTATTCAATTGGTTATGCCAATATAAAATTTATATAGTGACATAGGTAATTGTAAGTAGTTAATATAGATATTGCTTTATCTTTAATATTGCTCTGGCATATCCTTAACAAATCTTTGCATTCAATAGATCTGTTCTTGTTGCCAACACTTTTAACACTTTATGTACTTTTTACAGCTCCAACTTATACGAAGGATGAAGACAGAAATATGAAAAAGTGCAGAAAGTGTAAAAAGTGTAGGTAACAAGAACAGACCTAATGTATCCATAGCCACTATATGGATATTATGCAGGAAGCATTAGAAGGTAATAGTTTAGCTATTCCAGAAACAATATTAATAGGCAAAGCGATACTGGATGAAATTATTGCACCACTAAATTACATTAGTAAATCTATATATATATATATATGTATTATATTGTGTATTACTAGTCATAGAATTTAGAGTAATCGGAATTGTGTGAATTTATAATGTTGAAATTAGACATTTATTATTATATTATGCATTCTATTAACAGCTTAATAATGGAGTTGGCTTGACACAAGGATACTGCAGTTTTCAAAACTCCAGCTCTCCATAGATGTACTTGAGGCAATTTACCTTTCGGCTAAGATAATCAAATATTCAAAGGTATTAACATCACAGACAATATATGAAGCTTGTCTTGACTGGATTTGATTAACACATCAACTAGCATGCAAGAGTATTGTGCAAACATTTCTAAAAGGTAAAATTTCTGCAAACCAGTTAAATAATCTGTGGAGTGTCTTTTAAAAAAATACTTACTTCATATTATGGCCAAATTCATTTCTTTAATACCATTCATCTGCAATTAATCGAATTTGGTAAATTTTTATTATATATTCATGGTTTAAAAAAGACTAAACTTTAAAATGAGCTTTCGAGACAGTTCGTATATGTGTTTGTTTGAATTTTTTTTATATTCTGATGAAAAAAAATACATAGTTGTAATAAGATTCTTTGAAAGGACATTTTTCGTTTGCTCCTTGTAATATATAATAACGCCAATATAAAATAAAAAGTCTCCTTTTTGATGAGAGAGCATTTAGGAATTTTGTTAGACAGATTGTTGCTGTACTGATTATACCTATCTGGCTATAAATGACTTGAAAATCTTTAGAGTTAACAACTATACAGAGCAGCTTGATGTTATATAACTGGAGATATTGCAGCCTTGAAAACTATTTCGATTGAAACAAGAGATGATAAACTAGTATTTTAATTAGGAGCAGTAAGTTTATATTTTAGTTAATGTGCATATTATTGAAACATCAATAGCAGATTTCATGTTACAGTATATGTATCATAACAGTTAATCTGAGGATATTGAGGAGTTCATCTGCTGGGTCAGAAGTCAGCTAGGACTAAAGAATTTTCTTTGGGAAAACAAATCTTAAAGAATTATGATATAATAATTAATAATCACATTTGGCGAAGATATTTTGTTGGCGGGAAAATTTCTATTGCAAACCACCATTATTTCAATTACAGGATTCTGCCTCTTCGATAAGATTTTCATAAAGCATCGTTTCAGCAACTACTAATGACACGAATAATTAATTTATAATTATTTTTAAGTGAATTTTTTCATCCTTGTTTCTTTCAAGATTTGTATAAAGAATTTTATAATTTTGTAGCTTCGTAAAACTGAAACCAATTGTTTCTAAGTAATTTTTTACACTTCTTTTTTACAGGCAAGGACATACGATGCTTCTATTCTTGCTAGTTTGCCAGAGGTGTTACATGTTCGGGCTAGCAGCTGACTACGTACACCAATGACATTTCTATTGGAGTTTCATGATTGATCCGCTCCTACTTCCCATGCTTAATCTTATGATGGTTTTTGGCAACAGGTGAACAGAGAGTTGACCAATTGCTGTTGTTGAATGCTGAAATCTGATTAGCTCTTGTCATAAACTAGCATAAAATTAATCTCTGCATATAGCACATCGGATGTAGCATGAAATTACAACGAAGAAATTATTATTGTATGAAGCACATGTGACAGCATATATAGTAATCGCTAAGCCATTCAGCCAGCATAGAAGTATTTGATGGAGAGTTAAATAGTTCAGAAAAATACAATGAAAATAGAATACGTTGTTTATATAAATCAGTTTAATTTAAATTATAATAAATACACCGAGCAATATTTATTTTCAAAAGAGTGGTATTTACCGGACCTTGTCCAACTATTTGAGAAGGTGTCATGCGTTCAATATAGCACTCTGTAAATTAATACAAAATCTAATATTAGAAAAATATAAATGTTTTTGCACAAAACACGACTGACCTATTGTTATTCTAAAAACAAATTTAAGGATTCCGAGTAACCGATGCTAAATTGCATGGTCATATAAAGCGAAAAATATTAGAAATAAAATTCATATACGTTATTTGTATAATCTAACCACTTAAATAAAATTTTCTTAAAGAATCTGATGATATATACTTCTATCTCTCAGGGATAGCTTGGCCAATCCCAGAACTATAATAGCAACATCGAAACAAGGAGCTCGGTTAACGCTGAATAACTGTATAATTAAATACTGAACAAGAAAATTGCGTGAATTAAGAATTTTATTCTTAAATCATTTGCACTCTAGACATGAATCTATCGTAATAAAATTTAATGGGATCCAACCGTGTGCCTACTCCTATATATATTGCTTTACTTCTTTTAACTTTACTATATCTTTAATCTGTTTTCTTTTATATAATTAATGAAAATTTCATAATGATTATTTAGGGTGTTCTATTTTAACTTGCACGGTAAATTATCACAAAACCTATATAGTTATACAATTGACAAACATGTTTTAGAAAATTCTTCTCTGCTTTAAAGGCCATACGTCAAAATAGATTGCTGGTGCTTTAGCTGTTGAATACGTCCTAACGGAAATATGATGATCATCTTGACTTTTTAAATTGCATCGCCGTTTCTTGCATGTTTATTCTTTTAATTAATTGTCGACAGCTTTTCGTAACTTATACGTTCAAGGCAAGTATTTTAATTTAATTTTTATTATAGTAGGATCGTGAAACGTTAGCAGGACGACTGCTAAATAGATTCCCATTAAGAACGCATGAAACTTTTGAATTTATATGAAGGGTCCCATTTTACGTGACCTATAGCGATACTTCACCATTAATTCACACCAATTGAAGTAGAATGATAAATAATACTTTAATTACGTTCCTCCCAAGACTGTTTTATAAAACTTTTATTTAAAGGAATATTTAAATATATTTTTAAATTCATAATGTATATTATATGTACATTGAAGTAGCCAAACTTTTACTGTTTATATCAACTTTATAAAGTAAAATTTTTATGACTTCTATATTTCTAATTTCTCTTTTAAAAATTAAATATCTATCATATTCTTGTATAATTAAAATTAAATTCAAATAGGAAAGCATGTTGTTTAAGCAAAACGTTATTTCAAATAATTTACCGAAATCCAATACTTGTAACACATGTATATCTCATTGTTGAAGGTATATATCATTAGAAAGTTTATTTCAAATAGCCTGGGTTAGCCACCGCTGGTGGATACCCAAAAAATTTCCCTTTATAACAATATCTTTAAGCTATTGCTAAAAATAAGCATTTATTTAAAAATCATAATTTTTAATTTATTTAAATACTGAATCGAACAAGAAAAACTTTACCTGCATCGATGCTCTTTTTCCTAAAATTGTTCGTCAGTTTTTTCCAGAAGCACCATTGATATCTTAATAATTTAGGGTTAATTAGTTTATTTACAAACTGTCGTACATTAATAAGTTGTTCTTGGGTAATATGGAAATAAAGAAATGTTTAGCTGTATATTACGAAGATGGATATGTGTATCACAAAAGTAAATCATACGTAAAAGTAAATGGAGAGAGTGTTATGTAAGTTTATTACTATTACAATTCCACCTAATTATGACTTTCCAAAAAATATTTTTTTTGTAGCTATTTAAAATGTAATGTAGAAGGCTGTAGGGGGACAGCGAAATTGATCAATAACATGTTTAACAGTGGTACAATCCATTCCCACGAAAAACCATTGGATTATAAGCTATTAGCGGAGTTTAGAAAGAGTATCTATGATACTGTTGAAATAATGCCAAGCACGTCGAAACAGGCGTACAATATATGCGCCAAAAAGTATAATTGTTTAATTAAAATATATTTTAATTAGCTAAAGGAATTAATTTCTTAGACACCCAATGGCAGCACAAAAAATTTCATTTCCTGAAATTAAAAGATCTATAAACAAATGGAAACGCAAAAGATTCCCTGCGTCTCCTAAAACTATAAAAGATTGTTCAAAAGTTTTAAACAATAATAAATGGAGGAATTTCTTAACATTTTCCGAAGGAGAAGAGAAATATGAAATTGAAACATTACAATATACTGAAGGAAGCTATACAGCTATTATATTTTATGATAAAAATTTATGCAGCACTTTAAGTGAATGTAAAACTATTAGTTTAGATGGTACATTTAAAACTGTACCATTAAAGGATGCGACTCAAATAATTACAATTATGGGTAAAATTAAAGACAAGGTATTTATGCGTGATAATATTTTACATAGTATTGTCCAGTACAATATATTTTGGTTAAAACTTAATGTTTACGTTAATCATTAATTATTACCATTTTTACAGTTTTTTCCATTTCTATGGATTTTATTGGATACAAAAAACAAGAATTCTATATTAGTGTATTTAAATTCATTAAAAGCGAAATTCTACCTGATTTTAAACCGGAAATTTGCATAACAGACTTTGAGAAAGGATTGCAGAATGCCATAGCAGTTACATTTTGTTCAGTAAAAATGCAAGGCTGCTACTTTCATTATGTCTACGTGAGTAAAATCACTTAATGGCTTTAACTTGTATGCTCATCAAAATGGTAGTGTACAATTTGACCCAAAATTTTTGGAGACAGTCGAAGCTGCTCTATACAATAAGTGAACATGGTGGAAAATCACCGGAAGTTTCGTAGCATGCGCAAAAAATTTGCGCATATAATCTCTATTTATAAAATGTCCAATTTGTATACCGGGTGAGCAGAAATATTAGGTTACCAGAGATAGCAGATAATCAGAAAAGAAAATAATTTTAATTCTAACTCGAAGAGAGAATTATCATGTAAATATAATTTAAGATACGTATGAGTGATTGCATTTTTATATGTATTTCGTTTTTATATATTTATGATATAAGCCTGTTACTTTGTGAACACTTTTTTGGTTTCAGATAAAATTACATAAATAAATGAAGAGGACAATGATTAATTAATTATTCTCATAGACATTAGATACTTTAAAATACATTGGTTGAAAAGAAATATCACATTTCTCATCCAAGTTTTAAATATGAGGTATGTTCAAACTCAGAGTTTTCTCTTCGCTACAGCATCTTTAGAAAGTTACACTGAGCGCAGTGAGTATTTCATATTATTATAATATTTAGAGATAACGCTTTTCTTACATTTTATATTACTAAATGCAATGTTGTACTACACTAATACTAACATACCTGTGGTACTGACAATATTTTGTTGCGCATTTGAAATATTTGTAAAGGTCTCCCATATTTTAAGTTTGATTATATTATTTTGAAACATTGTGCAAATCATTATAAATTAGAAGTTATTTTCCTGAAATGTTTATAGGTAAACTTGGTGCAGTTTGGTATATACAAACAGATATTATAATGAAAGGAAAAATGGTATCTATTGATAATATGCCTGATGACTAGATGGAAGAATTGCAGCTTTGACTATCACGCCTTTCAAGCCATAATGCCAATGGTACAATGAATAATTTAATAGAACGACCGACTATCGATGCTATTAATAGAAGAATCTACTATACTTTGGCATCAATTTTATACGGTAACAACATACTTTAATGCTTTTAATTACTTATCTTTTTAACTGTGGTTGAGAATTTCGTGGTATTCATTATTCCTATTTTAAACGTGAGCAATGTTGAAATTAGCTTTGATTATAGCAATTTTAAAGAATTTAGTTTACAATTTGTGCCTAAGACTAATAAGACTTTTAATGCCTATTAGTAGCTAGAATTTGTATATTGACAAAGCATTCTTATCATAGCAATTTACTTTTTATTAAGTTGTTTAATTTTAATAAAACTTTCAAATAAATTAATTTAGATTTAATAATATTAAGCCTTTGACTTCTCCAACACCTACTTTTTCTATTTTAGAAGCATGAATATTTTCAAGCAACAATTCTGAAAGATAAAAGTCCATGATTTATAACAAATTTTAGAAGATTACATATTCAGTTATTTATTGCTATTAAAGAATGATAAGAATTATTTACCTTCATTTTTTAATAGTTTCTTTATTTGAAGTTGAATATTTTTATTTATCAACACAGAGGTAGTGATAAAATTATAGACGTGTTTTAATTTTTCATTTTCAGTTACACATACTTCCATCAATTTTTCCATGCCGGCCCACCCTCCTTCATCGTCCCAGAGCCAATTTTGAAAAGAGAAGCAATTTTGCCGCTTGTGCACAATACTTTTGCCGTAGCCTCTATTCATTTGGGCCAATTCAATGTCATAGAGTTTTATCATTTCAATCAGCTTTTCTGAAAGTTAAAAGTTGGTTTATTACCAAGAGTTAACTTTACATTATGTTAAATATTAAAGACCAAACGACTCTGATACCTAGGGCTCTTACCGTAGCCACTCTCTTCAGCTATACTCACCAACAAAATTACTAAGAATGGGATGAGAGCCCATTTTTTCCTTCAAAGCTCTGTGGTATCTTTCCTGACCATTGTTTGTGTTATCCTTTATCCGATAAATTGAAAACACTTGTAAACCTATTTGTTTTATCCAATAGTTTTTGAAATATTTAAAAAAGTTTTCAAAATTTTCATAGAGGATCTGATCTTCCGCTGTGTTTTTTACGATTTCCATAAATGCTCGCTCAATATAATCTTTAGGCAAATAAGCTAAATTGCATATTTTTCGGAATAGTACAATAACTTTGGAATATTCTACGATGTTGTTATCTTTGGCTTTTTGAAAAATTTTATATTTCCTGGCTTTTTTTCTCAAACTCTGTTTAAAATTAAAAACTAAATGTTCAGATAGAGATGTATAGTTATATAAAATAAGTAATTGATGTTGTAAAAGGAAAACAAACTTGGACAAAATGAAAGAAGCATCCAGTGATGTGACAATCCTGGAACACTCTTTTAATAGCGTTATGTAGACCCGTTTCATAATCGCAAATGCATTGTAGGGGCTCCAAAGACCTCATGACTTTTTCCTTTATAAATTGAAAAATTTGTACATAGGTCCTTTCAGATTTATTGGACATAAAGACCCAGATGATTGGCACAAACTGTCAATATATAAAAAAAGACATTAATGAAACTTTTGTGAATCACATTAAATATTTAAAACAATTGGATAAAATATTTTTAAAAACCTTTTCACGATATTTGGCCATAATTGTCAGCAGCTGGTAGACGTAATCCATATCTGGCGTTGTTTCGAATGTTGCATCGATAGAAAATATAGTGCAACAAGCAAATTTTTTGATAAACTTTTTATCAACTAAAATAACTGAAGTATTCTCTTTTCCATGCTCAAATTGAAAAATGGAAATTTGGTGAGACTCATAATTTATATTGAATTTCAGTAAGTTCTTCCATTCCCTTGTATCAATTATTTTTTCGCAGTCTCTCAATCGCTTGGGATTTTTGACTGGTTTCTTAATCCTCCAATTATGCATTGTACTTCTAATTTTTTTGTAGGGTACATTTGAAGCTTCGGTCGGGTTTCTAAGACCATATTACGTTAATAATTTAAAACAAAAAGAAAAAATTATCTCCCCTACCTTAATGCAACAGAGTTGTATATTTTTTTCGGCGTACCTACACCCTTATGCATAGCTTTTAATAATCTATACCGAAATTGCGCTATTTTCGCGAATTTATCAGCAGTCTCATGATTATGTTGTTTCATAGATTTGAATTGATCATTCATGATTTGTGCGGTTCCCAAGCAATTTTTGTCCTCGCATCTTAAATATCTATTAACATTTGCTAAATCAGTATTGATTTTGATTATTTCTTTCATGTAAATACAAAAAATTACGTAATGAAGAACGAATGCGCTAACATTCGGGTTACACTAAATTGGACGTTTCAACTTACGATAATTGAAATCGAGCATAAAATTAAATTTACTTACGTTATTAATTGCCCCTTTTTATTCGTGTATAAATGTTTTTTATAATAAATAAATCCATCAGGATATAAAACTGTAGGCATCAGTTTTTTTTTGCAATTAGCCATATCTTAAAACGAAATGTTGCAATATGAAGTGCTTCGATTATTAAATTTAATAATCGAAGCACTTCATATTGCAACATTTCGTTTTAAGATATGGCTAATTGCAAAAAAAAACTGATGCCTACAGTTTTATATCCTGATGGATTTATTTATTATAAAAAACATTTATACACGAATAAAAAGGGGCAATTAATAACGTAAGTAAATTTAATTTTATGCTCGATTTCAATTATCGTAAGTTGAAACGTCCAATTTAGTGTAACCCGAATGTTAGCGCATTCGTTCTTCATTACGTAATTTTTTGTATTTACATGAAAGAAATAATCAAAATCAATACTGATTTAGCAAATGTTAATAGATATTTAAGATGCGAGGACAAAAATTGCTTGGGAACCGCACAAATCATGAATGATCAATTCAAATCTATGAAACAACATAATCATGAGACTGCTGATAAATTCGCGAAAATAGCGCAATTTCGGTATAGATTATTAAAAGCTATGCATAAGGGTGTAGGTACGCCGAAAAAAATATACAACTCTGTTGCATTAAGGTAGGGGAGATAATTTTTTCTTTTTGTTTTAAATTATTAACGTAATATGGTCTTAGAAACCCGACCGAAGCTTCAAATGTACCCTACAAAAAAATTAGAAGTACAATGCATAATTGGAGGATTAAGAAACCAGTCAAAAATCCCAAGCGATTGAGAGACTGCGAAAAAATAATTGATACAAGGGAATGGAAGAACTTACTGAAATTCAATATAAATTATGAGTCTCACCAAATTTCCATTTTTCAATTTGAGCATGGAAAAGAGAATACTTCAGTTATTTTAGTTGATAAAAAGTTTATCAAAAAATTTGCTTGTTGCACTATATTTTCTATCGATGCAACATTCGAAACAACGCCAGATATGGATTACGTCTACCAGCTGCTGACAATTATGGCCAAATATCGTGAAAAGGTTTTTAAAAATATTTTATCCAATTGTTTTAAATATTTAATGTGATTCACAAAAGTTTCATTAATGTCTTTTTTTATATATTGACAGTTTGTGCCAATCATCTGGGTCTTTATGTCCAATAAATCTGAAAGGACCTATGTACAAATTTTTCAATTTATAAAGGAAAAAGTCATGAGGTCTTTGGAGCCCCTACAATGCATTTGCGATTATGAAACGGGTCTACATAACGCTATTAAAAGAGTGTTCCAGGATTGTCACATCACTGGATGCTTCTTTCATTTTGTCCAAGTTTGTTTTCCTTTTACAACATCAATTACTTATTTTATATAACTATACATCTCTATCTGAACATTTAGTTTTTAATTTTAAACAGAGTTTGAGAAAAAAAGCCAGGAAATATAAAATTTTTCAAAAAGCCAAAGATAACAACATCGTAGAATATTCCAAAGTTATTGTACTATTCCGAAAAATATGCAATTTAGCTTATTTGCCTAAAGATTATATTGAGCGAGCATTTATGGAAATCGTAAAAAACACAGCGGAAGATCAGATCCTCTATGAAAATTTTGAAAACTTTTTTAAATATTTCAAAAACTATTGGATAAAACAAATAGGTTTACAAGTGTTTTCAATTTATCGGATAAAGGATAACACAAACAATGGTCAGGAAAGATACCACAGAGCTTTGAAGGAAAAAATGGGCTCTCATCCCATTCTTAGTAATTTTGTTGGTGAGTATAGCTGAAGAGAGTGGCTACGGTAAGAGCCCTAGGTATCAGAGTCGTTTGGTCTTTAATATTTAACATAATGTAAAGTTAACTCTTGGTAATAAACCAACTTTTAACTTTCAGAAAAGCTGATTGAAATGATAAAACTCTATGACATTGAATTGGCCCAAATGAATAGAGGCTACGGCAAAAGTATTGTGCACAAGCGGCAAAATTGCTTCTCTTTTCAAAATTGGCTCTGGGACGATGAAGGAGGGTGGGCCGGCATGGAAAAATTGATGGAAGTATGTGTAACTGAAAATGAAAAATTAAAACACGTCTATAATTTTATCACTACCTCTGTGTTGATAAATAAAAATATTCAACTTCAAATAAAGAAACTATTAAAAAATGAAGGTAAATAATTCTTATCATTCTTTAATAGCAATAAATAACTGAATATGTAATCTTCTAAAATTTGTTATAAATCATGGACTTTTATCTTTCAGAATTGTTGCTTGAAAATATTCATGCTTCTAAAATAGAAAAAGTAGGTGTTGGAGAAGTCAAAGGCTTAATATTATTAAATCTAAATTAATTTATTTGAAAGTTTTATTAAAATTAAACAACTTAATAAAAAGTAAATTGCTATGATAAGAATGCTTTGTCAATATACAAATTCTAGCTACTAATAGGCATTAAAAGTCTTATTAGTCTTAGGCACAAATTGTAAACTAAATTCTTTAAAATTGCTATAATCAAAGCTAATTTCAACATTGCTCACGTTTAAAATAGGAATAATGAATACCACGAAATTCTCAACCACAGTTAAAAAGATAAGTAATTAAAAGCATTAAAGTATGTTGTTACCGTATAAAATTGATGCCAAAGTATAGTAGATTCTTCTATTAATAGCATCGATAGTCGGTCGTTCTATTAAATTATTCATTGTACCATTGGCATTATGGCTTGAAAGGCGTGATAGTCAAAGCTGCAATTCTTCCATCTAGTCATCAGGCATATTATCAATAGATACCATTTTTCCTTTCATTATAATATCTGTTTGTATATACCAAACTGCACCAAGTTTACCTATAAACATTTCAGGAAAATAACTTCTAATTTATAATGATTTGCACAATGTTTCAAAATAATATAATCAAACTTAAAATATGGGAGACCTTTACAAATATTTCAAATGCGCAACAAAATATTGTCAGTACCACAGGTATGTTAGTATTAGTGTAGTACAACATTGCATTTAGTAATATAAAATGTAAGAAAAGCGTTATCTCTAAATATTATAATAATATGAAATACTCACTGCGCTCAGTGTAACTTTCTAAAGATGCTGTAGCGAAGAGAAAACTCTGAGTTTGAACATACCTCATATTTAAAACTTGGATGAGAAATGTGATATTTCTTTTCAACCAATGTATTTTAAAGTATCTAATGTCTATGAGAATAATTAATTAATCATTGTCCTCTTCATTTATTTATGTAATTTTATCTGAAACCAAAAAAGTGTTCACAAAGTAACAGGCTTATATCATAAATATATAAAAACGAAATACATATAAAAATGCAATCACTCATACGTATCTTAAATTATATTTACATGATAATTCTCTCTTCGAGTTAGAATTAAAATTATTTTCTTTTCTGATTATCTGCTATCTCTGGTAACCTAATATTTCTGCTCACCCGGTATACAAATTGGACATTTTATAAATAGAGATTATATGCGCAAATTTTTTGCGCATGCTACGAAACTTCCGGTGATTTTCCACCATGTTCACTTATTGTATAGAGCAGCTTCGACTGTCTCCAAAAATTTTGGGTCAAATTGTACACTACCATCAAAATATTATTCTACCTCAAAATAGAAAAACTGCAGTGTTCTGTTTTCTTTTAGAGAGTTCGAAAGCAAATAAAAAAATTAAAAATTTTTACCAAAGTCAAAGAAGCAAATATTAATTTAGCTTCTCGCGTATTCTTATTTATAAGAAAATTATATAATTTACCGTATCTACCGCCGAAATATATAAAAACTGGATTTTTACTTATAAAGATGGAAATTGAATGTAATCACGATATAGAGATTTTATTTAGAAAGCTTCTCAAGTATATTTTCAATCAGTGGATTTTAAAAACTGATCCAAATATTTTAAGCATTTATAGAGCTGCGGACACCACGAACAATGCTCAAGAACGGTATCATCGAACTATCAATACTCTATTAGGAGCCCGACCGCCGTTATCTAAATTCTTTTGTAAGTTATTCTAACATCAGAATCACAAGTTAAAAATGTTTAATAGTCTCAACTAGCGAAATTTAATTGTATACCCTTTTACACACGAAGGCTTCGAAACGCATTCATTAAAAAATGGTTCTCAAATTAAAAGGCTTCATTACAGAATATAACTGCAAATAATGATCAATTCATTCTGTATACGGCAGTTTCTCCTATTGAAATTGCTTTGAGTTGATGATGAAAAAATAATGAGTAGTACATTTGGGTATAAATAAGGGTTAAAAACTATAAATGCTATAAAAAAAAAATTCTGATAAGTATATTATTTGTTATTCATAATATAAAGCACGCCTATATAACTGTAGTCAAATAAACTGGACCAGAAGTGTTATTGTTCTTATAAAGATGAATCCTTTAGTAGTAGTTTGAAAACTTTCTTAATCAGCTAACCATTATGTTTAGCAATATTGGCGTAGATTTGGTATTAATTAAAATCTGCATTGTAGAATAAGATTCGAAAGAGTCAGTTAACTTTCCATGTTGGATATAGATGCGATTATGATATGCAATGTAATTCCAGCAAGCTATCAGATAATATTTAATATATAGATCCTTTATTAATAATGTAACTCCATCAATTACAGTCAAGTTAATGGAGTTAATAAAAGAAACAGAAAGAGAGAGGAAGCAATGTGAAAATAACAAAAAGATTAGGACGTTACAAGAAAGGAAGGGACACAAAAGCTTCAATAAAAATTTAGAAAAGGCTTTCAAATATTTTGAAGAAGACGTTGCTAAACTCGGAAACCAAGCAATTAGATATTTTTTAACTATCACTTCTTTCAAGAAAGAAGAAACAATTCAGAAAATAAAAAAATTAATTGCAGGCAATGGTAATTATAAAAGCCTATATATATGTGTATATATATAGAGGGTGTGTCATATTATTTTCCCAGTTCAAATTCTACAGAAATATAGATTTAAAAAAGAAACCAAATTTTTACAGTAAAAATCTTATGCGGCAGTTTTAGAAGGCATGCAAAGAGTCCAAAGGTTTTGTGATAATTTACCGTGCAAGTTAAAATAGAACACCCTAAATAATCATTATGAAATTTTCATTAATTATATAAAAGAAAACAGATTAAAGATATAGTAAAGTTAAAAGAAGTAAAGCAATATATATAGGAGTAGGCACACGGTTGGATCCCATTAAATTTTATTACGATAGATTCATGTCTAGAGTGCAAATGATTTAAGAATAAAATTCTTAATTCACGCAATTTTCTTGTTCAGTATTTAATTATACAGTTATTCAGCGTTAACCGTGCTCCTTGTTTCGATGTTGCTATTATAGTTCTGGGATTGGCCAAGCTATCCCTGAGAGATAGAAGTATATATCATCAGATTCTTTAAGAAAATTTTATTTAAGTGGTTAGATTATACAAATAACGTATATGAATTTTATTTCTAATATTTTTCGCTTTATATGACCATGCAATTTAGCATCGGTTACTCGGAATCCTTAAATTTGTTTTTAGAATAACAATAGGTCAGTTGTGTTTTGTGCAAAAACATTTATATTTTTCTAATATTAGATTTTGTATTAATTTACAGAGTGCTATATTGAACGCATGACACCTTCTCAAATAGTTGGACAAGGTCCGGTAAATACCACTCTTTTGAAAATAAATATTGCTCGGTGTATTTATTATAATTTAAATTAAACTGATTTATATAAACAACGTATTCTATTTTCATTGTATTTTTCTGAACTATTTAACTCTCCATCAAATACTTCTATGCTGGCTGAATGGCTTAGCGATTACTATATATGCTGTCACATGTGCTTCATACAATAATAATTTCTTCGTTGTAATTTCATGCTACATCCGATGTGCTATATGCAGAGATTAATTTTATGCTAGTTTATGACAAGAGCTAATCAGATTTCAGCATTCAACAACAGCAATTGGTCAACTCTCTGTTCACCTGTTGCCAAAAACCATCATGAGATTAAGCATGGGAAGTAGGAGCGGATCAATCATGAAACTCCAATAGAAATGTCATTGGTCAACGTAGTCAGCTGCTAGCCCGAACATGTAACACCTCTGGCAAACTAGCAAGAATAGAAGCATCGTATGTCCTTGCCTGTAAAAAAGAAGTGTAAAAAATTACTTAGAAACAATTGGTTTCAGTTTTACGAAGCTACAAAATTATAAAATTCTTTATACAAATCTTGAAAGAAACAAGGATGAAAAAATTCACTTAAAAATAATTATAAATTAATTATTCGTGTCATTAGTAGTTGCTGAAACGATGCTTTATGAAAATCTTATCGAAGAGGCAGAATCCTGTAATTGAAATAATGGTGGTTTGCAATAGAAATTTTCCCGCCAACAAAATATCTTCGCCAAATGTGATTATTAATTACTATATCATAATTCTTTAAGATTTGTTTTCCCAAAGAAAATTCTTTAGTCCTAGCTGACTTCTGACCCAGCAGATGAACTCCTCAATATCCTCAGATTAACTGTTATGATACATATACTGTAACATGAAATCTGCTATTGATGTTTCAATAATATGCACATTAACTAAAATATAAACTTACTGCTCCTAATTAAAATACTAGTTTATCATCTCTTGTTTCAATCGAAATAGTTTTCAAGGCTGCAATATCTCCAGTTATATAACATCAAGCTGCTCTGTATAGTTGTTAACTCTAAAGATTTTCAAGTCATTTATAGCCAGATAGGTATAATCAGTACAGCAACAATCTGTCTAACAAAATTCCTAAATGCTCTCTCATCAAAAAGGAGACTTTTTATTTTATATTGGCGTTATTATATATTACAAGGAGCAAACGAAAAATGTCCTTTCAAAGAATCTTATTACAACTATGTATTTTTTTTCATCAGAATATAAAAAAAATTCAAACAAACACATATACGAACTGTCTCGAAAGCTCATTTTAAAGTTTAGTCTTTTTTAAACCATGAATATATAATAAAAATTTACCAAATTCGATTAATTGCAGATGAATGGTATTAAAGAAATGAATTTGGCCATAATATGAAGTAAGTATTTTTTTAAAAGACACTCCACAGATTATTTAACTGGTTTGCAGAAATTTTACCTTTTAGAAATGTTTGCACAATACTCTTGCATGCTAGTTGATGTGTTAATCAAATCCAGTCAAGACAAGCTTCATATATTGTCTGTGATGTTAATACCTTTGAATATTTGATTATCTTAGCCGAAAGGTAAATTGCCTCAAGTACATCTATGGAGAGCTGGAGTTTTGAAAACTGCAGTATCCTTGTGTCAAGCCAACTCCATTATTAAGCTGTTAATAGAATGCATAATATAATAATAAATGTCTAATTTCAACATTATAAATTCACACAATTCCGATTACTCTAAATTCTATGACTAGTAATACACAATATAATACATATATATATATATATAGATTTACTAATGTAATTTAGTGGTGCAATAATTTCATCCAGTATCGCTTTGCCTATTAATATTGTTTCTGGAATAGCTAAACTATTACCTTCTAATGCTTCCTGCATAATATCCCTATAGTGGCTATGGATACATTAGGTCTGTTCTTGTTACCTACACTTTTTACACTTTCTGCACTTTTTCATATTTCTGTCTTCATCCTTCGTATAAGTTGGAGCTGTAAAAAGTACATAAAGTGTTAAAAGTGTTGGCAACAAGAACAGATCTATTGAATGCAAAGATTTGTTAAGGATATGCCAGAGCAATATTAAAGATAAAGCAATATCTATATTAACTACTTACAATTACCTATGTCACTATATAAATTTTATATTGGCATAACCAATTGAATACATTTATTTATCTGTTAAGTTACCTGAAATTTATTCACATTTCATTTGAAATGTACACATAGTAGAATAACCTCTTTATTGGTTTTCCCTTTTGACAAAAGGTACTCTGGTTATGGAAAACATTGAAAGGAAATACATACTTTGATTCCCAAATAAGACAACATAAATTTCCTTAAATCTGGTGGTGTTGAAATTACTGGTTCAAGGCCTATTCTATTGGACAAACAGAAAGTAAAAGTTTTCATTTGATGTTGAAACGATATGAAATACCTCCAATATATCCTAACATGTTGCTATTATGACTTACAAAATTCATAAACATTTCAAAACTGTAAGCTCGATACTAGAATATTAATTATACTAAGTGGAAAGAGTACTGCATACATTTTGATCATAGTTTTATTGCTCCATGACCTAATATGAAATTCTCTATAGTATGCTAAATGTAAAATTTATTTTGTTTCTCGAAAGACGTCTAAAATTCTTATGTATTACTAATCAAGATTTATTCTTTAACTTACCATCTAAAAGGTACTGTAAGCATATTAATTAATATGCGCACACAATTGCAACCTCCTCAAGACAATACTGGAAAGATTTTTGTTGTTAACAGTTGCTGTTCATTCTCCAGGGTGAATTTGAGTTTACTATGATAACACCAATCCAAATTGCTCAATTAGTGAGCAGTGAATGTATTTTACACCTTGTAGTTTCCCTGCAATATACAGTTAAATATATACTCTGCGAACAGAAAATATTATTAAGAACCTATCAACAAGCTGTTTATAAAAATCCTACAATCATCAGAATTACCTCTAATATTAAGATATCATTGTTTCCTAATGTCTGACAGCTACTTCTCTTTCTATGATGATTTATTCTATTAACGTCATCCCAAGTTACTGATTTGGTGAACGATGAAAGCATTCCATAGCTGGTAATTTTCCTAGAATATAATAAGTTTTTACAAAGGATCAAAATCTCTTTATTAGAAGAATATTTGGGATTAAACAATAAAATTTATACTTATCTAAACATGATAATTTTTACTATCCATAACCTTTTCTAAAGACCATTTCTGCTATTCCATATTGTTCCGCCGTTCAAACACACGCATATCACACATTCAAATAGAAATGTCAACTAAATAGCTGTGTTCTAACTTAAGACAGCGCTAATTTGAGAATCACTCATATACTAAAAATTTATAGATGACCGTGCACATTTGCCAATTTGGCCTAGTAATTTTTCGGAGAAAATTCCCTCTACCGTTCCGATGACAGGGAGTGGGGGAAGCTGTTTTGTGGTGTGGAAGGGGGATTGGTGGGGATAAGACTCTCTTAGTATGGTAGTGGTGGGGATGAGGAAGGAAAGGATCTTATAGTGGGAACGAGTTTGGTTAGGGAGGCTGGGGGTATTTTTCACCCTATGTCACAGTTGGAAGGTCTTATAATGGGACCGAGTTTGGTTAGGTAGGGGGTATTTTTCACCCTATGTCACAGTTGGAAGGTCTTATAGTGGGACCGAGTTTGGTTAGGGAGGGGGTATTTTTCACCCTATGGTACCGTTGGTTAGTTATCCTACGGGGACCTAAGTTATCATAAGGGGCCCTAGTTGAGGGAAGTTTTTTCACCCTTCGAAGTCGATGGTTAGTTACCTTACGTAGCCTAACTATTTCCGACTCTGCTACACAGATAAACTAGGTTGAGTTAATTGCTAGTTCCAGTAGTCACCGCTAGGTGACTGCCTTCCTTAATCTTCTTTTGCGCTAATGGTATTTTAATATTACGTAATTACAAACACGGGTGAACTAGTTCAATTTAAAGAAGATGTTTGACTAAAATTATACATTCGCGGTACCACGGGATACGGCTATAGAGAAGCTAGCCTTCAAGAGGAGGATGTGGATGAAAAAGGAGGAGGAGGAGGATGAGACATGGAGACTGGATGAGTAACTGATAGTAAAACTTTAGTTATTGAATAAAAAACAGTTTTAAGAATTTTTATAGCCTTCCCTGACTTATCTTTTAGCCATTTTTAGTTTTTCAGGTAAGCATATCATACGATCCATCTAACAAGCAGGCTAGGTATTAGAAAGGGAAAGATTTGTCAGTGCACTTCATTTTTTTGGAGGGGTAGGTAAAGCAAAAAAAAACATAACTTTTACCTAGACTTTAAGAAACTGTATTGGCACCATTCTAGCAATTGGAGAACTGATTGTAGAGTGTGCAGATATCTTTTAGAACGGATATGCTCGAGCACCGGACGTCTGAGATTGTGCCATGACTTGTTCAAAGCAAACGTCTAGACTAATGTTACTTGATTTATGACCCCTTTAGAGTCCCGATTTTATCATATTCTCTCATTTTTTTTTGTCTAGCTATCGAGAGGAATGTGCTCGTAAATTTTCCCGTTTCACTTTTCACTTAAGAAAAGTCTGCAACACGTTTATGCAATTAAAAGAATTCTGGAGAACCCACTGGTAACGTGTTATGACTTGTTTAACGCAAATTTTCCCTAGTTCACTTTAGAAAAGTCTACAACATGATTATGCAATTAAAAGAATTCAGGAGAAATCGCTTGTAACGTGTTACGACTTGTTTGACGCAAATTTCGTAAGCGGGCAAGAATACCCAACCATTCAAATATTAACTTCCAATAAGAATGCATCTCATCCCTTCCACCATTTTTAAAACCCTTGTTATTAGCAATCGGGAAATTTCAGTCAGTCAGTTTTCATTAGAAGCTTCAAGGAGGTGAAAGATCCAGTGCAAAGCTATATTCCAAATATTTTCCTTGCTGTACCACAGAAACTCTTTTGGGTGGTAAGAATTATTCTTTTATTATTATTCTATTTTCTTGCTATTCTATTTCAATGTTTTTCTTTTCTCAATTTCTATGTTTTTTCACAGAAAAATGGATTTAACCAAGATCAATGCACTTGCAAGTGTAACTTACGAACCTAAGACTTTCGTAAAGCTGAATACTTTTCATGAGAATAAGGAGTATCAAATCACTGAATTAGTGAAAATTAAGACCAAATATGGAGAGAAAATAAAAGCGAAGCTGGCTACAGACGAATGGTTCTTCCTACCCTCAAGGATGATGAAATTACTGGAGTCGATTGAACTAATCAAAGAACTTCAAAATGCTGCATCAGCGAATACATTAAAAATCTTATATGTTGGAGGACGATACAATAATTTAGAATTTAAAGTTACCCAATGATAATCATAAGATAAATTTTGGAAATGTTTGTAAGGAATGTTTTTAAGGAATGACATCAATAAATGTTTAATATATCTTATTTATTTATTTTTTCTTTATCCCTCGCTACATTAGTAAGATACATATAAATCTAGTCTATTAACTTACATTTCTAACAATACTAGTAAGCGGGTTATATTCAACGATTTTATCATGTATAATTAAACAAAACACAGTAGTATTACTTGGAATATTTCTAGTACAATCAATCTCAATTTTAACGTCAACAGTACCTGACTTTATAGATTCATTTTAATGCGAACAATCGATGACGAAGAGAGGACCGTATTCCACAAAGTTTTTGTAATTAAGCATTGGTTTCGATTGTTTTTCTCCTGCATAATATGGATGGATAAATTTAACATACATATCATATAATACAGAATAACGGTTTTTTTCGCTATCACTATCAATTAGGTCATATGGATAAAATTCTGAATTCAGATAGACTTTAACATCACGAACAGAACTGTCATTGAATCTAAGCTCCTCCATATGTTGCGTACTCTTCTTATTTTGTCTAAATGCTAGTATAACATATCGAGGTTTCTCCAATTGTGTTGCAGCTTTTACGGCCCATGTATGCCTCTGTGTTTCAGGTAGAAGTGGATATTCGTAGAGTTCCCAGGAACGAAAAGCCATGGTTAGACTTTTGTTTTGCTCAATCAAACATAGAAATTTAAGTTTTGTATAATCATTCAGTGATACATGAGGAATCCTCCACTGCACTTTTTGCAAATCAATTTTGGAGTTGATGATTTTTCTCGAAGAATGTAGTGAATTTATATCATCACCTGCTCGAATAAGAACGAGTTCATGACGTGCATTTATTATAACTCTTCTGTAGTCTTCACAAAAACCCAACAGCATTTGCAATGGTACACAAAAGTTGAAATGATTCGTAGACCTGTGATCTGTTAGAAACCATCCTGAATGACGTAGACTTGCACTTTCCTCAGCAGTTAAGGAGATGAGATTCTTCATGGAGCTAGTAATACCCACATTCTTGCAGCGATCAATCTCAATACCATTCAATTCATTACGAATTTCATCAAACAAGAATGCCATGGAATTACAGTCAAGTCCTACGACATCTTGGGTTGCTGCATCCGGAGCACGGGTTCCAACGATTATCTTTCCCTCAATGTAGAGATAACTTTCACAGGGTAGAAGAATTAAATCTTGCTGTTGTATAGGAATTCGAATTTCATCACTATTTCCCAATGAGGCATTTTCATAAGGATTGTATGCATGCATTTCCATTTTAGTGATGCGATTCTCGAACACTGGTTGAGCGGTTACATCTAATGGATCCATTTTTATTTCTAACGTTGAAACCCAGTGATTGTAGAAAGGTGATATTTCTTCTTGTTAATGATGCTTCAACGTTACCTTCGCTCAATGTATTTTGTCCTCCAGCGTTACCTTCACTCAATGTATTCTGTCCTGCTGCAGCAGTTGGACTGATAGGCTCATCGAGTATCGATGATTTATAAGTATTCTTGTAAATCAACATTTTCTAATATGTAAACGAATTGTGATTTCTTCACCTCCGAAATTTAATATACGATCTTCCTGATCGAGAATACGCAAGGTGAGACGGTCAATTACTTTCGCAATGACAGGCAAGTAAATGACGTTCTTCGGTGTTTCTGCGATTTTATAACCAGGTGGGACGCTTGGAAAAAATTCATGTATAACATGTCGAGGTCTACCGTTTGTGTACGCACCCGCTGTAATGTTGCATTCAATTCGTAGAATATTGACTCTTATAATGTTTACGGGCTCGTCTGATTCAGCTATTGTGTTCGGTGGAATAAAACGATCTGATGAAAAACCCAACAAAGAGCCTATATTGTTAGGTTGTGTAAAATCAATCTGATATTTACACTTTATTTCACTTTTTAATGTATTATTATTATGCACGTAGAACAATTACTTCTTCTTCATCACCTTCGAACATCTGAGCACGTAAAAAGTCATTTATAGCATTGAGCTCATAACAACCTGTAGGTATAGTTAGCTCCTGATCATCAACGTAAAATATTTTGTTTGTCTCATCAACATTAGAGATTGAATAGAAGCTCTGAAAGTCTACGAGACCGAGTTCATAATGTCCATCTCGAAGATCGATCGGGGGGAAAAAATCTGACCCCAATACCGAGTCACGACCAGAGACTGTAACTGTTAAAGACATTGTTCACGTAGAAACTTGACACACAACTGACCACATATGCTTGAATCATACGATTGATATTGGTCGTGGTTATAGTAGATTATAGCAGGAGGTCCAAAATATTCTACAAGTTCAATTGGAGGTTTTAAATTTCCGAAGGAATCGAAATACTTAACGTGCTTATTACGTTTAACGTAAGCGACCCAATGTGTTCCAGGACCTTGTTCGTCATCAAGACTCACAATTGCGCACTCATTGCGTTGCGCACTTTGAGGTAGAGATGTACGCATAAAGACTCCCCGAAAATGCGGTATTTTACGGCAGAAGGTTTGATAATTGCATATTACTAGTAGGTCCAGATTTACGAAGTCCATTTATTTTCTTTTCCTTTTCGTTTTCACTCCCTCTCCTATTCGACTGTATGGTGCGAGGTATAAACCTTGTCCCCGTCTCGCTTCCATTAAGCGATTGTGTCGATGCATTTCTTCCAATTGTTTTTTGGCTGCTATGGTGTCGTTTACAGCCTTTGCTATACCTGCCGCACCGCCAGCTAATGCGCCCACCGCACTCAGCAGCGAAAGCAATGGTAATAAACCCTCCCGTTTTGTTTTAGTAAGTGACTTTTTCCTCAATAAACCACCTCGTTTTTTCGGTACACGATTTTTTCTTTTCTTCGTACTTTTTCTAGACACTCGCAGTCCTAAGCCGAGTTTCCGTTTTGTATTCATTGATGCCCAGACAGCAGTCACTGCCGCTCGTTCACCTACGGATGAGTCACTAGCTATGATACGTTGTTGTGCACGGCGTGCAAGTACTTTATCAGCATGATGACGCGAGGGCAGGTCCTTATACACTGAATATGCGATATCATGCTCACGGCAAGCATCATTCAGAGGGTTTATTCCTCGATCACAACGTGCTAACCGTTCATGAAGGCGAGTACCTGGACCGCAATAATTGTAGCCAGGTACATGCAGCTCGAAGGGTAGTTTAATTAGCAGCTTATTGAAAAAAGACCCACAACCATATCTCATCATGTCATGCTTTCCTAACAGGTTCGTTGACACATCCAGCAATTTTTTATTGAAGGCGGTATTCCATCAAAATGATCTTGATTACGTAAATTGTAATGTTCCGTACGGGTACGATATTGTTGCACTTCAGGATCTGCACGAATGTGCTCATGCAATTTACACCAAACAAATCGAATACTGTTTGGAAAGCGCTTCAATAGTAAAATTTTTGGAATGTATACAAGCTGCTCAATAGTTAAATCCTCCAAACGTAGCACATCTAACATTAACAACGGCATAATGAGAACTGATGAGATAATCTGCTTCAAGCCTATAAATATCTTGCATGATCATAGAGTTTTACAGTTATGGATTTCGTAAAGCAACCACTGCACATTCGTGTCTCCAACGCCGATTGCTTTATTGTCGGTGGGGGTTGTGGAGGAAGGAGTAAACGTCATGGATCCCTACTTCCATCTACAATTCGTAGTATAATTTGCGGACCCTCGAATTGCGGTAAAACAAACGTACTGCTTAGTCTCGTAGAAAGTCCTAACGGTGTGAGATTTGAAAATATTTATGTATACTCAAAGTCGCTTTAACAACCCAAGTATCAATACCTTGAACGGTTATTAAAAGGACTAAAAGGTATTGGATATTTTAAATTTTCATACAATAGCGAAGTTGTAAAGGTAACTGAGGCGTTATCCAATTCTATTTTCATATTTGATGATGTTGCTAACGATAAGCAGGATTGTGCGAAACAAAGTCCCAAGTTGGTTCCGAACCTGTGGTCAGAAGGGAAGGTCTTATTCTAGAATAAAGTATTCAAAGCCAAGATAAGAGATAAAAGGAGTTTTTATTTGAATAAATAAAAATATACAAAATTTACAATATATATATATTTACAAGAACCGCTAGACTAATTATCGACTTTCTCGGGAATTTGCTCTCGTCAACTTCTAGGGAATTTCGGTAGACGAAGATTCCCTAGAACCCCAGAAACCAGAATTCCCCAGAAAGGAACGCGGACTTAGAAGCTCCCGGACTGGGCAATTTTCCCTGGGATATTCCCCAGTAAAATCCCCAGCCACGGGAGGAAGCGAAGTAGGAGAAGTGGTTTTAGGGAAGGGGAAGTCCCCTTACCCCTCGGCCTCCTTCTCCCAGAGCTATAGTGGCTCCGAGTCACCCCAACCCCTAGGGTGAGTTCTACCCCTCCCGCTACCCGACTCGTCGAGAGCCCTGGACTTGAGGGTCGGAACACTGGGTCCGAGGTAGTCCTCGGAGGCAGTGTGGAGGGGAAGGAGAGGGTTAACTTCTCCCGGGCAGTCCCCGGAGAAATCTCCCTTAGGAGGGAGGATATTGCCGCAGAGGGGTAGTCCCCTCTTGGTAGGCGGTGGGTGTTTGGGTGATGCTTACCAAAGTAGTCGACCCGTACAGTTCGCCGGTGGAGGCGCTCGTTTAGTTGGCCTGGTGAGGCGTTAAAAATGCCGTAAAGGCGACAAACTGCTGCTGTTGCGGCTGCTACGCTGCTGATTGCGGCAAGTTTGGGGTGCGATGGGTCCTTATCAAGGACCCATCTATATAATTCCGCTGCACGAAACTTGCCAGCGAGAGAGCTGCTCGTGGCGCTGGCCACCTAGTGGTCAGGCGCGCAAGCTGTGCCGCGGCCGCGACGCGCTAGGCAGCGTTGCCAAGTGTAGTATAATTATACTACCGTAGTATAATTTTCCTATAGCGTAGTATCCTTAGGATACTACGCTACAGTTTCTGTTCCCTGCGGGATCCTACGCTATAGTTTCTGTTCACTGCGGGATCCTACGCTACAGTTTCTGTGCTTGCGGGATACTACGTTTTAGCCATTAATCTTAAGTCTCGGCGAGGGGAAGTTAGAATCAGAGGGGCGAGGGGATTTCTAGGGAGTTTGTCCGTAGCTGTCAAATGGCGCTATTAACCCTCAATTTTATATCATCAACAAAAATAATATTTTCGGAAAACGATTGTGGAAAAGAAGGAAGGATTTTAATAAATAACAGAGAAGACAAAATATATCAGATGAGTATAAATTAATAAAAAAAATGAAAATTATTGTGAATTTTTAAGAAAATATACTTTGTGGTTATTTTTGTTGTTGTTACAGTTGAAATCCGGTTATGATGACTTTCAATTAAGGAAAAAAGTAATTACAGACCAATAAATGAAAAAGTATTAAAACATGAAGCACTTCTCTGTATGGCCCAGTCATTTCAATAAATGTGACTTAATGTTATAATAGTGAATGTGTAAGAGATTAGTGCATATACAACAAACTCTTATTGTAAATTTAATAATCTTGTATGACAATGTTTTAATTGCTATTATTTTAAATTAAAGCTAGTTTAATTAACATATTTTTATTTCATTCCTTTCTCAAAATTCTAAACACACATGGTAATTACCTATTCTTGTAGTAGTCATATATTCGTTAAATTACATACAAAATTACAACTGTTTTATATTTGTAAAGCATAGCTGTTTGTTGCAATGATTTTTATTATTCAATGTGAGACAAATCGCATTTTGTTTAGGCAAATGTCTTATTTATCCGCCACATCCTTCCATATCTTATGCGACATTTATTTGGCTCCGTTGCACTATTTTCTTCCAGTCTATATCATATAACATTAATTTTCTAATCATTTATACATACACACAGATCTAATAATACTGCTGATCTGCAATTATTTTTGTAATTGTTGAAATGATTGTTAAACCATTATCTTGTTTAATTTGTAAAATGGACATTTGAATGATGCTATTAAAATTTGGCAACTTTTCTGCGAGATATGTTCTGATAATATTTGTGAAGATAAAGTTCTTTAAAAGGTATATGTATACTGCTGAGTTCATCTTGTTTTCAGCTTTAAATAGTTTTCCAACTACACGCATGGATATCTATTTTGAATATAGAATACATATTTCATTACATCTATTATGATATTGTTAAGATTGATAGAAAGATATCAATTCTTTGAAAATGATATATTATATATCTAGTAACTGGATTAATTAAGGTTTTAGAACAGATAAATTTCACAAACAAATAGGACTAACAAAATATGTATTATATATTGAGGAAGGATATCCAAATGTGAATTATTTGAAGCTAAAAGCAAGATAAATTCAGCAGTATCCTTAAATGTATTGGAGAACAACATCCTCTCAAATTTAAAGAGAAGATATCCTATGGAAGAGATGCCAAACATTATAAGTAAAATAATTCAAGTGTCCATTCTTCAACTTTAATAGAACAATGGTTTACCAATCATCTTGACATTTATAAGATTAATTAGTCAATAGAATAGCTATATTTGAGTGTATATAAAAATAGCAAAAAATTAATCGTATATTTTGAAAACTAAAAGAAAGAACTAACAAGGCAAATAAATGTTACATAAGATATGGAAGGATGTGGCGGATAAATAAGACATTTGCCCAAACAAAATGCGATTTGTCTCACATTGAATAATAAAAATCATTTCAACAAACAGCTATGCTTTACAAATATAAAACAGTTGTAATTTTGTATGTAATTTAACGAATATATGACTACTATAAGAATAGGTAATTACCATGTGTTTAGAATTTTGAGAAAGGGATGAAATAAAAATATGTTAATTAAACTAGCTTTAATTTAAAATAATAGCAATTATAACATTGTCATACAAGATTATTAAATTTACAATAAGAGTTTGTTGTATATGCACTAATCGCTTACACATTCACTATTATAACATTAAGTCACAATTATTGAAATGACTGGGCCATACAGAGAAGTGCTTCATGTTTTAATACTTTTTCATTTATTAGTCTATAATTACTTTTTTCCTTAATTGAAAGTCATCATAACCGGATTTCAACTGTAACAAAAATAAAATAACCACAAAGTATATTTTCTTAAAAATTCACAATAATTTTCATTTTTTTTATTAATTTATACTCATCTGATATATTTTGTCTTCTCTGTTATTTATTAAAATCCTTCCTTCTTTTCCACAATCGTTTTCCGAAAATATTATTTTTGTTGATGATACAAAATTGAGGGTTAATCACGCCATTTAACAGCTACGTACAAACTCCCTAGAAATCCCCTCGCCCCTCTGATTCTAACTACACAACGCCGCGACGCAAGATTAATGGCCAAAACACATCCGAAAGCACTGAGAGCTTATTATACCTAAAACACTATACTTCGTTTCTTCTCTGTGAATCACACTTACTATACATTTTGCGTGGTATATTCAATTCTCGCCAACAAACTATACAGCGTAGTATCTTCCAACATGGCGGACTTGGCAACGCTGGCGCCAGGGCCTGTAGACGCGCAAGCGCGCCGCGGTGCGAGATAGAGAGAGACAGGTGGAGCGGCTACACGCTGTTGGTCTAGCCGTCCCCTGTGAACGCAATAGAGACAGGGAGATATAGCAAAAATGTGGAATCTACTTCTCAGCATTGTTGCTCCTCCCGATCTCGAACAAGGATGATATCAGAGACTACTTCTCCATGGGTAGACATTCAAATATTGACTGCTTCTACCTCTGCCAGACTTACGCTAAAATTCCTAAACACATGATTCGTGATAATGCAAATCTTCTCATAATCTTTAAGCAAGATGGTACTAATTTAAAACATATTTATAACGATCATGTAAACACGGATATGTCATTTGAAAAATTCAATGAATTGTGTTCAAAGTGCTGGCACCATGATTATGGATTTCTAGTGATCGACAAGGATAGTACGATTCAAAATGGTAGATATCGGAAAGGTTTCGATGAGTATGCTAAGATTAAATAGTATACCGTTTGCTTAAGATTGTTCAGATTAGAGCTAAGTGTCCATCAAAACACACACACATCAAATGAGCGTGGAATAAACCTAGTATAAACGTGGAAATAAAAACGTGGACTGAACCTGGATTGAACGTGGATTGAACCTAAATTGAACGTGGATTGAACATGGATTGAACGTGGATTGAACGTGGTTTGAACGTGGAAACGTAGATTGAACGTGGATTGAACGAGGAAACGTAGATTGAACGTTGATTGAACGTGGAAAACATGGAAAGCAGGAAAATGGAAGAAAAGATGCTGCTTAAGAAGATTGCCGCGAAAAGTAAAGTAATTCGTGAAAAATATCGTGCACTCAAATCAGGAAGAGAAATGATGGAAACCAATTTAAATGAAACTTTTAAACCAATTGTTGAGCCAATGAAGAAGCTCACTGAACATAATAAGATGACCTTCGTGTCCCCGAAATATGATTATAAACAGGAACTGCTACAGAAGACTACTGTAAGCGATAATTCTTTGATTATTCCATCGAAACGTAAAAGGACTTATTTCTCATCCACTCCACACGTAAATTGTTCGCAGACAACTCTAGAATTAAAATTCCAACCCCTTCATCTGATGATGATGATGATGAGCAAGGAAATTCACGACCTAATGAAACATTATACCTTTCTCTGGAAGAGGATGGGGATGAGGAGGAGGAGGAGGAGAAGGAGGGAGTGAAAGTGGAAAAGGATGTTAATGATTTAGCAACACCATCACCAATGCAAGCAGAAACTCCATCATCGCCATTGCAAAGATCCTTAGATTTAAATAGTTCTTTGTCAGAATATGCACCAATTGGACGTAAATATATAGAGATGTTTATGCGTAAAAATAAGAATTTAATTGATGATAATTTTGGAGTTGAACGAGATGCTAGACTTAACAAAATGAGACTTGGAAAATGTTCTTTTAAAGTAAATCGTAAAGATTTTATTATTATTGATGAGGAGTATTATCAGGGTACTATTGGTCTATTTGAATTGATCTTCATGAAAGAGCCACATGATTATACTGAAGATGATTTAAAAACATATAAGAATATTCTTTCTCAAACTAATGTACACAGAGCAGATTACAGTAGCGAGGGAAAGCTTCGTGGGAATAAGGGTCATAAATGGAAGAAAATAATTAGTCCATTATTTCCTCCAAAGAATATTGTAAAAGGCAGCGGTTATATGTGTGTTAATGATAAACCAGTGAACTATGTACATTGGAATGATCCGAACGAATTAGTTGAACGTTTGAGACTTTTGATAGCATCATCTGCTTCAGGACATACGAATAATCATAATGAGATACAATCAATAATTGAGGAGCTTCATGAAGAACGTATTATCCTATAAAAGTGATTACACTTTCCATAATTTCCCAGTTGATTGTGTTACTTCACAATGTCGATAAATAAATTTGGAGGTATTTCCACTGCCAGTAATGTGAGAAAATATTTCCGCAAAACTGAAGATGAAACATTAAAATTTGATAAACGTATGAATGCATTTAATGCTGAGGGGAATATTATTTTAAATTTAGGATTTGATGCTACTGATGAGAAATGTGCTGTGAATATGCGTGTTCTGCTGGATAATATGAATGCTGTACGTGAGAACCTTAAAAATGAAATGCAAGAAAACAGTGATATTTTACGAAGTATTGCGTTAAGACTGGATGAAACCGAGTTAAGGCTGAATGATTTTCAAGTGAAATTGAGTAATTTCATGCAGAAACATGCTGAAGATAATGCAGATTTAAAGAAATATGCATCAATTTTCATGGAGAATCAGACTAAACTGGATGCTGAATCAAAGAAGCATATAATGAAGATAATGCGGAATTAAAAAAAAAAGTGCTATTTTTCAAGGGGAGAATCATGCTAAGGAGAATTCTTCTTGAAATAATTCGACAAAGAGTTTTATTAGGAAAAAGAAACTTTTACTACCCAGAGATGGTAATTCGAGGGAAATCCCTAGCCCCCCCCACATGCCGATCAGAGTCTCAATAACACAGAGCCTTATGTACTGAGAGTCTGATGGGGGGCTAGGGATTTCCCTCGAATTACCATCTCTGTTACTACCATCAGTGCTCGTTGTACCCTTGTAAACCCAACACATACCTGAAGAGTTATGGATAGCGAAAAAAAGAAAAAATTGGTCGAAGAACTGCATGTACCTGCAAGACGGAATTTTAAACGTAGAAGAGTTATAATACGAGGCTTCGATGACCTCTGGCAAGCACATCTGGTTGATATGAAGTATTATACTGACGGAGGTTACCACTATATTCTCATAGTTATTGATGATTGTCGAAATTTGGATGGGCAGTAGCACTAAAAACCAAAACTGGCAAGGAAGTGACAGACGCATTTACGAAGATTCTGAAAAGTGGGTGATGTCCCAAAAATTTGCAGACAGATGATGGCAAGGAGTTTTATAATAGTGATTTCAAATCGCTTATAAAAAAACGTAGAATAAATCATTACTCAACATACAGCGTATTGAAAGCTACGATAGTTGAGCGATGGAATCGCACGCTGAAGACTGAAATGTGGAAACGATTTACGTTGGATGGAAATTATAAGTGGCGAGGCATACTGCAGCGACTAGTTGAAGACTACAACGCAAGAAAACATCGTACTATAGGAATGCGACCAGTTGATGTGACGCCAGATCATGCTAATATGCTCCTGACTACAGTATACAATAATATAAAGATTGTTGGCCGTGGCAAGTTCAAAGTAGGTGATTTTATACGAATCAGTAAATACAAGAATGTATTCGCAAAAGGATACACACCAAATTGGACAACTGAAATATTTGAAATTATAAAAGTGCAGAAAACAAATCCTGTTACATATTTACTTAGAGACTCTAGTGGTACTGATATATACAGAGGATTCTACAAATATGAACTTTTAAAAACTGCTAATCCTAATGTATATCTAGTGGAGAAGGTATTACGTAAGAAGGGTGATAAGGTCTTTGTGAAGTGGTTAGGATTCGATAATAAACATAATTCATGGATAAATAAAGATAATATTTTGTAAAAACAATATTTATTAATAAAATTATTCAATTTAAATATAATTAATTTATTCTATAATGACCCCATGGTAGAGTCGATACAGTTCCGTGCACTATATAACGCTTATCATCGTATGGGCTGAGAGCTACTTTCCGTTGCGTAATCGAATAAACATTATGCAATTTTGAGCGAATTAAATTTTGATTGCGGACTTGTACAGTAAAATTTTTTAAACAGTCCTTATAGTCCTCGAAGGTTATGTTTCTAGCAACAACGTAAGTCTTAATACCTTTAGCTTTTTTGATCATTTTATTTTGTACTTTAAATGTGTACATTTTTGATCTCAGTCCAATAAACTCTGTCATGGTCTGCCCATTATTCTCATCTTTCATCAGCCCAGGCACTTTTTTATTTACTAGAGGTAAATTGTACTGATTGTTGGGAGAATAATCGCTTGTATCGAATCTAGCAAGATTCTCCCTCATAATAGTGTAAATATCATCACACTCAATGCTGTATATTAGACTATCCGTAACGGTATATAACGCTTTACATTTGCTACCGAACGTAGGAAGCATATAATCATACTGAAAATCATACAAACATGTTTTCGAAATATCAAGAATGCTTATACCTACGTATATAGGCTTATCGAATTTAGCTGCTAATTTTGTTAATTCAATCGTGACCAAATTCTCACTGAATATAGTGCGACTGTGAAAATTAGGCTTAGCAATCATTGCTTCAGCACCATATCTTCCCTCCCACCTACTCACGAGTCTCACATCAACTCTATTTCTAACATTCTCCATAGTCTTACCGAACACCGCATTGTTCATTAATTTGAAAAGATTTTTCTCAAACTCATTTTTAGATGCTGCACGCAAACTAGTGTTCAGATCGATATATTTACGTAACCAGGTGGACTGCTGAAATCCTAAAACGCGATGAATGTGTTTTAAGACAACACCATTACGCATACATTGCTGTAAAGCACGATAGTGTATAACATAGCGCTCCTTATTTTCTAAAGTTGCAAGTAGCTTCTTCTGACGTGTACCCGGTGGTGCATCACGTACGGGACAAAATGGAAGGTCGGAATGTTTATCGTGAAGCATGCTTGGATACTCTAAGTCAACCTCTAAAATATAACCCTCGGGTGAATCTATCGGTATATTAGAGATATCCAAATTATTAACATTTTCAATCCAGCGAAATCCGTGAGTAGGTAGCGGTTGAGACATTGCCCACCCATACAAATTATTTACATCGTAGTACATTAAATACTTAGAAGGTTCCTCGGGATTGTAGTTTTGCATGTACCGATTGTTAGCCTTTTCATAGCGGTGCGAGCATTGGCTTAAACCACCACGTATGCCCCGTTCTACGAAAAGCAGCATTTCTACGTCAGTGAAAAGTTCTAATCTTATTCCTGTATGTTTGAGCATTGCATCCCAAGTGAAGCCTGGGAGTGTATAATAATGAGCAGGATCCAAATTATAAGTTTGCATGCAGCTATCACGAAAATTTTCGAAAACGTCAGCCAACAAAAGTACATCAGTTTTCAAATAGAGATCGCTATACTCCCCAAGTGTTCGTATTTGAAATTTGGTCCATACCTCCTTAGCGTGATTATACGCACCCTCACTAATATCACTATCGGATAATCTATTATAGAATATCTCGCGTGGAGGTAAAGCAGTTTCTTCCAGACGGTTCAGACTATCTATGTAATCGTAAGGAAAAATACCTTTCCTTGTCAGAAGGTTAAATTGTTCTATGTTTAAATATGAGAATTCTGACTCTAAATTTTTTATCTGTGATCTCGTTAAATATGAACTCAATTTGTCTAAACTAGATGCCATAAATTTGAAAGAATCGATACCTTAGTTGTATATTATATTTACGGATGAATTTAGTGAATGAAATATACTTCTCCTTATGTACAGGTAACAAGTGTACTGAACCTTCATACAAGTTAGCGATTGTACCGAAAATAAAATGTGCATCATATCCTGATAAATTATGAAAAATTACTGGTATTACATGTGAATCTTTAAAGTTTAAATTACAATTATTATGAGCAGGTCCCCTATATTTACCAGTTAAATGATCATAATCGCGAACACGTATTTGATCTGGAAGAAACGGCTTTTTACATATATGACAGTTGGGTTCAGTATAATGCCTTGAATTTCACTAATACTTAGTTTATGCATTGGTATTACTGTTTTCAGTTTTTCACTCGCTATACTAGCCATTTTATCAAGCTCATGTCCAAACCATTCAATACAATCAAGTCCTCGATATGATTTATAATTAGAAGGCGTTGAATCACGAACGCTTTTAAAATAATAACCTATACTAAAAGGTATGTGTTTTTGATAAATATACCAATATCGTCATCCGTTTGCTCAACTTTTTCAAGCAAGCATTCACTGTCAGCGTATATGACAAATGGCACCCTCTCACTGTTCTTCATGTTATTGAAGGTAACCCAACGGTCCTTGTCAGGTAGCACAATTCGGATGTTTTTATTGAGTTGCGCACAATCACGTTCATGCGATTTTAGTTTGTCATCGTTGTGGAAATAGTGTAAGCAACTATAGGAGGGAAAAAGTAATATTAGAATATAGAAGCAGTAATTATATATATATATATATATATATATATATATACAGGGTGTATCACCGAAGGCGCACCAGCCTCGAAATAACCGTAAGAGGACGGATAGCGCGTGGTGAGGGTCGACGCATAACATTGGACGGAGTTAGATAAAGCGCGAGTAATAGATGGAGAAAGGCAGGGCTATACGCTCCTATACGCTTTGCCTATGCCTTCCCCCCTCCCCCATCAACGCGACACCAATAGTCACAGTCTCTCTCTCTCTTCTCTCTCCCCGCCGTTTCCATTTCTTTATTTTCATTTACCCAGGAGGCGTTTTCGTCCTTCTCTTCTATCAAGTCAATTCTTGCGGATTACTAAACACATTAATTTTTAGCATAAAATTGAAAAGCGTTAGCTATCTTTTCCACACCACCTTGAGGTAGATAGCTAGGCGCGTTTTTTTTAAAGTCGTTTCCCCCGGAGGCCTAATCCACTGGATAGAGCTAGCCTATAAATTCTCAAAATATCCCCCTCTTTGTTGAGAACAGAGGTTAGCTCTTCGACATCTTAATCCATTCGACTACTTTTTGTGGGGACACATAAAGCGTCTAATGGAAAATCGGCGTGAGGGTAGAATGATGGAGGTTCGTGAAGAAATCATTGCGGCCTTCAGAACAATCACGGCGGACATGGTGAGACGAGCAACACGGGACATAATTCGAAGAGCTAACCTTTGTTCGCAGCAAAAGGGGGGATATTTTGAGAATTTGTAAGCTAACTTTACTTTGAGTTATCCAGTGGATTAGGCCTCCGGGGGAAACCACTTTAAAAAAAAGCGCGCCTAGCTATCTACCTCAAGGCGGTGTGGAAAAGATAGCTAACGCTTTTCAATTTTATGCTAAAAATTAATGTGTTTAGTAATCCGCAAGAATTGACTTGATAGAAGAGAAGGACGAAAACGCCTCCTGGGTAAATGAAAATAAAGAAATGGAAACGGCGGGGAGAGAGAAGAGAGAGAGAGAGACTGTGACTATTGGTGTCGCGTTGATGGGGGAGGGGGGAAGGCATAGGCAAAGCGTATAGGAGCGTATAGCCCTGCCTTTCTCCATCTATTACTCGCGCTTTATCTAACTCCGTCCAATGTTATGCGTCGACCCCCACCACGCGCTATCCGTCCTCTTACGGTTATTTCGAGGCTGGTGCGCCTTCGGTGATACACCCTGTATATATATTATGGTGGCCATAAAAAAAGAAAACATTTTCCGGTGCTTTTATTTTATTAAGAATTATGAAAAAATAGGAATCGAATTTTTTTAGATTTTTTTGAAGCCGTTAAAAGGTGCCGATATCGTTTTTAAAGTTAAAAATCCGATGTTCTTCCACTTTTTCGAGGTTAGATGTAAACCAAAATTCCAATAAGCTTTTAATTTGTCAAAAATTATGAAAAAAAGAGATCCTCGAATTTTTAGAATTTTTTGAAGCCGGTAAATTGTGGTAATATCGATTTTAAAATTAAAAAATTAGATTTATTGAAAACGATTTAACGAAATCATAAATTAATATTGTGCTTTGAAAAGTCCTTTAGTTAAATTACAAGAAAATGTAATAAAAAAAACATTAATCCAGCATAATATTAATTTATAATTTTGTTAAATCGTTTTCAATAAATCTAAATTTTTAATTTTAAAAACGATATCGGCACCATTTAACGGCGTCAAAAAAATCTAAAATAATTTGATTCCTATTTTTTTATCATTCTTAACAAAATAAAAGCACCGGAAAAAATTTTAATTTTTTATGGCCACCCTAATATATATAAATATATATATATATACAGTAAAACATACCGATCACAAATAAGATGAGAGCGTTTTCCTCTAGTAAGCTGTGCATTTAGCAGTCTGGAAAGGTTCCTGATGCATATAAAATGTGCTGCTGCTCCTTGATGCTCGAGAAGAAGAAGAAGATTAGCGTGTCTGGTCCTCTTGCATTTTGTTAATTGTAGAGGTGCTATGATTGTATTCTCATTCGTCTCAGTCTCTTCCACCATAGTAAAAATATTAATAGAGACATCATTATCTTCCTCAAATTTCGGAATCTGTTTTAATGTAGTCGGAAACGTTATACTTCTAACGTCGAAAACAGTTGTAAAATGAGGATATGAAGATTTTCGTTGTGGATGAGTATTCGGTTTTGCTGGATAGAGTGCAGCCGTTACAGCCCATGCAAAACATGTATTATCATCACTGTGTATGTTTATCACAGCCTGTTTATTCATAATAGAATCTGGAAGCTCGATTGCACAACTTATATGCAGCGGATTATAATAATTTATATTCCAGCGTAAAAAACTTTGGACTTGCAAAGCGCTTGGATTCGGCTGGAAAGATCCTCGAAAGATCTTGGAAAGGTCTTTCCAGTGTATTGGAAAGTAGCTTGCTCTATCCCGCCAGCAAGACAAGTTCCGAGCTCTTGGCAAGCGTTTTCCAAGACGATTCGAAATTTGAGAAAGTAAAAAATAGGTAATAATTAAGTTGTTTATTTATTTATTTTCTTATATTTGTTATTATGATTATCGATTAATACAGATATTAATTAATTTTACTGCATGAAATTTTTTTTCCGCGGTGGGACTCGAACCTGGAACCGATGCCAATCTCACGTACAGCTGTCCGACGTTTGCACCATTCAGCTAAACTTGGATTTCTATATCGATTGCTATTTTAGCGTATATAGAAACAATAGACAAATATGTCGTATTCTGATGTCAGCGACAAGATTACTTGTGGACGACTTTTAAGGCCTAATTGCCTGAAATTAGTAACAAGACATTATAGGGACGTCTTTAGGATCTGAATGCTGTGCGGGATATTTTACGAAGCTAAAGCTGGCGTTCGATGCGAGCAATTCGATAAAGCTCAACATAGCTTGAAGTAAGCAAGCAATGAAAATAAAAAAATATGCATCTTCTTCCTTATTTCACAAGGAACAGATCCATATAGGTTAAAAAGTGGACCCGGCAAGGGAAACATCTGAAAAAGAATTGTAGTTGCTTAGAATGCGCGACCTTTTTGCAGATTTCTCTATGTTTTAGCTAAGTTTAACCCCGCTGCTACCCACAGAAAATTCGTCAGTTAATTAAACAAGTATGCATCTTCTTTCTTATTTCATAAGAAAGATATCCATATAGGTTAAACGGTGGAGCCAGCAAAGGAAATAGGTGAAAAAAATGATTGAAAGTAATAAAGTGCGACTTATTCATACAGTTTTCTATTATTCGCTTAAATTTTATCTCACTGCTGTCAATAGGAAGTTTGTTAGCCAATTAAAAAAATATGCATCATCTTCCTCTTTTCATAACGAAGAGATCCATATAGGTTAAGAAGTGTTGTAACCGGCGAGGGAAATAGCTGAAAAAATTATAGAATCTAAAATTGTGCGACGTACTCAAAAATATTTTATGTTTATTATAATCCGAATTCACTCATTTTCATCGGCTATTTCCCTTGCCGGCTCCATTGCTTAACCTATATGGATATCTTTCTTATGAAATAAGAAAGAAGATGCATACTTGTTTAATTAACTGACGAATTTTCTGTGGGTAGTAGCGGGGTTAAAATTAGCTATATAAAACATAGAGAAATCTGCAAAAAGGTCGCGCATTCTAAGCATCTACAATTTTTTTTCAGCTGTTTCCCTTGCCGGGTCCACTTTTTAACCTATATGGATCTGTTCCTTGTGAAATAAGAAAGAAGATGCATATTTTTTTATTTTCATTGCTTGCTTACTTCAAGCTATGTTGAGCTTTATCGAATTGCTCGCATCGAACGCTAGCTTTAGCTTCGTAAAATATCCCGCACAGCATTCAGATCCTAAAGACGTCCCTATAATGTCTTGTTACTAATTTCAGGCAATTAGGCCTTAAAAGTCGTCCACAAGTAATCTTGTCGCTGACATCAGAATACGACATATTTGTCTATTGTTTCTATATACGCTAAAATAGCAATCGATATAGAAATCCAAGTTTAGCTGAATGGTGCAAACGTCGGACAGCTGTACGTGAGATTGGCATCGGTTCCAGGTTCGAGTCCCACCGCGGAAAAAAAATTTCATGCAGTAAAATTAATTAATTTCTGTATTAATCGATAATCATAATAACAAATATATGAAAATAAATAAATATACAAATTAATTATAACCTTTTCTTTTTACTTTCTCAAATTTCGAATCGTCTTTGAAAGCGCTTGGCAAGAGCTCGGAACTTGTCTTGCTGGCGGGATAGAGCAAGCTACTTTCCAATACACTGGAAAGACCTTTCCAAGATCTTTCGAGGATTTTTCCAGCCGAACCCAAGCGCTTTGCAAGTCCAAATTTTTTTACGCGGGTTTATAATTAAATTCAGAATTTTTTCCAACGCCCATCCACTATCACGCTCTTGAAACTCACTCAATTCTTTTAGAATTTTGTCTATTATATTTGTATTGTACCAATCACTAAAACTATCAGTTTTGTATAAAACTGCATTGCGGGTTGAGATATGTTTAATATCACTTATCTCTTTACAAATAAATTGTCTGTTAAAGATGCAATTTATCTTAACTGCGTTCACGTTATTAAACACTTTTTCTGTGTAGGTCTGTACCAAGTCTTTTGCACCTGTTAGAAAATCACGTGGTTCTATATAATTATAATTTACAACCATTCCACTACATATTCGAGATTTAAATGAAGACTCGAGATCTTTCCAAATAAGCTTTCTCGCTCCAATTGATTTCTTATTTTTTTCCGCATGCAGAAGTAGACGCTGGATAGTTATTATTTCAGTCAGATTTTTGTGTACTGTATCGGGAGCTGCAGATCTATTAGCATCTCTTAAACTTCGAATATAATCACGACACTTGCGTACCCACTCATGATAATTATGCTGATTTCCTAAATCAGAATTCTTGAGAGCATGATTCAAACAATAACTCTTATCCTTAGCTGCTCTAAGTAGAAGACCCTGTATTTGTGCAATTTCTGCAAAATTTTTCTGCAGCGTGCCTATAGGTGCGTTGTGATTAGAGATTCTGAGTTTATGAATATATTCACGACACTCGCGTACCCACTCGCAATATTCTTCTTGCGTTTTCAAAACTCTATTTCGTAGAGAGATCTTTTGTTCTTTTCTTCGAGAGGACTAATCAGGAACTGAGGAAAAGTGGGTGGGAAACTGAGCTCTCTTCAGATAAAGGATCTCTGAAGCACTTCAGGGGGTAAGAGAACATTGAGGTCAGGTAACGACATGTCAGAAAATAGATGCAAGCGTTTTTCAGTTATACATATATTCCAGATTTTTGCTCATACATATATTTCATATAATAGACATTTTTTAAGGCACATACACCTTCATGATTCAAACATGCTGGAAGATGTGAATTATGCAAGCTATCTTCTAAATCAAAATCCCCCCACATAAAATTATCTACATTAGTTATTTCTAAATTACAAATATCTCTTAACCAATTTGTATTTTCAATTCCTTTCACAAAAATCTCATCCTCATCATCATAGATATACTTCCTTATAATATCTTTATATTTATAGTAGGGTGAGTAGCCATCCGCCGAATTTAAGCTGTGATAATTTAGAAAGAACCAGCTAAAAAAACATTATATTAAAAAAAATAATATATATTTTTTCTTTTTCATATACTTACTCTGTCCGCTTTCGCTCATCTTCACTTAGCCATGAATATGAATAGGGAGGCGAAAATAAAATATGGAACACTTTTTGTTCTTGTATAACAGCAAATTCTTTGATTATAAATGACTTATCCGTCAAACGGAATCCTTGAAAATCAACGAACGTTGGTGCCATTATGCCTACGTTTTTTATACTAAAATAATTCTATTTAAATATGCATGTTTCATGAAAATTTCCCCCTCTCTTCAAGCTAATTGTTCTTCATCCCTCCTACTATCCTCACCATAGGTCAAAACTATCTCCCACTATACGTAGCATAGGTCATAAATATTCTCTTGAGGACCAATGATGTTTCCGTTCTTCCAAGAGTGGCAGGTCAGTCATTTCCCCACCGTAGGACAAAAGTTTTGTCAACCCTTAAAGCATCTTAGAATTACCGCCCACTACATGTAGCATAGGGCAGAAAATATTCTCTCTTAGAGCCAATGACGTTTCCGTTCTTCTTCTAAGAGTAGTATAGGCATCTTCCTACCGTAGATTAAAAAAATGTTGACACCTCCCTAACAGTGCTTAAAAAGCTCGAAGAAATCGTAGGAAAGGCATCAGTATTGCTTGAACGTTTGCTTCGTACGACAAAATAACATTCCATTTTAAAAATGTCTTCACTGTTACATATTACACATATAATGGATATTGACGGGTTTATGATAAACAGAAAGTTTGTGCATAAAGAAGTGGCAAATAAAAACTTAACTACGGGAAATACGAAATACGGTGCATTTCGTGTTCATGATCCGTATAAAAGTTTATCAATTAAGGACCAAAAAAGCGTAAATTTCGTCTTCAAAAATATTCACGGGATAAAATATTGCAACACAGGATATGAACATTATAATCAATAAGATATTTACAAATTTGTGAATAGCATAAAATTGGATTGTGAATACCCCCTAGTAGCTTATAAAGGGGGGCATGTAGAACGGGATGTTCTGAATTACTTGGATATCCCAAATATAAATTTGGAATGGTTTGGTTGTCCCAAATTTGATAATTTGATAGCCACTATAAAACCTTGCAAAACCCCGTGTAAGCTTCACGTAAAAATGTTCACCAATCATACGAGAAAGCCTATACATTGTGTATATCAAGAGGTAAACGTTTTCGCACGATGGGTACATCAACAAATAGATGTGAGTATCAAATATTAAACTACAATTTGTAAAATATTAACTGGATTACTCTGTTTCAGATGATTGAATAATATATATATATATATATACAGGGTGTAACGAAACGACCGCCTTTTCTCGTAACTGGAGGTTCGGGGTGACCATCCAAATGCACGTGTAAAATTTTGTTCGAATCGTTCAAGGGGTTTAAAAGTTATTTCCATTTAAAACTCACCCTTTTTCGGTCCTTTTCGAACGACTTTAACTGTGCATAATAAAGTGGAGAAAGTGAAAAAACAATTGACGAACACCCCACTAGAATGTAAAAATTATCGATCGCGCGCGATAATACATTTCCTATTTATTTCATTAGTTTGGCTATTAGATTAATTTTAAAAATAGCAAAATCCTTTTCATTACAATTCCAAATCAATTCAATACAAGTATCATTGACTGAATTGATGGAAAGAGGGAGAAGATAGAATGAAAAGGAAAGTATCAAAAGCTAAGATGTCACGCGACCGCACTGATAATTTAATAGGAAACACATCAAGGCAATTTCTTTCTACAAACGAAGGTAAAAAGAATTATTTAAAATCAATTCATTGATGATAGAAAAAATTAAACTTACCCATTATTGTTCTCCAAGTTCCTTTACACCGAAGTTTTTGAAAAAGCTTCAAACTGGCTCCTCGATGATTTCCAGAATGCACACTTTCATTGATTTTGCATTTAAGAACTCGCGAATTTAAGCAAATTAGGTGTTAACCTACGTTTCTTCAAAACACCGGTTAATTTGACACTTTTTGAACTGTTTGAAGTAGGCTGGAAAGAGAGACACAGAGAGATAGAATAATCAATCATTCGTTTCGACCACTCTTAATCACCCTACTTCAAACAGTTCAAAAGTGTCAAATTCACCAGTGTTTTGAAGAAACGTAGGTTAATACCTAATTTGTTTAAATTCACAAGTTTTTAAATGCAAAATTAGTGATAGTGTGCTTTCTGGAAATCATCGAGGAGCCAGTTTGAAGCTTTTTCAAAAACTTCGATTTAAAGGAACTTGCAGAACATTTAATGGGTGAGTTTAGTTTTCTCCTTCATCAATGTATTGATTTTGAATCATTCCCTTTAGCTTCGTTAGTAGAAAGAGAATGCCCTCATGCATTGTCTATTAAGTTATCATTGCGCTCGCGCGATATCTTAGCTTTTGATACTTTCCTTTACATTGCGTCAACTCGCTCTTTCCATCAAATCAGTCAATGATGCTTGTACTGAATTGAATTGGAATTGTAATATAAAGGATTTTGCTATTTTTAAAATTAATCTAATAGCCAGATTAAAGAAATAAATAGCAAAAGTATTACCGCACGCGATCGATAATTTTTACATTCTAGCTGGGTGCTCATCAATTGTTTTTCACTTTCTCCACTTTCCATAATGCAGTTAAAGTTGTTCGAAAAGGACTGAAAAAGGGTGATTTTTAAATAGAAATAACTTTTAAACCTCTTGAACGATTCGAACGAAATTTTACACGTGCACTCAGTTTGTCACCCCGAACCTCCAGTTACGAGAAAAGGCGGTCGTTTCGTTACACCCTGTATATATATTGATATAAGTTTAATTGTAAAACATTTAATTTTATATATTTGTATAATTTGATGTATATTTCCTTCATTTTTTATATATTTGTATATCCGATCAATTATAAGTTTTTATCATTTATATAAATTTTATGTATATTTGTTTAATTATAAGTTTAATTGTAAAAACATTTCATTTTATATATATAAATAAATTCCGTCTGGCATGTGACTCTTCTACCAATTGTTTCTTCTCCTCACTTCCCATGACTATTCCACTACGTTTTATGTTTACACTAGCTCATCAATCAGTGGCGGTAATATAAGTTTCTTTAGAGCATAATTCCAATCATTTTCTCTTTTCTTCTCATTGGCAGTCGTGATTTCCTCTTTTTGATGCTCATTAGAGATATAATATGCAACAATTTTCAATCTACCATACATATCTTTCCATAATGCCTCAACTTTTCGATCCAATTTATTTTCAATATAATCGACTTTATCATTCAATTGATTAATTCTTTCACTAATATAATTAATTTTTTCATCAATTTCATCAGTTTTTTTCAGCAGAGTTGTAACTTTTTCCTCAAGGCGGTTACCTTTTAGGTAATAGTGAGTTAGCTTTTCACTGTATTCAAACAATTCCCTCATTAAGCTATCACGTACAGTCATCGAATTACGTAACAGAGCAGCCATATTCACAGCACTTGTCTCATCAGTAACATCACATTCTAAGTTTGAAATTATTTTCTTCTTGGCATTAAATGCATTCCTTTTTTTTTTCAAACTTTAACATATCATTGTCAATTTTGTGTGAATAATTTCTCACTTTACCGGTATTGAAACCAGATCCGAATTTATTTATCGACATAGTGAAGTAGCACGTTGAACTAAGAAAATCTTGAAACTGCACACAATCTCTTTTATAAGATACCTAGGTTTAGTAACAGCTAGGACTTAATAAGTTGTCCTAGCAAAAATGTTAATATTTCTGAAATTGATGTAAAAATGTTATTCTCCCCAATAGGGGAGACTATTAAAATTGTATCCTTTTTATTTAAAGGATATTTTGTAATCCGCTGCATAGGTTTAGTTAAAGCCATGCAAAGTTATAATTCCATGCTCGATGGAAAGTTAATTCATTGCACGATATCAGCAACTTATCACAATAGCTATCTACAATTTAACTAACGAGAAAAGGGGAGATTGCGGTAGCCACCTAGCGGCAATTACTGGTACTATCAATTAAATTGAACTAGTTCACCCATGTGTGTAATTACGTAATATTAAAATACCATTAGCGCGAAAGAAGATTAAGGAAGGCAGTCACTTAGCGGTGACTACCGGAACTAGCAATTAACTCAACCGGTGCGGCGACACTTTGCCACCCGGGAGTAGTAATTTCGCTCTATGAGGTTGGCAGCACTTAGCGCTTGAAGCATTTTATTCAAGATGCGATCTCATAGCAAATTTGATGTACAACTAATACATAAGCTGCATATGTATGCGTGTATACAAGTAAATATGAGATAACTGAAATAAGAATTGAAGCAAAGGAGCATAGCGTGAGAAATAAGTAAGGCATTTAATTTGAATGAAATATAAAAATAGATTTAATATTATTAATTGAAAAGGATGATTTTTCTAATCACTTTATTAATGATATTAAATAGTTATTTGAAATTAAATACACATAAAAATTTAATAATCAGATAAGTTAATATTTTATATTTTGATTGCTATTGCATGAAGAAATTAGTGTTAGCAAACGTTCTCTGTATTAAAATAAAGATTTTATTTCGCAGGTTATTTCAAATGAATATGTCAGATTTTTCTCAATGGTGTGGTGTATTCTATGGTAAACTACAGTGATCCCTCCTTCAATTGATGCACAGATGGACATGGCTAACCGTTTAAGAAGAAGCTATGAAATAAAAAACCTATAAATATAAAGATTGATATGCTGAATAAGTATTAAGTAAGTAGCAATATCATTACCACATGTAAATGAGTTAGAATCCATTGCAATTAATGAGAAAAACATAATATGATTTATTCGGTATAATACACAAGTGAGACCAACATGTATATTCTCACACGTATTAGGTTTTATATGTGCTTATTATCATCTCTGTATTTACTTGTATATTAATAATTACAAATTTTGATTTGCACATGACCTAATAGATCATTAAATCTTAAAGTAATGATATCTGTTAAGTTTTAAGAATATACTAACGGCTCTTTCAATTTTAGTGGCTTTATTCGGAGACTCATTGGTGTGTGATGAATAATTAAATATATATGACAATTTTATTGGAAATAATAAAAACCAACAGCGGCTAATTGGAAATATAAAGAGTTTTAAGTTTAAAAATTCTTAGGTACTTAATAAAGAGTAATTAAAAAAGAATTATCATATTGGTGCAGAATTGACAAAAAGGTGAAACAATTAACAAATAAAAATGACTAACTCCTTATTTAAGTTATTCACGATTATAAATATGAATTCTCCGTCATTTGCCAGGTATTTATTGCTTGTATCTATTCAATTTTCAATTATTTTCTCTCTCAGATGATTATATATATATATATATCAATAAACATTAATGGAATGTTTGGGTTCTTAGTCATTTTAGCCTCCTGTTATCATTTATCCCTATTGACTAAGTTATTTAAAACTAACGGTTGCTTTCTTTTATTAATAATTCATTAATGTTGGTATATTTCTCGATTAAAGCTAATATCTGCATTCCTGTTCTTCATTGGAAATTTTGTTTCTTTCTTTTTCTCTTGTAGCTTTTATATTTCATTTTTCACTCGTTCAATACCAATATTACTTTTTTCTAGTAGCATTTTTATGAAGCCCATATAAGAATGTAGAATCAATATCAGTATAGTAATTTTAATTATACATTGCAAACAAAACAATAATTATACAAGTCGTATATATATATATATATATAATAATCTGAGAGTGAAAATAATTTAAAATTGAATAGATACAAGCTATAAATACCTGGCAAATGATGGAGAATTCATATTTATAATCGTGAGAAACTTAAATAAGGAGTTAGTCATTTTTATTTGTTAATTGTTTCACCTTTTTGTCAATTCTGCACCAATATGATAATTCTTTTTTAATTACTCTTTATTAAGTACCTAAGAATTTTTAAACTTAAAACTCTTTATATTTCCAATTAGCCGCTGTTGGTTTTTATTATCTCCAATAAAATTGTCATATATATTTAATTATTCATCACACACCAATGAGTCTCCGAATAAAGCCACTAAAATTGAAAGAGCCGTTAGTATATTCTTAAAACTTAACAGATATCATTACTTTAAGATTTAATGATCTATTAGGTCATGTGCAAATCAAAATTTGTAATTATTAATATACAAGTAAATACAGAGATGATAATAAGCACATATAAAACCTAATACGTGTGAGAATATACATGTTGGTCTCACTTGTGTATTATACCGAATAAATCATATTATGTTTTTCTCATTAATTGCAATGGATTCTAACTCATTTACATGTGGTAATGATATTGCTACTTACTTAATACTTATTCAGCATATCAATCTTTATATTTATAGGTTTTTTATTTCATAGCTTCTTCTTAAACGGTTAGCCATGTCCATCTGTGCATCAATTGAAGGAGGGATCACTGTAGTTTACCATAGAATACACCACACCATTGAGAAAAATCTGACATATTCATTTGAAATAACCTGCGAAATAAAATCTTTATTTTAATACAGAGAACGTTTGCTAACACTAATTTCTTCATGCAATAGCAATCAAAATATAAAATATTAACTTATCTGATTATTAAATTTTTATGTGTATTTAATTTCAAATAACTATTTAATATCATTAATAAAGTGATTAGAAAAATCATCCTTTTCAATTAATAATATTAAATCTATTTTTATATTTCATTCAAATTAAATGCCTTACTTATTTCTCACGCTATGCTCCTTTGTTCCAATTCTTATTTCAGATATCTTATATTTACTTGTATACACGCATACATATGCAGCTTATGTATTAATTGTACACAAATTTGCTATGAGATCGCATCTTGAATATAATGCTTCAAGCGCTAAGTGATGCCAACCTCATAGAGCGAAATTACTACTCCCGGGTGGCAAAGTGTCGCCGCACCACTCAACCTAGCTGTGTAGCAGAGTCGGAAATAGTTAGGCTACGTAATGTAACTAACCATCGACTTCGAAGGGTGAAAAAACCTTCCCTCAACTAGGGCCCCGTAGGATATCTTAGGTCCCCGTAGGATAACTAACCATAGGGTGAAAAATACCCCCTCCCTAACCAAACTCGGTCCCACTATAAGACCTTCCAACTGTGACATAGGGTGAAAAATACACCCTACATAACCAAACTATGTTACACTATAAGACCTTCCAACTGTGACATAGGGTGAAAAATACCCCCAACCTCCCTAACCAAACTCGATCCCACTACAATACCCTTTCCTTCCCATTCCCACCACTACCATACTAAGAGAATCTTATCCCAACCCATCCCCCTTCCACACCACAAAACAGCTTCCCCCACTCCCTGTCATCGGAACCGCATTGCTACTCTACTTACAGGTAGCAGGTATACCGAACCCTCATATATGTTAGCGATCGCATTGAAGATGAAATGTGCATCGTAATTAGATAAATTATGAAAAATGACCGGAATAACGTGTGAATATTTATAGTTTAAATTACAGTATTGTGAGCGGGTCCTCCATATTTGCCAATCAAATGATCATGATCACGAACACGTATTTGATTTGGAAGAAATGGCTTTTTACATACAGGGTTTTTTCCTCAACAGCGGAGCATAGGAGATTCGTGTTAGTTGACTATAGCACTCGGAATGATGGAATCTAAGAGCGTGTGATTGGTCAATATTGCATAGTACCAAAATATAATAGGCCGTTACCAATAGTTGGATACGAAAAATGAGATTCCCCGCCATTTTGGTGTGGAGAAATGTTTATATGCTGATCATAGCACAAAGAGGTGTAAAATGGAAAAATGTCAAATGTTGTCGTTACTAAAGTAAAAATTGAATCCTTTGAATGAAAATGAAGAATATACGTACTTTCCATTCATTATTTTCAATATTTACTTTAGTAATCTTACCACTTGACATTTCTCCATTTTACACCTCTTTCTGCTAGTATTAGCATATAAACATTTCTCCACACCAATATGGCGGATGAATCTCACTTTTCGTATCCAACTATTGGTAACGGCCTATTATATGTTGGTACTACGCAATATTGACCAATCAGCGCTCTCAGATTCGATCATTCCGAGTGCTATAGTCAACTAACACGAATCTCCTATGCTCCGCTGTTAGGAAAAGTCCCTGTATATGACAGTTGGGATCATTGTTATGACGAAAATTTTCACTAATACTTAGTGCGTTCATAGGTACTACAGTCTTTAGTTTTTCACTCACTATGATAGCAATTTTGTCGAGTTCTCGCACAAACCATTCTATATACTCTAGTCCACGATATGATTTATAAGTTGAGAGCAATGAATCGCGAGCGCTCTTTTAAAATAATATCCTACACTAAAAGGTATATGTTTTTGATAAACACTACTGTTACTGCTCATTTCATTCACTTTTTCCAGTAAACACTCAATGTCTGCATATACAATGAACAGGGCCCTCTCATTGTTCTTGTCGTTTTTAAAGGACAGCCAATGGTCCTTTTCAGGTAGCAATATACGGACGTTTTTATTGAGCTGACTGCAATCACGTTTATGAGATTGAAGTTTATCCTCGTTGAAGAAATAGTGTAAACATCTAAGACAAGAAAATCATATTAGAATATAAACATTAAATAAAATTATATTAAAATGTAAACAGTATAACATACCGATTACAAAAAAGATGAGATTGTTTTTTTTTTAGTCAGTTGTTTATTTAGCAAGCGAGAAAGATTCGTGATACATAAAAAATGTGCTGCACCTTGATGTTCGAGAACAAGAAGATTCACATGTCTCGATTTCTCACATTTTGTGAGTTGAAGAGGTGCAATAATTTTATTCTCCTGCCCTTCCTGCTCATCCACCATGGTGAAAACATTATTCGACACATCATTATCTTCTTCAAATTTAGGTATCCGTCTTAACGTGGTTGGAAATGTTATACTTTTAACGTTGAAAACATATTTAAAATGGGTGTATGAAGATTGTCGTTGTGAGTTTTTAGTTGAAATAGCCGGATAGAGTGCAGCCGTTACAGCCCATGCAAAACATGTATTATCATCACTCTGTATGTTTATCACTGCATGTTTGTTCTTAATATATTTTGTAGGATCGATTGCACAGACTGCATCTAGTGGATTATAATGATTTATATTCACAATTAAATTTAATATTTTTTCCAAAACCCACCCACTATCACGCTCTTGAAATTCACCTAATTTTTTAAAAATTTTATCTATGACGTTTGTTTTATACCAATCACTAAAAGTATCAGTCTTGAATAAAATCACATTTTTTGTGGAAATATGTTTGATATCACTAATTTCCTTGCAAATAAATTGTCCGTTGAATACCATATTTATTTTAACAGCGCTTACTTTACTACTTTGTTCATGTAAGGTAGCAGCATATCTCATGCTGCCAATAGAAACTCATGTGGTTCGATATAAATAGTGTTTACTATCATACCACTACACATTCGACTTTAAAATAATGAATCAAGATCTTTCCAAATAAGCTTTTTCACATTAAGGCCCGCTCCAATTGAATTTTTATTTTTTGCTACATGGAGAAGTAGCTTCCGAATACATTTTATTTTTGCAAGATTTTTCTGTACAGCATCAGGAGTTGCATTCCGGTTGGATTTTCTCAAATTTCGAATATAATCACGACACTTTCAAACCTACTCGCGATAATCATGCTGAGTTCTTAAATCGGGATTCTTAATAGCGTGATTTGAAGAATAACTTTTTTCTCTTGCTGCTCTGATTAACCCATTAACGTCCAAAATGTCAAAATTTCTTGCACGTTTTCAAAGTGATTTTTTCCTATGTAATTGGCGTTGAAAAAATTCTTGAACCACATATTCTGATGTAAAATTGCATGGTCTTTCAGAATCCGTTGCCAGAATCATGATAAAACTCACAGGAAAAGAGATATGCTCGATTTAAACATAAAAAACACCTAAATTTTCGAAAAAAAAAATTTTTAGGATTTTTTTTCGAAGTGTTACGGTGAAGATATCACCTTGCGACCGTGATCAAAGGTGATCATGGGAGTTGAAGTTTAACAGGGAATTTTTTTGTTGACCTTGAACCATCGCTTCTTTACAAAATGGCGGAAAAAACGAATTTTTTTTTTTCAATCTTCATCAACTTTTTTCTCGAAATCTATGGTCTTTAGAAAAAAATGCATAAAAACAAAAATGCCTTAGAATCGCTCTAGGAACATTCTCAAATTTTTTCAGAATTTTTTGAGACAATTTTTTATTTTCCGGGAAACTTGTGAAATGGAATTTTCAAAAATGTCTCGAAAAATTCTGAAAAAATTTTAGGATGTTTCTCGAGTGCTTCTAAGACATTTTTGTTCTTATGAATTTTTTTCTAAAGTCCATAGATTTCGAGAAAAAAATTGATAAAGTTGAAAAAATAAAAATTCGTTTCGGCCGCTATGTTCTAAAAACCTATTGGTAAAAAACGATTTCTGTGCAAATTTTAGGAAGATTTTTTTACTCTTAGCGTTACCCAGAGACTACGGCGTGGACGTGGTAAAATTCTGTCTCCTTTGGGGTGCTTTTTTCCCGTGAGTCCCCTTGCCTCTCACGTCTCGGGGTGCTTGTTTTCCGTGAGTCCCCTTGCCTCTCACTTATTCATACTTTTAGGTGTGCTTTTTTAGCCAACATTTATTGCAAATATTTAAATTACATGTTTTGCAGAAAATTCATGTTCTTATTGGACAGTTTCCATTCGAACAAATCCTCAATTTGTCACTATTAGATCATCCATGTGCTTTACTTTTGCGACTACTTTTTTGTAAGTAGTATTTGGCAATCGAAATAGTGAACTCTTTTATTCCAACTTTTTTCTTTCCATCGTTAGCAGCATTGAAAATTACAAGAGAATTAGTAATAGACGCCTGTATAAGTCTCATAAAAACTACCCATGTCCATTTTTTTGATCGTATACTTGGGAGTATGTCATTGCAATGTCCGTCATGCAGGTCAACACCTCCCATGAATTTGTTATATAGGTGAAAAGCTTGCGGAAAAGGTATTTCAATTTTAGATTTAGCCTCTGCGCTGTATCTTTTTGAAATAGATAAAGGATTGACACCTGCTGCAGTTGAAGCTATTGAGACGGTCTTCGAATCCATGATAGTAATGAAATTTATGCGACTGTTTACGTCGTGCTTCACCACATATGTCCCTCTTGGAGCTTTCTTATCAAGCACATTTTTTTCTTTGACTCGATTATCTCTGATAGTACCAGTGCATTTCAAACGCAATTTCTTCAAATGTAATACCAAATCCATGTTCGTGAAGAAGTTGTCAAAGTACAGATGAAATTGAGAAATTTTGTTATAACTTATTATTTGAAAAAATGGTTGTAATAAATATAATACTACTCGTGAACCTAAAGCACATTTAGATAACTTATCTCCAATTTGAGAATTCTTGCCGCAATAAAGATCCAAATTCAGTAGATAGCCGTCCGAAGTACACAAGCCCCAAAATTTCAAACCAAATCTTATCGGTTTTCCTCGAATAAATTGTTTCAAAACAGTTTTTGCATAGGATTTGGCCATCATCTCATCAACGGATAGAGCAGTTCTCCATATTCCGAATTTCATGATGTTATTTTGAAAAAGTTTCAGTAGAGAACGAACGCGCCATCCTCGATCATTTGAATCTTTGTCTTTGTTTTTTGAAAACTTCAATTTAGATTTTGTGATTTCAAATTGTTGGCGAGACATTGCAGAAGAAACTACTTCATTAGATAAATACGGATCAGATGACCAGTAATCTCTCTGTGATTTTCTGGGATTGAATGTAGAAAAAATAACTATTCCAATAAAAGTATCAAGATCTTTCAATTTCAGATCATAACCATTGTCTTTACACGCATCAATAATATATTTTTTCATTTCAATAGAAAAAAGGGTTTCAAACAATTGAAAAGGTTCGCTCCTACGAATTTTCTTTTTTTGTGATTCGGACAATAATACTTTATCTTCACAAGAATCAGGGTGTAACTTTTCACCCTCAATCCAAGTGAACTCATGACCTTCTTCAAGTTTATCTTGTTTTTCAGAATAATTTGCACGAGCTTTATTCTAAGTGATATTGGGTATTTCATGTTCGCAATCTGAATCAAAATCGGAACCAGAATCATCGGAACCTGAATAGTCAGGATCCGGAATCAATACGTTGCGTTCCGAATCACTATCTGAAGAATCTGATTCATATTCAGAAGATCTTACACGTTTCCGCGACATAATGTATGAAATTAATGATTTCGTTTATTTATCACTCATCCGTATGTACAAAAATACGAAAGAAGAGAACAAAAAAAGACGAATATTCATGAATACATGAGACCAAAAATTACGCTTATCTGCCGAAATGAAATGGAAATAAAAAATGAAATTTTTGTCGGAATCTATAAGTCTTTGAAAAAAGAATGAAAATAAGTTAAAATCATTCGAGCAATATTGTAAAATTTTTTCCGAGTTTTCGTAGACAGAACGTTTTTTTACCAATAGGTTTTCAAAACATCGGCCGAAACGAATTTTTATTTTTTCAACTTTATCAATTTTTTTCTCGAAATCTATGGACTTTAGAAAAAAATTCATAAGAACAAAAATGTCTTAGAAGCACTCGAGAAACATCCTAAAATTTTTTCAGAATTTTTCGAGACATTTTTGAAAATTCCATTTCACAAGTTTCCCGAAAAATCAAAAATTGTCTCAAAAAATTCTGAAAAAATTTGAGAATGTTCCTAGAGCGATTCTAAGGCATTTTTGTTTTTATGACTTTTTTTCTAAAGACCATAGATTTCGAGAAAAAAGTTGATGAAGATTGAAAAAAAAAATTCGTTTTTTCCGCCATTTTGTAAAGAAGCGATGGTTCAAGGTCAACAAAAAAATTCCCTGTTAAACTTCAACTCCCATGATCACCTTTGATCACGGTCGCAAGGTGATATCTTCACCGTAACACTTCGAAAAAAAATCCTAAAAAATTTTTTGTTCGAAAATTTAGGTGTTTTTTATGTTTCAATCGAGCATATCTCTTTTCCTGTGAGTTTTATCATGATTCTGGCAACGGATTCTGAAAGAGCATGCAATTTTACATCAGAATATGTGGTTCAAGAATTTTTTCAACTCCAATTACATAGGAAAAAATCACTTTGAAAACGTGCAAGAAATTTTGACATTTTGGACGTTAATGGGTTAATAGGCACTGTATCTGAGCAATTTCCGTAAAAATTTTCTGCCTTGCCCCTATAGGTGCATTGCGGCTAGCAACTCTCAATTTTTCAATGTAATCGCGACATTCGCGTACCCACTTACAATATTCCTCCTGGTTATTTAATACTCTATTTCGGAGGGACATCGTTGTTCTTTCCGTTTAGATGCTCAGTGCGAAACTAATGAGTAATCTCAGATGCAGAACTCATTAAATAATCAATCTCAGAATCACATTACAGTATGATAAATATTTAAAGAAACAGATTGGTACATTCAAGTTTCGACCAGTGTGAAATTAATGAACAGCCTGTGATACAGCGCTTATTAAATAGCCTTTGATCCAGCGCTTATTAAATAATCAATCTCAGAATCAGTTCAGTATAATAAAATATTTATAGAATCAGATTACGTGGTGGAGTAAGAGAATGACACATTCAAGGATTTCAACTATATATATAGTGACGAAGTATCCGTTCGTCAAGTAATTGTCGCTATGCTCTGCCCTCTCCTTACTCTTGTAAAGGGAGGGGCAGGCGCCACCTGTGTGACCCCGCGATCATTACGCGTAATAGGTTCGATCGCGGGTCGATGGGGGGTCGATCCGCGCACGCGCAATTGTAATAATCTCGCGTGTCGCTGTCCCCCCGAGTTACTCGAATTTTTGGGACCATTGAGCCCGGACGTGCTCCTCGTTTTTTCTTTCGTCATCGAGACACATTTTTCGGTAAGGGAATTGCCCTGTAGTTATTTCCCTGGGTGTGAGTGTGTATAATTAGTGCCTCCGAGGTTAGAGCAGAATTCAGGAGCATTGCAGGAGGTGTAGCTGTCAACCTGGTGGTGAAGGACACGCACGAGGGTATGCAGCATCCTATTCTGTCACTATAGCCTACGTAGTACTAGATCCCAGGTAAACCTGATTTCTCCGTAGGAGAAATCAGGGCTTCTTATTCATTTTCCCATTTCTTTTCCTTCCCTCGAGCTTCGTCCGGCGCAGGTAGTCGTCCAGTGTGCGACTGCGCGACAATCCCTCAAGTCGGGAGGGACGTATTAGTTCGAACATTGCTTCTTTTCATGGATTATTATTATGTAATTTTTCCGGGGACGGTTTAGGAAGTAGTAAGTCGGTGTAACAGGCCGCGAATCGCGTCGGGAACCCCTTTGTATTTCAAGAATATACGTAAAGACGGGGTGTAGTCCCTCGTCGGAGGAAAGCGATATCGGGCTTCCTCGAAGTCATCCCGACGCGTACCTGTGCGAATCGCACGGCCCTAGCCGCCCCCATATTATTTTCAGATTAGCACATGAAGTGTCTTGGTCCACATCCTGAGACAACCTCAAGCCGGTCAGCCGCGGAGGGTCACAGTGGCGGATCTAGCAAGCTGGCGCCCAACTCCTCGTAAACGATTTATGATACGGGATCTCCGTTTTGTTATGGGATATTTCAGATGAAGGACAAAGTTACACCATTATCTTTATCATTGTAATAAGACGTAGGGAATGCCCTGTTGTAATTATGAAACGCTTGCTGACCCGTAATAATTAAAGTACACTGTATTTTTTTTTAAGCTGATCATTTACTTATTCGATTACCCGGCCAATAACTCCCTCCGCGTGCATTGTGCGTCGATTTTGGTCACTGCCTATCCCCTGGCAAACCAAGGCCCTAAAAGAGTGACGATACAAATCTCTCCTCAGGCAATAACCTCAGTGAACGCACTCGTAAGGCCAGGCCGCAAATACGACGTTACAATATATTCTAGATATTTGTTTCATACATGTATTTCATATAATAGACATTTCTCAGTGCACGCATATGCATTCATGATTCATACAAATAGAAAATTGTGAATTATATAAACCATCTACTAAACTATAATTTCCCCATGCATATTCGTCTACATTACTAATTTCTAAATTACAAATATTCCTTAACCACTTTAACTTCTCCTCCCCTTTTACAAAAACCGCATCCTCATATACATATTTTTTTATAATATCTTTATATTTATAATATGGTGAGTAGCCATCCATCCAATTTAAGTCATGATGATTGAAAAAGATTAAACTGAAAAAGAAATGCCTTATTAATTGAAAATAATAATTTGTTTTTGTTTTTTATAAAATATACTTACTCTGATTGCTTTCTTTCCTCTTCACTTAACCAAGTGTGTGGAAAGGGGGGTGAAAATAAAATATGATGCACTTTTAGTTCTTGTAAAACTGCAAATTCTTTAACTATAAATGTCTTATCCATTAAATAGAATCCTTGAAAATCAATGAACGTTGGTGTCATCATGTTAGCATTTTTTTATACTAAACTTATTACACTTTGCATTTATTTTAAATATATTCCTTTTTGTTTCTCTAAAGTTTTTTCCCTCTCTTCAACCCAAGTATTTCAATCCTCCCACTATCCTTAACTACTCTCTCTTAGTACCAATGGTGTTTCTAAGAGTGTCTAGTTAGTCACATCCTACACCGCGCAGATTAAATTTTTTTCAGCCCTTACAACGCTTGCAAAATCTTGAGGAGCGTATAGGGTAGTCTTTAGTTCAGTTCTAGCTTTAGAATATTGAATACTACTTTATTTTTTCGCTCTAGTTAGAAAATGCTCAGTTGAAACAGTATTGCCCATATAATAGATATTGACGGATTTATGCTGAACAAGAAAATAGTATGTAAAGAAGTAGCCATAAAATATGTAAAAACTGATTATACCTATTACGCCTCATTTAAAGTGAATAATACATTTTATGATTTAAGTATTAAAGATAAAAAAAGTGCTAGTTATGTGTATAGAAATGTACATGGCATAGAATATGCAAATGTGGGTGTTGAAAAGTATGTACGAACTGAAATATATGACTTCATAAGAATTGTGCAATGTGATTACATGTATCCAGTAGTTGCATATAAAGGGGGCATTATAGAAAGTGATATTCTAAACTTAATGGACATTGAATGCCTTAATTTAGAATATTACAAGTGCCCCAAGTATGACAACCTAAGGCGACATTTTACAACTTTCAACATCCCATGCGAACTGCATAAATTAAAATTCTGTGGCAGATCAGGAAAACCAATCCACTTTGTCTACCAGGGGATGGATGTTTTCGCAAAGTAGGTGCGAAAACAAATAGAAGGTAAATAATACTTAAGTTCACAATTTGTTTGTTATTAATAAATTTTGTATGTATGTTTCACAAGCTGTTCACTGAATGAAATATTATTTTTCATCTTATATTAAGTTTTATATAAGTGTTATTTATTATTATATGCAATTTATATCATTTTCTTGTACATTTTCTCTAAGCGTCTTTTATTATATGTTGAATTTTATATTTAAAAGTATCTTTTTCTTTTCTTTTCCTCACCTTTCATTTATACTATTCAATAAAAAAAAATGAAACAAAGACAAACCTGGTGAAATCTTACCGATTGGGGAATGGGACAAAGATCTAGAAACCTCCTATATACCCAATATAATCATAAGAACAGTGTCAGTGAGGGGGGGGGGGGGGTAACATATAGTTTTGGCTTAAGTATACCTAGTACCTTCATCCCAAACGCCTGCCTTCCTATAGCAAGACTGGGTAAAAATGCTTGGGACATAGGGATTTCCTATGAGGGGGTAACATATAGCTTGCTTTCATTTCTGAACCGACAACCACGACTTAAATCTATATATAATTGCAATATAGCTAATCAGAGAAGTAATTTTCACGGACGCACCCTAGCGGGAAAGATTCAAACTAACTGTTTTGTCCAGCTATTTCAGTACCCAAAAAAGAAAAAGTTCTGTAGATAACTGTCTGTAGTAGTGTAAGCCCTAGGGAATTAGTGGACCCGGAGGATAACTAACCATCAGGGTCTTAGGGTGATGCGAGAGGGGGAAGAGACTAAGAGAGAAAGAGAGGGCAAATGGAGTGACGCAGACATACAGCAAACCTCCCCCCCCCCCCCCCTCCTTAAGAAGACTCCCCCGCACACCCGAACCCACCTCACCACTCTGTAACCATATTCACATCTCCCCCCCTCTCCCCTCCCCCCTCCCCCTCATAACGCCCCCGCACACCCGCACCCCCCTCACCCCTCTGTCGTCGGATCCCCCTACTACATCTACTATTTTGATAACTAAATAACTGATTCCTTTGAAGAAAAGAATGTTTTAAGAAAAATAAAAATTGTCATGGAACGAAAAAATAAGCTATTATATGCAATTGTGCTTAATTTATTCAATTAATTTATGATTTCCATTTCATTATCCGTTATTTTGAGAATAACCAAGTAACATTTCTATAATGAAATGTTTAATAAATGCTACTAATTTTTGTATGATAAAATTAAATATTTAATTTTATTATATACAATGTGTATCATCAATACAACAAAATGTATCACTATTTCAAATAAACTGTAATAGATGCAACCGTATATTTATTTACTTTTTACAGAATTTGATTGATTATGGGAACCAAATAAGTAATTCCTTCCAAGAAAGTAAGAGTTTATACGAACAAGAGTTTTAGTTGAATTAAAAGTTAACTAACAGCTGCAACTATGTGATTACTTTCGTATAATTAATTAGTATGTTCAATTCAAAATACTTATTGTTTTTGGTACAACGTCATATTTATTATCTTATGTAAATATTTCTTAGATTTAAGTTTTATATTTTAAAGTGTTTAATTAAAGTTATTATAGCAATATAATACAATTCTGTTTCACCTACTAATTTACTTAATTATAGGCCTACAAATATAGTATAGATAAAACCAAATAATTTCTGGCTTTTAATGATTATACATCAATTAAATAATTTCTATGTTTTACTAAATTGTTTATGAAATAAATAATTATTTAAAACTACTACATTGTAACCTATTAAAGTAGAAATCTAGTTGTTTGGGTCGACAAATTTTATTTCTCCATATTTCGATATTATACCAATATTAAAATATGGTGTATAAATTTTAAACCGATATTCAAAATATTAACAAAGATATAACATATATTCGGGAGCGTCACATAATTGAACGCTGTAAGTTGCGCTACAGCAGCTAACGGTTATTCCTCACTATTATGACTCATTACATTTATATTTCCTTGAAGTTTCGTACACCTTTTGATATACGAAAGAATATAACCAAATATACCCGCGTTTGACACGTATAAAGAGACCTAAAGCTTGTTGCACGCACCGGGGATTGACGATTAGTGTGAGGATGAAAGTTCTGTTAGCCAAACTTTAAACGTATTTTTCTCAAAACCACGTTTTCTCGGTCAGCCCGAGGAATAACAGATTTTCTGTTGAACCGATCGGGCTGAAATTTTTAAAGGTTGTTCTACACATCTGTAATTCTGGCCAGAACTAGAATCAATTTTTGCCTCCATTATTTTTCAAGTTACAGCCCAATTTACACTACAAAAATTGTACTTTTTTTTCGAAGTCTCCCATTTTGTTATTTTTCAACCAAATTAATTTTTTCTGGTTCTAGCCAGAATGACAATCCTACTGAACAATAATCCGTTGCATTTTTTTGTTTCCAAATTTCCCCAAACTGTAGATACCTCACGGCCCAGCAGCACATGTTTTTCTTTCATCTACTTTGACCCCATATAATTTAAATAGAATATCGTACAAATTACAAATATATATATTTGTGTATAATTCAATATAGTATTAATAAAATATAAAATTTTCAGATTTTTTGCATTTCATTTAGGTTGTCAAAAAAATTCCCGAAAAATACCCTGCAAAACCGGTTGATTTACTAGACTACTACCTTAAATATATTTAGTTGGTTCTAATACATTTTTCGCTTAGTGTAGTCAACGATGAAAAAAAATGATTTTTAACTTTAAAATGATACGTTTTTAACAATAAATAATTTAATTTTTTACTGCGTATTAATCATAAGTTTCCAATTTATAAGTTTTCTATTTCTGCAGCTAAAAGTGTTTAAATCAAACCTGAAGACGGCTGGGGTCAAATTTACCTTATATTGGTAGCTAAGGGTTAATTGAAAGTAGTGTTTTTTATTCTCCTGATTAAAATTTCCATTTTAAAGCAGTATATTTAATTTAAAGAAATTTGTTTTTGTTTCAAAAAATAATATTGTTTGAGACAAAACATTTTATCCTTGATAAAAATATATCTGATACAGTAAATCAGTTCTTTTCAATCAAATGCTTATGGTAGTGTTTTGAACGTATAATTATTCTTATCAAAACAACAATTTCCTTGAATCCTTAAAGATGCAACCAGTAACGAATTTATTAAAGTCAAGTGGAATATTTATTTAATACAAAAAATATTCATTTAATTCAAATTAAATTTACTTTAATCAAATAAATTGGAATTCAAATAAATATATATAAAATGATTAAAGTAAACATTTTCTTTTCCGTTAGATATAAGTAATTTTTTATGTAATTAAAAATTAATATTCATTTAATAAAATGAAAAATAATGTGAAACGTTTAATAGAATATTTTGAATTAATGAGAAAATCAATTAATTTGACAGCAAGCTGATTACATTCAAGAACGGTGCTGCTAACTTTGAGATTGAGAAGCAATTTAATTAAGGTTTCGGATTAAACAGTTATGAATGCTCATCGAATAAATATAGTTCTTTATACAGTCAATGTAATAATTTAAAGCAGTTACTTCTTTCGATTGAATTAAACATATATGGGTAATTTTCTAGAAACTGGACTATTTGGTTTTAGTTACTCGAGAACAGAAAAGTTTGATCGAGTCATTCCTTTTTAATTTTTTTATACTTTTTGCGACATTTGAAAAGCGTTTGTGTATTATAATCGCTACAATCTAATTTAAAATAAGATTAGAAAGATTTTTGATTTTTAAAGAGCCATGGAGTTTAGGAATCTGACACGGAGTTTAGATAAATTTCTTTTTAATTAGTGAACATTTAACTAATACAAAAACATTAATTAATGTTGTTTAAATTAAGTTCCAAAGTTTAATAATAATATATTATAAAACAAAAGTGAATCTAGCGTCTTTAAGATGATTACTCCGATCCTCTTCAACGTCTGTAATAATAAATAAATGTTACTTTAGTATTATTAGGCTAATATTTAAATTAATTGTCTTTATTCAAGAACTCACCGAGTATTTAATCTGCTGCTTTTTCTGGTTTGAATGACGACAGCTGCTTCTTTGGTTTTCTTAGAACATTTTTTGGAGATATTGTATTGAAGTTCGCCGAGGTGAAAGTGTGTGCACACATCATCTGACTTGGATTCATAACAACTCAAACTGTTAAAGTTGATTCTACCATTACTCCTCACCCATTTGTACTGATGCACTTTCATTGTGCCAGTAAAACTGTCAATCTTTGGTGGCAATTTCTTATCTACGAGACGAATGCTTTCTTCTGAGACAGTTGTTACATAAACGGTTTTACTTCGCTCTTGTAAAACTTAGCTCAAACTCTCCAGCGAGTTAACATCTTTTCCTTGAGCGACTACATTATCTGCTGTGCGCTTTAAAACTCCACCGATTCCATCAGCCGGTCCCTTACCATGTCCAGATTCGCTGAAGTTGTATGTAATACTTTCAATTTGTTTGTACTTTTGTGGTAGATATTGAGTTGTAAGATAAAACATTTTTCTATTTTTATACTGAGTTGATGGACCATCGCTTAAGAAGTGCAAATGTTTGACAGTTGGAAACTGTTCAAAATAGTAGTCAAAGATTTCAGTCAAATGAGCAGCAATAGCAGATGGATCGTGTCTTAGCGATGCAGATAACGTAGCAAATCCTTGCTTGAAATTTTTTGTATATGCCATCCCTGTATGAAGAGTAACCATGGGTCGTGATGCCCCGAAGTGAACACTTTGAGGCTCAGAGCCGTACTTGCATACATAATTTTCACTAAAATCAATGAGTAAAAACAAACCATTCGGTGTCAATTTTTGTTGAAACGTTGAGGTAGCTTGATACTGGTGTTCAATTCGATAAACGTGTTGCATAAAGACATTCAAAGAATTTTCAAACAGTAATTTTAGTTCTTCAATGGTGCATTTCTTCGTTTCCTTGCAAGTGATTGTAACTTTAATTGGCTGGTTGGTTTTCCCGCTGATTCGCTCCTCTTTTTTCGTTGCCCACTTTTGATACTCAATTAAAACATCTTTGTTACAATGGTTCGATAATACAATGCTTTTACTTGTACAAGCTGTACATGTTCTTGCGAGACAAGCTTCAGTTCGTGGTAAACAGACAATAGAGCCTACAACCCTTTCAGATGAATTTTCTTCGATCAATCCTCTTTTCTGCATAGCTTTCACAAGAAGCAACATGTTTTCATGAGTAATGCAAAGACAGGTGTCTCGACTCGATACTTTTGGTGCAACAATAAAATATGGTCGTAATCTTGTGAATGTAGTATAACTCACGGCCTTGACACAGGGATTGTTAGTATTTTCACTGCAAAATTTTTTATATAATTCAACCATTGTATTATTTAAATAGTGTTTCTGCCTCTTTTCGCCATTCTTTGTTCTGCAGTCTTTTTTACCCGGACATTCATGACTGTTCCTTATGTAAAATTCTTTGACGATAATTTTTGTGACTTCGTTTACTCCAGATGGACGGCGAACTTTTTTGCAATAAATTTGAAAACTTTGACAGTCGGCTAGGCTTAATTGGAGCAATCTCTTTCTTAACAATTTGAATTTTACGATATTTTTTAATGATTTTTCCAGAAATGACTCGAGCAAGGACTTGTTTTTCTGTAGTCAAAGTGCTATTCTTGTACACATCTTTTAGCTGGCTTTTCAATATCTCACCGAACAACAACGACTCTCGAACATCTTCTCTCACCATAGCACCTTTCAGCAAATTTACCACTCTCTTCTCATGGACTACCAACAAGTCTTTTTTGTTCAAACTCTTTTCTTCTTAGCTTCTGCCTTTGCAATCTCTTTATTTTACGTTTAAGCTCATTTTGCTTGTGTTTAAGAGCATCAATTTCAAGTTTCAACTTTTGATTATTAACGTGACAACGTTTCCTTCTTTCTATCTGCTTAGCTTTTCCAAGTGCAGCCTGTTTCGACAACTTCATATTCACATTGTCTTTAGAAAGTGTGCTGCTCAAATCTTTTTCTTTCTTCTTATTTTTCTGATACCACCTTTTAAACGATTCTCTTCCTTTTTTCCTCCGAGCTGTCTTCTCTCTGTCGCTTAACTGATAAATGAGCCGAATCTTTCCTTCACGCTTTCTCTTATGCCATCTTGCCCGTTCAATTTCTTTCGCTGCTTCATAGGCTTCTGGATCTGCTTTAATTTTGGCTCGCCGCAACCACTCTAACTTTTTTTTCCGGTCAAGGCGCAATCTCTTGTGCTTCTCAGATTCATGTTTATTTTTTGTTTTTTGCTTTTTTCTACGAGTTTTTGATTCTTTATACTGATTTTGCTTCTTACTTGCTTCCATTTTTTTATTTGCTACACTACTCCGAGTTTGTGGTGTCATCTGTAAATGTAAAAATAATTTATTGATGGTTTATTACTGTAAAAATTATATACATTGCATTTGTATTATGTGTATTTTTATAAACATTATTATTTAATTTGTTTCGTAAATTGCGCAAGTAGTTAAAGCCATGGAGTTTAGAAATTGTAAGTTATATTGAAATTACGACTTACCTTGTACACTTATTTTAATTTCCGCTAAAAGTTTAACACATCTTTACATGCTTTTGAAATCCACTATGCAATCGTCGTATTTTATATAACTATAAAGAGCACATCAATACCATGGAGATTATTATCCTTATTTCAAGTGACTGTTTTCACTAATATTAGTAAATATTTTGATGCACTATGTGTTGCGGTAACTTATAATGACTCAAGATCATCTTTGTTACACTTGTTTTGATCGATAAAGTCGATTGTAAGTCCTGCTTTACCGACTGTTTCAACAATAGAAGTTAAATTATTTCAGGGTATCAAAATCCACAATTTTCAACGACAAATTTTGTTATTAAATTATTCTTATTTAAATGATAATATTTCGACCAATTTAATTGTTAATCTCCTTATACAATACTAAACTTTAATAATGTGCTTAATAATTAAAAATAATAAAAACAATAATAGTAGTTTTTTGCTTAGAAGTGTTCAAATCTGTCACTGACGACATCCACGGAGTTTAGAAATATGGATCTTATTATTTTTTTTTTAAATAAATAAGATTAGAAAATTAATTAACCACTATATGCAATCAATTGTTTATTTATCAAAGTGTAAGGGAAAAATATGAGACTCAAGTATTTTTCATGAACTCGTAATAAAAAATTGAATTGAAAGTCGGCGTGAGCAGTAGCCCAGTTTCTAGAAAACGACCCATATTATCTTAAAAAAAATGCAGTCTTTTTTAATTCAATATTTCAATTTTCTTGATTAACCCTTCGTTTGCAAACGTTATTTCGGCGCCACCAGTCTCTAAACATGGGTCATTTACGCACTGTCCATTTTTCACCTTATTAATAAAATAAAAACAATCAGGAAAATTTAATACTATTATTTCAAAGCTTCTTTATTGTATATCAACCATACAATTATTTAAAAATGATTTTGCCATAAAGGTTCCACGAAACATATGAAGTAACTTACTAAGATAGTAGTAATTTGCTCGTTTTATTTTGGCCACAAAAGACCTAAGTTTACAGATAAAGGGTTAAGAATAACTACCGTCTTGCATTGAATACAAAGTTCAATGCACGTGTGAAGCCAAAAATATTTAAACTACAATTGTTCGTTTAATGCAAGGAACAAATTGTTTTTTTCAAAGAAATGTGTTATTGAATGCAGAAACTTTTAAATAAGCTATTCAATTATTTCATTCGAGTATTTAGTTTCATTAATCGAAACAAATATATGTTTATATATAAGAAATATATTATTTACTAATTTTAGCAAAATTAGTTTTAAGCTAAATAATTGACCTCTTCTATTAAATGAATATTAATTTGAAATTAAGTGAAAAGTAACTATTACCTTGTAATTAAATATTTAACCAAAGAGAAAACACACGTATTTCATTTAATGACACAATGATTTAAAACAAACTCTAATATTCATTTATGTACTTCTAATATTTATTATTTACATATTTTCCTGATACACACACGCAAATAATTTTTTTGTTTGATCTAAATAAATTAATACTGAAATGAATGTAATGTTTTTTTGTTATGAAAATTGCCTTTCAAATAAATCAGTTTATTTCAACCAAATGGACGAAGTTTTCATCTAAATTATATTTTTTTTAATCAATTAAATTCAAAGATTTCTTTATTTAAATTGCATTATATATTTGATTAAACAAAAATATTATAATTTAAATCAATATGTGTTAGCTTTTAATGAAAAATATTACATTCAAACAAACGAAAATTCAAATAAATATATTCATTAAATTCAAACGATTATTTCGCTCAGTGATATGAGAATGCTTGCATAGAAATTTTATTTCACTACAATTTTAATTAGAATATTCGTTGGAGTTAGTATATATTATAATAAAATCATTTTTATGAAAGAATTATATAAAAAAAGAAGTTTGAATAATATTTATTTTAGTAAGATTTGATTTCGTATAGGATTGCAATCCTTTGATAGAAAACATTTCGGAAGGATGTTTTATATATAAACCAATGTATTCGACTTTTTTTTTACGAATAAAGCATATATTTTTGTGTGTGAGGATAGTTATTTATTATTAAATTAATTTTTATTTTTAGAGTTTAAAGGAAGTAGTTACATCCCCTTTACTGTAACATGTTAAATAATTAATTCTTTAATTACAATCTATATCAACAAAATATTATTGATTTGTCTCTCTACAGTGTATAATAAATTTTTCAAATAAAAATATAGCACAAAGTATTTAAATAGAACGATATATATTATATGTTATAGAGAAGAGAGGGCGTGTTTACGAGAGCTGCGCACATTCTCTGAGCATATAACCCCCCCCCCCCCCCCGCCCACTATGTCACCTCCTCATTTGTGAAAGCGAGCTAGGGCAGTAGTAGAGTAAGGGCTGGTAGGGAGCAGATGATTGCGGGATAAATCTGGAAAACACGATAAATAGTAGTATTTTAGCTATACGCAGATTCACAAAAATTAAGAAAGGATAATTTTATATACTTATGATTTGTGATGAATGTGTGTAAATAACAAGGTTAGTGTGATAATGAAAAGGAAAAATAGATAAGGGTAAAATAGATGAGTCACCAATGTTAATAGTGCAGCGACTAGTAGGCGGTACTGATGGGCGATCGAGTGCTCAAATGCGTGATAGTCACAGCATTCATTGGCGACTCGTCAAGACTAGAGTGGCGAAACAAATCGACGAATTCAACAAAATACAAGGGCTGGAAGCTTTAAATATGGTTGGTTACAAAGTGCTAGATCATTATTACCAAATTGTGTATCCCATATTGATATACAGAAAAAATGTTCCGCGTAGTAATAATAATGCGCTTTAAGTACGTTATGCACCGACATTTAGGCATGAAGAACTTACGCAGCTTGCAACAGTTGCAGCAGTGTAATTATGTACGTGTACGACTTCGGGATAAGATAGTGTAGTGCATATAATTAATGCGCTGAACGATGTGTGGTGAGTTTTGTGTATTTTCGCGGTGAAAATCTGGCGTGAACGGTGCCGCGGTGGAAAGGGGAACATGGCGTCGGTCTCAGTAGAGACTCCAGCCGACTGTGGGCATAGCTTCAGTAAGAAATCGTTTCACAAACCGACCTACTGTCATAGCTGCACGGATCTGCTTTGGGGTCTCAGACAGCAGGGGTACATCTGCGAAGGTATAACAGGACTTATACTAATTTGATAAAAATTATATTCCGATCATTATTTTCATTCATCTTTATGTTTTGTTTTTGTGCATTATGGGAAATTGCCTCGATTGTATTCCTCCTAACTTCACTCTGTATTTTCTAGACAATATTTCTATATTACACTAAAAAAAGCACAAAGACAAAAAAATTCAATTTCTCTGACCAAATACATGTAGTAATTTATTTCTCTGTCTATCTCAATATTATTCAATTTTCTTCGTTATCAGCAATTACATTCAGTACGAAATTTATTTGTACACGTCTTTTATTACAAAGAAGCATTTATAAATAATATATAACATCAATTGAATAGAAAAAGATTTTTGAAAACTGAATTTATATATGTACAAGATTGTTCAGATAAAACGAATCAGACCATTGACACAAAATGCTGTTTAACTTCGTAACTAGAAGAGGTAACAATTTGTGCTATAAGACCTTTTCGAAGTGTCTTTTGATTCATATTCAAATAGGTCTATAGCAAAATTTGCTATATCTTCTAGTTACGAAGTTAAACAGCATTTTATGTTTTGCATCATAGTTTGATTCGTTTTATCTAAGCAACGATGTGTATAGAGGGTGTAACGAAACGACCGACTTTTCTCGTAACTGGAGGTTCGGGGTGACAACTCGAGTGCAAGTGTAAAATTTCCTTCGAATCGTCCAAGGGGTTTAAAAGTTATTTCCATTTAAAATACACCCTTTTTCGGTTCTTTTCGAACGACTTTAACTGTGCATAATGGAAAGTGGGGAAAGTAAAAAATAATTCATGAACACCCCGCTAGAATGTAAAAATTATCGATCGCACGCGATAATACCTTTGCTATTTATTTTTTTAATCTGGCTATTAAATTAATTTCACCAATAGCAATATCCTTTTCATTACAATTCCAATTCAATTCAATACAAGTATCATTGATTGAATTGATGGAAAGAGGGAGAAGACGCAATGAAAAGGAAAGTATCAGAAGCTAAGATGTTGCGCGAGCGTACTGATAATGTAATAGACAATGCATGAGGTCATTCTCCTTCTACCACGAAGCTGAAGAGAATGATTCAAAATCAATGCATTGATGATAGAGAGAATTATTCTTACCCATTTAAAGTTCTCCAAGTTCCTTTAGATCGAAGTTTTTGAAAAAGCTTCAAACTGGCTCCTCGATCATTTCCAAAAAGCACACTATCACTGTTTTTACAATTAAACACTCGCGAATCTAAACAAATTAGGTATTAATCTTCGTTTCTTCAAAATACTGGTTAATTTGACACTTTTAAACTGTTTGAAGTAGGCTGATTAAGAGTGGTCGAAACACACACACAAATTATTGATTATTCTTTCTCTTTGTGTCTCTCTTCACAGCCTTACTTCAAACAGTTCAAAAGTGTCAAATTAACTAGTGTTCAGAAGAAACGTAGGTTAATACCTAATTTGTTTAAATTCGTGAGTGTTTAAATGCAAAAACAGTGATAGTGTGCTTTCTGGAAATGATCGAGGAGCCAGTTTGAAGCTTTGTCAAAAACTTCGATCTAAAGGAACTTGAAAAACATTAAATGGGTAAGTTTAATTTTGTCTGTCATCAATGCATTGATTTTAAATCATTCTCTATAGCTTCGTTAGTAAAAAGAGAATGCCCTCATGTATTACCTATTAAACTATCAGTGCGCTCGCGAAATGTCCTACCTTCTGATACTTTTCTTTTCATTGCGTCAAATTGCTCTTTCCATCAATTCAATCAATGATGCTTGTATTGAATTGAACTGGAATTGTTATGAAAAGGATATTGCTATTATTGAAATTAATTTAGTAGCCAGATTAAAAAAATAAATAAGAAATGTATTATCGCGTGCGATCGATAATTTTTATAATCTAGCGGGGTGTTCGTGAATTAATTTTCACTTTCCCCACTTTTCATTGTGCAGTTAAAGTCATTCGAAAAGGACCGAAAAAGGGTGAATTTTAAATGGAAATAACTTTTAAACCCCTTGAACGATTCGAAGGAAATTTTACACGTGCACTTGAGTTGTCACCCCGAACCTCCAGTTATGAGAAAAGGTGGTCGTTTCATTACACCCTGTATATATATATATATATATATATATATATATATATATATATATATATGATTTAAATCCATGGTTATTATATTTTTCTGTAAATATTGTTTTCCATTATAGATTTAAAGATAAAAAAGTATAGTTTTCAGTGTACAAGGGGCACATATTTTTTACACAAAGTCAAAATATATGTTATGCAGAGAGATATTCAGATTTATTGTCAAAGAGAAATTTTTAAATTTGAATATGTATATTATAATTAGAAGAGAAAACTATTGAAGGTTGATAAAAAAACTGCATTACCATTCAATTTGAGATATGTCTCCGGTCTTCTCGGCGTTTTAAACAACTGTGTGTGTTATATAAAAAGGAACATAAGATTTTTATGTTTTTATTTGAAAATAAGTCATACTGCATTTTCTGTGAATTGTATACTTTTAATTGTAGTAACAATTTTTCCCTTGGATTAATAACCCTATTGTTTCTTAGTGAATGTATTAAGTAAAAAAATAATGTTTCAGAAAAGCATTGATGCATATTAAGAGACACGGTAGTGTCTCGACGGCAAGTATACATATATATGAGCAATTCCACCAATTCGGAAACTGATTTACCGACGCACATCCCAGATTTTTTTGATATTCTCAGATCTTGTACCCTTTATTGATAAATGATTCTCTAATTTTTGTCAGAATGTTTTATCCATTATTTACGACGTGGTTATATTGGAAAATTTTTGATTTTAAGTACGTTCTATCTTTTAATTTATTTTCTATACTTTTTCAAATAACTTAATAAATTTTTTTCACGTGATTTCCATGTAAAAAAATCTCACCTTTCCAGTGGAATAATTGCTCTTCTAGTAACATCACTTTATACCGAAGAAATTAGCGTTTAAAGTGTAAAAATCAATTTTTCAGGAAATGCGTATTTTTTTTCGTAAAGTTGAGAAAATTTCACATGGAACCTGTAACTTTCAAAATGGGACTCCTATTAAAACTCGTCAAATCGATGATAATAATAAAATAAAAATAATAATATTAAATAGTTTACCGCAAATATTATGGACTATCTCGATTCTTAGGGACTTTTTTTCCAAGTACGACACTAGAGCCTGCAATATTTATTTGAAATGACTTAATTTTATTACTGTAAGTGCCTGGGTCTTTGCGTAAAAATCAGTATTACGTAGGAGTACCAGTTTAAATTTTTTTAATTGCTGTAATAGCTCCCCCAATGTGTTTTTTCTACTCTGTCTATCATTTTCTATTTTTAAATCAACTTCAAACCTACAAATTTTAAACTTTAAACTTTCAAAACAAGAGTATATTTAGGGTTGGGGGACAAAAAATTTGAGTTGGTACTGCTGCGTAATCTCGACTTTACGCAAAGACACCGGCATATACAGTAATAATATTAAATCATTTTGAATAAATATTACAGGCTCTAGTGTCATACTTGGAAAAAAAGTCCCTAAGAATCGAGATAGTCCATAATACTTGCGGTAAACTATTTATTATTTCTTTTTTTTTTATTATTATTATCGATTTGACGAGTTTTAGTAGGAATCCCATTTTGAAAGTTACAGGTTCCATGTGAAATTTTCTCAACTTTACGAAAAAAAATACGCATTTCCTGAAAAATTGATTTTTATATTTTAAACGCTAATTTCTTCGGCATAAAGTGATGTTACTAGAAAAACAATTATTCCACTGGAAATGTGAGATTTTTTTACATGGAAATCATGTGTGAAAAAAATTTATTAAGTTATTTGAAAAAGTATAGAAAATAAATTAAAAGATAGAACGTACTTAAAATCAAAAATTTTCCAATATAACCACGTCGTAAATAATGGATAAAAAATTCTGAAAAAAATTAGAGAATCATTTAACGATAAAGGGTACAAGATCTGAGAATATCAAAAAAATCTGGGATGTGCGTCGGTAAACCAGTTTCCGAATTGGTGGAATTGCTCATATATAGTCGAACGCTACCCTGTAACTTATACAGTAAGTTTAGTCGTCCCAATTTTGAAATCGACATATCTCTATGAATTATGCATTGTCATGGTTTAACCATAGCATATTTGAAGAAGGTTTTCAAAAAGCTTTCGAGTGAGACCTCGAACATTAAAAATAGTTCACACAATACAGAGATCTCGTACTCTATTGTCTAAATACTTTATACCGAAATATTACGATAATTCTTCAATCCTCGGCCGATGTCTTCGCCTTGAAGTTAGTCGCTTCGACATCATTTTTCTACTGCTGCGCTGCCAACCAATTTTTTATTTTGACAGTTTTCCTCTCTTTAGTGATAATGAGGTTGTATTTAGTGTTATCTCGCTCGAATTTTGATCTGACGAATTGTCAACTGTGTGTATATTTAATTAACCTGACGCAATGAGGTTAGTTTGTGATGAAAAGTGTCAATTTAGCAAATCCACGAAAACCTCCAGTTAATTATAATAAGAGAAACCAATAATCAGATAAGTGTAACATTCTATTTTACAATATAGAATGTAATAAGTTTTGTGGTACTTTGTGAAGTTTCTTTTTCAGATTAAATGAAAATAAAACAGCCCCTTTTTCATTGCAGAGGATAAAACTGACTGGATAACCTGAGATTTATATTCATAACTTTGCTAATGAAAAGTTTACGTTAAACATTAATGTGCATCAATCAGTATCAGGAGTATATTATTAGGTTGAAACTGTTAAGGTATTTGAAAATCATATATGCTATACTTTGTAACGTGACGAAATCCAGACGGGATTTTGGTCACGTTAAGAATCTTGAATTCTCGCGCCTAGCGCTCGATTGGTCATATCGCGAGAGCTTTCGAGCCAACTATAGCGCCGTCGCAAGCACGCGGCGAGAAAGGATCTACCTAGAAAACCGGCAAAAGGAACAGACATAGGCGCGAGACACTGCCTTTAAAACCGCCGAAGGACTAATATTTCGTAACCGTGTCTGTTTTGTCCTATGCGAATATTCGAATTAACGTTTTACCTAACGTTTAACATAAGAAAGATTTCACATTGATTGGTTGATGAGGACAACTTCTCTAAGCGCCAATCGTATTACAAGCGTAAGCTCAGAACCCGACGATAGGCGAAAGCCGCCGAAAAGCGACGAAATAAGAACGAATCGATTTTGAGGCATTCGGCTCTCGATCGATCAACGGAAGAGAGTTAATTTTTGTAAAGTCGGAGATCGTCAATGCGAGTGAAACAACGATTCTCTCGACTAATAAGCATCGCGACATTATAAAGTTAAATCATTTAATTATTATTGTGTAATAAAAATGAAGTTGTCATTTATTAAGATAAATAAAATTAGGAAAGAAATTTTGTTTCCCCAATTATTGTACATGTATTAATTGCAACATAATACCGTGTCGATAAAATTCAAATCAAGTAGGGTTTTCATAAGATCTTAACTTCTACTACAAATATATCCAACTAAAAATAGATCGGTCTGTTAAAAAAATTTAAGATGATATAACCTTTATATTTGTATCAACACGTATCTCAAACTTAAAATGGTGTAGCCATCTGATATTTGTTTAAAAATACTCTGACAAATAAAAATGGTTGATAGAAATGAAGATATCAGTTTGTTTCAACAAAATTTTTACTCACGGGTGGCGGAGCAAAACTTTTGCTACTACAAGAAAATATAGTTTATATTATATAAAATATTATAGTTAAAAGAACAAAAAGGATATTTAATTTAAGAATCTTTAACTTAAAGTAAATATACCAAGTCTTTTCTTAAATTTATTCTCAATTCAACCAAAATAGCGTTAGTTTAAATCAAATTATTAATAAATTAAATTAAAGAATTTATAATTATAAGAAAGTATTTATTTAGTTAAATAACATAAGTTTTTAATAAACTTTCCATTTAACCCATTAACGCCCAAAACGGCAAGAATCAAAGGTTTACTTTGCGATCAGATTTAAAATGCTAAATCTTGTTGCACATATCGCAAAATACCTTTACTTATGTTTTCGAGGTCGCTCTACAAGATGGTATAATTTAAATTATGATTTGGTTGCGTGAAAAAAAGATATAGTGACTTTTTCCTCAAAAAGTGCTAAAAATTTTGCGACAAAAATTTTAAAAGTTAAATTTTCTACTAAAATTTGATGTTCCTCTTCATTAAAAATGGGCACAAGTTGGCACAAACATTCCAAAGTTTCAAAATATCGTCCGTAGGAAATGAAAAATTCTTGATGGTCGAAGCAAAATGGTGGCAAACACGATTTTTTGTTACAAAATTTCACAAGCTTTTTTCTCATCAATTACGAACTTTATTGAAAATTTCCCAAGGATAAAAATGTCTTATAATTAATTGAAGAATATTCTAAATTTTTTTCAAATTTTTTATTAACAATTTTTTAAATTTCAGTCTTGTAATATTAGGAAAAATAAAAAATTGTTTATAAAAAATTTGAAAAAAATTTAGAATATTCTTCAAATAATTATAAGACATTTTTATCCTTGGGAAATTTTCAACAAAGTTAATAATTTTTTAGAAAAAAATATTAATCTCGTTTACAAGCTGAAATTGGAATATTTTAGCATTTTTTAGGGTCACAAGTCATTGATATTTAGTAGGTTACTTATCTTATACCCACATTTTTCCTATTTTCAATACTCTTTCTTAATGTTTGTTAGGAAAGCATGTTTTGCAAACATATGCGTTGCATCCTTTACAGAATTTGTATGTTTTTATGGGACATGATGAGCATTTGCTCTGCTTTTCTACACGTTTGGATACATGAGTTTGTGTAATTTCTTTTTCGGGATTTGCTAAATAATGCTTAGCAATATCTAACGCAAACTCTTTTGTAGACTTTTTATTCCCGGTACTAGCAGTATTATATATAACAACCGAGTTCGTAATAGATGCCTGAATCAAACGTGTAAAAACTACCCATGTGTCCATTTTTTACTTCTGATGCTAGGCAATAAATTATTACAGTGAGCATCATGAGTATCAACTCCTCCCATATATTTGTTATAAATATGAAAAGCGTGTGGAAATTGGATTTCTTTCTTTTCATGTTCTTTAGAACTATAACGCTTTATTGGAAGAGTTGGATTTACACCTGCCGCCGTAGATGCTATGGACACCGGCTTTGAATCCATTACAGTGATGTAATTTATTTGACTATTTTTGTCATTTTTAACAGCAAATGTTCCTCTCTCTGCCTTCTTACATATTTCGTTTTTAATTTTAACTCTATCATTCCTAATAGTACCTGTGGCTCGTAATCCTATATTTCGTAAGTGTAAAATCAAATCAAAACTTGTGAAATAATTATCAAAATAGACATGGTAAAGATTTATCTTTCGAGGAGTTGTATTATGCAGGAAATCTTTTAGTAAATTCATTACTACTCTGCTACCTAATGCACATTTCATCAGCACATTCGTTTCTATTTGATTCTTACCACAGTACAAATCCCAACCTAAGAGATAACTATTACTAGTACACAGTCCCCACATTTTTAATCCAAATCTTATTGGTTTTCCTCTAATAAATTGTTTCAAGCTCGTTTTGGCATATGATTTTATCATCATTTCATCAATTGACATTGCAGTTTGGAAATATCCAAATTGAAGAATGTTTTTTTGGAATAAGTTTATCAAAGAACGTACTCGCCATCCTTTATCATTTGGATTATTGTTTGATGCTTTAGAATATTTTATATGAGCTTTTATACTTTCGAATCGATTACGAGACATTACTGACGAAACGACGTTAGCAGACAAAAAGGGATCAGTTGACCAATAGTCGCGCTGTGATTTTCTTTTGTTAAAGCTTGAAAAAATTAAAATTCCTATAAATATATCTAAATCAGATCGAGAAAGTTCAAAATTATTTTCCTTTGTTGCTGCACTAATATAATTTTTGATTTCATCAGAAAAAAAGGATTCGAATAATTGAACTGGTGTACTTTGCACAATCATTTTTTTCTGGCTGTCAGATAACAGTGTCTCATTTTCAATTTGATCTTTAGAATTTTTTTCACCGTCAACCCAGTTATACTCATGTTCTGCTTCTAATTTAGTTAAATTTGGAGAATAACCCTGGTATACTTTTTTATATGACGTACAAGGAAAATCATTATAATTTTCATCGTCTGAACCAGAATCATTATCGCCAGAATAATTAGGATCGGGAATCAAAATTATTTGACTAGATTCTTCATGTGAACTATCATCATCAGATTCAATTTCTGACATTCGAACTTGTCGTTTTCTCTTCGACATTTTTCAATGATCAAATATTTAAGAATATAAAAACTTTAGATAAAGACTATATAAAACGTTACATGTGAAGTAAGAAAAATAATTGATATAAAAAAAGAAATATAATAAAGAATGAAGAAAAACTTATAGTAGACCGTTGATGATAGATTTCACTTCAATCAAAAAAAGTAAGCGCTAAAAATGTATTGCATACCGTCAGTGAATCTTTTTAAAGCTTTAAGTATTGTGCAGCTCTTATAAGAGAAGTCTGTTCACCTTATTAATATGAAATTCATTTTTTCTAAAAAACTATTAACTTTATTGAAAATTTCCCAAGGATAAAAATGTCTTATATTTAACTGAAGAATATTCCAAATTTTTTTCAAATTTTTTATAAACAATTTTATATTTTTTCTAATATTACAAGACTGAAATTTAAAAAATTGTTGATAAAAAATTTGAAAAAATTTTAGAATATTCTTCAATTAATTATAAGACATTTTTATCCTTGGGAAATTTTCAATAAAGTTCGTAATTGATGAGAAAAAAGCTTGTGAAATTTTGTAACAAAAAATCGTGTTTGCCACCATTTTGCTTCGACCATCAAGAATTTTTCATTTCCTACGGACGATATTTTGAAACTTTGGAATGTTTGTGCCAAATTGTGCCCATTTTTAATGAAGAGGAACATCAAATTTTAGTAGAAAATTTAACTTTTAAAATTTTTGTCGCAAAATTTTTAGCACTTTTTGAGGAAAAAGTCATTATATCTTTTTTTCACGCAACCAAATCATAATTTAAATTATACCATCTTGTAGAGCGACCTCGAAAACATAAGTAAAGGTATTTTGCGATATGTGCAACAAGATTTAGCACTTTAAATCTGATCGCAAAGTAAACCTTTGATTCTTGCCGTTTTGGCGTTAATGGGTTAATTAAAAAGCCTATAAAATATTTAATATAAATTCCATATTTCTTAAAATAACCAGTAATTGTTGGTTCTATAATTTGCAGATATAATTTTACTGCAACAAAAGTATTACCAGTGCTGACACATATGTTAAACCAACACATACAATACCTTTCGTTTTCTAATACTATGCTTTACTCATTCATATGTTTGAGGACTGTAACATTAAATGATGGGAATGAACGAATGCATTATTTATATAAATACATAACACCATCAGTTTTTAAATATAGACCTGAAACTCCTGAAAGAATTCGTATTAATAATGATGTGATGAAACTGCTGACGCTGTTTCTAGAAATTTTTTATATTTTATAAAGTAAAAGTTCATTAATACAGTGTGATTCACGTAAGACGCCCCAGAGCAGAAATACAAAAAGACTTGTATCTCTTTAATTGCAAGAGATATTTAATTTTTGTATAGGACCTTTTTAAAACCTCTTGTTATTTGTTTTCAAAGAGGTTGTACGATAAAATTGAATATCCTTTAAAGTTACAGAGATACGTTTCTTGTTGTATCTATGTCCTTGATGACTTACGTGAAACACCCTATATGCAGGGTGTAACAGCATGGATGCATATAATTTTAATCACATATTCTTAAGGATAAACTAAGTTGAAAAGTCATGTACTATTAATATCGTAAAACCATCATTGCTGAGATATATCAATCTTAAACCGATAAATAAGGGCTTTCATTCAACGGAAAAATGACTTTACTCTCACTTTCGTTGACACTTTCCTTTGGATAAACAACAGAAGCTCCGTACTTACCACTTATTCGTAAAGCTTCACGCATACTTGTGAATTATACCAATTATAAACATTATCTCCTGATATCCTATATTCTTGATCCAGGTGTTACATGAAATCTTTCTGCATATTTTTAAGAAGATCCTCGAAAGCGCCTATTAAGTTAAAAATTTTGGAGAGCAATACGGTGTTATTTGTGGATTAATTTTGAAGTCGTTTTATTTTTTCGGTGAGGCGTGCCATATGATGTGCTATATCTAATAAGGTAGTCGAGATATAAGTATTAATTTAAAAAAGCGATTATAAGAAATTTTATTTTTTTCGGTTTTCAAAAATCTTATGGTTTTATCTGATAGAACAGTTTGTTGCTTCATTGGATGAACAACATGAATCAAAAATAAATTCTCAAGTAAGGCCATAGATTTCTTTGGAAATTTTAACCAAAGTGGAAAACATGAGGTATTTCTTCAAGAATAAATAAGCCTTTCTTTATTTTTCGAAAGGACAAACCAAAAAATTACGAAACTTACAGCGTTCAATTATGCGGCGCTCCTGAATATATGTTATATCTTTGTTAATATTTTGAATATCGGTTTAAAATTTATACACCATATTCTCATGTTGGTATACTATTGAAATATGAAAAACAAATTTTTTTCGAATTGAACAACTAGACTGCTACCTTAATATATTCATTTTGTTATTATAATAGAAAGCAACATAAAATATTTAATTGGCATCATCTTTTGTTGCTTTCTTTTATAATAACAAAATGGATATATTAAGAACTCACTTCATTCAAATCTAGAGTGATATAGACTATTTGAAGAAATAATTCCACCCTATGCCGAGATAGGAAAAACTGTCAATAATGATATCGAAACTATTAATGGTTAACATGATGCCTGTCGCATTTTGGTGATGTTTTTCTAAATCAACTTATACCAACTTCTAAACAGGTATAAAAATGCTCAAAGAATATCCTCACTGGAAGCCGACGGAACAAGGTTTTAGGTACAAATAAAGTTTAATGTAGGTATTTAAAAAATGCAAAAATTTGATCATATGTTCAGGGGTCAAATGTTATGGAATTTGATGTATTTTTTTAGGTTGATTTTTTCTTTTCAGAGGAAACATTTTTACATTAATTAAATCCTCAATATAAAAATTTTTAGATTTTCGGGCCACCCTAATGATTATACGATAGAAGATATGAAAAAGGTTCCAGAAAGTTGAGGAAAAAATAAATGTGCTGGAAAAAAATAGTTTCGCGGATTTATGGAACGAAATGCAGCACAATTAAGCTTAAGAAGACCAGAAACGATAAATCTTTCTATAGCTACAAGCTTCAATAAGAAATATGTAAAAGATTTTTTTGACAATTTAAGAGAAGTAAGACTGAATATATCTTATGAACCCTAAAATATATACATATAACTGTGATGAATCCGGATGTACTAGGGTACAAAAATGTCCCAAAGTAATTGCTGATAAGCATTCGCGTCAAATTAGTCAAGCAACATTAGCCGAGAGGAAATCTTGTGACTGTATATATTGCTGTAATTGATACTGTAAAAAAGGCGACAAGTACATAAACCGTCTAAGATAAAAAATATAGTAAAATTATCCAATTAAAAAAAGTAGTGAAATCCAAATAATAGGCAAGTATATTTTTTTACCTCAGCAAAAGTTAAAATTTCGAAAAAAAAGGAACAAAAAAGCTACTTGCTGGGTCCGTATTATCCATGCACAGTGGGAAATTGAACCGTATATTGTTTGGATAACTTCACTCTGTATTTTAACATGAAGTTTGCTACACTACGCTATACCTGAACCACACACGGTTCATTTCCCACTGTTCATGGACATTACGAGCCCGGCAAGTGACTTTTTTGTTCCTTTTTTTTTCAAAAATTAAACTTTTGCTAAGGTAATTAAATATACTTGCCTCATATTTGGATTTCACCGCTATTTTTAATTGTATAAATTTACTATATTATTTATGCTAGATGGATTATGTACTTGCCGCCTTTTTTTACAGGCGAAGTCTGTTTTTTGGGGGATTTCATAACGTTTTGTAAGAGTATAATATTTAAAAAATTAAATTATTCTTTTAAATTCTACCGAGTTTAAAGAAATTTTCCACACTTCTCATGTTTTGTAACAGCAGTGCTTAACTAATAAAAATATGTACAGGGTGTCCCACGAACGATGGCCTTGCCAATACCATCGGATAGGGGACCAAAATCTGAGTAAAAAATTTGTAAAAACTTTTTTCCTAGCACCCTTGGTTAAAAAGTTATTTGCAATTAAAGATTATCGATTAAAATAGTCTTTCTTAAAGAGGAAGATTGTTTTGGTCGCATTTTAAGGCCAAAAATGCTAAGAGATTCTGTGAATTAGAATACTAAGAAAAACACAATGCCAAACATCTACTTGAACTTATTGGAGTGGTTGAAGGCCGATCGACAGTTTTGAGTGCGAGCGCCGTAAAAACAATCAAAACATAAACACACCATTACAATAGTCTCAAGTGGATGTTTGGCTTTGTTTTTTTCTTAGTATTTTAATTCACAGAATCTTGGCATTTCTGGTGTTACAATGCGATCAAAACAATCAAACAATCTTCCTTTTTAAGAAAGGCTACTGTCATCGATAATCTTTAATTGCAAATATATATAAGTTTTTAACCAAAAGTGCTAGGAAGAAAATTTTTAGAACTTTTTTACTTAGAATTTTATACCCTACTCGATGGTTTGGTCATGGCCATTGTTCGTGGGACACCCTGTATATTAATATTGAAAAAATATCACAGTCAACACATTGAATTTATTGATATTTGTAATGCAGTTTGCATTAATGAACTTTATAATTAATGCCCAGGCTACTTTTTTAATGTTTTCAGTTTCACTATAATAAAAATTTAATTAAATTTTTCATAATCAATAAACATACTTTCAACATATAAAAATAATTAAGTAAAATGCATGTTTTAATTAATTTACATTTTTTCAAGAAATAATATGTAAATATTTGTTGCATTACGAGGCCAATTCGTATTGGTAATCTTTTCATCATCTACAACTATCCAAGAAGAACCACTATGATGTAAAATAGAAATGTAGTATCCTTCGTCAAAACTTGTACCATTATGAAAGATTGCGCTAAGAATTTTATAAGCATTATCATTAATGCGCAATTTTGTAGTTGGAATACTTTTAATTCCACATTGCTGAATTTTTGTAAATTGATCATTTACTTGTTTAAAAAGTACCAGCTGAATAATAAGCACCTTACTTGTCGTGATTATTTCAACTTTTTTAAACTATTCCGTGCCATTACAAAGTTGACAAGGTAATTTTTGTTTAATCCATATTGAATAATTTTGTTTTATTAATTCAGTCAGATCATATGACTTTTTAGATTTTTCGGGAATATTAAGTAAAATAGAAAAGTTCGAAGAATGATGCAGTTTTGTTTTATCACATGTAACACACCATGAAGTTGTAGTAAAGTTATTTTCTACTATTGACTTCATAAAATGAAATTTGCTGCAAATATCTGTAATAAATTTACCAGCATCTTGTTTAAGATTATTCAGATACGTATTTCCTAAGCATTGCCTAACTTCATCAAAGGTAATAATACTTTTGTTAGTCTGATAGACATTTATAAAACGTCTTATAACATCCTTATCATCCAAACTAAACATGACACTTCTGATTGAAGAACAATATAGCATACATTGCATAGTAGCATTTGCATAAGAATAAATTTTATTATTATTTAAAATGTCTCTAACATTCCACACTAAATTCTTAGGAATTTCACTTTCAATTATTTGACATTCTTGAATATTCTTTGGAATCATCCACATAGTATCAAGCATTTTTCTAGTATTTCCTTCAAAAATACTTATATTCTTTAATTCAGGTCTAAACTGTTTTCGAAGCCTTTTGTACTCTATTATGGCTAATTTACTAGCTTTCACAGAAGCTGGATCATAATTATTAATGTGCAGTCCTTCTAATGTTGTTACTCGTGAAAGAGCAGCGTATGCTTGACCACAAGTAAAGATAGAGTTATCTACATCTACAACTGCAGTTTGTAAACTTAGCCCTTGACTTTTATGTACTGTCATGCCATAACTGAGACATATAGGAAATTGCTTTCTTATAACGTAAACTCTATCCATTACCTCAAATTTTACACTTACACGTTCAATCATATACTCTACTCCGGTGGACAATATGATTTGTACTTTTTCAATATCATCCTTATTATCAACGGATCGCGTTACTGATTTAACCGTAGCTATCGTTCCATTCACAAGACCTAACGTAATGGCAAGATTTTTTCTTAACATTATACGAGCTCCCAATTTAAGTCGTATTATTCTGGATAATCCAGCTGTTCGAGAACTGTCTTCATCCTCAGAATTTAATACTTGTAACACTTTTTTCTTTAAATACATTGGACAATATGTTGCATCATGAGCAATCAGTTGTATTTCGTCAGTCATCAGTCTGTCTAACATTGCTTCATTCAAAGTATCGCACTGACTACAGGTTGGTAGTAAACAAACAGTATCAGAGGATAAAACAGAAATGAAATCGCATAATTCTTGCATTCGATCTTCAATTTTAATACTTTTGAAATTTATCTTTTTTGAAAGTAAAATCTGAATATCCGAATTTTGTACAATACCTATTCTAATTCTCGATCAAATATCTTTATAAGTATTGTCGGTTTTTTGTCGCATATAATTGTCAATTCGTCATAGGAAAATAAATTTGTCCATAAATCATATGAACCTAAAGTGCCTAGGTAGTTTTTAATTTCAGTATTTGATAACTTTATAAAAGGTTGTTTATCACGTACAGGTGGCAATTGTAACAAATCTCCAAAGAATAATATGTGTTTTCCTCCAAACCAGCTATTATCTAAATCTTTGTTATTGAAGATTTCCACTAATCTAAGATGTATATACATTAGCGTTATATTTGAAATCATAGATATTTCATCAATGATTATTAATGTAACATTTTTAAGTTCTTCCCGAATAATTTTAATTGCTACATCTGATAAATCTCTATATTTAGCTGTACGTCAATGTTCAACTGGCAGTTGAAATACTCTGTGAATCTTTAGACCATCAATGTTAAAAGCTACTATTCCCGTAGGAGCACTTACAATGACATCTTTTTTCATGGTTTTTTTATCCAACATCTTATAGTTTTTATCAAGAAACTTTTACCCGTACCACTTTCACCACTAACGTACAGTCTAAGAATTTCATGATCGGTAGAAACAGCTTTTGTCACTTTATCAAAAACTCTTTTTTGATCGGAGTTCAACTCTGATATCATTTGTGAAACATCTAAATTCTCGTACTTATTTTGTACATCTTGAAAGTCTTTCATTGCGCCTTCTACTTTTATAGGTACACATTCTAATGTCAAATCATTTGAATATTTATCATCTTCATTACTTTCTTCAATATTTTTATTAATTAGTTCTTTCATGTAATGCATTCCTTTTTGAATGTCTAAAATACGTTCAGATATTTTAGTCCGTCCATAAGTTCTGACTGTACTGACACGAATGCTTCTGCGTATGTATCGCATCAACATTTCAATTCATCAGTATTTCGCCAAGGTTTAAACAATAATAGTAATGCATAGAAATATGCTTCTGGTTGCGTTTGTATATTATAATGATAATGATTAACTAAGCAACCAATTGAACGTTTTGTCAGATATAAATTATTTTTTGTTTTGAAATGCTCCACTTTTCTAATAGGTTCCTGTTTCACAGTATCCCATAAAAAACAAGCTTCGCTTGTAAAGAAAGAACGGCAAGTACATAAGTCGTATTTAGCATAATTAATATAGTAATATATACTATTTTAACCCTTCTTTGCATGATTTTTTTTTAATCAGGGTGATGTAATTAATGCTCTAGATTAAAGGAAAAATATTTTTAAAAATCTTGGTGTAAAAAAAAATGTATTATGTAAAAAACAATATGATGGAAATTTACATCATCATGCATTGTCAAATATTTAGCTCAGTACTAAATAAATAAAAAAATATTCTTTACTAAATCTTCTTTATTCTGTATGATAATTTAAAAAACAATTATTATTTTTATTTAAGCACAAATTGACGCCATATTTATTACATGAAATTGTGGAATAGCCTTTATATTTGGGAAATTTGCACCGGAGTGACCCACCTACTTTTGGCCAATGTTCAGCACCATCTGTTCTTATGTCTTTTGGAGGTGGTGGAGCTGGAGAACCTTTTCTTTTTTTTTATTATAATTTTTCTTCTAGTACACTGGTATTAGGACGCCCTCTTTTAGCTTCTCTGGTGGTTCCTCTGTTGCATATCACAAAGGCCAATTCATTTCTGAATTGGCCCATTGTAAGCAGACTCTTTTTAGGTTCACCTCTTTCTTGAGCATTTTTTTTATAAACAATCCAAGAGTTTATAACAGCTAGATCAAATAAATGAAAAAAAACGCAAATACCACCTTTTAGACCTCATTTTCATATGATTTCTGCCCAAAAAGCTATCCATGAGATCTACTCCTCCCATATGTTTATTGTACTCTTGGACAATAAACGGGCAAGTAATATCAATTTTTGCTTTTGTTATCCTGTCAAATCTATTGACTTTAGTTACAGGCAATGCTCCAGAATAAGAAGATAACAGGGTTACAATCTTATTATCCTTCCAAGCCACACAACTCAAATCTATACCATCATACACAGACACTCTTTCCTCAAAACTACCTCTGGGCACAGATTTTTTCAAGAAATTTTTCTTCTCTGGAAGTTTATTCTTTGGTATCCTGTTTTGTTGCACAGTTCCCACTGTGTAAATTCCTGATTTAGCTAAAAAAACTACCAATGGCAAAGAAGTATAAAAATTGTCAAATTATATGATGTGGTTTTGCTTTCTTGGCACGCCTCGAAGCAAACGAACTACAACATTTCCTATTGCACCAAGATCTGGTTCATCTCGGAGTTTCTCCATATTCTCTTGTCCAGAATATACTTCAAAATTGTGGGCATATCCCATCAAATCATAGAGAACATATAATTTAAAGCCCCATTTATGGGGTTTCTTAGGCAGATACTGTTTTAAAAAATGCCCTATTTTGATAGAACACATCTGTCCATCCACAGAAAGTCTTTGATTCATTGGCACTGTGGCAAATCTCTCATTGAAATGCTTGATAACAGGGCGGATTTTATAAAGCCTGTCATGTTCTGGATGACTTACAGGTTTGTCAAGATCATTGTTATTAAAATGTAATGATAACTTTATTTTCTCAAACTTGTTCAGTGGCATTGTTGAAAAAATGGGCTCATATCCAAACTTTGGCGACCAGTATGATCTTGTGCTAGGAAATTTGATTACTGACATGTATAATAATATACCAAAGAACTTATACAAATCATGTTCTGTAAATTTTATAGATGAACTGGGATTACGCTGTATTATATATAAATTTGTCTCCTCTACTAATGTTTTGATAAAATCTTCAGTGATAAAATGGTTAAAACATTGATATGGAGTTTCTAGGTGTGATAGACTACCTGAAGCAGTAGAACTTCCCAAGAAAGTAATTTTATCTGTGTCATACACCAGATTCCTTTTTTTCCAAATCAAGCTTCTTTTGTCAAATGCAAAACTGGATGAATACTGCAAATTGGATGAAGTTGATGGGTAAGAAGACTGAGGGGGTTCTTGATCTTCTGGTTCTACAAGAGGAGGATCAGTGTCAGCAGTTTCATCCACATCATCCACATCATCATCATCATCATCATCATGGTACCCGGCCCTAGGTCCTATAAAATTTTTTAAGAGGAGTATACTTTCTACCTCTTTTTTGAATATGACTGATGCGGGACGCTATTCGCGCAAGCGCACAATAAAATTGAATGAGCTCCATGGGAAAGAGGCAATATTGTGTAAAGGGTTATGGCAAATGTCAAATTACAAAATCAGATAAGTATTATTTTTAAATATTAAGATAATACTTATTTAATTTAAAGAAGCTGATTCTTTGCTTTATGTGTGTTACAGATTGCTGTTATAAAACTATTTGCAGTCGAATACAAGAAATCTCAGACTACCAAGATAGAGTAATCGGTGAATAGCTTTTGGAGTGGTCCTTTGAACAAATTTGCAAGCGAATCATTTGGGAGGAAATAACGTGCAAGATTCAGCAATTCATTGGAAGGAAGACTATAATTTCTCTCACCAAATTCTCTACAATACATCCATGTGAGATAAGGCTTCTTGTTTCTTATCAAACAGTAATTTTAACATTTCAATATAAACGTTGTGCATTGCTTTATGTTATTTTCTCTTTGCATATTTAATATTTATTTAATTTAAAAAAACTGATTCTTTGCTCCATGTGTGTTATAGATCTGCTTGTTGAAACTGGTTCTTCAAAGTAATACAAGAAATCTCAGACTGTACCAAGATATATTAATCAATGGATAGCTTTTGGAGTGGTCTTTTGAACAAATTTGCAAGCGAATCATTTCGGAGGAAATAACGTGCAAGATTCAGCAGTTTGTTGGAAGAAAGACTGTTTCCTCTCATCAAACTATCCAGAATACATCCATGTCAGATAACGCTTTTTGTTTCTTATTAAACAGTAATTTTAACATTTCAATATAAACGTTATGCAATGCTTTGTGTTATTTTCTCTTTGAATATTTAATATTTATTTAATTTAAAGAAGCTGATTCTTTGCTCTATGTGTGTTACAGATCTGCTTTTTGAAATTGGTTCTACAGAGGAATACAAGAAATCTCAGAATGTACCAAGATATAGTAATCGGTGGATAACTTTTGGAGTGGTTCAATTATTTAAAATTAATAATTGAATCATATTGGAGGAAATAGCTTGCAAGATTTAGCAATTCGTCGGAAGGTAGCCTGGTCTCTCCCGTCAAACTCTCTAGAATACATCCATATGAAATAATGCTTCTTGTTTCTTATCAAATTGAAATTTTTACATTTTTACTTGGTTTCTTTTTTAAAATTAACCATTTCGAAATTTAATGTTTGGAGTATTATATGTACTGTCGATAATTCTTAAGTAATTTGCATATTGTTATTTGCCATATTCGAAATGTTATTAAATATGTCATAATTTCTCAGCTTGCACGTAGAATTCTTTGAGCGTAGCTATCGTATTTCATTTTAGTGCTGTAAAAATTAATTTTTTGCTAAAACTTTTATGTATTATAAAGCATTTGGATTTTCCTGAAAAATCTCAGTTTTACTTATCAAAATGGAATACAAAAAGAATTCTTTGTACAATAACTGCAAAGGTTGCGATTGCTTTTAGCACATTATTAGTTCTAATGATAATTGAGGTATTCTGTTTTATATAGTATCTATTGTCTTCGAATTTACCAAAGAATTATATTGATAGGTTTTAAAAGAGAACACAAACTATGGTAGAGCATTTTTTTTATTCAACTTCTTCATTGTAAAATTTACACAAATTAATAAACATACATGCAATATATATTTATGTATTTAGTAGAATAAAAAATTTTATTTGTTAAAGATTTAATACAAGAGTATTATTTTTTAAACTATTATGTAATTTATTTGTATTTTGATTAAGTTCTAAATAAAGGCGATCATTTAATACTTTCTATCATAATTATCAATTCCTTTTTTGTTTCTATAGATTTCTAAAAAATCTCATCTCCTTATAATATATTTAATTTTTGTATTTCTGGTAAGGATTCTAACAATTTTGAAATTCCTCTTCTACTTCTTCCGATATAAGCGTTCAAATAATAAAATATTTTTGTGTTTGAAGTCATTTTATTCGTATGTTCAAACGTCAATTTCTCTCTTGCTCATTATGCAGGATTCACGCTTGGCTAAATATATTTTATAGGAAAATTGTAGAAAATATTTTAAAGAAAAGTAGAAAAGCTGTGTAATTTGTAACAAATAATTAACATAAACTTGCTACTCTCCTCAATCATAAGGAAATGATTATGATTGAGCAAACTGTTTTAAAATTAAATGTGATGCGATTTTTTAATGCGCACTGCATTTTAATTGCAGATGAAGCATAGAAAAATGAAATAATTTCATCAGAACGCAGTTACATTGCGAAAAATATCTTTTGAGTCTCTTATTTCTTAATTAAAAATTATTCGAAAATCCAAACATTTTACGATACTTTTTCCAAAAGAGAGAGAGAGAAATGAAAGCCTATAAACATACATCTGTTTATTTGTATAAAAATGAATGAAAATCATGTTACCGTTCTTTCAAGAATCTTAGTAGTTCAGTCAAGTAAAAAAATATATTTCACAAATGTTTAATTTATAAAAATAGAAGTTTCACGCATCAATTTAAAAAAATCATTATATTGTATTTTTAAATGACAGAGATATCCACGCTTTTATTAAAATATGCCTATGTTTAATCATAATTTGAATAAGCTATTCAAGAGTTAATAAAAACAAAGAAGGTATATTATAAAAGATTAGTAGAACATTTTTATTGTTTTTATTTAAAACTGCATCAAAATACAACAAAAGATAGAATACAAAAGACATACACACATTCATAGCTCTTTTCCTATAAAAAAAACTTAACATTTCTATATTAATCTGCCACTAGGCGCGTGTTATTTTTACGTAAATAAGTGCGTGAGGTGTCACGGACACCCCGTTTGTTTTACGTTATTTAATTGCTTGGAAAATTCGACGCCAATGGACTCAGCAAAACAGAATATCTCATTTATCATTACGACTAATGTACTAAAAGCAATCAAATCAGTCACAGCGCAAAGAATTCTTTAATTGTTTAATTTTGAGTAATAAAACTAAGTTCTTTCTGAAAATCCAAATGCTTTATAATAAATGAAGGATTTAGTAAATAATTAATTTTTACAGCACTAAAATGAAATACGATAGCTACGCTCAAAGAATTCTACGTGCAAGCTGAGAAATTATGATATATTTAATAACATTTCGAATATGGAAAATAACAATATGCAAATTACTTAAGAATTATCGACAGTACATATAATACTCCAAACATTAAATTTCGAAATGGTTAAATTGAAAAAAGAAACCAAGTAAAAATGTAAAAATTTCAATTTGATAAGAAACAAGAAGCATTATTTCATATGGATGTATTCTAGAGAGTTTGACGGGAGAGACCAGGCTACCTTCCGACGAATTGCTAAATCTTGCAAGCTATTTCCTCCAATATGATTCAATTATTAATTTTAAATAATTGAACCACTCCAAAAGCTATCCACCGATTACTACATCTTGGTACATTCTGAGATTTCTTGTATTCCTCAGTAGAACCAGTTTCAAAAAGCAGATCTGTAACACACATAGAGCAAAGAATCAGCTTCTTTAAATTAAATAAATATTAAATATTCAAAGAGAAAATAACACAAAGTATTGCATAACGTTTATATTGAAATGTTAAAATTACTGTTTGATAAGAAACAAAAAGCCTTATCTGACATGGATGTATTCTGGAGAGTTTGATGAGAGGAAACAGTCTTTCTTCCAACAAACTGCTGAATCTTGCACGTTATTTCCTCCGAAATGATTCGCTTGCAAATTTGTTCAAAAGACCACTCCAAAAGCTATCCATTGATTAATATATCTTGGTACAGTCTGAGATTTCTTGTATTATTCTGAAGAACCAGTTTCAACAGGCAGATCTATAACACACATGGAGCAAAGAATCAGTTTCTTTAAATTAAATAAATATTAAATATGCAAAGAGAAAATAACATAAAGCAATGCACAACGTTTATATTGAAATGTTAAAATTACTGTTTGATAAGAAACAAGAAGCCTTATCTCACATGGATGTATTGTAGAGAATTTGGTGAGAGAAATTATAGTCTTCCTTCCAATGAATTGCTGAATCTTGCACGTTATTTCCTCCCAAATGATTCGCTTGCAAATTTGTTCAAAGGACCACTCCAAAAGCTATTCACCGATTACTCTATCTTGGTAGTCTGAGATTTCTTGTATTCGACTGCAAATAGACTTTTACAACAGCAATCTGTAACACACATAAAGCAAAGAATCAGCTTCTTTAAATTAAATAAGTATTATCTTAATATTTAAAAATAATACTTATCTGATTTTGTAATTTGACATTTGCCATAACCCTTTACACAATATTGCCTCTTTCCCATGGAGCTCATTCAATTTTATTGTGCGCTTGCGCGAATAGCGTCCCGCATCAGTCATATTCATAAAAGAGGTAGAAAGTATACTCCAATTAAAAAATTTTATAGGATCTAGGACCGGGTACCATCATCATCATCATCGTTCTCCTCCTGCAACACTCTTATAACTTCATCAGCATCACGGTTTTCATAATCGGAATCTTTGTCATCAAGGCCATCTTCTGAGAGCCAACAGTCTTGCAATTTACTAAGATAATCTTCAATATCTCTATCATTCAAGTTTACCTAAAAAACAATATAAAATGATCATTAACAAAAAAATGTTTACAGTACATTACAAGTGAAGTTACTGCATAGTGATGTAAATTTCTATCATATAGTTTTGAGAAATTTATTCACAGTGTTTTGATATAAATTGTATATAAAATAACAAAAACATGAAAACAAACCTTTTTTCCACTCATTTTTACTTTTATTGTATTTTATATCTCCGTTTATTTCCATAAAACAATTTAAAATCTCGCTCATTTCTTCCAGTCAGAACAAACAGCGGAATGACAAGTTGTAGGCCTGGTAATTGACAGTGACGTTTGCTATTTTTTGACAACTGCGTTTCTTTGTACGCAATAGTCGTTTAAAAAGTTGCCAGCAACAACAAATTTATAGTACAAGGGTTTCAAGTACCTTTTTTTGTTGACTAAATATTATGATGGAAATTTCCATCATCATGCAAAGAAGGGTTAATAAAAAAAAATAGTGAAATCAAAATGCTAGGCAAGTATAAATTTTTGTTACCATGATGAAAGTTAAAATTTGGAAAAAGTAAAATAGTAACACAAAAATTATACTTACCGGGCCCGTAATATTCATGTGTAAGTTGCTATCTTGCAATTTAAGCGTTGCTTCTCATAAGTTAAAAATGTGGCTATTTAATACGATTGCATACAACGGGCCACCGGCAAGTATAATTTTTGTGTTACTATTTTCCTTTTTCCAAATTTTAACTTTCATCATGGTAACAAAAATTTATACTTGCCTAGAATTTTGATTTCACTATTTTTTTTAAATTAAAATATTTAATATTACTATATTAATTATGCTAGATACGACTTATGTACTTGCCGTTCTTTTTTTACAAGCGAAGCATGTTTTTTGTGGGATTACTAAAATACTGTGGTCTGTTTTAATACTTAAATGTATTTTCAAATTACTTTTATTATCACAAAAATTTTTACTAACATTAATATCTTTGTTTTCTCTATCACTTTTTCGCTTTTCTTTCATATAAGTTGAAGCTTTTTTCAACCGTTCTGAACTTGCTTATCACTTTCCTTTTTTCGGTTTTCATATATATAAGTAAAAGCTTTTTTCAACCTCTCTGAACGTTGCCCTTCTCTTTCCTTTCTTCTTAACGGGAAGGTCTAGACGTACCGAAGCGCCGCGTAGGGCCACTCACACCACCTAACGCGTGTGTGATGAGTCAGTTCTTTAGGTCACTCACAGATAGCGCAGCGAATGTTTATATTCCGCGGCCCAACTAGTGACATTGCAGGAGCGGCGTTAATTAATTAAAATTACCTGTACCTCGTAAACGATAAGAGATACGCAAAAACGGTTAAAATTTTGGGGGTGTTACAATAGGGGGGTCGAACTTTCTCAGCTAAATCATATCCCATGTAGCAATTTTTTTAACAATAATTAATTAAAAATTGCATAATACGGATGGATCATCTGTGCAAGTTCAATCCACCGGTGTTTTAGTTACAAAATTTTTACCGTATTCGCGTTTTCACCATTTTCAAGATATTTGAATAGGGCGCCCCGTAAAAAATGCCAAGAAGTAAATTACGCCTTGAAATATCTCGTAAACGGTAAGGCAAGGTTGCCAAGTCCGCCATCTTGAATAGTACTACGCTCTATAGTAAGTGAATTTTGATATAAGGAATGCAGACTGCACAAAGTATACTGCCAGCGGAAATACGTCAGTAGCCATCTTAAATGCAGAACGTAATATATCAAAAATTATATATATTATATTCACAGCCTGTCTCCGTGAACGGCGTGAACGAAGACAAATGTTTATTATACGGAAAAATAAAGTGTAATAAAGAAATAAGGAGTAGTGACAACTTTGATCTATCTGACAGCTGATGTACTTATGGTATAAGTGAATAAATAAAATAAAAATGCTTTTCCTAAATTGATTTTTAATTTTGATAAAATGGTCAAATGTAGCCATTAATTAATTAGATTTGGTAATAAATACAAAAAATGCGTTTTATTATAACAAATGAGTTGAGGTAAAATAAACTCAATGTTTTTATATTAATTTGTTAACAAAAGCATTTTTTATTTATTATTGAGTCCAATAAGTTAATGGTTATTAAAAAAAAAATTCTTTGTAATGAAAAAAAAAATGAAAAAATTTTAAACTTCACCAAGACTCGAAACCGAGCCCACCGAATAAGAAACGGCAACCTTACCGCCTGCGCTACAGGGCTCACATGATTTACCAAGAACAAAACAGCCTTTTTAAAGAGTGACTACAATTCTTTTATTAATTCGTCATAAATGATCAAGAATTAGCTGTAATAATAAATACATTTATCTACATACCATTATTGCACTAAATTTATTGTTTTTAATTTGAAGCATACATTTTGCATGAAGATATGATAATTTAAGGGTAACCATTCAGTACTCTATATACAAAACTATTCATATGCTCAACTATCATAAATTAATTAAGTAATATTATAATATTTGTTATATGTAGTCGAATAACTATGATAAACGAGCATATGAATAGTTTTGTATTTAGAGTATTGCATGAAGACCCTTAAAGTATCGTATCTTCATGTAAAATATATGCTTCAAATTAAAAACATAATAAATTTAGTGCATTAATGCTGTGGAGATAAATTTATTTATTATTGCAGCTAATTCTTTATCGTTTATGACGAGTTAGTGAAAGAATTGTAGTCAGTCTTTAAAAGGCTGTTTTGCTCTTGGTACATCAAGTGAGCGCTGTAGCGCAGGCGGTAAGGTTGCCGTTTATCATGCGGTGGGCTCGTGTTCGAGTCTTGATGAAGTTTAAAATTTTTTCATTTTTTTTTTCATTACAAGGAATTTTTTTTTTAATAACCATTAATTTATTGGACTCAATAATAAATAAAAAATGCATTTGTTAACAGATTAATATAAAAACATTGAGTTTATTTTACCTCAACTCATTTGTTATAATAAAACGCATTTTCTGTATTTATTACCAAATCTAATTAATTAATGGCTACATTTGACCATTTTATCAAAATTAAAAATCAATTTAGGAAAAGCATTTTTATTTGCTTTGAGTTATTAGGTAAACGCAGCACCACTTCACACGGATGACACGTAAAAATGTCACGGTTAGCGGTAGTCGCTCTTCTTCTAAAGCCAATGTTGCCTGAAGTCCAAATCACACCTATGCTCTCCAGGCATAGTTGTGTTAGTACCGCTTCCCTTTAAATTTTCTATACTGCTGCTGGCTAGCGCTTATCTTCATTTTTGTTGCTAAAAGCTTGATTCTGGCATCACTGCCGTGTGGAACTATTAGTTTGCTAATAAAAGCAGAGGCTTAATTTTAAGAGATTGCAACATATAGTAATTAATATAGATACAATTGTAAAAAGAAAACAAAAATTTTATTTTACATATATTAACTTTAAATAAAATTTCACAAAGTACTGTAAAATATCTTACATGTTATATTATATATCTAATCTGTCAGCTTCTTTATTTTAATATTCATCTCAATTATCACAGTTTGATCCTCAGCGATGACACAGAAACAACATTATGGTGAATCTATTCTTTTTGTTTTAATGTTCAATCCACATAGCTCCATTCTCAGCATTGACATAGTAAACACTTCACTATAATTTAATCTGAAACAAAATCCCAAAAAGTACTATATAAAATCTTACATTTTAAATTATAAATGTAATCTGTCAGCTTCTTTATTTGTATCGTATTTACCCAATGTGTTGACTTGTTTATTTTAATATTCATCTCAATTAACACAGTTCGATCCTCAGCGATGACACAGTAACCATAATATGGTGAATCTATTCCTTTCATTTTAATGTTCAATCCACATAGCTCCATCCTCAGTAGTGACATAGTAAACACATTACTATAATTTAATCTGAAATAAAATCCCAGAAAGTACTATAAAATATCTTACATTTTATATTATATATCTAATTTGTCAGCTTCTTTATTTATTATTGTATTTACCCAGTTTTTTCACTCGTTTATTTTATTATCCGTCTCAATTAACATAGTTTGAATCTCAACGATGACACAATAACCACATTATGTTTAGTCTATTCCTTTATTTTAATTTTGAAAATCCGCATAGCTCCATCCTCAGCACAGTGACATAGTAAAAACATTACTATAATTTAATCTGAAATAAAATCCCACAAAGTACCACAAAATATTTATATCTTACATTTTATATTATAAAATTTATTGTTATACTTATCTAAAATGTTAAGTCCTTTATATACTTTTAAACATTATTTTTATGTACATTTTACAAATTTCGTCACTTTATTTATTCACTTATACCATCAGTATATCAACTGTCAGTAAGATTAAAACTGTCACTTTATTTCTTTATATTACTTTATAACTTGCGGTATGTATGTACGATACAATAATACTAACATTTGTCTTGGCTCACGGACCATGCATTATGTATTTTGAAATTAGTAATTAGAAATATCTATATTGCGGTCCCTCTACAGTCTCTACCCTCTGACGTATTTCCGCCGACCAGTAGTATCAGCAGCGACTATAGCGTAGTACCCAAAATAGTACTACGCTATAGGATATGTCGCTTTTGGGTACTACGGTAGTACCGAAAGTACTACACTTGGCAACCTTGGGTAAGAGATACGCAAAAACGGTTAAAATTTTGGGGGTGTGACAATAGGGGGGTTGAACTTTCTCAGCTGAATCGTATCCCATATAGCAATTTTTTTTTATATTTTTTTAACAATAATTAATTAAAAATTTCATAATACGGATCATCTGTGCAAGTTCAATCCACCGGTGTTTTACTTACAAAATTTTTACCGTATTCGCGTTTGTCTCACCATTTTCAAGATATTTACATAGTGCGGCCCCATAATAAGATTCAGAAAATCTTATACATTTTTCGAATAATACAACAACGTGTTTCGTTCAATGTAAGGCACAGACACTGTTAGTTACTCGAAAATTATTTGATTTTTCTCGGTAATCATAAGAAAAGAGGCAAAAGTACTATTACTTTGAACTTTTTATAAGGTCAAACGTATATATATACAATTGCCTATATAAAAAATAAGTTTAAACTCCTTTTTCTTTATAAACCGCATGGTTTACAGTTTTTGTCAGTTTCTTCAACATAATGAGAAAAAACAAAAACCATAAGCCATAGTCATTCTCATGACATTTTTTTTTTTTTTTATTATTACTATTGAGAAGGGGAAATGCTTTATGCATCTTCCAGTGGCTTGAGCCAGAGGGTATGTGGGACTACTAAACGTTTACCCACTAAAACCCCTCCTCATATGGTTTACAAATATAAACTATTAGTCGGAAACTTTGAAAATTATCAAAATTTCCAAAACTTTTTTCTATAAGCACTGTACTATAATGTACAATTGGCCATATAGAAACATATTGTTAAAAAGAAGAGCACCACCAACTTTTCCTCGTTTAAAATTAGGCATTTCAAACGAATATATGTGTATAAAAAATAGTATCCTTTATTCCTTTGGAAAAGCTAGCAATTCTTTCTTTTCAATAATTTTTATAAAATGTTTCCTCTTTTCCGAAACATTTACTGAGTATTTTTGTTCACTTGGGTCTCCACCCAATGCTATAGCAGTTGCAAAAGCTGCAGCATATATACCGCAACTAAATGCATCTGGTTGAGCTTGGACCCTTGGACAGTGAATGTTACATTCTTTTATCCAAGGGTATCTTAGAGATATGTATTGTCGTTCCTCTTTAGAAAACTTCTTGTACGTGCAGTTTGGTATACTGTCGTACACAAAAAGCTGTTCTTCGTTGACATATACACATCTCCAATGATTTGTATGATTACCACCAATAATTGCAATGCCCTTAGGTTTTGTTGCAGATATAACCAAATTTGGATATACGTTAAACAAAACACTTTCAGTTTCAATATCCGTTTTCTCTCTTATGATACGGAGAATTCCATCGAGACTCTGATCATTGCAATAATTGTTTTCCGGTAATACATTCTCAATAATTTCTTTCAGAGTTGTGTGTGAATCATCGAAAAATTTTCGACGTTTCAAAACGGTATCTGGTGTATCACAATGCTTCGATACATCCAGTATAACGCAATCATCATCATCATCATTCTCTGAAAGATTTATTGATTTTCTTTTTTCGCATGCAGTGCTATTTCTCTGCTTTTTCAGCTGTTTAGCACTGCGTGCCTTTTCTTGAGCATCTACAATGTATTGTGGATTGCGAATAGGCATATTGCGATTGTATCGACTATCAATGATCTCAGGAAGAAGACAATGTTCATAAAATTGTGTCAACTTTACTTTCATTTCTTTATTCCAGAAATCATCGTCTTTGCTTACTCGCGTCCAAACAATACTTTTGGGTGTCCATATTGCAAAGACGCAATATTCTCGATGCGTTATATGTAATTGTCCTTGCACCTGATAATAATGAATATGATTTCTATTCATTTGATATCCATTATTATTTTTTCGAAGGACTGCGCGCCACGAGGGTAACGAGTCTAGAGCATCTTCCGCTGACATACTTTCTGCTGACGATGGGCATTTTATCTCAACTAGCCCATCGTCATCTATCAATCCGTCAGGTGATGCTCCCAAGTATGGATACTCGTTATCAATAAATAATCCGCAAATGCGAATACATTTATTTAATATCGTTTCCAATTGTTTCCTTGCATTAGATTCATTTTCTCGACCATAATGCAATGCCACGTTATCAATGAACGAGGCAAAGAAAATCTTTTTAATTATAGTCGCACAAGACGTCGTTGGACGCCTGCGACATATTGGTCCGAAATTGGATGCCGTCAACATATTTTTTCTTAGAGACATCCATAAATCGGATTTGGCTTGATTTCTCGTTGCGATTTCAATATCACAAGAATTTACTTGATTTTCTCTTAGTTTATCAAGTAGAATCTCGCGCTTCCTATTGAAAACTGTTTCATCGAGATCAGGCCTTTGTGCGTTTAGTCCGTAAAATTTCTTATCATTTACGAACCATTTGTCACTTTTTTCTTTTCCTTCTTTTGCTTTATAGGCTCGAGTACTCGCTACTTTAGCCTGTCGCTGTTTCTCAAGCGTTAAAACAGCTGAAGGAATTGTTTTACCAGCATAAACCAGAATCTGACCTAGCAATTGGCTAATTTTACTGACAAGTTCAATTAAGCAGACACTATGCTAAACTTACTAGGCAAAAAGGCAAAAACTATGGCCATTCTACGGTATAAAGAAAAAATTATTTTTAATTTTGTGGCTTGTCCCTTCATAAAATGAAAAAAAGGCTTATTTATTCTTAAAGGGATCCCTCAAGCTCTCCGCTTAGATTGAAATTTCTAGAAAAGACTATGGCTTTACTTGAGAATCTATTTTCAAGTCGCTTTGCTCTTCCAATGATGTAGCAAACTGCTCTATCTGATAAAACAATAAGATTTTCAAAAACAGAAAAAAATACAATTTCTTATAATCGCTTTTTTAATATAATACTTATTCCTTGACTACCTAAGAACAGTTCATATGCCGCATCACCGAAAAGATGAAACGACTTGAAAATTACTATTTGAATAACACCGTATTATTCTCCAGACTTTTCAACTAAATGGGTGCTATCGAGGATCCTTTTAACAATAGGCAGAAAATGAATTTTATCAACACCAGGATCAGGAATGTAAAACATTAGGAGGTAATATTAATAATCGGCATAGTTGCGTGTATGTGTACATGCGTGTACGACAATACGGATCGGCGGAGAGGTACAAACTTCATTTGGTGTTTGAAGAAGAATTTGTTAAATCCTTATTTTCTCTTTAAGGATAAAGGTTTGCTGGATTTCTTCTTTTGTGAAATTAATCAACGCAACCTTACGTAGAAGTGTGTTTATTTGCCCTTCTCCTAGGATAGCTGATTAGCAACTAACTTAAAATTTTGCGTAGAAGGAGTTAGAGGTTTGATTTAGGAATAGGAATAGCCCACAGATGGAGCGATCAAAGCCAATAATAATAATAATGGAATACCTCTTAGGTTGAGGAATACAAATCAAATTTAACATGCCCCCCGCCATGGGGAGGAAAACTTCCCATCAGGTACAAACAATGCAATTATGATATAAGCATAGGATTTTAAACAAAATATGCAAATGATTCGATACAATTTTATGCAATAATCTTAAAATAGTTTATTTGTCGTCTGGCGTATTCCGTACTGGCAGAGGACAAATTTTTGCCAATGATCTAGTGACTATTCCACTTGTCGTTTTGACTGAAGCCACTCGAATTATGCTGTCCTTGCCTGGGTGCGTCTCAACAATTCTTCCAAGCTTCCATTTGGCAGGAGGAAGGTTGTCATCTTTTAATAAAACAAGTGTGCCAGGCTGCAGTACAGGAAAAGGTTGCATCCATTTGTTGCGCATTTGCAACTCCGAAACGTACTCCTTACTCCAACGTTTCCAATAATGTTGCTGCATTGCTTGAACTCGCTGCCAATTGGAGAGGCGAGAATCAGGTATGTGCTCCAATGGAGGATCAACAACTGAGGTAAACGTTCTGCCAATTAAGAAGTGTGCGGGAGTTAAAGGAATAAAGTCATTGGGATCCGTTGACAAAGGTGAAATAGGGCGAGAATTAAGTAGGGACTCTATTTGCGTTAAGAGAGTATAAAACTCCTCGTATGTTAAATGAGCAGTTGATGCAACTCTTTTCAAGTGAAACTTCACCGACTTTACGCCAGCTTCCCATAAGCCACCCATATGGGGTGAATATGCAGGTATGAAATGCCAATTAATGCCAATGGAGCCAGCAGCTTCACCCAATTTGTCACCGTTAGATTTTAAAAAGGAACCAAGATCATTCAACTCGTTGTGAGCCCCGACGAAAGAAGTACCGTTATCCGAATGTAAGCTTGTAGGTTTACCGCGTCTTGCAACAAACCTTCTCAAAGCGGCGATAAAAGTTTCTTTAGATAAATCAGTTACGATTTCCAAGTGCAAAGCCTTTGTGCAGAAGCACACAAATAAAGCTATGTAGCATTTTTCGAGCTTGGAACCCCTACCCTTCTTATTTTTAATTAAAAACGGACCAGCATAATCAACACCCGTAGAACTAAATGGGTGTGACGGCATGACCCTAGTTTGTGGAAGATTTCCCATCTTAAAGCCTAGTGTACTAGGTTTTGCTCTGGCACACCTTACGCAACTATGGACAATACCTCGTACCAGATTTCTGCCACGAAGTGGCCAAAACCTTTGACGAATCGAAAAAAGCAAAAGCTGTGGACCAGCATGAAATGATTTCAAATGTTCGTCAAGTATGATACGCTTGGATAGTTCATGCTTGCTAGGTAGTAATAAAGGAAATTTTTTATCGTAAGAATAGTTGGAATTGGCCAATCTTCCGCCTACTCTAATCATACTCTTATCATCAATGAATAATGCCAAACGAGATAATTTAGTTTTGATAGGCTGATCCCTTTTCAAAGTTTTGATCTCGTGGCTAAAGCATTCCTTCTGTACGCATTTAATTAGGAAAAATAATGATTCATTTATTTCCTCAGGAGTGACAAAACTCGTTTTTGCGGAACTACGCCTTGATTTGATAACGAAGCGTTGAACGTAAGCGAGAACCCTACAGGCCTTGTCAAGGTTGGAGAATTTTTTAAGTAAATATTCGCAAATTGAATTCGGAGTTTGGCTAGCTGCTGAATAATTGGCTACTGTTTTGACTTCCTCCATTGTAATGGGATTTACTATGTTTATTGGCCAATTACAAATCTCTTCTTGTAAAAAGCTAGGACCTTGCCACCATAAAGAATTCCTTAGAATATCTCGCGGATAAACTCCTCGTGAAAGGACGTCCGCCGGGTTTGTGAGAGTCGGCACATAACGCCACTCTTGGAAAGTTGTGAGTTCCTGAATGCGAGATATCCTATTGGCTACAAAAACTGGTAATACATTTGGTTCCAGCCTTATCCACGATAAGACAATTGAGGAATCGGACCAATAAGTCTTATTATAAGTAGCGTCATTAAGAGCATTTGTAGTTGCTAACATCAGTTCGGACAATAAAACTGCTGCACAAAGTTCGAGTCTAGGTATTGACTGTGTTTTTACAGGGGCAACTCTTGACTTAGAACAAAGCAAACTAGTATGGACTGTATTTATTTTGTCAACACAACGAGCGTAAATGCAGGCTCCATAGCCATATTTTGAAGCATCGGCGAAACCGTGTAGCTCAAAACGAGTATAATCTTTGCATGAAACTGACCGAAGTATGTTTATCGAATTCAAGTGTTTCAATTGACCTTTATACTTGGTCCACTCCGTGTGCAAATTAAAAGGTAAAGACTCATCCCAAGAGAGTTTTTCTTGCCATAATTTTTGCATAAATATTTTTGCTAATATCCTGACCGGTCCGAGCAAGCCGAGGGGGTCGAAAATTTGAGAAATTTCAGATAAAACCTTTCTTTTTGTGACTCCTTTAGATTCTACGGTTTGAACCGTATATTCAATTGTGTCGGAACGACAATTCTACTTTAAACCTAATGTTTTAGCTGTATCTTGCATGGAAGAAAATGTAGATTTCTCATGCTCTTTAGCATCAGCTACGCCTTTAATTATGGACCGTTCGTTAGACATCCATTTTCGTAATCGGAAGCATCCACGTTCTAACACCCTAGTTATATTGGACGCGATAAAAATCGCTTCTTCGACCGTATCAGCACCGGTGAGTAAGTCATCCACATAAAAATCATTTAGAATGACCTTGGAAATGACTGGAAGCTCTTTCTGACATTCATAACTTAGCTGGAACAAAGACCTTACGGACAGGAAAGAGGCTGAGGCTGTACCGTAAGTGACCGTGTTCAAGTTAAAGGTTTTTATAGGTTCTTCTGGATTCGAACGCCATAAGATACGTTGCAAAGCCCGCTGTTCTGGAGCAATTAAAACTTGCCTGTACATTTTCTCCACATCCGCAGAAATTATATACAGGTGCTTTCTAAATCTAATCAGAATATCGAAAAGTGGCGCTTGAATGGTTGGACCAACCATTTGAACGTCGTTCAAAGATATTCCCGATGTAGTGGGGGCCGAACCATCAAAGACAACACGTATCTTGTTGGATTTAAAAACGCAATGGTGCGGAAGATAGTAAGAAGGTTGAGAATCTACATCACTTGTTAAGGTCATGTGCCCGAGACGTTCATATTCATCCATAAATTCTAAGTAAGATTTTTTAATTCGGGCTGGCGATTTAGTTTTTTCTCGAGGCTTAATAAACGCTGTTCCGCATGTCCACGAGAACTTCCAAGTTTACCGACGTTGTCTCTTAAGGGAATGCTTACTATGAATCTACCATCTTCGTCGCGATTAAATGTGTTCACGAATATTCTTTCACATTCTCGTTCTTCAAAGGATTGTTGTTTGCGGTCCTGAAGATGTTCTATTTTCCAAAAATTTTCGATTTTATCATCTAATGATAGATTGCAGATTGGTTTGGATTGGACCTTGCTCGTAGAGGTAATTGAAACGGGTCCACCCACTATCCATCCAAGTTTGGTCTTTTGTAATACGAGTCCTTGTCGATTTAGTGCAACCTGTCCAATACATAATAAACGCCAAAACCATTCAGCACCCAACAAAATGTCAACTTTGCCAGGAATATTGAAAGAAGGATCTGCAAGCTTTAAATTCAGCGGTATCTCATTTCCACATAAATTGATCGGTTGGTGAGGAAGTTGCTCAATTATTTTCGGGGCAATAAGACAAGACAATTTTGTTTCGAAAGAGTTATGGTGAGTTGACGAGTGAACAATGCATTTGTTTTTTATAATGAATTCAGAACTTTCATCTAAGGTTTCTATTGGTATGTTTACAGGGATTTTACGCAACTGAAGCTTGTCACACATGTACTCCGAAATAAAATTGGACTGAGAACATGAATCCAAAACTAGCCTAGCATGAATAGCAATGCCGGTGGGACCTCGCAATAAAACCATGGCTGTAGCTAACATGTTTTGAGTTATCGCGCTATTGGAACAAAAAGATACGGTAGGAGCGCTGTTCGTATCTTCAAAATGAATTAGCGTATTATGCTTCCTATTGCATTTCCTACAAGGACCGCCTTTACAATTGGCCATCATATGCCCCTTTCTTAGGCAATTTAAGCAGGCGTTAAGCTCCTTCAACCTTTTTGCACGTTCTTGTGGCGATAGCGCCAAAAATATTGTGCAGTTTTGAAGGTAATGCTCTTGTTTGCAAAGAATACAAGATTTCACCTTTTCCGTGGTGGCAAATGATTTAATTTTATTTTGTCGTTTTTCAGCCGATGGCTCTAATCTATTTGAAAACTCAAGCGTACGTAGAAACTCTGCGCGTGAAATTAAGAATGAGGTAAAATGGCTCAATTTGGGAGCGTCTAATCTAGCCTTTTCCTGCTCCCAGCTACGAGCAGTAGTCGAGTCAAGTTTAGCGGACATGACATAAATAATAATAGAGTCCCAAGATTGTGTGGATTCTCCTAGTAAGGTCAAAGCATGTAAATGTTTGGTTACTGTATCTAATACCTGACGAATTTCATCTGATGATTCTCGTTTCATGGGTTTCAAAGAGAAAATTGATTTTATGTGATTATGTATAAGCAATTTTGTGGAATTGTAACGGTTACACAAGGCATTCCAGGCACATTGGTAATTAAGCTCAGAAAATTCCAGAGATTTGATAGCTTCACTCGCATTGTTGCCCAGTGAAGCCCTCAAATAATGGAACTTCTGTATGTCATTTATAGACTGATTGTTATGTATCAGAGACTGGTAAGTGTCCCTAAAGCCCAGCCATTCGGACAAGTCACCGTTGAATTTCGGTAATTCGATCGTTGGCAGTTTAATGTTAGGCGCATGTAATGGCACCGCGTTATCAATTTCCGCCACAGGAGAAGACTGACCTTGACCGTTGGAAGAATTATTTGAATTCTGTTGCACCCGTAAACCTCGCGCTAGTAATTGTTTTGCTAATCGTACGATTTCAAAGTATTGCGTTTCGAACATTTCGCGATATTGGAAGGTTTCAACGGAGTCATTTGTAAGTGAATCTATTGCCTCCTGTATAGCATCGTACTGGTCGAGAGTTTCCTTAGCCCTAGCTAGTCTCAATTCTACTTCTTGTTGAAGTTCGTCATCTAATTTTTCGCTTGTATTGGGATGCGACGTCAATGTATTCGATATGAAGTTTTTGAAAACAGTTAGCTTTGCCTTAAGACAACCACGTTTTTTGTTTAAAGCCTCCATTAAAAACACCGTGCAAATAGAGCTGGAAGAAAGGGAATAGGAAATGAAAGGATGCCCACTTAGCTTAAGAACGTTGCTGATGAGTTGCGTTTGTTTGACCTTTCCTTGATGGATTGAAGTCACCGAATCTTGTCTTATGGGCCAATTGTTTCACCATAAGTTTGGAATTGTTGCAGTTGGTTCTGCTGATTACCCAATGTGATAAGAGATCCGGCTCGAAGGACCAAATTATGTTAAATCCTTATTTTCTCTTTAAGGATAAAGGTTTGCTGGATTTCTTCTTTTGTGAAATTAATCAACGCAACCTTACGTAGAAGTGTGTTTATTTGCCCTTCTCCTAGGATAGCTGATTAGCAACTAACTTAAAATTTTGCGTAGAAGGCGTTAGAGGTTTGATTTAGGAATAGGAATAGCCCACAGATGGAGCGATCAAAGCCAATAATAATAATAATGGAATACCTCTTAGGTTGAGGAATACAAATCAAATTTAACAGAATTATCAACCAAAGTGGAAGTAAAGTAATTTTTCCTTTGAATCAAAGCCCTGATTTATCAGTTTAATATTAATTTTTTTCAGCAATGATACTTTTCCGGATGTTATAGTGTAGGATTTTTCGACTTAGTTTATGCTCAAGATAATGTGGTTAAAATTAAAAGCATCATTGCTGATACATCCTGTATATTTTGCCAATTCCCAATACAAGTAGTTACTTTGTTTTAACCAAATAAATAAATATTTAAATAAATGCCATGAAAATTGCCTTTTAGATAAATCACTTTATTTATGGCAAATAGACGAGGTTTGAAGTAAAATATTTTGTTATTTTAATTGTGTCAAATATTTGATTTAAACAAATTTCTTTATTTTATATTAATATTTGTTGGTTTTTATAATCATAAATATTAAATTCAAATAAACAAAAATGCAAATAAATGTGCTCAATAAATCCAAACGAGTTTCCGCTTAGTATATATGCAAAAGGTATACTAAAGTATAGAACGCCATTTCTGGCACTACCTGTATATTAACTTGGCGTACAGACACTGCTACATATGACGCTCTAATTCAGTATACTTCCTGCACAGCTTTTGTATATTTTGTGTATGCGGAGAGTGTAGTAAAGTGGAAAGCCATATCTGGCAGTGTCTGTATGTATAACTGTTTTATTTGTCTCTTTCCTTCATTTTCTCACCATTACGTTTCTGACACCACAAATTGAGCCAACGATAGAAGTTTTAAGCACTTTTCACACGTTTAATCGTCGAGATTGGTGATTGACCTTAAAGTGAATGTAATATAATCATATGTTAAATAATATATTTATTATTAGATTGTTTAAAGTGACCATATTTGTGAATAGTTATCTTGGAAAATAGTGAAAATTGTTGAATGCGTCAATAAGTGCATCAAAAGTGAGAAAGGAGATTAAAAACTAAAGAAAATTTCCAATTATTAGATAAGTAAAAATTTACTAAAAGTAAATGATATAAATGATTCGAACTCAAAACTGTGTATACTTTGTGGCTTTTTTTGATGTTTCAGGTATTAAAATTTATCTTATAAGAATGAAACAAGAACGCACACAGAGACGCTATTGCAATTGTCGGAGTTGACCCGTAGTAAGAGTCCGGTTGAATACTGGCAGAGTACTAACACCAAGTACAGATATTAAGTACTGAAATAACACTAAATTTTTCATATTTTTATAGTTAATAAGTACTAATCCAGTATCTAAAATATATATTTAATGTGTATACAAAATATATACTTGTAAAGTACAGGTGCCAGTATTCAATCTGTACTAAGGTTTAGTACTGAATATGTATCGTATTTATTCATTTCCAATGCTGCTTCAATACCTACAGCATGTATTGAATATGTGTTCAAATTTTGTACTTTTTAAGTACAGGTGCCAATATTCAATCGGTACTGATTTATAGTACTAAACTAGTATAGTATTTTTTGATTTCCAATACTACTTCAATACCTAAAGCCTGTATTGAATATGTGTTCAAATTTTGTACTTTTTAAGTACAGGTGCCAGTATTCAATCGGTATTGATTTATAGTACTAAATTAGTATAGTATTTTTTGATTTCCAATACTACTTCAATACCTAAAGCCTGTATTAAATATGTGTTCATATTTTGTACTGATTTAGTACAGATGCCAGTATTGATTCGATACTGTGGAAGTATTAATATACAGAGTTAGTAAAAAATGCAAATATTCTACATAATTCGCGATATAGTTGACTATAATAACTGCATATGCGAGTATTATGAAAATCCTAAAACGATAAATCTATTGATATAAATTGTGGAACTAACAAATGTCATCGATTTAACTGTCGCGACTTGAAAGAATAAAGAAAACTACTTTATTGGCTGAAACCAAAAATACGTATACTGTATGATCGTCAATCTTTGGAACAAATTTAATGGATGCCACCCATAGTAATAACCTGCAATCAGCTGCGTCGATCATTTACTCTTGAGTATATAAAAGTATTTGTTGAATGTAACAAGTTCAGTTATCTGTGCTCGAATTAGTAATATTCTACACTCATAAAATGAGTTCTAAAAGTAATTATAAATACGTAAAGAAATATAGACTTTTGAAACGCAAAAGAAGTGAATTAGTGGTATCGTCATTCTCGTCTTCATCAGAAGTTGAAAATAATAATCTATCTTCAAATTTTGCAGTAAATAGTGAAAGTGACAAAATTGTGAATGATCAAAACTCCATAAACAATAGTGATACTGATGAAAGAAACTACGAACTTCCATGTAATGTTACAGAACATTCTTGTGAAGACAGAAAGCCAACTTTACGAGAAAAATTGCGTAAATTTTGTTTAGAGAATATTTCTCAATTAAATAATAAACTTATAACAAAATTATTGCACATTTTAAAGGAAGAAGGACTAGACGTACCAGAGTGCGCAGAAACATTACTTACAACAAAGAAAAATGTACAACATTTACAACCTATAAAATCTTTTTCTAATGCTGCTGACGAGTATAGATATTATGGAATAGAAAATGCTCTGTGTAATATTATCACTCCAGAAATTTATACTGAAACACAAATAAGTATAATCATTAATGTCGATGATTTACCTCTATATAATGCATCTACGACGGAACTATGGCCTATATTAGGACAAATTTTTCATAAAAGTTATAATTGTCAACCATTTGTAATTGCTTTGTATTGCGGAAACTCGAAACCAGCGTCAGTAGAGCAGTTTCTTTTTGATTTTATAGAAGAAAGCAATAAATTAATAGAAAATGGACTAAAAATAAAAAATAAGCTTTACTCTTTTAAGATTTTGGCTTTTGTATGCGATACACCTGCTAGAGAATTTCTAAAATGCACTAAAGGATATACTGGGTTTTTTTCATGCGAAAGGTGTATAACTGAAGGAGAAACGATAGACGGCAAAAGAATATTTCCGGAAATTAATTGTGATCCTAGAAATAAAAGTTCGTTTGAATATAAAGTTCAACCAGAGCACCATAAAGACGAATTTACTTCGCCTTTATTAAAAATAATTAATTTTGATATTATTCAAGGTGTATTACTGGATAGTATGCATCTATTATTTCTTGGTATTACCAAAACAATTTTATTTAAATGGATAAAACCAGGTTGTTAACATAGATTAAGTCATGAAAATAGAAGAAATCTTAGGGATAATTTATTTTCAGTTACTAATTCCATTCCGTCTGAATTTCAAAGGAAATTGCTCGATTTGAATTGTTTGAATCACTGGAAAGCCACGCAATTCAGGTTATTTTTATTGTATGTCGGTCCTATATATCTGCAAAAAATTGTATCTAAAGACGCTTTTAAGCATTTTATGCTCCTGTATGTGGCATCAAGAATTTTATGTTCAAAAGAATTGGCTATACTTAAAGCTGATCATGCTAATAATTTACTTCGCAATTTTTTTATACTTGCGCCTACTTTCTTTGGAAAGAGTATTGAAGTAATGAATTTCCATAACTTAATTCACTTAACGGACGATGTAAAATACATGCAAGTTTCACTTCCTGAATATTCTGCGTTTTCGTTTGAAAATTATTTAGGAATGATAAAGAAACTGGTTCGAACTCCTTTAAACCCTGTTGCACAAATATCAATGCGGTTAAATGAAATTAATTCATTTCATAATTCAACTAATATTTACTCAACGCATATAAGGAAAAAATCAAGCAATGTTGAAGTCATTTATAAAAGGAACAAAGTGGTAAAAAGGCTCGTCTTTAAAGACATAATATTGACAACTAAAAAACCAGATAATGTAGTTATTTTAAAAAATAAATCCATTTTTCAAATCGAAAATATTCATATAACAAATAATTACGGAAATACTATACAGGATCCTGAAAATTTAATAATAGAAGGATATCGATTTGACTTGAAATCAAATGCTTTCACTTACCCAGTTGATTCTTCGGACATAGGAGTTTATAAAGTCGAAAATCAGTCTACAAAAAGCGAAAAATTTTCACTGTCTGCAGTTCAAAATAAAGTTGTACTTTTACAATATTGCAGTAAATATTTCGCTATAACTTTATTGCACTAATTACGAAATACGTATATAATATTCATGTAAAAAAACGCAATGAAGATACTATAAATATTAATTAAAGAAAGTAAATATGATGCATTTGTATTAATTTGAATTTTGTGTTATGTGAAATGTTAAGTGGCAACACTGTTAAATAGTACTATATTGCATTGCTACCGTTACTACACTTTGCTACGCTGTTTTTATTTTAAAAGCTGTATGTTGTGTTTAAAAAAAATTTTGAAACATTACGACTGCAAATTAGTCTTGTGGAGTGAAAGTTTGCTATTCAGAAGAAAAGATGAGCAATAAAAACAATTTTGCTGTAATAAGTTTTTGTCAGAAAGACGAGAATGGCAAAGATCAAATAGAGCTGGTACCTAATTCTTGGTTGAAAGAAGAAGGTGAGAAAACTTTATGCTTATATCCTGATGGAAAAGACTATCAATGGATAGAAAAGTGGGTGTTAGAAAATAGAAGACCAGATCCAAGCTGGGACCAATTTCCTGTAAAGGTTATATCAACAACAGGTAAATAATTGAATTAATGGAACTATTACTTTTTCAATAAAATTAAAAGTTAACTAATAAGTGTAAGATCAAATCAGTACATTTTCTATTTATATTATTTATTCTGATACAAGGTATTCATATTAAAAATTAAAAAATTTCTGTTCGAATAGCTATATTTAACAACCATTTTCTATTGATCAGTCATTTGTTAGCCAAAAGGCACAAGTAGGTCTTTCAATTAGTAATTTTTTGTGCTTAATAACTTTGCACTGAAAGGTTTAAGAAGAATTTGGTATTGGATACAATTTCTTAAAATTATTCACTGCGTATAACTTATCAGTTAGATATAAACTAAGTTGCGTAGCTAATAAATGCCTAACTGATAATTTTATACGAAATGAATAATTTTAAGAAAATGTTTCCAATACCAAATTCTTCTTTAACTTTTCAGTGCAAAGTTATTAAGCATAAAAAATTACTTATTGCAAGGCCTACTAGTTCCCAATGGCTAACTAATAACTATAGAATAATAAATGGCTGTTAAATGGCTAGTCGAATACAGAATTTAAAATGAAAGAATTTTTTAATCTTAATATCTATTTTTCAAAGGCCATATAAAAATATTGACCTTATATGTAATAATGATATTGAACTAAAACTGAAATAATACTGCGTATACTACTATGCCTTTCATAAATAATTTTTCTGTACAAGAAATTATGCTCAAGGTATACGAAGACTGAAAAGAGCCTGCTATATCAGTGAAGTAGAATCTGAAAATTCATGTCCAAAGAAGAAAATGAGTAAACTAAATATTCCTTCAAAAGCAAATGTAAAAAAAAATTTAGATTCATGTAAATATGCATCAAATAGAAACATAGATGTAAAATCTATAAGTGATGGTAAGTTTTCAAATAAAAACTTGGAACGATGAACTGATTTTTTTATATGCAATAATATATGTATATATATTATTTATTCCAGACACTGACAGTGAATCAACTGATAAAACTGGCTTTGTAAAATCTCCTCTTAAAAGAAAAAATAATATGCTTCCCAAAAATGTTAATAATTCTGAAGCTACTAGCTATAATGATACTGCAGATGATAATGCAGATGATACTACCAAAGATAAAGAGCTTAAAGATGCATTGAAGAAAATTGTGAGGATAGAAATAAGAAAGTCAACTATGCAGTTACAAATAGATTTAAATAATCATTTTAAAGTGTTGAATGACAATTTATCTATGAATTTGAATTTGAATAGAGGAATAGATAAAGACAGTATTTTTAATTGTACTGGAGTAAAACTCCCTATTCAGAGTTTAGACGATTTCAAGATGTTCGATGAGAAATTGACTACTGAAGAAGAGTTTTTAAAGAATATTTTGGTTAGCATTTAAACAAGCATATATTAATATAACACTATTATTTACGTTTTTTATAATTAAATACGAACATTCTATTTCAGAAGCCCTTTTTAGTGGATAAAGCAACAACATCTTCTAATTTTAAGGATGCTATTCATAAAATACTGAAATCCTTAATGACTACCGACCTACAAAAGCTTTATACTGCATGTGGCCGCACTTCCGCATTTGGTACCAAAAAATTACGTTTTATTGACACAAATGTTTATAAATGTATGACAGGTAAGATTTAATATTATTTACAATATAAATTTTACAAATATGAAAGAGAATAATTTTTAAATTTTATCTATTTTTTCAGAAGTGCTGCTTTCTGTATTTTCTGGTCAAGCTTCCTCAGAAGCAATACAATCAAATACTAGCCGTTGGCTTTCTGGAGCTATGGATAGAGATAATGAAGAAAAAATAGATACAATGAGAATGCTTAAAATATGTTATGTTTTCCTAGTTTGTGTATTATTGATTGTAATAATTTTGAGTTTTTAATGATTTTATAACAAATTGATAATCAAAGTTTAAGTTTTCTGTTATTATTGCGATAAATATTGGAGTCAGCTGTTATTATAATTCATTGAAGATGTTGCTAATCATTATTGCAACCATAACGAATTGTCTGACGTTGTAAGCTACTGTGGGAAAAGAAATTTAGAGTAGTAAGAGTATCTTGGAGTACTAAATCAAGTACAAAATGAAGTACAAAACTTTTAGTAAAGCATCAATAACAGTCTTTATGAAAATAGTATCTTAAAAGATGGATGTATATGTTCCTCTATCTCGTTAAGAAAGATGTACGTTATTTAATGTTTTATGAAAAGATTTATAATAAATGTTTAACAAAGAGACTCATTAAAAGATATTGTCATTCAAATTCCAGTATCAGTATGGTGAATTTATAATTACTCAAAATTGATAAACCCGTAGTTCCAAAACTGTCATAGATGGCGCATGGATGCTGCTGCTTCTCGCTAGTTGCAAACATAGAATAAATTTCAATATATAGCTGGAGAATTTATAGAAACTTTCAGAGTTTGCAGGTTTATAAGGATACTTTTCCAGTACCAGCTGATCGAGGCCGTTCTACATCAAGTATCTTTACTTAATTAATTGTATACTATAATGTGCTTTGAAGATTTCAGGCTTTTAATCAACATGTATTAATTTCTATATATATGCGATAAAGTGTGTAGTTGTATGTGTTGTAATATATGTGTGTGTGTGTGTGTGTTTATAGGTATATATGTGTTGTACGAAATATATAATGACTAAGAGTAGAATAAAACCGAAGAGGATATCTTTTAGCAATATTTTTACATAAAGTTTGATATATTTTGTGTTGCGGTCAAGTACTGTAACAGTACCGGTGAATGTACTTGGACGGTACTATTTCTAATACATAATCTGTATCGGCAAGGGAACTTCGGGCCGGCATTATCATTTCGGATATTTGTCAGTACAGTGATCAAGTACTGTAACAGTACCGGTGAATGTACTTGGACGGTACTATTTCTAATACATAATCTGTATCAGCAAGGGAACTTTGGGCCGGCATTATCATTTCGGCCATTTACCAGTACAGATATTAGTATTAAAATAAGTACTGAGCTCCGTATTCGGTACAGCTCAAGTATCGGGTCGGTAGATCATTCCTACATGGGGAATATTATCATTACATGAGTAAGTTAAATAAAAGATACAAATTATATTATTAAAATGTTAGGAACTCGTAAAAATTGTTGGATTTAAGGAAATCATGCTAGTCTTCAACCATAAAAAGATATTGCTTAATATCTTATATTTTAACTCTTAAAAAGCACATCTCCCTAAAATTACATAAACAGCAAGCATAGTTTTCGACATCTAGGAGTATTTCAATATGTACATTGTTATAGATATGGAATAACCGTTTGCTAGGAAGTGATAGAATGAATTATTTTATAAATACTTTAAAAAAAATATAAGTTAATATCCAGGCGATGAAATATCTGGGACGTTTTTAATTTATTAAAATTAATTAATATACTCAACTTTCACTGCGTGTTAAAAACCCATACGGCAGTTTAGAAGATATTTAATTACCGTAAATGTTAAATATTTAACAAAATGATAGTAAAACATCATTAAATATATCCAATTAAAATTTATTTTTAAGTTAAAATGGTCGAACCTGTTGAAAAAGAGAAGGTAGCGTCTCAACGGTTATATATAAATTTACAGTCGAAATACTATCATTTCTCTTGATATTTAGTTTTAAACAAATAATTTTTGGAAAATAAATTCATTCGCTGCTTCAAAACAAGATATTATGTCTTTCAAAATTATGTCTTTAAAATTATGAAGTATATTTTCAAACATTTTCACTACGAATACCATTAATTTACAATTTATTACCACTTTAAGGAAATTGTAAATTCATAAGTCAGCGATAAATTATTTATGGAATTTTTAACCCATTAACGTCCAAAATGTCAAAATTTCTTGCACGTTTTCAAAGTGATTTTTTCCTATGTAATTGGCGTTGAAAATATTCTTGAACCACATATTCTGATGTAAAATTGCATGCTCTTTCAGAATCCGTTGCCAGAATCATGATAAAACTCACAGGAAAAGAGATATACTCGATTGAAACATAAAAAACACCTAAATTTTCGAACAAAAAATTTTTTAGGATTTTTTTTCGAAGTGTTACGGTGAAGATATCACCTTGCGACCATGATCAAAGGTGATCATGGGAGTTGAAGTTTAACAGGGAATTTTTTTGTTGACCTTGAACCATCGCTTCTTTACAAAATGGCGGAAAAAACGAATTTTTTTTTTCAATCTTCATCAACTTTTTTCTCGAAATCTATGGTCTTTAGAAAAAAATGCATAAAAACAAAAATGCCTTAGAATCGCTCTAGGAACATTCTCAAATTTTTTCAGAATTTTTTGAGACAATTTTTGATTTTTCGGGAAACTTGTGAAATGGAATTTTCAAAAATGTCTCGAAAAATTCTGAAAAAATTTTAGGATGTTTCTCGAGTGCTTCTAAGACATTTTTGTTCTTATGAATTTTTTTCTAAAGTCCATAGATTTCGAGAAAAAAATTGATAAAGTTGAAAAAATAAAAATTCGTTTCGGCCGATGTTTTGAAAACCTATTGGTAAAAAAACGTTCTGTCTACGAAAACTCGGAAAAATTTTACAATATTGCTTGAATGATTCTAACTTATTTTCATTCTTTTTTCAAAGACTTATAGATTCCGACAAAAATTTCATCCTTTATTTCCATTTCATTTCGGCAGATAAGCGTAATTTTTGGTCTCATGTATTCATGAATATTCGTCTTTTTTTGTTCTCTTCTTTCGTATTTTTGTACATACGGATGAGTGATAAATAAACGAAATCATTAATTTCATACATTATGTCGCTGAAACGTGTAAGATCTTCTGAATATGAATCAGATCCTTCAGATAGTGATTCAGAACGCAACGTATTGATTCCGGATCCTGACTATTCAGGTTCCGATGATTCTGGTTCCGATTTTGATTCAGATTGCGAACATGAAATACCCAATATCACTTACAATAAAGCTCGTGCAAATTTTTCTGAAAAACAAGATAAACTTGAAAAAGGTCATGAATTCACTTGGATTGAGGGTGAAAAGTTACACCCTGATTCTTGTGAAGATAAAGTATTATTGTCCGAATCGCAAAAAAAGAAAATACGTAGGAGCGAACCTTTTCAATTGTTTGAAACCTTTTTTTCTATTGAAATGAAAAAATATATTATTGATGCGTGTAAAGACAATGGTTATGATCTGAAATTGAAAGATCTTGATACTTTTATTGGAATAGTTATTTTTTCTACATTCAATCCCAGAAAATCACAGAGAGATTACTGGTCATCTGATCCGTATTTATCTAATGAAGTAGTTTCTTCTGCAATGTCTCGCCAACAATTTGAAATCACAAAATCTAAATTGAAGTTTTCAAAAAACAAAGACAAAGATTCAAATGATCGAGGATGGCGCGTTCGTTCTCTACTGAAACTTTTTCAAAATAACATCATGAAATTCGGAATATGGAGAACTGCTCTATCCGTTGATGAGATGATGGCCAAATCCTATGCAAAAACTGTTTTGAAACAATTTATTCGAGGAAAACCGATAAGATTTGGTTTGAAATTTTGGGGCTTGTGTACTTCGGACGGCTATCTACTGAATTTGGATCTTTATTGCGGCAAGAATTCTCAAATTGGAGATAAGTTATCTAAATGTGCTTTAGGTTCACGAGTAGTATTATATTTATTACAACCATTTTTTCAAATAATAAGTTATAACAAAATTTCTCAATTTCATCTGTACTTTGACAACTTCTTCACGAACATGGATTTGGTATTACATTTGAAGAAATTGCGTTTGAAATGCACTGGTACTATCAGAGATAATCGAGTCAAAGAAAAAAATGTGCTTGATAAGAAAGCTCCAAGAGGGACATATGTGGTGAAGCACGACGTAAACAGTCGCATAAATTTCATTACTATCATGGATTCGAAGCCCGTCTCAATAGCTTCAACTGCAGCAGGTGTCAATCCTCTATCTATTTCAAAAAGATACAGCGCAGAGGCTAAATCTAAAATTGAAATACCTTTTCCGCAAGCTTTTCACCTATATAACAAATTCATGGGAGGTGTTGACCTGCATGACGGACATTGCAATGACATACTCCCAAGTATACGATCAAAAAAATGGACATGGGTAGTTTTTATGAGACTTATACAGGCGTCTATTACTAATTCTCTTGTAATTTTCAATGCTGCTAACGATGGAAAGAAAAAAGTTGGAATAAAAGAGTTCACTATTTCGATTGCCAAATACTACTTACAAAAAAGTAGTCGCAAAAGTAAAGCACATGGACGATCTAATAGTGACAAATTGAGGATTTGTTCGAATGGAAACTGTCCAATAAGAACAAGAATTTTCTGCAAAACATGTAATTTAAATATTTGCAATAAATGTTGGCTAAAAAAGCACACCTAAAAGTATGAATAAGTGAGAGGCAAGGGGACTCACGGAAAACAAGCACCCCGAGACGTGAGAGGCAAGGGGACTCACGGGAAAAAAGCACCCCAAAGGAGACAGAATTTTACCACGTCCACGCCGTAGTCTCTGGGTAACGCTGAGAGTAAGAAAATCTTCCTAAAATTTGCACAGAAATCGTTTTTTACCAATAGGTTTTTAGAACATAGCGGCCGAAACGAATTTTTATTTTTTCAACTTTATCAATTTTTTTCTCGAAATCTATGGACTTTAGAAAAAAATTCATAAGAACAAAAATGTCTTAGAAGCACTCGAGAAACATCCTAAAATTTTTTCAGAATTTTTCGAGACATTTTTGAAAATTCCATTTCACAAGTTTCCCGGAAAATCAAAAATTGTCTCAAAAAATTCTGAAAAAATTTGAGAATGTTCCTCGAGCGATTCTAAGGCATTTTTGTTTTTATGCATTTTTTTCTAAAGACCATAGATTTCGAGAAAAAAGTTGATGAAGATTGAAAAAAAAAATTCGTTTTTTCCGCCATTTTGTAAAGAAGCGATGGTTCAAGGTCAACAAAAAAATTCCCTGTTAAACTTCAACTCCCATGATCACCTTTGATCACGGTCGCAAGGTGATATCTTCACCGTAACACTTCGAAAAAAAATCCTAAAAATTTTTTTTTTCGAAAATTTATGTGTTTTTTATGTTTAAATCGAGCATATCTCTTTTCCTGTGAGTTTTATCATGATTCTGGCAGCGGATTCTGAAAGAGCATGCAATTTTACATCAGAATATGTGGTTCAAGAATTTTTTCAACGTCAATTACATAGGAAAAAATCACTTTGAAAACGTGCAAGAAATTTTGACATTTTGGACGTTAATGGGTTAATTCAGCTTAATTGGCTAGTATATACAAACTTTATTGGGTGTCAAACATCCATTTAGAACTAGAAGGGTTAAATAGGTAATGGGTTACTTTTTAATTATGTGTAGTATGAAGCTTAATTTATCACACACACGTGCACTTTATGTATCGCACAATATCTTATGTACTTTTTGTTGAGTATTGTCTTGCGAACCGTTTAATTATGTTTTTTAATGTTTAGTTGTTTGTTGCACTGTTTAGTTATTTGTCCTGCACATCGCCTAGTGCACTTTGTTTCACTCTATACGCTGTCTTAAGCACTTATTTTGTCTCGTCAAACAGTGGGGGTTCAGAATCAGATGGCAAATGTAGCTCCCTTGCATCTGATTCTAACAGATCAGAATCTCGTAATTCACATATATGATCAATAGATTTTTGTTCAATACTAACAATTTTTCGCACTCATTATCATGATACGATAATATTATATAATACAATAATCGTTTATTCCCTTCAATTTTTATTTTAACAAAAATACTACGATTCAATGCAACCTTCATAAGCGAAGCTTTATGAATAGAAAGCTTTAGGGTCGGAGTCTTTGCTCAAAAGTTGGGATTAAATAGGTGTACCAATCTTAATTTATTGTTCACTACATCCCAAATATATTCTGTTTTGATAGTTTAATGCATGAAGTTAATTAAAAATGAAAAACTATTATGTAGAGGAGAAAAACATTGTGAAAGCTATTACTGGTATTAAAAACTTAAATTGGTATATCTACTTAATCTTAACTTTTGAGCAAATATATCGACCTTTAAAGATTTTTCTATTCAATTATGTATACATATATAGATTTTTCTTTGCATTACATATGCAATTTACATGTATACTGGAGTGCCTCTCACAGATTAGAAAACACCAAAACAATTAGCTCTAAAATTTTAAATGGCATAAGCATAAGTTGTAATGTTCTTCAACATGTGTTTTACTACTTATAAATTGTTCCATTTTTGAGTGGAAGATTTTCCAATAACGTGATATATATACGATTGCAATGTAAGTGAAATAATGTTCAAGGATGTCCCACACACACAATTTCACTGTATAAAAACAAATATCAAAGGCCTAGTATTTTATTATTATAAATAGATTTAAAAAAAAACACTGCCTTTATAGCAGATGAAAGAAGCCTTTGAAGCTTAGCAATTAAAACATAAAATTAGTTGAGAAATTTGTAATCGAGTAAGTTTTCTCTCACTCTCCTTTCTTTTACTAGTATATTTAAAATGAACCAAGACATTCTTAAAACGTTAACGATCATTCTTCCATACAATCAACTTATTTCTTAAATGATACAAATTAATTAATCTTTAAGATTTTTAAATACCTGTTGTATGTACTTGTGTAGCTGATAAGTATGATCAAATCTTTGTTTAACTGTCTTTCACAGGCTTCTTAAAAAAAAACAACTATCAGACGGTTTTATGCAATAATTAGAAACAAATGTACTACAAGTAACTAGAAAAGAAAAGTGGAATTAACTTATAAGCACTCCTAATTTGCACATTATACACTCGAATCTTTGCAATTATCTCTTTTTTTTTACAAAAAGTCGTCATTTCTCTGAAATTTACACAATTTCAAGAAGGTTCTTCTTGTAGTAACTTTTCAAATACTCTTAACATTCACTGCAGAAGATAATACGTAACCAACTTATTTTTCAATTGTTGCTAATGAATTAATTTTTAAGATTTCTGAATGGCTCTTGGTACTTTTGGTAGTCTTCCTGAAGCTGATGGAAGTCTGTTTAAATCTATTCTTTACCATCTTTTATATGCTCCTATAGGGCTGACGTAAAATGGAAAGATTCAGGGCTATAAACCTAAGAATTCGAAATCAAGAAAGCAGTGATCATTCTAAATAGACTACAATTACACGTGGAAATGGTAAATTACCATATAACTTATCTATTTATCTTCAAAGTGTCTTCATTTCGAGCTCCCGAACATGAAAACTGCATTTTTTGGTTTCGAATTTTTAAGTTTTCAGCCTTGCATTTGTGAACGTTACCGAAACTTCAGGAGCCGGTGTAAAGTGGAAAAATTTAGGGCTGGAAACCAAAAAATTCGATGCCAAAAGAGCAATTTTAATGTTCGGCAAATCGAAATGAAGATATCCGAATATAAACTAGATAAATTATGTTGTAATTTATCATTTTTACATGAAATTGTCGTCTATTTAGTATGATCACTGCTTTTTTGACTTCGAATTCTTAAGTTTCCAGCATTGCATTTGGAAACGTTTCACCGACCCATAGCTGTATTATTGGACTATAGCAATTACTATACATTATCATAATTAATGGACGTTTATTTTATATTGACTCGACCCCGTTCGGGTTGGCCACAGTGATGGTAATTTGCGAAAGAGAAAATCCCTATATAATTTCAAAAGTAGCCCGCTGCTTTCTCTGGAAGGAAAGGGTCAGGATTAAGAGATTTAACAGTTTAGAGTCACACACACATACATATGCTCCAAAACGCACAAACATTTATTGATAGTTAGTTATACTTTACACTGTAAGCTGTTGCTCTGTCTGGCTCTTATTATTTTTGTTGTTTAAAATGGATTTAATAGCTGCATACAATATAATTTTTGAAGATAATGACGATGTTTTCTTTGGAGATAATAGGGAGCAGCATGTAAAGATTAATAATTATTTTCAAAATATAGTATTTAATTATTCATTAGATGGTAATCTATATTAAATATTTCTTTATGCAAGTTTTTACAAATTTAATTTGATAATATTTTAAATATATTATTTTTTTTAGATTTTAAGTCACACTTTCGATTATCAAGGATTACCTTTCAAACATTGATAGAGAGAATAGGGCCTTGTTTATTAAGGAGAATTGGAATGACGAAAATTGATCCAATAGAACAATTAACCATTGCTCTATGGGTTTTAGGAAATCAAGAAGTATATAGATAATAATTGGAATAAATATTATTTATAAAATGAAACTAATATAAAAACTTCAATTTTTTCTATTGCAGATCAAGTTCGGATAGATTTGGTGTAAGCAAATCTACAACATGGAGAAGTGTTTTTAATGTTGCGTATGTTTTGTTAAATCATATAAATGATTACATGCAATGGCCGAATCAGCATCAATTAATGCTTAGTCAGCGGAATTTTGAAATAGTAGCAGGTTTTCCTGGTGTAATTGGAGCAGTAGACGGATGTCATATAAAGATTAGTGCTCCTACTGATTATCCAAACAGTTATGTGAATTGGAAGGGTGTTCACTCGGTAGTGCTCCAGGCCACTTGTGATGACAAAAAGAAAATTATTGATGTATTTGCTGGGTATTGTGGGAGTGTACACGATGCACGTATTTGACAACATAGTGACATAAGGGAAGCAATTAATGCAAATCCTGATAGATATTTCCCGAACAACACACATATATTAGGAGACGCAGCTTATCCTTTATCAATAAATCTTTTAACACCTTATAAAGACAATGGGCACCTGACTAGTACTCAAATAAATTATAATAAAAAGTTATCTAATACTCGGTTAGTTATTGAAAGAGCTTTCGGTTTACTTAAAGCTCGGTTTAGAAGATTGCACTATATATATATGTTTAACACCGATATGATACCTTTATTAATTGTCACTTGTTGCATTTTGCATAATATTTGCTTGGATAACGAAGATGAAATGTTTGAAATTATTACTTCTGACGAAGAGATTGAATATGAGACTGATGCAGATGACAATAACGAAAATATATTTCAAAATGCTGAAGCAAAAAGGGATATAATAGCTCATTTAATAACATTAGAGGAATAGTTCATTTTGATTATTTTAAATATCTTTTGTAATAAGATAAATTATCCATAGAAGGACATACTACTCTTACGGAAGCATAAAATTTAGTCAATTAGTCTTAAGATTAAAAATGAAATAAAACTATTTCATTAAATAATTATTTTTATTAATATTCTATGGTATCGAGATGAAAGTTCTAACATATACAATAAAATGTGCAAATTACTCATTTTAAAACAACATAAATTCTTTGAGAGTTAACAAAACAATATTTCTTGCATGAATTTCTACAATATGTTAGTGTAACACGAGCAATATAAATAAATATCACATTTTACAATGTAAGTAGTAAGATTAAATAAATTTCCAACATAATAACTAACTATTGATAAAAAAGATTTAAGAAACAATTATTTAAACTTTTCTTCTATTAACTTAATAAACTTTTGTTTAATCTCCATGTTCTCCCGATGATGCTTTTCTCTCTGTAAATATACATCTTTCCAGTTTAGTTTCTCTTCTCTTCTACGTTTTTTAATAGTCCTATTTATTGGAGCAGCACAACATTCACTGCTGTTGTCCTTATTGGACTCAAATTTCCTTCCATCGTTAACACCATTTAGTGTAGATACAATTACTCTAGGATTCACTTCTGGTACAGACATTAAAATTTCATCCATATCATCGAAATGAAGCCAGATCTGCCTACTTGCACCATATGTATTATTATTATCCTTAATATTTTTGTACTTTTTCTTAAGGCTCTTCCACTTGTTTTAACATTGATCAGGTGCAATCGTGTATTCCTTGTCTTTAAAATTATTTGATATTTCTCTCCAAATATTCTTTAAGAAACAATTTTTTCGGTTTAACTCGTGCCATTTTTGTCTAACCTCATCTATTAATAATTTAGTTTTTTCCACATTCCACATAAATTTACGAGCTTATAAAAGAGATAATAACAAATTAGTTCATATACATTTCAATAAATTCTAATTTACTTTAATTCACACATATACATACCATTTTCCTCGATATCTAAAGATACCATTGTAATAAGTCAGAAAGATTGCCTCTAAAAATATCCTTAAAAACGAATAAATTATTTAAATCTTGTAGTATTAAATTCAAGCTGGTAAATGCTATAAGTTAGTTCGGCAGAGTGGTCTGAACATGTTATCACTTAACCCTCGTCCTTGACCCGAGGTTCTACGACCCACCTTTCAGAAAAAGCCTCGAGTTAAGTTCATCTAGGGAATTTATGAAAAAATATAGGAAATATTTTGTGTCTGATTGGTAATAGTCAACCCGAGGTAGTCTGAACCAACGGGAAATAAACGTTCAATAAAAATGTAGGTAGTTAAGTTTTAATGGTTATTTTAACTTAATTGCTTCTATTATTCATTATAAATTGAATTTTACTCTATTAAACTGAGTCATCACGTTTAATACTTAAATTAAATAGGAAGCAGTAATTTTAATATAGTTGAAATTGCTATAGTCTAAAAAACACTAAATATATTATAAGTGCACAATCTATTAAAAATTAAACTTTGAAAAGAAACGCACTACAGTCTATGCAATTGCAAAATGTCCGACGCCGGGAAACACGCAGAAAAAGTAAGTTCTTAGTTTTATATAATTTTTCTTGTGTTTAATTAAAAACAAATACATTTCTAACTTATCCTTTTTGTAATTACAGCATCTACTAGCAAACGTGGATTGGGATGATGGTATGTAGCTAATTTATACAAACTAAGTAGTTTGTAAGTTTATGCACGTAGTTCCTTTATTTGTTAAAATTAATATAATTTAATTATTATCAGAACCAATGCCAGGTCCATCCTCAAGAGGAGGGCAAGTTTTGCCCCCCCCCCCCCCCCCTAATTCGACCGACGCAAGCGATCGTGCAGCCGGTGCAGGAACCAAATAATGGTAAATTAAAAGAAAATAAATGAAAATGAAAAAAAAATTGAATAAAATAATAATTTGTTTTTATTTGTTCAACAGCACCAATACCAGCTGTGCGTCCAGCATCTCCGCCGCTACCGCCTCCACCACCACCACCACCGCCGCAACAAGTAGCATTGGGTCAAGGCAATCGTAAGCCACTCAATAGTTTTATAAAATGACAATTTATGTAATAAATCGATTTTTTCAGGTGGGCGACAACACCAAAGGTCACGCAGACCTAGATGGTGGAGGCGGAACGACCGTGGCTTCACTAATATCGCCAAAATGATTGGCGAATTAGCAACTAAGCATACGGCCAAGGGGTAAGAGGGTGGGGTAGAGAGAGAGGCCGTGGCCATGGTCAAAAATAAAATATGTAAAAAATACAATATTTAATTTAATTATTATTGTTCTTCACTTAAAACCCTCCATATTCCTTTTTCCTCCTTTACGTAAATATAACTTAGCATCATTTGTTAATCGTAGTCCTTTTATTATCAAAATAGCATAATTTATAGCATTCTTCGATTAATTTTAAATAGAAAATATGCTAACTAATACATCGAAGACTTCTGCTTCTCAAATATATTGTTTTCGGTTTCCTAAATTTATCCAACGTATGCCTGTAATATAAGAAACATTGAATAAATTGTCTTTTGATAATTATATCCTCCTATAGACTTTTATTATAATATTTATTAATTATTATCCTTATAATCCAATAAATCAACCCAAACTGACTGACAGTCCTTTCATTTTTAAGGATTTGAATTTAAATATTACAACGGAAACCTCATTTTCATAAATATACTGCTTTTGGTTTATTTGGCTTTACCCACACTATGGCTGTAATTTAAAAGTAGACAATCTTACATGACAAATTGATTATTTTGGAAATTGATGAAAGAGATCCTAAGACTTGGTTTTATATATCTAAAGATTATTAAATGAAGTAATGTTTTTATTCAATCTAATTAACTGTTACAAAGCATTAAATTTTTGTTCTAGACATATATATTATAAGAAAGAGTTTTGATTATACAATTATATGTAGTAGGCATAATATTAGGGAATGAGCCGGTATACTCCGTTTAGCGAATGAGGAGTAGAAGGGGAAAGAGGACCAAGCGCGGCAAGGCAGAAGAGACCGAAGACCAGTGTATCATATGTAATCTGTGGGAATAAACGGTGTTTCTCTGAGAGCGATATCTTTGGTTATTGTGATTATTTCCGTTTAATATCCTTCTACAATACTCAGAAGTGGGATCTGAACTGATTGACATAGTAACACCCAAAAAGTATAAGTGAAACACGCAGGAAGTACGCGGATACGTGTCAAATCAAATTATTGATAGAAAAGACGAAGAGTACCCCAAACCAGTGAACAGCACAAGATGGTCGGTAAAGACCCAACGGCATATAACATCATAGAACTGAAGAAAATTCTACGAGCCCTCAAGTTAAATGTGTCGGGATCGAAGAATGAATTGATCGCACGAATCTCTGCAGTAGATCCGGAAATTTGGGGAAATGTCGCAAGTTTGTCCACGGCGGAAGACCAAGAAACGCAAGACGAGATTGAAGTGAGAGAAACAAGCGGACGGTAACAGAAGCATAAATCCCTGACATTGTACGAAGGGAACTAGAGTTACTGTGGAAAGAAAAATTAATTTTGGAACGTGAAATAAAATTACTGACAAGAGAAGCGTCGAACCATGGTAACGATGCTACAACAGCGAGTAACGGTCGAGGATTCAAACCAAGGGCTGACCTCAACAATATTGGAAAGCTTATAACCGACTTCCAGGACGAAAACGACTCTTTTGTAAAGTGGAGTAAACAACTCCTGTTGCTGCAAAAGATTTATGACTTGGATGACGATACGATTAGAATTTTAATCGGGACGAAATTGAAAGGACGAGCGTTAAAATGGTTCCACTCAAAAATAGAATATCTCGAGGCGCCGACTAACCAACTGCTGCTCGAAATGGGCGAGATGTTCGACAAAAGGGTGGACCGGTGTACGCTCAGAAAAAAGTTTGAGTCCAGGAGATGGCGAAGGGACGAGAACTTTATGGAATACTTCCATGAAAAAGTTATCCTGGCTAACCAAGTTCCGATCGAGGAGACCGAAATACTCGATTGCATCATCGACGGGATCGGCGATCATCACTTACGTAACCAGGCGAGGATGCATCGTTTCCGGGATAAGGCTGATCTATTAGAGGCATTCCGTAAGATCGATACGAGATGGGAGTCGAAGAAACACCTTGACGAGAAGACGAAGAAGACGTGAAAACCCGACGCGGCGCAACGAATTTTGAGCCACGCCAAAGGACTCGGTGCTATAACTGCTCCGATTATGGTCACCTATCCGCGAATTGCACGAAACCAAAACGTCAACAGGGCGCTTGCTTTGAATGTGGAGCCCTGGATCACCGTGTCAAAGATTGCCCCAAGAAATTAGCAACAAGGACGAGCGGAACTATAGGCCTGATCCAGACACCCACGCGAGAGGGACCATTTATGCTACCTATTAGGTATAACATCCAAACTAGTGCTGGTATTTCAGAATTCCGGGAAATAACGGCTGTCGTTGACACTGGATCGCCGGTTAGCCTCATCGCCGAGAATAACGTATGAGAATCGATGCGGCGCCGATTGGAAGTTGACGAGCACGACCTATACGGCCTAAACGGCTCCAAGGTTAGGATAATAGCCGAATTTGAAGGTAGCGTTTCTATACACAACACATTATATACCGTTAAACTCCTTGTCGTTCCTACCAAAACAATGCCATACGAAGCATTGTTGGGCAGAGATTTTATTATACAGTCGAACCTCAAGTTTACTTTCGGCGATTCGTTAGAAGTCAGGCGACGCGGAACAATACTAGAAGGATAAGACGATTTCAATAAACAGTGTAACGTTGCGTTCTCGCAACGTTACTATAGCTGCCATCTAGCGCTTTGCTAATCTCAAGCACTAGATAGGCGGGTCGCGCACGAACTAGGGAGTCATCAACCGATAAGTATTGATCTAGGATCGATAACTTGTCGGCTCCCTAGTGCCGCGCGATGGGTGTAGTGGGGCAGCGGCGGGACAGGCGCAGGGCCTGACCTGCTCCCGCGGACTGCCCCGACACACGTAATTTAGATGTCAAAGGTGACACAGAGTGTACAAAAGTGCCCCGCCGCCGATATAGTGCGACCCCACTGACAGCCGCCACGCAAACGAGAGGGAAGAAAAAGGTGCAGCGACTGCCAGGGAGCCGCGAACCCATATCGGACGACAGGACATCCCAGCCCTTCGGGCCTGCCACCAAGGGCGAGAGCGAGAGAAGGAGAGAGAGAGAGAGAGAGAGAGAGAGAGAGCGGAGAGGAGAGCGAGATAGAGAGAGAGAGCCGAGAGGAGAGCGAGATAGAGAGAGAGGGAGATAGAAGAGAGCCAGCCCTTGTGAGCCGAAATTAGGGTGATTATTCGTGTATTGTTAAAGTCCTGTGACGTCCCGGGGTGTGCTAGAGCTTTAGGGCTCGTAGCACCGAACGGTTTTATAGGGAACCGCTGGCCCGGCTCACCTGTCAAGGGTAAGCGGGCAACTTAGCGGAGTGGTCATCCCGTCGGACCGATAACGCATGTCCTAAATTGTAAAAGCGCGACAGAGTAAAAGTGTTCGCGATTACTTCAATTCGTCGTGCGTTAGACCGTTGACAGGGACGTTCCCTTCAGTTAGTTCAAGGCCGCGGACTTAGTATCCTTATCGTGAGGACTCGCGACCTTAGGTTCGAGAGTAAACAAGCCGGGTCGTTGTTGTGTTCGAGTACGCGGGAACGGAGTGAGTGCGAATAACCGTCGCGTGACGCGCACGCGCGGGACGAGGGACTTATCCGCGTAGCCTCGCGCGGTAGTTAACTTAGGAATCCGCCGGTGGCGCGCGAGTACCGCGCGACTCGGTGGGACCGCCGCGAACGCCACTAGTGGCTCGAGCGCGAGGTTCTCTCGTACGTCATCGGGACTTCAGCCGCGTTCGCACCACTTAGGCCGCGTCCACACGTAGGACCTAGCGTGACTCCCCAATACCGTGTAACGCGAAGCGGAGAGTGTATTGAGAAGTAATTTTATAATAAAGAGAGTTTAATCAAAAATTAGCGAGTTATTATATTAGCACCCCATTCACCACATTCGCGTACGAGGGTTAGAACCCCCTCTGGATAAATAAATATTCGGGTATTATCAAAAGTACATCGAAGGCGCCCGGGTCTAATAGGAAGTCGCCTATTGGGACGCGAACGCGATCGGTGAGGGATCACTCCTCCCTCCCCTTCTACACTATCCCTAGGGATAGCCAGTAGCGTCACAATTTGGCGCCCAACGTGGGGCCCACGGAGTGAGGTCTCGTACGCGGGGTAGAGTGCTAATTTTTTTTTTGTTTTTTGTTGGATTTGAGAATAGTTTTTTTTTAGGAATTTTTTTTGGGGATTGAGAAAAATTTTTTTTTTGCTGTTCTGGTAGGTCGAGTGGCGGAAAAATTTTTTTTTCTCGCACCCCTACCGAGGATAGAATTTTTTGCGGGATTAGGAATTTTTTTTTGTTGTTGTTTGAGCGATTAATATCGGAAATTGAAAATTATGTCGGATTCCGACAAATCGAGTGGAATGTTAGTACGCGATCGGGAAATATTAACGGAACGGAACGAATTACGACGGTACGCGAAAAATATGCCGCGTAGTAAATTAATCATTGCTTTGAAAGACGCGGTGCTAAACACACGCGATAGCTCGGAAGATCAACTACGCGATCGATTTGTGCGTCATAGGTTACGTGAGAGTTTCGGACCGGAAGCAGCTCAGTGGAATCCGCGAGTGGATGAATTGGAACCATTCCACCCCGCCGTCCCACCTCAGCCGCTTCCAACACCTTCGGCGATAAAAACCAACGATGACGAATTAGCGACACCGAAAACGAACCCGAAATTAAGTCGGCAATCGGAAGATGCGCTTCGTGAATTATTTGAGACCCCGCGGGGAGGGGAAACGTCGCGACAGATAAACATGTCAGAAGAGAGTAGCGACTCGAATTTGACGTGTATTGATAAAAATCGCAAACTAACGCCGAAACCGAAACGAGGGGTTACGTTTGAATCAGATTCAGACCGGTCGGGCTTCCGAAGGCGTGATCTTGATGAGCGGTCTTCGGAACCACCCAACCTAACCCCAGCGAACCCGGAGTATTCGAGGGAACGAAATGCGCCGGTAGGAGTGGGAAGTTCCGCATTAGGAGCGGTTCCGCCCGAATTACTAGCTAGCATCGTGCAGTTAGTAATTGCGTATCAGTCGGCAGGAGCGCAAGGGTCTGCACCGGTCGAAAGGGTACCGGAGATGCCTCAACCCCGCGAAATTAGTAGAGATTCGCCGGGAACAAGCCGGGGTGCGACTAGTCGCCGTCGACAACCCTCTGAATACCGATCGCGAAATAGATCATCGAGTTCGGAAAGATCGAGCGAGTCTAGCTCACGATACTCCAGCCGGAGAGGAACACGGGTAATAGATGCTTTCCGAAAGTGGGGTATTCGGTTTAAAAATCACGATGCTGACGACGCCGAAGACTTTATAGAGAACTTAGAACATTGCCGCAATGTTTCCGACCTGACGTTTAGCGAGATTAGAGAAACTCTCCCAGTCGTGTTGAGCGGGGAAGCCAAAGCCTGGTTTAAGGTCGAAGGCAGCTCCTGCTCAACCTGGCGTGACTTTCGCGAGGCCTTCCTCAGCCAATTTGGGGATGAGGAAGATAACGACGCGAAATGGGAGAAGGCGCGACAACAGACACAAAGGGAGGGCGAATCGATCAAGGCGTATTTGGTGCGTATTCGGTCGATTATAAAAGAAATTAGACCGACCCCTTCCGTCTCGGTTCAATTGGACCTGGTTTATCGAAACCTACGTCCCAATTACCGCCGTAGAATGTTTCGTAGGGATTTTGATTCATTCACGGGTTTGCGCGAAATAGGTCGGGAAATAGAGAATAACGCGGAGATAGACAAGGCGTTTAAACCACCGCCTGGAGCTACGAAAACGCGCGAAGAGGATAAATCGGCGCGTAAAAATCGTGAAGCTCTCTCTGCAGTTTCCGAAAAACAGCCCGAAAAACAGAAAAAAGGCGACGCATCCAGCAAGAACGCGAAGAAATCGGACGAGGAGAAGCCGAAAAAGAAGAAGTCGCGTTCAAGGAGAGGAAAACGCGGTAAATCCAAACGACGCTCGTCTGGATCAACCAGCGACTCTAGCTCGGGGTCTGATAGTTCGCGGGAATCTCCTAAGAAATCGTCTAGGAGATCGTCCCGAAGACATTCTGAAAAAGGGAGTAGGAAAGAGAGCTCAAGCCATAGCGGACACCGTAGCAGTTCGTCGGACGAGCTAGGTGCTATCGCTGCAGCTCCAAAACAAGGTCAGCGAAGACCAACCTCCTCCTCACGAGCGCCGGGAGGACATGTAGCGGGTCAGTCGCGATATCAGGATCGTGGGGGTCAATTCCGCGACGCAGCGATATGCCATCGTTGTGGAGGAAGAGGACACTACGCGAGAGAGTGTCCTTCGCGTGAGCCGACTCAAGCCGCGATTGCGCCTGCACCTTGGTGGGCTCAGCAAGCTGCCGGGATGCAAGCGCCGATGCCACCGCAAACGGTGACCACACCCGCGCTGTCTTATAATCAAGCGCAGTGGCCACCGACAACGTCCGCGTCGACAATAGGTCAGAGCCTATTGAATAATGTATACGGGAATGTGAGAAATCCGGGAAACGGGCAGTAGGGCTCGCGGAGGAAGCTCGCGCGGGCCCGGCTGATAATCTTCGTAAATCGGGTAGGACAGTACGATTTACTGACCCCGAATCGTGGAGGGACTCATCGGTGAGTAGCACGGATTACGAAGATTACGCGTCGGAAAGCGAACAAAAAGATTTGCGGGACTCTTCGACCTCGGAGTCAGAAGATGAACCTAATGCGACGCGACCGGACTTTAGCGCCGAAGATTCTAGTGAAGAGAGCGTTTATAGTTTTACCCCAGAAGTAGGAAGACGACCTTCATTAGGAAGTAACCCTGAAGATTCGATAAATGAAACGGAACCGAGTAGTTTATCCGATCATTTGTGTGCTTTGGACGAATTATTGCCCAAGAAGCGCACCGCGACTCTTGGCCAGGTAGGGGGGAAAGGGAACATCATAATCCGAACTCGTCGCTGTGTTCGGAGTGATGCGTTCCCTAATCAACCGAATACCGATGGCCGCTATTATTTGCAGTTAGAATTATTTGGACAAAATTTTCCTGCACTAATAGATACGAGAGCATCGCGATCGTACCTCGGACATCGAACGCTGGAAAGAATCCAAGCGAAGATTGACAGGTCACAAGATAGAGTTATGCGTACTGCCGATGGTACGGAAACGCGAGTAATAGGGGTTATTGCGCTAGAATTAGAGTTAGGGAAAACGAAAAAAGTCATGTATTTCCGCGTGGTACCGGTTTTAGACTACGACTGTGTCCTCGGTATGGATTTTCTCCGATTATTCGGAGTTATAATTGATACTTCGCGCGATTTATGGCAAACGCGCGATCGAGTAAATTTGAGATTCGCGAAAATAAACGCGGCAAGCTCAAATGAGACACACGTATCTTCGTGTTTTGCTATCGCTGAAATGACTAGCGAGCAAAACGCGGTATTAGAGAAGTTTCTAAGCGATAACTTCCCCGAGATAGTTGGACCAGTCCCGGCGACTACCCTGGTCAAACATCATATAGATGTCCAGGGTCAGGCTCCAATCCGCCAAGCGGCAAGGAGAGTGTCGCCGGTGATCTATAAAGTAGCGCACGAAGAGGTCGATAAATTATTGCGTGAAGGGATTATCGAACCCTCCACGAGCGCGTGGGCCAGCTGTCCGGTTATAGTACCAAAACCGGGCGGGAAATATCGATTTTGCATAGATTTTAGACGCGTGAATGAGGTAACGCGCAAAGACGCGTACCCGATCCCGCATATCGATAGCATTCTCGATAAACTCCGCCACGCGAGATACATTTCGACGTTAGATTTAAGTCAAGCGTACTTCCAAATACCGCTAGGAGACGAGAGTCGGGAAATTACAGCGTTTATAGTACCCGGAAAAGGACTCTTCCAATTTAGGCGTATGCCGTACGGTCTTACGAATGCCCCTGCGACGTTCCAGCGAATGATGGACCAATTAATCCCGCCTGAATTCGATCCATACGTGTTTGTCTATCTGGACGATATAATAATCGTAACGAACACGTTCGCGGAACACCTAGGATGGTTAGAGCGTGTGTTGAATATTATTCGATTCGCGGGTCTAGAAATCAATCGCGAGAAAAGTAAATTTTGCAGGTCGGAGGTGCGGTTCCTTGGGTATCTGATAAATCGTAATGGTTTAGCCCCAGATCCCGAGCGAACCGCGCCATTAATGAATTATCCGCCGCCAAAAGACTTAAAAACACTACGCCGATTCCTAGGGATGGTTGGTTGGTATGCACGCTTCTTACCCAACCTGTCGAACGACAAAATTCCACTCGTCTTGTTATTGCATAAAGGCGTGCGCTGGCATTGGGATCAAGAGCAACAGACTTCCATTGAGCGATTGAAGGAAGCGCTGTGCTCGGCCCCGGTCTTGGCAAGGCCCGATTTTTCGAGACCTTTCCAAGTACAGACAGATGCTAGCGACTATGCAATAGGAGCAGTATTAACTCAGCGACACGGAACTGAAGAGCATCCGATTGTATTCGCTAATCGAGTACTATCCAAAGAGGAGCGGAATTACACGACGACCGAGAAGGAGTGTCTCGCTGTCGTGTGGGCAATTCGGAAACTAAGACCGTATTTAGAAGGCTATCATTTTACGGTTGTCACGGATCACAGTAGTTTGCGTTGGCTACACAACTTGAAAGATCCAGTCGGGAGATTAGGTCGATGGGCCCTCGAATTACAACATCATTCGTTCGATGTGGTTCATCGTAAAGGCGCATTGCATCACGTACCCGATGCATTATCACGCGCCCTCCCAGTAGGCACCGAAAATGAATGCGTCTCCGCGGTTAACGAAGAAAATTGCGAAAATTCGAGCGAAAATTTGGTCACACAGTCGCGTATCGACTTCGAGAGCGACCCGTGGTATACAGCACGACGCGGAAAAGTAATTCAGCGACCGCGGGCTTACCCAGACTGGAAAGTTGAGGGAAACCGGCTGTATTGCCATCGGCCGGACGTGATACTCGAATCGATAGGTCGCGATTATGGTGCGTGGAAGTTAGTCCTCCCGCGAGAGGCTCGACTTTTAGCCCTACAGGAAGCTCACAATAACACTTCCGCAGGACATGCTGGCGTTCAGAAAACTCACGCTAGAATCTGTAAAGATTACTATTGGCCGGGAGTTTTCAAAGACGCCGTAGCATTCGTCCGCGGGTGCAAAGTCTGTCAGCAACATAAAGCTGTACAGCTTGCCCCTGTAGGACTTATGGGAACTCGGGTAGTGGAGCGACCATGGACTGTGGTTGCGGGAGACATAATGGGCCCCTTGCCACCGAGTAAGGCCCAACAGCGTTACGTAGTAGTCTTCCTCGACAACTTCAGTCGTTACGTGGAAATGCGAGCGATCCGCACAGCTGACGCCAAAAGCATCTTGAAAGCTTTTAGCGAGCTGGTTATTTACCGTTGGGGATCACCGGAAATATTTCTTTGCGATAACGGTACCGAGTTCGTAAATAAGGAAGTGACCAAATTTCTAAATGAGCATCAGATTAGGCAATTTACTATTCCGCCGTATCACGCGCAAGCTAACCCGGTAGAACGCGTGAATCGGGTAATTAAAACGATGATTAGGATATTCGTAGAGAGCGACCACCGAGACTGGGACGTTCATCTTGCAGAATTCCGTTTCGCGATTAATTCCGCGATGCATTCGTCGACTGGAGTATCTCCCGCGTTACTTAACCTCGGTCGAGACCCAGTAATTACTCCGAATCTACGGCGAGAGATTGAGGGTTCTCGTACGATACTTAGGAGCGACCCCGAAAATTGGGTGGCGCGACTAAAACGTCTTCCTTTGATTCATGATATCGTGCAGGTAGAGATAGAAAAAGCGAGTGCTCGTCAAGCCCGCTATTACAATCGTGGCCGGCGCGATATCAGGTATCAGGTAGGAGACGTGGTATGGCGGCGCGGCAGACCATTATCGTCATCTGCTGATAATTTTGCTGCGAAGCTAGCACCATCGTACGAGGGCCCGTTTAAAGTAGTTCGCGTAATATCGCCGGTCGTCTACGAGCTAGAAAATCAAGGCCGTAGTAATCCGAAGGTCCACGTTTCGGATCTAAAACCGTTTGTCGCGTCGTTTTGCGTTCCGGACGTCGATGAACCGGGTGAGGAAACCGTTGCGGGGGAAGGGGACGACGACCCTGCACCTTCCCCAAAACCGACCGGTAAACGGAAAGGGACTCCGGGAAAACGGAAAATGTCGATCGTGAGCGATTCGTCGGATTCCGCCCCGTCTACGTGGACGGCACGCCTGCGTCCACGTCGAGAACCAACCTAACCCTCGCGAACCTGAGTGCGGACTTGTGTGTGTGAATGGATGAACGTGTGTGTCGCGTGATTTTTTATTTTTTTTATATATTATATGTAGGCCGAATTGTTTTTTTTTGTAATAAATGGATGTGTGTGTGAAGCGAGCGTTATTTTTTTTATTATTGTAGTATTGTAGGATTGCGCGCACCAGGAGGAATTAGATGGAGATAGGAACACCCCAGGGTCGACTTCAACCGGGAGGAAGTTGACCAACCCCCAAGTTGGTCCTAACGAGGGGGGAGTTGTAACGTTGCGTTCTCGCAACGTTACTATAGCTGCCATCTAGCGCTTTGCTAATCTCAAGCGCTAGATAGGCGGGTCGCGCACGAACTAGGGAGTCATCAACCGATAAGTATTGATCTAGGATCGATAACTTGTCGGCTCTCTAGTGCCGTGCGATGGGTGTAGTGGGGCAGCGGCGGGACAGGCGCAGGGCCTGACCTGCTCCCGCGTACTGCCCCGACACACGTAATTTAGATGTCAAAGGTGACACAGAGTGTACAAAAGTGCCCCGCCGCCGATATAGTGCGACCCCACTGACAGCCGCCACGCAAACGAGAGGGAAGAAAAAGGTGCAGCGACTGCCAGGGAGCCGCGAACCCATATCGGACGACAGGACATCCCAGCCCTTCGGGCCTGCCACCAAGGGCGAGAGCGAGAGAAGGAGAGAGAGAGAGAGAGAGAGAGAGAGAGCGGAGAGGAGAGCGAGATAGAGAGAGAGAGCCGAGAGGAGAGCGAGATAGAGAGAGAGGGAGATAGAAGAGAGCCAGCCCTTGTGAGCCGAAATTAGGGTGATTATTCGTGTATTGTTAAAGTCCTGTGACGTCCCGGGGTGTGCTAGAGCTTTAGGGCTCGTAGCACCGAACGGTTTTATAGGGAACCGCTGGCCCGGCTCACCTGTCAAGGGTAAGCGGGCAACTTAGCGGAGTGGTCATCCCGTCGGACCGATAACGCATGTCCTAAATTGTAAAAGCGCGACAGAGTAAAAGTGTTCGCGATTACTTCAATTCGTCGTGCGTTAGACCGTTGACAGGGACGTTCCCTTCAGTTAGTTCAAGGCCGCGGACTTAGTATCCTTATCGTGAGGACTCGCGACCTTAGGTTCGAGAGTAAACAAGCCGGGTCGTTGTTGTGTTCGAGTACGCGGGAACGGAGTGAGTGCGAATAACCGTCGCGTGACGCGCACGCGCGGGACTAGGGACTTATCCGCGTAGCCTCGCGCGGTAGTTAACTTAGGAATCCGCCGGTGGCGCGCGAGTACCGCGCGACTCGGTGGGACCGCCGCGAACGCCACTAGTGGCTCGAGCGCGAGGTTCTCTCGTACGTCATCGGGACTTCAGCCGCGTTCGCACCACTTAGGCCGCGTCCACACGTAGGACCTAGCGTGACTCCCCAATACCGTGTAACGCGAAGCGGAGAGTGTATTGAGAAGTAATTTTATAATAAAGAGAGTTTAATCAAAAATTAGCGAGTTATTATATTAGCACCCCATTCACCACATTCGCGTACGAGGGTTAGAACCCCCTCTGGATAAATAAATATTCGGGTATTATCAAAAGTACATCGAAGGCGCCCGGGTCTAATAGGAAGTCGCCTATTGGGACGCGAACGCGATTGGTGAGGGATCACTCCTCCCTCCCCTTCTACACTATCCCTAGGGATAGCCAGTAGCGTCACAACAGCTAATGCTAATTGACATAACGACCGAACAGGACCCAGCGGATCTATTAAATATAGATAATGCCGCCGGTCAGGGTGTCGCGAATGAACTTAGGACGCTGTATAGAGGCATCATGCAGGAACCCACGGAGTTGACCTACTCTAACTTCGAAATGTCAATAAAATTGAAACACGAGCAACCGATTACCTTTAGACCGAGACGACTGGCGTTTTCAGAGAAAGACAAGCTCCGCGCGATCCTAGACAAGTTAATGAGAGATGGTGTGATCCGCCCAAGCCAATCGCCATACGCGAGTCCTATAGTCTTAGTACGGAAAAAGGACTGGTCGATTCGGCTTTGTGTCGATTATAGAGAGCTTAATAAAATCACACAAAAGGATAATTTCCCCACCCCGCTGATCGAAGATCATCTCGATCAACTACGCGATAAAAGGTATTTTAGCAAACTTGACCTGCAGAATGGATTTTTCCACGTCAATATGTCGGAGGACTCCATCAAATATACTTCATTCGTCACGCCGTGGGGCCAATATGAGTATTTGAAAATGCCATTCGGTTTAACAAACGCACCGCGAACATTTCAGCGATACCTCAGTAAGATTTTCCAGCCATTAATAGAGGCCGGCCGGATGTTGCTTTACCTGGATGACATATTGGTAGCCACTAAAGGAACCGAGGAACATATCGAAATACTGCGAGAGGTATTCGTACTGGCGCGGCGATACGAACTAAAATTTCGATACGACAAGTGTCACTTCTTACGAACTGAGATCAACTACCTAGGGTACATGATTAACGAAGCTGGGATTCGACCGAGCGGCGAACATATAGAGGCGATCGCAAGTTTTCCCGAGCCACGTGATCTCCGCCAAGTACAGCAGTTTATTGGCCTAGCGAGTTATTTTCGCCGATTTATCTTCAAATTCTCAGTGATCGCTAAGCCATTGTAGGATGTGATCAGAACTAAGTCGTTTAAATTTGGAAAGGACGAATTTGATGCGTTTGAGGCCTTAAAGAACTGCTTAATCTCCGAACCTGTACTCGCCGTGTATTCACCAAAGCTCCCGACAGAATTACACTGCGATGCCAGTGCCCTAGGCTACGGGGCGATACTACTACAGAAACAACCAGATGGAAGGTTGCGGCCAACTTCGTTTTTTAGCCAGCGTACAACAGCTACCGAATCCAAGTACCACAGTTTCGAACTGGAGTGTTTGGCTATTGCCTACGCGATTAAAGCATTCCATGTGTATCTCACTGGAATCCCATTCAAGGTGCTAACAGACTGTGACAGCTTTCGTTTGACCCTGAGCAAACAACATATCAACCCCAGGATATCACGCTGGGCCATGTTCCTGCAATCCTACAGCTTTGAAATCGAGCACCGACCGGGGAAAAACATGGCACACGTAGACGCTCTTAGCAAGGCACAGAACATTTTATCTCTTTGGGCGAATACTCTCGAACAGGTACTCGCATTGAAGCAAAACCAGGATAGCGAGCTAGTCGACCTACGCAAGAAATTAGAGAATGGTGAGGACAAACACTTCGAACTTAGAGACGGGTTAATTTTTCGAAAAGGGAAAAGCGGCAAACTCCTATTCTATGTGCCAAGAACGTTAGAATCAAATGTAATTCGAGCCAGCCACGATGATATGGGCCACGTAGGTCGAGGCAAGGTAGTTAAGGGTATTGAATGTGTTTATTGGTTCCCGGGCATGCACAGAAAGGTGCAGTCTTATATAGAAAACTGTCTCAGGTGCATCGAGTTTAATCCCTGCCCGGGTAAAAGCGGAGGGTACCTGCACAATATACCCAAAGGGAGTGTCCCCTTTGACACTATTCACGTCGATCATGTTGGCCCTTTTGGCAAAAGCGGCAAAGGTTTCCAGTATATCGTATCAATTGTCGATGCTTTTACGAAATTTGTCCGTCTATATCCGTGTCGAGGCATATCATCGAAAGAAACTATCGCGCATCTACGCGATTATTTTCGGGCATATGGGCGGTCGAGGCGGATAATTACGGACCGAGGAACAGCGTTCACTTCGGGGGAATTCAAAGAGTTCCTACGTATCGAAGCAATTGATCATGTGCTGATAGCCACCGCGACTCCAAGGGCGAATGGCCAGGTCGAGCGTTATAACCGAGTCATCACACCGATGCTCGCTAAATTGTCAAGCGACACTGGCCAATGGAGTAGGGTAATAGAAGAAGTGGAGTACTCCCTTAATAACACTGTATGTAGAACCACAGGTGAGACACCAAGTAGGCTTCTGTTTGGCGTAAACCAGAAGGGCGTCAAGAACGATAACATGCGACTCGCATTAGAGTGTAACGAAGAGAGGGAGCGAGACCTGGACAGGATCCGTGGCGACGCCGCGGAGAAAATTGTGGAGGCGCAAAAGGACAACGAGCGATGCTACAATTTGCGACAAAGGCCGGCTACGGCCTATAAATTAGGAGACTATATCAAGTTGCGAAATGTTGACACAACACTGGGTGCCAATAAGAAATTAATACCGAAGTACAAGGGCCCGTATATCATCGAAAAAGTGCTGGACAAGGACAGATATGTGGTGGGTGATGTTGAAGGTTTCCAGCTGACGCAGAGACCATTCCAAGGTATCGTAGGTCCCGATAGGATGAAGCTATGGATTCGAGACACGCCGGTTCAGCAGTAGGTCCCGTTAGTAATGTAAATAGTTAGAGAGTGCGTGAAAATAAAGCGAATTGTATCTGCCTATGCACGCGCGGTCCAACCCTTCATACGATAATCTTGTATAAAATTAAGGGAAGTTGTATTCAATTTTGTATCCAAACTCGTATCCTACACTAGGGATATTTTATTATCTAAAGTTCTTAAAAACAAGTTGTATTGAATAAGTCATCTGTTTTGTGTAAGCATCTAGCTCTAAATAAGTTAAGCGAGGGTAATCCTATGGTTACTCGACGAAGGAATCGTCGCAACGCGCTGCTCGTCAATTTTCAGCTATGTGGCAAGCTGAATGTTGATAAGGACCTGTGTTACAGCGAAAACGTTCTGCAAGCCTGCTGCCGAGTCGCAGGGATAGACATCGCAAGAATTCAGCGGATTAGTCGAAAACCGTATAAGCCAAAGAATACAGAACTCGAAATTTTGAGAATAATAGTGTATAGCCGAGGACGTCTATAAGTCAGGATTGGCCGACTGTAGTAGGCATAATATTAGGGAAGGAGCCGGTATACTCCGTTTAGCGAATGAGGAGTAGAAGGGGAAAGAGGACCAAGCGCGGCAAGGCAGAAGAGACCGAAGACCAGTGTATCATATGTAATCTGTGGGAATAAACGGTGTTTCTCTGAGAGCGATATCTTTGGTTATTGTGATTATTTCCGTTTAATATCCTTCTACATATAATTATATTATTTAGCAGTTCTAATGTACATGATATCGCAATCAACTGTACCAATATTCAGTAATAATGCTCCTAACTATCAGCCAACATAAAGCTGTTTCAGCACAGATCACTTTGGTTGACCCTTGGCGTAACATGCGATCAGTCATAACGATTCATCTTCAGATTCTGAATGGAAGGGTCTAAATTGATTATTTGTTAAGACACCTTGCTTTTGGAATTAAGGTTTTCGTACTACTGGCAAGCATCTGATGAGATAATTGTAATTCTTCATAACCAAAAGGAATGTTAAATTATAGTTTTTCAGTGAATACATAGAAAATGTTTCTCCTTTTGGTATACTAGTGAAACATCTTTCTTTGTTTCATTTACAATTTTCCTTTATCTGCATTCTCCAATAACAGGGTATTTCCAAGAATTGTTACATTATTTGTTTCATTTACAATCATCGTGTGTGTGTGTTAATCTGCATTTTCCAATAACAAGGTAATTCCGAGAATTGTTACATTATTTGGCACTGGTTTGGCATCAAACTGCAAACTATAAAATGGTGCCTTATATATAACTTTGTTTTGCTACACTACAAAAATTTTGGCTGACCCTTGGCTATTCGTAGACTGTAACTCAATCAAAATCTGAAACGTAAGTTGGGCGCCAGGTTCCCGAAAGAACCACTGTACTGTAGTGATCGCAAAATACTATAATCGTCAAACTAAAATGCCAACTAGCTCAGTGAGTATAAGAGTAGGATTGCGGAAGCGGAGAGTGGGTTAGTCCCTGAAACGTAAAATACGAAAGGATTTGGCAGTTCGGGTCAAATCACTACATACTATATTCGATAATAAAGTTTCTATATTTCCAAAAGGACATGGCTGTATATGTCAGATTGCATAGCGCATAGATCGTTATTCGTATTCTACAAAACTATAATTCGAAATGGCATGGAAGACGGTTGTCCTGAGTGCTTGGGATCAATCCAACGAATTTCTCTACTAAAACTACTAATCAATTAAATAAAGGCCTTCTCAAGGCAGGTGTTTCTCCTGCGACCTTTTAACTAAAACGAAACGATACTCTCGCGAAGAGAACCGAACGGAGTAGCTCCTTTCGGGGAGAATTCACCTCCGGGGTTCCTTGCAACGAGAAAAACGAACTGTACTCCCACGAGGTGATCGAACGAAGTAGCTCCTTTCGGGGAGAATTCGACCTCGGGATGCACCCCTGGTTAAACGCGACAAACTATACTAAACGTAACTGAAATTCGAAACTGAACGAATATCCCGATCACTCTTTATAGCCGAATTCGACCCATCAACTATACTGTAAGCGCATATTCAAATTCTCGGAAACGACTAGACGTTAGTACGGTATTATATACACGGTAATCGATAAAAGAACTTAACGTAAGTTACATATAAAATTATATACATTTCATATCCGGAAGCCCATAGATGACTTGGTCCTTGAATTAATTGCGAATCTCAAAGTTTTCTCGACATTAGACTATTATTCCAATTCTCAAGTTATGTCTCTAATTCCCAATTCACGCACTTTGGGAGTAGGTTTAACTCGCAATTCGTGGTTTTTGGCGGTTTCACGGCTCTCAAGCGCGTTTTCCGAATATTACTCGTAGTATAAGGATTTCTAGGAGCTTGGACTCCCGCTAACCTTTTTCGATGACGCTGGAGAGGAAGGTCGAGTCCCTCGACGGAAGGCGCGGCGAGCCGAGCAGAGCAGAGCAGAGCAGAGATGAGCAGAGCAGAGCAGAGCAGATCGGAGCAGCGTCGAGCAGGGCAGAGCAGCGTAGAGCCGAGCAGCGTAGAGCAGAGATGAGCAGAGCAGAGTAGAGCAGAGCAGATCGGAGCAGCGTCGAGCAGGGCAGAGCAGCGTCAAGCCTGGCAGAGCAGCGTCGAGCAGAGATGAGCAGAGCAGAGCAGAGCCGAGTTGAGCAGAGCAGTCGCCACACTTTCCGATACAATCCTTAAATCCGCGTCTGAACTCTTTCAGGACTAAAGTACGAGTTGCCAAAATCGCGACGGATCTCCTTCAGGACTAGATTACGAGTGTCGCAAAAATCGGGAGACACCAGCAACGAGCTGTTGGTCCCTTACCCCCAACTCTTCATAACTATAAATCTAATTGGCGGAGCCGATTAAGTTATTGGTACCACCAATCAGACCCAAGGTCCGACTTCTTCCGAAAATTCAACTTGAATGTTCGGGAATTGCGGAAAGCCGTAGTTCGTTAGGCCCATTTAACACACGACTTATGGGCCACGATCGTTGCTCTACTTTTATGACCTATCCATCACCGAACTTTATACTGTATTACAGAGGATAGGTAGGCCAAGCATATATGACACGGTATTATGGCCTTGATACTGTGACCATAATATGTCTCATGGTTCCATAGAAAGACATGTATATTGTTTTAGTGAACATGTACTATCTTAAAATAGTACAGGGTCACAGTTTTAATAAAACAAACTTTTTTTACAATGCACTTATTTTACTGAAAAACGTTTATGTTAATTGCTGTTGAGACACTACTATGTGTCTTGATTATGAGTGAACGTAACAACCTCATCCTTCTCTGTTTCATTTACAATCTTCCTCAATCTACATTCTTCAATAAAAGGATATTTCCAAGAATTGTTAGAACATTTGGCATTGGTAGGACTTCAAATCAAAGCTGCATACAAGGAATATGCATATAAGGAATATTTTATATAACCTGCAATAAAAAAAATCCCACAAAGTATAACCGAACATTAAATTTTACACATATTTTTGAATACAGTGTGACTTATCTGATAATCTTGCTGACTCCTTCATGTTTCTCTTTTAAATTATCCGTAGTTTTGATTATATTACACTATTACACTATCATTACAGCCAATTCATTTTTATAAAAATATTAAGGTTATACCGGTAAACCTTACAATTCAATTGACAGCTAAAAGTAGTCGCCATATTAGTTATCGATTATATCGTTTATTTAGTCGTCGCGTTTGTAAAAATTACGTCATTTTCTTTAGCGATTAACTTCAGCCCGAGACATACATACATTTTGACTGGAGAAGATTATGAAGAAGAATCTTATTTTCGATATATATATAGCTAACTGAGTATGATATCTCTGGATTGCGTGAACAGATTTTGATGTTCATGGGCTCAAATAAAAGCTTATTCCAAACCATTTCAAGAAAAGCTTTACTGAAATCATGGCAGTGTATCATTTACAGAGAAAAATCGATTTAAAAATTGAGACGGCCAATCTTGTTGTATAAGATACAGTAGTGCCTCGACGGCGGTATAGACACGTCTATACCTACTTTTATGTACTTGCCGTCGAGACACTACCGTGTCTCTTGATCCCATACTATACTCCAATACTATTTCCAATACCATATCCCATGCACCTTCCCATACCCCATTTACCCATACTACATCCCATACTTTTTGCAATACCGTTTTCCATACTACAAATTTAATCAAAAAATACACAGCTCAATTACAATACTATACTCCAATACTATTTCCAGTATCATATCCCCCATGCTCCTTCCCATATCCCATTTACCCATACTACATTCCATACTTTTTGCAATACCGTTTTCCATACTACAAATTTTATCCCAAAATACACAGCTCAATTTCTCTATTATTTGAAGCTATTCTCTACATATTATTTTTAATACTAGAAGTTTTTAAAGAATCTTTTTTATTATTTTTTATAAATAGAATTAATTTATAAAAAAAATAATTACATTCTTTATAGTTTGTCTTTCATTTAATTTTGATATTTTACATATATATACAATTTTTAAACTATACAATATAATTATATACATTAATCTTTTTCTAGATTATTTAATTTTTCAATTAAAAACTTTTGATTAAAATTTTATATATTTATATACATACAAATATTGTGTAAATTTAAAATATCCACGGCAGTATAATTTTCGCTTTTATTAAAATCGTTATGTATAGGATTAATTTTTAAATTGTTATGTATATTAAATTGTTCCTTAACTTTATGTTCTTTTAATATTGTATACATTTGACCACAACAGCAAATTTTGATACAATTACAATCTGATAATTTTAAGAAATAAATAATTTTTCCAAAACGTTTTTGCCTTTTATAAAAGAATGTACAATAAGATGAATTATTTTTTATTTTTCTACTATATTCTTCTGAATAATAAATGAAGTTATCTTTTTTAATCCTATAAAGTTTATATGCATTTTGTCGAATTATATTTATATTAGGCCAATAATTTCATTACTTGATAGATTTTGATGTTTAATGATTTTACCTAAAGTTGAAATTTTGTTTGTTACGTATATTGCGTTTTTTCGACTGTAGGGATCACCAATGCTTGTAATAAAATTTGAAATAGTATTGTTCCTTAAATTATTTTGCATACATAAATTTAGGTTTAAATAGTCCAAAAATTGTTTGCAAATTTGGATTTCAGGTCGCTTACTACCGTGGATAATTTTTTTTAGCTGTCCACTTATATCTTCTAAAGGGAAACAAGAAAACTCCCACAGTGGCCCGAAATTTTGCACGCAATTTGGAAGGTGTAGTAAAGAGTGGACGTTACAAGACATACGCCTTTTACCGTATAATTTTTCAAACTGAAAAACAAATTCATTAATTTTTATATTTGCTAAATTTATACTTAATTTCGTGACTTTTTCTTCATATAATAGATATATAGCGTAAACCAATAATTTATAATATTTGAAATACTTAGAATTTAAAAAATTTGCCAAGATAGGTAATGAATAATAAAAAAAAAGAAAAATTTTTAACTCTGATGCCTTCCAATAATTGATATGTTTTCCTATTGATCTTGGTTTTCTATGAATAAATGTACGGGGTTCAATTTGTGTAAGTATTTGGTCAATAGTGTTAAGGTGATTTGAAATTGAAAAAAGTTCACCGGAAAATTTAGAATTAAACCAAAATGTTAATAAACTCTTTACTACACCTTCAAAAATACAGTGCATTGGGTCGATATTGGTAGTTCTAACAAATTTATAAGCTATTGAGGTAATTATTGAGTATCCTTTAACACCATATACTGAAAATTTTGTTGCGAAAGCTTTTTGGCCATGAGCTAATGTTTCTTTTTTATTTCTTAAATTAAATTTTTGATAAGGATAAATTTGGACATTATCTACAAGTTCACCGCTATCTAAACACTTTTGACAACCAAATTTACCACTAAACTGTTTCATATTCATAAATAAAGCTTTCGCAGGTAAGTCGCATGTGCCTGATATTACAAGAATTTTGACTGTTACTGGAAATTTTGTACTGTTAATTTTAACAGAAATTCCACCATATAATGTTTTTAAACTGTCATAAATCGGCTTTAAAAATAAGTTTGGTACGGGTTTACTTTCTCCGTACCCTATACCCGATAACAATAAATTTTAAGGTCTAAATCTTTATTCATAGGGTAATTCGTTAATAATAAAAAAAGGCCATACAGAGAATTTTGAAGATTTCAAAGGTGTAATTCCGTCGTATACCATGAGAGTGTTATGTTTAATGTACTATTTGTAAGTACTTTATTATTAATTAATTCTCTTTACACGTCGCCATCATAAATATCATAGAGCGTATTGGTGTTACTTGACTGAAAATGTTGACGTAAATTTGAAATGAAATCGGATCGACAAAATAGCATTTCAAATTGATTTATCAGACCAATTTCAATGAAAATATCAATCTTTACATTTTCCGGGCACTGTGAACATTTCTTGTCTCCCTCTATTAATTTGAAACAGTTTTGGCAATAATCATATTTGTTAATTAAATCTTCTGGAACATATAAATATTTTTTGATGCTGTGAAGACTTTTAAAGCATTTGTTGGGCTTTGGTAAATGTATTTCTATTAAAGATAATATATCAGAAAATAATTTCCCCGATATGGTATGTCGTGTGGCCACTGAAAATATTGCGCAACAACTCTCTTTAATTGTTAAGGGTGCATTTTCATATAATGGTTCATCATGATTTTCCAAAGCTTCAATATTATCCTCCGTTTCCTCTAACCAATCTGCGTAGTTATAAAATATTTCATCGTTGTCACCATCTAATTGCAATAAGAAAAGCCTTATTTAAGATAATAAAAATCAGTATAACCTTCATATAAACGTTACTTATAAAGAGTGAATTACATGAATATAAATCACCCAATATCTTTAGTATTAAATGATTTAAGGAGGATAAAAATAAATTACAATTAAAATTTTAATAAATACCTTGACTTGCATTAAATGTGTTTTCAAAAATTGTATCATTGATTCCTTTATTTTCTGTATTTACATTATATTCAATATTTACATCAGCTACATTACTATCTTCTTCAAAATTATAAGTTTCCCTAGTATTTGCATCTTCAAAATTACAATTTTCTCCAGCGCCCACATTTCTCTCAACCATTTCATCACGAATGCCATTAATTAATTCCTATTTATGCAAATAATGGAGTGAGAGTCTATACGTTAGTTAAATACTAATACAAACAAAATGTAGTGACAATGTGAGTAATGTATATGCATTCTAGCAGTACTATCTACCGAAAACATTTAGTATTTTCGAGGAGACTTTTTCATATACGTTACACCGCTATTCATTCTCATTACATAGTGATCGAATTAGTATTTAACTAGCGTATTAACTTGATTAAATTAAATATCTCAAAAAAAGAGCAACTAATCGACGTAAGATTGTAAATAAAAATATCAAAAAATAGCTTAGTTTTCCAAATGTTATAAGCATTACTACATATAAGAATCTTACTTTGTACTTTTTTTATAAAATCGTTTTTTTCCCAAAATGGAATATTCTTTTAACGTTATTTTACTTTTCTGTGAAATCTGTCTGCTAATACGATGAACATAACCCAAAAAAGAACACGAATTTGAAAGAGCATGTGTTGTTAAAGACAGCTGTTTTTAAGTATCTTTCAATCTATTGATTTTATCAACTGCTTTTCGGATATTTAAACTTGCAAATCGTAAATATGGATGCTGTTACATCAGTGACAGTTATGCCAAAATTCATCGATTTTGCTACAGAAGAATTGTGTATAGAGGAGGTTATATGTACGTAAGACAAACTCACATCTATAGGGCCATGTTAATGTTTTCTTATAGCGTTTTTCCGATCATTACACTTTCTACACCGAGTGTACTTCCTCAACCTAACTTTTATTACCAAGATAGGCAGTACATTTATCGAGTTTGGGTTTGTAGCACTGGAACTAAAAAATAACTTCAGGGTTGTAAGTAAAGGGTTTAAATTCATTAAATAAATGATATCATATTACTCTTTTGTTTTTATATTCCATCCCACATTAAAATTAAGTTATAATTGTTTACGTAAAATGACTCTTAGGGCCGTATTCATAGACGTCACTCGAGCTCCACTCGAACTCGACTCCAAATATTCGAGGGCTGCTTCGACTCGTATGCTTTTCTTAAGTCAAGTTGAGAATAATGAGAATAGGGAATTGCTATATATTCGAGTGGCGGTGTACAAAAATTAAAATTGAGAAGAAACCGCATGTACAGTCATTCGCTCCAAAATAATCCGATTGAAAGCATTTAAAATTTCAAATGCAAGTAAAACTCTCTTTGCATGATATTATAATTATCAATAGTCCCGCTAAGAAGAGATATTTATATATAAATACAATACGTACAGTATATAATTTAATTTAAACAATATTTATTAATCGTAAGATATGAAAAAAAAAACATTTAGGAGAAATAATTTGCAATATAAGAAACTGAAAATTTGCATTTTCTTAATTATTTTTTTGGTTTTATTCAAATTAATTTTATTAATAGTATTTTTATCGTTTTTATTGTAAAGATAAATTAGTACAAATAGGACAAGTTCATCTTCATCATCAATGGAGGAGGAAGAGGAAGAATTGGAAATAAGTGCATTGAGAAGTATACCTAAAAGGTATATTAGAGATTGTCAAAATCCATTGGAAATTTTTGAAGAGGCGTCCTTTAAAAAGAGGTACAGGTTTTCTAAAGACTGTGTGCTAAATATTTTATTGCCAATAGTGCAAAATAAAATGAATGCAAATATTTTAAATCGAGGCTTACCCATATCTGTTATAGAAAAGCTACTTATTGCTTTAAGATACTATGGATCAAATATTTTCCAAGTAAGTATAATAAATAATTGTAATAGTTGATATAATAATAATATTTTAATTAATATTTTTAGAATGTTAATGGGGATTTAAGGAGCATAAGTCAGGCAACAATTAGCAGAATAGTGAAAGAAATTTCCAGAATACTTGGTTCTGAACTTTGTAATTATGTTCACTTTCCAAGAACATTAGAAGAAAATTGTCTAAATATGGAAAAGTTTTATGGGATAGCCTCTTTTCCTGGTATAATTGGTGCAATAGATTGCACACATATTGCAATTAATAATCCTGGAAGTACGTATGGGGAAACATTCAGGAACAGAAAAGGATGGTTTTCTTTGAATGTCAAATAAGTTTAAATTATATACAGGGTCTTTTCCTAACAGCGGAGCATAGGAGATTCGTGTTAGTTGACTATAGCATTAAGCATATGTATACATACATATAATTTGTGATTGACATAAATACAGTAACTGCGGGGTCAGGAAATAATAAAATATTTACAAATAAAACCTTCATAGAATAATAATTATACATTTTTTCCCCCTTTGTTTCAATTTAATTTCAAATCTTACAGATGGTTTGTGATCCAGACATGTATATTCAGGACATTGTAATAAGATATCTTGGATCAGCACACGATGCTCTTATATTCGATAGAAGCTCGTTACGTGCACAATTAGAAAAAAAGGAACTTCGTGGAATTTTAATAGGAGATGGAGGATATCCTAATCGAAAATACCTTTTACCACCAGTTATACATCCTACAACTGAAAGTGAAAAAAAGTATAACATTTCACATATTGCGACTAGAAACGTAATTGAACGATTGTTTGGTGTACTCAAGAGGAGATTTTCTTGTCTCCGTTCATGTTTAAACAAATTTTTGTTTCCATAACCAAAATTGTTTGTCAAATAGCCTTCAACAAAATGTTTTGTTATTATAGCTATATTATATTGTTAAGTATAACTATTTAAGACAATTTAATTATTTGGTTAAGGTAAAACAAATGTTTTGGTATTCTTAACAAAAGTTGTTGGTTATCGTAACAAAACGGTAAATGCATAAGTTTCATTGACTGAAACGAAAAAAAGGCTCAATTTTATTTTTATCGTGATTTAATTTAGGAGAATACTTAACGTATAGAGAGAGGGATTTAAACAAACAAGTTATAATATTTTATTGAAATTAGCATCCGTTGCTGCTGGTGTTCCCTGCCGGCCACCAGGTCTTTTTGCGTTGGCTCCTCGATCTGCTTAACTCCAATGATCAGCTCACCTGTAACCTGTACCTAAACCTAATTCCATTAATAGTTACGTATAACAATTTTATACTTATAAAGAATTGTTATCCTTATAATGAATTGACTATAAAAAGAACAAATGTAAACCTTTGCAGTGTTATGGCAAAAAAGTGTCGTTAGTATATGGTAGAGTGAAGAGTTTTACTTGTTTGATTTACATAAAATAAAATATTTAAGCTGGAGAGTTTGACTGTTGCTAATTAAGGCTCAAACTTGCACGTGCTCCTATGTTTTGGGGAAAGAAGTGTATGCTTTGTTATGGTTTTTTATGATTGGATTAAGAGCGAGGAGTCATGCATCGCTTTGCGTTTGTTTTCAATGTTTCGCTGACCAGAACAGTTTAACGTATAACGTGCTTCACTTGCTCTCTGTGCGTGAACTGGTAGAGATCAATTGGATTAAATTAATTTGACGATGTAAATTCGCTCATCTGCATTTTTTATTGAGTGGTATTATATTAATTTCTGTGATTTATCAATTAAAGCAGAAAAATGAATGAAGTGAAGGAAATTTTGATTTCATGGGGATTTCTCAGCTTAATTCCTGCTTTTGAAGGTAAGTTTTCTATGAAACATTAATTAATATTCATGTAAGACAAATACATATATATGTGTTGGCCTGGTAAAAATGTTATAACAATTGATATGCCAAATATTTGTGATTCACTAAATACTTGGTATAGCTAGTACAATTTATTAATTTAAACTATGGTTTTTACAAAGAACATGAAATAAATTTTGAAACATTTATGGAACTTACTCCAGAGTCTAAAATTTTAGAAGAGATTATATCAAAAGTGGGGCCAAGGATGAAATTTATTAAGAAATTTAAGTCTACTTTAATATGTAGCGAAGAGGTAAAATAAGACTTTATTAGTATACGAAGAGCCATATCTTTTTTTGCAATAAAAATATTTTAAATAGGTGTTACAAGAGGTTGTGAGTCATCAAAATGATTCTATAATAGAGATTACAGAAAGAGTAGATGACACAGTTGTGGAAAAAGTTAGTGAGGATTCAATTCTGACAGCGAATAGTATTTCAGACAATTATGTAGAGAATGCAGTTGTTGAGGTTGAGAATAAGGACATCATCAAATCTATTATTCACAGCGATGAATTAGAAAGAATGATTAAAGCATTGGTACGTACAACATTTTGAGTTATATTAGTATATTGAAAATATATAGCCCCCATTACACTGGTTTAACAAAGAATTTCTAAATACATTGCAGGATTTAGAACAATTTTTACAAAAATCATTATCAGGTAGAATAATATTATCATCATACAGGGAACAAAAAGCAATGGATAATATTTTAAGAAAGGATTTGATACATAATATAGTGTTAAACTTATCTCTGCATTTGACGGGTGAACCAATTCTGTAAGTTAAAATTTATTCAGATTAAAACTTGCAAGCTCTCATAGTTGTCTTTTTCTCAATAGGTTGGATTTAAAAAATATACATTTTCAATGGATTTCGGACAAGATTCCAAAGCTTTTTGAGGAGAGTTCTTTAATTTATTATGTACCACCAAAGCAGGAAGGTATGCAGCACAAAATATCAAAGAGGAAATTAGTTGATTGCTATAGGAACTATAAAAGGAAGTGTCATAATGCTGGTCTCGATAAAAAGAATGGGAATAACATAATTATTGTGCCACAAGAATCTGTGGATAAGGTTCCTTCTACACGTATAATCTTATATGTATAAGATTTGTTTTAAAATCTAAATAATTTATTGATAATAGGCAAGGAATTTACTACATTCAAAACTTGGTTGCAACACAACATGCAGCCATGGAATACAGTCCTAGAAATGTGGAAAAAAAGTAGACCAGATAGAATATTAGAATTTAAATCATCAAGTTCTTGCCATACAATATTCAATGAGTGGGAGATATTAAAGCATTCAAAAGGCTTTGAATTAGTACGTTGTTAAAAATTAATTATCCTCTATAATTTTTAATATTTGTATGTCAGTTCAACATAAAATTATTTTAAAAACAGATAGACGCAGATTTTAAGGAAATGTTTGGAGATACTTTACAAATGTACAAAGAGTGGCCTAATTTTTCAAGGAAAATCTTAAATATTATGAAATCAGAAATTAAAGAAGTTTCATTCAAAGAAAAACTACTTTTATTTGAAGATATCGAGTCTACAAAAGATATTTTTATATATTTTATATTTTTAAAAAGAGCTTGTGACAATTAGGATCCTAAACTTTTACAGAGGAACAAATCATCTCTCTTTTTCAATTGATACCAGCATTTTGTCCTCCAAATGCTAGAGTTCGTCGTAGAAAAAATAATATCAAGCCAAATATTAGTGAATCATTGAGTAGTTTTATGCTTCATGTCAAAGTACGCTTTTTCTATTATATGCCCACATATATATTTATTCTTTTTGGTATTAGTAACAAAATTAATGAGTTTTTTTCATTTATTAAGGTCCCTACAGATCTAGATTATGAAATTGAGAAAATAAGGAGTCGAATGGAAAAGCTGGAACTTCAACTGCAGCCGCTCATCATTTTATGTGGAAGAGATATCAAGAATATTGAAGCTTATTACATCCAAATTGATAACACAAGATACATATTTAACTCTTGCTTACAAGCTGTGGATGCGTGCTACAAAGCGTTCTTCGTATTTAATCTTAAGTATTCTTTATTCTGTGAGCAAATTTGGTTGCTAATACAAAAAGCTATTTATAAAATGAGTACTCAGTACGATAAAGTCAATACTAAAGTAGAGAGTATTGTGTCAAAAGCTACAAAAACTTGATTAAGTCTTTTAGTTAGCTTTAGTTAATATTTTGGTTTAGTCTTTTTAGTTAATTGACAGGTCATATTTTAAGCGTACAATTAAAAATGTTTAAGTGTTTTCTTTGTACTGATATCGTAAATAGTGTAGATAGGTTGATGATGCACTTAAAGTTGCAACATGCTTTACGATACTGCGATAGATATATTTGTTTACAGGACGATTGTCCTCAAGAATTTAATTGCTCATATTATTTTAGGAAACATTTACTCTCTTCTCATTCTTTAACTGCTGCAAACGAAAATGAATGTCCTGACAATAGTTTTATAAAAGCTTCTGTTGTTTTAAATGGTAACGGTGAGAATATGAACTCTCTTAATGAATTGTCTGAAGATACAGCATCAAACTTTATTTACGACGATTTGGAAATATTGAAAAAAAGCTGTTTAGAGAATGATTCTTTACTTATTGAAAGGAATTTATGTTCATTATTTTCGCTGTTATATGAAAATACAGCTCTAACGCGAGAAGATGTTCAGCAGCTTATAATAATCTTAAAAAATTTTATGACCGAGTTTTCTTTTATTATAAAAAATAGATTAGATGAAGCCGTATCTCTATCAATGCCATGCTCAATGATCAAAGACGTTGTACGTATTTTGTTAAATTCGTGTGAAAACACATTGTCTAATTTCGACAGCGAATACAAAAGGTTACAGTACCTTAAGGAACAGGGCACATATATAGAGCCTATCAAATACATCATCGGTCAAACAATGGAAACTAAAAGATTCGTAAATGATTTTAAAATGATTCCAAGTTTAGCCACAGGTCAATTTGTATCTATTGAAAAAACGTTATTTCATTTATTTCAAATTCCTTCTGTTTTTGACTATATTATGCTGTATATGAGCTATCTTGAAAACGAAAAAGGCGCAATTTCTAATATTATTCAAACAGATTTTTGAATTAATATAAAACGTAAATATCCAGACCGGTTACTATTACCTTTAATAATTTATTATGATGAGTTCGAAACCAATAACGCACTTGGAAGTCATACTGGTGTTCATAAAATAGGAGCAGTCTATTTTTCTTTGCTCTGTTTTCCTCCCGAAATTTGCTCGAAATTAGACAATATATTCTTAACGTTACTTTTTCTTCACAATGATAGAGTTGAATTCGGCAATTTCGCTGTTTTTAAACCACTACTGACTGAATTAAAAACATTAGAAGAAAAAGGATTTCTTATTGATTTAAATAAACGCGTTTTTCTTGTTCTAACTAATATTACTGGAGATAATTTGGGAATACACGAGATTTGTGGATTCGTTAAATCTTTACAAGCTAATTATTTATGTCGTTTCTGCAAGGCCACGAAAAAAGAAATACGCTCACAAACTTGTGAAATAAATAGTTTAATGCGCACTATTAACAATTATGAAACTGATTTAAAAGAAAACTCGGTATCAGATTCCGGAATAAGTGAACTATGCATATGGAACGATTTGCCATCTTTTCACATAATAAAAAATCTGACATTAGATTTTATGCACGACGTTCCCGAAGGCGTTTGTAGATATGATGTGAGCAATTTAATTCTTTATTTTATAAATAATCATTTTTTTACAATGGATGAACTTAATCATCGTATATTGACATTTAATTATGGCGTAACAGGAGAAAATAGTAAGCCAACAGCATTACAACTAGTGAAATAGAAAAATAATACATTAGGTCTTTCCGCTTCTGTAACCATTACGATTGTACTACATTTTGGCATTATTATAGGCGATAAAGTACTGGAGCACGATGAGCACTGGGATCTTTTTGTTATTCTGCATCAAATTATCACATTTTTGTTAGAACACTCTTTTGTTGCCACGTTATTACCGTATTTTGAAAATTTGATATTGGAGCATAATGAACTTTATATTAGATTGTTCTCCGCTACTTTAAAACCTAAGCACCACTTTTTAGTGCATTATGCACGTGTCATGAAGCTAACTGGGCCATTAATAAATACATGGTGCATGCGTTTCGAAGCCAAACATAAACCCTCCAAAATTTCCGCACATGTTACTTCTTCGCGACGTAACTTACCCATGACTTTAGCTATAAGGCATCAATTAGTTGTAAATAATAGATTTTTTTTGTAATATTGGCATTAGAAACGGTACAGAATTTGGAAAAGAAATTCCATTGTCCAAGATTTTCAGCTACAATCATTTTTATTTTTTTAAGCAGTTTCTTCCTAAAACCGTTTTTAACCCTCGGTGCGCACACTGGGTTATAATGACCCGTGGTTTGGTTTTTCTCTCATTTTAGGTAATTATAAAGGTAAGTAATGCCATAAAAGTACTGTAAATTATTAGTTCAATATCTTAATTATAATCACGTATGGTGTTTTTAACCGCTGCAACGTCAATACCCAAGTGCCATTAAATGAGAAAAAATTACTTTTTTGTCCTGGGTCTAGTTGACCTAGTGTGCGCTGTACGCTTGTTTTGAGTGGCTTTTGTTATTCGTTCCTATGGGTACTTTTAATTCATTAGCAGTATATTCATGTAAGCAAAATAAAATAGCACCAAAATTAGGTTTATCGTTTTACTAAATAATTTTTTCTAAGTAATTATGATGGTTACTCGAATTTTGAGAAATCGAACAATTGCACAACAGTTAGTGGAAGATGACAATCCCTCCGATGTGGATGACAATTTATCTGAGTTTGAAGATGGTAGTGACTTTGACTACGGATCAAATTATTCTTCGGATGAGCAAATTGAAGAAAATGATTTGGAATCAGAACTTGAAAATGTAGTTTTGTCTTCTCGAGTGCTTGAGGCACGAGAACGAAGAGAATCTGCGGGGAGACCTAACAGCATAGCTCGTGGAAAAAATGGTTATGTATGGAGGTTGAAAAAACCTCAACGAGTGTCAGATCGACTCAATCCGGGTGTAGCGCCTGTGATTGTTTCTGGCCCAATCAACAACGCTGCAAACGCTACCACTATAGAGGAGTTTTGGGAAATTCTTTTCTCTCCTGACATTATAGAAGATATTGTCAAACTTACAAATATTCAAATCGAATTTTCAATTGTTAATTTGATTGCAAAAGAATCCATAGAACAATCGTATCACCATCCAACTGATGTGGCAGAAATACGAGCTTATATTGCAGTTACGTATTACTCAGGGTTATGGAAGCAACCTAAAGTTCGTGATTTCGATTTGTGGTTAGTGGAAAATGGAACGTCCTTTTATCGGTGCGTTTTCCCACTACGTCGTTGGAACTTTTTAACAGAAAATTTAAGATTTGACGATCGAGCAACTCGAGATTCAGCCGACAAATTTGCCCCAGTAAGAGGAATTTTTGAGAAATTCATCAATAACTGCAAAAATAATTATAAACCATCTACTTATTGCACGGTTGATGAGCAGCTACTTGGCTTTCGTGGCCGCTGTGCTTTTAGAACTTATATAAAGAATAAGCCAGATAAATACGGTCTTCTTTTGATAACGCTCAATGATGCCAGAACTGCTTATTTGATAAATGCCATTCCGAGATTGGGAAAAGGGACCGTTAGAATTGAACGTGACGAACTTGTGCCTCAAGTTCTTTTACGTCAGGTTACGGAGCCAATTCATGGCTCAAACAGAAGTGTGACTTGTGATAATTTATATACGGCGATCCCATTATTCGAGCAGATGAAAGAGGAACCTTATAAACTGACTATGACTGGAACAATTCGAAAAAATAAACGAGAGATTCCAATGGAAATGAAAGTTGCTAGAAAAGAACTTCCAAGCACAAAATTCTGTTTTTTCAATTCCGGCATAACTCTGCTGTCTTTCACCCCGAAAAAAAATAAAGTTGTGCTGCTGGCATCCTCGTTTATGAACTCGGAAGAGATTATAGACGGAAAATCAAAAATTGTCCTACACTACAATAACACCAAAGGAGGGACAGACACCTTTGATGCGCTATGCAAAAATTATACAGTAGTTAGACGAAGCAATCGCTGGCCTTTGAGAATTTTTTGGGCCATGCTAGATCAAGCAATGGTAAATGCAAGAATTCTTCTGAAATGCAAGAACAGCATAACTGGGGACGAAACTAAAGTTCCTGCAATAATTTGCATCAAGAAGATAATCTGGCATCTTGTGAAACCTTGGATTACAGTGCGCCAAAAAATTCCAAACCTGCGAATTTCTTTAAAAATCGCTATCGAAACGATGCTGAAAATGCACCATGAAACATTTCGCAATAATCAGGATGCTGGACTTTTAGCTAAAAGAACTAGATGCCGAATATGTCCGACAAAATTTGACAAAAAAACGCGCTATCAGTGCATCTCTTGTTTACGGCCGATGTGCTTGGATCACCGATCAAAACTTTGCTCAACTTGCGCTTGCGTGGAGTAAAATTTCATTAAAATTTATTATTCTTAAAATTTTTGTATATTTATTATATAACATAGTACCCCTTTTTCCATAATGAATGTTTTCTTCGTTTTTGTTCTAATAAAAATTCGTCCAAAAGAGTATTTTGTAATATTATAAAACTGCCACATTAATATGTTGAAAAAAATATATTTTATGAAACCAAACAGTCTTATTATTTTTACGTTGAATAATATCTTTTCATCTATAGAATCCAAATGTTTGAGCTTTTAAAATTCAAATTTGAAATAACTACACAATATTTAAGTAAGAAAGCCGTTGCTCTGCCATGCTCGTATTTTGAACAGTCTGCAAATAATTTATTATAATTTTGTCTAACAAAAACTATATAATGTAATAAAGAAAGGTTCAGGGTAAATACAGAAATTAATTTTTTTATTCTTGCATGCATGGTATACGAAAAACCGTCACTCAAAGCTGTTGGGTCAAATTGACCCAGTGTGTGCAGTATAGTATTGTCGGGATGTGTGCGCACCCAGGGTTAAAGCCTTTAACTGGTTAATTATTAATAGCTATTTTTATAAACCATCTATCATAATAAATATAGGCGCACGTGACACTTTGCCTCTTTTTGGTTCTATAGAATTATTAATTGCTCAATGTAATGGAGAATTTTTGTTTGTTATTAAGAATCTGCGTACTATAGGTTTTAATTCGCATGTTCAAGCGTTTGTAATAATTAGCGAAGAAAAGTGGTCATGTATTTCCTATAATGATTTAGTCAATAAGATACCCTGCTCAAAAATTATAAGCCATGATAAAAGAAAGAATTTTGTATTGCTTAAAGAATAAGGAAATGCGTTTTAATTAAAATAATGAGTTTTATTTTTAATAATAATAATTAAATATACACCTGTGTCTGTTACAACCGAATAATATTTAATTAGGCCAAAACAATGCACTTTTGTTAAATTTATTTTGTTAAAGCAAAGCTACGTATAGTTACGTCAAACAAATTGTATAATAATTTTTATCGAAATAGTTTTGTTGCAGTAACAATATAATATTTTTACATTTTGTACCTATTACAAAATTTGTGTTGTCTTAACAAAACTATTTTTAGCAAAACCTTTTGGTAATCACAACTATCTTATTTTTCTCAGTGCAGTAAGCACTTAAGTTTTATAATAAATGTGACATAAATTGTATATTCTATGCGCTTCATGCGTAATTTGGATTGCACCCATAAATTGTAGAATTACTACAAACATTTTGAACTATATTTAATTTTTTATAAAAAATTACAGGGGTTAACTTAAAGTAAATTCACAACCATTTTTGTTTCATGTGTCAATTATGAGATCTATTAATTTTACATCTATTGATAGTATTGACACATCAAATATTTTTTTAAAATAAGACAACTTTTATAACGATTATTACTATTTAGGAATATTTCAACACACGTAAAATCAGTCTTTTGGTATATCACATTATGTAAAAGTGAAAACTTAATATAAAAAGCACCAATTCTTATGTATTAGCTTCTTCATTTTGTTTACGTAGCTGATCCTCCTCCTTTAATAACTTTAAAATTAAAAGCTGACTCTCGGTTTTTGCCGATTCCAGCTTAATTTTATGCATTTCTCTCTGTTGCACGATTTACTCTGCAATTATTATTGCTTTTAGAGTTGATTCGTAATTTTGTACTTTTGACTTAGCTGTAAGAGCTGGACAATATGTTTTCAATAACTGATTTGTTTCTTTTTCAAAATTATTATTTTCATCAGCATTGCAAGGAAGTAAAACATGATTAGAAGCTGTACTCGCCTCCATTATATTATCTTTAAGTTTCTGTTCTGAAACATTTTTGTCAATATTAAAATTTTCTTCATTTTCTTCTAACTGTCATAATCTGAGATATAATTTCTTTTAAATTTTTTAAAATTATTTTGGGAATTATCATCATTACTATCTCTTATATAATAAACTCCATTGGTTTCTTTTACTGATGGAATATTACCTAAAACAGTATATATCAGATAAGAACTGGTAAAACCTTAACCATCAATTTACATATTAATTAATATAATTAGAATGAATCAACTCACTATTTTTTTCATAGGCTGATACACTATCAAAACTATGAGAGATCTCAACATCATTATACGCAAAGATGGAATCTACCTTATCCAAAATATCACTTTTTGTTTTTTGTAAGGGTGGGCCACCGCCAGTAATTAATCTGTGTGCTTTGTTTTCTGTATGCCGCTTTCTTCTTCTGTTTAATATATATACTATATATTGTGCTTTAATTATTAAAACATACATTAAAATATAATAAATCTATACCTTTGAACTAGATTCTCCCAATACTTTTTTAGTTGTGCTGGCGTTCTTTGTGTTAAGGCATGAGCATTGAAAATCTTACTAATTTTTATCCAAATTGCTTCTTTTTCCCTAATGCTTGTTCCATCAGTTGCTTTATTTACCAATATATGCTTATACTGTTACACCAAATCCAATAACACTTCTTTCTCTTTATTATTGTATATATTTCTCTTCATTTTTGTCCCTACCATGTTGGATTTGGTATTTTCCATGTGGGGTACTGAAATTTAAAAAAATTTATTATAATTAACATAAAGAAGATACTTATAATTATTTTATTGTATATGTACATTAGACTAGAAATTTGGATAACTTTGGTAAAAGAATAAATATCATGAATATAAATTATAATGCATAAGTATACATTACTTATTATTCTCTACTGTGTTGTGTTCAAACTTCTGACAGAATCTAGGGGCATCGCCTGCCTGTTAAATTTCAAGTAAGGCTCGAGTAAAGTTGAGTACAGCTGAAATGGCTCGAGTGGAGCTGGATTAACAAATACTTGAGTGGAGCTCGAGTGACGTCTATGAATACGGCCCTTAGAGATAAATATGCTATATTTGAATATGCATTTAATGACATAAGTAGCGATGATACAGACGAAGATGATGATTTTGATTTGAAATTATTATTAAAATTACGTTCTAACCAAAATAAAATATTAAATAATCATTACATCGAAATCGTAGCTGAGTATTCAAATGAAAAGGTAAAAAAGTATTTAAAAAGTCGAGTTCCATTAGAAATATTTTGTTCAAATAATTTTAAGTTAAAATATAATAAAATAAAACAGATATTTTTTGAAATACTATTGATTTTGACCTTAAGTGATTAATTCAAATCTTAATTTATACGCGAACACTACAATATTTTTAATATAATAATAATCATTTCATTCAATCGTAGTCAAAACCACAGCCTTTAGAAACTTATTTATACTATATATATATATATATATACATATATATACATACATATACTTATGGGGGTAAAACGACGTAAAAAAATTGAATTATTAAAGCTAGGCCAAATCAATAGTATTATTTTTTTCCTTATATCAAAACCATAATTTATTTATTTGAAATATTTTATACCTAGGCGACTGAGTTAAAAACTTATATTAATTAATTAGTTTTTTAAATCTAAACAGCCTTTATCAATATTCCTGGAACGTATCAGGAATTAATATACGCTTGGACATTTGAGAAAAGTTTTCTTCTGGACTTTGTTATATATAGTATATATATTTTTTTTGTTATTTTTTACCTTTGTATATTTTTTATATTATAGTTCCAAAGTCATTTTCGTATGAATAAAGATACAGCGAATATATTAATAAATATATATGAAAATTCGGAGTACTGCAGTAAACGTAAAACAGCAAAAACAGCTACAGAAGATATATTAACGTTTTTATGGTAAAGAAAAGTTATTATTAAAAGTATGCAGTATAGGTAGATATTTAAATAAATAACAATTATTATAATTAATAATATATATTTTTGTTTTGGTCAAAAGGTTTGCGGGTAATAAAGATAGTATGAGAGGCGTTGTAGAGCTATTTGGCTGTTCTATAAAGACAGTTTTTCAAAGAAATTTAAGAGTTATGAATTATTTAGTTAGTAGAGCTAAACATATCATTAAATTTCTACGTAATTTACAGGAAAGGAGTGAAAGGTTTAAAGAAGTAAGTTGAATTTATAAGCATCTGCAAACAGCAGATTTATATGTTATTATTTATATTATTTTCATAGTTATTGAAAACGTTATGAAGAAATGAATCGTAAATGTGTGATTCTGTGGTATTACAAAGAAATAACATCCATAATAATACTATTAATATCTAAAAGTTTTCTGACTAAAACTTAATTGTTACATTGAAAGCGAGGTATAAGATGGTATATATATATATATATATATATGTTAATTAGTTTATTAGCTTCGAAGCTTCAGCTCTTAATCACATGAAGTTCACTATTTGAGTTTTTGAATGAAACCATCTATATTTTTGTGGCATCTTCTGCAAAATATTTCAAACTGACCTTTCCAGAAACACTATATTAATTTTTCAATTTTATTTGTTTGATGAGTATAATTCTATTAAACATTGCATATATAAGTTTTATTGATTTGATTGAAGTATTTATGCAAACCTTACGCTTCAAATAAAAATATGTAGTGAACAATTAGATTAAAGGATTAATGAAATATTATAGTATTCAAAGCATTCAAGGTATAAGCGATAAACAAGATTATGTATATATATCATGTAAAACAAAATAAATAATCATCAAATGACTTTCCAAAATTAAGTCAGTGATACCATATACATTTTATATCCCTACTGGAAATGAGACAAATTTTATTTGTGACACTTTTTGAATACTAATCGTAGTTTGTTTTTGTTTTTTTTGTAAAATGACACACCTTTATAAAATAATTTTTACATATATTATAACATAATTATATGTATTTCGAATCAGAAGATAAGCAGAATTTCCTGGTGTAATTGACTGCGTAGATGGAACTTACATCAATATGAGAAATCCCGCGCACAAAAACAGATCTACATATGTTAATAGACACGACCTAGTTTCAATGTTGCTACAGGCAATTTGCGATGAAAATAAAAAATTTTTAGATGTCTTTACGGGAGTTTCTAGTAAAATTCACGATGCTAGAGCATTTAAATTGTCAAACATTTCAGATACATTCTCCAGAATTTGTAGCAATGAGTATCACATCTTAGGGGATAGCGCATATCCGCTAAGAAGTTACTTACTGGTGCCATTTAAAGACTATGGTAATCTTACGCAAAATCAACGTAAATATAATAAAAAGCATTCTCAAACGCGAATAAAAATTGAAAACGCGTTTGGCCCTTTAAAAGGCCGATTTCGGCAATTAACTCAGTTGGATATGCACAAAATTATAAAACTTTCAGATTTTGTTATATCTTTCCGCGTAAAAAAAATCGATCTCAGAAAGATCTTAATTTTGACTTGAAATATAATCGTAAGATCTTACATTCGTCTTTCAGGCAGTCTTGCTTTGGGTCACGAACAAGACGAATATGTAAGATATTTCTATGATCATTCTAATACTTGAAAATGGTATTTTTGATTTGCAAATATAGGACAGCCCGCGTAAAAAAATTTGGACTTATAAAGCGCTTGGATTCGGCTGGAAAGATCCTCGAAAGATCTTGGAAAGGTCTTTCCAGTGTATTGGAAAGTAGCTTGCTCTGTCCCGCCAGCAAGACAAGTTCCGAGCTCTTGGCAAGCGCTTTCCAAGACGATTCGAAATTTGAGAAAGTAAATAGAATAGGTTATAATTAATTTGTTTATTTATTTATTTTCATATTTTTGTTATTATGATTATCGATTAATACAGATATTAATTAATTTTACTGCATGAAATTTTTTTTCCGCGGTGGGACTCGAACCTGGAACCGATGCCAATCTCACGTAAAGCTGTCCGACGTTTGCACCATTCAGCTAAACTTGGATTTCTATATCGATTGCTATTTTAGCGTATATAGAAACAATAGACAAATATGTCGTATTCTGATATCAGCGACAAGATTACTTGTAGACGACTTTTAAGGCCTAATTGTCTGAAATTAGTAACAAGACATTATGTGGACGTCTTTAGGATCTGAATGCTGTGCGGGATATTTTACGAAACTAAAGCTAGCGTTCGATGCGAGCAATTCGATAAAGCTCAACATAGCCTGAAGTAAGCAAGCAATGAAAATAAAAAAATATGCATCTTCTTCCTTATTTCACAAGGAACAGATCCATATAGGTTAAAAAGTGGACTCGGCAAGGGAAACAGCTGAGAAAAAAATTGTAGATGCTTAGAATGCGCGACCTTTTTGCAGATTTCTCTATGTTTTAGCTAAGTTTAACCCCGCTGCTACCCACAGAAAATTCGTCAGTTAATTAAACAAGTATGCATCTTCTTTCCTATTTCATAAGAAAGATATCCATATAGGTTAAGCAGTGGAGCCGGCAAGGGAAATAGCCGAAGAAAATTAGTGAATCCGGATTATAATAAACGTAAAATATTTGTGGGTACGTCGCTCATTTTTAGATTTTATAATTTTTTCAGCTATTTCCCTCGCCGATTACAACACTTCTGAACCTATATGGATCTCTTCGTTATGAAAAGAGGAAGATGATGCATATTTTTTTAATTGGCTAACAAACTTCCTATTGACAGCAGTGAGATAAAATTTAAGCGAATTATAGAAAACTGTATGAATTAGTCGCACTTTATTACTTTCAATCATTTTTTTCACCTCTTTCCTTTGCTGGCTCCACCGTTTAACCTATATGGATATCTTTCTTATGAAATAAGAAAGAAGATGCATACTTGTTTAATTAACTGACGAATTTTCTGTGGGTAGCAGCGGGGTTAAACTTAGCTAAAACATAAAGAAATCTGCAAAAATGTCGCGCATTCTAAGCAACTACAATTCTTTTTCAGCTGTTTCCCTTGCCGGGTCCACTTATTAACCTATATGGACCTGTTCCTTGTGAAATAAGGAAGAAGATGAATATTTTTTTATTTTCATTGCTTGCTTACTTCAGGCTATGTTGAGCTTTATCGAATTGCTCGCATCGAACGCTAGCTTTAGCTTCGTAAAATATCCCGCACAGCTTCAGATCCTAAAGACGACCCTATAATGTCTTGTTACTAATTTCAGACAATTAGGCCTTAAAAGTCGTCCACAAGCAATCTTGTCGCTGACATCAGAATACGACATATTTGTCTATTCTTTCTATATACGCTAAAATAGCAATCGATATAGAAATCCAAGTTTAGCTGAATGGTGCAAACGTCGGACAGCTGTACGTGAGATTGGCATCGGTTCCAGGTTCGAGTCCCACCGCGGAAAAAAAATTTCATGCTGTAAAATTAATTAATATCTGTATTAATCGATAATCATAATAACAAATACATGAAAATAAATAAATAAACAAATTAATTATAACCTATTCTTTTTACTTTCTCAAATTTCGAATCGTCTTGGAAAGCGCTTGCCAAGAGCTCGGAACTTGTCTTGCTGGCGGGACAGAGCAAGCTACTTTCCAATACACTGGAAAGACCTTTCCAAGATCTTTCGAGGATCTTTCCAGCCGAATCCAAGCGCTTTGCAAATCCACATTTTTTTACGCGGGCTGTCCTATATTTGCAAATCAAAAATACCATTTTCAAGTATTAGAAAGATCATATAAATATCTTACATATTCGTCTTGTTCGTGACCCAAAGCAAGACTGCCTGAAAGACGAATGTAAGATCTTACTAAGATCTTACGATTATATTTCAAGTCAAAATTAAGATCTTTCTAAGATCGATTTTTTTTACGCGGGTTGCTGTGTTTTGCATAATTTATGTATTGATTGTAATGAGTTGTTTGAGAATGAGCATGAATCGACTGAAAATATAGTTAATGAATATGAAACACACGATGAAATAGTATTCGAAAGAGGACGATTGAAGCGAAATTTCATAATGGAGAAATTATGTAGGAACGATTAAATTTTCATCATTATTGAAATAATACTTTATTATATTACTTGTCAAATAATTACATTTGTCATTTAACGAAGATGCAGCTATCACATTTTATAGAGGTATTAACACATTAAAAAAATATTTCAACCACTGCAATATAATTATATCAATAAACATTTGTAATAATAATAATAAAACTTATTTTTGCTTTTACCATATGTGTTTTCTTTTATATGTTTTATAAACTTCAATTTTATTAAAAAAAACTTTTAGACTTGGATCTGAAATAGTTTTTAACCATTTCAATGTTAACATTTTATATGGATTAACGTAAAATAATAGAATATCTTGACAAATATATTAAAATATACTTACAAATTATTTAACAATGTTCATTTTTTTAATAACTTTGTTAATAAATTCATTTTTTCCTTGTGACGTCTTTCTCTATTTTCTTCTCGCTTCTCTTCTATTTCTTTTTTTATTTTATAAAATTTATTCAAAACATCTTCGTTTTTGAACTATGAAAATTTATATTTGTATAAGTAATAAATGAATGATGAAAAATAATTTTGATTGAAATTAGAAGTTTCTAATAAACTTGTTTTTCATACCTTTCCCATTCTTCTTGTAGATGCACTTTCGTTGTACTTTCTATCATTTTCTTTTTCTATTTCATTATTAGATTACTTTAACATTATTCTTTTTCTTGAATTTTGTAATAGTTCTGGTACTATGCTATCGTCTTGAGTTATAATTTTTCGTAATTCCTTTTCAAATGGTACGTTGACTTTGGTCCTCCCTGACTTTATATTGTTATCAATGGCACGTTTCTGTTGACGCAGAACAGTATTATATCTATTTTCAATTTGTAGTGCACTTTTGTTGATATTTAGCTCGTCTCTCATATTTTTGCTAATTTCAAGCCACATTCCTTTTTTAGTTTTAAATAATTTAGTAGGGCCTATTTGGTTTGAAAACTCATAATATTTATCAATAATAAATTTAGTTTCTTCTTCTGAAAGATAAAAAAATTATTTGTAATGAGTGTTAAAATTTATAAGTCTATGATGCACTGAGAGGTTAAATGTTTTTGTAAGCATTAATTACTGTTCGTATACTTTTTAATACAAAATTTAGAGCTACAACACATTTTTTACTACCTTTTTTCATTTTTCATATCTATCAATTTTTAATTATTGAATCTGAATAATATGTCTTTATAGTACTATTTCAAATTTATTACCACTTTAACATGCATTTAAATTTAATTTTTAAGCATTAGTTACTTTAATTAAATATGAAAAGTAAAAAAAGCAATGTTTTTTCTGCATGACTATAATACTAAGTATGCAAAGTTTTTGTATACAATAATATTAACTGTCGAAATACCTGCAAAATCTGCTTTTTCTTTTTCAAGTCTGCAGGGTGGGTCATCAACATCTTCATCTCTGCAGGATGGATCATCGATATCTTCATCTCTGTAGGGTGGGTTATCAACACCTTCATCCATAGAGTATTGTACATTCTCTTCATGGATATAATTAGTTTCTGTAGGGTTATCATTATAACTTTCAGTATCATCTTGAGAGCATTCAATATTTTGAATATCATATATTAGCGTCATATTTCTAAAACAAATAGTTATTATTTTACCTAAATATAAATATGTGTAAATAGAAAAATATCTTTCTGCGTACACTCACTCTAAATTCTTATCTAGACATCTATAAATTCTTTCTATTTTTCCCTCCGGTACCTGTATTATATTCTTTTTAACAAGCTTATGCAAATGTTTTACAACATAGTTATCACATTCTGCAATTAAAAACAATATTTATTGTTCTTTTAATTTTAAATATATATTTTAAACCTTCAAAACTAACCTGATAGTCTTTTATAGCCTTTGTCGTCTTGGGCGACTAACAATACAAAATTGCTATTTATTTTAAAATATACTTCCATTATTCTGATAATTGAACTATGTCGAGGGGTCAAAGGCCAAACGTTTCAAAACACATTTAATCTGGAATTTATTTAATTAATGTTATATCTTTCAGAAATACATAAAATATGCTCTTATCATATCATTAATTTCCACTTTTTGGATTATTATGATGAATTTTAGTACTTACATTTTCATTTTTCAAATTTCAGGGCATCCCAACTATGAACCAATCCCAACATTAGCAACCATGCATGTGCTATGACAATGGCATGACCACTACCACCGCTTCCGTAGCGGCGCTACGGTATCCGAAATTCACTAGACTAGTAAAGTAACTAGTACACAATAAGGTTAGGCTAGGTTTACACTCGGTGTAGATAGTGTATGATCGGAAAAACGCTATTAAAGCAAAATGGCTCAATCTTGGCATCACTCGTTCATGATACCAAAGTTTACTAGGTTCCCAGTTTTGTACTTATACAGACAAAAAGCAATCAGAATCTCAAGTATATATAAATATATGTATGTGTTATGAGATTGTGTTTTAAATGTAACCTTTAAAAACTGGTTAAAGCTAATATAACTCAGTGATATATCTTACGCAAAAAATAAAGCATGTACGCTTTAGTGCAATTTTTAGAAGGAAAAGAGGTAGCAATTGTGAGAAAAGCTTTTATTATAGGAAAACAGATTGAAAATAATAAAATCGTATCCATAAAATATGGAAACGAAATTTATAAGGCAAATATCATAAAAATAAATGGTAACTATATTATTTACTAAACATATTTCTTTCCTTTTCCTTAACTTATTAATTAATTTAGAAATTATTTTTCATTTAGGCAACAAACAATACTTAAATAAAATTCAAGTTTCAATAGATGGAAAAATAATGAAATATAAAAATAAAAAATTGACAAATATAGCTCCAACCATTAATTTGAAAAAAAAAGAAGTTTACAAAATACAGAGGGTTCAATGGATCCAATGCGGTTAGATCCTATATTTAATGAAGAAGGTACAACGATTTTGTGAAATGTTAACTAAGCATTTATATTAAATTAACAGATTCTTTTAGTAAGTCACGCAGTACAATTAGGAGCAATAATCTTGCGTAAGAAGAGGGGAAAGGGGTTAGAGAGTTGTGTAAAGTTATCTGGGGAGTTACTGTTTTTGCTATGAAATTCTAGTATTAATGCTAGCGTTATGATAAAATGGTAATTTCCTAAAAAAATTCTCGCTTCTCTAACTCCCCCCCCCCTTCCCTGGCTGACGCAAGATTATTGCTTTCAACTGTATGACGATTATATATATTTAACTGAATAGTTAGTTTTGGCCTGTAGTACTGTCACCGAAATTGCCATGTGAATTTCTAGTGGTTAATAGCATGCTAACTTGGAAATTAATTACTTATTGTATTTACAGATGATACAGAAAATAATTTAAATGTTGCGCAAGACGTCGTCAAAAATATGCAAATGGATGACTTTTCAAATGAAAATGTATTTCATGAACAATCAAACGATGATACATCGGCTGATGAAATGTTAAATGACAAATATGACGTTGAAGAAATTTGTAATAATATTGCTGGCATAAATCCTGGTATTAATACGCAAGTTCCTGAATCATTAAAGGGTACCGTTTATAATATATTTACACATATACAGGGTGGAACGTTAACGCCGCACTTCCTTTAAACGGGTGATTCCTGAGACTTTTCTAAGGAGAACGCCGTTAGCCGTTTTAAAATCTAGCCACTGGTTAAGGAGATATTAAAGATTAAATTTTGTATGCAATTATTGATTTTACATATGATTGCAGTAGTATTGGTATGTACGTGTGGCAAGTGCAAGTATAAGAGAGAAGTTGCTGCTATGACGTTTCACTCTCCCCTTTTATTGATTTTTTCGGATTCGTTGAGAAGTTGCTGCCGGTTAGCTCTTTTGCTTTTTTATTGATTAGCTGGAATTTTTGAGATTTAATTCGCGTTCTTGCGCAGAAACTAACGCGTACGCGCAAATTACATACGGAGAATCTTGGGTAACTGTTATTGTGTGCGTCCCCATACCATTTAATTTCCGATGCCAAATAATTAATGGGCAAATCGAGATAATGTAAATTAAATTCTATGAGGATTGAACACTTTAAACCAAGACTATGCTCCAGTCAATGAGCGCTCAGCTGTGCATATCTGTCGATCATTGACTGTAAGCGAGAAAAAGAAGCTATAGCCGAATAGTCGCGTCGTTGACGATTAGCCTATTTAATGAAAATATTGCGTAATCAAATGTTTATTTACCTGATTTTATGGAGCAACTTCAAGGATGGGCAGCATTGTAAATGTGCTCCATATGGCCACCTTCAGCATCGATGCACGCCCTTGCTCGTCGGAGAAGATTTGCTTGGACAGTGGCTACCATCTCAGGTGTGATCTCCGTGATAGCCACATCCAATCGCGCTGCTAGTTCTTCCTGATCCCGCATTAGATGTCTTCCCGTGTAGACCTTTTCTTTCAAGGCCCCCCAAAAGAAGAAATCTAATGGATTCAGATCAGGAGATCTAGCAGGCCAAGGGATGGGACCACCACGGCCGATCCATTTGCCGGGAAACTTGCGGTGCAGCACGCCTTTCGCAGTGGCCGCATTATGCGGAGCTGCTCCGTCGTGCTGGAACCACATTTTCTGCCGAATTTCTAGAGGAACATCTTCCAGAAGGTCTGGAAGCTGATTCTCTAGAAATTCGGCATAAATGTCTCCCGTCAATCGAGATGGTAGGATGCACGGTTCAATCCGTAAACAATTCACAACGAACTTCAGTTGCAAGCATTATTAGCATTTAAGAAACGTGAATAAGTGTTAGAAACTTACCAAATATTTCCCGACGATGCCTGCCCAGAGATTTACCGACCATTTGTATTGAGATTTCTGTTCTTTTATTACATGTGGGTTACTCTCAGCCCAATGATGGCCGTTTCGCATGTTTATAACACCATTTTTGTCAAACATGCTTTCGTCAGAGAATAAGATACATTTTATGAAATCGTTATCCTCTCCACGTTTTGCGAGAAGCCAGCGGCAAAACTGCAAGCGGTTCCCATAATCTCTGGGCAATAATTCCTGTACACTTGTGTACTTATAGGGGTGCATCGATTCGCCATGGAGCACTCGCAGCACCGTAGTGTGATTGCTGCCTAAATCTCTGGCTACGGCTCGTGTGCTGGTCCTCGGCCTCTCCCGGAACTCGCGCAGCACCCTCTCCTCAAAGGCAGGAACGCGTGATGTTCTCTGCTTGCCGTTTTCACTATAATTTGGTGCCAAACTGCCCGAGTCCCTCAAGCGCTGCACAACCGTCTTGATAATATTTTTATCCGGGTGTCGCCGATTGGGGAACTTTTCCGCGTACACCCTCGCGGCCACGGTAGCCGAAGAATTGTTCTGCCAGTATACCTGGAGCATTTCACAATATTCAGTGTTGCTGTAACTCATTTTTCACTAAGTTTACGGTTGAAAAACGAAGAAAACGATGCACACACTTATGTCGACAAACTGGTAATAGTTTTTTCAGTTGCTAATAACAACCACCCCCTTTTTTTATAGCAAGGGCTACTTTCGCACCGCTAGGGTTGTTATTAGCAACTGAAAAAACTATTACCAGTTTGTCGACATAAGTGTGTGCATCGTTTTCTTCGTTTTTCAACCGTAAACTTAGTGAAAAATGAGTTACAGCAACACTGAATATTGTGATATGCTCCAGGTATACTGGCAGAACAATGCTTCGACTACCGTGACCGCGAGGGTGTACGCGGAAAAGTTCCCCAATCGGCGACACCCGCATAAAAATGTTATCAAGACGGTTGTGCAGCGCTTGAGGGACACGGGCAGTTTGGCGCCAAATTATAGTGAAAACGGCAAGCAGAGAACATCACGCGTTCCTGCCTTTGAGCAGAGGGTGCTGCGCGAGTTCCGGGAGAGGCCGAGGACCAGCACACGAGCCGTAGCCAGAGATTTAGGCAGCAATCACACCACGGTGCTGCGAGTGCTCCATGGCGAATCGATGCACCCCTATAAGTACACAAGTGTACAGGAATTATTGCCCAGAGATTATGGGAACCGCTTGCAGTTTTGCCGCTGGCTTCTCGCAAAACGTGGAGAGGATAACGATTTCATAAAATGTATCTTATTCTCTGACGAAAGCATGTTTGACAAAAATGGTGTTATAAACATGCGAAACGACCATCATTGGGCTGAGAGTAACCCACATGTAATAAAAGAACAGAAATCTCAATCCAAATGGTCGGTAAATCTCTGGGCAGGCATCGTCGGGAAATATTTGGTAAGTTTCTAACACTTATTCACGTTTCTTAAATGCTAATAATGCTTGCAACTGAAGTTCGTTGTGAATTGTTTACAGATTGAACCGTGCATCCTACCATCTCGATTGACGGGAGACATTTATGCCGAATTTCTAGAGAATCAGCTTCCAGACCTTCTGGAAGATGTTCCTCTAGAAATTCGGCAGAAAATGTGGATCCAGCACGACGGAGCAGCTCCGCATAATGCGGCCACTGCGAAAGGCGTGCTGCACCGCAAGTTTCCCGGCAAATGGATCGGCCGTGGTGGTCCCATCCCTTGGCCTGCTAGATCTCCTGATCTGAATCCATTAGATTTCTTCTTTTGGGGGGCCTTGAAAGAAAAGGTCTACACGGGAAGACATCTAATGCGGGATCAGGAAGAACTAGCAGCGCGATTGGATGTGGCTATCACGGAGATCACTCCTGAGATGGTAGCCACTGTCCAAGCAAATCTTCTCCGACGAGCAAGGGCGTGCATCGATGCTGAAGGTGGCCATATGGAGCACATTTACAATGCTGCCCATCCTTGAAGTTGCTCCATAAAATCAGGTAAATAAACATTTGATTACGCAATATTTTCATTAAATAGGCTAATCGTCAACGACGCGACTATTCGGCTATAGCTTCTTTTTCTCGCTTACAGTCAATGATCGACAGATATGCACAGCTGAGCGCTCATTGACTGGAGCATAGTCTTGGTTTAAAGTGTTCAATCCTCATAGAATTTAATTTACATTATCTCGATTTGCCCATTAATTATTTGGCATCGGAAATTAAATGGTATGGGGACGCACACAATAACAGTTACCCAAGATTCTCCGTATGTAATTTGCGCGTACGCGTTAGTTTCTGCGCAAGAACGCGAATTAAATCTCAAAAATTCCAGCTAATCAATAAAAAAGCAAAAGAGCTAACCGGCAGCAACTTCTCAACGAATCCGAAAAAATCAATAAAAGGGGAGAGTGAAACGTCATAGCAGCAACTTCTCTCTTATACTTGCACTTGCCACACGTACATACCAATACTACTGCAATCATATGTAAAATCAATAATTGCATACAAAATTTAATCTTTAATATCTCCTTAACCAGTGGCTAGATTTTAAAACGGCTAACGGCGTTCTCCTTAGAAAAGTCTCAGGAATCACCCATTTAAAGGAAGTGCGGCGTTAACGTTCCACCCTGTATAAATACGGAATATAGCATTTAAAACGCCTCAGAGCATAGATATAAAAAGCGTATTTCTCGTTAATTATAAGAAGTATTCCATTATTACATATTATCTTTTTGGATTCAAATAACAACAGGTTTTAAAAAGGTGCTATATACAACTTGAATATCTCTTATATTTAAACAGATACAGTTTTTTTAATCTATGCTCTGATGGGACGTTTATGTATGTTTTTCAAATTTTTATACAAAGTCAAATTACAGTTATGAAAAATTTGTGCAATTTAAACTAGTCTTTGTTCAAGAACTCTGGAAATGAAACAATTTGAATAATAAAAGTATACTTATATTTCATTATAATAATCCAGTTTTATTTTATTTATAGAAATGACTGAGTTAATACATTCAAAATTGAAGGAATATTTTAAATTTATAAACTTGGAAATGCCAGAAAGGGACACAAAAATATAAAACGTAAGATTCTAGAAAAGAGTATATGTACCAAAAACAAATTACTATATTTTGTAATTTTCTACCGTAGATAGAGGATGAGAATAATTTTTTAATTGAACAAAGAGCTGAAATATTAAATATTCCTTACGATAAGGTATACAATATAAATTTGTTCATAAATGTTTTTCAATTATATTTTATTATTGTACACCGAAAGAAATTTGGAAGTCTGAGACTACCATTTTTTTAGATTCTGAGATCGCTCGTGTTGGTGAGCTGTTATTCCTCCAAAATTGATTTCTTGAAGTACCTAATTGGTAGTATGACACCTCAACGAATCTCAGACGATTATGATTACCGAACTGGAAGCGTGGGACCTCAATAAATTTTTGGTCGAATACGACTGTTTAGCTGGGAGTCTCACACTACCAAAGTTTAAAGCGTGACGTGACCGAGCACGCCAAGAGCATTACACTACTGACAAGATTAAAATGGCAGGACAACCATTGGTTTATTTAATTTTCATAAGTAACACATGCGCCAATTGTTTATTAGTTTTTATAGTTTAAGGGAAATGAAGTTTTAAATAAAATTATCAACGATTACATTTATCATAAAAAGTGACTTAATTTTTTTAACAAATTTAAATATCATATGGAGTAGCAACATACTATTCTGACTCTATTGTAGTCAAAATACAGGGTGCTATTTTTGGTAATTCCTTAATATTAAGTAGAGTATTTACAGTTGTTTGTACAATCACTTTATAAGCATGATATTTTGATTTAAAGTACAACACATCAACAGGACTGGAAAGAAAATAAAGTTCACCGACTATCTTATAGATTTTTATAATTTTTTGAAATTTTGGCCCATCGTCATCGACTTTTGATATAAAAATTGTACCAGACGAGTATTTTCTTCCAATAATCTCAATGTGTTTGTATGATGTAGCGCTTTTTATGTTACAATTAAAAGAACTTATATATGTATCATTTATACTTTCTACGTGTCCTAATACAATATCACTATTAACCACGTAACCAGTTTCTATAGTATAACATTGCTGCAGTTGTATTCTTATAGCTATTGATAGCGGAACATTTTTATGTGAATTGTTATTAGCTGCAATATCTTTTAAAGCTTTGTTTTTTCGTTCAAATATCATTGATCAAAAATGGATAAGCGGTCCATTATCTAGCATTATCTGAGGCATGTGAGTCATAAAATGCATTTTAGGCTTCAAGGAGCCAAAATATTCCACATAAAAATAATTATGCATTTTTATAAGATGACGCAGATGCGATATGTCAGCATATACAAATCTTGAAGCAATTGTGATTTCAAGAATTTGTCGAAGAATTAAATATAGATTCCAAAACTTATTGCCATCTGGTATTAGATTTCCTACTATCAAATTGAAGTATCGCATTGAACAGAGCATTTCTGCTGATGATTGTTTTAATTTAATTTTGTTTATCATTTTTTCGTCGCCACTTACTGGAGAAGTTGCTTTAAGTACTGGACACGGTTTGTTCGCTAAATCTCCATCACTATAATTAAAGTCTCTTATTCGATTCTTTAATGTTTGTAATGAAAATATATTGTCGTCTATTAAGCATGTTATTATTCTTGACAACGTATAATTTCCAACTCCTTCAAATAAATCGTGCATCAAATCAATCGGTTTATTTTCAACGATGTGGATATCAAGAAAGGAATTAAATATACATTCTTCTTTAACACCTGATATATTTGAATCCTGTAAAATGTCAGCTTTATAGTTCTCGCGGTTCCGTAACAAGGTCGAATCTTCTTCAGATAAATGACGACATTGAATAAATGTTGCTCTACATATTCGATAGTAGCGTCCCGCAGAAAAACTCTTAATGAATCCGCACATCTCATTTACAGCTGCGTTATCTCCAACGAATAATGCGCAACAAAAATATACAGTTATTGAAGAGCCATCTATATTTAAATCTTATCCATTGCCTAAGTCATTAATATCGTCTATAATTGGCCCACATAAGTCCTTATTACTAAACGTTTTACGATAATTTGTATAAAAAATAGCAACTGTAAGTATATTATTTATCTTTGCGACTAAATGTGGAGGAAGAAATGGCAAAGAAATATACATTCTTCCAAGTTGCAATATTCCTCCATGACTTCCTAAAGTATTACCGGTATCAAAATCATCATAATACAAAAAAATAGGTAAAATAATGCGATTGTTTGAATCACAATACTTCATTTTCCATAGTCTACCTTGCATAAAATTGGAGATAATATTACTTTCTGTTTTTAAAAACTGAATATAATGTATAATTTGATTAAACAGACCTGGCATTTGCAGGATTTTTTTAAGTGTGTGTTTTATAGGTATTTTTACCCCGTAAACTGTTAATTTTTTTAGTTTTACTTCAATTTCAGATATGCTCTCTTAAACTATCACCTTATCCTCTATTTTGTATAGTTCTGGATAGACAAAACCACTATATTGTTTATACATTGTGAAACGCAATTGTTCGCTTGAAAAATCTTTTAATGGGTTGCGATTTTTTCTTAAAACATGATATATCTTATCTAAACTGTTACCATCAATGTCACTTCCAAATTCTTGCAAAACATTTTGTTGTAAATGTGGTATGTATGCATTAGCGAAAAATTGCCTAGCTGTTCAACCATATCTTGTACAGCATTTCCAGGTATATGTGGATTGTTATACCAAGACAATTTAATTTTATAAATTCCTTTTTTAAATCAAAATTTTCATTCATTATTTCCAAATTAAATAACAAATATATTATTATAACGGAAAAAATTCAATTTATAATTGTAAAAATGTTTTCGATGTTATCTATAACTATTTTTTAAAAAATACCTTTTATCTAATTGATGGCATTATTTTTTGCTGTATTGTGGTTAACGTAGATTATTGTTCTTGGCATAAATTATATTTATCAATTGAATATATTTTGAATGGCTTTAACAATATCTATAACGACTTTATATATGTTCTTCTCGTGTATTTCATATACCAAATATTCTAGGAATTGGCAAATATACCGCGAATTTTTAGGATAATTTTTAAAAAATAGAGTGGAACATTTAAAATACACATCAATTGCTTCAGTAACAGAATGAACTCTGTACTTCAAAGTATTGTGAAGTATAACGTAGATAGATGAAATATTTTTTAAAGGGCCACATATTACGATGCCTATATTTTTCTTTTTCTATCATCAGTTTTAGCAAAGACATCATCTATGATTTTATTAACACTTTGGAATTTGCCTTGTTCTTCTAAATTTTCATAATTCTAGAATTACGTAATAAATTTAAGTTTTACAGTTAAAAATGGCAAGCAATCACTATACTCAGAAAATGTAACCGGTACCTTTTCGTTCAAAATGAAAGCTGTAGCAATGTCTTTATTATCCAATTGCTCCCCTTTTTTAGCGAGAAATTGAGGCTTTACATGAAATAAGTAAGGTAATAATAGAGCCGCAAATAGATCTTCATAAGCTAAAGTGATTATATATATAGAATAATTTTAATAAATTAAAATAATATTAAGAAGCTTAAATCGGTGACAATTTTTTTTTTAACTTACATTTATCTGTGCATTTATCAAACTCTGTCAAAATATCTTTGCAACTTAAATTTTCTGTATTTTCTTTAGCTAGCTGAATGATTGCTTTTGAACACTTCACCCATTTTTCTTCAAATTTATTATTGGGTATATTTTGGTGTAACAGTTCAAAGTCCGCACAAATTTAATGAATTCAAAAAGCATTGTTTAAATATTTATATTATTCAGTTATGATTAACATTTTGTGACATAAATAATAGACTAGATTTAACATATAGTAATGATTTGCTTACTACTTCGTATCCAAAAGGGCTCTTTAACCATGTATATTGTTCAACAAATTCTTCAATTGTGAGCTTTGTAAAATTTTTTTTTCTTGTTTCATACAATTTCTTCCACCATATAAGAACGGTTTCATTTATTGAGTGAATTTCTTCTAATCTTTTTGAAGAAGTTGTATTTTTGTTAGAATCTCTTATTTTTCCTTTAAAAATTCCGAGTTCTATTTCATATCCACGTAATTTTCTGTAAGATAGATATAATTTTCCTCTTGGTCCAACGTCCTTATGATTTGGACTGTACCATTCTACAGGTATCTGTTTTTGAGGGAATCGTTCTATTATTTGATCACGTAATTCGAGGAAACGTTCGCTACTTATACTGTAATATATAATTTAACATTGATTAATTGTAATATAAATAAGAATTTAAATATTACATATAAGAATACGTCAGACTTTCCAAAACTTACTCTGAATTACCATTAAAATATTCGTTTTCAATAATAAGATCGCATAATTTGTACGACCATTCTTCTAATTTTTTAGAATTTTTAATCTTTTGATCGTAGTCGTAAGCTGATACAATTAAATTCCTCGTTCGGACTTGGCGAGCAAATGAGATATTTCATTCGATACACTCGACACTGCTTTTGTACATTCCGTCACCTCCCGTCTTTGAATCGCATCAGACGTTAATGTAACTTCTTTTGATTTTTTCTTTCGAATTGTATCAAACGTATGTGTGGGTTCTTTTGCAATGCCTTTGAAAAAGGAATGACAATGAATATTCCATATTATATTATACATGAGATATTTGTCACTTGGAAAAATGTACATAAGTATATAACATTAAGTGAAGATTTCATTTGATTTTAATTCCTTTAATAATAATCAATATGAAGAAATAAATGTTCTGATACTTAAATATTAAATAACCTGCAGATTCATCGCCTTGGTTTGAAGAACTGGTACATAAAACTTCTTTTGTAATCGTCTGAACATTATTATTGTGGCTTTTAAAGCGCTTTAATGCATCCTCACTTGTTCTTTTACTACATGCATTTTCTTTCTTAAATCTAGATATATTATGAAATGATGGTAAAGAATCGCGACTTGCACCAAGGGAAAAGTGATTTAGAGGTAATTATAATGGTTGAGAATAACAATATTGTTCATATGCAGCAGAATTAGCAATGAAATATGGATGGTAGGGATAAAGATGATTGCTCTGTACATTCTGCGGTGTTAACAAGTTTGAATTATCTATAAATAAATTCAACAATAAACAATATTAGAGGTTCATGATATAGTATTAAGAATTAATAAAATAATTAATTATCAGATATTCATGCTGATTCAATATTTTATCTACAAAAATTTTGACCCATTTTTATTATATCACACTGAAAATTGCATTTAAAATATTTTAATATGATCGACATAAATATACATATTGATTTATATTGAAGTAAATACTTGTCAATTTTCATATTTTTAGATTACAAAAACGACTATAAGATTAATTAGTAATCACCATTATTTTTCAGTTGTTGAGAGTGCTCGGTTATACTTGCAATAGAATCATTTTTATTTACTTCACTACCATCCATGATACTGTCATCTGACGAATACATAATAGCTTCTGTATTGGTATTGTAAAAGTTCAATAGTAAGAATCAAACTTACCTTAAAAAAAATTAGTTGTGTTTAATAATATATACGCATGCATTCAAAATTTATAAATACGGATGAACAAATTCTATTTTACACGAAACCAGTTTTTTTTGTTAGCCTATATGTTTATAAAAAATTACATTTTATAAACCTCGCATTCGCAAATATAAAATAATTTTAGAAGCTGGGTAATATTCAACAAATGAAATTTTATGTACAAATGATGTGCATAAATACAAAACGCGTCAAGTGTACCGCCATACTTTCATGTACCGAAATATAATATATATAACACTATATAGCACACACGATGAACGTAAAATAACGATAATTTATCATTACAGTGTCCATAGAATAACTCATTAATTTATTTATTTATTAATACTTACAGTAATCTCTCTCTCTCTCTCTCTCTCTTTCTCTCTTTCTCTCTTTCTCTCTTCATAAATTTAGCATTCACGATTAACAATGAAGTAATAAAATGATTAATTATGCCAGGGGTGACAATCTTCATTGTGTTTGGATTACCCAGCGTTAGTAGCGCCACCGCTGTAATTCATAATGTTTTTTGGAACTAAACTGTGTACGTGTGCCTTCATATGTATTGCGAAAGTGAAATCGCTTCTCGTGACGTCATTCTCAGATTTTACGCACACACGCTCACACGCACATATTAAGGGCTATATATAGTTCATGTATTATATTCTTAATTTTCTTTATACTAATATATTGATATTAAAATAACTGAAATGCAAATACGATTATAATATTACACAATTTATTACATTTTCAAATAAAATGTATAGAACAAAAAGAGTATATAAATAATATATTCCTCATAATTTCTATAAGATTATGGAATGAATATAATATCATATTATCAAACTAGATATATATAAGGACACAATATCTACTTTATAACAGCATTTTAAGTAATATTGTAGATGATGCATTATAATTAAAAATGATTTTCTTCTTTCTAAGTTGATTTAAAGGCACCACAATTTTCTCCACAAATGAATAGCGTTCAGACGATCCAGATCACATCCAATTTAGAATTGTGTCACCAAAGTATTCTGGCCCCGTATTCTGTAACTTTAACGAAAATTATTGGTGTCGGTACAAATCGAAAATGGTATATAAAGATATACATTTATCATTACATGTACCGATATTTATCGTTAACCTCTGCCTGACGATGTCGACATTTGGCAGAAAGAGTTACAGAATTGTGCTGTGATCCAAATCTGCTGGCAGTGAGAATCAATGATCTAGATGATAATAAAATACAAATTTTGTTAATACTTTGAAATATGTATTAAATGGTAATTTAAAGAAATTGCAAGAAATGCATATTTCCTTATCTTGCTTATGCTTTTAAGTAAATATTTTTCCTACTGCCAAATCCTTTACAGTGCAGTTAGCCTTTGACCCCAATTTTACAGTACAGATAATCAGCTGAAAAACAAATAACAAATTATAAGGATCCATAATCATCTCATTCTCTAATGCCAGTACAATTATACGAAATAGTTATTATTACAAGTAATCCTCTTCCCAACAATTTTCGTGAACTAATGACTGTCCCTTGACAATGATCAAATAGGGGTTGCTGTAGAATACATTGAAATTTACTGTACTTCTTCCACATTTTCAAATAACAGTGTTAAATCCGATGCCAATCTTTTCTCTAAAAGTTGTACCCTCCATCAATTCAACTTTCAGTTGCTGCTATTTCAAGTTTTCAACGATTATCTCTTCAAACATCCAATGAACAGTAGACAAATTTCACCAAGTAGTGGTTCAATCCAAGTTACTACTATCATTATCAGTGGATCAGTATTTATCCTCTTAAAGAAACCTTGACAGACTGCTCCATGTTTCATAACAATCTGACCTGCTGCTGTAACATTTTTAAGTTCGGGTGAATTAGTTATCCTGCATTAAATCAAATTGTACTAAGACATAATACATTGTTTAAACGCACCTCTTTATATCATGTAATAGGCGTGATTTGACTTGCGCAAGATTTTAAAATTTACGTTAAGGACGAGATGTAGAGTTAGTTGTAAGTGAAGAGTCGGAGAGGACATACGTTTGTAATAAAGACTGGTAGTACTGTGGAGAGTTTTCTTTCTTTTTCTTATTTGCGACTCACACAAGAATCGGAATCCTCTACCCAAAGAAAATCATAACAATCAGAAGAATTTTCTCTTCAAGCATCCAATCAACAGTAGACAAATTTCACCAAGTAGTGGTTCAATCCAAACTACTACTGTCATTATAAGTGGATCAGTATTTATCCTCTTGAAGAAACCTTTACAAACTGCTCCATGTTTTAATTGCAGTCAGTCCTGCTGCTGCCACATTTTTAGATAACAATTGATACACCCGATGCCCATCTTTTCTTTAAAAGTTGTACCTGCCATCAATACAACTTTCAGTTGCTGCTATTTCAAGTTTTTAACGATTATCTCTTCAAACATCCAATGAACAGTAGACAAATTTCACCAAGTAGTGGTTCAATCCAAATTACTACTGTCATTATCAGTGGATCAGTATTTATCCTCTTGAAGAAACCTTGACAAACTGCTCCATGTTTCAATTGCAGTCTGTCCTGCTAATGTAACATTTTCAACTTCGGGTGAATCAGTTATCCTTCATCATTTTAAATTCTACCAAGACATAATACAATTTACAAACGCCACTTCTTTATGTTACAAGAATTATCTCTTCAAGCATCCAATGAACAGTAGACAAATTTCATCAAGTAGTGGTTCAATCCAAGTTACTACTGTCATTATCAGTGGACCGATATTTGTCCTCTTAAAGTATAAAGAACGTTGCATCTCTCTCTAGTCTCGCTGTAATTAGTTTTGCTGCAGCTGCAATAATTTGTTTTTGAAGGAAACCAGTGGCTGCCCTTCTTTTAATTTTTGTGTCCAATACACATACAATTCTTGCAGTATTTCGTCATTTTTTATTCCAATATCTGTAAGTAGGATTATATATCAGAATATATTGTGACGCTACTGTCTATCCGTAGGGATAGTATAGAAGGGGAGGGAGGAGTGATCCCTCACCGATCGCGTTCGCGTCCCAATAGGCGACTTCCTACAAGACCCGGGCGCCTTCGATGTACTTTTAATAATACCCGAATATTTATTTATACAGAGGGGGTTCTAACCCTCGTACGCAACTGTCGGGGATGGGGTGCTAATACAATAACTCGCTAATTTTGGTTAAACTCTCTTTATTATAATATCAATGCTCAATACCATATCCGTTTCGCTTTACACGGTATTGGTGAGTTAGGCTAGGTCCTACGGGTGGACGCGGCCTAAGTCGTGCGAACGCGGCTGAAACCCCGATGACGTACTAGCTAACCTCGCGCTCGAGCCACTAGTTGGCGTTCGCGGCGGCCCCACCGAGTCGCGCGGTACTCGCGCGCCACCGGCGGATCCCTATATTAACCACTACGCGACGTTACGCGGCTAAGTCCCTCTTTCCGCGCGTGCGCGTCCCGCGACGTTTATTCGCACTCACTCCGTTCCCGCGTACGTAAACACAACAACGACCCGGAGTGTTTACTTTCGGAAGCCTAAGGTCGCGAGTCCTCACGATAATTATACTAAGTCCGCGGCCTTGAAATGACTGAAGGGAACGTCCCTGTCAACGGTCGAACTCCCAACGATTCAATGTAATCGCGAACACTCAGGCTAATTCGCGCTTCTACACAATATGACATGCGTTACAGGTCCGACGGAATGACCACTCCGCTAAGTTGCCCGCTTACCCTTGACAGGTGAGCCTGGCCAGCGGTTCCCTATAATATCGTTCGGTGCTGCGAGCCCTAAAGCCCTAGCACACCCCGGGACGTCACTGGACTTTACTACAGAACGAATAATCACCCTACTTTCTGCTTACAAATGGGCTGGCTCTCTTCTTTCCCTTTTCTCTCGTCTCTCTGTCTCTCTCTCTCTTTCTCGCCCTTGACTCTGGCCCGAAGGGCTGATAATCTCCGCTGTCCGGTATGGGTTCGCGGCAAGGTGGCAGTCGTTGCACTATCGTATGCACTTGCACTAGGTTCGTTGTGGCGGTTGCTGCCTTGCTGTGACTAGTTCCGGCGGCGGGGTCTCAGATCCAGGCACTATGTGTCCCTTATGACTTCTAAACTACGTGTGTCGGGGCAGTTCGAGGCAGCAGGTAAGGCCCTGCGCCTGTCCCGCCGCTGCCCCGCTACACCCATCGCGCGACACTAGGAAGCCGACAAGTTATCGATCCTAGATCAATACTTATCGGTTGATAACTCCCTAGTTCGCACGCGACCCGCCTATCTAGCGCTTGAGATTAGCAAAGCGCTAGATGGCAGCTATTGTAACGCTGCGGGAACGCAACGTTACAATATTTATGGAGGAATTAAGTGATTAGAGGATATTATTTTATACTTGATACCATGGGCAAGAAATACAGTTAGCATGATTATTGGCGAATAATGCAAGTCGATCCGGGAAAGAAATAGGATATCATAAATCCTTAAGTAAATGTAGTCGGTGAAGTCTTTTTATATAATGTTTGATGTTTCCATCACTAACAGGAAAACCCAATCTAGCCCTGGTTTATTATCATTGCATATAATATCTGTTAAATATAAATAATCTGAAATTGTAGTAAAGCTATTATGCATTTTATGACATGAGAAAGTAAATATGCTGCATTTACACAAATGATCTTACTTCTCCTATCTTCAAGCCAGCTTTTTAATTACATTAGATGGAGTAATGTCTACCTGAGATTGGTGAATGGTCCATTGCTGAATACTGACATTCAGTTCATCAAAATTAAACGCAGAAAACGGTTTCTCAATACATTGAAATTAATCTTGTTAAAATGAAACGTCGAAATATGAAATTCATAAACAATAAATGATATCCTTGTAGTACTCAGCGGTAATTACGTAGATCAAATGAAAATGTAAATTCAATCTCTCTCTCAAACTCTCTTTCAATAGTAATAATGCGAACTATGAAAAATTAAATAATTATTATGCCCACTCTGTATAACAGTCCAACCAAAATCTTACAATCTGTAAATGTAAAATATAATTAATATCTACATTAATCGTTTTTAATTAAACTTTTAAATAAGTTATTTAACTTTATAAATTGTAACTTTATCCTGCAATGCTTGCTTACGTGCAATCTATTTTTTGCAGCAATAAAATTTGTCATGACAATGATTGAAAATTAGTAATTTGCCCTGAGGAGAAACATTAAAACTTACATGAAATCATTTAGAAAATATGAAGAATGTTTTAATGAATATTGTAGTATAACGGCGAATGCGTGCTAATGTATTCTAATAAGCGTGTATATTTATATGTATGTATCAGAGGTGGCAATAGGCGGGGACCTGCCGAAATTTTCGAGGGCAGTAGTTGTTGTCCCTTTGAGAAGGAAACACTGTACAAATTCGGTCAATAAAGTGAACGTTGATACCACAATATGCTACCTTTCAGTTTGTTTTTTACTTTTAGGATTACGACCATATTTTATTTCATTTTTTCTTTTATATCTCAATGCCATTCTTGTTGCCTCCAGATAAATATAATTTTTATTTTCATTGTCCAGTGCTCCATTTAAAATTTTATTAATGTATATACACCATTCACAAATTAGATTTTTTGCAGCAATATCGATTATAAAGTCTTCTTCAGTGGTGCAATGTATGTTTATATTCGAAAATGCTTTTAAGTATAGGATGCTTTTAATCTTTTTTCCGATTTCCTTTTCGTGAGAGAAATTTTGAAATTGCAATTCCGCGTAATCCAATGCTTTTTTAATTATATTTCGATTTTGGTTTAAACATTGCGCGCATTCTTCGCAATGGTTTTTTTTTATTTATTAAAATATTTATAATTTTGTCAATGTCTAAAAATGATTGAGCCGATGAAAGTGTTTTCAATGCCGATTCTGTGCAGTCAACCTCTTCTGTCATATTAGTGTCTATTTTATTAGCAGCATTTAGCATCTTCACTAAGGATAAGGATTTTCCTTGATTGTCTTCTTTGCAATTTGATGATACTGAATGTTTCGATGTTAAATTAGTTGCAATGAGCGTTTTGAATGATGCACCAAACTGATAGGGAGTCGAATTATTATTTCTATGACCATCATCTCTAATTTGACCGAAGCAATTTTCTAATGGATCTTGATTTAAAAATTTTAAATTGAAGGAAGTGAATCCTAATGTTTGCAATTTTATCCACAGCTCTTGAGCACCTTTGATTGTTTTTACCCAATTTTGAAAACATTTACTATGTTGCTTAATGGTCTTATGTGTAGTTTTTTCTACAAATACCATACTATAAATTTTCTTGACTGCACTATTCCAAAATGTTATATGAGCACTGGAAGGTGTTATTATACTTGTGTATTTTTTGTTTTTCACCATTAAAAGAGTCAAATAAGTCATCGTAGAAAAATAAAAATTCAGAAGTTGTTGCAGCACTAAGAGGCAGCTGGATTTCTCCTTTGCTGGTTTTAACCACGCCTACGAAAATATTTTTCAGTTACACAAACTATACCTATCACAACAAAGTGTGGAAACAATTTATCTCCACAGATATGTGCAAAAAGTAAATTTTTATGCATAATAATAATTTGTATGATAGAGGGTTTCTAGCTAATATTTGTAAGCAATGTATATTTTGCGAATAAAAAGTATCATTGATATGCTAGCTTTGCTCACTAACAAATGGAATTTATTGCATGCGACTCGAGTAAAATTTTGTTCACTCGAAATAGAAGTAAAGCTCGTTTGCAGATCCTCTGATTATATTTCTTACACGTGAAAAAAGAAAAGAATACTTTGCACACTTGTGGTAAAATATTCTATTGTTATATTTTACCTTGTTTCCAATTTATGACCAAATCAATGAAATTAGCGGCAGTGTGGCTTATTGTTTGAGTGGCATATTTGACTTTCATTTTTGGAATAAGTTCTGGAATAACGTGACGTTCTGTCAATTTAGGCATTTGTCTTTGTCTTAATAGTGAATTTTTATTCATGCTATAAGCAGTTCCTATATCGTTCCATGAAGCATATTTTTTCGGAATTTGGAAAAAATTTATTAACAAGAACATCTTTTGTCAATAAATTATTCCTTATACCTTTTTGCAAATGAACGTAATCATATAAAGGTATAATTTCTTGGCGTCTAATAATAAATGTATTTTCTAAGAAAATGTAATATTGTTAAAATGATGAAGAATTTGAAAACTAATACTGACAATACATTAAACGTCATTACGTATAATGTTTTATGTGGGTCAAAATGCTAACAGTTTTGTAACTAGGCTGTCAAATATTTCTACATGAATTCATTATTTATTAAAATTTACTTTTAATTGAAATATCATTTTCAGAAAATGCGGGCTAAGTATTATAATAGAATAGAGTAATAAGTATATGTCAGAGTTAAATTTAGGAAGGTCATGTGTATATTTTTATATTGTTTAAGTAAAGCTTTTTATTATTTTTAAACCGTTCATTAAGACAAAGTGGAGATCATTTCAACGAGAGAATAGTGAAAACAGTTAGTTGCGATTTTGACCAGATTAATGAAAGTTGAATAAATTACAACATTCATTATAAAATATTGTATTTAATTTTCTTTCACTTTCAAAAAAGTAAATGGATACTTTTAAAAGTAAATTTGTTTTTCATGACATTTAATGTATTAAAAATTTATTAAATAGCAGATAAATTTTTACTTGTGGGCTTATGCTGTTTAATTCTTGCAGCACTACTTTCTTGAATTAAAGCGTTTATTGCAGCAATGTTGGGACCTCCCTGATCACATATGGTCACTACCGGTTTAAATCCACAATTTATTAATAACATAATCCACTGTTTAATGCATCGAACCAAATTATGACTGTGAGTGGCAACATTACAAAATCCATATCCAAATGGCAATTGGTTTCCAGATGATAAACATCTCATAAGAAATGTAATAGCATGATCAGCTATCTTTCTGGTTCGTCGCATGCCCCAGTCTTCAAATCCGGTAATTTCGTCTCTTTTTGCATTATAACTCAGGGACGGTTGTATTGACATTTCATCCCAAATTATAGCAACATACAAGTCTTTTTCATCAACTTCATTTGCAACTAATTTTAAATAACTGGAAATGGTACTATTACATCCAGTATTAAACGGTATACGCTCCAATTGCTTATTGAGTGTATTAACCCATTAACGTCCAAAATGTCAAAATTTCTTGCACGTTTTCAAAGTGATTTTTTCCTATGTAATTGGCGTTGAAAAAATTCTTGAACCACATATTCTGATGTAAAATTGCATGCTCTTTCAGAATCCGTTGCCAGAATCATGATAAAACTCACAGGAAAAGAGATATGCTCGATTGAAACATAAAAAACACCTAAATTTTCGAAAAAAAAAATTTTTAGGATTTTTTTTCGAAGTGTTACGGTGAAGATATCACCTTGCGACCGTGATCAAAGGTGATCATGGGAGTTGAAGTTTAACAGGGAATTTTTTTGTTGACCTTGAACCATCACTTCTTTACAAAATGGCGGAAAAAACGAATTTTTTTTTTCAATCTTCATCAACTTTTTTCTCGAAATCTATGGTCTTTAGAAAAAAATTCATAAAAACAAAAATGCCTTAGAATCGCTCGAGGAACATTCTCAAATTTTTTCAGAATTTTTTGAGACAATTTTTGAAAATTCCATTTCACAAGTTTCCCGGAAAATCAAAAATTGTCTCAAAAAATTCTGAAAAAATTTGAGAATGTTCCTAGAGCGATTCTAAGGCATTTTTGTTTTTATGAATTTTTTTCTAAAGACCATAGATTTCGAGAAAAAAGTTGATGAAGATTGAAAAAAAAAATTCGTTTTTTCCGCCATTTTGTAAAGAAGCGATGGTTCAAGGTCAACAAAAAAATTCCCTGTTAAACTTCAACTCCCTTGATCACCTTTGATCACGGTCGCAAGGTGATATCTTCACCGTAACACTTCGAAAAAAAATCCTAAAAATTTTTTTTTTCGAAAATTTAGGTGTTTTTTATGTTTCAATCGAGCATATCTCTTTTCCTGTGAGTTTTATCATGATTCTGGCAACGGATTCTGAAAGAGCATGCAATTTTACATCAGAATATGTGGTTCAAGAATTTTTTCAACGCCAATTACATAGGAAAAAATCACTTTGAAAACGTGCAAGAAATTTTGACATTTTGGACGTTAATGGGTTAATCGATGGGCATAAAAGATACTTCGATAAAAATTTATATGTTGAACGTGATCTACGGTAAATACCCATGCAAAACATCTTCTCCTCGATAGTAAAACGCCGTGCCTGTAGAAAAAATTATTTTGATAATTTTCTTAAATTTTTTGAATAAGATAATTACTTCTCTATGCAAATTAATATTTACTATGTAAAATTACTAACCAAAACAAAAATAAGCATTTAATTTGCATATTAATCGTATTTTAAGAAAAAATATTTATAGAAAACTAATAAATATAAATATTTTTACAATTTTTCATTACAATATAAACACATACGTTTCCCAAGAAAGCACAAAGTTTTATTTGTACTGCCGTTTAATTGTAATCTTTGTTGTCATAATAACATCCTGGGCTAATTCATATAAACTTAATATGTTATTGCATTATTTTCAGATACACAATGCTGATACATTTCAATAAAGGTTTAGCGCTTGCACGTTAATTATATCTTTTCGTCAGAGAATTTGGCGAACATAGAATTAAGAGAGCTCATCATTTTACCTGTGGCGCGAGATCATTATTTCTCACGATCATATTCACAAATTGTTGGCGTATGTGTTTGGACTCGTTAAACTTTCCCAGATCACTATTTTACAATTGTGGTATTTCACGTTTAATTTTAGATCGACGTTTCAGCAGTCTTTTCAAACGCAATCGGTCCTTTTTTACTTTCTTTAATTTATCATATAATTTCTTGGCTTTTGGGCTTAATGAATTAACTCTAGTAATCTCTTCTAAATCTGGTAGGCATTCAGTTATTGGCTGTGGTTGCTGTGAATTCACTTCTAACTTTGGTTGGCATTGATTAGGTTGTGGCGGTGAATTAAGTTCTAAATTTTCAATTTGAATAACAGGGGGCTCTAAAATATCATCACTATTATTTATTTGATTAATTTGCTCTTGGGCTATTTCAGGCAAATTAACAATCGGCTCATCATTTTCTATATTTAGTGTAGGAACTGCCGCATGGATTAAAACTCTTCTACAACCGCTCTGTTACTATAATCATCATCCTTAAAATGTTTATAGCATACTCTCATTTTTTTGATCTCGCTTTCATCGGTAACGGGAGGCAACTTCAAACTTGAAAACCACTGTTCTCTTCGAAGACTATTTTTTGGGAATGCATGACTCGGAGTGGTCTGCTTCGATGAGCATCCAACTATGCAACACGCCCTCACCATATTCGAAAAACTATGCAAATACATATAACAGTATTAATATAAACGTAAATAACTTTAGTGATATAAGTATTAAAGTAGTTAATAATTTTATTATGTAAATGAAACAAATATAATATATTTATAAATGTATCTCAATCTGAAAATATTTTCTTCTATTATTAACACGTTAAATGCTGCATAGAATTTCTTTAAACGTAATTCATATGATTTCGTAGGTCACCGTGGTCACTCTCATGTCATGCTGCGTTTTAAAAGAAAGAGAGACCTGTTCATTCTTCACAAACGACAATTCTTTTTAGCCATATGTTACAGGCTATGGTTATTTTCTTTAAAGAAAAAGAGAACCGACCTTCCAATACGGCGATGCTCACGGCAGGCAATATGTTAATAGTAGAAAAAAAATTATACAAAACAAACTTAAATAGATTGAAAGGGTGCTCATAGCTACATAAAAAAGAAGGCTCAATGATATTAATTTTTAGATTTAAGATCATTGATATTTCTTTAAATATATCAAATTAATTTTTGTCACATATTCCTTCTTTTTCGTGCTACGCAGTACATACATATCACTCACTTATTTATAATTTCAATAGAAATATTTTGTAAAGGACAACATGAAATGGTAAATTAATACAGAGTTTTGAAAAGCTCTTAAGATGGATTACACAAATATGTACAAATATATGGGGTGTTCCATTTATTATAGTTGTGCGAATTCAACCTCCGAATATTGCTGAAGTATTTGGATAGGTTCGAATTGTTGAGCAAGAATACTAGATGTACAGTATAATCGTTTTATTTCAACAAAATTAACAAAAATCTACAATCGAGTACCAAATTTCCACAAACAAAATAATATCTCTTTGGAAAGGTTGCGAAAAATTAAAAGAAAGAAGAAATCCTGTATGATAATTTTTAGACGAAGCTAAAAGGAATTAATATCTAATTAGTGTAAACTGAGTTAGAAGACCTCTAGAATTTAAGAAATCCAAATAGCATATGTGTGAGACTGAAAATTTGACTGACTTTGGTGGTCTAGACATTGATTAGATGTACGTAGTCTGGCCAATTTGGAGAAGGAGGCACAGGGCCAGAAGCGGGAGTGCTGAGGTAGCGTGTGTACTGTGAGGACGCACTCAATAAAGAGAGTGAGAATGAGCACGAATGAGTTATCATTATCCTAAATTACCTTTTCCCTCTAAATTATCCAGGATTGAAATAAACTCTTACAAATCAGAAGTGGGATCGTGATCTATACCTGTAACAAGACTTTGAAATCGAAGCGGTCGGAATCTCGGGACCAGCCGTGTATCGCGAAGTGGAAAAGTTGGTTGGAATTGTCATAAAAATCGAGCATAATAGAAGCAGCGTATAACTAGTTAATGCGGTTAGATTTTATGATAGATTTTGTTTTCGGTTCGCGAGTACAGTGGTGGGTAAGTGTGAATTTCGTGGGCGATCGAAATTTCAAAAGGAGTGAACAGGTGGAGAAACAGTAACGGCTTTTACCATAGTGTAGATAACCAATGTGTAACGTTTCTATACAGTGGAAAGAGACAACCTTCAAACATAAACAATAACAGCAAGTTCAAAACTGAGAAGGCATTGGCCTACAAATTCAACTCAATAAGAACGCTGATCTATCGAGCAACTACGACTATAGAAGGTCAAACGAAACGGAGTACATACGTTAGATAAATTTGTTTAGAATGAAGGAGCCAAGCGATTTCACTGTACTTGAGCTAAAGTCTAAATTGCAAAGAAGAAAACTTCCGTCAAGCGGAAATAAAGCAGAGCTAATTGCACGATTGTGTAGGAAAAAGGTTTTAAATTAAGGAAGATTACGGCAGGATATTTGAACAACTCTCTTCACTTTATTCGTCCCCCTGTTCCTTTTACAATTGTTATCTATCGCGCTTCAGAGGTGTTTCCCGCTACGACCTCGGTTCGACACTGCTCGTCTTCTTGGGTCTTAGACCCAACGCGTCATATGTTTATTTGTAGCTTATTTGTATGAGGCAAAACTCATAAACACATCTAACGGTTAACTCGTCCTCTTAGATACACCTATGCTTACAGTCGGCCAACCTGACTTTTAGGCCGTCTCGGCCTTACAAATTCATATAAAACTCTATATTTCTTTTCTTTGTTTTAAATAAATAAATAAATCTTATTGTTTAAGGTACATTCTCATGTGATCGGATGAAATAACACCCGTATAGGGTATGGAGGACATTTGGAATCCCTCAATATCACCCACGATGTATCGATCATGGTCAAGCACTTTAATGATTCGATAGGGACCCTTAAACTTAGGAATTAGCTTCTTATTAACACCAGGCGTCGTATCTACATTTCTAATAAGTACATAATCTCCTGTCCGGTATTGGCATGCGTCCTTCCTTCGTCGATTATAATAATTTTCGTTGTACGCTTGAATTTTCGTTATATTTTCGCTAGCCTCCTGTCGAATGTTTGCGAGATCGCGTGTTCCTGGTTGCTCTAACTCTTGTCTTAGCTCGCTATCTACTTGACCATGTTGCCCTACGCCAAACAATAACCTACTTGGTGTGTCACCAGTAGCTCTACACACACTATTGTTCACACTATACTCTACCGCAGATAGTACCTGATCCCATTTCCGGGGGTCTTCGCATAATTTGGCCATCATTGGTATGATTGTACGATTAAAGCGCTCTGCTTGTCCATTCGCGCGAGGGGTACCAACCGCTATTAGAACATGTTTTATAGATTCTTCGGATAAAAAGTGTTTAAATTCAGCCGAGGTAAAGGCTGTGCCTCGATCGCTTATCAACCGGCAGGGCTTGCTGTAATAGCGGAAGTATTCCTTTAAACATTTAATTGTTTCGCTACTAGAGGTAGATTTACACGGATACAGTTTACAAAATTTGGTAAAACCATCTATTATAAGAAAAATATGTTTGAATCCTTTCCCAGTTTTCTCAAGTGGACCTAAATGATCCACATGTATCGTTTGGAAGGGGACGCTATCTTTCGGGAGGCTATGTAGTCGCCCTTCTACCTTCCCACTAGCTGGGGAAAACTCGAGACATTTCAAACAGTTACGAATGTATTCTTTAATCTTCGCTCGAAGATTGGGGAACCAATACACTTGCGAGACACTAGCGGCGACCTTGTCGAGACCCTGATGACCCATACCGTCATGACTAGCGCGTATCACATTATTTTCGAGACAACGAGGAACATAAAATAATAGTTTTCGGCCTTTATTCTCCTTCCTATAAACCAAACCATTTCGTAATTCGAAAAACTTGCATTCGCCACATTCTAACCGCTCACGGATTTTAACTATCTCTTCGTCGCGGTCCTGGCTGATTGACAGTACCCGATCAAATGAATTGCCTTCGAGAGTAAACACAGTATAACATCGACTCAGGGCGTCGACATGGCTCATACGTTTGCCAGGTCTATGAGTGATTTCGTAGTCATATCCTTGCAGGAACATGGCCCACCTGGCGATACGCGTATTGACACTCTGTTTGGAGAGAGTCAATCGAAGCCCTTCGCAGTCAGTAATAATTTTAAATCGCATCCCAGCCAGGTATACGTGAAACCGTTTTAGCGCATATACAACTGCAAGGCATTCTAGCTCAAAGCTATGATATTTGGCTTCTGCTGCTGTAGTCCGTTGACTAAAGTAGAAGACGGGTTTCATCTCTCCGTTGTTTTGCTTCTGTAACAGCATGGCTCCGAATCCCACCGAACTCGCATCACAATGGAGTTCTGTCTCGGCCTTTGGAGAGTAAATGGCCAATAATGGTTTACTCGAAAGCCGCTTCTTCAATGATTGGAAAGCATCATTTTCCTCCCGCTCGAATTTGAATTCAGCGCCCTTCCTCACCAGGTCGTACAGTGGTTTTGCCAAGGTCGAGAATCCCGGAATAAACCTGCGAAAATAACTCGCCAAACACACAAAACGATGGACTCCTTTAGTATCGCGGGGAATCGGATATTTCACGACGGACGCAATGTTATTGTCACTCGGTCGGATCCCTTGTTTATCTACATGATAACCAAGCAACTATATAAAATATATCTTCGATGGCTAGCGGAGACTGATTTAGACCAGTAAAAACGCGATTTTCCGTGGTCGGTACTCTCATATGTGAAGGAGCGATACTGCTTTTTATTAGCGAGATCGGCGAACCGGAGTCTAGCATAGCGCTCAATACATAATTAGTACAAGATGGGGTGTCACTCTCGGTGACGTTGTAACTAACGGTTGTGACGTATGGTGGTTCCAGAGATCGTGATTCCACAGCGTAGCTGGATGTTTTCATTGTCGACTCCGTGGGCTTGCTCTCGACACAGTTCTTCGCCTGGTGTCCTGGTTTTTGGCATCTAAAACACAGTCCTCGGTCCCGCTTCGGTTTGGTACACTCAGTGGAGAGGTGGCCCATCTCATTGCAGTTATAACATCGTGGTGTTCTCTTTGTCGCGTCAGTAGCTAGCTCGTCTTTCTTTGCAATCGTTCTCACCGCTTTCGTTCCCCTATCGCTCAAAGTGATATTCTCGAAAGCATCTAGTAGATCGGCCCCGTCTCGGAATCGCATCAGGCGAGCTTGATCACGCAACCTTGTATCGGGTACACCATCCACGAGATAGTCGACAATTTCGTCGTCCGGGATAGGGACGCGATTTGCCAGGATAATCTTTTCATGATAATAATCCGCGAAGGTTTCGTTCGCTTTCCATGTACGCGTTTCAAAAAGCTTCCTCAAGGCCACGCGAGTCTGCCGATTGTCGAACATTGTTTTCATGTCTTGCAGCAAATGTTCAATGCTGCACGTCAAGTGTTCACTTTTGGAGTGGAACCAGTCCGCGGCACGCCCCTTTAATTTGGTACTGATTAATACCCGCACGGCTCTATCTTCAAGGTGATAAGATTCTCGGAGTAGTTGGACCTGTTGTTCCCAACGCCAGAATGTGTTGCCACGGCCATCGAATTCGCTCAGTAGGTCGCCAACGGCACGTATGCTCAAATTCATAGATGTCCGCTGTGATGAGCCGGTGCTCGATCCGCCAATGTCGTCGTGCAGAATATTTTGCGTACATCTCCGTTCGAATTGTAGAAGCTCTAATTCTCGACGAGCAATGTCCCTCTCACGCTTTGTCAATTCGAGTTCTCGTTGTAAAATATCGATGTCGTTGTTGTGACGATTGGTTGACGTGTCCGTGCGGCCCTGCGTTATTTCCGCGACAGGCCCTCTTTCGTTGGCTGAATTTTGGCTTGACCTTTCTTGGCCGTCATTTTCCTGTTCGGTCTGTCGTTGCTGTCCTTTTAATTGTTCCCAGATATGCGGCTCTGCTTCCGTTAACCGCAGTATCAGTTCCGTCTTAGCACCCGAAATCGGGAGCCCCTTTTCTCTGAGTAGCTCTCTTAATTGTTGCACTGAGAAACAATGGGGATCCATTATCACCAAGCCACCGTTTGGCGAGTATGCGCTGATTATTCTGCTCGTGCACACAGCCCTTAGAACAATCACCCTGTTTGGCCCGAATCGTAACCGCCACTTTTTCACACACCAACCCTATGGTACGTTCTATCCCACTTCTGAGGTTTCTGTAGGAAAAAGGTTTTAAATTAAGGAAGATTACGGCAGGATATTTGAACAACTCTCTTCACTTTATTCGTCCCCCTGTTCCTTTTACAATTGTTATCTATCGCGCTTCAGAGGTGTTTCCCGCTACGACCTCGGTTCGACACTGCTCGTCTTCTTGGGTCTTAGACCCAACGCGTCATATGTTTATTTGTAGCTTATTTGTATGAGGCAAAACTCATAAACACATCTAACGGTTAACTCGTCCTCTTAGATACACCTATGCTTACAATTGCAAGTAGCAGACCCTAGTGGAGAATGGAGAGGAGAGGAAGACGAGGAGCAGAATGGATTAATAAGCGAACCACACACTTACACTACGGCGAATAATATGCCGGTAAGTCAGAATGTACGGGATGATAGCGAAACCGATCTAGTGAGACGAGAACTAGCAATAGCACATAGGGAGCAGGAATTGTTACGACGCGAACTGGACCTGGCAAACCGCGAATTAGAAATGTGGAGGTCTACTAGGCAGACAGAAGAGCCACAAAGGGCGCGTCGTAGTTCCTCTAGAGATGCACCCAGACCAGATTTGAAACTGTTAACAGATTTCGTTAGCGACTTCAACGGAGCCCAGGGTACATATTGGAAATGGGAGAAGCAGCTGCAGTTGGTGAAGACGACGTATAAATTGAACGACCATTCCATTTTAATGTTGGCAGGATCAAAACTCAAAGGCCCAGCATTAGACTGGTTTCAATCTAGGCCAGAACACATTGAATTGAATTTTAATCAGTTAATGCAAGAAATGAACAAAATGTATAATAATCAGCCTAGTAGACTTGCGTTAAGAAGGATCTTCGAAAATAGACATTGGAAATCCGGTGAAAACTTTGCAGATTATTTTCATGAAAAAGTAACCTTGGGCAATCGAGTACCTATCCCGGAGGAGGAAATAGTCGAATATTTAACAGAAGGAATACCTGATGAAATGCTACGAAATCAAGCGAGAGTCCAAACTTTTGCCAATAAGGAAGATTTCTTTAAAGCCTTCGAAAAGGTGGTACTAAAATCAGTAAAAGACAATAAGCTCCAAGGGAAAAGTTATACTAGCTCTACCGCCAACAAAGACGGGAAAGGAACGGAAGGTGCCAAGGTTAACAGCATGCGGAGATGTTTTCACTGTAAGAAGGATGGGCATATCAAATCAGCATGTCCAGAGCTGGTGAAAGGAAAACTTACCTGCTTCACTTGTGGACAACCAGGACATCTATCCAGAAGCTGTCCTTCTAGGCCAAGTACAACGGATCAAGTGGGCAACGTTGAAGAGAATGGACAGGACGATGCGTATTACAAAAAGTTTGTCTATGTCTTGCAGGAAGATATTAACGAGCGCTCACTTGAATTGTATACTTTGTTGGATACAGGTAGTCCTGTGAGCTTTATAAAGCTGCAATATGTTCCAAGTGGTATGATTGAGCGTGCGGACCATGAATGTAACCGATTTAAGGGAATTAATAGCAGCAGCTTAGTTGTTTTAGGACTAGTGTATGTAAAAATAAAAATAGGAGAGGGCTCGAGAAAGAAAATAAAACTACGAGTAGTACCTGATTATACTATGTCAACGCCGGTTATATTAGGTAGAGATGCACTGAGGGAAATGAGTTTAGGGTTAGTTGCAGTCGACACGCATGAACAGGAAATTCACGAGGTAATGAGCATTGACATGTATGATTCTAAAGATGAAACAGAGATGCTAATAGTTAACCCGGACATCGATTATACAACTCAAAAGAAACTGAGGGAAATATTTTTAGGAAAATATGTTAAGCCAATACGACCTGTGGAACTGGAAATTAGGGCGGAGGTAAAGTTAGTATTAAAGAAACATGAACCTTTCCATTCGCAACCTCGAAGGCTGTCCTATTCAGAGAAAATATGTGTTCAAAATATTCTGGACCAATTGCTAGAGAAGGGTATTATTAGACCTAGTCAGTCTGAGTATTCATCACCTATTGTCCTAGTAAAGAAAAAAACGGGTGAGACAAGGATGTGCGTCGATTATCGGACGTTAAATAAATATTTGGAGCATCACAATTATCCCCTACCGCTAATAGAGGATCAAATTGATATGCTCTATAATAAACGATATTTTACAATCCTTGATTTAAAAGATGGGTTTCACCACTTAAGAGTGTCCGAGGAATCGATAAAGTTCACTGCATTTATTACACCATTGGGACAGTATGAATATATAAGAATGCTTTTGGATTAAAAAGAGCGCCAACAGAATTTCAGCAATGGATAAATCACGTTTTGAAAGATTTTATTCGTGAAGGGCAAGTGATAGCATATATCGATGATTTCTTAATCGCCACCGAAACACTAGAAGAGCAGCTTCAAATTTTAGAAAAGGTTTTTAAAGTATTAGTCGCAAACAAAATAGATCTACGTCTCGACAAGTGGAAATTTTTGTGCACTGAATTAGAATATTTAGGATATCACATATCCAGTTCGGGAATTAGCCCTACTCAGGAAGGAGTGGAGGCTATCGTTCGATATCCCGTTCCACAGGACGTACGTGGTGTCCAGCGGTTTATCGGTATGTGTTCCTATTTTAGGAAATTCATCGAAAACTTCTCGGTAATCGCAAAACCTTTGTATGACTTAATAAAAAAAAATTCGTTGTTCCAGTTTGGGGAAAGCGAAATGCAGGCGTTTACAAAGCTTAAAACCATGCTTATTAAGAGACCTCTTCTAGCAATTTATAACCCGCACAATGAAACAGAGCTTCATTGTGATGCGAGCTCCCATGGATTTGGGGCGGTCCTACTACAACGAAAGCTTGACCGTAAACTGCATCCCGTTTTTTACTTCTCTAAGCGAACTAGTGAAGCTGAAAGTAAATACCACAGCTTTGAGCTGGAGACTCTATCAGTTGTTTACGCGCTACGCCGATTTAGAATTTACCTGCATGGAATTAAATTTAAGGTAGCGACTGACTGCAATGCGTTAAAGTTAACCTTGAATAAAAAAGAAATGAATCCTCGAATAGCGCGATGGGCTCTAGAGTTCCAAAACTATGATTTTGATATTGAGCATCGGGACGCGTCTAAAATGCAACACGTGGATGCTTTGAGTAGGGCAATTAATATACTTGCTATCGAAGACAATCCATTCGAGACGAATCTTATCTTAAGCCAGAGCAAAGATGAGAAAATTAATAAACTTAAAATCACGTTAGAAAAATCTAATCACCCACTATTTGAAATGCGAAATGGACTGATTTACCGGAAAAAGGGTAACGAGTTGCTATTCTATGTTCCAGAAAATATGATTACCCAGGTAATGCACAAATATCATGATGAGCTAGGGCATCAATCAATAGAGAAAACTTGTAATGCGATCCAAACTATTTACTGGTTCCCTAATATGCGCGACCTCTTAAAATTGTATATACAAAATTGTCTGAAGTGTATCGCTTTCAACCCAGTTAGTGGTAGGCAAGAAGGTTTCTTGAATAACCTTCCTAAGGGGAATGTACCCTTTTCGATAATCCATGTAGACCATTATGGACCAATTGAAAAGGAAAGAATGGTGAAAAAGTATATATTAGTAATAGTTGACTCGTTTACAAAATTCACTAAGTTATATTCTACTAAAACGACCTCCACTAAAGAAGTGATCGATTGGTTGTCGCGTTATTTTACCGATTATAGCAAACCAAAATGTATTATAACCGATCGGGGTAGCTGCTTCACCTCTGTTGAATTTAGCCAATTTATAAAAGGAAATGATATCTATCATGTACAGGTGGCAGTAGGCTCCCCAAAGGCAAACGGGCAGGTAGAAAGACTAAACAGAGTGATTGGACCTATGATGGCTAAATTAGTTGACAATTCCTCTGGTCGTTACTGGTATAAAACTTTGGGCGAGGTTGAATTCGCATTAAATAACTCCGTGAATAAATCAACTGGCGAAACACCGGCAAAATTGTTGTTTGGGTTAAATCAAAGAGGCAAAGTCCATGACGCGATTGAAAAATATCTAGAAGAAGAAGTAACGTCTGGAGTGCAGAATCTCAACCTCATGAGATCTAAAGCAGCTAACAAAATCGAAACGTCCCAGAAATATAATAAGCAGTATTTTGATCAAAAGCGCAAACCAGCATGAAAGTATTGCGAGAACGATTATGTTATGATAAAAAATTTTATAAGCACACCAGGTGCCCCGCATAAGCTAGTTCCGCGATTCAAAGGACCTTATCGAGTAGTTAGAGTACTAAGAAACGATAGGTATATAGTAGCGGATGTTGAGAACCATCAAACCACCCAACGGCCATATCATGGTGTATGGGAAGCGGCCAACATGCGCTTATGGCAACAGGGACATAATACTCCTTTTAAACTGTAAAGGTAGCCAAAATAAATGCTATCTAACTACTTGTTTTAGGCTACGAATGTAAATAGGTACGAAGTTATTCAGTTGGAATTAACAATGTAAACTAATAAAATTAGTTCGGGACGAACTAAGGTCAGAAAGGCCGATCTGTGAGACTGAAAATTTGACTGACTTTGGTGGTCTAGACATTGATTAGATGTACGTAGTCTGGCCAATTTGGAGAAGGAGGCACAGGGCCAGAAGCGGGAGTGCTGAGGTAGCGTGTGTACTGTGAGGACGCACTCAATAAAGAGAGTGAGAATGAGCACGAATGAGTTATCTTTATCCTAAATTACCTTTTCCCTCTAAATTATCCAGGATTGAAATAAACTCTTACATATGTTTAAAAACTAATTCTGCAAAAAAAGTTACTCAAGGAGTACTTTCTTGAAAAGCTAGAGGAGTTGACCCATAGAACGGCAAAATGAAAGAAAGAGGTTTGGTAGGATAGTCACATCAACAATATGGTTGAACAAGTTTGGTCACTAGCGTATGGTCCCGGTCTAAGTAAAATGTAAATTCAAACTCTGGTACTCAGAGGCTATGTTCGTTTATTAACTGCGAATACTAAAATTCTACAATGCATGTTACGTAAAATATTAGTTTTCAATACTGGCAGTACACAAACGAACGCAGCCAGAGACGTGATCAAATCGACTCAGGCAAAAATACATAGTATATGTAATGTAAACTGTAGTATAAAAACTTAAGCCGAGTTCGATTCACGACTATAAGTTCGGCCGAAGTCCAAAATGGGAAAGAGGAAAAAAGGATAGGAAGAAGACTACGCATCCTAAGTGGAGTGACGTAGATGGGTTATACACAAATTTATGGGTTATTTGAAAATTTAAGGGACAGGGCCCTGGCTCCTTATGATGTCGAGAGCCACGACCTGGCGCGGCTCGCAAGCTTAAGTACATCTCGAGCAACATTTGACTAGTGAGAAACACGCTCCGCGAGGCGGCCACCTGGCGGTGTTGTGCTAAAGTGGGGAGTGTCGAATAGAGACGGAGAGTGCGCTGGAGCGAGACGGCCACCTGGCAGTGTTGTGCTAAAGTGGGGAGTGTGGAATAGAGACGGAGAGTGCGCTGGAGCGAGACGGCCCAAGAATCCCAGACCGCTACACCAACACATCTCCGATCACCAACAGACAGCATGAAGGTGGAAATACACAGCGTGTGGCGTGCCACTCCATATCCTCCACACGCCGTATACACTGACCGGCACATAGTATAGCGTTCCTTGATGCATTTAGGAACCACGTTATAGGGCCGTTCATGTCATCAATATCTCAAGACGTAAAAGCACAAGTTAGCATACATTTTGAATTAAAAAACTTTGAATAATAAAATGTAAAGTTTTTTTAATCAAAAGTGTAAGCAGAAACACTCTATTCCGTCTTGAGTTACTGATGGTGAGGGACTCTGGCTGTGTTCGGTTATTACTGTAAGTAAGCTGCAAGTACTGAAATTCTATTATTTGTGTCACATAAGATATAAATTCTCGGTACTTGAAGTTTACTTGCAGTAATTACCGAACACGGCTTCTATAACGCAGTTCCTAAATGCATCTAGGGATGCCATACATGCCGGTCAGTATATTTCCACCTTAAGGGTGAGTCCAACCAAAACCTGTAAGGTAAAATTTTACCATGTAGGATTGCGAATTTGCTGTGAATTAGCCAATCAGCATACGTATTTTCGAAAAATTGGCAATCCTACATGGTGAAATTTTACCTTACAAGTTTTGGTCGGACTCACCCTAAGATTCTCATGTTGCCTACTCACTCAGCACAGTCAGCCAGCACGCTTTATCTCCACAATAGTCAAGCTATCCTCTATATAGCTGCCAAATGATCTCCCAAGGTCAAGCATATCACCATATATATTATGTTGCACTCGAATTGAAATGACTCCTGTAAGACACGTTGCTTTAGAGTACAATAATTATTATGGAACACCCTATATTATACATTCATATATTTTAGAAAATATTTCCGAGGAAAAATAAATCAGTATTTTTATTTATTAGCTAACACAGCAATACATAAAAATCATTAAAAATTAGTAACCTACAATTTTATTAACAAGTTTCAACTTAAAGCAATTTGAATTTTTAACAATTTCATTCATATATCAGCTAGACAAATAAAAAATCTCTAAAGGTATTTTAATTATAAAAAAATAATGCATTACATTTCAGATAATATCTGAAGGAAGTAGGTTAACTATAACCCTGTATAAAATAGAACGTTATTTTTAACCCTTCAAATGTGCATTCTAAAATATGGGCGCACAAAATGCATAAACTTAATTAAGTCATTTATGCGCACATATACATCAATTATAGAATGCATTTCAAATAAAGATAATACCTAATCCAATTTAAAATTTAAAAGATTGGCATTTAAAAAATTCATGCTACAAAAATACCTTCTCAAAAATTCAAAAACTGGAAATCTGCGGATATTTCAGGAATATACGGGCAATGGCGGGTAATGGCGAATATTTTGCTTTGCAATCAAGTCGAGCAAAAAGAGACAGCTCATAAAAAATGGCGAAGTAACTCAAAGTGACATTTAATCGATTAAATACGTCACATTGCAATCAATAAAAATTGGAAATAGCAAGTAAACTGAAGTCATCAGATAGCACATAATTTCATACTAACACATGTGCACACGTATACAGTTTAGTACCAAAAAACATTATGAATTACAGCGGGGGCGCTACTGCGCTGGAAAAGCGAATAACAATGAAGTTCGTAGCCCCTGAATTATGCTGAACAAAATACTCAATCCCCTGAACACAGTAACGTATAAACATGCATGGGGAGTAATCGAAAGTCGCGCGCTGTGATCACCGGCGTAGGTAGTGTGCGCACTCAGCACACTTGAACATGTCGCGCTTTAACCCATTAACGCCCAAAACGGCAAGAATCAAAGGTTTACTTTGCGATCAGATTTAAAGTGCTAAATCTTGTTGCACATATCGCATAATACCTTTACTTATGTTTTCGAGGTCGCTCTACAAGATGGTATAATTTAAATTATGATTTGGTTGCGTGAAAAAAAGATATAGTGACTTTATCCTCAAAAAGTGCTAAAAATTTTGCGACAAAAATTTTAAAAGTTAAATTTTCTACTAAAATTTGATGTTCCTCTTCATTAAAAATGGGCACAAGTTGGCACAAACATTCCAAAGTTTCAAAATATCGTCCGTAGGAAATGAAAAATTCTTGATGGTCGAAGCAAAATGGCGGCAAACACGATTTTTTGTTACAAAATTTCACAAGCTTTTTTCTCATCAATTACGAACTTTATTGAAAATTTCCCAAGGATAAAAATGTCTTAGAATTAACTGAAGAATATTCTAAAATTTTTTCAAATCTTTTATAAACAATTTTTTATTTTTCCTAATATTACGAGACTGAAATTTAAAAAATTGTTTATAAAAAATTTGAAAAAAATTTAGAATATTCTTCAATTAATTATAAGACATTTTTATCCTTGAGAAATTTTCAATAAAGTTCGTAATTGATGAGAAAAAAGCTTGTGAAATTTTGTAACAAAAAATCATGTTTACCGCCATTTTGCTTCGACCATCAAGAATTTTTCATTTCCTACGGACGACATTTTGAAACTTTGGAATGTTTGTGCCAACTAGTGCCTATTTTTAATGAAGAGGAACATCAAATTTTAGTAGAAAATTTAACTTTTAAAATTTTTGTCGCAAAATTTTTAGCACTTTTTGAGGAAAAAGTCACTATATCTTTTTTTCACGCAACCAAATCATAATTTAAATTATACCATCTTGTAGAGCGACCTCGAAAACATAAGTAAAGGTATTTTGCGATATGTGCAACAAGATTTAGCACTTTAAATCTGATCGCAAAGTAAACCTTTGATTCTTGCCGTTTTGGGCGTTAATGGGTTAAACATCTGTAGTGCGACACAACCAGTTTGGTAATCGCATTTGACTGAGATCCGTTGAGGTGTCATATTACCAATTAGGTACTTCAAGAAATCAATTTTGGAAGAATAAAAGCTCACCAGCACGAGGGGTCCAAGAATCGAAAAAAATGTAGTCTCAGACTTCCAAATTTCTTTCGGTGTATATATAAATTGATTTATAATACGTATTTTAGATTGAACTGAAAGAAGGAAGTGGGGTATACATCAACAATATTGAAGTAGCATACTTAAAAATATGGAATGACAATCCCAAAGAATTAATACGTAGGCTCCTAAAATTAATTGTTGGTATCGAAAAATTAAAAATTTCAAGTGCGAGGGGAACAGGAGAGAGGCCTGCTATAAGCCCTAAAATTTTGGATGCGTTAGAATTTATGTTACTTTCTAAAAATTGTTATTTTCACTTTCCAAGCCATTATTTAACTTCAATTATTCTTGCAGGGTACGTTAATCAGCATTGTAAGACAAAACTAAAAAGATATGAATTCACAAGAGTAATGAATCTCTTATGCGCTAAGTTGAGGAATCCAAAACCTTACATTAAAAATGTAAACAATGTTCAAAATATAGAATAAGAGAAATTTTAAATAATATTAAAATACAAACTATATGTAAGAATCAGTGATTTTATTGAAATAAAACAGTACATATTAAAAACTGCCTACACAGGTTCATGATGGGTGAATAGTGTAGGGATTGAGCTGTGTATTTTTGGATAAAATTTGTGTAGTATGGAAAACGGTATTGCAAAAAGTATGGGTTGTAGTATGGGTAAATGGGGTATGGGATGGAGCATGGAATATGTTACTGGAAATAGTATTGGAGTATAGTATTGGAATTGAGCTGTGTATTTTTGGATAAAATTTGTAGTATGGAAAACGGTATTGCAAAAAGCATGGGATGTAGTATGGGTAAATGGAGTATGGGAAGGAGCATGGAATATGGTATAGGAAATAGTATTGGAGTATAGTATTGTAATTGAGCTGTGTATTTTTGGATAAAATTTATAGCATGGCAAAACGGTATTGCAAAAAGTATGGGATGTAGTATGGGTAAATGGGGTATGGGAAGCAGCGTTGCCAACTCCGCCATTTTTATTATACTATGGTGTACAGTGATGTCAGTGATGCCAGAATCAAGCTTTTAGCAACAAAAATAAAGTTAACCGCAAGCCAGCAGCAGTATAGAAAATTTGAAGGGAAAGGATATATACCTCTTCCCTTCAAGTTTTCTATACTGCTGCTGGTAGCGGTTAACTTTATTTTTGTTGCTAAAAGCTTGATTCTGGCATCACTGACATCACTGTACACTGTAAGTAGTGTGGCTATAGGGATTCTGGGACCGGGTGGCGAGGGGGTCGGGGTTTCGCGGGGGAAGGAGAGGTAGGTGAAATACCCCCACTTCTTAGCGGAGGGGGATTGCCCCCACTCCAGGGTGGTGGGGGAAGCCCGGTGGTGGGGGAAAAATAATCACGTGACACCCCGGTGGTGGGGGAAAATTAATCACGTGACACTCCAATTGTTTAGCCTTTAACAAAAAGGTTTATTTATATCGTTAGATCTCTTGGTACTGATAACGTGGTATAATTTTAGAAGAAGTTTGCGAATCTAAGTAGTACATCGCGCGCCTATCTGCCTATTTTGTTATTTCATCCATTGGTATGCCTAATTTCAAATGAAAAATTCCAGCCGGTGTTCGCAACGGGTCCGCCAAACGTCCCAGCCCTTTACGCGAGAGATATAAGAGAGAGAGAGAACACATATTGTAAAATTAATATATTATGAAAGGAATTGAGGGAACGTATAAATATACGTAGATTTTGGTGAAACAGCCTTGCGGCATAAAAAACGCACTTTATTATTTAAAATATATATATTTTTCACAATCTTTGCAGTACACATTGAAACATCATAGAAAATTAATCGATCGTTGAAATTGATGGATTTAGTACTTCGTTGTTTTTTTTTTTCTGATATTCTGCAGCGAGATAGCTGGGCTCTGCGTTTTTGAGTAGTTCTTCCATCTAAAATCAAAATGGTCCACTTTGCCTCGTCGAAGTAAGGTCTACCTCAGGCTCCATTTGCGCGTAGCTTGTGTTCCCGTGACGAAAAACTCCGATCGCGTAGCCAATATTTCTCACCTTAGACATAATTGAAATCATGTTGTTACTTTTCGCATAGTAATAGCTCTATTTTTTTTAACGAAGCAAGTATACTTACAAAAATTCAGCACGCGATTTTTAGGTTTACGCCGCCTCTTCATCTCTTTTCTCTTCTTGCTCCTCTTCCTCCTCTTGCTCCATTTGTTCCTCCATTTCATTAGTTATCTCCATAAGTTGTTCAACTAATGCGGCAAAATCTGGGTCATCATGAATGTCCTGCACCACCTCCACATTCTCCCACAAATCATTTTCTTGCTTTTTCGGTATGTCACACAACATTATTCTTTACACTTTGATCGCTAGCGTTAAAATGATCTCAAGATTTTTCGTCACTAGTCGCTCAGATGCAAAACGATCTTCCAATGAAATATGAACTGACCGATTACGCACGTATTTTTTAGTTAATCTAATGCCTTTCTTTCCTCTTTATCAATAATATTAGTCTTCTCTTTATCAAAACGTATTAGCTTCCTTTCCGAGAAGTGGAACGCAGTCAAAGAGAATGCCAATAGAGACCTACTAGCATCCTCGTATATTTTTATTTGTACCTCTAAATGCAAATTCTAATTTGTAAGGTTGATAAAAAAAAGGAAGTATAATTTTTTATTTTGAAGGTTTTATTTATACAATAAATAAATACTGGGAAAAAATGTTGACATCATTTTTGATTGGTTATTTTAAGTAAATAGCGGCAGATGGTAGTGACAGTAGCAGCAGGAGCGGTATCATCTACGAGAAAAAAGTAAGGAAAAATATTTATTATACTACTTATCCAAGCACTCGATGCCAAAATTTTTTTTTTTTTTTTCATCGATTCTTACCAATTGTGGGTGGTCTCCGTAGATGAATCGGACAGTAGCTGGAGAACGTCTGCATCCTCGTCGAACCGTATTACGTTTTCTGGATATAGTTCTTGTTCCATATCAATACCCTCCCACTCCATTTCACTACTAAAATCTGATAGACGATCATCATCATTATCGTCATTATTCCCATCGGACTATGAGGATTGTTGCCGCTGAAGCTTCTTCCTCAACATTTTCACAATTGCGGTCAACACGTTGTTATCCTCGTCTTCAATTTCACCCCAATCTCCTTCCAAATCTACTTCTTCTTCTTCTTCTTCCTCCACTGATTCTTCCATATTTAGAATGTTATCAATATTTTGTTCAGTAAATAATCTGTACAATTTAATTACACCCATTTTTTTTGTTTTTTTTTTTGTAGGAACTATCACGTTAAGCAAACTCGGTAGACTGAGAATGGAAGAGATGTAAGCTCAATACGAAATATATTAACAATACGTATTATTATTTTCTCTATCAATACGTATTAGCTTTCGCCACCTCACAATAGCTATCAACACGTTATTTTCCTCCTCTTCCATCTCACTACTACTATCTTCCACTACCTCGTCCATACTTTGGATGATCTCAATATTTTAACTAGCATTCTGATACGACGAACGTTAATAATAATAATATTGTTTTATCATTTTTCGCGTGATTTCAAGGGTGAGGAGCAGGGAGATGGGGGTTACGAGTTGAACGATCGTTAGAGTTTTTAATTAAAACATATATTTTTAAAATAATAATAATAATAATATTATACACATAATAATATTGCTCCTAAACTGTAGCAGCAGCAGAATCTGCGATTAAAAAATTGAAAATGATTTATTATTAGTCTTAAATTTTAATTTCGTGAAGTACTTAATGTTAGAAGAGTTTAAACTTTTCTTACCGATTCGTGATGGTGGCTGTTAAATGCAATCACGACCCCTATGCTCACGTAGACCACATATTGCACAGCTTACAATACGTGGTATAGGTTGATGATCGGTATCACCAGCAGCACCAGTACCAGCAGCATCAGGCTGCAGCGGTGCATTTAAAGGTCTACGAAGTGGTTGATGCTGCTGTAGAAGTCTTCATCTATTTGGTACAACTAACTGCGGTGTTGGCTGTTGTACAATCCTAAATGGCTTTACGATGGCTACAGGCTTTCCTGTTTGTTGATAATCCAATAATGTCATTTTTTTGTCTGGCAAACTGATTTTTTTTTTGGTTTGAATTCATTTCGTCTACTGTCAGAAACACTACTGAAGTCGAGATTGCTCTCCAGTACGAATAATCCTTATCTATCTCTACTCTAGATTGAGTTACATCTCTTAATCAAAACGTATTAGATTTCTTTCCGTTTACTCCTGATGAAATAGGAAGGGGAATATTTACAATAATATTTTTTCAATAATATTTTATTTAACCTCTACTTTTTCTCTCATGTTTTTTTTTTAAATATTATACACAAAATTTAATAGTAAAAGAAATAGAAATGTGGTTGCTCCTCTTCTTCTTCCCTCTTAGTCTGCTTTGACTCAATATACTCCTCCTCTACTTTTTTCTCCTCTTCCTCTTCTTCCTTCTTCGTTTGCTTTGACTCAATATCTTTTTCCTCCTCCTCCTCTTTCTTCTTCGTGTCCTTTGACTCAATATCTTTTTCCTCAGCCTGTTTCTCTTCGTCTTTCTTCACTTTATTAAAAAAAAAACAAACAAACAATAATTATGAAAAAATGTAAAAAATAGATACTTACAGTTTTTATGCAAATAAAGATGCAGTTTCCGTTCATACTCTTCGAAGTAACGATTGAAAAAATCGTTAATTCGATTGACGTATTCCTCTGTCAATTCTCTGGAAAGAGTGGGTGAAAGAGGAACAATATCCTCTTGAATCATGATTAATTTACACTTTTCGCAGCTCATTTTTTTTTTCCTGTGTGCAGCACCGACAACGGTATAAGATTGAATGAAGAATTGAGGACTTGTGTTCTCCTCTTTATTTCTCTAAATAGTTTTCAAAGAATCACATATTTGCTTTTATCCACTTGGCAAAAACTGACACCTCCTCGTAAGGACAGTGGATACGTTCATTGTCCAAGTTCGTCTCTCGAACGTGTAAATTACACGGTGTTGTTTCAAAATCATATAATTTAATTAAATCCTTAAACTTAGGACAACCATACACTTCTAAATTGATATTTTCCACATTCATCCTATTCAATATATTTCTTTCAATATTCCCTCCCTTGTAGGCTACTACGGGATTCTTGCAGGTTAAGCAATCTCCAATAAAATCTTCTACATCCTCCTGCTCGTATTTCTCGAATCCCGTATCACTGTATTTTATACCATGCACCTTATTGAGCAAATACCACACGGTTTTTTTGTCTTTCTCACTAAGGTTCTTCATAGTGTCACGCAAACGTAAAGATGCGTAAGAAATTTGGTTACTTTTTAAATCAATTATAGCTATATCTTTATATTTAAGTTCTTTTTTATAAACTAAGAAAGCTTCTATATCCATTATGTGAGTTATTCTATGCATCGTTGCGCTCGCGCTATTCTCGACGAAGAAAAGAACTGAAATGAAGCATCCGAAGAAATATCTTCGTCGAGAGAAAGACTGTATCGTTTCTTTAAAATATAAAGTTACATTTGATAAGGAGTCCATTGTTTCTTAATTACAATGGGAAAAAATCTTAGAAATTATCCCCTGCAAAAAAAAAACATTGAATTTTAATACGTTTAGCATATTGGTTCCCCTGATGGAGGGGGAAAAGTAATTTCTTAAATGCGATAAAAAAAAAGATCGTTCAGTATTGCATCGAGCGACTGACGACGATAATGGCACCGACATTCGTTGATTTTCAAGGTTTTGTATTGACCGACAAAAGTTTTATAGTTAAAGAATTTGCGGTGTTGCGTGATAATGAAGTGTATCACAATGTATTTTCACCACCATTTCAAGAAGCTTGGTTGAGCGATCTCGAGAGAAAACAGAATGAGTAAGTATTTTTTTTTTTTAAAGATAAAAAATATACTTTTTTTTTCTTTTTAAAGTTGGCTTTATTTTAATCGCCATGGATTCAATTGGACCGACGGTCATTCACCTTATTACAAGTATAAAGATGTAATAAGAAAGTATGTAACGTCATACGAGGAGGAGGATTGGATTTTCGTGAAAGGACGGGAGAAATATGATTGGTTGAGAAAAATTTGCAACTTAGAAAATATATACAATGCGAAGGAGTGTGAGTGGGGTAAATTTAGTCTTGGATGGAGTAAAAATTTCGAACCACCGTTACCCAAGTGTATGAATCATTATGGTATATGTTCACTGCAAAATGTCTACTTTATGAAATCTGTATATGATCAATATATAAAGGAATAAAAGACTTCTGAAAAAAAAAAACAATGTATATCAATGTCAGTATGCATTTCGGATGAAACAATGGGATTTGTAGATACCCCTACTTCCCTTCTCTATTCGATATATATAAGCGTTACTCTTCGCGAGAGACGCATTCGCAATTATTAATTTATTGTTGTTGTTCACCGTATGACAGAGTTATTTCTTTAAGAAACACACACAAAATGTCGACTGAATTGCGAAGAAAATTTTTTACAATTAATAGCGCGAATGAGTACGATGCGTGGGTACTGGATTGTCGCGAGCATATTCGACGATTGAGCAACGCGGATCGAGCTTTGCCCGTTGGAACGCGTCAAAAGAATTTCGCCGAAATCGCGTCTATAAAGTGTCTATTGCTACGAGCGCAGAGAGAACTGAATCATATTAAATCAGGCGCTGGTTGTAGCAATGACGTACAAGGACTTACCTGGGAGGAGCTTGATTCGGCGTTTCGAAGTCTAATATGCAGCGGTATGGTAGTTAACAGTAATTATATAGAGCCTAAGAATTTTTTAGTAGACGCGGAAGTATTATTGCGTGTGCGTATAGATAAGGTATTTGTTAGTGCAAATAGTGTTAAGGTTAATTGTTTATTTAACGGACAACTCATCTCCAAGGACAATAGTGATGAAAAAACATCAGTACGACTAACGCAACATTGTATAAAACTGATAATTTTAGTGATTGGTATAGGAAAAATATTTTAGACGTTATTATGAAAAAATTAAGCGAATTTCAAGAGAGTGATAGTGGATGGGCTTTACAAAAAATCCATTATTTATTAGTTAACATTAATCGTTTTAACCCGTTGCACGCGGGTTGTAGAATTAATCTGCCATCTGCTATCACAAGTAGGAAAGCTCTGATAAATTTAGAAACCAGCGATAATGCATGTTTCGCGTGGTCCGTGACGGCGGCACTCTATCCGGCAAAATCTACGGCTCATCCAAATCGTACGTCCTCTTATCCACATTTTCGGACGGTTTTAGACGTCGGTAGCATAACCTTTCCGACTACGCTAAAACAGATCCCGAAATTCGAGACGGATAATGACGTGTCGGTCAACATCTTTACCTTGGAGAATGATATCGATGCAAAAATCGTACCTCTTCAGGTGACGAAGAAGAAGAGATCGAGGCATGCTAATCTTCTTCTCGTCAACGATGAACAGGGAGCTGCACATTTCATGTGCATAAGGAATCTATCGAGATTGGTGCGAAGTCAATTCACCAAGAGCAAAATTGCACATTATATATGCGATCGGTATGTATTAATAATAATACAAATATAACTGCATATGATTTATTTTTAGATGTCTCCACTACTTTTGTACAGTGGAGAAGCTGGAGTCGCATGAGCAGGATTGCGCGCGGCTCAACGATAATCTCCGATTGATGCTACCGAGAGAGTCCGAGGATCGTTGGGTTTCCTTCAAGAACATCAAAAATGGGTAGCGAGTGCCATTCGTCGTATACGCGGATCTCGAGTGCATATTATCGAAAGTTGAAGAATCGAACAATAGTGTTATTTATCAGAAGCATGAACCTATAAGTGTAGCTTATTATTTAAAAAGTGCTCGCGATGCGTCACTCTCGAGATACGATGCTCATCGGGGTGTCGACTGCATCGAATGGTTCGTACGCGAGCTCGAGGTCATTGCGCGTATCGCGAGCGAGAAACTGGGCACTATCGTACCCATGCGTGATCTTAGTCTTACCGAACGATCGCATCACTATAATGACCACAATTGTCATATATGCAAAAAGCCGTTTCTTCCGAATCAACTACGAATTCGCGATCACGATCATCTGACCGGCAGATATAGAGGACCGGCTCAAAATAATTGTAATTTAAATTTTAAAGATTCGCATGTCATTCCAGTGATTTTCCACAATTTTTCCGGCTATGATTCGCATTTTATTCTCGAGACTATCGCTAATTTGTACGAGGGATCGGTATATCTGCTGCCTGTACATAAGGAAAAATACATTTCATTCACCAAATATTTGCGAAATTATAATATACGGCTGAGATTTATCGATTCGTTCAAATTTATGGCCTCCAGTCTGGACAAATTGAGCTCGTACTTGGCGGAATCTCAGCTGACAAATTTGAGGTCACAATTTTCGGAATTGAGCGTCGAGCAGTTCAACTTGCTTACGAGAAAAGGTATTTTTCCTTACGACTATATAGATAGCGCGGCTAGATTGGAAGAGACGGCTTTACCACCGCGCCAGTCGTTTCGCAACAGACTGACCGACAGCGATATCAGCGAAGAAGCATACAATCATGCCGTAGAGGTATGGACCAAATTCCAGATGCGCACACTTGGGGAGTACAGTGACCTGTACCTGAAGACCGATGTCCTATTGTTGACCGACGTTTTCGAAAGTTTTCGCGATAGTTGCATGATAAATTATAACTTGGATCCAGCCCATTATTATACGCTACCGGGCTTCACCTGGGACGCGATGTTGAAGCATACGGGAATCAGGCTGGAGCTTTTCACGGACGTGGATATGTTGCTGTTCGTGGAGCGCGGTATACGCGGTGGTTTGAATCAGTGCTCCCATCGTTACGAGAGGGCCAACAATCGGTACATGCGGGACTACGATCCGGCGGAACCGTCGAAATATCTCATGTATTACGACGTAAACAATCTGTATGGGTGGGCAATGTGTCAGCCGCTGCCCACCCTTGGATTCCAATGGATGGAGGACGCTGCCAATCTCGATGTCTCCGCTATACTCACGGATCATCCCGAAGGTTATATTTTGGAGGTCGATTGGGAGTATCCGCGCGAGCTTCACGACAAACACGCGGACCTACCGTTCTGCATGGTGCGCGAGAAGCCGCCGGGCGCGAGCCAGGAGAAGCTGCTGGCCACTTTAAACGATAAGACCCGTTACGTAATACATTATCGCGCTCTGCAACAATGTATGCGTAATGGACTCGTACTGAAGCGTATACATCGCGGTTTAAAGTTTCAGCAGTCCACCTGGCTACGCGATTACATCGAGCTGAACACGCGTTTGCGCACCGCGTCCACTAACGAATTTGAGAGGAAACTCTTCAAGTTGATGAACAACGCGGTTTTCGGTAAAACAATGGAGAACGTGAGGAATAGAGTTGACGTGTGGCTCGCAACCAAGTGGGAGGGAAGATACGGGGCGGAAACCCTGATTTCCAAACCGAATTTTCACAGTCTCGCGATTTTCAACGAGAATTTGGTCGCGATTCAATTGTCGAAATTGTCCGCGAAATTTGATAAACCCATTTACGTGGGAATGAGTATTTTAGATATTTCAAAAATTTGCTTGTACGAATTTCACTATGACTATATGCTTCCTACATTCGGCGGTAAATGTAGAGCGATGTATACCGACACGGACAGTCTGATATACAGCGTGGAGTGCGACGACGTTTACTCGTACATGAAGCGCGATTTCGCGCGATTCGACACCAGCGATTATCCCGACGACAATCGGTATGACTTGCCGCGCGTCAAGAAAAAGATACCTGGTTTGATGAAGGACGAGAACAATGGTCGTATCATGACCGAGTTCGTAGGACTGAGGGCAAAAATGTATACTTTCAAGGTGCAGGACTGTGCGAGAATTACCAAAAAAGCCAAAGGTGTCAAAGATTACGTTATCGATAGAAATATAACATTTGACGACTACAAGGATTGTTTGGACAATTTCACCGTACAGTCTCGCAGTCAAAATTTAATTAGATCGAAGCTGCACCGAGTTTTCTCGATCAGTCAGAGAAAGGTCGCCGTCAGTCCGTACGACGACAAGCGTTTCCTTACACCCGGCACCGCGGCGACTCTACCCTGGGGACATTATAGTCTAAAATTATAATTTATTTATTGTTTTTATTTAGTCGCTTTATTGTTTTTTTTTATTTCAACGATACATCTTAATAAAAGTTCTTATTAAACATTGCTCTTATTTATCCAGGAATTGTGCGTACTGTCGAATCCCAGCCACTTAACGAACACTTTATCGTCCTTTCTGCGCAATACTCTCTCCACCAGATACACATCGGAATTGATGGTTTTCGAAAGCTCGTATTCGTAAAGTCCACCCAACAGTTCCGTGCCCCTGGAATCCTTGAGGAGATACGTAGCGGGGTTGGTCCTCTGCACTTTCGCCACCTCGAATATTTCGGTCGTCCAATTTGGCGTGTAGCCTTTGACGAACATCTGCTTGTATTTACTGATTCGTACGAAATCGCCGACTTTGAACTTGGCACGACCTGCGACCTTGATGTGACTGTATACTGTCTTGAGTAGCTTATCTGCATGCTCGGGTTTCACATCCACGGGACGCATTCCCGTGGTACGATGCTTTTGCGCATTGTACGCATCCACCAACTCTTGCAGCATAGCGCGCCACTTGTAATTGCCGTTCAGCGTAAATCGTTTCCACATTTCCGTCTTCAACGTACGATACCAGCGCTCGACTATCGACGCTTTCATCACGCTGTAGGTCGAGTAGTGATTTATCCCGCGTTTCCTCATCAACGCCTGAAAGTCACCGTTGTAAAACTCCTTGCCGTTGTCGGTCTGTAAATTTTTCGGACATCTGCCGGTCTTTAGGATTCTCGTCATTGCCGTCGTCACTTCTCTGCCGCTCTTGGTCTTTAAAGCCACCGACCAAGCATATTTCGAGAGGGTATCGATTACAGTGAGAATGTACTGGTGACCCGCATCGACGTAATTGCGCATATCAACAAGATCGGCCTGCCAGAGATCGTCGAAGCCACGCACGATGACTCTTCTGCGTGGAAAATTTATCCTCGCCGGTGCATGGAGCTCCTCCACCAACTGTATCTTTTCTTTGCTCATTTTTTTTTCAAACATGGACAGATTCCTATAATTTATAATTATTGCTAAGTGTTTCACGTATCAGATCTTCCTTACTCACTTTATCATCCAATTTTTCACAAATTGTTTGCAAAATTTGGTCCATCTTTTTCTCAAATTGTTCATTATGTTTATTCAATGTTATTGTCAAATATTGTTTAAATTCGAGCAGTAAATGTTCTAAATTTGGTTCGTGAAAGTGTTTCCTACTCTCACCATCCAGTCCAATTCCAAATTTATTTATCGACATTTCAAATGCACTACTGTCACTTTTTTTTTCAAAATTCAGTCTCTTGTTGTTGCTCGTTATTCCTCTTTTTGATGGCTCGTAATGTCGAGAGTATACATTCTACGATGTATGTTAAACAAATGTAAATTTCACAACAGCAGGAATCAGACATTTAATTTTTTTTTACCTCGTACTACCGAAAGACGTTGATATTACACTGAGGTAAGAATGTAACGTGCAACTTTCTTTATACGATAAGATCCTCGTCGCGCAACTCCTCGATTATCGACTGTATCTCGTTGTGATGACTCGTATTACCGGCAGCCACCGATGTGATCAAAAGTCTCAAACGTTCGATCAATTCATTCGGATCGTTCCAATGTACGTAGTTGATTGGTCCCTCGGTGACACGCATAAGACCTTTACCCCTTTTTTTTTTTGATGATGTTGACGCTTTACTGACACCTGATGTTGACGCGTCAGACGTTGACGAATTTCTTGCGCCTGATGTTGATGGTAACCGATCAGGCGGTAACATAGGTTTTCCCAATAGCAATGGTTTCATAATTTCTTTATATTTTGCACCTTTATTACCCTTGGTTTGTTTTAGACTATCGTTTAACAGTTTATGCGCTTTAGTTTGATTGAGAATACTCTTGTATTGTTCCAAATCGTCGGGTTTTATAATGGCTCGATTGGGTTCTCTCATGAAAATTAGTTCATAAGTACCTATTGTACCGGTGTATAACGTCTTATCGAGAATAATATCTCCTTCATGACTAATATCAAATTTACATCTACCAAGCGTCAGTTGATCATTTTTATAAAGAGGTCCAAAAGCACGATCAATCAAGTTATCCCTATCGGTCAGAAGTAATTTAATATACTTGCCAGGGATCGGACGTATTCGATTATGTTGAAAGGCATATTGTAATAAGCCTGGTTCATTTTTTTCATCAATATTTAATTTTTCTAGCAAACCTTTTTTCGAATCGGGCGACGTTTGATCGGTTATAGAAGACTCGTCGTCGTCGGTCATGAAATCCAATGGATTCGTAATAGTTTCACTAATACTTCTACTAAGATTCTTTGCTCGTTTATACGGTGTCGATGTGAAGTAGGCTCCCCTCTTCAAATTATCGTTGACGAACGAATTAATATTATTAGTATTTGTGTTATCCTCCGTTTGAGAAACGAGTTTCTTCAATGGATCGACTATCGGCTTGAATGTCTCGTTCAAACTGCTCTCCATTATCGCCTTCTCCGATTTCAAGGCACGATGCTTGTCGCGAATGACCTCGCTCGTCTTGGCGATCCTCTTCAGAAGCGATTTTTCATCCATCGCGATGCTGTATACAACAGCTTTCCTCGAATTGAACGGTTTTTAACCGACCTGTTGCGATGCTGTATACAACAGCTTTCCCCGAACCGGCACGGGTTTTAACCGACCTGACACAGTGATCCGAACGGCCTGCACTTCACTATCAAACTGACACTCAAGGCCGTGATCGTGAAACCTTACCGGCCTGACATTCACAAGGCCGTTCACGTTGAAACCTTACCGGCCTGACACTCGCAAGGCCGTTCACTCGATCGTGGCGTACTCGTTGAAACCTTTGCGATATCGACCGTTCTTCAGAGAGCTATCCTTGTCTATTACTAAGAAACCGTAATCGCGACTCCAACAGGTCGAACACAATGTGAGAAATTTCTCATACGACATATCACTGTTGACGTGATCGTTGAAAATATGCTTCAGATTAGTTCCATCCTGCTTCAATATTATTAGCAAGTTTGCGTTATCTCGTATCAGATGCTTTGGTATTTTCGCATAAGTCTGACAGAGGTAGAAGCAATCAATGTTGGAATGTCTACCCATGCAAAAGTAGTCCCTTATATTGTCCTGCTTGTCGTTGGCCACATCGTCGAATATGAAAATGGAGTTCGGCTTTGCATCCGCGACGTTCACAACCTCGCAAATGTTTGAAAATGGAAAGTAAACAATTTCCTCCGTGTCCTGCAGAAGCTGCTCCAGATATCGATACTTCGGTTGCTGCAGCGACTTCGAGTAGACGTACAGGTTCTCGAATCTCACACCGTGCGGACTCTCTATGAGGCTCAGCAACACGTTTGTCTTACCGCAATTCGACGGACCGCAAACTATGCAGCGTATCGTAGATGGTAATAGCGATCCGTGGCGTTTTCTTATTTGCGTGGTAGCATCGTGAGCATCCAAATTTGTCACGCGAATAGTCGGCACGTGCTTCACGAAATACATCCTCACTATTAACCTTCGGGAACAGCTGTATCGTTCATTTATATTTCGCGATTTACGGAACTATTCGGTCAGTTGCCATTACGATGGCGTTCATGCTAGTCGTCGTCGATTCCCTGCAGAACTTGACGAATCATCAGCTCGAACACATACCGAAGATCGTATTGCTGGAGTACTTTCCAGACAGTATCGCGAGTGTGTGGGAAAGATTACCTCGGCACATTCGCGCGGACTCGGATGTGCAGCAATATCAATATTGCTTGCAACACTATAATCTACCTAATACCACTCACCACGACGGACCACCGAGACGGATGAAAGACTGTTACGTTTGTCAGCAAGAGAAGCAGTTGCTCTAAATGTCTGGATCGTTCTTCAATAAAGTCTTGAAAAAATTACCATTTGAGCTGCACGTGCCCGGTTACAATTATTGCGGGCCCGGCACTCGACTTCGCGAAAGATTGGAGCGCGGCGATCGTGGTATAAATCCGCTGAACGAGGCCTGCCTCGATCACAACTTAGCATATTGGCACAACGAGGATCTACCGGAGCGTCATCAGGCCGATATAGTGCTAGCGAGGAGAGCGCGTGAACGTATTACCGCAAGAGACGCGACCTTGGGTGAACGCGCGGTCGCCGCAGCCGTATGGGCATCGATGAATGCTAAGCGTAAACTTGGCTTGGGATTACATAATATTGTCGCGATGAAGAAAGCAGTAGCGGCTAAAAAAAAGAACAACAACAACAAGAAAAAAATTGGTACTACTACTACGAGGAAGAGAAGAATTCGAGTGCCGAGGAAACGGGGCGGTATAATACCTATACTCCCACTGCTAGGTGCAGTCGGAGCACTGGCAGGTGGAGCATCGGGTATAGCGACGGCTGTAAACCGTGCAAAAGCTGAGAGAGAACGATTGCGGGAAATGCAACGTCACAATCGCGCGATGGAAGCGTCGCGCGATGGAAGCGTCGCGCGATGAAAGCGTCGCGCGATGAAAGCGTCGCGCGATGGAAGCGTCGCGCGAGAGAGGCCGAGGTCTTTATCTGAAACCGTACAAGCGAGTCGTCGGAGAGGGAAACCGTGGAGGTGGAAAAAAAAACAACAAAAAAAAAACGGTCGGATAAGAGGAAGAAAATGAATGAGGGGAAATTTCGTCGTCGTCGCGATGCTCTCCCGGATTCAGGTGCTACTAGTAACATACAATTGGCACGCATCTGCCGACGCATACCATACTTCCGTGGAGTCTTTATGCGCACATCTCTGCCGCTCGACGGGCCGCGGTGCAACGAGTGCGCGATCGTGAATCTCGACGATCAATGCGGCCCTGGTACCCACTGGGTAGCCTACGTCAAGCGTAACGACATCGTCGTATATTTCGATTCCTTTGGAAATTTGAAACCGCCGAAAGAATGTGTGCGTTACTTTGGTCCTAACGTTACAATCTACTACAATCATGATCGATATCAATCGTACGATAAAAGCAATTGTGGTCAGTTGTGCGTGAAATTCCTGCGAGAACAAATACTTTGAAAAAAACAAAAAAAAAATGTCTTTCACCGTGACATTTTCGGATCGTAAATCAGTATTAAATTCAGATTTCTTTCCCCCGATCAATCTGCAAGACGATCGGTACGAGATCGGTCTCGTGGACATGCAAACGTACAACTCGATAGCCAATGTGGACGAGACGAGTAATAAGTTCTACTACGATAACGATAAGGTACTGACGATACCCAGAGGCTGTTACGAATTGAGTGCGATAAATGATTATTTGCAGTCTCAAATTTCTGCGAGACACGAAATTCAAGACGACATTGACAGCGTTATTCTTCTACGAGCGAGTAACAATACACTGAAGAGTGAAATATTCTGCAAATATTCGATTGATTTTGGAAAATCGAATAACATTGGCTCACTACTGGGCTTCTCGTCGAATCGCGTGATCGAACCGAACGCCCGGGCTGAATCCGACGAAACCGTGAACATTGTGAAAACAAATATTCTACGCATCGAGTGCAACATTGCGGGTAGTGCGTACACCAACGGTAGACCCCGACACATTATTCACGAGTTCTTTCCCAGCGTACCACCGGGCTATAAAATCTCGGAGGCACCGAAAACCGTCATTTATCTACCGGTCATCGTCAGAGTAATCGACCGCCTCACGTTACGTATCATCGATCAGGACGATCGTCTCGTAGACTTTGGACGTGAAGAAATTACCATAAGATTGCACATTAAGAAAAATGTTAATTTACAAAAGTAACGAGGATTATAAAGCGGTGAAACTGGATGAAACTTTCGCTAGTCGTTCGTCCTACGTGGAGTCGAATACACCGGTTCATCGGAGTGAAAATCGCGACAAGAGGAGCTTCTTGCTAACGAGAAGAAATATAGAATTTTTACAATCATTGGGATTCACCGTGAAGAGATAGGGCGAAGGTACATAGTGGAACAATGGCAGATCCCTTGAACGTCACCGCACCGCTGACCTACGACAATCGCATCACCAAAATGGAGATGCATGCCTACAATCCGTATGCGAACGCCTCGTTGGCGAACAGCGACGAAATTCGCATTCCCATACAGCAGCAAGATTTGATACTCCTGCCGTGCGAGAGTTATCTCTACGTCGAGGGTCAGCTGGTGGAGGGCACGCGTGACGCGAGCGCCAGCAACGAGGATATAGTTACGCTCGACTGCAATTCCGCGGCCTTTCTCTTCGACGAGATTCGTTACGAATTGAACGGTATCGAGATCGACCGATGCAGAAACGTCGGTATTACCAGCACTCTGAAGAATCTCGTTTCCCTGAGCACCGAGGAGAGCGCCAGTCTACGTCATTCCGGATGGTTCGTCGCTACGGCCAAAGACCGGCTCAAAAAGGAGGCGGGTGTTAAGAATTTCAGCTTTTGCGTGCCCCTGAAAATGCTGTTGGGATTCTGCGAGGATTATCGGCGAGTCGTCGTTAACGCGCGTCACGAGCTCGTTCTCATTCGCGCGCGCGACGATACAAACGCCATTTACTCATCGGTGAAAATCACCGATTCGTCGATCAAGTTGCTACGAGTGCAATGGAGAATACCCCATGTGACCCTGAACGAAATTACGAAACTCCAATTTCTCAGTAACGTCGAGCAGGACAAGAGTTTGTCACTCGCTTTTCGCGCCTGGGAACTTTACGAGTATCCGCTTCTGCCCAAGTCGCAGCGACAAACGTGGTCCGTGAAAGCGTCCACGCAATTGGAGAAGCCGCGATACGTCATTCTGGTGTTCAGAACGATCAAAAAGAGTAATCAGTACGAGGATGTGCTCAAATTCAGTCATTGCAAAGTACTCGATGTCAAACTCTATCTGAATTCCGAATCTTATCCGTACGATCGTCTCGACACTGATTTCACGAAATCCCGCTACTTCGTCCTCTACGACATGTATGTAAAGTTTTTCACCTCCTATTACGCTGGTTTGAAACTCGGGAGACCCAAGCTCGACTATACGGACTTTTTGACGTACGGGCCGCTCTTCGTCATCGGCTGCTCGCATCAGAACGAGTCCATAAAAACCGGCACGGTCGACGTCAAACTCAAGATCGAGTGTATGGATATCATTCCGGATAATACTACAGCCTATTGTTTAATCATACACGATAAAATTGTACAATATAATCCTCTTACGAATATTGCTAGAAATGTAAGTTAAAAAATAAGAAAACAATTTTTATTAAATAAATATATAATAAACAACAAATTTATTCATTTTTTTTTTGATACAAAATACCTATCAAACTTTAGACTTAAATTCCACGTTGTGATATTTTCCTCCTTTATATAACATTACTAAATTATTGGCTGCTGCAGCCTTTTGTAGGTGCTGCAACTGCTCCGTATCTTCCGCCAATTTTGCCATTCTCCCTGGCAAGAATACCCAATCGGCTGTTGACAGCTTTACAATGATTTTCATTCCATATTTTGTCATAATTTTGTCCACTTCGGAAATATCGTACTCTTGATTTTCCGTCAAGCTATTTAATTTCACAAAATTTTTTGGAATGACGCTTCCCAATTCATTGATTTTATTGAAATTCATTTTTATCTCTATGAAAAAAAAAATGATTAGTCTCATTAAAGTTAAAAACTCAATTAAATAATGCATGTACTAATCGAATGAAAAAAAAAATATCCTTACCTTTTTTTTTTATGTAACAAACAAGTTTCTTTTTAATGTATTTAATCACACACTTATTTTTTCTTAATAGTTCAAGCACGCGTGGTACGACTATGCAGCTCTCGTTTAACAGACTGACTTTTTATATGAACGATATTATCGTATATTAAGCGTATTTAATTGCAATGTTTGGAAGGGGTAATTTTTGTTTTTTTCTTACTTGCGATGAATTTCCATTGTGATTGACTTATCACAGTATAATTCAATAGAAAAAAAAACGATATTATCGTATTTCTTGGAAAGAGTAATTTTCTAAGATTTTCTTACTTGCGATGAATTTCCATTGTGATTGTAACCTATAGGTTAAAGACAATAGGAAAAAAAATATCTCTATACGGAGATTATTCGAAGGGTATGGTTCTTCTTATTTTGATTAAGAAAGAATTAACTCCTTATCACATGTAACTTTATATTTTAAAAACCAATAAAGACTTTCTCTCAACGGGATATCCTCGGTGGAGCAGCATTCAGTCCTCAAACCTTCAACAGTACACATTAAAAAATCATAGAAATTTAATCGATCGTTAACCTTGATGGATTTAGCACTTCGTTATTTTTTTCTGGAAGCATTTAAGTTTGCTTTATTTAAATTTTCGTTACTTTCCTGATTTACTTGGTGCATGTCTTCAACAATGCAGTACACATTGAAAAATCATAGAAAATTAATCGATCGTTGAAATTGATGGATTTAGTACTTCGTTGTTTTTTGTCTGGAGCATTTAAGTTTGCTTTATTTAAATTTTCGTTACTTTCCTGATTTACTTGGTGCATTGTGAGGATAAAATCTAAGGAAGGAGGAGAATGAAAATTCATCTGTACCTACTACTTCTTTTTCATCGATGAAAGACGTGCTGAATTTTTGTAAGTATACTTGCTTCGTTAGAAAAATAGAGCTATTACTATGCGAAAAGTAACAACATGATTTCAATTATGTCTAAGGTGAGAAATATTGGCTACGCGATCGGAGTCTTTCGTCACGGGAACACAAGCTGCGCGCAAATGGAGCCTGAGGTAGACCTTACTTCGACGAGGCAAAGTAGACCATTTTGATTTTAGATGGAAGAACTACTCAAAAACGAAGAGCCCAGCTATCTCGCTGCAGAATATCAGAAAAAAAAATAAAGATTGTGAAAAATATATATATTTTATATAATAAAGTGCGTTTTTTATGCCGCAAGGCTGTTTCACCAAAATCTACGTATATTTATACGTTCCCTCAATTCCTTTCATAATAAATTAATTTTACAATATGTGTTCTCTCTCTCTCTTATATCTCACGCGTAAAGGGCTGGGACGTTTGGCGGACCCGTTGCGAACACCGGCTGGAATTTTTCATTTGAAATTAGGCATACCAATGGATGAAATAACAAAATAGGCAGATAGGCGCGCGATGTACTACTTAGATTCGCAAACTTCTTATAAAATTATATCACGTTATCAGTACCAAGAGATCTAACGATATAAATAAACCTTTTTGTTAAAGGCTAAACAATTGGAGTGTCACGTGATTAATTTTCCCCCACCACCGGGGTGTCACGTGATTATTTTTCCCCCACCACCGGGCTTCCCCCACCACCCTGGAGTGGGGGCAATCCCCCTCCGCTAAGAAGTGGGGGTATTTCCCCTACCTCCCCTTCCCCCGCGAAACCCCGACCCCCTCGCCACCCGATCCCAGAATCCCTATAGCCACACTACTACCGTAGTATAATAAAAATGGCGGAGTTGGCAACGCTGATGGGAAGGTTCATGGGATATGGTACTGGAAATAGTATTGGAGTATAGTATGGGATTTATCAAGTGCAAGATCAGCTTTCCCAGCGTCTTTGGGAACTCTGGCAAAAAGTCTCGAAAAATCTATTCGCCATACCATAATTTTGTTACGCGGGTAGGGCCCCGCTGTAATCAATGATCCTGAATTTATTTAAGCGGTATCTACAAACATATAGCGTTTCTTTTCCATCATATAACGATCAGCATTAATGGTGTTTTTTTAAGGCAATTGGCTTCTGTCTTGTATAATTTTTTCATAGTGGGAAAGCGGGCATCATTGCACAAAGATACTAAATTATGACAGAAGTAGAAAAAACAAATTCTTTAAATAAATAGTTTAAAGTTATATTCCCTTAGAGTTTATGTGTGTTTAAGAATAAATTCTTATGAATTTAGTTTAAATCTTTAAATCGATTATTCGCCGAGATGTGCTGTAGAAGATAAACTTACATATAATATTAACTAAAATATAATTTCATTAAAAAAGGTATTTCTCGATCTTGCTACCATAGTGCAGTGGTGCCGATTAAATGCACAAGATTATGACAAATTTAAATTAGAAACCATTTATCGGTACGAAAAATAGTTTCAAAAATAGCCGCATGGCGGTTGGCGTAACTGTAGTATATTCGTCTCATCTCATGTCTCATCATTAAAGGCTGTTGCGGCGTTGCGTAGCTTATTGTTACATACGTTTATATGGCAGTAACTTTTCAAACGTTAAGTGAAAAATGAGAGTTTGCCAAAATTAAATAAATTACATTTTCTTCACAATTTTAGTAATGATTCATCGTTCATTCTATTATATTAATTCGTAATACTGCAGTCAGCTGAGTTAACCAAATTATTTATATTTCTTAACAGAAAGGATAATGTCGAGAAACTCGAAAAGAATCTATTTATCAGGATACGAAAAAAGGGAAAATGAAAGTTAAACAAGAAGCGGTTAATAATGATCTACGAAAATTACTGAAGTATTTTATAAATTCTATAAACACCAATATACCACAAGCAGATTCTACAATAGCTTCGCTTAAAAGAAGTCCTTTTTCGCAAAATTTACTGGCAACTTCCATTATAACAGAAACAGAGAGCATACTTTTGTCAAATGACGAAATTGCTGTGGACGAACGGCCCATTAACAATTCAGAAATGCAAAGCAGCAGCAGCGTTATATCGCCTATAACTAGGCTTTCTTTGATGGACAAAAATGATAAATACGGGTCTGAAGTGTTTCCATCGACGTCAAATTCACATCGAGATATAAGTCAACCAGTACAACTGTCACTCCCTGTTCTCGACGATATTTCGTTATGACCCGAAATAAAGACTGATTCTAAGAAATAGTATGTTATTTTTAACCCACCAAAAAATACAGGGAAAATTTCAAACATCAAGCAAGCATATGAACAAAAGGGTCGTATACATTATAGGTTTTTAAACGAATCGCACTTTTATAAATTCAAACTTAATGGAGAAAAGGAATTTAGAGAATGTTTCAAATTTAGCGAAAGAACGAATTGTGTATATTGTTATGTATGCAAATTATTTTTTAATGACATGAACGCTTTATGTAAGGGTTGTAACGATTTTAAAAATATAGTTTGTTTATTAGCCGCTCACGAAATTTCAAACGCACACCTTAGGTCTGTGTCCATATTGCTTAAACGATCTAAAACAACTGGAAGAATCGGCACAGACTTAATATTACAAACAAAAAGAGAAACAAAATATTGGAAGGAAGTTTTAAAAAGAGTTATTTCTACAATTAACCCATTAACGTCCAAAATGTCAAAATTTCTTCCACGTTTTCAAAGTGATTTTTTCCTATGTAATTGGCGTTGAAAAAATTCTTGAACCACATATTCTGATGTAAAATTGCATGCTCTTTCAGAATCCGTTGCCAGAATCATGATAAAACTCACAGGAAAAGAGATATGCTCGATTAAAACATAAAAAACACCTAAATTTTCGAAAAAAAAAATTTTTAGGATTTTTTTTCGAAGTGTTACGGTGAAGATATCACCTTGCGACCGTAATCAAAGGTGATCATTGGAGTTGAAGTTTAACAGGGAATTTTTTTGTTGACCTTGAACCATCGCTTCTTTACAAAATGGCGGAAAAAACGAATTTTTTTTTTTCAATCTTCATCAACTTTTTTCTCGAAATCTATGGTCTTTAGAAAAAAATGCATAAAAACAAAAATGCCTTAGAATCGCTCGAGGAACATTCTCAAATTTTTTCAGAATTTTTTGAGACAATTTTTGATTTTCCGGGAAACTTGTGAAATGGAATTTTCAAAAATTGTCTCAAAAAATTCTGAAAAAATTTGAGAATGTTCCTCGAGCGATTCTAAGGCATTTTTGTTTTTATGAATTTTTTTCTAAAGACCATAGATTTCGAGAAAAAAGTTGATAAAGTTGAAAAAATAAAAATTCGTTTCGGCCGATGTTTTGAAAACCTATTGGTAAAAAAACGTTCTGTCTACGAAAACTCGGAAAAAATTTTACAATATTGCTCGAATGATTCTAACTTATTTTCATTCTTTTTTCAAAGACTTATAGATTCCGACAAAAATTTCATCCTTTATTTCCATTTCATTTCGGCAGATAAGCGTAATTTTTGGTCTCATGTATTCATGAATATTCGTCTTTTTTTGTTCTCTTCTTTCGTATTTTTGTACATACGGATGAGTGATAAATAAACGAAATCATTAATTTCATACATTATGTCGCGGAAACGTGTAAGATCTTCTGAATATGAATCAGATTCTTCAGATAGTGATTCAGAACGCAACGTATTGATTCCGGATCCTGACTATTCAGGTTCCGATGATTCTGGTTCCGATTTTGATTTAGATTGCGAACATGAAATACCCAATATCACTTAGAATGAAGCTCGTGCAAATTATTCTGAAAAACAAGATAAACTTGAAAAAGGTCATGAATTCACTTGGATTGAGGGTGAAAAGTTACACCCTGATTCTTGTGAAGATAAAGTATTATTGTCCGAATCGCAAAAAAAGAAAATACGTAGGAGCGAACCTTTTCAATTGTTTGAAACCTTTTTTTCTATTGAAATGAAAAAATATATTATTGATGCGTGTAAAGACAATGGTTATGATCTGAAATTGAAAGATCTTGATACTTTTATTGGAATAGTTATTTTTTCTACATTCAATCCCAGAAAATCACAGAGAGATTACTGGTCATCTGATCCGTATTTATCTAATGAAGTAGTTTCTTCTGCAATGTCTCGCCAACAATTTGAAATCACAAAATCTAAATTGAAGTTTTCAAAAAACAATGACAAAGATTCAAATGATCGAGGATGGCGCGTTCGTTCTCTACTGAAACTTTTTCAAAATAACATCATGAAATTCGGAATATGGAGAACTGCTCTATCCGTTGATGAGATGATGGCCAAATCCTATGCAAAAACTGTTTTGAAACAATTTATTCGAGGAAAACCGATAAGATTTGGTTTGAAATTTTGGGGCTTGTGTACTTCGGACGGCTATCTACTGAATTTGGATCTTTATTGCGGCAAGAATTCTCAAATTGGAGATAAGTTATCTAAATGTGCTTTAGGTTCACGAGTAGTATTATATTTATTACAACCATTTTTTCAAATAATAAGTTATAACAAAATTTCTCAATTTCATCTGTACTTTGACAACTTCTTCACGAACATGGATTTGGTATTACATTTGAAGAAATTGCGTTTGAAATGCACTGGTACTATCAGAGATAATCGAGTCAAAGAAAAAAATGTGCTTGATAAGAAAGCTCCAAGAGGGACATATGTGGTGAAGCACGACGTAAACAGTGGCATAAATTTCATTACTATCAAGGATTCGAAGCCCGTCTCAATAGCTTCAACTGCAGCAGGTGTCAATCCTCTATCTATTTCAAAAAGATACAGCGCAGAGGCTAAATCTAAAATTGAAATACCTTTTCCGCAAGCTTTTCACCTATATAACAAATTCATGGGAGGTGTTGACCTGCATGACGGACATTGCAATGACATACTCCCAAGTATACGATCAAAAAAATGGACATGGGTAGTTTTTATGAGACTTATACAGGCGTCTATTACTAATTCTCTTGTAATTTTCAATGATGCTAACGATGGAAAGAAAAAAGTTGGAATAAAAGAGTTCACTATTTCGATTGCCAAATACTACTTACAAAAAAGTAGTCGCAAAAGTAAAGCACATGGACGATCTAATAGTGACAAATTGAGGATTTGTTCGAATGGAAACTGTCTAATAAGAACAAGAATTTTCTGCAAAACATGTAATTTAAATATTTGCAATAAATGTTGGCTAAAAAAGCACACCTAAAAGTATGAATAAGTGAGAGGCAAGGGGACTCACGGAAAACAAGCACCCCGAGACGTGAGAGGCAAGGGGACTCACGGGAAAAAAGCACCCCAAAGGAGACAGAATTTTACCACGTCCACGCCGTAGTCTCTGGGTAACGCTAAGAGTAAAAAAATCTTCCTAAAATTTGCACAGAAATCGTTTTTTACCAATAGGTTTTTAGAACATAGCGGCCGAAACGAATTTTTATTTTTTCAACTTTATCAACTTTTTTCTCGAAATCTATGGTCTTTAGAAAAAAATTCATAAAAACAAAAATGCCTTAGAATCGCTCGAGGAACATTCTCAAATTTTTTCAGAATTTTTTGAGACATTTTGAAAATTCCATTTCACAAGTTTCCCGGAAAATCAAAAATTGTCTCAAAAAATTCTGAAAAAATTTGAGAATGTTCCTCGAGCGATTCCAAGGCATTTTTGTTTTTATGCATTTTTTTCTAAAGACCATAGATTTCGAGAAAAAAGTTGATGAAGATTGAAAAAAAAAATTCGTTTTTTCCGCCATTTTGTAAAGAAGCGATGGTTCAAGGTCAACAAAAAAATTCCCTGTTAAACTTCAACTCCCATGATCACTTTTGATCACGGTCGCAAGGTGATATCTTCACCGTAACACTTCGAAAAAAAATCCTTAAAATTTTTTTTTTCGAAAATTTAGGTGTTTTTTATGTTTCAATCGAGCATATCTCTTTTCCTGTGAGTTTTATCATGATTCTGGCAACGGATTCTGAAAGAGCATGCAATTTTACATCAGAATATGTGGTTCAAGAATTTTTTCAACGCCAATTACATAGGAAAAAATCACTTTGAAAACGTGGAAGAAATTTTGACATTTTGGACGTTAATGGGTTAAACTATTAAGCAAATTAGGCTTAGTTCTAAGAGGTCACGATGAAAGTAATCAATCAAACAGAAAAGAAAATTTCTTAAGTTGCTTAGAATATTTGAGTGAATACGACGAATTTTTGCAATATCATTTACAAAAATATGGCCAGGGTAAAGGAAGCATAAGCTATCTATCTCATACTATTGTTAATGAATTCATTCTTATTATGGAAAATAGAGTCAAAGATATGATAATTAAAGATATCCAAGAAAGTATTTATTTTTCACTGATAGTTGACTCTACCCCTGATATATCTACTTCGATCAATTAGCTTTTATAATAAAATATGTATATAAGGGCAAAGTTATAGAAAGATTTTTAACTATTTTTCACTTACATTTTAAGTCTTATAGTCTTAATTTCATGAATAGGATTGGGAATGGATTCAGGTGGGCTAATCAATAACACCATGTTTATTCCGCGAATCTAAATGCTATCCCTTGCCCAGGCATAAACAAACTCCGGAATGAGGGAAAGCCCAAGCAAGGTCTTTCATTATTTATTTTTAAAGGATTAACAAATATTTTCTACAATCTCCATTCCATCCCAATCGTCAGCCACCGTGTCAGCACTCAACTAGTAGCCAAAATCGTCAAACCAATCCACAACTTGCCACCTTCACCCAGACCAGCAACTGGTCTTCATTTTGACCCTATCAGCTCCCTGATAGCGATTTCATGGCATCCACACTCCCAGCTCCCTGGGAGAGTCCCGATCTAACGTTTTGCTGCCCTGCTTACTCACTCGCCTCCTCGACTCCAGTGCTCTCTCTCCCTCTCCCTCTCTCTCTCCCTCTCCCGCTCAGAGGGCGCACATCACCTTCTTTTGACGACTGGGATGTATACATCATATTTCCCTAGTCTACATGATCATACATATACTGATGATTACAGTTTCTCACCAACATTAACGTTTCTTGAAATAGATTCACATAAATATAAAAAAAAATCTCTTCGGCGTTATAATAAAAGAAATAGGAAACTGTTCTTTAAATATTGAAAATTGTAGAGGCCAAAGTTATGATAATGCATCGAATATGGCAGACAAATATAACGGTTTATAAGTTAAAATACTCGAAAGAGCTCCAGCTGTAATATTCTGTCCATATACTATAACGAAGTTCCCCGTTACGTATACGAGATACCGAATAAAGAACATAAAAGCTACCGAACAGTGGATATTATTAATCCCTACGTTACCGCCTCGTGAGATAGGCTCACGAGTGGATTATAATTAAGGTCAAGGATGGACCTTGTGACTGACAGAGGCTCGGATGAAAATACTGGCACTCCAAGAAGCGATGACCAGGTTATCCTGGGACGCGTAAGGCAAGCCCATGCCAAGCAACCCAGGCAACCTGAGATAAGGAGAAGCGACCTCGGGGAGTCCTAAAAAGAATGGCTACTTCCATATGTCCCCACGAGGAGGAGAAATAGAACATCGATTCTGGCTTGAACGCTGGTTACGCGCTTCAAGCAGGCTGCGCGAATGCTTTGCGCTGACTGCCAGGAGCAGGTAGTCGGAACGCGACCACGTGACTGGGCTGATGTGTCTGTGCGTGGTGGTGAGCGTGTGACGTGGCAGCCAGACAGTCATGGGTCCGTTTACGTACGTGAGGCATTTGTTATATGCCAGACTGCGCATACGTCACGACTAGGTACCAGCCAATGCATAAGGGTTTGTGCAGGGACGTAATTGTCCCGTTGGAATGTGTCGCAGTACTATCCGTAATCCGATCGTTTTGCACTATGGCTGAACGGACTGAGAACATTGTCTCCGTGGTGGTCCGATCTTGGTAGGCTCTATGCTTGACAATGATAACAGAATTTCCCACACTCCTCACTACCACCTATGTATGGGTAGTGAGAGGGAAATGTATGCTCCTCAGCAGATAGGTTTGCGAAGCTCAGACTTTCGTAAGGAACCTTTCCCTATCTCCAGGAGATAGCACAGTGAGCGGCCCTGGCTATTGCTACCGTCCAAATGCATGGCCGCAGGGCCGTATAAGATGCATAGAGAATGGAGTCGTAAGACTCAAATGATAACGTGGGGTTGTTGGCCACCCAACTAACCAACTGGCGCCCTAATACCGATAGATAAGGACGGGCGAAGATAATGGAAACCCCGTAGTGTGAGTGGCTCCTTACACTGACGGGAATAACGTTACAATTTACAGGTTAACTATTTTACAATGAACTTAAATCAGCCTCTCCCCTTTACTCGCCTATCTGGGGAAAAATAGGCTAAATATCAGAAGCGGTTATTAAAGTAATTACAAAACTATACTTCTTTCCAGCTAGGGCAAGTAATACAATTTTCTGCCGACCAGGGGGAATTTTCTTTAACGATACGCTCCTAGAGCGATTTGGGCGCCAGACCTTTGTGTGGGTCGCCCCTGGATCGGACGACTCGGTCAGCTACATAACAATCTCTTTTTATCCACCTGCCTTACTGTTTAATATAATCGTTTCTTCCTAGCTCGATTCTCTAGACTCAGGATCGTCTGAGTTAGCAAATATTGGCAGTACTAAGGCTTACTTCTTTCTGGCCTACCACGCGTATGGGACGCTACACTTTTACTTTATTTCCGCGTAGGGTAACTCTTTTCGGGCCTCTTTTAAATGCTCGCGACAAAGAAAACTTTTGATCGACCGTGCACTCTACATTCACGGCTCCCCCGATCGGTTACACATGATCAGGTAGAGCATTCACACGCGGAAAATATCGTGACCAGGTACCTGTCTTACGCTGCTATATGCTACCTGTCCTGGATGGCTAACAATATTGAACCCCCCCCCCCCCCCCCCAGATTTCCTCCTAGGCTTCCAGGCTGCTCTGGACGTTATCTTCGCTTCCTCCTGGCCTTTCCTTGACAGCAATCACGCCTCGGAGTATCTTCTCTTCCTCCACCCTGGAGTATCGCTTCTTTTCCTCCGTCTCGGTGTATCGCTTCGTTTTCCTCCTAGGCTTCCTCAGCCAAAATTCGGAGTTTCCTTCGGAGGACCTCACACTCCTTGACCGCGATGCGCAACGGACTGAGTCTTTCGTCGACTCAATTTCGCTTCAGGATCGGTGGCGGCGCCACCAGTCCCTCGCAACGGCGCCATTAGTCACTCTCGCGGCTACACTTAGTACACTTAGGCCGTGTTCCTTTATTGACTGTGAATACTAGTAATCTATAGTTTGCGTGACATAAACTATAGATTTTCAGTACTCACAGTCAATAACAGATCACGGCCTTAGCCTCACCGTGGAAAGGCGCGTAATACAGAAATAAAGATCTATTTACGTCACGGATTCACGCAGAAACCCGTAACGTTACAATATATAAAGGTACACAGAAACAATAATTAAACATACAGTAACCATTTGTGACTAATTATAATTAAGCTAGAAGGTTTTATTAATTAACTTATCTTCTATCATCATGTAAATTTATCATTACTTGATTTATATGTATGTTTAAATACTGAATCTACATACTTTTATGTACATTTAATTAATTTGTTATGTACATAGAATAAACATACATAACTCATTGCTATAATAAGCATTATATAATTAATATAATTAATATTATTATCATTTGAAGACATAATTAATAAATCTAAATCTATCATAGTTATACTAAAATACCAATAGCCTCATTGTAAAGGAGAAATACTCCTAATAGCGACAAATTCCTGAGTGTAATACGAAGCGCCAGACGCAGCTCGTTCACACTGTCGCCAAGGCTAAGTCCCGACACGTGGCAAATGCACTTCGACGGCAGTCGAATGTTCTAGAACAATAACGCATTTGACCATTGGGACCCGCAAATGTTACCATATAAGGTAATGTTTGACGCTGCACTTTGAGGGTAAGAGCCCCAAACGTGCAGCCCCAAAAATCAGTTCTAGTCTACAGCTAAGAGGAACCAGTCGAATCTTTTAGGACCTTCAGTCCTCCTGCCTCTTAGACTTCTCTAGGCAATCCTTTGCCTATTAAGTACACTATTATCTAGCTCATAGCTCTGGTTATCAACTTGTATAAAGAAGAAACATTGTAAACAAATCTCAATAAATCTTATTATACAAAAGTATTTCAAGTTTGTCGTGAATCAGTGATTGAACCACAACCAACTGGTGGCAGCGGTGGGATCCGTTGACTGGTGAAGATCAAACCTACATAAATCTTCATCCTAAGGAAAATCAGGAAAAGTTTATTTCCTCGATCGATCAACCTCTACAAGGACGAATCAACGTGGATGATCATGGATACTCAACGAGACATCCGCCAACTTCGCCTTTCTTAAGCAACGGAGCGACAAACCCACAACTTCGAGGTTCATCCCGCACACTATCTCACGACTACAAGAAATCAACGACTGCCAACCAGCAGAACTTGCAGCCAGCCAACCAGTGAAAATGAGCTTTTGGTGAGTACGGTACCAATCATATCAGTAGCAATTTTATTTGTGAACATTGTAACCGCGAGCCCATAGCGTTCGTAGTAATAAATTTCTTCCATGTACCGTAATCCCGATAATTTAGACCGAACTCAATCTGAACCTAATTTAACTCCCGCGATACATAGTGTACCTCGACCAAATCGTGTTTCAATCACCCGAGAGATACAGGGTGCAACGAAACGACCGCATTATCTGGCAACTGGAGGTTCGGGGTGACCACCCGAGTGCACATGCAAAATTTCGTTCGAATCGTTATAGGGGTTTAAAAGTTATTCGCGTTTAAAAATGTCCCTTTTTCGGTCCTTTTCGAACGACTTTAAAGGCACAATGCAGAGTAGAGAAAGTGAAGAAAGAATAGACGAACACCCCGCGAGAAAGGAACAATTATCGATCGCGCGCTATGATACTTTTGCTATTTATTTCTTTAATTTGGCTATTAGATTAATTTCAAAATAGCCAAATCCTCTTCATTACAATTTCAATTCAATTCAGTACAAGTATCATTGACTGAATTGATGGAAAGAGCGACTTGTCGCAATGAAACGGAAAGTATCAGAAGCTAAGATGTCGCGCTAGCGTACTGATTCACTAATAGGCGATGCATAAAGGCATTCTCTTCCTACTAACGAAGCTAAAGAGAATGATGTAAAATCAATGCATTGATGACAGAGAAAATGAGACTTACCGATTTAATGTTCACCATGTTCTTTTACACCGGAGTTGTTGGAAAAGCTTCAAACTGGCTCCTCGATGTTTTCCAGAAAGCACTATCACTGATTTTACTTTTAAACACTCGTGAATTTAATGAAATAGGTATTAACCTACGTTTTCTCACAACACTGGTTATTTTGACACTTTTCAACTATTTGAAGTAGGCTGACAGAGAGAGACACACAGAGAGAAAGAATAATCAATAATTAGTTTCGACCACTCTTTATCAGCCTTCTTCACTTTACTAACTTCTCCTCTCTCCACCTTTCCAACTATTTCACCTCAGAAACGTCTGTGTGTGAGTGTATAAAGACAAATGTATTAAATGAGATTTTCCGTTTTTTCAATTTTCTGTTTGGAAATATTTTATTTCTCAATTTCTACGTTTACTTAAATAAAAAACAAGTGATTTTTTTATACATTTGAAGTTTTATTTAAAAAATACACTAATTTAAAGAATATAATAATTTAAAAAATACAACAAATTAAAAAACTTTTATAAAAATAAAATAAAATTTTTGGCAGATATCGTGGCAGTGTATTATTGTAGTGGGGCAAATTAAGCAGCAACAGTTATAAATTATGCAAAACGCTACGCAAAGTTATGACGTTTTAACGGCAAAGTAATCGCACGGTTAATTCAGCGATTTCAGACATCGGGATCGTGCCTGATCTGTGATGAAGGTGGAAGACCGAGAACATGCAAGCACATACAGGATTGAAGAAGAAATATTACAAATTAAAGATCATCCTGAAAAAAGACAGCCCGATGTAGATCACATTTATGTATACCGAGTGTTGTGTGAAGATTCGCAACATCCGTACAAGACTGCGGCGTTCAAGAACTGCGGCGTTCAAGAACTGCGGCGCGTACGGATTATGGTGAAGCGAGTCGCCAAATGTCAGTGGCTACTCGAAAATGAGAGTCAAGAGCCAGGATTCTGCAGAAGGATTATTCTCTCAGATGACAGCTAGTTCGACCATGAAGGAGTCTGCCAGGAACAATCTTTGCTGGAACGAGTAAATCCCCACGCAATACAACCTAGGGCGTTCCAGAATCGATACACAGCTTAAATTTGTGGAGAGAACTTTCCCGATCGGTTGACTGGAAAAATTTGCCAGAGTTTTTGAAGAGGTGCCATTGGACAGTAGAAGAGGCATGTGGTTTCAGCAGGATGGGATTTTGGACCATATTAACACAGTCGCGAGAGCAGCACTCGACGAAATCTTTCCACACAGGTGGAATAGGAAGATGAGGATCCGTGGAGTGCCCCCACGATCATCGGTTCTTGATCCGCTTGATCTTTCTTGTGAGGCTAATTGAAGAATTCCCTCTACGACGACGTTGTTGATGACTAGAATGATTGGCGATCCGCTGGAATATAGCCCTGCTTGGCAATCCAGAAGTTGCTGGACTCCATGGCCAACTTATTAAGAAAAGCAGGCCATGCCTTCAAGTAAATGTCAGCTGTAAAAAGTTTTCTAGTTAATTACGAAAGAGAATGAATACAAATGTTAAAATAGCATACATTTAACTAATACTTACAGCAAATGCTCGAAATTTTGACCATTGACTTGAATGCATAGCCTCGCTCTTCTTAATAAGTTGGAGTGCATGGAGTCCAGCATTTCTTCAGAAATGTCTGCGAGGGCTATGTCCAGGCGTGCCGCCAAATCATCCGGGTCATTAACAATGCCTGTGTAGACGGAATTCTTCAAGTAGCCCCACAAGAAGAAATCAAGCGGATTTAGATCCGGTGATCTTGGGGGCCACTCCACAGGTCCTCGTCGTCCAATCCATCTATGTGGAAAAATATCATCCAGGGCTGCTCTCGCGACTCTGTGGTAATGTGGTGCAGCTCCATCTTGCTGAAACCACATGCCTCTTCTAATTTCCAATGGCACCTCTTCTAAAATCTCTGGCAACTCTGTTCTGAGGAACTGAGTATAAATATCCCCAGTCAACCGATCGGGAATCACAACAGGACCTATCTGTAAAAATAGTTAAATTATTAACAATTTTTCGAAGAAAAAATAATATCCCTGAAATTTATCATCTTACCACATAGGTTCCTACAATTCCTCCCCACAAATTTATACTCCATTTTTTCTGGAATGCCCTAGGTTGTGTTGCATAGGGATTCACTCGATTCCAGCAATGATTGTTCCTGTTATTGAAGACTCCTTCATGGTCGAACTTGCTCTCATCTGAGAATAGGATTCTTCTGCTGAATCCTGGCTCTTGACTCTCCCTTTCGAGTAGCCACTGACAAAACGTAGTTCGTTTTGCATAATCCGTAGGCCGCAACTCTTGAACGCGGCAGATCTTGTACGGATGTTGTGAATCTTCCTTTAACACTCGGTATACAGACATCTGATCTACACCGAGCTGTCTTCCTACACTACGCGTACTTTTTTCAGGATGCTCTTCGAATATTTGTAATATTTCTTCTTCCATCCTTGGAGTGCGCGTTGTTCTCGGTCTTCCACCTTCATTAGAGATGAGGCACGATCCCGTGTCCTTAAATCGCTGAATTAACCGTGCGATTACATTGCCGTCAGGATGCCGTCGCTCCGGGTAGCGTTCGGCATAATTTCTTATTGTTGCTGCTCGGTTTGCTCCACTACGATAATACATTTCCACGATATCTGCCATTTCACGCGGGGTATAATTCATTTTGTTTTTTTTTTTTAGTACGTCTTATTACATTCAGCTCTGTAATGCGACTAAAATTATTTAGTAACTAGGCAACAGTGATACTAGAAGTGACACAGTTACAGTCAAAAAATTATTTAGTATCCAAGTAACTTTGCGTTTTTAATTCATGTATGTACCCCCTCTACTAGACTGTTTAATCGACAGCGCCAAAATATTAAATTACTGCTAAGTAAGCGGTGGATTGCGCTTTCAAATATTTTATGATTAAATTTTTTAAACAGAAAATTGATAAAACGGAAAATCTCATTTAATACATTTGTCTTAATACACTCACACACAGACGTTTCTGAGGTGAAATAGTTGGAACGGTGGAGAGAGGAGAAGTTAGCAAAGTGAAGAAGGCTGATAAAGAGTGGTCGAAACTAATTATTGATTATTCTTTCTCTCTGTGTGTCTCTCTCTGTCAGCCTACTTCAAATAGTTGAAAAGTGTCAAAATAACCAGTGTTGTGAGAAAACGTAGGTTAATACCTATTTCATTAAATTCACGAGTGATTAAAAGTAAAATCAGTGATAGTGCTTTCTGGAAAACATCGAGGAGCCAGTTTGAAGCTTTTCCAACAACTCCGGTGTTAAAGAACATGGTGAACATTAAATCGGTAAGTCTCATTTTCTCTGTCATCAATGCATTGATTTTACATCATTCTCTTTAGCTTCGTTAGTAGGAAGAGAATGCCTTTATGCATCGCCTATTAGTGAATCAGTGCGCTAGCGCGACATCTTAGCTTCTGATACTTTCCGTTTCATTGCGACAACTCGCTCTTTCCATCAATTCAGTCAATGATACTTGTACTGAATTGAATTGAAATTGTAATGAAGAGGATTTGGCTATTTTGAAATTAATCTAATAGCCAAATTAAAGAAATAAATAGCAAAAGTATCATAGCGCGCGATCGATAATTGTTCTTTTCTCGCGGGGTGTTCGTCTATTGTTTCTTCACTTTCTTTACTCTGCATTGTGCCTTTAAAGTCGTTCGAAAAGGACCGAAAAAGGGACATTTTTAAACGCGAATAACTTTTAAACCCCTAGAACGATTCGAACGAAATTTTGCATGTGCACTCGGGTTGTCACCCCGAACCTCCAGTTCCTAGATAATGCGGTCGTTTCGTTACACCCTGTAGATAGTTGCATCTCTCATTTAGGGAATAGACCCTTACGTACTCTTAGAGAAACTGACGAAGGAACCCCATTTCGAAACGTAAATACGCGAAGACGGAATACACTAACTATGGCTCACCGTGGCAACGCGAACAACGACGCCCCAGAATTAGACCATAGTTACACCGCAGAACGTCTGCCTATCAGAATAAAAGACGCACCAACAAACACGATTCCTCATGACGAAAGCGTCCCTCCTAGCGCCATAAATGCTGAAATTAGAAGATTACACAACAACATAAGGCCCCGCGAAATTAGCGCAATTGAAGAAGAAAACGCGAAACTGAGAGACGAACTCTCCAGACTACGTCAAAATTTTAATAGGCTCCCCGCGAGAACCTCCACGGCAAGACCGGCACAACGAACATCGTATGTGACTCCCTGCGAAAGACCTCGATACGTGCCAGATTTAGACGATGAGGAAGAAGAAGAACCTCATCACGGATATGCTTCCCTATATGTAACTCTCGGAAGAATTCCAAAGTATAAAGGAGACCCAGACGAGCTAGAACCGTTTGTGAATTCTATAGTTATGGCAAATCAAAATCTACACCCGTTAGATAGAGAAGAATTTCTACGGCAGGTTAGATTCACAATACTAAGAGGCAAAGCTTATACTGAAACCAAGCACAAAGTAATCGAAAATATCGAGCAACTAATACGAGAATTAGAAGAAGCGTTCAAACCCCGACGGTCTACCGCGACCCTCCAAAATAGTTTAAATCGATGCCGACAAGGAAAAGATGAATCGGTACGATCCTATGCTTCTCGACTAGAAGACATATTATCAGGTTTGAAGGAAAGATGCATCACGCCAGCAAATGACCCGGCTAAAAACAAAGCCATAGAAGAACTGTTAACGCAACAAGCAAAACATCAATTCATAAAAGGATTGAATTTTAAACTCCAAGTTATGGTACCATCGTGCGAACGTGCAACTCTCAGAGAATCAATTGCTGTCGCTATCGATCGTGAATCCTTGACTCGCTCCGACGAAGAGTACAGAACTCAACAGGGCTCGACCCATTGCAGACGCGATAACCAAGGACAACAACGACCCTCAGGACAACGGAATAATTCGCACCTCCATTGCAAACGCTGCGATAGGAAAGGACATGTAGCCGAAAAATGCTACGCGCGACGTAGCAACGCTAAACAGACTCAGAATCACACATCTTCCGTTAACAAGGTATCTACCTCTTGCAATTACTGTAAAAAACCAGGACACACCGTCCAAGAGTGCCGCACCCTAAAAGCAAAGCGAGAAAGAGAGACGCAACAAAATGCAAATAACTCAGAACAGCCAATTAACGAAAATATAAATCGACCAACAACTGTAGGAAATCTAACCGCTAATATGGTACTATGTACTCCTATAAAAAATTTGATCGAAGTACAAGCCGCTGAATTCATTCGACCAGCAACCTTACTCTTCGACACTGGAGCCGATGTCTCCATAGTTAAAATAAGAGTCCTGCGCAAAGAAACAATAGCTGACAAAACTCCTATTACGCTAACAGGAATAAGTGGAATACCTGTGAAGACACTAGGATCAGTTTACCTACACATAAAAGTCGGAAAATACACTATAACCCATAAATTTTAAATAGTAGCAGACACCTTTTCGCTAATAGCCGACGGACTAATCGGTATGGATTTCTGGAAAAGAAACAGCTTCCATTATGAAAAGGACGTGTCCTTGACGATGCTGGGACACACCTGGCCAATGAAACAAGTAGTATCACGTACGGTGTCACTAAAACCGAGATCCCAAACATTAGTAGCCGCGTTAACGGATAGCAAACAAGATGGCATTGTAAACGGACACCAAATACTACCTGGAGTGTATATAGGTAACTGTGCCACTAGGCCAACCAACTCTACCTGATGCGTCAGCATTTTGAACATCACGGAGAAAGAACTCGAGATACCCTTGCCTACAGTCGTGTTAGAAGATATACCGAGTCCACCGACTCAGGGCGACGACCCTTCGGTTCCGATAACCGTATACGCTGTAAATAATTGCGCCAGCGATCAACTCGCCCGGCTAAAGTCTCAATTAGAACTAAATCATTTAAATCAGGAAGAATTGCGCACTCTAACAGAACTCTGTGAGGAATACAATGATATATTTCATTTAGAAGGTGACAAACTCCTCACTACTGAAGCGGTAAAACATACCATTACTTTGGTAGAAAATACCAAACCTATCTTTAAAAAACCCTATAGGTTACCTGAAAAGCATAAACAGGAAATTGATAGACAAATTTCTCAGCTAGAAGCTGACGGAATAGTACGGCCGAGCCGAAGCCAGTGGAACGCGCCACTGCTCGTGGTACCCAAGAAACCCGATGCTCAAGGAAATATAAAAATGCGCATCGTCGTAGATTTTCGCAAGATAAATGAAGCTACTATAGGTGATGCCTATCCATTGCCGAACATCACCGAAATATTGGACCAACTAGGCCACTCGAAATATTTCACCACCCTTGACCTAGCCTCTGGATTTCACCAAATAGGCATGGCCGAAGAAGACAAGGAAAAAACAGCCTTCTCCACACTCCTAGGGTACTACGAATACAACCGCATGCCCTTTGGATTGAAAAACGCACCAGCTACATTTCAACGCTTAATGAACACCGTATTATCCGGACTCCAAGGAAACCAATGTTTCGTCTACCTAGATGATATAGTAATTCACGCCCCTACTCTAATAGAACACAATAAAAGACTAAAACAACTGTTCAGTCGACTGCGTGAAAATACTCTTAATTTGCAACCGGAAAAATGCCGTTTCCTTCGTAAGGAAACTTGCTACCTGGGACATATAATTACAGACAAAGTCATCTCTCCAGGCCCAACTAAAATAGAAGCTGTAAAAATTTTCCAGCACCCAAGAGCGTAAAGGACGTGCAATCCTTTTTAGGCCTAGCAGGCTATTACCTAAGGTTCATTGACCATTTTGCTAACCTGTCAAAACCCATGACGAACCTATTAAAGAAAGGAGTGAAGTTCAATTGGACCTCCCTCGAACAATCGTCATTTGAAAACCAAAAGGAAAGATTAATTACTGCACCACTTCTGCAATACCCAGACTTTCATCTTCCTTTCATTTTGACCACGGACGCCTCCAATAAAGCAATAGGAGCCGTGTTATCGCAAGGCGAGGTAGGCAAAGACCTCCCCGTTGCTTACGCCAGCAAAACGCTTAACAAGGCCGAAGTAAATTACAGCACCACGGAAAAAGAATTAGCAGCTATAGTTTGGGCTGCACAAAATTTTCGACCTTATTTATATGGTACTAGATTTACCATCATCACAGATCATCAACCACTCACTTGGCTTTTCAATATAGAAAACCCAGGCCCCAGACTGATGCGTTGGAGATTAAAATTAGCCGAGTACGATTACGAGATTAGATACAAACCAGGTACTCAGAATACAAACGCAGATGCGCTAAGTCGTATATACGTGACCACGCGCTCAAGAGCACGGCAAGCCGCCCCAAGGCCAACCGACTCAAACGAAGATGCAACCTCAGCTAATTCCGACGCCGAGGAAGAAACAGCTGATGAGAAATCATCGACCTATACTCCCGTAATGATAAGTCAAATCCTTTACGAGTATCACGATACTCCTTTCGGAGGACATGAAGGCGTAAATAGAACCCTGCAAAGAATTAAAATTAAACACGTCTGGCCAAATATGAAAAAAGATATTGAAGAATACATAAAAAAATGTGACAAGTGCCAACGCAATAAAACAGGCAACGTGAGACGTGCACCAATGCAGATAACAGACACGCCAGTAGATCCCTTCGAAAAGGTCGCCCTAGATATAATAGGACCATACCCTGCTACCCAACAAGAAAACAAGTACGCCTTGACCTTCCAAGATTTTTTTACAAGATGCAGTATAGCCTTACCAATTCAAGACCAGTCAGCCCCTACTGTGGCGCGACTGTTCGTTGAAAGGATCATTTTTTCTTATGGGTTACTCCAGAAGGTTTTAACTGACCAGGGCACTAACTTTCTAAGTAACCTCTTTAAGGACGTCTGTAAGCTATTAAAAATTGACAAGATACAGACCACGGCATACCACCCACAGTCGAATGGTGCGCTGGAAAGGTCGCACCGAACATTGGCGTCATACTTAAAAAACTTTGTCAACGAAGATTTAGATAACTGGGACGAATGGTTACCCTACGCCATGTTCATCTGTAACACTACGCCACACACAGCTACAGGCCGAACGCCTTTTTCATTGCTATTTGTACGCGAGGTTGAATTACCGACCACGCTCAAATATCCGCCGCAGCCTACGTATACATTCGAAGATTACTATACCGAGCTTCGCGAAAGAATTCGCTCGACAGGTAACGTCACGAAAGACCAAATAATATTGGAAAAGGAAAAATCGAAGGTTTATTATGATCACAATACGCAAGTATCAAATTACGAAGTAGGAGACCAAGTATTGTTGAAGAGAGAAATGATTCGCGCTGGAAGACCGAAGAAATTAGAACCCCTATACGACGGTCCCTATACCATAACCGCAAAACTAAGCGAATTAAATTATGAATTAGCAGTGGGTAAAAAGAAAATCGTAACCCACGTCAATAGGCTAAAGCCTTATCACGTGTAGTTACCGACTCAACCACCCACACATACCATCCTCTCTCATCTCCTTTCCCCATCACCCTAATCTACTTCCTACTACAATTTTTTTTCATAATTACCACTAAAATTCAATAATCAACTTTACAATATTTTTATATAACAGACTTAATACCTTATAAAAAAAAAATATTTTATATATTTTATATATACCAAATCAACTCTTAAATATTTTCATCACAATTAATAAGTTAAGCTCGATTAAAAAAAAAGAGATATATATATACACTGCCGGTCAAAAGTTTAAGACCACTTGAGAAATTTGGCTCAAAAACAGTTACCTCTTTAAATGCCCATAACTTTTCAATGAGAAAAGATAGGAGAAAATTCAAAACACCATAAGAAAGGTGATGAAATTCTACATATGATGGAATTACTTTCATTCGCCAGAAGCTTATAATTTACGAATATCCATTAAATGAAATAGGTGTAAAATTTTTAATTTTTAATTTTTTGTTTCGCAAATTCAACTGCTTTTACCACTTACAAGAATTGTGGTACGTATCTGAAACTTTGGTGACATAATGCTCAAAGTTTTAGCTTTAATTTGAGCCATCAAACGTAACGATATTCATCGTATTTCCTTATTTTCATAACGTTTTTCTGAGTAATGTCGAGAAAAATTGTTGACCGAAAAACAACTGCCCAAGCATTTAAGACAATTTCAGATCGAAGAATCCGTCGGTATTAACGACTTATTCTACTTATTCCATATTGCACTTTTATTCAATTAACACAAAGCACTATTCAATTTTAGATTAAATCAACAAATGTAGAGTAATAATTAACCAAATATATTTTATTAATTCGAAGATTTACAATTATCATATTACTTTTAATTGAATAAAAGTGCAATATGGAATAAGTAGAATAAGTCGTTAATACCGACGGATTCTTCGATCTGAAATTGTCTTAAATGCTTGGGCAGTTGTTTTTCGGTCAACAATTTTTCTCGACATTACTCAGAAAAACGTTATGAAAATAAGGAAATACGATGAATATCGTTACGTTTGATGGCTCAAATTAAAGCTAAAACTTTGAGCATTATGTCACCAAAGTTTCAGATACGTACCACAATTCTTGTAAGTGGTAAAAGCAGTTGAATTTGCGAAACAAAAAATTAAAAATTAAAAATTTTACACCTATTTCATTTAATGGATATTCGTAAATTATAAGCTTCTGGCGAATGAAAGTAATTCCATCATATGTAGAATTTCATCACCTTTCTTATGGTGTTTTGAATTTTCTCCTATCTTTTCTCATTGAAAAGTTATGGGCATTTAAAGAGGTAACTGTTTTTGAGCCAAATTTCTCAAGTGGTCTTAAACTTTTGACCGGCAGTGTATATATATATAATTTTAATTCTACCGTACTTTTTCCCCTCTCATATGATTATTAGAATTTTTAAAATTTTTTTTACCCTCCTTTCCTTTTGTCCTAACTATCTCTAAAAACTTAACTAATAGGAAAAGGTACTAGAACTAAAAATTAAACGAACACATTAAAAATAAATTGGAATTTATTCAAAACCAAAAAAAGAATCACCTTTCCTCCACTCACAATTGTTACAACAATTTTCTTAAAAAATATATAAACATTTGTTTAATTTTGAATGCAAAAAAAAAAAATTTTTTAACTAAATTAAACCGTGGTAACGGAGGACGTCCTTCTCCTCCAACGGCGGACCCGTCCACCCTTCAACCTGCTGGTTGGGATACCCCCAACCACGGTAGGGCTCCACCCCAGTGTATTGGAGCCACCTTATCCCGAACAGGTCGAAGACGACCCAGAAGCTATCCTCCATGCTCTGTCATAATCCCACTCATGGTACGTCTGGATGCGGTCCGACTTTCGGCACATCCTCCGGAACTGCACCGCACCCACGTTGAAGATTATGACTAAATAAACAAAAGAAAAAGGATAGAAACAACGAAATTAAAATTAAATAGAAACAAAAACTAAAACAAAAAAAAAGAGAGAGAGACACTCACCATTATTTAGCCTTAGGAAAAGGCGACGACCCTGGCCGTCAATCTCCCCTCGGTCGTACATGTCTTTCCGCTTGTATATTTGAACAACCATGTCACCATCGGTTTCCAGAACTTTGAGAATCGAAATGAAATTCCCCGTACGGAAACCACTAATATATAGTGCATTCCCCACTTCGCACAAATTTACGCAAAAACGCTGACCCAATGTCTACGAACTAGACGCACCTTCGCGACCGGCTAAAATCACTCCCAGTAGAAATAAAACTTAATAAAACTTTATATATTAAAACTCCACAATTAACCAAACATACCATTTATTATAGGTGCATGGTGACCCTTATGGTCATAACGATCCACAGAAGCTTCTAGCAAGTACAAAATATTCCCATCAAAGGTCAACCGGGACTATTCTACGAAAAATTCGGCACGGTCAATTTTTATAAAGAAAAATGGAAATTAGTGATAATCACCGACATAGTAGAATATCGCCAAAGACTCGCGCAACTAGACAAATTCCTATATGACCACACCCTTTGCTACAAACAAGAAGGAAGAAAAATCTGTAAACACCCCGTCCTTGATATCGTCTACAAATTAGAGACAGCCGAAAAGAACCTAGACGAAATAGATGAAATAACGTTACATCAAGAGAGAAACAGACGAGGACTAGCAAACGGAGTAGGGTCAATCGGAAAAATTTTATTCGGAATAATGGACAGTAACGATGAAGAAAAAATAAATAAACATCTATAAAGCATAGATCAAACAGTAGAAACCAACAAATTAGCACTCCTAAAACAAATTCAAATTATCGACCAAACTATAGAAATTTATAATAACACGTTACAAAAAATAGACGCGAACGAAAAAATGCTGATGAAAACAGCACGTGATCTAGAAGCCCAAGCGGACGAACGAGAAGCTCTATATAACATTATTCTTACATCCGAAGAATTAATGATAGACACGGAACACTTACTAAATTTCGTAATACAGGCGAGCCAAGGAGTAATAAATCCGAAAATTATTCGTTATACAAAAATTCTCGAATACCTTAAAGATGCGATCCCTCACATCCCTCCTGGCACGCAATTCCCTTTTCCATTAGAAACACTAAACATACATTTAATTTCCAAACTAATGAAACCCACAATTTATACAAAAACAAATAAACTAATTGTAGTATTTCATATACCCCTAATAACGCCCAAAGAATTCGACCTTTTGCAAATATATCCAATCCCAATCCCTATTCAGAATTCTACAACACTACACTCCATAATAGACTTAAGACAGGAATACATAGCAATAGACAGCATTGCTGAGCATTATGCAGAATATACCGAAGACGAACTACAAAAATGTTATACGATAAAAGATAATTATTTCTGTCCAACGGATAAACCGTCCAAAAAATAAAAGCAGTTAATCCATGCGAAATTGTATTATACTTAAAATACATAGATATAAACACGTGCGAGCATAAACTTATACATTTAGTGCAACCGATGCTAATTCCCATGAAAAACCAAGCCTCGTGGATATACTCCACACCGCGATTAGAAATTGTAGAAGTAATCTGCAAATAAAAACCTACCTATAATATAGAGTTAATGGGCTCCGGAGTAATTAATTTATATAAAAATTGTATTCTAACAGCTACTGATTTTGTTTTGGAACCCGTACAAACCTCCAAGCCTAACAAACATAAAAACTATATCCCGCACTATAATTTCTCTTTGAGAGCCATAGATCCTGAAAACTACGTAGCAGCAATCAACACAACCAAAATTCCCAGGCTGCATAACATCCTGAACAAGGTCAACGACCTCAACACGCTTAGCATCCAGCTAAAACAGCTAAAAAAGGATGTACAAAACGAAGACCTGGGACAACACCACACCTATCAACATATGGCCATCTCATATTCCACTACAACGTTAATCATCATAGGATTAACCGTCTACATAATCTGGCGATATCTTCACAGAAGACCAAAACCTAAGCCAAGACTCAGGTCAATACAGGCATTGCCATCCAATGCCATCGTAACAGATGACGCCGCCGCCCCAGCAACGGACGACGCTGCCCCGACGCACATGATTATCGTCACACCTGAGCAAGCGGCAAATTTTCAATACGACCCCGATTATTAGTCCACCCTCTTCCTCCAGGGGGGGAGGGGTGTTATGTACATAGAATAAACATACATAACTCATTGGTACAATAAGCATTATATAATTAATATTATTAATATTATTATCATTTGAAGACATAATTAATAAATCTAAATCTATCATAGTTATACTAAAATACCAATAGCCTCATTGTAAAGGAGAATTACTCCTAATAGCGACAAATTCCTGAGTGTAATACGAAGCGCCAGACGCAGCTCGTTCACACTGTCGCCAAGGCTAAGTCCCGACACGTGGCAAATGCACTTCGACGGCAGTCGAATGTTCTAGAACAATAACGCATTTGACCATTGGGACCCGCAAATGTTACCATATAAGGTAATGTTTGACGCTGCACTTTGAGGGTAAGAGCCCCAAACGTGCAGCCCCAAAAATCAGTTCGAGTCTACAGCTAAGAGGAACCAGTCGAATCTTTTAGGACCTTCAGTCCTCCTGCCTCTTAGACTTCTCTAGACAATCCTTTGTCTATTAAGTACACTATTAACTAGCTCATAGCTCTGGTTATCAACTTGTATAAAGAAGAAACATTGTAAACAAATCTCAATAAATCTTATTATATAAAAGAATTTCAAGATTGTCGTGAATCAGCGATTGAACCACAACAAATTATATGCTAGTTAAACACTATAAGCTGACATATGCTATTCACTTGAGCTATAATGGTTGATGTGGAATAAATTAGAAGGCTAATGACATATCACAAGCTATAGTGTCTATAAATGCATTAAAACTAAAGATTTTGTAGTATATGATAGAATAATAATAGGTAATGAGCAATGTTTATCAGATGTATTTATCTATGGCATTAAATGCATATTTTTTTATGATACCAAAAATAAGCTCTTAAAATCAATGCAATTTTATATTTACCTTCGCTTCGTAGTACATTGCATTTAAAGTGTACACCTAACGGAGTAATACTTTCTTTCTGTTTGCATAATTAGTAGGAGAATCTGCCGGAAGCATGTTAAGGAGTATTTATACTCTTCGCTCACAGGGAGAAATCCTAAAAACACTATTACTGCAGGAGTATAATCCAATAGGTTGAATACAAAATCAGTGTTATAAAGCGGGTAACGAAACGACCGCCTTTTCTGGTAACTGGATGTTCGGGGTGACAGCCTGAGTGCACGTTTTAAATTTTGTTTGAATCATTCAAGGGGTTTAAAAGTTATTTCTATTTAAAAATCATCCTTTTTCGGTCCTTTTTGAACGACTTTAACAGCACAATGGAAAGTAAAGAGAGAGTGTAAAAACAATTGACGAACACCCCGCAAGATTGTAAAAATTATCGATCGCACACGACAATATATTTGCTATTTTTAAAATTAATTTGTCTATTGGATTAACTTCATAAATAGCAAATTGCTTTTCATTACAATTCCAGTTCAATTCAGTATAAGCATAATTGACTGAATGATGAAAAGAGTGAGTTGACGCAATGAAGGAAAGTATCAAAAGCTAAGATGTCGCGCGAGCGCATTGATAGTTTAATAGATAATGCATGAGGGCATTCTCATTTTACCAACGAAGGTAAAGAGAATGATTTAAAATCAATGTATTGATGATAGAGAAAATTAAACTTACCCATTTAACGCTCTCCAGGTTTCTTTAAATCGAAGTTTTTGAAAAAGCTTCAAACTGACACCTCGATGATTTCCAGAAAGCACACTATAACTTTTATTGTATTTAAATAATCGCGAATTTAAACAAATTAGGTATTAACCTACGTTTCTTCAAAATACTGGCAAATGTGACATATTCCTACTGTTTGAAGTAGGCTAATAAAGAGTGGTCGAAACTAATTATTCTTTCTCTCTGTGTCTCTCTCTTCAGCCTACTTCAAACAGTTCAAAAGTGTCAAATTAAACAGTGTTTTAAAGAAACGTAGGTTAATACCTAATTTGTTTAAATTCGCAAGTGTTTAAATACAAAAAAGTGATAGTGTGCTTTCTGAAGTCATCGAGGAGCCACTTTAAACCTTTTTCGAAAACTTCGATTCAAAGGAACCTGGAGAGCATTAAATGGGAAAGTTCAATTTTTTCTTTCATCAATACATTGATTTTGAATAATTCTCTGTAGCTTCGTTAGTAAAAAGAGAATGCCCTCATGCATTTCCTATTAAGCTATCAATGCGCGCGCGCGATATCATTGTTTCTGATACTTTCCTTCATTGCGACAACTCACTCTTTTCATCAATTCAGTCAATGATGCCTATACTGAATTGAACTGGAATTGTAATGAAAAGCAATTTGCTATTTATGAAGTTAATATAATAGTCAAATTCATTTCAAAAATAGCAAATGCATTATCGCGTACGATCAATAATTTGTACATTCTAACGGGGTGATCATAAATTTTCTTTGCACTTTCTCCACTTTCCATTTTGCAATTAAAGTCGTTCGAAGAGAACCGAAATACGGTTATTTTTAAATGTAAATAACTTTTAAACTCCTTGAACGATTCGAACGAAATTTTAATCGTACACTCAGGCTATCACTCCGAACCTCCAGTTACGAGAAAGGGCGGTCATATCGTTATACCCAGTATGATGAATTTTACAATGGCCTGTCTAAGAGTTGACATGCACGAGTTATAAGCTGTATGCCGGGAAACGCCTCCACTGTCATGCAAAATGTTATTATAAATTACATGATCGATAATATTTAAAAACATTAAAATCTGCTCTCTTGAATAAACTATAAATCTGTGACAAACTGCTTGAGATTGATTGCAGCAGCTTTAAAATTGCCAGTAACATATATATGGAAATATATTTTCTTCTCTATCATCTCCGGCAGCTGCTTTTCTTTTCATCATAATTTGTTCCAATCTTGTCACTCCACACTGCTTAACTGGTGGATGATGAAAACTTTTTACAATTGATGGTTTTCCTAAAATATGAAAGATTTGTTAAACAAAAAATATTCTTTTTGTTTTATAATTATTGAGGATTGCACGATAAAATTTTATATTTATCTAAATATTTTATTCATTCTATCCATAATCTTTTTTAATACACTATTTACCATTTTCCACATTATTCCCCAGTTCACACATAGACATGCAAACAGAATTGTCAAACGAGCAGCGTGCTCCAATTTAAGCGAGCGCTGACAAAAAATTAATCATATCTAAAATGTATAGAAAATAGCACGTACTCTAAAATTTGGCCTAGGCATTTTTCAGAGAAAATCCCCTCCACCATTTTTCCGTATTTTTTGGATTTATTATCATAGCTTTATTACTCAAGTCCCAATGATAGAGCAGATAGCCGCGTAGAATGGGGAGCCTAGCTACTGCGAAGTCGAAGCTCTTTGTAACGTTATTCCCATCAGTGTGAAGGGCCACTCGCACTACAGGTTTTCCTTTACCTTTGCCCGTCCTTATTCTTCGGTAACAGGGCGCCAGTTAGTCAGTTGGGTGGCCAACAACCGTACGTTATCATTTGCGTCTTTCGACCCCATTCTCTATTCAACATATACGGCCGTGCGGCTATGCATTTGGACGGTAGCGGTAGCCAGGGCCGCTCAGTGTGCTAGGTCATGGAGAGAGGGGAGGGTTCCTTACGGAAGTCCGAGCCTCGTAAACCTATTTGCTGAGGAGTATACATTTCCCTCTCACTACCCATACATAGGTGGTGGTGAGGAGTCTGAGAAATTCCGTTATCATTGTCAAGCATAGAGCCTACCAAGGGCGGACCACCACGAAGACAATGTTCTCGGTCCATTCAGCCATAGCGCAAAACTATCGGATTACACAGAGTACTGCGACACATTCCAGCGGGGCAATTACGTCCCTGCACGAACCCTTATGCATTGGCCGGTATCCAGTGTAACGTCCAGAGCTGTACGATTGCTAATTTTAAATACGTTACTCAAACTACAATGTTTATATTGTCGTTTGAGTCTTTAGGTAGCGTTATTTTTTATAAATAAGGCGTCGTGGGTAAGAAGAAAGAACTCTGGCCGCACAAAATGAAAAGAAAATATGAAATTTAGATTTGGAAATAAATATAATTCAAATATTACCTGGTGATGAATAACAATCAAATGAATGAAAATGGTAGTAGGGAAACTCTCCTGTTAAACGCTGCTTGGACTACGGTCGTCGTCGCCGTAGGGAACCAGGGATGATTGTGAGTGTACGGTGAAAAACAAAAATATGTGCACTGAATGGATTATATAAAAATGAATTTTAATAAATGATTCACTCGCCTACATAAAAAATTAAAGTTTTCGAATGTTTGAAAATATAAACAGAAAATGAACGCGAACTTAGTCTCGCTCTCTAGGTTAAAACTTTTAAAATTAATTTACCGAACTGACTTAATTAGGATCAAAACGTGCGAGAAGAGTGAAAGTATTTTGGAAAGAGAGTGAGTTTATCTTAAAAAGAGAGTGAATGCAGCGTCAATCCGCTCTGCTCTTAAATAATTAGCTGGGGGGGGGGGGGGGGGGGAGGACGTCGCGTCGCCTTTAGCCAATCAGAAGGTGCTACCGCCTAAGCTTGGGTACGCTAGAAAACGAGACAAAGGGTGCTGAGCTTGCACCTTTGCATACAATCGTTTACTTATGACTAAAACGCAATTATTAAAAATATTAACAAAATTTAATAATTAATACGGCATTAGCCATCGCATGAGCAAAATGTGTCCTAATCTAGGCGCAAGAGAAAAGTAATAAAAGGGAAAAAGGAAAAAACTGCGAGAGGGAAACGATCACCGTTTTAGGGTTAAAGATCCCACAACAATTAAATTGTTAAACGGTTGACCGCTTCCAAGGGCAAGTTTTATATATTAAAAATATTATGCACGTGGCTATCTGTGATTCGGTATCCCGTTGCTCGTGAGACCGGATATCCAGTAACCTAATGCTTCTTATTCTTAAGGTTGGACTTATATAGACGATGGTCCGAATGGTTACGGAGAAGAGAAGCAATTAAAATAGTTGAGCGTGAAGAAAAATACCCGAATGGTTACGGAGGAAGAACACTTAATTGTTCTGTTGTAATTATGTTCCCCATGGTTTATTGGGATTAGGAAAATCGAAATTCCAATATCTATCTTCGTAGATAATGGAATTTACAAAGTTTCGGTTGTTATCCTTACGCTGAAGGGCTTCTTTATATAAATAAAAAGCATGTTTGCAGCAAAGGCACGTGTTAAGTGGAGCGATAAATAACAGCGATCTGTGACAGATAATACAAAAGATGTAGTTAACATCCTTTGCAGTTCAAAGACGGTGTTGGCGTATCGTCGCTAAGATACTTCGTTTGTTGTCCGGAAGGGCGGCCTCGCAATAGGCACAGATCCTTTGGGCTGGATTGGTCCTAACATATTTATATAATAACCGCTCACAAACGAAAAGTTTCTTTGGGGCCATACTGGTGACAGAACGGATTCGATGATTCAATCTTGAATACAGGATGTATTAAAGATGGGATAGAATAGCATAAGGCAGTAAGCGTGAGATCCGCTGACTAGCGTCTGAGAGGAAACCTCATCGCAAGTAACTTGACTAACGGTGGGGTTCCGAGAAAGCAAATAGGGAGAGAGAAAGAGAAAGAAAAGAAAAACAAAATTAGTATTTGTTAAATAAATTGATCCAAAGAGGGGGAAAAAATGGAGAATTGTAGGATGAGGAAGATTTTGGACATTTTGGACCTTTGAATTTAATGTGCTGCATACAATCTTTTATTCCCGACTAAAGGGAATAAAAGAGAAATCGCTAGCGTTTTAAATGATCAAAAGGCAAAATTGACTTTCCAAAAAGAATGATAACAAAAGAAATATCGATTACCAATCGAGTTAATTAATTCCTTGCAAAGAAGGGGGAGAAACAGGAGCTGGGTCCGCGCGGCGCGGAGATAAGGACAGTCGCTGGTGCGTTTATTGGAAATACAAAATAACATTCTTAAATATAAATAAGACATTTACTCATAAGCGCAAGGAAAAAATAAATGAATCCATTGAAATGCTCAAGAAGCAACTTCAAGGGATGCGAACGATCGGTCTGAGCGTTATGATGAAAGAGAGATTTGAAACAATAACACATTTACTCTAGAGTAACAAATCTATTTAAAAGAAATAAAAAAAAAATGAAGTTGTCGGAACGCCTGAGAAGTAAGAGTAAACGGCTTGGACGTTACACCAGTCGTGACGTATGTGCAGTCTGGCATATAACAAATGCCTCACGTACACTGTTCAAAACTGAATCATGTACAGGTATAGTTTCTGCTTCCCTATACTATCTTGTAGCAAAAATGCTTCTCGCAAAATTGATTCATGTCCATCTCAACTCCTCTATACTATCTTATAGCAAAAATTTAAAGACAACAGCAGACGAAACGCGATATCGACAAATATGAAGATGACGTTTTGGACGTAGTAAAAGTATTATCCAAAAAGCATATTATTTATGTTGGAAAAGTAGGGATGTTGAAAAATGGAATGGAAAATAATGCAAATATGGTGCATATATATAATAATATTTATCAAGTATAAAAAGGAAGAGATCGGATGTAATTTTCAGCCTATAAAGAGGAAAGAGCATCAGATAAGTATCGGGAGCAGTAAATCAAAAGAAAGATTAAAGAATATTTTGCTTTATTAAATTAATCTTTCTTCTGACTTGCTGCTCCCGATACTTATCTGATGCTCTTTCCTCTTTATAGGCTGAAAATAACATCCGATCTCTTCCTTTTTATACTTGATAAATATTATTATATATATGCACCATATTTGCATTATTTTCAATTCCATTTTTCAACATCCCTACTTTTCCAAAATATATAATATGCTTTTTGGATAATACTTTTACTACGTCCAAAACGTCATCTTCATATTTGTCGATATCGCGTTTCGTCTGCTGTTGTCTTTAAATTTTTGCTATAAGATAGTATAGAGGAGTTGAGATGGACATGAATCAATTTTGCGAGAAGCATTTTTGCTACAAGATAGTATAGGGAAGCAGAAACTATACCTGTATATGATTCAGTTTTGAACAGTGTACGTGAACGGACCCATGACTGTCTGGCTGCCACGTTACACGCTCACCACCACTCACTAACACATCAGCACAGTCCCGCGGTCTCGTTCCGACTGGCTGCCATTGGTAGCCAGTGCATAACATACTGCTCAGCCTGCTTGAAGCGCGTAACCTGCGTTCAAGACAGACTCGATGTTCTATTTCCCCTTCCCATGGGAATTATAACGTGAATTTTAAGATCCCCGTTATAATCGGGTGAAACTGGCCTAGAAGGCCTTCCTAAATTGATGATAAACAAAAGAACTATCGTTTATTCCCTCCCCACACTTACAATAACCTTTGACTTCCTATATTACGTTTCAGATTTACCCGAAATAGAATTATATTGAGTCTGCACCTTTGCTGCGCTATAACCAGTCTGTGATATAGTCTGTAAGTTCGTATAATGTGAGTGTCTGTATGTGGTTAAGTAACGAAACAAAGAGAAAATGTTTACGATCGAGGAGTAGGGAGGATAGGAGATTTGCTCGTTTTTGAGTGGGGTATGGATAAGGCAGTTCCGGATTCGTCAATAAGAAAGAAATTAGGCTGTTCAAGGAAGACGTCTGGCTACGAATTTACGGAAAAGGAGTGAGAAGAAGACCATATACCTGGCGACTCACCTGGACCATATCATCTATAGTATGTTCGAGAAAGTCAAGCCTCGCTTAGGTGGAAAAAGTATAGCTAACAGGACAGAATCGGTAGATCCATCAATCACGTTGTCTCGACTACGACACGTGATATTAATCGGCCAATACCGATGAATTAATTGATAATATATGATGGTCCAGGATGAGGGGAGAGGCCCGAGGAAAGGAAGTTGAGGATTGCCTGTGATAGGACTCGCTGTCTTCCGACTGATGTTTCGAAGGGAGAAGACGTGACTGGTAGAAGATTATGGAGAAAAACAAATGGAGGCAGAGGAGTGCCCTCGAGGACTCGCTCTCTTCCAACTAGATCCTTTCGAAGGCAGCGGATGTAGTAGTTAGGACGCCAGTTTGTACGTGTGAAACCCGTAGGAGAGAGATGGAGCAGAGGAATACCCAGGAGTAGCAGCTGGAGGCAGGAAAGCGAGGACGAGGTGCCTACGAATGGACCTGCGGCGAGGCTGACCAAATCTGGTGCTGACCAATGGGAAAAGAAGGTTAGAGTTCCTCCTAATTATCTCTCTCAGCTGACGAGTTGGTGATGTAGATCGGCCAAGGAGGGGGGAGGTATCACGGCAGGTTTGGAGTTTTCCCGCTCATTTTCGCGGTTTTTCGCCGGCAGGCATCGCGGGAAGGATATTCTCTCCCGTGGTTCTGCCGGGTGAGACTGGCAGATCGGTGGTGGACTCTGGGCCTTGCCGGGGTATCACTCCCCAAGCATCTTATCACTGAATAGCTTAGTAGGGCGATTTTGGTTTGGATGGCCGATTCCCCTTTTATTTTTATTTAATTTGGATGCTGTGTAGACCGTCGGTTGGTCTTAGAGTCATCACCAATCCGGGACGCCGGTCCCTGTAAAAGTGAAGTGGTTCCTCCTTAGGTTCCCCGCTCTCGAGTCCGGTGCTAGGCGTCCGATTGGATGAGGGACGGGATCAGGACTTGCGATGCTGAACCGAAAGTATTCAGGGTGCCCGTTGCCCTGAAATAGGCCCCATCCAAGCGTCACTCCGGGGGGGGGGGGGGGGGAGAGCTTTCTGGAGGACGTAGCCAGAATGTGTGTGCCCATGGCGTGCCTCCTCATTGGACCGAGGTCTCGTGGTTCGCGTGTAGCCTCCTTCGGGACTTGGCGAAATATGTAGGGATTCACCATTTTTTTGACATCGGACCATACTCTCGTCAGCTGAAGAGATACCTGGCTGAAATCGTCCAGGAACTCCTATTCTCCCCGCTTCTCGGGTCGTATGTAGTCTGTTAGTATGTGTGTGTTAATTTGTATGGTATGATTGAGTCGCGTTATATAGTCTAACATGAGAAAAGGGGAAAAATTCCGAGCTTATGTATTATATTATGTAAGATTCTTTATTTAGGTTGTATTAAAGCTTAGGTCATTTTGTCCCCGAGATCGTATGAGTTAGTTCTTTATTCTCATCGCAATACCTATAATGACCTAGGGATAACTCTAGTAAAGTACACTATAGTCAATCAATGAGAATTCTCCCAATCCTGCCCTCTCCTTTACCTTAGGGGGCTCACTAGCCGAGCAAATATGTGTATGTAATGATTTTCCAAGACTCGGTCACAAGATCTGGCCTGGCGCCCGACAATTATAATTAATATGTTAGAATTTACCTCCCCGTAACCTTGATATTGAAGTCTTGAAAATTATAATAATACATCTTTATTCGGTGATATTGACCGCCGAAAGTTTGGAAAATATTCTCCGCTATCGAACTTATAGAAACAGCTATTTTTAGGACTCCCCGAGTCCGCTTCTCTGTATATCAGGTTGCCTAAGTTGCTTGGCATGGCCTTGCCTTACTTCCTAGGAAAACCTGGACATTGCTACCTGGAGCCCCAGTCTTTTTATCCGGGCCTCTGCCAGTCAACAACGTCCATCCTTGACATTAGCTATAATCCACTCGTGACCCTATCCCACGAGTGATTAACGTAGGAATCAATAATATCCATTATTCCGTAGCTTTTATATTCTTTATTCGGTATCTCGGGTACGTAACGGGGAACTTCGTTACAAGTTGTAGAAAATAATTTGGTAGTACTTTTTCGACGCTGAATGCATCCCCTTAACATTTTATGCACTTCTTTCAGCATTATCCATTCTTCAACATTTAAAGCATATGATTTGAAGCCAGCAGTTTTTTGGCATAATACGCCAAGTACGTGGCTGTTTTTAGGAGCTTCTTCTAGCATAGTATTAGAAGAGTTCCATCGTGTAGACACATCTAATACGGGTGTCAATTGGCGTGAAATATCGGTAGCCTCGCATGCACTACGGAACTTATTTAATAGTTGCTCGGACCATTTAATTTTGGAAAAAATTGATCGTATTTTACCAATTGAATTGGAATTATCTTCAATTTCCTCGGTTTTACAGTCAGCTTCGACGGAGTCTGAATCATTACCATAAATTATTTTTTCAATGCTCTTAGAATTCAGTTTTAAACATTGGAATAAATTTTGTACCGCTGGATTTGGAATGTGTGCAAAGCATGTAAAATGGCAGTCTTCCACATTTCAATCGGATATTAATATTTGAAGCTCACTGATAAAAGATGTGTTGTCTGCATCATTATCTAATGTTATTCCTTGGACTTTGCGGATTAAGTCCTTGTTTTCTAGCCATTTAAAAAATGTCATAATTATATCTTTACCAGTGTGCTTCCCGTGAGCAGGAAAAAAAATTTTATTGCAACGTCCGATTAAACCGACACACAAAAAAAGTGGTCTGTACTTTGAACCAAAACCACCTATACTTATGTATTTCGATGCGCTGATTCCAAATCTGAAGTCCGGTTTGATCAATAACATCCAAAATCTCGAGAAAAATGCAAAAAAAAACGTCAAAATTGACAAAAATCGCATTTAATTCTGCAAAAAATGCAGAATAATATTTTATGATCTGAAAAAAGTAGATTTTATTATGAATTTGTATACGCTGAATCGAAGTCTATAGTCAGTTTGGTCAAGCATCCCCATAATTTCAATTTAATTGTAAAAAAAAACGCAGAATGTGACAAAAATTAACCCCCACTACTTGACCCTTCAAAATATCTACTACCACCACTATATAGTAAGTTTAGTCTTATGGAGCAATATGTCGAAGCTTTAAACAAAGATGGTGATTGTTTTCAATATTAAGTTAGTAGTCTAGTAAATCAACCGGCTTTGCAGGGTGTTTTTCGTGATTTTTTTTGACTACCTAAATGAAATGCAAAAATTCTGGAAATATTATATGTCATTAACACCATATTGAATTATGCGAAAAATTTTTTTTTTAATTTTTACGATATTTTATTTAAATTATATGGGGTCAAAGTAGGTAAATAAAAACATGTGCTGCTGGCCCGTGAGGTATCTCCAGTTAGGGTAATCGGAAACAAAAAACTGCTACGGATTATCGTTTACTAGGAATATCATTCTGGCCGGAACTGGAACAAATTAATTTGGTTGAAAAATAACACAATGGTGGACTTCGAAAGAAAAAGGTACAATTTTATTAGTGTAAATTGGGTTGTAAATTGAAAAGTAATTGATGAAAAATAATAATTCTAGTTCCTGGCAGAATTACAGATGTGTGGAACTACCTGTAAAAATTTCAGCCCGATCGGTTCATTAGAAAATCTGTTATGCCTCGGGCCGACCGAGAAAATGTGGTTTCGAGAAAAAGCGTTTAAAATTTGGTTGACAGAAATTTTATCATCACACTAATCGTCGATCCCCGGTGTGTACAATAAGCCTTTGGTCTCTTTATACGTGTCAAACACGGGTATATCTGGTTATATCCTTTCGTATATTAAAAGGTATACGAAACTCCAACGAAATAGGAAAGTGATGAGTCATAATAGTGAGGAATAACCGTTAGCATCTGTCGCGCAACTTACAGCGTTCAATTATGCGGCGCTCTGGAATATATGTTATATCTTTGTTAATATTTTGTAAATCGGTTTAAAATTTATGCACCATATTCTCATGTTGGTGTACTATCAAAATATGAAAAAAAAAAGAATTTTTTCGACCCAAACAACTAGACTATTTCATTAAGAAGAAATATTTCTTGCTATAAATGACGCTAAAATGAAAGAGGGTATTTTCGATGGTCCTTAATTTCGTAGGTTATTTGGAGATGAAAATTTTATCTAAAAAATTAATGATGTAGAGATAGCTGCTTGGAAAGGCTTCAAAACTGTTTCTCAGAACTTTTTAGGAAATTAGATAAATATGCATTATAAAAATATAATAAAAGATTTGTTGAAAAATGTGGTTTTCTTAATGAATCTGAAATTGCACTTCCTTTAATTTCACCTTGATTATTTCCCTGAAAATCTTGGAGACAACAATGAAGAACAAGTGGAACTATTTCATCAAGTTATAAGTGAATTGGAGACTCGATATAAAAGTAGGTAGAATAGGAATACGATAGGAGATACTTGCTGGACGCTAAAGACATATTTAATCAAGGAAAATCATATAGAAAAAGAGAAACCAACTGCACTGATCATTTTAAGAATAAAGAGTTCGTTAGAAAAGGAGGACGGTGTATTTCTTATCAGATCTTGCTAGCGTCTCTCTCATATCATAATTTTTTATGATTTTTGCCAGATCTTGGCTTGGTGCAGTTAAACCAATTTTATATTTAGATTCAACGCATGAAAATGCATACAAAACCGTGCTTGGTTAAGATGTAAAAAGTATTTTTACAATTTTATGAATAATTTAATCAGAGTATTGGTCAATTTTGACGACTATTTACATTCTCTCGAGATTTTGGATGTTATTTACCAAAACGGACTTCAGATTCGGAATCAGCGCATCGAAATACTTAAAGATAGGTGGTTTTTGTTGAAGGTACAGACCACTTCTTTTTGAGTGCTGGTGTAATTTAACATACAGTAACATTTGTGGTTAATTTTAATGAGGTTAGAAGGTTGTATTGATAAACTAATCTTTTTTCATCATTTAAATTTGTCATAACTTGGTTTATATGTATGTTTAAATACTGAATCTTTGTACTTTTATGTAATTATAAGTAATCATATGTCAGCTTACAGCATAGCTGATGCAGAGTATTTAGATAAGCTGAATTGGATGACAAGGAACAAATTGGAAGGTAATGAAATTTTATAATATGTTATTTTAATTTAATAAGTTTTCCTCTTAAATATGATTTTAATATTATTATTGTTCCCTAAATGGCAGATTGCTTTAGAAATATACCAGAAAAAGCAGGATAACTGAATGACTGATTAAACTGATGCAATATAGAGGGTGTAACGAAACGATTGCATTTTCTCGTAACTGAAGGTTCAGGGCGACAACCCGAGTGCACGTGTAAAATTTCGTTCGAATCGTTCCAGGGATTTAAAAGTTATTTCCATTTAGAAATCACCCTTTTTCGGTCCTTTTTGAACGACTTTAGCTGCACAATGGAAAGTAGAGAGAGTGAAAAAACAATTGATAAACACCCCGCAAGAATGTAAAAATTATCGATCGCACGCGATAATACATTTGCTATTTATTTCTTTAATCTGACTATTAGATTAATTTCAAAAATAGCAAAATCCTTTTCATTACATTTTCATTTCAATTCAATACTAACATCATTGACTGAATTGATGGAAACAGCGAGTTGATGTAATGCAAAGAAAAGTATCAAAAGCTAAGAAGTCGCACGAACGCAATGATAATTTAAATGACAATGTATGAGGGTATTTTCTTTCTATTAACGATGTTAAGAGAATGATTCAAAATCAATACATTGATGATATAGAAAACTAAACTTACCTAGTTAATGTTCTACAAGTTTCTTTACATAGAACTTTTTGAGAAAACTTAAAACTGGCTCCTCGATGATTTCCAGAAAGCACACTATCACTGATTTTACATTTGAAAACTCGCGAATTTAAGCAAATCAGGTATTAACCTGCGTTTCTTTAAAACACTGGTTAATTTGACACTTTTGAAATGTTTGAAGTAGACTGATTAAGAGTGATCGAAACGCCAATTACTAATAGTTCTTCCTCTCTGTCTGTCTCTCTCTCTCTCTCTCTCTCTCTCTTCAGCCTACTTCAGACAGTTCAAAGGTGTCAAATTAACCGGTATTTTGAAGAAACTTAGGTTAATACCTAATTTGCTTAAATTCGCGAGTATTCAAATGTAAAATCAGTGATAGTGTGCTTTCTGGAAATCATCGAGGAGCCAGTTTTAAGTTTTCTCAAAAAGTTCTATGTAAAGAAACTTGAAGAGCATTAACTAGGTAAGTTTAGTTTTCTCTATCATCAATGTATTGATTTTGAATCATTCTCATAACATCGTTAATAGAAAGAAAATACCCTCATAAATTGTCATTTAAATTATCATTGCGTTCTGCGACTTCTTAGCTTTTGATACTTTTCTTTGCATTACGTCAACTCGCTCTTTCCATCAATTCAGTCAATGATGTTAGTATTGAATTGAAATAAAAATGTAATGAAAATGATTTTGCTATTTTTGAAATTAATCTAATAGTCAGATTAAAGAAATAAATAGCAAATGTATTATCGTGTGCGATCGATAATTTTTACATTCTTGCGGGGTGTTTATCAATTGTTTTTTCACTCTCTCTACTTTCCATTGTGCAGTTAAAGTCGTTCAAAAAGGACCGAAAAAGGGTGATTTCTAAATGGAAATAACTTTTAAACCCCATGAACGATTCGAAGGAAATTTTACAGGTGCACTCGGGTTGTCGCCCTGAACATTCGGTTACGAGAAAATGCAGTCGTTTCATTATATCCTGTATATTTGTCAAACAAAACATTGAATGATTAACAGGAAAAATTGCATATACATTTTTATAACTTTGATAAGAAATTATTCACGTTTTACACTTAATCTCTATTATCAATCAAAAATAGAGGTTACTTTCATCTCACAGCATTAATCTAATATTTAAATTGCTAGATGCACAAGGTAACTCATACAAATCTGTCACATATTTAAATTTATAATCAATTACAAAAATATCATCTTCTTTATATTTTACAATATTTTTAATTAATGTATATGTATTGTCCTTGTTAGTTCACTTACCTTTTATGTCTCATAGTCTTCACTTTGTGAATAGGATTGGGAATGGATTCAGTAGGGCTAATTAACAACACCATGTTTATTCCGTGAATCTAAATGTTATCCCTGGCCTAGGCATAAAAACCTTCCGGAATGAGGGAAAAGCCCAAGCAAGGTCTTTCATGATTTATTTTAAAATGGTTAACAAATACATTCTGCAATCTCTCCTTTCCATCCCAGTCGTCAGTCACCGCGTCTGCACTCAACTCGCAGCCAAGATCGTCAAACCGATCCACGACTTACCACATTCACCCAGACCAGCAATTGGTCTTCACCTTCACCCTATCAGCTCCCTGATGGCGACTTGTGGCATTCACACTCCCAGCTCCCTGGAAGACTACTGACTGACTTTATGCTGCTCTGCTTACTCACTCTCTCTCTCCCCAGAGGGCGCACGTCACCATCTTTTGACGACTGGGATGGATACATCATATTTCCTTAGTCTACATGATCATACATATACGGATGATCACGGTTTCTCACCAACATTCCGCCCGCCTTCGTCACTTAAAGACGAATCCTTAATATTCTTAATTATTATTCGAATTCGCTAGGAATAGTGGCGATAACCGTGATACATGACGGTACAGAATTGTTGTAGCTGTTTTTACTATCACGACGCGAATTAACCCATCTTGCCCTGGATGTAACTCAATGACCCGACCTAATTGCCATTTGGAAGGTGGAAGGCGTTCGTCACTGATCAACACCAGCTGATTTAAACCAAAATTGTCCTTGGGTTGTCGCCATTTGTTCCCCTCCTGGAGTTGTTGTAGGTACTCCATAGACCACCGCTTCCAAAAATTATTCCGAATGCGTTGAATCAATTGGAATCTGTTAAGGCGATTCTCTGGAGTTAGTGGTAAGTCTTCATCAGGGATGAGGACAGAAGAGGTTCAAGTTAGAAAGTGGTTAGGTGTAAGGACTCCTAAATCTTCTGGTTCATTGCTTAGTGGACTCAACGTTCTAAAGTTTAAGCAGGCCTCAATTTCAACCAATAGTGTCGTCATCTCCTCAAATGTCAAAGTGTGCTCGCCAATTACACATTTCAGATGGTGTTTATAGGATTTAACTCCTGCTTCCCATAAACCACCATAATGAGGTGCATTAGGAGGTATAAAGCGCCAATCGGTTCCTTCGTTCGATAACAGGGCTGCACTGTCCTTGTAGAAATTAGAAGCTGCCTTAAACATCTCTTGTAATTCCTTGTCAGCACCATGGAACGTGGTGGCATTGTCACTATAAAGCCGCGAACATACTCCCCTGCGACCCGCGAAACGTCGATGCGCAGCAATAAAACTACTGGATGTAAGATCGCTTACTAACTCTAGGTGAACCGCACGTGTAGCAAAGCATACAAACAATACGATGTATCTTTTATACGTCCGATGGCCTCGGCCCTTTGTGGTACGCACCTGGATTGGAGCAGCATAATCTAATCCACAAATCGCGAACGGTCGTGACGGATTTACTCTGTCCAGAGGTAGATCGCCCATCATTTGATGAGCTAGTCATGGCTTAACGCGTTGACAAGTGAAACAATTTCTTATTATGCTCTTTACTAGACGCCAAGCATTTATAATCCACGCATGCTGCATAATAAAATTTATTGTAAGTGTTTGCCCATCGTGGAGGCATGAAATGTGAGCTTATCTCACCATCAGCTGACTAATGAAGGAGCGACTTGAGAGAATCGGAGGATGTTTACGGGCAAAACTCAAATTGGAATGTGAACCAGCATCCCACCAACTCGTAAAATGCCGTCCTGGTTTTTATAGGATTTAACTTATTCAACATATGCCTCTTGGGAAGGGATTTGCCCGATTTTAATAAATCTATTTCCAATGCAAATTCGTAAATTTGAGACAGTCTGAAAATAGTCAGGCGGGCTCTTTTCAATTCCTCTGTAGTTAAAAATTCGGGTAAACCGTTAGATTGACCTTTACATTTGCATAGTATGGTCAAGGGACGCAGACACCACGCAATGACTCGTGTTAAACGCGAGAACGACGAATACCGCATTAATATCTCAACTTCGATCAATCTTGTTTTAGTAGTTAACGCATTTTCAATCTGCGTTTCTTTAGGCCATTCCGCAGCGGGTCTAACAAGCCAGTCAGGCCCTTCCCACCATAGACTCGATTCCATCAAATTGCTCGGATCAACCCCTCGGTTGGCAAGATCTGCCGGGTTTGCCTTAGTGTTAACATATGACCAAATCGCAGTTGGTAGCTCTGTTTGTACATATGATACGCGGTTAGCCACAAATGTTTTCTAGCACCGCGGATGCTTACATAGCCAGCCGAGTGTTACTTGACTATCAGTCCACGCATAAATAGGTAAATCCTTTAAAAACTCTAGGTTTTGTACATACTTGATTAATTTAACTAAGAGAACAGCTCCACATAGCTCTAAATTAGGTACACTTACTGTCTTTACAGGGGCGACCTTACTTTTAGCAATTAACAATTTGCTTTAAAATTTATGCTCATTCTTAATCACGCGAATAAACAACACAGCTGCATAGGCTCTAGTCGAGGCATCCGAAAATCCATGTATCTCATACTTATAATCGCCTAACAATCCGAGCCAGCGCTTAATTGAAATTGTTGTTAACGTCAATAACGATTTGCAATACTTTATCCAACGCTCACGTATATCAGGCGGCAGCGGAGTGTCCCAATCACATTTTAGTATCTATAAGTCCTGCATTATAATTTCAGCTTGAACAACTACAGGTGCAAGCCACCCTAATGGGTCAAATAGACGCGTGATAATAGACAAAATAGAACGCTTAGTAATACTCGTATGAGAATACGTGAATTCGATTGTATTAAATGTAAACGTGTCACATGACGGGTTCCAAATGACCCCTAAAGTCTCTATAGAGGAATCTTGTTCGATAACCTTTTCTATATTATCAAGCATTGAATAATCATTACTGGGTATCAAACAGGAATGAGTGGCTGCCCACTTATCTAATGTAATTTCAGCTGTCTTTAACAATTTTACTAATTGCTCTGCCTTTAATTTAGCTACCGCTAATTCATTATCACCGGCGAAAATGTCGTCTACATACATATTATGACGAATGCAATGTCCGCCCAAAGGAAATCGATCTCCCTCATCGTCTGCCAATTGCAGCATCGTTCTTATAGCAATGTAGGGCACACAATTCGTGCCATAAGTGACCGTATTAAGGTTGTATTCGATAGGTGGATCGTCTGAATTCGCATCCCATAATATTCGCTGGAGTTTTTGATTGGCCGGCGCAACTTGAATATATTTAAACATCTTTACTACGTCAGTAGTGAATGCATACCTGTACTTTCGCTAATTTAGTAAGATCAAAGAATGTTCACTCTGCAAAGAAGGCCCTGCCCAAAGAAAGTCATTTTAACTATGTCCTTCTTTCGTCTGTCTAGACGCGTCAAAAACGACCTGCAATTTCCATTTGAACGGCGTGGAAACCACCACGGCATGATGTGGTAAGTACCATGCATGAGAAGCTCCCTGATCACTAGGCTCAACTCGCTTCATATGACCCAGATCCTCGTATTCTTTCATAAAATCTTTATAAGCAGTTACTAATTTAATATCTCGCATAAATCGGCGATACATACCCTTTAAGGACCCCAGCGCTATTTGTCTGGTATCGGCACCCACTATCGGAAGCTCTGGTTTTACAGGAAGTCGTACATACCACGTATCTACCGTGCGCGTCTCGGCTATGCGTTTGACGAAATAAATCCTCACCGTATTGTTCTTCCGGCTTTAATAATTTTGTCACATCAGGCAGTTCTTCAAGCTCCCAGAAATTTTGCATCAGCTTGCCTAGTTCACTATCATGCCTAAAATGCATCGCATTGACATTTTCAATCGATTCTGTTACCGCCCGCCGTGGTATGAATGAGCTCATTGCACCCGATATTATCCAGCCAATCGTGTGTTTTGTGCGGTTAATGACGACCCGGTGATACTCCGCAAACCTTCCCTCAAGACCAGTCCATATAAGTCTGCACCGATAATTAAGTCAATGGACCCGGTTTGATAAAAGGTACGATCCGCTAACATTAATCCTTCAAACCACAATAAATCGATATTTTGAAAGTCACCGACCGGTATTTGAGAAGTAAGCTGTGGTAAAATCAATGCTTCTAAATTTATCTGAAAGTGGAGGTCAGTAATAGAACGTAGAGCAAGTGTCGCCACTCCCTTTACCGAGTTTACCCTTTTATCCCCTATACCCATTAATGCTACGTTTACTGTTCTCCTAGGTAATGCAAGCAACTGTACCAATGCCTCAGATATAAATGAACTCTCAGATCCTTGATCCAATAATGCACGCACTTGCGTACTTCCACCGTTAGGATTTTGGACTCTCACTTGGGCTGTCAGGAGATTTACCGCACGTTTTGAAAACGACCTATTTGCGACATGAACATTAACAGAGTCACTAGAAGTAGAATCCTTCCCAACTAATTCAGCTGATGCTTCGTCTTTCATACTTTCCTTATCCGAAAACTGATTCTGTGAATCCGTAATGCCACTGTTGTCATTATTCGAATTTGCTCGCGCTAAATCTCGGTCCGATTTAAAATGTAACAAAGTATGGTGTTTGCCTTTACAATGAGTGCACCGAACTGATGATTTGCACACATTACGCCGGTGCTGCCCTAAACAATTAAAGCATAACTGCATTTTTCGCACATGTTCGCTTCTTTGACGAGGAGTCTGAGCCTTGAGTTTGCGACATTGAATTAAATTGTGTGCGCCTGAACACAATGGACATTTTCCCGATTGGTTAACTTTCGTTTGCGCATGCATAGAACGAGATCTTTGCCCAGACGTTGGACGTGCAGACGATGAAGCCTTTTTACTAGTTTCCTGTTCTGATGATATCATACATAGAGCTTGTGATCGCTTTATTATAAACTCAGCAAATTCTGACCATTTTGGAAAATGATCCATAATATTCATATCTATCGAACTAACATCACATTGATTCTCCGTAGAGCAATCTCGACGACTTAATTCTGTTTCCCAGGCTTTCCTGGTTTCCGAGTCTAGTCGCGAAGCTAAAACATGTATTAACCATACGTCCCATTGATCTATTGGCATTTTCAAATTACCCAATGCGCGTACTATGCGTTGTGCTTCATTTAGAAACGATGTAAGATCCTTCCCAGATTCTTGTTTCAATTGTGGGATATTTAATCATGAATTAAGATGACTATTCACTATTAACCGAGGGTTATAATAACGTGTCTTTGAAGCTTGTCAAGTTGACAAATAATTAGCATCTGTAGTTGTTACGTTTCTAACTAATTCCGCTGCTGCACCAGTCAGACAAGATTTTAAGTATCCTAATTTGACTAAGTCTTGCATACGCCGCGAATAAACTAGTGAAATAAATAAATCGGAAAAACTCTCCCATTCTTCGTATTTGCCAGAAAACTTGGGAAGATCTATGCGTGGTAATCTTGTTGAATCCTTATCCACGCCTAAGATCCTTTCACTTGTTTCCGTTGACGAAATGTCTGTCCTATCCACTTCCAACTGTGCCAACAATAGCTGCAACAGTTCACCTGTTGTCTCATACACTTCTTGAAAAATTGCGAAACTATTATCCATCACATATGGTTCATTTGCTGCTTCACTGCGCACTATAATTTCCGCATGGCCCCGACGAGTTTCCGCCCATATAGATTCCAGAGAAGTGATTCGCGATTTTACAATTCCTTTATTCAGGTCTGTCAAAGGCATATTAATTAATCGCGCACTCATGCGTCTGATTTCTGCCAAACGTTCATTTTGTAACGTAATTAGTTTATTAAACGCCATCGGTGCCATGATTTTTCAAATTTGTAACTATTTTGCCAATCTAGCACCTCATACACTGCTTACAGTGCAACCGATATACTGAATATCAATCAAACTCGACGCGAAGCAGACTAAGGTTTTCTGACGACTGAGGTACGAAGGCTAGCAGCCTCTCCTTCCATTTTTCACTCGGTCGACAAGACCAAACTTGCGCCTATTCACCTATACCCTTGTTTTGCTTTCGTCGAAAGTCAAAGAGCGCCGCGCCCACTGTATCACTCAGCCGACAGGAACGGCTTCTCAATACTAAGGCATCGTACCCATAAGCTAGAGATTGCGGCTACACATTCACCTTTATTAACTAATACGTCAATTACTACTGAATCCATTCCTCACCCGGGGCACCAAATGTTAGTTCACTTACCTTATATATCTCATAGTCTTCATTTTGTGAATAGGATAGGGATTGGATTCAGTAGGGCTAATTAACAACACCATGTTTATTCCGCGAATCTAAATGTTATCCCTTGCCTAGCTATAAAAACCCTCCGGAATGAGAGAAAAGCCCAAGCAAGTTCTTTCATGATTTATTTTAAAATGGTTAACAAATACATTCTGCGATCTCTCCTTTCCATCCCAGTCATCAGTCACCGCGTCTGCACTCAACTCGCAGCCAAGATCGTCAAACCGATCCACGACTTACCACATTCACCCAGACCAGTAACTGGTCTTCACCTTCCCCCTATCAGCTCCCTGATGGCGACTTGTGGCATTCACACTCCCAGCTCTCTGGAAGACTTGTGGCAATCACACTCCCAGCTCCCTGGAAGACTACTGACTGACTTTATGCTGCTCTGCTTACTCACTCTCTCTCTCTCCCCAGAGGGCGCACGTCACCATCTTTTGAAGACTGGGATGGATACATCATATTTCCTTAGTCTACATGATCATACATATACGGATGATTACGGTTTCTTACCAACAGTCCTTTACTAAACAACAAGCACCAAAAGAACTTTTAGTATTAATTACAAACTTTTTATTTGATACAGTAAAATATTGGAGTTTAAATTCTATATTATTAGATAATGGGCCATATGTGCTGCGCTGATAATTGCAGACGAATAATTCTTTTTTACGCTCGTTATATTTCTCACATAAAGAATTACGGTTCTCAGATTCACTATATCATTTAAATAAATGCTGTAAAAGTTGTTGAGCTTTACGTAACCTCTTTTTAATGAATGACAGATAATTTCCAAATCGAAAAGTACTAAAATTTTCGAGAGCACCATATATTCGAACATCTGAGCATAAATGTAAAAGTTTTGCACATTGTACTATACAGGGTGTATCAATAATGATGCTTTTAATTTTAACCAAATATTCTTGAGCATAAACTAAGTCGAAAAGTCCTATGCTATCAGATCCGGACAAGCATCATTGCTGAGATAAATCAATTTTAAACCGATAAATCAGGATTTTGATTCAACTGAAAAATTACTTTACTTTCACTTTCGTTGACAGCTCCCCTTTAAAAAACAAAAAAAGTTTGTACTTCTTCGCCGTTCCGTATTGTCATACACGCATATACACACACGCACGCAACTACGCCGAATATTAATATTACCTCCTAATGTCTTACATTCCTGATTCTGGTGCTGATGAAATTCGTTTTCTGCCTATTTTTTAAATGATCCTCAATAGCACCCATTTGGTTGAAAAGTCTGGAGAAAAATACGGCGTTATTCCTAGATTAATTTTCAAGTCGCTTTATCTTTTCGGTGACGCGGCATATGAACTGCTCTAAGGTAGTAAAAAAAATAAGTATTTTATCATAAAAGCTATTATAAGAAGTTGTATTTTTTCTGTTTTTGGAAGTCTCACTGATTTATGAGATAGAACGGTTTGCTGCATCATTGGAAGATCGAAATAACTCAAAAATGGATTCTCAAGTAATGCCATAGTTGAATAGAAATTTCAATCTAAGTGGAGTAGTTGAGGGATCTCTTTATGAATAAATAAGCCTTTATTCATTTTCTGAAGGGAAGACCCAAAAAATTAAATATAATTTTTTCTTTATTCCGTAGATTATTATTCATAGTCTTTGCACGCTTTTAAGTACGTAAAGATTTCAGAGATAAATTAATAAATGCATATGCTTTTCTCTTCACTTTATTACGATTTTCTAGGTAAATTGTAAAATATATCTTTTTGGTGACCATATCAACTTCTAGTCACTATAAACTAGAATTTGACCTAGTAATTGGCTAATTTTACTGGCAAGTCCATTTAGGCAGACACAATGCAAAAAGTACTAGGCAAAAAGGCAAAAACTATGGTCAATCTACGGCATAAAGAAAAAATTATTTTTAATTATAGTGTGTCCTCGCTCTTCTACATTACAAATGTAGTAGCTCTCCGCTAGGTAGAGCTAACGTCACACGTTCAATCTAAAACCGCGAAGCGCCCTCTATCTTCTCGCTCCCGACCACAACTTCAGTTTTTCGTGTGCGTGTGGCGACAACAGGTAATCCAGAAATCGTATGATTGTTTGGAGTTATTAGATTGTGAATTTTAAGATGTCTAAGAGAAAATATAAGTCTTTAGAAGAGAAATTAGAGAAATATGTTAAGAAGATTAGGAGAATTGAGGAGAAGAAAGAATTAGAGAAGTTAAGACAAGAAGCATTCGAATCACAAAATGATAAAGAAAATGAAGAAACGTTAATAACTTCTACACAATCTAAGGAGATGGACAAAAAGGATGAATCGGCTGAAGAAGTTTCGATAGAAGAAACTGATGAGAATTAGTTAAAAATCGTAAGTAAGACTAGTTCGTTATTCAAGATGGCCGAATAATTAAGATTTTAGACTTAGAAAAAATGGCAGATAGTGTTTACATGAATGGTAAAACAAGGTGGAGCCATGGGGTCTGTGCTTACTATATGGTAAGACAAGGACGACATTTTAATCGGTGCTAACTGTTTGGTTAGACAAGATATTAAAATAGAGCAATAATTTTGTGCTAATTAAGTGATTAGACAAAAAAAAAGATTAAGACAGATTATTATTATTTATAATAGTTTGTGCTTATTGTGTTGTTGTTGAATTAATTATAATTTAGTAGATTGAATTATAATTATTTATTATTTTTATCAGATTGGAAATGATCCTAAGGAAAATAGAGTATTAAAAATGAATATTAGAGAGGATTTATTGAACCGTTGGAAGTTCATTTGCAGAGAAGCAAATACAAAGGAGATGAAGGAATTATTTGAGCAACTTGATAAGAAATATGATTGTCCAAAGGAGCTTAATGCACCCAGATTGAATCAACAAATTATCAGTGCAATAAAAGAAGTTGCGATAACTAGAGATAAATATATGGCAGAAGTACAGGGCATTGCTGGTAAGACGATCTCTATAATTGGCTCTTTGATGACGTCACTCTATGAAGGTACAGAGGAGATGGATCTCGATACTTTAATAGAATCGTTGAGTGATGCTGCTAGATTGTTAGCCTTTTTGATTTTTAAAGAGTCAAAATCTAGAAAGGCTTTCATTGAACCTGGATTAACAAAGGAGACTGTGGCGGTTTTAAAAGAAACTAAGATCGATGAATTTTTGTATGGTGAGGATTTGGCAGGAAAATTAAAGGAGGCAAAGGCTGTTAGTAAGCCAGCAGACTCTATGAAGATACAGATGCTCAAGAAACCCAGTTTAATTAGTCAAAATTAAGGAAGACCAGTTTTAAACATGAAGTTCCTGTTCTCACGTCGTCCGAGTCAAACGGGATTTATAGCTACTGGAGGACGACAGAAACCAAGGCATATTTTCAAAAAGAAACAGCAGTTTGTGAATCACAATGTGCAGCCTCAAAATCAACGGTCAGCACCACAACACAGACAAGAGAAGAAGTAAAAGATGTAGGTAAAATAGCTGGTCGGTTGAGTTTTTTCATAGAGGTATGGAGAGGTATTACAAAAGAGAAATATGTATTAGACTGTTTAGAAGTTATAAGATACCAGTTTCAAGACAGATAAGTAAAAATAGGAAGTTTCAAGCGCAGGAATCTTTAAAATCTATAGTTCAAGATGAAAACTATCAGATAGCGGTGAGTAATCTTTTGGTAAAAGGTGCAATACAAAAATGTGATTATGTTAAGGACCAATGGGTATTTTCATATTTTTTAGCTGAGAAGTCAGAGGGTTCTTACAGGTTTATTTTAAATTTAAAACAATTTAATAAATTTGTTTTTAAACAACACTTTAAGATGGAAAATTTAAAGACGGCGGTAGAATTAATTTTTCCAGATTACTTTTTAGCAATAATAGACCTGGAAGATGCCTATTTTTTGATACCAGTTCATATTGAAAGTAGGAAATATTTAAGATTCAAGTTTAACGGAAATTTGTATGAATTCGTTTGTTCACCCTTTGGTCTATGTACGGCACCTTTTTTATTTACTAAAATAATGAAAGTTGTAGCAAAATTCTTAAGATCTTTGGGGTTTTCATCAGTAATATACCTAGATGATATTTTATGTATTGAAAGTTCGTTTAAAAAGTGTCAAAGGAATGTTAATCAAACGATCAAATTATTGGAAATCTTGGGTTTTAGAGTTAATTACCATAAGTCGGAATTAATATCGAATAAAATATGCAAATTTCTAGGCATCATTATTGACACGAAGAAGTATGCAATTAAATTACCAGATATCAAAAAAGAAACGGTGCTTCAATTAATAGATAAATTTATAAAAAGGAATAAATGTACTATTAAAGAATTTGCACAATTAATTGGTAAACTAGTGTCATGTTGTATAGCTATAGAATATGGTTGGTTATATACCAAACTACTAGAAAGGGAGAAAATTTTTCAATTAGTTTTTAATGACTATAACTATAACAGTTTAATGTCAATATCTAGTAAAGTTAAAGAAGACCTTCGTTGGTGGAAAATTAATGTAAACGAAAGAGTGAATTATATTAAATCAGATAATTTCGCTATGACTATTTATACTGATGGATCCACCTTTGGTTGGGGGGCTTCAAATGATCTCAGAAATATTTATGGTTTTTGGTCAGAGATCGAATCTAAGTTTCATATTAATTATTTGGAATTCCTAGCTATAAATATAGCATTAGAAAAACCTGCGTCGAGTTTGAAAAATGTACAAATATTAATAAGGACTGATAATACGACTGCATTATCTTATGTGAACAAGATGGGCGGAATAAGATTCGAAAGATTTTATACACTATCTAGAACAATTTGGCAATGGGCAGAAGTAAGAAATATCATCTTAATAGCTTCATATATTCCTTCGAGAGAGAATAAAATAGCTGATATTTTATCTAGAAAGAGAAATATTGATACAGAATCGGAACTTAATAATTATTATTATAATATTATTATAAAAAAATTTGGCATACCAGATATAGATCTATTTACTACATCAAATAATACAAAATGTAAAATGTTTGTTTTTTGGAGTCCAGAGGAAGGTGCATCATATGTTGATGCATTTACTATAAATTGGTCAAAAAGTTACTTTTATGCCTTTCCAACCTTTTCGTTAATTCTTAAAGTTTTGGCAAAGATAAAACGTGAAAGAGCTTATGGAATTATAGTAGTTCCCTTTTGGAAAAATCAGCCTTGGTTTCCTTTATTTGAAAGTTTGATGGTAGGAACACCAATTATTTTTGAACCTAATCCAACAATATTATTGTCACCTTGTCGGTCAATTACTCACTCAAGGTCGGAGCATATGCAACTGATAGTTTGCAGAGTATCAGGCAGTCCTTTTTAGGTAGAAACATGTCTGAAAAAGCGACGGATATAATTTTAGCAACCTTAAGTGAAGGGACAATTAAACAATATGCAGGCCCAATTACTCAATGGAAAAAATTCTGTGAGAAATATAAGTTTGATATGTTTAAGGTTAAACCTAATAATTTAATACAATTTTTAGCGGAACGTTTTGAGGAAGGCGCTTCATATGGTACTATTAATTCTTGTAGAAGTCCGATTTCTCTTCTTAATCAGGATAAAGTTGGTAGTCACTGTGATGTAATTAGATTTATGAAGGGAGTTTGGAGATCAAAGCCACCAAAACCAAAATATTCTAGTACATGGGAGGTGGCAATATTTTTAAACTATTTAGAGGAGATTGATGTTTCAAACATAAAAAATTTAACAATTAAAACTGTAACGCTTTTGGCCTTATGTTCTGCGCAAAGGGCTCAAACTTTATCGAAGGTTAAGCTAAGTCAGATTAAAAATGTCTCTCAGGGTATTGAAATAAAAATCCCAGATTTGATAAAGTCGTCTGGGCCAGGTCGTTTTCAACCAGTTTTAGAATTATCTTTGTTTAAGGAAAAGCCGAATCTTTGTGTAGTATCATCAATTTTGTCTTATATAAAAATGACTGAATCAACAAGGAGTGACATTGATGAGTTATTTTTGTCAACTGTAAAACCTATTCATGCGGTTAGTTCTAACACAATCAGTAAATGGGTTAAGAAATGCTTAAAGATAGCGGAATTGATGTATCAATTTTTACGGCTCATTCTACAAGACATGCGTCTACATCGACAGCGGCGGAAAATGTGGTTGATTACGATACTATCAGACGAACTGCTGGCTGGTCGGAAAGCTCTCAAGTATTCGCTAGACATTATAAGATGTAAGGTGAGGAAATTCAATAGGTATTGTCTGTAAGGTCTTTATTTCTTCCGGCTCTCCCGATGACTGACTCCTCTCATTATCCCCACTTTACCTAAGTGTTATACCAAATTATTTATTTGGTAGGTAGAGGGAGACTCTATCCAGTTCACAGTTCGACCTTTTCTGACAAATAGTCCGTCCCGGACTTTACAACTTGAAAGATCGCACTTTTTACATACAGTTACAAACTCAAAACTACTATACAGTTCTGTCAGATAATTACAATATTAATTTCGTCGTCGTCTATTCTATTTTACTAACTTATGAGTACTGTACAGTTCTACGATTTCTGCCTTCCGCATTTCAAATAGAAACCCATTTATTTATGTTTTTCGCTTCCCAAACCCCTACATACGGTCTCCGCGTCAATTGATGATTCTCTATATCGGCGAGAATGTATCGATCGTTCTTTAAAACACGTGCAATCCAGTACGGTCCCTTATACTCTGATATGAGTTTTTGAGGTGCGCCTGGTGCGCTCTCAAAATTCTTTACCATGACGTAATCATCAACTTCGTATTTCATCACCGCTTTACGCTTTTTATTAAAATATTTTTCGTTATAATCCTGCGACTTTGTAATACTCACTTGTGCCTGATTACGAATGGTTTGAAAATCTCGCGCGGAACTATTCACATTTTCTTCGACGTAATCCTTAACTTCATCGGGAGTCTTTCCCCGTTGTTCTATACCAAAGAGGAGTTTGGCAGGCGTCTGCCCGATGGACTTATGGATGGAATTATTTATCGCATATTCAGCATCCCCCAAAACTTTATACCAATATCTCCCGTCGTCATTGTTTATCAATTTCCCTATCATTTGTCCTAATACTCTGTTAATTCTTTCCACTTGACCGTTCGCTTGAGGTGACCCTGTGGCTACTAGCACATGCCTTACATTATTTTGGTCGAGAAATTCCTTAAAGTCAGTTGAAGTGAAACATGATGCGTGATCCGAGATTAAACACTTCGGCCGGCTGTAATCATTAAAATATCGCTCAAGATTTTTTATCGCCTCTTTTGTCGAGGTTGTTTTCGCTGGACACAATTTTACAAACTTCGTGAAAGCATCGACTATGACGAGAATATGTTTGAAGATAAGTCTCGATTTCTCTATTGGCCCGTAATGGTCAATGTGTATTGTCGTAAACGGTACATTGTCTTTAGGAATATTATGAAGGAAACCCTCACGCTTGCCAGAGACGGGATTATATGCAATGCATTTCAATCAGTTCCCGACAAAGTCCTTCACAATGTCTTTCATCCGCGGAAACCAATAGCTACTCCTAATAGACCCACACGTCTTTTCGGTAGAGAGATGTCCTACCTCGTCATGGCACTTGTGTATCACTTGCGGAACCATGTTTCTTGGTACATAAAATAACAAAGCGGATCCCTCTTTCCGATATATCAAGCGGTTTCGCATCTCATAGAACTTGTGCTCTTTGCGTTCTAGTCCTTCTCGCAGCTTTATAATTTCAGAGTCTTTACTTTGGCACAAAGAAAGGTTTACCTCGAAAGGGTTGTCCTCAATTACCAATATATCAGACGCACGGCTTAACGCGTCTACGTGCTGCATGCGGTTCCCAGCCCGATGCTCCACCTCATAATCGTAGCTCTGCAGCTCGAGCGCCCAGCGCGATATTCTTGGATTGATATCCCGTTTGTTGAGAGTTATTTTCAACGAGTTACAGTTAGTAATTATCTTAAACTTAATTCCTTGCAAATAGACTGAACCGTCGAAGCGCGTAGATTATCGCCAAAGTTTCGAGCTCGAAACTATGATACCGGGTTTCTGCATCCGTTGTACGTTTTGAAAAATAAAAGACTGGGTGGAACTTGTGGTCCGGTTGTCTTTGCAGTAACACAGCCCCAAAACCCTGCAAGCTTGCATCGCAGTGCAATTCGGTATCGCGATGCGGATTATAAATCGCTAAGATTGGAGAGGCCATTAGCTTCTGTTTTAAGGTTTTAAATGCGGCTAGTTCATCTTTACCGAAGCTAAACGGGGCATCCTTTCTCGTCAAATCAGTGAGTGGTTTCGCTAAAAGTGAGAACCCCTCGATAAATTTGCGAAAATAAGAGCACATACCAAGGAATCTTCTTACGGCCCTGGCATCTCGCGGAATTGGGAAATATCGGATAGCATTAATCCCCTCCTCGGTAGACCTAATCCCTTCTTGGTTCACCCAATAGTCCAAGTATTTTATCTCCGTAACGAGGAATTTGCATTTGTCTATACGTAACTTTAATTTATTGTCGACTAATATTCCAAATACAGCCTCTAGCACCTCTAAGTGGTGGTCGATAGTTTCGGTGGCTTTGAGGATATCATCAAGATATACCACGACTTCCCCCTCCACTATGAGACTTTGGAACGCCTGCTGAATCATTCTCTGAAAAGCCGATGGAGCCCCTTTTAACCAAAACGGCATACGCAGGTACTCGTATTGGCCCATTGGCGTGACAAAAGCTGTATAACCGATAGAATCATTCGCAATGCGAACATGATGGAAGCCATCTTTTAAGTCAAGGGCGCTAAAATACTTTTTCCCACATAGAACATCGAGCTGATCCTCAATGAGCGGCAAAGGAAAATTATCACGAAGAGTGATTTTATTTAAGTTGCGGTAGTCGACGCACATGCGAATTTCTCCGGTCTTCTTTCTTACCAAGACTATTGGTGAGGCATAGGCTGATGAACTGGGCCTAATTACTCCTTCTCGCAACAAACGATCAATTATCTCGCATACTTTATTCTTTTCGACATACGATAGTCTGCGTGGTTGAGAATTAAACGGCTTATTGTCGGACAAGGTTAATTTAATTTCTGCATCAATCTTTGGGTTATCCGGTCGTTTAGGTTCTATATATTTTTTCTGGAGTAACGTTTTTAGTTTATCTCGGACATCCGCTGGTAGGTCGCGATGCGGAATCGAAAGCTCGACATCGCCCTGGCTAGCTTCTACTTCGATATTCATAATTTCGTTGACGCTATCGTCTATTTCATTGGTTACATCTCGCAATGCAAATCCTATTACCGCTAGGCTGTCTCTTCCAAGTACAACCGACGCTCTCATGGTATCATTTGGTACAACGAGTAAACGCAATGTTTTAGGAAATTTTCCCGCTATTTCGGCAACTACTTTGATTGATTCCAAAACAACTAGCTTACTGCTATTTATACCGCGAATTTCCGCTCAGCTCCTGCCAACAAAGTCAATTGATTCGCTCGGAACGTCCTTCATTTTAACAAATGAGACTGGACTACCTGTATCCAGCAGACTATCCAAGACAACGACCCTTTCATTTCCATTCGAGAGATACATATTTTACTTAATGTTGCGCAAGTAATCGCTGTCGAGTTCAGCTACCTGGTTCTCTTCCACGTTGTTCACTTCTGCTGTTTTTCTGGGACAATCTCTTGCAATGTGTCCAGCGCCGTCACACCTGAAACATGTCTTCTTTGATGGTAGAAGTGCTGGACAGTGAAATTTCAAATGGCCAGGCTTCTTGCAATAGTGGCACACCCTGGTGTTGCTGGCCGTTGTTTCTCCTTCCTTGGCTGCTTTTGGTTCCTTGGTTGGTGGGGGTTGGCAATCAGCGCTGTAGGGTTTCGTCGTCTCTTTTCTCTTAAAGTGGGTGCGTCCTCTGTTATCGGCCGATTTATCCGACTGCATCAATATTACTTTGCTGAATGCCTTCAACAACGCTCCTGTCGTCTCGAAGCTCTGGATTTTCGCTTGGTTTTGTAGAGAGACATCTGGGATACCTTCTATCACATAATCGACGATTTCTTCCTGAGATATCGCTGCTCGGTTAGCCAGTGTCAGTTTGTCGTGATAATATTCACCAAAAGTTTCGTCATTTTTCCACGAACGATTTTCAAAAAGTTTTCGGAGCATTAGTCTCGTCGGTCGGTGATCGAATATCGCTCCCATTTCCTCTCTCAATTGTGCGTAGGTCATCGATATATGTTCAGGTTTCGAGTAGAACCTCTCTGAAGCTGCCCCCTTCACCGCAAGCCCACAAGTAATCGAATGGAGTCTTCGTCTAAATCATAAGTGTTCTTTAGCAACTGAAGCTGTTGCTCCCATCTCCAAAAGCTGTCCTGAGTGCCTCTAAACTCAGGTAGCATTTCTGCCATAATTCCTAGATCTTGGCGAGGTGTTTTGGTGATCGACGATTCTGTGGATCCTGTCGGCCTTGAAGGTCCTGCCGATGTAGAAGCATCAGTTTGGCTTGATTGCAGTAGGGCAAACTCTCGCCGGACAGTAACTAAATCTATTACCACGACTTCTCGTTCCTTGCGTAGTAATTCAATTTCTCGTCGTAAATTGGTTTCGGAATACTCGGGAGCCCCCTCAACTGTATCTTCGGTTTCTATAAACGGAACGACTCTTCTCCATTCTCCTGCGGGGTCGCTATCGTTTAAGCGTTTTATTAATTCGGTTTTTACACCACTGGTAGACAAACCCAAAGACAGTAATATCTGCTTGAGTTCATTAACGGTGAAACTCTGTGCTTCTCTTAGCATCTTGATCAAAATCTATTCAAAAACTTAGGCAAAACAAAGCTGACCCCAGCGTATATATAACGGATATCGAAGGTTAAGCAGACCGTTTATACTTTACAGCCGATTACTAATAGCTACTAATATCTCACAATATTGATCGCCTTGTAGGTCGCTATCAACGGTTTTCCTTCGGCCGCTTGGGTATTCCGATTAGTCGAGTAAATTTCTGAATTTTATTTTACGCACCCATTATGTATCCTTTCCATAAGCCCATGGAACGCAATCAGTCAACCCGTTTCACGAAGATCGTTCACTTCAATCTTCAAAAGAGATTCACTTCACTCGCTTCTTCAAGCACCAAAGACCTCGGTGAAATTAATAATTCCTTTCCCCTTTTTTTTTTCTAAAATCCCACTTCTGAGATTGTAAGGTGAGGAAATTCAATAGGTACTGTCTGTAAGGTCTTTATTTCTTCCGGCTCTCCCGACGACTGACTCCTCTCATTATCCCCACTCTACCTAAGTGGTATACCAAATTATTTATTTGGTAGGTAGAGGGAGACTCTATCCAGTTCACAAAGAGACCACTTAGAAAAGATGGATTTGAGTTTTCAAAAGTTGTGTTACAGAGTGGTTTATATAAATAAAATTGTCATATAACAAGAATCATTTTACCATTAAACTCTAAAGAATTACATTTGTAATGTAGTAGAGCGAGGACACACTATAATTGTGGGATCAAACGAACTTAACTGTAAGTGATGTTCGATGGGAATTATATGGGTCCTCGCTCGAATACATTACATCCCACCCAGACACCAAATAAGTATAGGGTTTATCCCTAGATCCTTATATTATTAGTAAAATGGAAGATAATCTCGCTTTCGTCTACTTTAAAAATTGAAGTTGTGGTCGGGAGCGAGAAGATAGAGGGCGCCTTCGCGGTTTTGGATTGAACGTGTGATATTAGCTCTACCTAGCGGAGAGATACTACATTTGTAATGTATTCGAGCGAGGACCCATATAATTCCGATTGAACATCAGTTACGGGTAAGTTCATTTGATCGTACAATTTTGTGGCTTTTCCCTTCATAAAATGAAGAAATGTCTTATTTATTCTTAAAGAGATCCCTCAAGTACTCCACTTAGATTGAAATTTCTACTCAACTATGGCCTTACTTGATAATCCATTTTCGAGTCATTTCGATCTTCCAATGATGCAGCAAACTGTTCTATCTCATAAAGCAGTGAGACTTCCAAAAACAGAAAAAATACAACATCTTATAATAGCTTTTATGATCAAATACTTATGTTATCACTACCTTAGAGCAGTTCATATGCCGCGTCACCGAAAAGATAAAGCGACTTGAAAATTAATCTAGGAATAACGCCGCATTATTTTCCAGACTTTTCAACCAAATGAGTGCTATCGAGGATCATTTAAAAAATAGGCAGAAAACGAATTTCATCAGCACTAGAATCAGGAATGTAAGACATTAGGAGGTAATATTAATAATCGGCGTAGTTGCGTGCGTGTGTGTATATGCGTGTATGACAATACGGATCAGCGGAGAAGTACAAACTTCTTTTGTTTTTTGAAGGGGAACTGTCAACGAAAGTGAAAGTAAAGTAATTTTTCCGTTGAATCAAAGTCCTGATTTATCGGTTTAAAATTGATTTATCTCAGCACTGATGCTAGTTCGGATCTGATAGCATAGGACTTTTCGACTTAGATTATACTCAATAATATTTGGTTAAAATTAAAAGCATCATTGCTGATACACCCTGTATATGTTCGCTACCATCCTGAAATGATTGAACAAAATAGCAAAGTAATGCTTCGTCAAAGTCAAATGATTTTTCATCATTATTCTGCCTAATCAAAATTGTTATAGTTACCTGCAATGTGAGAATATGAATATAGAGCTCATTTGGAAACAATATTTTGAAACACTACTAAACCTCTATATAACGGAATAGTTCTAAATTCTGTGGCCTTCCATAGCTTTACGTCTCTCAATGATCTGGGTTTTCTAATAAATTCACTTGGTATTGTACGTTTTAGTCAAATGAATAAATGTGATATATTATTAATATATCTGACACGCAAACGAGTAAATTGGAGGGGCACTTATCTACATTATTATCAACTTTTTTGTAACTACTAAACACACTAAATGCATATAGTATAAAGGAGTATTAGTCAAAGGTATAATGTTAGGAACATTATTTAAAATTGAAAAACTATGTTGGAAACCCAGTAAATTTGGTAACAGTGAAAAGACGTCAAATAGGCGTACTAAGATTGAAAATACGTTACATCTTGACATTTCAGCGTCTATTATTAGTTACTAAAATAATGTGATTTATTTCGACGTTTATTCGACGTTAACATTGTTTGAAAAAAATAACATCTATTTCAATAACGACGAATAAACATTGATTATAGGTTGATAAGATACATCTTATTAATAATCCCTATAAAACGTTGATATTTTTAGAATATCAATTTATTAAAAAAGTTCATGAACCATAGTCTTCTTTGAAAACTACTAATAAACATTCTTTATTGGTCGTAAAATCAGATCCAATTAGTAATGCGATTTCAACGTTCATTTTGATAAAAATTTAACGTATAATTAGGATCATCAGATTTACAGAATATGGTCTTACCTGCAACGCGATTTTATCGTTTTATTTTTGTATGAAATAAACGTTTAAACATAGTTTCCAAAAGTAACGTTTTATTACTAACTAATAATAAACGCTAAAACTAAGTAATTATTATTAACGCTATTTCAACGTTTATTTTGTTAAAGATTTAACGTATAATTAGCATCATTAGGGTTAAAACATTTTCAAATAACTATATGCTCTTGCCAGTAACGCAATTTAATTTTTTTGTTTTATTTTATAAAATAAATGTTTAAAACACTATCCAAAAGTACAGTGTTTTAGGGTTAAGTATAATAAAAGACGCCTAAATAGGTCATATTATTTTTATATCTATTAATATTGTTGTGTTGTTAATTGAACAATATATTTTATAATATAATAATCATTTTTAGTTATTTTTATACTAATCATTTTTATGAATTATTATTCTTGTATAGGATCGAAGAGGATAGGACGTGTGCGATAGACCTAATTGTGGAGCGAGTAGGACTGGCGTATAGGATAGCGCGTATTGAAAGTAGTTCCAAAATCACTGCGCGTAAGTAGGAGATGAAGCGAAGGCAGTTGGGACGAGACAAAAAGGAGAGCGAGATTGACGGTAGAAAAAGGAAGGTGTACAATATACGCTGGGTGAAATAAAAGGTGTTAGTGAATATTAAAACTGTATTTTTCCTGAATCCTATATAAATTTGAGGACTCAGCCGGGATTGAAAAGGAGCCAACATAGACGAAGTGACGTAAATATCGACGCGGCGAGGAAATTAAGACGGGCAATTTCAAGAAGGCGTGAGATCGAATTCAAAATGGAGATGTTAGGAAATATAGAAACGGTCGCAGCCAAGATAAGGAATGTGTCTGCTACATCGGTAAAAGCTTTGCATAAGTTTATTTATCAAGAAGAGGGTGACCGATCGAACAGGAAACGATTACATGAATTTCGAGGATTCCAGTTTCAAGAAAATTCAGCTGGATTTAAAGAAAAAGTGGACTATGCAAGAGGGTTAAGTTATGGCGATTTCGTGTCGTGTTGTAACATTCTGGGCCTAGATTATCAAGGCTCGAAAGAGGATGTGATAAGAAGAATGTGTGCAGCTCTGGTGGATCTGAATTCATTAATAGTACCGGAAGATGAAGTACGTGAGGCTGAAGAAGTTGAAGATGAAGAGATTGAAAGTGAGGATGAACAAGATGAAAATGTGAATGAAGGAGAAAGAAGTGAGAACGAGGGTTTATACGAAGATCAACGGGAGCGGGGAGTAGTACCAAGAGAGTCAAAACTCACTATGAATTTTCGAGACATTGAAGATTCAATTCGCTCATTCGATGGCACAGAGGCGTACCCTGTCGAAAGATGGCTCAGTGATTTCGAGGACACCGCCATGATTTTTGGATGGAACAATCTGGAAAAGGTCATCTACGCAAAGAAATTATTAACTGAATTGGCTAAAATGTATATACAAAGTGAAGGGATAATAAAAAGGTGGAAAGACTTGAAACAGCTCCTGAAAGAAGAATTTTCTCGAAGAGTTAGTATTGCAGAATTACATGAAATGTTAGCGTCGAGAAAGATGAGAAAAGAAGAGAGCCTCCAAGAGTATTTTCTGATCATGAAGGAGTTAGCATCGAGAGGAAAAATTGAGAACGCGATGCGCTCATTAAATATGTAATCAATGGCATCCATGATGATACGCCAAATAAATTAATCCTGTATGGTTCGAGAAAATTACAAGAGTTCAAGGAGAAGCTGAAACTGTACGAAAAGGTTCGAGTAAGCAGAAAAGACAGAAGCAGCGATACGAAAAATCGAGAAGGAGGCAAGCGAGCAGATTCCACGAAAACAAAGGTCAACAGGGAAACGCCGAAGACTGATGTTGTTTGCTACAACTGTGGAGCGAAAGGTCATATTTCGAATAATTGCGATAAAAAAGAATTAGGAAAAAAATGTTTTAAATGCTACAAGTATGGCCATATTTCGGTGAATTGTAGAGAAAATAAAGATAATAACCCGTCACTGACCGTTAAGCCGCCGAAAGTCAACTTAGTCATGAGTCCCGAGGGCCATAACATGTATCGAGAAATGTATGTAAATAATGTTTGTATTAGAGCGTTAGTTGATACGGGCAGTCAGGTTACTATCATAAATGAAAACATTTATCATAAGCTAAAGCCGATTCGACTGTATAAATCAGACATTTGTCTAGCAGGTTTCGGGAAAATGCAAGTGAGCACTCTAGGTTACATTTGCGCGATAATTACAATAGACGAAGATGATTTTCCCTGTACAATATATGTAGTGAAAGAGGAAAATATGAACGCTGAGGCAGTTATTGGGAATGATCTGTTGAGACAGGCAGAAGTTAGAATTGATGCGTCGGGAATAAGCATAAAAAGAAATCCCTTAAGTAATTCTTTAACAGAGATTAATGTGGTAGATGAGAATTTGATAGGTATAGATCACATAAATGATGAAGAAGTCCGCAATGAACTTCAAAACTTAGTGTATTCGTACGAGCCTCGAAAAATTAAGGATGTTAACGTCGAAATGGAGATTATGGTCAAGACAGATATTCCGGTTACAAGAAAACCGCGTAGGCTACCGTTAATGGAAGAAAAAGTTGCCGAGGAACAAATTAATGAATGGTTGAGAGACAAAATAATAGAACCTTGTGCATCCGAGTATGCAAGCGCAGTAGTGGTAGCTAAAAAAAAGGACGGAAATCCACGTATTTGCATTGATTACCGAGGGCTGAATAAGGTTATCGAAAAGGATAAGTACCATCTTCCCTTAATAGATGAGTTGCAAGATCGGCTGCAGGATGCCTATGTTTTTAGTACAATCGATTTAAAAAACGGATATTTTCACGTAGCAGTAGGAGAGGAAAGTAGAAAATATACAGCCTTTGTCACGCGTTCAGGGCAATACCAGTTTCTACGAATGCCTTTCGGCCTTTGTAATGCGCCATCAGTATTTCAGCGATTTATTAACAATGTGTTTCGCGAGTTGGTCGCTAAAGGAGTTATTTTAATTTATCTAGACGATATTATCATCCCAGCACTTAATGAACGGCAAAACTTAGAAAAACTGAAATTAGTACTACAAATAGCTAGTGAGCATGGATTAGAGTTAAATGAAAAAATATGTAGATATATGCAAACCAAAATAGAATTCTTGGGACATAGTATCGAAGCGGGAAAAATTCAGCCATTGACGGAGAAAGTGAGAGCAGTGCTAAATTTTCCAGACCCGAAGAGTGTGAAAAATGTACAGAGTTTTCTAGGGTTATCAGGCTATTTTCGTAAGTTCATTCCGAATTACGCAATTATTGCGAAGCCTTTGAGTGATTTGTTGAAAAAAGACATTCGATTTAAATTCGATGAACCCGAAAGTATTGCGTTTAATAAACTGAAAGGGATATTTACCAGTGACACCGTATTGCTCATCTATAATCCCAAATATGATACCGAGTTGCATACTGATGCTTGCCAAGACGGGTATGGGGCAGTTTTGATGCAGAGACCCCCGGATAAAAGGCACTTGTACCCTGTACATTATATTAGTCGTAAGACAAAGTCTGAGCAGCGTAATTATTCCAGTTTCGAGTCGGAGGCATTAGCCATTGTAAAATCGCTCGAAAAATTCCGCGTTTATCTGTTAGGGATCGAGTTTACCATCGTGACGGATTGTTCAGCTTTTCAAAGGACATTATCGAAGAAAGAGATGGTACCGCGCATAGCCAGATGGGCACTGTTACTCGAAGATTACCAATATAAAATTGTACATCGACCAGGTAATAGGATGAAGCACGTAGATGCGTTAAGTCGAAACTCGATTATGTTAATTAATAAAACTTATGTAATACCTAAGATTAGTAAAATGCAAAAAGATGACAGCGAGATTAACCCAGAGCAATGCGGTTCCGATGACAGGGAGTGGGGGAAGCTGTTTTGTGGTGTGGAAGGGGGATGGGTGGTGATAAGACTCTCTTAGTATGGTAGTGGTGGGGATGAGGAAGGAAAGGGTCTTATAGTGGGATCGAGTTTGGTTAGGGAGGGTGGGGGTATTTTTCACCCTATGTCACAGTTGGAAGGTCTTATAGTGGGACCGAGTTTGGTTAGGTAGGGGATATTTTTCACCCTATGTCACAGTTGGAAGGTTTTATAGTGGGACCGAGTTTGGTTAGGGAGGGGGTATTTTTCACCCTATGGTACCGTTGGTTAGTTATCCTGCGGGGACCTAAGTTATCCTACGGGGCCTTAGTTGGGGGAAGGTTTTTTCACCCTTCGAAGTCGATGGTTAGTTACCTTACGTAGCCTAACTATTTCCGACTCTGCTACACAGATAAACTAGGTTGAGTTAATTGCTAGTTCCAGTAGTCACCGCCAGGTGACTGCCTTCCTTAATCTTCTTTCGCGCTAATGGTATTTTAATATTACGTAATTACACACACGGGTGAACTAGTTCAATTTAAAAAAGATGTTTGAATAAAATTATACATTCGCGGTACCACGGGATACGGCTATAGAGAAGCTAGCCTTCAAGAGGAGGATGTGGATGAAAAAGGAGGAGGAGGAGGAGGATGAGACATGGAGACTGGATGAGTAACTGATAGCAAAACTTTAGTTATTGAATAAAAAACAGTTTTAAGAATTTTTATAGCCTTCCCTGACTTATCTTTTAGCCATTTTTAGCTTTTCAGGTAAGCATATCATACGATCCATCTAACAAGCAGGCTAGGTATTAGAAAGGGAAAGAGTTGTCAGTGCACTTCATTTTTTGGAGGGGTAGGTAAAGCAAAAAAAAACATAACTTTTACCTAGACTTTAAGAAACTGTATTGGCACCATTCTAGCGATTGGAGAACTGATTGTAGAGTGTGCAGATATCTTCTAGAACGGATATGCTCGAGCACCGGACGTCTGAAATCGTGCCATGACTTGTTCAAAACAAACGTCTAGACTAATGTTACTTGATTTATGACCCCTTTAGAGCCCCGATTTTTTCATATTCTCTCATTTTTTTATATGTCTAGCTATCGAGAGGAATGTGCTCGTAAATTTTCCCATTTCACTTTTCACTTAAGAAAAGTCTGCAACACGTTTATGCAATTAAAAGAATTCTGGAGAACCCACTGGTAACGTGTTATGACTTGTTTAATGCAAATTTTCCCTAGCTCACTTTAGAAAAGTCTACAACATGATTATGCAATTAAAAGAATTCAGGAGAAATCGCTTGTAACGAGTTACGACTTGTTTGACGCAAATTTCGTAGGCGGGCAAGAATACCCAACCACCCAAATATTAACTTCCAATAAGAATGCATCTCATCCCTTCCACCATTTTTAAAACCCTTGTTGTTAGCAATCGGGAAATTTCAGTCAGTCAGTTTTCATTAGAAGCTTCAAGGAGGTGAAAGATCCAGTGCAAAGCTATATTCCGAATATTTTCCTTGCTGTACCACAGAAACTCTTTTGGGTGGTAAAAATTATTCTTTTATTATTATTCTCTTTTCTTGCTATTCAATTTCAATGTTTTTCTTTTCTCAATTTCTATGTTTTTTCACAGAAAAATGGATTTAACCAAGATCAATGCACTTGCAAGTGTAACTTACGAACCTAAGACTTTCGTAAAGCTGAATACTTTTGAGGAGAATAAGGAGTATCAAATCACTGAATTAGTGAAAATTAAGACCAAATATGGAGAGAAATTAATAGCGAAGCTGGCTACAGACGAATGGTTCACCCTACCCTCAAGGATGATGAAATTACTGGAGTCGCCTGAACTAATCAAAGAACTTCAAAATGCTGCATCAGCGAATACATTAAAAATCTTATATGTTGGAGGACGATACAATAATTTAAAATTTAAAGTCACCCAGTGATAATCATAAGATCAATTTGGAAATGTTTGTAAGGAAAGTTTTTAAGGAATGACATCAATAAATGTTTATTATATCTTATTTATTTATATTTTTTTTATCCCTCACTACATTAGTAAGATACATATAAATCTAGTCTATTAACTTACATTTCTAACAATACTAGTAAGCGGGTTATATTCAACGATTTTATCATGTATAATTAAACAAAACGCAGTAGTATTACTTGGAATATTTCTAGTACAATCAATCTCAATTTTAACATCAACAGTGCCTGACTTTATAGATTCATTTTGATGCGAACAATCGATGACGAAGAGAGGACCGTATTCCACAAAGTTTTTGTAATTAAGCATTGGTTTCGACTGTTTTTCTCCTGCATAATATGAATGGATAAATTTAACATACATATCATATAGTACAGAATAACGGTTTTTTTCGCTATCACTATCAATTCGGTCATACGGATAAAATTCTAAATTCAGATAGAATTTAACATCACGAACAGAACTGTCATTGAATCTAAGCACCTCCATATGCTGCGTACTCTTCTTATTTTGTCTAAATGCTAGTATAACAATCGAGGTTTCTCCAATTGTGTTGCAGCTTTTACGGCCCATGTATGCCTCTGTGTTTCAGGTAGAAGTGGATATTCGTAGAGTTCCCAGAAACGAAATGCCATGGATAGACTTTTGTTTTGCTCAATCAAACGTAGAAATTTATGTTTTGTATAATCATTCAGTGATACATGAGGAATCCTCCACTGCACTTTTTGCAAATCAATTTTGTAGTTGATGATTCTTCTCGAAGAATGTAGTGAATTTATATCATCACGTGCTAGAATAAGAACGAGTTCATGACGTGCATTTATTATAACTCTTCTATAGTCTTCACAAAAACCCAACAGCATTTGTAATGGTACACAAAAGTTGAAATGATTCGTAGACCTGTGATCTGTTAGAAACCATCCTGAATGACGTAGACTTGCACTTTCGTCAGCAGTTAAGGAGATGAGATTCTTCATGGAGCTAGTAATACCCACATTCTTGCAGCGATCAATCTCAATACCATTCAATTCATAACGAATTTCATCAAACAAGAATGCCATGGAATTACAGTCAAGTCCTACGACATCTTGGGTTGCTACATCCGGAGCACGGGTTCCAACGATTATCTTTCCCTCAATGTAGAGATAACTTTCACCGGGTAGAAGAATTAAATCTTGCTGTTATATAGGAATTCGAATTTTATCACTATTTCCCAATGAGGCATTTGCATAAGGATTGTATGCATGCATTTCCATTTTAGTGATGTGATTGTCGAACACCGGTTGAGCGGTTACATCTAATGGATCCATTTTTATTTCTAACGTTGAAACCCAGTGATTGTAGAAAGGTGATATTTCTTCTTGTTAATGATGCTCCAACGTTACCTTCGCTCAATGTATTTTGTCCTCCAGCGTTACCTTCACTCAATGTATTCTGTCCTGCTGCAGCAGTTGGACTGATAGGCTCATCGAGTTTCGGTGATTTATAAGTATTCTTGTAAATCAACATTTTCTAATATATAAACGAATTGTGATTTCTTCACCTCCGAAATTTACTATACGATCTTCCTGATCGAGAATATGCAAGGTGAGACGGTCAATTACTTTCGCAATGACTGGCAAGTAAATGACGTTCTTCGGTGTTTCTGCGATTTTTTAACCTGGCGGAACACTCGAAAAAAATTCATGTATAACATGTCGAGGTCTACCGTTTGTGTACGCACCCGCTGTAATGTTGCATTCAATTCGTAGAATATTTACTCTTTTAATGTTTACGGGCTCGTCTGATTCAGCTAGTGTTTTCGGTGGAATAACACGATCTGATGAAAAACCCAACAAAGAGCCTATATTGTTAGGTTGTGTAAAATCAATCTGATATTTACACTTTATTTCACTTTTTAATGTATTATTATTAGCACGTAGAACAATTACTTCTTCTTCATCACCTTCGAACATCTGAGCACGTAAAAAGTCATTTATAGCATTGAGCTCATAACAACCCGTAGGTATAATTAGCTCCTGATCATCAACGTAATATAAATTGTTTGTCTCATCAACATTAGAGGTTGAATTGAAGCTCTGAAAGTCTACGAGACTGAGTTCATAATGTCCATCTCGAAGATCGATCGGGGGGAAAAAATCTGACCCCAATACCGAGTCACGGCCAGAGAGTGTAACTGTTAAAGACATTGTTCACGTAGAAACTTGACACACAACTGACCGCATATGCTTGAATCATACGATTGATATTGGTCGTGGTTGTAGTAGATTATAGCAGAAGGTCCAAAATATTCCACAAGTTCAATTGGAGGTTTTAAATTTCCGAAAGAATCGAAATACTTAACGTGCTTATTACGTTTAACGTAAGCGACCCAATGTGTTCCAGGACCTTGCTCGTCATCAAGATTCACAATTGCGCACTCATTGCGTTGCGCATTTTGAGGTAGAGATGTACGCATAAAGACTCCCCGAAAATGCGGTATTTTACGGCAGACGTTTGATAATTGCATATTACTAGTAGGTCCGGATTAGGAAGTCCATTTATTTTCTTTTCCTTTTCCTTTTCACTCCCTCTCCTATTCGACTGTATGGTGCGAGGTATAAACCTTGTCCCCGTCTCGCTTCCATTAAGCGATTGTGTCGATGCATTTCTTCCAATTATTTTTTGGCTGCTTTGGTGTCGTTTACAGTCTTTACTATACCTGCCGCACCGCCAGCTAATGCGCCCACCGCACTCAACAGCGGAAGCAATGGTAATAAGCCCCCCCGTTTTGTTTTAGTAAGTGACTTTTTCCTCAATAAACCACCTCGTTTTTTCGGTACACGAATTTTTCTTTTCTTCGTACTTTTTCTAGACACTCGCAGTCCTAAGCCGAGTTTCCGTTTTGTATTCATTGATGCCCAGACAGCAGTCGCTATTGCTCGTTTACCTACGGATGAGTCACTAGCTATGATACGTTGTCGTGCACGGCGTGCAAGTACTTTATCAGCATGATGACGCGAGGGCAGGTCCTTATATACTGAATATGCGATATCATGCTCACGGCAAGCATCATCCAGAGGGTTTATTCCTCGATCACCACGTGCTAACCGTTCATGAAGGCGAGTACCTGGACCGCAATAATTGTAGCCAGGTATATGCAGCTCGAAGGGTAGTTTATTTAGCAGCTTATTGAAAAAAGATCCACAACCATATCTCATCATGTCATGCTTTCCTAACGGGTTCGTTGACACATCCAGCAATTTTTTATTGAAGGCAGTATTCCATCAAAATGATCTTGATTAGGTAAATTATAATGTTCCGTACAGGCACGATATTGTTGCACTTCAGGATCTGCACGAATGTGCTCAGGCAATTTACACCAAACAAGTCGAATACTGTTTGGAAAGCGCTTCAATAGTAAAATTTTTGGAATGTATTCAAGCTGCTCAATAGTTAAATCCTCCAAACGTAGCACATCTAACATTAACAACGACATAGTGAGAACTGATGAGATAATCTGCTTCAAGCCTATAAATAGCTTGCATGATCATAGAGTTTTACAGTTATGGATTTCGTAAAGCAACCACTGCATATTCGTGTCTCCAACGCCGATCGCTTTATTGTTGGTGGGGGTTATGGAGGAAGGAGTAAACGTCATGGATCCCTGTTTCCATCTACAATTCGTAGTATAATTTGCGGACCCTCGAATTGCGGTAAAACAAACGAACTGCTTAGTCTCGTAGAAAGTCCTAACGGTTTGAGATTTGAAAATATTTATGTATACTCAAAGTCGCTTCAACAACCCAAGTATCAATACCTTGAACGGTTATTAAAAGGACTAAAAGGTATTGGATATTTTAAATTTTCAAACAATAGCGACGTTGTAAAGGTAACTGAGGCGTTACCCAATTCTATTTTCATATTTGATGATGTTGCTAACGATAAGCAGGATAATATCTGAGACTACTTCTCCATGGGTAGACATTAAAATATTAACTGCTTCTACCTCTGACAGACTTATGCTAAAATTCCTAAACACATGATTCGTGATAATGCAAATCATCTCATAATCTTTAAGCAAGATGGTACTAATTTAAAACATATTTATAACTATCATGTAAACACGGATATGTCATTTGAAAAATTCAATGAATTGTGTTCAAAGTGCTGGCACCATGATTATGGATTTCTAGTGATCGACAAGGATAGTACAATTCAAAATGATAGATATTGGAAAGGTTTCGATGAGTATGCTAAGATTAAATAGTATACCGTTTGCTTAAGATTGTTCAGTTTAGAGCTAAGTGTCCATCAAAACACACACACATCAAATGAGCGGGGAATAAACCTAGTATAAACGTGGAAATAAAAATGTGGACTAAACCTGGATTGAACGTGGATTGAATCTAGATTGAACGTGGTTTGAACGTGGAAACGTGGATTGAACGTGGATTGAACGTGCATTGAACGTTGACTGAACGTGGAAAACATGGAAAGCAGGAAAATGGAAGAAAAGATGCTGCTTAAGAAGATTGCTGCGAAAAGTAAAGTAATTCGTGAAAAATATCGTGCACTCAAATCAGGAAGAGAAATGATGGAAACCAATTTAAATGAAACTTTTAAACCAATTGTTGAGCCATTGAAGAAGGTCACTGAACATAATGAGATGACCTTCGTGTCCCCGAAATATGAGTATAAACAGGAACCGCTACAGAAGACTACTGTAAGCGATAATTCTTTGATTATTCCATCGAAACGTAAAAGGACTTATTTCTCATCGACTTCACAACGTAAATATTTCACAGACAACTCTAGAATTACAATTCCAACCCCTTCATCTGATGATGAGCAAGGAAATTCACGACCTAATGAAACATTATACCTTTCTCTGGAAGAGGATGGGGATGAGGAGGAGGAGGGAGTGAAAGTGGAAAAGGATGTTAATGATTTAGCAATACCATCAACAATGCAAGTAGAAACTCCATCATCGCCATTGCAAAGATCCTTAGATTTAAATAGTTCTTTGTCAGAATTTGGAGCAATTGGACGTAAATATATAGAGATGTTTATGAGTAAAAATAAGGAAATAATTGATTATAATTTTGGAGTTGAACAAGATGGTAGTCTTAACAAAATGAGAATTGGAAAATGTGCTTTTAAAGTAGATCGTGGAGATTTTATTATTATTGATGAGGAGTACTATCAGGGTACTATTGGTCTATTTGAATTGATCTTCATGAAAGAGCCACATGATTATACTGAAGATGATTTAAAAACATATAAGAATATTCTTTCTCAAACTAATGTACACAAAGCAGATTACAGTAACGAGGGAAAGCTTCGTGGGAATAAGGGTCATAAATGGAAGAAAATAATTAGTCCATTATTTCCTCCAAAGAATATTGTAAAAGACAGCGGTTATATGTGTGTGAATGATAAACCAGTGAACTATGTACATTGGAATGATCCGAACGAATTAGTTGAACGTTTGAGACTTTTGATAGCATCAACTGCTGCAGGACATACGAATCATCATAATGAGATACAATCAATAATGGAGGAGCTTCATGAAGAACGTATTATCCTATAAAAGAGATTACACTTTCCATAATTTCCCAGTTGATTGTGTTACTTCACAATGTCGATAAATAAATTTGGAGGTATTTCCACTGCCAGTAATGTGAGAAAATATTTCCGCAAAACTGAAGATGAAAAATTAAAATTTGATAAACGTATGAATGCATTTAATGATAAGGGGAATATTATTTCAAATTTAGGATTTGATGCTACTGATGAGAAATGTGCTGTGAATATGCGTGTTCTGCTGGATAATATGAATGCTGTACGTGAGAACCTTAAAAATGAAATGCAAGAAAACAGTGATATTTTACGAAGTATTGCGTTAAGACTGGATGAAACCGAGTTAAGGCTGAATGATTTTCAAGTGAAATTGAGTAATTTCATGCAGAAACATGCTGAAGATAATGCAGATTTAAAGAAATATGCATCAAATTTCATGGAGAATCAGACTAAAGAGCATGCTGAATCAAAGAAACATATAATGAAGATAATGCGAAATTAAAAAAAAAAGTGCTATTTTTCATGGTGAGAATCATGCTAAGAAGAATTCTTCTTGAAATAATTCGACAAAGAGTTTTATTAGGAAAAAGAAACTTTTACTACCATCAGTGCTCGTTGTACCCTTGTAAACCCAATACATACCTGAAGAGTTATGGATAGTGAAGAAAAGAAAAAATTGGTCGAAGAACTGCATGTACCTGCAAGACGGAATTTTCAACGTAGAAGTGTTATAATACGAGGCTTCGATGACCTCTGGCAAGCAGATCTGGTTGATATGAGGAATTATACTGACGGAGGTTACCACTATATTCTCACAGTTATTGATGCATTGTCGGAATTTGGATGTGCAGTAGCACTAAAAACCAAAACTGGCAAGGAAGTGACAGACGCATTTATGAAGATTCTGAAAAGTGGGAGATGTCCCAAAAATTTGCAGACAGATGATGGCAAGGAGTTTTATAATAGTGATTTCAAATCGCTTATAAAAAAACGTAGAATATATCATTACTCAACATACAGCGTATTGAAAGCTACGATAGTTGAGCGCTGGAATGGCACGCTGAAGACTGAAATGTGGAAACGATTTACGTTGAATAGAAATTATAAGTGGCGAGGCATACTGCAGCGACTAGTTGAAGACTACAACGAAAGAAAACATCGTACTATAGGAATGCGACCAGTTGATGTGACGCCAGATCATGCTAATATGCTCCTAACTACAGTATACAATAATATAAAGATTGTTGGCCGTGCCAAGTTCAAAGTAGGTGATTTTGTACGAATCAGTAAATACAAGAATGTATTCGCAAAGGGATACACACCAAATTGGACAACTGAAATATTTGAAATTATAAAAGTGCAGAAAACAAATCCTGTTACATATTTACTTAGAGACTCTAGTGGTACTGATATATACGGAGGATTCTACGAATATGAACTTTTAAAAACTGCTAATCCTAATGTATATCTAGTGGAGAAGGTATTAATTAAGAAGGGTGATAAGGTCTTTGTGAAGTGGTTAGGATTCGATAATAAACATAATTCATGGATAAATAAAGATAATATTTTGTAAAAACAATATTTATTAATAAAATTATTCAATTTAAATATAATTAATTTATTCTATAATGACCCCATGGTAGAGTCGATACAGTTCCGTGCACGATATAACGCTTATCATCGTATGGGCTGAGAGCTACTTTCCGTTGCGTAATCGAATAAATATTATGCAATTTTGAGCGAATTAAATTTTGATTGCGGACTTGTACAGTAAAATTTGTTAAACAGTCCATATAGTCCTCGAAGGTTATGTTTCTAGCAACAACGTAAGTCTTAATACTTTTAGCTTTTTTGATCATTTTATTTTGTACTTTAAATGTGTACATTTTTGATCTCAGTCCAATGAACTCTGTTATTATCTGCCCATTATTCTCATCTTTCATCAGCCCAGGGACTTTTTTATTCACTAGAGGTAAATTGTACTGATTGTTGGGAGAATAATCGCTTGTATCGAATCTAGCAAGATTCTCCCTCATAATAGTGTAAATATCATCACACTCAATGCTGTATATTAGACTATCCGTATCGGTATATAACGCTTTACATTTGCTACCGAACGTAGGAAGCATATAATCATAATGAAAATCATACAAACATGTTTTCGAAATATCAAGAATGCTCATACCTACGTATATAGGCTTATCGAATTTAGCTGCTAATTTTGTTAATTCAATCGTGACCAAATTCTCACTGAATATAGTGCGACTGTGAAAATTAGGCTTAGCAATCATTGCTTCAGCACCATATCTTCCCTCCCACATACTCACGAGTCTCACATCAACTCTATTTCTAACATTCTCCATAGTCTTACCGAACACCGTATTGTTCATTAATTTGAAAAGATTTTTCTCAAACACATTTTTATATGCTGCACGCAAACTAGTGTTCAGATCGATATATTTACGTAGCCAGGTGGACTGCTGAAATCCTAAAACGCGATGAATGTGTTTTAAGACAACACCATTACGCATATATTGCTGTAAAGCACGATAGTGTATAACATAGCGCTCTTTATTTTCTAAAGTTGCAAGTAGCTTCTTCTGACGTGTAACCGGTGGTGCATCACGTACGGGACAAAATGGAAGGTCGGAATGTTTATCGTGAAGCATGCTTGGATACTCTAATTCAACCTCTAAAATATAACCCTCGGGTGAATCTATCGGTATATTAGAGATATCCAAGTTATTAACATTTTCAATCCAGCGAAATCCGTGAGTAGGTAGCGGTCGAGACATTGCCCACCCATACAAATTATTTACATCGTATTACATTAAATACTTAGAAGGTTCCTCGGGATTGTAGTTTTGCATGTACCGATTTTTAGCCTTTTCATAGCGGTGCGAGCATTGGCTTAAACCACCACGTATGCTTCGTTCTACGAAAAGCAGCATTTCTACGTCAGTGAAAAGTTCTAATCTTATTCCTGTATGTTTGAGCATTGCATCCCAAGTGAAGCCTGGGAGTGTATAATAACGAGCAGGATCCAAATTATAAGTTTGCATGCAGCTATCACGAAAATTTTCGAAAACGTCAGCCAACAATAGTAAATCAGTTTTCAAATAGAGATCGCTATACTCCCCAAGTGTTCGTATTTGAAATTTGGTCCATACCTCCTTAGCGTGATTATACGCACCCTCACTAATATCACTATCGGATAATCTATTATAGAATATCTCGCGTGGAGGTAAAGCAGTTTCTTCCAGACGGTTCAGACTATCTATGTAATCGTAAGGAAAAATACCTTTCCTTGTCAGAAGGTTAAATTGTTCTATGTTTAAATATGAGAATTCTGACTCTAAATTTTTTAACTGTGATCTCGTTAAATATGAACTCAATTTGTCTAAATAGATGCCATAAATTTGAAAGAATCGATAAACCTTAGTTGTATATTATATTTACGGATGAATTTAGTGAATGAAATATACTTCTTCTTATGTACAGGTAATAAGTGTACTGAACCTTCATACAAGTTAGCGATTGTACTGAAAATAAAATGTACATCATAACCTGATAAATTATGAAAAATTACTGGTATTACATGTGAATCTTTAAAGTTTAAATTACAATTATTATGAGCAGGTCCCCTATATTTACCAGTTAACTGATCATGATCGCGAACACGTATTTGATCTGGAAGAAACGGCTTTTTACATATATGACAGTTGGGTTCAGTATAATGCCTTGAATCTTCACTAATACTTAAATTATGCATAGGTATTACTGTTTTCAGTTTTTCACTCGCTATACTAGCCATTTTATCAAGCTCATGTCCAAACCATTCAATACAGTCAAGTCCTCGATATGATTTATAATTAGAAAGCGTTGAATCACGAACGCTTTTAAAATAATAACCTATACTAAAAGGTATGTGTTTTTGATAAATACCAATATCGTCATCCGTTTGCTCAACTTTTTCAAGCAAGCATTCAATGTCAGCGTATATGACAAATGGCACTCTCTCACTGTTCTTCATGTTACTGAAGGAAACCCAACGGACCTTGTCAGGTAGCACAATTCGGATGTTTTTATTGAGTTGCGCACAATCACGTTCATGCGATTTTAGTTTCTCATCATTGTGGAAATAGTGTAAGCAACTATAGGAGGGAAAAAGTAATATTAGAATATAGAAGCAGTAATTATATATATATATATATATATATACAGTAAAACATACCGATCACAAATAAGATGAGAGCGTTTTCCTCTAGTAAGCTGTCCATTTAGCAGTCTGGAAAGGTTCCTGATGCATATAAAATGTGCTGTTGCTCCTTGATGCTCGAGAAGAAGAAGATTAGCGTGTCTGGTCCTGTTGCATTTTGTTAATTGTAGAGGTGCTATGATTGTATTCTCATTCGTCTCAGTCTCTTCCATCATAGTAAAAATATTAATAGAGACATCATTATCTTCCTCAAATTTCGGAATCTGTTTTAATGTAGTCGGAAACGTTATACTTCTAACGTCGAAAACAGTTGTAAAATGAGGATATGAAGATTTCCGTTGTAGATGAGTATTCGGTTTTGCCGGATAGAGTGCAGCCGTTACAGCCTATGCAAAACATGTATTATCATTACTGTGTATGTTTATCACAGCCTGTTTATTCTTAATAGATTCTGGAAGCTCGATTGCACAACCTATATGCAGCGGGTTATAATAATTTATATTTATAATTAAATTCAGAATTTTTTCCAACGCCCATCCACTATCACGCTCTTGAAACTCACTCAATTCTTTTAGAATTTTGTCTATTATATTTGTATTATACCAATCACTAAAACTATCAGTTTTGTATAAAACTGCATTGCGGGTTGAAATATGTTTAATATCACTTATCTCTTTACAAATAAATTGTCTGTTAAAGATGCAATTTATCTTAACTGCGTTCACATTATTAAACACTTTTTCTGTGTAGGTCTGTACTAAGTCTTTTGCACCTGTTAGAAAATCACGTGGTTCTATATAATTATAATTTACAACCATTCCGCTACATATTCGAGATTTAAATGAAGACTCGAGATCTTTCCAAATAAGCTTTCTCACTCCAATTGATTTCTTATTTTTTGCCGCATGCAGAAGTAGACGCTGGATAGTTGTTATTTCAGTCAGATTTTTGTGTACTGTATCGGGAGCTGCAGATCTATTAGCATCTCTTAAACTTCGAATATAATCACGACACTTGCGTCGCCACTCATGATAATTATGCTGATTTCCTAAATCAGGATTCTTGAGAGCATGATTCAAACAATAACTCTTATCCTTAGCTGCTCTAAGTAGAAGACACTGTATTTGTGCAATTTCTGCAAAATTTTTCTGCAGCGTGCCTATAGGTGCGTTGCGATTAGAGATTCTGAGTTTATGAATATATTCACGACACTCGCGTACCCACTCGCGATATTCTTCTTGCGTTTTCAAAACTCTATTTCATAGAGACATCTTTTGTTCTTTCCTTCGAGAGGACTAATCAGGAACTGAGGAAAAGTGGGTGGGAAACTGAGCTCTCTTTAGATAAAGGATCTCTGAAACACTTCAGGGGGTAAGAGAACATTGAGGACAGGTAACGACATGTTAGAAAATAGATGCAAGCGTTTTTCAGTTATACATATATTCCAGATTTTTGCTCATACATATATTTCATATAATAGACATTTTTTAAGGCACATACACCTTCATGATTCAAACATGCTGGAAGATGTGAATTATGTAAGCTATCTTCTAAATCAAAATCCCCCCACATAAAATTATCTACATTAGTTATTTCTAAATTACAAATATCTCTTAACCAATTTGTATTTTCAATTCCTTTCACAAAAATCTCATCCTTATCATCATAGATATACTTCCTTATAATATCTTTATATTTATAGTAGGGTGAGTAGCCATCCGCCCAATTTAAGCCGTGATAATTTAGAAAGAACCAGCTAAAAAGAAACATTATATTAAACCAAAATAATATATATTTTTTCTTTTTCATATACTTACTCTGTCCTATTTCGCTCCTCTTCACTTAGCCATGAATATGAATAGGGAGGCGAAAATAAAATATGGAACACTTTTTGTTCTTGTACTACAGCAAATTCTTTGATTATAAATGACTTATCCGTCAAACGGAATCTTTGAAAATCAACGAACGTTAGTGCCATTATGCCTACGTTTTTTATACTAAAATAATTCTATTTAAATATGCATGTTTCCTGAAAATTTCCCCCTCTCTTCAAGCTAATTGTTTTTCATCCCTCCTACTATCCTCAGCATAGGTCAAAACTATCTCCCACTATACGTAGTATAGGTCATAAATATTCTCTTGAGGACCAATGAGGTTTCCATTCTTCCAAGAGTGGCAGGTCAGTCATTTCCCCACCTTAGGACAAAAGTTTTGTCAACCCTTAAAGCATCCTAGAATTACCGTCCACTACATGTAGCATAGGGCAGAAAATATTCTCTCTTAGAGCCAATGACGTTTCCGTTCTTCTTCTAAGAGTAGTATAGGCATCTTCCTACCGTAGATTAAAAAAATGTTGACACCTCCCTAACAGTGCTTATAAAGCTCGAAGAAATCGTAGGACAGGCATCAGTATTGCTTGAACGTTTGCTTCGTACGACAAATAACATTCCATTTTAAAAATGTCTTCACTGTAACATATTACACATATAATTGATATTGACGGATTTATGATAAACAGAAAGTTTGTGCATAAAGAAGTGGCAATTTAAAACTTAACTACGGGAAATACGAAATACGGTGCATTTCGTGTTCATAGCCGTATAAAAGTTTATCAATTAAGGACCAAAAAAGCGTAAATTTCGTCTTCAAAAATATTCACGGGATAAAATATTGCAACACAGGATATGAACATTATAATCAAGAAGATATTTACAAATTTGTGAATAGCATAAAATTGGATTGTGAATACCCCCTAGTAGCTTATAAAGGGGGGCATGTAGAACGGGATGTTCTGAATTACTTGGATATCCCAAATACAAATTTGGAAAGGTTTGGATATCCCAAACTTGATCATTTGATAGCCACTATAAAACCTTGCAACACCCCGTGTAGACTACACGTAAAAATGTTCACCAATCATACGAGAAAGCCTATACATTGTGTATATCAAGAGGTAAACGTTTTCGCACGAAGGGTACATCAACAAATAGATGTGAGTATCAAATGTTAAACTTACAATTTGTAAAATATTAACTGGATTCCTCTGTTTCAGATGATTGAATAAAAAATATATATATATATATATATATATGTATTGATATAAGTGTAATTATTAGTTTAATTGTAAAATATTTAATTTTATATATTTGTATAAATTGATGTATATTTCCTTCATTTTTTATATATTTGTATATCCGATCAATTATAAGTTTTTATCATTTATATAAATTTTATGTATATTTGTTTAATTATAAGTTTAATTGTAAAAACATTTCATTTTATATATATAAATAAATTCCGTCTGGCATGTAACTCTTCTACCAATTGTTTCTTCTCCTCACTTCCCATGACTATTCCACTACGTATTATGTTTACACTAGCTCATCAATCACTGGCGGTAATATAAGTTTCTTTAGAGCATATTTCCAATCATTTTCTCTTTTCTTCTCATTGGCAGTCGTGATTTCCTCTTTTTGATGCTCATTAGAGATATAATTTGCAACAATTTTCAATCTACCATACATATCTTTCCGTAATGCCTCAACTTTTCGATCCTATTTATTTTCAATATAATCAACTTTATCATTCAATTGATTAATTCTTTCACTAATATCATTAATTTTTTCATCAATTTCATCAGTTTTTATCAGCAGAGTTGTAACTTTTACCTCAAGGCGGTTACCTTTTAGGTAATAGTGAGTTAGCTTTTCACTGTATGCAAACAATTCCCTCATTAGGCTATCACGTACAGTCATCAAGTTACGTAATAGAGCAGCCATATTCACAGCACTTGTCTCATCAGTAACATCACATTCTAAGTTTGAAATTATTTTCTTCTTGGCATTAAATGCATTCCTTTTTATATCAAACTTTAACGTATCATTGTGAATTTTGTGTGAATAATTTCTCACTTTACCGGTATTGAAACCAGATCCGAATTTATTTATCGACATAGTGAAGTAGCACGTTGAACTAAGAAAATCTTGAAACTGCACAATCTCTTTTATAAGATACCTAGGTTTAGTAACAGCTAGGACTTAATAAGTTGTCCTAGCAACAATGTTAATATTTCTGAAATTGATGTAAAATTGTTATTCTCCCCAATAGGGGAGACAATTAAAATTGTATCCTTTTTATTTAAAGGATATTTTGTAATCCGCTGCATAGGTTTAGTTAAAACTATGCAAAGTTATAATTCCATGCAGTGCTGTTAGATCGTGCCGGAATTCTCTCCCCACCACGCGACCGTAGTCTCACTAACACACGGTCAGCCGGTAGCATCGGTGAGACATCCCTACTCATGCGCAACTCCCTAGTCACGCACACCATTGCAGCGATACGTGCGTGTCTCGGCTGCCTTCGCTGGGTCTCGTCGGATTCGGCACAACTGCAGAGCGAGAGAGACCAGTATAGTTTTCTCGGCCCTTTCACTCTCTCCCAATCTTGACTGTCTCTTAGCCAAGGAAGCGTGGCAAAATCCTTTTCAGCCAGCACGGCAAGTGTAGTCCAGTCAAATCAATAAAAATAATTACCAAAAAATCGTAAATTTTTTTTTTTTTTTTTTTTTAAGTGATAAATACTAAGGAGCGAAAATTTGCAAAATTCAAACTCCTAAGGGGTTTGCTAATTTGGGGGGGGGGGGGTGAGAAAGAGATAACCAAAAATAATTCGACTCCTGTACTTCGTAGAATAACAATTTTTTTTTATTTAACTTAGAAAAATATTCTCTACAACTATTATTGAACAATATTTTTTGTAGCGAAATTGATTAAAAAGTTATTCAGGAAAAAGGAATACAAATTTTGCAATTTTAACTTGTCTAATTTAATATTTTGAACCCGGCTATTTTAATCGAAAATAAGTTTAAATATTTTTTGTAGGGTATTTAATTAGCTAGAATCCAAGTGAGTTAAAATATGATTTTTGTCAAATGGAACCTTAGGTAGGGTGCATCGCGCGAAGTTTATTATTTTAAGTGGTTAGGCCACTCTAGAATTTTGAAAAAATCGATTTTTTGTTTTTTCCCTTAAAATATAGTTTAAGGTCTTAAAAATATTTTCCAAAAAATAATTTTTGAAAAATAAGCCTAAGTGCTTAAAATTTTATTTCTGCCGCATTGTGTTTCGGCCGGCTGGTAAATCACCTCTTATACGCTTTGTGTCGTCTGGTTGATGAGATGTAGAGAAGATAAATATATATAGTAGCACAATATAGGAAGGTCGACAACATCTTCTATGATTGGTAGAATTTGTATAATAATATTCTTTCCAAACTGCTTTCGGACATGAGAGCAGTAATTGCGTAGTAACAGTTATACAGAGTGTGTCTATTTGCTAATCAATATTTTCTTGGTTTATTTGTGTATTTTCATTATTTTTGCAATGACTAGTCGAGTGTATTCTCATAAGAAAGGAGTGAGAGGTGCAAGCGGAAGTAATAAAAGACCAAAAATATCGCGAAAACGACCATTTAATCGCCATGAGTTAGATACGCCAATCGAGTCGGAGCCTAGTATATCGGCAAGGAAATTAAAGATGTCAGATGATTTTTACGATATAGAAGTAGATAGTGCTTTTGGATACCGAATCATAAACTTTATAGCAGTTTTTTCTACAATTTCTAACTTCGTTGTTTGTAAAGTGTGCAAATCCGAAGTAAAATTTACAGAAAATGGCATCCGAGGATTAGGATTCAAAGTAATCATAACTTGTGAGACATGCGAGAAGAAGGAAATCCCTAGTTGCCCCTTCATTAACAAAGGTTATGAAGTTAATTGAAGAATTATTTTTGCTATGCGACTGCTTGGCATTGGTTTGCATGGTATCATAAAATTTTGTGCATTCATGGAATTACCCCGTCCAGTATTTCATTCGTTTTATGATAACGTTATTCGGAGTATTTCTAGTGCAACAGACGTTGTTTGCCAGATAAGTATATCGAGAGCAGCGAAAGAAGAAAAGGAATCTTTAACGAAGACAGAAGAACCAAATGGACTCACAGTATCAGGTGACGGTACATGGAGAAAACGAGGATTTTCGTCATTATATGGTTTAGTTACTCTTATTGGATAGCACACCGGCAAAGTTATTGATTACGTTGTAAAATCAAAATATTGTAAGTCATGTGAACATTGGCAGAAAAAGGAAGAGACAGAAGAATACAAAGAATGGATAGGAAATCATGTTAGTGAATGCCTTGTCAATCACGAGGGATCTGCCGGCAAAATGGAAGTAGATGGTGTTATCGAAATGTTCCAGCGGTCTGTCAATTTACATAATGTTAAATATGCCAATTATATTGGCGATGGCGATTCAAAAACTTTCAAAGGAATTACAGATTCTCAACCTTACGAAGATTTTATTGTAAACAAGAAAGAATGCATAGACCATGTGCAGAAAAGAATGGGTACTCGTCTTCGTGCCGTGAAAAAAAAAACCAAAGGCCTTGGGGGAAAGGGAAAATTAACAGGCAGACTAATTGACGAACTTTCAATTTATTATGGATTAGCCATTCGCCGAAATTCAGATTCAGTAGATAAGATGAGAAGCGCTATTTGGGCTACGCTGGATCATAAATTGTCTACAAATGAAAATCCAAAACACGATAGGTGTCCCATTGGGAAAGACTCGTGGTGCTCATGGCAAAAAGCAAGTGCTACAAATAACCTAGGAAGTTACGAACATAAGCCAGCTATGTCTGTTGATGTATACGAAGCCATCAAGCCAGTGTACGAGGAACTCAGTAATGATAATCTGCTTACACGTTGCATTGGGGGCTATACACAAAACAGAAACGAAAGCTTCTATTCAACAGTGTGGGCGTTGGCTCCAAAGTCAATTTCCAGCAGTAAAATCATATTAGATATAGCAACAAATATTGCTGTTTGTGTCTACAATAATGGCTTTGCATCAATCCTACATATGATTCTCACTATGGGAATGAAAATCGGTCAAAATAGCTACAATATGTGCATAGAAATAGACGCTCACCGCATGAAGCTAGCGGAACGTTCGCGGTCTCGATCTGCAAAAGAGGCCCGCAGTAGCTTAAAAACCATCAGAAAGACAGCCCAAGACCAAAACATAAATGAGGAAGGTCAATTATATGGAGCAGGCATCGCCGAGTGAAGGTAAATATAGATTTTGTAATTATATATTTAAAACTTTAAATGTATTTTTCTCGGAACTACATTTTTTAAAATGGGCGGAAACAGAACTCGAACAAATCTTTACCAATCGACTTAAAAATTTGACTGTATATTCGAAACTATATTATTTAGAGAACTACGTAGAATTTTTTCGATATGATGCATAGTTTTTAAGTTACAAGCAATTATTAATCATTTTTTCATCCAATTTTCCGATTTTTTCCTCAAACATGCACAACTTTTTCAAAAATCGATATTTTAAAAAAATCCTACGTAGTTCTCTAGATCGTCTTATATATAATCGAAAAATATTTTAGTTTTTGTTCTAGGTCAATAATTGTACGCACTGCGTTTCCGCCTGTGTACCTCTACAACCAAAACACGTCAACGAAGAAGTGCTGTAATGTCGTTATTTTTCGTTTTTTTCCTTTGAAAAAATTATGTGTTATAGTTCATTAATGTAGTAATAAAGTGCCGTTTTTAAAATTTCGAATTGTTTCATTTTTTTGTCAAAAAAAAAGAACCAAAATATGTAAATATTTTGCCGCTCTAGAGTGGCCTAACCCCTTAATGACTTATTTTGCTCAGCGAATGAAGTACACATCTTTACTTGCTATTCGTTATGTTCAAACATTGAGCTCCTCGTGTTTTTAATATATTTACGAAAAATGCTTTAAATAATAAATTCTTTTCCACCCTACCCTGGAGGTAGAGTTGGAGGCGCATTTTTTTTAACGTGGGATCCCCAGAAGGTATATTCTACAGGAATGCTTTTTAAGCTAAATTTAACACAATTATAACGAAATTTGTTAAAGGGAACACTGTCAAGACGCGCATTTGGAAACATTGGTGGCCTGGCCTAGTTTTGCCAAAATCGTTTGATAGTATTTTATTTTAGTAGTATAATGTGCTAATAATTGCATTTTTTATTTATTATGGAGTCCAATATGTTAATGGTTATTAAAAAAAAATCCTTGCAATGAAAAAAAAAATTTAAACTTCGTCAAGACTCGAACACGAGCCCGCCGCGTGACAAACGGTAACCTTACCATCTGCGCTACATGGCTCACTTTGTGTACTAGAGGCAAAACAGCTTTTTAACGACTTACTACAATTCTTTCATTAATCCGTCATAAACGATCAAGAATTAGCAGCAATAATAAATACATTTATTTATACATCATTATTGCACTAAATTTATTATGTTTTTCACTTGAAGCATACATTTTGCATGAAGATACGACAGTTTAAGGGTGTTCATGCAATACTCTAAATACAAAAATATTCATACGCTCAATTATCGTAAATCAATTGAGTAATCTTATAATATATGTTACGTGTAGTCGAATAATTAATGGTAATTGAGCGTGTTAATATTTTTGTATTTAGAGTATTGCATGAACGACCTTAAACTGTCGCATCTTCATGCAAAATATGCTTCAAATGAAAAACATAATAAATTTAGTGCAATAGTGATGTGTAAATAAATGTATTTATTATTGCTGCTAATTCTTTATCGTTTATGACGGATTAATGAAAGAATTGTAGTAAGTCGTTAAAATGCTGTTTTGCCTCTAGTACACAAAGTGAGCCGTGTAGCGCAGATGGTAAGGTTACCGTTTATCACGCGGCGGGCTCGTGTTCGAGTCTTGACGAAGTTTAAATTTTGTTTTTTTTCATTGCAAGGATTTTTTTTTAATAACTATTAACATATTGGACTTCATAATAAATAAAAAATGCAATTATTAGCACATTATACTACTAAAATAAAATACTATCCGACGATTTTGGCAAAACTAGGCCAGGCCACCTATGTTCCCAAATGCGCGTCTTGGCAGTGTTCCCTTTAACAAATTTCGTTATAATTGTGTTAAAGTTAGCTTAAAAAGCATTCCTGTAGAATATACCTTCTGGGGATACCACGTTAAAAAAAATGCGCCTCCAACTCTACCCCCAGGGTAGGGTGGAAAAGAATTTATTATTTAAAGCATATTTCGTAAATATATTAAAAACACGAGGAGCTCAATGTTGGAACATAACGAATAGCAAGTAAAGATGTGTACTTCATTCACTGAGCAAAATAAGTCATTAAAATAATAAACTTCGCGCGATGCACCTGTTACGTGCGAGCTGAGTTTTTATGTAGCGAGCACTGGTTGATTGATGCTAACACGTAATGCGAAAAGAAAATTAGTTTTTCTACCAATTTTAATAATTGATATGGGATCGTGTCACAGAGTCCTATACAGGTCTTTAAAAGTAGTCAGTATTATATCTGATTTGCTATAAACAGATAATACTCTGTTTAATCCAAAATACACACAATATATCTCTATTTGATTTTTTTATTAGAAATATTACAGATCTCAATTATGAAAGGAACAATTTCTTTTTCAGTCCAATTGTTATCATATCCAGTTGTTTGGGGTATTCAGTATATGTATCAATTCATAACCAATTATTAACACAATACATCCACTAATATATATATATATATTCACTAGTCTGTTTCATAAATGTAATATTCCCTCAATCTGATCACTCGACTAGTTAATTATACCTCCAAAGGTATAATGAAAGTTACTGCAAGTATTTACCACTTTGTTAACTCAAAATTGGATATTTTAGGGGAAAAAAAACCACAACCTTTATGTTAAATATCCAATTTTGGATATTTCAGAGCTCGTATACATCATAAATCTCTTTTATTTAATAACTTGCTTTGACTAGTACTTGTTCAATTAATTCAATGATTTAATATGATTTTCCACAATGATAAGGGGTGGAACAATCTATTTTATATTTGATTTGGATTAACGCTGACTGATTGGCCCATTCATTCACTCCATGATTAATATTTTCCAGTTTTAACTCAACGCACAAAGTTAATCGAGTTAATTTTTTTTTTATTTATTCAATATAAGGATGGGTATTTTAGGGAAATCCCATAATCTTTATATTAAATATCCATCTCCCATACATTGACTCAGGATTACCAGTTACGCAGTCCCTCCTTTAAAACTCACAAGAGCTTAGGGATAATCCCACAACCTTTACGTTAGCTCTTGCAGGTAAGATTCCAACTATGTAACATAAATGAAATATGCACTGAATATTGTAATGGAATGGGCTCACCAGATATCCTAATATAAGTTTCTTCGATGAAGATGCAATAAGAGTTCCTTTGTCGATGAGCTATCTTAAACAAAACGCCATGGAATGGGTTAATCCTTATTCTATTCCTCTTCTCTGGGATAACAGCTCTTACAATAGTCGTCTTAAATCAGATTAATAATAAATTCATCCATCTAACACTCTGTAATCAATTTTTCTGCTCCGCAATCTAATGTAACTAAATATACCCCTTTATTAGAATCTGTGGAGGAAACAGTATTAATATAATTTTATATTATAAATGTATTTTATACAATATTCTCAGCTTGAGAATATTTAACGGGATCCCTCAAGCCCTCTGTAGCCAACATTACGGAACGAAAAACGAGGGAGAATTGTCCAGCGCTATTTTTCAACCGATTTCAATGTTTTTGGGCTTGTTGGAATCGTTAGGACTCGCCGTTCGTCATAAATAAAGCCGTATTTTCTAAAAAACGTAAAAAAATAAAATTGTTTAAAAATTCGCATTAATAATATTTAAACGCAAAACAAATCGAAAAATCGGGTTTCTTTATGACGAGGTGCCAGACCTAACGATTCCAACAAGCCCAAAAACATTGAAATCGGTTGAGAAATAGAGCCGTACCATTGTCCCGCGTTTCTGAGGTGGACGAAAACCAAAAATTTGTAGGAAGGCAGCTAGGCTTCCGCCCCTCTCGCCGCTCACGCTAACGTGTTCCCCCACTCCAGCATCGAAACTTACTGCGAAACTTTCCTCATATTTACGCTATTCCCCTATCTATAGCTATACACATATAAATACCGCTAAAATAATTTGGAGAACATTTCATTTCGCCGATATAATGAAATTGCTAAAAATGCAATTATCATTTTGAAATAAAATTGTAGAAAAGGAGATTTCGTAATGCTTGAAATATAGGGCATACGGCGAAACGCGGGACAATGGTACAGTCGTATTTTTCAACAGAATATGATGAGACTAGTAATAATTAAAGCCATTCTTCATGTAGATTGTCCTAAAGAACTCGCATTTTCGATAAAGCTTATAGTTTTTCAGCTATGAACGTTTGAAGTTGCACGGCGCACAAATACATATTTCTTCTCTCGCGTAGATCAGCTGTTGCGCACGTCCATCTTAAATCGTTCATAACTGGAAAACTATAGGATTTATCGAAAATGCGAGCTCTTTGGGACAATCTACATGAAGAACGGCTTTAGTTATGACTATTCTCATTAAATTCTATTGAGAAATGCGCCTGTACCATTGTCCCGCGTTTTGCCGGAATTTCAGGTCTTCAAGCGTCACTGACTCGTTCATTATGCTATTTATTTCGGAACAAATAAAAGTACGATTGCACATTGAGAAATTACATTAGAAGCTCTCGATAATGTACATGCTGCTATGAGTATTTCTTAATCTTATGAAGCTTGTCGTAGAAGGTGCAATGCAATAAATTTAGAAGGGCAATTTCGCGATTGAAAATAAGACCCACGTACATACATGCTAAACGCTATGTGTGTTTGTTTACAGTACACTCTACGAGTCACTAACACAGTCACACCCGTATGCATGTAGGCCTACTATGCTGGTTTACATACGCTGGACAAGGCAACAAGCTGCAGAGGGGAAAGGGGAAGCCAACTTTATTTACTCCGAGTACGCATCTTGTTACAGTTTGCATTATAATGACCAAAAGAAGCGTAGCAAAATTATGAAAATATCATAAAAGCGTCTCCCCTTTTCACGCTCTATTCAATGATGCTACCCAAGTTGTTGGTACATTTTTACTTTGCTCGGAATAAATAGCATAATGAACGAGTCAGTGACGCTTGAAGACCTGAAATTCCGGCAAAACGCGGGACAATGGTACAGGCGCATTTCTCAATAGAATTTAATGAAACTAGTCATAACTAAAGCCGTCTTCATGTAGATTGTCCCAAAGAGCTCGCATTTTCGATAAATCCTATAGTTTTCCAGTTATGAAGATTGAAGATGGACGTGCGCAACAGCTGATCTACGCGAGAGAAGAAATATGTATTTGTGCGCCGTGCAACTTCAAACGTTCATAGCTGAAAAACTATAAGCTTTATCGAAAATGCGAGCTCTTTAGGACAATCTACATGAAGAATGGCTTTAATTATTACTAGTCTCATCAAATTCTGTTGAAAAATACGACTGTACCATTGTCCCGCGTTTCGCCGTATGCCCTATATTTCAAGCATTACGAAATCTCTTTTTCTACAATTTTATTTCAAAATGATAATTGCATTTTTAGCAATTTCATTATATCGGCGAAATGAAATGTTCTCAACATTATTTTAGCGGTATTTATATGTGTATAGCTACAGATAGGGGAATAGCGTAAATATGAGGAAAGCTTCGCAGTAAGTTTCGATGCTGGAGTGGGGGAACACGTTAGCGTGAGCCGCAAGAGGGGTGGAAGCCTAGCTGCCTTCCTAAAAATTTTTGCTTTTCATCCACCTCAGAGACGCGGGACAATGGTACGGCTCTATTTCTCAACCGATTTCAATGTTTTTGGGCTTATTGGAATCGTTAGGACTCGCCTTTCGTCATAAATAAAGCCGTATTTTCTAAAAAACGTAAAAAAATAAAATTGTTTAAAAATTCGCATTAATAATATTTAAACGCAAAACAAATCGAAAAATCGGGTTTCTTTATGACGAGGTGCCAGACCTAACGATTCCAACAAGCCCAAAAACATTGAAATCGGTTGAGAAATAGAGCCGTACCATTGTCCCGCGTTTCTGAGGTGGGCGAAAACCAAAAATTTGTAGGAAGGCAGCTAGGCTTCCGCCCCTCTCGTGGCTCACGCTAACGTGTTCCCCCACTCCAGCATCCAAACTTACTGCGAAGCTTTCCTCATATTTACGCTATTCCCCTATCTGTAGCTATACACATATAAATACCGTTAAAATAATGTTGAGAACATTTCATTTCGCCGATATAATGAAATTGCTAAAAATGCAATTATCATTTTGAAATAAAATTGTAGAAAAGGAGATTTCGTAATGCTTGAAATATAGGGCATACGGCGAAACGCGGGACAATGGTACAGTCGTATTTTTCAAAAGAATTTGATGAGACTAATAATAATTAAAGCCATTCTTCATGTAGATTGTCCTAAAGAGCTCGCATTTTCGATAAAGCTTATAGTTTTCTAATTATGAACGATTGAAGATGGACGTGCACAACAGCTGATCTACGCGAGAGAAGAAATATGTATTTGTGCGCCGTGCAACTTCAATCGTTCATAGCTGAAAAACTATAAGCTTTATCGAAAATGCGAGCTCTTTAGGACAATCTACATGAAGAATGGCTTTAATTATTATTAGTCTCATCATATTCTTTTGAAAAATACGACTGTACCATTGTCCCGCGTTTCGCCGTATGCCCTATATTTCAAGCATTACGAAATCTTCTTTTCTACAATTTTATTTCAAAATGATAATTGCATTTTTAGCAATTTCATTATATCGGTGAAATGAAATGTTCTCAACATTATTTTAACGGTATTTATATGTGTATAGCTACAGATAGGGGAATAGCGTAAATATGAGGAAAGCTTCGCAGTAAGTTTGGATGCTGGAGTGGGGGAACACGTTAGCGTGATCCACGAGAGGGGCGGAAGCCTAGCTGCCTTCCTACAAATTTTTGGTTTTCGTCCACCTCAGAAACGCGGGACAATGGTACGGCTCTATTTCTCAACCGATTTCAATGTTTTTGGGCTTGTTGGAATCGTTAGGCCTGGCACCTCGTCATAAAGAAGCCCGATTTTTCGATTTGTTTTGCGTTTAAATATTATTAATGCGAATTTTTAAACAATTTTATTTTTTTACGTTTTTTAGAAAATACGGCTTTATTTATGACGAAAGGCGAGTCCTAACGATTCCAATAAGCCCGAAAACATTGAAATCGGTTGAAAAATAGCGCTGGACAATTCTCCCTCGTTTTTCGTTCCGTAATGTTGGCTACAGAGGGCTTGAGGGATCCCGTTAATGAAAATTAATAAAAGTATTTTTGTTTTATTTTATTTTAATATTATGCGAGGGATAACTCAGCAAAGAAAAGATTAATTTTTACAAAATTAATTAAATAAATATATCTTTAAATAGAATATACTAATCATTAGTTAATTAATTCAAGTATTTGAAATAAGAACCAATTAAATTTATCAATGATGGAATTGGATAAGGAAATACCGACAATTATGACGCCATTTTTTATCTAGAGTGTGTCTTCGTGAGCACGTGCTGTAAAAGCCGGTTTAGGATTTAGTAACCTAAATCTTCGCCAATTTCGCCAATTTTCCTTCACAGATTCACGGAAGAATATATTAAGTCCCTTGTGATATCACTATTACACAATTTTCGCTCGCTTATAACTAAAACGCTTTCTTAACTATTCTTACGGACTATGCCTACGCACCTCGCGACTGTTCAGACAGGAGTGGGGACTCGCCGGCCGGCTAGTTGAGGTAGACTCGTTACTAGAGCGCGTTTGCAAATTATCTAGTTAAGGCCCGTTGGGTGTGTTCAGAAATTAACTTTATGTTGAATTTATTATAAATGAATTCAGAAACCGTACTACACGTCTGCTTAGGGATAATCCCACAAACTTTATGTTAGCATCCGTGCAACACAACTCTTCACTACATGCTTAGGGCAGTTATATATATATATATATATATATATATATATATAAGAAGATAATATAAAGTAAAAAAAATTATTTTACGATAGTGACGCTGGAACGTCACACACCCTACCTAAGGTTCCATCTGACAAAAATCATATTTTAACCAACTTGGATTCTAGCTAATTAAATACCCTACAAAAAATATTTAAACTTATTTTCGATTAAAATAGCCGGATTCAAAATCTTAAATTAAATAAGTTAAAATTGCAAAAATTGTATTCCTTTTTCCTGAATAACTTTTTAACCAATTTCGCTACAAAAAATATTGTCCAATAATAGTAGTAGAGAATATTTTTCTAAGTTAAATAAAAAAAAAATGTTATTCTACTAAGTACAGGAGTCGAATTATTTTTGGTTATATCTTTTTCACCCACCCCCCCCCCCCCCAAATTAGCAAACCCCTTAGGAGTTTGAATTTTGCAAATTTTCGCTCCTTAGTATTTACCACTTAAAAAAAAAAAAAAAAATTTACGATTTTTTGGTAATAATTTTTATTGATTTGACTGGACTACACTAGCCGTGCTGGCTGAAAAGGATTTTGCCACGCTTCCTTAGCTAAGAGACAGTCAAGATTGGGAGAGAGTGAAAGGGCCGAGAAAACTATACTGCTCTCTCTCGCTCTGCAGTTGTGCCGAATCCGACCGAGACCCAGCGAAGGCAGCCGAGACACGCACGTATCGCTGCAATGGTGTGCATGACTAGGGAGTTGCGCATGAGTAGGGATGTCTCACCGATGCTACCGGCTGACCGTGTGTTAGTGAGACTACAGTCGCGTGGTGGGGAGAGAATTCCGGCACGATCTAACAGCACTGATTCCATGCTCGATGGAAAGTTAATTCCTTGCACAACATCAGCAACTTATCACAATAGCTATCTACAATTTAACTAACGAGAAAAGGGGAGATTGCGGTAGCCACCTAGCGGCAATTACTGGTACTATCAATTAAATTGAACTAGTTCACCCGTGTGTGTGTGTGTAACTACGTAATATTAAAATACCGTTAGCGCGAAAGGAGATTAAGGAAGGCAGTCACCTAGCGGTGACCACTGGAACTAGCAATTAACTCAACCTAGTTTATCTGTTCAGCAGAGTCGGAAATAGTTAGGCTACGTAAGGTAACTAACCATCGACTTCGAAGGGTGAAAAAACCTTCCCTCAACTAGGGCCCCGTAGGATAACTTAGGTCCCCGTAGGATAACTAACCAACGGTACCATAGGGTGAAAAATACCCACTCCCTAACCAAACTCGGTCCCACTATAAGACCTTCCAACTGTGACATAGGGTGAAAAATACCCCCACCCTCCCTAACCAAACTCGATCCCACTATAAGACCCTTTCCTTCCTCATCCCCACCACTACCATACTAAGAGAGTCTTATCCCTACCTATCCCCCTTCCACACCACAAAACAGCTTCCCCCACTCCCTGTCATCGGAACCGCATTGCTCCTCTACTTCATTAAATTCAATGTCAGTTCCAATTCACATTGTCTCTTATAGGTAATAATGAATTATTTTTTTTCTTATGTTTAAACAGTGTGCTATTATTGCAATATTTAAAAATCAATCATTTCATCTTTGCAGAAAGTGGAGTCTAGTCATTATTTAGTGGAATAGGACGGTGGAAAAAATATATATCCTACTAACTGCCGATTGATAGAAGTTTAAATATCAGTTAACCCGTTTCATGTCAAAATGGCATAAATTTAATCTTCTTTTCTTTTGAGTCATTTTCATAGTAATCTTTTATATATCTTTTCGGAACTTGGTACCACAACATTTTAAGATGTGCTCTTTAGAAATCCAATACAATATTTTTCATATCTTCGTCCATTTTACCGTTATTCCAGTTTATACTACAAAATGTGCGAAAAAAATCGCATTTCGAGCAGTAATTTTCTATTTTTCCTCATGATAACATTAACGAATCATCTTAGCATTTTGGATCTAGTGGCATAATGACTTTATTTAAAAGATGAGTCTATATAGACACAATAGTACAAGATGGCCGCCATGATATGGCGAGTTTTTTAAGAAATTAGCGTACTCATTCATAGAATGTAATATATGAAAATAGCAAAATAAAATTTTTTTCAGATGAAGACAAAATTAAAAATATAATTAAATTAGACATTATTCGAAGTTTGTAACTTTTACGGGGTGAAATTTGAAAAATGTAATCTCATAAGCAAATTATGGTAGAGAAAGATTATAAAAATGTAAAAGGAATCTGGAATTATTACTCTTCTGTGTATTTAGCCCTATTTAGTGATTATTTATTTCTTGAGACACAGTTAAACGCTATATATAGAAAATTAAATGTAAATTTACCATAAATAATGGCATAAACTACATAAAACGCTAATTTCTTGAAAAACCCGCCATATCTTGGCGGCCATCTTGTACTATTGTGTCTATATAGACTCATCTTTTAGATAAAGTCATTATGCCACTAGATCCATAATGCTAAGATGATTCGTTAATGTTATCATGAGGAAAAATAGAAAATTACTGCTCGAAATGCGATTTTTTTCGCACATTTTGTAGTATAAACTGGAATACCGGTAAAATGGACGAAGATATAAAAAATATTGTATTGGATTTCTAAAGAGCACATCTTAAAATGTTGTGGTACCAAGCTCCGAAAAGATATATAAAAGATTACTATGAAAATGACTCAAAAGAAAAGAAGATTAAATTTATGCCATTTTGACATGAAACGGGTTAACTGATATTTAAACTTCTATCAATCGGCAGTTAGTAGGATATATAATTTTTCCACCGTCCTATTCCACTAAATAATGACTAGACTCCACTTTCTGCAAAGATGAAATGATTGATTTTTAAATATTGCAATAATAGCACACTGTTTAAACATAAGAAAAAAAATAATTCATTATTACCTATAAGAGACAATGTGAATTGGAACTGACATTGAATTTAATGAGGTTTGAACATTGTGTGTAAACAATAGCAATTACGCCTGAAACAACCAATTTCATCCATCTTGCTGTAATAAATTCAATTTTAGAAGCATATGCTTTTCTTCGCTCCTGACTCTGTATATGTATATGCTGATTATGTCTAGTCCCTTACGTCCAAAATGAATGGATCTTCATTTGTAAAAGTAAAATCAATAAATTAATTATATTAATTTAAAGTAAAAATAATCTTTGAAAGGATAATTCATTATTAAATAATAACCTGGATATCATTGCGCAGAGCAATAAACTGTTAAGAAATAACGTTAAGCTAACACTGTGAAAAAAGTTACCCTAAAGTTGTAAAAATATAAGTATTTTCAGTCATATTGTATTCTCTAAGGTATTTTAATTATTATTTTTCTGGCAACGTAAGCTTATATGATAACTTTTAGTAGCTCATTGTTGAGGGGAATTCAGTCTGAAAGTTATAATTATACATATAAATATCTTGTACATATTCCTAAGATCTTAACATAAGGTAATGTGTTTTTTAAAAATAACATATTTTAAAAATCTAAGGATTCAACAGTGTCTTACTATAAATTATAAAATGCATTACACACTTTGCTAAACGAATTCTATCTATTTGTTTTAAATCTAGGATAAATGACAGTTGTACATTTTAAAAATTCTACATACATGTTTAATGAATTTTTTATCTTTTAAGGCAAGTTGTAGATGATGAGCAATTTCTTCTTTACTTAGATAGTTCCAAATTTATTCTATATTATTATTCCCTTCAATTAACCTAGAAAAGATAATGAACACTCACAAAGTATTTCAATCTTTCATTATAATTTATTATTATTTCAACACAGATACTTATCTAATTAATATTTCATGAATATATCTCCGTTGTAGACGTGACAAAGACTGACATTAAAATTATTTTTAACTTCTCTTTCAATATGAATAAAAACATAACATTTTCTGAAACGCTACTATTAATATTTTTGTCAAGAGACTGTACATTGACATTTCAGCCCACGCTATTTCAAATTTTCGAATAAGGTTGCCCTCACTGATGTCTCTATGAATATATATTTAAATAGAAGGGAACACGCACCTTAAACATTTTTCGGGCATTTTTCCTACTAACGTCAAATATATCATACAAATTTATTTTTCATAATTATACCAGCAATCAGAAAAAATATGAAGTAAATCAAAATATTTCATGGAGTGAAAGAGAGAAAATTTGATTAGGAAATCTAAATGACCAAATACTTTTCAACGACGAAATATAGAGAAAAATATTCCCAATATCACCTTTCGAATTATTTCAGCTTTTTTTTCTTTTAAAAAAAATTATTTTATTGAAGCTACTGAAGATAAAAGATTCGATTTATCTATAGAAGAACTGAATACTTTTGTAGGAATATTCTTGTTAGTAGTGGTAGCTAGGCGGTTCCTGTGACATGGGGGTGAGGGGGTGTGGGTGTGCGGGGGGAAGTGTCTCTGTGATATTGTGGTGAGGGTGGTGCGGGTGTGCGGGGGGAAGTGTCTTAAGAGCTGGGATATATTGGGTGATGAGGGGGAGTGCGGGTGTGCGGAAGAAGTGCCTTGGCTGTGGGGAGTGTGTGTGTGAGAGAGAGAGAGAGATCCCTCTCACCCTCTCTTTATCTCTTAGTCTTCACCCCTCTCCCATCACCCTAGGGCCCGAATGGTTAGTTATCATGACAGTTACCCAGAGAACTTTTTTGTATTTTAGTTAGTGGAGGAAAAAGTTTCAATTTTCTCCACTAGGTGGCGATCACGAAATTTACTGGGGCAGCTACACCGCTAGGGGTCCTCACCATCTTACCGACTGCCATTTTTTCTTAGGCCTGCCCTCGGAGGGTCTTTTCTCCCTCCACTTACTTATTTAGACCCTCCCACTATTTTCCTACTGTGGACCCGCCATTTAACATGATTTCACATTTTTTCTTTTATGAGTTAGTAATAATTATAAAGTAATTTTTTCATTATTTTTCTTTGTTCTTTTTTTCTTTTACGGAATAAATGAAGGGAAATAGGAGTAGGGGAAAAGAAAGACACATTTAAATAAAAATTATCATATAATTAAAAACGTACATGAAACTTATATAAAAACTAATATACAATAATATTTAGCCCATTCAGCTAATAACAGCTTCGAAAACATAAAAGATTTATTAATACCAAATAAATTGCGAACCTAATTTTTAATATTTACCTTTTATTTGTTTCCACACCCACTTTGCGAAAATATTCACTTCTTGGGCCACACAGTGGACTGGCTTGTACTTTCTCGTATACAATAATTTATACAAACTACACGTTTGCGTATACGTTCTACATTCATTTATTAATATATCGAATTTGGGACAGTTGTGTACTTCTAAGTTCATACTGATAATCCCCAGTGGATTTAAAACATCTCGTTCAATGTGGCCTCCTTTGTATGCCACTATCGGCCGTTAACAGTCGTTGTTGATTTGATTGATAGAATCAAATAAGTCATGTTGGTTGTATTTTTCACAACCAACAATTCCGTGTTCAATTCCGTGTACATTTTTAAACACAAAACTCACTGTCTTTTTATCACTCAAATTTAATTTTTCATAGGGCACGCTGACACTAAACGCCCCGTAATGCGTATAATTATTAGTCAAATTTTGTATAGCTATTTCTTTGTAGATTATTTTTTTATTGACCATAAAGCCATCAATGTCAATGATATGTGTAATTTCGTTTAAACGAATCATTGTGGCAGAGTAGCTTAAGAGTCACTAGCTTAACTTGAACTGAACATTTTCTGAACTGAAGACTACCCTACACGCTCCTCAAGATTTTTTAAATGCTGTAAGGGATGTGAAAAATTTGATCTGTGGTGGGAGGTGACTAACCAGACACTCTTAGAAACACTATTGGTCCAAAAAGAGAGAGAATAGTTAAGAGGATAGTGGGAGAATTGAAATACTTGGTTTGAAGAGCAGGGGAAAACTTTAGAGAAACAAAAAAAGAATATATTTAAAATAAAGGCAAAGTGTAATAAATTTAGTATTAAAAACGCTAACATCATGATCCCAACGTTTGTCGATTTTCAAGGATTCCATTTAATGGATAAGACATTTATAGTTAAAGAATTTGCAGTTTTACAAGAACTAAAAGTGCATCATATTTTATTTTCACCCCCCTTTCCACATACTTGGTTAAGTGAAGAGGAGAGAAAGGAAACAGAGTAAGTATATTTTATAAAAAACAATAACGAATTATTATTTTCAATGAATAAGGAATTTCTTTTTCAGTTCAATCTTTTTCAATCATCATGGCTTAAATTGGATGGATGGTTATTCACCATATTATAAATATAAAGATATTATAAAAAAAATATGTATATAAGGATACGGTTTTTGTAAAAGGGGTGGAAAAGTTAAATTGGTTAAGGAGTATTTGTGATTTAGAAATTAGTAATGTAGATGAATATGTGTGGGGAAATTATAATTTAGAAGATGGTTTATATAATTCACAACTTCCTATTTGCATGAGTCATGAGGGTATATGCGCACTGAGAAGTGTATATTATATGAAATATATGTATGAATAAAAAATCTAGAATATATGTATATTTTAAACTTGAATGCATTCTTTTTACTTCAACGCGCAACCTGATCCGTAAAATATTTATATTACTGAAGTGTCTCGGAGACTGATTATTTGAAGGACTCTCCATCTAAGGTTTTTTATTAGTTTCACGCTGATCATTTAAACGGAAAGAACTACGATGTCGCTTATTAAAAGAGTTTTAAATAGTCAGGATGATTATCGTGAGTGGGTACGTGATTGTCGTGATTACATTAAAAAATTGAGAGTTGCTAGCCGCAATGCATGTATAGAGGCAAGGCAGAAAATTGTTACGGAAATTGCTCAGATACAGTGCCTATTAATCAGAGCAGCAAGAGAAAAAAATTATTCTTCAAATCACGCTCCTAAGAATCCCGATTTAAGAACTCAGCAGGATTATCGCGAGTGGGTTTGCAAGTGTCGTGATTAAATTCGAAATTTGAGAGAATTCAACCGGAATGCAACTCCAGATGCTGTACAAAAAAATCTTGCAGAAATAAAATGTATTCGAAAGTTACTTCTCCATGTGGCAAAAAATAAAAATTTAATTGGAGCGGGCATTAATTTGAAAAAGCTTATTTAGAAAGATCTTGATTCATCATTTAAAAGTCGAATGTTTAGTGGTTTGATAGTAAACACTAATTATATCGAACCACATGAATTTCTATTGGCAGCATCAGATATGCTGCAATCTTACAGAACAAAGTATTCAGTAAAGTAAGCGCTGTTAAGATAAATATGGTATTCAACGGACAATTTGTTTGCAAGGAAATTAGTGATAACAAACATATTTCCACAAAAAATGTGATTTTATTCAAGACAGATACTTTTAGTGATTGGTATAAAACTAACGTCATAGATAAAATTTTAACAAAATTAGGTGAATTTCAAGAGCGTGATAGTGGGTGGGCTTTGGAAAAAATATTAAATTTAATTGTGAATATAAATCATTATAATCCACTACATGCAGGCTGTACAATCGACCTTCCAAAATATATTAAGAACAAACATGCAGTGATAAACATACAGAGTGATGATAATACATGTTTTGCATGAGCTGTAACGGCTGCACTCTATCCGGCTATTTCAACTAAACACCCACAACGACAATCTTCATACCCCCATTTTAAATCTGTTTTCAACGTTAGAAGTATATCATTTCCAACCACATTAAGGCAGATACCTAAATTTGAAGAAGATAATGATGTGTCGATTAATGTTTTCACCATGGTGGATGAGCAGGAAGGGCAGGATAATAAAATTATTGCACCTCTTCAACTCAGAAAATGTGAGAAATCGAGACATGCGAATCTTCTTCTTCTCCAACATCAAGGTGCAACACATTTTTTATGTATCAAAAATCTTTCTCGCTTGCTAAATAAACAACTGACTCGAAAAAAACGATCTCATCTTGTTTGTAATCGGTATGTTATACTGTTTATATTTTAATATAATTTTATTTAATGTTTATATACTAATATGATTTTTTCTCTTAGATGTTTACACTATTTCTTCAATCAAGAGACACGGTAGTGTCTTGACGGGAAGTACATATAAAAATAGATAATGACATGTCTATACCGCCCAGCACTACCGTTAACTTATACAGTAGGTTTGGCCGCCTCAATATTCAAACCGATTTATTTCCGTGAATGATCCACTGTCATGATTTAAGTAAACTTTCCTTAAACTAGTTTGGAAAAAGCTTTCATTTAAGACCATGAACATTAAAAACGGTTCATGCAATCAAGAGATCTCATACTGAGTTAGCTATATATATATATCGAAAATGGAGATTCTTCTCCTTCATAATCTTCTTCTTCTTCTTCTTCTTCTCCAGCCAGAGTGTATATCTCGGGCTGAAGTTGGCTGCTTAACGTAGGTTTAGTGACGTCAGTAGACGTAAATGTAAATATAGTTGCACACATCGTAAACAGTATATCTGTGTGTATCTCCTAGATATATGTTTTACTTCGTTTATTACGGTAAATCAGGTTAAGCTGTAAGATTGACAGTATTAACCTTAAAACAATTTGAACCTAATTATGAAATAAATAAATGAAAAAACATGATTAGGCTGTTCTTATTTAAATTTGATGAGGTTATACTCATTAAAAGGATTTTTAATTACATAAAGGAATCATCAGATTAGATAAGTATAACAATGAATTTTATGATATAAAATGTAATATATTTTCTGGTACTTTGTGTGATTTTATTGCAGATTAAATAGTGATGTGTTTATTATCTGACTGCTAAGGGTCGAACTGTGTGGAGTGAAAGATTAAAATATAATATACACCGTGTCTCTTTATTGCTGAGGATGAAACTACGTGGATTGAGTTGCTGAGGATAGAGCTGACTGGATGAAATAAGATTAATATTTATATATTTTTAACACTGGCAAGAAGAAGTATACATTCAACATTTATGTGCATCAGTGATTATCAGGATTGCAAGAAATTGTTAAGGTATTTGAAAATCATATGTTAAATTTCCAGGTATTGAAATCATTAACCAAATACATGTTTAACTGTTTCTTTTCTTTAAACTGATAGGGATTTCAATTGTCCGATAGGTTATATCATACTGAGGATGAAAATATGTGGATTGAGTCATTGCTGAGGATAGAGCTAAATGGATGAAGTAAGATTCATTTTCAACACTGTGCCAAGGAGAAGTATACTTTCAACATTTATGTGCATCGGTGATTATCAAGAGCATATTAATTGCAAGAAATTGTTAAAGTATTTGAAAACCATATGCTAAACTTCCAGGTATTGAAATCATTAACAAAATACATTTTTAGTTGTTTCTTCTGTTGTGATTCGTTCGCAGTTTCACGACAAACTTAAGAAATTTTTGTATAATAAAGATTTATTAAGAATTATTACAATGTCTCTTTCTATACAATTCGTTATCCAAGAGCTATGAGCTAGTTAATAGTGTACTTAAGAGGCAAATGATTGCCTAGAAAAGTCTAAGAGGTAGAAGGACTGAAGGTCCTAAAAGATTTGACTGGTTCCTCTTAGCTGTAGACTCGATGACTTTTGGGGCTGCACGTTTGGGGCTCTTACCCTCAAAGTGCAGCGTCAAACATTACCTTATATGGTAACATTTGCGGGTCTCAATGGTCAAATGCGTCATTGTTTTAGAACATTCGACTGCCGTCGAAGTGCATTTGTCACGTGTCGGGACTTAGCCTTGGCGACAGTGTGAACGAGCTGCGTCTGGCGCTTCGTATTACATTTAGGAATTTGTCGCTTTTAGGAGTATTTCTCCTTTACAATGAGGCTATTGATATTTTAATATAATTATGATAGATTTAGATTTATTAATTATGTCTTCAAATGATAATAATATGAATTATATAATGCTTATTGTAGCAATGAGTTATGTATGTTTATTCTATGTACATAACACCCCTCCCCCCCCCCCTGGAAGAAGAGGGTGGGTGATTAATAATCGGGGACATATTGAAAATTTGCCGCTTGCTCAGGTTTGACGATAATCATGTGCGTTGGGGCAGCGTTGTTCGTTGCTGTGGCGGCGGGCGGCGTCGTCCGTTACGATGGCATTGGATGGCAATGCCTGTATTGACCTGACTCTTGGCTTGGGTTTTGGTTTTCTGTGAAGAAATCGCCAGATTATGTAGATAGTTAATCCTATGATGATTAACGTTGTGGTAGAGTATGAGATGGCCATATGCTGGTAGGTGTGGTGTTGTCCTAGGTCTTCGTTTTGTACATCCTTTTCCAACTGTTTTACCTGGATGCTGAGCGTGTTGAGGTCGTTGACCTTGTTCAGGAAGTTATGCAGCCTGGGAATTTTGGTTGTGTTGATTGCTGCTACGTAGTTTTCAGGATCTATGGCTCTCAAAGGGAAATTATAGTGCGGGATATAGTTTTTATGTTGGTTGGGCTTGGAGGTTTGTACGGGTTCCAAAACAAAATCAGTAGCTGTTAGGATACAATTTTTGTATAAATTAATTACTCTGGAGCCCATTAACTCTATATTATAGGTTGGTTTTTGTTTAAGATTACTTCTACAATTTCTAATCGCGGTGTGGATTATATCCACGAGGCTTGGTTTTTCATGGGAATTAGCATTGGTTGCACTAAATGTATAAGTTTATGCTCGCACGTATTTATATCTATGTATTTTAAGTATAATGTAATTTCGCATGGATTAACTGCTTTTATTTTGTTGGATGGTTTATCCGTTGGACAGAAATAATTGTCTTTTATCGTATAACATTTTTGTAGTTCGTCTTCGGTATACTCTGTACAATGCTCAGCAATGCTGTCTATTGCTATGTATTCCTGTCTTAAATCTATTATGGAGTGTAGTGTTGTAGAATTCTGAATAGGGATTGGAATTGGATATAATTGTATAAGATCGAATTCTTTGGGCGTTATTAGGGGTATATGAAATACTACGATTAGTTTATTGGTTTTGGAATAAATTGTGGGTTTCATTAGTTTGGAAATTAGATGTATGTTTAGTGTTTCTAATGGAAAAGGGAATTGCGTGCCAGGAGGAATGTGAGGGATCGCATCTTTAAGGTATTTGAGAATTTTTGTATAAGGAATAATTTTCGTATTTATTACTCCTTGGCTCGCCTGTATTACGAAATTTAGTAAGTGTTCCGTGTCTATCATTAATTCTTCGGATGTAAGATTTATGTTATATAGAGCTTCTCGTTCGTTCCCTTGGGCAGCTAGATCACGTGCTGTTTTTATCAACATTTTTTCGTTCGCATCAATTTTTTGTATCGTGCTATTATAAATTTCTATACTTTGATCGATAATTTGCATTTGTTTTAGGAGTGCTAATTTGTTTGTTTCTACTGTTTGATCTATGCTTTGTAGATGTTTATTTTTATTTCTTCTTCATCGTTACTGTCCATTATTCCGAACAAAATTTTTCAGATTGACCCTACTCCAATTGCTAGTCCTCGTCTGTTTCTCTCTTGATGTAACGTTATTTCGTTTATTTCGTCTAGGTTCTTTTCGGCTGCCTCTAATTTGTAGACGATATCAAAGACGGGGTGGTTACAGATCTTTCTTCCTTCGTGTTTGTAGCAAAGGGTGTGGTTATGTAGGAATTTGTTTAGTTGCGCGAGTCTTTGGCGGTATTCTACTATATCGGTTGTTATTACTAATTTCCACTTTTCTTTATAAAAATTGACCGTGCCGAATTTCTAGTTCTAGTACCTTTCCTGGTTAGTTAGGTTTTAAAATAGGTAAAGTAAAAAGGTAGGAGAGAGGAAGAATATATAATAGTAATATGAAAGGAGGAAAAAATTATAAAAATACCATACAAATTATAATTATTTTATTTTTTTTTTTTTTTTTTTTTGGGAGGAATTAAGATTAAGTTTGTTATATATAAAAAAAAATATTGTAAAGTTGATTATTCGTAGAAGAATTTATTGTTAGAGTTAGATAGTTCTAGTAGTAGTAGTATATAGTGATGATTAAATTTTAATGGTAATTATGAAATAAAATTGTAGTAGGAAATAAATTAGGGTGATTGGAAAAGAAGTTTTGCATGAGAGAGGATGGTATGTGTGGGTGGTCGGGTCGGTAACTACGCGTGATAAGGTTTTAGCCTATTGACGTGGGTTACGATTTTCTTTTTACCCACTGCTAATTCGTAATTTAATTCGCTTCGTTTTGCAGTAATGGTATAGGGACCGTCGCACAGTGGGGAAAAATCGAATTTCAGCGTCGAATTTCGGCGGTCAAAATTGAATATACTGTAAACTATTAGTAATATAAAAAAATTCTGATAAAGAAAGTTATGTAGACTGGCTGAACAAATATTAATTTGATTTTGAATATTTTTGTTAAAGTCATGTAAAGGTCACTTTGAAATTTGTTCATTTAATACCTAAAATTTTAAGATTTAATAATTTATTTAATGAGAAACCTTAATAAATGATTTATACTAGAAAATATTATTATTTTAACAGCAAAACAATGAATTTTTCATTGTTTAAAGCAAATTTAAATATCCAACCCGAATGCTGTAGAACTATTGAATAACATTAACGGTTAATTGTTTGTTTTCCTTTCTAGTGCACAACACATTACATTGGTAGAGTTTATGGCTGATATCTATCTAATCCTCTATTACTTTAGTAATGCTGCAGCATTTCAAAACTAAATTTTCTATAAAAATCACATTCTAATTATGAATAACTCTTGTGCTACAAAATGCTACAGTTTCAATCTTTTACACAATACACATCGATATATAAAGAATAAGCTCTGAGAAAATTGGATGCATTGAGCTGCGTACACTGTTCAAAACTGAATCATGTACAGGTATAGGTTCTGTTTCCCTATACTATCTTGTAGCAAAAATGCTTCTCGCAAAATTGATTCATGTCCATCTCAACTCCTCTATACTATCTTATAGCAAAAATTTGAAGACAACAGCAGACGAAACGCGACATCGACAAATATGAAGATGACGTTTTGGACGTAGTAAAAGTATTATCCAGAAAGCATATTATTTATGTTGGAAATGTAGGGATGTCGAAAAATGGAATGGAAAATAATGCAAATATGGTGCATATATATAATATTATTTATCAAGTATAAAAGGGAAGAGATCGAATGCAATTTTCAGCCTATAAAGAGGAAAAAGCATCAGATAAGTATCGGGAGCAGCAAGTCAGAAGAAAGATTAATTTAACAAAGCAAAATATTCTATAATCTTTCATTTGATTTACTGCTCCCGATACTTATCTGATGCTTTTTCCTCTTTATAGGCTGAAAATTACATCCGATCTCTTCTTTTTTATACTTGATAAATAATATTATATATATGCACCATATTTGCATTATTTTCCATTCCATTTTTCAACATCCCTACGTTTCCAACATAAATAATATGCTTTCTGGATAATACTTTTACTACGTCCAAAACGTCATCTTCATATTTGTCGATGTCGCGTTTCGTCTGCTGTTGTCTTTAAATTTTTGCTATAAGATAGTATAGAGGAGTTGAGATGGACATGAATCAATTTTGCGAGAAGCATTTTTGCTACATGATAGTATAGGGAAGCAGAAACTATACCTGTACATGATTCAGTTTTGAACAGTGTACGCAGCTCAATGCATCCAATTTTCTCAGAGCTTATTCTTTATATATCGATGTGTATTGTGTAAAACATTGAAACTGTAGCATTTTGTAGCACAAGAGTTATTCATAATTAGAATGTGATTTTTATAGAAAATTTAGTTTTGAAATGCTGCAGCATTACTAAAGTAATAGAGGATTAGATAGATATCAGCCATAAACTCTACCAATGTAATGTGTTGTGTCCTAGAAAGAAAAACAAACAATTAACCGTTAATGTTATTCAATAGTTCTACAGCATTCGGGTTGGATATTTAAATTTGCTTTAAACAATGAAAAATTCATTGTTTTGCTGTTAAAATAATAATATTTTCTAGTATAAATCATTTATTAAGGTTTCTCACTAAAAAAATTATTAAATCTTAAAATTTTAGGTATTAAATACACAAATTTCAAAGTGACCTTTACATGACTTTAACAAAATATTCAAAATCAAATTAATATTTGTTCAGCCAGTCTACATAATTTTCTTTATCAGAATTTTTTTATATTACTAATAGTTTACAGTATATTCAATTTTGACCGCTGAAATTAGATTTTTCCCCACTGTGCGTCGTATAGGGGTTCTAATTTCTTCGGTCTTCCAGCGCGAATCATATCTCTCTTTAACAATACTTGGTCTCCTACTTCGTAGTTTGATTCTTGCGTATTGTGATCGTAATAAACCTTCGATTTATCCTTTTCCAATATTAATTCGTCTTTCTTGATGTTACCTGTTGAGCGAATTCTTTCGCGAAGCTCGTTATAGTAGTCTTCAAATGTATATGTAGGTTGCGGCGGATATTTGAGCGTGGTCGGTAATTCAACCTCGCGTCCAAATAGCAATGAGAAAGGCGTTCGGCCTGTAGGTGTGTGTGGTGTAGTGTTACAGGTGAACATGGCGTAGGGTAACCATTCGTCCCAGTTATCTAAATCTTCGTTGACAAAGTTTTTTAAGTATGACGCCAATGTTCGGTGCGACCTTTCCAGCGCACCATTCGACTGTGGGTGGTATGCCGTGGTCTGTATCTTGTCAATTTTTAATAGCTTACAGACGTCCTTAAAGAGGTTACTTAGAAAGTTAGTGCCCTGGTCAGTTAAAACCTTCTGGAGTAACCCATAAGAAAAAATGATCCTTTCAACGAACAGTCGCGCCACAGTAGGGGCTGACTGGTCTTGAATTGGTAAGGCTATACTGTATCTTGTAAAAAAATCTTGGAAGGTCAAGGCGTACTTGTTTTCTTGTTGGGTAGCAGGGTATGGTCCTATTATATCTAAGGCGACCTTTTCGAAGGGATCTACTGGCGTGTCTATTATCTGCATTGGTGCACGTCTCACGTTGCCTGTTTTATAGCGTTGGCACTTGTCACATTTTTCTATGTATTGTTCAATGTCCTTTTTTATATTTGGGCAGACGTGTTTAATTTTAATTCGTTGCAGGGTTCTATTTACGCCTTCATGTCCTCCGAAAAAAGTATCGTGATACTCGTAAAGGATTTGATTTATCATTGCAGGAGTATAGGTCGATGATTTCTCATCAGCTGTTTCTTCCTCGGCGTCGGAGTTAGCTGAGGTTGCATCTTCGTTAGAGTCGGTTGGCCTTGGGGCGGCTTGCCGTGCTCTTGAGCGCGTGTTCACGTATATACGACTTAGCGCATCTGCATTTGTATTCTGAGTTACTGGTTTGTATCTAATTTCGTAATCGTACTCGGCTAACTTTAATCTCCAACGCATCAATCTGGAGCCTGGGTTTTCTACATTGAAAAGCCAAGTGAGTGGTTGATGATCGGTGATGATGGTAAATCTAGTACCATATAAGTAAGGTCGAAATTTTTGTACAGCCCAAACTATAGCTTCTAATTCTTTTTCCGTGGTGCTGTAATTTACTTCGGCCTTGTTAAGCGTTCTGCTGGCGTCAGCAACGGGGAGGTCTTTGCCTACTTCGCCTTGCGATAACACGGCTCCTATTGCTTTATTGGAGGCGTCCGTGGTCAAAATGAAAGGAAGATGAAAGTCTGGGTATTGTAAAAGTGGTGCTGTAGTTAGTCTTCCCTTTAGATTTTCAAATGACGATTGTTCGAGGGAGGTCCAGTTGAACTTCACTCCTTTCTTTAGTAGGTTCGTCATGGGTTTTGACAGGTCAGCAAAATGGTCGATGAACCTTCGGTAATAGCCTGCTAGGCCTAAAAAGGATTGCACGTCCTTTACGCTCTTGGGTGCTGGAAAATTTTTACAGCTTCTATTTTAGTTGGGTCTGGAGAGATGCCTTTGTCTGTAATTATATGACCTAGGTAGCAAGTTTCCTTGCGAAGGAAACGGCATTTTTCCGGTTGCAGCTTTAGAGTATTTTCACGCAGTCGGATGAACACTTGTTTCAGTCTTTTATTGTGTTCTATTAGAGTAGGGGCGTGAATTACTATATCATCTAGGTAGACGAAACATAGGATTCCTTGGAGTCCAGATAATACGGTGTTCATTAAGCGTTGAAATGTAGCTGGTGCGTTTTTCAATCCAAAGGGCATGCGGTTGTATTCGTAGTGCCCTAGGAGTGTGGAGAAGGCTGTTTTTTCCTTGTCTTCTTCGGCCATGCCTATCTGGTGAAATCCAGAGGCTAGGTCAAGGGTGGTGAAATATTTCGAGTGGCCTAGTTGGTCCAATATTTCGGTGATATTTGGCAATGGATAGGCACCACCTACAGTAGATTCATTTAGCTTGCGAAAATCTACGACGATGCGCATTTTTATATTCCCTTGTGCATCGGGTTTCTTGGGTACCACGAGCAGTGGCGCGTTCTACTGGCTTCGGCTCGGCCGTACTAGTCCGTCGGCTTCTAGCTGAGAAATTTGTTTATCAATTTCCTGTTTATGCTTTTCAGGTAATCTGTAGGGTTTCTTAAAAATGGATTTGGTATTTTCTACCAAAGTAATGGTGTGTTCTACCGCTTCTGTAGTGAGGAGTTTGTTACCTTCTAAATGAAATATATCATTGTATTCCTCACAGATTTCTGTTAAAGTGCGCAATTCTTCCTGATTTAAATGTTTTAGTTCTAATTGAGACTTTAGCCGGGCGAGTCGATCGCTGGCGCAATTATTGACAGCGTATACGGTTATGGGAACAGAAGGGTCGTCGCCCTGAGTCGATGGACTCGGAATATCTTCTAACACAACTGTAGGCAAGGGTATCTCGAGTTCTTTCTCCGTGATGTTCAAAATGCTGACGCAGCAGGTAGAGTTGGTTGGCCTAGTGGCACAGTTACCTATATACACTCCGGGTAGTATTTGGTGTCCGTTTACAATGCCGTCCTGTTTGCTATCCGTTAACTTGGCTACTAATGTTTGGGATCTCGGTTTTAGTGATATCGTACGTGATACTACTTGTTTCATTGGCCAGGTGTGTCCCAGCATCGTCAAGGACACGTCCTTTTTATAATGGAAACTGTTTCTTTTCCAGAAATTCATACCGATTAGCCCGTCGGCTATTAGCGAAAAGGTGTCTGGCACCATTTAAAATTTATGGGTTATAGTTTATTTTCCGACTTTTACATGTAGGTAAACTGATCCTAGCGTCTTCACAGGTGTTCCACTTATTCCTGTAAGCGTAATCGGAGTTTTGTCAGCTATCGTTTCTTTGCGCAGAACCCTTATTTTAATTATGGAGATGTCGGCTCCAGTGTCGAAGAGTAAGGTTGCTGGTCGTATGAATTCAGCGGCTTGTGCTTCGATCAAATTTTTATAGGAGTACATAAAACCATGTTAGCGGTTAGATTTCCCACAGGTGTTGGTCGATTCAAGTTTTCGTTAATTGACTGTTCTGGATTATTTGCATTCTGTTGAGCTTCTCTTTCTCGCTTCGCTTTAAGGGTGCGGCACTCTTGGACGGTGTGTCCTGGTTTTTTACAATAATTGCAAGAGGTGGATACCTTGTTAACGGAAGATGAGTGACTCTGAGTCCGTTTAGCGTTGCTAAGTCGCGCGTAGCATTTTTCGGCTACATGTCCTTTCCTATCGCAGCGATTGCAATGGAGGTGCGAATTATTCCGTTGTCCGGAGGGTCGTTGTTGTCCTTTTGTTATCGCGTCTGCCATGGGTCGAGCCCTGTTGAGTTCTGTACTCTTCGTCGGAGCGAGTCAAGGATTCACGATCGATTGCGATAGCAATTGATTCTCTGAGAGTTGCGCGTTCGCAAGATGCTACCATAACTTGGAGTTTAAAATTCAATCCTTTTATGAATTGATGTTTCGCTTGTTGCGTTAACAAATCTTCTATGGCTTCGTTTTTAGCCGGGTAATTTGCTGGCGTGATGCATCTTTCCTTCAAACCTGATAATATGTCTTCTAGTCGAGAAGCATAGGATTGTACCGATTCATCTTTTCCTTGTCGGCATCGATTTAAACTATTTTGGAGGGTTGCGGTAGACCGTCGGGGTTTGAACGCTTCTTCTAATTCTCGTATTAGTTGCTCGATATTTTCGATTACTTTGTGCTTGGTTTCAGAATAAGCTTTGCCTCTTAGTATTGTGAATCTAACTTGCCGTAGAAATTCTTCTCTATCTAACGGGTGTAGATTTTGATTTGCCATAACTATAGAGTTCACAAACGGTTCTAGCTCGTCTGGGTCTCCTTTATACTTTGGAATTCTTCCGAAAGTTACATGTAGGGAAGCATATCCGTGATGAGGTTCTTCTTCTTCCTCATCGTCTAAATCTGGCACGTATCGAGGTTTTTCGCAGGGAGTCACATACGATGTTCGTTGTGCCGGTCTTGCCGTGGAGGTCCTCGCGGGGAGCCTATTAAAATGTTGACGTAGTCTGGAGAGTTCGTCTCTCAGTTTCGCGTTTTCTTCTTCAATTGCGCTAATTTCGCGGGGCCTTATGCTGTTGTGTAATCTTCTAATTTCAGCATCTATGGCACTAGGAGGTACGCTTTCGTCATGAGGAATCGTGTTTGTTGGTGCGTCTTTTATTCTGATAGGCGGATATTCCGCGGTGTAACTATGGTCTAATTCTGGGACGTCGTTGGTCGCGTTGCCACGGTGAGCCATAGTTAGTCTATTCCATCTTCGCGTATTTACGTTTCGAAATGGGGTTCCTTCGTCAGTTTCTCTAAGAGTACGGAAGGTTCTATTCCCTAATTGAGAGATGCAACTGTCTATCTCTCGGGTGATTGGAACACGATTTGGTCGAGGTACACTATGTATCGCGGAAGTTAAACTAGGTTCAGATTGAGTTCGGTCTAAATTATCGGGATTACGGTAAATGGAAGAAATTTACTACTACGAACGCTATGGGCTCGCGGTTACAATATTCGCAAATAAAATTGCTACTGATATGATAGGTACCGTACTCACCAAAAGCTCATTTTCACTGGTTGGCTGGCTGCAAGTTCTGCTGGTTTCCAGTCGTTGATTTCTTGTAGTCGTGAGGTAGTGTGCGGTGTGAACCTCGAAGTTGTGGGTTTGTCGCTCCGTTGCTAAGAAAGGCGAAGTTAGCGGATGTCTCGTTGAGTACCGATGATCATCCACGTCGGTTCGTCTTTGTAGAGGTTGTTCGATCGAGGAAATAAAATTTTCCTGATTTTCCTTGGGATGAAGATTTATGTAGGTTTGATCTTCACCAGTCAACGGATCCCACCGCTGCCACCAGTTTGTTGTGGTTCGTTCGCAGTTTCACGACAAACTTAAGAAATTTTTGTATAATAAAGATTTATTAAGAATTATTACAATGTCTCTTTCTATTGTAACGTGACGAAATCCAGACGGGATTTTGGTCGCGTTAAGAGTCTTGAATTTTTGCGCATAGCGCGCGATTGGCCACATGGCGAGAGCTTTCGGGTAACCGCAGCGCCGACACCGGCGTGCGGCGAGGCTAACATTGCCTGTTAGTGTCACCTTGACAGTACGCATAGAAAGCCGGAGAACGAAAAGAAAGGAAAAGGGAAAAAGCACCAGAGAAGGTATCGGCAAACGTGAAAAAGAATCGAAAGAGGGCAATCGAAGGCACGAGAAATATCTAGAGGGAGTATTGCCTCGTAATATTAAGGTAGGCGATCAGTTTTATTAGCGCGGATTTGTCTCTTGCCCGGTGTGTGTCACTGCCGGGAAGAGACTCGTAATTTTAAGAAGTGCGTCCCGACACGAACGGGCAAAAGAATCGGCTAGCATAGGGTTCGGCACTCGGGCGACCCTGAGAGGTTAGAGTCACGGGAAAGTCGGAAAAGCGGCGAGTAGTGCTCCGCGTAAGTAGAAGGCCATTCGGGAGGCCCACCGTGGGCTTGGCGCCCCTGAAAGAATTAAAAAAAATCTACCGAATGCGCCAAGAGCACCTATAGCAGCACCGCTATTAGAAAATTTAAGTATTTGTAGTAGTCCGCGAAGTAATGGCCTGTTGCAGATTTCCCGTACAGACGGTCGGGAGAGGCCATGGCAATAGACGCCAGTGTAAATAGGTGGAAATATAAACGAGAAGTTTTTAAGACTTATATTTTACTTAAATTTAATTGAGAGATACCTCTTCCCGAATTCGCGTGTTATACTATACAATTCGTTATCCAACAGCTATGAGCTAGTTAATAGTGTACTTAAGAGGCAAAGGATTGCCTAGAAAAGTCTAAGAGGTAGGAGGACTGAAGGTCCTAAAAAATTCGACTGGTTCCTCTTAGCTGTAGACTCGAACTGACTTTTGGGGCTGCACGTTTGGGGCTCTTACCCTCAAAGTGCAGCGTCAAACATTACCTTATATGGTAACATTTGCGGGTCCCAATGGTCAAATACGTCATTGTTCTAGAACATTCGATTGCCGTCGAAGTGCATTTGCCACGTGTCGGGACTTAGCCTTGGCGACAGTGTGAACGTGCTGCGTCTGGCGCTTCGTATTACATTTAGGAATTTGTCGCTTTTAGGAGTATTTCTCCTTTACAATGAGGCTATTGATATTTTAATATAATTATGATAGATTTAGATTTATTAATTATGTCTTCAAATGATAATAATATTAATAATATTAATTATATAATGCTTATTTTAGCAATGAGTTATGTATGTTTATTCTATGTACATAACACTTCTCTTTAAACTGATGTGAGTTTCAACTGTTCGATAGGTTATACCTTTGTCAAGAATTAGCAGCATAAATGTGACAGTAATTGGTGCTAAAAAGAAATGTGGTATGCAAAACGACAATGTCAGCTTTAATTATATGCTTGATTGTAGTTTATTTAAAGCTTTGCGAATTGCTTGTCCAGTCATGCCCCTGTATCATCTCAAGCAGCTGATGGAGATACTGAAGATTCGGAAAGTCAGATGTTGGTAAAAAGTCAAATGTTGATTATCAAATGGAATTATTCATGTTTCTTTAAAATATTATTTTCTTTGAAGAATTGAGATTTTTAAATGATGAATTTGATTTTAGGTTTACTCAGATGTTATCATTTAGTATTTTACAGTCACTGTGGAAGTGTATTATAGCAAATAGTAATACTTGTGCTTTGACTCAAATACATTTGGTACAATTGAATTAATAATCCAAGGAGGAAGGTTCGCACACATACTGATTATTGGAGTTGAATCAACAATTGGGCTTTTACTCTTGCATTCTGGTACTAGAAACAGGCAAAAATGAAAACATTGAAAGATTGGCAAAGTAAGAATAAGCCAATATTCAGAAAAACGCCATCCATTGCTCAGCCATAATTTTAGGATGAAACTCATTGGATGAAATTCTGTAAAATCGAGTTAATAACTGTTCATTGTTTTCCTCTGTTACCTATGCTAGTATTCTAGGACAAAGGCAGTATACTGGTCATTGGTATGGATGAAAAAATGCACGTTTATTCTCAATTGAAACTCAGTCCAAAAATTAATGGTTTCCACTCCACTTTGCAGCACCAGAAATCCGACCAGTTTCAACAGTGTATAGATATTAGCGAAACGAACACATTTGAGGACTCTGGCACAGGAAATGTTATAAGGACGACTCGCCAATGTATCTCCTATATAACCTTTGTCAAGAATTAGCAGCATAAATGTGATAGTAATTGGTGCTAAAAAGAAACGTGGTATGCAAAACGACATTGACAGCTTTGAATGTATGCTTGATTGTAGCTTATTCAAAGCTTAGCGAATTGCTTGTCCAGTCTTGCCCCAGTATCAGCTCAAGTAGTTGATGGAACTAGTGAAGTCCGGCAAGGTCAGATGGTGGTAAAAGTCAAATGTTGATAAACAGTAAATGTAAATTAATTAAAACATACACTTTACTTAATTATTTTTATATGTTGAAAGTATGTTTATTGATTATGAAAAATTTAATCAAACTTTTATTATAGTGAAACTGAAAACATTAAACAAGTAGCTGGGGCATTAATTATGAAGTTCATTTATGCAGAATGAATTACAAATATCAATAAATCCAATGTTTTGACTGTGATATTTTTTCAATATTAATATATATTATTTTATTATTTAAGCACTGCTGTTTCAAAAAATGAGAAGTGTGGAAATTTTCTTTAAATTCTGTAGAAAAATTAAAATAATTATTTAATTTTTTAAATATTATACTCTTACAAAACGTTATGAAATCCCGCAAAAAACAGAGAGACTTCGCCTGTAAAAAAAGGCGGCAAGTACATAAACCATTTAGCATAAATAGTATAGTAAAATTATCCAATTAAAAAAAGTAGTGAAATCCAAATATTAGGCAAGTGTATTTTTTCACCTTAGCAAAAGTTAAATGTTTGAAAAAAAAGGAACAACAAAGTTACTTGCCGGGCCCGTAATGTCCATGCACAGTGAGAAATTGAATCGTCTGTAGTTCGGCTAACTTCAATCTTTATCCTAATATGAAATTTGCTATGCTACGTTATAGCTGAATTTCACACACGATTCAATTTCCCACTGTGCATGGACATAACGGGCCCGGCAAGTAACTTTGTTGTTCCTTTTTTTTTTCGAAAATTTAACTTTTGCTAAGGTGAAAAAATATACTTGCCTAATATTTGGATTTCACTACTTTTTTTAATTGGATAATTTTACTATATTATTTATGCTAAATGGTTTATGCACTTGCCGCCTTTTTTTACAGGCGAAGTCTGTTTTTTGTGGGATGAGGATAAACTTCAATCTCATAAACGTGATTGCAGTTAGCTCAATATAAACGTCCGTATACTGCTACCTGAAGAGGACCGTTGGGTGTCCTTTAAAAATGACAAGAACAATGAGAGGACCCCATTCGTCGTATATGCAGACATTGAATGTTTATTAGAGAAAGTGAATGAAACGAGCGGTAGTAGTAGTATTTATCAAAAACATTTACCCTTTAGTGTAGGATATTATTTTAAAAGAGCGTTCGTGATTCATCGCTCTCAACTTATAAATCATATCGTGGACTCGAGTGTATAGAATGGTTTGTGCGAGAACTCGATAAAATTGCTAGCATAGCGAGCGAAAAACTAAAGACTGTAGTGCCTATGAGAACGCTAAGATTAGTGAAAATTTTCGTCATAACAATGACCCCGAATGTCATATATGTAAAAAGCGATTTATCCCAAATCAAATACGTGTTCGCGATCATGATCATTTAACAGGTAAATAGAGAGGACCCGCTCACAACAATTGTAATTTAAACTATAATGATTCGCATGTTATTCCAGTAATTTTTCATAATTTATCTAATTACGATGCACATTTCATCTTCAATGCGATTGCTAACATGTATGAGGGTTCAGTATACCTGCTACCTGTACATAAGGAAAATTATATTTCATTTACAAAATACACACGGAAATATAATATTCAGCTCAGATTTATTGATTCATTTAAATTTCTAGCATCAAGTTTAGACAAATTGAGCTCATACTTGGAGAGATCTCAATTGAAAAACTTAAGAGTCAGAATTTTCGAATTTAAATACGGAACAATTTAATCTACTAACAAGAAAAGGTATTTTTCCTTATGATTATGTAGATAATCTGAATCGTCTGGAAGAAAATACTTTGCTGCCTCGCGAGTTATTCTATAATAAATTAACTGACAGTGATATTAGTGAAGAGGCATATAATCATGCTAAGGAGGTATGGATCAATTTTCAAATACAAACACTTGGGGAGTACAGCGATCTCTATTTTAAAACTGACGTATTATTACTGACAGATGTTTTTGAAAATTTTAGCGATAGCTGAATGGAAAATTATAATTTTGATCCTGCACATTATTTTACACTCCCAGGCTTCACTTGGGATGCAATGCTTAAATATACTGGAATAAAATAGGAACTTTTCACTGATGTTGAAATGTTGCTTTTCGTAGAGCGTGGAATACGTGCCGGTTTGAGTCAGTGCTCTCACCGCTATGAAAAAGTAAACAATCGGGATATGAATGATTATGACTCAACAAAACCAAGCAAATATTTAATGTACTATGATGTAAATAATCTATACGGATGGGCAATGTGTCAAGCTCTACCTACTCATGGATTTCGCTGGATTGAAGGTACTAACAACTTTGATATCTCAAACATACCTATAGATTCATCTGAGGGTTTTATTTTAGAGGTAGACTTGGATTATCCAAGCGTACTTCATGATAATCACTCTGACTTGCCATTTTCTCCGGTACGTGAGGCTCCGCCCGGAGCACGACAGAAGAAGCTACTTGCAACTGTCGAAAATAAGGAGCGTTATGTTATACATTATCGGGCTTTACAACAATGTATTCGTCATGGAATGGTACTGAAACGTATCCATCGCGGACTAAGATTCCAGCAATCGGCATGGCTAAACAAATATATAGACTTAAGCACACGTTTGCGAGCTGCATCTAAAAATGAGTTTGAGAAAAATCTTTTCAAACTAATGAACAATGCAGTGTTCGGTAAGACGATGGAAAATGTAAGAAATAGAGTTGATGTGAGGCTTGTTAGTAAGTGGGAAGGAAGATATGGAGCAGAAGCATTGATATCCTAACCAAATTTTCACAGTAGCGCCATACTCAACGAAAATTTGGCTGCGATAGAATTAAAAACATTATCGGCGAAATTTGATAAACCTATATATGTAGGTATGAGTATTCTAGATATTTCAAAAACATGTTTATACGAATTCTATTATGAATATATGCTTCCAACGTTTGGTAGTAAATATAGAGCATTGTATACCGATACAGATAGTTTGATATACAGTATCAAATGCGATTACATTTACACGATCATGAGAGAAAATCATTCAAGATTCGATACTAGTGATTATTCGCCTATTAACCAGTATAATTTACCTCTAGTAAATAAAAAAGTGCCTGGTTTGATGAAAGATGAGAATAATGGGAGAATTATGACTGAGTTTATTGGACTGAGATCGAAAATGTATACATTTAAAATACAAGATAAAATTTTTTAAAAATCTAAGGGCATTAAGAGTTACGTTTTCGCTAGAAAAATAACGTTTAAAGATTATAGAGACTGCTTACAAAATTTTACTGTTCATATCCATAATCAAATTTTAATTCGCTCAAAATTGCATAATGTTTATTCGATTACGCAACGGAAAGTAGCTCTCAGCCCATACGATGATAAGCGTTATATCGTGCACGGAACTGTATCGACTCTACCATGGGGTCATTATAGAATAAATTAATTATATTTAAATTGAATAATTTTATTAATAAATATTGTTTTTACAAAATATTATCTTTATTTATCGATGAATTATGTTTATTATCGAATCCTAACCACTTCACAAAGACCTTATCACCCTTCTTACGTAATACCTTCTCAACTATATATACATTAGGATTAACAGTTTTTAAAAGTTCATTTTCGTAGAATCAGCCATATATATCCGTACCACTAGAATCCCTTAGTTAATATGTAACAGGATTTGTTTTTTGCACTTTTATAATTTCAAATATTTCAGATATCCAATTTGGTGTGTAGCCTTTTGCAAATACATTCTTATATTTACTGATTCGTATAAAATCACCGATTTTGAACTTGGCACGACCAACGATCTTTATATTACTGAATACTGTTACTAAGAGCTTATTAGCATGTTCAGGTTTCACATCGACTAGACGCATTCCTATAGTACGATGTTTTCTTGAATTGTATTCGTCAAACAGTTGTTGTATCATAGCTCTCCACTTGTAATTTCCATTCAACGTAAATCCTTTCCACATTTCGGTCTTCAACGTTCGATTCCAACGCTCGACTATGGTTGCTTTCAATACACTGTATGTCGAGAAATGATTTATTCCATGCTTTTTCATAAGCGATTGGAAATCACTATTATAAAATTCCTTGACATCGTCGGTCTGTAGATTTTTCGGACATCTCCCGCTCTTCAGGATTTTCAGCAATGCAGCTGTCACTTCCTTGCCTGACTTAGTTTTCAAGGCTATTGCACAGCCATATTTCGACAATGCATCAATAACTGTGAGAATATAGTGGTAGCCTGCGTCTGCATTGTTTCTCATGTCTACCAGATCTGCTTGCCAGAGGTCATCGAAGCCTCGTATTTTTACACGTCTACGTAAAAAATTGCGTCTGGCAGGCACATGCAACTCCTCTACCAATTGCTTCTTCTCCTCACTACTCATAACTATTCCACTACGCATTATGTTTACAGCAGGTCATCAAGCACTGGCGGCAGTATAAATTTTTTCAGGGCATAATTTATATCGTCTTCTCTATTCTTCACATTTGCAAAATCTTTTTTTGCGAGCTGATTAGAGAAATATTCTACAACAATTTTCAATCCAGCTATCATATCATTTCGTAATTCCTTGTCTTTTCGATCCAATTTATAATCATTATGATCGACTTTATCAATCAATTTATCGATTCTTGTACCAATTTCATCAATTTCATCGATTTTTTTCATTAGAATTGTAAATTTTTCCTCAAGAATTTCACATTTTAATACATATTCATTCAGCTTCAAACTATATTCATTCATTTCTTTTGTAAAGCTATCACGCAGAGGTGTCAAACTACTCATCAGAACACTGATATTCACCGCACTTGTCTCATCAGTAACATCAGATCCCAAATTTGAAATTATTTCCTTCTTGGCATTAAATGCATTCTTATATTTATCAAACTTTAACGTATCATCATCAATTTTGTGGGAATAATTTCTCACTTTACCAGTATTGAAACCAGCTCCAAATTTATTTATCGTCATAGTGAAGTAGCACGTTGAACTGAGAAAATCTTGAAACTGCAATCTTTTTTATAAGATGATACCTTCTTCATGGAGCTCCTCAATTATTGACTGTATCTCATTATGGTGATTCGTATGACCAACAGCAGATGATGTAATTAAAAGTTTTAATCCCTCGACCAGCTCGTTTGGATCGTTCCAATGTACATAGCTCACTGGATTATTATTAACACGCATATATCCCTTGCCTTGTACAAGTCTTGTCTTCGGTGGAAATAATTCACTAATTATTTTCTTCCATTTATGTCCCTTATTCCCACGAAGCTTTCCTGTACTAATGTTATCTACTCTGTGCAGATTAGTTTGAGAAAGAATACTTTTATATGTGTCTAAATCATCTTTAGTATAGTTTTCAGGTTGTTTCATGAAGGTCAATTCAAATAAACCTTTCGTGCCAGGATAATACTCCTTATCGATAATAATAAAATTACTGTAATCATCAACATTAAAAGCACATTTCGCAAGCCACATTTTATTCGTCACTTTATTTAACTTAACTCCAAAATTACTGTCAATTTTATCCTTAGCATTATTCGTCAACAACTCTATATATTTGGATGCAATTGAACCAGACTTTATCGAAGTTCGATTAGCATCTTTTACAGCCTCGATGGATGTATGCACAGGTAATTCTATTTGTTTCGCCAAATCTTGCGTGCAATATTCATTATTCTTCTTTACCTTCTCCTCCTCCTCCTCCTCCTCCTTCTCATCATTATCTACCAGAGAAAGGTACTGTGTTTCGTGCGACTGCGAATATTCCTGCTCATCATCCGATGAATGACCTTGAACGTTAATTCTGGAGCTGCCTATGAAATTCTTCCGCTGTGGAGTCGATGTGAGATAAGACTTTTTTTGTTTCATCGGAATTATGAAAGATTCCTCGTGTGAGGCAAATCTCTTTATAGGTTCCATTTTCATCTCATGTTTCGGTGCAACGAAAATTGCTTAATTATTTTCGGTGAGCTTCTTTAATGGTTCAACTATTGGCTTAAAAGTTTCATTTAAACTGTCTTCCATCATTACTCTGTCTGATTTGAGTGCGCGATATATTTGACGAATTACTTCACTTGCCTCAGCAATCTTCTTTAGAAGCTTTTTCTCCTTCATTTTATAAAGCTATTCTCTATTCAATAAATAGACTTGTTCAACGTTCAAGGTTAAACTAACATTTTTGACTATTAACATCACTCTTTAATCACAGCATATTTATTGAAACCCTTTCGATATCGTCCATTTTGCATTGCACTGTCTTTATCAATTAGTAAAAATCCATAATCACGCTTCCAACAATTTGAACACAATTCACAAAATTTTTCAAACGCCATATCTGTATTTACATGTTCGTTATATATGTTTTAGGTTAGTTCCATCTTGTTTAAAAATAATTAAAAAATTTGCATTATCACGTATTAGATGTTTTGGTATCCTTGCATAAGTCTGACAAAGATAAAAGCAATCAATCTTAGAATGTCTACCCATGGAGAAGTAGTCTCTTATATTGTCTTGCTAATCGGTTGCAACATCATTAAATATGAAAATTGAATTTGGCAGTGCTTCACTACTTTTATAACCTCACTATTATTAGAAAATTGGAAATAACTAATTTCTTCATTGTCCGATAATAGTCGCTCTAAGTATCGATATTTTGGTTGCTGTAACGATTTTGAATAAACGTATAGGTTTTCAAATCTCACACCTGAAGGCTTTCTATAAGGCTCAGCAATACATTTGTTTTTCCACAATTTGAAGGGCCACAAACTATACAGCGTATGGTTGATGGGAGTAGAGGTCCGTGACGTCTCATGCATTTATCGGTTTTTCGGTAATCTATATTAGAAACACGAATACCGAGCGGCTGCTTTACGAAGTCCATGACTGAAAACTCTGTGGTCATACAACCTATTTATAGGAATGAAATGAATTGTTTGATCAGTTCTCATCATGCCGTTTTTAGTGTTAGATGTGTCAAGTTTGGAGGTATTAACCGCTGAGCAGTTTGAATACATACCGAAAATTTTACTTTTAAAGTACTTTCCGCGTAGTATTCAAGAGGTTTGGAATAAATTGCCTGAACATATTCGTGCAGATCCTGAAGTACAACAATATCGCTGGTGTTTTAAGCATCATAATCTACCTAATACAGATCACATTGATGGACCGCTCCCTTCAATAAAAGATTGCTGGGCTTGTCAGCAAACTCTGTGTGAGAAACAGAAAGAAAGTTCCACATGGTAAGCTACGGTTGTGGAACTTTTTTCAATAAAATACTGAATAAATTACCGTTCGTAGTACAAATACCTGGCTACAATTATTGCGGACCAGGTACTCGACTTAGAGAACGGTTAGCACGTGGTGATCCTGGTATAAATCCTCTAGACGAAGCCTGTCGTGAACACGATATCGCATATTCAATATATAAGGATCTGCCACCACGTCACCAGGCTGATAAAGTTCTTGCACAGCGTGCACGAAAACGTATCACTGCTAGTGACTCATCTTTACGTGAACGAGCAGCTGCAGCAGCAGTCTGGGCATCCATGAATGTAAAACGAAAACTTGGCTTAGGCCTACAAGTGCATGGAAGAAGCATGAAGAAAAGAAAAATTCGTGTACCGAAGAAACGAGGAGGTTTATTGAGGAAAAAGCAATTTACTCAAAAAAAAAACGGGGGGGTTTATTACCTCTGCTCCCACTGTTGAATGCAGTGGGCGCATTAGCTGGGGGCGCAGCAGGTATAACAAAAGCTGTAAACGATGCGAAAGCATCCAAGAGACAATTGGAAGAGATACAGCGTCACAATCGTGTAATAGAAGGCAGGCGTGGACATGGTTTATACCTAACCCCTTACGGTCGAAGGGGGGAGGGTTTGAAAAGGAGGAAAAAAACCTCGCAAAAAAAAATAAGCAACCTCCCGAAATCTGGAGCTACTAGTAATATTCAATTATTACATGCATGTCAGGATATACCACATTTTCGAGGAGTTTTTATGCGCACATCTCTACCACAAACCGTACTATGCAATGAGTGTGCAATCGTGAATCTTGATGAAGATAAAGGTTCTGGTACACATTGGGTTGCCTACGTTAAACGTAATAATTACGTAAAGTATTTCGACTCCTTCGGAAATTTGAAACCTCCAATTGAACTTTTAGATTATTTTGGTCCTTCTGCTATAATCTACTACAACCACGATCAATATCAATCGTATGATACAAGCATATGCGGTCAGATGTGTGTCAAGTTTCTACGTGAACAATGTCTTTAACGGTTACGCTGTCTGACCGCGAGTCCATATTAGAGGCAGATTTTTTCCCACCGATCAATCTTCGGGAGGAGCAATATGAACTTGGTCTCGTAGACTTTCAGAACTTCAATTCAATTGCTAATGTTGATGAGTCGAACAATAAGTTTTACTACGATACCGAAGATCTGACTATACCTACAGGTTGTTATGAGTTGAGTGCTATAAATGATCTTTTGCGTACATTGATGCATGAGGCGGATAATGAAGATGTTATTATTCTAAGTGCTAATAATAATACTTTGAAAAGTGAAATAAAGTGTAAATATCTTATTGATTTTACAAAACCTAATAATATAGGCTCTTTATTGGGTTTTTCGTCAAATCGAATTATTCAGCCGAACACTCTAGCCGAATCAGACCAGCCCGTAAACATTATAAGGGTCAATATTTTACGAATTGAATGTAATATTACTGTTGGTGCATATACAAACGGCAAACCTCAACGTGTTATACATGAATTTTTTCCAAGCGTCCCACCTGGCTATAAAATCTCGGAAACACCGAAAAACGTCATTTACTTGCCAGTCAATGTGAAAGTAATTGACCGTCTTACCTTGCGCATTCTCGATCAGGAAAACCGTCTAGTAAATTTCGGTGGGGAAGAAATTACAATTCGATTACACATTAGAAAATGTTAATTTACAAGAATACTTATAAATCACCGTTACCAGATGAGCCTATCATCAGTCCAACAGTTGCTGCAGGACCAGATACATTGGGTGGGGATTACGTTAGAAGACCGCTAACAAGGAAAAATATAGCTTTTCTTCAATCACTGGGTTTCAAGGTCAGAAATAAAGATGGACCTGTTGGACGTAACCGCACAACCTGTGTACGACAATCGCATTACTAAAATGGAAATACATGCTTACAATCCGTATGCAAATGCATCATTGGGAAATAGTGACGGAATTCGAATTCCAATACAACAGCAAGATTTAATTCTTCTACCATGTGAGAGTTACCTTTACATAGAAGGAAAATTAATCGAGGGTACTCGTATTTCAACTGCAACAGCTGAAGATACTGTGGGACTTGACTGCAATTCTATGGCATTCTTATTCGATGAAATTCGCTATGAAATGAATGGTATTGAGATTTACCGCAGTAAGAATGTGGGTATTACACTAGTTCCATGAAGAATCTCATTTCCCTGACTGGGGAGGAGAGTACAAATCTACGCCATTCAGGATGGTTTCTATCAGATTATAAGCCTACGAAATATTTCAATTTTTGCGTACCACTGAAAATGCTGTTGGGTTTTTGTGAAGACTATAGAAGAGTCATAATAAATGCACGTCATGAGCTCGTTCTCATTCGAGCGCATAATGATACGAATTCGATATACTCTTCAACCAAAATCACCGACTCCAAAATTGATGTTCAAAAAGTGCAATGGAGAATCCTTCATATATCATTGAATGAATACACAAAACTTCAATTTCTACGTATTATCGACCAAAACAAAAGCCTCACCATGGCTTTTCGATCCTGGGAACTCTACGAATACTCGCTTTTACCAGAAACACAGAGGCATACGTGGGCTGTAAAAGCTGCAACTCAATTGGAGAAGCCTCGATACGTAATTCTAGCATTTAGAAGAAATAAGAAGAATACACAGCATATGAAGATGCTTGACTTCGATGATAGTTTTGTTCGTGATATTAAAGTCTATCTTAATTCTGAATTTTATTCGTATGATGGACTCGATACTGATACTGAAAAATCACGATTTTCTATACTATATGATATGTATGTTAAATTTATCCAATCCTATTTTGCTGGAGAAAAACCGTCGAAACCAATGCTTAATTATAAAAATTTCTTAGAATATGGCCCTCTCTTTGTCATTGATTGTTCGCATCAAAACGAATCTGTTAAATCTGGCACGGTTGACGTTAAAATAGAGATCGATTGTTCTAAAAATATTGCAAGTAATACTACTGCGTATTGTTTAATTATACATGATAAAATTGTTGAATATAACCCGCTTACAAGTATTGTTAGAAATGTAAGTTAATCGTTAATAGTTAGAAATGTAAATTAATAGCTAATAGACTATAGTTAAGCTTATCATTATAATGAAGGAAAAAAATAATAAATAAGATATAATAATCATTTATTTGTGTTTAAATCATTCCTTATCAATGTTTTCTAAACTAATCTTTTGAAATTTGACTAACAATTGCAAATGTCATATTATTGTAATTTCCACCATGATACGTGAATGTTAATATTTGATTTGAAGCTGCATCTTGAAAATTCTTGAATTGTTCTGGTTTTTCCAGTAATGCCATCATCCTCGCAGGCAAGAGGAACCATTCCTTCGTAACCAGCTTTGCTATTATTCTCTCTCCATATTTGGTTTTAATTTTCGGTAATTCAGTTATTCGGTATGAGCCCCCAATCTCCAAAGTATTCAGTTTTATAAAAGTTTTTGGTTCTACAGTTGCGAGTTCATTAATCTTAGTTAAATCCATTTCTATAATAAAATAAAAAATTTATCTTAGTTAAATCTACTTCTATAATAAAATAATATTAAGAAATGAGAATAACGTAAAAAGAAAAAAATAATTCTTACCTTCTAAAGATTTTCTACGACAATTACGTGCCCGCGTAAAAAAAATCGATCTTAGAAAGATCTTAATTTTGACTTGAAATGTAATCGTAAGATCTTAGAAAGATCTTAATTTTGACTTGAAATATAATCGTAAGATCTTAGTAAGATCTTACATTCGTCTTTCAGGCAGTCTTGCTTTGGTCACGAACAAGACGAATATGTAAGATATTTCTATGATCTTTCTAATACTTGAAAATGGTATTTTTGATTTGCAAATATAGGACAGCCCGCGTAAAAAAATTTGGACTTGCAAAGCGCTTGGATTCGGGTGGAAAGATCCTCGAAAGATCTTGGAAAGGTCTTTCCAGTGTATTGGAAAGTAGCTTGCTCTGTCCCGCCAGCAAGACAAGTTCCGAGCAATTGGCAAGCGCTTTCCAAGACGATTCGAAATTTGAGAAAGTAAATAGAATAGGTTATAATTAATTTGTTTATTTATTTATTTTCATATATTTGTTATTATGATTATCGATTAATACAGATATTAATTAATTTTACTGCATGAAATTTTTTTTTCGCGGTGGGACTCGAACATGGAACCGATGCCAATCTCACGTACAGCTGTCCGACGTTTGCACCATTCAGCTAAACTTGGATTTCTATATCGATTGCTATTTTAACGTATATAGAAACAATAGACAAATATGTCGTATTCTGATGTCAGCGACAAGATTACTTATGGACAACTTTTAAGGCCTAATTGTCTGAAATTAGTAACAAGACATTATAGGGACGTCTTTAGGATCTGAAGCTGTGCGGGATATTTTACGAAGCTAAAGCTAGCGTTCGATGCGAGCAATTCGATAAAGCTCAACATAGCCTGAAGTAAGCAAGCAATGAAAATAAAAAAATATGCATCTTCTTCCTTATTTCACAAGGAACAGATCCATATAGGTTAAAAAGTGGACCCAGCAATGGAAACAGCTGAAAAAGAATTGTGGATGCTTAGAATGCGCTACCTTTTTGCAGATTTCTCTATGTTTTAGCTAAGTTTAATCCCGCTGCTACCCACAGAAAATTCGTCAGTTAGTTAAACAAGTATGCATCTTCTTTCTTATTTCATAAGAAAGATATCCATATAGGTTAAACAGTGGAGCCAGCAAAGGAAATAGGTGAAAAAAATGATTGAAAGTAATAAAGTGCGACTTATTCATAAAGTTTTCTATTATTCGCTTAAATTTTATCTCACTCCTGCCAATAGGAAGTTTGTTAGCCAATTAAAAAAATATGCATCATCTTCCTCTTTTCATAACAAAGAGATCCATATAGGTTTAGAAGTGTTGTAACCGGCGAGGGAAATAGCTGAAAAAATTAGAGAATCTAAAAATGTGCGACGTACTCAAAAATATTTTACGTTTATTATAATCCGAATTCACTAATTTTCTTCGGCTAAATCCCTTGCCGGCTCCATTGCTTAACCTATATGGATATCTTTCTTATGAAATAAGAAAGAAGATGCATACTTGTTTAATTAACTGACGAATTTTCTGTGGGTACCAGCGGGGTTAAAATTAATGATATAAAACATAGAGAAATCTGCAAAAAGGTCGCGCATTCTAACCATCTACAATTTTTTTTCAGCTGTTTCCCTTGCCGGGTCCACTTTTTAACATATATGGATCTGTTCCTTGTGAAATAAGGAAGAAGATGCATATTTTTTTATTTTCATTGCTTGCTTACTTCAGGCTATGTTGAGCTTTATCGAATTGCTCGCATCGAACGCTAGCTTTAGCTTCATAAAATATCCCGCACAGCAATCAGATCCTAAAGACGTCCCTATAATGTCTTGTTACTAATTTCAGACAATTAGGCCTTAAAAGTCGTCCACAAGTAATCTTGTCGCTGACATCAGAATACGACATATTTGTATATTGTTTCTATATACGTTAAAATAGCAATCGATATAGAAATCCAAGTTTAGCTGAATGGTGCAAACGTCGGACAGCTGTACGTGAGATTGGCATCGGTTCCAGGTTCGAGTCCCACCGCGGAAAAAAAATTTCATGCAGTAAAATTAATTAATATCTGTATTAATCGATTATCATAATAACAAATATATGAAAATAAATAAATAAATAAATTAATTATAACCTATTCTATTTACTTTCTCAAATTTCGAATCGTCTTGGAAAGCGCTTGCCATGTGCTCGGAACTTGTCTTGCTGGCGGGACAGAGCAAGCTACTTTCCAATACACTGGAAAGACCTTTCCAAGATCTTTCGAGGATATTTCCAGCCGAATCCAAGCGCTTTGCAAGTCCAATTTTTTTTACGCGGATTGTCCTATATTTGCAAATCAAAAATACCATTTTCAAGTATTAGAAAGATCATAGAAATATCTTACATATTCGTCTTGTTCGTGACCCAAAGCAAGACTGCCTGAAAGACGAATGTAAGATCTTACTAAGATCTTACGATTATATTTCAAGTCAAAATTAAGATCTTTCTAAGATCTTACGATTACATTTCAAGTCAAAATTAAGATCTTTCTAAGATCGATTTTTTTTACGCGGGTGATAGTAAAAAAATATTCTGTCTGCAACGTGACACTGGTACTTTGCACTGCTTGAAGCTTCAATACTGCTATTACACCACAATAAAATATTCTGAATGCAGCGTTACACACTTGAACTTTCGACTGCTTCACGCTTCTAATCGAGACCGAATGAAATTTCCTAATTGCTAGGGTGGGTGACTTTGAATAATATCGTAGGAAGGGATAAGATATACACACTTAATGGATATTGAGAGTAGGGGAAGTGTTGCAGATGAACGAAATTTGTAATAGGTTACTCTCTCATGATTGTAGATTTCTAAGAGAAGTCATTATTTTAAACGTGTTGATACATGTAGTTTTTAGATCAAGTAGTTGTTAATTAAAACAAATAAATCCATTTAATTATATACATGTTCCTTAGATAAAGTGACATCAGTCTAGAATATAAACTTTTCATTGTTTAAAAGCGAGTCGTGAGATACACGTTCTTCAGATCAAATAACTGTCATCTGAAACAAATATGTTTAATTCTCAAACGTGCCATAACACGTACTAGATGGTAAAGCTGGTCACGTTCCTCAGATAAAGTAATGACAGTTTAAAATATAAACTTTTCATTATTTAGAAACGAGTCGTGAGATATACGTTCATTATTACTTGGGTGGGGAATACTAGCTTCTTAAGGACGTATCCTGAGTGCAGCTTAAACTTTACGAGCACATCAATGACTTCTTGAAAATCTTACTTCACACTGTGACTCTGTTTAGCACGTGGGTTCATTTTTCTGGTCTGCTTATGAGAAAAGACTTCAGAAAAAAAATAGCTAGAGGCTGAATGATTTGTCTGGTCTGCTTGAGGGAGGAAAAGTCACGAAAAAATAGCTAGAGGCTGGTTGAGAGGGTAAAATATGGTCAGAAAGTATCGAGCGCATCAATGGCTTATTGTCAATCTTACTTCACACTGTGACTCTGTTTAGCACGTGGGCTCATTTGTCTGGTCTGTTTGTGAGAAAAGTCGAAAAAAATAACTAGAGGCTGGTTGAGAGAGTAAAATATGGTCAGAAGGTATCGGGCCAGTTTTAGACAGCCCTGGGAAAGCTCACAGGAGGAACATTTGGTGGTCCCTAGAATTTCACTCCCCATTGTTTCGCAAAAGGAAAAATAATGTCTGTTAACTATGTGACATGTAGAGCATGTTTGCAGGACGATGTAATGAATAATCTATTCAATTATAATATGCTTACAGTAATTTTTATTCAATATTCAAAAGTTTTAACATATAATATTTTAAAATATGAAGCTATTCCTCAGCCCTTGCTACCCCCATCGTTGTCTCCTCATCCTCCTCCTCTTACTGCGGAATTATCCCGGCCTCTACCTGAATCATTCTGATACCGCTCATCAACATTTGCATACAGCGTGATACTGTAAAAAATCATCAGATTCTAGAAAAATGTATGATACAATCTCATTTATAATAACTTACTATTTTCATACTCCATTCCATCCGTCTCGATTGTTTCTTCATTTACCACTCGTGATAAATTTTTGCATAATTTCACCCATTATTCTTTTAATTATAGGAATTACTGGAGAATTCTGTCTATACGCTAAATTAATAACCATTTGATACTGCATATTTTTTCACTTTATATTTTTCGACAGCTTGTGTAAGAAAAAAGGAATCTGCGTCCAATGTTCAAGAAAGGTATAATGTGAAATTAATAGAAGGACCCATAGGAGGAAAATAGTAGAAGGGTTTAGAATGGGTATGTGGAGGGAAAAAGTCCCTTCAATGGCGTAGAGGTCGGTTGAGAGGGGAGAAAAATAGTTAGAGAGTATTAGGGAAGTTTTCAAGAAGAACATTGACTTTAGTTTTAAACAAAATTTTAATAGATTCACTTGTTTCATTATTTATAAGTTGTAACATTATATCTCATTCAATTAAATTTTTGTTAACATATAATATATGAATCTATTCCTCTTCCTCCTCCTCCTCCGATCACGTATAAGAATCGTCAATCGTATGTCCTCCTTCCTCAATTTCCCTGATACGTTTTAAAAACATTTGTAAGAAGCATAACACTGTTGATAAAAACAAAAAAAATAGACGATTTTCAAAAAAATGTATAATGAGGTTATCTATAATAACTTACCATCTATATCCAACATATCTTGTGGCTCTCGGTCACTTATTCCAAAGAAATTCAAGTGAAACAATTCAATCATTTCCTGTAATATACTATATGTAGGACGCCCTAAAATAATAGCAATGCTAACTCGCATATTTTTTCAATTTATAATTATTACTAACTTGTAAAAGAAAAAAAAATCTACCTAATATTCACGGTTTAAGAAAATGTAAAATCAAATTAAATGGCGGGTCCACAGTAGGAAAATAGTGGGAGGGTCTAAGATAAGTATGTGGAGGGAGAAAAGACCCTCCGAGGGCAGTCTTATTTAAGAAAAAATGGCAGTCTTTAAGATGGTGAGGACCCCTAGCGGTGTAGCTGCCCCCCAGTAATTTTCGTGATTGCCACCTAGTGTTGAAAATTGAAACTGTTTCCTCCACCAACTAAAATACAAAAATGTTCTCTAGGTAACTGTCAGGATAACTAACCATCCAGACCCTAGGGTGATAAAAGAGGGGTAACCCTTAGGAAACTAGTCGACCCGTAGGATAACTAACCATCCGGGCCCAAGGGTCATGGGTGAGGGGGTAAGCCTTAGGGAACTAGTGGACCCGTAGGATAATTAACCATCCAGGCCCTAGGGTGATGGGAAAGGGGTGAGAGACTAAGAGAGAAAGAGAGGGATCTCTCTTTCTCTCTCTCTCTCTCACACACACACTCTTCACAGCCAAGGCACTTCCTCCGCACACCCGCACTCCCCCTCATCACCCAATATATCCCAGCTCTTAAGACACTTCCCCCCGCACACCCGCACCACCCTCACCGCCATGTCACAGGAACCGCCTAGCTACCACTACTGTTGTTATTGTCATACAACATACGAAATGATCAAAGAGAGTATTGGGAAAAGGACTGTCTCGTCACATGCCCTGCTGTTTCTTTAGAAATGAGTCACGATAGATTTATTGAAATAAAATATTCAAATTCTCATGATAAAAATTGTAATGACAATGTCTGAAAAGTTCGCAAAATTTTGAATTTATTTTAAAAAAATATTCAACAATGTCGCTTTTTCTAAACCGCTCTTTCAGTGGACGAAATGATGATTAGATTTTTGGGCGCACATGTCTAAAACAATATTTCCCCTGCAAACCTGACAGATATGGCATAAAGGTTTGGGGATTGTGTAGAGCGAATGGATACATTTTCAATTTAGACATTTATTGTAGTAAAAACGATCAAAGTTTTGGAATAAATTATTTTCGTGTCCACTTGACTCCAGAGTAGTCTTACAAATGATTAATCCACTTCTAGTGGGCCTTTCAAACAGAAAATTATATAATTATCATATTAACTTTAATAATTATTTCACCAGTCCAGATTTAGTAATTCATTTCAGCAAATGTTGTTTTCGATCGACAGGAACAGTTCGTAAAGACAAAATAAAAGAAAAGTATGCATTTCAAAAACAAGCTCCACGAGGATCGTTCAAAGTAAGTTATGACAAGAATAGTAACATGAACTTTATCAGTGTATTTGACTCAAAAGGAGTTTCTATCCTATCTACATCTGCTGGTGTGACTTCTATCAAACTAATGAAAATATATTCATGAAATGTTTTCGTTAGAACAGAAATAGTATTTCCTTTTGCTTTCACGTTAAACAGTAAATACATGGGACGAGTTAATTTACATGATTTTCGATGTAGGAAAACTTCATCAATCATATATAAGTTTAAAAAAATGGCCAATCAAAATTTTTATACGAATTATTGAAGCGTCAGTCACAAATACTGTAACAATCTGGAACATTTGCCACAAAAATCAAAGTACTTACACGGAAACAAAATATTTCAATCAGGAATTGAGTAGAAAGTATTTTTCAAACTCAAAGTTGGTTAATATGAAATCTCACAAGTACCAATCAAAACCAAGATCAGCATGTTATTACGAAGGATGATGTCAAAGGACCAGCATATTTTGCATCAATTGCGGCGAATACTATTGCTTATAATATTTCCCAAAATTGCATTCTGGAAAAGAACATAAAGTAAATGATCGGATAATTGAAAATAGAAAAGGCAGAAAACGCGAAAAGCATTCGTTTAAAAAATGATAAAATCAAATAAAATTAAAATAATAAAAAAAGATAAATAAAATCAATAATGTGTTAAAAACAAGTGAATTAGACTATCGATATTCATCGATTTCCACGTTGGTGATAGTTGTGAACTTTATTTACGGTAAACAGACGATAATAGTATTTTATGTTAATAACAAATTCATAAGAATAAAAGGTTTTCAGAATTAGATAAAGATTAGATGAACATTTTTTGTAAGCGTTTTGAGCTATCTTTCAATTTTGCAAAAATTTTGCTATTTGGAAAAAAGATTCTGCAATACATTATAAAAAATAATTAGCAGATTTCTCTGAAAGATTTTAAGAACCTTTTGCCCTTGACACTTTGCTGATAAGCTTGTAGTTTTCTAGTATAAAATTCATGAAAGTATTAGCAACAATTTTGCGATTTGGACTCCATTCTTTAAATACTAAAACTTGTAACGTTGCGTTCCCACAGCGTTACAATAGCTGCCATCTAGCGGTTTGCTAATCTCAAGCGCTAGATAGACGGGTCGTGTGCGAACTAGGAAGTTATCAGCCGATGAGTTATTGATCGAGGATCGATAACTTGTCGGCTTCCTAGTGTCGCGCGATAGGTGTAGCGGGACATCGGCGTGACAGACGCAGGGCATTACCTGTTCCCGCGAACTGCCCCGACACACGTAGTTTGGAGGTATAAAAGGGTAGTATCCCATATGGCCGAACAGTATTATGGCCGAAAGGTATTATGGCCGAAAAAGTGCTATAGTTAGGTCAGACAATCTGTCGTAAGATTGTTACCGACAGAACAACATTTCTGTGGGTAACTTGACAGTTAGCCGGAGAATAAGTATATGATACATACTTTTTGAACAGCCTGTATCATATACTTATTCTCCGGCTAACTGTCAAGTTACCTACAGAAATGTTGTTCTGTCGGTAACAATCTTACGACAGATTGTCTGATCTAACTATAGCACTTTCTCGGCCATAATACCTATTTATTAACATACAACAATAACAATAATAAATCAAAAACGAACAGTATTTTCATAAGTCTCATCTCTTTACCTAAATGACAAAAGTAATAATTGGGAGTTGATTAGATAATAGCGCATAAATAAAACACAAATCTTTTCCGTGAATTTAAATGCAAACTCTTGCATCGGCGTAAAAACCTCCGATTAAAGGAAAAAGCCGTTGCAAGATCTTAACATTTCAATTTATTCACAAATTATAAGTTAAAATATCAACTATATCCAACAAGTTCATAATTGTTACAATACGACTTAAAATTATAATAGCACACTCATACATTTTGATGTTATTTCTACTCATTCACACCTATAAATTAAAGTGGATCCACTTATCTTACAAAACTTTCCTAGAATTGGATCGATCCCTTTCAAGCCGATCTCTGTTGATTAGTCGCTTGCATACATTTTACACCATTATGCCATTTGAAGCCGCCCGCTGTTGGACAGTCGCTTCAACCTTTTGCTCATATAAGCGCACCTTCACCAAACCTGATGAAAGCAGTCTAAGTCATTCCCAAGCGAATGACGTGTCATTAAACTCTTAATGACTCAAATAACCTCTCCTTTCCTCACTCCTCCCATTTTTTCATCAAAACTCACTTCTTTTTTTTTTAAACATACTCAATGTGCGAAACAGCGTCCCAAGTCGGCTCCGAACCTGTGGTCAGATTGGAAGGTTTTATTCTAGAATAAAATATTCAAAACCAAGGTAATAGGCAAAATGAGTTTTTTATTTAAATAAATAAAAATGTACAAAATTTACAATATATATTTACACAAGAACCGCTAGACTAAAATTATCGACTTCCTAGAGAATTTGTTCTCGTCAAGTTCTAGCGAATTTCGATAGACGAAGATTCCCAAGAACCCCAGAGACTAGAATTCCCCAGAAAGGAACGCGGACTTAGAAACTCCCGGATTGGATAATTTTCCCTGGGGTATTCCCCAGTAAAATCCTCAGCCACGGGAGGAAGCGAAGTTGAAGAAGTGGTTTGGGGAAGGGGAAGTCCCCTTACCCCGCAGCCTCCTTCTCCACGAGCTCTAGTGTCTCCGAGCTACTCCAACCCCTAGGGTGAATCTACCCCTCCCCATTACCCGACTCTTGCGAGAGCCCTGGATTCAAGGGTAGGAAACACTGGGTCCGAAAGAGGCCTCGGAGGCAGTGTGGTAGGGGAAGGAGAGGGTTGAATTTCTCCCGGGAAGTCCCCGGAGAAATCTCCCTTAGGAGGGAGGAAAGTGCCGCAGAAGGGAAGCCCCTTCTTGGAAGGCGGTGGGTGGTTGGGTGATACTTACCAAGTATTTTACCCGATGAGTTCGCCGGTGGAGGCGCTCTTGGATGTCCGTGGAGGCGCTGCCGAGGAGGCGTCAAAAAAGAAAGGCCGAGAAGGCGACAAAAACTGCTGCTGTTGCTGCTGCTACGCAGGCTGTCGAGCAAGTTTGGGGTGCGATGGGTCCTTATCAAGGACCCATCTATATAATTCCGCGGCACGAAACTTGCCAGCGAGAGAGCTGCTCGTGGCGCTGGCCACCTAGTGGTCAGGCGCGCAAGCCGCGGCCGCGACGCGCCAGGGCCAATAGACGCGCAAGCGCGCCGCGGTGCGAGATAGAGAGAGACAGATGGAGCGGCTACACGCTGTTGGTCTAGCCGTCCCCTGTGAACGCAATAGAGACAGGGAGATATAGCAAAAATGTGGAATCTACTTCTCAGCATTTTTGCTCCTCCCGATCTCGAACACTCAAAATTCTTTTTTTCAGTTTATATTATCGAACAACCATCGTACAATCGATCTAAACTATGAATTCTGAACATTCCGCCCGCTTTCGTCAATATTGACGAATCACAATTAAATACTTTAAAGTTCAAATTACTTTGTTAAATCATATAAATTTTTACATCAGTAATACAATTATGTTTCGGATATAAATAAAGGACTTAAACCAATGATGTGTCGCTTAAGTTTATTATTAGCACAGTTTTTATTGTAACTACTCTAATTAATCCATCTGGTCTTGGATGTGTTTCTATAACTCGTCCTAACGCCCATTTTGATGGTGGTATTCTGTCATCTTTAATTATAACCAATTGTCCTTCCTGAATATTTCCCGTTGATTGTCTCCATTTTACTCTTTCTTGTAAATAATGAAGATATTCATTAGACCATCTTTTCCAAAAATGATTTCTTATTCGTTGTACAAGTTGATATTGGTCTAAACGATTCTTAGGGCAAGAAGTAGATATCTCTTCATCTGGTACAATCATTGATGTTGTGTTTATGAGAAAGTGAGCGGGAGTTAATGCTTGCAAATTATCAATTTCATTTGACATGGGACATAACGGTCTTGAATTTAAACAAGCGTCTATTTCAATCAATAGTGTGTACATTTCTTCATACGTAAGAATATGTTCACGTATAACTCTTTTTAAATGATGCTTTACAGATTTTACACCTGCCTCCCAAATTCCACCATAATGTGGTGTGGTAGGTGGTATGAATGTCCAGCTTGTACCATCATTTAACAGGTGATTAGATGTCTCCTTATAAAATTGTGAAGCAGCTTTGAACATTATTCTTAATTCTCTGTCAGCTTCATGAAAAGTAGTAGCATTGTCACTATATAAATTAGAACAAATTCCTCTTCTTCCTACAAATCGACGGAATGCCGCTATAAAAGTGGAAGATGCTAGATCACTAACCAATTCCAAATGAATAGCTTTGGTAGTGAAATATACAAAAACTACTATGTATCCTTTCGTAGTGCGTACCCCCGGCCTCTACTTAAACGAAGTTGTATAGGACCTGCATAATCTAAACCAGAAATAGCAAACGGTCTGGTTGGCTTTACTCGTTCTGCAGGCAAATCACCCATCAATTGTTGAATCGTTTTTGGTTTGTGTTTTTGACAGATAATACATGTTCTAAGCTCGGTTTTAATCAATTTCCTACTTCCGATTATCCACGCCAATTTATTTACAGTACTATAAGTTAAAGTGTACCCACCGTGTAGACATAATTTATGAGCATGACGTACGACTAATTTACTTAAAAATGAGTTTTTAGGTAATATAATAGGATATTTACAATCATATGACAAATCGGAGTTGCACAAACGTCCTTTTACACGCAAAATACCTTCATTATCAAGAAAAGGGTTTAACTTAGTCAATGCATTTCGTTTAGATAATTCTTTTTTGTTCGTTAGAGTTTCAATTTCTAACGGAAAACTATAACTCTGTACCAACTTAAAGATAATATTTTTAGCTCTGGTAAGTTCTAATGTAGTAATAGAGTGACAAGTTCTTTCCTTTAGTTTATTACCGAATCTCCATCGTAAACACCAAGCCGTCACAAGTATCAATTGAAACAGTGTTGAATATCTAATTATAATTTCTGGCTTCTCTATACCTATTTTAACATGCAGTATTTTCTTAGTTTCCTGGGTACTTGGCCATTTATTTTGTTCTAATTTTAACCAAGTTGGCCCATACCACCAAATATTATCGATGTCACCGGGACTACAACCTCCAGTAGCAAGATCAGATGGATTATCCTTACTTCTAACATGACTCCATGTACAGTCAGGAAGTTCGGTTTGTATAAATGATACTCTGTTTGCAACAAAGGTTTTCCAAGTTCGAGGATGTTTCTGCAACCAATGTAATACTATCTGACTGTCGGTCCAATTTGATACCGATATATTCTTAAAAAATGAAATTCGTCTTATATGTATTATAAGTTTTACCAATAAAACTGCACCGCATAACTCGAGATTGGGAATACTAACAGTCTTAAATGGTGCTACTTTAGATTTCGCCATCAACAGGTTAACATGAATAATATTATCTCTATCAACAACTCTCAAATATACAGAAGCTGCATAAGCTCTTTTTGAAGCATCGCAAAATCCAATTAATTGACATTGTACATCATTGTATGTAAAAAGCCATCTTTCTACACGTAATTCAGAGATCGTTGGTAAAGATTCACAGAATTTTAACCATTTGTTACAAACTTCCCCTGATAACGGAACATCCCAATCGCTTTTTAAAATCCACAAATCTTGAATTATAATCTTTGCAACAATGGTGATTGGTGCTAACCATCCCAATGGATCAAATATTTTAGAAACACAAGATAATACCACTCTTTTAGTTACAATTAATTTGAAATCTTTGATATCAGGCATTCTAAATTTAAAATAATCATTGGACGATACCCAAATCAAACCTAATGTTTTAACACAATCATTTTTCTCTGCCAATACCGTCTCTCCTTCATCATGTTTACTAACATTATCTGGTAATAGATCATTACAGTTTGAAGCCCATTTATCCAAAGTTATACCCGCTGATCTCAATAAACCAATTAAATCGTTTCTAATAGTTAATGCTTCCTGTTTGGTATCTGCACCCGTGAACATATCATCAACATATGTTGAATTTTCTAAACACAGTGCTCCTAAAGGAAATTGCTCTTTACCATCATGAGCTAATTGCAATAATGTGCGTATGGCTAAAATAGGAGCACACGATGTACCGTATGTAACTGTAGTCAGCTTATACTCTCTAATGGGTTCTTCTTGTGAAGGTGCCCAAACAATCTTTTGTAAGTCTTGATCTCGAAAATCTACCCCTATTTGCCTAAACATTTTCACAATGTTTGCTGTAAATACAAATTTGAATAATCTCCAATTAAGTAATATCAATGAAAGATCTCTTTGTAATGGAGGACCGGCTAAAAGAAAGTCATTTAAACTATATTGATTATTAACTTTTCTTGAAGCATCAAAAACTACTCTTAACTTCCATTTTAGAGAATTTTGTTGAATTACGGCTTGATGTGGTAAATACCATGCCTCACGACAATTTAATTGATCATTTGGTACTTGTTTCATATGTCCTAACAATTCATATACAGACATAAATTCCCTATATTCAGCTGCCAATCGTTCATCTTTCATGAACCTTTTATGCAAATGATTCAATGTTCCAATAGCTAAACGTTTAGACTCTCTGCCTACTTGAGGTAAATTGTCTTTCACCGTCAATCTTACAATATATCGACCTGTTAGATCTCTGAAATGATGCTGTTTAAATAGTATTTCACATTGATCATCTTCATTGTCAGTTAACTGTTTAAATGTGTTTGGTAATTCTTCAATCTCCCAGAATTTCTCTAGATATTGAACCAATGAATTACTATGTTCTACATGATTCTTTTCTGTATCACTCTGACTGTGATTGACTACTATTCTAGAATGTAATGTTGTTGCAGAATCTATACCAGAAACAATCCAACCCAATTCTGTATTTTGTGCAATTAAATTTGAGTTATTAAATCCATATATTCCTTCATTGATTATTTTACAAAATGTGTCTACTCCAAGTATCATATCAACAGACTGAGTTTTGTAAAACGTAGGATCAGACAATTGGATACTTTGTAAAATTTCAATGTTTAAATCATCCAATTGTCTAGTAGGTAATGATGAAGTCAATCTAGGCAAAACCAATGCTTCAACACAAATAGTAAATCTGTCGTTTACATTTGAACCTATTGTTGGCCTGACTAATGACTTCACTCTACCAGATTTACTCGAATTGACTCCAAAAATTGTGACATTAACATGATACTTTTTTAATTGCAATATTTGAACCCAATTTTCTGAAATGAATGCAGCTTCTGAACCTTGATCAATTAATGCTCTAACTAAATGTGGTAAATTGTACCGATCATATATAACAAGTTTCGCAGTGGCTAACAATGCCGACCCTTGCTCATATGTTGCTGTGAAAGTATTTGTCTTTTGTAGACGTTGATGGTAGTTCATCAATTTTTGTTTTACAATTAATATTTAAATTGCCAGCAGAATGTCCATTCGAACTTTTAGCACTAACTTGACAAATCAAATAATGATGCTTCCCTTTACAATTATGACAACTATATTTCTTTGTGCAACTATTCATTAAATGTTTACCTAAGCAAATGAAACATAAACGTTGCCTTGTTACAATTTCTTTTCTCTCACCAATAGTTTTATCTTTAAACTTGGAACATTTTGACAAAATATGCGGTCCATTACATAGAAAACATTTCAAATTACAATTATCTGACGTTTTAAAATGAAACACTTTCTTGTCTGCTTTATTCTTGTGACTAGTTGATTTTAACATCTCATTATTATGACTAAGCCCTATCATGCATAATGATCTAGCACGTTTCTCTAAGAAAATTATGAATTCTTCAAATTTAGGAAAATAATCAGAGCAAACAATATTGGCAGAATCAACACTCTGTTTTGATTTGGAATTCAATTCATGCTCCCATAATTTACGAGTATTAACATCCAATCTATTAGATAAAATGTGTATAAACCAATCATCCCAATGTTCTACTGGCCTATTTAAGTTATTAAGTGCTCGTATGATTCGTTGTGACCCGTCAATCAAAGTGCGTAGCTCACTGGCTGATTCTTTGATTAATTTAGGTAAATGCATTAATTCATTTAAATAATTACTGAGAATTAGACGAGAATTTTGCTGAATCTGTTCTTAAGCGCTTGCCATGTAGATATATAGCTTGCGTCAGTTGTAGCAATATCTTTTACAAATTCGGCCGCAATACCCGTTAAGCACAGTTTAAGGTAACTTAATTTGGTAGCATTACTAGCTTGTGTTGAATCTACTAATGCCATGAAAAGATCTGAAAAACTATACCAATCCTCAAATTTCCCTGAAAATTTTGGTAAGTATATTTTTGGCGGCAATTTTACGAATTGTTCATGAGCAATAATTTCAGGTTCTATTTCTACATTCCCGTTAACGCAATTATCACTAGAATTAATTTCGCTAAGAATATCAATTAGAAAGTCGCTCGTATGTTGATAACACTCTTGTAACCGCATAAAAATCTTTTCTAATATATATGGTTCCTCTTCAATATCCTCTCTTCAAAGTATTTCCCCATGCCTCTCGCGAATCTTTTCCCATAAATGATTGACATTGTTTAACCTCATAGTAACATTGAGCTTGTGAAGGAGTCCTTGATTTTTTTTCTTAAAGTAGAATCCAGATTCCTAATCTCTTTCTCCGCTGACATTTGCATTGCAAACAGTTTTTTAGTAGGTGTTGGTGCCATTTTCCTTATAGCTTTCCTCCTTTCAATGAACTTTATTCAATTTCTGAATAATATTTACAGCAACTTTTAATTACATTTTTCGATTTTAAAATGTTTGTTGCTGTGCGCCAATTTCAGACACTTAAATCCAGTCAACATATATATCAATACCTTTCACTAATTTTTATTATATTTTGAATCAGTTTTACTATTATTCGACTCTCTGTTATCGTTTTATCATTCGATCTGTTAATTGACTCTGCACCAATTAACGGTGCCTACAATTTTTATGCATCACCAACTCTAACCATAATAACACGATTCACAATTTAACATCACCACCAGCATGTCAAATTCAAACCAGACTTATTCATATAACTCTTTCCCTTGACGCAGAAGTCTTATGCGCATCTTATGATGCGCAGAAGACACTGCGCATGCATTCAACTATTTAACTTTCAGGGATGTGACTAATTATCAGAGAAAACCTTATCCATAACTTTAACTCAACATATAAACGCTATCCAATCTGCTCAACAACCCGTTCCTCACCCGAGGCACCTAAATGTTTATTAACATACAACAATAACAATAATAAATCAAAAACGAACACTATATTCATAAGTCTCATTTCTTTACCTAAATGACAAAAGTAATAATTGGGAGTTGATTAGATAATAGCCCATAAATAAAACACAAATCTTTTCCGTGAATTTAAATGCAAACTCTTGCATCGGCGTAAAAACCTCCGATTAATGGAAAAAGCCGTTGCAAGATCTTAACATTTCAATTTATTCACAAATTATAAGTTAAAATATCAACTATATCCAACAAGTTCATAATTGTAACAATACGACTTAAAATTATAATAGCACACTCATACATTTTGATGTTATTTCTACTCATTCACATCTATAAATTAAAGTGGATCCACTTATCTTACAAAACTTTCCTAGAATTGGATCGATCCCTTTCAAGCCGATCTCTGTTGATTAGTCGCTTGCATACATTTTGGACCATTATGCCATTTGAAGCCGCCCGCTGTTGGACAGTCGCTTCAACCTTTTGCTCATATGAGAACACCTTTACCAAACCTGATGAAAGCAGTCTAAGTCATTCCCAAGCGAATGACGTTTCATTAAACTCTTAATGACTCAAATAACCTCTCCTTTTCTCACTCCTCCATTTTTTCATCAAAACTCACTTCTTTTTTTTTTAAACATACTCAACATTCTTTTTTTTCAGTTTATATTATCGAACAACCATCGTACAATCGATCTAAACTATGAATTCTGAACAATACCTTTCGGCCATAATACTGTTCGGCCATATAGGATACTACCTATAAAAGGACACACTGTGCCTGGAGTATTCCCCGCCGCCGATACAATTCCGCGACTCAGCTGACAGCCGCCACCGAACTGAAAGTGAGGAACAAAAGTGCAGTGACTGCCAGAGAGCCGCGAAACCATACCGGATAGCGGAGAGTACCATCTCTACGGGCCACAATTCAGGGCGAGAAAGAGAGGAGAGTGATAGAGCGAGCGAAGAGTGAGAGAGAAGGAGAAAGAGCGACAGAGACCGAGAGAGAATAAGAAGAGAGCCAGCCAATTGAAGCTGAGGTTAGGGTGAATATTCGTATTGTAGAAAAGTCCTGTGACGTCCCGGGCTGTGCTAGGGCTTTAGGGCTCGTAGCAACGATCGGTTTTATAGGGAACCGCTGGCCCTACTTACCTGTCACGGGTAAGCGGGCAACCTAACGGAATGGTCATTCCGTCTGATCTATAAACGGAATTCATAGTGTAGAAGCGCGAATGAAAAAGAGTGTTCGCGATTACATAAGTTCGTTGAGAGTTTGACAGTTGACGGGATCGTTCTCTTGAGTCAGTTCAAGGCCGCGGACTTAGTACAATTTCCGTGAGGACTCGCGACCTTAGGTGCCGAACCAAAACAATCCGGGTCGTTGCTGTGCTTGAGTACGCGGCAACTTAATGAGTGCGAATAACCATCGAGTAACGCGCACGCACGGGGATAGGGACTCATTCGCATAGCATCGCGTAGTAGTTAGCTCAGGAATCCACCGGTGGCGCGCGCAGCACCGCGCTGTGGTGCTCTTTACCATGCGATGAACGAAGATTATGAAGTTCCACTTCTCTAGGTTCCACTTTAGACATGGGCGATCGACAGGTAGAAGAAAATGGCGTCTATCAGTTTTTAGTGTTCTTTAATGTTCACACAGGTCCTCACTCTAAGGAGTTCCGGAAGGAAGAGAGTATAAAAATAGCTTAGCAGTGATTCTATCAATATTAATATTTTCTATTCCCTATTCACAGCCACAGATGTCGTGATATATCTTTTGGTATAGTTTTTATGTACAGGGTGTGTTTTGGTATAGTACAAGGTAAGTATATTTTTGTATAGTGTGTGTCGTTGTACGCCACAGCGCGACTCGGTGGAGACCGTCGCGAACGCCGACTAATGGCTCGAGCGAGAGGCTAGCTACTACCTCATCGGGGCTTCAGCCGCGTTCGCACGACTTAGGCGGCGCCCACATTCAGGACTTCGCGTTAGTATAAGTAAACCGTGTAAAGAGAATATTGTATTGTCACTGATTAGAGCGTTATAATAAACAGAGTGGAATTGGAATCGGAGACTTATGTTTATTAGCACCTCATCCCCTAAATTCTCGTACAAGGGTTAGAACCCCCTCTGTACAAATAAATATTCGGGTATAATTAATATTACATCGAAGGCGCCCAGGTCTTATAGGAAGTCACCTATTGGGAAGCGAACGCGATCGGTGAGGGATCACTCCTCCCTCCCCTTCTACTGTACCCGTCGGGATAGAGAGTAGCATCACGAGCTTAAAATGAATTTTTCAAGTATATATTCTTTAACTACAGAAATTTATTCCACCGGCTACAATGGTCCTAAGTCAATTGCTGAAGAAAAAGTCTTTGAAAACTGGATGTAAAAAAAAAAGTGGAAAAATCCTGCTTTTTTTGGGGTTTAAACGATATTTTCATATAATTAGCCATATTTTATAGCAATTTCGATTTAACTATCGGAAAAGACGGGTCTCGAGCTTTAAAATCGTGTCTTGCCCAAATTTTTCTAATGCCTTTAACATTAATTATAAGCTCTGAAAAACCGGTGTAGCGGGAGTTGCGTTTTCGGCCGCAACGGTTTAACATCCTTAGTTTTACAGAGAAAACTACAGCTACATTTTTTGATTCTAATTGAGGTAGAATATTAATACTTCTACCTTTTCTATTTGTAACAATCTTGAAGATACTATTTTCTATATCTCTGTCGTAATATTAAGAAATTCTTCCTTTGAACACACTGAAGCATTTGAAATTGTGGTGGCAATCTCATTCATTGAATAATATGAGGTTTCATAAAATAAAATTTTGCAGAAGCAATATGCTTCGATAGCCCACATAAAGAAGTAACCCTGTGTGTCATTTTTATCAATAGAATTGCATTGTTTAGCACGAGTAATTGAAACTTGCGCTTTCTGTTTTATTTGTGTGAACCCTTTCCACTCTGTTAGAATATATAAAATAAAGCTCAATATAATCATCATAAGTTTAACACATATATTTTATATTGTATTGGTAGTATCCAATGCTCTACAATGAGATGGTGCTGCTAACTATATTACTTCTTTAGTTTATATTTCTCCCGCGTGGCGTCGCTGTTCACTTCTCTTCCGTTAAGATTCTTATGGCGAAGTAGTCATGTCGGATATATGTATTCAATAAAGATGTATTAAAATACATTAATAATCTAAACATTACTCCAGAATAATTAATGATCCAACTCTATATCCAACAAAATCTAACACACTCATATGTCCACTCTCAGTCACCAAAGCCTTTTTACGGTTCCGCTCGTATGTCTGCTCGCAGCCACCACAGCAAGGAACTATACGAATCGTATACTGTATGCATTCATGTATCAGTTTACACTTCTCCTATACGAACCTCAATACTTGCGCGTTACGAATCCCTGCTCTACCAACGGAAATTAATTCCGAGTAGTACGATACCCATCTCCAAATTTAATCCGAGCGCAAAGGGTTAATATTCTCTTCATACTTATAACATATCTCTTTCGAGTATGTAAATACCACTTTATTATACGTTCAACCAGGGGGAGGATACTCTTATGAAAGGTTTCGGCCCAGTGTTAGTTACCTCCAATACATTCGTCCAGGCGGTGCTGCCCGCAATGATGTATAGTACGATGACACATATTATAGCGTTAGCTACAGTTTAGCGCGCTATACAAATTTATCTAGTTAGACAGATCTCACCAAATAATGAAATCCCTTAACGGAAATTGAATAACTTCTCTTACTCACATTGAAATAAATATTGCGAATGAAATATGATTGGAAAAATATGTTAAAAAAAGATTTATTTTATATTATATATATTTATGTTATAATAATTACATATACTGCGGATCTTTATGCAGATGTATAAAGTTTCCTAAAATTACAATTTATAATATTAGATTGATTGATATAAATTATTTATTAAATTGTTACAATTCAATTCAGCTAAATTAAAGAATTAAATGAACCAAAAATTTGTAGTTAATTTCTAGTAAATATATTTGACAAGATATACTTTGCATAAAGATCCGTAGTCTCATAATAATTAATAAAATAATCTTATGGTCTTCTTTAAGTACACCATGTTTGTTTACATATGTATATATAAACTTACTATTTATTTGCGCCTTAATGATGTATAGATTAAATTAAGTGATAAATAACGCTAAATTGTTAAAATTGTTATGTACATAGAATGAACATACATAACTCATTGCTATAATAAGCACCATATAATTAATATCATTAATATTATTATTATTTGGAGACATAATTAATAAATCTTAATCTATCATAGTTATACTAAAATTCCAATAGCCTCATTGTAAAGGAGAAATACTCCTAATAGCGACAAATTCCTGAGTGTAATACGAAGCGCCAGACGCAGCTCGTTCACACTGTCGCCAAGGCTAAGTCCCGACACGTGGCAAATGCACTTCGACGGCAGTCGAATGTTCTAGAACAATGACGCATTTGACCATTGGGACCCGCAAATGTTACCATATAAGGTAATGTTTGACGCTGCACATTGAGGGTAAGAGCCCCAAACGTGCAGCCCCAAAGGTCAGTTCGAGTCTACAGCTAAGAGGAACCAGTCGAATCTTTTAGGACCTTCAGTCCTCCTACCTCTTAGACTTCTCTAGGCAATCCTTTGCCTCTTAAGTACACTATTAACTAGCTCATAGCTCTTGGATAACGAATTGTATAGAAAGAGACATTGTAATAATTCATAATAAATCTTTATTATACAAAAATTTCTTAAGTTTGTCGTGAATCTGCGATCGAACCACAACAAAATACTGACTTAGTAATGTAAATTTTAATAAATATTTTTTTCACTTTAAATGCTTCCTTATTATTTATTTTTAATTTAAACGTGCGAGCACATGCATGCATGACTTTAAGCAATTTATCAAAAGACACGGTAGTGTCATGACGGAAAGTACATAAATGTAGGTATAGACGTATCTATACCGCCGTCGAGGCATTACTGTACCTTATACAGCAAGTTTGGCCGGCTCAATTTTTAAATCGATTTTTCTCCGTGAATAATACACTGTCATGATTCAAGTAAAGCTTTTCTTAAAATAGTTTTGAAGAAGCTTTCATTTGAGCCCATGAACATCAAAATCGATTCACGCAATCCAGATATATCATACTCAATTAGCTATATACACTGCAGGCCAAAAGTTTAGGAGCACTTGGTAAAATTGTGAAAAAGATAGGCTCTCCTTTAAGTGCGTGTAGTTTAGCAACCCTAAGAGGTAGAACAAATTTAAGGATATCGTCGTGAAGCTTATTAAATTACGCATCCTACTGCATTAATTTGACCTAAGAAAATCTAATGGGTGTCTGTATTCAAGGAGAGGAACATGACAACATTTTCGACGTCTCTTTAATTATTGATATCAATTTTCAATTCTTTGCACCGCTCATAATAATTGTCTGAGGTATTTGAAATTCAAGTAGGTGAAAGCTTGTATCTTTAGCTTTCATGCAAGTCCAAAAACGTTTATAAATTCTTATTAAGTCCGCAATTATTACATAATTAATGAAGCAGTGTTCGGCCAGCATTTTTCCCGTAAAACATCTGCTCGCTGAGCTCTTGAAGTAAATTCAGGTCTGTATAAATTATGGGTGCAAAAAGGGGGAACCACGTTTAACTTTTGTTTCATTTGATTAACAACTATTCTACGGTTTCAAATAAATCAATGAAAGTTTAAATACAATTAACATATTTATACTTTTATTGATTGAATTGGAACACGTAGTATTGTTAATAATAAAAATAAAAAAAATTAAAAGTGGTACCCATTTGGCACCCATTTGGCACCCACAACTTATACCGACCTGCATTTGTTTTTAGAGCTTAGCGAGCAGATGTTTTCCGGACAAAATGCTGGTCGCACACTGCTCGACTAATTGTCAAATAACTGCGGACCAAATAACAATTTATATATGTTTTTGGTCTTCAATAAAAGCTTAAGTTTCAAGCTTTCACATACTTAAGTTTCAACTTTGTAAGATTATTACTATACCTGGTGCAAGTCATTGAAATTGAGTATCCACATATAAAGAGACATAAAAAATTGTATGATATCTCTATTTTATAATATGGGCATTAATTGGATTTTTTTAGATCAAATTATTATGGTTGGATGCGGAATTTTATAAGCTTTCCAACTGTATTCATAAATTTCTTTTAACTCCTAGGGCTGCTAAACCACTCGCACATAAAGAAGAGCATGTCATTCTGACAATTTTGTCAGGTGGTCCTAAACTTTTGGCCTGCAGTGTATATATCGAAAATTAAGATTCTTCTCCTTCGTCATCTTCTCCAGCCACAATATAAGTCTCGGGCTGAAATTGGCCGTTAAGAGGAAAATGACGTCATTTTTTCTCAACGTTGCCAACCGGTTAAACTTAACGACAAAACCAGTGTTGTGAACTATCAAATAAAATCGATGTAATCGGTATAATTAATCCGGCGACTACTGTTAACTGTCAATTGTAATGTGAGGTTATTTATATTTAATACAGTGTGGTTAAGGGGATGCATTGAGCGACTCAAACACTCATTCAAGTATATCTTCCAAATTATTAGAAATATGAACTTTTTTGTAGAGATTAAATTTACTCTTTTGACTGTACTGAAGCGCGCTACAAACTCGGTTTCTTAAAATTATAAAAAATAATTTTCATACAAATTATGAATACTTGTAATTTTGTTGGTCATAATAATATTGAAAATTAGGCCTTGTAGCGCGCTAAAGAAAAGTTCTATGACTAATTTGAGACCAAGAAGAAATAACATACCTAAAAATGTGGAAGATTTTTTTGAAAAACTAAATTAGCTATTGAACGACAAGTTTTACACTGTTTTACCAACGGAGAAGTTTCACAGTGCGTTAGACAAGGACAGGCCTATTAGTTCTCCTCGCTTTAGAATGGGTACCCACTCTCTCCCCACCATTCCCCGCTAAACAAACCAACTCTCCTAGACACAGCAAGATGGCTAGCTAACGCTGCCTGTCGGTGTGAATCCGTAGCGGAATGGAAGAACAAATAATTATTTGTAGATTTCAGGGTTAGATTTTGGCAAATTCGGCGTTCTACCGCCCTTCCATATCATTTCCGGCAGCTACTATAAATTTCTCAAATCATTTTGTCATCTACAAGTCTCAAAAAACTTGAATTAGTTGACGAAAGCGTGACTTGTAGCAGCCGACGCTGATCGCTAAGTTGTGTAGCGCATCAACGTCGGCTGTTACGAGTCACGCTTTCGTCAACTAATTCAAGTTTTTTGAGACTTGTAGATGACAAAATGATTTGAGAAATTTATAATAACTGCCGGAAATGATATGGAAGGGCGGTACAACGCCGAATTTGCGAAAACCTAACCCTGAGATCTACAAATAATTATTTGTTCTTCCATTCCGCTACGGATTCACACCGACAGGCAGCGTTAGCTAGCCATCTTGCTGTGTCTAGGAGAGTTGGTTTGTTTAGCGGGGAATGGTGGGGAGAGAGTGGGTACCCATTCTAAAGCGAGGAGAACTAATAGGCCTGTCCTTGTCTAACGCACTGTGAAACTTCTCCGTCGGTAAAACAGTGTAAAACTTGTCTTTCAATAGCTAATTTAGTTTTTCAAAAAAATCTTCCACATTTTTAGGTATATTGGTTTCTTCTTGGTTTGAAATTAGTCATAGAACTTTTCTTTAGCGCGCTACAAGGCCTAATTTTCAATATTATTATGACCAACAAAATTACAAGTATTCATAATTTTTATGAAAATTATTTTTTATAATGTTAAGAAACCAAATTTGTAGCGCGCTTCAGTACAGTCAAAAGAGTAAATTTAATCTCCACAAAAGAGTTCATATTTCTAATAATTTGGAAGATAAACTTGAATGAGTGTTTGAGTCGCTCAATGCATCCCTTTAACCTTTTCGCTCCGGGACTAGTCCATATATGGATCAACAAGAAAAGCGAACGTAATAGATGTTTATAAGGTCAATCTAATGCACTAAATTTAGGAAAAATATTGAAAAATATCTTGGTTACTTCTTTGACCTTCAAAATTATCTTTGAAGGTCAAACAATGAAAATGCGTATTTGCACTTAAAAATTGGTATACCTACGTTTAATAAGTCGCTGAATACGTTAAAATTAGTAAAAAAATTTGTAGTGACTTCTCTGACCTTCAAATTTTAAGGTCAAAGAGGTGACTAGAACTTTTTTTACTATTTTTATCGTATTTAGCGGCTCATAAAACATAGGTATAAGAATTTTCAAGCTGAAATACGCATTTTCATTATTTGACCTTCAAAGTGCAAGGTCAAATATCAATCTGACATTTTTTTCACTATTTTTATTGTAATCAACACATCAAAAAACATTGAAAAGCGCTTTTAAACCTTCACTTTTAATTTTTTACATTAGCCTTAACTTTCTCTTCGGGAGTGGTCCATATATGGACCAGTACTGAGTGTCGCGACTTGTCATAAGAAGTTTATTCACTTAAGTCATGAAATTCAGCTAAAATGTGAGGTCAATTTTAAAGCAAAAATCCCCGGAGCGAAAAGGATAAACTATCGTATCTTCATGCAAAATGTATGCTTTGAATTAAAAACATAATAAATTTAGTGCAATAATGCTGTGTAAATAAATGTATTTATTATTGCAGTTAATTCCTGATCGTTTATGACGAGTTAATGAAAGAGTTGTAGTCAGTCAATAAAAGGCTTATTTGCTTTTGGTTCACGAAATGAGCGATATAGCGCAGACGGTAAGGCTTCCGTTTTTCACGCGGCGAGCTCGGATTCGAGTCTTGGCGAAGTTTAAAATTTTTTCATTTTTTTTTAATTACAAGGATTCTTTTTCAATAACCGTTAACTTATTGGACTCAATAATAAATATAAAAATGCTTTTTTTAACAGATTAATACATAAACATTGAGTTTATTATACCTCAACTCATTTGATATTATAAGAACGCATTTTTGTTTTTCTTATCAAATCTAATAAGTTAATGGCTACATATAAGCATTTTATAATAATTGAAAACTAATTTAGGAACGTTTTAATTTCGGGCTGGGACGTTCGATAATTTAACTTTTACGAAGCATTAGGAAAGGTTTTTTTTGCTTTGCAAGTTTTTTGGTAAACATAGTATATAGTAAGGGAGAGTTCCGAGAATCGACATCGTTCCTTCTTGCTCTCGAGACCTACCGAAGCTTGTCGGAGAAGACCGATACACGTATGTACCGGTGGAAGAGTATGCGTTCAACGACTGGTAAAGTATCTCACGGACCTAGCAGCCGCTTTCTATGTGTGAGAGCTGCGCTCGCAGCTGCAGACGTTCGTGGTGGGGACGAAATCCGTCTACGATCTGGCTTCACTGCTGCGGACTTGCTCTTCTGTACCATTACAGCAGTCCTCTACTATGGCCTTAACATGGCCCCATAACAAAAATTCAAAGGTCTTAAGGATGCTCCTGCGCCTAATGTCTCGAACTCGGACATATCATATTTTACAGATTAGAACACGCTGAATCTAACGGTGCCCTTATTTGTACCGCTTATCGGTCAGAAACTCAAGATATTAGAGCTCAAAGTTGGCAATTTTAGCATGGACTCTTATGGCAGACACAGATGAATCAATTAATTACAAATGAAATCTCAGTTGTCCAGTAATTTCGTTATAGCAGTTTTGTAGGAAAAAATCTTCTCTTTCAAATGCCATTAACGAAAATATCAGTTATCGAACTAAAAAAAGAGATATTAGCGAAAGTTTGAATGAATTCGGGGTATTTCCAGCAGCTGTAGGGAAGTCAGCTGAGCGCCATCTTGGGTACGACGTTCGGGGTGAGCGCGCGCAATTTAAAATTCCAATTTCAAACAAAAACTTTCAATAAAGAATTAATTGTCACAATTGTATTTTTATTTTAATTAATTACGTCAAAGGATAAATAAAATACTCTGGAAATTATAGTTTTATAATAATTTCAAATATAAATTAACAATAAACATTAAACTATGGAACCAAATTTTTTTCGGTTCCGTCATTTTTACTAAGGACACTAAGGCCGGGATTCATAAACAAAACTTAATTCAAGCTCCCCTTGAAACCTATAACGATGCTATAGTAATATATATAGATATAGATATATACCATACATCGGCACGCATGCGCGGAAGACGAATCTGCCCTCGCATAATTTTATTTCGCTGCCGAATCCAAAATAGTATTTGTATTAATATTTATTGAATTGTTAATGATTATATTATTAAAACTTTGCTGCATTTATATACATTATAAATATATTTAAGATTTTTAAGTATAAATATATGCATAAAAGTTATCATTAAATTTTCGATTCAATTTGACTAGCATGGTAGACACAGGAGCCTCCTTAAATCCGGGGACCTCGCAGGCCATGCATTTAGGCCACCACGGCCCATCTACCTACCCTGGACAAAGAATTCAATGTGGTTCGCACATTCACTCGATAATGTGGAGGGGCACCGTCGTGCTCGATAATCAAGTTTCTTCGTACGTGAAGCGGCACATCCTCCAGCAGACCACTGAGCTGCTACCTCAGAAAATCTGCATAGATTTCCCCGTTTAGCCTCGGTGGTAAGAAATAGGGATCAATCTGTAATTTTAGAAAGAAATACCATTAGTTAAATAGCTGAATGAAAAGAATCTTTTTAATTGCGATATTATTTCCAACGAGACCTGCCCACACGTTTATCGTGTACCGATATTGAAACGCACATTAACGCGCGGCATGGGGATTCTCCTTTCTCCAAACTATGTAATTTCGAGAGTTAAAAACCCCATTTGGCGTGAATGTGGATTCGTCAGTCCAGAAAATCATATGGGGGAAATCTAGATCCTTTTGGAATTGCATAAGAAATCCTATTTACAAATCATTTTTATTAATCCGCTATCTACATTACATTGTTTTTAATTTAAATCTAAAATGATAGTTGAAGTTACCTTGGCAGAAGTACACCCGACTTTCAAAATCGCGGGGCAGTAACTGCTGGACGCGGTAGAAATGGAAAGGCCGCAATCCTTTTCTATGCAGAATTTATCCAACTGCAAATTTGGATATACTAACTTTATGTGCGGCACCACGCAAGCTGTCAATTCTCACCTAAAATGTGCTGGATTATTTCATCCTCCATCTCGACACTAATATTACGCGATCTGACATGATCCTGGGTAACCCGTAGGCTCAGTTTTGCGCGCGAACGACGCACAATATTTAAAATCGAGCGTCGTTTTGGGTGGTATTGGCGATTAGGAAAACGGCTCGCATACAAATGTTCTGCGGCACTAGCGTTTCCATTTGCCATTTCATACGTAATCAGTATATATATGTCACTTAACTCTGCACTGATTAAGTGATCCATGGTTTTTCCAGAAACTAGAAATGCGGGTGGTCTCTGCAATTGGCAAGGCTCGCTACGAATGAAGCTGTGGATCGAAAACAAAATAAAACATGAAAACTATTTCCTTTGTTGCTAAAACAAAATGCAGAGCATAAGTATTTTAATCGTTTAACTGTCGTAATCGTCAAATATAGCGATTGTTTCATTTTATAATGTTTTCGATCCAGAGTTTCTTTCGTAGCGAGTCTTGCGAATTGCATCGACCTGCAATTCTAGTTTTTGGAAAAACCATGGATAACTTAACCAGTGCAGAGTTAACTGACATACTGATTACGTATGGTATGGCAAATGGAAACGCAAATGCCGCGGAACGTTTGTATGCGAGCCGTTTTCCTAATTGCCAATACCACCCAAAAAGACGCTCGATTTTAAATATTCTGCATTTTTCGCGCCAAAATCTGAGCCTACGGGTTACACAGAATCATGTCAGATCGCGTAATATTAGTGTCGAGATGGAGGATGAAATAATCCAGCACATTTTAAGCGAGCATTGACAGTTTGCGTGTTGCCGCACACAAATTTGGTATATCCAAATTTGCAGTTGGACAAATTCTGCATAGAAATGGATAGCGGCCCTTCCATTTCTACCACGTCCAGTAGTTACTGCGCCACGATTTTGAAAGTCGGGTGTACTTCTGCCAATGTAACTTCAACTATCATTTTAGGTTTAAATTAAAAACAATGTAATGGATAGCGGATTAATAAAAATGATTTGTAAATAGCATTTCTTGCGCAATGCCAAAAGGATCCAGATTTCTCCCACAGGATTCTCTAGACTGACGAATCCACATTCACGCCAAAAGGGATTTTCAACTCTCGAAATTACATAGTTTGTGGAGAAAGGAGAATAACCATGCCGCGCGTGAATGTGCTTTTCAATTTCGGTACACGTTAAACGTGTGGGCAGGTCTCGTTGGATATAATATCACAAGTAAAAAGATTCTTTTCATTCAGCTTATTATACTAATCGTATTTCTTTCTAATTTTACAGATTAGTCCCTATCAAGAGACACGGTAGTGTCTCGACGGCAAGTACATAAAAGTAGGTATAGACGTGTCTATACCGCCGTCGAGGCACTACTGTATCTTATACAGCAAGTTTGGCTGTCTCAATTTTTAAATAGATTTTTCTCCGTAAATGAAACACTGTCATGATTTCAGTAAAGCTTTTCTTGAAATGGTTTGGAACAAGCTTTTATTTGAGCCCATAAACATCAAAATTGGTTCACGCAATCCAGAGATCTCATAATCTGTTAGCTATATATTGTAAGAAAGCATAGTTGAAAATATTAGATTTGGGTGGCGCCACCACATAGTATTAAGAATAATCGATTACGTGATCAATAATATGATCGATCCGCAAAGCGGATGTCCCGCCTGATACTCGGAAAAGACTCTCTCTTCCCCGTGGAGATCCGATGAGAACGGACGTGTTGAAGTGTATCCCGATTTAACTGTAATGTATTAAATGAGTAGGGTCGTTGCGCCCATATAATCGTTATGTTTCGATTTTCTTATTTCCTACGTCAAATCCGGAGTGTAATATAGAAAGAACTTGCTTACAAAACATCAGAAGTGGGATTCGATAATCCGAGTCTAGTCGGAACGCAGAGTGCGGTCGTCATTTTGATTACGCACATGGCGTCTAGAAAATCCTAGAAGTGTTTAATCGTGAACAATTTATTAAGATAATGCAGAAATGACCTAAGAGGTTTGTGAGAATTCTGGACATTTTAGACTCCGTGTAGTTTGAGACTACGGTTAGCTGGGCGAGAATGTCCCTGCACAAACTTTCAGTCGTTCAATTGAAGCATTTGTTGCGTTTGGCCGAATTACCAACTTCCGGAATTAAAAACGAACTTATTTCGAGACTAATGAGTATTTACCCGGACGGCATAGTCCCAGAATCTAGATTATCGGAAAGTGGAGTAATGGCGGATACGCAGGGGCATGGAGAAGACCAACGCGATATAGCTCGAGAAGAGACTTATTTGAACGAGGCTGAGCTTTTAAGACGTAATCTGGACTTAGCGAGACGGGAGGTAGAGTTAGTGCGACGCGAAAATGAAATATTGCGTGGAACGCCTAGTGTGAGTGGAAACAATCATCAAATAAACATCAAATTACTAAGTGACCTTATCAGCAATTTTGATGGAACAAGCGATGCCTATTCGGTGTGGTCGGCACAAATACAATTGGTTCGTTCGACCTATAACCTAGCAGAGAATGACACCAAAATATTGATCAGTTCGAAATTGAAAGGACGGGCTCTTCAGTGGTTTCATTCGAAACCCGCCTTTATTATAATGCCAGTAGATGATCTGTTGATGTCAATGAAGGAGATATTTGATCATCGTCCTAGTAGGTTGTTAGCACGAAAGAAATTCGAAGAGAGGACATGGAAGGAAACTGAATCATTTGGAGCCTACCAACATGATAAAGTTATCCTTGCCAACCATGCAGGCATCCCTGAGGAAGAGCTCTTAGATTTCTTGATCGAAGGCATACCTGATATGCAATTACGAAACCAAGCAAGGATACAACAATTTAGTTCGGTTTCGTCAATATTACGAGCATTTAATGGAGTGACATTGAAGCTTACGCATAAACCAAGGCTACCCAATAATTCTTCGACCGATACGAGGACTACGAACAATATTAGCAGAGTGAGCAACGTCAGAAGATGTTTTAACTGCAACCAGGAGGGCCACCTGTCGAATTCTTGTCCAAAGCCCAGACGGACAAGAGGATCGTGCTACTCCTGCGGATCTCTCGGACATTTATTAAAGGACTGCCCTAATGGTAAAAGCGGAACCAAAACAACGCTGGACCAGACAACAACAGCTTTGGTAGAGCCGCCGCAGATGCAGACTTTCGAGGAAGGTGTCCGAAAGCAGGTTGGAGAGGAAATGCAGCAGCCTACGGAGCCTCTGGAAACAGCGAAACGCGAATATTGCGTATTAATGGCAAACATACAAGACAAAGATTATTTTGTAGAAGCTCTAATTGATTCAGGCAGTGCGATAAATTTAATGAGGGAGAGTATTTATTTATCGTATTTCGGGGAATCTAAATTAGAAAATACAAATTGTAACAAAACATATGGCGGGGTAAATAAATCTCCGCTTACCATTTATGGCGTTACTACAGTAAATATTAAATTTAAAATATTAGAGAGGTGCACATTTAACATTAAGTTTGCGATAGTGCCTGACTCAACGATGAGTTACGACTGTTTGTTAGGAAGAGAATTTTTAATGACGCCGGGTTTAACTACTACTTTTAATAATTGCGTTAATATGGAATATCAGGGGAATGGTGACGAAGAAACTGGAGAAGAGATCTTGCAAATTGATACCATTGACGAATATAGTGTACTAGATAACGTAACTAGCAAACTAGATAGATCCCTTCCACGTGACGAATGTAACAGACTAATACACCTGTTAGAAAATTATTTGCGTGCGGATAACGAACCTGATAAATTGAAATATGAATTTAAAATTTCATTGAAAAAGGATAGCAAACCCTTCTATTTTACTCCAAGACGGCTATCCTGGTGTGAGAGAGGTGTAGTGAAAGACATTGTTGGCGATTTATTAAACCGTGGGGTCATTAGACCTAGTAACTCTGAATATTGTAGTCCAATCGTTCTAATAAAAAAAAAGAACAGAGACTCTTATCGTCTATGCGTGGACTATAGACAGCTAAACAAGTATACGGAGAAGGACAGATACCCGCTGCCTCTGATACAAGATCAACTCGATCAATTAGCAGGAACGCACATATTCACGAGTTTAGACCTCAAAGATGGTTTCCATCATATTCCTATTTCTGAAGAATCGGTCAAATACACCTCTTTCGTTACTCCGGATGGCCAATTTGAATATGTTAGAATGCCATTTGGTTTGGCCAACGCACCTGCAGCTTTTCAGAGATATATCCATTTGATTTTCAAATCTCTTTTAGATTCAGGAAAAATTCTTATATACTTAGATGATATATTGATTGCAACTCAAACGGTGCAAGAAAATTTAAAAATACTGAAAGAGGTTCTGGAGCTGTTGGCTAAATTCAAACTCTCTCTAAATTTTGGCAAGTGTCGGTTTTTGGAGAAGGATATGGAGTATCTCGGGTACATTGTGTCGCAGCAGGGCATTACTCCAAACGGAGCAAACGTAGAAGCTATTAAGAATTTCCCATTACCAAAAACCATACGACAGGTTCAGGCATTCCTCGGTCTCACAGGTTATTTTAGAAAATTTGTTTCCAACTATGCTCTGTTGGCTAAACCTTTGCACGATCTTACTAAAAAGGGAATAGATTTTACATTTGGAAAGAACGAGCTGAACTCTTTCGAAATCCTTAGAGATCAATTAATTAAGTCACCAATTTTAGCCTTTTATAATCCTGCCGCGGAAACAGAGTTGCATACGGATGCAAGCTCGTACGGATACGGGGCAATACTCATGCAACGACAGCAGGACAACCTAATGCATCCGGTGTTTTATTTTAGCAAAAGGACAACGGAAACTGAAAGTCGTTACCACTCTTATGAGCTGGAGACCATGGCTATCGTTTTTGCAATCGATCGTTTCAGAGTCTACCTGCAAGGGATAGCTTTCGTCATTGTCACCGACTGTAATGCGGTAAGATTGGCATTCAGCAAAAAGGATATCAATCCCCGCATCAGCCGCTGGTGCTTATCCTTGCAGGGTTACAACTTCAGTTTGGAACACCGTCCTTGTGAGCGGATGAAACACGTTGATGCTCTTAGTCGTAACGTTTTAATTGTCGAGCCATTATCATTCGATCAGATATTAGTTTACAGACAATTACAAGATCCTGTCATCCGAAAAATCCAAAAGGAATTAGAGACTACGGAGAGCGGCAAGTTCGAACTGAGAAATGGAATAGTATATAAGAAGGATGAAGGAAACTTGTTATTTCACGCCCCCGCCTCCATGGTAAATGCTCTGATTCGAACTTGCCACGATGACGTGGGACACGTAGGATTAGAAAAGACGGTCCGACTAATTAGAAAAACATATTGGTTTCCCTGTATGTATGCGCGTGTCAAAGAATACATATCCAATTGTATTAGTTGCCTTACGTATTCCGTACCTTCTGGCAAGCAGGAAGGAAGTTTGCATATTTACGACAAAGGAAATAGGCCTTTTGAAACATTACACCTGGATCATTTTGGCCCCTTAGAAAAGACCCAGAAAGGAAATAAACATGTTTTATTAGTTATTGATGCTTTTACGAAATTCGTCGTGTTATATCCAGTAAAATCCACTACGGGCGATGAAGTTATTATATGTTTAAAGAATTATTTCCTACACTTCGGTAACTGCAAAAGAGTAGTGACGGATAGAGGTAGCTCGTTCACCTCCGGGAAGATGACTGATTTTTTGCTAAACTTGAAAATAAATCATGTAAAAACTGCTACAGCCTCCCCCAGAAGCAACGGGCAGGTCGAACGAGTCAATCGGTTCTTGAGGCCCGTATTAGCAAAAATAGCAACTGACGGACAGTGGGACAGAGTACTTAGTCGAGCTCAATTTGTGATTAACAATACCTTTCACAGTACAGTTAACACTACACCTAGTTTGTTACTGTTCGGTTGTGAACAATACGGTTTTATAGATGACGACCTCCGTCATTACTTTGTTGATGCAAATGGTCCTATTAGTGATCGAGAGAAACTCAGGGTCGACGCGATAGAAAAGAACAAGAGGAACCAGGAATATAATAAGAAAAATTTTGATGGAAAACATAAAGCGGCGTTCGAATATAAGCAGGGAGACTACGTCATGATACGTAACGTGATTTCGACGCCCGGTTTCAATCAAAAATTGTTACCCAAATACAAGGGACCGTATGTAGTTAGTAACGTTTTAGATAAGGAAAGGTATATCATTAAGGATATCGAGGGATTCCAGCTCCACTCTAAGCCTTTTACTGGTGTATTCAGTCCCGAACGAATGAGGCCGTGGATCACTTGTAGCAAGTCAAGTAGCGAGGAGGATTGCACTGCTAGTTAAAGTTGATATAAGCTATCACTTTAGCTTAAAATATGAACATGTACTTATTATGTAATAGCGTGATAGTTAGATCATTAAGTTAGGATGTACATAGTGTAAATAATTGTAAATATTTTGACGATCTCATTGTTAAAGAGATATAGTGTATAAGAAGATGAATTTGCGACAACATGCAGTTAATATTGTGTAATCGGGTGACCTTAGTTGAAATGGAGTTGTAATGTTTTCTGAAAGGTTTTATAAACTTATTGAAATCCTGGCATTAGTGTTAGTGTTGGAGGAGAATTATGGTCCCTCTATACACTCTTATGTATCCAAATATTATCTGTTAAGAGACGATTGCTTCTTGTTGCGATAGAAGACAAAATGACAGAGATTGGAAAGGAAGCAAAGTATATTTTAAATGCTACATTGTCCGGGACGGCCAATATGTCAGGAACGGCCGAATCTGTAAGAAAGCATAGTTGAAAATATTAGATTTGGGTGGCGCCACCACATAGTATTAAGAATAATCGATTACGTGATCAATAATATGATCGATCCGCAAAGCGGATGTCCCGCCTGATACTCGGAAAAGACTCTCTCTTCCCCGTGGAGATCCGATGAGAACGGACGTGTTGAAGTGTATCCCGATTTAACTGTAATGTATTAAATGAGTAGGGTCGTTGCGCCCATATAATCGTTATGTTTCGATTTTCTTATTTCCTACGTCAAATCCGGAGTGTAATATAGAAAGAACTTGCTTACAATATATAACGAATTTAATTTCTTTCCGTCATCTTCTTCTTCTCCAGCCAGAATGTATGTCTCGAGCTAAAGTTAATCGCTAAAGAAAATGACGTAATTTTTACAAACGCGACGTCTAAATAATCGATATAATCGATAACTAATATGGCGACTACTGTTAGCTGTCAATTGAATGTCAATTGAATTATAAGGTTTACCGGTATAACCTTAATATTTTTATAAAAATGAATTGGCTGTAATGATAGTGTGATAGTGTAATATAATCAAAACTACGGATAATTTAAGGGAGAAACATGAAGGAGCCAGCAAGATTATCAGATAAGTCACATTGTATTCAAAAATATGTATAAAATTTAATGTTCGGTGGTACTTTGTGGGATTTTTTTTATTGCAGGTTATATAAAATATTCCTTATATGCATATCCCTTGTATGCAGCTCTGATTTGAAGTCCTACCAATGCCAAATGCTCTAACAATTCTTGGAAATATCCTGTTATTGAAGAATGTAGATTGAGGAAGATTGTAAATGAAACAGAGAAGGATGAGGTTGTTACGTTAACTCATAATCAAGACACATGGTAGTGTCTCAACAGCAATTAACATAAACGTTTTTCAGTAAAGTAAGTGCATTGTAAAAAAAATTTTTTTTATTAAAACAAAGTTATATATAAGGCACCATTTCATAGTTTGCAGTTTGATGCCAAACCAGTGCCAAATAATGTAACAATTCTTGGAAATACCCTGTTATTGGGAAATGCAGATTAAGGAAGATTTTAAATAAAACAAATAATGTAACAATTCTTGGAAATACCCTGTTATTGGAAAATGCAGAAAAAGGAAAATTGTAAATGAAACAAATATCATATATGCGTACAAATATTTCAGACTAAATTATAGTAATGCTTGCTTGGAAAATATGAAGCATTCCGATGAACCTTCATTTATGTAGAGTACCAGTTGACTAGTGTTTGGATTTAAGCTAATTATACAATAATAGATGTTTACAAAAGACGCAAAGATACCCAAATATTACAGATCTTTAGTCTCAAGGAAGTTAAGTCACCAAGCACTAAAGAAAATGGAGATGGAGCAACATCAAATACTGGTAAGTAACTGAGATGCTTCATGTTTCTTCAAAAATTTATTTTCTTTGAAGATTGAGATTGTTAAATGATGAATTTGATTTTAGGTTTACTCGTAGTGTCATCATTTATTATTTTACAGTCACTGTGCAAGTGTATTATAGCAAATAGTAATACTTGTGCTTTGACTTAAATACATTTGGTACAATTGAATTAAAAATCCAATGACGATTTTTCGCACACATACTGACTATTGGAGTTAGATCAAAAATTATGCTTTTCGCTCCTGTATTCTGAGACTTGAAACAGGCAAATATAAAAGCATTGAAAGATTGGCAGAGTAAGAAGAAGCCAATTTTCAGAAAAACGTTGTCCATTGCTCAGCCACAATTTAAGTATGAGATTTATTAGATGAAATGATATAAAATGCAGTTAATAGCTGCTGATTGTTTTTCTCCATTACCTATGCAAGTATTCAAGACGAGAGGCAGTATACTGGTCATTGGTATGGATGAAAAAATGCACGTTTATTCTCAATGGAAAAAAACTCAGTCTAAAAATTAGTTGTTTCGACTGCATTTTGCAGCACCAGAAATCAGACCAGTTTCAAGTGTATAGAAATTTACGAAACGAAAATTTGAGGACTTTGGCACAGGAAATATTATAAGGACGACTTGCCAATGTATCTCCCATGTCACCTTTGTCAAGTGTTAGCAGCATAAAGGTGACAATGATTGGTGCTAAAAAGAAACGGCGTATGCAAAACGACAATGCCAACTTCGATTATATGCTTCATTGTATCTTATTTGAAGCTTTACGAATTGCTTTTCCAGTCTTGCCCCTGTATCACCTGAAGCAGCTGAGGGAGTTACTGAAGTTTGGCAAAGTTAGATGTTGGTAAAAAGTCAAATGTTGATAAACAGAAACTGTAAATTAATTAAAATATATACATTTTATTTCATTATTTTTATATGTTGAAAGTATGTTTATTGATTATGAAAAATTCCAGTCTTGCCCCTGTATCACCTGAAGCAGCTGAGGGAATTACTGAAGTTTAGCAAAGTTAGATATTGGTAACAAGTCAAATGTTCATAAACAGAAAATGTAAATTAATTAAAATATATACATTTTATTTCATTATTTTTATATGTTGAAAGTATGTTTATTGATTATGAAAAATTTAATCATACTTTTATTATGGTGAAACTGAAAACATTAAAAAACTAGCCTGAGCATTAATTATAAAGTTCATTTATACAAAATACATTACAAATATCAATAAAATCAATGTGTTGACTGCGATATTTTTTCAATATAAATATATATATTTTTATTAGTTAAGCGCTGCTGTTTCAAAAAATGAGAAGGGTGGAAATTTTCTTTAAAATCTGTAGAAATTAAAAGAATAATTTAATTTTTTAAATATTATACTCTTACAAAACGTTATGAAATCCCACAAAAAACAGACTTCGCCTGTAAAAAAAGGCGGCAAGTACATAAACCATCTATCATAAATAATATAGTAAAATTATCTAATTAAAAAAAGTAGTGAAATCCAAATATTAGACAAGTATATTTTTTCACCTTAGCAAAAGTTAAATTTTCGAAAAAAAAGGAACAAAAAAGTTACTTGCCGGGCCCGTAATATCCATGCACAGTGAGAATTAGAATCGTATGTGGATCGGCTAACTTCACTCTGTATTTTAACATGACATTTGCTATACTACGCTATAGCTGAATCTCACACACGATTCAATTTCCCACTGTGCATGGACATTACGGGCCCGGCAAGTAACTTTTTTGTTCCTTTTTTTTCGAAAATTTAACTTTTGCTAAGGTGAAAAAATATACTTGCCTAATATTTGGATTTCACTACTTTTTTTAATTAGATAATTTTACTATATTATTTATGATAGATGGTTTATGTACTTGCCGCCTTTTTTTACAGGCGAAGTCTATTTTTTGTGGGATTTCCTACTACCGAGGCTTAACGGGGAAATCTATGCAGATTTTATGAGAGAGCAGCTCAGTGGTCATCTGGAGGATGTGCCGCTTCACGTACGCAGAAACCTGATTTTACAGCCAACGATGCACCGCCGCATTACCAAGTGAATGTACGAACCACATTGAATTCTTTTCCCGGGTAGGTGGATGGGCCGTGGTGGCCCAATTGTATGGCCTGCGAGGTTCTCGGATTTAAATCCTTTGGATTTTTTTATGGGGCCATGTCAAGGTCATAGTACAGGACTGTCGTAATAGTACGGAAGAGCAAGTCTGCGGTGCCATTATTGCGGCCTTCCGTTCCATTACGCCAGATATAGTACAACGTGCAACGCGGAACATAATCCGAAGGGCTGAACTATGCGTGGGGCAAAATGATCACCATTTTGAGCAGCTCCTAAATGAAATTAAAAGTGTGGATTATGCCTCCTATGGAAACCACTATAAAAAGAACCGCTCCAAGCTATTTACCGCAAGGTAATGGGGAAATGATAGTTGAAAAGAAATTTGTTATAAATATTCTTTGCAAGAAATGGATTTCAAAGTAAATACAACCAGCTACTGAGTTTTTTCCAATAAAAATTGTCTTCTTTGTATCTCGTTTGAACTAATTTTTACCGCAAAAACATATGTACTTTTTACTATAAAATTGAGTTCAAACGCTGCGTAAATGCAGCAGATATTATTTTTCTTAATCATAGCTAACTACGAGTTATAACTTAATTAAAAGCTGTCGTAACTACGTAATTTTTAGGCTCGTTTTCATCACCAGAATCCTTGCTGTTTATTAATAAACCTTTTGAATACGTTTAATCGAAGTTGTAAGCATTTTAATGGTCGTTACTCAATTAAACGTAATTCATATTTCGATTCTATCGAGCCTATTGTTGACCGACACTCGAGGCTGAACGCTTTGATTCAAATGTTTTTCCACGCTCAGTCTCACTACCTTCCCCGTAACCCCTCCCAACCGCATCCTCCACACACTCAATATCTTACCGCCAGATCTTTAATTGGCTCAAATGTTAATATGATATAGTCATTAATTAGTATTGGTGCGTCAATTGTTTACCAATCTGATTCCCCGGTTTTTAGATCCTCCTGCTCAACGAATAAAATATTCTTAATTTCTACTGTGACGACGCTTATACTCGTCAAGTGTATCTCTGTTTATACTTCGTCCGCTTTACTAAATCGTAAAAGGGAGGGTCAGGCGCGTCCTATCTTACCCCGCGGTAAGTAATAGTAATAAGTTCGATCGCGGGTCGATAGGAGATCAATCCGCGCATGCGCAAAGATAATTATCTCGAGTGCTACTCTGTCCCTGACTCACTCGTATTTTAGGAATTTTAGAGTCCGGACGCTATCCAAGTTTTTCTAGTTTCTTCGATATATTTCGGTAAAGGCACTGCCCTGTAATTATTTCCCTATAGTTCTTTTCGTAAAGTAGTGAGTGAATACACTAGGATTGCAAAGAATAGAAGACTAGATGGCGAGCAGTCGATGACTGGGTGGCGGAGGACACACACGAGCGCATGCAGCATCTCCGACTGTTTCCTATTGTCTAAGTAGCATTAGCTCCCAGGTAAACCTGGTTCTTCGATAGGAGGAATCAGAAGTTCTTAGAATTTGATTCTTGTCTTTCCTCGAGCTTCGTCAGGCGTAAATTAGTCGGTTTACTACCTATTTAAAAATTAGCTTCTTAACTCGCGGAGGACTTTTGATTCGGGTAGCTCCTTATATATTAGTTTTCGTAAACGGTTTGAAGTATTATGGGCGAATGTTTGGATGGTCGCGAATCGCGTAGGGATTCCCTGTATTCCAGGAATACGCTGTAGGTCGGGGTGTACTCCCTCGTCGGAGGAAGGCTATCCGAACCCTCTTCGAAGTTTTCCCGGCGCGTACCCGTTCGAATCTTCTTGCCCTAGCTGCTTCCCTTTTATTTTCAGACAACATTGGTAAAATGTCGTGGTTCATGCCCGAGACGAGTCTCCAGCCGGCCAACCGCGGAGGTATATTTAGAGAATTCCCGGCGAATTGGCATCCAGTATAATATCATCAGAAATATATAGTCGATTTAATTATCTTAATGAAAAATAGAATTTATGTATAACTTTGATTTGTTCGTGGGAATAAAATTGTGACTCTTATCATCAAAATTGTACCAAAACTTTAATTAACCTATGGAGCGCTGGAAAGTCTTATATAAGACGGTCACGAAAAAGTTTTACTTGCATGCGCGGGGTTCCTGGGACATTTAGTTAGTACCCTTCTGATGTAATTTCATATTTGGCTAACTGATGGCCGTTGTTGCATAACTCTTCTCGCTGGTAATAAGTCTTCTGCGCTAATAATACTTGTGCTCCAAAATCATCTCTACTTGCTTTATGCTTTACGTTCAGATCTTTTATCTAAATATTTTATATCGGCTATCGGCTACTACTAGCTTAGTACTAATTTACTTTATACGTTTATTCCTAAAAATAATGGCTAACACCGAAGAAACCATAATTTAGTCTAATAACGAATCAGAACCAGATTCTTCTGGTGATGAGCAGGCTATAATAGAGATCAATGATGATGATTATGATACGGGTACATGCTCTTCTGATATCAAATATGATAGATTCTTTTATCCTTCAATAAAGGATTTCACCGGCACATTTTTAGATTCATGATTCTGTCAGATGTTGCAACCTACCTCTTGATCATTTTGAGCTCTTTTTTGACCATTCTCTCTTCGAAATGATCAAATCTCAAATGAATTTATATCAGGAATAAATCCCTGAACCTTATCGTTTGAATATGAAAGCTTGGGAACCAGTAACGGTCAATGAGCTCCAAGTTTTCTTAGCTCTTACGATCAATATGGGTCATGTTCGAAAGAGTAAATTGGAAAAATTGTGGAGTACAGATCCTTTATTATTAACTCCCATTTTCAACACTGTAATGTGTCGAAATAGGTATTTATAAATCCTGCGCTTTTTGCATTTCGCAAATAACGACGAATTGAGAAATCATCCATTGAAAAAAGTGAAACCTGTAATCGATGATCTTCGAGTCAAATTTTCATGTACTATAACTCCGGGGAAGAATTTATGCATTGACGAAAGCTAAGTGTTGTGGAAAGGACGACTAATGTTCAAGCAATATCTTCGTTTGAAAAGGAACCGCTTTGGAATCAAAATTTTTGAACTTGTTGAATGCAAATCTGGATTTCTAATTGATTTCATAGTCTACACAGGTTCCACTACTGATTTCAAAAAATATGGTTTGGGGGTTCCCGGAGATATAGTAGCTCATTTGCTTGAGCCGTATTTTCACAAAAGCCATGTAATATATATTGATAATTGGTATTCATCTCCTCAATTAGCAGAATTCTTACTTGATAAGGATACAAGAATGTGTGGTACACTTCGAAAAAATCGCAAAAGCGTACCGAAATTGAATGTCAAATTGAACAAAGGTCAAGTAGAAGCTGCTCACAACGATGTGTGGCTTATTTTGAAATGTATGGAGAAGAAAGAGGTTTATATGATAACTACCGTACATAAACTTGGATTTAGCTGTACTGTCAAAAAATATTGGAAAACTGGGGAACATATCATAAAACCTACGTGCATTTTAGAATATAATCAGAACATGGGGGCAGTCGACAATATAGATAGGCAATTGTCTTTGACTGAAATCACTAGAAAGTCCATGAAGTGGTATAGAAAATGTTTCTTCCATTTGGTAGATCTATCTCTGTCAAATGCTCACGCATTATATAATCAGCGAGCGGACCTTCCACTTTCTTTTCCAAAATTTCGATTGGAAGTAGTAAGGAATATGCTCGGTATTGATTCCAATCGTCATTTATCTTCCATCCAATCAAGCAATCTACAATTGACTGGTCGACATTTTGCTGTTCCAATTACCAGTGAAGATTCATCAAAGGTTCTCCAACGTGTGTGTAAACTTTGTTCAATATCGAATAAAAAACGCCGTTCCAGATTTAAATGCGACGTATGTCATGAAACACTCTGCCTTACACCATGCTTCCATGTATATCTCACAAAATTGCATTTACCATAATAATGAAATTCATAAGAAAATTAAAAAAACTGTCCCTGTGCAAAAAGGGTAGTTTCTAAAGGTAGACATAAAAAATATTATTATCATCGTCTTCTCCACTCCCGAAAACCCCAATATACAAATTAATTTTAATTTTCAAAAATTTTTAAATTTTCTCCAATTTAAGCCGCCGGAACGTCTTATATAAGACACTATTTCAGATCGCTGTTTTTTGGGGCTTAACATAAACAAAAATAAATAAATATTGCTGCTTTTCAAAGGGTAAAAATGTCGTCAAAACCCCGGCGTTCTAAAGGTTAATATTTCCTGGCCATTAAAATCTCCGTGTGTCTTGTCGTCCGTTTCTGGTCCCTGCCCTCCCATGGCAAACCAAAGCCGAATAGTGTCTTATAAATATTTTGTAACGAAGTTCTCCGTTACGTATACGAGATCCCGAATAAAAAGTATAAAAGCTACCGAACAGTGGATATTACTAATCCCTACGTTACCGACTCGTGAAATAGGCTCACGAGTGGAGTATAGCTAACGTCAAGGATAGACCCCGTTGACAGGCAGAGGCCCGGATGAAAAGACCGGCGCTCCAGGAAACGATGTCCAGGTTGTCCTGGGAAGTAAGGCAAGGCCATGCCAAACAACCCAGACAACCTGAGATAAGGAGAAGCGGCCTCGGGGAGTCCTAAAAGAATGACCGTGTCTATAAGTCCCCACGAGGAGGGGAGATAGAACATCGAGTCTGGCTTGAACGCTGGTTACGCACGTGAAGCAGGCTGCGCGAATGTCGTGCGCAGACTGCCATAGCAGGCAGTCGGAACGCGACCATGGGACTGTGCTGATATGTCGTGCGTGCTGGTGAGCGCGTGACGCGGCACTCAGACAGCCATGGGTCGGTTCGCGTACGTGAGGCGTGCGCTATAGGCCAGCCTGCACGTACGTCACGACTGGATACCGGCCAATGCATGGTGGGTTGTGCAGGGGCATAGTTAGCCCGTTGGAATGTGTCTCGGTGCCCTCCGTAATCCCATAGGCTTGCGCTATGGCTGGACGGGCCGCGAACATTGCCTCCGTGGTGTTCCGCTCCTGGCAAACCCTATGCTTGGCAATGATACCGCATGTTCCCGCACTCCTCACCACCACCTGTGTGTAGGTGGTGAGGGATAAATATATGCCCCTCAGCAGATAGGTCTGCGAGGCTCGGACTTCCGTAAGGAACCATCCCCTCTCTCCACGACCTACCATACTGAGCGACCCTGGCTACCGCTAACTTCCAATTCATGGCCGCAGGGCCGTATTAGATGCATAAAGAATGGAGTCGGAAGACTCAATTGATAACGTAGGGTTGTTGGACACCCGACTGACCAACTGGCGCCCTGATACCGATGGAAAAGGACGGGCGAAGGTAATGAGAAAACCCGTAGTGTGAGTGGCCCCTCACACTGACGGGAATAACGTTACAATTTTTAGGAAATTCCTGAAGTGAAAATACTGTTCGAGGCAGAGCCGCTAAACGAGACGTTACACTGCTCTTAATAAATTTTTAATTAAGGGTGCTAGAAATAAAATCCATAAGGGTTTCCTCATAAGAATCTACCGCTCTATCTGGAGTTTTCGGCTTGGCACCCTATTACCGGACACCCTGTGAAGCAAATGATGACTATCACAAGTATGCATGCACTTATTCAAGAATTGTATATTAATTTATGTTATTTTTTTTAGCCGCACGATAATAATTACATAGATATGTTAGGTAATCACAGTTGCTATAGTAATTGTAATTAGATTAGATATAGATAAAATTGTCTTACTTTTTGAATACAATCTCGTATATCTCTTTTGGGGAGACTAGTATTTTTTCTGCAACTTCGTACATCTCTTTACGAAATCAACATTTTTTTCCAAATTAATACCCTTTCCATGTATGTGATTCTTGGCGCAAATAAAATTTCCATTTACCAATTTTACTCTTCCTTTGCATTTAATAACCGAACATACTAAGTAACTGAAAATAAAACATTTAACAATATTGCAGTTTTTCTTGGAATTTAGATGTACTTTTTGAAATAAACATAAAATATCAGCATGAATTAATTATGGAAATTCGTTTAAAGAACTAACAGGTTTATCTGCTTATAAAATATATTTTTCTAATGTGTTAAATTTGAATGATTATTATATAATACACAAATAGGTGATATCGAAAATAAAATTCAAAGTTAAACAGAGACCATGTATGGGAATATACAGAATTTTTCAAAAGAGTTTAAACAGTAAAATCTCTAATGATTGAGGAAGGTTGTAAATTAAGAAAGGCAAAAATGGTTATAGGTATTCTTTAACCCATTTGCATCATCGCTCTACTTAAGCTTTTATATCGAAACATCAGCGATGTTCAACTGACGACGACTCGTACGACCACGCGCGGTCGATCGTACACGCTAAAAGGCCTCCATGCTGAGGAGCGATGCAAACACGCCATTGGCGACGCATGCTGCGGAGACTCGGTAGATGGCGTGCGCGCTGCGTCTTCTCCCATGCGCAAACGCTGGAAAGCGGTGCTCTTTGGACGTGCAATTTAGAGCTTTTTGTACGGAGTATTAGCGTGCAAGCATTGACAGGCATAGATTTGAGTTGATTTTTGGTAAGCGAGAGAACGGGCAATACGTTGATGAGTGATGCCCATTTCAGCATGTTGATTTTCGACACGTCCTGATTCGACACATCCCGATTCAGCACGTCCCGATTCGGCACGCAGTATTCGACACGTTCTTACTCTCATATTTACAACTTATCAAATCAATAGTGATGATTTATAAGCATCGGAAGTTAAGAATCTTAAGAGAGATCATAATAGAGTAATAAATTATACAGGGTGCATCACCGAAGGCGCACCAGCCTCGAAATGACCGTAAGAGGACGGATAGCGCGTGGTGGGGGTCGACGCATAACATTGGACGGAGTTAGATAAAGCGCTAGTAATAGATGGAGAAAGGCAGGGCTATACGCTCCTATACGCTTTGCCTATGCCGTCCCCCTTCCCCCATCAACGCGGCACCAATAGTCACAGTCTCTCTCTCTCTCTTCTCTCTCCCCGCCGTTTCCATTTCTTTATTTTCATTTACCCAGGAGGCGTTTCCGGCCTTCTCTTCTATCAAGTCAATTCTTGCGGATAACTAAACACATTAATTTTTAGCATAAAATTGAAAAGCGTTAGCTATCTTTTCCAAACCACCTTGAGGTAGATAGCTAGGCGCGTTTTTTTTTAAGTGGTTTCCCCCGGAGGCCTAATCCACTGGATAACTCAAAGTAAATTTAGCTTACAAATTCTCAAAATATCCCCCCTTTTGCTGCGAACAAAGGTTAGCTCTTCGAATTATGTCGCGTGTTGCTCGTCTCATCATGTCCGGCGTGATTGCTCTGAAGGCCGCAATGATTTCTTCACGAACCTCCATCATTCTACCCTCACGCCGATTTTCCATTAGACGCTTTATGTGTCCCCACAAAAAGTAGTCGAATGGATTAAGATGTCGAAGAGCTAACCTCTGTTCTCAACAAAGAGGGGGATATTTTGAGAATTTATAGGCTAGCTCTATCCAGTGGATTAGGCCTCCGGGGGAAACCACTTTAAAAAAAACGCGCCTAGCTATCTACTTCAAGGTGGTGTGGAAAAGATAGCTAACGCTTTTCAATTTTATGCAAAAATTAATGTGTTTAGTAATCCGCAAGAATTGACTTGATAGAATAAAAGGACGAAAACGCCTCCTGGGTAAATGAAAATAAAGAAATGGAAACGGCGGGGAGAGAGAAGAGAGAGAGAGAGACTGTGACTATTGGTGTCGCGTTGATGGGGGAAGGGGGAAGGCATAGGCAAAGCGTATAGGAGCGTATAGCCCTGCCTTTCTCCATCTATTACTCGCGTTTTAACTAACTCCGTCCAATGTTATGCGTCGACCCCCACCACGCGCTATCCGTCCTCTTACGGTCATTTCGAGGCTGGTGCGCCTTCGGTGATACACCCTGTATATTTGAAAGTACGTCCGATTCGATACGTTCCCACTAAGTTAATATTTATTATCGACTAAATGGATCAACACTGTCGAGTAAATATGAACGTAGTATTTCGTAATTTACCTTTAACAAAGGCATGATCAATTTTCGCATCTGTTGCATTTAAAACAATTTAATTGCATCGTTTTGGAAGGGGCGTGTCGAATCGAACGTTGATTCAAATATATAATTTATTACTCTATTATGATCTCCCTCAATTTTCTTAGCTTATAAATCATCGCTATCGATTTGAAAAGTTGTAAATACAAGAGTCGGAACGTGTCGAATACTGCGTGCCGAATCGGGAAGTGTCGAATACTACTTGTCGAATTGCAACGTGTCGAATAACAATGTGCTGAAATGGGACCACCCCAACGTTAAAATTTCTATCGCATACTATTATTGCATTTAATGCGTTCTTCCATTTATATTCAATCTTTGCATATAATGATATGTGAGAAAATAGCAAAATGGACGAGTTTCTGAAAAATAAGTTGACTGAATGGGGTTTCAACGACAGCATTGTCTATTTTATTAGTAAGTGATTTTTGAAATTATCTGCTTTTTACAAAAATAGTTTTGTGTTAATACATTAACGTGTCGTTTGTCGATTTGATTGTTATTTGGTGAAATTTATAATGGTTTTATTGGAACAATTAACATGTAATTTATTGTAGTCGCACAAATTAACGAAAAGAAATTTAAACAATTATCCCTTATGTGCACAACCAACTTTATATACGTTATTACACAACTGGGGTATCCGTGTATCCACTTTTTTTTTTATTTTTTAAATTCCTGTGCGAACTGAAACGTTTTAAATAATTTCGTATCTTAAATAAATGAAAAGAATAAAAATTTTTAAAAAGTTTATAAACTTTTAGTATATTTTGTAATGTCTATGAAACAGGAAAAAATTAGGGTCAGAGTATTACTCAGGTAGCGCACGACCGGATTTGAATCACAGTTTTATTTGTGTGATGGGTAAAATGTTAAGAGGGGACAACAATGTCACGGAAAATTTCTGTATACGTGTTATACAAATGAAACACTTTTAAAAGTTAATAATGAATAACTGAGCTAAAACATCTTTTTTAGGCTAGTGGGTACACGGGTACCCTGATGTGCCCAATTGGTATATCAATTTTGACATTAATTATATTATTTAAAAAAATTAAAAACGAATTTATCAATACATGTTTCATTTTATAATAGGATAAAAAATGGGGATTTAAAGCCTTAATACGATACTTCAATTTTCTTCTTAGTTACAACCATAAACAGCACCGAAAAGGTACACGGGTACCCGGTTGTGCACATAAGGGTTAAATGATACAGAAATAGACGACGTTATTTTAAAGGAAAACTCAATAAATGTATTTAAAAAATATTATAATGCTTACAAGCAATTCAAACAAAAGCAACCGAATCAAGTTATATTCAAAACAAAACAGAAACCTTTAGCTGATATTACTAATTGTACAATTCAAACCACGACTGCAGAATCAGTAATGTTATCTATTAATTTCAATTCAATAACTGTTAATTGAGGGAAAGAATTTGCCCAAGTTACTTGGTCTGAGAACTCTGACAAAATTGCAAATGTAGACATTGCTAATAATATTGCTAGCAAGTCTATGAAAGTTCAAAATACAGTACATGTATCAGCCTTGGAAAAATTTAAGGAAATTCATCAATATTATTTTCAGAGTATATATATTTTTAAAGTTTACAGAAAATAGTTATTGTTATTTGTAAAACATGCTTAATTTTAATTGTACGTAAGGTGAGGCAGATACAATGCTACAAGCTATCACAAAATCATTTATTTGTCTGTATAATTTTAAGAAAGTATGCACTAACCATGTACGTCCTTTTTGAATGATGCCAATGAATAGAGTATTAAGCAGCAACTATATATGCTGTAACGCTACTCAATTTATCTGGGGAAGGGTATTCTCAACTTCATTTCATTCAGTCTTTTTTGCAGGCCACACATATATTTACAATGCAATATTACAAAATTCTATATACAGCACAATTTATCGCCTTCCCCTGACCCGCCTAGAGGGGAACATTAGGCTAAGTCGAAAGAATACCGTACAATAAAAATCGGGATCGATACTTGTCCTTCCTAGGCTTGGGCCTTATTTTTTTACAGAGGAGACAAGGAGCTTGAATTTATCTGCTTTAACTCCGTAAAGCGTTGGGCGCCAGGCCCCTACACTGGGCCACTCCGGTCCCTTGTTTCCTTCCCTTTACGCTGGAAATTACTCTGGCCCAACCTATTTTCCACTACCCATTTAAAACTCTAGATTCTTCACGGGTCGCCCGATTTGGCAAAATTGGCAAAATCTACTAGAGGCTCTATTTCCCTTCTTTTCCTGGCCTACGCCATATACGTGCTGCTACACTAGCTTTCTTTCCGCGTAGGCTTATTACTCTTCCCGGGCCTCTATCCAATTCTCGCGTATCTAATTTGGCCGATCACGCACTTTTTATAATCTACGACTCCTCTAACCAGTTACACATGGTTAGGCAGAGTATTACGCACGCGATAGAACATATTCCAGTACCTGATCGCTTTTCTTATCTTATCGGCGCTTCGACCTCGAACTGCATTGGTCTTTTTTTTTCCACCGGAAAGCAGGCTTCCCTCTTCCCTTAGGCTCCTTTAGCTGCCCTCCTATGCTGGGTCTGATGCTCGCTTTCTTGTCTTGCCTGGTATCTAGACCTTAGTGCACGAGATACTTCTTAGCGCCTTCCTTTCCTTTGCACTCCTCTCTGCATGAGATGCTTATTAGGAATAAATCTTCTCCGCTCGAATTTCGTTTTAAGCTCACCGGTGGCGTTACTACGCCTTCGTAGCGGCGTTAGTAGGCTCTCGCTGTGGCAAGCAGTTCCGGCGCGAAATTCGAACGGCAATTTATTTACGTGTGGATTCCTTCAGAATCCGCAACGTTACAACTCCTCCTCCCTTTAATATTACTAGGAGTGGTATTTTCCGCTGGCAAAATCGACAACCTCGGATAAAATATGAACCATTTAGGTGCATTTCAGACAAACAATACTGGGCTAGTAGGCGGTTGTAACTCGTACTTACGCCTTAGTGCCCTACGGTAGGCTCAATGGATGCCTCCTCCATAGCTTTAGTCTGGTTGTTGTCAGGTAGCACCAATTTCCTGGTAATGTAGTCAAAACCTAACAGCTTATGAATTAAGTCAGGTCGGTGGACATACAATCTATCTTCATCTTCTACCAAAGGTACTTCTTGCTGTCTCATATATGCTTGGACTGTCCCTGAGTTCTAGGCTAGAGACTGCGATGACCCTGATCATTCGCCTCTTGACTCGGTTTTCGGATGCTGATCAGTTTTTTTTTAAACTGACCTGACCTGTCTTCTTGTCCCTTGAAGCGTATGGAGATTCAGCCTTCCAATGACCCAACTGACAGCACTTATAGCAAGGAAACGTCTGCGTGTTCCTTCTAACCCGTTCTGCTCGGTCTTCATCAGTGAGGGCGCTCCATGCTGGATCTCTTCGCTGAGGTATTTTCGTTTTCGATGAATACTCCCTTGGCACCTGGTCTTGTTCGTCTGAGCTAGCCGATTACGTAGAATTCTCAGTAGTAGATAACGGTGTCACTTTGAATCCAGGCGATTTCTTTCTGGCCTTCTGTTTCCTAGAAGCATCTGCTTCTTGAGCTACGTCCACTTCCAAGGCTGCGCACTTTTCAGCAGTACGCTTGCCTCCCACGTAAACTGCCGCTGGAACCGGTAATATGCTAGGAATATATCGCCTGTCCCTTGCGCTGTCTATCATGCTGCCGTAAACTCTCTATTTCTTCTCCGAGCTTCCTAAGCTTCCGGTACGATGAGAAATGACTCCGCAAGATCCTATGGGTATACCAAGGCTTCAGGTTCAAGTAAACAACATCTAGCTGCCTCTGTTCTGCTAAAGGAGGATCCATATATGAGAATATAGTTTGCATGTTCTCAAGAAACTCGATGATGGTTTCATGATCTCTTTGGAGGCGATTTTTGGCCTGTTCTTTTATCTTCCTCCTCGAATTCTTAGTCCTGAAACGCCTACGGAACTCACTCTCAAAGTCCTTCCATCCTTTACAGTGGCGTCCTATTAGGCGATGCCACTTTTCTGTCTCGCCTGTGAGCATAATCGGCAAGGCTTCAAGGATTCTATTCCTGCTCAGGCCTGAGCCTTTACAGCATCTCAGTACCCGCTCGAGAAACGAATCGGCACTCTCCAGCTTTTCGTTACTGTAGGAGATTCGCCACTTGCTTAGAACATCCACTACCTTGGTTCCTATAATTCTTTTCGGCTTCCGTTTTCTTCGCCTGCTGTAAGCTAACCCTTGACTTGATTCACTCCTCTCCGAATTGATGGAGCTTGAGGAAGACTGTCGCCGATCATATGGATCCGAATCATAGGGTGAGTCGTCCGAAGAACTGTCCTCGCTATTGCTAATGCTATCCCCGGAGGTATCGCTGTCGTCTCTTGTGAATTCGCGGCAATTCCCAGGCTGTGTATGCCTACTTTCTTTCGGCTTCCCTGCCTTCCGACGCTGTGGCCTCTCTTTTTGTCTCTTTTGTCGATGTCTTTCTTCGCTGGCCTCGTATGATAATCTCGTGAACAATTCCAAAGCTTTCCGAGCTGCCTCCCTCTGATCTGTCTCATTGTCTTCTTCAGGCTGCTCGTGCCTATGTGTGGATGTGAGTATAGCTTGAGGCCTAGCTCCTGTTACTGCTGAGGAAGATGATGGAATGTTCTGATTGTTACTTGGTCCAGTAACGGTAGGAGGTCTTAATATTGGCGATGGAATGGAGGTGGAGACCGGTACTGGAAACTGCCAAAATCCTTGAGCTGACCTGGGGCAGTGCCTGGCTTCCATGGTAGCGGAAGAGATAGGGTGACATATCGACGTTGTGAAACACGTGCTCGCAGCTGCTGTCGTCACCATTGTGATGATAGAAATTGTGATTATGGCAGGTACAGTCACCGTAATTGCTGTAGTAACTGAACAAGCGTTACAGCCGATCCCAGCTTCTTCTTGTAGCATTGGATTTCCTCCTGCTACCATTGCTACTGCAGAGGCCTCATCTCGCCTGCTATCCCATCGTGCCGCACTGGCTCCCTCCAACTGCCTCATTCTGTACCGCCTATATCGATCTTGCAACACCGCGAGGGCCGAATCAATGTTCAAACCCACAGCATCCATGATCTTTTTAAGCTCCGTAGGTGATAGCGAATTGATCTGGGCTGTCAACTGCTCCCAGGACATCTTCCGTTCCTCCCTGATTTGGGCCCGTTCCTCGCGTCTCTTGGATCGGTTGCTTTTGCCCATGGTTCCGAATTCGTCTTTCTTCAATAGCGACGATCGACGACTCATTGAATGCTTCCTCGATGCTATATTCGGCGATTTCTAAAGCTGCTCCCTCTATGCGATGCTTAGGCGGTAGGAGGATTATTTACAACTGCCTTTAGGTCCTCAATTTATTTACAACTACAATTAATACTTGGACATAGGCTTTATAGACGAATAATTTAATACATGTTATAAATAACAAATTCCAATCAAGTAATAATATTAATACACATCTTTAAATTATGACCATCAACTTATTCAGTCCTTACTTCGTATGCTTTGCTAAAATACAAATGCCTTGTACATATACCGCCGCAGGCTATGGCTAGAGGAAATACTTCAATTTTTCCTAATAATTGATACAAAGCTTAATTTCCTCCTCCCCGCTTTCCTTATGACAGTAAAAATTGGAATAATTTTAATATAAAGGCCTTTCCAAACTTTCGGTTAGAATTTTTGCTCCGAATTTGAAATGCCGGTGGCCCGTTATCTCCCGTACTTGACTTCTTCGAGCAGTCGAAACAAAAGGTAAACATACATGAGAATTTATCTCACAGGCTTCCGCACTGCCTTTATTACCCAATTATTGCCTTCTACTGACAAAACCGGACTGAAATATTTACAAATCATTAACAAAGAGACAATTTTTCAACGCCTATTCCCTTTTCGATTTCGCAATTTTTACGCCTTATGCTGCCGGCTGAACCTTATTTATATTTCCCTTTCCTTAATTTATAACGATTAAGTTTACTTATGACCATTCCAAGCTTTGGTCCACATTATTTCGCTTGGGCAATAACCCTTACACACTATAAATACACTACCGCAGGCTAAGGCTGGAGAACTTTACAAACCGTTGCCTATTTAACGCCGGCCAACTGGTGTCCTCCTCCCTGTTTTCCTTATGGTAGTAGAAGATCAGGACAATGTTTACTATAAAAAGGCTTTTCCTTACTTTCAGTTACCGATTTACACCGAATTTAACGTCGCTGGTCTACTTACTACCGGCCTCAATTATTCGGATAGTATGTCTTCCCAGCGCAATCAACACAAGAGATTAATACGCATGACAATACTCTAATCAGGCTAACCGAGCTGCTTTTATTAAATAAACTTGCCGTTATTATTTATTTCTCAAATAAATAATGCGCTACAGACTGCACTAAAAGGATACCGAAGAGCACTCTGCGAATTCTCCTTCTAGTACCAAAAAGAAAGAGATGTAATTATAATCCTCTAAAGAGACATAAATGAAAATAAATTCTCTATACGCTTTGCCTCTTTAAATTCCACAAGCCGTGCCTTTCAATCAAGGCTCAATACTATATACAACGCTACTATATAATAAGGCCTAAATAAAGTTTGCGGCGATAGAAGGATGGGTAATATTACTTTTACATTGCCCGATGTTTTCGGCTCGGACTATCCTTTCAACTTTTCCAAATTCTAAGTACTCCTGTACCGCGAATTTGTTGTTGTTCCCGAACGGCACTTGACTCTCCTCAGCGCTAACTGTAACAAAAAACGTAAACACGCTCAATGCTGTAGCCTAGGCCGACCGATGTACGCCTCGTGCTAATCGATTCCAGTTCGTTTAAATTTACTTGTTGAAAACAACAAAAATTTAAAAATGCGCTATAGACTACACTGAGGGTACCACGGGAAAATCTTCGGGCCTTCTATCACCGTAATTTAACTTTATTTACTCCTCGACTTTTCCATATATTTCGCAGGCATAATCTTTCTTATTTACGATCGGCCAAAGTTTCGAATAATGCCAATTCCCCTTATGCCAATGATCGCCCCATGTTGGGCGCCATTTGAAACGCTACTCAATTTATCTGGGGAAGGGTATTCTCAACTTCATTCTATTCAGTCCTTTTTGCAGGCCACACATATATTTACAATGCAATATTACAAAATTCTATATACAGCACAATTTATCGCCTTCCCCTGACCCGCCTAGAGGGGAACATTAGGCTAAGTCGAGAGAATACCGTACAATAAAAATTGGGATCGATACTTGTCCTTCCTAGGCTTGGGCCTTATTTTTTTTACAGAGGAGACACGGAGCTTGAATTTATCTGCTTTAACTCCGTAAAGCGTTGGGCGCAGGCCCCTACACTGGGCCACTCCGGTCCCCTGTTTCCTTCCCTTTACGCTGGAAATTACTCTGGCCCAACCTATTTTCCACTACCCATTTGAGACTCTAGATTCTTCACGGATCGCCCGAGTTGGCAAAATTGGCAAAATCTAGTAGAGGCTCTATTTCCCTTCTTTTCCTGGCCTACGCCATATACGTGCTGCTACACTAGCTTTCTTTCCGCGTAGGCTTATTACTCTTCCCGGGCCTCTATCCAATTCTCGCGTATTTAATTTGGCCGATCACGGACTTTTTATAATCTACGACTCCTCTAACCAGTTACACATGGTCAGGCAGAGTTTTACGCACGCGATAGAACATATTCCAGTATCTGATCGCTTTTCTTATCTTATCGGCGCTTCGACCTCGAACTGCATTGGTCTTTTTTTTTCCATCGGAAAGCAGGCTTCCCTCTTCCCTTAGGCTCCTTTAGCGGGCCTCCTATGCTGGGTTTGATCCTCGCTTTCTTGTCTTGCCTGGTATCTCGACCTTAGTGCACGAGATACTTCTTAGCGCCTTCCTTTCCTTTGCACTCCTCTCTGCACGAGATGCTTATTAGGAGTAAATCTTCTCCGCTCGAATTTCGTTTTAATCTCACCGGTGGCGTTACTAGGCCTTCGTAGCGGCGTTAGTAGGCTCTCGCTGTGGCAAGCAGTCCCGGCGCGAAATTCGAACCGCAATTTATTTACGTGTGGATTCCGTCAGAATCCACAACGTTGCAATGCAAAAAAATAATATTTTTCCAATTAAGAAAATAAAATTTTCCCCCTATGCCTTATATACTCAGTTGTTGTATAAAGTGCGTCACCCTGCATATTGATAGCTTACAACATTTGAAAGTAGTCCATAATAAGCTGTCTTGATTTTAGTTCAAAACAACAAACCTCTCTTTAATCTTTTAAATAATAATGACAATGATTGTATGGGACAATTAATTCTTTTCGTGTACTGTAAAAAGAAGGATATTAGTGATTTCAGAAATGCTTTATGCGAAATTATAATAGCTATAGAAATGAAAGACAGTTTGAACACACCAAACCCTTTTACGTAAAACTTATACTTAACTTCTTTACAGTTTAGTTATATATTAGATTGTTTCACGTAGTAGTACGAAACGATAATATTTGCTGTAATATCATCAAAATGCATTTCATATAAATTACGATAATAAATTTATATAATAACTAATAGTTAAACATCTTTAATGATTAAACTATTTTATACAATTACAGAATTCATAGTACAAGATTTGCTGAATGAGCTGAGGCAAATGTAAAGCTTATTACAAATGAAAATAGTAATCTGTTTTATGAGCATGGTTACTATGTAAATGAGCAACTGACTAAAACATGCAATAAGCAAAGAGTGAATAGTACCGGCTTGCTGTATCTTGAGTATCTCCAACAAAGAGATTTTAAATGGAGGGCAGGTTTGCTACATCCATGCTCTCGTAAAGCTTCTGCAAAATTAGCTATTGCTCATAAAGGTTAAAAGAGCTCGTTTTTTTTTCTTTTATTTTTCTTATGTAATTAATTGAAATCTTAATAACATTTATTATTGTATATTTAGAAGTATATCAGCAAAACATTAGTATATTGTTACAAAAACCAATAACAATACTTGATTGCGAAAAACAAAAATTTATTATTGAGTTGAGGATAAACTCATTTATGCACAGACTAAGTAGTGCTTATTGTGATAAAAAGGGAGCTACTATAATTGAAACTTTTAAGATTTCCGAAACTGATCTTGCGCCAATTTTGGTAAATACAGTTTTGAATATAATAATTTTGTGTGTATTTTAGAGAAAATATGAAGAAATACATGATAAATCATTGTATGTTAAATTAATATTATCCAACCAGATATCGGAAGATTTTAAACAGAAAATTGATAAATTTAAATTAGCAGAAACAGACAATAATATTTCCTTAAATGACCGGTTAACTGCTAATTCGACTCCTTTCGCAGAACAAATAATCAAATTGGCCAGGAAGCAATGTGTTGAAAAGCGGTTATTGAAAGAAACAGTATACATACTATTTAAAATACCAAATTACGTAGATGTTACTGATATTTTCAATAAAAATCTTAAAATTGATAATGTTGGTAAGTTTTCAAATAACTTTTATTTATTATATTAGCATAGTAATATTGATAATCGAAAGAAAAGTTTTATTTAAATTGTCTATATTGTTACTAAAGTTAAAATTATAATGTAATCAGTAATATATTTCTAGATCAGAAAAACGCTTTAGGATTTTTGCTGTTACCTAATGTTTTGAAGTAAACATTAAAAGCTAACTAGTCCAGGCAAATTAATATTTTGACTGAATGTAATAGGTAGAGGTCTAAAAAAAATGTTAATCGGTCGGGAAAGGTGTCAGGAATAAGATGCTATGATGCTCTCTTGCAGAAAGGTTTGCTTCTTTAGTTATACAAAAAGTGTGAAAAAAATTGCGAAAAAGCTGCATTTTTCTCCAAACATTTGCGTTTATCTCAAAAACTAGCGGTATTTCGTGAAAATTTTACTGAGAATAATTTATTCGCCATAAAATTTCCTATAAAGTTCACCTTGTGTGATTTCTTTAATTGCAATATTGCTCCTGCAAATTAAAAAAAAAACCTTTAAGTAAATCTGAATTTTGGCATATAATAGTTTTCAATGGTTGTAATTGTTCAATCTTAATAATATTTTACAGAAAGTTACTTTAACCTATTAGTAATAAGTTTGCAAACCCCTACTCTTGTACATGCAACAGTTTTTGCATAATTGAAAAGTTAATTAAAATTTCGTCAATACTTTGAATGATTGCAGAGACTAATGCAGTCATTCAAAATCATCCCCAATTTTTTTATGCAATAAAAGGAGCCTAAGTAACAAAATTCTGCAAGAATTTGTTGACAATTGTTATTTTTGCAGCTATCAGGATTTTTTAAAGAAAATTTGCATTTTTTTAATTGTTAATTAAGCCTGCCAGCAAGCAAATTATCAATACATTCAAAATTTGAGGCGACCTAAAGAAAGCGCTTGAAAAAACGCTTGTTTTTGTAAAAAAATCATAAAAATACATTTTATACATTTTGTGTAACAATGCCTCAAAGTCTTCATTGGTTTACGGCGGTAATATACCATGTAGAGACATTTTTAAAAGTGCAATTGGTAGGGCATATCATATAGTATTATAATGCCAAATGCTGTTTAAATAAATTATGAACTTCTTTAAAAATATTATAATTAAAGTCCTCCATACCGACCGAAAAGTGCAGCGTGCTCGGCCAAGCGCTGTGGTGGGGATAACAGATGACAGTGGAGCTAAACTCGACTGCGGGACTTCAAAATGAAGGCGCGCAACAAAAATTAAATATCTCGGCTTCTAGGCAAGTTAAATTGATGATTTTTTTCAATTTTGTTGTACGCCGGAAAGAATACAACGTATTGGCGGACTCAATTTTTAACTATCTCCAAACATTCTGGCGATACGAGATGTGTAACACATTAAAAAATTTTGTACATAGCTAATATTTAATTAAAGCAAATCTATACAAAATATTATAACAATTTTCCCTTCAACTGATTGATTAATATCGTCAGGCACATTGGACCTTCTTAAAATTTCCAAGAGTGCTATAAAATTCCAACGCAGAACTGTTAACTTCACACATAATAGGAATCGGAGCCGACCATTTCAGGTATACGGAAAAATATGAAAAATGTATTTATTGCTTTATGGAAGAAATAGGATTTTTCGAAATGATTGTTAAATTTTTATATCATATGCAAATATTTATTATACATTGTGCAGAAACCATGTAAAAGAAACCGTTATATTTAATTAATAAGTCACTAATAAATGTATAAAAAATATATGCATATGATATAAAAATTTAACAATCATTTCGAAAAATCCTATTTCTTCCATAAAGCAATAAATACATTTTTCATATTTTTCCGTATACCTGAAATGGTCGGCTCCGATTCCTATTATGTGTGAAGTTAACAATTCTGCGTTGGAATTTTATAGCACTCTTGGGAATTTTAAGAAGGTCCAATGTGCCTGACGATATTAATCAATCAGTTGAAGGGAAAATTGTTATAATATTTTGTATAGATTTGCTTTAATTAAATATTAGCTATGTACAAAATTTTTTAATGTGTTACACATCTCGTATCGCCAGAATGTTTGGAGATAGATAAAAATTGAGTCCGCCAATACGTTGTATTCTTTCCGGCGTACAACAAAATTGAAAAAAAATCATCAATTTAACTTGCCTAGAAGCCGAGATATTTAATTTTTGTTGCGCGCCTTCATTTTGAAGTCCCGCAGTCGAGTTTAGCTCCACTGTCATCTGTTATCCCCACCACAGCGCTTGGCCGAGCACGCTGCACTTTTCGGTCAGTCGGGAGGACTTTAAATATAATATTTTTAAAGAAGTTCATGATTTATTTAAATAGCATTTGGCATTATAATACTATATGATATGCCCTACCAATTGTACTTTTAAAAATGTCTCTACATGGTATATTACCGCCGTAAACCAATTAAGATTTTGAGGCATTGTTACACAAAATGTATAAAATATATTTTTATAATTTTTTTACAAAAACAAGCGTTTTTTCAAGCGCTTTCTTTAGGTCGCCTCAAATTTTGAATGTATTGATAATTTGCTTGCTGGCAGGCTTAATTAACAATTAAAAAAATGCAAATTTTCTTTAAAAAATCCTGATAGCTGCAAAAATAACAATTGTCAACAAATTCTTGCAGAATTTTGTTACTTAGGCTCCTTTTATTGCATAAAAATATCGGGGATGATTTTGAATGACTGCATTAGTCTCTGCAATCATTCAAAGTATTGACGAAATTTTAATTAACTTTTCAATTATGCAAAAACTGTTGCATTTACAAGAGTAGGGTTTTGCACACTTATTACTAATATGTTAGAGTAACTTTCTGTAAAATATTATTAAGATTGAACAATTACAACCACTGAAAACTATTAGGTGCCAAAATTCAGATTTACTTAATGGTTTTTTTTAATTTGCAGGAGTAAAATTACAATTAAAGAAATCGCACAAGGTGAACTTTATAGGAAATTTTATGGCGAATAAATTATTCTCAGTAAAATTTTCACGAAATACCGTTAGTTATTGAGATAAACGCAAATGTTTGGAGAAAAATGCAGCTTTTTCGCAATTTTTTTCACACTTTTGTTTATAACTAAAGAAGCACACCTTTCTGCATGTCAGCATCATAGCATCTAATTTCTGACACCTTTCCCGACCGATTAACATTATTTTTAAACTTCTACCTCTTACAACCTACATTGATGCTCATTCTCAGGTAATTCGACTGGACTGAAGTCAGAAGCTTGGAAGCCCAAAAAAATTGATGTTATATATCCATTTATTGAAAATGTATACGTGAGTATTATTTATAGCTAGAATATTACTAATTACATTAAAACTTCGAAATTTTTTCTTTTTTAATTGAATTAATCTGTATTTTTAGGATCACGAAAGTTTTGAAAATTTAAATGCTACTTTTGCAAAGGGAGGACAAGAATTATCTGAAGCTAATCAAATTCTTTTGAGACAACCACATGTTGTATTATGCGGTCCTTTAAATAATATAAGCTGCAGTCATGCAAAAATCGGTAAATATATTTTCAATTTTAAAACTTACTTGGAAGCAGTTGATTTTCTATATAAGTGCTCCTTTATTTTGAATATTGAATATCCAACAACGTGTTCTCATCTTTGTAGTTTTCTACAGAAATATATTTTTTGCGTGGAAAATGAAAGAAGACTTATTGGCTACAGTAAAATAAATATGTTAATATCTGATTTTAAACGTTTGTAAATCTCTCAGAACTAGTCTATATGTAGTTATTTTTTTAATGTAAAGGGGTTTAATAAAATAAGTAGAATAATCATACATAAAATGGATCTCGATCACAGCATTTTTAATATAATTTGCGAACTAAATAAAAATTTACGACTTACACGAAGCGACATAAAATCTATAATACAGGTAATACGAAATCTTATAAAAATTCTTATAACCCCTTTTGCTGGATAATTTAAAATTTAATTTGAATAATGCTCTTGATAAAGAGGTTAATAATGAATTAATCAAAACGTTCAAACAACATGAAGATCCTTTTGTTAAGTATAGTACCGAAGACGAAAGAATGTATATTTATCGAAATTTAAAATTATATATTGATCCGGAATTGTATTAGATAAGTACTATTCCCTTACCCGTTGCACGTGGTTCTAGCGATACTATTACTAATAAGAATATGGCAATGGTTCATTTACCTTTAAAACAATCTCTAAAAAAATTATTAGAAATAAATTAAATTTTTGACGTAACAATGTTATACATGAACTTTTTAAAAAATTCTACAAATATGTTCACGAATTTTGTACAAGGCACCCTCTGGAAAAAGCAAATTAATAATTTTGAAAAAAAGATTGAAATAGTATTCCCTTTGTTTATTTATTGTGATGATATTGAGACTGGAAATGCATTAGGATCACATGCTTGTATAAATAAAATCGGTGCAGTATATGCATCAATAGTTTGTTCCCCACCTAATTTTGTTTGAAAATTAGATAGTTTATTATTATCAGATATATTCTATTCAAATGACAGAAAGATATACGGTAATTATTTAATATTGAGAAAACTTGTTACAGAATTAAGTGAATTACGTGAAAACGGAATAGAAGTAACAATTAATAATAACAAAATCAGAGTTTATTATATTACTAGCTCAATATTAGGTGATAATCTCGGTTTAAATGGTATGTGTAGCTTCGTTGAAACTTTTGCTAAGGCTCATTGTTGTAGAATTTGTTATGCTGGACCAGATTATATTTATTATTTGACCGTTGAAAATAATACAATGTTAAGGACTGTTGACAAATATAAAAACGACATTAAATTTATAGATCATCGCAAAACAGGAATAAAAGAATCTTGCGCGTTTTTAACGAATTATTAGATTACCACGTTATAGGAAATTCCACCATGGATTGTATGCACGATGTCTTTGAGGGCGTATGCAATTATGTTATTTCTCAGTTATTAATTCGTTTTATATATGAAGATAAATTTTTCTCTTTGGATTATTTAAATTACCAAATACATACAATATATTTTAATTTTGAATTCACAAATGTACCACCTCAAATTAATGGTGATTACCTAAAAAACAACAAAAAAGTAAAAATGTCGGCAGCAGAAATGTTATTTTTCACTCAATACTTTGGTATGATAATTAGAAATAAAATACCGAGAGATAATGAGCATTGGTCCTTGTATATAAAATTACATAAAATCGTGCATATCATAACTTCTCCCGTTTTAACAAATTCACACATTTTACAACTAGAAATATTGATTAAAGAACATAATACCTTATACATCAAATTGTATGGAAACTTGAAATCCAAATTACATTTTTTAACACATTACATTCGAATAATTTTAAAAATTGGACCTGTCATAAAATACTCATCTTTGCGATATGAATCAAAACAGAATACTCAAAACTATTTCATTGAACTCGTCATCTCATCGTAACATTTTAATAAGTATTGCTAAAAGGTATTAACTTAGTTTAATGCGAATGAATGACATGAAATCTGAAAAATACTATATAAACTATGGAAAACCCTTGGCAAATGATTTAGTCAATACTTGCTTTTCATTGTATAGAACTAAAGTACCGTGCCTACCACTTTATATACAGGGTGTAACGAAACGACCGCCTTTTCTCGTAACTGGAGGTTCGGGGTGACAAACTGAGTGCACGTGTAAAATTTCGTTCGAATCGTTCAAGAGGTTTAAAAGTTATTTCTATTTAAAAATCACCCTTTTTCAGTCCTTTTCGAACGACTTTAACTGCATAATGGAAAGTGGAGAAAGTGAAAAACAATTGATGAGCACCCAGCTAGAATGTAAAAATTATCGATCGCGTGCGGTAATACTTTTGCTATTTAATTCTTTAATCTGGCTATTAGATTAATTTTAAAAATAACAAAATCCTTTATATTACAATTCCAATTCAATTCAGTACAAGCATCATTGACTGATTTGTTGGAAAGAGCGAGTTGACGCAATGTAAAGGAAAGTATCAAAAGCTAAGATATCGCGCGAGCGCAATGATAACTTAATAGACAATGCATGAGGGCATTCTCTTTCTACTAACGAAGCTAAAGGGAATGATTCAAAATCAATACATTGATGAAGGAGAAAACTAAACTCACCCATTAAATGTTCTGCAAGTTCCTTTAAATCGAAGTTTTTGAAAAAGCTTCAAACTGGCTCCTCGATGATTTCCAGAAAGCACACTATCACTGATTTTGCATTTAAACACTTGTGAATTTAAACAAATTAGGTATTAACCTACGTTTCTTCAAAACACTGGAGAATTTGACACTTTTGAACTGTTTGAAGTAGGGTGATTAAGAGTGGTCGAAACGAATTATTGATTATTCTATCTCTCTGTGTCTCTCTTTTCAGCCTACTTCAAACAGTTCAAAAAGTGTCAAATTAACCGGTATTTTGAAGAAACGTAGGTTAACACCTAATTTGCTTAAATTCGCGAGTTCTTAAGTGCAAAATCAATGAAAGTGTGCATTCTGGAAATCATCGAGGAGCCAGTTTGAAGCTTTTTCAAAAACTTCGGTGTAAAGGAACTTGGAGAACAATAATGGATAAGTTTAATTTTTTCTATCATCAATGAATTGATTTTAAATCATTCTTTTTACCTTCGTTTGTAGAAAGAAAATGCCTTGATGTGTTTCCTATTAAATTATCAGTGCAGTCGCGTGACATCTTAGCTTTTGATACTTTCCTTTTCATTCTATCTTCTCCCTCTTTCCATCAATTCAGTCAATGATACTTGTATTGAATTGATTTGGAATTGTAATGAAAAGGATTTTGCTATTTTTAAAATTAATCTAATAGCCAAATTAATGAAATAAATAGCAAATGTATTATCGCGCGCGATCGATAATTTTTACATTCTAGTGGGGTGTTCGTCAATTGTTTTTTCACTTTCTCCACTTTATTATGCACAGTTAAAGTCGTTCGAAAAGGACCGAAAAAGGGTGAGTTTTAAATGGAAATAACTTTTAAACCCCTTGAACGATTCGAACAAAATTTTACACGTGCATTTGGATGGTCACCCCGAACCTCCAGTTACGAGAAAAGGCGGTCGTTTCGTTACACCCTGTATAGCGCTAAGCCCATACCCATCCGCAATTGCAATTTTTTTAATAGACAATATCTATAATTGTAAATTCAAAACTAGTTTCGGAAAACATCATACGGAATAAACTTATAAATTTTATAATTTATGACCTCTATCTAAGTATCCAATGTGGGAAAGTCTAAGGGAAGCCAGATAGACATAAGGCACACGGACTTTAATTTTTACAATTCTAATACAATTTATTATTTTTAGGCCTCAGGCCTAACTATTAGGCCAGTCCGCGGCTTTCCGGCTTGAAACACTTATCCCACAAAAAACAAGCTTCGCTTGTAAAGAAAGAATGGCAAGTACATAAGTCGTATCTAGAACAATTAATATAGTAATATAAAATATTTTAATTAAAAAAAATAGTGAAATCCAAATGCTAGGCAAGTATAAATTTTTGTTACCATGATGAAAGTTAAAATTTGGAAAAAGGAAAATAGTAACACAAAAATTATACTTGCCGGTGGCCCGTTGTATGCAATCGTATTAAATAGCCACATTTTTAACTTATGAGAAGCAACGCTTAAATTGCAAGATAGCGACTTACACATGAATATTACGGGCCCGGCAAGTATAATTTTTGTGTTACTATTTTCCTTTTTCCAAATTTTAACTTTCATCATGGTAACAATAATTTATACTTGCCTAGCATTTTGATTTCACAATTTTTTTTAATTAAAATATTTTATATTACTATATTAATTATGCTAGATACGACTCATGTACTTGCCGTTCTTTCTTTACAAGCGAAGCTTGTTTTTTGTGGGATCTTATAACGTTTTGTAAGAATATAGGAGTTCAAACTAATCAATTATTTTAACTAATTCAATCTAACAAAACATTTTCCAATATTCTCATCCTTCCATAATGTAAAGTTTCAGTTCAAAATATTACAATGATGAATTCTTATCATAGTTACACTTTTAAAGGCTCTTAACATAGTATTCACAATAATTGTTTGAATTACATTTCCAACATTTTATACCCAAAATCACCTTAAAGCCTTTCTCTTTCAAGAATATGCTTCTAAATTTACCTCTAAATCCACCTTTTTCTTAGGTGTTACTTTCACTATCAACTTTGCATTATGGTTCTTTCTCTGGTAAACTGTGCGATTTATTTATTCTTTTGATTAATATAAACTGTAAATTATATAGCAGTTAATACAATGAAGCCTATGATTTTTACGCGTGCTGCTTTCATTTTCCTGAAGTTACACACTGTTTGCTCTATCCCGTGTAAAAATGTTTGACCTTTATTTGATTAAAATTAGATCAAATTCTGATAAAGATTATAAGTGATCAATTTTTGATCGCGGGAATAAGACCCAATGGTCGTTCTTTTATCAAATTTTGACGATCACTTTTAGATCATTTCACGACGTTTTCTTGATAATAAAAAGCTTTGAAGAAATTGGTTTAACAGATCTAAGTTTGATCAAGATGCGATCAGAGTACGATCATATATGATCAAATCTCATCAAACAACTTAATGATCAATACGATTAAAAAGTGATCAGAATTTGATTAAAAAATGATCCTAAATTGATTAAATGCGATGCCTGAAATTTTTGAAAAGCTGATCATTTTTAGATCTGCATTGCCACAATATAAAATTGATCATATAAGTCATCTGTTAGTTTTGGATCGAATTATGATAAAAAAAAAGATAGAAAATTTGTAGAACGATGCGTACAAAATTTTTTTGTGTGATACGACTTGTTTCACGAGATTAGCCATTTGTCGATTTTACATTGAATTTTTTGAAAAAGCCTTGCATGTATTGCAGATTAATAATATATACCTAGACGATCATCTTATTTTCATGACCGAACTTCATGCAAGAACTTAAACTTAACATCTAAGAGTTGAGAAGAGACATTTATAGATTTAAATCCGAGTCTCATAAGCGACTATTTACTCTTTCTTAATTCATTTTAATGAATTCTGTAAATGATATGTAAGAGCATATACAGTGTAACATTGTTTTTATTGATTTTAACAAATTAACTGCAAAACATTTCAAATATTTGAATAATAACACAACACACATGGCATCTTCTTCTTTTACTTATATTTCTCCTTCATTTGTTAATTTTTCAATTTTATTTGATCGCAATGAGTTGCAATATAAAGAGACAACTCTACAAAATTCTTGCTTACTTAATTTGCAACTCTTGTGTACAGATTCACGAACGATAGCTGAAAAATATAATTAATAAAAACTTTGAAAGATCCAAGAGATTGACAGTATGTTATTACACATTTGAACATTTTTTGCATATATACTTTCAATCGCATCATAAATATTTGGTTCAATTTTTTCTAAATTTGTGTTCTTTCCTTTGCCCGAAACACTCATTTTCATCAAGTTTTCTATACCAATTTCTGCGTTAAAAAGCGCCCTTACCATATTGGCTGGTTTAAATTTGTATCTATGAATTATTAAATTCAAGTCATATTCGGAAATATTCAGCTTTTGTATTGCTGTATCCATATTATTTGTGGATTGCAGTGGAGTATTTGATTGATTGCACTGTAAATTAGAATTAATATTAGTATTAACCATCAACTTTAGCACTGACATACGTATATTAGATTGCTCAAACAACGCCCATAATACCAAAAATGATTGTATAATTAAGGTGTATTTCAGAACAGGATAATCAAAGTAGAATACAGATTTAAAACTCTAAGTATGGCAAAACTAGTTTAGCACAGAATCTAGATAATTTGCTAAACTAGTCCTTCATTACTTCAGTACTATACCATTAATAATTGACATACACTAAATAATTTTCTCTCATCGTCCTTATTGTTTCGCAATGACAATTTCAGTTTGCAAAATTCTTGCTTTGCGTAGTTTAAAAAATCGTTTAAAAACTCCATTTTTTCTGGCGTTGCCTTCTCTATTAATTTATTAAAATCTATTGCATTGTCGTTTGTCCCTTGCAATTCTATCATACTTTGTCCTTCATCGGACCTTCAAAAATGTCAAACACAAACAACAGTCATTAACACTAGATTGCCTGAAGAAGTTATTTTGACTGCTTTTTAATTTCTGTTAGAGAAAAATATGTATATAATAATAGAATTTCTTAGGATTTTAAGACTTTATACAAGCTTATGTATAAAAAGTCTTAATATTCTAAGAAACTCTATTATTATAAACACTTTTTTTCTCTAACAGAAATTAAAAAGCAGTCAAAATGACTTTACTTCTTCAGGCAATCTAGTGTTAAAATCATATTGAATTAATAGCGTACATTGAGATTTTTAACTTTACAATATCTATTCAGAGTTTGTAAGTTTTGAGTTACTTCTAAAACGTTATATACAATTTAAATTCTCCCTACTTTTTTGTGCTGCTTTCATCATCTAATATCTTCTGACGTTTCATATTCTGCGTTTTGTCGTTACCTTCTTTTCGTTTCCTTTTCATCTCTTTACTATTATCCTCCTCATTCCTAACCCAAATACATTAAAATATTAAATACCGCGCATGTATAATACATAATCAGAATACACGATAGTATCTCAACGTCAAGATCTACACACACATATACATCTGCTAAGAATTATTCATACGTATATATTAGGGTGTCCGTTGAAAAGGCATTATTTTTTTCTATTTTAACCATTTTTAACTTGGTGTCGAATCAGATAAATCTGGAGGTTTAAAAGAGTCTAACCGATGTAGGTATTAAGAACCCGTGCTACCGAAGGTTTGAAGCAAAAAATAGAATTTCGCGTAAAATGATGACATTTTGTGACACTTCTGAATGCCATTTCTTCATTCTTCAAACGTTTCTCATAATAATGTAGTTCGGAGACCCTTCAATTAACAAAAGCTACATTATTATGAGAAACGTTTGAAAAATGAAGAAATGGCATTCAGAAGTGTCACAAAATGTCATCATTTTACGCGAAATTCTATTTTTTGCTTCAAACCTTCGGTGGCACGGTTTCTTTGTACCTACATCGGTTAGACTCTTGTAAACCTCCAGATTTATCTAATTCTACACCAAGTTAAAAGTGGTTAAAATAGAAAAAAAATAATGCCTTTTTAACGGATACCCTAGTATATATAGGCTGTCACCAAAGTACTGCATTTTTAGGTTAAGGCATGAAATCCTTTCACATGTGTATTGCAATTTTTGGTTAGGCAGTGTGATTTGGTTATTACACTTAGACAATGCGTATTCAAGAGAGTTGTAAAAAGTAATTTAATTTACATATATACTTTTCGAAAAAGCTCCTTTGACGTAATAGGTTAAAATTTAATACTTCTTGGTTTTTTTTTTTAGAAAATCAGCCGTACGGTCTGTTCTTGGTTTAGCAACTGGAGTATCTTTACTCGCAGAACTTTTATATATAAATTTACCGTCCGTATCCACTTCTAGTAATTCTAGTTTTTCCTTATTTTCTATAAAAGTAAATAATAAGACAAATATATTGTTAGCATCAGCAAATGATAACAACCTTATTGCATTGGTATATATTTAGATTATAGTAGTTTGAAATACCAATTTTAAACAACTTACCACTTTTTTTAATAATTTTAGCACAATGCCAACTATTGCCCCATTTAGCCAAGCATTTACTGCTACCTTTATATGTTTTAATAGCATTTTCCTGTAAAATACTCGTGGTTCTAGGTTCAGAATTAATCCACAATACTAAAAAATACATTTTGTATTTAGTTCGCTGTAATATAAAAGTTGCACCTGGTTGATAATTAAAAATGAACAAATTAATCTGTCACTGCTTAAAATTGACATTAACTGATTAATACTGCCTTTTTTGTACAAAACATTTGAAAGTGAAAGGAAAACAAATATGTAAGACAACTCAGTCTGCGTCAATTTCAAGAGACAAGTCGATCCATCGTCACACCGTTTCATATAATTATAAACATTGAATCCGATATATTATTCTTTAGGATATATCAACAGTTAAAAGTGTATGACATACTATATAATGCCGAAAAGGAGAATTTGTTTTGCTGAATATTCTAAATCAAGCAAATATAGAATTAACAAAATTATTTCTAACCATAAAAGGTTAGGTACAGAAAGTGATAGTGAGAGTTCTGACGACTGTAGTGATGGTAAGTCTATTTTGTTCATCCATAAGTGAACGAATTTATGAATTTGTCTACACGCATATGTTTTTTTCAGTTTCAACATCTATGCATAATAATGAATTAAAGGATAATGTAATTATCGATGGAAATAGGAGAGTAAACCAATGTTTGACGTACAATAGAGAATCCGTCGAAAATGAATTGTTTTTAATTCATTGATCAATATTACTCTCTTAAAAAAATCTCATCACCTAAATATCTAGCCATATGTGTTATTTATAAACCATGCTTTATTTGTGTCTTCTATCTCTTACTCATCTATCAAACTCCATATCCTATAGTTTAAAGGAAGAGAGCTCTTTGTTCAACAATTGAAATTTAATTTATTTATAGATTCAACAGTGATAATCGACACCGCAAGTTGTGATTTTCAGTACGATGATAATAATAGTGACTGTGGTGAATGCAACGAAGAAAATTTAGCTACATCCGATAGTGATTCTGATGATTCTTCGTACAGTGAAGCCCAAGAAAATGATGTAATGGATGAATTACTGTATCAAGGTGCTCCGCTTACAGTAATTCAAAGCGTATTGGCTATTTTAACCGTTGTTCTTCGCCATAAGTTAACAGGGCAATGTTTAGCAGATATATTGGAGTTAATCTATATACATTGCATCGCTCCTAATAATTGCTTGCGAACGTTGCATAAATTTAAAAAAATTTTCGAGAAAATGCAGTCACCCGTAATTAGGCACTATTATTGCACATTATGTAATGCTAAACTTGCTAGTAAAGATTCAAAATGTACCTATTGCAAAAAAATTGTAAAAAATAGCTATTTTATACAAATCTCAATTATTTCTCAACTGAGAACATTATTTGAACGTCCAGGATTTTTTGAGGAATTAAACTACAAAGATGTAAGGCAAAAATTAAATAATGAAAACTTGGAAGACATTTATGACGGATTAATTTATAAAGAGGTTATTTCAGAACAAATTATTTCAAGTTGTATAAGCAATATCACTTTCACTTGGAATACAGATGGAATATCAATATTTAAATCGTCAAAGTTCAGTATCTGGCCATTTTATTTGATGATTAATGAGTTGCCATTTAAATTTAGAAAATTAACTGAAAATATAATTATAGCTGGATTATGGTTTGGTACGAAAAAGCCAAATCCAAATATGTTTATGGAGTCATTTGTAACGGAATTAAAAATGTTATTCGATGGCGTTAATTTCAATGTTCCAAATTTAGGCTATACTAATATTAAAGCAACTATCATTGGCGGTACATGCGATTTACCTGCTAAGTCATTATTTTTAAATCAAAAACAATTTAATGGTAAATTTGGTTGTGCAAGGTGAGTAGATAGGCTAGGATGGTTCTATGACCGCGTGGCGAGGGGGTCGGGGTCCCGCGGGGACAAGGGAAGTAGGGGAATTGCCCCCTCTCCTCGTGCGCGGTTGTGCGCATGCGCATCGTCCTCCCCCGACGTTAAACTCGTAGGGTACACACGTGACCTCCCCCCCTCTAATGTTAAGCAGTGGACGCCTGAGAGAGAGAGAGAGAGAGAGAGAGAGAGAGAGAGAGAGAGATTCCAGCAGAATAAACTCGTAGGGTACACACGTGGTCCCTCTTACGTTTATCCGTACAAGAGAGAGAGAGCCCCCCATCCCCCTTACGTTAAGCCATACAAGAGAGAGAGAGAGTAGTGCGATGATGCGACCTCCCCCCCCCCCCCCCCCTCTTACGTTAAGCAGTGTACGTCTAAGAGAGAGAGAGAGAATACTCGTAGAGAGCGATCAAGTGATCGCTCCCCCATATTTTTTTTTTTTTTTTTTTCGTAAGTTAGAAAAAAGGGAATCTTTTTTTTTTTAATTATAATTTATTGAAGTATTAAAAAGGTTTTATTTACAATGCTTTTTTTTTAGAAATTTTTTTTACATTCAATTGCATGATGTATATATTTATGACAAATGCTACACCACTCTGGTAGTGAACAATTGATGCGTAGGTGACCATATTTTGTACAATTTGTACACCAGTAATGTGGTGTGAGATCTATCTGAGGCTCCATTTGCGTAGCCTCAGTTCTTGTAGCAATGGACTCCGTTTGTGTGGCCATATTTTTCACCTGGGACATATTTGAGAAACATTTTGTTATTTTTTTTTTTTTTTGATATTGTAATAACTATTTTAACAAAGCAAATATACTTACAAAAATCACAAACTCTTCTTCTTCTTCTTCTTCTTCCTCTTCTTCCACCATCTCCTCTTCTTCCACCATCTCCTCTTCTTCCTCCCTCTCCTCTAAAGCAATGGCTGGTAAAAAATAAAAGAAAAAAATTTTTTTTTCGTAATTCTTCGTTTTGAATAATAATAAAAAAAAAAAAATTGGTCAAATAGTGGGATTGTTAACAGTTTTCAAATATATGTGTCGTAAAATTCTTTTATGATTCTATTTATTGAAATAAACAATCTGTATGGATGGGTAGGGTTTTTTTTCTTTAAAAGAAATTAAAATAAGTACTTACAGTTCATGTGCATATTATGATGAAGCATTGCTTCATATTCTTCAAAATAACGATTATGAGAATCGTTAATTCTTTTGATGTAATCAGACATCGATTCTGCTTGATTTTTATCCTCCTCCTCCTCTACTAGATTTATTGTCACTAAACAACGTTCACTTTCCATTTCTTTAATTTTCTACTTTACTATCCGCACTGATGAACGTTCGAGGACTGAATGCAGCCTCTGAAGAAATCCCGTCGAGAGAGAGAGAGAGAGAGTCTTTATCGTTTGTTTTCAATATGAAATTACATTAGAAGTCCATTCTTTCTTTCTTAAAGGATACACTATACCCTCCCCGTATATAGAGATATCCATAGATATTTTTCCCTATTGTGTTATACTGTGATAAACCTACAGGTCAATCACAATGGAAATTTATCGCAAATAAAAAAAAAAATTACCCCTTCCATTATTTCTTTCTTAATTAAGAAGGATACACTATACCCTCTGAATAATCCCCGTATAGTGATATCCATAGATATTTTTTCCTATTGTGTTATACTGTGATAAACCTATAGATCAATCACAATGGAAATTCATCGCAAGTAAAAAAGAAAAAAAATAAACAAAAATTACCCCTTCCAAACATTGCATACGCTTAATATATGACAATATCGTTCATATAAAAAGTCAGTCTGTTAAACGAGAGCTGCATAGTCGTACCACGCGTGCTTAAACTATTAAGAAAAAATAAGTTTGTGTGTGTGTTTGAACGCATTAAAAAGAAACTTGTTTGTTACATAAAAAAGGTAAGGATATTTTTTTTTTTCATTCGATTAGTACATGCATTATTTAATTGAGTTTTTAACTTTAATGAGACTAATCATTTTTTTTTTTTTTTTTTTTTTTTTTTTCATAGAGATAAAAATGAATTTCAATAAAATCAATGAATTGGGAAGCGTCATTCCAAAAAATTTTGTGAAATTAAATAGCTTGACGGAAAATCAAGAGTACGATATTTCCGAAGTGGACAAAATTATGACAAAATATGGAATGAAAATCATTGTAAAGCTGTCAACAACCGATTGGGTATTCTTGCCAGGGAGAATGGCAAAATTGGCGGAAGATACGGAGCAGTTGCAGCACCTACAAAAGGCTGCAACATCCAATAATTTAATAATGTTATATAAAGGAGGAAAATATCACAACGTGGAATTTAAGTCTAAAGTTTGATAGGTATTTTGTATCAAAAAATAATGAATAAATTTGTTGTTTATTATATATTTATTTAATAAAAATTGTTTTCTTATTTTTTTTTAACTTACATTTCTAACAATATTCGTAAGAGGATTATATTGTACAATTTTATCGTGTATGATTAAACAATAGGCTGTAGTATTATCCGGAATGATTTCCATACACTCGATCTCGAGTTTAACGTCGACCGTGCCGGTTTTTATGGACTCGTTCTGATGCGAGCAGTCGATGACGAAGAGCGGCCCGTACGTCAAAAAGTCCGTATAGTCGAGCATGGGTCTCCCGAGTTTCTCACCAGCGTAATAGGAGGTGAAAAACTTTACATACATGTCGTAGAGGACGGAGTAGCGGGATTTCGTGAAATCAGTGTCGAGACGATCGTACGGATAGGATTCGGAATTCAGATAGAGTTTGACATCGAGGACTTTGCAATGATTAAATCTCAGCACATCCTCGTGCTGATTACTCTTCTTGTTCGTTCTGAACGCCAGAATGACGTATCGCGGCTTCTCCAATTGCGTGGACGCTTTCACGGACCACGTGTGTCGCTGCGACTTGGGCAGAAGGGGATACTCGTAAAGTTCCCAGGCGCGAAAAGCGAGTGACAGACTCTTGTCCTGCTCGACGATACCGAGAAATTGGAGTTTCGTAATTTCGTTCAGAGTCACATGGGGTATTCTCCATTGCACTCGTAGCAGCTTGATCGACGAATCGGTGATTTTCACCGCCGAGTAAATGGCGTTTGTATCGTCGCGCGCGCGAATGAGAACGAGCTCGTGACGCGCGTTAACGACGACTCGCCGATAATCCTCGCAGAATCCCAGCAGCATTTTCAGGGGCACGCAAAAGCTGAAATTCTTAACAGCCGCCTCCTTTTTGAGCCGGTCTCTGGCCGTAGCGACGAACCATCCGGAATGACGTAGACTGGCGCTCTCCTCGGTGCTCAGGGAAACGAGATTCTTCAGAGTGCTGGTAATACCGACGTTTCTGCATCGGTCGATCTCGATACCGTTCAATTCATAACGAATCTCGTCGAAGAGGAAAGCCGCGGAATTGCAGTCGAGCGTAACTGTATCATCGTTGGTGGCGCTCGCGTCACGCGTACCCTCCACCAGCTGGCCCTCGACGTAGAGATAACTCTCGCACGGCAGGAGTATCAAATCTTGCTGCTGTATGGGAATGCGAATCTCGTCGCTGTTCGCCAACGAGGCGTTCGCATACGGATTATAGGCATGCATCTCCATTTTCGTGATGCGATTGTCGTAGGTCAGCGGTGCGGTGACGTTCAAGGGATCTGCCATTGTTCCACTATGTACTACCTTCGCCCAATCTCTTCACGGTGAATCCCAATGATTGTAAAAATTCGATATTTCTTCTCGTTAGCAGGAAGCTCCTCTTGTCGCGATTTTCACTCCGAGCCGGTGTATTCGACTCCACGTAGGACGAACGACTAGCGAACGTTTCATCCAGTTTCACCGCTTTATAATCCTCGCTACTACTTTTGTAAATTAACATTTCTTAATGTGTAATCTTATGGTAATTTCTTCACGTCCAAAGTCTACGAGACGATCGTCCTGATCGAGGATACGTAACGTGAGACGGTCGATTACTCTGACGATGACCGGTAGATAAATGACGGTTTTCGGTGCCTCCGAGATTTTATAGCCCGGTGGTACGCTGGGAAAGAACTCGTGAATAATGTGTCGTGGTCTACCGTTGGTGTACGCACCACCCGCAATGTTGCACTCGATGCGTAGAATATTTGTTTTCACAATGTCCACGGTATCGTCGGATTCAGCCTGGACGTTCGGCTCGATCACGCGATTCGACGAGAAGCCCAGTAGCGAGCCAATGTTATTCGGTTTTCCAAAGTCAATCGAATATTTACAGAATATTTCACTCTTCAGTGTATTGTTATTCGCTCGTAGAAGAATGACGCTGTCAATGTTGTCTTTAATTTCATGTCTCGCAGAAATTTCAGACTGGAAAAATTCATTTATGGCACTCAACTCGTAACAGCCTCTGGGTATCGTCAGTACCTTATCGTTATCGTAGTAAAACTTATTATTCGTCTCGTCCACATTGGCTATCGAGTTGAACGTTTGCATGTCCACGAGACCGATCTCGTAGCGATCGTCTTGCAGATTGATGGGGGGGAAGAAATCTGAATTTAATACTGATTTACGATCCGATAATGTCACGGTGAAAGACATTTTTGTTTCAAAGTATCTGTTCTCGCAGGAATTTCACGCACAACTGACCGCAATTGCTTTTATCGTACGATTGATATCGATCATGATTGTAGTAGATTGTAACATTAGGGCCAAAGTAACGCACACATTCTTTCGGCGGTTTCAAATTTCCGAAGGAATCAAAGTATAGGACGATGTCGTTACGCTTGACGTAGGCTACCCAGTGGGTACCAGGACCGCATTGATCGTCGAGATTCACGATCGCGCACTCGTTGCACCGCGGTCCGTCTAGCGGCAGAGATGTGCGCATAAAGACTCCACGGAAGTATGGTATGCGTCGGCAGATGAGTGCCAATTGTACGTTACTAGTAGGACCTGAATCCGGGAGAGCATCGCGACGACGACGAAATTTTCCCTCATTCATTTTCTTCCTCGACCGTTTTTTTGTTGTTTTTTTTTTTTTTTTTTCCACGGATACCCGCTCCGACGACTCGCTTGTACGGTTTCAGATAAAGACCTCGGCCTCTCTCGCGCGACGCTTCCATCGCGCGATTGTGACGTTGCATTTCCCGCAATCGTTCTCTCTCAGCTTTTGCACGGTTTACAGCACTCGCTATACCCGATGCTCCACCTGCCAATGCTCCGACTGCACCTAGTAGTGGAAGTATAGGTATTATACCACCCCGTTTCCTCGGCATTCGAATTCTTCTCTTCCTCGTAATACCAATTTTTTTCTTGTTGTTGTTCTTTTTTTTAGCCGCTACTGCTTTCTTCATCGCAACAATATTATGTAATCCCAAGCCAAGTTTACGCTTAGCATTCATCGATGCCCATACGGCTGCGGCGACCGCGCGTTCACCCAAGGTCGCGTCTCTTGCGTTAATACGTTCACGCGCTCTCCTCGCTAGCACTTTATCGGCCTGATGACGCTCCGGTAGATCCTCGTTGTGCCAATATGCTAAGTCGTGATCGAGGCAGGCCTCGTCCAGCGGATTTATACCACGATCGCCGCGCTCCAATCTTTCGCGAAGTCGAGTGCCGGGTCCGCAATAATTGTAACCGGGCACGTGCAGCTCAAATGGCAATTTTTTCAAGACTTTATTGAAGAACGATCCAGACATTTAGAGCAACTGCTTCTCTTGCTGACAAACGTAACAGTCTTTTATCCGTCTCGGTGGTCCGTCGTGGTGAGTGGTATCAGGTAGATTGTAGTGTTGCAAACAATATTGATATTGCTGCACATCCGAGTCCGCGCGAATGTGCCGAGGTAATCTTTCCCACACACTCGCGATACTGTCTGGAAAGTACTCGAGCAATACGATCTTCGGTATGTGTTCGAGCTGATGATTCGTCAAGTTATGCAGGGAATCGACGACGACTAGCATGAACGCCATCGTAATGGCAACTGACCGAATAGTTCCGTGAATCGCGAAATATAAATGAACGATACGGCTGTTGCCGAAGGTCAATAGCGAGGATGCATTTCGTGAAGCACGTGCCGACTATTCGCGTGACAAATTTGGATGCTCACAATGCTACCGCGCAAATAAAAAAAAAACGTCACGGATCGCTATTACCATCTACGATACGCTGCATAGTTTGCGGTCCGTCGAATTGCGGTAAGACAAACGTGCTGCTGAGCCTCATAGAGAGTCCGCACGGTGTGAGATTCGAGAACCTGTACGTCTACTCGAAATCGCTGCAGCAACCGAAGTATCGATATCTGGAGCAGCTTCTGCAGGAAACGGAGGAAATCGGTTACTTTCAATTTTCCAACAATTGCGAGGTTGTGAACGTCGCGGATGCAAAGCCGAATTCCATTTTCATATTCGACGATGTGGCCAACGACAAGCAGGACAATATAAGGGACTACTTTTGCATGGGTAGACATGCCAACATCGATTGTTTCTACCTCTGTCAGACTTATGCGAAAATACCGAAGCATCTGATACGAGATAACGCAAACTTGCTAATAATATTTAAGCAGGATGGAACTAATCTGAAGCATATTTTCAACGATCACGTCAACAGTGATATGTCGTATGAGAAATTTCTCACATTGTGTTCGACCTGTTGGAGTCGCGATTACGGTTTCCTAGTAATAGACAAGGATAGCTCTCTGAGGAACGGTCGTTATCGCAAAGGTTTCAACGAGTACGCCACGATCGAGTGAACGGTCTTGTCAGGCCGGTAAGGTTTCGACCTTGCCGGTAAGGTTTCGGCCTTGTGAATGTCGATAATCATGCCGGTAAGGTTTCACGATCACGGCCTTGAGTGTCAGTTTGATACTGGAGCGCAGGCTGTTCGGATCACCGTGTCAGGTCGGTTAAAACCCGTGTCGGTTCGGGGAGAATACAGCATCGCAACAGGTCGGTTAAAAACCGTTCAATTCGGGGGAAAGCTGTTTTATACAGCATCGCGATGGATGAAAAATCGCTTCTGAAGAGGATCGCCAAGACGAGCGAGGTGATTCGCGACAAGCATCGTGCCTTGAAATCGGAGAAGGCGATAATGGAGAGCAGTTTGAACGAGACATTCAAGCCGATAGTCGAACCATTGAAGAAACTCGTTTCGCAAACGGAGGATAACACAAATAATAATAATAATAGTTCGTTTGTCAAATACAACGATAAATTGAAGAGGGGAGCCTACTTCACATCGACACCGCATAAACGAGCAAAGAATCTTAGTAGTAGTAATATTAGTGAAACTATTACGAATCCATTGGATTTCATGACCGACGACGACGACGACGACGAGTCTTCTATAACCGATCAACCGTCGCCCGATTCAAAAAAAAGTTTGCTAGAAAAATTAAATGTTGATGAAAAACAGGAACCAGGCTTGTTTCAACATGTCTTTCAACATATTAAATTACATCCGATCCCTGGCAAGTATATTAAATTACTTCTGACTGATAGGGAGAACTTGATTGATCATGCTTTTGGACCTCGTTATGAAGATGATCAACTGACGCTTGGTAAATGTAAATTTGAAATAAGTCATGAGGGAGATATTATTCTCGATAAGAAGTTATACACCGGTACAAGAGGTACTTATGAACTAATTTTCATGAGAGAACCCAATCGAGCCATTATAGAACCCGACGATTTGGAACGATACAAGAGTATTCTCAATCAAACTAAAGCGCATAAACTGTTAAACGATAGTCTAAAACAAATCAAAGGTAATAGAGGTGCAAAATATACAGAAATTATGAAACCATTGCTATTGGGAAAACCTATTTTACCACCTTATCGGTTACCATCAACATCACGCGCAAGAAAATCGTCAACTTCTGACGCGTCAACATCGGGCGCAAGTAAACCGTCTAGCGCAAGTAAACCGTCGGGCGCAAGTAAACCGTCAGGCGCAGCATCAACAGCATCGAAAAAAAGGGGTAAAGGACTAATGCGTGTCACCGAGGGACCAATCAACTACGTACATTGGAACGATCCGAATGAATTGATCGAACGTTTGAGACTTTTGATCGCGTCGGTGGCTGCCGGTAATACGAGTCATCACAACGAGATACAGTCGATAATCGAGGAGTTGCGCGAGGAGGATCTCATCGTATAAAGAAAGTTGCACGTTACACTCTTACCTCAGTGTAATATCAACGTCTTTCGGTAGTACGAGGTAAAAAAAAAAAAAAATTAAATGTCTGATTCCTGCTGTTGTGAAATTTGCATTTGTTTAACATACATCGTAGAATGTTTACTCTCGACATTACGAGCCATCAAAAAGAGGAATAATAGCGAGGAAAAAGAGACTGATTTTTGAAATACAAAGTAGTGCATTTGAAATGTCGATAAATAAATTTGGAATTGGACTGGATGGTGAGAGTAGGAAACACGAACCCAATTTAGAGCATTTACTGCTTGAATTCAAGCAATATCTGACAATGGCATTGAATACATATAATGAACAATTTGAGAAAAAGATGGACCAAATTTTTCAAACAATTTGCGAAAAATTGGATGATAAAGTGAGTAAAAGAGATCTGGAAAGAGCAATACTTAGCAACACTTTTCATTAGGAATTTCGAAAAAAAAAAAAAAAAAAAAAAAAAAAAATGAGCAAAGAAAAGATACAGTTGGTGGAGGAGCTCCACGCACCGGCGAGGATAAATTTTCCACGCAGAAGAGTCATCGTGCGCGGCTTCGACGATCTCTGGCAGGCCGATCTTGTTGATATGCGCAATTACGTCGATGCGGGTCACCAGTACATTCTCACTGTAATCGATACCCTCTCAAAATACGCTTGGGCGGTGGCATTGAAGACCAAGAGCGGCGGAGAAGTGACGACGGCAATGACGAGAATCCTACTGAAGGACGGCAGATGTCCGAAAAATTTACAGACCGACAACGGCAAGGAGTTTTACAACAGTGACTTTCGGGCGTTGATGAGGAAACGCGGGATAAATCACTACTCGACCTACAGCGTGATGAAAGCGTCGATAGTCGAGCGCTGGAATCGTACGTTGAAGACGGAAATGTGGAAACGATTTACGTTGAACGGTAATTACAAGTGGCGCGCTATGCTGCAAGAGTTGGTGGACGCGTACAATGCGCGAAAGCATCGTACCACGGGAATGCGTCCCGTGGATGTGAAACCCGAGCATGCAGATAAGCTACTCAAGACAGTATACAGTAACATCAAGGTCGCAGGTCGTGCCAAGTTCAAAGTCGGCGATTTCGTACGAATCAGTAAATACAAGCAGATGTTCGCCAAAGGCTACACGCCAAATTGGACGACCGAAATATTCGAGGTGGCGAAAGTGCAGAGTACCAATCCCGCTACGTATCTCCTCAAGGATTCCAGGGGCACGCAACTGTTGGGTGGATTTTACGAATACGAGCTTTCGAAAACCATCAATCCCGATGTGTATCTGGTGGAGAGAGTATTGCGCAGAAAGGGCGAAAAAGTGTTCGTTAAGTGGCTGGGATTCGACAGTACGCACAATTCCTGGATAAATAAGAGCAATGTTTTATAAAAACTTTTATTAAGATGTATCAAAATATAGAATAAATACATAAATAACTAAATAAAGCGAATAAATAAAAACAATAAATAAATTATAATTTTAGACTATAATGTCCCCAGGGTAGAGTCGCCGCGGTGTCGGGTGTAACGAAACGCTTGTCGTCGTACGGACTGAGGGCGACCTTCCGCTGACTGATCGAGAAAACTCGGTGCAGCTTCGATCTTATTAAATTTTGACTGCGAGACTGTACGGTGAAATTGTTCAAACAATCCTTGTAGTCGTCAAATGTTATATTTCTATCGATAACGTAACCTTTGACACCTTTGGCTTTTTTGGTAATTCTCGCACAGTCCTGCACCTTGAAAGTATACATTTTTGCCCTCAGTCCTACGAACTCGGTCATGATACGACCATTGTTCTCGTCCTTCATCAGACCGGGTATCTTTTTGTTGACGCGTGGCAAGTCATACCGATTATCGTCAGGATAATCGCTGGTGTCAAATCGCGCGAGATCGCGTTTCATGACCGAGTAAACGTCGTCGCACTCGACACTGTATATCAGACTGTCCGTGTCGGTATACATCGCTCTACATTTACCGCCGAATGTAGGAAGCATATAGTCATAGTGAAATTCATACAAGCAAATTTTTGAAATATCTAAAATACTCATTCCCACGTAAATGGGTTTATCAAATTTCGCGGACAATTTCGATAATTGAATCGCGACCAAATTCTCCTTGAAAATCGCGAGACTGTGAAAATTCGGTTTGGAAATCAGGCTTTCCGCCCCGTATCTTCCCTCCCACTTGGTTGCGAGCCTCACGTCAACTCTATTCCTCACGTTCTCCATTGTTTTACCGAAAACCGCGTTGTTCATCAATTTGAAGAGATTCTTCTCAAATTCATTGGTGGACGCGGTGCGCAAACGCGTGTTCAGCTCGATGTAATCGCGTAGCCAGGTGGACTGTTGAAACTTTAAACCACGATGTATACGCTTCAGTACCAGTCCATTACGCATACATTGTTGCAGAGCGCGATAATGTATTACGTAACGGGTCTTATCGTTTAAAGTGGCCAGCAGCTTCTCCTGGCTAGCGCCCGGCGGTTTCTCGCGCACCATGCAGAACGGTAGGTCCGCGTGTTTGTCGTGAAGCTCGCGCGGATACTCCAAATCGACCTCCAAAATATAACCCTCGGGATGATCCGTGGGTATAGCGGAGACATCGAGATTGGCAGCGTCCTCGATCCATAGGAATCCATGGGTGGGCAGCGGCTGACACATTGCCCACCCATACAGATTGTTTACGTCGTAATACATGAGATATTTCGACGGTTCCGCCGGATCGTAGTCCCGCATGTACCGATTGTTGGCCCTCTCGTAACGATGGGAGCACTGACTCAAACCACCGCGTATACCGCGCTCTACGAACAGCAACATATCCACGTCCGTGAAAAGCTCCAGCCTGATTCCCGTATGCTTCAACATCGCGTCCCAGGTGAAGCCCGGTAGCGTATAATAATGGGCTGGATCCAACTCATAATTTAGCATGCAACTATCGCGAAAACTTTCGAAAACATCGGCCAACAATAGGACATCGGTCTTCAAGTACAGGTCACTGTACTCCCCAAGTGTGCGCATGTGGAATTTGGTCCATACCTCTACGGCATGATTGTATGCTTCCTCGCTGATATCGCTGTCGGTCAGTCTGTTGTGAAACGACTGGCGCGGTGGTAAAGCCGTCTCTTCCAATCTAGCCGCACTATCTACATAGTCGTAAGGAAAAATACCTTTCCTCGTAAGCAAGTCGAACTGCTCGACGCTCAATTCCGAAAATTGTGACCTCAAATTTGTCAGCTGAGATTCCGCCAAGTACGAGCTCAATTTGTCCAAACTGGAGGCCATAAATTTGAACGAATCGATAAATCTCAACTGTATATTATATTTTCGCAAATATTTGGTAAATGAAATGTATTTTTCCTTATGTACAGGCAGCAGATGTACCGATCCCTCGTACAAATTAGCGATCGTCTCGAAGATAAAATGCGAATCATAGCCGGATAAATTGTGAAAAATTACTGGAATGACATGCGAATCTTTGAAATTTAAATTACAATTATTGTGAGCCGGTCCTCTGTATCTGCCGGTCAGATGATCGTGATCGCGAATTCGTAGTTGATTCGGAAGAAACGGCTTTTTGCATATATGACAATTGGGGTCATTATAGTGACGCAATTGTTCGCTAAAACTAAGATTATGCATGGGCACGATAGTACTTAGCGTCTCGCTCGCGATGCGCGCAATGTTCTCGAGCTCGCGTACGAACCATTCGATGCAGTCGGCACCCCGACGAGCGTCGTACCTCGAGAGTGACGCATCGCGAGCACTTTTTAAATAATAGCCTACACTAATAGGTTCATGTCTCTGATAAATATCACTACTACTACTACTACTGTTCGATTGTTCAACTTTCAATAATATGCACTCGAGATCCGCGTATACGACGAATGGCGCTCGTTCCCCATTTTTGATGTTCTTGAAGGAAACCCAGCGATCCTCGGCTTTGCTCGGCAACATCAAGCGGAGATTATCGTTGAGCTGCGCGCAATCCTGCTCGTGCGACTCGAGCCTCTCCACTGTGCGGAAGTAGTGGAGACATCTAAAAAATTTAATATAAAACATATGCAGTTATATTTGTATTTTTTCAGTATTATTATTATTATTATTAATACATACCGATCGCATACATAATGAGCATTTTCTCTCTTGGTGAATTGGCTTCGCACCAGTCTCGAGAGATTCCTTATGCACATAAAATGTGCAGCTCCCTGTTCATCGTTGACGAGAAGAAGATTAGCATGCCTCGATCTCTTCTTCTTCGTCACCTGAAGAGGCACAATTCTGCTTTTTGCGTCGCTATTTTGCTCTTCATTCTCCAAGGTGAAGATGTTCACCGACACGTCGTTATCCACCTCGAATTTCGGAATCTGTTTTAGCGTAGTCGGAAAGGTTAGGCTACCGACGTCTAAAACCGTCCGAAAATGTGGATAAGAGGACGTGCGCTTTGGATTAGCCGTAGGTTTTGCCGGATAGAGTGCCGCCGTCACGGACCACGCGAAACATGCATTATCACTGGTTTCTAAATTTATCAGAGCTTTCCTACTCGTGATAGCGGATGGCAGATTAATTTTACAACCCGCGTGCAACGGGTTAAAACGATTAATGTTAACTAGTAAATAATGAATTTTGTGCAAAGTCCATCCACTATCACGCTCTTGAAATTCACTTAATTTTTGTATAATAACGTCTAAAATGTTTTTCCTATACCAATCACTAAAATTATCAGTCTTATACAATGTAGCATTAGTCGTACTAATGTTTTTATCATCACTCTGGTCCTTAGAGATGAATTGTCCGTTAAATACACAATTAACCTTAACACTATTTGCACTAACAAATACCTTATCTATACGCGTACGCACTAATACTTCCGCGTCTACTAAAAAATCCTTAGGCTCTATATAATTACTATTAACTACCATGCCGCTGCATATTCGACTTCGAAACGCTGAATCAAGCTCCTCCCAGGTAAGTCCTTGTACGTCATTGCTACAACCAGCCCCTGATTTAATATAATTCAATTCTCTCTGCGCTCGTAGCAACAGACACTTTATACACGCGATTTCGGCGAAATTCTTCTGACGCGTTCCAACGGGTAAAGCTTGATCCGCGCTGCTCAATCGTCGAATATGCTCGCGACATTCCAGTACCCACGCGTCGTACTCATTCGCACTATTAATTGTAAAAAATTTTCTTCGCAATTCCGTCGACATTTTGTGTGTTTCTTAAAGAAATGACTATGTCATACGGTGAACAACAACAACAATAAATTAATAATTGCGAATGCGTCTCTCGCGAAGAGTAACGCTTATATATATCGAATAGAGAATGGAAGTAGGGGTATCTACACATCCCATTGTTTCGTCTGAGATGCATACTGACATTGATATACATTGTTTTTTTTTTTTCAGAAGTCTTTTATTCCTTTATATATTGATCATATACAGATTTCATAAAGTAAACATTTTGCAGTGAACATATACCATAATGATTCATACACTTGGGTAACGGTGGTTCGAAATTTTTACTCCATCCAAGACTAAATTTACCCCACTCACACTCCTTCGCATTGTATATATTTTCTAAGTTGCAAATTTTTCTCAACCAATCATATTTCTCCCGTCCTTTCACGAAAATCCAATCCTCTCCCTCGTACGACGTTACATACTTTCTTATTACATCTTTATGCTTGTAATAAGGTGAATGACCGTCGGTCCAATTGAATCCATGTCGATTAAAATAAAGCCAACTTTAAAAAAAAAAAAATTATATACAAAACATTACATTTTTAAAAAAAAATACTTACTCGTTCTGTTCTCTCTCGAGATCGCTCAACCAAGCTTCTTGAAATGGTGGTGAAAATACATTGTGATACACTTCATTATCACGCAACACCGCAAATTCTTTAACTATAAAACTCTTGTCGGTCAATACAAAACCTTGAAAATCAACGAATGTCGGTGTCATTATCGTCGTCGTCGTCGTCGTCGTCAATCGCTCGATGCAAGAATGAACGATCTTTTTTTTGTCGCATTTAAGAAAATTTTTTTCCCCCTCCAACAGGGGAACAAATAACGTATTAAAATTTAATGTTTTTAAAAGGAGGGGATAATTTCTAAGAAAATTTTTTCCCCATTGTTACCTATAGTTTCTTCACAGTATAATACAATAGGAAAAAAAATATCTTCTAGAGATTAAGAAAGAAAGGACTTCTTATCAAATGTAACTTTATATTTTAAAGAAACGATAAAATCTTTCTCTCTACGGAGATATTTCTTCGAATGTTTCATTTCAGTTTTTTTCTTCATCGAGAATAGCACGAGCGCAACAATGTATAGAATAACTCACATAATGGATGTAGAAGGTTTCTTAGTTTATAAAAAAGAACTTAAATATAAAGATATAGCTATAATTGATTTAAAAAGTAACCAAATTTCTTACGCATCGTTTCGTTTGCGTGACAGTATGAAAAATCTTAGTGAGAAAGACAAAAAAACTGTGTGGTATTTGCTCAATATGGTTCATGGTATAAAATATAGTGATACGGGATTCGAGAAATACGAGCAGGAGGATGTGGAAGATTTTATTAGAGGTTGCCTAACGTGCGAGAATCCCGTAGTAGCCTACAAGGGAGGGAACATTGAAAAAAATCTATTGAATAGGATGAATGTGGATAATATTAATTTAGAAGTGTATGGTTGTCCTAAGTTTAAGGATTTAATTAAATTATATGATTTTGAAAAAACTCCGTGCAATTTACACGTTCGAGAGAAGAACTTGGACAATGAACGTATCCACTGTCCTTACGAGGAGGTGTCAGTTTTTGCCAAGTGGATAAAAGCAAATATGTGATTCTTTAAAAACTATTTAGAGAAATAAAGAGGAGAACACAAGTCCTCAATTCTTCATTCAATCTTATACCGTTGTCGGTGCTGCACACAGGAAAAAAAAAATGAGCTGCGAAAAGTGTAAATTAATCATGATTCAAGAGGATATTGTTCCTCTTTCACCCACTCTTCCCAGAGAATTGACAGAGGAATACGTCAATCGAATTAACGATTTTTTCAATCGTTACTTCGAAGAGTATGAACGGAAACTGCATCTTTATTTGCATAAAAACTGTAAGTATTTATTTTTACATTTTTTTCATAATTATTGTTTGTTTCTTTGTTTTTTTTTTTTTTAAATAAAGTGAAGAAAGACGAAGAAAAACAGGCTGAGGAAAAAGATATTGAGTTAAAGGAGACGAAGAAGGAAGAGGAGGAGGAAAAAGATATTGAGTCAAAGCAGACGAAGAAGGAAGAGGAGAAAAAAGTAGAGGAGGAAGAATGTAAGTATTTATTTTATCTTTTTTTTACCTTTTCATAATTATTATTATTATTACCTGTTTGTATTTTTAAAATAAAGTGAAGAAAGACGAAGAGAAAGAGACTAGGGAAGATATTGAGTCAAAGGATATGAAGAAGGAAGAAGAAGAGGAGAAAAAAATGGAGGAGGAGGAGGAGAAAGATATTGAGTCAAAGCAAACGAAGAAGGAAGAGGAGAAAAAAGTAGTGGAGAAGGAGGAGGAGGAAAAAGATATTGCTTCAAAGCAGACTAAGAGAGAAGAAGAAGAGGAACCACCACATTTCTTTTTCTTTTACTATTAAATTATTTTATCTAACAAATTGAAAAAATATCATTGTAAATTAACCTCTACTATTTCTTTTATCAAATAAATTGAAAAATATTATTGTAAATATACCTTTTACTAATTCATCTGGAGTTAACGGAAAGAAACCTAATACGTATTGAGAAATGGATATAAACTTCTCTCCGCATTGATAATGAGATGTAAACTTCATCCGAAGTGGAGAGAGAAAGCTAATATGTATTGATAAAGATATGTAAACTTCATCTGGAATACGTAGAGGAGAGCACTCTTCACTTCAGTCTTCAGTGAGACATCATGAGTTCCACACGACCAATAAGCTTACCTGACAAGAAACTAACATTAAAGGATTTAGAAAAAAAATATTGCAAACCAGTTGCAATAGTAAGGCCATTTCGGCATAATGAAGAACAGCAGCAGCAGCCGCAGCAGCAGCAGCAGCAGCAATCAGTTCTAAGAGGGTATCGCTTGATACTTGAACAGCAGCAGCACCAGCAGCCACTGCGGCGACCACATTCGCTGCCCGTAGCCCTGCAGATGCCGCCCGCAGCGGTGCAACCTGCAGCGGACCAACCTGCAGCGGACCAACCTGCAGCGGAGCAACCTGCAGGGGAGCAACCTGCAGTCTCGCGTAGGAGGCAATTGTTATTACGGTTACGTAATATGCAGCCTATGTGAGCTTGTGGGTTGTATGACAGACAGTCACCACCACCAAATCGGTAAGAGTTAATAAAAGTCAAAGACTAATAAAATATAAAAAAAAAAAAAAAAAAAAATGGCTTAATAGCGAAGGAATCTCGCATTCACTTTTTCTCTCGCAGCGATTTATTAAATCGTAGTACTACTTTTGTTCGACAAAGAGTGCTTTTAATGTAGTATAGAAGCTACTTAAATAATTTTTTTTAATTATAGATGCTGTTGCTGTTGCTGTTGCTGTTTTTATTGGAATTCTACAGGACGTACAATTCCTGGTTTATTTATATATTTTTATAAGTAAATTTGTATTTCAATAAAGAGGGTTTTTTATGCCGAAAGGCTTTTTCCCTTACATTGGTGTTTCTTCAATTACCTCTCCACCAATCCACTGTACCCTGTAATATATAAGTATTGCAAATAAAAAAGAAAAAAAAAAAAATGTAAATCATAACATAAAACCCTTGAAGATTTCCATTCAACCGACATCGGACGATGCTTCGACTGAAATATTCCAGGGGGATCTACAGCTTGAAAACTGTTCTGAATGTTGTCGTGTTTTTCACATACGTCCCAACCACTTTTCTGAAGTTAAGGTCACGTAGGCTCCGCTCTTATTACAGAGCGGATGGTAAGTATCTGCGACGATAGATATACAAATGAATATGACGATCGTCAAAGATACTGTAACATAAATAAGGGGGAGCGATCACTGCATCGCTCTCTACGAATGTTCTTTCTCTCTTTCTCTTTCCAGTACGAGTCCATTTCGCATACATTGTTGCAGAGCGCGATAATGTATTAAGTAACGCGTCTTATCGTTTAAAGTAACCAACTGCTTCTCTTGGCTCGCACATGGCAGTTTCTCTCCTTCTCTCTCTAAGGCGTTCACTGCTTACCGTAAGAGGGGGGAGGCCACTTGTGTACCCTACGAGTTTAACGTCGGGGGAACGCGATAATGCGCACAACCGCATGCGCACAACCACACGAGGAGAGGGGGCAATTCCCCTACTTCCCTTGTCCCCGCGGGACCCCGACCCCCTCGCCACGCGGTCATAGAACCATCCTAGCCTATCTACTAAGGTGTCTACAACCGGGTAAACATATTAAAAATGTCCATGTGTATCCTTATACACCCTCTTTACAATTACGAACAACAGAGGAAACTAGAATTCATGCATTAACTGCTTTTAATAACAAAGAAGCTTGCATGGGAGTCTATGGTCCAACCTCATTATCTGTTTTTGTTTATGATTATATTCGAACAACAAATGTAGACATCATGCATTGCGGGTACTTAGGTCTTGCAAAAAAATTAATATATCTATGGTTTGAACCCAAATTTCGAAAAGAACGATGGTCTATCACGCATAGAATAAGTGATGTAAATAACCTCTTATCCGAAATTAAACCACCTAAATATGTTAAGCGTTTGCCTAGAGTGATTAGTGACTATGCATATTGGAAAGCTTCGGAAATGAAATGGTGGTTATTATATTATTCATTGCCAATTCTTAATAATATATTGAACGTTGAATATTATAATCACCATAAACTGTTAGTTATGAGTATTTATCTGTTAAATAAAACTAGTGTGAATTCGCAAAATATTAATGATGCAGAACGTTTTTTAATTGAATATATAAGCCGTTTTTCGTCTCTTTATAATTTAAAATATATGAGTGCTAATGTCCATCAACTTTTACATTTGTCTGAAACAGTCAAAAATTTTGGTCCGCTATGGTTAACCTCATGTTTTTCGTTCGAAGATATAAATGGAAAACTTAAAAATTTAATACATGGTACAAAACAGGGACAATTACAAATTTGTAGTGCTATATCTTTAATAGCGAGTTTTAAATATTTAAAGGACAAACATGTAGGTAAAGAAACCGATGTATACAGCTTTATTGAAAAATTGGCCCGTCATAATAAAACGAGTAAATTAACTCAGATAACGAACAAATCGTTTATAGTTGGAGGGATAAAAAAAATGAATATATTAACTGATGATTTACAAAGAGCATTGGAGCTTCAACATATCAATTATTTAAATTATTTTATATTTCATAAACTATTAAATAATAAGATTTTATATGCTTCAAAATCCTACGTCGAAAAGTTCAAAACAAATTGCAGTGTGGTACAATATATTTTTAACAACAAACGCTACTATGGTCAAATAATTTTGTTTATTAAATGTTGTAATTGTATAAATTGTTGCACGTTCAATTGTATTGCGCAATCCTATTATGCGTTAATACAAAGTTTTACGACATCTTATGCGTTTTCCGTAAATTATAAAAATAAAGCATATGATATACCGTACATATACAAATATATTGTTTCAGAAGAAAATCCAATTTTAATTAATATAGATAGTATTTCTCAATCTTGCTTTTCTATTAAAATAAAAACAGTGTGCGAAACAGTGCCTCAAGTTGGCTCCGAACCTGTGGTCAGAAAGGAAGGCCTTATTCTAAAATAAAGTATTCAAAGCCAGGTTATGTGGTAAAAGAGTTTTTATTTAATAAATAAAATATATACAAAAGTTTACAATATTTTTTCAAAAGAACCGCTAAGTTAAAAATGATCGACTTCCTAGGGAATTTGTCGTCGTCAAATTCTAGGGAATTTCGGTAGACGAAGTTTCCCAAGAACCCCAGAGACTAGAATTCCCCAAAAAGGAGCGCGGACTTATAAGCTCCCGGACTGGACAATTTCCCTAGGGTATTCCCTAGTAAAATCCCCAGCCCCGGGAGGAAGCGAAGTTGGAGAAGTGGTTTTAGGGAAGGGGAAGTCCCCTTGCCCTTCGGCCGCCTTCTCCAAGAGCTCTAGTGGCTCCGAGCCACCCCAACCCTTAGGGTGAATTCTACCCCTCCCACTACCCGACTCGTCGAGAGCCCTGGACTTGGGGGTCGGAACACTGGGTCCGAGGTAGTCCTCGGAGGCAGTGTGGAGGGGAAGGAGAGGGTTGAACTTCTCCCGGGCAGTCCCCGGAGAAATCTCCCTTAAGGAGGGAGGAATGTGCCGCAGAGGGGTAGTCCCCTCTTGGTAGGCAGTGGGTGGTGGGTGATACTTACTAAAGTATCCCAAAAAGTTGCCCAAGTGGAGGCGCTGCCGAGAAGGCGAACAAAAGCTGCTGCGGTGCCGTTGAGGCGAAAAAAGCTGCTTCGTTGCTGCGGTTGCTGCTGCTACACAGCTGTCGAGCAAGGCGAGGGTGCGATGGGTCCTTATCAAGGACCCATCTATATAATTACGCGACACTAATCTTGCCAGCGAGAGAGCTGCCGCGGGCGCTGGCCACCTAGTGGCCAAGCGCGCAAGTAGTGTCGCTTCGCGGCCGCGACGCACCAGGGCCAGAAGACGCGCAAGCGCGCCGCGGAGAGAGAGACAGATAGAGCGGCTAGACGCTGTCGGTCTAGCCGTCTATTGTGAGCGCAATAGAGATGGGAGATATAACAGAGAAATGCGGAATCTACTTCGCAACATTTTCTGCTCCTCCCAATCTCGAACAAACAGGTAATGAATGTTGTTATTATGTAGCTGAACCAGCAAACATTTCTGAAACTGAATAATAAAACTACAACTAATTTGTATTATTATTTCAATTTCTAAGACTATCGTTTTAAACATTTTAGTCAATAAAGCAGCAATAAAAAAATTTCAATTACCACTGATTACTTTGACTAAAATGATGCTGATGATATATTGCTAAACCATTTTAAAGTATTATTGATCTACAATAACATGACTATATAGAGACTGAAATTTCTGTTTCCAAATATTTTGTCTCGTCTTCTTCATGAAACATTGAGTTTCGTTAAACAAGTCGTATCACACAAAAAATTTTTGTACGCATCGTTCTACAAATTTTCTATCTTTTTTTGATCATAATTCGATCTAAAACTAACAGATGACTTATATGATCAATTTTATATTGTGGCAATGCAGATCTAAAAATGATCAGATTTTCAAAAATTTCAGGCATCGCATTTAATCAATTTAGGATCATTTTTTAATCAAATTCTGATCACTTTTTAATCGTATTGATCATTAAGTTGTTTGATGAGATTTGATCATATATGATCGTACTCTGATCGCATCTTGATCAAACTTAGATCTGTTAAACCAATTTCTTCAAAGCTTTTTATTATCAAGAAAACGTCGTGAAATGATCTAAAAGTGATCGTCAAAATTTGATAAAAGAACGACCATTGGGTCTTATTCCCGCGATCAAAAATTGATCACTTATAATCTTTATCAGAATTTGATCTAATTTTAATCAAATAAAGGTCAAACATTTTTACACGGGATTACATGTGAAATATTGAAATAATGAATTCCTTTCATATTTACACATCTACATGATTTTATTATAATTTTCATCAACTATATGAGTTCTAAATCCAAAATTGTATGCCCAAAATCACCTGCAAATCCTTCCCTCTCAAGGATTTTCTTATGATTTGACTCATTTTTCCACCTTTTTCTTAACTGTCACTCTCAATATCAACTTTGTATTATGGCACTTTCTCCAGCACATTAGTGCCATTTGTATTTTCTTTTCATCAATATAAACTAGAAAATACACAAATTAATGCAATGGAAGCCTCTATTATAGATATACTGCTTTCATTTTCCCAAATTTATTCACTGTATTATGTATCGCATGGAAAATATTAAAATGATGACTCCATTTCATTGTTTCACTTCTAGATGATGTTTTCATTATACTTCTTATTTAATAGACTTATATATTTCAAAAGTTTATGCCCAAAATCACCTGCAAGCCTTTCATTATCAAGAATTGGTCTCCAAATTTGTTAATTTCTCTACCTTTTTCTTAGATTTAACTCTCACCATTAACTTTGCATTATGGCTCTTACTATGGCAAACTGATATCATTTCTGATTTCATATATTTAATATTACAGCTCAAGCCTGCACAGTGACACAATAAACACGTTATTATAATTCAATCTGAAATAAAATCTCACTAAGTTTCAAAAAATATATTACATATTATATTATAAATATCAATGTTATACTTATAAGAAATTAAATCATTTTTTTGCAGATAATAATAATTACTTTCTACTCTGATTAGGGAAGCGTAGATAAATATTAGGTTTTAATACTTTTTTATATTATAATTGAATATTAAGTAACGATTAGCAAATATTCATCTACTTTTCTTTAATCGTAGTAATAAGAAAGTTTTATTGTTTCCTCGATAATTGTTTGTATATATGATATAACATATAGGACAGTTAAATTCCACATCAGTTTAAAGAAAAAACAGTTAAACATGCATTTTGTTAATGATTTCAATATCTGGAAGTATAGCATATGATTTTCAAATACCTTAACAGTTTCTTGCAAGTAATATGCTCCTGATAATCACCGATGCACATAAATGTTGAAAGTATACTTCTCCTTGGCACAGTGTTGAAAATATGTAAATATTAATCTTACTTCACCCAATCACCTTTATTCTCAACAATGAAAATAGAAATGTTCTATCTTAATTTATCTGAAAAAGAAATTTCGCAAAGTACCACAAAGTAAACTAACATCCTGTATTATAAAATGTAATGTTATACTTATTTAATAATTGTCAACTCCTTATATCATTATTATTCGAATATATTTGTCATTTTAAAAAAGAAACACATTCACTAACATTATAATGAACAATCTCACTGCATTAAATATACATAACCATACATTACTATTGACAGTTAACAAGTCACCGGATTAGTTATATCGATTACATCGATTTTATTTGATAGTTCACAACCATTATTTTGTCGTTGAGTTTAACTGGTTGGCAACAATGAGAAAAAATGACGTCATTTTCCTCTTAGTGGCCAACTTCAGCCCGAGACATATATGCTGGCTGGAGAAGAAGATGACGGAAAGGAATGAAATTTGTCGTTATATATATAGCTAACAGAGTATGAGATCTCTTGATTGCGTGAACCGATTTTGATGTTCATGTGCTCAAATGAAAGCTTGTTCAAAACCAGTGTAAGAAAAGCTTTACTTGAATCATGACAACAGATTATTTACGGAGATAAATCGATTTGAAAATTGGGAAGGCCAAACTAGCTGTATAAGAAAAGTAGTGCCTCGACGGCGGTATAGACATGACTTTATCTACTTATACATGTACCTGCCGTCGAGACACTACCGTGTCTCTTGATTGTCTTTATAAAGAGGATTTATAACTAGTATAAAGCAATACTTTTATTTTCATGCTTATATTTATTACAAATAATTTGATTTAATTTTTAAATTTTTAGATCAATATGTGATCGCTTTAATGTTGGCAGAAGCACAGCTCTTTATGTAACTAGGCGAGTTGTTAGAGCTCTTGTTGATTTAGTACCTGCTGTCATTAAATGGCCGAAAACGAACGTGCGCAGGAAGTTTGGGAGGGATTTAAAAGCACGAGGGGCTTTCCGAATATCATAGTGGCGATAGACGGTACTCACATTAATATTCCAGCTCCAAAAAACAATCCCGAGTCTTATGTGAATCGGAAAGGTCATCATTCCATTTAACTCCAAGTATGTTTATTGATTGATTGAAAAACATAAAGTTTTAAGGCAAATTTAATAAAATATAAAGAATATTTTTTCCCTTATTTATATTTGTCTTTTCATGCAGGCTATTTGTGATAATAAAGGGTTATTCACTCATTGCTATACAGGGCAAGTTGGATACGTTCACGATCAATGCATATTTCGTCAATCTGAGGTGCAAAGTTACCTAGGCAATATAATAAAGTTCCCCGAATCCTGCCATTTAGTTGGACAACTGGCTTATAAATTGCACGAGAACTTAATGACACCTTATCGCGATAATGGCCATTTAACAAGACAACAACGCAATTATAATTTTTGCCATTCATCAGCCAGAATTACAATTGAAAGAGCTTTGGGATTACTAAAAGGTCGATTTCGATGCCTTCTTACAACACTTGCTATGAATCGAGTTGATTTAATACCGAGTTTTATTCTCGCCTGCTGTGTGCTGCATAAAATGTTTAACTAGAGAAGACGAGTTAAACATTGCATTTAATGAAAATGAAAAAGATGATGAAAAAATTAAGAACACAAATGCTACTAATATTACTTCTGCAGCTTCTGCAAAAAGGGATTTGATCTGTCACTCACTAAGAATCACATGCGTAACATGGTGTTAAAATTAATATGTAATATGTAATTAGTAATAATCGTACAAAGTGTTTCTATTTATCTTATTACTCTTAATACATCAAATTATATTTAATAATAAATCTAACATGCTAATAACTTACTTAATTGACTAGCAATATCTTAAAGTTCAAATTATAAAAATAGTATAAAAATGTTTAATTAGTTTTAAATTGTTCAAAAATATATATCCTGGAAATATAAAATCATACATTTATTATAAAAATATAAATTGTAATTTATGTGAAAAGTTATATATTACAGCTTTTGAAATACTTGATCGAGCTTCTCTATTAGCTTCCTTTTTATTTCCATCTTCTCTCTATGTCTTTCTTTTCGTCCTTCTTTAATCTGTTGCATACGTTGAGTTATATCTGATATATTGCTAGCCTTGCGTTTCCGTATTAACATAAATAAATATATCTTTTAACAAGAAACCTTATTAAAATATTAAAGATTTGCATTATTTTTAAAATATACTATCGAATATTATATAAATTTAACTATATTAAATATACTTTCGTTAAGCAAAGTGGTTTACTTAAACTTTATTCTTTAGTGTATTTATCAACAGTCAAAAGTCTAATCTAATTAAAATGAACAAATTACGTGTTGTGCTACGAGGTAAAGTTTCAGCGTCATTAACATGCATTGACTGCATCGAAGTGCTACTTGAGATACTTCCATTGATTCTACCTGTGGAAGAAATCATAGATAGTGGTGCCATATACGGTTTATCACCTACAAGATTGTCCATTACCTAAAAATTTATAAAATTATTTTTATCTCTACTAAGTAAGCAAATAAATAACATTTACTTCCAAATATGTCCAGTCGCGTTTATTAGTTCTAGATTGTCTATTATGATCTTTTACGGATTTATATGTCCTTTTCATTGTGTTCAATCTCGTAGCACATTGTTTGCCTGTAACTCTGTTACCCTTAGAATTCATAATATCAGCAATTTCTTGCCAGGCCATTTTGTGGCTTATTTTTCCAGAATGCATTTTATTTTCTCGTTGCTTGTATTCATTTAATAATAATAAAATAGCTTCATGTTTCCATCGGAAAGTTGTTGAATTCAATTTTAAAGTAGTAACATTGTATTGTGTATAATTAAACATTTAAATCACAAAATATTATGATTACACACAAATAATAACTAATGTTTATATATACAATTTGGGATTTCTTAAAGAAGTACAGAATAAATTTATTACTCGCATATATTCTGATATTTTTTGATTACTAATAAGTATAAGCTGACAACGTTTTAACTAAATGTTTTAGAACAACATTTTTCGTTAGCAAACAGTGATATAATTATTTTTAAGAACAAATGAAAACGGAAACCCCAGTTTAATTACTGTGTGCATATATTTAACTAGAAAATATGTAATAACTTTTCTTTTCATTTTGCTTTCCTATTCGATTTCTATTTCATTTACAGGTTCTATAATATAACTTTGACTTGTATTTTGAATTGGAATGTAGTAGCAAATGCATTGCAGATTTTTAACACCAATTACTAAAATATCTTCTGGTTTTGAAACACTATGTATATAATTAAGATTTTCATTTTCCTCTGAAACTTCATATTTTTGCACAATTGCAAATATATTCATGTTGCATTTGCACATACTTATGCACATGCAACTTGAACTTTTTACAAAATATTTTATTTTTCCAAAATAATATCTATTGTTATAGAAGTACTTGCAAACTGTCGAGTCTGATTTAAGAGTGCGACTATAACCTTCAGAATAAAAGATATTACCATTTTTTATTAACTTATAAAATTTATAAAAATTATTGTCATAAATGTTTAAGTTTTTTAGTAATAATTTATCATGAGGGGTAATGTCATATTTGTGATATTTTCCAGAAATAAAAATTTCTTCTGTAATTTTGTACAGTGATCTTGATCTATTGTTTTCTAATTTTTCGTATATATTTTTATTTGTTATGCCTTGTTGGGTCAAAAATATGGATGCATATTGTGTAACTGCATTGCATATTTGTATCTCTGGCTTTTTACTCCCATGAATGAACTTAATTAATTTGCCATTTATGTCTTCGAAAGGAAAGCATGAAGTGACAAATAATGGCCCAAAATCCTCCACTATTTGGGGAAAATGGATTAACGAATGTATGGAACAATACATGTATCGTTTACCATATAGTTTTTCGAATTGTTCTACAAAAGTATTTATATTTACAGATGCAATTTGAATATCATTCTTACATATAAAATTTTTTGATAAGAGGTAAACACTTGATACTAATAATTTGTAATGTTCTAAATATTCTTTATCTAATAAGTCATTCAAAATTGGTAGAGAGTAGTAAAAGAACCAAACTTTTAATTCAGAGGCCTTCCAATAAGGCAGGTGTTTTGAAATAGATCTAGGGAAACGATTTGCATACGAAGGAGGTTTAATCGTATGAAGTCTTTCATCGACAGTGTTCAAAAATGTTTGAATAGAAAATTGTTCATTTGAAAATTTTAAATTAAACCAAAAGTTTATTAAATTTCTTGTTACTCCTTCAAAAATGCAATGCATAGAGTCGATTACTGTTGTTTGGATAAATTTATAGGTGATAGATGAAATAATAGTTGATCCTTTAACACCACATACAGGCAATTTTGAATTCAAAGCTTGTCTTGCGTGCAATAATGTATCATCGCAATTTCGTAAGGAAATATTTTTATTGTACGGGTAAACTTGGTTATTATTCGATCGTTCCCCTTTTTGTAAGCATTTATGACAACCAAATTTCCCGTTGTACTGTTTCATATTTAAAAACGTAGCTTTAGCTGGCAAATCACAAGTACCACATATAACGATGCCTTTTACGGTTACTGGAAATTTTGAGTTTGATAAATAAACAGAAAATCCATTACGCACAATTTTTAGTTCGTCGTACAAAGGTCTCAAAAACAAGTTTGGTTTCGGTTTATTTTCGCCATACCATATACCTGCCACAATTAGATTTTCTAGTTTATACCTATCTTTATAAGGCAACTCATTAATAATTAGATAGAATGGCCATAATGAAAATTTGGATGATTTAAATGGGGATATTCCATCTGTATTCCAAGTAAATGATATATTAAGCTTAAAATTCAGTATATCACTATTTGTTTTTATTTCTTTATAAATAGAACCATCGTATATATCTGATATATTTTGTGAATTATCACGATTGAAACGATGCTTTAATTTGTTTACAAAGTCCGTCCGAGAATATAAAGACTGCAATTGATTTATAATAGGAATTTCAAGAAATTTTAATACATTTGTTTTGTGGGAACAATTTGGGCAGTGTGAGTTTTCAAGCTCGCCTAAATATTCTAAACACTTTTCACAGTAATTATGCTTTTTAAAATTAGTTTTCAGATTACACACTTTTTTTAGCTGGTAAACCGATTTAATACAGCTATTAGGTGATGGTACGTGCAATTGTATTAAATTTATTATATCAGTTAGAAGTTGTCCAGTAATTTTGTGCTTCATTGTCAAGGACAAAATGGAATATGCACTTTCTTTGCGCGTTATAGTCGAATTTGGATATAACAAAATATCATCGACAAAATCATTTTCATCTTCATCATGTGTTGTGTTGTGAGTCCATTCATCGTATTCGTAAAATACATTATCATTGTTTGATAAACTTCCATCTGTAAATTGAAACTTATATATTTTACAATGCTTTATAACATTAATGACATATCAACTATGGATCTTTTCTTTTAATATAAATATAGCTATTTACTTTTTAAATATTTGAGATGGATGATTTCTGTGAAACATTTGTGTGATATTGATACGTTGTCTTTTTTTATATGTATAATATATCTCAAAATGTATATAAAGTGACCACAAGTAAATTTGTGTTAAAAAATTTACTTGTTTTAAAGTAAAATTATTACATGAGCATCTGTTATTTTTTTGTAAGTTCATCGAGATTGTTTTATTGACTTCATATATCGTATGTGACGTTAAAAGTCATTTACGCCATATAACACACAGAGAAAACAATTACAAATTTTAAAATCACTTATTTCAATCCAAAGAAGTACGCGATTAACAGAAAATCTATTGTCATTACATAGGTCACTTACGTTTAAAAACTTTGTATTTTAGTTATTAAAAAAAATCGTATAAAAAACAGATAATTCAAGAAGTTTATAATTAAACATAAAGTAGACATTTTTGTACAAATATATGCAAACAAACAAAAATATTAAAGAAAAACTACATTCATGGCAGTTAAATTAAAAATACTTTTAGATACACACCATCATTGCTTTCTTCGTTGTTTGTAATATTATCGTCGTTTTCATTTGTGTCATTTATATTTACATCTGTATTTTCATTATTAATTTCATTAATAATCATTGTGTTTTCATTACTTTCAATCTCTGTTGAATTTGTTTCTCTGAAAAAGTATACAATATATTTAAAATGTTATACATAAATTGACCTAACGAAAGAAGCTTCAACGTGCGAGGATAAATAAGCAATTATCAGATTGTCAGGATTAACTAGTATAAAGTAATACTAAGTTGATAGAAAATTTTGCAAATTTCATCCTCTACGATTTTTTTAATAAAATATGTCAAATTAAATAATCACAGAAACTTTCTTCTTATAATCGATTATTAATGTAGCTGTTCAAAAGAGAAATAGTCAAGCAAAACATCACGTGATAATTTTTGAATAAAGGTTAAGATATCAAAAGATACAGTAGTCTCCTGCTAAATAATCTATGACTCGTGACAACATTGTCATGCAATGGTAGACGCATCATAATTTATAGAAATGATTCTCCTATATAATAAAATTAAACTTATAACCAAAAAGATGAATACTTACTCAGAAATTATCTGTATTTGGTTTTGTCGAGGTTCCTCAACAAATTCATTAGATTTACTTTTAAGTAATGCGTAAATTTTTCTTTTAGTTCCATTACAGTAACCATTATAATTCTTTGGACGTTTGGGCATTTTCACTGTTTAAGAAAAATCTGATATTCTGTGTTAACAAATCAAAGATGATCAGAATTTTTACTTAACCTCAGCAGATGCCAAAATGGAAATTTATAGTAAATATAGTTGAACACAATGACAGAAGATTCAATCCAGTTCAATTTTAAACCAAAAGTACTGAATATGTAGGACATACACACACACGACCACACTGGAAACGCGTACTCTTACTTTCGCTACTTAATTTCACTTTCGGAATAAAACTATACGTTAAAACCAATGTTGAAAATGCTGCGTAATAAGGCACCTTTATAATAGCTATAATATGATTATTTTAATTTCTACAGTCTGATAAACTGTTTTGACTGCAAGATGATTCATTTTAAATGTTGGCATCCCTGGTTGCTATGGCAAACAAACAGCTTAATTAATGGAATTGCATTTTAAAGATCTGCGTATTTTTGAAAATGTTTGCTCTTGTGCAATGGGTCACAGGCAAAGAAATTAGCGTATTAGATGCTAACGAATTTCCACCAGACGCCATTGAAGGCCAAAACATTAAAATACAATACGGTTCCAAAAAATATAAGGCTACAATTTTAAGATATAGCGGTATGAATAATCTACACACACTTATACATATATATTCATTTATAGTTAGGAGTAGTAAAAAACATGTAGAATTTCATGTTATTCATCAGGATAAGTCAAATTTTATTCTAATTATTTTTTTGACTTATTATTGATTGTTTGTAGAAAAGGGAATTATCTTAAATTTTTACTAACTGCTTGATAGGTTATATAATGTTTTAGATGACAAGGATTGGTTAAACCGATTGACAGTGACTATTCATGGCGAAATATTATATAGCAAAAAAAATAGATTAAATGATAATATCGCCAAAAATTTGTCATTTAAAAAATATAGGTTAAGTTTAGAGAAGAGCAAAAACGATGTTGACAAAGAAATACAATAATTGGAACCTCTATTTAATTCACAAGGTACAATAGTAAGATTTAGACCACCCGCACACATTCCAATACGCAATAGGGAGCCTGTTATTTAGGCTATACTGAAATTTCTTAGCTCTAACCCTCGAAAGCTCGAGTCGTTGGAAAACTGTAATCCATTTCATAAGATTTAAATTTTTAAATACACAAATACATTGAAATTTCTATATAACCAAAATAATGGACATCCTAAGGCATATCCATACGTTTCGATTAATATTTCTTTTTTAACTGCGTTCTTCAAAATATTGACTTCATTTATTTAAAGAAGGAAATGATAACGCTAGCGGAAGTTCAAATAAAATGCCAGTGAATTCAACCAGTAATAGTGGAGAAACATTTGGAAATATAGAAAATGAAAATATGTCACATCAACTAGCTGAAAAGCTGATAAAGGATTTAACGACATTTTCAGGTATTAAACTTATGAACTAAATTAATTTTCCTAAAACGTATATGTGCTTAAAAATTATTGGTTCCGAAAATATAATTAAATGAATCTTACGGTAATCATATTTTTAATTAATATTAATTTAAAATTTAATTTGTACAGATGACGATGTAATGACTAGTCCTAATTTAGCCTCACCGAATGAAAAAGATTTCATAGAAGAACCTGATGAACTCGTCAATACCAATGAGAAGAATAGAACAGATTCGTCCGAATTTATATTAGGTAGAACTTCAAACTCTTATTGCCAAAAATAATTGTTTTGTTTGTAAAACATGAATATTGAACCAGTTGAATTAGAAATTCAATCGGTTCTAAGTTCAATAATGCTTTCATTTAGAAAAGTTAAAAGAAAAACGATACTTTCCATTAATTTCAACAAAAATTATTACTCTCTAGATGTGAATCTGCAGTCAGCGTCAAACAAAATAAAAGATTTATTAAATGTAATAAACATAGAAGTCCAAAATAAATCACTACGGTTGAAAAAGGTATATACTAAGTATATATTATTCATTTTTATATTGTATAGAAGGCATTTTCCTAAAAATGGACCATAGAAACCATATTATTTGACTATAGAACGTATATATTTAATATATAAAATGTAACAAAGTGAACCTAAAGCATGGATACATGTATATAAAATAGAATTCACATTTTTTTAGCTAATGGAAGATGTAAACAATATAATCAATTTAAAAGGCAGCAAAGATAATTCTGAAAGCTCATCTAACGACTGCAAAGTAAAATCAAGATTAAATATAGATAAACGTTGCATAATTTTGATAATAATTATATACATTTTTAGACAGAATTGAAGCCCAACTCGGGTGTATATGTTAGCAGTGCTGAGCTATATTATTTACAGAGATGGAATAAGATGCCTAAGGAAATGGTCCGAAGGCTTTTGAGACTATTAATTTCCACAGAGGAATTAAATAATATGTGTGCAAAAGGACAGGGAAAGAGAAAAGGCATACCAACACCTATATTTGAAGCAGTCGAATGTAGGTTAAATTTTTACAATTATGAAGAATAAATTTAGACAGTTATTTACAGAATGTCGCATTGAAAAAGTAATATGAGTATGGATAATATTAGGAGGATGAATATACTTCTGTTGTTTCCTCGTAAATATTAATTAAACTTGTGCAAAATAAAATGTTTAAAACTGCAAAAAAAGACAAACTGAGATTTGTGGTAGCTTAGTCAGCCTGTAAACTATGCGCGAGTAATTATAATATCGCTATCAATTGTAATATCGAGAGAACTTATTCAAGCTCATAACATATTCTGCATTACATATAATATAGCATAATTAACTTAATTATGACTGTAAGTATTGACCATAAGTGCATTTAACATTAATGAATACAATTATTTCATAGGGTATGTGAAGAAACACGGCGAAACTAAATTGGAGCCTGAAGAATATGTACGAGTAATAAATTTATTCTGTACTTCTTTAAGAAATCCCAAAGTGTATATTAAAAATGTTAACTAGTTGTTTTTTTTTTTATAAATATATTAGGATGTTAAATTTAAAGCAGATTAATAAAATTATATTTGTTTTAAGTGTTTTACAATCTGTTTCTTAAACTAGTTACATAAAAAAATATTAATTATAATAATATTGAAGATGACATAGAAATATTAAAGAAAGGTATTAAAATGTATTGCAATTGAATTGCAATAGTATTGCTAGGAGTATGGCAAATCAACCAAAGCGAGCCTAATTGCAACATATTTGCGATGTGTTTCTCATTCTGTTCGCGAGATATTTGCAATAGCGAATTTTTCTACGCGGGCACCTCTTGGATTATCTTCATTTCCTAAAGTTTTTGATAAATAAGTAGATTCTGAAATATTTATCTACATACGATAAAAAATGTTTACATGTTTATATTGTAACGAGACGTTTGCTCCGCCGCTACTCCATATACGATACCGCGTAGTGGGGGAAGTCTACAGTGCATGTGCCTATTGGGATCTGACATGGGAGAGGGGGAAGAGCCAATATGGCCGACGCAATTTGCAGATACCCATGTGCGAAACGACGAATGGCTCAACCCTGTCCCAATATTGGCAACAGTCTTCCGAAGCTTGGCCAAGGTTTGGCAAACAATTCTGGACCTGACTCGAAATGATAATATCGGCAATAGCTGGGTTGCCAGTGCTGAGCCAGAATTAAATGCCAGTATTGGTTAATAACTAAAAATAAAGCTGGTCCCAATCACAATCACCAGCCTTGGGTCTCCCTTGGCAAACAATGTTGGGTCTAACCCGAAATGATAATATCGGCAATAGCTATATTACCAATACTGAGCCAGAACAAATACCAGTATTGGCCTAAGCTTAATAAAAAAACTGGCACAAGCTTAATTACCAGGCCAGGTGCTTACTTGACGAAATGCTAAATGTATGAAAACCCTAAATTTTATACTCAACACGCTCGTATTAAATTACACAAATACAAACACATATGAACAACGCAATACACATTTTAAGTTGATTATTATATATGTTAAAGAACATCAATTTTGTTTCAAAGTATTACACACTACATATTCTCCCGCCTTGTACACTATTCTTCTCTCCTCATCAATACGCAAAGTAAATGGCCATCCTCTTGTTCTGCTGCTGAAATGACTTATAACTATACATAAACATAAGATAATATAAATGTACGTGACACTATGTGTTAAGTTCCTTATATACAAAGTACATTGTATGCATACACTAGCGAGAAAGCTTCCTGTGTGCGCCACCTAGGAACACACATATGAATCAGAATTGCGCCATTAAATCTTGGTCCTGCCCAAAAGTCTTTCAGCAAATATTAGCTAATTCTTATTAATAAAAAGGTAGTGGAAAGCAGTCTCTTCTGACTCTAAAGAATTATAATTAATACTAATTATTTTATCTTTTTTTAAACAACAATAAAAAGTTCTTTGTTAGTATTGCCACAACGTTACTTTTAGATTTCACCAAAAATTAATTCAGAGCCTAAACCAGCTTATTGATGCTAATTATATAGGATATAAATTTACTCTGATATCGGTGACTATTATTAATTTTATAACTAAATTTTAAATAACTTTATAGTTGTCTTTGTTGGGAAATAAAGAACAGATGAATGTAATATGTTTATAAATTGCATGTTTTCTTATTTATTCAGTTTATATAATATTACATATGTAATCGCTTGTCTTAAAATAAAAAAAATACGGTTAACACTTTATCCAATAATTTTTTAGAACTGCGAATTATAATTGAAATTATTTTATGAAGTGTAGTATCATAATTCAAACTTACGTCAGAAAAATTGTTTCATATCTTTTTTATCCTTTTCAAAATATACTCTTAATCTAACCATAAACGCTTATATGAGAAAAGAATTCTAAGTTGTTGTATACATAAACAAGTATGGAAATGCCGCAATACTAATTTATTAACAAATTAATTTCTTTGGGCATATTGAGATTAAACGTTCAACGACTAATATTAGTGCTACACAGAGAGTTGTGATACGTTTATATTTTATTTCATATGAAAAGTAATATAAACTTGCAATGTACATTATTAAAAACAACGTAATGTAGGGTAAATCTGTGTACCAATCTAATGAATATATAATTGATTCTTTCTATAGTAAAAGTAATATAGTTGAATATGTAACACATATGTACATTTCTTATGGTTATATTTATGTTTTGTAACCTCTATCAATTTTCCTGCAAAAGGCTCAATTTATCTTAGTATTGGACCAATATGAACATTTCATCTTTCTAGAGTTGTAGGCATCTGTAGCACTATCTAACAAACTTTACGCTATTAAGAGCCTGAAGAGATAGTGTTAGACACAACAAAACAAGGAGTGCGGATTACATCTCCTAAACAGAGATATAAATTTCTTTAAGAAAAAAAACAATGTTGTATTGACGAGGCATGTCCAATTGTTGCTTGTATTGTAAGCCAACTGTGCCACAAGAAATATGTGGTATAGAATTGTCCACTATGACTGATTTAATTAAAGTATTAAGTAGGATTGAAGAGTTTCATTTTCTTATTACCATTTTTAATTTCTACGGTCCTTTCAAAGAATCATCCTGACACTTAGGAAAGCAAGTTTGATGAAAAAGAAGTAGGAGAAGCAAAACGTGGTATAACTGAAAAAGTCTATCATAGAGCCTTATATTTTTTAAATTTAGCTTAAATATGATCAATTATTATCATTTCAACGAACAGCATTCTCTTTTTTGTGTCCATTTTCATTATCTTATAAATATCAAGGTTGTATTATTTTCATACACGAAGTTTCTTTCCTCCTTCTCTGTCAGAAGCTCCTGAAAGCCATTTAATGACTAACGTTTTGATTTCAGTAGGGCTGGTACGGTGGACATCAATAAGTATTTCTGAAATATATATATATACAATATATAAATCTCAGTATATATTCACCAAAATACAATATTTAATTATAATTGAAACCTATAAAATTATTAAATTTTATAAGTTGAATTATAATTAAATTAAATTGTATATGTTACATTATTCTTTAATCATTGAAATATTATTATAATTTTTTATACTGAATACAATACCGATAATTTTAAAGAAATTTTCTTAGTATTAGACAGTTCACAATGGTATTCAAAAATATGAGTAAATAAAATTAATGTCCTTGAGTACAAATATAATGAGACAAGCTATGATGGGTTTTTTAGTTGTAAATTTCTATAAACTCAACAATCTACCTATCCTTGCCTCAAGTGCATATCTGACTTTATACATACCACATAAAGCTTTAAATGTATTAGTAGCACAAAAATTCAATTTTGCTTTTCCTTTTACTGATCGACCAAATCCACTGTAATTTAGTTGAACATCCTTGTTTATTAAATTTCCCAAAATAATAGCAATAGCTTCCTTTACAGTTTTTGTTAAAGTCTGCGTAATCTTCATCCACAGTTTCTGTAATTAAATTTTTATTATTAACCCATTAACGTCCAAAATGTCAAAATTTCTTGCACGTTTTCAAAGTGATTTTTTCCTATGTAATTGGCGTTGAAAAAATTCTTGAACCACATATTCTGATGTAAAATTGCATGCTCTTTCAGAATCCGTTGCCAGAATCATGATAAAACTCACAGGAAAAGAGATATGCTCGATTGAAACATAAAAAACACCTAAATTTTCGAAAAAAAAAATTTTTAGGATTTTTTTTCGAAGTGTTACGGTGAAGATATCACCTTGCGACCGTGATCAAAGGTGATCATGGGAGTTGAAGTTTAACAGGGAATTTTTTTGTTGACCTTGAACCATCGCTTCTTTACAAAATGGCGGAAAAAACGATTTTTTTTTTTCAATCTTCATCAACTTTTTTCTCGAAATCTATGGTCTTTAGAAAAAAATTCATAAAAACAAAAATGCCTTAGAATCGCTCGAGGAACATTATTTAAATTTCTTTAGAATTTTTTGAGACAATTTTTTATTTTCCGGGAAACTTGTGAAATGGAATTTTCAAAAATGTCTCCAAAAATTCTGAAAAAATTTTAGGATGTTTATCGAGTGCTTCTTAGACATTTTTGTTCTTATGAATTTTTTTCTAAACTCCATAGATTTCGAGAAAAAAATTGATAAAGTTGAAAAAATAAAAATTCGTTTCGGCCGATGTTTTGAAAACCTATTGGTAAAAAAACGTTCTGTCTACGAAAACTCGGAAAAAATTTTAGAATATTGCTCGAATGATTCTAACTTATTTTCATTCTTTTTTCAATGTCTTATAGATTCCGACAAAAATTTCATCCTTTATTTCCATTTCATTTCGGCAGATAAGCGTAATTTTTGGTCTCATGTATTCATGAATATTCGTCTTTTTTTGTTCTCTTCTTTCGTATTTTTGTACATACGGATGAGTGATAACTAAACGAAATCATTAATTTCATACATTATGTCGCGGAAACGTGTAAGATCTTCTGAATATGAATCAGATTCTTCAGATAGTGATTCAGAACGCAACGTATTGATTCCGGATCCTGACTATTCAGATTCCGATGATTCTGGTTCCGATTTTGATTCAGATTGCGAACATGAAATACCCAATATCACTTACAATAAAGCTCGTGCAAATTATTCTGAAAAACAAGATAAACTTGAAAAAGGTCATGAATTCACTTGGATTGAGGGTGAAAAGTTACACCCTGATTCTTGTGAAGATAAAGTATTATTGTCCGAATCGCAAAAAAAGAAAATACGTAGGAGCGAACCTTTTCAATTGTTTGAAACCTTTTTTTCTATTGAAATGAAAAAATATATTATTGATGCGTGTAAAGACAATGGTTATGATCTGAAGTTGAAAGATCTTGATACTTTTATTGGAATAGTTATTTTTTCTACATTCAATCCCAGAAAATCACAGAGAGATTACTGGTCATCTGATCCGTATTTATCTAATGAAGTAGTTTCTTCTGCAATGTCTCGCCAACAATTTGAAATCACAAAATCTAAATTGAAGTTTTCAAAAAACAAACACAAAGATTCAAATGATCGAGGATGGCGCGTTCGTTCTCTACTGAAACTTTTTCAAAATAACATCATGAAATTCGGAATATGGAGAACTGCTCTATCCGTTGATGAGATGATGGCCAAATCCTATGCAAAAACTGTTTTGAAACAATTTATTCGAGGAAAACCGATAAGATTTGGTTTGAAATTTTGGGGCTTGTGTACTTCGGACGGCTATCTACTGAATTTGGATCTTTATTGCGGCAAGAATTCTCAAATTGGAGATAAGTTATCTAAATGTGCTTTAGGTTCACGAGTAGTATTATATTTATTACAACCATTTTTTCAAATAATAAGTTATAACAATATTTCTCAATTTCATCTGTACTTTGACAACTTCTTCACGAACATGGATTTGGTATTAAATTTGAAGAAATTGCGTTTGAAATGCACTGGTACTATCAGAGATAATCGAGTCAAAGAAAAAAATGTGCTTGATAAGAAAGCTCCAAGAGGGACATATGTGGTGAAGCACGACGTAAACAGTGGCATAAATTTCATTACTATCATGGATTCGAAGCCCGTCTCAATAACTTCAACTGCAGCAGGTGTCAATCCTCTATCTATTTCAAAAAGATACAGCGCAGAGGCTAAATCTAAAATTGAAATACCTTTTCCGCAAGCTTTTCACCTATATAACAAATTCATGGGAGGTGTTGACCTGCATGACGGACATTGCAATGACATACTCCCAAGTATACGATCAAAAAAATGGACATGGGTAGTTTTTATGAGACTTATACAGGCGTCTATTACTAATTCTCTTGTAATTTTCAATGCTGCTAACGATGGAAAGAAAAAAGTTGGAATAAAAGAGTTCACTATTTCGATTGCCAAATACTACTTACAAAAAAGTAGTCGCAAAAGTAAAGCACATGGACGATCTAATAGTGACAAATTGAGGATTTGTTCGAATGGAAACTGTCCAATAAGAACAAGAATTTTCTGCAAAACATGTAATTTAAATATTTGCAATAAATGTTGGCTAAAAAAGCACACCTAAAATTATGAATAAGTGAGAGGCAAGGGGACTCACGGAAAACAAGCACCCCGAGACGTGAGAGGCAAGGGGACTCACGGGAAAAAAGCACCCCAAAGGAGACAGAATTTTACCACGTCCACGCCGTAGTCTCTGGGTAACGCTAAGAGTAAAAAAATCTTCCTAAAATTTGCACAGAAATCGTTTTTTACCAATAGGTTTTTAGAACATAGCGGCCGAAACGAATTTTTATTTTTTCAACTTTATCAATTTTTTTCTCGAAATCTATGGACTTTAGAAAAAAATTCATAAGAACAAAAATGTCTTAGAAGCACTTGAGAAACATCCTAAAATTTTTTCAGAATTTTTGGAGACATTTTTGAAAATTCCATTTCACAAGTTTTCCGGAAAATCAAAAATTGTCTCAAAAAATTCTGAAGAAATTTAAATAATGTTCCTCGAGCGATTCTAAGGCATTTTTGTTTTTATGAATTTTTTTCTAAAGACCATAGATTTCGAGAAAAAAGTTGATGAAGATTGAAAAAAAAAAATCGTTTTTTCCGCCATTTTGTAAAGAAGCGATGGTCCAAGGTCAACAAAAAAATTCCCTGTTAAACTTTAACTCCCATGATCACCTTTGATCTCGGTCGCAAGGTGATATCTTCACCGTAACACTTCGAAAAAAAATCATAAAAATTTTTTTTTTCGAAAATTTATGTGTTTTTTATGTTTCAATCGAGCATATCTCTTTTCCTGTGAGTTTTATCATGATTCTGGCAACGGATTCTGAAAGAGCATGCAATTTTACATCAGAATATGTGGTTCAAGAATTTTTTCAACGCCAATTACATAGGAAAAAATCACTTTGAAAACGTGCAAGAAATTTTGACATTTTGGACGTTAATGGGTTAAACATTTATGAAAAATATACAATAATAATAAAGAAATATGGCATACAGTAGCTAATAGCACAATGCTATCCTTGGTTTCAATGGTCGAGGGTTTCCAATATTTTTTATTTTTTAACCTAATCATCGATGAGGGTGGAATCAAATATGAAAGTAGTGATACTTGAGCATTAACGGTATTGTCTGTAAAGAAAGATAAAAAAACTGTATTTGATTATTTTCAGTTACTGCATGAAAATTCAAATATACTTCTATCTGTACCTTCACTTAATTCTTCCAAGTCTAATATTTCCATAATAGATAAAGCATATTTGTCTCTTTTAGGACATGGACAAATTTTTATTATTCTATTAAAAAATGTATTCCAATTGTCGAACGAAAGCTTATAGTCACTAAAATTATGCGATTTGAAGTCTTCTTCGATCAATTTATAGCCTTCTGCATTTTTTAATTGTGTCCATTTTTCGAAAATAGATTGAATGCTATCAGTGTTACTGATTTCTGTAGATCGTTGATTAAATGTTATTTTCCAGTGCTCCAATACGCAGCTCCAAGGGGCATGATTTTTCTCCAGCCACAAAAGACTCTTTTTTATGTTCTCTAGATTTTCAGTTGAATTATCTTCCGAATTACTATCAGAAGAAATATCAACGCTACTTGAAGGAACTGCGTCCTGTTTGTATCTCCTGGTAACATTTCTGTACTTTTCTATAAGTCTCCCTTTTGACGGTATAGATTTATTGATCAAAGAATTTTTCTTTTTTATCGCAGAAACAAAATATAATTCTTTCTCTTCCGTTGGAAACAGCTCTACAATTTTTTCTGCCAATTCAGAAAAATCTGCATTACACAATAACCTAAATAAAGATTACAATTATTTTATTGCCAAATCTGAAATTATAAAAATTAAAACACGAGAATGTTGGAATTTTAATAAAATAATAGCTACGAATTTTACATAGTTCCATAATGTCGTATACTAAAAATAAAATATGTAACTACCGCACAAAACAAAAGTATTTTCATCAAATGACTTTTTTAGAAGTTGATATTTATGCTAACGCAAAATAACACCAAATGTTTTTGGACTGAATAATTATATAATTTATGCTTTGTCAAACGAATAACTAGGACATGATCAAATAGTATTACCTGTCGTATTCAGTCACAATAGCTGTAATTATTATATCCACAATAGTTTTTCTGTCACTCGTGTTTAAACTTTCTTGCTGCTTGTATTTTTTTAATACGGACTGTCCTCGGAAAGATTGTCTTAATAAATTTGAAACATCTATATTTTTCAGGAGAGAATATTTTTCTGGTATATTCTGATTCAATTCATCATTTTGTTCGTCCTAATAAATAACTAGTTAATTTAACAAATTGAAATTAATTATATTCGCAATATACAACTTTTTTTATGAAATACTTACATTAATATCGTTGAGGCATCGCTTCTTACCATCTGTATTTTTTACACAAAAGTGTTCATTCCACTTTGTAATAAATATTAGCCTTTTTCCAATTGTAGGAATCAATTCTTTAATTGTATCCTTATCTAACGCTTTCACGGCATTAATATCAATAGCTTGGTCTGTAAAATAATTTATAATAAAGATTCCATTCATGTACAATTCTATAAAGCATATTTCGTGTATTAGCCTAATATTTCATTTCGATGATATGTTGGCTTCGCTTGTACAAAAACACTAAATAACCTCGATTTTTTATGCCGAAAGCAAGAGTAACGTAAATACTATAACGCAATGTCAACAATGTTTCAGAGGGTTTGTTACCATTTACAACTTAATTTGTACTTGAAGAAAAAATTATTAATAAGATAGTAAATAAAGTTACGCAATCATGTGCTCAATTTTCTATATGTTTTTCCAAACGGGAAAAAGTCCTATTAATTTCGTACTGTAAATATGAAGTGAGAGAACGTAAGATATCCTATTTCTGATTGTAAGACCTTGCTATATACTTAAATTCATGCATAACTGTATAGGATAAATTAAAAGAGACACTTGCTAAAGATCAAATAGCATGAAGGTGAGAAAGCCAATTAAACTATTATGTTAGTCAGTTAGCGATACAACAAAAACAGACGTTTATAATAAACCGATTCACTAATGTACTTAACTGAGAGAACATACATTCGGTTATGATGTGTAGCTGTTTTCATACAAATACCTGCCTAATATCATACACAATTATATTTATCCTTGTTTTTATCGGACTCACATTCCACTCTTCAACCCATGAGTAAATAGATTTGCTGCAAAAGTCCTTTTTCTAACATATCACTGACTTTTAGCGGTAACTGTTTCACTTGACACTTAACCTCTATTCTATGTACACTTTACCAAGTTTGTTGAATAATTTTAGGGTAATTCTGACTTGAAATAGTTAATAAAGCCTTACAGGACTCAGTTGAGAAATCTTATTGTCCCCATTTAATAACATCTACAATACAAAAATAACTGTTTTTCTGTTTCGTAGGAAAATCCGCATATAAAACTCGCACGATTACACATAACTTAATTTACTGTTTTATTAACTATACCTTCTCTTAAAGTAACCAAGTGAAATATAAACTCTACTTTCCGAACAGAAAATTTGCCGCAATTTAGGAAGATATTCAAAGTAGATTTACGAATTTTTATTTAACAATAAAGAAAAACGATTTTACATTCTTTCAAGAATTCCCGCACATACTACATTTCTGCACTTACGTAAAAAGTTGTTTACTATATGAAATATACTTAACACTTGCCTTCAAATAGATTAATCAAATCACTCATCTCCCAGGATTCTAGTAAAGCTTTTGTTTCCTCGTCAGCCATTTTGAAAGAACTCTCCAGAGCCAGCAAGCAACACGCAATACAGTTACACAGAAACTGAAACACTTCACTAACAAGCCGAAGTCGACAAAGTCAAGTACATATTTTACTAAACAAAATCCGTACCCGCCTAAATGGTGATATCCTTACTCGCCGCTACGCGGCGTCTGGTAAGGAGATTCTCGCAAGTGAAATATCGTGTGGCTATGCTCTTAAATAGCTGCCACTATCCGCTGGTGTATTTTATTTTCTATCATTTTAAACGATAGTTCTGACATTGTCGTCCAAAGAGGACTCCATGTGGAATTACATATTTTATTTTTACTTAGGATGCCGTGACAATCGCCATCTTTTGCTAAATAGCAGTTGTAACAAGCTTCTATTTCCTAGCAGTAATAGCAGAATAGATGAGTGAAAGGTTAATTTTAAAACGACTTTTTAACCAACGGATAATTTTGAAAAATAATGGCTACATTATCATTTTCAATTGAACTAAATAAAATTAGGAGTCAATTAACTGTGTAAGATATCATTTTAATTAACTATTTATTTCGATGTATTAAATCTTGTAATTATATTAACTAATAGTATATTTCTAATGACAACGTCATTTCGTTGTATCAACCAAATAAAATAATTATTTCAATTAAATATTCTTTTCGATATAGTAAACTTTTTAATTAAATCAACAAATAACTTTAAGTGCAATGACAACGTCGTTTCGTTATATCAACAGAATAAAATTATTATTTTTACTATAAGTATTTATTTCGATATATTAAATCTTTTAATTATTTAGAAAATAACTATCATTGTAATGATACAACTTGTTTCGTTCTATCAATAAAATAAAATAATTAAAAATGACAAAATGATATTGTGATATCTATTGAAATAAAAGACAAGTTCAGTATATGATATCAGATTAAATCTATTAAATATTTCTTTCAATATTACTTCAATCTTATAATTGTTTTCATTAAAAAATTTAATTGTTCTAATAAAAGCAGTTTCACTGTTTCAACAAACTAAAATATTTAGACCCATAAAATATTTAATTATGTTCAACGATATAGGACTTTGAATCAACAGAGTTTATTCATTCCAAACGATGAAATACTTGCTTTAATTTATCACATATTTCTTTAGAACAACTAAATATTAACTTAATCCTAACTATTATTCAAAAACTTCTACCCAGTAACATACAATTAAATTATTTAAATGGTTGAATTAAAATTTAACAAAAACAAAAATGTATTTAGTTTGCTTCGATTTAATACTTTATTGTTGTTTGTCATATGAATAACATTCTTTACAGAATTGAAGCAACGAAATATTTCTTAGAAACCAACAATATTTATTTAAAGCACTTAAACGTTTTAGTCAATTTCATAGAATTTTTCAATTTAATCAAGTTTATCAAGTTTAATTAAATTATTTAATTAAGTTTATCATTTTATTTCCTCAAAGCACAATTATATTGTCAATTTAACAAAATAATTAATTAAATTAACTAAATATGAAAACAACTATATATATTTAATTGAATCAACGAAATTTTTTTCTCAGTGTTGAAATTGAAATATATTATTTTCAATTATGATACCACTTCTGATTAAACTAGTCGATTCTTCTATAAATTCTTTCATAAATTCAGGCATACTCTTCGGTTTAGATTTACCGCAAAAGATTGCTACAGCAAATGGTTCTATTTTTAAAGGATTCATTACATGCAGCAAAACTGGCCATAGCTGCGTTTTCGATTATGTATACGGGGAGCTGCCGTCTACATTTACAAGCACTTGAATAGTTTTGTTTAAAAATAATTTGGGGCTAATGCATTTTTTTAATTGCTTTTCAATACCCAAGTAGCAAAATTCTCCAACATCATCTCGCCTACTAAGCATAGGTTTTATAATATAATCTTTACCCCTTCTTTGTGTTTTTAAAAATGTTTCAGGATCTTTCGGTAAATCGTATCCTTCCTCTTTTAAAATTCCAAGAAGTTGATGAATGAACTTATTTGTTAAGCAATTAATATTTTGTACAATTATTTCACGAAGCTTCGTTTGAAAGTAAGTATTGTGGCTTGTAACAATTGAATCTTGTGCACTTGTAACTTCCATATCAATATTACTGCAGCTTACTTTATCTTTTAAACTTGAGGCTACTGAGCTTTCATTACAATCACTCAATTGTTCAATACAATTATCAGCATCATTGTAAGAGTAGATACTAGGATATAAATCAAGAGCAACATTCGCTGCTAGTGTACTTACTGTACTTACTTCGGAATTAGATTCACTGCACAAAAAATTTCCTGAGCACGAACCAAAAGTAACATTTTTTTCTACACTGTATTCATCAACTACACTTCCATCACTATCAGTAGTATCTGCAATGAATAGATCATTATTCTTCTTTTTATTTAAAGCTCGATGTTTTTTTACATATTTATATTTAGAATAAATCGATCTTTTCATTTTAAAAGAGAAGACAATAACTTTCTTTACAAAGGAAAAAGTAATAATTAATAATCGTAGCGTACGGAACGTGAATAGTGAATGAGGCGAAGAAAGCTGTATGGCTGATGTTCCAACTTTGTAACTATATACACGGATACCAACTGTCATTATATATGGATAAAAATGAAAAAATTCAATCTTGCCGTTTAAAAATCCCTAGAACATAACGATATTAGACTGGCCCAAGCCTGGGAGTCAAAGATCGGCATTTATATTTTGGGCCAAAGTAAAGCCATACTTGGTGCCAGCGTTGGACCGTGGTATAGAGATGGACGGTCGTATTCACAGTCGTTCCTCCACCTCGACTCGAGTTTCAATCTATAGTTTACGTAACATATACTGTAGTATTTTAGCCTGAGTCGAGTTCGAGTCGAGGTGGAGGAGTGACTATGAATACGACCATGATACTTCCTTTAAAGTTCGCGAACAACACTGTCTCAGCAAGCTTTTTTAGACTGGCCCAAGCCTGGAAGCCAAAGATCAGCATTTATATTAGGACAAAGTAAAGTCATACTTGATGCCAGCGGTGGACCGTGGTAGAAATTGATACTCCCTTTAACATTCGCGAACAACGCTGTCTCAGCGAACTCTTTTAGACTGGCCCAAGCCTGGAAGCCAAGGATTGGCATTTATATTGGGACAAAGTAAAGTCATACTTGATGCCAGCGTTGGACCGTGGTAGAAATTGATACTCCCTTTAACATTCGCGAACAACGCTGTCTCAGCGAACTCTTTTAGACTGGCCCAAGCCTGGAAGCCAAGGATTGGCATTTATATTGGGACAAAGTAAAGTCATACTTGATGCCAGCGTTGGACCGTGGTAGAAATTGATACTCCCTTTAACATTCGCGAACAACGCTGTCTCAGCGAACTCTTTTAGACTGGCCCAAGCCTGGAAGCCAAAGATTGGCATTTATATTGGGACAAAGTAAAACCATACTTGATACCAGCTTTGGGCTTAAATAGAAATGGTTGCTTGGTGCAACGCTGGATTAACCATGGCTAATAGATGGCTCAGCATTGGGCTGATGTTTGGGCCAGCATTGATAATACAGTCTTGGCAATTTAGTTTGGACCAAGGTAGTGCCGTTCGTCAACTTCGGCAAAACGTTGGCATTTCGTACATGGGTAGCTACAGCTATCAATGGTTTTGAGTCGCGTTTTTGTTAATTACAACGGTAATAGATGAAATATGGAAATACCGAAGTTCTCAGAGCACGCAAAAGATAATTATCGAATTACATGCTGTGTTAAATATTGTAAGACCAAATCAGCAATTAATTTAGATGCTCGTTTTCATAAGTTCCCGAAATCAAATACTCGTGTTGTCAATAGGGAGAATTTATTTGGAAGGAAGGAAAAAATTGACATATTACTAGCATGGAAGTTAGCTGTGGGAATATATAATGTAACATCGAGAATGGTTGTGTGGTCCTTGCACTTTAAAAAAACTGACTATGTGTTTCCAGGTTAGCTTCTTGTCACATTTTAACTGTACATAATATTATGGTTAACTCAATTAGATATAATTTCTATTTAATTACTACTTCTTATATTATTACTAAAATAAATGTGTCCCAATCATTTTATTTTATTACAGATATTGTCAGTGAAAGAACTTACTTAAAAAAAGATGCTGTACCTTCTTGTAATCTACCAACTGGTTATAGATACAAAGATGACAAAAAAATTTTGAATCGTTTAGAAAGAAGGCTGAAAATAGAAGAAACTAAAGAAAAAATAATAACTATTAAAAACAATAACAAACAGCAATTAAGAAATCATTCAGATATAGGGAATGCTTCAAGAATAGAGAATGTTTTTGTTAGTGAGACTATTGTAGAGAGTATCATGCCATTTGTAAATAGGAAACTGAAAAATAAGGGCCATGACACACGGAGCGGCGTGCCGAGTCGGCAGCCGCGTGTTTTCTGCAGTTGTACGAATTAACTATTCAGTACGACTGCGTCTATCACGGTGGAAAGATGAATGAATCTGTCCAAGTAGCTGCTCTAGGGTTGTTGTATTTGCGTTGGAAAGAAGAAAAGAAAAAGAAACGACGAGTCTGGGTCCATCCTATTTTAAGGGATCACCTAACCCTAGGCCAATTTTACAATTTATTTTGTAAATTGCGCGATGACGAAGAGAAGTTTTTTAAGTACACTCGAATGTCAATAGCATCATTCGATGAATTAAAAAATATTTTAAAGGGGGCAATAGCCAAACAAAATACTCCCATGAGACCTTGCATTTCTGTGGAAGAGAAATTGGTGTTAACTCTCAGGTATAATATATTAATATCTTTGTTTAACTATATTTATTAAAAATACTGTTCATAATTAAATATTTATTATAAATCCGATTGCTGATGAGGAAAATCGTATTGAGGTGATTGAGCTGCAGGAGATGATGTTGGCATAGGAGATTGGTATTGTCGTTCAACTGGATGTACAGGTGGAAAGGGATAGGATGATTGAGAAGGATTTGGATGATGATGTTGCTGCTGATATGGTGGCCATGAGTTTTGTGGTTGATAACCAGCATATGGCTGGTTAGTTGGCATATTGCAAACAGATTGAGGCTGAGCTTCCAATTGACTCATGGCCTCATATTTATTTATGCATTGCATAATTTCGACCCTGCACCTCCTATTTAAATGTCGAGGCAGTGCAGCTAGATCTTTTTCCAAAGACAGCAAGAAATGTTCATCACTGCTTTGCTTACTCGCTTCGTGAGGTTGATCTGCTCTCCCCCTCTTTTCTAAATTTTCCAAGCACTCGATTATCTTGGCTTCAACCGGGTGCATTTTCCGTTTCCCTATTCGGGCCGGTTGGGACTGCAAGGATATCCTGCCATCACTGGTAGACGGTTGAGCAATTTCTCGGGGGTTGTCTGTATCTTCCTCATCTTCACTCTGTCCAACATCGGCATTATGCATATCTCCTAAATTTGAAAACGTTGGCTGCAGTGAGTTATCTGTTTCCCGAGGTTGTACAACAACTTTTAGGAATTGTAGCTGTTTGGAAAAAATATAAGGCGATTTCTTGCGTGCTCCACTTCCGCTTCTGCCTTTTTGTTCGTGCACGTCTCGAATGAAACGATCTCTAATGTTCTTCCATTTTTTCATTAATATTTCTTCTGTAAATTAATACAATTTCGTCATAAACTACAGAGTGCTTTTTAGTTTAAAGCGCATTATGATCCCTGGCTTTCATTGCTGCTAATTTCAAAATATTACCATGAAATTACGTTTCAAAATGAAAGTGAATGCTTTTTATGTAAAATGCTTTTTCATTTTCAGATATTTGGCTACCGGATGTTCTTTAACTGAACTGCACTTTACATTCCAAATAGGAAGGTCAACTGCTAGTTGCCTAATTAAAGATGTTTGTACAGCAATTTGGACATGTCTTTTAGAAGCCACAATACCACCACTATCTACAGATAAGTTTTTAGAAATAGCCGAAGGATTTCAGAAGAATGCAAACTTTCCTAATGTTCTTGGCGCCATAGATGGCAAACATGTTAGGACAAAGCAGCCGCCTAATAGTGGGTCCATGTTTTTTAATTATAAAGGTTATTTCTCCAGTGTCCTACTGGCTATGTGTGATTCAAATTATTGCTTCACCTATATCGAAGTCGGATCGTATGGCAAGTCGAGTGATGCAGGAATATTTCGAAAATCTATATTGGCAAAGAAATTGTTAAATAATACATTAAGTGTTCCATCGCCAAGATATTTGCCAAACTCTACTGATACATTTCTATTTGTTATATTGGGCGATGAAGCATTTCCCTTGTCGGATGGTGGAAAACAATTGACTAAACAAAAAGAAAATTTTAACCATCGGCTGTCAACCGCTCGACGATACATTGAATGTGCATTTGGGATCTTATCAGACAAATGGCGAGTATTTCATCGGCCTATAGATGTTGACATTGAATTTGCAAACATCATTAAAGCTACCTGCGTTTTACATAACTTTGTAAGATTGCGAGATGGAAGACGGGTACAGCTATCTTACAGAACTCCGGAACTTCAGGGCATGGAGTGTTTACAACCATGTACAAATAATATATCAAATGATATAGCATTCTCAGCCAGGGATAAATATTCGCTGTATTTTTCAAATAACAGTTTATAATAAAAAGAATTAAACATTTTCTACCTAATTTGGTCTTTTCTTGTGTTGTTAATTCGCTTCCAGCACTAAAAATTCCAGCCAATTCCTCCCAGCATTGTTTCCTTTTCATCTTGTCACTATAATCAGAAATTGTCATATCCCATAGAGGCTGACGATTTTCTATTTCTGATATTAATTTTTCAATATCGATTTTGGCTTCTATCATTTTTAAATTTTTATTTTGAGACATTTTAAAATTCCGGCTGTTTAGGCCTTAAATCAAGATTTTGGCGTAAGAAGTAAATCCTAAAGGTATTGTTACACCAAGGACAACGTATGTCAACTGAAATAATTATAGCAAATCACGTCAACTCGATCGTCGGTACCTTTGAAACCTATATGTGTGTGTACATCTACCAAAGCTTCTTGATAATATTGTTTGGTATACATGTACAAACGTAAAGGTTTCACAGTAGGTGTTGCCGATCGAGTTGATGTGAATTTCTGTGATTATTTCAATTTACTTATATTGTCATTGATGTATCAATACCTATGATATACTTCTTACATCGAAATTTTATTTTGGAGCATAAACGGTCGGAAATTTTAAATGTCCCAAATGAAAATCTAAAAATGCTGGAAATCAGTATTGATACTGAACCTTTAATATCAGGAATAGAAAAACGTCTGCTTCCTTGGGATATTAAATTTTGTTATTACAGTAACAAGGTGAAAAGGAAGCAATGTTGGAAAGTAGAATTGTTGGAAATGTTTAGCGTTCGATGTGAATTAACACTATAAGAAAGGAGCAAATTGTGAAGCAAATATTTTACTATTATTATTTTAAAGTATTGTTTGAAAAATACAGCGTATGTTTGTCCGTGGCTGAAGTGCCGTATGATTTGGTACATTCTTTGCACATGATTTTAAACAGTCTAAGCCTCGGCTTTCAGAAGCTCTATAAGATATCTGCACACATCTTCCATCTCGCTATCTTATAAAATTATGTAACACACAGGCAGATTTATTACTGATATTTAAAAAAATCAATTGTCAAAATCTATAGGCCGATGAAATATTCGTAATTTCTCTTACAAAATTAAAAATGTACATTCAATGTATCGTCGACCAACTGACAACCGGTAAATCAAATTTTCTTTCTCTTTAATTGCTTCCCACTATACTTATGGATAAACTTTTGGACAAGAGAAATGCTTCATCGCCCAAAATGACAAATGGAAATTCATATTTAGCGTTTGTGAAAAATCTTGGTGATGGATATCCTAATGAATTATCTTATAATTTGTTTGCCAGTATGCAATTTCTACAGATATTTGCATTACTCGATTTACCATAGGATCAGACCTGATAATATGGATGAAGCAATAATTAGCGCACATACGATGCATAGCAAGTATAGAGCAGTGAAAAAATTTCGGAAAAATAATCTTTATAATTGAAATAAATAAATCCACTATTACGTGGCTGCTTTATCCTAATATATTTCTCATCGATGACAAAGATAACATTGGATAAATGAGTATACTTCTTAAATACTTCAGCTATATCTAAAACCCTCTCAGTATAGATATTAGTGCCGACGTTGTTGATTCAAGAAGTCATGTTCAAACCGTTGCATAAATGTCTTTAATAAGATAGCTAGGCTCAGTTAACCTTCTTATTCGAAGTATAACGTGCAGCTCAGTTAGAAAACATCCGGTAGCCACGTTTTTGAACAAGAAAAAACATTTCGAATAAAAAGCCTTCAGTTTTATTTTAAAATGTAAATTTTTGTTCATATTATGAGATGAGCAGCAATCAACGCCAGGGATCATAATGCACTAAAACTAAAAAGCATTCTGCATTATATAATAAAATGTGATTAAATAACAGAAGAAATATTAATGAGGAAATGGAAAAGCACAAGAGATTGTTCCATTCAAGACGCGAGGCAAAAAAAAAAACAAACGGAAGTTGGAGCATTAAAAAAAACGCCTATTAAAATGCACCCAATTCAAGTCAAATATTTCAGTACTTTGGACAACTTTTAAAAAGATGGCGAGAGCGGAGACGCCTTCCGAAAATGTGAAGCAAATCAGTGATGATCATTTCTTGATAACGCTAGAAAAAAATCTGACTGCATTGCCACGAAATTTTAATGGAAGTCGTATGGTCCTTCATTTCTTCGTCATCTCGCAATTAGTTAAAAAAAATCATAAAATTGCCTTTGACTCATACAATTATCGGATAGCAGAAAACACGCGGCTGCCGAGTCGACATATATCGCGCCGAGCCGGCAGCCGACTCGGCACGCCGCTCCGCGTGTCATGGCCCTAATGCAGAAGTACAAACAGATGAAAGCAGTTTCTTACAAAATGTAAAAAAATTGCAGGCTCAAAGTGATTCTGCTGAAAATAAGAAAGAACGCAGCTTCATAAACTCAATTACGACTAATGCTGAATTGAGTACTATTACTGGCATAGAATCTTTTCAGATATTAGAAGCAACTGTACAGGCAATAAAGGATGTGTATAAAAATAAATTTGAAGCAGAAAATATTAAGATGAAAACCAGAGATAGAGTGATAATGGTGTACACTAAACTAAAACAAAATTTGTCGTACAGCTTATTAGCAATCATGTTTAACACCTATACTGCGAAACATACGCAAAGGATTTTTGAAGAAATGATAAATGTATTAAGTTGTGTGTTGAAGCCACTTATTCCTTGGCCAACTAGAGATCAAGTCCGTAGCAATCTCCCAAAATGCTTTGAAGGATTTGAAAACACAAGAGTAGTGTTAGATTGCACAGAAATTCATATCCAAAGTCCTAAGGAAGTTTGTTGTCAAATATTAACATATTCACACTACAAGAGTCATGTAACTGCTAAATTAATGACAGACGTTTCACCATCAGGAACAATTATATTTGTAAGTAAAGTTTATGGGGGGGAGAGTGAGTGATTCTACTATATTCGAACAAAGTGACTTATACAAATTATTAGAGCCTGGTGATGGAATAATGGTAGATAGAGGTTTTCTCATTGATGCATTATGTGAAATTAATCGTTGGAAATGTATTAGACCCCCATTCTTAAAGTAGAAAAATCAATTTTCCAAAGAGAAATCACTTTTAACATCTAAGATAGCAGCTGCGAGAGTCCATATTGAACGCTCCAATCAAAGGATTAAGACTTTCAAGATTGTTGGATCAGTATTACCAGGAAACCTTGTTGTTTTATTAGAAGAGATTTTTACTGTAATTTGTGCTACAATTAATATGCCGTCTCCTATACTAAAAGATGATAAATTCATGCAGGATTAAATATAGTTAAATTGGTATACAAGATTTTATGAAATAAATGATTTTAATCATCTGTTAAACATTACAATATTCAATGATAAACACTGTAAAAAATAAATGTTTGCATTATAACTAAATAAAGCATCTATCAGTCTTAACTTTGATTTAAAGATTACTTTGTACTTTTATGACTTTTAAATCCTAATCTTAATAAAGCTTTTTTATAATATTTCTAATTTGTTAACACTGTTCAACGTTCTTTTTATTTATTATCACTTTGTATATTTTTATCATTTAAACATAAAAAGTGTAACATTTTACTATAGTAGACATTTTTAATTGCACTTAACATCTTTATTATAAAAAAATCATCACGATGAATCCGAAGAGTAAAAAGTTTACTTTCAAACTTAGAATATACCACAAAATAAGCTAATTTTATACATTTATTACTGTCATTCCTAGTTGTATTTGTCCATAATATGCATGTTTTTTCCTTAAACTAATATTTTCTTCTGCTTTTTTTCTCACTAAAAAGGTTGTTAAACATTTTTCTAATGTTTCCTCCATTCCAGCTGTTTTCCCGATAACTGGACATTTGATTTCAAGAATTGCTGTAGGTTTGCTATTTTCAAATATTACTCCATCTGGAGAATATGCTAACCATGGATTTTACTTTGATATTACTAATCCAGTTTCAATTACAATCTTTTTGGTCTCAGTAATAAAAATTTGTCGAGCTTCTCCTTCAGTTTTTTTGCCGTACTCAGTTGATTCTGTTTTGAAATCCTTTGGATCGAAAACTTGTTTCGATTTCACCTCCCAATTAGGATTTTTATTCAATGTATAAGTGTATACTTTGTAACATGTTGATCCAGTTATTCTTTTATGTCTTTCCTTTAACCAGGTGTCAAAAAAGCTCTTTGTATTTTCACATAATTCCACCTCATTTCCTCCAAGACTTTCTAACATTCTCCTACAGCATTCTTCAAGAAGTACAGCTTGCAGATCTTGTATTTGTCGCATCAAATAATTCTCTTGAAATTCAAATATTACTTTGAAAAATGTTTTTTCATCTACTGTCACCTTATTCTTAATAAGAACTGCTCTAATTTTGTGTCTTTTCAACCTGTGGTATGGAAATAAAGAGCCTAACTAATCTTAACCTAATAAATACAACTAAGTCAAGAGCAATTATAAAAGATACATCTTATTTTCAAAGTATTTTTTTCATGAAACATTTTAACGAAACTCACTCATCTTTGGCTACAGCTGAATTTGGAAGATTTTTGTAAACCATTTCCAATAAATTAGATGTTTGGTCTTTATTTAAATCCTTGATGCACAGCTTCTTGATTGTTTTATGTTGTTCTGAATACTTAAACTTTTCATAACATCCATGAAGCATTAGAGGAGCAGGTTGAAAGCTTATTTGTGCATCTTGAAAAGATCTTTTCCAAGCACATTTTTTATCAGTACATGATAAATTCTCCAATGGCTCTTTTCTCCTAAAATCAACAAAATGATACATATAAAGTGTTAATTATGACATGAACAAAAGTCTGGCATACTAACTTACTTTTCAAGGAGCAACAGAACTGACATTACATGTTTACACTTTTCTCCAAGACCAGCAGTACACGAACAAGTGCAAAAAATAATTTCTCCCTGTTTCGTAAATTCGCCATTTACTTCATGTGGCTTTTCTTTAAAATGCGATACAAATAAACAAAGCGCTGTAAAATTCGTAATGCCGAGTCTTGAATTTTCCACATTTTCACCGCATTTTATGACGAAATTACACCTTTGTAGTCTATCGCCTTCAATATATTTCCTTTGAGATAAATTGTCACCTGCATATTTTATTATACTTTCATTCGTTATCAACATTTTTGAAACATTTATAAAAACCAACTAATTTGTAATGTATGCAGTTCAAATTGCGTATTGCGTCGGCCATATTGGCACTTCCCCCTCTCCCATGTCAGATCCCAATACCGCGGTCTGCACTGTACAGCGTGCGGAGTATAGCGGGCTCGGAGTGTGCCCCCCTACCCGCCAGACTGGCCGCTCGGAGCGCCACCGTCGCCGTCTCCGGGCCTCGGATGGGTATAAAAGGTCGAGCCCGAGCCGAGCAGAGGAGTCCGTCCCGTATCCAGGAGCTATCCGGATACAAGTCCTATCCCGACCACGCAGGAGTTCTCCGCGTACTACTATCCCTGCTCAGGAGTTCTCCGAACAGTCCTGGTGCAGGAGTTCTCCGCACCGTCCGAACACCGCCCCGCCGTACTAACGCCGTGCCCAGAAGTTCTCCGGACCGCCAGCATTTATTTTCAGGTTATAGCATAAGCCGCCATCTTGCCGTCTACCGAGGGCCCCTTCGTGTGGCCGTAGACCGCCGCGCCGCCTACCGTAGTCCCGCCGTGAGGCTACTGACCGACGCGTCACCCGCGGGCGAATATATAAGACCCGGACTGTAGTATGTAAGTACACACCTGCAGCGGCAGACCACACGCACACACACACACACACACGAATAGGCTAAGTAATTGTATAAGCTTTGTAATATACCGTTTACATATTTTTTAGTATATAATGAACTGTATATATAACCGAAAATTGAGCTTGTCAGTATTATTTTAATCCCTCCCAGTCAAAACCGAACCGGACGGTTTACAGCGACTAAAACTCGCTAGAAAAACACGTCGCAATATATCACTATTAATATTTTTAATTCAACTTGCCAGGAATAATGGAATCCACATCTGCAAACAACATTTTATTATGTACCAATACATATTTTTTATTCATAATGCTGCGTGCAATATTAAAAAGTTACATACCATCCACAAGCTCCTCATCTAAATCATAACATGAAATTTCTCTTGTGTTTTCTTTTCTTATATTTTTGGATAAATGAGTACAAGAAGCTGCAATATTTTAAGAAATTAATATCTATTTACTTGCTTTTATACATTAACAGTTTCTTCTTAAAATAAATCAAGAATATTTGAATTCGCATACATAAACAATATTAAAACTTTACATACCCTCCACAAGTTTGTTTTCCAAATTATTAATTGAGACTCTGCTCATATTATTTTCCTTTCCTATATCTTTAGATCAATCAACACAAGAAACTGCAATATTTCAATAAATTAAAAACTGTTTATGCATTTATATATATTATTATTAATAATTGCCACTTAAAATTCACCAGGAATATTTGAATTTACCTTTAAACGTTCATAATTTAACAATGCTGTTGCAAAGGCAATATCTAATATAAATCAAAATGATTAATAGGATTCAAAAAAGATTATAAACCAATTGTGATTTAAAGAAAGAAAAAGGATATATAGTGGGAAATGAGACATGTTTAATTAGGACGTATAATAGGTTTTTCTAAATGGATTTCATGTTGATATAAAGGGAGTAGAAACAATAACAATGTTAGATGTATCCATAAGAAAATTTGTAGGTGTAATTATCCTTTTTCTTTCTAGCTGTAACAGCATTTAAAACAAAATAAGTGCCATGTAAGTATTAAGTAATACTTCTGAATTTTATTCCAACAAACAAAATTTTACATGGAATATATTTGATAGTTATAATATTTCTGATTCAACAATATAATTACATATAACTTACTTGTTAAAATAATATTTATGTTATTAAGTGGAAAAACAAGTACATGTATAATTTTATAATGTTTGCTAGAATATAATAATATGTACAAATAAAAATTATATACTTGGTAACAAACGAAATCATATTTCTAGCGTACCATTTTCAGTTTTAATTACATCATCTTGGCTCACTTTTAATTTATAAATTGCCATTGTATCACAGACTTGTAAATTTATTTTTACAAGATTATTCATTTTGCCCTTGTAGCCTTGTAGGTTAAACACTGTAGTAGTACACACCACGCTATACGTTTGCTTCTCAGCTGTAACATTAACTATTGCTAACGTTCGGAGAGCGTTAAAAACGTGCTACCAACGCTAACGCTACAAATGCACTACCTATGAAGAAATAGCGTTGATAGCGCGAAGTGATGACGTATAGCACTAACTTTAATAACGTAGCGATAGCGTTTAATATCGCTAACAGTGAACTCCGCGAACAATAGATAGCGCTAAATTACGCTAATAGCGTCTACTCGAACGCACCCTTAGTACTGCACCACCGCTACACCCTATTTAATCCAACTCCCTATTCCTCCTATCTGCAATAGCACCTACTACTTCTCTAACCCTTATCTTAAATTCTCAGAGGCACGATTCCTCTTGGATTCCTCTTTAGGGTACACGATTAGAACGTACTTGTTAAGGTTAGAATATATAAATTCTCTTACCTTGACTCGAATATCGACGACGACTTATCCTGGCTAATTGTATGACTAAGCCTCGCTTTTCACTTTAATATTATTCTCGAGTGTCCTTCACACCTTCTACTTTTCACTTCTTTCCTTCGACAAAACTCTCTTGATCCTTATCGATAGGATACCAAATTACCTGTGTAACTAGTTCGGGGTTCGCATGGTATAGGACCTAAAAAGAGAGAAGGGCGCATGCGTGCCCAGGGCTGTCGCAACCTCTTGCCGACACCGATCCATTATCGATCCAGGCCCGTCTCCAGCCTAATAAGGCCACCGTCCTAACCAATGGCGCGAAAATCAAATTTAAGTAATCAACAAACTATCGTTTGTCCACTTACGAACTACAGAACTAAACGTTCTGTTTTGACTACATTCTACAACGTCCGGCATTAGAAACCAGTTTTAAATTATGAATAATTGTTAATAATTAGTTCATATTTTATATAACCAAAAAATTTCAAGCAAATTATATTTAAACTACATGCAAATTAATTTAACCTTTTACATAACTTACATACCTTCTCCTACTTTTGTCAATATCTTATTATTTTTATAATAACTGTATCCGTCATGACTTAATGTTGATCTAGTTAAAAGTGACACTTTAATTAATATTCGGTTTTTGCACTTTCTTTATAGCAATCATATAAAAGTGATTTACGGTGGTACCGAGAGACCCGACTCGAACTCGACTCGAGCTGCCTTCATGCGAAGTTAACTCGAGCTCAGCTATACTCGGCTCAAGCTGACTTGGCTCAACTCAGCAGTCATCAGCGAACGGCGGCTAGAGTTTAATTATATATATGAAAATATCGATATTTCGATGTATCGATAAAGTGAATCAAGGTGAAGAATTAAAAAATTGAAATAAGTTTTTATGAAACACATTAGATTTCGCAGTGCTCAATTTTTCGAAATGGCCTCTAGAAATATATACACCGAGAAGGAGAAAGAAGGTTTATGCAGTCTAGTAGACCAATATAAGTATATAATAGAAAATAAAGCAACAGGTTCAGTAGATTTAAAAAGAAAAGAAGAAACATGGACAAAAATTACCAATATTTATAACGCATATGGCTTTCCTATGAAAACTCCTGCCCAACTAAAGAAGTGTTGGAGTAATTTAGTGCAAAGGTAAATATTAATAATAGAAATAAATATTTTAAATGATAAGACAACTATTGTATTAATAGGACAAGGAAGACACATACAGCAGAAAAAGCATATCGCCTCAAAACGGGGGGTGGACCCATGGTAACAGCAGATACTGATCCAATTATGGAAATGGTAGACTCAATTACTGCATATCACGATATAGAGCTACAAAATACTTACGATAGTACTTCTGTCTATGAAAAATGTCGTAAGTTTCTTAATTTTAATACAAAATAAATTTGTTATTATTTTAACTCCTTAACATTAAATAACATGATTATTACAGATAATATTTCTTTACAAGATAAAGTGAGCGAAATTTATTACATTGATAGTAGTAAGAAGAGTGTAGATAAAGGTAGTAAAAAACGCAAAATGTTAATGGAAAAAAATAATTCGTGTGAAAGATTAAAGAGTGTCAGTGACGATGGTATGGGAAATTTGGATTTTGATGTATTTGATTATGCGTTTAAAGAAGATGTAAATAATGACTCCCTAAATAACAAAGAAAACACTGCCATGGACATTGAGTCTAATAAAATTATTGACCAATATTGTCCTTTCATAAAACATAAAACATATAAAAATAGTGAACAAATATTGAAATCCATAAAATTTGCAGAGTCTATTGTATACCAAAGAGAAATCAGCAAACTGAAAATAGAATCAGCAAAAGCTGAAACAAAGCTTATGATTTTAAAACTATTAAAAGGAGAAAATGATCTTAGCGATAAAAATGCTGTGAATGATGCATAATAAGACTAAATGTGTTCAAATGAGGTGTAAAATTAATATGATATAATTCATGTTTACGTTGCTTTTATTTTTGTTTTACTTATGTTCAAATTTAACTTAAATTTTTATTATAGTCATATACTGTGATTCTAGTATGTCTGTGAAATATATACATTACGAGCTCGTAGAACTTTTTAGTCCTTATAAATAAATGAAGGAGGATCTTTATGTTCGGTTAAATATTACTTAGTAAGAACTTTCAAAGCTTTTTTTAATTTATAAATTTTCTACAAAATATAGCAGTGGGATCCCAAGCAAATTTATGTAGCTAGAAAAGCGTATTTTAATTATTCATTAAAAAATACACTTTACTACATAGAAATGGCTTATTTGTTTTGAGCTGTGCAGCACATATTAACTATTGTTCCTTTAAAGTATTAACAAATGTGATATAATAATAACATTAACAGGTATATATTTATGTCTTTAGTTTTGTAAGAGATATGAATTGTATGGATGAAGAGAAAATATTACATGTTATATATTCTGTTATATAATTTATTGCAATCTCTATGTTTATGTACTTAATCTTATCGCGTCATGTGTATGCACACAGTTACACAAAATATAAATAAAACCCTTATAACTATTAATGTTTTAATTGAAATGCGTATTGATGAACTCATTTCTAAATTGTAATCCATTGAAAATATCTCTTCCTTCCCAGTCAGTTGCCTCAAAGATTTGATTCATTTCATCATTTCTCAAATCAAATTCATCATCAAAATCTTCGATTCCATTCTGATTATGTTTTACTCCTATATTATATAAGACGGCACAAGCGGCAATGGTAGCTGCGGAAGTAGAAAGGCCGGTTCTTAGACCAGATTGCAAACATGGAAACTTCTTTTTTAAAACACCGAACAATCTTTCAACGGTATTCCTTGTTGAAATGTGGGCTTTATTATAGTTAATCTCTGCAGCAGTTGTTACATTAGTAACTGGTGTTAAGAGAAATCTTCGACTGCCATACGCTGCATCTCCTAACAAAATCCCATCTAATTCATCATTTTCGAACCTCGCCCTAACAGCACTTCTGTCGAAAATGAGAGCATCATGGGCTGAGCCCGGATGGCGAATTACAATGTCCATGATATTTAGTTGCGACCCGCAAACAACCTATTCAATATAAAGAAATGATAAATCACTGAAATGTTGTAAAGGAAAACGAATATTACATATTTTACATTTAGATTAACGAAACCCAGGTAGCGCAAGAATGCTTTTGGAGTTCAATTTTATGAGTTATTAAAGAATTGAATTTTACTGACATAATAATGAACTTCGAAACGTGTAGAAAGGATGAGTTATTCTTGTTAGCTGGGAAACCAATTAGTATTTATTATACAGGGTGTAACGAAACGACCGCCTTTTCTCGTAACTGGACGTTCGGGGTGACAAACTGAGTGCACGTGTAAAATTTCGTTCGAATCGTTCAAGAGGTTTAAAAGTTATCTCTATTTAAAAATCACCCTTTTTCAGTCCTTTTCGAACGACTTTAACTGCATAATGGAAAGTGGAGAAAGTGAAAAACAATTGATGAGCACCCAGCTAGAATGTAAAAATTATCGATCGCGTGCGGTAATACTTTTGCTATTTATTTCTTTAATCTGGCTATTAGATTAATTTTAAAAATAACAAAATCCTTTACATTACAATTCCAATTCAATTCAGTACAAGCATCATTGACTGATTTGATGGAAAGAGCGAGTTGACGCAATGTAAAGGAAAGTATCAAAAGCTAAGATATCGCGCGAGCGCAATGATAACTTAATAGACAATGCATGAGGGCATTCTCTTTCTACTAACGAAGCTAAAGGGAATGATTCAAAATCAATACATTGATGAAGGAGAAAACTAAACTCACCCATTAAATGTTCTGCAAGTTCCTTTAAATCGAAGTTTTTGAAAAAGCTTCAAACTGGCTCCTCGATGATTTCCAGAAAGCACACTATCACTGATTTTGCATTTAAACACTTGTGAATTTAAACAAATTAGGTATTAACCTACGTTTCTTCAAAACACTGGTGAATTTGACACTTTTGAACTGTTTGAAGTAGGGTGATTAAGAGTGGTCGAAACGAATTATTGATTAGTCTATCTCTCTGTGTCTCTCTTTTCAGCCTACTTCAAACAGTTCAAAAAGTGTCAAATTAACCGGTGTTTTGAAGAAACATAGGTTAACACCTAATTTGCTTAAATTCGCGAGTTCTTAAATGCAAAACCAATGAAAGTGTGCATTCTGGAAATCATCGAGGAACCAGTTTGAAGCTTTTTCAAAAACTTCGGTGTAAAGGAACTTGGAGAACAATAATGGGTAAGTTTAATTTTTTCTATCATCAATGAATTGATTTTAAATAATTCTTTTTACCTTCGTTTGTAGAAAGAAAATGCCTTGATGTGTTTCCTATTAAATTATCAGTGCAGTCGCGTGACATCTTAGCTTTTGATACTTTCCTTTTCATTCTATCTTCTCCCTCTTTCCATCAATTCAGTCAATGATACTTGTATTGAATTGATTTGGAATTGTAATGAAATAGATTTTGCTATTTTTAAAATTAATCTAATAGTCAAATTAATGAAATAAATAGCAAATGTATTATCGCGCGCGATTGATAATTTTTATATTCTAGTGGGGTGTTCGTCAATTGTTTTTTTCACTTTCTCCACTTTATTTTGCACATTTAAAGTCGTTCGAAAACGACCGAAAAAGGGTGAGTTTTAAATGGAAATAACTTTTAAACCCCTTGAACGATTCGAACAAAATTTTACACGTGCATTTGGATGGTCACCCCGAACCTCCAGTTACGAGAAAAGGCGGTCGTTTCGTTACACCCTGTATATCTGTAAAAATTCTTCATGATGGCACTTACTTGAACATTCAAAGAAAACCATCCTTTTCTATTTCTAAAGACTACTCCATATACATTCCCTGGGTTCTTTATTGCAATATGAGTGCAATCTATTGTTCCACTAATATATGGAAAACTGGCTATATTATAAAATTCATCCATATTTCGAATCTTATCATCATTGTTTCTAGGAAAATATATAAATTTGTCAACTACTTCTGCAAAGATGATGGAAATTTCTTTAACTATATCAGACACTATCTGCTGACTGATTTTTCCCAAATCTCCACTTATATTCTAAAATTGTATATATATATAATTAATTCAATCATATAAATGTATATTAAAATGTTAATTATTGAATATTATAGTTAATAATAAAAAACATACTTGAAAGCAATTTGACCCATAGTACCGTAATGCAATCAATAATTTTTCTGTGGTTGATATTGGAAGACCTCGAGAGTTCGTATTGTCTTCTACCGAATTTTTAACGATTGGCAATAAAACATATAATACAGCTTCTTTGGTAAATCTGTACCTTTTTCTAAACGCCAAATCATTAAATACCTGAAATGGATTTTGCGGATCTCTAATATATCTTTTAGGTAAACCGATCCTAATTTCTACTTCTTCTTCAGATGATGAAGCAGATGAAATATCCATCTGGAATAAATTTACATACATTAAAAAGAAAAGACCATTTCCACATCAATTTAAACTCACCATTAAAGTAGGTCTCAACTTTGTTAAACTAAAGAATTAATTAAACGACTCCGAACTCAACACTTACACATTAGACGTTTTATGCAATAGTATTTTATCTGACAATCGTTTTTTTATTTTCGATCTATTTCATTTAAGCAAGTTTTATATATATATATATATATATATATATTATATTTGCCGCCTTATCAGACGGCAACTCGACTCGAGCTGACTCGAGAGTCGAGGTTGTCTCGAACTGAAGTCGAGTGGAGCTCGAGTCGAGTTCGAGTCGGGTCTCTCGGTACCACCGTTAATTATGCTGACACAGATGGCATCGTCTTTACTTGTTTCTCAAAAGAAATATTTTATAAAATAAACAAAAACGTCTATAAAAATACTGTACGTACCTCCAGAAAAGTTATATTTGGTTTATTTTTAATATATATGTAAGATGTATTTTAATCCTTAAGGACCATTAAATGAAGAAATAAAAATTGTTTCTCTGTAAACAAAGTTTAAGAATTTTTTTATTTCTTTTATTCTTTTTATAATAAGTATTAAATTAAATATAATCTTACCTGTAAACAAAGAAACGACATTTAAAGCTTATTAATATATCATTTCTTCATTCACACTGCTAAATTCTCTTAATTAGATGCAGGTATGCAAATTATCACTTCTTAATTAATTACATGTGCTCTATTATATAATCGTCCGCCTATTGCGGTTCCCTCTGATGGCAGTAGCAGATACTTCTACTGCCACGTGGAACGCGGTAAATTATGAATTAAAGAAATATTCTTTCTTTACATATATATATCAAGAGACACGGTAGTGTCTCGACGGCAAGTACATACAAAAGTAGATAAAGACATGCCTATACCGCCGTCGAGGCACTACACTCTTATACAGCTAGTTGAGGCGTCACAATTTTCAAACTGATTTTTCTCCGCGAATAACCCATTGCCATTATTTAAGTAAAGCTTTTTTTAAATGGTTTTGAAATAGCTTTTATTTGCGCCTAAGAACATCAAAATCAGTTCACTCAATCCAGAGATCTCATACTCTGTTAGCTATATATATATATATATATATATATCGAAAATAAAATTTTCCTTCATAATCTTCTTCTTCTTCTTCTTCTTCTCCAGCCAGAGTGTATATCTCAGGCTGAAGTAGGTCGCTAAGAAAAATAACGGCATCTTCACAACGCTTCCAACATAATATACTCAACGACCAAACTATGGCTGTGTTCGTTTTTGTACTGCCAGTATCGGCAGTATAACAGGTAACGTTCGTTTATACATTGCAGTGCGCTTTTACGGTACTGTGAAGTTTTTATGACGTAATGATTTTGATGTCATTTCCTACTGCGGGTACTGCAGCCAATGAGAACCGCTTAGTCGCAGATATTCAACATTTGAAAACTTCAATGTTTTTATAACTTTTTATGTCACTTCCTACTGCGAATACTGTGCCTGAAAAGGTAGTGTAGCTGCAGTACAGCAGACGACAGCAGCCAAAACACGAGTAAAGGGCATTACATACACGGCAATACACGCAAATAAATGCCATCAACGCTGACCTTATTAATGTGTATGTTGCCGCTCATTTTGATTTCTAGTTGTAGGCTACGCCAGTCAAATTAAGGTTAAAATGCTCAAATATATATTTATAAAAATACTTAAGTTTACGTTTCTTTATTTTTTGTTTAACGACGGTCTACTTAAGAAAATAAATTTCGCAAAATTTGAAGTCTTAGGGTATGAGCTTAGGGGGGATATATAAGTAAAATTTGCTTTTGACTACTTTTTTTCATTAATATGAACGACGGTGGGATGAAAGAAGGGTAAATAATTATATCTCGACTTCTGTTGACTGAAAAATATATTTTTTATTTTTTATATTACTCAAAAAAATATCTAAAAATTTTTTTTAAAAAGTTATAAATCAAAATGCGAAAAATTGGTATAAGTTAACTTATTTAATTTACAATCTCTTAAGCTAAAATGGTTTTGATTGGACAAATATTCATATGGTTTTTATACATCTCATAATTTACTAGAACAGTTTGATTAATTAAATTCTATAATTTTACGCAAATAGAGCATGGACATAGGGCGCTTAAGTTGATTTTGTTCGATCACGTATACACATACAGTGCTTTTAACTATAGTGTAGTATATCATTTTCCATGTTAAATTACAGAGTGAAACTAGCCGAACCACACACGATTCAATTTCCCACTGTGTACATACTACTGACACCTCTTCAAATAACCAATTAATATACGAAGTTATAAATAAAATACGTATGATAATTGTCCAAAAGCTAAATGATATGGGTTATCATGGATTACTTATATACCATCTAGGCAAGAATACCATGCATTTTAAAAAAACTGTGCTTACAAATTTATTCGCAAGATGGTGTGGAATACAGTTTATTTCAAACTATTTTCATTAAACAAATGTAAAGTCTTTTCCAATCGATCAGAATATCAGTATTCAAGATATTCAGTTAACGGGATCCCTCACGCGTGCTTTACCGACAGTACAAGTCAATAAACAATTCGTTTAATAAAAGTCAAATGCGAAGAAAATTGCAAAAAGGGGCTTCTTTATGACAAGGTGCCAATTATAACGAGTCAATCGAGCTTAAAAAAACTCAAATCGGATGAAGAATAACGCTGTACCACTGTCCCGCGTTCTTGAAGTGGAAATAACCAAAAGTAACCTCTCTTCAAGAACGTGGCACAATGGTACAGGGTTATTTTTCAACTAATTTGAGTGTTTTTAAGTTCGTTTGACTCGTTAGGACTGGCACATTGTCCTACAAACCCACGATTGTTCAATACGCTTTGCATTTGAATTTTATTAAACTAATTGTATATTGACTTGAACTGTCGATAAAGTAGGCGTGAGGGATCCCGTTAACTTATTAATTTTCCAAAATTTTCAGACTTTTTCAGTATTACTTTAACCACACTGAATACAAAAAATTTTATCAGTTTTTTTTTCAAGCAAAGTAAAAAAAAAGATCTATTCTAATGATCAATCCGAATTACTATAGACCTCTCCCCTTCTTCCTTTCTGATAGCTCACGTAAATACTCGATGTGATAAGCTACTATTTCCCACCCCACGGTAACTGGCACTAAACTGCTGTCAACCGTTCGAAAATATAGTATGCAGTACCCAATGCAGCACTCTTATTAAAAAACGAACGTTTATTGCAATACACTGTGATGACGTAGTACTGCCAGTACTGCCAGCACAAAAACGAACGCACCCTATATATATGGTTGTGAACTGTCAATTAAAATCGATTAATCGATCATTCATTTGGTGACTATATTGAACTCAGGGGGGTGCATCTGGCTCTGAAAAATGACCACAGTTTTGTTTCCGTTCAAAATTCACACTAGAGGCGCTAAGTGTTCTGTGGCTGAATGACGTTATTTTCTGCCCCCCTCCCTTTCTTACACGTATGTACTGTCGAGAGTGTGTTTACGGAGGTTACGGAGACGCTACTAGCGGTAATGTGCAGATAAAATAAGTAATTTTCTCTACGAAATAGCGCCAAATAGCACTAATATAACTGTGACTTCATTTAACAGGAATTCAAATAACTCCAACGTCTTTACAGCAAAATTTGGTTATTTTAATTATATAGCATTTTTGATTATATTTTCTGATATTTTTAACCTACTAAATAATCTCAGAAAAAGAATGCCTCAGTGTTGTATTGTAGGTTGTAAAACGACTTATAGCTCAACAGTGAAAGCTCATATGTTTTCAGCCCCAAAAAATCCTATACTTTTAAAGCAATGGCAAAAAGCTATAGGCAATAGAGACAAATCAATTTCTTCTTCTCATTTTGTATGTGAGAAACATTTTGAAGAAGAGAATATATTACGGAAACGTGAGTTGCTAGACTTAACGACTGGCAATGTTTTAGGAGTGGTAATAAGCTTAATAAATTATTTTCTAAATTTATTGTTAGGGCAATTAATTACGAGTAAACCGTATATAATTTTGTATAATATTATAAGAATTAATAACTGCTCTAATATATGCTATATAAACTGCAGCATTATTATATGCCGAGTTATAATTGTTTAAGCAAATTATTTAAATATTCATCAGTTTATGTTAAAACAATAATAGACTTATGGAATAATGGCATTCACTTTTTTCTAGTCAATATATAAAAGACCAAGACTAAAAGATGGCAGTGTACCCACATTGAGTTTATCTAAATCAAATATATTTTGTCAAAACAATCTGGATCATTTGGATACGCCTACGTCAAGTTTGAATACGCAAACTAATTCAGGAAATCATATTGTGGAAAATACTGAAGAGACAAACATTATTAATGTTAATAATTCTGTTGGTATATATGCAACTATTCAAGAAGTATCTATCAGCACGGATAACACAAGCTTCTCTGTTTCAAAAGTAGTAGATCGCAAAATATATTTTTATGATATTGATAAGTATATAAAGACTCCTAACAATTGGTCTAGAATAACAATAACTGATCCTGAGCTTTCTCTTCATTTTGTTCAAATGATTGGTAAAATAGTGAACAATGAATTGAAACTATTACCACATAAACGCGTAACTGTTAATGTGCACTTAAAACTAGACATTGCATTAGAAAGCAAAACTTTTGATAGTTCTAACTTTGGATTGTCAAGTGTAATAGAAAGCTATGATGATCTTCAATTGGCTATTGACAAAATTAATTCTGTAAAAGTTTGTTCCGGCTATTTTTCACAATTTGAATATAGAAGTAATAAATCTTTTAAAGACTCCCAATTCAATTATCGACACGTTCTATGTCCGTATATTCTAAATGATATGTCCTTATCGCCTTTACATAGATGTACATATTGTGAGAAAATACGAAAAAATATAAACCAAAAGTTTCGGAGAAATCAAAAAGGCGCTTCTCATAAAATAAGATTGCATGGTTTATCTTCGTATGAGCGTAAGAAAAATGAACAAATACGTAAAAAAGTATACGTCGAACGAAAAGCAAAACATCGATTAATAAACCAGGTAGCAAAGTTAAAATCTGTATTGAAGAGAAAACGATTGGAACTAAAAAATGTTAGCGAAAGTACATTAAATGATATTATAAAAATAAATAAATCGACACAAAACGAATATGTCGTTTTAAATGAAATAATACATTTGTCAAAAACTAAAAGTTTAAAAGGTCGAAGATATTCAGATGCTTGGCTTTTATTATCTTTGCTCGTACACATGAAGTCTCCAAAATGTTATACTTTTCTAAGGGACAACAAATATTTACCTCTTCCTTGTATTAGAACAATAAGAAAGTAAGTTACTGCATTGTTATACGATTTTTTTAATAATTATAAAAATATAACAACCATAAAATAATTTAACTTAGGTCCTTATCATCAATTAATATTTCCTGTGGCTTCGATTCATCATTTTTCGAAATTTTCAAAAAATTTATAGCAACAAAAAGTGAGGATAAAAAACACGGTGTCCTTATGATCGACGAAATGGGAACGAGAGAAAGTATAAGTGTCAATTCAACAAATTTAAGTTATCAAGGTCTTGTTGATTTTGGAAACGAAGTTTCAACTGAAAATGATTTTACTAAAAGAGCTAATCATGGCCTAGTTATGTTATTCCAGCCAATAAACGATTCATATTCACAACCAGTTTGTGTATTCGCTTCACACGGCCCTGTACCAGGTGTGACTTTATCTCAATTAATTATGAAGTGTATTATACATTTGGAACAAGCAGGCGTTTACATACACGGAGTTATTACGGACGGCGCATCTACAAACAGAAAATTTTGGGATGTTTGCGGTATAAACGGAAACATTTCTAATGGGGAAACAGTTTCTTGTTTCTTTAATCATCCTTTAAATGAAAACCGAAAAGTCTTCGTTTTCTCCGACACTCCACATTTAATTAAATGTATCAGAAATCGCTTAGTATCCGTCGACCTGCAGGTGATTAATCTGTTTTCACCACATTCAACTGTATAATTTTTTATAAAAATATATATTTCATTTACTTCTTTTGATTTTAGATGAATAAGGATGAACCCTTGATACAATGGAAACATATACAGATTCTCCAAGAAAAAGACCGTCAAACTTTAGCTAATAAATTAACTTCGCACCACGTTAATTTAAATAATGTTGCGAAAATGAGGGTCTCATTAGCCGTTCAGGTTTTTCTTATACTAAATAATTTTCAAATTAAACTTGTTTAGGAAAAACAACTTTTTGATATAATTTTGTAGGTATTTAGTAATTCCGTTGCAAAAGCACTGACCTTTTATAAGAATTCATGCCTAGAATTAGCCAATTGTCAATCAACCATATCGTTTTGTCAATGGATGAATGATCTATTTGACGCTTTGAATAGACCGCCATCACAGGGTGTGACTGCACATAGTGCTGATTACAAAGTAACTTGAGATTATTAAACCTATAATAATAATTGTCTTTTCTTCTTATAATTTTTTATATTTTGTGTAGGTTTTACAAGAAAGTTTAGAAAAATTAAACGCATGGGAAAAACTTGTCGATAAAGGTGTTATTTCGAAAGATAACTTTTTAACAAAACAAACTGCTCATGGTTTGAGGGTATCTTTACATTCCATGATAGAAATGATCAATTATTTAACCAATAGGTTCAATTTTATTTCTATCCCTACTCTTAGAATAAATCAAGATCCTATTGAGGTATGAATTAATAAATATTAATATTCTTTAGTATTTTTAAGATATAAGTAGCATAATCTAAGTTATTTATAAGATTAATTCTCAAATTATTATATCGACTTTTATAAAGGATTTATACATCGAGACTACGATCATATGTACATATACCCGGTGTTTATAATATTATTATTTTAGGATTTTTTTTCTAGCAGCCTTTTAATGTTATCAATTTTAGGGGTTTTAGGTATATGCCTGGTGTGCCTGTTAATTATAAATTATTCTCTTTACAGCAAAATTGAATTTAGATTTTCAAATCTGGAAATATATATTGCTTTAGTAATATTTTTTCTATTATTACTATTATGTCAACAGAGATTTTTTGGGAATATTCGTCAAACCTGTAGTTCCAATGACCATCCTACAAATCTAACCTTCCTGCAGCTGTACAAAATTCATAGCATTTTTAGTATTTTAAAACCACCGAAGAAAGGCAATTGTTCTATTTCTTCAAACGATCCTACTCCATTATTTTCTTTAAGTGAAATTACTAATATTTTCCAAAAATCCAAATCACAAGTTCCTTTAACTACAAAAATAAGAGAAAAAATTGAAAATTCTATATTGGATGACAATTGGGATTTTTATGACATCGTAGATAATGGTCATGATTATTTAAGTCCAGAAGTCCTGAATTGTGCAGTGTATTGTTTGACAAGTTACGTTGCGAAACAGATATCAAAAGTTTCTTGTAAGCAATGTTTAAATTTTATTTCAATCACATCAAATAATATTTTGTCATTGCCAAGTAGCGTTTCCGCCGATGTGATACCAAATAGTTTCGGCCACCCGAATATAAAATTATATCATTTTATTTTGAAATTAGAAGAAGTATTTAAAGAACATTGTAATTCCCCATACGTATTTGACAAATTACTTAATAAGTTTGTAGACAATAACGTCCTGAGTTTTCCTTGCACAGAACATAAAACCGACGTTGTATCACGCATTATTACTTATTATTTGCAAATAAGGATGCGACAGTTTTGTAATAAAGTTAATAGAGATTTTTCGAAAAAAAGTCAAATTAAGAAGAAATTTGCGAAATTTTATCAAACATAAGCGCGCGTTTTGTTATTTTTTATAATAATAAATGTTATCTGAAATTTATAAAAAAAATGTAATTATTTCATATTTAACTTTTGTCATTATATGAGACCTATTTCAATTAGTATTATTTATCTTTCAATGCATTTATAAGAAATTATTATAAAACTTATAAAATAATTTAGATTTTCTTCGTGGTGATCAGTTGATTACGTATTTGACCGCCCCACCGCCCACCGGCCAGAAGACATTGAGCGCACCTAGCGGATTAGTTACGATGGTAACACAATCGTTGGCATACGAAAAGCCTAGAACTTATAAGCACATGCATCCCCCTGATTGAACTGTAAGGGCCAAAACTTCCAGTCGGATTATGTTAATTTCGACATTAAGGTTACCAACTGTATAAATAAATTACTAGGAAGAATAAAATTTTTTATTTGAATGTTTTCATTCTGAATTTGTATTCAAATTTGAAATTAGATTTAAATTCAGATTGCTAAAGGTTAATGGGAGCAATAAATCGTTACAAATTAATTGTCTTTGCATTCCCTTTGTTCCAAACAAAATCGCTCTTTTCTCTCATAAGAAGTAAAAATTAGGGAAAGATAATAAATAATGAATTCACAATTAATACTTAAATGGATAGAGGAAGAAAGTGATAGCGAGGGCGAAGATCTGCAAATTTTCAGAAAAAAAAGAATTGTAAGACCCCGAATTAATTGGTATAATATATACAATGATTTGGAATTCAAAAGAAGATTTCGTCTTTCTAAGGATAAAGTTTTACTGTTGCTACACAAAATTAGCAGTTCATTGATTTATAAAACTAAATGGTAATTCAAATAAATCATATTAATAAAGATTGTAATTTATTGTTCATGTATTGTCTTCTTTTTAGGAATTATGAAATTTCTCCATTGATCCAAATACTAATAACAGTCAGATTTTATGCCACTGGATCTTTTATAATTACTGTAGCTGAATTTGTAGGAGTATCGAACACTGCTGCAATCAAAATAGTCCATAAAGTCTCATCTGCAATTGCTAGCTTAAGCAGGGAGTATATTAATTTCCCAACAAACAATGATGACATTTTAAAAATGCAAATAGGTAATTTTGCAAAGGCTGGTTTTATAAGGATCTTAGGGGCAATTGATTGTGTTCACATAAGGATACTTTCTTATGGTAAATATTAATAAGTTAGATGTTTTGTTAGTACACATGTTTTTGTGTATATGAGTTCTTCTGAAAATATTCAGTTGGTAAAAGGATGTAGGTTCTGACTCCAATTTTAAGGAAAGTAGTTGAAATATTTTGGAGGTATTATTGCATACTTTTACAGCTACTACATACTATTGCCCTCAATGATTCTATGTGAGTGAATATTTGAAATAGCCTTTTTTAATATAGGTGGAGAAAATGCAGAAGTATTTAGGAATAGAAAGGGCTTTTTTTCATTGAATGTACAAGTCATTGTAAATTCAAAATTACAAATACTAGATATTGTTGCTCGTTGGCCAGGATCATCCCACGATGCAACTATTTTTAATAATTCCTTCATTAAACAACGGTTTGAAGCTGGCGAATTTGGAAATATTATGCTTTTAGGTGATTCAGGCTATCCAAATTTACCATATTTGATGACTCCGTTACTTAATCCAACAACACCAGCCGAAGTACTCTATAATGAGGCTCAAATCAGAACCAGATCAATGGTTGAAAGATGCTTTGGTATATGGGGAAGAATTTTCCCAGTTTTAACAATAGGCTCTCGGTTCAGAACTCCACAAAAAACCATGAATGTAATTATGGCTTGTTCTGTTCTATATAATATTACACGATCTGATGTTGAGGATAATGTGAATTATGAACATTATAATAATGTACTTCACAATTATAATGAAGATTTACACGAAGAGGAGAGACAATATTTAATTGATAACTATTTTCAAAGGTAAGTATTCAGTATGACAATGAGTTTAATATAATGTACTTATAATGATAATATATATGGATTGCAGCTGTCTATAACTATATCACATTGCAAGATTTTTTAAGATGATAAATGACAGAAGATGTAAACATATGTATATTAATATGTAGAAAATATAAAGCATTCACTTCATCTACTTTCATGAATGGACCGTATATTTATTTTTATTTATCACAATCTTACGAACAAAATTAAATACATCTATATAAGAACTAAATATGAATACAGATACCTACAAATTACATATACTTCATTCAAGTAATGTACATCTTATTTTATATCACTTAAACTATTTCAATAAGCTTTGTACCACATTTGTAATTGAAAAAAATGATTTAATTATTAAAACCTTGTAAACATAAGATACTCTCATTTTTGCAAACAAAAATATAAACTTGTAACAAATTATAGTCAAACATAATCTTCAAACAAAAAGATAGTCTTCTATTCTCAATATAATAAGTGGATAAAAATTGTATTTATAAAATTTACAAAACAAGAAAATGGTCTTTCAATCTGATGTGTCAGAAATATCTATGCTGCATGCAATATTTTTTACTTTTTCACTGTATTCTGCTTTCAATAACTTCACTTTTAATATTTCTTGTAATAATTGTTCTTGTAAAACTTGTCTTTCCAAATCACCCTTTTCTTTTAATTCTTTTATCATCAAATTAGTAAGTTCTATTTTGCTTTTCGTTAATATATTTTGCATGGTATTCACATTTTTCGTACTAGTAATACTTGAATATTTTGTATTTTTGGAATTTGACGCTTGCTGATTGTTAATTTTATGTGCCAGAGGTTTGCTTAATGAAGTTTTTAACTTTTTGGAATTCCATTTTTCCCAACTATTTATTTTTGAATTTTTAATTAAATACTAAATATGAAAAAAAAACTGTTATTAGACAAAAAGGATCACTATTAATGCATCCTATTTTATACAAAGCTTATGTAATCGTTACTTCAAAAACATGATCATTATTTGGATCATCATTTTCTTCTTCTTCTATAATTTCATCAACTAAGCTTAAATTACTTAGATTATTATTATTGTCATTTAGGGGAATAACATTGTCACCATCATTTGAATTATAAAGGCCATCCACAGATAGTTGAATTAGAGCGTGAGCTTTATCGTACAATATATTTGGTTGTGTATTATTTTTACCACCGCCTAATGAAATATTCCATTTATTAATTAATTAGTAACCTGATTGTTTTCTACATTTTGAGACTATATATAAATACCTGTTTTATATATTTCCTGCTTCAAATTAAAGTAATATTTTCTAGTTTGCTGCTTAATATTACCCCAGGCATTTCTCAACTTTTCTTTATCTATATTTCTTTTTTTAATAAAATTAAATTTAGAAGCAACTTTTTCCCATGCTTCATTTTTTTGTGACCACCCTATTGCATCTGTAATTTTATTTTCTATGATTGCAGCAAATTCCGATATTATATCAACTAGTAATACTTTTTCTTCTTGTGAAAAATTTTCCATCCTCCTTTTATTAGTCATGATGTGAATGTTGTAACATATTAACCCTTAGCAATCTGAAATTTAAAACTAATTTCAAATTTGAATAAAAATTCAGAATGAAAACATTCAAGTGCAAAAGTTTATTCTTCCTAGTAATTTATTTAGACAGTTGGTACCCTTACTTAATGTCGAAATTAACATAATCCGACTGGAAGTTTTGGCCCTAAATTGTAATGTGAGGTTATTTCTATTTCATGTAGTGGGGTTATTCATAGTGTTGCGATATTGCATCTGTTAAATTTCTAAAATCACAAATAAATTTAATTAATAGTGACAGAAGGAATCGCGAATTAGATAAGTATAACATTATATTTTACAATACAGGATGTAGTATACTTTCTGGTACTTTGTGGTATTTCTTTTTCAGTTTATTAAGACAGAACATTTTCATTTTCATTGATGAGGATAGAGCTGACTGGATTAAATAAGATTAATATTTAAACTCTGTGCCAATGAGAAGTATACTTTCAACATTAATGTGCATTGGTCATTATCAGGAGGATATTAATTGAAAGAAATTGTTAAGGTATTTAATAATCATATGTTCGACTTCCAGGTGTGGAAATCATTAATAAAATTTATGTTTAAATTTTTCTTTATCTTAAACTGATATGGATTTCAATTATTCGATAGGTTATATCATATATGAGAACAAATATGTCAGACTAAATTATAGTAATGCTTGTTTGGAAAATATGACGCATTCCAATGAACCTTCCTTTACGTTGAGTACAAGTTGACTAGTCTTTGGATTTAAGTTAATTATACGATAATAGATGTTTACAAACGATGCAATGACACTCAAATTATTCAGATTAGTCTCAAGAAAGTTAGGTCACCAAGCAATAAAGAAAATAGAGATGGGGCAACATCACATACTGGGAAGTAATTGAGATGCTTCATGTTCCTTCAAATATTTCTTTTCTTCGAAGCTTGAGATTGTTAAATGGTGAATTTGATTTTAGGTTTATTCGTAGTGTCGTCATTTAGTATTTTAAAGTCACTGTACAAGTCTATTATAGCAAACAGTAATACTTGTGCTTAGATTTAAATACATTTGATACAATTGAATTAAAAATCCAAGGAGGAAGTTACGCACACATACTGACTATTGGAGCTGAATAAAAAATTGGGCTTTTTCACTCCTGCATTCAGATACTTAAAACAGACAAAGATGAAAGCATTGAAAGATTGGCAAAGTAAGAACAAGCCAATTTCCAGAAAAACGTCGCCCATTGCTCAGCTATAATTTAAGCATGAAATTCATTAGATAAAATTCTCTAAAAATGAGTTAATAACTGCTGATTGTTTTCCTCCGTTACCTATACTAGTATTCTAGGCCAAAGGCAGTATACTGGTCATTGGTATGGATGAAAAAATGCACGTTTATTCCCAATTGAAACTGTGACGCTACTGTCTATCTCAAGTGATAGTGTAGAAGAGGAGGGAGGAGTGATCCTTCAGCGATCGCGTTCGCGTCCCAATAGGCGACTTCCTACAAGAGCCGGGCGCCTTCGATGTAAATTTTTTATAATACCCGAATATTTATTGATACAGAGGGGGTTCTAATCCTCGTACGCGAATATAGGGTAGGGGGTGCTAATACAATAATTCCTCACCTTTGGTTAACTCTCTTTATTATCAATTCCGTACTCAATACAATACCCGGTCCTCCTTACACGGTATCAGTGTGTTACGCGAGGTCCTAAATGTGGACGCGGCCGAAGTCGTTCGAACGTGGCTGAAGTCCCGATGACGTACTAGCTAGCCTCGCGCTCGAGCCACTAGTTGGCGTTCACGGCGGTCCTCACCGAGTCGCGCGGTACAAGCGCGCCACCGGCGGATTCCTAGGCTAACCACGACGCGACGCCACGCGGATAAGTCCCTCTCCCCGCGCGTGCGCGTCACTCGACGGTTATTCGCACTTACTCCGTTCCCGCGTACTCAAGCACCATAACAACCCGGTTTGTTTAGGTTTGGAGTCTAAGGTCGCGATTCCTCACGATAATTGTACCTAAGTCCGCGGCCTTGAACCGACTCAAGGGATCGTTCCTGTCAACGGTCAAACTCACAACGAATCGATGTAATCGCGAACACTTTTACTAATTCGCGCTGTTACACAATATGACGTTCATTACAGGTCCGACGGAATGGCCACTCCGCTAGGTTGCCCGCTTACCCTTGACCGGTGAGCAGGGCCAGCGGTTCCATATAAAACTGTTCGGTGTTACGAGCCCTAAAGCCCCAGCACACCCCGGGACGTCACTGGACTTTTCACAATACGAATAATCACCCTAATTTCAGCTTACAAAGGGCTGGCTATCTTCTTTCGCTCTCTCTCTGTCTCTCTCTCTCCTTCGGTCTCTCTCGCTCTCTCTCTCTCTCTCTCTCTCTCGCTTCCTCTCGCTCGCTCTCTTCTCTCTTTCTCTCCTCTGCAGTCCTTGGTTGATGACCCAAAGGGCGGGGGTGACCCGTCGTCCAGTATGGGTTCACGGCTCCCGGGCAGTCGCTGCACTTTTTATCGCTTCAGGTGGCGGCTGTCCGTGGGGCCGCACTTATATCGGCGGCAGGCACTCTTAGGCACTGTGTGTCACCTTTGACATCTAAATTACGTGTGTCGGGGCAGTTCGCGGGAGCAGGTAAGGGCCTGTCCCGCCGCTGCCCCGTTACACCCATCGCGCGGCACTAGGGAGCCGACAAATTATCGATCCTAGATCAATACTTATCGGTTGATAACTCCCTAGTTCGTACGCGACCCGCCTATCTAGCGCTTGAGAGTAGCAAAGCGCTAGATGGCAGCTATTGTAACGCTGCGGGAACGCAACGTTACAAAACTTAGTCAAAAAATTAATGGCTTCCCCTCCATTTTGCAGGACCAGATATCCGACCAGTTTCAACAGTGTATAGAAATTACTGAAAGGAACATCTGAGAACTCTGGCACAGGAAATGTTATAAGGAAGACTCGCCAATGTATCTCCTATGTCAACTTCGTCAAGAGTGAACAGCATAAATGTGACAGTAATAGGTGATAAAAAGAAATGTGGTATACAAAACGACAATGTCAGCTTTAATTATATGCTTGATTGTAGCTTATTTAAAGCTTTGCGAATTGCTTGTCCAATCTTGCCCCAGTATCATCTCAAGCAATTGATGAAACTAGTGAAGTCTGGCAAGGTCAGATGGTGTTAGTATGTCAATTGTCGGTAAGGAAATGAGATGCTTCATGTACCTTCAAATATTTATTTTGTTTAAAGAATTGAAATTGTTAAATGATGAATTTTTGATTTCAGACTTAGTCATTGTGTTATCATTTAGTATTTAACAGTCACTGTGCAAGTGTATTATAGCAAATAGTAATACTTGTGCTTTGATTTAAATACATTTGGTTCAATTGAATTAAAAATCCAAGGAGGAAGGTTCGCACACATACTGACTATTGGAGTTGAATAAAAAATTGGGCTTTTTCACTCCTGCATTCAGATACTTAAAACAGACAAAGATGAAAGCATTGAAAGATTGGCAAAGTAAGAACAAGCCAATTTCCAGAAAAACGTCGCCCATTGCTCAGCTATAATTTAAGCATGAAATTCATTAGATAAAATTCTCTAAAAATGAGTTAATAACTGCTGATTGTTTTCCTCCGTTACCTATACTAGTATTCTAGGCCAAAGGCAGTATACTGGTCATTGGTATGGATGAAAAAATGCACGTTCATTCTCAAGTGAAACTCAGTCCAAAAATTAATGGTTTCCACTCCATTTTACAGCATCAGAAATGCGACTAGTTTCAACAGTGTATAGAAATTAGCGAAACGAACATCTGAGAATTCTGGCACAGGAAATGTTATAAGGACGACTCGCCAATGTATCTCCTATATCAGCTATGTTAAGAATTAGCAGCATAAATGTGACAGTAATTGATGCTAAAAAGAAATGTGGTATGCAAATCGACAATGTCAGCTTTAATTATGTGCTTGATTGTAGTTTATTTAAAACTTTGCAAATTGCTTGTCCAGACTGGCCCCTGTATCACCTCAAGCAGCTGATGGAGTTACTGAAGTTTCGCAAAGTCAGATGTTAGTAAAAAGTCAAATGTTGATAAACGTATGAGATGATTTATGTTTTTTTAAAATACTATTTTCTTCGAAGAATTGAGATTGTTAAATAATGAATTTCATAATAAAAGAACTACGATTAAGAAAGTTTGTCTATCATATCTACGAAAAGGTGGGAAAAGGAATAGGAAGGATTGTAAATGACGAGCAGTAATAATTAAAGTTTAATATTTCTTTATTTTAAATTTTAACCTACGAAAAGGTGGGAAAAGGATTAGGAAGGATTGTAAAAGACGCACAGTAATAATTAAAGTTAACTATTTATTTATTTTAAAATTAAAAATTGTTTTTAAATTTGGCCTTTGCCACGACCACGGCCACGGCCTCGAACCCTTCCCCCCCTAGGCCCTTGCCCCTAAGCCTCGTTGGCCAACTGGCCAATCATCTTCGCTATGTTGCGAAATCCTGTGTCCCGGCGCCTTCACCAACGCGGCCTGCGGGACCGCTGATGTTGTCGCCCACCTGAAAAAATGCAGTTATTAAAATAATTGTTATTTAATGTAAATATTGAGTCATTTACCATTACCTTGTCCTACGGGACCTAACCCTCCTACTGGTGGTGGTGACAGCGGAGGAGATGGCGGTGGCTGCATTACCGCAACTGGTATCGGCGCTGTTGAAAAAACACACATTATTATTATCTTAATATTATTTTATTTTATATTTTTAAAAATTTGTTGTACTTACCATTATTAAGTGCCTGCACCATGGGCTTAGCTGAGGGGATGGGCAAAATTTGCCCCCCCCCCCTTTCATGTCTTCTGGGTGGCTCTGGCATTGGCTCTAAAAATAATTAAATTATTAATATTAATCTACCATTATATAACCATTTGCATGCATTCATACAAGTACTTAATTAATTTGTATTAATTAGCTACATACCATCCCAATCCGCGTCTTGTAGCAGCTGCTGTAATTACAAAAGGCATAAATTAATAATTTATTTAATGGTTTTTAATTAAACGTAAAAAACATTAATAAAAATTAAGAACTTACATTTTCCACGTGCTGGTCAGCGTCGGCCATCTTTGAAAAGAAACGCATTATAGCCTATGCAGTTGTAAAGTTTAATTTTTAATAGATTATTAACTCACTGTAGATTTCCTGTGATTAGACTATAGCACTTTCAACTATAGTAAAATTACTGCTCTCTATTTAAGTATTAAAAGTGATGACCGAGTTTAATTGAGTATAATTAAATTTATAATGAATAATAGAAGCAATTAAGTTAAAATAATCATTAGAACTTAATTGTCTACACTTTTTATCAATTATGATAATGTATAGTAAGTGCTATAGTCAAATAACACTACTAGGGTCAGTGAGGGTCGGTGGAGCTTTCCCATATGCAGTGCTGGAAGCCCAAAAATGCAGTAATCTGTCTAAATAGATGGCAATTTCACATAAAAATGGTAAATTATCATATATTTTATCTAATATTACTTCAGAGTGTCTTCATTTCAAACTCCCGAACATAAAAACTGCTTTTTTGTCTTTAAATTCTGAGGTTTCTGGCCCTGAATTTTTTCACATTACACCGGCCCTGAAACGCTCCCAAATGCAGTGCTGAAAACCTAAAAATTCGAAACCAAAAATGCATTGATCTGTCTAAATAGATGGCAATTTCACAAAAAAAAGGTAAATTATCATACAATTTATCTAATTTTACTTCAGAGTGTCTTCATTTCAAGCTCCTGAACATAAAATTTGCTTTTTGGTGTTTAAATTCTGAGGTTTCTAGCCCTGAATCTTTCCATCGAAGTGTGAACTTCATGTGGACTTCAAACCAGAGCTAAGGCATCACTTCATAGTTTGAAGTTTGGTGTCATCACACATATTCATTTTGGGACAAAGAATAATAGGTGCTGACTTGGAAAATAAGACATTTTTGGCTGCGCTTTACATAGTGATTTAGAAATAGGTTCTGTTTTACTGGAGTAGCTCGATAGATCTGATCGTCCAGGTTTTAACAGTGCTATAAGTATACTCAATGACTTCGACAATATTAATTATTAGAAGACATTTTGTGCTGTGCTTTACACATGGTGATTTAGAAATAGTTTCTGCTTTACTGGAATAGCATGATAGATCTGATCATCCAGGATTTAACAGTGCTATAAATACTCAATAATTTGAACAATATTAATTATTAGAAGACATTTTGTGTGCTGTGTTTTACATAGTGATTTAGAAATAGTTTCTGCTTTACTGGAGTAGCACGGTAGATCTGATCATCCATATTTTAACAGTGCTATAAGTATACTCAATACGAAACATGAATGAAAATGGGTGATTAGCAGCACATTTGATGCATTTATAATATTGATAAGTTTAATATTCAGGATAAAAATTAAATTAAGGTTAGCAAACCAATACACAAGTCCCCTCTATTAAAGTATGACACTACATTAATGAGACATCACTCATTATAGGAATGGGATGCTATTTATCTGATGCATTGTAAATAGCAAGGAAAAGCTATATTTGAGATTCTTTTGTAATCACAGCCAGTGGGAAGCATATCTGATTTGAAATTGACATAAGTTTGTCAAAGGAGTAATAGGGCTCACAAATCATACTACATAGAAGGCAATCAAAAGGTAACCACATAATTAATTAAACCTTAAAGTAGCTTAGAAATTTGTTCTTGTATTATTTACACATATTTTCAAATTGATATAAAAATACTCCTCAACGCTAACTGAAATGTTAACGCTGAACTTTTAAAAAATAGTTAAAACTTTGAGTCCATTAAAATATTATACTTTTACGCTTGATTGCATGTTATTTTATTACCTGTATTATTAATTCACTTATCTGTTAGATTTTTACGGTGAAAATATTTATTTCTTTATTCGAATCTATTCTTTGAAGAGTCATTGATAAATACAGGTAATAAAATGACATGGGATTCAAACATAAAAGTGAAATACTTTGCTTCACTTAACAGTTTAACTATTATTTAAAATTTCAGTATTAACTTTCCAATTAGTGATGAAGTGTTCGTTTATAACAATAGTAAAATGTGTCTAATCACAGCAATAGCAAACTGCTGAACTATTTTAATAGTCATAAGAATTGAAATTCTTATGATAAGTCATTTTTGTAAATTGTGATACACTTAACTACAAAAATTTTCTTTTATCTATGTGTGTAGATATTTGTAACTAAATTACTACTAACTTTAATTTAAGGCAATTCATAGACAATATTTATGATGAGATTCATTTAAAACATGTACATAGTTTCATTATATTTTTTATGAGACTATTATGGTTAAAAACAAGGCACCTTGTGCCTTCATGGCATTGATCAGAATGTTTATGAGTGTATATTTTTTATATTAAATATATTATAAAATATCAATAGTTGTCAATTGGTATGATTATTGGGTATTAATAATGTTTAAAATATAGTCTTATCAATTTTAACAGCTCCATGATTTATTCAGAATGGTCTGCTTTCAATTACGGCAGTCTTATGAGACATATGATTTTGCTATGTAGCTTTTGAACCAAATTTTATGATAATACCCTTTTATGAATTGTGCAAGAACACTGTGAAATTAAAGTTATTAGTTATTTATCTCATAAATATTCAGATTATCATTTTACATGCAATTAATTATTAGTGTCACTATTTATTAACAATGTTTGAGTATCCTGGTATATTAGTATAGGAAGCAGAATTTATAAGGGTGGTTTGTCATAAGAGTTCTATAATCTGATTAACCTTATGTCATAGTACTTTGTGTCTTAAGGGGATGCATTGAGCGACTCAAACACTCATTCAAGTTTATCTTCCAAGCTATTAGGAATATAAAGTTTTTTATAGAGATTAAATTTACTCTGTTAACTGTACTGAAGCGCGCTACAAACTCGGTTTCTCAAAATTATATAAACAAATTTCATAAAAATTATAAATAATTGTCATTTTATTGGTCCTAACAATATTCAAAATTAGGCCTTGTAGCGCGCTAAAGAAAAGTTCTATGAGTAATTTGAAACCAAGAAGAAACAAACATACCTAAAAATGTGGAAAATTTTTTTGAAATGCTACATTAGCTATTGAAAGACAAGTTTTACACTGTTTTACCGACGGAGAAGTTTCACAGTGCGTTAGACAAGGACAGGCCTATTAGCTCTCTCGCTTTAGAAGGGGTACCCACTCTCTTCCCACCATTCCCCGCTAAACAAACCAACTATCCTACACACAGCAAGATAGCTGGCTAACGCTGCCTGTCGGTGTGATTCTGTAGCGCAATGCAAGAATAAATCATTATTTCTAAGTTTTAGGGTTAGGTTTTCACAAAACCGACCTTTTACCGCCCTTCCATATCATTTCAGGAGGCTACAGTAAAATTTTCAAAGTATTTTGTCATCTACAAGTCTCAAAAAACTTGAATTAGTTGACGAAAGCGTGACTCGTAGCAGCCGACGGTGATTGCTAAGTTGTTTAGCGCATCAGCGTCGGCTGGTACGAGTCATGCTTTCGTCAACTAATTCAAGTTTTTTGAGACTTGTAGATGACAAAATACTTTGAAAATTTTATTGCAGCCTCCTGAAATGATATGGAAGGGCGGTAAAAGGTCGGTTTTGTGAAAACCTAACCCTAAAACTTAGAAATAATGATTTATTCTTCCATTCCGCTACGGATTCACACCGACAGGCAGCGTTAGCCAGCCACCTTGCTGTGTGTAGGAGAGTTGGTTTGTTTAGCGGGGAATGGTGGGAAGAGAGTGGGTACCCCTTCTAAAGCGAGAGAGCTAATAGGCCTGTCCTTGTCTAACGCACTGTGAAACTTCTCCGTCGGTAAAACAGTGTAAAACTTGTCTTTCAATAGCTAATTTAGTTTTTCAAAAAAATCTTCCACATTTTTAGGTATATTGGTTTCTTCTTGGCTTCAAATTAGTCATAGAACTTTTCTTTAGCGCGCTACAAGGCCTAATTTTGAATATTGTTATGACTAACAAAATTACAAGTATTTATAATTTTTATGAAATTTTTTTTATAATTTTGAGAAACCGAGTTTGTAGCGCCGTTCAGTACAGTCAAAAAAATAAATTTAATCTCTACAGAAAAGTACATATTCCTAACAGTTTGGATGATAAACTTGAATAAGGGTTTGAGTCGCTCAATATATCCCCTAAAAGTCACAAGGATTGAAACTCTAATACGTATAATCCTTTTAAATTGCTTCGTAAACTTAATCAAGAGTTTCCTATGCTTTCTGGCATAATTAATTAAATATATTTTTTGGAAAATACTTTTGTATAATTATAAAAACGTTTATCATCATTATTATTTGTGATTATTAAAAATATTTCAAATTTATAACTGAAGATTTCATTTTTGTATACATATCTTTGCTATAATGTTTTCATTTCATGTCAAAATTTGTGAGATATCCGATAATACATATAGAAGGAGATTAGGTTTTCTTATTATAAAATAAAAATATTCATAGTTTATATTTTTGAAAATATATTTTATATCTTTAAAGATATAATATCTTGTTTTGAAGCAGTGAATGAATTTATTTTCTAAAAATTATATGTTAAAAATATAAAGAGAAATGATAGTGTTTCGACGGTAAGTTCATATATAACCGTCGAGACGCTACTTTCTCTTTTTCAACAGGTTCGACCACTTTAACCACAAAATAAATTTAAATTGGTTATATTTCATGATTTATGTATTGATAGGCATGATTTTTACTACTATTTTATTAAATATTTAATATTTACAGTAATTAACTTTTAAACTGCCGTATGGATTTTTAACACACAGTAAAAGTTGAGTATACTAGTTAAATGTACTAAATTAAAAACGTCCCAGACATTTCATGGTCAGGATATTAAGTTATATATTTTTTAAAGTATTCATAAAAATATTCATTCTATCACCACTTCCCAGCAAATAGATATTCCACATTTGCAACAATGTAGATATTGGTATACCCCTAGATACCGAAAACTCTGCATGCTGTTTAGGTAATTTTAGGGAGATGTGCCTTTTCAGAATTAAAATATAAGATATTTAGCAATCTTTGTAAGATTGGGGACTAGCATGATTTCTTCAAATCAAAATTTTTATGAATTACTAAGATTTTAATAATATTATTTGTATCTTTTATTTAACTTACTCGTGTAATGATAATATTCAATAGTACCTGTGTGTGCGTTCTTGTTTCACTCTTAAAAGATAGTTTTAGTACCTCAAGCATCAAAAATAGCCACAAAGTATACATAGTTTTGAGTTCGAATCATGTGTACCATTTATCTTTAGTAAATTTTTACTTATGTATTGATTGAAGGCTCACTTTGCTTTTTAACCTCTTTTCTCACTGTTGATGTACACATCGGTGTTCAAACAGTTTTCGCTATTTTCCGAGATAACTATTCACAAATATGGTCATTCTAAACACAATCTAATAATAAATATATTATTTAACATATAATTATATTACACTAACTTTAAAAATTAATCACATATCTTGATAAATGTCAGCTTTAATTATATGCTTGATTGTAGTTTATTTAAAGCTTTGTGAATTGCTTGTCCAGTCATGCCCCTGTATCAACGCAAGCAGCTGATGGAGTTACTGAAGTTTCGCAAAGTCAGATGTTGGTAAAAAGTCAAATGTTGATTAACAAATGGAATGATTCATGTTCCTTTAAAATATTATTTTCTTTGAAGAATTGAGATTTTTAAATGATGAATTGGATATTAGGTTTACTCAGATGTTATCATTTAGTATTTTACAGTCACTGTGCAAGTGTATTATAGCAAATAGTAATACTTGTGCTTTGACTTAAATACATTTGGTACAATTGAATTAAAAATCCAAGTGAGGAAGGTTCGCACACATACTGACTATTGGAGTTGAATGAACAATTGGGCTTTTCACTCCTGCATTCTGGTACTAGAAACAGGCAAAGATGAAAGCATTGAAAGATTGGCAAAGTAAGAATAAGCCAATTTTCAGAAAAACGTCATCCATTGCTCAGCCATAATTTAAGGATGAGACTCATTGGATGAAATTCTGTAAAATTGAGTTAATAACTGTTGATTTTTTTCCTCTGTTACCTATGCTAGTATTCTAGGCCAAAGGCAGTATACTGGTCATTGGTATGGATGGAAGAATGCACGTTTATTCTCAATTGAAACTCAGTCCAAAAATTAATGGTTTCCACTCCATTTTGCAGCACCAGAAATCCGACCAGTTTCAACGGTGTATTGAAATTAGTGAAATGAACATTTGAGGACTCTGGCACTGGAAATGTTATAAGGACGACTCGCCAATGTATCTCCTATATCACCTTTGTCAAGAATTAGCAGCATAAATGTGATAGTAATTGGTGCTAAAAAGAAACGTGGTATGCAAAACGACATTGTCAGCTTTGAATATATGCTTGATTGTAGCTTTTTCAAAGCTTTGCGAATTGCTTGTCCAGTCTTGCCCTAGTATCAACTCAAGTAGTTGATGAAACTAGTGAAGTCTAGCAAGGTCAGATGGTGGTAAAAGTCAAATGTTGATAAACAGAAAATGTAAATTAATTAAAACATACATTTTACTTAATTATTTTTATATGTTGAGAGTATGTTTATTAAGTATGAAAAATTGAATCAAACTTTTGTTATAGTGAAACTGAAAACATTAAACAAGCAGCCAGGGCATTAATTATGACGTTCATTTATGCAGAATGCATTACAAATATCAATAAATTCAATGTGTTGACTGTAATATTTTTTCAATATTAATATATACTATTTTATTAGTTAAGCGCTGCTGTTTCAAAAAATGAGAGGTGTGGACATTTTCTCTAGATTTTGTAGAAAAATTAAAAGAATTATTTAATTTTTTAAATAATATACTCTTACAAAACGTTATGAAATCCCACAAAAACAGACTTCGCCTGTAAAAAAAGGCGGCAAGTACATAAACCATTTAGCATAAATAATATAATAAAATTATCCAATTAAAAAAAGTAGTGAAATCCAAATATTAGGCAAGTGTATTTTTTCCCCTTAGCAAAAGTTAAATTTTTGAAAAAAAAAAAGGAACAACAAAGTTACTTGCCGGGCCCGTAATGTTCATGCACAGTGAGAAATAGAATTGTCTGTGGTTCGGCTAACTTCACTCTGTATTTTGACATGAAATTTGCTGTACTACGCTATAGCTGAATCTCACACACGATTCAATTTCCCACTGTGCATGGACCTTACGGGCCCGGCAAGTAACTTTGTTGTTCCTTTTTTTTCAAAAATTTAACTTTTGCTGAGGGGAAAAAATACACTTGTAGGGAGGATTATTAAAGCTCGACTGGATCATAATTTCACTAATTACTTTATTCCAGCATTAATTGTCAACAGTTCACAATCTTTTTCCTAATCGGCCGAGTACCATTGTACGTGGCTTATCTCCTCCCTATATCAATCAACTCTATCCTTTGCCGACTTATGCCTTACTGCCTCATCTCGCACAAGGTCTGTCTCGACCTCTCGCCTATAGCGCTCAGATCGCCTATATGAACTTACGCGGTTATTTTAAAAGTATAATTGTCGCCTACAGTTCGGCCGTTCCTGACATCATGGTCGACTCGACCATTCGTATAATATATACATAATTTACACAAGTAAAGCAATTAAACAATGCTTAGTCAAATCTTATACAATCTACATCTCTGCTAGGGCGTTTTATAATCTATTCCAAGACCACTCGCCTCAACTGGCTTTATCCTCGGTCTCCTGCGATCGGGGGCAAAGATGCCTGTAAAAGGTTTCTGGCCGATTTGAAAACCTTTAATGTCGTTGACGTAGCGATCATTTTCTAACACTTTTGTCACAACGTAAGGCCCTTTATACTTGGGGAGTAGCTTTTGATTTATGCCTGGTGTCGTGATCACATTTTTGATCATCACATAGTCGCCAACGCTGTAATTATGGGACCTCTTTCGATTTTTGTCAAAAGCCTCCTTATTGCGCTGTTGAGCATTACGAGTGCACTCTGATGCATTACTCCGCAACATATCCCTGTCTAAGTCTATGCCTCTCAACGTCGAAAAATAACTTATTAATTCATCGTCTGTAAAACCCCGTTGATCGCAACCAAACAGCAAATGGCTCGGCGTCGTATCAATAGACTTATGATGGGTGTTATTAATTGTAAATTGGGCCCTACCAAGGACGTCGTCCCACTGCCCATCGGTCGTTAATTTTGATAAAATTGACCTCAAAAATCGGTTTACCCGTTCAACCTGGCCGTTACCACGAGGTGTTGCAGTTGCTGTTTTAACGTGTTCGATATTCAATTGCCACAACAGATTAGCAGTCTCGCACGACGTAAATGAGCTACCCCTGTCTGAGACAATTCTTCTGCATTTGCCAAAATGTCTGAAGTATTGTTCCAGGCAAACTTTAACCTCTGACGCTGTAGTGCTTTTAACAGGGTATAGGACCACATACTTCGTGAACACATCTATTGCAACGAGAATATGCTTACTGCCACGTTTTGTTTTCTCCAACGGCCCATAATGATCGATGTCCAATGTGTCAAACGGCCTATCGCCCTTTTCATATAGATGCATCTGACCTTCTGCTTTACCGGATGGGACTGAATACGTTAAACACTTAATGCATCCATCTATATACTCACGAACTTGTACGCGCAGATTAGGAAACCAATATGATTGCAATATTAGATTGACCGTTTTCTGAAGGCCCACGTGGCCCACGTCATTGTGATACATCTGAATAACAGTCCTTATCATGGTTTCTGGTACGTAGAATAGGATTCCTCCTTGGTGCTTTCGGTACACGACACCGTTGCGCAGTTCAAACCTATCACTTTCACCTACTTCAAGTTTTCTGTGCACATTCTTTATCGCCGGATCCTGCAACTGTTTATAGACCAACACTTGCTCGAATGACAGTGGTTCCACAACTAGCACATTTCTGCTTAATGCGTCAACATGACGCATACGGTCACATGGTCGATGTTCAATGGTATAGTTATAATTTTGGAGCATCAAACACCATCGACTTATACGTGGGTTGATGTCCTTTTTACTGAACGCTAATTTTACCGCGTTGCAGTCGGTGATTACACGAAAATGTATACCTTGTAAATAGACCCTAAACCTTTCAATTGCAAACACTATTGCCATTGTTTCCAGCTCGTAGCTATGATATCTACTTTCTGTGTCCGTTGTGCAACGGTTAAAATACATGATGGGATGCATTTTGTCATCCTTTTGCTGTTGCATGAGAATAGCTCCGTATCCGAAGGAGCTTGCATCGGAATGCAACTCCGTGGACGCCGTCGGGTCATAAAGAGCGAGTATCGGGGAACCAATTAATTTATCGCGCAAATCCTCGAATGCATGTAATTCTGAAGAACCAAAAACAAAAGGCGCATCTTTTTTTATCAGATTACTCAGGGGTCTCGCAATCAAAGCGAAATTTGGAATGAACTTCCTGAAATAACCAGCAAGCCCAAGAAAACTCTGGACTTGTTTCGCTGTTTTAGGCTGGGGAAAATTCTCTATTACTGCAACATTTGCTTTATTTAGGGTAATCCCCTCCCTTGATATCCTGTATCCCAAATACTCCATGGTCGTCTCCAGGAAGATACATTTACCAAAGTTCAGCCTAATGCAAACTGTGCCAATAGATCGAGCACTTCTTTCAACACACCCAAATTTTCGGCTATCATCTCCGTTGCGATTAAAATGTCGTCTAAGTACAAAAGTACTTTCCCTTCGTCGAGCAATGGCTTAAAGATTAAATTAATATAGCGCTGAAACGCTGCAGGCACGTTCGCAAGTCCGAAAGGTAGCCTCGTATATTCGTACTGTCCATCGGGGGTCACGAAAGGAGTGTACTTTCTTGACTCTTCAGAGATTGGTATGTGGTAAAACCCGTCCTTTAGATCCAGGCTGGTAAAATAAGTTTTATTCGCGAGTCTCGTAATTTGGTCCTCGATAAGTGGAAGAGGGTATCTATCCTTTATGGTAATTTTATTTAGCGCGCGGTAATCTATGCACATCCGATAGGCACCACACTTCTTCCTAACCAAGACGATCGGACTGCAATAATCTGAGTGACTTTCGCGAATCACCTGTCTCCGAAGTAGGTCATCAATGATTTTCTTTGTCTCACTTCTTTCGTACCATGATAGGCGTCGAGGAGTAAAGCAGAATGGTTTGGCTTTGTCTATTACAGAAAGTTTAAATTGATAATCGATGTCACATGGTCGGGGATCGGCATTGACATAATCGCGTAACAAACTCATAACTTCATCCGCATCGCTATTTGCAAGTGAATCGCTAAGTCTCACATTATTCAATACATCTTTCGATTCCACCACATCGATATGCATTATTTGCGATGCTTCATCGCTGAACGTCATTGAAACGGTTTTGTTTAAAACGATCGACAGTCCCGCTTGCATTGAGAACTCCCGGCCCAACAAACAATTGTACGACATCGTTGTGTCTGGGACTACGGCAAATCTTATTATGAATGTTCGATCGCTGAGTAAACTAAACCTTATTTTTGGACTCACAAACCCGTAAATAGTAAGGGGAGACTTGTTTACCCCGCCATAACTGACACGATCTCCTTCTTTCATCAACGGATAGTCTCCAAAATATTCTAAATACGTTGATTCTGTTACAATATTAATCGAGCTGCCAGAATCAATTAACGCTTGGATAAAATATTCGGTTTCATTTGCCTCGGTTAACAAAACACAGTAGTCGCAGGTCGCCCTTTCCAGAGGTTGTCGTCCAGGTGGGCCCTCCTCCATGACTTCTTTCTCCGCTACCGTAGTTGCTCCTAGAGATCCATCAACCAGGGCTGTTGAAGTTTGTCCTGTCCTGCTGCTGCCTTTCCTTGAAGGGCAATTCGCGATCATGTGGTCCGTTGAGCCACATCCAAAACACGATCCTTTAGCTCTTTTAGGTTTAGGGCAACTAACAGATAGGTGACCCATCTCGGAGCAATTAAAACACCTGGGTCCGCTCCGGCCTCCAGAAACCGCTGTAGTGGGTTGCACTGGCTTGTCCTGTCTACCCTTACTCTTATCTTGGTGAGGTTTGGCCTCTGCCTTGGGTGTAATATTACGAAATGCTTCCAATAACTCCGATTTTTCTTTGAAACGATGCATCCTTGCCTGGTTCCTAAGATGATCGTCCCGTATACCGTCTATTCTGCAATCTATTAGCTCAGCCTCCTCGATAGAAACTCGATTGGCTAAAATAATCTTCTCGTGGAAGTATTCCACAAAAGATTCGCCGCTACTCCATACTCTTTGTTCGAATTCCTTCCTTAACGTTGCCTTACTCATTCGATGCTCAAACATATCGGACATTTCGGCTAACAGCTCTTGCGTCGTCATTTCCAAAAATTCAGCTCTTGAATGTAACCATCTTAGGGCGCGCCCTTTCAACTTGGCGCCAATCAATGCTTTAGTTGCATCTTCACTCAGATCAGAAATTCTTTCAACCGATATGATCTGTTTGCTCCACTTTTCGAATGATTCGCCATCGCCAGAAAATTCTCCGACTAAGCTGCCGACTACATTGATATTTAAGTTCAACCTTGTACCTTGATTCCCTTCAGATGACGACGTGGCTGGTCTGCTTACTTGCTGCCGCGACGCCAATTGCAGCTCCTGTTCTAAGACAGCCTTTTCTCTTCTTAACAGCTCCAATTCACGCAATATATGAGCAGGGACACTATTCATTCCTGGTGCTGGGTCAACGGGCTCATCGATACTTTGCTTCCTTTGCTGCGCTTCGGCTGTCGGCTGATTAGACAGAACCTCAACCATCTTCAATGTTATGTCTGGGTCCGCAGCTAATAGTCGATTCATCAATTCCGTTTTTGCACCCGAGGGTGATAGGTTCATTAAACGCAACGAATGCTTTAACTCATTAACTGTATATTCCGATAATTCTTTACTCGCCATTTGGGTGATAATTTCAGTACACAATGTGTGCTCTAGATGGATTCAATATTTCCTTAACAATAAACACTTTTAGCAGAGTCAGAGCTACTTAACTGACCAATTTATTTTCAAAATATTATCGAGGTCGTTGAGGTCAAGTTTGCGCTAAGCAAGAGCCGTCTCGTAACCGACAATTTAAATTCTCTAACCGAAATCTCCAGGGATCACCAAATTTAATAAATATGATGCAATTATATTTCAATTAATTCAGTCGACGTACATAAATGCAATAATCAATTCACTTATTCAAAAGTTTTTTAATACCTATGTCACCTCGGTCACTAAACAATTGCACATGTGGTCAGGCTGGTTGAATCCCACTTCTGATTCTGTAGGGAGAATTATTAAAGCTCGAATGAATCATAATTTCACTAATTACTTTATTCCAGCAATAATTGTCAACAGTTCACAATCTTTTTCCTAATCGGCCGAGTACCATTGTACGTGGCTTATCTCCTCCCTATATCAATCAACTCTATCCTTTGCCGACTTATGCCTTACTTCCTCATCTCGCACAAAGTCTGTCTCGACCTCTCGCCTATAGCGCTCAGATCGCCTATATGAACTTACGTGGTTATTTTAAAAGTATAATTGTCGCCTACACACTTGCCTAATATTTGGATTTCACTACTTTTGTTAATTGGATAATTTTATTATATTATTTATGCTAAATGGTTTATGTACTTGTCGCCTTTTTTTACAGGTGAAGTCTGTTTTTGTGGTTACACTAACTTTAAAAATTAATCACATATCTTGATAAATAAACATGCTTAAAACTTCTATCGTTGGCTCAGTTTGTGGTTTCAGCAGCGTAATGGTAAGAAAATGGCGAAGGGTAGACTGAGAGGAAAGAGACAAGACAGTTATATGTACAGATACCGCCAGGCATGGCGTCCTACTTTACCATACTCTCTGCATACACATAATATACTGAATTAGAACGCTATATGTGGCCGCGTCTGTACGCCAAGTTAGTATACAGGCAGTGTCAGAAATGGCGTTCTATACTTTAGTATTCCTTTCGGATACACATACTAAGCGGAAAATAGTTTGGATTTAATGAACATATTTATTTGCATTTTTGTTTAGTTGAATTTAATATTTTTAATTTTAAAAAACCAACAAATATTAATATAAAATAGAGAAATTTTTTTAAATCAAATATTTGATACAATTAAGATAACAAAATATTTTAATTTAAACTTCGCCTATTTGGCACAAATAAATTGATTTATCTGAAAGGCAATTTTCATGGCATTTATTTAAATATTTATTTATTTGGTTAAAACAAAGTAACTATTTGTATTGAGAATTGGGAAAATATACAGGGTGTATCAGCAATGATGCTTCTAATTTGAACCACATAATCTTGAGCATAAGCTAAGTCGAAAGGTCCTACACTACAACATCCGGAAAAGCATCATTGCTGAAATAAATTAATTTTAAACTGATAAATCAGGGCTTTGATTCAACGGAAAAATTACTTTACTTTCACTTTGGTTGACAATTCCCATTCGAACAATAAATGAAGTTTGTACCTCTCCGCCGATCCGTATTGTCGTACACGCATATACACAACCGAGTTGAAAAATAAGCTCCATTTTAAACCTTTAGAACCTCTATTTCTTTGATATTTCAATTTACCGACAAAATTGAACACCAATTTAGACCTACAAGATCTCGGAGTAGTCCTAGGAGGATGAAAATAATATTTAAATGAAACTTTTAACTCTAAATAGGATCTTCAAATCCTCCCTATGAACTCTTTTGAACCTCTGAGTACTCCTAGTCTTTGATTTAGTCCTGTAAAACCTAAAAGTAGTAGCAAGATGTTTAATTTAGTGTAGAAAATTCATCAGCACTTGTTAGAATCTCAAAGTCCTACCAATATTCTTTTTACGGATTTGTTGCGATATGATTTAGATACAAGACATATTAAAATTATTTCTTGATCTAATAAATTACAGTGTAACGAAATTAATAGAAAACAAATTTTTAACGGTTAACTCTGTTTTATGCCCGTTTATGTTTTTATATACAGGGTCTTTTCCTAACAGCGGAGCATAGGAGATTCGTGTTAGTTGACTATAGCACTCAGAATGATCGAATATCTGAGCGCTGATTGGTCAATATTGCGTAGTACCAACATATAATAGACTGTTACCAATAGTTGGATACAAAAAATGAGATTAATCCGCCATATTGGTGTGGAGAATGTTTACATGCTAATCCCTAGCAGAAAGAGGTGTAAAATGGAGAAATGTCAAATGGTAAGGTTACTAAAGTAAAAATTGAAAATAATGAATGGAAAGTACGAATATTTTTCATTTTCATTCAAAGTATTCAATTTTTACTTTAGTAACGACAACATTTGACATTTTTCCATTTTACACCTCTTTCTGCTACGATCAGCATGTAAACATTCTCCACACCAATATGGCGGATGAATCTCATTTTTTGCATCCAACTATTGGTAACGGCTTATTATCTGTTGGTACTACGTAATATTGACCAATCAGCGCTCTCAGATTCGATCATTCCGAGTGCTATAGTCAACTAACACGAATCTCCTATGCTCCGCTGTTAGGAAAAGACCCTGTATATTAGAAGAAAAATAATAAATAAACAATTGTAATTATTATTCTGATTCATTTTTATTAATTGGCGAAGCTATATTATCAATTTTCATTGCTATATACGCAAACAGTAAGAATTTGTGTTATAGGAATCGCTTCATAGTCTTTGGATCTCTTGAAACGAAATATAACATATTCTGTAAAATTTTGTATTATTTAATATTTTCCATTTATTATAAATGGATGTTAGGACTTCTGTATTATGATTAGCTTGATCAGTTCCAGATGATAATACGGCATGTTGTTATAAATTTCTTCGAGAAAGCTTGATTATAAATTAAAACTAATCTCAATTAATTTTAATTTGTAACATAATAATTCTTAAAGAAAAATAATTGAGGGAAACAATATTGATGTTAAATACAAGATCAGAAGATGACTCTTGTATATTCTAGAATAGCTGAATGGACTAAGTCGTAGGCTGCAGATGTGCATGAGGTTCAACAATCCAGGTTCGAGTCCCGGTCGGGAAAAGATTTTTCTAAAAATATTATTTGTGATGATTAATTAATGAACAGGTAGAAACTAATTAGAACAAGAAATAAATAAGTATAAATTGATATGTAATAATGGTAATTTGAGAAAAGTATTTTTTGTTTAATTTTCTAATCCGTTTTGCCGGATCCGGCCGGATATCATCCCTGATCAGGCCCAAACCTGTTTGCCTGATCAGTCTATCATCAGCATAAGCGTTACATTTTTCTTCCGTGTCGGACGGGGCTTCCTTATATGGGCCGTATCAGAGTTACGGCATGCCGGACGCGGACCTTATGCGAAACCTAAAGAAATTTCTGATTGGGAGTGCTCATAAACTCCGTTTTAAGCCTACACCTTTCTTTTTTGGACATAAGTAACAAGTTTAGGACCAAAACGGAGTTAAAATTGTATATAGGAATTAATGATAATTTATACCCAATTTAAGCCTTCATATCCTACATTGCTAGAACTAAAAGGCTAAAACTGGAGCTTATTTTTTTACTCGGGCATGCACGCAACTTTGCCGATTATAAATATTACCTCCTAATGTTTTACATTCCTGATCCTGGTACTGATGAAATTCATTTTCTGCCTATTTTCAAAGGATCCTCGATAGCACCCATTTAGTTGAAAAGTTTGGAGAATAATACGGCGTTTTCATAGATTAATTTTCAAGTCGTTTTATCTTATCGGTGACGCGGCATTTGAACTCCTCTAAGGTATTCAAACAATAAGAATTATATTAAACAAGCTATTATAAGAAATTGTATTTTTTTTCTGTTTGAAAATCTTACTGTTTTATCAGATAGAGCAGTTTGCTACATCATTGGAAGAGCAAAATGACTCGAAAATAGATTCTCAAGTAAAGCCATAGTCTTCTCTAGACATTTCGATCTAAGTGGAGAGTTTGAGGGATTCCTTTAACGGGATCCCTCAAGCCCTCTGTAGCCAACATTACGGAACGAAAAACGAGGGAGAATTGTCCAGCGCTATTTTTCAACCAATTTCAATGTTTTTGGGCTTGTTCGAATCGTTAGGACTCGCTTTTTGTCATAAATAAAGCCGTATTTTCGAAAAAAACGTAAAAAAATAAAATTGTTTAAATATTCGCATTAATAATATTTAAACGCAAAACAAATCGAAAAATCGGGCTTCTTTATGACGAGGTGCCAGACCTAACGATTCCAACAAGCCTAAAAACATTGAAATCGGTTGAGAAATAGAGGCGTACCATTGTCCCGCGTTTTTGAGGTGGACGAAAACCAAAAATTTTTAGGAAGAAAGCTAGGCTTCCTCCCCTCTCGCGGCTCACGCTAACGTGTTCCCCCACTGCAGCATCGAAACTTACTGCAAAGCTTTCCTCATATTTACGCTATTCCCCTATCTGTAGCTATACACATATAAATACCGCTAAAATAATTTTGAGAACATTTCATTTCGCCGATATAATGAAATTGCTAAAAATGCAATTATCATTTTGAAATAAAATTGTAGAAAAGGAGATTTCGTAATGCTTGAAATATAGGGCATACGGCGAAACGTGGGACAATGGTACAGTCGTATTTTTCAACAGAATTTGATGAGACTAGTAATAATTAAAGCCATTCTTCATGTAGATTGTCCTAAAGAGCTCGCATTTTCGATAAAGCTTATAGTTTTTCAGCTATGAACGTTTAAAGTTGCACGACGCACAAATACATATTTCTTCTCTCGCGTAGATCAGCTGTTGCGCACGTCCATCTTCAATCGTTCATAACTGGAAAACTATAGGCTTTATCGAAAATGCGAGCTCTTTAGGACAATCTACATGAAGAACGGCTTCAGTTATGACTAGTTTCATCAAATTCTATTGAGAAATACGCCTGTACCATTGTCCCGCGTTTTGCCGTAATTTCAGGTCTTCAAGCGTCACTGACTCGTTCATTCTGCTATTTATTCCGAGCAAAGTAAAAATGCACCAACAACTTGGGTGGCATCATTGAATAGAGCGTGAAAGGGGGAGAAGCTTTTATAATAGTTTCATAATTTTGCAACGCTTCTTTTGGTCATTATAATGCAAAATGTAACAAGTTGCGTATTCGGAGTAAATAAAGTTGGCTTCCCCTCTCACCTCTGCAGCTTGTTGCCTTGTCCAGCGTATGTAAATCAGCATAGTAGGTCTACATACATACATACGGGTGCGACTGTGTTAGTGACTCGTGGAGTGTACTGTAAACAAACACACATAGCGTTTACCATGTATGTACGTAAGTCTTATTTTCAATCGCGAAATTGCCCTTCTAAATTTATTGCATTGCACCTTCTACGACAAGCTTTATAAGATTAAGAAATACTCATAGCAGCATGTACATTATCGAGAACTTCTAATATAATTTTTCAATGTGCAATCGTACTTTTATTTGTTCCGAAATAAATTGCAGAATGAACGAGTCAGGACGCTTGAAGACGTGAAATTACGGCAAAACGCGGGACAATGGTACAGGCGTATTTCTCAATAGAATTTGATGAGACTAGTCATAACTAAAGCCGTTCTTCATGTAGATTGTCCTAAAGAGCTCGCATTTTCGATAAAGCCTATAGTTTTCCAGTTATGAACGATTGAAGATGGACGTGCGCAACAGCTGATCTACGCGGGAGAAGAAATATGTATTTGTGCGCCGTGCAACTTCAAACCTTCATAGCTGAAAAATTATAAGCTTTATCGAAAATGCGAGCTCTTTAGGACAATCTATATGAAGAATGGCTTTAATTATTACTAGTCTCATCAAATTCTGTTGAAAAATACGACTGTAGCATTGTCCCGCGTTTCGCCGTATGCCCTATATTTCAAGCATTACGAAATCTCCTTTTCTACAATTTTATTTCAAAATGATAATCGCATTTTTAGCAATTTCATTATATCGGCAAGATGAAATGTTCTCAACATTATTTTAGCAGTATTTATATATGTATAGCTACAGATAGGAGAATAGCGTAAATATGAGAGGAAAGCTTCGCAGTAAGGTTCGATGCTAGAGTGGGGGAACACGTTAGCGTGATCCGCGAGAGGGGAGGAAGCCTAGCTTCCTTCCTAAAAATTTTTGCTTTTCGTCCACCTCAGAAACGCGGGACAATGGTACGGCTCTATTTCTCAACCGATTTCAATGTTTTTGGGCTCGTTGGAATCGTTAGGTTCGGCACCTCGTCATAAAGAAGCCCGATTTTTCAATTTGTTTTGCGTTTAAATATTATTAATGCAAATTTTTAAACAATTTTATTTTTTTACGTTTTTTGGAAAATACGGCTTTATTAATGACACGGTGCGAGCCCTAACAATTCCAACAAGCCAAAAAACATTGAAATCGGTCGAAAAATAGCGCTGGACAATTCTCTTTCGTTTTTCGTTCCGTAATGTTGGCTACAGAGGGCTTGAGGGATCCCGTTAAGAATAAATAAGTCTTTTCTTTGTTTTATGAGGGGACATGCCACAAAATTAAAAATAATTTTTTCTTTATGCCGTAGAATGGCCATAGTTTTTGCCTTTTTGCCTAGTAAGTTTCGCATAGTGTCTGCCTATTGAACTTGACAGTAAAATAAGCCAAATGTTAGGTCACATTCTAGTTTATAGTGACTAGAAATTGATATGATCATCAAAAAGAAATATTTTACAATTCACCAAGCAAATCGTAATAAAGTGAAGAGAAAAACATAAGCATATACTAATTTATTTTTGAAATCTGTTCATACCTAAGAGCGTGCAAAGACTGAATAATAATCTACAGCATTACCAAAAAATTATTTTTAATTTTGTGGCTTGTCCCTTCATAAAATGAAAAAAAGGCTTATTTATTCTTAAAGGGATCCCTCAAGCTCTCCGCTTAGATTGAAATTTCTAGTGAAGACTATGGCCTTACTTGAAAATCTATTACCGAGTCATTTTGATCTTCCACTGATGCACACAGCAAACTGCTCTATCTGATAAAACTGTAATATTTTTAAAAACAGAAAAAAATAAAATTTCTTATAATAGCTTTTTTAATATAATACTTATTTCTTAACTACCTTAGAACAGTTCATATGTCGTGTCACCGCAAAGATAAAACGCCTTGAAATTAATCTACAAATAACGCCGTATTATTCTTTAGACTTTTCAATTATAAAATGGATGCTGTCGAGGATCCTTTTAAAAATAGGCAGAAAATGAATTTCATCAACAACAGGATCAGAAATGTAGGACATTAGGAGGTAATATTAATAATCGGCGTAGTTGCGTGCGTGTGTATACGGATCGGCAGAGAAGTACAAACTTCTTTTGTTTTTTAAAGGGGAACTGTCAACGAAAGTGAAAGGAAAGTAATTTTTCCGTTGAATCAAATCCCTGATTTATCGGTTTAAAATTGATTTATCTCAGCAATGATGCTTTTCCAGACCTTATAGTATAGGGCTTTTCGTCTTAATTTAGTCTCAAGAATACGTTGTTAAAATTAAATGCATCATTGCTGATACACCCTGTATAATATACTAATGATTGAAAGGATGCATCGAGTGGCAAAAATGTAATTCCAACAAATTTCCTATAAATGGAGGAATATAAATTTCCATAAGAACCAAATTACCTCTGCTTTTAATCTACTTAAAGTACGTAAAGGCATATTTTTCCGATTTAAAAAAAAAGTTGAATATAAATAATTATTTTTTACTCTTATCAGTAATTACAAAAAAGGGAGCCTATATTGCACTTTGGCAGAATTCACTGATTGATTTTTTGTAAGAAAGAAACAAACGTTCTTAGAATTGAATATAAAAGATTATTTTGACAAAACTTTAATAGTAAAACGGAGACATATTTGAAATTTGACTTAGACGCGCTATTATAATTATTCCAAGGAATCTTCTAAAATTTTAAGAATACCTACTTCTTTCTAGAGTAAAATTGCTCAGTGAATTTTTTCAAAGTGCGATAAAGTTTCTGTTCGATCTTTACATGGTAACAGATCGAATCCCGGCTTTTTTCAGGTAATCGATATTAGTGGCGTAGTAATCGATTATAAATCATTGGCAAGTTTGGTTTTCGTTACACTACAAGAGAGTAAATTCCCTGAAACATATGCCGAAAGCAGATATCTTCTTGGTAATAGCCTTTCATTCAAGACGTCCCCGAGCACCTTAACCCGATTAAAAAGACGAATTACCTACCGATAATTGAAATATCGAAGTAATAAGCGAGCTCGGTTCCCCTTGAAGCTTTAAACTTTTGATCATACCGCAGCGCGGTTTTTTGTAAAGTTATAAGGCCCGGTCTTAAACAAATACGAGTGATTCCGCAACCTGGCTGCTCGCAAAAGACATAAGGCCCGATTCTAAACGAATACAAATGGTTCGACAGCTCGGCTGTTTGGAAAAATGACGTGACTCGTGCTAAACGATAATATGTACGAAATGTGGAATGATTCGCCAATTGAATGCGAAAGTGCGTAACAAACATTGTAACCGGCATACGGCTTAATTCATTGCACGATCGTATATCATTTGTGATCGTGATTAGTGTAAAAGGTGTATAAAACAATAAAAAGAGTTTTTTGTGCTTTCGGACTTTTTTTCTTAATTTGTATACATTTTATTTATTTAAAAACTAAGCAGTTCCTTCATGCGGAGTTGCCCCTCAAGCATAGCCTTCTTTGCTATTAAACAGTCTCTATTTTTTTAAATTATAGATGGATAATAAAATACATATAATTACACAGGACAACAAAATTATGGGTTTTAAAAGTTGTTTGAGACTTCGAAGTATAATTTTATATAAATTTTCTCGCTGAATCCAAATTTGGTTCTAAAATTATTACATCATCTGCACTTTTCAAGATATTAAAATTTTCAGATGTAAAAAAAATGTGTTTGGGTATGTTGATTAATCTACAATGTTACCAGCATTAATTATGCTGCGCAACTCTATATTTTTCCAAATAGTACTTGATTAAACGTTTAAAAAAATATTGTGTTCATAGCGATGTCTGTTTTACATACTTAGATATATCAATCAAAATTGCTATGATAAAAACACGATTCTTAATGCCAATGCGACTATGGAACAATTTTCGGTTCTTTTGTTATGCTTAAAATGAAGAATAAAGTATAATATATCTTTTAATTACAAATCATCACTCTATAAAAAAAATATTTTCTTCTTATTTTGACGTAAACAAAAGAACCGAAGATTGTTCCATGATTATATTGGCCTTAAAAATGGTTTATCTGAGAATTTAAAAAAAAATGAAAAACGATGTTCCCTTTGAAAAACTAAAAATTGTACTTTGATTCGATGCAAAATAAATAGATAATAGGGAAAATATTATTTCATATTTTTTTACAATAAAATTCAATTCAAGATGAGGAAATTGGCATGCCGAACATTGAAATATCTTACTTCTTCTTTTAAATATAAACATTTAAAACCTCGGAATCGTTAAAGCGTTGAATTTTCAACAATTCACAAGTTTTTTTAGAATTAATGAAAAATTCTACAAATTTACACTGAAGTTTATATCAAAAAGTTCTACACAGTAAACAATTTTCAAGAAAATAAAAAGTAGTTTGTTTCTGAGCTCCGTGATTTGATGATGAATGCCCCATGTTTCAATTAGAACGTTTAATCGGAGTAATAACATTAAAGGACAACCTTTAAAATATTTTATATATTCTTTTATTGCAATCATTTAAATAAATTTATGATATGTAGAATAGTTAGTTGCATTTCATTTAAACGATTTTCTGTTCTTATAATATTTTGGTATTCAGTTTTCATTAAAGCTGGCTGCTTTCACCATATTATCGCATCAAACTAAAAGCATTGGATTTTTAATTATTTTGTTACTTTAATTATATTTTTTACTGTTCATTATAGATACCATTTTGTCTCCAATAATTTTATTCTTTACATTTAATACAACTAAATTAAACGAAATTTGGTAATATTCCTATAATGAATTATGCTATAGTCAAGTAACAAGATATCGTCCTTACTAACCTAACGTGACTATTATTCACCCAACGCATCAAGCACTGCTACCAACTTAAATACTGTATTCTCCTCAATTTTAACTTTTTTTAGTTGGCTAAGAATTGCCTTCGGTACAAATAATTCGAGCCTTCGAGGCTTAGGGCCGGTGTAACAATCCAATTCAGGCAAGTCTCATGTACAACCAAGCGAACAAAAATCTGAGCACGTCAATTTGGGTTGGCAGCAGTGATTATAAGGTCTAATGACGTCATTTTTCATAGAATCAGATTTTTGTAAAATGGATAGTACATGAAAATTTTGACAAGTCTAATTACCCACATATTTATGTTATAAATATTAGTGTAAATGAAAGAATGTGTTAATGTGTTATTATGATTCAATGTGTATTTCTGAATCGCTACTAAACGTATTGTAACTAATTGATAAAGAAATGTATTATTTAAATTAAATAAACTGTAAAGCTATACATATATATATATATATATATATATATATATATATTAATTAAAATAAAAATATTAACAGTATTTGATTGGACAAATGTTTTTTATTCAGTTTTTATTCAAATAAAAAGGTACTGATAATCTTACAAATAACAACGATAAATATTGAAATAATTTCATTTTTTTTTCACGCCGTAACTCTAAACTCTGAAAAGAATACAGCTTGCTTTATTAAATGATTTTTGTTTAAACTTTTATCCTAAGATTTGAATTAATTATACCTCATTTCCTTCAATTGCTTTAGTTTTTCCTCTGCTATTTCTATTTTTTTATTATAATATATAATTTTTTTTTGTTCTAACTCAATTTTCTTATCGATTAGCAATTTATACTGCGATCCAATATTTTTATCAGTAGTATTGTCGCTCTCTCTCTCTTCAGCTAATGCAGCTGCACTGTTCTGCATCACAGCTTGTAATGATGGATTTATATTATTTTTTAAACTTTTCGTGCCCTGGTTGTGGGTCCAAGTGGCAATTTCATCTGTTTCTAACAGGGCCTATAATTTAAGAGAGGTATAGATTCCTATTAATGCAATTTTGCTATTACGTAAAGGTATAAATAAAAAGAACTTACATCGAAAATTGGTTGAGGATCGTCTATGTTCTCCTCATCTTCCGTTATAATTTCTTCTACCGTCTTAGCTATTCTCCCGTCTAGCACTACTGTAGATGAGATTGAGGGAAAAGAGTCACAGTCTCTACTGTGGATAATGCCTTCTGCAGTTTTTCCTAGTAAAGCGCATACTTTTTCCAAAAAACTGTCTTCGACAGGGGCTTTAGATTTTCCACCTCCTAAACGTTATTAATTAAGTTTAATCTTTCGTTTTTTTTTTTATTAAAACCTGGTGTTTACTTAAATATATATATTTATAGTATATTACCTGTTTTATAAAGTTCACTTCTTCTAGCCCCTTTGTATTTCTTAGCCCTCGCTTTTATATTTTTCCACGTATTTTTATGTACCAAGTTATCCCATTTTCCACCAATTTTTTCAGCAACCTCAATTTTAATTTTTCTCCATGCTTTTTCTTTATCCAAGAGTGATACGCCATTGGTCTTTTTATTTTCGATAATATTGAAATATTTTTCAATTATTGATAAAAAGATATCCCTATTTTCAATATCTTTGTCCATGGTTAATCGTGCAATACAGCGAAGGCAGAAGAGGTTGTCTTTTGAACTTGACAAATGATACAAGAATTCTTTTGCACATTTAGCATGCCTAACTTCGCATTCCTTTGAGATAATTATCCATAATCATCAGAGAAGTTGATAAATAGAAATTACATATGGCCGAGGAGCAACATATTCAACGTAGACCAAGGCGAAAACGTGTTAATATACGAAATAATGGTCTATTATATTTTAATGATGAAGAATTTCGTATACGTTTTCGGTTGAATAAAGTACAGTTTAAAGAAGTGTTGTTGCAAATCGAGGCAAAAATAATCCAAAGAGACAGGTGCTTCAGATGAGTTTTTATAATTAAATATTATTCATACATAAAAATAGGTAGTCGATTTATAGATTAATATAATATTAAGTATATCTATATTTATTATATATTTTCAGAAATAACGCTGTCCCACCCGTAATACAACTGCTAGCTGCGATGCGATATTACGCGACAGGTTCTTTTTTAATTATGATTGCTGATTTCTCCGGAATTAGCAAAAAAATGGCACAAATTATTATTCATCGTGTATCATCAGAGATAGCAAATTTATTTCAGAGATACATAAGACTACCCCGAACCGAATTTGGAATGCTGAAAACTGTCAAAAATAATTTTTTAGTTTCTGGAATGATTCGGGTAATCGGAGCAATTGATTGCGTGCATGTACGCATAAAATCATATGGTAAATTATTTCTGCCATATTTAATTTTTAAACCGAATAAATTATTTCAGATTTGCTTCACAAAGCTTTCTTATAAATAATAATCATTTAATTAAAAATTATTTCAGATTTATTTATTCAATTTATTTTTAGGAGGAGAGGATGCTGAAATATGGCGTAATAGAAAAGGATTTTTTAGCATTAATGTACAATGTTTAGTGAACAGTGACTTACAGATAATGGATATCGTTGCCAGGTGGCCGGGGTCAACCCACGATTCTACTATTTTTGATCATAGTCGATTGAAGCAACGCTTCGATGACATGGAGTTAAATAATGGAATCATCTTGGCCGACCGCGGCTACCGTAATCACCGGTATTTGTTAACTCCACTGGCTAACCCGACAACACCGGCAGAAATACTATATAATGAGGCACACATTAGAACACGTTGTATGGTAAGTATTAACTAATAAATGTAACAAAAATTTTATTTTTCCGTTTGAAAATGGTATGCGTTTTAGGTAGAGAGGTGCTTTGGAGTATGGGGTCGCTTGTTTCCAGTGCTTACCATCGGTTCGCGCTTTAGAAAGCCTCAAAGCACCATAAATGTTATAATTGCGACTGCCGTTTTATACAATATTATTCGTCGTGATAGCAAACCGGCTGATAAAGGTAACATGCAAAATTACCTAAATATCGATCAGATTTATGCGGATCCAACTGAAAATGACCGTCAATACTTAATTGACAATTATTTTTCTAGGTAAAGTATACATTATTATAAATTATAGTCAATCTTACAAGTTTAATAATGTATCTCATTATTACAAATTAATATAAGACATTCAAATGTGTTTCATGTAAATATTGTAAATAGAATTTAAATTTTGCCGTCGACAGCCAACTACAAATTAAGAACTGGCAACGCGGGCATAAAGGCTGCGTTCAACAACTAGTCCAGCGGGTCCAATGGCTTAGTACTTCTTTACTTTTTGTTAATGTCATTGGAAACCCATATTCACCAGCATTGTAAAGAATAGTGCAAGAAAGGTAAATCTTTAAAAGGATTAACTGATTCCAAACATTGCTGTTGGAATTGGCGGTAAGACAAATAAATTAAAAATTCTATAATTTCTGAATGATTAAGGTCTAAACTTTTTCAGGTATATGATAAGTGATAGAAGGTATCCATGCACAAAAGCTAAAATCAAACAGAGATAGGCTGATTGAATCTCTTACCCATAGGCAAAATATCAATGCTGAGCTGGAGAATGTTTTTAATGAGAATATTAAAGAGACCTGGTATCAGAAGAATTGTCTGTCTTTTAGTGTTCTCTGTGAAAGGGCAGTTATTAAAATCTGAAGCGACTTATATTAAAATCGATTTTTGGTTTCTAAATGCCAAACTTTTATAAATGAAATTATGTTTTGAATGATGCAATATTTATTGCTATTATTGTAAGATTATCAGTACCTTTTTATTTCACTAAAAATTGAATAAAAAAAATTTGTCCAATCAAATACTGTTAATATTTTTATTTTAATTAATATATATATATATATGTATAGCTTTACAGTTTATTTAATTTAAATAATACATTTCTTTATCAATTAGTTCCAATACGTTTAGTAGCGATTCAGAAATACACATTGAATCATAATAACACATTAACACATTCTTTCATTTACACTAATATTTATAACATAAATATGTGGATAATTAGACTTGTCAAAATTTTCATGTACTATCCATTTTACAAAAATCTGATTCTATGAAAAATGACGTCATTAGACCTTATAATCACTGCTGCCAACCCAAATTGACGTGCTCAGATTTTTGTTCGCTTGGTTGTACATGAGACTTGCCTGAATTGGATTGTTACACCGGCCCTTAGTATTCAGCCCCTGATGCATAGTGGGTTGTGCAGGGGCGTAGTTAGTCCGTTGGAATGTTTCCCGGTGCTCTCCGTAATTCCATAGGCTTGCGCTATGGTTGGACGGACCGCGAACATTGCCTCTATGGTGGTCTGCTCCTGGCAAACTATGCTTGGCGATGATACAGCAATGTTCCCGCACTCCTCACCACCACCTGTGTGTGGGTTGTGAGGGATAGATATATGCCCCCCCAGCAGGTAGGTCTGCGAGGCTCGGACTTTTGCAAGGAACCCTCCCCTCTCTCCACGACCTAGTATACTGAGCGACCCTGGCTACCGCTACCGTCCAAATGCATGGCCGCAGGGCCGTATAAGATGCATAGAGAATGGAGTCGAAAGACTCAAATGATAATGTAGGGTTGTTGGCCTCCCAACTGACCAACTGGCGCCCTGATACCGATAGATAAGGACGGGCGAAGGTAATGGGAAAACCCGTAGTGTGAGTGGCCCCTCACACTGACGGGAATAACGTTACATGACTCATTCGGGTATATTCTAATTCTATTTCTTACAATTTTCTGGGCGACAGGCCCGCTGTGGGCCACCCGAATGGCTTTCTCTTGTACCGAAGCACTTTTCTTTCTGTTTTCCCGGCTTACCGATTCTATTTTCTCAGAGTCACCCGATTGCCGAACTCTGTTGCTAGCCAATACTGCAATTCTTTCATTCTAGTTGCCGCTTTCTTAATTTCTACGTGTTTTCTCCACGCAGTGGCACACATTTGAACTGAGAAAAAAATTTCGTATAAACGAATAAATTTTATTTGACTCAACTAAATTATTTACTTGTAGAGTAGTGACTAAATATTTATTGTATTGAAATAAATATTTTGTTCACAAATTTTGTTGAGACAAAAAAATATTGAATACAGTCAAATAAATTTATCTTTTCAAAAATATATCTATTAAATACTGCTGTCAGGTTCATTTATTGTAATTAAATATTTAATTAACCTAATGATATTTTAGTTTATAGCAAACAAATATTGAATAGAGACAAAAAGATCTTTATATAAATAAAATAATTATTTAATTTAGGTAAGCAATTAAGTAGCTATCCACAATATATATATAGCTGAGGCAAATAAATTTTTATTATAGATAAGAAAAGATTTTTTTGATTTGAAGAAATATTCATATCAGTAAAAATAAAATTTATTTGCGTTAATAACTTGTATAGTTGCCTATAATAGGTATATAATTCATATTAATAAATTTTTTACGTTCTTAAAAAAACCCCTCTCTTGTTTTCATAGAAACATTTATTTAAGGTAGTAAAATGTATAGTTTCTACTATTAAAATTCTAGATAATGCAATTAAATTATTGTTGCTTCGAATAAAAGGAAAACTTGCTTCTCCTTCTAAGTTATTCCGCGAATCAACGCACTTTCAATACTTTACAGGGTACAGACACAGATACTTTAAGAGATACACACATGTGATTACATTATACCTACCTATACTAACTTATATAATACAATGAGGGATATGACGCTTATATATAATAATTCGCCGCACATATAATTAAAAGAATACGCATTTCTTCTTTATCCCTAGTTTGATGTTATATAGTACTGTAGCGCTGTATGATAACTAGTGAGAAACCCGTCTGTGTCATTCGCCATCTAGCGGTAATGTTGTAGCGATTAAATTGTGCTAAATAAATGTTTTGTTAGCTCTTGCAAATTACATTAAAGAAGAATATCTACTTTTGAAATTAGCAAAGAAAATTTGGATTAGGAGACGGTCTTGTCTTATTCAATCGATCTTTTTAGTATTCATTGTAAATCAACACGTTCTTAATATTTTTGAATTCTTGTAATGATTCTAGAATTCGTTGAGCAATGATAATTTTTACTAATAGAAAATTGTTAATGTTAAAAGAAATATTCAATATAATAAAGAATAGTTTTAATTTTATGAATATTTTATTTCATATTATTAGCTTACATAATATTACATAATGTTAAGAAGCATAAACAATAAATGAAAGTAATCAAATTTTATTACACAAATGGAATATAACTTTTACCATCTGCCATAGCATGTACTATGCAAGGTGAAAAATCAGAAAGATTTTGTGGATCCACACAATCCCAATTACTACCTTCAATAATTTGGTATACTTGGTAATGATTAACAGAAGAAACGGTATGTAACTTTAACACTAAAAAACAAAAATCTTCTTTATTATAACTAATAATATATTGTATTTTTCCAAAAGCTGGTAAAATGCTTGTATTGCTTAACGTTATTACTAAACCAGGTGCATAGTATGTGCCATTTATTTTAAGCCATGATGTGGTGAAGAATGCATTAATATCACATGGTAAAATATCCTTAAACCTTGTATAATCTTTCAAGTTTCCTAATATACATTCTGAGATGGGACCAGTTTCAAAACGTTGTAAAAAACCTTTTTCAGATATACATCTTGCGCAAAGCTTTAGTTGATGTTTTAGAGCCAAAGTATATGCTGGGTTTTGTCTATTAGTAATTACTTTCGCATAATCTTTTAACTCTTTATGCTTTGCTTCAAAACGAAGTCATGACATATATTTTAATGGACCCATTTGTTTCATAATTCTAGGATAATGCGTCAATATGTGATATTTCGGCTTTAAACGATCATCAAAACATTCCATATACAATGTGGGGTGTCTACTAATTAAATCTGAAAGATATGTAAGAGTATCTCTGTTAAATGCAGGAGCCATAACAATAGAAATAATTTCTCGGAGAAGTATATACAACATCCATATTTTATTAATATGCGGCACTAAATCTCCAATTAATAATCCCAAATTAAAAACCAAAAATTTCATTTCAGATGCTGATATAATCAATTTTCCTGCTTTTAAACTTTTTTCATTAATTAAAGGCGGGTAATTAGATGTAGGTAAAGTACGATTATAAAATTGTAACCTAGAATTAAGTGTATCTATGCTCAAAAGTTTCTCAACATTTATGAAAACATTTAACATTTTTGCAAAATCATATCTGCATATACCCTCAAGTAAGTCATGCATTGGATCCATTGCCGCATTTTGAATTACGTCATAATTAGAAATAACGTTAAAGATACATTCTTCACTTACACCGTAACTACATTCAGAACAATCTTGACAGTAATTTTCAGCTGAGCGCAAAATACTATTATTATCATCTATCATTTTCATACAATCATTTTTAGATGATCTACATAGTCTACAATAATGTGTGGATGAAAAACTGTGTGAAAAACCAAGAATGGTATTCAAACCAAGGTTATCACCAGTAATTGCATATAACCGAAAATATACTCTTTTCTGTTTATTATCAATATCTATGTCGATACCATTTTGTTCTAGGTCAATAATCTGTTTAATTACTTCACTGAAAATTAATTTGTTTCCCAAACGTGCGTGATCTACAGAATTGTGTAATTGCACAAGAAATATCTTCTCAAGCATGCTATAATACTCATCAGGTATACACGGAATCGTACAATATACAGCCCCAATCTTATGTATATTTGCATGTGACCCTAGAGGATTGTTAATCTCAAATTCGTCGTAGTACAACAGAAGTGGTAGAAACAGCTTATCTCTTTCTTTTTTTTCTAATCTCATCCACAATTCAGCATTTAAGATAGAGGTTACCATTGTAGCTTCCTTAATTTTATTTATATTATTGATAATTGAGTTAAATACACCTTTTAATTGAAGAAACTTTGTTAATAATGGTTTCAACGGTACCGTATGTAATGTTGTATACTTTACGGAAATTTGTGTTTTTCCTTTTACATGTCTTGGCTTTAAAAATGCATTAATATAAACAGAGGTCGGCTTTATAAAACACTTCAACTCTTGTAGGTAAGCAATTGATAAATGCTCTGTCCGAAACTTAGAAAAAGAATTTTTTGTGATTTCAATCATTTGAGAAATTTCATGATTCTCGCTCATACCGTAATTTTCACAAGATTTTTGTATCGGATCTAAACATATTTCATTAAAAAAAGTGGTCATTGTTCTAACTATTTCGTTTACATGAGATCTTGGCATCTTTGCATGACTATACAATTTAGCTACGAACAAAGCAGCATTTTTGGAAACACAATTTTCGTAACGTTGAAGATTATTCTTGAGATCAGTTAATGTTACATCACTATTATCTGAAGAATTTTGCACGGAAATATTTTTAATATTACTGCCAGATAATGTAGAAGAAATATTGGCATTAGGTACGACAGTCTTATCTGAGTCTAAATTTATATTAAGTAAACTACAATGGGAAGAAACGCCCTTTTTACAACAATTAATGTGTTTTATAGAAACATGTTGCAAATATGAGTAAATATTATTAAATTTGCTAAAACAAGATTGGTATCGACAGACACATTGTTTATGTATAGCAGAATTATGTCTAAGCCTTGCGTGCCTTATTAGATTTCTCTTTATGTTTAGTTTTACATTGCAAAATGGACAAGCGTACATTTTAAAAGTATTATGTTTTAAAAATATAGGTACATTAAGCTTTAACTTTACCTATTACTAAGCTAATAGAAATCTTTATATCACAGACGTTATAATAACGGTGATTGGTAAGGTAACCTAATATATTTAGTATCGTGAGAAATTTTTCAAACTAAAAATACTGAAAGGTATGAATTATTTCACCTATATATATTAATTTTTGGGCGACTACATATGCTATAAATAATATACCAGTAACTACTTGAATTTGAATGATATATATCTACTAAAGATCTAATAGAATTGTTTTTTATAAACAATATAAAACATTTTATAATGCATTTCAATAAACTTAATAGATATGTTCGCGCAAAGATTAATTAACACAACAAATATATAAATGTGTTTATAATTCATCGCTATCGCTATTAGCATTACAATTACCCATTGCATTATAATCGTTAAGGTGGCTAATAATATTTGCAGCATAAGAAATGGTTTTATCCCATTTTGTTTTAAAATGGTATAGTCCCCTTTGAATTGTTAGCCATATGTGCTCACTCTCCAGAGGATATACTGCGTGTAAATTATTAAGCGATTTGAAGCAAACATCTAAGCTTTTTAAGAGAGAGCCCATATCATACAATATATCGTTGATGCATACGAATGATGTAGTTATATTTAAGTAGTTTTGGCCAACAGCGATTACGAATGGCTGCAGTGCCACATTGTACTTTTTTAAATGGGTAATTCGGTTTTCTTTCGCAGCTGCGATATCAGCAGACGTCTGATAAAAGAGAATAGACATGTTAAGCAGTTTAGAATAACCCAAATTAAATAATTCATGCAAATAGAATATGAACCTTCACAAGAATCATTAGACTGTCTGTAGCATTTCCAATAGAAGGTTTCCAGACCTTATGTTTACTTTGTTTAATAATATTTTTTGGTGGCATCAAATGCGGTAAAAGATGTAGCTGTAAAGCTACTTTTGCATCTAAAGAAAAGCAATCTTTCTTAATATATATAGTAAAAAATTAATTATATTTTAGTAGAACATTAACTACCTTCATTGAGACTTTCTGTGTCTAATAGTGAATCAAGAGACTTTGCTGTGTCATCCTTTTTATTAAACGTAGTAAGGCCTCTAATTTTTGTAAAAAAGGAAATCCAAATTTATGTTTACATTTGAAAGATTTAAATGTAAGAAATCTCGATTTATTAATTCAAATCCCTTTGGGTGCTTTAAAGGCAACCAATTATTAAGATGCGTGGCAATCGTAGCACTCTTGTCCTTTTGCAATTGGTTACTTCTAAGACAAAAAGTAACTTCCCAATGTTGCAACACTACGTCCCATGGAGCTACATTACTTTTTAACCACTGATAGCTACATTTTTCTTCATTTGTTACTAAAAAAGTGTACAACATATGGTGTTACAAGATATGAAAGTATATCATATTTGCGAACTACTTTCATAGTGGCATGATTAATTAAGGGTATTTCTATTCTAGGACAGTAATTTATTACGTATTTCTGATCAAAAATATATTAAACCTGCATCAATATCTTCTTTCTTATCTTGTGCATCCAGATCTATTTTTTTTAAATTCGCTAATGAGTTCCTATACTTATCTACTAGTTTTCCTCGTGAAGGAGTAGATCTATTGTTCCTGGAGCTTGCTTTCGAAATCGGAGGAACGTAATAGCAAGCAGCACTCTCATCAGGAAAAATTTTTACAATTTCATTTGCTAGAAACTCAAAATCTTCGTTTTGTAGTCTATAAAAAAAACAAATTATAGATATAAGTGTAAATTTTATAATTAAATAATTATTAAAAATAAATAATACCTGTTAATATCTATATTTAAAATCGAGGTTACGATAACATCGGTTATAACATCTCTATCTCTTTCCTTGAAACATTTTCTTTTTTTATATTTTTCTAAAATAACACGACTTCGAACATTTTTCATTAATAATTGCTTTATAGATGCCAATGTTCGTATATTAAAATTTTTCCTGTCAATGAAACAATTTTGTCTCTCTAAATTATTTTCTTTTTCAGAATCCTCCGATTGTTGAATTGACCCTGATTGCTAAAAATATAAACACTAGATTGCAAGATTGTAAATCTATTGGTCAAGTCAGTTCATTGTACAATCCAACAGTTTAACGTGCTTCAGTTTTTCCAAAATAACCTTTTTGCGAAATATTAAATGAACTGGTCGTTTATCCAAATCCGAGGAAAACTTTTTTACAGGAAATTAGATATTCATTTAACGTAAAAAGTACTTTCTTATCAATTCTTGTAGGCACGAATTTTTGCAACTAATTTTATATTAAATTGTGCTGAAACGCGTAAACTCCTTAATTAGGCTTTCTACAATCATATTAATCTTTGACTTACTGTATGATCATCTTGATAACAAGTATTTACAATTATTTCGTCGGTAGTTAACTTAAAGTGTGTTTTAAATTTATTAAGAAATATAGCTCGATGACCAACAATTGGAATCAACTCTTTCAACATATTTTCAGTTAAATTGGCAAGTGACTCTTTGTCTATTTTATTTTCTGCAATTAATATAAATATGCACAAACGTTGCAGTAGTTTCTTATAAGAAGACTATAGTTGAAAAACAATTTGTATGTTTTTTTTTCCAGAAAATAAGTAATTAAAACAAAATGGGTAAATACGTTGTCTTGCAATCAATATCCTACAGACTACTCTCGAAAACAATAGTTGGCAGGTAATTGCTATAAGTAAAACTTAAAACATGTAGATACATACTTTCAAAAATGTTGACGTATTCTTGCATTCCCCATTCAGCTAATAAAGTTTTTGTGAATTCATCACTCATTTTATGATGTTAATCAACTGTCTGGCTATTGAAAGAATGAAGCAGATATAATTCACTTATAAAACAGGTGTTTCGCACCAAAAGCAGGCGCAGGTAAAATGGAGCATCCGTCCGTAGTAAGCTAGCAATAAGTAACGGTCGTTATGGCACTACAATGAGCTTCGTCCAGCGTTGTCAGTATTAGGCAATATAACAAAATGGCAACGTTTAAAAAAGGGGAGAGGTGGGCCAAGGAGCCAACCGTCGCGATGGTGTACCGTGTAGTGGGGGTAGTCGCGCAGCATAGCGAGAGAAAAACATAAGTAAAATTTGAAGTCAGATATCTTAGCGTTTGTTTACATTAGCAACACAAAAAAGGGTTTCTTCCACTCTTCTGAATTCCTATAAATCTACAGTTAAAATTGTAATAACTTGAGATTGAAAACAACTTTTTATGTACTTATACAATTATACTATACTTAGATTTATTTACTTGGATCAGAAAGAGTGACTACTCCTAACGTATTATTGATTCATTTGTTGAAATAAATAATTATTACAAAAAATATTGATTTTAATCATTCAAATAAAGAAGTATTGAATCTAATTAAAGTCATCTGATTTGATCGTATACATTTACATATTAACTTCAATATACAGTGTATTTGAGATTAATTAATATTTACTTCTGTTAAGGAAATTGAATTTTTTAAATTGAGAATCCTTCTTGTATTGAGCTAATTAAGTAGATATTATCAAATCAAGAGCATAATTAGTTCTGTTAAGTAAATAACATTTTTGAAACAACTGATGATATTTCATTAAGTTAACTAAACACATACTACTCAGTCAATAAACAAAAGTAGTAATAAAGAATGATTATTTCGTAGATATAACTAAATATTTTAGTTAATGAAAATAAATATCATTTCAGAATAAGCAAATAATTATTACTGAATACCAAATATTTATTTTATCCCATAAACCGTTTAATAGGTATAAGAAAAATTTTCTTGTTTCAACAAAATCACTTCTATTAATTCATTTATTTCCACCAACAAATCGCCATTATACGGGCAACGAAATTTTTTATTGTTTAAAAGATATTTGATTCATCCAAATAAATTAGCTTTCAACTAAATCAATTTATTTGGTATAACGAAATTTTTTTCTCAGTGTGGTCGGAGACCGCATCGGGATATTAGGTCAATTCGCATACCTTATAATCCCCTTTTTCTAAGGAAGCAATCAAGTACTTTCCTGGCTAGGACGCACGCACGTTTCTTACTTCTCCGTCGACGCAGGTATTGGCTTTCAAAGACTATACTGGATCGCACTCCAGTTACGATCTCCCAGGCGATCGTCTTCTCTGCCTTCTCTCCTGGTCGACTTCTTCGTCCGGCGCTGGTACAGGCAAAGCGTCTTCGCTAGATGATGCTCCTTCTAGGATCTCGCAGGCAACACGACACACATCTGTACCTTTACGCGGCTCTATCAAAAGTCTTCGCACCTACGTCTGTCGCTTATGCCGGTTTTCTAGGCATGTCTGGGCCTCACCGCGTGCTTTCGGTGGCGCTGGGGTCTGCGCGAAAGCTTTCACATACGACCAATCGCCCGCTAGGCGCGAAAATTCCGAATTCTTAATGTGGCAAGAATCCCGTCTGGATTTGCCACGTTACAATACATACACAATAATACATACAAGAAAATCATAATTTTGTATACACACAATCGTCAAATCCTTTTTATGTATTCCCTGCGAATTGATTGACTTTTAGTTAGTGTGATATTTCTTCCAACTCTTTTAAAATGCTTTGGACCATTTTTTGGCGTAAAATGCGTTTTCCAGAATTATTAGTTTTATAAAAACAGCAAGTTTAGTAACTAATAATGTTAGGTTTAATTACCTTTTAAGTGACCCAGCAGCCTTTTACTGCAGATTATAGTATTTTACTGTCGAAAGAAAATAAAAAATAAGAAATTGCATTTTAAGCAAAAATTAAATTACTTAAACTTTATTTCACTGACTCAATGTTAATATTAACCATATATACACTTATTAATAAGACTAAGAACATATTGAAATGCTATTATTGTGTTTGCAACAAAATTGGAGGAATAAAGGTTTGATTGTGATGTAATATTAATATAAGGTTATACACAATATGGTGTCGCGACGTTACCTCGAAATTATTACTTCGAAAAACTATACGTCGAGTTAATATTTCGAAAACCATAACCTCGTGTAACGCTTTCTTTTTTTTCAGGGGAAGAAAAGTCCTCAATTAGCCAATTTAGTAATTTTATACAAGTTCCATATATATTTACAACTTATCTGCACTACAATTAAAAACTCGCCTTTCCCCTTCTACCCGCCTATTTGGGGAAACAACAGGTTAGATCTCTAGAGCCGCTACTGAAAATAAAAAAAAAACAACTAAATTTTTTGTAGGCTTAGCTGGGCCGCCAAATTCTCTTCAAGTTTTTCTCCTTTCTTTTTAATTTTTTTGCCAGGGGGAATTTTTGTCTTATTACGCTTCTGAATCGTGCTGGGCGCCAGACCCTACTTAGGTCGCCCCTGGTTGGAGTAGAGTTCAATCGAACTCAATCGAACTATTAAATGCTATTTTTTTAAGGCGTCGCCGGCCCATTATTTCCTCGATCCGGCGAGAATCTCCAGGTTCAGGATCGCCTAAGCTGGCAAACTTGGCATAATGATTTGCTTGGAGGCTTGTTTATTAATTCTCTCTTGCCTACTAATTTACGAGATGCTACCCTAATTCATGCTCCCATGTAGGCTAATTTCTTTTCGTGTCTCTTTCACTGCAAGCACAGAGGAACCTTTACTCGATCGTGCACATGTTACAATCTACGGCTCCCCCGACCGGTTACACATGATCAGGTGGAGCAAATTGCACGCGAGAAATATCCTAGAACAAGTATCTGTTTTCCAACGCTCGAATCCGCAGCAATCTCAAACCCGCAAAGCTATCGTCAGCTTGCAAGCAGGCTTCTAGGCTTCCTTTGCCTTCTTTTTCGGCCTCCTTTTCGTATCCTCGGACAAGCACTTTTTCTTGCCTTGCTTTACGTCTGAACTCGCCACGCAGTTTTCTAGAAGTGACTCTATCCCGTTACAAGCTTTACGATAAGTCCTCCGGCGGCGCTACTAGACTATCGCAGCGGCGCTGCTTGCCTCTCAACTCGGCGCGAGTTTTAAATATAACTTGTTAACGTTTGGTCTCCCGTAGAGCCCATGACGTTACACTCGATTCAACATTACCTCAAATGATAATTACCTCGAAAAATTATTTGTTTTATATTTATTGTAAAAAGAATAAAATTATCTATAAAATTATTTACCTATAGGAAAAATAAGGCAGATGAAAGGAATGATTGATTACTTTGCTATTGTCATTAGGTTGAAACGGATTGGTGGATTAAAGTAAACCGATAATTTTATTGTAAATCTTGCTGGACTAAACGTACGTTAATATATTTATAAGAACAAGTTTTCTTGCTTAAACAGTTCTAAATAGATTACAAGTGTATAAGAATTTTTTTCATTTTATTAGTATCACATATTGATTACAACTTTCAGTTTTGAATATTTTTATTAGTATTATGCTTAAATTGAGGTAATTCTTTGATTTTATCTATCTTAAAACAATGTCACTCCAGTATGTTAAAAGTAGTAAAGGAAAAAAACAATTGTTATATCAAGGTCATCTTTTTGCACGTGAAAAAGAGTACAAAAATGTTACATTCTGGCATTGTATTAAGTATGAATCGGAGAAATGCAAAGGTCGCGCTCGAACAACTGAAAATAGAATAATATTTCATAATGAGTTACATAATCATAAGGTATCTTCTGAAGAACCAGGGGTAAAAAAAATAGATTTGTTAATAAAAGAAAAGGCAAAGACTAGTAAAGATTCAGCATATGATATTATAGGCTCCGTATCAGAAAATATTCCACAATCTATTAGAGCTAAGATGCCAACCATTTCATCATTAAATAGAAGTATACAAAAAGAGTAAGATCATCTGTTTCTCCATTCCCGCTGTGCCCTATATCTTCAAAAGAATTAATTATAGTATCACCGTATGACAAATTTTAAAACGAACAGTTTTATCAAGGGTCAACAGATGTTAATAGTGGAACAATATATGTGTTTCCCACGAATCGAAATTTAGAAGTATTGAAAAATTAGATTATTGGTTTACAGATGGAACATTTAAATCACCTCCTTTATTTTATTTTCCAGTGTTCACTGTGCATGTAACTGTTCTAAATACCCTTTTACCATTAGTTTACCTTCTCCCTGATAAAAACATTTGACTTATTGCACCGCACTTAATAAATTGAGTGAGATGAGATCCGGCTTACACTCAAAGTCTGTGATGTTGGATTTTGAAAAGGCTCAATTTATGGCGTTTCATGAAATATTTCCTAAAATTGAGGTAAATGGTTGCTTCTTCCACTTATACCTAAATATTTGGAGAAAAATTGAAGGTACTAATTTGTAAAATTATTATGAAGATATTGCAAACCCAGATTTCGCTACAAACATTAGAATGTTGGCTGCGTTAGTATTTGTACCACCTTCTGATGTGGTTGCGTCTTTTGAACAGTTGGAAGCATTTGGATTTTTTTTTAAAACATGAGGAAATTTTGCGCGATTTACTTTCATATTTTGAAAATACTTACATAGGGCGTCCATGTAAAAAATCGCGTAAACTTTCATTATTCAAGATCGAAATGTGGAATCAATATAATAATGTATTAACCGATATGCCAAAACCAAATAATGCTATACATAGAAGGATGGCATAATTCATTTGTTGGTCTGCTTCAAGGACATCATCCAACAATTTGGAAATTTATTGATGCATTGAAAAAAGAACAAGGATATGTTTATTTAAAAATGGACCAAATAAATGCACATCCTTCAAATGACAAAAAATTTTAATGAAAAATATATAAAAATACTGCCGAAAATATTAAATCTATAATAAACCAATAGAAACAAACTTCATTAGTGGATTTTCTATTAGGCTTTTAATATAACATTAAATTACAAAAAGTATAAGTAATATATATTTTAAGCATGATCCAATTTCTAAATTTCAAATTTAAAAAATCATAATATTCTTAATTAAAAACAAAATAATAAAAAACTTAAAACTATGAAAAAAAGAGATAAAAACCAAAATAAATCCAAAAATAATTGGAATATGACAAAGATCTACCTCCTCGCGGTGTATTCTGGATTAAAACAAAACGATCTTTATTTATTTCTATTGGCACAAGTAATATTAAATTTTTAATTTCATTATAAATAAAAATAGGTTAGACGAATTAAATCTTAACTTTGGGTATTAGCATTTTCATTTGATTAAGAGTCATAAAGTTTTAATGGTTACACAAAATGAGAGAATAAAACTTTTTTGATATAACTGTTTTACGTGTTAAGGGTTTTGAAATTATTGCTTCGAGCTTACGATTTTCGGGGTACTATTTGTTTCGAGGAAATGGTTTTCGAAATCATGCCTTTCGAGGTGATGTCGTCGAACCAATTAATAAAAATACCACTTTTCATATTTATGCTGCATTTGAACTTAACCTATTAACGCCAAGAATTTCTGAATTTTTACTAGGTTTTCAATGTAATTATTTCGTGTGATATCAGTTTGAAATAAATTTGCAATGGCTATATTTTTCCATAAAATTTCATGCTTTTTTAGAATCCGTAGACAAAATTACGATTAGACTTTAAGGAAAAAAAATATAGTCGGATTAAGGATGAAAAACGAAAAAATTTTCTAATACAAAAATTCTCTCGACATTTTTCAGAATGTTATTGCAAAGGATTCATCTTTAAATCATGGCCAATAGTGAAAACTACTTGAAGTTTAATAAGGTTATTTTAATAAACATTTAACCGCTCTTATTTAACAAAATGGCGACAAAGTTGTAAAAATTTTATAATATCGGTCCTTATTTCTTTTTTCAAAAACAATTGAGATTAATGAAAATTATCAGAGAGTAACAATACCCTAGAATTGATTGAAGAATACTTTTAAAATATTTAAGAATTTTTGGCCAAATTTTTGGAATATTTTTTTATTTGGCCTCTAACAAAATTAAAAAATTAAAAAATTATCTCAAAAATATCTGAAAAAATGTAACAGCATTCTTCAATGATTCCTAAAAAATTGTTACTATGAGAAAAGTTTCATCCAAATCTTTAATTTTCGAGAAAAACAATATTAAAATTTTATGTAAGTATACATAGAAAAAAATTAATAATTTTTTTCTTGAAAACTGAAGATTTCGATGAAAACTTCTTTATTATAAAACTTTTTTAGAAATCATTGAAGAATGCTCTTAAATTTTTTCAGATAATTTTAAGATACTTTTTGATTTTTTTGAAAATTGCCATATCAAAATATTCATACAATGTCTCCAAAAAATCTTTAAAATATTAAGAGAGTATTCTTCAATCATTTCTAAGAAATTTCGTTTCTTAGAAGATTTTCATTAAACTCAATAATTTTTTAAAAATGAAATAAATGTTGATATTTATGCAATTTTTAAATTTTCGCCGTCATCTGTTAAATAACAGTTGTTAAATATTTAGTAAAAACATTTTCTATAAAACTTCAAGCAGTTTGTCCACCATTGGCTATAGTTCGAGATGAATCATTTGCAATATTATTGCGAGAAAAAATCGAAACATTTTTTTTAGAAAATTGTTACGTTTTTCATGCTTAAATTAGTCATATTTTTTTCCTTGAAGTCTAATTGTAATTTTACCTACGGGTTCTGAAAAAGCTTGATATTTTACGTCAGAATGTAGTCATTGCAATTTTTTTTTTTGAAACTTATAACACATGATATAATTGTATTGGGAGCTTAGTAAAAATTCAGAAAGTTTGAGCGTTAATAGGTTGTTAATTTCATCGTAAAAAGTACATGCATTTTTACGTTAAAAATGAGTACCAACGCGATGCAATGAAGTTAATTTTTAGAGAAAACAACTTGGTATCTAGTTGTGTGTACTTTAAGTTGCTTTGTTTCCAAAAATTTTTTTTAGAATTTTCGTTCAGTTATTATTTTTCCACCATCTTACGATAAATAACTTGATCCTTGTTTGTAATGGTGCCACCCTGGAAGTCTCATTCAAATCTTGTTATTTCCTAATAGATAAATCACACAAGTTATTTTGACTACTTTTTAATCTCGATTAAAAGAAAAAAAATTATGATTAAAAGTAGAATTTTTTATAAACAAAGTTAGAAGCTACTATAAAGAAACGGACCAAGCTAATTACTGCAAGATGGTGGGGAAACATAAATTAAACGGAAAATTTAGAATAAAGACTTTTTCAAATAATGCATCTCAGAGTACACACAAGCAGTTACCAAGTAATTTCTCTAAAAACTAACTTCTTTGTATCGCGGTTGTACTAATTTTTACCGTAAAAATGTATGTACATTTTGCGATGAAATTAAGTCCAAACGCCACATAAATGCGATATATATATTAATTACAGTTAACTATAAGTTAACGTAATTAGAAGCTGTAGTATTTCCGTCACATTTAAGCTCGTTTTCATCGTCATAATATTTGCAATTCATTAATAATCCTTATGAATATATTTAACTGAATCTGTAAGAAATTTTTTTCGTTAATTAATCAACCGTAATTGATGTTTCGGTTTCTTCAGACCTATTATTGAACGAAAATCGAAGCTGAGTGAATTAGGTCAGTTATTCTTTCACGCTCACAGCATTACTCTCCATCCTACTGCCATATACACACATCTTCGATTGACTTATAAACTAATTTGATACAATTATATCCTAGTACGTCTATGTTACTGTTCGCCAATCCAATTCCCAAATTTTTCGCTCCTCGTGCTCAACGAATAAGATATTCTCAATTTCTACCCTTACTACCTTTTTAATAAAAGATTTTAGGAAAAAGTTTAATAAAGGTTTTTTTACTCAGAACCGACTGATCTATTTGGGGTTTTCGGCTTGGTGTCCTAAGCCGGATACCCTATATGATATGAATAGAGGGTTTTATATAAGGAACTCACTTCAAAATATATAATTTCAAAATATCTCTATCTAAAATATATTTTTTATTAATTTAAGTCTTCTTGAAAGCATAAATTGATGTATTCGTAGACTTCTAAATAGGAGAGATTGGGAAAAATGATCTCTCTGTGAAAAAATCCATTGCAGTGATGGTATTATCGATTTTCACGTAGCAAAAATGTTATGTAACTAAGATCATATATTACTTAACATTTGAGTGTTGTCGCCAAAAATTAAATTGTTAAAGATGTTTTGAAGTAATCAATTTAACCCTTTAAGGACGGGACGAAAGCTTCTATTATATCATTTTCGGTACTAAATATTGTAACGTTGCATTCCCGCAGCGTTACAATAGCTGCCATCTAGCGGTTTGCTAATCTCAAGCGCTAGATAGGCGGGTCATGTGCGAACTAGGAAATAATCAACTGATGAGTTATTGATCTAGGATCGAAAACTTGTCGGCCCCTAGTGTTCGGCGATGGATGTTGCGAGGCGCGAGGACAGGCGCAGGGCCTTATCTGTTTCCGCGAGCAACCCCGACACACGTAATTTAGATGTCAGAGGTGACACAGAGTGCCATAATTGTACCTCGCCGCCGATACGCGTTTCCGCGACTTCATTGACAGCGGCCACTACAAGATTGTCATAAAACAAAGTGCAGCGACTGGCAGAGAGCTACGAACCCATACCGGACAGCGAGGCACACCAGCCCTAAGGGCCAGCTACAAGGGTGACCAAGAGAAAGGGAGAGGGAGAGGGAGAGAGAGAGAGAGAGAGAGAGAGAGAGAGTAGCATAGGGAGAAAGAACGAGAGAAAGGAAGTGAGAAGGGAGTCAGCCCTAGAGCGGAGATAAGGGTGAATATTCGTTGTGTACTTCTAAAGTCTTGTGCCGTCCCGGGATGTGCTAGGGCTTTAGGGTTCGTAGCACCAATCGATCTTATAGGAGACCACTGGCCCTGCTAATCTCTAAAGGATGACCGGGCAACCTAGCGGAGTGGTCATTCCGTCGGACCTTCAGGGCGAATTATATCTTATGTATAGGCGCGAATAAAAGAGCGTTTCGTGATTACATAAATTCGTTACCAGTTTGACGGTCAACGTGATCGATCCTTTGAATCGAGTCAAGGCCGCAGACTTAGTACATTTTCATAGGGATTCTAGACCGGGCGCTGGTGATAGAAAAAAATGGAACAATATTTTATAGGCTGCCATTGAAAGGAGTCACATTCGCTGCCATAAGAAAAAGTTTTATGCATTTAAAAACTTTCGCAATGTATTAATGCATATCCAAAGCGCTAATTGTATTTTGAAAAAAAAAAATACTTTTTAGAACAATTCTTTACAATCTGGCATTCATTAGAAGACAATAACAGATCGCATAATACACAAAATCCTAATTGGCAGACGATTTAATTGAAGACCCAACTGAATTGTACGATATTTATTTTGAAAAAAAAAACCGATAATGGAGAACAATAAATACAACCAATGAAATATAAAATTCTGAGATATTACGGAGAATTTATTATTTCATTGGTGTATTTACATTATTTTTACATCAGCAAACAGTCTGCCTTGCCACTTTTCATGAACATCATATCAACATTAGTCTATATAAAGCTTGGTAGACTGTACAAAATTGTTCTCCCTTATAGGTTTTTTCTTAAATGAATGTGGTATAATTCAATTGAATATTCGATAAAATCATCTGCCAATTAGGATTTTGTACATTATGCAATCTGGCATTGTCTTCTAATGATTGGCGGACTGTAAAAAAATGTTCTAAAAAGCAATTTTTTTTGCAAACTAAAATTAGCGTTTTGGATATGCATTAACGGGAATCTGTACGCGTAGCGAAGGCCCAACTCCAGCCCTCCCCTCCAGCCTCAGCACCATCTATCGGCAACAGTAGGTAGCGCTGAGCGAAGTTATTATAGTCGGGGAAGTATCCCCCACCACTTGGGCATACTAGGAGTTATGCTAGGAGGGTCATCTCCCACCACGCGCTCACGCTTCTCTCTTTAGTGGTAAGAAGTAGGAAGGTGGAGGGAGAGAAAGGCGCGTGTGTGCGTCATTGTCCATGTTCCTCAAACACAAGGTTGGACAGCCTTCATGTTGGTGGGCCCAACTGGGCCCAACCTTCAAGTACATTAACTCAGTGCATATATGTGCAGCTGTTACCGATGTCACGATACGTAAAATTGAAGTGACAGAGGAAACGAAACAGCTGATTTTCATAACGAATATCATCCTTTTAGGAGTAATAACGTTACTTTCAACACTTACGTCGACGTCGTTAGGAGTAGCAACATTACTTTCAAAAGTATTATCGCAACTTTTAACAGCATCGACTGATGTGTTACAACTATACAGCAATCACTTTTCATTTAAATATTATAGCCAAAAACTTAATTGCTATTAATGACAACATTACTTTTTACAGTATTCTCGTCACTTTCACTAAATTTATTTCGACTGTTGATAATATTTCCTACTTTTTTTAACTTTAATCAGTTGGCCACAAAATTATCAGTAACATCATCACTTGTAACAGTATTAACGTTACTTTTAACTTTGTAGACCGAATTCTTAAAAATACTTACATCTATTGAAATATTAGCGCCGTGAATTTCTTTGGTATCAATAACAACATCAGTTTTTACAGAATTATCGTCACTATTACCGAATTTCTCTCAACTAATGATAATATTTCTTTAATCCCTTATGTCTATTCTACTTGTTACATAGTCATAAGTAACATCATCACTTGTAACAGTATTAACGATACTTTCAACTTTGTCGACCGAATTCTTAAAAATACTTACACCTATTAAAATATTATCGCCATGAATTTCTTTGGTATCAATAACATCACTTTTTACAGAAATGTCGTCATTATTACCGAATTTCTCTCAACTAATGATAATATTGCTTTAATCCCTTATGTCTATTCTACTCGTCACATAGTCATAAGTAACATCATCACTTGTAACAGTATTAACGTTACTTTCAACTTTGTCGACCGAATTCTTAAAAATACTTACACCTAATGAAATATTATCGCCATGAATTTCTTTAGTATCAATAACAACATCACTTTTTACAGAAATGTCGTCACTATTACCGAATTTCTCTCAACTAATGATAATATTTCTTTAATCCCTTATGTCTATTCTACTCGTCATATAGTTATAAGTAACATCATCACTTGTAACAGTATTAACGTTACTTTCAACTTTGTCGACCGCATTCTTAAAAATACTTACACCTATTGAAATATTATCGCCATAAATTTCTTTGGTATCAATAACAACATCACTTTTTACAGAAATGTCGTCACTATTACCGAATTTCTCTCAACTAATGATAATCCCTTATGTCTATTCTACTCGTCACATAGTTATTAGCAACATCATCACTTACGATAGTATTAACGTCACTTTCAACTATGTCGACGGTCTTACTAATATTATTAATTTCAGTTGCCTTACTATTATAGTGAAGCTGTAACTTACAAATCGCATAGTTTCTAGTAACAACATCACTTAGTACAGTATTATCGTCACTTTTAACTATATCGGCGATTTTTGTTATTGTAACAAAATGACTATGTACAGCAATAGCGTCACTTTATAGAAGATTTCAATGAAGTTTCGATTTGAAATACGCGCATCTTCTGTAGCAATTTAAAGTTGGAAGTTAAAATAAAGTGGTATTCATTATTCCAAATTTATAACAATTTGTCTGCAAGCCCTGAAAAAGTATTTGACATAAATTAGTCCTCCACGTGAATTCCACAAGATTTCTACGAAGTCTCAATTAAAAAATCGCATATCCTCAGTATTAGCAGCAAAATAAAAGCCCAAACATCGTTGATTTCACTGTTAAAAAATGTTTAACAAATTTTCTACAGGCCTAAAAAAAAGGTTGCTCTAAATTATCTCTTTGCTTACATTACAGAAGAATTCTACGAAGTATCAGTTCGAAATTCGCAAATCTTCTATAGCTGCAGCAAAACAGAAGCTCAAATATTTTGGATTTCACGGTTAACAAATTTATAACTATTTATGTGAAAGCTAAAAAAAAATCATGACATAAATTATCCCTCTCTATGCATTACAGAAAAATTCTACGAAATTTCAATTAAAAATTCGAAAATCATCTGTAGCTGCAGCAAGACAGAAGCTCAAATATTTTGGATTTCACGATTAACAAATTTATAAATATATATGTGAAAGCCTAAAAAGAATCATGATATAAATTATCCCTCTGCGTGCATTACAGAAGAACTCTACGAAATTTCGGTTAAAAATTCGCAAATAATCTGTAGCTGCAATAAGATAGAAGCTCAAATATTTTGCATTTCACGGTTCACAAATTTATAACTACTTATGTGAAAACCTAAAATAAATGATGACATAAATTATCCATCTGCATGCATTACAAAAGAATTCAACGAAATTTCGGTTTAAAATTCGCTAATCATCTGTAGCAGCAGCAAGACAGAAGCTCAAATATTTTGGATTTCACTATTAATAAATGCATAAAAACTTTTCTGCAAACCTAAAAAAAATCATGACAAAAATTATCCCTCTGCGTGCCTTACAGAATAATTTTACGAAGTTTTAGTTCTAAATTCGCCAATCATCTCCCAATAGCAACTTTGCTTTATGGCTCTTTCTCTGTCAAACTAATCCCATTTATATTTTCTTTTCATTAATATAAACTGGGAAATACAACAATTAATGCAATGGAAGCCTCTGTTTATTAGGTATACTGCTTCCAGATTCCTAAATTTATTCACTGTATGCTCTATTACTTGTAAAATATAGAATTTATGAATCCTTCTCATATTTACACATCTACATGATTTTAATATAATTTTTATTAACTATTTGATTAATATTTTACAACTTTTATGCCCAAAATTGCCTGCAAGCTTCTCATTCGCAAGGATTTGTCTAGAAATTCATAACTTTTTCCACCTTTTTTATTACTGGTACTCCCAATAGCAACTTTGCATTATGGCTCTTTCTCTGGCAAACTAGCCCCATTTATATTTTCTTATCATAAATATAAACTGGGAAATACAACAATTAATGCAATGGCAACCACTGTTTTTTAGGTATAGTGCTTCCAGTATCCTAAATTTATTCACCGTATGCTCTATTACTTGTAAAATATTGAAATCAAAAATTCTTTTCATATTTACACATTTATATGACTTTATTATAATTTGGATTAGCTATTTGATTTATATTTACAATTTTTATACCCATGTATTTCTCTGGTCTTCTGGCAACCGTGAAACTCATTACACATTATTTATTAAGTCTAAGAGTATAGCGTATAATTTTCAATTACCTTAATAGTTGATCAATTATCTTTGACGTAGACCTTCCATTGCCAAGTTGTTACGAACACAATCAGACCAGTCAGCTCAATCCTCAGCAACACACACACACACACAACACACACGACAGAATAATCATATTCTTCACTGTAGTCTGGAAAAAAGAAACCCTACAAAGTACGACAATTAAAGTATAAGACATTCTATTCTATAGAATAGAATGTTATACTGATCTAATTGTCGACTCCCTCTGTCATAACATTTCAAATGTTTATTTGAAATGATGACAAAATTCTAGTCACTGCACAATAAATACACTTTACAGCACACAAAAACACATTTTTGGAGAATTCACACTATCATAACCACAAATGACTAATAACTTCACTAAATTATTTAAACAGCACGTTGGATTTATAATATAAATCTAATCAGTAGCACTAACAATAATTCCCACACACATGACATTTTAATTTTTAACTTAAACTTATACCGGTTCTACACTATACCGGCTCTACGTTGAAATTCGCGACTATTTCCATGTCCGCTTGACAGTGAAGAAACAGCTGACGCGTGTCTATGAACCCACGTGCTCACACACCCTCTTGTGTGCCAGTCAAGCTAGCGACGCTACTATCCGCACAGTGTTTTCACATGTTTATTTCTCCTCTCCTAAAGTTCAAAAAATTAAAAAAAAAATATAATATCAGCTCCTTCATCTGCACATTCGATTCATCCTAGCCTGTCGTCAATTAAAGCTGTTGATGAATTTTGGTAAATTATAATTTAGTGAAATGCATAGAATTTTCAAACTGTATGCCGACGGCAAAAATCATGCTATCTCTTGCCAAACAGAACGACTGTAATTCTTATCCAATTGTGATAAAAATAGTACGAGTACAATCCCCCATTCAATTCAGAGTGGTCTTCGTTCACAGATTTGCAATAAGTGTTATAGTTTTTTTACTATTTACGGTAGAAGTCACGAATGCGCGACAACTCCGGTCACCGTTTGATTCGCTTTGTACGTTGCACACTCGTGACTTCTAACGTAAATAGCGAAAAAACTATGACACTTATTGAAAATCCAAGAACGAAGATCATTCTGGAATAAACCAAAGATTATATTCGTACAATTTTTATCACAATCGGATAAGAATTACAGTCGTTCTGTTTGGCAAGAGATAGCATGATTTTTACCGTCGGCAAACAGTTCGAAACTTCTATGCATTTCACTGTATTATGATTTACCAAAATTCATCCACAAGTTCAATTGATAAATGGCTGAGATCTTTCGAAAGCGCAGGATAATGACTTGACGCCATATTTTTTTCAAAATTGTTGATCATTTAGGAGATCAGAAAATCAAGAATAAAGCCGCAATACGCATGGTAATGTTGGGAACACGGCAGAATCACACAAGTGTGTGTGTGTGTGTGTCCATGAGTCAAACACTAGCGTAAGCGTGTCTGAGCTGCTCTTATTTACAGCAACGTGACGCTTGCGGTGCGCTTTCGACTTCTTCTCTATTTATCAGATGGAAGATGAGACAAATACATCATGAAAAAAATGTCAATGAATTGCTATTTCACGCTCTTTCCAATGATCCTGGATACTCGTGAATTGAAGCAGTGGATGAATTTTGGTAAGTGATAATATAATGAAATGTAGAGAAGTTTCAAACTGCACAGTCGACGATAAAAATCATGACATCTCTTGCCAAAAAAAAAACGATGGTAAATCTTACACGATTGGGATAACAATAGTACGAATATAATCCTTGATTTATTTCTGAGTGATCTTCGTTCACGGATTTGCAATAAGTGGGATAGTTTTTTTACTATTTACATTAGAAGTGGCGAGTGCGCAACAACTCCGTTCACCAGTTGACTCATTTTGTTTGTTGCGCACTCGCGGCTTCTACTGCAAATAGCAAAAGAACTGTGACTCTTATTGAAAATCCGTGAACGAAGATCACTCAGAAATAAATCAAGGATTATATTTGTACTATTTTTATCCCAATCGTGTTAGATTTACCGTGGCTTTTTTTTGGCAAGAGATATCATGATTTTTACTGTCGACCGTGCGGTTCGAAACTTCTTTGCATTTCACTGTATTATCATTTACCAGAATTAATCCATTACTTCAATTGACGAGTATCCAGGATCATTGGAAAGAGCGTGAAACAGCAATGGATTGACAATTTTTTCATATGTTAATTGTCTCATCTTCCATCTGATAAATAGAGAATAATTCGAAAGCGCACCGGAAGCGTGTCACGTTGCTGTAAATAAAAGCAGCTCAGACACGCTGACGCTAGTGTTTGGCTCACGGACACACACACACTTGTGTGATTCTGTCGTGCTCCCAATATTACTATGCGTATATATTGCGGCTTTATTCTTGATTTTCTGGTCCCCTAAATGATCAAAAATCTTGAAAAAAATATGGCGTCAAGTCACTATCCTGCAGTTTCGAATGATCCCAGCCGCTTATCAATTGAACCTGTGGATGAATTTTGGTAAATCATAATAGAGTGAATGCACAGAATTTTCGAACTGTTTGCCGACGGTAAAAATCATGCTATCTCTTGCCAAACAGAACGACTGCCATTCTTATCCGATGGTGATAAAAATTGTACGAATATAATCCTTTGTTTATTTCGGAGTGATCTTCGTTCTTGGATTTTCCATAAGTGTCATAGTTTTTTCGCTATTTACGTTAGAAGTCACGAGTGCGCGATAATTCCGGTGACCGTTCGACTTGCTTTGTTCGTTGCGCACTCGTGACTTCTAACGTAAATAGCGAAGAAATTATTACACTTATTGAAAATCCTTGAACGGTGATCACTCTGAAATGAATGGAGGATTATATTCGTACCATTTTTATCAAAATCGGATGATAATTACCATCGTATTTTTTGGCATAAATTTGCGTGATTTTTACCGTCAGCCGTGCATTTCAATGATTTTTCATTATTAGAACTAATCCATAGTTTTGATAAAAATGCTAATTTTTATTGTGGCCAAGAAAACCAAATAAAAATTGCAGAATTATCATAGAAAATTATCTACTCTCCCCTTCTTTTCCCCTCAATCCTTTCAGCGCAGGCAATACATTGCCGGCCGCGGAGAGGGGAGATAGGAGGAGAGTGAAAGGTGGGTTCGCTTCCCCTTAGATGCTGGAGTGGGGAGCCAAGCTAAGTTACGATGTTCTCTCTGCTTTGCCGGCTTTGCGTAAAATTTAACAAATTCTTCAAATCTTGCGCCAAACGAAACGGCCTCATTTCTTGACCGATTTTCATGTTTATGGACTTTTTGAACTCGCAAGAAGATTATCTAGTGATCTTCGTTGGCCGATTTTTAAAAAATTGAAAAAAAAAGTGGAATTTGAAAAATCGGCCAACCAAGATCACTAGATAATTTTCTTACGTTTTCAAAAAGTCTACAAACGTGAAAATCGGTTAAGAAATGAGGGCGTTTCGTTTGGCGCAAATTTCGCTCTGTAATGTCGATATACGGATTCCCTTTAATATATTGGGAAAGTTTTTAAATGCATCAAACTGTTTCTTATGGCAGCGAATATGACTCCTTTCAATGGCAGCCTGTAAAAAATTGTTCCATGTTTTTCTGTCACCAGCGACCCGTCTATTCGCGACCTTACGTACACAGTGGGAAATTGAATCGTGTGTGGTTCGGCTATTTTCACTCTGTAATTTAACATGGAAAATGATATACTACACTATAGTTAAAAGCACACACGATTCAATTTCCCACTGTGTACTCGCATCAAAACAATCCGGTTCGTTTGGTGTGAAGGAGTACGCAGGAACTCAGTTAGTGCGGACAATAGTAGAGTAACTTGCACGCGCGAGAGTAGGGACTTATCCGCGTGATGTCCCGTAGTAGTTTGCTTGGGAATCCACCGGTGGCGCGCGGAATACCACGCGACTCAGTGGCTCGAATTTATAAACCAAACTAAGATCGAATCTCAGCTTAGCAATTTCTTAAGGCGAAGATCGAGCTTAGCACTGTATTGAAGGTTAAAGTGAGACAATTGATCTTAGCTAAGACCGTGCTAAGCTTAAGTTTCGTTTATAAATTCGGGCCAGTGGATTCCGTTGCGAACGCTGACTAGTGACTCGAGCGCGAGGCTAGCTACTACAACTACGTCATCGGGACTTCAGCCGCGTCCGCACAGCTTAGGCCGCGCTTACAATAGGGACATCGTGTGATTATTATTTAAGCAGCATTGTAGAGAAAGTGATTATTATAATTGATACGAGATTTGGAATAAAGCGAACTTGACAGAAATTAGGCGTAATTATTATTAGCGTCTCTTCCCCTAAAAACGCGTATGAGGGTTAGAACCCCCTATGTAAAAATAAATATTCTGTTCGTATTTTATAATACCTCGAAGGCGCCCGGGTCTTAAAGGAAGTCGTCTATTGCGACGCGAACGCGATCAGTGAGGGATCACTCCTCCCTCCTCTTCTACTCTACCCCTTGAGATAGACAGTAGCGTCACAATATATACATGAAAAAGCATCGTAAAAATATTTTGAAATAGTGATCTTGAATGCATAAAATCACAGCTTCGAATACCATTATCAGATTTGACCAACAAAGTTAAGTGGAAAAGTTACATCAGAAATAGTAAAAAAAATAATATACATTTTTTCAAATTATTTCTCAAAAACTTCATGTTTTTATTATAAACAAGGTTATAGAAACTATTGCAACCATGATTATATGTGGCAAATTTATCATTTCCAAAAAACGCTAAAGCATAAATAGAAAAATTCAAGATGGCAGATTGAAAAGAGTGCGGTTTAAAGGTGAAAATATCGTGAAATACGTATTTTTTTTTAAATTTCTTAATGTTTTTCTTGCTCACGATCTTGTAAGTAACTTACAATTATTTATTTTTTGAACTTACAGAGTAAAATTGGTCAATCGAAACATGATACAGAAGTATACAGGGTGTATCAGCATTGATGATTTTAATCTTAACCACAAATTCCTGAGCATAAAGTGGGTCGAAAAGTTATGTACCATTGTATTCATAAAAGCATCATCACTGGGACAAATCAATTTTAAACCGATTAATCAGGGCTTCGATTCAACGGAAAATAACATTACTCTCACATTCGTTGAAACTTCCCTTTCGGCGAACAAAAGAAGCTCGTATACTTTTCACCGGTAGATATCAACAAGTCAGAATACGGTTCTTGAAAAAAGAGTCATCTCTATAATAATCATGTCTATGGTTGTTGTATGTTTTATTCTTAGGTTGGTAGCGCTTAGTTAGAAAGGAAATGACGTGAAATATAACCAGGTTCGAATTAAAAGCGAAAGTAGCAGAAGTATATATAAGTATTTGTAAAGTGAAGTTATTTTAAAACACTTGAGAATGGTTATTCTACCTTCTTGGTAGCAAGGATCATATATTACATTGAAATATCAGCTATTTACATTTCTGTTATATTGCATTTTGATAAATATGCCAAGAAAATAAGAGAAAGGAGAATTATTAAACGGGTCTATTGTCTTTATTAAGTTAAGAGATTCATAATTTGCATTATCATTTGATTATTATAGAAAGAGTTAATACTTTGTGATGATTTAATTTCAGGTATAAATTTCTTATTGCTACATCAATTATAAGTTCAATTTCAATTTGACGACAACCGAATGGATTACTAACAATGAAAGCTGGCACAACAAAAGTCCAATTTAAAATAAGTAAAGTGTAAAGTGAAATGTTGAGATAGGAATCTGCACATTGCAAAGCTGACTCTTCACTAACATTAAATATCATTATGTATTTAATGAAAGGTATAATTATAAGCTTAAATTATTCAATCTAGTTTGAGTGATTATATTTAGAAGTGAATATCTTATATATACTGTTTATGAAAAAAATATTTGCCATATACTATTTATGTAATAGGTCTAAAAATATTCCATAAAGAATTTTTTTGTTTTAAATAGAGCTGCTGAACTAGTAGAATCATTTGACTCCTTATACACTGTCTTACTAATGAAACGTTTTACTGACTGTTTTAAAAGCTATTAACTTGTCTGTATTTATTGATCTCTAAACCCAATAAATTTTTTGTAGTATCATTTTGATCGACATGTTGACTGTTTTATATGCATCATAACTTTGCAGACAACCAAGAGTTCAATGGCTTTAATTAGTGCCTATTTGTAGTACTGCTTATTCGATGAAACAATAATCATAGCAAATTGCTTAGTGAATATTAAGAATTTATTTTTTGGAAGTGTAAAGCTGGTAGATTAGTTGAAAAGTCAAGCCCAAACTTTGCGGACACTTAGTAACAAGGTGATGATAGATTGAATATATTAAGGACTGATTTGCTTCACAAGGATGTTACAGTATTATCCAGATAAGTATTTCATTAATTATATTTATATATTTTTATAGATTATACGAAAAGTTACTACATTATAATAATTTCTTTTTAGATATCAAGTTCTGTATTGACTTAAATCTTTCAATAATAGTCATAAGTTGTAATCTATCATTATAAGCTTCAATCAGACAGTAAATGAAGGAATCGGGAAAGAATGCAATTTGTTGGAAGAATAATCCAATATATTTAATAATTGCCTTTGCACATACATGATAAGCTGCTTCTTTTATGAAATAATTACTACGTCTATTAAGTGTACAAGATCTTTCATTAAATAATTTACTTGAGTAATATGATAATACGTAAATATCGAATTTTAACTAATCAGTGTCAATAATAATAAAGTTATTGAACTTATATATTAATCAACCAAATTATCTTCACCAATATTCACATTATCTGAAATTAAAAACTCAATGTTTATTAAGAGCATGTAAGTATCTTTTCCTTTAACAATAGAAATATTGAACCTTGTTGTTCGTTTAATAAATTTTCAATTTTTGCCATGAACTTCTTATTTGCTAAGAGTGACTCTGTCATAAAATCATCTATAATTTTTTCTATCGAAGGCTGTGATAAATCTTCAATATTTTCTAATCTGCTCCAATTTTCTTCAAGCCATTGGTCAAAAACTTTGTCACTTTTATCTTTATTGCTGTTACTTATAGTTAAATCGTTATTTAATTGCTCTACTTCTATAGTTGTTATTTTAATCAATTCTATTAATTTTACTGTAAAATTAAACATTAATAAAAACAATATTACATATATATAAATTCGTGATCTAGATTATATAAGAATAGTAATTATAAAAAGTAATCAAATTAATTAACTATTACTTACAGATAAATTTTTGAAATTTAGCATGATTTCCCATTAATTCATGAATACTTCTGTGATATCTTTCTATATCATTATTTGTTCTTTTTTTTAATTTAAACACTGATATGCTTTTTTTTTGGGGATGAATAATCCATGTTCTTTTAATATACTTCAATAGAGGATTAAGAATCCTGCTGTATTCTGCATTTCCTTCAATCTCTCTTGTAATCATATGAAAATAAATCATAATAAAATTACTCGGTAATAAGGGAAGATTGTACATCTTTCTGATTATAATGTTCATATCACATTGAGAAGATAAATCTAATTTTTTCATAGTATCAAAAACTTTTAGCTTCCTGCAATATTTTCTTACATTCTGGAAAAATGTTGTATTAATTAATATACTGAAAATGGTTTATCTTTATTATAAAGTTTCATCTTACATAAATATAATGAAAATAACATCCGGTCAGTGAAATACTTGGAAAAACTGATTTTAACGCATTTCGTAAAGCTTTTTCATAATCTGTTGTTACAGACAATAAATTCATTTTCTTGAAAAGCGTATTTTTGATATGTGCGAAAAGCTCAGTGTAGGCTGATTGGTTTTTCTTATTCATTAATATCCATAAGAATGGAATAGCCTGCACGAAAAGTAATTAAAGGGGTATTATAATTTATCTCCGACCCAAATGAATAGCGAAAATTGTTACTAAAAACATTTAAATTATAGGATTTCATTTAAGCTTTGTTCGCGTTGCTTGCACTTTTCATTAAATGTGTACACTTCGTGTGACATATAATATACACTTTTAATGAAAAGTGCAGAAAGTGCATGCAAAAACAACCAACCTTTTGATATCAATACAATATCAATTTTTTTTTTTTAATAATACTTTTGGTCACAGTTTTTTCACAATTAAAAATTAATAATTTATAAATTCTCTTTAGCGGATATTGCTTCCATACTACAGTTATATTTGAATCATATAATTACTTTATCATTTTTTTCTCCCATTATCGTTACTAACTGGTAAGCGTTATCAATTTTGGGGACACATTGGTACGTCGCATCAATTTTTAAATTTGCAGTTGTCTCCATTTTCATACATAATTCTCTTTCATAAAGTAAAATAGATACTCGATCCTTATTTCTTATTTGTTCTACTTCTAAATTTAATTTTTTATTTTTAAAGAGAAAATATGTGATATTTTTCCATTTTTCGTGGCTCATAACTGCTTCAATGCTGCTTAATTTACCAGGGTTTGGTGCATTAAAGTTAGATCGGCTATACTCTAAGCATCTTTTAACTTTTAAAAAGGGCAAAGATGCAGCAGTAGCTGGGTCACTGAAATAATTCCTTTCTTTTGCGTTCATCCATACATATATATAGTTAAAACTAAGCAATAGAGCTGTTTACTTAAAAAAATCATTGAAATCAAGTTTTGAGGGGAAACGTAAAATTAAGAATTGTATAGCCGAATATAAAGATACTATTTAATCACACATATTTATGTTTACTTACCTAATTGCACATTTATTATAAGCATTTTTAGCTGTGTATTCGTGATTCTTAATCAAACTCAGGGCCTTAGCTTTAAAATTTGACCTATTTAAATAATTTGGATCACGTTCATGATTGTGCATCTGTATAGGTAGTAATTGATCATTTTCATTTAATTTTGCCGTTCCCTTACAATTTTTTTTAATACACGTTAAATATCTGTAAACAATTTATACAGATAATATTAGATTGCATGATGTGATGTTAAATTAAAGAAGTAAAGAAGCTTTTACAATAAAATTACCTTATGCAAGTTCCATCTTTTCTTTTGCTGATTTTGTTTTTATGGTATACAAATCCATCTTCGTACAAAACGTTTGAAAGCTTTCTAGCTCTTAATTTTTCCATGTTTTTTGTGAACAAATTAAAATTATCTTTATTTCACAGGGGTTAAACAAAGTAGATAATGAAGTTGCATATTATATATATATATAATATGCAACTTCATTATCTACTTTGTTTAACCCCTGTGAAATAAAGATAATTTTAATTTGTTCACAAAAAACATGGAAAAATTAAGAGCTAGAAAGCTTTCAAACGTTTTGTACGAAGATGGATTTGTATACCATAAAAACAAAATCAGCAAAAGAAAAGATGGAACTTGCATAAGGTAATTTTATTGTAAAAGCTTCTTTACTTCTTTAATTTAACATCACATCATGCAATCTAATATTATCTGTATAAATTGTTTACAGATATTTAACGTGTATTAAAAAAAATTGTAAGGGAACGGCAAAATTAAATGAAAATGATCAATTACTACCTATACAGATGCACAATCATGAACGTGATCCAAATTATTTAAATAGGTCAAATTTTAAAGCTAAGGCCCTGAGTTTGATTAAGAATCACGAATACACAGCTAAAAATGCTTATAATAAATGTGCAATTAGGTAAGTAAACATAAATATGTGTGATTAAATAGTATCTTTATATTCGGCTATACAATTCTTAATTTTACGTTTCCCCTCAAAACTTGATTTCAATGATTTTTTTAAGTAAACAGCTCTATTGCTTAGTTTTAACTATATATATGTATGGATGAACGCAAAAGAAAGGAATTATTTCAGTGACCCAGCTACTGCTGCATCTTTGCCCTTTTTAAAAGTTAAAAGATGCTTAGAGTATAGCCGATCTAACTTTAATGCACCAAACCCTGGTAAATTAAGCAGCATTGAAGCAGTTATGAGCCACGAAAAATGGAAAAATATCACATATTTTCTCTTTAAAAATAAAAAATTAAATTTAGAAGTAGAACAAATAAGAAATAAGGATCGAGTATCTATTTTACTTTATGAAAGAGAATTATGTATGAAAATGGAGACAACTGCAAATTTAAAAATTGATGCGACGTACCAATGTGTCCCCAAAATTGATAACGCTTACCAGTTAGTAACGATAATGGGAGAAAAAAATGATAAAGTAATTATATGATTCAAATATAACTGTAGTATGGAAGCAATATCCGCTAAAGAGAATTTATAAATTATTAATTTTTAATTGTGAAAAAACTGTGACCAAAAGTATTATTTAAAAAAAAAAATTGATATTGTATTGATATCAAAAGGTTGGTTGTTTTTGCATGCACTTTCTGCACTTTTCATTAAAAGTGTATATTATATGTCACACGAAGTGTACACATTTAATGAAAAGTGCAAGCAACGCGAACAAAGCTTAAATGAAATCCTATAATTTAAATGTTTTTAGTAACAATTTTCGCTATTCATTTGGGTCGGAGATAAATTATAATACCCCTTTAATTACTTTTCGTGCAGGCTATTCCATTCTTATGGATATTAATGAATAAGAAAAACCAATCAGCCTACACTGAGCTTTTCGCACATATCAAAAATACGCTTTTCAAGAAAATGAATTTATTGTCTGTAACAACAGATTATGAAAAAGCTTTACGAAATGCGTTAAAATCAGTTTTTCCAAGTATTTCACTGACCGGATGTTATTTTCATTATATTTATGTAAGATGAAACTTTATAATAAAGATAAACCATTTTCAGTATATTAATTAATACAACATTTTTCCAGAATGTAAGAAAATATTGCAGGAAGCTAAAAGTTTTTGATACTATGAAAAAATTAGATTTATCTTCTCAATGTGATATGAACATTATAATCAGAAAGATGTACAATCTTCCCTTATTACCGAGTAATTTTATTATGATTTATTTTCATATGATTACAAGAGAGATTGAAGGAAATGCAGAATACAGCAGGATTCTTAATCCTCTATTGAAGTATATTAAAAGAACATGGATTATTCATCCCCAAAAAAAAAGCATATCAGTGTTTAAATTAAAAAAAAGAACAAATAATGATATAGAAAGATATCACAGAAGTATTCATGAATTAATGGGAAATCATGCTAAATTTCAAAAATTTATCTGTAAGTAATAGTTAATTAATTTGATTACTTTTTATAATTACTATTCTTATATAATCTAGATCACGAATTTATATATATGTAATATTGTTTTTATTAATGTTTAATTTTACAGTAAAATTAATAGAATTGATTAAAATAACAACTATAGAAGTAGAGCAATTAAATAACGATTTAACTATAAGTAACAGCAATAAAGATAAAAGTGACAAAGTTTTTGACCAATGGCTTGAAGAAAATTGGAGCAGATTAGAAAATATTGAAGATTTATCACAGCCTTCGATAGAAAAAATTATAGATGATTTTATGACAGAGTCACTCTTAGCAAATAAGAAGTTCATGGCAAAAATTGAAAATTTATTAAACGAACAACAAGGTTCAATATTTCTATTGTTAAAGGAAAAGATACTTACATGCTCTTAATAAACATTGAGTTTTTAATTTCAGATAATGTGAATATTGGTGAAGATAATTTGGTTGATTAATATATAAGTTCAATAACTTTATTATTATTGACACTGATTAGTTAAAATTCGATATTTACGTATTATCATATTACTCAAGTAAATTATTTAATGAAAGATCTTGTACACTTAATAGACGTAGTAATTATTTCATAAAAGAAGCAGCTTATCATGTATGTGCAAAGGCAATTATTAAATATATTGGATTATTCTTCCAACAAATTGCATTCTTTCCCGATTCCTTCATTTACTGTCTGATTGAAGCTTATAATGATAGATTACAACTTATGACTATTATTGAAAGATTTAAGTCAATACAGAACTTGATATCTAAAAAGAAATTATTATAATGTAGTAACTTTTCGTATAATCTATAAAAATATATAAATATAATTAATGAAATACTTATCTGGATAATACTGTAACATCCTTGTGAAGCAAATCAGTCCTTAATATATTCAATCTATCATCACCTTGTTACTAAGTGTCCGCAAAGTTTGGGCTTGACTTTTCAACTAATCTACCAGCTTTACACTTCCAAAAAATAAATTCTTAATATTCACTAAGCAATTTGCTATGATTATTGTTTCATCGAATAAGCAGTACTACAAATAGGCACTAATTAAAGCCATTGAACTCTTGGTTGTCTGCAAAGTTATGATGCATATAAAACAGTCAACATGTCGATCAAAATGATACTACAAAAAATTTATTGGGTTTAGAGATCAATAAATACAGACAAGTTAATAGCTTTTAAAACAGTCAGTAAAACGTTTCATTAGTAAGACAGTGTATAAGGAGTCAAATGATTCTACTAGTTCAGCAGCTCTATTTAAAACAAAAAAATTCTTTATGGAATATTTTTAGACCTATTACATAAATAGTATATGGCAAATATTTTTTTCATAAACAGTATATATAAGATATTCACTTCTAAATATAATCACTCAAACTAGATTGAATAATTTAAGCTTATAATTATACCTTTCATTAAATACATAATGATATTTAATGTTAGTGAAGAGTCAGCTTTGCAATGTGCAGATTCCTATCTCAACATTTCACTTTACACTTTACTTATTTTAAATTGGACTTTTGTTGTGCCAGCTTTCATTGTTAGTAATCCATTCGGTTGTCGTCAAATTGAAATTGAACTTATAATTGATGTAGCAATAAGAAATTTATACCTGAAATTAAATCATCACAAAGTATTAACTCTTTCTATAATAATCAAATGATAATGCAAATTATGAATCTCTTAACTTAATAAAGACAATAGACCCGTTTAATAATTCTCCTTTCTCTTATTTTCTTGGCATATTTATCAAAATGCAATATAACTGAAATGTAAATAGCTGATATTTCAATGTAATATATGATCCTTGCTACCAAGAAGGTAGAATAACCATTCTCAAGTGTTTTAAAATAACTTCACTTTACAAATACTTATATATACTTCTGCTACTTTCGCTTTTAATTCGAACCTGGTTATATTTCACGTCATTTCCTTTCTAACTAAGCGCTACCAACCTAAGAATAAAACATACAACAACCATAGACATGATTATTATAGAGATGACTCTTTTTTCAAGAACCGTATTCTGACTTGTTGATATCTACCTTTTCACCGTTCTATATTGCCACCCGCACACTCGCGTAACTATACTAATTATAAATATTACCACCTGGCATCCTATATTCTAGATACTGGTGCTGTATAAAATCTATTTTCTAGATATTTTAAAAGGATCCTCGAAAGTAGCTATTAATTTGAAAATTCTGGACAATAATACGGCGTTATATTTAGATTAATTTTGAAGCTGTTTTTCTTTTCGATAACGCGACATATGAATTGGTCTAAGGTAATCAAACACAGGTATTATATTAAAAACGCCAATTATAAAATATTTTTTTATTTCTATTTATGAAAATCTTATTGTTTTTTAAAATAGAGCAGTTTGCTGCTTCATTGGAAGAGCAAAACGACTCGAAAATAGATTTCCAAGTAAAGCCATAGTCTGCTCTGGAAATTTCAAACTAAACGGAGAGCTTGAGAGATCCCTTTAACCCCTTAGCTTACAATGACGTATGAGAGACGTGATAGTTTTTCGGGGCCAAACATAAACAAAACGTCTCAGAGACGTGGTAAGTCTACCGGCCCAAATATAAACAAGACGTCTCAGAGACGTGGTAAGTCTACCGGCCCAAATATAAACAAGACGTCTCAGAGACGTCCTTGGTGTCGCTTTTGGCACGCACAATTAAAAATTAAATCGTAAGGCAAGGGGTTAAGAATATATAAGCTATTTTTTGTTGTATCACAAGACAAGTCACAAAATTAAGAATAATTTTTTGTTAATCTCATAGGTTGCAAAGGGCTGCGAAATTTCGCTTTTATCAGTTTCAAGAAAGGTCGGAGATGATTCTTATAGATTTTTATGTGCTGAACACGAAGATGACTTTGAAATTGCTGCAGCACATGAGGTTTTTTGAAATTTAGGCTTAAATGGTCAAAAAATGACTATTCATTATTTTCATGAATTTTTCTTAGAAAACTTTTTTCTTTATTTCACCATGCCTAACATAATACTATTCTTCGCCTTTAAAATTCATTTTTAAAAATAATTGTATGATTTTTTCAAATTAAGTTATACAAATTTTAATACAAGAGTTTTAATCATGCAAAGTTACCAGTTTTACCGCGTCAAACTTACTTATTGATATTAGCTAAATTAAATGGAATTCAGCATTTCCGGCTTTCTGGGGTGTCAAATTTAGGATAGGCTGCAACACGCGATTTTCGAGGAGAGGTAGGAGAGAGTGGGGCAAAATGATCCCCTTAAGGAAAAAACCTTTATAGTTTCAATATTACATATTTTACAACAACAAAACTCAGATATATGATAGACCAGACCTTAATTTACATTTCTGTACAGTCGTCAAATCTAAATTGTTAATAAATAATTATTGTGAGTAATTTAAAACAAACCTTGCAAAAGGATCATTTTACCCTAACCTATGGGGTAAAATGATCCCATACCGAATAATATCTAATTATAATCTTGTAACTAAAAATGCGTAGACAGAAATGATTTTTATCTTAAAAGATTTAAGAAATGTGTATTTCTACAATATATTTTTTGTTTTTATTAGTTAATTACTACAAGTTATGCAGGTATAATCAATATCATCTTCGTTAATACCTGCACATTCGTCATGTACCCAGCCGAGACAAGTTGTACACTGAATCCAGCCTTCTCCTGAACTTGAATTACTAAATAATTCGTAACACAGCATACATTCTGTATCGTCGTTACTACAATGACCGTAGTTTGCTTTTTTCCGATTAATCAGCTTTATTGCTTTGAGATTCTTTCCCCCGTCTTTACTTTTAATCAATTTGGCTTTTTTTGTTTCTTTTTTCTTAATTTCCGCACTAATTTGATCATTTTTTTCTTTTATTAGTTCGTTTGCGTACGTAGAACTTGACAGAATTACGGTACCACATGACCTACGTTTTCTGCTGCTTCTTCTTGACGACATTTTTGGTATTAGATGACAAACTTCGGGAGGCACAGAAAATGAAGAACTATGTTCCATAGATGTTGATTCTGCTTCGAGGACATCACAATTTAAATCTGAATCTGGGAGATCTGGAGTAGGACTTTCTAAGTTTTGTTCCTCTAAGCGTCCAGTAGTAGCTGAACTATTTTCACCTTCATTAGATTGATCCGTAACTTCAGCAGCTACAAAGTCAGTGTCGGAAAATATTTCTGGATTAAAAGGAACAATTCCAGTTTTCCTAAATCCATTAATAGCATTACATGGTGTAGTCGCTTTCAAATAAGCTTCGCAAAAAATTTTACTAATCTGGAATGTGGTAACACTCCTTCCAGGGTGATTATTTAGCCATGTTTCCAAAGCTTGATCTAGATAAGTTTTTAATGGAAACATAAGGCTGACATCTAGTGGCTGCAATTTATGAATCGTATGCGGAGGTAATACCAACAGACTAACAAATTTTTCCCTTGCAGTCAATATCACGTCTAAATTTTTTGTATGAGATAGATGCCCATCCATGATAAGGAGCACGGGATCATCTTGAGAAGGCTTAACAAAGTTTACAAAATGATCAAACCATTCTTTAAATATATCGATATTCATCCACCCACTTTCATTGCACGCAAAAATTGTTCCTGCTGGAGCCCCATCCATTAATTCAGCTTTCATACGTTTTCTATTAAATATTATCATAGGTGGTATGAAATTTCCTGATGCTGACATACAAATAACTCCTGTAGAAGATATTCCACGTTCTGCAAAGGTTATTCGTGATACTTGCTTTCTCCCCGTTTTAGCAAAAGTTTTTGAGTTTCTTCCAGGAACAGTCGAAATCGATGTTTCATCTACGTTAAAAATTCGATGAGGGGGGTATTTATACTGTGTTATTAATTCTTTTAAAAGGCCAAAGAACTTAGTGACCACAGGCTTGTTAAATGCTTGGGCACGAGCAATAGAAGTGGACTCTGGTTTACGTAAGGTGATTTCTGGGTGTCGCCTTTGGAAAAAATATAGCCAATCTTTACCAGCGGACATGTTTGCGTGGGAGAATGGATGGGGAAGATTGTTACGTTCAGCTAATTGATAGGCTAAACGTCGTAGGTCGTTCGTGGTAATACCATACATTGTCATTTCCAAATGTAAGACATGTTGGATTAACTCCTCTTCTTGCCTTTTGGTAAATACCGTCCTTTTAGAGCCAAGATATTTTAAATTATCCTTGGCCGTTACATTTATGTTTTTAAATCGACGTTTCAAAGACATCAGTGGAACATTGTAGAGTTTTGCTGATGTTTTTATTGGCATACCTTCAAGAATCGCATCCAGGGCCAATTCCATACATTTTGGATCCCAGTTTTGCCTTTGGGTTTTCCGTTTATATGTCCGCGGCATTCTAATTGTAATAAATTTAATCATTATTTGCTTGTAAAAGTTAGTAATTGGAAAATATCATAAGAGGGGGCAAAATGATGCCGGGATCATTTTACCCAACTTAAATGGGATCATTTTGCCACAAATACATTTTACAGGTTTCGCTTAGGGTTAGAAATTCAAATAAGCCGTATTGGGTTTAATCATAAAGGGAAATAAAACATCAAATATGGCGTTTTGAGTTACACATTGAAACATCTTTAAAAATATCACCATATTTTTTCCCCACAAGATTTAAAATAGGCTTACCTTATATCAAACTATAAGAAAAATTTGAAATCACCAAAAAAATTATTTGGGCATTGAAACCAGGCTTTTTATGATTGCCTAAAATATTTAGACACTAGATTGATGATATTCATTTGTTTCTAAACCAATGGCATCTATAGTTTTAGTAATTTAGCTAGGGATCAATTCACCCCGAGGGATCATTTTGCCCCACTCTCCCCTATTTCTCATAAAGTAAATAATGTATATCCAATTTTAACTGAATTCTAATATTACTATATTAAACTTTTATTGCTATCTATACAAATCTCAAATGAATCTATTTACACTGGCATCGCTTGCTAGGGTATCTCCCGACAGCCTGTACGGGAAATTTTACAATAGGTCGTCTCGTCCCGAAATTTACAAAAACTTTTCTTTACGGCGCTGCTAGTCAGTGCTTTTCGGTTAATTCGGGTTATTGCATTTCTTTTCTTTATTCATTTTTGAGTGCCAGGCCCACTATGGCCCACCCGAATGGCCTACTTTTCGTCCGAAGCACTTTTCCTTTTCCAGGTTTTCCGCGACTCTAACCTCTCTGGCCTGCCCGAGTGTCGAACTCTTTTTCTACCCGATTTTTCTTTTACTTACCGCACTTTTTACTAGCTACGTTGTCTCCTCCAGGTAGTAACACACACCTTGTCGGAGGCCGCATCGCGATAGTGAGTCTATTCGCGTACTTTAAAAGTTTGCAGGCAGAAAATTCTTTCGCAAAACTGTTTCGCCGGCTGTGCATAGTGTGCCCCCTTTTTAATTACGTCGTTTTTTTATCGGAGGAAATCCCTTTGGCGAGCATCCTCATGCTTTAAAATTTGGTTTGACACTTGGTAGGCCTATAGTCCTCGTTTCCTGGCTACTCCTTCTGGTTTCCCACTTTTATTTTCTTTTGTAGCTTGCTAAGACCACATGCTCGCGCTTCCTGCAGTTCGACAGGTAGTCCGTGCCTCACCACGTGCTCGCGGTAACGCTGAGGTCTGCGCGAAAGCTCTCGCGATACGACCAATCGTGCGCTAGACACGAAAATTCAAAATTCTTAACGTGACAAGTCCCGTCTGGATCTGCCATGTTACAAGCTATATATGAAATTCACAAGAACCTCGTAGTCGCATAACAATAATGAATTAATCAAAAACTAAGTTTAACGCGGTAAAGTGGGTTATCTTGTGAATTTCATATAAACCTATTTTAAATTTGATACTCCAGAAACCCAGAACTGCTGAATTCCATGCAATTTAACTAATATCAAACAGTAAGATTCACGCGATAAAACGGGTGACTTTACATGATTGAAACCCTTGTATTAATATTTGTATAACTTTATTTTAAAAAATCATACAATCATTTTTTAAATTCGATTTTAAAGGTAAGGAATAGTATTATGCTAGGCATGATGGAAATTATAAAAAATAGGTATCTAAGAAAAATTCATGAAAATGGTGAACATAGTCATTTTTTGACCATTTAAGCTGAAATTTCAAGAAAATTGACGTGCTACAACAATTTCAAGGCCATATTCGTTTGCAGCACACAAAAATCTACAAGAATCACCTCCCTCCCTTTCTTGAAATTGATAAAAGTGAAATTTCTTAAGCCTGTGTATTTAAACGAATGGTATCATTAGTTTTTATTAGAGACCTTCAGGGATCATTCTCCCTCGAGAAATCATTTTGCCCCACTCTTCCCAACAATTTTTTTTCCTACAAAATTCTCAGTTAATTGTTTTGTTAGACCACTTTGTATATTCAACCTGTCCTCTGTTTGTTAAATACAATATTTTCAAAGTAGTAAATGTTTTACATAAATTAAAATTATTTTATTATTTTAATTTCAGTTTGTAACTTCGTGGTGCACGACCGCTGTCTTAAGACCGTCGTCTCTCCCTGCTCCAGTATCGCGGCAAACCAAATCAAGGTAACACATTTACACTAGTTAATTTAATCTAGCTTGTAGTTAGTACATTTAACTTTTATAATCCAAACATATTATTATGTCTTTATTATAAAATTCAAAACTTTACGTATAATTTTGAATTTTTATCAGTAAATAAAATGTGTAATAATTTTTCCCATTGTGATGTGGCTGATCGCTGTAATCGTTTCCACTGCCTTATTAACTATCTTTGTATTCGATATATGGACAAAAAATGGTCGAATGGGTGACCAACAACCTAGTGCACAGAATGTCTGACAACCCTAAAAACGCTTAATATTAATAAGTACACAAACAATAATCTCATTTGATTGAAAATTAGTAATCATTGGTTTTGTGGGTCATTGCTTTCAAATCCGTACTCAAAATAAACATATAATTTTAAAATAGGGGATCCAGTATGACGGTTACCAATACCAATGATGCTACAATTAAGATGAAATTTGATAGCCTTAGGGTTTTTATGGTCTTTGATTTTAAACACCAACTCTAAATTTAGAAAAACCAAAAAAGTAAAAAAAAATACAAAATATATTTACTTAAATCATAGGGAAGAGTGGGGCAAAATGATCACTCGAGGTAAAATGATACCTGAGAATTTTATGGAAACTATTGACACTATTTGTTTAAAAATTAATCAATATTAAAATATAAACTTTTAAATACATAATATAATATAGTAATGTCTATTCTTAATACGTAAAAAATTGTTAGCGGCATTTATATGCTTATCATCGTTTTTCTGTAAAATAAACGATTTTTCAATCATATAGAAAAGAAAAATGTGGGGATACTTTTCCAATTGCTCAATTGGGTAAATCATAATAATAAGTATGAACTTTTATTTCCTCTCAATATTAATTTAAAATCGACTTTGGTACAATTTTAAGATTCGATGAAAGATGCGCAAAGCATTTGGGTCAAAAAGATCCCATAGTGGATTCATTGGTAAGAAGCAGTCAGTGCTCAAAAAGTAATAACGATGATGATAACGAACGTATCAAGAGACACGGTAGTGTCTCGACGGCAAGTACATATAAAAGTAGATAATGATATGTCTGTACCGCCGAGGACTACCGTATAACTTATACAGCAAGTTTGGCCGTCTCAATTTTTAAACCAATTTATTTCGATGAATGATCAATTGCGATGATTTAAATAAAGCTTTCCTTAAAATGGTTTTGAACAAGCTTTCATTTGAGCCCACGAACATCAAAATCGGTTCACGCAATCCAGAGATCTCATACTCGGTTAGCTATATATATATTGAAAATTGAGATTCTTCTCCATAATCTTCTTCTTTTCCAGCCAGAATGTATGTCTCGGGCTTAAGTTAACCGCTAAAGAAAATAACGTCATTTTTTCTCAGTGTTGCCAACCGGTTATACTCAACGATAAAACCAGTGTTCTGAACTATCAAATAAAATCGATGTAATCGATATAATTAATCCGGCGAATACTGTTAACTGTCAATTGTAATGTGAGGTTATTTATATATAATACAGTGAAGTTAATTATTGCTATGTTAGTGAATGCGTTAAATTTTCGAAATGATAAATAAATTCGAATAATAATGACATAAGGAGTCGACAATTATTAGATAAGTATAAGATTATATTTTACAATACAGGATGTTAATATACTTTGTGGTATTTTGTGAAATTTCTTTTTCAGATAATTTGAGTTAGAACATTTCTATTTTCATTGCTGAGGATAGTAGACCTGACTGGATGAAATAAGATGAATATTTTCAATATTGAGTCAAGGAGAAGTATACTTTCAACATTTATATGCATCGGAGATTATCAGGAGCATATTAATTAAATGAAATTTTTAAGATATTTGATAAACATATGCTAAACATCCAGGTATGGAAATCATTAACAAACTTCATGTTTAACTTTTTCTTTTCTTTAAACTCATATGGATTTGAACTGTCCGATATGTTATATCATATATATGAACAACTTTCCAGGAGTTAATAAAGTTTCTGTTTATTACGATTAGATATAGAAATGAATTTTACAATATAATATGTTATATATTGTTTCGTATTTGTGAAATTGATTTTTCAGATTAAATTGAGACAGAACATTTCCATTGCCAATTTCATTGCTGATGCTGCAGCAGACTGATTGAAGTAAGATTAATATTTACATATCTTCAACACTGTGCCAAGGAGAAGTATACTTTCAACATTTATGTGCATCGGTGCTTATCAGGAGCATATTAATTAAAAGAAATTGTTAAGATTTTTGATAAACATATTCTAAAATCTTAGGTATGGAAATGATTAATAAAATTCATCTTCTACTTTTTCTTTTCTTTAAACTCATATGGATTTCAACTACCCGATAGGTTATATCACATATAAGAATAATTTTCCATGAGACAATAACAGTTTCTGTTTATTATATACACAAACCATTTTCCAGGAGACAATAAAACTCTCTTATTACTACGATTAAAGAAAAGTAGATGAATATTTTCTAATCGTTATTTAATATTCAAGTATAATATAAAAAAGTATTAAAACCAAATATTTATCTACGCTTCCCTAATTGGAATAGAAAGAAATTATTATTATCTCCAAAAAAATTATTCAAATTTAATTTTTTATAAGAATAACATTTAATTTTATATTATAATATGTAACATATTTTTTGGTACTTAGTGAGATTTTATTTCAGATTTAATTACAATAACGTGATTATTGTGTCATTGTGCAGGCTTGAGCTGTAATATTTAATAGAAGAAGTCAAAAATGATACCAGTTTACAATAGAAAGAGCCATAATGCAAAGTTAATGTTGAGCGAGTTAAAACTAAGGAAAAGTTGGAGAAATTAAAAAATTTGGAAGCCAAATTTTAATTGTGAAAAGCTTGCAGGTCATTTTGGGCATAAACTCTTTGAAATATATAAGTCAATTACATAATAAATCTAATGATAACATCATCTATATATTGTAACCTGCGGAAAAGGAATTCCGGGTTAAAATAAATTATTAATACAACACGATCCAACTGCGAGGACACAATCTTTATTTACACTAACAAATCTCGGGGGGAGAGGCCTCCCGCGATGTCCTGGCACACTTATTATACGCGCACAATGATTTCATTAAACACTAATTAACGGGAAAACTATGGGAGGCAAAAAGGGGAAGGGAAAGGGGCGAGGAAAAATTCTCCGGCGGCTCCGACGATGAAATCCAGCGATCCCACGACGTCCGCCACGAGAACTCCGCGTCAAACTCCAATGAATCGATGGCTGGGGCCCGCAATATTGAATTACACCGAATTTCAATAATTGCGGCGACGACCCAGCTCTCTACTTAGACCACGTACGGATGCTCTGATAGTAGAACAAGATCTGGCCCAATTTGACGGATATTCCTCCGTCCTCTCAATCATTCCCCTCATTCCGGGGTGTCATGTTGGTGATCGGGATCCAGGGACCAATCATTAATTAGGTATGGATCCGCGATCCATATTTCTCGCCGTTCCGGCTAATCACCCATATACTTGGCATGATAGCCGGCTGGCTAGCTCCTGCGCTAGAATCCTGCGTGGTCGTCCTTAGCAGCAGACGACACTATGGCTTCGTGGTTCGGTAGCGGGGCGATGCGGTGCGGGGTCGGCAACGATGGGCCGGTAGTGGCGCGGGCCGGGGAGAACGCAGCTAGGCGCGCGAGGCGTCAGCGCGGTAAGGGGAGGGGACTGGGACTCGCTGCCTGGCGCTCGAGGCGCGGCGCGGTAACGGGAAGGAACCGACGAGGCGCTCGGCGGGGAGACTGGGTAAGGGGACGGTAGGAGCGTCGCGTAAACAACCGCGCTCGGCAGGAAGGTTAGAGAGAGAGGGCATTATAGGCATTCGGGCATGGGAGCGTAAAGGATAGGACAATAACAGTTTTCTAGCTCATGTTGGAGCAGGGAATCGGTCTTATAAGCTACGAATAAAATTTACCATTAGAAATACAATATTTAATCCTAAATAATATACAGCCTACTGACATTCGCTCAATCCGCAATCATACCAAGTCCTAAAAACATTTACTCTCCTTCCGTGGATGGCAATTACAATATCCCTTCAGCGGGTAACTACATTACCATCACACGGAAGGTTCATCTATGCTCACTCACTCACTCACACACATACTCAAGGGGACGGGAGGCACTAAGGGGGAGACCGAAGAAGAGCTAACAATAAGCATTTTTCTGTAACGGGTTTCCACCACGTTACAACTCCTCCCCACTTAGCTCGGACCTCGGGGGGGGGGGGGGGGGGGTAGGGGGTGCTATACTAACTTAACCTACTATTTACACAAAACTTACACTCTAAACCATCGCGGGAGACGGTGCCTCGGAAATTTTCAAATTTTCTATAAAAAGGGGGAATATGCTTAATCTACTAAAGGGTCCTTATGTGGAAGGACAACGCAACTTACTACTAACTGTACATAATTCAAAATATCTAGCGCATTATCGCGCTCCTGACTCGATACAACTCAAAGGGGTGGCGCTACGCGCCTTCTTAACTATCAAACTAAAATCTGGCACTGTCGTGCCGCCAGAACTACAGGAGCTCTTAATTTATCTAGGTGCCACTGCACCGACTACTAGGGCTCTTGCCCATTAACAAAATAATCAAAAATTTCCCTTCCTGGGAGAACCGTGGAGAAAATTGGGTCGTCGAGCCCTTAGGGCTTCTGTGGCCCAATTTGTCCTTAAATTTCTACGTTACTACCTTCAGGTAGCGGGGGGAGACTCGCGGCAGGGACGGGGGGGGGTTCCGGCGTAACGCGGACGCGAGTCGAGTGCTAGATTCGCGCGGAATGACCGCCGCAACCAGTGCGCAGATCCACACAACCACACACACACCACACACGCCACCACCATGCCAATAAAATTGAAATAAACGCTTACCTGGACGGCTTGGTCGGCGATGAGCTCCTGGATGAGGAAAGAGGAGGTGTGTTGGAACCGGGGGGGCTTTTCCCCGTCCGGGGTTACTTTCCCGAAACTAATTGGCTTGCCCAAAGCCGCAACAGCTCGAGGGGGACTGGGCGATCGCGAACCGAACTCTATATGGATGAGGCGAGCGCTACGCGGGGAACTCGACACGCGATTCGAACATGAAACTATCAATTCCCGCGATCGAGACGGCGACGGTTTTTGACATAGCGACTGACCGCTCTCATCCACTGTAAACTGAAGCAAAACAACATAATACTGTAATTCTGAACTATTTAGGCGCAACGGTTCAAGGGCTGGCTTCTTAGGGCGTCGGGGTATCGGCTATTTTTCGGGCGGCTGGGGCAACGGGCTAAGGGCAACACATATAGGGGACTATCTCAACATAGACACATAGGGGGGGGGGGGGGGGGTTAGGACGGACAGGGGATCGGCGTCAGTCGGCCGGGCTCCTTACGAGCGGCGACAATGGGGGCAGGTGGCGTTGGTCACCCCCTCCCACCCACAACCGAAACAAAAAAGAAGGCGGTTGGGTTGTGGGCATCCCCGGAAGGAATGCCCACGCCCGCCGCAAGCCCAGCACCCCTTGGGGTTGGGCCGGTGGGTGGGGGTGACCCCCGCTCCTGCGGAAGCGGGGCCCGGGGACGGCTGACGTCGGGGAGCGGGAGGGAAAGAGGGAATAGGGGAGGAAGGGGGAGAGTGGGAGGTGAGGGAGGAAGGAGGGGGAGGGGAGGTCTGTAGGGACAGAAGAGGGGTCATAGGGCCGCGGGGAGGACTGGGACGGGATAGTTGGGGAGGGGGGGAGATATTGAGGGACATTAGGGGAGGGATGGTGGATGGTGCAGGGGCGAAGGAACGAGGGGAGGTTCGGGGAGGCATTAGGGGGCGGACCGGGGCAGCATGGGGCTGAAAGGGGGGACGGGGGGACATTACGGCAGAGGGGGGGCGGAGGAGGGAGCCGGAGGAGCCGGGGACGGGAGAAAGACAAGTGGGACGGAAAGGGGGTACGGGCGGGCGAGAGGACGGCGGGCCAGGGACGGGGGGCAGGGAGAAATGGACGTGGCGGGGCGGGCGGGGAGGTTCAGGGGTAACGGTGCGACGGGGGGACTGGGAAGGGGGGGAGGATTGGGGGGCAGCAGGGGGTAGGGCTCCATTGACGCTATCGGGGAGTAATAGGCGTCGAGGTCAGCGGGATCCATCTCCGGGAGGCGGGATCGGCGCGGAGGTTCTAGCTTCTCCAGCGCCTCCCGTACCTCCCGGGCCGCGGTCCGCACTGCAGCAGCCTCCTCCTTGGTGGGGAGCTGCAGCGGCCGCGGCTTGGCCGCCTCCCGCCAAGACAAGTGAAGCTTCCGACGAAGCTCCTCCGTCATTGGCGGGAGGGGCTGGATCCCGCCGGCCTCGCCGCCGGCGACAATCGGGGGATAATATAATTCGTGGGCCGGGGGAAAGGGATCGCGGACGCCGAAGGAGGGCCCGGGCTCGGTCGGGGATCGGGGTGGGCTCCCCGGCGGAGTCCGACCCTCCCGGCCCAACATCCTCCTCGGTCCGGCCCGATGGTGTGGCAGCATCCTGTAAATGGGCAAAAAATAATTAGCGGGGTGGTGGCGGTTCTTAATATTAACAGATTAGCAGGGGGGGTGGACGTTGGGTTCGGGGCCGAAGTCGGACGGGGGAGCGAGGGGGTGGGCGTCCGTTATTCGGGGGTTTGGGGACGGTAACCGGGGTCCGGGGTCGCTGAAGTGCCGGTGTGGACTCCGTACTGGAGTGTGTTCCTCTCGGCCTGGCGTCGCTCGAACTCCGATCCTGCACTGTGGTCTTTTTCTGAAATCGGGGGCGGGGGTGATCGCGTGGGGATACGACGGGAGGAGGGTTATCGGTTGGGGTAGCAAAGTAGGGTTTCAGATCTTTGACGTGCACTCGTTTCACTAGAGTGCCGTCCTCGGCCTTGAGGCGGTATACTGCTGGGGACAGGACCGTGTCAATGAGATAGGGGCCTATGAATTTGGGGGCCAGTTTCGAGGCAAATCCCTGGGTGCCAGACGAGAGTACGTAATATTTGCGCAAGACTTGGTCGCCCTCCTTGAACTCGACGTTCCGTCGTCCTTTGTCATACCGGGCTGCTTGGCGGAGAGTGGCTTCACCTAAATTCTTCCGGACCAAGTCCCGCAAATGTCCTAAATTAGTAACTCTGTCTGCCCAGGTTACGGTATCGCGGGGTTCGTATTCGGTAGGGGAGGGTTCTTTTGCGAGGGTTCGGATCGGTAAGGGGTGGCGGCCAAAATTGAGAAACGCGGGGGAAAATTGGGTCGAACTCTGCGTTGACGTATTTAGGGCAAACTGCAGCGCTTCGAGTTTTTTGTCCCATTCGCGGTGGTCTCCCTCAACGTACATCGCGAGCATGGTCTTTAGGGTCCGGTTTACGCGCTCTACGGGGTTGGCTTGGGCGTGGTAGGGGGGGGTGGTGATTTGGGTATTTCCGTAAGCTTCTGTAAGGGCTTTATATCCTTGTTGACGAACTCCGTGCCGTTGTCGGTCAGGAAGAACGTCGGACATCCCCAGCGATGGACTATAAGAGAAGAAAAAGCGGCAGCGATAGATCTGCCATCCGCCTTCCGCAAAGCTTTCAACTCTACGTACTTGGTGAAGGTGTCCTGAAAGACCAACAGATATTTGTTCTGGTTTTTGCTTTGCGGAAGCGGTCCCATGACGTCTGCAGCTACTAGGGTCCATGGTTCTTCGACGACTCGTTCTCTCATCAGTCCTGGGGGGCCTTGGGTGGACTGTTTGTGGGTCTGACAAGCACGGCAAGTTCGGATATACTTCACTACGGAGTGATAAATTCCTGGCCAATAGAAATCTTGGGCTAGGCGGGCATAAGTCTTTTCGATTCCTAAATGGCCGGACTGGGGAGGATCGTGTGCGTCGCTAAGGGCTCGGCGGCGGCTTTCGGGAGGCAATACTAATTTCCAGGCATTCATATCTTACATGGCGGGTTCTATCAGTGGATTTGGGCGATGGTAGTACAACTTGTCCTCGTGAACTTTCCAATCCGGATATTTCCAAGGAGCTTCTTGTACATTCTTCAAGCGATTCAAATACCAATGATTTTGGGAAGAGCCTAGGGTGGCCAGGGCGATGACAAGGGAGGGATACATGCGGGAGAGGGCATCAGGGACAACATTAGCAGAGCCTTTCCTATGTTCGATCGTCATATCGAACGATTGCAAGGCCAATGCCCAACGGGCGAGTCTCCCAGTGGGATCGCGTAGCCGCTGCAACCACCGCAAACTACTATGGTCGGTAATTACTCGGAATGCCGTACCCTCTATATAGGGGCGGAACTTCTTCACGGCCCACAATACCGCCAAACACTCTTTTTCCGTCGTGGAGTAGTTTCGTTCCGCGGGGCTCAGCACTCGGCTCGCGAACACCACCGGAAGCTCCGCTCCGCTGCTCATTTGTGTCAGGACCGCTCCTATCGCGGAGTTGCTGGCATCGGTCTGGACTATAAAGGGTTTGGAGAAATCAGGGCGGAGGAGGACAGGGGTAGAGGACAGAGCGGACTTTAAGGTTTCGAAGGCGGTTTGTTGTGCTTCTTCCCACTTCCAGGGTGCGTCTTTCTTCAGGAGCTGCGTTAGTGGGACCTTGTGCTCGGAGAATTTGTCTATGAAGCGGGCGTACCAGCCCACCATCCCCAGAAAGCGTTGTAGTTCCTTGATGTTTCGCGGGGCGGGGTATTGTACGACGGGGGCGATCTTTTCGGGGTCGGCCTTCAATCCTTCCTTATCGATGATGTAGCCCAGGTAACTGACCTGCTGACAGCATAGCTCGCTCTTTTCTGGGTTGACGGTCAAGTTAGCGGCTTTTAGTGCTTTTAGGACTTTCTCCACGTACTCCGCATGTTCTTCGAAGGTTTCGTTGACGATAATGATGTCATCCAGGTATGCGAAGACGTGGGTGGACCATTCGGGTTTGATGAGTCGGTCCATCAGTCGCTGGAAGGTGGCGGGGGCGTTGGTAATGCCAAAGGGCATTCGGGTGAACTGGAAAAGGTCGACTCCGGGGACGGTAAAGGCAGTTATTTCTCGGGATTCGGGGTCAACGGGGACTTGGAAGTAAGCTTGGCTCAGGTCGAATTTGGTGATGTAACGGGCTGTTCTTAATCCGTCGAGGATGGCATCGATGTTGGGCAGGGGGTAGGCGTCCTTCTTGGTTACGCGGTTGACATCTCGGTAGTCGATGCAAAAGCGAAATTTGCCAGCACTTTTCTTGATAATGACGGGACAGCTGCTCCATGCACTACTGGATGTTTCAATTATTCCAGCGGCCAGCATGTCCCGTACCTCTGCGTGCGCAACCTTTAGCATGGCAGGGGATAGACGGCGGGGACGTTGTTTAATGGGAGGGTGACCTTGGATATCAATATAATGGGAGGTGAGGGGAGTAGGGGAGAGGGATTGGTCGGAAATGGGCATCAGGGTTCGGCAGAGGGTTTGGAGGGTCTCCTTTTCGCTAGGAGAGGGAGCAACTAGGGCTAGGCCATCAAGGGTAAGTTCAACGGGGGGTTCGGTAGGAGAGGGAGGGCGTAAGGGTCGAGAGGGAGAGTTAGGAGTGCGCCACGTCAGGTTTGCGAAGTCCAGGGTAATCTGCAGGGCTTCCAAAAAATCCACTCCTAGGATGCAGTCGTATCCTAGGGCTTTGCACACCCGAATCGCCAGGACTTCTGTCTGCCCGTCCAAGTGGAATCGGACTCGGGCTTCTCCTTGGGCTGGTTCGACGGCTCCATTAGCAACTTGTATATATGCTACTATGTGGCGTAGGTGGTTTTTCAGGAGGTCTCCTATTCTCTTCCCGAAATATGAGCGGGCAGCACCGCTATCCAGCAGAGCGGGGAAGGTGTGTTGGCCAATGCGTAAATTTAGGAAATATCTGGGATCATGTTCAATGGGGGAGGCAGGGGAGAGTTCGGGGAGGGAATCCAGGGCGGTATTGGGACTCTTGGGGGCGGGAGTTGAATCGTCGAGTCCTAACGATGTCCCGATCATTCGTTTCCCGGGCTCGGCTTATCTTTACAGTTGGGGCAGGTCTTGGTGACCGTGCCCATCCGTCCACAACGGCAACAGAATTTCCCTCGGGGGTGGGAGCACTGGGGAAAATGATGTCCTGGGCGATGACAATTCCAGCAGGTGTTCGGGGGTGGCCTCATCTTTTGGAAATCCGTATCTCCAGTGGCTGGGCTTCCAGGAAGGGGTTGATTAAGATCGAGGGGAGTATTCGGCAGGGTAGGAGGTGTACTGTTTTGAGGAATTATTGCGGGTTTGTTGCGGGGGCCTTTGGAGGGTTTGGACTGGGGGGGTGTCGGGGAGGGGGGTTTATTGGGGGTCGGGGAACTGGGAGTGACGGTGAGGGTAGGTTGTTTTCCTTGGACTAGGGTTAATTCGGCTTCAATGGGGGCGGCAGGATTACGAGGGCTGGTAAGGGGGTTATACGCCTCCGTAGGGAATAGGGACGCAGAGGGCAGGGGAGGGGGAGGATGTTTGGAACGATCAGCCAACCTTCTGGTGTCCATTCGATGGCACTCGTTGATCAGGTCCTGGAAACTGGACAGCTCTTCTCTAGCTATTTTCTGGCGATACAGGGGAAGTAGGTTGTGGTAAGCCAGGTCCAGTTGCTGCTCCAATTCCATGGGGGGGTCCATTCGTCCCAAAATTCTCCTAATTTTCATAATGAAGTCCAGCGGTCGTTCCTGTGGTCCTTGGGTTCGAGCGGTGGCTTCTCGTCGGATTACGTGGGCGGGGTATTTGACGGCGAAGGTTTTGCAGAAAGCCTTGACGAAATCGTAATATCCTGTCCATGCGGGACTTTCCAATCGGAACCAGGTTAACGCGGTTCCGGCGAGGGCAGAGGGGAGAGCGCGTAAGACGGCCGGGGCCGCTAGATTTCAACCTTGGATCAACTCGTGCAAGGAAGCCAGGAACTCTCGAGGGTCCTCGTCGAATTGTCCGGTGAACACAGGGATATATTTAGTGAGACTATCCCACGCGCGCATTTCCGGGGTAAGGGTCTCTGATAGGTGGGAGGAATTTAAGTAATAAGGATCAAACTCTCGAAGGGTGCTAGGCTGAGGGGGTTGTTGGGAATGTTCCGGGATTGGGGTAGGGGTGAGCATAGGGGTGGGGGTATGGGTCGGGAAGTAAGGGGCACTAGACTCGGCGTTAGAACGTACTGGGTATGAAGCCTGACGGGCCATAGGCGACGTCGCTTCATACTGGTTCGGTCCGTGCCATCTAGGGGTTGCCAGGGGAGGAGGGGGATTGGGACGGGACGGGGCCATAGTGTAGGTACTATGGAGAATCGAGGCAGGATTCCACCTGGGGGAAGGGCTGCGGAAAAGAGGGGTAGTTCGGGAGGGAGGGGGGAAGGCAGGTTGGTAGGGGGTAGGGGAGGGGTGCGTCAAAGGGGTGGCGGGTAGCGTTCGGGGTAGCGGCACACGATCCGGGGCGCTAGGATCCTGAAATGACGAAAATTTACGCGGCAGGGGCGGGGGCTGATCGGCGGGAGGGGCGGCTAAGGGCAAATTCTCGTAGCGAGGTTCCGTTCTTCCTGAAAATGAACAAGGGTGAAAGGGGTTGTTCCGGGAAGCTGCTTCCGTCCTGGTGGATTCCTGTAAACGCGAAGTCGATTCTTCGGCAATAGTGGTCGCTACGGGGGAGGAAAAACTAACTGCGTTGCGACGGGGTTGAATCACCTCCCGTCGAGGGGTGGGAGGGATTTCGTCGCACGATAGATCAATTAAATGGATCTCCCGAGATCCATGGGGGTTGCGGGGTTCCACGGGGGGAGCTAAGGGTAGCCTTGGCGCAGGGGTGGCAATTATATTAGCGGAGGGGGGTAGGTCGCAATCTAAGGGGAAGGTCAAGTTCGTTCGTGGGGGAGGCATTACGTCCGGCGCGAGCATGGAGTCCCAATAGTAGGAATTCCCACTATTGTCACTCTCGAAAGATTCGGTTCTGTTCCCGGCGGCCCGAACGTCAAGGTCCATTTCCCACGGAATGGACATGTCTCCGAACAAAAAACGACTACGAAACCTGAAAAGTCGATCGCGAAGAATTGAGGGAGACCCGGAAATTTGTAGCCCGTAGGAGCGTAAAATTAATAAAATAACCTGTAAGGGGAGGGTACGAACAACGTCGCGATACGTTTCAAGGGAAAAACCGGGAGGGGAGGGTGGAGAAATGCTCATCACCTACCTTTTACGCCGACCAGGGAAGCAGCGGTCCCAGCACTCCGTTGGCGGTGGGGGAAGAGAGGCGTCGGTAAGGCGGGTGGCGGCAGGTGCAGCAGCGGCGGCGGCAGATGGCGGTGGCGGCGGCGGTCGGCAAGGCAGGCAGGCAGCGGCAAATTTTCAAATTGAACAGTTTGAATCACTCGCGAAAACTTTCTAAGTTCGAAAATAAAAACAAACACTAGAGGTCACGAGCACTCGACCCGCACCCGCGACGCACGGAAACGCGGGAGATCGCCGCCAGAGCCAACGGCCGAACCCAGTAGGGGAGGGGGGGGGGGGGAGTAGGGGAAGACCAGGAGAAAATTCGGAAACTGCACTTTTTTAATGAAATCACTGCACTCGCGGGCACTTCGGACACTCTACGCGGCGGGGCCCCACGTTGGGCGCCAATTTGTAACCTGCGGAAAAGGAATTCCGGGTTAAAATAAATTATTAATACAACACGATCCAACTGCGAGGACACAATCTTTATTTACACTAACAAATCTCGGGGGGAGAGGCCTCCCGCGATGTCCTGGCACACTTATTATACGCGCACAATGATTTCATTAAACACTAATTAACGGGAAAACTATGGGAGGCAAAAAGGGGAAGGGAAAGGGGCGAGGAAAAATTCTCCGGCGGCTCCGACGATGAAATCCAGCGATCCCACGACGTCCGCCACGAGAACTCCGCGTCAAACTCCAATGAATCGATGGCTGGGGCCCGCAATATTGAATTACACCGAATTTCAATAATTGCGGCGACGACCCAGCTCTCTACTTAGACCACGTACGGATGCTCTGATAGTAGAACAAGATCTGGCCCAATTTGACGGATATTCCTCCGTCCTCTCAATCATTCCCCTCATTCCGGGGTGTCATGTTGGTGATCGGGATCCAGGGACCAATCATTAATTAGGTATGGATCCGCGATCCATATTTCTCGCCGTTCCGGCTAATCACCCATATACTTGGCATGATAGCCGGCTGGCTAGCTCCTGCGCTAGAATCCTGCGTGGTCGTCCTTAGCAGCAGACGACACTATGGCTTCGTGGTTCGGCAGCGGGGCGATGCGGTGCGGGGTCGGCAACGATGGGCCGGTAGTGGCGCGGGCCGGGGAGAACGCAGCTAGGCGCGCGAGGCGTCAGCGCGGTAAGGGGAGGGGACTGGGACTCGCTGCCTGGCGCTCGAGGCGCGGCGCGGTAACGGGAAGGAACCGACGAGGCGCTCGGCGGGGAGACTGGGTAAGGGGACGGTAGGAGCGTCGCGTAAACAACCGCGCTCGGCAGGAAGGTTAGAGAGAGAGGGCATTATAGGCATTCGGGCATGGGAGCGTAAAGGATAGGACAATAACAGTTTTCTAGCTCATGTTGGAGCAGGGAATCGGTCTTATAAGCTACGAATAAAATTTACCATTAGAAATACAATATTTAATCCTAAATAATATACAGCCTACTGACATTCGCTCAATCCGCAATCATACCAAGTCCTAAAAACATTTACTCTCCTTCCGTGGATGGCAATTACAATATCCCTTCAGCGGGTAACTACATTACCATCACACGGAAGGTTCATCTATGCTCACTCACTCACTCACACACATACTCAAGGGGACGGGAGGCACTAAGGGGGAGACCGAAGAAGAGCTAACAATAAGCATTTTTCTGTAACGGGTTTCCACCACGTTACAACTCCTCCCCACTTAGCTCGGACCTCGGGGGGGGGGGGGGGGGGGGGTAGGGGGTGCTATACTAACTTAACCTACTATTTACACAAAACTTACACTCTAAACCATCGCGGGAGACGGTGCCTCGGAAATTTTCAAATTTTCTATAAAAAGGGGGAATATGCTTAATCTACTAAAGGGTCCTTATGTGGAAGGACAACGCAACTTACTACTAACTGTACATAATTCAAAATATCTAGCGCATTATCGCGCTCCTGACTCGATACAACTCAAAGGGGTGGCGCTACGCGCCTTCTTAACTATCAAACTAAAATCTGGCACTGTCGTGCCGCCAGAACTACAGGAGCTCTTAATTTATCTAGGTGCCACTGCACCGACTACTAGGGCTCTTGCCCATTAACAAAATAATCAAAAATTTCCCTTCCTGGGAGAACCGTGGAGAAAATTGGGTCGTCGAGCCCTTAGGGCTTCTGTGGCCCAATTTGTCCTTAAATTTCTACGTTACTACCTTCAGGTAGCGGGGGGAGACTCGCGGCAGGGACGGGGGGGGGGTTCCGGCGTAACGCGGACGCGAGTCGAGTGCTAGATTCGCGCGGAATGACCGCCGCAACCAGTGCGCAGATCCACACAACCACACACACACCACACACGCCACCACCATGCCAATAAAATTGAAATAAACGCTTACCTGGACGGCTTGGTCGGCGATGAGCTCCTGGATGAGGAAAGAGGAGGTGTGTTGGAACCGGGGGGGCTTTTCCCCGTCCGGGGTTACTTTCCCGAAACTAATTGGCTTGCCCAAAGCCGCAACAGCTCGAGGGGGACTGGGCGATCGCGAACCGAACTCTATATGGATGAGGCGAGCGCTACGCGGGGAACTCGACACGCGATTCGAACATGAAACTATCAATTCCCGCGATCGAGACGGCGACGGTTTTTGACATAGCGACTGACCGCTCTCATCCACTGTAAACTGAAGCAAAACAACATAATACTGTAATTCTGAACTATTTAGGCGCAACGGTTCAAGGGCTGGCTTCTTAGGGCGTCGGGGTATCGGCTATTTTTCGGGCGGCTGGGGCAACGGGCTAAGGGCAACACATATAGGGGACTATCTCAACATAGACACATAGGGGGGGGGGGGTTAGGACGGACAGGGGATCGGCGTCAGTCGGCCGGGCTCCTTACGAGCGGCGACAATGGGGGCAGGTGGCGTTGGTCACCCCCTCCCACCCACAACCGAAACAAAAAAGAAGGCGGTTGGGTTGTGGGCATCCTCGGAAGGAATGCCCACGCCCGCCGCAAGCCCAGCACCCCTTGGGGTTGGGCCGGTGGGTGGGGGTGACCCCCGCTCCTGCGGGAGCGGGGCCCGGGGACGGCTGACGTCGGGGAGCGGGAGGGAAAGAGGGAATAGGGGAGGAAGGGGGAGAGTGGGAGGTGAGGGAGGAAGGAGGGGGAGGGGAGGTCTGTAGGGACAGAAGAGGGGTCATAGGGCCGCGGGGAGGACTGGGACGGGATAGTTGGGGAGGGGGGGAGATATTGAGGGACATTAGGGGAGGGATGGTGGATGGTGCAGGGGCGAAGGAACGAGGGGAGGTTCGGGGAGGCACTAGGGGGCGGACCGGGGCAGCATGGGGCTGAAAGGGGGGACGGGGGGACATTACGGCAGAGGGGGGGCGGAGGAGGGAGCCGGAGGAGCCGGGGACGGGAGAAAGACAAGTGGGACGGAAAGGGGGTACGGGCGGGCGAGAGGACGGCGGGCCAGGGACGGGGGGCAGGGAGAAATGGACGTGGCGGGGCGGGCGGGGAGGTTCAGGGGTAACGGCGCGACGGGGGGACTGGGAAGGGGGGGAGGATTGGGGGGGCAGCAGGGGGTAGGGCTCCATTGACGCTATCGGGGAGTAATAGGCGTCGAGGTCAGCGGGATCCATCTCCGGGAGGCGGGATCGGCGCGGAGGTTCTAGCTTCTCCAGCGCCTCCCGTACCTCCCGGGCCGCGGTCCGCACTGCAGCAGCCTCCTCCTTGGTGGGGAGCTGCAGCGGCCGCGGCTTGGCCGCCTCCCGCCAAGACAAGTGAAGCTTCCGACGAAGCTCCTCCGTCATTGGCGGGAGGGGCTGGATCCCGCCGGCCTCGCCGCCGGCGACAATCGGGGGATAATATAATTCGTGGGCCGGGGGAAAGGGATCGCGGACGCCGAAGGAGGGCCCGGGCTCGGTCGGGGATCGGGGTGGGCTCCCCGGCGGAGTCCGACCCTCCCGGCCCAACATCCTCCTCGGTCCGGCCCGATGGTGTGGCAGCATCCTGTAAATGGGCAAAAAATAATTAGCGGGGTGGTGGCGGTTCTTAATATTAACAGATTAGCAGGGGGGGTGGACGTTGGGTTCGGGGCCGAAGTCGGACGGGGGAGCGAGGGGGTGGGCGTCCGTTATTCGGGGGTTTGGGGACGGTAACCGGGGTCCGGGGTCGCTGAAGTGCCGGTGTGGACTCCGTACTGGAGTGTGTTCCTCTCGGCCTGGCGTCGCTCGAACTCCGATCCTGCACTGTGGTCTTTTTCTGAAATCGGGGGCGGGGGTGATCGCGTGGGGATACGACGGGAGGAGGGTTATCGGTTGGGGTAGCAAAGTAGGGTTTCAGATCTTTGACGTGCACTCGTTTCACTGGAGTGCCGTCCTCGGCCTTGAGGCGGTATACTGCTGGGGACAGGACCGTTTCAATGAGATAGGGGCCTATGAATTTGGGGGCCAGTTTCGAGGCAAATCCCTGGGTGCCAGACGAGAGTACGTAATATTTGCGCAAGACTTGGTCGCCCTCCTTGAACTCGACGTTCCGTCGTCCTTTGTCATACCGGGCTGCTTGGCGGAGAGTGGCTTCACCTAAATTCTTCCGGACCAAGTCCCGCAAATGTCCTAAATTAGTAACTCTGTCTGCCCAGGTTACGGTATCGCGGGGTTCGTATTCGGTAGGGGAGGGTTCTTTTGCGAGGGTTCGGATCGGTAAGGGGTGGCGGCCAAAATTGAGAAACGCGGGGGAAAATTGGGTCGAACTCTGCGTTGACGTATTTAGGGCAAACTGCAGCGCTTCGAGTTTTTTGTCCCATTCGCGGTGGTCTCCCTCAACGTACATCGCGAGCATGGTCTTTAGGGTCCGGTTTACGCGCTCTACGGGGTTGGCTTGGGCGTGGTAGGGGGGGGTGGTGATTTGGGTATTTCCGTAAGCTTCTGTAAGGGCTTTATATCCTTGTTGACGAACTCCGTGCCGTTGTCGGTCAGGAAGAACGTCGGACATCCCCAGCGATGGACTATAAGAGAAGAAAAAGCGGCAGCGATAGATCTGCCATCCGCCTTCCGCAAAGCTTTCAACTCTACGTACTTGGTGAAGGTGTCCTGAAAGACCAACAGATATTTGTTCTGGTTTTTGCTTTGCGGAAGCGGTCCCATGACGTCTGCAGCTACTAGGGTCCATGGTTCTTCGACGACTCGTTCTCTCATCAGTCCTGGGGGGCCTTGGGTGGACTGTTTGTGGGTCTGACAAGCACGGCAAGTTCGGATATACTTCACTACGGAGTGATAAATTCCTGGCCAATAGAAATCTTGGGCTAGGCGGGCATAAGTCTTTTCGATTCCTAAATGGCCGGACTGGGGAGGATCGTGTGCGTCGCTAAGGGCTCGGCGGCGGCTTTCGGGAGGCAATACTAATTTCCAGGCATTCATATCTTACATGGCGGGTTCTATCAGTGGATTTGGGCGATGGTAGTACAACTTGTCCTCGTGAACTTTCCAATCCGGATATTTCCAAGGAGCTTCTTGTACATTCTTCAAGCGATTCAAATACCAATGATTTTGGGAAGAGCCTAGGGTGGCCAGGGCGATGACAAGGGAGGGATACATGCGGGAGAGGGCATCAGGGACAACATTAGCAGAGCCTTTCCTATGTTCGATCGTCATATCGAACGATTGCAAGGCCAATGCCCAACGGGCGAGTCTCCCAGTGGGATCGCGTAGCCGCTGCAACCACCGCAAACTACTATGGTCGGTAATTACTCGGAATGCCGTACCCTCTATATAGGGGCGGAACTTCTTCACGGCCCACAATACCGCCAAACACTCTTTTTCCGTCGTGGAGTAGTTTCGTTCCGCGGGGCTCAGCACTCGGCTCGCGAACACCACCGGAAGCTCCGCTCCGCTGCTCATTTGTGTCAGGACCGCTCCTATCGCGGAGTTGCTGGCATCGGTCTGGACTATAAAGGGTTTGGAGAAATCAGGGCGGAGGAGGACAGGGGTAGAGGACAGAGCGGACTTTAAGGTTTCGAAGGCGGTTTGTTGTGCTTCTTCCCACTTCCAGGGTGCGTCTTTCTTCAGGAGCTGCGTTAGTGGGACCTTGTGCTCGGAGAATTTGTCTATGAAGCGGGCGTACCAGCCCACCATCCCCAGAAAGCGTTGTAGTTCCTTGATGTTTCGCGGGGCGGGGTATTGTACGACGGGGGCGATCTTTTCGGGGTCGGCCTTCAATCCTTCCTTATCGATGATGTAGCCCAGGTAACTGACCTGCTGACAGCATAGCTCGCTCTTTTCTGGGTTGACGGTCAAGTTAGCGGCTTTTAGTGCTTTTAGGACTTTCTCCACGTACTCCGCATGTTCTTCGAAGGTTTCGTTGACGATAATGATGTCATCCAGGTATGCGAAGACGTGGGTGGACCATTCGGGTTTGATGAGTCGGTCCATCAGTCGCTGGAAGGTGGCGGGGGCGTTGGTAATGCCAAAGGGCATTCGGGTGAACTGGAAAAGGTCGACTCCGGGGACGGTAAAGGCAGTTATTTCTCGGGATTCGGGGTCAACGGGGACTTGGAAGTAAGCTTGGCTCAGGTCGAATTTGGTGATGTAACGGGCTGTTCTTAATCCGTCGAGGATGGCATCGATGTTGGGCAGGGGGTAGGCGTCCTTCTTGGTTACGCGGTTGACATCTCGGTAGTCGATGCAAAAGCGAAATTTGCCAGCACTTTTCTTGATAATGACGGGACAGCTGCTCCATGCACTACTGGATGTTTTAATTATTCCAGCGGCCAGCATGTCCCGTACCTCTGCGTGCGCAACCTTTAGCATGGCAGGGGATAGACGGCGGGGACGTTGTTTAATGGGAGGGTGACCTTGGATATCAATATAATGGGAGGTGAGGGGAGTAGGGGAGAGGGATTGGTCGGAAATGGGCATCAGGGTTCGGCAGAGGGTTTGGAGGGTCTCCTTTTCGCTAGGAGAGGGAGCAACTAGGGCTAGGCCATCAAGGGTAAGTTCAACGGGGGGTTCGGTAGGAGAGGGAGGGCGTAAGGGTCGAGAGGGAGAGTTAGGAGTGCGCCACGTCAGGTTTGCGAAGTCCAGGGTAATCTGCAGGGCTTCCAAAAAATCCACTCCTAGGATGCAGTCGTATCCTAGGGCTTTGCACACCCGAATCGCCAGGACTTCTGTCTGCCCGTCCAAGTGGAATCGGACTCGGGCTTCTCCTTGGGCTGGTTCGACGGCTCCATTAGCAACTTGTATATATGCTACTATGTGGCGTAGGTGGTTTTTCAGGAGGTCTCCTATTCTCTTCCCGAAATATGAGCGGGCAGCACCGCTATCCAGCAGAGCGGGGAAGGTGTGTTGGCCAATGCGTAAATTTAGGAAATATCTGGGATCATGTTCAATGGGGGAGGCAGGGGAGAGTTCGGGGAGGGAATCCAGGGCGGTATTGGGACTCTTGGGGGCGGGAGTTGAATCGTCGAGTCCTAACGATGTCCCGATCATTCGTTTCCCGGGCTCGGCTTATCTTTACAGTTGGGGCAGGTCTTGGTGACCGTGCCCATCCGTCCACAACGGCAACAGAATTTCCCTCGGGGGTGGGAGCACTGGGGAAAATGATGTCCTGGGCGATGACAATTCCAGCAGGTGTTCGGGGGTGGCCTCATCTTTTGGAAATCCGTATCTCCAGTGGCTGGGCTTCCAGGAAGGGGTTGATTAAGATCGAGGGGAGTATTCGGCAGGGTAGGAGGGGTACTGTTTTGAGGAATTATTGCGGGTTTGTTGCGGGGGCCTTTGGAGGGTTTGGACTGGGGGGGTGTCGGGGAGGGGGGTTTATTGGGGGTCGGGGAACTGGGAGTGACGGTGAGGGTAGGTTGTTTTCCTTGGACTAGGGTTAATTCGGCTTCAATGGGGGCGGCAGGATTACGAGGGCTGGTAAGGGGGTTATACGCCTCCGTAGGGAATAGGGACGCAGAGGGCAGGGGAGGGGGAGGATGTTTGGAACGATCAGCCAACCTTCTGGTGTCCATTCGATGGCACTCGTTGATCAGGTCCTGGAAACTGGACAGCTCTTCTCTAGCTATTTTCTGGCGATACAGGGGAAGTAGGTTGTGGTAAGCCAGGTCCAGTTGCTGCTCCAATTCCATGGGGGGGTCCATTCGTCCCAAAATTCTCCTAATTTTCATAATGAAGTCCAGCGGTCGTTCCTGTGGTCCTTGGGTTCGAGCGGTGGCTTCTCGTCGGATTACGTGGGCGGGGTATTTGACGGCGAAGGTTTTGCAGAAAGCCTTGACGAAATCGTAATATCCTGTCCATGCGGGACTTTCCAATCGGAACCAGGTTAACGCGGTTCCGGCGAGGGCAGAGGGGAGAGCGCGTAAGACGGCCGGGGCCGCTAGATTTCAACCTTGGATCAACTCGTGCAAGGAAGCCAGGAACTCTCGAGGGTCCTCGTCGAATTGTCCGGTGAACACAGGGATATATTTAGTGAGACTATCCCACGCGCGCATTTCCGGGGTAAGGGTCTCTGATAGGTGGGAGGAATTTAAGTAATAAGGATCAAACTCTCGAAGGGTGCTAGGCTGAGGGGGTTGTTGGGAATGTTCCGGGATTGGGGTAGGGGTGAGCATAGGGGTGGGGGTATGGGTCGGGAAGTAAGGGGCACTAGACTCGGCGTTAGAACGTACTGGGTATGAAGCCTGACGGGCCATAGGCGACGTCGCTTCATACTGGTTCGGTCCGTGCCATCTAGGGGTTGCCAGGGGAGGAGGGGGATTGGGACGGGACGGGGCCATAGTGTAGGTACTATGGAGAATCGAGGCAGGATTCCACCTGGGGGAAGGGCTGCGGAAAAGAGGGGTAGTTCGGGAGGGAGGGGGGAAGGCAGGTTGGTAGGGGGTAGGGGAGGGGTGCGTCAAAGGGGTGGCGGGTAGCGTTCGGGGTAGCGGCACACGATCCGGGGCGCTAGGATCCTGAAATGACGAAAATTTACGCGGCAGGGGCGGGGGCTGATCGGCGGGAGGGGCGGCTAAGGGCAAATTCTCGTAGCGAGGTTCCGTTCTTCCTGAAAATGAACAAGGGTGAAAGGGGTTGTTCCGGGAAGCTGCTTCCGTCCTGGTGGATTCCTGTAAACGCGAAGTCGATTCTTCGGCAATAGTGGTCGCTACGGGGGAGGAAAAACTAACTGCGTTGCGACGGGGTTGAATCACCTCCCGTCGAGGGGTGGGAGGGATTTCGTCGCACGATAGATCAATTAAATGGATCTCCCGAGATCCATGGGGGTTGCGGGGTTCCACGGGGGGAGCTAAGGGTAGCCTTGGCGCAGGGGTGGCAATTATATTAGCGGAGGGGGGTAGGTCGCAATCTAAGGGGAAGGTCAAGTTCGTTCGTGGGGGAGGCATTACGTCCGGCGCGAGCATGGAGTCCCAATAGTAGGAATTCCCACTATTGTCACTCTCGAAAGATTCGGTTCTGTTCCCGGCGGCCCGAACGTCAAGGTCCATTTCCCACGGAATGGACATGTCTCCGAACAAAAAACGACTACGAAACCTGAAAAGTCGATCGCGAAGAATTGAGGGAGACCCGGAAATTTGTAGCCCGTAGGAGCGTAAAATTAATAAAATAACCTGTAAGGGGAGGGTACGAACAACGTCGCGATACGTTTCAAGGGAAAAACCGGGAGGGGAGGGTGGAGAAATGCTCATCACCTACCTTTTACGCCGACCAGGGAAGCAGCGGTCCCAGCACTCCGTTGGCGGTGGGGGAAGAGAGGCGTCGGTAAGGCGGGTGGCGGCAGGTGCAGCAGCGGCGGCGGCAGATGGCGGTGGCGGCGGCGGTCGGCAAGGCAGGCAGGCAGCGGCAAATTTTCAAATTGAACAGTTTGAATCACTCGCGAAAACTTTCTAAGTTCGAAAATAAAAACAAACACTAGAGGTCACGAGCACTCGACCCGCACCCGCGACGCACGGAAACGCGGGAGATCACCGCCAGAGCCAACGGCCGAACCCAGTAGGGGAGGGGGGGGGGAGTAGGGGAAGACCAGGAGAAAATTCGGAAACTGCACTTTTTTAATGAAATCACTGCACTCGCGGGCACTTCGGACACTCTACGCGGCGGGGCCCCACGTTGGGCGCCAATTTGTAACCTGCGGAAAAGGAATTCCGGGTTAAAATAAATTATTAATACAACACGATCCAACTGCGAGGACACAATCTTTATTTACACTAACAAATCTCGGGGGGAGAGGCCTCCCGCGATGTCCTGGCACACTTATTATACGCGCACAATGATTTCATTAAACACTAATTAACGGGAAAACTATGGGAGGCAAAAAGGGGAAGGGAAAGGGGCGAGGAAAAATTCTCCGGCGGCTCCGACGATGAAATCCAGCGATCCCACGACGTCCGCCACGAGAACTCCGCGTCAAACTCCAATGAATCGATGGCTGGGGCCCGCAATATTGAATTACACCGAATTTCAATAATTGCGGCGACGACCCAGCTCTCTACTTAGACCACGTACGGATGCTCTGATAGTAGAACAAGATCTGGCCCAATTTGACGGATATTCCTCCGTCCTCTCAATCATTCCCCTCATTCCGGGGTGTCATGTTGGTGATCGGGATCCAGGGACCAATCATTAATTAGGTATGGATCCGCGATCCATATTTCTCGCCGTTCCGGCTAATCACCCATATACTTGGCATGATAGCCGGCTGGCTAGCTCCTGCGCTAGAATCCTGCGTGGTCGTCCTTAGCAGCAGACGACACTATGGCTTCGTGGTTCGGCAGCGGGGCGATGCGGTGCGGGGTCGGCAACGATGGGCCGGTAGTGGCGCGGGCCGGGGAGAACGCAGCTAGGCGCGCGAGGCGTCAGCGCGGTAAGGGGAGGGGACTGGGACTCGCTGCCTGGCGCTCGAGGCGCGGCGCGGTAACGGGAAGGAACCGACGAGGCGCTCGGCGGGGAGACTGGGTAAGGGGACGGTAGGAGCGTCGCGTAAACAACCGCGCTCGGCAGGAAGGTTAGAGAGAGAGGGCATTATAGGCATTCGGGCATGGGAGCGTAAAGGATAGGACAATAACAGTTTTCTAGCTCATGTTGGAGCAGGGAATCGGTCTTATAAGCTACGAATAAAATTTACCATTAGAAATACAATATTTAATCCTAAATAATATACAACCTACTGACATTCGCTCAATCCGCAATCATACCAAGTCCTAAAAACATTTACTCTCCTTCCGTGGATGGCAATTACAATATCCCTTCAGCGGGTAACTACATTACCATCACACGGAAGGTTCATCTATGCTCACTCACTCACTCACACACATACTCAAGGGGACGGGAGGCACTAAGGGGGAGACCGAAGAAGAGCTAACAATAAGCATTTTTCTGTAACGGGTTTCCACCACGTTACAATATATATATATATATATATATATATACCGGGTGTAACGAAACGACCGCCTTTTCTCGTAACTGGTGGTTCGGGGTGACCATCCAAATGCACGTGTAAAATTTTGTTCGAATCGTTCAAGGGGTTTAAAAGTTATTTCCATTTAAAACTCACCCTTTTTCGGTCCTTTTCGAACGACTTTAACTGTGCATAATAAAGTGGAGAAAGTGAAAAAGCAATTGACGAACACCCCACTAGAATGTAAAAATTATCGATCTCGCGCGATAATACATTTGCTATTTATTTCATTAATTTGGCTATTAGATTAATTTTAAAAATAGCAAAATCCTTTTCATTACAATTCCAAATCAATTCAATACAAGTATCATTGACTGAATTGATGGAAAGAGGGAGAAGATAGAATGAAAAGGAAAGTATCAAAAGCTAAGATGTCACGCGACTGCACTGATAATTTAATAGGAAACACATCAAGGCATTTTCTTTCTACAAACGAAGGTAAAAAGAATTATTTAAAATCAATTCATTGATGATAGAAAAAATTAAACTTACCCATTATTGTTCTCCAAGTTCCTTTACACCGAAGTTTTTGAAAAAGCTTCAAACTGGCTCCTCGATGATTTCCAGAATGCACACTTTCATTGATTTTGCATTTAAGAACTCGCTAATTTAAGCAAATTAGGTGTTAACCTACGTTTCTTCAAAACACCGGTTAATTTCACACTTTTTGAACTGTTTGAAGTAGGCTGAAAAGAGAGACACAGAGAGATAGAATAATCAATAATTCGTTTCGACCACTCTTAATCACCCTACTTCAAACAGTTCGAAAGTGTCAAATTCACCAGTGTTTTGAAGAAACGTAGGTTAATACCTAATTTGTTTAAATTCACAAGTATTTAAATGCAAAATCAGTGATAGTGTGCTTTCTGGAAATCATCGAGGAGCCAGTTTGAAGCTTTTTCAAAAACTTCGATTTAAAGGAACTTGCAGAACATTTAATAGGTGAGTTTAGTTTTCTCCTTCATCAATATATTGATTTTGAATCATTCCCTTTAGCTTCGTTAATAGAAAGAGAATGCCCTCATGCATTGTCTATTAAGTTATCATTACGCTCGCGCGATATCTTAGCTTTTGATACTTTCCTTTACATTGCGTCAACTCGCTCTTTCCATCAAATCAGTCAATGATGCTTGTACTGAATTGAATTGGAATTGTAATGTAAAGGATTTTGTTATTTTTAAAATTAATCTAATAGCCAAATTAAAGAAATAAATAGCAAAAGTATTACCGCACGCGATCGATAATTTTTACATTCTAGCTGGGTGCTCATCAATTGTTTTTCACTTTCTCCACTTTCCATTATGCAGTTAGGGTCACTGTAATGTGAAGAAATTTAGGGCTAGAAACCACAGAATTTGAAGAGAAAAAGGCAGTAATCGTTCTAGATAGACGGCTATTGCATGTAACAATGATAAATTATCACATAATTTATCTAATTTTTCTTCAGAGTGTATTCATTTCCAGCTCCCGAACATGGAAACTGCTTTTTTTTCTTCAAATTCTGAGGTTTCAAGCCCTGAATTTCTTCACGTTACAGTGAACCTTAAAGTCGTTCGAAAAGGACTGAAAAAGGGTGATTTTTAAATAGAAATAACTTTTAAACCTTTTGAACGATTCGAACGAAATTTTACACGTGCACTCAGTTTGTCACCCCGAACCTCCAGTTACGAGAAAAGGTGGTCGTTTCGTAACACCCTGTATATATAGAAATGAAACCATGAAAAGAAGTCATCATCTTAATATTTTCCATGCAATAGAATATAAAGTGAATAATTTTGCGAAACTGAAAGCAGTATATCCACAAAAGAAATGCTTCCATTGCATTAATTTGTGTATTTTCTAGTTTATATTAATGAAAAGAAAATACAAATGGCACTATATAGTTTGCTTGAAAAAGAACCCTGATTCATAGTTGATATTGATAGTAACAGTTAAGGAAAAGTAAAAAAAGGGATCAATTTCTAAGCAAATTCTTGAGACTGAAGTGCTTGCAGGTGATTTTTGGGTATACAATTTTGGAATTAGAAATCAAATAGTTAATGAATATTATAACAAACTCATGTAGATCTGTAAATATGAAAAGAGATCACGATTGCAATATTTTACATGTAATGAGGCATACGGTGAATAAAATTAGGAAACTGAATGCTGTATATTTAACATATATCAAGAGACACGGTAGTGTCTCGACGGCAAGTACATAAAAGTAGAAAAAGTCATGCCTATACCGCCGTCGAGGCACTACTCTCTTATACAGCTAGTTGAGGCGTCCCAATTTTCAAACCGATTTTTCTACGTGAATAATCCATTGCCATTATTTAAGTAAAGCTTTTTTGAAAATGGTTTTGAAAAAGCTTTCATTTGCGCCTAAGAACATCAAAATCGGTTCACGCAGTCCAGAGATCTCATACTCTGTTAGCTATATATATATCGAAAATAAAATTTTCCTTCATAATCTTCTTCTTCTCCAGCCAGAATGTATGTCTCGGGCTGAAGTTGGTCGCTAAGAAAAATGACGTCATTTTCACAACGCTTCCAACATAATATACTCAACGATCAAACTATATGGTTGTGAACTGTCAATTCGGCGACTATATTGAACTGTGTAAATTGTAATGTGAGGTTATTTTTATTTAATGCAGTGAGGTTATTCATCGTGTTGCGATATTGCATCTGTTAATTTCTACAATCACAAATATTTCAATTAACAGTGACTGAAGGATTCGCGAATTAGATAAGTATAACAATATATTTTACAATACAGGATGTAGTATACTTTGTGGTACTTTGTGGTATTTCTTTTTCAGATTAAATTAAGACAGAACATTTTCATATTCATTGATGAGGATAGAGCTGACTGGATTAAATAAGATTAATATTTACATCTCTGTGCCTATGAGAAGTATACTTTCAACATTAATGTGCATCGGTCATTATCAGGAGGATATTAATTGAAAGAAATTGTTAAGGTGATCATATGCTAAACTTTCAGGTATTGAAATCATTAATCAAATGCATGTTTTGCTTTTTGTTTTCTTTAATCTGATATTGATTGTAACTATCCGATAGGTTATATCATATATATACGAACAAATATTTCAGATTAAATTATGGCAATGCTTATTTTAAAGATATGAAACATTCCAAAGAATCTTCATTTACGTAAAATACAAGTTAACCAGTATTTGGATTTGAACAAATTATACGATAGTAGATGTTTACAAAAGATGCGAAGACAACCAAATATTACAGAAGTTAGGTCAACAAGCAATAAAGAAAATGGAGATGGGGCAAAATCAAATACTGGTAAGTAACTGAGATGCTTCATGTTGCTTCACATATTTATTTTCTTTGAAGATTAAGATTGTTAAATGATGAATTTGATTTCAGGCTTACTCATAGTGTTATCATTTAGTATTTTACAGTCACTGTGGAAGTGTCTTATAGCAAATGGTAATACTTGTGCTTTGACATAAATACATTTGGTACAATAGAGTTAAAAATCCAAGGAAGAAGGTTCGCTCACATACTGACTATTGGAGTTGAATTAACAACTGGGCTTTTCACTCCTGTATTCTGGTACTTGAAACAGGCAAAGATGAAAGCATGGAAAGATTGGCAAAGTAAGAATAAGCCAATATTCAGAAAAACGTCATCAATTGCTCAGCCATAATTTAAGCATGAGACTCATTGGATGAAATTCTGAATAATTGAGTTAATAACTATTAATTGTTTTCCTCTGTTACCTATGCTAGTATTCTAGGCCAAAAGCAGTATACTGGTCATTTGTATGGATGAAAAAATGCAATGTTTATTCTCAATTGAAAGTCAGTCCAAAAATTAATGGTTTCTACTCCATTTTGTAGCACCAGAAGTCCGACCAGTTTCAACAGTGTATAGAAATTAGCGAAACGAACATCTGAGGACTCTGGCACAGGAAATGTTATAAGGATAGAACATACAGTGAATAAATTTGGGAAAATGAAAGCAGTATATCTAAAATAGAGGCTTCCATTGCATTAATTTGTGTATTTTCGAGTTTATATTGATGAAAAGAAAATACAAATGGCACTATTTTGCTTGAAAAAGAGCCCTGATTCATAGTTGATATTGGGAGTAAAAGTTAAGAAAAAGAGATGAATTTCTAACCAAATCCTTAAAAGTGAAGGGCTTGTAGATGATTTTGGGTATACAATTTTGGAATTAAAAATCACATACGTGATGAAAATTATAACAAAATCATGTAGATCTGTAAATATGAAAAGAATTCATGATTGCAATATTTAACATATGATGGGGCATACGGTGAATAAATTTAGGAAGCTGAAAACTATATATCTAAAGAAGAGAGGCATCCATTGCAGGAGTTGGTGTATTTCCCAGTGTATATTAATGAAAGGAAAATATAAATGGCATTAATGTGATGGAGAAAGTGCCATAATGCAAAGTTGATATTGAGAGTGACAGCTAAGAAAAAGATGGAAAAATGAGTCAATTCATAAGAAAATCCTTGAGAGGGAAAAACTTGCAGGTGATTTTGGGCATACAGCTTTGGAATTAGAAATCACATAGTTGATGAAAATTATAATAAAATCATGTAGATGTGTAAATATAAAAGTAATTCAGGATTTCAATATTTCACATGTAATAGAGCATACGATGTGTAACTTCAGGAAACTGAAAGCAGTATACCTAAAATTCATAGGCTTCCATTACATTAACTGGTACATATTTTACAGTTTATATTAATGAAAAGAATATATAAATGTCACTAGTTTATCAGGGAAAGAGCCATAATGCAAAGGTGATAGTGAGAGCAACAACTAATAAAAAGGTGGATTTAAAGGTAAATTTAGACATAAATTTTTGAAAGCGAGAGGCTTTAAGGTGATTTTGGTTATAAGATGTTGAAAATATAATTCAAACAGTCATTGAATCCTATGTTAAATGCATCTAAAAGTGTAATTATGATAAGAGCTCATCATTGTAATATTTTGTATTTTATTTAATAGATTAATAAATTAATAAATCGAATTGAAAAGTTACATTATCGAACGATGACAACATTGGAAAATGTTTTGTAGATTGAATTAGTTAAAACAATTTTTTAGTTTTAATTCCTATATCTTACAAAACGTTATAAGATCCCACAAAAAACAAGTTTTGCTTGTAAAAAAAGGACAGCAAGTACATAAGTCGTATCTATATAGCATGATTAATATATAATAATATAAAATATTTTAATTAAAAAAAATAGTGAAATCCAAATGTTAGGCAAGTATAAATTTTTACCATGGCGAAAATTGAAATTTGGAAAAAAGTAATTAGTAATACAAAAATTACTTGCCGGGCCTGTTGTATGCAGTCGTATTAAATAGCCACATTTATGACTTACGAGAAGCAACGCTTATATAGCAAGATAACGACTTACACATAAATATTACGGGCCCGGCAAGTAATTTTTGTATTACTATTTACTCTTTTCTAAATTTCAATTTTCGCTATGGTAAAAATTTATACTTGCCTAACATTTGGATTTCACTATTTTCTTTAATTAAAATATTTTATATTATTTTATATTAATCATGCTAGATACGACTTATGTACTTGCTGTCCTTTTTATACAAGCGAAGCTCGTTTTTTGTGGGTTTTAAATACAACAAACGGTTTAAAACGAGGCTTATGGAGAAGATTGGATCCAATATACTTTTTTCATGCTTTTAGCGGTTTAAGCAATTATACTTGAATAACATATTTTCTTTTTATAAAATACAGAATGTTAGCACTAAAATATGCTTTTCTACTTTTTTATTAAAAGTATTATAGCTTCTATTTATCGTATCTATAAATATAAGTTTATTATTTAAATTATTCACCATGGGATCATTTTACCTCACGGATGAGGGTAAAATGATCCTTTTGTAAGATTTACTTTAAATCGATTACTACAAAACATCTTTAACAATTTAATTTTCGCGACCGCGTAGAAATATAAAGGAATATGTGATCTTCGTTACATAAAATTTTTGCTATGTTAAAATCGATAATAGCGTCACTGGGATGGATTTTTCCTTAGGGGGATCGTTTTGCCCCACTCTCCCTAATAACTTCCCAATATTATTAAGGGGAATCTGTATATCGACATTACAGAGCGAAATCTTGCCCCAAACGAAACAGCCTCATTTCTTAAAGGATTTTAACGTTTATGCACCTTTTTAGAAACGCTAGAAGATTATCTAGAGATCTTAGTTGGCAGATTTTTCAAAAAATGAAAAACAAAAAAAAATAAAAAAAAGTAAAATATAAAAAATGGGCCAACGAAGATCGCGAGATAATCTTCTGGTTTTCCAAAAAGGTGAATAAACGTTAAAATCGGTTAAGAAATGAGGCCGTTTCGTTTGTCGCAAGATTTCGCTCTGTAATGTCGATATACAAATTCTCCTTAATACTATTTACTTATTTTCATTCTCATCTGTCAAATTTACTTTACTTAAACTTCCTAGCGTGTTTGGTAGTTGAAACTAAGATACAGAAATCGCTAGAACTAAGACAACATCGAAACTATATACGACGCAAACGCTCCCCGATAATCTGAGCGCCGATCACTTCCACGAATTTTTTGCACGTTAAGACTCTCCCTCCTCCCCCTATATCAGCGAAGGGCTGGGGCGGCGCATAGTGGAATAAAATGGTCCATAAATGGAAAAAATTAATAAAACCTCTGATATACACTGCAGACGAAAAGCTTAGGACCACTTGTAAAATTGTTAGAAAGACAGGTTCTTCTTTAAATGCGTGTGGGTTGGCCATCCTAAGAGGTAGAGGAAATTTAAAGATATCGTCGTGAAGCTTATTAATTTCTGCGTTCTATCACATTAATTTGACATAAAAAAATCTAATGGGTATCAGTATTAAGGGGAGATATAAACCTAGATGATCGAAAAAAATTTTTTTTTTGCATTTTCTTGAAGCTTAAGGTCTGTAGAATATCTCATGAAAACGGCAAGTTAAGATTTCGAAAAATAAGCCAGTTACAGTCGAGAAAGTGAAACTGGTTTTTGGCTCCAAATAGGGTTTCGATCTCGACAGTCTTGGCAAGACTTGCATCGGTCTTGTCTTGACGAGACAAGATTGAAGCCAGTCTTGTCTCGATCTCGAATTTTTTTGATCTTTTTAGTCTTGTCTTGGTCTTGGTCAAGAGTCTTGTTTCAGTCTTGATGTTTACAATATTTTCCTACTAGATGATGTTGTCACGCCATTTCTAAAGCGGCATCCGCCGTGAAAGGCAATGCTACATCAGGTTTTTGTAATGTTTATATCCGAAGCGGATACAACTATACATGCACATTGGTATCCTAAGTTTGTTATTCGTTTGTCTACAGCCCTCCGCGTTTAGTTAGTCTCTTGCAGTCGCTTAGAACGTTTGGCAAAGGAAGGTTTCATTTTACATAATGTTGAATAGTAGGAAAAGGACATCAGAACATATGGATGTGAGTGATGGAGAAGATAATCCTAATGCGACTGAAAGTCCATCAACTAGTACAAGTGGAATTGAAAATGTGATTACTAAGAAACATAAGTTTGATCAATTTTATAAGGTAACAATAAAAGATAATAAGAAAGTGGGAAAGTGCATCTTATGTGAAAACAAAAAACTTGAAAAAATTATTCAAATGAAAAATTCAAACACATCAGGCTTGAAGAAACACCTTTTTTCTTATCATAGAGAAGCCTATTTAACAATGTTTCCAGATGCAGAAGATAATAAAAGCAGTAAAAATTCAAAACAATGCAAATTGATAGAAATGATGACTGCGGTAAGCACAATATTATTTAATTTCTAAAACCATTCTATTCTGTGTATACATTTGTATTTTAATAAAATATACACGAGTAATTACAATCATACAGTAAAAGCAAAAGAGATCTATTTTAAAAGTCTAATTTTTATCTACGCACCTCTGTACTATTATAAACTTCAATATTTTTTGTTAATTGCATAAATAATAAATAAAACTACAGAATCGGAAAGGCATGAAAAAAATTATTGTTGATCAACTCTTACGACATAGAGGTTATATTGTGTGTAAGAATCTACTTTACTTATTCTTTTCTATATAAAACTAAATATCAAAGTTCCAAGAAAACATTTTGCATTTTGTTTTAAAATATACGTATACCTAAAGTGGACTAACACACATAAAATCACCTCTGCATAATTAGGGTTGATTAGCAACAATTTTGTTGATACCTGTTTTGAAATAGCTTAATATGTGTATCGTTTAAAGAATAAATAAATATTATTGAAGTTTATAATTTTTACGTATAATGTATTTATGTGTTACATATTTTAATTTCAGACATCATTACAAAGTAAGCAACAAACTTTGAATGCAAAATTAATTAAATGGTTGACTGCAAAATACCTTCCATTTAATTTTTTTGATGACGAGATCACTCGTGATTTCTTTCACGAATTAAACCCAGCGTTCCAAATACCAAGAAAGGATACCATGAGACAAATGGCGGTTTCCTATTTTTCAGAAATGCAAGAAAAAGTAAAAAAAATTTTACAATCCAATAAATCTAAAATATCATTTACGATTGACGGTTGGACCTCTGTTGGTTGTAAATCGTATTATGGTATTACAGCTCATTTTATTGGTGATGATTGGAAATTGCATTCATTAGTGCTGGATTTTGTACCATCGCACGGTAATCATACTGGAAAAAATGTTGCCAAAATGTTTTTTAATTCATTGAAAGATTACGGCATAGAAAACAATATTCAAGGCATCACTGTTGATAACACATCTTCCAACACTACTTTTATGAAAGAATTAGTAGAAGTTATGGCAGCAAATAACCTACATTTTGATTGTGAAGCTCAACATTTTAGATGTTTCGCGCATATTTTAAATTTAGGAGCACAAGACGCATTAAAATTGCTCAAAATTGAGTCAGCAAACGAAGATAATGTGGATAGTCTGTCAGAAACCGAAAATGAAGAGAATGATGAAGGAACTAATGAATATGAGGAAACAGGGACTTTAAGTAAACTAATTCTTTTAGTTAAAAAAATCCGAAAATCCGAACAATTATTGTTAAAATTAAAAAACTGGTGCGATGCTGCAGGAGTTAAGTTTATCAAGCCATTTTTAAGTGTATCTACAAGATGGAATAGTGCATTTGAAATGATTAAAACGGGTTTGGAACTGAAGCCTGCTTTAACATTGTTATGTCTAAATGAAGAGACAGTGAAAAATATTTTAATAAATGAGCAAGAATGGGTACTTCTGCAAGAATTTTATTCATTTCTTAAATGTTTTAAAATAGCATCAGACATATTTTGCGGCGAAAATTATCCGACATTACCAATGGTTGTCGTAACTTTCAATTTACTTATTGATAAAATTGAAAGCATGATAAAAAATCTGGATCAAAAACCTTTACGGTGTGTAATAGATGAAAATTTATTATTATCGTTTCAAAGTGCACGAGACAAAATGCTAAAACATTATAATAAGTGCAATTGGATCTACTGTGCTGCATTGGTTTTAGATCCGAAACATAAAATATATACGTTTTCTTTAACGAAGTGGGGAGCCGAAATAAAAGAGAAATCTTTAGACATTTTTTATGACATCTATAATAAAAATTACAAAGTAAACAACGAATGTAAAGAGCAATTAAATAGTTTAACTAATACATTAGAGCAAGACGATGCTATTTTTGAAATATACGCATTATATGAAACCATCCCGTCATCAGGCGAAGCTGAAATTCAGAGCTACTTAACATCTTCAAGAGCACCAAGAAACGAAAACATATTACATTGGTGGCTAGTTCATGAAAGTGCGTATCCTACATTATCCGTCATGGCAAGAGATATACTAAGTATTCAAGCATCATCTGTCCCATGTGAGAGATTGTTTTCCAAGGCTTCTTTAACAATTAGAAAGCAGAGATCATGCTTAAATTCTGAATCCGCCAAAATATTGATGTGCCTTAACTCTTGGCTTTCTAATGAACTTTTAGTTTAATATATAAATTAAGCCATTATAAAATTATATACAATAATATGATTGTGCGTAAATTTATCAATTATAATTACCTCTTATAAATTGTTTTTTAGTTATTTTTTTGAATAATAACTATTTTCTTTTAAAATCTTTATTAAAGGTCTGCGTTTGGTAATTAACCACATAATTTTAAAAACATAAAATCTCGACAAGACTCTTGTCAAGACTCTTGATGATTTGTAAGTTAGTCTTGTATTGTCTTGGTTTAAAAATTTACAGTCTTGTCTCGGTATTGTCTTGGTCTTGCCTTGATATTGACAAGATTAGTCTCGAATTTCAAGACAAGACCGAAGCCCTAGCTCCAAACCGGCAGACAGGTAGTGGCAAGGGACTTTTCGGCCCTTCGTGTTTCTTTTGTATGAAAAACAGGTATCCCTGTATGAGGTATCCCTGAACATCCCTCCAGCTATGAAGGAAACCACCATATGACCATTATTCATCGCCAGAAGCAGCTTGCAGAAATTCATTTTAAGTTGACAAATTTCATGAGTTATTCATTTACAAATGTTCAAACGCATTTATCACGGAACTACATTTTTCAAATCCGTACCAGATATTTCTCAAAAACTAATGAACCGATTGCCTTGAAATTTGTTGTAGTTATTTTATATACAATTATCTAGTCTTTGTCATAGGATTTTTGTTTCCGTAACTTAATTTTTGTTTTATAGGCAAAATAATAACTAATTTTAGGTCTGAAAATCACTACTTATTTTTAAACGTCTGCCATTTTGTCATAAATCAATATTTTCCAAATCGGCTATAACAAAGACTAGATTATAGTATCTAATTTAATAATCTTTTTCGATTTTCATTCTCAAGTGATTCTTGAAGAAAGGCAAACTGGTACCGCATGCGTGGATGTTTTTACGAAGCTACAATAGTCGGGGAGAAATAGCATTTGAATTTCCATTTCGTGCCATAGAGAATTTTAATTTTTTTATGTATAGTTTAGAACGTCCTTAAAGATCTCCTAATGTCTCGAAAACGAAGGAGGTCGGGAAGGTTATTATTAATTCAAAAAAATGTTGAAAAATGCGTTGCTTTCTGGTTTAACTTAAATAACTCGCTTATTATTAATCGTATTAAAAAATGTATCAAATAAAACTTGTTCGTAATTAAATTTTCAATAAGATAGGTGTGGTTTATAAAATCAATTTGTTTTGTTTATTTGTAAAATAATTAATGAAGTACAGAAAGTGGAGAAAAGTTTAAGTAGTGAAAAATCATATAACAAATGCTTAACTGCTACTGAAAGTTCACTAGAAGGTGTCTTTTAGTTAGTAGAATTTGCTATAAAAGTTATTTTTGGATATCTAAAAATGGTGGCCTATTGCAAAATTATTTATGTCAAAACTTTAAGTAGCTGCCAATTTTTTCCTGGCTGTCATAAATTATTGAAACCAATTGCTAAAAATTGGTATTAACGTTATTAACAAATGGTGTAAAGAGCATATTTTTCAATAATAAACAAAGCATTTTTTAATTGAAAAAACCCGTTGCTATCGTCCGTATTTCAGCAACTATTGGATTTTAACAATGCAATAAAATGCATTATAATGTTTATAATAAACCATGAATTTAAAAAAAAATCATGGCGATTGGAGCAGTAGAAGCTGAGATCATCAAGTTTTACTTCATGGTGCACTACGTCGAAAGTATTTGACCTTTCGACCTGAAATTTGGCACAGTAGTAGTGCAGATATCACCCTATCACCTAAATTTTGTTCTTAATCTTTCGTTCAATTTTTCTTGTTTGCAACGAAGAAGAATCTGTTAGAAATCACGCGCTCGGTGGTAGCGACCTCCTCGCTACGTAGCGCGGTGGTGGGAGTAGCGCATGAACAGTGAAGGGAGGCGCGCTGGAGATATTGAATCATTCTTAATTAAAAAATGAATTTCTACATAACCGAATGTCGTAATTGGATGATTTTTGTTTAATTGTATATAATTTTTTCCATGCTTTCCAGCAATATTTATAAAAATTTTATAAGAGTACGGCAAGTTCCAGAAAACTATGCTTTTTAACTTATTTGTAATTTTCCAGGATTTCGAAATAAAGTACAGACTATGAGACTGAAAATTTGACTGACTTTAGTGGTCTAGATATTGATTAGATGTACGTAGTCTGGTCAATTTGGAGAAGGAGGCACAGGGCCAGACGCGGCAGTGCTGAGGTAGCGTGTGTATTGTCAGGACGTACTCAATAAACAGAGTGAGAACGAGCACGAATGAGCAGTTATCATTATCCTACGTTACCTTTCCTCTAAATCATCCAGGATTCAGCTAAACTCTTACAAGACATGTTTTTAAATTGCAGATAAATATCATAAGTATATTTAACTATGGAATTTAAAAACATGTCTGTACTTTATTTCGAAATCCTGGAAAATTACAAATAAGTTACAAAGCAGAGTTTTCTGACACTTGCCGTACTCCTAAAAAAGTTTAGTAAATATGCTGGAAAGTACAGCAAAAATTATATACAATTAAACAAAATTATCCAATTACGACATTCGGTTATGTTGAAATTCATTTTTCAATTAAGAATGATTCAATATCTCCAGCGCGCCTCCCTCCACTGTTCACGCGCTACCCCCACCACCGCGCTACGTAGCGAGGAGATCGCTGCCACCGATCGCATGATTTCTAACAGATTCTTCTTCGTTGCAAACAAGAAAAATTGAACGAAAGATTAAGAAAAACATTTAGGTGATAGAGTGATATGTGCACTACTACTGTGCCAAATTTCAGGTCGAAAGGTCAAATACTTTCGACGTAGTGTACCGTGAAGTAAAACTTGATGATCTCAGCTTCTACTGCTCCAATCGCCATGATTTTTTTTAAATTCATGGTTTTTTATAAACATTATAATGCATTTTATTGCAATTGTTAAAATCCATTAGTTGCTGAAATACGGACAATAGCAACGGGTTTTTCCAATTAAATAATGCTTTGTTTATTATTGAAAAATATGCTCTTTACACCATTTGTTAATAACGTTAATACCAATTTTTAGCAATTGGTTTCATTAATTTATGACAGCCAGGAAAAAATTGGCAGCTACTTAAAGTTTGACATAAATAATTTTGCAATAGGCCACCATTTTTAGATATCGAAAAATGGCTTTTATAGCAAATTCTACTAACTAAAAGACACCTTCTAGTGAACTTTCAGTAGCAATCAAGCATTTGTTATATGGTTTTTCGCTACTTAAACTTTTCTCCACTTCCTATACTTCATTAATGATTTTACAAATAAACAAAACAAATTGATTTTTTAAACCCCGCCTATCTTATTGAAAATTTAATTACGAACAAGTTTTATTTGACACATTTTTTGATACGATTAACAATAAGCGCGAGTTATTTAAGTTTAACCAGAAAGAAACGCATTTTCAAAATTTTTTGAATTAATAATAACCTTCCCGACCTCCTTCGTGTTCGAGACTTTAGGAGCTTTTTAAGGACATTCTAAACTATACAACAAAAATTAAAATTCTTTATGGCACGATGTGGAGATTCAAATGCTATTTCTCCTCGACTATTGCTTGTCGTAAGTTAAAAATGTGGGTATTTAATATGATTTTACACAACGGGCCCGATAAGTAATTTTTGTTACTATTTACTTTTTTCCAAATTTCAATTTTCGCAATGGTAAAAATTTATACTTTCCTAACATTTGGATTTTACTATTTTTTTTAATTAAAATATTTTATATTACTATACAGGGTGTAACAGCAATGATGTTTTTAATTTTAATCACATATTCTTGGGACTAAACCAAGACGAAAAGTCCTATACTATAAGGTCGGGAAAAGCATCAGTGCTGAGATAAATCAATTTTAAACCGGTGAATCAGGACTTTGATTCAACGGAAAAATTACTTTCATTTCACTTTCGTTGACAGTTCCCCTTCAAGAAGCAAAAGATATTTGCACTGCTCGACCGATGCGTATTGTCATACACGTATACACACACGCAAGCAACTACGCCGGTTAACAATATTACCTCCTAACGTTCTACAATCCTGATCTGAGCACCGTACGAAATTTATTTTCCGTTTATTTTTAATAGAATCCCGATGATGTACTTATTTTTATGCTAAATTTCGAAACAACAACATTGTGTTATTTGAAGAAAACTGAAATAGTCGTAGTAATAAATTTACCATTTCGCCAGGGAATATGCAATTAAGTAAAGAAGACTTACTTTTCCGTCAAAAGTAAATCTGCTAATATTTACAGGGAAAGTATTCCAATTCTGTCTTCGTTCGTCAGTCGCGTCAAGTAATGTTTCGTCGCTTTGTTTCGTCAGTCATGTCAGTCATGTCAAATCGTCGCCTTTTGTCTATACTATTTTAAAAACTGTTAAAAATGTCTCCCCCCTGCATCGATACAAAATCGCGCTCGTCGTAGCAGTTCCGTCCAAACGTTGTCCATCGTACGCTCGTCTATGTTAGCAATCGCCGCCTTTAAACGTTCGGGCGCTACTTCCGGCGAGCTAGGCTCTGTAACATAAACTTCATTTTTCATGTGACCCCAAAAAAAGAAGTCCAGCGGTGTCAGATCCGGAGAGCGAGGGGGCCACCTCACAGGTCCTCGATAATCGATCCATCGATTTGGAAAATAATCTTCCAAAATTGCGGAAACTCGTCGAGTATTGTGAGGAGGTGCACCATCCTGCTGAAACTACATTGTGGTCCGCAGATCTAGCGGTACATCCTCAAGCAACCCAGGGAAATTTTTCCTGAGAAATCTCGTATATGCTTCCCCGTTCATGTTCTCTGGAAGGATGACCGGCCCAATCATATGAGTCCCTATTAACTCGGCCCAAACATTCAATTTCCACCTATGCTAGTAATTTCTCACACAAACGGCGTGTGGATTAAACGGCGTAGGTGTGAGAGTTATGAAAATTGAATGTTCCGGCACGAGTAAATAGGGATTCATCCGTGAATAGAATTCTGCGATGAAAATCAGGATTAACTTCTGATTTTCTCAGAAGCCAACGACAAAAATTAACGCGTTGTGCGAAATCACCTTCTAAGAGATCCTGAACGGGTGTTTGAGGGTACGGATACAAATTCTCAGCCTTGAGAATTCGCTGTACCGTCATATGCGAGATTTTGACTTCTCGAGCAATTCAGTGAGTGCTTGTTGTCGGGTCAGCTTCTATTAAATTCAGTACTCTTTCCGTCACGCGTCTGTCACGTACGTTATGTCCACCTTTCTCTTGTCTTGATAAAAAAGAACCCGCGACCACCGATCTTTGATAAAGGTCTGTAAATGTCTTCCTACATGGGTGTCGTCTGTTTGGATACCTTTCCCTGTAAATTCTCGCTGCTTCTGCCGCCTATTCTCGAGCTTCTCCTAGGATAAGCAGCATCTGGGCGTACTCGGCATTGGTGAAATTCGTCATTTTAATAATGATATAAGCACTATTTATATCACGTGATATGTAGTTCACGTTCACCTTGTGCGAAACATCCGGAAAGACTGATTGTTCATTACTGTCACAAATGACAACGCATCTGAAGAAGCCGGAAGATGCTTCATTTTTTTATTTCGAAAACATGTGATTGGGTAAAATGCCGAATTTTATCAATGAAGAGTACGCAGATTTGATGCTGATCCTTCGAGAGGCTTGTGGAATGAAGGCTAAAATTTGCAGGCAAAGGTATCTAAATCGCAGAAATATTTTCCAGAATTTTAAAATTAATAATTACATCACAGGGATTCTGTTAAAAATAGACGGAACATAAATTTCGTACTTTGCTCGGATTAGGATTGTAGAACATTAGGAGGTAATATTAATAACCGGCATAGTTGCTTGCGTGTGTGTGTACGTGTACGACAATACGCATCGGTCGAGCAGTGCAAACTTCTTTTGTTTTTTGAAGAGGAACTGTCAACGAAAGTGTGAGTAAAGTAATTTTTCCGTTGAATCAAAGCCCTGATTCATCGGTTTAAAATTAATTTATCTCAGCAATGAAGTTTTTCCGGATCTTATAGTTGTAACGTCTCGTTTCGCGGCACGGCCTCGAATAGTGTTTTCACTCCAGGGATTTTCTAAAAACAATGTTTACAAAACTCTATTCGGCCTTGGTTTGCCTGGAGAGGGCAGGGACCAGAAACGGACGACAAGACACACGGAGGTTTGATGTCTAGGAAATATTAAATGAATCCTCGGTACAATGTTCAATGCTAGAAAATTACAAATTTTATTTCCGCGAACAAAATGAAGTTATACATAAATTCTATCTTGCATTAACTAAATTTAATCAATTATGTTCTTCCGATGATATTAGTTCTGGGCACCAGTTCGTTGGAAATTTTCTTAATATACCTCCGCGGTTGGCCGGCTGGAAACTCGTCTCAAGCGTAGACCAAGACGCTTCATAAATTTATCTGAAAATAAAGGGGAGACGGCTAGGGCAAGGAGATTTGCACGGATACGCATCGGGAAATCTTCGAGGATGCTCTGAATCGCCTTTCCTCCGACGAGGGACTACACCTCGTCCTGCAACTTATTCCTAGAATACAGGGTATCCCTACGCGATTCGCGACCCGTCCATTAGCCTACTGCTCTTAAAGCGTTCCCGAAAATGTAACCGAACAAAGAATAAATGTCCGAATTAAATAGTTCTCCGCGAATTGAGGAATTAATACTTAATCGAACGTTACACCGACTACTTGATGCCGAACGGAGCTCAAAGAACGAAAAATAGAAATAAATAGAAAAGAATCAATAAAATGTCCTGATTCCTGCTACAGAGAAATTAGGTTTACCTGGGAACTAATGCTACTTAGGCCATAGAAAACAGTCTAGGATGTTGCATGCATCGGTGCGTGTCCTCTACCTCCAGGTCGACCGCTACAACTCCTGCTATGCTCCTTATTTCTGCTTGACAATCACCCTGATAGCCAAGCTCTGCGCTCACAAAATTAGGTCAGAATCCTGTTGCAACTTTTGTCATCAAAATGATGTCAAGCTAACTGCAAAACCTTGATTAACAAATTCTGCTAGTAGTTTGGTATATAATGTTTACATTATTCTATACTGTCAGATTATGACGGGAAATTATCAACTAAAACGTAGCAGGTTCAGTTGCAAATTTAAAATGTAAAATGACATCAAAATTGGTATCAGAATCTGTAATGCAATATATCCTGCTTGTAAATTGAATACGAAACCAAACCTTATTCTGTTGACAAAACTTGATGTCATATTGCTAACAAAACTTTATATAGGAGATTCTCTCTTTACCGTAAAATTCATAATATACAAAATGACGTCAGCTAGTAAAAGAATCTGTTTAAATGGTATAATCTACCTTGATAACCATTAGAGTTCAATATGGTAGTAATAAATAAAAAACCTAAATTTTATCTTTTTAACAATAATAACAATTATTTTATATTAAGCAAACTATAATGTTTGAACCGAAGACATATATGTATATGTAATATTCGGAGGGGTAGAACATATATATACTATCGTTTTTTAATGTTATATTTATGCTAACCCGTATTTCATTTAGAATCGTCAAATTAAATATATTCTTGCATATGAGTTCTACATACATATGTATGAATCGCGCAGGAAATGGATTTTGTGTGATTCCAATTTAATAACATAGATAGCACAGCAAGCAGTGGCTCCCTAGCTAACCAGAACTAACTAGTGGCGCCGTGTTTTCAATGGTTAAAACCATGACATAGTTAAAACGGTAGCGGGACATTTGGCCAAAAAATTATTGGGAATGGCGTATCCTCTCTACAATAAGACATGAATATGACTGATGTTCGCGCAGGCCATTAGCACCTCTGGCGGCAATGTTAGAAACAAAATTTCCAATGCGGCAACGTTGATCGAAACTGACAGCTGATAGATTACAGGTTATTATTGTATGTTTTTGTGTTAAGTGTTAAGTGTCAGGTTAGCAATAATAATTTATTAAATGATAAATTTGTTATAATAAAAGAATATGATACTTTGTATAACATATTTCTTACAGGTTGTTCGGAAATGTATCCATATCTTCTGAAATGCAAAAAGTTATAAATTTATGGTTGTGCAGATGATTCACAGAAGGAAATATTAATTATGAATAACAGAAAGTAAAATATAACTTCAAACATTCTGGTAAAAACGTGCATATATTTATCTTACGTAAGTAATTAATACTTATGAGAGCAACAGCCTAAATTACAATAATTAAACTTGGACTAAAAAAGAAAATAGGTTTAAAAATCTTAAGTATGTTTACAAAAGGTTTCAATAATAACGAGAAATGAAGTGTCGAGCAGAGACATCAGCCAGATATAAGCTCTCTATAGAATGATATAGGTTTACACAGGTTGCACTCACAGTTGGATGAGACGTTATCACTATAATATGAAATTGTACAAATCTAGATGAGCTATATTCTAAGTCAATGAAACATTATATCGATAGGTTAAATGATATTGCATTTTGTTATGGTGCTAAAAATTATACATATGCATTTGCAAATCTGTTATTAAAATATAACAGTCTCTTAATATAATACTTTATTTAATTTTAGTAATTTTTGGCAGCTCAGATATGACTATTAAATAATGTATGTGAATAAAAGTTTGTACCCATCAGTTTTTAGAAGTCATGAAGGTTATTTGTAAAGACTGTAATCTGTAAAGAATAGAGACCATACAAGTTATTCCTAGTGCACTACTCAGACAAAGTTACAGCTATTTTAAAATATTAACAGACCCGTTGGTCTTATTGCAATTAAAAATAATATATTAAAAAAGAAACATATTATTCTGTGTAATTTGTAATACATTTTTAATTTTTTTAGCATTTTTCCTTAGAATGGATACAAGAGATTCAATGTACAGCGTAATTATGAATCTCCCTAGAACTATTATAATGAGTGGAAGAAAGGAAAAAATTTAGTCTTTTGATGTATTGGTGGAGATATTTCATGCACATGATAAGCGAAGATAATGAAAATGATAGGATTCGCGAAACGCATACAAGTGTTGATAATTCATATTTTTCCCTACATAAGACGATGCATCAGTAATTTTTAGGTGAGTGCTCAAAATCGACTGAACGAGCTCTGTTAAATTATTAATTATATTTTTTTTAACTATTGTAGCGAGGCAAGTGTACGGATCTTATTTATTTTGGCTGTTAGTGAGAGAACCTACAAGAAAAAACGAAGGCTTCTTTGCAATAGAAAATACAGCATGGGCGATTAAAATATATTCATTGCGTAAAATCTACAAAACTCTTGTAAAATACCTTTTTAGTGAATCACATGTGCGATTGACCTTACATTGTAGGATTTGTCGTTTCATAAGGTAACATTTGAACGGATTGTCGGTAGAAACGAATGTCATTGTTTTCAATTATTCTAATGTACATAGAAACATAATATTTTAGAAGAACCGAAAAAATCAAAGATATCAAAAACTGCCCGTTTTAGAATAAAATATATTTGAGGAAACATTTGCAATACTTGCAAAAAACATATACACCATGTGTACATATATTACAAATAAAATTTTTATAAAATCAACATAGTTTACAAATATTGAAATATTCTTAAAAGTATTATAGCATTCTGAATTTTATAAAATATATGCAAGCATAATAAACATGAAAATACGTATTATTAGTAATTATAGAATAATTAATTTAATATATCATCTTGATATTCTTTAAAAGTCCTATAATGATTTCAACTTGTGAAATTTTTTTAAAACGAACATATTATTTTAATACATTTTTATATGGACAAAAAATATATATCTATTAATTAGTTAAGTATGTATTAATGATAAATTAAGATACAGAGAGGAGTTTTTCAATTTTTTTCTTAAACATGTCATTATTTGCGGCTAAAGAGCTTAAGAAATTAAATATAATTTCCTTGGTAGTGTGCAATTTGACCCAAAAAATTTTTGAACAGTCAGGGCTGCTCTATATAATATATGAATCTGGTGGAAAATAGCGGAAATTGAGTATAGATGCGCAAAAGATGTGCGCAGAAAACATATATTTATGAAATGTGAAAAGTGTCAAGTCAGAGCAGAGAAATATGGGATTGTTCTAGGATATAGAAACCTGAAAAGAAATTCACACATCGTTGTAAATAAGAAGAGAAACCACATATAATCATAATATAAGATATGTATTACATTATTTAAGTGTGTATGTAGGAATATGTTACTTTGTATAAACTTTTTTATGTTAGGTAAAGTTACCTGAAATGCACGAAGAACAATAATTAATGGATTATTTAGACTATCAATGGATATTTACAAACATGCTGACTGAAAATGCTTTAAAGTTTATTATCTTGTTCCCAAATATCAAGTATGTGTAAAACTCAATGTCTTACCCTTCACAACACTATGTGTTTTGAGCTCTACCTATTAGTGCACCAAATGATTTTTACAATTACACTTTTGCTTTATTCTATATTAACCAATTTTCATATATATTTTCTGTTTTCATGTGAAGTAGTTGTAATCTGAAACTGTTTTTAAATTTGGGACATTTTGGTGTAACGGGTAAAGTAAACCTAAGCAAAAGGAAAATTCTATAAGTTTGGCATCCTTCAGTATATAGAAGAGAATAATTTCAATTATCGTGAATTGTTAATAACATATTTGTAATCAAATTACGTTGACTTGCTAACATACACTATTCTTTCCATATAATGCCTCAAGAATGAAATAAGTTGTTATTTGAATTATTGACTTCTTATCTTTATTTAGTGGAATAATCTACTAAATATTTGCAACAAATTTAAAAACAAATAGCTAACGCTAATATGTATTTCAGAAAAATACAAACTTCTGTAAAGAAGAGAATGAGTTATTTTCAAATAAAATAAAAGATACATCACTTTGTACAGTTCTAGTTATTTATACACTTTTAATTTTTCAGGTTAGAAGGAGGTGCTACGGAAGGATAAGTAAAGGAGTTTTATTACCTTCAATGACTTTGCTGAAACAGCCAATTGCAATTTACATTGAATAAGGATTAATAATGCAAACCATGAGAAGTTTTTCACATTTATTTGCATATTAGCAACGTTACTGGCCATGGCTCCAATTAGAATTTATCCTTCTACATAGAAGATTTCTTCCTATATATTTAATGGATCTCAACTCGTTAGGGCTTAAATTGTTATACTTATAAGAAGAAGCTAAGTGTAAAATTTATAGTTTACGAAACTATTTCATACTCTATAATTATTCTTTTCTTAAGTGGAATTTCTAAAACTTAGTCGATCATTTTTCTTTCTCTCTCTCTTTCTAACCTTGGATTTTATTAATGATAACTTTTAACTTTATTACATATTCTTAAAGGTGTTTAAAATAAGCTTTTAATTATATATGTATACAATTCTACTGGGACATTTAAGAGATATGTGATGTTATATTAACGTTTCATTTTATAAATATAATTCGCTGTAATGTTTGATTTAATTGATATGTCAATTTATAAAGTGTTAGAAATCTTTTACAAGAATACGTATTGAAATAGTATAGTTACCATTAGTAAAATCTCTTTCCGCGTAAGAAATATATAATAAAACACTCTTAAAGATCTATATACGAGCTGAAAGAGTTTTACTTAACATTTTATTTGCTAATTACAGTAATCTGAACGTTTTTGTATTTTCACGCTTTATGTAATTCATTCTCTAAATACCAGAAGAATATTATTTCTCGGTAAATGTACATTTCGTCTTAAGATAGGTAGTACATTTTTTTTAATAAGAATTGAATCAAAAATTTTTTTTTTAGTTTTAATGTAATTTAAGATGTGTTTAAATTACATTTGAATACAATCGCTTGATATAAAAATTAAATTGTAAAATTTCTTGTAATTTATGATCATTTATACTGTATATAAATTAAGGTATTTCTTTGATAGTTTTAATGATTCATTATTCCTGTGGTTTTATTTCATGTTTATTGTTTGAAGTAAGAAATAATGAAAATATAACAATATAGATAACACTTGCTGTGGAGATATGAAAAAAAAATTGCACGTATAATATAACAGTTATCTACATTTTTGCAAATATTTTTAAATTTTGTTTTTTATCATTATGTAGCCAAATTTCAAAATTACAGACTCCTTACAAAGATTGAAGATGTTGCAATATTTTTTCATTTATAAGTCAGTAATTTTTAATGTCAGTTTCTAAAAATTATGTTGTAGAAATAGTTAAGATAATTCTTAAATTATATTTATAACTAACTTCTCTTATTTTTTTAAATTTTATTCAATTTTTAATCTGGTGTTGTCTAAAATTTTATACCTTTATCGAAAATGATTTGTGTACAGCACAAAAATTATAAAATTAATTAATATTGACTTTTAATATCGATAGTAACGATTGTTAACAATACTTCCTAATTTTCAACTTTATATGAATTTGTTTTTTCCTTATAATTATCCTGTAACGTTAATAAAATGAATAGAAATAAAAAGTTGATGCCAACAATATTATATCCAGATGGATATGTTTATTACAAGAAACATTTTTATAAGAATAATGATGGAAATTTAATAACGTAAGTAGATTTATGTTAATTTTGGGAGCCAAAGATTTTTTTTAACCTGTGAGTTATAATTTGGTTTATTAATTAAAGTATTTTTGTTTATAAATCTCACATTTTTTTCATACCTGAGAATATTTTTCTGATTAAAGCATATTTAAAAATATTAAATTAGATATTTAAGATGTAAGTTAAATAACTGCTCAGCTACTGCGAAGCTTATTAATGGACGATTTAAAATAATGAAAGACCATAATCATGAAAAACCAGATGAATTTAGAGAAATCTTAGAGTTTCGACAGAAATTATTCAGAGCAGCCAGAAAAGGTATTGGAACTCCTAAAAATATATATGATACTTTAGCAATAAAGTAAGAGAAAAATGTCCTTAATTTTTGTAATAACATAAGTAATTAATTTAAAATCCTAGGAAAGTATCTGTAGCGGGAAATATTCCTTATAAAAAAATAAGGCGAACAATGAATAATTGGAGGAGGCAGAAATCTCTCAAAAATCCTTATACTTTAGCTCAGTGTGAAAAAATTATGTGTCAAAAAGATTGGCAGAAATTTTTAAAATTTAGGGTGAATGAAAAAACTCATAGGATTACATTTTTCCAATTGGAGCACAAAAATAAGAATGTGTCAATAGTTTTAACAGACCTAAAATTTATTAAAAGATTCATGTGCTGCACAATATTTTCAATGGATGCTACATTTGAAACAACGCCGAATGTAAAAAAATTAGTCAAATATTGACAATCATGGCTAAATATAAAGAAAAGGTTATTATAACATTTTATGAATTATTTTGAGTCTTTCATGATGTAAATATAGTGATTAATATATTCCATCATACTATAATAGTTTGTGCCAATTATATGGATTTTAATGCCAAACAAATTCCAAAAAACTTACATACAAATTTTACAATTTATTCAAGAAAAAATAATGCCACAAGCAGAGCCTTTACAGTGCATCTGCGATTTTGAAATTGGCCTACATAATGCGATAAAAACTGTGTTCAAAAGCTGTCACATAACAGGATGCTTTTTCCATTATGTGCAAGTATGTTAATTTTTTTATCATACATATATTTTAAATGATTGTAGACCCTGTTTCTATTTTATTTAATATTCCTTTAAATTGTATAGAGTCTGAGAAAAAGAGCAAAGGTAAGTAAATTATTTGAAAAATCAAAGAATAACTTGGAACTGTACTCAAAAACAGTTGTATTGCATAGGAAGCTGTGCAATTTAGTTTTTCTACCTCAAAACTGTATTGAAAAAGAATTTAAGGAAATCGTTAATAAAAGCAAATATGATGAGATTCTTTTTCAGAATTTTAATGATTTCTTTAACTATTATCGCAAATTTTGGCTGAAGAAAAAAACAGTAGAAACTATATGTATTTATCGAATAAAAGATAATACCAATAATAGACAAGAAAGGTATCATAAAGCTCTAAAGGACAAAATGGGCTCACATCCTATCTTTTCCACCTTCGTTCGTAAGTAGTGTTAAAACAAGCATATATACATGTGCTATAAAATAAAAACTTTCCGTATATTATCAATTATTATATATTCATTTTTTTCCAGAAAAATTAATTGAAATAATTAAAATTTATTATATAGAATTATTATATATAGATAAAGAACACGGTAAAAATATTATACACAAAAGAAAAAGTAATAATTCATTACATCAATGGCTTTGGAATGAAAACACAGGATGGGCAGCATTAGAAAATTCCTTATTTACGAGTTCATCTGAAAAACAACAATTAAAACATGTAGATAATTTTCTCAATATATCCATCTTAAAAGATTCAAATACAATTTCGAACATTCGGATGATCTTAAAAAACAAAAGGTAAATATAATTTCTTTTGCTATGAAATATTAAACTTATTAAAACAAAAAGAGTTGTACATCCTCTATAAATTCTTCAAGTTTCAGATGTGAAATTGAAAATATTCATTCTTCGAAAATATCAAAAATAAAACATGGAAATCAGAAAGACTTATGGTTACTAAAATTTTAACAATGAATAAGAGAATGAAAACAAAAGTTTTTATAAATTAAAATAAAAGATACTTGTTATATATACACTTATATTTTACACACTCTTACGCTCCTGTAACTCTGTACACTAACTTTTCCGAGACAGTTACTACCTATCTTAAGACGAGATGTACATTTACCGAGAAATAATATTCTTCTGGTATTTAGAGAATGAATTACATAAAGCGTGAAAATACAAAAACGTTCAGATTACTGTAATTAACAAATAAAATGTTAAGTAAAACTCTTTCAGCTCGTATATAGATCTTTAAGAGTGTTTTATTATATATTTCTTACGCGGAAAGAGATTTTACTAATGGTAACTATACTATTTCAATACGTATTCTTGTAAAAGATTTCTAACACTTTATAAATTGACATATCAATTAAATCAAACATTACAGCGAATTATATTTATAAAATGAAACGTTAATATAACATCACATATCTCTTAAATGTCCCAGTAGAATTGTATACATATATAATTAAAAGCTTATTTTAAACACCTTTAAGAATATGTAATAAAGTTAAAAGTTATCATTAATAAAATCCAAGGTTAGAAAGAGAGAGAGAAAGAAAAATGATCGACTAAGTTTTAGAAATTCCACTTAAGAAAAGAATAATTATAGAGTATGAAATAGTTTCGTAAACTATAAATTTTACACTTAGCTTCTTCTTATAAGTATAACAATTTAAGCCCTAACGAGTTGAGATCCATTAAATATATAGGAAGAAATCTTCTATGTAGAAGGATAAATTCTAATTGGAGCCATGGCCAGTAACGTTGCTAATATGCAAATAAATGTGAAAAATTTCTCATGGTTTGCATTATTAATCCTTATTCAATGTAAATTGCAATTGGCTGTTTCAGCAAAGTCATTGAAGGTAATAAAACTCCTTTACTTATCCTTCCGTAGCACCTCCTTCTAACCTGAAAAATTAAAAGTGTATAAATAACTAGAACTGTACAAAGTGATGTATCTTTTATTTTATTTGAAAATAACTCATTCTCTTCTTTACAGAAGTTTGTATTTTTCTGAAATACATATTAGCGTTAGCTATTTGTTTTTAAATTTGTTGCAAATATTTAGTAGATTATTCCACTAAATAAAGATAAGAAGTCAATAATTCAAAAACAACTTATTTCATTCTTGAGGCATTATATGGAAAGAATAGTGTATGTTAGCAGGTCAACGTAATTTGATTACAAATATGTTATTAACAATTCACGATAATTGAAATTATTCTCTTCTATATACTGAAGGATGCCAAACTTATAGAATTTTCCTTTTGCTTAGGTTTACTTTACCCGTTACACCAAAATGTCCCAAATTTAAAAACAGTTTCAGATTACAACTACTTCACATGAAAACAGAAAATATATATGAAAATTGGTTAATATAGAATAAAGCAAAAGTGTAATTGTAAAAATCATTTGGTGCACTAATAGGTAGAGCTCAAAACACATAGTGTTGTGAAGGGTAAGACATTGAGTTTTACACATACTTGATATTTGGGAACAAGATAATAAACTTTAAAGCATTTTCAGTCAGCATGTTTGTAAATATCCATTGATCGTCTAAATAATCCATTAATTATTGTTCTTCGTGTATTTCAGGTAACTTTACCTAACATAAAAAAGTTTATACAAAGTAACATATTCCTACATACACACTTAAATAATGTAATACATATCTTATATTATGATTATATGTGGTTTCTCTTCTTATTTACAACGATGTGTGAATTTCTTTTCAGGTTTCTATATCCTAGAACAATCCCATATTTCTCTGCTCTGACTTGACACTTTTCACATTTCATAAATATATGTTTTCTGCGCACATCTTTTGCGCATCTATACTCAATTTCCGCTATTTTCCACCAGATTCATATATTATATAGAGCAGCCCTGACTGTCCAAAAATTTTTTGGGTCAAATTGCACACTACCATTTCCTTTTCATTATCTCTAGTGATATCTATGAAGGACGTTTTCCACTTTTCATTTAAAAATTGCTCGTGTTTAAAATTTTTTTGTCTGCTGTTTTACTGTAGTATTCCCTATGTTTTCGATTACGTATAAAGCAATCGTTTAGTTAATTCATCTATAAAAATAAGATCACGTTGAAATATGTTTTAATTACATAAATATTGAAAGAAAGAAACATTTTAGAATAAAGAGAAACGTAGTAATTGAGCTTTTCAATTTTAGTTCTTACCTACAAATTTAAAAATATCTGGATGTGATCCCATCATCTCCTTTAGGGTCTTATGGTATCGCTCCATACTATTATTTGTTCTACTCCGTGTATTAAAAATTGATAAGGTTTCTGGATCTATTTTGTCAAGCCAATAACTCTGCACGTAATCGATCAGCTTTCTAAAAGTTTCGAATAAATCATACTTATGGATTTGCTCGATTTTTTAACAAGAACAGTCTATATACATAGAACCAGAGTTGTTTAGTTTTATATGGTTGAAATGTTTCACGTGTAGTAGTACACAGTCGCGTCGGTGAATATAATGTACCTTTTTATTTTTTTTTGCTCTGCGAAGCTGTACAAAAATGAGAAAATTTAGTGAAATTATATCTATCTCATATATTTTGTTATTCAATATTATGTAGTGGTATATAAATCCGTTTGGGGAGATATTAACCAAGATTACAATATATGTAAGAGTCTTAAATCTATTTCTGATGTAAACATAAATGTCGATTAACATTATAATATTTCAACATATAATGTTAATAATATTGGTAGTCAAATGAAATGCAAATTTTTTTTTAGTTTAGTTAATAGCCTAAGACGAAGTGTAGTAAAATGAAATGCAAGAATAAAAGACTGATTTGTTGACTAATAATTTCATCGGAAAGCTTTATCGGTGCCTTTTGTTATTTGCGGTAACATATGTATATGAAAAAAGCCGCGTGGTGGTATAGTTCACACAAGGAGGCGGCATATAATGGAACGAGCAGAATAGTAAATAAACAAACCCTAAGGCATATATAAAACTGTAAAGTCGTCTAGTGCTCGGTTGTTTCAATCTGAAGATCATAAGGTGCATTTTGTGAACATAAAAATATGTCATCTGCAAATTTAGTTGATTTTCCCGATGGACATTCTTACCATAAAGTAAGAAGTTATGAACAGAAAAATGGTACTTCCGTAATGTAAATAAATTTTAAATAATAATATGTGTGTCCCGATTTTTCAGCGATCCTTTTTGCTCTTCAGCAATGAAAAATATTAATGTACATAGAAAAATTAATTGTTTCCAATTTTTAGTTCAAAGCAAAAACATTTATGTAGGATGTCAAATTAATATATTACATAAAAATTGACATATGATTTTACTAATTCCGATATTATTATTAAAATGTGAAATAAACGGTTTTATATACTAAAAATTTTATATAAACACTTTCTTCATTTATTTCTTAATAGTCATGCAGATAATAAATTGATTCGTAAATTTTTACAAACACATATATATCATTAAGGCAATTAAAAATATTTTTATTGCAAAATTAAATTTTAGGGGAATGGTTTGTTTGTATGTAATGAAATATTTCCATTGCTGGCCGAAATGCGAGGAAATTAAATAATAAAAAAGATCAAGACACTATGAAATAAACATAGAATCTTATTATCTTAGTATTTTTCAATGACAAAAATCTACTTGTAACATTATGTTTTTCAGATATTTTAGACGTTCTTTAAAAAATAGCTGTAACGGGAGAGCAAAACTTGTCAAGAAAATAGGATGCGTGGACACGTTTTTAATTAGCAAAATTAACAACCATGTTATAGACGAGACTAAAAAAAATATAAAGTCATTCAAATTAAAAATTAAGGATTTTGCTCAATCGTCAATAATAATGCCGTCCACCTCTAGTAAAGAAATTTACAATAATTGTGCTTTGCAGTAAGTATTTGTAAATTGCAAATAGATGTTTTTATAAATTACACTTAATAATCCCCGTTAGTATTTTAATAATTTACTTTAAATCCTAATTATTATAATTTTTCTAATATGGAAAGGAATCTGGACTTGGGTTCTTTATAGCAGAAGGCTACTGACTGAATTCTGTAATGTAGATTCCAAGTTAGATTCAAATTTATGTGGGCAATACAATTAATGATCGGGATCCTAACAAATTTTCAAAAAGCTGGTGTTATATGTATTTTTCTTTCATATATTTTCAAAGAAACGCTGAAGAAGCCAAAAGCACTCCGTTGACGAAACTTCACAGATCTATTAAAAGGTGGAAAGCTAAAAAATTTCCAAAAGCGACAGTGACTTTACATAGCATAGAACAAATTCTAAACTCCATTAATTATAGAAGATTTTTAAAATTTAAAATTAATGATGAAGCGTATAAATTAATAATTTCGCAATAGAGGAAAATGATATTACCTTTGTTATTTTATTTGAGAAAAATGTTGTTAAAGCCATAGCAAATTCTAATATCCTACACGTAGATGGAACATTTGAAACTACACCAAGAATAAAAGGCGTTTATCAAATGATAACCATAATGGCCTAGCATAATGGAAAAGTAAAATCATGCCTTCCCTCATTCAATATCATTACTATTATGATGTCTGTAATATATTGTACATTCCTATATATTAATATTTTATTTGCAGGCAATTCCGTTTGTATGGGTTTTGACAAATAAAAAGACAGAAAAATTATATTCTGCGCTGTTTTCTTTTATAAGGCTGAAAGTTGTAAATTTGTTCTAATAGAATTCATGTGGACTATGAAAAAGCATTGCAGAATGCATTGATAAATAACTTTCCACAAGCAAAATTAGTAGGCTGCTACTTCCACTACGTATATGTAAGCAAACATTTTGTAGCTATAATTAAACCCGAAATACTATATACATATAAGTAGAGGAGCTATGCGGTTCCGATGACAGGGAGTGGGGGAAGCTGTTTTGTGGTGTGGAAGGGGGAGGGGTGGGGATAAGACTCTCTTAGTATGGTAGTGGTGGGGATGAGGAAGGAAAGGATCTTATAGTGGGATCGCGTTTGGTTAGGGAGGGTGGGGGTATTTTTCACCCTATGTCACAGTTGGAAGGTCTTATAGTGGGACCGAGTTTGGTTAGGTAGGGGGTATTTTTCACCCTATGTCACAGTTGGAAGGTCTTATAGTGGGACCGGGTTTGGTTAGGGAGGTGGTATTTTTCACTCTATGGTACCGTTGGTTAGTTATCCTACGGGTACCTAAGTTATCCTACGGGGCCCTAGTTGAGGGAAGGTTTTTTCACCCTTCGAAGTCGATGGTTAGTTACCTTACGTAGCATAACTATTTCCGACTCTGCTACACAGATAAACTAGGTTGAGTTAATTGCTAGTTCCAGTAGTCACCGCTAGGTGACTGCCTTCCTTAATCTTCTTTCGCGCTAATGGTATTTTAATATTACGTAATTACACACACGGGTGAACTAGTTCAATTTAATTGATAGTACCAGTAATTGCCGCTAGGTGGCTACCGCAATCCCCCCTTTTCTCGTTAGTTAAATTGTAGATAGCTATTGTGATAAGTTGCTGATATCGTGCAAGGAATTAACTTTCCATCGAGCATGGAATTATAACTTTGCATGGCTTTAACAAAACCTATGCAGCGAATAACGAAATATCCTCTAAATGAAAGGGTATAGTTTTAATAGTCTCCCCTATTGGGGAGAATAACAATTTAACATCAATTTCAGGAATATTAATATTTTGATAGGGCAACTTATTAAGTCCTAGCTGTTACTATACCCAGGTCAGGTTCACCAATTTATTAGGCCTTACAGCTCCTCACTTATAGTATGTCCTTAGAGGGTACTATTTGACCATTCAGAACCAATCCTAGATCCTCCCACTATTCTCTCCTTCTATGGACTCTCTCTAGACTTTCATTCAAGAAATCATTTACCTTTCTACGAGCGAATTAGTTAAAGTGATAAAAAGATGTTTGACTAAAATTATACATTCGCGGTACCACGGGATACGGCTATAGAGAAGCTAACCTTCAGGAGGAGGATGTGGATGAAAAAGGAGGAGGAGGAGGAGGAGGATGAGACATGGAGACTGGATGAGTAACTGATAGTAAAACTTTAGTTATTGAATAAAAAACAGTTTTAAGAATTTTTATAGCCTTCCCTGACTTATCTTTTAGCCATTTTTAGCTTTTCAGGTAAGCATATCATACGATCCATCTAACAAGCAGGCTAGGTATTAGAAAGGGAAAGAGTTGTCAGTGCACTTCATTTTTTTGAAGGGTAAAGCAAAACATAACTTTTACCTAGACATTAAGAAGCTGTATTGGCACCATTCTAGCGATTGGAGAACTGATTGCTGAGTGTGCTGATATCTTCTAGAACGGATATGCTCGAGTACCTGACGCCTGAGATCATGTCATGTCATGACTTGTTACTTGATTTATGACCTTTTAAATCCTCGATTTTTTCATATTCTCTCAATTTTTTATATGCCTAGCTATCGAGAGGAATGTGCTCGTAAATTTTACCGTTTCACTTAAGAAAAGTCTGCAACACGTTTATGCAATTAAAAGAATTCTGGAGAAACCACTGGTAACGTGTCATGACCTGTTTGACGCAAATTTTCCCCAGTTTACTTTAGAAAAGTCTACAACATGATTATGCAATTAAAAGAATTCAGGAGAAACCGCTTGTAACGTGTTACGACTTGTTTGACGCAAATTTCGTAGGTGGGAAAGAATACCCAACCACCCAAATATTAACTTCCAATAAGAATGCATCTCATCCCCTTCCATGAATGCATCTCATCCCTTCCACTATTTTTAAAACCCTTGTTGTCAGCAATCGGGAAATTTCAGTCAGTCAGTTTTCATTAGAAGCTTCAAGGAGGTGAAAGATCCAGTGCAAAGCTATATTCCGAATATTTTCCTTGCTGTACCACAGAAATTCTTTTGGGTGGTAAGAATTATTCTTTTATTATTATTCTCTTTTCTTGCTATTCTATTTCAATATTTTTCTTTTCTCAATTTCTATGTTTTTTCACAGAAAAATGGATTTAACCAAGATCAATGCACTTGCAAGTGTAACTTACGAACCTAAGACTTTCGTAAAGCTGAATACTTTTGAGGAGAATAAGGAGTATCAAATCACTGAATTAGTGAAAATTAAGACCAAATATGGAGAGAAATTAATAGCGAAGCTGGCTACCGACGAATGGTTCTTCCTACCCTCAAGGATGATGAAATTACTGGAGTCGCCTGAACTAATCAAAGAACTTCAAAATGCTGCATCAGCGAATACATTAAAAATCTTATATGTTGGAGGACGATACAATAATTTAGAATTTAAAGTTACCCAATGATAATCATAAGATAAATTTTGGAAATGTTTGTAAGGAATGTTTTTAAGGAATGACATCAATAAATGTTTATTATATCTTATTTATTTATTTTTTCTTTATCCCTCACTACATTAGTAAGATACATATAAATCTAGTCTATTAACTTACATTTCTAACAATACTAGTAAGCGGGTTATATTCAACGATTTTATCATGTATAATTAAACAAAACGCAGTAGTATTACTTGGAATATTTCTAGTACAATCAATCTCAATTTTAACATCAACAGTGCCTGACTTTATAGATTCATTTTGATGCGAACAATCGATGACGAAGAGAGGACCGTATTCCACAAAGTTTTTGTAATTAAGCATTGGTTTCGACTGTTTTTCTCCTGCATAATATGAATGGATAAATTTAACATACATATCATATAGTACAGAATAACGGTTTTTTTCGCTATCACTATCAATTCGGTCATATGGATAAAATTCTGAATTCAGATAGACTTTAACATCACGAACAGAACTGTCATTGAATCTAAGCACCTCCATATGCTGCGTACTCTTCTTATTTTGTCTAAATGCTAGTATAACATATCGAGGTTTCTCCAATTGTGTTGCAGCTTTTACGGCCCATGTATGCCTCTGTGTTTCAGGTAGAAGTGGATATTCGTAGAGTTCCCAGGAACGAAAAGCCATGGTTAAACTTTTGTTTTGCTCAATCAAACGTAGAAATTTAAGTTTTGTATAATCATTCAGTGATACATGAGGAATCCTCCATTGCACTTTTTGCAAATCAATTTTGGAGTTGATGATTTTTCTCGAAGAATGTAGTGAATTTATATCATCACGTGCTCGAATAAGAACGAGTTCATGACGTGCATTTATTATAACTCTTCTGTAGTCTTCACAAAAACCCAACAGCATTTGCAATGGTACACAAAAGTTGAAATGATTCGTAGACCTGTGATCTGTTAGAAACCATCCTGAATGACGTAGACTTGCACTTTCCTCAGCAGTTAAGGAGATGAGATTCTTCATGGAGCTAGTAATACCCACATTCTTACAGCGATCAATCTCAATACCATTCAATTCATAACGAATTTCATCAAACAAGAATGCCATGGAATTACAGTCAAGTCCTACGACATCTTGGGCTGTTGCATCTGGAGCACGGGTTCCAACGATTATCTTTCCCTCAATGTAGAGATAACTTTCACAGGGTAGAAGAATTAAATCTTGCTGTTGTATAGGAATTCGAATTTCATCACTATTTCCCAATGAGGCATTTGCATAAGGATTGTATGCATGCATTTCCATTTTAGTGATGCGATTGTCGAACACCGGTTGAGCGGTTACATCTAATGGATCCATTTTTATTTCTAACGTTGAAACCCAGTGATTGTAGAAAGGTGATATTTCTTCTTGTTAATGATGCGCCAACGTTACCTTCGCTCAATGTATTTTGTCCTCCAGCGTACCTTCACTCAATGTATTCTGTCCTGCTGCAGCAGTTGGACTGATAGGCTCATCGAGTATCGGTGATTTATAAGTATTCTTGTAAATCAACATTTTCTAATATGTAAACGAATTGTGATTTCTTCACCTCCGAAATTTACTATACGATCTTCCTGATCGAGAATACACAAGGTGAGACGGTCAATTACTTTCGCAATGACTGGCAAGTAAATGACGTTCTTCGGTGTTTCTGCGATTTTATAACCTGGCGGAACACTCGGAAAAAATTCATGTATAACATGTCGAGGTCTACCGTTTGTGTACGCACCAGCTGTAATGTTGCATTCAATTCGTAGAATATTTACTCTTATAATGTTTACGGGCTCGTCTGATTCAGCTAGTGTGTTCGGTGGAATAACACGATCTGATGAAAAACCCAACAAAGAGCCTATATTGTTAGGTTGTGTAAAATCAATCTGATATTTACACTTTATTTCACTTTTTAATGTATTATTATTAGCACGTAGAAAAATTACTTCTTCTTCATCACCTTCGAACATCTGAGCACGTAAAAAGTCATTTATAGCATTGAGCTCATAACAACCTGTAGGTATAGTTAGCTCCTGATCATCAACGTAAAATATATTGTTTGTCTCATCAACATTAGAGATTGAATTGAAGCTCTGAAAGTCTACGAGACCGAGTTCATAATGTCCATCTCGAAGATCGATCGGGGGGAAAAAATCTGACCCCAATACCGAGTCACGGCCAGAGAGTGTAACTGTTAAAGACATTGTTCACGTAGAAACTTGACACACAACTGACCGCATATGCTTGAATCATACGATTGATATTGGTCGTGGTTGTAGTAGATTATAGCAGAAGGTCCAAAATATTCCACAAGTTCAATTGGCGGTTTTAAATTTCCGAAGGAATCGAAATACTTAACGTGCTTATTACGTTTAACGTAAGCGACCCAATGTGTTCCAGGACCTTGTTCGTCATCAAGATTCACAATTGCGCACTCATTGCGTTGCGCATTTTGAGGTAGAGATGTACGCATAAAGACTCCCCGAAAATGCGGTATTTTACGGCAGACGTTTGATAATTGCATATTACTAGTAAGTCCAGATTTTGGAAGTCCATTTATTTTCTTTTCCTTTTCCTTTTCACTCCCTCTCCTATTCGACTGTATGGTGCGAGGTATAAACCTTGTCCCCGTCTCGCTTCCATTAAGCGATTGTGTCGATGCATTTCTTCCAATTGTTTTTTGGCTGCTTTGGTGTCGTTTACAGCCTTTGCTATACCTGCTGCACCGCCAGCTAATGCGCCCACCGCACTCAGCAGCGGAAGCAATGGTAATAAACCCCCCCGTTTTGTTTTAGTAAGTGACTTTTTCCTCAATAAACCACCTCGTTTTTTCGGTACACGAATTTTTCTTTTCTTCGTACTTTTTCTAGGCACTCGCAGTCCTAAGCCGAGTTTCCGTTTTGCATTCATTGATGCCCAGACAGCAGTCGCTGTCGCTCGTTCACCTACGGATGAGTCACTAGCTATGATACGTTGTCGTGCACGGCGTGCAAGTACTTTATCAGCATGATGACGCGAGGGCAGGTCCTTATATACTGAATATGCGATATCATGCTCACGGCAAGCATCATCCAGAGGGTTTATTCCTCGATCACCAAGTGCTAACCGTTCATGAAGGCGAGTACCTGGACCGCAATAATTGTAGCCAGGTACATGCAGCTCGAAGGGTAGTTTATTTAGCAGCTTATTGAAAAAAGATCCACAACCATATCTCATCATGTCATGCTTTCCTAACGGGTTCGTTGGCACATCCAGCAATTTTTTATTGAAGGCGGTATTCCATCAAACTGATCTTGATTAGGTAAATTATAATGTTCCGTACAGGCACGATATTGTTGCACTTCAGGATCTGCACGAATGTGCTCAGGTAATTTACACCAAACAAGTCGAATACTGTTTGGAAAGCGCTTCAATAGTAAAATTTTTGGAATGTATTCAAGCTGCTCAATAGTTAAATCCTCCAAACGTAGCACATCTAACATTAACAACGACATAATGAGAACTGATGAGATAATCTGCTTCGAGCCTATAAATAGCTTGCATGATCATAGAGTTTTACAGTTATGGATTTCGTAAAGCAACCACTGCACATTCGTGTCTCCAACGCCGATCGTTTTATTGTCGGTGGGGGTTGTGGAGGAAGGAGTAAACGTCATGGATCCCTACTTCCATCTACAATTCGTAGTATAATTTGCGGACCCTCGAATTGCGGTAAAACAAACGTACTGCTTAGTCTCGTAGAAAGTCCTAACGGTGTGAGATTTGAAAATATTTATGTATACTCAAAGTCGCTTCAACAACCCAAGTATCAATACCTTGAACGGTTATTAAAAGGACTAAAAGGTATTGGATATTTTAAATTTTCAAACAATAGCGACGTTGTAAAGGTAACTGAGGCGTTACCCAATTCTATTTTCATATTTGATGATGCTGCTAACGATAAGCAGGATAATATCAGAGACTACTTCTCCATGGGTAGACATTCAAATATTGACTGCTTCTACCTCTGCCAGACTTATGCTAAAATTCCTAAACACATGATTCGTGATAATGCAAACCTTCTCATAATCTTTAAGCAAGATGGTACTAATTTAAAACATATTTATAACGATCATGTAAACACGGATATGTCATTTGAAAAATTCAATGAATTGTGTTCAAAGTGCTGGCACCATTATATATGGATTTCTAGTGATCGACAAGGATAGTACAATTCAAAATGGTAGATATCGGAAAGGTTTCGATGAGTATGCTAAGATTAAATAGTATACCGTTTGCTTAAGATTGTTCAGTTTAGAGCTAAGTGTCCATCAAAACACACACATCAAATGAGCATGGAATAAACCTAGTATAAACGTGGAAATAAAAACGTGGACTGAATCTAAATTGAACGTGAATTGAACGTGGAAACGTAGATTGAACGTGGATTGAACGTGGATTTGAACGTGGATTGAACGTGGATTGAACGTGGATTGAACGTGGATTGAACGTGGATTTGAACGTGGATTGAACGTGGATTGAACGTGGATTGAACGTGGATTGAACGTGGATTGAACGTGGATTGAACGTGGATTGAACATGGAAAGCAGGAAAATGGAAGAAAAGATGCTGCTAAAGAAGATTGCCGCGAAAAGTAAAGTAATTCGTGAAAAATATCGTGCACTCAAATCAGGAAGAGAAATGATGGAAACCAATTTAAATGAAACTTTTAAACCAATTGTTGAGCCATTGAAGAAGCTCACTGAACATAATGAGATGACCTTCGTGTCCCCGAAATATGAGTATAAACAGGAACCGCTACAGAAGACTACTGCAAGCGATAATTCTTTGATTATTCCATCGGAACGTAAAAGAACTTATTTCTCATCGACTCCACAACGTAAATATTTCGCAGACAACTCTAGAATTAAAATTCCAACCCCTTCATCTGATGATGATGATGATGAGCAAGGAAATTCACGACCTAATGAAACATTATACCTTTCTCTGGAAGAGGATGGGGAGGAGGAGGAGGAGGAGGAGGAGGAGGGAGTGAAAGTGGAAAAGGATGTTAATGATTTAGCAATACCATCACCAATGCAAGCAGAAACTCCATCATCACCATTGCAAAGATCCTTAGATTTAAATAGTTCTTTGTCAGAATATGCACCAATTGGACGTAAATATATAGAGATGTTTCTGCGTAAAAATAAGGATTTAATTGATGATAATTTTGGAATTGAACGAGATGTTAGACTTAAGAAAATGAGACTTGGAAAATGTTCTTTTAAAGTAAATCGTAAAGATTTTATTATTATTGATGATGAGTATTATCAGGGTACTATTGGTCTATTTGAATTGATCTTCATGAAAGAGCCACATGATTATACTGAAGATGATTTAAAAACATATAAGAATATTCTTTCTCAAACTAATGTACACAGAGCAGATTACAGTAGCGAGGGAAAGCTTCGTGGGAATAAGGGCCATAAATGGAAGAAAATAATTAGCCCATTATTTCCTCCAAAGAATCTTGTAAAAGGTAGCGGTTATATGTGCGTTAATGATAAACCAGTGAACTATGTACATTGGAATGATCCGAACGAATTAGTTGAACGTTTGAGACTTTTGATAGCATCATCTGCTGCAGGACATACGAATCATCATAATGAGATACAATCAATAATTGAGGAGCTTCATGAAGAACGTATTATCCTATAAAAGAGATTACACTTTCCATAATTTCCCAGTTGATTGTGTTACTTCACAATGTCGATAAATAAATTTGGAGGTATTTCCACTGCCAGTAATGTGAGAAAATATTTCCGCAAAACTGAAGATGAAACATTAAAATTTGATAAACGTATGAATGCATTTAATGCTAAGGGGAATATTATTTCAAATTTAGGATTTGATGCTACTGATGAGAAATGTGCTGTGAATATGCGTGTTCTGCTGGATAATATGAATGCTGTACGTGAGAACCTTAAAAATGAAATGCAAGAAAACAGTGATATTTTACGAAGTATTGCGTTAAGACTGGATGAAACCGAGTTAAGGCTGAATGATTTTCAAGTGAAATTGAGTAATTTCATGCAGAAACATGTTGAAGATAATGCAGATTTAAAGAAATATGTATCAATTTTCATGGAGAATCAGACTAAAGAGGATGCTGAATCAAAGAAACATATAATGAAGATAATGCGGAATTAAAAAAAAAAAAAAAAAAAGTGCTATTTTTCATGGGGAGAATCATGCTAAGGAGAATTCTTCTTGAAATAATTCGACAAAGAGTTTTATTAGGAAAAAGAAAGTTTTACTACCATCAGTGCTCGTTGTACCCCTGTAAACCCAACACATACCTGAAGAGTTATGGATAGTGAAGAAAAGAAAAAATTGGTCGAAGAACTGCATGTACCTGCAAGACGGAATTTTCAACGTAGAAGAGTTATAATACGAGGCTTCGATGACCTCTGGCAAGCAGATCTGGTTGATATGAAGAATTATACTGACGGAGGTTACCACTATATTCTCACAGTTATTGATGCATTGTCGAAATTTGGATGGGCAGTAGCACTAAAAACCAAAACTGGCAAGGAAGTGACAGACGCATTTACGAAGATTCTGAAAAGTGGGAGATGTCCCAAAAATTTGCAGACAGATGATGGCAAGGAGTTTTATAATAGTGATTTCAAATCGCTTATAAAAAAACGTAGAATAAATCATTACTCAACATACAGCGTATTGAAAGCTACGATAGTTGAGCGCTGGAATCGCACGCTGAAGACTGAAATGTGGAAACGATTTACGTTGAATGGAAATTATAAGTGGCGAGGCATACTGCAGCGACTAGTTGAAGACTACAACGCAAGAAAACATCGTACTATAGGAATGCGACCAGTTGATGTGACGCCAGATCATGCTAATATGCTCCTGACTACAGTATACAATAATATAAAGATTGTTGGTCGTGCCAAGTTCAAAGTAGGTGATTTTGTACGAATCAGTAAATACAAGAATGTATTCGCAAAGGGATACACACCAAATTGGACAACTGAAATATTTGAAATTATAAAAGTGCAGAAAACAAATCCTGTTACATATTTACTTAGAGACTCTAGTGGTACTGATATATACGGAGGATTCTACGAATATGAACTTTTAAAAACTGCTAATCCTAATGTATATCTAGTGGAGAAGTTATTACGTAAGAAGGGTGATAAGGTCTTTGTGAAGTGGTTAGGATTCGATAATAAACATAATTCATGGATAAATAAAGATAATATTTTGTAAAAACAATATTTATTAATAAAATTATTCAATTTAAATATAATTAATTTATTCTATAATGACCCCATGGTAGAGTCGATACAGTTCCGTGCACGATATAACGCTTATCATCGTATGGGCTGAGAGCTACTTTCCGTTGCGTAATCGAATAAACATTATGCAATTTTGAGCGAATTAAATTTTGATTGCGGACTTGTACAGTAAAATTTGTTAAACAGTCCTTATAGTCCTCGAAGGTTATGTTTCTAGCAACAACGTAAGTCTTAATACCTTTAGCTTTTTTGATAATTTTATTTTGTACTTTAAATGTGTACATTTTTGATCTCAGTCCAATAAACTCTGTCATTATCTGCCCATTATTCTCATCTTTCATCAGCCCAGGGACTTTTTTATTTACTAGAGGTAAATTGTACTGATTGTTGGGAGAATAATCGCTTGTATCGAATCTAGCAAGATTCTCCCTCATAATAGTGTAAATATCATCACACTCAATGCTGTATATTAGACTATCCGTATCGGTATATAACGCTTTACATTTGCTACCGAACGTAGGAAGCATATAATCATAATGAAAATCATACAAACATGTTTTCGAAATATCAAGAATGCTCATACCTACGTATATAGGCTTATCGAATTTAGCTGCTAATTTTGTTAATTCAATCGTGACCAAATTCTCACTGAATATAGTGCGACTGTGAAAATTAGGCTTAGCAATCATTGCTTCAGCACCATATCTTCCCTCCCACTTACTCACGAGTCTCACATCAACTCTATTTCTAACATTCTCCATAGTCTTACCGAACACCGCATTGTTCATTAATTTGAAAAGATTTTTCTCAAACTCATTTTTAGATGCTGCACGCAAACTAGTGTTCAAATCGATATATTTACGTAACCAGGTGGACTGGTGAAATCCTAAAACGCGATGAATGTGTTTTAAGACAACACCATTACGCATACATTGCTGTAAAGCACGATAGTGTATAACATAGCGCTTCTTATTTTCTAAAGTTGCAAGTAGCTTCTTCTGACGTGTACCCGGTGGTGCATCACGTACGGGACAAAATGGAAGGTCGGAATGTTTATCGTGAAGCATGCTTGGATACTCTAAGTCAACCTCTAAAATATAACCCTCGGGTGAATCTATCGGTATATTAGAGATATCCAAATTATTAACATTTTCAATCCAGCGAAATCCGTGAGTAGGTAGCGGTTGAGACATTGCCCACCCATACAAATTATTTACATCGTAGTACATTAAATACTTAGAAGGTTCCTCGGGATTGTAGTTTTGCATGTACCGATTGTTAGCCTTTTCATAGCGGTGCGAGCATTGGCTTAAACCACCACGTATGCCTCGTTCTACGAAAAGCAGCATTTCTACGTCAGTAAAAAGTTCTAATCTTATTTCTGTATGTTTGAGCATTGCATCCCAAGTGAAGCCTGGGAGTGTATAATAATGAGCAGGATCCAAATTATAAGTTTGCATGCAGCTATCACGAAAATTTTCGAAAACGTCAGCCAACAATAGTACATCAGTTTTCAAATAGAGATCGCTATACTCCCCAAGTGTTCGTATTTGAAATTTGGTCCATACCTCCTTAGCGTGATTATACGCACCCTCACTAATATCACTATCGGATAATCTATTATAGAATATCTCGCGCGTGGAGGTAAAGCAGTTTCTTCCAGACGGTTCAGACTATCTATGTAATCGTAAGGAAAAATACCTTTCCTTGTCAGAAGGTTAAATTGTTCTATGTTTAAATATGAGAATTCTGACTCTAAATTTTTTAACTGTGATTTCGTTAAATATGAACTCAATTTGTCTAAACTTGATGCCATAAATTTGAAAGAATCGATAAACTTTAGTTGTATATTATATTTACGGATGAATTTAGTGAATGAAATATACTTCTCCTTATGTACAGGTAACAAGTGTACTGAACCTTCATACAAGTTAGCGATTGTACTGAAAATAAAATGTGCGTCATAACCTGATAAATTATGAAAAATTACAGGTATTACATGCGAATCGTTAAAGTTTAAATTACAATTATTATGAGCAGGTCCCCTATATTTACCAGTTAAATGATCATGATCGCGAACACGTATTTGATCTGGAAGAAACGGCTTTTTACATATATGACAGTTGGGCTCAGTATAATGCCTTGAATTTTCACTAATACTTAGCGTTCTCATAGGCACTACAGTCTTTAGTTTTTCGCTCGCTATGCTAGCAATTTTATCGAGTTCTCGCACAAACCATTCTATACACTCGAGTCCACGATATGATTTGTAAGTTGAGAGCGATGAATCACGAACGCTTTTAAAATAATAACCTATACTAAAAGGTATGTGTTTTTGATAAATACCAATTTCGTCATCCGTTTGCTCAACTTTTTCAAGCAAGCATTCAATGTCAGCGTATATGACAAATGGCACCCTCTCACTGTTCTTCATGTTATTGAAGGAAACCCAACGGTCCTTGTCAGGTAGCACAATTCTGATGTTTTTATTGAGTTGCGCACAATCACGTTCATGCGATTTTAGTTTCTCATCATTGTGGAAATAGTGTAAGCAACTATAGGAGGGAAAAAGTAATATTAGAATATAGAAGCAGTAATTATATATATATATATATATATATATATATATATATAGTAAAACATACCGATCACAAATAAGATGAGAGCGTTTTCCTCTAGTAAGCTGTCCATTTAGCAGTCTGGAAAGGTTCCTGATGCATATAAAATGTGCTGCTCCTTGATGCTCGAGAAGAAGAAGATTAGCGTGTCTGGTCCTCTTGCATTTTGTTAATTGTAGAGGTGCTATGATTGTATTCTCATTCATCTCAGTCTCTTCCACCATAGTAAAAATATTAATAGAGACATCATTATCTTCCTCAAATTTCGGAATCTGTTTTAATGTAGTCGGAAACGTTATACTTCTAACATCGAAAACATTTGTAAAATGAGGATATGAAGATTTTCGTTGTGGATGAGTATTCGGTTTTGCCGGATAGAGTGCAGCTGTTACAGCTCATGCAAAACATGTATTATCATCACTGTGTATGTTTATCACAGCCTGTTTATTCTTAATAGATTCTGGAAGCTCGATGGCACAACCTATATGCAGCGGGTTATAATAATTTATATTTATAATTAAATTCAGAATTTTTTCCAACGCCCATCCGCTATCACGCTCTTGAAACACACTCAATTCTTTTAGAATTTTCTCTATTATATTTGTATTGTACCATTCACTAAAACTATCAGTTTTGTATAAAACTGCATTGCGGGTTGAGATATGTTTAATATCACTTATCTCTTTACAAATAAATTGTCCGTTAAAGATGCAATTTATCTTAACTGCGTTCACGTTATTAAACACTTTTTTTGTGTAGGTCTGTACTAAGTCTTTTGCACCTGTTAGAAAATCACGTGGTTCTATATAATTATAATTTACAACCATTCCGCTACATATTCGAGATTTAAATGAAGACTCGAGATCTTTCCAAATAAGCTTTCTCACTCCAATTGATTTCTTATTTTTTGCCGCATGCAGAAGTAGACGCTGGATAGTTGTTATTTCAGTCAGATTTTTGTGTACTGTATCGGGAGCTGCAGATCTATTAGCATCTCTTAAACTTCGAATATAATCACGACACTTGCGTACCCACTCATGATAATTATGCTGATTTCCTAAATCAGGATTCTTGAGAGCATGATTCAAACAATAACTCTTATCCTTAGCTGCTCTAAGTAGAAGACACTGTATTTGTGCAATTTCTGCAAAATTTTTCTGCAGCGTGCCTATAGGTGCGTTGCGATTAGAGATTCTGAGTTTATAAATATATTCACGACACTCGCGTACCCACTCGCGATATTCTTCTTGCGTTTTCAAAACTCTATATCGTAGAGACATCTTTTGTTCTTTTCTTCGAGAGGACTAATCAGGAACTGAGGAAAAGTGGGTGGGAAACTGAGCTCTCTTTAGATAAAGGATCTCTGAAACACTTCAGGGGGTAAGAGAACATTGAGGACAGGTAACGACATGTTAGAAAATAGATGCAAGCGTTTTTCAGTTATACATATATTCCAGATTTTTGCTCATACATATATTTCATATAATAGATATTTTTTAAGGCACATACACCTTCATGATTCAAACATGCTGGAAGATGTGAATTATGCAAGCTATCTTCTAAATCAAAATCCCCCCACATAAAATTATCTACATTAGTTATTTCTAAATTACAAATATCTCTTAACCAATTTGTATTTTCAATTCCTTTCACAAAAATCTCATCCTCATCATCATAAATATACTTCCTAATAATATCTTTATATTTATAGTAGGGTGAGTAGCCATCCGCCCAATTTAAACCGTGATAATTTAGAAAGAACCAGCTAAAAAGTAACATTATATTAAACAAAAATAATATATATTTTTTCTTTTTCATATACTTACTCTGTCCGCTTTCGCTCCTCTTCACTTAGCCACGAATATGAATAGGGCGGTGAAAATAAAATATGGAACACTTTTTGTTCTTGTATAACAGCAAATTCTTTGATTATAAATGACTTATCCGTCAAACGGAATCCTTGAAAATCAACGAACGATGGTGCCATTATGCCTACGTTTTTTATACTAAAATAATTCTATTTAAATATGAATGTTTCATAAAAATTTCTCCCTCTCTTCAAGCTAATTGTTCTTCATCCCTCCTACTATCCTCACCATAGGTCAAAACTATCTCCCACTATACGTAGCATAGGTCATAAATATTTTCTTGAGGACCAATGACGTTTCCGTTCTTCCAAGAGTGGCAGGTCAGTCATTTCCCCACCGTAGGACAAAAGTTTTGTCAACCCTTAAAGCATCTTAGAATTACCGCCCACTACATGTAGCATAGGGCAGAAAATATTCTCTCTTAGAGCCAATGACGTTTCCGTTTTTCTAAGAGTAATATAGGCATCTTCCTACCGTAGATTAAAAAAATTGTTGACACCTCCCTAACAGTGCTTAAAAGCTCGAAGAAATCGTAGGACAGGCATCAGTATTGCTTGAACGTTTGATTCGTACGACAAATAACATTCCATTTTAAAAATGTCTTCACTGTTTCATATTACACATATAATCGATTTTGACGGGTTTATGATAAACAGAAAGTTTGTGCATAAAGAAGTGGCAATCAAAAACTTAACTACGGGAAATACGAATTACGGTGCATTTCGTGTTCATGAGCCGTATAAAAGTTTATCGACTAAGGACCAAAAAAGCGTAAATTTCGTCTTCAAAAATATTCACGGGATAAAATATTGCAACACAGGATTTGAACATTATAATCAAGAAGATATTTACAAATTTGTGAATAGCATAAAATTGGATTGTGAATACCCCCTAGTAGCTTATAAAGGGGGACATGTAGAACGGGATGTTCTGAATTACTTGGATATCCCAAATACAAATTTGGAAAGGTTTGGTTGTCCTAAATTTGATAATTTGATAGCCACTATAAAACCTTGCAACACCCCGTGTAAACTACACGTAAAAATGTTCACCAATCATACGAGAAAGCCTATACATTGTGTATATCAAGAGGTAAACGTTTTCGCACGATGGGTACATCAACAAATAGATGTGAGTATCAAATGTTAAACTTACAATTTGTAAAATATTAACTGGATTTCTCTGTTTCAGATGATTGAATAAAAAATATATATATATATATATATATATATATATATATATTGATATATGTTTAATTATTAGTTTAATTGTAAAACATTTAATTTTATATATTTGTATAAATTGATGTATATTTCCTTCATTTTTTATATATTTGTATATCAGATCAATTATAAGTTTTTATCATTTATATAAATTTTATGTATATTTGTTTAATTATAAGTTTAATTGTAAAAACATTTCATTTTATATATATAAATAAATTCCGTCTGTCATGTAACTCTTCTACCAATTCTTTCTTCTCCTCACTCCCATGACTATTCCACTACGTATTATGTTTACACTAGCTCATCAATCACTGGCGGTAATATAAGTTTCTTTAGAGCATAATTCCAATCATTTTCTCTTTTCTTCTCATTGGCAGTCGTGATTTCCTCTTTTTGATGCTCATTAGAGATATAATTTGCAACAATTTTCAATCTACCATACATATCTTTCCGTAATGCCTCAACTTTTCGCTCCAATTTATTTTCAATATAATTGACTTTATCATTCAATTGATTAATTCTTTCACTAATATCATTAATTTTTTCATCAATTTCATCAATTTCATCAGTTTTTTTCAGCAGAGTTGTAACTTTTTCCTCAAGGCGGTTACCTTTTAGGTAATAGTGAGTTAGCTTTTCACTGTATTCAAACTATTCCCTCATTAAGCTATCACGTACAGTCATCGAATTACGTAACAGAGCAGCCATATTCACAGCACTTGTCTCATCAGTAACATCACATTCTAAGTTTGAAATTATTTTCTTCTTGGCATTAAATGCATTCCTTTTTTTATCAAACTTTAACGTATCATTGTCAATTTTGTGTGAATAATTTCTCACTTTACCGGTATTGAAACCAGATCCGAATTTATTTATCGACATAGTGAAGTAGCACGTTGAACTAAGAAAATCTTGAAACTGCAATCTCTTTTATAAGATACATAGGTTTAGTAACAGCTAGGACTTAATAAGTTGCCCTATCAAAATATTAATATTCCTGAAATTGATGTTAAATTGTTATTCTCCCCAATAGGGGAGACTATTAAAACTATACCCTTTCATTTAGAGGATATTTCGTTATTCGCTGCATAGGTTTTGTTAAAGCCATGCAAAGTTATAATTCCATGCTCGATGGAAAGTTAATTCCTTGCACGATATCAGCAACTTATCACAATAGCTATCTACAATTTAACTAACGAGAAAAGGGGGGATTGCGGTAGCCACCTAGCGGCAATTACTGGTACTATCAATTAAATTGAACTAGTTCACCCATGTGTGTAATTACGTAATATTAAAATACCATTAGCGCGAAAGAAGATTAAGGAAGGCAGTCACCTAGCGGTGACTACTGGAACTAGCAATTAACTCAACCTAGTTTATCTGTGTAGCAGAGTCGGAAATAGTTAGGCTACGTAAGGTAACTAACCATCGACTTCGAAGGGTGAAAAAACCTTCCCTCAACTAGGGCCCCGTAGGATAACTTAGGTCCCCGTAGGATAACTAACCAACGGTACCATAGGGTGAAAAATACCACCTCCCTAACCAAACCCGGTCCCACTATAAGACCTTCCAACTGTGACATAGGGTGAAAAATACCCCCTACCTAACCAAACTCGGTCCCACTATAAGACCTTCCAACTGTGACATAGGGTGAAAAATACCCCCACCCTCCCTAACCAAACGCGATCCCACTATAAGACCCTTTCCTTCCTCATCCCCACCACTACCATACTAAGAGAGTCTTATCCCCACCCATCTCCCTTCCACACCACAAAACAGCTTCCCTCACTCCCTGTCATCGGAACCGCATAGCTCCTCTACTCATATACCATGTTGCAAATTAGTTATTTGTCAAATATCTAGAATATTAGGAAAAATGCGTAAAAATTTCAAATTTTTACGAAATTTTCAAAATTAACACCTTTACGTGCGACACGAATTTTATTAATTATGAGGCATTTCTACAACTTACCCATGCTCCCATAATTTCTAATGGCCAAAGGACTTGAGATAATCGTCGAGCAAATCCACAAGTATGATTTATTCGAAACTTTTAGAAAGCTGATCGATTACGTGCAGAGTTATTGGATTGACAAAATAGATCCAGAAACCTTATCAATTTTTAATACACGGAGTAGACCAAATAATAGAATGGAACGATACCATAAGACCCTAAAGGAGATGATGGGATCACATCAAGATATTTTTAAATTTGTAGGTAAGAACTAAAATTGAAAAGCTCAATTACTACGTTTCTCTTTATTCTAAAAAGTTTCTTTCTTTCAATATTTATGTAATTAAAACATATTTCAACGTGATCTTATTTTTATAGATGAATTAACTAAAATGATTGCTTTATACGTAATCGAAAACATAGGGAATACTACTGTAAAACAGCAGACAAAAAAATTTTAAACACTAGCAATTTTTAAATGAAAAATAGAAAACGTCCTTCATAATTACTAGAGATAATGAAAAGAAATTATATTTAATTTCTTAAGCTCTTTAGCCGCAAATAATGACAAGTTTATGAAAAAAATTGAAAAACTCCTCTCTGTATCTTAATTTATCATTAATACATACTTAACTAATTAATAGATATATATTTTTTGTCCATATAAAAATGTATTAAAATAATATGTTCATTTTAAAAAAGTTTCACAAGTTGAAATCATTATAGGACTTTTAAAGAATATCAAGATGATATATTAAATTAATTATTCTATAATTACTAATAATACGTATTTTCATGTTTATTATGCTTTCATATATTTTATAAATTTCAGAATGCTATAATACTTTTAAGAATATTTCAATATTTGTAAACTATGTTGATTTTATAAAAATGTTATGTATAATATTTGTACACATGGTGTATATGTTTTTTGCAAGTACTGCAAATGATTCCTTAAATATATTTTATTCTAAAACGGGCAGCTTTTGACATCTTTGATTTTTTCGGTTCTTCTAAAATATTATGTTTCTATGTATATTAGAATAATTGAAAACAATGACATTCGTTTCTACCGACAATCCGTTCAAATGTTACCTCATGAAATGACAAATCCTACAATGTAAGGTCAATCGCACATGTGATTCACTAAAAAGGTATTTTACAAGAGTTTTGTAGATTTTAAGCAATGAATATATTTTAATCGCCCATGCTGTATTTTCTATTGCAAAGAAGCCTTCGGTTTTTCTTGTAGGTTCTCTCACTAACAGCCAAAATAAATAAGATCCGTACACTTGCCTAGCTACAATAGTTAGAAAAAATATAATTAATAATTTATCAGAGATCTTTCAGTCGATTTTGAGCACTCACCTAAAAATTACTGATGCACCGTCTTATGTAGGGAAAAATATGAATTATCAACACTTGTATGCGTTTCGCGAATCCTATCATTTTCATTATCTTCGCTTATCATCTGCATGAAATATCTCCACCAATGCATCAAAAGACTAAATCTTTTCCTTTCTTCCACTCATTATAATAGTTCCAGGGAGATTCATAATTACGCTGTACATTGAATCTCTGGTATCCATTCTAAGGAACAATGCTAAAAAAATTAAAAAATGTATTACAAATTACACAGAATAATATGTTTCTTTTTTAATATATTATTTTTAATTGCAATAAGACCAACGGGTCTGTTAATATTTCAAAATAGCTGTAACTTTGTCTGAGTAGTGCACTAGGAATAACTTGCATGGTCTCTATTCTTTACTGATTACAGTATTTACAAATAACCCTCATGACTTCTAAAAGCTTATGGGTACAAACTTTTATTCACATACATTATTTAATAGTCATATCTGAGCTGCCAAAAATTACTAAAATTAAATAAATTATTATATTAAGAGACTGTTATATTTTAATAACAGATTTGTAAATGCATATGTATAATTTTTAGCACCATAACAAAAGGCAATATCATTTAACCAATCGATATAATGTTTCATTGACTTAGAATATAGCTCATCTAGATTTGTACAATTTCATATTATAGGGATAACGTCTCATCCAACTGTGAGTGCAACCTGTGTAAACCTATATCATACAATAGATAGCTTATATCTGGCTGATGTCTCTGCTCGACACTTCATTTCTCGTTATTATTGAAACCTTTGTAAACATACTTAAGATTTTTAAACCTATTTTCTTTTTTAGTCTAAGTTTAATTATTGTAATTTAGGCTGTTGCTCTCATAAGCAATAATTACTTACGTAAGATAAATATATGCACGTTTTTACCAGAATGTTAGAAGTTATATTTTACTTTCTGTTATTCATAATTAATATTTCCTTCTGTGAATCATCTGCACAACCATAAATTTATAAATTTTTGCATTTCAGAAGATATGGATACATTTCCGAACAACCTGTAACAAACATTTTACACAAAGCATCATATTCTTTTATTATAACAAATTTATCATCTAATAAATTATTATTACGAACCTGACACTTAACACTTAATACAAAAACATACAATAATAGCCTATAATCTATCAGCTGTCAGTGTCGATCAACGTTGCCGCATTGGAAATTTTGTTTCTAACATTGCCGCCAGAGGTACTAATGGCCTGCGCGAATATCAGTCATATTCATGTGTTATTGTAGAGAGGATACGCCAATCCCACTAATTTTTAGGCCAAATGTCCCGCTACCGGTTAAAACGTTATCACTGGTGCCCGCGCTTTTTCTGAATTGGTTGCACGTTACGAAGATTGTGTATTTAGCAAACATTTTATTTAGATTTATGTACGAATGCGACGAATCCAAGTTAATTGTATTTTCCATGTTTCAAGTACTATGATAAGGTTAGTTATAAAATATAATAATTTTCCTGTTATTGCAATATACATTTTATAACAAATATACATTCATAGTTTTTTTATATGTTTTTACCTGATTTGATTTTATAGGTTAATCAATTCTTTTAAACGTTCTTTCCTTCTCCTACTCTTCCGTTTTATTATTGTTGAATTTTGTTTTACAGAATTATAAACTTTTTCCTGTATTAAATTTGATGGGTTATGTATCATATGTAATTATCCTGTGAACTTTTACTGAAGGCAATAAAGATTTTACATGCATTTATAGTCGGATTTATACCGTTGCCTATCCAGCCGATCGTTTTCGTAATATTATTGCGAGAGTGGGGGGAAGATCATAAATCTCTTGAGTGACAATTGTGAGCGACGAGTCGAATGGAGAAGGACGAGCGAGAGTCAGTGTAAGATCGAACGTGTAAATATAACGATACCCAGAGACTGGCAGATTTGTAAAATTGAAAACTGTTCCCGTCCTTCCCCCCTTCCCTACAAATCTCAGAAGTGGGATCCTAAACTCAAATAAGTTAAAAAGGATAGATCTCGGTCATTTTCGAAGGTGGTATCAATATAGAAACCGATCGATACGTGTGACGTGATTTGAGTTGTGACGAATTAAAAATCGTGTGAAGTAAACAAGTTGAAAATGCCGGACAAACAACCGAACGCGTACACCATTGTGGAATTGAAGAAGATATTGAGGACCCTGAATCTATCTGTGTCGGGATCTAAAAATGAATTAATCGCACGCATCTCGTCATCGACCCCAAATATCTGGAATGAAGTACCAGAAATGCTAAACCAACAAACTGAGATGCAAGAAGAAGGAGAAGAGACGGCAGGTGAAAACAGTGAGTTGGAGGAAGCCGAAACCCGAATCCCAGATATTGTCAGGCAGGAATTGGCATTATTGCGAAAAGAAAAATTAATCTTGGAGCGCAAAGTCCAACTATTGAACAGGGAATCTACGAGTAATGGGAGTAGCCCCGTGGTACTTAGTAACGGCCAAGGATTGAAATCAAACGCCAACATTAACAACATGGGGAAGCTCCTTACCGAATTCGAAAGTGAAAATGACACGTTGGTTAAATGAAGCAAACAATTATTGCTATTACAAAGGATTATGACCTTGATGACGACATGGTCCGAATATTAATCGGAACGAAATTAAAGGGACGAGCACTTAAATGGTTCCACTCAAAAGCGGAACATTTGGAAATCCCAACGAGCCAATTGTTGTTGGAAATGAGCAACATGTTCGACCAACGCTCAAGTCAACTCAAGCTGAGGAAGGAGTTTGAATCAAGAACATGGAAGGACAACGAAACCTTCTCAGAGTATTTCCATGAGAAAGTTATCTTAGCAAATCGTGTCCCAATAGAAGAGGCTGAGATAATAGACTACGTCATTGACGGGATTCACGACCCTGCTTTACGCAATCTAGCAAGAATGCAGAATTTCCAAGAGAAGAATGAACTGCTGAGGGCTCTGGGGAAAATCGAAACTCGATCGGAACCAAAGCATCGCCAGGATAGAAGACCAAAGGAAGAGGTCAAACAGCATCAAGCAGAAGCCTTGACTGAACGACGCCGACCAGTCCGATGCTACAATTGCTCCGCCTTGGGACACTTGTCGGTAAACTGTACGAAGCCTAAAAGACAGCGAGGTGCCTGTTTTGAATGCGAATCTACGGACCATCTGGTGCGAGACTGCCCGAAGAGGAAAGCGATAGGAAACACCACGAGTTTAGTCCAGATGCCAGCGGGCCAAGAACCATTTATGTTATCATTTGAATATAACACCATCTTCGATAGCGGTAGTATAGAAAATCGAAAAGTTACAGCCATAGTCGACACCGGCTCTTCTGTTAGTCTTATCATAGAAAGTAGAGTGCCGGAAGCGGAAAGATCCGTGGTAGACGAAAATTTCAATTTGCGAGGACTTAATGATTCGAAGCTAACGGTATTGGCTAAATTTGAAACCGAAATTACTACCTGCGGATCAATATGTAGCGTTAGCTTTGTTGTTGTCCCCGCGAAGACCATGCCCTATGAAGCACTGCTCGGCCAGGATTTTATTAAACAGTCTGGTTTTCGGTTGACTTTCAGCGATTCGCTAGAGGTTGCACGAAATAATCAACTGCCAGTGGGCCAAGGGGAAGCGGGCGACTTCTTAAGACAGTTAATGTTAATCGACACGTCTTCGGAGCGTAATGAATCCCCATTAAATATTAATAGTCGCGCAGATCAAAAAGCAGCGGCAAGCCTTAGAGCTTTGCACGCAGATATTCAAAAATTGCCAATTGAACTGAAACCTTTCGAATTCGAGATGTCAATAAAGTTAAAATCCGAGCAACCGATTAGCTTCAAACCTAGGCGCTTGGCGTATGCCGAGAAGGAAAAACTGCGTGTAATTCTCGATGATCTAATGAAAGAAGGTGTAATACGCCCAAGTCAATCCCCGTACGCGAGCCCTATAGTCCTTGTGCGGAAAAAGGACGGATCGGTACGTCTTTGTATTGACTATAGAGAGCTGAACAAGCTGACTCAGAAAGATAATTTCCCAACACCTCTAATTGAGGACCAGTTGGACCAGCTCCGAGATAAGGAATATTTCAGTAAATTAGACCTGAAGAACGGTTTCTTTCACGTGAAGATGGTTGACGACTAGGCCAAGTACACGCCTTTCGTTACACCTTGGGGACAGTACGAATACCTCAGAATGCCGTTTGGACTAACCAACGCACCACGCACGTTCCAGTGTTTCGTTGGTAAAATATTCCAACCCTTGGTGGAGCAGGGGAAAATCCTATTATATCTTGACGATATTCTTGTCGCCACCAAGGACATAGATGAGCACATTCGAGTCCTACGAGAGATATTTATTTTAGCTCGAAAATACAATTTGACGTTTCGTTTCGACAAATTTTATTTCTTGTACCCGGAGATTAACTATTTGGGATACACCGTCGGCAAGGATGGAATTCGCCCGAGTGGGGAGCATGTAGAAGCCATCGCAAATTTCCCTATACCCCGTGACATTCGGCAAGTGCAACAATTTATCGGGCTTGCCAGTTTTTTCCGTCGATTCATCTTCAAATTTTCAATAATTGCTAAACCTTTATATGAATTAATTAAGGGTAAGAAGTTCCATTTCGGAAGAGAGGAGCTTAATGCATTTGAAAGCTTAAAAGCACGCCTAATATCCGAACCTGTATTGTCCATTTATTCACCTAAACTACCTACGGAGCTGCACTGCGATGCGAGTGCTCTCGGGTATGGCGCGATCCTATTACAGAAACAGGCAGATGGTAAATAGAGGCCTACTTCATATTTTAGTCGTCGAAGGACAGAAACAGAATCGAAATATCATAGCTTCGAGCTGTAGTGCCTAGCTGTCATATACGCAATTAAGCGATTCCATGTCTACCTAGCCGGTATACCATTCAAGATTTTAACGGATTGCGATAGTTTTAGATTAACACTGAGCAAGCAAGATGTTAACATCAGAATATCGAGGTGGGCTATGTTCCTCCAATCATACGACTTCCAAATCGAACATCGTCCGGGTAAACAGATGGCTCACGTCGACGCCCTGAGTCGAACTCATAATGTCCTCGCCTTAACTTCTAATACGTTTGAACAAACTCTTGCCGTCAAACAGAGTCAGGACGAGGACCTAAATCGAATACGCGAAAATTTAGAAAAATCAGAAGACAAGTATTATGAGCTTCGTAACGGGCTTATCTATCGGAAGCTAAGGACGACAGGCTCCTATTTTTTGTACCAAGGGAGATGGAGGCAAATATCATTCGGGCATGCCATGACGATGTCGGTCATGTGGGCAAGGACAAGGTGATCGAGGTTATCCAGCGGGCGTACTGGTTTCCGAAAATGAGTACAAAAGTTCGGGCTTACATAAGCAATTGCCTCAAGTGTATAGAATATAACCCATGCTCTGGTCGAACCGAGGGATATTTACATAGCTTGCCAAAAGGAAATATACTTCTCGATACCTTGCATATTGACCATGTTGGTCCTTTCGGGAAAAGCGGAAGAGGATTCCAATATATACTAACGGTAGTTAACGCGTTCACGAAATTCGTTCGGTTATATCCCTGTCGATCCGTAATATCGAGGGAAACAATCTCGCACTTGCGAGATTATTTTCGTGCGTATGGACGGCCGAGACGAATAATCTCTGACAGGGGGACAGTGTTTACCTCCGAAGAATTTGTTGAATTTCTGCTTGCTGAAGCTGTTAATCATGTATTGGTCGCCGTCGGAACTCCAAGAGCGAACGGCCAAGTAGAACGCTTCCACAGACTTATAACGCCGATGCTTGCAAAATTGTCGAAAGGTCCGCACGATTAGAGTAAAGTGTTGGATGAAGCCGAGCATGCTATCAATAACACCGTCTGTCGATCTACAGGAGAGACCGTTGGTAAACTTCTTTTTGGTATAAACCAGAGAAACTTGAAGAGCAGCGACTTGGGGCATCTACTAGAGCAGGGCGCGAGTGATCGTCGCGAAATACAAGAAATTCGAAACTCTGCTGCTAAATTAATGCTGGGGGCGCAGAGCGAAAATGAAAGGCGGTATAATTTACGACGAAAACCAGCCACTATGTACAAAACCGGGGAATACGTAATGATACGGAATGTCGATACGACACCTGGGGTGAATAAAAAGTTAATACCGAAGTTCAAGGGACCTTATGTAATAGAGAAAGTCTTGGATAAAGACAGGTACGTAGTCGGGGACGTGGAGGGATTTCAATTGACCCAGCGACCTTTTCATTGCATTATTGGCCCTGATCGAATGCGACCATATACTCGAGACTATTAAGCAAATCCGTTGACGATGCCTCCCCCCCCCCTCTTTTTTTTTCTTTTTTGCCAAACAAGTTAAGTTAAGTTAGTTAGTAAGTCGACGACTATCACTGTTAAAGGATATGTACATATTCGACTCGTTGCATTGCGTCTCCCACTCCCCCCCCACCCACATGTATTTATTCGACGTTATATATGTATTTCTTTTATTCTTCCGACTCATGTTACCGACCGCTGTGCGATAATATAATTTTAAACTCTGTAAAATGAATAATGTCATAATGGTTAGAATTTACCCAGTATGAACTAACGCCGAGGTCGGCGTAATTGTCAGGATGGCCGAACTATAGTCGGATTTATACCATTGCCTATCCTGCCGATCGTTTTCGTAATATTATTGCGAGAGTGGGGGGAAGATCATAAATCTCTTGAGTGACAATTGTAAGCGACGAGTCGAATGGAGAAGGACGAGCGAGAGTCAGTGTAAGATCGAACGTGTAAATATAACGATACCCAGAGACTGGCAGATTTGTAAAATTGAAAACTGTTCCCGTCCTTCCCCCCTTCCATACACATTAGATTATACCTGTGGATTAATGGTAAATGGCATTGAATGTTATGTTAGTTGCAGAAATATATAGTATATATACATTACTTTATAAAAAAGACAGGTCAACTTTATGACTTTCTTTTTGCTAAATTTGCTGCTTGAGTCTGAATTATGTATCATTCATATAAACTTTTCTTACAATTGCGTTGGATTATATCATTAGCAACAGACAATTTTATTTGCATATTCGAAAATACTTAGGAGATTCATATTCTCTATTAAAAAGTTGCTGAAATAGATTGATCATTTCTGCATTGTACACTGGAGCAACTTTGTACTACTTCAGCTATATATCTAAAACAAAAATTTCTGCTTATGTATATATATTTGAAATTATTTTAAATACTTCCCATTATAGGCACAACTGGTGTACTTTTAAATTAAAATTTGGCAGTAGCTTATTTTCATTTGTATATTTATCTAATTATTTTATTCATGATTCCTTGCAATATACGAACTTAAATTTAAATAGGTAAGAGAGGTAATAGAACAACGTACTAATACATGATGTTCCCCTTCATCTACATTTTCTTAAAAACATTCTACACCCACTTCTATATTCCTTTTTTCTCTCACTCTTATACCAATTCATAGAATTTAATGTTTTCAGGAAAATACAGCACTTGCAGCAATAAATTTTGAACACAATTATTTATCTTTGGTAATATCTCATAGAATATATTGGAGTTCGAATAAGTACATCAGTTTTCATAAACTTTATTGTTAACAACATAAGTGCAAAACGTTTAATACTCATTGAAATAATTTATTTTGAAAAATAAAAGGTAAGACTCTATAGTTTATAATTTTAATATCTAAGCTTCATCTATCTATTATCTGTTTCCATATTTTAAATTATGATTTTTATAAATTCCACCCTATGAAAAAGTAATATAATATACGCTAAGCTGGGAAGTTGACATAATTTCTAAATTTTAGCAAAAGTAATTAATTTGGTATATTTTTCTTTTGCGTGGTATACTAGACCTCTTTTGTACTATAACAGCTGCAATAATATATAAAGCATAAAAATTTACATGAATATAAATCTTTCAATTTTGTTAAAATTAAATTGATTATTTTCAACGCTGTTAATTTTATCTCAAATATTAATAGATAAGTATCCCTGTTATTCAAAAACATAGTAGAGAGCTCTTTACAAATTCGTTTCTTCAATCTCTTCTACTTTTTCGTTTTTGTCTTATACTTTGTATTAGTTATATGAAAGTGAAAATTTCTTATTGCAGATCTTTGTACTTATTCATTGATATAATTTTATGTATTTCAGAGTCATAGGGTATCGTTTAAAATCTATTTTATAGGTGATTGCATTACATTAGAAATATTCCTAGGATATTTTTGCAATACAATACATACTGCACATTTATCACTTGCTTACAAATTTTAATAGCATTGATATTAGCTTTCATAAAATTAATTGCTTTCAAAAAGAAAGAGATGAGAATTTTTATTATTCCATTTTTAAGGGGCTATTACAGTGTAAGTCTCCGAAAGAGTAGCTGATTTTAATTGTTTTGATATATCAGAAGTATTTGATGTGACGATTTAATTTTTTTTATAAAAAATATACTCTTATGGAATAGAAAGCAACTTTTTTTGTTACATAAAAGAATATATGTATATATCAGCGAAATAAAGAACCAGTAAATGTATTATTTTCTGGCGTAGATCATTTCAGAAAAACAAGTTTTGAAAAGCCATTAATTGAAACTGAATGTGAATTTATATCAGTCTGGGCACCGTCGGAGTGAGAACCATTACACAAAATTATACATCTAATGCATATTTTTCTTTGCTGAAATACGACGGAAATAATACTGTCTTTTAAAAGTTTTGTAAAAATTGACGCCATTTTGGTATTTTATAAAATACATAAAAGATATTGTTGATTGCGATAGTCACGTATCTAAAAATTAAGAATGTTTTTAAATTTTCTGTATCACACTGCATGAATGGCTAAATTATCTGGGCTAGTAACATAATTTTTGTCATGGATTTCATCTATAATTTATTGTTAAATAATTATCTTTTTCAGACACAAAAGAAAAATAATTTTTCATTCTTGAAGATTGTACCTTTCATAACAAAACTTTACTGATGCAATAATTGGTAAATATAAAATTATTAAATATAGCTTATTGTTTGAGCTGTCACACTGTAATAACACCTTAATGCTTCAGCCTAAGCTAAATATTAATCAATTTACGTTGTTCTTAAATTATATTTTTTACAGATAATGACACACACATATAATACTGTAATTGCATAAGCGAAGGAAGCTGGGAGTTCGATAAAATATATTAAAGAATTCCGTAAATCGTAGTATTAACATGAAACGTAGTAATATAAAATATTCGATATCACGAAAACCTTTAAGTTATTTATCGGTGAAGCAAAGAAGAAGACTAATGAATGAAGTGCATTCAAATATACCGGTGGCTAATCGCGGTAGTTGTGTAGAAGCCAACCTTGAATCTTCCATTAATTCAATTTCTTCGTTATCCGTTCCTATAAACACTGAAGCAGATAGTTTCCCTCCTCATAATCCGCAGGATTTTCAGGAAACTAATGTATTTTCCACGTACTCTTTTGATTCCTCTGATGATTCTGAATTTAGTGCAGCATCGATCGTAGAATCACCATTTTCGTTACCTTTTAAGTTCGGCTTGCAGCATGTTTTGTTGAAAGTAATTTGAATCATACACAAATAAACAGCATTTTATCTGTACTACGATCTCACTCTTCCTTCTCAAATTTTCCAAAAGATGCTAGAACCTTTATTAAAACGCCGAGAAATCGCGTTAATGTTATTTCTGTTGAACCAGGTGAATATATTCATTTTGATGTAGACCAACAAATTGTTAAGTTTTTAAAAACGGTTAATCCTGAGTCTTATGTAAATGAATTAAATATACACTGTAAAAAATCTGTAGAAAATTACACATACAATGATAGTAAATTTTACACAATATATAGTGACAGTGACAAAATCGATGTAAATTTAAGCAAAATTTGTAACTTTACAATATCTTCATAAAAAATTGTGGATTTCTATTAATCTAAGAGTAAATATACAAAACGTATGTAATTTTCCTATTTCATGTAAGCTTAATATACGAAAACACTAGTAAATATGTTGTAAATTTACAAGTGGTTTAACGAAAAGATTTGAACTCTAAAATAGATTCTTGCTGGCAATCGTTTTCTATATAGTATAAATATGTATTCAAGGATATATACTATCAAATATTGATATTTCTATTGTAACGCTATTCCCGTCAGTGTGAGGGGCCACTCACACTACTGGTTTTCCCATTACCTTCGCCCGTCCTTATCTATCGGTATCAGGGCGCCAGTTGGTCAGTTGGGAGGCCAATAACCCTACATTATCATTTGAGTCTTTCGACTCCATTCTCTATGCATCTTATACGGCCCTGCGGCCATGCATTTGGACGGTAGCGGTAGCCAGGGTCGCTCAGTATACTAGGTCGTGGAGAGAGGGGAGGGTTCCTTGCAAAAGTCCGAGCCTCGCAGACCTACCTGCTGGGGGGCATATATCTATCCCTCACAACCCACACACAGGTGGTGGTGAGGAGTGCGGGAACATTGCTGTATCATCGCCAAGCATAGTTTGCCAGGAGCAGACCACCATGGAGGCAATATTCGCGGTCCGTCCAACCATAGCGCAAGCCTATGGAATTACGGAGGGCACCGGGAAACATTCCAACGGACTAACTACGCCCCTGCACAACCCACTATGCATTGGCCGGTATCCAGTCATGACGTACGGGCAGGCCGGCCTATAGCACACACCTCACGTACGCGAACCGACCCATGGCTGTCTGAGTGCCGCGTCACGCGCTCACCAGCACGCACGGACACATCAGTACAGTCCCATGGTCGCGTTCCGACTAAGTGCTGTTAGATCGTGCCGGATTTCTCTCCCCACCACGCGACCGTAGTCTCACTAACACACGGTCAGCCGGTAGCATCGGTGAGACATCCCTACTCATGCGCAACTCCCTAGTCACGCACACCATTGCAGCGGTACGTGCGTGTCTGGGCTGCCTTCGCTGGGTCTCGGACCGTCGGACGGATTCGGCACAACTGCAGAGCGAGAGAGAGAGCAGTATAGTTTTCTCGGCCCTCTCACTCTCTCCCAATCTTGACTCTCTCTTAGCCAAGGAAGCGTGGCAAAATCCTTTTCAGCCAGCACGGCAAGTGTAGTCCAGTCAAACCAATAAAAATAATTACCAAAAAATTGTAAATTTTTTTTTTGTTTTTTTAAGTGGTAAATCCTAAGGAGCGAAAATTTGCAAAATTGAAACTCCTAAGAGGTTTGCTAATTTGGGGGCGGGGGGGGTGTGAAAAAGGGGTAACCAAGAATAATTCGACTCCTGTACTTCGTAGAATAACAATTTTTTTTTATTTAACTTAGAAAAATATTCTCTACAACTATTATTGGACAATATTTTTTGTAGCGAAATTGTTTAAAAAGTTATTCAAGAAAAAGGAATACAAATTTTGCAATTTTAACTTATTTAATTTAATATTTTGAATCCGGCTATTTTAATCGAAAATAAGTTTAAATATTTTTTGTAGGGTATTTAATTAGCTAGAATCCAAGTTAGTTAAAATATGATTTTTGTCAAATGGAACCTTAGGTAGGGCGCATCGCGCGAAGTTCATTATTTTAATGACTTATTTTGCTCAGCGAATTAAGTACACATTCTCACTTGCTATTCGTTATGTTCAAACATTGAGCTCCTCATGTTTTTAATATATTTACGAAATATGCTTTAAATAATAAATTCTTTTCCACCCTACTCTGGAGGTAGAGTTGGAGGCGCATTTTTTTTTAACGTGGTATCCCCAGAAGCTATATTCTACAGGAATGCTTTTTAAGCCAACTTTAACACAATTATAACGAAATTTGTTAAAGGGAACACTGCCAAGACGCGCATTTGGAAACATTGGTGGCCTGGCCTAGTTTTGCCAAAATCGTCGGATAGTATTTTATTTTAGTAGTATAATGTGCTAATAATTGCATTTTTTATTTATTATGGAGTCCAATATGTTAATGGTTATTAAACAAAAATCCATGCAATGAAAAAAAAAATTTTAACTTCGCCAAGACTCGAATACCAGCCCGCCGCGTGACAAACGGTAACCTTATCATCTGCGCTATAGCGCTCAATTGGTATACCAGAGGCAAAACAGCTTTTTCGAGACTTACTACAATTCTTTCATTAATCCGTCATAAACGATCAAGAATTAGCAGCAAAAATAAATACATTTATTTACACATCACTATTGCACTAAATTTATTATGTTTTTCTTTTGAAGCATACATTTTGCATGAAGATACGACAGTTTAAGGGTGTTCATGCAATACTCTAAATACAAAAATATTCATACGCTCAATTATCATAAATCAATTGAGTAATCTTATAATATATGTTACGTGTAGTCGAATAATTAATGGTAATTGAGCGTGTTAATATTTTTGTATTTAGAGTATTGCATGAACGACCTTAAACTGTCGCATCTTCATGCAAAATATGCTTCAAATGAAAAACATAATAAATTTAGTGCAATAGTGATGTGTAAATAAATGTATTTATTATTGCTGCTAATTCTTGATCGTTTATGACGGGTTAATGAAAGAATTGTAGTAAGTTTTTAAATAGCTGTTTTCCCTATGGTACACTAAGTGAGCACTATAGCGCAGATGGTAAGGTTGCCGTTTGTCGCGCGGCGGACTCGTGTTCGAGTCTTGGCGAAGCTAAAATTTTTTTTTTTTTTTCGTTGCAAGGATTTTTTTTTAATAACCATTAACATATTGGACTCCATAATAAATAAAAAATGCAATTATTAGCACATTATACTACTAAAATAAAATACTATCCGACGATTTTGGCAAAACTAGGCCAGGCCACCAATGTTTCCAAATGCGCGTCTTGGCAGTGTTCCCTTTAACAAATTACGTTATAATTGTGTTAAATTTAGCTTAAAAAGCATTCCTGTAGAATATACCTTCTGGGGATACCACGTAAAAAAAAATGCGCCTCCAACTCTACGTCCAGGGTAGGGTGGAAAAGAACTTATTATTTAAAGCATTTTTCGTAAATATTTTAAAAACACGAAGAGCTCAATGTTTAAACATAACGATTAGCAAGTGAAAATGTGTACTTCATTCGCTGAGCAAAATAAGTCATTAAAATAATAAACTTCGCTCGATGCACCCTACCTAAGGTTCCATTTGGCAAAAATCATATTTTAACTAACTTGGATTCTAGGTAATTAAATACCCTACAAAAAATATTTAAACTTGTTTTCGATTAAAATAGCCGGATTCAAAATATTAAATTAAATAAGTTAAAATTGCAAAATTTGTATTCCTTTTTCCTGAATAACTTTTTAACCAATTTCGCTACAAAAAATATTGTCCAATAATAGTGTAGAGAATATTTTTCTAAGTTAAATAAAAAAAAATTGTTATTCTACGAAATACAGGAGTCGAATTATTTTTGGTTACCCCTTTTTCACCTCCCCCCCCTCCCCAAATTAGCAAACCCCTTAGGAGTTTGAATTTTGCAAATAATTCGACTGCCTGCTATGGCAATCTGCGCACGACATTCGCGCAGTCTGCTTGCAGCGCGTAACCTGTGTTCAAGCCAGACTCGATGTTTTATCTCCCCTCATCGTCGAAACTTATACAGGGTGAGGCACTTAAGCCGCCCCAGAATACGAATGCCGAAAGAGGTGTATCTCTTTAACTATAACAGATTTTCAATTTTTCCATAGGACATTTTCGAAGCCTCTTGTTATTTGCTTTCAGAAAGGTTCTATGCAAAAATTGAATATCTTTTATAGGTGAAGAGATACGCGCCTTTCTGCATCCATATTCTGGGGCGGCTTAAGTGCCTCACCCTGTAGACACGGTCATTTTTTTAGGACTCCCCGAAGCCGCTTCTCCTTATCTCAGGTTGCCTGGGTTGTTTGGCATGGCCCTGCCTTACTTCTCAGGGTAACTTGGACATCGTTTACTGGAGCGCCGGTCTTTTCATCCGGGCCTCTGCCTGTCAACGCGGTCTATCCTTGACGTTAGCTATAATCCACTCGTGAGCCTATTTCACGAGTCGGTAACGTAGGGATTAATAATATCCACTGTTCGGTAGCTTTTATACTTTTTATTCGGTATCTCGTATACGTAACGGGGAACTTCGTTACACTATTAACCGTAAATATATATATATGTCTAACTAACAAATTACTTATAAGGTTTTGGTTGTGCATGTTGGTAAATAAGCTTCAATAGTTTTTCAAGCAGTGGTAAGCTTCTAAAGTATTCCAAAGGTGAGTAAATCACTAGTGGATTAGTATTCGTTTGTGTACGTGGCTCTACATTTGTATAAAACATCCGTGAAGCCGGTCTTTGTAGAGAACGATTCTTATTTGTCAGTTTCAATAATTACCTCATATCCGAGTGCAAGAGTGATGCTGCTTCTATCGGAATGGTTTCAGAATAAGATGTAACGGTTATTATAGATCGAATAAGATACCATTAGTGCAATATGTGTAATTCAGTGCAATTGCATCAAAACTTATATTTGGGCCATTTATTGAAAGTCATGTGTTAAGTAAACTGAATCTTATCAAATTATCTTTATTTTATTCATAGAATTTAACTATTATACGAGTATTTTCCGCATTTTACATGAGTAAAAAGATACAATGGATAACATAAATTTTTATTAGTTCGAAGCAGATCTCTGACCGCTTAGATTAGACTAGTGCTGCAATATAAAAAGTTTCACTTCGAAAATTAGAATACTAAAGGTTATAATGTTATAGATTAACGATTGGATTTTTTGATAGTTAAAGCACTTTTAAAATTAGGTAAAGAATTTAAATAAATATGTATCTATTATTTCTTTTCTATTTGAAACAGCTCATATAGTTTATTTGAATTTGTTATTTCAGATACTTATTGATAAGAATATAATAAAAGAGTGACTGTGATAAAATAGAAAACTTTTATTTTTAACATTTTCTTTTTGAGTGGATATGTATATAGAACTCACAGGTTAATTACCATTTTAATTGCATAATTATTTTTTTATTTGAAGCATTAATAAAAATTTACTAGATCTATAAAATAAATCTTATATTAACATCATATTTTTTTCATAGTTCAGTATATCTATTTCAGTTGCTTTTTTTTAGATATTAAAAATATAAAGGGATAGGATAAAACTTCTTAAGATTTTCAAGAGTAGTAATAATAAAAAATTGGTCAGCAATTTTCATTCGCTAGACCTTTCGTAGAGATTAAACATTTGCCTATTACGTCCTACGCAGTGAATAAATCATTGCTTTCATGTTTTGTTCTAGTTATTAAATTGGTGAGATAAGTTGAAGAAATATTTCGTTTACTATTTGTGTTTAAATACCTCATGTGCTTTATCTGCATTTGCTATTTTAGGTACTAGTTAACAAAAATAAAATAAAAAAAAGAGGTCTCATGATAAAGTTGCAAGTTCTTGTATGACAAAGTTGTTGATTGAGATATTATATGTAAATAGAATTCTTGCAAACAGTTACCATATTCTGATTGCATAGTTGTTTTATATTCGGAAAAATCCGGTTATTGAAATTGATTAGATAAGTTAAATTAATTTCTATTACTATTTTTATTCAGAAGTACACCTGTCTTATCAACATTTTTTTTCTAGATATTTAAATAAATAGAATAGAAGAGATCTGGAAGAGGTGTGATAAAGTATCTAATCCCCATTGTGAATGTCACTTATTTGAAATCACAATTGCTGAAATTATGACAGAGTAATATGACTCTTTCTGCATTACTCTTATTTTGTTCTAGTTTTCTCTATTAGATAGTAATAATAAAGTATTAAATAATATTTTATAATAGGGTTAAAATTAATCACTCAAACATTTTTCTTACTTCTTGCTAAATCCCACATAGCACACGATGTTAAATGTATATTAATTTTACCTCCATAATATGAAATATATATACAGGAGGTTTACTGTATATGATATAAACATGCGTTTTTAAATATATATCTATGTATGTTTGTGTATGTTATTTATAAGTGCAAATAAAATAGAAAAATTCATATACATATACAGAAATGCAATGAATATAGTATATATGTACAAGGAAATCTAAAAATATATATACACAGATGTATATATTACCCACAAAAAACAAGCTTTGCTTGTAAAAAAAGGACGGCAAGTACATAAGTCGTATCTAGTATGATTAATATATAGTAATATAAAATATTTTATTTAAAAAAAAGTAGTGAAATCCAAATGTTAGGCGAGTATAAATTTTTTCCATGGCGAAAATTGAAATTTAGAAAAAAGTAAATAGTAATACAAAAATTACTTGCCAGGCCCGTTGTATGCAATCGTATTAAATAGCCACATTTTTAACTTACGAGAAGCAATGCTTATATTGCAAGATAGCAACTTACACATGAATATTACGGGCCCGGCAAGTAATTTTTGTATTACTATTTACTTTTTTCTAAATTTCAATTTTCGCCATGGAACAAATTTATACTTGCCTAACATTTGGATTTCACTACTTTTTTTTAATTAAAATATTTTATATTACTATATATTAATCATACTAGATACGACTTATGTACTTGCCGTCCTTTTTTTACAAGCAAAGCTTGTTTTTTGTGGGATCTTATAACGTTTTGTAAGAATATAGGAATTAAAACTAAAAATTCTTTTAACTAATTCAATCTAATAAAACATTTTCCAATGTTCTCATCGTTCCATAATGTAAAGCTTCAATTCGAGATATTAATTTATTAATCTATTAAATATAATACAAAATATTACAATGATGAGTTCTTATCATAATTACACTTTTAGAGGCATTTAACATAGGATTCAATGACTGTTTGAGTTATATTTTCAACATCATATACCCAATATCACATTAAAGCCTTTCGCTTTCAAAAATTTGTTTCTAAATTTACCTTTAAATCCACTTTTTTCTTAGGTGTTACTCTCACTATCATCTTTGCATTATGGCTCTTTCCCTGGTAAACTAGTGACATTTATATATTCTTTTCATTAATATAAACTGTAAAATATATACCAGTTAATGCAATGGAAGTCTATGTTTTTTAGGTATACTGCTTTCAGTTTCTCGAAGTTACACACTGTATGTTCTATTACATGTGAAATATTGAAATTATGAATTCCTTTCATATTTACACATTTACATGATTTTATTATAATTTTCATCAACTATGTTATTTCTAATTCCAAAGTTGTATGCCCAAAATCACCTGCAGGCACTTCACTCTCAAGGATTTTCTTATAAATTAACTCATATTTATCCATCACTTTTTTAGCTGTTAACCTCAACATCAACTTTGAATTATGGCACTTTTTCCAGCACACTAGTACCATTTATATTTTCCTTTCATTAATATAAACTAGGAAATACACCAATTTATACAATGGAAGCCACTCTTTTGTGGATATACTGCTTTCAGTTTCGCAAAGTTATTCACTGTAAATTCTATTGCATGGAAAATATTAATATGATGACTTCTTTTCATTGTTTCATTTCTAGATGACGTTATCATTAAAATTATGATTTAATTGACTTATATATTTCAAAGGGTTTATGCCCAAAATCACCTGCAAGCCTTTCGCTATTAAAAATTGGCTTCCAAATTAATTTTTTAATTTCTCCACCTTTTCCTTAGGTTTAACTCTCAACATTAACTTTGCATTATGGCTCTTTCTATGGTAAACTGGAATCATTTCTGACTTCTTGTATTAAATATTACAGCTTAACCCTGCACAATGACACAATAAACATGTTATTGTAAATCAATCTGAAATAAAATCTCACTAAGTACCAAAAGATATATTACATATTATATTATAAAAATCAATGTTATTCTTATAAAAAATTAAATTTGAATAATTTTTTTGGTAATAATAATAATTTCTTTCTATTCTGATTGGGGAAGCGTAGGTAAATATATGGTTTTAATACTTTTTTATATTATAATTGAATATTAAATAACGATTAGAAAATATTTATCTGCTTTTCTTTAATCGTAGTAATAAGAAAGATTTATTGTCTCATGGAAAATTGTTTCTATATATGATATAACCTATCGGACAGTTGAAATCCATATGAGTTTAAAGAAAAGAAAAATTTAAACATGAATTTTGTTATTGATTTCCATACCTGGATGTTTAGCATATGTTTAAACCTCATCCTTCTCTGTTTCATTTACAACCTTTGTTAATCTGCATTCTCCAATGACAGGGTAGTAGAGTAGCTAGGATGGTTCTGGGACCGCGTGGCGAGGGGGTCGGGGTCCCGCGGGGGCAAGGGAAGTAGGGGAATTGCCCCCTCTCCTCGTGCGCGGTTGTGCGCATGCGCATCGTCCTCCCCCGACGTTAAACTCGTAGGGTACACACGTGACCTCCCCCCCTCTAATGTTAAGCAGTGGACGCCTGAGAGAGAGAGAGAGAGAGACAGATTCCAGCAGAATAAACTCGTAGGGTACACACGTGGTCCCCCTTACGTTTATCCGTACAAGAGAGAGAGCCCCCCATCCCCCTTACGTTAAGCCATACAAGAGAGAGAGAGTAGTGCGATGATCGCTTTGGAGAAAGAGAGAGAGAGAGAGAGAGAGAGAGAATACTCGTAGAGAGCGATCCAGTGATCGCTCCCCCATATTTTTTTTTTTTTCGTAAGTTAGAAAAAAGGGAATCTTTTTTTTTTTTTTTTTTTAATTATAATTTATTGAAGTATTAAAAAGGTTTTATTTACAATGCTTTTTTTTTTTAGAATTTTTTTTACATTCAATTGCATGATGTATATATTTATGACAAATGCTACACCACTCTGGTAGTGAACAATTGATGCGTAGGTGACCATATTTTGTACAATTTGTACACCAGTAATGTGGTGTGAGATCTATCTGAGGCTCCATTTGCGTAGCCTCAGTTCTTGTAGCAATGGACTCCGTTTGTGTGGCCATATTTTTCACCTGGGACATATTTGAGAAACATTTTGTTATTTTTTTTTTTTTTTTTTTTTGATATTGTAATAACTATTTTAACAAAGCAAATATACTTACAAAAATCACAAACTCTTCTTCTTCTTCTTCTTCTTCTTCTTCCTCTTCTTCCTCTTCTTCCACCATCTCCTCTTCTTCCACCATCTCCTCTTCTTCCTCCCTCTCCTCTAAAGCAATGGCTGGTAAAAAATAAAAGAAAAAAATTTTTTTTTCGTAACTCTTCGTTTTGAATAATAATAAAAAAAAAAAAAAAATTGGTCAAATAGTGGGATTGTTAACAGTTTTCAAATATATGTGTCGTAAAATTCTTTTATGATTCTATTTATTGAAATAAACAATCTGTATGGATGGGTAGGGTTTTTTTTCTTTAAAAGAAATTAAAATAAGTACTTACAGTTCATGTGCATATTATGATGAAGCATTGCTTCATATTCTTCAAAATAACGATTATGAGAATCGTTAATTCTTTTGATGTAATCAGACATCGATTCTGCTTGATTTTTATCCTCCTCCTCCTCTACTAGATTTATTGTCACTAAACAACGTTCACTTTCCATTTCTTTAATTTTCTACTTTACTATCCGCACTGATGAACGTTCGAGGACTGAATGCAGCCTCTGAAGAAATCCCGTCGAGAGAGAGAGAGAGAGAGTCTTTATCGTTTGTTTTCAATATGAAATTACATTAGAAGTCCATTCTTTCTTTCTTAAAGGATACACTATACCCTCCCCGTATATAGAGATATCCATAGATATTTTTCCCTATTGTGTTATACTGTGATAAACCTACAGGTCAATCACAATGGAAATTTATCGCAAATAAAAAAAAAAAAAATTACCCCTTCCATTATTTCTTTCTTAATTAAGAAGGATACACTATACCCTCTGAATAATCCCCGTATAGTGATATCCATAGATATTTTTTCCTATTGTGTTATACTGTGATAAACCTATAGATCAATCACAATGGAAATTCATCGCAAGTAAAAAAGAAAAAAAATAAACAAAAATTACCCCTTCCAAACATTGCATACGCTTAATATATGACAATATCGTTCATATAAAAAGTCAGTCTGTTAAACGAGAGCTGCATAGTCGTACCACGCGTGCTTAAACTATTAAGAAAAAATAAGTTTGTGTGTGTGTTTGAACGCATTAAAAAGAAACTTGTTTGTTACATAAAAAAGGTAAGGATATTTTTTTTTTTCATTCGATTAGTACATGCATTATTTAATTGAGTTTTTAACTTTAATGAGACTAATCATTTTTTTTTTTTTTTTTTTTTTTCATAGAGATAAAAATGAATTTCAATAAAATCAATGAATTGGGAAGCGTCATTCCAAAAAATTTTGTGAAATTAAATAGCTTGACGGAAAATCAAGAGTACGATATTTCCGAAGTGGACAAAATTATGACAAAATATGGAATGAAAATCATTGTAAAGCTGTCAACAACCGATTGGGTATTCTTGCCAGGGAGAATGGCAAAATTGGCGGAAGATACGGAGCAGTTGCAGCACCTACAAAAGGCTGCAGCATCCAATAATTTAATAATGTTATATAAAGGAGGAAAATATCACAACGTGGAATTTAAGTCTAAAGTTTGATAGGTATTTTGTATCAAAAAATAATGAATAAATTTGTTGTTTATTATATATTTATTTAATAAAAATTGTTTTCTTATTTTTTTTTAACTTACATTTCTAACAATATTCGTAAGAGGATTATATTGTACAATTTTATCGTGTATGATTAAACAGTAGGCTGTAGTATTATCCGGAATGATTTCCATACACTCGATCTCGAGTTTAACGTCGACCGTGCCGGTTTTTATGGACTCGTTCTGATGCGAGCAGTCGATGACGAAGAGCGGCCCGTACGTCAAAAAGTCCGTATAGTCGAGCATGGGTCTCCCGAGTTTCTCACCAGCGTAATAGGAGGTGAAAAACTTTACATACATGTCGTAGAGGACGGAGTAGCGGGATTTCGTGAAATCAGTGTCGAGACGATCGTACGGATAGGATTCGGAATTCAGATAGAGTTTGACATCGAGGACTTTGCAATGATTAAATCTCAGCACATCCTCGTGCTGATTACTCTTCTTGTTCGTTCTGAACGCCAGAATGACGTATCGCGGCTTCTCCAATTGCGTGGACGCTTTCACGGACCACGTGTGTCGCTGCGACTTGGGCAGAAGGGGATACTCGTAAAGTTCCCAGGCGCGAAAAGCGAGTGACAGACTCTTGTCCTGCTCGACGATACCGAGAAATTGGAGTTTCGTAATTTCGTTCAAAGTCACATGGGGTATTCTCCATTGCACTCGTAGTAGCTTGATCGACGAATCGGTGATTTTCACCGCCGAGTAAATGGCGTTTGTATCGTCGCGCGCGCGAATGAGAACGAGCTCGTGACGCGCGTTAACGACGACTCGCCGATAATCCTCGCAGAATCCCAGCAGCATTTTCAGGGACACGCAAAAGCTGAAATTCTTAACAGCCGCCTCCTTTTTGAGCCGGTCTCGGGCCGTAGCGACGAACCATCCGGAATGACGTAGACTGACGCTCTCCTCGGTGCTCAGGGAAACGAGATTCTTCAGAGTGCTGGTAATACCGACGTTTCTGCATCGGTCGATCTCGATACCGTTCAATTCATAACGAATCTCGTCGAAGAGAAAAGCCGCGGAATTGCAGTCGAGCGTAACTGTATCGTCGTTGGTGGCGCTCGCGTCACGCGTACCCTCCACCAGCTGGCCCTCGACGTAGAGATAAATCTCGCACGGCAGGAGTATCAAATCTTGCTGCTGTATGGGAATGCGAATCTCGTCGCTGTTCGCCAACGAGGCGTTCGCATACGGATTGTAGGCATGCATCTCCATTTTCGTGATGCGATTGTCGTAGGTCAGCCGTGCGGTGACGTTCAAGGGATCTGCCATTGTTCCACTATGTACTACCTTCGCCCAATCTCTTCACGGTGAATCCCAATGATTGTAAAAATTCGATATTTCTTCTCGTTAGCAGGAAGCTCCTCTTGTCGCGATTTTCACTCCGAGCCGGTGTATTCGACTCCACGTAGGACGAACGACTAGCGAACGTTTCATCCAGTTTCACCGCTTTATAATCCTCGCTACTACTTTTGTAAATTAACATTTCTTAATGTGTAATCTTATGGTAATTTCTTCACGTCCAAAGTCTACGAGACGATCGTCCTGATCGAGGATACGTAACGTGAGACGGTCGATTACTCTGACGATGACCGGTAGATAAATGACGGTTTTCGGTGCCTCCGAGATTTTATAGCCCGGTGGTACGCTGGGAAAGAACTCGTGAATAATGTGTCGTGGTCTACCGTTGGTGTACGCACCACCCGCAATGTTGCACTCGATGCGTAGAATATTTGTTTTCACAATGTCCACGGTATCGTCGGATTCAGCCTGGACGTTCGGCTCGATCATGCGATTCGACGAGAAGCCCAGTAGCGAGCCAATGTTATTCGGTTTTCCAAAGTCAATCGAATATTTACAGAATATTTCACTCTTCAGTGTATTGTTATTCGCTCGTAGAAGAATGACGCTGTCAATGTTGTCTTTAATTTCATGTCTCGCAGAAATTTCAGACTGGAAAAATTCATTTATGGCACTCAACTCGTAACAGCCTCTGGGTATCGTCAGCACCTTATCGTTATCGTAGTAAAACTTATTATTCGTCTCGTCCACATTGGCTATCGAGTTGAACGTTTGCATGTCCACGAGACCGATCTCGTAGCGATCGTCTTGCAGATTGATGGGGGGAAAGAAATCTGAATTTAATACTGATTTACGATCCGATAATGTCACGGTGAAAGACATTTTTGTTTCAAAGTATCTGTTCTCGCAGGAATTTCACGCACAACTGACCGCAATTGCTTTTATCGTACGATTGATATCGATCATGATTGTAGTAGATTGTAACGTTAGGGCCAAAGTAACGCACACATTCTTTCGGCGGTTTCAAATTTCCGAAGGAATCAAAGTATAGGACGATGTCGTTACGCTTGACGTAGGCTACCCAGTGGGTACCAGGACCGCATTGATCGTCGAGATTCACGATCGCGCACTCGTTGCACCGCGGCCCGTCTAGCGGCAGAGATGTGCGCATAAAGACTCCACGGAAGTATGGTATGCGTCGGCAGATGCGTGTCAATTGTACGTTACTAGTAGGACCTGAATCCGGGAAAGCATCGCTACGACGAAATTTTCCCTCATTCATTTTCTTCCTCGACCGTTTTTTTTTTGTTTTTTTTTTGTTTTTTTTTTGTTTTTTTTTTGTTTTTTTTTGTTTTTTTTTTGTTTTTTTTTTGTTTTTTTTTTGTTTTTTTTTCCACGGATACCCTCTCCGACGACTCGCTTGTACGGTTTCAGATAAAGACCTCGACCTCTCTCGCGCGACGCTTCCATCGCGCGATTGTGACGTTGCATTTCCCGCAATCCTTCTCTCTCAGCTTTTGCACGGTTTACAGCACTCGCTATACCCGATGCCCCACCTGCAAGTGCTCCGACTGCACCTAGTAGTGGAAGTATAGGTATTATACCACCCCGTTTCCTCGGCACTCGAATTCTTCTCTTCCTCGTAATACCAATTTTTTTCTTGTTGTTCTTTTTTTTAGCCGCTACTGCTTTCTTCATCGCAACAATATTATGTAATCCCAAGCCAAGTTTACGCTTAGCATTCATCGATGCCCATACGGCTACGGCGACCGCGCGTTCACCCAAGGTCGCGTCTCTTGCGGTAATACGTTCACGCGCTCTCCTCGCTAGCACTTTATCGGCCTGATGACGCTCCGGTAGATCCTCGTTGTGCCAATATGCTAAGTCGTGATCGAGGCAGGCCTCGTCCAGCGGATTTATACCACGATCGCCGCGCTCCAATCTTTCGCGAAGTCGAGTGCCGGGCCCGCAATAATTGTAACCGGGCACGTGCAGCTCAAATGGCAATTTTTTCAAGACTTTATTGAAGAACGATCCAGACATTTAAAGCAACTGCTTCTCTTGCTGACAAACGTAACAGTCTTTTATCCGTCTCGGTGGTCCGTCGTGGTGAGTGGTATCAGGTAGATTGTAGTGTTGCAAACAATATTGATATTGCTGCACATCCTAGTCCGCGCGAATGTGCCGAGGTAATCTTTCCCACACACTCGCGATACTGTCTGGAAAGTACTCGAGCAATACGATCTTCGGTATGTGTTCGAGCTGATGATTCGTCAAGTTCTGCAGGGAATCGACGACGACTAGCATGAACGACATCGTAATGGCAACTGACCGAATAGTTCCGTGAATCGCGAAATATAAATGAACGATACGGCTGTTGCCGAAGGTCAATAGCGAGGATGCATTTCGTGAAGCACGTGCCGACTATTCGCGTGACAAATTTGGATGCTCACAATGCTACCGCGCAAATAAGAAAACGTCACGGATCGCTATTACCATCTACGATACGCTGCATAGTTTGCGGTCCGTCGAATTGCGGTAAGACAAACGTGCTGCTGAGCCTCATAGAGAGTCCGCACGGTGTGAGATTCGAGAACCTGTACGTCTACTCGAAGTCGCTGCAGCAACCGAAGTATCGATATCTGGAGCAGCTTCTGCAGGAAACGGAGGAAATTGGTTACTTTCAATTTTCCAACAATTGCGAGGTTGTGAACGTCGCGGATGCAAAGCCGAATTCCATTTTCATATTCGACGATGTGGCCAACGACAAGCAGGACAATATAAGGGACTACTTTTGCATGGGTAGACATTCCAACATCGATTGTTTCTACCTCTGTCAGACTTATGCGAAAATACCGAAGCATCTGATACGAGATAACGCAAACTTGCTAATAATATTTAAGCAGGATGGAACTAATCTGAAGCATATTTTCAACGATCACGTCAACAGTGATATGTCGTATGAGAAATTTCTCACATTGTGTTCGACCTGTTGGAGTCGCGATTACGGTTTCTTGGTAATAGACAAGGATAGCCCTCTGAGGAACGGCCGTTATCGCAAAGGTTTCAACGAGTACGCCACGATCGAGTGAACAGGCCGGTAAGGTTTCGGCCTTGTGAATGTCATGCCGGTAAGGTTTCACGATCACGGCCTTGAGTGTCAGTTTGATACTGGAGCGCAGGCTGTTCGGATCGTCAGGTCGGTTAAAACCCGTGTCGGTTCGGGGAAAGCTGTTGTATACAGCATCGCAACAGGTCGGTTAAAAACCGTTCAATTCGGGGGATAGCTGTTTTATACAGCATCGCGATGGATGAAAAATCGCTTCTGAAGAGGATCGCCAAGACGAGCGAGGTCATTCGCGACAAGCATCGTGCCTTGAAATCGGAGAAGGCGATAATGGAGAGCAGTTTGAATGAGACATTCAAGCCGATAGTCGAACCATTGAAGAAACTCGTTTCGCAAACGGAGGATAACACAAATAGTTCATTTGTCAAATACAACGATAAATTGAAGAGGGGAGCCTACTTCACATCGACACCGCATAAACGAGCAAAGAATCTTAGTAGTAGTAATATTAGTGAAACTATTACGAATCCATTGGATTTCATGACCGACGACGACGACGACGACGAGTCTTCTATAACCGATCAACCATCGCCCGATTCAAAAAAAAGTTTGCTAGAAAAATTAAATGTTGATGAAAAACAGGAACCAGGCTTGTTTCAACATGTCTTTCAACATATTAAATTACATCCGATCCCTGGCAAGTATATTAAATTACTTCTGACTGATAGGGAGAACTTGATTGATCGTGCTTTTGGACCTCGTTATGAAGATGATCAACTGACGCTTGGTAAATGTAAATTTGAAATAAGTCATGAGGGAGATATTATTCTCGATAAGAAGTTATACACCGGTACAAGAGGTACTTATGAACTAATTTTCATGAGAGAACCCAATCGAGCCATTATAGAACCCGACGATTTGGAACGATACAAGAGTATTCTCAATCAAACTAAAGCGCATAAACTGTTAAACGATAGTCTAAAACAAATCAAAGGTAATAGAGGTGCAAAATATACAGAAATTATGAAACCATTGCTATTGGGAAAACCTATTTTACCGCCTTATCGGTTACCATCAACATCACGCGCAAGAAAATCGTCAACTTCTGACGCGTCAACATCGGGCGCAAGTAAACCGTCTAGCGCAAGTAAACCGTCGGGCGCAAGTAAACCGTCAGGCGCAGCATCAACAGCATCGAAAAAAAGGGGTAAAGGACTAATGCGTGTCACCGAGGGACCAATCAACTACGTACATTGGAACGATCCGAATGAATTGATCGAACGTTTGAGACTTTTGATCGCGTCGGTGGCTGCCGGTAATACGAGTCATCACAACGAGATACAGTCGATAATCGAGGAGTTGCGCGAGGAGGATCTCATCGTATAAAGAAAGTTGCACGTTACACTCTTACCTCAGTGTAATATCAACGTCTTTCGGTAGTACGAGGTAAAAAAAAAAATTAAATGTCTGATTCCTGCTGTTGTGAAATTTGCATTTGTTTAACATACATCGTAGAATGTTTACTCTCGACATTACGAGCCATCAAAAAGAGGAATAATAGCGAGGAAAAAGAGACTGATTTTTGAAATACAAAGTAGTGCATTTGAAATGTCGATAAATAAATTTGGAATTGGACTGGATGGTGAGAGTAGGAAACACGAACCCAATTTAGAGCATTTACTGCTTGAATTCAAGCAATATCTGACAATGGCATTGAATACACATAATGAACAATTTGAGAAAAAGATGGACCAAATTTTTCAAACAATTTGCGAAAAATTGGATGATAAAGTGAGTAAAAGAGATCTGGAAAGAGCAATACTTAGCAACACTTTTCATTAGGAATTTCGAAAAAAAAAAAAAAAAAAAAAAAAAAAAATGAGCAAAGAAAAGATACAGTTGGTGGAGGAGCTCCACGCACCGGCGAGGATAAATTTTCCACGCAGAAGAGTCATCGTGCGCGGCTTCGACGATCTCTGGCAGGCCGATCTTGTTGATATGCGCAATTACGTCGATGCGGGTCACCAGTACATTCTCACTGTAATCGATACCCTCTCGAAATACGCTTGGGCGGTGGCATTGAAGACCAAGAGCGGCGGAGAAGTGACGACGGCAATGACGAGAATCCTACTGAAGAACGGCGGTAGATGTCCGAAAAATTTACAGACCGACAACGGCAAGGAGTTTTACAACAGTGACTTTCGGGCGTTGATGAGGAAACGCGGGATAAATCACTACTCGACCTACAGCGTGATGAAAGCGTCGATAGTCGAGCGCTGGAATCGTACGTTGAAGACGGAAATGTGGAAACGATTTACGCTGAACGGCAATTACAAGTGGCGCGCTATGCTGCAAGAGTTGGTGGATGCGTACAATGCGCGAAAGCATCGTACCACGGGAATGCGTCCCGTGGATGTGAAACCCGAGCATGCAGATAAGCTACTCAAGACAGTATACAGTCACATCAAGGTCGCAGGTCGTGCCAAGTTCAAAGTCGGCGATTTCGTACGAATCAGTAAATACAAGCAGATGTTCGCCAAAGGCTACACGCCAAATTGGACGACCGAAATATTCGAGGTGGCGAAAGTGCAGAGTACCAATCCCGCTACGTATCTCCTCAAGGATTCCAGGGGCACGCAACTGTTGGGTGGATTTTACGAATACGAGCTTTCGAAAACCATCAATCCCGATGTGTATCTGGTGGAGAGAGTATTGCGCAGAAAGGGCGACAAAGTGTTCGTTAAGTGGCTGGGATTCGACAGTACGCACAATTCCTGGATAAATAAGAGCAATGTTTTATAAAAACTTTTATTAAGATGTATCAAAATATGGAATAAATAAAAACAATAAATAAATAAATAAAGCGAATAAATAAAAACAATAAATACATAAATAACTAAATAAAGCGAATAAAAAAAAAAAAAAAAAAAAAAAAAAATTATTCTTTCAGACTATAATGTCCCCAGGGTAGAGTCGCCGCGGTGCCGGGTGTAACGAAACGCTTGTCGTCGTACGGACTGAGGGCGACCTTCCGCTGACTGATCGAGAAAACCTGGTGCAGCCTCGATCGAATCAAATTTTGACTGCGAGACTGTACGGTGAAATTGTCCAAACAATCCTTGTAGTCGTCAAATGTTATATTTCTATCGATAACGTAACCTTTGACACCTTTGGCTTTTTTGGTAATTTTCGCACAGTCCTGCACCTGGAAAGTATACATTTTTGCCCTCAGTCCTACGAACTCGGTCATGATAAGACCATTGTTCTCGTCCTTCATCAGACCAGGTATCTTTTTGTTGACGCGTGGCAAGTCATACCGATTATCGTCAGGATAATCGCTGGTGTCGAATCGCGCGAGATCGCGTTTCATGACCGAGTAAACGTCGTCGCACTCGACACTGTATATCAGACTGTCCGTGTCGGTATACATCGCTCTACATTTACTACCGAATGTAGGAAGCATATAGTCATAGTGGAATTCATACAAGCAAATTTTTGAAATATCTAAAATACTCATTCCCACGTAAATGGGTTTATCAAATTTCGCGGATAATTTCGATAATTGAATCGCGACCAAATTCTCGTTGAAAATCGCGAGACTGTGAAAATTCGGTTTGGAAATCAGGCTTTCCGCCCCGTATCTTCCCTCCCACTTGGTTGCGAGCCTCACGTCAACTCTATTCCTCACGTTCTCCATTGTTTTACCGAAAACCGCGTTGTTCATCAGCTTGAAGAGATTCTTCTCAAATTCATTGGTGGACGCGGTGCGCAAACGCGTGTTCAGCTCGATGTAATCGCGAAGCCAGGTGGACTGCTGAAACTTTAAACCGCGATGTATACGCTTCAGTAAGAGTCCATTACGCATACATTGTTGCAGAGCGCGATAATGTATTACGTAACGGGTCTTATCGTTTAAAGTGGCCAGCAGCTTCTCCTGGCTCGCGCCCGGCGGCTTCTCGCGCACCATGCAGAACGCTAGGTCCGCGTGTTTGTCGTGAAGCTCGCGCGGATACTCCAAATCGACCTCCAAAATATAACCCTCGGAATGATCCGAGGGTATAGCGGAGACATCGAGATTGGCAGCGTCCTCGATCCATTGGAATCCATGGGTGGGCAGCGGCTGACACATTGCCCACCCATACAGATTGTTTACGTCGTAATACATGAGATATTTCGACGGTTCCGCCGGATCGTAGTCCCGCATATACCGATTGTTGGCCCTCTCGTAACGATGGGAGCACTGACTCAAACCACCGCGTATACCGCGCTCCACGAACAGCGACATATCCACGTCCGTGAAAAGCTCCAGCCTGATTCCCGTATGCTTCAACATTGCGTCCCAGGTGAAGCCCGGTAGCGTATAATAATGGGCTGGATCCAACTCATAATTTAGCATGCAACTATCGCGAAAACTTTCGAAAACATCGGTCAACAATAGGACATCGGTCTTCAGGTACAGGTCACTGTACTCCCCAAGTGTGCGCATGTGGAATTTGGTCCATACCTCTACGGCATGATTGTATGCTTCCTCGCTGATATCGCTGTCGGACAGTCTGTTGTGAAACGACTGCCGCGGTGGTAAAGCCGTCTCTTCCAATCTAGCCGCACTATCTACATAGTCGTAAGGAAAAATACCTTTCCTCGTAAGCAAGTCGAAGTGCTCGACGCTCAATTCCGAAAATTGTGACCTCAAATTTGTCAGCTGAGATTCCGCCAAGTACGAGCTCAATTTGTCCAAACTGGAGGCCATGAATTTGAACGAATCGATAAATCTCAGCCGTATATTATAATTTCGCAGATATTTGGTGAATGAAATGTATTTTTCCTTATGCACAGGCAGCAGATATACCGATCCCTCGTACAAATTAGCGATCGTCTCGAAAATGAAATGTGAATCATAGCCGGAAAAATTGTGGAAAATTACTGGAATGACATGCGAATCTTTGAAATTTAAATTACAATTATTGTGAGCCGGTCCTCTGTATCTGCCGGTCAGATGATCGTGATCGCGAATTCGTAGTTGATTCGGAAGAAACGGCTTTTTGCATATATGACAATTGGGGTCATTATAGTGACGCGATCGTTCGCTAATACTAAGATTATGCATGGGCACGACAGTCCCCAGTTTCTCGCTCGCGATGCGCGCAATGACCTCGAGCTCGCGTACGAACCATTCGATGCAGTCGGCACCCCGATGAGCATCGTATTTCGAGAGTGACGCATCGCGAGCACTTTTTAAATAATAGCCTACACTAATAGGTTCATGCTTCTGATAAATATCACTACTGTTCGATTGTTCAACTTTTGATAATATGCACTCCAGATCCGCGTATACGACGAATGGTACTCGTTCCCCATTTTTGATGTTCTTGAAGGAAACCCAGCGATCCTCGGCTTTGCTCGGCAACATCAAGCGGAGATTATCGTTGAGCTGCGCGCAATCCTGCTCGTGCGACTCGAGCCTCTCCACTGTGCGGAAGTAGTGGAGACATCTAAAAAAAAAAATAAATAAAACATATGCAGTTATACAAAAAAATAAAACATATGCAGTTATATTTGTATCATTATTAATACATACCGATCGCATACATAATCAGCATTTTCTCTCTTGGTGAATTGGCTTCGCACCAGTCTCGAGAGATTCCTTATGCACATAAAATGTGCAGCTCCCTGTTCATCGTTGACGAGAAGAAGAAGAAGATTAGCATGCCTCGATCTCTTCTTCTTCGTCACCTGAAGAGGCACAATTTTTGCGTCGCTATTTTGCTCTTCATTCTCCAAGGTGAAGATGTTCACCGACACGTCGTTATCCACCTCGAATTTCGGGATCTGTTTTAGCGTAGTCGGAAAGGTTAGGCTACCGACGTCTAAAACCGTCCGAAAATGTGGATAAGAGGACGTACGATTTGGATGAGCCGTAGGTTTCGCTGGATAGAGTGCCGCCGTCACGGACCACGCGAAACATGCATTATCACTGGTTTCTAAATTTATCAGAGCTTTCCTACTCGTGATAGCGGATGGCAGATTAATTTTACAACCCGCGTGCAACGGGTTAAAACGATTAATGTTAACTATTAAATAATGAATTTTGTGCAAAGTCCATCCACTATCACGCTCTTGAAATTCACTTAATTTTTTCATAATAACGTCTAAAATGTTTTTCCTATACCAATCACTAAAATTATCAGTCTTGTACAATGTAGCATTAGTCGTACTAATGTTTTTATCATCACTCTGGTCCTTAGAGATGAATTGTCCGTTAAATACACAATTAACCTTAACACTATTTGCACTAACAAATACCTTATCTATACGCGTACGCACTAATACTTCCGCGTCTACTAAAAAATCCTTAGGCTCTATATAATTACTATTAACTACCATGCCGCTGCATATTCGACTTCGAAACGCCGAATCAAGCTCCTCCCAGGTAAGTCCTTGTACGTCATTGCTACAACCAGCACCCGATTTAATATAATTCAATTCCCTCTGCGCTCGTAGCAACAGACACTTTATACACGCGATTTCGGCGAAATTCTTTTGACGCGTTCCAACGGGTAAAGCTCGATCCGCGTTGCTCAATCGTCGAATATGCTCGCGACATTCCAGTACCCACGCATCGTACTCATTCGCACTATTAATTGTAAAAAATTTTCTTCGCAATTCCGTCGACATTTTGGTGTTTTTCTTAAATTAATAATTGCGAATGCGTCTCTCGCGAAGAGTAACGCTTATATATATCGAATAGAGAATGGAAGTAGGGGTATCTACACATCCCATTGTTTCGTCTGAGATGCATACTGACATTGATATACATTGTTTTTTTTTTTTTTTTTTTTTCAGAAGTCTTTTATTCCTTTATATATTGATCATATACAGATTTCATATAGTAGACATTTTGCAGTGAACATATACCATAATGATTCATACACTTGGGTAACGGTGGTTCGAAATTTTTACTCCATCCAAGACAAAATTTACCCCACTCACACTCCTTCGCATTGTATATATTTTCTAAGTTGCAAATTTTTCTCAACCAATCATATTTCTCCCGTCCTTTCACGAAAATCCAATCTTCATCGTACGACGTTACATACTTTCTTATTACATCTTTATGCTTGTAATAAGGTGAATGACCGTCGGTCCAATTGAATCCATGTCGATTAAAATAAAGCCAACTTTAAAAAAGAAAAAAAATTATATACAAAACATTACATTTAAAAAAAAAAAAAATACTTACTCATTCTGTTCTCTCTCGAGATCGCTCAACCAAGCTTCTTGAAATGGTGGTGAAAATACATTGTGATACACTTCATTATCACGCAACACCGCAAATTCTTTAACTATAAAACTCTTGTCGGTCAATACAAAACCTTGAAAATCAACGAATGTCGGTGTCATTATCGTCAGTCGCTCGATGCAATACTGAACGATCTTTTTTTTTTTTTGTTACATTTAAGAAAGTTTAATGTTTTTTTTTAGGAGGGGATATTTTCTAAGAATTTTTTTCCCATTGTTAGTTTCTTCGGAAAAAAATATCTTCCAGAGATTAAGACTCCTTATCGAATGTATTTTTTTCCCATTGTTAGTTTCTTCGGAAAAAAAAAATATCTTCCAGAGATTAAGAAACAATGGACTCCTTATCGAATGTAACTTTATATTTTTAAAAAATCTTTCTCTCTCTACGGAGATATTTCTTCGGAGATGCTTCATTTCAGTTTTTATCTTCGTCGAGAATAGCGCAACAATGCATAGAATAACTCACATAATGGATATAGAAGGTTTCTTAGTTTATAAAAAAGAACTTAAATATAAAGATATAGCTATAATTGATTTAAAAAGTAATCAAATTTCTTACGCATCTTTTCGTTTGCGTGACAGTATGAAAAACCTTAGTGAAAAAGACAAAAAAACTGTGTGGTTTTTGCTAAATATGGTGCATGGTATAAAATACAGTGATACGGGATTCGAGAAATACGAGCAGGAGGATGTGGAAGATTTTATTAGAGGTTGCCTAACGTGCGAGAATCCCGTAGTAGCCTACAAGGGAGGGAACATTGAAAAAAATCTATTGAATAGGATGAATGTGGATAATATTAATTTAGAAGTGTATGGTTGCCCTAAGTTTAAGGATTTAATTGAATTATATGATTTTGAAAAAACACCGTGCAATTTACACGTTCGAGAGAAGAACTTGAACAATGAACGTATCCACTGCCCGTACGAGGAGGTGTCAGTTTTTGCCAAGTGGATACAATCAAAAATGTGACTCTTTAAAATTCATCGGAGGAATAAAGAGGGGAAAACAAGTCCTCGCAGCCTCATTCAATGTTACAACATCGTCGGTGACAGTAAGAAAATATGAGCTGCGAAAAGTGTAAATTAATCATGATTCAAGAGGATATTGTTCCTCTTTCACCCACTCTTCCCAGAGAATTGACAGAGGAATACGTCAATCGAATTAACGATTTCTTCAATCGTTACTTCGAAGAGTATGAACGGAAACTGCACCATTATTTGCATAAAAACTGTAAGTATTTATTTAATATTTTTATATTTATTATTTGTTTGTATTTTTTTTTCTTCAAAAAATAAAGTGAAGAAAGACGAAGAGACTGAGGAAAAAGATATTGAGTCAAAGGAGACGAAGAAGGAAGAAGATAAAGAGGAGAAAAAAATAGAGGAGGAGGAAAAAGATATTGAGTCGAAGAAGGAAGAAGAAGAAGATAAAGAGGAGAAAAAAATAGAGGAGGAGGAAGAATGTAAGTATTAACTTTATCTTTTTTACCTTTTCATAATTATTACCTGTTTGTATTTTTAAATTAAAGTGAAGAAAGACGAAGAGACCGGGGAAGATATTGAGTCAAAGGAGATGAAGAAGGAAGAAGAAAAAAATAAAGTGAAGAAAGACGAAGAGACTGAGGAAAAAGATATTGAGTCAAAGGAGACGAAGAAGGAAGAAGATAAAGAGGAGAAAAAAATAGAGGAGGAGGAGGAAAAAGATATTGAGTCGAAGCAGACGAAGAAGGAAGAAGAAGATAAAGAGGAGAAAAAAATAGAGGAGGAAGAATGTAAGTATTAACTTTATCTTTTTTACCTTTTCATAATTATTACCTGTTTGTATTTTTAAATTAAAGTGAAGAAAGACGAAGAGAAACAGACCGGGGAAGATATTGAGTCAAAGGAGATGAAGAAGGAAGAGGAGAAAAAAATAGAGGAGGAGGAAAAAGATAATGTGTCAAAGCAGACTAAGAAGGAAGATGAATCACCAAATTTCTTTTTCTTTTATTATTAAATTTTTATAGAATAGTTTAAAAATTATTGTAGAAATATTATTAAAAATATATATTAATTTTATTTAAAAAACTACAACGATTGTTCAACTAGCAAACCCCTGCTCCTCAACCTTGAATTCACGTGAAAAACGTTATCATCCAAAGTATGGACGAGGTAGTAGAAGAGGAGGAGGCTGTTAATAGCTATTGTGAAGTGGAGAAATCTAATACGTATTGATAGAGAAAATAATAATAATTATACATTTCGTATTGAGCTTACATCTCTACCATTCTCAGTCTACCGAGTTTGCTTGACGTGATAGTTTCAACAAGAAAAAAAAAAAAAAAAAAAATGGGTGCAATTAAATTGTACAGATTAACTACTGAACAAAATATTGAACAAAATATTGAAAACATTCAGAATATGGATGAATTTGTGGAGGAAGAAGAAGAAGTAGATTTGGAAGGAGATTGGGGTGAAGTGAATAACAACGCGTTGACCGCGATTGTCAGAATGTTGAGGAAGAAGCTTCAGCGGCAAAAATCAACATCAAATATTGATGATGATGATGATGATGATGATGAGGCTAATCTATTAGATTATAGTAGTGAAATGGAGTGGGAGCCAGAAATTTGGGAGCAATAAATTTCTCCAGAAAATATAATACGGTTCGACGAGGATAATGACGTTCTCCAGCTACTGTCGAATTCATTTACGGAAACCTCCAACAATCGGTAAGAATCGATGAAAAAAAAAACTATCAAGTGCTTGGATAAGTAGTATAATTTTTCCTAATTTTTTTTTCTCGTAGATGATACCGCTCCTACTACTGCTACTCTCACTACCACTTCATTTTTATAATATTTTATTATTAAATTCAATTATAACTTTTTTTTATGTATGTTATTAAAAATATATTTATAAATTTTAATTAAAAAAACAAAAAAATATCGTTCATTTCACAACCTCAAAATTCTATTTCTCCTTCTCCTTCTATTATTATTATTAACGTTCGTCGTATCAGGTCTCTATTGAAATTCTCTTTGACTGCGTTCCGCTTCTCGGATAGGAGGCTAATATGTTTTGATAAAGATTTAACTAATATGTATTGATAAAGAAAGGTATCTGACTAACTAAAATGTACGTGCGTAATCGGTCAGTTCATATTTCATTGGGAGATCGTTTTGCATCTGAGCGACTAGTGACGAAAAATCTTGAGATCATTTTAACGCTAGCAACGACAGTGACAATGTTCCGTGCTACATCTAAAAAACGAGACATTTTTAAGGATAATCCTGATTTTGATGCCTTGATTGAAGTGCTTGTGGGGATAATAAGTGAAATAGAGGAACAAATAGAGGAAGAGGACGAAGATTTGTTGAGGAATCCGGAGGATATTCCTGAATTTAGCGCCTTGGTTGAAGAACTTGTGGAGATAATGGGTGAAATGGAGGAAGCAGTGCAAGAGGAAGAAGATTTGATAGTAATTGTTGAAAAACTAGTGGAGCTCAGAAATCGAATACAAGAAGGGCTAGAGCAAGCGGAGCAAGAGCAGGAGGAGGAAGATGAGGAGGAGGAAAACGAAGAACAACATTAATTCAAATATGTTTTTGAAGAGAGAAATTTTGGAGGCTGCGCAATCTGAGACTTTCGTCACGGGGGAACACAAGTTACGAGCCTGAGGTACAACTTACTTCGTCACGGTGGAAGCAAGCAAATACATATATATCATCAGTCAATAATGTATTTCAATAAAGAGGGTTTTTTATGCCGAAAGGCTTTTTCCCTTCAATTTTTTTTTTTTTTTTATTTAATTACCTCTCCATCAATCCATAACAATTTCCCTTTTTATTGAATAATAACAAAATGGGAATTATATCGCTCAAATACCTATAAAATTTTTATTAAGAAAAATATTTACATTTTAAAAATTCTTTATCCATAAGGTTTTTTTTTTTTTAAAAAATAACGGTACTCGCAAGCCAGCAACCATTTTCCAGTTATATTGCCTTGAGAGCCATTTTCACACCAATAGAACCCTTGAACACTGCTCCTAAATCTTTTCAAGTGTTTCAAATACGTCCCAACCACTTCTCTTTAGGTAAGGTCACGTAGGCTCCGCTCTTATTACAGAGCGGATGATAAGTATCTACGACGATGGACTATTCGCCTTAAAAGAAGTCGATCGCGAAACCTAATACGTATTGATAATTGAATATAAACTTCTCTCCGCATTGACAATGAGATGTAAACTTGATCTGAAGTGGAGAGAAGGCTAATATGTATTGTTAAAGATGTATAAACTTCATCTGGAGTATAGAGAGAGAGAGAGAGAGAGAGAAAATTTGAACACGTAGAGGAGAGCATTCTTCAAATCAGTCTTCAGTGAACCATCATGAGTTCCACAAGGAAAGTTAGTTTACCGGACAAGAAAGTGACGCTGGAGGATCTAAAACATTCCTCCAAACCAGTGGCAATAGTGAGGCCAATTGTGAGGCAGCAGCAGCAGCAGTCAGTGCGAAGAGGGTATCGCACGATACCCGAACAGCAGCAGCCACTGCGGCGGCCACATTCGCTGCCCATAGCCCTGCGGATGCTGCATGCAGCGGAGCAGCCTGCAGCGGAGCAGTCTGCAGCGGAGCAACCTGCAGCGGAGCAGTCTGCAGCGGAGCAACCTGCAGTCTCGCGTAGGCTGTAATTAATATTACGTTTACCTAATATGTAGCCTATGTGAGCTGCTAGGTTGTGTGTGTGTGACAGGCAGTCCCCACCAAATCGGTAAGAGTTAATACAAAAAAATAATAATAATAAATATTAATAATAAATATAAATAATTTTTCTTTTTAATTATAGATGCTGTTGCTGTTTTTATTGCGGTACCTATATATATATATATTTCATATGTATTTCAATAAAGAGGGTTTTTTATGCCGAAAGGCTTTTTCCCTTAAATTTATGTTTTTTTTTTCTATTACATTACCTCTCCACCAATCCACTGTATCCCGTACTAGAAATATTGCAAAGAATCAGCTACAGAGGAACAAAGATGGAATCTCTCTCTCTCTCTCTCTCTCTCTCTCTTAGACGTACACTGCTTAACGTAAGAGGGGGGAGGTTGCATCATCGCACTACTCTCTCTCTCTTGTATGGCTTAACGTAAGGGGGATGGGGGGCTCTCTCTCTTGTACGGATAAACGTAAGGGGGACCACGTGTGTACCCTACGAGTTTATTCTGCTGGAATCTCTCTCTCTCTCTCTCTCTCTCTCTCTCTCTCTCTCTCTCAGGCGTCCACTGCTTAACATTAGAGGGGGGGAGGTCACGTGTGTACCCTACGAGTTTAACGTCGGGGGAGGACGATGCGCATGCGCACAACCGCGCACGAGGAGAGGGGGCAATTCCCCTACTTCCCTTGCCCCCGCGGGACCCCGACCCCCTCGCCACGCGGTCCCAGAACCATCCTAGCTACTCTACTCAGGGTATTTCCAAGAATTGTTATAGCATTTGGCACTGGTTGGCATCAAACTGCAAACTATGAAATAATGCCTATATATAACTTTATTTTAATTAAACAAATTCTTTTTACAATGTACTTACTTTACATGAAAATGTTTATGTTTATAGCTATTGAGACACTACCGTGTGTCTTAATTATGAGTGAATGTAACAAGATTATCCTTATCTGTTTTATCTGCAATAACCTGCATTTTTGAATAACAGGGTATTTCAATAACCTTTGAAGTACATCTGGAAAGAGAGACTCAACAAAGTAATTGTTATATTTTAATACATGCTTGAGCTGAATTAAAAAATAAATAAATAAACAATTAATTTTTAATTACATACATTTTAAGCGGTTGAATGAGTTACACATACTTTACCATGTGATAATGAACAATTGGCTTATCTTTTTCTTTCGCTAGTAAATTGACATATCATTGAGTCATCAACAGTTAATCACATTTCAAACTACTGTTTCCATTGCTCAACCAGTACTCCGTAGTTGCATTAAACCAAAGCTCTGTTTTCCAGCAACACATGGCAGCACTATCTTCATTATCTATTTTATTATAAAAAGTAGTAATATCCACTGGAACTGTAACTGATTCCTCTTTAACTATGGTAGTACTTTTTGGTGCTTGCATTTTTCCAAGAATTGTTATAGCATTTGGCACTGGTCTGGCATCAAATTACAAACTATGAAAGGATACCTTGTATATAACTTTGCTTTAATTAAACTAATTTTTTTCACAATGTACTTACTTTTCTTAAAAACGTTTATGTTAATTGTTGTTGAAACACTACCATGTGTGTTGGTTATGAGTGAACGTAACAACCTCATCCTTCTGTTTCATTTACAATTTTCGTTAATCTACATTCTTCAATAACAGGGTATTTCCAAGAATTGTTAGAGCATTTGGCACTGGTATGACTTCAAATCAGGGGTGCATACAAGGAAAATATTTTATTTATAACCTGAAATAAAATCCCACAAAGTACCACAAAATATTAAATTTTAATATATTTTACAATGTTGTGTTACTTATCTGATTCTCCATCAGACTCCTTCATGTATTTATTCCTTTAGTTTGTTTAATTATCTACACTTTGAATTATATCATACTATTTTTATCCCAACAGAGTAATTTTGATTTTGACAGTTCTATCGAAATCGATCGAAATTTAGGGTTATGCCGGTATTGAATATAGCAGGTGAATATAGCAGCCAACTTCAGCCCGAGACATACAGAAGCGGCCAACTTCAGCCCGAGACATACAGATCAGCCCGAGACATACAGAGAAAAGGGAGAAGAATTTCAACTTCGGCATATATATAGCTAACAGAGTATGAGATCTCTGGATTGCGTGAACCGATTTTAATGTTTATGGGCTCAAATGAAAGCTCGTTCAAAACCATTTTAAGAAAAGCTTTGCTTAAATCATGATAGTGGATTATTCACAAAGAAAAATCGGTTTGAAAATTAGGACAGCCAAACTTGCTGTATAAGAGAGTAGTGCCTCGACGGCCGTATATACATGTCATTATCTACTTTTTTCTGTACTTGCCGTCGAGACACTACCGTGTCTCTTGATAAAGTTCGAAATGATCTCCAAATACGTATATTCACTTTTGTCAAAAAAATGAATATAGTATGTACGTACAAAGAGATCTTGCTACGCATATACATAAATGTATATATTATAAAATTCGAAATAATTTCCAAACATATATAGTTTTACATTTGATCTAAAAACGTGAGTTTCTGTTTCTGTTGTGCACTTTGTTATATCGCCACACGTATAGAAAGAGAAACGTATATTTTATCTTATTTCAATTACAAGCATCAGTTCAAAAGTTACCAATAGTAAATAAACCTATGACGTAAATAAACAATGCCGGCCTGCCGGGTGCCAACGGTACAAAGTTCAAGTGCAGGACGCGGTGCTTCCCAGCTGTACTTAGTTTCAGTCTCTATCTAGAAAGGAGAGCTTTCGTACACGTCTGAACCTGTCAATCTAGAGCTTCCTAGGACCATCTTTGCAATCAGCTAAGTAATATTAAAAAGGTACGTTTTTAAAATTATTTGAGTTGATATAATGTATTAGGTTATTTAAAAAGTTTGTAGAAACTTTGAACAATAAACATAAATTTACATATTTTTCTGTAACATTAATCTTGTTGAAAACGTTAAGTAGACTGTATATAGTATTCAAAGTTTCTTATGTATACAATTTTATTGATCTGATTCTATAATATTGTATAATTAGTTAATGTAAATATGTGTCAAAGTAAGAAGAATTTATTATGCATTTAGTTTTCAATTCAGTATTTCAACAAATAGTATAACTTCATCAAACCCCTTATAAAACTGGTATAGATGAATATAGTGAGAAATTACTTTTTACACTGAGCCCTTTCGTATTGTGAATAAGTCTTACTATGCCATTCTGCTTTCGATAACAATTTTTTAATCAATTCATGTACTGCGGTCTGTCAAGTAACTAATTTAGCTTATTAATTGAATTTAGTAAAATAATTCTTTTAGTTATTGTTATTTCATATTGAATTAATTATAATTTGTAAATACTTCTATTCATTACACAGCTCTGGAAAAAGAAAAATTTGTGATACGTAAGATGCTACTGGCTATTTAGTATTGCGAAGGAGGAAATTTAAGTATATTTATGCCAATATAGAACAGATTCTACATTTTGGAGAAAAGCTGCATTTAATACGAAAATGTATTTATTCAAAATTGTTTCATGTATTATTAAATCTACTTTCAAACATATAATAATTCTTTCACCAGTCAGTCTATGAACTTTATAGAAGTTTGCAATTCATAGAGTTAAAATCAAATATACATGAACCATATCCCATATAACAATGTATAGAGTTGTAGTATTTCTAGTACGTACCAGTTAATTAATTTGACCCATTAGAACGTTGCAAGAACGTTTTGGACATTATGTCTTACATTATCAGTAGTAACTAGTGATATATTCAGAATATTTTGATTTAAATAAGATCATAGGAAAATTTTATATTTGTTTTATTCTTATTAATGAAAATTATTATCAAAGGCCTCAGTTTAGGAATTTTTAAATTTAACATATTTTTTTAAGTAATCTCACAAATACTAGAAAACATAAATTTGAGTATTTGAAATGATTTATTATGTATATATATTATGAGCATTATTTGCACATGAGTAGTATTTCTTTAATATTAAGAAAAAGTTAATTAATACGTTGAAAATGATTTTGTTAAACATAGTCTTATACTCTCTTCATATTTTTAAATTATATAGAGAATAATTTATTTTAAAAATTGAAGTGATAAATGCTCGAATATTTAGAGCCCTTTATCTCCTCCAATATCTGGGTAATATAATATTGTAATTTTGACACTGTAATGAAATAACTAATATATTTTTTATCACTCGTGCATGCAAAGTGCCTGATTTCAGTCTAGTTTTTGGGATCGAAAATGAATCTTTTCATGCCAGTATAGTCGCGCATGCGCAATAGAGGCTAACTTCACTTTCGGCCCGATACTTTCCTCTCTAGGGTGGAAAGTGGCTACTTTCCTCCCAAGGGACAAAAGTATAGTACTTCCCACACGGGCTGAATATAGTTACTCTTGACCATATGAGAAATTTAATAAAAAGGTTCTGTTTAATTTTCATGAGGAAACTAATAAACTCTGAATAAGGATATCCGGGATATACAGAATCTTACATTTATCTGCAACTTCAATTTTATCTATTTTTTCATAGACTGCAAATTTAAATTATTGCTCAAATTCTCCCTCTTTCTCTTAATAGCGTTAGGTTTATTAACCCTTTCGCTACGGGCGGGTTCTCCGCCGCGGTATTTCTGCTGAACGGAGTGCCGCGACATCACTGCACGTTACGCAACGCCGATCGTCAGCGAGAGTACCGCGGCGGAGAACCCATACTGCTTGAATGTTTTCGAACGAACAAATTTTTTTCCGAAGGGTATTTATAAATAAAGAGTATTCCAGGGTATTTCTAACGCTGAAAGTGAATTATCGTTTTACAGTAAGCACTGACTTTATTCGGTACGAACGATCGAACAGCTACAAAATCGAAAAAAACGGTTGGCCGCCATAGATCAGTGGCATCTTGCGGAGAGCCACTATAGTGACCCGTAGTACCTCAGTGGCATCTTATGAAAGGCCACTATAGTGGCCCGTAGTACCTCAGTGGCATCTTATGAAAGGCCACTATATTGGCCCGTAGTAGCGAAAGGGTTAATAAGAAAACAAACAATACAAATTTTAAAGCACAACTAGTGGCATAATTATTTTTCGGGTATCTTACGGAAAATGTAATGACTGTTTAATCGATAAAACAGCAGCACGGACAAGATGTTTATCGTATTTCTTTTGTTTTATTAGTACCATAATCGAATTTTTTACCCATAACAGGTTCGTTTTGCATATGCAAATTTTTTGATTTTATTTTTGGGGGCTCCGCCCCCAACCCCCCGGCGGGGGCTTCGCCCCCTGCGCCCCCGAACCCCCCCTCCTCCCCACGTCCTCCTTATGGTCGCTACCTTCAATCCCTGCATCGACCCTTTTACGTACTCTTTCATTTGTTGTTTCATTAACTCTTTAGTTACAATTAATTACTGCTAAATAATTTATTCATACATTGGACATCTGTAATGCACTCGTGATAAAAAATATCGTTTGTTACTCGGGACTACTTGACAATTGTACTCGTGTGATGGCAGCCCTCGCTTCGCTCGTGCTGCCAACTTCACACTCGTTCACAATCGTCAACTTTCGTCCCTTGTAACAAAATATACTATTATATGATCATGTTGCTGTTCTAATACATAAAAATCGTAGCAACATCTGAGGATATCCGGAGATGCTCTTGATAAATTTAAGATATTTTTCTAAAATTATATAATATCCTAAGTGTAAAATTTTGTGCTAGAAGAGTATTCCTAGTTTACACCATTGTTAATGATAATTAGTCGACTTTCGAAAACCCTTTAAATGAGTACACTCGACACTCTTGTTCACATCTCATATCTAGTTTACTTGATGTCTTAGGCCGCGTTCATGTTGGAGCTTCGAGCGTCGACAAGAGCGGCGAGTAAAGCGGAGATAAGAGCGGCGACAAAAGCAGCACGAAATATGTTTATATTGGAGCTGCGACGAGAGCGGCGATGCTAGAGAAGAGTAGATTTAAGCAATGACATATTGACCTATGTATCGTTCCACCTGTTTATTTCACCTTTCTATAGATATTTACCTGTCAGTTGGCCTATTGACTTCCTACTGAGTTAAGTACAATTTAAATTGAAATTAAGATGAAGGACTTAGAAGTTCTCATCTCCGAAGTTTATTTAAGAGCTCCCTTATGGGATCAAAAGGATCGTTTGCACCACAATAGATTTGTTTTAGACAAATTGTGGGATGAAGTGGCAGGAAAAACTGATATGACAAGTAAGGTTCTCTTAATTCGTAAACTGAAATTTAAACAAAGCACTGAGTTTTAAACTGAAGCAAAATAATTATGTTTATTGACGGGTTTTAAACAAACAATAATTGTAATTATAATTTAAATTGGATTACGGCAAATATAGGTTTTGAACAAATTCCGTATGTTTTGGGAAATTTGATTTGGTCTTCCAACACTTGATGTTTGTGCATTCGTAACATTACCTTCCCATATCGTACTCGTGTTCCTACAAGATTATGGTTAATGCCCTCTCTGTCAATAATAACATTGTGCAGCAAACATATATACATAATAATATTATCAGCTACATCTACGGAAGTTTGAATAGCAGTTCCTAATATTCTCCATTTAGAATTTAAAATCCCAAACGCACATTCGACGGTTCTTCGTGCTCTTGATAAACGAGCATTAAAATAGTGTTTATCTGCGTCTAATTCATGCCTTGGATAAGGTTTCAGTAGATTAGGCAAAAGTGGGTAAGCTTCATCGCCTAGAAATACGTATGGTACTTTTATGTCTGAGTTCGGTAAAACTTTTTCTTCTGGAATTCTAAGCCGTCCGTCAGACAAATATGAAAATAATGCCGAAGCTCTGAAAGTTCCACCATCACTTTGTTTTCCATATCCTCCCGCCTCAATATTTATAAACTTGTAATTAGCGTCAACCAGTCCTTGTAACACTATTGAAAAATACTGTTTATAATTATAGTACATTGAACCTGAGTTAGGTGGACAATCAAATCTAATATGTTTTCCGTCAATACACCCAATGCAGTTAGGAAAGTTCCAAAGATCATAGTATTCTTGGGCAATTCTTTCAAAATCAGTTTCAGTGGGAAATTTCATGTGTATTGGTTGAAGTCTTTCCCATATTAATTTAACAACTTCTTTTACTATACACGAAATAGTAGAAACTCCAATTCGAAACGATAACGATAAACTCCTAAAAGATTGACCAGTTGATAAATATCTGCAATTAAGAAAAGGTTATTTAGTAATTTAATTTTTATGGAATATTTCATTTTAAAATCCTAAGAAAACCTATTTATGCCCATGCACACTCAGTCAAAGGTTAAATCAATGATATTAAAAATGTCAAATGCTTGAGTTTAATGAAATATAAACTTTAGATATTCTTTCATTTTAAAGTTAAGAGTTTTTTGTAAGTGGAGGACATGTATTCTTTGGTGCCCTCCATGATATTAAGCATTTGTCTTTTTTGTAGGAGTAGTAGCACGAAACAAATGGAAGTCGTTGCGTGACAAATTCTGCACAATTTTGGCATCCACTCTGAAAACAAAGTCTGGAGATGGCCAAATACCTGATTACAGGGGCGAATGGGTCTATTTTAAACAATTATTGATTTTGAAAGATCAATTTACACCCCGAAAATCTAGTGGAAATTTCCCTCGTAATCAGGAGAGTCAAATTTACGAGGAAGTAGCTGAAGAAGAAGCAGTTGAGGAGGAAAACCTTCTCCCATCACCAGAGTCACCAATAGACTCACAGATTTCAAGGCAGGATACATTTCCTTCATCCAAACCTTCCTGCAGCAACATTAAACCTGCACCTATTAGCAGAAAGCGATCATCTAGAGATGATATCGGTGAGGCTTTATTGGACATGGAAAGAAAGAAATTAAAATATTTAGAGGAGGAAAAGGAAGCTAATGAGGATTAAGATTTATGTTTTTTCAAAAGCTTGATTCCTCATATTCGCAATTTTTCATCCTTGGATAAATTTGAATATAGGATGAAGGTGATGCAAGTAACACAAAATTTTATTAAATCGCGTGCTGCCTCTACTGCTACTGCTACTGCTACTACTACTACTGCTACTACCACTAATACTACAGCTAATAATAACTTGGCCGGTTATTATCCAACAACCTCTTCTGCTGATCAGAACCCTGTTAACACTATCGAAATGGAAGTACAAAATCTGTATTTTAATACAGTACATACAAATGTAGAAGGAACTGACCAACCCGTTTTTTATAATCTATAAAATATAAAAGTTTTTCCAAATTAATTCTGTTTACAAACCTTACTGTAACCGTTAACCGCTCTTCCGGTAAAATCGGTCTAGGATGAACATTTCCCCAATCTTTTTGAATGTCATCAGAAATTTGCGATAATAAATAATCAAAAGTTTCTATTTTCATCCTCATATAATCAAAGAATTTCACATAATGCAGTCTTAACTCATAATATAAGTGATGAAACTCTCCAAATATTGGTCTAGACGCATTTATAGGATGTGCAGAATATTGCCTCCCTCTACGTCCGTTATTTATACAATAATATTGCAAAGCACTTGACGATAATGCAATTTCTTCGTCAGAATCACATATTTCTAATATATAGAATTGACACTTCTCAACTTACTAAACTACAAATGAATACTGATCATCGATAGCTAATATCATAGATTTAATTTCGTGCAAATCTCAGCTGTCATTGGTGGAATACTCCAAAGTTCAACTCTACGCGTTGTTCTACGCGTGGCTCAACGCGCTGCTCTTGTCACCGCTCTTGTCGCCGCTTCAATATGAACACCTTCATATAGAGGTATATTATAATTTTCTTTGCTTCGCTCTCATCGCCGCTCTTATCGCTGCTCGAAGCTCCAACATGAACGCGGCCTTAGATACAACTGTCTTTACATTAATCATCCTAAATTAAATTCCTCATATTAGTGAGTAGTGCCTATAAATGTCGGGAGGCTGTTTGTGCGCGGGAAATTTAAAAACTCTAACAACCATCATCTTAATTTAGGGACTTTTTTGTAATTTTTTGCTAACTCCTTTTTTTAGTAGAATTTGAGCATGAGTAATAATAACAATATAATAAAATTAGAAATGCAAACAAATCATTTTATTACTAGGTTACAGACATGAATAAATTATTAAACAATAAACGTTTACTGAGGAAAGCGAAGAAGAGGCATAGTCAATCACTAGCCGTTGCTAATATGAGTGAAAATGTATATAAATATAATGAAGAATCAGCTTTAGAGAATCCTTCTATAATTATGGAAGATAATAATATAGAAACTTTTCATACGAATATGGAGGAAGCAAATATAGAAAATCTTCCAATACTACCAGCACCTTGCTCTTCTAGTGGTGTAATCGAAAATATACAAGATAGTAATTATTCAAATGAACAGTTAATTGAGGAACACGATAATGTTAAAGAAAATGCAGATCATTTCGACAAAAAATTAGCTGAGTGGTCGATTGAGGAGAATATAAGTCACGTGTCATTAAAAAAACTCTTATCCCTTCTGCGTGAAACGCCTATAAATAGAGATATATTGCCTAAGGATCCTAGAACATTATTGAAAACACCTCGTAATATAAATATAAGAAACATGGATTCTGGTTGTTACTACTATTTTGGAATCACCGCATCTTTAAATGCTCTTCTTTTACAGTACACAATAAATCTGGTAAATGTAAATGAAATTGCCATAAGTGCAAATATAGACAGCCTTCCTATATCGGAGAGCACAAACAGTTCACTTTGGCCAATATTATGCTCAGTAAAAAATGTTCATGGTTTAGCAGAGAAAGTCTTTTTAGTTGCTATTTATCATGGGGAACAAAAACCAGATAGTAATGAGCTATTACATGATTTTGTCGAAGAGTGTACGAAGTTAACAGAAAATGGAATATTATTAAATGCTACCAATTACAATTTGAAACTTCTAATGTTAGTATGCGATACACCTGCAAAATCTTATATTTTAAAAATAAAAAAGGGCACAATGGATACTTCTCATGCACTAAATGTACTATGGAAGGTGACATGTATAGAAATGTGATGTTTCCCAGAAATTAATTATTATATGAATAGAACTGATACATCGTTTAGAAACCAAGAACAAGAAGATCATCATATAGGAGAAACAATTTTGATAAAAATTCCTAATTTTGATATGATAAATGGGGTTCCTATCGACTATATGCATGCAGTTTTACTAGGAGGAGTTAAAAGATTGCTCTGTAATGCGCGTTACGGATGGGTTTTTGGAAGGCCTCCATATAAATTGCATGTTCGAAATATTATTCAAATAAATGAAAGATTGTTAGCTTTAAAAGAATTCTTTCCCTCTGAATTTTCACGGAAAACAAGATCGTTATTTGAATGTAAACGATATAAAGCTACTGATTTCAGACTACTCTTATTATATACGGGCCCCATTGTATTCAAAAATATTGTGCCAAGAGCAATGTATCAAAATTTTTTAAATGTAAGTATAGCAACTATAATTATGATTAGTCCACATTACTCTAAAGTGGAAAGAAAAGTATTGTTTGCCCATCACCTCTATAAAAAATTCATTTCAAATTCGATACGCATTTATGGACCAGATTTTGTCACACAACATACATTCGTATCTGCGTTTAATAGATTCTGTAAAATTATACGGCTCTCTGGAAAATACGAGTGCATTTGAATTTGCAAACTTTATGCAAATTATTAAAAGAATGCTGAGAAAAAGTAATTAACCTTTACAGCAAATAGTAAAGCGGTCTATAGAGCTTCAAGGAAATATAATTGGTTCAGATCATACCATTAATATAAATGACGTTTAGATTTCAATAAAGCATTATGTAGGGCCCTTAATCAATGGTTGTGAATTTCCATATTTTAAACAACTGAAATATTCAAATTTTTGTATCAATATATCAAAACCAGCTGATAGATTTGTTGAAATGATTAATAAAACAATCGTAGAAGTTGTTAATATCGCATTATCTAGTGATTTGAATGATTATATGGTATTAGGGTATATATATGTAAAATCTTCATCTCTTTATAACAAACCATACTGTTCAAGTAAATTAAGCATTTGTATTATTAATAAAGAAAGCTCTGAATTAAGCACTTGGAACATAGGAATCATCAACAGAAAATTAATGGTTCTACCATATAAGCATCATTTAGTTGCTTTCCCAATTTTACATACTTAAATAATCTTATATAGTAAATAAGTGCAGTACGTTAAATTTGACTCTGTGTAATGCAAATTATGTCCTTCTATTGTTAAATTGTATAATTATGGTAAATTTATTTTATTTGTTTCAGTAGTTCGTTTATATATATTGTAAATATGTCTTGGATAGTTTTAAAATTTATTAATAATACGGTCGATGCTGTGCCATCGACTTGGTACGACTATGAAATTAAAAAATGTTGGTGGCCCAAAAATGCAACAATAGAACAACAGCGTAGACATATACGGGAACGTAGTCAACCCGACAAAACGTGGAGACTATATGCTGCGAACATTTTAGGCACTTACGGTTAATATCATTTATAAATTCTTAAAAATAAATCCGATATTAATAGGATTTCCCAAACACTTTTAAAGTCGAATACGCGGAGCAATGTTACAGCGTTATTTGTATATTGGTCATTCTTCATCGTATCAACGATTTTCATGACGCCAGGGCTCATATACTTATAATAATGAGAACAGCTATGCAAAGAAAGAAAAAAAATCAATTTTTAAAATTCGGGCTTCTTTATTAACTAGAATCAGCTCTTAGCGTTACTGACACTGTATATATGATGAAGATATAATCAGTTTACAGATAACACTCTATAACATTGTCCCGCGTTTTTGACTTTAAAAAAGTGCTTTGAAAGATGCTGTTAATTTTTAATTTACTATATAATTTCAATAATTTTTTTTTATAAAACAGATGACCTGAGTCTCGCTGACCGTAAGGCTGAAAAAGCCAGGACAACAGATCAACTATCATCGCAAGATGAATGTTTAAAAATACCCAAACAGATGAATAAGGCCAACTTAAATGATAATATTTCATCTGAAGACAGTTCTTCTGATTTCAGTTAATAATTTGTAGTATTTTTTCAACAGACATTCAGTTTTAACGGGATTCCTCGAGCAACTTTCACATCAAACACATAGGACAATTTATCAGCATTATTTTTAAACCTAGTTTCCTTTTATCATATTACTTCGGTGATACCATGAACTGATAGAGTTCATAAAGAACTCAGATTTTTCAAAAGCAAAAAAATTGTTTTTTTAGATTTTCAATAATTTGGTTTCTTTATCAACTAAATTAGTTCCTGCTTTGACCGAGGCAGTATGATAACAAAAAATTTGTTTACAAGTAACGCCGTACCATTTTTCCACGTTTTAAACTCTTAAGGTGCTTGAGAAATGCCCTTAAAAACATACTTTAATCTGCTGTATTTTATATTAATTAAATTATATATCACATTATAGACTATACTTTAGCGGGAACCAAAAAGAATCAACCAAAATCACACTTTTCTAACAATACTAACATTAAAGAAAGCATAAAGGAACTAGAATAGTCATATAAGCGCTTTGCTGTTTGAAGACTTTAAATTAATAAAGGAACTAGAAAAGCAAATGAAAACAGTAAATCAGCAGTTAAAAGAAATCAAACGTAAATTAAAATATTTTTTTATTAAGCACACGGTTTGCCATGTAAATAATTCAAATCATATAACCTTAATGTTATAGTTATATTGCAGCTACAGAAGAGATATCAATTTTTAGCATAGAACTTTTCTTAATGCAAATTAAAAGATATTTTAGAAAGGTCTTATCAAAAAAATTATACTTCTTATAATTACTAAGTTAAATTAAGTCATGTGTTCATAACCTGAATTATTTTATCTGGTGACCTGCAACATTTTAAGCTGTTCAATGACAAATAACTAAAATTTTTTATAGTGTTGCAGAATCAATTTCTAAAGGAGATAAATTTAATACACTTGAAATTAGATTCTGTAAATGAATCTACTGCTATTATTGAAAAATGCTTAGTAAAAGGTGCTGGAGCCTCCACAAATATTAAAGAGAGGCCTTCCATTATGAATTTGTTTCCTCTAAAACCAAATAATTTTCAAGAATTGGAAGAATGGTTAAAAACTGAGCAAAATCAGCAGGATTTGGTAACTTTCTTCTGTTACAAAAAACTGATGCAAGAATTTAACGTCAGACTGTTAGAAGCAACTTTTTTTTCAGACTGATGAATTGAAACGACTTGGTAGCCAACATGTCAAAGACATAATTAAACGTCTTATGTATACAATTTTTTCCAACGAATTAGGAATGGAATATACATGGGAAGGAAGTAGAGGAAAAAAATGTTTTAGAGATACAAAAATCGCGTCAATTATATTAGGTAAGAAATTACATAAATGGATATATGTACATATGTATGTAAAGACTATTGATATATTGATTATTTTTATCTCTAAAATGTTATATAAAATTCTTAGGGGCTTGCAGAAGAAACAAAAATGCTGAAAATAGCACAGATTCTGACGCTGTCGAAGTATAAAGACTTGGCTGTTACGAGCAAAAGACAGATATAATAATAATAAAGACAAATTAAAAGAGAAAGATTTGAACAACGAATAAACTACGAAAACAAATGATAATAAAATATTTTCTAAAAAAAAATTACGTTACTTCTTAATATTTTGTCTACATTTTATTATTATTAATTTAAACAATTTCCAATTTAAGTCTAAAAACATTAAAATTTTAAATATTTATAATCCTAAAAGCATATTTATAATAATGGTTACACAACTAATAAATAAGATATTCATATAATATGGTTTATAAAATGTTACTTTAATTTCCCCCTAAAAGTACAATAGTCTATATAAGCAGTTTTCTTCAATTTTTATCCAAATGTTCACCCTTGACATTTAAATTCTATGTTAATTCTGATTACGTACACTGTCATACAGTAGAAAATGTCATATCTGCCATATGAAGAACTTTCATAAATTTTTTTTTAAACTATTACTGATATGCATAAAAAGGTTTATATCGGTTAATGTCGATGATACGGCTTTTGAAGATTCAAAAAATGGTTAATAACATTTTTATGAAATCAGTAAAAATTTAAAATAAGATTTTAGAAAAGCTCTTATTATTGCGGATTCAGTATTATCTATTGTATGGCAGTATAATATAACATACACTGCATGTGCAGAATCATATCCGATGAATGTAAGATGAATCTTACATGGAGCAACATTGACACACACACATATATATTTTATATAAATAATACGTTAAATGAACATTTATGTATAATCAATGTATATGATTGTGTTATATGAAGTGAATGTACTATGTATAAACAATTTAACATATACTGTATGTATAAATTCATATCCGATTTATGTAAGATGAATCTTACATGGAACAACATTGACGTATATATTTTATATACATAGTACGTTAAATGAACATTTATGTATAATCATTTTATATGATTATGTTATGTGAAGTGAATGTACTATGTATATACAATTTAACATACATTTTATGTACAGATTCATATCCGATATATGTAAGATGAACCATACATGGTGGAACATTGACATATAAATTTTATATACATAGTATGTTAAATTAATATTTATGTATATTCAATGTATATTGAATATCCATTAAACAATACATTATAAATATTCAATGCATATAATTGTGCTCTGTGGGATATAACATCTTAGATTTTTTGAATTTTACTTCAAAGCTTTGGCAAGAAATCATCTTAATATACTCTAGCCATTAATGAAAACAAATAACAATGCATCTTTTAAAACTTTTACATGTATTTTCCCCCTTAAAAAATGTACACTTAAACTTATATCAAGAGACACGGTAGTGTCTCGATGGCAAGTATATAAAAGTAGAAAAAGTCATGCCTATACCGCCGTCGAGGAACTACTCTCTTATACAACTAGTTGAGGCGTCCCAATTTTCAAACCGATTTTTCTCCGCGAATAATCCATTGCCATTATTTAAGTAAAGCTTTTTTTAAAATGGTTTTGAAAAAGCTTTCATTTGCGCCTAAGAACATCAAAATCGGTACACGCAATCCAGAGATCTCATACTCTGTTAGCTATATATATATATCGAAAATTAAATATTTCTCCATAATTTTCTTCTTCTCCAGCCAGAATGTATGTATGTCTCGGGCTGAAGTTGGTCGCTAAGAAAAATGACGTCATTTTCACAACGCTTCCAACATAATATACTCAACGATCAAACTATATGGTTGTGAACTGTCAATTCGGCGACTATATTGAACTGTGTAAATTGTAATGTGAGGTTATTTTTATTTAATGCAGTGAGGTTATTCATCGTGTTGCGATATTGCATCTGTTAATTTCTACAATCACAAATAATTCAATTAACAGTGACTGAAGGATTCGTGAATTAGATAAGTATAACAATATATTTTACAATACAGGATGTAGTATACTTTGTGGTATTTCTTTTTCAGATTAAATTAAGACAGAACATTTTCATATTCATTGATGAGGATAGAGCTGACTGGATTAAATAAGATTAATATTTACAACTCTGTGCCAATGAGAAGCATACTTTCAACATTAATGTGCATCGGTCATTATCAGGAGGATATTAATTGAATGAAATTGTTAAGGTATTTAATAATCATATGCTAAACTTTCAGGTATTGACATCATTAATAAAATGCATGTTTTGCTTTTTGTTTTCTTTAAACTGATAATGGTTGTAACTATACGATAGGTTATATCATATATATACGAACAAATATTTCAGATTAAATTATGGCAATGCTTATTTGAAAGATGTGAAACATTCCAAAGAATCTTCATTTATGTAAAGTACAAGTTGACCAGTATTTGGATTTGAACAAATTATACGATAGTAGATGTTTACAAAAGATGCGAAGACAACCAAATATTACAGAAGTTAGGTCAACAGGCAATAAAGAAAATGGAGATGGAGCAAAATCAAATACTGGTAAGTAACTGAGATGTTTCATGTTCCTTCAAATATTTATTTTCTTTGAAGATTAAGATTGTTAAATGATGAATGTGATTTCAGGCTTACTCATAGTGTTATCATTTAGTATTTTACAGTCACTGTGCAAGTGTATTATAGCAAATAGTAATACTTGCGCTTTTACTTAAATACATTTGGTACAATTGAATTAAAAATCCAAGGAGGAAGATTCGCACACGTACTGACTATTGGAGTTGAATCAACAATTGGGCTTTTCACTCCTGCATTCTGGTACTAGAAAGAGGCAAAGATGAAAGCATTGAAAGATTGGCAAAGTAAGAATAAGCCAATTTTCAGAAAAACGTCATCCATTGCTCAGCCATAATTTAAGGATGAGACTCATTGGATGAAATTCTGTAAAATTGAGTTAATAACTGCTGATTGTTTTCCTCTGTTACCTAAGTAGTGGTAGCTAGGGGGTTCCTGTGACACGGTGGTGAGGGGAGTGCGGGTGTGCGGGGGGGAAGTGTCTTGGGTTCCTGAGACATGGGGGTGAGGGGGTGCGGGTGTGCGGGGGGAAGTGTCTTCTTGAGAGCTGGAGTATATTGGGGGATGAGGGGGGTGCGGGTGTGCGGGGGGAAGTGTCTTCTTAAGAGCTAGGGTTTATTGGGTAATGAGGAGGGTGCGGGTGTGCGGAGGAAATGCTTTGGCTATGGGGAGTGAGAGAGAGAGAGAGAGAGAGAGATCCCTCTCACCCTCTCTTTCTCTCTTAGAGTCTCTCACCCCTCTCCCATCAGCCTAGGGCCCGGATGGTTAATTATCCTACGGGTCCACTAGTTCTCTAAGGCTTACCCCCTCTCCCATGTCACTAGGGTCCGGATGGTTAGTTATCCTACGGGTCCACTAGTTCCCTAAGGGTTACCCCTCTCCCATCACCCTAGGGCCCGGATGGTTAGTTATCATGACAGTTACCCAGAGAACTTTTTTTGTATTTTAGTTGGTGGAGGAAAAAGTGTCTTTTTTCTCCACTAGGTGGCGATCACGAAAATTACTGGGGCAGCTATACCGCTAGGGGTCCTAAGCATCTTACGGACTGCCATTTTTGTTTTCTTAGTCCTGCCCTCGGAGGGTCTTTTCTCCCTCCACATACTTATCCTAGACCCTCCCACTATTTTCCTACTATGGACCCGCCATTTAACTTGATTTCACATTTAACCATTTTTCTTCCCTCTCAACCTACCTCTACACCATTGAAGGGTCTTTTTCCCTCCACATACCCATTCTATTCCCTCCTACTATTTTCCTCCTTGGGTCCTTCTTTTAATTTCACATTATACCTTTCTTGAACCTTTGATACAGATTCCTTTTTTCTTATACAAGCTGTCGATAAATATAAAGTGAAAAAATATGCAGTATCAAATGGTTATTAATTTAGCGTATAGACAGAATTCTCAAGTAATTCCTATAATTACAAGAATAATAGGTGAAATCATGTAAAATTTATTTCCTTGTTTCTTTTTTCTGTTTTTTTTTTGTTTTTTACAGATTAAATTAAGGGAAATAGGAGTAGGGGAAAAGAAAGAGTCTTTTAAATAAAATTTATCATATAATTAAAAACGAACATGAAACTTATATAAAAACTAATACAAATGAAACTTATATAAAAAACTAATACAAATTAAACTAATATTTAGCCCATTCAGCTAATAACAGACTCTGAAACATACAAAAAATTTATTAATATCAAGTAAATTGCGAACTTAATTTTTATTATTTACCTTCTATTTGTTTTCGCACCCACTTTGCGAAAACATCCACCTCCTGGTAGACACAGTGGATTGGTTTTCCTGATCTGCCACTGAATTTTAATTTATACAGTTCGCATGGGAGGTTGAAAGTTGTAAAATGTTGCCTTAAATTGTTATACTTGGGGCACTTGTAATATTCTAAATTAATGCATTCAATGCCCATTAAATTTAGAATATCACGTTCTATAGTGCCCCCTTTGTATGCAACTACTGGATACATATAGTCTCGTTGCACAATTCTTATGAAGTCATATATTTCACTTTGTATATACTTTTCAAAACCCATATTTCCATATTCTATGCCATGTACATTTCTATACACATAGTTAGCACTTTTTTGATCTTTAATACTTAAATCATGAAATGTGTTATTCACTTTAAACGAGGCGTAATATGTGTAATCAGTTTTTACATCTTTTATGGCTACTTCTTTATATACTATTTTCTTGTTCACCATAAATCCATCAATATCTATTATATGGGTGATACTGTTTAAACTGAACATTTTCTAACTTGAGCGAAAAAATAAAGTAGTATTCAATATTCTAAAGCTAGAACTGAACTGAAGACTACCCTACACGCTCCTCAAGATCTTTTAAATGCTGTAAGGGATGTGAAAAATTTGGTCTGTGGTGGGAGGTGACTAACCAGACACTTTTAGAAACACCATTGGTCCAAAGAGAGAATAGTTAAGGATAGTGGGAGAATTGAAATACTTGGTTTGAAGAGAAGGGGAAAACTTTAGAGAAACAAAAAAAGAATATATTTAAAATAACGGCAAAGTGTAATAAATTTAGTATTAAAAACGCTAACATGATGATCCCAACGTTCGTCGATTTTCAAGGATTCCATTTAATGGATAAGACATTTATAGTTAAAGAATTTGCAGTTTTACAAGAACTAAAAGTGCATCATATTTTATTTTCACCTCCCTTTCCACATACTTGGTTAAGTGAAGAGGAGAGAAAGAAAACAGAGTAAGTATATTTTATAAAAAACAACGAATTATTATTTTCAATGAATAAGGAATTTCTTTTTCAGTTCAATCTTTTTCAATCATCATGGCTTAAATTGGATGGATGGTTTTTCACCATATTATAAATATAAAGATATTATAAAAAAATATGTATATGAGGATACGGTTTTTGTAAAAGGGGTGGAAAAGTTAAATTGGTTAAAGAGTATGTGTGATTTAGAAATTAGTAATGTAGATGAATATGTGTGGGGAAATTATAATTTAGAAGATGGTTTATATAATTCACAACTTCCTATTTGCATGAATCATGAAGGTATATGCGCACTGAGAAATGTATATTATATGAAATATATGTATGAATCAAAAATCTAGAATATATGTATATTTTAAACTTGAATGCATTCTTTTTACTTCAACGCGAAACCTGATCCGTAAAGTATTTATGTCACTGAAGTGTCTCGGAGACTGATTATTTGAAGGGCTCTCCATCTAAGATTTTTCATTAAGTAGAGGAGCTATGCGGTTCCGATGACAGGGAGTGGGGGAAGCTGTTTTGTGGTGTGGAAGGGGGATGGGTGGGGATAAGACTCTCTTAGTATGGTAGTGGTGGGGATTAGGAAGGAAAGGGTCTTATAGTGGGATCGAGTTTGGTTAGGGAGGGTGGGGGTATTTTTCACTCTATGTCACAGTTGGAAGGCCTTATAGTGGGACCGAGTTTGGTTAGGTAGGGGGTATTTTTCACCCTATGTCACAGTTGGAAGGTCTTATAGTGGGATCGGGTTTGGTTAGGGAGGGGGTATTTTTCACCCTATGGTACCGTTGGTTAGTTATCCTACGGGGACCTAAGTTATCCTACGGGGCCCTAGTTGAGGGAAGGTTTTTTCACCCTTCGAAGTCGATGGTTAGTTACCTTACGTAGCCTAACTATTTCCGACTCTGCTACACAGATAAACTAGGTTGAGTTAATTGCTAGTTCCAGTAGTCACCGCTAGGTGACTGCCTTCCTTAATCTTCTTTCGCGCTAATGGTATTTTAATATTAAGTAATTACACACACGGGTGAACTAGTTCAATTTAATTGATAGTACCAGTAATTGCCGCTAGGTGGCTACCGCAATCCCCCCTTTTCTCGTTAGTTAAATTGTAGATAGCTATTGTGATAAGTTGCTGATATCGTGCAAGGAATTAACTTTCCATCGAGCATGGAATTATAACTTTGCATGGCTTTAACTAAACCTATGCAGAGGATTACAAAATATCCTTTAAATAAAAAGGATACAATTTTAATTGTCTCCCCTATTGGGGAGAATAACAATTTTACATCAATTTCATAAATATTAACATTTTTGCTAGGACAACTTATTAAGTCCTAGCTGTTACTAAACCTATGTATCTTATAAAAGAGATTGCAGTTTCAAGATTTTCTTAGTTCAACGTGCTACTTCACTATGTCGATAAATAAATTCGGATCTGGTTTCAATACCGGTAAAGTGAGAAATTATTCACACAAAATTGACAATGATACGTTAAAGTTTGATAAAAAAAGGAATGCATTTAATGCCAAGAAGAAAATAATTTCAAACTTAGAATGTGATGTTACTGATGAGACAAGTGCTGTGAATATGGCTGCTCTGTTACGTAATTCGATGACTGTACGTGATAGCTTAATGAGGGAATTGTTTGAATACAGTGAAAAGCTAACTCACTATTACCTAAAAGGCAACCGCCTTGAGGAAAAAGTTACAACTCTGCTGAAAAAAACTGATGAAATTGATGAAATTGTTGAAAAAATTAATGATATTAGTGAAAGAATTAATCAATTGAATGATAAAGTCAATTATATTGAAAATAAATTGGAGCGAAAAGTTGAGGCATTACGGAAAGATATGTATGGTAGATTGAAAATTGTTGCAAATTATATCTCTAATGAGCATCAAAAAGAGGAAATCACGACTGCCAATGAGAAGAAAAGAGAAAATGATTGGAATTATGCTCTAAAGAAACTTATATTACCGCCAGTGATTGATGAGCTAGTGTAAACATAATACGTAGTGGAATAGTCATGGGAGTGAGGAGATGAAAGAATTGGTAGAAGAGTTACATGACAGACGGAATTTATTTATATATATAAAATGAAATGTTTTTACAATTAAACTTATAATTAAACAAATATACATAAAATTTATATGAATGATAAAAACTTATAATTGATCTGATATACAAATATAGGGATGTTCAGATAATTCGTATCAAGGGGTGGTGGCCCACTTGAAACGAGTCGAAGCCTAGCAGTAATGCCTATGCGCGTGATGGCCGATATGAGAAAGTGAAAGGTTGATTGGGTAGGGAGGAGGAGAGCACGCTACGCGTGACGTTTCTCTGTCACTCCTGTTAGTTCCCTCTCTTTCTCTCTCTCTCTCTCTCTCTCTCTCTGAAACGTAGCTTAGCTAGATTGGCTGGCTGCTAGAGTGAGATGCTATTAGAAATGAGCGAAAGGCAGCGATTTTACGAGATGGAGACGTACACTATTCAAAACTGAATCATGTGCAGGTATAGTTTCTGCTTCCCTATACTATCTTGTAGCAAAAATGCTTCTCGCAAAATTGATTCATGTCCCATATCAACTCCTCTATACTATCTTATAACAAAAGTTTACAGACAACAGCAGACGAAACGCGACATCAACAAATATGAAGATGACGTTTCGGACTTAGTAAAAGCATTATCCAAAAAGCATATTATTTATTTTGGAAACGTAGAGATGTCGAAAAATGGAATGGAAAATAATGCAAATATGGTGCATATATATAATATTATTTATCAAGTATAAAAAGGAAGAGATCGGATGTAATTTTCAGCCTATAAAGAGGAAAAAGCATCATATAAGTATCGGGAGCAGTAAATCAAAAGGAAGATTAAAGAATATTTGGCCTTGTTAAATTAGTCTTTCTTCTGACTTGCTGCTCCCGATACTTATCTGATGCTTTTTCCTCTTTATAGACTGAAAATTGCATCCGACCTCTTCCCTTTTATACTTGATAAATAATATTATATATATGCACCATATTTGCATTATTTTCCATTCCATTTTTCGACATCTCTACGTTTCCAAAATAAATAATATGCTTTTTGGATAATGCTTTTACTAAGTCCGAAACGTCATCTTCATATTTGTTGATGTCGCGTTTCGTCTGCTGTTGTCTGTAAACTTTTGTTATAAGATAGTATAGAGGAGTTGAGATGGGACATGAATCAATTTTGCGAGAAGCATTTTTGCTACAAGATAGTATAGGGAAGCAGAAACTATACCTGTACATGATTCAGTTTTGAATAGTGTACGTCTCCATCTCGTAAAATCGCTGCCTTTCGCTCATTTCTAATAGCATCTCACTCTAGCAGCCAGCCAATCTAGCTAAGCTACGTTTCAGAGAGAGAGAGAGAGAGAAAGAGAGGGAACTAACAGGAGTGACAGAGAAACGTCACGCGTAGCGTGCTCTCCTCCTCCCTACCCAATCAACCTTTCACTTTCTCATATCGGCCAATCACGCGCATAGGCATTACTGCTAGGCTTCGACTCGTTTCAAGTGGGCCCCCACCCCTTGATACGAATTATCTGAACATCCCTGTATAAAAAATGAAGGAAATATACATCAATTTATACAAATATATAAAATTAAATGTTTTACAATTAAACTAATAATTAAACTTATATCAATATATATATATATATATATATATATTTTATTCAATCATCTGAAACAGAGAAATCCAGTTAATATTTTACAAATTGTAAGTTTAACATTTGATACTCACATCTATTTGTTGATGTACCCATCGTGCGAAAACGTTTACCTCTTGATATACACAATGTATAGGCTTTCTCGTATGATTGGTGAACATTTTTACGTGTAGTTTACACGGGGTGTTGCAAGGTTTTATAGTGGCTATCAAATTATCAAATTTAGGACAACCAAACCTTTCCAAATTTATATTTGGGATATCCAAGTAATTCAGAACATCCCGTTCTACATGTCCCCCTTTATAAGCTACTAGGGGGTATTCACAATCCAATTTTATGCTATTCACAAATTTGTAAATATCTTCTAGATTATAATGTTCATATCCTGTGTTGCAATATTTTATCCCGTGAATATTTTTGAAGACGAAATTTACGCTTTTTTGGTCCTTAATCGATAAACTTTTATACGGCTCATGAACACGAAATGCACCGTAATTCGTATTTCCCGTAGTTAAGTTTTTGATTGCCACTTCTTTATGCACAAACTTTCTGTTTATCATAAACCCGTCAAAATCGATTATATGTGTAATATGAAACAGTGAAGACATTTTTAAAATAGAATGTTATTTGTCGTACGAATCAAACGTTCAAGCAATACTGATGCCTGTCCTACGATTTCTTCGAGCTTTTAAGCACTGTTAGGGAGGTGTCAACAATTTTTTTAATCTACGGTAGGAAGATGCCTATATTACTCTTAGAAAAACGGAAACGTCATTGGCTCTAAGAGAGAATATTTTCTGCCCTATGCTACATGTAGTGGGCGGTAATTCTAAGATGCTTTAAGGGTTGACAAAACTTTTGTCCTACGGTGGGGAAATGACTGACCTGCCACTCTTGGAAGAACGGAAACGTCATTGGTCCTCAAGCAAATATTTATGACCTATGCTACGTATAGTGGGAGATAGTTTTGACCTATGGTGAGGATAGTAGGAGGGATGAAGAACAATTAGCTTGAAGAGAGGGAGAAATTTTTATGAAACATTCATATTTAAATAGAATTATTTTAGTATAAAAAACGTAGGCATAATGGCACCATCGTTCGTTGATTTTCAAGGATTCCGTTTGACGGATAAGTCATTTATAATCAAAGAATTTGCTGTTATACAAGAACAAAAAGTGTTCCATATTTTATTTTCACCGCCCAATTCACATTCGTGGCTAAGTGAAGAGGAGCGAAAGCGGACAGAGTAGGTATATGAAAAAGAAAAAATATATATTATTTTTGTTTAATATAATGTTTCTTTTTAGCTGGTTCTTTCTAAATTATCACGGTTTAAATTGGGCGGATGGCTACTCACCCTACTATAAATATAAAGATATTATAAGGAAGTATATTTATGATGATGAGGATGAGATTTTTGTGAAAGGAATTGAAAATACAAATTGGTTAAGAGATATTTGTAATTTAGAAATAACTAATGTAGATAATTTTATGTGGGGGGATTTTGATTTAGAAGATAGCTTGCATAATTCACATCTTCCAGCATGTTTGAATCATGAAGGTGTATGTGCCTTAAAAAATGTCTATTATATGAAATATATGTATGAGCAAAAATCTGGAATATATGTATAACTGAAAAACGCTTGCATCTATTTTCTAACATGTCGTTACCTGTCCTCAATGTTCTCTTACCCCCTGATGTGTTTCAGAGATCCTTTATCTAAAGAGAGCTCAGTTTCCCACCCACTTTTCCTCAGTTCCTGATTAGTCCTCTCGAAGAAAAGAACAAAAGATGTCTCTACGAAATAGAGTTTTGAAAACGCAAGAAGAATATCGCGAGTGGGTACGGGAGTGTCGTGATTATATTCATAAACTCAGAATCTCTAATCGCAACGCACCTATAGGCACGCTGCAGAAAAATTTTGCAGAAATTGCACAAATACAGTGTCTTCTACTTAAAGCAGCTAAGGATAAGAGTTATTGTTTCAATCATGCTCTCAAGAATCCTGATTTAGGAAATCAGCATAATTATCATGAGTGGGTACGCAATTGTCGTGATTATATTCGAAGTTTAAGAGATGCTAATAGATCTGCAGCTCCCGATACAGTACACAAAAATCTGACTGAAATAACAACTATCCAGCGTCTACTTCTGCATGCGGCAAAAAATAAGAAATCAATTGGAGTGAGAAAGCTTATTTGGAAAGATCTCGAGTCTTCATTTAAATCTCGAATATGTAGCGGAATGGTTGTAAATTATAATTATATAGAACCACGTGATTTTCTAACAGGTGCAAAAGACTTAGTACAGACCTACACAGAAAAAGTGTTTAATAACGTGAACGCAGTTAAGATAAATTGCATCTTTAACGGACAATTTATTTGTAAAGAGATAAGTGATATTAAACATATCTCAACCCGCAATGCAGTTTTATACAAAACTGATAGTTTTAGTGAATGGTACAATACAAATATAATAGACAAAATTCTAAAAGAATTGAGTGAGTTTCAAGAGCGTGATAGCGGATGGGCGTTGGAAAAAATTCTGAATTTAATTATAAATATAAATTATTATAACCCGCTGCATATAGGTTGTGCCATCGAGCTTCCAGAATCTATTAAGAATAAACAGGCTGTGATAAACATACACAGTGATGATAATACATGTTTTGCATGGGCTGTAACGGCTGCACTCTATCCGGCAAAACCGAATACTCATCCACAACGAAAATCTTCATATCCTCATTTTACAAATGTATTCGATGTTAGAAGTATAACGTTTCCGACTACATTAAAACAGATTCCGAAATTTGAGGAAGATAATGATGTCTCTATTAATATTTTTACTATGGTGGAAGAGACTGAGACGAATGAGAATACAATCATAGCACCTCTACAATTAACAAAATGCAAGAGGACCAGACACGCTAATCTTCTTCTTCTCGAGCATCAAGGAGCAGCAGCACATTTTATATGCATCAGGAACCTTTCCAGACTGCTAAATGAACAGCTTACTAGAGGAAAACGCTCTCATCTTATTTGTGATCGGTATGTTTTACTATATATATATATATATAATTACTGCTTCTATATTCTGATATTACTTTTTCCCTCCTATAGTTGCTTACACTATTTCCACAATGATGAGAAACTAAAATCGCATGAACGTGATTGTGCGCAAGTCAATAAAAACATCAGAATTGTGCTACCTGACAAGGACCGTTGGGTTTCTTTCAATAACATGAAGAACAGTGAGAGGGTGCCATTTGTCATATACGCTGACATTGAATGCTTGCTTGAAAAAGTTGAGCAAACGGATGACGATATTGGTATTTATCAAAAACACATACCTTTTAGTATAGGTTATTATTTTAAAAGCGTTCGTGATTCATCGCTCTCAACTTACAAATCATATCGTGGACTCGAGTGTATAGAATGGTTTGTGCGAGAACTCGATAAAATTGCTAGCATAGCGAGCGAAAAACTAAAGACTGTAGTGCCTATGAGAACGCTAAGTATTAGTGAAAATTCAAGGCATTATACTGAGCCCAACTGTCATATATGTAAAAAGCCGTTTCTTCCAGATCAAATACGTGTTCGCGATCATGATCATTTAACTGGTAAATATAGGGGACCTGCTCATAATAATTGTAATTTAAACTTTAACGATTCGCATGTAATACCTGAAATTTTTCATAATTTATCAGGTTATGATGCACATTTTATTTTCGGTACAATCGCTAACTTGTATGAAGGTTCAGTACACTTGTTACCTGTACATAAGGAGAAGTATATTTCATTCACTAAATTCATCCGTAAATATAATATACAACTAAGGTTTATCGATTCTTTCAAATTTATGGCATCTAGTTTAGACAAATTGAGTTCATATTTAACGAGATCACAGTTAAAAAATTTAGAGTCAGAATTCTCATATTTAAACATAGAACAATTTAACCTTCTGACAAGGAAAGGTATTTTTCCTTACGATTACATAGATAGTTTGAACCGTCTGGAAGAAACTGCTTTACCTCCCCGCGAGATATTCTATAATAGATTATCCGATAGTGATATTAGTGAGGGTGCGTATAATCACGCTAAGGAGGTATGGACCAAATTTCAAATACGAACACTTGGGGAGTATAGCGATCTCTATTTGAAAACTGATGTACTATTGTTGGCTGACGTTTTCGAAAATTTTCGTGATAGCTACATGCAAACTTATAATTTGGATCCTGCTCATTATTATACACTCCCAGGCTTCACTTGGGATGCAATGCTCAAACATACAGGAATAAGATTAGAACTTTTTACTGACGTAGAAATGCTGCTTTTCGTAGAACGAGGCATACGTGGTGGTTTAAGCCAATGCTCGCACCGCTATGAGAAGGCTAACAATCGGTACATGCAAAACTACAATACCGAGGAACCTTCTAAGTATTTAATGTACTACGATGTAAATAATTTGTATGGGTGGGCAATGTCTCAACCGCTACCTACTCACGGATTTCGCTGGATTGAAAATGTTAATAATTTGGATATCTCTAATATACCGATAGATTCACCCGAGGGTTATATTTTAGAGGTTGACTTAGAGTATCCAAGCATGCTTCACGGTAAACATTCCGACCTTCCAATTTGTCCCGTACGTGATGCACCACCGGGTACACGTCAGAAGAAGCTACTTGCAACTTTAGAAAATAAGAAGCGCTATGTTATACACTATCGTGCTTTACAGCAATGTATGCGTAATGGTGTTGTCTTAAAACACATTCATCGCGTTTTAGGATTTCAGCAGTCCACCTGGTTACGTAAATATATCGATCTGAACACTAGTTTGCGTGCAGCATCTAAAAATGAGTTTGAGAAAAATCTTTTCAAATTAATGAACAATGCGGTGTTCGGTAAGACTATGGAGAATGTTAGAAATAGAGTTGATGTGAGACTCGTGAGTAGGTGGGAGGGAAGATATGGTGCTGAAGCAATGATTGCTAAACCTAATTTTCACAGTCGCACTATATTCAGTGAGAATTTGGTCACGATTGAATTAACAAAATTAGCAGCTAAATTCGATAAGCCTATATACGTAGGTATGAGCATTCTTGATATTTCGAAAACATGTTTGTATGATTTTCATTATGATTATATGCTTCCTACGTTCGGTAGCAAATGTAAAGCGTTATATAACGATACGGATAGTCTAATATACAGCATTGAGTGTGATGATATTTACACTATTATGAGGGAGAATCTTGCTAGATTCGATACAAGCGATTATTCTCCCAACAATCAGTACAATTTACCTCTAGTAAATAAAAAAGTCCCTGGGCTGATGAAAGATGAAAATAATGGGCAGATAATGACAGAGTTTATTGGACTGAGATCAAAAATGTACACATTTAAAGTACAAAATAAAATTATCAAAAAAGCTAAAGGTATTAAGACTTACGTTGTTGCTAGAAACATAACCTTCGAGGACTATAAGGACTGTTTAACAAATTTTACTGTAAAAGTCCGCAATCAAAATTTAATTCGCTCAAAATTGCATAATGTTTATTCGATTACGCAACGGAAAGTAGCTCTCAGCCCATACGATGATAAGCGTTATATCGTGCACGGAACTGTATCGACTCTACCATGGGGTCATTATAGAATAAAGTAATTACATTTAAATTGAATAATTTTATTAATAAATATTGTTTTTACAAAATATTATCTTTATTTATCCATGAATTATGTTTATTATCGAATCCTAACCACTTCACAAAGACCTTATCACCCTTCTTACGTAATACCTTCTCAACTAGATATACATTAGGATTAGCAGTTTTTAAAAGTTCATATTCGTAGAATCCTCCGTATATATCAGTACCACTAGAGTCTCTAAGTAAATATGTAACAGGATTTGTTTTCTGCACTTTTATAATTTCAAATATTTCAGTTGTCCAATTTGGTGTGTATCCCTTTGCGAATACATTCTTGTATTTACTGATTCGTACAAATTCACCTACTTTGAACTTGGCACGACCAACAATCTTTATATTATTGTATACTGTAGTCAGGAGCATATTAGCATGATCTGGCGTCACATCAACTGGTCGCATTCCTATAGTACGATGTTTTCTTGCGTTGTAGTCTTCAACTAGTCGCTGCTGTATGCCTCGCCACTAATAATTTCCATTCAACGTAAATCGTTTCCACATTTCAGTCTTCAGCGTGCGATTCCAGCGCTCAACTATCGTAGCTTTCAATACGCTGTATGTTGAGTAATGATTTATTCTACGTTTTTTTATAAGCGATTTGAAATCACTATTATAAAACTCCTTGCCATCATCTGTCTGCAAATTTTTGGGACATCTCCCACTTTTCAGAATCTTCGTAAATGCGTCTGTCACTTCCTTGCCAGTTTTGGTTTTTAGTGCTACTGCCCATCCAAATTTCGACAATGCATCAATAACTGTGAGAATATAGTGGTAACCTCCGTCAGTATAATTCTTCATATCAACCAGATCTTCTTGCCAGAGGTCATCGAAGCCTCGTATTATAACTCTTCTACGTTGAAAATTCCGTCTTGCAGGTACATGCAGTTCTTCGACCAATTTTTTCTTTTCTTCACTATCCATAACTCTTCAGGTATGTGTTGGGTTTACAGGGGTACAACGAGCACTGATGGTAGTAAAAGTTTCTTTTTCCTAATAAAACTCTTTGTCGAATTATTTCAAGAAGAATTCTCCTTAGCATGATTCTCCCCATGAAAAATAGCTCTTTTTTTTTTAATTCCGCATTATCTTCATTATATGTTTCTTTGATTCAGCATCCTCTTTAGTCTGATTCTCCATGAAAATTTATGCATATTTCTTTAAATCTGCATTATCTTCAGCATGTTTCTGCATGAAATTACTCAATTTCACTTGAAAATCATTCAGCCTTAACTCAGTTTCATCCAGTCTTAACGCAATACTTCGTAAAATATCACTGTTTTCTTGCATTTCATTTTTAAGGTTCTCACGTACAGCATTCATATTATCCAGCAGAACACGCATATTCACAGCACATTTCTCATCAGTAGCATCAAATCCTAAATTTGAAATAATATTCCCCTTAGCATTAAATGCATTCATACGTTTATCAAATTTTAATGTTTCATCTTCAGTTTTGCGGAAATATTTTCTCACATTACTGGCAGTGGAAATACCTCCAAATTTATTTATCGACATTGTGAAGTAACACAATCAACTGGGAAATTATGGAAAGTGTAATCTCTTTTATAGGATAATACGTTCTTCATGAAGCTCCTCAATTATTGATTGTATCTCATTATGATGATTCGTATGTCCTGCAGCAGATGATGCTATCAAAAGTCTCAAACGTTCAACTAATTCGTTCGGATCATTCCAATGTACATAGTTCACTGGTTTATCATTAACACACATATAACCGCTACCTTTTACAAGATTCTTTGGAGGAAATAATGGGCTAATTATTTTCTTCCATTTATGGCCCTTATTCCCACGAAGCTTTCCCTCACTACTGTAATCTGCTCTGTGTACATTAGTTTGAGAAAGAATATTCTTATATGTTTTTAAATCATCTTCAGTATAATCATGTGGCTCTTTCATGAAGATCAATTCAAATAGCCCAATAGTACCCTGATAATACTCATCATCAATAATAATAAAATCTTTACGATTTACTTTAAAAGAACATTTTCCAAGTCTCATTTTGTTAAGTCTAGCATCTCGTTCAATTCCAAAATTATCATCAATTAAATCCTTATTTTTACGCAGAAACATCTCTATATATTTACGTCCAATTGGTGCATATTCTGACAAAGAACTATTTAAATTTAAGGATCTTTGCAATGGTGATGATGGAGTTTCTGCTTGCATTGGTGATGGTATTGCTAAATCATTAACATCCTTTTCCACTTTCACTCCCTCCTCCTCTTCCTTTTCCTCCTCCTCATCCCCATCCTCTTCCAGAGAAAGGTATAATGTTTCATTAGGTCATGAATTTCCTTGCTCATCATCATCATCATCAGATGAAGGGGTTGGAATTTTAATTCTAGAGTTGTCTGCGAAATATTTGCGTTGTGGAGTCGATGAGAAATAAGTTCTTTTACGTTCCGATGGAATAATCAAAGAATTATCGCTTACAGTAGTCTTCTGTAGCGGTTCCTGTTTATACTCATATTTCGGGGACGCGAAGGTCATCTCATTATGTTCAGTGAGCTTCTTCAATGGCTCAACAATTGGTTTAAAAGTTTCATTTAAATTGGTTTCCATCATTTCTCTTCCTGATTTGAGTGCACGATATTTTTCACGAATTACTTTACTTTTCGCGGCAATCTTCTTTAGCAGCATCTTTTCTTCCATTTTCCTGCTTTCCATGTTCAATCCACGTTCAATCCACGTTCAAATCCACGTTCAATCCACGTTCAATCTAGATTCAGTCCACGTTTATACTAGGTTTATTCCATGCTCATTTGATGTGTGTGTTTTGATGGACACTTAGCTCTAAATTGAACAATCTTAAGCAAACGGTATACTATTTAATCTTAGCATACTCATCGAAACCTTTCCGATATCTACCATTTTGAATTTTACTATCCTTGTCGATCACTAGAAATCCATAATCATGGTGCCAGCACTTTGAACACAATTCATTGAATTTTTCAAATGACATATCCGTGTTTACATGATCGTTATAAATATGTTTTAAATTAGTACCATCTTGCTTAAAGATTATGAGAAGGTTTGCATTATCACGAATCAAGTGTTTAGGAATTTTAGCATAAGTCTGGCAGAGGTAGAAGCAGTCAATATTTGAATGTCTACCCATGGAGAAGTAGTCTCTGATATTATCCTGCTTATCGTTAGCAACATCATCAAATATGAAAATAGAATTGGGTAACGCCTCAGTTACCTTTACAACGTCGCTATTGTTTGAAAATTTAAAATATCCAATACCTTTTAGTCCTTTTAATAACCGTTCAAGGTATTGATACTTGGGTTGTTGAAGCGACTTTGAGTATACATAAATATTTTCAAATCTCACACCGTTAGGACTTTCTACGAGACTAAGCAGTACGTTTGTTTTACCGCAATTCGAGGGTCCGCAAATTATACTACGAATTGTAGATGGAAGTAGGGATCCATGACGTTTACTCCTTCCTCCACAACCCCCACCGACAATAAAACGATCGGCGTTGGAGACACGAATGTGCAGTGGTTGCTTTACGAAATCCATAACTGTAAAACTCTATGATCATGCAAGCTATTTATAGGCTCGAAGCAGATTATCTCATCAGTTCTCATTATGTCGTTGTTAATGTTAGATGTGCTACGTTTGGAGGATTTAACTATTGAGCAGCTTGAATACATTCCAACAATTTTACTATTGAAGCGCTTTCCAAACAGTATTCGACTTGTTTGGTGTAAATTACCTGAGCACATTCGTGCAGATCCTGAAGTGCAACAATATCGTGCCTGTACGGAACATTATAATTTACCTAATCAAAATCAGTTTGATGGAATACCGCCTTCAATAAAAAATTGCTGGATGTGCCAACGAACCCGTTAAGAAAGCATGACATGATGAGATATGGTTGTGGATCTTTTTTCAATAAGCTGCTAAATAAACTACCCTTCGAGTTGCATGTACCTGGCTACAATTATTGCGGTCCAGGTAATCGCCTTCATGGACGGTTAGCACGTGGTGATCGAGGAATAAACCCTCTGGATGATGCTTGCCGTGAGCATGATATCGCATATTCAGTATATAAGGACCTGCCCTCGCGTCATCATGCTGATAAAGTACTTGCACGCCGTGCACGACAACGTATCATAGCTAGTGACTCATCCGTAGGTGAACGAGCGACAGCGACTGCTGTCTGGGCATCAATGAATGCAAAACGGAAACTCGGCTTAGGACTGCGAGTGCCTAGAAAAAGTACGAAGAAAAGAAAAATTCGTGTACCGAAAAAACGAGGTGGTTTATTGAGGAAAAAGTCACTTACTAAAACAAAACGGGGGGGTTTATTACCATTGCTTCCGCTGCTGAGTGCGGTGGGCGCATTAGCTGGCGGTGCAGCAGGTATAGCAAAGGCTGTAAACGACACCAAAGCAGCCAAAAAACAATTGGAAGAAATGCATCGACACAATCGCTTAATGGAAGCGAGACGGGGACAAGGTTTATACCTCGCACCATACAGTCGAATAGGAGAGGGAGTGAAAAGGAAAAGGAAAAGAAAATAAATGGACTTTCTAATCCGGACCTACTAGTAATATGCAATTATCAAACGTCTGCCGTAAAATACCGCATTTTCGGGGAGTCTTTATGCGTACATCTCTACCTCAAAATGCGCAACGCAATGAGTGCGCAATTGTGAATCTTGATGACGAACAAGGTCCTGGAACACATTGGGTCGCTTACGTTAAACGTAATAAGCACGTTAAGTATTTCGATTCTTTCGGAAATTTAAAACCACCAATTGAACTTGTGGAATATTTTGGACCTTCTGCTATAATCTACTAAAACCACGACCAATATCAATCATATGATTCAAGCATATGCGGTCAGTTGTGTGTCAAGTTTCTACGTGAACAATGTCTTTAACAGTTACACTCTCTGGCCGTGACTCGGTATTGGGGTCAGATTTTTTCCCCCCGATCGATCTTCGAGATGGACATTATGAACTCGGTCTCGTAGACTTTCAGAGCTTCAATTCAATCTCTAATGTTGATGAGACAAACAATATATTTTACGTTGATGATCACGAGCTAACTATACCTACAGGTTGTTATGAGCTCAATGCTATAAATGACTTTTTACGTGCTCAGATGTTCGAAGGTGATGAAGAAGAAGTAATTGTTCTACGTGCTAATAATAATACATTAAAAAGTGAAATAAAGTGTAAATATCAGATTGATTTTACACAACCTAACAATATAGGCTCTTTGTTGGGTTTTTCATCAGATCGTGTTATTCCACCGAACACACTAGCTGAATCAGACGAGCCCGTAAACATTATAAGAGTAAATATTCTACGAATTGAATGCAACATTACAGCTGGTGCGTACACAAACGGTAGACCTCGACATGTTATACATGAATTTTTTCCGAGTGTTCCGCCAGGTTATAAAATCGCAGAAACACCGAAGAACGTCATTTACTTGCCAGTCATTGCGAAAGTAATTGACCGTCTCACCTTGCGTATTCTCGATCAGGAATATCGTATAGTAAATTTCGGAGGTGAAGAAATCACAATTCGTTTACATATTAGAAAATGTTGATTTACAAGAATACTTATAAATCACCGATACTCGATGAGCCTATCAGTCCAACTGCTGCAGCAGGACAGAATACATTGAGTGAAGGTAACGCTGGAGGACAAAATACATTGAGCGAAGGTAACGTTGGCGCATCATTAACAAGAAGAAATATCACCTTTCTACAATCACTGGGTTTCAACGTTAGAAATAAAAATGGATCCATTAGATGTAACCGCTCAACCGGTGTTCGACAATTGCATCACTAAAATGGAAATGCATGCATACAATCCTTATGCAAGTGCCTCATTGGGAAATAGTGATGAAATTCGAATTCCTATACAACAGCAAGATTTAATTCTTCTACCCTGTGAAAGTTATCTCTACATTGAGGGAAAGATAATCGTTGGAACCCGTGCTCCAGATGCAACAGCCCAAGATGTCGTAGGACTTGACTGTAATTCCATGGCATTTTTGTTTGATGAAATTTGTTATGAATTGAATGGTATTGAGATTGATCGCTGTAAGAATGTGGGTATTACTAGCTCCATGAAGAATCTCATCTCCTTAACTGCTGAGGAAAGTGCAAGTCTACGTCATTCAGGATGGTTTCTAACAGATCACAGGTCTACGAATCATTTCAACTTTTGTGTACCATTGCAAATGCTGTTGAGTTTTTGTGAAGACTACAGAAGAGTTATAATAAATGCACGTCATGAACTCGTTCTTATTCGAGCACGTGATGATATAAATTCACTACATTCTTCGAGAAAAATCATCAACTCCAAAATTGATTTGCAAAAAGTGCAATGGAGGATTCCTCATGTATCACTGAATGATTATACAAAACTTAAATTTCTACGTTTGATTAAGCAAAACAAAAGTTTAACCATGGCTTTTAGTTCCTGGGAACTCTACGAATATCCACTTCTACCTGAAACACAGAGGCATACATGGGCCGTAAAAGCTGCAACACAATTGGAGAAACCTCGATATGTTATACTAGCATTTAGACAAAATAAGAAGAGTACGCAGCATATGGAGGTGCTTAGATTCAATGACAGTTCTGTTCGTGATGTTAAAGTCTATCTGAATTCAGAATTTTATCCATATGACCGAATTGATAGTGATAGCGAAAAAAACCGTTATTCTGTACTATATGATATGTATGTTAAATTTATCCATTCATATTATGCAGGAGAAAAACAGTCGAAACCAATGCTTAATTACAAAAACTTTGTGGAATACGGTCCTCTCTTCGTCATCGATTGTTCGCATCAAAATGAATCTATAAAATCAGGCACTGTTGATGTTAAAATTGAGATTGATTGTACTAGAAATATTCCAAGTAATACTACTGCGTTTTGTTTAATTATACATGATAAAATCGTTGAATATAACCCGCTTACTAGTATTGTTAGAAATGTAAGTTAATAGACTAGATTTATATGTATCTTACTAATGTAGTGAAGGATAAAGAAAAAATAAATAAATAAGATATAATAAACATTTATTGATGTCATTCCTTAAAAACATTCTTTACAAACATTTCCAAAATTTATCTTATGATTATCATTGGGTAACTTTAAATTCTAAATTATTGTATCGTCCTCCAACATATAAGATTTTTAATGTATTCGCTGATGCAGCATTTTGAAGTTCTTTGATTAGTTCAGGCGACTCCAGTAATTTCATCATCCTTGAGGGTAGGAAGAACCATTCGTCGGTAGCCAGCTTCGCTATTAATTTCTCTCCATATTTGGTCTTAATTTTCACTAATTCAGTGATTTGATACTCCTTATTCTCCTCAAAAGTATTCAGCTTTACGAAAGTCTTAGGTTCGTAAGTTACACTTGCAAGTGCATTGGTCTTGGTTAAATCCATTTTTCTGTGAAAAAACATAGAAATTGAGAAAAGAAAAATATTGAAATAGAATAGCAAGAAAAGAGAATAATAATAAAAGAATAATTCTTACCACCCAAAAGAATTTCTGTGGTACAGCAAGGAAAATATTCGGAATATAGCTTTGCACTGGATCTTTCACCTCCTTGAAGCTTCTAATGAAAACTGACTGACTGAAATTTCCCGATTGCTGACAACAAGGGTTTTAAAAATAGTGGAAGGGATGAGATGCATTCATGGAAGGGGATGAGATGCATTCTTATTGGAAGATAATATTTGGGTGGTTGGGTATTCTTTCCCGCCTACGAAATTTGCGTCAAACAAGTCGTAACACGTTACAAGCGGTTTCTCCTGAATTCTTTTAATTGCATAATCATGTTGTAGACTTTTCTAAAGTGAACTGGGGAAAATTTGCGTCAAACAGGTCATGACACGTTACCAGTGGTTTCTCCAGAATTCTTTTAATTGCATAAACGTGTTGCAGACTTTTCTTAAGTGAAACGGTAAAATTTACGAGCACATTCCTCTCGATAGCTAGGCATATAAAAAATTGAGAGAATATGAAAAAAATCGAGGATTTAAAAGGTCATAAATCAAGTAACAAGTCATGACATGACATGATCTCAGGCGTCAAGTACTCGAGCATATCCGTTCTAGAAGATATCAGCACACTCAGCAATCAGTTCTCCAATCGCTAGAATGGTGCCAATACAGCTTCTTAATGTCTAGGTAAAAGTTATGTTTTGCTTTACCCTTCAAAAAAAATGAAGTGCACTGACAACTCTTTCCCTTTCTAATACCTAGCCTGCTTGTTAGATGGATCGTATGATATGCTTATCTGAAAAGCTAAAAATGGCTAAAAGATAAGTCAGGGAAGGCTATAAAAATTGTTAAAACTGTTTTTTTTATTCAATAACTAAAGTTTTACTATCAGTTACTCATCCAGTCTCCATGTCTCATCCTCTTCCTCCTCCTCCTCCTCCTCCTCCTTTTTCATCCACATCCTCCTCTTGAAGTCTAGCTTCTCTATAGCCGTATCCCGTGGTACCGTGAATGTAAAATTTTAGTCAAACATCTTTTTATCACTTTAACTAATTCGCTCGTAGAAAGGTAAATGATTTCTTGAATGAAAGTCTAGAGAGGGTCCATAGAAGGAGAGAATAGTGGGAGGGTCTAGGATTGGTTCTGAATGGTCAAATAGTACCCTCTAAGGACATACTATAAGCGAGGAGCTGTAAGGCCTACTAAATTGGTGAACCTGACCTGGGTATAGTAACAGCTAGGACTTAATAAGTTGCCCTATCAAAATATTAATATTCCTGAAATTGATGTTAAATTGTTATTCTCCCCAATAGGGGAGACTATTAAAACTATGCCCTTTCATTTAGAGGATATTTTGTTATCCGCTGCACAGGTTTAGTTAAAGCCATGCAAAGTTATAATTCCATGCTCGATGGAAAGTTAATTCCTTGCACGATATCAGCAACTTATCACAATAGCTATCTACAATTTAACTAACGAGAAAAGGGGGGATTGCGGTAGCCACCTAGCGGCAATTACTGGTACTATCAATTAAATTGAACTAGTTCACCCGTGTGTGTAATTACGTAATATTAAAATACCATTAGCGCGAAAGAAGATTAAGGAAGGTAGTCACCTAGCGGTGACTACTGGAACTAGCAATTAACTCAACCTAGTTTATCTGTGTAGCAGAGTCGGAAATAGTTAGGCTACGTAAGGTAACTAACCATCGACTTCGAAGCGTGAAAAAACCTTCCCTCAACTAGGGCCCCGTAGGATAACTAACCAACGGTACCATAGGGTGAAAAATACCCCCTCCCTAACCAAACCCGATCCCACTATAAGACCTTCCAACTGTGACATAGGGTGAAAAATACCCCCTACCTAACCAAACTCGGTCCCACTATAAGGCCTTCCAACTGTGACATAGGGTGAAAAATACCCCCACCCTCCCTAACCAAACTCGATCCCACTATAAGACCCTTTCCTTCCTCATCCCCACCACTACCATACTAAGAGAGTCTTATCCCCACCCATCCCCCTTCCACACCACAGAACAGCTTCCCTCACTCCCTGTCATCGGAACCGCATAGCTCCACTACTTCATTAGTTTCACGCTGATCATTTAAACGGAAAGAACTACGATGTCGCTTCTAAATAGAGTTTTAAATAGCCAGGATGAATATCGTGAGTGGGTACGTGATTGTCGCGATTACATTAAAAAATTGAGAGTTGCTAGCCGCAATGCACGTATAGGGGCAAGGCAGAAAATATTTACGGAAATTGCTCAGATACAGTGCCGATTAATCAGAGCAGCAAGAGAAAAAAGTTATTCTTCAAATCACGCTCTTAAGAATCCCGATTTAAGAACTCAGCATGATTATCGCGAGTGGGTTTGCAAGTGTCGTGATTATATTCGAGATTTGAGAGAATCCAACCGGAATGCAACTCCAGATGCTATACAGAAAAATCTTGCAGAAATAAAATGTATTCGAAAGTTACTTCTCCATGCGGCGAAAAATAAAAATTCAATTGGAGCGGGCATTAATGCGGAAAAGCTTATTTGGAAAGATCTTGATTCATCATTTAAAAGTCGAATGTGTAGTGGTATGATAGTAAACACTAATTATATCGAACCACATGAATTTCTATTGGCAGCATCAGAAATGCTGCAATCCTACATGAACAAAGTATTCAGTAAAGTAAGCGCTGTTAAGATAAATATGGTATTCAACGGACAATTTATTTGCAAGGAAATTAGTGATATCAAACATATTTCCACAAAAAATGTGATTTTATTCAAGACTGATACTTTTAGTGATTGGTATAAAACAAACGTCATAGATAAAATTTTAACAAAATTAGGTGAATTTCAAGAGCGTGATAGTGGGTGGGCTTTGGAAAAAATATTAAATTTAATTGTGAATATTAATCACTATAATCCACTACATGCAGGCTGTGGAATCGACCTTCCAAAATATATTAAGAACAAACATGCAGTGATAAACATACAGAGTGATGATAATACATGTTTTGCATGGGCTGTAACGGATGCACTCTATCCGACTATTTCAACTAAAAACCCACAACGACAATCTTCATACCCCCATTTTAAATCTGTTTTCAACGTCAGAAGTATAACATTTCCAACCACATTAAGGCAGATACCTAAATTTGAAGAAGATAATAATGTGTCGATTAATGTTTTCACCATGGTGGATGAGCAGGAAGGGCAGGAGAATAAAATTATTGCACCTCTTCAACTCACAAAATGTGAGAAATCGATACATGCGAATCTTCTTCTTCTCGAACATCAAGGTGCAGCACATTTTTTATGTATCACGAATCTTTCTCGCTTGCTAAAGAAACAACTGACTCGAAAAAAACAATCTCATCTTATTTGTAATCGGTATGTTATACTGTTTATATTTTAATATAATTTTATTTAATGTTTATATATTAATATGATTTTTCTCTTAGATGTTTACACTATTTCTTCAATGAGGATAAACTTCAATCTCATAAACGTGATTGCAGTCAGCTCAATATAAACGTCCGTATACTGCTACCTGAAGACGACCGTTGGGTTTCCTTTAAAAATGACAAGAACAATGAGAGGACCCCATTCGTCGTATATGCAGACATTGAATGTTTATTAGAGAAAGTGAATGAAACGAGCGGTAATAGTAGTATTTATCAAAAACATTTACCCTTTAGTGTAGGATATTATTTTAAAAGCGTTCGTGATTCATCGCTCTCAACCTATAAATCATATCGTGGACTCGAGTGTATAGAATGGTTTGTGCGAGAACTCGATAAAATTGCTAGCATCGCGAGCGAAAAACTAAAGACTGTAGTGCCTATGAGAACGCTAAGTATTAGCGAAAATTTTCGTCATAACAATGATCCCGACTGTCATATATGTAAAAAGTCATTTCTTCCAAATCAAATACGTGTTCGCGATCATGATCATTTAACAGGTAAATATAGAGGACCCTCTCACAACAATTGTAATTTAAACTATAAAGATTCGCACGTTATTCCAGTAATTTTTCATAATTTATCTAATTACGATGCACATTTCATCTTCAATGCGATCGCTAACATGTATGAGGGTTCAGTATACCTGCTACCTGTACATAAGGAAAAGTATATTTCATTTACAAAATACATACGGAAATATAATATTCAGCTCAGATTTATTGATTCATTTAAATTTCTTGCATCAAGTTTAGACAAATTGAGCTCATACTTGGAGAGATCTCAATTGAAAAACTTAGAGTCAGAATTTTCGAATTTAAATACGGAACAATTTAATCTACTAACAAGAAAAGGTATTTTTCCTTATGATTACGTAGATAATCTGAATCGTCTGGAAGAAAATGCTTTACCGCCTCGCAAGTTATTCTATAACAAATTAACTGACAGTGATATTAGTGAAGAGGCATATAATCATGCTAAGGAGGTATGGATCAATTTTCAAATACAAACACTTGGGGAGTACAGCGATCTCTATTTAAAAACTGACGTATTATTACTGACAGACGTTTTTGAAAATTTTCGCGATAGCTGCATGGAAAATTATAATTTGGATCCTGCACATTATTTTACACTCCCAGGCTTCACTTGGGATGCAATGCTTAAATATACTAGAATAAAATTGGAACTTTTCACTGATGTTGAAATGTTGCTTTTCGTAGAACGCGGAATACATGGTGGTTTGAGTCAGTGCTCTCACCGCTATGAAAAAGCAAACAATCGGTATATAAATGATTATGACTCAACAAAACCAAGCAAATATTTAATGTACTATGATGTAAATAATCTATACGGATGGGCAATGTGTCAAGCTCTACCTACTCATGGATTTCGCTGGATTGAAGATACTAACAACTTTTATATCTCTAGCATACCTATAGATTCATCTGAGGGTTTTATTTTAGAGGTAGACTTGGAGTATCCAAGCGTACTTCATGATAATCACTCTGACTTGCCATTTTGTCCGGTACGTGAGGCTCCGCCCGGAGCACGACAGAAGAAGCTACTTGCAACTGTCGAAAATAAGGAGCGTTATGTTATACATTATCGGGCTTTACAACAATGTATTCGTCATGGAATGGTACTGAAACGTATCCATCGCGGATTAAGATTCCAGCAATCTGCATGGCTAAACAAATATATAGACTTAAACACACGTTTGCGAGCTGCATCTAAAAATGAGTTTGAGAAAAATCTTTTCAAACTAATGAACAATGCAGTGTTCGGTAAGACGATGGAAAATGTAAGAAATAGAGTTGATGTGAGGCTAGTTAGTAAGTGGGAAGGAAGATATGGAGCAGAAGCATTGATATCCCAACCAAATTTTCACAGTAGCGCCATATTCAACGAAAATTTGGTTGTGATAGAATTAAAAAAATTAACGGCGAAATTTAATAAACCTATATATGTAGGTATGAGTATTCTAGATATTTCAAAAACATGTTTATACGAATTCCATTATGAATATATGCTTCCAACGTTTGGTAGTAAATGTAGAGCATTGTATACCGATACAGATAGTTTGATATACAGTAGGCGAGTTCGGAAATTGGCTCTACTCACTTGGTCGAAGCTTTCCCTAGAATTCCCTATTAGCTCGGTCTAGTAATTCTGTGTTCGGACCAACTAGGACCAAGCGAATAGAGGTGAGTGAGCTAAGAATCCTAATGCAAATTGCCTAACAGGGCAAATGTGCAGGCTATAATCCATTTCCTTGACTGATACCACTGATATTTTACCAATCTTTAGAGAATCGTAATAGGATGATTAACTTATAAATAAATTAGAAACGTTATTAATATTCAAAATTTTAAATGGTCCCTGTTCTTGTATTTCAAAATCCCACTTTGTCAAAATTCAGTAAAGGGGACAGGCTTTTGGAAGGGGTATGATAAAAAAGAGTAAGCTCACTCACCTCTATTCGCTTGGTCCTAGTTGGTCCGAACACAGAATTACTAGACTGAGCTAATAGGGAATTCTAGGGAAAGCTTCGACCAAGTGAGTAGAGCCAATTTCCGAACTCGCCTAGTATCGAATGCGATGACATTTACACGATCATGAGAGAAAATCTTTCAAGATTCGATACTAGTGATTATTCGCCTAATAACCAGTATAATTTACCTCTAGTAAATAAAAAAGTGCCTGGTTTGATGAAAGATGAGAATAACGGGAGAATTATGACTGAGTTTATTGGACTGAGATCGAAAATGTATACGTTTAAAATACAAGATAAAATTTTTAAAAAAGCTAAGGGCGTTAAGAGTTGCGTTATCGCTAGAAAAATAACGTTTGAAGATTATAGAGACTGCTTACAAAATTTTACTGTTCATATCCATAATCAAAATTTAATTCGTTCAAAATTGCATAATGTTTATTCAATTGTACAGCAAAAAATTTCTCTCAGTCCACATAATGATAAGCGCTATATTGTACAAGGTACTGTATCAACTCTACCATGGGGTCATTATAGGATAAATGAAATAGAATTAAGTGTATTAGATTTAAATGAAGATTAAATAATTGCTTCTTTATTAATAAATTGTATGTTACAAAATATTGTTTTTATTTATCCATGAATTATGTGTATTATTGAATCCTAACCACTTTACAAAGACTTTGTCCCCCTTCTTACGTAATACCTTCTCAACTAGATATACATTAGGATTAGCAGTTTTTAAAAGTTCACATTCGTAGAATCCACCATATATATCTGTACCACTAGAATCCCTTAGTAAATATGTAACAGGATTTGTTTTCTGCACTTTTATAATTTCAAATATTTCAGTTGTCCAATTTGGTGTGTAGCCTTTTGCAAATACATTCTTATATTTACTGATTCGTACAAAATCACCGACTTTGAACTTGGCACGACCAACGATCTTTATATTACTGAATACTGTTGCTAAGAGCTTATTAGCATGTTCAGGTTTCACATCGGCTGGACGCATTCCTATAGTACGATGTTTTCTTGAATTGTATTCGTCAACCAGTTGTTGTAGCATAGCTCTCCACTTGTAATTTCCATTCAACGTAAATCCTTTCCACATTTCTGTCTTCAACGTTCGATTCCAACGCTCGACTATGATTGCTTTCAATACACTGTATGTTGAGTAATGATTTATTCCATGCTTTTTCATAAGCGATTGGAAATCACTATTATAAAATTCCTTGCCATCGTCGGTCTGTAGATTTTTCGGACATCTCCCACTCTTCAGGATTTTCAGCAATGCCGCTGTCACTTCCTTGCCTGACTTGGTTTTCAGGGCTATTGCCCAGCCATATTTCGACAATGCATCAATAACTGTGAGAATGTAGTGGTAGCCTGCGTCTGCATAGTTTCTCATGTCTACCAGGTCTGCTTGCCAGAGGTCATCGAAGCCTCGTATTATTACCCGTCTACGTAAAAAGTTCCGTCTGGCAGGCACATGCAACTCTTCTACCAATTGTTTCTTCTCCTCACTACTCATAATTATTCCACTACGTGTTATATTTACAGCAGGTCATCAAGCACTGGCGGTAGTATAAGTTTCTTCAAGGCATAATTTATATCGTCTTCTCTATTCTTCTCATTTGCAAAATCTTTTTTTGCCAGCTGATTAGAGAAATATTCTACAACAATGTTCAATCCAACAATCATATCATTTCGTAATTCTTTGTCTTTTCGATCCAATTTATAATCATTATGATCGACTTTATCAATCAATTTATCGATTCTTATACCAATTTCATCAATTTCATCGATTTTTTTCATTAGAGTTGTAAATTTTTCCTCAAGAATGTTACATTTTAGGTAATAGTGAGTTAGCTTCTCACTGTATTCAAACAATTCTCTCATTAAGCTATCACGTACAGTCATCGAATTACGTATCAGAGCAGCCATATTCACCGCACTTGTTTCATCCGTAACATCACATTCTAAGTTTGAAGTTATTTTCTTCTTGGCATTAAATGCATTCTTTTGTTTATCAAACTTTAACGTATCATTATCAATTTTGTGGAAATAATTTCTCACTTTACCGGTATTGAAACCAGCTCCAAATTTATTTATTGTCATAGTGAAGTAGTACGTTGAACTGAGAAAATCTTGAAACTGCAATCTCTTTTATATAGAATAACGCTGTCTTCTCTTATTTAGATCCTGCCAATTTGTAACTATTATGATCGATTTTATCACTCAATTTTTCGATTCTTTCATCAATTTCGTCGATACGTTTTTTCAACCGATTTGTCATTTTTTCCTCAAGAATTTCACATTTTAATGCATATTCATTCAGCTTCACACTATATTCATTCATTTCTTTTGTAAAGCTATCACGCAGTGGTGTCAAATTACTCATCAGAACACTGATATTCACCGCACTTGTCTCATCAGTAACATCAGATCCCAAGTTTGAAATTATTTTCTTCTTGGCATTAAATGCATTCTTATATTTATCAAACTTTAACGTATCATCATCAATTTTGTGAAAATAATTTCTAATTTTACCAGTATTGAAACCAGCTCCAAATTTATTTATCGTCATAGTGAAGTAGTACGTTGAACTGAGAAAATCTTGAAACTGCAATCTCTTTTATAAGATGATACCTTCTTCATGGTGCTCCTCAATTATTGACTGTATCTCATTATGGTGATTCGTATGACCAGCAGCAGATGATGCAATTAATAGTTTTAATCGCTCGACCAGTTCGTTTGGATCGTTCCAATGTACATAGCTCACGGGAGTATTATTAACACGCATATATCCCTTGCCTTGTACAAGTTTTGTCTTCGGTGGAAATAATTCACTAATTATTTTCTTCCATTTATGTCCCTTATTCCCACGAAGCTTTCCTGTACTAATGTTATCTGCTCTGTGCACATTAGTTTGAGAAAGAATACTTTTATATGTGTCTAAATCATCTTTAGTATAGTCTTCAGGTTCTTTCATGAAGATCAATTCAAATAGACCTTTCGTGCCAGGATAATACTCCTTATCGATAATAATAAAATTACTGTAATCATCAACATTAAAAGCACATTTCGCAAGCCACATTTTATTCGTCACTTTATCTAACTTAACTCCAAAATTACTGTCAATTTTATCCTTAGCATTATTCGTCAACAATTCTATATATTTGGATGCAATTGAACCAGACTTTATCGTACTTCGATTAGCATCTTTTACATCCTCGATGGATGTATGCACAGGTAATTCTATTTGTTTCGCTAAATCTTGCGTGCCATATTCATTATTCTTCTTCACCTTCTCCTCCTCCTCCTCTTCATCATCTTCCAGAGAAAGGTACTGTGTTTCGTGCGACTGAGGATATTCCTGCTCATCATCCGATGAATGACCTTGAACGTTAATTCTGGAGGTGCGTATGAAATCTTTCCGCTGTGGAGTCGATGTGAGATAAGACTTTCTTCGTTTCATCGGAATTATGAAAGATTCCTCGTGTGAGAGAGATCTCTTTATAGGTTCCATTTTCATCTCATGTTTCGGTGCAACGAAAATTGCTTGATTATTTTCAGTGAGCTTCTTTAATGGTTCAACTATTGGTTTAAAAGTTTCATTTAAACTGTCTTCCATCATTACTCTGTCTGATTTGAGTGCGCGATATTTTTGACGAATTACTTCACTTGCCTCAGCAATCTTCTTTAGAAGCTTTTTCTCCTTCATTTTGTAAAGCTATTCTCTATTCAATATATAGACTTGTTCAACGTTCAAGGTTAAACTAACATTTTTGACCATTAACATCACTCTTTAATCACAGCATATTTATTGAAACCCTTTCGATATCGTCCATTTTGCATTGCACTGTCTTTATCAATTACTAAAAATCCATAATCACGCTTCCAACAATTTGAACACAATTCACAAAATTTTTCAAACGCCATATCTGTATTTACCTGTTCGTTATATATATGTTTTAGGTTAGTTCCATCTTGTTTAAAAATAATTAGAAAATTTGCATTATCACGTATTAGATGTTTTGGTATCCTTGCATAAGTCTGACAAAGATAAAAGCAATCAATCTTAGAATGTCTACCCATGGAGAAGTAGTCTCTTATATTGTCTTGCTTATCGGTTGCAACATCATTAAATATGAAAATTGAATTTGGTAGTGCTTCAGCTACTTTTATAACCTCACTGTTCGAGATTGGGAGGAGCAGAAAATGTTGCGAAGTAGATTCCGCATTTCTCTGTTATATCTCCCATCTCTATTGCGCTCACAATAGACGGCTAGACCGGCAGCGTCTAGCCGCTCTATCTGTCTCTCTCTCCGCGGCGCGCTTGCGCGTCTTCTGGCCCTGGCGCGTCGCGGCCGCGAAGCGACACTACTTGCGCGCTTGGCCACTAGGTGGTCAGCGCCCGCGGCAGCTCTCTCGCTGGCAAGATTAGTGTCGCGTAATTATATAGATGGGTCCTTGATAAGGACCCATCGCACCTCAGCCTTGCTCGATCGCTTAGCAGCAGCAAAGCACCGCAGCACCTTTTTGAGCCTTTCGGCACCACCGCCTCCACGGCATTTTTTGACGCCTCCACCAGGCCAGCAAACGAGCGCCTCCACCGGCGAACTCTACGGGTCGACTACTTTGGTAAGTATCACCCACCACCCACTGCCTACCAAGAGGGGACTACCCCTCTGCGGCATTTCCTCCCTCCTAAGGGAGATTTCTCCGGGGACTTCCCGGGAGAAGTTAAAACCCTCTCCTTCCCCTCCACACTGCCTCCGAGGACTACCTCGGACCCAGTGTTCCGACCCTCAAATCCAAGGCTCTCGACAAGTCGGGTAGTGGGAGGGGTAGAATCACCCTAAGGGTTGGGGTGGCTCGGAGCCACTAGAGCTCTTGGAGAAGGCGGCCGAAGGGTAAGGGGACTTCCCCTTCCCTAAAACCACTTCTCCAACTTCGCTTCCTCCCGTGGCTGGGGATTTTACTAGGGAATACCCTAGGAAAACTTGTCCAGTCAGGGAGTTTCTAAGTCCGCGTTCCTTTCTGGGGAATTCGAGTCTCTACGGTTATTGGGAATCTTCGTCTATCGAAATTCCCTAGAATCTGACGACGACAAATTCCCTAGAAAGTCGATCATCTTAGTCTAAGCGGTTCTTTTTGTAAATATTGTAAAATTTTGTATAATTTTTATTTATTTGAATAAAGACTCTTTTACCTCTTACATTTGTCTTCGAACTTTTATTCTCAGATATAACCTTCCCTTCTGACCACAGGACTGGAACCTACTTGGGCACTGTCTCGCACACTCACTATTATTAGAAAATTGGAAATAACTAATTTCTTCATTGTCCGATAATAGTCGCTCCAAGTATCGATATTTTGGTTGCTGTAACGATTTTGAATAAACGTATAGGTTTTCAAATCTTACAACCTGAGGGCTTTCTATAAGGCTCAGCAATACATTTGTTTTTCCACAATTTGAAGGGCCACAAACTATACAGCGTATGGTGGATGGGAGTAGAGGTCCGTGACGTCTCATGCATTTATCGGTTTTTCGGTAATCTATATTAGAAACACGAATACCGAGCGGCTGCTTTACGAAGTCCATGACTGAAAACTCTGTGGTCATACAACCTATTTATAGGAATGAAATGAATTGTTTGATCAGTTCTCATCATGCCGTTATTAGTGTTAGATGTGTCAAGTTTGGAGGTATTAACCGCTGAGCAGTTTGAATACATACCGAAAATTTTACTTTTAAATTACTTTCCGCGTAGTATTCAAGAGGTTTGGAATAAATTGCCTGAACATATTCGTGCAGATCCTGAAGTACAACAATATCGCTGGTGTTTTAAGCATCATAATCTACCTAATACAGATCACATTGATGGACCGCTCCCTTCAATAAAAGATTGCTGGGCTTGTCAGCAAACTCTGTGTGAGAAACAGAAAGAAAGTTCCACATGGTAAGCTACGGTTGTGGAACTTTTTTCAATAAAATACTGAATAAATTACCGTTCGTAGTACAAATACCTGGCTACAATTATTGCGGACCAGGTACTCGACTTAGAGAACGGTTAGCACGTGGTGATCCTGGTATAAATCCTCTAGACGAAGCCTGTCGTGAAGACGATATCGCATATTCAATATATAAGGATCTGCCACCACGTCACCAGGCTGATAAAGTTCTTGCACAGCGTGCACGAAAACGTATCACTGCTAGTGACTCATCTTTACGTGAACGAGCAGCTGCAGCAGCAGTCTGGGCATCCATGAATATAAAACGAAAACTTGGCTTAGGCCTACAAGTGCATGGAAGAAGCATGAAGAAAAGAAAAATTCGTGTACCGAAGAAACGAGGAGGTTTATTGAGGAAAAAGCAATTTACTCAAAAAAAAAAAGGGGGGGTTTATGGGTCGGCGACAATTTTCCTAAAGCAGTTGGGCATTTTTATCGTTAAGGTTGGCAATGCTAAAAGAGTATAGGACAATCTTACTATAGTAAGGACACTCACTATAATTTTACCTCAAAATCATCTGTAATAAAGCACAGTGTATATTATTAAATGATCTGGTTTATCTGAGAATATAGGATGTTCATAAAATATGTGTACTTATGTTTCTTATTTGTAATTTTTAAAAGTTTATTGAATAAATTGACAGTAGCTTCGTGGTATAAATAATAATATTCTTGTATATTGTAATTGATTAATTTAATTATGTAACTAATACGCAAAAAGCATCGCCTCTCTAAGAAAACTTAAAATAATTGAAGGGTGAAATGTAGCTTACATGCTCCATTTTCTCAAGTTTCATCAATTGTTAAGAATCTTTGAAATCTAATTAACAATATTGTTCACTAAATTCATATTATAATAACTATTATTGCTTCTTTAGGTAAATATATAGGTGGAGTTCCATTTATAATTATGTCACTGTTTGTAAGACGGAGATTACAATAAATGATCAGATAAGTGAAATGCATATTAATAATAATAATAATAATTTTTATAAGAATTTAAGCAACAAATATCTTTGTGAAATCTTTGTATCATTTTACAGATGAATAATTATGAGAAGACACGAATTCATACTAGGACCACAAGTTTAAATATAAACGATGTCAAATTCCCAAATAAAATTTGATATTATATATAATGTATTCAATGCTGATACCATAAAGGAAATATATACTACGTGATGGTATTTATCAAATTTTTTAAAAAGGCACTGCTGTATCTACAATTTTCAGTAAAAAAGTTGTTTTATATACCCTGCAACATAAGAAGACACGGTCTGCAGGATACAATACTTGATGCAAGGCACATTAGTTTCCTTCTTCGTTACAATCAAATCCTATGTAGACAAAATATACCTACCTTTAATTCCTTTAACTAAATTTATATATAGTACAGGCATGAAAAAATATATCATGCAAGCATTTCTGTTGCCTGGCAGTAGCGTTAGACATAAATTTTTATGAAATATAGTTCATTATAGTAGGAGAAAACCAATATACCTCTTTGTACAATGTTATTTATCTTTTTCTATGAGGAATGAATTACATTCTATTAAATCTTGGCTATTGTAAACCTTTTATTCTCTCCAATGATAATGAAATTGTTTCTCACTGAAGGCTTAGAAATATTAATAAGGAATCGGCAAATTTCTAAATGATTATGATAGGTGTGATAATGAGGTTTATAAGAAAATAACGACATAGTAAAATTAAATAAAATGTTTTATTTTTTTCATTCGATTACTTTGAATGCTACACTTTCTTGATTACTTAAATATTTATTTTTAATTATAATTAGCTTTTCAACGATATCTTCCCTATTATTCTGGTGAACAGTAATGGAAGGGGAAAGCTTACCATAGCCCTCATATTCATTTACAGTTTTTATTTTTTTTACCTGTTCCATCATATTATTATATTCTAAACATCTCAGGTATTTTATTTCTTCAAACTCATTTAATAAGATGCAAAGCTTTATTTCCTTTTTGTCTCCTTTTTCATTCAAAACTTTTTCTATTTTATTATGAAACTCTTTTATTTCATAATCATATTCTCTGCTTCTTTTCTTTCTTTCCCTACAGCTGAAATTATTATTTTCGAATTTTTTAATTTTCAGCCTGCTTTCTTGCAGAAGAAATTTAACTGTACCTACAACATAGATGTAAAAAATTATATTTAAAATATATGTTCAGATGTTAGGCTTTTAGATCTGAAATGAAAGAAGATCAACGATTTTCAATAACTATGAAGAAGCTGTAATATAAATTTATTATGAATTATAATGCTTATTGTTGTGTATTAAAGTCAAATGTATATTATCAACTGAAAAAATTAAATTAAATGATGTTATTTCGCTAAATTATGAAGTTTTTCTTACTTAAAAATAGTGATGGATATGGTGCTTTACCAAGCCGTTTATTTAAAGTCTTATGATAAGATTCACAAAAATTGTTGGTTCGAACGTTTAATTGATAAACGGAAAAATTTTTAGGTGTTATTTGTTTTATCCAAAACTTCTTATAGTATGTTAGAAATTGTTTAAAATAATGGCCGAATTCTTCTTGAATTTCTCTTTCAAGCAGTAGAAACACTTGTTCTGCGTAATTTTCTGGTAGAAGGGCGAGACATTTTAACTTGGTAATTACCACATATCTTTCGGGTACTCTTAATTTGTCTCTACTTGTGCTTATTAATCCTAACTTTTGTGCTTTTCTAATCAAGGCCTTTAAAGAATGAAGTAATTTATTATTTCATACTATATATTTATTTTCATATTACATATATAATGATTTAGTTCAAATATACCTGAGCATAGTGAAAGTAACAATGTGTTACACTTATTGATGGAAAAGTAGTCTTAATAGCGTTCTCCAAGGCTTTTTCATAATCACTCATAGAAATTGTGGGATTAAAATTATGAAAATTTTCTTTTATATATTGGAAAACTTCTACGTAACTCGATTCGTCTTTAATATTCATTATGATCCAGAAACAGGGAATAGCCTATCAAATGTTTTTATAATAGGAAAGTAAGAAAACATGTTTTTATACATTTTTGTAAAACTATTACCTGGATACAATTGTAATTCTCCATTATTGTCATACCAGTAGTCAATTGTAATCTTTTTTCTTTAAATTTAGGAAGACATTTAAAAGTGCTATCAATGAATAAATACTTCACTTTCAAACTTATTTCCTTCAAGAAGGAATCATCATAAAACAAAATGGAATTTGCCTTTCCATCATTTTTAAAAACCTTAATGTTTATTTTATGCAGTTCATCTTCAATGCCTTTATATGACAAACAGTTTTGTTGTTTTTCTAAAAAACTTCCTAAACTGTTTAAACTTTTATTGCCTATATTTATAGTGACCCTATTTTGACTTCTTTTTATATATCTTTGTATTCTTCTTCTGCTTTTGTTAAAATCCATTTCAATTCCTAAACGTGGATTTCTGTTTGAAAGAAAATGTTTCCAATAAATGATACATTATGAAGAAATAAAATTGCAAGATTACATTAATTACTTCAGATTATATCGAAGACGATTTTTATAAAACTTACTCTAACACAGTTGTGTGAAAAACTTGTTTTGGCTGTACATCTATTACGCTACTAAAATTTTTCAATCTGTCATAAAATTGAATTTTATTATTTTCATGAGTATCCACAGGATGGTTATGAGATACATTTGCAGGTTCGAAATTATTATTTTTTAAAACACCATGTGCTTTACAGCCCGTAATTTTATTGTTAACACAATATAGATACCTTAATAAAAAAATATTAATTATACTCTAACATCAACACCTCAGTAGACTTGCAATGGGGATAATTAACTTACGTTCTATCTTTGTACCTTCGTTTAACATGATATCTATAATCATTGAAAATCCAGATTTTGTTTTCTTGTCTAGATGACATATTCGTATAAATGATAAAAAATAAACTAATACATCTAATTTATGCGTGCTTCTAATAAACAAGAATACAAGGAATATATACAATAGGATGCAATTAGCATACACAATAAATCACTTTCATGCAGAACACTTTTTGTAAACATTTCTCCTCCTCAGTATATCCCCCCCCCCCCCCCCACATATCACATTCACCTTTCTATCTAATGCAATAAGCCATTAAAAGATCCAACATAACAGAGATGGGATACATAAGCAAAGAATTATAATTTAGACTACAGATAAATACTAGATGTATACAGCAATAAATATATATTTATATTAAAATATGCAATTAAAAATATGTTATGTATACGAACTGTAAGCATATGGTGCATTAACAATTGCTACATAATAAAAATCTTAAATTTTTTTCTCCCACAACTATTTTGATTACGGAATAAAATAATAATTTCAGTTGTCATGATTATGAAATAAAAGAGTTTTATAATAAAATAGAAAAAGTTTTGAATGAAAAAGGAGACAAAAAGGAAATAAAGCTTTGCATCTTATTAAATGAGTTTGAAGAAATAAAATACCTGAGATGTTTAGAATATAATAATATGATGGAACAGGTAAAAAAAATAAAAACTGTAAATGAATATGAGGGCTATGGTAAGCTTTCCCCTTCCATTACTGTTCACCAGAATAATAGGGAAGATATCGTTGAAAAGCTAATTATAATTAAAAATAAATATTTAAGTAATCAAGAAAGTGTAGCATTCAAAGTAATCGAATGAAAAAAATAAAACATTTTATTTAATTTTACTATGTCGTTATTTTCTTATAAACCTCATTATCACACCTATCATAATCATTTAGAAATTTGCCGATTCCTTATTAATATTTCTAAACCTTCAGTGAGAAACAATTTCATTATCATTGGAGAGAATAAAAGGTTTACAATAGCCAAGATTTAATAGAATGTAATTCATTCCTCATAGAAAAAGATAAATAACATTGTACAAAGAGGTATATTGGTTTTCTCCTACTATAATGAACTATATTTCATAAAAATTTATGTCTAACGCTACTGCCAGGCAACAGAAATGCTTGCATGATATATTTTTTCATGCCTGTACTATATATAAATTTAGTTAAAGGAATTAAAGGTAGGTATATTTTGTCTACATAGGATTTGATTGTAACGAAGAAGGAAACTAATGTGCCTTGCATCAAGTATTGTATCCTGCAGACCGTGTCTTCTTATGTTGCAGGGTATATAAAACAACTTTTTTACTGAAAATTGTAGATACAGTAGTGCCTTTTTAAAAAATTTGATAAATACCATCACGTAGTATATATTTCCTTTCTGGTATCAGCATTGAATACATTATATATAATATCAAATTTTATTTGGGAATTTGACATCGTTTATATTTAAACTTGTGGTCCTAGTATGAATTCGTGTCTTCTCATAATTATTCATCTGTAAAATGATACAAAGATTTCACAAAGATATTTGTTGCTTAAATTCTTATAAAAATTATTATTATTATTATTAATATGCATTTCACTTATCTGATCATTTATTGTAATCTCCGTCTTACAAACAGTGACATAATTATAAATGGAACTCCACCTATATATTTACCTAAAGAAGCAATAATAGTTATTATAATATGAATTTAGTGAACAATATTGTTAATTAGATTTCAAAGATTCTTAACAATTGATGAAACTTGAGAAAATGGAGCATGTAAGCTACATTTCACCCTTCAATTATTTTAAGTTTTCTTAGAGAGGCGATGCTTTTTGCGTATTAGTTACATAATTAAATTAATCAATTACAATATACAAGAATATTGTTATTTATACCACGAAGCTACTGTCAATTTATTCAATAAACTTTTAAAAATTACAAATAAGAAACATAAGGACACATATTTTATGAACATCCTATATTCTCAGATAAACCAGATCATTTAATAATATACACTGTGCTCTATTACAGATGATTTTGAGGTAAAATTATAGTGAGTGTCCTTACTATAGTAAGATTGTCCTATACTCTTTTAGCATTGCCAACCCTAACGATAAAAATGCCCAACTGCTTTAGGAAAATTGTCGCCGACCCGGGTTTATTACCTCTGCTCCCACTGTTGAGTGCAGTGGGCGCATTAGCTGGGGGCGCAGCAGGTATAACAAAAGCTGTAAACGATGCGAAAGCATCCAAGAGACAATTGGAAGAGATACAGCGTCACAATCGTGTAATAGAAGGCAGGCGTGGACATGGTTTATACCTAACCCCTTACGGTCGAAGGGGGGAGGGTTTGAAAAGGAGGAAAAAAACCTCGCAAAAAAAAATAAGCAACCTCCCGAAATCTGGAGCTACTAGTAATATTCAATTATTACATGCATGTCAGGATATACCACATTTTCGAGGAGTTTTTATGCGCACATCTCTACCACAAACCGTACTATGCAATGAGTGTGCAATCGTGAATCTTGATGAAGATAAAGGTTCTGGTACACATTGGGTTGCCTACGTTAAACGTAATAATTACGTAAAGTATTTCGACTCCTTCGGAAATTTGAAACCTCCAATTGAACTTTTAGATTATTTTGGTCCTTCTGCTATAATCTACTACAACCACGATCAATATCAATCGTATGATACAAGCATATGCGGTCAGATGTGTGTCAAGTTTCTACGTGAACAATGTCTTTAACGGTTACGCTGTCTGACCGCGAGTCCATATTAGAGGCAGATTTTTTCCCACCGATCAATCTTCGGGAGGAGCAATATGAACTTGGTCTCGTAGACTTTCAGAGCTTCAATTCAATCGCTAATGTTGATGAGTCGAACAATAAGTTTTACTACGATACTGAAGATCTGACTATACCTACAGGTTGTTATGAATTGAGTGCTATAAATGATCTTTTGCGTACATTGATGCATGAGGCGGATAATGAAGATGTCATTATTCTACGTGCTAATAATAATACGTTGAAAAGTGAAATAAAGTGTAAATATCTGATCGATTTTACAAAACCTAATAATATAGGCTCTTTATTGGGTTTTTCGTCAGATCGAATTATTCAGCCGAACACTCTAGCCGAATCAGACCAGCCCGTAAACATTATAAGGGTCAATATTTTACGAATTGAATGTAATATTACTGCTGGTGCATATACAAACGGCAAACCTCAACATGTTATACATGAATTTTTTCCAAGCGTGCCACCAGGCTATAAAATCTCGGAAACACCGAAAAACGTCATTTACTTGCCAGTCATTGTGAAAGTAATTGACCGTCTTACTTTGCGCATTCTCGATCAGGAAAACCGTCTAGTAAATTTCGGTGGGGAAGAAATTACAATTCGATTACACATTAGAAAATGCTAATTTACAAGAATACTTACAAATCACCGATACCAGATGAGCCTATCATCAGTCCAACAGTTGCTGCAGGAGCAGATACATTGGGTGGGGATTACGTTAGAAGACCGCTAACAAGAAAAAATATAACCTTTCTTCAATCACTGGGTTTCAAGGTCAGAAATAAAAATGGACCTGTTGGACGTAACCGCACAACCTGTGTACGACAATCGCATTACTAAAATAGAAATACATGCTTACAATCCGTATGCAAATGCATCATTGGGAAATAGTGACGAAATTCGAATTCCAATACAACAGCAAGATTTAATTCTTCTACCATGTGAGAGTTACCTATACATAGAGGGAAAATTAATCGAGGGCACTCGTGCTCAGGGTGCAACAGTTCAAGATACAGTGGGACTTGACTGCAATTCCATGGCATTCTTGTTCGATGAAATTCGCTATGAATTGAATGGCATTGAGATTGACAGCAGTAAGAATGTGGGTATTACTAGTTCCATGAAGAATCTCATTTCTCTGACTGGGGAGGAGAGTACGAGTCTACACCATTCAGGATGGTTTCTATCAAATTATAAGCCTACGAAATATTTTAATTTTTGCGTACCACTGAAAATGCTGTTGGGTTTTTGTGAAGACTATAGAAGAGTCATAATAAATGCACGTCATGAGCTCGTTCTCATTCGAGCGCGTAATGATACGAATTCGATATATTCTTCAACGAAAATCACCGACTCCAAAATTGATGTTCAAAAAGTGCAATGGAGAATTCCTCATATATCATTGAATGAATACACAAAACTTCAATTTCTACGTATTATCGACCAAAACAAAAGCCTCACCATGGCTTTTCGATCCTGGGAACTCTACGAATACCCGCTTCTACCAGAAACACAGAGGCATACGTGGGCTGTAAAAGCTGCAACACAATTGGAGAAGCCTCGATACGTTATTCTAGCATTTAGAACAAATAAGAAGAATACGCAGCATATGAAGGTGCTTGACTTCGATGATAGTTTTGTTCGTGATATTAAAGTCTATCTTAATTCTGAATTTTATCCGTATGATCGACTTGATACTGATACTGAAAAATCACGATTTTCTGTACTATATGATATGTATGTTAAATTTATCCAATCCTATTATGCTGGAGAAAAACCGTCGAAACCAATGCTTGATTACAACAATTTCTTAGAATACGGCCCTCTCTTTGTCATTGATTGTTCGCATCAAAACGAATCTATTAAATCTGGCACAGTTGACGTTAAAATAGAGATCGATTGTTTTAAAAATATTGCAAGTAATACTACTGCGTATTGTTTAATTATACATGATAAAATTGTTGAATATAACCCGCTTACAAGTATTGTTAGAAATGTAAGTTATTCGTTAATAGTTAGAAATGTAAGTTAATCGCTAATAGTTAGAAATGTATGTTAATCGCTAATAAACTATAGTTAAGCTTATCATTATAATGAAGGAAAAAAATAATAAATAAGATATAATAATCATTTATTTGTGTTTAAATTATTCCTTACAAATGTTTTCTAAATTAATCTTTTGAAATTTGACTAACAATTGCAAATGTCATATTATTGTAATTTCCACCATGATACGTGAATGTTAATATTTGATTTGAAGCTGCATCTTGAAAATTCTTGAATTGTTCTGGTTTTTCCAGTAATGCCATCATCCTCGCAGGCAAGAAGAACCATTCCTTCGTAAGCAGCTTTGCTATTATTCTCTCTCCATATTTGGTTTTAATTTTCGATAATTCAGTTATTCGTTATGACCCCCCAATCTCCAAAGTATTCAGTTTTATAAAAGTTTTTGGTTCTACAGTTGCGAGTTCATTAATCTTAGTTAAATCCATTTCTATAATAATAAAATAATATTAAGAATAGAGAATAACGTAAAAAGAAAAAATAATTCTTACCTTCTAAAGATTGTCTACGACAATTACGTGACAATAAAAAAATATTCTATCTGCAACGTGAAACTGGTACTTTGCACTGCTTGAAGCTTCAATACTGCTATTACAGCACAATAAAATATTATGACTGCAGCGTTACAGACTTGAACTTTCGACTGCTTCACGCTTCTAATCGAGACTGAATGAAATTTCCTAATTGCTAGCGTGGGTGACTTTGAATAATATCCTAGGAGGGAATAAGATATACACACTTGGAAATTGAGAGTAGGGGAAGTGTTGCAGGCAAACGAAACTTGGGTGGCTTTGAATAATATCGTAGGAAGGGGTAAGATATACACGCTTATTGGAAATTGAGAGTGGAGGGACTGTTGCAGGCGAACGACATTTTTGATGGGTTACTCACTCATGATTGTAGATTTCAAAGAGAATTTATTATTTTAAACCTGTTGATACATGTATTCTTTAGATCAAGTAGTTGTTAATTAAAATAAATAAATCCATTTAATTATATACACGTTCTTTATATAAAGTGACATCAGTCTAGAATATAAACTTTTCATTGTTTAAAAGCAAGTCGTGAGATACACGTTCTTCAGATCAAATAACCGTCATCTAAAACAAATATATTTAATTCAAACGTGTCATAACACGTACTAGATGGTGCAGATAGTCACGTTCCTCAGATAAAGTAATGACAGTTTAAAATATAAACTTTTCATTATTTAGAAACGAGTCGTGAAATATACGATCATTATTACTTGGGTTGGGAATACTAGCATCTTAAGGACATATCCTGAGTGCAGCTTAAAATTTACGAGCGCATCAATGGCTTTTCGACAATCTTACGTCACACTGTGACTCTGTTTAGCACGTGGGATCATTTGTCTGCTCTGCTTGTGAGAAAAGTCTTGAGAAAAAAATAGCTAGAGGCTGAATGATTTGTCTGGTCTGCTTGAGGGAGGAAAAGTCACGAAAAAATAGCAAGAGGCTGGTTTAGAGGGTAAAATATGGTCAGAAAGTATCGAGCGCATCAATGGCTTCTTGACAATCTTACTTCACACTGTGACTCTGTTTAGCACGTGGGCTCATTTATCTGACCTGTTTGTGAGAAAAGCCTCGAAAAAAATAGCTAGAGACTGGTTGAGAGGGTAAAATATTGGCAGAAGGTATCGGGTCAGTTTTAGAGAGCCCTGGGAAAGCTGATAGGAGGAACATTGGGTGGTCCCTAGAATTTCACTCCCCATTGTTTCGCAAAAGGAAAAATAATGTCTGTTAACTATGTGACATGTAGAGCATGCTTACAGGAAGATGTAATGAATAATCTATTCACTTATAAAATGCTTACAGTAATTTTTATTCAATATTCAAAAGATTTAACATATAATACTTTTATTCAATATATATATATATATAACTAAAAAGAGTTTTAACATATAATATTTTAAAATATGAAGCTATTCTTCTGCCCTTGCTACCTCCATCGTTGTCTCCTCCTCATCCTCCTCCTCCTCCTGCTCCTCCTCCTCTTCCTGCGGAATTATCCCTGCCTCTATCTCAATCATTCTGATACCTCTCATCAACAGTTGTATACAGCGTGTTACTGTAAAAAATCATCAGATTTTAGAAAAATGTATGATGCAATCGAATTCATAATAACTTACTATTTTCATACTTCATTCCATGCGTCTCGATTGTTTCTTCATTTACCGCTCGTGATAAATTTTGCATAATTTCATCTATTATTCTTGTAATTATATGAATTACTGGAGAATTCTGTCTATACGCTAAATTAATAATCACTTGATACTGCATATTTTTTCACTTTATATTTATCGACAGCTTGTATAAGAAAAAAGGAATCTGTACCCAAGGTTCAAGAAAGGTATAATGTGAAATTAAAAGAAGGACCCAAGGAGGAAAATAGTAGGAGGGAATAGAATGGGTATGTGGAGGGAAAAAGACCCTTCAATGGTGTAGAGGTAGGTTGAGAGGGAAGAAAAATGGTTAAATGTGAAATCAAGTTAAATGGCGGGTCCATAGTAGGAAAATAGTGGGAGGGTCTAGGATAAGTATGTGGAGGGAGAAAAGACCCTCCGAGGGCAGGACTAAGAAAACAAAAATGGCAGTCCGTAAGATGCTTAGGACCCCTAGCGATGTAGCTGCCCCAGTAATTTTCGTGATCGCCACCTAGTGGAGAAAAAAGACACTTTTTCCTCCACCAACTAAAATACAAAAAAAGTTCTCTGGGTAATTGTCAGGATAACTAACCATCCGGGCCCTAGGGTGATGGGAGAGGGGTAACCCTTAGGGAACTAGTGGACCCGTAGGATAACTAACCATCCGGACCCTAGTGACATGGGAGAGGGGGTAAGCCTTAGAGAGCTGGTGGACCCGTAGGATAATTAACCATCCGGGCCCTAGGCTGATGGGAGAGGGGTGAGAGACTCTAAGAGAGAAAGAGAGGGTGAGAGGGATCTCTCTCTCTCTCTCTCACTCCCCATAGCCAAAGCATTTCCTCCGCACACCCGCACCCCCCTCACCTCCATGTCACAGGAACCCAAGACACTTCCCCCCCGCACACCCGCACTCCCCTCACCCCCGTGTCACAGGAACCCCCTAGCTACCACTACTTACCTATGCTAGTACTCTAGGCCAAAGGCAGTATACTGGTCATTGGTATGGATGAAAAAATGCATGTTTATTCTCAATTAAAACTCAGTCTAAAAATTAGTTGTTTCGACTCCATTTTGCAGCACCAGAAATCCAACCAGTTTCAAGTGTGTAGAAATTTACGAAACGAAAATTTGAGGACTTTGGCACAGGAAATGTTATAAGGACGACTCGCCAATGTATCTCCTATGTCACCTTTGTCAAGAGTTAGCAGCATAAACGTAACAATGATTGGCGCTAAAAATTTAAGAAACGGCGGATGCAAAACGACAATGCCATCTTTTATTATATGCTTCATTGTAGCTTATTTGAAGCTTTATGAATTGCTTGTCCAGTCTTGCCCCTGTATCGCTTCAAGCAGCTGATGGAGTTACTGAAGTTTGGCAAAGTTAGATGTTGGTAAAATGTCAAAAGTTGATAAAAAAAAATGTAAATGAATTAAAACATACATTTTACTTAATTATTTTTATATGTTGAAAGTATGTTTATTGATTATGAAAAAATTAATCAAACTTTTATTATGGTGAAACTGAAAACATTAAAAAAACTAGCCTGAGCAATAATTATGAAGTTCATTTATGCAAAATGCATTACAAATATCAATAAATTCAATGTGTTGATTGTGATATTTTTTCAATATTAATATACATATTTTTATTAGATAAGCGCTACGTTTCAAAAAATGAGAAGGGTGGAAATTTTCTTTAAATTCTATAGAAATTAAAAGAATAATTTAATTTTTAAAATATTTTACTCCTACAAAACGTTATGATATCCCACAAAAAACGGACTTCGCCTGTAAAAAAAGGCGGTAAGTAGATAAACCATCTAGCATAAATAATATAGTAAAATTATCCAATTAAAAAAAATAGTGAAATCCAAATATTAGGAAAGTATATTTTGTCACCTTAGCAAAAGTTAAATTTTCGAAAAAAAAAAGGAACAAAACAGTTAATTGCCAGGCCCGTAATGTCCATGCACAGTGGGAAATTGAATCGGGTGTGAGATTCAGCTATACCGTAGTATAGCAAATTTCATGTTAAAATACAAAGTGAAGTTAGTCGAACCACATACGATTCTATTTCTCACTGTGCATGGACATTACGGGCCTGGCAAGTAACTTTTTTGTTCCTTTTTTTTCGAAAATTTAACTTTTGCTAAGGTGAAAAAATATACTTGCCTAATATTTGGATTGCACTACTTTTTTTAATTGGATAATTTTACTATATTATTTATGATAGATGGTTTATGTACTTGCCGCCTTTTTTTACAGGCGAACTCCGTTTTTTGTGGGATTTCATAACGTTTTGTACGAGCATAATATATAAAAAATTAAATTATTCGTTTAATTAATACAGAATTTAAAGAAAATTTCCACCCTTCTCATTTTTTGAAACAGCAGCGCTTAACTAATAGAAAATTAAATATTAATATTGAAAAAATATCACAGTCAACACATTGAATTTATTGATATTTGTAACGAATTTTGCAAAAAGGAATTTCGTAATTAATGCTCAGGCTAGTTTTTTATGTTTTCAGTTTCACCATAATAAAAGTTTGATTAAATTTTTCATAATGAATAAACATACTTTCAACATATAAAAATAATTAAGTAAAATGTATGTTTTAATTAATTTACATTTTTTGTTTATCAACATTTGACTTTTTACCAACATCTGACTTTGCCAACCTTCAGCAACTCCATCAGCTGCTTCAGATGATACTGGGGCAAGACTGGACAAGCAATTCGCAAAGTTTGAATAAGCTGCAATCAAGTATATAATCAAAGCTGACATTGTCATTTTGCATACCACATTTCTTTCTAACACCAATCATTGTTAGATTTACAGGGTCTTTTCCTAACAGCGGAGCATAGGAGATTCGTGTTAGTTGACTATAGCAATCGGAATGATCGAATCTGAGAGCGCTGATTGGTTAATATTGCGTAGTACCAACATATAATAGGCCGTTACCAATAGTTGGATACAAAAAATGAGATTCATCCGCCATATTGGGGTGGAGAATGTTTACATGCTAATCCTAGCAGAAAGAGGTGTAAAATGGAGAAATGTCAAATGGTAAGGTTACTAAAGTAAAAGTTGAAAATAATGAATGGAAAGTACGAATATTCTTCATTTTCATTCAAAGTATTCAATTTTTACTTTAGTAACGACAACATTTGACATTTTTCCATTTTACACCTCTTTCTGCTACGATCAGCATGTAAACATTCTCCACACCAATATGGCGGATGAATCTCATTTTTTGTATCCAACTATTGGTAACGGCTTATTGTCTGTTGGTACTACGTAATATTAACCAATCAGCGCTTTCGGATTTGATCATTCCGAATGCTATAGTGAACTAACACGAATCTCCTATGCTCCGCTGTTAGGAAAAGACCCTGTATGTTGCGGACTCTCTTGACAAAGGTGCCATGGGAGATACATTGGCGAGTCGTCCTTATAACATTTCCTGTGCCAGAGTCCTCAGATGTTCGTTTCGCAAATTTCTACACACTTTTGAAACTGGTCGGATTTCTGGTGCCGCAAAATGGAATGGAAACCATTAACTTTTGGACTGAGTTTCAATTGAGAAAAAACATGAATTTTTCATCCAAACCTATGACCAGTATACTGCCTCTCGTCTTGAATACTTGCATAGGTAATGGAGGAAAACAATCAGCAGCTATTAACTGAATTTTACATAATTTCATCCAATAAATCTTATACTTAAATTGTAGCCGAGCAATGGACGACGTTTTTCTGAAAATTTGCTTATTCTTACTTTGCAAATCTTTCAATGCTTTTATATTTGCCTGTTTCAAGTCTCAGAATACAGGAGTGAAAAGCACAATCTTTGATCCTACTCCAATAGTCAGTATGTGTGCGAACCATCCTCATTGGATTTTTAATTCAATTGTACCATATATATTTAAGTCAAAGCACAAGTGTTACTGTTTGCTATAATAGGCTTGTACAGTGACTTTAAAATACTAAATGACGACACTACGAGTAAACCTAAAATCAAATACATCATTTAACAATCTCAATCTTCAAAGAAAATAAATATTTGAAGGAGCATGAAGCATCTCAGTTACTTACCAGTATTTGATGTTATCCCATCTCGATTTTCTTTATTGCTTGGCGACCTAACTTCCTTGAGACTAATGATCTGTTATATTTGGGTGTCTTTGCTTCTTTTGTAAACATCTATTATCATATAAATAGCTTAAATCTAAACAATAGTCAACTTGTACTCAACGTAAATGAAGGTTCATCGGAATGCTTCATATTTTCCAAACAAGCATTACTATAATTTAATCTGAAATATTTGTTCGCATATATCATATAACCTACCAAACAATTGAAATCTATATCAGTTTAAAAAAAAGAAAAAGTTAAACCTAAATTTTATTCATAATATCCACACCTCAAAGTAGAGCATATGATTATTAAATACCTTAACAATTTCTTTCAATTAATACTCTCTTGATAATGACCGATGCTCATTAATGTTGAAAGTATACTTCTCATTGGTACAGAGTTGTAAATATTAATCTTATTTAATCCAGTTAGCTCTATCCTCATCAATGAAAATGAAAATGTTCTGTCTTAATTTAATCTGAAAAAGAAATACCCCCCCCCCCCCCCATCCCCCACAAAGTACTACAAAGTATACTACGTCCTGTATTGTAAAATATAATTTAAACTTATCTAATTCGCGATTGCTTCTGTCGCTGTTAATAGAATTTATTTGTGATTTTAGAAATTTAATATATGCAATATCGCAACACGATGAATAACCTCACATTACAATTTATAGTTCGATTTAGTCGCCGAATTAATTTTCGATTATATCAGTTTTAATTGACAGTTCACAACCATATATAATTTGGTCGTTGAGTATATTATGTTGGAAGCGTTGTGAAAATGACGTAATTTTTCTTAGCGACAAACTTCAGCCCGAGACATACATTCTGGCTGGAGAAGAAGATTATGAAGGAAAATTTTATTTTCGATATATATATAGCTAACAGAGTATGAGATCTCTGGACTGCGTGAACGGATTTTGATGTTCTTAGGCGCAAATGAAAGCTTTTTCAAAACCATTTTAAAAAAAGCTTTACTTAAATAATGGCAATGGATTATTCACGGAGAAAAATCGGTTTGAAAATTGGGACGCCTCAACTAGCTGTATAAGAGAGTAGTGCCTCGACGGCGGTATAGGCATGACTTTTTCTACTTTTATGTACTTGCCGTCGAGACAATACCGTCTCTTGATTATGATATAATTTCATTGCAGGTATTCTTTGGATTTATTTTCCAAATTTTAAAAACTGTGATACTTACATTTCATTGCTGAATCTGCTGAAGGATCAATAATGTTAATTGTGGCTGATAATTTGTATTAAGTTGTAGGAAGGTTTACAAGATAGGTTATGATATGCTGCGATGGAAAATTATTATAGAGGTTTGTGTATTATTCATCATAATAAAACTGTAATAATATTAATCAATTGAATATATTACATAGTTTATTTCATTCGATAAAGAATTATACAATGAAACTATTGAAACTTAAGAATATTATAGTTTGCAAATACTGATACGTATTTTTCTTTGGGGATGGACCATGAAACTGGGAATAAGTAAAGTTCCTTGATTATAAGTCTAGGACTACCCTCTGTTGCAGTACATTGTGATGATTTAATAAAAGTGACTCATATTCTAAATTTGGGAAGCAAACGATTTTTTTATGTTTTGGATATATCAATTTATGTTGCAGTAAACATACATTTATTTTGGTTAACAGGCATGGCTATTACAAAAATAAATATTTGTAGAAATAATAAAATGAAATAATACATCATCTTTTTCTTTGGTTTACAGTGCCGTTTCGAAATATTTGTGAATCCAAGCATGAGATTATACACTTGATCTATATGCTTCAAGTTTCGCCACCATTGATGAAGTATAATTGGAATGATTTTAAATGCAAGGTCTTGCTGGATGTTCATTGCTAAAAGTTCGGATTTTGAAGATCGTTGGACATAAACTATATAGTATCTTCTTCTACCACAATTTATAATAATTTTCATCTTATTTAATGCCATTATATGTACAAACAAGGATGTATTATTAAGGCAATTGTTTGCGTTCTATGAGTATATTTAAGAATTGTTGAATTTGGTAAAGGATTATTCACTTGCAATTTTGATTGAGTAATCTCATGTTGTACATAATATCCATGTAAATAAATCATTCATATTTTCAAGAAATGTAAGATGTGCTACATTATTTAACAGTTAAATAGATTAATAATAGACATTCTGAAAAAATGCTAAATAATGAACAATTATAATAACAAAAATAGCTTGTAGATTCTTCTCGGGGTACGCACAGACTTCCATTCCTTTTACAGTAATTTTTCGTTTTCTTAATTACAATTTTTAATTCATGCAAAAGGGGGAAATAGTACACATATTAAGCCATCTCTCCAAAATCTCATTCATTCGTTGACTTTCAATTTCGACACTTCTCAATCTTATGTATTCTCAAAAACATTCAACCATTCTTCTACTTTAGCTTTCTCTATCATAGTATCAATTTTTTTGTGTTTACGCTGGAGGAAATCCGTTGAGGACTAAGTGCAGGAGTTTTCTCGATCATAACACAAAGAGACATACCTGCCAAACCACTCCAGCGGCATACCAGCTCTACAAAGTCTTATCGTTTCACGATATAACCTTGTGGAAACGCGCCGGATGCTATGAGTCACACCTTTCTCTCCTATCCTCTACCCCATGCATTGAGTGCTTCGCAGCATTAATTGGGCATTTATAAGTACTGCTCAAACATGCCTCCCACAACTGCAGAACCAGTTTCTAATAGTTTTACGAAGCACTGTTAAACGTTTTGTAGTTGCAGGGGCGTAATTCTCTCGCATTCTTCTATGATGCAGTTTTTAAGTTGCTGCAAAGTTTCTATCTCCAGATCATACATCCTATTCTTTATCATTCCCTATATCACAAAGTCGAGAGGTGCGAGATCGGGTGATCGAGGGGGCCATTCAATGGGGCCATTTTGGTCAATCCATCTCCCTGGATACTTTTGGTGCAAATAATGTTTCACCATTCTAGCCGTATGAGGTGGATCCCCGTCTTGCTGAAATGTAATGATCTCCGTCTGTAATGTAAAATGAAGTTGAACCTTAATTTTAAGTTTTATTTAATAATATAAAATGAATTTAAAGATTCCATAAAAATAGTTATATTTGCAGTTACGCTTCGGACTCTTCTGTCTACTTCGTCTCTTATTAAATTGAAATACTTATCGGCATTTAAATTTCCCTCGATAAATGTAGGGCCGATTATATTTTCTCACAGTATGCCCAGCCAAACGTTGAGCTTTTTTTGGTACTGGGTATGAGACTCGACATATTCGTATGGGTTCTCCTGCGACCAAACTCTTGTATTTTTTTTGTTTGGTGCATGGACTAGCACAAACTACGATTCGTCGAGAACGAAATATTTTTTACAAAATTAGCATCACTATCTACCTTATCTAACATAATTTTGCAAAAGTTATGCAGCTTTTCATAATCTGCCTCTTTTAACTCCTGGTAGTGGAATACTTTATAAGCACGAAACTTTTCGGCTTTTAAAGTTTTGTGTACTGAAGACACAGAAACCAAGACTTCTCGGCTGATGTCAAGGAGCGATTGGCAGGAATTATTGTGGACATAATTTTTAAATTTGTTTTTAAAATTTTCAGGCAATGCCCTTGCTAGCCACTGCTCTTTGTTGTGACTTTGATCCAAGGAGCCGGTTTTCTCAAATTTCTTTATCAATCGAATGACCATGCTGCTGCTGGGTGCTGGACGATTACTACCGATTTCCCTTTGAAACATATCTTTAATATCCCTTGAAAATATGCCACTGTAAAACCATTTAACTATTTGTACTTTTTCCTTAACATTCTTTGTCAATCTCTAAAAATTTGCATAATTCATTAATACGAAGAAAAAGATATTTCAATTTATTTGTAATTTATTACATTTATTACAAACAGAAAAAACATGTAGTACTCACGTAACTAGTTTTATTATTTTATTTATGACGAATTAAATATCTAATCAGTGTGATTATCCGCGAATAAACAATACCTTGAGCAAAACACCGCGATTATCCGCGTATAAACAATATTATCAGCAAACAGTCACTGCTCATTCGTTTAATGGTGTTTTGCTCATGGTATTGTTTATGCGCGGATAATCACACTGATTAGATATTTAATTCAAGTCATAAATAAAATAATAAAACTAGTTACGTGAGTACTACGTGTTTTTTCTGTTTGTAATAAATGTAATAAATTACAAATAAATTGAAATATCTTTTTTTTCGTATTAATGAATTATGCAAATTTTTAGAGATTGACAAAGAATGTTAAGGAAAAAGTACAAATAGTTAAATGGTTTTACAGTGGCATATTTTCAAGGGATATTAAAGATATGTTCCAAAGAGAATTCGGTAGTAATCGTCCAGCACCCAGCAGCAGCAAGGTCATTCGATTGATAAAGAAATTTGAGAAAACCGGCTCCTTGGATCAAAGTCACAACAAAGAGCAGTGGCTGGCAAGGGCATTGCCTGAAAATTTTAAAAACAAATTTAAAAATTATGTCCACAATAATCCCTGCCAATCGCTCCTTGACATCAGCCGAGAAGTCTTGGTTTCTGTGTCTTCAGTACACAAAACTTTAAAAGCCGAAAAGTTTCGTGCTTATAAAGTATTCCACTACCAGGAGTTAAAAGAGGCAGATTATGAAAAGCTGCATAACTTTTGCAAAATTATGTTAGATAAGGTAGATAGTGATGCTAATTTTGTAAAAAATATTTCGTTCTCGACGAATCGTAGTTTGTGCTAGTCCATGCACCAAACAAAAAAAATACAAGAGTTTGGTCGCAAGAGAACTCATACGAATATGTCGAGTCTCATACCCAGTACCAAAAAAAGCTAAACGTTTGGCTGGGCATACTGTCAGAAAATATAATCGGCCCTACATTTATCAAGGGAAATTTAAATGCCGATAAGTATTTCAATTTAATAAGAGACGAAGTAGACGGAAGAGTCCGAAGCGTAACTGCAAATATAACTATTTTTATGGAATCTTTAAATTCATTTTATATTATGTAACGAGGTTCTCTCGTTACGTATCAAGATACCGGATTTAATAAAGAAATTAAAGAGAAGCTAACGACTAGTAGTGGTTATTTCAAACCCTACATTACCGACTCGGTGCATAGGTTTCCGAGTGGACAGGAAGTACCGTCTAGGAACATCCCTGTGGACCGTCAGAAGACCGGATGAAAAGACCGGCGCTCCACTTAAAAGTCCATGCCGACCAAGCGAGCAAGGCAGGGCTGTGCCAAGTAACTTGGTGGCTTGAGACGAGGAGAAGTGGGCACAGGGACTCCTGCGAAAGGCGAATTCTCTAGTCCCCTGAGGAGGGGGAAATAAAAGAGTGAGTCGGGCCTGGGACGTCGCGCAAGGCGGACGTACACCACACCGGCTCACCGATAAGTGTGTCCGTGTGCGTGAGGTGAGCTTGCTCCCTACGCAACGAACACACTGTATGCTATCGATGCATAAGGGACCTGTGCAGGTATGGTAGGTTTCTGCTGCATGCCGGGTGCCGCCGCTAAGTCCATGGCAACGCGCATGGCACTGCGGACTTGGGCATTGCGGGGATGCTCCACCCTGACAGTCCCCTATGAGAAAAGATCTCGATAATGTTCTCGTCTCCTCACCTCCCCTCACATGTGTGAGTGGGTGGGTGGGAGAGTGTGTCTATTGTCCCGAGGCTCGGGCTACCTATAAGGAACCCTCCCCTCTCTCCACGACTTAGCACACTGAGCAAACCAGGCTTCCGTACCGTCCTCTATGCACTACCAATCAGCCCATTGGGGAATGCATGCGATTGGAATTGCGGGGTAAAGCCCCTATGTTAGCGATGGGTTGTTGGTCACCCACACGACCAACTGGCGCCCTGAAAGTACCGAATGTAAGGACGGCCGAAGGTAATAGGAAGATAGCTATCACGAACAGCCCATCGTGGTAGAAGAATCCATTACAATTATTAAATAAAACTTAAAATTAAGGTTCAACTTCATTTTACATTACAGACGGAGATCATTACATTTCAGCAAGACGGGGATCCACCTCATACGGCTAGAATGGTGAAACATTATTTGCACCAAAAGTATCCAGGGAGATGGATTGACCAAAATGGCCCCATTGAATGGCCCCCTCGATCACCCGATCTCGCACCTCTCGACTTTGTGATATAGGGAATGATAAAGAATAGGATGTATGACCTGGAGATAGAAACTTTGCAGCAACTTAAAAACTGCATCATAGAAGAATGCGAGAGAATTACGCCCCTGCAACTACAAAACGTTTAACAGTGCTTCATAAAACTATTAGAAACTGGTTCTGCAGTTGTGGGAGGCATGTTTGAGCAGTACTTATAAATGCCCAATTAATGCTGCGAAGCACTCAATGCATGGGGTAGAGGATAGGAGAGAAAGGTGTGACTCATAGCATCCGGCGCGTTTCCACAAGGTTATATCGTGAAACGATAAGACTTTGTAGAGCTGGTATGCCGCTGGAGTGGTTTGGCAGGTATGTCTCTTTGTGTTATGATCGAGAAGACTCCTGCACTTAGTCCTCAACGGATTTCCTCCAGCGTAAACACAAAAAAATTGATACTATGATAGAGAAAGCTAAAGTAGAAGAATGGTTGAATGTTTTTGAGAATACATAAGATTGAGAAGTGTCGAAATTGAAAGTCAACGAATGAATGAGATTTTGGAGAGATGGCTTAATATGTGTACTATTTCCCCCTTTTGCATGAATTAAAAATTGTAATTAAGAAAACGAAAAATTACTGTAAAAGGAATGGAAGTCTGTGCGTACCCCGAGAAGAATCTACAAGCTATTTTTGTTATTATAATTGTTCATTATTTAGCATTTTTTCAGAATGTCTATTATTAATCTATTTAACTGTTAAATAATGTAGCACGTCTTACATTTCTTGAAAATATGAATGATTTATTTACATGGATATTATGTACAACATGAGATTACTCAATCAAAATTGCAAGTGAATAATCCTTTACCAAATTCAACAATTCTTAAGTATACTCATAGAACGCAAACAATTGCCTTAATAATACATCCTTTTTTGTACATATAATGGCATTAAATAAGATGAAAATCATTATAAATTGTGGTGGAAGAAGATACTATATAGTTTATGTCCAACGATCTTCAAAATCCGAACTTTTGGCAATGAACATCCAGCAAGACCTTGCATTTAAAATCATTCCAATTATACTTCATCAATGGTGGCGAAACTTGAAGCATATAGATCAAGTGTATAATCTCATGCTTGGATTCACAAATATTTCGAAACGGCACTGTAAACCAAAGAAAAAGATGATGTATTATTTCATTTTATTATTTCTACAAATAATTATTTTTGTAATAGCCATGTCTGTTAACCAAAATAAATGTATGTTTACTGCAACATAAATAGATATATCCAAAACATAAAAAAATCGTTTGCTTCCCAAATTTAGAATATGAGTCACTTTTATTAAATCATCACAATGTACTGCAACAGAGGGTAGTCCTAGACTTATAATCAAGGAACTTTACTTATTCCCAGTTTCATGGTCCATCCCCAAAGAAAAATACGTATCAGTATTTGCAAACTATAATATTCTTAAGTTTCAATAGTTTCATTGTATAATTCTTTATCGAATGAAATAAATATGTAATATATTCAATTGATTAACATTGTTACAGTTTTATTATGATGAATAATACACAAACCTCTATAATAAATTTCCATCGCAGCATATCATAACCCATCTTGTAAACCTTCCTACAACTTAATACAAATTATCAGCCACAATTAACATTATTGATCCTTCAGCAGATTCATCAATGAAATGTAAGTATCACAGTTTTTAAAATTTGGAAAATAAATCCAAAGAATACCTGCAATGAAATTACATCATAATATAATAATTATACCAAATCTGATCACGCAGTGAATGCCAAACTTATCCAATTATCCTATTAAATTATAACATCTTTTGTGTCCTTATGCAATTATTATCCATTATGTATTGATCCGTAACACCTTTATTTGAGTTATTCTTCTTTAATTACTCATCTTTGCTTGTAGCATAAACATAACTGAAATAAAATACCTGATCCTTAAAAATCAAATAAAAATTAATATTTAGTACATTTAATACTATTATTATTTGTATTTATTCTTTATTTACACTGTCACACAATGTTCTTAGTTTGTATTTATTAGTTTCAATTTTTCCTTTTATCACCTCACGTTTTTGACATTTCTCCCTTTTACACCTCTTTCTGCTATGATTAGCATGTAAACACTTCTACACACCAAAATGGCGGGTAGATCTCATTTTTTTATCCAACTGTTGGTAATGACCTCTTTTAAGTTTGCACTATACGTAACTGACCAATCACCACTCTCGGATTCCATCAGCCAAAAAAAACAGACTTCGCCTGTAAAAAAAGACGGCAAGTACATAAATCATCCAGCGTAATGAATATAGTGAAATAATATTTACAATTAAAAAAATTGGTGAAATCTAAATGTTATTCAAGTATATATTTTTATCATGACAAATGTTGAAATTTTGAAAATGAATAGTAACACAAAAAATTACTTGCGGAGCCCGTAATGTTCATATATACCTATGTCGCTATCTTACAATACAAGCGTTGCTTCTCATAATTTCAATATGAGGCTATTTTATGCCATTGCGTATATCAGGCCCGGCAATTAATTTTTTTGTGTTACTATTTATTTTCATAATTTCAACTTTTGTCATGATAAAAATATATACTTACCTAACATTTGGATTTCACTAATTTTTTTAATTATAAATATTATTTCACTATATTCGTTACGCTGTATGATTTATGTACTTGCCGTCTTTTTTTTACAGGCGAAGTCTGTTTTTTGTAGGATTTCATAAAGTTTTTTAAGAATATAATAGTTCAAATACCTCTAAATCCACCTTTTTCTTAGGTGTTAATCTCACTATCAACTTTACATTATGGCTCTCTCTCTGGTAAACTTGTGCCATTAATATATTCATTTGATTAATATAAACTGTAAAATATATATCAGTTAATGCAATAGAGACCTCTGTTTTTTAGGTATACTGCTTTTGGTTTCCTAAATATACACTGTATGCTCTATTATATATGAAATATTGAAATCATGAATTATTTTCATATTCACACATCTACATGGTTTTATTATAATTTTCATTAACTATTTGATTTATATTTCTAATATTTTTTGTCCAAAATGAACTGCAAGCCTTTCTTTCTCAAGGATTTGCTTAGAAATTCATCTCTTTTTCTACCATTTTCTTAACTGGTATTCACAATATCAACTTTGAATTATGGCTTCTTTTCAAGCAAAGTAGTGACATTCATATTTTCCTCTCATTAATATAAACTAGGGAATACACCAATTAATACTATAGAATCCTTTCCTCTTTTTTAGATGTACAGATTTCAATTTCCTAAATACATTTACTGTATGCCCCATCAAATGTAGAATATTACAATCATGAATTCTTTTCATATTTACACATATACATGATTTTATTATAATTTTCATCAAATGTGGTTTCTAATACTAAAATCGAAAGCCTAAAATCACCTGTAAACCCTTCGATCATGGATTTTCTTATAAACAAACTCATTTTTCCACCATATTCCTAGCTGTTACTCGCAACATCAACATTGCATTATGGCACTTTCTCGAGCAGACTAGAGCTATTTATATTTTCTTTTGATTAATATAAACTATAAAATACACCAATTAATGCAATGGAAGCCTCTTGTTTTAGGTATATAGCTTTCAGATTCCCAAATTTATTCACCGTATAGTCTATCACATGGAAAATATTAAAATAATTACTTCTTTTCATTATTTCATTTCTAGATGATGTTATCATTATATTTAATATTTAATTGACATATATTTCAAAGAGTTTATCCCAAAATAACCTGCAAGTCTTTCACTATCAAGAATTGGCTTCCAAACTTTTTAATTCCTCCACCTTTTCCATAGATTCAACTTTCAACATTAACTTAGCATTATGGCTCTTTCTATGGCAAACTGGTATCACTTCTGACTTCTTCTATTTAATATTACAGCTCAAGCCTGCACAATGACAAAATAAAATTGTTATTGTAATTAAATCTGAAATAGAATATCTCTAAGTACCAAAAAATATATTACAAATTATATTATAAAATTCAATGTTATTCTTATAAAAAATTAAATTTAAATAATTTTGTAGGAGGTAATAATAATTTATTCTTTCTATTCTGATTAGGGAAGTGTAGATAAATATTTGGTTTTAATACTTTTTTATATTATAATTGAATATTAAATAACGATTAGAAAAAATTCATCTACTTTTCTTTAATCGTAGTAATAAGAAAGTTTTATTGTCTCCTGGAAAGTTGTTTTTATATATGATATAACCTATCCGAGAGTTAAATTCCACATCATTTTATAGAAAAAAAAGTTAAACATGCATTTTGTTAATGATTTCAATATCTGGAAGTATAGCATATGATTTTCAAATACCTTAACATTTTCTTGCAATTAATATGTTCCTAATAATCACCAATGCACATAAACGTTGAAAGTATACTTCTCCTTGGCATAGTGTTGAAAATATGTAAATATTAATCTTACTTTATCCAGTTAGCTCTATTTTCAATAATGAAAATAGAAATGTTCTATTTTCATTTATCTGAAAAAGAAATTTCACAAAGTACCACAAAGTATACTAAAATCCTGTATTGTAAAATATAATGTGTAAGGTTATTCCCGTCAGTGCGAGGGGCCACTCACACTACGGGTTTTCCCATTACCTTCGCCCGTCCTTATTCATCGGTATCAGGGCGCCAGTTGGTCAGTTGGGGGGGCCAACAACCCTACGTTATCAGTTGGGTCCTTCGACCCCATTCTCTATGCATCTCATACGGCCCTGCGGCCATGCATTCGGACGGTAGCGGTAGCCAGGGTCGCTCAGTATGCTAGGTCGTGGAGAGAGGGGAGGGTTCCTTACGGAAGTCCGAGCCTCGCAGACCTATCTGCTGAGGGGCATACATTTATCCCTCACCACCCACACACACAGGTGGTGGTGAGGAGTGCGGGAACATGCGGTATCATTTGCCAAGCATAGAGTTTGCCAGGAGCGGACCACCACGGAGGCAATGTTCGCGGTCCGTCCAGCCATAGCGCAAGCCTATGGGATTACGGAGGGCACCGGGACACATTCCAACGGGCTAACTACGCCCCTGCACAACCCACTATGCATTGGCCGGTAACCAGTCGTGACGTACGTGCAGGCTGGCCTATAGCACACGCCTCACGTACGCGAACAGACCTATGGTTGCTGAGTGCCGCGTCACGCGTTCACCAGCACGCACGGACACATCAGCACAGTCCTGTGGTCGCGTCCCGACTGCCTGCTATGGCAGTCTGCGCACGACATTCGCGCAGCCTGCTTGACGCGCGTAACCAGCGTTCAAGCCAGACTCGATGTTCTATTTCCCCTCCTCGTGGGGACTTATAGACACTGTCATTCCTTTAGGACTCCCCGAGGCCGCTTCTCCTTATCTCAGGTTGCCTGGGTTGTTTGGCATGGCCCTGCCTTACTTCTCAGGACAACCTGGACATCGTTTACTGGAGCGCCGGTCTTTTCATCCGGGCCTCTGCCTGTCAACGGGATCTATCCTTGACGTTAGCTATAATCCACTCGTGAGCCTATCTCACGAGTCGGTAACGTAGGGATTAATAATATCCACTGTTCGGTAGCTTTTATACTTTTTATTCGGTATCTCGCATACGTAACGGGGAACATCGTTACAAATGTTATAATTATCTAATAATTGTCGATTCCTTATGTCATTATTATTCGAACTTATTTATTATTTTAAAAATTAAACACACTCACTAACATAACAATGAACAACCTCACTGTATTAAATATATATAACCTTACATTACAATTGACTGTTTACATTTCGTCGGATTAGTTATATCGATTACATCGAATTTATTTGATAGTTCACAACCATGGTTTTGTCGTTGAGTTTAAATTGTTGGCAGCACTGAGAAAAAATGTCGTCATTTTCCTCTTAGCGGCTAACTTCAGCCCGAGACATACACTCTAGCTAGAAAGGAAGGAGAAGACGGAGAAGAATCTCAAATTTCAATATATATATAGCTAACAGAGTATGAGATCTCTGGATTGCGTGAACCGATTTTGATGTTCGTGGACTCAAATGAAAGCTTGTTCAAAACCATTTTAAGGAGAGCTTTACTTAAATCATGAAAATTGATCATTCATTGAAATAAGTTGGTTTAAAAATTGAGACGTCCAAACTTGCTGTATAAGTTACATGGTAGTGCTCGGCGGTATAGACATGTCATTATCTACTTTTATATGTACTTGCCGTCGAGGCACTACCACGTCTCTTGATTCCGAGTGTTATACTCAACTAACACGAATCGTGTTCCGCTGTTAGGAGAGGACCCTGTATGTATCACTTAATAGAACTTCAAAACTAATATAACCTACTTATTTAAATTTATTGTCTGAAACGCTTAAATTTTGAGATTGTTTGCTATTCCGGCTATTCTGGGGCACCCTTATGCTTTATTTGAAAACGAATCCTGCTTATAACCAATTTAGCCAATCTGAGGACGAATGGACTCCCCACCATCGTTTCACAGACCCACCAACGCATAAAGCAATGCTAGATTGCGTGAGACAACCCCAATGATGTCCCTGCTCGCTAGTCACACACATTATAGCATCGCTTTATGTATTGGTGAGTTTACGAACGGATAGTGGGGCATCCGTTCGTCCATAAAGTGCTTACGCTGTTTATATCTATTGTGACGCTACTGTCTATCCTAAAGGATAGCGTAGAAAGGGAGGGAGGAGCGATCCCTCACCGATCGCAGTCGCATCCGAATAGGTGACTTCCTACAAGACCCGGGCGCCTTCGGTGTAATATTAATAATACCCGAATATTTATTTTTACAGAGGGGGTTCTAACCCTCGTACGCGAATTTAGGGGATGGGGTGCTAATAACAATAATTCTCAGGTTTCGGTTAAACTCTCTTTATTCTAAATCTCGTATGCAATATAGTACCTTATTCTATATAACACAATCTCTTTCCATTAACGTGATGTCCCATATGTGTGGGCGCGCCGCGCGGCCCAAGTTGAGCGAACGCGGCTGAAGCCCCGATGACGTAGTAGCAAGCCTCGCGCTCGAGCCACTAGTCGGCGTTCACAGCGGACTCCACCGAGTCGCGCGGTGCTCCGCGCGCCACCGGTGTATTCCGGAGCCAACTACTACGCGACGCTACCCGGATGAGTCCCTATTCTCGCGCGTGCGCGGCACTGGACTGTTATTCGTACTGAGTTCCCGCGTACTCAATCACAACACGACCCGTATTGTTTGGGTTCTGATTCTAAGGTCGCGAGTCCTCACGGAAATTATACTAAGTCCGCGGCCTTGAAGCGAGTCAAGGGAACGATCACGTCAACCGTCAAACTGACAACGAATTTAGGTAATCGCGAAACACTCTTTTCATTCGCGCCTCTACACCCTATGATATTCGCTAATTTTAGGTCCGACGGAATGACCACTCCGTTATGTTGCTCGCTTACCCTTGACAGGTGAGCGGGGCCAGCGGTTCCCTATAGAACCGATCGGTGCTACGAGCCCTAAAGCCCTAGCACACCCCGGGACGTCACAAGACTTTTCCACGAAACGAATAATCATCCTTACTTCCGCTGATAGGGCTGGCTTTCTTCTCTCTCTCTCTCTCTCTCTCCTTCCTTCTAGCCCTGAGTGCAGGCACGACGGGCTGGTGGTCTCCGCTGTCCGGCATGGGTTCGCGGCAGGGTGGCAGTCGTCGCACTTCACTTTTGCTTTTACTATTCGTATGCGGCGGCTGCGGCTCTGCCGTGTATTAATATCGGTGGCGGGGAAATTCGGCTCCAGGCACTGTCTCTCTATTGACATCCAAACTATGTGTGTCGGGGCAGTTCGCGGGAGCAGGTAAGGCCCTGCGCCTGTCTCGCCTCTGCCCCGCTACACTCATCGCGCGACACTAGGAAGCCGACAAGTTATCGATCTTCGATCAATAACTCATCGGTTGATAACTTCCTAGTTCGCACACGACCCGCCTATCTAGCGCTTGAGATTAGCAAAGCGCTAGATGGCAGCTATTGTAACGCTACGGGAACGCAACGTTACACTATATATAATCTCTCATATGATATAACCACACCAAAATATACTGTTTCTGGCCTACTATTGCTCTATGAGCTTGCCCGCATCGATTCTTTTGTGAATCTGCGTAAATTGGCGTGAAAGTAGAGGTATATTTCGCGAGATCTCTGTTTAATCTATATCTTTTCAAATGCTTATTTTTATACTGATTGCAATCTTCCCTGAAAAATACATTCCTCAGTTTTGAATGTAAAGAAACTGCCATTTGCCAATAATAAGTATTAATCATTCAACATTAGCTGTAGTGTTTTCTTATTTATTATCGAATATTATTAGCGGAATTGATAACTTATGGAAAATCCTAATGAACATGGCAGATTTGGGATATATGCTCTTATTGCTTTATCACGTAATTAATCCGGAAACTTAATAGAGTTTCCCGCTGAATAGTAAAAGTAAGAGATAAGCGTGAAACACATTTAAATTAATTTTGTGATAAGTAAATATTAAATATGTAAAAAATTATGGTTTCAGAGCCCAGTAGCACACTGTTGGTCCGAGCAGGTACATCGTAAAAGGAAGTTTTGTAATGTTTGTAGGAAACGGCTTGATGATAATCTTTCAGTTCACTGTGAAAGTAAGTTTATACAAGAAGAATAAGCAGATTCTATTTAATAAAACCATAAATAGGTTAAACGCAAATTTAAAATGAAATTAATTTACCTTTTTATGTTATATAGTATGCGAATATTTTGTTCACGTGGAATGTCAAGATTTTGCTGTAGCTGACTGTAAAGAAAATGCAACTTATTTGCCTGGAAAGGACTTGACGGCAGTTAAGCATACTCATCATTGGCGAGAAGGCAACCTTCCTAGCAACTCGAAGTGTGCCATTTGTAAGAAAGGATGCTTTACTGCTGAATGTTTGTCTGGATTTCGATGTGAATGGTGTGGGATGACGGTAAATTACCTTTTATTACAAGATTCGATTAATTATAAGTGAAATTTGTAGAATAAAAAAAAAATACATAAATTAGTACACGAATATTAATAACGATAACGTTGATAGTAAAAAGCATATAAAATGTTAAACCTTCGTGAGCACACTAAGGGCTTACACGATCAAGTGTAATTAAAGCCCGGTTAGCTTACCATGGATTAAAGTACCATATAGATCCCGTTACGCAAATTACACCTCTATTCATATCTTTAGATTATAGTGGTACACCACAAAAAACACTTAAGTATAAGAAAAAGACAGCAAATAATTAAAATAATCTTTAATAACAAAAAGGAATCAAATGGAAACAGAAAAATTCAACAAATAATTGACTTGATGAGCATAACAAATATTTAATAAATAGATAATTAAATAAAGTGCAATTACATTTTCGTCAATAAAGATAAATTTCAAATTTCATTTATAGAAAAAAAAATTCATTCGAAATGTTACTTACCAGGCACGTGCTTCATAAGACAGAATAAAATATCAAAGCAATAATTTATAAGAAATAATATTTTTATGGCTTGGTAAAGATATTAAATAATTTAAATGCAATAAGTAAGTAAAACGCGCTTGACAAGTAGGTTTTCGTACTGGTATCTTTTTTATTAAATGGACTTTGAAACATATCTTTATTGACAAAAATGTAATTGCACTTTATTTATTTTTTTAATTTTTAAATATTTGTTATACTGATTAAGCCAATTATGTGTCGAATTTATGTTTCCATTTCAATCCATTTTGTTTTTAAGGATTATCTTAATTAGTTGCCGTCTTTTTCTTACACATAAGTGTTTTTTTGTGGGAAACTGAATACTGATTTAATTACTCAAATCTTTTAGGAACTTCTCTTTTACTATAGAATACTGCTGACCTATACATATACAATGTGTATCATGAATTATGTTTTTAATTTTAACCACATATTCTTGAGCATAATCTAAGTAGGAAAGTTCTAAATTATAATATCCATAAAAGCATAATTGTTCAGATAAATCAATTTTAAACCGATAAATCAGGGCTTTGATTCAACGGAAAAATTACTTTAATTTCATTTTCGTTGACAGTTCCTCCTGAAAAAAAAGCAGTTTGTACTTCTCCGCCGATCCGTATTATCATACACGCATATATATACAGACACACAAGCAACTACGCCGATTATTAATATTACCTCCTAGTGTTTTTCATTCCTGATCCTGGTGCTAATGAAATTTATTTTCTACTTATTTTTAAAACAATCCGCGATAGCACGCATTTAGTTGAATAGTCTGGAGAATAATACGCGGCGTTATTCGTAGATTAATTTTCAAGTCGTTTTATCTTTTCGGTGACGCGACATATGAACTACTCTAATGTAGTAAAAAAATAAGTATTCTATTAAAAAAGCAATTATATGAAATTTCATGTTTTTCTAAATCTTACTGTTTTATCGGATAAAATAGTTTACTATATTATTGCAAGAGCAACATGAATCGAAAATTTGTTTTCAGATAAAGCCATAGTATTTTCTGGAAATTTTTACCTAAGTGGAGAGTTTGAGGTATCCATTTATCAATAAATATGCCTGTTGGAGATCGTAGGTGTGTTGTTGTGAGCGATCTGGAATTGTCGGGCCACCTCGCTCCGGCGTGTGCTCGCTGTCTTTCTTCCACATTCCTTACTTTGGCCCAACGCTGCCAGATGGCCGCCGCATGGAGCTATTTCTCGCTAGTAAAGCTTTACTTGTATAGTATTTAAGTCCACGATCCGCGCCAGTTATCTCTCCCTCTCTCTCTCTCTCTCTCTCTCTCTCGATAACTCAAAATTAGGGCCTTGCTCCCCTATCTATCCACTTCGTTATGACAGTGCTCTTAGCACTTTCGTATAATACGATTTCGGGACCTTTTTTCTTTAGATTATATATAACCCATCTACGTAAACCACTTCGGTTGCGCAGTTTTATTCCTATCCTTATTCCTTAACCTTCTTGACTTCTTTTGGAAGCAAATCGGGTCAAATATCTTACAATTTTTGGTCCTTCGAGCCAGATTTCTGTCAAACACATATTCTTTGAGTGACTTTTTGATTCTGGTGTTTTTTTGGGTCAAAAGGGTAAAGGAAGTAGAAATTCTCAAGTGTGTAGGGAACGTGGACCTACACCGTATCGATTTACTTTGGTGTCTTGTGAACATTAAGAAGCGTAGAGTGAATAATTTCACTGTTACACATTTGGGGGATCATTTAGCTGCAGCAAATGAGATTTTTGCTAAGATCCAGAGTTATCACGTAACTATAACTACTTTCTTGTGAGCAGAGGATTTGCTTAAGTTCAGTTATAATACTGAAAAATTTTATGAGTAGCTCGTCGATGCTTTTCAGGCAGTAGAGGATTATATATCATCGAGCATCTAGGCCGACTAGCAAATTCGAACTAAAACATTCCTTCTAATCGTAATACTATCGCGACTGCTGCTTGGTCTGCCTTTAATCTTCCGAAAATAGATCTTCTACAATGTAACTGCGATATTTCTGCCTAATCATCATTTCATGATCTCTATAAGTCAATGGTACACGACATCACTAGTATACCTAATGTGCAAAAGTTTCATTACTTGAAGTCGTGCCTTGAGAGAGAAGAAAGTTCAGTAATTCAATCCCTCGCTGTTAATGGAGAAAGTTATTTATGTGCATGGAACAATTTGGAGGCTCGGTATATGAACAGTCGAATTTTAACAGTCACAATTCTTAATAAACTGTTGCAAATTCTTAAAGTCTTTTATAACAATTTGATGTCGATCAAAAACTTGCGAGATACCGCTGAGGTCGCTCTCATTGGTTTACAGAATATAGGCTATGCAGTTAATAGTTGGGGACCTATAGTAGTACATCTTATCACCAGAGATGAAACGGGTGATTGCTCATGCCGTGTCCCGAAGCAATCCTTGCCGGTAGGCGGCGCTTCGATCCCATCGTTTAGCTTCCAGATGATTATGCCCTCGCGCCATCTATCGAAACTGATGCGAAACAACACGGCAGAGCTTCGAATAGGGCAAAACAGATCTATATTAGATAATTTTATAATTTAAGAAAATATTTTTATTTTAGCGTAGAAAGATACACGAAAATAGCATTATTTTGTTAACAAACGAAATTAATAAAATTATTATACATATACCCTTAATTAATACTACAATATCCTTCTTAAATTTAAATATATGACTTCCAGATGGTTTGTTTGATATATATACAGGGAGGTTCTCTAACGGCGGCATATAGGAGATTCGTGTTAGTTGACTCTAGCGCTCAGGATGGTGGTTTCTGAGAACGCTGATTGGTCAATATCATGTAGTGCCAACATGAAATGGTCCGTTACCAATAGATGAATAAGAAAAATGAGATTCATCCGCCATATTGGTGTGGAGAAATGTTTACATGCTAATCCTAGCAGAAAGAGGTGTAAAATGGAAAATTGTCAAATAGTGAGGTTACTAAAGTAAAAATTGAAAATAATAAATGTAAAGTACGAATATTCTTCATTTTCATTCAAAGTATTCAATTTTTACTTTAGTAACGACTACATTTGACATTTTTCCATTTTACACCTCTTTCTGCTACGATCAGCATGTAAACATTTTTACACACCAAAATGGCGGATGAATCTCATTTTTCGTATCCAACTATTGGTAACGGCCTATTATCTGTTGGTACTACGCAATATTGACCAATCAGCGTTCTCAGAAACCATCATCCTGAGCGCTATAGTCAACTAACACGAATCTCCTATATGCCGCCGTTAGAGAACCTCCCTGTATATATATATATATATATATATATCAAACAAACCATCTGGAAGTCATATATTTAAATTTAAGAAGGATATTGTAATAATAATTAAGGGTATATGTATAATAATTTTATTAATTTCGTTTGTTAACAAATTAATGCTATTTTCGTGTATCTTTCTACGCTAAAATAAAAATATTTTCTTAAATTATAAAATTATCTAATGTAGATCTGTTTTGCCCTATTCGAAGCTCTGCCGTGTTGTTTCGCATCAGTTTCGATAGATGGCGCGAGGGCATAATCATCTAGAAGCTAAACGATGGGATCGAAGCGCCGCCTACCGGCAAGGATTGCTTCGGGACACGGCATGAGCAATCTCCCGTTTCATCTCTGTTATCACCAATATATTGAACTCTTTACTTCGATTAGATTGAGAAAAAGAGAAACAAGATGATACAGAATATCGAACTTTTGATCAATTTTCGAATTTTATTTCTGGGCAAGTCAATATGCTTCAGTCCCTTGATATAATCAATCCCAAAAACGGTAAACAAACCGCCGATAATTCTTTACACGTTAAGTCCTTGAAATCACACATCGCGGCTGTTAGCCAATCCAAATGTTTTTATTGTGAATCTGATCACCCGTTCTTCAAGTGTGATTATTTCCTGTCTTTGAATTCTCAAACAAAGCACAAAGCAGCTCAAGGTCATTCTCTTTGTACTAATTACTTGAGACCTGAACATTCTAAATACTTCATGCCGAACCAAGTATGAGCGTAAAAAATGTGCTAAGCCACATCACACTCTATTGCCTTTTGAGAAGCAATCTTCTCAAGCAACTAAGACTGTCACTTCACCAGGTCCTGCAACAGTAAGCGAACAGTCAGGTAATGCTCCTTCAGATTCTGTTGCTACTCATCTGAATGCCATGTATAAGGGTCCTTGTTACTTCCTACATTCTTGGCGAAGACTCATGCCTCAAATGGACATCAAGTCATTTTGCGAGACTTACTTGAGACGGGCTCACAAATGTCTTTCATGAGTGAAAACGTGGCCTAACTATTAAGCGTTCAGCGCCCCAATGTTGCTGGCACAGTTACTGAAGTAATGGCCGGTGCTACGCATAAAATATCAAGTGATTCCAAAATCACTTTGGTTTCGCTTAAGAAAGCATAGGCTTCACTAACAGTGACAGCCTTAATTGTACCAAAGATAACAATTTACTCCCATAGTCATATTCGTCGGCTGAATTTCCTCAATTAAACTCTCTAGAACTAGCTAACGAGTATGCTTCATCAAACAGTCCTATAGACAATTTAATAGGTATAGACTACTTCATCAGCTATGACTGGACTTAGTCATTACATCACCCGAACGATCCTTAATAGCACAATCTACGTTGTTCGGTTGGGTGGTATCAGGTGTTCTTGCGTCATATACGCATTCATTCACGATCAATGTTCATCACTGCTATGATATTAACAAAACTCTTAGAGAATTCTGGGAACTTGAAGAAGTCCCTAATTCCTATAGTCTGTCATCTGAGGATCCAAAGTGTGAGGACTATTTCGTAAGCACAGTTACTCAATTACCTTCTAGTTGCTTCCAACTCGCGCGTTGTCCCCTAAATCTGAATCTTCCAAATTGACATTAGGAGCTTTTGGTCATATAGCCGCATCTGCGTTAAAGAGAGCTCTCTACCACCTAAACAAATCTCCAGAACAATATGAGTGTTATACTCAATTCATAAAGGAATATGAAACCTTGGATGTTTAGATAACATTTATAGCGTACATATGTGTGTTCAGAGGTTCCTACCTCCACACATAGTCGTATAATAACATGCTTCCAGGTCCGACACTATGAATATCACCCGGTAAGGGGAAAATAAGTATTTTTACTATAATATATAGTAGTTGGGCGCCAGGTTCGATGACGGAACCGTAGCATCGGAGACCAAGCGGCATGTATGTCTTCTTTTCACCAGGCTAGCCAGAGAGTGAAAGTAGTAGAGGGGCGGGGTAAGGAAGAAGAACGTATATATTTGGTGAAAGGCATTGATCGAATAATTAAGATAAAGATTTAATCTGGGAGAATTTGTCTTTATTCCCCAGAGTTACTATGTCCTCAAGTACAATCATAAAAATAACTTTCTTTACGCTTAGCACTCATACGAGATATACATTCATTCTAAACATGCGAGACGGAACAACAGGGACTCGACTTGGGCAGGATATTCACCCGCACCACTCCGTGTGTGTTTCTAGCTTCTCCCGATGACGGGGAATAGATGATCCGGAATTGTACTGCCAAAGCCCTAAGGAGGCATTCCTTCCGAACCTATTTACCTTGAACCTCACGGGGAGGTCCTTTGCACACACTCCTCAACCGTACTCGTCGAAGAGGCCCCTCCAGGAGGTGATACTCGGCGTGAGGGTTCTCGACAGGATTCCCGGCACCTCGAACAGCTCCTTTTCTAGGCAACGTCGCAGGTCCGGGGCACCTCCTCACCCGATCGGATATCACCCAACCGGGGACGAGGATCAGCGCATAAGGTTCGGGTATGCTGTTATGGACCAACCGACGGTCACTCTACTCTTTGCTCTCTTAGGGGATCCACCTATTTCACACAAGAATTGTCCCTCCTCTATCTCGCCCTTCGGCAGGTAAACTCCTAGGGAGTGGCATCCTGAGTCGACCCAAGACCCCGCGATGAGGGGAACTGTCCACCCTCTCGCGATCTCCTGACCACCGGCCAATACACCCAGAATGGACCACCGGGATAGACTTTCACTCACCGGGAAAACCATCTCTGGGGAAAGTCAGGAAAGATAGGGAACTCAACATGGGAGTCTCCTCAGGACGCCTCCCCCTTCCTGGGACGATCCTCACTGCTAAGCTACACACACGGAGGGTTATAGAAAGATGCTAACTACTAACCTGATCCTTCTCATTCCAGAAACTGCTCCTCGCAGGTCCCTGTGGTTACCTCTTCTCACCGCTTCCTGGGATGACTCCGTACAGGTGTCCTTCTACGTTCTCCTCCGCATCCAGTCTTCTCCGCAATCCTCTACGATCCGGAGTCCACGAACCAAATTTCTTCTTCGACAGCTTTCGCTGGAAGAGCGATACTTTTCTCGCTTGGCCTCAGATCATCTATTTCTCCTCTTGTTCCCAACTCCTTTGCTACTTCCTTCGCTTATTGTTGATAGTTTTTGTCAACATGTGACTATTATATGAAAATCTCATATAATATGATAGCGTATTGATTGGCTAATCGGACTCACCTGAGTCCAAGGAGGCATCTCATTCGCCCATCGCTCCGCATAACCAGTCAGCTGATGTTTTTGGCTCTGGTCGTAGCTTGGGTTAGCTTCGTCTAACTCCAACAAGGTTTTCGTGTCGGAGTGGGTACTCTCTCTCTCTCTCTCTCTCTCTCTCTCTCTCTCTATCTCAGTTCGACATTTCGCCATCACCTTTTGAGCTGTTTCTTGCTTGAGTTCCCTAATTCTCTAAACCTTTTTAATAAATCGAATCCCCGCTATCCCGCCCCACATCGTCGCAATTACATTTCTCACACATTCATCAGGCATACTCTTATTTAATAAACGAAATAGGCTATGGTCAATTTTTGGGAAATCAAGGGCTGTTTTCGGGGTGAAGGGAGGACGAGTCACTCTGCGGGACCTTCCTTTTAGCAATCTACCCGCTGCTGCATATTCGGGGCCCGATTTTCAACCAACCATTCAAAGTCCATAGTTTGGGACGGGGAAAAAGGAAAACCCACGTCACACATTATAAGATCCGTGTTTGCCCCAGATTCTTTGATCTACTTGCCACATCACGCCGTTTTTAAACTTGAAAACGGGAAACAAAATATACGCGTAGTATTTAACGGGAATCCGTATACCGACGGTACTGGGAAAAACTATTTCGCATGCAGCGTCTTCATTTGTTGATGGATTGTAAAGTTATTTCATGTTTTTGGAAATGCCAGAATCTTATCCACTAAATTACGTTGGGAAAATTAAGAAAAAATTGGTTTAAATGAATATACTAACATTATTGAGAAACTACAAATAAATCACAAAATCCCCCAACCTACTTTAGTGGATAATTTCTTTGCGTTTTCAAAAAGTTCACAAAGATGCAAATCCATCAAGAAATGACGATGCTGCATTTGCAATAAATAATGGAAGAATTTCGTGTTGACGACTTCCCGAACACGAAATTCTTCCATTATTTATATCAAATCCCACAAAAAACAAGCTTCACTTTTAAAAAAAGGGCGGCAATTACATAAGTCGTCTCTAGCATGATTAATACAGTAATATAAAATATTTTAATTAAAAAAAACAGTGAAATATAGCTGTTAGGCAAGTATAAATTTTTACCATGGCGAAAATTGAAATTTGAAAAAAAGTAAATATTAACACAAAAATTACTTGCCGGGCCCGTTGTATGCAATCGTATTAAATATAGCCGAATTTTTAACTTACAAGAAGCAACGCTTATATTGCAAGATAGCAACTTACACATGAATATTACGTGCCCGGCAAGTAATTTTTGTGTTACTATTTACTTTTTTCCAAATTTCATGTTTCGCCATGGAAAAACGTTATACTTGCCTAAGAGTTGGATTTTACTATTCTTTTTTTTTTAATTTTTTATATTACTGTATTAATCATGCTAGAGGCGACTTATGTACTTGTCGCCCTTATTTTACAAGCGAAGCTTGTTTTTTGTGGGATCTTAAAACGTTTCGTAAGAATATAGGAATTAAAACTAAACAATTGTTTTAACTAATTCAATATAACAAAACATTTTCCAATGTTCTCATCATTCCATAATGTAAAGCTTCAATTCCAGATATCAATTTATTAAACTATTGAATAAAATACAAAATATTACAATGATGGATTCTTATCGTAATTACACTTTTAGAGGCTTTAAGGGGATGCATTGAGCGACTCAAACACTCATTCAAGTTTATCTTCCAAATTATTAGGAATATGAACTTTTTTGTAGAGATTAAATTTATTCTTTTGACTATACTGAAGCGCGCTACAAACTCGATTTCTCAAATTTATAAAAAATAATTTTCATAAAAATTATGAATACTTGTAATTTTGTTGGTCATAATAATATTGAAAATTAGGCCTTGTAGCGCGCTAAAGAAAAGTTCTATGACTAATTTGAGACCAAGAAGAAACAAATATACCTAAAAATGTGGAAGATTTTTTTGAAAAACTAAATTAGATATTGAAAGACAAGTTTGACACTATTTTACGGACGGAGAAGTTTCACAGTGCGTTAGACAAGGACAAGCCTATTAGCTCTCTTCGTATAGAAGGGGTACCCACTCTCTCCCCACCATTTCCCGCTAAACAAACCAACTCTCCTACACACAGCAAGGTGGCTGGCTAACGCTGCCTGTCGGTGTGAATCCGTAGCGGAATGGAAGAACAAATAATTATTTGTAGATTTCAGGGTTAGGTTTTCGTATATCCGGCGTTGTACCACCCTTCCATATCATTTCAGGAGGCTACAGTAAAATTTTCAAAGTATTTTGTCATCTACAAGTCTCAAAAAACTTGAATTAGTTGACTAAAAATGATATGGAAGAGCGGTACAACGCCGGATATGCGAAAACCTAACCCTGAAATCTACAAATAATTATTTGTTCTTCCATTCCGCTACGGATTCACACCAACATGCAGCGTTAGCCAGCCACCTTGCTGTGTGTAGGAGAGCTGGTTTGTTTAGCAGGAAATGGTGGGGAGAGAGTGGGTACCCCTTCTAAAGCGAAGAGAGCTAATAGGCTTGTCCTTGTCTAACGCACTGTGAAACTTCTCCGTCCGTAAAATAGTGTCAAACTTGTCTTTCAATATCTAATTTAGTTTTTCAAAAAAATCTTCCACATTTTTAGGTATATTTGTTTCTTCTTGGTCTCAAATTAGTCATAGAACTTTTCTTTAGCGCGCTACAAGGCCTAATTTTCAATATTATTATGACCAACAAAATTACAAGTATTCATAATTTTTATGAAAATTATTTTTTATAACTTTGAGAAATCGAGTTTGTAGCGCGCTTCAGTATAGTCGAAAGAATAAATTTAATCTCTACAAAAAAGTTCATATTCCTAATAATTTGGAAGATAAACTTGAATGAGTGTTTGAGTCGCTCAATGCATCCCCTTAAACATAGTATTCAATGACTATTGAATTATATTTCTAACATTTTATACCCAAAATAACCCTAAAGTTCTTCGGTTTCAAAAAGTTGCTTCTAAATTTACCTCTAAATCCAACTTTTTCTTAGGTGTTACTCTCACTATCAATTTTTTATTATGGCTTTTTCTCTGGTAAACTAGTGCCAATTATATATTCTTTTGATTAATATAAACTGTAAAATATATACCAGTTAATGCAATAGAAGCCTATGTTTTTTAGGTATACTGCTTTCAGCTTCCTGAATTTACACACTGTATACTCTATTACATGTAAAATATTGCAATCATGAACTCTTTTCATATTTTCAGATCTACATGATATTGTTATAGTTTTCATTAACTATTTGATTTATATTTCTAAAATTTAATGCCCAAAATGACCTACAAGCCCTTCGCTTTCAAAGGATTTGCTTAGAAATTCATCCCTATTTCTACCGTTTTCTTAACTGTTACTCCCAATATCAACTATGAATCAGGGCTCTTCTGCAAAGAAACTAGTGCTATTTGTATTTTGTTTTCATTAATATAAACTAAAAAATACACAAACTAATGCAATGGAGCCTCTTTTTTTCAGATATACTGCTTTCAGTTTCCCAAATTTATTCACTCTATATTCTATCGCATGGAAAATATTAAACTGATGACTTCTTTTCATTGTTTCATTTCGAGATGATGTTATCATTGTATTTATTATTTAATTGACTTATGTATTTCAAAGAATTTATGCCAAAAATCACCTACAAGCCTTTCATTATCAAGAATTGGCTTCCAATTTTTTTAATTTCTCCACCTTTTCCTTAGGGTTAACTTTCACCATTAACTTTGCTTTATGGCTCTTTCTATGGCAAACTGGTATCATTTCTGACTTCTTTTATTTAATATTACAGTTCAAACCTGCACAATGACACAATAAATACATTATTATAATTCAATCTGATATAAAATCTCCCTAAGTACCAAAAACTATATTACATACTATATTATAAAATTCAATATTATAATTATAAAAAATTAAATTTGGATAATTTTTTTCGAGATACTAATAATTTCTTTCTGCTCTAATTAGGGAAGCGTAGATAAATATTTGGTTTTAATACTTTTTTATATTATAATTGAATATTAAGTAACGATTAGCAAATATTCATCTACTTTTCATTAATCGTAGTAATAAGAAAGTTTTATTGTCTCCTGGAAAATTGTTTTTATATATGATATAACCTATCGGAGAGTTAAACTCCATATCAGTTTAAAGAAAAAAAAAGTTAAACATGCATTTTGTTAATGATTTCAATACCTGGAAGTATAGCATATGATTTCAGATATCTTAACAATTTCTTACAACTAATATGTTCCTGATAATCATCAATGCACATAAATATTGAAAGTATACTTCTCCTTGGCACAGTATTGAAAATATGTAAATATTAATCTTACTTTATCCACTTATCCAGTCAGCTCTATCCTCAATAATGAAAATAGAAATCTTCTATTTTAATTTATCTGAAAAAGAAATTTCACAAAGTACCACAAAGCATATAATCTCCTGAATTCTAAAATATTATGTTTTACTTATCTAATAATTATCGAATCCTTATGTCATTATTTTTCAAATTTATTTATCATTTTTAAAATTAAACACATTCTCTAACATAACAATGAACAACCTCACTGTATTAAATATATATAACCTTACATTACAATTGACAGTTAACAAGTCGCCGGATTAGTTATATCGATTTTATTTGATATTTCACAACCATGATTTTGTCGCGTTGAGTTTAACCGGTTGGCGGCGCTGAGAAAAAATGACGTCATTTTCCTCTTAGCGGTCAACTTCAGCCCGAGACATACATACATTCTGACTGAAGAAGAAGATTATGAAGAAGAATCTTAATTTTCGATATACAGGGTCTTTTCCTAACGGCGGGACATATGAGATTTCGTGTTATTTGACTATAGTACTTTTTACTATAGTAAAATTACTATTTTCCGTTTAATTTAATTATTAAACGTAGTCACCAAGATTATTTAATTAAAATGATATTTATAATGAATAATAGAAGCAATTAAACTAAATTAACCATTAAAGCTTAACTAACTACGCTTTCATTAATTATGTTAATGTACAGTAAATGCTTCAATGCTATAGTCAAATAACACAATCCTATGTCCCGCTGTTAGGAAAAGACCCTGTATATATAGAGCTAACTGGGTATGATATCTCTGGATTGCGTGAATCGATTTTGATGTTCATAGGCTCAAATGAAAGCTTGTTCAAAACTATCTTAAGAAAAGCTTTACTTGAATCATGACAATGAATTATTCATGAAGATAATTCGGTTTGAAAATTGGGACAGCCGAACTAACTGTATAAGAGTATAGTGCTCGACGGCGGTATAGACATGTCTTTATCTACTTTTGTATGTACTTGCCGTCGAGACACTACCGTGTCTCTTGATGCAGCATCGTCATTTCTTGATGGATTTGCATTTTTGTGGACTTTTTGGAAACGCAAAAAAATTATCTACTAAAGTACGTTGGGAGATTTTGTGATTTATTTGTTGTTTCTCAATAATGTTAATATATTTATTTAAACGAACAATTTTTTTTTCATATTGTGTTAATTTTTCCAACGTAATTTAGTAGATAAGCTTCTGGCATTTCCAAAAACTTGTAATAACTTTACAATCCGTCAACAAATGAATACGCTGCATGCGAAATAGTTATTGCCCTGTAACGTCGGTATACGGATCCCCGTTAAAGTAGTATTCTAGTTGTTTGGGTCGAAATTTTTTTGTTTTTTTTTAATATTTGGATAGTATACCAACATGAGAATATGGTGTATAAATTTTAAAACCAATATTCAAAATATTAACAAAGATATATCATATTTGAGAGCGCCGTATAATTGAACGCTGCAAGATGCGCGAAAGCTGCTAACGGTTATTCTTCACTATTATTATTCATCACCTTTAAAATTTCTTGGAGTTTCGTATACCTTTTGATATACGAAAGGATATAACCAGATATACCCGTGTTTGACACGTATGAAGATATCAAGGGCTTGTTGTACAATGAGCGACAGAAATGGCGTCCATTAATGCGTTTAGGAACTGTGTTTTAGAATCATTCACTGTATACTCTATTCTGCTAGGCGGAAATAGGGGAATGGAACGCAATAACTATAGTAGTTCGTCTATCTCGCTTTAAATGCTTGAGTGCGAGAGAGAGAGAGAGAGCTTTATACGGCATAGCAGGGCAAGCCAGGCGTCCCAAGGCTTATTTCTATCTATGCCATTGCCTATGGCTATTTCTCTCACTCGGTAAGAATCATTCGTCCGTCCTTGTTTAGGTCAGTTCTACGCCAATGGATACTCTCTAAAGAAGATTTCATCAAGCGACACCATTGAAGACTGCGATTAAAGCGGGGATTTTAAAATAGTTTGCACCTGTCACTGTCAAACGTCAGTATGAAAAATTATTGTTGCTTACAGCGCGTTTGGTGCAATTAATATTATAAGTTTGGATTTTTACGTGATATTCTGTATAATTCACACGCACACACACACACACATATATATATATATATATATATATATATATATAAACAGGGTGTCCGGTTAACTATAGCCAATCCGGGATATTCGGATAGAGGGTGAAATTTCGAGTAAAAAAGTTCGAAACACTTTGTGGCTAGCACCCTTTATTAAAAAGTTATTAGCGATTAAAGATCCTCAGTTTTAATTGGATTTGCTTAGACGGAGGATTCTATTGGTCGCATTGTTAGCCCATAAACGCTAAGATTCAGTAAAAGTTAATACTAGTGCAAACACAAGGGCAGTGGACACACCCACTTGAGCCTGTATAGTGACCGAAAGCCGAGCGACCGAGTCTCGAGAGCGAGCGTCATAAAAACAATGAAAACATAAACACTCTTGACAATAGTCGCGAGCAATAATTTAAACTTTTATAATTTTCAAGTAAGAAGTTGATAATTATCATTTTTGAATTGTATGTATTTTTACGATGAAAATGAGTCCAAACACAATATAATTACGCTAATTTTAGAGTATAACAGTTTGAATTAATTAATAATGTCGCTAAAAAAGTCATAATTATATCGCGCTTGGACTTATTTTCACCATAAAAATATGAACAAATCAGAAATAAGAATTAGAAATTTGATGAAACACAATTGCAAAAGTTAAATTTCTCTTTGTTTAATGTAATGTGTTTACGTTTTTCTGTTTTTTAAATCGAGGCCTATTGTTGAATGAATAGCCTTGGGAGCTCGATAATTCTACGCGCTTGATCGGCAGAGGAAAGGGGGAATCGGGGTAATGAAATTAAGACATTTATAAGAAATTTAACTTTTGCAATTGTATTTTATTAAATTTCGAATTCTTATTTCTGATTTGTTCATATTTTTATGGTGAAAATAAGTCCAAGCGCGACATAATTATGCCTTTTTTAGCGACATTATTAATTAATTCAATCTGTTAATTATACTCTAAAATTGGCGTAATTATATTGTGTTTGGACTCATTTTCATCGTAAAAATACATACAATTCAAAAATGATAATTATTAACTTTTTACTTGAAAATAACAAAAGTTTACATTTTTGCTCGCAACTATTGTCAAGAGTGTTTATGTTTTCATTGTTTTTATGACGCTCGCTCTCGAGACTCGGTCGCTCGGCTTTCGGTCACTACCACAGGCTCAAGTGGGTGTGTCCACTGCTCGTGTGTTTGCATTAGTATTAACTTTTACTGAATCTTAGCGTTTATGGGCTAACAATGCGACCAATAGAATCCTCCGTCTAAGCAAATCCAATTAAAACTGAGGATCTTTAATCGCTAATAACTTTTTAATTAAGGGTGCTAGCCACAAAGTGTTTCGAACTTTCTTACTCGAAATTTTACCCTCTATCCGAATATCCCGGATTGGCCATAGTTAACCGGACACCCTTAATTTACTTTTAATTTTTTAAACCAATAAGTTATTGTCATTATAGAAGAAACTCATTTAAATATAAGAATATACTGATTTCCACTTATGTAACTTTCTTGTAAATATAACATAATTGTAATTAATAAAATTCACTCATTTATTAATCAGACTAAGAAGAGTTATTTCTTTTAAATTTTGACATATATTGAATAATATCTTAAACACACACTTAACTAATTATTATTATGGAAATATTTTTATAATCGTTACACATTGATAATAATATATCTGAATATCCTTCAATTTAAAATATCAGTTACATTGAAGAAATCTTGATGAATGGTCATGAAGAGTTCGTGGCTCAGTGGCTAGATCGCTGCCTCGAAGATTAGCTCAAGTGCTTTTGTCGGTGGTTCGAGCCCCGCGGGAGTCCTTTTTTTTCATTTTACAAGCATTACTATTTCTTTTTGTAATTTTTTGGATTCTTTGGAAGCAGTAGCAATGCTTCCAAAAAATTACAAAAAGAAATAGTAATGCTTGTAAAATGAAAAAAAGTATCTCCCGCACGGCTCGAACCACCGACAAAAGCACTTGAGCTAATCTTCGAGGCAAGCGATCTAGCCACTGAGCCACAAACTGTTCATGACCATTCATTAAGATTTCATCAATGTAACTGATAATTTAAATTGAAGGATATTCGGATATATTATTATCAATGTGTAACGATTATAAAAATATTTCCACAATAATAATTAGTTAAGTATGAGTTTAAGATATTATTCTATATATGTGCCCATAATTATGAAAGTGGTCTAAGTCATATATTTCTTGTTTCGAGATATTTCATGAATCGCATTGGAATAAATTAAAAAATATTTTTACATTATGCGACATTTTAATTTATAATTTTATTAGTCTTGATTAATGGAAATTTATTATAGATATGAAATTTTGTGTGAATTTCATAAGAAAATGTTTTTTTTAAAGCTTGAATTGACTTAGACCATTTTCAAAATTAACTGAATGTCCTATAGTTGACTTAAAGTAATGAAAAATTGTGATTTTTACTTGAAACAACAACTTTAACGAAATAATTCATAAACATTTACTAACCATTTTTAAAAAGTAATCCATTTTTATCATAATTTCGAGTTTTTAAGATTTTTAAAATGTTCCTGAAAAACTGGAGGGATGTATGGTAGTAAACACATAAGATCTTTATGTTTTTCTTCCGTCACTGGTCTAGTGGTGTTGTATAATGGAAGTAATTGAATATTTTCGTACATTTTTGGTCTTCCTCTTTTAGGTGAAAGATCCAAAACTTGGAATTCAGAATCATCTAAAGAAGTGTTATAAAACATTTTATAATGTTCATTTTTCAAGAATCTCATCCATTGAATTTTTAGCCAAGAGACAGATTCGCCCGCGGTATTTTTCACTCTTCTTGTTATTGATTTTTCAAGTGAGTTCGTTGAAGTAAAGTCCGGCTGCGACATTCGTTTGATCGAAAATGTATTTCTTTTTCTACAATTTTCGATCAATTCATAGTAATGTTCAGGATTGTATATGTAATTTGCTTTTTTGATTTTCATCTCTATTAAACCAAAATCACGGTCATTCGGTAGAAACGAATGACCCGATACCAAAAATTTGTGGTCTATCGTTTCGATATTATTATTCGATGACTGGGCAATTTTCAGCCTTGTCAATGCTACTTTAATGTTGTAATTTTGGCCTGAACAAGCATCAACAAAGGCTATTACGTGTTTTAGGGAAGCCAAGATATGCTCTATATGCGCTAAAATGCACGATGCTACTTCCTGTGCACCTCTTGAAGCTGTTATTTCATCCCATACATACATTTTGACATTGTTATCATGGAAATTATGGAAACCCAAGTTATATACGTACACTGCAGGCCAAAAGTTTAGGACCACCTGACAAAATTTTCAGAATGACATGCTCTTCTTTATGTGCGAGTGGTTTAGCAGCCTTAGGAGTTAAAAGAAATTTAAGAATACCATTCGAAAGCTTATAAAATTCCGCATCCAACCATAATGATTTGATCTAAAAAAATCCAATAGATGCCTATATTATAGAATAGAGATATCATACAATTTTTTATGTCTCTTTATATATGGATACTCAATTTCAATGACTTGCACCAGGTATAGTAATAGTCTTACAAAATTGAAACTTAAGTATGTGAAAGCTTGAAACTTAAGCTTTCATTTAAGACTAAAAACATATATAAATTGTTATTTGGTCCGCAGTTATTTGACAATTAGTCGAGCAGTGTGCGACCAGCATTTTGTCCGGAAAACATCTGCTCGCTAAGCTCTAAGAACAAATGCAGGTCGGTATAAGTTATGAGTGCCAAATGGGTACAACTTTTAATTTTTTTTATTTTTATTATTAACAATACTATGTGTTCCAATTCAATCAATAAAAGTATAAATGTGTTAATTGTATTTAAACTTTCATTGATTTATTTGAAACCGTAGAATAGTTGTTAATCAAATGAAAGAAAAGTTAAACGTGGTTCCCCCTTGTTGCACCCATAATTTATACAGACCTGAATTTACTTCAAGAGCTCAGCGAGCAGATGTTTTACGGGAAAAATGGTGGCCGAACACTGCTTCATTAATTATGTAATAATTGCGGACCTAATAAGAATTTATAAACGTTTTTGGACTTGCATGAAAGCTAAAGATTCAAGCTTTCACCTACTTGAATTTCAAATGCCTCAGACAATTATTCTGAGCGGTGCAAAGAATTGAAAATTGATATCAATAATTAAAGAGACGTCGAAAATGTTGTCATGCTCCTCTCCTTGAATACAGACACCCATTAGATTTTCTTAGGTCAAATTAATGCAGTAGGATGCGGAATTTAATAAGCTTCACGACGATATCCTTACATTTGTTCTACCTCTTAGAGTTGCCAAACTACACGCACTTAAAGGAGAGCCTGTCTTTTTCACAATTTTACCAAGTGGTCCTAAACTTTTGGCCTGCAGTGTAGATGTTTCGCTTATAATAGGCTAAGGAAACAGACAGTTTAGGATACGGAAGTGCTTTTTGCAAATCAAATAAGAATCCATAATATTCCCTCGAATTTTCTTTTGCTCTCTTTTGGTCCTCTGCAAGACAGTTCCTAGCTCGTTCGGCATTTTGTAAATGTTCATCATGCCTTTCTCTAAGATGTAATTTCTCTTCCTCATTATTGCAAGCTTCGATTTTTCCTTTGAGTAAACACATTTTTGGCATGTGTCTTTTCGAGGAGCATGGAAATTTAAGTTAAATTCAGTGTTAAATATTTTCCTGTAAATCCATTCTTTAACAAAGGATTGGTTATTTTCTTCACATTTCTCTACATACAGACTATACATTTTTCGAATATCTAATTCAGGACTCAAATATTTTAGAGCAGGAGTGTGACGAGCTCAGGTATAGTGACTCTCGTATGCTGGGAAACTTAAAATATGCTCTCGTACAGCATTTATCTTAATTTCGTCTGTTTTTCGCGAAGATCCAGGCATCTTACCACGACGATCAGTTCTAGGAGTTTCAGCATTCAGAGCACGAGTTAACCGCCCTACAGAAATTTTATAGGTGTCTAAAAAAAACTTTCTGCAAACAGACACTACTTCTGACTTATTGCTTCTTGACAGAAAATACTTGTAGCTGCATTTTCTCATGGGTCTTTCAAAAGTTCTGGGCCGCCTTTGTTTTATTAATTGATGATGAACTGTAGTACACAGGTATAGATTCTGGGTGTCAAAATCTTTTAGTTTCCAGAAATTATCAAAATTAGATTTTCTTTCATTATACTCTACGCGATCTGAACATTTTTTTAAGCAAAAGAAATCCTTATTTTCAAAAATTTTGGCACTCACAAGTCTTGATTTTTTCGTCGTGTATTCTTCGCCACTATTTCTCTTAATTTTTCTAATATTTTGTGCGTAACTATCTTCATTTCTTGCCCGTTTTCTTTTCTTATCTTTTTCTATCTGCACTATTTCTATTGTTTCACCTTGCATCATTTCTGGGGTTTCTAAATTTACAGTGATGTCTTGGTATGATTTATCTGATGATGATAATTGCCTTATTCTTTTCCATTTCTTGGAAGTATTACGTGGTCGTATAATATCTGCAGATCATTATATTATCACATCACATTATATTATCCGAATATTTACATATTCACATAATAAGTACGTTGTCATTAACTTACCTGTAGCGCTATCTGTTGACATAGTAGCAAAATATATAAACTATTTGCCGCCAATGATATAAGTTCCGGAGTGCCCAACTGGATTATATTGTTAGATAAACCGGAATGAATTGGCATTTCTGTTATTCGATTGTCATTTAAAGTAGTTCAATAACGCGACAAAGAGGGCTACGCGGTATTTTCAAGTTATGTTTATATAGTTTCTTTAAATTGTTGACTTAGACCACTTTCATAATTAACACTAAATAAATTCCGTATAACGTTGTAATTACAACTACTATCTAAAGGTTCATTTTTGACGATATCGTAAAAATTACATTGAATAAATTTAGTTTAAAATCATGTCGTGTGAAATAAATGATAAATTCATTTTTTTTTTTTACTTAAACCACCTTTATAATTATGGGCACATATGTCAAAATTTAAAAGAAATAACTCTTCTCAGTCTGATTAATAAATGAGTGGATTTTATTAATTAAAATTATGTTATATTTACAAGAAAAGTTACATAAGTGGAAATCAGTATATTCTTATATTTAAAAATGAGCTTCTTCTATAATGACAATAACTTATTGGTTTAAAAAATTAAAAGTAAATTAACATATATATATATATATATATATATATATATATATATATGTGTATATGTGTGTGTGTGTGAATTATACAGAATATCACGTAAAAATCCAAACTTATAATATTAATTGCACCAAACGCGCTGTAAGCAACAATAATTTTTCATACTGACGTTTAACAGTGACAGGTGCAAACTATTTTAAAATCCCCGCTTTAATCGCAGTCTTCAATGGTGTCGCTTGATGAAATCTTCTTTAGAGAGTATCCATTGGCGTAGAACTGACCTAAACAAGGACGGAGGAATGATTCTTACAGAGCGAGAGAGATAGCCATAGGCAATGGCACAAATAGAAATAAGTTTTGGACGCCTGGCTTGCCCTGCTATGCCGTATAAAGCTCTCTCTTTCTCTCGCACTCACGCATTTAGAGCGAGATAGACGGACTACTATAGTTATTGTGTCCCATTCCCCGTTCTCCGCCTAGCAGAATAGTTTATACAGTGAAGAATCCTAAAACGCGGCTCCTAAACGCATCAAGGGACGCCATTTCTGCCCGTCATTGTACGCACTGGGGTTCGACGATTAGTGCGATGATGAAAGTTCTGTTATCCTAACTTTAAACGCATGTTTCTCGAAACCACGTTTTCTCGGTTGGCCCGAGGCATAACAGATATTGTATTGAACTTATCGGGCTGAAATTTTTTCAGGTTTTTCTACACATCTGTAATTCTGGCAGGAACTAGAAACATTATTTTTTATCCATTATTTTTCAATTTACAACCCAATTTAAACTAAAAAATCGTACTTTTTCTTTCGAAGTCCGCCATTTTGTTATTTTTCAACCAGATTAATTTTTTCTAGTTCCGGCCAGAATGACAATCCTACTGAATAATAATCCGTTGCATTTTTTGGTTTCCGATTACCCTAACTGGAAATACCTATGGGGCCAGCAGCACATGTTATTTTTCACCTACTTTGACCCCATATAATTTAAATAAAATATAGCAAAAATTAAAAAAAATATATTTTATATAATTCAATATAGTATTAATAACATAAAATTTTCAGATTTTTTGCATTTCATTTAGGTAGTCAAAAAAATTCCCAAAAAATACCCTGCAAAACTGATCGATTTACTAGACTACTACCTTAACGCGTCTGCTATAACTAAAAATGGTCTATTGTTTGACGATGTACTTTTAGTGGCCCCAAAGTTACAAAAGGACAATACGTACATCCTTATGAATTGGAGTGAGTTTTGTTTCGTTGGCGTAACCGATATTGTCAATATGTTTCGCCAAGTTCTAATCCGTCTAGAAGATCGGAAGTTTCAATCTATTCTGTGAAGAGGCGTTCATGAAAACTTGCAGAGCTATCAACTAAATACAGTGACGTATGGTACTGAAACCTGCTCCTTTTCTGGCTTCTTGCATCATACAAGAGCTTGTCAATTGTTATGTCAATGATTATCCTGACGCTAAGAATATATTACTTCATTCAATTTATGTCGACGATATTTTTTTTAGCTCTAATAGCCGCAAGCATTTCCATGATATAAAGATTCAATTGGTTAAATTGGTAGCGAAAGATAAATTTGATTTAAGTAAATGGGCTTTTAACTCAGGAAGATTTAACTCTAGCGACGTAGTATTGAGCTTCAAGAGTGAGAAACTTACAAAAACTAGTAAGGTTTTAGACATCTTGTGATACTCACTCTGACTCCTTTCGATTCACTACATCACCTTCGCCATATTTTCAAGTTGACCAAGCGTGTCTTTCTTTCCGGGATCGCTAAAATATACGATCCGTTGGACTGGATTTCGCCCTTCACAATAGTTCTTAAGCAAATAATGCAGTCAACTTGGCTACTGAAGATCAGTTGGGATGATAACGTTCTGATCCTTTGCGGTCAAAATGGATAACTCATTATTCTCAGATAGATGAGTTTGCTCAAATCAAAATACATCGTTGGAATGGTCAACTTGAGAGGAATCAGACAAGCTAGAGCTATTCGGTTTTTGTGGCGCTTCTAATTCGTCATACAGTATTGTAGTAGACTCCAAGTTCACCATTGAACAAATTCAAACCTTTGTTAGTTTGGTGATGGCAAAATCCAAGGTCGCACCTCTAAAAGCAGTCTCTATAGTACGCCTCGAACTGGTGACAGCTGCATACCTATCTAAATTGTTTCTACACATAAAGTCGTCGATTACTGATACCACCCAAAATATATTTTGATTCTACGATTGTCAAATTGTGTTGGCTTGGATAGCTAAACATTCATCTAATTGGAAGGTGTTTGTGGCCAATCGAGTGTCACTTATATAGTTAAATCTTGCCAGAGGCTGGCTGGTTGGTCTTAAATAAATATGAAGTTGAATCCTGTTGGGTTTAATTACCCAAAAAGAAATTATTAATCTTGAAATTATTTATATTCAGGAAACCCAACTCTGCATCAAGGAAAAGGAAAAGATATTTTAACACTGTAATTAGGATTAAGAATCTATTTATTTGACTCTATATATTTTAGGGAGAAAACTCCACGAACTCGATAGAGAAAACCCTGTTCACCAACCTTATTACTTCAGGGAAAAAACCCACGAACTATGTGGATAACCCTTCACAGCGAATATCCACCTTGCACAGCAGTTTCTATTGGTCAGATCACAATGTTTGAACTCATATGGTCACCCACGAACTTGGTGTTTGAACCATTCACAATGTTTTACGCACAGTATGATTAATTACAATTGTTTGTAACACTAAATGGATCTTCGAATTCGGAAGAAGTCACTCCTCCGTAGAAAAATTGTGCTTGTCCTCGCGCTCTAGGTCTCCTGATATCTCCTTCCCCTCTGGTCACGTGACGAGTCCTTGTGACCTGAACTAGGAGGTGGTATTAAGAGAAGGCCCAAGACGGTGGTGACTCCACGCGATCATCGATACATATTCAATCGCACCATCGCTTCTCTCACACATTCTGACAAGCAAACGTGCATATTCAACTACAACAAATTCTGTGGACCTTAATTCACGTGGAATTGGCCCTGGTCAATTCATACATCGCACACTTTGGTTGGAAAGACCCTCATTGATTAAAGAGAATCTCATCCTTTACCATCAACTATTTATAAAACAGAAGAGGAAACAAAGAATTCGTCGGCAAACAATAGTCATGTTACTCTTGATTTACCGTCATTTCTTTACAATTATTCATCCTGGACCAATTGAATTCGTGTTGTTGGCTATATCTTGAGTTTCATCGGGCGAGCCAGAAAACAAAACCTTTGTACATATTTTTATTTGACGGCTCCTGAATTACGTGCAGCCACCCTATAAATTGTGAAAGTAATTCAAACTACTGCTTTATCGCTAGATATATCTACATTAACTAGGGAAAAGCAACTTCCCTCAAGTTCTCGTTTAATTTCGCTTTCGTCATTTTTAGACTCATAAGGGATTTTCCGTGTCGGTGGACAACTGCAGCATTCTTTTCTGTTTGACAGAGTCAAACAATCCCATAATTTTGTTAGATAATTTCACATCTGAGTTGCTTATTTGTTACATATACATTACCACCTTTCATGGTGGAGTTCAACTCACATTATCCGTATTGAGGTAAGATTATTGGATAATCAGCGCGCCAAAAGCAGTCAAGCGCTTGATTCATAAGTGTGCAACTTGTGCACGTCAACGTGCCAAAATGGATGAACAATTTATGGGATCTCTTCCTACTGCTCGTGTTACTTGTAGTCACATTTTCGACCACACCGGCCTTGATTATGCGGGTCTCTTCTTAGTGAAACTAATCAGGGTCGAAACACAAAATCGATCAAATGCTATATCGCAGTTTTTGTTTGCATAGCTAAGCGTGCAAATCATCTCGAGCTTGTTTCTAAATATGACACTGAGGCCTTTCTCACAGCTCTATCTTAATTTTCATCACGCCGTAGTAAACCCTGTGTTATTTACTCAGACAATGAGTTAAATTTCCCAGGTGCAAATGCTGAGGTAAAACGCGCTTTCAAAAGATCTTTGACTGATGCTCAATCTAAAAATATCGAACCACTACATAACTTCGAGTGGAAATTCATTTCCGTGCCTACTCCATATTGGGGTGGATTATGGGAGAGTAGCGTTCAAAGTGTGAAGAATTATCTTAGACCCATTCTGGGCAATTTTCTTCCTACTTTCGAAGAAATGACAACAAAAATCTGCCGCATAAAGTGTGTTTATATTCAAGGCCAATAATTCAGTTATACAATAATTTTGAGAGCATTGAATGTCTCACACCAGGATAATTCTTGGTTGGACGATCCCTACTGGCATCACCAGTTTTCTGTTCTAAATTTTAAGGAATCTACGCTCTGCCAGTGGCATAATATTGTATGATTTACTGAGATGTTTTAGAGAAAATGGTGTTGGGTGAATGTTTGCATTCGCTCCAGACACGCCGTAAGTGGCTAATCAAAAACAACGATTATGAAGAAGGTGACATCGTCAAAACGAGATCCCAAATAATCCACCACGTATATGATCTTTGGGTCGAATAATTTGATTATTATCGGATTCAGATTCAGTTGCTAGTGTGGCTGTTGTACAGACCTCTAATAAGCAAATCTAGCGTAGTCTGACACAACTTTATAGATTACCGGCATAACCAAGTATTGACTATTGTCAATCAAATAAATTACGATCTTTGATTAAGATTTAATCTTCTCATTTTGTTTTGTTTTTATTTTTGCGCTATTCGTGGGCAATTATTTGTAAATATTTTAGCACATTACAAGTATAAACACTCATCTGAGCTACACACACTTTAGCACATCGGTGCATATAAACTCTATTTTGAGTAAAAGGCAGTCTTTTTTCTGCAAACATCATTTTCGTTTTTGGAGTACACACTCCCATACACCAACGTCTTTCAGAAATTTTTAGATTGACGCAAGAGCGTTAATGGGGGGGGGGGGGGGAGGATTTATTGGAGATCGGAGGTTGGTTGGTGTGATCGGTCCGGGATTCTCAGGCTGCCTTGCTCCGGCGTGCTCGCCGTCTTTCTTCCACACTCCCCACTTTGGCCCAACGCCGCCAAATGGTCACCTCGCGAAGCTTTATCTTGCTAGCAAAATTTTACCCGTGCAGTGTTTAGGTCCGCGAGCCGCGCCAATTCTTTCTCTTTATCCATAATTCGAAGCCAGGGCCTTACTCCTATTAATCATTTCGTTAGACAGGTCTCGATTACTCGACCTAGTACTTTGTTCCTATTTATCCATTTTTTTACACAGCTCTCGAATACTCGAAGCTAAGGTCGTGCTCCTATCTATCCTTTTCGTTATTACAGTGCTCTTAGCACTATGGTATTATACGATTTAGGGACCTCTTTCTTTTAGATTATAAATATCTTATGTGCGTATACCATTTTGGTTGCGCAGTCTTATTCCTATCCTTCTCTCCTTAACTTTCTTGACTTCCTTTTGGAAGCCATACCAGGTCAAATCTGACACAATGCCGTTTTTAATTTTTGATAAGAAACGCCACAAAATTAAGAATAATTTTTTTTATTATCATAGATTATTATTCATAGTTTTTGTACGCTCTTAAGTACGAGAAGATTCAAGATAAGTTACTAAATACTTCTGCTTTCCTTTTTATATTATTACGATTTTCTTAGCGAATTGGTAAATATTTGATTTTGGTGAACATATTATTTTCTAATCACTGCATATAAATTATAATCCGGTCTATCTGTGGATTGATTTTATTGGCAAGTCTGTTTAGGCAGACACTATGCAAAAAGTATTTTGCGAAAACTATGGACAATCTATGGCATATAGAAAATATTATTCTTAATCTTATGGCTTCTCCTTTCATAAAATAAAAAAATGCTTATTTACTCGTAAAGGTATCCCTGAAGCTCTCCATTTACATTGAAATTTCTGGACAAAACTATGGGAGCTTTCCAATCAACACAAAAGTTAACACAGCATGAAACATGTCGACATAAGTGCTTTTTGGTATCGCCACAACACAACAATGTTTGACACAGTAAATTAGATGAGTCCGCTGCGTTTTATCGAAAATATTAATTGTTTTAATTTTAAAGTCGCGCTTTTTAAATAGTTGGTATGCCATCTTACAAATTTAAAGTTAATGCTTAGTAGAAGTGGGGTGGATGAGTTGATTATAGTTGATTAGCTATATAAAGAATATAGATTTAAATGTTACCTAGAATCTTTTTTGGCTATATGGAAGAAATGGACGAAAGCGAGCAACATTAGAAATGTTGATAATAAATAAAATTTTTTTTACTGAAAGCAGTAACAGCGAAAGCTTTAATGAAGAAAGCATCACACACATAAGCAGCATTAATAATATAAACGATTTTTTTTTTAAATGATGATGATGTGTAGAAGTTTTATTCAATTTAATCAAATATTTATTTTGTGGACGCAAGCGACAAAAAGTAAACAATTTTTTTATCAATATCGATTCTTGGTCAGACGATGAAATTAAATCTCATTTTAGATTAAGTCGGGCTACCACTACATCCTTAATTGGTATATATTACGCATTTGTTAATTCTTAAATTATATACAGGGATTGCTATTTAATTCGCCCTAAAGCATAGATACAAAAAAATATATATATCTTTATGAAAGATATTCAATTTTTGCATAGGACATTTTCGAAACATTTTGTTATTTGCTTTCAGAAAGGTAATGTGCAAAAATTGATTATTTCTTACAGTTAAAAATGCACTTCGTTTTGTACATATTTCCTGAGGCGTTTTAAGTGTCAGATCCTGGATTGTCGAATGCGAGTATAAATGGCAAGCAGCCTATCACAAGAATTGCCATTTGTAAAAGTATTAATAGATAGGTCGCTGATGACAACAATTAGGCGCACCAATGATATCGCAGGGGAGACCCGCCAAAAACGACGGCAGTGACGATATAAGAACGATATCGATAACTCGTCACTTCTCTCTTGATCAATCAACGAATGAGAGTCTTCTTATAAAGTCTTGGATCACCAATGCGATAGAAACAGCGATTATTTAGACAAATATTATATTTAATATTATAAGTGAAATTTACATAATTGGGTCAGTATAACCTGTTAAAATTTAAATGTAAGATTATAACAAAATTGAGTAAGATATATTATCCCCCAATAAATAAAAAGAGTTTGAATAAACAGATCCCGTGTTATAAATTTGTATTTAGAAGGTCGATTTCAGACACCATAGCGGGCAGACGTGTTATTATTGTTATCGTGTTGCCTCACGTAGAGGCTGGTGGATTAGTTTTACACAGATCTCTTTCTACATTGTACTCGTACAAATTTATTAATTAAATTTTATTGTGCTGACCACTACTAACTAATACAATTACTTTAACTGCTTTTACAGTTCGCAGTTTTTCTTTTTTGTTTACATTGTTATGTCCTAAGTTATGTAGTAAACTCAGGAACAGTTTTTGTAGTGGGCTCCAGTGTCCGCTGCCTACCAGCTAGTAGTAGTTGTACGAAATTCGATGGAGGATTTTTGTTTTGAGCGATAACACTTAGTTGAGTAAACTTCGATGAATTTTAATGGTTTTTATTTATTAACCGTAAAAAGTATAAGAGAGCCTTGCAAGACTGTTCTTGCTGAAAGTACAATTAGTACTTGCTTAACGGGATCCCTCAAGCCCTCTGTAGCCAACATTACGGAACGAAAAACGAGGGAGAATTGTCCAGCGCTATTTTTCAATCGATTTCAATGTTATTGGGCTTGTTGGAATCGTTTGGACTCGCACTTTATCATAAATAAAGCCGCATTTTCCAAAAGACGTAAAGAAAATAAAATTGTTTAAAAAATCGCATTAATAATATTTAAACGTAAAACAAATCGAAAAATCGGGCTTCTTTATGACGAGGTGCCAGACCTAACGATTCCAACAATCCCAAAACATTGAAATCGGTTGAGAAATAGTGGCGTACCATTGTTCCGCGTTTCTGAGGTGGACGAAAACCAAAAATTTTTAAGAAGGAAGCTAGGCTTCCACCCCTTTCGCGGCTCACGCTAACGTGTTCCCCCACTCCAGCATCGAAACTTACTGCGAAGCTTTCCTCATATTTACGCTATTCCCCTATCTGTAGCTATACACATATAAATACCGCTAACATAATGTTGAGAACATTTCATTTCGCCGATATAATGAAATTGCTAAAAATACAATTATCATTTTGAAATAAAATTGTAGAAAAGGAGATTTCGTAATGCTTGAAATATAGGGCATACGGCGAAACGCGGGACAATAGTACAGTCGTATTTTTCAAAAGAATTTGATGAGACTAGTAATGATTAAAGCCATTCTTCATGTAGATTTTCTTAAAGAGCTCGCATTTTCGATAAAGCTTATAGTTTTTCAGCTATGAACGATTGAAGTTGCACGGCGCACAAATACATATTTCTTCTCTCGCGTAGATCAGCTGTTGCGCACGTCCATCTTCAATCGTTCATAACTGGAATACTATAGGCTTTATCGAAAATGCGAGCTCTTTAGTACAATCTACATGAAGAACGGCTTTAGTTATGACTAGTCTCATCAAGTTCTATTGAGAAATATGCCTGTACCATTGTCCCGCGTTTCTCCGTATGCCCTATATTTCAAGCATTACGAAATCTCCTTTTCTACAATTTTATTTCAAAATGATAATTGCATTTTTAGCAATTTCATTATATCGGCGAAATGAAATGTTCTCAACATTATTTTAGCGGTATTTATATGTGTATAGCTACAGATAGGGGAATAGCGTAAATATGAGGAAAGCTTCGCAGCAAGTTTCGATGCTGGAGTGGGGGAACACGTTAGCGTGAGCCGCGAGAGGGGTGGAAGCCTAGCTTCCTTCCTAAAAATTTTTGGTTTTCATCCACCTCAGAAACGCGGGACAATGGTACGGCTCTATTTTTCAACCGATTTCAATGTTTTTGAGCTTGTTGGAATCGTTAGGTCTGGCACCTCGTCATAAAGAAGCCCGATTTTTCGATTTTTTTTGCGATTAAATATTATTAATGCGAATTTTTAAACAATTTAATTTTTTTTATTTTGGGGGAAATAAGGCTTTTTTATTACAAGGTGCGAGTCCTAACGGTTCCAACAAGCCCAAAATCATTAAAATCGGTCGAAAAATAACGCTGGACAATTCTCCCTCGTTTTTCGTTCCGTAATGTTGGCTACAGATGGCTTGAGGGATCCCGTTAAAGACTAATCAAATTAGTCGACATCGGGTACTGGATCGTGATCCAGGGTGATGGCTAAGCCAATCAAAACGTTTTTTAAAATGAATTTATCCCATCTTTGACGAATAAGAATTAAAGCATCTTAGAGTGAGTGGGAGGTAGAATTCTCTCACAGATTTTCAGTCGCACTATGCAAGATGCAAACGTAGGCAAAGATAAGGTCCTGGCGACGGTGGCTGCAGATTCTGGCTTTTGGGATTACATTCAACTATCTTATTTCTTTATAAAAATAATTTTAATTTTTCGAGATTAATTGGTTAGGGACGTAACAACATCCATAATGGTCGGAAAGGCTTCTGATCATAGGGGCCCTGCCAACCGAGACACCTCCAGCTTAAAACCCACAATATCAAAAACCTACGCTAACGCAACTATTCTGCCAAAAGAAGATCAAGCCATAGTAATTTACTCAATTGAAGGATATACAATTGATGACTATTTAGACGGTATGGAACTTTTAACTGGAATAAATAATATTAAATTTATCTCCAAAATCTCTGGAGGGAAAATTTGCATTTACATAACTAACAAAGCTATGGTAGAGGAACTAAATAACAAGCAGGTTGCAATTAAAAACCAGAAACTTACTATAAGACCTCTACTGGAATAAAATAAGAGGGTTGTCATTTCTAATGCTAGTCCAAGTATTCTTAACGAGGCCATAATACAAGCTCTTAATAATAAAGGCATTCAAATCGTATCCTAGATGCATCATATCAGAGCCAACACCAGCAAACCTAATCGTACTCACATTTACTCATTTCGTAGACAAGTCTAAATAAAAGAAGAAGAGCACCTGTTGCCAGAAAACTTACAAATAATCATTGATGACACATCTCACTGGATTTGCCTTAGCACAGAAGCTACACAGTGCTTCATATGTAAACAGAAAGGACATATAGCTAAGGTGTGTCAAGATTTTCATGCCAAAATTTCCGTAGAACAAACTCAGTCTCCTAGTAATAGCGGATGTTATCAAACCATGAACTAACTAGAGCCTGACAAAACAGATTTAAATGCCAATACCAATACCTGTACTAGTACTACTAATAATACTGATAATAACAAAAGACTATCAACCGAAAGACCTCCAGAATCTATATCTTCTGACGGATCCCTTCGTGGGTCTCCTTCTGAGCTGAATGAAATTAATAAAAATTCCACCTACCCTCCTCTGGTGAGAAATCTAAAAAGGCACCTTTCAAAAAACCGTCTTCCAAGAAAACCAAACTTGATCCTGATGACGAGAAAGATAAATCATACGAACAAAACTATGACATAGAAACATCATTACTTCCAGTGAAAAAAATTATATTAGAAAACCCAAATCAATTCGTCTTAGATTATGATAACGTTAAAAGTTTATTGTAAAAACGTATGGATAAAGAAATGTCAAAGCTATAGCAGACGAATTCACCAAAGAGACTACAAAACTATTTGATATGCTTGAAGCCATACATCCCTTAATAACAAATAGAGATTTAAGGGCATGCATTGCGCATCGAAAAAGTACTTCCTAATTATCTTCTACAATTTTAAAAATTTGAATATTTTCATAGGGACCAAATTGGCTCATATTGATCTGCTTAATTAACGTAAAGGCTTATTTTTCGGATTAAAAAAAAAATTAAATCGGATATTAATAATAATATTTTATTTCCCATCAATAATTTCGAAAAAGGGAGCTTTTACGACGCTGCGTCAAACTTCAACGAGTAATTTGAGACTAAGAAGAAGCAAATATTCCCATAAATGTAGAAGATTTTTTGGAAATACTATTGTAGCTCAACAATGGCAAATTTGCAAATTTTTCCTTGTTGCGCTACAATAGTATTTCCAAAAAATCTTCTACATTTATGGGAATATTTGCTTCTTCTTGGTCTCAAATTACTCGTCGAAGTTTGACAAAGCATCGTAAAGGTTCCCCTTTTCGAAATTATGGATGGGATATAAAATATTATTATTAATATCCGATTAAAATTTTTTTTAATCCGAAAAATAAGCCTTTACGTTAATTAAGCAGATTAATATGAGCCAATTTGGTCTCTATAAAATATTTAAATTTTTAAAATTATAGAAGATAACTTGGAAGTACTTTTTCGACGCGTAATGCATCCCCTTAAAGCACTTCAGATTGATTCATCCATTGTTATCAAAGTATAAGTGTAACGAGTCTTTTTGTACACGAAAATATTCATCATATAACACGTTCAAGAAACATTTAAATAGAAGTCATGGTGATAGTGTATTAGCGAGTGCTATTGATACTTCTAATAATTTAATAGAAGAGAATTTAGAAATACGAGTTGCCAGTCATAATGACCTCAATTCATCTAATGTAGAATACAATCTTCTTTATGAATCAAATACTGACTCTGATAATGAGCTACAAGATACTATTGAATTTAATTCACAGCCTTTAAATGCGTTATTAGAAGATCCTGTTGACTTTGATACAATGTCCAGCTTGCTTGAGTCAGAAGCAATGCATTTCATAAGTAGTTTGTGTAGTTTGAACGATCTACCGAGAAAACGAGTGCAATTTATAGTTAATAATGTAACAAGTTTGATATCAGGAAGCACTGTCAATATTTTAAAAAACAAAGTAATTCGTGAATTAAAATTAGCAAATTGTAAACCTAATATCACTACGGAAATTCTAAATTTATTTAGTAGGTTAACAAATCCTTTTAAAAATTTAGAAACAGAATACTTGCGTTTTAAATATTTATAAAATTCAGGACACTTAGTATTACCTGAAATTGTTTTGCTTGGTCAAAGAGATGACTATAAAGAAATAATGGGTGTACAGACGCTTGTTCACGTTTCCATTGAATCCAGTTTTATAAGCATTCGACTTGTTTTAACTAAATTTTTTGAGCTTCCTGACATCTATTGTAGCACAATAAATTATATGAATATGTTAAAGAATGAGTCTACGATAGTCTTAAATTTCCTAAAAGGATCATACTAGAGAAATCAAATAACTCGTTTTGAAAATAAAACTGTGTTGCCCATTTTCTTGTATTTCGAGATGATTATGAGACTAATAATCCATTAGGAAGTCACAGTGTGTTAGCAAAGTGCGGAGCTATTTACATGACTATACCTTGTTTACCTCCTAAATTGCAATCGAAACTTGAAAATATTTTTTTATTTACGCTTTTTAATACATTGGACAGAAAGATGCTAACGAACAAGATTATATTTGCAAAAGTAATTAATGAAATTCAATATTTAGAAACAGATGGTATAGTAATATCTACTTCTAATGGTAAAAAGGAAATATATTTTGAATTGGCTTTAGTTTTGGACGATAATCTCGGTGTCCATAGTATTTTAGGATATAACGAAAGTTTTCCTGCAAATTATCCATGTAGATTTTGCTTAACACCATACAGTAAAATTAATTTTATCTTTAATGAGCGTCTCTGTCAATTAAGAAATCCAATTAATTATCACTCAGGAGTAAATCTTAACGATCCGAGTAGTACTGGCATTAAAGAGTCATGCATATTCCACGAATTAACTAACTTTCACGTTACAAAAAATGTATCTGCTGATGTGATGCATGATCTTTTAGAGGGGATATGCCAGTATGACATCGGAAAAATTTTGCATTATTTTATTTTTGAAATAAAAGTTTTTTGTTGGAAGAATTAAATACACGTATTATGGGACATCATTACAACTACTATGACAAACGAAATAAACCTCCTGAAATAGATTTAAATCATATTAAAAAAAGTGTTTATCTATGAGTTCTTCTGAAATGTTAAATTTGATAAGAAATTTTCCTTTGATTATTGGTCAATTAATACCACGTGATAATATGTATTGGTAATTATTTTTAGCATTAAATAATATAATATGTATTACTAGTAGTTAAGTTATCCAGAAAGGAATTCATAATTTTCTACATTCTCTTATTACAGAATATTTAAGTTTATTATCGAATTTATTTCCAGGCAGTCTTAAGCCTAAACATAATTTTTTAATCCATTATCGACGTATAATGCATTTAATGGGCCCCTTGTGGAAATTAAGTAGCATTCGATATGAAAGCAAGCATAGAGAATCCAAAATTACTTCACACGCTTCTGTAAGTCCCGTAAATATTTGTCATACCCTTGCCGTAAAACATCAATTGAAATTAAGTAACCGATTTTTAAACTGTTCGCACTATAAACCGTATACAGTTAGAAAGATGACAAATATTTCTTTAACTGACATTGAATATTATTTTGATTTTGAGGCTGCATTACCTGTCAATATGAATAATTCAATAATAATGACTAACTTTATTAAATACAGGGTCAATATTTCAGTAAAGATGTAATAGTTATGCTTCCACACAAGGAAGGCCCAAAATTCTTTATAATTCTTTATTTATTATTAGAATCCTCTTACAACGTAATAGCAGTAACAAAAGTCATACGTAAATGTTAATTATGATAGCCACTTTCAGGCATATGAAATATATCTAAGTGATATTCATGTTGAATGGTGCAGCACAGCGTGGAATAAATTGATACTTTGTACAACAACAAATATAATTCACTTAAAAGGTTCTGAATATATTTTAAAGAGGTGGATTTAAATGAAAAATATATTTGGTTGTATTAACAAAGCATATAAATTGATTTATTTATTTCCCTTTACTTTGCCCTATAGTACTATCTTCAATAGATGTGACGTTAGCAAATTTTACTGTATATAATATTTTCATCTACTGTACTTTATAATGTACGCCTTAAAGACCTACTATTAATTCTAAATTATTATAAGTTTGTAGTAATTAATGAATATGTTTCTGTATTAATAGTAAATTTAAGTATCTATATTAAAATAAAATATAAATAGATAATTAAATTTACTATTATGCAGAAACATATAGATTAATTACTACAAACTTATAATAATTTCAAATTAATAGTAGGTCTTTAAGGCGTACATTATAAAGTACAGTAGATGAAAATATATACAGTAAAATTTGCTATAGTTATTTCTATAAGAGTTAGCAATTTTTACTATACAGCGTAACAACCTTTATAAATATTGTTTACTAATTATTGCTCTATAAGCGAATGCCTTTATAGTAATATTTACTATCTAATAGTTATACATATTACTATACTAGTATATCAATATCTACTATAATTCTTATGTGTCCCAAATGTACTATAAAATATGGTAACTATTACTCGATTTTCTGATAGTGAGTGCTACTTATTTTTCTCCGTGTATGTATACAAAAATTATATAACAATTAATTATTCATCCACTTTTTTTACTTGCCTAATTTATGCGACCTCAGCGCTTATGTTACCGCTTGATTACTTGTCGAATTTATAAGTGATTTCAATCCTTTGAGTTGCCGGTATTTTCGTTTGAGATTTATTTTCTATAATAACTTTGTTTGCTGTTACTTTGATTGGGACCAATTATAATTACTTGTCTAATCTAATTGATCTGAATACTTTGTATTGCCGGTATTTTTTATTCCAATTTATTCTCTATAATAATTTTTCTTGTTGGAATTACTATTTTTAGAGAGAAAGGGCAAAATTATTTGCCGTCTTTTATTTACACGAAAGTATTTTTTGGGGGGGGTGGGGATAAAGTATATACAGGGTGTAACAAAACGACCGACTTTTCTCGTATCTGGAGGTTCGGGGTGACAACCTGAGTGCACGTGTGAAATTTTGTTCGAATCGTTCAAGGGGTTTAAAAGTTATTTCTATTTAAGGGGATGCATTGAGCGACTCAAACCCTTATTCAAGTTTATCTTCCAAATTATTAGGAATATGAACTTTTTTGTAGAGATTAAATTTACTCTTTTGACTGTATTGAAGCGCGTTACAAACTCGTTTTCTCAAAATTATAAAAAATTATGAATACTTGTAATTTTGTTGGTCATAATAATATTGAAAATTAGGCCTTGTAGCGCGCTAAGGAAAAGTTCTATGACTAATTTGAGACCAAGTAAAAACAAATATACCTAAAAATGTGGAAGATTTTTTTGAAAAACTAAATAAGCTATTGAAAGACAAGTTTTACACTATTTTACGGACGGAGAAGTTTCACAGTGCGTTAGACAAGGACAAGCCTATTAGCTCTCTTCGCTTCAGAAGGGGTACCCACTCTCTCCCCACCATTTCCCGCTAAACAAACCAACGCTCCTACACACAGCAAGGTGTCTGGCTAACGCTGCCTGTCGGTGTGAATCCGTAGCGGAATGGAAGAACAAATAATTATTTGTAGATTTCAGGGTTAGGTTTTCGTATATCCGGCGTTGTACCACCCTTCCATATCATTTCAGGAGGCTACAGTAAAATTTTCAAAGTATTTTGTCATCTACAAGTCTCAAAAAACTTGAATTAGTTGACGAAAACGTAACTCGTATCAGCCGACGCTGATACCCTACACAACTTAGTGATCAGCGTCGGCTGATACGAGTCATGCTTTCGTCAACTAATTCAAGTTTTTTGAGACTTGTAGATGACAAAATACTTTGAAAATTTTACTGTAGCCTCCTGAAATGATATGGAAGGGTGGTACAACGCCGGATATACGAAAACCTAACCCTGAAATCTACAAATAATTATTTGTTCTTCCATTCCGCTACGGATTCACACCGACAGGCAGCGTTAGCCAGACACCTTGCTGTGTGTAGGAGCGTTGGTTTGTTTAGCGGGGAATGGTGGGGAGAGAGTGGGTACCCCTTCTAAAGCGAGGAGAGCTAATAAGCCTGTCGTTGTCTAGCGCACTGCGAAACTTCTCCGTCGGTAAAACAGTGTAAAACTTGTCTTTCAATAGCTAATTTAATATTTCAAAAAAATCTTCTACATTTTTAGGTATATTTGTTTCTTCTTGGTCTCAAATTAGTCATAGAACTTTTCTTTAGCGCGCTACAAGGCCTAATTTTCAATATTATTATGACCAACAAAAGTACAAGTATTCATAATTTTGATGAAAATATTTTTTTATAATTTTTTGAAACCGAGTTTGTAGCGCGCTTCAGTACAGTCAAAAGAGTAAATTTAATCTCTGCAAAAAAGATCATATTCCTAATAATTTGGAAGATAAACTTGAATGAGTGTTTGAGTCGCTCAATGCATCCCCTTAATCCACGATACTTTTATGTATTGTTGAGGCAATTTTCTGGAATTCCGGAAATTAGATGGATAGAGTGTGATTTAAGAATGATAACACTAAAATTTACTGATTCTAATATATATTTATTTTAATGCCAATTTCAGGGAAAACCTTCGACGAACTTGGTCGTTGGAAAAAACCCTGTTTCAACTAACCTTATGTATGAGGGACGAAAACCTACAAGCTTGTTGGGAAACCCTTGACAATCCAACTTAGAATATGTTCCACGAACTTGGTGGTCAATTCAACAACAATTTATCCTTAATCCATTAACGCCCAAAACGGCAAGAATCAAAAGTTTACTTTGCGATCAGATTTAAAGTGCTAAATCTTGTTGCACATATCGCAAAATACCTTTACTTATGTTTTCGAGGTCGCTCTACAAGATGGTATAATTTAAATTATGATTTGGTTGCGTGAAAAAAAGATATAGTGACTTTTTCCTCAAAAAGTGCTAAAAATTTTGCGACAAAAATTTTAAAAGTTAAATTTTCTACTAAAATTTGATGTTCCTCTTCATTAAAAATGGGCACAAGTTGGCAAAAACATTCCAAAGTTTCAAAATATCGTCCGTAGGAAATGAAAAATTCTTGATGGTCGAAGCAAAATGGCGGCAAACACGATTTTTTGTTACAAAATTTCACAAGCTTTTTTCTCATCAATTACGAACTTTATTGAAAATTTCCCAAGGATAAAAATGTCTTATAATTAATTGAAGAATATTCTAAATTTTTTTCAAATTTTTTATAAACAATTTTTTATTTTTCCTAATATTACGAGACTGAAATTTAAAAAATTGTTTATAAAAAATTTGAAAAAATTTTAGAATATTCTTCAGTTTATTCTAAGACATTTTTATCCTTGGGAAATTTTCAATAAAGTTCGTAATTGATGAGAAAAAGCTTGTGAAGTTTTGTAACAAAAAATCGTGTTTGCCGCCATTTTGCTTCGACCATCAAGAATTTTTCATTTCCTACGGACGATATTTTGAAACTTTGGAATGTTTGTGCCAACTTGTGCCCATTTTTAATGAAGAGGAACATCAAATTTTAGTAGAAAATTTAACTTTTAAAATTTTTGTCGCAAAATTTTTAGCACTTTTTGAGGAAAAAGTCACTATATCTTTTTTTCACGCAACCAAATCATAATTTAAATTATACAATCTTGTAGAGCGACCTCGAAAACATAAGTAAAGGTATTTTGCGATATGTGCAACAAGATTTAGCACTTTAAATCTGATCGCAAAGTAAACTTTTGATTCTTGCCGTTTTGGGCGTTAATGGGTTAAATAAATCAAACACAAATATAATTAACACTTATTGAATTTAAGATTAAAATACAATGTTACGTAAATAATCGTCGAAGCTTATTCAAACTAGGAACAAGTACGAATGGACTCAGTCCTTCCTCCCCGCCAGCGCATTCCCACTCTCCCCTCTATTGTAACACGTGACCGATTGCATAACTTTCGATTGGAGGTCCAATTGGGAAGAAGACGACAGCAGGCCATCTGACGGAGGAGCATGGAGATGAGTTTCGATTCAATCGATTGCTCAATCGCTCGATCTTGTTCATGTTGAGACTCCCGAACATCCCGCCCGCCTTCATTGTTTGATAGAACGATGAATACTTGGTCTGATGATTAAAATTCTTTCGCCCGCCATAACTTACTTGTGAGAATCATCTTCTTTCGTAGGCAGGGGACTGAGACGGACGATTGGACGTTTTAAGACTGCAGATGCTGTTTTAACAGTAGATACTCTCACTAAGGCATCATCCCCTGGATGAATATTGATAATGCCCTAATGGCCACTTGTTAGGTGAGTACCGGTCATCTTGAACGACCACTAGTTGAACAACAGCAAAATTTTCAGCGGTGCCACGCCATTTGGATCGTTCCTGAAGATGATGGAGATATTCTCTTGACCATCTTTTCCAAAAAGTTTGTTGCATCTTAGATAGAAGTTGAAATCGATTCAGGCGGTTCTCGGGCACATCTTCAACAGGGACATCATGAATCAGATTGGATGGCCTTCCGACGAGAAAATGAAATGGGGTCAACACTCGTAGTTCCTCAATATCTCCTGTTAGAGGGCACAGAGGCCTCGAATTTAAACAGGCTTCAATTTCTGCGAGTATTGTTGCAAATTCTTCAAAAGTGAGTGAGTATTCCCCTCTATAGTTCTAATCAAATGATGCTTCGTGGCTTTTACTCCTTCCTCCCATAAACCTCCAAAGTGAGGCGACTGTGGAGGTATAAAGCTCCATTCCACACCTTGATTAGCCAAATCTCTGTCTGTTTCGGTGTAAAATTCGGAAGATCATTTAAACATTGCTTGAAGTTCTCGATCTGCGCCTTGGAAGTTGGTTCCGTTGTCGCTGTAGATTTTTTGGCAAATTCTTCTTCGACTTACAAAACGACGAAATGCGACAAGGAAAGACTGAGTTGATAAATCTCCTACCGTTTCCAAGCGCACAGCTTTTGTTTAAAAACATATGAACAATGCAATGTACCCTTAATAAGCTCGTTGCCCTTTACCCTTGCGCATCCAAATTTAAAAGGACCAGCATAATCGAGTCCAGATATACTAAATGGTCAAGACGGCGTGACGCGAGCTGATGGCAAATCACCCATTTGTTGAGTTTTCAAACGCGGACGTGATCGAAAGCAACGCACACATGCTCGAACGTGGCGCTTCACTAGCCCGATGTCTCCGATTATCCAAACTTTGTGTAAAAGTACCCCGAGCGTAAATGTGGGTCCAGCATGGAGAGACAAAATGTGAGTATCTTGAATAAAAAGATTGCTCAGATTTGACGACTTTGGGAGAATTGGTGGGTGTTTCACCGGAAAAGGAATTGCAGAGTGTGCAAGTCGACCTACAACTCTGATGACCCCACGTTCATCTAGGAACGGGCGCAACTTGAATAACGCACTACAATTTTGTATTGAGTGATTTTCCTTCAAACATATGAGTTCAATATTAAATGCATTAGATTGTACCAATTGAATAATTGCATTGCGAGATGACTCGAATTCTTTAGTAGTAAAAAATCGCTAAACTTTGTTTGATGTTGATTTTAAACATCTGCAATTTTTTGCAAATCGCAAACAATATGCAGTCACTCGTATCAATTTAGATAGCGATGAAAACCTCGTTAATAATGAATCTTCACGAGTAATTGAAATTGAAGTGAAAACTTTAATGCCTTGTCTCTCAGGATTGATTGCGGCTGGCTGTGGAGGACAGTGTTCTTTAGGACTCTTTAACCATGAAGGCCCAGACCACCATAAGCTAGAATCTTTCAGTTTTTTAGAATCCAAGCCCCTTGTTGCTAAATCGGGTAGGTTGTCATTAGTTGATACATATTTCCAGACTGCGGATGAAAGTTCGGTTTGGATGTATGACACACGTTTGGCCACAAAAACCATTTAGTGAGACGGGTGTTTACGAATCCAAGCCAATGCATTTCGGCTATCGGACCATGCAATGATGGGAAAGTCATTGAATAATTCGATCCCACAAAAAACAGATTTCGCCTGTAAAAAAGGCGGCAAGTACACAAACCATCTAGCATAAATAATATGGGAAAATTATCCAATTAAAAAAAGTAGTAAAATCCAAATATTAGGCAAGTGTATTTTTTCACCTTAGCAAAAGCTAAATTTTTGAAAAAAAAAACGAACAAAAAAGTTACTTGCCGGGCCCGTAATGTCCATGCACAGTGGGAAATTGAATCGTGTGTGAGATTCAGCTATAGCGTAATACAGCACATTTCATGTTAAAATACAGAGTGAAGTTAGCCGAACCACAGATGATTGTATTTCTCACTGTGCATGGACATTATGGGCCCGGCAAGTAACTTTTTTGTTCCTTTTTTCTTCAAAAATTTAACTTTTGCTAAGGTGAAAAAATACACTTGCCTAATATTTGGATTTCACTACTTTTTTTAATTGGATAATTTTACTATATTATTTATGCTAGATGGTTTATGTACTTGCCGCCTTTTTTTACAGGCGAAGTCTGTTTTTTGTGGGATTTCATAACGTTTTGTAAGAGTATAATATTTAAAAAATTAAATAATTCTTTTAATTTTTCTACAGAATTTAAAGAAAATTTCCACACTTCTCATTTTTTGAAACAGCAGCGCTTAACTAATAAAATAATATATATTAATATTGAAAAAATATCACAGTCAACACATTGAATTTATTGATATTTGTAATGCATTCTGCATAAAAGAACTTCATAATTAATGCCCCGGCTACTTGTTTAATGTTATCAGTTTCACTATAATAAAAGTTTGATTAAATTTTTCATAATCAATAAACATACTTTCAACATATAAAAATAATGAAGTAAAATGTATGTTTTAATTAATTTACATTTTCTGTTTATCAACATTTGACTTTTACCACCATCTGACCTTGCCAAACTTCACTAGTTTCATCAACTACATGAGTTGATACTGGGGCAAGGATGGACAAGCAATTCGCAAAGCTTTGAATAAGCTACAATCAAGCATGTATTCAAAGCTGACATTGTCGTTTTGCATACCACGTTTCTTTTTAGCACCAATTACTCTCACATTTATGCTGCTAATTCTTGACAAAGGTGACATAGGAGATACATTGGCGAGTCGTCCTTATAACATTTCCTGTGCCAGAATCCTCAGATGTGTTCGTTTCGCTAATTTCTATACACTATTGAAACTGGTCGGATTTCTGGTGCTGCAAAATGGAGTGGAAACCATTAATTTTTGGACTGAGTTTCAATTGAAAATAAACGTGCATTTTTTCGTCCATACCAATGACCAGTATACTGCCTTTGGCCTAAAATACTAGCATAGGTAATGGAGGAAAACAATCAGCAGTTACTAACTCAATTTTACAGAATTTCATCTAATGAATTTCATCCTTAAATTATGGCTGAGCAATGGGCGACGTTTTTCTGGTAATTGGCTTATTCTTACTTTGCCAATCTTTCAATGCTTTCATCTTTGCCTGTTTCAAGTACCAGAATGCAGGAGTGAAAACCCAATGTTTGAGTCAATTCCAATAGTCAGTTTGCGAGCGAACCTTCTTCCTTGGTTTTCTAATTCAATTGTACCAAATGTATTTAAGTCAAAGCACAAATATTACTATTTACTATAATACACTTGCACAGTGACTGTAAAATACTAAATGATAACACTATGAGTAAGCCTGAAATCAAAATTTTACCATATGATAATATACATAATTTAGTAAATTCAATATTACCATTGAGTATATCAAATTTCATTAAATCTTTTCAGATATTCAATTATTTACAATCTTCTGTTAATAATGTAGCCGTTAGACATAAATTACATTAGGGTTAGACAATTGTTAGTACTCGATGGAATATTTTTGCACGAAATTATATGCACTTCAACCAAAACCATAATACCCCATTGCTGTTCCTGCAACCATTCCACTGTTTGTTCAGCCTCCCAAGAAAGTTTTTGTGTATGTGTCATAATGGAATATGTTGTATCTAAAAAACTGTAGCCCATTGGCTTCTCTTTTCCTTCACTAGTAACAGATGTAACATCCAGTCATCAGCAGTTGACCACATTTGAAATTGCTGCTTTCATTGCTCAACCAAAACTCTATAGTTGAATAAAACCAAAACTCTGTTTTCCAGCACTACTTGGTAACACTATCTTCTTTATCTATTTTGTTATAAAAAGTAGTAATATTTTCTGGAACTGTAACTGATTCCTCTTTAACCATGGTAGTACTTTTTGGTGCTTGCATTTTTCCAAGAATTATTATAGCATTTGGCACTGGTTTGGCATCAATTTGCAAACTATGAAAGGATACCTTGTATATAACTTTGCTTTAATTAAACTAATTTTTTTTACAATGTACTTACTTTTCTTAAAAACGTTTATGTTAATTGCTGTTGAAACACTACCATGTGTGTTGGTTATGAGTGAACGTAAAAGCCTCATCCGTCTCTGTCTTATTTACAATCTTCCTCAATCTACATTCTTCAATAACAGGATATTTCCAAGAATTGTTAGAGCATTTGGCATTGGTAGGACTTCAAATCAGAGCTGCATACAAGGAATATGCATATAAGGAATATTTTATATAACCTGCAATAAAAAAAAACCCCACAAAGTACCACCGAACATTAAATTTTATACATATTTTTGAATACAGTGTGTCTTATCTGATAATCTTGCTGACTCCTTCATGTCTCTCCCTTAAATTATCCATAGTTTTGATTATATTACACTATTACACTATCATTACAGCCAATTCATTTTTATAAAAATATTAAGGTTATACCGGTAAACCTTACAATTCAATTGACATTCAATTGACAGCTAACAGTAGTCGCCATAATGGTTATCGATTATATCGATTATTTAGTCGTCGCGTTTGTAAAACTTACGTCATTTTCTTTAGCGATTAACTTCAGCCCGAGACATACATACATTTTGACTGGAGAAGATTATCAAGAAGAATCTTATTTTCGATATATATATAGCTAACTGAGTATGATATCTCTGGATTGCGTGAACCGATTTTGATGTTCATGGGCTCAAATAAAAGCTTATTCCAAACCATTTGAAAAAAGCTTTACTGAAATTATGGCAGTGTATCATTTACGGAGACAAATCGATTAAAAATTGAGACGGCCAATCTTGCTGTATAAGACACAAGTAGTGCCTCGACGGCGGTATAGACACGTCTATACCTACTTTTATGTACTTGCCGTCGAGACACTACCGTGTCTCTTGATTCGTCTTAAGTATTTAAATAATTTAACAAGCAAAACTGCACCGCAGAGTTCCAATTTAGGGATGGCAACAGTTTTGACGGGAGCCACCTTTGATTTAGCAATTAGAAGTATTGTCTAGCATTCACCAGCATCATTGCTTACTCTTAGATAAATGGCTGCTGCGTATGTGTGTGTGTGTGTGTGCTCTCATCGACGCATCAACGAATTCATGAAGCTCGCACTTAGCTGACCTAATTGGACCTAACCAACGACTGATTGATATTTCAGTTAATCCAGAGACAGTATGACAGTAAGCAATCCATCTCATTAGAATGTCATCTGTGAGAGATGCATCCCAATCTACCTTGAGGATCCACAAGCCTTGAAACAAAATCTTGGCTCGGACAACAACGGGAGCTATCAAACCAAGAGGATCGAACAAACGTGCGATACTTGAAAGGATCCCGCGCTTGGTAGACTTACCAGTGTTGCAAAGAGTTCCCTGAATATTAAATGCAAAGGCATCAAGATTAGGTTTCCACAATAGGCCTGGCATTTTCAATGCTTCATCAAGTCTTATTGATTTTTCATTCATATAATTATGACTTGATTCCAAATTGTTCGATAAAAGACTATGTTCATTAGAAGCCCATTTATCCAAATTTATCCCTGCGGTCTGGAGTAAAGAGATCAGTTGATCTCATTTTTGCCTTGCATCTTCAAAATGCTTAACTCCTGAGAAGATGTCATCAACATAAGTTTCATGTAATAAACAATGAGCCCCCAAAAGAAAACTAGAGCCCTCGTCAGCAGCTAATTGCTTTAACGTTCAGATTGCCAAATACGGCGCAGCAGACGTTCCATAAGTAACTGTTGTAAATTGATAATCAACAGAAGGTTCGCCTGGAATAGGAGACCATAAAATTCGCTGGAAATTTTGATCTACCGGATTGACTTCAGAAGTATACCAAGGTAACCGCACAGAGTGTGTGAATTTCTGAACTTACTTTTTCCCTTAGATCCGCGGGTGGTAAATTTCTTAACATACTTTTTCCCCTAGATCCGTGGTGGCGCCGCCTGGCGGCGAGTCTAGTAATTATTTTGTTTATGGCGGCACCTGGCGGTGATTGCGGAAATTACTTTCTCCACCGCGCGCGAGCATCCACCCAGCCCCCCGCTGCAGCCCGAAATTTGGCAGTAGATTTAAAAAGGTGTTGGAGGGGGTTTTAAAATTTTTTTAAAAAGTTGGTAGGGGAGGTATAACAGTTTATTACTTTGGGTTGTTATTGCTGGAGGCGTAAAGTTTGAAATATAGAGCGAGGTAGAGAGCGAGAAAGAGAAAAAAGTACAGATAGTCCACTGTGAACTAATAGCGCATGTGCGCGCGTGAGAGCGTGCGCGCATTATCGGTTATCAACGCTGACACGTGTTTTAAAGATGTACGTGTGTTTTTCCGGTTTCTCTCTCTCTTGTTTGTGTTTTTTCAAAGAGAGAGAGAGAGAGAGAGAGAGAGATAAATGTATATAAAGTTTAACCATTTCCATCCTTGAAAAAGTTTAAAACAGGATACGCGTGCATATAATCATTTGGTGCAATCTGATGATAATTAATTTTTTCTCTATTGTTTGTAGATTTTTTCATCCGGTCTATTGGTTTTTATTTAAAAATAAAATGATTATGATAAGAGATTTAACCACTCGTCATCCCCGGGGGAAAGATATAGTCCTTAACAAAACACGTGTAACTCCTTATTTCCTTAAAATGAAGAGAGAGAGTGGGGGGGGGGGGGGGATAAAAAAATGTGATAATATTGACCACAAATTTTTTATGTATGGGTCATGGGGGTTCAACCACTCTCCCCATCTTAAAACCATTCAAATTTCATAAGTATGCATCAGTTGTCGCTATAACTGACTTTGAGTTAGACGTATAAACGATTGAGTGAATTGAAAAGTCTAGATATTTATTCATAAGAGAGAGAGAGTGAAAAAACAGTGTTATTGAAGAAGAAGAAGAGAGAAAATGAGTGGAAACACAAAGAAGAAAGATTTGTTTTCGTTGAGCGTAAATAGAGTGAGAAATATATTTGTACCACATATTAGACTATACCATGAATATCAGCGAACTAAAATTTTAAAGGTTATAACGAGATATGGTCAACAAATACAATTAATGTTAAACACTTTAGAATGCCTTCGACTACCATTGACAATAAGTCGAAATATATTGGAAAATCATCTAGAGATCTTTGATGAAATCTGTGAAACACTTGAAAAATATAAAAAAGTGAATATCAAATTTGAAGATCTAATGAGAAAAATTTTTAAATTTCACATATATCAAGAGAAAAAGTTGTTAAACAAAAAGAATGATAACGATGAAAACACAGAAGGGATGGAGCTTTCGGAGACGAAAGAGTTGAAAGAGAGGGAGGAGAAGAAGAGGAGGAAGAAAAAAAGAAAGACTATTTAAATATGGTGTATCAAATTAAAACTTACAGTAAGTATTAAAAGAATATGGTATAAATGTTTTAAAATAACTTTTAATTATTTTTTTCTTTGTTATTTCATTTTCTCTCTATTTTATAGATTAAAGGTTTTCCATCCCCCCCCCCCCACCCCAACAATCTTATTCATCAAAATGTGTAATCAGTGTTTGACGTAAATCACACACACACACACACTCTCTCTCTCTCTCTCTCTCTACGCCCACACGTTTGCATTGTATAAAAATAAAAAAATTTATTCCTCTGATTATAGTATATTATTTACTCTCATGTGTGACTGTTGTGTCTTAAAATGAATTTCCTACGTAAATTTACAGTTATATCAATATCCTCTCTATGGGTTGTGTTTTGTGATAACAGTAGTACTTTTATTTCAAATTATTTAACAAAATATGGCTATATTGACGATGAAAATTTCAATAATAACAATAGTATGGTATTAAATGCTGCGAATAATGAAATCTATAAACATAGATTAAGAGCTTTTAAGCAAAACTTTAACTTATTCGAGGATATTACAACCGAAGATATTATTAATTCATGCAAAGACCCCGATGTGGATTAGGAGATTTTTCAGAAAATAATGATTTGGAAGAGAACAGATGGTATAAAAAGGAATTATCGTGGTATTTTCATGTAGCTAGTATACCTCAATTGGAAACTGTACATGAAGTATTTCAATAATGGTCAATTGTGACAAATTTAACTTTTAAGGAAGTACAAGAGAAAAGTAAAGCAGATATAATTATTTCATTTCAAAGTGTTAATCATAACTTTGTTTATGATTCAACAAAATATGATGCTAGATTAGGAGGTCAGGTTGTGGGACATGCATATTTTCCTGATAAACTACAACAGAGAAAAGAAATTCATTTATATATGGATAAAAAACAATGGTTTTTTGGTTTAGGACCGTACGATTCACATTTGAATAGTTTGTATTGGATTTTAATGCATGAAGTTGGACATACTTTAGGCTTATATCATAATACATCTGGGCATATAATGCATCCTTATATTCAACACCATGATACTACGAATGGATCACCTTTTAATGCAGTAGATTTAAATAATATTTATAATTTATATAAATCAGATGAGGGAATAAAAAATAGTCCGATGATTCCTACAAATGGAGATATAACACCGCGAAGAAAGAAAACCATACCGCCATTAATCCTACTTCAGATAAAAAATCACAATCAGAAGACGATGTTTTAAATTTTACCACAATTTGTAAATTACCTGCGAGTGATTTTCTCTATTTTATTCATAGTAAAAGACTTTTTGTTATTTATAAAGAATGGTTTTGGTCTTTTGACATGAATTCAAAAGAATTTAAAAATCCACAATTAATTAAAAACTGGCTTAAATTTTTACCCCTGGACTTCAAATCAATTAAAGCTCTACATGAAGTATCATTAGATAAGATTGTCGTCTATTCAAATAATTATGTTTATATTTTTAATGCAAAATCTTTGAAACTTATTAATGACTATCCAAAAACGTATCAACAACTTTTTGGAAGTGAAGTACAGCATGATGAAATTCAGGCAGCTGTTCTAAGTAATATGGGTACTATCTTCGTTATCGTTGATAATAATGTGAAAATATTCAAGAATTGTGCACTATTTAAGGATATAAGCTATGGTGTACTGAACTAAGTATTTCCAACAATTTTCAATTTCAACAGTAAAATGTCACTATTTTAGTTTAACAATGGCAAGATTTATATAATTCAGGATGGCAATTACCGAGAATTCGATGAATTTCGTAATATTATTACAAAGACTGACAAATTTGATCTATCATTATTTGAAATAGAGTGTCCAACATAGTCCGTAGTTGAAAAACTAAAAAATTTTATGGAAAGTTTGTTTGGTTTTTATTCATATAAATGAAGAAAAAATAATAAGAATAATGGTGAGAAAGAATCAATACATCAAATTAATCCATATATTAAAACTTTTAACTCTATAAATGACACACACGATTACATTGTTTCAAAGTATGTTATCAAGAGACACGGTAGTGTCTCGACGGCAAGTACATAAAAGTAGGTATAGACGTATCTATACCGCCGTCGAGGCACTAGTGTATCTTATACAGCAAGTTTGGCCGTCTCAATTTTCAAATCCATTTTTCTCCGTGAATGATACACTGTCATGATTCAAGTAAAGCTTTTCTTAAAATAGTTTTGAACAAGCTTTCGTTTGAGCCCATGAACATCAAAATCGGTTCACGCCATCCAGAGATATCATACTCAGTTAGCTATATATATATATCGAAAATTAAGATTCTTCTCCTTCGTCATCTTCTTCTCCAGCCAGAATGTATGTCTCGGGCTGAAGTTGGCCGCTGAGAGGAAAATGACGTCATTTTTTCTCAGTGTTGCCAACTGGTTAAACTCAACGACAAAACCAGTGTTGTAAACTATCAAATAAATTCGATGTAATCGATATAATTAATCCGGCGACTACTGTTAACTGTCAATTGTAATGTGAGGTTATTTATATTTAATACAGTGAGGTTAATCATTGCTATGTTAATGAATGTGTTAAATTTTCAAAATGATAAATGAATTCGAATAATAATGACACAAGTTGTCGACAATTATTAGATAAGTATAACATTATATTTTACAATATTGGATGTTAATATACTTTGTGGTACTTTGTGAAATATCTTTTTCAGATAAATTGAGATAGAACATTTCTATTTTCATTGCTGAGGATAGTAGAGCTGACAAGATGAAATAAGATTAATATTTACATATTTTCAACACTGAGCCAAGGAGAAGTATACTTTCAACATTTATGTGTATCGGTGATTAACAGGAGCATATTAATTAAATGAAATTTTTAAGATATTTGATAAACTGCTACACTACAAAAATTTTGGCTGACCCTAAGATATTCGTAAGCTGTAACTAAATCCAAATCTGTAACGTAAGTTGGGCGCCAGGTTCCCGAAAGAACCACTGTACTGTAGTGACTGCAAAATACTGTATTCGTCAAACTAAAATGCCAACTAGCTCAGTGAATATAAGAGTAGGATTGCGGAAGCGGAGAGTGGGTGAGTTCCTGAAACGTAAAATGCAAAAGGATTTGGCAGTTCGGGTCAAATCACTACATACTATATTCGATAATAAAGTGTCTATATTTCCAAAAAGACATTGCTGTATTTGTCAGACTTCATAGCGCATAGATCGTTATTCGTATTCTACAAAACTATAACTCGAAATGGCGTAGAAAACGGTTTTCCGGAGTGCTCGGGATCAATCCAACGAAGTTCTTCACTAAACAACTAACTAATCAAATAAAGGCCTACCCAAGGCAGGTGTTTCTCCTGCGACCTTTTAACTAAACGAAACTATACTCTCGCGAAGAGAACCGAACGGAGTAGCTCTTTCTGGGAGAATTCACCTCCGGGGTTCCTTCTGACGAGAAAACGAACTGTATTACCACGAGGTGATCGAACGAGGTAGCTCCTTTCGGGGAGAATTCGACCTCGGGATGCACCCCTGGTTAAACGCGACGAACTGTACGAAACGTAACTGAAATTCGAAACTGAACTAATATTCCGGTCACTCTTTATACCCGAATTCGACCCATCAACTATACTGTAAGCGCATAACCAATTTCTCGGAAAATACAATACTTTAATACGACATTATATACACGGTAATCGATAAAAGGACTTAACGTAAGTTATAGATAAAAATTATGTACATTTCATATCCGAAAACCCAAAGACGACGGTGTCCTTGAATTACTAGCGAATCTCAAAGTTTCTCGATATTAGACCATTGTTCCAATTTCTCATTTGTGTCCCTAATTCCCAATCCACGCACTTTGGGAGTATGTTTAACTCGTAATTCGTGGTTTTTGACGATTTCACGGCTATTAATCGCGTTTTCCGAAGTTTACTCGTGATACAAGGATTTCTAGGAGCTGGGACTCCCGCTAACCTTTTCCGTTGGAGCTGGAGAACGACGGCTGAGCAGGATAAAGCAGAGCAGAGCAGAGCGGAGCGGCGTCGAGCAGAGCTGAGCAGAGCAGATCGGAGCAGAGCAGATCGGAGCAGAGCAGAGCAGAGCAGGGCAGAGTAGAGCAGGACAGCGCAGAGCAGCGTCGAGCAGAGCAGAGCAGGGCAGAGCAGAGCAGGGCAGAGCAGAGCAGGACAGCGCAGAGCAGCGTCGAGCAGAGCAGGGCAGAGCAGATCGGAGCAGAGCAGAGCAGAGCTGAGCAGATCGGAGCAGAGCAGAGCAGAGCAGGGCAGAGCTGAGCAGAGCGGAGTCGAGTAGCTTCCACACTTTTCACTTGCTACGATGCGAGTCTTCAATTTCCGAGTTGCTAAGATCGCGACTGATCTTCTTCAGGACTAGATAACGAGTGTCGCAAAAATCGGGAGACACCAGCAACGAGCTGTTGGTCCCTTATCCCCAACTCTTCGTAACTCTAAATCTAATTGGCGGAGCCGATTAAGCTATTGGTACTACCAATCAGATCCAAGGTCTAACTTCTTCCGAAAATTCAACTTGAATATTCGGGAGCCGCGGAAGGCCGTAGTTCGTTAGACCCATTTAACATACGACTTATGGGCCACGATCGTTACTTTACTTTATGACCTATCAATCACCGAACGTTATACGGTATTTCCGATGATAGGTAGGCCAAGCGTATAGGACATGATATTATGGCCTTGATAATATGACCATAATATGTCTCAATGTTCTATAGATAGATATATATATATATATCTTTTTAGTGAACATGTACTATCTTAAAATAGTACATGGTCACAAAACATATCCTAAACATCCAGGTATGGAAATCATTAACAAAATTCATGTTTAACTTTTTCTTTTCTTTAAACTCATATGGATTTCAACTCTCCGATAAATTATATCATATATATGAATAACTTTCCACGATACAATAACTGTTTCTGCTTATTATATATACAAATAATTTTCCAGGAGAAAATAAAACTTTCTTATTCCTACGATTAAAGAAAAGTAGATGAATATTTTCTAATCGTTATTTAATATTCAATTATAATATAAAAAAGTATTAAAACCAAATATTTATCTACGCTTCCCTAATCAGAATAGAAAGTATTATTATCTCCAAAAAAATTATTCAAATCCAATTTTTTATAAAAATAACATTAAATTTTATAATATAATATGTAATATAGTTTTTGGTACTAAGTAAGATTTTATTTCAGATTAAATTACAATAACGTGTTTATTGTGTCATTTTGCAGGCTTGAGCTGCAATATTTAATAGAAGAAGTCAGAAATGATACCAGTTTACCATAGAAAGAGCCATAATGAAAAGTTAATGTTGAGAGTTAAACCTAAGGAAAAGGTGGAGAAATTAAAAAATTTGGAAGCCAATTTTTAATAGTGAAAAGCTGGCAGGTGATTCTTGGCATAATAAACTCTTTGAAATATATAAGTCAATTAAATAATAAATATAATGATAAGATCATCTAGAAATGAGACCATGAAAAGAAGTCATCATTTTAATATGTTCCATGCAATAGAATATACAGTGAATAATTTTGTGAAACTGAAAGCAGTATATCCACAAAAGAGAGGCTTCCTATTGCATTAATTTGTATATTTTCTAGTTTATATTAATGAAAAGAAAATACAAATGGCACTATATAGTTTGCTTGAAAAAGAACCATGATTCATAGTAGATATTGGGAGAAACAGTTTAGAAAAAGGTAAAAAAAGGGATCAATTTCTAAGCAAATTCTTGAAAGTGAAGTGCTTGTAAGTGATTTCAGGCATAAAATTTTAGAAATATAAATCAAATAGTTAATGAATATTATAATAAAATCATATAGATGTGTAAAGATGATAATAATTCATGATTTCAATCATTTACATGTGATAGGGCATACAATGAATAAATTTAGGAAACTGAAAGATGTACATCTAAGAAGAGATGAGGCTTCCATATCATTAATTGGTGTATTTCCAAGGTTATATTAATGAATATAAAATATAAATGGCACTAGTATACTGGAGAAAGTGCCATAATTCAAAGTTGATGTTGAAAGTAACAGTTAATAAAATGATGGATAAATATAAATTAATTTATAAGAAAATCCTTGAGAGTGAAGTGCTTGCAAGAGATTTTGGGCATAAAACTTTGGAATTAGAAATCACATAGTTGATGAAAATTATAATAAAATCATGTAGATGTGTAAATATGAAATGAATTCATGATTTCAATATTTCACATGTAATAGAGCATAAAGTGTGTAACTGCAGGAAACTGAAAGCAGTATACCTAAAAACATAGGCTTCCATTGCATTAACTGGTATATATTTTACAGTTTATATTAATGAAAAGAATATATAAATGTTACTAGTTTAGCAGGGAAAGAGCCATAATGCAAAGGTGATAGTGAGAGTTACACCTAAGAAAAAGATGGATTTAAAGGTAAATTTAGAAACAAATTTTTGAAAGCTAAAGGTTTTAAGGCGATTTTGGGTATAAGATGTTGAAAAAATAATTCAAACAGTCATTGAATCCTATGTTAAATGCCTCTGAAAGTGTAATTATGATAAGAACACATCATTGTAATATTTTTATTTTATTTAATAGATTAATAAATAAATATCTAGAATTGGAGCTTTACATTATGGAACGATGAGAACATTGGAAAATATTTTGTTAGATTGAATTAGTTAAAACAATTTTTAGTTTTAATTCGTATATTCTTACAAAACGTTCTAAGATCCCATAAAAAACAAGCTTCGCTTGTAAAAAAAGGACGGCAAGTACATAAGTCGTATCTAGCATGATTAAAATATAGTAATATAAAATATTTTAACTAAAAAAAAAGTGAAATCCAAATGTTAGCCAAGTATAAATTTTTACCAAGGCGAAAATTGAAATTTAGAAAAAAGTAAATGGTAATACAAAAATTAGTTGCCGGGCCCGTAATATTCATGTGTAAGTCACTATCTTACTAGATAAGCGTTGCTTCTCGTAAGTTAAAAATGTGGCTATTTAATACGATTGCATACAACGGGCCCGGCAAGTAATTTTTGTATTACCATTTACTTTTTTCCAAATTTCAATTTTCGCCATGGTAAAAATTTATACTTGCCTAACATTTGGATTTCACTATTTTTTTTAATTAAAATATTTTATATTACTATATTTTAATCATGCTAGATACGACTTATGTATTTGCCGTCCTTTTTTTACAAGCGAAGCTTGTTTTTTATGGGATATAATCTACTTCTAACCACATACCTAATATTTCCTTACTTTTTTTATTTCTCCCACTTATAACTTATTCTATTCTCCCACTAATGTGTTTCTTAGTATAGAAGAAAATATGTAAAAAAATTTTTTATTCGTATAAGAGTTTCTGTTTTTTTATGGCGGTTGCTGTGCTAAGATCAATTATTGAAACAGTTAAAAAAAATGAGTGACGACTTACATACTTTTATATTGAGAGTTGAGAAGAATCTTAGGGAACAATTAACATTAATCCATACTGTTATTGAAAAATAAAAATGGATGAGAGAATGTGATGAATTTATTGAAAATCTTTTAGAATATTTGAAAAGTGTTAATGAAAAAAAGCATACAATAAGTATAGCATTACAACAACATATTTTGGCGAAAATTACAAAATTCAAAAGTTATAAGAAAATTTTATTATATAATTTTTAGTCTGATGGTGGTAATAGTGGTTTTAGTGGTAGTAATAGTGAAATAAAAAAATCATCATTAAATAATATTTGCCGTTGGGAAAATGTAGAATCTGCTTTTGAAAATAGAATTATTACTGGTTTAATAGTAAATAATCTACATGTTGATCCACATAGATTTTTAATGGATATTAAAGAAACGGTAATTGATAAAATTACATATTATTTGGAACAATATAATTCTATATAGGTAAATGCTATTTTTAATTCTCTGAGTTTATTATATCTAATATGAATAAATCTAGTTTGGATGTTAAAAGTTTTCAAACGTGAAATAAAACTTTATTGAATACCAGTGATTTGGAGAAATGGTACATGAATAACATTGTGAGTTCAATTTTAAAATCTCTGGAAGAATTTCAAGAACGTGACAGTGGATGGGCCTTATCAAACATTTTAAATTTAATAATAAATAATAACAAGTGTAAATTAATAACAGGAGAACATTGGATGAATCTTCCGCTAGAAATACGAAAAAAACGAGTAATTGCGAATGTTCAATCTAACGATGATAAATGTTTTATGTGTGCTATTGTGGCTACTTTATATCTAAAACACAACAATAACTGCAGTTCTTTTAAGGATTATCCTCATTATCTTGATGTTTTGAATTGTGATAGAATAACATTTCCCATGACTTTAAATCAAATTAAAAAATTTAAAACAAATTACAATTTAACTATTAATATATTCATATACGCAGAAAATAAGAAACAATAATTACCGCTTCGTTTAAGTAAAAATTTTGATGATGATAAGGATAAAAATCGTACGAGAAAAAAACACATTGACTTACTCTTGTGGAAAGATATTGATTTTGTTTGGATCAAAAATTTATCAGGTTTACTGTTAAAACAAACCACAAAAAACAGAGTTCGCCTGTAAAAAAAGGCGGCAAGTACATAAACCATCTAGCATAATTAATATAGTAAAATTATCCATTTAAAAAAAGTAGTGAAATCCTAATATTAGGCAAGTATATTTTTTCACCTCAACAAAAGTTAAACTGTCGAAAAAAAAAGGAACAAAAAAGTTATTTGCCGGGTCCGAAATGTCCATGTACAGTGGGATATTGAATCATGTGTGAGATTCAGCTATAGCGTAGTATTACAAATTTCATGTTAAAATACAGAGTGAAGTTAGCCGAACTATATACGATTTTATTTCTCACTGTGTATGGACATTTCGGACCCGGCAAGTAACTTTTTTGTTCCTTTTTTTTTCGAAAGTTTAGCTTTTGCTAAGGTGAAAAAATATACTTGCCTAATATTTGGATATCACTATTTTTTTAATTGGATAATTTTACTATATTATTTATGCTAGATGGTTTATGTACTTGCCGCCTTTTTTGACAGGCGAAGTCTGTGTTTTGTGGGATAAAGTAATCCTTGCAAATACATTACAGTGACAAAAGCAGAATTCAAAATGTACACCTGTGCATATATAACTTCCACTTTAAATATTTCCTAAGTGTTTATAATAAATTCTAAATATGTTTAATATTTTAGAAAGACCTTAAAATATTTAAGACGAACATGCAACAATATGTAATCTGATCTCTTTAGAAAAGCTAAAGTTGACATCACGTCTCATTTTAGTCTCTACAGAAAGTTAATCCAACATAAATAATCGGAAGCAGCTTTACAAATATTAATAGAAATATAGGTTAATTAGATTTTATTTAAGTGGATAATTTACATAGTATTCAGTCGAAACTAAAATTTTGTGACATCCCATAAATATGTTTGTGCATATCAAACCTCGGATTGTTTTCACAGGATAATCTTCCTCGTCAGTAACCATTTCGGAAGTGTCGGAGGTTTCTAAACTTTTATCATCATTTTTTCTTGAAAAACTGGAGGAACTATGCAGTGATTTGTTATTTGGTTTTTGTAATAACACTTGCAAATATGCATCACATTCAGAATATTCATCTATAAAGGTATAACATTCATAATCATATTTCATAATTATATAGAGGCACAACATAGGCTTTACCTGTTTTATTATGTATTGTTTTTATTTTAAAGATTTTCCAATTTTTAGCTGATTGAATTTTTTCTTTGACAAATGTCTCAAAGGTTTTGCCAACTAGTTTTATAGGCCAATAACATTTTTTGTCGTTTTTTATCAGCCAATTATTAGGCACAACAGCTAACTCTGTCATGTTGCTATCAGATACAAATTCCACTACGGCGAACATGACTTAATTTTTTGAAGAAATATCTGATCTATTTAAATTGTAACAAAAACAGTACCGATTTTCAATAATAATCCATTTGTATATTTCTAGAGTTTTTATCAGCATATGCGATTTTTGTTAAAAAAATGACGTATAAATACCTTTTTATACAATTTTACGGATTCCCAAGTAGATGACCAACAATTATTATAAAGTGGCAGACTAGACTGACCAATAAGTTCGATAAGTATGGATGTATTAAAAATACTATTCTAATTATAATTGCAGCAAATTTTGCATAAACTTTGTATTCTATCCGATACAATGAAAACTAAACCTCACAATACTATTTAAACAATATTTAATGGTAAAGAAGTATTTGTAATATGCGTATGTATCGCAATTTTGCTTCTAACGACTGCTACCCTTCAGCTGAATTGCATGCAATAAGTCCAATACAACTACGTACGTAGAGTTATAAACACAAGATCATTCATGAAACGCAGTACGCTGTTAGGCTTCTACTTGTCAGCTTACATTTGTGTAGTGGGGAGGGATAATTTTTACTGCGGACTGGCGCAGACGCGTAGTCAGAAAGTTAAATTTTGAACGTTAGAAAACTAAACTTTTTGACACCAGGTAGCGATATGAATCAAAACTATATGGACTACTGCCATTTTTGTCCTCTCCTCCAGACCTCTACTTGTTTATATACGTCTTTGGGTAATCCGTAAAAGTGAAACTGATGTATGCACATTACGACCACATCTTTATCACCAAATATTATACGAATAGTATATTGAATGTTATTTTTCATTGTATTGGATAGAATACAAAACTTATGCAAAATGTTTGCAATTGTGATTGAAAAAGTATTTTTAATACTTTCATATTCATCCTATTGATTAGTATGGTCAACTGTGTCTTGTGTTTATTGATTGATCATCGGCTTCGGAGTTGCTGGATTTGTATAAAGGTATTTATAATTATGCTTTCATTTTTTTACAAAAATAATATATCCTGGCAAATATCAAAAACTATATAGAAATGAACTATTATTAAAAATGATCGGTATGTTTCTTGTAATTTAAAAAGGTATCAGACTTTATTCTTAAATAAGGAAACTAAGTTAACTTCATTAATTTTATTACATATTGTATATATTCAATAGGTTTAACCATTTTTAATGATCTCTAAACAATTTCATAAAACATTTAAATGTATATTGATAAATTTGTAAATTTTTCAACTTCTTACATTAGTCTTCCAGATAATTCTTATCAATTTTAATAATTTCAGTTGTAATAATAAAGAAAAAAATAATAACAGTAGTTACCTGCAAACTAATAGGATTAGAAAATTTGAGAAATCCAATAAGGATATTTTTGTCAATTACATCAATTTCATTCGTGCAAAGTAAGGTAATAAAGAAATTTTTAATATGCACTTTTAAAACATTTTACTACGCTTGCTATATGTTTAACATACAGTAGCTCACAGCCAATAGTATGTAACTGAGAATTGAATGAAATAAGGTTTGCGGTCACATAATTTTTAATGTGAGCCACTGTACATTTCTTACGTAATGCTAAGATGTTTATCTAATATTTCAATGTTACTTTTAGGACTTGGATATCCATTTCAAGAATGGATAAAAGATAAAAAATTATCAGCAAGAGTCATTTGAGTAGAAGGAAGACTCAACTCTTCTGAAAAATATGGACTAACATCAGTGGGAATGATAAATACGCTTTGTTGCAAAATATGATGCATGAAACTGGTAAGACCAGTAGTATAAAAATCAGTACACCTGATAAATGCAGTTTATCCAAAATCAATTTACATGAAATTGATAATACCAATGCAAGTAATACAAGTACTGCATTAGAAATAAATTTACCTGAAAATGGTAACACTAATAATATAAACCTTCCTATGCTTGACAAATGTACTGCGTTGGAGTTACAATTACTTAAAATTGGCGTAAATACCAGTTTTAGTGAAAACACAGCCCAAAGTGTAGTTCCAATTTCACCTACTGTAAATAATACATTTTTGCTGTCAGATATTAAAGATTTGAAAGAAAAACTTGCAATGTGGATCTGTGAGAATAATATTACTCGAAATGCAAGTAATGGCTTACTAAAAATTTTGCATCCATTTTTCAAATCTTTGCCTTTGAACTACGAAACCTTAATGGAAACACCGCGAAATATAAAATTTCTAAAATTGAACAATGGTGAAATGATTTATTTTGGATTGGAAAAAAAATTAATCAGTAGATTGAAAACTGGTATTAAAGAAAATGTCAGCACGCTAAAAGTACAAGTAAACATAGACGGTTTACCTGTTTAAAAGTTGTAATACTCAATTCTACCCTATTTTGGTCTTGTGTAAAGCTTTCTTTGATGATATACCATTTTGCGTTGCTTTATTTTGTGGCTGTGGAAAACCTGAACCAATTAAAGAATATTTGAAAAAATTCATTAATGAAGTAAAATTTCTCAAAAAATCAGGAATATCATACAATAATATAAATTTAAATGTAAAAATCGATTGTTTTATATGTGATGCGCATGCAAGAAGCTACTTAAAGCAGACAGTGCGACATATAAGTAAAATTGCTTGCGAAAAGTGTAACATAGTCGGACAATATGAAAATCATAAAATTTATTTTGTTAGCAAAGATGCAAATATTTCAAAAAAAGAAGATAACGATCTTAGAAATATAGAAAATTTTGCTTATATTAAAGATAGATCCCCTCTTTTAGATCTCAATCATAAACTAATTACTCAGTTTCCGATAGACTCTATGCATCTGGTGTTTTTATGAGTTACAAAACGTATGTTAAAATACTTATTTATAGGAGACAAATCTTTTTCTAAATTAGGCTATAAATCATTGGAAAAAATTAATAATAAGATACAAAGTATTCGAAATTGTATAACCTATGATTTTCCCAGGAAGCAAAGATCTATCATTAAATTAAAAAGATGGAAATGTACGGAACTTCGATTATTTTTATTGTATACCGGTCCAGTAATATTTTATAATATTTTGCATTCTTCAATGTACAAACATTTTTTATTGTTTCATTGCGCTATCTTTATATTGTCTAGTGAATATTTATTACATAAATAATTTGGTTGCGCATAACGATTTTTAAAGAAATTTTTTGATAAATCAGCACATTATTATGGAAAGGGTTTTGTCGTTTATAATGTGCATAGCCTGTTGCACTTATGTGATGACGTTTCTCGTTATGGAACGATAAATAATTTCAGTTCTTTCCCTTTCGAAAATTACCTTCAATTCTTGGAAAAAAACAGTTCATTCAGCAAATAAGCCGTTACAACAAACTTCCTACAGAATTTATGAAAGAGATTTGCTTACTGGTATAAATGTCACAATTAATAATAATTTAATAGCACGCAAGAAATTTAATGATAAATATGATAAAAATCAAAAGGTTCATTCTTATGAATGTTTACAATTGGAAACTCCAAGCTTTTCTATTTCAACGATGCTACCGAATAATTGTTGTTTTCTTAAATCAAATAATACTCCATTCACCATCAAAAATATTATATTTAATGATAACCGTTATACTGTTAAAGGAGAATTTTTTTACTAATTTACAAGACTTTTGTAATTACCCAATTCCTTCTTCGATATAACATATCTATTACGGTAAACTGAGCCATCAAGCGATAATAGATATTCCATTTGAAGATGTTTTGTGGAAATGTATGATGTTACCTTTTGCTGATAGATTTGCTATTTTCCCTTTAAATCATTTAATATAGATAATACCTTGTACTACGTTTTAAAGTTTTGACTATGTAAATTTTTTCACTGAAATGTTAAGTCAATAATTAACGTTCAAATAACGTTTACACATTGTCCTAAACAACGGATCAAAGTTTATAGAATTTGGTTTGTCCGTCAACCACTTTAAACCGTTTTATATTGATTAATTATAATAATTTTATCAACATTATATGGTGTCGTTTTTTATATGTAAAATTGGTCACTGAAATGTGTAAACTGATAATAAACGTTTAATTAATGTTCACATGTTGTTTTAAAGTAACGGGTTGCAGCTTATAGGATTTGGTTTATCTATGAAGCATTTTAAACCGTTTTATATTGATTAAAGACATTAGTTTTGTCAACGTTACATTTAGCCATTTTCTCTACGTGAGTTTTCTAACTGTTAAGGTAAAACATTTGTAACCAACGTTGAGGCAACGTGTAATAGTTCTGGAAAAAAAAGTTTGAAAGTTTAGATAAAGCTTATAATAATTTATCTAAAATTGCAAACGTTTCTTTTCAGGAACTATTACGTGTTACGTCAACGTAGTTTAGTAATATTTTTTCTTACCAGCGAGAAAATTTGCGTAGAAAAAATGGCAAAGTATAAAGTTGACGGAACATTTATCTTTAATAAAAATACGACGGTTTAAAATGCTTGTAGATAAACTAAATAATTTTATATGCTTTAACCCGTTACATTACGACAACGTGTAAACGTTAATTAAACGTCGATTATCATTTGACAAATTTCAGTATACCGTTGATTCAACCATCCACGTAAATATCAACATTTAATTAACGTTTGCATGTTGTCTTAATTTAATGACTGAAGACTTATATAATTTTTTGGTTCATCTATGAAGTATTTTAAAACGTTGTATATTGATTTAAAAAAATGGTTTTATCAACGTTTTATTTTGCCAATTTTTAAGTGAATTTACTCACTGGTAAGATTAAACATTAGTAATTAACGTTGACACAACGTGTAATATAGTTCTTGAAAAAAAAAACGTTTCAAACTTTACATAAAGTTTAATATAATTTTTGTTTATTATTTGAAGTTTTTCAAACGTTAAATTATGTCAAAATAATGTTAAATAATGTTTTCTATACGATATTATAACGTATTTTTCTGTATATATTTAAACGTTTATATTAATAGTATTTTTTGGTTAAGTTTTTTCTGGGAAATAAAAAAACGTTAAATTTTCGTTTCTTTATAATGGTTTGAATATAACCGTTAGAAAACGTTGAAGAAATAAACGCAAACCAATTATCAACCATTCAACCGTGTTTTTAACGTTTTTTCAACGTATGTCTCTCCATTGGGATATACTGAAGGATGCCAAACTTATAGAATTTTCCATTTGCTTATGTTTAATTTACCCGTTACATCAAAATGTCCCAAATTTAAAAACAGTTTCAGATTACAACTACTTTACATGAAAACAGAAAATATATAAGAAAATAGGTTAATATAGAATAAAGGAAAAGTGTAATTGTAAAAATCATTTGGTGCACTAATAGGTAGAGCTCAATACACATACTGTTGTGAAGGGTAAGACATTGAGTTTTATACAGGGCGTTTTTCTAACGGTGGCATATAGGAGATTCGTGTTAGTTGACTATAGCGCTCAGGATGATGGTATTTGAGAGCGCTGATTGGTCAATATCATGTAGTGCCAACACGAAATGGTCCGTTACCAATAGATGAATCGGAAAAATGAGACCCATTCACCATTTAGGAGTGGAGAAGTGTTTACATGCTAGTTGTAGCAGAAAGAGGTGTGAAATGGAAAAATGTCTAATAGTGAGGTTACTAAAGTAAAAATAGAAAATAATGAATGGAAAGTAAGAATATTCGAACTTTCCATTCATTATTTTCCATTTTTACTTTAGTAACCTCACTATTAGACATTTTTCCATTTCACACCTCTTTCTGCTACAACTAGCATATAAACACTTCTCCACTCCAAAAAGGCGGATAGGTCTCATTTTTCTGATTCATCTATTGGTAACGGACCATTTCATGTTGGCACTATATGATATTGACCAATCAGCGCTCTCAAATACCATCATCCTGAGCGCTATAGTCAACTAACACGAATCTCCTGTATGCCGCTGTTAGAAAAACGCCCTGTACATACCTGATATTCAGGAACAAGATAATAATCTTTAAAGAGCATTTTCAGTCAGCATGTTTGTAAATATCCATTGATCGTCTAAATAATCCATTAATTATTTTTCTTCGTGTATTTCAGGTAACTTTACCTAACATAGAAAAGTTAATACAAAGTAACACATTCATACATACACACTTAAATAATATAATAAATATCTTATATTATGATTATATGTGGTTTCTCTTCTTATTTAGAACGATATGTGAATTTCTTTTCAGGTTTTCTATATCCTAGGACAATCCCATATTTTTCTGCTCTGACTTGACACTTTTGACATTTCATAAATATATGTTTTCTGCACACATCTTTTGCACATCTATTATCAATTTCCGCTATTTTCCACCAGATTCATACATTATATAGAGCAGCCCTGACTGTTCAAACATTTTTTGGGTCAAATTGCACACTACCTGCTATTATACCTGACATTTTTCCCCTTATCTTTGTAGTAAGATTTGATATAAGAAGGAGTAGGAGAAGGATGAATATAGAGCAAAAGGAAGTAGTGGGGAGTAGGTATATACCACCTACTATTATATATAGTAATTCAATACCACTTTCTTCTCAGTCTATCAATTAAAACGAAAGCTGTGTTTTAGTAAAGAAACAAGTATGAAGAAAAAAATAAAAATTCTTATACATACATCATCATGAATTGGTTGGAACAGATTAACGATACTCTCAGTAGCATGAAATCCCACAAAAAACAAGCTTCGCTTATAAAGAAAGGACGGCAAGTACAAAGTTGTATCTAGCATAATTAATATAATAATGAAATATATTTTAATTAAAAAAAATAGTGAAATCCAAATGCTAGGCAAGTATAAATTATTGTTACTATGATGAAAGTTAAAATTTGGGAAAAGGAAAATAGTAACAAAAAAATTACTTACCTGTGGCCCGTTGTATGCAATCGTATTAAATAGCCACATTTTTAACTTATGAGAAGCAACGCTTAAATTGCAAGATAGCGACTTACACATGAATATTACGGGCCCCACAAGTCATTTTTGCGTTACTATTTTCCTTTTTCCAAATTTTAACTTTCATCATGGTAACAATAATTTATACTTGCCTAGCATTTGCATTTTACTTTTCTTTTTAATTAAAATATTTTACATTACTATATTAATTATGCTGGATACGACTTATGTACTTGCCGTCCTTTCTCTATAAGCGAAGCTTGTTTTTTGCAGGATCTTATAAACTTTTGTAAGAATATAGGAGTTCAAACTAATCAATTATTTTAATTAATTCAATCTAACTAAACATTTCCCAATGTTCTCATCGTTCCATAATGGAAAGTTTCAATCCAAAATATTAATTTATTATTCTATTAAATAAAATACAAAATATTACAATGATGAATTCTTATCATAGTTACACTTTAAGAGGCTTTTAACATAGTATTCACAATAACTGTCTGAATTATATTTCCAACATTTTATACCCAAAATCACCTTAAAGCCTTTCGCTTTCAAGAATTTGCTTCCAAATTTACCTCTAAATCCACCTTTTTCTTAGGTGTTACTCTCAATATTAACTTTGCATTATGGCTCTTTCACTGGTAAACTAGTGCCAGTTATTTATTCTTTTGAATAATATAAACTGTAAAATATATACCAGTTAATACAATAGAAGCCTATGTTTTTTAAGTGTACTGCTTTCAGTTTCCTGAAGTTACACACTGTTTGCTCTATTACATGTGAAATATTGAAATAATGAATTCCTTTCATATTTACACATCTACATGATTTTATTATAATTTTCATCAACTATATGACTTCTAAATCCAAAATTGTATGCCCAAAATCACCTGCAAATCCTTCCCTCTCAAGGATTTTCTTATGAATTGACTCATTTTTCCACCTTTTTCTTAGCTGTCACTCTCAATATCAACTTTGTATTATGGCACCTTCTTCAGCACATTAGTGCCATTTATATTTTCTTTTCATCAATATAAACTAGAAAATACACAAATTAATGCAATGGAAGCCTCTATTTTAGATATACTGTTTTCATTTTCCCAAATGTATTGATTGTATTATCTATCGCATGGAAAATATTAAAATGATGACTTCATTTTATTGTTTCACTTCTAGATGATGTTTTCATTATACTTATTATTTAATTGAATTATATATTTCAAAAAGTTTATGCCCAAAATCACCTGCAAGCCTTTCACTATCAAGAAATAGCCTCCAAATTTGTTAATTTCTCCATCTTTTCTTTAGATTTAACTCTCACCATTAACTGTGCATTATGGCTCTTACTATGGCAAACTGATATCATTTCTGATTTCTTCTATTTAATATTACAACACAAGCCTGCACAATGACACAAGAAACACGTTGTTATAATTCAATCTGAAATAAAATCTCACTAAGTTCCAAAAAATATATTACATATTATATTATAAAACTCAATGTTATACATTGTAACCTGGGTGTCACAAATAATCCGAAACACTAAAATATTGTCTGTGGAAACCACTTTATTCCACGAAATCTCAAGGAGGGGGCCTCCCGCGATGCTCACGCACACTTATTATACGCGTATACACTGTTTTTTCGGGTTCTCACTCGGGGAATGCGGGGAGGGAATTACTCGGGGGCGGACAAAAAAAAGGGGGAAAAGGGGTGAGCAGGGGTATACGAGGAAAGAACTTGAGGGAACACGGCAGCGACCACTCCGACCACGATCTCCTAACTCCACAAATCCCACGTCGGGACCACTCAATAATCCGAAGAAGGGGCCCGTATTTAAAAGACGAAGCTCCTTTCAAAATACGGCGACGACCCTTCTGTTTCTCTTACACAATAAATGAGAGAGAGCTCGGCGCGGCGAACAGTCCTAACTCTAGAACAGAAGTGGCCCGGTCCTTGGTTCTTCGTTCGTCCTGGGCCCGGGGTCCTTTTCCTAATTCCTAGGATTTCATTATTCGTCAGGGCAACAGCGCATGCTCTCGATCTATCAGTCAATTATCACCTATCAAATTGACTGGGATCCGCATTCGCACTGTTCCCTGGGTTTCGTAGCGTCTCGGCTATCCGTGTCGTCTGCTTCGTAGCTTGGTGAGGTCCGGGCGGGGCTCTGCGGTGCGGGGTCGGCGAGTAGTGGTCGGGGAGTCGGGCGGTAGGGGAAGCGGTAGCCGTGGCGCGGGGATAGCGCGGGCACGGGAGATTGCAGCTCGGCGCGCTAGCGGCGCGGCGCGGTAGAGGAAAGGAATGGGTGGGGCGCTCCGCGGGGACTTGCGGTGAGGGGACGGTAGGAGCGTCGCGTAAACAGTCGCGCTCAGCGGGAAGGTTAGAGTGAGAGGGAATCATAGGCGTTTAGGCATGGGAGCGTAGAGGATAGGAGAACAACAGTTTTCAAGCTCATGTTGGAGCCGAGGAGACTTATAAGTACTAGTTTTAGCCTGAAATAAAATATTCTTAATTTCTATCATCCTATTTACACCTAATCCTACAAACATTCGCCCAATTCCCAATCATACCATTTCCTAAAAACATCTACTCTCCTTCCGTGGTCGACACTTACAATATTCCTACATCGGAAAACTACATCGTCGCTCCACGGAAGGTTCATCAGGCTACGCACACACATACACATTCATACCGGGGGGATCGCAGGAGGCGCTAAGGGGGACAGGAGAAACTAAAAGACCTATGCATTTCTGTAACGTGTATTCTACCACGTTACAACATATAAGAAATTAAATAATTTTTTTTCAGATAATAATAAATAATCTCCAGTGTGTCGGTCATGTAGTCCTCTAAGCAAGAGTATTGTGACTACCGCACGCGGGAGAGGAGTGAATGTTTAGGAATTAGTATGGATGCGTGCCTGTTAATATGAAATCGAACTATCTCTCCATTCTCATTGCCGTCCCGTATCCCTTGTACATAGCTTTTCCCTTCTCCCATTCACTATCCCTTGTACATATCTTCCCCGTTCCGTCCCCGTTTCCTCCCAGCAATCCCCCCTTCCTTCCATCCCTGCTTTAGTCCCTGTTCCGTCCCTACATTATTTCTCTTACCCTAGCGGTCCCAGCACTCATCGGCGTTCCAAGTCCGCGCCACAGAGTCAGCACTACCACCTCATCTCCAAGCAGTGCTGCCAACCCAGTTTCGTGCCGAGCTCCGGAATGGACTGGAATAAGGATCGATCCTGACTATTGATTGGATTAATGGGATAAAGCCACCTGTCATCTATCCATCAGGACGATTGATTGGCCATTATATAAATGAGGAAGACACGGAACTGGGTAATTGAGCCAAGAAGAAGGAAGAAGGCTCACTCCTTTTTACGCCGTCCTACTGTCGACTGGACTGTCGATTCTGCTGCCGTGCTGCACTTTTCCGCGGTGGTGCCATATTGTAAGGGACTTTCCGAGATCAACCGACTGAATCGTCTAATTGAGTTATCGTCGAAGATTGAGGTTGCTGCCGTTCGAGGACCCGCAAAAGAGTAGCCGGTATTACCTCTCTCTTTTTATTTTCCTGATTTGCCTATCTTCCCGTATCCCGTTCAGTGCTGGTAACTCGTGGGGAATCCCTCTCCCCACCACATCGACCAAGCTGGCACGCACACATGCATCTGTCATCCGTGAGAGATCTTTGCACCCCTAGCGTGGAAAACTGAACTATTAGTTGGCCACTTGCACTCCTAGCGGAGAAAAGCGAACTACTAGCTACCCACACTGCCATTTGGCATATCTGTGTTTCGGCTACCTTCGCTGGACGTCGATTCACTTCGGGTGCAAGCGAGAGCGGTATAGTTTCATCGGTCCTCTCTTTCTAATTCTTATTTCATAATTCTCGGCTACTCGGATTCTCTTTCGACTGATCGTAAGGCTATCGGCTTCTTTCAACAAGTTTCGGTAGGATTCGGGAGCGAAAAGGAGCGCGACGTTGATTCTCGGACCTCTCAGTCTATATAAAATGCTGCGTTTAACCAACAATTCGAAGCAAATGGAAATCCTTTTCCTAAATAACTTTTTAATTGTTATAAAATGTTTATATGTAGCCATTAAATTATTAGATTTATTAATAAATACAAAAATGCGTTCTTATAATAACAAATACTGAGTTGAGGTAAAATAAACTCAATATTTTTGTATTAATCTGGTAACAAATGCATTTTTATATTTATTATTGAGTCTAATAAGTTAATGGTTATTAAAAAAAAAATCGTTATAAAGAAAAAAAAATTAAAAAATATTAAACTCTACCAAGAATCGAACCCGAGCCCGCCGCGTGGCAAACGGCAACCTTACCGTCTGCGCTACAGCAATCATTTGGTGGACCAAAGGCAAATAGCCCTTTTAAAGACGCTACAATTCTTTCATTAACTCGTCATAAACAATGAAGAATTAGCTGCAATAATAAATACATTTATTTACACACCATTATTGCACTAGATTTATTATGTTTTTAATTTGAAGCATACATTTTGCATGAAGATACGATAGTTTAAAGGTATCCAAGCAGTACTTTAAATTCAAAACTATTCATATGCCCCATTATCATAAATTAATTAAGTAATTTAATAAAATATGTTTCGTATAATCGAATGATATATGACAGTGGAGCATATGAATAGAGGTTTGTATTTAACACTAGATTTACCAGACCAGTCATTTTGACTGGTCGTGCAATTTCAATTCAAAATTCCTATTACATGTAACATTTGCTTTCCGAAATGATGTTATGACTTTTGTAGCTATAAGTAGAGAATGCATTTTCTGAACTTAATGTTACTTTATATATATTAGTAACAAATATATTTTTTGTTATTGACATTTATACCAAAACCAGTCAAAATGACTGGTGCATGTTTCTACGAAGAAATGTATGATTTCGGGAGAATCATGAGACCGATGCAGTACAATGTATAGCGCCCATGCGTTATTTGTTCGTTCCGTTATCGGCATTGAGCCGATTGCGCAGGTTTACGAGATTTCTTACTTCATAAATGCAAGAGGCACGAACAGTCTCGTTACGAGCTTCGTTCAACACACGAAATAAAATCTTAGTCCAAGCGATCTCCAAGCCCCTAAAAATGTCAAAACGAATAAAAGTTTCTACATATTTAGAAAATGCAACCAGCATACCTCTGGAATGTTCAGATGTAGAAAGTGAATTATATGATAGCGACAGTGAATTTTTAGACAGACAAATTGATCCACAAAGCAATGATGATAACAGTGCTATTGTCGAGAGTAGTGATGAGGAAATTTCTGATGAAAACAATATAAATCAGTCAAGTGACGGTGACTGCGAAAATATTCCAAACAAGCGAAGGAGACGATACATGCGATTCCCTTCAAGTTCTGAAGACGAAGGTGGAAGCACCGTACCAAATCAGCAAACTGAAATTGCTTCAGACGGAACTATTTGGACGGGAATTGAAGAAGGAGGTGTTGCCGGTAGACTACCAGTTCATAGTGCTTTCAAAGATGTACACGGGCCAACAGCACATGCTAAAAGAAACATTATGAACGGGAGTCTAAGTAGTGCGTTCCTATTACTGATTGACAACCATATTTTGGAACATATACGAATTTGTACAGAGTTAGAAGGCTCTCGAGTTTTGGGGAAAAAATGGACAATTACGCAAGGAAAATTGAAGGCATTTCTTGCAATACTGTACGCACGTGGGGCGTACGAAGTAAATACTTTGAGGCTTCAATATTTGTGGAACAACAAGTGGGGACCATCATTTTTCTCCAGCACTATGAGTAGACGGGATTTTACTGAGATTCTGCGATACATTCGTTTCGACAAAAGAAATCAGAGGAGTCAAAGGTTGCAAACAGACAAATTCGCTTTAGTCTCAGCAGTTTGGGATAAATTTATTGAAAACAGTCAAAATTGCTTCAAACCGGGAGCTTATATTACTGTGGATGAGCAACTTTTTCCATCGAAGGCCAGATGCAGGTTTACTCAGTATATGCCAAACAAACCCCATAAATTTGGGATAAAATTTTGGTTGGCATCTGATGTAGAGACGAAATATGTGGTAAATGGCTTTCCGTATTTAGGAAAAGACGAGACTCGAAATGCATCAACCCCCCTAAGCGAATTTGTCGTTATGAAACTTCTTGAACCGTATACCATGAAGGGTAGAACTGTAACAACTGATAATTTTTTTACAAGTATTCCTTTGGCGTTAAAATTAAGATCTAAAAATACTTCGTTGCTTGGAACAATACGCGCAAACAAGAGGGAACTGCCGAAAACTTGCAAACTGAAAAAAGACAGCATGGCACGTTTCTCAACGTTGTTGTATCAATCCAATGGATGTACACTTACTGCTTATAAGAGCAAACCAAATAAAAAAGTACTTATACTAAGTACGAAACATAAACACATCAAAATTGATAAAGCAGCTAAGAAATTACCTGAAACTGTATCGCTTTATAATAAAACTAAATTTGGCGTCGATGTCACTGATCAAATGGCAAGAAAGTATACAGTGACATCAGGTTCCAGAAGGTGGCCACTTCAAGTGTTTTTTAATATTTTAGATTTAGCCGGAATCAATAGCTGGATATTGTACAAAAACACAACAGGAGAAAATATCTCACGGAAAGACTTTCTGTTTCGATTAGCAGAAGAACTTGCAGCAGAATATCAGACTTCAAGGCAAAAACCACACGAAGCTGATATACCAACTACAAAAGGCACGGTTTCTGTACGCAAATGGTGTCAAATAGGATACTGCAATAACAACAAGACTACAAATATTTGCAATAAATGCAAAAAAAGTCTATGCGGAAAGTGTACACACAGCAAAATCTACATATGTAGAAATTGTGAGCAACAAACTGTAAACAATTAAATGTTTTATTATTTCACAATATCTATAAATCCATTTATCCATTACAAATAATATTGTTCAACTTTTTTTGTCATTTTTCGAGTGAATAAAGACTGGAAACCACAATAACCATTTTTTCTTATACACCAGTCATTTTGACTGGTTTTGGTAGAAATAGGTATATCTAAATAGCTAGTAAATCTAGTGTTAAAGTACTGCTTGGATACCTTTAAACTATCGTATCTTCATGCAAAATGTATGCTTCAAATTAAAAACAATAAATTTAGTGCAATAATGGTGTGTAAATAAATGTATTTATTATTGCAGCTAATTCTTCATTGTTTATGACGAGTTAATGAAAGAATTGTAGCCAGTCTTTAAAAGGCCTATTTGCCTTTGGTCCACCAAATGATTGCTGTAGCGCAGACGGTAAGATTGCCGTTTGTCACGCGGCGGGCTCGGGTTCGATTCTTGGCAGAGGTTAATATTTTTTCATTTTTTTTTTTCTTTACAACGAATTTTTTTTTTAATAACCATTAACTTATTAGACTCAATAATAAATATAAAAATGCATTTATTACCAGATTAATACAAAAATATTGAGTTTATTTTACCTCAACTCAGTATTTGTTATTATAAGAACGCATTTTTGTATTTATTACCAAATCTAACAATTTAATGGCTACATATAAACATTTTATAACAATTAAGAAGTTATTTAGGAAAAGGATTTCCATTTGCTTTGAATTGTTGGGTAAACGCAGCATTTTATATAGACTGAGAGGTCCGAGAATCAACGTCGCGCTCCTTTTCGCTCCCGAATCCTATCGAAACTTGTTGAAAGAAGCCGATAGCCTTACGGTCAGTCGAAAGAGAATCCGAGTAGCCGAGAAGTATGAAATAAGAATTAGAAAGAAAGGACCGATGAAATTATACCGCTCTCGCTTGCACCCAAAGTGAATCGACGTCCAGCGAAGGTAGCCGAAATACAGATATGCCAAGTGGCAGTGTGGGTAGCTAGTAGTTCGCTTTTCTCCGCTAGGAGTGCAAGTGGGCACCTAATAGTTCAGTTTTCTCCGCTAGGGGTGCAAAGATCTCTCACGGATGACGGATGCATGTGTGCGTGCCAGTTTGGTCGACGTAGTGGGACTGGGGAGAGGGATTTCCCACGAGTTACCAGCACTGATCCCGTTCCGTCCTTCCCCGCGTATTTCATTTTCTGTCCAACCTAGTCCTCTTCACCTCTATTTCCGTCCCTTTTGATTGTTTGAGTGCAAGTACGAAAGATGACTGAATTGTATAATAAGTGTGCGTGAGTCCTAGCAGGGCTACCCTTTACTTTATATAGCTCTCCCCCCCCCCCCCCTTTTCTCTTATCTACCCGTTCCGTATATTTTTGTGAATAAAGTAAGTGTCCTAGATTTTAACATTGATTTTATTTATTTCTCGCATAATCGGTTTGGGATTACTCCTTTGATAGGCCCCCGGTTATAGTATATATTAATTTTACTTCATCCAGTCAGCTCTATCCTCAACAATTAAAATAAAAATATTCTATCTTAATTTATCTGAAAAAGAAATTTCACAAAGTACTACAAAGTATACTAACATCCTGTATTATAAAATATAATGTTATACTTATCTAATAATTGTCAACTCCTTATGTCATTATTATTCGAATATATTTGTCATTTTAAAAATTAAACACATTCACTAACATTACAATGAACAACCTCACTGCATTAAATATACATAACCTTACATTACTATTGACAGTTAACAAGTCGTCGGATTAGTTATATCTATTACATCGATTTTATTTGATAGTTCGCAACAATGATTTTGTCGTTGAGTTTAACCGGTTGGCAACGCTGAGAAAAAATGACGTCATTTTCCTCTTAGCGGCCAACTTCAGCCCGAGACATACATTCTGGCTGGAGAAAAAGAAGACGGAAAGAAATGAAATTTTTCGTTATATATATAGCTAACAGAGTATGAAATCTCTGGATTGCGTGAACCGATTTTGATGTTCATAGGCTCAAATGAAAGCTTGTTCAAAACCATTTTAAGAATAGCTTTACTTGAATTATGACAATAGATTATTTACGGAGATAAATCGGTTTGAAAATTGGGAAGGCCGAACTAGCTGTATACGAGAAGTAGTGCCTCGACGGCGTTATAGACATGACTTTATCTACTTATACATGTACTCGCCGTCGAGACACTACCGTGTCTCTTGATCGTATTTACCTAATATAAGATGGTCTGATTTAAACTAAGGCGAATATATAATCAACGATATAAGAAATGTGAAAACTAAATTTGGTGATAAAATAATTTTCGAATTGAATAATGATTATTCACTATTTCTACCAATTAGGTTGCAAAATATTCTTATGTGCAATGATCAGGAATTATTGAATAATTTGACAAACATTTTATATGAATGTACCAAAGATATAGTCGTGTTTGTTGATTCTGCAAAAAGTATAACTAAACATATTGGTGAAAAAGACTGTTATTAATAAAAACAACTGTTGGCAAAATAAAGTAAACGTTGAAGATGGTGACGACAACGACGACGACGAGGACGACGACGATTGTGAGTAGAGGAGCAATGCAGTTCCGATGACAGGGAGTGGGGGAAGCTGTTTTGTGGTGTGGAAGGGAGATGGGTGGGGATAAGACTCTCTTAGTATGGTAGTGGTGGGGATGAGGAAGGAAATGGTCTTATAGTGGGATCGAGTTTGGTTAGGGAGGGTGGGGGTATTTTTCACCCTATGTCACAGTTGGAAGGTCTTATGGTGGGACCGAGTTTGGTTAGGTAGGGGGTATTTTTCACCCTATGGTACCGTTGGTTAGTTATCCTACGGGGACCTAAGTTATCCTACGGGGCCCTAGTTGAGGGAAGGTTTTTTCACCCTTCGAAGTCGATGGTTAGTTACCTTACGTAGCCTAACTATTTCCGACTCTGCTACACAGATAAACTAGGTTGAGTTAATTGCTAGTTCCAGTAGTCACCGCTAGGTGACTGCCTTTCTTAATCTTCTTTCGCGCTAATGGTATTTTAATATTACGTAATTACACACACGGGTGAACTAGTTCAATTTAAAAAAGATGTTTGACTAAAATTATACATTCGCGGTACCACGGGATACGGCTATAGAGAAGCTAGCCTTCAAGAGGAGGATGTGGATGAAAAAGGAGAAGGAGGAGGAGGAGGAGGAGGAGGAGGAGGAGGAGAAGGAAGAGGAGGAAGAGGAGGAAGAGGAGGATGAGACATGGAGACTGGATGAGTAACTGATAGTAAAACTTTAGTTATTGAATAAAAAACAGTTTTAAGATTTTTTATAGCCTTCCCTGACTTATCTTTTAGCCATTTTTAGCTTTTCAGGTAAGCATATCATACGATCCATCTAACAAGCAGGCTAGGTATTAGAAAGGGAAAGAGTTGTCAGTGCACTTCATTTTTTTGGAGGGGTAGGTAAAGCAAAAAAAAACATAACTTTTACCTAAACTTTAAGAAACTGTATTGGCACCATTCTAGTGATTGGAGAACTGATTGTAGAGTGTGCAGATATCTTCTAGAACGGATATGCTCGAGCACCGGACGTCTGAGATCGTGCCATGACTTGTTCAAAACAAACGTCTAGACTAATGTTACTTGATTTATGATCCCTTTAGAGCCCCGATTTTTTCATATTCTCTCATTTTTTTATATGTCTAGCTATCGAGAGGAATGTGCTCGTAAATTTTCCCGTTTCACTTTTCACTTAAGAAAAGTCTGCAACACGTTTATGCAATTAAAAGAATTCTGGAGAACCCACTGGTAACGTGTCATGACTTGTTTAACGCAAATTTTCCCTAGTTCACTTTAGAAAAGTCTACAACATGATTATGCAATTAAAAGAATTCAGGAGAAACCGCTTGTAACGTGTTACGACTTGTTTGACGCAAATTTCGTAGGCGGGCAAGAATACCCAACCACCCATATATTAACTTCCAATAAGAATGCATCTCATCCCCTTCCATGAATGCATCTCATCCCTTCCACCATTTTTAAAACCCTTGTTGTTAGCAATCGGGAAATTTCAGTCAGTCAGTTTTCATTAGAAGCTTCAAGGAGGTAAAAGATCCAGTGCAAAGCTATATTCCGAATATTGTCCTTGCTGTACCACAGAAACTCTTTTGGGTGGTAAGAATTATTCTTTTATTATTATTTTCTTTTCTTGCTATTCTATTTCAATGTTTTTCTTTTCTCAATTTCTATGTTTTTTCACAAAAAAATGGATTTAACCAAGATCAATGCACTTGCAAGTGTAACTTACGAACCTAAGACTTTCGTAAAGCTGAATACTTTTGAGGAGAATAAGGAGTATCAAATCACTGAATTAGTAAAAATTAAGACCAAATATGGAGAGAAATTAATAGAGAAGCTGGCTACAGACGAATGGTTCTTCCTACCCTCAAGGATGATGAAATTACTGGAGTCGCCTGAACTAATCAAAGAACTTCAAAATGCTGCATCAGCGAATACATTAAAAATATTATATGTTGGAGGACGATACAATAATTTAGAATTTAAAGTTACCCAATGATAATCATAAGATAAATTTTGGAAATGTTTTTAAGGAATGACATCAATAAATGTTTATTATATCTTATTTATTTATTTTTTCTTTACCCTCACTACTTTAGTAAGATACATATAAATCTAGTCTATTAACTTACATTTCTAACAATACTAGTAAGCGGGTTATATTCAACGATTTTATCATGTATAATTAAACAAAACGCAGTAGTATTACTTGGAATATTTCTAGTACAATCAATCTCAATTTTAACGTCAACAGTGCCTGACTTTATAGATTCATTTTGATGCGAACAATCGATGACGAAGAGAGGACCGTATTCCACAAAGTTTTTGTAATTAAGCATTGGTTTCGACTGTTTTTCTCCTGCATAATATGAATGGATAAATTTAACATACATATCATATAGTACAGAATAACGGTTTTTTTCGCTATCACTATCAATTCGGTCATATGGATAAAATTCTGAATTCAGATAGACTTTAACATCACGAACAGAATTGTCATTGAATCTAAGCACCTCCATATGCTGCATACTCTTCTTATTTTGTCTAAATGCTAATATAACATATCGAGGTTTCTCCAATTGTGTTGCAGCTTTTACGGCCCATGTATGCCTCTGTGTTTCAGGTAGAAGTGGATATTCGTAGAGTTCCCAGGAACGAAAAGCCATGTTTAGACTTTTGTTTTGCTCAATCAAACGTAGAAATTTAAGTTTTGTATAATCATTCAGTGATACATGAGGAATCCTCCACTGCACTTTTTGCAAATCAATTTTGGAGTTGATGATTTTTTTCGAAGAATGTAGTGAAATTATATCATCACGTGCTCGAATAAGAACGAGTTCATGACGTGCATTTATTATAACTCTTCTGTAGTCTTCACAAAAACCCAACAGCATTTGCAATGGTACACAAAAGTAGAAATGATTCATAGACCTGTGATCTGTTAGAAACCATCCTGAATGACGTAGACTTGCACTTTCCTCAGCAGTTAAGGAGATGAGATTCTTCATGGAGCTAGTAATACCCACATTCTTGCAGCGATCAATCTCAATACCATTCAGTTCATAACGAATTTCATCAAACAAGAATGCCATGGAATTACAGTCAAGTCCTACGTCATCTTGAGTTGCTGCATCCGGAGCACGGGCTCTAACGATTATCTTTCCCTCAACGTAGAGATAACTTTCACAAGGTAGAAGAATTAAATCTTGCTGTTGTATAGGAATTCGAATTTCATCACTATTTCCCAATGAGGCATTTGCATAAGGATTGTATGCATGCATTTCCATTTTAGTGATGCAATTGTCGAACACCGGTTGAGCGGTTACATCTAATGGATCCATTTTTATTTCTAACGTTGAAACCCAGTGATTGTAGAAAGGTGATATTTCTTCTTGTTAATGATGCTCCAACGTTACCTTCGCTCAATGTATTTTGTCCTCCAGCGTTACCTTCACTCAATGTATTCTGTCCTGCTGCAGCAGTTGGACTGATAGGCTCATCGAGTATCGGTGATTTATAAGTATTCTTGTAAATCAACATTTTCTAATATATAAACAAATTGTGATTTCTTCACCTCCGAAACTTACTATACGATCTTCCTGATCGAGAATACGCAAGGTGAGACGGTCAATTACTTTCGCAATGACTGGCAAGTAAATGACGTTCTTCGGTGTTTCTGCGATTTTATAACCTGGCGGAACACTCGGAAAAAATTCATGTATAACATGTCGAGGTCTACCGTTTGTGTACGCACCCGCTGTAATGTTGCATTCAATTCGTAGAATATTTACTCTTATAAAGTTTACGGGCTCGTCTGATTCAGCTAGTGTGTTCGGTGGAATAACACGATCTGATGAAAAACCCAACAAAGAGCCTATATTGTTAGGTTGTGTAAAATCAATCTGATATTTACACTTTATTTCACTTTTTAATGTATTATTATTAGCACGTAGAACACTTACTTCTTCTTCATCACCTTCGAACATCTGAGCACGTTAAAGGTCAATTATAGCATTGAGGTCATAACAACCTGTAGGTATAGTTAGCTCCTGATCATCAACGTAAAATATATTGTTTGTCTCATCAACATTAGAGATTGAATTGAAGCTATGAAAGTCTACGAGACCGAGTTCATAATATCCATCTCGAAGATCGATCGGGGGGAAAAAATCTGACCCCAATACCGAGTCACGGCCAGAGAGTGTAACTGTTAAAGACATTGTTCACGTAGAAACTTGACACACAACTGACCGCATATGCTTGAATCATACGATTGATATTGGTAGTGGTTGTAGTAGATTATAGCAGAAGGTCCAAAATATTCCACAAGTTCAATTGGAGGTTTTAAATTTCCGAAGGAATCGAAATACTTAACGTGCTTATTACGTTTAACGTAACCGACCCAATGTGTTCCAAGACCTTGTTCGTCATCAAGATTCACAATTGCGCACTCATTGCTTTGCGCATTTTGAGGTAGAGATGTACGCATAAAGACTCCCCGAAAATGCGGTATTTTACGGTAGATGTTTGATAATTGCATATTACTAGTAGGTCCAGATTTAGGAAGTCCATTTATTTTCTTTTCCTTTTCCTTTTCACTCCCTCTCCTATTCGACTGTATGGTGCAAGGTATAAACCTTGTCTCCGTCTCGCTTCCATTAAGCGATTGTGTCGATGCATTTCGTCCAATTGTTTTTTGGCTGCTTTGGTGTCGTTTACAGCCTTTGCTATACCTGCCGCACCGCCAGCTAATGCGCCCACCGCACTCAGCAGCGGAAGCAACGGTAATAAACCCCCCCGTTTTGTTTTAGTAAGTGACTTTTTCCTCAATAAACCACCTCCTTTTTTCGGTACACGAATTTTTCTTTTCTTCGTACTTTTTCTAGACACTCGCAGTCCTAAGTCGAGTTTCCGTTTTGTATTCATTGATGCCCAGACAGCAGTCGCTGTCGCTCGTTCACCTACGGATGAGTCACTAGCTATGATACGTTGTCGTGCACGGCGTGCAAGTACTTTATCAGCATGATGACACGACGGCAGGTCCTTATATACTGAATATGCGATATCATGGTCACGGCAAGCATCATCCAGAGGGTTTATTCCTCGATCACCACGTGCTAACCGTTCATGAAGGCGAGTACCTGGACCGCAATAATTGTAGCCAGGTACATGCAGCTCGAAGGGTAGTTTATTTAGCAGCTTATTGAAAAAAGATCCACAACCATATCTCATCATGTCATGCTTTCCTAACGGGTTCGTTGACACATCCAGCAATTTTTTATTGAAGGCGGTATTCCATCAAAATGATCTTCATTAGGTAAATTATAATGTTCCGTACAGGCTCGATATTGTTGTACTTCAGGATCTGCACGAATGTGCTCAGGCAATTTACACCAAACAAGTCGAATACTGTTTGGAAAGCGCTTCAATAGTAAAATTTTTGGAATGTATTCAAGCTGCTCAATAGTTAAATCCTCCAAACGTAGCACATCTAACATTAACAACGACATAATGAGAACTGATGAGATAATCTGCTTCAAGCCTATAAATAGCTTGCATGATTATAGAGTTTTACAGTTATGGATTTCGTAAAGCAACCACTGCACATTCGTGTCTCCAACGCCGATCGCTTTATTATCGGTGGGGGTTGTGGAGGAAGGAGTAAACGTCATGGATCCCTACTTCCATCTACAATTCGTAGTATAATTTGTGGACCCTCGAATTGCGGTAAAACAAACGTACTGCTTAGTCTCGTAGAAAGTCCTAACGGTGTGAGATTTGAAAATATTTATGTATACTCAAAGTCGATTCAGCAACCCAAGTATCAATACCTTGAACGGTTATTAAAAGGACTAAAAGGTATTGGATATTGTAAATTTTCAAACAATAGCGACGTTGTAAAGGTAACTGAGGCGTTACCCAATTCTATTTTCATATTTGATGATGTTGTTAACGATAAGCAGGATAATATCAGAGACTACTTCTCCATGGGTAGACATTCAAATATTGACTGCTTCTACCTCTGCCAAACTTATGCTAAAATTCCTAAATACATGATTCGTGATAATGCAAATCTTCTCATAATCTTTAAGCAAGATGGTACTAATTTAAAACATATTTATAACGATCATGTAAACACGGATATGTCATTTGAAAAATTCAATGAATTGTGTTCAAAGTGCTGGCACCATGATTATGGATTTCTAGTGATCGACAAGAATAGTACAATTCAAAATGGTAGATATCGGAAAGGTTTCGATGAGTATGCTAAGATTAAATAGTATACCGTTTGCTTAAGATTGTTCAGTTTAGAGCTAAGTGTCCATCAAAACACACACACATCAAATGAGCGGGGAGTAAACCTATTATAAACGTGGACTGAATCTGGATTGAACGTGGATTGAACCTAGATTGAACGTGGATTGAACATGGATTGAACGTGGTTTGAACGTGGAAACGTGGATTGAACGTTGATTGAACGTGGAAAACATGGAAAGCAGGAAAATGGAAGAAAAGATGCTGCTTAAAAAGATTGCTGCGAAAAGTAAAGTAATTCGTGAAAAATATCGTGCACTCAAATCAGGAAGAGAAATGATGGAAACCAATTTAAATGAAACTTTTAAACCAATTGTTGAACCATTGAAGAAGCTCACTGAACATAATGAGATGACCTTCGTGTCCCCGAAATATGAGTATAAACAGGAAACGCTACAAAAGACTACTGTAAGCGATAATTATTTTATTATTCCATCGAAACGTAAAAGGACTTGTCTCTCATCGGCTCCACAACGTAAAGATTTCGCATACAACTCTAGAATTAAAATTCCAACCCCTTCATCTAATGATGATGAGCAAGGAAATTCACGACCTAATGAAACATTATACCTTTCTCTGGAAGAGGATGGGGATGAGAAGGAGGAGGGAGTGAAAGTGGAAAAGGATGTTAATGATTTAGCAATACCATCACCAATGCAAGCAGAAACTCCATCATCGCCATTGCAAAGATCCTTAGATTTAAATAGTTCTTTGTCAGAATATGTAGCAATTGGACGTAAATATATAAAGATCTTTATGAGTAAAAATAAGGAAATAATTGATTATAATTTTGGAGTTGAACAAGATGGTAGTCTTAACCAAATGAGAATTCGAAAATGTGCTTTTAAAGTAGATCGTGGAGATTTTATTATTATTGATGAGGAGTATTATCAGGGTACTATTGGTCTATTTGAATTGATCTTTATGAAAGAGCCACATGATTATACTGAAGATGATTTAAAAACATATAAGAAAATTCTTTCTCAAACTAATGTACACCGAGCAGATTACAGTAGCGAGGGAAAGCTTCGTGGGAATAAGGGTCATAAATGGAAGAAAATAATGAGTCCATTATTTCCTCCAAAGAATATTGTAAAAGGCAGTGGCTATATGTGTGTTAATGATAAACCAGTAAACTATGTACATTGGAATGATCCGAACGAAATAGTTGAACGTTTGAGACTTTTGATAGCATCATCTGCTGCAGGACATACGAATCATCATAATGAGATACAATCAATAATTGAGGAGCTTCATGAAGAACGTATTATCCTATAAAATAGATTACACTTTCCATAATTTCCCAGTTGATTGTGTTACTTCACAATGTCGATAAATAAATTTGGAGGTATTTCCACTGCCAGTAATGTGAGAAAATATATCCGCAAAACTGAAGATGAAACATTAAAATTTGATAAACGTATGAATGCATTTAATGCTAAGGGGAATATTATTTCAAATTTAGGATTTGATGCTACTGATGAGAAATGTGCTGTGAATATGCGTGTTCTGCTGGATAATATGAATGTGCTGTACGTGAGAACCTTAAAAATGAAATGCAAGAAAACAGTGATATTTTACGAAGTATTGCGTTAAGACTGGATGAAACCGAGTTAAGGCTGAATGATTTTCAAGTGAAATTGAGTAATTTCATGCAGAAACATGCTGAAGATAATGCAGATTTAAAGAAATATGCATCAATTTTCATGGAGAATCAGACTAAAGAGGATGCTGAATAGAAGAAACATATAATGAAGATAATGCGAAATTAAAAAAAAAAGTGCTATTTTTCATGGGGAGAATCATGCTAAGGAGAATTCTTCTTGAAATAATTCGACAAAGAGTTTTATTAGGAAAAAGAAACTTTTACTACCATCAGTGCTCGTTGTACCCTTGTAAACCCAACACATACTTGAAGAGTTATGGATTGTGAAGAAAAGAAAAAATTGGTCGAATAACTGCATGTACCTGCAAGACGGAATTTTGAACGTAGAAGAGTTATAATACGAGGCTTCGATGACCTCTGGCAAGCAGATCTGGTTGATATGAAGAATTATACTGACGGAGGTTACCACTATATTCTCACAATTATTGGTGCATTGTCGAAATTTGGATGGGCAGTAGCACTAAAAACCAAAACTGGAAAGGAAGTGACAGACGCATTTACGAAGATTCTGAAAAGTGGGAGATGTCCCAAAAACTTTCAGACAGATGATGGCAAGGAGTTTTATAATACTGATTTCAAATCGCTTATAAAAAACGTAGAATAAATCATTACTCAACATACAGCGTATTGAAAGCTACGATAGTTGAGCGCTGGAATCGCACGCTGAAGACTGAAATGTGGAAACGATTTACGTTGAATGGAAATTATAAATGGCGAGGCATACTGCAGCGACTAGTTGAAGACTACAACGCAAGAAAACATCGTACTATAGGAATGCGACCAGTTGATGTGACGCCAGATCATGCAAATATGCTCCTGACTACAGTATACAATAATATAAAGATTGTTGGCCGTGCCAAGTTCAAAGTAGGTGATTTTGTACGAATCAGTAAATACAAGAATGTATTCGTAAAGGGATACACACCAAATTGGACAACTGAAATATTTGAAATTATAAAAGAGCAGAAAACAAATCCTGTTACATATTTACTTAGAGACTCTAGTGGTACTGATATATACGGAGGATTCTACAAATATGAACTTTTAAAAACTGCTAATCCTAATGTATATCTAGTGGAGAAGGTATTACGTAAGAAGGGTGATAAGGTCTTTGTGAAGTGGTTAGGATTCGATAATAAACATAATTCATGGATAAATAAAGATAATATTTTGTAAAAACAATATTTATTAATAAAATTATTCAATTTAAATATAATTAATTTATTCTATAATGACCCCATGGTAGAGTCGATACAGTTCCGTGCACGATATAACGCTTACCATCGTATGGGCTGAGAGCTACTTTCCGTTGCGTAATCGAATAAACATTATGCAATTTTGAGCGAATTAAATTTTGATTGCGGACTTGTACAGTAAAATTTGTTAAACATTCCTTATAGTCCTCGAAGGTTATGTTTCTAGCAACAACGTAAGTCTTAATACCTTTAGCTTTTTTGATAATTTTATTTTGTACTTTAAATGTGTACATTTTTGATCTCAGTCCAATAAACTCTGTCATTATCTGCCCATTATTCTCATCTTTCATCAGCCCAGGGACTTTTTTATTCACTAGAGGTAAATTGTACTGATTGTTGGGAGAATAATCGCTTGTATCGAATCTAGCAAGATTCTCCCTCATAATAGTGTAAATATCATCACACTCAATGCTGTATATTAGACTATCCGTATCGGTATATACGCTTTACATTTGTTACCGAACGTAGGAAGCATATAATCATAATGAAAATCATACAAACATGTTTTCGAAATATCAAGAATTCTCATACCTACGTATATAGGCTTATCGAATTTAGCTGCTAATTTTGTTAATTCAATCGTGACCAAATTCTCACTGAATATAGTGCGACTGTGAAAATTAAGCTTAGCAATCATTGCTTCAGCACCATATCTTCCCTCCCACCTACTCACGAGTCTCACATCAACTCTATTTCTAACATTCTCCATAGTCTTACCGAACACCGCATTGTTCATTAATTTGAAAAGATTTTTCTCAAACTCATTTTTAGATGCTGCACGCAAACTAGTGATCAGATCGATATATTTACGTAACCAGGTGGACTGCTGAAATCCTAAAACGCGATGAATGTGTTTTAAGACAACACCATTACGCATACATTGCTGTAAAGCACGATAGTGTATAACATAGCGCTCCTTATTTTCTAAAGTTGCAAGTAGCTTCTTCTGACGTGTACCCAGTGGTGCGTCACGTATGGGATAAAATGGAAGGTCGGAATGTTTATCGTGAAGCATGCTTGGATACTCTAAGTCAACCTCTAAAATATAACCCTCGGGTGAATCTATCGGTATATTAGAGATATCCAAGTTATTAACATTTTCAATCCAGCGAAATCCGTGAGTAGGTAGCGGTTGAGACATTGCCCACCCATACAAATTATTTATATCGTAGTACATTAAATACTTAGAAGGTTCCTCGGGATTGTAGTTTTGCATGTACCGATTGTTAGCCTTTTCATAGCGGTGCGAGCATTGGCTTAAACCACCACGTATGCCCCGTTCTACGAAAAGCAGCATTTCTACGTCAGTGAAAAGTTCTAATCTTATTCCTGTATGTTTGAGCATTGCATCCCAAGTGAAGCCTGGGAGTGTATAATAATGAGCAGGATCCAAATTATAAGTTTGCATGCAGCTATCACGAAAATTTTCGAAAACGTCAGCCAACAATAGTACATCAGTTTTCAAATAGAGATCGCTATACTCCCCAAGTGTTCGTATTTGAAATTTGGTCCATACCTCCTTAGCGTGATTATAAGCACCCTCACTAATATCACTATCAGATAATCTATTATAGAATATCTTGCGTGGAGGTAAAGCAGTTTCTTCCAGACTGTTCAGACTATCTATGTAATCGTAAGGAAAAATACCTTTCCTTGTCAGAAGGTTAAATTGTTCTATGTTTAAATATGAGAATTCTGACTCTAAATTTTTTAACTGTGATCTCGTTAAATATGAACTCAATTTGTCTAAACTAGATGCCATAAATTTGAAAGAATCGATAAACCTTAGTTGTATATTATATTTACGGATGAATTTAGTGAATGAAATATACTTCTCCTTATGTACAGGTAACAAGTGTACTGAACCTTCATACAAGTTAGTGATTGTACCGAAAATAAAATGTGCATCATAACCTGATAAATTATGAAAAATTACTGGTATTACATGTGAATCTTTAAAGTTTAAATTACAATTATTATGAGCAGGTCCCTTATATTTACCAGTTAAATGATCATGATCGCGAACACGTATTTGATCTGGAAGAAACGGCTTTTTACATGTATGACAGTTGGGTTCAGTATAATGCCTTGAATTTTCACTAATACTTAATTTATGCATAGGTAATATTGTTTTCAGTTTTTCACTCACTATACCAGCCATTTTATCAAGGTCATGTACAAACCATTCGATACAATCAAGTCCTTGATATGATTTATAATTAGAAAGCGTTGAATCACGAACGCTTTTAAAATAATAACCTATACTAAAAGGTATGTGTTTTTGATAAATACCAATATCGTCATCCGTTTGCTCAACTTTTTCAAGCAAGCATTCAATGTCAGCGTATATGACAAATGGCACCCTCTCACTGTTCTTCATGTTATTGAAGGAAACCCATCGGTCCTTGTCAGGTAGCACAATTCGGATGTTTTTATTGAGTTGCGCACAATCACGTTCATGCGATTTTAGTTTCACATCATTGTGGAAATAGTGTAAGCAACTATCCCCCAAAAAAACACTTTCGTGTAAAAAAAAGACGGCAAGTAATTGAAAGTGATTCCACTGAACAAAATAATCTATAAGACTAAACATTTTTTAAACTCAAATGTTACTTTAAAAATTTCTAGGTAAATATATTTCCACACATCAAACATCAATACTTTTACAATAAAAAATAATACATTAAAAACGAAATATTGCAGAAAAAGAATTTTAGACAAAAATATCTGAAAAAAATACTTGCAGTTAAATATTTCAGAAAAGTAAGTAGTTCTTCTGGTTGCTTAATAAATATATATGGCAACATAAAGCATGAAGATAAAATAAATTAGGCAAGTAAGTCAATCAATCGGCAACATAAAGTATTGAGATCACATAAATTCAGGCAAGTAAATGAATGAATAATTAATTATTATATAATTTTTGTATACGTACACAGTGGGAAGTTGAATCGTGTGTGGTTTCAACTACAGTGTAGTATATCATTTTCCAAGTTAAATTACAGAGTGAAGCTAGCTGAACCACCCACGATTCAATTTCCTACTGTGTACTACTTGCCCGGACGGGCCGAAAAGTGTAAAGTATATTTGAGTCTTCATCAGTTGCACTTTGAACTATCATCTGCAGTACACATTTGGCCCGTTCGGGCAAGTAGTACACAGTAGGAAATTGAATCGTGGGTGGTTCAGCTAGCTTCACTCTGTAATTTAACTTGGAAAATGATATACTACACTGTAGGTAAAACCACACACGATAAAACTTTCCACTGTGTGCTTATACAAAAATTATATAATAATTAATTATTCATTCATTTACTTGCCTGAATTTATGTGATCTCAATACTTTATGTTGCCGATTGATTGACTTACTTGCCTAATTTATTTGATATTCATGCTTTATGTTGCCATATATATTTATTAAGCAACCAGAAGAACTACTTACTTTTCTGAAATATTTAACTGTAAAGTATTTTTTTCAGATATTTTTGTCTAAAATTCTTTTTCTGCAATATTTCGTTTTTAATGTATTATTTTTTATTGTAAAAGTATTGATGTTTGATGTGTGGAATATATTTACCTAGAAATTTTTAAAGTAACATTTGAGTTTAAAAAATGTTTGGTCTTATAGATTATTTTGTTCAGTGGAATCACTTTCAATTACTTGCCGTCTTTTTTTTACACGAAAGTGTTTTTTGGGGGGATCTCAGAGCTTTTTGTAATGTGACAAAGATACATCTTAAGAATTTCTTTATGCAAATAATACAAAATGTAGTGAAACTCTTAAAGAAAGAATGTGTATTCTAATAATTAAATTTGATTGGACGGGAATATAAATTGAAATATATAAATAATTATATTGTTAACAATAATCAATTTTATTTAACAATATTAAAAAAGGAAAAGTACAACATTTTAAATAATATATTGAAAAGTTAGATATCAACTCGTTATACATAGTTTTGCTGAAGAAAGATACAATAATTTTCTACACAAAAAATATGTATTACGAGATTTTATTTGAAACTGCGCGATACTCAGTGAGAAAATAATTTAATAATGATAGAAACTCATTGTGGAAATCATATCATTTTTAAATAGTTTACTCACTAGATATATTGCAGCCGAAGGCGCTATAATTGCGGCCAATATTTAGTGAAATGGCGTTTTAAACGCAGCCGTGGTGCTAATATTGTTGAACATGTTAAGATGTATTTACCCATGATAACAACTTTCAACATTTATAAAAGCAGCCGTTAGAGATACGAATAACGTAATATTGAAATAATTAAATTTCCTTAAAGAATATGATAAACGTACCTTTTGAATTTCTGAGCCATGTTTTCTTTTGAACGATATGATCCTTCGCATATATCCATGATTTATCCTTACGTATCATAGACGTATAATGACCAGTTGCAGCATCCTTGCCGTCATGGAAAATCGCACAATTTGCTTTATAAACTTTATTACCCATTTCTAATTTCTCAATAGGTATACCTTTAATGTTTCAGTTTTTAAGAACAATCCAATCTTTAACGTTTTCTATATTTTCAGTTTTGGTATTATATAATGATAATTTAACAATCAGAACTTTGTTAGTAACTGTACTAGCAATTTTTTGCTGAAGTTCTAAAGAACTCATGCAATTACTGCACAAAGAATTCAATAGTTTTTTTCCACTTAGAGAAGTTGCTCTGAATTATTTCTTTCATGTGCTCCAAGAATTACTTTTGCATAATTTTTTGGGAATTAACAAACTCTTCATACCATTAAATAGCGTAAGTAATAAAATATTATTATAAGATTGGGTAATATTTGTATGATAACATGAAGTACTACATTCGTCCGTTTTTGTTAGATAATGTTGCACAAAGCGATTCAAGCAACTTAATTTATCACACAGAGCAGTGATTAAATCACCAGCATCATACTGCCGCTTTCCAACAAATTGGATTTCAGCATAATGTCTAATATCAATATTCTCTAAAGATTTATCAATAGTTTCTGTAAGCAAAAATAAAAGATTTTAGAGAATGGTCTGCTCCTATACGAAATAGTACACTTCTAATTGAATATCAATTTACAATGCATTGTATAACTGCATTTGCGTATGAAGAAATATAATCACGTTTCATTATTCCTCTTATGTATTAATCAATATCATTTATATATACAGCAATTAATGACAAATTTAGATGATGAAAGTTCTACTTATTACTACAACCTTCTATCCTCATAAAAAATTAGTCACCAAAAATTTTCGTAAGTTATAATGTTTCATCTGCATATCTTTACGCAAACATGTGACTGCTTAGCCTATTTCCCACTATTCTAGATGCTTCTTCTTGTTTCTGATATAACCTGTAAGTAAGAAAATTATAATATAAACATTGCTAATTAAGATAAAATATGTATAAATTAAAATTAGATAGGTATTATACGATACAATTTTCTTTCAATTGTTGCTTTGCTAGTTATAGCTGAAGTCATATATAATAGTTCCCAGGCTTACTGTTTAAATATACATATACATCGGTTAATGAAAAATTAAAATGATGAAAGATCTGCTTATTACAACAACTTTCTATCCTCATTAACAATAGTCACCAAAAGTTTTTGTAAATTATAATGTTTTATCTGCATATCTTTACACAAACATGTGACTGCTTAGCCAATTTCCCCCTATTATAGATGCTCCTTCTTCTTTCTGAAATAATCTGTAAATAAAACAAAATTTTAATAGAAACAATGCTAATTAAGAGAAAATTTGCTTGGATTAATTTTGGATACATATTAAACAATATAATTTTCTTTCAATTGTGGCTTTGCTGCCTAAAGCTCAAGTCATACATAATAGTTCCCAGACTTACTATTTAAATATACATATACAAAAATTAACGTCTATTTTAAATGATGAAAGATCTACTTATTACTAAAACCATCTATCTTCAATAGTTAGGCACTAACAGTTTATGTATGTTAAAATGTTTTATATGCTTATCTTTACGCAAATATGTGACAGCTTAGTCAATTTTTCACCATTGTAGATGCCCCTTCTTCTTTCTACGATAGCCTGTAAATAAGATAAATTTATAATATAAAAAAATGCTATTTAAGAGAAAATTGGTTTGAATTAAAATTGGATACGTATAATACAATTTTCCTTTCAATTGTTACTTTGCTACTGAAACTACATCTCAAATATAATAGTACCCAAGCTGACTATTTAAATATACATACTAAACAATTAATGACAATTTTAAATGATGAAAAATCTATTTATTACTTAAAACTTATATCTTCAATAATTATTGGCACCAACAGTTTACGTATGTTAAAATTTTTTTCTGCATACCTTTATGCAAATATTTGAGAGTTTACCCAATTTTCCACTATTCTAGATGCTCCTTCTTTCTGACATATCCTGTAAATAAGACAAATTTATTATATAAATAATGCTACTTAAGAGAAAATTGGTTTGAATTAAAATTGGATATGTACGTATTATACAATATAATTTTCCTTTTAATTGTTGCTTTGTTACATAAAGCTCATATCAAACATAATATAATTGAATAATTTTATAATATCCACAAATGGCTCATACTCAACATACAACTGCTGGATACAAATTATTACTACTCTTTTTTTCCATTCGGATGCTTGTTGTTGCATTATTTAAGAATATATTGCCTGGCAATCATTTTATAAGAATATAATAATAATACAAGAGGCTATGAACCGAAAATGTGATAATATTTAAATTTCCACTACCTGCAGGTCACAAATTAAATTGAAATAAGTATCTCAATTTTATTGTATTAGAGTTTATTAATAAGCACCATGTATCACTATATACCAAACAGAATTCTCCAACATAATCTGAAATTAATACAAAAAAATATATCTGTAAAAACAAGAATATGTATTTATATATTTTAATATTTTTGTCTTACAATCTAATAGATCTTACGCAGTGTAAACTACCAGGCCTCTTTTTAGTCGAAATCTATATTTATCATCCTCCGTAGCATTGTCTGATTGAATGGTTTTCTAATATCCATAAATGGCTCATACTCTACATAATCACCCCGTTACCAAAATTGGCTCAAATGATGTAAAAATGACTGGATTTCTGGTCATAATGACGTCATCTCGACCAATCTTGCTACTGGGGCAGCTCCTGGATACAATTTAATAACTTCTATTTTATTTTCCCATTCCGATACTTGTTGTTGCATTTTTGAAGAATATATTACCTGCCAATCATTTTATAAGAATATAATAACAATAGTTTAAAATATTAAAGGTATATGACTGCATATAAGTATATAAAAGTACTTATATAGATTCAATTTTTAAACATACGTACAAACCAAGTTATGGCCAATTTAAATGATGAAAGAAGATTTATTTTGTTAATACAACCTTCTAACCTTATTGAAATTATGTCACAAAAGATCAATGTATGTTTAATTCTTGTTTCTGCATACCTTTATATATGTAATCTGTTCGATCTACCATTCGTTCTTCTGCTTTCTGCATTTTGCTAACACAATCTGTAATTTTGAAAACACATACTATAATAATAATATTGATAAACACATTTAATATTAAAACTGAGTAAATAAAAATCAGATATTGAAAAATGTTATTTAACTTTTAATTTGTTCTTCAAGATGCATTGAAACTAACCTAAATAATCTGCGTATTAAGGGTTATAGACTATACCACAACTATTTTCCTTGTTTTGGCATCATTTTGTAACCAATTACTTTATTAATTGGAATGTGATGAGCGTTTATAAACGCATGGTTTTCTATTAGTCACTCTATTTTCTGTAACCTATAAAACAAAGAAATCACAAAGTACCATTGCTCAAATATTTAAATATTTGTTCTAACAAACAATACTTATCTAATTTTTTTCTGGATCACTGCCATATAATTGATGCATCCAAATTTTAACTATGAATTCACGTGGAAAACTCACGTGCGAATCATACTGACAAAACGAACACTTCGATGGATACTACATATACGTCGCGCCTGCGTTGCGGCCATATTGGAATCTGTTTCACACCTATAGCGGCTATAGCACGAACACATTCGGACAATATCGGAAGAGTGGTGGAGAAGGACAGAAGATGTCGTTGATAGGCTTCTATTGTGAAAGAGTGAGACTTCCGAGCGAGACAACAATTTTCGGTCGGAAGAAGAAGAAAAGCTGAAACTAAAATAGCTGATCGTAATTGCTCAATCTTGATATCTCAGCATTGAGTGTACCGATTTAGACGTTTGTAGTCTCATTCGAAAGCTTATAATCGATTTATATAATGAAAATTTCATTAAAATTTTCATTAAATGAACCGATCGGAAAATATATCCATCGGAAGAATCGAGTGGTATAGTTTGGTTCAATCTTCGCGTAAAAGTAAGTAGTGTCGCGCGGCTCGTATTTTTGTAATTACTTGCCGCGTAACACTACCGTGTTACTTGATAGGAGGCAAAAAGTAATATTAGAATATAGAAGCAGTAATTATATATATATATATATATATATATATATATACACAGTAAAACATACCGATCACAAATAAGATGAGAGCGTTTTCCTCTAGTAAGCTGTCCATTTAGCAGTCTGGAAAGGTTCCTGATGCATATAAAATGTGCTGCTGCTCCTTGATGCTCGAGAAGAAGAAGAAGATTAACGTGTCTGGTCCTCTTGCATTTTGTTAATTGTAGAGGTGCTATGATTGTATTCTCATTCGTCTCAGTCTCTTCCACCATAGTAAAAATATTAATAGAGACATCATTATCTTCCTCAAATTTCGGAATCTGTTTTAATGTAGTCGGAAACGTTATACTTCTAACGTCGAAAACAGTTGTAAAATGAGGATATGAAGATATTCGTTGTGGATGAGTATTCGGTTTTGCCGGATAGAGTGCAGCCGTTACAGCCCATGCAAAGCATGTATTATCATCACTGTGTATGTTTATCACAGCCTGTTTATTCTTAATAGATTCTGGAAGCTTGATTGCACAACCTATATGCAGCGGGTTATAATAATTTATATTGATAATTAAATTCAGAATTTTTTCCAACGCCCATCCACTATCACGCTCTTGAAACTCACTCAATTCTTTTAGAATTTTGTCTATTATATTTGTATTGTACCAATCACTACAACTATCAGATTTGTATACAACTGCATTGCGGGTTGAGATATGTTTAATATAACTTATCTCTTTACAAATAAATTGTCCTTTAAAGATGCAATTTATCTTAACTGCGTTCACGTTATTAAACACTTTTTCTGTGTAGGTCTGTACTAAGTCTTTTGCACCTGTTAGAAAATCACGTGGTTCTATATAATTATAATTTACAACAATTCCGCTACATATTCGAGATTTAAATGAAAACTCGAGATCTTACCAAATAAGCTTTCTCACTCCAATTGATTTCTTATTTTTTGCCGCATGCAGAAGTAGACGCTGGATAGTTGTTATTTCAGTCAGATTTTTGTGTACTGTATCGGGAGCTGCAGATCTATTAGCATCTCTTAAACTTCGAATATAATCACGACACTTGCGTACCCACTCATGATAATTATGCTGATTTCCTAAATCAGGATTCTTGAGAGCATGATTCAAACAATACCTCTTATCCTTAGCTGCTCTAAGTAGAAGACACTATATTTGTGCAATTTCTGCAAAATTTTTCTGCAGCGTGCCTATAGGTGCGTTGCGATTAGAGATTCTGAGTTTATGAATATATTCACGACACTCGCGTACCCACTCGCGATATTCTTCTTGCGTTTTCAAAACTCTATTTCGTAGAGACATCTTTTGTTCTTTTCTTCGAGAGGACTAATCAGGAACTGAGGAAAAGTGGGTGGGAAACTGAGCTCTCTTTAGATAAAGGATCTTTGAAACACTTCAGGGGGTAAGAGAACATTGAGGACAGGTAACGACATGTTAGAAAATAGATGCAAGCGTTTTTCAGTTATACATATATTCCAGATTTTTGCTCATACATATATTTCATATAATAGACTTTTTTTTAAGGCACATACACCTTCTTGATTCAAACATGCTGGAAGATGTGAATTATGTAAGCTATCTTCTAAATCAAAATCCCCCCACATAAAATTATCTACATTAGTTATTTCTAAATTACAAATATTTCTTAACCAATTTGTACTTTCAATTCCTTTCACAAAAATCTCATCCTCATCATGATAGATACACTTCCTTATAATATCTTTATATTTATAGTAGGGTGAGTAGCCGTCCGCCCAATTTAAGCCGTGATAATTTAGAAAGAACCAGCTAAAAAGAAACATTATATTAAACAAAAATAATATATATTTTTTCTTTTTCATATATTTACTCTGTCCGCTTTCGCTCCTCTTCACTTAGCCATGAATATGAATAGGGAGGCGAAAATAAAATATGCAACACTTTTTGTTCTTGTACAACAGCAAATTCTTTGATTATAAATGACTTATCCGTCAAACGGAATCCTTGAAAATCAAGGAACGTTGGTGCCATTATGCCTACGTTTTTTATACTAAAATAATTCTATTTAAATATGCATGTTTCATGAAAATTTCCCCCTCTCTTCAAGCAAATTGTTCTTCATCCCTCCTACTATCCTGGTGGAAATAGTTAGGCTACGTAAGGTAACTAACCATCGACTTCGAAGGGTGAAAAAACCTTCCCTCAACTAGGGCCCCGTAGGATAACTAACCAACGGTACCATAGGGTGAAAAATACCCTCTCCGTAACCAAACTCGGTCCCACTATAAGACCTTCCAACTGTGACATAGGGTGAAAAATACTCCCACCCTCCCTAACCAAACTCGATGCCACTATAAGACCCTTTCCTTCCTCATCCCCACCACTACCATACTAAGAGAGTCTTATCCCCACCCATCCCCCTTCCACACCACAAAACAGCTTCCCCCCACTCCCTGTCATCGGAACCGCATTGCTCCTCTACTATTGTGACAAAGGTGGTGGTGATGCTGATGATGATGATGCAGCAGAAGATGACATAGACGAGGATGAAGACATCAATCCCGAAGATGAAGTATTGCTATATTAGGAAAAGAAGAATAAAATTGTTGAAGTAAATAAAAATAAATCTATTGCTGGAAAATATCGTAAGAGAAATGCAAAAAATGTATCATCAAGAAATAAACCATCAACAACGGTAAAAACAAAGGAATAAAGATAAATTAAAAATATCTGATTTTTTTAGACTATTTTTTTATATGTAATATTGATTCAAACTATATATTTTATCTTATATATTAATATATGTCTATAATCAATGTATGTAATTTTTTTCACTTTATCAATGTAAATCACACACACACACACACATAATATAAAAATATATATAATCAATTCTATTCAAGTTTTAAATTACTTAATCTCTTTTCCTACTCCCGTCACTCCCCCTTTCCTTTCTTTACTTACTTTTAGAAAAACTAAATTATTAAGATGTTGATAGTGGCGGTGGTGAAGGAGATGGAATTGGTAATTCCCATAATATTGGTGATGGTTGTGAATGAAATTCAATTGATAGTCCCCGTGGCATTGGCATTGGCGGTCGTGGAGGTGGAGTTGATAGTTCCCATGGTATTGGTGTTGGTGGTCGTGGAGGTGGAGTTAGTGGATTTATTAAAGGTAATGATTCTTCTGGTATTTCCAGTAATGGTAATGGTTCTTCTTCTTCTTCTAGTAGTTCCAATGATGTTGTATTATTATACATTGGTAGATTCCATAGATTCACCATGTTCAACTTTATACAGTAATATTCAGCGATAGACTGAATCAAAATAGTAGAACTATGGATTTCATACCATAGACCTGATCAAAGAGCTACAGAATTCATTTACTTAATATTTTTTTTCTAATCAATCAGCAGTAAAACTAGATTTGAAATTATTCAATTAAATCGCTGTTCACAGCAGTAATGCGTAGAACTCACACACACACACACAATTATTATATCTTAATTCGCAGTTTTAACTTACCCACGCAACAGCAGCAGTGCTGCATAATGTTTCTCTTTTATCACACATTTATACGTCAGCTTCTTATCATAAACTGCAGAAGTTTAGATAGGTAAAGAGAAAAAAGCTGACAGAATTTTACATGATTAATGAATTTCTCTCTTCTCATTCCTTTTGTTTTCACATGATTTTTGATTGACATTATCACACTTTTTTTTATTTGAAGGGGAAAAGGTGGAAAGAGCTATTTCTCCTCTTTAATTTTTGTTCACTTGATTTTTTTGATTGACATTATCACACTCTTCATTGAAGGAGGAGAGGAAGGAAGAAGCTACACGTGTTTTTTTTTGGTGTGCAATACCACATAAAAATCTGTTATTAATAATTTGATTTTTTGATTGACATTATCACACTCTTCATTGAAGGGGAGAGAAAGGAAGGAGCTATACGTGTTTTTCTTTTGAGTGGGTAATACCACATAAAAAATCTATGTTTTAAGGATGTTTGGTTAACCATTATCATAATCTGTGGTTTTTTTCAAGACAAGATGAAAATGTGTAGAAAATTTTCGAATGATAAAAATAATCTACGTAATTCTTTGAACTAAAACATTTTTAGATTGACAGGATGAAACGTGTACACATATCCGGAAATCAGTGGTATTTAATCTCCCTTTCTATCTCTCTCTCATCTCTATCTTCCCCTCTTTCACAAAAATTTTCTTAAAGGAGTGTCTATCACACGCGCACGCACACGCGTGATGACCTTGTGAGAGAGAGAAAAAGAAAAAATATGTTTTCAGTGGCGGTGGGATTCGAACCCACGAGTATCCCACACAATCGTAGGGGGACTATTATACTGGCTCCTTTTATACCAGTGCCTTAGACCGATCGGCCACGCCACCTTACAAGTACGAACCATTAGTTCACAGTAGACTATCTGTACTTTTTAATTAGAGTAACAGAGAGAGAGAGAGGGAGGAAGAAAACTCTCTCTCTCTACCTCGCTCTATATTCAAAGCTTTACGCCTCCAGCAATACCAACCCAAAGAAATAAAAGTTCATACCTTCCCTACCAACTTTTTAAAAAAATTTTAAACCCCCTTCCAACACCTTTTTAAATCTACCACCAAAATTCGGGCTGCAGCTGGGGGCTGAGTGGGGGCTCGCGCGCTGGGGAAAGTAACTTCCACACTCACCGCCAGGCGCCGCAATAAACAAAATAATTACTAGACTCACCGCCAGGCGGCGCCACCACGGATCTAGGGGAAAAAGTAAGTCCAGAAATTCACACACTCAGTGCGGTTACCTTGCTATACTACTGACTTTATTCTGTCCATGCATTTTGACCATATCAGCAGTGAATGCAGAACGATATTGTCGCCAGCATATCAGAATAAGAGATAAATCATTTTGCAATAATGGTCCTGGAAGAAGAAACTCATTTAACGAGTGATTGTCAGCATTACGCCTAGATGTGTCGAAAACTACTCGTAACTTTGAGCGGGTTACACCATGCTTTATCACTGGATGGTGCGGTATGTACCATGCCTTGGGTTCTGAAATCTCAGTACTTGGTACAAGACGCATATGTACCAAAGCATCATATTCTTTCATGAATTCGATATACTCGGCTGCCAAGGTGGGATCACGCTCGAATCTACTCATTAATGCTAAAAACGAATTATAGGCTAAACGCCGAGTACTATGAGCACTGTGGGGAAGCTCCGATTTAAGAGGAAGTCTTACACGATACCGACCGTCAGGTTTTCATGAATGAGTGGTTTCGTAAAAACTTTCGCACCAGGCATTATCGGGACTGAGATTGTCCTTCAAATCTGGAACCTTCTATTGACCAGAATTTTCTTAGGATCTCCGAAAGATCCTCCTCTGCAATACTGTTGTTCGAAATTTGAAGAGCTTTGTAACCACACCCTGAACGAGGAAAGTTGGTGCTTTGAAGGTGGCCTGAAAAGGCCCAGCCAAATGAGGTATTTTGCGCTATGATTTGAAAATCGCCAATGCGTTTCAAACCAGGTCGAATCACCATTGCGTAGGCGTCAACTCCGAGAATTAGGTCAATTCCTCCAAGTGTATAAAAATTGCAATCAGCCCACTGAAAGTTTGCGAACGAAGGCAAGGCCATATTGGGAAATGCTATGGAGGGAAGATGACCAGACGGTCTGCTTAAAAACTAAAGCATCGAATTCGGCTTCGAAATCTCTTTCAAGTAATGATTTCAATCGAAAGGTGATGCAATGGCGAACAGTAACCACCTTTGAAACACCCACCCCAACCCGCCCGGACCATATACGTTAAAATAACGTTAAAAAGACGTTAAGAACGTTTATTTTTGGTTACGGTTGATTTTTTCAACGTTATTTTATGGTTGATTTTATACGTTTCAAAAACACGTTTTTATAACGTACAAATTTTTCTCAAAATTAACGTGTTCTTAAAAAATAACGTTTTTTAAAGGTTATCTATCACCACAAATATGAAAGCTTTATATTTCGTGATTATGACGTTGAACAATAACGAGTTTTTAATAGAAGTTCCTTTTTCGTCAGGTTCGACGTTAAAGTAACGTTGTGAAACAACGTTTAATAATCAGATTGATTCAACTAATATTTACTCAAAGCTTCTGCATTAGTGCGTTATTATTACGTTGATATAATACGTTATAATTACCAAGAATGATCAACCTTAATTCTATGCTTATTCAACGTTATTATTCAACGTGAATATGACATTTAAAGATTACGTGATTACAATGTTTTTTAAATAATAAAGGGTTTTTCACAGTAACTCAATTCTCGTCAGGCTCGACGTTGAATTAACGGTATAATACTTGTTTTTAAAAAACCAACATTTGTAAACTAACATTAAATATAAAGTTTCCGAATTAAAAAAGAAACGATTTGTTATCCGATGATTTATTGATAATCTGCCTTTGATTTTAGTTAGCCAATGATAATAGTCATCAAATTATATTATATACAACATTTCAATTTTTCGTAAAAGTCTTATCTAATGATAAAACTATTATATTTAAGGTTAAATAAAAACAAATACAAACATTGATAGTTTTGTAAAGACAAATTTATTTCTCAATGAATATAATTAAAATAAATTTATTATGTTTGGTTCCTGTTAGTCATCCTAAATTTGCTATATTTTAACCAATCTTTTATAGTTTTGGCGGTTTCATAGTCACTTTTCTCAGTTGTTGGAAAATATTTGCGTGTGGCTTCTGTAAGTAAATATAATATTTTAAGTAAAAAATTGATAGAAAAATACATTTTTAGTATTTAAATATATATAATATTATTCTCCTTTATTATTTCCTTATTTATAATGAAAACATAAAAAATAAATATATTTATAACAAATATTGAAGTTACATGAGTTAAAATGTTACTAATATTGTAAAGGAGAATAAGGAATAAAATAATGAATGAAATGATACAATAAGTTTCATACCGTAAATTGCTTTAGTTATGTTGCAATTTTCGAAACTATGTTTCCCACGTCCTTTCCAATTAAAATTGCGAGCTAAATCATCCGTTAATAAAAATTTAAGGATTCTACGGGTTAAAGCAGCTACTCCGGAGCCACCTATTCCAGCTAATCGTTGAACCTATAAAAGAATTTATCAGTAGTTTTAAAATTAGCTAATGCAATCAGTTTACGTATTATAAAGTGTGTAACAGAGATCTTAGGCCAAATTTTAATAGACTTTGGAGTAACGTTTATATCAAATTTTTATCAATTTAAACTTTCTTATATTATTTAAATTATTATATAAGATTTAACAAAATCTTCAAATAAATGGGTTAAATATAAGAATAGGAAAAAAGAGCATATTGATCAGACTTTTGAGTGAATTGAAAATTCTTAAGATTTTCAATTTTCTGCAATATAAATATAGTATTTCACATCCTATGTTTATTTATAAATATTATTTAAAACAGCGTTTTATACCACCACTAAAGTTTGGCTTAAGGTTCCCATAACACCCAGCGTACATTCAACAAACCATATAATTGAATAAATTCGAATCAGCAATAATTTTCTCATCAAAAGATTGAAATTCGCTATATTCTTTCATTGGAAAATTAGGAAGATTTACAGGCGAGGTTAAAGTAATGGTATTTGCATTCGATCTAGTTAGTTGCAGTACTTCGTCTAAACGAGATAAAGTCTGTCGTAACATTTCCGTTATATTTATTAAAAGTTTTAACATTTCTGTTGTAGATGCTACAAAAAGAAAGTCGAATTTTAGTAGAATATATAAACAATTTTAGAATTAATTTAAGAAGTTTAAAAATTTTTTTATTTTAGACCCATACCTTCATTATTTTGTTCCTTGTTTATTGCTCCGATTAAAGTGCTTTGTTTTCTTTGTGGCTGCATTTTTTCTATAAAATTATTTGTAGATAAATATAAATTGTAATATTTACTATAATTTAGTTAGTAGGAAAGTAATGTCAACTTATCATTTTTTACTTCGTCGACATTACTTTTTTTTAACTATTAAGTATTCAGTTTAATCGTTTAGATGTTATTTGTAACATGCGTACTGTATATAATATTTCTTCACCTGGAGCTCTTTTATAAATTTTTCGCTTTTTAATAATTGGTTCTAAGTCACATTCTTCTTCCGTGGAAGACATTGTATCGGTCGAAGTTTCTGCTTCTATAGTTTTTTTGATAAAGCTTTCACCCTTTGACAGTTCATTGTCATTGTTCTTTTCATTTAGCAAATTATTTAAATAGTCATTCGCTATATCATACTCAGCTAAAAAAATATCTTGTTGAAATAAAATAAATAATTAAACACTGAACATTATTAATTACCTGATTTTACATATATTTTTGTTATTTCGTAAGACCTCCAAGACTTTTTAAAAGGAGTCTCTTCCTGTACGAAAGTATCAACATTTTTTTTATATTTAGCATCAGGCCAGTAACATTTTTTATTATCTTTAAATATCCAGCTTTCTGGAACTACCGATAACTGTATCGGAGATCCTTCAGTGGCAGGAAATTCAACTACAGCAAACATTTTACTTGTATAATAAATTTCAAGAATTTATTTATTCTTTTGCGTGTTATAGTGCTACAAATATTTCATAAAGCTTATTACTGAAAATACAATAACAATACTTATAATTCTACTTTTCACATTCTAATTCAATTATAATATTATTAATACATATGATTCAACGGAAATACGGCAAATCCATTTTCGTGTGGACATATAAAAGCTTTACATAAAATGTGGTTTACCTTTAAACAATTCTTTTCATTCTTAATATCTTTAACTTTAAAAATACCAAGTTTTGATGATTTTATCGGGTACTCATACAAATCGTTTATTTCCTTAAACATTCGACCTTCTATTAAATAATCACCGTTTTCATATCTTATGGCGTCTATTAAAAATGGATTGTGTGATACCAGTATTATGCAATTATTAGGAGATTTGACAGAAACTTTATACCCATTTAAATGTAGTATTTCGCAATAAAAAGAAACCAATTCACCATTTTCATTCCTTAATTCATAAGAACACTTCTGGGGCTTTATTTTATTTGGATAATTATCATTGACTTCATCATTTTTTAAAAGCATATTACGTTCCACAATTCTTTTGCATACTTGCTGTAGCGGCTTTCTAGACGAATGTACATTTTTTTTAACTGAAACAGGAAGCTTTCAAAGGGGAAGCAGGAGAATTCATTTAATGTCCCATATATTGCCGCATCATCGCACAAATGTAATAAGCTGTGTACATTGTAAACTACAAAATTATTCTCATATAAATCTGATGCTTTTTTAACAAACTTTTTTAAAAACTTTTGAGATTTTAAGAAGAATTTCGTCATTAAATATTTACTGCATAAAATAAAAATGGCAGCATGAAGTAATAAAAAATGTCTATAATATGACGTACTTATCGATGCTTTTAAAAGAATAGGACCAGTATATAGAACAAATTGCCTGAACTCGGTGCTCTTCCAACGCTTAAATTCAATTAATGATCGTTGTTTTCTGGCAAAATCATTAGGTATATGACATCTAATTATTGAAATTTTCGCGTTTATATCATCCATCATTGTTTTTGAAAGTATAATCGTTCGCTTGCCTTTTAAAAGATAAGCTAATAACCTTTTTACGACGCCAAGGTACACCAAGTGCATAGGATCAAGTGGAAATTGCGTTATAAGTTGTATATTTATATCTAAAAGTGGTGATCGGTTTTTTATATAAGAATGATTCTGCCAAACATTGAAATCGTTATTTTTTTTTGCAGAGTAAACCTTCGATATATTTGTTGCAAAATTTATTCGGTGGTTTTGATATTTACCTGCAATATGACACCTCTCGCATGACTTTTTTCGGTAGTATGCAATTTGACCCAAAAAATTTTTAGGAAGCGGTAGCTGCTCTATAGAGTTCTGGCAACATGGAGAAATCTGGGGAAATTAAACCGGAAGTTGCACCTATTGTACAGTTTCGCAGTAAATATGAGCAGAATATTATGTTGTGTTTTTAAAGTGCTTTAAATAGTAAATAAAAGGTTAGAAGAAATTGATATAGCAGAAAATACGACCCAAGCAACAAAACAGCATGAAATTAACATTTTTAAGATAAGAATTTATATTATTTATTGCGAACTCTTATGTTTAGTAGAATACAATACTTTGTGTAAAATTTTTAGGTTTTAGATGGTAGTATAATGAAGGCAGAAAGGACGAATAAGAGAATAAGATGCAGAATGTGGATTTTCCCTGTGGTTAATTAGATGGACTGGCATGAGGTTTTCGTCAACCTATTGTTAAATGTGGTTTGTTTACTATAGAAAAAGTTTCGCCAGGTATCTATTAACCAATTAATAAGTAGAATACTATGCATGCAGCATGTATATTTAATTTTCCCACCGACTTGCATTCTTAAGTCTGATTGTTTCCTGTATGATTTATTACATACATGCTCCATGAATATTATGTGATTCCTCCTGCACTCACAAGGGTAATCATGCATGTATTTTTTATGGTAAGAGCAGGTTTTTCAGTATTCATTACATTACACCGTTATATTAAATATTACAAACAGCTCATTAACATTATAATAAGAATCGTCATACATTTGTATTGTTGCAGATTTATTTGATCATTTTAAGAATGCAGACTATTCACAAATAATCAGAAGCAGAACTATGATTACCTAACCACATTCTATGATAACTTCCAACTTATCGTACTGTACTTTTGTGTTTGGATAAGCATCAGGAGTAGAATGATTTCAACGTAACCACTTCTTATAATAACTTCACCTTCCACGCTACACTTTTGTACTTCAATGTGCTGTTAGTTGGATATTCTATTGTTATACATGACTTTAGCCGCAGTACTTGTAGTGTAAGTAGTAAAACTTCTTTATGATTTTCCATGTACTGATAATTTATAAAGTTATGATAATAATGATTTCAGTGAACATGTAAAATTTCTTTGGCTTAAGCTATAACTTTTATTAGCAAGTAAATAAAAAGTAAACTTTCCATTAATTATGCTATGCATATACCTACCACTTGTCAAATACTTTTCTTTTATAAGCTTTAAAGTATTTTTTGTACTCTTGCTTCAACGTATGGACAGAATCAAGTTGTCGCATTCTGAAACTAAAATTTAACTAAGAAATGATAGCTTTGTTTAATCTGCTTTTATACAAAAGGAAAACCATAAGAATGAAAATATATTTACCTTAATCGTAGAACATTTTTTTATTCTGTATCCTATTTGCATTTATGAACTTATTGAAATGTTTCAATATTTCAGAAACAGCCTTAACATTATCAAGTTTCTGCCATCAAAAACATAGAGGAAAGTAGCTATTATCAGAGTATACTGGTGAAATGTAGGAGTTCGATAACTAATGGTGTTAAATGAAACGAAGAGTAAACTGGCAGCTATGACGAGGAGCCAAGAAAAATGAAGTAAATAGACAAGAAATAATTTGCATGTGGATTAAATGAAGAGAGAAGAATGTCATGTACAAATTAGAAGAATCAAAGAAATATGAAGTTAAGGCAAATAGTGAGGAGGCTTTGAGAAGATGGACAAATAGAGCAATTGGATTTAAAGTGACAGTAGTAAAGAAAATAAGGAGCTGATGAAGAAAGTAGTTATAAGAGTGGTATAAGGGTAGATGAAGGAGGACTAAGGAGGAATCAATAAAAAACATGTGGGTTAGTTCAGATGAGAGCAATAGTAGTGCAGATGTATAAAAATGAAATAAGTGAGCGTTAATAGAAAATGGTAAGAAGGAAAGGGTATTGTATTAACTAAATCTAGTCAGCCAGAAAGAAAAACTGCGGTATTTTTAAATTCAAAATGAGATTAATGAAAAACAAATCAATTATAAGGAATCAAATTGTGAAGTAACAAGAAAAGCAAATTGATAATAAAGGAAGAGCAAGGAAGACCTTATTTTTAGAGGACAAGCAATCATCAGTAGCATGCGAAATGTAAGTTTTCTGAGACATAACAGAAAGGGATAGGCTGAGAAATTATTAAGACCCTAATAAGTAAGAAATTTTATCTTAGACCAGAAAACTTGAAAAGGGTTAATAACGAAACAGTGGAGGGAATTAGTAGCAAGTTATGAAAGTTAAAGAAAACATTAAATAAGAAGAGTCTGGAAACACTAGTGTTTTTGAATACGGCAGGAGGGAGAAGAAAGGATAAAGGTTTTAGCGGTTAAGAATGAAAGATTATGATAATGTTGCCATTTCATGATAAAAGGAAAGAAATTAACATAGGGTGATGAGAAGCTTGGCAACGGGATACAAATGAGGGATGTCATTGAGTAAATAGATAGTAGAAGGAAGGGAGAAAAAAGGGTGAAATGATGTTAGGGTACAGAGGAAACATGTACGAAGATATAGTGAGACAGATGAGAAAGAAAATGTTAAGGAGAAATGATATAGGAGATGAAATGAGTGTGCGATATCATAGGTATACCAAAACACTAAAAAAATAAGTTACATTTTTGAGTAATTATGTTAAATCTAGATCTGTGGATATATCCTTCAGAGTAATAATATATTATTAAATTGGAACATTTATGAAATTTACTTGATAATCATTGTATCCTCTTTTTCAATATTACCCAATGAATTTGTAACAATAAAATCTCCGATCTTCGATAATTACATAATGAAAAAAATGAAAATCGTTTTTTGTTTTCATGTTTAGGCCATAACTCTTAATATTTGAATGTCATTAACTATAATGGATGAAAATAAAAAGAAAATGTCCAGTGCATCATATCCCGACGGATATATTTATTATAGAAAACATTTTTACAAAAAAAAGGATGGTAATACTGTTATGTAAGTAAATTAAATTAAATAATGTTTAGGCTTTAAGATTTACTTATTTATATTTGTAACCCAACCTCTGCGCCTAATAACAAGATAGATTTCATCACATATAAAAAGTATAATTATTTTCATGTATGATTAATTATAATTGTTTGAAATTACATACACCAAATTTCTGGATAGATACTTGAGATGTGAAAATAAAAAATGTATTGGAACAGCGCAAATAATTAATTGTAATTTTGCAAACAAAAAATCTCATAATCATGAAAAACCTGCAAAATTAAAGAATATGCTGCAGTTTAAACACAAATTACTAAAAGCAACCAAATCAGGATTGGGCACAACAAAAAATATTTATGATTCTGTGGCAATAAAGTAAATTTAAATAATATATATCTATTCTGCATGTTTTTTATAATTAATTTATGTCAATGCAGGTATCCTTCCTTAGCAGCAAATATACCATATAAAAAAATTCAGCGAACAATGCATAATTGGAAAATGCACAAAACTACTAAAAATCCTAAAAATATACAAGAGATTGGAAGTATTTTTAATAGCATAGAGTGGCAAAATCTTTTAAAATATAAGGCGAACAAGCAGAAACATAAAATTAGTGTTTATCAATATGAGCACAACAATAAAAACGTGTCTATTTTTTTTACGGATAAAAAATTAGTATCGAAGTTATCATGCTGTACAATTTTTTCAGTCGACGCGACATTCGATTCCAGACCAAACATAAAAGGTGCTAGCCAATTGTTAACAATAATGGCGAAATATAAAGAGAAGGTTTTTTTAAATATTTAAGCTTACTTTGCGTAAATTATTTAGAAAAATATAATTAATTCTGTTTATATTTTTTATGAATTATAGTTTGTACCATTTTTATGGGTCCTTATGCCGAATAAATATCAAACATCATATATACATATTTTTCTATTCGCACAAAATAAAATAATGAAGAATATGGAGCCACTACAATGCCTATGTGATTTCGAGATTGGGCTGCATAATGCCATTCAAAAAGTTTTCACAAATTGCCATATAACAGGATGTTACTTCCATTACGTGCATGTTAGTGTATTTGCTTCTTCCTATAATTTTGTTACTCGTATATATCATCAACATTTTATATTTATCAGGTATCTACAAACAATATGTCAATTTAATTAAATCTTATTTTTATAACAGAGTCTAATCAAAAACGCTAGAAAAAAAAAGATTTTTCAAAATTTGAAGTCCAAACCAATTGACATTCATATAAAAGGAACTATACTATTCAGAAAGATATGTCATTTACCTTATTTACCTCAAAGTTACATTAATGAAATGTTTGACCAAATAGTACACGAAACTAAGCAGAGCGATATTCTTCGAAATATTCTCAGCCATTTCTGTAAATATTATAAAAATTTTTGGTTAAAATCGATAAATCCAAAAGTTCTATCAATATATAGATCCAACGATACCTCCAATAACAGTCAAGAGAGATACCATAGAACATTGAGCGAAAAACTTGGTTCAAAACCCCGTCTACATAATTTTATTAGTAAGTATATCCATGCAGGCCTATACCTGTAATTTATCATTTTTAAGTATAATGTCAATATATTTTTTAACTAATTGCCCTAATCACTGAAACTCAATCTTTTGTATACAATAAATATAAATTTCAGTAAAGTTAATTGAAATAATTAAAATATACCATTTTGAAATGACACAATTGGAAAGAGGATTTACCAAAAACATTATTCATAAGAGACCAAATTATGATTCTTTTAAAGTATGGCTGACTGATGAAAATGACGGTGGGTGGTTAATGGTGGAGAAAGGCTTACAGTGTAGTAGCAAAGAAGAAAAATTGCGACATTTAAACAATTTTATGAATGTTTCAATCTTAAAACATCGAAAAACAATAAATAGAATTGAAAAAATGTTAAAAAATAAAAGTAAATAGATATTTTCTCTAACTCATTTTATGTTATAAAAGCAGCTTGATAGAAGCTATCATTCTTGATTTCTTCAGTTTCAGAACTGCAACTTGATTGTTTCAAGTCTTCAAGCATAAGTACTATAAACCAGGGAGCTTATAAAGGACTGACGTTAGTTAAGATTTAGTTGCTTGCGAATCAATATTTTCATTCTTCCGTCTGCATAAATAAAAGTTGCTGTAAATATATAAGGCCAGCCAACATTGTATAATAATCTTACATAAGTCATTATTATTTGTATGTCCATCCTATGGGTATCGATGTTTTCCAATAACATGCATGTATCATAATCGGTCCTCCAAAAATAAGGTCTTCCTTGCTCTTCCTTTATTATCAATTTGCTTTTCTTGTTACTTCACAATTTGATTCCTTATAATTGATTTGTTTTTCATTAATCTCATTTTGAATTTAAAAATACCGCAGTTTTTCTTTCTGGCTGACTAGATTTAGTTAATACAATACCCTTTCCTTCTTACCATTTTCTATTAACGCTCACTTATTTCATTTTTATACATCTGCACTACTATTGCTCTCATCTGAACTAACCCACATGTTTTTTATTGATTCCTCCTTAGTCCTCCTTCATCTACCCTTATACCACTCTTATAACTACTTTCTTCATCAGCTCCTTATTTTCTTTACTACTGTCACTTTAAATCCAATTGCTCTGTTTGTCCATCTTCTCAAAGCCTCCTCACTATTTGCCTTAACTTCATATTTCTTTGATTCTTCTAATTTGTACATGACATTCTTCTCTCTTCATTTAATCCACATGCAAATTATTTCTTGTCTATTTACTTCATTTTTCTTGGCTCCTCGTCATAGCTGCCAGTTTACTCTTCGTTTCATTTAACACCATTAGTTATCGAACTCCTACATTTCACCAGTATACTCTGATAATAGCTACTTTCCTCTATGTTTTTGATGGCAGAAACTTGATAATGTTAAGGCTGTTTCTGAAATATTGAAACATTTCAATAAGTTCATAAATGCAAATAGGATACAGAATAAAAAAATGTTCTACGATTAAGGTAAATATATTTTCATTCTTATGGTTTTCCTTTTGTATAAAAGCAGATTAAACAAAGCTATCATTTCTTAGTTAAATTTTAGTTTCAGAATGCGACAACTTGATTCTGTCCATACGTTGAAGCAAGAGTACAAAAAATACTTTAAAGCTTATAAAAGAAAAGTATTTGACAAGTGGTAGGTATATGCATAACATAATTAATGGAAAGTTTACTTTTTATTTACTTGCTAATAAAAGTTATAGCTTAAGCCAAAGAAATTTTACATGTTCACTGAAATCATTATTATCATAACTTTATAAATTAACAGTACATGGAAAATCATAAAGAAGTTTTACTACTTACACTACAAGTACTGCGGATAAAGTCATGTATAACAATAGAATATCCAACTAACAGCACATTGAAGTACAAAAGTGTAGCGTGGAAGGTGAAGTTATTATAAGAAGTGGTTACGTTGAAATCATTCTACTCCTGATGCTTATCCAAACACAAAAGTACAGTACGATAAGTTGGAAGTTATCATAGAATGTGGTTAGGTAATCATAGTTCTGCTTCTGATTATTTGTGAATAGTCTGCATTCTTAAAATGATCAAATAAATCTGCAACAATACAAATGTATGATGATTCTTATTATAATGTTAATGAGCTGTTTGTAATATTTAATATAACGGTGTAATGTAATGAATACTGAAAAACCTGCTCTTACCATAAAAAATACATGCATGATTACACTTGTGAGTGCAGGAGGAATCACATAATATTCATGGAGCATGTATGTAATAAATCATACAGGAAACAATCAGACTTAAGAATGCAAGTCGGTGGGAAAATTAAATATACATGCTGCATGCATAGTATTCTACTTATTAATTGGTTAATAGATACCTGGCGAAACTTTTTCTATAGTAAACAAACCACATTTAACAATAGGTTGACGAAAACCTCATGCCAGTCCATCTAATTAACCACAGGGAAAATCCACATTCTGCATCTTATTCTCTTATTCGTCCTTTCTGCCTTCATTATACTACCATCTAAAACCTAAAAATTTTACACAAAGTATTTGTGCGAGACAGTGCCCACGTAGGTTCCAGTCCTGTGGTCAGAAGGGAAGGTTATATCTGAGAATAAAAGTTCGAAGACAAATGTAAGAGGTAAAAGAGTCTTTATTCAAATAAATAAAAATTATACAAAATTTTACAATATTTACAAAAAGAACCGCTTAGACTAAGATGATCGACTTTTCTAGGGAATTTGTCGTCGTCAGATTCTAGGGAATTTCGATAGACGAAGATTCCCAATAACCGTAGAGACTCGAATTCCCCAGAAAGGAACGCGGACTTAGAAACTCCCTGACTGGACAATTTTTCCTAGGGTATTCCCTAGTAAAATCCCCAGCTACGGGAGGAAGCGAAGTTGGAGAAGTGGTTTTAGGGAAGGGGAAGTCCCCTTACCCTTCGGCCGCCTTCTCCAAGAGCTCTAGTGGCTCCGAGCCACCCCAACCCTTAGGGTAATTCTACCCCTCCCACTACCCGACTCGTCGAGAGCCCTGGATTTGAGGGTCGGAACACTGGGTCCGAGGTAGTCCTCGGAGGCAGTGTGGAGGGGAAGGAGAGGGTTTTAACTTCTCCTGGGAAGTCCCCGGAGAAATCTCCCTTAGGAGGGAGGAAATGCCGCAGAGGGGTAGTCACCTCTTGGTAGGCAGTGGGTGGTGGGTGATACTTACCAAAGTATTTGCCCGATGAGTTCGCCGGTGGAGGCGCTCTTCAAGATGCCGTTGAGGCTAAAAAGGCTGCTTCGTTGCTGCGGTTGCTGCTGCTACGCAGTCGGTTGAGCAAGGCTGAGGTGCGATGGGTCCTTATCAAGGACCCATCTATATAATTACGCGACACTAATCTTGCCAGCGAGAGAGCTACCGCGGGCGCTGGCCACCTAGTGGCCAAGCGCGCAAGTAGTGTCGCTTCGCGGCCGCGACGCGCCAGGCCAGAAGACGCGCTAGCGCGCCGCGGAGAGAGGGACAGATAGAGCGGCTAGACGCTGTCGGTCTAGCCGTCTATTGTGAGCGCAATAGAGATGGTAGATATAACAGAGAAATGCGGAATCTACTTCGCAACATTTTTTGCTCCTCCCAATCTCGAACAAACTCCCCCCGTTGACGCGATGGCGTCAAGACAAGGAAGAAGAAAATTAACTCAGTTTAAAACAAAAATAAAAGATATAAAACAGAGCAGGACGACCTGAAGAGTCCCAGGACGCCCGAGAGAGGAGGTGGTAACCTGAAAAGTCCCAGGAAACCAGGAAAGAGAATAGACAACCTGAAGAGTCCCAGGAAGCCAAGAAGGAGAGAGTTAAGCGACCTGACGAGTCCCAGGAAGCTTGAGGAGGAAAGTGGCAACCTGAAGAGTCCCAGGATGCCGGAAAGCAGGGTGAAGATAGACCCTGATACGACCCAAAGTGAGGGCTAAGAGGGGAGTTTACAGAGTTGCGAGAGACTCCGTTGAATCTCTTTTTTCGCGGTTTTAAGTATAGCTACGCGAGCTACTCCGTCCACCCCAGGAACTAGTTTGAGAATCCGCCCCAAGGTCCACATACGGGGAGGATTGTTAGGTACTTTGACAAGCACTAAATCTCCTTCACCGAATTCCGAGTTAGAGTTCTGCCATTTCGGCTTATGTTGCAGAGTGTGTAAGTATTCGGAAGACCACTTCTTCCAAAAGGTCTCGGTGATTCGATTCACGGTTTGCCAACGGTTTAATGATGATTCTCGTAAATCCAAGGTGGATAATTCAGGTGGGGAATTTAACGCCCGTCCTGACAAAAAATGCCCCGGAGTGAGTACGTCCAACGACTCTGGATCATCATGTAACCGCGATATAGGTCGTGAATTTAAACAGGCCTCAATCTTGGTCAATAGTGTAGCCATTTCCTCGAAATTAGGCACGAAAACTCCGAGGGAGCGCTTCAGGTGGTGCTTCATGCTTTTTACGGCACTTTCCCAAAGACCGCCCCAGTGGGGAGTAGCGACCGGAATGAATTTCCACTCGATTTTACTGATGGAATCGGTGTTCTGAGCGAGTGCAGCTTCTAAGGAGCATCGGTAGGCGCGTTTTAGTTCAGCGTCCGCTCCTTGAAAATTAAGGCCGTTGTCCGAATACATGACGGCGGGTTTTCCACGACGAGAGATAAATCGAGTCAGCGCGGCGAGGAAGGCCTCGGTGTCCAGTCTGGAGACGAGTTCTAAGTGAACAGCACGGGTAGATAGACATACGAACACGGCCACGTAGCATTTTATGGCTTTTGCATTACGACCGTGATGTAATTTCACCGAAAAGGGCCCGGCATAGTCTACTCCGGTGTGTTCAAAAGTGAAGCTGCGAGAAACCCGAGCGGCAGGAAGTGAACCCATGAGTTGGTTACCGAGTTTAGCGCGTTCGCGAACACACGTGATGCATTTATGAACACATGATTTCACTAGATTTCGTGCATTCACGACCCAAAACCTTTGCCGCAACGTGGACAAGGTTAATTGGAGTCCCCCGTGAAGTGTCTCTAGGTGGGTTTGTCTAATGAGTATGGCAGTTAAATGACAGTCCGGTAATATAATGGGGTGTTTCATTTGTTCAGAAATTTCGGCGTTCCGAAGCCGTCCCCCTATTCTTAAGATTCCTTGTGAATCAATGACCGGATGTAAGGAAAGAAGCTTTGACCGCGACTGTATACGTAACCCATGATTCAAGGCTGAGATTTCGCTCGCGAAGTGTGTTCGTTGAACAACCTTTACCAAGGCTTCAATCGAACTGCGAATTTCCGATGCAGACAGGAGGGAGTCCTCCCATTGGCCGGTTTTCCTGGTCCGCTGGACAAATCGAAGAACATAGGCCATAACTCGGACCAGTTTAGGCCAAGACGAAAACTTATCAAAAAACCAACACTCAGTTGTGTCTAGTTGAGCGGTTAACGCTACCTTCCGACTTTCTTCCGCGGTTTCAAAGATCTGAACGGGATTTATGGTGTGCTCACAGAGGAAAGCAGGCCCATGCCACCAAAGTGAGTCCTCTGATAACTGTTGAGCACTGGTTCCTCTTGAACACAAGTCTGCAGGATTCGATTTAGTGGGTACATAATGCCAGCTGGCTTCCGATAAATGTGTTTGGATATATGAAACGCGATTGGCCACAAACGTCTTCCAATGTACGGGTTGCTTTGCTATCCAAGCTAAAGCGACCTGCGAATCTGAATAGCAACGAATCGCATCACAACTCTCGACCAAGCTTCCCTTGACGTGAACCAATAATTTGACAAGAAGGGCAGCGGCGACCAACTCCAGACGAGGGATTGAAGTGGTCTTGATCGGAGCGACCTTTGTTTTGGACATTACTAAATGTACCGAGAGTTGACCGTCCTCATCAGTGAGGCGTTCATAAACGACCGCGCCGTACGCAAGCTCTGAGGCGTCGCAAAATCCAATTAATTCGCGTTTTCCACTAGTAAGTGATTGTCCAGTCCACCGTGGGATCCGTAAAGTCTGTAAGTCTCGGAGCTGCTCATAGCACTTGAGCCATTTTGACTGAATAGGCTCGGGAATTTCTTCATCCCAAGAGAGTTTAAGCAATCAGGTGGATTGCATTAACTGCTTTAAGGTGATGACTATTGGAGAGATCCATCCCAATGGATCGAAGATCTTGGCATTCTCTGATAAGAGGATGCGTTTGGTTAGTACACCAATGTGAGAAGGAGAAGCACGGAAGCGGAAGCTATCATCTCCGTGATCCCAATATATGCCCAAGACTTTACTTGATCCAGCAGGATCCTCAAAGAAAGAGTGCAGCTCGGTAGGTTCAAGCGGGGAAGACCCCGGTTGATTGAATGCCCATTTGCTTAAGGAGAAGCCCCCTTTCGCCAGTAGAGCGATGAGTTATTCCCTGACCGAACTAAGTTGCTTTAAGTCATGGGCCCCAAAAAGCATGTCGTCTACATAAGTAGAATTTAACAACACATCCTGTGCGAGAGGGAAGTTAGCTCCGTCCATGTAAGCTAATTCGCGCAAAACTCGCGAGGATAAGAACGGTGCCGATCCCGTACCGTAGGTCACCGTGTTGAGTTCGAAAGCCTGAAGCGCACCGGAATCAGTCTTCCATAAAATGTTCTGATACTTGCGGTCCTCAAAACGCACAAGAATCTGTCGGAACATCTTAACAATGTCTGTCACGCCTACATAACGAAAGGAACGCCAATTCATCAGGATCCGCGTGATGTCCTGTTGGGGTTTGGGTCCAATGAATAGCGTATTATTAAGCGAGACGCCAGTAGAGGTTTTAGAAGATGCGTTGAATACAACGCGAATCTTTGTTTTCTGGTTCTCGGTCTTAAAAACTGCATGATGAGGCAGAAAGACGCGAAAATCAGAGTTCAAAGGAACAGGAGACATATGTCCTAACACTTGATACTCCTGTAAGAATTGAGAATAACTTTCAGCTTGTTCTGGAGAGGTTTCCAATCGCCGAAGTATTCGTTTTAAGGTTTTCTCTGCTACCCGAGAGGAAGAACCTAAGCTGTGCTTCTCGATGTCGGATCGAAAAGGTAAAGCAACGACAAAACGACCTGAAGAGGTGCGTGATACCGTATTCACAAAATGTTGTTCACAGAGGGAGTCCTCTGTGGACATGGGTTTGACTTCCGGAACTTCTTCCAGTTCCCAGAAGTCGCGAAGAGTTTTTTCTACCTCAAAGCAATGATGCACCGTGACACTATGAGAGCGACCAGCCCTGGGTACGACCCCCGAAACGATCCACCCGAAAATAGTCCGCTGAGCAAGCAACGTATGATCAGGAGAATGCATGTACGGGCCTTCCATCAATGCTGCAAGATAGTCTGTACCAATGAGCACATCAATTGGAGCCCTGGTTGAAGCGAAGTTATCAGCCAGATCAATTTTGCTAAGTGCTGGAAAGGACGACGGAGAATAAGTTGGAGGCATATACTGAGTAATCCTTGGTAAGATCAATGCCGTTACGTCCAACGAGACACCGTGTCGTGATAGAGAATGAAGCGTAATCTGTACCTCTGCTCGAACGTTTTGAGCCGAATTCAGAGAGACGCCATGAATGGTTGCGTTGACACGTTTTCGTGATACCCGTAGTTGTTGAGCTAGATTTTCCGAAATAAAGGAAGTTTCGGAGCCCGTGTCAACTAAACCGCGGACTATAATACGAGAACCGTCATGAGAGTCGATTCTGGCAGAAAAGGTGGCCAAAAGCACTGATCGGGTGTCGGAAACACTAAGATGTGTTGTAGTATTCGAGCTAGAGGGTTCTGGCTCGGAAAAGGAGTTGACCGCGGGGGTAGACCCCCGTGCCTTGCTCCCCCCGGTGCCAGATTTGTCAAAATGTAATAAAGTATGATGCATTTTACTACATTTCCTGCATCGTGACGAAGAAGAGCAATTGGAGCAACTATGCCCGGGCCTCAGACAGTTGATGCAAAGATTCTGTGAAAGTGCGAACTTTGAACGGGCCTGAGGGGTCAATGCAAGGTAGTCCTTGCACTGATACAAGAGATGGTTACTACCACAGTGAGCGCAACCGGTACTATTCACGCTAGTAGCGTGTGACTTCAAGGATCTCCCCGATTCCTTTTTGGAAGTTTTAGGTTTGTTGCCTAATGATTGCAAGGAGTTAATATGACGCGTTAGAAACTCAGAGAATTGAATGAACGAGGGATAATCCTTGCTGCTTCCTAGATACATTTCCCAGGCTAAACGAAGGGTGTCATCCAGTTTGTTCTTCAGCGAATGAACAATTATGGGATCCCATTGATCGACGCCGTATCCCATAGTTTTAAGGGCGTTGAGAGCAACCGTAACTGAGTCCCTAACTTCTTTCAGAACCTTAAAATTGTCACCCCGAAGCGTGGGTACTTGCGAGATTTGATCTAAGAACGTATCCGTGATCATCCGTTTGTCAGTGTACCGAGCTACCAGAGTGTCCCATGCTATCTCATAGTTCTCGGAAGTGATCGCTAAAGATTTAATGACCGTAGCTGCTTCTCCTTGCAAACAGGATTTTAGATAATGGAACTTGTCCCGACCCGAGACATACACTTTGTCGTGAACAATGGAACGGAACGTCTCATAAAAGTTGTTCCATTCTAAATAATCCCCGGAAAACTTCGGTAAATCAATAACTGGAAGCCTAATGTGGTTTATTTCGCCTGAAGGCGCAGTGGGACCTGATGCCGACATGCCCTGATTGGGTCGAAGTTCATCTAGATGTCCTAGGATGAATTCTTCCGCGTCACTATGGGCATCAAGGGCCGCTTGATACCAATTATCGGTTACGTACTCCATTTTAGCTAATTCGGCCGGTTTAGTGTGAGTAGTGATCTTAACGTGAGTTTTATGCAACACGTTAAGCCACTTCTCTAAGGCTGCTAGCCTATCCTCCAAGAAGGGAAGGGTGAAATTGTGCACTCCACGCTTCTTGATGTTAACGACCAACCGAACGAATTCACCCCGAATCATGGGCACGTAATTGATTGCTTCTAATAATTCCCCTGCGCTAGCCATTTCGAAACTCTATTCCAGAACAAACCACAATCCAAACCACAGTACGGAATGCCCACTCAGGAACACTGATGCACTTCGAACGTTTGTTGCCGGATATCCGGCTCGAAGGACCAAAAATTTGTGCGAGACAGTGCCCACGTAGGTTCCAGTCCTGTGGTCAGAAGGGAAGGTTATATCTGAGAATAAAAGTTCGAAGACAAATGTAAGAGGTAAAAGAGTCTTTATTCAAATAAATAAAAATTATACAAAATTTTACAATATTTACAAAAAGAACCGCTTAGACTAAGATGATCGACTTTTCTAGGGAATTTGTCGTCGTCAGATTCTAGGGAATTTCGATAGACGAAGATTCCCAATAACCGTAGAGACTCGAATTCCCCAGAAAGGAACGCGGACTTAGAAACTCCCTGACTGGACAATTTTTCCTAGGGTATTCCCTAGTAAAATCCCCAGCCACGGGAGGAAGCGAAGTTGGAGAAGTGGTTTTAGGGAAGGGGAAGTCCCCTTACCCTTCGGCCGCCTTCTCCAAGAGCTCTAGTGGCTCCGAGCCACCCCAACCCTTAGGGTGATTCTACCCCTCCCACTACCCGACTCGTCGAGAGCCCTGGATTTGAGGGTCGGAACACTGGGTCCGAGGTAGTCCTCGGAGGCAGTGTGGAGGGGAAGGAGAGGGTTTTAACTTCTCCCGGGAAGTCCCCGGAGAAATCTCCCTTAGAAGGGAGGAAATGCCGCAGAGGGGTAGTCCCCTCTTGGTAGGCAGTGGGTGGTGGGTGATACTTACCAAAGTATTTGCCCGATGAGTTCGCCGGTGGAGGCGCTCTTCAAGATGCCGTTGAGGCTAAAAAGGCTGCTTCGTTGCTGCGGTTGCTGCTGCTACGCAGTCGGTTGAGCAAGGCTGAGGTGCGATGGGTCCTTATCAAGGACCCATCTATATGATTACGCGACACTAATCTTGCCAGCGAGAGAGCTGCCGCGGGCGCTGGCCACCTAGTGGCCAAGCGCGCAAGTAGTGTCGCTTCGCGGCCGCGACGCGCCAGGGCCAGCAGACGCGCTAGCGCGCCGCGGAGAGAGGGACAGATAGAGCGGCTAGACGCTGTCGGTCTAGCCGTCTATTGTGAGCGCAATAGAGATGGGAGATATAACAGAGAAATGCGGAATCTACTTCGCAACATTTTCTGCTCCTCCCAATCTCGAACAGTATTGTATTCTACTAAACATAAGATTTCGCAATAAATAATATAAATTCTTATTTTAAAAATGTTAATTTCATGCTGTTTGTTGCTTGGGTCATATTTTCTGCTATATCAATTTCTTCTAAACTTTTATTTACTATTTGAAGCACTTTAAAAACACAACATAATATTCTGCTCATATTTACTGCGCAACTGTACAATAGGTGCAACTTCCGGTTTAATTTCCCCAGATTTCTCCATGTTGCCAGAACTCTATAGAGCAGCTATCGCTTCCTAAAAATTTTTTGGGTCAAATTGCATACTACCCTTTTTTCCTGTATGACTTATCGTTCCTTTCAAAAAAGATCTCATTGGTGCGTCACAAATATAAAAGTCTATATCAAAACCAATAATTGTATCGTTATATTTTAAACCATATTTTCTTAACTGCTTCACCTCTTTTATAAAACTTTCTAAAAAACATTCAATGGGATCAGGCTTTCCTGTACCATAAAATATAGCAATTTCGAACACTGAACAATCTATTAAATCATTTGATAGGCCAAGAATAGGATGAAATCTTGATTCTGAGCTTTTAAATAAAGGCAGACCATCTATGTTAATTTGTAATTTCAATATTTTTGAATTATATTTCATACCTTGCTTTAATTTTTTTATTAAATTTGTTTCTATACCAAAATATACCATTTCCCCATTATTCAGATTAGTGGTTTTGATATGTTTTGGTGTTCTCATAAGAGTTTTATAGTTCAATGGTAAGACAGTAAAAAATGGATGCAAGCATTTTAAGAAATCATCAATTGAACCTCTAGACATTTTATGTTTAACAACTAGATTTCTTAAACTTACTAATAATTCTTCTTTATTTGGTTCTATTTTTTCTTCAATATTAGTAGAAAAATGTAATGGTAATAATTCTTTTGTAGCAATACTAATATTATTACTGCAACCAATATCATTATTAAAATCGACACTTTTCAAAATACAATTACTCTCATTACTACAAATAAAACTGTAATTACTGTGAGAACTACAGATATCAAAATAACTAATATTAAATTGATCATTAATATTATTTTTATCATAATCGGCATTTTTAACATTATAAGAATTATTAGAATTCGTAGAAGGTAAACCTACTATATCTAATTTCATGTCATTGAAGCGTTTTTTACTACGTCTATAGATTTGCCGTTTAGATACAACTTTATTTGTTTGGTTCATTTCACTATATATAATAAAAGTAGACACATTTAATCATTAAATTATAACAATTTTCAACTGTACCTCTTAGTAATAATTTTTAATGCTTCCTTTTTTCAGCTTTTAAAATTATTCCTGTTATCTATCACACAAATATACTGGATGCATTTAGAAAAGTTTCTCTGGTTCAATCTAGTGATAAATAATATGCATGTGCCAAAGCAAAGATAGAATTCTCTTTGTATGGGAAATCTGATTCTCTGTGGAATAAACATTTTTCTTACAAACAGAAGTGAAATATTGATACAAGTATAATAAATAGTAGATTCAATAAACTGCTTAAATATTTAAATGATAAAAAGGTTACGTTATACATTAAGGCTTTTTTAATGAATTATTAGACAACACATTGAAGATAAAACCACTGAATCACTTAAACTTTCAAGCAACGTAAACTATTTCAATTAAGATGATTTTGTTCTTCGCTAAACACCACTATTCCAAATTTCAAAATTGAAGGTAATATGAAGTCCAAAGATAAAATGCTTTCGCACAGTGGCAGTTGAAGGATTACATTTGTACTATACTTAGAATATTTAACAATTTTGAATGGAAGAAACAATACCTACATTTTCATTTCAAAAAACTGATTTAAAAAATTTACACCCATTTTACCACCAAACCAAATATTTAATAAAGCTATATAAGATCTTATACATACCTCTTTTAACAAAATTCTCCTTTTCCAAACTTTGGGACCAATTCAAATAATCATCTATCACATATATGACGTCCTAAGAAAGCTTTTTGGCCTTAGTTTAGTGATTATTAACAATATGTTCCAAACCGAAAGATAGAACTTTCTTTGTATGAAAAATCTGATGGTCTGCGGAATAAATATTTTTCTTAAAAACAGAGGAGAAATGTTGATAGAAATGTATTAAACCACGGATTCAATAAACTGCTTAAATATTTAAATGATAAAAAGATTACGTTATACATTAAAGCTATTTTATTGAATAATTTTAAATATAAATATTGAAAACAAAATATTGTATTATTGATCCTGCTATTAAACTGCAATAGTGTTATTTGATTAACCGCGGAAAAAAAATATTTTAGTATTCAATGAATCTAGCTTTTGCATATCTCAGAATAATCTTGTTTATTACTTACATTTAACAAATTAAACCGAATAGAATTTATACATACCTGTTTTAATTCAAACAAATGCATAGGTCGACCATCTTCGGTATAAACGTAGGCTACACGGACTACACTGAGTCGCAAAATAACTTTTTTTTCTCGCCTCAGAAAGTTCCAGCAGCCCGCGCAAGCTACTACTAGAGTGTCACATAGCAACAATTCGCGCATATGATTGGTCGCATATCACAATCCTTCCTCGACCATAATATTACACACATATATATATATATGTATATAATATATAGCCACATCCCGCCCGGACCATATACGTTAAAATAAGGTTAAAAAAAGTTAAGAATGTTGATTTTTTTTTACGGATGATTTTTCAACGTTATTTTATGGTTGATTTTATACGTTGCATAAGCACGTTATTATAACGTATATTTTTTTCTCTAAAATAACGTGTTCTTAAAAAATAACGTGGTTTTAACGTTAACCATCAACATAAATATGAAAGCTATATATTTTGTGATTACGGCATTATATAAGCGGCGCATTAACGGATTTTTACAGAGAAGGTAAATTTCCGTCAGGTTCGACGTTGAGTTAACGTTAATCAACCTTAAAGCTGCATTTATGCAACGTTATTATTTAACGTAAATATGAAAGCTAAAGATAACGTGATTAAAATGTTGAACAATAACGAGTTTTTTATAAAAGTTCAATTTTCGTCAGGTTCGACGTTGAATTAACGTTATCAAGTAACGTTTAACAATCAGATTGATTCAACTGATATTCAATCAGTGCTCCTACATTAATACGTTAGTATTGCATTGATTAATACGTTATCATCACTAAGAATTATCAACATTAAAGTTACGTTTATCCAACGTTATTATTTAACGTGAATATGACATCTAAAGATAACGTGATTATAATGTGGAACAATAACGGGTTTTTCACAGAGGTTAATTTTTCGTCAGTTTCGACGTTGAAGTAACATTGTCAAATAACGTTTAATAAACCAACATTAATAACGTAAAGACTATAGTTATATCTTTAGAGGTTTAATTAAAAATATATAGACTTTTTTATTGATAATATATTCAAAATGGAAGTTAGGCAATTTAAGAAACAGTATAGTTAAATTAAATTATAAAATAATCAATCTATATGCACTAAACGTATCATGTTTCCGTAAGTTCTTCGTTAGCGTAATGGTTAAAGCGCGTATGCAATTATTGTTTCATTTCAGATTTTTCAGTCCTGATCGAGCTAGGAGTCCAGCTGTGGAAGGTGAACATATAAGCGGTGGATATAATATAAATATTTTCAGGCATATATCTTCCCTTTATCGCAAAATATTAATAGGATAATAATAATGCAATTTATCACTTTCAGAAGCGAGTTACGTATAGCATATCTAAGGGTTATAAAAGTCGAAGTTCGAATCCCAGCTGAGGACTATTTCTTTTTTTTTTTTTAAGATTAACACTTTTTTTATAAATACTATGTTAGTATTGTAAGTGTTATAAATATTTTAATTTTTGACCGGATATATATATAAATAAATTTACAGAGCAATAATCTTTTCAATAATTATATATTTTTACGTTAAAATAACGTTAAAAAGGGATTGAAAAAAACGTTATAAAAATTACGTTGAAACATACCTTAATTCGAGGGGACATTTCGACGTCTGAATAGCGTTAATAACAATATTTATTTCAACGTATAATTTGATGTTTAATCAACTAATAAATTTAGCGTTTTTGAAACGTTATAATATAATTTAAGTATGACGTTAATTTTCTAGTATAAAGAAACGTTGATTTTTAGTTAGAATTACATTAAATAGTAACGTTTTTATATAGTTTAATTTAATGAGACATTTTGACGTTTAAATAACGTTAATAACAACATTTAATTATACATATAATTTGACCCAGTAAATCTGAAGACGTCACATAAACGTTATTTGGTGATGCGTTATGTTACGTCATTTACACGTATGCAATGACCGCTCAAATAACGTATTTTTCAACGGTTGATTAAACGTTTTTTGTCTTGAACGGATAGACATCGATTAGACGTATAATTGTTAACGTTCAAAAACTTTTTAAGATGTCTGTTTCGACCGTTGAATAAACGTTATTTATCTTAAAAAAAAGACGTCGATTAGACATTTGTTTGTTACCATTAATTAAAACTTTTATTGTAATTTACGATCTTTCAGTTCGTTAATTATTTTAAATAAATAAATTAATATTACTAAGTAGTCTTAAACGTATTTAATTTATTAGAAAAAAAATAAAAAAATTTATTTCGGGAGGTGGACTTGAACTTGCATCCTTTACCTTTAGTCTTCGGTACAGCATTTCCTATTTATTAATTCTACTTACATCTAATTTAATTAATAGTAACATTTAATATGCTGACAATCTGAAATGAAATTATACTGCGGACGTTGTACCCATTTGCTCCTGCAGCCAAAGCCCGCTCAAATCCTGGAAAACCTGAAAGAATACATGATTTAGACATACTGCTTATGCACTAGGCTACGCAACCATTTATGTCAATGTAAAATCCGTTTAACTATATGGAATAATAACTTAAAACTGAAAAGAGAGAGAGAATGAGAGAGAGAACGAGAGAGAGAGTGAGAGAGAACGAAAGAAAAAGAGAGCTAGGGAAAAAGAGATTATCTCCATTTATATCTTTTTAACGATATTAACAAATGTTTTTCGATTTTATTTGACGTGTGTCGCAAAAAAATATATAAAAACGAAGCTAAACAAGTACCACCCTGTTTACTGTGTCGCATAGTGATCTGTAACGCCCACCCCGCAGTCTTTTGTTTTCTCATATAAAATCTGTTACCAAGTCTAGGCTGGCACTAGTCTAATGCTTCTCATTGTGTAGAGTACATAGAGTTTTTAATTGTTCATCTTACGGAGAGTATTGTGCAACGTGAGCTTCTTAATCGGAGTATACACAAACGAAGGTAAGCAAGCATGAATGCGCCTAGAAAGAATATTATATCAAAACGTCAAATTCGTAGAAGAAGACAATATTTTCTTAATAATTTTCGAAAGATTTACCGTGTGAAGAAAACGAGAAATTATACAATTTTAATGATCACACAATTATAGATCAACCTCCTATCCTATCCGTTGATCAACCATCCATCTTAGCCATGCGTCAACCAGATCATACTCTTTATAATGAATTCAGTCATAATGATAACACAGCATTATTGATTGATAATAATGAATGTATAGCTGAAGAAAAAGATTTTGACGTAGAAAAGAGTATTATATCAAATTTACAGCAATGGACTAATAAAAATAACCCTACAGAAACATCATTAAATGAGCTTTTACAAATATTTAAAGTGGCTCTGCCATTTCTACCGGCTAATTATAAAAAACTAATGCCCACGCCCAATTTAAGTCCACCTAAAAAATTGGCAAATGGAGAAATGCATTATTTCAGTATTAAATCTAACGTTTTAAGACAAATAGAAGCTGGTTTTAAATCAGAAACAAATATTATTAAAATCCAATTTAACGTAGATGGACTACCTTTATTTAAAAGCTCAAGTTTGAATTTTTATCCCATATGGGGTTTATGTCCAGATTTTTTGAATAGTCAGCCGTTTACAATAGCCATTTTTTGTGGAACTGGAAAGCCGGATCCCCTGCAAGAATTTTTAGCAGAATTTGTGGAAGAAGTAAATGAGCTGAAAATGTATGGCATAATGTTTAAGAATAAACAATATAAATTTGAAATAAAATGCTTTATGTGCGATGCGCCAGCTAGGAGCTACTTAAAAGAAATAATGGGACATACCAGTAAATCTGGTTTTGAAAAATGTCACATTTTTGGAAAATCTGTGAATAGAAGAATAGTTTTTATTCAAAACAGTACTGATAATTTCCCTTTAAAAACGAATGAAGATTTTTATAATATAAATGAACATCCTTATATAAAGAAACAGTCTCCCCTCTTGAAGTGTCAAATAAATTTAATAACGCAATTTCCTCTGGACCCGATGCACCTAATATTTTTAGGAGTAACAAAACGGTTACTGACTTTTTTAACTAGTGGAAAACACCGTTTTATAAATGCACCAATGCAGGCACAAATCAATCAAAAAATTAAGTTTATAAAGCCAAACATTAGCTCCGATTTTGTCCGTAAGCAAAGATCATTAGCAGAATTAAAAGGATGGAAGGCTACTGAGTTTCGGCTCTTTTTACTCTACACAAGTCCTGTACTTTTAACAGGTTTAAACGCTCATGCATTTAATCATTTCATGTTATTGCATTGTGCCATTACAATTCTGTCTAATGATTCTTTCATATCACAATACTTGGAAAAAGCAAAGAAATTTCTAAACAAATTTGTATCAAAAGCAAGAACAATTTATAGCGACGAGTTCGTCGTCTATAACGTTCATAGCCTTGTACATTTGTGCGAAGATGTAAAAATGTATGGCAATTTAAATGACTTCAGCTGCTTCCCATTTGAAAACTATTTGGGAAAAATGAAAACCAAAATAAATTCGGCAAAGAATCCTCTGAAGCAAATTTCTAAGAAGATATTTATTAATGATAATTATCAAAGCTGTGGAGCGATTAAAAAGGATGTACAATATTTCGGAGTATCTGACGAAATTTACAATGAAGAAAGAAAACTAACTTCTTTTAAATGCAAGAAACTAAAAATAAATAATTACATCATATCGTTGAAACAGCCAGACAACTACATCATGTTAAAACGTATTAAAATTTGTAAAATAAAAGAAATAGTTTGCAAAGATGGCAAATATTTTATTAAAGGGGCAGCATTTACACAACACGAAGATTTATACAATTACCCGATAAAATCTTCAAAATTATATGTATTTTGCATAAAATTATATGAAACAGAAGATGTAAGCTTTCAAGTTGCTGACATTTTATGCAAATGCATGGCAATACCTTACAATACGGATTTAGCCATTTTCCCAATAAACCATACGGTTTAAACAGCAAAATCCATGTATAATAGTAACAGTTAATATTTATAAAAATTACTTTTCATTTATAGATGTTTGCCATAGTTGAATTCAGTAAAAATCTACTATCAGTAGTTCCTACAATTTGGTTGCACTCGAACGAGAAATATTGTCATTGGCCGACCAAATTAAAATCGAAATCGTTAGAGTTTTTAGTGAAAAATCAAGTGAAACCGAAAAGGAAATGGTCTTCCTATAAAGTTATTCAAATTCACAATAAAATTGGTGAGTTTACGTTTTTTTAAACTTCAAATAGTGATGTAAATTAAATTATTAATTTTTCCAGTTGAATACGATATGGCCGAAAAAAGAATGAAAAATATAATAGACGAGAAAAATAAAAACCCCGGATTAAGCAGGTCGTTTTCTCAATTATCCAGCAACTCGAAAGATTCATCTGATACAATGTCATCGTCAGAGGAAAGAGGAAACTCCTGTAATTAAAAGGCCAAGGAAAGACACACCAATAACTCCTACTTCATGTATTAGACCAGGTAAATTGTTAAATAATATTGATTTATTCTATTCTCTTCTCTTTTATTTTATGTATATATAGATTATTCTTTTTATATAGAGAATCAATTAACGCCCTCCTTGCCAATTTCGACGCCGGTTACAACAATGAGAACCTACAGCGAGAAACCGAATAATGAAGGTAAGAATAAATACAAGTAATTGTATTATGAAATACTGAATTTTCTAATTTAATTTTCTGTATTAAGATTTATTAAATAAATTACTACAGTTGGTGGGAAATTTAAACGAGACGGTAAATCAAAACCATATCATGCTTACTGACATAAGGAACAATTTGAAAACGGACGAGGCTACGAGTAAGCCAGCTGAGCTGCCTGAATTTCCTTTCGACACGCACGAAGAATTTAACAATTTTGACAGTGGACTAGTAAATAAGGATTCGCCAGTTTATAAGTATATTGTACGCTAATACTTGTCTATTTACTTTTTATAATTTTTATTGATATGTTTATTAATGTGAAATTACTCTTTGCACTAGATTAAGAAATTGCCTGCGGTGGGAGGAATACAATCCACTGAAAATTGTACACGGAGGATACTCAAATTTTTACTGACGGACAAATTGGGCATGGAGTACAACTGGAAGGGAACGGATAAGCACTGCTTTGAAGCAACTAATATAGTGCAAATTATTTATGGTAATTTAACTAAATAAATTTATGACTAACAGTCTTTACATTGTTATTTTATTGCAGATGCAGTGAAAAAAAACTTTCCAGATGACAAGAGAGGAGAAGTGTGTATTGCCAATGCTATCAAAAATTGGCTTAAACACTCGAAAACAAGGGAATGCAGCAAACAAAAATCTACAATGTTTTGATAAAATGTACTAAGGCTGCTATAAAATATTATCAACATTTATTTCCTGTGGATCCTATAAAGAAAAATGCCTTACTTGTAATTTTGTTCATATTTCTTATTCTCGTTTTCTTTTTAGCTAATAAATCATCTATCTGGTTTGTCCCTTTAAAACTAAATTTATTTTATAGTTCTCCCTAGTTTTTCCCTTCTAAGCAAGAGTTAAACGAATAACGATAAGGGTACGTTTAAAATACGTTAGTAAAGTTAAGAACACGTCTTTTTGCAGTTTAAAAATACAACGTTGATTTTGCGTTGCGAAGTAAACGTTTATTATTGTAACACAAATTCCACGTATAAAATACGTATTTAAAAAAACGTCTTTTAAACTAACCAATGTATAAACGTTTATTATTAGTTAATAAAAAACGATATTTGAACTTATTAATTCGACGTTTCTTATTAACTAATAATAAACGTTTATATATTGTTTAGTTTAAAAGACGTTTTTTTTAAATACGTATTTTATACGTAGAATTTGTGTTACAATAATAAACGTTTACTTCGTAACGCAAAATCAACGTTGCATTTTTAAACCGCAACGTGTTTTAAACCGAAGTAACGTTTTTTCAACGTTGTTTAAACGTATTTAGGTTTATTGGGGATGTGTCATCAACCAATAATTTTAACGTTTTTGATACGTTATAATGTCATTTAAGTCTGACGTTAAATTTATAGTATAAAGAAACGTTGATTTTTAGTTAGAATTACGTTGAACAGTAACGTTTTTATATACTTTAATTCGATGTGACATTTCGACGTCTGAATAACGTCATAAATCTAGTATTTGTTAACGTTTCGAAACATTTAAAAATCACGTTATTTTAACGTATATGGTCCGGGCGGGAACTATCATAATATTTACTCGCTGACGAAAAAGTCCTAAAGATTGAACCAACGATTCTGAAATTAATGTAGATTCATATCCTTGGTCAAGAAGCGCTCTGGCTTGAACTTGGTGACCGAAGACGTTTAATAGAATTGCTTGCACTGTTGGCAAAAGTGAAATGCCATTGTCATGCAAGTTTTGGCCGTCAGCGATGTGACCTCTTGTCAATTAGATTTTTCGATTATTAGATCAATCTGAGGAACTGTTAGTGTAGCATTGGCCTCCTTACGATTTTGTGAATTATCGCGGTGTAGTAAGGTGTGGTTATTACCCTGACATTTACGGCAATGTCGTTTGGAAGTACAGTTTCTGACTTGGTGTCCTCCTAAGCAATTGAAACAAAGCCCTAGTTGGCGAATTTGATCATGCCGTTCGTGATCTTTTAACGCCTTGAATTTGTCACATTTTCCTATATAATGTTCAGAATTGCATATCTGTCATTTTAATATTTGCGTGCCATCATTGGCGACGTTCCATCCCTTTGACTTATATTTAATTCCAGCATGGTGGAATTTGACTAAATTTTTTATATTTCCCGGATTTTGTTGTCTTCCTTGTGTGGAAGGTTTTTCCATTGTTTGCTCTGCTTCGACCGAGAGCAATGCTTGAATGGAACCCTCTAGGGATTCAATTAACTCTTTAAATTTTGGAGGTATCTTTCGCGATGAAACTACACTATCATTGCTCATATGCATCCCTCGAGTACTGAGATACGTCTCCCATGCCTTCCTAGTCACTGGGTCAAGGCGTTCACTTATGATCACAACGAGAAGATCATCCCAAAATTCGACCGGTCTACCTAAATTTTTAAGCATTCGAATTCTGTTTGTAATGTCATCGACTAAAGTTCTCAGCCCTAATGCTGATTCCCGTTTAAGAGGCGCGGTATTAATTAAAGATAGTGTCAGGTGGTATAATTGTAATCGAAGATTTGAAAATCGTTCTTTTAACGCGGTCCAGGTAGATATATAATTGGCATCTGTAACTGCCATGTCCTTCACGAAATCAGCCGCAGACTCTTGCAAACAACCCATCAAATATTGTAATTTCACAAAGTTTGGTAGTTGCGCTTTATCGTGAATCAATGACACGAACCGATTCTCGAACGCCTCCCAGTCTTCGTAACGACCCATAAAATGCGGCAAATCAATTTTTGGCAAATGTATATTGCTACAAAGGGTTTGGTTATTATCGCTCTCAGTGCTAATTCTAGTCGATATCAACATATCATTACTCGCAGGGAAATTGTTGAGGGCTTACATCAATTCATTGTTGCAACTGTCGCGGGCCGCCTCTGTGTCGGTGAAGAGTTATTCGGTTATATAGGGGTCGTCCATTGCGTCATCCGAGTGATGATTTCTTCATGCCATCGACATAATTCCGACCAATAGCCATGCAGCTTCTTAATCCTATCTTTAATTATTGAAGCGCTTATACGATTTCTTTCTAATGACTTAAACGATGGAAGAATTCGCCGAATATTGTTCGCTCGATCGCGTTGCTGAATTGTAAGTTTCTTAGTTGCCGTTGGGGCTATGTTTACGGAAGTCACAAATTGAATGTTGTATTCAACGAATCCAACTAAGCAGTGCTTCAGTCGCGTGCGATCAAAGGCACTTTCTTGTTACGAGTGCAAAATGTAAACAGCGCGTGCTCTATGCTTTATTCCACAATTGCTTCTGCGAATCGACCCGTTCAAAACCTGTTAGCCTATATTTTTCAACCAAAGCCTCGCCCTTTTTTCTTAATTTAATTGTTTTCAAAATTTCTTAATAACTATAGAATGTTAGCACACAATGAAAATATCAATGAATTTTTACAAATAAACTAAAGAATGAATAATGTTATATTTGCAATTAGCATAATTGTTCGCTGTTTGATGCAGAAATCACAGTCAATCCCATCCGAAATCCGGCTCGATGGACCAATGTTTAATCCACGATACTTTTATGTATTGTTGAGGCAATTTTCTGAAATTCCGAAAATCAGATGGATAGAGTGTGATTTAAAAATGATAACACTAAAATTTATTGATTCTAATATATATTTATTTTAATGCCAATTTCAGGGAAAACCTTCGATGAACTTGGTCGTTGGAAGAAACCGTGTTCCCACTAACCTTATGTATGAGGGACGAAAACCCACGAGCTTGTTGGGAAACCCTTGACAATCCAACTTAGAATATGTTCCACAAACTTGGTGGTCAATTCAACCACAAATTATCAACAAATAAATCAAACACACATACCCAGTAAAACTGAAGACGTGTAGAAAACGTTATTTGGTAACGGATTATAAATGGTTGTTTTTACGTAAGCTATGACGCCAAAATCGACGTAATTTTTAACCATTGATTCAACGTTTTTTCTCTTTCGAAAACTAACGTTAATTTATGGCAATTTGAACACCTACAAAAATTGTTATTTGATAACGGTTAGCAGTTGGTTATATTCATGGTAAGATCGATGAATTCAACGTATACATTAACCGTTGATTCAACGTCTCTTTTTGTTTGAAAATTTTTATTGCTATAATTATTAATCGCGATGATAAATTTATGTATAAGTTTTTGTATAATCTGAAAAATTATATTTTGCAATTACTAAACCAACGATTCAAACCCAAAAAAAAAAAAAAAAAAATTGGGGAGAGATGGACTCGAACGTTCGAGGCTTCTTTCTTGTTCACAAATCAGTATGAATTAACTATGTTAATGACATTAGATTATTTCATGAATATAGCACATTAAGAATATTTAGTTTTGAGAAGTGATGCGGACGATCCTTGAGTATCTCCGTTAGGCTGGACCTCGTACAAATCCTAAAACACCTGAAAGAACATACATTTATTACATTCACCTTAACCATTAACCCATTAACGTCCAAAATGTCCATAATTTCTTGCACGTTTTCAAAGTGATTTTTTCCTATGTAATTGGCGTTGAAAAAATTCTTCAACCACATATTCTGATGTAAAATTGCATGCTCTTTCAGAATCCGTTGCCAGAATCATGATAAAACTCACAGGAAAAGAGATATGCTCGATTGAAACATAAAAAACACCTAAATTTTCGAAAAAAAAATTTTTAGGATTTTTTTCGAAGTGTTACGGTGAAGATATCACCTTGCGACCGTGATCAAAGGTGATCATGGGAGTTGAAGTTTAACAGGGAATTTTTTTGTTGACCTTGAACCATCGCTTCTTTACACAATGGCGGAAAAAAACGAATTTTTTTTTTCAATCTTCATCAACTTTTTTCTCGAAATCTATGGTCTTTAGAAAAAAATTCATAAAAACAAAAATGCCTTAGAATCGCTCGAGGAACATTCTCAAATTTTTTCAGAAGTTTTTGAGACAATTTTTGATTTTCCGGGAAACTTGTGAAATGGAATTTTCAAAAATGTCTCCAAAAATTCTGAAAAAATTTTAGGATGTTTCTCGAGTGCTTCTAAGACATTTTTGTTCTTATGAATTTTTTTTCTAAAGTCCATAGATTTCGAGAAAAAAATTGATAAAGTTGAAAAAAATAAAAATTCGTTTCGGTCGCTATGTTTCTAAAAACCTATGGTAAAAAACGATTTCTGTGCAAATTTTAGGAAGATTTTTTTACTCTTAGCGTTACCCAGAGACTACGGCGTGGACGTGGTAAAATTCTGTCTCCTTTGGGGTGCTTTTTTCCCGTGAGTCCCCTTGCCTCTCACGTCTCGGAGTGCTTGTTTTCCGTGAGTCCCCTTGCCTCTCACTTATTCATACTTTTAGGTGTGCTTTGTTAGCCAACATTTATTGCAAATATTTAAATTACATGTTTTGCAGAAAATTCTTGTTCTTATTGGACAGTTTCCATTCGAACAAATCCTCAATTTGTCACTATTAGATCGTCCATGTGCTTTACTTTTGCGACTACTTTTTTGTAAGTAGTATTTGGCAATCGAAATAGTGAACTCTTTTATTCCAACTTTTTTCTTTCCATCGTTAGCAGCATTGAAAATTACAAGAGAATTAGTAATAGACGCCTGTATAAGTCTCATAAAAACTACCCATGTCCATTTTTTTGATCGTATACTTGGGAGTATGTCATTGCAATGTCCGTCATGCAGGTCAACATCTCCCATGAATTTGTTATATAGGTGAAAAGCTTGCGGAAAAGGTATTTCAATTTTAGATTTAGCCTCTGCGCTGTATCTTTTTGAAATAGATAGAGGATTGACACCTGCTGCAGTTGAAGCTATTGAGACGGGCTTCGAATCCATGATAGTAATGAAATTTATGCCACTGTTTACGTCGTGCTTCACCACATATGTCCCTCTTGGAGCTTTCTTATCAAGCACATTTTTTTCTATGACTCGATTATCTCTGATAGTACCAGTGCATTTCAAATGCAATTTCTTCAAATGTAATACCAAATCCATGTTCGTGAAGAAGTTGTCAAGGTACAGATGAAATTGAGAAATTTTGTTATAACTTATTATTTGAAAAAATGGTTGTAATAAATATAATACTACTCGTGAACCTAAAGCACATTTAGATAACTTATCTCCAATTTGAGAATTCTTCCCGCAATAAAGATCCAAATTCAGTAGATAGCCGTCCGAAGTACACAAGCCCCAAAATTTCAAACCAAATCTTATCGGTTTTCCTCGAATAAATTGTTTCAAAACAGTTTTTGCATAGGATTTGGCCATCATCTCATCAACGGATAGAGCAGTTCTCCATATTCCGAATTTCATGATGTTATTTTGAAAAAGTTTCAGTAGAGAACGAACGCGCCATCCTCGATCATTTGAATCTTTGTCTTTGTTTTTTGAAAACTTCAATTTAGATTTTGTGATTTCAAGTTGTTGGCGAGACATTGCAGAAGAAACTACTTCATTAGATAAATACGGATCAGATGACCAGTAATCTCTCTGTGATTTTCTGGGATTGAATGTAGAAAAAATAACTATTCCAATAAAAGTATCAAGATCTTTCAATTTCAGATCATAACCATTGTCTTTACACGCATCAATAATATATTTTTTCATTTCAATAGAAAAAAAGGTTTCAAACAATTGAAAAGGTTCGCTCCTACGTATTTTCTTTTTTTGCGATTCGGACAATAATACTTTATCTTCACAAGAATCAGGGTGTAACTTTTCACCCTCAATCCAAGTGAATTCATGACCTTTTTCAAGTTTATCTTGTTTTTTAGAATAATTTGCACGAGCTTTATTGTAAGTGATATTGGGTATTTCATGTTCGCAATTTGAATCAAAATCGGAACCAGAATCATCGGAACCTGAATAGTCAGGATTCGGAATCAATACGTTGCGTTCTGAATCACTATCTGAAGAATCTGATTCATATTCAGAAGATCTTACACGTTTCCGCGACATAATGTATGAAATTAATGATTTCGATTATTTATCACTCATCCGTATGTACAAAAATACGAAAGAAGAGAACAAAAAAAGACGAATATTCATGAATACATGAGACCAAAAATTACGCTTATCTGCCGAAATGAAATGGAAATAAAGGATGAAATTTTTGTCGGAATCTATAAGTCTTTGAAAAAAGAATGAAAATAAGTTAGAATCATTCGAGCAATATTGTAAAATTTTTTCCGAGTTTTCGTAGACAGAACGTTTTTTTACCAATAGGTTTTCAAAACATCGGCCGAAACGAATTTTTATTTTTTCAACTTTATCAATTTTTTTCTCGAAATCTATGGACTTTAGAAAAAAATTCATAAGAACAAAAATGTCTTAGAAGCACTCGAGAAACATCCTAAAATTTTTTCAGAATTTTTGGAGACATTTTTGAAAATTCCATTTCACAAGTTTCCCGGAAAATCAAAAATTGTCTGAAAAACTTCTGAAAAAATTGGAGAATGTTCCTCGAGCGATTCTAAGGCATTTTTGTTTTTATGAATTTTTTTCTAAAGACCATAGATTTCGAGAAAAAGTTGATGAAGATTGAAAAAAAAAAATTCGTTTTTTTCCGCCATTGTGTAAAGAAGCGATGGATCAAGGTCAACAAAAAAATTCCCTGTTAAACTTCAACTCCCATGATCACCTTTGATCACGGTCGCAAGGTGATATCTTCACCGTAACACTTCGAAAAAAAATCCTAAAAAATTTTTTTTTTCGAAAATTTAGGTGTTTTTTATGTTTCAATCGAGCATATCTCTTTTCCTGTGAGTTTTATCATGATTCTGGCAACGGATTCTGAAAGAGCATGCAATTTTACATCAGAATATGTGGTTGAAGAATTTTTTCAACGCCAATTACATAGGAAAAAATCACTTTGAAAACGTGCAAGAAATTTGGACATTTTGGACGTTAATGGGTTAAGCAAACTCGGTAGACTGAGAATGGAAGAGATGTAAGCTCAATACGAAATATATTAACAATACGTATTATTATTTTCTCTATCAATACGTATTAGCTTTCGCCACCTCACAATAGCTATCAACACGTTATTTTCCTCCTCTTCCATCTCACTACTACTATCTTCCACTACCTCGTCCATACTTTGGATGATCTCAATATTTTAACTAGCATTCTGATACGACGAACGTTAATAATAATAATATTGTTTTATCATTTTTCGCGTGATTTCAAGGGTGAGGAGCAGGGAGATGGGGGTTACGAGTTGAACGATCGTTGGAGTTTTTAATTAAAACTTATATATTTTTAAAATAATAATAATAATAATATTATACACATAATAATATTGCTCCTAAACTGTAGCAGCAGCAGCAGCACCAGCAGCAGAATCTGCGATTAAAAAATTGAAAATGATTTATTATTAGTCTTAAATTTTAATTTTGTGAAGCACTTAATGTTAGAAGAGTTTAAACTTTTCTTACCGATTCGTGATGGTGGCTGTTAAATGCAATCACGACCCCTATGCTCACGTAGACCACATATTGCACAGCTTATAATACGTGGTATAGGTTGATGATCGGTATCACCAGCAGCACCAGCACCAGCACCAGCAGCATCAGGCTGCAGCGGTGCATTTAAAGGTCTACGAAGTGGTTGATGCTGCTGCAGAAGTCTCCATCTATTTGGTACAAACTAACTGCGGTGTTGGCTGTTGTACAATCCTAAATGGCTTTACGATGGCTACAGGCTTTCCTGTTTGTTGATAATCCAATAATGTAATTTTTTTTGTCTGGCAAACTGATTTTTTTTTGTTTGAATCCATTTCGTCTACTGTCAGAAACACTACTGAAGTCGAGATTGCTCTCCAGTACGAATAATCCTTATCTATCTCTACTCTAGATTGAGTTACATCTCTTAATCAAAACGTATTAGATTTCTTTCCGTTTATTCCTGATGAAATAGGAAGGGGAATATTTACAATAATATTTTTTCAATAATATTTTATTTAACCTCTACTTTTTCTCTCATGTTTTTTTTTTTAAATATTATACACAAAATTTAATAGTAAAAGAAATAGAAATGTGGTTGTTCCTCTTCTTCTTCCCTCTTAGTCTGCTTTGACTCAATATCTTCCTCCTCTACTTTTTTCTCCTCTTCCTCTTCTTCCTTCTTCGTTTGCTTTGACTCAATATCTTTTTCCTCCTCCTCCTCTTCCTTCTTCGTGTCCTTTGACTCAATATCTTTTTTCTCAGCCTGTTTCTCTTCGTCTTTCTTCACTTTATTAAAAAAAAAACAAACAAACAATAATTATGAAAAAATGTAAAAAAATAAATACTTACAGTTTTTATGCAAATAAAGATGCAGTTTCCGTTCATACTCTTCGAAGTAACGATTGAAAAAAATCGTTAATTCGATTGACGTATTCCTCTGTCAATTCTCTGGGAAGAGTGGGTGAAAGAGGAACAATATCCTCTTGAATCATGATTAATTTACACTTTTCGCAGCTCATTTTTTTTTCCTGTGTGCAGCACCGACAACGGTATAAGATTGAATGAAGAATTGAGGACTTGTGTTCTCCTCTTTATTTCTCTAAATAGTTTTCAAAGAATCACATATTTGCTTTTATCCACTTGGCAAAAACTGACACCTCCTCGTAAGGACAGTGGATACGTTCATTGTCCAAGTTCGTCTCTCGAACGTGTAAATTATACGGTGTTTTTTCAAAATCATATAATTTAATTAAATCCTTAAACTTAGGACAACCATACACTTCTAAATTGATATTTTCCACATTCATCCTATTCAATATATTTCTTTCAATATTCCCTCCCTTGTAGGCTACTACGGGATTCTCGCAGGTTAAGCAATCTCCAATAAAATCTTCCACATCCTCCTGCTCGTATTTCTCGAATCCCGTATCACTGTATTTTATACCATGCACCATATTGAGCAAATACCACACGGTTTTTTTGTCTTTCTCACTAAGGTTCTTCATAGTGTCACGCAAACGAAACGATGCGTAAGAAGTTTGGTTACTTTTTAAATCAATTATAGCTATATCTTTATATTTAAGTTCATTTTTATAAACTAAGAAAGCTTCTATATCCATTATGTGAGTTATTCTATGCATTGTTGCGCTCGTGCTATTCTCGATGAAGAAAAAAACTGAAATGAAGCATCCGAAAAAATATCTCCGTCGAGAGAAAGATTTTATCGTTTCTTTAAAGTATAAAGTTACATTTGATAAGGAGTCCATTGTTTCTTAATTACAATGGGAAAAAATCTTAGAAATTATCCCCTCCAAAACATTGAATTTTAATACGTTTAGCATATTGGTTCCCCTGATGGAGGGGGAAAAGAAATTTCTTAAATGTGATAAAAAAAAAAAAAAGATCGTTCAGTATTGCATCGAGCGACTGACGACGACGATAATGGCACCCACATTCGTTGATCTTCAAGGTTTTGTATTGACCGACAAAAGTTTTATAGTTAAAGAATTTGCGGTGTTGCGTGATAATGAAGTGTATCACAATGTATTTTCACCACCATTTCAAGAAGCTTGGTTGAGCGATCTCGAGAGAAAACAGAATGAGTAAGTATTTTTTTTTTTTTTTAAGATAAAAAATATAATTTTTTTTTCTTTTTAAAGTTGGCTTTATTTTAATCGCCATGGATTCAATTGGACCGACGGTCATTCACCTTATTACAAGTATAAAGATGTAATAAGAAAGTATGTAACGTCATACGAGGAGGAGGATTGGATTTTCGTGAAAGGACGGGAGAAATATGATTGGTTGAGAAAAATTTGCAACTTAGAAAATATATACAATGCGAAGGAGTGTGAGTGGGGTAAATTTAGTCTTGGATGGAGTAAAAATTTCGAACCACCGTTACCCAAATGTATGACTCATTATGGTATATGTTCACTGCAAAATGTCTACTATATGAAATCTGTATATGATCAATATATAAAGGAATAAAAGACTTCTGAAAAAAAAACAATGTATATCAATGTCAGTATGCATTTCGGATGAAACAATGGAATGTGTAGATACCACTACTTCCCTTCTCTATTCGATATATATAAGCGTTACTCTTCGCGAGAGACGCATTCGCAATTATTAATTTATTGTTATTGTTCACCGTATGACAGAGTCACTTCTTTAAGAAACACACACAAAATGTCGACTGAATTGCGAAGAAAATTTTTTACAATTAATAGCGCGAATGAGTACGATGCGTGGGTACTGGATTGTCGCGAGCATATTCGACGATTGAGCAACGCGGATCGAACTTTGCCCGTTGGAACGCGTCAAAAGAATTTCGCCGAAATCGCGTCTATAAAGTGTCTATTGCTACGAGCGCAGAGAGAACTGAATCATATTAAATCAGGCGCTGGTTGTAGCAATGACGTACAAGGACTTACCTGGTAGGAGCTTGATTCGGCGTTTCGAAGTCGAATATGCAGCGGTATGGTAGTTAACAGTAATTATATAGAGCCTAAGGATTTTTTAGTAGACGCGGAAGTATTATTGCGTGTGCGTATAGATAAGGTATTTGTTAGTGCAAATAGTGTTAAGGTTAATTGTGTATTTAACGGACAATTCATCTCCAAGGACAATAGTGATGAAAAAAACATCACTACGACTAACGCAACATTGTATAAAACTGATAATTTTAGTGATTGGTATAGGAAAAATATTTTAGACGTTATTATGAAAAAATTAAGCGAATTTCAAGAGAGTGATAGTGGATGGGCTTTACAAAAAATCCATTATTTATTAGTTAACATTAATCGTTTTAACCCGTTGCACGCGGGTTGTAGAATTAATCTGCCATCTGCTATCACAAGTAGGAAAGCTCTGATAAATTTAGAAACCAGCGATAATGCATGTTTCGCGTGGTCCGTGACGGCGGCACTCTATCCGGCAAAATCTACGGCTCATCCAAATCGTACGTCCTCTTATCCACATTTTCGGACGGTTTTAGACGTCGGTAGCATAACCTTTCCGACTACGCTAAAACAGATTCCGAAATTCGAGACGGATAATGACGTGTCGGTCAACATCTTTACCTTGGAGAATGATATCGATGCAAAAATCGTACCTCTTCAGGTGACGAAGAAGAAGAGATCGAGGCGTGCCAATCTTCTTCTCGTCAACGATGAACAGGGAGCTGCACATTTCATGTGCATAAGGAATCTATCGAGATTGGTGCGAAGTCAATTCACCAAGAGCAAAATTGCACATTATATATGCGATCGGTATGTATTAATAATAATACAAATATAACTGCATATGATTTATTTTTAGATGTCTCCACTACTTTTGTACAGTGGAGAAGCTGGAGTCGCATGAGCAGGATTGCGCGCGGCTCAACGATAATCTCCGATTGATGCTACCGAGAGAGTCCGAGGATCGCTGGGTTTCCTTCAAGAACATCAAAAATGGGGAACGAGTGCCATTCGTCGTATACGCGGATCTCGAGTGCATTTTATCGAAAGTTGAACAATCGAACAATAGTGATATTTATCAGAAGCATGAACCTATAAGTGTAGGCTATTATTTAAAAAGTGCTCGCGATGCGTCACTCTCGAGATACGATGCTCATCGGGGTGCCGATTGCATCGAATGGTTCGTACGCGAGGTCGAAGTGATTGCGCGCATCGCCAGCGAGAAACTGTGCACTATCGTACCCATGCGTGATCTTAGTCTTACCGAACGATCGCGTCACTATAATGACCCCAATTGTCAAATATGCAAAAAGCCGTTTCTTCCGAATCAACTACGAATTCGCGATCACGATCATCTGACCGGCAGATACAGAGGACCGGCTCACAATAATTGTAATTTAAATTTCAAAGACTCGCATGTAATTCCAGTGATTTTCCACAATTTTTCCGGCTATGATTCACATTTCATTTTCGAGACGATCGCTAATTTGTACGAGGGATCGGTATGTCTGCTGCCTGTTCATAAGGAAAAATACATTTCATTCACCAAATATCTGTGAAATTATAATATACGGCTGAGATTTATCGATTCGTTCAAATTTATGGCCTCCAGTCTGGACAAATTGAGCTCGTACTTGGCGGAATCTCAGCTGACAAATTTGAGGTCACAATTTTCGGAATTGAGCGTCGAGCAGTTCAACTTGCTTACGAGAAAAGGTATTTTTCCTTACGACTATATAGATAGCGCGGCTAGATTGGAAGAGATGGCTTTACCACCGCGCCAGTCGTTTCGCAACAGACTGACCGACAGCGATATCAGCGAGGAAGCATACAATCATGCCGTAGAGGTATGGACCAAATTCCAGATGCGCACACTTGGGGAGTACAGTGACCTGTACCTGAAGACCGATGTACTATTGTTGGCCGACGTTTTCGAAAGTTTTCGCGATAGTTGCATGCTAAATTATGAGTTGGATCCAGCCCATTATTATACGCTACCGGGCTTCACCTGGGACGCGATGTTGAAGCATACGGGAATCAGGCTGGAGCTTTTCACGGACGTGGATATGTTGCTGTTCGTGGAGAGCGGTATACGCGGTGGTTTGAGTCAGTGCTCCCATCGTTACGAGAGGGCCAACAATCGGTACATGCGGGACTACGATCCGGCGGAACCGTCGAAATATCTCATGTATTACGACGTAAACAATCTGTATGGGTGGGCAATGTGTCAGCCGCTGCCCACCCATGGATTCCGATGGATGTAGGACGCTGCCAATCTCGATGTCTCCGCTATACCCACGGATCATCCCGAGGGTTATATTTTGGAGGTCGATTTGGAGTATCCGCGCGAGCTTCACGACAAACACGCGGACCTACCGTTCTGCATGGTGCGCGAGAAGCCGCCGGGCGCGAGCCAGGAGAAGCTGCTGGCCACTTTAAACGATAAGACCCGTTACGTAATACATTATCGCGCTCTGCAACAATGTATGCGTAATGGACTCGTACTGAAGCGTATACATCGCTGTTTAAAGTTTCAGCAGTCCACCTGGCTACGCGATTACATCGAGCTGAACACGCGTTTGCGCACCGCGTCCACTAACGAATTTGAGAGGAATCTCTTCAAGTTGATGAACAACGCGGTTTTCGGTAAAACAATGGAGAACGTGAGGAATAGAGTTGACGTGAAGCTCGCAACCAAGTGGGAGGGAAGATACGGGGCGGAAAGCCTGATTTCCAAACCGAATTTTCAGTCTCGCGATTTTCAACGAGAATTTGGTCGCGATTCAATTGTCGAAATTGTCCGTGAAATTTGATAAACCCATTTACGTGGGAATGAGTATTTTAGATATTTCAAAAATTTGCTTGTACGAATTTCACTATGACTATATGCTTCCTACATTCGGCGGTAAATGTAGAGCGATGTATACCGACACGGACAGTCTGATATACAGCGTGGAGTGCGACGACGTTTACTCGTACATGAAACGCGATCTCGCGCGATTCGACACCAGCGATTATCCCGACGACAATCGGTATGACTTGCCGCGCGTCAACAAAAAGATACCTGGTCTGATGAAGGACGAGAACAACGGTCGTATCATGACCGAGTTCGTAGGACTAAGGGCAAAAATGTATACTTTCAAGGTGCAGGACTGTGCGAGAATTACCAAAAAAGCCAAAGGTGTCAAAGGTTACGTTATCGATAGAAATATAACATTTGACGACTACAAGGATTGTTTGGACAATTTCACCGTACAGTCTCGCAGTCAAAATTTAATTAGATCGAAGCTGCACCGAGTTTTCTCGATCAGTCAGAGAAAGGTCGCCCTCAGTCCGTACGACGACAAGCGTTTCGTTACACCCGGCACCGCGGCGACTCTACCCTGGGGACATTATAGTCTAAAATTATAATTTATTTATTGTTTTTATTTAGTCGCTTTATAATTTTTTTTTATTTCAACGATACATCTTAATAAAAGTTCTTATAAAACATTGCTCTTATTTATCCAGGAATTGTGCGTACTGTCGAATCCCAGCCACTTAACGAACACTTTATCGCCCTTTCTGCGCAATACTCTCTCCACCAGATACACATCGGGATTGATGGTTTTCGAAAGCTCGTATTCGTAAAATCCACCCAACAGTTCCGTGCTCCTGGAATCCTTGAGGAGATACGTAGCGGGATTGGTCCTCTGCACTTTCGCCACCTCGAATATTTCGGTCGTCCAATTTGGCGTGTAGCCTTTGGCGAACATCTGCTTGTATTTACTGATTCGTACGAAATCGCCGACTTTGAACTTGGCACGACCTGCGACCTTGATGTGACTGTATACTGTCTTGAGTAGCTTATCTGCATGCTCGGGTTTCACATCCACGGGACGCATTCCCGTGGTACGATGCTTTCGCGCATTGTACGCATCCACCAACTCTTGCAGCATAGCGCGCCACTTGTAATTGCCGTTCAGCGTAAATCGTTTCCACATTTCCGTCTTCAACGTACGATTCCCGCGCTCGACTATCGACGCTTTCATCACGCTGTAGGTCGAGTAGTGATTTATCCCGCGTTTCCTCATCAACGCCTGAAAATCATCGTTGTAAAACTCCTTGCCGTTGTCGGTCTGTAAATTTTTCGGACATCTGCCGGTCTTTAGGATTCTCGTCATTGCCGTCGTCACTTCTCTGCCGCTCTTGGTCTTTAATGCCACCGACCAAGCGTATTTCGAGAGGGTATCGATTACAGTGAGAATGTACTGGTGACCCGCATCGACGTAATTGCGCATATCAACAAGATCGGCCTGCCAGAGATCGTCGAAGCCACGCACGATGACTCTTCTGCGTGGAAAATTTATCCTCGCCGGTGCATGGAGCTCCTCCACCAACTGTATCTTTTCTTTGCTCATTTTTTTTTTTTCAAATATGGACAGATTTCTATAATTTATAAGTATTGCTAAGTGTTTCACGTATCAGATCTTCCTTACTTACTTTATCATCCAATTTTTCACAAATTGTTTGCAAAATTTGGTCCATCTTTTTCTCAAATTGTTCATTATGTTTATTCAATGTTATTGTCAAATATTGTTTAAATTCGAGCAGTAAATGTTCTAAATTTGGTTCGTGAAAGTGTTTCCTACTCTCACCATCCAGTCCAATTCCAAATTTATTTATCGACATTTCAAATGCACTACTGTCACTTTCTTTTTTTCAAAATTCAGTCTCTTGTTGTTGCTCGTTATTCCTCTTTTTGATGGCTCGTAATGTCGAGAGTATACATTCTACGATGTATGTTAAACAAATGTAAATTTCACAACAGCAGGAATCAGACATTTAATTTTTTTTTTTTACCTCGTACTACCGAAAGACGTTGATATTACACTGAGGTAAGAATGTAACGTGCAACTTTCTTTATACGATAAGATCCTCGTCGCGCAACTCCTCGATTATCGACTGTATCTCGTTGTGATGACTTGTATTACCGGCAGCCACCGATGCGATCAAAAGTCTCAAACGTCGATCAATTCATTCGGATCGTTCCAATGTACGTAGTTGATTGGTCCCTCGGTGACACGCATAAGACCTTTACCCCTTTTTTTTTTGATGATGTTGACGCTTTACTGACGCCTGATGTTGACGCGTCAGACGTTGACGATTTTCTTGCGCCTGATGTTGATGGTAACCGATCAGGCGGTAACATAGGTTTTCCCAATAGCAATGGTTTCATAATTTTTTATATTTTGCACCTTTATTACCCTCGGTTTGTTTTAGACTATCGTTTAACAGTTTATGCGCTTTAGTTTGATTGAGAATACTCTTGTATTGTTCCAAATCGTCGGGTTTTATAATGGCTCGATTGGGTTCTCTCATGAAAATTAGTTCATAAGTACCTATTGTACCGGTGTATAACGTCTTATCGAGTATGATATCTCCTTCATGACTTATTTCAAATTTACATCTACCAAGCGTCAGTTGATCATTTTTATAAAGAGGTCCAAAAGCACGATCAATCAAGTTATCCCTATCGGTCAGAAGTAATTTAATATACTTGCCAGGGATCGGATGAAATCGAATATGTTGAAAGACATGTTCAAACTTGCCTGGTTCATTTTTTTCATCAATATTTAATTTTTCTAGCAAACTTTTTTTTGAATCGGGCGACGGTTGATCGGTTATTGAAGACTCGTCGTCGTCGGTCATGAAATCCAATGGATTCGTAATAGTTTCACTAATACTACTACTAAGATTCTTTGCTCGTTTATACGGTGTCGATGTGAAGTAGGCTCCCCTCTTCAATTTATCGTTGACAAACGAATTATTATTATTTGTGTTATCCTCCGTTTGAGAAACGAGTTTCTTCAATGGATCGACTATCGGCTTGAATGTCTCGTTCAAACTGCTCTCCATTATCGCCTTCTCCGATTTCAAGGCACGATGCTTGTCGCGAATGACCTCGCTCGTCTTGGCGATCCTCTTCAGAAGCGATTTTTCATCCGTCGCGATGCTGTATACAACAGCTTTCCTCGAATTGAACGGTTTTTAACCGACCTGTTGCGATGCTGTATACAACAGCTTTCCCCGAACCGACACGGGTTTTAACCGACCTGACACGGTGATCCGAACGGCCTGCACTCTACTATCAAACTGACACTCAAGGCCGTGATCGTGAAACCTTACCGGCCTGACACTCGCAAGGCCGTTCACTCGATCGTGGCGTACTCGTTGAAACCTTTGCGATATCGACCGTTCTTCAGAGAGCTATCCTTGTATATTACTATGAAACCGTAATCGCGACTCCAACAGGTCGAACACAATGTGAGAAATTTCTCATACGACATATCACTGTTGACGTGATCGTTGAAAATATGCTTCAGATTAGTTCCATCCTGCTTAAATATTATTAGCAAGTTTGCGTTATCTCGCATCAGATGCTTTGGTATTTTCGCATAAGTCTGACAGAGGTAGAAGCAATCGATGTTGGAATGTCTACCCATGCAAAAGTAGTCCCTTATATTGTCCTGCTTGTCGTTGGCCACATCGTCGAATATGAAAATGGAGTTCGGCTTTGCATCCGCGACGTTCACAACCTCGCAATTGTTTGAAAATGGAAAGTAACCAATTTCCTCCGTGTCCTGCAGAAGCTGCTCCAGATATCGATACTTCGGTTGCTGCAGCGACTTCGAGTAGACGTACAGGTTCTCGAATCTCACACCGTGCGGACTCTCTATGAGGCTCAGCAACACGTTTGTCTTACCGCAATTCGACGGACCGCAAACTATGCAGCGTATCGTAGATGGTAATAGCGATCCGTGGCGTTTTCTTATTTGCGTGGTAGCATCGTAAGCATCCAAATTTGTCACGCGAATAGTCGGCACGTGCTTCACGAAATGCATCCTCGCTATTAACCTTCGGGAACAGCTGTATCGTTCATTTATATTTCGCGATTTACGGAACTATTCGGTCAGTTGCCATTACGATGGCGTTCATGCTAGTCGTCGTCGATTCTCTGCATAACTTGACGAATCATCAGCTCGAACACATACCGAAGATCGTATTGCTCGAGTACTTTCCAGACAGTATCGCGAGTGTGTGGGAAAGATTACCTCGGCACATTCGCGCGGACTCGGATGTGCAGCAATATCAATATTGTTTGCAACACTACAATCTACCTGATACCACTCACCACGACGGACCACCGAGACGGATGAAAGACTGTTACGTTTGTCAGCAAGAGAAGCAGTTGCTCTCAATGTCTGGATCGTTCTTCAATAAAGTCTTGAAAAAATTGCCATTTGAGCTGCACGTGCCCGGAGTAGAGTAGCTAGGATGGTTCTATGACCGGGTGACGAGGGGGTCGGGGTCCCGCGGGGGCAAGGGAAGTAGGGGAATTGCCCCCTCTCCTCGAGCGGTTGTGCGCATGCGCATCCTCCTCCCCCGACGTTAAACTCGTAGGGTACACACGTGACCCCCACCCCCCCCTCTTACGTTAAGCAGTGGACGTAGAGAAAGAGAGAAAGAGAGAAAGAGAGAGAGAGAGAGAGAGAGATTCCATCGATGATTGTCGGTATCGCTAACTACCGATAGTTGTCGCGTGTATCCCCCCTCTGACTCCTTTGGTGGGGGGGTACAAATGTGGCCTCCCCCTTTTACCTTAAATTCCTTAAAGAGCGGTGCCCAAGCGAATCTTGACGCTCCTGGGATGAGAGTTGGGGGGGGTGCCCAACCGAGTCTTTACGCTCCTGGGTGCCCGCGCGACCGACTTCTTTTAAGGTGAATAGTGTAGACGCTTTGGAGAAAGAGAGAGAGAGAGAGAATACTCGTAGAGAGCGATCCAGTGATCGCTCCCCCATATTTTTTTTTTTTTCGTAAGTTAGAAAAAAGGGAATCTTTTTTTTTTTTTTTTTTAATTATAATTTATTGAAGTATTAAAAAGGTTTTATTTAGAATGCTTTTTTTAGAAATTTTTTTTACATTCAATTGCATGATGTATATATTTATGACAAATGCTACACCACTCTGGTAGTGAACAATTGATGCGTAGGTGACCATATTTTGTACAATTTGTACACCAGTAATGTGGTGTGAGATCTATCTGAGGCTCCATTTGCGTAGCCTCAGTTCTTGTAGCAATGGACTCCGTTTGTGTGGCCATATTTTTCACCTGGGACATATTTGAAAAACATTTTGTTATTTTTTTTTTTTTTTTTTTTTTTTTTTGATATTGTAATAACTATTTTAACAAAGCAAATATACTTACAAAAATCACAAACTCTTCTTCTTCTTCTTCTTCTTCCTCTTCTTCCACCATCTCCTCTTCTTCCACCATCTCCTCTTCTTCCTCCCTCTCCTCTAAAGCAATGGCTGGTAAAAAATAAAAGAAAAAAATTTTTTTTTCGTAATTCTTCGTTTTGAATAATAATAATAAAAAAAAAAAAATTGGTCAAATAGTGGGATTGTTAACAGTTTTCAAATATATGTGTCGTAAAATTCTTTTATGATTCTATTTATTGAAATAAACAATCTGTATGGATGGGTAGGGTTTTTTTCTTTAAAAGAAATTAAAATAAGTACTTACAGTTCATGTGCATATTATGATGAAGCATTGCTTCATATTCTTCAAAATAACGATTATGAGAATCGTTAATTCTTTTGATGTAATCAGACATCGATTCTGCTTGATTTTTATCCTCCTCCTCCTCTACTAGATTTATTGTCACTAAACAACGTTCACTTTCCATTTCTTTAATTTTCTACTTTATTATCCGCACTGATGAACGTTCGAGGACTGAATGCAGCCTCTGGAGAAATCCCGTCGAGAGAGAGAGAGAGTCTTTATCGTTTATGTTTTCAATATGAATTTACATTTGATAACAATTAGAAGTGCATTCTTTCTTAATCAAGAAGGATACCCTCTGAATAATCCCCGTATAGAGATATCCATAGATATTTTTTCCTATTGTTTTCAATATGAAGTTACATTTGATAACAATTAGAAGTCCATTCTTTCTTTCTTTCTTAATCAAGAAGGATACACTATACCCTCTGAATAATTCCAATATAGTGATATCTATAGATATTTTTTCCAAACATTGAAATTAAATACGCTTAACATACGATAATATCGTTTGCAAAGAAGTCAAGTGAACAGCAGAAGAAGAAAAAGCTTCAGTCTATAAAACGTACTCTGCAAAGCAGTCACAGTAAAAGCGCTTCAGTCTGTAAAAACGTATTCTGCAAAGCAGTTTTTGTGTCAGGTGTATTGAGAGAAAAGAGTTTAAAACGCATTAAAAAGAAACTTGTTCTTGTTTGTTAGTTTGTTACATAAAAAAGGTAAGGATATATTTTCTTTTTTTAACTCTAATGAGACTAATCATTTTTTTTTTTTTTTTCATAAAGATAAAAATGCATTATTTAATTGATTTTTTAACTCTAATGAGACTAATTATTTTTTTCTTTTTTTCATAGAGATAATAATGAATTTCAATAAAATTAATGAATTGGGAAGCGTAATTCCAAAGAATTTCGTTAAATTAAATAGCTTGACGGAAAATAAAGAGTATGATATTTTAGAAGTGGACAAAATTATGACAAAATATGGAATAAAAATAATTGTTAAGCTGTCAGTTGGAGATTGGATGTTCTTGCCTGGCAGAATGGCAAAATTGGCGGAGGATACGGAGCAGTTGCAGCAGCTGCAAAAGGCTGCAACAGCCAAAAATTTAATAATGCTATACAAAGGAGGAAAATATCACAATGTGGAATTTAAATCTAAAGTTTGATTGGTATTTTGTATTCAAAAATAATGAATAAATTTGATACTTATTTATTTAATAAAACAATTGTTTCCTTATTTTTAACTTACATTTCTAACAATATTCGTAAGAGGATTATATTGTACAATTTTATCGTGTATGATTAAACAATAGGCTGTAGTATTATCCGGAATGATTTCCATACACTCGATCTCGAGTTTAACGTCGACCGTGCCGGTTTTTATGGACTCGTTCTGATGCGAGCAGTCGATGACGAAGAGCGGCCAGTACGTCAAAAAGTCCGTATAGTCGAGCATGGGTCTCCCGAGTTTCTCACCAGCGTAATAGGAGGTGAAAAACTTTACATACATGTCGTAGAGGACGGAGTAGCGGGATTTCGTGAAATCAGTGTCGAGACGATCGTACGGATAGGATTCGGAATTCAGATAGAGTTTGACATCGAGGACTTTGCAATGATTAAATCTCAGCACATCCTCGTGCTGATTACTCTTCTTGTTCGTTCTGAACGCCAGAATGACGTATCGCGGCTTCTCCAATTGCGTGGACGCTTTCACGGACCACGTGTGTCGCTGCGACTTGGGCAGAAGGGGATACTCGTAAAGTTCCCAGGCGCGAAAAGCGAGTGACAGACTCTTGTCCTGCTCGACGATACCGAGAAATTGGAGTTTCGTAATTTCGTTCAGAGTCACATGGGGTATTCTCCATTGCACTCGTAGCAGCTTGATCGACGAATCGGTGATTTTCACCGCCGAGTAAATGGCGTTTGTATCGTCGCGCGCGCGAATGAGAACGAGCTCGTGACGCGCGTTAACGACGACTCGCCGATAATCCTCGCAGAATCCCAGCAGCATTTTCAGGGGCACGCAAAAGCTGAAATTCTTAACAGCCGCCTCCTTTTTGAGCCGGTCTCTGGCCGTAGCGACGAACCATCCGGAATGACGTAGACTGGCGCTCTCCTCGGTGCTCAGGGAAACGAGATTCTTCAGAGTGCTGGTAATACCGACGTTTCTGCATCGGTTGATCTCGATACCGTTCAATTCATAACGAATCTCGTCGAAGAGGAAAGCCGCGGAATTGCAGTCGAGCGTAACTGTATCATCGTTGGTGGCGCTCGCGTCACGCGTACCCTCCACCAGCTGGCCCTCGACGTAGAGATAACTCTCGCACGGCAGGAGTATCAAATCTTGCTGCTGTATGGGAATGCGAATCTCGTCGCTGTTCGCCAACGAGGCGTTCGCATACGGATTGTAGGCATGCATCTCCATTTTCGTGATGCGATTGTCGTAGGTCAGCGGTGCGGTGACGTTCAAGGGATCTGCCATTGTTCCACTATGTACTACCTTCGCCCAATCTCTTCACGGTGAATCCCAATGATTGTAAAAATTCGATATTTCTTCTCGTTAGCAGGAAGCTCCTCTTGTCGCGATTTTCACTCCGAGCCGGTGTATTCGACTCCACGTAGGACGAACGACTAGCGAACGTTTCATCCAGTTTCACCGCTTTATAATCCTCGCTACTACTACTTTTGTAAATTAACATTTCTTAATGTGTAATCTTCTAGTAATTTCTTCACGTCCAAAGTCTACGAGACGTTCGTCCTGATCGAGGATACGTAACGTGAGACGGTCGATTACTCTGACGATGACCGGTAGATAAATGACGGTTTTCGGTGCCTCCGAGATTTTATAGCCCGGTGGTACGCTGGGAAAGAACTCGTGAATAATGTGTCGTGGTCTACCGTTGGTGTACGCACCACCCGCAATGTTGCACTCGATGCGTAGAATATTTGTTTTCACAATGTCCACGGTATCGTCGGATTCAGCCTGGACGTTCGGCTCGATCACGCGATTCGACGAGAAGCCCAGTAGCGAGCCAATGTTATTCGGTTTTCCAAAGTCAATCGAATATTTACAGAATATTTCACTCTTCAGTGTATTGTTATTCGCTCGTAGAAGAATGACGCTGTCAATGCTGTCTTTAATTTCATGTCTCGCAGAAATTTCAGACTGGAAAAATTCATTTATGGCACTCAACTCGTAACAGCCTCTGGGTATCGTCAGTACCTTATCGTTATCGTAGTAAAACTTATTATTCGTCTCGTCCACATTGGCTATCGAGTTGAACGTTTGCATGTCCACGAGACCGATCTCGTAGCGATCGTCTTGCAGATTGATGGGGGGGAAGAAATCTGAATTTAATACTGATTTACGATCCGATAATGTCACGGTGAAAGACATTTTTGTTTCAAAGTATCTGTTCTCGCAGGAATTTCACGCACAATTGACCGCAATTGCTTTTATCGTACGATTGATATCGATCATGATTGTAGTAGATTGTAACGTTAGGGCCAAAGTAACGCACACATTCTTTCGGCGGTTTCAAATTTCCGAAGGAATCAAAGTGTTGGACGATGTCGTTACGCTTGACGTAGGCTACCCAGTGGGTACCAGGACCGCATTGATCGTCGAGATTCACGATCGCGCACTCGTTGCACCGCGGCCCGTCTAGCGGCAGAGATGTGCGCATAAAGACTCCACGGAAGTATGGTATGCGTCGGCAGATGAGTGCCAATTGTACGTTACTAGTATGACCTGAATCCGGGAGAGCATCGCGACGACGACGACGAAATTTTCCCTCATTCATTTTCTTCCTCGACCGTTTTTTTGTTGTTTTTTTTTGTTTTTTTTTTCCACGGATACCCGCTCCGACGACTCGCTTGTACGGTTTCAGATAAAGACCTCGGCCTCTCTCGCGCGACGCTTCCATCGCGCGATTGTGACGTTGCATTTCCCGCAATCGTTCTCTCTCAGCTTTTGCACGGTTTACAGCACTCGCTATACCCGATGCTCCACCTGCCAATGCTCCGACTGCACCTAGTAGTGGAAGTATAGGTATTATACCACCCCGTTTCCTCGGCATTCGAATTCTTCTCTTCCTCGTAATACCAATTTTTTTCTTGTTGTTGTTCTTTTTTTTAGCCGCTACTGCTTTCTTCATCGCAACAATATTATTATTATGTAATCCCAAGCCAAGTTTACGCTTAGCATTCATCGATGCCCATACGGCTGCGGCGACCGCGCGTTCACCCAAGGTCGCGTCTCTTGCGTTAATACGTTCACGCGCTCTCCTCGCTAGCACTTTATCGGCCTGATGACGCTCCGGTAGATCCTCGTTGTGCCAATATGCTAAGTCGTGATCGAGGCAGGCCTCGTCCAGCGGATTTATACCACGATCGCCGCGCTCCAATCTTTCGCGAAGTCGAGTGCCGGGTCCGCAATAATTGTAACCGGGCACGTGCAGCTCAAATGGCAATTTTTTCAAGACTTTATTGAAGAACGATCCAGACATTTAGAGCAACTGCTTCTCTTGCTGACAAACGTAACAGTCTTTTATCCGTCTCGGTGGTCCGTCGTGGTGAGTGGTATCAGGTAGATTGTAGTGTTGCAAACAATATTGATATTGCTGCACATCCGAGTCCGCGCGAATGTGCCGAGGTAATCTTTCCCACACACTCGCGATACTGTCTGGAAAGTACTCGAGCAATACGATCTTCGGTATGTGTTCGAGCTGATGATTCGTCAAGTTATGCAGAGAATCGACGACGACTAGCATGAACGCCATCGTAATGGTAACTGACCGAATAGTTCCGTGAATCGCGAAATATAAATGAACGATACGGCTGTTGCCGAAGGTCAATAGCGAGGATGCATTTCGTGAAGCACGTGCCGACTATTCGCGTGACAAATTTGGATGCTCACAATGCTACCGCGCAAATAAAAAAAAAACGTCACGGATCGCTATTACCATCTACGATACGCTGCATAGTTTGCGGTCCGTCGAATTGCGGTAAGACAAACGTGCTGCTGAGCCTCATAGAGAGTCCGCACGGTGTGAGATTCGAGAACCTGTACGTCTACTCGAAATCGCTGCAGCAACCGAAGTATCGATATCTGGAGCAGCTTCTGCAGGAAACGGAGGAAATTGGTTACTTTCAATTTTCCAACAATTGCGAGGTTGTGAACGTCGCGGATGCAAAGCCGAATTCCATTTTCATATTCGACGATGTGGCCAACGACAAGCAGGACAATATAAGGGACTACTTTTGCATGGGTAGACATTCCAACATCGATTGTTTCTACCTCTGTCAGACTTATGCGAAAATACCGAAGCATCTGATACGAGATAACGCAAACTTGCTAATAATATTTAAGCAGGATGGAACTAATCTGAAGCATATATTCAACGATCACGTCAACAGTGATATGTCGTATGAGAAATTTCTCACATTGTGTTCGACCTGTTGGAGTCGCGATTACGGTTTCCTAGTAATAGACAAGGATAGCTCTCTGAGGAACGGTCGTTATCGCAAAGGTTTCAACGAGTACGCCACGATCGAGTGAACGGTCTTGTCAGGCCGGTAAGGTTTCGACCTTGCCGGTAAGGTTTCGGCCTTGTGAATGTCGATAATCATGCCGGTAAGGTTTCACGATCACGGCCTTGAGTGTCAGTTTGATACTGGAGCGCAGGCTGTTCGGATCACCGTGTCAGGTCGGTTAAAACCCGTGTCGGTTCGGGGAGAATACAGCATCGCAACAGGTCGGTTAAAAACCGTTCAATTCGGGGGAAAGCTGTTTTATACAGCATCGCGATGGATGAAAAATCGCTTCTGAAGAGGATCGCCAAGACGAGCGAGGTCATTCGCGACAAGCATCGTGCCTTGAAATCGGAGAAGGCGATAATGGAGAGCAGTTTGAACGAGACATTCAAGCCGATAGTCGAACCATTGAAGAAACTCGTTTCGCAAACGGAGGATAACACAAATAATAATAATAATAGTTCGTTTGTCAAATACAACGATAAATTGAAGAGGGGAGCCTACTTCACATCGACACCGCATAAACGAGCAAAGAATCTTAGTAGTAGTAATATTAGTGAAACTATTACGAATCCATTGGATTTCATGACCGACGACGACGACGAGTCTTCTATAACCGATCAACCGTCGCCCGATTCAAAAAAAAGTTTGCTAGAAAAATTAAATGTTGATGAAAAACAGGAACCAGGCTTGTTTCAACATGTCTTTCAACATATTCAATTACATCCGATCCCTGGCAAGTATATTAAATTACTTCTGACTGATAGGGATAACTTGATTGATCGTGCTTTTGGACCTCGTTATGAAGATGATCAACTGACGCTTGGTAAATGTAAATTTGAAATAAGTCATGAGGGAGATATTATTCTCGATAAGACGTTATACACCGGTACAATGGGTACTTATGAACTAATTTTCATGAGAGAACCCAATCGAGCCATTATAAAACCCGACGATTTGGAACAATACAAGAGTATTCTCAATCAAACTAAAGCGCATAAACTGTTAAACGATAGTCTAAATCAAATCAAAGGTAATAGAGGTGCAAAATATACAGAAATTATGAAACCATTGCTATTGGGAAAACCTATTTTACCGCCTTATCGGTTACCATCAACATCACGCGCAAGAAAATCGTCAACTTCTGACGCGTCAACATCGGGCGCAAGTAAACCGTCGGGCGCAAGTAAACCGTCGAGCGCAAGTAAACCGTCATCAGCATCATCGAAAAAAAAGGGTAAAGGTCTTATGCGTGTCACCGAGGGACCAATCAACTACGTACATTGGAACGATCCGAATGAATTGATCGAACGTTTGAGACTTTTGATCGCGTCGGTGGCTGCCGGTAATACGAGTCATCACAACGAGATACAGTCGATAATCGAGGAGTTGCGCGACGAGGATCTCATCGTATAAAGAAAGTTGCACGTTACACTCTTACCTCAGTGTAATATCAACGTCTTTCGGTAGTACGAGGTAAAAAAAAAAAAAAATAAATGTCTGACTCCTGCTGCTGTGAAATTTGCATTTGTTTAACATACATCGTAGACTGTATACTCTCGACATTACGAGCCATCAAAAAGAGGAATAATAATAACGAGGAACAGGAGACTGATTTTTGAAATGTCGATAAATAAATTTGGAATTGGACTGGATGGTGAGAGTAGGAAACACGAACCAAATTTAGAGCATTTACTGCTTGAATTCAAGCAATATCTGACAATGGCATTGAATAAACATAATGAACAATTTGAGAAAAAGATGGACCAAATTTTTCAAACAATTTGTGAAAAATTGGATGATAAAGTGAGTAAAAGAGATCTGGAAAGAGCAATACTTAGCAACACTTTTCATTAGGAATTTCGAAGAATCTGTCTATTTTTGAAAAAATGAGCAAAGAAAAGATACAGTTGGTGGAGGAGCTCCACGCACCGGCGAGGATAAATTTTCCACGCAGAAGAGTCATCGTGCGCGGCTTCGACGATATCTGGCAGGCCGATCTTGTTGATATGCGCAATTACGTCGATGCGGGTCACCAGTACATTCTCACTGTAATCGATACCCTCTCGAAATACGCTTGGTCGGTGGCATTAAAGACCAAGAGCGGCAGAGAAGTGACGACGGCAATGACGAGAATCCTAAAGACCGGCAGATGTCCGAAAAATTTACAGACCGACAACGGCAAGGAGTTTTACAACGATGATTTTCAGGCGTTGATGAGGAAACGCGGGATAAATCACTACTCGACCTACAGCGTGATGAAAGCGTCGATAGTCGAGCGCGGGAATCGTACGTTGAAGACGGAAATGTGGAAACGATTTACGCTGAACGGCAATTACAAGTGGCGCGCTATGCTGCAAGAGTTGGTGGATGCGTACAATGCGCGAAAGCATCGTACCACGGGAATGCGTCCCGTGGATGTGAAACCCGAGCATGCAGATAAGCTACTCAAGACAGTATACAGTCACATCAAGGTCGCAGGTCGTGCCAAGTTCAAAGTCGGCGATTTCGTACGAATCAGTAAATACAAGCAGATGTTCGCCAAAGGCTACACGCCAAATTGGACGACCGAAATATTCGAGGTGGCGAAAGTGCAGAGGACCAATCCCGCTACGTATCTCCTCAAGGATTCCAGGAGCACGGAACTGTTGGGTGGATTTTACGAATACGAGCTTTCGAAAACCATCAATCCCGATGTGTATCTGGTGGAGAGAGTATTGCGTAGAAAGGGCGATAAAGTGTTCGTTAAGTGGCTGGGATTCGACAGGACGCACAATTCCTGGATAAATAAGAGCAATGTTTTATAATAACTTTTATTAAGATGTATCAAAATATAGAATAAATAAATAAACAAATTATTTTAGACTATAATGTCCCCAGGGTAGAGTCGCCGCGGTGCCGGGTGTAACGAAACGCTTGTCGTCGTACGGACTGAGGGCGACCTTTCTCTGACTGATCGAGAAAACCTGGTGCAGCCTCGATCGAATCAAATTTTGACTGCGAGACTGTACGGTGAAATTATCCAAGCAATCCTTGTAGTCGTCAAATGTTATATTTCTATCGATAACGTAACCTTTGACACCTTTGGCTTTTTTGGTAATTCTCGCACAGTCCTGCACCTTGAAAGTATACATTTTTGCCCTCAGTCCTACGAACTCGGTCATGACACGACCATTTTTCTCGTCCTTCATCAGACCGGGTATCTTTTTGTTGACGCGTGGCAAGTCATACCGATTTTCGTCAGGATAATCGCTGGTGTCGAATCGCGCGAGATCGCGTTTCATGACCGAGTAAACGTCGTCGCACTCGACACTGTATATCAGACTGTCCGTGTCGGTATACATCGCTCTACATTTACCGCCGAATGTAGGAAGCATATAGTCATAGTGAAATTCATACAAGCAAATTTTTGAAATATGTAAAATACTCATTCCCACGTAAATGGGTTTATCAAATTTCGCGGACAATTTCGACAATTGAATCGCGACCAAATTCTCGTTGAAAATCGCGAGACTGAAAATTCGGTTTGGAAATCAGGCTTTCCGCCCCGTATCTTCCCTCCCACTTGGTTGCGAGCTTCACGTCAACTCTATTCCTCACGTTCTCCATTGTTTTACCGAAAACCGCGTTGTTCATCAACTTGAAGAGATTCCTCTCAAATTCGTTAGTGGACGCGGTGCGCAAACGCGTGTTCAGCTCGATGTAATCGCGTAGCCAGGTGGACTGCTGAAACTTTAAACAGCGATGTATACGCTTCAGTACGAGTCCATTACGCATACATTGTTGCAGAGCGCGATAATGTATTACGTAACGGGTCTTATCGTTTAAAGTGGCCAGCAGCTTCTCCTGGCTCGCGCCCGGCGGCTTCTCGCGCACCATGCAGAACGGTAGGTCCGCGTGTTTGTCGTGAAGCTCGCGCGGATACTCCAAATCGACCTCCAAAATATAACCCTCGGGATGATCCGTGGGTATAGCGGAGACATCGAGATTGGCAGCGTCCTCGATCCATTGGAATCCATGGGTGGGCAGCGGCTGACACATTGCCCACCCATACAGATTGTTTACGTCGTAATACATGAGATATTTCGACGGTTCCGCCGGATCGTAGTCCCGCATGTACCGATTGTTGGCCCTCTCGTAACGATGGGAGCACTGACTCAAACCACCGCGTATACCGCGCTCTACGAACAGCAACATATCCACGTCCGTGAAAAGCTCCAGCCTGATTCCCGTATGCTTCAACATCGCGTCCCAGGTGAAGCCCGGTAGCGTATAATAATGGGCTGGATCCAACTCATAATTTAGCATGCAACTATCGCGAAAACTTTCAAAAGCATCGGTCAACAATAGGACATCGGTCTTCAGGTACAGGTCACTGTACTCCCCAAGTGTGCGCATGTGGAATTTGGTCCATACCTCTACGGCATGATTGTATGCTTCCTCGCTGATATCGCTGTCGGTCAGTCTGTTGCGAAACGACTGTCGCGGTGGTAAAGCCGTCTCTTCCAATCTAGCCGCGCTATGTATATAGTCGTAAGGAAAAATACCTTTCCTCGTAAGCAAGTCGAACTGCTCGACGCTCAATTCCGAAAATTGTGACCTCAAATTTGTCAGCTGAGATTCCGCCAAGTACGAGCTCAATTTGTCCAAACTGGAGGCCATAAATTTGAACGAATCGATAAATCTCAACTGTATATTATATTTTCGCAAATATTTGGTAAATGAAATGTATTTTTCCTTATGTACAGGCAGCAGATGTACCGATCCCTCGTACAAATTAGCGATCGTCTCGAAAATGAAATGTGAATCATAGCCGGAAAAATTGTGGAAAATGACTGGAATGACATGCGAATCTTTGAAATTTAAATTACAATTATTGTGAGCCGGTCCTCTGTATCTGCCGGTCAGATGATCGTGATCGCGAATTCGTAGTTGATTCGGAAGAAACGGCTTTTTGCATATATGACAATTGGGGTCATTATAGTGACGCGATCGTTCGGTAAGACTAAGATCACGCATGGGTACGATAGTGTCCAGTTTCTCGCTCGCGATGCGCGCAATGACCTCGAGCTCGCGTACGAACCATTCGATGCAGTCGGCACCCCGATGAGCATCGTATTTCGAGAGTGACGCATCGCGAGCACTTTTTAAATAATAGCCTACACTCATAGGTTCATGCTTCTGATAAATATCACTACTGTTCGATTGTTCAACTTTTGATAATATGCACTCCAGATCCGCGTATACGACGAATGGCACTCGTTCCCCATTTTTGATGTTCTTGAAGGAAACCCAGCGATCCTCGGACTCTCTCGGTAGCATAAATCGGAGATTATCGTTGAGCTGCGCGCAATCCTGCTCGTGCGACTCCAGCCTCTCCACTGTGCGAAAGTAGTGGAGACATCTAAAAAATTTAATATAAAACATATGCAGTTATATTTGTATTTTTTCAGTATTATTATTATTATTATTATTAATACATACCGATCGCATACATAATGAGCATTTTCTCTCTTGGTGAATTGGCTTCGCACCAGTCTCGAGAGATTCCTTATGCACATAAAATGTGCAGCTCCCTGTTCATCGTTGACGAGAAGAAGATTAGCATGCCTCGATCTCTTCTTCTTCGTCACCTGAAGAGGCACAATTCTGCTTTTTGCGTCGCTATTTTGCTCTTCATTCTCCAAGGTGAAGATGTTCACCGACACGTCGTTATCCACCTCGAATTTCGGAATCTGTTTTAGCGTAGTCGGAAAGGTTAGGCTACCGACGTCTAAAACCGTCCGAAAATGTGGATAAGAGGACGTGCGCTTTGGATTAGCCGTAGGTTTTGCCGGATAGAGTGCCGCCGTCACGGACCACGCGAAACATGCATTATCACTGGTTTCTAAATTTATCAGAGCTTTCCTACTCGTGATAGCGGATGGCAGATTAATTTTACAACCCGCGTGGAACGGGTTAAAACGATTAATGTTAACTATTAAATAATGAATTTTGTGCAAAGCCCATCCACTATCACGCTCTTGAAATTCACTTAATTTTTTCATTATAACGTCTAAAATGTTTTTCCTATACCAATCACTAAAATTATCAGTTTTATACAATGTAGCATTAGTCGTACTAATGTTTTTATCATCACTCTGGTCCTTAGAGATGAATTGTCCGTTAAATACACAATTAACCTTAACACTATTTGCACTAACAAATACCTTATCTATACGCGTACGCACTAATACTTCCGCGTCTACTAAAAAATCCTTAGGCTCTATATAATTACTATTAACTACGATGCCGCTGCATATTCGACTTCGAAACGCCGAATCAAGCTCCTCCCAGGTAAGTCCTTGTACGTCATTGCTACAACCAGCCCCTGATTTAATATAATTCAATTCCCTCTGCGCTCGTAGCAACAGACACTTTATACACGCGATTTCGGCAAAATTGTTCTGACGCGTTCCAACGGGTAAAGCTCGATCCGCGTTGCTCAATCGTCGAATATGCTCGCGACATTCCAGTACCCACGCATCGTACTCATTCGCACTATTAATTGTAAAAAATTTTCTTCGCAATTCATTCGACATTTTGTGTGTTTCTTAAAGAAATGACTCTGTCATACGGTGAACAACAACAACAATAAATTAATAATTGCGAATGCGTCTCTCGCGAAGAGTAACGCTTATATATATATCGAATAGAGAATGGAAGTAGGGGTATCTACACATCCCATTGTTTCGTCCGAGATGCATACTGACATTGATATACATTGTTTTTTTTTTTCAGAAGTCTTTTATTCCTTTATATATTGATCATATACAGATTTCATAAAGTAAACATTTTGCAGTGAACATATACCATAATGATTCATACACTTGGGTAACGGTGGTTCGAAATTTTTACTCCATCCAAGACTAAATTTACCCCACTCACACTCCTTCGCATTGTATATATTTTCTAAGTTGCAAATTTTTCTCAACCAATCATATTTCTCCCGTCCTTTCACGAAAATCCAATCCTCTCCCTCGTACGACGTTACATACTTTCTTATTACATCTTTATGCTTGTAATAAGGTGAATGACCGTCGGTCCAATTGAATCCATGTCGATTAAAATAAAGCCAACTTTAAAAAAGAAAAAATTATATATAAAACATTACATTTAAAAAAAAAAAAATACTTACTCATTCTGTTCTCTCTCGAGATCGCTCAACCAAGCTTCTTGAAATGGTGGTGAAAATACATTGTGATACACTTCATTATCACGCAACACCGCAAATTCTTTAACTATAAAACTCTTGTCGGTCAATACAAAACCTTGAAAATCAACGAATGTTGGTGTCATTATCGTCGTCGTCAGTCGCTCGATGCAATACTGAACGATCTTTTTTTTGTTGCATTTAAGAAAATATTAAAATTTAATGTTTTTTTTTTAGGAGGGGATATTTTCTAAGAATTTTTTCCCATTGTTAGTTTCTTCGGAAAAAAAATATCTTCCAGAGATTAAGAAAGAATGGACTCCTTATCGAATGTAACTTTATATTTTTAAAAAATCTTTCTCTCTCTACGGAGATATTTCTTCGGAGATGCTTCATTTCAGTTTTTATCTTCGTCGAGAATAGCGCAACAATGCATAGAATAACTCACATAATGGATATAGAAGGTTTCTTAGTTTATAAAAAAGAACTTAAATATAAAGATATAGCTATAATTGATTTAAAAAGTAACCAAATTTCTTACGCATCTTTTCGTTTGCGTGACAGTATGAAAAACCTTAGTGAAAAAGACAAAAAAACTGTGTGGTTTTTGCTAAATATGGTGCATGGTATAAAATACAGTGATACGGGATTCGAGAAATACGAGCAGGAGGATGTGGAAGATTTTATTAGAGGTTGCCTAACGTGCGAGAATCCCGTAGTAGCCTACAAGGGAGGGAACATTGAAAAAAATCTATTGAATAGGATGAATGTGGATAATATTAATTTAGAAGTGTATGGTTGCCCTAAGTTTAAGGATTTAATTGAATTATATGATTTTGAAAAAACACCGTGCAATTTACACGTTCGAGAGAAGAACTTGAACAATGAACGTATCCACTGTCCGTACGAGGAGGTATCAGTTTTTGCCAAATGGATAAAAGCAAAAATGTGATTCTTTAAAAATCATAGAGAAATAAAGAGGGGAAAACAAGTCCTCGCAGCCTCATTCAATGTTACAACATCGTCGGTGACAGTAAGAAAAAATGAGCTGCGAAAAGTGTAAATTAATCATGATTCAAGAGGATATTGTTCCTCTTTCACCCACTCCTCCCAGAGAATTGACAGAGGAATACGTGAATCGAATTAACGATTTCTTCAATCGTTACTTCGAAGAGTATGAACGGAAACTGCATCATTATTTGCATAAAAACTGTAAGTATTTATTTTATAATATTTTTACATTTCCATAATTATTATTTGTTTGTAAAATTTTTTTCTTCAAAAAAATAAAGTGAAGAAAGACGAAGAGACTGAGGAAAAAGATATTGAGTCAAAGGAGACGAAGAAGGAAGAAGATAAAGAGGAGAAAAAAATAGAGGAGAAGGAGGAGGAGGAGGAGGAGGAGGAGAAAATAGAGGAGGAAGAATGTAAGTATTTACTTTATTTTTTTACCTTCTCATAATTATTACCTATTTGTATTTTTAAATTAAAGTGAAGAAAGACGAAGAGAAACAGACCGGGGAAGATATTGAGCCAAAGGAGATGAAGAAGGAAGAAGAAGAAGAGAAAAAAATAGAGGAGGGGGAGGAGGAGGAAAAAGATAATGCGTCAAAGCAGACTAAGAAGGAAGATGAATCACCACATTTCTTTTTCTTTTATTATTAAATTTTTATAGAATAGTTTAAAAATTATTGTAGAAATATTATTGTAAATATTCCCCTTCCTATTTCATCAGGGGTAAACGGAAAGAAATCTAATACGTTTTGATTAAGAGATGTAACTCAATCTAGAGTAGAGATAGATAAGGATTATTCGTACTGGAGAGCAATGTCGACTTCAGTAGTGTTTCTGACAGTAGACAAAATGAATTCGAACCAAAAAAAAATCAGTTTACCAGACAAAAAAATGACATTGTTGGATTATCAACAAACAGGAAAGCCTGTAGCTATAGTAAAGCCAACACCGCGGTTAGTAGTAGGACGAAATACATGGAGGCTTCTGCAGCAGCAGCATCAACCACTTCGAAGACCTGCACCGCTTCAGCCTAATGCTGCTGCTGCTGCTGCTGCTGGTGCTGGTGATTCTGATAATGTCAATAATCAACCTATACCACGTCTTTAGCCACCAATCGGTAAGAAAAGTTTTAACTCTTCTAACATTAAGTACTTCATGAAATTAAAATTTAAGACTAATAATAATAATAAATCATTTTCAATTTTTTAATCGCAGATTCTGCTGCTGCTGCTGCTGCTCCAGTTTAAAACCAATATTATCATTACTATTATTGTTATTGTGTGTATATAATATTATTATTAAAAATATATATTAATTTTATTTAAAAACTACAACGATTGTTCAACTAGCAAACCCCTGCTCCTCAACCTTGAATTCACGTGAAAAATGATAAAACGATATCATCCAAAGTATGGACGAGGTAGTAGAAGAGGAGGATAATAACCTGTTAATAGCTATTGTGAAGTGGAGAAATCTAATACGTATTGATAGAGAAAATAATAATAATTATACATTTCGTATTGTGCTTACATCTCTACCATTCTCAGTCTACCGAGTTTGCTTGACGTGATAGTTTCTACAAAAAAAATGGGTGTAATTAAATTGTACAGATTATCTACTGAACAAAATATTGAAAACATTCTAAATATGGATGAATTAGTGGAGGAAGAAGAAGAAGAAGTAGATTTGGAAGGAGATTGGGGTGAAATAGAAGACGTGAATAACAACGCGTTGACCGCGATTGAGAGAATGTTGAGGAAGAAGCTTCAGCGGCAACAATCCACATCAAATATCCAGTCTGATGGGGATAATGACGATGATGATGATGATGATGATGATGATGATGAGGTTCATCTATCAGATTTTAGTAGTGAAATGGAGTGGGAGGGTATTGATATGGAGCAAGAAATTTCTCCAGAAAATATATTACGGTTCGATGAGGATAATGACGTTCTCCAGCTACTGGAAACCATCAACAATCGGTAAGAATCAATGAAAAAAAAAAAAAAAAAAAAATTTTATCAAGTGCTTGGATAAGTAGTATAATAAATATTTTTTCTCGTAGATGATACCGCTCCTACTGCTACTCTCACTACCACTTCATTTTTATAATATTTTATTATTAAATTCAATTATAACTTTTTTTTTATGTGTGTTATTAAAAATATATTTATAAATTTTAATTAAAAAAACAAAAAAAAATATCGTTCATTTCACAACCTCAAAATTCTATTTCTCCTTCTCCTTCTCTTTGACTGCGTTCCGCTTCTCGGATAGGAGGCTAATACGTTTTGATAAAGAGTAGACTAATATGTATGTATTGATAAAGAAGAAAGAAAGGTATCAGATTAACTACAAAATACGTGTCTAATCAGTAAGTTCATATTTCATTGGAAGATCGTTTTGCATCTGAGCGACTAGTGACGAAAAATCTTGAGATCATTTTAACGCTAGCAACGACAGTGACAATGTTCTGTGATACACCTAAAAAACGAGACATTTTTGAGGATAATCCTGATTTTGATGCCTTGATTGAAGACCTTGTGGGGATAATAAGTGAAATAGAGGAACAAATAGAGGAAGAGGACGAAGATTTGTTGAGGAATCCGGAGGATAATCCTGAATTTAGCGCCTTGGTTAAAGAACTTGTGGAAATAATGGGTTAAATGGAGGAAGAAGTGCAAGAGGACGAAGATTTGTTGGGTGACGATCCTGATTTGATAGTACTAGTTGAAAAACTAGTGGAGCTCAGAAATCGAATACAAGAAGGGCTACAGCAAGCGGAGCAAGAGCAGGTGGAATAAGAGGAAGAAGAAGAAGAAGAAGAAGAGCATGAGGAGGAGGAGGAGGAGGAGGAGGAGGAAAACGAAGGAGAAGCAGCGAAAGCCTAAAAATCTTTTTGTGATTTTTGTAAGTATATTTGCTTTGTTAAAATAGTTATTACAATATCAAAAAAAAAAAAAAAAAAAAAAAAAAAAAATAACAAAATGTTTTTCAAATATGTCCCAGGTGAAAAATATGGCCACACAAACGGAGTCCATTGCTACAAGAACTGAGGCTACGCAAATGGAGCCTCAGATAGATCTCACACCACATTACTGGTGTACAAATTGTACAAAATATGGTCACCTACGCATCAATTGTTCACTACCAGAGTGGTGTAGCATTTGTCATAAATATATACATCATGCAATTGAATGTAAAAAAAATTTCTAAAAAAAGCATTGTAAATAAAACCTTTTTAATACTTCAATAAATTATAATTAAAAAAAAAAAAAAAAAGATTCCCTTTTTTCTAACTTACGAAAAAAAAAAAAATATGGGGGAGCGATCACTGGATCGCTCTCTACGAGTATTCTCTCTCTCTCTCTCTTTCTCCAAAGCGTCTACACTATTCGCCTTAAAAGAAGTCGGTCGCGCGGGCACCCAGGAGCGTAAAGACTCGGTTGGGCACCCCCCCCAACTCTCATCCCAGGAGCGTCAAGATTCGCTTGGGCACCGCTCTTTAAGGAATTTAAGGTAAAAGGGGGAGGCCACATTTGTACCCCCCCACCAAAGGAGTCAGAGGGGGGATACACGCGACAACTATCGGTAGTTAGCGATACCGACAATCATCGATGGAATCTCTCTCTCTCTCTCTCTCTTTCTCTCTTTCTCTACGTCCACTGCTTAACGTAAGAGGGGGGGGGGGGGGGTCACGTGTGTACCTTACGAGTTTAACGTCGGGGGAGGAGGATGCGCATGCGCACAACCGCTCGAGGAGAGGGGGCAATTCCCCTACTTCCCTTGCCCCCGCGGGACCCCGACCCCCTCGTCACCCGGTCATAGAACCATCCTAGCTACTCTACTGCCCGGTTACAATTATTGCGGGCCCGGCACTCGACTTCGCGAAAGATTGGAGCGCGGCGATCGTGGTATAAATCCGCTGGACGAGGCCTGCCTCGATCACGACTTAGCATATTGGCACAACGAGGATCTACCGGAGCGTCATCAGGCAGATAAAGTGCTAGCGAGGAGAGCGCGTGAACGTATTACCGCAAGAGACGCGACCTTGGGTGAACGCGCGGCCGCCGCAGCCGTATGGGCATCGATGAATGCTAAGCGTAAACTTGGCTTGGGATTACATAATATTGTCGCGATGAAGAAAGCAGTAGCGGCTAAAAAAAAAGAACAACAACAAGAAAAAAATTGGTACTACTACGAGGAAGAGAAGAATTCGAGTGCCGAGGAAACGGGGCGGTATAATACCTATACTCCCACTGCTAGGTGCAGTCGGAGCACTGGCAGGTGGAGCATCGGGTATAGCGACGGCTGTAAACCGTGCAAAATCTGAGAGAGAACGATTGCGGGAAATGCAACGTCACAATCGCGCGATGGAAGCGTCGCGCGATGGAAGCGTAGCGCGAGAGAGGCCGAGGTCTTTATCTGAAACCGTACAAGCGAGTCGTCGGAGAGGGAAACCGTGGAGGTGGAAAAAAAAAGAAAACAACAAAAAAAAAAACGGTCGAATAAGAGGAAGAAAATGAATGAGGGGAAATTTCGTCGCAATGTAGAAGCTCTCCTTCCGGATTCTGGTGCTACTAGTAACATACAATTGGCACGCATCTGCCGACGCATACCATACTTCCGTGGAGTCTTTATGCGCACATCTCTGCCGCTCGACGGGCCGCGGTGCAACGATTGCGCGATCGTGAATCTCGACGATCAATGCGGCCCTGGTACCCACTGGGTAGCCTACGTCAAGCGTAACGACATCGTCGTATATTTCGATTCCTTTGGAAATTTGAAACCGCCGAAAGAATGTGTGCGTTACTTTGGTCCTAACGTTACAATCTACTACAATCATGATCGATATCAATCGTACGATAAAAGCAATTGCGGTCAGTTGTGCGTGAAATTCCTGCGAGAACAGATACTTTGAAAAAAAAAATGTCTTTCACCGTGACATTATCGGATCGTAAATCAGTATTAAATTCAGATTTCTTTCCCCCCATCAATCTGCAAGACGATCGGTACGAGATCGGTCTCGTGGACATGCAAACGTACAACTCGATAGCCAATGTGGACGAGACGAATAATAAGTTCTACTACGATAACGATAAGGTACTGACGATACCCAGAGGCTGTTACGAATTGAGTGTGATAAATGAGTATTTGCAGTCTCAAATTTCTGCGAGGCACGAAATTCAAGACGACATTGACAGCGTTATTCTTCTACGAGCGAATAACAATACACTGAAGAGTGAAATATTCTGCAAATATTCGATTGACTTTGGAAAACCGAATAACATTGGCTCATTACTGGGCTTCTCGTCGAATCGCGTGATCGAACCGAACGCCCAGGCTGAATCCGACGAAACCGTGAACATTGTGAAAACAAATATTCTACGCATCGAGTGCAACATTGCGGGTGGTGCATACACCAACGGTAGACCCCGACACATTATTCACGAGTACTTTCCCAGCGTACCACCGGGCTATAAAATCTCGGAGGCACCGAAAACCGTCATTTATCTACCGGTCATCGTCAGAGTAATCGACCGTCTCACGTTACGTATCCTCGATCAGGACGATCGTCTCGTAGACTTTGGACGTGAAGAAATTACCATAAGATTGCACATTAAGAAAAATGTTAATTTACAAAAGTAACGAGGATTATAAAGCGGTGAAACTGGATGAAACGTTCGCTAGTCGTTCGTCCTATGTGGAGTCGAATACACCGGTTCATCGGAGTGAAAATCGCGACAAGAGGAGCTTCTTGCTAACGAGAAGAAATATAGAATTTTTACAATCATTGGGATTCACCGTGAAGAGATTGGGCGAAGGTACATAGTGGAACAATGGCAGATCCCTTGAACGTCACCGCACCGCTGACCTACGACAATCGCATCACCAAAATGGAGATGCATGCCTACAATCCGTATGCGAACGCCTCGTTGGCGAACAGCGACGAGATTCGCATTCCCATACAGCAGCAAGATTTGATACTCCTGCCGCGCGAGAGTTATCTATACGTCGAGGGTCAGCTGGTGGAGGGCACGCGTGACGCGAGCGCCAGCAACGAGGATATAGTTACGCTCGACTGCAATTCCGCGGCCTTTCTCTTCGACGAGATTCGTTATGAATTGAACGGTATCGAGATCGACCGATGCAGAAACGTCGGTATTACCAGCACTCTGAAGAATCTCGTTTCCCTGAGCACCGAGGAGAGCGCCAGTCTACGTCATTCCGGATGGTTCGTCGCTACAGCCAAAGACCGGCTCAAAAAGGAGGCGGCTGTTAAGAATTTCAGCTTTTGCGTGCCCCTGAAAATGCTGCTGGGATTCTGCGAGGATTATCGGCGAGTCGTCGTTAACGCGCGTCACGAGCTCGTTCTCATTCGCGCCCGCGACGATACAAACGCCATTTACTCATCGGTGAAAATCACCGATTCGTCGATCAAGCTGCTACGAGTGCAATGGAGAATACCCCATGTGACCCTGAATGAAATTACGAAACTCCAATTTCTCAGTATCGTCGAGCAGGACAAGAGTCTGTCACTCGCTTTTCGCGCCTGGGAACTTTACGAGTATCCGCTTCTGCCTAAGTCGCAGCGACACACGTGGTCCGTGAAAGCGTCCACGCAATTGGAGAAGCCGCGATACGTCATTCTGGCGTTCAGAACGAACAAGAAGAGTAATCAGCACGAGGATGTGCTCAAATTCAGTCATTGCAAAGTACTCGATGTCAAACTCTATCTGAATTCCGAGTCTTATCCGTACGATCGTCTCGACACTGATTTCACGAAATCCCGCTACTCCGTCCTCTACGACATGTATGTAAAGTTTTTCACCTCCTATTACGCTGGTGAGAAACTCGCGAGACCCATGCTCGACTATACGGACTTTTTGACGTACGGGCCGCTCTTCGTCATCGACTGCTCGCATCAGAACGAGTCCATAAAAACCGGCACGGTCGACGTCAAACTCGAGATCGAGTGTATGGAAATCATTCCGGATAATACTACAGCCTATTGTCTAATTATACACGATAAAATTGTACAATATAATCCTCTTACGAATATTGTTAGAAATGTAAGTTAAAAAATAAGAAAACAATTTTTATTAAATAAATATATAATAAACAACAAATTTATTCATTATTTTTTTGATACAAAATACCTATCAAACTTTAGACTTAAATTCCACGTTGTGATATTTTCCTCCTTTATATAACATTATTAAATTATTGGCTGCTGCAGCCTTTTGTAGGTGCTGCAACTGCTCCGTATCTTCCGCCAATTTTGCCATTCTCCCTGGCAAGAATACCCAATCGGCTGTTGACAGCTTTACAATGATTTTCATTCCATATTTTGTCATAATTTTGTCCACTTCGGAAATATCGTACTCTTGATTTTCCGTCAAGCTATTTAATTTCACAAAATTTTTTGGAATGACGCTTCCCAATTCATTGATTTTATTGAAATTCATTTTTATCTCTATGAAAAAAAAATGATTAGTCTCATTAAAGTTAAAAACTCAATTAAATAATGCATGTACTAATCGAATAAAAAAAAAAAAATATCCTTACCTTTTTTTAGGTAACAAACAAGTTTCTTTTTAATGTGTTTAATCACACACTTATTTTTTCTTAATAGTTCAAGCACGCGTGGTACGACTATGCAGCTCTCGTTTAACAGACTGACTTTTTACATGAACGATATTATCGTATATTAAGCGTATTTAATTGCAATGTTTGGAAGGGGTAATTTTTGTTTTTTCTTACTTGCGATGAATTTCCATTGTGATTGACTTATCACAGTATAATTCAATAGAAAAAAAAACGATATTATCGTATTTCTTAGAAAGAGTAATTTTCTAAGATTTTCTTACTTGCGATGAATTTCCATTGTGATTGTAACCTATAGGTTAAAGACAATAGGAAAAAAAATATCTCTATACGGAGATTATTCGAAGGGTATGGTTCTTCTTATTTTGATTAAGAAAGAATTAACTCCTTATCACATGTAACTTTATATTTTAAAAACCGATAAAGACTTTCTCTCAACGGGATATCCTCGGTGGAGCAGCATTCAGTCCTCAAACCTTCAACAGTACACATTAAAAAAATTATAGAAATTTAATCGATCGTTGACCTTGATGGATTTAGCACTTCGTTATTTTTTTCTGGAAGCATTTAAGTTTGCTTTATTTAAATTTTCGTTACTTTCCTGATTTACTTGGTGCATGCCTTCAACAATGCAGTACACATTGAAAAATCATAGAAAATTAATCGATCGTTGAAATTGATGGATTTAGTACTTCGTTGTTTTTTGTCTGGAGCATTTAAGTTTGCTTTATTTTAATTTTCGTTACTTTCCTGATTTACTTGGTGCATTGTGAGGATAAAATCTAAGGAAGGAGGAGGATGAAAATCCATCTATACCTACTACTTCTTTTTCATCGATGAAAGACGTGCTGAATTTTTGTAAGTATACTTGCTTCGTTAAAAAAAATAGAGCTATTACTATGCGAAAAGTAACAACATGATTTCAATTATGTCTAAGGTGAGAAATATTGGCTACGCGATCGGAGTCTTTCGTCACGGGAACACAAGCTGCGCGCAAATGGAGCCTGAGGTAGACCTTACTTCGACGAGGCAAAGTGGACCATTTTGATTTTAGATGGAAGAATTACTCAAAAACGCAGAGCCCAGCTATCTCGCTGCAGAATATCAGAAAAAAAAAAAAATGAAGATTGTGAAAAATATATATATTTTAAATAATAAAGTGCGTTTTTTATGCCGCAAGGCTGTTTCACCAAAATCTACGTATATTTATACGTTCCCTCAATTCCTTTCATAATAAATTAATTTTACAATATATGTTCTCTCTCTCTCTCTTATATCTCTCGCGTAAAGGGCTGGGACGTTTGGCGGACCCGTTGCGAACACCGGCTGGAATTTTTCATTTGAAATTAGGCATACTAATGGATGAAATAACAAAATAGGCAGATAGGCGCGCGATGTACTACACAATTTATAAAATGGACTTTAGTTTCGCAAACTTCTTATAAAATTATACCACGTTATCAGTACCAAGAGATCTAACGATATAAATAAACCTTTTTGTTAAAGGCTAAACAATTGGAGTGTCACGTGATTAATTTTCCCCCACCACCGGGGTGTCACGTGATTATTTTTCCCCCACCACCGGGCTTCCCCCACCACCCTGGAGTGGGGGCAATCCCCCTCCGCTAAGAAGTGGGGGTATTTCCCCTACCTCCCCTTCCCCCGCGAAACCTCGACCCCCTCGCCACCCGGTCCCAGAATCCCTATAGCCACACTACTGTCATACAAGCAAAAATGGCTGTGAAAAGTGCCATATATTTGGAAAAATTGTTAAAAGAAGAGTTTCTTTTTCATTATCTGATGCAAATAATTTTCGTCCTAAAAGAAACGCTGATTTTTATAACATCCAAGAAAATAATTATATAAAAAACCTCTCTCCTTTATTGAAGTGTAATATTCAACTGATTAGCCAATTTCCGTTAGATCCGATGCACTTAATATTTTTAGGTGTTACTAAACGCCTACTTACATTTTTAATTTATGAAAAGTTTATAAAACTGAGTACATCTAAACAAACTAAATTGAATAATTTAATTGATACAATCAGACCTTTTATTTCTTCTGATTTTGTACGTAAACCGCGATCATTCACAGAACTAAAAAGATGGAAGGCTACAGAGTTTAGATTATATCTTTTATATACTGGACCAGTAATTTTCTTTCCCGTCTTAAACATGGCAATGTATAAAAATTATTTATTGTTATATGCTGCAATAACTAATTTATCTAGTGACTTTTTAATATATAAATATATTAGAAAAGCAGAAAAGTTTTTGAAAAAGTTTGTTTTAACAGCGGGTAATATTTATGGAAATTATTTTGTAGTTTATAACGTTCACAGCCTTACACATATATATAAAGATGTCAAAACATACGGTAATATAAATAGATACAGCTGCTTTCCTTTCGAAAATTGCCTTGGCCAAATAAAGGCTAAAGTAAACTGTACAAAAAACCCTTTAAAACATATTTGCAAAAAGATTTATATAAATGACAATTATGAAAAGGACATGCCAAATGACAAAAATATTGAAACTTTAAAGATATATGAACAAACACAAATTACAGAAAATACATTTGTTAAATGCAAGAAACTAAAAATTAAAAATTGTATTTGATCAAAAAATCAACCAGACAACTATGTCCTCATAAAATCTTTAAAAATTTGGAAAATAAATGAAATTTTATATGATAAAGGAATTTATTATATCAATGGAATATATTTTAAAGATTTTGATGATTTATATACTTATCATATAAAATCATCAGAATTATATATATACCGCATTAAAGGCACTAGCACAGAAAATATTACGTTTGAAACCAGTAATATATTATGCAAATTAATGGCCATTCCGTTTGCTTGTGTCTCAGATATTGCGATTTTTCCGAAAAATCACACAATTTGATATTATTTAATTTAAATATCAAAACAGTAATAAAAAAACGTGTACATTATTTAGATGTTTGCTGTCATTGAATTCAACAAAAATCAGCTAGCACTGGTTCCATCCAGTTGGCTTAATAAAAAAAAATAAATATTGCTTCTAGCCAAAAAATTAGGAAGTAGGTCTATGGAGAAGTTCGTCAAAGACAGAACGCCAGCCAATAAAACATGGCTTAACTATAAAGTTATTAGGCTTCACGAAAGAAATGGTAATTTTATTGCTATTTTCCTTTAATAGTTAATTAAAGAAATCAGTGACGTTTGGGTATATTTTATTTTATTTAGTTTTCCACCTCTCCATAATTTTTAAAGTGAATTTTTGTCAATGAAAATGTGTTGAACTCATATAATACCTTTATCACACTGTTTTCTTTACTTATAATTATCAATAGATAAATTCTAAACTGTATATCTTCTTTAGATGACTATAAAGAAGCAGACCAAAAATTAAATGATTTATTACAAGAAAAAAATTTAAATGCTACTTTGATTAAATCATATTCAAAATTGTCTTCAATAAACATGGATTTATCGACGGATTCAGTAGCTAGCGATCTTGAAGAAGAGAGTCCCCTGGTTAAAAGACGAAAGTTGAGGGATAACAACAATTCTACACCATCGACGTCATTATTTCCTGAATTAGGTTGCTGCAATTATTTCTATTGTCGTATTGATTGATATTTTTAATAGTTATATATTTATCTTTATCTTTTGTTTTAGGTTCTTTAGGTAATCCGCAAATATATCCACGTGAGCTATGTGCTACACCCGTTTCTTCAATAGCTGTTTTAAATAATGAAAGTAATATAAAAAGTATTGTAACAAGAATTTATGCATATGTATTAATATTGATTAATTAGATTAATTTAAAATTTTATATAAAATTTATTTTTCTTTAGGCTTTCAAGATTCGGTTTTAAAACTATTAGTATCGATAAACGAAACAGTAAATCAAAATAGTATTCAAATTAATGAGATTAAAAGAATGTTGACAGCAAACACAACATCTGTAAATATACCAAACACAATACCTACTTTCCCAATCAATTGTATTGAGGAATTCAAAAAACTGGACAATGATTTAATGGAGAAGGATAATGAGGTTTATATTTATATGGTAATAATTTGTATGTTTTTTTTTTTCAATTTTTAATAAGTCTACGGATAAGGTTAGTGTTATGATCCGTAGGCTATTGCCATAGCCTATTTTAGGGCTCCGAATTAAGATCAGCCATGCTAACTCACTAACGACTAATACAGGGACAGAATGCTTCGAAAATAAGTGTAAGGTTTGGTAGCCATACGAGTGCGAGACCTCAAAGATGGTTGAATAACTTGTAACGAAGTTCCCTGTTACGTATGCGAGATACCGAATAAAAAGTATAAAAGCTACCGAATAGTGAATATTATTAATCCCTACGTTACCGACTCGTGAGATAGGCTCACGAGTAGATTATAGCTAACGTCAAGGATAGACCCCGTTGACAGGCAGAGGCCCGGATGAAAAGACCGGCGGTCCAGAAAACGTTGTCCAGGTTGTCCTGGGAAGTAAGGCAGGGCCATGCCAAACAACCCAGGCAACCTGAGATAAGGAGAAGCGGCCTCGGGGAGTCCTAAAAGAATGACCGTGTCTATAAGTCCCCACGAGGAGGGGAGATAGAACATCGAGTCTGGCTTGAACGCTGGTTACGCGCGTCAAGCAGGCTGCGCGAATGTCGTGCGCAGAATGCCATAGCAGGCAGTCGGAACGCGATCACAGGACTGTGCTGATGTGTCCGTGCGTGCTGGTGAGCGCGTGACGCGGCACTCAGCAGCCATGGGTCGGTTCGCGTACGTGAGGCGTGTGCTATAAGCCAGCCTGCCCGTACGTCACGACTGATTACCGGCCAACGCATAGTGAGTTGTGCAGGGGCGTAGTTAGCCCGTTGGAATGTATCCCGGAGCCCTCCGTCATTCCATAGGCTTGCGCTATGGCTGGACGAGCCGCGAACATTGCCTCCGTGGTGGTCCGCTCCTGGCAAACTCTATGCTTGGCAATGATATCGCATGTTCCCGCACTCCTCACCAACACCTGTGTGTGGGTGGTGAGGGATAAATGTATGCCCCTCAGCAGATAGGTCTGCGAGGCTCGGACTTCCGTAAGGAACCCTCCCCTCTCTCCACGACCTAGCATACTGAGCGACCCTGGCTACCGCTACCGTCCAAATGCATAGCCGCAGGGCCGTATTGGATGCATAAAGAATGGAGTCGGAAGACTCAATTGATAACGTAGATTTGTTGGCCACCTGACTGACCAACTGGCGCCCTGATACCGATGGAAAAGGACGGGCGAAAGTAATGAGAAAACCTGTAGTGTGAGTGGCCCCTCACACTGACGGGAATAACGTTACAAACTCTGTCTAACACTTACTGGTTTATTTTACCTTCCACGCAAAATGAGGGTTCTACACTATATTTTTAGATTAAATTCTACTTAAAAACATGTAAAATCACAGGGGCTGTTCAATAATCCTTCAGTTCTTGCCTAAATTGACTATGTCTTACGGCTATTTCCGATCCCTCGTGTCCTGTATAATCGCTAAGAAGTTAACACGCAGCCAATCTTAATATGAAACCTCAAAGGAATCTTGGCTAGCACCTCACAGGTTAACATATTTACGTTAAAGACACTCACCTATAACTTAATTAAGAATAGAAATATAAAGAAAAATTAAAGGTCTAAAAGTTATTTCTTTATGAAAAATTCTTTCAAAATGCGATATTAATGTACAACTTAACCTAAGCATTTCAAAAGTGTTTTAATTTAAAAAGGATGAATTTATATTATTAATATCATTTTCCATAGATTAAAAGATTATTTGCCATTGGGGGTACTTCTCCTGAAAATTGCACCGGAAGAATATTAAAATTCATAATGAGTGATAAACAAGGCATGTTGTACAACTGGAAGGGAACGGAGAAAGAAAGTTTTGAAAAAACTAACATATTAAATGTCATTTATGGTAAGGAAATATTACTAACCAAAATCACTTCTTTATAGATTTTGTAACTATGAGATTCACGCATTAATTTTAAATCTTTATATTATGGTTTAGAAATAGTACGAAACACTTTCCCGGATGATAAGGAGGGAATTTAATCGTAGCGAAACCCATAAAAGATTGGTTAAAATATTCCAAAGCTAGAGAAGAGAAAAGAAGTAAATATTAAAAAATGTTTATATGATTATACTTTTATAATTTTATTTTGATTCCTTTTTATAAACAGTCCATGTTATCTTTAACTATAGTTAATTACATGCAACTCCAAAAATATATTTTTCACTATTATATTCTATAATAAATGGAGAATTATTATAATAATTTTAAATAAACATTGTTCTAATTAAAGTGGCATCTATTTTGTTACACATAAACAGTTTCTTACCATATATAGCATATAGAAATTAATTCAATAAAGTCATTTATGTACATCGGTTCCTAATGAAGAATTAACGTTTAAAGCTTGTTAGAAAAATTACCAAATGGTATACGTCTATTGATAGTTATTGGAATAAATATTGTTCAGCTAACGTCATGTATACTATATTTTTCTAATTAAAATAACGTTATAATTGCGTTATTATAATAACGTAATGGCAGACGTAGATTTTAGATTTATCAAGGAAACGGTGCTTTACTAATGTCATTTATACGTTGCTCTTCTGTAAAAAACTAAAGTTTAAACCTCAGTAGAAAAATGACCAAACTACTTATGTGTATTATTAGTTATTGAAGCAAACGTTGTCCTCTTAAGATTATTTATACGTTGTTTATCTAGAAGAAAGTGATCGTTTAAATCACATTATAAAAATGACCTACTATCGACCGTATATGATTGGTTATTCAACAAGACGTTGAATTATCAACGTTTTTTAAACATCAAATTAAATTTAGCAGCATTCGCGTATTTTTGGCAACAAAAAATCAAAGTTGAATTTTTCTACGATAAAATTATATCAACCGTTTTAACGTTAGCTAATTTATTAGGGAGAAAAACGTTGTTCCCTCAACATAAGTTAAACGTAATCTTTCTTTGAAAAATCAACGTTAAAAACACGTTTGGGTAATTACTTAAACTCAACCATTTGATATTGGTTATAGAGAAAACCGTTGTTCCCTCAAAGTAAATTAAACGTTATTTCTCTTTGAAAAATCAACATCTGAAACACGTTTGGATAATTACTTGAAGTCAACCATTTGATATTGGTTATAGAGAAAACCGTTGTTCCCTCAACATAAATTAAACGTTATTTTTCTTTGAAAAATCAACATCAGAAACACGTTTGGATAATTACTTGAAGTCAACCATTTGATATAGGTCATGGAGAAAAACGTTGTTCCGTCAACGTAAATTAAATGTAATTTTTTTTTAAAAAATCAACGTTAAAAAAACGTTTAAATAATTATTTAAAATCAACCATTTGATATTGGTTATGGAGAAAAACGTTGTTTTTTCAACATAAGTTAAACGTAATATTTCTTTGAAAAAGCAACGTTAAAAACACGTTTGGGTAATTACTTGAAGTCAACCATTTGATATAGGTCATGGAGAAAAACGTTGTTCCCTCAACGTAAGTTAAACGTTATTTCTCTTTGAAAAATCAACGTCTAAAACACGTTAGAAATATTACCTCAATTAAACCATTTAATTATTGTTATAGAAGAAAACGTTGCTCTAATAACGTCTTTTAAACATTTTTTTAAAGAAAATATTCACGTTTAAAAAACAGCGGAAATTAACAAAATTCAACCGTTTAGTGTTCGTTATTGAAAAAAACGTTGAGCCAATAACGTTTTTTTCACATTTGTTAGACGTTAGTAGAATAATTGGTGTTCTGGCAATATGAAATCAACGTTGAATTTTCCAACGATAACGTTGTTTCAACCACTGCAACGTATTTATAACGTTTTTTCGACGTTACCTGATTTATTGGGATGTAATTAACACTTATTGAATTAAAGATTAAAATACAATGTTACGTAAATAATCGTCGAAGCTTATTTAAACTAGGAACAAGTACGAATGAACTCAGTCCTTTCTCCCCGCCAGCGCATTCCCACTCTCCCCTCTATTGTAACACGTGACCGATTGCATAACTTTAGATTGGTGAACCAATTGGGAAGAAGACGACAGCAGGCCATTTGACGGAGGAGCATGGAGAGGAGTTTCGATTCTATCGATTCCTCAATCGCTCAATCTTGTTCATGTAGAGACTCCCGAACATAGCCTTTTGCCTATAAATTATAATACGATATTTTTAAATCGAAGTCATTATACTTACAAAGTTCTTGCTTTTTATAATATGACATTATGATTTCAAAACAACGGGGTTCTCCATTGCGGGCACTCAAAGAAAGCAGTTCATAAATTCTATTTTATGAGGGGTGTTTTCCGTTGCGGGCACATATAGACATAACAAATCATAATTCTTAATTTGACAGGGGTGCTTAGATCTCATGTAACAGAAGAATCAAAATTTTTTATTTGAGATATCGTAATTTTTTGCGTCCAGCGCGGGCGACATTGTGAAATATACCCGTCCCGAAAGGGTTAACGAAGTTCTAGCTAATTGAAGATGATAATGCAATTTTAGACACTCTTTCTTTAAACTCATTTTGTGAATGAAACAAGTTACTTATTTCGGTTTTCTTAGAGCAGTTTTAAATAGTAAGACTTCGCCTACAAAGCATACAAATTTTAACCCCTTAACACCTACGATTTACATTCGAAGATGTTGGGCCGAAATCGTATACAACCTCGCGCAGCTTTCAGGATATTCGTACGACTTTGTATAACACGCTGATGGGACCAATCGTAAACATGACGGGTAAGGCTGTAATTGCATATAAAATATTCCACGTAATATCCACTTCTGGACCGATTACTCTACGCGGGCTATGCCCGTAAAATTTACGTTTGGCCCGATCGCCGTACGCGGGCTCTGCCCGTAATATTTACGTTTGGCCCAACCATCGTACGCGGGCTATACCCGTCATTGTAGGTTAAGTGGTTCAGTACCATCAGTATATCTTATTTAATTTACATGGACTTAAATCTAACATTCTTTTTAATCAGATTACACACTCTCTATCGCTGTCAAATGAGTGCGATAATTTTTGTAACCACTTTCCCACTATATGTTTGAAAACACCTTATCTTCCTCTTTAATTTAAAAAAAAAGAGAACGTTCTACGTTTGGTTTACCGGAGATATCATTACTTAAACGATTGTGTCCATTGTGGTGATTTGCTGTCAGTATTAGCGTTACCCAACGTGCACCACGAGGAGGTTTCTGATCGGATTTGCACTTCATGTGTGTGTTTTCGTGTGCAGGCGGGCGCGCACGTGTGTGCGTGTATGCTCTTGCGCGCACGTTTAGTAGGTAGTATTTCCACCTCTTCTGTCGATTGCCTCCCTTTGGTCCGGGTCCAACTCTCTGGTTGAAGTTAACCCATAGTTAAAATGGTATAGTTTCTGTCACTTAAACTATACCATTTTAACTACGGGTTAAATTTAACCAGAGAGTTGGACTCGGACCAAAGGGAGGCAATCGACAGAAGAGGTGGAAATACTACCTACTAAACGTGCGCGCCCGCCTGCACACGAAAACACACACATGAAGTGCAAATCCGATCAGAAACCTCCTCGTGGTGCACGTTGGGTAACGCTAATACTGACAGCAAATCACCACAATGGACACAATCGTTTAAGTAATGATATCTCCGGTAAACCAAACGTAGAACGTTCTCTTTTTTTTTAAATTAAAGAGGAAGATAAGGTGTTTTCAAACATATAGTGGGAAAGTGGTTACAAAAATTATCGCACTCATTTGACAGCGGTAGAGAATGTGTAATCTGATCAAAAAGAATGTTAGATTTAAGTCTATGTAAATTCAATAAGATATACTGATGGTACTTAAAATTTGTGTGCTTTGTAGGCGAAGTCTTACATTTTAAAACTGCTCTAGGAAAATCGAAATAAGTGACTTGGCTCATTTACAAAATGAGTTAAAAGAGTGTCAAAAATTGCACTGTCATCTTCAATTAGCTATAACTTCGTTAAAAGAAATGGTATCATACTCTTCCTAATCTCAAATTACAGATAAAAGTTCATTCTTTATGATAATTCATCGCAAACATGCGATAAAAAATTTTTGTAGTTTTAATAAACTAGCAAACATTATTTAAAAAATAAAAAAAAACCATGTCTTAATTTTTTGTAAAATTATTTACCTACCACGATTAAAAATGCTCGACTTCAATGTAGATTCGTAAACTTTAATGCCACGCTTCAATTTGATACTAGTTAGAACTCTCTCCGATAATTTGTTCACGAGTAATAGCTGTTTGAAAATCGATAATTTTTCAGTGAAATTAAGTAGTCTCGATAATTTTTGTGAGTAGTGTATATTATTTACGCTTGATGATTTATGTACTTGTCGTTTTTTTACAGGCGATGCTAGATTTTTTTAAGATTCTATTTTTATTCTTAATTATATATAAAATATATTTATGAAATAATAATGGCATTTATTTTCAGTCTCATGCATATTGCTATAAAAACATCGCTCTTGAATGTTCATTCGGTAATTTGGAACCTATTTATTTACCGCCGCATGCAGTCAGTATACCTCGAACTGAAGTTCCTATGGAAGCTATTATTGGAGTTCAAGTATGGCGGAAAGAAGTTCTGGCACGTAAGTATTTAAGTCAATTTTATAAAATTCTGTACAAACACTGTTAAATAACTAAGTTACTCGTACTAAGTCTAGACGATTCTTCACTGAAGAAACTATGTATTCCTATTTGGTGAATTCTGTAAACTTTTAGTAACATAAAATAAGAAAACTCATTTTCTTCAAATAGTTTAAATAATAATAGCATTATAAGTAAATGGCCTATAACATTTTTTTCGGAATTAATGATGTCAACTTTTTCGTTGTACACTATTTATAAATTAAACTGTTTTTGGAAAGTGGTAATACTGAATATCAAATATAATTTTGTATTTTTCTTGAGAGGCTGCTGGAGAAATAATTTTCACTATTTTCATTTTTCTGATAAAATTTAAACAAAAATGTTGTATATAAATTCTCTCAATATTAAAAATATTTATGTACAACGGCCTGTTTTGCCGTGGCGTCTAACGAAAACTTATTACGACGAACGAACAATAGGTCGTTTTAATCCGGGCAATTACGGAAAACCTCCCGAGCAGAAATTTATTTATGGATTTGACTAGGTCCTTCTCAGGATTTCCTGAGTAAAATGTAAGGGCCTAAAATGGAAATCCTTTATGGATCCACCATGGATCGTCACGCCGTGCACTATGTGGACCTGATATAAGTATCAGACAGGGATCCATACATAAACGCCATATTGGTTCCTGATCAGATTATCACATCCGGTCCACATAAAACTGAGTATATGATATTCTATGTATGGTTCACAAATTCATTCTGTTTCAGATTTTTCAAAAATTTCAGTACTACAAATTATATTTATACTCTTATTTTTATTTTTATTTTTATAACAATTTTTTGTTGGTAACAAATAGAAATAATTCTAATTCCTCTTTATTTCGAGAAGATTTATTACAATAATAGAAAGTAAAAGAATAATTAATTTTTCTAGTACAAAATTTTCAAAAACCCCTGAATAGGGAATGTTTTTGGTTATTGAGCAGATAAAATATATTTAGCATAAGTTTGGACTTAAATATTAATTAAATAAACGAAGTTAATTTATTGTATTTATTTTTAATTAGTAAGACGAATTCTCTCTGCATTAAAATATATGGTTTTAAGTAAGTATGTTTCTTAGAATTTATAATATAAACTTATTACAATTTTATTATTAAAAAGAGATAATGTTTATATTTTAAAACACAGGATTTATTGATCCTCTTCATCATCCAAAACTCTTACTGATTAACCTTTTGCTCTAAACATACGGTGGCCATCCCAATCTTTTGAATTATTTATTACATTTCTAATTGAATTTAAAAACAATTTTTCGGTTACGACTAATGTATCCTCTTTATTTTCTTTCAAAATTCCTCCTATAAAAATAAAATATTAATCATTATAATCATATAAAATTAAGGTAATGAATTGATGAATAAATTATAATTACTATGCAGGCACAAGGAAAACTGTGTCCCCTGAAAAATATGTTTATTTTTTGTTTTTTTTTAGATGCAGTAAATTGTATTATTAGATCGCGCTTAAAAAACTTTTTTAGGATTCTGGTGAGACTTTTTTGTAATTTATCCCGCTCAATGAAAAATGAAATACATGTGACCTAAAAAGATAAGAATAACTGAATTTCTAAAATCTTAATTATATCAATATAAATCTTTCTTAAATACTTACAAAATCAATGTTAAATTCTTAATTTAATTTTAACATGTTGTCAATTTTATTAAATCATTTAATGTTTCCAATGGTAAATTCAAATTATATTCTTTTTCCAAATTTGCAAATAATAATATTTTTCGGGTGCATAATAATTCATTGTATTGTTTTCAGTACTTCTGATTATTGCAGACAACATTCGTTTTATTTCAATTCATTCATTTTGTAGTTGAGCAATTTGGTAACTTTGACTGGCTTACAACTTTTTCATAAGATCTATGAGATTACCTAGAAAAAATTACTTATAGAATATAAAGATTCATCAAATTTTTAAATTTGTTATATATTGTATAAAGCATAATAAAAATACCTTCATTCTTCAAACTATTGTCTGATAATTCTTTTTCTAACAAATTCTTTCGAACAGCAGTGTCATTTGACTTTTCGCTTTCACATGAAGAAGAAATTGCTAAAAAATTAAAACTATATACTTAATGCTCTCTTCGAACAAAGTAGAAGATTAATAATGATACCATACCTTCATTTTGTATATTAAATTCTGCATTTTCAGAACTAGAATCACTGGAACTTGTTACTATAAACAGTAATTATGAAAAATAATAGTTAACGTAATTTCAAATTTTCTAAAAGAATGTAGAATTACATTAAAGTGGTTATATAATCTATTTCTATAAGAAAAAAAGAGAGGAAGAGAGGAAAAGCTTAAAAGTCAAATAATTTGATTTTACATTTCATTTATAATTATAAACATTGTTACATACCATTAAAACCATTAATATTTTCATCCAACGATGGCACTTTTAATGTCAATTGCTTTACTTCTTTATGACTTCTCTCCTTTTTTTCCTTATTCGTAGCATCATTTTCACCATTAGGGGTAAGTCTTCTTTTCTTTAACCATTTTCTCCTTCAAATTTTTATTCTCTAGCTATAATTTTAGTCTAGCTTCAGAATCTATATAAAAAAATTATATCATTAAACAAAAGTATAATCTTTTCACAATATTTTCATAACACACTGTTTAACGTAAAGTACTAAACTGAATATTTAATAATATCTTTTTCATAGAATGAATTCTACATATTATTTGTAAAATTTTAGTTAAATGAAAGATATATATGTATGGAAAGGTTACGCAAACATATCAATTGCTCATTAGAATCAATACATTTTGAAAACTGTTTTAATATATTTAAAAATTCTTACGTACTGTTAAAAACATTAGGATTGTCCTCCAACAATGGCACTTTCGATCATTTTTGTTCTTTTCTATGGTACTTAATTTTATATAAATTTTCTTCTTCCTTTTCCTGTTCTGTTACTTCTTTTTCAGAATCTGTAGTAAATACACGAGTTTCTTTTTCCAGTTTTACCAACTCTTCTGCAGCTTCCAGATATGTATCTAAAAGAACGCATAAAAAGAAATATATCATGCATAAATTAGAAAACTTGAACGTATTAATACATTACTAATTTACAAAATCAAGTTTACTTCAATCAATACTATAATGGTTATAATCGGGTTTTGTAAATTATAATACATTGAAACTAAAAATAAGCATGCATTAACAGGATCCCTCACGCCTACTTTATCGGCAGTTCAAGTCAATAAACAATTAGTTTAATAAAATTCAAATGCGAAGCAAATTGAACAATCGGGTGTTTGTTGGACAATGTGCCAGTCCTAACGAGTCAAACGAGCTTAAAAACACTCAAATTAGTTGAAAAATAACGCTGTACCATTTGTGCTACGTTCTTGAAGAGAGGTTACTTTTGGTTATTTCCACTTCAAGAACGCGGGAGAGTGGTACAGCGTTATTCTTCATCCGATTTGAGTTTTTTTAAGCTCGACTGACTCGTTAGAATTGGCACCTTGTCATAAAGAAGCCCGTTTTTGCAATTTGCTTCGCATTTGACTTTTATTAAAAGAATTTGTTTATTGACTTGTAATGTCGGTAAAGCATGCGTGAGGGATCCCGTTAAGGCACAATAAATAATATTACAATTTCTTACCTGCTCTACCTTTAATGGTGATAAGAAATAAACACCAAATTGCTAATGGATCCATGTTTTTCATGGTCATATTTTGTATTTTTATACAAACAGCTTTAGTATAGGGTCCTTTTGGGTATTTGCAAAATAATTTCTTTAATTCTCCATTAAAAAATATCCACGTTGATGGTACCACTTCCACACTTTTTTTAGTGTAGTTTTTCGTTGAGGTAAACTGTACAATTTTGTACTTAGTTTCCCTAAAAATATTAGAATACTATTAATGTTTTGAATAAACGTGAATAATTAAAAATAACTGATTTTAACTTACGTCATTGTGCTTTTTGATAATTTTTAACACAATACTGCAAATGCAGGCTAGCTAGCAAAGCCAGAGCAGGTTTGAGCAGGAACACGCACCCATATAGCACACAGAGTAAATGTCTTCCCCCCCCCCCCCCTCTCTTACTTTCAAGATCAACCATACAGCACGGGATATAAGTGTTGTTTATATATTTAAATAAAATCGTTATGGCTTGTTTTCACATAGCTTTTGTAATATTAATTTTCGTATTGAGTTCTACATTAATTTTTAAAAAGCGTAATTTATAAATGTAAAAGAAGAACTGTATTTATTTTATTAGTTTTTCCTGTGTAAAAAATCAATACTTTTTGAGCAACTTGTATTAAAGGAAATATTTCAGTTTCTTCTTTTTCTATTACTTTATACATGTTCAGCATTTTAGAATAGCATGGATAATTATATAAGGATTTGTCTATTTTAAAATGTCTCCCTTCAATTCTAATGTCTAACGAATTAACTGAACGCCACATTTTATTAATTTCCAAAAAAGTTCCATTTTGTAATAAAACATTATTATTTGGAGACTTTGTTGTTAACAAAAACTGTTTCATCTTAATTTTTTCAATGGAAATTAATTCTTCAATTTTATATTCTTGCAGAATCTCAATATTTGATGGAAGACGCATTTCGGGTTTCTTTATGCAATGTAATTCATTTAATCGATTTGCTATTTGTGCTAGTGGGCGGTTTCCACTACGGATAAACTTATTAATTTTTCCAATAAAATTTTCGAATGGAAATGCTGTAATGTCGCTTAATGGACAATTGAAATTTGTAACATCATTTGCAAGATGGATTAGACTGTGCATATTTAAAATTTGGCTTTTTTCCCCATATAATCTTTCAGTGGATTTTACAAATGTTTTTAGATATAGGTTTGCCTGATAAATATGGTTAACTAATAGTTGTGATGAGCAAAATATTCTAAGAGCGACATGAAGCAGGAGAAAATTATTGTAGAGATCTTGAGATAATATTTTTCTAAGAATAATTGGACCACAATCTAGTAGAACAAATCTAATTTCTGTAGCTTTCCACTTACGAATATCTGTTAAAGATCTAGTGGTACGCTGAAATTCTATAGGAATTTGTTGTTGCAAAGTAATTAAAATTTCGGATAAAGAAATTCTATCTGTTATACGAAGTCGAGTGGACATTGCAGGATTTAGTCAAAAGTCAATTAACATCTTTTTCGTGATTCCTAAACAACACAGATGCATAAAATCCAAAGGAAAATGGTTTATCATATCTATTATTGTTTCAATTTTTAATAATGGTGAAATACCAGTGTGATGATCGATATTCTTCTGCTCGCGAAAATATTTGTCTGTTCGAATTTCATAATTTTCTCCAATATATACAGTGCGATTTTCAATTCGCTGTCCTCGAACTGTGCAACGTTCACACCCATAAAAACCACCATGATTTTTGATTACTTTAATAAATGATCGAGCAGGTCTATCGCAGATGAATGAATGAATAGTTACGGGAAATAGAGCGTCATTAATTCGTATACCGTCTTTTTGTGAAATATTTATTTCTTCGATAAATTTTTGTAAAAAAATATCAACGCTCGAAGGTTGTGATTCACCAGAATAAATAGCAATTTGAAATGGTTGATAATTAATATCTTTATGATAAATTTTACACAGTATGTACCAAAATTGTCTGGAGCTTGATTTAAAAGGTGATGCACCATCTATATTAAACTGTAAATTTAGAATATTTTCTTGGTGTACATTTAGATTTACTTGCTCCTGAAGAGACTGGCTGATACCGAAATAAATGAATTCGCGTTTTGCTTCATTATTAAATGTTTCAATATTTGTTTTATTAGGTGTCCGTAAAAATGTTTTTGAAGATTTTGGTAAATTAGGCAGTAAAAGTTTCCTCAAAATTTTAAGTAGCTTGTCGAGCTGATTTTGGTTTACTCGTTCTTCAATGGCCCATTTCGGTAAGTCATTTATTTCATCAAGGTACAATTCTTCCTCGTCATTATCATCAGTACTAACATCATAATCATAATCAATATATTCTTCCATATAATTATCTTCTACATCATTATCCGTATCAGTATTTTCATTTTCCATAATTACAGGTAATAGAATTTCCGTGTTTTCATGAGTTTCATTGTCTGATAAATTTTCTTCTTTTTTTGCACTATCACTGACAGCTTCATATTTTTCTAAATTGGCATGAAATTCCAAATTTTTAGAACAACATGCTATTTCTTCATTTGCATTTTTTTGAGTTTCGCGATATCTCTTAGAACGTAGACGCGAATGTATACGAACTCTTTCACTTTGCGAATCCATATTTATAAAAGTTTAATAATCTAAATAAATTCGTCAAATTCAAAATTAAATAGCAGAAACTTACATAAATTAATGAACACACCCCTTATAAATTGTGTTCACGTAAAACACAAAATCCAAGTCACACACAATCAATTCCGTTCATATTTTTATAATAATTAAATTTTAAATACCGGGTTGTTTTCTACCAGCGAGACATAGGAGAATTCGTGTTATTTGACTGTAGCACTCGGTGGAATGGAATCTGAGCGCCCTGATTGGCGAATCTTTCTTAATGCCAACTTAAAATTGCTCGTTGCCAATAGAAAAATGACAACTGTAAGATCCTTCCGCCATTATCGACGCGTTTGACAGTTTATATGCTATTCGTAAACAGAAAGTGACAGTAAGAAAAGAAAGATGAAAAGGATATTGAGGTTAAAAGGGAGAATGACAACGTAATGAAAGAAAAGTGATGAAGATATTCAGTGAAAGATAAACCGAATATATAATTAAAATAATAATAATTTTTAATGTTCTAAATAATTATTCTCAGTATTATTAATGCTCAATTATACGTTTTAGCCTCTTTAAAAAGGATGGAAATTATCATGGTTACACGGTGGATACCAATGAAATAAGAAATTCTGGAAAATGACATTAACCGGTATAATATATTCAATATAAATGCAAAGCAACATATAGAATATATAGAATGAAACTGCAGAAATGATTTTTATCTTGTCCTATGAGAAGCGGTGAGCTGAATTTCATTTGAAGTTATTATAATTGTTATAAAATACTACATATTTTAATAACAAATAGGTAGTCCTTGAAATATTTTTCCAAATTTCATTTATCTACATCAAGAAAGGTTGATTATGATGAAAATGTACGAGAACATGGATTTACAATTCCTTATGATATACTGCGCACCCATTTGCAGAAGGCAAAATATAAATGTTAGCATTATAGAGCTTTAATGAAGCAGTCAAAAATGTTGGCATTTACTAGTACCAAACTGCGATGGAAATGTTGGTTGGGGTGTGTATATTATTCATCATGATGAAGCTTTACAAATAAATTTTGATAAATTTATATGCTTTATGAGACTTTTTTAATCTTTTAGGGAGGTGCTTATTTAGCCTGACAAACTCATCCAAAATGTAGTTTCTATTTGTTGATATATATTATGTTTTTCAGAGCCACATAAATGAAAATGAGTATACTGTTGATGGTTCAAGAGCCAAATGCCGTATGGTGATTCTGTGTGAAAGAAGTTTATACCCTAGATGTGCGAAGAGAAGATTCGTTAAGTTCTGAATGGTCCAGTTTGTGATCAGATAAGTATTGCATGATTGACAGTCCGATATGTGTTAGAATAATAAACACTTTTAAATCATTTTTACATGATTGGATTAATCTTTGTTTTTTATTTGCAGTCTCTTTGAAATGTTAGTAAATCTATTATGCATGAGGTAACTCACTTAATGTGTATACCTAACATAATACTACTATTGAAGTTTCAACATAATATTTGATCAAATATTAAATATACTCTATAATTACAAAATCTGAAGCATGAACAATCATAGAGGAACATTTTGGTACATTAATTATATTCATGCAAAATTTTTCAAATATTTGAATGCCTCATTTCAATTCACTGGAAAGAAATATTGTATGGAAAGTCTAAATGTTAACACAATTGCATTCCAAGCTGTTGGTTAATATGCGTTACGCACACAATTCAGCAGGATATTATTCAATGTTTCACAGTCATTAGTACCATTACTATAATTAACAGCAAACATGTCTGTATATACCTACTTCGAAGGTCTTCGATGCAAAATTTTCTTCTACAAGACAAAAATTTATGCTGCAGTATATCTCGAAAGTTAATAAAAGTGCTTTGTAAAATAGCTTTGGTTTTTAAAATCTAGAAGACACGATTACCGTATACTTTTTCCGTCAAAATGATTCATGCCACGACCAACTCAACACAAAATTTCCTTTTTACTTTACGGATAGATTTACAAACGAAACCGCATGTACTTACTGCAATTACTTTGGAACTAGGAATGTCTTTAGAATTTGTATTATTCACTAAATGATTCGTTAATTGTGTATATATTGGTTTAAGAAATCTGACATGTAAATAGAAAAATTATATTTCTATTATAAAATATACTTTAATAAATCAACATTATTATAATAATATTAACAAATAATTCACAAATATATAATAGTTGCACTATTCCACTACAAATATTGCTCGAATAGACCACCAGCAACTGCAGAACAGTATTCTATTCTTTTTTCGAAACATTCTAATATGTTCTGCAGTATCTGGGATGTTCTTATTGTTTCACATGCTACAATAATTTTTTCCTTCAATTCCTCGAGGCTCTCCATCTCAATTCCATTATAAACGGAATTTTTTAATATTCCCCAAACTCCAAAATCTAAGGGCGCGAGGTCGGGCGATCTTGGGGGCCATTCGATTGGACCGTGCTTCCCTATCCATCTTCCTGTATATTTGGCATTTAAATATTCCTAGATGATTTTTGCCGTATGGGCTGGAGCCCCATCTTGTTGGAATGTAACGTTCCTCTGTGCAAAAAGAAATTTAACATTAATTCTAAAGTTTGTATTATAGTAATTTGAATGTATACTCAAATATTTAATTAAATTTACATTTTGCACCACCCTTCGGACTCTTGGGTCCACCTCGTCTTTCAATAATTGCAGATACTTATCGGCATTTAGATTGCCATCGATAAATATCGGGCCAATGATGCTATCTCCTATTATACCAAGCCATACATTGAGCTTCTGTTGGTATTGAGTATGACATTCAAAATTCTCGTGCGAAGTTTCTTGAGCCCAAACTCTTGTGTTCTGCTTATTGGGCGGGTGGACTAATACGAAAGTTGATTCGTCCGAAAACAGAATATCTTTTAATGAAATATCATTATTTTCTAGTTTATCTATCATAATCTTGCAAAAATTATGTCGTTTTACATAATCCGTTTCTTTTAACACTTGACAGTGAAAAAGTTTATAGGCTCGAAATTTGTTCGCTTTTAAAGTTTTCCGCACAGACGATACGGAAACTCCGACCTCCCTGCTAATTTTAATGAGCGATTGATGGGGATTATTTATAGCAGAAGTCCTAATATTCTCCTTTACTATTTCGGACAAAGCCCTTGAAGGTCGTCTTTCCTTATGATGGCTACGATCTAAACATCCTGTCTCTTCAAATTTTTTAATAATTCGCTCAACTGCATATCTACTTGGGGTCGGGCGATTATCAAATTCCCTTTGGAATAATCGTGATATTTCTCTTATGGAAATTCCGCCATAATACCATTTAATAATTTGGATTTTTTCTTTTAAATTCATCATGTTTTAACACTGAAAAATTACATTAATAATTTGCTACTGCAGCGTTTTTTAAAATTGGAATTATTTATAAATAAGCAACGCAATACTCACGTAAAAATCCTTTTACTTTTTCTACTTCTTTTATAAGTCGGGGGGACCATGCATCGGTTGCTATTCAGCAATATCCATATTAATAAATATTAGTTAGGTTAATCAAGCCTTCTTTTTATTAACCTAACTAATATTTATTAATATGGATATTGCTGAATAGCAACCGATGCATGGTCCCCCCGACTTATAAAAGAAGTAGAAAAAGTAAAAGGATTTTTACGTGAGTATTGCGTTGCTTATTTATAAATAATTCCAATTTTAAAAAACGCTGCAGTAGCAAATTATTAATGTAATTTTTCAGTGTTAAAACATGATGAATTTAAAAGAAAAAATCCAAATTATTAAATGGTATTATAGCGGAATTTCCATAAGAGAAATATCACGATTATTCCAAAGGGAATTTGATAATCGCCCGACCCCAAGTAGATATGCAGTTGAGCGAATTATTAAAAAATTTGAAGAGACAGGATGTTTAGATCGTAGCCATCATAAGGAAAGACGACCTTCAAGGGCTTTGTCCGAAATAGTAAAGGAGAAAATTAGGACTTCTGCTATAAATAATCCCCATCAATCGCTCATTAAAATTAGCAAGGAGGTCGGAGTTTCCGTATCGTCTGTGCGGAAAACTTTAAAAGCGAACAAATTTCGAGCCTATAAACTTTTTCACTGTCAAGTGTTAAAAGAAACGGATTATGTAAAACGACATAATTTTTGCAAGATTATGATAGATAAACTAGAAAATAATGATATTTCATTAAAAGATATTCTGTTTTCGGACGAATCAACTTTCGTATTAGTCCACCCGCCCAATAAGCAGAAAACAAGAGTTTGGGCTCAAGAAACTTCGCACGAGAATTTTGAATGTCATACTCAATACTAACAGAAGCTCAATGTATGGCTTGGTATAATAGGAGATAGCATCATTGGCCCGATATTTATCGATGGCAATCTAAATGCCGATAAGTATCTGCAATTATTGAAAGACGAGGTGGACCCAAGAGTCCGAAGGGTGGTGCAAAATGTAAATTTAATTAAATATTTGAGTATACATTCAAATTACTATAATACAAACTTTAGAATTAATGTTAAATTTCTTTTTGCACAGAGGAACGTTACATTCCAACAAGATGGGGCTCCAGCCCATACGGCAAAAATCATCTTGGAATATTTAAATGCCAAATATACAGGAAGATGGATAGGGAAGCACGGTCCAATCCAATGGCCCCCAAGATCGCCCGACCTCGCGCCCTTAGATTTTGGAGTTTGGGGAATATTAAAAAATTCCGTTTATAATGGAATTGAGATAGAGAGCCTCGAGGAATTGAAGAGAAAAATTATTGTAGCATGTGAAACAATAATAACATCCCAGATACTGCAGAACATATTAGAATGTTTCGAAAAAAGAATAGAATACTGTTCTGCAGTTGCTGGTGGTCTATTCGAGCAATATTTGTAGTGGAATAGTGCAACTATTATATATTTGTGAATTATTTGTTAATATTATTATAATAATGTTGATTTATTAAAGTATATTTTATAATAGAAATATAATTTTTCTATTTACATGTCAGATTTCTTAAACCAATATATACACAATTAACGAATCATTTAGTGAATAATACAAATTCTAAAGACATTCCTAGTTCCAAAGTAATTGCAGTAAGTACATGCGGTTTCGTTTGTAAATCTATCCGTAAAGTAAAAAGGAAATTTTGTGTTGAGTTGGTCGTGGCATGAATCATTTTGACGGAAAAAGTATACGGTAATCGTGTCTTCTAGATTTTAAAAACCAAAGCTATTTTACAAAGCACTTTTATTAACTTTCGAGATATACTGCAGCATAAATTTTTGTCTTGTAGAAGAAAATTTTGCATCGAAGACCTTCGAAGTAGGTATATACAGACATGTTTGCTGTTAATTATAGTAATGGTACTAATGACTGTGAAACATTGAATAATATCCTGCTGAATTGTGTGCGTAACGCATATTAACCAACAGCTTGGAATGCAATTGTGTTAACATTTAGACTTTCCATACAATATTTCTTTCCAGTGAATTGAAATGAGGCATTCAAATATTTGAAAAATTTTGCATGAATATAATTAATGTACCAAAATGTTCCTCTATGATTGTTCATGCTTCAGATTTTGTAATTATAGAGTATATTTAATATTTGATCAAATATTGTGTTGAAACTTCAATAGTAGTATTATGTTAGGTATACACATTAAGTGAGTTACCTCATGCATAATAGATTTACTAACATTTCAAAGAGACTGCAAATAAAAAACAAAGATTAATCCAATCATGTAAAAATGATTTAAAAGTGTTTATTATTCTAACACATATCGGACTGTCGATCATGCAATACTTATCTGATCACAAACTGGACCATTCAGAACTTAACGAATCTTCTCTTCGCACATCTAGGGTATAAACTTCTTTCACATAGAATCACCATACGGCATTTGGCTCTTGAACCATCAACAGTATACTCATTTTCATTTATGTGGCTCTGAAAAACATAATATATATCAACAAATAGAAACTACATTTTGGATGAGTTTGTCAGGCTAAATAAGCACCTCCCTAAAAGATTAAAAAAGTCTCATAAAGCATATAAATTTATCAAAATTTATTTGTAAAGCTTCATCATGATGAATAATATACACACCCCAACCAACATTTCCATCGCAGTTTGGTACTAGTAAATGCCAACATTTTTGACTGCTTCATTAAAGCTCTATAATGCTAACATTTATATTTTGCCTTCTGCAAATGGGTGCGCAGTATATCATAAGGAATTGTAAATCCATGTTCTCGTACATTTTCATCATAATCAACCTTTCTTGATGTAGATAAATGAAATTTGGAAAAATATTTCAAGGACTACCTATTTGTTATTAAAATATGTAGTATTTTATAACAATTATAATAACTTCAAATGAAATTCAGCTCACCGCTTCTCATAGGACAAGATAAAAATCATTTCTGCAGTTTCATTCTATATATTCTATATGTTGCTTTGCATTTATATTGAATATATTATACCGGTTAATGTCATTTTCCAGAATTTCTTATTTCATTGGTATCCACCGTGTAACCATGATAATTTTCATCCTTTTTAAAGAGGCTAAAACGTATAATTGAGCATTAATAATACTGAGAATAATTATTTAGAACATTAAAAATTATTATTATTTTAATTATATATTCGGTTTATCTTTCACTGAATATCTTCATCACTTTTCTTTCATTACGTTGTCATTCTCCCTTTTAACCTCAATATCCTTTTCATCTTTCTTTTCTTACTGTCACTTTCTGTTTACGAATAGCATGTAAACTGTCAAACGCGTCGATAATGGCGGAAGGATCTTACAGTTGTCATTTTTCTATTGGCAACGAGCAATTTTAAGTTGGCATTAAGAAAGATTCGCTAATCAGGGCGCTCAGATTCCATTCCACCGAGTGCTACAGTCAAATAACACGAATTCTCCTATGTCTCGCTGGTAGAAAACAACCCTGTATATAAAGCAACGCTCTTCTATTAGGTGACAAATGTATTGCAACCAGAAGGTATGAAATAATCAGGGTTATTCGCCGAAAAATCAGTTACATGCAAATATATCAAGTAACACGGTAGTGTTACGCGGCAAGTAATTACAAAAATACGAGCCGCGCGACACTACTTACTTTTACGCGAAGATTGAACCAAACTATACCACTCGATTCTTCCGATGGATATATTTTCCGATCGGTTCATTTAATGAAAATTTTAATGAAACTTTCATTATATGAATCGATTATAAGCTTTCGAATGAGACTACAAACGTCTAAATCGGTACACTCAATGCTGAGATATCAAGATTGAGCAATTACGATCAGCTATTTTAGTTTCAGCTTTTCTTCTTCTTCCGACCGAAAATTGTTGTCTCGCTCGGAAGTCTCACTCTTTCACAATAGAAGCCTATCAACGACATCTTCTGTCCTTCTCCACCACTCTTCCGATATAGTCCGAATGTGTTCGTGCTATAGCCGCTATAGGTGTGAAACAGATTCCAATATGGCCGCAACGCAGGCGCGACGTATATGTAGTATCCATCGAAGTGTTCGTTTTGTTAGTATGATTCGCACGTGAGTTTTCCACGTGAATTCATAGTTAAAATTTGGATGCATCAATTATATGGCAGTGATCCAGAAAACAATTAGATAAGTATTGTTTGTTAGAACAAATATTTAAATATTTGAGCAATGGTACTTTGTGATTTCTATGTTTTATAGGTTACAGAAAATAGAGTGACTAATAGAAAACCATGCGTTTATAAACGCTCATCACATTCCAATTAATAAAGTAATTGGTTACAAAATGATGCCAAAACAAGGAAAATAGTTGTGGTATAGTCTATAACCCTTAATACGCAGATTATTTAGGTTAGTTTCAGTGCATCTTGAAGAACAAATTAAAAGTTAAATAACATTTTTCAATATCTGATTTTTATTTACTCAGTTTTAATATTAAATGTGTTTATCAATATTATTATTATAGTATGTCTTTTCAAAATTACAGATTGTGTTAGCAAAATGCAGAAAGCAGATGAACGAATGGCAGATCGAAAAGATTACATATATAAAGGTATGCAGAAACAAGAATTAAACATACATTGATCTTTTGTGACTTATAATTTTAATGAGGTTAGAAGGTTGTATTAATAAATATATCTTCTTTCATCATTTAAATTTGCCATAACTTGGTTTGTACGTATGTTTAAAAATTGAATCTAGATATTTTTATATATTTATATACGCAGTTGTATACCAGCATATACTTCAAGCTTACTCAGGTTATTTAAATCAGATATAATGGATTACGATGGACAAATTAGAAAGTAAGTAAGATTTAACAATTAATATTTACATTTAATTCAGTCTTAGTCTTTCTGTTATATATGTTAGTGAATATTATTATTGTTTCCTAAATAGCAGATTGTTTTGGAAATATGCAAGAAATAGTTGGAATAATCGAAGATCAATGAGAATGATAAATATATAAAGGTAGACAGAAAGAATAATTTTACATACAGTAACTGTTTATGACTAATTTCAATGAGGTTAGAAGGTTGTATTAACAAAATAAATCTTCTTTCATCATTTAAATTGGCCATAACTTGGTTTGTACGTATGTTTAAAAATTGAATCTATATATAAGTACTTTTATATACTTATATGCAGTCATATACCATTAATATTTTAAACTATTGTTATTATATTTTTATAAAATGATTGGCAGGTAATATATTCTTCAAAAATGCAACAACAAGTATCGGAATGGGAAAATAAAATAGAAGTTATCAAATTGTATCGAGGAGCTGCCCCAGTAGCAAGATTGGTCGAGATGACGTCATTATGACCAGAAATCCAGTCATTTTTACATCATTTGAGCCAATTTTGGTAACAGGGTGATTATGTAGAGTATGAGCCATTTATGGATATTAGAAAATCATTCAATTAGACAATGCTACGGAGGATGATAAATATAGATTTCGACTAAAAAGAGGCCTGGTATTTTACACTGCGTAAGATCTATAAAATTGTAAGACAAAGATATTAAAATATATATAAATACATATTCATGTTTTTACAGATATATTTTTTTGTATTAATTTCAGATTATGTTAGAGAATTCTGTTTGGTATATAGTGATACATGGTGCTTATCAATAAACTCTAATACAATAATATTGAGATACTTATTTCAATTTAATTTGTGACCTGCAGGTAGTGGAAATTTAAATATTATCACAATTTCGGTTCATAGCCTCTTGTATTGTTATTATATTCTTATAAAACGATTGCCAGGCAATATATTCTTAAATAATGCAACAACAAGCAACCGAATGGAAAAAAAGAGTAGAAATAATTTGTATCCAGCAGCTGTATGTTGAGTATGAGCCATTTGTGGATATTATAAAATTATTCAATTATATTATGTTTGAGATGAGCTTTATGTTGCAAAGCAACAATTAAAAGGAAAATTATATTGTATAATACGTACATATCCAATTTTAATTCAAACCAATTTTCTCTTAAGTAGCATTATTTATATAATAAATTTGTCTTATTTACAGGATATGTCAGAAACAAGAAGGAGCATCTAGAATAGTGGGAAATAGGCTAAGCAGTCACATGTTTGCGTAAAGATATGCAGATGAAATAATATAACTTACGAAAATTTTTGGTGACTAATTTTAATGAGGATAGAAGGTTGTAGTAATAAGTAGAACTTTCATCATCTAAATTTGTCATTAATTGCTGTATATGTAAATGATATTGATTTTAATACATAAGAGGAATAATGAAACGTGATTATATTTCTTCATACGCAAATGCAGTTATACAATGCATTGTAAATTGTTATTCAATTAGAAGTGTACTATTTCGTATAGGAGCAGACAATTCTCTAAAATCTTTTATTTTTGCTTACAGAAACTTATGATAAATCTTTAGACAGTGATGATAGAAAGCGGGTATTCGTTCCCCCCACTAAGCAACCATAGGCTCACTACGACTCCGAAAGCCTTCTGGAAATTCTGGCATGCGTGAGACATCCCCACTCGTGTCCCTTCTCGCTGATCACATATACCATCACAGCGATGCATACGTGTCTCGGCTTCCGTCGCTTCACTTCGGCAAGCTTCGTTGAACGTAAGTACGAAAGAGAGCGGTATACACTTCTCGGACCTCTCTTTCTCCCGCTCGATCTTCGTTCGTTTAGCCAACGAGCAACGCCGTGCTAGCCGAAGCAAATTAAGAAATGTCTTTTCTGGCAGCTATGATAAAAAAGCTGGCCACGTTGAATGAATATTAAAATAATATTTATAAGCAGCCATTAACTTATTAGATTTTATAATAAATAAGGAAATGCGATGATTAAACGTAACATTGATCAATTTTGTTGAGACTCATATGTTACGTATTATTGTTAAAAATATTTCCTTTTCTTAATTTATTATTTAATCTAGTAGATTAATGGTAATAAAAAAAAATTCATTATGAAAACAAAATTATAAAAAATTGCACGAGTCTTCGGGAATCGAACCCGAGCCCGTGATAACAGCAGGCAATCTTCTTACCATCTACGCTATGGCACTTATTTGGCAGCTTAGAAGCAAAGTCGCAAGTCGCTTATTAAAGCGATGGAACCTTTTTCTATTAAGTTTAATTTCCAGAAGAAAGTATTAATTATAATCTTAAATTCATTTACTTCGTATGTCTTTACATAATAAAACAAAATATTTTGTTTACATATTTCTAAACATTAATGACTTTAAGAGCTGTAGCTTCAAAAGTGACTCTAACATTGCGGAGAACATTTTTGAAAGCTACAGAATTAAAAATAAGTAACCGAAGAATCGTATTTGGCATTTAATATGTCATTCCTATTGCAATCTATTTAATTTAAAATACCTCATAAATAGAAAAACGATTAATCGTTCTTAACAAGTAAAAGCACGTGGTTGACGGAGATTAAGTTGATATTTATAATAGATAATATATAAAAATAAATAAATAAATTGTGATCGATTTTTTGCATTTTCACAAATAATAGTATCGCATAATTAAAAAAAGTAGTGCAAAAGTGGATGAGCTAGTCTTAAGGATTCATATCGCAATTTTGGCAAATCATCGAATAGTTCCTCCCGATCTTTCTCCGTTAATTTTTACAATTTCTGAGAAATAAGCATATCTACGTGTAGCCTTAAATGTCTACTTTCTACGATGTCTAAACAACTTTTTTCGATAAAAGCAATTTTTCCAGCTCAAAAAGGCACTTCACGCGCCGTGTACCCGTACCTTAATGTTCGTACGGAAGGAGAAAATCAAAATTATCAAATGATGCTTATTTTTCAGAAATTGTAAAAATTAAAGGAGAAAGATCGAGAGGAACTATTCGATGACTTGCCAAAATTGCGCTATCGATCCTTTAGACTAGCTCATCCACTTTTGCACTACCTCTTTTAATTATGCGATACTATTATTTGAAAATGTAAAAAATCGATCACAATTTATTTATTTATTTTCATATATTATCTATTATAAATATCGACTTAATCTCTGTCAGCCACGTGCTTTTACTTGTTAAGAACGATTAATCGTTTTTCTATTTATGAGGTATTTTAAATTAAATAGATTGCAAAAGGAATGACATATTAAATACCCAATACGGTTCTTGGGTTACTTATTTTTAATTCTGCAGCTTTCAAAAATGTTCTCCGGAATGTTAGAGTCACTTTTTGAAGCTACAGCTGTTAAAGTCATTAATGTTTAGAAATATGCAAAAAAAATAATTTGTTTTATTATGAAAAGACATACGAAGTAAATCAATTTAAGATTATAATTAATACTTTCTTTTGGAAATTAAACTTAATAGAGAAAGGTTCCATCGCTTTAATAAGCGACTTACGATTTTGCTTCTAAGCTGCCAAATAAGTGCCATAGCGTAGATGGTAAGGCGGCTGCCTGCTGTTATCGCGGGCTCGGGTTCGATTCCCGAAGAGTCGTGCAATTTTTTTAAATTTTGTTTTCATAATGATTTTTTTTTATTACCATTAATCTACTAGATTAAATAATAAATTAAGAAAATGAAATATTTTTAACAATAATACGTAACATCAGTTTCAACAAAATTGATCAATGTTACGTTTAATCATCGCATTTCCTTATTTATTATAAAATCTAATAAGTTAATGGCTGCTTATAAATATTATTTTAATATTCATTTAACGTGGCCAGCTTTTTTATCATAGCTGCCAGAAAAGACATTTCTTAATTTGCTTCGGCTAGCACGGCTTTGCTCGTTGGCTAAACGAACGAAGATCGAGCGCGAGAAAGAGAGGTCCGATGAAAGTATACCGCTCTCTTTCGTACTTACGTTCAACGAAGCTTGCCGAAGTCAAGCGACGGAAGCCGAGACACGTATGCATCGCTGTGATGGTATATGTGATCAGCGAGAAGGGGCACGAGTGGGGATGTCTCACGCATGCCAGAATTTCCAGAAGGCTTTGGGAGTCGTAGTGAGCCTATGGTTGCATAGTGGGGGGAACGAATACCCGCTTTCTATCATCACTGTCTTTAGAGAATATTGATATTAGACAATATGCTGAAATCCAATTTGTTCGAAAACGGCAGTATGATGCTGGTGATTTAATCACTGCTCTGTGTGATAAATTAAGTTGCTTGAATCGCGTTGTGCAACATTATCTAACAAAAACGGACAAATGTAGTACTTCATGTTATCATACAAATATTACCCAATCTTATAATAATATTTCATTACTTACGCTATTTGATGGTATGAAGAGTTTGTTAATTCCCAAAAAATTATGCAAAAGTAATTCTTGGAGCACATGAAAGAAATAAATCAGAGCAACTTCTCTAAGCGGAAAAAACTATTGAATTCTTTGTGCAGCAATTGCATGAGTTCTTTAGAACTTCAGCAAAAAATTGCTAGTACAGTTACTAACAAAGCTCTGATTGTTAAATTATCATTATATAATACCAAAACTGAAAATATAGAAAACGTTAAAGATTGGATTGTTCTTAAAAACAGAAACATTAAAGGTATACCTATTGAGAAATTAGAAATGGGTGATAAAGTTTATAAAGCAAATTGTGCGATTTTCCATGACGGCAAGGATGCTGCAACTGGTCATTATACGTCTATGATACGTAAGGATAAATCATGGATATATGCGAACGATCATATCGTTCAAAAGAAAACATGGCCCAGAAATTCAAAAGGTAAGTTTATCATATTCTTTAAAGAAATTTAATTAATTCAATATTACGTTATTCGTATCTCTAACGGCTGCTTTTATAAATGTTGAAAGTTGTTATCATGGGTAAAAACATCTTAACATGTTCAACAATATTAGCACCACGGCTGCGTTTAAAACGCCATTTCACTAAATATTGGCCGCAATTATAGCGCCTTCGGCTGCAATATATCTAGTGAGTAAACTATTTAAAAATGATATGATTTCCACAATGAGTTTCTATTATTATTAAATTATTTTCTCACTGAGTATCGCGCAGTTTCAAATAAAATCTCGTAATACATATTTTTGTGTAGAAAATTATTGTATCTTTCTTCAGCAAAACTATTTATAACTAGTTGATCTGTAACTTTTCAATATATTATTTAAAATGTTGTACTTTTTCTTTTTTAATATTGTTAAATAAAATTGATTATTGTTAACAATATAATTATTTATATATTTCAATTTATATTCCCGTCCAATAAAATTTAATTATTAGAATACACATTCTTTCTTTAAGAGTTTCACTACATTTTGTATTATTTGCATAAAGAAATTCTTAAGATGTATCTTTGTTACATTACAAAAACCTCTGAGATCCCCCAAAAAACACTTTCGTGTAAAAAAAAGACGGCAAGTAATTGAAAGTGATTCCACTGAACAAAATAATTTATAAGACCAAACATTTTTTAAACTCAAATGTTACTTTAAAAATTTCTAAGTAAATATATTTCCACACATCAAACATCAATACTTTTACAATAAAAAATAATACATTAAAAACGAAATATTGCAGAAAAAGAATTTTAGACAAAAATATCTGAAAAAATACTTTACAGTTAAATATTTCAGAAAAGGAAGTAGTTCTTCTGGTTGTTTAATAAATATATCTGGCAACATAAAGCATGAAGATCGAATAAATTAGGCAAGTAAGTCAATCAATCGGTAACATAAAGTATTGAGATCACATAAATTCAGGCAAGTAAATGAATGAATAATTAATTATTATATAATTTTTGTATACGTACACAGTGGGAAGTTGAATCGTGTGTGGTTTCAACTACAGTGGAGTATATCATTTTCCAAGTTAAATTACAGAGTGAAGCTAGCTGAACCACCCACGATTCAATTTCCTACTGTGTACTACTTGCCCGGACGGGCCGAAAAGTGTAAAGTATATTTGAGTTTTCATCAGTTGCACTTTGAACTATCATCTACAGTACACATTTGGCCCGTTCGGGCAAGTAGTACACAGTAGGAAATTGAATCGTGGGTGGTTCAGCTAGCTTCACTCTGTAATTTAACTTGGAAAATGATATACTACACTGTAGTTGAAACCACACACGATTCAAATTCCCACTGTGTACGTATACAAAAATTATATAATAATTAATTATTCATTCATTTATTTGCCTGAATTTATGTGATCTCAATACTTTATGTTACCGATTGATTGACTTACTTGCCTAATTTATTTGATCTTCATGCTTTATGTTGCCAGATATATTTATTAAACAACCAGAAGAACTACTTCCTTTTCTGAAATATTTAACTGTAAAGTATTTTTTCAGATATTTTTGTCTAAAATTCTTTTTCTGCAATATTTCGTTTTTAATGTATTATTTTTATTGTAAAAGTATTGATGTTTGAAGTGTGGAAATATATTTACCTAAAAATTTTTAAAGTAACATTTGAGTTTAAAAAATGTTTGGTCTTATAGATTATTTTGTTCAGTGGAATCACTTTCAATTACTTGCCGTCTTTTTTTTACACGAAAGTGTTTTTTGGGGGATATCGTTTTACGTTTAAATTGTAGGCAAATTTTACCGAAGGTTTTTCAGACGATTTTCGGTAAAAAAGGCCTTATGATTTTTTTTCTTATCGTATACTATTTTTAAATTATATCAGTTTTTAGTTCAGCTAATAACATCAAACTTCAGCGGAAAGAGGAAGAAAGAAAGCTTAATACGCGCGTTCACTGCCAGCCTACGAGATAACTCGTAGTTTGTTATGGGTCATCTGGTTGGCTGGCAGTGAACGTATTAAGAGGGGATGGATATACATATAGGTCGAGCAGTCTTTCCTCTTTCTCGATGTTATACACCTATGTTGAATCAATTAATACAGATACGCTCTATAATTGAATCGTTAAATCATTTAAAAATGGTATGATGTAGAAACAAATTTCACAAGACTTTAATTGACTAACTACTTCACATTTGAGCCTACATAGCTGCAATGATAAAAATTTAATGTTTTTGAATATATATTGTAACCGGAAGGGTACAAATAACTAAAAACACGAAAAATATGTGGCAGAACAATCCTTTATTCCCCACAGAGTCCTTAAGGATGGGGCCTCCCGCGATGCTCACGCACACTTATAATACGCGTACACAGTTTTCCGGGTTCTTGCTTGATTAATACGGGGGAGGGAATTATTCGGGGGTAAAACGGGGTTATTTAGGGGTGGACAAAATGAAAGGGGGTAACTGGGCTAGGCGGGGGGAGAACGTAAGGGAGAAACGGGAGACAGGTAAGGGGTAGGGGAGCACTGGGGAACACGGCAGCGACCACTTCGACCACCAATTCCGACACTCCACAATTCCCGCGACGTGACGACTCTAGGTTTCCAAAGAAGGGGCCAGTATTCCTAAGACGACGCTCTCAGTGAATCACGGCGACGACCCTCCTGTTTCTCTTACACTAAATAGTAGAGAAAAGCTCGGCGCGAGGCGGAATGCTCTAACTGTAGAACAAAAATGGCCCGGTCCCTGGTCCTTCGTCTCTCCTGGGCCCCGGGTCCTTTTCCTAATTCCTAGGATCTCATTATCTTCCAGGGCAACAGCGCATGCTCTCGATCAATCAGTCAATTATCCTATGTGATATTGCCCGTGATCCGCATTCACGCTGTTCCCTGGGTTTCTTAATTTCTTGGCCGGCTGTGTCGTCTGCTGCAGTACTGGTAGGCTTCCGGACGGGGCTCTGAGGTGCGGGGTCGGCGAGCGTGGTCAGGGAGTAGGGCGGTCGGGAGAGCAGTAGCCGTGCCGCGGGGATCGCGCGGGCAAGGGGGGAACGTAGCTAGGCGCGTGAGGCGTCTGCGCGGTAAGGAGAGGGGACGGGACTCGCTGCTAGGCGCTCGCGGCGCGAATCGCGGTAAGGGGAAGGATAGAGCGATGCGTAAACATACGCGGGCAATACAATGGGTGCGAGGGAGATAGACTTATGTGGGTTTAGCACGGGTTAGAAAAGGATAGAGGAACAACAGTTTCCAAACTCTTGTTGGAGCAGAGTAATCGGTCTTATAAACTACTAATAAAATTTATCATTGGGAATATAATATTTAATTCTAATTAAGCTACAACCTAAAAACATTCGCTCAATCCTCAATCGTACCATGTCCCAAAAACATTTACCCTCCTTCCGTGGTTGATACTTACAATATTCCTACATCGGAAAACTACATCGTCGCTCCACGGAAGGTTCATCATGCTACATTCACTCCTACACAGTCATACCGGGGGAATCGCAGGAGGCGCTAAGGGGGATGGGAGAAAACTAACGAAAACCTATGCATTTCTGTAACGTGTTTCTACCACGTTACAATATATACGTGTTCAAAAGGTACACCCTTTTATTTAATTATGTGGCCCATTTCAGGATTTCCCGAACAAGAGTCAGATATGGTTTTGCTTGAAATTTCCCATACAGGCCCACTTTGAACTTTTCAATGGAAAACTATAAATAAAGGTTTATTATAACTTCCCGATATGGGTCAAATATGAATCTTGTACGGAAAACCGTATTAGGATTTTTTGGGAAATTCCAAATTAGGACCAGTTGTGGATTCTTTTTGAGTTTACATATAGGGTATGCCCTTTTATTTTTGAATCGGATACACATGTGGATGTTATAATGTAACCCTCGTTAGGGATTTCCTCATGCTATCCTTATCAGGCCCACACAATACATAGGGTTTTCCCTAATTTATTTCTGCTCGTGCTTTTCTGCGATGCACAATATTCTACATTCTACTCGCGATATTTGTACATTTAGGCCAAGCAATTCGCTTTGTGCATTCAAACACTAATATAATAAAGTGAGAATGTGTGACATTATACATATAGGAAAAGTTTCCACCAAAAATGACAAAATTTACCGATAGGTAGCGCTGGGAATATTCACATGCACTCTTACACACTCTTACTTTATTATGTTAGTATTTGAATGCACAGAGCGAATAGTGCTAAATATTACCTGTTTCGTGAAATAAATCATATCAGCAATCAAGTGGCAGAGACACTCGTGGAAGTACACCTAGATGTTAAGTTTTTTGTTTCCATCATTCAACTTTTTTCCATTCATGTTTTAATAACATTTTGCATAAAGGAATGGATTTTTGTTACTTTTTCACTAAGATCTTTGAAACTGTTAAAGCAATGTTAATGACTTCAATGAATACATTGTAGAGAATAGGAAAACGGAGAAGATGAGACTTGAAAACCTCGATCGGATAATTAAGTCTAGAAACTAAGGATAAACGGAAAGATTGGTATTTTTTTAAAAAACTTAAAAATCTGCCAGTTGTTAACATTAAGAGCTGAAACTCGGAAGGAGAGTAGGTATTTATGCCTACATTTTATACGTATGCTAAATTTGTATATTGTCGGTTGTAACGTGGTTTGTTGGATCCACCTTACATGTGTTTAAATTTAACCTTTAAGACACCTAATTAGTAGTTTAACAAACTCTTCCCCCCTTTTAATATTTTGACTAGCCTAGGATCCTGTACCTCCCCCCCCCCCCTCCCCCCAACATACTTACCGAAGTTATCTATTTCTGTAATGTATCGTGTCAGCACGTTTGTGCCATATTTAAGATTTTGTCATTTAGAATATAAGACCGTTTGAGTATAGGAGTGAGTAAGAGAGAGAGAGAGAGATTCGAGGAGTGTGGAGAGGTGAGACGAAGTGGGAGGTAGAGATGTGGAATTGTGGGTGCTAAGCCAAATTGCCAGCAGAACCTCGAACACTAAAAAGACTGAAGAAGAGAGAGAGAGAGAGAGAGAGAGAGAGAGAAGGAATCGTGAGTTGGGGAGAATCATGCTTGGATAATTGACGAGTACCACCTTAAATCACCCGAGAGGAATAAAAAATTTCATAGTAATTTGGAGTTATGAATTCAGAAATATCCGTTGGAGCGGGGAAAAATTATTACCGCTAGACGGACTCAATGCCGAATCGCAGAGAGTAATTAGTCACGTGTCATTGTTGAACCAATCATGTCGACGATATGAGGTGTGAGAGGCGGGAAGAGGATGAGACTCACTCTTAACGAGACGAGTGATGCAGGAGGAAGTCAGGAAATGAACGAAGTAAGAAGTGAAGGATGCTGACCGCGAGACGAGGGAGGAAAAAGAATTAATAGGAAGGATGTAGAACGAGGATCGAGGCAAGGCTGCCATGGAAGATGTTTAAATAACTCCACCAAGGTTAGGACTATACTGAGTTTTTCTCTAACGTGGTGGAATAGTGGGTGTGATCGACCTAGGAGGGGGGAGGCGCCCTGGGTCTCCCTAAGAAATTTCTCCCCAGGTGTTTACTCACCGAAGGGCAGAAGTAAGATAAGTAGATATTTCCGGATCGAGAAGTTAGATTCCATTAATACAGTAGCAAATTTTATGGTTCCGATCCCTTGTAACGTTATTCCCGTCAGTGTGACGGACCACTCATACCACGGGTTTTCCATTACCTTTGCCCGTCCTTGTTCATCATCATTAGAGCGCCAGTTGGTCAGTTGCTTGGCCAACAACCTTACGTTATCATTGAAGTCCTTCGACTCCATTCTTAATGCATCTAATACGGCCCTGCGGCCATGCATTTGGACGGTAGCGGTAGCCAGGGTCGCTCAGTATGCTAGGTCGTGGAGAGAGGGGAGGGTTCCTTTTTTTTTTTTTTTATTTTCTAGACGCCCTTTCGGGGTTCGCCTCTTTTTCCATTCTCCTTTCCTTTACATTCCTCCTTTCCACTTCTCTTTTACATTTCATTACAACTATTCTTAGTTTAACCTTATAACTATCCTTAAATTACTTATCGTCTATATTCACTCCTGAGAGAGAGACTCACACATCCATCATTCTCATTCTTCCATCCATCCTCACTCATCCTTCCTTCCGACTTCCGCTTCCGGGTCTCTTTTCTACTCCTTCTTCCTTCCAATTCCCTCATCCATACTAATCCACTTCCATCCTCTCTCAAAACATCCCTCACCTTCTCCTCTATCCCCCTTTCATCTTCCATCTTCCCACATCTTTCCATCACATGTTCCCATCCCTCTGTTTCCCACTCACATATCCTGCACTTCCTTTCCTCCTCCTTCCTCCAGTACTGTCCCTCTCTCATCTCGTTTCCCAATCTAAACCTCGCAATCTTTACCCATTCCCCTTCCTTTCTCCCTCCCTTCAGATACTCTGGCACTTCCTCTTCCCTTACCATTTTATACCACCTGTTATACCTGGATATCCTTATCCTCTTATCCCTCTCCTCCTTCTCCCTATCACTTTCTTCCCTCTCGATCTCTTTCCAAATCTCTTCCCTCCCCTCCTTTCTTTCCCATCTCTCTCCACCTCTCCTCCTCCCTCTCTCTTCCATGAATCTTCTTCTCCCTTCCTCCCACCTCGATAATTTTAAGCCTCTTCCCTTCCTACTCTCTATTTCCTTTAAACTCTCTCTTGCCCATTCATTTCCTTTTCCATCTCTTAGCCTTTCCTCAAAATCCCATGCTTTTTTCGCCGCTCTCATCGCCATTTTTCCTTTCTTCAATTCCTCCCTTACCATGTATCCCGGCGTTACCCATTCCAATCCCAACACCCACTTCATGTACCTCTCACTTCCTGCCTCTACCCTTCCTCTCTCTTCCCATCCCCAAATCTCCGCCCCATATCCTACGACCGGCCATACCAACTTTTCGTATAACCACATTCTTCTTCCATAGTCGTCCTTGTATATCCTCTTTCCTATTCCCCATACCTCCTTCATTATTCCTCCCGCTTTCTTTACCCTTTCCGCAATATGCTCATCTTGTCTTCCATTTCTTCCAAACCTATATCCCAGGTACGTCACCACTCTCTCTTCTTCTATCCAACCTCCCTTCCATTTGCATCTCACCTCCCCCCTTATTCTTTTACCAAACCTCACTAATTTGGCCTTTTCTACGTTCAATTCCATTCCCATCTCATCCAGATATCCCTCTACTTCCTTCATCATCAGCCTCATCCCTTCCATCTTCTTCGCTACCACTACTATATCATCTGCATACGTCAAAGAGTACATTTTCCTTGCTCCCACTTGTATTCCACCTTTCGCCCTTTCCTCTAACTTCTTTTCCAATCCATCCATATATAAAATAAACAATTTTGCACTTAATGGATATACTTGCTTTACTCCCCTTCCTGTCCAGAATTTTTCTCCAATTTCATTTCTCTTCCTTACTCTACATACCGTTTCGCCATACATTTCCTCTATTGCATTTCCTAACCCTTCACTTACTCCTTTCTCTCCCATCACTTCCCATAACTTCTTCCTATCTATCCTGTCGAACGCAGCCCTTAAATCTATAAAACATCCTATCAATCCCCCATTCTTACCCGCTATCTCTCTATTAATTATATAGTTCAAAACATATACAGGGTGTAACGAAACGACCGCCTTTTCTTGTAACTGGAGGTTCGGGGTGACAAACTGAGTGCACGTGTAAATTTTCGTTCGAATCGTTCAAGAGGTTTAAAAGTTATTTCTATTTAAAAATCACCCTTTTTCAGTCCTTTTCGAACGACTTTAACTGCATAATGGAAAGTGGAGAAAGTGAAATACAATTGATGTGCACCCAGCTAGAATGTAAAAATTATCGATCGCGTGCGGTAATACTTTTGCTATTTAATTCTTTAATCTGGCTATTAGATTAATTTTAAAAATAACAAAATCCTTTATATTACAATTCCAATTCAATTCAGTGCAAGCATCATTGACTGATTTGATGGAAAGAGCGAGTTGACGCAATGTAAAGGAAAGTATCAAAAGCTAAGATATCGCGCGAGCGCAATGATAACTTAATAGACAATGCATGAGGGCATTCTCTTTTTACTAACGAAGCTAAAGGGAATGATTCAAAATCAATACATTGATGAAGGAGAAAACTAAACTCACCCATTAAATGTTCTGCAAGTTCCTTTAAATCGAATTTTTTGAAAAAGCTTCAAACTGGCTCCTCGATGATTTCCAGAAAGCAAATTATCACTGATTTGGCATTTAAAAACTTGTGAATTTAAACAAATTAGGTATTAACCTACGTTTCTTCAAAACACTGGAGAATTTGACACTTTTGAACTGTTTGATGTAGGGTGATTAAGAGTGGTCGAAACGAATTATTGATTATTCTATCTCTCTGTGTCTCTCTTTTCAGCCTACTTCAAACAGTTCAAAAAGTGTCAAATTAACCGGAGTTTTGAAGAAACGTAGGTTAACACCTAATTTGCTTAAATTCGCGAGTTCTTAAATGCAAAATCAATGAAAGTGTGCATTCTGGAAATCATCGAGGAGCCAGTTTGAAGCTTTTTCAAAAACTTCGGTGTAAAGGAACTTGGAGAACAATAATGGGTAAGTTTAATTTTTTCTATCATCAATGAATTGATTTTAAATAATTCTTTTTACCTTTGTTTGTAGAAAGAAAATGCCTTGATGTGTTTCCTATTAAATTATCAGTGCAGTCGCGTGACATCTTAGCTTTTGATACTTTCCTTTTCATTCTATCTTCTCCCTCTTTCCATCAATTCAGTCAATGATACTTGTATTGAATTGATTTGGAATTGTAATGAAAAGGATTTTGCTATTTTTAAAATGAATCTAATAGCCAAATTAATGAAATAAATAGCAAATGTATTATCGCGCGCGATCGATAATTTTTACATTCTAGTGGGGTGTTCGTCAATTGTTTTTTCACTTTCTCCACTTTATTATGCACAATTAAAGTCGTTCGAAAAGGACCGAAAAAGGGTGAGTTTTAAATGGAAATAACTTTTAAACCCCTTGAACGATTCGAACAAAATTTTACACGTGCATTTGGATGGTCACCCCGAACCTCCAGTTACGAGAAAAGGCGGTCGTTTCGTTACACCCTGTATGTTTTCCATTCCCCCCTTCCTTTCCTGAAACGTATTGGCCCTCCCCTATCATTTCCTTTTCCTCCATCTCTTTCTGCATCCTTTCCGCTAACACTCCCGCATATATCTTCGACATCGTGTCCATCACCGTGACTCCTCTATAGTCTTCCAATTTCTTTCCATCTCCTTTCTTTCTTATAGGCACTATCATACCCGTCTCCCACCTCTCCGGCACTCCTTCTCCTCTCCATACTCCGTCACATAACCTCCACACATCTCTTCTCAGTGCTTTTCCTCCATATTTCCATACCTCCCCCTCTATTCCATTCTCTCCTGCTGCCTTCCCTACCTTTATTCTATCTATCTGTTTCTCCACCTCACCCTCCTCTATTCCCCCCTAGGGGAGGGTTCCTTACGGAAGTCCGAGCCTCGCAGACCTATCTGCTGAGTGGCATACATTTATCCCTCACCACCCACACACAGGTGTTGGTGAGGAGTGCGGGAACATGCGATATCATTGCCAAGCATAGAGTTTGCCAGGAGCGGACCACCACGGAGGCAATGTTCGCGGCCCGTCCAGCCATAGCGCAAGTCTATGGAATTACGGAGGGCACCGGGACACATTCCAACGGGCTAACTACGCCCCTGCACAACCCACTATGCGTTGGCCGGTAACCAGTCGTGACGTACGGACAGGCTGGCCTATAGCACACGCCTCACGTATGCGAACCGACCCATAGCTGCTGAGTGCCGCGTCACGCGCTCACCAGCACGCACGGACACATCAGCACAGCCCCATGGTCGCGTTCCGAGTGCCTGCTATGGCAGTCTGCGCACGACATTCGCGCAGCCTGCTTGAAGCGCGTAACCAGCGTCCAAGCCAGACTCGATATTCTATCTCCCCTCCTCGTGGGGACTTATAGACACGGTCATTCTTTTTAGGACTCCCCGAGGCCGCTTCTCCTTATCTCAGGTTGCCTGGGTTGTTTGGCATGGCCCTGCCTTACTTCTCAGGTTAACCTGGATATCGTTTACTGGAAAGCCAGTCTTTTCATCCAGGCCTCTGCCTGTCAACGGGGTCCATCATTGACGTTATCTATAATCCACTCGTGAGCCTATCTCCCGAGTCGGTAACGTAGGGATTAATAATATCCACTGTTCGGTAGCTTTTATACTTTTTATTCGGTATCTCGTACAAGTACATAAGTCGTATCTAGCATAATTAATATAGTAATATAAAATATTTTAATTACAAAAAATTGTGAAATCCAAATGCTAGGCAAGTATAAATTTTTGTTACCATGATGAAAGGTGAAATTTGGAAAAAGGAAAATAGTAACCCAAAAATTATACTTGCCGAGCCCGTAATATTCATATGTAAGTCGCTATCTTGCAATTTAAGCATTGCTTCTCATAAGTTAAAAATGTACCTATTTAACGGGATCCCTCAAGCCCTCTGTAGCCAACATTACGGACCGAAAAACGAGGGAGAATTGTCCAGCGCTATTTTTCAACCGATTTCAATGTTTTTGGGCTTGTTGGAATTGTTAGGACTCGTCTTTCGTCATAAATAAAGCCGTATTTTCTAAAAAACGTAAAAAAATAAAATTGTTTAAAAATTCGCATTAATAATATTTAAACGCAAAACAAATCGAAAAATTGGGCTTCTTTATGACGAGGTGCCAGACCTAACGATTCCAACAAGCCCAAAAACATTGAAATCGGTTGAGAAATAGAGCCGTACCATTGTCCCGCGTTTCTGAGGTGGACGAAAACCAAAAATTTTTAGGAAGGCAGCTAGGCTTCCGCCCCTCTCGCGGCTCACGCTAACGTGTTCCCCCACTCCAGCATCGAAACTTACTGCGAAACTTTCCTCATATTTACGCTATTCCCCTATCTGTAGCTATACACATATAAATACCGCTAAAATAATGTTGAGAACATTTCATTTCGCCGATATAATGAAATTGCTAAAAATGCAATTATCATTTTGAAATAAAATTGTAGAAAAGGAGATTTCGTAATGCTTGAAATATAGGGCATACGGCGAAACGCGGGACAATGGTACAGTCGTATTTTTCAACAGAATTTGATGAGACTAGTAATATTTAAAGCCATTCTTCATGTAGATTTTCCTAAAGAGCTCGCATTTTCGATAAAGCTTATAGTTTTTCAGCTATGAACGTTTGAAGTTGCACGGCGCACAAATACATATTTCTTCTCTCGCGTAGATCAGCTGTTGCGCACGTCCATCTTCAATCGCTCATAACTGGAAAACTATAAGCTTTATCGAAAATGCGAGCTCTTTAGGACAATCTACATGAAGAACGGCTTCAGTTATGACTAGTCTCATTAAATTCTATTGAGAAATACGCCTGTATCATTGTCCCGCGATTCGCCGTATGCCCTATATTTCAAGCATTACGAAATCTCCTTTTCTACAATTTTATTTCAAATGATAATTGCATTTTGAGCAATTTCATTATATCGGCGAAATGAAATGTTCTCAACATTATTTTAGCGGTATTTATATGTGTATAGCTACAGATAGGGGAATAGCGTAAATATGAGGAAAGCTTCGCAGTAAGTTTCGATGCTGGAGTGGGGGAACACGTTAGCGTGAGCCGCGAGAGGGGTGGAAGCCTAGCTTTCTTCCTAAAAATTTTTGCTTTTCATCCACCTCAAAAACGCGGGACAATGGTACGGCTCTATTTCTCAACCGATTTCAATGTTTTTGGGCTTGTTGGAATCGTTAGGTCTGGCACCTCGTCATAAAGAAGCTCGATTTTTCGATTTGTTTTGCGTTTAAATAATATTAATGCGAATTTTTAAATAATTTTATTTTTTTCACGTTTTTTGGAAAATACGGCTTTATTTATGACAAAGTGCGAGTCCTAACGATTCCAACAAGCCCAAAAACATTGAAATCGGTTGAAAAATAGCGCTGGACAATTCTCCCTCATATTTCTTTCCGTAATATTGGCTACAGAGGGCTTGAGGGATCCCGTTAATACGATTGCATACAACGGGCCACCGGCAAGTATAATTTTTGTGTTACTATTTTCCTTTTTCCAAATTTTAACTTTCATCATGGTAACAAAAATGTATACTTGCCTAGCATTTGGATTTCACTATTTTTTTTAATTAAAATATTTTATATTACTATATTAATTATGCTAGATACGACTTATGTACTTGCCGTTCTTTCTTTATAATCGAAGCTTGTTTTTTGTGGGATCTTATAACGTTTTGTAAGAATATTGGAGTTCAAACTAATCAATTATTTTAACTAATTCAATCTAACAAAACATTTTCCAATATTCTCATCGTTCCATAATGTAAAGTTCCAATTCCAAATATTAATTTATTATTCTATTAAATAAAATACAAAATATTACAATGATGAATTCTTATCATAGTTACACTTTTAAAGGCTTTTAACATAGTATTCACAATAACTGTTTGAATTATATTTCCAACATTTTATACCCAAAATCACCTTAAAGCCTTTCGCTTTCAAGAATATGCTTCTAAATTTACCTCTAAATCCACCTTTTTCTTAGATGTTACTCTCACTATCAACTTTCATTTTGGCTCTTTCTCTGGTAAACTAGTGCCATTTATTTTTTCTTTTGATTAATATAAACTGTAAAATATATACCAGTTAATACAATGGAAGCCTATGTTTTTTAAGTGTACTGCTTTCAGTTTCCTGAAGTTACACACTGTATGCTCTATTACATGTAAAATATTGAAATAATGAATTCCTTTCATATTTACACATCTACAAGATTTTATTATAATTTTCATCAACTATATGAGTTCTAAATCCAAAATTGTATGCCCAAAATCACCTGCAAATCCTTCCCTCTCAAGGATTTTCTTATGAATTGACTCATTTTTCCACCTTTTACTTAGCTGTCACTCTCAATATCAACTTTGCATTATGGCACTTTCTCCAGCACATTAGTACCATTTATATTTTCCTTTCATTAATATAAACTAGGAAATACACCAACTCCTGCAATGGATGACTCTCTTCTTTAGATTTATAGTTTTCAGCTTCCTAAATTTATTCACTGTATGCCCCATCACATGTAAAATATTGCAATCATGAATTCTTTTCATATTTACAGATCCACATGATTTTGTTATAATTTTCATCAGCTATGTGATTTTTAATTCCAAAATTGTATACTAAAAATCATCTACAAGCCCTTCACTTTTAAGGATTTGCTTGGAAATTCATCCCTTTTTCTTAACTGTTACTTTCAATATCAACTATGAATCAAGGATTTTTTTCAAACAAACTAGTGCCATTTGTATTTTCTTTTCATCAATATAAACTAGAAAATATACAAATTAATCCAATGGAAGCCTCTATTTTAGATATACTGCTTTTATTTTCCCAAATTTATTCACTGTATTATGTATCGCATGGAAAATATTAAAATGATTACTTCATTTCATTGTTTCACTTCTAGATGATGTTTTCAATATACTTATTATTTAATTGACTTATATATTTCAAAAAGTTTATGCCCAAAATCACCTGCAAGTCTTTGATTATCAAGAATTGGCCTCCAAATTTGTTAATTTCTCTACCTTTTCCTTAGATCTAACTCTCACCATTATCTTTGCATTATGGCTCTTACTATGGTAAACTGATATCATTTCTGATTTCTTATATTTAATATTACAGCTCAAGCCTGCACAATGACACTATATACACGTTATTATAATTCAATCTGAAATAAAATCTCACTAAGTTCCAAAAAATATATTATATATTATATTATAAAACTCAATGTTAAACTTATAAGAAATTAAATAATTTTTTTGCAGATAATAATAATTTCTTTCTGCTCTGATTAGGGAAGCGTAGATAAATATTTGGTTTTAATACTTGTTTTATATTATAATTGAATATTAAGTAACGATTAGCAAATAATCATCTACTTTTCTTTAATTGTAGTAATAAGAAAGTTTTATTGTCTCCTGGATAATTGTTTGTATATATTATATAACTTATCCGACAGTTAAATTCCACATCAGTTTAAAGAAAAAACAGTTAAACATGCATTTTGTTAATGATTTCAACACCTGGAAGTTTAGCATATGATTTTCAAATACCTTAACAATTTCTTGCAATTAATATGCTCCTGATAATCACTGATGCACATAAATGTTGAAAGTATACATCTTTTTCGCACAGTGTTGAATATATGTAAATATTAATTTTACTTCATCCAGTCTGCTCTATCCTCAACAATTCAAATAGAAATATTCTATCTTGATTTATCTCAAAAAGACATTTCATAAAGTACCACAAAGTATACTAACATCCTGTATTATAAAATATAATGTTATACTTATCTAATAATTGTCAACTCCTTATGTCATTATTATTCGAATATATTTGTCATTTTAAAAATTAAACTCATTCACTAACATAATAATAAACATTCTCACTGCATTAAATATACATAACCTTACATTACTATTGACAGTTAACAAGTCGCCGGATTAGTTATATCGATTACATCGATTTATTTGCAAGTTCACAACTATAGTTTCGTCGTTGAGTATAGTTTGTTGGAAACGATGTGAAAATGACGTCACTTTCCTTAGCGGCCAACTTTAGCCCGAGAAATACAGAATCAGCCTGGGACATCCACTAGGGAAGAAAGAAGGGAGAAGAATTTCAACTTCGGCATATATATAGCTAACAGAGTATGAGATCTCTGGATTACGTGAACCGACTTTAATGTTTATAGGCTCAAATGAAAGGTTTTTCGAAACCATTTTAAACAAATCTTTACTTAAATCATGACAATCGATCATTCATAGAAATAAATCGGTTTGAAAATTGGGACGGCAAAACTTGCTGTATAAGTACACGATAGTGCTCGGCGGTATAGACATGTCATTTTCTACTTTTATATGTACTTTCCGTCGGGACACTAACGTGTCTCTTGATACGTAACGGGGAACTTCGTTACAATCATTAAGGTTCATTTTCATATAATTATAGTGAAAATCGTATAAACAAATTTTTGAAATATCTAATATTGACATACCAACGTAAATGGGCTTATTAATCGTTACAAATAATTTACTCATTTTAATCGCTATTAAGTTTTTATTAAAAATAACTCTACTATGAAAATTAGGTTTTGAAATATATGAATTAGCACCATAACGACCGTCCCATTCTGTACAAAATTTTACATCCACATGATTTCGAACATTTTCCATTGTTTTGCCAAAAATGGCATTATTCATTAATTTACATAACTTTTTTTCAAAATCATTATTACCTTTTACACGTAATTCCGTGTTTAATTCAATGTAAACGCGTAACCATTCCTTTTGCTTAAATTGTAAAATACGATGTATTTTATCCAGTTGAAGACCATGTTTTAAGCATGTTTTCAACATTCTAATGTGTATAACATATCTTTTCTTATCGTATAACGTTGTTCAAAGCTTTTTATGTTTACTATTTAACGGTGAAAAATCATGAGTAGGACAAAATGGTAAATCTATACGAGAATCATGAATACTTTGTGGATACTTCAAATCGACTTCTAATATATAACCTAATGTAGAATTTGTATATGTTATCGACATCAAAATTCTCAAAATTATCAACCCATTTGAATTCCGCATGTGGTAATGATTGTAATATTGTCCATCCATATAAATTATTAACATCAAAATACATGAAATAAACATCAACCTACATAGGATCATAAAGATCATGCATATACTTATTATTTGCCACAGAATGTCTCTTACAACATTGACTAATACCACCTCGTATACCTCGCTCAATAAACATTACCTTATCAATAACTGTTAATAGTTCTAGTTTAATATTTGTAAACTTTAACATTGCATCCCAGGTAAAACTCGGAAGAGTAAAATAATAAGCAGGATCTAATCCATAACTTCATAAACAGTTCATTCTAAAAATTTGAAATATATCGGCTAATAGAAGAACATCAGTTTTTAAATAGAGATCACTATATTCACCTAAATTTTTAATGTTAACAATTTTCCATACTTTTTTCCCATGTTCATATTCCTCTAATGTTATATCCCACAAAAAACAAGCTTCGCTTGTAAAAAAAAGACGGCAAGTACATAAGTCGTATCTAGCATGATTAATACAGTAATATAAAATATTGTAATTAAAAACAATAGTGAAATTTAAATGTTAGGCAAGACTAAATTTTTACCAAGACGTAAGTTAAAACTTGGAAAAAAAAATAGTAACACAAAAGTTACTTACCGGTGGCTCGTTGTATGCAATTGTATTAAATAGCCACATTTTTAACTTACCAGAAGCAACGCTTATATTACAACATAGCAACTTATACAAGAATATTACGGGCCCGGCAAGTAATTTTTGTGGTACTATTTTTTTTCCAAGTTTTAACTTACGCCATGGTAAAAAATTATACTTACCTAACATTTGGATTTCACTTTTTTTTGTAATTAAAATATTTTATATTACTGTAATAATCATGCTAGAGACGACTTATGTACTTGCCGTCCTTTTTTTACAAGCAAAGCTTGTTTTTTGTGGGATATTTTAACGTTTTGTAAGAATATAGGAATTAAAACTAAACAATTGTGTTAACTAATTCAATCTAACAAAACATTTTCCAATATTCTCATGGTAACCGGACATCTGACCTACAAAAATTTCGGTTTGAGGTTTAATCGCTATATACAGCATGTATATGACCTAAATATAACTAGACTCGTACATATGTACAATGACCGGCAGAAATGGCGTCCCTTGATGCGTTTAGGAACCGCATTTTAGGATCCTTCACTTTATACTCTATTCTGCTAGGCGGTGATAGGGGAATGGAACGCGATAACTATATAGTAATTCGTCTATCTCGCTCTAAATGCGTGAGTGCGAGAGAGAGAGAGAGAGAGAGAGAGAGAGCTTTATAAGGCATAGCACGGCAAGCCAGGCGTCCCAAGACTTATTTCTATTTGTGCCATTGCCTATGGCTATCTCTCTCGCTCGGTAATAATCATTCGTCCGTCCTTGTTTGGGTCAGTTCTACGCCAATGGATACTCTCTGAAGAAGATTCTCTCAGACGACCATTGAAGACTGCGATTACAGCGGGGATTTTAAAATAATGTGCACCTGTCACTGTCTAACGTCAGTATTAAAAATTATTGTCACTTACACCGTTTGGTGCAATTAACATTATAAGTCTGGATTATTATATGATATTCTGTAATTCATATATATATATATATATATATATTTGTTAATTTACTTTTAATTTTTTAAACCAATAAGCTATTGTCATTATAGAAGAACCTCATTTAAATATAAGAATATACTGGTTTCCAGTTATGTAAATTTTTTTGTAAATATGACATAATTTTAATTAATAAAATTCACTAATTTAATAATCAGACTAAGAAGAGTTATTTCTTTCAAATTTTTACATATATAAAATAATATCATAAACTCGCACAACTAATTATTATTATGGAAATATTTTTATAATCGTTACACATTGATAATAATATATCTGAGTATCATTCAATTTAAAATAACATTTACATTGAAGAAATCTTAATTAATGGTCATGAAGAGTTCGTGGCTCAGTGGCTAGGTCGCTTGCTTCGAAGATTAGTTCAAGCCCTTTTGTCGGTGGTTCATATCCCGCTGGAGATCTTTTTTTTTCGTTTTACAAGCATTAGTATTTCTTTTTGTAATTTTATGGAAACATTGCTACTGCTTCCAAAGAATCCAAAAAATTACAAAAAAAAAGATAGTAATGCTTGTAAAACCAAAAAAAAAATCTCCCGTGGGATTTGAACCACCGACAAAAGGGCTTGAACAAATCTAAGAGGCAAGCGACCTACCCACTGAGCCACGAACTCATCATGATCATTGATCAAGATTTCTTCAATGTAAATGTTATTTTATATTGAAGGATATTCAGATATATTATTATCAATTTGTAACGATTATAAAAATATTTCCATAATAATAATTAGTTGTGTGAGTTTAGGATATTATTTTATATATGTCAAAATTTGAAAGAAATAACTCTTCTTAGTCTGATTAATAAATGAGTGAATTTTATTAATTGAAATTATGTTATATTTACAAGAAAAGTTACATAAGTGGAAACCAGTATATTCTTATACTTAAATAAGGTTTTTCTATAATGACAATAACTTATTGGTTTAAAAAATTAAAAGTAAATTAACAAATATATATATATATATATATATGATACAGAGCTGTTAGAGAAGTACGATTGACTCAAATTTTGATATTTTTGTGTGTGTGTGAGTTGTATAGTGCCTCTAGGCACTAAGCGATATATATTTTATCAGTGCTTGTTTTTTCTGCAAAAGTTTAAAAAGTTTATTAAAATTTTATGTAGTCGTTACCTGTGGCATTATGTATATTTAATTTTGATATTGTACGAGACATTATATTTACTTCAGTAATATATTATACTTATTCTTTGAAGCCTATATTAATTCTTCATTATATCCTAACATGTGTTAGTAGATTTTCTTTCAACAGAAATCTCAATTCAATCATAGTTCAACCAGTCAGTTTTGTACAATTCAAGCCACATAAACTATATTAAACATGGTCGCTCAACTGAGACTTAACTAAGTTTTTGATTGAAAAGAAAGCTACTATTACATAAATAGCCCATATTAGCCCCGGGATTCATAAACAAAACTTAAGCTAAAGTTCAAGCTTAAGACGGGTAAAATCTATAGTCTACGTAACACATCTTATAGGTTTCAAGGTGAGCTTGAACTCAAGTTCTGTTTATGCATCCCGGCCTAGATTATTATAGGCGCATTCACGGAGCATACTTTTAGCACTGCAAACGCTACTGCGCATAGAAAAATGATTGAAATGTGTGTGCACAGTAGCGTTGATAGCGTCTCCGTGAACGTGCCCTAAACATCAACACAATCGGACATAAATATACAGTTTGTGTGACATGCAATATACCATTTGTGTCCGATTGTATCGATTTGTAGGCTTATTGAGTAAAGCACTCTATATTCTTTTAAAATTCGATTTATTTTACGATTAACTTTTGAAAAATAATATATAATCGAATAATCGAAGCTCAAAATAATTGGACAAGTAATCGATTAATAATCGAGACCTCAATTTAATCGTCCACAATCGCCAATCCCTACCTGTGGGGCCCAGGCTTTCCATCTCCGAACCTTGAGGGCCGAGTGGAGGGGCACCTCTATCCTCTGCCCGAATGTCCGGACTACTATTTTTTGCGCATTGCGCTCGAGCTCTCTGGCGCTGGGATCGTCTAGGACTTTCCCAGCCCAGTTCACGGAGGCAATGCGCTTCTGGGTGGCTATGACGGGCCTCTGCCGTCTAGCCCGCGGTTTGGGTGTTGATGGTGGTTGTGTTGGTGCCGGTTTCTCCGCCGTCTCTTCCGGGAGATTGAGGCCGAACAACCGCCGGAAATCTGACTTCTCCTGGGGAGCGTGTAGCTCGAGGACATCGTCCCCTTCGTCCTCATATCCTACGCCCAAAAGGTTGGCCCATGGATAGTCCGCCATGAATTGAACGCTACACCAAAAAGAGCAGATGATGAGTACGAAGACTCAGTAAGTACCTTCTGGAGTTTTGGTGGAAGAGAAGACATGGCGGAAATCGGAAGTGTTCCAGTAGATTGGAACAGGAAACAAGGCGACCTGAAGAGTCCCAGGACGCACAAGAAAGGAGGTGGTAACCTGAAGAATCCCAGGAAACCAGGAGAAAGAATAAGCTACCTGAAGAGTCCCAGGATGCCGGATAGCAAGGTAAAGACAGACCCTGATAAGACCCGAAAACGAGGGATAAGACGGGAGTTTGCAAAGTTGCGAGAGACTCCGTTGAATCTCTTTTCTCGCGGTTTTGATTATGGCTACGCGAGCTACCCCGTCCACCCCAGGGACTAGTTTAAGAATCCGCCCCAAAGTTCACATGCGAGGGGGGTTTTTGGGTACTTTAATGAGAACTAAATCTCCCTCCCCAAATTCCGAGTTTGGGTTCTGCCATTTTGGCCTATTCTGCAGCGTGTGGAGATATTCGGAAGACCAATTTTTCCAGAATGTTTCGGTGATTCTGGCAACGGTTTGCCAACGGTTTAATGATGATTCGCGTAAATCCAATGTGGAAAGTTCAGAGGGAGCATTTAGCGCCCGACCTGACAAGAAATGCCCCGGAGTGAGGACGTTTAACGATTCGGGATCATCATGTAGCCGCGAGATAGGTCGTGAATTGAGACAGGCCTCAATTTTGTTCAGTAGAGTCGTCATTTCCTCGAAATTAGGCACAAAAACTCCGATGGAGCGTTTCAGGTGGTGCTTCATACTTTTTACAGCACTTTCCCAATGACCGCCCCAGTGAGGAGTAGCGACCGGGATGAACTTTCACTCGATTTCACTGAGGGAATCGGTATTCTGAGCGCGGGCGGCTTCTAGTGAGCATTGGTAGGCGCGTTTTAGATCAGCGTCTGCTCCTTGAAAATTCAGGCCGTTGTCTGAGTATAAGACGGCGGGTTTGCCACGACGAGATATAAAACGAGATGGCGCGGCGAGGAAGACCTCGGTATCCAATCGAGAAAAGAGTTCCAAATGAACTGCATGGGTAGATAGACATACGAATACCGCCACGTAACATTTCATGGATTTTGCATTGCGACCGTGATGCAATTTCACCATGAATGGCCCAGCATAGTCTACTCCGGCGTGTTCGAAAGTGAAACTGCGAGAAACCCGAGCGGCAGGAAGTGAACCCATAAGATGGCTACCGAGTATAGCGCGTTTGCGAACACACGTGATGCATTTGTGAACGCATGATTTTACTAGATTCCGCGCATTCACGACCTAAAACCTTTGTCGCAACGTGGACAAAGTTAATTGTAGTCCCCCGTGAAGTGTATCTAGGTGAGTTTGCCTAATGAGTATGGCAGTTAAGTGACAGTCCGGTAGAATATAGGGTGTTTCGTTGGTTCAGAAATTTCGGCGTTCCGTAGCTGCCCCTCTATTCTTAAGATTCCTTGTGAATCAATTACAGGGTATAAGGAAAGAAGCTTTGATCGCGACGGTATACATAACCCATGATTCAAGGCTGAAAGCTCGTTTGCGAAATCTGTTCGTTGAACAACCTTTACTAAGGCTTCAATAGAGCTGTGAATTTCCGATGCAGATAGGAGAGAGTCCTCCCATTGGCCGGTTTTCCTGGTCCGCTGGACAAATCGAAGAGCATAGGCCATAACTCGGACCATTTTAGACCAAGACGAAAACTTATCAAAAAACTAACACTGACATGTGCCTAGTTGAGCGATTAAGGCTACCTTCCGACTTTCTTCCACGGTTTCGAAAACCTGAACAGAATTTGCGGTTTGCTCACGGAGAAAGGCAGGCCTATGCCACCAGAGTGAATCCTCTGATAACTGTTGAGCACTGGTTCCTCTCGAGCACAAATCCGCAGGATTCAACTTAGTAGGTACATAATGCAAGCTGGCTTCAGATAGATGCGTTTGGATATATGAAACGCGATAGGCCACAAACGTCTTCCAATGTACGGGTTGCTTTGCTATCCAAGCTAACGCGACCTGCGAATCCGAGTAACACCGAATCGCATCACAATTCCCGACCAAGCTTGCCTTGACGTGAACCAACAACTTGACTAGAAGTGCGGCTGCAACCAACTCCAACCGGGGTATTGAAATGGCCTTAATCGGCGCGACCTTTGTTTTGAACATTACCAAATGTACTGAACGACGACCGTCATCATCCTTGAGGCATTCGTAAACGACAGCACCGTAGGCTAACTCCGATGCATCGCAAAATCCTATTAATTCACGTTTTCTAGTATTGGGTGATCGCCCGGTCCACCGTGGAATGCGCAGATATTGTAGGTCTCGGAGCTGCTCATAGCACTTGAGCCACTTTGACTGAACAGGCTCAGGAATCTCTTCATCTCAAGACAGTTTTAGTGGCCAGGTGCATTGCATTAACTGCTTTAGAATAATGACTATTGGAGAGATCCATCCCAATGGATCAAAGATCTTAGCATTCTCTGATAAGAGGATGCGTTTGGTGACTACATTAATAGACAAAGTAGAAACACGGAAACGGAAGCTATCATCCCTGTGATCCCAATATATGCCCAAGAATTTACTTGATCCAGTAGGATCCTCAAAAAAAGAGTGCGGCTCGGAAGGTTCAAGCGGGGAAGTCCCCGGTTGATTGAATGCCCATTTGCTCAAGGAGAAGCCCCCTTTCGCCAGTAGAGCGATAAGTTGGTCCATGACCGACCTGAATTACTTTAAGTCATGGGCCCCGAAAAGTATATCATCTACATATGTAAAATTTAACAAAAACATTCTGCGCGAGAGGGAAGTTAGATCCGTCCTTGGAAGCTAATTCGCGCAAAACTCGCGAGGATAGAAAAGGTGCCGGTCCAGTACCGTAGGTCACCGTGTTGAGTTCGAAAGCCTGAAGTTCACCAGAATCAGTCTTCCAAAAAATGTTCTGATATTTGAGGTCCTCAGGACGCACAAGAATCTGTCTAAATATTTTAACAATATCCGTCACGCCTACATATCGAAAGGAACGCCAATTCATTAGGATCCGCGTGATGTCCTGTTGGAGCTTGGGTCCAATGAATAAAGTTTCATTAAGCGAAGCGCCAGTAGAGGTTTTAGAAGATGCGTTAAACACAACGCGAATCTTTGTCTTCTGGTTCTCGGTCTTAAACACTGCATGATGAGGAAGGAAGACGCGAAAATCAGAGTTCATAGGCACAGGAGACATATGTCCCAACAAGAGATACTCCTGTAAAAATTGAGAAGAACATTCAGCTTGTTCTGGAAAGGTTTCCAACTTCCGAAGTATTCGTGATAAGGTTTTCTCTGCTACCCGAGAGGAAGAACCTAAACTATGCTTCTCGATGTCGGATCGAAAAGGTAAAGCAACGACAAAACGACCTGAGGAGGTGCGTGATACCGTATCCACAAAATGTTGCTCACAGAGGGAGTTCTCTGTGGACATGGGTTTGATCTCAGAACTTCTTCCAGTTCCCAGAAGTCGCGAAGAGTGCTTTCTAATTCAAAGCAATGATGAACCGTGAGACTATGAGAGTGACCAGTCTTAGGTAAGACCCCAGCTACGATCCACCCGAAAATAATCCGCTGGGCAAGCAAAGAATGATCAGGAGAATGCATGTACGGGTCTTCTATCAACGCAGCAAGGTAATCTGCACCAAGGAGCACACTAATTGGAGCCTTGGTTGGAGCAAAATTATCAGCAAGATCAATTTCGCTAAGTGCTGGAAAAGACGACGGAGAATAAATCGGAGGTATATATTGAGTAATCTTTGGTAAGATTAATGCAGTTACATCTAACGAAACACCGTGTCTTGAGAGAGAATGAAGAGTAATCTGTACCTCTGCTCGCACATTTTGAGACGAATTCACCGGTACGCCGTGAATGGTAGCGTTGATACGTTTTCGCGGTACTCGTAACTGCTGAGCTAAGTTTTCTGAGATAAAGGAAGTTTCTGAGCCCGGGTCAACTAAACCGCGGACTATAACACGAGAACCGTCAGGAGCATCAATCCGGGCAGAGAACGTAGCCAATAGAACCGACCGTGTATCGGTAACGCTGAGATGCGTTTTAGAATTCGAGCTAGAGGGTTCGGGCTCGGAAGCGGAGTGGGTCGCGGGGTTAGTCCCCCGTGACTTGCTCCCCTCGGTGCCAGATTTGTCAAAATGCTGTAAAGTATGATGCATTTTACTACATTTCCTGCATCGTGACGAAGAAGAACAATTGGTGCAACTGTGCCCGGGCCTCAGACAGTTGATGCTGATATTATGTGAAAATGCAAACTTTGAACGAGTCTGAGGGGTCAATGCAAGATAGTCCTTGCACTGATACAAGAGATGGTTATTACCACAGTGAGCGCAACCAGTACTATTCACACTAGTAGCGTGTGACTTCAAGGATTTCCCAGATTCCTTCTTGGAAGTCTTAGGTTTGGTACCTATGGATTGTAAAGAGTTAATGTGACGTGTTAAAAACTCAGAAAATTGAATGAAGGTGGGGTAATCTTTGCTGTCTCCCAGATACATCTCCCAGGCCAAGCGAAGGGTGTCGTCCAGTTTATTCTTCAGCGAGTGAACAATGATGGTATCCCATTGGTCGACGCCGTACCCCATAGTAGAGCAACCGTGACAGAGTCCTTAACTTCTTTCAGTACCTTAAAGTTTTCACCCCGTAGCTTTGGTACTTGAGAAATCTGAGCTAAGAACGTATCCATGATCATCCGTTTGTCCGTATACCTAGCTAATAGAGTGTCCCATGCTATCTCATAGTTCTCGGAGGTGATCGCTAAAGATTTAATGACTGTTGCCGCTTCTCCTTGCAAACAGGATTTTAGATAATGGAACTTGTCCCGCCCGGAGTCCTGTTCTTTTTCGTGAATAATGGAACTGAACGTTTCATAAAAGTTGTTGCATTCTAGATAATCACCGGAAAACTTCGGTAAATCGATAATTGGAAGCCTAATGTGGTTTATTTCCCCTGAAGGCGCAGTGGGACCTGATGCAGACATTGCACAACTGCATCGAAGTGTATCTAGATGTCCTAGCATAAATTCTTCCGCGTCACTATGGGCATCAAGGGCCGCTTCATACCAACTTTCGGTCACGTACTCAATTTTAGCTAATTCGGCCGGTTTAGTGTGAGTAGTGATCTTAACGTGAGTTTTATGCAACACCTTAAGCCACTTCTCTACGGCGGCAAGCCTATCCTCCAAGAATGTAATGGTGAAGTTGTTGACTCCACGCGTCTTGATGTTAACAACCAACCGAACGAATTCATCCCGAATCATGGGTACGTAATTGATCGATTCTAATAATTCCCCTGAGCTAGTCATTTTGAAATTTTATCTCAGAACAAAACCACACCTTAAACACAGTCCGGAACTCTGACTTAGGAAGACTAATGCACTTCAAACGTTTTTTGCCGGATATCCGGCTCGAAGGACCAAAAATATGTGCGAAACAGCGTCCAAGTAAGCTCCAAACCTGTGGTCAGAAGGGAAGGGTTTTTCTCTAAATAAAATGTTCAAAGACAATTTAAGAGGGAAAAGGCGTCTTTATTTGAATAAATAAAATGTACAAAATATATATACAAAAGACCGCGAGACTTAAATATATAGAATTACTAGGGAATTTGCTCCTGTCAAATTCTAGGGAATTACTTTCGCAGAAGATTTCCAAGAACTTTAGGAACTAAAATTCCCTAGGAAGTTACGCGGACTACAAAGCTTCCTCACCGGACAATTTCCCTGGGATATTCCCCAAAAAATCCCCAGTCACAGGAAGAAGGAAGGGTGGAGAAGTGGTTTAAGGAAGGGGTAGTCCCCTTACCCCGCAGCATCCTTCTCCACGAGCTCTAGTGGCTCCGAGCCACCCCAACCCATAGGGTGAAGTTACCCCTCCCTACTACACGACTCTTGCGAGAGCCCTGTACTGTTAGGGTAGGAACACTGGGTTCGAGTAAGCCCTCGGAGGCAGTGTGGGAGGGGAAGGAGAGGGTGGATTTCTCCCGGGCAGTCCCGGCAGAAGTCTCCCTTAGGAGGGAGGAGAGTGCCGCAGAGGGGTAGTCCCCTCTTTGTAGGCGGTGGGTTATTGGGTGATACTTACCAAATTAGTCGACCCGTCGTGTTCGCCAGTGGAGGCGCTCGTTTGTTGGCCAGCGGAGGCGTTGCCGTTGAGGCGTCAAAAATTGCCGTGTAGGCGGTGGTGCCGGAAGGCGAGAAAAAGCTGCTCTGATGCTGCGGCTGCTGGAGCTGGTGAGCGGTTTGGGCTGCGATGGTTCCTTATCAAGTACCCATCTATATAATTCCGCGGCACGAAACTTGCCAGCGAGAGAGCTGCTCGTGGCGCTGGCCACCTAGTGGCCAGGCGCGCATGTCGTGCCGCTGCCGCGACGTGCCAGGGCTAGTTGACGCGCAAGCGCGCTGCGGCGTGAGATAGAGTGAGACAGAGTGAGCAGCTAGACGCTGGCGTTCTAGCCGTCACCCTGAGCGCAAGAGAGAAAGTGAGATATAGCAGAAAAATGCAGAATCTATTTCTCAACATTCTCCGCTCCCCTCGATTTCGAACAACGGCTGTAAAATATCAACAAATGGCCTAAAATGATATAACATAACAGCTTTGGCAGCATCAATAGTTACTTCTAGAAATATTAGTTTTTAACCTGAGAGTATAAACAGTAATTTGGCATTCATTTTCAATATATTCCTAACTTGAATTGTATCCACTGTGAATTCAAAAAGTGCTCTCCCATAGTCTTACATTGTTTAAATTACATTCCTGAAAGTACTCTAAAACATACAAAATTTAATTATTGGTTATAATTAATACAAAGTGGATATTCTCTTAATTTCTATTGAAAATACCTTGATCACTTTAATTGATAATTGACACTTCCATGGTTAAAGTTCAATTATTTCTATTTGACATTTTAAGCATCTTATTAACAGAAGGGAATCAAAACATTCATTTTGAATGATTATTTATCTGCACCATGCGACTGAGATCATTTAGTGCTGCAATAATTGAATAATTTAGTTTTGATGGTTTACATGTTCTAACCATAGCTTGCATAGTCTAAATTCAATATGTTATTATTTGCTGTATAGTTTTCCCTTTATTATCTGTAGCTAGATATTTAAGTCTTAATGTTTTTAAAAGCGTTACATTACAAGTTTGCACAATATGTCTGTAGGCCTGTGTTTTATTACTCCATTGCAAAACTAGTGTAATTAATTAAAATAGTAATTACATTCTTCTCCTTCGTAGCATCAAATACAGGATATACAATATTCAACAAGTATTATCTTTACAGCATCAGCATATATGTTCATTGACTAATCATTTTTCCATTTCCAAGAAATTATTCTTCGCTAAACAAAAAGTAGACCATTTGAAATTTAATATATAAATAAAATGAATCTAGAGTTTTCTCTACAATGACATGAATTTCATGGCATTCTTTCTTTATGTATAATAATACATTGTTGAAGCATTACAAAAATAAGGTGCTTGTGGGCTTATAAGTGAAATTAAATATTTAAATATACTATTAAACTTTAGACTTTATGCATCCTTTCCATCCTCATTAATAAATGGTTCAATTTTTTTCAATTTATGCAGGTTAAAGCTAATATCAAAACAATCTGAAACAAATATATAACAAAGTATCAAATTTCTTTTAGATTATTAATATTTATTTAAATAAGAAAACAATTATACTTATCTGATATTATTTAGCCATTATCTCCCCAATCAAAACAATAACCTACAAGTCACCTGTCACTCTGTTATATATAGTTTCTCTACATTATCAGTCACTGTTATATAAACATTTATTGATGTGCAGTGTGCACTGAGTTTACATTTATGTTTCAACTTATCTCCACCAGAGGCGCGTGTACAATGACCGGCAGAAATGGCGTCCCTTGATGCGTTTAGGAACTGCGTTTTAGGATCCTTCACTTTATACTCTATTCTGCTAGGCGGAGATAGGGAAATGGAACGCGATAACTATATAGTAATTCGTCTATCTCGCTCTAAATGCGTGAGTGCGAGAGAGAGAGAGAGAGAGCTTTATAAGGCATAGCACGGCAAGCCAGGCGTCCCAAGACTTATTTCTATCTGTGCCATTGCCTATGTCTATCTCTCTCGATCGGTAAGAATCATTCGTCCGTCCTTGTTTAGGTCAGTTCTACGCCAATGGATACTCTCTAAAGATTTTCTCAGGCGACACCATTGAAGATTGCGATTACAGCGGGGATTTTAAAATAATGTGCACCTGTCACTGTCAAACGTCAGTATGAAAAATTATTGTCACTTACAGCGTTTGGTGCAATTAACATTATAAGTCTGGATTATTATATGATATTCTGTAATCCACATATATATATATATATATATATATTCTCCTATTATACAAAACAAAACTGAGTAATTTCTTTTCATTTTTGTTTAATAATGATTATGCCACTATTGCTCTTGAAACTTTGAAAATTATAATATCTTGGTAGTTTATCAATACTGATATAACTTTAAAGTTTGTCTTAAATCGAGTTTTATTTTTAATAAGTGTGAAAATATTAAGCGTTTATCTCAAAATGCTTAAATCTTATTTGTGCTATTATTGCGACCACTGAGAAACTTAACGAAATAAAATTAACATATTTTTTTTTAATTAATAATTAAAAATCTAACATATTTGCCATTCCTCATATGGGCGAGTGCTTAAAAAGAGGAGCTCATTGAGATGCTCACTAGATAATCTGTTTCTTTGATCAGTTTTTATTAGTCCTGCTTTTGAAAAAAGTCTCTCACTAGATACTGAAGTGCCAACAAGGCTACAGTATTTTAAACCTAAATTATATAATAATGGAAAATTACGTTTTTGGTCGTTCCAATATTGCATTGGATTTTCTTTGCGTTCGATTATAGGCTGACTTAAAAATCTACTTATTTCTTCAGAAATTTTGCTATTAAAATTACCTGATAATTGATGTTTTGTAAGTCTATCATGATGTTTCCAAAGTTCAGAGGTAACACTCGTACTAATAATAGCTTGTTCATTCGTTTCTATAACTGGAGGTACAATGTTTTCCTTATTTCCTTGCGCACAAATTTCTTTTACTGTTGCAGAGACGTTCAAAGGTTGTTTGAAATATTTTTTCTTAAACCTTGGATCTAAAAAAGTTGACAATGCCGAAACAGTTTTATTTTCTATGACACTAAGTCTGTTATCTGTAGTACGTAATAAATGATTTTTAAAGTCATTGCCCAAGGATGTTTTCAGTGTTAATTCTTCAATATTAGTCCTTATGCAACTAACAAGCGGAATAATTAAACTACAAGTAGGATAAGAATCTCCACTAATTTCTTTTGTCGCTAATTCAAGAATATTCAATATAGACAACACATCCTTCAAAATTTTAACCTCTTCTCTTGATAACATCAATGGTGGATCACATCTCGAATCATACTCGTCATTAGATATCACAGAATAAACATATTGCTCCAATTGAATGAAACGATCAATCATATATAGCGTAGAGTTCCATCTAACTGTACAGTCCAAAATTAATTTTAGATTTTTATCACCTAAGTTTGCTTGAACATTTTTCAATGCATTAGCAGCTTTTGTACTTCTTCGAAAAAAAACTACAAGATTTCGAACTTTAGTAATGATTATCTGTAAATCTGGTAAAAGCTTCATAGTGTCAGGCAGCAATAAAGCTAATTGATGAGCAAAACAGGGTATGTGTTTAACGATTCCAAATGTATCAATAATTGATTTTTTTACATTTGCTCCGCAATCACTTACAACAGCTGTAATTTTTGTAAAATCCAATTGAAATTCTTTTAAAGTCATTTTCAACTTGTGTAAAATGTAATCAGCCGTATGATTTTCGTCTAAAGGAATAGCACCCAGACATCCTTTTTTCATTTTCAGATCTTTATCCGAAATATAATGGACTGTTATTCCCAAATAACTTTCCTGACTCACATCATCCCATATATCACAAGTGAGTGAAACGTAAGATACATTTTTTAGTACTTCAATAAATGTTTGTTTCATTGTGATATAACGGCTTTCTATTAATCGAGTTATGGTCCTAACACTAGGCGGAGCATATAAGGGTGCAACTGTTTTCATTAATGCTCGAAATCCAGTTTTTTCTACAGTAGATAATGGTAACAAATCAACAGCAATCATGTAAAGGATTGAAGAAGTCACTTTATCGTTCATTTTGCCATTTTCTATAAATGAAAGAAACCATCTTTTATCAATCGGCAGTCTATAAAAACATGACCAATCATGACTAACCTTTATAGGATAAAATATTGCTGAAACCATCGTTAATTTTTTGCAGATTGTCCTGTGAAAATCAAAATACTGAAATAGAATACTATACCTTATTGTTTCTCAAAAGTATTTAAAAAACTAATTTTTATATGTATTTACCCGTTTAGCAATAGAAACGTCTTCAGATAAAACATTGTTATTCTTACATTTATGCTTCTGAGTCTCTTTAACCAATATTGGAAATAATGTTGAATGGTTTCCAAGTAGATGTTGCCGCATATTTGTAGTATTTTTATTATGCTTATACGTTTTTTTACACAACTTACACACTGCTTCAGAATCAGACTTCATGGTAAAATATTCTTTAACTGACGTACTTGATAAGCTTGTGTGCGTGCTACTAAAAGTGAAATAAATTATTCTTACATGAAAAGTTCTTTTTATATTTAATAACTCAGAAAAAATGGCCAACCATGTGTTTTTTTCTGAAATAAATATTCTAGGGCAGCCTGTATTTATTCCAGAACTTGTGGAAGACATATGATCATCGTGATTATTATTTTCATTGTCCATGTCACTAAAATCTGCAAAATACATTCATACATATTTTTTCTTATTTTCTTTAGGTTTACTTTACAGGTTATGTTTGGATAAAAGAAGATAACTGCAAAACTGATATTATATCATATTAACATTTAAAGCCATAAAATCATGTTACACAACACTTACCATCTGCATCATCACTATTCTCAGTCATTTTTAACAATAGTAGTAATTTATTTGTAAGATTATCCAATAAATATCCTGTATTTGATTCACAGTTTCAACCGTTACCAACTGTTACCAGTTTAAATATTTAAAATTTCGTTCATATTTTAAACCGATGAGTTGACGTTGAGGGGCCAGTTTTGGTTGATGGGACCATAAAGGCCTGTTTATACATTCAAAAAAATACACTGTAGAGAAGTGCGTTCGGAAAATCGTTACTTGAAGTTATATAGCACGATTCAGTTTACCCTACCTGAAGTTAGCGTTTTTCTGCAAAAATGTCTTTCGGCCAAAATAACTTTCTGCCATCTGAATCCCCACCAAAGTGGTACTTTAATTGGTGAAATTAATTCTTAGGGTGAGTCCAACCAAAACCTGTAAGGTAAAATTTTACCATGTAGAATTGCCAATTTTTCGAAAATTCGTATGCTGATTGGCAAATTCACAGCAAATTGGCAATCCTACATTGTAAAATTTTAACTTACTGGATTTGGTCGGACTCACCCTTAGGGTGACTTTAACCAACCTCTATTAACTTAATTATACTATATTATATGTTACGTAGAATATAGCAAAATTAACTTAATAAGCTCTTAATACGCTGAGAGGTCCTCGCCCTTAAAATTAAGAAGAATTCTGAAAACAATTACAATAATTGATTAATCGATATTTTGTATCATAATCGATTATATTTTTAATTGCTATAAACGCAAATCGATTAAAAAATAATCGATTTTCTTATCATTAATCGCAGATCCCTACCCACAGGGCAAAATAACCCTGCGATGGTATCCGGCCCTGGAGTTACACTTCGCCAAGCTTCATATGAAGCCCAAAATTTAGTCGTCTTGTCCTATCTATTTTATATATTTTTATTTTTTTTGTAAATAAATTAGTTAAACTGAGTTACTTTATTCTTCCTTGTCTTGCCGCCATCGCGTCAACGGGGGCAGTTTGTTCGAGATCGTGGGGAGCGGAGAATGTTGAGAAATAGATTCCGCATTTGTCTGCTACATCTCCCTTTCTCTCTTGCGCTCAGGGTGACGGCTAGACCGCTAGCGTCTAGCTGCTCACTCTGTCTCACTCTATTTCACGCCGCGGCGCGCTTGCGCGTCTACTGGCCCTGGCACGTCGCGGCAGCGGTACGACTTGCGCGTCTGGCCACTAGGTGGCCAGCGCCACGAGCAGCTCTCGCGCTGGCAAGTTTCGTGCCGCGGAATTATATAGATGGGTACTTGATAAGGAACCATCGCAGCCCAAACCGCTCAGCAGCTCCAGCAGCCGCAGCATCAGAGCAGCTTTTTCTCCCCTTCCGGCACCACCGCCTACACGGCAATTTTTGACGCCTCAACGGCAACGTCTCCGCTGGCCAGCAAACGAGCGCCTCCACTGGCGAACACGGCGGGTCGACTAATTTGCTAAGTATCACCCAGTAACCCACCGCCTACCAAGAGGGGACTACCCCTCTGCGGCACTCTCCTCCCTCCTAAGGGAGACTTCTCCGGGGACTGCCCGGGAGAAATCCACCCTCTCCTTCCCCTACCACACTGCCTCCGAGGGCTTACTCGGACCCAGTGTTCCTACCCTAACAGTCTAGGGCTCTCGCAAGAGTCTTGTAGTGGGGAGGGGTAACTTCACCCTAGGGGTTGAGGTGGCTCGGAGCCACTAGAGCTCGTGGAGAAGGAGGCTGCGGGGTAAGGGGACTTCCCCTTCCCTAAACCACTTCTCCACCCTTGCTTCCTCATGTGGTTGGGGATTTTTCTGGGGAATACCCCAGGGAAATTGTCCAGTCCGGGAGTTTGTAAGTCCGCGATCCTACCTAGGGAGTTTCATATCCTTGGGTTCTGAGGAAACTTCTTCGGAAGAAAGCCCCTAGGATTTTACGGGAACAAAATCCCTAGACTATCGATTATTCTAAGTCGTGTTCTGGCGGTTCCTTCTCTTTTGTATATTTTGTAAATTTTTGTACATTAATATATATTTAAATAAATATTCATTCTTCATATAAATTGTGTTTTATTTTTGAAAAAACCTTCCCATCTGACAATAGGATTGGAGCTTACTGGGACACTTTGGCACCAATTTTTTGGTCCTTCGAGCCGGATATAAAGAAAGAAGCTTTGATCGCGACGGTATACGTGACCCATGATTCAAGGCTGAGAGCTCGTTCGCGAAATGTGTTCGTTGAACAACCTTTACCAAGGCTTCAATAGAACTGCGAATTTCCGATGCAGACAGGAAAGAGTCCTCCCATTTGGCCGATTTTCCTGGTCCGTGGGACAAATCGAAGAACATAGGCCATAACTCGGACCAGTTTAGACCAAGATGAAAACTTATCAATAAACCAACACTGATTTGCACCTAGTTGTGCGGTTACGGCCACCTTACGACTCTCTTCCGCGGTTTCAAAAACCTGAACAGGGTTTGTGGTTTGCTCACAGAGAAAAGCAGGCCCATGCCACCAGAGTGAGTCCTCTGACAACTGTTGAGCACTGGTTCCTCTCGAACAAAAATCCGCGGGATTCTACTTAGTAGGCACATAATGCCAGCTGGCTTCAGGTAGATGCGTTTGGATATATGAAACATGATTGGCCACAAACGTCTTCCAATGTACGGGTTGCTTTGGTATTCAAGCTAACGCGACCTGCGAATCCGAGTAGCACCGAATCGCATCACAATTCCCCAAAAGACATCCCCTTATATGGACCACCAACTTGACTAGTAGTGCGACTGCAACCAACTCCAACCGGGGCATTGAAGTGGCCTTAATCGGCGCGACCTTTGCTTTGGACTTTACTAAATGTACCGAAAGATGACCGTCCTCACCCGTGAGGCATTCGTAGATGACAGCACTGTAGGCTAACTCCAATGCTTCGCAAAACCCTATTAATTCGGGTTTTATAGTATTTGGTGATTGTGCGGTCCACTGTGGAATGTGCAAAGGCTGTAGGTCTCGGAGCTGCTCATAGCACTTGATCCACTTTGACTGAACAGGCTCAGGAATCTCTTTATCCCAAGACAGTTTTAGTAACCAGGTGGATTGCATTAACTGTTTTAGAATTATAACTATTGGAGAAATCCTTCCCAATGGATCATAGATCTTAGCATTCTCTGATAAGAGGATGCGTTTGGTTAAAACACTAATAGAAGAAGGAAAAACTCGGAAACGAAAGCTATCATCCCCGTGATCCCAATATATACCCAAGACTTTACTTGATCCAGCAGGATCCTCGAAGAAAGAGTGCGGCTCGGTAGGTTCAAGCGGGGAAGTCCCCTGTCGATTGAATGCCCATTAGCTCAAGAAAAAGCCCCCTTTTGCCAGAAGAGCGATGAGTTGATCCCTGACCGAACTGAATTGCGTTAAGTCATGGCCCCCAAAGACAGTGATGATAGAAAGCGGGTATTCGTTCGCCCCACTATGCAACCATAGGCTCACTACGACTCCGAAAGCCTTCTGGAAATTCTGGCATGCGTGAGACATCCCCACTCGTGTCCCTTCTCGCTGATCACATATACCATTACAGCGATGCATACGTGTCTCGGCTTCCGTCGCTTGACTTCGGCAAGCTTCGTTGAACGTAAGTACGAAAGAGAGCGGTATACTTTTCTCGGACCTCTCTTCCTCGCGCTCAATCTTCGTTCGTTTAGCCAACGAGCAAAGCCGTGCTAGCCGAAACAAATTAAGAAATGTCTTTTCTGGCAGCTATGATAAAAAAGCTGGCCACGTTGAATGAATATTAAAATAATATTTATAAACAGCCATTAACTTATTAGATTTTATAATAAATAAGGAAATGCGATGATTTTACGTAACATTGATCAATTTTATTGAGACTCATATGTTACGTATTATTGTTAAAAATATTTCATTTTCTTAATTTATTATTTAATCTATTAGATTAATGGTAATAATAAAAAAATCATTATGAAAACAAAATTTAAAAAAATTGCACTAGTCTTCGGGAATCTAACCCGAGCCCGCGATAACAGCAGGCAATCGCCTTACCATCTACGCTATGGCACTTATTTGGCAGCTTAGAAACAAAGTCGCAAGTTGCTTATTAAAGTGATGGAACCTTTCTCTATTATGTTTAATTTCCAGAAGAAAGTATTAATTATAATCTTAAATTTATTTACTTCGTATTTCTTTTCATAATAAAACAAAATATTTTTTTTACATAGTTCTAAACATTAATGACTTTAACAGCTGTAGCTTCAAAAAGTGACTCTAACATTGCGGAGAACATTTTTGAAAGCTGCAGAATTAAAAATAAGCAACCCAAGAATCGTATTTGGTATTTAATATGTCATTCCTATTGCAATCTATTTAATTTAAAATACCTCATAAATAGAAAAACGATTAATCGTTCTTAACAAGTAAAAGCACGTGGCTGACAGAGATTAAGTCGATATTTATAATAGATAATATATGAAAATAAATAAATAAATTGTGATCGATTTTTTGCATTTTCAAATAATAGTATCGCATAATTAAAAGAGGTAGTGCAAAAGTGGATGAGCTAGTCTAAAGGATCGATATCGCAATTTTGGCAAATCATCGAATAGTTCCTCCCGATCTTTCTCCGTTAATTTTTACAATTTCTGAGAAATAAGCATCGTTTGCTAATTTTGATTTTCTCCTTCCGTACGAACATTGAGGTACGGGTACACGGCGCGTGAAGAGCCTTTTTGAGCCGGAAAAATTGCTTTTATTGAAAAAAGTTGTTTAAACATCGTAGAAAGTAAACATTTAGGGCTACACGTAGATATGCTTATTTCTCAGAAATTGTAAAAATTAACGGAGAAAGATCGGGAGGAACTATTCGATGATTTGCCAAAATTGCGATATCGATCCATTAGACTAGCTCATCCACTTTTGCACTACCTCTTTTAATTATGCGATACTATTATTTGAAAATGCAAAAAATCGATCACAATTTATTTATTTATTTTCATATATTATCTATTATAAATATCGACTTAATCTCTGTCAGCCACGTGCTTTTACTTGTTAAGAACGATTAATCGTTTTTCTATTTATGAGGTATTTTAAATTAAATAGATTGCAATAGGAATGACATATTAAATACCAAATACGATTCTTGGGTTGCTTATTTTTAATTCTGCAGCTTTCAAAAATGTTCTCCGCAATGTTAGAGTCACTTTTTGAAGCTACAGCTGTTAAAGTCATTAATGTTTAGAAATATGTAAAAAAAATATTTTGTTTTATTATGAAAAGAAATACGAAGTAAATAAACTTAAGATTATAATTAATACTTTCTTCTGGAAATTAAACTTAATAGAAAAAGGTTCCATCGCTTTAATAAGCGACTTGCGACTTTGCTTCTAAGCTGCCAAATAAGTACCATAGCGTAGATGGTAAGGCGATTGCCTGCTGTTATCGCGGGCTCGGGTTCGATTCCCGAAGACTCGTGCAATTTTTTTAAATTTTGTTTTCATAATGATTTTTTTTTATTACCATTAATCTACTAGATTAAATAATAAATTAAGAAAATGAAATATTTTTAACAATAATACGTAACATATGAGTCTCAACAAAATTGATCAATGTTACGTAAAATCATCGCATTTCGTTATTTATTATAAAATCTAATAAGGTAATGGCTGCTTATAAATATTATTTTAATATTCATTCAACGTGGCCAGCTTTTTTATCATAGCTGCCAGAAAAGACATTTCTTAATTTGTTTCGGCTAGCACGGCTTTGCTCGTTAGCTAAACAAACGAAGATCGAGCGCGAGAAAGAGAGGTCCGAGAAAAGTATACCGCCTTCTTTCGTACTTACGTTCAACGAAGCTTGCCGAAGTCAAGCGTCGGAAGCCGAGACACGTATGCATCGCTGTGATGGTATATGTAATCGGCGAGAAGGGACACGAGTGGGGATGTCCCACGCATGCCAGAATTTCCAGAAGGCTTTCGGAGTTGTAGTGAGCCTATGGTTGCATAGTGGGGGGAACGAATACCCGCTTTCTATCATCACTGCCCGAAGAGTATATCATCTACATATGTGGAATTTAACAAAATATTCTGCGCGAGAGGGAAGTTAGATCCATCATTGGAAGCTAATTCGCGCAAAACTCGAGAGGATAAAAAAGGTGCCGGTCCAGTACCGTAGGTCACCGTGTTGAGTTCGAAAGCCTGAAGTTCACCAGAATCAGTCTTCCAAAAAATGTTCTGATATTTGCGGTCCTCAGGACGCACAAGAATCTGTCTAAATATTTTAACAATATCCGTCACGCCTACATATCGAGAGGAACGCCAATTCATTAGGATCCGCGTGATGTCCTGTTGGAGCTTGGGTCCAATGAATAAAGTTTCATTAAGCGAAGCGCCAGTAGAGGTTTTAGAAGATGCGTTGAACACAACGAGAATCTTTGTCTTCTGATTCTCAGTCTTAAATACTGCATGATAAGGCAAGAAGACGCGAAAATCAGAGTTCATAGGAACAGGAAACATACTGGGTCTTTTCCTAACAGCGGAGCATAGGAGATTCGTGTTAGTTGACTATAGCACTCGGAATGATGGTATCTGAGAGCGCTGATTGGTCAATATTGCGTAGTACCAACATGTAATAGGCTGTTACCAATAGTTTGATACAAAAAATGAGATTCATCCGCCATTTTAGTATGGAGAAATGTTTACATGCTGATCGTAGCAGAAAGAGGTGTAAAATGGAAAAATGTCAAATGTTGTCGTTACTAAAGTAAAAATTGAATACTTTGAATGAAAATGAAGAATATACGTACTTTCCATTCATTATTTTCAATTTTTACTTTAGTAACCTTACCATTCGACATTTCTCCATTTTTCACCTGTTTCTGCTAGGATTAGCATGTAAACATTTCTCCACACCAATATGGCGGATGAATCTCATTTTTTGTATCCAACTATTGGTAACGGCTTATTATCTGTTCGTACTACGTAATATTGACAAATCAGCGCTCTCAGATTCGATCATTCCGAGTGCTATAGTCAACTAACACGAATCTCCTATGCTCCGCTGTTAAGAAAAGACCCTATGTGTCCTAACAATAAATACTCCTGTACGAATTGAGAATAACTTTCAGCCTGGTCTGGAGAGGTTTCTAATCGCCGAAGTATTCGTGATAACGTTTTCTCTGCTACCCGAGAGGAAGAACCTAAACTATGCTTCTCGATGTCGGATCGAAAAGGTGAAGCAACGACAAAACGACCCTAGGAGGTGCGTGATACCGTATCCACAAACTGTTGTTCACAGAGGGAGTCCTCTGAGGACATGGGTTTGACTTCAGGAACTTCTTCCAGTTCCCAGAAGTCGCGAAGAGCGTTTTCTAAATCAAGGCAATGATGAACCGTGAGAGCATTAGAGCGACCAGCTCTGGGTAAGACCTCAGATACGATCCACCCGAAAATAGTCCGATGGGCAATGAAAGAATGATCAGGAGAGTGAATGAACGGGCCTTCTACCAACGCAGGAAAATAATCTGCACCAAGAAGCACATCGATTGGAACCTTGGTTGAAGCGAAGTTATCAGCGAGATCTAATTCGCTAAGCGTCGGAAAATGACGGAGAATACGTCGGAGGTGTATAGTGAGTAATCTTCGGCAAGATTAATGCAGTTGTATAAAACGAAACACTGTGCCGTGAGAGAGAATGAAGAGTAATCTGTGCATCTGCTCGAAAGTTGTGAGCCTAATTCCCAGATACGCCCTGAATGGTAGCGTTGATCCGTCTTCGCGGTACTCGTAACTACTGAGCTAAATTTTCTGAGCCCGGGTCAACTAAATCGTAGACTATAACACGAGAACCATCATGAGCATCAATTCTGGCAGAGAACGTAGCCAAGAGAACCGACCGTGTATCGGAAACACTGAAATGCGTTGTAGAATTCGAGCTATCGAGGGTTCGTGCTCGGAAGCGGAGTGGATCGCGGGGTTAGTCCCCCGTGCCTTGCTCCCCCCGATGCCTGATTTGTCAAAATGTACTAACGTGTGATGCAATTTACTACATTTCCTGCACCGTGACGAAGAAGAGCAATTGGTGCAACTATGCCCGGGCCTCAGACAGTTGATGCAGAGATTCTGTGAGAAAGCAAACTTTGAACGAGTCTAAGGGGTCAATGCAAGATAGTCCTTGCACTGATACAAGAGATGGTTACTACCACATTGAGCGCAACCGGTACTATTCACACTAGTAGCGTGTGACTTCAAGGATTTCCCAGATTCCTTCTTGGAAGTCTTAGGTTTGGTACCTAAGGATTGCAAAGAGTTAATGTGACGCGTTAAAAACTCAGAAAATTGAATGAAGGTGGGATAATCTTTGCTGTTTCCCAGATACATCTCCCAGGCCAAGCGAAGGGTGTCGTCCAGTTTATTCTTCAGCGAGTGAACAATGATAGGATCCTATTGGTTGACGCCGTACCCCATAGTTTTGAGGGCGTTGAGAGCAACCGTGACAGAGTCCTTAACTTCTTTCAGAACCTTAAAGTTGTCACCCCGTAGCGTATGCTGTCTCATAGTTCTCGGTGGTGATTGCTAAAGACTTAATGACCGTTGCCGCTTCTCCGTGCAAATAGGATTTTAGATAATGGAACTTGTCCCGCCCGGAGACCTGTACTTTTTCGTGAACAATGGAACCGAACGTTTCATAAAAGTTGTTCCATTCTAGATAATCACCGGAAAACTTCGGTAAATCGATAATTGGAAGCCTAATGTGGTTTATTTCCCCTGAAGGCGCAGTGGGACCTGATGCCGACATTGCACAACTGCATCGAAGTGTATCTAGATGTCCTAGAATAAATTCTTCCGCGTCACTATGGGCATCAAGGGCCGCTTCATACCAACTTTCGGTCACGTACTCCATTTTAGCTAATTCGGCCGGTTTAGTGTGAGTAGTGATCTTAACGTGAGTTTTATGCAACACCTTAAGCCACTTCTCTATGGCGGCAAGCCTATCCTCCAAGAATGTAATGGTGAAGTTGTTAACCCCATGCTTCTTGATGGTAACAACCAACCGAACGGATTCATCCCGAATCATGGGTACGTAATTGATCGATTCTAATAATTCCCCTGAGCTAGTCATTTTGAAATTTTACCTCAGAACAAAACCACACCTTAAACACAGTTCGGAACTCCGACTTAGGAACACTGATGCGCTTCGAACGTTTTTTGCTGGGTATCCGGCTCGAAGGACCAAAAATTTGTGCGAAACTGTGTCCCAGTAGGCTCTAATCCTGTGGTCAGATGGGAAGGTTTTTTCAAAAATAAAACACAATTTATATGGAGAAGGAATATTTATTCAAATAAATATTAATGTACAAAAATTTACAAAATATACAAAAGAGTAGGAACCGCTAGAACACGACTTAGAATAATCGATAGTGTAGGGAATTTGTTCCCGTAAAATCCTAGGGACTTTCTTCCTTGGATTCTGGGGAAAATTCTTCGGAAGAAAGTCCCTAGAATTTTACGGGAACAAATTCCGTAGACTTTCGATTATTCTAAGTCGTGTTCTAGCGGTTCCTTCTCTTTTGTATATTTTGTAAATTTTAGTACATTAATATTTATTTGAATAAATATTCTTTCTCCATATAAATTGTGTTTCGAAAGTTTTATTTTTGAAAAAATCTTCCCATCTGACCAGAGGATTGGAGCCTACTAGGACACTGTTTCGCACATATACCTATTCAAACAAATATTAAATGATTTCTTCTTTTATTGCAGGGTATAAGGAAAAATGTAAAACAATTACATATTTTTAAAGATTTTAAAAAACTATTGCCAGAATCCCAAATTAATATTTTAATACATATGAGGCAAATATATAATATTCCATTGCTCTCTTCTTTTATGATGAGTGAAACATTGAACATTATCAGTAAGGAAATAAAACTAGTTGGATTAATGGAAAGGTTTACAAAATTATTAGCCTATGTACCGAGATATTGGCTTAATATAGTGGATCCCCATGTTTTGTCAGTGTTAATTAAAAAAATACGGACAAACAATGTTATTGAGCGATACCATCGCTTGTTAAAAGAGAAAATGGGTTCTCATCCAGAATTATTTAAATTTACAGGTACTCATGTAGTATTAAATTGGGCAGGCGAATGTAAAAATTGGCAATTATCAACGAGGTGCAATATTTGGCTGATATTGGTTATACCAATAACTCATTTTGACTCTGTCATCAATCTTGCCTCATTATACAATTATTCGAACTTTATACATTTTTAAATAATTGCTACTGAAAGGTATATTTCGTTAATTCTGTCTTTCCTTCTAGATACAAATTATTAAAATGTATTTCATTGAGAACATCAATAACCATAAGAAAATAAGAGAAGTTTCCGTCAGGAAAGATGCCAGAGATTATGAAAAATATTTGCAAACTCAATGGAATGAGAGCTTTAAAAATGTTAATACAAAAAATGAACACAAAATTTTATACAATTTTCTCAAATCGATGGCTGTTAAAAATCAGAGTTTATTAAATAAAATTAAATAACTTTCTCGTAATACAAATATAAATTTGTAAATTCTTACTTTTAATTTATATATATGGTTTAATTATTAGTACAACTTGTATGCTAAATCTTTGAATTAATTTAATTTCGTAGTTTAAAATGGATAATTTTATAAAATTTTCTAATAAATAATTACAGAATAATGTAATTTGTTATCAATATCAGAAAAATTTTTACCATGTTTGCATAAAATGTATTATTGTACAAAAATGGTCAATCTCATTTAAAATCTTTATGCTTTAAGTTAATGCTTTTATATAATAAATGTTATCAGTTACTGAAAGTTTGTTTGAAAAGCTAATAAGCATCCTAAAATTATTTTTAATTTGAAATGCTTAATATATACATATAGCTATCCCAAATTAAAGTTACAATAACAGAAAATGTTGGAAAATAAATGAAGTTGAATCATAAATTTTGAGGAATAACTTTAGGTTCTTTTAAAAATAAAGGAAACTATAAATATACTTTGACCCTGGGTGATATTTCGAGAGAAATGTGCGAAACTCATTTTTAATACTAAGAATTCCGAAGATTCTTTATATATGAGTGATCACATTTAAAATTAGAGTCATTGTATCACCAATTGATAGCATCAGTGCTAAATGGTATCTCTCACATTGTTTAATTGCACAGTCTTTGACCTCATCTTAAGATATTTGCTAAACACTCGTTGTAGCATTTTATATTCTAGCTACAGATCATAACTAAGCTGAATTCGACATGGAAGATAACTTGTCTCACAGATCCTCAGTGCATAAACTTTTATTTCAGTTGTTTATAAATTCATCAGTAAAAGTCGAAATATTCCTTTGGTCAAATTTTCAGTTGCAACATTAATAAGAGAATTAAACAAATTGAAGATTGAATGGCAAAAGCTGGCAAACGATTTCATACAATCCAGAACCCTGAAATAAAAATAAAGAAATAATTAAAAGATCCTTACTTGATACTCAATATTTTTCCTAGTTAATTGTTTAACCTGTAATATACAACATTTGGGCTAGAGTATATTCACTATAATGTTTTGCTTTAATGACGACTGTAAAATATCAACAAATGGCCTAAAATGATATAACATAACAGCTTTGGCAGCATCAATAGTTACTTCTAGAAATATTAGTTTTTAACCTGAGAGTATAAACAGTAATTTGGCATTCATTTTCAATATATTCCTAACTTGAATTGTATCCACTGTGAATTCAAAAAGTGCTCTCCCATAGTCTTACATTGTTTAAATTACATTCCTGAAAGTACTCTAAAACATACAAAATTTAATTATTGGTTATAATGAATACAAAGTGGATATTCTCTTAATTTCTATTGAAAATACCTTGATCACTTTAATTGATAATTGACACTTCCATAGTTAAAGTTCAATCATTTCTATTTGACATTTTAAGCATCTTCATTAACAGAAGGGACTCAAAACTTATTCATTTTTAATGATTATTTATCTGCACCATGCGACTGAGATCATTTAGTGCTGCAATAATTGAATAATTTAGTTTTGATGGTTTACATGTTCTAACCATAGCTTGCATACTCTAAACTCAATATGTTATTATTTGCTGTATAGTTTTTCCTTTATTATCTATAGCTAGATATTTGAGTCTTAATGTTTTTAAAAGCGTTATAATACAAGTTTGCACAATATGTCTGTAGGCCTGTGTTTTATTACTGCATTGCAAAACTAGTATAATTAATTAAATATAGTAATTACATTCTTCTCCTTCGTAGCATCAAATACAGGATATACAATATTCAACAAGTATTATCTTTACAGCATCAGCATATATGTTCATTGACTAATCATTTTTCCATTTCCAAGAAATTATTCTTCGCTAAACAAAAAGTAGACCATTTGAAATTTAATATATAAATAAAATGAATCTAGAGTTTTCTCTACAATGACATGAATTTCATGGCATTCTTTCTTTATGTATAATACTACATTGTTGAAGCATTACAAAAATAAGGTGCTTGTGGGCTTATAAGTGAAATTAAATAATTAAATATACTATTAAACTTTAGACTTTATACATCCTTTCCATCGTCATTAATAAATGGTTCAATTTTTTTCAATTTATGCAGGTTAAAGCTAATATCAAAACAATCTGAAACAAATATATAACAAAGTATCAAATTTCTTTTAGATTATTAATATTTATTTAAATAAGAAAACAATTATACTTATCTGATATTATTTAGCCATTATCTCCCCAATCAAAACAATAACCTACAAGTCACCTGTCACTCTGTTATATATAGTTTCTCTACATTATCAGTCACTGTTATATAAACATTTATTGATGTGCAGTGTGCACTGAGTTTACATTTATGTTTCAACTTATCTCCACCAGAGACGTGTGTACATATGTACGAGTCTAGTTATATTTAGGTCATATACATGCTGTATATAGAGATTAAACCTCAAACCGGAATTTTTTGTAGGTCAGATGTCCGGTTACCGTTCTCATTATTCCTTAATGTAAAGCTTCAAAATTCAAAATATTAATTTATTATTCTATTAAATAAAATACAAAATATTACAATGATGAATTCTTATCACTGTTACACTTTTAGAGGCTTTTAACATAGTATTCACAATAACTGTTTGAATTATATATCCAACATTTTATACCCAAAATCACCTTAAAGCCTTTCGCTTTCAAGAATTTGCTTCAAAATTTACCTCTAAATCCACCTTTTTCTTAGGTTTTACTCTCACTATCAATTTTGCATTATGGCTCTTTCTTTAATAAACTAGTGCCATTTAGTTATTCTTTTGATTAATATAAAATGTAAAATATATACCAGTTAATACAATAGAAGCCTATGTTTTTTAAGTGTACTGCTTTCAGTTTCCTGAAGTTACACACTGTATGCTCTATTACATGTGAAATATTGAAATCATGAATTCCTTTCATATTTATACATCTACATGATTTTATTATAATTTTCATCAACTATATGAGTTCTAAATCCAAAATTGCATGCCCAAAATGACCTGCAAATCCTTCCCTCTCAAGGATTTCCTTATGAATTGACTCATTTTTCCACCTTTTTCTTAGCTGTCACTCTCAATATCAACTTTGCAATATGGCACTTTCTCCAGCACATTAGTGCCATTTATATTTTCCTTTCATTAATATAAACTAGGAAATACACTAACTCCTGCAATGGATGCCTCTCTTTTTAGATGTACAGCTTTCAGTTTCCCAAAATTATTCACTGTATGACCCATCACATGTAAAATATTGCAATCATGAATTCTTTTCATTTTTACAGATCTTACATGATATTGTTATAGTTTTCATTAACAATTTGATTTACATTTCTAAAATTGTATGCCCAAAATGACCTACAAGCCCTTCGCTTTCAAAGGATTTGCTTAGAATTTCATCCCTTTATCTACCATTTTCTTAACTGTTACTCCTAATATCAACTATGAATCAGGGCTTTTCTTCAAACAAACTAGTGCCATTTGTATTTTGTTTTCATTAATATAAACTAAAAAATACACAAATTAATGCAATGGAGCCTCTCTTTTTCAGATATACTGCTTTCAGTTTCCCTAATTTATTCACTGTATATTCTATCGCATGGAAAATAATAAACTGATGAATTCTTTTCATTGTTTCATTTCTAGATGATGTTATCATAGTATTTATTAATTAATTGAATTATGTATTTCAAACAAATTATGCCCAAAATCACCTACAAGTCTTTCATTATCAAGAATTGGCACCCAAATTTTTTAATTTCTCCACCTTTTCGTTAGGGTTAACTTTCAACATTAACTTGGCATTATGGCTCTTTCTATGGCAAGTTGGTATCATTTCTGATTTCTTTTATTTAATATTAGAGCTCAAGCCTACACAATGTGACACAATAAACACATTATTATAATTCAATCTGAAATAAAATCTCACTAAGTACCAAACAATATATTACATACTATATTATAAAATTCAATGCTATACTTATAAAAAATTAAATTTGCATAATTTTTTTGGAGATAATGATAATGTTTCTACTCTGAATTGGAAAGTGTTGATAAATATTTGGTTTTAATACTTTTTTATATTAAAATTGAATATTTTTTAACGATTAACAAATATTCATCTACTTTTCTTTAATCGCAGTAATAAGAAAGTTTTATTGTCTCCTGGAAAATTGATTGTATATATGATATAACCTATCGGACAGTAACATTCAACATCAGCTTAAAGATAAAAGAAAGTTGAACACGCATTTTGTTAATGATTTTAATACCTGTAAGTTTAGCATATGATTTTCAAATACCTTAACAATTTCTTGCAAATAATATGCTCCTGATAATCACCGATGCACATAAACGTTGAATGTATACTTCTCCTTGTCACAGTGTTGAAAATATGTAAATATTAATCTTACTTCATCCAGTCAGCTCTATCTTCGGCAATGAAAATTGAAATGTTCTATCTTAATTTATCTGGAAAAGAAATTTCACAAAGTATACTAGCATCCTGTATTGTAAAATATAATGTTATACTTATCTAATAATTGTCGACTCCTTGTGTTATTATTATTCGATTTTATTTGTCATTTTAAAAGTTAAATACATTCAGTAACATAACAATGAACAACCTCACTGTATTAGATATACATAACCTTACATTACAGTTGATAGCTAACAAGTTGCCGAATTAGTTATATCGATTATATCGATTTGTTTGCCAGTTCACAAATATAGTTTCGTCATTGAATATAGTTTGTTGGAAGCGGGCTGTAAAAATGAGGTTATTTTCGTTAGCGGCCAACTTCGGCCCGAGACATACAGAATCGGGAAGAAAGGACGGAGAAGAATTTCAACTTCGGCATATATATAGCTAACAGAGTATGAGATCTCCGGATTGCATGAACCGATTTTGATGCTCATGGGCTCAAAAGAAAGCTTGTTCAAAACCATTTTAAGAAAAGCTTTGCTTTAATCATGATATTGGATTATTCACAATGAAAAATCGGTTTGAAAATTAGGACAGCAAAACTTGCTGTATAAGAGAGTAGTGCCCCGACGGCCGTATATACATGTCATTATCTACTTTTATACGTACTTGCCGTCAGGACACTACCGTGTCTCTTGATATTTTAATAATGAATTCTTTAACAATTACGCATTCGGGTAATTCTTCAATATTGAATGCTAATTTTTATCCACCAATAGATATTAGGGATAAAAAATATGAGCTTGGTTTGATTGATTTGCAAACCTTAAATACAATTCAAAATATAAATTCATCGAATAATACATTTTATTATAAAAAAATTTAAATTGAGGAAAAAATCGAAATTCCAAATGGATCGTATGAGCTTTGCGTTATTAATGAATATCTACAAAATGCTCTTTTTGATCAGTTAAATGATGATGTGCAGATAATAGTATAGATGATATATTAATCATACGTGCTAATAATAATACATTGAGAAGTGAAATTAAATGTAAACATGATGTTGACGTTAGTAAAAAATATAGTATAGGAAAATTGTTGGGTTTTTCAGAAAAAAGAGGAGTCCTTAAAGATAATGAATTATATGCATGTGACATGCTTGTGAATATATTGAAAATAAATATTATACGAATAGTGGCGTATATAACTGCAGGAGCCTACAATAATGGTGAACTTGTGCACACTATTCATGAATTTTTTCCAAAAGTTGAACCGGGATATAAAATCTCGGAAACACCAAATAATGTCATTTATCTACCGATAATCGTGAAGATAATTGATAATTTAACTGTTTCCATTGTTGACGAAGATAACGACATTGTAGATCTCAGTGGTGAAGAAATTACAATTAGACTCCATCTACGAAAATGTTAATTTACAACAAAGATTTTACATATAAATTACAATCTCTACGAACTTCAGGAATTAGTTGGAATAAAACTTTGAAATCAACACAACAACGACGAGGGCGACGAAGAAAGATCAAAAAACGTCAGAGTAAGCTGAATATTAAAAGTAAAAAGTTTTTAAAATCAATTGGTTTAAAAGTGTTGAAATAAGAAGAAATAATGGTTGATTTACTAAACATTATCGAAACACCTCATTAGGATAACCGTATCAATAACATTGAAATACAATCCATATGTGATTTCATCACTCAACCACAACGGCGAAATAAACATTCCTATCCAACAACAGGACCTCGTTGTGTTAACAAGCGAAACTTCCTTGTTTATTGAAGGAGATGTATCTGCAATCGCTACTAATAATGCCACTATTGATGCGGATAAGTTGTTCTTGGATTCAAATGGAGCTGCTTTTTTGTTTAATGAAATATGTTATGAATTGAATGGTGTTGAAGATGATTGTTGTAAAAATGTAGGTATTACTACTACATTACGAAACTATGCATTATTATCATCACATGAGAGTACAACTTTGAAATTAGCATCGTTTGATATTAATAATAAAAATCCAATTAAGAATTTACAATACTTCAGCTTTTGCATACCGTTGAACAAACTAATGGGATTTTTTGATGATTATAAACGTGTTATCGTAAATGCACGTCATGAGCTCATATTAATAAGATCACGCAATGATTCTAATGCTGTTTATTGTACAATGGATAATATTAGTAATGTCAAAGTAGATTTAGTACTATCGAAAATTCAGTGGAAAATACCTCATATTACTTTGGAAGAATATACAAAATTGCAATTTTTAAACATTATTGAAAAAGATCATCCTATTACAATGACTTATCGTTCATGGGAATTGTATGAATATCCTATGCTTCTCAAAACTCAAAATCATTCTTGGCCAGTAAAAGTTTCAACAAAATTAGAAAAGCCACGTTTTATAATATTTGCATTTCTAACCGATAGGAAAGATAATATAAAGAAGAGTATGGCTAAATTTGATCATTGTAATTTGAGAAATTTAAAATTATATTTAAATTCAGCATCATATCCCTACGACAAATTAAATCTTAATTTTGCCAATAATAACTATTCTATTCTATATGATATGTATTATAAATTTATTAATTCGTATTATATTACTGAATCAAAGTATATTATGCCTATGCTTAATTTCGAAAAATTTAAAGACTATGGTCCATTTGTTGCGATTGACTGTTCTCATCAAAACGAGTCAATTAAAAGTGGTACTGTAGATATTAAGATAGAATTTGAGAATGATTCTAATATACCTGAGAATACTAGCGCATATTGTTTAATTATTCATGATCAGATTATTGAGTATAAACCATTAAGTGGTATTGTACGTAAATTAATATAAAAAAATGTAGATATAATATTTATTTTTATGAGAAAGGAAAGGTAAAAATGTCTAGAATATGCAATATTTATTAATGTATTTTTTTAAAAGTACAATATATTTATGTATAGATATATATTTACGTTTTTTTTTATAATTATATCATTCTCTTTTTTATCATTGATACTATTAACTTCATTCTATTCCGTATTCATTCTCAATACAACATTTGATAAAATTACGATCTGCATCATTGTCAATTAAAAAATGATATGTATCAACAGCACAGTATCCATCCTGTGAAAAAAGAAATCAGTTTCGATTATAAAAAGAAATTGGTATTAAAAATTTTTTTTTATTTTTTCTCTTTTATATTTACCGTCTATATTATATGCACTGGACTTAAAAATTTGTAATAAACCCCAAATTTATAATAACGAAAAAATGGTTGTAGATTATTATGGCAATAAAATGTAATAATTTTCTTCAATATCTCCGTATCTTCAGATTCTATTTGACTTAATTCATAAGGTATATTAAAAGTTTTATCATTTATATTAAAATTCACATTTTTAGTATGGTCTTTTATCTTTGAACAGAAAAATATTTATGTATAAAAAATTATTCACATATAATGATTAATTTTTTTTTACTTACCAGCTTTCGAAAATTGATTTCGTCATTTTCCTTCACTAACTGATATATACCAATACCATATCTATAATAAAACATTTTATCATCAGACAAATCGCTAAGCCATAACTCTATTAAAAATTCTAATTCATTGATTATACACCGCTGCTCATTTTCAAATATTTCCATTGGTTACTTGACAATTGTACCATCAATTAACATAAATGCCATTTGTTTTAAATGTAAAAAACAGTCAAAATATATACACAAGCACATACACAAATTTTTATTTCTCTTTCATAAGAGAAATAAATTTTGTTCAACAAGTTAAAATGAGGTAGAGAGGGTGAAGGTCAAAGGAGACAAAAATGATAGAAAAGTAGGCTTTGTGAATGGGTAAACTAGATTGTTTGAGCTAGAACTGAGTTTTTTATCTACGGCCCTATGCTATTATACTTGACATTATTTCCCCATATCTTTGTGGTAAGATTTGACATAAGAAGGAGTAAGAGAAGGATGAATATAGAGCAAAAGGAAGTAGGGGGGGGGGGGGTAGGGATATACCACCTACTAGTATATATAGTAATTCAATACCACTTTTTTCTCAGTCCATCAATTATAACGAAAGCTGTGTGTTTTTGTAAAGAAAAAAAGTATAGAGAAAAAAATAATTCTTCTACATACATCATCACGAATTGTTTGGAACAGATTAACAATACTCTCAGTAGCGTGAAATCGTATTTGCCTAATATAAGATGGTCTGATTTAAATGAAAGCGAATATATAATCAACGATATAAGAAATGTGAAAACTAAATTTGGTGATAAAATAAATTTTGAATTGAATAATGATTATTCACTATTTCTACCAATTAGGTTGCAAAATATTCGTATGTGCAATGATCGGAATTTATTGAATAAATTGACAAACATTTTACATGAATGTAAAAAAGATATAGTCATGTATGTTGATTCTGCAAAAGGTATGACTATAAATATATTGGCGAAAGAGAGAGTTATTAATAAGAACAACTGTCGGCAAAGTAAAGTAAACGTTGAAGATGGTGACGACGACGACGACGACGATTGTGACAACGGTGTTGGTGGTGCTGATGATGATGATCATGATGATGATGATGCAGCAGAGGATGACATAGACTAGGATGAAGACAACAATCCCGAAGATGAAGTATTGCCATATGAGGAAAAGAAGAATAAAATTCTTGAAGAAAATAAAAATAAATCTATTGCTGGAAAATATCGTAAGAGAAATGCAAAAACTGTATCATCAAGAAATAAACCATCATTATCGGTAAAAACCAAAAAAATAAATATAAATTAAGAATATCTGATTTTTTAAGACATACTATTTTTTTATATGTAATATTGATTCAAACTATATATTTTATCTTATACATTAATATATGTCTATAATCAATGTATGTAATTTTTTTCACTTTATCAGTGTAAATCACACACATAATCTAAAAATATATATAATCAATTCTATTCAAATTTTAAATTATTTAATCTCTTTTCCTACTCCCCTCACTCCCCCTTTCCTTTCTTTACTTACTTTTAGAAAAACTAAATTATTAAGATGTTGATGGTGGTGGTGGTGGCGAAGAAGATGGAATTGGTAATTCCGATTATATTGGTGGTGGTGGTGAAGGAGATAGAATTGGTAATTCCCATAATATTGGTGATGGTTGTGATGAAATTCAATTGATAGTCCCCGTGGCATTGGTGTTAGCGGTCGTGGAGGTGGAGTTGATGGTTCACATGTTATTGGTGTTGGTGGTCGTGGAGGTGGAGTTGGTGGATTTATTAAAGGTAATGATTCTTTTGGTATTTCTAGTAAATGTAATGGTTCTTCTTCTTCTAGTAGTTCCAATGATGGTGTATTATACGATGATAAGTTCCATAGATTCACCATGTTCTACTTTATACAGTAATATTCAGCGATAGACTAAATCAAAATCGTAGAGCTATGGATTTCATTCTTTAGGCTTGATCAAAGAGCTACAGCATTCATTTACTTAATATTTTTCTAATCAATCCGCAGTAAAACTAGATTTGAAATTATTCAATTAAATCGCTGTTCACAGCAGTAATTCGTAGAACTCACACACACACACACACACACACACTTATAATATCTTAATTCGCAGTTTTAACTTACTCACGCAACAGCAGCAGTGCTACATAATGTTTCTCTTTTATCACACATTTATACGTCAGCTTCTTATCATAAACTGCAGAAGTTTAGATAGGTAATGAGAAAAAAAGCTGACAGAATTTTACGTGATTGATAAATTTTCTCTCTCTCTTCTCATTCCTTTTGTTATCACATAATTCTTTGATTGACATTATCACACTTTATTTTATTGAAGGGGAAAAGATGGAAAGAGCTATTTCTCCTTATTCATTTTTTTCACTTGATTTTTTTGATTGACATTATCACACTCTTCATTGAAGGGTGAGAGGTAGGAAGGAGCTACATGTGTTATTTTTTTGGGTGGGCAATACCACATATAAAATCTATGTTTTAAGGATGTTTGGTTAACTATTATCATAATCTGTGGTTTTTTCTACACAAGATGAAAATGTGTAGAAAATTTTCGAATGATAAAAAAAATCTACGTAATTCTTTGAACTAAAACATTTTTAGATTGAAAGGATGAAACGTGTACACATATCCGGAAATCAGGGGCGTTTAATCTCCCTCTCTCTCTCTCTCTCTCTCTCTCTCTCTCTCTCTCTCTCTCTCATCTCGATCTTCCCCTCTTTCACAAAAATTTTTTTAAAGGAGTGTCTATCACACGCGCACGCACACGCGTGATGACCTTGTGAGAGAGAGAAAAAGAAAAAATATGTTTTCAGTGGCGGTGGGATTCGAACCAACGAGTATCTCATACAATCGTAGGGGGACTATTATACTGGTTTCTTTTATACCAGTGCCTTAGACCGCTCGGCCACGCCACCTTACAAGTACGATCCATTAGTTCACAGTAGACTATCTGTACTTTTTAATTAGAGTAACAGAGAGGGAGAAAACTCTCTCTCTCTCTACCCCGCTCTATGTTTCAAACTTAACGTCTCCAGCAATACTAACCTAAACAAATAAAATTTCATACCTCGCATTACTACCAACGTTTAAGAATTTTAAACCCCTTCCAACATACACACCATATTTTTAAATCTACCGCCAAAATTTTGGAATGCTTGGGCTGCAGCGGTGGGCTGGCGCTGTGGAGAAATTAATTTCCAGATTCACCGCCAGGTGTCACCATAAAAAAATAATTACTAGGCTCGCCGCCAGGCGGCGCCACAGCGGATCGAGGGGAAAAAGTGTGTTCAAAAATTTGTACACCCTGTGCGGTTACCTTGCTATACTACTGTGAGAGGATACAATTTTGACTAGAGTAGTAGGAAGAGATGTATGTACAGGGTTTTTCTCTAGCTCCGGCATATAGGAGATTCGTGTTAGTTGATTATAGCACTCGCTTAGATGAAATCGGAGAACGCTGATTAGTCAATCTTGTGTAGTGTCAACTTAAAATGGAGCATTACCAACAGGTGGAAAAAGAAAATGAGACAAACCCGCCATCTTGGTATGTAGAAGTGTTTACTAGCTAATCATAGCAGAAAGAGGTGTAAAATGGAGAAATGTCAAAAATAATGGAGTTAAGGAACAAAAATGTAAATACATGTAGTGATCGTTAGAAAAATATTAAACTAAGGAAACGTAAGAAAATAATTAGAGTTTAATATTGTAGTTAATTATGTTCTTTGGTATAATAAAAAGCACATTTTAATTATTATTAATTCTCAATTATTTGTTTTATATTAATTCAAGCATAATAATGGTCTTATTAAATTGCACAATTAATAAGACAACGAAAGGATGCACAGTGTGCCACAAACACATTAAAGCAATCGAAGAAGATCAGGTTGTAGCGAAGCTCAAACAAATAATGGATTTTTACCTGTGGACATGCTTCACCATACTAAATTCCAGTGTACTTATAAACAAATTGATTAGACGCTGAAGTAATTTATAAATAAAAAATTAAGGGATTAATGCAGCGCACAGGTATTAAGGAATGAAACATTAATTGCCATTAAAGTTTGAATAAATATTAAATAATCTGAATATTTAATAGTTATTCAAACTTTAATGGCAATTAATGTTTCATTCCTTAATACCTGTGCGCTGCATTAATCCCTTAATTTTTTATTTATAAATTACTTCAGCGTCTAATCAATTTGTTTATAAGTACACTGGAATTTAGTATGGTCAAGCATGTCCACAGGTAAAAATCCATTATTTGTTTGAGCTTCGCTACTACCTGATCTTCTTCGATTGCTTTAATGTGTTTGTGACACACTGTGCATCCTTTCGTTGTCTTATTAATTGTCAAATTTAATAAGACCCTTATTATGCTGGAATTAATCTAAAACCAATAATTGAGAATTAATAATGATTAAAATGTGTTTTTTATTATATCAAAAAACATAATTAACTACAATATTAAACTCTATTTGTTTTCTTACGTTTCCTTAGTTTAATATTTTTCTAACGATCACTTCATTTATTTACATTTTTGTTCGTTAACCCCATTATTTTTTACATTTCTCCATTTTACACCTCTTTCTACTATGATTAGCTAGTAAACACTTCTTCATACCAAGATGGCGGATTTGTCTCATTTTCTTTTTCCACCTGTTGGTAATGCCCCATTTTAAGTTGGCACTACACAAGATTGACCAATCAGCGTTCTCCGATTTTATCTAACCGAGTGCTATAATCAACTAACACGAATCTCCTATATGCCGTAGTTAGAGAAAAACCCTGTATATAGATTGAAATATAGCGGCAGTCTATGGTAGGATAGGACAGAGGACGGTTGGATCCTTAAATGTATATAATAGAAAATAAAATGTGAGACGGTGATACAATTTTAAGTGGTAAAATTTTATTTGACGAATCCTTTCAAATTATAACACTACTAAGGGATCCCGTTAACATAATTTTTCATTACAAGTAATGAAACTACACTTTTCCATGCATGTTTCGGCGGGATGAAAATTATTTACTTTCTACCCGCTCAATACTTTCCTCTCGCTGGACTACTTTTCTCCTCGCTGGACATACTTTCCACCCGTCTGTCGGTACAAAATTATTTTCATCCCGCAAATCCGGTATGATTTGCTATACTTTGTGACCCTGTACTATTTTAAGATAGTACATGTTCACTAAAAAGACATATATGTTTTCCTCTAGAACGATGATACATATTATGGTCATAATATCAAGGCCATAATACCGCGCCATGTAGGATTGGCCTACCTATCATCTGAAATACTGTATAAAGTTCGGTGATTGATGGGTCATAAAAGTAAAGTAACGATCCTGGACCATAAGTAGTATGTTAAATCGGTCTAACGAACTTCGGCTTTCCGCGACTTCCGAAAATTCAAGTTGAAATTTCGGAAGACGTCGGATCGTGAGTCTGATTGGTGGTACCAATAACCTAATCGGTTCTACCAATTAGAATTAGAATTATGTTAAGTTGGGGGTAAAGGACCAATAGTTCGTTGCTTGCGCCTTCCGAATTTTGCGACACTCGTACTTTAGTCCTGAAAGAGGTCAGACGCGAATTTAAGACTCGTATCGTGGGATTGGAAAAGTGTGGAAGCTGCTCCGACTCTGCTCTGCTCTGCTCTGCCCTATTGGGCTCGACTCTGTTCTACTCTGCTCGACGCTGCTCTGCTCGGGACTATTCTGCTCTGCCCGGCTCAACTCTGCGTTGCTCTACCTCCGTCGAGGGATTCAGCCTACTCCGTCAACTTCAGCGGAAAAGGTTAGCGGGAGTCCCAGCTCTTAGAAATCCTTTATCATACGAGTAAAATTCGGAAAAACGCGCTTAATTGCGTTAAGATTGTCAAAAATCACGAATTACGAGTTAAACCTGCTCCCAAAGTGTGTGAATTGGGTATTAGAGCCATAATCTGATAGTTGGAATAATAGTCCATCGTCGAGAAAATTCTAAGATTCGCAATTAATTCGATGACCAAGTCACTTATGGATTTTCGGATATAGAATGTATATAGTTTTATATGTAACTTACGTTAAGTTCTTTTATCGATTACCGTGTATTTAATGCAGTACTAGATTCATTGTCATTTCCGAACTTTGAGTATGCGTTTCTAGCCTAGTTGATGGGTTGAATCCGGTTATAAAGAGTGTTCGGGATTTACGTTCGTGTACGGATCTCAGTTACGTTTAGCATAGTTCGTCGCGCTTAACCAGAGGTGCATCCCGAGGGTGAATTCTCCCCGAAAGGAGCTACCTCGTTCGATCACCTCGTGGGAGTACAGTTTTCTCGTTGGAAGGAACCCCGGAGGTGAATTCTCCCCGAAAGTAGCTACTCCGTTCGGTTCTCTTCGAGAGAGTATCGTTCGTTTTAGTGAAAGGTCGCAGGAGAAACATCTGCCTTGAGAAGGCCTTTAGTGTATTAGTTAGTCGTTTTAGTAAGAAATTCGTTTGATTAATCCCGATCGCTCCGAAAAACCGTCTTCAATGCCATTCATAGTTATAGTTTTATAGTATACGAATAACGATATATGCGCTATGATATCTGACATATATAACGATGTCTTTAAGGAAATATAGAGAATTTATTATCGAATATAGTATGTAGAGATTTGACCCGAACTGCCAAATCCTTCCGCATTTTACATTTCAGGGACTCACCCACTCTCCGCTTACGCAATCCTAACCCTATACTCACTGAGCTAGTTGGTATTACAGTTTGACGATTACCGTATTTCGCGATCACTACAGTACAGTGGTTCTTTAGGGAACCTGGCGCCCAACTTATGTTTTAGGATTTGGTCGAGTTATAGTGTAAGAAAATCGAAGGGTCAGCCAAAATTTATGTAGTGTAGCAACTTTCACCTGCCGTGTGAGAAAAATAAATTTCTTACTGCATTAAAGGATTAGGAACAGGGTATTGTTTCAGATTCCACTACGCTTACGGTCTGTAACTGTACGATCGTGGCGACATCTCATGGATACTTGAATTACCCCAAGAGATTTAAAAAACGATGAAAATGTATTTTCATCACAGATGATGTGAAAGTACAGCTTTTCATGCCTGTTTAGCGGGACTGAAAATTATGTTTTGCCGACTAGGGGGAGGAAAATAAATTTAGCGGGGGGAAAGTAAATTCGGTGGGAGGAAAGTAAATAATTTTCATCCCTCCAAAACATGCATAGAAAACTGTACTTTCCATCACTTGTAATGAAAATTAGTATGTTTACCACGGAAAAAATCAATTGCTGGCGAGTTTATGAAGGTTGGATGCCCTCAGCTACGTTAATAACCCTCGCCTCGGGCATCCAAACTTCACAACTCGTCAGCAATCGATCACTTTCTTCCCTAGGTTAACAATGTACTATTGATAACTTGTAATTTGTTTATTAATATATAAAATATATAAAGAATGTTAATTGTATGACAACTATATTGCTTCTTATTTTACATAAACCCTTTCATCTCTTACGGATTATATTAATTATTAATTCCATTTTGAATATAATAAATATTTTTTGTTAATATTCACACTTTAGGTAACTTATTGATATTCTTACAAATTACATTTTATTAACGGGATCCCTCACGCCTGCTTTACCGGCACAACAAATCAATAAACAATTAGTTTAATAAAATTCAAATGCGAAGTAAATTGAAAAAAAAACAGGCGAATTTAGGAAAAAGTGCCACCCTAACGATTCAAACGAGCTGAAAAACACTCAAATCGGATGAGAAATAACTCTGTACTATTATCCCGCGTTCTTGAAGAGAGTTTTCTTTTAGTTATTTCCACTTCAAGAACGCGTGACAGTAGTGCAGCATTATTTCTCATCCAGTTTCAGTATTTTTTAGGTCGTTTGATTTGTTAGAACTGGCACTTTAGCCTATAGACGCCCGTTTGTTCAATTTGCTATGCATTTGAATTTTATTAAACTAATTGTTTATTGACTTGTACTGTCCGTCAAGCAGGCGTGAAGAATCTGGTTAAACATTGAATGAAATAGTGCTGTTTACTGTTAATATTTCAAAATGTGATATGTTTGGGTATTGAGATACGTACTCCTACAATAAGTTAAAATCTTTAACCAATTATTTTTTCATAATTTGAATATTAATTTTAAAAAAAATTAATATAACAAGACATGTTTAAGGCAGTAATCTAGTGGTTTGGGTCGAAAAACATTTTTTTTTTTCATATTTCGATAGTATACCAACATAAGAATATGGTGTATAAATTTCAAACCGATATTCAAAATATTAACAAAGATATAACATATATTCCAGAGCGCCTCATAATTAAACGCTCTACGTTGCGCGACAGCTGGTAACGAATATTCCTCACTATTATGACTCATTACCTTTATATTTCCTTGGAGTTTCGTATACCTTATGATATACGAAAGTATATAACCAGGTATCCCCGTGTTTGACACGTATGGAGAGAACAAAGGCTTGTTGTACTGTAACGCGCGATTTCTAGGAGAGGAAATTATCAATAAAATAAGCACTATAAAGGTGGTTAGTAAAATTTCCGTCTATATTCAAACCTTTTCTCAGGTGCTTGTACACAAAATTTACAATGAACTATTTACACTGGCTTCTCTGCCAGGGCCTCTCCCGACAGCCTGTGCGGGAAATAAAACATTAGGCCGTCTTGTCGCGGAAATCACAAATAATGCTTCTACTTCTAATCCTAAGCGGTGTTGCTATTGCTGCTTCATGGTGCATTCGGTTTATTCTAAATCTTATTTTCTACTAGGGCGCCAGGCCCACACATCAGGGCCAACCGAATGGCCTTCCCTGCCGCGGGGCAGCTTTCGCCGCTTTTCCCGGCTTTCCCATGATTCTAACTTCTCTTTCAGGGTCGCCCGAGTGCCGAACCCTATGCTAGCCGATTTTCTTTCCCTTTCGAGTCGCGACCGCACTTCTTAAAATTACGAGTCTCTTCCCGGCAGTGACACACACCAGGTAAGAGACAGCATCGCGAAAGTAATTTGGTTCGCCTACCTTATTATTAACAGACAATTTTCCCTACAGTTTATTTTAGCGGGTTCTTCGGTGCCTTGCTTCGCTTTTTGAGGTACTTCTTCTCTTAGCGCTTTCCGAGTTTTCGGCAATTTCTTTCCTCCGGCCTCGTAGTCGCACCTTACACTTTGAGGATTCAATAGGCATTGTCAGCCTCGCTGTGTGCTCGCGACGTTGCCGCTGTAGACGCGAGAGCTCTAGCGAGAGGACCAATAGCGCGCTAGGCGCGAAAGTTCAAAATTCTTAACGTGACAGGTCCAGTATTGATCTGCCACGTTACAGTACGCGCCGGGGATCGACAATTAGTGTGAGGATGAAAGTTCTCTCTACCCAAACTTTAAACGCGTTTTTCTCGAAACCACGTTTTCTTGGTCGGCCCGAGGCATAACTGATTTTCTATTAAACCCATCGGGCTGAAATTCTTACGGTTTGTACTACACATATGTTATTCTGGCCGGAATTAGAATAATTTTTTTTCGTCCGTTATTTTTCAAGTTACAGCCCAATTTACACTAAAAAAATTGTACCTTTTTTTAGATATCCGCCATTTTGTTATTTTTCAACCAAATTAATTTTCTCTAGTTCCGGCCAGAATGACAATCCTACTAAACAATACTCCATTGCATTTTTTTGTTTCCGATTAGTCAAACTGGAGATACCTCACGGGCCAGCAGCACAAGTTTTTTTTACCTACTTTGACCACATATAATTTAAATAAAATATCGTAAAAATTAAAAAAATATATTTTTTTGTATAACTCAATATAGTATTAGTAACATGTAAATTTTTCAGATTTTTTGCATTTCATTTAGGTAGTCAAAAAAATTCCCGAATAATAACCTGCAAAACCGGTCAATTTACTAGACTACTACCTTAATTTGTTTAAAAAAAATATCGAATTTTCTATTTAAAGAATAATTTATTTAATGATAAGAATTTCTGTATAATGATTTTAACTAATTTTAAGAGTACATATTTGAATAACTAACCGTTTGTGTGTTTCGAATATTAACATTAACGGGATCCCTCAAGCCCTGTGTAGCCAACATTACGAAACAAAAACGAGAAAGTATTATCCAGCGTTATTTTTTGACCAATTTCAATGATTTTGGGCTTGTTGGAATCATTAGGACTCGCACCTTGTCATAAAAAATCCGTATTTTCCAAAAAACGAAAATAAAATAAAATTGTTTAAAAATTCGCATTATTAATATTTCAACGCAAAACAAATAAAATAATCGGCCTTCTTTATGACAAGGTGCCAGACCTACCGATTCAAGAAAGTTTAAAAACATTGAAATCGGTTGAGAAATAGAGCCGTACCATAGTCCCGCGTTTTTGAGGTGGACGAAAACTAAAAATTTTTAAGAAGGTAGCTAGCTCCTTGCCCCTTTCACGGCTCACGCTAACCTGTTCCCCCACTCCAGCATCGAAACTTACTGCGAAGCTTTCCTCATATTTAAGCTATTCCCCTATCTATAGCTATACATGGGGCATTCCATGTCAAATCACTGAGTCGCGGACCCGACCATTTTTTATTTTCTTGTAAATTTTTTTTTGAAATAATCACAAAAATGCTCTTATGCAAATTTTTAGAACTTTTCATTAAACTTTAAGAAAGTTACGAATTTTTGAAAATCTCAGAATCTTTAACGTTTCCGAGTGTTCAAATGCTTGTAACTTTTTGAAAAATAAAGATAAATGCATGATCGAAACGCCATTTTACTCGTCTTGAATTGAAGCTTCTTCGAGAAAATTGAAGCAAATGTAACTTTTTTTTATCTATGACTTTTTTCCATTCTAATCAAAGATTCATGTTTGTCGTCGAAAACATGAATCTTTGATTAGAATGGAAAAAAGTCATAGATAAAAAAAAGTTACATTTGCTTCAATTTTCTCGAAGAAACTTCAATTCAAGACGAGAAAAATGGCGTTTCGATGATGTAATTATCTTTATTTTTCAAAAAGTTACAAGCATTTGAACACTCGGAAACGTTAAAGATTCTGAGATTTTCAAAAATTCGTAACTTTCTTAAAGTTTAATGAAAAGTTCTAAAAATTTGCATAAGAGCTTTTTTTGTGATTATTTCAAAAAAAAATTTACAAGAAAATAAAAAATGGTCGGGTCCGCCACTCAGTGATTTGACATGGAATGCTCCATATATATGAAAAAAAAGTAGAAGCAAAAATCGTTCCATGCTAGGGATAGGTTTAAAAGTTAGGTTTTAAACCATAGAATTTTTATATAATTTTTTTAAAAATATTGAAACTGATGTTTGTCGTCGAAAACATGAATTTTGATTAGATTAGAAAAAAATCATAAATAAAAAAAAGTTACATTTGCTTCAATTTTCTCGAAGAAACTTCAATTCAAGACGAGAAAAATGGGTCTCGATCATGTATTTATCTTTATTTTTAAAAAAGTTACAAGCATTTGAACACTCGGAAACGTTAAAAATTCGTAACTTTCTTAAAGTTTAATGAAAAGTTCTAAAAATTTGCATAAGAGCTTTTTTTTGTGATTACTTCAAAACAAAAAATTTACAAGAAAATAAAAAATGGTCGGGTCCGCGACTCAGTGATTTGACATGGAATGCCCCACATATATAAATACCGCTAAAATAATGTTGAGAACATTTCATCTTGCCGATATAATGAGATTACTAAAAATGCAATTGTCATTTTGAAATAAAATTGTAGAAAAGGTGTAATGGATTCTTCTACCACGATGGGCTGATTGTGATAGTTATTTCCGATTACCTTCGGCCGTTCTCACGTTCGGTAATTCTAGGGCGCCAGTTGGTCATGTGGGTGGCCAACAACCCAGCGTCAACATAGGGGTCTTACCCCGCCATTCCAATCATATGCATTCCCGGATGGGCTGATTGGTAGTGTATAGAGGACGGTACGGAAGCCTGGTTTGCTCAGTGTGCTAGGTCGTGGAGAGAGGGGAGGGTCCCTTACAGGTAGCCCGAGCCTTGCGACAATAAACACACTCTCCTCACCCGCCCACTCACATATGTGAGGGAAGGTGAGGAGACGAGAACATAATCGAGATCTTTTCTTATAGGTGACTATCAGGGTGGTGCATCCCCGCAATGCCCAAGTCCGCGGGGCCATGCGCGTTGCCATGGACTTAGCGGCGGCACCCGCCATGCGGCAGAAACCTACCATACCTGCACAGGTCCCCTATGCATCGATAGTATACAGTGTGTTTGTTGCGTAGGGAGCAAGCTCACCTTACGTACACGGACACACTCATTGGTGAGCCGGTGTGGTGTACGTCTGCCTTGCGCGACGTCTCAGGCCCAACTCACTCTCTTATATCCCCCTCTTCAGGGGACTAGAGAATTCGCTTATCGCAGGACTCCCTGTGCCCTCTTTTCCTCGTCTGAATCCACCAAGTTACTTGGCACAGCCCTGCCTTCCTCCCCGCTTGGTCGGCTTGGAGCTTTAAATGGAGCTCTGGTCTTTCATCCAGTCTTCTGACGGTCCACAGGGATGTTCCTAGACGGTACTTCCTGTCCACTCGGAAACCTATGCACCGAGTCGGTAATGTAGGGTTTGAAACAACCACTACTAATCGTTAGCTTTTCTTTAATTTCTTTGTCAAATCCGGTATCTTGATACGTAACGAGAGAACCTCGTTACTAAGGAAATTTCGTAATGCTTGAAATATAAGGCATACGGCGAAACGCGGTACAATCGTACAGTCGTATTTTTCAACAGAATTTGATGAGACTAGTAATAATTAAAGCCATTCTTCATGTGGATTATCCTTAATAGCTTGTATTATCGATAAAGCTTATAGTTATTCAGCTATGAACGATTGAAGATGAACATGCGCAACAGCTGATCTACGCGAGAGAAGAAATATGTATTTGCGCGCCGTGCAACTTCAATCGTTCATAGCTGAAAAACTATAAGCTTTATCGAAAATGCGAGCTCTTTAAGACAATCTAAATGAAGAATGGCTTTAGTTATGACTAGTGTGATCAAATTCTATTGAGAAATACGTCTGTACCATTGTCCCGCGTTTTGCCGTGATTACAGGTCCTCAAGCGTCACTGACTCGTTCATTCTGCAAATTATTTTGAGCAAAGTAAAAATGCACCAACAAGATGGGTGGCATCATTGAATAGCGCGTGAAAAGGGGAGACGCGTTTATACTATTCTCATAATTTTTCAACGCTTTATTTGGTAATTATAACGCGAACAGTAAAAAGATGCATATTCGCGCGCGTTGTAAAATTGGCTTCCCCTCTCACCTGTATAGCTTGTTGCCTCGTCCAACGTACACCAGCATAGTAGGCCTACAAACGAGTGCGACTGTGTTAGTGACTCATGTAGTATACTGTAAAAAAACACACATAGCGTTTACCATGTACGTGGGTCTTATTTTCAATCGCGAATTCGTCCTAAATTTATTGCATTGCACCTTCTACGACAAGCTTCATAAAACTAAGAAATACTTATAGCAGCATGTACATTATCGATAGCTTCTAATGTATTTTTTCAATGTGCAATAGTGCTTTTATTTGTTCCGAAATCAATTGCAGAATGAACGAGTCAGTGACGCTTGAGTACCTGAAATTACGGCAAAACGCGGGACAATGGTACAGACGTATTTCTCAATATAATTTGATGAGACTAGTCATAACTAAAGCCAGTCTTAATGTAGATTGTCCTAAGGATTTCGCATTTTCGATAAATCTTATAGTTTTCCAGTTATGAAAGATTGAAGATAGACGAGCACAACAGTTGATCTACGCGACAGAAGAAATATGCATTTGTGCGTCGTGTAACTTCAATCGTTCATAGCTGAAAAACTATAAGCTTTATCGATAATACATACTTTTAAGGATAATCTACATGAATAATGGCTTTAATTATTACTAGTCTCATCAAATTCTGTTGAAAAATACGGCTGTACCATTGTACCGCGTTTCGCCGTATGCCTTATATTTCAAGCATTACGAAATCTCCTTTTCTACAATTTTATTTCAAAATGACAATTGCATTTTTAGTAATCTCATTAATCGGCAAGATGAAATGTTCTCAACATTATTTTAGCGGTATTTATATATGAATAGCTACAGATAGGGGAATAGCGTAAATATGAGGAAAGCTTCGCAGTAAGTTTCGATGCTGGAGTGGGCGAACAGGTTAGCGTGAGCCGTGAAAAAGGCGGGGGGCTAGCTCTACCTTCTTAAAAATTTTTAATTTTCGTCTACGTCAAAAACGCGGGACACTGGTACGGCTCAATTTCTCAACAGATTTCAATATTTTTAGGCTTTCTCGAATCGTTAGGTCTGGCAACTTGTCATAAAGAAGCCCGATTTTTCGATTTGTTTTGCGTTGAAATATTAATAATGCGAATTTTTACACAATTTTACTTTTTTTCAATTTTTGGAAAATACGGCTTTTTTATGACAAGGTGCGAGTCCTACGATTCCAACAAGCCCAAAAACATTGAAATCGGTCGAAAAATAATGCTCTACAATACTTTCTCAATTTTTGTTCCGTAATGTTGGCTACAGAGGGCTTGAGGGATCCCGTTAATCAGCACTATTCTTTTCAATGTTTAACAAAATATAATTTGTAAAAATAACAAAAAGTTACTTACCTAAGGTGAGTTTGTGTAAATACTAAAAAAAGTATTTAATATAATCAGATTGTGTAACTAATAATTAATGTAATCCGTATATTGAAAGGGTATATATATATATATATATATATAACATAAATAACGTGTCTATTTTATTTCGATTTACGCAATTATAGAGAAAATATAGATACATGATAAAAACTTTTTTAATTAAATCGATTGGAGACGAAAGTACGCATAAAGTTTACTAAACGAAATGATAGATTTATATTTACCAATATTTTGTACGGCTGCTCGAATTTTTCTGGAGGTTTTAACATTTTTAAAAACTGTTAAAGTTAGAAACTTATTTATTGCTACATCTCTGTTTTCCATTTTTATATAATTGTTAAATGAAGCCCACTCCTTATTTAACCAAATGGTAAAATTGATGTCTGACCTTTTTTGGTTACATTGAGCTACTGGTAATCCATTTTGCACTTGAATAATTTCTCTTTTCGTCACTTTTATTAATCCTTTTAAATTTTACTGCAAATATTAAAATAATTTGTTTAATCAAGCTATACTACATAAATAAAACTATAACTAAAATAACATAAAATTTCGAAAAAAGAGACTATATTATACATACATATGAACGTATGAAAATTTGGTCTACGACCCATGCATTCATTTTAAGATTCGTGGTATCTCTCTTGACTATTGTTGGTTTTATTTACTTCTTCAAATACGCTTCAAATTTTGGAATTAATTTGACAAGTCCAAATTTTTTTTATGTATTTAAATAATTTCCGAAACTGATAAATATTTTTCAAACAACTATTGTTAAAATCATTTTGTATGATTGAAAATTCAGTTGAAATGTACTTTGGAGGCAAAAGTGGAAGATTGCACAATTTTCTCATTATAACTCTTGATTGTACTATATCATTCGGTTCTTGTTTCTTTATTATTTGGACTATATTTAATTTCCGCGCATATTTGTTTATGCTCTAGAACAAGTCATGTTAAATAACAATAGGTTCTATGTTCTCGCGCCGTTAAAAAGAAAACGCTGCAAGTAGATATTCAGCAGAGGCAATTTACTAAACCCGCAATAGCGTTAATCTGTATTTATAACGATACTTACGTAAACATAGTGAAAGTAACATCCAATTATTTTGGCATTTGGATATAGTATTTTCACGGCATTATGCAGCCCTATCTCAAAGTCGTAGATAATTTTCGTGATATTTACATTTGGAATGTGCGACATGAATTCCTGCTATTGTGGGGAAGGCACAATTTTAACAAGAATCAGTGCAAAGGCACACAGACTTTACTTATAAAGAGCGCCAGGCTCATGAACTTTATATATGAGCCAGTCTGAGGCTTGCCGGCTTGAGACTTTTCAAGGACGTGGCATGCTGTGAAATTAAAGTGGATTCTCTGGGAAAATCAAGAGACACGGTAGTGTCTCGACGGCATGTACATATAAAAGTAGATAATGACATGTCTATACCGCCGAGCACTACCGTTAACTTATACAGTAGGTTTGGCCGCCTCAATTTTCAAACCGATTTATTTCCGTGAATGATCCACTGTCATGATTTAAGTAAAGCTTTCCTTAAACTAGTTTGGAACAAGCTTTCATTTAAGACCATGAACATTAAAAACGGTTCATGCAATCCAGAGATCTCATACTGAGTTAGCTATATATATATATATATATATCGAAAATTGAGATTTTTCTCCTTCATAATCTTCTTCTTCTTCTTCTTCTCCAGCCAGAGTATATGTCTCGGGCTGAAGTTGGCTGCTTAACGTAGGTTTAGTGACGTCAGTAGACGTAAACGTAAATATAGTTGCACACAATCGTAAACAGTGTGTCTGTGTGTATCTCCTAGATATATGTTTTACTTCGTTTATTACGGTAAATCAGGTTAAGCTGCAAGATTGACAGTGTTAACCTTAAAACAATTTGAACCTAATTATGAAATAAATAAATGAAAAAACATGATTAGGCTGTTCTTATTTAAATTTGATGAGGTTATACTCATTAAAAGGATTTTTAATTACATAAAGGAATCAACAGATTAGATAAGTATAAAAATGAATTTTATGATATAAAATGTAATATATTTTCTGGTACTTTGTGTGATTTTATTGCAGATTAAATAGTGATGTGTTTATTATCTGACTGCTAAGGGTCGAGCTGTGTGGAGTGAAAGATTAAAATATAATATACACCGTGTCTCTTGATTGCTGAGGATAAAACTACGTGGATTGAGTTGCTGAGGATAGAGCTAACTGTATGAAGTAAGATTAATATTTATATATTTTTAACACTGCCAAGAAGAAATATACTGTCAACATTTATGTGCATCGGTGATTATCCAGAGTATACATAAATTGCAAGAAATTGTTAAGGTATTTGAAAACCATATGCTAAACTTCCAGGTATTGAAATCATTAATAAAATACATTTTTAGTTGTTTCTTCTCTTTAAACTGATGTGGGTTTCATCTGTCCGATAGGTTATACCTTTGTCAAGAATTAGCAGCATAAATGTGACTAATTGGTGCTAAAAAGAAATGTGGTATGCAAAACGAGACAATGTCAGCTTTAATTATATGCTTGATTGTAGTTTATTTAAAGCTTTGCGAATTGCTTATCCAGTCATGCCCCTGTATCACCCCAAGCAGCTAATGGAGCTTCTGCAGTTTCGCAAAGTCAGATGTTGGTAAAAAGTCAAATGTTGATTAACAAATGGAATGATTCATGTTTCTTTAAAATATTATTTTGTTTGAAGAATTGAGATTTTTAATTGATGAATTTGATTTTAGGTTTACTCAGATGTTATCATTTAGTATTTTACAGTCACTGTGCAAGTGTATTATAGCAAATATAGTAATACTTGTGCTTTGACTTAAATACATTTGGTACAATTGAATTAAAAATCCAAGGAGGAAGGTTCGAACACATACTGACTATTGGAGTTGATTCAACAATTGGGCTTTTCACTCCTGCATTCTGATACTAGAAACAAGCAAAGATGCAAGCATTGAAAGATTGGCAAAGTAAGAATAAGTCAATATTAAAAAAAACGTCATCCATTGCTCAGCCATAATTTAAGGATGAGACTCATTGGATGAAATTCTGTAAAATTGAGTTAATAACTGTTGATTGTTTTCCTCTGTTACCTATGCTAGTATTCTAGGCCAAAGGCAGTATTCTGGTCATTGGTATGGATGAAAAAATGCAGGTTTATTCTCAATTGAAACTCAGTCCAAAAATTAATGGTTTCCACTCCATTTTGCAGCTCCAGAAATCCGACCAGTTTCAACAGTGTATAGAAATTAGCGAAACGAACATTTGAGGACTCTGGCACAGGAAATGTTATAAGGACGACTCGCCAATGTATCTCCTATATCACCTTTGTCAAGAATTAGCAGCATAAATGTGATAGTAATTGGTGCTAAAAAGAAACGTGGTATGCAAAACGACATTGTCAGCTTTGAATATATGCTTGATTGTAGCTTATTCAAAGCTTTGCGAATTGCTTGTCCAGTCTTGCCCCAATATCAACTCAAGTAGTTGATGAAACTAGTGAAGTGTAGCAAGGTCAGATGGTGGTTAAAGTCAAATGTTGATAAACAGAAAATGTAAATTAATTAAAACATACATTTTACTTAATTATTTTTAAATTTTGAAAGTATGTTTATTGATTATGAAAAATTAAATCAAACTTTTATCATAGTGAAACTGAAAACATTAAACAAGTAGCCGGGGCATTAATTATGAAGTTCATTTATGCAGAATGCATTACAAATATCAATAAATTCAATGTATTGACTGTGATATTTTTTCAATGTTAATATATATTATTTTATTAGTTAAGCGCTGCTGTTTCAAAAAATGAGAAGTGTGGAAATTTTCTTTAAATTCTGTAGAAAAATTAAAAGAATTATTTAATTTTTTAAATATTATACTCTTACAAAACGTTATGAAATCCCACAAAAAACAGACTTCGCCTGTAAAAAAGGCGGCAAGTACATAAACCATTTAGCATAAATAATATAGTAAAATTATCCAATTAAAAAAAGTAGTGAAATCCAAATATTAGGCAAGTGTATTTTTTCACCTTAGCAAAAGTTAAATTTTTGAAAAAAAAAGAAACAACAAAGTTACTTGCCGGGCCCGTAATGTCCATGCACAGTGAGAAATAGAATCGTCTGTGGTTCGGCTAACTTCACTCTGTATTTTAACATGAAATTTGCTGTACTACACTATAGCGAATCTCACACACGATTCAATTTCCCAATGTGCATGGACATTACGGGCCCGGCAAGTAACTTTGTTGTTCCTTTTTTTTTCAAAAATTTAACTTTTGCTAAGGTGAAAAAATACACTTGCCTAATATTTGGATTTCACTACTTTTTTTAATTGGATAATTTTACTATATTATTTATGCTAAATGGTTTATGTACTTGCCGCCTTTTTTTACAGGCGAAGTCTGTTTTTTGTGGGTTACTAGTACACATTAATAAAAATTAAAATAAGAATTATATTCTATCACTGCTCTGTCCATCAATTTTACAGGTATACTAGTTAAGATAATTATACTATTGTATATAGGATTTCTCCCCAAAATCTACCGTTAACTTAATACGACAAGAGCAATGAGATGATAATCATTTACAAGAAAATATTTATATATACATAAGCAATAAAAGAATGAAAATTAGATAATATTGAGGAGGTGGATCACTCGTATGACTCTCAGTCCAGGCATGAACAAGTCCAAATGGAAAAAAGACCCCTTTCAAGCTTATCCACCGCTAGCCCTCCAAAAACCTAATTACTTGCTGCACTATTCCTGTAGGAAGTATAAGGCACAAGCAAAGAGGTAACACCAGGTCAAGTAAGGCGTAGCCAAGTCCATCAATATTCAAACCAATACCAGAAAGTTAATTGGCTAGGGTTTTCCAAGGGAGTCTCTAAATCTCCTTTCTTAATGTGCGTATGCACCAAATTCATAAACCTTATGTTAACCATAATATAATTCAATACCTAGCCCGGAGATACTTGATTGAAAATAAGACTATATACAAGTATATAAGAAGGGAAATAAAAGTATATTTATATATATATATATATATATAAATATGGAATATACATAAGTGAGACTATATATGAAACGAAGAACAACACAAATGAGCAACGCGAAGGAGCGAAGGAGGCGAAGAAACTATTCAGTTTCGGCCACTGGGGCGGCAGCAGCTTCCGCGGCGCAGAGGGCTGCAGCTTCCATCGCGGCCTCCTCTTCCCTTCGGGCCTGACGGCTGGCGCGGTAGTTAAGGACCCATTCTCTTCTCTTCCGATCACTGCTACGCGAGCTGGGACGCCTTTTGATAAAGTGTTCCGGCAGCGGCAGCGCGTTGGTCCACCACAAATGCCGAGGCCGAGAACACATTGGCGAACTGAGGTCTTTATTATTGCACCTCAGGCAAGTAGCTTCGTCCTCGAACGCCCAACCGCAATGGCGGCAAAAAACAGTTATGAGTGGCGCAGTGCACTCATAAAATCGGTGGCCAAAAGCATGGCAAGCGTAGCACCGATTGAAAGGCAGGGGTCCGCGAGTCCACATTTGGGCTCTCTGCTCCAACGGTAGCGGTGGCTCGGACTGAGCCAGAGGACGGCAGTACCAGGGAGCCGACGAGCTCTCAGACTCCGGTGTGGGCCTTCGATCTGAGCGGTCCATTGGTCCTTGAGCAGACGACAGGAAGTCCCCACCAGGTCGAACCAGCAGGGTGCCTCGAATGGGGCTGAAGTCCCGGTCCTGGCTGGAGATCGCGGAATCGGGCCCTGTTAATTCGCCTGCACACTGGCTTAAGGCGGGGGATTTGTTGCGAGAAGACATTCTAGATAAAGAGGTGAACGAAAATCAAGGTTACACCAAGCACACTATATACATATAGTCGGTATTATAAAGGAAATATATAATCAGACAACTACAAGGAGTATCCTCCACCAATTTTCTACTTCCGAGGTCGCAATCGCTTCCTCCAAGTAGAGTTTCCGATTTCCGACGCACGGCTGGCAGTTACGGGTTTAATCCTGGGAACAGAGGGACTATCCTCCAAAATTTTCTCACCAGGTTCCCCTAAACTTGACTCAGTATGATTCTTTACGAATTCCGGAAAATCGGAAATAAATGGTTTCAAGTGACTAATGTGCACCTTGGGGTTACAGCGCGAATCAGCATCTAATATTTCGTAAACAGTAGGGGTAATAACCCTCACTATCTGATACGGTCCTGTAAAATTTGGTGCCAATTTCGCGTTGAAATCATTTGCAGCTGAAGATAATACGTGACTCTTTCACCAAATTAAATCACCCACACGAAAGCTATATTTCCCTCGACCCTGATTATAATACTGAGCCTGGCGGAGGCTAGCTTTCTCCATTTGTTGCTGTACCAAATCTCGGAGTAACTCCAAACGTCGCATACGCTCGTTCCATTGATTGGGGTCCGTTTTTACAATATGTTTAACTTCTTTTTCAGAACTTTGAACAATGCGGACGGCTTCCAATCTTCGTCCCAAATTGACAAAGCTTGGAGCCTCCGCAATAGAACTATGGAACGAGTTATTAATCGCGAATTGGAACTGATGCAAATAAACGTCCCACGTGCGATGATTCCGTCCTATGAATGACGAGATCATTCCTTTAATCACGCGATTCACTCTTTCGACAGGATTCGCACGGGGATAATAAGGGTGTGTAGTTATTAAGCGAATGCCATGTTCGCTTATACAAGTCTTGAGCTGCTTATTAATGAATTCGGTACCATTGTCACTAAAGAGGATTTCGGGAGCTCTCCATCGGTATATCACTCGCATTTCGAAAGATTTAGTTATCGCAGCGCCAGTTGCCTTTCGAAGCGGTTGTATTTCAACCCACCGACTAAAGTTGTCCACAAACACTATGTTATAACGAAATTGAGAAGTAGTGGGTGGCAGTGGACCCATAAGATCAACTGAGACGACGGTCCAAGGTTTTTCATAAACACGATGTCCCATTAAACCCATGGGCGGGGAATGTAAAACCATAGTCTTCTGACAAACAGCGCAGGATCTCACATAATTAAGTACATCGCGATACATTCCTGGCCAATATACACGCACTAACTATCGATTATAAGTTTTCGCAACTCCCTGGTGGCCGGCTGAAGGGTCGTCATGAGCTATCTTAAGAGCATTGTTCCTTTTCCCTTCAGGTAGAACCAACTTCCAGGCGTCCCAATCTTCTCCCAGCATCTCGCGGACTGGATTCGGTTTGTGACAGAACAGGCGTCCTTCCGTTACCTTCCAGTCAGGGTATGTCCGAGGGTGTTTCTTGATATTGGCAATACGCTGTACGTACCATCGATCCGGGATGACTTCTTCAGCAGCGGCTACGGCAGCATCCACTTCAGTAGATCCTAAAGTCACTGATTCCATGGCCCGAGACAAAGCATCTGGGACTTAGTGCAGGACTCCTCTCCGATGTAAAATAGTATAGTCGTGGGCTTGCAGAGCTAGTGCCCACCGAGCTAAACGGCCGGTAGGGTCCTTCAAATTGTGGAGCCATCTGAGACTACTGTGGTCTGTTATTACCGTAAACTGATAACCCTCCAAATACGGCCGTAATTTCTTAATGGCCCAGATGACAGCTAAACATTCTTTTTCTCGGTAACAGTATACTTCTTTTCAGCCGAACTAAGTATGCGATTTATATATACTATAGGATGTTCTTGGCCTTCGAAATTTTGAACCAAAACTGCCCCGATCGCGAAATTACTACCATCTGTCTGTAGTATAAAGGGTTTTGTGAAGTCTGGTCGTGCCAGCACGGGAGCCTCACACAAGGCTATTTTTAACTTTTCAAAAGCCTCAGTCTGTTCCTGGTCCCAGTGCCACTTAACATCCTTTTTTAGCAGGGTCACTAACAGTATCTTAATATCAGCAAGATCCTGTAAAAACTTCGAATACTACCCAACCATCCCCAAGAACCTTCGAATCTGTTTTAAGTTTATGGGAGGTGGATATTCGATGATGGGGCGCACCTTCTCTGAGTCCACGCAAAGACCGTTTCTATTTACTAAGTAGCCTAGGAAAGGTACTTCGGCTCGACAGAGCTTACTTTTCTCCCAGTTAATTTCTAAGTTGGCGCGTTGGATAATGGATACGATGCGTACTAACCAATGCATATGCTTGTCAAAAGTCTCCGTTAGAATTATGACATCGTCTAAATAAGCAAACGCCACCGGATCTAATTCAGGTCCTATGAGCCGATCCATTAATCGCTGGAAAGTTGCCGGCGCGTTAGTCAAACCAAAGGGCATGCGTCGAAACTGATAGAGGCCTTTCCCTGAAACTATAAATGCGGTCACTTCCTTACTAGCTTCATCCAATTCCACCTGGAAGTATGCCTGGCTAAGATCCAACGTGGATATATACTGAGCTGATAGCAATTTGTCTAATATGGCTTCTATATATGGTATAGGATACGAATCCCTTTTGGTGACTGCATTAACGGCTCGATAATCAATGCAAAACCTATGTTTTCCATTAGGCTTAGGTACTAATACCGGACAACTAGCCCAAGAACTTTGGGAGGGCTCGATGACTTCGATCGCTAGTAGACGATCCACCTCTTGATGAACAAGTTCATATAATTTCGGAGAAATTCGCCTAGCACGCTGGCGTATGGGCGCACTTCCCTCGATCAAAATTTGATGTTTGACTAGAGGAGTAACTTTTGGTACCTCTTGGACGGGCTGCTCGCGCGTTCTTCGGAACTCTTCTAGAATATCCTGTTGAGACCTTGAAAGTTCTTCTAATGCGGCACAGTCAGGCTTAGATCCTTGAGTCCCAAAGTAACGAATCGGGCTCGGGGTAAATGGATGCCAGGGTCCTCCTTGAATTCTCCATTTAAACCGATCCAGATCCATTTGTAGTCCGAACCTCTGTATAAAGTCCATTCCAAAGATGCCTTCATAGTCCAGCTGGGGAGCTACGCGTACATATATGGTATGACAACTGCCGTCAATATCCATTTCTAGGGGTACGGTTCCTAGTACTTCACTAGTACTTCCATCTCCCAAACGCATTTCTCCAGACGCAGACCGATCGATTAATGGGTTAAGAATATGCAAAAGTTTATTACCCACATACGATCTCGCTGAACCGGTATATAACAAAACGTTCATATAATTTCCTAACACGTTTATAACCATATGTTATGTACATAGAATAAACATACATAACTCATTGCTATTATAAGCACTATATAATTAATATTATTAATATTATTATCATTTAAAGATATAATTAATAACTCTAAATCTATCATGATTATATTAAAATATCAATAGCCTCATTGTAAAGGAGAGATACTCCTAAAAGCGACAAATTCCTAAATGTAATACGAAGCGCCAGACGCAGCTCGTTCACACATTCGCCAAGGCTAAGTCCCGACACGTGGCAAAATGCACTTCGACGGCAGTCGAATGTTCTAGAACAATGACGCATTTGACCATTGGGACCCGCAAATGTTACCATATAAGGTAATGTTTGACGCTGCACTTTGAGGGTAGGAGCCCCAAACGTGCAGCCCCAAAGATCAGTTCGAGTCAAAAGCTAGAAGGAACAAGTCGAGTCTCCTAGGACCTTCAGTCCTCTCATTTCTTAACCTTAACCAGGCAATCCTTTGTCTCTTAAAAACTATAATTATCTAGCTCATAGCTCTGGTTATCAATTTGTATAAAAGGAAACATTGTAAATCAAACGTCAATAAACTTTATTGTACAAAAAGAATTTCGAGTTTGTCGTGAATCAGCGATTGAACCACAACAAACTGGTGGCAGCGGTGGGATCCGTTGACTGGTGAAGATCAAACCTACATAAATCTTCATCCCAAGGAAAATCAAGAAAATTCTATTTCTTCGATCGACCAACCTCTACAAGGACGAACCGACGTGGATGATCATCGATACTCAACGAGACATCCGCCAACTTCGCCTTTCTCAGCAACGGAGCGACAAACCCACAACTTCGAGGTTCACCCCGCATACTACCTCACGACTACAAGAAATCAACGACTGGAAACCAGCAGAATTTGCAGCCAGCCAACCAGTGAAAATGAGCTTTTGGTGAGTACGGTACCAATCATATCAGTAGCAATTTTATTTGTGAACATTGTAACCGCGAGCCCATAGCGTTCGTAGTACTAAATTTTTTCCATGTACCGTAATCCCGATAATTTAGACCGAACTCAATCTGAACCCAGTCTAACTCCCGCGACACATAGCGTACCTCGACCAAATCGTGTTTCAATCTCCCGAGAGATAGACAGTTGCATCTCTCAATTAGGGAATAGAACTTTGCGTACTCTTAGGGAAACCGACGAAGGAACCCCATTTCGAAACGTAAATACGCGAAGACGGAATAGACTAACTATGGCTCACCGTGGCAACGCGAATAACGACGCCCCAGATTTAGACCATAGTTACACCGCGGAACGTCCCCCTATCAGAATAGAAGACGCACCAACAAACACGATTCCACTTGACGAAAGCGTACCTCCTAGCGCCATAGATGCTGAAATTAGAAGATTACACCACAGCATAAGGCCCCGCGATATTAGCATAATGGAAGAAGAAAACGCGAGACTGAGAGACGAACTCTCCAGGTTACGACAAAATTTTAATAGGTTCCCCTCGAGGACCTCCACGGCAAGACCGACACAAAGAACATCGTATGTGACTCCATGCGAAAGACCTCGATACGCGCCAGATCTAGACGATGAGGAAGAAGAAGAACCTCACCACGGATATGCTTCCCTACACGTAACTCTTGGAAGAATTCCAAAGTATAAAGGAGACCCAGACGAGCTAGAACCGTTTGTGAATTCCATAATTATGGCAAACCAAAATCTACACCCGTTAGATAGAGACGAATTTCTACGGCAGGTTAGATTCACTATACTAAGAGGCAAAGCTTATACCGAAACTAAGCACAAAGTAATCGAAAATATCGAGCAACTAATACGAGAATTAGAAGAAGCATTCAAACCCCGACGGTCTACCGCGACCCTTCAAAATAGTTTAAATCGATGCCGACAAGGAAAAGATGAATCGGTACGATCCTATGCTTCTCGACTAGAAGACATATTATCAGGTTTGAAAGAAAGATGCATCACGCCAGCAAATGACCCGGCTAAAAACGAAGCCATAGAAGAATTGTTAACGCAACAAGCGAAACATCAATTCATAAAAGGATTGAATTTTAAACTCCAAGTTATGGTAGCATCTTGCGAGCGTGCAACTCTAAGAGAATCAATTGCTATCGCAATCGATCGTGAATCCTTGACTCGCTCCGACGAAGAGTACAGAACTCAACAGGGCTCGACCCATGGCAGACGCGATAACCAAGGACAACAACGACCCTCCGGACAACGGAATAATTCGCACCTCCATTGCAAACGCTGCGATAGGAAAGGACATGTAGCCGAAAAGTGCTACGCGCGACTTAGCAACGCAAAACGGACTCAGAGTCACTCATCTTCCGTTAACAAAGTATCCACCTCTTGCAATTATTGCAAAAACCCAGGACACACCGTCCAAGAGTGCCGCACATTAAAAGCAAAGCGAGAAAGAGAAGCTCAACAGAATGCAAATAATTCAGAGCAACCAATTAACGAAAACCTGAATCGACCAACACCTGTAGGAAATTTAACCGCTAATATGGTATTATGTACTCCCATAAAAAATCTGATCGAAGTACAAGCCGCTGAATTCATACGACCAGCAACCTTACTCTTCGATACTGGAGCCGATGTCTCCATAATTAAAATAAAAGTCCTGCGCAAGGAAACGATAGCTGACAAAACCCCGATTACGCTAACAGGAATAAGTGGAACACCTGTAAAGACGCTTGGATCAGTTTACCTACACGTAAAAGTCGGAAAATACACTATAGCCCATAAATTTCAAATAGTACCAGACACCTTTTCGCTAATAGCCGACGGACTAATCGGTATGGATTTCTGGAAAAGAAACAGTTTCCATTATGAAAAGGACGTGTCCTTGACGATGCTGGGACACACCTGGCCAATGAAACAAGTAGTATCACGCACGGTATCACTAAAACCGAGATCCCAAACATTAGTAGCCGCGTTAACAGATAGTAAACAAGACGGCATTGTAAACGGACACCAAATACTACCTGGAGTGTATATAGGTAACTGTGCCACTAGGCCAACCAACTCTACCTGCTGCGTCAGCATTTTGAACATCACGGAGAAAGAACTAGAGATACCCTTGCCTACAATTGTGTTAGAAGATATTCCGAGTCCACCGACTCAGGGCGACGACCCCTCTGTACCCATAACCGTATACGCTGTCAATAACTGCGCCAGCGATCGACTCGCCCGGTTAAAGTCTCAATTAGAACTAAATCATTTAAATCAGGAAGAATTGCGCACTCTAACAGAACTCTGTGAGGAATACAATGATATATTTCACTTAGAAGGTGACAAACTCCTCACCACTGAAGCGGTAAAACATACCATTACTTTGGTAGAAAATACTAAACCTATCTTTAAAAAACCCTATAGGTTACCTGAAAAGCATAAACAGGAAATTGATAAACAAATTTCTCAGCTAGAAGCTGACGGAATAGTACGGCCGAGCCGAAGCCAGTGGAACGCGCCACTGCTCGTGGTACCCAAGAAACCCGATGCACAAGGAAATATAAAAATGCGCATCGTCGTAGATTTTCGCAAGCTAAACGAAGCTACTATAGGTGATGCCTATCCATTGCCAAACATCACCGAAATATTGGACCAACTAGGCCACTCGAAATATTTCACCACCCTTGACCTAGCCTCTGGATTTCACCAGATAGGCATGGCTGAAGAAGACAAGGAAAAAACAGCCTTCTCCACACCCCTAGGGCACTACGAGTACAACCGCATGCCCTTTGGATTGAAAAACGCGCCAGCTACGTTTCAACGTTTAATGAACACCGTATTATCCGGACTCCAAGGGATCCAATGTTTCGTTTACCTTGACGACATAGTAATTCACGCCCCTACTCTAATAGAGCACAACAAAAGACTGAAACAAGTATTCATTCGACTGCGTGAAAATACTCTAAAGCTGCAACCGGAAAAATGCCGTTTCCTTTGCAAAGAAACTTGCTACCTGGGTCATATAATTACGGACAAAGGCATCTCTCCAGACCCAACTAAAATAGAAGCTGTAAAAAATTTTCCAGCACCCAAGAGCGTAAAGGACGTACAATCCTTTTTAGGCCTAGCAGGCTATTACCGAAGGTTCATTGACCATTTTGCTGACCTGTCGAAACCCATGACGAACCTATTAAAGAAAGGAGTGAAGTTCAACTGGACCTCCCTAGAACAATCATCATTTGAAAATCTAAAGGAAAGATTGACTACTGCACCACTTTTACAGTATCCAGACTTTCATCTTCCTTTCATCCTGACCACGGACGCCTCCAATAAAGCAATAGGAGCCGTGTTATCGCAAGGCGAGGTAGGCAAAGACCTCCCCGTTGCTTACGCCAGCAGAACGCTTAACAAGGCCGAAGTAAACTACAGCACAACGGAAAAAGAATTAGCAGCTATAGTTTGGGCTGTACAAAATTTTCGACCTTACTTATATGGTACTAGATTTACCATCATCACCGATCATCAACCACTTACTTGGCTTTTCAATGTAGAAAACCCAGGCTCCAGATTGATGCGTTGGAGATTAAAGTTAGCCGAGTACGATTACGAAATTAGATACAAACCAGGTACTCAGAATACAAACGCAGATGCGCTAAGTCGTATATACGTGACCACGCGCTCAAGAGCACGGCAAGCCGCCCCAAGGCCAACCGACTCAAACGAAGATGCAACCTCAGCTAACTCCGACGCCGAGGAAAAAACAGCTGATGACAAGCCATCAACCTATACTCCCGCAATGATAAACCAAATCCTTTACGAGTATCACGATACTCCCTTCGGAGGACATGAAGGCGTAAATAGAACCCTGCAGAGAATTAAAATTAGACACGTTTGGCCAAATATGAAAAAGGACATTGAAGAATACATAAAAAAATGTGACAAGTGCCAGCGCAATAAAACAGGCAACGTGAAACGTGCACCAATGCAGATAACAGACACGCCAGTAGAACCCTTCGAAAAGGTCGCCCTAGATATAATAGGACCATACCCTGCGACCAAACAAGGAAATAAGTATGCCTTAACCTTCCAAGACCTTTTCACAAGGTACAGCATAGCCCTACCAATTCAAGACCAGTCAGCCTCTACTGTGGCACGACTATTCGTTGAAAGGATCATTTTTTCTTACGGGCTACCCCAAAAGGTTTTAACTGACCAGGGCACTAACTTTCTAAGTAACCTCTTTAAGGACGTCTGTAAGCTATTAAAAATTGACAAAATACAGACCACGGCATACCACCCACAGTCGAATGGTGCGCTAGAAAGGTCGCACCGAACATTGGCGTCGTACTTAAAAAACTTTGTCAACGAAGATTTAGACAACTGGGACGAATGGTTACCCTACGCCATGTTCACCTATAACACTACGCCACACACAGCTACAGGCCGAACGCCTTTTTCACTACTATTCGGGCGCGAGGTTGAGTTACCAACCACGCTCAAATATCCGCCGCAACCTACATATACATTTGAAGATTATTATAACGAGCTTCGCGAAAGAATTCGCTCAACAGGTAACGTCATGAAAGACCAATTAATACGGGAAAAGGAAAAATCGAAGATCTATTATGATCACAATACTGAAGAATCAAATTACGAAGTAGGAGACCAAGTATTGTTAAAGCGAGAAATGATTCGCGCTGGAAGACCAAAGAAACTGGAACCCCTATACGACGGTCCCTATACCATAACCGCAAAACTAAGCGAGCTAAATTATGAGTTAGCAGTGGGTAAAAAGAAAATCGTAACCCACGTCAATAGGCTAAAGCCTTATCACGTGTAGTTACCGACTCGACCACCCACACATACCATTCTCTCTTCACACTTTTCCCCATCAACCTAATCTACTTCCTACTATAATACTATCTTACAACTACCAATTACTATATATCACTACCACTAGAACTATCTAACTATACTAATAGTTTTTATCAAAAAAAAATATCAAAATCAATTCCTAAATACTTTCATTATAACTAATAAGTTAAGCTCAATAAAAAAAAAAAAAAACTATTTTTAATTTCTACGGTATCTACATAATTTTTTCCCTTTCATATTATTATTAGAATTTTTATTATTTTTTTTACCTTCCTTTCCTTTTTACCTTACTGTCCCTAAAAACTTAACTAATAGGAAAAGGTACTAAGACTAGAAATCAAATGGATACATTTTAAAAATATTGAAATTTATTCACAAAGAAGGGGAAAAGGTTTCTACAATCTCCTCACCTCCTCTTACAATTATTACGAGTTTTAGGAACATAAATATAATTGTTCTTATTTTTATATATATAATAATAAAAAAAAAAAAAATTTATTCGGAATAATGGACAGTAACGACGAAGAAGAAATAAATAAACATCTACAAAATTTAGATCAAACAGTAGAAACCAACAGATTAGCACTCCTAAAACAAATACAAATTATCGACCAAACCATAGAAACTTATAATAACACGATACAAAAAATAGATGCGAACGAAAAAATGCTGATGAAAGCAGCACGTGATCTAGAAGCCCAAGCGGACGAGCGAGAAGCTCTATATAACATTAATCTTACATCCGAAGAATTAATGATAGACACAGATCACTTATTAAATTTCGTGATAATGGCGAGCCAAGGAATAATAAACCCGAACATTATTCGATACACAGAAATTATCGAATACCTTAAAGATGCGATTCCTCACATCCCTCCTGGCACGCAATTCCCTTTTCCATTAGAAACACTAAACATCCATTTAATTTCCAAACTAATGCAACCCACAATTTATACCAAAACAAACAAACTAATTGTAGTACTCCATATACCTCTAATAACACCCAAAGAATTCGATCTTTTACAAATATATCCAATCCCAATCCCTATTCAGAATTCTACAACATTACACTCCATAATAGATTTAAGAAAAGATTACATAGCGATAGATAGCATCGCTGAGCGATACACAGAATATACCGAAGACGAACTACGAAAATGTTACACGATAAAAGATAATTATTTCTGTCCAACGGATAAACCATCCAACAAAATAAAGACAATTAATCCATGCGAAATTGCATTATACTTAAAATACATAGATATAAATACGTGCGAGCATAAACTTATACATTTAGTGCAACCGATGCTAATTCCCATGAAAAACCAAGCCTCGTGGATATACTCCACACCGCGATTAGAAATTGTAGAAGTAATCTGCAAACAAAAACCTACTTATAATATAGAATTAATGGGCTCCGGAGTAATTAATTTATATAAAAATTGTATCCTAACAGCTACTGATTTTGTTTTGGAACCCGTACAAACCTCCAAGCCCAACAAACATAAGAACTATATCCCGCACTATAATTTCTCTTTGAGAGCCATAGATCCTGAAAACTACGTAGCAGCAATCAACACAACCAAAATTCCCAGGCTGCATAACATCTTGAACAAGGTCAACGACCTCAACACGCTCAGCATCCAGCTAAAACAGCTGAAAAAGGATGTACAAAACGAAGACCTAGGACAACACCACACCTATCAACATATGGCCATCTCATATTCTACTACAACGCTAATCATCATAGGATTAACCATCTACATAATCTGGCGATATCTTCACAGAAGACCAAAACCTAAGCCAAGACTCAGGTCAATACAGGCATTGGCATCCAATGCCATCGTAACAGATGACGTCGCCGCCCCAGCAACAGACAACGTTGTCCCGACGCACATGATTATCGTCACACCTGAGCAAGCGGCAAACATTCAATACGAACCCGATTATTAACCACCTACCCTCTTTTTCCAGGGGGGGAGGGGTGTTATGTACATAGAATAAACATACATAACTCATTGCTATTATAAGCACTATATAATTAATATTATTAATATTATTATCATTTAAAGATATAATTAATAACTCTAAATCTATCATGATTATATTAAAATATCAATAGCCTCATTGTAAAGGAGAGATACTCCTAAAAGCGACAAATTCCTAAATGTAATACGAAGCGCCAGACGCAGCTCGTTCACACAGTCGCCAAGGCTAAGTCCCGACACGTGGCAAAATGCACTTCGACGGCAGTCGAATGTTCTAGAACAATGACGCATTTGACCATTGGGACCCGCAAATGTTACCATATAAGGTAATGTTTGACGCTGCACTTTGAGGGTAGGAGCCCCAAACGTGCAGCCCCAAAGATCAGTTCGAGTCAAAAGCTAGAAGGAACAAGTCGAGTCTCCTAGGACCTTCAGTCCTCTTATTTCTTAACCTTAACCAGGCAATCCTTTGTCTCTTAAAAACTATAATTATCTAGCTCATAGCTCTGGTTATCAATTTGTATAAAAGGAAACATTGTAAATCAAACGTCAATAAACTTTATTGTACAAAAAGAATTTCGAGTTTGTCGTGAATCAGCGATTGAACCACAACACATATAAGGTCTATTATCACTAAACCTAAAAGTTTGAACAAAATTATCATTATAAGTAACATTCGCTATTACACCTAACTCTTCCCGACGATTCGTAGGTGGTTCGCCTGGTAAGATATAAGGACGCAAAGGACCTACTCCGGCGCACCAAACGCGTGCATTCGGGTCTAATTTCACAGCGAATCGACGTAGGAAATCAATCCCTAGGACGCAGTCTACAGCTATAAACGGAGCCAGACTAACTGGAAACTCCACGGATTCGTCGCTTAAATTCCATCGCAACAATAATTCCTTAATAGCCGCGCACGATTGCCCATCGGCAAGCTTAACACCAAAATTTGAATAATCGCTTGCATAAGGTAATAGGCTTCGCGCAGTGATGGCACCTAATATTGTGCGCTCTGCTCCAGTGTCGATTAGGCAATTTAGAGTTTGACCTTCTATGCTGAGCTGAACATATCCTCGAAAGTCTTCATTCACCCCGTTGGCAGGATTTGTCCGTGGTCGTCCTGGGGATGCCACTATCTCCAATGGGTTGGATTCTTCGGTAAAGGATTGGCAGTCAGCTAGTAGCCGTGATTCCTCTTGGGTCGGTGATAACAAAAGTTTATCTATGGGGTCTCCTGTAGATCGGTTGGAGGGGGACGAGACCAGTTCTTCCCGCCTCGCTTTTAGTTTCCCGGCGAAGTTCCAGTTCGAGAGTTTTGGGCCTCAGGGTTTATCCTGGCTTCCGATGAAGATGGCCTATTTTGACGCCGAGGCCGAGGGCATTCTGGGGCCCAATGCCCCAACTGATTACAGTTATGGCATGGATGTGTTTTTCGGTTCGGTCACTCGTTCGGCCTACTGGCTGCAGGTTGAGGTATAGCTGGTGGACTTGTAGAATTCGTCGTAGTTGGAGGTGTCGTCATCTGGATCACTATATATTGGGGTTTCTTGGAGGCGGGTACTTGGATTACCCGATTAACAGGATTTCCAGCCTCTGGATGATTATTGATTTCCAACGATACCGATGAGGTTGGGAGCGAGCCTCCCGCAATAGCCGCGGTGGCATTAGAAGCATTCTTGCTCTTTTTACCCTTCTTCTTTTTCGGTGTAGTCGGAGGTTTCTTATTTTCAGGTGGTTTGGAACCTGCAGCCCCTTCAACAACCTTGTCTAGCTCATCCACATTAGATACGGCGGCACACTTATTTCCACCACGCCTGGTTCCGCTGTAAGTGGCGCTTGGAACGGGGGCAGCTTCGCTTGCCATATTCCCCTTTCTGCGCCTGTCCTTCATCCAGTAATCCTCCAGTTCCTGGCCTAGGCGAATCAATCCCCCAAAAGAAGTGAATTGACTCCTACGTATTCGTTGAGAGTAGGCAGGGCGCAGATTATCATAGATAATATTTAGTCTTATGTGGATACTTAATGGAGGATCTAAATATGAAAATATCGTTTCCATATTCTCCACAAACTCTACAATGTTCTCCTGCTCTCCCTGTAACCGATTTCGAGCTTGTTCGCGTATTTTCCGCTTATTTTCTCGACAGGCGAAGCGTTTTCTGAAGTTTTTAATGAAGTCCGAACATGAAGTTGTATACTGGCCGACTAACCGATACCACTTTTCCGCTTGGTCCGTTAAAACTACAGGCAAGGCGTGCAATAGGTGACGTCTGTGAATACCAGAGCCTTGATAGCAACGTTCCAAGCGCTCGATGAAGGAATCTGCACTCTCCTTACGTTCGTTACTATAGGCTATCTGCCATTTATGAAGCGCGTCCACTGCTTTGGTTCGGCTACTATAATGTCCTCGTACTGGAGACACATGGGAGTTATCGGAATCGTTTGAGTAATGATTGTATCGATCCCTTCTCCGGCTTCCATCTTCACGGCTTCCTGAACTTCCGGATCCGTTTCTTCGCCGTCCTCTTCTGTCTTCTGATATCCTGTAGGATTGTGGAAGTTCTGCTTCAGAGTCTAGTCCACTTTCAGATTCAGTGTCAAAATCCGTACTTGACTCTGTATCGCAACTGTCCGATGACAAGTACCGTCCGTCGCTCCTACTCGTGTATCCTTACTTGGCTGTTTCGGGGGCAGTATGTTTCTGACCTCCTCCTTCGAGCCTTTGTTTTCTGGCCACGGGACAGGCGAGGCAATCCATACCGTTCAGTAGTATGTTGATGTCGGGGTGATACGTTGTCCCGACGTCCTTGGCCTTGAGTCGCTTGATAATGCGAGTCCTTCCGATATAGGGTGTCCAGTCGTGTCCGGTGATGAATTTCCAACCGAGGAGAATGACGTGTTCGATCACAGTTATCTTCCGGATCAGATTCTATCCTCTTTTTACGTGAGGTCCTAGTTCGCACGGGTTGGGTTCTTTCCACAGGCTGCCTCGAGGTCTGCGGCTGTTTCCTTATGGTACCTGTATATTTCGGCTTTGCTTCCTTTTCCTCAGTTTGGACTCTTTCTCGTTGACGAGCCTCCAAAGTCAATTTCTGGAAGTACTTTATAGCTTGACGAGCTATTTCAGCCACGTCTGTAGTGCTGCCGGTTGCTGCTCTGGCGAACTCCAATTCTGGCCCTCCATGACTTCGGTCCATTAATCGGTGACTCGTCCTAACAGGATGTGGAGCCGGGTGGTATATTGGTAGGAAACGTTGTGTGTCGAATCCTCCTTCAAGACTAGAAGTATCTTCCAAGAGGCTAGGCACCACCGGCGTCAAAACCCGGACTGATGTCACTATCGATGGGTAAAACGAAGCAGAGGTAATTGTTTCAGAAGTAGCAGCGGTAACGGTAATTATTGTCAGAGTTACAGTAGCCAGAGTAGCCACTTCGGCTGCCGCCATGGCTCGATCCTCGGATTCCTCTCCAGTGGCCTCGCTTTCCAGCTCCAATGGGTCTTCACTCTGGAAATCTCGTTGATCGTTCCATTTAGCTGCTTCAGGTCCTATGTCCCGACGAACTCGATATCGCACTAATCGGTCTCGTAGTTTAGCATTGGTCCCCTGGACCGACAGTCTTTTATCCCTAAGCTAGGCAAGCAATTCGCCAAAAGGTAGGCTCTCCACTGCACGACGTATACCATTCACTGTCTCAGTAACTTCCTCTCTATGCTGAGCCCTTTTCTCCCTTTCCATATTAAGAGGTGATCGTGAACACATTGTTTATGATTTATAAAACTACACGCTTCTAATCCTAAAGGAAATCAGTCAACGAAGTTCGCAAACCAAAATAGCGTTATAATAGAAAACCGTGGTAAATATGTATATGACATACACTGCAGGACAAAAGTTTAGGACCACCTGACAAAATTGTCAGAATGACATGCTCTTCTTTATGTGCGAGTGGTTTAGCAGCCCTAGGAGTTAAAAGAAATTTAAGAATACCGTTGGAAAGCTTATAAAATTCCGCATCCAACCATAATAATTTGATCTAAAAAAATCCAATAGATGCCCATATTATAGAATAGAGATATCATACAATTTTGTATGTCTCTTTATATATGGATACTCAATTTCAATGACTTGCACCAGGTATAGTAATAGTTTTACAAAGTTGAAACTTAAGTATGTGAAAGCTTGAAACTTAAGCTTTTATTGAAGACCAAAAACATATATAAATTGTTATTTGGTCCGCAGTTATTTGACAATTAGTCGAGCAGTGTGCGACCAGCATCTTCTCCGGAAAACATCTGCTCGCTAAGCTCTAAAAACAAATGCAGGTCGGTATAAGTTATGGGTGCCAAATGGGTACCACTTTTAATTTTTTTTATTTTTATTATTAACAATACTACGTGTTCCAATTCAATCAATAAAAGTATAAATATGTTAATTGTATTTAAACTTTCATTGATTTATTTGAAACCGTAGAATAGTTGTTAATCAAATGAAACAAAAGTTAAACGTGTTTCCCCCTTTTTGCACCCATAATTTATACAGACCTGAATTTACTTCAAGAGCTCAGCGAGCAAATGTTTTACGGGAAAAATGCTGGCCGAACACTGCTTCATTAATTATGTAATAATTGCGGACCTAATAAGAATTTATAAACGTTTTTGGACTAACATGAATGCTAAAGATTCAAGCTTTCACCTACTTGAATTTCAAATACCTCAGACAATTATTATGAGCGGTGCAAAGAATTGAAAATTGATATCAATAATTAAAGAGACGTCGAAAATGTTGTCATGTTCCTCTCCTTGAATACAGACACCCATTAGATTTTCTTAGGTCAAATTAATGCAGTAGGATGCGGAATTTAATAAGCTTCACGACGATATCCTTAAATTTGTTCTACCTCTTAGGGTTGCCAAACTACACGCACTTAAAGGAGAGCCTGTCTTTTTCACAATTTTACCAAGTGATCCTAAACTTTTGGCCTGCAGTGTATATAAATGAAATGAAATAAATTTACAATATAGAATAATGGTAAATAAGTATAGGGCGACGCTGATATGCTTCGTTTACAATACCGTACTACACACACCTTACAAAAATTCGCCAAAGAAATGTATAATAGGTTATAGTAGAAATAAAACAACAATTTCTTTCCAAATCTTGTTATTCCGTTTCATTATACGAGATATACCTATATATACCTGCAAGAAAGTTAAATACACTGGCAGGGAATATGGAAGAATTAAAGAAAATGTTAATGCTTAAACTAAAAGACAAAAGCTATTTACAAATACGCAAAGCAAAATATAAGCAACGCTAAGCGCATTAAAGAATAGAAAAGAGAAAATAATGAGTGTTAAATATTAATCAATCAAAAATAAGCGAGTTAATTATAGTACACTCATTGGCAAGCACCTAACCATAATAGTAAACTGGGGAATTACACCTGAGCACAAATGCTTCCAAGGCGGCAAGCAATAATTCTTCAGGATAAAGTCTAATTATCAGCTAAGGCTGATATAAGAAAACTAAATCTCGACTAGGCCATCCGAACTTGTAAACCCAAGATACTATGTTTCATGTAATTTATAGATGCTCTGGAATTATGTTTCCACGATCAAAACAAAAGTATAAAATTCTATTCCGCGATCGCCAGCAATGGGTCAACGAAAGGACTTTATACAATAATACGCGAGCTAAACAGGTGATGCCAGTTAATCAAATACTATGTCCTACGGGATAATATTGGGAAAAGAAACACACAATATATGAAAAGAGTTATATTCAATATAACCGAGGTAAATAATATGTTTAATACGAGGAAATCTCAATATGTTACTATCCCGAATACTCGTTTATCAAATACTATCTAAAGGATAGGGAGACAAATACAAGGGTATTATCCAAAAGGATTGCGTATAAAACATTAATCAGACCATTAGTGTGAAATCGAAAAATATTTCGTCACTTAGACGGTTCTGATTAAATGATGCTACTCATTCTAACGGTCATTTTCCCGAATAAACTCTGCCAAATAGCAAATACTCAACCATACTAAGGAAATTAAAGCATTACAAATATTATTTCCTATGGATAGCACAGCAAGCAGTTTCCTTGCGCCTTAAGCAGCAAGACAGGGGATAACCGATCAAGACCTACTAGGTCAAGTAGAAAAAGTATACACAAATAATAAACTCCTTTACGATGTTTGAAATGTAACATTAAGATCCATATATAAATCCTCAATATTATAACTTCAAAATTAAACGTTATTCAAAGAAAATTCAAATTAACCGATATAGAATCTAATAAAGAATTTAAATTTATGAGAAAAATATTAGAGAGAAAACACTCTTCCCTAATTTCCAGCATGCCCCACGTTGGACGCCATTTTGCGACATGAATTCCTGCTATTGTGGGGAAGGCACAATTTTAACAAGAATCAGTGCAAAGGCACACAGACTTTACTTATAAAGAGCGCCAGGCTCATGAACTTTATATATGAGCCAGTCTGGGCATGCCGGCTTGAGACTTTTCAAGGACGTGGCATGCTATGAAATTAAAGTGGATTCTCTTGGAAAACTACTAGTACACATTAATAAAAATTAAAATAAGAATTATATTGTATCACTGCTCGGTCCATCAATTTTACAAGTATACTAGTTAAGATAATTATACAATTGTATATGGGATTTCTCCCCAAAATCTACCGTTAACTTAATACGACAAGAGCAATGAGATGATAATCATTTACAAGAAAATATTTATATATACATAAGAAATAAAAGAATGAAAATTAGATGATATTGAGGAGGTGGATCACTCGTATGACTCTCAGTCCAGGCATGAACAAGTCCAAATGGACAAAAGACCCCTTTCAAGCTTATCCACCGCTAGCCCTCCAAGAACCTAATTACTTGCTGCACTATTCCTGTAGGAAGTATAAGGCACAAGCAAAGAGGTAACACCAGGTCAAGTAAGGCGTAGCCAAGTCCATCAATATTCAAATCAATACCAGAAAGTTAATTGGCTAGGGTTTTCCAAGGGAGTCTCTAAATCTCCTTTCTTAATGTGCGTATGCACCAAATTCATAAACCTTATGTTAACCATAATATAATTCAATACCTAGCCCGGAGATACTTGATTGAAAATAAGACTATGTACAAGTATATAAGAAGGGAAATAAAAGTATATATATATATATATATATGGCATAAAAGCCTAACTCCTGTCATCGTACAGGCTATGGAATTTATAATCCAACTCCTCTCAATGATAGTCCACCTTCCTTATTGGAAATACTAGACTATATGAGAGCCAAAGGGGAAAGCTCTGTATCTGTCTCCTGCAATTGGAATTGGATTCGATAACACTTCCTACATAGACCTGCTACGCCCCACCAAGTCTGAAGCCACCAAGTTAATCACAGCGGAATATTATTAATTAAACGTTGAGTCCTAATGTCAGTGCTCAACGCTTACCTTCATGCAATAAACAGTGTAACAAAGTACAAGCCAGGTATGCACAGCAGTGTCAAATTTAAGGTTAGGAGTAGTGGATGGAGTGATGTCCTCAATTGAACCTCTTGACAGTTCCCAATTTCCTGTCTAACCTCCTTCCTTCCTTCTTAGTATATCGAATCCAGTCTCGGGGTCCACTTACATGAGTATCCGAGCTTGATTGAAGCTTTCCTTGGATTTTCCACAAAGATACGTCTTGCCTTGATGACTGGTAAAAGCGGTGTGTCTGCGCCAAACCTATCTCTCGCCCAGGCGGTCGTAGCAGCTGTCCACGCGGGCGCAGCGCCGCCACCCGGGATCGAGAGAAACCTTGTTTGCGCGAGGTGTTTAAAGATCAAAAATAATTCATGTAGCAAGGCAAAAGAATTTGCCTTGTTACAAATGATATATTTCTTGATATATTGTAAAACTCCTATATACATATTTTGTGCTTTTCCAGACATCAGTATCCAACAGAATGGGTAAAACTAACAGTAATTGATTAGAAATTATTTAGTATTATGTAATGAAAAGATAATACTGGTTAATAAAAATTTGAAATACGAATGTGTGGTGTCCTTTCTGATGTAATTTGATTTTTTGAATCTGGATTGGTTGACTATATTATTTTATATAATTTTAGATTACTGAAATATTCAATACAAAGCTACGCAAGATTGACGTTTTTTCCACTTTTATGATTAAGTTTCTTCGAATCCTAATATAGTAGCTATTTTCACCAAAAAAATTGAGATTAAACAGACCAAATTACACAAGAAACGGTATTTCGAGTAATGTTACATCGGGGGATCATAAACTTGTTGATTAATATAATTCATAAAAATATTAAAAATATGAAAGTACCTTTTTTCCTATTTGGCCCATTAAAGTTAGTAATTGATTCACTCCAGTTATTTTGGGCCTTGCATAATATGTTGCATCTAAACAATATTTATCAACATTGGAAGTAGCAATCTGATCCCCAGTAAACTTCGCTCGAATAGAATATAACTTGGACGAATGTGTCGATTGTTATCTCTTACATGTAACTACATGTAAGTTATGTTTTACTTTAAATTTTAATGTTTCTTGCCACACTTCACGTGTACAATAAGGTTTGATTTGAATAATATTTGTAGGCCTAGAAACGTTGCATTTGTTCTTTGCTCTCTTCATTGTACTTTCCAAATTTGGAAAACTTAAAAGCTCCGCTGCTTCCTCGTGCCTGCAATTATAAAACAATTGGTTTTAACTTTACATAGCAATAATTTATACATATTCGTTGGATATATAAAAAATTTCGTTTATATAATAATATTTAGAGAACAATATTCATTCAATCTTAACAGAACATTTGTTTCCATTATCCGTGTAAGAATGTGCGTATATAAGGAAAGTCGGGTCAGTCCGAACGGATAGCCTTGCCGCTTATTGCCGGGTTTATTAAGATGATACATGTTTTGTGATGAAATCAGGAACAAGAACACGTAAAAGGTAATGTGATAATGACAACTCTTTTGTTAAATTTAAATATTAAAAACATGCATGCGATCAACTACAAAGGTTACTTTTAATGAGTCTTCGAGCAAATATAATTGATTATCTAAATTATTCACATAATAGCCCATTTGTTGATGATCTCAGGAAATAGTCGAAAGGAAATTTTCATCTTCAAATATGACATAGTGTGTTGTATATTAACGGGATCCCTCACGCCTACTTTACCGACTGTTCAAGTCAATATACTATTCGTTTAATAAAAGTCAAATGCGAAGCAAATTGAACAATCGGGCATTTGTAGGATGATGTGCCAGTCCTAACGAGTCAAACGAACTTAAAAACACTCAAATTAGTTAAAAAATAACGCTGTAACATTGTGCCGTGTTCTTGAAGAGAGGTTACTTTTGGTTATTTCCACTTCAAGAACGCGGGACAGTGGTACAGCGTTATTCTTCATCCGATTTGAGTTTTTTTAAGCTCGATTGACTCGTTAGAATTGGCACCATGTCATAAAGAGGCCCGTCTTTGCAATTTGCTTCGCTTTTGACTTTTATTAAACGAATTGTTTATTGACTTGTACTGTCGGTAAAGTACGCGTGAGAGATCCCGTTAATCGGAAATTCGTGACTTATGGTAAATCATGTATTCATTTTTTGTGTGTAGTGTAACGTAGGGGTCAGCCACCTCGCCGAACCAAAGTAGATCGCACGCGTCCGTGTGCAATACCGGTAGTATTGCACATTGCTGACACCCGGAATTCTTTTCCGGAAATGCGTCAAACCTTGGGCGTCGGCCGTGGATGTGGAGACTTTTTGGTCGTCATGTGTCGAAAGATCATGGCGCTACTGACGACACATGACCTATTAAGCCTCCTACATATATGCGAGTTCCGCGACCCCCAAGTCGAGTCTTATTCTGTGCAAGCTTAGCCGCTGCCGCATCATCCGCGTTCCAAGGTCGTAACTCTAGTGTTCGTTCCACGGGAGCAGAGTACTCCACCGTATTTTAGCAAAATCTCTTGCCCAGTCGCCGTGTACTGGTAGTTAAGTCTAGTATAATTCAATCCGAAACCAGTCGTGTAGAAATTGTCGCGAGTGTTCATCTTTCAGTCGTCCCTAACACGTACCGTTCTGAAAGATACCCACAACTACTACGAACTGATCATAATTAATTAAGTGCGAGTAATCCACAACCATAGGAGAGTCTAGTCTCTCCAATAGTTGTGACGACTAGTAAATAATCCTGCGAATGCTGATACAGCATATTTAGTGTTTACTGTAAGTACATTTGTAATATCTGAAAATACATAGCATTGTGTCAATTCTGCTGTTCCAACGTGTGTTTATACACACTATCATTCACCCCGAATCCTGCCAATTCATTACATTCTTACCGCTCGGAGTGTAATACTTTAGTTCATTGTACTGTGAGTCGCAAAGCTCAATCGGCGTTTCTACTGACCCAGACTGTAGTGTCGAGTCAGCGCGTAACACGACCGATAGGCGGCCACGACTACCCAGTACGTAACAGTAGACTAGAATAAAAAAAAACTACTGCAACTACTCACTTATCTGGTACGTAATCATATGTTTGCTTCAGCGACACTGGAGTTTTCTGAACACTATCGAATAACTCCTCTCTAAATAATGCGTTTTTTTTATAATCTATTTCTTCTTCGTGATTACGCATCTCTCTCTTAGCTTGTACAAATTGCTCATTTATTACTTTTGCCGTGCCCCTACAATTTTTCCTTTTACATTTCAGATACCTGTACCAAATCAATATTATCATTCGCAAAATATTAGAAAAATTAATCATTACCTATTCGTTAAACCTTTTAAGCACTTACACCGCTTCAACAACCAACAAATTCTTTTTCTTTGAACTTCTGTAATAACAGAAGCCGTCTTCATAAATAATTGCTGAACATTTTAACCGTTCCATGATTTCTATCGTATTAACAAGTTTAAATAAATTCAAATTTCCTCCAAAAATCAGGGAAACATTAAAAGATTAGTATAGAAAAGAAAGGAAATTAAATTTGCTCAATCGCCTTTTGTTTTCATTCTCCAAATTCAAACTTTGTTTAACTTGTTTAAATATTGAATTATGTAATAAATAAACTAATGGACTTTTTAAAATTGAGAAAAATTCGACTTATGTTATCGGACTCTATTACTGCAAAAGTTTCAAGAAAAGAAATAAGCATGGACTTGAAGTTTCATTTATTTCGACGGCTTCTTGCTGGATTTGATTATAACGCGTACAGTAAAATGATACCTTCAACTTTTTAAGATTGCTAAGCCATTTTTAGATATTGTAATAGTTGTAGAAGTCATTCTTGTTATCAGCCCTGAGCAATAAACCAAAATCATACAATAAAATTATATATATATATATATATATATATATATACCTGCATCTTTAATACTATACCTGAGAAACGTTTGAAACTACTACACTTTTCATTAAACAATTTTTACATTAATTTTAAACTGTTAATCTGGATTTTTAAGCTGCGAAGGAAATTGTAAAGCAAGATAATAGGATAATTACTTTTGGTGTAATTGCAACTACCAAAGCAATTAAATACAGTAGACATTATCCGAATAATTACGTATTTTTGCTATATTTCAAATGAAGAAGTGTAAGCAATTATTAATAATAATTTTAAAAAAATTTGATGAAAATTGAAGCTTTAAAATTATAATTTTTGATAGATGATTAGACAAAATTTAAACGGTTCCTTAAATTTCGTCGAGCAATTTTCATTAACTATTGCTTAGGGCTCGGTTACATTTCAGATTAGACAAATGATAAGTAAGGGAAGTTTTTTCTACCAATGAAAACAAAATATGTACATTTAACAATTTTATTAATGCTTTCATTCCAGTCAACTTAATTAAATGTACAATATACAAGCATTATATACCCAAAAATATAAAAATATTGCATTTTCAAGATATCTTAAAACATTAATACAAGTTTTATGACTTCCAAAACAGAAATTAATGATAATAAACTATTACTTATAAAGAAGTAAATAAGCATTTACTTTCTCAAAATTGTCTTATATGGTACCAAGAGCTAACTTTAAATCTTCTAATTCATGTATGAAACGTAACACATATCGTTTACTACTGTTGATAAACGTTTAAAATTCTTAAACACTTTTTGTCACGATTTTTTCACTACTTTACTCTTATATCGATCACTTTTAAATTTTTAATAAATGATAGAAATATACACTGCCGGTCAAAAGTTTAAGACCACTTGAGAAATTTGGTTGAAAATCAGTCACTTCTTTAAACGTGTATAACTTCGTAATGAGGAAAGATACAATAAAATTCAAAAAACCGTTGGAATGCTGATAAAATTCTACATATAATAGAATTAGCTCAATGCATGGAAAACGAGTAGTTATCAAATTACAATTAAATATAAATGTTGCTAAATTTAAAATTTTTTATTTTTCGTTACGTCAATTCAACTTTTTGTAACACTTGCAATAATTATGGTAATTCTGTGAAACTTTGGTGACATAAAGTTCAAAGTTTCAGCTTTCATTTGAGCCATGAAACGTCACGATATTCATTGTATTTCCTTATTTTCATAACTTTTTTCTGAGTAATGTCGAGAAAAATTTTTGACCAAAAAACAGCTGCCCAAGCAATTGAAACAATTTCAGATTAAAGAATCCGTCGGTATTAAACGACCTATTCTACTTGTTTCATATTGCACTTTTATGCAGTTAAAAGAAATATGATAATTGTAAATCTTAGAATTAATAAAATAGATTTGGTTAATCATTACTCTACTTTTGTTGATTTAATTTAAAAATTAATGGTGTTTTATGTTAATTGAATAAAAGTGCAATATGAAACAAGTAAAATAGGTCGTTTAATACCGACGGATTCTTCAATCTGAAATTGTTTCAAATGCTTGGGCAGCTATTTTTTGGTCAAAAATTTTCTCGAGATTACTCAGAAAAAAGTTATGAAAATAAGGAAATACAATGAATATCGTGACGTTTGATGACTCAAATGAAAGCTGAAACTTTGAACTTTATGTCACCAAAGTTTCACAGAATTACCATAATTATTGCAAGTGCTACAAAAAGTTGAATTGACGTAATGAAAAATTAAAAATTTTAAATTTAGTAGGATTTTTATTTAATTGTAATTCGATAACTACACGTTTTCCGTGCATTGAGCTAATTACACTATATGTAGAATTTTATCAGCTTTCCAACGGGTTTTTGAATTTTATCGTATCTTTCCTCATTACGAAGTTATGGACGTTTAAAGAAGTGACAGATTTTCAACCAAATTTCTCAAGTGGTCTTAAACTTTTGACCGGCAGTGTATGTATAAACCAAAGGTATAAAGTGGAAGATATTCTAGATTCGCTTCCCATTGGACTCGCTGCATCCTTGAACTTTCTATTTTCGTACTTTTGGTAAAATTGTCACAATATTTACCTGGAATTAAATAAGTTTTATAAATCAATACAAAATACACTCCATTTGCGTAATTTTTGGTACTAGCTAAGTATAATATTCACCAACCTAAAAATATGAGTCTTTCAATAGACAGCATACAGGATCCTAAATTCTCGAGTAAATCACGACGTTCCAAGTTGACATTATCAGCATAAGGCCTGACGAATTGATCAGCAATATAAGTAATAAATCCATTATCATGTATTTTCAATGCCTCAGTAAGAGCATTTCCCATTTGTCCTCGTTTAATGCACTTAAATGCTTAGATCCTGCAAATATTAGTAACTAATACAAATTTGTTAAATATCTATTTATTGCCAGTATCAAAAAGCGAATTAAACTACTTACCAATATGATTCATGTTATTATCCTTGACAATATCTATCATTTCAGATATTCCAGATTTGCTTCCCATTGGCAATGATTGGAAAAGAATCTCTAATCTTGCTTTGCCTAGCTTTTCACAATGCATCAGATAAGTAGCAGCACGTTACCATAATGAGTGATGGCTCATTAATGTAGTGCCATACTCTAGTAGAAGGGATTCGTGTATTGGATTGCTAACCTTAATTTAATTTTTATCCTGAATATTCAGCTTATCACTATTATAAAATAAGTCTATCAAATGTGCTGCGAATCACCCATTCTCATTCATGTTTTGTATTTTTTCTATTACCTGAGGTAAATTGCTTTCCATCGATGCAAGGATAATGATATCTGCTAGCCTGCTTGCCTGCCATTTATCTGCTACTTTATTAGCATGATTAGACCATTAATGAAGTTGGCAACAGTATACAGAATAGATAAGTTTTGCAGCCAATAGTTTAAACCAAGTTTCCGTATACTCAGCAAGCTCCCATAAATTGCTTTATCCCCTGAAACCAGTTTCATTATATCTTCCAAATTTCTATATATTGTATACGCTTTGGTATCCAAATTAGAATAAAGATCCATTTGCCATTATTTAAAATGGATAGCAAATTCATTCATTGAATAACTACCATAAACATCATATACAGGCATTCTTCTGAGTATGCTATAGCATTGTTAAAATCTGGATGATCAGATCTATCGTGCTGGTCCAGTAAAGCACAAATTATTTCTAAATCACCATGTAAAGCGCAGCCTAAAACTGTCTTCCAATAATTAATTTTTTCCAAATCAGTACCTATTATTTTTTGTGGCGAAATGATTTTAGCTGCTTTTTCATTTATATTCTGGGAAAATGAAATCTGATCCATTTCAAGCATTTTGGTAATTTTATATCTCTTGGTATCACATTCAAATAAAGAATTTCACTTAGATGTCATATGACTTCCACACTGTAAAATACAGTAGTACAATTATCCAGTTCATTGGTTTCCTCATGTAAAGACTTTGTTAAAAACCGATAGATTTTACTTATTGCACCGGTTGAAGGAGCATATGCAAATGTAGTATGCATCCCTCCTACTCTTTCCATTCATAAACGTAAGGACTGATTCAAGTGGGGTAAAATGCATGGTGGAGGTACTATTCCTAAACGCATTAAAAGAATCTTGCAGGCCATTAGTGGCAGTGACTGTACTCGCTGGAAACATGTGTTTATGACGTCAAAAATTTTCGGACAGAAAACGTCCATATTCATATAAAAATATAGACTCGCATACCCTTTTAGGAAAAACCAATGCCATCACCGCCATTTTATTACTAAAGTTTTTCGGACACTTGAACCCCTACCAATGAAAATACTATAACTTTTTCTGATTAGTATGTTTTTTTTAGCACGAAGTATATCTGAAGAATTTAGCAGTGGGGACACCAGATATCGCAATGATGAGCCATTGCAAAGCGCAACAAATAGTCGTGATCCTCGGTCATCCAAAGACAAAGACGAAAAAGAGAAAAGTGATGAAGGTATGCAAATTTTGAGACATTTTTTTAAACATTTTTAATCATGTGTTATTTATAGTTAGTCTATTTATAGATTAATAACCCAAGTCGAACTTTCAAAATTCGAAGCTCATCCTTTTTGAGTAATGATAAGAAATAACATATTTGAACTAAAGATTCTTATAGCTTAAAATGTGCTCCGCTCAATTGCGCTATATAAAATATAAGGAATCGATGTTTATGAAGTTGCCGCCAAAATTAGTAATTAACAAACGTTTTTTGTTAGTTTTATCTGATGCACGTACTAAGTAGAAATTAAGGGACACCGTGGTGTCTCAACGGCCAGTACATACCGTCGAGCGCTACCGTGTAACATTTACAGCAAATTTCTCCGTCCTAACCTAAAACTGAATTTACATAAGATTTCATAATACGTAAATAAATTGACATCATTTTACTCTAGTCTCATTTGAATACGTTTGAAAAAAGCTTTTAAATCAGATCATAAACGTAAGAAACAGACCATACATTCTCGAGATTTCATTCTTTGTTTATCCTTCATATAAAAAAAAAAAAAAACAAAAAGAAAACAGTTTTCTTTAATTTGTAACGTTATTGCCGTCAGTGTGAGGGGCACTCACACTACAGGTTTTCCCATTACCTTCGCCTGTCCTTATTTATCGGTATCAGGGCGCCAGTTGGTCAGCTGGGTGGCCAACAACCCTACGATATCATTTGAGTCTTTCGACTCTATTTTCTATGCATCTTATACGGCCCTGCGGCCATGAATTTGGACGGTAGCGGTAGCCAGGGTCGCTCAGTATGCTAGGTCGTGGAGAGAGGGTAGGTCTCCTTGCAGAAGTCCGAGCCTCACAGACCTATCTGCTGAGGGGCATACATTTATCCCTCACCACCCACACACAGGTGGTGGTGAGGAGTGCGGGAACATGCGGTATCATTGCCAAGCATAGTGTTTGCCAGGAGCGGACCACCACGGAGGCAATGTTCGCGGCTCGTCCAGCCATAGCGCAAGCCTATGGGATTACGGAGGGCACCGGGACACATCCCAACGGGCTAACTATGCCCCTGCACAACCCACTATGCATTGACCGGTATCCAGTCATGACGTACTGCAGGCTGGCCTACAACACACATCTCACGTACGCGAACGGACCCATGGCTGTCTGAGTGCCGCGTCACGCGCTCACCAGCACGCACGGACACATCAGCACAGTCCCACTATCGCGTTCCGACTGCCTGCTTTGGCAGTCTGCCCACAACATTCGCGCAGCCTGCTTGAAGCGCGTAACCAGCGTTCAAGCCAGACTCGATGTTCTATCTCCCCTCCTCGTGGGGACTTATAGACACAGTCATTCTTTTTAGGACTCCCCAAGGCCGCTTCTCCTTATCTCAGGTTGCCTGGGTTGTTTGGCATGTCCCTGCCTTACTTCTCAGGGCAACCTGGACATCGTTTACTGGAGCGCCGGTCTTTTCATCCGGGCCTCTGCATGTCAACGGGGTCTATCCTTGACGTTAGCTATAATCCACTCGTGAGTCTATTTCACAAGTCGGTAAAGTACGGATTAATAATATTCACTGTTCGGTAGCTTTTATGTTCTTTATTCGATATCTCGTATACGTAACGGGGAACTTCGTTACAAAGTATACATCAGGATTTGCAACACTATGTAGTTCATACTTGTATAATCCACCTGCGATTGATTGACCAATAGAATCCTTTAATAAATATGTTATTGGATTTTGTCTTTTAACTTTTTCTATTCTAAATACTTCTGTTGTCTAATTGGGTGTATAACCCCTATTAAATTAATGTTTATATTTGCTTATACGAATAGCATCACCAACTTTATACTATGCCGGTGCAGCTATTTTTATGAAATTATACACATTTTTCAATAAATCTTTCTCTCGTTCAATTGTTACGCTTTGTGGAGACATACCAATAGTTCTATGCTTACGATTGTTGTAATCTTTAACTAGAGTTGACAGTATGATCAGCCATTGATAATTTCCATTAAGCGTAAACATTTTCCACATACTGCTCTTCAATGTTCTATTGAAACGTTCAACTACTGATGCTTTAAGTATACTATACGTTGAATAATGATTAATTCCATAATGTTTCATTAGTTGCTGAAAATTTGTATTGTAAAATTCTGTTCCATCGCCAGTTTGAAAATTTTTTGGTTTTCTCTCTTCTAAAACTTTGGAAAATGCATGAGCAACATTTTTTCCACTTTTAGTTTTAATTGGTATAGCCTAAGCATATTTTGAAAACATCGATAATTGTCAATATATATTGATGATTTTTATAAATTTTTGAATACAATCGCATATCCACTAAATCAGCTTACCATAAATCGTCATATTCATGAACAATAACTGGTCTTCTAATAAAATTTTTTCGTGCTGGAGCATGTAATTCATCAACAAGTTATTTTTCTTTACTCATTTCTGTTTTCCCTTATCCAACAGTTCATGTAATTTTTTCAATAATTTTTCAAAATTACCAGGTTCAATCTCTGGAATAACTGAAGGTACTGTAGGAATTGGTGGAAAGATAGGTTATATAGTAAGGATTTTTTTGTCTTTCATTCGTTTAATTTCCTTGGTTAATGTATTTATCATACTTACACCAAAGTCCATTTGTTTCTTAATTTCACCTTTGATATCATCATTTAGAGCTTTCACTTCAGTTTTTAATTAATCAATATTTTTCAAACTTTTATTTGTATCCTTATTAAAAGTATCATGTAATAAATCTATTTTTTTTATTTCATTATTTACATAATCTTTTATAGTTTTCATTTTATTTTCCAAATTTTCAAATTTTTTTTTCTGTTCCAAATATTTTTTAAATTCATTACTTTGATTGCTTAAATCCATTTTTTTAATTTCATCCTTAACATTCTGACTCAAATATTTAACATTACTCTCCAACTTTTCAATTTTGCTTCTCTTTTTGCCCCAAAGTCCTCCTCGAACCTCTTTATTCTATCATCCAAATTCAATTTATTAATTTCACTCTTGACATTTTCACTCAAAGATTTCACACCAATCTCCAACTTTTCAATTTCACTCTTCTTCCTGTTAAAATCCTCCTCAAATTTCTTCCTTTTATCGTTCAAGTTTAAATTTTCAGTTTCACTCTTGACATGCCCGCTCAGTGATTTTACATTACTTTCCATTTTTCAATTTCACTCTTCTTCCTGTCAAAGTCTTCCTCAAATTGTTTTGCTTTATTTTTCAAAACAAGTCCTTCTATTTCATTTTTTACTTTATCATTCTGTGATTGTACATTAATAGTTATTTTATTAAAATCATTCAATTTTTTTTGCAAATTTTCATTGAAATCTTTCATTTTTGTACCCAAATCAAATTTTTGAATATTATTTGAAATTTTATTCTGTAAAAATACTTTATCAATTTTTGTTGAATCATTATTATTTTTTTTAACTTCTGTATCAACATATAATTTTGTCACTGCATCTGTATGGTTTAATGGTTCACCTAAATTTATAATTCGTTTTTTGCGTGCATTATATTCACCTCTATTAATGTTTAAAGATTCATTTTGATTTACTGTTCCTACAATAAGATTATCTATTCTAGGTCTTCTTCTTGACACTGAACGATAACGGTATGGTTCATTTAGAGATTTACCAAACACATCTATGGTCATCGTGATACTGATTGAAAATGTGAAAATTATTTTAACTTATTATAAATCCAGCCTCTTTAACCTCCTCAATAATAGATATTATTTCATTTTGATGTGAATTGTTTCCTGCAGTTTGTGATGCAAAAAGTAATCCTAGTAGATCAAAAAGTTCATTAGGATCATCCCAATGAACATAATCAATGTTATTGTTTCTATTGAGCAACATACTGGGAGCAGTAACCCATAACCCTTGACTTTTTATTTTAGAAAAGAGTGGTTTTATAATAAACATATATTTATCTCCTCTACTACTTTTAATGTGTTCACCGGGTAGATGACCTCGTCTATGTGCACTTGTGTACTGTAATATACCTTTATATTGTTTTAAATCTTCATCGTTATAAAGTGTCTCATTAGGTTTTTTTTATTAACAAAAGTTCAAATAATCCTTTAGTACCTTGATACCTTTTTTTACCTACTGTTATAACATCATTGGAATCAATATGAAAGATTTAATTTCCCAAATATAATTTATTATCAAGAGGATTGTTGTATATATCAAACACATCATCAATTGTTTCAGTTTTTCCTCCAAGCAGTTCTCTTGCATAAGCTGAATGTATTGTAGCATATTGTTTTGAAACAGGTGATTCATCCATTGATATATATTTCATGGGCAATGATGTTTCTTCTTCAATCGTTTGATTGTTAAAACTTTCATTTAAATTAATTATATTATCATTTGTAGGAGATGTAATGTAATTATCATGTAAATTTCTTTTTAATTCAATTGCGTTATTTGCTGCAGTATGACGATTTGTATTTATTTCTTTTGAATTAAAATTAATTTCACGTATTTTTTTCAACGGAACTTCCTTTCTTGGAGTAGATGACTCTGGATGAATTCTCTTCAACGGAACTTCTTTTATTGGAGTAGATGTTTCTGAATGGATTCTCTTTAATAAACGTATTTTTTTCTCGGTTCCATTTTCATTAATATTTTATCTTCATCTGTTGTATTAATTATTTTCTGCAGTAATTGAATAATAGGTTCTAAACTTTTAATAACTTTCATCCTATTTTCTTGTTGACCCATCTTCAGTGCTGGATAATTTTTTCGTATTGATTTACTAGCATTAACAATTGCTTTATTCACTTTCTCTATCTGTTTGAAACTTCTCATATTTTCACTAACACTTTTGTTGGTTTGCTTTTTCATGATGCGTTATCTTTGACACATACAATATAACTAACTTCAATTAACCACACATCTCTCATGTATGTTTTAATATTTTTTGTCATGTGACCCTCTCTATTCTTTCTCTCTCTCCTTTTTATTTGAAAATTATAAATTCATCAAAACCTTTACGATATCTCCCACTATTGAATTGACTGTCCTTGTCGATTACCAAAAATCCAAATTTTGGTTTCCAACCTATTGAGCATAAATCGCAAAAATTTTCAAACGACCTATCATTATTTACATGTTCATTATAAATATGACGTAAATTTGTATTATCCTGATTGAATATTACTATAAAATTTGCATTATCACGAATTAAATGTTTAGGAATTTTAGCATAAGTCTGACACAGATAAATACAATCAATTTGAGAATGTCTACCCATCATAAAATATTCCCGAATTATTGATTGGTTATCGCAGGCTACATCGTCAAAGATAAAAATAGAATTTTGTATACTATCATTAACAGGAAAAACATCTATATTGTTGGTAAAAGTATAATAATTAATTATATCCTCTAGATTAATAAAAACATTTTGTATGAAACAATATTTTGGTTGATTTAATAATTTAGAATAAACATACACATGCTCAAAGTGTAATCCGTGTTGACTGAGAAGAAGTGCGAGAACTGCTTTAGTTTTATCACAATTTGATGAACGACATACTAATGCTCTGATAATATTTGGTAATAATATTCCATGTATTCGTTGTTCTTTTGCGCTTGCTAAATATTTATTATCTAAATTATAAACTGGTATTCGCAGATTTTATGTTATAAAATTAATGTTTACTTTATACTATAATTCAAGATTAGTTGAGGAATATACATATACAGGGTGTAACGAAACGACCGCCTTTTCTCGTAACTGGAGGTTCGGGGTGTCAAACTGAGTGCACGTGTAAAATTTCGTTCGAATCGTTCAAGAGGTTTAAAAGTTATTTACATTTAAAAATCACCCTTTTTCGGTCCTTTTCGAACGACTTTGATTGCAAAATGGAAAGTGAAGAAAGTGAAAAAACAATTGATGAACACCCCAATAGAATGTAAAAGTTATCAATCGCGCGCGATAATACTTTTGCTATTTATTCCATTAATCTGGCTATCAGATTAATTTAAAAATAGCAAAATCCTTTTCATTACATTCCCAATTCAATTCAGTATAATTATCATTGACTGAATTTATGGAAAGAGCGAGAAGACGCAATGAAAAGAAAAGTATCAGACACTAAGATTTCGTGCGAACGCACTGATAATTTAATAGGAAACGCATGAGGGCATTATCTTTCTACTAACGAAGCTAAGGAGAATGATTCAAAATTAATACATTGATGATAGAGAAAACTAAACTTACCCATTTAATATTCTCCAAGTTCTTTTACATCAAAGTTTTTAAGAAAGCTTTAAACTGGCTCCTCGATGATTTCCAGAAAGCACACTATCACTGATTTTGCATTTAAAAACTCGCGAATTTAAACAAATTAGGTATTAACCTACGTTTCTTCAAAACACTGGTGAATTTGACACTTTTGAACTGTTTGAAGTAGGGTGATTAAGAGTGGTCGAAACGAATTATTGATTAGTCTATCTCTCTGTGTCTCTCTTTTCAGCCTACTTCAAACAGTTCAAAAAGTGTCAAATTAACCGGTGTTTTGAAGAAACATAGGTTAACACCTAATTTGCTTAAATTCGCGAGTTCTTAAATGCAAAATCAATGAAAGTGTGCATTCTGGAAATCATCGAGGAGCCAGTTTGAAGCTTTTTCAAAAACTTCGGTGTAAAGGAACTTGGAGAACAATAATGGGTAAGTTTAATTTTTTCTATCATCAATGAATTGATTTTAAATAATTCTTTTTACCTTCGTTTGTAGAAAGAAAATGCCTTGATGTGTTTCCTATTAAATTATCAGTGCAGTCGCGTGACATCTTAGCTTTTGATACTTTCCTTTTCATTCTATCTTCTCCCTCTTTCCATCAATTCAGTCAATGATACTTGTATTGAATTGATTTGGAATTGTAATGAAATAGATTTTGCTATTTTTAAAATTAATCTAATAGCCAAATTAATTAAATAAATAGCAAATGTATTATCGCGCGCGATTGATAATTTTTACATTCTAGTGGGGTGTTCGTCAATTGTTTTTTTCACTTTCTCCACTTTATTTTGCACATTTAAAGTCGTTCGAAAAGGACCGAAAAAGGGTGAGTTTTAAATGGAAATAACTTTTAAACCCCTTGAACGATTCGAACAAAATTTTACACGTGCATTTGGATGGTCACCCCGAACCTCCAGTTACGAGAAAAGGCGGTCGTTTCGTTACACCCTGTATAAGCAACGCGAAGGAGCAAAAGGGGCAAAGAAACTATTCAGTTTTAGCCTCTTCGGCAGGAACAGCTTCCGCGGCGCAGAGGTCTGCAGCTTCCATTGCAGCTTCTTCCTCCCTTCGGGCCTGTCGGGTCGCACGGTAGCTCAGGATCCACTCTCTCCTCTTCTGATTGCTGCTGCGCGAGGTGGGGCGACTTTTTATAAAGTGTTCCGGTAGCGGCAGTTTGTTGGTCCAACACAATTGCTGAGGCCGGGAGCACATTGGCGAGCTGAGGTCTTTATTATTGCACCTCAGGCAAGTATCTTCTTCCTCGAATGCCCAACCGCAATGGCGGCAAAAAGCAGTTATGAGTGGCGCAGTGCACTCATAAAACCGGTGGCCAAAGGCATGGCAAGCGTAGCACCGATGATAGGGCAAGGACCCGCGAGTCCACATTTGGGCTCTCTGCTGCAGTGGTAGAGGTGGCTCGGACTGAGCCAGAGGACGGCAGTACCAGGGAGCAGTGCTGTTAGATCGTGCCGGATTTCTCTCCCCACCACGCGACCATAGTCTCAATAACACACGGTCAGCCTGTAGCATCGGTGAGACATCCCTACTCATGCGCAACTCCCTAGTCACGCACACCATTGCAGCGGTACGTGCGTGTCTCGGCTGTCTTCGCTGGGTCTCGGACGGATTCGGCGCAACTGCAGAGCAAGAGAGAGCAGTATAGTTTTCTCGGCCCTCTCACTCTCTCCCAATCTTGACAGTCTCTTAGCCAAGGAAGCGTGGCAAAATCCTTTTCGGCCAGCACGGCAAGTGTAGTCCAGTCAAATCAATAAAAATAATTACCAAAAAATCGTAACTTTTTTTTTTTTTTAAGTGGTAAATCCTAAGGAGCGAAAATTTGCAAAATTCAAACTCCTAAGGGGTTTGCTAATTGGTGAGTCGGGGGGGGGGGGGTGAAAAAGGGGTAACCAAAAATAATTCGACTCCTGTACTTCGTAGAATAACAATTTTATTTATTTAACTTAGAAAAATATTCTCTACAACTACTATTGGACAATATTTTTTGTAGCGAAATTGGTTAAAAATTTATTCAGGAAAAAGGAATACAAATTTTGCAATTTTAACTTATTTATTTTAATATTTTTAATCCGGCTATTTTAATCGAAAATAAGTTTAAATATTTTTTGTAGGGTGTTTAATTAGCTAGAATCCAAGTTAGTTAAAATATGATTTTTGTCAAATGGAACCTTAGGTAGGGTGCATCGCGCGAAGTTTATTATTTTAATGACTTATTTTGCTCAGCGAATGAAGTACACATCTTTACTTGCTATTCGTTATGTCCAAACATTGAGCTCCTCGTGTTTTTAATATATTTACGAAAAATGCTTTAAATAATAAATTCTTTTCCACCCTACACTGGAGGTAGAGTTGGAGGCGCATTTTTTTTTAACGTGGTATCCCCAGAAGGTATATTCTACAGGAATACTTTTTAAGCCAACTTTAACACAATTATAACGAAATTTGTTAAAGGGAACACTGCCAAGACGCGCATTTGGAAACATTGGTGGACTGGCCTAGTTTTGCCAAAATCGTCGGATAGTATTTTATTTTAGTAGTATAATGTGCTAATAATTGAATTTTTGATTTATTATTGAGTCCAATATGTTAATGGTTATTAAAAAAAAATCCTTGCAATGAAAAAAAAAATAAAAAAATTTTAAACTTCGCCAAGACTCGAACACGAGTCCGCCTCGTGACAAACATCAACCTTACCGTCTAAGCTATAGCACTCACTTGGTGTACAGTTCGGTTCAATAATCTTGCACCAGGCGAGGGGAAGCAGAAATCAGGGGGGCGAGGGGATATCTAGGGAGTTTGTCCGTAGCTGTCAAATGGCGCGATTAACCCTCAATTTTGGATCGTAAACAAAAAGAATATTTTCGGAAAACGATTGCGGAAAAGAAGGAAGGATTTAATACATAACAGAGAAGACAAAATATATCAGATGAGTATAAATTAATAACAAAAAATGAAAATTATTGTGAATTTATAAGGATATATACTTTGTGGTTATTTTATTTCAGTTACAAGCTAAATCCTATTCTTTATGAGTTTAAATCGCAGGAAAGAAATACTTAAAGACCAATGAATGAACAAGGACTGATTTATAAAGCATTTCTGTGTGGCCCAGTCATTTCTATAATTGTGACATAATGTTGTAATAGTGAATGTGTAAGCGATTACTGTGTATACAAAGAAATTTTATTACAAAATAATAATAATGTATGATAATGTTTTGATTCCTATTATTATAAATTAAAGCTAGTTCAAATAAAATTTATTATTTTAATTACTTCCTTTACCATACACAAATTCTATACGTACATTGTAATTACATATTCTTGTAGAATCTATCTTTAAACTACCGTAATAAAATTGTAACTATTTTAAATCTACATGTCATAAATATTTTCTTCAATGATTTTTATTATTCAACGTGAGACAAATTGCGTAGAGGTTCTGCAAATTTCTTATGAGTCTGTCACATCTTTCGACATATTACCTTGTGTGATATTTATATGCCTCCTATGCACTATTTTTTTCTAGTCTATAACATATAACAATAATTTTATAATCATTTTTAAATACACGCAGATAAGATGATTATGCTATTTGTAATTAATTTCATAAATATATATTGGAATGATTGTTAAACCATTGTCTTATTAAATTTGGAAACTGGGCATTTGAATGATGCTATTTAAATGAGGCCTCTCTTCTGTGAGATATGTTCGCATAATACTTAGATAGATAAAGTTCCTTAAAAGTTATGTGTATAATACTGAGTTCATCTTATTTTTTAGCTTCAAGTAGTTTTCCAGCAACGTGTTTGAATATACATTTTGAATATAGAATACTCTTATTTCCTTACTCTTATTAGAATGTTGTCAGGATTGATAGAAAGATACATCAATCATCTGAAAATGATAGGATATACACATGGCGACTGGATAAATTAAGGTTTTATAACAGATAAGTTTCATTAACAAATAGGAATAATAAAATAAGTATTGCATATTGGGAATGGATATCCAAATATGTAGCTGGAAAATATAATTTGAAGATGAAAACAAGATGAACTCAGCAGTATACATAAACGTATTGGTCGACAATATCCTCTCAAATGGAAGTAAAAGATATCATGAGGATGAGGTGCCAAACATATTCAAGTACAATCAGTCCAGTGTCCATTTTCCAAATTTAATACACCAATAGTTTACCAATCATTCTAATTATTACAGAAGCAATTAGACAGCAGAATAAACATATCTGAGCATATTTGAAAATATCTAGAGAATTACTGGTATATGTGTTGAAAACTAGAAGAAGGAACAATCAAGGCAAATAAATGTCATACAAGGTAATATGTCGAAGGATGTGACAGACTCATAAGAAATTTGCAGAACCTCTACATAATTTGTCTCACAATGAATAATAAAAATCATTGAAGCAAATAGTTATGACCTACAGATTTAAAATAGCTGCAATTTAGTTAGAGTAGCTTAAAGATAGGTTCTACAAGTATATATAATTACTATGTACGTATAGAATTTGTGTGTGGTTAAGGAAGAAATTAAAATAATAAATTTTATTTGAACTAGCTTTAGTTTACAATAATAGAAATCAAAACATTATCATACATTATTATTATTTTGAAATAAAATTTCTTTGTATACACAGTAATCGCTTACACATTCACTATTACAACATTATGTCACAATTATAGAAATGACTGGGCCACACAGAAATGCTTTATAAATCAGTCCTTTTTCATTCATTGGTCTTTAAGTATTTCTTTCCTGCGATTTAAACTCATAAAGAATAGGATTTAGCTTGTAACTGAAATAAAATAACCACAAAGTATATTTCCTTATAAATTCACAATAATTTTCATTTTTTGTTAGTAATTTATACTCATCTGATATATTTTGTCTTCTCTGTTATGTATTAAATCATTCCATCTTTTCCGTAATCGTTTTCCGAAAATATTATTTTTGTTTAAGATCCAAAATTCAGGGTTAATCGCGCCATTTGACAGCTACGGACAAACTCCCTAAATATCCCCTCGCCCCCCTGATTTCTGCTTCCCCTCGCCTGGTGCAAGATTATTGAACCGAACTGTACCAGAGGCAAAACAGCTATTTAAAGACTTACTACAATTCTTTCATCAACCCGTCATAAACGATCAAGAAGTAGCAGCAATAATAAATACATTTATTTACACATCATTATTGCACTAAATTTATTATGTTTTTCATTTGAAGCGTACATTTTGCATGAAGATACGACAGTTTAAGGGTGTTCATGCAATACTCTAAATACAAAAATATTAACAAGCTCAATTACCATTAATAATTCGGCTACACGTAACATATATTATAAGATTACTCAATTGATTTATGATAATAGAGCATATGAATATTTTTGTATTTAGAGTATTGCATGAACACCCTTAATGTAGTAGTCTAGTTGTTTGGGTCGAAAAAAATTTTTTTTTTTCATATTTCGATAGTATACCAACATGAGAATATGGTGTATAAATTTTAAACCGATATTCAAAATATTAACAAAGATATAACATATATTCGAGAGCGCCGCATAATTGAACGCTGTTAGGTGCACGATAACTGCTAACGATTATTCCTCACTATTATAACTCATTAACTTTATATTTCCTTGAAGTTTCGTATACCTTTTGATATACGAAAGAATATAACCAGATATACCCGCGTTTCACACGTATGAAGAGACCTAAAGCTTGTTGCACGCACCAGGGATCGACGATTAGTGTGAGGATGAAAGTTCTGTTAGCCAAACTTTAAACGTGTTTTTCTCGAAACCACGTTTTCTCGGTCGGCCCGAGGCATAACAGATTTTCTGTTGAACTGATCGGTCTGAAATTTTTACAGGTTGTTCTACACATCTGTAATTTTGGCGGGTACTAGAATCAATGTTTTTCATTCATTACTTTTTAATTTACAGCCCAATTTACACTAAAAAATTGTATCTTTTTCTTTCGAAGTCCGCTATTTTATTATTTTTCAACCAAATTAATTTTTTCTAGTACCTGCCAGAATGACAATCCTACTGAACAATAATCCATTGCATTTTTTTATTTTCGATTACCCAAACTGGAGATACCTCACGGGCCAGCAGCACATATTTTTTTTTTCACCTATTTAGAACCCATATAATTTAAATAAAATATCGTAAAAATAAAAAAAAATATATATTTTTGTATAATTCAATATTGTATTAATAACATATAAAATTTTCAGAGCTTTGCACTTCATTTAGGTAGTCAAAAAAATTTCCGAAGAATACCTTGCAAAATCGGTCAATTTACTAGACTACTACATTAAATTGTCGTATCTTCATGCAAAATGTATGCTTCAAATAAAAAACATAATAAATTTAGTGCAATAATGATGTGTAAATAAATGTATTTATTATTGCTGCTAATTCTTGATCGTTTATGACGGATTAATGAAAGAATTATAGTAAGTCTTTAAAAAGATGTTTTGCCTCTGGTACACCAAGTGAACGGTGTAGCGCAGATGGTAAGGTTACCGTATGCCACGCGGCGGGCTCGTGTTCTAGTCTTGGCGAAGTTTAAATTTTTTTTTTTTTTTTTCATTGCAACGATTTTTTTTTAATAACCATTAACATAATGGACTCAATAATAAATCAAAAATGCAATTATTAGCACATTATACTACTAAAATAAAATACTATCCGACGATTTTGGCAAAACTAGGCCAGTCCACCAATGTTTCCAAATGCGCGTCTTCGCAGTGTTCCCTTTAACAAATTTCGTTATAATTGTGTTAAAGTTGGCTTAAAAAGCATTCCTGTAGAATATACCTTCTGGGGATACCACGTTAAAAAAAAATGCGCCTCCAACTCTACCTCCAGGGTAGGGTGGAAAAGAATTTATTATTCAAAGCATTTTTCGTAAATATATTAAAAACACGAGGAGCTCAATGTTTGAACATAACGAATAGCAAGTAAAGATGTGTACTTCATTCGCTGAGCAAAATAAGTCATTAAAATAATAAACTTCGCGCGATGCACCCTATCTAAGATTCCATTTGACAAAAATCATATTTTAACTAACTTGGATTCTAGCTAATTAAACACCCTACAAAAAATATTTAAACTTATTTTCGATTAAAATAGCCGGATTCAAAATATTAAAGTAAATAAGTTAAAATTGCAAAATTTGTATTCCTTTTTCCTGAATAAATTTTTAACCAATTTCGCTACAAAAAATATTGTCCAATAATAGTTGTAGAGAATATTTTTCTAAGTTAAATAAATAAAATTGTTATTCTACGAAGTACAGGAGTCGAATTATTTTTGGTTACCCCTTTTTCACCCCCCCCCCCCCCCAATTAGCAAACCCCTTAGGAGTTTGAATTTTGCAAATTTTCGCTCCTTAGTATTTACCACTTAAAAAAAAACAAAATTTACGATTTTTTGGTAATTATTTTTATTGATTTGACTGGACTCCACTTGCCGTGCTGGCCGAAAAGGATTTTGCCACGCTTCCTTGGCTAAGAGACTGTCAAGATTGGGAGAGAGTGAGAGGGCCGAGAAAACTATACTGCTCTCTCTCTCGCTCTGCAGTTGTGCCGAATCCGACCGAGACCCAGCGAAGGCAGCCGAGACACGCACGTATCGCTGCAACGGTGTGCGTGACTAAGGAGTTGGGCATATGTAAGGATGTCTCACCGATGCTACCGGCTGACCGTGTGTTAGTGAGACTACGGTCGCGTAGTGGGGAGAGAAATCCGGCACGATCTAACATCACTGTAGAGCAGTGTTGCCAGAAAGTAGACCGTCGTTCTGCCGAATTTCCCCCTCCACTTATTATCACAGATGCAGGCTCGTTTGCGTGAACCATCCCCACTTCTACCGCTGCTCGATAGTCACGAACACAAATAGAAACGTCCGTACATGTGTCGACTGGCTTCGCTCGCTCTCGGCTATCCTCGAATTAAACAGACAGCGGAGATACACTCTCGGACCTCTCTGTCTTTCTCGCTATTAGCGTCTAGCAGAAGATTCGAGGCAAAATCTTTCCGCTTCGCTTTGCAGAAAATCAACCAATATTCGATGTTATTTACATTTGCAGCCAAATGCCTTTATACATGATTTTCAGCATATTTATTTATAAGCATTGACTTATTTAAATCAATAATAAATGTAATGGATTCTTCTACCTATTACCTTCGGCCGTCCTTACATTCGGTACTTTCAGGGCGCCAGTTGGTCGTGTGGGTGACCAACAACCCAGCGTTAACATAGGGGTCTTACCCCGCCATTCCAATCGTATGCATTTTCCAATGGGCTGATTGGTAGTGCACAGAGGACGGTACGGAAGCCTGGTTTGCTCAGTGTGCTAGGTCGTGGAGAGAGGGGTGGGTCCCTTACAGGTAGCCCGAGCCTCGCGACAATAGACACACTCTCCCACCCACCCACTCACACATGTGAGGGGAGGTGAGGAGACGAGAACATTATCGAGATCTTTTCTCATAGGGGACTGTCAGGGTGGTGCATCCTCGCAATGACCAAGTCCGCGGTGCCATGCGCGTTGCCATGGACTTAGCGGCGGCACCCGGCATGCAGCAGAAACCTACCATACCTGCACAGGTCCCTTATGCATCGATAGCATACAGTGTGTTCGTTGCGTAGGGAGCAAGCTCACCTCACGCACACGGACACACTCATCGGTGAGCCGGTGTGGTGTACGTCCGCCTTGCGCGACGTCCCAGGCCCGACTCACTCTCTTATTTCCCCCTCCTCAGGGGACTAGAGAATTCGCCTTTTCGCAGGAGTCCCTGTGCCCACTTCTCCTCGTCTCAAGCCACCAAGTTACTTGGCACAGCCCTGCCTTGCTCGCTTGGTCGGCTTGGACTTTTAAGTGGAGCGCCGGTCTTTTCATCCGGTCTTCTGACGGTCCACAGGGATGTTCCTAGACGGTACTTCCTGTCCACTCGGAAACCTATGCACCGAGTCGGTAATGTAGGGTTTGAAATAACCACTACTAGTCGTTAGCTTCTCTTTAATTTCTTTATTAAATCCGGTATCTTGATACGTAACGAGAGAACCTCGTTACATACCCCCCTCCGTAACGGAGGTTTCGACCCGAAACCGATACTTTCGAACCTAGTTCGCTCTATCCTTGTTAAGGGTCTACTTTTGGCGGTATTTCTGGCTTGTAAGGCTTGATGTCAACTGTTGACATTTTTCCAACCATTTTGCCTGCCAGATCTGACAGTTCAACCACTGTCTGCGATAACTTTTTAGCAATCATGAACGGTCTGGTGAATGGTTTGTTCAACGCGGCCGATATATGCTTTGCTGCATTCGATAGCTGTCGGTTTCGAATTAGAACTAATTCGCCAACCTCGTATTGCTTTTCACGACGGCGTAAGTTGTAAGGTTTAGCCTGTCGTTCGTGAGCTTCGTCGAGAGCATGCTTGAAAACCAACCTTAAGGTTTCTAAGCGTTTCATTCTCGCTAGCCACTGTTCGGTAGGCTGCGGAATGATATCGGTATCGCCTTCTAATTCACGCTTCATCGACCTTGCAGCTTCTGGTTCTCTCCCAAAATTCGCAAAAGCCAGTGTAGCTTGCAATTAATTATGGTGGGCCGTATTGAATGCAAATTGGAACGCACTCAAGTGACGATCCCATTCTCGATGATCAGATTCGAGAAAGGCCCGTATCATCATTTTCAGGCTTCTATTAACCCTTTCTGTTGGGTTTGCCTGAGGATGGTAAAGAGGTGTTGTCGTTTGTTTCATACCCGTTAGTTGTAACAAAGCGTTTATATCTTTGTTAACAAACTCAGTACCGTTGTCGGTCACTAAGACTTTCGGTGTACCCCATCTGTGTATCACCAAGTTTTCGATAGCTTCTGCAATTTTCTTGCCGGTAGCTTTTCGAAGTGGAGCGATCTCGATCCATTTCGTGTAAAGGTCTTGAATGACCAATACGTACGAGAACCCTTGTTTACTTGGCGTCAGTGCACCCATAATATCTGCCGATATTACAGTCCACGGATGTTCGACAATTCGGCGACCCATGAAGCCGACGGGAGCTTGTTGTTCTACTTTGCAGCGTTGGCATTCGTTGCAATGGCTGACGTATGACGTCACGTCTTTGAACATACCTGGCCAAAAATAATTTATCGCAAGGCGTCGATAAGTACGATCGATACCTTGGTGGCCGGCTTGCGGTAATTTATGGCACTCTTCGAGCACCTTTTGCTTGTATTCTCTTGGTATTACAAATTTCCAAGCATCGAGATCCTCTAATTCAGCGTTAGCTAGATTAGAGCGTCGTTGATGATACATCAACTCACCGTCTAGTTTCCAATCTGGGAACTTTTCTGGTGACTTTTCGATATCTTTTACGCGCTTCAGATACCAAGCATCTTTGGTATCGGCGTAAGTTGTCGGTATTAGTGCATTCAAACTTTCCGGTGCTCGTGACAGAGCATCTGGAACATGATTTAATGCTCCTTTTCGGTGTACGATTGTAAAATCGTATTCCATTAAGGCGAGAGCCCATCGAGCGAGTCGTCCGGATGGATCTTTTAAATTGTGTAACCATCGGAGACTGCTGTGGTCGGTAATAACAGTGAAACGGTAGCCTTCAAGATAGCATCTAAACTTCTTGATAGACCATACCACTGCCAAGCATTCTTGCTCGGTTACGGTATATTTTCTTTCAGGTTCGGTAAGCGCTCTACTTGCGTAGGCAATTACCCTTTCCTGACCTTCGATAACTTGTGTCAAAACAGCTCCCAGGCCAACGTTGCTGGCGTCGGTTTGTAATGAAAACGGTATGGAAAAATCTGGGCATGCGAGCGTTGGTGCGCTCGTTAAACATCCTTTCAGTGCGTCAATTGCTGACTGCTGATTGGTTGTCCATTCCCACGCTTGATTTTTCTTCGTTAGCTTTGTTAATGGCTCAGCAATAGTCGCAAATTCGGGTATGAATCTCCTGTACCAGGAAGCCATACCCAAGAATCTACGAATTTGCTTGAGATTTTTCGGTATCGGGAAGGCAATCACAGCTTCAGTTTTAGCTGGATCTACCCGAAGTCCTTGGCTGTCGACAATAAACCCGAGATATTTCGCTTCTGTTCTACAGAAATGGCTTTTCTCTTTGTTTATTGTTAAGTTTGCTCGCCTTAACTTCTCGATAACTCTCTCTAACCACAATAAGTGCTCATCGAATGTTTTGCTGACAATTATAATGTCATCCAAATAGACGAACACATGAGGATAGAATTCGGGACCAAGTAATTTGTCCAGAGCACGCTGGAAAATTGTGTGCGGGAGCGTTAGTTAATCCATACGGCATACGCGTTTGAATTGAAACAAACCTCTGCCTGAAACGATGAAAGCCGTGATACCACGAGATTTCTCCGCTAACGGTACTTGCCAATACGCTTGACTTAAATCGAGCGTCGTTAGATAATTGGCTTGTCGTAACTCGTCAAGAATACCCGCCATATTTGGTAATGGGTAGGCATCTTTTTTCGTTACTGCGTTAACACGCCGTAGGTCTACGCAAAATCGAAGTTTGCCATTGGCCTTCTTTGCCATGACCACCGGGCTTGCCCAATCGCTTTGCGATGGTTGGATGATGCCATTGGTTAGCATTTCATCAACCTCCTGCCACATAGCTTGGCGGATTTTCTCCGTGCATCTATGAGCTCGCTGTCTGATTGGCTCGTGATCCTGCACGTCAATTATGACTGCCGGTAATTTGGAGATTCCCGGTTTTCCAGAAATGGGGGGTAGTTTGATTTCTAGAAAATCGTGTAACCTCTGAGCGTTACCTGTATCGGGAACTGTTAAGCCGTTACATATGACTACACAATTTAGTCTTTCGGCATTCGAGAACATAAATTTATTCTGTGGTTTTTCCTTATACGCCCATTCTCCTGCTGAGAAGTCGACAATCACGCAAGCGTGTCTAAGGAAATCCAGTCCCAGAATAAAATTGCTAGACAAGGATGGCATCCATAGTGTGTCTACTATAGTTGTCTTCCCCTCCAACAGGATCGGTATCTTAGCGGATTCATTAACTTTGCAAACGCAATTGTTTCCAACGGTAACTTTCAAGGTTTCTATTTTTCTGGACTTTATACCAATTGATTTAAATAAATCTATGGCTTTTTGTCCTGCGAACGTGCGTGATGCACCAGAATCTACTAATGCACGCAGTTCGTTCCCTTGAATGGTGACTGTCGTGTAAAATGCTAATTTCTGGGCACTATTACCACATGTGGTAATTATTACATCGGCTAAATCACCAGTCGATAACTTGTCCTCGATCGATAAATCTTCGAAGATTTCGGTATTGACAACCAGAGCGTCTGGACGCTCCGCATTGTTTTTATTTACATTCTCTAACCTGGGCATTTCCGATGGGTTTGAGAACGTGCGATAACTGTAATCATGCTCGATATTCGAACATCCTTGTTCCGAAATTGGATTTTCGTGATTACTCGGTATCTTTTCGTCTTGCTCCATTTGCGAGATTTGCGATATCTTTTCATCCGCCGCCTGGAGCTGTGTAGAATTCTGGGTAGAATTTACGAGCTCCTCTTGCCGTTTTTTGACGAACAGTTAGGACATTCCGCAAGAGAAACGTCTTTTTGCCCGCATCGATAGCAGAACATCTTTCTGGCCTCTTTACACATACTCCAACCGTGTCCCGATTTACCGCAATTAAAGCAGGTCATATTCGAGCCAGGTTGTTTCTGTTTAGAGCCGCGCTGACCTTGATGTTTATTAGTAGCTTTCTCCTTCGGTTTCGATTTGGAATTATTGTTCCTTCCTCCATTACCGGATGATTTGAAAGCTTGTAGATGCTCTTCGGTATCTTTTGAATCTTCTGGTGTAGATTCATCGGTATCTGAGTCGGAACTTTCGTCCACTTCAAGAGCACGCACTGCGAGTCTCCTAGACTCCCGTATCTTTCCACGATTGCCTTTATATGCCAGTTCGGGAACTAAAGTTTCCTCTGGCATAGCAGGTGGCCGATATCCTAATGACGGCCGATATGCGGCTTCGAAATTGAGCGCTAAACGCTCAAATTCTCGATACGTCATCGCAGTATGTATAGCGATACCTCGTCTATACGCCGGTACCATGTTCTTGTGCGCGATAGCAATTCGGCTCCAGTCCGATCTATCTCTGCCTATTTTGCGAATATACGATTGTATAATTTGCAAATAGGCTCGCACAGGCTCGTTAACTCCCTGAGTTCTTGTAAGAAGCTCAGTTTCCAACTCCTCTTCCCAGGTTTGTGATCTGAAATACGACCGTAAACCGGACTTAATTTCAGACCAGGTTGAGAATTTGTTATCCTCAAACCACATCCTCGCCACACCAGTTAAGATGTGGGGAAAGACGTCAACCAGGTCGGAATCTCTAATCCTAAGCAGATTCAAAACGGCGTCGGTCCTGGCCATGAAGCTCTCAACCGTTTCCGTTGAATCGCCCGCAAAGGTTAGATTCGATTTCTGGAGTGACTCGAGAACTCGCCAACGGGGCATGGTGTCGTCCCCTGGGCCGATATCTTTTCCGGGTGTCTTGCGAGTGACCTTCGTTGCGTAGGTTCCTCGATACACCGCAGCGGTACTTAATCCCGAAGCTTCATCAGAAGCTAGTTGGGATTCGATATCTTCGCCTGGCCTAGTCAGTGTCAGCAAAGGCTGGCCCTGATTGGCCGGTCCCGGTTGGTTCGTCGCGTTTTTAGGCGGACGGCCTCTGGGACGCTTAGCGGGAACAGCCTGCGCTGTTCCTCCGATAGCTTTTCCTTGAGCTAATTGCTCGAAGGATATCGATATTTGCGAGATGAGATCTTGGAAAGAATTTTCCAATTTCTCCATTCTCGCATCGAGATTCGATACCTTGCTTGCCAGGTCAACCTGGACAGCCTCGTTATCTGTCGGGTCATCGAAATCCTCCGATGTATTTCCCGACCCGGTACTCCCTCTCCTCTCCGCATTCTCTGCCATCGCACTTACTCACGGCTCGTTCGGTGTTAAGGCGTCTATGAATGTCGGAGGTTGTCGCTGGAGTGAGCCAGGTTTGTTCCGCTGGCTCCGATAAACCGCTCACGGTAGGTTGCCCCACCCGTGGCTTGGGTGCGCGCGCAATAGTCGAGGACGGTGGCGCCCTCACTCGAACTATTCGCTTGTCACCCGTGCTGCCCTCTTTGATTGATCTATCCATCGATAATCCATCACCAACGATCCAGTTCCAACAGTCACCACCAGATGGCAGTGCTTGCATAGATCTATTCGCCGATAATCAATGATCAATGGCCTAGTTCCTTCAATCACCGCTAGATGGCAACACTCGTATCGATTATCGATCGGTGGCTCTATCGGTGACTGCTAGGTGGCAGCACCGTTAACATTTTTGGCAGAGAGTCTGTTTACAGCCTCAATCTGCCCATCCATTTCCTCGCGAAAATTGTTTTTGTTTATTTTGGGAAGGAAGGAAAATAAGGAAAGGAGTTTTGGATGTGTAGGAAAATCACAAGGATTTGCGGTATCATAAACGATATCATAAACGGTAATAATGCGGTATCATAAACGATATCATAAACGGTAATAATGCGGTATCTTAAACGATAGCTTAAGGAGGAGCTTCTTTAAGGTTCCATGAGCTGTGAAACCCTATCGAGGCTTACCTCCTTTTTCGCCGCCTTCTTCTTTAAAGGCTTGGATGGCCCCGCTTTCGGCTGTGAAGCCTTCCGCGATGCCACCTTCGCCTTCTCCGAAGGCCGTGGTTTAGGCCTGGACGCCTTCCGCATTTGCTTCAGGACGTCCCACGGTACGTTCGTACCGGCCTTCGCCACGTACGGTCCGCGTGTCTGCCACGTCGGACTGCAGGCGATGCAGGTCCGCAAGGTTTTACCCTTGCGACCACACCCCTTGCAGAAATCCTCCACAACGGGTGTGGGACACTGGCTGAACCGGTGTCCCCTGCCTTTGCAGTTCCAGCAAAACCAATTGCTGGGACCGCCGATACCGCTGGCCGCCGGCTGCTTGGTCCTCACGCTGGAATCCAGCTTCGGCCTTTTTGCAGGCGGAACCTCTGCCTCCTTCGGCGGCAGGGGTTTCTTAGCCTTTGCGGCCTTGCCTGACACCACACTCGCGTATGATGCAGGTTTCGGCTGCGGCTTCGAAACCTCTGTCTCCGGACGAGGTCGCTTCCCCTTGCCACGTCCCTTGCGGGGCGGAGCTTGGGGGGGCTTCCCCGTCGCAGGACGCGAGGCCCCCTCGACAGCTTTCACCACACGGTGAAAGAGGTCAAGGTCCCGGAGGAAAAACGCCACCAGGTCCTTCTCCGTGTAAGACACGGAAGGCTCTGGCAGCGGCTTTTCCTCGGAGGAACGAGACGCTGTGCTCATTCCTCGAAACTGCTGGGAGAGCTCAGTCACCTTTGCAGGTGTCCTGGGGCTCTCCCTACGCAATTTCGGGGAAGAGTTCAGCAACTCTTCCTCGAGTTCGAGATCGAGCGAGCCGAGGCTCGCTCCGGTAATCTCTGATGGTGAACCGAAGTCCACCACCAGGAGGTCGAGGGGATCGAGATCCCCTTCGACAAATGAGATCGGTGACCCACAAGGGGACACCGATCCCACGGTGAGTGGCCTTACCACTGAAAGTGGTAAGGTCACCGGGACCCGCGGAACGGGAGGGAGCAGCTGGGCTGCGGGGGGCAGCTGGGCTGCAGGAGGCGGCTGGGCCGCGGAGGCGACGGCTTCGCCGTCGGCTACGGTTAGGGGGGCTTGTGAGGCCATGGAGTTGAGGAGGTCTGGTCTGGTCCAAGGAAGGATTAGATATGAGCTCCTGCCGGCTCGCTCACCGCTCGCTAGGCGATATCCGATGTTGCCGAATTTCTAATTAACTGGATTAATCCGGTTAATTCAATTGACAACATCGCGGTAACTAGGCTGGTAGTTCAACCGCGGCGCGAGGACCGACGATTATTGTCAGCCGGCTCGGCCTTGGCTAGCGCTCGGCTGTGTTTACAAACACGCGCTAGGCAGAATCCTGCCTGTACTAAGAGCCTTTACGATAGCATTGCTATTTAACACGGCGAGTATAATATTAAATTATATTCTCGACCGTGATTCTCATTTACCATGATTTTCGTTATCTTTCACTGATTGCTCGAGTTCCATGGGGCTGCATGAACCCGATTGAGCAATTTACTACCTATGAGTAAATTCTCTTGACAATCACGTGCACTATGTTTTTCAGTCTTTTACTGACGATATTTATGCTCGGACACATGGCTTATTTAGATTATTAAAACCGTCAATAATTTAATTTACATAACACCACGTTGGGCGCCATTTGTAATGGATTCTTCTACCTATTACCTTCGGCCGTCCTTACATTCGGTACTTTCAGGGCGCCAGTTGGTCGTGTGGGTGACCAACAACCCAGCGTTAACATAGGGGTCTTACCCCGCCATTTCAATCGTATGCATTTTCCAATGGGCTGATTGGTGGTGCACAGAGGACGGTGCGGAAGCCTGGTTTGCTCAGTGTGCTAGGTCGTGGAGAGAGGGGAGGGTCCCTTACAGGTAGCCCGAGCCTCGCGACAATAGACACACTCTCCCACCCACCCACTCACACATGTGAGGGGAGGTGAGGAGACGAGAACATTATCGAGATCTTTTCTCATAGGGGACTGTCAGGGTGGTGCATCCCCGCAATGCCCAAGTCCGCGGTGCCATGCGCGTTGCCATTGACTTAGCGGCGGCACCCGGCATGCAGCAGATACCTACCATACCTGCACAGGTCCCTTATCCATCGATAGCATACAGTGTGTTCGTTGCGTAGGGAGCAAGCTCACCTCACGCACACGGACACACTCATCGGTGAGCCGGTGTGGTGTACGTCCGCCTTGCGCGACGTCTCAGGCCCGACTCACTCTCTTATTTCCCCCTCCTCAGGGGACTAGAGAATTCGCCTTTTCGCAGGAGTCCCTGTGCCCACTTCTCCTCGTCTCAAGCCACCAAGTTACTTGGCACAGCCCTGCCTTGCTCGCTTTGTCGGCTTGGACTTTTAAGTGGAGCGCCGGTCTTTTCATCCGGTCTTCTGACGGTCCACAGGGATGTTCCTAGACGGTATTTCCTGTCCACTCGGAAACCTATGCACCGAGTCAGTAATGTAGGGTTTGAAATAACCACTACTAGTCGTTAGCTTCTCTTTAATTTCTTTATTAAATCTGGTATCTTGATACGTAACGAGAGAACCTCGTTACATAAATTAAGGAAATGCGCGTATTTGATATATAATAATTATTTTAACTACAATTTCATCGTTATATTTCGCTTATTTCCGTAAAAGCTGCATTTCATTAATTTATTATTGATTTTAATAAGTCAATGGTCATTAAAAAAGAATTTAATCTTAAAATAAGTACTCGGCAGGAATCGAACCCGGACCCACGAATCGCCATGCGGTTACCTTATCGCCTAGACCACGAGGTTTCTTTGGTGCACCGTAAACAAAAAGTCTTCTTAAAGACTTGAAATTTTCTTTTGATGCGTATAAATAAATGAACAACCGACAGCTTTATTCATTATTATTCTGTCATAATGGTACAAAAATTAAAGAATAATTATATATTGAATAGTTTTCAAAAGCTTTTCCAATAGCCAAGAACAAAGATAAATAATCAACGCTCGTAGTTTCCGTTCTTGGCTATTGGAAAAGCTTTTGAAAACTATTCAATATATAATTATTCTTTAATTTTTGTACCATTATGACAGAATAATAATGAATAAAGCTGTCGGTTGCTCATTTATTTATACGCTTCAAAAGAAAATTTCAAGTCTTTAAGAAGACTTTTTGTTTGCGGTGCACCGAAGAAGCCTCGTGGTCTAGGCGGTAAGGTAACCGCGTGGCGTTTCGTGGGTCCGGGTTCGATTCCTGCCGAGTATTATTTTTTTTAGATTAAATTTTTTGTTTAATGACCATGGACTTACTAAAATCAATAATAAATTAATGAAATGCAGCTTTTACGGAAATAAGCGAAATATAACGATGAAATTGTAGTTAAAATAATTATTATATATCAAATACGCGCATTTCCTTAATTTATTATTGATTTAAATAAGTCAATGCTTATAAATAAATTTGCTGAAAATCATGTATAAAGGCATTTGGCTGCAAATGTAAATAACATCGAATATTGGTAGATTTTCTGCAAAGCGAAGCGGAAAGATTTTGCCTCGAATCTTCTGCTAGACGGTAACAGCGAGAAAGATAGAGAGGCCCGAGAGAGTATCTCCGCTCTCTGTTTAATTCGAGGATAGCCGAGAGCGAGCGAAGCCAGTCGACACATGTACGGACGTTTCTACTTGTGTTCGTGACCATCGAGCAGCGGTAGAAGTGGGGATGTTTCACGCAAACGAGCCTGCATCTGTGGTTGTAAGTGGAGGGGGAAATTCTGCAGACCGACGGTCTACTTTCTGGCAACACTGCGTAGACCGCCGTGCCGCCTACCGCCGTATTCCGTGGCCCTTCCGTGTGGCTACCGACCGACGCGCCACCCCCGGGCGAATATATAAGACCCGGACCATAGTATGTAAGTACCCACCTGCAGCGGCAGACTACACACACACAATTAGGTTAAGTAATGTATAAGCTTTGTAATATACCGTGTGCATAGTTATTAGTATATAATAAACTATATATATAACCGAACATTGAGCTTGTCAATATTATTTTAATCCCTCTCGGTCAAAAGAACCGGACGGTTTTACCGCGACTAACCTCGCTAACAAAACGCGTCCCAAAATAGATTTTTTTTCTTTCGAAAATAACATTGAGTTGTGGTTATGTGTAATTAATAAAGAAAGGTGAAGGATTTGTTAATAGTGTAATAAACAATCTTCCCTTTGAGCTCCACGTACCAGGATATCAATTTTATGGACCTGGATCACGATTACAGGAAAGATTATCACGCGGTGAAAAAGGTATAAATCAACTTGATGCTGCATGTCGAGAACATGATATTGCATATTCTCAAACTAAAGCATTATTGAAAAGACACGAAACAGATAAAATTTTAGCAAAGAAGGCTAGAAAAATAATTTCTTCTAAAGACATTAAATTTGGTGAACGACTCGCTTCAGAAGCAACTTGGGCTGCAATGAATGTAAAAAGAAAAGTAGAAATGGGTTTGAAAAAAAGAAATAAAACAAGAAAACTAAAAGTTGCAAAACGTGGTGGATTCTTACCTTTTCTACCAATTTTGAGGGCATTAGGATCATTAGTTGGTGGAGAAGCTGGTGTAGCTAATGCAGTAAATAAAGCAAAGCAGGCTCGTAAACAGTTGGATGATTTACAACGTCATAATAGAGCCATGGAAGATCGTGGTCTTTATCTAAAACCTTATGAGCGTGTTAGTGATATAAAGCACAAAAAAAGTTAAGAGGGAGAAAAAGAAGAAAGAACTAATAAGTGGATTAACAACAAGTTTTCAGTTACCCGATATGTGTAAAAATATACGAAATTATCGCGGTGTATTTATGCATAATAAACTTCCACCGTTTTCATTCAAACATGAATGTGGAATTATCAATTTAGATAATTACGAAAGTTTAGGTACTCATTAGGTGGCATATATTAAACATGGTAAGAACATAAATTATTTTGATTCTTTTGGAAATTTCCAACCACCAATAGAATCAATACAGTATTTCCATCGTGATAATAATGGTTACAATAAAGAAATAAAAATTGAATATAATTATAACAAATATCAGTCGTACAATCAAAATATATGTGGTCAGTTGTGTGTTAAATTTTAAAAAAAATGTAATTAAGTAATTAGAGTTGTTTCTATATATATTATATTTTAATAATGAATTCTTTAACAATTACGCTTTCGGGTAATTCTTCAATATTGAACCCTAATTTTTATCCACAAATAAATATTAGTGATGGAAAATATGAGCTTGGTTTGATTGATTTGCAAACCTTTAATACAATTCAAAATATAAATTCATCGAAAAATACATTTTATTACAAAAAAAAAATCAGGAAAAAATCGAAATTCCACATGGATCGTATGCGCTTCACGCTATGAATGAATATCTACAAAATGCCCTTTTTGATCAGTTAAATGATAATGTGCAGATAATAGTATAGATTATATATTAATCATACGTGCTAATAATAATACATTGAAAAGTGAAATTAAATGTAAATATGATGTTGACGTTAGTAAAAAAAGTAAGATAGGAAAATTGTTGGGTTTTTGGGAAAAAAGAGGAGTCCTCAAAGCTAATGAATTACATGCACCTGACATGCTTGTGAATATATTGAAAATAAATATTATACGAATAATGACGAATATAACTGCAGGAGCCTACAATAATGGTGAACTTGTGCACATTATTCATGAATATTTTCCAAACGTTGAGCCGGGATATAAAATCTCCGAAACGCCAAATAATGTCAATTATCTGCCGATAATCGTGAAAGTAATTGATAATTTAACTGTTTCCATTGTCGACCAATATTACGATATTGTAGATCTCAGTAGTGAAGAAATTACAATTAGACTCCATCTACGAAAATATTAATTTACAACAAAAATTTTACATATAAATTACAATGTCCACGAAATTCAGGAATTAATTGGAATAAATTTTCGAAATCAACACAACAACGACGAGGGTGACGAAGAAAGATCAAAAAACGACAGAGTAAGCTGAATATTGAAAATATAAAGTTTTTAAAATCAATTGGTTTAAAAGTGTTGAAATAAGAAGAAATAATGGTTGATTTATTAAACATTATCGAAACACCTCATTACGATAACCGTATCAATAACATTGAAATACACTCTTACAATCCATATGTGTATTCATCGCTGAACCAAAATAATGAAATACGCATTTCTATCCAACAACAGGACCTCGTTGTGTTACCAAGCGAAAGTTTCTTCTTTATTGAAGGAGATGTATCTGCAATCGCTGCTGATAATGCCACACGATTGATGCGAATAAATTGTTCTTGGATTCAAATGGAGCTGCTGTTTTGTTTAATCAAATACGTTATGAAGTGAATGGTGTTGAAGTGGATCGTTGTAAAAATGTAGGTATTACTACTACATTGCGAAACTATGCATTATTATCATCACATGAGAGTACAACTTTGAAATCAGCATCGTTTGATATTAATAGTAAAAATCCAATTAAGGATTTACGATACTTCAGCTTTTGCATTCGGTTGAACAAACTAATGGGATTTTTTTATGATTATAAACGTGTTATCGTAAATGCACATCATGAGCTCATACTAATAAGATCGCGCAATGTTTCTAATGCTGTTTATTGTACAATGGATAATATTAATGTTAAAGTAGACTTAGTACTATCGAAAGTTCAGTGGAAAATACCTCATATTACGTTGGAAGAATATACAAAATTGCAATTTTTTAACATTATTGAAAAAGATAATCCTATTACAATGACTTATCGTTCATGGGAATTATATGAATATCCTATGCTTCTCAAAGCTAAAAACCATTCTTGGTCAGTAAAAGTTTCAAGAAAATTAGAAAAACTACGTTTTATAATATTTGCATTTCAAACCAATAGGAAAGATAATGTAAAGAAGAGTATGGCTAAATTTGACCATTTTAATTTGAGAAAATTAAAATTATATTTAAATTCAACATCATATCCCTACGATAAATTAAATCTTAATTTTGCCATTAATAACTATGCTATTTTATATGATATGTATTATAAATTTATTAATTCGTATTATAATACTGAATCAAAGTATATTATGCCTATGCTTCATCTCGAAAATTTTATAGACTATGGTCCATTTGTTGCGATTGACTGTTCTCATCAAAACGAATCAATTAAAAGTGGTACTGTAGATATTAAGATAGGTATATTAGAATCACACTCAAATTCTGAGAATACTAGCGCATATTGTTTAATTATTCATGATCAGATTATTGAATATAAACCATTAAGTGGTATTGTACGTAAATTAATATAAAAATGAAGATGTAATATTTATTTTATGAGAAAGGATAGGTAAAAGTGTCTTGAATATGCAATATTTATTAAGGTAGTAGTCTAGTAATTCGACCGGATTTGCAGGGTATTTTTTGGAAATTTTTTTAACTACTTAAATGAAATGCAAAAAATCTGAAAATTTTATAGGTTATTAATACTATATTAGATTATTCAAAAATATTTTTTTTTACAATATTTTATTTAAATTATATGTGGTCAAAGAAGGTGATATAAAAAAAACATGTGCTGCTGGCCCATGAGGTATGTTCAGTTTGGATAATCTGAAACATAAAAATCCAACGGATTATTGTTCAGTAGGATTATTATTCTGGCAGGTACTGGAAAAAATTAATTTGGTTGAAAAATAATAAAATGGCGGACTTCGAAAGAAAAAGATACATTTTTCAGTGTAAATTGGGCTGTAAATTGAAAAATAATCAATGCAAAACTTTGATTCTAGTACCCGCCAAAATTACAGATGTGTAGAACAACCTGCCAAAATTTCAGCCCGATCGGTTCAACAGAAAATCTGTTATGTCTCAGGCCGACCGAGAAAACGTGGTTTCGAGAAAACGCGTTTAAAGTTTGGCTAACAGAACTTTCATCCTCACACTAATCGTCGATCCCCGGTGCATGCAACAAGCTTTAGGTCTATTCATACGTGTCAAACGCGGGTATATCTGGTTATATTCTTTCGTATATCAAAAGGTATACGAAACTTCAAGGAAATATAAAGGTAATGAGTCATAATAGTGAGGAATAACCGTTAGCAGCTGTCGTGCACCTTACAGCGTTCAATTATGCGACGCTCTCGAATATATGTTATATCTTTGTTAATATTTTGAATATAGGTTTAAAATTTATACACCATATTCTCATGTTGGTATACTATCGAAATATGAAAAAAAAATTTTTTCGACCCAAACAACTTGTTACGTTAGGCGCTGCGTCAGCAAAGCGGCATAGCTCAAATAGCTCCCAAATATAATTGGGTCAGGAGAGACACTGCTGAATTGCGTTAACAGAGCCGACGATACAATCGAAACGTCGATCTTCGAGCGGTGAAAGATCGACAAGGTCAGCGGGATTCGTGGTAATTTAAATAGAAGAGAAATTGTCTCTTCGTTTGAGCTCAGATTTGTCTGACTGGCAATGATATTTCGGCTTGGTCTTACGGTTCAGCTTGTTGTGTAGTGGCAGTGGTTGTCGTGAGAAGTAGGCTAATTTCTGGACGGCTGTGGTCGTTTTAAGAGATTGTAGGTTTTAAATCGTAGTGAGTTTATTTCTAAAGTTCGCGGATGTACGAGTTACAATTAAGACTTAGACTACCAGCACTTCGTTGGCCGGGCGAAGAAAGGTGTTGAGCTATCTGCTCCGTAATGCTCGGACGCGACTCGCGGCAGTGAGATGCACAGGATAACTGAAATTTGGTCGGTCGGTGCTGATTATAAATGCGAAAATTTTGGGGGGGGGGGGGGGTGGTGCAAGACCTCCTGTGTCTCACTAGGTCGGGTCGTTGATCGTCGTCCGAGCATTGACGCACCCAGCCGGGAATTTCGGGTGTCAGCATTGAGCAACGATCTCGAGCTTCGTGCTCCGCTAAGTGACCGGAAGTCCCGGTGTCGAAACAGCCAATTCAACACCTTTCTTATAATTTTTTATTTCTAGCTATTCTACTTATTACTAGAATAACCTATACTGGGGTTGGAAATACAGGGAACAGACCCCTACGTTACAAACTAGACTACTACCTTAATGTATTTTTTAAAGTACAATATATTTATGTATAGATATATATATATATTTTTATTTATATACTCGAATCATTCTCATTTTATCATTGATACTATTAACTTCATTCTATTCCGTATTCATTCTCAATGCAACATTTGATAAAATTACGATCTGCGTCATTGTCAAGTAAAAAATAATATGTATTAACAACACTGTATCTATCTTATGAAAAAAAAATCAGTTTTGATTAAAAAAAGAAATTGATATTAAAACATTTTTTAAATTTTTTCTCTTTTATATTTACCATCCGTATTATATGCTCTGAACTTAAAAATTTATAATAAACCTCAAATTTATAATAACGAAAAAATGGTTGTAGATTATTGTCCCAATCAAATGCAATCATTTTCTTCAATATTTCCATATCTTCAGATTCTAATTGACTTAATTCATAAAGTGTATTAAGAGTTTTATCATTTATATTGAAATTCACATTTTTACAATGGTCTTTTATGTATGAACAGAAAGAATATTTATGTATAAAAAATTATTCATATATATTGATTAATTTTTTTTTTACTTACTAACTTTCGAAAATTGATTTTGTCATTTTCCTTCACTAACTGATATATACCAATACCAGAGCTATAATAAAATATTTTATCATCAGACAAATCGCTAAGCCATAACTCTATTAAAAATTCTAATTTATTGATTATACAACGTTGTTTATTGTCAAATATTTCTGTTGGTAAATTGACAATTGTACCATCAATCAACATCAAAGCCATTTTTAAAAAAAATGTAGAAACAGACAAAATATACATACGCACATATATAAACTTTTTTCACTTTCAGAAGAGAAAGAAATTTTTTTCAACAAATTAAAGTAAGAAAGGGAAAGGAAGGTCAAGGGAGAAATAATGATTGAAGAGGATGGTTTGAATGGGTAAACTAGATTGTTTGAGTTTGAACTGAATTTTTTATCTATGACCCTATGCTATATTACTTGATATTTTTCCTCATATCTTTGTGGTAAAATTTGATATAAGAAGGAGTAGGAGAAGAATGAATATAGAGCAAAAGGAAGTAGGGGGGAGTAGGGATATACCACCTACTAGTATACAGGGTGTAACGAAACGACACGCCTTTTCTCGTAACTGCAGGTTCGGGGTCTCAAACTGAGTGCACGTGTAAAATTTCGTTCGAATCATTCAAGAGGTTTAAAAGTTATCTACATTTAAATATCACCCTTTTTCGGTCCTTTTAGAACGACTTTGATTGCACAATGGAAAGTGAAGAAAGTGAGAAAACAATTTATGAACACCCCCATAGAATGTAAAAGTTATCGATCGCGCGCGATAATACTTTTGCTATTTATTCCATTAATCTGGCTATCAGATTAATTTTAAAAATAGCAAAATCCTTTTCATTACATTTCCAATTCAATTCAGTACAATTATCATTGACTGAATTTATGGAAAGAGCGAGAAGACGCAATGAAAAGGAAAGTATCAGAAACTAAGATGTCGCGCGAACGCACTGATAATTTAATAGGAAACGCATGAAGACATTCTCTTTCTACTAACGAAGCTAAAGAGAATGATTCAAAATCAATACATTGATGATAGAGAAAACTAAACTTACCCATTTAATGTTCTTCAAGTTCTTTTACATCAAAGTTTTTAAGAAAGCTTTAAACTTGCTACTCGATGATTTCCAGAAATCACACTATCACTGATTTTGCATTTAAAAACGCGCGAATTTAAGAAAATTAGGTATTAACCTACGTTTCTTCAAAACACAGGTTAATTTGACACTTTTGAACAGTTTGAAGTATGCTGAAGAGAAAGAGAGAGAGAGACACAGAGAGGAAAAATAATAAGTAATTCGTTTCGACTACTCTTAATCAGCCTACTTCAAACAGTTCAAAAGTGTCAAATTAACCAGTGTTTTGAAGAAACGTAGGTTACTACCTAATTTGTTTAAATTCACGAGTGCTTAAATGCAAAAACAGTGATAGTGTGCTTTCTGGAAATCATTGAGTAGCCAGTTTAAAGCTTTCTTAAAAACTTTGATGTAAAAGAACTTGGAGAACATTAAATGGGTAAGTTTAGTTTTCTCTATCATCAATGTAATGATTTTGAATCATTCTTTTTAGCTTCGTTAGTAGAAAGAGAATGCCCTCATGCGTTTCCTATTAAATTATCAGTGCGTTCGCGCGACATCTTAGTTTCTGATACTTTCCTTTTCATTGCGTCTTCTCTCTCTTTCCATAAATTCAGTCAATGATAAATGTACTGAATTGAATTGGAAATGTAATGAAAAGGATTTTGCTCTTTTTAAAATTGATCTTATAGCCAGATTAATGAAATAAATAGGAAAAGTATTATTGCGCGCGATCGATAATTTTTACATTCTATGGGGGTGTTCATCAATTGTTTTTTCACTTTCTCCACTTTCCATTGTGTAGTCAAAGTCGTTCGAAAATGACTGAAAAAGAGTGATTTTAAAATGTAAATAACTTTTAACGGGATCCCTCACGCGTGCTTTACCGACAGTACAAGTCAATGAACAATTCGTTTAATAAAAGTCAAATGCGAAGCAAATTGCCAAAACGGGCTTCTTTATGACAAGGTGCCAATTCTAACGAGTCAATCGAGCTTAGAAAAACTCAAATCGGATAAAGAATAACGCCGTACCACTGTCCCGCGTTCTGGAAGTGGAAATAACCAAAAGTAACCTCTCTTCAAGAACGCGGCACAATGGTACAGCGTTATTTTTCAACTAATTTGAGTGTTTTTAAGTTCGTTTAACTCGTTAGGAATGGCACATTATCCAAAAAATGCCCGATTGTTCAATTTGCTTCGCATTTGAATTTTATTAAACTAATTGTTTATTGACTTTAACTGTCGATAAAGTAGGCGTGAGGGATCCCGCTAAACCCCTTGAACGATTCGAGCAAAATTTTACACGTGCACTCAGTTTGACACCCCGAACCTCCAGTTACGAGAAATGGCGGTCGTTTCGTTACACCCTGTATATAGTAATTTCATACCACTTTCTTTCAGTCCATCAATTAAAACGAAAGCTGTGTGTTGTGACCCTGTACTATTTTAAGATAGTACATGTTTACTAAAACGATATACATGTTTTTCTATAGAACCATGAGACATATTATGGTCACAGTATCAAAACCATAATACCGTGTCATATACGCTTGGCCTACCTATCATCTGTAATACAGTATAAAGTTCGGTGATTGATAGGTCATAAAAGTAGAGTAACGATCGTGGCCCATAAGTCGTGTGTTAAATGCGCCTAACGAACTACGGCTTTCCGCAACTCCCGAACATTCAAGTTGAATTTTCGGAAGAAGTCGGACCTTGGGTCTGATTGGTGGTACCAATAACTTAATCGGCTCCGCCAATTAGATTTATAGTTATGAAGAGTTGGGGGTAAGGGACAAACAGCTCGTTGCTGGTGTCTCCCGATTTTTGCGACACTCGTACGTTAGTCCTGAAGGAGATCAGTCGCGAAATTAAGAATTGGGTGGCGACTGCTCAACTCTGCTCTGCTCTGCTCTGCTCAACTCGGCTCTGCTCTGCTCTGCTCTACTCTGCTCTGCTCTACTCTGCTCTACTTCCGCCGAGGGATCCAGCCGCCTCCGTCGATTTCAGCGGAAAAGGTTAGCGGGAGTCCCAACTCCTAGAACTCCTTATACTACGAGTACAATTCGGAAAACGCGCTTAATAGCCGTGAAATCGCCAAAAATCACGAATTACGAGTTAAACCTACTCCCAAAGTGCGTGAATTGGGAATTAGAGACATAAATTGATGATGGGAATAATAATCTAACGTCGAGAAAACTTTGAGATTCGCAATTAATTCAAGGACCAAGTCATTGGTGAACTCTCGGATATGGGATGTATATAATTTTATATGTAACTTATGTTAAGTTATTTTATCGATTACTGTGTATATAATGCCGTACTAAAGTCTTGTAGTTTCCGGAAATTTGGATATGCGCTTACAGTATAGTTGATGGGTCGAATTCGGTTATGAAAGAGTGACCGGGATATTCGTTCAGTTTCGAATTTCAGTTACGTTCAGTATAGTTCGTCGCGTTTAACCAGGGGTGCATCCCGAGGTCGAATTCTCTCCGAAAGGAGCTACCTCGTTCGATCACCTCGTGGGAGTACAGTTCGCTTTTCTCGTTGGAAGGAGCCCCGGAGGTGATTTCTCCCCGAAAGGAGCTACTCCGTCCGGTTCCCTTCGAGAAAGTATCGTTTCGTTTTCGTTAAAAGGTCGCAGGAGAGACACCTGCCTTGAGAAGGCCTTTAGTTTATTTGTTGGTAGTTTAGTAGAAAAATTCGTTGGAGTGATCCCGAGCACTCCGGAAAACCGTATTCCAGGCCATCCGTGATTATAGTTTTTGTAGAATATGAAGAACGATCTATGCGCTATGAGATCTGACATATACAGCGATGTCTTTACGGAAATATAGAGAAACTATTATCGAATATATTGTGTAGTACTTTGACCCGAACTGCCAAACCCTTCCGTATTTTCGTTTCAGGGACTCACCCACTCTCCGCTTCCGCAACCCTAACCTTATACTCACTGAGCTAGTTGGTATTTTAGTTTGACGATTACCGTATTTTGTGATCACTACAGTACAGTGGTTCTTTAGGGAACCTGGCGCCCAACTTACGTTTTAGATTTTGATTGCGTTACAGTCTATGAATATCCAGGGGTCAGCCAAAATTTTTGTAGTGTAGCAGTGTTTTAGTAAAGAAAAAAGTATAGAAAAAATAATAATTCTTCTACATACATCATCATGAAGTGGTTGGAACAGATTAACGATACTCACAGTAGCATGAAATCGTATTTGCCTAATATAAGATGGTCTGATTTAAACGAAGGAGAATATATAAACCCACAAAAAACAGACTTCGCCTGTAAAAAAAGGGGGCAAGTACATAAACCATCTAGCATAAATAATATAGTAAAATTATCCAATTAAAAAAAGTAGTGAAATCCAAATATTAGGCAAGTGTATTTTTTCACCTTAGCAAAAGTTAAATTTTTGAAAAAAAAGGAACAAAAAGTTACTTGCCGGGCCCGTGATGTCCGTGCATAGTGGGAAATTGAATCGTGTGTGAGATTCAGCTATAGCGTAGTACAGCAAATTTCATGTTAAATACAGAGTGAAGTTAGCCGAACCACAGACGATTCTATTTCTCACTGTGCATGGACATTACGGGCCCGGCAAGTAACTTTTTGTTCCTTTTTTTTTCAAAAATTTTACTTTTGCTAAGGTGAAAAAATACACTTTCCTAATATTTGGATTTCACTACTTTTTTTAATTGGATAATTTTACTATATTATTTATGCTAGATGGTTTATGTACTTGTCGCCTTTTTTTACAGGCGAAGTCTGTTTTTTGTGGGATTTCATAACCGTTTTGTAAGAGTATAATATTTAAAAAATTAAATAATTCTTTTAATTTTTCTACAGAATTTAAAGAAAATTTCCACATTTCTCATTTTTTGATACAGCAGCGCTTAACTAATAAAATAATATATATTAATATTGAAAAAATATCACAGTCAACACATTGAATTTATTGATATTTGTAATGCATTCTGCATAAATGAACTTCATAATTAATATCCCGGCTACTTGTTTAATATTTTCAGTTTCACTATAATAAAAGTTTGATTACATTTTTCACAATCAATAAACATACTTTCAACATAAAAATAATTAAGTAAAATGTATGTTTTAATTAATTTATATTTTCTGTTTATCAACATTTGACTTTTTACCACCATCTGACCTTGCTAGACTTCACTAGTTTCATCAACTACTTGAGTTGATACTGGGACAAGACTGGACAAGCAATTCGCAAAGCTTTAAATAAACTACAATCAAGCATATAATTAAAGCTGACATTGTCGTTTTGCATACCACATTTCTTTTTATCACCAATTACTCTCACATTTATGCTGCTAATTCTTGACAAAGGTGACAAAGGAGATACATTGGCGTGTCGTCCTTATAACATTTCCTGTGTCAGAATCCTCAGATGTTCATTTCGCTAATCTCTATACACTGTTGAAACTGGTCGGATTTCTGGTGTTGCATAATGGAGTGGAAACCATTAATTTTTGGACTAAGATTCAATTGAGAATAAACGTGTATTTTTTCATCCATACCAATAACTAGTATACTGCCTTTGGCCTAGAATACTAGCATAGGTAACGGAGGAAAACAATCAGCAGGTACTAACTCAATTTTACAGAATTTCATCTAATGAATATCATCCTTAAATTATGGCTGAGCAATGGGCGACGTTTTTCTGGAAATTGGCTTATTCTTACTTTGCCAATCTTTCAATTCTCTCATCTTTGCCTATTTCAAGTACCAGAATGCTGGAGTGAAAAGCCCAATGTTTGGTTCAACTCCAATAGTCAATATGTGAGCGAACCTTCTTCCTTGGTTTTCTAATTCAATTGTACCAAATGTATTTAAGTCAAAGCACAAGTATTACTATTTGCTATAATACACTTGCACAATGACTGTAAAATACTAAATGATAACACTATAAGTAAGCCTGAAATCAAATTCATCATTTAACAATCTTAATCTTCAAAGAAAATAAATATTTGAAGGAACGTGAAGCATCTAAGTTACTTACCAGTATTTGATGTTGCCCCATCTCCATCTTCTTTATTGCTTGGTGACCTAACTTCTGTAATATTTGGTTGTCTTTGCATCTTTTGTAAACATCTATTATCGTATAATTAGCTTAAATCCAAACACTAGTCAACTTGTACTTTACGTAGATGAAGTTTCATCGGAATGCTTCATATTTTCCAAACAAGCATTACTATAATTTAGTCTGAAATATTTGTTTGCATAAATGATATAACCTATCGAATAATTGATATCCATATCAGTTTAAAAAGAGGAAAAGTTAAACATAAATTTTATTAAGGATTTCCATACCTGGAAGTCGAGCATATGATTATTAAATACCTCAATAATTTCTTTCAATTAATATCCTCCTGATAATGACCGATGCACATTAATGTTGAAAGTATGCTTCTCATTGGCAGAGAGTTGTAAATATTAATCTTATTTAATCCAGTCAGCTCTATCCTCATCAATGAATATGAAAATGTTCTGTCTTAATTTAATCTGAAAAAGAAATACCACAAAGTACCACAAAGTATACTACATCCTGTACTGTAAAATATAATGTTATACTTATCTAATTCGCGAATCTTTCAGTCACTGTTAATTGAATTATTTGTGATTGTAGAAATTAACGGATGCAATATCGCAACACGATGAATAACCTCACTGCATTAAATAAAAATAACCTCACATTACAATTTACACAGTTCAATATAGTCGCCTAATTGACAGTTCACAAACATATATAGTTTGGTCGTTGAGTATATTATGTTGGAAGCGTTGTGAAAATGACGTCACTTTCCTTAGCCGCCAACTTCAGCCCGGGACATACATTTTGGCTGGAAAAAGAGATGAGGAAGGATAAAAATGTTATTTCGGTATATATATAGATAACAGATTATAATATCTCTGGATTGCGTGAACCGATTTTCATGTTCGTTGGCTCAAATAAAAGGGTTTTCAAAACCATTTTAAGAAAATCTTTACTTAAGCAATGACAATGGATTATTCACAGAGATAAATCGATTTGAAAATTGAAACGGCCAAACTTGCTATATAAGAGGGTAGTGCCTCGACGGCGGTATAGACACGTCTATACCTACTTTTATGTACTTGCCGTCAAGACACTACCGTGTCTCTTGATCAACGATATAAGAAATGTGAAAACTAAATTTGATGATAAAATAATTTTTGAATTGAATAATGATTATCCATTATTTCTACCAATTAGGTTGCAAAATATTCTTATGTGCAATGATCAGGATTTATTGAATCAATTGACAAACATTTTACATGAATGTAAAAAAGATATAGTCATGTATGTTGATTCTGCAAAAGGTATGACTCTAAATATATTGGTGAAAAAAAGAGTTATTAATAAAAACAATTGTCGGCAAAGTAAAGTAAACATTGAAGATGGTGTCGACGAAGACAACGATTGTGACAACGGTGGTGGTGGTGATGCTGATGATGATGATGATGTAGCAGAGGATGACATAGATGAGGATGAAGACATCAATCCCGAAGATGAAGTATTGCTATATGAGGAAAAGAAGAATAAAATTGTTAAAGAAAATAAAAATAAATCTATTACTTGGACACCCCATCCACTATAAGGAATTTAACGTAAGAGGGGGTAGGTCACATGTGTACCCCCCAACTATAGAAGTTTAACGTCAGAGAGGATACTCGCGGACATGTCAACTCCAAAACAATGCGCACATACACACATATTATTTTACACTCCCTTGCGCTCTGCGCTCCCCTCGCAACGCGACCGAGATGTTAGGCCAGGGATCGGAACGGCTTGCAGCTTTCGGCTGATTTCCAAGCTCTATCCCCTCCACCAAGTCACGTGGGCTCGCAGTCGCTGATCGTAGCTGGGCGCGTAAAACATAGCCAGGGGCGGCACACGCAATTCTGGAACAAATAAAATACATGGTACCAATTTACTGTTTATCAGCAGTAGTATAAAAAATTTACCATTTATTGGCTCAACGTTATTCTAAATATAGTATTACCAAATAATAAGTCGAAAGTGTGTTACACTAATGTAATTAGTTGATTTTAATAAACATTAAATTTATTTGATCTATAAAAGAATGGTACTATGGCCCTGCGTGTTGAATTTATAACTATCAAAAGTACGCAAATTACAGTATTATTTTCCCTATTGTAGTTCTGCTTCTGAAAATAAATATGCGTACGAATACAATACTATTTTCCATTCCTTTCGCACGAAAGTTATACCTGTAATTATATACTTATATATATGCTTTAATGTTGTAGACTGTTTCAAGGATGAAATGACAGATTCTTAATAGATTCCCACATCACCCAGGAGGTGCTATTAATGATGGATTTTTTTTGTAAGTGGTATCCCTAATAGATCTAATCCACTGTAATTGACAACAAAAGAAGTTAAAACTTAATTTGGTTTATATGTTGTGACTGGAGGAACTAACAAAGAAGTATCTATTTCGATGATAGTTAAATATGTTCTCATAAGAGCAGTCAAAATGGAATCATTCATGGAAGACCGTAAATCATTCTTGATTTGTTTCATTTTATAAAACAAACATTCACACAAATAGGTGGATCCAAACATAGAAAATATCCTGAGCCCAAAACTTCTTAGAAAAGTATGTTTGTCATTTGGCAAGGTTTTAAACATTTCTAATGAGTTCTGAAATTTATTTTTTAAATGATGCAAAGAAATATCATATTGTAAGTCGCAAAGTTCTTCCCGTAAGGTTAAATTTTGCTTTTCAATAGGTACAAAGAAGACATTTTCATATAAAATTAAATCCTTCCTAAGAGCTTGCAAATCTTTAAAACGAGTAGTGAATTCTTCAATAATCGATTGAAGGATATAGAAGTGTTTCTTAAAGTCGCAAGTATTTGGAGCAGATTCTTCCAGTAAATATTTACATGCGGGAAAGTGATAAAAGCTATTATATATAAATCATGCATAAGCATATTTAATTTTGCTATGAAGGAATCGATATGACTCACTAATTGAGAAATAGATTGTTTTGATGTTTGCAATTTATAATTCAAGGTGTTAAGATGATTTGTTAAATCTGTTATTAATGCTAGCTCACAAAGGGAATCTATATCTTCTAAGAATGATTTGAACTCATTATACATTGCTGATGTCATTGCTATACTATGCAAGAACATCATTATTTCATTCTTTAAAGCGAGAAACCTTTCTAAACATTGCCCTGCACTAAGCCAACGAACATCAGAATATAAAGGTATATCCTTATAGAGTGAATCATGCTCAGCTAAAAATAATTTAAATTGACGATGAGTTAATGATCTATTTCCTCCTTTAATGAAATTTATAATTTTTGTGATCATTTTCATTGCAGCAGTAATCTTTATTGCTTTGCCACATAATGCTTCTTCATGAATAATGCAATAGATTAAAGGAACATTTATATTTCTTTGAAATAGCTGCCCAGTAAATCCTATTCTAGTTCCTACCATAGACGGTGCACTATCCGTAACGATGCATGAATACTTGGAAAAATTAATATTAAATTTTTCATAAGTATTTTCTACCGCGCTAAAAATATCTGCTCCTGTCGTTGTACCATGTAACGGGAAAAAATCTAATAACTCTTCAGTATAAGAAAACTCATCTTGTACAATGCGCACAAACATACGTAATTGACTGAATATGACGGTTGTCAGTACTTTCGTCGAAGCACAATGAAAAATCTACACACGACTGTAGCAGAGATTTCAATCTTTCTTCAATAGAACCAGCTATTACTTACACTCTGGAAGCAACCATTTTATCGCTCAATGGAATTTGAAGAATATCATCAACCGTCTAAGATCCTCCAAATGCATTTACTGCTTTAAGAAGACACGATTTAATAAATTCGCCATCAACAAAAGGCTTACCACGTTGAGCAATAAGTAAAGAAATATCGTAGGAAGCTTTACGAGTAAATGAGGATGTTTGGGCAGCAAAATCCAAATTTGGAGGTTCATCAGAATATTGTTTAAGAACTAATTTCAATTTTTCCATTAAATTTCGTTTTTCATCATCTTTATAAATTGAATGATTATATTTCGACATGTGCTTTGAAAAATAATGTTTTTCTATAGTAAATTTAGAAACTATGGATGGCTCATAATGGCAAATCAGACATACCGTTTTGTTGGATATATAAACGAAGAATATGTCTTCCCAGCAACTGTTGAAACGCTGATTATATTTTTGATTTCCACTCATTTTATCACTCTAACTGTCAATAAATTAGAGAATTCACAACACAAAACCAGCAAAATCAAGGAAGAAATCGATATCACTTGCTTTCAAAAGAAATCAATTTTTGATGAACAAAAGAAAGAAGAGAAGATTTATTTCGACCTCTAAATTACAAAATCGCAGAACCAGAGACCTAATCGACTAATCCGTTCTAATGACCGTTTATTGTGACACTTTGAACGGCAATAATCATCTATCGAACAACTGCTGAAATTTGGCAATGTCAATAATATTGTTGTTATACTGAAAAAGTTCGTTGGGAGACTGAAAATGATACTAAAATATTTAAATCTTCTAGTCAACCTCCTGAGTATAATAACAACACAGGGTGATCGTTAAAAAAGTTACCAGTTGATTATTTCGAAATCCAATAATTTTTCAAAAAATGTTTCATACAAAAGTTGTATGGTTCAAAAGGGGACATAAAATGTTATCATTAGTTTGATTTTCAAATTGTGTTTGAAAACCACATGAAGGTCACCTTGAATTGTTTAAATAACCTACTATTTTTTAATGCATATTCTTTTAGCCTATCTCAAGAGCTTTTCAAAACACTATATGAAAGTAACATTCCTTATAGCAGTTCACTAGATATATCAAATTAAAATTACATGTAGGTGTGAATTTGCTTAAAGTAGTGTGCGTACAGTTGTACACATTCTCATAAAATCGCGTCTTATTTATCATTAAAAACTAGCGATAGTTTCAAAATTTCTTATAGAACAAAAAATATGCATTCTCCTTATGAATTAGCTTTAATAACAATAGCTTAACGAATCACCTTCATAATGTCAATTTATTAATTGCAAACGTCAAAACAGTCTATTTCTCAATTGATCAGACGTATTAATTCCTTCGGTGCAAATTTTAATGTATGTTTAGACATCATTTAGTATTTAATACTATTCCTCACATTGCCGTCTGTAAATATTTACTTCAAGAATCTGCTCCAAATACTTACAACTTTAAGAAGCAATTCTATGTTTTTTCAGAAATTTTAGGCGCAAAATTTTTTCTGTTTAAATCTACCTATTTGCGTGAATATGTTCACTTTCGAAACTGAAACAAATTAAAAATGATTTACGATTTTCCATGAATGATTCCACTTTGGCTACTCTTAAGAGAACATATTTGACTAACACAACGAGATAGATACTTCTTTGATAATTCCTCCAATCACAACATATAAACCAAATTAATTTTTAATTTCTCGTGTTGTTAATTACAGTGGATTAAACCTACTGGGGATACTACTAAAAAAAGATGCATCATTAAAAGTACCTCCTGGGTGATGTGGAAATCTATTAAGAATCTGTCATTTGATTATTGAAACTGTCTACATCATTAAAGTAGATAGGTATATAAGTACAGGTATATCTTTCATGTAAAAAAATGGTAAATATTATTGTATTTGTACGCATATTTATTTTTAGCAGCAGAACTACAATATGGAAAATAATACTGCAATTTGCGTACTTTTAATAGTTACAGATTCAATACACAGAGCCATAGCACTATTCTTTTATAGATCGAATAAATTTAATGTTTATTAAAATCAAATAATTACATTAGTGCAACACTTTCGACTTATATTATTTTGTAATAGTATATTTAAAATGGCGTTAAGCCTAAAAATGGTACATAATTTATACTAATGTAACATTTTTATTCATATGGAATTTTTTCAGCATAAACAATAATACTATTGCTGATAAACATTAATTTGGTGCCACGTGTTTTATCTGAACCATAATAATTACGTGCGCAGCACCTGGCTTAGGCTTGCGCGCGCAGCTAAGACCAGCGACTGCGAGCCCACGTGACTTGGTGGAGGGGATAGAACTTGGAAATCAGCCGAAAGTTGCAAGCCGTTCCGAGCCCTGTTGTAGGTGCAGAATCTGACCGGAGTTCCGCCGAGTAGTGGGGGTAATTCCCCTACTTCCCCTCCCCCCGCGGAACCTCAACCCCCTCGCCGTCCGGTCATAGAATCCCCTTAACTACACTACTAAGTTACATTTGATAACACTTAGTAGTCCATTCTTTCTTAATCAAAAAGGATAAATTATACCCTCTGAATAATCCCCGTATAAAGATATCTATAGATATATTTTTCCTTTTGTGTTATACTGTGATAAACCTATAGGTCAATCACAAAGAAATTCATCGCAAATTAAGAAAAGAAAATCTTAAAAAATTACTATTCCAAATATTGAAATTAAATACGCTTAACATACGATAATATCGTTTGTAAAGAAGCCAATTGAACAGCAAAAGAAAAAGCATCAGTCTGTTAAACGTATTCTGCATAGCAGTTACAGTAGTGTCAGACGCATTGAAAAAAACGAATAAGTGTGTTAGAAGAAACTTCTCTTGTTTTCTTACATAATAAAGGTAAGGAAACATTTTTTTTCATTTTGATTAGTGCATGCATTGTTTAAAATGATTTTTTTAACAGTAATAAGACTAATCATTTTTATATAGAGATTAAAAAAAATTAAAAATGAATTTTACAAAAGTTAATAATTTGGAAAACGTAATTTCTAAACAATTTGTTAAACTGGGTACTTTAAAGGAGGACCAAGATTACGAAATTTTAAAAGTTGAAAAAATTAAAACAAAATATGGTTTTAAATTATTGTAAAATTGACAACTGATGAATGGCTATTCTTGCCTGCAAGAATGTCAAAACTGGCAGATGACCCGGAGGAATTGAAGCAGCTACAAAACGCTGTGTTAGATAATAATTTAATAATGATCTATAAAGGTGGTACATACCATAATGTAGAATTTAAGAATAAAATTTAAAAATTGTGTGTTTGTTTAAGAGGATTATACTGTACTGAAGAAATAAAAAAAAATACATTGCTGCTTAAATTTATTAATATTTAATCCCCCAAAAAAACACTTTCGTGTAAAAAAAAGACGGCAAGTAATTGAAAGTGATTCCATTGAACAAAATAATCTATAAGACCAAACATTTTTTAAACTCAAATTTTACTTTAAAAATTTCTAGGTAAATATATTTCCACACCTCAAACATCAATACTTTTACAATAAAAAATAATACATTAAAAACGAAATATTGCAGAAAAAGAATTTTAGACAAAAATATCTGAAAAAATACTTTACAGTTAAATATTTCAGAAAAGAAAGTAGTTCTTCTGGTTGCTTAATAAATATATCTGGCAACATAAAGCATGAAGATAAAATAAATTAGGCAAGTAAGTCAATCAATCGGCAACATAAAGTATTGAGATCACATAAATTCAGGCAAGTAAATGAATGAATAATTAATTATTATATAATTTTTGTATACGTACACAGTGGGAAGTTGAATCGTGTGTGGTTTCAACTACAGTGTAGTATATCATTTTCCAAGTTAAATTACAGAGTGAAGCTAGCTGAACCACCCACGATTCAATTTCCTACTGTGTACTACTTGCCCGGACGGGCCGAAAAGTGTAAAGTATATTTGAGTATTCATCAGTTGCACTTTGAACTATCATCTACAGTACACATTTGGCCCGTTCCGGCAAGTAGTACACAGTAGGAAATTGAATCGTGGGTGGTTCAGCTAGCTTCACTCTGTAATTTAACTTGGAAAATGATATATTACACTGTAGTTGAAACCACACACGATTCAACTTCCCGCTGTGTACGTATACAAAAATTATATAATAATTAATTATTCATTCATTTACTTGCCTGAATTTATGTGATCTCAATACTTTATGTTGCCGATTGATTGACTTACTTGCCTAATTTATTTTATCTTCATGCTTTATGTTGCCAGATATATTTATTAAGCAACCAGAAGAACTACTTTCTTTTCTGAAATATTTAACTGTAAAGTATTTTTTCAGATATTTTTGTCTAAAATTCTTTTTCTGCAATATTTCGTTTTTAATGTATTATTTTTTATTGTAAAAGTATTGATGTTTGATGTGTGGAAATATATTTACCTAGAAATTTTTAAAGTAATATTTGAGTTTAAAAAATGGTTGGTCTTATAGATTATTTTGTTCAGTGGAATCACTTTCAATTACTTGCCGTCTTTTTTTTACACGAAAGTGTTTTTTTGGGGAATCTCAGAGCTTTTTGTAATGTGACAAAGATACATCTTAAGAATTTCTTTATGCAAATAATACAAAATGTAGTGAAACTCTTAAAGAAAGAATGTGTATTCTAATAATTAAATTTGATTGGACGGGAATATAAATTGAAATATATAAATAATTATATTGTTAACAATAATCAATTTTTTTTAACAATATTAAAAAAGGAAAAGTACGACATTTTAAATAATATATTGAAAAATTACATATCAACTCGTTATAAATAGTTTTGATGAAGAAAGATACAATAATTTTCTACACAAAAAATATGTATTACGAGATTTTATTTGAAACTGCGCGATAGTCAGTGAGAAAATAATTTAATAATGATAGAAACTCATTGTGGAAATCATATCATTTTTAAATAGTTTACTCACTATATATATTGTAGCCGAAGGCGCTATAATTGCGGCCAATATTTAGTGAAATGGCATTCTAAACGCAGCCGTGGTGCTAATATTGTTGAACATGTTAAGATGTTTTTACCCATGATAACAACTTTCAACATTTATAAAAGCAGTCGTTAGAGATACGCATAACGTAATATTGAATTAATTAAATTTCCTTAAAGAATATGATAAACGTACCTTTTGAATTTCTGGGCCATGTTTTCTTTTGAACGATATGATCGTTCGCATATATCCATGATATATCCTTACGTATCATAGACGTATAATGACCAGTTGCAGCTTCCTTGCCGTCATGGAAAATCGCACGATTTGCTTTATAAACTTTATCACCCATTTCTAATTTCTCAATAGGTATACCATTAATGTTTCAGTTTTTAAGAAAAATCCAATCTTTAACGTTTTCTATATTTTCAGTTTTGGTATTATATAATGATAATTTAACAATCAGAACTTTGTTAGTAACTGTACTACCAATTTTTTGCTGAAGTTCTAAAGAACTCATGCAATTACTGCACAAAGAATTCAATAGTTTTTTTCCACTTAGAGAAGTTGCTCTGAATTATTTCTTTCATGTGCTCCAAGAATTACTTTTGCATAATTTTTTGGGAATTAACAAACTCTTCATACCATCAAATAGCGTAAGTAATAAAATATTATTATAAGATTGGGTAATATTTGTATGATAACATGAAGTACTACATTTGTCCGTTTTTGTTAAATAATGTTGCACAACGCGATTCAAGCAACTTAATTTATCACACAGAGCAGTGATTAAATCACCAGCATCATACTGCCGCTTTCCAACAAATTGGATTTCAGCATATTGTCTAATATCAATATTCTCTAAAGATTTATCAAAAGTTTCTGTAAGCAAAAATAAAAGATTTTAGAGAATTGTCTGCTCCTATACGAAATAGTACACTTCTAATTGAATAACAATTTACAATGCATTGTATAACTGCATTTGCGTATGAAGAAATATAATCATGTTTCATTATTCCTCTTATGTATTAATCAATATCATTTACATATACAGCAATTAATGACAAATTTAGATGACGAAAGTTCTACTTATTACTACAACCTTCTATCCTCATTAAAATTAGTCACCAAAAATTTTCGTAAGTATAATGTTTCATCTGCATATCTTTACGCAAACATGTGACTGCTAAGCCTATTTCCCACTATTCTAGATGCTCCTTCTTGTTTCTGATATAACCTTTAAATAAGAAAATTATAATATAAACATTGCTAATTAAGATAAAATATGTATAAATTAAAATTAGATAGGTATTATACGATACAATTTTCTTTCAATTGTTGCTTTGCTACTTATAGCTCAAGTCATATATAATAGTTCCCAGGCTTACTGTTTAAATATACATATACATCGGTTAATGAAGAATTAAAATGATGAAAGATCTGCTTATTACAACAACTTTCTATCCTCATTAACATTAGTTACCTAAAGTTTTTGTAAATTATAATGTTTTATTTGCATATCTTTACGCAAACATGTGACTGCTTAGCCAATTCCTCCCTATTATAGATGCTCCTTCTTCTTTCTGAAATAACCTGTAAATAAAAATAAATTTAATATAAACAATGCTAATTAAGAGAAAATTTGCTTAGATTAATTTTGGATACATATTAAACAATATAATTTTCTTTCAATTGTTGCTTTTCTACCTAAAGCTCAAGTCATACATAATGGTTCCCAGACTTACTATTTCAATATACATATACAACAATTAATGACAATTTTAAATGATAAAAGATCTACTTATTACTAAAACTATCTATCTTCAATAGTTAGGCACTAACAGTTTACGTATGTTAATATGTTTTATATGCTTATCTTTACGCAAATATGTGACAGCTTAGCCAATTTTCCACCATTGTACATGCTTCTTCTTCTTTCTACGATAACCTGTAAATAAGATAAATTTATAATATAAAAAAATGCTATTTAAGAGAAAATTGGTTTGAATTAAAATTGGATACGTATAATACAATTTTCCTATCAATTGTTACTTTGCTACTGAAACTTCATCTCAAATATAATAGTACCCAAGCTGACTATTTAAATATACTATAACGGATAGTTTTGCGCTTATGTCTTACCAAGCCATCATTACCCCATAAAATCCGAAAGTTGCCGGTAGCAGAGCTAATATAACCCGGTATCGGGAGAATTGTATTACGATCGAGTAAAGGATCGGTTGGGCGCCAGGCTCGATATTGGAGCCGAGGCCTATTCTACCCTGCAACCCCCGTACATATCCTGATTGCGGCTAGTCAGCCACCGAAGGTGGGAGAGGGGATGGGTTAGGATGAGTGAGAAGCCATGCGGAGGCGGTCCAGCAAAAAGGGACAAGAATTAAAAGAAGAAACAAACAAACGACTTTCGTTCCAGGGAGATGGATCTAGGCTTTATTCTACTTCAGCAATCAATGTTATAAATTGAACTCCGATCGTCCCTTTATTTATCTACTATTCGCGCACACACATTCCATCCATACTCATTGCGTTGCACAGCCACTCTCTTTTTCACGCACCTCCATGCCGACCCGAGGAGCGGGGAGAAAGCGGAGTCCCTGGCGATCATTTCCCAGGTTATTTCCCCTAGTGCGGAAGAAACGGCCCGATGACGGGGAACAACGCCCAATCCCTAGGTATCGGCCAAGTCCCATGGGGAGGCCTTATCACGAGCCTCAGAACCTTGCTCCCACGGGGCGGCTCGCCTTGGACACTCTTTCTCCAACCGCGCTACATCGGAGGATGCCCCGACGAGAAGGGTACTCGGCCACGGCCCATTTTAGGGACGCCTTACACCTCTCGGTCCACTCGATGGCCGAACAAGCTCAGGTCCCGTCCTATGACCGATCGGATACTCCTTCCCGTCACGTGAGCGGGATACCTGACGAGACATCTCCTCGCTCTTAAAGGGGAGCAGCGTTCCGGGCCCGCTTATCTACTATGGGGCCAACCGACGGCCAACTTCATCACGACCAACATCCGCCAAAATCCAGGGAATGAGGCTATCGGAGCCAGAAAATTCTCCCTGCATACTTCGCCCTTCGGTGGGGGAGACGCCTGGGGAAAGACACCCTAGGCGAGGCCCAGGATCCTCGCGAGAGGGGAAAAATGCACCCTCCGCGGCCCCGAGATCCTCACCCAGAATATCTCCCCCCTCCTGGGCCGATCCCACCCACTATTCCGCCACACGAAAGGAAAAAGAAAATATCCTCACCTCGACCGCGTTCCTCTCCGCCGCCTGGAGCGGCCTAGCTCCCTGCTCCTCCTGACCCAAAACCCGCAGAGTCATCTCCAAGGTATCCAGCATCCTTCGCCTCCTTTACTCATCGCGGATTGGATTTCCATATCCGGGAAGTTCTGGGTTGGCTCGGACTGGACTCCCTTTCTGGGCTATTATCGCCCCTTCCTGTCCGGCCGGACACCTTCCAACCTCTCGATCCACGCACTGACTCTCGTCTCTCCTGCTTCCTCTCTCGACGCTTTCTCCTTTTTCCCCCGGCTCCTCTCCGCCTCCCCTTCTCCACTCCTGCTCTCCTTATTTTTGGCGTAATTGGCTACATAGAATCACGTGAGCGATCGACGTCACGTATTCTACCTCCCCTCCATTACAGCGAGGCCTTACCGCGTAAGGTGCGATCGCCTCCTGCGCAGATAAGCTTGGAAACTCCTCGGGATATTGGCGGCTGAGGAGGGCTCCGGGGGAAGGTACTTTGGCGTCTCTCTTCGTTCCAAACCACTCTCTCTCTCTCTCTCTCTCTCTCTCTCTCTCTCTCTCTCTCTCTCTCTCTCTCTCTCCCTTCCTTTTCCTCTTTCTGCCGGACTCCGGGTTTTGGCTCAGGATAGTGCCTTGTCTTTCCTCCCTATTGCTCTATGCTTCCGGCGCTTCTCCCCCTCACTCCTCGAGCCGTTCCCTCACATTCCTTCATTCCCACGACCTTACATAATAAACAACAAATAATAATTGGCACATAGGTGCTGGCTCTATACAAATCTAGAGTGGATTAGTCCGGGGGGATAAAATATCGTTACTTCCAAGAGGGTATAGCGGGTTGAGCAAGGAGGAAGAACCTGTCGATTGGCGAAACAAACGCATTATAGCTAAAACTCCCACTTATAATGGGGGTCCCAAGAATCCCCGTTATAATACATACACAACAATTAATGACAATTTTAAATGATGAAAAATCTATTTATTACTTAAACCTTGTATCTTCAATAATTATAGGCACCAACAGTTTACGTATGTTAAAATTTTTGTCTGCATACCTTATGTAAATATTTGAGAGTTTACCCAATTTTCCACTATTCTAGATGATCCTTCTTCTTTCTGACATATCCTGTAAATAAGACAAATTTATTATATAAATAATGCTACTTAAGAGAAAATTGGTTTGAATTAAGATTGGATATGTACGTATTATGCAATATAATTTTCCTTTTAATTGTTGCTTTGCTACATAAAGCTCATCTCAAACATAATATAATTGAATAATTTTATAATATCCACAAATGGCTCATACTCAACATACAGCTGCTGGATACAAATTATTTCTACTCTTTTTTTCTATTCGGATGCTTGTTGTTGCATTATTTAAGAATATATTGCCTGGTAATCATTTTATAAGAATATAATAACAATACAATAGGCTATGAACCGAAAATGTGATAATATTTAAATTTCCACTACCTGCAGGTCACAAATTAAATTGAAATAAGTATCTCAATATTATTGTATTAGAGTTTATTGATAAGCACCATGTATCACTATATACCAAACAGAATTCTTTCAACATAATCTGAAATTAATACAAAAAAATATATCTGTAAAAACATGAATATGTATTTATATATTTTAATATTTTTGTCTTACAATTTTATAGATCTTACGCAGTGTAAAATACCAGGCCTCTTTTTAGTCGAAATCTATATTTATCATCCTCCGTAGCATTGTCTAATTGAATGATTTTCTAATATCCATAAATGGCTCATACTCTACATAATGACCCCGTTACCAAAATTGGCTCCAATGATGTAAAATGACTGGATTTCTGGTCATAGTGACGTCATCTCGACCAATCTTGCTACTGTGGCAGCTCCTGGATACAATTTGATAACTTCTATTTTATTTTCCCATTCCGATACTTGTTGTTGCATTTTTGAAGAATATATTACCTGCCAATCATTTTATAAAAATATAATAACAATAGCTTAAAATATTAATGGTATATGACTGCATATAAGTATATAAAAGTACTTATATATAGATTCAATTTTTAAACATACGTACAAACCAAGTTATGGCCAATTTAAATGATGAAAGAAGATTTATTTTGTTAATACAACCTTCTAACCTCATTGAAATTAGTCATAAACAGTTACTGTATGTAAAATTATTCTTTCTGTCTACCTTTATATATTTATCATTCTCATTGATCTTCGATTATTCCAACTATTTCTTGCATATTTCCAAAACAATCTGCTATTTAGGAAACAATAATAATATTCACTAACATATATAACAGAAAGACTAAGACTGAATTAAATCTAAATATTAATTGTTAAATCTTATTTACTTTCTAATTTGTCCATCGTAATCCATTATATCTGATTTAAATAACCTGAGTAAGCTTGAAGTATATGCTGGTATACAACTGCGTATATAAATATATAAAAATATCTAGATTCAATTTTTAAACATACGTACAAACCAAGTTATGGCAAATTTAAATGATGAAAGAAGATATATTTATTAATACAACCTTCTAACCTCATTAAAATTATAAGTCACAAAAGATCAATGTATGTTTAATTCTTGTTTCTGCATACCTTTATATATGTAATCTTTTCGATCTGCCATTCGTTCATCTGCTTTCTGCATTTTGCTAACACAATCTGTAATTTTGAAAAGACATACTATAATAATAATATTGATAAACACATTTAATATTAAAACTGAGTAAATAAAAATCAGATATTGAAAAATGTTATTTAACTTTTAATTTGTTCTTCAAGATGCATTGAAACTAACCTAAATAATCTGCGTATTAAGGGTTATAGACTATACCACAACTATTTTCCTTGTTTTGGCATCATTTTGTAACCAATTACTTTATTAATTGGAATGTGATGAGCGTTTATAAACGCATGGTTTTCTATTAGTCACTCTATTTTCTGTAACCTATAAAACATAGAAATCACAAAGTACCATTGCTCAAATATTTAAATATTTGTTCTAACAAACAATACTTATCTAATTGTTTTCTGGATCACTGCCATATAATTGATGCATCCAAATTTTAACTATGAATTCACGTGGAAAACTCACGTGCGAATCATACTAACAAAACGAACACTTCGATGGATACTACATATACGTCGCGCCTGCGTTGCGGCCATATTGGAATCTGTTTCACACCTATAGCGGCTATAGCACGAACACATTCGGACTATATCGGAAGAGTGGTGGAGAAGGACAGAAGATGTCGTTGATAGGCTTCTATTGTGAAAGAGTGAGACTTCCGAGCGAGACAACAATTTTCGGTCGGAAGAAGAAGAAAAGCTGAAACTAAAATAGCTGATCGTAATTGCTCAATCTTGATATCTCAGCATTGAGTGTACCGATTTAGACGTTTGTAGTCTCATTCGAAAGCTTATAATTGATTCATATAATGAAAGTTTCATTAAAATTTTCATTAAATGAACCGATCGGAAAATATATCCATCGGAAGAATCGAGTGGTATAGTTTGGTTCAATCTTCGCGTAAAAGTAAGTAGTGTCGCGCGGCTCGTATTTTTTTAATTACTTGCCGCGTAACACTACCGTGTTACTTGATATTTATTTATTCCACATGACGAATTTCCAATATCGTCATGTAGAATTTAGGAATAAAACATTAAGAAATTAAGAACTTTAAGAAAAAGTTTTTTTTATTTTTTTTATAAACTTATATTTTTAACAATATTTGTAAGTGGATTATATTGTACAATTTTATCGTGTATGATTAAACAATAGGCTGTAGTATTATCAAGAATGATTTCCATACATTCGATCTCGAGTTTGACGTCGTCCGTGCCGGTTTTTATGGACTCCTTCTGATGCAAGCAGTCGATGACGAAGAGCGGTCCGTACGTCAAAAAGTCAGTATAGTCGAGCATGGGTCTCGCGAGTTTCTCACCAGCGTAATAGGAGGTGAAAACTTTACATACATGTCGTAGAGGACGGAATAGCGGGATTTCGTGAAATCAGTGTCGAGACGAACGTACGGATAAGATTCAGAATTCAGATAAAGTTTGAAATCGAGTACTTTGCAATGACTAAATTTGAGCACATCCTCGTGCTGATTACTCTTTTTGTTTGTTCTGAACGCTAGAATGACGTATCGCGGCTTCTCCAATTGCGTGGACGCTTTCACGGACCATGTGTGCCGCTGTCACTTGGGCAGAAGCGGATACTCGTAAAGTTCTCAGGCGCGAAAAGCGAGGGACAGACTCTTGTCCTGCTCGACGATACTTAGAAATTGGGGTTTCGTAATTTCGTTCATGGTCGCATAGGTTTTTCTCCAATGCACTCGTAGCAGCTTGATTGACGAATTGGTGATTTTGACTGATGTGTAAATGGCATTTGTATCGTCGCGCGCGCGAATGAGAACGAGCTCGTGACGCACGTTAACGACGACTCGCTGAAAATCCTCGCAGAAACCGAGCAGCACTTTCAGGGCAACGCAGAAGCTGAAATTCTTAGAAGCCTCCTTGAGCCGGTCTTTGGCCGTTGCGACGAACCATTCGGAATGACGTAGACTCGCGCTCTCCTCGGTGCTCGGGGAAACGAGATCCTTAAGAGTGCTGGTAATACCGACGTTTCTGCATCGGCCGATCTCGATACCGTTCAATTCATAACGAATCTCGTCGAAGAGAAAAGCCGCGGAATCGCAGTCGAGCGTAACTATATCCTCATTGTTGGCGCTCGCGTCACGAGTGCCCTCCACCAGCTGACCCTCGACGTAGAGATAACTTTTGCACGACAGAAGTATCAAATCTTGTTACTGTATGGGAATGCGAATTTCGTCGCTGTTCGCCAACGAGGCGGTCGCATACGGATTGTAGGCATGCATCTCCATTTTGGTGATGCGTTTATCGTAGGTCAGCGGTGCGGTGACGATCAAAGGATCTGCCATTGTTCCACTATGTTCTTCCACACAATTTCTTGACGGCGAATCCCAATGATTGTAAAAATTCTATATTTCTTCTCGTTAGCAAGAAGCTCCTCTTGTAGCGATTCCTGCTTTCACTATGAACTGGTGTATTCGGCTCCACGTAGGACGAACGACTAGCGAACGTTTCATCCAGTTTCGTCGATTTATAATCCTCTTTACTTTTGTAAATTAACATTTCTTAATGTGTAATCTTATTGTAATTTCTTCACGTCCAAAATCTACGAGACGATCGATTACTCTGACGATGACCGGTAGATAAATGACGGTTTTCGGTGCTTCAGAGATTTTATGGCCCGGTGGTACGCTGGGAAAAAACTCGTGAATAATGTGTCGCGGTCTACCGTTGGTTTACGCACCACCCGCAATGTTGCACTCGATGCGTAGAATATTTGTTTTCACAATGTTCACGGCATCGTAAAATTCAGCCTGGGCGTTCGGTTCGATCACGCGATTAGACGAGAAGACCAGTAGGGAGCCTATGTTTTTTGGTTTTCCATAGTCAATCGAATATTTACACAATATTTCACTCTTCAGTGTATTATTATTCGCTCGTAGAAGAATAAAACTGTTAATATCCTCTTTAATTCCGTGTCTCACAGAAATTTGAGACAGCAAAAACTCATTTATTGCGTTCAATTCGTAACAGCCCCTGGGTATCGTCAGTACGTTATCGTTATCGTAGTAAAATTTATCATTCGTCTCGCCCACATTGGCTATCGAGTTGAACGATTGCATGTCCACGAGACCGATCTCGTAGCGATCGTCTTGCAGATTGATCGGGGGAAAGAAATCTGAATTTAATACTGATTTACGATCGGATAATGTCATGGTTAAAGACATTTTGTTTTCAAAGTATCTGTTCTCGCAGGAATTTCACGCACAACTGAACGCAATTGCTTTTATCGTACGATTGATATCGATCATGATTGTAGTAGATTGTAACGTTAGGACCAAAGTAACACACACATTCTTTCGGCGGTTTCAAATTTCCAAAGGAATCAAAATATACGACGATGTCGTTACGCTTGACATAGGCTACTCAGTGGGTACCAGGGCCGCATTGATCGTCGAGATTCACGATCGCGTACTCGTTGCACCGCGGCCCGTCGAGCGGCAGAGATATGCGCATAAAGACTCCACGGAATTGTGGTATGCGTTGGCAGATGCGTGCCAATTGTATGCTACTAGTAGCACCAGAATATGAGAGAGCTTGTACATTGCGATGAAATTTCCCTTCATTCATTTTCTTCCTGCTCCTCTTCTCCGACCGTTTCTTGTTGTTGTTTTTTTTTCTATCTCTACGGTTTTCCTCTCCAAAGATTCGCTTGTACGGTTTCAGATAAAGACCTCGATCGCTCTAGCGCTTTGCCAACGCTTCCATCGCGCGATTATGACGTTGCATTTCCTGCAACCGTTCTCTCTCAGCTTTTGTACGGTTTACAGTACTCGGTATACACGATGCTCCACCTGCCAGTGCTCCTACTGCACCTAGCAGTGGGATTATAGGTAATATATATATATATATATATATACCGCCTTGTTTCCTCGGTACTCGAATTCTCTTCTTTGTAGTAGTACCAATTTTTTTCTTGTTGTTTTTTTTAGCCGCTACTGCTTTCCTCATCCCGACAATATTATGTAATCCCAAGCCAAATTTACGCTTAGCATTCATAGATGCCATACGGCTGTGGCGACCGCGCGTTCACCCAAGGTCGCGTCTCTTGCGGTAATACGTTCACGCGCTTTCCTCGCTAGCACTTTATCGGCCTGATGACGCTCCGGTAGATCCCCGTTGTGCCAATATGCGATGTCGTGATCGAGACAGGCCTCATCTAGCGGATTTGTACCACAATCTCCGCGCTCCAATCTTTCACGAAGTCGAGTACCGGGCCCCCAATAATTGTTACCGGGCACATGCAGCTCAAATGGCAATTGTTTAAAGACTTTATTGAAGAACGATCCAGACATTTAAAGCAACTGCTTTATTTCTCTCTCTCTCTCTCTCTTCTTGCTGACAAACGTACAGTCTTTTATCCGTCTCGGTAGTCTGTCGTGGTGAGTAGTATTAGGTAGATTGTAGTGTTGCTACATATTGATATTGCTGTACATCCGAGTCCGCTCGAATGTGCTGCGGTAATCTTTCCCACAAACTCGCGATACTATCTGGAAAGTACTTAAGCTATATGATCTTCGGTATGTGTTCTAGCTGATGATTCATCAAGTTCTGCAAGGAATCGACGACTAGCATAAACGTCATCATAATGGCAACTGACGGATTATTTTCGTAATTCGCGAAATATAAAAATGGACGATACAGCTGTTCCCGAAAGTTAATAGCGAGGATGCATTTCGTGAAGCGTGTGCCGACTATTCGCGTGTAAAACTTGAATAGTCATGCTCACAATGCTAGCACGCAAATAAAAAAACGTCACGGATCGCTATTACCATCTACGATACGCTGCATAGTTTATGGTCCAACGAATTGCCGTAAGACAATCCTACTGCTGAGCCTCATAGAGAGTCCGCATGGTGTGAGATTCGAAAACCTGTACGTTTACTCGAAATCGCTGCAGCAACCGAAGTATCGATATCTGGAACAGCTTCTACAAGACACGGAGGAACTTGGTTACTTTCAATTTTCAAACAATTGCGAGGTTGTGAAAGTCGCGGATGCAAAGCCGAAATCTATTTTCATATTCGACGATGTGGCCAACGACAAGCAGGGCAATATAAGGGACTACTTTTGCATGGGTAGACATTCCAACATCGATTACTTCTATCTCTGTCAGACTTATGCGAAAAACCCAAAGCATCTTATACGAGATAATGCAAATTTGCTAATAATATTTAAGCAAGATGGAACTAATCTGAAGCATATTTTCAACGATCATGTCAACAGTGATATGTCGTATGAGAAATTTCTCAAATTGTGTTCGACCTGTTGGAGTCGCGATTACGGCTTCATAGGAATAGACAAGGATAGCTCTCTGAAGAACGGTTGATATCGCAAGGGTTTCAACGAGTACGCCACGATCGAGTAAACGAAGTGCAGACTTGAGTGTCAGTTTATCGACGAACAGGTCGGTTGATGATCGCATCTTTTAAAAACCGTGTCAGATTGATCGGTTGATAACTTTAAACAAAAAAAGGTCGGGGAAAGCTGTTGTAAACCTCTCCCCCCCCCCCCCCCCAAACAGCATCGCGATGGATGAAAAATCGCTTCTGAAGAGGATCGCCAAGACGGGCGAGGTCATTCGCGACAATCAACGTGCCTGAAATCGGAGAAGGCGATATTGGAGAGCAGTTTGAATGAGACATTCAAGCTGATAGTCGATCTATTGAAGAAACCCGTTTCGTAAACAGAGGCTAGTGATAACATAAATAATAATTCATTTCTCAAATACAACGATAAATTGAGGAGGAGAGCCTACTTCGCATCGACACCGCATGAAGTTGCTAAAAGAGCAAAGAATTTTATTAGTAGTGATGAAACTATTACGAATCCATCGGATTTCATGACCGATGACGAGTCTTCTATAACCGATTAATCGTCGCCCGATCGTGATACACTGCCGGATTCAAAAAAAAGTTTGCTAGATAAATTAAATATTAATGAAAAGGAACCAGGCTTGTTAGAATATACCTTTCAACTTAATGGATTACATCCGATCCCTGCCAAATATATGAAATTACTTCTGACCGATAGGGATAACTTGATTGATCGTACTTTTCGACCTCTTTATAAAAATAAACAACTGACGCTTGGTAGATGAAAATTTGATATTAGTCATGAAGGAGATTATATTCTCGATAAGACGCCATACACCGGTACAGTAGGTATTTATGAACTAGTTTTCATGAGAGAACCCAATCGAGCTATTATAAAACCCGACGATTTGGAACGATTCAAGAATATTCTCAATCAAAGTAAGGTGCATAAACTGTTAAACGATAGTCTAAAAAAAACAAGGGGAATAAAGCTGTAAAGTATACAGAAATTATGAAACAATTGCTATTGGGAAAACTAATGTTACCGCCTAATCGGTTACCATCAACATCAGGCGCAAGTAAAGCGTCAACATCATCATAAAAAAAGGGGTAAAGGTCTTATGCGTGTCACTGAGGGACCAAACAACTACGTACATTGGAACGATCCAAATGAATTAATCGAACGTTTGAGACTTTTGATCGCATCGGTGGCTGCCGGTAATACGAGTCATCACAATGAGATATAGTCGATAATCGAAGAGTTGCGTGAGGGGGATCTTATCGTATAAAGAAAGTTGCACGTTAAATTTTTACCTCAGTGTAATATCAATGTCTTTCAGTAGCACGAGGTAAAAAAAAATATAAATGTCTGATTCCTGCTGTTGTGAAATTTGCATTTGTTTAATATACATCGTAGACTGTATACTCTCGACATTACGAGCCAAAAAATTAGAGGAATAACGAGGAACAAGAGACAGATTTTTGAAAAAAACAGTGACAGTAGTGCATTTATTTTGAAATGTCGATAAATAGATTTGGAATTGGACTGGATGGTGAGAGTAGGAAACACTTTCACGAACCAAATTTAGAATATTTACTGCTTGAATTTAAATAATATTTGACAATGACATTGAATAAACATAATGAACAATTTGAGAAAAAGATGAACCAAACTTTGCAAACATTGTGTGAAAAAATTGATGAGAAATTGAGTAAGCATGATCTGATACTTAAAACAGATGCAAGTATCAGTGGTGAGTTCTAAGCATCGTCGAGCAGGACAAGAGTCTGTCTATTTTTTTTTTTTTTTTTTAAATGAGCAAAGAAAAGATACAGTTGGTGGAGGAGCTCCATGCACCGGCGAGGATAAATTTTCCACGTAGAAGATTCATCGTGCACGGCTTTGACGATCGCTGGCAGGTCGATCTTGTTGATATGCGCAATTACGTCGATGCGGGTCACCAGTACATTCTCACTGTAATCGATACCTTCTCGAAATACGCTTGGTCGGTAACATTAAGGTGCGGGTACACGGCGCTTCCACTCCACACGTTTCACGCGCCGTGTACCCGCACCCTTAAAGACCAAGAGTGGCAGAGAAGTGACGACGGCAATGACGAGAATCCTAAAGACCGGCAGATGTCCGAAAAATTTACAGACCGACAACGGCAAGGAGTTTTACAACAGTGAATTTCAGGCGTTGATAGAGAAACGCGGAATAAATCACTACTCGACTTACAGCGTGATGAAAGCGTCGATAGTCGAGCGCTGGAATCGTAGTTGAAGACGGAAATGTGGAAACGATTTACACTGAACGGCAATTACAAGTGGCGCGGTATGCTGCAAGAGTTGGTGGATGCATACAATGCGCGAAAGCATCGTACCACGGGAATGCGTCCCGTGGATGTGAGACCCGAGCACGCAGATAAGCTACTCAAGACAGTATACAGCAACATCAAGGTCGCAGGTCGTGCGAAGTTCAAAGTCGGCGATTTCGTACGAATTAGTAAATACAAGATGTTCGCCAAAGGCTACACGCCAATTTGGACGACCGAAATATTCGAGGTGGCGAAAGTGCAGCGGACCAATCCCGCTACGTATCTCCTCAAGGATTCCAGGGATACGGAACTGTTGGATGGATTTTACGAATACGAGCTTTCGAAAACTATCAATCCATATGTGTATCTGTTGGAGAGAGTATTGCGCAGAAAGGGCGATAAAGTGTTTGTTAAGTGGCTGGGATTCGACAGGACGCACAATTCCTGGATAAATAAGAACAATGTTTTATAAGAAGTATGATTTTTATTAAAATTTATCTGTTGGAAAGTTGATCGGATGATATCTTCTAATAATTATCGGAGAGGAGAAATCTAGGAGACAAAATAACGCTGAGAAAATCTGGTAGAAAATCTGTTTATTTAATATATGGGTGATACAGAATACATAAAATTTGCTCACAAATGAGGCTTAGAATAAAGTAATAACCCACCCACAATGATACACCGACTAGCTACGTATTCCCAACCTTGGATAAGACTCCAGGTCCCCAGGCAGGATACTTTGCACCTGTGATTCCCAGGCAACGAAGTTTGAGCAGAAAAGGACGGCGTTCTCCTGGAGACCAAGAAACCGACGAGGAAGAAGAATTGCGAGCTAGGAGTCCTAGTGGTGTCGCAGGAAGGAAGGAAAGGCTAAGCTGCTAATTATACAAAAGTTTCAGAGAGTCTAGAGCCTAGACTGACTGAAACGAGCCGCTCTTATCACTCTAATCATGGGTATCTAAATGTACACGGGTCCCAAATCATAGGAGTGAGAGAGCTCTCCGTGACCGTGGCCACCTATCGACCTCGGCTGGAGGTAGGACAGAGCAGAGAGCGGGAGCGAGACAGCCTGAGAGGCCCAGACCACTCGTGCCGAGACTATAATCTCCAACAGTATCATTAAAAATAAATATATATTCTAAAAATAAAAACAATAAAGCGGATAAATAAAAAAAATTATTCTTTTAGACTATAATGTCCACAGGGTAGAGTCGCTACGGTGCCGGGTGTAACGAAACACTCGTCGTCGTACGGACTGAGGGCAACCTTTCTCAGACTGATCGAGAAAACTTGGCGCAGCTTCGATCGAATTAAATTTTGATTGCGAGACTGTACGGTGAAATTATCCAAACAATCCATGTAGTCGTCAAATGTTATATTTCTAGCGATAACGTAACCTTTGACACCTTTGGCTTTTTTAACAATTCTCGTGCAATCCTGCACCTTGAAAGTTATAACGGGGATTCTTGGGACCCCCATTATAAGTGGGAGTTTTAGCTATACTGTGATTACTTCACCAATCGACAAACCCTCCCTCCTGGCTCAGCCCGCTATACCCTCTCGAAAGTAACGATGTCTTATTCCTCGGACTAATCCACTCTAGATTTGTATAGAGCCACCACCTACGTGCCAATCATTATTTGTTATTTATTATGTAAGGTCGTTGGAATCTAGGAATGAGAGTGAACGACTCGAGGAGTGAGGGGGAAAAGTGCCGGAAACATAGAGCAATAGGGAGGAAAAACTAGGCACTATCCTCTACCCAAACCCGGAGTATTAGGCAGAAAGAGGGAAAGAAAGGGAGAGAGAGAGAGTGATTTGAATTGCAGGGAGACGCAACAGTACCTCTCCCTGGAGTCCTCCTCAGACGTCAACGCCCCGAAGAGTCTCCAAGCTTACCTGCGCGAGAGGCGATCGCACCTTACACTGTAAGGCACCGCTGTAATGAAGGGGCGATAGAACACATGACGTCGATCGCTCACGTGATCCTATGTGGCCAATTATGCCAAAAATAAGGAAAAGAGGAGTGGGAAAGGGGAAGCGGAGAAGAGCCGGGGAAAGAGGAGAAAGCATGGAGAGAGGAAGCAGAAAATAGTAGGAGATAGTCGGTTTGTGGATTGAGAGGATGGAAGGTGTCTGGCTGGACAGGAGGAAAGATGGAAAGCGAAGAAAGTGAGTCCAGTCCTAGTCAGCCCAGAACTTCGAAGATATGGAGATCCAACACGTGAGGAGTGGAGTATGCGAAGGATGCTGGATACCTCGGAGACGACACTGCGAGGAGGATTGGTGCGGGTTTGGGTCAGGAGAAACAAGGAACTAGGCCGCTCCAGGCTGCGGAGAGAAACGCTGTCGAGGTGAGGATATTTTCTCTTTTCTTTGGTGTGGCGGAATAGTGGGTGGGATCGGCCCAGGAGGGGGAGATTTTCTGTGGGTGAGGATCTCGGGGCTGCGGAGGGTGCAGTTTTCCCCTCTCGCGAGGACCCTGGGCCTCGCCTAGGGTGTCTTTCGCCAGGCGTTTCCCCCACCGAAGGGCGAAGTTTGCAGGGTGAACTTCCCGGCTAGGATAGTCTGGTTCCCTAGTTTGGCGGATGTTGATCGTGAGGAAGATGGCCGTCGGCTGGCCCCATAGTAGATACGCGGGCCCGGAACGCTGCTCCCCTTAAGAGCGAGGAGATATCTCGTCAGGTATCCCGCTCACGTGACGGGAAGGAGTATCCGATCGGTCATAGGACGGGACCTGAGCTTGTTCGGCCATCGAGTGGACCGAGGGGTGTCAGGTGTCCCTAAAATGGGCCGTGGCCGAGTACTCTTTTCGTCGGGGCATTCTCCGATATAGCGCGATTGGAGAGAGAGTGCCCAAGAGGAGCCGCCCCGTGGGAGCAAGGTTCTGAGGCTCGTGATAAGGCCTCCCCACGGGACTTGGCCGATACCTAGGGATTGGGGGTTGTTCCCCGTCATCGGGCCGTTTCTGCCGCACGAATGGAAATAACCTGAGAATGGTCGCCAGGAAGTCCGTTTTCTCCCCGCTCCTCGGGTCGGCATGGAAGTGCGTGTGAGAGAGAGTGACTGTGAAATTCAATGGGTTTGGATGGAATGTGTGTGCGCGAACTGTCAAAGATAATTAAAGGAATGATCGGGGTCCAATTTATAAAATTTAGTGTAAAACAAATTAAGCCTCGATCCATCTTCCTGGAATGAAAGTTGTTTGTTTGTTTCTTCTTTTAATACTTGTCCCTTTTAGCTGGACCGTCTCCTCATGGCTTCTCACTCATCCTAATCCATCCCCTCTCCTACCTTCGGGGGCTGACTAGCCGCAATCCGGATGTGTACGATAGTTACAGGGTAGAATAGGCCTCGGCTCCAATATCGAGCCTGGCGCCCAACCGATCCTTTGTTTGATCGTAATACAATTCTCCCGATACCGGGTTACATTATGTCTACTACCGGCAACTTTCGGGTTTTATGGGGTAATGATGGCTTGGTGAGACATACGCGAAAAATTAACCGTTATAAATTATACATTTTTGCCCTCAGTCCTACGAACTCGGTCACGATACGACCATTGTTCTCATTCTTCATCAGACCAGGTATCTTTTTGTTGAGGCGTGGCAAGTAATACTGATTATTGTTTGGATAATCGCTGGTGTCGAATCGCATGAGATCGTGTTTCATGTCCGAGTAAACGTCGTCGCACTCGACACTGTATATCAGACTATCCGTGTCGGCATACATTGCACTACATATACTGCCGAATGTAGAAAGCATATAATCATAGTGAAATTCATACGAGCATATTTTGAAAATATCTAAAATACTCATTCCCGCGTAAATGGGTTTATCAAATTTCGCAGACAATTTAGATAATTGAATCGTAACCAAATTCTCATAAAAAATCGTGAAACTATGAAAATTCGGTTTGGAAATCAGGGTTTCCGCCTCGTATCTTCTCTCCCACTTGATTACGAGCCTCACGTCAACTCTATTCCTCACGTTCTCCATCGTTTTGCTGAAAACCGCGTTGTTCATCAACTTGAAGAAATTCTTCTCAAATTCGTTAGTGGACGCGACGCGCAAAACCGTGTTCAACTCGATGTAATCGCGTAGCCAGGTGGACTGCTGAAACTTTAAACCGCGGTGTATGCATTTCAACACGAGTCCATTACGTATACATTGTTGCAGAGCGCGATAATGTATTACGTAAGGCGTCTTATCGTTTAAAATAGCCAGCAGCTTCTCCTAGCTCGCGACTGGCGGTTTCTCGCGCACTATGCAGAACGGTAGGACAGCGTGTTTGTTGTGAAGCTCGTGCGGATACTCCAAATCGACCTTCAAACTATAACCCTTGGCGTGATCGAGGGTATAGCGGAGACATCGAGATTAGCATCGTCCTCGATGCATCGGAATCCATGGGTGGGCAGCGGCTAAAACATTGCCCACCCATACAGATTGTTTACGTGGTAATACATGAGATATTTCGACGGTTCCGCCGGATCGTAGTCCCGCATGTACCGATTGTTGGCCCTCTTGTAGCGATGGGAGCACTGAACTAAACCACCGCGTATACCGCGCTCTACGAACAACAACATATCCACGTCCGTGAAAGGTTCCAGTCTGATTCCCGTATGCTTCAACATCGCGTCCCAGGTGAAGCCCGGAAGCGTATAATAATGGGCTGGATCCAATTTATAATTTAGCATGCAACTATCGCGAAAACTTTCGAAAACGTCGGTCAACAATAGGACATCGGTCTTCAAGTACAGGTCACTGTACTCCCCAAGTGTGCGCATCTGGAATTTGGTCCATACCTCTACGGCATGATTGTATGCTCCTTCGTTGATATCGCTGTCGGTCATTCTGTTGCGAAACGACTGGCGCGGTGGTAAAGCTGTCTCTTCCAATCGAGCCGGAACATTCATATAGTCATAAGGTAAAATACCTTTCCTCGTAAGCAAGTTAAACTGCTCGACGCTCAAGTCTGAAAATTGTGACCTCAAATTTGTCAACTGAGATTCCACCAAATATGAGCTCAATTTGTCCAAACTGGTGGTCATAAATTTGAACGAATCGATAAATCTAGCCGTATATTATAATTTTGCAAATATTTGGTAAATGAAATGTATTTTTCCTTATGTACAGGCAGCAAATATACCAATCCCTCATACAAATTAGCGATCGTCTCAAAAATAAAATGCGAATCATAGCCGGAAAAATGGTGGAAAATCACTGGAATTACATGCGAATCTTTAAAATTTAAATTACAATTATTGTGAACCGGTTCTCTGTATCTGCCGGTCAGATGATCGTGATCGCGAATTCGAAGTTGATTTGGAAGAAACGACTTTTTGCATATATGACAATTGGGGTCATTATAGTGACGCGATCGTTCGCTAAGACTAAGATCACGCATGGGCACGATAGTCCCTAGTTTCTTGCTTGCGATGCGCGCAATGACCTCGAGCTCGCGTGCGAACCATTCGGTGCAGTCGGCACCACGATGAGCATCGTATCTCGAGAGTGACGTATCGCGAGCACTTTTTAAATATTAGCCTACACTGATAGGTTCATGTTTCTGATAAATATTACTACTACTACTACTATTGTATTGTTCAACTTTTGATAATATGCATTCGAGATCCGCGTATATGACGAATGGCACTCGTTCCCCATTTTTGATGTTCTTGAAGGATACCCAGCGATCCTCAGCTTTGCTCGGCAACATCAAGCGGAGATTATCGTTGAGCTGCGCGCAATCCTGCTCATGCGACTCGAGCCTCTCCATTGTGCGGAGGTAGTTGAGACATCTAAAAAAAAAAAAAAAATTAATATAAAACATATGCAGTTATGTTTGTATTTTTTCAGTATTATTATTATTATTATTACATACCGATCGCATATATAATGTGCAATTTTACTCTTGGTGAATTGGCTTCGCACTACCAGTCTCGAGAGGTTCCTTATGCACATAAGATGTGCAGCTCCCTGCTCATCGTTGACGAGAAGAAGATTAGCATGCCTTGATCTCTTCTTCTTCTTCGTCACCTGAAGAGGTACAATTCTGATGTTTGCGTCGATATTTTGCTCTTCATTCTCCAAAGTAAAGATGTTGACCGATACGTCATTATCCGTCTCGAATTTCGGGATCTGTTTTAGCGTAGTCGGAAAGATTATGCTACCGACGTCTAAAACAGTCCGAAAATGTGGATAAGAGGATGTGCGCTTTGGATTAGCCGTAGGTTTTGCCGGATGGAATGCCACCATCACGGACCACGCGCAACATGCTGTGATGAGACGCCTGCTTTGTTGCTGCCCCATGCACGATACCGCGTGGTGGGGAGAGCTGTGGCGTACGTGCCGATACCGCGGCTTATATTATAGCGTGCGCAAAGTATGGAGTACTCGTCATGCCCCTCCCTAACTACCCAAGACGGCCGCTCCGCAGCGCCGCTACCGTTTTCGGCGGCTCAACTGGGTATATAAGACCGAGCTCCGGCCCAGTTGAGCATTCCGTATCCAGGAGCTCTCCGGATACATCTCCCAACCTGTCCTACGCAGGAGCTCTCCGCGTACACCCGTCCTTTGCTCAGGAGTTCTCCGAGCACATCCTGGCGCAGGAGTTCTCCGCGTCATCCGCACCGCTCCTCCACCTATGCCCGCATGCTAACGGCTGCGTCCAGGAGTTCTCCGGACCAACGGCCATTTCTTTCAGGACTATTGCCATTTATTTTCAGCTTCCCCCGTTAACCGCCATTTTGGCTTACCGGGTCCGTCCGTGAGGCCACCGACCGCCGCGCCGCCTACCGGTCCGCCCCGAAAGCCCCTCCGTGTAGCTACCGACCGAAGCGCTGCCAGCGGGCGAATTTTGTACCTGCGACATAGCGACCAACACACATGCGTACACACCTGCAGCGGCAGTACACAAACAACACAAACATAAATAGGTTAAGGTTATAATGTCAAAACATTGTAAATAGTTGTTTCGTTTCTATAATCCCTGAATAAAAAGGTTTATTGTCCATATGAAACTTGTCCACAGTTATTTTGACCCCTTCGGTCAGATCGAACCGAACGGTTTTACGGCGACTAACCTCGCTAAAAAAACACGTTACAATGCATTATCATTGGTTTCTAAATTTATCAGAGCTTTCCTACCTGCGGTAGCAGGTGGCAGAGTAATTGTACAACCCACGTGCAACGGGTTAAAACGATTAATGTTAACTAGTAAATAATGGATTTTTTGTAAAGCCCATCCACTATCACTCTCTTGAAAAATTCACTTAATTTTTTCATAATAACGTCTAAAATTTTTTTGATATACCAATCACTAAAATTATTAGTTTTATACAACATTGCGTTAGTCGTACTAATGTTTTTTTCATCACTATTGTCCTTGGAGATGAATTGTCCGTTAAATACACAATTAATCTTAATACTATTTGCACTAACAAATACCTTATCTACACGCACATGCACTAATACTTCCGCGTCTACTAAAAAATCCTTCGGCTGTATATAACTACTATTAACTACCATACCGCTGCATATTCGAATTTGAAACGCCGAATCAAGCTCCTCCCAGATAAGTCCTTGTACGTCATTGCTACAACCGGCACCTGATTTAATATAATTCAGTTCTCTCTGCGCTCGTAGCAATAGACACTTTATACACGCGATTTCGGCGAAATTCTTTTGACGCGTTCCAACAGGTGAAGCTCGATTCGCGTTTACTCAATCGTCGAATATGCTCGCGACATTCCAGTACCCATGCATCGTATTCGTTCGCACTATTAATTGTAAAAAACTTTCTACGTAAACCACTAGACATTTTTTGTTTTTAAAAAAAATAATTATTAAAAAAATTTAAGATTCTGTCATACGGTATACAACAACAACAATAAATTAATAATTGTGAATGCGTCTCTCGCGAAGAGTAACGCTTATATATATATATATATATCGAATAGAAAATGGGGGTAGGGGTAATATAATATATACACATCCCATTGTTTCGTCCGAGATGCATACTGACATCGATATTCTTAGATATATATTGTTATCAATTTTTTTACAGAAGTCATTTATTATATATATATATACGGGGTGTTTTACTTAAAGTGACCCAGCGCGAAACCATGCTAGAAGCGAGTAGGTGGGGAAGCACATAGGTAACTGTTGGAGGGAGGGGATAGCGCTGAAGTAAGCCTAGCTTTTAACAGACAGCCGTCGACTTTCAGACGCCTCCCCTCCACTTCACACCAAACCCAGGCAAGTTTTTGGACTCTTAAGACTCCCTTCGGGGGGGGGGGGGCATCGAGCGTCTGCGATACGCGCATGTACTATAGGTACGTCTCTCTGTCCTTAATAAAGAAGCTTTCATTTCCGCACCAGCTTGCGGTAGATAGCATGGCGCGTTTTTTTTAAAGTGGTTTCCCCAATAGGCCTAATCCACTAAACCCTCCTCAACTTAAGATAATTGTTCGAATTGCTTCCCTCTTTGCTGAGCGCAGAGTTCAGCTCTTCAAACAATGTCGCGTGTAGCTCGATGCACCATATCCGCCGACAAAGTTTTGAAAGCCTCGACGATGGCTTCGCAAAACTGAGTTTCAGGAAAATCTCGCTTGTCCTCCAGGAGATGTTTTATGTGACCCCATAAAAAAAATCTACTGGCGTTAGATCTGGTGATCGAGCCGGCCAGGTGATTGGGCCACCACAACCCTTCCATCTGTCCGGAAAACGCTCACTTAATGTTGTACGCTCGTTCCTATGATAATGCGCAGGAGCTCCATGGTGTTGGAAAATCATATTTTCCCGCACGAGGAGCGGCACATTTTCGAGGAGCACTGGTAATTCCTCCTCAAGGAAACGCGCGTACTCAGCACCGTTGAATTTAGGTGGGAGGAAGAAAGGTCCAATATGTAAAACAATGACAGAATTATGCAATTAGCACTTGTTCATTTGAAATATTATCTTAAAAAGACAAAAAGCTTACAAATCTGTCACCAATAAGACCAGCCCACACCTTGATGCTCCAACGGTACTGAAATGTACCAACCCTCACCGCGTGTGTATTTCGTGTTGCCCAGTGGACGAAATTTCTAGAATTAAAAACGCCGTTCGGCGTAAACGTGGATTCGTCGTTCCACAAAATCCATTCGGGAAACGCCTGATCTCTTCTACATTGCGCAAGGAATCCTAAATAAAGATAGAAAAAATGACAAACCACATACAATAAACTTTTTATAATTTGGAAATATGTATTTAAAATTTAATAACCTCACCTTCACAGAAATTTACCCTGGGTTGATAATCTCTGGGCAGTAGCTGGTGCACTCTTTGGAGCTGAAAAGGATGCAGGCTGTTTTTGTGCAGTTTCTCCATACGACCGTGGCACTGACATTGCACTCACGCGAAAGCGTACTAATACTGGTTCGCGGATTTTCGTCCACTAGTTGCAGCACTTTTTGCACTACTGCCTCCTTTCTTAATCGCACTCTTTTTGAAAGGTCCACGCTTCCTGTAGCCTTGAACCGCTTGACCACGCGTAGAATAACCTTGTGGTTAGGGTGTCGTCGCATGGGAAATTTTTGCTGATAAATTTCCGCGGCTTTCCGTGCACTTTGCTTACTTTCCCCGTATGCAAAAATCATATCCACATATTCTTGTTTTGTGAAACCCATAGTTCTAACCGTGTTGCTGGACTAGTACAGACTGAGAAGATTGTTAACATTTGTATACGAATCAAAACAATTTTCGGTTTAGTATCAAAGTTTGTTATTGAAAACGTATACGTTAAGCGGTGTCTTTGGCGGCTATGCTTTCAATTTAATAGAAAGAATGAAAGAAACCGCTTAACGTATACGCTTTCAATAACCAACTTTGATGCTAGACCATAAATGTTATGATTCATATACAAATCTTAACAATCTTCTTTGTCTGCATTAGTCTAGTAGCAGGGTTAAAGCTACGGGTTTCAAAAAACAGGAGCCATGATTTTTGCCTACAGGGAATGTAAGCAAAGTGCACGGGAAGCTGCGAAAATTTATAGGCATAAGTTTCCCATGCTACGACATTTAGGCCACAAGATTAATTTACGCTTAGTCAAGCGATTCAAGACCACAGGAAGCGTGGACCTTTCAAAAAGAGTGCACTTAAGAAAGGAGAAAATGGTGCGAAAAGTACTGCAACCGGTGGAAGAAAATCCGCGAACCAGCATTCTTACGCTGTCGCGAGAATGCATTGTCAGTGTAATGTTCGTATGGAGAATACTGCACTAAAACAGCTTACATCCCTGTAATCTCCGAAGAATACACGCGATACAGCCTAGAGATTATCATACCGCATGGTAAATTTCTGTAAACACAACGTTAATAAATTTTAAACACATATTTCCAAATGACGAAAATTTTGTGTGTTGTATTTGGTTTGTCTTCTTTTCTCTCTTTATTTAGGATTCCTACCGCATTGTAAAAGAGATCAGGGGTTGCCCGATCGAATAGCATTTACCGACAAATCCACATTTACGCCGAATGGCCTTTTTAATTCAAGAAATCTCATCCACTGGGCAACAGAAAATTCACACGCGGTAAAAGAGTCGGTGCATTTCAGTACCGTTGGAGTATCAATGTGTGGGATGATCTTATCCGTGATAGAATTGTAAGCATTTTGTCTATTTAAGATAATATCTCAAATGTGCAAGTGCTAATTGCATAATTCTGTCATTGTTTTGCAGGTTGGACCTTTCTTCCTCCCACCTAAATTCAACGGTGATGAGTACGTGCGTTTCCTTGAGGAGGAATTACCATTGCTCCTCAAAAATGTGCCGCTCCTCTTGCGGGAAAATATGATTTTCCAACACCATGGAGCTCCTGCGTATTATCAACCGAACGTACATACGAAATTGAATGCACGATTTCCAGAAAGATGGATGGGTCGTTGTGGCCCAATCATTTGGCCGGCGTGGTCACCAGAACTAACGCCGTTAGATTTATTTTATGAGAACATATCGAGTGTCTCACGGAGGATAAGTGAGATTATTCTGAATCTCAGTTTTGCAAAGTCATCGGCGAGGCATTTAAAACTTTGTCGGCGGATATGGTGCATCGAGCTACACGCGACATTGTTTGAAGAACTGAACTCTGCGCTCAGCAAAGAGGGAAGCAATTCGAACTATTATCTTAAGATGAGAAGGGTCTAGTGGATTAGGCCTATTGGGGAAACCACTTTAAACAAAACGCGCCATGCTATCTACCGCAAGGTGGTGCGGAAATGATAGCTTCTTTATAAAGGACAGAGAGACGTACCTATCAAGAGACACGGTAGTGTCGCGACGGCAAGTACATATAAAAGTAGATAATGACATGTCGATACCGCCGAGCACTACCGTGTAACATATACAGCAAGTTTAGCCGTCCCAATTTTCAAACCGATTTATTTCTATGAATGATCAATTGCCATGATTTAAGTAAAGCTTTACTTAAAATGGTTTTGAAAAACCTTTCATTTGAACCCATAAACATTAAAATCGGTTCACGCAATCCAGAGATCTTATACTCTGTTAGCTATATATTGTAACGTTGCGTTCCCGCAGCGTTACAATAGCTGCCATCTAGCGCTTTGCTAATCTCAAGCGCTAGATAGGCGGGTCGCGTGCGAACTAGGGAGTTATCAACCGATAAGTATTGATCTAGGATCGATAACTTGTCGGCTTCCTAGTGTCGTGCGATGGGTGTAGCGGGGCAGCGGCGGGACAGGCGCAGGGCCTTACCTGCTCCCGCGAACTGCCCCGACACACGTAGTTTAGATGTCAAAGGTGACACATAGTGTTAAAGAGTGCCCCGCCGCCGATATAGTGCGACCCCACTGACAGCCGCCACGCCAAAGCTAGAAAAAGGAAAGGTGCAGCGACTGCCAGGGAGCCGCGAACCCATATTGGACAACGGGACACCCAAGCCCTTCGGGCCAGCCACCAAGGGCGAGAGCGAGAAAAGGAGAGAGAGAGAGAGAGAGAGAGAGCCGAGAGGGGGACGATAGAGAGAGAGAGAGAAAAGCGGGAAAGAAGAGAGCCAGCCCTAGAAAGCTGAAGTAAGGGTGATTATTCGTCTTGTATTATAGTCCTGTGACGTCCCGGGGTGTGCTAGGTCTTTAAGGCTCGTAGCACCGAACGGTTTTATAGGGAACCGCTGGCCCGGCTCACCTGTCAAGGGTAAGCGGGCAACTTAGCGGAGTGGTCATTCCGTCGGACCTGTACATCGCGTCAGTGTGTGTGAAAGCGCGACTTAGTAAAAGTGTTCGCGATTACATCGACTCCGCGTGAGTTTGACCGTTGACAGGGACGTTCCCTTCATTCATTTCAAGGCCGCGGACTTTGTATAGTTATCGTGAGGACTCGCGACCTTAGGCGTCTGATAGTAAACAATCCGGATCGTTGTGGTGTTTAAGCGCGGGAACGGAGCGAGTGCGGGTAACCGTCGCGGGACGCGCACGCGCGGAGGGAGGGACTTATCCGCGTAGCGTCGAGTAGTAGTTAGCCTAGGGATCCGCCGGTGGCGCGCGAGTACCGCGCGACTCGGTGGGGCCGCCGCGAACGCCAACTAGTGGCTCGAGCGCGAGGCTAGCTAGTACGTCATCGGGACTTCAGCCGCGTTCGCACCACTTAGGCCGCGTCCACACGCAGGACCCAGCGTAACTCCCCACTACCGTGTAACGCGAAACGGATCTTGTATTGATTATTGATATTATAATAAAGAGAGTTTTACCGAGATTAGCGAGTTATTATATTAGCACCCCATCCCCGATAGCCGCGTACGAGGGTTAGAACCCCCTCTGTATAAATAAATATTCGGGTATTATCAAAAGTACATCGAAGGCGCCCGGGTCTAGTAGGAAGTCGCCTATTGGGACGCGAACGCGATCGGTGAGGGATCACTCCTCCCTCCCCTTCTATACTATCCCCAAGGATAGCCAGTAGCGTCACAATATATATATTGTAACGTCGTATTTCGCGGCCTGGCCAATTAAGTGTTCTCACTAAGGTTATTACCTGAAAGCGAAAAGTATTACTTATGGGCCTTGGTTTGCTAGGGGATAGGCAGTGACCAGAACCGACGCACAAGGCACACGGAGGGAGTTATTGGCCGGGTAATAAAATAAGTAAACGACTAGTTTCTGAGGCAAAAGAGATACAGCTTATTTTATTTTGGTACGGATCTGCAAACGTGATATAATTACAATAGGGTATTCCCTCAGGCTTATTACGATGATAAAGCTAATGTTATAATTTTGTCATCAATCTGACATATCCGGTAACAAAACTGAGATCCCGTCACAAAAATAGTTTACGGGGGGGGGGGGGGGGGGTTGGGCGCCAGCTTGCGCGATCCGTACATATGACCCTCCGCGGCTGACCGGCTTGAGGTTATCTCGAGGTGTGGACCAAGACGCTTCGTGTGATACCCTGAAAATAATATGGGGGGTGGCTAGGGCAGTGGGACTCGCGTAGGTACGCGTCCGGGGGACTTCGAGGAAGTTCGACACAGCTCTCCTCTGACGAGGGGCTACACCCCGTCTTAAGGTGTATTCTGGGAATACCAAGGAAAGTCCCTACGCGATTCGCGGTCTGCTACACCGACTTACCCCTTTTCCAAAACCGACCCCGGAAAAATCTCGAAATAAAGAATGAAAAGACTCGCGGGTCGGACTAATACGTCCCTCCCGATTTGGGGAATTGTCGCACCGCCGAATGCGGAACGGCTACTCGCGCCGGACGAAGCTCGAGAAAGAAAATAGGACAAGGACAAACAATAGGTCCTGATTTTCCCTTTCGGAGAAAATCAGGTTTACCTGGGATCTAGCGTTACTCAGGCAGGAGCGATAGCTGGGAAGGGTGCATGCTCTCGTGCTTGTCTTTCTCCACCAAGTTGACGGCCACGTCTTCTGCAATGCCTCTTGTTTCAGCTTCCCCCGATTCATGCACTGATAGCTCACTATCACCTCCAGGCAATCGACTACAGGGTAGTGCCCTTACCGTAACAAATGTCTCGGCGACGACGAAAAGATAAAAAGGACCGGAAAACTGTGTAGCACGTCCTAGCGTTAGGATCCCCAAATTACGAGTGTCGTCAGGTTAGGCCGGCACGCGACACGGGACGAACGGCGCATGCGCGTATCGATCCGCTATTCGATCCGCGAGGTAAATCAACGCTTGCGGAAATAGGCAGATGGCGCCGCCTCCCCCTTTTCCGCGACAGTGGGTAGCGCGAGGGACGAGCATATAAGGGACAGAGTGGTACCTCGTCACAATATATATATCGAAATTGAAATTCTTCTCCCTTCTTTCTTCCCAAGTTCTGTATGTCCCAGGCTGTTTCTGTATATCTCGGGATGAAGTTGGCCGCTAAGGAAAGTGACGTCATTTTCACATCGCTTCCAACAAATTATACTCAACGACGAAACTATAGTTGTGAACTTGCAAATAAATCGATGTAATCGATATAACTAATCCGGCGACTTGTTAACTGTCAATAGTAATGTAAGGTTATGTATATTTAATGCAGTGAGAATGTTCATTATTATGTTAGTGGATGAGTTTAATTTTTAAAATGACAAATATATTCGAATAATAATGATATAAGGAGTCGACAATTATCAGATAAGTATAACATTATATTTTATAATACAGGATGTTAGTATACTTTGTGGTACTTTGTGAAATTTCTTTTTCAGATAAATTAAGATAGAATATTTCTATTTGAATTGTTGAGGATAGAGCTGACTTGGTGAAGTAAAATTAATATTTACATATTTTCAACACTGTGCGAAGAAGATTTATACTTTCAACATTTATGTGCATCAGTGATTATCAGGAGCATATTAATTGCAAGAAATTTTTAAGGTATATGAAAATCATATGCTAAACCTCCAGGTGTTGAAATCATTAACGAAATGCATGTTTAACTGTTTTTTCTTTAAACTGATGTGGAATTTAACTGTCCGATAAGTTATATCATATATACAAACAATTATCCAGGAGACAATAAAACTTTTTTATTACTACGATTAAAGAAAAGTAGATGAATATTTGCTAATCGTTACTTTATATTCAATTATAATATAAAAAAAGTATTAAAACCAAATATTTATCTACGCTTCCCTAATCAGAGCAGAAAGAAATTATTATTATCTGCAAAAAAATTATTTAATTTCTTATAAGTATAACATTGAGTTTTATAATATAATATGTAATATAATTATTGGAACTTAGTGAGATTTTATTTCAGATTGAATTATAATAACGTGTTTATTGTTTCATTGTGCAGGCTTGAGCTGTAATATTAAATATAAGAAATCAGAAATGATATCAGTTTGCCATAGTAAGAGCCATAATGCAAAGTTAATGGTGAGAGTTAGATCTAAGGAAAAGGTGGAGAAATTAACAAATTTGGAGGCCAATTCTTGATAATGAAAGGCTTGCAGGTGATTTTGGGCATAAACTTTTTGAAATATATAAGTCAATTAAATAATAAATATAATGAAAACGTCATCTAGAAGTGAAACAATGAAATGAGGTAATCATTTTAATATTTTCCATGCGATACATAATACAGTGAATAAATTTGGGAAAATGAAAGCAGTATATCTAAAATAGAGGCTTCCATTGCATTAATTGTGTATTTTCTAGTTTATATTAATGAAAACAAAATACAAATGGCACTAGTTTGTTTGAAGAAAAGCCCTGATTCATAGTTGATATTAGGAGTAACAGTTAAGAAAATGGTAGATAAAGGGATGAAATTCTAAGCAAATCCTTTGAAAGCGAAGGGCTTGTAGGTCATTTTGGGCATACAATTTTAGAAATGTAAATCAAATTGTTAATGAAAACTATAACAATATCATGTAAGATCTGTAAAAATGAAAAGAATTCATGATTGCAATATTTTACATGTGATGGGTCATACAGTGAATAATTTTGGGAAACTGAAAGCTGTACATCTAAAAAGAGAGGCATCCATTGCAGGAGTTAGTGTATTTCCTAGTTTATATTAATGAAAGGAAAATATAAATGGCACTAATGTGCTGGAGAAAGTGCCATATTGCAAAGTTGATATTGAGAGTGACAGCTAAGAAAAAGGTGGAAAAATGAGTCAATTCATAAGGAAATCCTTGAGAGGGAAGGATTTGCAGGTCATTTTGGGCATGCAATTTTGGATTTAGAACTCATATAGTTGATGAAAATTATAATAAAATCATGTAGATGTATAAATATGAAAGGAATTCATTATTTCAATATTTCACATGTAATAGAGCATACAGTGTGTAACTTCAAGAAACTGAAAGCAGTATACCTAAAAAACATAGACTTCCATTGCATTAATTGGTATATATTTTACAGTTTATATTAATGAAAAGAATATATAAATGTCACTAGTTTACCAGGGAAACAGCCATAATGCAAAGATGATAGTGAGAGTAACACCTAAGAAAAAAGTGGATTTAAAGGTAAATTTAGAAACAAATTTTTGAAAGCGAAAGGCTTTAAAGTGATATTAGGTATATGATGTTGAAAATATAACTCAAACAGTCATTGAATCCTATGTTAAATGCCTCTAAAAGTGTAATTATGATAAGAACTCATCATTGTAATATTTTGTATTTTATTTAATAGAATAATAAATTAATATTTTGAATTGAAACTTCACATTACGGAACGATGAGAATATTGGAAAATGTTGTGTTAGATTGAATTAGTTAAAATAATTGATCAGTTTAAACTCCTATATTCTTGCAAAACGTTATAAGATCCCACAAAAAACAAGCTTCGCTTGTAAAGAAAGAACGGCAAGTACATAAGTGGTATCTAGCATAATTAATATAGTAATATAAAATATTTTAATTAAAAAAAATAGTGAAATCAAAATGCTAGGCAAGTATAAATTTTTGTTACCATGATGAAAGTTAAAATTTGGAAAAAGGAAAATAGTAACACAAAAATTATACTTGCCGGGCCCGTAAAATTCATGTGTAAGTCGCTATCTTGCAATTTATGCGTTGCTTCTCATAAGTTAAAAATGTGGCTATTTAATACGATTGCAAACAACGGGCCACCGGCAAGTATAATTTATGTGTTACTATTTTCCTTTTCCAAATTTTAACTTTCATCATGGTAACAAAAATTTATACTTGCCTAGCATTTTGATTTCACTATTTTTTTTAATTAAAATATTTTATATTACTATTGTTCGAGATCAGGGGGAGCGGAAAATGTTGAGAAATAGATTCCGCATTTTTCCGCTATATCTCCCTTTCCCTCTTGCGCTCAGAGTGACGGCTAGACTGCCAGAGTCTAGCTGCTCACTCTTTCTTTATCTCTCCGCGGCGCGCTTGCGCGTCTTCTGGCCCTGGCGCTTCGCGGCCGCGACAGCGACACTACTTGCGTGCTTGGCCACTAGGTGGCCAGCGCCCGCAGCAGCTCTCTCGCTGGTAAGTTTAGTGTCGCGCAATTACTTAGATGGGTCCTTGATAAGGACCCATCGCAGCCAAATCAGCTCGACAACAGTGATGAGAACTTGTGGGAATTCGGTATCCCCACCACACCGCCACTAGCTAGCACGCACACAGTGCCAGCGGTACATCGGTGAGCCAACCCCACTACTGTCGCCGCTCGCTGGTCACGCACACAGCTACATCGTTACGTGCGTGTCTCGGCTTTCGCCGTTGAAGTTCGGTTAGCTCCGTTGAGGTATGAGTACTAGAGGGATGAATATACTTTTTTCTCGGACCTCTCTTTCGCTCTCTATTTCTCCCAAGTTTAGCCAACGAGCTGCGTCAAACTCCTTTCCACGGTATCGGCCGGCTCGATGCACTGTGAAAATAAATTTACTTTTTGACAATTGTAATTCATGAAAATTTTTAAATGTTATTACAATTTAATAAATATTTTGAAAATGGTAAAAAATTATTGTGGAAAAAAAAATAAAAGTAATAAATAAATAATATTGTCCGTGACAGTAATTGAAAGAAAAAATCCTTGTTATATTGCACAAAATTATCACTGAAGTCTGACATTTAAAATTCATTTAACAAAAAAAAATTATACGAAAATACATTAAAGATTGATTAGTATGAAAAAATGGTTAAAAATTAGTTAAACACTCGACCATTCTCTTGCAATATCACTGCACCGATAGCAATTCGGATTTGTAAATATGACCAAATTTATTAACATGTACTATGAAATGCAAAAATCTGACCTAATTTCTATGATGAGAGCCTAATAACAGAAAATGTGAGGCTGCTCGGAAATTTCTTCGGTTATTTTCCAGTATGGAACACCTAAGCGAACTGAAATATCCTAAACTATATGCAAAAATAATAATAGGAAATAAAATTAGGACTTAATATATCACAATGTGAAATAATGTCAAGAAATAGCTCAAACCCACTATTTTCAAACTTTTTTTATGCAAAATTTGAGTGCAGAAGGTACTTCCGCCTTGAAAGTTTTGCGAATTCATATATCATTGTTAATAACTAAATAATTATTGCTCCAGAATTTACTTAAAATAAAAGTTTATTGAAATTGAGTTTTACGCTATGATATTGATAATTCTGACTTTATCTCTGCATTGAGAGACAAATAACTCAATTTCTTATGCTTCTCGAATTTTTCTTCGGCTATAATCTAGTATAATATGTCCGAATGAACACAAATAGATGCTATTAATTATCAACAAATTATGTGGGAATCAAAATTGGGGATTCTAAGCTATGCTACAAAATAATGACCAGAAATGGCTAAAATTGTCCAATTTCAAATTGATTTTCTACAAAATTGGAGTATCGTAGGCGCTTTCGGTTTGAATTTTTTGCAATTTCAGTTATGTCCGAAGAATCATCCGAGAAATACGAGAAATTTAATTATTTGCATCTGAATATTTGCATAAAGCCAGATTTTTCAATATCATAGGGCATAACTCAATTTCAATAAACTCACCATTTTAGAGCTTTCAGAATTTCGGGCAACATCAGCTTTAGAAGAAGAGCGACTACCGCTAACCAACACACTTTTATATGTCATCAGTGTAAAGTGATGTAGCGTTTACCCAAAAACTCTAAGCAAATCAAAATCTTTTTACTCATTTAGATTTTAATTTTTACAAAATGCTTGTATATAGCCATTAATTAATTACATTTGGTAATAAATACATATAAAATGCATTCTTATTATATCAAATAATAAGTTGAGGTACAATAAACTCAATGTTTTTATATTAATCTGCTAACAAATACATTTTTTGTGTTTATTATAGAGTCCAATAAGTTAATGGTTATTAAAAAAAAAATCCTTGTAATGAAAAAAAATGAAAAAATTTTAAGCTTCGTCAAGACTCGAACCCGAGCTTTCCGCGTGACAAACGGCTGCCTTACCATCTGCGCTACAGTGCTCACTTGGTGTACCAAAAGCAAAACAGCCTTTTAAAGACTGGCTACAATTCTTTCATTAACTTTTCATAAACGATTAAGAAATAGCTGCAATAATAAATACACTTATTTACACAGCATTATTACACTAAATTTATTATGTTTTTAATTTGAAGCATACATTTTGCATGAAGATATGATAGTTTAACGGTAACCATGCAGTACATTAAATACAAAGTTATTCATATGCTACATTGTCGTAAATTATTCGAGTACACGTAACATATATTGTAATATTACTTAATTAATTTACGACAATGTAGCATATGAATAGCTTTGTATTTAGTGTACTGCATGGTTACCGTTAAACTATCATATCTTCATGCAAAATGTATGCTTCAAATTAAAAACATAATAAATTTAGTGTAATAATGCTGTGTAAATAAGTGTATTTATTATTGCAGCTATTTCTTAATCGTTTATGACAAGTTAATGAAAGAATTGTAGCCAGTCTTTAAAAGGCTCTTTTGCTTTTGGTACACCAAGTAAGAACTGTAGCGCAGATGGTAAGACAGCCGTTTGTCACTCGGCAGGCTCGGGTTCGAGTCTTGACGAAGCTTAAAATTTTTCATTTTTTTTCATTACAAGGAACTTTTTTTTAATAACCATTAACTTATTGGACTCAATGATAAATACAAAAAATGTATTTGTTAGCAGATTAATATAAAAACAGTGAGTTTATTGTACCTCAACTTATTATTTGATATAATTAGAACGCATTTTATGTATTTATTACTAAATCTTATTAATTAATGGCTACATATAAGCATTTTATAAAAATTAAAAACTAAATAAGGAAAAGGATTTTGATCTGCTTAGAGAGAGTTTTTGGTAAACGCTACATCACTTTACACGGATGACATATAAAAATATGTTGGTTAGCGGTAGTTGCTCTTCTTCTAAAGCTGAAGTTGTCCGAAATTCTGAAAGCTCTAAAATGGTGAGTTTATTGAAATTGAGTTTTACCCTATGATATTGAAAAATCTGACTTTATGCAAATATTCAGAGGCAAATAACTGAATTTCTCGTATTTCTCGGATGATTCTTCGGACTTAACTGAAATTGCAAAAAATTCAAACCGAAAACGCCTACGATACTCCAATTTTGTAGAAAATCAATTTGAAATTGGACAAGTTTAGCCATTTCTGGTCATTATTTTGTAGCATAGCTTAGAATCCCCAATTTTGATTCCCACATAATTTATTGATAATTAATAGCATCTATTTGTGTTCATTCGGACATATTATACCAGATTATAGCCGAAGAAACATCCGAGAAGCATGAGAAATTGAATTATTTGCTTCTCAATGCAGAGATAATGTCAGATTTATCAATATCATAGCGTAAAACTCAATTTCAAGAAACTTTTATTTTAAGTACATTCTGGAGCAATAATTATTTACTTATCAACAATTACATATGAATTTGCAAAAGTTTCAAGGTGGAAGTACCTTCTACACTCAATTTTGCATAAAAAAAGTTTGAAAATAGTGGGTTTGAGCTATTTCGTCACATTATTTCACATTGTGATGTATTAAGTCCTATTTTTATTTCCTATTATTATTTTTGCATATATTTTATGATATTTCAGATCGCTTAGGTGTTCTATACTGGAAAATAACCGAAGAAATTTCCGAGAAGCCTCACATTTTCTGTTATTAGGCTCTTATCATAGAAATTAGGTCAGAGAGATTTGTGCATTTCATAGTACATATTAATGAATTTGGTCATATTTACAAATCCGAATTGCTATCGGTGCAGTGATTTTGTAAGAGAATGGTCGAGTTTTTACCTAATTTTTAACCATTTTTTCATATTAATCAATCTGTAATGTATTTTCGTATAATTTTTTTTTATTTAATGAATTTTAAATGTCACACTTCAGTAATCATTTTGTGCAATATAACAAGGATTTTTTCTTTCAATTACTGTCACGGACAATATTATTTATTTGTTACTTTTATTATTTTTTCCACAATAATTTTTTACCATTTTCAGAATAATTGTTAAATTATAATAACATTTAAAAATTTTCATGAATTACAATTGTCAAAAAGTAAATTTATTTTCACAGTGCATCGAGCCGGCCGATACCGTGGAAAGAAGTTTGACGCAGCTCGTTGTCTAAACTTGGGACAAATAGAGAGCGAAAGAGAGGTCCGAGAAAAGTATATTCATCCCTCTCGTACTTATACCTCACCGGTGCTAACCGAGCTTCAAAGGCGAAAGCCGAGACACGCACGTAACGATGTAGCTGTGTGCGTGACCAGCGAGCGGCGACAGTAGTGGGGTTGGCTCACCGATGTACCGCTGGCACTGTGTGCGTGCTAACTAGTGGCGGCGTGGTGGGGATACCGAATTCCCACAAGTTAACATCTCTGCTTCCCATCTGACAACAGGACTGGAAACCACTTGGACACTGTTTCGCACAACTATATTAATTATTCTAGATACGACTGATGTACTTGCCGTTCTTTCTTTACAAGCGAAGCTTGTTTTTTGTGGGATAGTACATACGCGTATCGCAGACGCTCGATGCAACCCCTCCTCCCCAAAGGGAGTCTTAAGAGTCCAAACACTTGCCTTGGTTTGGTATGAAGTGGAGAGGGAGGCGTCTAAAAGTCGACGGTTGTCCGTCACAGGCTAGGCTTGCCTCAGCGCTATCTCCTTCCTCCACTAGTCACCTATGTGCTTCCCCACCTACTCACTTCTAGCATGGTTTCGCGCTGGGTCACTTTAAGTGAAACACCCTGTATATACAGGGTGTAACGAAACGACCGCCTTTTCTCGTAACTGGAGGTTCGGGGTGACAAACTGAGTGCATGTGTAAAATTTCGTTCGAATTGTTGAAGAGGATTAAAAGTTATTTACATTTAAAAATCACCCTTTTTCGGTCCTTTTCGAACGAGTTTGATTGCACAATGGAAAGTGAAGAAAGTGAAGGAACAATTGACGAAAACCCCAATAGAATGTAAGAAATTATCGATCGCGCGCGATAATACTTTTGCTATTTATTCCATTAATCTGGCTATCAGATTAATTTTAAAAATAGCAAAATCCTTTTCTTTACATTTCCAATTCAATTCAATACAATTATCATTGACTGAATTTATGGAAAGAGCGAGAAGACGCAATGAAAAGGAAAGTATCAGAAACTAAGATGTCGCGCGAACACACTGATAATTTAATAGGAAACGCATGAGGGCATTCTCTTTCTACTAACGAAGCTAAAGAGAATGATTCAAAATCAATACATTGATGATAGAGAAAACTAAACTTACCCATTTAATGTTCTCCAAGTTCTTTTACATCAATGTTTTAAGAAAGCTTTAAACTGGCTCCTCGATGATTTCCAGAAATCACACTATCACTGATTTTGCATTTAAAAAATCGCGAATTTAAGCAAATTAGGTATTAACCTACGTTTCTTCAAAACACCGGTTAATTTGACACTTTTGAACTATTTGAAGTATGCTAAAGAGAAAGAGAAAGAGAAAGAGAAAGAGAGAGAGAGAGAGAGAGAGAGAGAGAGAGATACAGAGAGGAAAAATAATAAATAATTCGTTTCGACTACTCTTAATCAGCCTACTTCAAACAGTTCAAAAGTGTCAAATTAACCAGTGTTTTGAAGAAACGTAGGTTAATACCTAATTCGTTTAAATTCACGAGTGCTTAAATGCAAAAACAGTGATAGTGTGCTTTCTGGAAATCATCGAAGAGCCAGTTTGAAGCTTTTTCGAAAACTTCGATGTAAAAGAACTTGGAGAACATTAAATGGGTAAGTTTAGTTTTCTCTATCATCAATGTATTGATTTTGAATCATTCTCTTTAGCTTCGTTAGTAGAAAGAGAATGCCCTCATGCGTTTCCTATTAAATTATCAGTGCGTTAGGGCACCATCTTAGTTTCTGATACTTTCCTTTTCATTGCGTCTTCTCGCTCTTTCCATAAATTCAGTCAATGATAATTGTATTGAATTGAATTGGAAATGTAAAGAAAAGGATTTTGCTATTTTTAAAATTAATCTGATAGCCAGATTAATGGAATAAATAGCAAAAGTATTATCGCGCGCGATCGATAATTTTTACATTCTATTGGGGTTTTCATCAATTGTTTTTTCACTTTCTCCACTTTCCATTGTGCAGTCAAAGTCGTTCGAAAAGGACTGAAAAAGGGTGATTTTAAAATGTAAATAACTTTTAAACCCCTTGAACAATTCGAGCAAAATTTTACACGTGCACTCAGTTTGTCACCCCGAACCTCCAGTTACGAGAAAAGGCGGTCGTTTCGTTACACCTTGTATATACAGGGTGTCCGGTTAACTATGGCCAATTTGGGATATTAGGATAGAGGGTAAAATTTCGAGTAAAAAAGTTCAAAACACTTTGTGGCTAGCACTTTTAATTAAAAAGTTATTAGCGATTAAAGATCCTCAGTTTTAATTGGATTTGGTTAGACGGATGATTCTATTGGTCGCATTGTTTGCCCATAAACGCTAAGATTCAGTAAAAGTTAATACTAATGCAAAAACACGGGCAGTGGACACACCCTCTTGAGCCTGTGGTGGTGACCGAAAGCCGAGCGACCGAGTCTCGAGACTGAGCGTCATAAAAACATAAACACTCTTGACAATAGTCGCAAGATAAAATTTAAACTTTTGTAATTTTCAAGTAAGAAGTTAATAATTATCATTTTTGAATTGTATATATTTTTACGATGAAAATGAGTCCAAACACAATTTAATTACGCCAATTTTAGAGTATAATTAACAGTTTTAATTAATTAATAATGTCGCTAAAAAAGTCATAATTATATCGCGCTTGGATTTATTTTCACCATAAAAATATGAACAAATCAGTAATAAGAATTAGAAATTTAATAAAACCCAATTGCAAAAGTTAAATTTCTTATAAATGTCTTAATTTCATTACCCCGATTCCCCCTTTCCTCTGCCGATCAAGCGCGTAGAATTATCGAGCTCCCAGGGCTATTCATTCAACAATAGGCCTCGATTTAAAAAACAGTAAAACGTAAACACATTACATTAAACAAAGAGAAATTTTACTTTTGCAATTGTGTTTTATCAAATTTCTAATTCTTATTTCTGATTTGTTCATATTTTTATGGTGAAAATAAGTCCACGCGCGATATAATTATGACGTTTTTAGCGACATTATTAATTAATTAAAACTGTTAATTATACTCTAAAATTGACGTAATTATATTGTGTTTGGACTCATTTTCATCGTAAAAATACATACAATTCAAAAATGATAATTATTAACTTCTTACTTGAAAATTACAAAAGTTTAAATTTTAGCTTGCGACTATTGTCAAGAGTGTTTATGTTTTCATTGTTTTTATGACGCTCGCTCTCGAGACTCGGTCGCGCGGCTTTCGGTCACTACCACAGGCTCAAGTGGGTGTGTCCACTGCCCGTGTGTTTGCATTAGTATTAACTTTTACTGAATCTTAGCGTTTATGGGCAAACAATGCAACCAATAGAATCATCCGTCTAAGCAAATCCAATTAAAACTGAGTATCTTTAATCGCTAATAACTTTTTAATGAGGGTACTAGCCACAAAGTGTTTCAAACTTTTTTACTCGAAATTTTACCCTCTATCCGAATATCCCGGATTGGCCATAGTTAACCGGACAACCTGTATATATATACATTAGGGTGGCCATAAAAAAAGAAAATTTATTCCAGTGCTTTTATTTTGTTAAGAATGATGAAAAAATAGGAATCAAATTTTTATAGATTTTCTTGAAGCCGTTAAATGGTGCCGATATCGTTTTTAAAATTAAAAATTTAGATTTATTGAAAACGATTTAACAAACTTATAAATTAATATTGTGCTGGATTAATGTTTTTTTTATTACATTTTCTTGTAATTTAACTAAAGGACTTTTCAAAACACAATATTAATTTATAATTTCGTTAAATCTTTTTTAATAAATTTAAATTTTTAATTTTAAAATCGATATTGGCTCATTTTAACGGCTTTAAAAATTATTTAAATTCGAGGATCTCTTTTATTTTTATAATTTTTGACAAATTAAAAGCTTATTGGAATTTTGGTTTACATCTAACCTCGAAAAAGTGGAAGAACATCGGATTTTTAACTTTAAAAACGATATCGGCACCATTTAACGGCTTCAAAAAAATCTAAAAAAATTCGATTCCTATTTTTTCATCATTCTTAATGAAATAAAAGCACCGGAAAAAATGTTCTTTTTTTATGGCCACCCTAATATACATATTTCATATAATAGACATTTTGCAGTGAACGTATACCATAATGATTCATACACTTGGGTAACGGTGGTTCGAAATTTTCACTCTCTCTAAGACTAAAGTTACCCCACTCACACACCTTCACTTTGTATATATTTTCAAAGTTGCAAATTTTTCTCAACCAATCATATTTCTCCCGTCCTTTCACGAAAATCCAATCCTCCTTCTCCTTCTCCTCGTATGACGTTACATACTTTCGTATTATATCTTTATACTTGTAATAAGGTGAATGACCATCGGTTCAATTGAATCCATGGCGATTAAATAAAGCCAACTTTAAAAAAAATTATATACAGAACATTATATTTTTTATCGTTTAAAAAAATACTTACTCATTCTGTTCTCTCTCGAGATCGCTCAACCAAGCTTCTTGAAATGGTGGTGAAAATACATTGTGATACACTTCATTATCACGCAACACCGCAAATTCTTTAACTATCAAACTTTTGTCGGTCAATACAAAACCTTGAAAATCAACGAATGTCAGTGTCATTATCATCAGTCGCTCGATGCAATACTGAACGATCTTTTTTTGTTGCATTTAAGAAATTTCTTTTCCCCCTCCATTACGGGGACAGATATGCTAAACGTATAAAAATTCAATGTTTTTTCCCCCATTGTGATTGTTACCTATAGTTTAATCACAGTATACTACAATAGGAAAAAAAAATATCTTACGGAGATTATAGAGAGGGTATATCTTTCTTTGATTAGGAAAGAATGGACTCCTTATCAAATGTAACTTTATATTTTAAAGAAACGATAAAAGTTCTTCCTCTCTATGGGGATTGCTTCGGAGCTTCATTTCAGTTTTTTTTCTTCGTCGAGAATAGCGCGAGCGCAACAATGCATAGAATAACTCACATAATGGATATAGAAGGTTTCTTAGTTTATAAGAAAGAACTTAAAAATAAAGATATAGCTATAATTGATTTAATAAGTAACCAAATTTCTTACGCATCTTTTCGTTTGCGTGACACTATTAACAACCTTAGTGAGAAAGACAAAAAAACTGTGCGGTATTTGCTCAATATGGTGCATGGTATAAAATACAGTGATACGGAATTCGAGAAATACGAGCAGGAGGATGTTGAAGATTTTATTAGGGACTGCTTAACCTGCGAGAATCCCGTAGTAGCCTACAAGGGAGGGAATATTGAAAAAAATATATTGAATAGGATGAATGTGGAAAATATCAATTTAGAAGTGCATGGTTGTCCTAAGTTTAAGGATTTAATTAAATTATATGATTTTGAAAATCACCGTGTAATTTACACGTTCGAGAAAATAACTTGGATAATGAACGTATCCACTGTCCGTACGAATAGGTGTTAGGATTTGCCAAGTGGATAAAAGCAAAAATGTGATTCTTTCAAACTCATAAAAAAAAAACGAAAAAAAAAACGAAAAAAAAATTGAGAAAATAAAGAGGAGAAAACAAGTCCTCAAAGCTTCATTCAATCTTATACCGTCGTTGGTGCTGCACACAGTAAGAAAAAATGAGCTGCGAAAGGTGTAAAATTAATCATGATTCAAGAGGATGTTGTTCCTCTGTCACCTACTCTTCCCAGAGAATTGACAGAGGAATACGTCAATCGAAGTAACGATTTTTTCAATCGTTACTTCGAAGAATATGAACGGAAACTGCATCATTATTTGCATAAAAACTGTAAGCATTTATTTTATAATTTCTTTTTTCTTACCTTTTCATAATATTTTATTTTTTTTTAATAAAGTAAAAGAAGAAGAGGAATAGACCATAAAAGATATTGAAAATAAAGGGAAGAAGGAAGAAGCGAAACAGATTAAAGAAGATATTGAGTCAAAGTAGATGAAGAAGGAAGAAGAGAAACAGACTAAGGAAGATATTGATTCGGAGAAGACTAAGAAATAAGAGGAAAATTGTATTTATTTTATCGTTTTTTTTACATTTTCATAATTATTACCTGTTTGTATTTTTAAAATAAAGTGAAGAAAGACGAAGAGAAACAGACTGAGGAATATATTGAGTCACAGGAGACGAAGAAGGAAGAAGAAGATGAAGAGGAGATAAAAATAGAAGTGGAGGAGGAAGAAAAGAAGGAGGAGGAAGAAAAAGATATTGAGTCAAAGCAAACGAAGAAGGAAGAACAGGAAGAGGAGAAAGAAGTAGAGGAGGAGGAGGAAGAGGAGGCGGAGGAGGAAATAGATATTGCGTCAAAGCAGACTAAGAAGGAAGCAGAGAAACAACGTTTCTTTTTCTTTTATTAAATTATTTTATAGAATAGTTTAAAAACATACTTTAATGATTCTTTTATCAAATAAATTGAAAAAATATCATTGTAAATATACCTTTTACTACTTCATCTAGAATAAACGGAAAGAAAGCTAATACGTATTGATAAAAAAAATATAAACTTCTCTCCGCATTGATGATGAGATGTAAACTTCATCTAGAGTAGAGAGAAAGAAGGCTTATATGTATTGATAAAGAGATGTAAACTTCATCTAATGTAGAGGGAGAGAGAGAGATGATATGAATACGGAGAGAGAGAGAGAGAGATGATTTGAATACGGAGAGGAGAGCACTTTTCACTTAAATATTAATTGAAACACCATGAGCTCCGCAAGCAAAATTAATTTATCGGAGAAGAAAGTAACTTTATTGGAGTTATAAAATTCATCTATACCAGTGGCTATAGTAAAGCCATTTTCTCCTGAACCACAACAACAATAACAACAACATCAGGCAGTGCTTAGAGGTCATCGGTAGATATCTGAGCAGCAGCAGCCACTACGGCGACCATATTCACTGCCTATAGCTCAGCAGATGCTGCCCGCAGCGGAGCAACCTTCTAGCTTACGTAGGCTTCAAATATTATTACGATTACGTAATATGCAACCTATGTGAGCATGTATGTTGTGTGACAGAGAGTCACCACCAACCTGTAAGAGTTAACATATATAAAAGTCAAGACTAATAAAATGATAATAAATAAATATATAAATAATTTCCTCTTTCATTATAGATGCTGTTGTTTTTTGGGAGCTCTTGAACGACGTTAGCCCAGTGTTATCAAAATATGTATTTTAACGGGATCCCTCAAGCCCTCTGTAGCCAACATTACGGAACGAAAAACGAGAGAGAATTGTCCAGCACTATTTTTCGCCCGATTTCAAAGTTTTTTGGCTTGTTGGAATTGTTAGGACTCGCACCGTGTCATAAATAAGGCCGTATTTTCCAGAAAAACCTAAAAAAATAAAAATTTTTTAAAATTTGCATTAATAATATTTAAACGCAAAACAAATTGAAAAATCGGGCTTCTTTATGACGAGGTGCTAGACCTAACGATTCCAACAAGCCCACAAACATTGAAATCGGTTGAGAAATAGAGCCGTACTATTGTCCCGCGTTTCTGAGGTGGACGAAAAGCAAAAATTTTTAGTAAGGAAGCTAGGCTTTCTCTCCTCTCGCGGCTCACGCTAACGTATTCCCCCACTCTAGTATCGAAACTTACTGCGAAGCTTTCCTCTCATATTTACGCTAATCCCCTACCTGTAGCTATACATATATAAATACTGCTAAAATAATGTTGAGAACATTTCATCTTGCCGATATAATGAAATTGCTAAAAATGCAATTATCATTTTGAAATAAAATTGTAGAAAAGGAGATTTCGTAATGCTTGAAATATAGGGCATACGGCGAAACGCGGGACAATGGTACAGTCGTATTTTTCAACAGAATTTGATGAGACTAGTAATAATTAAAGCCATTCTTCATGTAGATTCTCCTAAAGAGCTCGCATTTTCGATAAAGCTTATAGTTTTTCAGCTATGAATGACTGAATTTGCACGGCGCACACATACATATTTCTTCTCTCGCGTAGATCAGCTGATGCGCACGTCCATCTTCAATCGCTTATAACTGGAAAACTATAGGCTTTATTGAAAATGCGAAATCCTTAGGACAATCTACATGAAGAACGGCTTTAGTTGTGACTAGTCTCATCAAATTCTATTGAGAAATACGCCTGTACCATTGTCTTGCGTTTTCGCGTAATTTCAGGTCTTCAAACGTCACTGACTCGTTCATTCTGCTATTTATTTCGGAACAAATAAAAGTACGATTGCACATTGAAAAATTACATTAGAAGCTCTCGATAATGTACATGCTGCTATGAGTATTTCTTAATCTTATGAAGCTTGTCGTAGAAGGTGCAATGCAATAAATTTAGAAGGGCAATTTCGCGATTGATAATAAGACCCACGTACATACATGGTAAACGCTATGTATGTTTGTTTACAGTACACTCCACGAGTCACTAACACAGTCGCACCCGTATGTATGTAGGCTTACTATGCTGGTTTACATACGCTGGCGGCTGGACATGGCAACAAGCTGCAGAGGGGAGAAAGGAAGCCAACTTTATTTACTCCGAGTACGCATCTTGTTACAGTTTGCATTATAATGACCAAAAGAAGCGTTGCAAAATTATGAAAATAATATAAGAACGTCTCCCCTTTTCACGCTCTATTCAATGATGCCACCCAAGTTGTTGGTGCATTTTTACTTTGCTCGAAATAAATAACAGAATGAATGAGTCAGTGACACTTGAAGACCTGAAATTACGGCAAAACGCGGGACGAAGGTACAGGCGTATTTCTCAATAGAATTTGATGAGACTAGTCATAACTAAAGCCATTCTTCATGTAGACTATCCTAAAGAGCTCGCATTTTCGATAAAGCTTATGGTTTTCCAGTTATGAACGATTGAAGATGAACATGCGCAACAGCTGATCTATGCGAGAGAGGAAATATGTATTTGTGCGCCGTGCAACTTCAATCGTTCATAGCTGAAAAACTATAAGCTTTATCGAAAATGCGAGCTCTTTAGGACAATCTACGTGAAGAATGGCTTTAGTTATGACTAGTCTCATCAAATTCTGTTGAAAAATAGGACTGTTCCATTGTCCCGCGTTTCGCCGTATGCCCTATATTTCAAGCATTACGAAATCTCCTTTTCTACAATTTTATTTCAAAATGATAATTGCATTTTTAGCAATTTCATTATATCGGCGAAATGAAATGTTCTCAACATTATTTTAGCCGTATTTATATATGTATAGCTACAGATAGGAGAATATCGTAAATATGAGAGGAAAGCTTCGTAGTAAGTTTTGATGCTGGAGTGGGGGAATACGTTAGCGTGAGCCGCGAGAGGGGAGGAAGCCTAGCTTCCTTCCTAAAAATTTTTGCTTTTCGTCCACCTCAGAAACGCGGGACAATGGTACGGCTCTATTTCTCAACCGATTTCAATGTTTTTGGGCTTGTTGGAATCGTTAGGTCTGGCACCTCGTCATAAAGAAGCCCGATTTTTCAATTTGTTTTGCGTTTAAATATTATTAATGCGAATTTTTAAACAATTTTTTTTTTTTTACGTTTTTTGGAAAATACGGCTTTATTTATGACAAGGTGCGAGTCCTAACGATTCCAATAAGCCCAAAATCATTAAAATCAGTCGAAAAATAACGCTGGACAATTCTCTCTCGTTTTTCGTTCCGTAATGTTGGTTACAGAGGGCTTGAGGGATCCCGTTAATATTTAGCAAAACATGTATTTAAATAAAGTGGGTTTTTTTATGCCGAAAGGCTTTTGCCCATAAATTTTTGTGTTTTTAATTAAGTTATCCCAAATTTCACCTATCCCTAGACTCCTTAATAATAACAAAAAATTTTAATGTTAAATGTATTCTCTTTCTCTTTCTCTTTTTTTTTGCATCGAGGGCTAGAACGGCGGATCGCTCTCTACTTACGGAGGAGTCGGTCGCGCGGGGCATCCAGGAGCGTAAGGACTCGGTTGGGCACCCCCTAACTTTCAACTCAGAAGCGTCAAAATTCGCTAGGACACCCCATTCACTATAAGGAATTTAACGTAAGAGGGGGGGAGGTCCCATGTGTACCCCCCAACTATAGGAGTTTAACGTCAGGGGGGGGCCATTCCACGTCAAAACAGACAGATTTCGGAGTACAACACCGATTTTTTTTTTTTAAATATGTGTTAATATATAAGAAAATACAAGACTTTTGGCGCTAGTTTGAGTCAAAATCTTTTTTCGTTTCGGAGATACGAGCTGTCAAAGTTTGCAGTTTTACTGTTTTTGGTATAAACACGTAATCTTTGAAAATTTATATCTCCTAAACGAATACAGATAGAAGACTCTGGCTGGAACGAGTGTACTCAGAAAGAATCATACTTTATTAGAAAAATATAAAAAAAGACAGTTTGTTTTAATTGGTTAAAACTATTAACAATTAAAATAAACATTTGAATTAACAAATGTGTTGTCATACTCTGACAATTATAAAAAAATATCAGGAATGTTCCTTGGAATGTCCTCTACAAAGAAAAAAATTAAAACGCGTATACTCTCTTGGTGTTCATAGTGAAAAAAAATATTTTATCACGACGCGCTCGGCCAGAAGCGTCGTTCGAGCGGCGTAAACCGGTGAAGCGCATGCGTAACTGAGCTCGACTAGTCTCTACATCTCGGAATCCATCAATCTATGAATAATGCGAGCTAATAACATGTTTTAATTGTTTGTTTATGTTTTTATAAATATTATAAATTAACAATATATTTATTATTATTCTGCTTTATAAGCAGTCGTTATTTATTTACAAAATAATTAGCAATAAGACATTCGAACATGGCATTGAATATACAAATTATATACTAATTTATATTTACATATTTTATTAAATTATGGCAGAAGAAAATATTATGAATATGAAATTTCTGTACTGAAAATATTTAACAAACTTTAACAATTGTATAATTATCTGATTGAGGAAAAGCTTTAGTTTGTAATTGTGTCTTTGAATCTATCGTTAAAAATGCACGATAATTTCTAGTTCCTTTAACTATTTTTACTTTTCAAAAAATCTCGTACGAAGTGTTTTAATAAGCATTAAAATAATTTAAACGAGATTTTTTTGAAAAGTAAAAATAGTTAAAGGAACTAGAAATTATCGTGCATTTTTAACGATAGATTCAAAGACACAATTACAAACTAAAGCTTTTCCTCAATCAGATAATTATACAATTGTTAAAGTTTGTTAAATATTTTCAGTACAGAAATTTCATATTCATAATATTTTCTTCTGCCATAATTTAATAAAATATGTAAATATAAATTAGTATATAATTTGTATATTCAATGCCATGTTCAAATGTCTTATTGCTAATTATTTTGTAAATAAATAACGACTGCTTATAAAGCAGAATAATAATAAATATATTGTTAATTTATAATATTTATAAAAACATAAACAAACAATTAAAACATGTTATTAGCTCGCATTATTCATAGATTGATGGATTCCGACATGTAGAGACTAGTCGCGCTCAGTTACGCATGCGCTTCACCGGTTTACGCCGCTCGAACGACGCTTCTGGCCGAGCGCGTCGTGATAAAATATTTTTTTTCACTATGAACACCAAGAGAGTATACGCGTTTTAATTTTTTTCTTTGTAGAGGACATTCCAAGGAACATTCCTGATATTTTTTTATAATTGTCAGAGTATGACAACACATTTGTTAATTCAAATGTTTATTTTAATTGTTAATAGTTTAACCAATTAAAACAAACTGTCTTTTTTTATATTTTTCTAATAAAGTATGATTCTTTCTGAGTACACTCGTTCCAGCCAGAGTCTTCTATCTTTATTCCTTTAGGAGATATAAATTTTCAAAGATTACGTGTTTTTACCAAAAACAGTAAAACTGCAAACTTTGACAGCTCGTATCTCCGAAACGAAAAAAGATTTTTGACTCAAACTAGCGCCAAAAGTCTTGTATTTTCTTATATATTAACACATATTTTTAAAAAAAAATCGGTGTTGTACTCCGAAATCTGTCTGTTTTGACGTGGAATGGCCCGGGGGATACACGCAGGCATCTCAACTCCAAAACAATGCGCGCACAAAACTCAGGTTCTTTCAATTGATAAAAAAAAGAACAATATTATCTTACCCTCCCCTGCGCTCTGGGCTTCCCCTCGACGTGCGGCCGAGATGTTAGGTGCAGAATCTGTTCGGAGTTCCGCCGAAGAGTGGGGGCAATTCCCCTTCTTCCCCTTCCCCGCGGAACCCCGACCCCCTCGCCACCCTGTCGTTGAATCCCCTTAACCTATCTACTATTGGGAAAACCGTAAAGTCCCTTTGGCCCTGCTGATGCATTTTTTTTTTAATAATAGCTTAAATCCAGTTTACTCTCAAGTATTCATAAAAGCTCGCCATAATACATCGTCCGTATTGAGTAAACGACCCAGCGTTGCCAACTCCGCCATTTTGAATATACTACGCTGTACAGTGATGTCAGTGATGCCAGCATCAAGCTACATTTTCGTTGCTAAAAGCTTGATTCTGGCATCACTGACATCACTGTAGAGTGATGTAGTATAATCAAAATGGCGGAGTTGGCAACGCTGAAATTACCATGTAAGAATAACAAAGTTCCTTTGCATAGCCATTATTGATGCATACCACTGAGTCTTCTATCACTCTCCTTATATTAGAATTCAGGAAACATTCTGTAATATATATAATACAAAGAATCTATCTCTTTTAAAGTAAATAATTATATATTTTTATATGACATACGAAATACTTATCTATATTTGTTCCTCATAACTTGCGCGTATAATTATATTACAGATAATTACTTCTACAGTTTATTCCTAACACTAACCTCTTTACCGGCAATAACTTTTTAGGTAAATGTAAAAACTTATGAAAATAAATATAATAAAATTCCTCATTTCTGTGTTAACTTTAATTATACTTTTCAACGCAAAGGTGTGCCTTATTCGGATTTCAAGTCATATTCACATTTATTCTAGATGGCCATGCGCCATCGCTATTTTGGCCTTGATATTTTCCGGGCAAAATAGCTACTACCATATTTTTATTCTATTAGAAGTAGGAATGTTGGAGGGAGGTTAAATGGGCAAAACTTTAATGCCGGTTACTTGATTTATGATCTTTTTATTTTACAAAGAAAGACATTTTATGGTGGTAGCTTAATTCACTAATGTCAACGTCTAACACTAGTTTTTTAAAAGTTTGGTAAAGAATCATTTTTAAGTCATATTCAATTTTAATTCTAAATTTATAAACAGTATAATGATTCTTATATTTCTTGAATTCTTTGCTTACATCTTCATATTGCTCTATATGCAGCTAATTAAAATGTTAAATGTCAATCTCTTTTTTTTTATAGAAAGTATTAAAGTATACGATGGTAACAACTCTCTGAGGCGCCGTATCTTTCGAATAATCACTGTACATCGACATGCTACGATTGAACAATTACTGACTTCCTCACTACGAGCATTTCACATTACACAAAATTCAAGTAAGTATATTATAAACTGAGTTACGAATGATTGTATTTCACAGATATTACTGAAACGAGAGAGACCCATTAAATATATAGTCTACGTTATGTAATACATTGATTTCAAGGGTCCCTGGTTTTAAATAAGTGTTGTGAATATGATCATAAAACTGCTGATATTTTTTTTCTTCATCTTCGTATTCACATTTTGTTCCTATTTTATAGGTAATTTTTACTTAACTGACCTTTATGCTACAATTGAAACTGAACTATGCAATCCATCACCTGTTTTAAGTTTAACCTGCAGAGATGGCAAACGACCAGCAGTCTTCTTACGATTTAAGTAAGTTTAAATGATTTACTTTCAACTGTTTACTTTAATTTGAACCGTACATACTCTAATATGTGGTCAAAGTGATCTATTGAGCAATGGAAAATTTAACTGCAAAATATCTCTTCTACAATTATAAAAATATTGACTTCTTAACACATTACGGCCGAAGACGATTGATTTTAGACTGATTTTTTTGCTGAATTTCAGATATTTAAAGAAGTAATAATTGGGTCCATGGTATGATTATTTATGTTTTTAGGTGTGTTGAATCAGAATTCAGGCTCCAAATTCATAAATATTGACTACCTAATTCAATACGGCGGTTTGTTTGCAAAAAAATGTCAAAAATTTTATTATTTTCAAAGTTTATGATTTTTTTACAGGCATAAAACGTATAAATATATGGATGTTTGATCAACCATCGGTAAACAAATTTCCTGATGTTTAAAGGTGAATGTTTACGTACATACTTTATTTACCAAAATGGCCGATAAATTGCAAAATGTCAAAAAATTGAATTCTTTCTTCATTAATTTTTTCCATAAGAACTAAAGGCTCAATTAAAATTTGTTCGAGAAAAAAATGTTTTAGAATTAACTGGGGAACTCTCTTTAATTTTTAAAGATTTTTTGGACACTGTTTCGTGATAGAAATCAATTTATTTATTTTACAAAATATTACAGGTTTGATATGGCCAAATATACGGAGTTAATAATTGTTGAGTACATTATGGCACGCAAGCAATAATCCAAAGATACGGCACCAAGCAATGCTTACGCACCGTGCTTTATATTTAAAGCGCCAAAAAAGATTTGTACTCAAGTTTCTCTTGAGCGCATGGGAATCATCATCTGCTATTGATATTGCACTGAGCTGACTTCAATATCTTGAGCTTTAAGGAAAAAGAAATTATAACGCGCGGAAAGGAATTCCGGGTTAAAATAAGTACTAAACACACGGCCAAAATCCAAGGGCACAACCTTTATTTATCACTAAACAAAAATCTCGGGGGGAGAGGCCTCCCGCGATGTCCTGGCACACTTATTATACGCGCACAATGATTTCATTAACACTACTCAAGGGAAAACTAGGGAAAAGCAAAAATGGGAAGGGAATGGGGCAAGGAAAATTCTCCAGCGGCCCCGACGATGACGTCCGGCGATCCCACGACGTCCGCCCCAGAAAACTCCACAAAACTTTGTAATAATGATGGCTGGGGCCTGCGATATTGAAATTCGGCGTATTTCAATATTCCCAGCGACGACCCTGCTCTCTATTAAATCCACGTACTGATGCTCCAAGAGTAGAACAAGGTGTAGTCCGAATTGACATTTATTCCATTGTTCTATCAATTATTCCCCTCATTCCGGGGTGTCAATTCGGCATAGTTGCGATCGGGACCCAGGGACCAATCATTGATTAGGTATGGATCCGCGATCCATAATCCTCGCCGTTCCGGCTAATTACTCCTATGCTTCATAGGCTATCTGGCTGGCTAGCTCCTGCGCGAGAATCCTGCGTGATCGTCCTTAGCAGCAGACGACACCATGACTTCGTGGTTAGGCAGCGGGGCGATGCGGTGCGGGGTCGGCGACGATGGGTCGGTCGTGGCGCGGGCAGGGGAGAACGCAGCTAGGCGCGCGAGGCGTCAGCGCGGTAAGGAGAGGGGACGGGACTCGCGGCTAGGCGCTCGCGGCGCGAAACGCGGTAAGGGGAATAGGGGGCTACGCTGCTAGGCGCTTGCGGCGCGAAGCGCGGTAAGGGGAAGGATAAAGCGACGCGTAAACATACGCGGACGGGACAATGGGTGCGAGGGAGATAGACTTATGTGGATCGGGTATGGGCTAGAAAAGGATAGAAGGACAACAGTTTTCAAGCTCTTGTTAGAGCAGGGAAATCGGTCTTATAAGCTACTAATAAAATTTATCATTGGGAATATAATATTTAATCCTAAATAACGTACAACCTACTAACATTCGCTCGATCCTCAATCATACCATTTCCTAAAAACATTTACTCTCCTTCCGTGGATGGCAATTACAATATCCCTTAGGCGGGTAACTACATTACCATCACCCGGGAGGTTCATCTATACTCACTCACAAGCATACTCCAGGGGACGGGAGGCACTAAGGGGGAGACCTGAGAAGAACTAAAAAATGTGTACATTTCTGTAACGTGATTCCACCACGTTACAAAATATACGAAAAAAAACTTATTTATTACTACATGCAAATTTTCATGTAGGTAGGACGAAGACGCCGGTGATACCGCTCTCTCTCTCTCTCTCTCTCTCTCGCTCGAGACGTAACGTTAGCTCCTAAACAGCGCGAGTGGTGTCTCTCTATTTAATTATCTTCTTATTTATTCTTTGTTATTTATTAACTTATTTACTATTCTATTCACGTTGTCCATTTTTATCTATCTATTTATTTATTTATAATCTATTTTGTCCGTGCAGGTATTCATTTTTCTATTTAATTATTTATTATTCAATTCATTTATTTATTCTATTTATTCGAGAAATCTATCAGGGAGAGACCCTTCTTCGGACAACACATTAATAGAGAATCCGACTTACTTGAGAATATTGAGATAGCGACTTACGCGACTTGCATTTTAAAATTACCCTAGCGGTTTGCCCCTAATCGTGCAGTCCTCAGCACCTTAGCTTTCCTCCGTTTTCCTCCAAAAATGTACTTTTCGCGCACAGATACACCCAGTACATAGGCGACTTTCGGGGAACGGCAGTTTACACGCAAGATTGAAGAAAAGGAAGTAAAAGTAGGTGTGGGTTTTATCCCTTTGCAACTTGAACAAATTCAGTACTACACGGAAAGAAATTTAGGTTAGCTTTTCCTCAAAGTAAGGAGAGCGGCGCTACTATCGCTGCGGTAGAGCGGCTCCCCGCGTTCGGGTGAACAGTTCTCCCAAAATCAAGTCGAGCTGCTGTCATGCATCCGTAGGCGCGCTGCTGCCCCGCGCATTAGAAGAACTGACGTTCAGAAATTCTTGCTTAATAAAACTCTTATACATAGTAATAATTTTAAAAAATCTTGGATAAAAAATTATTTTATTAATTTTAAAGCAAAATACATGATTAAAGGCCATATTTTGTACAAATATAAATTGTATTTTTTTTCCTAATACATAAAACGGGCATTATATCCGGTAATTGTTTGAAATTATATAATTTTAATTTCTTCGGTTGATTAGTTACAATATAACTATGAACATGCTCATCAAATGTGATTTCATCATACGTTTCCACTAATATAAATATTTCATTTTTCAATTCTATAATTTTTTTTATACATCCAAATTCTTTTTCAATATTATCCATATTTATTACAATAAAATAACCAATCGCAAGAAAAACGCCACGAATTTCTATTGTCGTAAAATATTTAGCTTGTTCTAATTCGTCAACTGCAAAATATGATTTCAAATCAATGTCACGTAAGTTGTCGTCTGGAGATCCTAAAGTGAAAGTACTAGAAAATTTTAAACTATTAATTGTTTGACACATTAGAAAAATTTGTTTTGTCGTTATAGTTTTAAGTACATTTTTATGGCAGCATGTTGATTGAAATACTGATTTAATTTTTGTATGACGAGATTCAAATCTCATACTTGAAAAATGAATAAATGGACCATTTTCGAGTAAAATTCTGGGGTAGTGAGTGAGAAAGTGAAACTTCGGCTTCAACGCTCCAAAAAGATCAAAGTATAACTTATTTAGATTCATTATCAAGGTTTGAAGAACTTTAGCATCTGATTAAATGATTCTCGGTGAGGTGACTATATCAATAATTTGTCGCAAGTATTTATACAAAAGCCAACATTGATTGTCGCATGGGATTAAATCTCCAATTATTATTCCAAAATAACGAACAAAACATAACATTTCGGCTGCAGACATTTTCAAGTCAGGTTTATTTTTTAATCTGTTTAAAACTATTAAAGGTGGTTTGTTCGAGTTTTCCGTTGGTCCAAAATCAAAATTTTTTAATCTTTCATTGAGAACCTCTATAGTAAAGTATTGATAATTAAAAATAAATGATGATATAACAGAGTTCATAGTATATAAACATACGCCCTCGAATACATCGTGCATGACATCGACGGAAACGTTATTAAATATATCGAAGTTGTCAATGTCATGAAATGTACAAGGCTCCTTTATTCCAGTTTTAGATGAATCATTAATTACTAAATCTAATTGATAGTTTTCTTTAGTTCTTAATAGGCTATTGACTTCCACTGTAAATTTTGCTGCTTCTTCTGAAGACATTTTGCATATGCGACAAAAATAATGAGCCATGAAAGATTCGACAAACCCATATATCGAATTTAATCCTGCGTTATCCCCTAGTATAAGTACCAGCTGAAATTTCACTTTGCGTTCAATGCCCTCAACTGTAACAACAATACCTTCTTTCTGTAGAAAGTTTATTTCTTCAATCAACTTTTGAAATACTATTTTATTGCTGCTTTCTTTTTTATCGTTAGTATGGAATATTGTAGAAAAGAGTATGGAATTGAGCTTAGAAGCAAAACATGGTGGAAGACACGCAATCGAGGCATACACTATTCCGAATTTATTCACTCCAGCATGACTACCCATCCCATTTCCTACTTCTAAGTCATCAAAAAACAAATAAAGAGGTAAAATAATTTCATCGCAACATTTTTTTGCATATCTATTTAACCATAAATTGCCCTGAATAATATTACTGATTATAATTTTTTCCTCTTGTAGTTTTTTCATATATGCAAGTATGTCTAATAATAAACCTGGAACTTGCAGTAAAGATTGTAGAGTATCACGCAAAGGAACATAATAACCGTATATGAAATTAAAGACTATTAGTTTTGGTTTACCATCGACTATTTGTTGAACAAATTTTCTGCCGATTTCATATTTCTTATAATCAGTATATCCGTATTCAGTCTTGAGTAATTTTAGTCGTTTATGCTCAGAACGAATACTGTTTAGGAAAGTTTTATGTTCATCCATACATTTGTGTATGCGATTTAACGTTTCAACCGATACCTTTTCTGACTTTAATATATTTATTATTTCCTGTTCGATTGACGGTACAAATTCAATATGAAAAAAATTATGCAAGAAGTCTACAACATCCTGCACTAGTTTCTTAGGATAATTTGAATCACCGTATAAATTTAAGAGAAACGCCATTACGTAGTTTAATAAACATCGCGAATCCATATTTAAAAAAATATAAAATTGAAATTCTTTTAACAAAGATTGTAACTATAAAAAAGTTAGTAGTTATTTAAAAATAGTGACTATTCAATATTTTGTTTTTAAATTAAATAGAACTAGCATACAACAATAACGCAAGATTACATAAATTAAAATATAAATCACAGAAATTTGAACGTTTAAGATTTTAAGTTAAAGTTTTGTCGCTTTTCCTATTAGCAATTTTTTACAATATCAGACACAAATTTAGAAACAGCCGCATAAGCTTTAGGTGGAGCAATGTTATAAACCAACTTTTTTAAAACAAACCAAACGTAATCGCATACGTACGGCGATAGATGTAAAGTTTCCAAACACTTAAAACATGCGTCTACTGCGGTCGATATATTCTCATATGGATATGTCTGCGAATTTAAAACTACGAAAATTTGGGAAATACTGTCTATATGCCCACATATTATTATGTAGGGATGTATAGATTGTTTATATTTTATCAACCAAGCTTCAAGTTTCTCTTTTTCAGTCTGTAAAAGCGCAGGATCCTAAAAAAATATTATTATAAGTAAATTGTATAAAATATTGTACATTATATAAACATGTATAAATACTTTAACGTGTAATATGAAACTCTTAGAAATCTCTTGCTTGCTTGCTGTTACGGGTTCCTCATTTTTCAATTTAAATGACTTGCTCACTGTAATTGCCACTGGTAAGGCTAGTAATGCAAGTATATCCTTATAGTTACCTAAAAAAGAACCGATTATAGTAATTTGATTTTAATTGATCACATTATTGTTTCTATTATTATTATTTTTGCTGTTAACTGACCATTTTTGATAAAGTGATTATTTATTGCTCGGAATTGTTTAATATCTTTGATCTTTGATTTGCTACAAAAGTTTAAGATTTCTTGAGAATAAAGTGGCCAAGTTTGTGCGAACGAAGGAAACTGTGCAGTCGTGACAGTGGTATTTGCTGAAACTGCTTTATCTTGTATAAGATCTTCAATCAAACATTTAAAATCTGATTCAAGCAACGCTATTCCAAGACAAACTTTCAGGCACGGAAAACTGTTAAAATAAATGTCGATTGATTCTTTTTTCTTTTTCAGAGAAATCAGTACATTTCTTCTTTCAACAAAGGTTTTTTCCCATGCAGTAATGATTTCACTTGAAGATTGCGCTGCATCTGTATTTGTCAAATTATTAATTTGTTTTTCATTTAAAAGGACTGATATGTCTTCTGAATTTTCTTCAGTAGTAGTAGATTTATCGTGTAAAATATCTGCGTCTCTAAGAAGTTTCCTAATGTACTTGTAATTATTGTATAAACAACCACGTGGAGACGTTGCTTCATTATTTTCAGTCTTATGGCTGGACACATACCATAAATCTTTGTCTTCTGAAGGGAATAACTCGATAATCTGATCTCTGATAGCTATGAACCGTTCATTATTTACTTTGTAAGTTTTATCATTTTCTTGTTATAATTTTTTTATTACTAAACTACTTAATCGAGTTTTTAAAAGTTCTTTAGTCTTCTTATATACACCTAAAATTATTTTCCCTTCAAAGTCATTCTCAAGAAAATTGAACAAATCATTTTTTTTATACATAAAATCTTGTGTAACTGTAACAAATAATTAGGTTTATAATTGTAGATATATAAATGAGCAAAATGAGATAAAATTATAATATTAAGCAACTACGCGATACGCATTCACAGATTTCTCATGTAGATACGTAAGTGATTATATTACACACCTGTAGTATCTACAAGTGTGCTTTCGTTATTAGTAGATAAATTCAATGATTGATCTAGCACGACCACATGCATACTTTCATCTGCAACAATCACTTCGTTACTCTCAGCTAAGCAAACAACACCGTTGCTATTAATATAAGCATCCGACAACTCGTTTTCAATCGTACTCTCTTCCATAACAATTTCCATACTTTCTATGGAGTCTACATTTATTGCTTTCATACTTAAATCCATGATTACATGCAAAACAATTTTTTTCTATCCCTGTGAAAATAATATTTATGAAAGCGAATACGTGCTATACATATATTAATGTACATATACGTATCAAGAATTGTACGAAAGCGTAAACAACACTGCATGCATCATAACGAGACGAGTATAAATGAGTGATACGTGCAATACCGAAGTTTAAGGTTAAGCTATGTCAAGGTTATACTTACGTTTTTATTACGTCTTCCTGCAGAATGTGCTTAATTACAGAATGTAATCGACGGCTCTGATCAAATAATTCGACCAAGTAACAGCAACTCAAAACAATTTTAATAAATAAGCAACAAAGCCATCGTCGAAGCACGTGCCGTCAGTTCGCGAGATTTTACGGAGAGCTGCGGTCTCGAGTTTCTGGGAGAGCAGCTGCCCTCTGTCAGGAGAACTACTCACCCGACGAGCAAGCGAGCAGCTCGCCGTACGTTTTCAGTTGTTATGGCGAGCAGTTCACCCAAATTTCTTTCCGTGTATGTAATCCGGACGGATGTAGAAAAGAGAGTATCTAATTCCACAGGTGTGTCAATCATCCTGGGCCTTGATTTTTCGATGGAGGGGAACTTCTTCGTCGAGTCTCCCCTTTCCCTCATGACATGAATAGTTCTTTACACGGATCTATCTCGTGCTTTGTATACGAGATAAAACTGTGCTCAAGTACCTGGTGTTTTGGAGATGCTGTGTCGTTAATGCGCTTATGTGTGTTACGGTGTGAATCATCCGTCACACACCCCACACTCATCTAAAGCCGTAGGAATAAACCCCACAATATATACAAGTATATATTAATGACTCTAGGAAGCGGAAGCGGCGACAGATGACTCCACGGGTCTCATGTTGACTTTTTTTAGGTTGCGGATTTTTAAGACGTAACAAGACATTTCGAATATGTTAATTGTACAAATTTTCAACAAATCAAAAATTATTTCCAAAGAAAATTTAATAATTTGAGAGTACCTATGAATCAATTCTAAGACATTATTATTGTTAGATAGTTTTGATCAAACTCTGTAGTTTTCGAGAAAAATTTTATTTTAATTTTAACTGAATGTATTTTTAAAAGTGTAGACATAAATTTTAATAATTGTTTTTACGAAAACTATAGAGTTTGATCTAAACTGTCTAAGAATAAAAATATCTTAGAATGGATTGAAAGATACTCTCGAATTTTTTCAGTATTTTTAGAGATAATTTAAACAATTTTTAAAAATTGTAAAATTAAAATATTCATGTAGTCTCCAAACAATCTTAACAAATTTAAGAGAATTCCCCAATCAATTCTAAGGCCTTTTTATTCTCGAACTATTTGTATTTTAGCCTTTAGTTCTTATGAAAGAACTTAATGAATAAAGAATTCAATTTTTTGACTTTTTTGCATTTTATTGGCCATTTTGGCAAATAAAGTATGTACGTCAAAATTTACCTTTAAACATCAGGATATTTGTGCACCGATGGTTGATCAAACATCCATATATTTATACGTTTTATGCCTGAAAAAAATCGTAAACTTTGAAAATTACATAATTTTTGACATTATTTTTGCAAACAAACCGCCTTATTGAATTTGGTAGTCAAGATTTATGGATTTTGTGCCTCGATTCTGATTCAATACACCCAAGACATAAACAATCATACTTTAGGCCCAGTTACTATTTCGTTTAATGTCTAAAATTCAGCTACAAAACATAGTCTAAAATCGACCGTCTTCGGCCTTAATATGTTCAAATGGTAGATTTTCCTTTAAATTAATTCAGCTACTCGAAACCTATGAGGAAGCTTGATAATGTTCCAGAAAAAGACAGACATATCAACCATTTCTTTTTGCATTAATAATGGCATCTACTGTGTCGTTATCACTCCCGAATACCTCAAACCCACCCACAAAAATTTTGCTAATTAATGTCCCTGGCCTTTTAACACTGCTGACGGGTGCAGAGTTAACTCGTCTTTTCATGTACATATATACGTTGTACAGTTGCCGGTCAATAAGGTGTTAAGGTAGTAGCGCAATCGTACAGTATAAATTATATTTAACTGAATAAGAAGTCTTTTTGAAACAAAACTGAACTTTACGATTATTTATTACTAATGTTACACAAGCTACATATATTTTATTCATTACGATTTGACATATAGAAGCCAAGAAAAGTGGCTAAAGCTGAAAGCATGCAACTATACAGTATATGAGCAATTCTACCAATTCGGGAACTGGTTTACCGACGCACATCCCGGATTTTTTTGATATTCTCAGATCTTGTACTCTTTATCGAAAAATGATTCTCTAATTTTTTTTTCAGCATTTTTTATCCATTATTTACGACATGGTTATATTGGAAAGTTTTTGTTTTTAAGTACGTCTTATCGTTTAATTTATTTTCTATACTTTTTCAAATAACTTAATAAATTTTTTTCACAAATGATTTCCATGTAAAAAAACTCACCTTTCCAGTGGAATAATTGTTCTCCTAGTAACATCACTTTATACCGAAAAAATTAACGTTTAAAATATAAAAATCAATTTTTCAAGAAATGCTTTTTTTTCTTTTAGTATTATTTTCATAAAGTTGAGAAAATTTCACATGGAACCTGTAACTTTCAAAATGGGATTCCTATTAAAACTCGTCGAATCGATAATAATAAAAAAACAAACAAATAATGAATAGTTTACCGTAAGTATTACGGATTATCTCGATTCTTAGAGACTTTTTTCCACTTACGACATTAGAGCCTGTAATATTTATTCTAAATGACTTAATTTTATTACTGTAAGTGCCGGTGTCTTTGCGTAAAAATCGGGATTACGTAGGAGTACCAGTTTCAATTTTTTTAATTGCAGTAATAGCTCCCCCAATATGTTTTTTCTACTCTGTATATCATTTTTTATTTTTAAATCAACTTCAAACCTAAAAATTGTAAACGTTAATTTTTCCAAATACGAGTATATTTAGGGTTGGGGAACAAAAAATTTGGGTTGGTACTCCTACGTAATCTCGACTTTTACGCTAAGACACCGGCACTTACAGTAATAAAATTAAGTCATTTCGAATAAATATTATAGGCTCTAGTGTCATTTTTGGAGAAAAAGTCCCTAAGAATCGAGATAGTCCATAATACTTGCGGTAAACTATTTATTATTCTTTTTTTTTATTATTATCGATTCGACGAGTTTTAATAGGAATCCCATCTTGAAAGTTACAGGTTCCATGTGAAATTTTCTCAACATTACGAAAAAAATACGCATTTCCTGAAAAATTGATTTTTATACTTTAAACGTTAATTTCTTCGGTATAAAGTGATGTTACTAGAAGAACAATTATTCCACTGGAAAGGTGAGATTTTTTCATGGAAATCATGTGTGAAAAAAATGTATTAAATTATTTGAAAAAGCATAGAACATAAATTAAGAGATAGGACGTACTTAAAATCAAAAACTTTCCAATATAACCACATCGTAAATAATGGATAAAAAATTCTGGAAAAAATTAGAGAATCATTTTTCAATAAAGAGTACAAGATTTGAGAATATCAAAAAAATCTGGGATGTGCGTCGGTAAACCAGTTCCCGAATTGGTGGAATTGCTCATATACATATTTTCAGCTTTAGCCACTTTTCTCGTCTTCTATAAGTCACATCATTTTAAATAAAATATGCATAACTTGTAAGATTAATAACGAATAATGGTAAAGTCCAGACTTTACCAAAAAGGTTTTTGTTCAGTCAAAAATAACGTATACCTGTATGATTGCGATACTACTTCAGACTACTAGGAGCGTTAGTAATCGATATTGTTGTTGTTTGTTTGCTTTAGACGAGAGTGGTGACGAAACATTAGATGACCCTACGAATGCGAACAGGAATGATTGAAACTTCTGGCTTACTCTAGCATATTATCAAGCTTACTCATCGGTTTCGGAAAGCTGAAATAATTTAAAAATAATATCTTCTACAATTTTAGAAAACTTACGGTGGTTCGAGCACCAATGAAATTTCTTTAGCATCATTTAATATTTAAAACCAACGTAACTTAGGCATGTAGGGATATTTTATTAAATTTTAGAATAATATTATCAATAATCTAAGTAAGAAGTACCCATTTTAAATTTACAGTATTAACCTATAGCATATGTTTGGCGGCCAACAATTTCTGAAGAGAATTATGATACCTCGCTTTGCAATGATTTTACAAAGTAATAATAACTAATAACATATGTTGAATTATAAGCAATTTTTTAATAACCAAAAATATCAAGAGACACGGTAGTATCTCGACGGCAAATACATATGTATATATATTTGTATGCAGTCGAGTCACTACGTTCTTTTATACAACAACATTGTTTGGCCAAACCTTTAAAATATTTTTTAATCATTTTATCTATACAGGGTGTATCAGTAGTGATGCTTTTAATTTTAACCAAATATTCTTGAGCATAAACTAAGTCGAAAACTCCTATACTATAAGGTCCGGAAAAGCATCATTGCTGAGATAAATCAATTTTAAACCGATAAATCAGGGCTTTGATTCAACGGAATAATTACTTTAATTTCACTTTCGTTGACGGTACTCCTTGAAAAAACAAAAGAAGTTTTTACTTTTCTGTTGACACGTATTGTCGTACACGCTGTGACGCTACTGTCTATCTCGAAGGATAGAGTAGAACGGGAGGGAGGAATGATCCCTCACCAATCGCGTTAGCGTCCCAATAGGCGACTTCCTACAAGAACCGAGCGCCTTCGGTGTAATATTAATAATACCCGAATATTTATTTTTACAGAGGGGTTCTAACCCTCGTACGCAAATTTAAGGGATGAGGTGCTAATAATGGTAACTCTCTGATTTCGGTTAAACTCTGTTTATTCTAAATTTCGTATCCAATATAGTACCTTACTCTATATAACACAATCTATTTACATTAACGCGATATCCCTAATGTGGGCGCGGCCTAAGTTGTGCGAACGCGGCTGAAGCCCCGATGACGTACTAGCTAGCCTCGCGCTCGAGCCACAAGTCAGCGTTCGCGACGCACTCCATTAAGTCGCGCGGTGCTCCGCGCGCCACCGGTGGATTCCGGAGCCAACTACTACCCGACGCTACTTGGATGAGTCCCTATTCTCGCGCGTGCGCGGCACTGGACTGTTATTCGCACTAACTGAGTTCCCGCGTACTCAATCTCAACCCGACCCGTATTGTTTGGTTTCTGAATCTAAAGTCACGAGTCCTCACGGAAATTATACTAAGTCCGCAGCCTTGAACCGACTCAATGGAACGATCACGTCAACCCTCAAACTGCCAACGAATTTAGGTAATCGCGAAACACTCTATTCATTCGCGCCTCTACACCCTATGATATTCGCTTATTTTAGGTCCGACGGAATGTTCACTCTGCTATGTTGCCTGCTTTCCCTTGACAGGTGAGCGAGGCCAGTGGTTCCTTATACAGGGTGTTTCACGTAAGGCGCCCCAGCTCGAAAAGAGGACTTAGAGCGCATCGTGGGGGCAGATGCATCTTATTGGCCGCGGTTGGAGAGAGAGTAAAAGAAAGAGGATAAGAGTTGACCAAAGATGATTGATGTGAGCGGGGAAGGGAGGGGCAGCGATACGCTAGGCGTATCGTCTAGTAAAGGATAGCTCTATCCTTCTCCACGTTAATCCTTCTCTCTCCCTCCGCGGCCAATTAGATGCATCTGCCCCCACCATGCCCTCTGAGTCCTCATTTCGAACTGGGGCGCCTTACGTGAAACACCCATATTGTAGTATTATAAAATAGTATACGTTATAAACTATGGGGTAATTTGTAATAAAAACTATTATTTTATAATTAAAAAAAAATCTTAATTTATTTATTCATTTTTTTTTTTGATAATATACAAAATATATTCAAAAATTACATTTTTCACAATCATTTTTTTATTATAATTTTTTATTTAAAATCTCTCTCTCAGGTACTAGACAATACACATTCTACGAAGATGTTTCCCCCTATCCTTAATCTTATTGTTAATAATTTTTTATTTTTTCATGAATTTTATGTGTAAAATTATAATTTATTATGTAATTTTTCTAACAATATTAGTTAGTGGACTGTATTCAACTATACGATCGTGTAAAATTAAACAATAAGCGCTAGTATTCAAAAGTATATCTTTTTTACATTCAAAATCTATTCTAATGTCAACAGTACCATTTTTAATGGATTCAACTTGACGTGAGCAATCAATGACAATTAAAGGCGCTATATTCTTAAATTTATTAAGAGTTAATAAATTATCCTCTTGTAATCCGTAATAAACAGATTTAAAATTTTGAATACATTAAATATAACAAACTAAAGTTATTTTTATCAAAATCTATGTTTAAGTTGTCGTAAGGATATGATTCAAAGTTAAGATAGAGACGAACGTTTGATATATTACAATGATCAAAAATATGTGATTGATTTGATATTTGATCTTTTCGATTTGTTTGTAATGCTAATATTATAAAACGTGGTTTTTCCAGTTGAGTAGATGCTTTCACAGCCCAAGTATGTTTGGTTGATGATTATAAAAGAGGATATTCATATAAATCCCAAGTTCGATAGTTTATAGTAATAACATTTCCATTTTCATCAAAACGTAGAATTGCTAATTTATTCATTTCCACCAATGTAATATGCGGTATTTTCCATTGAATTTTAGTTAATTCAATCGATGCGTTAACTTTGGGTTTATCATACCCAGAAAAGAGAGAATTCAAATCGTTTCGAGATCGAATTAGTATTAATTCGTGTCGGGCATTTATTACAATAAGAATGTAATCTTCGCAAAATCCCAATAACATTCGTAATGGTACACAAAAATTAAAAAATAATTTTTTATCACTCGTTGTATATTTTAAAGCATCATGAAACCAACCTGCATTTTCTATATAAATTTTATTAATACTGCAAACTGATAGATAATTTTTAATAGATGTTGTAATCCCAACATTTCTACATTGATCTATTTCAACACCATCCATTTCATATCTAATCTCATCAAAGAGATGTTGAAAGAGCAATCTATTTAAGTACAAGGTCTATCGAGTAGATGGCGTGAGCGGCTTCTTCTTTCTTGACAGAGGAGACCTCTAGCGTAAAAGTATTACTCAAGAAGACAAAACGGTACGAGTAATTATCAGTCCGATAAAACTGTTCGGTTCCTAATTTTGTGAACATTCAACATATAATAAAGATTTCTTTTCTATTTACTTTCTACGAGTTACTCAGTTATTTATTTATTTGAACAGGTTATGGGCCCAGGGCTTGTAACAAAGAAGGTTAAGTAGTTGAAATCTTTTGGAAAGAAGTGTTGTGGAAATCTGAAAAGTGAAGAACCAAGAAAGATGGCGGACACGGTTGAAAAGTATAGAATACCTTTGTTCGACGGAACGAATTTTCCAAACTGGAAATTTCGGTTAGAGACACTTTTAACAGAGCTGGAATTAGTAGAGCTAGTGGATGAACCGTTTACAGAGCGCGTAATATTCTTAGCTGAGGATACGAACGCTGAAAAGAAAGTCAAGGAAAAGCTACTCGAATCGTGGGCAAAGAAGGACAGAAAATGTCGCTCACAGATAATCCAACGGATCGCGGATAGCCATCTCGAATATGTGAAAGATAAACAAACTTCGTACGAAATATGGCATTCGCTCTCGACAACATTTGAGCGGAAGGGCATTGTCGGTCAATTGTTAATACGGAAAAGGTTATTAACGATGAAATTCAATGCGACAAAAGAATCATTGGCAAGCCATTTTCTTACATTCGATAAGACGATTCGAGAGTTGAAGTCGACGGGAGCAACGCTAGAAGAAACTGATGTTGTGTGTCACCTATTACTAACGATGCCTAATGAATACGATAACGTTGTGACCGCTATTGAGACATTGAATGTTGATAATATAAATCTGAGTTTTGTTAAAACTCGTTTATTAGATGAAGAGGCAAAACGCTTTGATAGTGGAAAGAAAATTAAGAACGTTATGGAATCGTCAAACGTATTCACGGCACAGTCAAATAATAAAAGTGGAAAGGGCAACAAAAGTGAAAAATTTAAGTTCACGTGTTATAATTGTGGAAAGATAGGACATATGCGCAAGGATTGTAGAAAGCTATCAGGCAGTAAGCAAAGTACGTCGGCTAACTACACATCAAAGGACAAATGTAACGACGAAGCAGCGTTTTGTTTTTCGGCGAGTGTTGATAGAGATAAACATAATGAACTAAGTTTCTATCTCGATTCCGGCGCCACGGAACATATGGTAGCTGAATGTATTGGCTTGAAGAATAAAAAGAAATTAGAATATCCTATAAAAATAAAAGTAGCCAAGTCAGGAACAATTTTAGAAGCACATTTTATCGGAGAGCTCATGGTCATTAGTGAAGTGAACGGTAAGCAGAGGTTAATAACAATAAAAGATGTTCTCTCACTGAAGGGATTGGAACATAACCTTTTATCAGTTAGAAAGCTGGAATCCAATGGTTTGAAAGTCATTTTTGAAAATAAGGTGGGGACAATTGTAAAAGGTCAAGACCCACTTGCAATCGCACCGCTTGATGAGAAAGTTAATCTCTATAGGTTGAATTTTGAAGAGATAAGTGCGTTTGCAAATGTATGTACAACTAGTGACACTATTAATATTTGGCATAAAAGATTGGGTCATCTAAACTTTGAAAACATCAAAAGGCTTAGTCAAATGGATCTAGATATAAATCTGAGTAATAGTGAAGTTGCGAGTACGTGTGAAACGTGCATCGAAGGCAAGCAGACGAAAAAGCCACATAAGGAAACTCGGAAAAGAGCGACACGGCCGTTACAGCTCATACACAGCGATGTCTTTGGACAAGTAAGTCCGGTGTCCTATGACGGAAAGCGATATGTAGTATCGTTTGTTGATGACTATACACACTTTACTGCAACCTACTTAATGGAAGCTAAATCGGAAACTTTTCATTACTTCAAAGAGTTTGAAGCAATGGCAACCGCGCATTTCGGAACAAAAATTAGTCGATTTCGCTGCGACAATGGTGGTGAATATATTTCAACAGAAATGCGTGAACACTTCAAGAACAATGGAATACAGTTTGAATATACAATACGATATACGCCTCAGCAAAATGGAGTCTCTGAACGTATGAATCGTAGCATATTAGAAAGAGCTCGTTGTATGCTGTTGGGAAGTAAAGTAAATAAGATATTCTGGTCGGAAGCCGTTCGCACAGCTGTATATGTAATTAACAGAAGCCCTACAGTAGCACTTGATAACGGAGAGGTGCCTGCATCTTTATGGTATGGAGAAATACCAAAGTACAAAAAGCTGAAAGTATTTGGCTGTGCAGCGTATCTTAAAATACCAAAAGAATTAGTAGGTGGAAAGTTTGAGTCTCGAACTGAAAAGTGCATAATGATGGGCTATTGTGCGAATGGATACCGATTATGGAGTATTAATGGAAATAAAATAGTGCTTGGAAGAGATGTGCACTTTGAAGAAAATAAGTTTGAGTTTGAGTCATCCAACAGTGATGATTGGCTTTCAAGTGATGTACATGAGGAGATGGATATACCTGAAGAAAGTGCAATAAAAAAGGGAGAGGGCGAAACAGACACTGAAGGAGAAATGCCAGTTAAAACAAATCAAGATACATATCCGGAAATTCCACTTCGCAGGAGCACTCGACAAAAAGTAAAATTGAAGTACTTGGAAGACCATGCTGTTATGGCTTTGAATGCTGAAACATACGTCGAAGATGTACCTGAAACTATGGAGGAAGTACAGAAGAGCGAAAACAAGGCGGAATGGATGGAAGCACTCAACAAGGAGTTGGATTCATTGAAAAGTAATAACACATGGACACTTGTGAATGCGCCGCCAAATGTTAATGTAATCGGTTGTAAATGGATTTTTAAATTAAAACGTGATTCTAGTGGTAATATAAGTAAGTATAAGGCTAGACTAGTTGCGAAAGGGTGTGCTCAAAGTAAGGGCTACGATTACGGTGAAACATACGCACCGGTCGCACGTCTATCGACCTTGAGAGTCTTGCTGGCGGAAATAGTAGAAAATGATCTACTTGCTCATCAGCTCGATGTTGAAAATGCATTCTTGCATGGAAACCTGCATGAGACTATATACATGAGAGTACCCCCGGGAATAAAAACGAGAGGAAATCAAGTTTGCAAAATAAATAAAGCCCTATACGGGCTCAAGCAGGCTCCCAGAGAATGGAATTTCATGTTCGATAATTATGTCAGTAGCTTGAAATTTGTAAAGTCAGATGCAGATAAATGTCTCTACATTGGTAAAAAGGAAAATGACGGTATGTTTTTACTGTTGTACGTGGATGACATAATTTTAGTTAGTAAGGATAAAGTTAGACTTATAAATGTAAAAGAGAAATTGAAAAGCAAATTTAAAATGAGAGATATGGGGGAACTGAGTACTTTCTTAGGCATAGACATTAACAGAACTAGCAAGGGCCTGTTTTTGAGTCAAAAGAATTATCTAGAACAGTTACTCAAGCGATTTGATATGTACGATTGTAAACCCGTAAAGACACCAATTGAAGTTAGAGTCAACGACCTTGAAAGTGATGAGGAAAATTTAACGAATGAACCTTATAAAGAACTAGTAGGCTGCTTGCTGTATGTAACACAAACAACTAGACCGGACCTATGTTTCGCGGTTAATCACTTTAGCAGGTTCCAAAGCGATCCGAAAATTGCACACTGGAAAGGTCTAAAGCGGATTTTGCGCTACATCAAAGGTACAGTCTCTCTGGGGTTGCATTTCTGTAAAAATGGAAGCTCAACATTGGTCGGATATGCTGATGCAGATTGGGGTAGTGGAAGTGATCGTAAATCTACTTCCGGCTATGTCTTTCATCTTAATAATAATTTAATTAGTTGGGGAACAAAGCGTCAAGCTACAGTAGCACTGTCATCTACTGAAGCAGAGTATGTTGCATTGGCACATGCAGCAACTGAATTTCTGTGGTTGAAAAGTCTTCTGTCAAATTTTAAAGTACTGTTGTGGTTCAATCGCTGATTCACGACAAACTCGAAATTCTTTTGTATAATAAAGTTTATTGACGTTTGATTTACAATGTTTCTTTTTATACAAATTGATAACCAGAGCTATGAGCTAGATAATTATAGTTTTAAGAGACAAAGGAATGCCTGGTTAAGTTTAAGAGATAAGAGGACTGAAGGTCCTAGGAGACTCGACTGGTTCCTTCTAGCTTTTGACTCGAACTGATTTTTGGGGCTGCACGTTTGGGGCTCCTACCCTCAAAGTGCAGCGTCAAACATCACCTTATATGGTAACATTTGCGGGTCCCAATGGTCAAATGCGTCATTGTTCTAGAACATTCGACTGCCGTCGAAGTGCATTTTGCCACGTGTCGGGACTTAGCCTTGGCGACTGTGTGAACGAGCTGCGTCTGGCGCTTCGTATTACATTTAGGAATTTGTCGCTTTTAGGAGTATCTCTCCTTTACAATGAGGCTATTGATATTTTAATATAATCATGATAGATTTAGAGTTATTAATTATATCTTTAAATGATAATAATATTAATAATATTAATTATATAGTGCTTATAATAGCAATGAGTTATGTATGTTTATTCTATGTACATAACACCCCTCCCCCCCTGGAAAAAGAGGGTAGGTGGTTAATAATCGGGTTCGTATTGAATGTTTGCCGCTTGCTCAGGTGTGACGATAATCATGTGCGTCGGGACAACGTTGTCTGTTGCTGGGGCGGCGACGTCATCTGTTACGATGGCATTGGATGCCAATGCCTGTATTGACCTGATTCTTGGCTTAGGTTTTGGTCTTCTGTGAAGATATCGCCAGATTATGTAAATGGTTAATCCTATGATGATTAACGTTGTAGTAGAATATGAGATGGCCATATGTTGATAGGTGTGGTGTTGTCCTAGGTTTTCGTTTTGTACATCCTTTTTCAGCTGTTTTAGCTGGATGCTGAGCGTGTTGAGGTCGTTGACCTTGTTCAAGATGTTATGCAGCCTGGGAATTTTGGTTGTGTTGATTGCTGCTACGTAGTTTTCAGGATCTATGGCTCTCAAAGAGAAATTATAGTGCGGGATATAGTTCTTATGTTTGTTGGGCTTGGAGGTTTGTACGGGTTCCAAAACAAAATCAGTAGCTGTTAGGATACAATTTTTATATAAATTAATTACTCCGGAGCCCATTAATTCTATATTATAAGTAGGTTTTTGTTTGCAGATTACTTCTACAATTTCTAATCGCGGTGTGGAGTATATCCACGAAGCTTGGTTTTTCATGGGAATTAGCATCGGTTGCACTAAATGTATAAGTTTATGCTCGCACGTATTTATATCTATGTATTTTAAGTATAATGCAATTTCGCATGGATTAATTGTCTTTATTTTGTTGGATGGTTTATCCGTTGGACAGAAATAATTATCTTTTATCGTGTAACATTTTCGTAGTTCGTCTTCGGTATATTCTGTGTATCGCTCAGCGATGCTATCTATCGCTATGTAATCTTTTCTTAAATCTATTATGGAGTGTAATGTTGTAGAATTCTGAATAGGGATTGGGATTGGATATATTTGTAAAAGATCGAATTCTTTGGGTGTTATTAGAGGTATATGGAGTACTACAATTAGTTTGTTTGTTTTGGTATAAATTGTGGGTTGCATTAGTTTGGAAATTAAATGGATGTTTAGTGTTTCTAATGGAAAAGGGAATTGCGTGCCAGGAGGGATGTGAGGAATCGCATCTTTAAGGTATTCGATAATTTTTGTGTATCGAATAATGTTCGGGTTTATTATTCCTTGGCTCGCCATTATCACGAAATTTAATAAGTGATCTGTGTCTATCATTAATTCTTCGGATGTAAGATTAATGTTATATAGAGCTTCTCGCTCGTCCGCTTGGGCTTCTAGATCACGTGCTGCTTTCATCAGCATTTTTTCGTTCGCATCTATTTTTTGTATCGTGTTATTATAGGTTTCTATGGTTTGGTCGATAATTTGTATTTGTTTTAGGAGTGCTAATCTGTTGGTTTCTACTGTTTGATCTAAATTTTGTAGATGTTTATTTATTTCTTCTTCGTCGTTACTGTCCATTATTCCGAATAAAATTTTTCCGATTGACCCTACTCCGTTTGCTAGTCCTCGTCTGTTTCTTTCTTGATGTAGCGTTACTTCATCTATTTCGTCTAGGATTTTTTCGGTTGTCTCTAATTTGTAGACGGTATCAATGACGGAGTGTTTACAGATTTTTTTTCCTTCTTGTGTGGAGCAAAGGGCGTGGTCGTATAGGAATTTGTTTAGTTGCGCGAGTCTTTGGCGGTATTCTACTATGTCGGTAGTTATCACTAATTTCCATTTCTCTTTATAAAAATTGACCGTGCCGAATTTTTCATAGAATAGTCCCGGTTGACCTTTGATGGGAATATTTTGGACTTGCTGGGAGCTTCTGTGGATCGTTATGACCATAAGGGTCAGCATGCACCTATAATAAAGGGTATGTTTGGTTAATTTTGGAATTTTAATATGTAAAATTTAAACAAGTTTTATTTCTACATGGGAGTTATTTTAGTCGGTCGCGAAGGTGCGTCTAGTTCGTAGACATTGGGTCAGCGTTTTTGCGTGAATTTGCGTGAAGTGGGGAATGCACTATATATTAGTGGTTCCCGTGCGGGGAATTTCATTTCGTCTTGATTCGACCGAAAAAGTTTCAAAGTTTCCCAGAGTTTATTGTGCAATGGCTGTCCAAGTGTACAAACGGAAAGACATGTACGACCGTGGAGAGATTGACGGCCAGGGGCGTCGCCTTTTCTTAAGGCTGGATAATGGTGAGTGTCTCTCTCTCTTTTTTTTTTTTTTTGTTTTTGTTTCTAATTAATTTTAATTTCGTTGTTTCTATCCTTTTTCTTTTGTTTATTTAGTCATAATTTTCAACGTGGGTGCGGTGCAGTTCCGGAGGATGTGCCGAAAGTCGGACCGCATCCAGAGGCATCACGAGTGGGACTATGACTGCCTGGAGGACAGCTTCTGGGTCGTCTTCGACTTGTTTGGAATAAGGTGGCTCCAGTACACCGGGGTGGAGCCCTACCGTGGTTGGGGGTACCCCAACCAGCAGGTTGAAGGGTGGACGGGTCCGCCGTTGGAGGAGAAGGACGTCCTCCGTTACCACGGTTTAATTTAGTTAAAAAAAAAAATTTGTATTCAAAATAAAATAAATGTTTATATATTTAAAAAAAATTGTTGTAACAATTGTGAGTGGAGACGTGTTGATTCTTTTGGTTTTGAATAAATTCCAATTTATTTAAAATGTGTTCGTTTAATTTTTATTTCTAGTACCTTTTCTCGCTAGTTAGGTTAAAAGATAGGTAAAGTGAGAAGGAAGGAGAGTAGAAAAATTAATAATAGTAATAATATGAAAGGGGAAAAATTATAAAAATACCATAGAAATGAGAATTATATACATATAAATATATATATTTTTTTTTTTTTTTTTTTTTTTTGCTTGAAGGAATTAAGTTTAGATTTGTAATTATAATAAAAAGTATTTTAGGGTTGATTATTCATAAAAATTATTATTATGGTTAGATAATTCTAGTGGTAGTAGCATATAGAATTGATTTTAATTTTAATAGTAATTATAAGAGTAAATTGTAGTAGGAAATTGATTAGGGTGATGGGAAAAAGAGTTAAGAGAGGATAGTGTATGTGAGTGTATGAGTCGGTAACTATACGTGATACGGCTTTAGCCTATTGACGTGGGTTACGATTTTCTTCTTACCTACTGCTAACTCATAATTTAACTCGCTTAGTTTAGCGGTTATGGTATAGGGACCGTCGTATAGGGGTTCCAGTTTCTTTGGTCTTCCAGCGCGAATCATTTCTCGCTTTAACAATACTTGGTCTCCTACTTCGTAATTTGATTCTTGAGTATTGTGATCATAATAGATCTTCGATTTTTCCTTTTCCCGTATTAATTGGTCCTTCATGACGTTACCTGTTGAGCGAATTCTTTCGCGAAGCTCGTTATAATAATCTTCAAATGTATACGTAGGTTGCGGCGGATATTTGAGCGTGGTCGGTAATTCAACCTCGCGTCCGAATAGCAGTGAAAAAGGCGTTCGGCCTGTAGCTGTGTGTGGCGTAGTGTTATAGGTGAACATGGCGTAGGGTAACCATTCGTCCCAGTTATCTAAATCTTCGTTGACAAAATTTTTTAAGTACGACGCCAATGTTCGGTGCGACCTTTCTAGCGCACCATTCGACTGTGGGTGGTATGCCGTGGTCTGTATTTTGTCAATTTTTAATAGCCTACAGACGTCCTTAAAGAGGTTACTTAGAAAGTTAGTGCCCTGGTCAGTTAAAACCTTTTGGGGTAGCCCGTAAGAAAAAATGATCCTTTCAACGAATAGTCGTGCCACAGTAGAGGCTGACTGGTCTTGAATTGGTAGGGCTATGCTGTACCTTGTGAAAAGGTCTTGGAAGGTTAAGGCGTACTTATTTCCTTGTTTGGTCGCAGGGTATGGTCCTATTATATCTAGGGCGACCTTTTCGAAGGGTTCTACTGGCGTGTCTGTTATCTGCATTGGTGCACGTTTCACGTTGCCTGTTTTATTGCGCTGGCACTTGTCACATTTTTTTATGTATTCTTCAATGTCCCTTTTCATATTTGGCCAAACGTGTCTAATTTTAATTCTTTGCAGAGTTCTATTTACGCCTTCATGTCCTCCGAAGGGAGTATCGTGATACTCGTAAAGGATTTGGTTTATCATTGCGGGAGTATAGGTTGATGACTTCTCATCAGCTGTTTTTTCCTCGGCGTCGGAGTTAGCTGAGGTTGCATCTTCGTCTGAGTCGGTTGGCCTTGGGGCGGCTTGCCGTGCTCTTGAGCGCGTGGTCACGTATATACGACTTAGCGCATCTGCGTTTGTATTCTGAGTACCTGGTTTGTATCTAATTTCGTAATCGTACTCGGCTAGCTTTAATCTCCAACGCATCAATCTGGAGCCTGGGTTTTCTACATTGAAAAGCCAAGTAAGTGGTTGATGATCGGTGATGATGGTAAATCTAGTACCATATAAGTAAGGTCGAAAATTTTGTACAGCCCAAACTATAGCTACTAATTCTTTTTCCGTGGTGCTGTAGTTTACTTCGGCCTTGTTGAGCGTTCTGCTGGCGTAAGCAACGGGGAGGTCTTTGCCTACCTCACCTTGCGATAACACGGCTCCTATTGCTTTATTGGAGGCGTCCGTGGTCAGAATGAAAGGAAGATGAAAGTCTGGATACTGTAAAAGTGGTGCAGTAGTCAATCTTTCCTTTAGATTTTCAAATGATGATTGTTCTAGGGAGGTCCAGTTGAACTTCACTCCTTTCTTTAATAGGTTCGTCATGGGTTTCGACAGGTCAGCAAAATGGTCAATGAACCTTCGGTAATAGCCTGCTAGGCCTAAAAAGGATTGTACGTCCTTTACGCTCTTGGGTGCTGGAAAATTTTTTACAGCTTCTATTTTAGTTGGGTCTGGAGAGATGCCTTTGTCCGTAATTATATGACCCAGGTAGCAAGTTTCCTTGCGAAGGAAACGGCATTTTTCCGGTTGCAGCTTTAGAGTATTTTCACGCAATCGAATGAACACTTGTTTTAGTCTTTTATTGTGCTCTATTAGAGTAGGGGCGTGAATTACTATGTCGTCAAGGTAAACGAAACATTGGATCCCTTGGAGTCCGGATAATACGGTGTTCATTAAACGTTGAAACGTAGCTGGCGCGTTTTTCAATCCAAAGGGCATGCGGTTGTACTCGTAGTGCCCTAGGGGTGTGGAGAAGGCTGTTTTTTCCTTGTCTTCTTCAGCCATGCCTATCTGGTGAAATCCAGAGGCTAGGTCAAGGGTGGTGAAATATTTCGAGTGGCCTAGTTGGTCCAATATTTCGGTGATGTTTGGCAATGGATAGGCATCACCTATAGTAGCTTCGTTTAGCTTGCGAAAATCTACGACGATGCGCATTTTTATATTTCCTTGTGCATCGGGTTTCTTGGGTACCACGAGCAGTGGCGCATTCCACTGGCTTCGGCTCGGCCGTACTATTCCGTCAGCTTCTAGCTGAGAAATTTGTTTATCAATTTCCTGTTTATGCTTTTCAGGTAACCTATAGGGTTTCTTGAAGATAGGCTTGGTATTTTCTACCAAGGTAATAGTGTGTTTTACCGCTTCAGTGGTGAGGAGTTTGTCACCTTCTAAGTGAAATATATCATTGTATTCCTCACAGATTTCTGTTAGAGTGCGCAATTCTTCCCGGTTTAAATGATTTAGTTCTAATTGAGACTTTAGCCGGGCGAGTCGATCGCTGGCGCAATTATTTACAGCGTATACTGTTATGGGTACAGAAGGGTCGTTGCCCTGAGTCGGTGGACTCGGAATATCTTCTAACACAACTGTAGGCAAGGGTATCTCTAGTTCTTTCTCCGTGATGTTCAAGATGCTGACGCAGCAGGTAGAGTTGGTTGGCCTAGTGGCACAGTTACCTATATACACTCCAGGTAGTATTTGGTGTCCGTTTACAATGCCGTCTTGTTTACTATCTGTTAACGCGGCTACTAATGTTTGGGATCTCGGTTTTAGTGATACCGTGCGTGATACTACTTGTTTCATTGGCCAGGTGTGTCCCAGCATCGTCAAGGACACGTCCTTTTCATAATGGAAACTGTTTCTTTTCCAGAAATCCATACCGATTAGTCCGTCGGCTATTAGCGAAAAGGTGTCTGGTACTATTTGAAATTTATGGGCTATAGTGTATTTTCCGACTTTTACGTGTAGGTAAACTGATCCAAGCGTCTTTACAGGTGTTCCACTTATTCCTGTTAGCGTAATCGGGGTTTTGTCAGCTATCGTTTCCTTGCGCAGGACTTTTATTTTAATTATGGAGACATCGGCTCCAGTATCGAAGAGTAAGGTTGCTGGTCGTATGAATTCAGCGGCTTGTACTTCGATCAGATTTTTTATGGGAGTACATAATACCATATTAGCGGTTAAATTTCCTACAGGTGTTGGTCGATTCAGGTTTTCGTTAATTGGTTGCTCTGAATTATTTGCATTCTGCTGAGCTTCTCTTTCTCGCTTTGCTTTTAATGTGCGGCACTCTTGGACGGTGTGTCCTGGTTTTTTGCAATAATTGCAAGAGGTGGATACTTTGTTAACGGAAGATGAGTGACTCTGAGTCCGTTTTGCGTTGCTAAGTCGCGCGTAGCACTTTTCGGCTACATGTCCTTTCCTATCGCAGCGTTTGCAATGGAGGTGCGAATTATTCCGTTGTCCGGAGGATCGTTGTTGTCCTTGGTTATCGCGTCTGCCATGGGTCGAGCCCTGTTGAGTTCTGTACTCTTCGTCGGAGCGAGTCAAGGATTCACGATCGATTGCGATAGCAATTGATTCTCTTAGAGTTGCACGTTCACAAGATGCTACCATAACTTGGAGTTTAAAATTCAATCCTTTTATGAATTGATGTTTCGCTTGTTGCGTTAACAATTCTTCTATGGCTTCGTTTTTAGCCGGGTCATTTGCTGGCGTGATGCATCTTTCTTTCAAACCTGATAATATGTCTTCTAGTCGAGAAGCATAGGATCGTACCGATTCATCTTTTCCTTGTCGGCATCGATTTAAACTATTTTGAAGGGTCGCGGTAGACCGTCGGGGTTTGAATGCTTCTTCTAATTCTCGTATTAGTTGCTCGATATTTTCGATTACTTTGTGCTTAGTTTCGGTATAAGCTTTGCCTCTTAGTATAGTGAATCTAACCTGCCGTAGAAATTCGTCTCTATCTAACGGGTGTAGATTTTGGTTTGCCATAATTATGGAATTCACAAACGGTTCTAGCTCGTCTGGGTCTCCTTTATACTTTGGAATTCTTCCAAGAGTTACGTGTAGGGAAGCATATCCGTGGTGAGGTTCTTCTTCTTCCTCATCGTCTAGATCTGGCACGTATCGAGGTCTTTCGCATGGAGTCACATACGATGTTCTTTGTGTCGGTCTTGCCGTGGAGGTCCTCGAGGGGAACCTATTAAAATTTTGTCGTAACCTGGAGAGTTCGTCTCTCAGTCTCGCGTTTTCTTCTTCCATTATGCTAATATCGCGGGGCCTTATGCTGTGGTGTAATCTTCTAATTTCAGCATCTATGGCGCTAGGAGGTACGCTTTCGTCAAGTGGAATCGTGTTTGTTGGTGCGTCTTCTATTCTGACAGGGGGACGTTCCGCGGTGTAACTATGGTCTAAATCTGGGGCGTCGTTATTCGCGTTGCCACGGTGAGCCATAGTTAGTCTATTCCGTCTTCGCGTATTTACGTTTCGAAATGGGGTTCCTTCGTCGGTTTCCCTAAGAGTACGCAAAGTTCTATTCCCTAATTGAGAGATGCAACTGTCTATCTCTCGGGAGATTGAAACACGATTTGGTCGAGGTACGCTATGTGTCGCGGGAGTTAGACTGGGTTCAGTTTGAGTTCGGTCTAAATTATCGGGATTACGGTACATGGAAAAAATTTAGTACTACGAACGCTATGGGCTCGCGGTTACAATGTTCACAAATAAAATTGCTACTGATATGATTGGTACCGTACTCACCAAAAGCTCATTTTCACTGGTTGGCTGGCTGCAAGTTCTGCTGGTTTCCAGTCGTTGATTTCTTGTAGTCGTGAGGTAGTATGCGGGGTGAACCTCGAAGTTGTGGGTTTGTCGCTCCGTTGCTGAGAAAGGCGAAGTTGGCGGATGTCTCGTCGATCGTCCACGTCGGTTCGTCCTTGTAGAGGTTGGTCGATCGAAGAAATAGAATTTTCTTGATTTTCCTTGGGATGAAGATTTATGTAGGTTTGATCTTCACCAGTCAACGGATCCCACCGCTGCCACCAGTTTGTTGTGGTTCAATCGCTGATTCACGACAAACTCGAAATTCTTTTGTATAATAAAGTTTATTGACGTTTGATTTACAATGTTTCTTTTTATACAAATTGATAACCAGAGCTATGAGCTAGATAATTATAGTTTTAAGAGACAAAGGAATGCCTGGTTAAGTTTAAGAGATAAGAGGACTGAAGGTCCTAGGAGACTCGACTGGTTCCTTCTAGCTTTTGACTCGAACTGATTTTTGGGGCTGCACGTTTGGGGCTCCTACCCTCAAAGTGCAGCGTCAAACATCACCTTATATGGTAACATTTGCGGGTCCCAATGGTCAAATGCGTCATTGTTCTAGAACATTCGACTGCCGTCGAAGTGCATTTTGCCACGTGTCGGGACTTAGCCTTGGCGACTGTGTGAACGAGCTGCGTCTGGCGCTTCGTATTACATTTAGGAATTTGTCGCTTTTAGGAGTATCTCTCCTTTACAATGAGGCTATTGATATTTTAATATAATCATGATAGATTTAGAGTTATTAATTATATCTTTAAATGATAATAATATTAATAATATTAATTATATAGTGCTTATAATAGCAATGAGTTATGTATGTTTATTCTATGTACATAACAGTACCATGTGAACCGTTTGTAATGTATGAAGACAATCAGTCCTGTATAAAGCTTTTGACGAAGCACGAACACAAAAGGCTAAAACATATAGACATAAAATATAATTTTATAAAAGATTTAGTTGAAAATAAAATAATGAACGTCAGATATGTTCCAACAGAAAATCAGTTGGCTGATGTCATGACTAAGGGGTTAACAGGTGAAAGATTTGTCAAATTGCGAACAGAAATGGGTGTAATTATGATGAATACCGAATGCATAAAGTTAGTATAAAGTATCTATGAAACACTTAGTTTGTACTTGTAGACAGATTGTAGGGGAGTGTTGAAAGAGCAATCTATTTAAGTACAAGGTCTATCGAGTAGATGGCGTGAGCGGCTTCTTCTTTCTTGACAGAGGAGACCTCTAGCGTAAAAGTATTACTCAAGAAGACAAAACGGTACGAGTAATTATCAGTCCGATAAAACTGTTCGGTTCCTAATTTTGTGAACATTCAACATATAATAAAGATTTCTTTTCTATTTACTTTCTACGAGTTACTCAGTTATTTATTTATTTGAACAAGAGAAATGCCATACAATTATTATCAAGAAATACTTCATCTTTACCTTCGTCAGTTCTTGTTACTTTTCCTTCTATGTAGAGAAAACTTTGACTTGGTAATATATATAGATCTTGAGGTTGGATTGGAATTTTAATTTCATCATTGTTTCTCAAATTTGTATTGGTATAAGGATTATATCCATGAATTTCAATTTTTGTTATTCGATTGTCCAACACGGGTGATTCTTGAATGTCTAGTATGTCTATCATTTTTCACAATGTAACCTAATGATTGTAGAAATTTAATATTTGATAGATTTAAACCTCTTCTACTACGTTGTACTTCCGATTCACGAGTTGCTCCAGGAATGAGAGTTGAAAAATGTTGTTTTTGATTATATATAAGCATTTTACTTATGCTTCTTTTTAATATGTAATCGAACAGTAATTTCTTCACCACGAAAATTAACTAAATTATCATTTTGATCCAAAATACGTATAATCAAATGGTTTATAATTTTTTTAGTTACCGGGAGATATATTACATTTGGTGGTACCTCAACAATTTTATACCCAGGTGGTACAATTGGTGCAAATTCATGAATTGTGTGCACTAATGATCCGTTGCTATAGGCTCCTGTTGTAATACTACAGCTTATTCGCAAAATGTTCACTTTATTAACGTTAGTAGGAAAGTCTGATTTATGCTATTTGTTTGCCAAAATAGTACGTTTAGTAAATCCAAGTAAAGATCCGATACTGTTGGATTTTTCAAAATGTATATCATAACTGCAGAAGATTTCACTTTTTAAAGTTGTATTATTACCACGTATTGTAATTGGATAATTCTCAATATTGTCTGGATTTACCTCATTTGCTGACAGTGATTCACGTAAAAAATCATTCAATGCTTCTATTTCGTAAGAACCATGAGGAATATCTATATTCAAATTATCGAAATAAAATTTATCGTTAGTTGCGTCAATATTTGGTATAAAATTAAAAGCTTCAAAACTAATTAAACCAAGTTCATAATCTTCATCATTTTCCAATTCAATAGATGGAAAATAATATGATTCTAGTTGTGAGTTTGTATCGTTTAATGTTAACGTTATGGACATTATAAAGAGACTGAAGAAATATATTATGATAGTTTTATATATTTTCACGAAGAAACTTAATACAAAGATGACCACAATTTTTTTCAGAATAATGCTGATATTGTTTATAATTATATACAATTTTTGTATTTTCACCAAAATGATCTATTAATTCTTTCGGTGATTTTAAATTTCCAAACGAAAAAAAATATTTAATATTATCTCCATTTTTTATATATGCAACCCAATGAGTACCAGATCCTTCTTTATTATCCAAATTTACAAATGCACATTCTTTCTTATGAATTTTTTTAGGTAGATTTGTACGCATATAAACACCTCGAAATCCTGGTAAATTTTTTAACATTTTCTCGAGATATATATTGGTTGTTATGTCATTTATTTTTTTTTCTTCTTTCTCTGTTTTTTTATTTGTTTTCTTAATCCACGACCTCTCTTATAAGGAGCCAAATAAAGGCCTTGTCCTTCAATTGATTTATTATGACGCTTTAATTCTTCCAATCGTTTTCGTGCTGCATTAGCACCATTCACTGCTTTACTAATACTAGCAGCACCACCAGCCAATTATCCAACATCTGAAAGACTTGCTAAAATAGGTGCTAAAAATGGTAAAAATCCTCCTCGTTTTGCACTTGGAATAATTCTCTTCTTTCTCTTCCTCTTTACAACACCCATACCAAATTTTCTTTTTGTTTTCATTGCTCCACAGACAGCTAAAGCAGCTGCACGTTCTGAAAATTTAGCGTCTTTAGCAGTTATACATTTTTTTGCACTTTCAGCAAGAATTCGATCAGCTTCGTGTCGCTCTTTCAGATCACTGTTTTTTGAATATGCAATCCCACAAAAAACAGACTTCGCCTGTAAAAAAAGGCGGCAAGTACATAAACCATTTAGCATAAATAATATAGTAAAATTATCCAATTAAAAAAGTAGTGAAATCCAAATATTAGGCAAGTGTATTTTTTCACCTTAGCAAAAGTTAAATATTTGAAAAAAAAAAGGAACAACAAAGTTACTTGCCGGGCCCGTAATGTCCATGCACAGTGAGAAATTGAATCGTGTGTGAGATTCAGCTATAGCGTAGTACAACAAATTTCATGTTAAAATACAGAGTGAAGTTAGCCGAACCACAGACGATTCTATTTCTTACTGTGCATGGACATTACGGGCCCGGCAAGTAACTTTGTTGTTCCTTTTTTTTTTTTCAAAAATTTAACTTTTGCTAAGGTGAAAAAATACACTTGCCTAATATTTGGATTTCACTACTTTTTTTAATTGGATAATTTTACTATATTATTTATGCTAAATGATTTATGTACTTGCCGCCTTTTTTTACAGGCGAAGTCTGTTTTTTGTGGGATTTCATAACCGTTTTGTAAGAGTATAATATTTAAAAAATTAAATAATTCTTTTAATTTTTCTACAGAATTTAAAGAAAATTTCCACACTTCTCATTTTTTGAAACAACAGCGCTTAACTAATAAAATAATATATATTAACTTTGAAAAAATATCATAGTCAACACATTGATTTTATTGATATTTGTAATGCATTCTGCATAAATGAACTTCATAATTAATGCCCCGGCTACTTGTTTAATGTTTTCAGTTTCACTATAATAAAAGTTTGATTAAATTTTTCATAATCAATAAACATATTTTCAACATATAAAAATAATTAAGTAAAATGTATGTTTTAATTAATTTACATTTTCTGTTTATCAACATTTGACTTTTACCACCATCTGACCTTGCCAGACTTCACTAGTTTCATCAACTACTTGAGTTGATATTGGGGCAAGACTGGACAAACAATTCGCAAAGCATTAAATAAACTACAATCAAGCATATAATTAAAGCTGACATTGTCGTTTTGCATACCACATTTCTTTTTAGCACCAATTACTGTCACATTTGTGCTGCTAATTCTTAACAAAGGTATAACCTATCGGACAGATGAAACCCACATCAGTTTAAAGAGAAGAAACTAAAAATGTATTTTGTTAATGATTTCAATACCTGGAAGTTTAGCATATGGTTTTCAAATACTTTAATAATTTCTTGCAATTAATATGCTCTTGATAATCACCGATGCATATAAATGTTGAAAGTATACTTCTCCTTGGCACAGTGTTGAAAATGAATCTTACTTCATCCAGTTAGCTCTATCCTCAGCAATGACTCAATCCACATAGTTTCATCCTCAGTATGATATAACCTATCGGACAATTGAAATCCATATCAGTTTAAAGAAAAGAAACAGTTAAACATGTATTTTGTTAATGATTTCAATACCTGGAAGTTTAACATATGATTTTCAAATACCTTAACAATTTCTTGCAATCCTGATAATCACTGATGCACATAAATGTTGATAGTATACTTCTCCTTGGCACAGTGTTGAAAATATATAAATATTAATCTTACTTCATCCAATCAACTCTATTCACCCCCAGTATGATAACCTATCGGACAGTTGAAATCCACATCAATTTAAGGAATAGAAAGAGTTAAATATGTATTTTGTTAATGATTTCAATACTTGGAAGTTTAGCAATATGGTTTTCAAATACCTTAACAATTTCTTGCAATTTATATATACTCTGGATAATCACCGATGCACATAAATGTTGACAGTATACTTCTTCTTGGCAGTGTTAAAAATATATAAATATTAATCTTACTTCATCCAGTCAGCTCTATCCTCCGCAACTCAATCCACGTAGTTTCTTCCTCAGCAATCAAGAGACACTGTGTATATTATATTTTAATCTTTCACTCCACACAGCTTGACCCTTAGCAGTCAGATAATAAACACATCACTATTTAATCTGCAATAAAATCACACAAAGTACCAGAAAATATATTACATTTTGTATCATAAAATTTATTTTTATACTTATCTAATCTGTTGATTCCTTTATGTAATTAAAAATCCTTTTAATGAGTATAACCTCATCAAATTTAAATAAGAACAGCCTAATCATGTTTTTTCATTTATTTATTTCATAATTAGGTTCAAATTTTTTTAAGGTTAATACATTCAATCTTGAAGCTTAACCTGATTTACCGTAATAAACGAAGTAAAACATATATCTAGGAGATACACACAGACACACTGTTTACGATCGTGTGCAACTATATTTACGTTTACGTCTACTGACGTCACTAAACCTACGTTAAGCAGCCAACTTCAGCCCGAGACATATACTCTGGCTGGAGAAGAAGAAGAAGAAGAAGATTATGAAGGAGAAAAATCTCAATTTTCGATATATATATATATATATATATAGCTAACTCAGTATGAGATCTCTGGATTGCATGAACCGTTTTTAATGTTCATGGTCTTAAATGAAAGCTTGTTCCAAACTAGTTTAAGGAAAGCTTTACTTAAATCATGACAGTGGATCATTCACGGAAATAAATCGGTTTGAAAATTGAGGCGGCCAAACCTACTGTATAAGTTAACGGTAGTGCTCGGCGGTATAGACATGTCATTATCTACTTTTATATGTACTTGCCGTGGAGACACTACAGTGTCTCTTGATGTCATGCTCTTTACAAGCAGCATCAAGTTGATTAACACCACTGTCTCCTCTTGTCAATCTTTTGTTTAAATGTGTACCTGGTGCACAAAATTGATACCCAGGTATACGTATTTCAAATGGAAGAGCATTAATAACACTGTTAACTAGTACCTCTACCTCTTTTTCCTTTTGTTTTAAAATTTGACATTCACGACAATCTTTTACAGCTGGTGTAGGACCATCAATATGACTTCGTGACCACGGTTGATTATAATGTTTTGTACACGAACGACATTCTATAATTTGTAACGTTATTCCCGTCAGTGTGAGGCGCCACTCACTCTACGGGTTTTCCCATTACCTTCGCCCGTCCTTTTCTATCGGTATCAGGGCGCCAGTTGGTCAGTTGGGTGGCCAAAAACCCTACGTTATCATTTGAGTCTTTCGACTCCATTCTCTATGCATCTTATACGGCCCTGCGGCCATGCATTTGGACGGTAGCGGTAGCCAGGGTCGCTCAGTATGGTAGGTCGTGGAGAGAGGGGAGGGTTCCTTGCGGAAGTCCGAGTCTCGCAGACTTATCTGCTGAGGGGCATACATTTATCCCCCTCATCACCCACACACAGGTGGTAGTGAGGAGTGCGGGAACATGCGGTATCATCATTGCCAAGCATAGAGTTTTCCAGGAGCGGACCACTACGGAGGCAATGTTCGCGGCCCGTCCAGCCATAGCGCAAGCCTATGGAATTACGGAGGGCACCGGGACACATTCCAATGGGCTAACTACGCTCCTGCACAACCCGCTATGCATTGGCCGGTATCCAATCGTGACGTACGTGCAATCTGGCCTATAGAACACGCTTCACGTACGCGAACCGACCCATGACTGTCTGAGTGCCGCGTCACCCGCTCACCAGCACACACGGACACATCAGCACAGTCCCATGGTCGCGTTCCGACTGCCTGCTATGGCAGTCTGCGCACGACATTCACGCAGCTTACTTGAAGTGCGTATCTCGGTTTCAAGCCAGACTCGATGTTCTTTTTCCCCCCCTCGTGGGGACTTATAGACACGGCCATTCTTTTAAGACTCCCCGAAGCCGCTTCTCCTTATCTAAGGTTGCCTGGGTTGTTTGGCATGGCCCTGCCTTACTTCTCAGGACAACCTGGACATCGTTTCCTGGAGCGCCGGTCTTTTCATCCGGGCCTCTGCCTGTCAACGGGGTCTATCCTTGACGTTAGCTATAATCCACTCGTGAGCCTATTTTTCGAGTCGGTAACGTAGGGATTAATAATATCTATTGTTCGGTAGCTTTTATAATTTTTATTCGGTATCTCGCATACGTAACGGAGAACTTCGTTACAAATTTCATCATCATATTTTATATGGTCAGGTAATCGATTCCACAAATATTTTATTTCATGTGAATAATATTTTGTAAGAATCACCTTTGGTACATACTTTAATTCCACTTCTGTCAAATCACCAATACGAGAATCAATCACTATTATGATCATGATTTAAACTGACTGACTCACTCTCTTGAGTGCATTCTCTATATATACCCCTCAACTAACCTTGAATTGTAGTATAAAGTAAAAATGAATTTTATAAAGCAAAATCTACGAATACCAGTTTATAATTTAGATAATAAATATTCAACAAGTGCAGAAGAACAACGAAGACATGGAATATTATTACCTAATACTATCAGAGCATTAGTATGTGGTCCATCAAATTGTGGTAAAACTAATGCAGTTCTTGCACTTCTTCTCAGTCCTCACGGATTACGCTTTGAGCATGTGTATGTTTATTCTAAATCATTAAATCAACCAAAATATTGTTTCATACAAAATGTTTTTAATAATCTAAAAGATATAATTAATTATTATACTTTTACCAACAATATAGATGTTATTCCTGTTAATGATAGTATGCAAAATTCTATTTTTATCTTTGACGATGTAGCCTGTGATAACCAATCAATAATTCGGAAATATTTTTCGATGGGTAGACATTCTCAAATTGATTGTTTTTATCTTTGTCAGACTTATGCTAAAATTCCTAAACATTTAATTCGTGACAATGCAAATTTTATACTAATATTCAATCAGGATAATACAAATTTACGTCATATTTATAATGAACATGTAAATAATGATATGTCGTTTGAAAATTTTTGTGATTTATGCTGAATATGTTGGAAACCAAAATGTGGATTTTTGGTAATTGACAAGGATAGTCAATTCAATAGTGGAAGATATCGTAAAGGTTTTGATGAATTTATAATTATCAAATAAAAAATGGAGAGAGAGAGAGAGAATAGAGAGTGTCACATGACAAAAATATTAAAACGTACATGATGTGGTTAATTGAAGTTAGTTATATTGTATGTGGCAAAGACAACACATCATGGAAAAACAAACCAATAAAAGTGGTAGTGAAAATATGAGAAGTTTAAAACAGGTAGAGAAAGTGAATAAAGCAATTGTTAATGCTAGTAAATCAATACGAAAAAAACATCGAGCACTGAAGATGGGTCAACAAGAAGATAGGATGAAAGTTATTAAAAGTTTAGAACCTATTATTCAACCACTACAGAAAATAGTTAATACAACAGATGAAGATAAAATATTAATGAAAATGGAACCGAGAAAAAAAATACGTTTATTAAAGAGAATCCATTCGGAAACATCTACTCCAATAAAAGACGGTCCGTTGAAGAGGATTCATCCGGAGTCATCTACTCCAATAAAGGAAGTTCCGTTGAAAAAAATACGTGAAATTAATTTTAATTCAGAAGAAATAAATACAAATCGTCATACTTCAGCAAATAACTCAATTGAATTAAATCGAAATTTACATGATATATCTCCTACAAATGATAATATAATTAATTTAAATGAAAGTTTTAACAATCAAACGATTGAAGAAGAAACATCATTGCCCATGGAATATATATCAATGGATGAATTACCTGTTTCAAAACAATATGCTACAATACAATCAGCTTATGCAAGAGAACTGCTTCTAGGACAATATGAAACAATTGATGATGTTTTTGGTATATACACCGATCCTCGTGATAATAAATTATATTTGGGAAATAAAATCTTTTATATTGATTCTAATGATGTTATAACAGTAGGTGAAAAAAGGTATCAAGGTACTAAAGGATTATTTGAACTTTTGTTAATAAAAAAACCTAATGAGACACTCTATAACGATGAAGATTTAAAACAATATAAAGATATATTACAGTATACAAGTGCACATAGACGAGGTCATATACCCGGTGAACACATTAAAAGTAGTAGAGGAGATAAATATATGTTTATTATAAAACCACTCTTTTCTAAAATAAAAAGTCAAGGTTTATAGGTTACTTCTCCCAGTATGCTGCTCAATAGAAACAATAACATTGATTATGTTCATTGGGATGATCCTAATGAACTTGTTGATCGACTACGATTACTCATTGCATCACAAACTGCAGGAAACAATTCACATCAAAATGAAATAATATCTATTATTGAGGAGCTTAAAGAGGCTGGATTTATAATAAATTAAAATAATTTTTACATTTTCAATCATTATCACGATGACCATCGATGTGTTTGGTAAATCTCTAAATGAACGATACCGTTATCGTTCAGTGTCAAGAAAAAGACCTAGAATAGATAATCCTATTGTAGGAACAGCAAATCAAAATGAATCTTTAAACATTAATGGAGGTGAATATGATGCACACAAAAGATGAATTATAAATTTAGGTGAACCATTAAACCATACAGATGCAGTGACCAAATCATATGTTGATACAGAAGTTAAAAAAAAAGAAAATAATGAAGATCCAACAAAAATTGATAGAGTATTTTTACAGAAGGAAATTTCAAATAATATTCAAAAAATTGATTTGGATACAAAAATAAAAGATTTCAATGAAAATTTGCAGAAAAAATTAGACGATTTTAATAAAATAACTACTAATGTACAATTACAGAATGATAAAGTAAAAAATGAAATAGAAGAACTAGATTTGAAAAATAAAACAAAACAATTTGAGAAAGATTTTGACAGGAAGAAGAGTGAAATTGAAAAAATGGAGAGTAATGTGAAATGGTTGAGTGATAGTGTTAAAAATGAAATTAAGAAATTAAATTTGGATGAGAAGAAGAAAAAATTCGAGGAGGATTTTGACAGGAAGAAGAGTGAAATTGAAAGGTTGGAAATTAATATGAAAACGTTAGGCGATAATATCAAGAGTGAAATTAAGAAATTAAATTTGCATGATAGAGTGAAGAAGTTTGAGGAGGATTTTAATAGGAAAAAGAGTGAAATTGAAAAATTGAAGAGTAGTGTAAAATCATTGAGCGAGAAGCTTCAAGATGAAATTAAAAACCTAAATTTAGAGAATAGAGGAAAAAGATTCGAGGAAGATTTTAACAATAGGAAGAGCGAAAATGAAAAATCGGAAAGTAATGTAAAATCACTGAGCGAGAGTGTTAAGAGTGAAATTAAAAATTTAAACTTGAACGATAAAAGGAAGAAATTTGAGGAGGATTTTAACGGGAAGAAAAATGAAATTGAAAAATTGGAAAATAGTGTAAAGTCATTGAGCGAAAAGCTTCAAGGTGACATTAAAAATTTGAATTTAGACGATAAGAGGAACAAATTTGAGGAAGATTTTAGCAAGAAGAAGAGTGAAATTGAAAGGTTGGAGAAAAGTGTGAAATTATTGAGCGAAAAGCTTCAAGGTGATATTAAAAATATGAATTGGGATGATAAGAGGAAAAAATTCGAGGAAGATATTGGTAGGAAGAAAAATGAAACTTGAGAAGTTGGAAAGTAGTGTGAAATCGTTGAGCGAGAATGTAAAGACTTAAATTAAGAAGTTGAATTTGAAGGATAGAATGAAAAAATTCGAGGACTTTGACAGAAAGAAGAGTGAAATTGAAAAATTAGAGAATAATGTTAAATATTTGAGTCAGAATGTTAAGGATGAAATTAAAAAAGTGGATTTAAGCAATCAAATTAATGAATTTAACAAATATTTTGAACAGAATAAAAATAAATTTGAAAATTTGGAAAATAAATTGAAAACTATAAACGATTATGTTAATAATGAAATAAAAAAAAACTTATTACATGATACTTTTAATAAGGATACAAATAAAAGTTTGAAAGATATTAATAAATTAAAAACTGACGTTAAAGCTCAAAATGATGATATCAAAGGTGAAATTAAGAAACAAATGGACTTTGGTGTAAGTATGACCCACAAAAAACAAGCTTTGCTTGTAAAAAAAGGACGGCAAGTACATAAGTCGTATCTAGTATGATTAATATATAGTAATATAAAATATTTTATTTAAAAAAAAGTAGTGAAATCCAAATGTTAGGCGAGTATAAATTTTTTCCATGGCGAAAATTGAAATTTAGAAAAAAGTAAATAGTAATACAAAAATTACTTGCCAGGCCCGTTGTATGCAATCGTATTAAATAGCCACATTTTTAACTTACGAGAAGCAATGCTTATATTGCAAGATAGCAACTTACACATGAATATTACGGGCCCGGCAAGTAATTTTTGTATTACTATTTACTTTTTTCTAAATTTCAATTTTCGCCATGGAAAAAATTTATACTTGCCTAACATTTGGATTTCACTACTTTTTTTTAATTAAAATATTTTATATTACTATATATTAATCATACTAGATACGACTTATGTACTTGCCGTCCTTTTTTTACAAGCAAAGCTTGTTTTTTGTGGGATCTTATAACGTTTTGTAAGAATATAGGAATTAAAACTAAAAATTGTTTTAACTAATTCAATCTAATAAAACATTTTCCAATGTTCTCATCGTTCCATAATGTAAAGCTTCAATTCGAGATATTAATTTATTAATCTATCAAATATAATACAAAATATTACAATGATGAGTTCTTATCATAATTACACTTTTAGAGGCATTTAACATAGGATTCAATGACTGTTTGAGTTATATTTTCAACATCATATACCCAATATCACATTAAAGCCTTTCGCTTTCAAAAATTTGTTTCTAAATTTACCTTTAAATCCACTTTTTTCTTAGGTGTTACTCTCACTATCATCTTTGCATTATGGCTCTTTCCCTGGTAAACTAGTGACATTTATATATTCTTTTCATTAATATAAACTGTAAAATATATACCAGTTAATGCAATGGAAGTCTATGTTTTTTAGGTATACTGCTTTCAGTTTCTTGAAGTTACACACTGTATGTTCTATTACATGTGAAATATTGAAATTATGAATTCCTTTCATATTTACACATTTACATGATTTTATTATAATTTTCATCAACTATGTTATTTCTAATTCCAAAGTTGTATGCCCAAAATCACCTGCAGGCACTTCACTCTCAAGGATTTTCTTATAAATTAACTCATATTTATCCATCACTTTTTTAGCTGTTAACCTCAACATCAACTTTGAATTATGGCACTTTCTCCAGCACACTAGTGCCATTTATATTTTCCTTTCATTAGTATAAACTAGGAAATACACCAATTTATACAATGGATGCCTCTCTTTATTAAATATACAGCTTTCAGTTTCCTAATTTTATTCACCATATGCCTGATCACATGTAAAATATTGCAATCATGAATTCTTTTCATATTTACACATCTACATAAATTTATTATAATTTTCATCAACTATGTGATTTCTAATTCCAAAGTTGTATGCCTAAAATCACCTGCAAACACTTCACTCTCAAGGATTTTCTTATAAATTAGCTCATATTTATCCATCATTTTCTTAGCTGTTACCGTCAATATCAACTTTGAATTATGGCACTTTCTCCAGCACACTAGTACCATTTATATTTTCCTTTCATTAATATAAACTAGGAAATACACCAATTTATACAATGGAAGCCACTCTTTTGTGGATATACTGCTTTCAGTTTCGCAAAGTTATTCACTGTAAATTCTATTGCTTGGAAAATATTAATATGATGACTTCTTTTCATTGTTTCATTTCTAGATGACGTTATCATTAAAATTATGATTTAATTGACTTATATATTTCAAAGGGTTTATGCCCAAAATCACCTGCAAGCCTTTCGCTATTAAAAATTGGCTTCCAAATTAATTTTTTAATTTCTCCACCTTTTCCTTAGGTTTAACTCTCAACATTAACTTTACATTATGGCTCTTTCTATGGTAAACTGGAATCATTTCTGACTTCTTGTATTAAATATTACAGCTTAACCCTGCACAATGACACAATAAACATGTTATTGTAAATCAATCTGAAATAAAATCTCACTAAGTACCAAAAGATATATTACATATTATATTATAAAAATCAATGTTATTCTTATAAAAAATTAAATTTGAATAATTTTTTTGGTAATAATAATAATTTCTTTCTATTCTGATTGGGGAAGCGTAGGTAAATATATGGTTTTAATACTTTTTTATATTATAATTGAATATTAAATAACGATTAGAAAATATTTATCTGCTTTTCTTTAATCGTAGTAATAAGAAAGATTTATTGTCTCCTGGAAAATTGTTTCTATATATGATATAACCTATCGGACAGTTGAAATCCATATGAGTTTAAAGAAAAGAAAAATTTAAACCTGAATTTTGTTATTGATTTCCATACCTGGATGTTTAGCATATGTTTAAACCTCATCCTTCTCTGTTTCATTTACAACCTTCGTTAATCTGCATTCTCCAATGACAGGGTATTTCCCAGAATTGTTATAGCATTTGGCACTGGTTGGCATCAAACTGCAAACTATGAAATAATGCCTATATATAACTTTGTTTTAATTAAACAAATTCTTTTTACAATGTACTTACTTTACATGAAAATGTTTATGTTTATAGCTATTGAGACACTACCGTGTGTCTTAATTATGAGTGAATGTAACAAGATTATCCTTATCTGTTTTATCTGCAATAACCTGCATTTTTGAATAACAGGGTATTTCAATAACCTTTGAAGTACATCTGGAAAGAGAGACTCAACAAAGTAATTGTTATATTTTAATACATGCTTGAGCTGAATTAAAAAATAAATAAATAAACAATTAATTTTTAATTACATACATTTTAAGCGGTTGAATGAGTTACACATACTTTACCATGTGATAATGAACAATTGGCTTATCTTTTTCTTTCGCTAGTAAATTGACATATCATTGAGTCATCAACAGTTAATCACATTTCAAACTACTGTTTCCATTGCTCAACCAGTACTCCGTAGTTGCATTAAACCAAAGCTCTGTTTTCCAGCAACACATGGCAGCACTATCTTCATTATCTATTTTATTATAAAAAGTAGTAATATCCACTGGAACTGTAACTGATTCCTCTTTAACTATGGTAGTACTTTTTGGTGCTTGCATTTTTCCAAGAATTGTTATAGCATTTGGTACTGGTCTGGCATCAAATTGCAAACTATGAAAGGATACCTTGTATATAACTTTGCTTTAATTAAACTAATTTTTTTCACAGTGTACTTACTTTTCTTTAAAACGTTTATGTTAATTGCTGTTGAAACACTACTATGTGTGTTGGTTATGAGTGAACGTAACAACCTCATCCTTCTGTTTCATTTACAATTTTCGTTAATCTACATTCTTCAATAACAGGGTATTTCCAAGAATTGTTAGAGCATTTGGCACTGGTATGACTTCAAATCAGAGGTGCATACAAGGAAAATATTTTATTTATATCCTGAAATAAAATCCCACAAAGTACCATAAAATATTAAATTTTAATATATTTTACAATGTTGTGTTACTTATCTGATTCTCCATCAGACTCCTTCATGTATTTATTCCTTTAGTTTGTTTAATTATCTACACTTTGAATTATATCATACTATTTTTATCCCAACAGAGTAATTTTGATTTTGACAGTTCTATCGAAATCGATCGCAATTTAGGGTTATGCCGGTATTGAATATAGCAGGTGAATATAGCAGCCAACTTCAGCCCGAGACATACAGAGAAAAGGGAGAAGAATTTCAACTTCGGCATATATATAGCTAACAGAGTATGAGATCTCTGGATTGCGTGAACCGATTTTAATGTTTATGGGCTCAAATGAAAGCTCGTTCAAAACCATTTTAAGAAAAGCTTTGCTTAAATCATGATAGTGGATTATTCACAAAGAAAAATCGGTTTGAAAATTAGGACAGCCAAACTTGCTGTATAAGAGAGTAGTGCCTCGACGGCCGTATATACATGTCATTATCTACTTTTTTCTGTACTTGCCGTCGAGACACTACCGTGTCTCTTGATAAATACATTAGCCGAGGAAATTAAACGAATGAAAGCCCAAAAAAACCTTACTATAAAACCTAACTTCCCACCAATTCCTACAGTACCTTCAGTTACTCCAGAGAATGAACCTGGTAATTTTGAAGAATTATTGAAAAAATTACACGAACTGTTGGATAAGGGAAAACAGAAATGAGTAAAGAAAAAAAACAACTTGTTGATGAATTACATGCTCCAGCACGAAAAAATTTTATTAGAAGACGAGTTATTGTTCATGGATATGACGATTTGTGGCAAGCTGATTTAGTGGATATGCGATTGTATTCAAAAATTAATAAAAATCATCAATATATATTGACAATTATCGATGTATTTTCAAAATATGCTTGGGCTATACCAATTAAAACTAAAAGTGGGAAAAATGTTACTCATGCATTTTCCAAAGTTTTAGAAGAGAGAAAACCAAAAAATTTGCAAACTGACGATGGAATAGAATTTTACAATACAAATTTTCAGCAACTAATGAAACATCATGGAATTAATCATTATTCAACGTATAGTATACTTAAAGCATCAGTAGTTGAACATTTCAATAGAACATTGAAGAGCAGTATGTGGAAAATGTTTACGCTTAATGGAAATTATCAATGGCTGAACATACTGTCAAATCTAGTTAAAGATTACAACAATCGTAAGCATAGAACTATTGGTATGTCTCCACAAAGTGTAACAATTGAACGAGAAAAAGATTTATTGAAAAATGTGTATAATTTCATAAAAATAGCTGCACAGGCAAAGTATAAAGTTGGCGATGCTGTTCGTATAAATAAATATAAACATTTATTTAATAAGAGTAATACACCGAATTGGACAACAGAAGTATTTAGAATAGAAAAAGTTCAAAGAACAAATCCAATAACATATTTATTAAAGGATTCTACTGGTCAATCAATAGCAAGTGGATTTTACGAGTATGAACTACATAGTGTTGCAAATCCTGATGTATACTTAGTAGAAAAAGTATTACGGAAAAAAGGAAATAAAGATTTTGTAAAATGGTTAGGACTAAATTCAAACCATAATTCGTGGATTAAAAAAAATAACGTATTGTAATTATTATTGTAATCAAAATGTCTTTTTTAAATAAAGAGTTTTATTAATTCTCATAATTTACTTGTATTACATTTTTATGACCCCATGGTAATGTATCAGTTGAATTTGCTATTAAATATCTTTTATCATCGTATGGACTTAGCGCTATTTTCTCCTCACAAATTGTAAAGACATTATGTAAATTTGATCTTATTATATTTTGCTTACATATTAATGTATTGAAATTTTTTAAAGAATCTATATAATCATCAAATTCTATATTTTTTACAACATTGCTTTTAATACCTTTAATACATTTTTTACCCTTATTAACACCGTTGATTCGATATGCATACATTTTTGATCGAAGTCCCACAAATTCTGACATTAAATTACCGTTACATTCATCCTTCATTAAACCAATTACTTTTTTATTAACCAAAGGTATATTATATTTATTATTAATAGGATAATCACCTGTATCAAAATAATCTATTTTTTCTCGAATGAAATCGTAAATATTTTCACACTTAAACTCATAAATTAAACTATCGGTATCAGTATACAAAAGTTTTACGTCTAATTTGAATTTTGGTAGAATTACATTATAGTGAAAGCTATATAAACATACTTTAGATAAATCTAAAACGCACATTCCAATAAATATTGGTTTATCAATAATAATATTTAATTTTTTCATTTGTATTGCAACTAAATCTTCGTCAAAAATTGAAATTCGATAAAAATTTGGTTTTGATACTAATGATCTTACACCGTATCTACCTCCCCATTTATTTTTTATATGAACATTACATCTCTTACGTACATTTTCTATAGTTTTACCAAAAACAGCATTATTCATTAATTTGTATAAATTTTTCTCAAAATCACTATTACTTTCAGTTCGTGATTTAGTATTCAAATCAATATAACTCTTCAACCAAAATGATTGTTTAAATTTTAAAATTCTATGTATTTTTTCCAAAACCACACCATGATTTAAAGCTTGATTCAAATTTCTATAATGCATTACATAACGATACTTATTGTTTAATGTTGCTAATAGCTTTGAAATTTTTGATTTTGGTGGTATTTTATTTTCTGGACACATAGGTAAATCTCTTTGTAAATCGTGAATTTTTTCAGGCTAAGAAAGATCAACTTCTATGATGTATCCTGTATCTGAATCATCAACATAGTCATTTAAATTGAAATTTTCACAATTCTCAACCCATTCAAAATGTCCAAAAGGTAAAGCCTGAGACATTGCCCAACCATATAAATTGTTTACATCAAAATACATTAAATAACGAGATGACTCACTTGAATTATAATTCGATAAAAATTTATTGTTTGCCTTGGCATACCTATTAGATCATTCACTGAGACCACCTCTTATACCTCGTTCAATAAATGTTAGCATATCTATATCAGTTACTAATTCCAACTTAATATCAGTATAAAATAACGTTACATCCCATGTATAACTTGGTAAACTAAAATAATGAACTGGATCAAGTCTATAATTATTTATACATGATTTTCTAAAATTCTCACAAATATCTGCCAACAACAGAACATCTGTTTTTAGATACAAATCAGAATATTCACTAATATTTTGAATATTAAAAGTATTCCATACTTTAAGAGCATGTGTATAATCATTCTCTGAAATTTCACATTCATTTAAATGATTGTAAAATAATTCACGAGATGGAAGTTTTGATTCATTTAAAACATTTAAATCTTTAACATAATCATATGGAAATACACCTATACGTGTTAATAAATTAAAAGCATCCAAACTAATATCTTGAAATTCTGATTTCAAACACGTAAAATTATTCTGATCTATGTAATTGGCTAATTTTTCCAGACTAGAATTCAAAAAACGAAATGAATCTAAAAATATAAATTTAATATTACTATTTTTTATAAATTTAACTATAGTCATATATTTTTCCATATTTAACGGTATTACTTTTACATTGCCATCAAAACTATTTGTAATATCGCGAACTAAAAAATGAGCATCATAATTACTTAAATTATGAAATATGACTGGAATATTAAGTTTTAATTTATAGTTTATATTACATGAATTATGAGCAGCACCTCTAAATAATCCTGTGATATGATCATGATCTCGAACCTTTATATCGTTTACACTAAATGGTTTTTCACAAATATGACAAAAACTTGCCTTTACAAATTTCTGAATATCTTGTTGTGACATTTCCATTGGTTTAATATTATTTATTATCTAAAAAATATATATATATTGTAACGCGCGGAAAGGATTGCGGGTTAGAAAATTCCAAATAAAACACTAAGAAAATCCAGGGACACAATCTTTATTTTTCACGGTAAAATCTCGGGGGGAGAGGCCTCCCGCGATGTCCTGGCACACTTATTATACGCGCACAATGATTTCATTAACCACTAAACTAAAAGGAAAACTGGGGAAAACTTAGGGAAAGCGACGGACTAGAAGGCGGCAGGGGGAAAAGCAAAAGGGAGAAGGAAATAGGGCAGGGAAAATCCTCCGTGGCTCCGACGGCGATGTCCAACGATCCCTCGACGTCCGCCACGAGAACTCCACAGAAAACTTTGCTAAATCGAAGGCTGGGGACCGCAATATTGAAATACGCCGAATTTCAATATTCGCGACGACGACCCAGCTCTCTGTTCTAAACCACGTACTGATGCTCCAAGAGTAGAACAAGGTGTAGTCCAATTTAACGGATATTCCTTCGTTCTCCCAATTATTCCCCTCATTCCGGGGTGTCATGGTTATGATCGGGATCCAGGGACCAATCATTAATTAGGTATGGATCCGCGATCCATATTTCTCGCCGTTCCGGCTAATCACCCATATACTTGGCATGATAGCCGGCTGGCTAGCTCCTGCGCGAGAATCCTGCGTGATCGTCCTTAGCAGCAGACGACACTATGGCTTCGTGGTTCTGCAGCGGGGCGATGCGGTGCGGGGTCGGCGACGATGGGTCGGTAGTGGCGCGAGCAGGGGAGAACGCAGCTAGGCGCGCGAGGCGTCAGCGCGGTAAGGAGAGGGGACGGGACTCGCTGCTAGGCGCTCGCGGCGTGAAGCGCGGTAAAGGGAAGGATAGCACGTCGCGTAAACATACGCGGACGGGACAATGGGTGCGAGGGAGATAGACTTATGTGGATCGGGTATGGGCTAGAAAAGGATAGAGGGACAACAGTTTTCAAGCTCTTGTTGGAGCAGGGGAATCGGTCTTATAAGCTACTAATAAAATTTACCATTGGGAATATAATATGTAATTCTAAATAACTACAACCTAGAAACATTCGCTCAATCCTCAATCATACCATTTCCTAAAAACATTTACTCTCCTTCCGTGGATGGCAATTACAATATCCCTAAGCGGGTAACTACATTACCATCACACGGAAGGTTCATTTATACTCACTCACTCACAAGCATACTCAAGGGGACGGGAGGCACTAAGGGGGAGACCTGAGAAGAACTAAAAAATGTGTACATTTCTGTAAAGTGATTCCACCACATTACAATATACAGGGATGTTCAGATAATTCGTATCAAGGGGTGGGGGCCCACTTGAAACGAGTCGAAGGTAGGGGCCCATTTGTTCCAAAATTTTAGTACAATGCGTGTGTCTCTCTACATAACTTTGTGAATATGGCGACCTGTCAAAACACTGGTACACTCCGGGAAATATATTCTGTCCAACTTATAACCAAATGTTTTAAAAGGCCGTACTTCAATAGCGGTCAACACTTTTCTACATCACGCTGGTTACCTGGTCTAGTGCCGAGTCCCGAGCAATAAACCGAGAACAATCGAAGAACCCTATAATATACCTGATACTCTAATCACTAATCCAAAATTACAATTTTTATATTTTTAATCAAACAGGTTTGAAATTATTATGAATACATTGCTTGTATTTTTAACATGAAAATGAATCCAAAAATGACGTTATTCGGACTATTATTTCTATATTAGTTATATCTTACATCTCCCATTTTATTAAAACCTGTTAAAAATCAAATTTATTTTATTCCAATATGTCTATAAATAATCCAAATAAGCATCAATTAACCCGTAGCAGAATCATACTAAAAAAATTGAAATTTTTAATTTTATGAGATGATTAACCTTTTCTTTTTAAAGATAGTATTTTAAAATATTTACATTTATTTGTCAATTATATCTTAAACTAAAATTTATATTTGTTAATTTTTTAATAATATGTTAATGTCCTTTCCAATATTTTGGAGATTTATTTTAACTTAACGCATAACGAAGATATATAGTAATATTGAATTTTTATTAGAATTTATAGATAATAAAGTAGCAGCTTCAAGGTATAACTAAAAGAAATAATTGTTCGATTAATGTCGTATTTGGACTCATTTTCATGTTAAAAAGACAAGCAATGTATTCGTAATAATTTCAAATATGTTTGATTAAAAATACAAAAATAGTAATTTTAGATTAGTGATTAGAGTATCAGGTATATTATAGGGTTCTTCGATTGTTCTCGGTTTATTGCTCGGGACTCGGCACTAGACCAGGTAACCAGCGTGATGTAGAAAAGTGTTGACCGCTATTGAAGTACGACCTTTTAAAACATTTGGTTATAAGTTGGACAGAATATATTTCCCGGAGTGTACCAGTGTTTTGACAGGTCACCATATTCACAAAGTTATGTAGAGAGACACACGCATTGTACTAAAATTTTGGAACAAATGGGCCCCTACCGAGTCGAAGCCTAGCAGTAATGCCTATGCGCGTGATTGGCCGATATGAGAAAGTGAAAGGTTGATTGGGTAGGGAGGAGGAGAGCACGCTACGCGTGACGTTTCTCTGTCACTCCTGTTAGTTCCCTCTCTTTCTCTCTCTCTCTCTGAAACGTAGCTTAGCTAGATTGGCTGGCTGCTAGAGTGAGATGCTATTAGAAATGAGCGAAAGGCAGCGATTTTACGAGATGGAGACGTACACTATTCAAAACTGAATCATGTACAGGTATAGTTTCTGCTTCCCTATACTATCTTGTAGCAAAAATGCTTCTCGCAAAATTGATTCATGTCCCATCTCAACTCCTCTATACTATCTTATAACAAAAGTTTACAGACAACAGCAGACGAAACGCGACATCAACAAATATGAAGATGACGTTTCGGACTTAGTAAAAGCATTATCCAAAAAGCATATTATTTATTTTGGAAACGTAGAGATGTCGAAAAATGGAATGGAAAATAATGCAGATATGGTGCATATATATAATATTATTTATCAAGTATAAAAGGGAAGAGGTCGGATGCAATTTTCAGCCTATAAAGAGGAAAAAGCATCATATAAGTATCGGGAGCAGTAAATCAAAAGGAAGATTAAAGAATATTTGGCCTTGTTAAATTAGTCTTTCTTCTGACTTGCTGCTCCCGATACTTATCTGATGCTTTTTCCTCTTTATAGGCTGAAAATTGCATCCGACCTCTTCCCTTTTATACTTGATAAATAATATTATATATATGCACAATATTTGCATTATTTTCCATTCCATTTTTCGACATCTCTACGTTTCCAAAATAAATAATATGCTTTTTGGATAATGCTTTTACTAAGTCCGAAACGTCATCTTCATATTTGTTGATGTCGCGTTTCGTCTGCTGTTGTCTGTAAACTTTTGTTATAAGATAGTATAGAGGAGTTGAGATGGGACATGAATCAATTTTGCGAGAAGCATTTTTGCTACAAGATAGTATAGGGAAGCAGAAACTATACCTGTACATGATTCAGTTTTGAATAGTGTACGTCTCCATCTCGTAAAATCGCTGCCTTTCGCTCATTTCTAATAGCATCTCACTCTAGCAGCCAGCCAATCTAGCTAAGCTACGTTTCAGAGAGAGAGAGAGAAAGAGAGGGAACTAACAGGAGTGACAGAGAAACGTCACGCGTAGCGTGCTCTCCTCCTCCCTACCCAATCAACCTTTCACTTTCTCATATCGGCCAATCACGCGCATAGGCATTACTGCTAGGCTTCGACTCGTTTCAAGTGGGCCCCCACCCCTTGATACGAATTATCTGAACATCCCTGTATATACATATATAGGGTGTTTCACGTAAGGCGCCCCAGCTCGAAAAGAGGACTTAGAGCGCATGGTGGGGACAGATGCATCTAATTGGCCGCGGTTGGAGAGAGAGAGAGAAAGAGGACAAGAGTTGACCAAAGATGACTGGTGCGAACGGGGAAGGGAGGGGCAGGGATACGGTAGGCGTTATCGTATACCAATGTATAGCTCTTTCCTTCTCCAATTATTCTTTCTCTCTTGGTCCTCGAGCGGGATAGGGATGGGACAGCGATACGCTAGGCGTATCGTCTAGTAAAGAATAACTCTATCCTTTTCCACGTTATTACTTCGCTCTCCCACCGCGGCCAATTAGATGCATCTACCCCCACCATGCGCTCTGAGTCCTCATTTCGAGCTGGGGTGCCTTACGTGAAACACCCTGTATATATCAATATAAATAATAAATAAAAATTTTGTTTATTTGTGTACTTACTTCTGATATTTCAACAGCAGTTTTTTGAAGTTCGTTGGTAAACCATTTTGCACAATCAATACTACGTTGCATTTTAATTCGTGATAAATTAGTATTATAATTACACGAAACATAATATCCAATGCTATATGGTTTATGTTGTTGAAATGCTTTAGCAGGAACAGATAATGAATCTATTTTCTCAAGTAGACATTCGAAATCTGCATATATAACAAACGGTACTTGCAATTTTTTATAATAATTTTAAATTGTAAAATATTATTATTTTTAGCAGGAAGTACTACTGCACAATCATTTACCAGATTACAATCAACACGATGTTGTATTAATTTATCATTACTACTAAAATAATGCATACAACGATTACAAAAATATTTTGTATGTTTATCTCTACTACATTGGTTAGATAGTAAATATGATAAATTTTTAATTAAACAATAATGGTAATTATAATCATTTGAAATATATAACAAATTAAAATGTTTAATTTGCTTTTCTTTCGTAAGATGTGTAGGTAAAATTTTTTTCTTCTCAGTTACAAATACATTTATTGAAATTTTAAAAATTTCGAAATATCTTTAATGGATATTGGAAATTCTAAAACTTCAAAATTCAAATAATTTTTATAATGAGGATAAGATGATAATAAATTACAATTTTTTTTGCTGGAAATAATCCTGTCATTAGGGGCCATTCATAAATTACGTAAGACATTTTAGGGGGGGAGGGGTTTGAGGTTTTCTTACACGTTCTTATAACGGGGGAGGGGATGGTCAAATGTTGTATTACGTAAGGTTTTATTTCTCATATTTCATGTTCTAGAAATCAAGCATTTGTATTGACTCGATCATGAAATAAAAATTTTGTCCCGTCGGTGAAATGAAAAGAAAAAAAAAATATTTTGTAAATATAAGATATCGCGTCTGAAGTATAAACAAGTGCACTGATATAGCCTAGCATGTTTTATATTGGCATACATTTCTAAGCACCATAGGCGCCGAGCGTCGCCGACGATTTTTCCGAGGATGATTTTGAGGGGGATCGAGGAAGTTAAAGTTGAACTGGATGTAAACATTCAGTTTTTGTTTTTAAAAATCGTTGTGGAGTGGTCAGTACTTTGCTGAGTTTCGTCAAGTGCAGATCATTCGTCGGCGTATTGAAATACTTGCTCTGCATTATTTTACCTTTGTGTTTTGCGTGATTATAAATTGTGATGAGTAACAATAGCGATTTGTATCAGCGATTTTACAAATCGTACAAAAATGCGTTTCCAAGTATCAGTGCGCAAGTGCTACAAAAAAACGCCAATACAGAGTAGAAAGAATCTAAATCTCGTTTTAAATATAAAAAAGCATTTGATATTCATATACAACAACGAATCAATGCTTATAATCTCAAAACTGCAAAGAAGAAAGTAACTTGGTGAGTTATTTTGCAAATTCTAACAAAGTAAGTATGACTTTGTAGTAAGCTTTCATGAGTTTTATTTAGTGTCCAGCCTATCTTGACTTAATAAATAATCTAATTTGACAACAATTATTATTTAGGATACAAGTAATTCCGAAGATAGCACAAATACACTCGAAAATGACTCTGATAAAACATCAAGTAGCGGCACTTCCATATCTGCTAATCGTTCACAAACTGAAACATCAAACGCTTCAACTAATTGCCAGAATTTGTCTACTACAGGGACAGTTTCGCAATCTTTGAAACGTCCTGCTCCTACGCCAGCTCAACAAGCAGTAAAAAATAAAATTCAAGCTTTGGAAAGTCATTTAAATACTCAACTTCTTTTAAGAAATAGTAATTTGGGTACCATATCTAAGAAAGATATAGACAAATTAAAAAAGGAGTTAGATGATACGAAACGGTTACTTAAATCGAAAGAGTCTAACGCCGAATACCAAAAAAAGTTTCGAGCAACTCATAAAAGAAAAATTGAATCAATCTGCTTAGCGAATGAAGAAGCAGCGTCAATTTTACAAGTCCGGAAAACGGTTGGTAGACCGCGTATAAAAGAAGATCAATCGGAGCTTTGTAAAGCTATAATAGACATCGCGACTTTCGGAGGAGCTGCGCATGATTGCCGTCGGACAGAAAAAATTCGTTCTTGTAAAACTCTTGATGATCTTCACAACAGACTTTTAGAAATTGGATTCGAAATTTCGAGAAGTACCACGTATTTACGTCATATACCTAAAAATTCTATTTCATCAGAAGGAAAACGACATGTGTCTACCGTACCAGTGAGATTGTGTAAAGCTCAAAATGATATCCATAAAGATCATGCAGATGGTCGCTTTTGCACAGCTTCAATTCGTTATTTAGAATCCTTGACATCATTATTAGGTCCACAACAGGTATGTTTTTTATCTCAAGATGATAAAGCTCGAGTTCCTATTGGATTGAAAGCAGCGCAAAAGCAGTCACCAATGCTTATGCACGTTGAATATAAAGTGACTTTACCTGATCACGACTGGGTTATAGCAGAGCGACACAAGTTAATACCTTCCGTATATGCCGGTATAGTTGTAAAGCCAATGAGTTTAGGAGCTCCTGAAGCGGTGACATACTCAGGCCCTACTTATATATCAATAAGAAACGGAAAACATGATTCTTCAACAGCTGAAACACATGCGGATGATTTTAGACGTTTGTTAGAATTAGAGAACTTTCGAGCTTTCGTTAAAACTGGAAATCAGATTAAACCTATAATTATAATAAGCGCTGATGGTGGACCGGATGAAAATCCCAGGTGCATTTTGCTTTTCTAAAATATAAAATAAAATGTATAATTACTGCGATAATTGAAAATTAGTATTTTTTCTTATATAATTAATTTAAAGTTATTCTAGATACTAGGCAAATAATTAATAAAAATATAATCTATTAATACATTAATTCATTGTGTAAAAATAATCCGGATATAAAATATATTGCATGATTCTGTTTTAGATATCCGAAAGTAATCACATCTGCGATAAAACATTTTAAGGAATACGATTTGGATGCTATATTTATTGCAACAAACGCACCTGGGCGAAGTGCATTTAACAGAGTTGGGAGAAGAATGGCACCTTTAAGTAGACATCTATCGGGATTAATTTTACGCCACGATACTTTTGGTACTCATCTCGATTCTAACGGCAAGACAATCGACGATGAACTTGAGCGAAAAAACTTTGCTGGCGCAGGAGAGACGCTAGCTAATATTTGGAATGAGGTGGTAATTGATGGTTATCCAGTATTTGCTGAATTCAAGCAGCCTACAAGTAAACTTGCGAATTTAACATTAGATGTTGATGAACAGTGGTATTCTACTCATGTGCGCGAATCACAATATTTTTTACAGGTCATTATTTGCACAGAGTTCTTAATAATTTTTCATACATAAAAAAAGATTTCTGTAAACAGACTTTTTTTTATTTTACAGATTTCCAAGTGTACTAACATTGACTATTGCGGGCAGCACAGAAGCAAATTACGCTCTATTCTACCGACAGGATTTTTTCCACCTCCATATTTAGCGGAACAAGATAAAGAAACGGGTTTCCTAGTTGCTGCATAAGAGAAGACTGAAGATGCGAAATTTTTACCATTATTTCAACGATTGGTATTTAAAACGTCCAATAATCCTCAGTTTGAAGGTTTCGCAGAAATGCCCTACGACTTTTTTTGTCCTACTGTTCAATCTCAGCTTCATAACAGAATCTGTTCAACATGTGGATTGTACTTTGCAACAAAGAAAGCAGCATTATCTCATATGAAAGCTTTAAAACACAAATTAAATGCCAATGAAAAAAAAACGAGAAAACTTATTTCTATTGAAGCGAAACGCCAAGAAGAAATTTTGTCCGTATTTCAAGAAGAAAACACAGGTTACAAGCATTCTGATTGGTGTTCAGAAAGTGAAATTGAAATTGAGGACGTGCAAAATTGCGTTGATCGCCGAAATGATACTTGCGAAACAGATTCATCTATGTCAGTAATTGAATCAATGGAAGAGTGGCTAAAAGATCCATGGTTAACAGATTGAAATATCACTTTGTATTTTCTATTTATATGTAGTTTAATGTACTACCAGAAAAATCACATATTTATATTTAAATAAACATAATATGAACCGAAAAATGTGCGATATTTTCTTTTTTATAAAAATTACGTAATATAGGGGGGAGGGGAGGGGTTGTGAAAAATCTTACGATTCTTTACAGGGGGGGGGGGGGAGGGATCCAAAACTGGACAAAAATGTCTTACGTAATTATTGCCCATGCAAAACAATCTTTGCCTCGATTTTTAACATTAATAACAGCATGTTTATTTTGAATCCATTGAGGTAATTTGATATACGCTGATGCTGTCATTGGATGATATTTAATAATTTGAATAACAATATTTATTATTTTCGAAAGAGCCCAAGCAGAATCTCTTTCCTGAAATTCTTCTAATTGAGTTTTTATGTTAGACATTTCAATTTTATACCAATTTATGATAATTTCAGATTCGCATAATATCTTATAATTGGTATTAAAATATTTTACTTCCTCATTATTTTTTGACACAAATAATCCACTAAAAATCAACATCACCTTGATAAATTTAAATTTAAAAATTGCTTTTTGTTTAAACTGGAGAACACTATCTTTTGCATCCAGCATAAAGTTAATTGGTTCAATATGTGACACATTTATTGCAACACCAGTTTGAAGTCTATTTTTGAAATTTGATTGTACTTCTTGCCATATATATCTTTTTTCATTCGTTTGATTTATTTTCTTTTCAGCACCACCACCAATTTTCTCATTTTTTGTCATTAAATAACTCTTTTTTTTCTTTCAATAATTCCCATTAAACCAATTATTCTATTAAGTTTTGCCTCTGCACTTATTTTTCTTCCCACACCAATTTTCATATTCAGATATGATTTTATACTTTTTATCGCTTTATTACACTTCTTAATAAAATTTATGTAATCTTCAATCGATGATGATGATGTATTTTCCATTAAACAGTAATATTTTTCACGAATCTCTCTCTCGTAAAAAGTCAACATTTTTAAGCAATCAACCATTGTGTACATGTATATGTTATTCATAATACAAAAAAATATTCTATAAAGAGAGAGAGAGAGAGAGAGAGAGAGAGAGAGAAATGAAGTTTTCTCAAACAATCAACCAACTTCGTTACCGTTGACGATAGACACTTGAATCACAGTAATATTCTTAAATGTGATTCACTCTCTTTTATATACCATACTGTTACAAAATGTTAATTAAGAAAATATTTTAACATGTATAGTAGAGAATTCATTTACACATTAATTGTTTTATATACATATAGAGAACAATTGAAGTATTGAAATTAGATTTCTTATAACCAATTTAAGAATAATTGAGGTACCTTCAATTTTCTCCTCCTCCTCCTCCATCACTGGGAGAGAGAGGTTTGTTAAGGTTACGAAAAAACATTTGTATGAGACAGGCAGGAGCTATTAACGAGCGCTTATGGTAGCGAATACCTCCTCGTCTCTCTCTCTCTCTCTCTCTCGACACATACAAGTTTAAAATATTAATACTTTTTTCATGACTCACTGTCTTACCTTTTTCATGCTGATAAAGATACTCACTGCCTTGCCAACGAGGCCGGGGCCTTGTCGACGGCGCGCATCCAGGCGCATCCCTCTTACACCCTCATACTACCCCCCACCCCCTTCGGGGCGCGGGAAGAATCCTTGGGGGGGGGGGGTTAAAAGGGTGGCGGTGGTGGGCGGGGCCTTATTTTTTAAAAAATGGGCGGGGCCAGTGGGGGTAGGGGACAAACCCAAAACTGGACACGAACCATATTCCACATGACCATGGCGCTTACCACATTTGGACATGACCATATATGGATCGAACCATATTTGGAATTACCCCCCTCACCTCTCTTCAACTCCCCTCACCAACACTTCATCCAAGTCCTGTCTAGTACTACTACTCAAATCGACCTCCAAAATATAACCCTCGGGATGGTCCGAGGGTATAGCGGAGACATCGAGATTGGCTGCGTCCTCGATCCATCGGAATCCATGGGTGGGCAGTGGCTGACACATTGCCCACCCATACAGATTGTTTACGTTGTAATACATGAGATATTTCGACGGTTCCGCCGGATCGTAGTCCCGTATGTACCGATTGTTGGCCCTCTCGTAGCGATGGGAGCACAAACTCAAATCGCCGCGTATACCGCGCTCTACGAACAGCAACATATCCACGTCCGTGAAAAGCTTCAGCCTGATTCCCGTATGCTTCAACATCGCGTCCCAGGTGAAGCCCGGAAGCGTATAATAATGGGCTGGATCCAATTTATAATTTAGCATGCAACTATCGCGAAAACTTTCGAAAACGTCGGTCAACAATAGGACATCGGTCTTAAAGTACAGATCATTGTACTCCCCAATTGTGCGCATCTTGAATTTGGTCCATACCTCTACGGCATGATCGTATGTTTCCTCGCTGATATCGCTGTCGGTCAGTCTGTTGCGAAACGACTGGCGCGGTGGTAAAGCCGTCTCTTCTAATCGATCCGGACTATCTATATAATCGTAAGGAAAAACACCTTTCCTCGTAAGCAAGTTAAACTGCTCGACTCTCAAGTCCGAAAATTGTGAACTCAAATTTGTCAGCTGAGGTTCCGCCAAGTACGAGCTCAATTTGTCCAAACTGGAGGCCATAAATTTGAACGAATCGATAAATCTCAGCCGTGTATTATAATTTCGCAAATATTTGGTGAATGAAATGTATTTTTCCTTATGTACAGGCAGCAGATATACCGATCCCTCGTACAAATTAGCAATCCTCTCGAGAATAAAATGCGAATCATAGCCGGAAAAATTGTGGAAAATCACTGGAATTACATGCGAATCTTTAAAATTTAAATTACAATTATTGTGAACCGGTTCTCTGTATCTGCCGGTCAGATGATCGTGATCGCGAATTCGAAGTTGATTTGGAAGAAACGACTTTTTGCATATATGACAATTGGGGTCATTATAGTGACGCGATCGTTCGCTAAGACTAAGATCACGCATGGGCACGATAGTTTCCAGTTTCTCGATCGCGATGCGCGCAATGACCTCGAGCTCGCGTACGAACCATTCGATGCAGTCGGCACCCCGATGAGCATCGTATCTCAAGAGTGACGCATCACGAGTACTTTTTAAATAATAGCCTACACTGATAGGTTCATGTTTCTGATAAATATTACTACTGTTCGATTGTTCAAATTTGATAATATGCACTCGAGATCCCCGTATACGACGAATGACACTCTTTCCTCATTTTTGATGTTCTTGAAGGAAACCCAGCGATCCTCGGACTCTCTCAATAGCATCAAGCGGAGATTATCGTTGAATTGCGCGCAATCCTGCTCATGCGACTCGAGCCTCTCCACTGTGCAATAGTAGTGGAGACATAAAAAAAAAATAATATAAAACATATGCAGTTATTTTTGTATCATTATTAATACATACCGATCGCATCTATAATGTGCAATTTTGCTCTTGGTGAATTGGCTTCGCACCAATCTCGAAAGATTCTTTATGCACATAAAATGTGCAGCTCCTTGTTCATCGTTGACGAGAAAAAGATTAGCATGCCTCGATCTCTTCTTCTTCGTCACCTGAAGAGGTACAATTCTGATTTTTGCGTCGGTATTTTGCTCTTTATTCTCCAAGGTAAAGGTGTTGACCGATACGTCATTATCCGTCTCGAATTTCGGGATCTGTTTTAGCGTAGTCGGAAAGGTTATGCCACCGACGTCTAAAACTGTCCGAAAATGTGGATAAGAGGACGTGCGCTTTGGATTAGCCGTAGGTTTTGCCGGATAAAGTGATGCCGTCACGGGCCACGCGAAACATGCATTATCACTAGTTTCCAGATTTATCAGAGCTTTCCTACTTGCGATAGCAGGTGGCAGAGTAATTCTACAACCCGCGTGCAACGGGTTAAAACGATTAATGTTAACCAGTAAATAATGGATTTTTTGTAAAGCCCATCCACTATCACTCTCTTGAAATTCACTTAATTTTTTCATAACAACGTCTAAAATAATTTTCCTATACCAATCACTAAAATTTTCAGTTTTATACAATGTTGCGTTAGTCGTACTAATGTTTTTTTCATCACTATTGTCCTTGGAGACAAATTTTCCGTTAAATACACAATTAACATTAACACTATTTGCACTAACAATTACCTTATCTATACGCTATAGCGCAACTATATACGTCCAAAAATGCTTCTATCTCCCAATATAGTTGTATAAAAACCTGCCTCGAATCCAGATGTTATAAATATCTAACCCGGTAGGGATAGGACATTTTATTTAACCATATTTATAATGATTGGGCGCCAGGTTCGGTGATGGAATCATAATATCTTTACTCAAATGGCATGTATCTATTATAGGTCTCAGGCTAGTCAGTTAAGATGGTAGAGGGGTTGGGTAAGGATCAATGATGTATCTATTTAGTGGAAAACTTCGGTGTAATAACTGGAATTCAAATGATAATCGGGAAAAATACACTTTATTCCCCATAGCTAACATGTTCTCGCTCATTCTCATATAACTAACCTCGCTCACTTAAGCCATTCATAACCCGCACTCACTTACTCTATTCTTACGAGACGGAAACATGGTGACTCGATTCGGGTCGGGGACCCACCCGCTCCGCCCTGTGTGTGTTTTCAGCTATCTCCCGATGACGGGGAATAGAGGATCCCGTATTTTGTTGCCAAATCCCTAGGGAGGCTTTCTCTCCGAGCCCAAATGCCTCGATCTTCACGGGGAGGCCCTAGGCACACACTCCTCGGCCGCGCCCGCCGAGGAGGCCCCTCCAGGAGGTGCTACTCGGCATGAGAGTTCACGATAGGACCCCCGGCACCTCGAGCAGCTCCTTTACTCGGCCTCGTCGCAGGCCCGGTGTATCCCCCCCTCACCCGATCGGATAGCACCCACCTGGGGAACGGGGATCGGCGCATCTGGCTCGGGGATGACTCTATGGACCAACCGACGGTCTCCCTACTCTCTTAGGGGACCTATCCATTCCTTACAGGAATTCTCCCTACATTTTCTTGCCCTTCGACAGGTGGACTCCTGGGGGGTGATGTCCTGAGTCGACCCCGGTCCTCCATCGAGGGGACCTCTTCGCCCTTTCACCACCTCCTAGCTACCGGCCGAAACACCCGAAATGGACCACCGGGAGAGACCCACTCTCACCGGGAAAACCATTTTCGGGGAAAAACCGGGAATTCCAGGGACTCGAATTTCGGGTCTCCTCAGAACGCCTCCCCCTTCCTGGGACGATCCTCCCTGTTACGCTACACACACAGGGGGAAAAAAATAATAGAAGGCGGCTAACTTCTAACCTGAATCCTTGTACCCCCGGAAAAGCTCCTGGTAGATCTCACTATCTACCTTTCTTCGCCACTCCCGGGGATGACCCTGTCCAGGTGTTTCCAATAATATCCTCCATGTTCCTCTTCGTTCCGGAATCCTCTCTGATTACCATACCGGCGAACCATGCTGCGGATTTCATGGTCCTCCCAGGCAGAGAGATCCTACCTCCTCGACGGCTTCTGCCCCAAGAGAGCGATCCTCTCCTTCCTTGATCTCACTTGGCTTGTTCTTCTCCTCTTTTTCCCCACTCCTTCGCTACTTCCTTCCCTCATTGTTGATGGCGTTCATCAAACAGGATGGAGTATACGAAAATCTCATATACTATATTAGCCTATTGATTGGCTAATAGGACTCGCCTGAGCCCGTGGGGCATCTCATGCCCATTTCTCCACATATCCAGTTGGCGGATGTTTGTAGCTATGATGATAGAAGTGGCAACTTCAGCTGACACTACGGAGGTTTTCGCGTCGGAGTGGGTACTCTCTCACTCTTTATCCATCTCATCTTGACGATCTTTTACCATCTTCCGAGTAACTGCCGGATACAGGTTCCCTAATTATTCTAATCCTGTAAACGTACGAATCCCCACGATTCCGTCTCGGAGTGCCCTTACCCTTACTTTCACACATACAAGTAAACACACTCGGATCTAAGACCTAGCATAGAAGACCGTCGCTTTTTGACTCTTGAGAGTGTCTTCCTCTTTTCCTCCTTTTTCCTTTTTCGGAGTGAAGGGAGGGAGAGTTACGCTTTGGAGTTCCCTACCAACAAGCCAACGGTAGATTTGTCTTTGGGGCCCCCTTTTGGGGACCAACGACTTGAAATTCGCACTTTGTGACGGGGAAAACGAAAAACCCACGTCACAACGCACACGCACTAATACTTCCGCGTCTACTAAAAAATCTTTCGGCTCTATATAATTACTATTAACTACCATACCACTGCATATTTGACTTCGAAACGCCGAATCAAGCTCCTCCCAGATAAGTCCTTGTAAGTCATTGCTACAACCAGCACCTGATTTAATATAACTCAGTTCTCTCTGCGCTCGTAGCAATAGACACTTTATACACTCAATTTCGGCGAAATTCTTTTGACGCATTCCAACGGGAAAAGCTCGATCCGCGTTGCTCAATCGTCGAATATGCTCGCGACATTCCAGTACCCATGCATCCTATTCGTTCGCACTATTAATTGTAAAAAATTTTCGACGTAAATCAGTCGACATTTTTGTTTCTTAAAAAATAAAACTTTATGATTCTGTCATACGGTAGACGACAAAAATAAATTAATAATTGTGAATGCGTTTCTCGCGAAGAGTAACGCTCATATATAGCGAATAGAATATGGGAGTAGGGGTGATATACACATCCCATTGTTTCGTCCGAGATGCATACTGAAATTAATATTCTTAGATAGACATTGTTATCAATTTTTCACAGAAGTCATTTATTTCTTTGATCATATACAGATTTCATATAGTAGACATTTTGCGGTGAACATATACCATATGAGTCATACTCTTGGGTAACGGTGGTTCGAAATTTTCACTCTCTCTAAGACTAAAGTTACCCCACTCACACTCCTTCACATTGTATATATTTTCTAAGTTGCAAATTTTTCTCAACCAGTCATATTTCTCCCGTCCTTTCACGAAAATCCAATCCTCCTCCTCCTTCTCCTCGTATGACGTTACATACTTTCGTATTACATCTTTATACTGGTAAAAAGGTGAATGACCGTCGGTCCAATTGAATCCATGGCGATTAAAATAAAGCCAACTTTAAAAAAAATTATATACAGAACATTATATTTTTTATCGTTTAAAAAAATACTTACTCATTCTGTTCTCTCTCGAGATCGCTCAACCAAGCTTCTTGAAATGGTGGTGAAAATACATTGTGATACACTTCATTATCACGCAACACCGCAAATTCTTTAACTATCAAACTTTTGTCGGTCAATGCAAAAATTTGAAAATCAACGAATGTCGGTGTCATTATCGTCAGTCGCTCGATGCAATACTGAACGATCTTTTTTTGTCGCATTTAAAGAATTTCTTTTCCACCTCCATCACGGGCACAGATATGCTAAACGTATAAAAATTCAATGTTTTTTTTCCCATTGTGATTGTTACCTATAGTTTAATCACAGTATACTACAATAGGAAAAAAAAATACCGTACGGAGATTATGCGGAGGGTATATCTTTCTTTGATTAGTAAAGAATGGACTCCTTATCAAATGTAACTTTATATTTTAAAGAAACGATAAAAGTTCTTCCTCTCTAAGAAGATTGCTTCGGAGCTTCATTTCAGTTTTTTTTCTTCATCGAAAATAGCGATAGCGCAACAATGCATAGAATAACTCACATAACGGATATGGAAGGTTTCTTAGTTTATAAGAAAGAACTTAAAAATAAAGATATAGCTATAATTGATTTAAAAAGTAACCAAATTTCTTACGCATCTTTTCGTTTGCGTGACACTATTAACAACCTTAGTGAGAAAGACAAAAAAACTGTGTAGTATTTGCTCAATATGGTGCATGGTATAAAATACAGTGATACGGGATTCGAGAAATACGAGCAGGAGGATGTTGAAGATTTTATTAGGGACTGCTTAACCTGCGAGAATCCCGTAGTAGCCTACAAGGGAAGGAATATTGAAAAAAATATATTCAATAGGATGAATGTGGAAAATATCAATTTAGAAGTGCATGGTTGTCCTAAGTTTAAGGATTTAATTAAATTATATGATTTTGCAAAAACACCGTGTAATTTACACTTTCGAGAGACAAACTTGGACAATGAACGCATCCACTGTCCGTACGAGGAGGTGTCAGTTTTTGCCAAGTGGATAAAAGCAAATATGTGATTCTTTCAAACTCATAGGGGGAAAAAGCTATTTAGAGAAATAAAGAGGAGAACACAAGTCCTCAAATTTCATTCAATCTTATACCGTCGTCGGTGCTGCACACAGTAAGAAAAAATGAGCTGCGAAAAGTGTAAATTAATCATGAATCAAGAGGATATTGTTCCTCACTCACCCACTCTTCCAAGAGAATTGACAGAGGAATACGTCAATCGTTACTTCGAAGAGTATGAACGGAATCTGCATCATTATTTGTATAAAAACTGTAAGTACTTTTTTTTCATAATTATTGTTTGTTTTTTTAAATAAAGTGAAGAAAGACGAAGAGAAACAGACTGAGGAAAAAGATATTGAGTCAAAGGAGACAAAGAAGGAAGAAGATAAAGAGGATCAAAAAATAGAGGAGAAGGAAGAGGAGGAAAAAGATATTGAGTCAAAGCAGACGAAGAAGGAAGAGGAGAAAAAAGTAGAGGAGGAAGAATGTAAGTATTTATTTTATCTTTTTTTACCTTTTCATAATTATTACCTGTTTGTATTTTTAAAATAAAGTGAAGAAAGACGAAGAGAAACAGACTGGGGAAGATATTGAATCAAAGCAGATGAAGGAGGAAGAAGAAGAGGAGAAAAAATGGAGGAGGAGGAAGACATTGAGTCAAAGCAAACGAAGAAGGAAGAGGAGAAAAAAGGAGTGGAGAAGGAGGAGGAGAAAAAAGATATTGCGTCAAAGCAGACTAAGAGAGAAGAAGAGGAAACACCACATTTCTTTTTCTTTTACTATTAAATTATTTTATCAAACAAATGGAAAAAATATCATTGTAAATTAACCTTTACTATTTCTTTTATCAAATAAATTGAAAAATATCATTGTAAATATACCTTTTACTAATTCATCTGGAGTTAACGGAAAGAAACCTAATACGTATTGAGAAATGGATATAAACTTCTCTCCGCATTGATAATGAGATGTAAACTTCATCTGAAGTGGAGAGAGAAAGCTAATATGTATTGATAAGGAGATGTAAACTTCATTTCAAGTGTAAAGAGAGAGAGAGAGAGAGAGAGAAGATTGGAATACGTAGAGGAGAGCACTCTTCACTTCAGTCTTCAGTGAGACATCATGAGCTCCACAAGGCCAATAAATTTATCGGAGAAGAAAGTTACGTTAAAAGATTTAGAAAAGTATAATAAACCAGTGGCAATAGTGAGGCCATTTCAGTATAATGAAGAGCAGCAGCAGCAGCATCAGCATCAGCAGCATTAGCATCAGCAGCAGGAGGCAGTGCTCTGAGGGTATCGCTTGATACCTGAACAGCAGCAGCAGCAGCCACTGCGACTACCAAATTCGCTGCCCGTAGCCCTGCAGATGCTGTCTGCAGGGGAGTAACCTGCAAGGGAGCAACCTGCAGGGGAGTAACCTGCAAGGGGGCAGCCTGCAGGGGAGTAACCTGCAAGGGAGCAACCTGCAGTCTCGCGTAGGCAGCAATTGTTATTACGTTTACGTAATATGCCGCCTATGTGAGCTTGTGGGTTGTGTGACAGAAAGTCACCACCAAATCGGTAAGAGTTAATAAAAGTCAAAGACTAATAAAAAAAATAATAAATATAAATAATCAATATAAATAATTTTTCTTTTTAATTATAGATGCTCTTGCTGTTTTTATTGGGAAGTCATCTGGAATGACATGAAATATGCAGTCTACTCCATTGAAGTATACTGTCGTAACTCCTAACGTTTGGGACTTGTCTTGCGCAGAAAAGGCGATAAAGTGTTTGTTAAGTGGCTGGGACTCGACACGACGTACAATTCCTGATGCCTATATATATATATATATATATATATATATATTTCAATAAAGAGGGTTTTTTATGCCGAAAGGCTTTTTCCCTTAAATTTATGTTTTTTTTCAATTACATTACCTCTCCACCAATCCACTTTACCCCGTACTAGAAATATTGCAAAGAATCAGCCACAGAGGAACAAAAGAAAAAAAATTACAAAGCATGACATAAACCCTGCAGTTTTCTATTGGACTCGTTATTGGTAAGGTCACGTAGGCTCCGCTCCTTATGGTTTATTACAGAGCGGATGGTAAGTATCTCCGACGATGGATATAGCGACAGAGGTAGAAAATATACAAAATAAATATTACGATCGTCAAAGATACTAACTAATATAAATAAGGGGGGAGCGATCACTGCATCGCTCTCTAATAGTGTTCTTTCTCTCTTTCTCCTTCTCCTTCTCCTTCTCTTTCTCTAAGGCGTCTACGGCTTAACGTAAGAGGGGGGAGGTCACATGTGTACCCCCCACCAAAGGAGTTTAACGTCAGGGGGGATACACGCGGGCATACAAAACAATGCGCACAACCGGAGTTCCGCCGAGGAGTGGGGGCAATTCCCCTACTTCCCCTCCCCCCGTGGAGCCCCGACCCCCTCGCTCATCGGTCTCAGCCGAGGTGTGGGGCAATTCTCCTACTTCCACTACCCCCGCGAACCCCGACCCCCTCGCCACCCGGTCATAGAATCCCCTTAGCCACACTACTACCCATAGGACGCTCCACTTGGATACCCAGTGATTTTGAAAAACCCGAAGATGAACTCTCTGGCTCCGACGCCGAGTCGGATATCACCGTAGTGAATGCTACCCAAAACAAAACTCTGCCACCCCCTCAATACGATCTATCCCTAGATCCTGGTCTTAGCCGTATTGAACCCAATCCTATCTCAGAAAAATTCCCCTTTTGCTCCCTCCCTAACCCCTTGAAATGTAAGATAGAAAGCTCTGCATATGTTCTGTGTCACCGGCCCAGCAAAATCGTCCATCTGATCGCATCTAACTGTTCCTTTCAAGATCCCATTAGCCAAATGCTAATAGAAACTGGAAGAATCGATCTGAAAACCATGAAAAATCATCCTTTTCCTCTCGGGTCCATTTTAACCTTTTCCTACAAAACCACCAAAATCATCCTGGTCATTACTCATCTCCGCGAAATAATCCCCGCCAGCGACGAAGAAATTCATAATTCTCTGAAAAAGCTAAAAGATTTTGTTCACGAGAATAATATTACAAAGTTCAGCGTCGGTCCGTATAAACTCGGAACCACTCGGCTGACTGCGCGTTATTTGAGCTCCGTCTTTTCCCGTGCGTTCCACGATGACGATGTCGAAATCACTATCTGTACTGGTGAAGTTGTGACTCCTCCAGTTCAGATAAGAAGACACATCGTTCTGGAATATCATGAAGGCTTAGTTGGAGGTCATAAGGGAGTGACCAAGACCTATCATAGGATTAGGGAAAATTATAATTGGCCCGGTCTCCATAAAGATGTCTAAAGCATTGTACGATCCTGCGATAGTTGTCAACGGCAGAAGCTTGTTCGCGCAAAACCTAAACTACCTATGCTAATAACGGACACCCCTTGTGCCCCCTTTGATAAGGTAGCCCTCGATACAGTAGGCCCTTTCCCTGTTACACCCTCCGGACACTTGCATGTTTTAACCATGCAGTGTAATTCGACTAAATTTTGTATTGCTGTCGCAATACCTAATATTCGCGCCGCTACCTTTGCTGACGCATTTTCGAGAAACTTTGTTGCCCAATTTGGACTTCCACGTGCCATTCTCACGGATCGAGGCACCAGCTTTTTAGGAAAATTACTCAAGGGCGTAACCTCTCTTTTCAAAATTGAACATTTGACTACCTCCGGTTATCGATCCCAGACCAATGGATCCCTAGAAAGAAGTCACCTAGTGCTCACTGAATACCTAAAACATAACATGAACCAATATTCGGACTGGGATTTATTCATTCCATTTGCCATGTTCTCCTATAACACTTCCGTGCACGAAGCTACAGGGTTTATGCCATATGAATTAGTTTATGGACGCAAAGCACAGTCCCCCGTCTCCGCCTATGCGATCGAGGAGTTATTAACCTACGATGCATATGCACAGGAGCTGGCTCAGCAGTTAACCCGGCTTCAAGCTTTAGCAAGGGAACGCGAAATCCAAGTTAAAGAAAAATCCAAGGAATATTACGATCGAAACGCTGTTGTCGTCTCCTATTCCCATGGGGATTTGGTCTATGTCTTAAGAGAACCTAGAAAGCATAAATTAGACTCCCAGTATATAGGACCGTACGTCATCGATTCAATCAACGACAAGCACAACGCCATCATCCTTACTGTGTGTGACGCTGGAGTTCCCATCACCAAACATCTGGACAAACTAAAGTCTGCCTCCGCACCCCCCTTCCCTACCATCACCTCTACTAACCATGAAATCTAATGCATGCATGTATTTCTTTTTAATTAGTGTTTACTCGTTTACTCATCTCCTCATCTACTCGTCTACTCGTCTACTAGTGACTATTGGTGATAATTACAATTTCGAAGCTATTATTCGAAGGATCACTCGGTCTGAATAATCTAGCTTCATACTGCTCCCCTCCTATCTGGGACAAGGTGGAGCCCTTGAAGACGGCACTGCTGAACAAAAACGAAAAGGAGCTGCCTAGGAATTTTGGGTTACGCAAAGAAAGAACGATTACCATAATTTCAACGGAACCTCATCCGATATATTGTTATCTTGTATATTTCTTATAACCTGCCCTACATCTATTCCTTATTTTACACCAATCCGCTCCACTCCAGCACTTCCTGGAACACACGCAGACCCTACCAGTCGAAGTCCGCCCTGGAAGTTTCCCTCCCTCTCCTCCCTAATCCTCTAAGTTCTTTGAGACCCTACTCCAAGGAAAGTCCAGACGCAGGACGTTGTTTCCTACAAACTCCTTACATTACCCCTCGATCTCCGAATCTAAGGACTCGCTCATCTCCTATCTAAAATCCTGGAAAGGTGATAGGGATTGGAAAGAAGGGAATTGCTCAGTAACTTGCTACACAAAATTTCTTTTCCTCTCGTCGTAAATTATTACAATCTCTTTTCTTTCTATTACTACAAATATTTCTTAACTCCTAACTTAAACTAAGCTAGCCCGTGCCACTCCAGTACCTCCTGCTCCGTGAGTTCCGGTTCCCACTCGCTCCAGGGATCCTTCATCTGGAAGTTCATCCGCCTCCAGCCGCTGTACTGGAGCCAGCGCAACCGCAGGAAGTCGAAATCTTCCCGGAAGGCAGGTCTCTATTAGGTGGTCCGCAAAGCAGTCGTTGACCTCCCGAGAAGATCTCCTTTCCTCCCGGATCCAATGAACTTCCTCCATGTCCAGAACCACCAATAAATAAAAACTTCCCTACCTTCTCCCGGCTGTGCCACTTTAGAAATCCAAACGATCAAGTACTTACCAGAGCGAGTGCACACCGAGGCACTCCCTGCAAATCTCCTCCCCTCGAACCTCAACAAATTTTGCCTACGTCCTCTGGCCATCGCTGTTCCTTAACGAGTTCTTGGCTCCCAAAAATCAAAACGCACACTACTTTTCTGTCTATTTGGCGTCCGGCTTGGAGTTAATCAGAGTACAATATCGATCCTCACCAAAACCTCACTTTTATACCAAATTTCCCACTCCGCTCGCGATTGCAACACCAACTTTGTGACACACAAGATTTACCGCACTACACAACCAATATCACCATGACTACCATTATAAATATATTATTTATAATGATGTTAAGCATCACGCAGATCTCCTGGACCCACGCATACAACATCACTCACCTGAAACACAACCCCGGTATCTTCTTTGAAAGAATCGCAACCCTACAGTACTATCCTATGCAATGGAAGGTCGCCACAACCATTGACATCGCCAATTTGACTAGTCAAGCCCCTAATCTCGGAAAATTCTACGACACTCTCCTCTATGTGTGTAAGGGCAACATCTCTTGCATCAATGACAGTAAACTCGAAGAGATCGGATGCAAAATTGTTGACACTAAACTTTTTGCTTCAATACTTTGCCGAGGCTTGCATCCTACAGACCTTGATCGGAACCGTAGAAGCCCTCCCCTATGATTCGTAGGAGGACTCTCTAAAACCCTTTTTGGTACCTTGACCGAAGAAGATGGCGAATATTACACCAGCGAAATATTAAAGTTACAAGAAAAAGGAGCACACACCGCCCATTTGCTGGAAATACAGACGCATGTGGTACAGTCGGAATTCTCCGTCTTGCACCTTTCTATCACTAGCCTAAATAACCACACCCAAGAACTTCAAGAACAAACTAAGGCCTTGGGTGACGCTATCGCTCTCACCGACAACGCCCTAGAACAAGAAAAACATGCAAGGGTACATCGAGATTACGTCTGACAAATGGAAATGTACACAGATCAATATAGGACCAGTATTCTATTCCTTGTGGATGCTGTTCTCTTTGCTCGTCGTAGAATTTTGCACCCCATGATACTTACACCTACCCAGTTACAGCAGGCCTTGCAGGAAGCGACCCTCAAGACCGGATTTTCCCTGCCTTTCGATGAAGAAGAACTAATAATGGAAGACATCCAAGAACTCTCTCACCTATATGTTAATAATTACAAAGGACAATTGGTGGTCGTCATCGAAATTCCTCTCCTCAACAAGTAAGAATACCATCTGTACAAAACCTATCCTTACCCAACCCACCATTATCGTCCCGATAACCAAACTATCACCACCTTTATTCAACCTGCACATCCCTATCTCGCAGTCTCCTCTTCCCAACGCTTCTACACCCCCATTCCTTCCGAATCTCTATCCCATTGCCTCCATCAGCTGAGAACATACTACTGTGCTCCTGGAGCACCTCTTCATAAGATCGCGTATAACCAGGAATGTGAGTTATCCATCCTCCAGCACCATGACACCACCCAATGGACTGGTTGCGACATGAGGGTCGCCTCATTCACCGGTCCCTTCTGGACACCTTTGGTTGCAACCCCGAAACTGGTTATACTCTGTACCAAAACCTGAGTGAATCACCCTCATCTACCAAGGAAACGTAAGAGGGACTGAAACCATCCTTGGAGATGGAATTATACAGTTAGAAGCTGGATGCTTCGCGGACACTACATCTACTCAGCTACGATATCTGCATACCCTGATGGTGTCCGATGTGACCCACTTCGAAGCCCTAGAGCCGATGCCTCTCCTCGAACTTCTACCTGAAGGTCACCTACCACCTCTACAGAAACTGATAAAAATACAGCCCATTAAAACTAAACCACTAGCGGCCTGGAATCTATCAAAGAACAGCGTAGCCCTCAAGGACATAGCCCGAGAAACAAAGGATCTGCAGAGACAAGATTCCACTACCCTTAGAGCATCTATCATCTCATATGCTTCATCTGGATCTCTATTTATATTCATTATATTAGTTGCTGCGGCCTTGTGGTTTAAACGAAATCTAACACCTGCGCGTGCCAGCCCGACGTCAACCACCTCTATCAGAGTTCAAAGCACTCCAACGATAGCAGCCGAGAGCATGCCAATGCTTCCGGTACGCACCGTCAGCATGCCATTTCAACAACCTATTCGCCACGCACAGAGTATGCCTTACCTGGAACCAATATCAATGCCACGGGACTCGCTACCCTTTAGTTAATAAGCACCACATTCCTCTAAAAATTTTCGGCAGTTGGCCTACCCCATACTTCTCGTCCTGGAAACATTGACCTCCACAGGACAATGTTTCATCTAAGGGGCGAGGTGTAACGTAGGGGTCAGTCACCTCGCCGAACCAAAGTAGATCGCACGCGTCCGTGTGCAATACCGGTAGTATTGCACATTGCTGACACCCGGAATTCTTTTCCGGAAATGCGTCAAACCTTGGGCGTCGGCCGTGGATGTGGAGACTTTTTGGTCGTCATGTGTCGAAAGATCATGGCGCTACTGACGACACATGACCTATTAAGCCTCCTACATATATGCGAGTTCCGCGACCCTCAAGTCAAGTCTTATTTTGTGCAAGCTTAGCCGCTGCCGTATCATCCGCGTTTCAAGGTCGTAACCCTAGTGTTCGTTCCACGAGAGCAGAGTACTCCACCTTATTCTAATAAACCTCTTGCCCAGTCGCCGTGTACTGGTAGTTAAGTTTAGAAATATTAAATCCGAACCAAGTCGTGTAGTAATCATCGCGAGTGTGTATCTTTCAGTCGTGCCTAGCACGTACCGTTTTGAAAGATAACAACAACTGCCACGAACTGATCATAGAAATTTAGTGCGAGTAACCCACAACCATAAGAGAGTCTAGTCTCTCTAATAGATGTGACGAATAGTTAATAAGCCTGTGAATGCTGTTGCAGCATAGTTAGTGTTTACTGTAAGTACAATTGTAATCTTCGAAAATACATAGTTTTGTGTCAAATCTGCTGTTCCAACGTATGTTTATACATACTATCATTCACCCCGAATCTTGCCAATTCATTACATTCTTACCGCTCGGAATGTAATATTTTAGTTCATTGCACTGAGAGTCGCAAAGCTCAATCGGCGTTTCTACTGACCCAGACTGTAGTGTCAAGTCAGCCGAAACTCGACCGATAGGCGGCCACGACTCCCCAGTACGTTACAATGTATTCGTTTAATTTCAACGTTATTTTATTTTATTTTCAATCCTGTAACATTATTTATTTTACTAAACTTACCACACACACACACTTCTACAAAGCTGTAATCCTGCGAGTTAACCTGAAACAATAACATATTTTTAACAAAGAAATATATTCCACAATGTATACACTCTTATTAAATACAATAACCAAACTACATATACGTATCTGATAAAAATTCCTACAATTATTAATTCAATTTTCAATATTTATTCCGTCCATCTTATGGCAATAACCTGTTAAGCCTTTAATAATATCAATATTTAACAAAATATTCCATTCCACTTTCCTCTGAGTTAATTATACTTGAAAACTTTAATACTTGGCTGCGCCATAGTCGAAGACGGGAGCATATGTATCACGTCATATTCACACTTTTTCTAGATGACCATGCCTAATTTTCATTTTGACCTAGTAATTTTTCGGGCAAAATACATTATACCAGAAATATGTATATTTCTGTAACGTGTTTCTACCACGTTACAACTCCTCCCCACCTTAACTCGGCGTCGGGGGGGGGGGGGCGATTTGCGGATTGGCAGCGAGTATGTACCAGGGGGGGGGGGGGAGCTATATTCTAACTTATCCTACTATTTACAAAGAACTTACACTCTAAGCCATCACGGGAGAGAGTGCCTCGGAAACTTTCCAGTTTTCTATAAAAAAGAGGAGTTACTTATTCTACTAAAGGGTCCTTAGGCCGAAGGACAACGCAATTTATTACTAACTGTACATGGTTTTCTTAACGGGTGCCTTATGTACTCCTGAATCTATACAATTCAACTAAATGGTTGACACCGCTGTGCCAAGGTGCCCAGCAGGGCGCAATACTAATGACAGATCGATCCTGTCTTTATTAACAGCTCAGGTGCCGCTGCGCCGACTTATAAGGCTCTTGTCTAATAACACTATAATTAATAATTCCCTTTCGGGTAGAAACTAGGGAGAAAATCGTGTCGTCGGGCCCTAGTGTGGCTTCTATGGCCCAAGGCTTTCGCGAATTGCAATTGACTAGATCCTAGGTAGTGTGGGTGTGACGCGGCAGGGGACGGGGGCGATTCCGGCGCAACGCGGACGGGAGTCGAGTGCTTAAAACGCGCGAGATGACCGCTGCAACCAGTGCGCCGGTCCACACAACTACATATGCCCCACCATGCCAATAAAGACTGAAATAAAAGCTTACCTGGGCAGCGTGGTCGGCGATGAGCTCCTGGATGAGGGAAGATGAGGCTTGTTGGGAATAGGGGGGCTTTGCCCCGACAGGGTTATCTTCCCGAAACTAATTGGCTTGCCCAAAGCCGCAACAGCTTGAAGGGGCACTAGGCACGTCTGTGAAGCTGGCGGTGCGATTCGAAGAAAATGACTTTAACTATGAAGTTCCAAATTTTTTAAGCAAAGTTCTATAGTTCCATGCAACTTTTATCAATAGTTCTACCGATTTAGCCTTCCGTATAAAAAACACTAAATGTACCGCCAACTTCACGCAGCGGTCCATTTTTTATTTTACGTCTATTTTACAATTTGTGGAATGCTTTGGATAAGTTTAAAAGTGTACTATAGAGTTCTTGTAATTTTACATTACTTAAAAACTAATACTATTGAGAATACGTGAAAAACGGCAAACTGTTACGATATACATATAGATATGGGTAACGCTATAACGTACGAAGAGTTCTTGCGCTCTAGCAAAATTTAACCTATAGTATTTTAGATACTTCATATAATTCTAGTGAGTTCCGGGTGCTACCATCCCTGAGATCCGCCTTAAAAAATAAAAAATAATCTTGGAAAGAGTGATTCGGGTGTAAATGAAGAACGTTACGCCACACGAAGAGTTGTAGCATTCCAACAATTTTTAACTTATAGCATTTTATGTACTAAACATTGTTCCAAAGAGTTCTCAATGCTACAACCCTGGAATCTCGTTTTAAAAAATTATAAATCACCGGAAAAAACGTAAAATTCTAACTTATTAATTTAAAAATCGTCCGGGGAATTCCGAATGCTACCATCCCTTAAATTTAATTTAGGAAATGACACAATATTAATGTGAAATCAATTAAAAAGACCGATCTTTGATTCCTTCAAATAAAATATTTCTTTCAAAATTACTGTATAAAAACACCTTTTCTGAAACTTATCATGAACTAAGGTAAAAAACATGGACCTGTAGATATTTAGATTCTTATTATTATATTAAATAACATTAAAAGTGTTTTTCATTTATTTATTTCATAGCAGTATTGAATACACTGAAAAAGGATTAACTTAAATAGATTTCTCAAACTATTAATTTTCTAATTAATTAAATCTTAAATGAAAGAAAACGTTAATAGATTTATAATATCTTTATCCTCTATTATATAAAAGTAAATGTGAGGAGTAACTATGTAATCGCATTTAACATTTATATATTTATCTTTTAAGTCGTCTAATAAATACCAACTGCTTTCTATATTTGTTAAAGCTATGTAATGCAACTGATTTTTAACATAATTTTTCAATCCGATCAAAATATAACGCTCATTATTGAGTAGTAATTGGTTATTAATATTAAATAGTTCTGTTCCTTCAAACTTTATATTAACATTAGTTTTATATAATACATCGGTAGAAATACTTGTGTCGATGAATATAATTTGGCCTAGTTCATATTTTATTTTATATTCACTTTTACACGATGTACAACTATATTTTTTATGGAACGTATGACGAGTAATTTCGCGCGTATGTTTCACCAAGCCGTCGTTACCCTATAAAACTCGAAAATTGCTGGTAGTAGACCTAATATAACCCGGTATTCGGGAGAATTGTAATGCGATCCTGTAAGGGATCGGTTGGGCGCCAGGCTCGATGTTGGAGCCGAGGCCTATTCTACCCTGCAACTATCGTACCTATCCTGATTGCGGCTAGTCAGCCCCGAAGGTAGGAGAGGGGATGGATCAGGATGAGTGAGAAGCCATGCGGAGATGGTCCAGCCGGAAAGGGACATGAATTAAAAAGAAGAATCAAACACACAACTTTCGTTCCAGGGAGATGGATCTAGGCTTTATTTTGTCTCAGCACTAAATTTTTTTTTATAAATTGGACTCCGATCATCCCTTTAATTATCTCCAATTCGCGCACACACATTCCATCCATACTCATTGAATTTCACAATCATCCCTTCTCACACGCACACTTCCATACCGACCCGAGGAGCGGGGAGAAAAACGGAGCTCCTGGTGACCACTCCCAGGTTACTTCCCTTCGTGTGTCAGAAACGGCCCGATGACGGGGAATAACACCCAATCCCCAGGTACCGGCCAAGTCCCTTAGGGAGGCCTCCTCACGAGCCTCAGAACCTTGCTCCCGTGGGGCGACTCGCCTTGGGTACTCTCCCTCCAATCGCGCTATATTGGAGGACGCCCCGACGAGGTGAGTACTCGGCCACGGCCCTTTTCAGGGACTCCCGACACCCCTCGGTCCACTCGATGGCCGAGCAAGCCCAGGTCCCGTCCTATGACCGATCGGATACTCACTCCCGTCACGCGAGCGGGATATCTGACGAGATATCTCCTCGCTCTTAAGGGGAACAGCGTTCTGGGCCCGCGCGTCTACTATGGGGCCAACCGACGGCCATCCTCCTCCTAACCCAACCTACTCCAAAGCAGGGAATCGGACTACCCGGACCAGAAAACTCACCCCACAAACTTTGCCCTTCGGTGGGAGAGACGCCTGGGGAAAAACACCCTAGGAGAGGCCCAGGGTTCTCGCGAGAGGGGAAAACGGCACCCTCCGCAGCCCTGAGATCCTCGCCCAGAGCATCTCCCCCCTCCTGGGCCGATCCCACCCACTATTCTGACACACAAAAGGAACGATAAAATGTCCTCACCTCAACACCATTTCTCCCCAAGGCCTGGAGCGGCCCAGCACCTTCTCGCTTCTGGCCCAAACCCGCATCAATTCTCCTCGCTGCGTCGTCTCCGAGGCATCCAGCATCCTTCGCCTACCTCACTCATCTCTAGTTGAGTTTCCCTGTCCGGGAAGTTCTGGGCCGACTCGGGCTGGCCTCTCGTTCTAGGCCTTTTTCGCCCCCTTCCTGTCCGGCCAGACACCTTCCTTCTACGCTCTCTGGACACACTCTGGCTCTCCTCTCCTCTGCTTTCTCTCTCGACGCTTTTCTCCTCTTTTTCCCCGGCTCCTCTCCGCCTCCCCCTTTACCACTCCTTCTTTCCTTATTTTTGGCGCAATTGGCCACATAGAATCACGTGAGTAATCGACGTCACGTGTTCTATATCCCCTCCATTACAGCGAGTCCTTACTGCGTAAGGTGCGATCGCTTCTTACGCAGAAGAGCATGGAGACTCCTTGGGGCGTTGGCGGCTGAGGTGGGCTCCGGGGAGAGGTACTTTTGCGTCTCTCTCTCTCTTCGATCCAAGTCATTCTCTCTCTCCCTCTGCTTAACTCCGGGTTTGGGCTCAGGATAGTGCCTAGTCTTTCCTCCCTACTACTCTATGCTTCCTGCGCTTCTCCCCCTCACTCCTCGAGTCATTCCCTCACATTCCTTCATTCCCACGACCTTACATACTAGACAACAATTAATAAGTGGCACATAGGTGCTGACTCTATACAAATCTAAGGTGGATTAGTCCATGGAGTAAAATATGGTTACTATTGAGAGGGTATAGCGGGTTGAGCAAGGAGGGAGGGCCTGTCGACTGGTGAAGCAAACGCATTATAGCTAAAACTCCCACTTATAATGGGGGTCCCAAAAATCCCCGTTATAAACGTTAACTCATCGTTAACTGCTTCTTGGATCTGTTTAAAATTATTCTGCAAAATGATGTTAATATTTGCATATAATAATGGTAAGACTCTAAAAATTTCATTTTTTCAGTTTGTACAATTTTTGGTTATTCTTAAGGATGGTAAGTCCTTGAAAAGATTTTCCACTAAATGCGCCACATTACACATTGCGTCTATTGATCTAAAGGTTCTCGTGACCTCTATTTTTTTTATCATGTTTAAGTCCTTGAATATTATTCCCCGTTTATAGTAATGATTTTTTGAAAGGGTTTTTGCAGTTACAATATCTTTGGCAAGTTCTATGCAAGGAATGTTATCAAAAACGGTATTTTTATTAGCAGTAACAATGAATATTAATACCTGTATTATACTATCGAAAGCACAAGTATTTCGTACCGTTGTTTATTTATTATTTAAATATATTGGGCTGCAAATATTTCCATTTTTTAATATTTGTAATTGTGCCTTTAATGAAAATTGTATTATCTCCCATCTGGACAGTCATCCAAGTGTGATGGCTTCTTATTCCGTATGCCACTTCTTTGCGTTTCTCCTTTTTCTCCTAATCCTCGCCAATTTTCTTTAATATTAAAATGATCTCCCGAGTTTTCTTTATCATCGTTATCATCAATAGGATCATTATCGTCTATAGGATTTTTGAATGATATGTCAGATATATTTTTAACATGTTTGATTAGGGAAGATTCTAATGACGTTGAGTGACCGTCTATAGGGTAGAGCGGGGTAAATTGAGCCGGTTTTTGGTTCAATTGAAGTATTATGTATAATTTGATAGTATAAACATTTTTTTCTACACGATAATTCAGTTTTATTAGTTATATACGCAATAAATAATTTTAAGCATAAAATTAGTTTATTTTCCTTGCAAAAATATCGGTAGAATACAAGTAGGCAAATTGCTCAATTTGCCCCATGGTTGGGGTAGGTTGATCCAATATGTGGGGTAAGTTGAGCCGACTTTAATTTTTGGAGATTATTTGTTAAATACATGTAAGGGTCGGATAAACAAATGAAGAATAGTTAAAAATAATATATGAGTAATTTTTTATTACAACTGCAACAGAAGCTTCAAATAATTAGTGTTTAAATATAACTATAGAGAAAATATTATTGTTTTAATGCAACAGCTCTCTCAATCGTCTTCACAATCACAACACACATAAAATGAATTAGAACTAGAAGTGCATTTATTATGGGCCCAACCTTTACAGCTGCAACACTGTAACCATTCTTCGCCTGGAGCACTATCAGAAAAAGATTCTGTACAGATGATACAAAGACAATTTTCATCTTGTGGCTTTGACATTTTTGAATTTTTATTTGTATTATTCCTTTTCTTATTTGGACGCTTTCTTTTCGGTTTATTTTCTTCTTCAATCGCTTTAATTTCTGGAGAATCCTTTAAATTGTACATTTGTGTCTCTTTCTTTGAGTAAGATCTTTTCTGGGACCTGCCTTTTGCAATGATCGTACATGTTCTGGATTAAAATCTACATTATGTCTTGAAGTAGATGGTTTTCGATCGTCACTGACATTATAATAAGGTAATGTGTGTGTTACCAATAAATTTTTAACTGGTAGCACATTGCACTGTGGAGTAATATCTATTGGCTGTGAATTAGGTTATGGGCGGTCTGTCACATACGAAGGAGCAAAATCAGCATCAGTAAATATATTCGGATTGTAAGGAAAAATTCCTGTCTTCCTAAAGCCATTGCTTATATTAGAAGGAGTAAATGCTAGGGGTAAAGCTGCAGCAACAAATTGCGGTATTTCATATATACTTATTGTCTTCCCAGGGTGGCTACGAAGCCATCCATCTTGATTCAAAGAAACATATTTTTTAAAGAGTCCAAAGACAGACACATCTAGTGGTTGGATCTTATGTGTACAGTGGGGTGGGAATAAGAGCATAATCACTCCATTGTCTTTAGCTAGTTTTACAACATTTAAAGATAAATGAGAGGAATGGTTATCAAGCAATAATAGCACTGGATCGTCTAAAGACGGGTGTATATGCTGAATAAAATGTTCCATGAATTTGTTAAATTCTTTGTCAGTAACCCAACCACTTCCGTTTCCGATACCAATACAATCTACAGGACCATTTAAAACATATCTATCAGTATATTTTTTTCTAGGGGAAATAAACATTGGAGGAATACTATTTCCTGAGACTGATACAGCTATTAACATTGTCACATGGGTTCCGCGTTCTCCTGATGTCATAGAGCCAATATTCTTTTTTCCTTTCGCTGCAACTATTTTGCAAAGCTTTGATACAGTAGAAACGCCAGTTTCATCTATATTCCCAATTCTGCTTGGTAAAAATTTATATTTATCCATCACACTAGCTAGTTTATCAAAAAACATTTTAACATTTGTTGATAGAATGATGTAGCTCTTCCTAAACTTGTAGCCTCAGATTTTCGGATGGAGAGTTCGGGGTTTCTTTTGAGAAAATATGTGAGCCAATCCTTGCCTGCCATTTTATTACTTCGCCAAGATTCAGGCATTTTAATTTTATAAGTATCTGCACATTCGAAAGCTAAACGACGTGTTTCGATAGGAGATAAACCATAAAAAATTGACGATGCTTTCAATACATAATCTTTTAAAATAAGTTCTTGCTTTAACGAAAAAACTTTTAAATGCTTCGAATATCCTATATTTATCTGATCTGGCGAATGATAATTATTCTTCGTTTTTAAATATCTCGTTAATGTCATCCTGTTAATTCACATTCTTTCGCTGCAAATCTTATACCTTTTCTTGTCGTTTCGACTAACCTTGCTGCATTTTCAAATTGTTCTTTAGTGATATTACCACGATCTGTCTTTCTTTTGTAAGTTCTCACCCTAAACATAGAGAAAGAATTTATTGTCTTCTGATAGCGTGTTATAACAAGTGGCTCAATATGCCCCTACTGATTTGGATCAATTAACCCCGTCGTGCTTATTTCTAAATATTAGTAATTAAAAACTCAAATTTACACAAATAGTTACATTTATTACAAGGAGTTCATATTAGACACATTAATGTATTGAAAGATACTTACGTTTTATATAAGAAATCTACAATTTTTCATCAGATTAAACTGCTCAATTTCCACGAAGTGAACGCGGAATACTAAATGTTATAGCCAATATCGCTACAGTCTTTAAATGAAGGTCAAGTTAGAAGTGACTCTTATTTGTTGATTTATAGTTATATAGGAACTGTTTTGATTATCTTTCAATACTGGGTGTGCATAGTAATACACGTGGCTCAACTGACCCCGTAGCTCAACTATCCCCGCTCTACCCTACTGCTGTTATTAAATTCAGTTTTAGTAATATTTTCTTCCATTGTATATGATTGTTTCTCGCTTTCAATTGTAACATTTTCAGGACTTGCTAATAAAAATTTTCCGTCTAAGTATTCAATATGTTTCAAAACAAATTTGTCAACTCTCATAGGTAAAGATCCCTTAAATGCTCTATTCTTATAATCAGAAAATAGTGATTCAACTGCACTAGATGAGACAAATGTAGAAGATACTTTTAAAAAAACGACATTATATTGCTCCATAATGGTAAATATTCCATAAGAGATATTATTTTTGATGCTATATCTGGATCGAAATATGCATTCAAAATATCACTTTGTTTTGAATTTTCTTCTTCACATTTTGCTTCATTAAAAAGGGAATGACTCCAATCAATCCATGAAATAGAAACATCTTCAGCTTCGAACGTATCATTATCATCAAGGCTCACATCATCATTTTTATCGTCGCTACTTAAATCTTCAAAAGGAGCTCCTTTAATTATATTGTTTAAATATTTTAAGTGCTTTTCAGAAGGAAGCACTTCCGAATTCTCACTTATTCCTATATTCTCACTTAGGGCAACAATCATAACTGATCGTAAAAGTATAGTTAAGTCTGTAATATTGTTGGTTTGATATGCTTTTGCAATTATACGAATATAAAATTGTTTTACTCTTGGGTTTTTTTTTTAAACATTCCCACCGCGCAACCATCGCTATAAAATGGCTTATATTAAGTCTTAGATAAGAAGTAGGATAGCAGTTTGGTATACATTTTTTTATAACAATATCATAACATACTTGTAAATATGATTTTAAATTAGGACAACTTGCAAATATTCTACTTGCTGCTATTAAAATTGCACAGCCAAAATCTGTTATAATAAACTTAGGTGTAGGTGCACCAGCTCTTTATATTTCTAAAAAAAGTATGTAATTATTCCAGCATCTTATTTAACAGACATCATCTGAAACACAGGAAAACTTTTTCCTTTACTAACTGAGATACACTGGTATAAAAAAAGATGCGGCGAAAGCATGTCATTCGGTAAAAGTAATTTTTTTGAAAATCCTCCACTTGCATCAATCAGAAAAGAGCTATCTTTTGACTTTTCGTTTAATTTGTATAACATTAACTGTTCGTTTGTCCAGTACATGCAATAAAAGGGATCTAAGCCTAACCCATGGGTTTTCTTGATATTAGTTGTGTATTTAGCTTATAACAAGTTTTTAAGAAAGTCATTTGACACTAAATTTAATCTGCTATCTATTTCTTGCTCTTTAGCTTTGCGTAAGACCTCTGCAGAATATAATATTAGCGGCATAGGATCATCGCAATTCTTCAAAACTTTAGTCTCTTCAGTACGCCAGATAGATGCTTCTTTTTTTTCGTCCACTAACTTACTAGCGATTTTTTCTCTAAGTAACCGGATAAATGCCTCTTTTTAATATGCTTTATTTGGTTATTAAAATTAGATAAAGTGTAATCAAAAATGTAGTCTTTTTCCTTCACAGGTTTATTATACATTTTGCCCAATAATAGGGCTCCGCAGTCTTTACACTTTGCTTCAAACGATGCAAAAAATTTGGCATTTAATCTTATTGGAACTCTGCAAGATTTAAATGTGAAAGCGCACGGTAATCTGTGTTGATTCCAAATTTTTTCAGCTATTACATGTGTTCATTTGCCAGACTTCAATTTCAAAAAATTACGAGACTTGTATTTTTTTTCTCTGGCTTGATATCTTCCCAATCTTTTCCACTAATGATAAGTGTGAACTTTAAATTAACAATCCCAGGCTTAGAATCGTCCATCATAGAACAGTAATCATTAAACGATGTATTTTTTTGTTCTTTAATATTATAAAATTTTAAAAGAAGATTATATATTCCATTTCGATTTGTTTTCAAAATAGTATATACATGTTTAGAAGTGATATTGCAATTATTTTTTAACGTTTCTATAGAAATGTATACATATACATCGTTTAATGGTGATAAGATATTTCCATCGATATCAATGGGCTTGAATTTTGTATCGCATAATATTTTTAACAATAGATCTTTGTCATACATCTTTAACAAAAAATCTAAGAAAGTAAAGCAGTAATAAATTTATCAACCTATAAGAAATTGGAATAACAATGGATTTATCAACTTACAAACAGAAAATGATAAGAGTATAAATTTAACAACTTACTAGGATAAAGAAATGTAAATGTTGCAAGAATTTTTAGGACTAGGAGAATGATCATCAAATAGGAATGGAAATATGTAAGGCACTTTTAATCCTAAATGGTTTTATGTACTTCCACTTCGGCTGACAATAATACCAGTGGCTGTTTACCACAAGGCAGTCAAATCACAAGTGTCGTGTCACAACGGGCAACGGCTACGCCACTCCCTCCCCTAGACTTTCTCTTTCCCTTTCCAGTGCAGTTACTTAGCTTCACCACCCAAAATAGTGGGGAGTAAATGGAAGAGAGGGGAATTAGAATTTTTGCGATACTGCGTTTATTTTGATTGGGGATAATTTTGGCTATATTATACAATTTATTAATAACTACTATTACTTGCTTTATACATGAGATTAATGATTCCGTAGATTTTTAAATTAATAAGTTAGAATTTTACGTTTTTTCCGGTGATTTATAATTTTTTAAAACGAGATTCCAGGGTTGTAGCATTGAGAACTCTTTGGAACAATGTTTAGTACATAAAATGCTATAAGTTAAAAATTGTTGGAATGCTAGAACTCTTCGTATGGCGTAACGTTCTTCATTTACACCCGAATCACTCTTTCCAAGATTATTTTTTATTTTTTAAGGCGGATCTCAGGGATGGTAGCACCCGAAACTCACTAGAATTATATGAAGTATCTAAAATACTATAGGTTAAATTTTGTTAGAGCGCCAGAACTCTTCGTACGTTATAGCGTTACCTATATCTATATGTATATCGTAACAGTTTGCCGTTTTTCACGTATTCTCAATAGTATTAGGTTTTAAGTAATGTAAAATTACAAGAACTCTATAGAACACTTTCAAACTTATCCAAAGCATTCCACAAGTTTGAAAATAGGCGTAAAATGAAAAATGGACCGCTGCGTGAAGATGGCGGTACATTTAGTGTTTTTTATACGGAAGCCTAAATAGGTAGAACTATTGTTAAAAGTTGCATGGAACTATAGAACTATGCTTAAAAAAATTGGAACTTCATAGTTAAATTCATTTTCTTCGAAACGCACCGCCAGCCTCACAGACGCGCACTAGGCATTCGCGAACCGTGACTCTATATGGATGAAGCGAGCGCTAAACGCGGGGAACTCGACAACACGGCTTAGAACGGAACTATAAAGAGCTGGGGAACACAAAACGTTAACGCGAATCCAGTATCTCATAGAGTGGAGGGTAGCTCACGTGATCGAGGCGGCTGCGGTCTTCGAAATAGCAACTGACCGCTCTTATCCACTGAAAACTTACACAAAATACTATAATACTATGAACTCTTAACTAAATAAGCGTAACGGGCTAAGTAGCGTACTTTATGGGGCGGCGGCCATCGGGCTATGAGGCAGCTAGGGTTGGCGAGGTAATTGGGCGGCTAAGGTGCGGGCGAAGGCAGCGGGGCGAGATGGGCAGCACAGATAAGGGACTACACATTACACGTACTCATAGGGGGGAGGGTAGGACAGACAAGGGATCGGCGTCAGCCGGCCGGGTCCCCTACTCGGGGCGACAGTGTGGGCAGTTGGCGTTGGATACCACCTCCTACCCACAACTGAAACAGAAAAGGATACGGTTCGGTTGTGGGCAGCCCCTAAAGGAATTCCCACTCCCACCGCAGGCGCCCAGCACCCCTTCGGGTTGGACCTGTGTGTGGGGGTGACCCTCGCCACTGCGGGAGAGGAACCCGGGGACGGCTGATGTCGGGGAGCGGGAGGGGTGAGGATACGGGAGAGGAAAGTGTGGAATAGAAGGTGAGGGAGGGAGGAGCGAGATGAGTAGGATAAGAGGCGGAAGGGGAGAAAGCCACGGTCCGGAGGAAGAGGAGAGTAGTCATAGTATCGCGGGGAGGACTTGGACGGGATAGTTGGGGAGGAGGGGAGATGTTGAGGGACATTAGGGGAGGAATGGCGGACGGAACAGGGACAAAGGCACGTGGGAAGTTTCGGTGAGGCATGGTAGGTCGGATCGGGGCAGCGATCGGTTGGAAGAGGGAGCGGGGAGACATGGTGGCGGGGCGGGAAGTCGGAGGAGGAAACCAGAGGGGCTAGGGGATGAGAGGGAGCAGATGGGGCGGAAAGGGGGAACTGGCGGGCGGGAGGATGGAGGGCCAGGGACAGGGGGAAGGGAGAAATGGACGTGGCGGGGCGGGCGGATAGGTTCGGGGGTGGTAGGGCAACGGGAGGGCTGGGGATATTGGGTAGATTGGGGAGTAATACGCGTCGAGGTCTTCGGGATCCCATTCCGGGAAGCGGAATCAGCGCGGAGACTCTGTCTTCTCCAGCGCCTCCCGTATTTCCCGGGCCGCGGCCCGCACTTCAGCAGCCTCCTCCTTCGTGGGGAGCCGAAACGGCCGCGGCTTAGCCGCCTCCCGCCATGACAAGTGAAGCTTCCTGCGAAGCTCCTCCATCATTGGCGGAGGGGCTGGATCTCGCCGGCCTCGTAGCCGGAGGTGGTGGGGGTATAATAAATATCTAGGGCGGGGGGGAAGGGGTCGCGGGTCCCGGAGAAGGGCCCGGGTTCGGTCGGGGATCGGGGCGGTCTCCCTGACGGAGCTCGACCCTCCCGACCCAACATCCGCCTCGGTCCGGGCCGTTGGTTTGGCAGCTTCCTGAAAGTGGGTAAAAGATTACTATTGGGGATAGTTTCGGCCTTAGTGATAACAGATTAAAGGGGAGGGGGGTGGCCGCTGGGTTCGCGATCGTAGTCTAATAGGAGAGCGAGGGTGTGGACGCCCTTGTTTGGGGATTTAGAGTCTTGGACCATGGTCCGGGAACGTTAAAGTGCCGGTAAGGACTCCCTACTGGAGTGTGTTCTTTCCGGCCTGGCGTTACTCGAACTCTGGTTCGGTGAGACGGCTTCGTTCTGGAATGGGGTAAAACGGCTAGCGCGTGGGGAAGTAGTGGGGTGGGACGAGTCAGCAGGGGTCGAGTGATAGGGTTTAAGTCCTTCATGTGTACTCGATTCACTAGAGTACTGTCTTTGGCCTTTAATCGTTATACTGCTGGGGAGAGAACAGTTTCGATTAGATAGGAGCCTATGAACTTAGGGGCAAGCTTTTAAGTAAATCCCTGTGTGCCAGACGAGAGTACATAATATTTGCGCAAGACTTGGTCACCCATCTTGAACTCGACATTTGTTCGTCCTTGGTTATAACGGGCTGCTTGGCGAAGTGTGGCTTCACCTAAATTCTTCCTGACCAAGTCTCGGAAATGTCCGAGATTAGTAACTCTGTCGGCCCAGGTTACGGTATCGCGGGGTTCGTATTTGGTAAGGGGGGGCTCTTTTGTTAGGGTTCGGATCGGTAAGGGGTGGCGGCCGAAATTAAGAAACGCGGGGGAGAATTGGGTCAAACTTTGGGTGGATGTATTCAACGCGAACTGTAGGGCTTCGAGGTTCCTATCCCATTGGCGGTGGTCTTCCTCAACGTACATCGCGAGCATGGTCTTAAGGGGGTTCGGTTAACGCGTTCGACGGGGTTGGCTTGGGCATGGAAGGGGGGGGGGGTGATTTGGGTGATTCCGTAGTCGTCTGTCAGGGCTTTAATATCTTTATTCATGAACTCAGTGCCGTTGTCGGTCAGAAAGAACATCGGACATCCCCATCGATTAACCATCAGGGACGAAAAGGCTACAGCAATGGATCTTCCGTCCGCATTCCGCAAATCTTTCAAATCTACATACTTAGTAAATGTGTCTTGAAACACTAGCAAATATTTATTTTGGTTTTTGCTTTGCGGAAGCGGTCCCATGCTATCTGCGGCTACTAATGTCCACGGTTCCTCGACGAATCGTTCGCGCATTACTCCTGGAGAGCCCTGGGTGGAATGTTTATGGTTTTGGCAGGCACGGCAGGTTCGGATATGCTTAACTACGGAATGAAAGATTCCTGACCAATAGAAATCTTGAGCGAGGTGGGCGTAAGTTTTCTCGATTCCTAAATGACCTGACTGGGGAGGATCGTGTGCGTCGCTAAGAGCTCGGGGGCGGCTTTCGGGGGGTAATACTAACTTCCAGGCATTCGTATCTTCCATGGCTGGTTCTATTAACGGATTAGGGCGATGATAATACAGCTTGTTTTCGTGAACTTTCCCATCCGGGTATTTCCAGGGAACTTCTTGTACATTCTTCAAGCGGTTAAGATACCAATGATTTTGGGAGGAAACTATGGTGGCAAGGGCGGTGACAAGGGAGGGGTACACATGCGGGAAAGGGCATCGGGTACAACATTAGCTGAACCTTTCCTATGTTCGATCGCCATATCGAACGACTGTAAGGACAGCGCCCAACGGGCGAGACTTCCAGTAGGATCGCGTAGCCGCTGCAACCACCGCAAACTACCGTGGTCGGTAATTACTCGGAATGCCGTGCCTTCTAGTAGGGACGGAATTTCTTCACTGCCCACAATATCGCCAAGCTCTCTTTTTCCGTGGTAAAGTAGTTTCGTTCTGCAGGGGTTAGCACTCGGCTCGCGAACACCACTGGAAGCTCAGCTCCGTGGCTTAACTGGGTAAGGACAGCACCGATCGCCGAATTGCTAGCATCGGTTTGGACGATAAAGGGTTGGGAAAAATCGGGGCGAAGGAGGACATAGGTGGAGGACAGGGTGGACTTCAAGGATTCGAAGACGGTTTGTTGAGCTTCTCCTCACTGCCAAGGTGCGTCTTTCTTTAAGAGCTGCGTCAATGGGTCCTTATACTCGGAGAATTTATCTATGAAACGGGCGTACCAGCCCACCATTCCTAGAAAACTTTGTAACTCTTTAATGTTTCGCAGGACGGGGTATTGTACACTCCGGGAAATATATTCTGTCCAACTTATAACCAAATGTTTTAAAAGGTCGTACTTCAGTAGCGGTCAACACTTTTCCACATCCCGCTGGTTACCTGGTCTATCACCGAGTCCTGAGGGTCCCGGGCAATAAACTGGGAACAATCGAAGAACCCTAATATACCTGATTCTCTAATCACTAATCTAAAATTACTATTTTTGTATTTTTAATCAAACATATTTGAAATTATTATGAATACATTCCTTGTATTTTTAACATGAAAATGAGTCCAAATACGACATTAATCGAACAATTACTTCTTTTAGTTATACCTTGAAGCTGCTACTTTATTATCTATAAATTCTAATAAAAATTCAATTTTACTATATATCTTCGTTATGCGTTAAGTTAAAATAAATCTCCAAAATATTGGAAAGGACATAAACATATTATTAAAAAATTAACAAATATAAATTTTAGTTTAAGATATAATTAAAAAATAAATGTAAATATTTTAAAATACTATCTTCAAAAAGAAAAAGGTTAATCATCTCACAAAATTAAAAATTTCAATTTTTTAGTATGATTCTGCTACGGGTTAATTAATCCTTATTTGGATTATTTATAGACATATTGGAATAAAATAATTTTGAATTTTAACAGGTTTTAATAAAATGAGAGATGCAAGATATAACTAATATAGAAATAAAAGTCCGACTAACGTCATTTTTGGATTTATTTTCATGTTAAAAATACAAGCAATGTATTCATAATAATTTCAAATCTGTTTGATTAAAAATTGTATTTTTGGATTAGTGATTAGAGTATCAGGTATATTATAGGGTTCTTCGATTGTTCTCGGTTTATTGCTCGGGACTCGGTGCTAGACCTGGTAACCAGCGTGATGTGGAAAAGTGTTGACCGCAATTGAAGTACGGCCTTTTAAAACATTTGGTTATAAGTTGGACAGAATATATTTCCCGGAGTGTACGACGGGGTCAGTTTTCTCGGGGTCGCCTTTCAATCCTTCCTTATCGATGATATAGCCCAAGTAGCTGACTTGTTGACAGCACATCTCACTTTTCTCGGGGTTGACGGTCAAGTTGGCCGTTTTCAGGGCTTTCAATACTTTCTCCACGTACTCCGCATGATCTTCGACAGTTTCATTGACGATGATGAAGTCGTCCAGGTATGCGAAGACGTGGGTTGATCATTTTGGCTTGATAAGCCTATCCATTAGGCGTTGGAAGGTAGCGGGGGCGTTAGTGAAGCCAAAAAGCATTCGGGTAAATTGGAAAAGACCGACTCCGGGAACGGTAAAGGCAGTGATTTCTCGGGACTCGGAATCAACAGGGACTTGGAAATAGGCTTGGCTCAGGTCAAACTTGGTGATATAGCGGGCTGTGCGTAATCCGTCGAGAATGGCGTCGATATTTGGCAGGAGATAGGCGTCCTTCTTGGTTACTCTGTTGACATCACGGTAGTCGATGCAGAAACGAAATTTCCCGGTAATTTTCTTGATGATTACTGGACAGCTACTTAATGCACTACTGGATGGTTCTATGATTCCAGCGGCCAGCATGTCCTTAACTTCGGCGTGCGCAACTTTCCGCATGGCAGGGGATAGGCGACGGGGACGTTGTTTAATGGAAGGATGGCCTTGGATGTCAATATAATGTGAGGTGATGGGAGTAGGGGCAAGGGCTTGGTTGGATGTGGGCATAAAAGCTCGGCAGAAAGCTTGAAGGGTCTCTTTTTCGGTAGGAGAGGGAGCAATTAAGGCTAGGCCAGCAATGGTAAGTTCGACGGGAGTCTCCATGGGAGAGGAAGGACGTAAGGGTCGAGGGGAAGAGGTAAGAGTGCGCGAAGCCAGGTTTGCGAAGTCCAGGGTGATCTGCAGTGCTTCCAAAAAATCCACTCCTAAGATGCAGTCGTATCCTAGAGTTTTACACACGCGAATCGCTGGGACTTCTTCTTGTCCATTCAAATGGAATCGGACTCAGGCTTCTCCTTGGGCTGGTTCGACGGCTCCGTTGGCAACATGGATATACGCTACGATGTGTCATAGATGGTTCTTCAGGAGGTCTCCTAATCTTTTTCCAAAATATGATTGTGCAGCATCACTGTCCAGCAGCGCTGGAGAAGTGTGCTGGCCAATACGCAAATTCAGGAAATATCGGGTGTCGTGTTCAAGGGGAGAGGCAGGGGAGAGTTCGGGGAGAGAATCCAGGGCGGTATTGGGACTCTTGGGGGTGGGGGTCGGATCGTCGAGTCCTAACGATGTCCCGTTCGATCGTTTCCCGAGCTCTGCTTATCTTTACAGTTGGGGCAAGTCTTGGTGATTGTGCTCATATGTCCACAGCTGTAGCAGAATTTTCCTCGGGGATGAAAGCACATTAGGAAATGATGTCCTGGACGGTGGCAATTCCAGCAGGTGTCCGGGGGTGGCCTTATCTTCTTTATATCCGGATATCCAGTAGCTGGGCTTCCAGGGAGGTCCAGAGTGGGGTCAAGAGGGGCATCCGGCATGGGTGGAGGGGTAATTTTGCTAAAGGTTTTTACAGGTTTGTTAGTTTGGCCTTTAGACTGTTTGGACTTGGTGGGTGTCGGTAAGGGTGGTTTGCGAGAGGTCGGAGGGCTGGGAGAGAAGGTAATAGTGGGTTCCTTTCTTTGGACTAGTGTTAATTCGGCTTTGACTGGGGCAGCAGGGTTACGGGGACTGGTTACTGGGTTATAGGCTTCGACAGGGAATAGGGACGCGGACGGCAGGGGAGGGGGAGGATTTTTGGAACGATCAGCCAACCTTCTGGTGTCCACTCGATGACATTCGCTTATTAAGTCCTGGAAACTGGACAACCCTTCTCTGGTAATCTTCTGTCTATACACTGGAAGCCGGTTGTGGTACGTTATAAATCCAGTTGCTGCTCCAGATCCATTGGTGGGTCCATCCGTTCCAGAATTCTCCTAATCTTCATAATAAATTCGAGAGGTCGTTGCTGAGGTCCTTGTGTCCGGGCGGAAGCTTCTCGACGTATAGCATGGGCGGGATACTTGATGGCGAAGGTCTTGGAGAAGGCCTTGACGAAATCGTAATATTCTGTCCACGCAGGACATTCCGATCGGAACCAACTTAACGCGGTTCCGGCGAGGGCAGATGGAAGGGCACGCAAGACGGCAGAGGACGCTAGATTTCGACCTTGGATGAGTTCTTGTAGGGAGGCTAGGAACTCCCGAGGATCCTCGTCGAATTGTCCGGTAAAAATGGGGATATATTTGGTGAGGCTATCCCACGCACGCATCTCTGGAGTAAGGGTTTCGGACATTTGGGAAGAATTCATATAATAACGGTCAAAAATCCGAAGGGTGCTGTTCTGGGCAGGTCGTTTGGGCCCTTCCGGGATGGGATTAGTGGTGGACATAGGGTTGGGAGTGTGGATAGAGAGGTAAGAGGTGCTAGATTCTGCGTTAAAACGTACTGGGTATGAAGCTTGACGTGCCATTGGCTGCAGTGCTTCATGTTGGTTCGATTCGTGGAGTCTAGGGGGTAGGCGGGAGGAAGGGGTTTGGGACGGGACGGGGCCATAGTATACGTACTATGAAGGATCGAAGCAGAATTCTACAAAGGAGAAGGGTTGCAGGGAGAGGGGTGGGTCGTGAAAAAAGAGGGAAGGTAGGGCGATACGGGGTAGGGGGTGGATACGTCAGAGGGGTAGAGGCACACGATCCGGGGCACGGGAAGCCTGAAACGAAGAGAGCTTAGGCGGTCGGGGTGGGGGTTGATCGGCGGGAGGGGCTAAGGGCATATTCTCATAAATTGGTTCTGATATTCCTGAAAATAAACAAGGGTGAAAGGGGTTGATCCGGTGGGCTGCTTCCGTCCTCGTTAATTCCTGGAAACGCGAATTCGAATCTTCGGCGACGGTAGTCGCGACAGGGGGGGGAAAACTAACTACGCTACGACGGGGTTGGATTATATTGCGATGCGGGTTGGGAGGGATTTCTTTGCTCGACAGGTAAATTAACTGAATTTCCCGGAATCTAGGGGGTTCGCGGGGTTCAGCGGGGGTGGCTAAGGGTTGATTTGGCGCAGGGGTGGCATTTATTTCGGTAGGGGGAGGGAATTCGCAATCCGAAGGGAAGGTCAGATTCGAATGAGGTCGATTCACTATGTCCGGCGCGAGCATGCAGTCCCAATAGTAGGAATCGCCACTATTGTTACTCTCGAAGGACTCCGTCCTATTCCCGGCGGCCCGAACGTCGAGGTCCATTTCCCACGGACTGGACATATCTCCAAATAAAAACCGCCTTCGGAACCTAAAAAGCCGATCGCGAAGAATTGAGGGAGACTCGGTGAGCTGTAAACCGTAGGAACGCAAAATTAATAAATGACCTGTAAGGGAAGGGTACGAACTACGTCGCGATATGTTTCGAGGGAAAAACCGGGAGGGGACGATGGAGAAATGCACATCACCTTCCTTTACGCCGACCAGGAAGCAGCAGCGGTCCCAGCGATCGAGTCTGCGGAGGGGAGAGCGTCGGTAAGACTGGGCGTGGTGTGGCAGGTGCAGCAGCGGCGGCGGCAAAATTTTAAAATTAAAAAATTTGAATCACTCACTAAAACGTTCTAAGTTTGAAAAAAGAAAAACAAACCCTGTAGGTCACGAGCAGTCGACAAGCACCCGCAACGCACAGAAACGCTGGAGATCACCGCCAGAGCCAACGGTTGGACACTGTAGTGAGGGGGGGGGGGGTAGAGGGGGGAAGTAGGGAAAAGCAGGCAAAAATCAAGAAAACTACAATTTTTTAAATAAAATCAGAGCACTCGCGGGCACTATGGACACTCTATGCGGCGGGGCCCCACGTTGAACGCCAATTTGTAACCTTCGGGTTTACAAATAATTTAAACAACACTAAAGATGTCCGGGAACAGAACACTTTATTCACTAAAACTCAGAGTAGAGACCTCCCGCGATGCTCTGGTACACTTATTATACGTTACACCAATTGTCTTATCACTAAAGAGGGAAGGGAGGACTTGAGGGAGGTTGGCAGGGGTAAATTGAGAGATCGGCACTAAATGGGAAGGTGGACGGCAGGGAGAAAAGCAGAGAAAAAGGACTCAACCGCTCCGGTGACGTCTTTCAGCTTCCCCCCGCGACGACACTCTTCTAAAACTCCGTACGAAACCAATGTAAAGATTGGGGCCCTTAATGAGAAGTCGGTACTCCTCAATATTCCCGCGACAACCCTATCAACTTCACAGTCCTCGGCGTGCGGTCTGCTAATCACGCAGCGCAATCGGTTTCCAACCGACTCTTACGATAGCAGGAAAAGATCTGGCAGTCCTCACTCTCGACAGAAGTGGCCCGGTCCTTAATTCCTCGTTTATCCAAGGTTCCGGGTCCTTTTCCTAATTCCTAGGACAGTAGCCATCATCAGGGCAACAGCGCATGCTCTCGATCATCAAGCCAATTATCATATGTAATTTTGACTATGATCCGCATTCGCACTGTTCCCTGGGTTTCTCAATCCCTTTTCCAGCGGCGTCGTCTGCTACATGGCTTGGTGGCTGCTCGGGCGGGGCGATACGGTGCGGGATCGGCAATGATGGGTCGGTAGTGGCGTGGTCCGGGGAGATCGCAGCTCGGCGCTAGCGGCGCGGCGCGATAACGGGAAGGAACTGGTGGGGCGCTCAGCGGGGATATGCGATAAGGGGACGGTAGGAGCGTCGCGTAAACACTCGCGCTCGGCAGGAAGGTTGGAGTGAGAGACCATTATGGGCGTTCGGGCATGGGAGAGTAAAGGATTGGAGAACAACAGTTTTCTAGCTCATGTTGGAGCAGAGGATCCTTCTTATAAGATACTTATAATTTTAACATAGTAATTATTATATTTAATTCTAAATAAACTAAAACCTACAAACATTCGCCCAATTCCCAATCATACCATTTCCTAAAAACATACACTCTCTTTCCGTGGGCGACACTTACAATATTCCTTCAGCGGAAAACTATATAGTAGCTCCACGGAAGGTTCATCATACTACACTCACACATCAGCAGGCATACTTGGGAGGAGAGGGGGGGAGGCACTAAGGGGGAGAGAGGAGAACTAAAAAATGTGTATGTTTCTGTAACGTGTTTCTACCACATTACAACATATATATATATATATATTGTAACGTGGTGGAAACCCGTTACAGAAAAATGCTTATTGTTAGCTCGTCTTCGGTCTCCCCCTTAGCGCCTCCCGTCCCCTTGAGTATGTTTGTGAGTGAGTGAGTGAGCATAGATGAACCTTCCGTGTGATGGTAATGTAGTTACCCGCTGAAGGGATATTGTAATTGCCATCCACGGAAGGAGAGTAAATGTTTTTAGGACATGGTATGATTGCGGATTGAGCGAATGTCAGTAGGTTGTATATTATTTAGGATTAAATATTATATTTCTAATGGTAACTTTTATTCGTAGCTTATAAGACCGATTCCCTGCTCCAACATGAGCTAGAAAACTGTTATTGTCCTATCCTTTACGCTCCCATGCCCGAATGCCTATAATGCCCTCTCTCTCTAACCTTCCTGCCGAGCGCGGTTGTTTACGCGACGCTCCTACCGTCCCCTTACCCAGTCTTCCCGCCGAGCGCCTCATCGGTTCCTTCCCGTTACCGCGCCGCGCCTCGAGCGCCAGGCAGCGAGTCCCAGTCCCCTCCCCTTACCGCGCTGACGCCTCGCGCGCCTAGCTGCGTTCTCCCCGGCCCGCGCCACTACCGGCCCATCGTTACCGACCCCGCACCGCATCGCCCCGCTGCCGAGCCACGAAGCTACAGTGTCGTCTGCTGCTAAGGACGACCACGCAGGATTCTAGCGCCGGAGCTAGCCAGCCGGCTATCATGCCAAGTATATGGGTGATTAGCCGGAACGGCGAGAAATATGGATCGCGGATCCATACCTAATTAATGATTGGTCCCTGGATCCCGATCACAACTATGACACCCCGGAATGAGGGAAATAATTAAGAGGACTGAGGAATAAATGCCAGAATGGACTAGATCTTGTTCTACTGTCAGAGCATCAGTACGTGGTTTAAGTAGAGAGCTGGGTCGTCGCCGCAATTATTGAAATTCGGTGTAATTCAATATTGCGGGCCCCAGCCATCGATTTACCGAAGTTTTGTGCGGAGTTCTCGTGGTGGACGTCGTGGGATCGCCGGATTTCATCGTCGGAGCCGCCGGAGAATTTTTCCTCGCCCCGTTCCCTTCCCCTTTTCGCTTTCCATAGTTTTCCCCAGTTTTCCCTTTAATTAGTGTTTAATGAAATCATTGCGCGCGTATAATAAGTGTGCCAGGACATCGCAGGAGGCCTCTCCCCCCGAGATTTTTTAGTGTTTAATAAAGATTGTGTCCTCGGAATTTGATCGTGTCTTGTTAATTATTTTTAACCCGGAATACCTTTTCCGCGCGTTAGAATATATATATATATATATATATATATATATGGGGCGTTCCACGCCAAATCGAACACCCTTGGACTTTTGCATTTTTGATTTTTTCGATAATATTTTTCCTGCTAGTATGTGTTAAGGTTAGCCTCCATGATTTTTTTCAAATTTTTTCATGAAGCCATGCGGGAGATTTGAATTCTGAAAAAATTATGGTTTTCGTCAATACTTTTTTTTTAAATACTGATAACTCCGCGAATTATTATCGAAATTGATTGTATTTTTTTTTAATATCTTCGTTTTTAAACGTACTTTTTAGTAAAATTATTTAAAAATTAATTTCTTGAATATTACTATGATATTTTCCCGTATAAACGTAATATTTTCATTTTTAACAATGTTTGTATGGATCAATTTTTTTCAAACTTTTTTATTAAAAACTGTATTTTTTTTTACAAATTTCAAGACTAGTCTCATAATAGGCAAACTTTGAAAACAATTTTTTTGTTTTTATTTTTCAATTATTCGTACTGATAAATACCTGAAAATAGAATTTTATACTGAGCAACTATTATTAATAATCATTTTTCTAACCCCTAGTGATTATCAATTATTTATAGTGATTTGGGATAAAAGATGTACAAAAATAAAGCATTTATTATACTTCGTTGAGTATTTTTTTTTAAATATTATGACATTTTCTACAAATTTATATAAATACTCAATTCGAAATTCAAAGGATACAGTAGGAGGAGCAATATGAGTCATGAGTCAGTATCGTCTTTCATGATCGGTAATCAGATTTGAATTTAAATTAATGTAACTGTAATGATGCAACCAACGCTGATGGAATGTAAAAAATTCCCTAGATATGAAACTGAACTATGTGTGGGAGATTAATTTAAGTTTTATTCAATATCCTTTATAGATTAATCTGTAAAGATTACTGTACAAAACTTAAGTTAATGTCGCACAAATAGGTCAATTTCAAATTTAGGGAATTTTTCCATTCCACCAGCGTTGGTTGCATCATTACAGTTACATTAATTTAAATTCAAATTTGATTACCGATCAAGAAAGACGATACTGACTCATGACTCATATTGCTCCTCCTATTGTATCATTTGAATTTCGAATTGACTATTTATATAAATTCGTAGAAAATATCATAATATTTAATAAAAAAGACACAACGAAGTATAATAAATGCTTAATTTTTGTACATCTTTTATCCCAAATCACTATAAATAAATGATAATCACTAGGGGTTAGAAAAATGATTATTAATAATAGTTGCTCAGTATAAAATTCTATTTTCAGTTATTTATCAGTACGAATAATTGAAAAATAAAAATTAAAAATTTGAAAAAAAGATTGTTTTCAAAATTTGCCTATTATGAGACTAGTCTTAAAATTTGTAAAAAAAATACAGTATTTTATAAAAAAGTTTGAAAAAAATCGATCGATACAAACATTGTTACAAATGAAAATATTACGTTTATACGAGAAAATATCATAGTAATATTGAAGAAATTAATTTTTAAATAATTTTACTAAAAAGTACGTTTAAAAACGAAGATAATAAAAAAAATACAATCAATTTCGATAATAATTCGCGGAGTTATCAGTATTTAAAAAAAAAGTGTTGACGAAAACCACAATTTTTCCAAAATTCAAATCTCCCGCATGGCTTCATGAAAAAATTTGAAAAAAATCATGGAGGCTAACCTTAACCCATACTAGCAGGAAAAAAATTATCGAAAAAATCAAAAATGCAAAAGTCCAAGGGTGTTCAATTTGGCGTGAAACGCCCCATATATATATATATATTCCTCTACTTTCTTTATAATGTCCTTATTTTCCCTCATCTATTCCCTTTATCTTCCCCTTTGTCTCCATTATCGCCTTCATTATTTTCTCAATTGCCCCCTTTTCCTTTTTCTCTGGCGTCCTCATCACCTTTGCACTCTTCTTAAAAAAATCCACCCCTCCTCCTACTCCTCTCTCTCTTCTCCTTCCTCTACCCTCTTATATCTACCCTCTTATATACTCCTCTATACTTCCCACGCTTCCTAACCTCTTCCTTCCCCCTTCTTCTCCGCTCTTTCCTAGGTCTTCTAATTTTAGTCTTTCCGTTCTTACTCCCCTTCAACCCTCACCTTCTCTTCTCCACTCGTTCTTTTCCTCCCTCCCCTCTTATTCTTTTTCCCTTTCCATCTCTATCCCGCTTCTACGTTCCCTTCCTTACCGACTAACCTTAGTTCCTCTTTCTCCCCAGAGATGTCTCTTCTTCCTCTCCCAGCTCTCCTTATCTCTTATCTGCCTTCCCCACCTGTTACTTCCCGCCTTTTCTTTCTAACCTCCAAATTTCTTCCTACCCAATCTACTCTTTCCTCCTTCTATTCTACTCCTCCTGCTCCCTTTATTATCCTCCTTTTTTCTACCCCTCCCTCTCTATCCCTCCCTCAAGTTTCATATTTTTCCCCTTTTCACCAACCTTTCTTTTCTCTTTTTATCTCCTATCCTCACTCACTTACTCTCTCCACTCACACACCGGAAACGGAAGTTTCAAATAATGTGGACATTCGTTCATTTTTGCCAATTCAAAGTATGATTTATGTTAGAACACAACTGGAACTTCTAAGCATTTTAAGCATTCTGTAAGCCATAAAATAAGGAATAATATATAACTATAGTATTATTGTAATATAATAAATTGTATATTAATTTATACCTTCATAGTAATAAATTGTTTGTAATAATTAGTTGATGACCTTTATTTTTCAAATGATTTTATACCTTAAGTGTTCCAATAACTTTATATGTTCTTTTTCCACAAGAGATTCACAGTTTTTTATAATAATATATGGTCTACATAAATATTCACCATCAGAGCTGATCCGTACGCATGTAAAAGTAATTATACAAATTGTAATTAAATGAAATCCAAAATATATAAAAGTATTAAGTGTAAACATTACCTATGTTGATGCTGTGTAAAAATAGAAACAAAACCACTTATAAAAACCTTTCCTTCTGAGCAATAGAAAAGCATTCACTAATCTCTTATAATTTTTAGTTATTCCTAAGATGTTGCCATTTAGAAAATCGCACACATATATATAAATCTCTCTTTATTGTTAATTTCTTCCCCTCCAAGTATATTTACATTTTTAACATTAAGATTAAATGCTAACCTATAATTGGTTCTTCTTTTACTTCTGTAGTAATGTGCATCATTAAAACTCAAATTTTCACAAACCCACACCCATTTCTAAAATAGAATCGGAAGAAGGATTATTTTGTTTTTTAATCATCTGTCCTATGTAACAAAAAACACTTACTTTTTATTCAAGAGATTCACTTGTGTATAGCATTCCGCATTAAAATCGCTGTAAGGATCTTGAATCTGATATTTTCTTAGTTTTCTGAAATTGAGAATTTACTCATGTTATCATACCGAGTGCAGAAATATAAGATAATCTTGTTAAAACTTGTGTTACACCATAATGCTCCAATTTAAACCTCTTGATAGTCCAATCCCACAAAAAACAAGCTTTGCTTGTAAAAAAAGGACGGCAAGTACATAAGTCGTATCTAGTATGATTAATATATAGTAATATAAAATATTTTAATTAAAAAAAAAATAGTGAAATCCAAATGTTAGGCAAGTATAAATTTTTTCCATGGCGAAAATTGAAATTTAGAAAAAAGTAAATAGTAATACAAAAATTACTTGCCAGGCCCGTTGTATGCAATCGTATTAAATAGCCACATTTTTAACTTACGAGAAGCAATGCTTATATTGCAAGATAGCAACTTACACATGAATATTACGGGCCCGGCAAGTAATTTTTGTATTACTATTTACTTTTTTCTAAATTTCAATTTTCGCCATGGAAAAAATTTATACTTGCCTAACATTTGGATTTCACTATTTTTTTTTATTTAAAATATTTTATATTACTATATATTAATCATACTAGATACGACTTATGTACTTGCCGTCCTTTTTTTACAAGCAAAGCTTGTTTTTTGTGGGATCTTATAACGTTTTGTAAGAATATAGGAATTAAAACTGAAAATTGTTTTAACTAATTCAATCTAATAAAACATTTTCCAATGTTCTCATCGTTCCATAATGTAAAGCTTCAATTCGAGATATTAATTTATTAATCTATTAAATATAATACAAAATATTACAATGATTAGTTCTTATCATAATTACACTTTTAGAGGCATTTAACATAGGATTCAATGACTGTTTGAGTTATATTTTCAACATCATATACCCAATATCACATTAAAGCCTTTCGCTTTCAAAAATTTGTTTCTAAATTTACCTTTAAATCCACTTTTTTCTTAGGTGTTACTCTCACTATCATCTTTGCATTATGGCTCTTTCCCTGGTAAACTAGTGACATTTATATATTCTTTTCATTAATATAAACTGTAAAATATATACCAGTTAATGCAATGGAAGTCTATGTTTTTTAGGTATACTGCTTTCAGTTTCTTGAAGTTACACACTGTATGTTCTATTACATGTGAAATATTGAAATTATGAATTCCTTTCATATATACACATTTACATGATTTTATTATAATTTTCATCAACTATGTTATTTCTAATTCCAAAGTTGTATGCCCAAAATCACCTGCAGGCACTTCACTCTCAAGGATTTTCTTATAAATTAACTCATATTTATCCATCACTTTTTTAGCTGTTAACCTCAACATCAACTTTGAATTATGGCACTTTCTCCAGCATACTAGTGCCATTTATATTTTCCTTTCATTAGTATAAACTAGGAAATACACCAATTTATACAATGGATGCCTCTCTTTATTAAATATACAGCTTTCAGTTTCCTAATTTTATTCACCATATGCCTGATCACATGTAAAATATTGCAATCATGAATTCTTTTCATATTTACACATCTACATAAATTTATTATAATTTTCATCAACTATGTGATTTCTAATTCCAAAGTTGTATGCCTAAAATCACCTGCAAGCACTTCACTCTCAAGGATTTTCTTATAAATTAGCTCATATTTATCCATCATTTTCTTAGCTGTTACCGTCAATATCAACTTTGAATTATGGCACTTTCTCCAGCACACTAGTACCATTTATATTTTCCTTTCATTAATATAAACTAGGAAATACACCAATTTATACAATGGAAGCCACTCTTTTGTGGATATACTGCTTTCAGTTTCGCAAAGTTATTCACTGTAAATTCAATTGCTTGGAAAATATTAATATGATGACTTCTTTTCATTGTTTCATTTCTAGATGACGTTATCATTAAAATTATGATTTAATTGACTTATATATTTCAAAGGGTTTATGCCCAAAATCACCTGCAAGCCTTTCGCTATTAAAAATTGGCTTCCAAATTAATTTTTTAATTTCTCCACCTTTTCCTTAGGTTTAACTCTCAACATTAACTTTGCATTATGGCTCTTTCTATGGTAAACTGGAATCATTTCTGACTTCTTGTATTAAATATTACAGCTTAACCCTGCACAATGACACAATAAACATGTTATTGTAAATCAATCTGAAATAAAATCTCACTAAGTACCAAAAGATATATTACATATTATATTATAAAAATCAATGTTATTCTTATAAAAAATTAAATTTGAATAATTTTTTTGGTAATAATAATAATTTCTTTCTATTCTGATTGGGGAAGCGTAGGTAAATATATGGTTTTAATACTTTTTTATATTATAATTGAATATTAAATAACGATTAGAAAATATTTATCTGCTTTTCTTTAATCGTAGTAATAAGAAAGATTTATTGTCTCCTGGAAAATTGTTTCTATATATGATATAACCTATCGGACAGTTGAAATCCATATGAGTTTAAAGAAAAGAAAAATTTAAACCTGAATTTTGTTATTGATTTCCATACCTGGATGTTTAGCATATGTTTAAACCTCATCCTTCTCTGTTTCATTTACAACCTTCGTTAATCTGCATTCTCCAATGACAGGGTATTTCCCAGAATTGTTATAGCATTTGGCACTGGTTGGCATCAAACTGCAAACTATGAAATAATGCCTATATATAACTTTGTTTTAATTAAACAAATTCTTTTTACAATGTACTTACTTTACATGAAAATGTTTATGTTTATAGCTATTGAGACACTACCGTGTGTCTTAATTATGAGTGAATGTAACAAGATTATCCTTATCTGTTTTATCTGCAATAACCTGCATTTTTGAATAACAGGGTATTTCAATAACCTTTGAAGTACATCTGGAAAGAGAGACTCAACAAAGTAATTGTTATATTTTAATACATGCTTGAGCTGAATTAAAAAATAAATAAATAAACAATTAATTTTTAATTACATACATTTTAAGCGGTTGAATGAGTTACACATACTTTACCATGTGATAATGAACAATTGGCTTATCTTTTTCTTTCGCTAGTAAATTGACATATTATTGAGTCATCAACAGTTAATCACATTTCAAACTACTGTTTCCATTGCTCAACCAGTACTCCGTAGTTGCATTAAACCAAAGCTCTGTTTTCCAGCAACACATGGCAGCACTATCTTCATTATCTATTTTATTATAAAAAGTAGTAATATCCACTGGAACTGTAACTGATTCCTCTTTAACTATGGTAGTACTTTTTGGTGCTTGCATTTTTCCAAGAATTGTTATAACATTTGGCACTGGTCTGGCATCAAATTGCAAACTATGAAAGGATACCTTGTATATAACTTTGCTTTAATTAAACTAATTTTTTTCACAATGTACTTACTTTTCTTAAAAACGTTTATGTTAATTGCTGTTGAAACACTACCATGTGTGTTGGTTATGAGTGAACGTAACAACCTCATCCTTCTGTTTCATTTACAATTTTCGTTAATCTACATTCTTCAATAACAGGGTATTTCCAAGAATTGTTAGAGCATTTGGCACTGGTATGACTTCAAATCAGAGGTGCATACAAGGAAAATATTTTATTTATAACCTGAAATAAAATCCCACAAAGTACCACAAAATATTAAATTTTAATATATTTTACAATGTTGTGTTACTTATCTGATTCTCCATCAGACTCCTTCATGTATTTATTCCTTTAGTTTGTTTAATTATCTACACTTTGAATTATATCATACTATTTTTATCCCAACAGAGTAATTTTGATTTTGACAGTTCTATCGAAATCGTTCGCAATTTAGGGTTATGCCGGTATTGAATATAGCAGGTGAATATAGCAGCCAACTTCAGCCCGAGACATACAGAAGCGGCCAACTTCAGCCCGAGACATACAGATCAGCCCGAGACATACAGAGAAAAGGGAGAAGAATTTCAACTTCGGCATATATATAGCTAACAGAGTATGAGATCTCTGGATTGCGTGAACCGATTTTAATGTTTATGGGCTCAAATGAAAGCTCGTTCAAAACCATTTTAAGAAAAGCTTTGCTTAAATCATGATAGTGGATTATTCACAAAGAAAAATCGGTTTGATTATTAGGACAGCCAAACTTGCTGTATAAGAGAGTAGTGCCTCGGCGGCCGTATATACATGTCATTATCTACTTTTTTCTGTACTTGCCGTCGAGACACTACCGTGTCTCTTGATTAGCCTTTTATATAAAAAGCAGATATTTCAGTATAGTATGTTAAAGACTATAACAAATATTTCTTACTTATGGAAAAAATAGCATATGTTAATTCATTTGTAATATGATCTTGTCTCATGTGTTTCATAATATCAAACTGAGTAACTTTTATTTTTGGAATATTCTTATTGGCAATATGTTTTAACTGGAAGGAATTGTACTTTTATTATGATACAATTTTTAATAATAATTACATCTAGAAAATAGTTCTTACCTCCCAGTTAAATCTTTTAGAAACATATTAAAACATTAATGACTTTGAAAAACATTCCGTCTCATATAGTACTTTCCAGCTTTTCCAACAATAGTTGCCGTGGTCTTCCTTTCATGAAAAGAGTTATTACAAGATGCCACTGTTTAACCTTTTGAATCTTTTTCTATAATTATTGTTTTCCTAAGCATTTATTCTTGAATAGGTATCAATTTCTGTTGACCATTTGTTACAAAGTATTCACCAGGGGATCATGTGGACATTCATTCATTTTTGCCTATTCAATGTATGATTTATTTATTATTATACAAGCATTCTGTAAATAATTAAAAAAATTATTAAAATAAACAATAATATATAAATATAGCAGTATTGTAACATATATACTAAATTTTATATTAATTTATACCTTCGTATTAATAAATCCCACAAAAAACAGACTTCGCCTGTAAAAAAAAGACGGCAAGTACATAAGCCATCTCGCATAAATAATATAGTAAAATTATCCAATTAAAAAAAGTAGTGAAATCCAAATATTAGGCAAGTTTATTTTTTCACCTTAGCAAAAGTTAAATTTTTGAAAAAAAGAAAGGAACAAAAAAGTTGCTTGCCGGGCCCGTAATGTCCATGCACAGTGAGAAATAGAAGCATCTGTGGTTCGGCTAACATCACTCTGTATTTTAACATGAAATTTGCTGTACTACGCTATAGCTGAATCTCACACACGATTCATTTCCCACTGTTCATAGACATTACGGGCCCGGCAAGCAACTTTTTTGTTCCTTTCTTTTTTTCAAAAATTTAACTTTTGCTAAGGTGAAAAAATAAACTTGCCTAATATTTGGATTTCACTACTTTTTTTAATTGGATAATTTTACTATATTATTTATGCGAGATGGCTTATGTACTTGCCGTCTTTTTTTTACAGGCGAAGTCTGTTTTTTGTGGGATTTCATAACGTTTTGTAAGAGTATAATATTTAAAAAATTAAATAATTCTTTTAATTTTTCTACAGAATTTAAAGAAAATTTCCACACTTCTCATTTTTTGAAACAGAAGCGCTTAACTAATAAAATAATATATATTAATATTGAAAAAATATCACAGTCAACACATTGAATTTATTGATATTTCTAACGCATTCTGCATAAATGAACTTCATAATTAATGCCCCGGCTACTTGTTTAATGTTTTCAGTTTCACTATAATAAAAGTTTGATTAAATTTTTCATACTCAATAAACATACTTTCAACATATAAAAATAATTAAGTAAAATGTATGTTTTAATTAATTTACATTTTCTGTTTATCAACATTTGACTTTTACCACCATCTGACCTTTCCAGACTTCACTAGTTTCATCAACTATTTGAGTTGATACTGGGGCTAGACTGGACAAGCAATTCGCAAAGCTTTGAATAAGCTACAATCAAGCATATATTCAAAGCTGACAATGTCGTTTTGCATACCACGTTTCTTTTTAGCACCAATTACTATCACATTTATGCTGTTAATTCTTGACAAAGGTGATATAGGAGATACATTGGCGAGTCGTCCTTATAACATTTCCTGTGCCAGAGTCCTCAAATGTTCGTTTCGCTAATTTCTATACAAAGTTGAAACTGGTCAGATTTTTGGTGCTGCAAAATGGAGTGGAAACCATTAATTTTTGGACTGAGTTTCAATTGAGAATAAACGTGCATTTTTTAATCCATACCAATGACCAGTATACTGCCTCTGGCTTAGAATACTTAGATAGGTAATGGAGGAAAATAATCAGCAGTTATTAACTCAATTTGACATAATTTCATCCAATGAATCCCATCCTTAATTCATGGCTGAGCAATGGATGACTTTTTTGTGAATATTGGCCATTTCTTACTTTGCCTATCTTTCAAAGCTTTCATCTTGGCCTGTTTCAAGTCTCAAGAAATGCAGGAGTGAATAGTCCAATTTTTTATTCAACTCCATCAGTCATTATATGTGCGAACATTCCTCCTTGGATTTTTAGTTCAATTGCACCAAATGTATTTAAGTCAAAGCACAAGTATTACTATTTTCTGTAATAGACTTGTACAGTGACTATAAAATACTAAATGACGACACTACCAGGAAACCTAAAATCAAATTCATCATTTAACAATCTCAATATTCAAAGAAAATAATATTTTAAACAAAAACATGAATCATTTCATTTGTTTGTCAACACTTGACTTTTTACTAACATCTGACTTTGCCAAACTTCAGTAACTCCATCAGCTACTTGGGTGATACAGGGGCAAGACTGGACAAGCAATTCGTAAAGCTTCGAATAAGCTAGAATCAAGCATATAGTCGAAGTTGGCATTGTCGTTTTGCATACTCCGTTTCTTTTCAGCACTATTCATTGATCCGTTTATGCTGCTAACTCTTGACAAAGGTCGCATGGAAATTACATTGATGAGTGGTCCTTATAACATTTCCTGTGCCAGAGTCCTCATATGTACATTTCACAAATATCTAAACACTTTTCAAACTGATCGGATAACTGGTGCTGCAAAACGGAGTCGAAACAATTAATTTTTGTCAGAGATTTTATCCATTGAGAATAAACGTGCATTTTTTGATCCATACCAATGACCAGTATACTGCCTCTGGCCTAGAATACTTGCATAGGTAATAGAGGAAAATAATCAGCAGTTATTAACTCAATTTGACATAATTTCATCCAATGAATCCCACCCTTAATTCATGGCTGAGCAATGGATGACTTTTTTGTGAATATTGGCCATTTCTTACTTTGCCAATCTTTCAAAGCTTTGATCTTGGCCTGTTTCAAGTCTCAGAAAATGCAGGAGTGAATAGTCCAATTTTTTATTCAACTCCATCAGTCATTATATGGGCGAACCTTCCTCTTTGGATTTTTAGTTCAATTGTATCAAATGTATTTAAGTCAAAGCACAAGGATTACTATTTGTTATAATACACTTGCACAGTGACTGTAAAATACTAAATGATAACACTATGAGTAAGCCTGAAATCAAATTCATCATTTAACAATCTTAATCTTCAAATAAAATAAATATTTGAAGGAACATGAAACATCTCAGTTACTTAACACTATTTGATTTTGCTCCATCTCCATTTTCTTTATTGCTTGTTGACCTAACTTCTGTAATATTTGGTTGTCTTCGCATCTTTTGTAAACATCTACTATCGTATAATTTGTTCAAATCCAAATACTGGTCAACTTGTATTTTACGTAAATGAATATTCTTTGGAATGTTTCATATCTTTCAAATAAGCATTGCCATAATTTAATCTGAAATATTTGTTCATATATATATGATATAACCTATCGGATAGTTACAATCAATATCACTTTAAAGAAAACAAAAAGCAAAACATGCATTTGATTTATGATTTCAATACCTGAAAGTTTAGCATATGATTATTAAATACCTTAACAATTTCTTTCAATTAATATCCTCCTGATAATGACCGATGCACATTAATGTTGAAAGTATGCTTCTCATTGGCACAGAGTTGTAAATATTAATCTTATTTAATCCAGTCAGCTCTATCCTCATCAAAGAATATGAAAATGTTCTGTCTTAATTTAATCTGAAAAAGAAATACCACAAAGTACCACAAAGTATACTACATCCCGTATTGTAAAATATATTGTTATACTTATCTAATTCGCGAATCCTTCAGTCACTGTTAATTGAATTATTTGTGATTGTAGAAATTAACAGATGCAATATCGCAACACGATGAATAATCTCACTGCATTAAATAAAAATAACCTCACATTACAATTTACACAGTTCAATATAGTCGCCGAATTGACAGTTCACAACCATATAGTTTGGTCGTTGAGTATATTATGTTGGAAGCGTTGTGAAAATGACGTCATTTTTCTTAGCGACCAACTTCAGCCCGAGACATACATTCTGGCTGGAGAAGAAGATTATGAAGGAAAATTTTATTTTCGATATATATTGTGACCATGTACTATTTTAAGATAGTACATGTTCACTAAAAAGATATATATATATATCTATCTATAGAACATTGAGACATATTATGGTCATATTATCAAGGCCATAATATCATGTCCTATACGCTTGGCCTACCTATCATCGGAAATACCGTATAACGTTCGGTGATTGATAGGTCATAAAGTAGAGTAACGATCGTGGCCCATAAGTCGTATGTTAAATGGGTCTAACTAACTACGGCCTTCCGCGGCTCCCGAATATTCAAGTTGAATTTTCGGAAGAAGTCAGACCTTGGATCTGATTGGTAGTACCAATAGCTTAATCGGCTCCGCCAATTAGATTTAGAGTTACGAATAGTTGGGGATAAGGGACCAACAGCTCGTTGCTGGTGTCTCCCGATTTTTGCGACACTCGTTATTTAGATCTGAAAAGGATCAGACGTATTTTCGGCAACTCGTTATCTAGTCCTGAAGGAGATCAGTCGCGATCTTAGCAACTCGGAAATTGAAGACTCGCATCGTAGCAAGTGAAAAGTGTGGAAGCTACTCGACTCCGCTCTGCTCAGCTCTGCCCTGCCCTGCTCTGCTCTGCTTCGACCTGCTCTGCTCATCTCGGCTCTACGCTGCTCGACGCTGCTCTGTCCTGCTCTGCTCTGCTCTGCTCCGATCTGCTCTGCCCTGCTCTGCTCTGCTCTGCTCCGATCTGCTCTGCTCCGATCTGCTCTGCCCTGCTCTGCTATGCTCGACGCTGCTCTGCGCTGTCCTGCTCTGCTCTGCCCTGCTCTGCTCCGATCTGCTCTGCTCCGATCTGCTCTGCCCTGCTCTGCTCTGCCCTGCTCTGCTCTGCTCTGCTCCGATCTGCTCTGCTCCGATCTGCTCTGCTCTGCTCCGATCTGCTCTGCTCAGCTCTGCTCGACGCCGCTCCGCTCTGCTCTGCTCTGCTTTATCCTGCTCAGCCGTCGTTCTCCAGCTCCAACGGAAAAGGTTAGCGGGAGTCCCAGCTCCTAGAAATCCTTATATCACGAGTAAACTTCGGAAAACGCGCTTAATAGCCGTGAAATCGTCAAAAACCACGAATTACGAGTTAAACATACTCCCAAAGTGCGTGGATTGGGAATTAGGGACATAAATGAGAAATTGGAACAATAGTCTAATATCGAGAAACTTTGAGATTCGCTAGTAATTCAAGGACACCGTCGTCTTTGGGTTTTCGGATATGAAATGTACATAGTTTTTATCTATAACTTACGTTAAGTCCTTTTATCGATTACCGTGTATATAATGTCGTATTAAAGTATTGTATTTTCCGAGAAATTGGTTATGCGCTTACAGTATAGTTGATGGGTCGAATTCGGGTATAAAGAATGACCGGGATATTCGTTCAGTTTCGAATTTCAGTTACGTTTCGTACAGTTCGTCGCGTTTAACCAGGGGTGCATCCCGAGGTCGAATTCTCCCCGAAAGGAGCTACCTCGTTCGATCACCTCGTGGTAATACAGTTCGTTTTCTAGTCAGAAGGAACCCCGGAGGTGAATTCTCCCAGAAAGAGCTACTCCGTTCGGTTCTCTTCGCGAGAGTATAGTTTCGTTTAGTTAAAAGGTCGCAGGAGAAACACCTGCCTTGGGTAGGCCTTTATTTGATTAGTTAGTTGTTTAGTGAAGAAATTCGTTGGATTGATCCCGAGCACTCCGGAAAACCGTTTTCTACGCCATTTCGAGTTATAGTTTTGTAGAATACGAATAACGATCTATGCGCTATGAATACTGACAAATACAGCGATGTCTTTTTGGAAATATAGACACTTTATTATCGAATATAGTATGTAGTGATTTGACCCGAACTGCCAAATCCTTTTGCATTTTACGTTTCAGGAACTCACCCACTCTCCGCTTCCGCAATCCTACTCTTATATTCACTGAGCTAGTTGGCATTTTAGTTTGACGAATACAGTATTTTGCAGTCACTACAGTACAGTGGTTCTTTCAGGAACCTGGCGCCCAACTTACGTTACAGATTTGGATTTAGTTACAGCTTACGAATATCTTAGGGTATGCCAAAATTTTTGTAGTGTAGCAATATATAGCTAACAGAGTATGAGATCTCTGGATTGCGTGAACCGATTTTGATGTTCTTAGGCGCAAATGAAAGCTTTTTCAAAACCATTTTAAAAAAAACTTTACTTAAATAATGGCAATGGATTATTCACGGAGAAAAATCGGTTTGAAAATTGGGACGCCTCAACTAGCTGTATAAGAGAGTAGTGCCTCGACGGCGGTATAGGCATGACTTTTTCTACTTTTATGTACTTGCCGTCGAGACACTACCGTGTCTCTTGATCCCACAAAAAACAAGCTTCGCTTGTAAAAAAGGACGGCAAGTAGATAAGTCGTAACTAGCAAGATTAAAATATAGTAATATAAAATATTTTCATTAAAAAAAATAGTGAAATCCAAATATTAGGCAAGTATAAATTTTTACCATGGCGAAAATTGAAATTTGGAAAAAAGTAAATAGTGATACAAAAATTACTTGCCGGGCCCGTTGTATGCAATCGTATTAAATAGCGACTTTTTTAACTTACGAGAAGCAACACTTATATAGCAAAGATAGTGACTTACACATGAATATTACGGGCCCGGTAAGTAATTTTTGTATTACTATTTACTTTTTTCCAAATTTCAATTTTCGCCATGGTAAAAACTTATACTTGCCTAACATTTGGATTTCACTATTTTTTTTAATGAAAATATTTTATATTACTATATTTTAATCTTGATAGTTACGACTTATGTATTTGCCGTCCTTTTTTACAAGCGAAGCTTGTTTTTTGTGGGATCTTAGAACGTTTTGTAAGAATATAGGAATTAATACTAAAAATTGTTTTAACTAATTCAATCTAACAAAACATTTTCCAATGTTCTCATCGTTCCATAATGTAAAGCTCCAATTCGAGATATTTATTTATTAATATATAAAATAAAATACAATATATTACAAAGATAAGCTCTTATCATAATTACACTTTTAGAGGTATTTAACCTAGGATTCAATGACTGTTTGAATTATATTTTCAACATCTTATACCCAAGATCACCTTAAAGCCTTTAGCTTTCAAGAATATGCTTCTAAATTTACCTCTAAATCCACCTTCTTCTTAGGTGTTACTCTCACTATCAACTTTCATTTTGGCTCTTTTTCTGGTAAACCAATGACATTTATATATTCTTTTCATTAATATAAACTGTAAAATATATACCACTTAATGCAATGGAAGCCTACGTTTTTTAGGTATATTGCTTTCAGTTTCCTGAAGTTAAACACTGTATGCTCTATTACATGTGATATATTGAAATCATGAATTCCTTTCATATTTACACATCTACATGATTTTATTATAATTTTCATCAACTATGTGATTTCTAATTCCAAAATTGAATGCCCAAAATCTCTTGCAAGCCTTCACTCTCAAAGATTTTCTTATAAATTAACTCATATTTATCCATCATTTTATTAGCTGTTCCCCTACACATCAACTTTGAATTATGGAATTTTCTCCAGCACACTAATGCCATTTATATTTTCCTTTTATTAATATAAATTAGGAAATACACCATTTCATACGATGGATGCCTCTCTTTAAAAAATATACAGCTTTCAGTTTCCTAAATATATCCACCGTATGCCTCACCACATGTAAAATATTGCAATCATGAATTTTTGTCATATTTACAGATTTACATGAGTTTGTTATTATTTTCATCAACTATGTAATTTCTAATTCCACAATTATATACCCAAAATCACCTGTCAAGTACTTCAGCCTCAAAAATTTTCTTATAAATTAACATATTTATCCATCATTTTATTAACTGTTACTTTCAACATCAACTTTGAATTATGGCACTTTCTCCACCATACTAGTGCCATTTATATTTTATAATCATTAATATAACCTTGGAAATACACCAATTAATGAAATAGAAGCCTCATTTCTTCTTATATAGATGTACATCTTTCAGTTTCCTAAATATATTCATTGTATGCCCCATCACATTTAAATGATTGAAATCATGAATTATTATCATCTTTACACATCTATATGATTTTATTATAATATTCATTAACTATTTGATTTATATTTCTAAAACTTTATATCTGAAATCACCTACAAGCCCTTCACTTTCAAGAATCTGCTTAGAAATTGATCCCTTTTTTTACCTTTTTCTTAACTGTTACTCCCAATATCAACTATGAATCATGGTTCTTTTTCAAGCAAACTATATAGTGCCATTTGTATTTTCTTTTCATTAATATAAACTAGAAAATAAACAAATTAATGCAATGGAAGCCTCTCTTTTGTGGATATACTGCTTTCAGTGTCGCAAAATTTTGCACTGTATATTCTATTGCATGGAAAATATTAAAATGATGACTTCTTGCGATGGTCTCATTTCTAGATGATGTTATCATTACATTTATTGTTTAATTAACTTATATATTTCAAAGAGTTTATTATGCCAAGAATCACCTGCAAGCTTTTCACTATTAAAAATTGGCTTCCAAATTTTGTAATTTCTCCACCTTTTCCTTAGGTTTAACTCTCATCATTAACTTTTCATTATGGCTCTTTCTATGGTAAACTGGTATCATTTCTAACTTCTATTAAATATTACAGCTGAAGCCTTCACAATCACACAATAAACACGTTATTGTAATTCAATCTGAAATAAAATGTCACTAAGTACCAAAAAATGTATTACATATTATATTATAAAATTTAATGTTATTTTTATAAAAAATTACATTTGAATAATCTTTTTGAAGATAATAATAATTTGTTTCTATTCTGATTAGGGAAGCGTAGATAAATATTTGGTTATAATACTTTTTTATATTATAATTGAATATTAAATAACGATAAGAAAATATTCATCTACTTTTCTTTCATCGTAGTAATAAGAAAGTTTTATTGTCTCCTGGAAAACTGTTTGTATATATAATAAGCAGAAACTGTTATTGTCTCATGGAAAATTATTCTTATATGTGATATAACCTATCGTGCAGTTGAAATCCATATGAGTTTAAAGAAAAGAAAAAGTTAATCATGAATTTTGTTAATGACTTCCATACCTGAAATTTTAGCATATGTTTATCAAATATCTTAACAATTTCTTTTTATTTATATGCTCTTGATAATCATCGATGCACATAAATGTTGAAAGTATACTTCTCCTTGGCACAGTGTTGAAAATATGTAAATATTAATCATGCTTCATCCGGTCAGCTCTATTATCAGCAATGAAATTGGCAATGGAAATGTTCTGTCTCAATTTAATCTGAAAAAGCGATTTCACAAATACCAAACAATATATGACATATTATATTGTAATATTCATTTTTATCTATTTGTAGTAAACAGAAACTTTATTATCTCCTGGAAAATTGCTCATATATATGATATAATCTATCGGGCAGTTGAAATCCATATGAGTTTAAAGAAAAGAGAAAGTTAAACATGAATTTTGTTAATGATTTCCATACCTGGATGTTTAGCATATATTTATCAGATATCTTAAAAATTTAATTTAATTAATATGCTCCTGTTAATCACCGATACACATAAATGTTGCAAGTATAATTCTCCTTGACTCAGTGTTGAAAAGATGTAAATATTAATCTTATTTCATCCAGTCAGCTATACTATCCTCAGCAATGAAAATAGAAATGTTCTATCTCAATTTATCTGAAAAAGAAATTTCACAAAGTATATTAACATCTAGTATTGTAAAATATAATGTTATACTTATCTAATATTTGTCGACACCTTATGTCATTATTATTCGAATTCATTTGTCATTTTGCAAATTTAACACATTTACTAACATAGCAATGATTAACCTCACTGTATGAAATATAAATAACCTCACATTACAATTGACAGTTAACAGTAGTCGCCGGATTAATTATATCGATTACATCGATTTTATTTGATAGTTCAAAACACTGGTTTTGTCGTTGAATTTAACTGGTTGGCAACGCTGAGAAAAAATGACGTCATTTTCCTCGTAACGGCCAACTTCAGCCTGAGACATACATTCTGGCTGGAGAAGATGACGAAGAAGAATCTTAATTTTCGATATATATATATATATATATAGCTAACTGAGTATGATATCTCTGGATTGGGTGAATCGATTTTGATTTTCATTGGCTCAAATGAAAGCTTGTTCAAAACTATTTTAAGAAAAGCTTTACTTGAATCATGACAATGTATCATTCACGGAGAAAAATCGATTTAAAAATTGAGACGGCCAAACTTGCTGTATAAGATACAGTAGTGCCTCGACGGCGGTATAGATACGTCTATACCTACTTTTATTTACTTGCCGTCGAGACACTACCGTGTCTCTTGATTATTTCCAATAATTATTTCATAATTTCAAATGTACTGTATATGTACTGTATTTGGTGCAGAATAGTTGAACTCAAACCACATTCGTGTGGTGTAGCTGGTTCTGACATATTAATCTGCAGGTACGTAACTTGCGTACATATACTGTAGCTACCGGACTTATTTTTATTCGTTTAAGAACATCATCCTACCAAGAAGGTAGTAATTGGAAGAGTGTGGATAAATGACAGAAGATAGCGTTTTCTAAACGTGATAGAGTGAGAGGTGTGAGTCGGTCGTAATATTTTTGGTCGGGAAAAATTCCGACTAGTTCAAAGTGACTGTTGCACATTGCATATTTGAATATTTTTACACTGCATAAACGGATTTGAATATTTGTAGTCTCGTTGGAAAGTTTAGGCTCGATTTATATTATGAAAATTCCATTCAAATTCCAGTTAAATTAATTTATTTCAACATACACCCATTTAAAAGAAATAGCTATAGTTTCGTCAAATCTTCGCGTAAATGTAGGTAATGGTACGAGTCTTTTGTTTTTTTTTTAATTACCTGCCGCGTAACACTACCGTGTTACTTGATCTTATAATAAATGCGTTGCGTTTCCTAATTCCAAAATGTAGCTATTTAATGTCATTGCACTGAACGTGCCACCGGCAAAATAGCTTGTTTATGTTACTATTTATTTTTCAAAATTTTAACTTCTGCCACAGTAAAAATAAATATTTGCCTAACATGTGCATTTCACTATTTTTTTTAATTTTAATATTTTATTTTACTATATTGTTTATGCTGGACGATTTATGTAGTTGCTGTCTTTTTTTACAAGCGAAGCTTGTTTTTTGTGGGATAGAATATGAAAGTGTACCATATTGATATTTATACCAAAAGATATACATATTCTAAAGTCACACACACATTATATAAATTATTATTTAAAATAAAAACTTTATTTCAATGCTTCCATTTATAGTATTACTTTCTGCTTATGTATGCTCTAATATATATTATTCCTTCCGCTGACCTTGTAGATAACAAAGAATATTATACTGGGTGTAACAGGGACCCTGGGAGAATCTTTAGGGAGCAGCTAGGGGATAAAAATTAAACATTTTTTCATGATATATATATTGTAACGAAGTTCTCCGTTACGTATGCGAGATACCGAATAAAAAGTATAAAAGCTACCGAACAGTGGATATTATTAATCCCTACGTTACCGACTCGTGAGATAGGCTCACGAGTGGATTATAGCCAACGTCAAGGATAGACCCAGTTGACAGGCAGAGGCCCGGATGAAAAGACCGGCGCTCCAAGAAACGATGTCCAGGTTGTCCTGAGAAGTAAGGCAGGGCCATGCCAAACAACCCAGGCAACCTGAGATAAGGAGAAGCGGCTTCGGGGAGTCTTAAAAGAATGACCGTGTCTATAAGTCCCCACGAGGAGGGGAGATAGAACATCGAGTCTGGCTTGAACGCTGGTTACGCGCGTCAAGCAAGCTGCGCGAATGTCGTGCGCAGACTGCCATAGCAGGCAGTCGGAACGCGACCATGGGACTGTGCTGATGTGTCCGTGCGTGCTGGTGAGCGCGTGACGCGGCACTCAGACAGCCATGGGTCGGTTCGCGTACGTGAGGCGTGTGCTATAGGCCAGCCTGCACGTAGGACACGATTGGTTACCGGCCAACGCATAGTGGATTGTGCAGGGGCGTAGTCAGCCCGTTGGAATGTGTCCCGGTGCCCTCCGTAATTCCATAGGCTTGCGCTATGGCTGGACGGGCCGCGAACATTGCCTCCGTGATGCTCCGCTCCTGGCAAACTCTATGCTTGGCAATGATACAGCATGTTTCCGCACTCCTCACCACCACCTGTGTGTGGGTGGTGAGGGATAAATGTATGCCCCTCAGCAGATAGGTCTGCGAGGCTCGGACTTCCGCAAGGAACCCTCCCCTCTCTCCACGACCTAGCATACTGAGCGATCCTGGCTACCGCTACCGTCCAAATACATGGCCGCAGGGCCGTATAAGATGCATAGAGAATGGAGTCGAAAGACTCAAATGATAACGTAGGGTTGTTGGCCACCCAACTGACCAACTGGCTCCCTGATACCGATAGAAAAGGACGGCGAAGGTAATGGGAAAACCCGTAGAGTGAGTGGCCCCTCACACTGACGGGAATAACGTTACAATATATATATATATATATATATATACAGGGTGGAACGTTAACGCCGTACTTCCTTTAAACGGGTTATTCCTGAGACTTTTCTAAGGAAAACGCCGTTGGCCGTTTTAAAATCTAGCCACTGGTTAAGGAGATATTAAAGATTAAATTTTGTATGCAATTATTGATTTTATATATGATTGCAGTAGCATTGGTATGTACGTGTGGCAAGTGCAAGTATAAGAGAGAAGTTGCTGCTATGACGTTTCACTCTCCCCTTTTATTGATTTTTTCGGAATCGTTGAGAAGTTGCTGCCGGTTAGCTGTTTTGCTTTTTTATTGATTAGCTGGAAATTTGGAGATTTAATTCGCGTTCTCGCGCAGAAACCAACACGTACGCGCAAATTAACTACGTAGATTCTTGGTTAACTGTTATTGTGTGCGTCCCCATACCATTTAATTTCCGATGCCAAATAATTAATGGGCAAATCGAGATAATGTAAATTAAATTCTATGAGGATTGAACACTTTAAACCAAGACTATGCTCCAGTCAATGAGCGCTCAGTTGTGCATATCTGTCGTTCATTGACTGTAAGCCGGAGAAGGAAGCTATAGCCGAATTGTCGCGTCGTTGACGGTTAGCCTAATAAATGAAAAGATTGCGTAATCAAATGTTTATTTACCTGATTTTATGGAGCAACTTCAAGGATGGACAGCATTGTAAATGTGCTCCATATGGTCGCCTTCAGCATCAATGCACGCCCTTGCTCGTCGGAGAAGATTTGCTTGGACAGTGGCTACCATCTCAGGTGTGATCTCCGTGATAGCCACATCCAATCGCGCTGCTAGTTCTTCCTGATCCCGCATTAGATGTCTTCTCGTGTAGACCTTTTCTTTCAAGGCCACCCAAAAGAAGAAATCTAATGGATTCAGTTCAGGAGAGATCTAGCAGGCCAAGGGATGGGGCCACCACGGCCGATCCATTTGCCGGGAAACTTGCGGTGCAGCACGCCTTTCGCAGTGGCCGCGTTATGCGGAGCTGCTCCGTCGTGCTGGAACCACATTTTCTGCCGAATAACTGTCCAAGCAAATCATCTCCGACGAGCAAGGGCGTGCATCGATGCTGAAGGCGACCATATGGAGCACATTTACAATGCTGTCCATCCTTGAAGTTGCTCCATAAAATCAGGTAAATAAACATTTGATTACGCAATCTTTTCATTTATTAGGCTAACCGTCAACGACGCGACAATTCGGCTATAGCTTCCTTCTCTCGCTTACAGTCAATGAACGACAGATATGCACAACTGAGCGCTCATTGACTGGAGCATAGTCTTGGTTTAAAGTGTTCAATCCTCATAGATTTTAATTTACATTATCTCCATTTGCCCATTAATTATTTGGCATCGGAAATTAAATGGTATGGGGACGCACACAATAACAGTTAACCAAAATTCTCCGTAGGTAAATTGCACGTACGCGTTAGTTTCTGCATTAGAACGCGAATTAAATCTCAAAATTTCCAGCTAATCAATAAAAAAGCAAAACAGCTAACCGGCAGCAACTTCTCAACGATTCCGAAAAAATCAATAAAAGGGGAGAGTGAAACGTCATAGCAGCAACCTCTCTCTTATACTTGCACTTGCTACACGTACATACCAATGCTACCGCAATCATATGTAAAATCAATAATTGCATACAAAATTTAATCTTTAATATCTCCTTAATCAGTGGCTAGATTTTAAAACGGCCAACGGCGTTTTCCTTAGAAAAGTCTCAGGAATAACCCGTTTAAAGGAAGTGCGGCGTTAACGTTCCACCCTGTATATCTAGGTTTCTATTACTTTCGCTGCAAAGATTGGAACCGTCGATTTTTAGGGGGTCTGTCCACCTGACTCATAGTGGTGGGATGGCAACGCTTTTCGCCGTCGTTGTTCACCGCGGAATTTATTTTACCGAGGTGTCGTAAACGATCTTCCTACCATCCTTTCTTCATTTTGAGCTAGTGATTGTTACTTTCTGGCTTAAACCGCAACAGCACCACCTATGAGCCCATATAATACATTAATTATTAATAATGCTGGTAGACATTGAATCTACTAGAATATTATTTTACACATAAAGAAGAAACCTCCGCTATATAGGAAGCGTCTTAACATCGTTTTTCTACCTGAATCGTCACAAACAAAGCAATAAAACCGCAACCCTTATCATTTTTTCTTGTCCTTCTTAAATATTGGGAAAACCCATCTGCAGCGCAGATGAACTATCCGCGAGCAATCCGCGAGTTTCTCTTTTCACAACTACGCAACATCCTACAAAAATCTCCCCGTGACGTGAGCAGGTTACTCTCAGTCCAGAAAACATCTCCTAGCCTTCCCTACTCCTAGTTCCAAAATCTCCATGACAACAGAGCGACGCTTTCCGAAAACCAAGATTCGATTGGTCCAGAGAAGCGACGCTGGACCCCTTCTTTTCCTCTTAGGTAAGGGATGCTCCTTTAAAAACGCTGGACAACCCTGTAACGTGTTTTTCTGACGAGTTTAGTCGTCGCAAAACCGTTCGGTTCGCTTGACCGAGAAGGATCAAAATAAATTTGGACGAGTTTAATGTAGATAATAAAAAGTGTTTATTCAGGATAAATAAAAGACATAGTATTTACAATGTTTTTGTACACAATAACCTTAACCTATTGTGTTTATGTTGTTCATGTACTGCCGCTGCAGGTGTGTACGCAAATGTGTCGGTCGCTATCTCGCAGGTACAATGATCGCCCGCTGGCGGCGCTGCGCTCGGTAGCCACACGGAAGGGCTCGGGTAGGCGGCGCGACGGTCGGTAGCCCCTCAGTAGGGCTCGGAACGGCCCGGTAGGCGGCGCGACGGTAGGTGGCCTCACGGGAGGGCCCGGGGAGCCAATATGGCGGTCAACGGGGGAGCTGCAAAGTAAGAACGTTAGCGGCTGAAAGAAAATGGCCGTTGGTCCGGAGAACTCCTGGACACGGCCGTTAGCATGGCATAGGCGGCGGGATCGGTGTGGATGACGCGGAGAACTCCTGCGCCAGGAAGTGCTCGGAGAACTCCTGAGCCAAGGATGGGTGTACGCGGAGAACTCCTGCGTAGGATAGGTGGAATATACCCGGAGAGCTCCTGGGTACGGAATGCTCAACTGGGTCGGAGCTCGGTCTTATATACCCAGTTGAGCCGCCGAAAACGGAATCGGCGCTGCGGAGCGGCCGTTCTGGGTAGTTAGGGAGGGGCATGACGAGGACTCTATACTTTGCGCACGCTACAGTATAGGCCGCGGTATCGGCACGTACGCCACAGCTCTCCCCACCACGCGGTATCGTGCATGGGGCAGCGACAAAGCAAGCGTCTCGTCACACCTCCCCCCTCCTTACCAGACCGAAAAGATGGTGGTTCGGTCTCTTATTCTTCCTTGCTCTCGGATTGGCCGGATGGTGGGGCCCGTCTTGTCCAAAATTTCCCCTAGGGACTTTTTCACGGCAGTTGGCAGGCCTGGTGACTCGGACTTACGACGGGCTGGCGGTGAGCTGTCACCACGTGCGACCTGTCAACTTCGGAGAAACGGTATAAGATGGATGTTTTTAGGCCTCCCAGCCTCTGTGCGGACCTAGGGGTTATGTTTGGGATTCTTACGGCCCGGAATAAATTCCGGGCACTGAAAAATGCTCACTACTTCAGGTTTTTAGGCCTGAAGTAGGAGTGAATTTGCGACCCTCGTCGTCGCAGGATCCAGCAACCAGCATCGGTCTCGACGCGGAGGCGAGCGTTGTGCTGCTTCAGCTGCCGCATCTCCACACGGTGCCGTATCTCCTCGGGGATCCCGACCCTGGAGGTGTCCCGAGGGATCTCCACGGCGGTTGTAGGAGGCGGCACCGGCTTCGATGACGGCAGCGAAGCCGGGCTGGGACGAGGGGAGACCCGATGGATGGGCCTGTGGCTCGATGGTGCCGGTGGCGTTGGCCTCTTCGGCCTGTTCGGCGGTGGCGGCATCATTACAAAGTCCTCAAACGACCCAGAAGGGGTCGGAGGCAGCATGGCGACCAGTTCGGCCTCTATTTCCCGGAGGGGAGATAGCCTCGCCGGTACTGGAGCTGTCATCTCGGCCAAGATGGCGTCGATGTCCAGCTCCAGGACGTCGGGGTCGGCCGACCTGGTCGCTGGTCTACTCGCGGACGGTGCGGGGGCGGACGCTGGCACATTGGCCGGCGGGCCCGGAGGCGCGGAGGCGCGTGGGCGCGCGGGAGCGCGAGGCCGCGCGGGAGGCGCGGGTGGCGCGGCGGACGCGCGTAGGGGGCGCTTGGGCGCTGAAGCGGGTGGAGGCGCGGGGGCCTTCCGCTTGGCGGCCAAGCGAGCCACTATTGTGGCGCGGCTGACCGGAGGACCGACCGGAGCGGTTAGATCCGGTAGCCGGTTCTGCGGGGGGTGTCGGGGGACGGGAATCACCCGTCTCTCGACGCCTAACGTGGGTTGCTGCGGGGGAGTCGGAGGGAACATCTCGCGAACGCGACGAGCTTGCCGGTGCTGGTCCATGATCGACCAGGGTATGCTTTTTGGGCATCGGCTCCGGCTTTATATAGCCCATTGACGCGATAGGGGAAAGATGTACTTCCCCTTCCACCTGCATTTCCGGACAGGGTTTTAACTCCTTTATATGATGGTCACCTATAGTCCGACCATCTATACTGCGGAGCCTAAAAATGACAGGTGATGGTGCTGCCACTATCGTGTATGGGCCGGAGTATCGAGGGGCCAGTTTACTTGCGTAGTTTTTGGACGCGTCCGATAGGTGGTGCTCGCGCTTCATTACTTTGTCGCCCGGCTTGGGGCGCCACTTTCGGCGACGGAGATTATAATGCCGTTCCTGCGCATGCGTGGCTTCTCGTTGCCGTTTGTGGGCCTCTTCCCTCGACATTCCTAAACGCATCAATTTTTGTTCATGGGCCTGAACGTCCTCCCCGGTGGTTTCTCGGTCGGTAATGTCGGTGTGTTCGGTATGAAGCGCTCCGGGTGCGTTCAATGATCTCCCAAAATTTAGGAAAGCTGGACTAAAGCCAGTACTGGCTTGTTTAGCCGTATTTAGAGCAAATATGAGCTCGGACAGCTTTTCATCCCATTTTTGGTGATCTTTACCGACATATTGACAGATCATTGTTTTGATCGTCCGGTTTGCCCTTTCTACGGGATTGCACTGCGGGGAATATGGCGGCGTCCGTCTGTGCTGAATCCTGAGTTTTTGAAGACCTTCGCTGAATTCATGGCTAATGAATTGTCGGCCATTGTCAGTCGTAAGGACTTTAGGGCACCCAAAGCGGAAAATTACCAGCTCTTGGAGGGCTTTTAGGCAATTTTTAGCGGTAGCGGTTCGGAGGGGTTTAACTTCTACCCAGCGAGTGAAACGGTCCTGAATAACCAACAGGGTATTATTACCTGTTTTTGACCTAGGTAGTGGCCCGACCAAATCCATGGAGACCGAAACCCACGGTTCGGTGCTGTGTTTAGTGAACATTTTTCCGGCTACTCCTCGTTGGTCAATTTTATGTTGCTGGCAGGAGGTACATTTCTGTACATGTCTTTTTCCTTCTCGCAACATTCCGGGCCAGAAATATTGTTCGGCTAAGCGAGCCTGGGTACGGGCAACCCCTTGATGTCCGGCCGTTGGTTGGTCGTGACACTCTTCTAATACTCGCGGGCGGAGTTCGGTCGAAACGCATTGACACCAGCCATGCTGAGGATGGTGGTGGTACAATACGTTTTTGTCCACTAAATAATTGGACAATTTCTCGGGTTCTTTGGACAAATTTTTGATTATCCGGCTGTACCAGGGACAAGTGACCCCTTCTAACTGGTATATCTCAGGATCCAAGTTAGTTTTAACGGGTGCTCGGGATAAGGCGTCTGGTACGTGGTTGGAAGCGCCTTTTCGGTATTTTACTTCAAAGTCGTATTGTTGGAGAGCCACGGACCATCTGGCTAGTCGGCCATTGGGTGCGGAGAGATTGCGAAGCCATTTTAACGAAAAATGATCGGTGATTACTGTGAAGTGATATCCTTCCAGGTAAGGTCGCATCTTCTCAATTCCCCAAATGACGGCTAGACATTCCTTTTCGGTGGCGGAGTAGTTAATTTCGGCTCCTCTTAGCGTTCGACTTGCGTAAGCAACCACGTGTTCTTCGCCTTCTGAATCCTGAGTGAGGACTGCTCCTAATCCAACGTCACTGGCGTCCGTTTGTAGTGTAAACTCCTTTGAGAAATCTGGACAAGTCAGGATGGGGGCCTTGGTTAACTGTTGTTTAAGTTGCTGGAAGGCGTTTTCTTGTTCGGATTCCCAATTCCAGGGTTGCTTCTTCTTAAGGAGTTTATTCAGCGGTTCGGACGTGGTGGCGACGTTTGGTAGGAAACGGCGGTACCATGACACCATACCGAGGAATCTTCGGAGTTCGTGTAGATTGGTCGGTGTGTCTATGGCTGTGATTGCTTCTACCTTGTCCGGGTCGGTGTGTAGTCCATTCTGGTCAATTATATGGCCCAGATATCTGAGGCTTGTTTGTCCAAATTTACATTTTTCTGGATTTATTTGGAGATTTGCCTCTTTTAGCCGGCGTAATACTTCTTTTAATGCTTGAAAGTGTTCCTCGAACGTACTCCCGAGCACGATTATGTCATCGAGGTACGCGAAGGCATAAGGTTCCATAGCTGGACCTATTACTCTGTCCAAAAGCCTTTGGAAGGTAGCCGGTGCGGAATGTAGGCCAAAAGGCATTACCTTGAATTGGTAATGGCCTATGCCTGGTATAGCGAAAGCCGTAATCGGTCGACTTTCCGGATCTAGGGGAATTTGCCAGTATCCGTTTTTCAAGTCAATCGTTGAAAGATATCTGGCCCCCTTAAGTTTGTCCAAAATATTTTGGACCGGCGGTAACGGGTATGCATCCCGTTCGGTAACAGTATTGACTTGTCGGAAGTCAATACAGAAGCGGTATTTTCCGTCTTTTTTTCTGGCTAGAACGATCCCTGAATTCCATGGACTGTCGGAAGGCTCCATTACGTCCTCAGCTAACATTTTGTCCAGTTCCTGGTCAATGATACCCTGTAGTTTAGGATTGTAGGTCCGATAGCGTTGACGGATGGGTTCTTGTCCAGTTTTTACCCGGATGCAATGTTGAGTCCAAGTGGTGTGCTTCCTGGAAGGTTCGGTAGTCCGGAGCTCTTCTTGTACCATTTTGTCCAGTTTTTCTTTCTCGGCGGGAGAACATTTGTGCAGGCCTCGACTCGCCTCGGAGACGATAAGGCATGCTTTTACTGGAACAGAGGTATTCCATTGGAATCCGATACGGTTCAGAAAGTCTAGTCCTAACAAGACGTCTACTGGTAAGGTCGGTAAGATGCGGAAGATGTGATTTAACTTCCCTTTTCCTATCCGGATCTTTAAGCGGGCGGTTTTCGTAACCGGAATTTTCTCGCCATTAGCCAATCGCGTCGCTTCCTGCAAGGGATTGGTTAATGGTGTGCACTCTTGGAATACTTTTGTTCCAATATAGGAGTGTGTAGCTCCTGTATCAATCAGGGCTCGGTAATTCCGGTTATTAATACGGAGTAAGATATGAGGACGCGGGTCTCTCAATCTTCGGTAGGGGGCCGGGAGGCTCCGGTTCCCTCTCGGCCCGCAACGGGGTTTCCCGGACACGGACATTCACGGGAGTATACTCCTTCTTTTCCGCAACGGGAACAGAACAACTTCCGAGGTCGTTTGCAATTCTTGCGGTTATGTCCCCGTTGTCCGCAATTCCAACAACAGTCTTTAGAGTTATAAGCAGGGCTAGCGGTGGCCACTGCTTTTTCGGATCGAGGTTTCCTAGATTCGGATTTGCTGGAGAATGCCTTGTTCAAATCTAGGTTAATCTCGAATTCTTGTCCAAGCTCGATTAGGTCGGCTAAGGTGTGTACCTCCCTTCGCTTGATATAGTTCCTATAAGCCGGTTGGAGGTTGTTATAGTAACGATCCAATTGCGAGGCTCTGGACATTTCTCCATGGCGGCGCATAAGAGTTCCTAATCCCGTGATGTAATCTAGGATTCTTTCCTGCGGTTTTTGTAATCGCTGGTGGATACTTTCCTCCATGGCGACAAGAAATCGTGCCGGTAAGTATTGCCTGCGGAAGAGAGTGTTAAACTCTTTCCACGTGTTTATTTCCTCTTTTACTAAACGATACCATAAAAGAGGTTGTCCTGCCAAAAGGACCGGTACACAGGCAAGCAACTCGGCTTCCGGAATCTGGTAACTTTCCTGCAATTCCTCGATTCTTTCTAGGAAACTTAGGGGATCTTTCCCTTCAAAACGAATACCAGACTTACGTGCCCACTCTAGCGCTTGGCGTGGGTTAAAATCGGGCTCTTCGTCCATGGTGCTAGCTGCCGAAGTATTCGGTTCAATATTCGCCAAGTGATATTCCACTAGCCGGGCGCGTAGTTCGTCTCGGTTTCCCTCGGTGGACAATTGCAGTGAAGCAAGTTTCTTTGCTAAATCCGCCTTGCTGAGCTTATAAATGAAGCCGGTCGATGTTTTCGGTCGGGGCATTAAACCGTCCTTTTGATCGCTCTCGGTCCCTGTTCGGGCGCCAATTTGTAACGTGTTTTTCTGACGAGTTTAGTCGTCGCAAAACCGTTCGGTTCGCTTGACCGAGAAGGATCAAAATAAATTTGGACGAGTTTAATGTAGATAATAAAAAGTGTTTATTCAGGATAAATAAAAGACATATAGTATTTACAATGTTTTTGTACACAATAACCTTAACCTATTGTGTTTATGTTGTTCATGTACTGCCGCTGCAGGTGTGTACGCAAATGTGTCGGTCGCTATCTCGCAGGTATAATGATCGCCCGCTGGCGGCGCTGCGCTCGGTAGCCACACGGAAGGGCTCGGGTAGGCGGCGCGACGGTCGGTAGTCTCTCGGTAGGGCTCGGAACGGACCGGTAGGCGGCGCGACGGTAGGTGGCCTCACGGGAGGGCCCGGGGAGCCAATATGGCGGTCAACGGGGGAGCTGCAAAGTAAGAACGTTAGCGGCTGAAAGAAAATGGCCGTTGGTCCGGAGAACTCCTGGACACGGCCGTTAGCATGGCATAGGCGGCGGGATCGGTGTGGATGACGCGGAGAACTCCTGCGCCAGGAAGTGCTCGGAGAACTCCTGAGCCAAGGATGGGTGTACGCGGAGAACTCCTGCGTAGGATAGGTGGAATATACCCGGAGAGCTCCTGGGTACGGAATGCTCAACTGGGTCGGAGCTCGGTCTTATATACCCAGTTGAGCCGCCGAAAACGGAATCGGCGCTGCGGAGCTGCCGTTCTGGGTAGTTAGGGAGGGGCATGACGAGGACTCTATACTTTGCGCACGCTACAGTATAGGCCGCGGTATCGGCACGTACGCCACAGCTCTCCCCACCACGCGGTATCGTGCATGGGGCAGCGACAAAGCAAGCGTCTCGTCACAACCCTTAGACGCTCTCTATTCTCTATTCTCTCGTACACATTTTTGCTCTTAGTTGTTGCTCCTGTGTTAGAATCTCGTATCCTTAGCTCTGCTTGTAATTTCGTGACGACGGAATTCAATCTTCAGAGAATAAGTTTAACGCCTTCGAACCGCGGAGTTCAGCGAAAGTCAATTACCGAACTTACTATTAGCTAGTAATATTCAACCAGTGTAAAAATCATTGTACGAGCAAATAATAAATCAGCATAAAACTTTCAACAAATCTCATCAATCAGCTACCATCTCGATTCCTATCACGCATAGTGAGAAAGACGGTATCCCGAACCTACAAAATATCAACAAACCTCTTTACCTAAAGAGGGCAAAATCGTGAGTTACGCCCATGAGAACGCACCCAGAGGGATAAAGATGATCCAACCAGGCAGCCTTCATCAGGACGTAACATGATCTTTCATAAATAATGCACTAAACATGAAAATAGCGTATTAAAGTCTTTTATGTGAAACTAACCTTTTAACATGATTAAACGATGTGTAACTTGTGTCTTGAATCGCGGCGAACATATCGAGCATTTATTATAAATATTACACGATTTAAGTGATTCAGTGAAATGAAAGGAAAGGTTAGTTTTTCACATTAAAGTCTTTAATGCGTTATTTTCATGTTTATCGTATTATTTAGGAAAGATCACTAGCCTAAAATGAAGAAAAGAAGGAAGGGAGATCGTATACGATAGCTAGGCAAAATAAGTTCCGTGGTGAGCAGCGACATGGGAAAAGTGTCACACGCCCACCTTTATAGGTGAGCTGAATAGTCCCCCAGAAAATCGACGGTTCGTAGATTTGTAAAGACAGCAACAGGAACCCAGGCATATGTTGTAACATGGTGAAATCACGTTACAGAAATTTAGTATGTGCAGCTCTCCTCCCTAGTGCTTCCCGCGTTCTCCATATATGCATGTAAGTGAATGAGTGTAGTATGATGAACCTTCGGTGGAGTTACAGTGTAGTTTTCCACTGAAGGAATATTGTAAGTGTCGCCCATGGGAGGAGATTGTATGTTTTTAGAAAATGGTATGATTGGGAATTGAGTGAACGTTTGTAGTTAGAGTAGATAATTTAGGATATACGATTATATTTTATTTTAACTTGATAGTAGTGTAGATATGCCGATACTGGAACATAGGCAAGAGGGGTGCGGAGCGCGGGGTCCCCATCACGAGAGGCGGGAGGTATCCCCACTCCTCTGTCGTCATGCTCCCACTTAGTTAGCAGGGCATGCAAACTTCATTGTTGCTTGTGGTACCAGCGTTTTTAGCGCCACCTATAACGGGACAAGCAAGAAGAAGGAACTAAAACCGATGACGTCAGAATGTGAGCACCTATCAAATTGGATTTCGTCGTCCCTTAATACCTTTCCTTTTTTTGAGCTTTTCTATATTTGTAATCGACTTTGATGTTTGCAATACCTGTGATGTACTTTTCAGACTCTAAAATATCCAAGTTATACAAGTTTTTGCGGGTTAGGATGCTCTCTGAGTGTTTGTTTTCTCTTTAGAGCAATTCTTTGGAATCTTCAGTGGACTTGCTTTTCCTATAAAGGTGCGATCTCACGGTTTGAAAACTGTCGCGCCTGGCTTATGGTGCGTAGTGAGTGGAACACGTTTCGACTGTCAGTCCCGTGAGATCGCACCTTAAGCACATCTTATCATTCCTTTGCAGCCTTCGGGCAATATCATTGTTAGTAACAATTTTGTTCAATCTTTTTGATTTTTAATAAAAGTTTTATTTTTTGTTAACATTTAAAACTGCGTCTCATTTAACGTAAGCTTTCCTCTTCTTTTCACTTACCGCATGATCATATTGAATCAGTTCTCTCAGATTTGGAGACAGATTTTAAGCGCTAGGATTATTTTGATAAGTAGCGAACTAATCGTTCAAGACAAAGCATCGATAGCGATTAATAAAATGTGAAATTCGACCTTCCTTAAAGCTGGACTTTTGGAACGATTTTTCCATCCGTAATGTCTGAAAATTGTTACTGATTTAAAATTGATTGGAAATAGATCATTATATTAATTTTAAGATAAGTTATATGCTTATATTATAATATATGAATTTCTTATAATAACAAATTATTTGAGTTTTTTTTAAAATAGAAAATGTAATGTGTTTAAAAAAAATATTCAAGAGGCGGTATTTTGTCTTTTGTCCAAGGTGGTAAAACAGCTAGAAGGCGCATTGGTCTTTTATATATCGTCTTCCCTGAATCTTCATTAAATGAAATAATAAGCTGAGCGTTTTCGGAAATATCCTTTGGAAATTCACTGCTCATTTCTCAGACGATGCTTCATCAGACTTTGCGAAAAGGTTTTCCCTGAAATACGTGCGTCCCTTATTAAAACACATTATTTTGTAAATAATCTGTTTAGTTCAAATATTATATTGATGTCAGACTTCTTGAATGTTGCGTAATATCTCAGGACTTTGGCGTTCGACAATGATATAGAGTTAATTCTCATCTGATTTGAGTGTTTTTAAGCTGGTTTAACTCGTTAGGACTGGCACTTTGTCCTAAAGATGCCCCATTGTTCAATTTGCTTCACATTTGAATTTTATTAAACTAATTTTTTATTGACTTGTACTGTTGGTAAAGCAAGTGCGAGGGATCCTGTTAATGAATTTCCTTTCCTCTTATGATTTAATATAATTATTTTTAATAAAATGTCTCTATTAATCTCTTGTATTTGTTAAAACCAATTGAAGATTTAGTTTATTTGCTCAACACTTTCTATATGCTTTAATGGTAAAAAGGATAAAAAGGAATATTTTATTATGACGTTTCGATATGTTTTGTGATTGTTTTGGCGCATTTTGATTTTTTGACGTTTAATATACTGCCATAAACTTCAAAAGTTTACAATTTTTAATGTGTCTTATTAAGATTGATATTTCTAATATAATGGTTCGATCGTGCTGTGTTTCTGGCTGTTCATCGACTGCAGGTATGCCTTCCCATAAATTTCCTAAAGAGACAAATACTCGGAAAAAGTGTCTGGAAATTTTAAGGCTAGGAAATGTAGAATGTGAAGAAGTAAACAAATTGCGTGTATGCTATAAACATTTCATGCCAAATGATTATACCTGTAATCCAAGAATCAGGTTGTTAAAGAAAACAGCAATTCCTTCGGTAGAAATTGAAAGCAGACAAAATGAACAGGTAGAATCAAATGTACTAGAGGGGTACAACAGGAGGAAGAACTTCCATTTAATAATTCCGAAAGTACAGTAGAAGAAATGGAAGGCAGACAAGGAGAGAAAGTAGAAATAGAGTTACAACCAGAGGAAGAAGTAGTGCAAGGCTTAAAAACAATACAAGAAAAGCATGTAAGCAGTCTGGTAATAATTGAACCAATTGCTCCAGAAGAACCATATGCATTACAATCGCATAGGTCTTATGCAAGATCAATTCTTGAAGATATTACTAGGAAAAATTTATTGACACCACGTGCAAAGAAACTGTACGAAAAAACAGTCCAGTTGCAAAATGCTAATCGACGATTAAAGAGACGTATCATTAAAGCAAAAAGTAACAATGCAAAAGCAGCAAAGAAGGAGAAAGAGAAGACAAATCTAGCACCGTCTTTCCCCGAACAATTTATAAACATGCTGCAGAGAAATAAAGATGCTATACCGACGGTAAATGCGTGTAGTGTTTGATATTAATATTTAAATAAAATGAAGAAAGCGTGATACAACTATTAGTATTCTGATATGCTTGGTCCATTTTTCGTTCTACATACAAAAATAAAAAATATGCTTTACCCACATATTCTACATAGATAATTATATTTACTATATTCTTCCATCTTATTCTTTTTAATTTTTGAATTATCATCATTTCTCGTTTCTTTACACCTGGGAAGACGCTATACCTTCAATGAGAAAATGTTTTGTATTGGAATATATCGCAGATCCCGTGCAGCATATAGATTTTTGTCACAATACCTTCATTGCCCGTCTATCACTATTAGTCTAAGAGCTGGCTACATGGCGAGCAACATGTCTCGGTGCAAGCAAAATTTTACCTGGAAAAGGTTCGATTGTCACCGGCAAAGCGAAAGCCCGACCGTCAGAAGGCACACTGGAAGCTATATGCGTGGGCGCGCGATCAAACTTGTAAATTTTCCGACAAAAAAAACTGACGATTGGCAAGGCTGAAAATTTGCACAGGTATCGAGGAGAATGAGAAATAGCAGGGAAAAAATTGTCAGAAGAGCAAGTGGAAGCTAAAGGGTTGTCAGAAGCTGCTAAAGTTGCGAAAAATGTCGGAAAACTTACATGTTAAGGAAAACTTCTGACAATTTGCATTTGTATTGTTTAAGTATAGAATATAGTGCGTGCAAAGTGTCAGAAGCCAAAGTGGAAGAGATCACGAGAAATTCGGGGGTAAAGTCCAAGAGCGTCTTTCGGCGCGTGGCAGCGGACCGATCGCTTTTCTCTTCATTTTCACATCGTACATGATTTAGAGCACTTCTGACAATTAATATGAATATTCGTAGAGAGTTGAAGGAACTATCATTAAAATGTCAGAAGTCAATTGAGAAGAAATCGCCAAAGAACTTAGGAATGACAAGTTTAAAGAAGCTCTTGTCCTTTTCCTAATTTCACACTGGCAAAGTAATGATGTAGCCCCTTTTATAGGAAATAAAACTATTGTATTAAACTATATACATTGTTACTCGTACAGCGTCGTTAATGGTAATGTTGTTCGAACGCTGAAATACGATTTTTTTTGTCCTTCGCATGAAGAGGCTGATACTAAAATTGTTTATCATGCGTCTAAAATAAATTCAGATTGTAATGTTGTGGTGAAGTGCTCTGATACAGATATTGTTGTAATTATGTTAGGTAATTTGCACAAAATAACAGCGAAAATTTATATTGAATGTGGAGTCTCCAATAGTCGTCATATTATAGATGTAAATGCGCTTCATACACTTTTAGGTTTAGATCTATGCAAAGCTTTGCCAGGATTTCACGCGTTGACCGGTTGCGATTATAATCCTGCATTCTTTAGGAAAGGCAAACAGCGTCCATTTAAAATCCTCGGGAAAAAAGAGGAATTTCAGAAGGCATTTGCTAGCTTAGGAGATACGTCGATCGATACTACCGAAATATTTTTAAAAATAGAATCATTCGTTTGCAGTATGTATGGATTTGAGTCAATTAAAAAAATCGATAACGTCAGGTTTCAAATGTTCCTCCGTAATTATAAAATAAAAAATACGGACGAAGCTTTCTTAAAAAAAAACTTTAAAAACTTCGACTCTTCCTGCTTGCCACCTTGCTACACCGAACTTCAACAACAGATAAGAAGAGCACACTATATTGCACACTTGTGGAATAACGCTACATTATCGGATCCAATCCAATTCGAGCCAGCAACGTCGGGATGGACTTTAACTGAAAATAAATACGATTTCCTGTGGTTTGAAGGCCCACAGTTGCCCCCATCGGTGAAGGATATCATTTTGGATAATGACGATTCGGAAGGTAATATTCAATTCGCAACTCTTACCTGCATACATGATTTATTTCATTTACTAAACTATTTATTATTTTCAGTTGATAACGAGGAGTCCGAATATGATAGCGATGAAGATCCTGAATGTGAAGAGAATGTGCAAGATACTGATTACGAAACCGATTGATAATTTCAAAATTGAATTGTTTGTAAATAAAATTAATTTTTAAAATTTCTTATAAACATGTATATCTTCTCAATTGACTTCTGACATTTTAATGATAGTTCCTTCAACCCTCTACGAATATTCATATTAATTGTCAGAAGTGCTCTAAATCATGTACGATGTGAAAATGAAGAGAAAAGCGATCGGTCCGCTGGGCGCTGCGCCGCGCGCCGAAAGACGCTCTTGGACTTTACCCCCGAATTTCTCGTGATCTCTTCCACTTTGGCTTCTGACACTTTGCACGCACTTTATTCTATACTTAAACAATACAAATGCAAATTGTCAGAAGTTTTCCTTAACATGTAAATTTTCCGACATTTTTCGCAACTTTAGCAGCTTCTGACAACCCTTTAGCTTCCACTTGCTCTTCTGACAATTTTTCCCCTGCTATTTCTCATTCTCCTCGATACCTGTGCAAATTTTCAGCCTTGCCAATCGTCAGTTTTTTTTGTCGGAAAATTTACAAGTTTGATCGCGCGCCCACGCATATAGCTTCCAGTGCGCCTTCTGACGGTCGGGATTTCGCTTTGCCGGTGACAATCGAGCCTTTTCCAGGTAAAATTTTGCTTGCACCGAGGCATGTTGCTCGCCATGTAGCCAGCTCTCCGTCTATATATTAAATATTCAACTAAGGAAGATTGCATTGGACACTGGTTGCAGCAAAATAATGTATAAATACTTAAAACAAACTGCCCAAGAAACAAAGAACCAGCAAGATTTACAAATAGTGTTGCTTTGGGATGAAATATCCATACAAAGCAATATGACCTACAACTGCGTGGATGATAAAATTTGTGGTTTTGAAGATTGGGGTTCTTAAAAAACTAGAAAATTATGTGATCATGTCATAGTATTTTACATTAGGTGTCTGAAAACAGGGAATCATATGCCCATTGGCTATGGATTTTGTCACGGCACAACCAATTCTTTACAATTAAAACGTTGTATTAAAAATTGGTTAAAAATCTTAATTAAAACGGGATTTAAACCAGTGGCAACCGTGTGCGATCAAGGAGGAACAAATATTGCCGCGATAAATTTGTTACTAAAGGATGCTAACATGAGGCGACAAATGATGCATAAAAATACAAGTAACTACCCTTGTCTAAAAATCTTTTTTTTAAGTGCTAGTTTCACCAACTCCAATTAGCTTATTAATTAAATTAAATCAAGTAGGTGAAATTAGCCTTAAGTTTTTTCTTTTTCAATACATTATAATTCAAAATTGTGGAGATCATCCCTTTTCGTTGTAATACACTTAATTGGTGCAATTAATTGAAATAAGACAAATATGTTTTCTCGTTCCAACTGTTGCATTAGTGTAGTAGTATAGCCATACAAATGATTTTTGTATTACATTTAACTATTATACTTGTTCTCTTTCACCTCAAAGAAGAGAACCTATTTCGAAATTATATATAACTATAAAGTACCTTCCTTATATTAATTTGCAATATTATACACTAATTTATGGAAAATAAAAAACTTTTATATATATATATATATATACCTTTCCTATTTCGCTCCTCAGAAGTTTTTGCTCATTTTCCTCTTAAATTTCTTTTAGAAAATACATTTGTAATAGAAGGTCACGAAATCGTTTCCCTTTACGATTACGTACATTTGCAGAAAGGTGTACGTAATAATTTACTTTCAAAAGATTTGGCTATTAATAAAAATAAACCAGATGAAAAATTTGCATGTTGGGACGATATACAGATCGCATACGAGATGGATAAACAGTCTTATTTGAGGCTAAGGCAGATGTCAAAATTAACGGATAAACATATTTATCCTAAATTAATACCCAAAATGAAAGTGAAATATGCAGTACAAGCTCTGAGTCGTACAGTAGCTAATTTTATTGATTTGATGGTAGTTTTAAAAGAAGGTAATATTGATACAAAGATGGGCAAGATGCAATTATCCCCGAATTCTGTTGCTACTGCAGAGATTGTCTTATTTTTTAATGACCTTTTTGATTCCTTTAACGGCAAAAAAAGCAAGGTTTATCAAGCATCATCCATGAAACAAGCGGGCATATAGAGTTTTGGATAAAAGCAAGAGGTAATTTGCAACACATGGAATTTGTTGAAAAAGGGACGCATCAAAAAGTTAAAGGCAGTAATGCAAAATGCTTAAAAAATTGGGTATGGACTATTAATGGGACTATTTTATTATGGAGAAAGCTATCGTCAATATGATTTACAGGTTTAAATTTAAAGTTTATTAATCAGGATGTACTAGAAAACTTTTTTGAACAAATAAGAGACAACGGACATCAAAATTGCAATCCATCACCTAACCAATTTAGCGCTGCTTTTAAATCCTTGCTAGCTATAAATTTAACATCAAGAAATTCATTATCTACCAACTGTGAAGAAGTTACAGAAGGCATACCCCTAGGATTAAAAAATATATTACAAGCTGAAGCAGTTGTATGGTTGGATGATATCTACGAAGAAATAGAAGAAAATTCCTCCAATGCGGCTATACTAAACCCATCAAAATTTCTACTAAAATTATCTATTGGTACAGTGAGATGCAATTTAGAAAAGCTCCAGGCACTAAAAAATTGTCCTCAATGCACACAAATAATTTGTAGTGAAAGAATGGCTGGTATTATAGCTAATAAAATTGAAATAGCTGAAATGGAATTTGTAAATTTTGCCAACTATTTTAAAATTAAAAAAAAATTAAAATATGTTTTAAGAAGTAAAGGGGAATCAATGGTAATGCATTGCAAAAAAGGGCAAGATGCGGTCTTAGAGAAATTGTGTCAAATCTTTATTCTGGAATGGTGCAAATTTTTAAATGACGTAATAAAAGGCAAAGAGACACACCCAGAACTACAGAAAAATTATATTTACTTGCAAGCTCAACGAATGAGCTTAAGATTTTCGAAGAAAAAAAAATAATTCTACCCTTTTTGACGCTACTGGCTATCCTTAGGGATAGTATAGAAGGGGAGGGAGAAGTGATCCCTCACCGATCGCGTTCGCGTCCCAATAGACGATTTCCTACAAGACCCGGGCGCCTTCGATGTACTTTTGATAATACTCGAATATTTATTTATACAGAGGGGGTTCTATCCCTCGTACGCGAATATCTGGGATGGGGTGCTTATACAATAACTCAATAACTGCGGTCAAACTCTCTTTATTATAAAGTCGGTTATCAATACAAGACTCGGTTCTCTTTACACGTTATTGGTGTGTTACGCTAGGTCCTAAATGTGGACGCGGCCTAAGTAGTGCGAACGCGGCTGAAGTCCCGATGACGTACTAGCTAACCTCGCGCTCGAGCCGTTAGTGGCGTTCGCGGCGGTCCCACCGAGTCGCGCGGTACTCGCGCGCCACCGGCGGATTCCTAAGTTAACTACTACACGACGCTACGCGGATAAGTCCCTCTTCCCGCGCGTGCGCGTCACGCGACGGTTATTCGCACTCCCTCCGTTCCCGCGTACTCAAACACAACAACGACCCGGATTGTTTACTCTCGAAAGTCTAAGGTCGCGAGTCCTCACGATAATTATACTAAGTCCGCGGCCTTGAACTGACTGAAGGGAACGTTTCTGTCAACGATCAAACGCACAACGAATCGATGTAATCGCGAACACTTTTACTAATTCGCGCTTTTACACTTTATGACATTCGTTATCGGTCCGACGGAATGACCACTCCGCTAGGTTGCCCGCTTACCCGTGACAGGTGAGCTGGGCCAGCGGTTCCCTATAAAACCGTTCGGTGCTACGAGCCCTAAAGCCCTAGCACACCCCGGGACGTCACTGGACTTTATTACAGAACGAATAATCACCATAAATTCTGCTTACAATGGCTGGCTTTCTTCTTTTCTCTCTCTCTCTCTCTCTCTCTCTCTCTCCCTCTCGCTCTCGCTCTCGCTCTCGCTTCTTCCTCTCTTTCTCGCCCTCGACACTGGCCCAAAGGGCTGGTAATCTCCGCTGTCCGGTATGGTTTCGCGGCCGGGCTGCAGTCGCTGCACTATCACTATATCTGGTCCTCTAGGCAGCGGTTGTGGCTTTGGTCGCGAAGTTATATCGGCGGCGGGAAAGATCTCGGGCAACTAAGTGTCACCTTTGACATCTAAACTACGTGTGTCGGGGCAGTCCGCGGGAGCAGGTAAGGCCCTGCGCCTGTCCCGCCGCTGCCCCGCTACACCCATCGCGCGGCACTAGGGAGCCGACAAGTTATCGATCCTAGATCAATACTTATCGGTTGATAACTCCCTAGTTCGTGCGCGACCCGCCTATCTAGCGCTTGAGATTAGCAAAGCGCTAGATGGCAGCTATAGTAGCGTTGCGAGAACGCAACGTTACACCTTCTACTGTTTTATAAATTTTCTTTGATTAATTTTGTCAAATAAAATGTTCTCTTGGTATGTATAACGAATTCTAATTAAGTATATCATTATTTTATTGTGCCTCTAAAAAATTTATATAAAATTAATAGCTCTTATTTTGTATACTTTCAGGTTTTTCTATGTTATTTTAAATTATGCTTATCTCACAACAGATGTTATACTTGTTCATCCTATTACGTTACATTTTTGACGTTCAACACTTATGTTATTATGTAATAAGTTATTTGGTATGAAGGTAATTTGTTGTTATGAATAAACAATTGTTTAATTATATCTAGCTATTAACAATTATTTTCTTGATTTCATTTATAGATAAAGGAATGTGCCTCTCACATATATAATGTTATATAAGACCCATTAAAGGCGCGATAATTTTAACGCCTAGCTGTTAAATGCAACAATTGCAATGATTATAAAAGATATTTTGATGAAAAGTAACATGTACGATAATGTGCAATGTATTTTTGCCCATGCAATCGGACGTAGAAATTAATTTAACTACCAATGTGCATACAAGAAGTGCAAATGTTTAAAAATAGTTAAAAAAAAAAAGATTTTACATTGCTTGTGACGAAAATGGCGATCTGACTGATGATTATGGTTGCTGTAAATATTCTTTAATCTTATTAATATATATCATTAGCATTATTTATGGTAAATAAACATTCCTTTATTTTATTGACAGATTATCACAAGCCATACATAAAAAGAAATAACAGTTGGTTGTGCCTGTTATTGCCACAAGCCAAAGAATGGTGGATACGCGCAGTGCTTGCTACCGTATGTATATATTCTAAAAAGCTATTCCTAAACAGTGTCGGATAATACAACCAAATGTTTAAAAAGATAGCATTTGTCATCACATTTTTCTATGAACCTTGATAATACCTGCAACTACTATTTATTAATACGATATCACGAAGAAAACTTCTGATTGTAAATCCATCAGCGGAAAATCTTCATTAAATTCTAAATACTACGTTATAAATGATTATGCACATCTGGAAAGGAAATAGCTTGTACTGCATATTTTATGATTATGTGCCACGTTTGCTGTTTTAATGAGCACGGGACATTGATTTTGAATATCTAAAACCTTCTCTAATAATCAATGAAATGGAGCATTACTTATGAGAATGAAAGAAAAGTCGTGATATAACATAATTTGATGTTATCAGAAATAAACATATCTTTAATGATCATTCTTGAAACTAAAGAAAACAGGATATATTATTTGAAGCTGGAAGGGACTATTAAATTCAGTGAAATTAAGACAATAGTTCATTTACAAAGTACCATTGTTTCAAAATAACGAAATAATAATTTCTCTCTCTTTCTCTCTCTCTCTCTCTCTCTCTCTCTCTCTCTCTCTGCCATAAAGTAGTAGTTTGGAATTCAGAAATGAATTATCAACTCATTGTCATAGTGTGTTTCAGAGTGCAACAAACGAAACCATAATAATGTACATTTGTGTGGTGATTATGTTGAAGCTTTTGACTCATCAATGTAATGTAAAATCATGCTTATCTTCGTAAAAAAATGATTAGAAAGATCACTTTAAAAATTTGGACCACTTCTACCCACATACAAATGAGTAAAAATATTTCTCTTTAAAATGATAAACAACTTAAGTTTATTGAAGCACAGCTACTAAAAAAGAATTGCCGAAAACTTCGTGGAACTGTAAGGTGACTGGTTTTTATTTAATAATTGGTATGCTGTTCTGTTTTAAAATTATATATACAAATGTTTTGAAAGTAAAAACAATATTAACTACAAATAAATTAAAAGAGTTTTGATCACGTTGGAAATATGCTGATAGAATACAAATGGATCCAAAGAGCTTAATAAAAGTTAGTGTATCGCTTGAAACACTAAACATGTTGAATCGCCTTAAGTGGATTGTGGGAGCACTTCTATATAGATTCGTAAAGATTCTGTAAATGTCACATATTTTATTAACAATATATTTTCTAATCTTCTTTACTTATCAGAGGCTATAGTTACTAAAATAAAAAAAAATAAAAGGAAATAACATTTAACCAAAATATTGAGTATCCTACGTCCATTGGTTTTTCTGGTTTTTACAAATACAAAATTCGATTCTCTCAAATATTAAAAAATGATGACAGATGAAAGTTAAAGCTTGTAGCACTTCAAGGAAAAACGCATGATGCATACAGTAAAGTGAGTCATTAAAATTTTCGTATCTTTAGACTTACCTTATAAAAATATTTGACAGACTATTGATTTATACTTATAATAATATTATTCAGAAAGTAACATTTTTTACAGGAATTTTTGGAGATAAAAGAAAGGCATAAATTTTCATTTGCAACATCTTGATTCGCCTCCTTGGATCTTTCAATATAAATTTACTTTAGTAGCATTTCGAAAATTTTTCACAGAATTCAATTATTTTGTTTCCGACATGAAAAAGAATGATTGAGATTTAAAACAAAATTTCAAAATGCTACTTAAGGTATAAATAACACTAATATAATATATTTTATGGTTATAGACTTTAATGAAAAGCGGTATTCAAAGGATGAAAATTAAATCCACAATTTCTATTGCTTGCAAACATTTATATAAGGTTCAAGATTAATTTCTGTAGACTGAAAGCAGCAAGTGGATGTTGTAATTATCAATAATACCTGCACATAGATTTTTTTTAATATTGTAAATATTTATTAAACTACACAATAACTTAGGCAGATTTTTGTCTTAAACTAATTAACAGGTAGTTCGATAAATAATAGCAGTTAATATTAAAAAATTGAATACAAAATTTGTATTGCCATTTACATCATCATATATACATTACTTTCTTCAGTTAGCAAGAATAATGTTGAACCTTATATACCAGATAGAGGAAGAGGATTAAACTTAGACAGACGAGGAGTCTAAAATTTAGGACAATGTATAATCGTAAGATGACAATGTGAATATGTGAAGATGATTTGTAATGTATAAAACAATAAGTTAAACTATTCGTCAAATTCATATCTACATATAAGCATCTGGTTGGTTTTAAGGATTTTTCGAACTTTACAGCTGCAAGTTACTACATGGAATTAACGCTGCATTCCGAATCACTATAAGCGATATTCAAATTTATGAATCTCTGGTAGTCGGGTCAGTGACCTTGCTTTCTAGTATTATATTTTTATAAAATGTATTGAGATCCCTTGTTTTTGAAAATTATGGTAATAATGAAACAATGTTTAATTTGTAATTGTTTTAGAGCTGCACTATATGAAAAGTTTATATTGGCAATGTGGATCATCATCTGCAATCAACTGCTAACTTCTTCGTGTTAGATAGAATATTATAAACACAAAAAGACGCAACCGGCGAAAGAAAATGAAAATTATTCTTTATAGAAAGTAGGAAGGAAATTAAAAAATTTTAATGATAACAAAATATTTAATACATAGTAGCTTATAATGTTGAAAATATATAAGTTAAACCTAAAAAATATATTATGCATAAAATATATATATCTTTATTTAACTAATAAAATATAATTTTAATTTAATATAGCTTGCCAATTTTTCATTAATTAATTTTCTTTATTCTAAATATAATAAGATTGTATGCGAAATGAATGATACAAAGTGTTATATGAGGAAGCGTGTATATATGTACCGTGCGAAGATAGATTAATCGATTTATTAATTCCTTCTTCTTGCTTGTCCCGTTATAGGTGGCGCTAAAAACGCTGGTACCACAAGCAACAATGAAGTTTGCAGGCCCTGTTAGTTAGCATATGAGTTCCCCCACTCCGCTGACGTCATAGTAAATTATTTTAATTGCTTTAGGAACGTGCTGTTATTTTTTAATAAGTTTAGGGACTACATTCAGCCACCAGTATGATCAGATATGGATGTTTTTTTATTTAAATGTATTGTTGCGCTCCGATGTATTCGAACGTTTCTCAATACCCGCGCGTGGGCTCGCTATTGGTACTTTCCGATGAAATTCGGACGTGACGAGTCCCCCGCCCCTCCCCCCCACCAATTTCATTTTTTAAATATTTTTTTCCATGATTCTCTTTCTTCCGTGGAGAGCATTCCAGGAGAGAGAGAGAGAGAATAGCGGTATCGGTTGTGATATTCGGTTGAGCACAGCGTTTCGCGCTTGTCGGGTCCGACTCCATTGTCCTAACAGGAGGTAATATACCTTAACTATACCCCCTCCCCCAATAAGACTCCCTAAAGCTGGTTTTGGTGCGCTCCACAGTGTGTTGTGTGACACACCATATGCATGCGACTCTACTACTACTACTGCTACTACTAAGATGAACCCCTTCCCCCTACTGCTCCTACTACTACTACTACTACTAAGATGAATTCCTATGTAAGGATAATGGAGATGAAGGAACATAGATTGTCAGGAAATAAAATGACGCATTTAAAGGAAAGAGCCCGAAGGCATAGTAATGGTAGCTAGGGGGTTCCTGTGACACGGTGGTGAGCCGAGTGCGGGTGTGCGGGGGGGGGGGAAGTGTCTTGGGTTCCTGTGACATGGGGGTGAGGGGGGTGCGGGTGTGCGGGGGGAAGTGTCTTCTTAAGAGCTAGGGTTTATTGGGTGATGAGGAGGGTGCGGGTGTGCGGAGGAAATGCTTTGGCTATGGGGAGTGAGAGAGAGAGAGATCCCTCTCACCCTCTCTTTCTCTCTTAGAGTCTCTCACCCCTCTCCCATCAGCCTAGGGCCCGGATGGTTAATTATCCTACGGGTCCACTAGTTCTCTAAGGCTTACCCCCTCTCCCATGTCACTATGGTCCGGATGGTTAGTTATCCTACGGGTCCACTAGTTCCCTAAGGGTTACCCCTCTCCCATCACCCTAGGGCCCGGATGGTTAGTTATCCTGACAGTTACCCAGAGAACTTTTTTTTGTATTTTAGTTGGTGGAGGAAAAAGTTTCTTTTTTCTCCACTAGGTGGCGATCACGAAAATTACTGGGGCAGCTACACCGCTAGGGGTCCTAAGCATCTTACGGACTGCCATTTTTGTTTTCTTAGTCCTGCCCTCGGAGGGTCTTTTCTCCCTCCACATACCCATTCTATTCCCTCCTACTATTTTCCTCCTTGGGTCCTTCTTTTAATTTCACATTATACCTTTCTTGAACCTTGGGTACAGATTCCTATTTTCTTATACAAGCTGTCGATAAATATAAAGTGAAAAAATATGCAGTATCAAGTGATTATTAATTTAGCGTATACACAGATTTCTCCAGTAATTCATATAATTACAAGAATAATAGATGAAATTATGCAAAATTTATCACGAGCGGTAAATGAAGAAACAATCGATACGCATGGAATGGAGTATGAAAATAGTAAGTTATTATGAATGAGATTGCATCATACATTTTTCTAAAATCTGATGATTTTTTACAGTAACACGCTGTATACAACTGTTGATGAGAGGTATCAGAATGATTGAGATAGAGGCAGGGATAATTCCGCAGGAAGAGGAGGAGGAGCAGGAGGAGGAGGAGGATGAGGAGGAGACAACGATGGAGGTAGCAAGGGCAGAAGAATAGCTTGATATTTTAAAATATTATGTGTTAAAACTCTTTTTAGTTATATATATATATATATATATATATATTGAATAAAAGTATTATATGTTAAATCTTTTGAATATTTAATAAAAATTACTGTAAGCATATTATAAGTGAATAGATTATTCATTACATCTTCCTGTAAGCATGCTCTACATGTCACATAGTTAACAGACATTATTTTTCCTTTTGCGAAACAATGGGGAGTGAAATTCTAGGGACCACCCAATGTTCCTCCTATGAGCTTTCCCAGGGCTCTCTAAAACTGACCCGATACCTTCTGCCCATATTTTACCCTCTCAACCAGTCTCTAGCTATTTTTTTCGAGACTTTTCTCACAAACAGGTCAGATAAATGAGCCCACGTGCTAAACAGAGTCACAGTTGTGAAGTAAGATTGTCAAGAAGCCATTGATGCGCTCGATACTTTCTGACCATATTTTACCCTCTAAACCAGCCTCTAGCTATTTTTTCGTGACTTTTCCTCCCTCAAGCAGACCAGACAAATCATTCAGCCTCTAGCTATTTTTTTCTCAAGACTTTTCTCACAAGCAGAGCAGACAAATGATCCCACGTGCTAAACAGAGTCACAGTGTGACGTAAGATTGTCGAAAAGCCATTGATGCGCTCGTAAATTTTAAGCTGCACTCAGGATATGTCCTTAAGATGCTAGTATTCCCAACCCAAGTAATAATGGACGTATATTTCACGACTCGTTTCTAAATAATGAAAAGTTTATATTTTAAACTGTCATTACTTTATCTGAGGAACGTGACTATCTGCACCATCTAGTACGTGTTATGACACGTTTGAATTAAATATATTTGTTTTAGATGACGGTTATTTGATCTGAAGAACGTGTATCTCACGACTTGCTTTTAAACAATGAAAAGTTTATATTCTAGACTGATGTCACTTTATATAAGGAACGTGTATATAATTAAATGGATTTATTTATTTTAATTAACAACTACTTGATCTAAATAATACATGTATCAACAGGTTTAAAATAATGAATTCTCTTTGAAATCTACAATCATGAGTGAGTAACCCATCAAAAATGTCGTTCGCCTGCAACAGTCCCTCCACTCTCAATTTCCAATAAGCGTATATATCTTATCCCTTCCTACGATATTATTCAAAGCCACCCAAGTTTCGTTTGCCTGCAACACTTCCCCTACTCTCAATTTCCAAGTGTGTATATCTTATTCCCTCCTAGGATATTATTCAAAGTCACCCACGCTAGCAATTAGGAAATTTCATTCAGTCTCGATTAGAAGCGTGAAGCAGTCGAAAGTTCAAGTCTGTAACGCTGCAGTCATAATATTTTATTGTGGTGTAATAGCAGTATTGAAGCTTCAAGCAGTGCAAAGTACCAGTTTCACGTTGCAGACAGAATATTTTTTTATTGTCACGTAATTGTCGTAGACAATCTTTAGAAGGTAAGAATTATTTTTTCTTTTTTACGTTATTCTCTATTCTTAATATTATTTTATTATTATAGAAATGGATTTAACTAAGGTTAATGAACTCGCAACTGTAGAACCAAAAACTTTTATAAAACTGAATACTTTGAAGATTGGGGGGTCATACCGAATAACTGAATTATCGAAAATTAAAACCAAATATGGAGAGAGAATAATAGCAAAGCTGCTTAAGAAGGAATGGTTCTTCTTGCCTGCGAGGATGATGGCATTACTGGAAAAACCAGAACAATTCAAGAATTTTCAAGATGCAGCTTCAAATCAAATATTAACATTCACGTATCATGGTGGAAATTACAATAATATGACATTTGCAATTGTTAGTCAAATTTCAAAAGATTAATTTAGAAAACATTTGTAAGGAATAATTTAAACACAAATAAATGATTATTATATCTTATTTATTATTTTTTTCCCTTCATTATAATGATAAGCTTAACTATAGTCTATTAGCGATTAACATACATTTCTAACTATTAGCGATTAACTTACATTTCTAACTATTAACGATTAACTTACATTTCTAACAATACTTGTAAGCGGGTTATATTCAACAATTTTACCATGTATAATTAAACAATACGCAGTAGTATTACTTGCAATATTTTTAGAACAATCGATCTCTATTTTAACGTCAACTGTGCCAGATTTAATAGATTCGTTTTGATGCGAACAATCAATGCCAAAGAGAGGGCCATATTCTAAGAAATTGTTGTAATCAAGCATTGGTTTCGACGGTTTTTCTCCAGCATAATAGGATTGGATAAATTTAACATACATATCATATAGTACAAAAAATCGTGATTTTTCAGTATCAGTATCAAGTCGATCATACGGATAAAATTCAGAATTAAGATAGACTTTAATATCACGAACAAAACTATCATCGAAGTCAAGCACCTTCATATGCTGCGTATTCTTCTTATTTGTTCTAAATGCTAGAATAACGTATCGAGGCTTCTCCAATTGTGTTGCAGCTTTTAGAGCCCACGTATGCCTCTGTGTTTCTGGTAGAAGCGGGTATTCGTAGAGTTCCCAGGATCGAAAAGCCATGGTGAGGCTTTTGTTTTGGTCGATAATACGTAGAAATTGAAGTTTTGTGTATTCATTCAATGATATATGAGGAATTCTCCATTACACTTTTTGAACATCAATTTTGGAGTCGGTGATTTTCGTTGAAGAATATATCGAATTCGTATCATTACGCGCTCGAATGAGAACGAGCTCATGACGTGCATTTATTATGACTCTTCTATAGTCTTCACAAAAACCCAACAGCATTTTCAGTGGTACGCAAAAATTAAAATATTTCGTATGCTTATAATCTGATAGAAACCATCCTGAATGGTGTAGACTCGTACTCTCCTCCCCAGTCAGAGAAATGAGATTTTTCAAGGAACTAGTAATACCCACATTCTTACTGCGGTCAATCTCAATACCATTCAATTCATAGCGAATTTCATCGAACAAGAATGCCATGGAATTGCAGTCTAGTCCCACTGTATCTTGAACTGTTGCACCCTGAGCACGAGTGCCCTCGATTAATTTTCCCTCTATGTATAGGTAACTCTCACATGGTAGAAGAATTAAATCTTGCTGTTGTATTGGAATTCGAATTTCGTCACTATTTCCCAATGATGCATTTGCATACGGATTGTAAGCATGTATTTCCATTTTAGTAATGCGATTGTCGTACACAGGTTGTGCGGTTACGTCCAACAGGTCCATTTTTATTTCTGACCTTGAAACCCAGTGATTGAAGAAAGGTTATATTTTTTCTTGTTAGCGGTCTTCTAACCTAATCCCCACCCAATGTATCTGCTCCTGCAGCAACTGTTGGACTGATGATAGGCTCATCTGGTATCGGTGATTTATAAGTATTCTTGTAAATTAGCATTTTCTAATGTGCAATCGAATTGTAATTTCTTCCCCACCGAAATTTACTAGACGGTTTTCCTGATCGAGAATGCGCAAAGTAAGACGGTCAATTACTTTCACAATGACTGGCAAGTAAATGACGTTTTTCGGTGTTTCCGAGATTTTATAGCCTGGTGGCACGCTTGGAAAAAATTCATGTATAACATGTTGAGGTTTTCCGTTTGTATATGCACCGGCAGTAATATTACATTCAATTCGTAAAATATTGACCCTTATAATGTTTACGGGCTGGTCTGATTCGGCTAGAGTTTTCGGCTGAATAATTCGATCTGACGAAAAACCCAATAAAGAGCCTATATTATTAGGTTTTGTAAAATCGATCAGATATTTACACTTTATTTCACTTTTCAACGTATTATTATTAGCACGTAGAATAATGACATCTTCATTATCCGCCTCATGCATCAATGTACGCAAAAGATCATTTATAGCACTCAATTCATAACAACCTGTAGGTATAGTCAGATCTTCAGTATCGTAGTAAAACTTATTGTTCGACTCATCAACATTAGCGATTGAATTGAAGCTCTGAAATTCTACGAGACCAAGTTCATATTGCTCCTCCCGAAGATTGATCGGTGGGAAAAAATCTGCCTCTAATATGGACTCGCGGTCAGACAGCGTAACCGTTAAAGACATTGTTCACGAAGAAACTTGACACACAACTGACCGCATATGCTTGTATCATACGATTGATATTGATCGTGGTTGTAGTAGATTATAGCAGAAGGACCAAAATAATCTAAAAGATCAATTGGAGGTTTCAAATTTCCGAAGGAGTCGAAATACTTTACGTAATTATTACGTTTAACGTAGGCAACCCAATGTGTACCAGAAACTTTATCTTCATCAAGATTCACGATTGCACACTCATTGCATAGTACGGTTTGTGGTAGAGATGTGCGCATAAAAACTCCTCGAAAATGTGGTATATCCTGACATGCATGTAATAATTGAATATTACTAGTAGCTCCAGATTTCGGGAGGTTGCTTATTTTTTTATTTGCGAGGTTTTTTTCCTCCTTTTCAAACCCTCCCCCCTTCGTCCGTAAGGGGTTAGGTATAAACCATGTCCACGCCTGCCTTCTATTACACGATTGTGACGCTGTATCTCTTCCAATTGTCTCTTGGATGCTTTCGCATCGTTTACAGCTTTTGTTATACCTGCTGCGCCCCCAGCTAATGCGCCCACTGCACTCAACAGTGGGAGCAGAGGTAATAAACCCCCCCGTTTTTTTTTTGAGTAAATTGCTTTTTCCTCAATAAACCTCCTCGTTTCTTCGGTACACGAATTTTTCTTTTCTTCATGCTTCTTCCATGCACTTGTAGGCCTAAGCCAAGTTTTCGTTTTACATTCATGGATGGCCAGACTGCTGCTGCAGCTGCTCGTTCACATAAAGATGAGTCACTAGCAGTGATACGTTTTCGTGCACGCTGTGCAAGAACTTTATCAACCTGGTGACGTGGTGGCAGATCCTTATATATTGAATATGCGATATCGTGTTCACGACAGGCTTCGTCTAAAGGATTTATACCAGGATCACCACGTGCTAACCGTTCTCGAAGTCGAGTACCTGGTCCGCAATAATTGTAGCCAGGTATGTGTACTTCGAACGGTAATTTATTCAGTATTTTATTGAAAAAAGTTCCACAACCGTAGCTTACCATGTGGATCTTTCTTTCTGTTTCTCACACAGAGTTTGCTGACAAGCCCAGCAATCTTTTATTGAAGGGATCGGTCCATCAATGTGATCTGTATTAGGTAGATTATGATGTTTAAAACATCAGCGATATTGTTGTACTTTAGGATCTGCACGAATATGTTCAGGCAATTTATTCCAAACCTCTTGAATACTACGCGGAAAGTACTTTAAAAGTAAAATTTTCGGTATGTACCCAAACTGCTCAGCGGTTAATACCTCCAAACTTGACACATCTAACACTAATAACGGCATGATGAGAACTGATCAAACAATTCATTTCATTCCTATAAATAGGTTGTATGACCACAGAGTTTTCAGTCATGGACTTCGTAAAGCAGCCGCCCGGTATTCGTGTTTCTAATATAGATTACCGAACAACCGATAAATGCATGAGACGTCACGGACCTCTACTCCCATCAACCATACGCTTTATAGTTTGTGGCCCTTCAAATTGTGGAAAGACAAATGTATTGCTGAGCCTTATAGAAAGCCCTCAGGGTGTGAGATTTGAAAACCTATACGTTTATTCAAAATCGTTGCAGCAACCAAAATATCGATACTTGGAGCGACTATTATCGGACAATGAAGAAATTAGTTATTTCCAATTTTCTAATAATAGTGAGGTTATAAAAGTAGCTGAAGCACTACCAAATTCAATTTTCATATTTGATTATGTTGCAACCGATAAGCAAGACAATATAAGAGACTACTTCTCCATGGGTAGACATTCTAAGATTGATTGCTTTTATCTTTGTCAGACTTATGCAAGGATACCAAAACATCTAATACGTGATAATGCAAATTTTTTAATTATTTTTAAACAAGATGGAACTAACCTAAAACATATATATAACGAACATGTAAATACAGATATGGCGTTTGAAAAATTTTATGAATTATGTTCAAATTGTTGGAAGCGTGATTATGGATTTTTAGTAATTGATAAAGACAGTGCAATGCAAAATGGACGATATCGAAAGGGTTTCAATAAATATGCTGTGATTAAAGAGTGATGTTAATGGTCAAAAATGTTAGTTTAACCTTGAACGTTGAACAAGTCTATATATTGAATAGAGAATAGCTTTACAAAATGAAGGAGAAAAAGCTTCTAAAGAAGATTGCTGAGGCAAGTGAAGTAATTCGTCAAAAATATCGCGCACTCAAATCAGACAGAGTAATGATGGAAGACAGTTTAAATGAAACTTTTAAACCAATAGTTGAACCATTAAAGAAGCTCACCGAAAATAATCAAGCAATTTTCGTTGCACCGAAACATGAGATGAAAATGGAACCTATAAAGAGATCTCTCTCACACGAGGAATCTTTCATAATTCCGATGAAACGAAGAAAGTCTTATCTCACATCGACTCCACAGCGGAAAGATTTCATACGCAGCTCCAGAATTAACGTTCAAGGTCATTCATCGGATGATGAGCAGGAATATCCACAGTCGCACGAAACACAGTACCTTTCTCTGGAAGATGATGAAGAGGAGGAGGAGGAGGAGGGGGAGGGGGAGGAGGAGGAGGAGAAGGTGAAGAAGAATAATGAATATGGCACGCAAGATTTAGCGAGACAAATAGAATTGCCTGTGCATACATCCATCGAGGATGTAAAAGATGCTAATGGAAGTACGATAAAGTCTGGTTCAATTGCATCCAAATATATAGAATTGTTGACGAATAATGCTAAAGATAAAATTGACAGTAATTTTGGAGTTAAGTTAGATAAAGTGACGAATAAAATGTGGCTTGCGAAATGTGCTTTTAATGTTGATGATTACAGTAATTTTATTATTATCGATAAGGAGTATTATCCTGTCACGAAAGGTCTATTTGAATTGATCTTCATGAAAGAACCTGAAGACTATACTAAAGATGATTTAGACACATATAAAAGTATTCTTTCTCAAACTAATGTGCACAGAGCAGATAACATTAGTACAGGAAAGCTTCGTGGGAATAAGGGACAGAAATGGAAGAAAATAATTAGTGAATTATTTCCACCGAAGACAAAACTTGTACAAGGCAAGGGATATATGCGTGTTAATAATAATCCCGTGAGCTATGTACATTGGAACGATCCAAACGAACTGGTCGAGCGATTAAAACTATTAATTGCATCATCTGCTGCTGGTCATACGAATCACCATAATGAGATACAGTCAATAATTGAGGAGCTCCATGAAGAAGGTATCATCTTATAAAAGAGATTGCAGTTTCAAGATTTTCTCAGTTCAACGTACTACTTCACTATGACGATAAATAAATTTGGAGCTGGTTTCAATACTGGTAAAGTGAGAAATTATTTTCACAAAATTGATGATGATACGTTAAAGTTTGATAAATATAAGAATGCATTTAATGCCAAGAAGAAAATAATTTCAAACTTGGGATCTGATGTTACTGATGAGACAAGTGCGGTGAATATCAGTGTTCTGATGAGTAATTTGACACCACTGCGTGATAGCTTTACAAAAGAAATGAATGAATATAGTGTGAAGCTGAATGAATATGCATTAAAATGTGAAATTCTTGAGGAAAAAATGACAAATCTGTTGAAAAAACGTATCGACGAAATTGATGAAAGAATCGAAAAATTGAATGATAAAATCGATCATAATAGTTACAAATTGGCAGGATCTAAATAAGAGAAGAAAGCGTTATTCTATATAAAAGAGATTGCAGTTTCAAGATTTTCTCAGTTCCACGTACTACTTCACTATGACAATAAATAAATTTGGAGCTGGTTTCAATACCGGTAAAGTGAGAAATTATTTCCACAAAATTGATAATGATACGTTAAAGTTTGATAAACAAAAGAATGCATTTAATGCCAAGAAGAAAATAATTTCAAACTTAGAATGTGATGTTACGGATGAGACAAGTGCGGTGAATATGGCTGCTCTGTTACGTAATTCGATGACTGTACGTGATAGCTTAATGAGAGAATTGTTTGAATACAGTGAGAAGCTAACTCACTATTACCTAAAATGTAACATTCTTGAGGAAAAATTTACAACTCTAATGAAAAAAATCGATGAAATTGATGAAATTGGTATAAGAATCGATAAATTGGTTGATAAAGTCGATCATAATGATTATAAATTGGATCGAAAAGACAAGGAATTACGAAATGATATGATTGTTGGATTGAAAATTGTTGTAGAATATTTCTCTAATCAGCTGGCAAAAAAAGATTTTGCAAATGAGAAGAATAGAGAAGACGATATAAATTATGCCTTGAAGAAACTTATACTACCGCCAGTGCTTGATGACCTGCTGTAAACATAACACGTAGTGGAATAATTATGAGTAGTGAGGAGAAGAAGCAATTGGTAGAAGAGTTGCATGTGCCTGCCAGACGGAACTTTTTACGTAGACGGGTAATAATACGAGGCTTCGATGACCTCTGGCAAGCAGACCTGGTAGACATGAGAAACTATGCAGACGCAGGCTACCACTACATTCTCACAGTTATTGATGCATTGTCGAAATATGGCTGGGCAATAGCCCTGAAAACCAAGTCAGGCAAGGAAGTGACAACTGCATTGCTGAAAATCCTGAAGAGTGGGAGATGTCCGAAAAATCTACAGACCGACGATGGCAAGGAATTTTATAATAGTGATTTCCAATCGCTTATGAAAAAGCATGGAATAAATCATTACTCAACATACAGTGTATTGAAAGCAACCATAGTCGAGCGTTGGAATCGAACGTTGAAGACAGAAATGTGGAAAGGATTTACGTTGAATGGAAATTACAAGTGGAGAGCTATGCTATAACAATTGGTTGACAAATACAATTCAAGAAAACATCGTACTATAGGAATGCGTCCAGCCGATGTGAAACCTGAACATGCTAATAAGCTCTTAGCAACAGTATTCAGTAATATAAAGATCGTTGGTCGTGCCAAGTTCAAAGTCGGTGATTTTGTACGAATCAGTAAATATAAGAATGTATTTGCAAAAGGCTACACACCAAATTGGACAACTGAAATATTTGAAATTATAAAAGTGCAGAAAACAAATCCTGTTACATATTTACTAAGGGATTCTAGTGGTACAGATATATATGGTGGATTCTACGAACATGAACTTTTAAAAACTGCTAAACCTAATGTATATCTTGTAACGTTATTCCCGTCAGTGTGAGGGGCCACTCACTCTACGGGTTTGACCATTACCTTCGCCCGTCCTTTTCTATCGGTATCAGGGCGCCAGTTGGTCAGTTGGGTGGCCAACAACCCTACGTTATCAATTGTGTCCTTCGACCCCATTCTTTATGCATCTCTTACGGCCCTGCGGCCATGCATATGGACGGTAGCGGTAGCCAGGGTCGCTCAGTATGCTAGGTCGTGGAGAGAGGGGAGGGTTCCTTACGGAAGTCCGAGCCTCGCAGACCTGCCTGCTGAGGGGCATACATTTCTTCCTCACCACCCACACACAGGTGGTGGTGAGGAGTGCGGGAACATGCGGTATCAATTGCCAAAGCATAGCATTTTGCCAGGAGCGGACCACCACGGAGGCAATGTTCACGGCCCGTCCAGCCATAGCGCAGGCCTATGGGATTACGGAGGGCACCGGGACACATTCCAACGCGCTAACTACGCCCCTGCACAGCCCACTATGCATTGGCCGGTATCCAGTCGTGACGTACGTGCAGGCTGGCCTATAGCACACGCCTCACGTACGCGAACCGACCCATGGCTGTCTGAGTGCCGCGTCACGCGCTCACCAGCACGTACGGACACATCAGCCCAGTCCCATGGTCGCGTTCCGACTGCCTGTTCTGGCAGTCTGCGCACGACATTCGCGCAGCCTGCTTGACGCGCGTAACCAGCGTTCAAGCCAGACTCGATGTTCTATTTCCCCTCCTCGTGGGGACTTATAGACACTGTCATTCTTTTAGGACTCCCCGAGGCCGCTTCTCCGTATCTCAGGTTGCCTGGGTTGTTTGGCATGGCCCTGCCTTGCTCCCCAGGACAACCTGGACATCGTTTCTTGGAGCGCCGGTCTTTTCATCCGGGCCTCTGCCTGTCAACGGGGTCTATCCTTGACGTTAACTATAATCCACTCGTGAGCCTATCTCACGAGTCGGTAACGTAGGGATTAATAATATCCACTGTTCGGTAGCTTTTATGTTCTTTATTCGGTATCTCGTATACGTAACGGGGAACTTCGTTACATACCCCCCTCCGTAACGGAGGTTTCGACCCGAAACCGAAAGCGCCCGAACACGAGTTCGTTTTTCGCTGCCACGCCCAAGCGTGCAGTGATGCACTTCAGTCTGGGTTTACTCTTGCGGTAGCTCAGGCTTGTATGGCTTGATGTCTGCCGTAGACATTTTGCCAGTGACGTTTCCTGCCAAATCAGACAATTCTACAACTGTCTCCGATAACTTCTTCGCAATCATAAACGGTCCACCGAATGGTTTGTTCAGTGCAGCCGATATGTGTTTTGCGGCATTCGAGAGCTGTCGGTAGCGAACTAAGACTAACTCGCCAACCTCATAGTGCTTTTCACGACGACGTAGATTATACGGTCTTGCCTGTCGTTCGTGCGCTTCTTCGAGAGCATACTTGAAAACTGTTCTAAGTGTTTCCAAGCGTTTCATGCGTGCCAACCACTTTTCTGTCGGTTGCTGCATGATTTCGGTATCGCCTTCTAATTCACGTCGCATCGACCTTACCGATTCTGGTTCTCTACCCAGATTAGCAAATGCAGGTGTAGCTTGCAGTGAACCATGGTGGGCAGTATTAAATGCAAATCTAAATGCATCCAAATGCTGATCCCACTCTCGATGATCAGAATCGAGAAAGGCCCTTATCATCATCTTCAGGCTTCTATTCACCCTTTCGGTGGGGTTTGCCTGGGGATGATATGGAGGTGTCGTGGTTTGCCTCATACCCGTTAATTGTAATAAAGCAGTTATGTCTTTATTTACAAATTCGGTACCATTGTCGGTAACTAAAACTTTTGGTGTACCCCATCTATGAATCACCAAGTTTTCGATAGCTTCTGCAATCTTTTTGCCGTTAGCGCGTCGAAGTGGAGCTACTTCGATCCATTTTGTGTATAGGTCTTGGATTACCAACACATACGAGAACCCTTGTTTACTTGGCGTCAGTGAGCCCATAATATCTGCCGATATTACAGTCCACGGCTGTTCAACAATTCGACGTCCCATGAAGCCGACGGGAGCTTGTTGTTCTACCTTGCAACGCTGACATTCGTCGCAGTGACTGACGTAAGCCGTTACATCTTTGAACATACCTGGCCAGAAGTAATTTATCGAAAGGCGTCGATATGTACGATCGATACCTTGATGGCCGGCTTGCGGTAACTTATGGCATTCTTCGAGCACTTTCTGCCTGTACTCCCTGGGTATCACCAGTTTCCAAGCATCAAGATCTTCGAGCTCAGCATCTGCCAAATCTGAACGTCGTTGATGATACATCAACTCTCCAACTAATTTCCAATCAAGAAATTTTTCTGGCGTTCTTTCGATATCCTTTACGCGCTTTAAATACCACGCATCCTTGGTATCGGCGTAAGACGGTAGCAAAGCATTTAAACTTTCCGGTGCTCTTGACAAAGCATCAGGGACATGATTTAAAGCTCCTTTACGATGTACGATCGTAAAATCGTATTCCATTAAGGCGAGAGCCCAACGAGCAAGTCTTCCAGATGGATCTTTTAAATTATGCAACCATCGGAGACTGCTGTGGTCGGTAATTACAGTGAAGTGATAGCCCTCAAGGTAACATCGAAACTTCCTTATCGACCACACCACTGCCAAGCATTCCTGCTCGGTTACGGTATACTTTCTTTCGGGATCCGTAAGCGCTCTACTCGCGTAGGCGATTACTCTTTCTTGACCTTCGATAACTTGTGTCAAAACAGCACCTAAGCCAACATTGCTAGCATCGGTCTGTAATGCAAACGGGATCGAAAAATCTGGGCATGCAAGCGTTGGCGCGCTTGTCAAACATCCTTTCAGCACGTCGAATGCTGACTGCTGATTGGCTGTCCATTCCCATGACTGATTTTTCTTTGTCAATTTCGTTAGCGGTTCAGCAACTGTCGCAAATTCTGGAATGAATCTTCTATACCAAGATGCCATTCCCAAGAATCTACGAATTTGCTTTAAATTCTTCGGTATCGGGAACGTGATTACGGCTTCTGTTTTCGCCGAATCCACGCGAAGACCTTGACTGTCTACGATAAATCCAAGATATTTTACTTCCGTTCTACAGAAGAAACTTTTCTCCCTATTTATCGTCAGCTCAGTTTGCCTTAACTTTTCGATAACTTTATCCAACCATATTAAGTGTTCGTCAAATGTTTTGGTGACAATGATAATGTCATCCAAATAAACGAATACATGTGGATAAAATTCGGGGCCCAATAATTTATCCAGAGCGCGCTGGAATATTGCGGGAGCATTAGTTAATCCATAAGGCATTCGCTTAAATTGAAATAAGCCTCTGCCTGGAACAATAAAAGCCGTGATACCACGTGACTTTTCTGCTAGCGGTACCTGCCAATACGCTTGACTCAAGTCGAGCGTTGTTAAATAATTGGCCTGTCGTAACTCATCTAGGATCGCAGCCATGTTCGGTAATGGGTACGCATCCTTTTTAGTTACAGCGTTAACGCGCCGGAGATCCACACAAAAGCGGAGCTTGCCATTGGCTTTCTTCGCCATGACTACCGGGCTCACCCAATCACTTTGCGACGGTTCGATAATGCCATTGGTTAGCATATCGTCAACCTCTTGCCACATAGCTTGACGGATTTTATCCGTGCACCTATGAGCTCGCTGTCTGATTGGCTCGTGATCTTGCACGTCAATTATGACTGCCGGTAACTTTGAAATTCCAGGTTTTCCAGAAATGGGGGGCAGTTTAATTTCTAGAAACTCTTGTAATTTCTTAGCGTTATCATTATCGGGAACCATTAAGCCGTTATTCACCACTACACAGTTTAGTGATTCGGCATTCGAGAACCAATGTTTATTTTGAGGTTTTTCCTTGTAAGCCCATTCTCCCGTGGAGAAGTCCACGACAACATGAGCATCTTGTAGGAAATCAAGTCCCAAAATAAAATTACTCGACAAGGAAGGCATCCATAGTGTGTCAACTATAGTTGTCTTCCCCTCAAGAAATATCGGGATCTTGGCGGACTCAATTACTTTACACGTGTAATTGTTGCCAACGGTAACTCTTAAGGGTTCTATCTTATTGGCTTGTATACCAATTGAATTAAACAATTCAATGGCTACTTTGCCTGCAAACGTGCGTGAGGCTCCCGAGTCCACCAGCGCACGCAGCTTTTCCCCTTGTACGGTGATCGTGGTGTAGAATGCTAGTTTCCTAGATCTATCGCCAAACGTCGTAATTACTATATCAGTAATATCACCGACCGGTAACTTATCGACCGATTGATCATCGTTCGAATTTTCGGTAGCAACCACTCGAGCGCTTGTGTCCTCTGAGTGTTTGTTTACATTCTCCGTCTCCAACATAACATGTTGGTCTGAGAAGTCGCGGGAGCGATAATTATGGTTAATATTCACACATTGCTGTACTGAATATTCTTCGACATAATTATCCGGGAATATATTATCTTGGTTTTCACCCAAGATTTTCGGTATCATGTTTTTCCGCTCTTGGAGTGTCGTAACATTCTCGGGAAATTTTACTAACTCCTCTTGGCGTTTTTTGAACAGCATTTAGGGCACTCCGCCGTAGAAACCCCTTTGCTGCCACATCGGTAACAGAACATTGTTCTCTGCTCTTTACACGCACTCCAACCGTGTCCAGCTTTCCCGCAATTAAAGCAGGTAGCGCTCGGGCCCGGTTGTTTACGTTTTGAGCCCTGCCGGCTGTTATTGTTGCCAGCTGCCTTATCTAACGAAGGTTTCGACTTGGAACTGGTTCCTTGTCGGTTCCTTGTTGATTTAAAGGCTTTCAATTGCTCTTCGTTATCATTCGAATCTTCCGTTGTTGATTCGTCGGTATCAGAGCTGGATGTTTTATCCACTTCTAGGGCACGCACACCGTGTCGCCTAGACTCTCGGGATCTTCCATGACTGCCGGTATACGCCAACTCAGGAACTAAACTTTCCTCAGGCGCGGCAGGTGGACGGTATTTTAATGACGGCCTATAAGCGGCTTCGAAATTGAGCGCCAAACGCTCGAATTCTCGATACGTCATATATTTGTGTATAGCAATGCCTCTTCTATACACCGGTAGCATATTCTTGTGCGCGATAGCGATTCGGCTCCAATCCGATCTTTCTCTGCCTATTTTCCGAATATACGACTGTATAGTCTGCAAATAGGCTCGCACAGATTCGTTAGCACCCTGAGTTCTTGTTAGAAGCTCAGTCTCCAGTTCTTCCTCCCATGTTTGTGATCTGAAATAAGACCTTAAGGCGGACTTAATGTCAGACCAGGTTGAGAATTCATTATCCTCAAACCACATCCTCGCCACACCTGTTAGGATGTGGGGAAAGACGTCAACCAGGTCGGAATCTCTTACCCTGAGAAGGTTCAGGACGGCATCGGTTCGAGAAATAAAACTCTCAACCGCCTCCGTTCCATCGCCCGCAAAGGTTAAGTTTGACATCTGGAGAGATTCGAGAACACGCCAACGGGGCATACAGTCATCCCCTTGGCCGGTAGCTTTTCCAGGTTTTCCCTTCAGGACCCTCGTCCTGTAGGCCCCCTGGAATATCTCAGCCGAAGCATCGTCTGATGTCGGTTGAGATTCGAGATCATCGCTCGGCCTTGTCACTGTCAACAAAGGTTGACCCTGATTGGCCGATGCCGGTAGAGCGGCCGCGGTCTTTCGCGGTCGGCCTCTAGCGCGCTTTTCGGTAGCAGAAGCAGCTGCCACTGCTGCTTCTTCGGGAACAGTCTTATTTTTCAGCAGCTTGTCAAAAGCCTGCTGGACTTGAGAAATGAAATCTTGGAAAGACCCTTCCAGTTTTTCCATTCTCTCGTCTAGACTCGAGATCTTCTTCTCCAGGTTTACCTGGGAAGCATCGGTAGCTGTCGGTTCTGCGAACTCATCAGAGTCGCCCGACCCGGTACTCCTCTTCCGTCCTGTGGACTCAGCCATCTACGTATCAATATAATAGTGCGTGTTGTTTGTAGTCCAAGGGTTGTCGCTGGAGTGATCCGGCAAAGTTCTGTTTTGCCCCGTTAGCCGTCCGTCGGATAGGTTACCCCCACCCGAGCTTTGGACATGCGCAGACGATCTAAGTGATTCTCGTATTCTCACTTATCGCTTCTGCTCGATAACAATCGCCCTTCGATTAATCGAATTTCGATCTAGGCGCTCGATAGCTCTGCTTCATCTACGGGCCGCTAGATGGCAGCACTAGGATCGAGTTCATCGACCTCCAGTACCATCGATAACGACCGACGGCAGCACTTCGACGAATTATTGATTCGTCTTGCCGTCGATTACCGCTAGATGGCAGTACCGGTAACATTTCTCGACAGAGGGTCCACGTGTGGTCTCTGTCTCACCTCGTCCTGAAAACATTGGCCTTTACTGGCTCAAGCTCATCAATTTCTGTTTTTATTTTGGATGGATAGGAAAGGAATGAAAAGGAAGGAAAATAGGATGGAAATTGATGGGAAATTCACCGAGGTGTACGGTAGCGTGCGGGATCGTACGATTTCTCGTACCGGTAACATTCGGTAACTTGCAGGAGGAGTATTTCTAGGGCTCGACTAGCTGTGAAACCCTATCCATACAAACCTCCTTACGAGCCGCTTTCGTCTTTAGCGGCTTCGAAGGTTTTTCCTTCGGTGGGGTTACCACCTGGGGAACTGCCTTCGGAGTCGCCTCGGAAAGCCGTGGTTGGGCGTGTACTTTCCCACGCTCGGATCTGCGTTTTGCCGCTATCACCTTACGTGGTACGTTCGTACCCGCATTCGCCACGTATGGACCGATTGTCTGCCAATGCGGCCCACAGGCAGGGCAGGTGCGCAACGTTTTCCCGGTGCGCCCATACCCCTTACAGAAAGCATCTGTAATTGGTGTAGGGCATTCGGAAAACCGATGGCCCTTACCCTTGCAATTCCAGCATACACGTATGCCGAAATTGCCGGTAGCGCGCGTGGCCACAGGATCGGAAGGCTTCGTCTTCTTCACCGGTGGTGCCGGAGTCACCTTAGGCGGCAACGGTTGCTTGACTCCTTTCGGAGGCTTGACGGACGCCATAGCTGCGTATGACGGCCGCTTCGTCTCCGGAGCAGCTACCGCTGTCTCCCGCTGGACCTCCCTGACCCGCTTGCGCTCCTTTCGGGAGAGCTTACGGACAGGGGTGCTCAGCACAGGTGCCTCGGCCACCTCGACCGCTGCCACGACTTCGTGGTAGAGGTCCAGGTCCGCTCGGAAGAGAGCAGCCAGCAACTCCACTAGACTACGTCTAGGAAGACCCTGATTGCTCCCCCCCATAGGCGTCGGGGTTACCGAACGCATCCTGCAGTGTCGCTGCATTAATTCGCTGAGTACATGCGTACCCAGCTCCTCATGCCCAGACTCTACAGGGTGTTTCGATACCCCCTCGAGAACAGGTGGGCTGCCGCCCACCTCGATAACAGTAACGCAGGTTGGCGTTTGACGGACAACCTGCGCCACGGGAACGGGAACGGGATCGGATGCGGGACCCTCTACAGGGCCCGCAGGAGATGGGGATGCCAGAAGGGCATCCTCATCAAAGGAGTCCTGTGCCATAGGCACAGGAGCGACGGGAGCGTCGGCGGTTCCGCCGGCAGTCGTGGTCGAGGGCGAGGCGTTCAAGGAAGCCATTTGTAGGCAGAGAGAGAGAGAGCGAGGAAGGCTGAGAGAGAGACGGAAAGAACTATAGTTCTATAGGGATCCAGGGTAGGATGAGATGTGAGGCGACTTGCCGGCTCGCGGAGCGTTAGCGAGGCGTTATCATCTGTTGCCAAATTTCCGATTCTGCGCTTAATTCGGTAATTATGTTTGGCAACATCTCGATAGCTAGCTAATTGAACTGCTCTGACAGTTAGCCGGTCGGGCTCCGCCAGGCAGCATGGCTCAGCTCAGCCGATCGACTTGTTTACAAACAAGCGCTCAGCTGTCACTTGCCCAGTCAAGTAGCCTTTTCGGTAGCGTTAGATTTTAACACAGGCGAATATAATATTAAATTATATTTGCGCCCGTGGTTCTCATCCAATTTTCCGTTAGCTTAGCATGGGTTGCTCGAATTCTACGTGAACACGTCAATTCGATCAGGCTATCAATTCTTAACAGAATTTGATCCCTTTTACAACCAGATGATCTTTTCATGCTTTTTCAGCGTTTCCGAGCCTCCAGAAAATAGTGGGCCACCTATTCCCTGAAAACTCCAACACTTCCGGTAACTTCTCGGACTTGTGGATTATTCGTTCGCCGAATAATTAATCTATTATAAGAAACCACGTTGGGCGCCATTTGTAACGTTATTCCCGTCAGTGTGAGGGGCCACTCACTCTACGGGTTTGACCATTACCTTCGCCCGTCCTTTTCTATCGGTATCAGGGCGCCAGTTGGTCAGTTGGGTGGCCAACAACCCTACGTTATCAATTGGGTCCTTCGACCCCATTCTTTATGCATCTCTTACGGCCCTGCGGCCATGCATATGGACGGTAGCGGTAGCCAGGGTCGCTCAGTATGCTAGGTCGTGGAGAGAGGGGAGGGTTCCTTACGGAAGTCCGAGCCTCGCAGACCTGCCTGCTGAGGGGCATACATTTCTTCCTCACCACCCACACACAGGTGGTGGTGAGGAGTGCGGGAACATGCGGTATCAATTGCCAAAGCATAGCGTTTTGCCAGGAGCGGACCACCACGGAGGCAATGTTCACGGCCCGTCCAGCCATAGCGCAGGCCTATGGGATTACGGAGGGCACCGGGACACATTCCAACGGGCTAACTACGCCCCTGCACAGCCCACTATGCATTGGCCGGTATCCAGTCGTGACGTACGTGCAGGCTGGCCTATAGCACACGCCTCACGTACGCGAACCGACCCATGGCTGTCTGAGTGCCGCGTCACGCGCTCACCAGCACGTACGGACACATCAGCCCAGTCCCATGGTCGCGTTCCGACTGCCTGTTCTGGCAGTCTGCGCACGACATTCGCGCAGCCTGCTTGACGCGCGTAACCAGCGTTCAAGCCAGACTCGATGTTTTTTTCCCCTCCTCGTGGGGACTTATAGACACTGTCATTCTTTTAGGACTCCCCGAGGCCGCTTCTCCGTATCTCAGGTTGCCTGGGTTGTTTGGCATGGCCCTGCCTTGCTCCCCAGGACAACCTGGACATCGTTTCTTGGAGCGCCGGTCTTTTCATCCGGGCCTCTGCCTGTCAACGGGGTCTATCCTTGACGTTAACTATAATCCACTCGTGAGCCTATCTCACGAGTCGGTAACGTAGGGATTAATAATATCCACTGTTCGGTAGCTTTTATGTTCTTTATTCGGTATCTCGTATACGTAACGGGGAACTTCGTTACAATCTAGTTGAGAAGGTATTACGTAAGAAGGGGGACAAAGTCTTTGTAAAGTGGTTAGGATTCAATAATACACATAATTCATGGATAAATAAAAACAATATTTTGTAACATACAATTTATTAATAAAGAAGGAATTATTTAATCTTCATTTAAATCTACTTCACTTAATTCTATTTCATTTATCCTATAATGACCCCATGGTAGAGTTGATACAGTACCTTGTACAATATAGCGCTTATCATCATGTGGACTGAGAGAAATTTTTTGCTGTACAATTGAATAAACATTATGCAATTTTGAACGAATTAAATTTTGATTATGGATATGAACAGTAAAATTTTGTAAGCAGTCTCTATAATCTTTAAACGTTATTTTTCTAGCGATAACGCAACTCTTAACGCCCTTAGCTTTTTTAAAAATTTTATCTTGTATTTTAAATTTATACATTTTCGATCTCAGCCCAATAAACTCAGTCATAATTCTCCCGTTATTCTCATCTTTCATCAAACCAGGCACTTTTTTATTTACTAGAGGTAAATTATACTGGTTATTAGGCGAATAATCACTAGTATCGAATCTTGAAAGATTTTCTCTCATGATCGTGTAAATGTCATCGCATTCGATACTGTATATCAAACTATCTGTATCGGTATACAATGCTCTACATTTACTACCAAACTTTGGAAGCATATATTCATAATGGAATTCGTATAAACATGTTTTTGAAATATTTAGAATACTCATACCTACATATATAGGTTTATCAAATTTCGCCGTTAATTTTTTTAATTCTATCGCAACCAAATTTTCGTTGAATATGGCGCTACTGTGAAAATTTGGTTGGGATATCAATGCTTCTGCTCCATATCTTCCTTCCCACTTACTAACTAGCCTCACATCAACTCTATTTCTTACATTTTCCATCGTCTTACCGAACACTGCATTGCTCATTAGTTTGAAAAGATTTTTCTCAAACTCATTTTTAGATGCAGCTCGCAAACGTGTGTTTAAGTCTATATATTTGTTTAGCCATGCAGATTGCTGGAATCTTAATCCGCGATGGATACGTTTCAGTACCATTCCATGACGAATACATTGTTGTAAAGCTCGATAATGTATAACATAACGCTCCTTATTTTCGACAGTTGCAAGTAGCTTCTTCTGTCGTGCTCCGGGCGGAGCCTCACGTACCGGACAAAATGGCAAGTCAGAGTGATTATCATGAAGTACGCTTGGATACTCCAAGTCTACCTCTAAAATAAAACCCTCAGATGAATCTATAGGTATGCTAGAGAGATCAAAGTTGTTAGTATCTTCAATCCAGCGAAATCCATGAGTAGTTAGAGCTTGACACATTGCCCATCCGTATAGATTATTTACATCATAGTACATTAAATATTTGCTTGGTTTTGTTGAGTCATAATCATTCATATACCGATTGTTTGCTTTTTCATAGCGGTGAGAGCACTGACTCAAACCACCATGTATTCCGCGTTCTACGAAAAGCAACATTTCAACATCAGTGAAAAGTTCCAATTTTATTCTAGTATATTTAAGCATTGCATCCCAAGTGAAGCCTGGGAGTGTAAAATAATGTGCAGGATCCAAATTATAATTTTCCATGCAGCTATCGCGAAAATTTTCAAAAACGTCTGTCAGTAATAATACGTCAGTTTTTAAATAGAGATCGCTGTACTCCCCAAGTGTTTGTATTTGAAAATTGATCCATACCTCCTTAGCATGATTATATGCCTCTTCACTAATATCACTGTCAGTTAATTTGTTATAGAATAACTTGCGAGGCGGTAAAGCATTTTCTTCCAGACGATTCAGATTATCTACGTAATCATAAGGAAAAATACCTTTTCTTGTTAGTAGATTAAATTGTTCCGTATTTAAATTCGAAAATTCTGACTCCAAGTTTTTCAATTGAGATCTCTCCAAGTATGAGCTCAATTTGTCTAAACTTGATGCAAGAAATTTAAATAAATCAATAAATCTGAGCTGAATATTATATTTCCGTATGTATTTTGTAAATGAAATATACTTTTCCTTATGTACAGGTAGCAGGTATACTGAACCCTCATACATGTTAGCGATCGCATTGAAGATGAAATGTGCATCGTAATTAGATAAATTATGAAAAATTACTGGAATAACGTGCGAATCTTTATAGTTTAAATTACAATTGTTGTGAGAGAGTCCTCTATATTTACCTGTTAAATGATCATGATCGCGAACACGTATTTGATTTGGAAGAAATGGCTTTTTACATATATGACAGTCGGGATCATTGTTATGACGAAAATTTTCGCTAATACTTAGCGTTCTCACAGGCACTACAGTCTTTAGTTTTTCGCTCGCTATGCTAGCAATTTTATCGAGTTCACGCACAAACCATTCTATACACTCGAGTCCACGATATGATTTATAGGTTGAGAGCGATGAATCACGAACGCTTTTAAAATAATATCCTACACTAAAGGGTAAATGTTTTTGATAAATACTACTATTACCGCTCGTTTCATTCACTTTCTCTAATAAACATTCAATGTCTGCATATACGACGAATGGGGTCCTCTCATTGTTCTTGTCATTTTTAAAGGACACCCAACGGTCCTCTTCAGGTAGCAGTATAGGGACGTTTATATTGAGCTGACTGCAATCACGTTTATGAGATTGAAGTTTATCCTCATTAAAGAAATAGTGTAAACATCTAAGAGAAAAATCATATTAGTATATAAACATTAAATAAAATTATATTAAAATATAAACAGTATAACATACCGATTACAAATAAGATGAGATTGTTTTTTTCGAGTCAGTTGTTTCTTTAGCAAGCGAGAAAGATTCGCGATACATAAAAAATGTGCTGCACCTTGATGTTCGAGAAGAAGAAGATTCGCATGTCTCGATTTCTCACATTTTGTGAGTTGAAGAGGTGCAATAATTTTATTCTCCTGCCCTTCCTGCTCATCCACCATGGTGAAAACATTAATCGACACATCATTATCTTCTTCAAATTTAGGTATCTGCCTTAATGTGGTTGGAAATGTTATACTTCTGACGTTGAAAACAGATTTAAAATGGGGGTATGAAGATTGTCGTTGTGGGTTTTTAGTTGAAATAGTCGGATAGAGTGCAGCCGTTACAGCCCATGCAAAACATGTATTATCATCACTCTGTATGTTTATCACTGCATGTTTGTTCTTAATATATTTTGGAAGGTCGATTCCACAGCCTGCATGTAGTGGATTATAGTGATTAATATTCACAATTAAATTTAATATTTTTTCCAAAGCCCACCCACTATCACGCTCTTGAAATTCACCTAATTTTGTTAAAATTTTATCTATGACGTTTGTTTTATACCAATCACTAAAAGTATCAGTCTTGAATAAAATCACATGTTTTGTGGAAATATGTTTGATATCACTAATTTCCTTGCAAATAAATTGTCCGTTGAATACCATATTTATCTTAACAGCGCTTACTTTACTGAATACTTTGTTCATGTAGGATTGCAGCATTTCTGATGCTGCCAATAGAAATTCATGTGGTTCGATATAATTAGTGTTTACTATCATACCACTACACATTCGACTTTTAAATGATGAATCAAGATCTTTCCAAATAAGCTTTTCCGCATTAATGCCCGCTCCAATTGAACTTTTATTTTTCGCCGCATGGAGAAGTAACTTTCGAATACATTTTATTTCTGCAAGATTTTTCTGTATAGCATCTGGAGTTGCATTCCGGTTGGATTCTCTCAAATCTCGAATATAATCACGACACTTGCAAACCCACTCGCGATAATCATGCTGAGTTCTTAAATCGGGATTCTTAAGAGCGTGATTTGAAGAATAACTTTTTTCTCTTGCTGCTCTGATTAATGGGCACTGTATCTGAGCAATTTCCGTAAATATTTTCTGCCTTGCCCCTATACGTGCATTGCGGCTAGCAACTCTCAATTTTTTAATGTAATCGCGACAATCACGTACCCACTCACGATATTCATCCTTGCTATTTAAAACTCTATTTAGAAGCGACATCGTAGTTCTTTCCGTTTAAATGATCAACTTGAAACTAATGAAAAATCTTAGATGGAGAACCCTTCAAATAATCAGTCTCCGAGACACTTCAGTAACATAAATACTTTACGGATCAGGTTTCGCGTTGAAGTAAAAAGAATGCATCCAAGTTTAAAATATACAAATATTCTAGATTTTTGATTCATACATATATTTCATGTAATATACATTTCTCAGTGCGCATATTCCTTCATGATTCATGCAAATAGGAAGTTGTGAATTATATAAACCATCTTCTAAATTATAATTTCCCCACACATATTCATCTACATTACTAATTTCTAAATCACAACTACTCTTTAACCAATTTAACTTTTCCACCCCTTTTACAAAAACCGTATCCTCATATACATATTTTTTTATAATATCTTTATATTTATAATATGGTGAAAAACCATCCATCCAATTTAAGCCATGATGATTGAAAAAGATTGAACTGAAAAAGAAATTCCTTATTCATTGAAAATAATAATTCGTTGTTTTTTATAAAATATACTTACTCTGTTTTCTTTCTCTCCTCTCCACTTAACCAAGTATGTGGAAAGGGGGGTGAAAATAAAATATGATGCACTTTTAGATCTTGTAAAACTGCAAATTCTTTAACTATAAATGTCTTATCCATTAAATGGAATCCTTGAAAATCGACGAACGTTGGGATCATCATGTTAGCGTTTTTAATACTAAATTTATTACACTTTGCCGTTATTTTAAATATATTCTTTTTTTGTTTCTCTAAAGTTTTCCCCTTCTCTTCAAACCAAGTATTTCAATTCTCCCACTATCCTTAACTATTCTCTCTTTGGACCAATGGTGTTTCTAAAAGTGTCTGGTTAGTCACCTCCCACCACAGACCAAATTTTTCACATCCCTTACAGCATTTAAAAGATCTTGAGGAGCGTGTAGGGTAGTCTTCAGTTCAGTTCTAGCTTTAGAATATTGAATACTACTTTATTTTTTCGCTCAAGTTAGAAAATGTTCAGTTTAAACAGTATCACCCATATAATAGATATTGATGGATTTATGGTGAACAAGAAAATAGTATATAAAGAAGTAGCCATAAAAGATGTAAAAACTGATTAAACATATTACGCCTCGTTTAAAGTGTATAATACATTTCATGATTTAAGTATTAAAGATCAAAAAAGTGCTAACTATGTGTATAGAAATGTACATGGCATAGAATATGGAAATATGGGTTTTGAAAAGTATATACAAAGTGAAATATATGACTTCATAAGAATTGTGCAACGAGACTATATGTATCCAGTAGTTGCATACAAAGGGGGCACTATAGAACGTGATATTCTAAATTTAATGGGCATTGAATGCATTAATTTAGAATATTACAAGTGCCCCAAGTATGACAATTTAAGGCAACATTTTACAACTTTCAACCTCCTATGCGAACTGCATAAATTAAAATTCAGTGGCAGATCAGGAAAACCAATCCACTGTGTCTACCAGGAGGTGGATGTTTTCGCAAAGTGGGTGCGAAAACAAATAGAAGGTAAATAATAAAAATTAAGTTCGCAATTTACTTGATATTAATAAATTTTTTGTATGTTTCAGAGTCTGTTATTAGCTGAATGGGCTAAATATTAGTTTCATTTGTATTAGTTTTTATATAAGTTTCATGTTCGTTTTTAATTATATGATAAATTTTATTTAAAAGACTCTTTCTTTTCCTCTACTCCTATTTCCCTTAATTTAATCTGTAAAAAACAAAAAAGAAACAGAAAAATGAAAAAAGGAAATAAATTTGACATGATTTCACCTATTATTCTTGTAATTATATGAATTACTGGAGAATTCTGTGTATACGCTAAATTAATAATCACTTGATACTGCATATTTTTTCACTTTATATTTATCGACAGCTTGTATAAGAAAAAAGGAATCTGTACCCAAGGTTCAAGAAAGGTATAATGTGAAACTAAAAGAAGGACCCAAGGAGGAAAATAGTAGGAGGGAATAGAATGGGTATGTGGAGGGAGAAAAGACCCTCCGAGGGCAGGACTAAGAAAACAAAAATGGCAGTCCGTAAGATGCTTAGGACCCCTAGCGGTGTAGCTGCCCCAGTAATTTTCGTGATCGCCACCTAGTGGAGAAAAAAGAAACTTTTTCCTCCACCAACTAAAATACAAAAAAAAGTTCTCTGGGTAACTGTCAGGATAACTAACCATCCGGGCCCTAAGGTGATGGGAGAGGGGTAACCCTTAGGGAACTAGTGGACCCGTAGGATAACTAACCATCCGGACCCTAGGCTGATGGGAGAGGGGTGAGAGACTCTAAGAGAGAAAGAGAGGGTGAGAGGGATCTCTCTCTCTCTCACTCCCCATAGCCAAAGCATTTCCTCCTCACACCCGCACCCTCCTCATCACCCAATAAACCCTAGTTCTTAAGAAGACACTTCCCCCCGCACACCCGCACCCCCCTCACCCCATGTCACAGGAACCCAAGACACTTCCCCCCCGCACACCCGCACTCCCCTCACCACCGTGTCACAGGAACCCCCTAGCTACCACTACTAGGCATAAAAACCTTTTTTTATTTTGAACAACACAAAATTACAAAGTCCAACTATAATGCATAATACACCGATGCCTCGACAGCCTCGGGTGACTAGGAGGCGGCAGGAGAGGTAGAAAACAACAGCATCTATGATTAAAGAGAGAAAATTATTTATTATTAGTCTTAACTTTTAATTAATAGAAATAATTTAAATATGTGTGTGTGTGTGTGTCAAACTCTTACCGGTTAAATATTAAAAAATGTGTTGATGAACTCCTCGCTATGTGTAGGAGGCCACCCATCCTCATCTTCGGGATCCTCGTGCTGGAGGTTGGGTGATCCCCAACACCCATCCTGCATCCAGCGGATCCCAAAGAAATCGAATTCTTCCTGGTATGAGATTGTCCGAAGTATTTCTTCTTTCCATTCTGGGTGTTGTATACGTCTATCCTCTCGCATGTAACGGGTATGTTCTATTAAACAGAAAAAAAGTATATTAATAATATTGTTGAGCTTACTCTTTTCTACTCATGAAATATAATAATGTTAATAATAACTTACCTCCAGGAAGACCTCCATGACCAGATATCCACCTCTCTCCGCAGTCCATCTCAGGCTCCTCCGGAAGTATTAGGGGAGGCCTTTCCTCTATAATATCTTCTATATTTAAAGGTATTAGGGGAGGTCTTTCCCCTAATACTTCTTCCCAATCTACTTTTACTTCAGTATACATATTGAATCTTATTATGTGCACTGGAGACACTCTGAAGAGCTAATGAGACTTTTCAGTAGCATCCCAGTTCCTGCAGTGGTAAAATCTCTTTCACTGAATAGAAATAAGAGTAAGTTTCTTCCAGGAAAAAATATATCATCCTTTCTTCTCGCTCCTGTAGAAGTACAAATGTCTTACTAAGCAATGGAACCAAAATCATCGTGAGAATGAACGTAATAGAGACTCAAGATAGAAATGTGACGGTGAAGAATTTGTACGAGTTTTAGAAAAAAAAATACATTTATAATTTATTTCAAAATAATATAATAAAACTTTTCACATCTCGATCAAAATAAGTCTATCTACGCGCGAGGAAAAAAAAGGGGTAATTGGAACAGCATCTGTGAACAAAGACAATATTTATTATTATTATTATTAAAAAATAGCTTTTATTGTCACAATTTAATTAAATAATTTTATAAGAGTCTAAACTTTTAACAATTCTTACCAGTTACTGTAGATCATTTTCACAATCTATGGCAGGCCTCGGAATGGTTTGCAACTTTCGGCTGATTTCCAAGCTTTATCCCCTCTACCAACTCACGTAGGCTCACAGTCGCTTGTCGTAGCTGGGCGCGTAAAACATAACCAGAGGCGGCACACGCAATTCTGGAACAAACAAAACATATGGAACTAAATTATTGTTTATCAGCATTAGCATAAAAAATTTACCATTTATAGGCTCAACGTTATTTTAAATATAGTATTACCAAATAATAAGTCGAGAGTGTTACACTAATGTAATTAGTTGATTTTAAAAAAACATTAAATTTATTCAATCTATAAAAGTATAGTGCTATGACTCTATGTATTGAATTTAAAAATACTTAAAGTACGCGAATTGCAGCATTATTTTCCCTATTGTAGTTCTGCTACTAAAAAGAAATATGTGTACCAATACAATAATATTTACCATTCCTTTTATATGAAAAATATACCTGTACTTATATACCTATCTGCTTTAATGTTGTAGACTGTTTCAATGATCAAATGACAGATTCTTAATAGATTTCCACATCACCCAGGAGGTACTATTAATGATGCATTTTTTTCGTATGTGGTATCACCAATAGGTCTAATCCACTGTAATTGACAACAAGAATAGTTAAAACTAAATTTGGTTTATATGTTATGACTGAAGGAACTAACGAAGAAGTATTCATTTCGATGTTAGTTAAATATATTCTCATAAGAGCAGCTAAAGTGGAATCATTCATGGAAGATCGTATATCATTCTTGATTTGTTTCATTTTAGAAAACGAACATTCACACAAATAGGTGGATCCAAACATAGAAAATATGCTGAGTCCAAAACTTCTTAGAGCAGGATATTTGTCTTTTAGCAAGGTTTTAAAAATGTCTAACGAGTTCTGAAATTTATTTTTAAAATAATGCAAAGAAATATCATTTTGTAAGTCGCAAAGTTCTTCCCGTAAGGTTACATTTTGCTCCTCATAGGTACAAAGAAGACATTTTCATATAAAATTAAATCCTTGCTAAGAGCTTGCCAATCTTTAAAACGATTAAAGAATTCTTCAATAATTGATTGAAGGATATAGAAGTGTTTCTTAAAATAGGAAGTATTTGGAGCAGATTCTTTTACTAAATATTTACATGCGGGAAAGTGATAAAAGCTATTATGTATTAAATCATCCAAGGGCACATTTAATATTGCTATGAAAGAATCGATATGACTGACTAATTGAGAAATAGATTGTTTAGATGTTTGCAATTTATAATTCAAGGTGTTAAGATGGTCTGTTAAATCTGTTATTAATGCTCACTAAGAGAATCTATATCTTCTAAGAATGATTTGAACTCATTATACACTGTTGATGTCATTGCTATACTTTGCAAAAACATCATTATTTCATTCCTTAAAGCGAAAAACCTTTCTAAACATTGCCATGCGCTAAGCCAACGAACATCAGAATATAAAGGTATATCCTTATAGAGTGAATCGTGCTCAGCTAAAAATAATTTAAATCGACGATGAGTTAATGATCTATTTCCTCCTTTAATGAAATTGATAATTTTTTGACAATTTTCATGGCAGCAGTAATCTTTATTGCTTTGCCACATAATGCTTCTTGATGAATAATGATAGATTAAAGGAGCTTTTATATTTCTTTGAAATAGCTGCCCAGCAAACCCTATTCTAGATCCTACCATAGACGGTGCACCATCCGTAACGATGCATGAACACTTGGAAAAATTAATATTAAATTTTTCAAATGTTTTCTACCGCGCTAAAAATATATGCGCCTGTCGTTTTACTATGTAACGAGAAGAAATCTAATAACTCTTCAGTATAAGAAAAGTCATCTTGTACAATGCACACAAACATTCTTAATTGACTGACATGACGGTTATCAGTACTTTCGTCAAGGCACAATGAAAAATATACACACGACTGTAGTAGAAATTTCAATTTTCTTTAATAGAACCAGCTATTATTTGCACCATGGAAGCAATCGTTTTATTGCTCAATGGAATTTGAAGAACATCACCAACCGTCAAAGATCCTTCAAATGCATTGATTGCTGTAGGAAGACACGATTTAATAAATTCGCCATGAACAAAAGGCTTACCACTTTGAACAATAAGCAAAGAAATATCGTAGGAAGCTTTACGAGCAAATGAGGATGTTTGGGCAGCAATATCCAAATTTTTAGGTTCATTAGAATATTGTTTAAGAACTGATTTCAATCCTTCTATAAAATTTCGTCTTTCATCATCTTTATAAATTGAATGATTATATTCCGACATGTGTTTTGAAAAAAAATGTTTTTCTATATTAAATTTAGAAATTATGGATTGCTTATATTGGCAAATCAGACATACCGTTTTGTTGGATATATAAGCGAAGAATTTGTCTTCCCAGCAACTTTTGAAACGCTGATTATATTTTTGATTTCCACTCAGTTTACCACTCTAACTGTCAATAAATTAGAGAATTCACAACACAAAACCAGAAAATTTAAGGAAGAAATCGATATCACTTGCTTTCAAAAGAAACCAATTTTTGATGAACAAAAGAAAGAAGAGAAGATTTATTTCGACCTCTAAATTACAAAATCGTACAACCGGAGACCTATTCGACTAATCCGTTCTAATGACCGTTCATTGTGATACTTTAAACGGCAATAATCATCTATCGAACACCTGCTAATATTTGGCAATGTCAATCATATTGTTGTTATACTGAAAAAGTTCGTTGGGAGACTGAAAATGAGACTAAAATATTTAAATCTTCTATTCAACCTCCTAAGTATAACAACAACACAGGGTGTATGTTACAAAAGTTTCCAACTGATTATTTCGAAATCCAATAATTTTTCAAAAAATGTTTCATACAAAATTTTTATTGTTCACAGGGGGACATAAAATGTTATCATTAGTTTGATTTTCAAATTGTGTTTGAAAAACATATGAAGGTCACCTTGAGTTTTTTAAATAACCTACTATTTTTTATTGCATATTCTTTTACATTATCTCAAGAGCTTTCTAAAATACTATATGAAAATAACACTCCTTCTAGTAGTTCACTAGATATATCAAGTTAAAATTACATGTAGGTGTGAGTTTGCTCAAAGTAGTGTGCGTACCGCTATGCATATTCTCGTAAAATCGCGTCTCATTTGTCATTAGATACCAGCGAAAGTTTCAAAATTGCTTACAGAACAAAAAATATGCATTCTCCTTGTGAATTAGATTTAATAATAATAGGTTAATAAATCACCTTCATAATGTCAATTATTAATTGCAAACGTTAAAACAGTCTATTTCTCAATTGATCAGGCGTATTAATTCCTTCGGTGCAAATTTTAATATGTTTAAGCATGATTTAGTATTTAATACTTGTCCTCACATTACCGTCTGTAACTATTTACTTTAAGAATCTGCTCCAAATACTTTCAATTTTAAGAAGCAATTCTACGTCTTTTTAGAAATTTTAGGCGCAAAATTTTTTCTGTTTAAATCTACCTATTTGCGCGAATGTTCACTTTCAAAACTGAAACGAATTAAAAATGATTTACTATTTTCCATGAATGATTCCACTTTGGCTACTCTTATGAGAACATATTTGACTAACATAGCGAGATAGATACTTCTTCGTTAGTTACTCCAATCACAAGATATAAACCAAATTAATTTTTCATTTTTCTTGTTGTTAATTACAGTGGATTAAATCTACTGAGGATACTACTTAAAAAAGATGCATCATTAAAAGTACCTCCTGGGTGATGTGGAAATCTATTAAGAATCTGTCATTTGATCATTGAAACAGTCTACAACATTAAAGCAGATAGGTATATAAGTACAGGTATATCTTTCATGCAAAAAAAATGGTAAATATTATTGTATTCGTACGCATATTTATTATTAGCAGCAGAACTACAATAGGGAAAATAATGCTGCAATTTGCGTACTTTTAATAGCTACAAATGCAATACACAGGGCCATAACACTATTCTTTTATAGATCGAATAAATTTAATGTTTATTAAAATCAACTAATTACATTAGTGTAACACTTTCGACTTATATTACTTTGTAATAGTATATTTAAAATGTGACGTTAAACCTATAAATGGTACATTATTTATACTAATATAACATTTTTATTCATATGGAATTTTTTTAGTATAAACAATAATATTAATGCTAATAAACATTAATTAGGAGCCATGTGTTTTATTTGAACCATAATAATTACGTGCGCCGCATCTTGCTTAGGCTTGCGCGCGCAGCTACGACCAGCGACTGCGAGCCCACGTGACTTGGTGGAGTAGGATAGAGCTTGGAAATCAGCCGAATGCTGCAAACCGTTCCGAGCCCTGATCTATGGTATTATGCCCATAATCTTCACAAGTGCTGCACCAACTCGGAGCATGGCAAGTTATGGCCAGATGTCCATAATCACTGCATCTTCGACACCAATAGAATGGTGTCAAATCTATAGCAGGCTCTGTGTTTGTAGCCGTGGTACGTGTCTACAAAGAAAAGAAAAATATTACTCTCTATTTTTTTCAATTGAAATAATAATAATAATAATAATTTACTTACAGTTTGTGGAGATTATTGATATATGTACATCACCCCCACCTCTTCCTCCTCCTCCTCCTCTTCATCCTCCTCCATATCCCTATCCTCATATAACAGGTTAATCCTAGCTTCCGTCTCCAGGTCGCTCCTGACCTCGGAAAGCTGCTGATAAACGTCACTATTTTCCGGATCATTATCACCATCCTCATCGAACAGGATCCGAATCACTGTCACTCACTAAATCAATGACCGGAATATCATTCTCCTCTAACATGTTATCACCCTCTAAGGTACTTTGAATGTTCCTGAGAACATTCTCAGTATCCATTCGGTTGTTGTTGTTTGGAGCACCCATTACAATTTCTTTTTTTACTAAGTCACTGACAACAGACTGTATTGAGTGAACTTGGCAGACTGAGAATTAGATTTAAAAGATTATTACCTTTTTTCCAATTTAAGTAAAAGAATTGCTGTTTCAACAGAACATGCAAAGAAGACGTATTCTCATTTTTTCTCTCTCTATTCTTGATAGAGTTACATGAAGATCTTTCCAATATCACACGCGCATTTTATTTTTCAAGGTAAAATGAGTTTATTACCAAGGTTGTGATGATACATCGTTTGAGCTCTGTAGAAATTGTATACGATCGGTAAAAATCAAAAGTCTGGAGAAAATTGAGATATGCATACATCGCTATATCTTATTTACATAAAGATATTCTCAATATGACACGTAGATTTTATGTCTTGAGGTAAATTAATATTTTCATCAAGGTTGTGATGATACAGTATTTTGTACATAATCAGTAAATTTCAAAAATCTAGTGAAAATAGAGATCTGCACACACCTCTAATATAAAATTTCATACAAATATAATATGTTAATAATATTATTATTATTTATTTAAATTTAGGGATAAATAAAACTGCATGAGTTTCTCTGTAAACAAAGTTTTTAATAATTATTATTGCGTTAGGTTAACTATTTACAATATTTTCATACATGTAAACAAAGAAACGACAATTAATGTTTATAATTATTCCTCTTTATTTTACTTTTACACTTTAATAATTTATATTCTAATCTTCATACTTGCTTTCAATTCATTTTATCTATTCTAACACGCGGTTGTTATATAATTTCTATATCTCTTGCTTTCCTTGATAATCACGCTTATTCCTCTATCTACCCATGTCTAGTCAAAACGCGCGGAGCATATGGAGCGCGGCAAATTCAAATTAAAGAAAGTATACTTTCTTTACACATATATACCTCAGTTTATATAACTGATATATATATGTAAGGAAAATCTTTTCCTTATTTTGTAATTACCGCGCCCGGCGGTGCGTCGATATAGTAGGTAGCAACTTACACGATTAGAAAGAGAGAGAAGTTTATCGTTTCCTTTTGAACATGTGCTACTAGTAAAGTCATGTGTTAAAGTATAAAATAATTAATAAATAATTACTGCTTGTGGTTAAGACTCGACATTAAATTAATAGCATTAAATGTCATTTCTTTTTATTACAGGTAAGGCTATGTAAATATTGTGAAAATTTGTAAGATAATAAATCAGAAAAGCTTTTTATTACAGAGACACTCAGTTGTGTTTTTAATTAATATTGTCGAAATTAACCCGAGACAAATAAACCATATTATATATATATACTTATTCCTCCCCCCACCCTAAAATTCTTTTTTTATATATAAATCGATCAGAGGAGCATCAAATCACTTTAATAAGATTAGTGTGAAAGGATGGCTCCTATCTTTGTAGATTTTCAATGGTTTAGATTGGCTGGCAAATCTTTCATAGTAAAAGAATTTGCAGCTGTACGAAAGAAAGAAGTGCAACATATCCTATTTTCTCCACCATTCCAGTACGCTTGGCTTAATGATTGGGAGAGAAAGCAATCAGAGTAAGTGAAATTTGTTAATATTATAATGATTGATTGATTAAGTTTTATCTAATAAAATACATTTTATAGTTGGCTGTATTTAAATTAACATGGTATACAATGGACGGATAGTTATTCACTCTATTATAAACATAAAAAAATAATTAAAAAATATCTAACACCTTATGAGGACGAGGAAGACAAGATTTTTTTGAAAGGTCTGGAAAAAATGAAATGGTTAAAAAAAATATCTGATTTATATATTAATAATGTAGATGAATATAATTGGGGTGAATGTAAATTAAAAAATAGTATGACCTGTTTACATGTGTTGGTATGTAATAATCATTCCGGTTTTTTATTTTCGCGCCTTGATTCATGCGCCATCTGGTTTACCGTTAGGTGGCGCCCTCTCTTTTTCCAGACCCTTCTTTTTAGTTCGCTTCTTTTTGTGTAAGATATAAGAGTTATTGTAACTCATAAGAATAACAGTTAATACCAGAAATAAAAAGGCATTAAAATTAAAAGATATATCTAATAGTGATCCTAAATCTAACAACATGAATCATGATCGTATATGTGCAATGAGAAATATGTGTTACATGCAATTTATGTATGATAAATTTTATAAATAAAAAATTAAAAAATGATTAAAAACTTTATTTATATCATTTAAATATTTTTCTACCATTAATCAGTTTCGATGATTTTCTAATAAAATATTTCTATCACATGGGTAAAAATGAAGACTAAGCATATATCAGGTTTCATTCCCATCACATCTCATTTATATAAAAACGTGCACGTTCGAAAATAAATTTTCATTATCATTTAACACTTTTTTACAAGATAGTTATCCAACGTTCTTATGTTTATCCATTTTCAGTATTTTTAGTTCGGAAATTATCGAAGTTCAAATGAATAAAACTTTTTAGAAGAAGTTCAGTTTGGTGAAAACTGAGAGTGATTATCGTGCGTGGGTCATCGATTGCCGCGATCGTATTCAGGAATTGAGAAATGTTAAACAGAATACACTTCTAGGTACGCGACAAATGCATTTTACCGAAATCGCACGTATCGAGTATCTCCTCCACCGAGTAACAAGGGATAAAAGTTAAATCAAATTCGGTGGTGGTGGTGGTAACAATGTTGCTACTGTTGCGGTTGATGATAAACTTATTTGGGAGAATCTTGAATTAGTATATAAAAACCGAATTTCTAGCGGTATGGTAGTTAACAATAATTATATTGATCCACGCGAGTTTTTATTAAGTGCGGAAGAACTATTGCAAACTCATATAAACATAGTATTAAATAGTGTTAATTGTATTAAGGTAAACTGTTCATTTAACGGGCAATTTGTATGCAAAGGTAATAGCGATGAGAAGCATATTAGTACGAAGAATAGTCCCTTCTATAAGACTGATAACTTTAGTGAATGATACAAGTCCAATGTCGTAGAAGTAATTTTGCGTAGATTTAGTGAATTCTAAGAACGTGATAGTGGATGGGCGTTGGAGAAAATTTACAGTTTAATTGTAAATATGAACAATTACAACCCCCTGCATGCAGGGTGTCAAATTCAGCTACCATCTTCTATAATATGCAAAAAAGCTGTGATAAATGTAAAAACAAGTGATAATGCTTGTTTTGCATGTTTGTGACTGCATCGTTGTATCCCACACAACCACCTGCTGTGGTCAGACGTTTACCCTCTTATCCTGATTTTCGGTCTGTTTCAAAGGTTGGAAGCATAACGTTTCACACCACTTTAAATCAGATACCGAAATTTGAAGTTGATAATGATATTTCTGTCAATACCTTCAACCTGGAGGAGCAGGATGATCATCAGGGGAGAGGAAGAGTATACGTCACATCTCTACAATTAACTAAGAAAAAGAGAGATCGAAATGTCAACCTTCTAATGATCACAGATGAAGAGGGGACTGCACATTTCATGTGTATAACAAGCCTCTCCATATTATTACATTCACAGCTTACGACGAGAGGACACGTTCACCATATTTGTGATCGGTATGTAATGAATGAACTACCAAATATTAGCGCAATTATTTTACTACCAATATTAACGTACAGTTATTTTAATATATTCTAATATATACCCCCCAAAAAACACTTTCTTGTAAAAAGAAGACGGCAAGCAATTTTGCCCTTTCTCTCCAAACATAGTAATTCCAACGAGAAAAATTATTACAGAGAATAAATAGTAAACAAAAATACTGGCAACACAAAGTATTGAAATCATTTAGATTAGACAAGTAATTATAATTGGTCTCAATGAATGTAAAAACAATCAAAGATATTATAGAAAATAAATCTCAAACGAAAATACCGGCAACACAAAGGATTGAAATCACTTAGAATTTCAACAAGTAATCAAGAGGTAACATAAAGCACTGAGATCGCATAATTTAGGCAACTAAAAAAAGTAAATGAATAATTAATTCTTATATAATTTTTGTATACATACTACTTGCCGGGACGGGCAAAAAAGTGTGCAGTAATAGAAATTTCAAAATGCAACTGTAACGAAGATTTAAATATTGTGACGCTAACTGTCTATCCTATAGGATAGCGTAGAAAGGGAGGGAGGAGTTATCCCTCACCGATCGCTTCCGCGTCCCAATAGGCGACTTCTTACAAGACCCGTGCGCCTTCGATGTAATTTTAATAATACCCGAATATTCATTTATACAGAGGGGATTCTAATCCTCGTACGCGAATGTAGGGGAAGGGGTGCTAATAACTGTAATTCCTCAGTTCCGATTAGATTTTTTTATTATCAATTCCGTGCTCAATATCATACAAGGTTCTACTCACACGGTTTAGTTATGCTAATGCGAAGTCCTAACTGTGGGCGCGGCCTAAGTTGTGCGAACGCGGCTGAAGCCCCGATGACGTAGTAGCTAGCTTCGCGCTCGAGCCACTAGTCGGCGTTCGCGACGGTCTCCACCGATCGCGCGGCGCTCCGCGTACTGCCGGTGGATTCCTGAGATAACTACTACGCGACGCTACGCGGATGGGTCCCTATCACCGCGCGTGCGCGTTCCTCGACGGTTATTCGCACTCAATAAGTTCTAGCGTACTCTACCACAACAACGACCCGGATTGTTTTGGTTCGGTACCTAAGGCCGCTAGTCCTCACGGAAATGGTACTAAGTCCGCGGCCTTGAACCGACTCAAGGGAACGATCACGTCAACTGTCAAACTCTCAACAAACTTACGTAATCGCGAACACTCTATTAATTTGCGCTTCTACACACTATGATTTTGGTTATAGGTTCGACGGAATGACCACTCCACTAGGATGCCCGCTTACCCGTGACAGGTGAGCAGGGCCAGCGGTTCCCTATAGAACCGATCGGTGCTACGAACCCTAAAGCTCTAGCACACCCCGGGACGTCACTGGACTTTTTCACAAAACGAATAATCACCCTTATATGAGCTGACTAGGGCTGGCTTACTTCTCTCTCTCTCTCTCTCTCTCTCTGTTTCCTGGAACGCTCTTCAAGGAAGAAAGACAATCGTGGAAAATAAATATTTAAAAGATGATTGTAAGTGGGGGGCGGGGAAATCGTCACGTCCGAATTCATCTAGAAGTGCCAATAGCGATCCCACGCGCGTGTATTGAGAAACGTTCGAATACATCGGAGCGCACCAATACATTTAAATAAAAAAACATCCATATCTGATCATACTGGTGGGGTTAATGTTGTCCCTAAACTGATTAAAAAATTACAGCACGTTCCTAAAGCAATTAAAAAAATGTACTGTGATGACAGCGGAGTGGGGAAACTCATATACTAAGTGGCAGTATGACGTCAGAAGATTGGGGGCACTTCCCGCCTCTCGCGACGGGGATCCCATGCTCCGCACCCCCCTTGCAATTGTTCCAGTATCGGCATATCTACACTACTCTTGATACATTAGTTGTAAGAAAGTATCCTCTGCTCCAACATGAGCTTGAAAACTGTTATCTCTCCATCCTTTATTGTTCCCCTGCCGAAATCCTTAAGTCCTTCCTTCTCACACTCGTTCCTCTGTCTTAGCCTGTTTACGCTGTGCCCCCACCGTTCCCCTTACCACGCTTCGCGCCTGACGCGCCTAGCCGAGGTTCCCCTTACCGCGCGAGTACCGCACCTCTGTCCGGTCCCCCTGCCCATCCTACTGTAGCATCGCCACTACAGATACCAAAACCACTCAGCTACATCGCCACGGAGTATCGGTGTCGTCTGCTACGTGAGATTACAACGCAGAACATTCACGCAGGCCACTAGCTAGCCGGCTGATAGCCGAAATATAGAAATGAACGATGGGAAATGTGGATGCTATGGGGATTGCGGATCCAAAGCTAATCAACGATTGGTCCCTGGATCCCGATCATGCGCCTACTCTAATAATGCCCCTGCCGAATTAAGGAACGAGACGGAAAGAAGAAGGAATACTTGTCAAGCTGAACCAGATCTTTTCCTGCTTTTTAACGAGTCAGCTCGAGACCGATTGCGCTGCTCCATGAGCGGATTGTACTCCGATCTTCGTGAAGTTGATCAGGTCGTCGCGGAAAGAGTGAGAATTGCCGACTTCCTAATTCCGGCCCCAATCCTTGCATTGGTTTTGTGCGGAGTTTGGTAGAATGTCGACGTATGCGCAAGAAACGACAGACGTCGCCGGAGCGTCGAGTCCTCTTCCCTGCATTTCTCCCTGCCGTTTACTTTCCCGTTTTAGTGTCCTCCTTGTCCGCAGCATCTACCGACCTCCATTAAGACCACTCTTCCTTTTTAAGTGATAAGACAATTGGTGTAGCGTATAATAAGTATACCAGAGCATTGCTGAAGGCCCCTGCTTTGAGTTAAGTTTGGCCTAGTGAATAAAGTCAGCGTTCCCGGAATTACTGTCTTAGTTTATTTTGGCCTGGAACAGTTCCACGGTTAAAATGTTAACAGAAAATGTTTATTTTTTCATCTCGTAACTCCTGTTAATGTTTGTCATAGGTTCCCCGTTGCACCCTGAATATCAAATAAGATCCAACGTCTACATCTCAACCATTAGTACAGCAGCAGCAACAACGCGAAAGTTGAAAGAAATAAAAATTTTAAAAATTAAATGAAAAAATGCAGTAATTGTGGATAGGGAGTTATCTTCAGGATTAAAAAAAAATTTGAGCTTGTGTGTGTTTGAAATTAATAATTTTTTTCTTTACAGAAAAAAACTATAAATTTGACAGTCTAAGCAAGATGGGTGAGGTGAGGGGAAGAAAAAGGGGAAAGAACCTACTCAAGAGGAAGTACGAAGTTACGGATTAAAAATTTGTTTGTTTTCTTTTTAAGTTAATTTTCACTTTCTTATATTTCAATGTCATTGCAAAAATTAATGACAAAAGGGAAAAAATTCCTGTTACTAGTTTCCAATATAATTTATATATTAGTAATTAATAAAAAACATTTATATACGATGTGTATTTTTAATTCACACACTGTATCCGTTTTCTCTCACCTATCCTTTTATAGTTAGTTTGATGCATAGGCTGGAGTTCTATCTGTGGGCAAGGGGTGAGGCCCTACCATGGGGGTAGGCGAGCCAGACTTATGGTGATGAGCGGTCGCATTCTACTTTAGCTGAAGTGAAGGAGGTCCTACAGCGGTGGTAGTTGAGCAGAGCCGGGCTTTGTCACGCATCATACTTTTACTCGCGAACGGTTGCATCTTGATTAGCCGAGGAAAGTTGGGTAGAGGAAATTGTTCCCCCAGCTTCCTTTTATGAATCACCTTCATGTGCGGTGCATGTGATGCATTGGAATGTGTCGTCAGAGAGTCAATTCCTACATTACCTTTAGTTGGTAATTTGTTTTATCAACCTGGGTATTGCGTTAGAGCAGTTGAGAGATAGATAGGTTCCCCCTCACCTCAGCACACCCTTTATCCCGGTGATGAGAACCGCGCAGTTATACAACTTTTATAAAACGAATAAATTTAATATGCTTATTAAAATTAACAAATTACATTGGCACTATATTTTTTATTATTTAGTAAAGGTATTTTAGAAAATATGTTAAGCCGCATAAATGTACATTATTTATCCTAATGCATCATAATTATTAACATGGAAATTATTGAACATTGAAAATAAGAATTAATACTGATAAAAATTTATTTTGTCAAATGAGTTTTATCTATTTTAGAAGGTCGTACGCCGCCCTCGGCTTCGGTTTACGCATGCAAGTACTATTTGCGGCTGTTAGGCCACCTGTTTCCTCAGAGAGGGTGGTAATTAAAAATCATCCAAAATTTTCAGATATTTCCGAGCCCTACTAAATGAGTTCTACTATTTCTGTATTGTCGTTTATATTCACTTCTAATCTTTTTTATCTTTTACACAATAAAATTAGATTAAAATCTAAAACAGTGTTTTTTAATGCCGTACACGCAAAACCGGACATTATAAGAAATATGTTAGAGAATTATTTATTCCCTCTGGCTATGTAATCGCAATTAAACATTTCAGAATTGTTTCTGAAGTCAAATTAGCCTATCTATTCTGTAACAGCCCTTACGTTTACGTTCAATCCTTTATTGCCGTGAAATTTTACACTGTAATTAGTGTCTTTTAACAAAATTTTGCTATAAGCTTAAAAGCTACGTGCGTAAAGAAACTGACTTTATTAACCCGCCAATAGGCGCGTGCTTTTTTTTACGCAGATAAGCGCGTGGGGTGCCACGGACACCCCGTTTGTTTTTCGTTATTTGAGGTAAATTATTTACGAATTCAGATTGATTTTTCAATAAATATCATCCGTGTGACGTTCCCTTGCTATACGATAGCAATTGCATGTTTTTAAATTATTTATATTAATTAAACGCTAATACATGTAAGTGACTGCACAAATTTTTCGCCAAATTACCGATAGATTTCTATTCTTGGGGTGCTTTGGACACCCCACGCGTCCATTGACGAGTTAATGACAGGCATATATATTTGCTATACTTGTATGTAAAATATTAACATACATTACATTTTATACCTCTTTGCAATAAGCGGATTTCCTGAGACAATGACAGTCAACAAAAATATTTATTAACTCTTAGTTGTCAGACTTCTCAAGAATTACGCAGCTGTTATACTGTGGCATTTCCGACCCCATCGAATAGAATATGCTAAGCTGTAATTGACCTTATTAACTTGAAACAATTTTCTAATTATCGTTAGGTATTCTTTCAACATACAGTGTTGTTATATAAAGACAAGAAGTTTATGCAGTATTTAATAAAACTGATTGAAGTGGAAAATAATTAACATTGAAAATTTTCGCGTAAAAATCAGAACTCTTCCATTTTTTAATATTAAGAGCGAAAAATTGAATAGAATACTCGAGAATGTATATTATTAAGAAATAAAGTTGGTTAATAATCAACGCTAAAAAATATTTTTTTTGTTAATTCTAAAATTATCTTTTTAGCAATAAATAATTTGATATGTTATTGTATATTCATTTTAAGTTTTGAACTCAATAGTCCCCTATTTCTTCAGCTAAAAGTGTGTAAATTAAACTTAATGACGACTGGGGTCAAATTTACCCCACAGTAGCAGTTAAGGGTATAAGAACTTATAAGTCTTATAAATATCTAACACAAGAGCTGGTTATACATGTTTGATTTTAGAGTGTCATAATGATTACGGAAAAGTGACCTTATTCTATAAACTCGTTGCTTATCTCCAAAGTTTTTTACAACACTCTATAAATATACTATTTAATTTTAACTTTACTTATACGATTGCTTTCTAGATTTAAATCAGCCGTACTGCTTCTATATAAAATAGCGCAGTCTTCTTTTCTTGTTATTATTTAATATTCATTTATTGAAAATTGTTAGATTTACACTATGCATATAGTTATTAAAATATAAATATATTTTACAGGCAATTCGAAAGTGGTGAAGTTAAAGTATATTCAGATAAGCTTCAAGTCTCAAAATCTTTTTGCACGGTTGAAGTGAGCGCTTCTACAACAATTCAAGATTTAATTCAGGATGCTCTTACAAAATTTGGATTGCAAAGCGTAAAAAGTGAAGATTTTATATGTAGTGAAGTACTTTTAGATCGTGGTGGTAAGATTTATTAAAATAAGTTTTTACATTAGAATATGTACAGAGACCGCCATATAAATTAAAATACCGTCTGAAAGTACAAAAATCGTGATGACGGACAATAGGACCATCTTTAGTTGGTGATAGATAGAGAGGGACGATTTAATGAATCGTTATCTCCTTCTATTACACCTATTTATGTTTTATTTATTAATCGTAGGGATGATATAAAAGCAAAAAGAGAGAAGAAGTACACATACTTTTTCTCAAACAGCCACATACTCAATTAATAAGGGGATGCAATGAGCGACTCAAACACTCATTCAAGTTTATCTTCAAAACTATTAAGAATATAAACTTTTTTGTAGAGATTAAATTTACCCTGTTGACTGTATTGAAGCGCGCTACAAACTCGGTTTCTCAAAATTATAAAAAAAAAATTTATAAAAATTATAAATATTTGTAATTTTGTTGGTCATAACAATATTCAAAGTTAGGCCTTGTACCGCGCTAAAGAAAAGTTCTATGACTAATTTGAAACCAAGAAGAAGCAAATATACCTAAAAATGTGGAAGATATTTTTGAAAAACTAAATTAGCTATTGAAAGACAAGTTTTACACTGTTTAACCGACGGAGAAGTTTCACAGTGCGTTAGATAAGGACAGGCCTATTAGCTCTATCGCTTTAGAAGGGGTACCCACTCTCTTTCCACCATTCCCCGCTAAACAATCCAACTCTCCTACACACAGCAAGATGACTGGCTAACACTGCCTGTCGGTGTGATTCCGTAGCGCAATGCAAGAATAAATCATTATTTCTAAGTTTTAGGGTTAGGTTTTAGCAAAACCGACCTTTTACTGCCCTTCCATATCATTTCAGGAAGCTACAGTAAAATTTTCAAAGTATTTTGTCATCTACAAGTCTCAAAAACTTTGTGTAGCGCATCAGCGTCGGCTGTTACGAGTCATGCTTTCGTCAACTAATTCAACTTTTTTGAGGGCTTGTAGATGACAGAATACTTTGAAAATTTTACTGTAGCTTCCTGAAATGATATGGAAGGGCAGTAAAAGGTCGGTTTTGCTAAAACCTAACCCGAAAACTTAGAAATCATGATTTATTCTTGCATTGCGCTACGGAATCACACCGACAGGCAGCGATAGCCAGCCATCTTACTGTATGTAGGAGAGTTGGTTTGTTTAGCGGGGAATGGGATGGGAAGAGAGTGAGTACCGCTTCTAAAGCGAGAGAGCTAATAGGCCTGTCCTTGTCTAACGCACTGTGAAACTTCTCCGTCGGTTAAACAATGTAAAACTTGTCTTTCAATAGCTAATTTAGTTTTTCAAAAATATCTTCCACATTTTTAGGTATATTTGTTTCTTCTTGGTTTCAAATTAGTCATAGAACTTTTATTTAGCGCGCTACAAGGCCTAATTTTGAATATTGTTATGACCAACAAAATTACAAGTATTTATAATTTTTATGAAATTTTTTTTTATAATTCTGAGAAACCGAATTTGTAGCGCGCTTCAGTACAGTCAAAAGAGTAAATTTAATCTCAACAAAAAAGTTCAAATTCCTAATAGTTTGGATGATAAACTTGAATGAGTGTTTGAGCCGCTCCATGCATCCCTTTAACGGGATCCTTCAAGCCCTCTGTAGCCAATATTACGGAACGAAAAACGAGGGAGAATTGTCCAGCGCTATTTTTCAACCGATTTCAATGTTTTTGGGCTTGTTGGAATCGTTAGGACTCGCACTTTGTCATAAATAAAGCCGTATTTTCCAAAAAACGTAAAAAAAGTAAAATTGTTTAAAAATTCGCATTAATATTATTTAAACGCAAAACAAATCGAAAATTCGGGCTTCTTTATGACGAGGTGCCAGACCTAACGATTCCAACAAGCCCAAAAACATTGAAATCGGTTGAGAAATAGAGCCGTACCATTGTCCCGCGTTTTTAAGGTGGACGAAAAGCAACAATTTTTAGGAAGAAAGCTAGGTTTCCACCCCTCTCGCGGTTCACGCTAACGTATTCCCCCACTCCAGCATCGAAACTTACTGCGAAGCTTTCCTCATATTTACGCTAATCCCCTATCTGTAGCTATACACATATAAATACCGCTAAAATAATGTTGAGAACATTTCATTTCACCGATATAATGAAATTGCTGAAAATGCAATTATCATTTTGAAATAAAACTGTAGAAAAGGAGATTTCGTAATGCTTGAAATATAGGGCATACGGCGAAAGGCGGGACAATGGTACAGTCATATTTTTCAACAGAATTTGATGAGACTAGTAATAATTAAAGCCATTCTTCATATAGATTGTCCTAAAGAGCTCGCATTTTTGATCAAGCTTATAGTTTTTCAGCTATGAACGTTTGAAGTTGCACGGCGCACAAATACATATTTCTTCTCTCGCGTAGATCAGCTGTTTCGAACGTCCATCTTCAATCGTTCATAACTGGAAAACTATAGGCTTTATCGAAAATGCGAGCTGTTTAAGATAATCTACATGAACAATGGCTTTAGTTATGAGTAGTCTCATCAAATTCTATTGAGAAAGACGACTGTACCATTGTCCCGCGTTTTGCCGGAATTTCAGGTCTTCAAGCGTCATTGACTCGTTCATTCTGCTATTTATTCCGAGCAAAGTAAAAATGCACCAACAACTTGGGTAGCATCATTGAATAGAGCGTGAAAAGGGGAGACGCTTTTATGATATTTTCATAATTTCGTAACGCTTCTTTTGATCATTATAATGCAAACTGTAACAAGATGCGTACTCGGAGTAAATAAAGTTGGCTTCCCCTTTCCCCTCTGCAGCTTGTTGCCTTGTCCAGCGTATGTAAACCAGCATAGTAGGCCTACATACATACGGGTGCGACTGTGTTAGTGACTCGTGGAGTGTACTGTAAACAAACATACATAGCGTTTACCATGTATGTATGTGGGTCTTACTTTCAATCGCGAAATTGCCCTTCTAAATTTATTGCATTGCACCTTCTACGACAAGCTTCATAAATTAAGAAATACTCATAGCAGCATGTACAATGACCGGCAGAAATAGCGTCCCTTGATGCGTTTAGGAACCGCATTTTAGGATCCTTCACTGTATACTCTATTCTGCTAGGCGGAGATAGGGGAATGGAACGCGATAACTATAGTAGTTAGTTTATCTCGCTCTAAATGCGTGAGTGCGAGAGAGAGAGCTTTATACGGCATAGCAGGGCAAGCCAGGCGTCCCGACTAGTCCCAAGGCTTATTTCTATCTGTGCCATTGCCTATTGCTATCTCTCTCGCTCGGTAAGAATCATTCGTCCGTCCTTGTTTAGGTCAGTTCTGCGCCAATGGATACTCTCTAAAGAAGATTTTCTCAGGCGACACCATTAAAGACTGCGATTACAGCGGGGATTTTAAAATACTGTGCACCTGTCACTGTCAAACGTCAGTATGAAAGATTATTGTCGCTTACAGCGTTTGGTGCAATTAACATTATAAGTCTGGATTATTATTTGATATTCTGTAATGCACATATATATATACATATGTTAATTTACTTTTAATTTTTTAAACCAATAAGTTATTGGCATTATAGAAGAAACTCATTTAAATATAAGAATATACTGGTTTCCACTTATGTAACTTTTCTTGTAAATATAACATAATTTTAATTAATAAAATTCACTCGTTTATTAATCAGACTAAGAAGAGTTATTTCTTTTAAATTTTAACATGTATAGAATAATATCCTAAACGCGCACACTTAACTAATTATTATTAGAGAAATATTTTTATAATCGTTACACATTGATAATAATATATCTCAATATCCTTCAGTTTAAAATAACATTTACATTGAAGAAATCTTTATCAATGGTCATGAAGAGTTCGTGGCTCAATGGCTAGGTCGCTTGCCTCGAAGATTAGTTAAAGCGCTTTTGTCGGTGGTTCGAGTCCCGCGGGAGATATTTTTTTTTTTCGTTTTAAAAGCATTATTATCTTTTCTTTTTGTTAATTATTTGGAAGCATTGCTACTGCCTCCAATCATATCTTTGCAAACCTTAAAATATACAATGTTATATATATGCTTTTTTTGTAATCTAATCCATATGAGCAGGAGCTCGCTTCTTCGGCATTTGTTTTTGTGCATTACAGAATATCACATAATAATACAGACTTATAATGTTAATTGCACCAAACGCTGTAAGCGACAATAATCTTTCATACTGACGTTTGACAGTGACAGGTGCACAGTATTTTAAAATCCCCGCTGTAATCGCAGTCTTCAATGGTGTCGCCTGAGAAAATCTTCTTTAGAGAGTATCCATTGGCGTAGAACTGACCTAAACAAGGACGGACGAATGATTCTTACCGAGCGAGAGAGATAGCCATAGGCAATGGCACAGATAGAAATAAGCCTCGGGACGCCTGGCTTGCCCTGCTATGCCGTATAAAGCTCTCTCTCTCGCACTCACGCATTTAGAGCGAGATAATCTAACTACTATAGTTATCGCGTTCCATTCCCCTATCTCCGCCTAGCAGAATAGAGTATACAGTGAAGGATCCTAAAACGCAGTTCCTAAACGCATCAAGGGACGCCATTTCTGCCGGTCATTGTACATTATCGAGAGCTTCTAATGTAATTTCTCAATGTGCAATCGTACTTTTATTTGTTCCGAAATAAATAGCAGAATGAACGAGCCAGTGACGCTTGAAGACCTGAAATTACGGTAAAACGCGGGAAAATGGTACAGGCGTATTCCTCAATAGAATTTGATGAGACTAGTCATAACTAAAGCCGTTCTTCATGTAGATTGTCCTAAAGAGCTCGCATTTTCGATAAAGCCTATAGTTTTCCAGTTATGAACGATTGAAGATGGACGTGCGCAACAGCTGATCTACGCGGGAGAAGAAATATGTATTTGTGCGCCGTGCAACTTCAAACCTTCATAGCTGAAAAATTATAAGCTTTATCGAAAATGCGAGCTCTTTAGGACAATCTATATGAAGAATGGCTTTAATTATTACTAGTCTCATCAAATTCTGTTGAAAAATACGACTGTAGCATTGTCCCGCGTTTCGCCGTATGCCCTATATTTCAAGCATTACGAAATCTCCTTTTCTACAGTTTTATTTCAAAATGATAATTGCATTTTCAGCAATTTCATTATATTGGTGAAATGAAATGTTCTCAACATTATTTTAGCGGTATTTATATGTGTATAGCTACAGATAGGGGAATAGCGTAAATATGAGGAAAGCTTCGCAGTAAGTTTCGATGCTGGAGTGGGGGAACACGTTAGCGTGAGCCGCGAGAGGGGTGGAAACCTAGCTTTCTTCCTAAAAATTTTTGCTTTTCGTCCACCTTAAAAACGCGGGACAATGGTACGGCTCTATTTCTCAACCGATTTCAATGTTTTTGGGCTTGTTGGAATCGTTAGGTCTGGCACCTCGTCATAAAGAAGCCCGAATTTTCGATTTGTTTTGCGTTTAAATAATATTAATGCGAATTTTTAAACAATTTTACTTTTTTTACGTTTTTTGGAAAATACGGCTTTACTTATGACAAAGTGCGAGTCCTAATGATTCCAACAAGCCCAAAAACATTGAAATCGGTTGAAAAATAGCGCTGGACAATTCTCCCTCGTTTTTCGTTCCGTAATGTTGGCTACAGTGGCTTGAGGGATCCCGTTAACTACATCGAATAAAACACATAAACATATAGTTAAATAATGATTATATGTACATGTGAGGTAAAAAAAGAAGAAGATATTATGTGTGCTTCTTCTATTTCATTACACTTACACCGTTTTTTCTATTAATAAATGAATATAGCTGGAAAATACATGCAGCCTGAATGGACAGGAGAAAGAGAAAGAGAAAGAAATTTAATCACACTTAATCTTTCCTTTCTTTCTATTATCAACCAGTAACATGTCTATTGTCCGTCATTGCGATTTCATCAATTTTAAAAGATGGTCCACATTATCTGGCAATCTCCGTATATTGTATTGTTTACTTTGTAATATAATCTTACTTTTCTTTGTAGTGTCGGAACGAGTATTGTCTAAAGATGATAAACCATGGGAAATTGTTAATCAAGTTGGAAAAGATTCAATTCGACAAATGCAGTTAATGAGATTTTATCTACAGCCTAAAAAGGATCCTCATGGTCCGAATCTTGCATTGTTTGTCGGTAATTTACCTCCAAATCTTTCTGAAAGAAATTATGAAAACATGCTGACAGAATTTTTGGGAAAAGGTAATTCTACGGTTTTATTAATACATTCTTAAGGTTTATTTCATACCGTTATTTTAATTTGTAGAATATCGGTCTTTTTTACAAAGCTTAATTCTTTTTATTTTTAAAATAATTTTAACGTAAGCGCTGAATAAAAAATACGCCAAGGTTGGTCAGGTTTAATGAATTTTGTTGTTTACTTAAACGCAACCATCGCTCAAAATCCTAAAAGTAGATTTTCGTTCCTGGAGAGGTATTGCCCGTTTAAAATAATAATATTCATGAAAAAGGATTTTAAGTAGGTGTTATGAATCTATTCAAAACAATATTTAAGAACAAAATAAACACAAACTATATATTAAAAAATGAATGTCTAATAAAAAATAGTGCTTAATAAATATTAAGATTAATATTTGTTAAATCACTCATCAAGAGACACGGCAGTGTCTCGACGACAAGTACATAAAAGTAGATAAAGACATGTCTATACCGCCGTGGAGCACTATTTCTTTTATACAGCAAGTTTGGCAGACTCAATTTTTCTTAATTACAGCTAATAAAAATAACTGAATTCTGGGGAAAATCAAGATTCTCATTCATGTTCTTATAGATATTTCTAACTACACCTTTGATAAAGCTCATTAGGACCTGAAAGGTAAATTTTACAAACAAGTATTATTAAACAAACCGAGAGCTTATTTGTTAATCGTAATACCCCTCCAGCATTTAGAAATCGCTTGTAAAGTCCACCTTGGTATTGGCATGTTCACGTTGACGCTCCAGTTCATGCTTCATTCTTTCTAGCGGCACAATACTATTCCGCATTTAGATCGAATTCAAGTTCAAGCTACCAGTGATTTACACCACCAGATGAAGGTAATGCTTGTGAACGACTGGGGGGTGATTCTCGACGGGTTAAACGTGTTAAAAGTATTGATTTCATGGCACGTAGCAATTGGCTTTAGTTTCTATTTATCTATAACTTTGATTTATAAATAATATAGTTTGCTCTTTAGACGATAATTAGACAACTCGATAAAGTCTTGTGCCACATATTAAAAATCAAATATATCGAAGTGAGACACAGAATATACTTTACTTGAAATACACAATTATGTATACAATGTGTGTATGTATTATTATCACTGGTATTAATTGTGTGACTTTATTTTCCACCCTAATTAGTAGAATAGGGAGATAAGAGGGAGTGAACCATCTCAATCCACGCAAAGCCTAGTCGGCGACTACTTACAATATCCGGGCGCCTCTAAGAATAATTCTCGTGAATATTTATATTACCAGAATGGGCTCAAATCTTCGTACTATTTTTAGGGGATACAGGTGCTGAATTATTAAAGAAAGATTCGAGTTATCCTAAGGTTGCTAATACTCAGAAACCTCTACAATCTCCGCGGCCTTAACACGTTAAAAGGAAATAGTCGATCTAACTGCAGTGCTGGTAACTCGTGGGAAATCGTTCTCTTCACCAAGTCACCCAACCTGTGTGACACGCAGACAAGCTTAGCCGTATATGTATACGTGAGGACTTCTCACTCCAAGCGCTACTGCTTGCTATGCACACCGTTCAATCAGTTCATCTATATTTCGGCTGTCTTCGCTAGACGTCGGTCGACTTTGGGTGCAAGCGAGAGCCATGTAGTTTCTACGGATATCCCTTTCTATTCAAACTTCTTCGCTACTATCCCGATTCTCGACGAAAATTCTTTCCACGCATCTGTCCCGCTAGAAACTAATAGCGAATATTATCCCCTTCTCGCATTTTCTAAATTTTTTCAATATGTTTTGTATCGTTATTCCCTTTAGTGTGAAGGGTCTCACTCACACCACAGGTTTTTACATTACCTTTGCTTGTCCTTATTTGTCGATTACAGGGCACCCGTTGGTCAGTTGGGTTGCCAAAAACCCCACAGTATCATTGGGATCTTTAAATCCCACTCTCTATGCATCTCATACGGCTTTGCGGCCATGCATTGAACGGTAGCGGTAGCCAGGGTCGCTGAGTTTGCTAGATCGTGAAGAGAGGGGAGGCTTCCCTACGAAAGTCCGCGTCTCCCAAACCTACTTGCTGAGGAATATAATTTTTCCCCCTCACCACCCACACACAGGTGGTGGTGTGGAGAGCGAGTACCTGCAGTTTCATCGCCGAGCATAGAATCTATTAAGGTCGGACCACCGCGGAGGCAATGCTCTCGGTCCGTGCAGCCATAGCGCTAGCCTATGGGACAACGGAGGTGACCGGGACACATTCTAATGGGCTAACTACGCCCTACACAAAACTTTATGCATAGGCCGGTATCCAGCCGTGACGTACGTGCAGGCTGGCCTAAGGCACACACCACACGTACGCACGCGAACGAACCCATGGCTATGTGCTTGCCACGTCATGTGCCCCAGAACACGCACCGACATACCAGCACAATCGCGTGGTCTCGTCCTGCCGACTGCCTGCCATCGGCAGTCAGTGCACAACGTGTTGCGCAGCCTGCTTGAACGTGTAACCAACGTTCAAGTCAGACTCGATGTTCTACTTCCCCCTATCGTGAGGACTTACAGAAATAGTCATGTTTCAGTACTCCCCGAAGCAGTTTCTCCTTGTCTCAGTAGGCCAAGCAATAGAGCATTTTTACGTGGCATAAATCCTAATGGGAAGCGAGTGGAACAGTCACACATGGGACTATCCCTAGATGTTAAGTTTTGTTTCCAGCTCTCAACTGTGTTTTTTCGTTTTTTATTAAAATATTTCTTTAAAAAAAATTTTTTTTCGTAAATATTTTGAAAACGGTGCATGCAATGTTAATGGCATCAATTGATGAATTGTAGAGAATGGAAAGACGAAGAAAATGAGCTTTGAAAATCTCCAATCGGATAATTGAGAGCCAAGAAAATTAGTACCTTTTTTGAAAAATCATTTCCCTGCCATTTGTTAATTTTAAGAATTGAAACTTTGAGGGATGATAGACATTTACGTTTAGTTTATGTGTGCTAAATTTTTACACTTTAAGTTAATTAGTTTTTGCGTAATTCACGCCTGAATTTTGAATGAGCTTTTTTGGGAAGGCTCTCCTATCGATTTGGATTATCCTATTTAGATAAAAAGGAAGAACTAGAAAAAGCAAGTTAAGCGCAAAAAATTTATATCCCTATTTTGTGAAAATATTATACTAAATAGGCGAAAAACGAGCGCAAACATGGTGAAAAACAGCCAAGCGCTTTGAAGTAGTCGAGTAGTGTGGGAACAGAGCGAGCGGCGGAGAAGCGCGTATATATTGTACTGTGGCAAATCCAGACGGGATTTATCACGTTAAGAATTCTGAATTTTCGCGCCTGACGCGCGATTGGTCGTATCGCGAGAGCTTTCGCGCCGACCGTAACACCGCCGCGAGCACATGGTGAGGCCCTCACTACCTAACAAGCCGGCGAAGTTGACAGTTGTGCGTTTTGGGAACGGAACAAACCCAAGTGAGGAATTTTCCACTGGCAAAAAATAAGCACTAAACCCAGCATTCTAGGCACAGCGTACGATATTTCGGAGATTGTCTTATTGCCTGCAACTAATAGGGTATGAAAACCGAGTCATTATCGCGATGCGGTCTCCGACCAGGTTTGTGTCACTGCCTGGAGGAGACACGTAGTTCTTCAGAAGTGCGGTTAGAAAAGAGAATCAGATATATCGGCTAGCAATAGGGTTCCGCACTCGGGCGACCCTACACGGAGAAAAAAATACCATAGTGGCTAATGACCTCACCGTAATGTTCACTGCTCTGACAGTACTCTTAATATTATAACACATAATCCTTTATTAAATTACATTAGACTCTCTGAGGGCAAGAACTGTTACTATTTTCACATTGAATAATGCTTTTTCTTACAGTGATACAATGATCCGTAACCATCACGGTCCTTCTAGCAAACACAGAGGTGTAGGACCGCTGCCTACACTGCATTCACAGTGGCTGGTACAGTCGTGCCGCGTTTTCTTTCTTTTGATCGCAAAGACTTTGGCTACTATTATAACCGATACAAAATTTCCCATGATAAACTTTACCTTCTCAAAATATTCTCAATTTCACAATAGTATTAACCGGATTCTTCTCTCTATACGAAAATAACCTTAATTACATATATTTGTAAAGTATAATGTAAAGTATAAAGTCTGTCAATTAATCTGCGATGGAAGCACTCGTCAAGAATAAGGAATCACCTATATCGAAGGTGGGAGAACTATATAAAGGAGAGAAGAAGGGGATTGCTCTCGTTCTCTCTTCCGGATGTAATCGACTGTAGTATGACGAAATTGGCAAGGTGGAAGAAATAAAAGATCAGTAGTGAATCACTAGATTATTTAATAAACCTATCATCACCAAGATTCGAAGTATCTGTCTTAGTGATGTCGATCGTTTATACTTCCTACAGTTCTCAAAGTGAGATTCGAGAACGAAACTTATAAGCGTTTCGGCCACACAACAAATACGCGTGTTAGCTGAAAAATTTGTGGATTGCTCCAATGCATTGTATTTGAAGTGAACGGTAATTTTCGGCCACGTGACGCTACCCTGGAAATTGCGATAAAAGGTGTATGTGGTTGTGTAAAGTTGTGGCCGTTTAGGGACGATGCTTCCAAGCAGGCTCTCAGTTGATCAGCTAAAAGATTTATTACGGTCATCGGGGTTGCCGACATCGGGTGTGAAAACCGAATTGATTGCCAGGCTTATGAGCATTTATTAAGACGGAATAAATCCCGAAACGGCCGTGATAGACATGGAAGCACCTAAAGAGTCAACGGATATTACTGAAAATAATAGGCACGAGATAAGGCAACCAGAAGAAGTTAGAGTGAGTGAAGTAGAAATTTTAAGACGTGAACTAGACATAGCCAGGCGGGAAGTGGACCATGCTCGACGAGAAAACTAGTTGCTACAAAACACACCGAATGGTATTGTTGACAATACCCGCAACCAAGTAAATATAAAGGCTATCGACGACCTTGCGAGCGATTTTGATGGTATGAGTGATATTTACACCTTGTGGGAAGCTCAAATCCAGTTACTTCGCTCAACGTATAATTTAAACGAAAATAATATGAAAATACTTATTGGATAAAAATTGAAGGGACAAGCTTTGAAATGGTTCCATTCAAATCCAAATTTTATAATAATGCCCGTTGACAACCTTCTAATAGCAATGAAGGAAATGTTTGATAATCGTCCTAACAGGCTTTTGGCACGTAAAAAATTTGAAGAACTTGTATGGAAATATTCAGAACCATTTAGTGTGTACCATTATGATAAGATTATTCTAGCAAACAGCGCTTCGATACCAGAAAGAGAACTTTTGGACTACATTATTGAAAGGATACCGGATTTGTAACTTCAAAACCAAGCGAAAATGCATCAGTTTGATTCGCCTGCATCGATGTTACGGGCATTTAAAACGATAAGAATGAAGCTGGACGGAAAATCGAAAACTTATAACCAACCGGTAGCTCATCATAAAACAACCGTTCTTAATAAAAATCCAGCCAGCGTGAGGAAATGCTTTAATTGTAATGAGGAGGGACACTTATCACAGGCCTGCCCAAAGCCCAGACGAGTCAGGGGATCTTGCTTCGCTTGTTGTTCTATGGAACATCTCATTAAGGAATGCCCGAAAACAGTGGATACGAATAAGGCGACATTCGATCATACGACGACAGCTTTGATTGAATCGTCACCAACACTGAACCGGTCAATCAACGCTACCAACGACGAGGAAGCAAGTCGGAGTCCACAGGCAACTGGAAGACAATTTACGTCAACTAATCGTGAATATTGCTTTTTAATTACGAAGGGGCGAGAGAATAGTTATTTTATTCAAGAACTTATTGATTCCGGTAGTGCTATAAATATCATAAAAGAGAGCGTATATTTAATGCATTTTGAGGAATATTGCGTGGAAAAAACCGCAGATATCAAAGTATATGGCGGCGTAAACAAATCACCGTTACCTGTTTATGGAAATGTATTGATCGACATTAGATTTAAGCTATTAGAGCCTCATGTATTCCAAATTAAATTCGCAGTTGTACCTGATTTGACGATATCCTACGACTGCCTCTTAGGACGAGAAATTTTGACATCAGCAGGAATAACGGTCACCCTCAATAAACGCATATCCATGAAAGTGGATGAAGAAAGGGACGAGGTAAATGGTGACAACGTAGACGAAATCTTGCAGATTGATACAATTTCGGAATATAACGTATTATATGAAGTACGCGCCCAATTGGACGATTCCCTCCCGTTTAGTATTCAAAAAGATTTGATGCATCTACTACAGAATTACATGGAGGATGGCAGCAAACCATCAAAAATAGATTATGAAATTAAGATTGCGTTGAGCGATAATTGTAAACCTTTCTATTTCTCTCCCCGAAGATTATCATGGCACGAACGAGGTGTAGTAAAAGACATTGTCGCTGACCTATTAAACCGTGGTAATATTCGACCTAGCAATTCTGATTATTGAAGTCATATTGTCCTTGTTCGAGATTGGGAGGAGCAGAAAATGTTGCGAAGTAGATTCCGCATTTCTCTGTTATATCTCCCATCTCTATTGCGCTCACAATAGACGGCTAGACCGACAGCGTCTAGCCGCTCTATCTGACCCTCTCTCCGCGGCGCGCTTGCGCGTCTTCTGGCCCTGGCGCGTCGCGGCCGCGAAGCGACACTACTTGCGCGCTTGGCCACTAGGTGGCCAGCGCCCGCGGCAACTCTCTCGCTGGCAAGATTAGTGTCGCGTAATTATATAGATGGGTCCTTGATAAGGACCCATCGCTCCTCAGCCTTGCTCAACCGCGGCCTTGACAGCAGCAACAGCAGCTTGGTTTTTGACGCCTCAACGGCATAAAGAGCGCCTCCACTGGCGAACTCATCGGGCAAATACTTTGGTAAGTATCACCCACCACCCACTGCCTACCAAGAGGGGACTACCCCTCTGCGGCAATATCCTCCCTCCTAAGGGAAATTTCTCCGGGGACTGCCCGGGAGAAGTTAAACCCTCTCCTTCCCCTCGACACTGCCTCCGAGGACTACCTCGGACCCAGTGTTCCGACCCTCAAATCCAGGGCTCTCGACGAGTCGGGTAGTGGGAGGGGTAGAATCACCCTAAGGGTTGGGGTGGCTCGGAGCCACTAGAGCTCTTGGAGAAGGCGGCCGAAGGGTAAGGGGACTTCCCCTTCCCTAAAGCCACTTCTCCAACTTCGCTTCCTCCCGTGGCTGGGGATTTTACTAGGGAATACCCTAGGAAAAATTGTCCAGTCAGGGAGTCTCTAAGTCCGCGTTCCTTTCTGGGGAATTCGAGTCTCTGCGGTTATTGGGAATCTTCGTCTATCGAAATTCCCTAGAATCTGACGACGACAAATTCCCTAGAAAGCCGATCATCTTTGTCTAAGCGGTTCCTTTTGTAAATATTGTAAAATTTTGTATAATTTTATTTATTTGAATAAAGACTCTTTTACCTCTTACATTTGTCTTCGAACTTTATTCTCAGATATAACCTTCCCTTCTGACCACAGGGCTGGAACCTACTTGGGCACTGTCTCGCACAGTCCTTATAAAGAAAAAATAAATAAAGATTCGTATCGTCTTTGCGTAGATTACAGACAGTTGAACAAGTTCACCATCAAGGACAGTTATCCTTTACCACTAGTAGAGGATCAGCTGGACCGGCTAGCAAATACTTGCGTTTTTACGAGTTTGGATTTAAAGGACGGTTTTCACCAAATTTCAATAACGGAAGATTCGTCTAAATACACCTCCTTCGTGACACCTGGCGGGCAATTCGAATATGTAAAAATGCCGTTCGGGCTTGCGAATGCTGCGGCTGCATTCCAGCGTTTCATTCATATAATTTTTAAGCCTTTACTGGATGCAGGGAGAGTCCTATTCTATTTGGACGATATTTTAATAGCTACAACCACGGTAGAAGAGAATCTGGAGATATTATGCGAGGTTCTAGGCGTATTAGGCAAATTTAAGTTAAAACTAAACTTTGTGAAATGTCAGATTTTAAAAAAGCAAATGGACTACCTGGGCTATATTATATCGGCCAAGGGCAATACTCCTAGCCAGACTAATGTTGAAGCGATCAAAAACTTTCCGCAACCCAAAACGGTACGACAGGTCCAAGGATTTTTAGGGATTACTAGCTATTTTAGGAAATTCGTGTTTAATTATGCCATAATTGCTTAACCCTTACACGACCTAACTCGGAAGGGTGTAGACTTTAAGTTCGGAGAAAAAGAAATGCACGCATTCGAGTCGCTTCGAGATAAATTTATTAGTACACCCATTTTATCATTCTATAATCCACATGCTTATACTGAACTTCATACAGATGCGAGTGCGCACGGATATGGTGCTATCCTACTCCAGCGGCAAAAGGATAATTCGATGCACCTAATAATGTATTTCAGCCGTTGGACCACCGAGATTGAAAGCAGATACCACTCCTACGAGTTAGAAGCCATGGCCATTGCTTACGCCATTGAATGGTTTAGAACATATTTGCAGGGCCTGCGTTTCACAATTGTAACCGATTGTAACGCAGTGAAGCTAGCCTTTAGCAAGAAAGATATCAACCCTCGTATCAGTAGATGGTATCTAGTGTTACAGAATTACGATTTTGTCCTGGAACATCGGCCGTGCGAAAGAATGAGGCATGTGGATGCGCTTAGCAGAAACATATTAGTAATTGAACCACTTTCGTTTGATCAGATATTGGTCTACAGGCAGCTGCAAGACACTAATATTCAGAAAATACATAAAGAACTAGAGTCCGGAGAAAATAGCCGATTTGAGTTACGTAATGGTATCGTGTATAAAAATCACGACCAACCGCTACTATTTTATGTTCCCGAGGCAATGATACAGAATGTAATTCGTATATACCATGATGAAGTGGGCCATGTTGGTCTTGAAAAGACAGTTAGACTAATAACACAAACGTACTGGTTTCCGGGTTTGCGTGCGCATGTGAAGGAATATATACATAATTGCATCAAGTGTCTTACTTACTCTGTCCCTGCTGGTAAACCCGAAGGCACGATGCAAGTACTTGATAAAGGAAATCGACCATTCGAAACTCTACATTGGGATCATTACGGTCCCTTAGAAAAAACAAAGAAAGGGAATAAACATATATTTCTGCTGTTTGATGCTTTCACCAAATTTGTAGTACTTTATCCTGTTCGGTCGACGGCGACAAAGCAAGTAGTCTCGTGCGTAACGTCTTATTTCTTGCATTTTGGAATATGCAAAAGAGTGGTAACCGACAGGGGAAGCTCATTCACTTCCGTAGAGCTTGATGCATTTTTATCAAGTGTCCAAGTAAATTATGTAAAAATTGCGACGGCTTCGCCCAGGAGTAACGGACAAGCAGAACGAGTAAACAGATTTTTGAGATCTGTACTAGCCAAGGAAACCGATGATAGACAATGGGATAGAGAGTTATCTCGTGTTCAATTCGTATTGAATAACACGTGCCATAGTGCGATAGACACCACTCCGAGCCTAATATTATTTGGGTGCCAACAATTCGGATTCAGCGATGATGACCTTCGAAATTACCTAGCAAATATAGATAAGTCGTTCGTCGATCGTAAAGCACTTAGAGTAAACGCGATAGAAAGTACTTTGGAAAGTCAGCTGTATAATAAAAATAACTTTTATAAGAAACACAAGAAGGCCCATATCTATAGTCCGGGAGATTATGTCATGATTCGAAACGTTGTCACCGCTCCCGGTGTTAGCCAAAAACTTTTGCCAAAATTCAAAGGTCCTTACATTGTTTGTAAGACCCTGGATAACGAGCGGTATGTCCTTAAAGATGTGGAGGGATTCCAGTTACCTTCGAGACCGTTCACGAGTATCTTTGGGCCTGATCGTATGAGACCATGGATTCAATGTGGGGAATTCGCGGAGAAAGAAAGGCCAAAGCAAAGCGACGATAATATTGCTCCTGAAGTCTAAGAGAAAGAGCACCGTTGATTATACCATTCGCTGCTATTAATGTAAATAGTTTTATATAATTTTATGTAATTAATCAAGTGACGTGTATTACTTAGTACAATTGACTGACATTCGACTTGTGACTGTCTAGTAGTATCATTTTGCCATAGTTGGATCACAATTTTAGATTTTTAGTCACGTTATGGAACGTTAAAGGGAGAGAGTCATTGAGTTTTGTAAATTTTGTAAGGCCACATTGTTCGGGACGATCAATGGTCAGGGTGACCGAAGCTGTAAAGTATAATGTAAAGTATAAAGTCTGTCAATTAATCTGCGATGGCAGCACTCTTCAAGAGTAAGGAATCACCAATATCGAAGGTGGGAGAACTATATAAAGGAGAGAAGAAGGGGATTGCTCTCATTCTCTCTTCCGGATGTAATCGACTGTAGTATGACGAAATTGGCAAGGTGGAAGAAATAAAAGATCAGTAGTGAACCACTAGATTATTTAATAAACCTATCATCACCAAGATTCGAAGTTTCTGTCTTGGTGATGTCGATCGTTTATACTTCCTACATACTATACATAAAAAGATGAAGTTACCGACTCTTTCTGCGGAAAGTAATCCATGAATGTTTAATTGAAAGAGGCTTTAATTCTTTATCATGTTTTATTACGTAGCTTAAAATGTAGTGAACATACGATTAACTGAAACAGATACATGAGCAATGATATGTAGACAATATTTGATTAATGGCATTGAAATATTATTAGTGAACAATAATGAGAAATGAAAATACGAAAAATTTTACAATCAATATTCTATAATTGTCAATTACAGAATACATTGCAATAACTTATACACTATTAAATATACAACTACATACAATACAGCAAATGACTATTTCAAGTTCGCATTAGAGATAAGAGATTTGTGATATTTTTTTATATCCATCGTTTCAAAATATACTTAATACCCGAAGCAGTGCAAGCAACGCGAGCAATATAACATTTATAGAGTGCTTGAACATTTAAATACCGCCAAATATCAGACAAACAAATGTAATTTTCATGAAGTCTATATCCTGAGTAATGTTCATCATAATATGTGTAGTTAATAACATTTCGCACCACGAGATGCAGTTTATGTGAAGCATCATTTAGTGTCGCATTAACAACAAAAAGCTCTACCTGTATTTCATTTGCAATTGCAATAACAGTATTTTTTGTAATAGTTTTACCGTTAAAGGTTACTTGCTCTACTACGGATATATGATTGTTCATGTTAACTGGTAATTTTGAAAGGAACATTATAGCATCAGGCAAATCTTCAACCTGACAAGTACGAGAGCATGGGACTTGAAAAAGTTTGTAATCAAAAGGACGTTGTTGCTGCAATCGATGATTTTGCCTTAATTGTGCCTATATTGCGAGAGTTTTGCAAATATTAACCCGACTACCTGAAACCTTAGAAGTTATTTTAAAATCTGTAGTTTTGCTCTTGCATCTTATGGTCAAAAACTGCCACAATGGTCCGAAGTGTATCATTATCAGCGGATAATGAATGAGAAAATGGTGTTTTGGTTTCATGCAACCTGGGAAGAAAGTTGTGAGAAGACCCAAATAATAGGATATTAGAGACCGCAATTAGTGATGTACAGTAATATGAACTACTGGTGCTGTAACTATATGAATGATTTGTTTTAATTTGATTATGAGTTTCCAGTGGCAGTTTCCTTCAGGTATAAATTGCCTTATTAGAATTCCCATACTGTGTATAAGACACAAGAATTCTGCTGCTGACATTTTGACGTGTTTACTGTGAGTCTAGCTCATTTTAATTTCACGGGGCTTGTTACGCAATTCATCGACTCCGTAATCTAAATTATTTATTCGATCACTCATATCATCGCAAGTAAAATATTTCGGTTCCAATATGAAATAATGTAATACAGATCCAACATCATACTCGCCCACACCTTCCAAAATATCGTGCATAGGGTCAACTCTAATAAGACCAATTGCTGATGAAGATAAATATCCCAAAACTGAAGGACTTTCTACTCCTGTTTCACGGGGTCTGTTTTGATGTACTTGTTTCTCATACATTTCTTGCGAGCGTATTTTACATGAGGATTCATCGAATATGGAATTTATTTCTATTTTGTCTATTAAACAGAAACGACATGGATGATTTCCGGAGAAACTATTTACAAAGCCAAGAAGTGTGTGGATAGCAAGATTGTCTCGAATAATCCCGGCCAATGAAAAGTATATTCTTTTTCTTTCGGAATGGGTATTAAATTCGATACCTTCGTTGCTTAAAAAAAATAATTCTTGTGCTGCTCTAGCAAAAATAGATTGCAACGGAATTACATACTGATCTTGCGACTTGTATAATGTTAACAAAAATATTTTCTCGGTTTTTGATAGAAGCTGAGGTGGTAAGCATGGAAGTACAACATAAACGGCACCAACTTTCCCAACGCCCCTCTGAGTTCCAAACGGATTATTATTTTCGAAATCGCCTTGGTACAGCAGCAATGGTAGTACAAATTTATCGTTAAATGACAATTTCTTTGATCTCCAAAGCTCTCCTTGCACGACATTAAAAAGAAATGATTCATATATCTATATATTAGCTAGATAAAATATAATACTTTGAATAATATTAGGTAACTCGAAAAATTGTTTGAAAACAAAAAGCAAGGGGATAAACTGTACAGTAGCTATTTTTTCTACTGATATTGGTAACGAGCAAGATGGTGCAAATGTAGTTAAGCCGCGAACTTCTATTTCTTGTGGACTAATGTACGTTCCCATCGGCTTAAAGTATTCGAAACTTTGATGCTCATTCCGGAAATCAAAAAAAGGCATTTGCAATAACATTATCATAGATTTATATACATCTAAATTGTTTTCAGATTTACCAAGAACCTTTAACCTATCGATCATTTGTGCCTATAGAATTGAAATAAATCGTTGTAGCAAAAAATCTTCAAAACGTGTCAAAATATCATGCACATGTTTTCATGGAAGATCCGTGAAATTATATAGTTCACCAACCAAGTATCCTGCTTGCGACCGCAATGACTCAGCAAACGTTTTTGGATCCATTATTCGAGTAAAGCTTAAATTCGTATTTCATAAATTTCAAATTTGACAAATGAATGATTATTCCGGTATTAAAATTTCACCGGCTTTTCTTTATTATGTTTACCTATTTACATAATAAAGAATATCGCAATTGAAGTCAATTTTATGAAATTAGACGCTAATCCTGACTAAATAACACTATTAAAATTTTACCTCGGAACGATTTTCAATGAAACTCATTATTTTGTTTATAAGCGTTGAGACTTTCTCGCCGCGTATAACAATTTTCATTAATACTCTTTGCAACAACAGCCAATGGGATTTCGTTTCGTCGGGATACGTCAAATTAAATACAAAAGATACTTTGAAGGCTAACTCCAAAGCATCTACAATGGAAGACACTTCGTACCAAACAAACCCAAAGCAGCAGAAAAAACTTTCAGGTTCCGTAAGAGGACCAATAATTAATATCAGTGGGGTTGTATTTGAATCTTCCAATGCACGTTCTTTAGCTTTCGTAGCAAAGTACTCTTCAGCATGGTTTCTTTTCTGTGAAAATTAATTGAGATTAAACTTTTACCTTATCCCTATCTTGAATAATACGTTTGTTGTACTTACGTTGAAATGGAGGATAAACGGTTCACGTATTTTCTTCTTGGCTACTTTCTCTTCTTCAGTTTCTACTTTTCGTCGTTTGTTCGACGGTATTGTACCCCTTTGAACTCCAGGTCTCAAATTTACGGCTTTTATAGCGTTAGACATCAACATGAAAATGGGACAATCTTTTTGTTCTGTAACGGGAACAAAAGAAAACACTAATAACTTCCATAAGTATAATACATGTTTGTTTCCAAAATACCTCCGGACGACAGCGTTAAATCGTGATAATAATTATCGGCATCTTCACCATAATTATTTTTCATCCGAAGAAATGCCTCAAAACTGGAGCGAAAATTTGCCCATGCTTCTTTGTACGAGCTTTTAATATTAGGAAATTTTAAATGAAAATCATAATCAATCTGGAAATGATTAAAAATGATCTTCTTGATCTTGTCAAAATAATGATAATAGATACCAAAGATCTAGAAATGAACATACGAGCTCTAATGCATGATTTTCGGTAAGACATGGATATTCTTGAAAAAGCTTAGTTGAATTCCAATATTCATTTTTCAACAAAGCTTGACGTGCAGTAAAAGTTGCTTTGCACGCTTCTTTAACATCAGGCCAAGGTTCAGTTTTCTGACGTAGAAAAGTTAATTTCTCTTCATTTGTAGCACCTATTAACCAGTTTCTTCTTAAATGTGTCTTATATACGCAATAATGAATATAATTCATTATGTTATAACATCCCGATTATAGACTACATTAGTGGCGTTTGATAAAAAAGTGCTTATACTTGGTTTACTATCACCGTTGGGAGCGTCTTGTTGTGGGTTTGTAGCAGCGTTGCCAAGTCCGCCATTTTGAATTACACTACGCTGCATAGTAAGTGGCGAGAACAAAATATACTACTCTACGTGGTATAGCAAGTGTCTAGACTACAAACTGTAGTTTCAACTGGAAGTATACCTAAGATGCGTTCGAGAATGAATGACTAAATATGATTGATCAATTTGGAAGGACGTTGACCAATCATGAAAAGTCACTTGCAAATTAAAAGATTTCGATTACCGTACCTGCAAAACTGATGATTTGTGCCGAAAATCGTATGCCAATTAACTGAGTACACATAAAATCATATTATAAATTACTTAGGATGAAGAGTAATGTCTTTTATGGAAGTTTCAATCGAGAAAAATTTATCTTTGCTAAGACTTTGATAAGCTGGAATTCCATTTTAACAGGATCGGTCTTTGGCATCTTGGCTAGCTTCGTTGGCTGTATTAGTTGCTATTTTCGTCATTAATATGATGATGCATATAACAGAAACTTAATAAAATAATAATATGATGTATAGTTTTTCAAAGTTTAGGAAGTAACATAAGCTCTCATTTAAAAATTATTCAACCGATCTTGAATAAATTTTCAACAGTGCTTCATAATATTAATAATTTTTGTATGAAATCTAGCTATTTATTTTTATATATTTATAAATAAAAGATTATTTTTATGCAATGAAAATGAGATGAAGAAAAACATTGTAAGAATAAACATTATTTATTTAAAAGCATATAACTTTTTTACAAATTTAAAGAATTTTCAAATATCGAAGATTCAAATAAAAACTATAGATTAAGTTACAAATTTATATATTCTTTTTAAATTTAAGATAATAATTGAAATATCAGTAAATTACGCAATTTTGAGAAACGGGCGTTACATCAGCATAAAGTATTCTGAATCTTCATCGGAAACACCTTCATTTTCATTATCTGTATTTGATGTATTAAAATTGTACATGCTTTGATTGCAATGATCTATCATATCTGCGGATGGTTCAAATAATTTACAAGTACCACTATTCTTAACACATTCCCACGCAGTCAAATTATTTTTTAATGTAGTTGTCTTCATTTTGTTCCTGTTTTTCGTTTTCGTTAAATTAACTTTACTAAAAAGTCATTCGCAATCAGCGTTTGAATGAGGTAAGCAAAGCAAGTTTAAAACAAATTGAGATAAATTCGTGTACTTTTGTAGGTCCATAATATCATCATAATTTAATAATTTAACCCAAAAAACATCTATTAACTTTTCATTTGTAATGTCGAGTGGTAGCTGTGCGAAAGATAGTAGACGCCATTCATCATCTACTGATTGCCTGGTGAAACAGGAAGAATCTAAATTACGAGGAAACATTTCAAAAATAGAAGTTAATGTTGGTACCGTTACATGAAATTGGGGATCAATAGATTTGTGAGGAATAAAACATTCCAAATCTCTCAAACGTAAATCATTAAAATCAAAACGTTTTTATAACTCTTTGCTTGCTTCTTTCAAAAAATTAAACGTATTCAGACGAAAATTCTGTACATGTTCCGCTTGTTGTATTATCTCGGGTTTCTGCAATTCGGTATTTACCTTTAAACCTAAATAAATTTCATTTCTTGGTAGAAAATGAAGCTCGTTATCAGGATCTATGTCCTTCACATTCGTGCTGAGAACATAGCTATTGTCCATATAACAAATTAGAATATCTTTAAATAATGCTGCTGCTTGATTGTAAAGTAATGGAATAATAACTTTTTCAGACTGAAATAGTCAATTAATTTTTGTAAATTTTGGTAATACCCATTTTAAGAACAAATAATAATATTTCACGAATGGATGAGTTATGGATGAGTAAATTATCTCTGCTGCTGGTAAATGCTGTTCTTCCCACAACTGTGTGAGATACATTTGAAGAGGCTCCCATTCCTCTAAAATTCGATCTACAACTGCTTTTAATGAAAGCCATCGCGTTTGATCACTATATAACATTTTATGCACTTCAGCATCCAACAAAACGTGAAATTCCTTAAATTGGTGTTGCCGCTTACTACTAAGTTTAAAAAAATTATAAATATTGCGCCCTAAATCTTCACATTTACGTGGTAATGTTTTACAAGCATAATTCGCACATAAATGTGCAGTATGACATATGCACTTCAAAATAGTAATATTAGGACAATCATTTCTAAATCTAGACGCTACTGAATTATGTGAACCCATCATACTATTGCATCCGTCTCAATCAAATCCGGTTATATTTTCTAAAGGAATGTTGCAAACAGTGAATGAATTAATAATATTGTTATATAAATTTTCTGCTGTTTCATTGCTATCTTCATCTCTATAAATTTCAATTAAATCCCATAAGGCGCAACGAATACGTTGTATTTCTGCATCGAAAAATCTAACAATAATGCAAATTACTTTAACATTGGAGACGTCTGTACTTTCGTCTGTCATTATACTGAATTTGCGTTTTTGTAAAGTAATACATAATTTATTATTATACGAAGATGCTATTACACCTGTCATCGCGGTTAATTTTGTTCTTCCCAAACGTAACATTTTGCAAACATCTACATCCTGAAAACAATGTTTTAATAGAGGTATTAGATGATCTACTATACGATACGCTATGTTATGTTCTGCAAAGAATCCTGTCAAAATTAATTCAATTCTTGTTACTTTTTTTTGAATTTCTAAAGCAGTTTCCACGGTGTCCAAACTATTTGTGCTACTTGTACGCCTCATCAAATCCAAATGTTTCTTACTTCGAGCGTGTTTTCGTAATGTATAATAGTGCGCCGAAATGGAAGATTCGCACATAGAGCATAATGCTTTCTTGTTGGAAGCGTGAGGCTGAAGCCAATCTTTCAAAGCAGGATCCGTTTCCCAAATCTTTCAATACGTTTGACCCCTGCTTTCAGACAGGGCATTTACTGAAAATTCTTGCTCAGCTTCCATTATCAAAATCCTTTAAAGAAATATCAACGAAATTGTTACAAATTTAAAAATTAAAGAATGTTAGTAGAAGCGACGAAAAGAGATTTTATGTAACAAACTTACCCCTATTTTTCTGATATATGCTTCAAATGTATTTCACAGATGTTATTGATAATCCACTAATCGAACACTTATTTAATTCGAACAAAGGACGGTTTTACGATACTTTGCTTTACCGCTACAGCTCGTTTTAATCTGGGGATTAAACCATAAACCGTATTTCTTTGGATTACAAAGAGATTTTTATTATTGATGATTTGTATATTCGAGATACCGTCTGTGTCACTAAACGTAATTGGAATGAAGATGGTAGTTGAATGATGTAGTTTAATTTAAAGCTTATATTTTGCTTAATTTATCACTTTTACTATTTTTAAAAATGTTTTCACACAATTACACTAAACTTCACCAAAGAAATCAGTAAATGAAGAAATTAATTTAAAATAATTATCGATTTTCGCTGATACGCTTAGAGCAAAAACTTAAAAAACAAGATCAAAGACGAAACAGACAAAAAGACATTGCCTAAGGGCTAACGAGGGCTTTTAATGAATTATCCCTCCTTGAGAAGAAAATGAAGGGGTCCATCGTCCACCCTGTGGACCAATCAGATCTTCAGTTTAGCGAATGTTGTTCCTTTGCTGAGGAAATTTTTGGTACACCGAGTAGGGAAGGCTAAGGATATTTTTTCTGGACGGGAAGTACTTCTTTTACGTCACAGGAAGATTTTTCCCAAAAACAAAGTTGGCAATAGCAGGATGTTTGCATCGCAGGATGGGTTTTCGTAGATAGTCATAAAAAAAGAGAAACTCCCGGGTGGCATATTTGCACCGCAGATGGATTTCCCCGTATGTAAAAAAAGATGTCTGAAAAGGGTAAATTGTATAGACAGTTCTTGGTTTATTGCTCTATAAGCGATAATTCAGGTAGAGAAGGTATAGGGATGCTCTCTTTGCAACCAGGATAGGAATGTTTACTCCAATGTATATTCTATTTAAAATCTATGTTTTAATATAGTTATATCAATAAGTTAAGTTCAATGTCTATCTGATATTCAAATATCATTGCTTTTTTTTTTATTTCGTCTAGCTCATATATGGTGATACTGGAGAGTGAGGTAGCATGTAACATTCCACACTTTTCGTTATTCCTGTATATATAGATACTTTATTTAAAGAAGTATGACTATTATTAAGGTGGAAGAGTAATTTTCAAATTGTTTGTTAACAATTTTTTATTGTAAAAAGATTCTTTAACATGTGAAGAATATATTCCCAAAGTTTCAAGTGAAAAAAAATAATTTAAGAATCTTTACAAATCTATCGAAGCTATACTCTCAAAACGCGTATATGAGATGAAATAAGAAAACGAGTTCGCAGTTTTGTCTTATGCCTTGTTTGGCCTAATAAGCTTTATACATAATTTGCTATTTGAATATTATTCAATACATATATGTACATGTACGGCAAACAGATTAAACTTTGATAAGGATGAAATTCATAAAAGTGTTAGTAAACAGAACTTTTAAGTCCAAAAACTTTAAACGCGTTTTTCTCAAAACGTTTGATTTTTCGCGTCGTGAAACGCAAATAAAAAATTATTTGTCTAATTTACTGGAAATTTTGCAAATACATTTTTTAACTTATTGGCCTCAGCAATAAGCAAAGTATACCTCAAACTTCATTAAAAAAACCATTATAAATAAATTTTTTCTCCCTTTGTTTATAAAAAAAAACGACATTTCTGTTCAAAACAACCTCAAATTTTAATTTTTAGACTTTTTTTTGTTAAATTTCACTATATTGTTATGGGTTTACACTGCGATAAGCAAATTCAATCACATTGGTACAACTAAATTTATTCTGTCCTCGTAGAGTTATTTTACAATGTTGAATAGTATAAAATAAATTGATAGGAAACAGGTAGTGACCTCTCCCTTGACCTTTTTATCTAGGTCCTTCTCGAGGTCCTTGAGCTGGCCGCTGAGGGTATTATCTGTTCGTTGAGTTTACTTAGTATAGTGAATCGAGGTATCTTGTTGGTGTCCGCTGCATTTATGCTGTTTTTGGGATCAATTGTATTAAGAGAAAATTTATGGCTTGGAATATAATTCCATCACTTGCTTATTTTATAGGTTTGTACGGTTTCCAACATAAAATCAGTAGCTGTTAACAAACAATTATTATGTAAATAAATCGTTCCGGAGCCCACTAATTCTATGCTGAACTTAGGTTTGTTTTTACAAATTACTTCTAGAATTTCTTTATGCGGAGTTGTAAATATCCATAACGATAGATTATTCATTGGCATCAGCATTGGGTGAATCAGCAACTTTTAATTTTAATATTAATTAACATGCACTTTACGGCGAATCAATCAATATTTTACTCTTCTTGTAATAAAAGTTCTTTAAAAAACAACGTTTTACAGGAGTATCACCCCTTAATAATAATTTACAGGAAAAAGAAATCAGTTGACATTTACATAAATTTATAATCTCCACAACGATCATTTTCACATAAATAAAGACATTTAATTTCAATAAAATTCATATAAACAAGAAAAACAACTATTTATTATACAAGAGTAATAAATTTTCATACTTTTTAAAATTCTTAAAAATTATAAAAAGGATAAACTTTTTACAACATTATTATAAGGGATCATTCATCCTCGGGATAAAATAAAAGAATAAAATTATTTATTTAATAATGACCAACACGACATTTAAAAATTTATTTAATTTTCAATTTACTAGGTAATTATATATGCATATAAATGCATTATCAGAACAATTTTCACTTCAATATTCTTTACAAAGTTCAATAATAACAAACAATTCTAGATAAACTGTCAAAATACACGAGGAAGATAGAAGTATTACGAAGTATTGTTCGTAAGACTATTACTACACTATAGAAAACTAATATACTAACAGAAATTGTAGTGTCGTACTACACATCTTATAGCGTAGTATCCGAAATACTGCACAACCTATAGCGTAGTATCTCAAATGCTACATATCTTATAGCGTAGTATCCCAAAGGCTACACATCTTATAGCGTAGTGTCCTTTCGGACACTACGCTATAGGATATGGACACTACGTAGTGTAATTACACTACACTTGGCAACGCTGGTTTGTAGGGAAAACGAGAATCCCATATTTAATTAATTTTTTCCGAAAATAATCTGTACGAGCAACAAAGGCCATAGGGACATAAGAATAGTGAATCGGCCGCTGAGTTGCATTTACTTCATAATTGGTGAATACTGAGGTACTATAGAGATACCAATTCATTCCCAATTTCAAGTCGATATCGTAACTCATTTTCCAATTATTACACTAAAAGGAAAATTAAAAAAAAAATTTATTACCAAACGGCTGCATCGATTAAGCTGAAAATTTAATATGTTTTTAATACCTATAAAGACTATATTCGTGTAAAATTTCAACATTCTATGACAAAGTTATCATAGCTAAATCGAATATTTTTTCTATTTTTTTATTTTTTTATTTTTTTTTTAATGTTAACGACTGAGTACAATTAAGCAAATACGTTTTTTAGATATCTAATATGACTCTATAAAAAATAATTTTTTGTTAGATTTTTCCGAATTATACGCCATATTAAAAAATTAGAGAAAAAAATTATTAATTAAAATTATTACTTTAATTATCCCATTTCTAAAATAGGTTGACTTTGCAATGGTGAGCTGTATATGTGTTACGCATACAGGGCATACAAGTACAAAAGCGAAGATTAAAGTACAGCGAACAATTGTGGCGTTAAATAGCGCTTTTGTGAACGCACCTCTTATTATTCATAATCTGGATTCAGATTAGTGAGTCTAGGGAGTTTTCAGCTATCATCATCGATGGTTGCATCACTGAGTTCCAATCAAACCAAACAATAATCAATTCTATAATTAATTGTAAACAATTTTAATCTAAAGCAATCTTGAGTGTAGAATTATAAAATAACAATCAGAAAGTTTTACAGCGAATAAAGTTAAACGAGTTTTTCAGATAACATGTCTAGTAAAACATGTAATAATATATGCTTGGTTTGCTTTAAATATATTAAAAGAGTTTCTGGAACACCTAAATATATATTGACAAGCGAAGATGCTATTGAGATTTCGACGATTTTTCAACGAGATGTTACTATTGGTGATGTCTTATGTGGAAAGTGCCGATTGACAAAATATAAAAAATTGAAAATCTGAACCAGAAGCTACAACATCAGATAATACTGTTAGTGAAATATTATATAAAGCTGATTGCAGTTTATCCGACTTAACGCTAACACAGTCATCCTCCCAATCGTCAAATTTTGAAGACCCGACTTATACAGTTACCTTTTTGAATGATGTTGAATATATTGAAGTGCCACTTAAGAAAACAATTTCAACCCACAAATATTGCTGCATTTGTTACACTACTAATAAGAATTAAGTTGTTGTTCCTTTACATGCCCGAATGCAGTCATTCACCAAAAGAAGAATTTTTATTCCAATTGGATACAGATGCTGTTCGGATCATATTATTAATAAGAAGTTTTATTATGAGGATCTGAATCATCTTAAAGTGTATTCTCATTGGACCACTTTAGAAGCTACAGAATTGAGTAAAATAATGGGAAACATAGCCGTTCAGTGTAACGCTACATTATTAGATAAGGTAGATAATTATCAATTATCTAATGAAAAACTATATGTGTTTACTGGCTTAAATTGGGAAAATATAATTGAAATACGTGATCTATTGACATCGATGAGAAACAGATATACGTAGCATTACTCAGGCACTTATTGTATTTCTCTTTAAGCTTCGTACTGGAAATTCAAACAAGTTAATCGCATCAATTTTAGAATTAGATGAAGAACAATTGGTGGCAACATATTCTGAACAAGTAATAAAATCTTTTGAAAAGGATATACTTCCGCTTTACTTTGGTTTTAATAAGGCATGTAGGGATGATCTTGTTAAAAATCATACAACAGCAATCGTTAAAAATCTTCATGATACAAGTAATGACAAATTATTTGTTATTTGTGATGGAACATATGCACGTCACCAAAAACGTTCCAATAAGCAATACCAGAGAAAATCTTACTCTGTGCAAAAAGGTGTATCATTGTGCAAGCCATTTACAATTTGCACAACCGATGGATATATAATTAATATGCTCGGACCATATTACGCAAATCAAAATGATGCCACTATTATGAAAGAAGTCATAGATAATTCTAATGGTTTGAGTTTGTTATTAAAACCAGGAGATGTTTTTGTTGTCGACCGTGGATTTCGTGATGTTAAATAATATTTAGAAGAAAAGGGGTATCAAGTGTTAATGCCATCATTCAAAAGAAAACGAAATCAATTAACTACTGCTGAGTCAAATAGTTCAAGATTTGTTACGAAAATCCGATGGACTGTAGAATCCATACATGGAATGTTAAAACAAAAATACCGCTTACTTGATCAAAAGTTTGATAATAAAATGCTCCCGAGAATTAGCAGTTTATATAAAATAGCTTCATTTCTCCACAATAAATATAACAAACGTCTTAATTCTGATGTAGAATATTTGGATGAAATTGTAGAATCAATGAAGTCACGTAATGTTGCTGAAAATACATTATTTGAAGAAGTAAAACGAAACGGTTGGCAGCGTAAAAAATTATGTTTTAAAACAATTTCATCATCTGATTTATTAGATTTTCCAGAAATCAATGGAAAAGATTTGATAATTTCATTCAGTGCTACCTATCAATATAAACAAGCAATTTCGTATTTAGCAGAAATGATGGATGACTCTAATAATATTACTATTCAATTTGTTAAAGATAAAAGTAATATTTTAAAAGCTCTTGTACAATCCCGACACATGAGTAGAAAAATATATAGATGTTTCATAGAATACAATCCAAATAGTATTGGCTGTTATGGAGTTAAACGATATTGCTGCGAATGTGCAAATGGGCTACGAACAGTTGGGTGCTGTTCACATATTGCAGCAATTATTTATTATTTGGCATATGGACGATGCTTATCAAATATTCCAAGACCAGCTGAAGTGCTAAATGACTTATTTAATAAAGACCATGTTGATGTTATTATTGACCAAGACAGTGATGAGGATTAATAATGATAATATAGTTAAATGCTACAAATAGAGTTTAATATTTTTTATTAAAATAAATTAAGGAACAAATTATTATATTTATATCTTTATTCGTGAATAAATATATTAATAACAATCATAATTTTAACAAGAATTATCTTTTTTTCCCTTTAATCATGATCAGAAAATAATTGGAAGAAACATTATTGCCGTTTGAAGTAGAAAATTATTTAAGCATTAACAATCATTATAGAATAGTATTAATTACTTGATTTTAAACTTTATTTTCGAAATGGGATGATTGCAGTAATAATTTTAATTAATTTTTTTTTCTAATTTTTCAATATGGCGTACAATTCAGAAAAATCTAAAAAAAAATTATTTTTTATAGAGTCATATTAGATATCTAAAAAACGTATTTGCTTAATTGTACTCAGTCGTTAACATTAAAAAAAAATAAAAAAATAGAAAAAATATTCGATTTAGCGATGATAACTTTGGCATAGAATGTTGAAATTTTACAAGAATATAGTCTTTATAGGTATTAAAAACATTAAAATTTCAGCTTAATCGATCCAGCCGTTTGGTAATAAAAATTAAAAAAAAAAAATTTCTTTTAGTGTAATAATTGGAAAATGAGTTACGATATCGACTTGAAATTGGGAATGAATTGGTATCTCTATAGTACCTCAGTATCCACCAATTATGAAGTAAATACAACTCAGGGGCCGATTCACTATTCTTATGCCCCTATGGCCTTTCCCTGATGGAGAGATTTTTATTCTTCGTTCACATTGCCCAGTTGTGTAATAAATTTCGCTTCTACAGTTAAAAGTTTCAGCAAATTCTTTGGAAATATTTCGTAAAACCTGTGATGGGACCCTGAGAGAGAATACACAAACGATTTAATTAATGAATAATTCTAGTTGTGAGGCAATTTATTTGGTTTAATGACTCCAATGGTGAAAGAAGTATCGATATCACAGTCAAATATATGTTATTTTATGCAAACGTTTCATTTGACATTTTTGCAACAATTTTCACAGCCGGAATAATACAACAATGATATTATCAACGGAGAACCATAAAAAAATTTGGTTCAATACAATTACAATAAAATAAAATATAATTGACTAAGATAATGATAATTTCTATAACATTTGAACTAATGTATAAATTAAGAAAGCTGAAGAGAGAGCGAGAAGTATTTTTATACAATAAATGGTATAATACGAAATACAATCAGTGGTGTAGTACTGTTGATGAGAATAAAGGAAAGCCATAAATAAATCATAAAATAAAGATTACTCTAGTTTTTTTAAAGGATTTTGTAGAGAAACGTTTTCACGTTTAAAAATAATGTCTAATTCTCGATTTATAATCAGCCGCACTAATGTCACCATCATGTTATCGGGTAAATTTTTGAACTTTTCGTAATGAAAAAGAAGTATTTTTCCCTCTGAACTTGAGCTTAAGAATGAATTGATGCTTTTGCGATCGCGAGAAAGCATAGTCGAGTGGATATTGTTACTCTTCTGGCATTTCGAACAAATGATATTGAAAGTGTCTTGGCGTGCTAATTGCATATTTTCATTTGATTCGTTTTGTTCTGATGGGAATACAATGACATCGTGCGTTTGGAACAAAGCAGAACTTGGAAACTGGGGAAATGCATTTAAATCTTCAGTGGACGTCGCTGCAAACACAAGCAAATATCCAAATATTGAATATTGATAAGATACAATAAACTGTGCGAAAAAAAAATAGGCATAATTAAAAACATGAACATAACCGGACAAAGAAATGTTAGGTTATGAGGGAAAAATCAACAAGGGGATGAGAAATAATATACAACACGTTGCATTATAATAATATAGACTTACTTACCTATATATACTAACGATTTCCGAAGCACTATTGCTCCACATTTGATTACTTATTACTACTATAAAGAAAGAATATCACAGTACGCGCAGTAATCGCCGTGGTACTAACTTCAAAGTTTACTGGAAGGACCATAATAGTTAAGGTTGGCAAGGTTACGGTGATAAAACAGTACACGTTACCGCTAGAACAGTAGCAGTTCCTGTCCTCACTGTCTAATACGGTTTAACGCATATTTTAGTTATTCTTGTAATTATTCCAGGGAGAATAGCGGTCATTATGGTATTTAATTCTCCGTGTATGAAAGATTAGAGTCACGGGAAAGCCGGGAAAAGTAAGAAAAGTGCTTCGGGCGAATAGTAGGCCATTCGGGTGGCCCATGGTGGGCCTGGTGTCCAAGAATTAATAAGAGAAATGGAATTAAAATAAACCGAATAAGCCGCAAAGCACCAAGTAGCAGCACCGTTGAAGAGAATATTAGTAAATTTCGCGACACGATGGCCTAATGTAAAAATTTCCCGTACGGCTGTCGGAAGAGGCCCTGGCAATAAAAGCCAGTGTACGTAATGCATTTGTCAGCTTTGTATAGTAAGCACAAATCTAGTAGAAAATAGTAATCCCATAAAAAACAAGCTTCGCATGTAAAAAAAGGCGGCAAATACATTAATCGTCTAGCATAACTAATATAATAAAATGAAATATTCGAATTAAAAAAATGGGTAAGATCCAAATGTTAGGTAAGTATATATTTTTACTGTAACAAAAGTAAAAATTGAGAAAAAATAATAGTATCACAACAAAGTTAAATGCCGGGCCCATAATGTTCAAACCTAAGTCGCTATCTTACAATACAAGTGTTGCTTCTCGTCATTTCAAAATGTGACTATCAATTGCTATTACATACAACGAGCCCGGCAAGTAACTTGGTTGTGTTACTATTATTATTTCAAAATTTTAACTTTTGCTACAGTAAAAATATACCCCCCAAAAAACAGTTTCGTGTAAAAAGAAGGCGGCAAGTAATTTTGCCCTTTCTCTCCAAAAATAGAAATTCCAACAAGAAAAATTATTACAGAGAATAAATAGCAAACAAAAATACCGGCAACAAACAAAGTATGGAGATCATTTACATTAGACAAGTCATTATAATTGGTCCCAATAAAAGTAACAACAAACAAAGATATTATAGAAAATAAATCTCAATCGAAAATAACGGTAACACAAAGGATTAAAATTACTTATAAATTCAACAAGTAATTAAGCGGTAACATAAAGCACTGAGATCGCATAATTTAGGCAACTAAAAGAAGTGAGTGAATAATTAATAATTATATAATTTTTGTATACATACTACTTGCCGGGACGGGCCAAAAAGTGTAGAGTAGTAGATATTCCAAAATGCAACCGTAACGAAGTTTTAAATAAACTTTACACTATTTGGCCCCTCCTAGCAAGTAGTATGTATACAAAAATTATATAATAATGAATTATTCATTCACTTTTTTTAGTTGCCTAAATTATACGATCTCAGTGTGTTCGAGATCGGGGGGAGCGGAAAATGTTGAGAAATAGATTCCGCATTTTTCCGCTATATCTCCCTTTCTCTCTTGCGCTCACAGTAAACGGCTAGACCGACAGCGTCTAGCCGCTCTATCTGTCTTTGTCTTTCCGCGGCGCGCTTGCGCGTATTCTAGGCCTGGCGCGTCGCGGCCGCGACGCGACACTACTTGCGCGCTTGGCCACTAGGTGGCCAACGCCCGCAGCAGCTCTCTCGCTGGCAAGATTAGTGTCGCGTAATTACTTAGATGGGTCCTTGATAAGGACCCATCGCACCCCAAACTAGCTCGACCGCTGTTTAGCAGTAGCAACAGCAGCAGTTTTTTGACGCCTCTACGGCAGCGCCTCCACCGGCCATCTAACCAGCGCCTCCACTGGCGAACTCTTCTGGTGAATCACTTTGGTAAGTATCACCAACCACCCACCGCCTACCAAGAGAGGACTTCCCTTCTGCGGCAATCACCTCCCTCCTAAGGGAGATTTCTCCGGGGACTTCCAGGGAGGAATTAAACCCTCTCCTTCCCCTCCATACTGCCTCCGAGGACTACCTTGGACCCAGTGTTCCGACCCTCAATCCAGTGCTGGGATTCTGTAACTTCCCAGCGATGATTGTCGGAATCGCTAACTACCGATAGTTGTCGCTTGCAGTAACGAAAAGAGCGATTCTGTAACTTCCGTCTATATGCATTCAGTAACTAGTTATCGACAACTTTCGGTAATTGAATCGAGTTACCGAGAGATATCGCTAAGAGCGATTCTGTAACACAAAGTTTTCGATAATTGGTGTTAAAAATGGCGGTCGCTACCGAATTCTATCGTTAACTTAACGACGACCGTGATAGGCGTCGGTAGATGTTTACCGAGAAAGTAAATATAATAAATGTCACAAATATTTCTTAAATTAATATTTAGAAATCACAATAAAGTACTTACAATAAATTTTCTTTATAAATTAAGGCTTACAGTAAAAATCGTAGGAAATAAAATTTAATATTTTTCCAATTTTTATATTTAAAAATAAATATATATATATATATATGCAGAGGTTTTCTCTAAAATATAGAATTAATTGTATTATTTAACTATAGCACACAGGCACTAACTGTACATTGTCTAACTCAAAAAAATGTTAAAACATTAATTTTTACTACTTATTTTAATTAAAATATACTTACGTTTTAATACTTCTTTTAAATAAAATATGATAATTTTGCTATAGTAAGAATTGCTATAGTCAAAAATGATATAGTCAAGTAACACAAAAATTCCTATTTCGGTTGGTATTAATACACCAATATTACCAGCTTCCCTAGAACCTTAACGAATTTTATCGTTATCGTACAAATATGAGTTGCACCGACTATTGTCGTAAAGCTAAAGTTACAGAATCGCTCATTCGTTAGCGCAAGCGATAACTGTCGGTAGTTAGCGATACCGACAGCTGTCGTTAAGGGGTTTGACCCACTTGAGGCCAAAAACACTCACAATATAATAGTTGATGTGGTATATATTATTTATTACGAGCATTGTGAGTTTTTGGTGGAATGCGTGCAAGGAAAAGCAAAGGTTTATAAACGTTATTCGTCGGATAAATTTTATATTAGTACCGTTGAACCTCTAGCGACATCTATCTCGGTCGTTGTTAAGTTATAACGATATTTTTAGTTTTCCTTTCAATAAAAAACTCAGTGAAATATCAATTCTCAGCTAAATGATTCGGTTTAGTACAATTTATATTAACTTCAATTGTTCGTAACTCCGTCGCTTAACTAAGATTGTACTAAGAGTTTTCTTAAAAAGGAAAGGTACGTTTATTCGGTAGGATTCGGTAGGTTACCGACAGTACCGACATTACAAGCGACAATCATCGCTGACTCTGAGTTACAGAATCGCACTTAGCGATTTCTGTCGGTAACTGGACTTAACGATACCGAAAGTTGTCGCTATGAGTTACAGAATCCCACTACAGGGCTCTCGAAAGAGTCAGGTAGTGAAAGGGGTAGACTCACCCTAGGTGTTGGGGTGGCTCGGAGCCACTAGAGCTCTTGGAGAAGGCGGCTGAAGGGTAAGCGGACTTCCCCTTTCCTAAAACCACTTCTCCACATCCGCTTCCTCCCGAGGCTGGGGATTTTACTGGGGAGTACCCCAGGGAAAATTGTCCAGCCCAGGAGTTTTTAAGTTCGCGTTCCTTCCTGTGGAATTTTAGTCTCTAGGGTTCTTGGGAATCTTCGTCAACCGAAATTCCCTAGAATTTGACGACAACAAATTCCCTAGGAAGTCTACAATTAAGTATAGCGGTTTTTTTGTATATATTTTTGTAAATTTTGTTATTTATTGAATAAATCTCCTTTTGCCAGTTAAACTGTGTTTTTACAACTTTATTTCAAGAACAAAAAGCCTTCCCTTCTGACCACATGTTCGGAGCCGACTTGGGACATTGTTTCGCACACAGTGCTTTATGTTACCTCTTGATTACTTGTTGAATTTCTAAGTGATTTCAATCCTTTGTGTTGCCGGTATTTTTGATTGAGATTTATTTTCAATAATATCTTTGTTTGTTGTTACTTTTATTGGGACCAATTATAATTACTTGTCTAATCTAAATGATCTCAATACTTTATTTGTTGTCGGTATTTTTGTTTGCTATTTTTTATCTGTAATAAGTTTTCTTGTTGGAATTACTAATATTGGAGAGAAAGGACAAGATTACTTGCCGCCTTCATTTTACACAAAAGTTTCTTTAGGGGGGATATCTGGACTTTTTGTAATATTTCGCGAAGTCGTCTTAGGATTATATATTTTTGATGAAAATGAAAGAAAACTTAGTAAACTCATATTGATAGTATGTGTATTCGATTTATTGAATTTCATTGAACGGGAATATATATTAAAATATATAAATAATCACATTTCGTAAGAATAATTAAATTTATTTTACAATAATAAATGAGAAAAAGTATAACATTTAAGTAAATATTTTTAACATTTAAAAGTAAATAAAACAAAGAAAGAAATTTATAAAATCGTAATGAATATTTTTTTTAGGAAAAATACAATATTTTTATGAAAAAAATATTCGTTACATGATTTTAATTTAAATGGCGCTCTACCCAGTAAAAAACTATTTGAAATGATAGCATCTTATTGTGGAATTGATATCATTTTCAAATAATTTACTTAATGCGAAAATTGCAGCCGAATGCGCAATAATTGCAGCCATTATTTAGTGAAATGGCTTTTTGAACGCAGAGCCGTGGTGCTAATATTATTGAACATGTTATTACAAGTAAGATGTTTTGACCCATAATAACAACTTTAATCATTTATAAAAGCAGCCGTTAGAAATAAGAATGACGTAATATTGAATGAATTCAATTTCCTCAAAGAATATGATATACGCACCTTTTTATTTCTTGACCATGTTTTCTGTTGAACGATATGATCGTTCGTATATATACATGATTTATCCTTACGTATCATAGACGTATAATGACCAGTTGTAGCATCCTTGCCATCATGGAAAATCGCACAATTTGCTTGATAAATTTTATCACCAATTTCTAATTTCTCAGTAGGTATACCTTTAATATTCCAGTTTCTAAGAACATTCCAATCTTTAACGTTTTCCATTTTCTGTTTTGGTATTAAATAATGATCATTTAACAATCAGAACTTTGTTGGTAACTGTACGAGCAATTTTTTGCTGAAGCTCTAAAGATCTCATGCAATTAGTGCACAAAGAATTCTATAGTTTTTTCCACTTAGAGAAGTTGCTCTGAATTTTTTCTTTCATGTGCTCCAAGAATTATTTTTGTATAATTTTTTGGGAATTAACAAACTCTTCATACCATCAAAGAGCGTAAGTAATAAAATATTATTACAAGACTGGGTAATATTTGTATGACCACATGAAGCACTACATTTGACCGTTTTTGTTAGATAATTTTGCACAACGCGATTCAAGCAGCTTAATTTATCACACAGAGCAGTGATAAAATCACTAGCATCATACTGCCGCTTTCCAACAAATTGGTTTTCAGCATATTGTCTAATATCAATATTCTCTAAAGTTTTATCAATAGTTTCTGTAGACAAAAATAAACGATTTTAAAACATTGTCTGCTTCAATACGAAATAGTACACTTCTAATTTAATAACAATTTACAATGAATTATATGACTGCATTTGCGTATGAACAAATATAATCACGTTTCATTATTCCTCTTATGTTTTTATCAATATCATATACATATGCAGCAATTAATGACAAATTTAGAAGATGAAAGTTCTACTTATTAATACCACCTTCAATCCTCATTATAATTAGTCACCAAAAGTTTTCGTATGTTATAATGTTTTATCTACATATCTTCACGAAAACATGTGACTGCTTAGCTTATTTCCCAATATTATAGATGCTCTTACTTCTTTCTGAAATAACCTGTAAATAAGAAAATATTATAATATAATCAATGCCAATTTAGAGAAAATTTGTTTGGATTAATATTGGATACATATTATACAATATAATTTTCTTTCAATTGTTGCTATGCTACTTAGAGCTCAAGTCATACATAATACTTCCCAGGCTTACTATTTAAATATACATATACACCGTGTTGGAGATCGGAGTGTAGGTACGAGCGGTCTGGGACTCTCAGGCCGTCTCGCTCCCGCTCACACTCTGTCTCTCTTGATCCTACCTCCAACAGAGGCCGATAGGTGGCCCACGGCGTAGAATTCTCTCTCGCTGTTATTATTTGGGTCTATTGTACATATCAATACCCAAGAGTTCCGTGATAAGTGCGGCTCAATTTAAACGGTCTAGACTCTAGACTATGTCTTTTCTGTCATTCTTCTCAGCAGCTTAGCCAGTCCTCCCTTCCTGCGACGCCACTAAGTCTCTTAGTACGCATTTCTGCTCCATCGTCGATTTCTTGGGCTCCAAGAAATCGTCTTCCTTTCTCTCTATCTTCGTTGCCTGGGAGTCTCAGGTACGGGGAATCCTGTACGGGGACCTGGGGACCACAGGGTTGGGATTTCGTAGTTGTAACTTTGGGTGGATTATCAATTTGCGGCTCAGCCTCCTTTGGAGCACTTTTCATTCTTTTGTATTTTTTTCAAATCAAATAAACTGATTTTACCAGATTTCCTGGGCGTTGTTTTTGTCACCCTGGAGCCTTCCTTCCTAGATCTCCTTGCAGATATCACCCAATCAACTTTCAAACACACCGGTTAATGAAAAATTGAAATGATGAAAGATCTACTTATTACTACAACTTTTTATCCTCATTAAAATTAGTCACCAAAAGTTTTCGTAAGTTATAATGTTTTATCTGCATACTTTTACGCAAATATTTGACGGTTTAGCCAATTTTCCACTATTCTAGATGCTCCTTCTTCTTTCTGACATATCCTGTAAATAAGACAATTTTATGATATAAACAATGCTACTTAAGAGAAAATTGGTTTGAATTAAAATTGGATACGTATTACACAATATAATTTTCCTTTTAATTGTTGCTTTGCTACATAAAGCTCATCTCAAACATAATATAATTGAATAATTTTATAATATCCACAAATGGCTCATACTCTACATAATCAGGTGCTGGATACAAATTGATTATTTCTACTCTTTTTTGTCTCTCGGATGCTTGTTGTTGCATTATTTAAGAATATATTGCCTGCCAATCATTTTATAAAAATATAATAACAATGCAAGAGGCTATGAACAGAAAATGTGATAATATATAAATTTACACTACCTGCAGGTCACAAATTAAATTGAAAGTATATCAATATTATTGTATTAGAGTTAATGATAAGCACCATGTGTGTATCACCATATACCAAACAGAATTCTGCAACATAATCTGAAATTAATACAAAAAAATATATCTATAAAAACACAAATATGTATTTATTTACTTTAATATATTTGTCATATAATTTTATAGATCTTACTCAGTGTAAAATACCAGGCCTCTGTTTGGTCCCAATCGTAATTCTTCATCCTCCGTAGCATTGTCCAATTGAATGATTTTCTAATATCCACAAATGGCTCATACTCAACATAATCACATCCTGGATACAAATTGATTACTTCTACTTTATTTTTCCACTCCGATACTTGTTGTTGTATTTTTGAAGAATATATTACTTGCCAATCATTTTATAAGAATATAATAAAACTAGCTTAAAATATATGTTGGTATATGACTGCATATAAGTATATAAAAGTACTTATATAGATTCAATTTTTAAACATACGTACAAAATACGTTATGGCAAATTTAAATGATGAAAGAAGATTTATTTATTAATACAACCTTATAAGCTCATTGAAATTAGTCACAAAAGATCACTGTATGTTTAATTATTGTTTCTGCATACCTTTATATATTGTAACGTTGCGTTCCCGCAGCGTTACAATAGCTGCCATCTAGCGCTTTGCTAATCTCAAGCGCTAGATAGGCGGGTCGCGTGCGAACTAGGGAGTTATCAACCGATAAGTATTGATCTAGGATCGATAACTTGTCGGCTTCCTAGTGTCGCGCGATGGGTGTAGCGGGGCAGCGGCGGGACAGGCGCAGGTCCTTACCTGCTCCCGCGAACTGCCCCGACACACGTAGTTTAGATGTCAAAGGTGACACTTAGTGCCCGAGATCTTCCCCGCCGCCGATATAACTTCGTGACCAAAGCCACAGCCGCTACCTAGAGGACCAGAGAAAGTGATAGTGCAGCGACTGCAGCCCGGCCGCGAAACCATACCGGACAGCGGAGATTATCAGCCCCTTTGGGCCAGTGTCGAGGGCGAGAAAGAGAGGAAGAAGAGAGAGCGAAAGAGAGAGAGAGAGAAAGGAAAGAGCGAGAGAAAGAGACGAGAGAGATAGAGAAGAGAGCCAGCCCGTGAAGCAGAAGTAAGGGTGATTATTCGTTTAGTGTTAAAGTCCTGTGACGTCCCGGGGTGTGCTAGGGCTTTAGGGCTCGTAGCACCGAACGGTTTTATAGGGAACCGCTGGCCCGGCTCACCTGTCACGGGTAAGCGGGCAACTTAGCGGAGTGGTCATTCCGTCGGACCTGTAACGCATGTCATATTGTGTAGAATCGCGAATTAGCCAGAGTGTTCGCGATTACATTGACTCGTTGTGAGTTCGACCGTTAACAGGGACGTTCCCTTCAGTCATTTCAAGGCCGCGGACTTAGGATAATTATCGTGAGGACTCGCGACCTTAGGCGTCCGAAAGTAAACAACCCGGGTCGTTGCTGTGTTCGAGTACGCGGGAACGGAGTGAGTGCGAATAACTGTCGCGAGACGCGCACGCGCGGGAAGAGGGACTTATCCGCGTAGCGTCGCGTAGTAGTTAACTTAGGAATCCGCCGGTGGCGCGCGAGTACCGCGCGACTCGGTGGGACCGCCGCGAACGCCAACTAGTGGCTCGAGCGCGAGGCTAGCTAGTACGTCATCGGGACTTCAGCCGCGTTCGCACGACTTAGGCCGCGTCCACCCGTAGGACCTAGTATAACTCACCAATACCGTGTAAAGCGAAACGGATACTGTATCGAGCATTGATATTATAATAAAGAGAGTTTAACCAAAGTTAGCGAGTGATTGTATTAGCACCCCATCCCCGACAGTTGCGTACGAGGGTTAGAACCCCCTCTGTATAAATAAATATGCGGGTATTATTAAAAGTACATCGAAGGCGCCCGGGTCTTGTAGGAAGTCGCCTATTGGGACGCGAACGCGATCGGTGAGGGATCACTCCTCCCTCCCCTTCTATACTATCCCTACGGATAGACAGTAGCGTCACAATATGTAATCTGTTTGATCTGCGAATGGTTCATCTGCTTTCTGCATTTTGCTAACATAATCTGTAATTTTAAAACCATACTATAATAATAATATTTATAAACATATTTAATAGTAAAACTGAATAAATTAAAATCAGATATTGCAGAATGTTATTTAACATCTAATATGGTCTTCAACATGCATTACAACCAACCTAAATTATCTGCGTATTCAGGGTAATAGGCTATACCCCAACCACTTTCCTTATGCTTTGTCATCATCTTGCCACCTATTATTTTATTAAATGGACTGTGATGAACCTAATAAGACATAGTCAGCTTCAGGTCGACTTAAAGCCGACTTTAACAATTCATTGTTGACTTAAAGTCGAATCTTTTTTTTTACTTTTAGTCAAATTCGAGCCGACTTTAAGTAGGAAAATGTCCCAAAATAACCATCAAATTAATGTCGACTTCTAAGAATCAACTTAAAGTCAGCTTCCAAGAGTCAACTTAAAATCGACATTCTTGAGACAGTATAAAGTCTTTGAGCTGACATAAAGTCGACTTTCGAATGGCTACTTAACGGGATCCCTCAAGCCCTGTGTTGCCAACATAACGGAACGAAAAACGAGGGAGAATAGTCCAGCGCTATTATTCAACCGATTTCAATATTTTTGCGCTTATTGGAATCGTTAGGACTCGCAGTTTGTCACAAATAAAGCCGTATTTTCCAAAAAACGTAAAAAAAATTGTTTAAAAATTCGCATTAATAATATTTAAACGCAAAACAAATTGAAAAATCGGGCTTCTTTATGACGAGGTGCCAGACCTAACGATTCCAACAACCCCAAAAAGCTTGAAATCGGTTGAAAAATAGCGCTGGACAATTCTTTCTCGTTTTTCGTTCCGTAATGTTGGCTATAGAGGGCTTGAGGGATCCCGTTAAGGTCGACTTTTTAATGTTAGCTGTTTGAAAGATGACTGGATGATATCTTCTAATAACTATAGGATAGGAGATCTCTGGTAGACAAAATAACGCTTAGAATAACTGGTAAAAAATCTGTTTATTTTACTCGGATCAATACAGAATATGAATATGTACATGCGATAACGATCGCTCACTGAGTATACAGCAAGAACCAACCATAAAGACACCTACAAATTAGGCAATCCCAACCTTGGCAAAAAACCCCAGATCCCAGGGTAGGATACTTCGCACCTGAGATTCCCAGGCAACGAAGTTAGAGCAGAAAAGGACGACGTTCTCCTGGAGACCAAGAAACCGACGAGGAGAAAGAATTGCGAGCTAGGAGTCCTAGTGGTGTCGCAGAAGAGGAAGGAATGGCTAAGCTGCTAATTATCCAAGGAGTTTATCGAGTCTAGAGTCTAGACCAATTTAAATGAGCTGCGCTTATCACGGAACTCTTGGGTATTGATATGTACAATAGACCCAAATAATAACAGCGAGAGAGAGCTCTACGCCGTGGGCCACCTATCGACCTCTGTTGGAGGTAGGATTAAGAGGGACAGAGTGTGAGCGGGACCGAGACAGCCTGAGAGTCCCAGACCGCTCGTACCCACACTCCAATCTCAAACATTAGCTTATAGTCTATTTCTAATGAAAGTTAAAATAAAGGTATTGTAAATAAAATTATTGTATTTTATTAATGGAAATATATACGCTTATTCTAACATCAACGAACTTGTAAAAAAATACAGAATATTATAATTTACTTTAGTTAAAAACTGCAATGCCTTATCATTTATTTTTGACATATGCTACTTATGGTGTACAAAGGCAATTTCGCTCGTTTCTAAGAGGTATGATCTTCCAGTTCCCATAAACTAACTTAGGTGCAATGGCTATATATATACTACTTGAGATGAATAACGGTTGATGCGTATAGATGTGCCTTTATTATAGAACTCGCTGTTCAATTTTCTGAAAAGATTATTATTTATTTTTAATAGCTGTAAAAATTATAAATATTGTAATTTTGACTCCATAATCCCTTACCTTTTATATTTTTTCTGCGGATGCGGTCGGCGGGACGTCGGAGCCACTCCTGCATGTATTATACTTTGCCACTCGCAAATACTAGATTCAGCATATCGATGAACAGTTGAATCTGTAACATATTCAAAATGTTTAATAAAATATTTTGTACATTAATTTCACATGCTATAACGAAATGCAGTCCATGCGTTTACAGAAAACTAAAAATGTATCTTAGAAATATATATATAGGTTAATAATCAGATGTGAATATACCTTTGAAAGAGTATCAGCGCATGCGGTCGTAAGATGTTTCTTATCTTAAAAAATATAAAAAATGATTCTTTTGATTAGAACCATCAGAATTCAAAAATATAGGTAGTAGTTTTAGATAAATAAGATGAATTTGATATCTTTAACAGTTACAGACATAGTGATTTTACTTGCGTACAGAGTATTACGTATTCAATGGTATACACTGTATAGATTTTAAGGCTTGATTTATGTAAGATCGTCAGTAATAGAAAATTAAAAGTTAGATATTTTAGACATTAGAGTAGGAAACTATACAGTTACGAATAATTTCTTTCATCCCTCAATTATATTTTGCGACATGAATTCCTGCTATTGTGGGGAAGGCACAATTTTAACAAGAATCAGTGCAAAGGCACACAGACTTTACTTATAAAGAGCGCCAGGCTCATAAACCTCATATGAGCCAGTCTGAGGCTTGCCGGCTTGAGACTTTTCAAGGACGTGGCATGCTTTGAAATTAAAGTGGATTCTCTAGGATAATTAATAGTACACAATAATAAAAATTATATTCTATAACTGCTCTGTCTATCAATTTACAAGTATAGAAGTTAACATAATTATACAGTTATACATGGGATCTCTCCCTAAAGCAACCGTTAAATTCTAAAGACTAGAGCAATGAAATTATAAATATTCACAAAAGAAAAGTACTTATATGAATAAGAATTAACAGAGTGACTATTAGTTAATACTGAGGAGTTGGATCAATCATATGACTTTCAGTCCAGGCATGAACAAGTCCGAATGGACAAAAGACCCTTTCCAAGTTTATCCAACGCTAGCCCTCCAAGAACCTAATTACTTGCTGCACTATTCCTGTAGGAAATATAAGGCACAAGCAAAGAGGCAACACCAGGTCAAGTAAGGCGTAGCCAAGTCCATCAATATCTAAACCACTACCAGAAAAGTTGAGTGGCTAGGGTTGTCCAACGGAGTCTCTAAATCTCTTGTTTTAATGTGCTTATGCACCAAATTCATTAACCTTATGTTAACCACACTATAATTCAACGCCTAGCCAGAATATACTTGATTAAAAATAAAACTATGTACAGGTATATAAGTAAAGAAGAAAAATAAAAGTATATAGTGTAACCGGGGTCACAAATAATCCAAAAAAAACTCAATTACTGTCTGTGGAAACCACTTTATTCCACGAACTCTCAAGGAGGGGGCCTCCCGCGATGCTCACGCACACTTATCATACGCGTATACAGTGTTTTTTTTCGGGTTCTCACTCGGGGTATGCGGGGAGGGAATTATTCGGGGGCGGATGAAAAAGAAAGGGGGAAAAAGGGGTGAGCAGGGGTATACGGGGGAAAGACTTTGGGGGAACACGGCAGCGACCACTCCGACCACGATCTCTTAACTCCACAAATCCCACGTCGGGACCACTCAATAACTCGAAGAAGGGGCCCGTATTTAAAAGACGAAGCTCCTTTCAAAATACGGCGACGACCCTTCTGTTTCTCTTACACAGAAATTGCGAGAGAGCTCGGCGCGGCGAACGGTCCTAATGCTAGAACAGAAGTGGCCCGGTCCTTGGTTCTTCGTTCGTCCTGGGCCCCGGGTCCTTTTCCTAATTCCTAGGATTTCATTATTCTTCAGGGCAACAGCGCATGCTCTCGATCTATCCGTCAATTATCACCTATCAAATTGACTGGGATCCGCATTCGCACTGTTCCCTGGGTTTCGTAGCGTCTCGGCTATCCGTGTCGTCTGCTTCGTCGCTTGGTGAGGTCCGGGCGGGGCTCTGCGGTGCGGGGTCGGCGAGTAGTGGTCGGGGAGTCGGGCGGTCGGGGAAGCGGTAGCCGTGGCGCGGGGATGGCGCGGGCACGGGAGATCGCAGCTCGGCGCGCTAGCGGCGCGGCGCGGTAGAGGAAAGGAATGGGTGGGGCGCTCAGCGGGGACTTGCGGTGAGGGGACGGTAGGAGCGTCGCGTAAACAGTCGCGCTCAGCGGGAAGGTTAGAGTGAGAGGGCATTATAAGCATTGGGGCATGGGAGAGTAAAGGATAGGAGAACAACAGTTTTCAAGCTCATGTTGGAGCAGAGGAGACTTATGAATATTAGTTTTAGCCTGAAATAAAATATTCTTAATTTCTATCATCCTATTTACACCTAATCCTACAAACATTCGCCCAATTCCCAATCATACCATTTCCTAAAAACATCTACTCTCCTTCCGTGGTCGACACTTACAATATTCCTACATCGGAAAACTACATCGTCGCTCCACGGAAGGTTCATCAGGCTACACACACACATACACATTCATACCGGGGGGGGATCGCAGGAGGCGCTAAGGGGGACAGGAGAAACTAAAAAACCTGTGCATTTCTGTAACGTGTATTCTACCACGTTACAACTCCTCCCCACTTAGCTCGGACCTCGGGGGGGGGGGGGGGGGCAATCGGCTTGACACTTATCTAAGCTATACTTAACTATTCTTATTCTAGTGAGGCATCGACGAGAGGGATCCCCTTAGACAATTTTCTTAATTTTCTATAAAAACCCCTACTATAGGGTGCGAACGGGGGGGGACAATGTACAGGGGGCAATATACTTAGAACTACTATATACAAGGTGATTTTCTGGAGGCCGTAGCCTCTGATTCTATACAATCTTATTTTTATGGCGTCTTACGCCTTTACTTGTTCTTGGACTCTAGCGCCGCTGCGCTAGGTCCAGGCTGCCGAGACCGAGTAGTCAATTACATAAATTTTTTAAGTGTCCTATTTGACAGAAGGGAGACTCAGGGGGGTCGTCCACCGATCCAATACTTAAAGATAGTATCCTGTGATACTAAAGAATAAAATGAATACCGGGGCCACGACCTAGGGGACGGGAGGGCGAATCCATGCGCGGCGCGGGAACCGACGAGTGCTAGTTCGCGAAAGAGACAAAACCGATTGCTGCAACCCAGACGCTGGTCGCGCAACTCCAACCACCGCACGCTCACTCACAACAAGAAAATGAAGAAAGAATTAAATGTTTGGATCTTACCTGGACGGCGTGGCCGGCGATGAGCTTCTGGATGGAGGAGTGGGAGGCATGCATGGAACCGGGGGGCGTTGCCCCAACCGGGATATCACTCCTATTAATTAATTGGCTTGTCCAAAGCCGCAACAGCTCGAATAGGGGAAAAAAGGGGGGGTGGACATTCGCGAACTAGATTCTATATACGGATGGGACAGGCGCTAATTTCCGGAAGTTATTGCGACGGACGGTACGAGAATTCTAGCCTCCGGAGGAGGTTACTAAGCCGCGGCTCGATGCTTCTTTTCCCGGGCGGCCTTCGAGGCCGATCATACACGATACCTCCCGCTATAGGTGCCTTATTGTCCTCATCCTCATCTGGAATTTACTACTGATCATGGTTCTAACGCCGGTGGCGTAATCTGGGCCGATTGGCGGGGTCGGCGGGGGGGGGCCTGGGTTTGGGGCAGACGGGGTAGACGTGGCAGGGAGGGCGAGGACGTTACGGGGCTATCGGGGCAACTAGGGGCAGCGGGGAATAACGGGGAGTGCAGGGGGACAGACACAGATAGGACAGACAACACTTAAGGTGGGGGGGGGCTAGCGGGGACAACAATGAGGGCAGGTGTGGGTGGACACCCCCTCCCAGCCACACCGGCGGCAGAAGAGGATGCGGTTGGGGAGCGGGCACTCTTGGAAGGTATGCCCGCTTCCCCCGCAAGCCCAACACCCCGGCTGATGTGGCCGGCGGGAAGGGGTGCGTCCAGCCACCACGCTGCTATAGGACGGGGAGGGACGGGGGGCGGGAGCGGGAAGGGAATGGACGGGAGGGGATCGGGGGGAAGGATAGGTGGTGGAGGAGGATGGGACGGCTTGAAGGGACAGGAGGGGAGTCATGGGACCACGGGGAGGGCTTGGCTGGGACAATGGGGAAGGAACGGGGATGTTAAGGGACATGAGGGGAGGGATCAGGGAAGGGACAGGGACAAGGCGGCGAGGGGAGGCTCGGAGAGGCATGGGAGGACGGACGGGGGCGGTAGTCGGAAGGAATAGGGGACGGGGAGACATGGAGGCAGCGGGCGGGCGGAGGAGAGAACCCGTGGGGACGGGGGGAGAAAGGGGGGTCGAGGGACGGAACGGGAGAATGGGCGGACGGGAAGACGGGGGGCCAGCATGACGGGGAAGAGAGGATGGGATATTACGGGGTGACGGGGGCAATTCGGGGAACAGGGCACGGCGGGAGGGACGGTGGGAACTGGTGGAGGGTGTAGGGGGAGGGGGATCCAGGGAGGCGACGGGGGCAATCGGGGCGGCAGGAGCGACGAGGTCGGCGGCCCCCAATTCTAGATGTCGGGGTCGGCGCGGAGGGGCCAGCGCCCCCAGGGATTTTTCAATCTCCCGGACTGCGGTCCGGGCCTCCCTCCATTCCTCCGCGGTGGGGCGCCGGTAACTCCGCGGCTTAGCCGCCTCCCGCATCGACTGGTGGAGCTTCCGGCGAAGCTCCTCCGTGATCGGCGGGAGGGGCTGGAGACCGCCGGCCTCGACACCGGAGTCCGCGGGGGGGCTGAAAATATCGGGGGTGGGCTCGAAGGGGGCGTAGGGGCTAAAGGGGGTCGGGGGCGATGCGGTCGGGGACTTGGGTGGGCTCCCGGGCGGATCTCGACCCTCCCGGCCCAGCATCCTCCTGGGTCCAGCTCGTTGGTGCGGTAACATCCTGAAACGGGGCAAAAGACAAATTAGTATTAGTTTCCTCCGGGGGGGGGGGGGGGTGATAGACGGGGCAGGTCGTTCGTGGCTGGGGGCATCGTGGCAGGGCGATCAGGGGTGCGTTCAGTACGGGTTCATCGGGGTTTACCGGGCGGCGGGGCGGTTACGGTAGTTCTAGTGGTACGAGCGACAATACTAGAAAAGAATAATTGCTGCTGCCAGTTGGATGATCATCGACGTTTCGGACCAGCCTGGGTGAGTCGGAGTCGGGGGTTTCTTAAGGATGGCTGGGAAGGGACTCGGGGTCGTAAATGAATCGGTGATCGGGGAGGAATAGGAGGTAGCGGGGGAGAAGATCGGGGCGGTATAGGCGGGGGACTTCGCGGCGGTATGGGGGGAGGACGTTGAGGCGGTTCGGGCACCGGCGAGGGCTCCCTACTGGAGCGCAGTCCTGCCGGTCTCGTTCTTTTCCTGCGCTGAATCTTCGGTCCGGTGGTTGGTACTGGGGGAGAGACGGAGGTGGGCGATTCGGTCGGGGGGGGGGGGGGGTGAGTCGGGGGAAGCTGCGTGGTAAGGCTTCAAATCCTTGACATGGACTCGCGGTATTAGAGTACCATCTTCACCCTTAAGTTGGTACACGGCGGGGGATAGGACTGTCTCCACGGTATAGGGACCGATAAATTTAGGGGCGAGTTTGGAGGTGAAACCCTGGGTGCCGGACGAGAGTACATAGTACTTCCGCAATACTTGGTCGCCCACCTGGAATATGACGTCCCGTCGTCCTTCGTTGTATCGGGCAGCTTGGCGTAGAGTGGCCTCACCGAGGTTTTTCTTGACCAAGTCCCGCAAGTGTCCTAAATTACGCACTCTGTCGGCCCAGGTTACCGTGTCTCGGGGCTCGTACGTGGTCGGGGAGGGCTCTTTCATTAGGGTCTTAATCGGGAGGGGGTGGCGGCCGAAATTGAGGAAAGCGGGGGAGAATTGGGTGGAGCTCTGGGTGGACGTGTTTAACGCGAACTGGAGGGCTTCTAATTTTTTGTCCCATTCCCTGTGATCTCCGTCGACGTACATCGCGAGCATGGTTTTAAGGGTACGGTTAACGCGCTCGACGGGGTTGGATTGGGCATGGTAGGGGGGGGTGGTTATCTGGGTTATTCCGTACGCTTCCGTTAGGGCCTTGATGTCCTTGTTCACGAATTCCGTGCCGTTATCGGTAAGGAAAAATGTCGGACAACCCCAGCGATGAACGATAAGAGAGGAGAGGGCCGAGGCAATGGATTTCCCGTCCGCCTTCCGCAGAGCTTTCAATTCGACGTACTTTGTGAAATTGTCCTGAAAGACCAACAGATATTTGTTTTGATTCTTACTCTGCGGAAGGGGCCCCATTATATCGGCAGCTACCAACGTCCATGGTTCCTCCACTACTCGTTCCCGCATCAATCCCGGAGGGCCTTGGGTGGAATGTTTGTGGGTTTGGCAAGGGCGGCAGGTCCGAATATACTTCACGACTGAGTGGTATATTCCGGGCCAGTAAAAACTTTGCGCAAGGCGGGCATAGGTCTTCTCTATTCCTAAGTGGCCTGACTGGGGAGGATCGTGTGCATCGCTGAGGGCTCGGGGGCGGCTTTCGGGGGGCAAAACTAATTTCCACGCATTCGTGTCTTCTAAGGCGGGTTCGATTAGGGGGTTAGGCCGGTGATAATATAGTTTATCTTCATGGACTCGCCAATCGGGGTATTTCCAAGGGGCTTCGCGGACGTTTGTCAATCGGGTGAGGTACCAATTGTTTTGGGAGGATCCGATAGTGGCAAGGGCAGTGGTCAGGGAGGGGTACATACGGGACAGGGCATCGGGGACGACGTTAGCTGAGCCTTTGCGGTGTTCAATGGTCATGTCAAAGGATTGCAAAGCCAGCGCCCAGCGGGCGAGCCTTCCGGTGGGATCGCGCAGCCTCTGCAACCACCGCAGACTACTGTGATCAGTTATTACGCGGAAAGCCGTACCCTCGATGTATGGACGGAACTTTTTTACGGCCCACAAGACCGCCAAACACTCTTTTTCCGTGGTCGAATAGTTCCTTTCTGCGGGGGTTAGCACTCGGCTCGCGAACACCACCGGAAGCTCCGCTCCCTGGCTTACTTGGGTTAGAACCGCACCGATCGCAGAGTTGCTGGCATCGGTCTGGAGGATGAAGGGTTGGGAAAAGTCGGGGCGAAGGAGAACGGGGGTGGAGGACAGGGCGGACTTCAGGGACTCAAAGGCAGTCTGTTGGTCATTCTCCCACTGCCAAGGGGCATCCTTCTTCAATAATTGGGTCAGGGGGACCTTGAATTCGGAGAATTTGTCGATAAATCGGGCGTACCAGCCCACCATTCCTAGGAAGCGTTGTAATTCTTTGACCGTTCTCGGGGCAGGGTACTTAAGAATCGGGGCAGTCTTTTCCGGGTCCACTCTCAAGCCGTCTTTGTCGATTATATATCCCAGGTAGCGTACCTGCTGGCAGCACAATTCGCTCTTCTCTGGGTTTACTGTGAGATTCGCGGCCTTCAATGCCTTCAACACGGCTTCCACGTATTTTGCGTGGTCTTCAAAATTCTCATTTACGACGATGATGTCGTCTAAATACGCAAAAACGTGGGTAGACCATTCCGGGCGTATTAATCGGTCCATCAGGCGTTGAAAAGTGGCGGGGGCGTTGGTGAGACCGAAGGGCATGCGGGTGAATTGGAATAGGCCAGCTCCGGGGACGGTAAAAGCGGTAATTTCGCGGGAATCGGGGTCAACGGGGACTTGAAAGTAGGCCTGGCCCAGGTCGAATTTGGTGATATACCGGGCGGTGCGTAGTCCATCTAAAATGGCATCTATATTGGGGAGGGGGTAAGCGTCCTTTTTCGTCACTCGGTTTACGTCTCGGTAATCGATGCAGAAGCGGAATTTTCCATTGTTCTTCTTAATAATCACGGGACAGCTACTCCATGCACTACTGGACGGTTCTATTATTCCAGCGGCCAGCATGTCCTGGATTTCCGAGTGAGCGACTTTGAGCATAGCGGGGGAGAGACGACGGGGACGTTGTTTGATGGGAGGATGGCCTTGGACGTCAATTCGGTGGGATGTAAGGGGAGTAGGGGGGAGGGCTTGGTCGGGGGTGGGCATGAAGGTTCGGCACAGGGATTGCAAGGTCTCTTTTTCGGACGGGGTAGGGTCTATCAGGGCTAGGCTGGCGAGGGTGAGGTTCACTAGGGGTTCGGTGGGACCAGAGGGACGGAGGGGTCGGAGAGGGGAATTCGGGGTTCTCCAAGTCAGCTCGGCGAAGTCCATGGTGATTTGCAAAGCTTCTAGGAAATCCACTCCCAGGATGCAGTCATATCCCAAGGCCTTGCACACTCGAATTACGAGAATCTCGTCCTGGTCGTCCAGCTGGAAGCGGACTCGGGCTTCTCCCTGGGCCGGTTCCACGGCTCCGTTAGCCACTTGGATGTAGGCGGTGATTGGTCGTAGATGGTTCTTCAAAATTTCGCCTAGTCGACGTCCAAAGTAAGAACGGGCCGCTCCACTGTCCAAGAGAGCCGGGAAAGTGTGTTGGCCAATCCGGAGCGTTAAAAAATATCGGGGATCCTGTTCTAAGGGGGTCGCGGGGGAGAGTTCGGGGAGGGAATCGACGGCGTTTCGGGGACTCTTGGAGGGGATGGTTACATCGCCGAGTCCTAGCGATTTCCCTTCTGTTCGTTTCCCTGAAGCTTGCGCGTTTTGCAGTTGGGGCAGATCTTCGTGTACGTGCCCATCTGTCCACAGCTATAACAAAATTTCCCACGAGGGTGTGGGCACATCAGGAACCGATGTCCCGGCTGGTGGCAGTTCCAACATGTGTCTTGAGGGGGGCGGGCTTTCTCCATGTCCGGGTCTCCGGTGGCGGGACTTCCAGGGAGGGGTAGATTTGGGTCTAGCGGGGCGGTCGGGAGCGGGGGAGGGGTTATTTTACTCAGGGACTTTACGGTTCTTTCAGGTTTGGTTTTGGAGGGTTTAGCAGTAGGGGCAATCGGCAGGGAGGGGTGACGGGTAGGGGGAGGGCTGGGAGGAAAAGTGATTTTGGGTTCATGTCCTTGAACTATGGTTAGTTCGGCTTGGACTGGAGCAGCGGGATTGCGGGGGTTGGTGACATAGTTATATGCTTCGGAAGGGAAAAGGGAGACGGACGGGTGGGGAGGGGCAGGATGTTTGGAGCGGTCTGCCAGTCGTCGTGTATCCACTCGATGACACTCGATCAGCAGGTCTTGAAAACTCCTTAGTCCTTCCCGGGCGATCTTCTGGCGGTAAACGGGCAGCAGGTTGTGGTAGGTCATGTCTAATTGGTGTTCCAAATCCATCGGGGGGTCCATTCTTTCCAAAATCTTCCGTATCTTTATCACGAATTCCAGGGGTCGTTCCTGAGGGCCTTGCGTCCTGGCTTCTGCTTCTCGTCGAATAGCGTGGGCGGGGTGAGAAATGGCAAAGGTCCTGGAAAACGCGTCGAGAAAATCGCGGTATCGAGTCCATGAGGGGCTTTCGAGTCGGTACCAGCTCAGGGCGGTACCGGCAAGGGCAGCGGGAAGGGCACGAAGGACGGCATCTTCCGTCAATCTTCTTCCTCTAATCAATTCGTTCAGCTCGGCTAAGAATTCCCGTGAATCCTCGTCGAACTGTCCCGTAAAAATGGGCATATACTTGGTTAGACTGTCCCACGCACGCATCTCCGGGGTGAGGGTTTCGGAAAATAGGGAGACTTCCGATTGGAAAGGGTCCAGGTTTCGAAGGGTAGTGTTTGATAGGGGTTGGTTGGGTCGGGCAGGGGTGGAAAGAGGTGGGGGGAGACGAGGGGCTCTAGATTCTGCGTTGAAACCTACTGGGTATGAAGCTTGGCGTGCCATTGGCGGCGCCGCTTCATGCTGTTTCGGTCCGGGCAATCTAGAGTGGTGAGGGGGGTGAGGGGTGGTCGGACGGGACGGGGCCATAGTGTAAGTACTATGCAAAATCGAGGCTGAATTCCAAAGAAATTGAGGATCGCGGGGGAGGGGGGTGGAAGGAGGGGGGGGTTGAGGGGTAGAGCGGTAGGATGTAGAGGGTGGATGCGTTGACAGGGTTGTGGGCAGTCTGCGGGGGCTGGCACACGATCCTGGTTGCGAGAAACCTGTAAACGGGGCGGCTTGGGCGGTAGGGGAGGAGGGTGGTCATCGGCGGAGGCTAAGGGTACATTTTCATATCGGGGCGCGGAAGTACCTGTAAACGAAAGGGGGTGGAAGGGGTTCGACCGATGTGGCGGCGCAGTCCCTGCCGAATCCTGAAAACCCGAAGAATTTTCGGCAATGGTCGTCGCGACCGGAGAGGAGAAACTAACCACGGGCCGACGGGGTTGGCGGGTAGAGCGGTGAGGGGTGGGCGGAATCTCTTCCAAGGACAAATCTATTAATTGGGGTTCGCGGGGTTGGGTCGACTCGGGGGGTACCGTAGAAGCGGGGGGGGGTGGGGGTTGGTTCGGTTCGGGGGTGACGGGGGTAGCAGCAGGGTCCAGTATCTGGTCACTCGGGGGTAGGTCATAGTCAGCTGAAAACGTCAAAGTTGAAGGGGGTAAACTAAGGCGGTCCGGCGCGAGCATCGAATCCCAATAATAAGAATCCCCGCTAATTTCACTATCGAAGGACTCGGTTTGATTCCCCGCGGCCCTTACGTCCATGTCCATCTCCCAGGGGATGGACATGTCACCGAAAAAATACCGCCGACGAAACCTGAAAAGTCGATCGCGAAGAACAGGGGGGGAACCGGTTAGCTCGAGCCCGTAAGAACGTAAAATTAAAAGCACGACCTGTAAAGGGAGGACACGGACCACGTCGCGATAATTATTTAAGAGGGAATCGGAAGGAGAGGGAATACTGAAGCTCATCACCTACCTTATTTCGCCGACCAGGTACTCCCAGCTGTCCAAGTCCGGGGGGGGGGCGTCGGGTCTGGCGGTGGTGGCGGTGAGCGGCAGAGGCGAGAGATGGCGGCAGCGGCGGGTCGGTACGGCAGGGCAGGGCACGGCGACAATTTTCAAATTCCAAGTTTTCAAATTCACTAAGTCACTTCTCAAAACAAACAAATCCAAGAATAGAGCACTCGTCCGGTCACCCGCGGCACGACGGAGCGCGGGAGCTCGAGGTCGAAGCAACGGTCGCCCTGGGGGGGGGGGGGGGGGGGGGGAAAGAGGGAAAGGAAAACCACTAAAGAGCGAGAAACCGAAAAAACCCGTACACTCGCGGGCAATTGAACACTCCACTCGCGGCGGGGCCCCACGTTGGGCGCCAATTTGTAACCGGGGTCACAAATAATCCAAAAAAAACTCAATTACTGTCTGTGGAAACCACTTTATTCCACGAACTCTCAAGGAGGGGGCCTCCCGCGATGCTCACGCACACTTATCATACGCGTATACAGTGTTTTTTTTCGGGTTCTCACTCGGGGTATGCGGGGAGGGAATTATTCGGGGGCGGATGAAAAAGAAAGGGGGAAAAAGGGGTGAGCAGGGGTATACGGGGGAAAGACTTTGGGGGAACACGGCAGCGACCACTCCGACCACGATCTCTTAACTCCACAAATCCCACGTCGGGACCACTCAATAACTCGAAGAAGGGGCCCGTATTTAAAAGACGAAGCTCCTTTCAAAATACGGCGACGACCCTTCTGTTTCTCTTACACAGAAATTGCGAGAGAGCTCGGCGCGGCGAACGGTCCTAATGCTAGAACAGAAGTGGCCCGGTCCTTGGTTCTTCGTTCGTCCTGGGCCCCGGGTCCTTTTCCTAATTCCTAGGATTTCATTATTCTTCAGGGCAACAGCGCATGCTCTCGATCTATCCGTCAATTATCACCTATCAAATTGACTGGGATCCGCATTCGCACTGTTCCCTGGGTTTCGTAGCGTCTCGGCTATCCGTGTCGTCTGCTTCGTCGCTTGGTGAGGTCCGGGCGGGGCTCTGCGGTGCGGGGTCGGCGAGTAGTGGTCGGGGAGTCGGGCGGTCGGGGAAGCGGTAGCCGTGGCGCGGGGATGGCGCGGGCACGGGAGATCGCAGCTCGGCGCGCTAGCGGCGCGGCGCGGTAGAGGAAAGGAATGGGTGGGGCGCTCAGCGGGGACTTGCGGTGAGGGGACGGTAGGAGCGTCGCGTAAACAGTCGCGCTCAGCGGGAAGGTTAGAGTGAGAGGGCATTATAAGCATTGGGGCATGGGAGAGTAAAGGATAGGAGAACAACAGTTTTCAAGCTCATGTTGGAGCAGAGGAGACTTATGAATATTAGTTTTAGCCTGAAATAAAATATTCTTAATTTCTATCATCCTATTTACACCTAATCCTACAAACATTCGCCCAATTCCCAATCATACCATTTCCTAAAAACATCTACTCTCCTTCCGTGGTCGACACTTACAATATTCCTACATCGGAAAACTACATCGTCCCTCCACGGAAGGTTCATCAGGCTACACACACACATACACATTCATACCGGGGGGGGGATCGCAGGAGGCGCTAAGGGGGACAGGAGAAACTAAAAAACCTGTGCATTTCTGTAACGTGTATTCTACCACGTTACAATAGATACATATATATTTGGCATTAAAGCCTAATTCCTGTCATCGTACAGGCTATGGAATTTATAATCCAACTCATTTCAATAATAGCTTATTTTTCTTATTGGACATACTAGACTATATGAGTGCAAAGGAAAAAACTCTGTATCTATCTCCTGTAATTGGAATTGGATTCAATAGTACTCCCTACGTAGACCTGCTACACCCCACCAAGCCTGGAGCCACCAAGTTAATCACAAAGGAGTATTAATAATTAAACGTTGAGTCCTAATATCTGTCCTCAACGCTTACCTTCATGCAATAAACAGTGTAACAAAATTCAAGCCTGGCATGCACAGCAGTGTCAATTTTAAGTTAGGAATAGTGGAATGGAGTTGAAGTCCCAATGAACCTCCTGACAGTTTCCAATCTCCTGTCTAACTTCCTTCCTTCCTTCTTAGTATATTAAATCCTGGTCCGTGGTCCACTTACATGGGTCTCCGAACTTGATTACAGCTCTCCTCGGATTTTCCACAAAAATACGTCCTGCCTTGATGACTGGTAAAAGCGGTGTGTCTGCGCCAAACCTGCCTCTCGCCCAGGCGGTCGTAGCAGCTGTGCGCGCGGGCGCAGCGCCGCTACCCGGGACCGAGAGAAACCTTGTTTGCGCGCGGTGTTTATAAATCAAAAATAATTCATGTAGCAAGGCAAAAGAATTTGCCTTGTTACAATTTACACATTTAGAACAATACCGAGGACTATATGGCATAAATAAAAATGAAAAGAAAAAATAAAACACTAAGTAGGAATTACCGATTGGGATATTAAACAGAAGGGTTTCTTTAAATGGAAATTATTTCTTTGTCCTGACCATATTAAACACACGGTAAGTTCATCAGATAATAATAATCTTAAAGCGTTAATAACGCATTGTTTACCATTTAATCCTCCAACTTTTATAATTTGCAACTTCTGTAATAAATCATGGAAATGAAAATTTGAACAATTGAACAAATGGATATTTTGAAATGACGCTCCAAGATTCCAATATAGCTTGAACATGATGTAAGGTCCTGTTTTAACATTATGTCATGTTTCCAGACTTCATTCAATTGATCCTATACATATAGTTGACGTATGTTATATGAGAATATTACAGTAATATGGACTAAACCATATTTTTCTGAAAACTACAGTCAGTTAAAGAAAATGTAGAAATACGATGTCTTTTTAAAACAGGTGACTTACCACTACATTTAAGTTTTATTTATATTAAAGACACTATTTCAAAAAGTCCCTTTCTATATATGAATATAGAATATGAGATATTTCCAAGGTACTTTTCATACATAAGAATTGTAATTTAGAGTTATATATATTACAATTTTAACTTTACTCGCAAGCTCATCTTTTAAAGGATCATTTGTAGCCTGGTTGGTGTTAAGTTCCTTCAAAGAAGGTAACAAGTTGATGGGCAAAACAGGTAATAAACTTGACTCTGAAATACTTCCTTCCAGACGGTTATATTTTCCAGAATTTGCAATGATCTCCTTCATCATTATTTCAATTGCATGTATTTACCTGGACAATGCTTTCTGGCCCTTCTTTATTTCAGCTCTACACATATCACAGCAATTATAATGCTTACTGGTATGATGAGTTTCAGGTGCATCAACTGAAAAAAAGTTTAAATTAAACAAATTTACTAAATATAATCGAGGATAAGTAAAGTAGTGCAAGCTATTTCATTTTTATTAACGATAACAGTAAATGACAAAGTATAAGATTAAAGAGTTTCGGAGGTCTCGAAAAACTCTATCAATCAGACATATTAGATATTTGAAAAAAGGTTTTGTTATACACAATGAAACAAGTAAACTTTACAGAACAATGAAAAGCGATAACTATAAGATACTTAAATAAATTAAGAAATGATTTACGATAAACAAGGTTGCAGTGTTTGACAGAAATAAGCGTGTCGTGGTAACATTTTTATTTTTTAGGTGAGGTACTGAAGTTGTGTCAATGCCATTATAATTTGGTTAAATGGAATTATATATTTTTGATTGCATATAGCATCTTATTATAAATAACTGAGTTAAAAAATGATAAATTCATAAGCTTAATTAAGAAGCTACCGAGATTAGGTAAAAATAATTGTGAATACAATATATTCCTTTTAAGAACATTAAAATGACATTAACACAAACTTATTATCTAACTTAAATTATTTTATATAAAAGGTTCCTTCAACTATAAAATTTCTACTCGAAACATTTTTAATATTTGTTTACCATTTATCATATATTTTCCGATCTTTAATAAAAAGCTGCAGTAGATCCCTATCTATCAATTTATAAAGTGTACAAATATAATTAGAAAAACTTACTATTACCTAATGATTCATCATTGTGCTCCATTATGCTGCTCTGTTTTTCCACTTGGTTAACACCCAACAAATCTAAATGTTTTGATAAAATATGAAACATCTCATATTTTCTTATTTTCTTATCATAAGCAGTAAATATAATTAACACTACCTATACAGCACACATTTACATTAAAGTTATATTTTACTCAAGTAGATGAGTATAAAAACTGATTTCACAAGTATAGTTTAAGCTGGATTAAGTTAATTATGCTACATCCTATGTAATGTAAAATAAAGCAAAATTAATTTAATCCAGCTTAAATATAGCTTGTGTAACCGGGTCTAAAAGATATCATATCCACGGGTGCTTTGTGTGTGTTCGTTATATTTATTTATATAATATGTACCTTCCACATCTTTTTCAAAGGAACAAATTGGTACAGACTTTTTTACGATGGACGGTGCAGTTGAAATAGAATAAATAAGTTAAAAAGAATAATATTTACTTCCGTTATAGAGTATGGCATGCTAGATACCCTATAGAGCATATATGAAATCGATACCTTATATCCATCTTTTTAAGATATGTTTCTTGTGTATAGACTCTATAGGACCTTTTCGAAAATATTTTGTATTCGTAACTATAGATGTTATATCAAATGAATTGATATTTCTTATAGTTACGTGGATAAATGCTCTCTTTTGTCTGTACTATATAGAGCACCTTGTATTTAAGACTATATAAGGTAGTGCACCTAGAAGGTAATAAAAGTATTTTAACACAATACAAATATTTTTAAGAAAAATTCTCAGATATGTCAAGTGATGTTTTGAAGAGGAACCATATTTTTATTATCGTTGAGTTTGTCACATTAATCTCATCTAACGTAGAGGGAGATTATATAACTACTACTGATCCTAATTACAAAAAAAATTATCATTAAGAAGTACACACAGATTAGATTCCAAATTATAATATCACTTGACCCTCTATCTTTTTAGGATTTTAAGGGTATTTTTCGACCTCCGCATTAAGGGTTAATAGAACAAAAACGATATAGTAGTAAAAATAATAAGATTCTTCTTCTAAATATTTCTTGACATGTGCGAGCTTTCTTCTCAAAAATATTTGTTTTGACTTGTAAATTCTTTTTAATATTTTCCGTGTGTTGCCCTGTTTAACTAACTCCATCTTGTTTAAATGATGGATGCCTATATATTTCTTAGTAGTAAATTGCACATTTTCATCTGGAGGCACATCTTCCTCATCCGCTGTAAGAGTAATTAGTACGAATGAATATTAATTTATATTACATATGCAATAAAAAACTAAGAATTAAACTTACATTACGATTCATCTATAGGAAAATGTCTCTTTTTAGTCCTACGCCTTACTGAAGAGTCATCTATAGCTATTACTTTTGATATAGCATCACTGTCTGCTTCGGATGAGAGACCTTTTGATTTATCTTCTATAGTTCTAGCTTCTTTGAATGAGTCTGCAAAACGATATATCGTAAGTACTATACTGTTTATTCTTTTAATTTTGTAAAAGTATATGAACAAGGAAAAGCTAACCAATAGGACAAATAATTCTGCTATACTTTACGAAATTCCAGTCGCACTGTGGTTCCATTTTTTTGATTATAGTTACTCTGCTATTTACTTTCTTTGGAGGCCACCAATAAAATTGCTCACCCTCGGAAAAATTCCAAGATTCGGGGACTACAGTTCATACGCCTTTCTTAATCACAACATACCAAACCTTTAAAAAATGAAGTGAAATATATGCAGGTACATAAATAATTTATACTTTAAAGATTAATAAAACGATCTGAATATATTATAAAAGTGGAAAAATTACATAAGTTAAGTCATTTTTAAAATTAAGTTGGACAGCTTTTTTAATAATGGACGAAATTGAGCAAATACATTATTCAGAGAGTCCTGAAACTTCGAAGAGTAGTGTGGCTAAGGGGATTCTATGACAGGGTGGCGAGGGGGTCGGGGTCCCGCGGGGGTAGGGGAAGTAGGGGAATTGCCCCACTCTTCGGCTGAGACCGATTGGCGAGGGGGTCGGGGTTCCGCGGGGGGAGGGGAAGTAGGGGAATTGCCCCCACTCCTCGACGGAACTCCGGTTGTGCGCATTGTTTTGTATGCCCGCGTGTATCCCCCCTGACGTTAAACTCCTTTGGTGGGGGGGACACATGTGACCTCCCCCCCTCTTACGTTAAGCCGTAGAAGCCTTAGAGAAAGAGAGAAAGAACACTCGTAGAGAGCGATGCAGTGAACGCTCCCCCCCTTATTTATGTTAGTTAGTATCTCTGACGATCGTAATATTTATTTTGTATATTTTCTACCTCTGTCGCTATATCCATCGTCGGAGATACCATCCGCTCTGCAATAAACCATAAGGAGTAAAGCCTACGTGACCTTACCAATAACGGGTCCAATAGAAATCTGCAGGGTTTATGTCATGCTTTGTAAATTTTTTTTCTTTTGTTCCTGTGTGGCTGATTCTTTGCAATATTTCTAGTACGGGGTAAAGTGGATTGGTGGAGAGGTAATGTAATTGAAAAAAAACATAAATTTAAGGGAGAAAGCCTTTCGGCATAAAAAAAACCCCTTTATTGAAATACAAATTTACTGGTTTTATTTACAATGCTTATTTTTTAGAAGTTTTTTTCACATTCTATCGCATGATGTATATATGCTTTGCAAATGGAACACCACTCTGGAAGTGAACAATTAATGTGCAGGTGACCATAATTTTTACAATTTGTACACCAATAATGTGGTGTTAGATCTATCTCAGGCTCCATTTGCGTAACCTCTGTTCTTGCGGAAATAGGCTCCGTTTGTGTGCCAATATTTTTCACCTGGGGACATATTTGAAAACATTTTGACATTTTTTTTTTTTTTTGATATTGTAATAACTATTGTACAAAGAGAGTATACTTACAAAAGTCATATCCTCTTCTTCCTCCTCCCTCTCCTCTAAATCAATGGCTGGTAAAAAATAAAAGACAAAAATTAATTTTTTTTTTCGTTATTCTTCGTTTTGAATAATAAACAATGGGTCAAATAGTGGAATTGTTAACAGTTTTCAAAAATATGTATCGTAAAATTCTTTTATGATTCTATTTATTGACATTATAATTATCTCATGTATTACTACATAAATAATCTGTATGGATGGGTGGGTTTTTTCTCTAAAAGAAATTAAAATAAGTACTTACAGTTCATATGCATATTATGATGAAGCATGGCTTCATATTCTTCAAAATAACGATTATGATAATCGTTAATTCTTTTAATGTAATCCGACCTCGATTTTGCTGGATTTTCCTCTTCCTCCTCTACTAGATTTATTGTCACTAAACACCGTTCACTTTCCATTTTTTTTAAATTTTCTACCTTACAATCTGTACTGCAGTGATGAAGGTTCGACGACTGAATGCAGCCTCTGAAGAAATCTCGTCGAGAGAACGTCTTTGTCTTTCATTTTTTAAATATAAAGTTACATTTGATAACACTTAGGAGTACATTCTTTCTTAATCAAAAAAGGATACACTATACCCTCTGAATAATCTCCGTATAGTGATATCTAAGGATAAATTATACCCTCTGAATAATCCCCGTATGGTGATATCTATAGAAACTTTTTCCTATTGTGTTATACTGTTATAAACCTATAGGTCAATCACAATGAAAATGCATCGATAGAGAGAAAAGAAAAGAAAATTACCCCTTCCAAACATTGAAATTAAATACGCTTAACATACGATAATATCGTTCATATAAAAAGTCAGTCTGTTAAACGAGAGCTGCATAGCAGTACCACGCGTGCTTGACGTATTAAGAAAAAATAAATGTGTGTTTAAACGCATTAGAAAGAAACTTGTTTGTTACATAAAAAAGGTAAAGATATATTTTGTTTTCTTTCGATTAGTATATGCATTATTTAATTGATTTTTTATCTCTAAAGAGACTAATCATTTTTTTTTTCATAGAGATAATAACGAATTTCAATAACATCAATGCATTGGGATGCGTCATTCCAAAGAATTTCGTGAAATTAGATAGTTTGACGGAAAATCAAGAGTACGATATTTTAGAAGTGGAAAAAATTATGACAAAATATGGAATTAAAATAATTGTTAAGCTGTCAGTTGGAGATTGGATTTTCTTGCCTGGTAGAATGGCAAAATTGGCGGAGGATACGGAGCAGTTGCAGCAGCTACAAAAGGCTGCAACAGCCAATAATTTAATAATGCTATACAAAGCAGAAAAATATCACAACGTGGAATTAAGTCTAAAGTTTGATAGGTATTTTGTATCCAAAAAAATAATCAATAAATTTGATGTTTATTATATATTTATTTAATAAAAAAATTTTTTTTCTAACTTACATTTCTAACAATATTCGTAAGAGGATTATATTGTACAATTTTATCGTGTATGATTAAACAATAGGCTGTAGTATTATCTGGAATGATTTCCATACACAAGATCTCGAGTTTGACGTCGACCGTGTCGGTTTTTATGGACTCGTTCTGATGTGAGCACTCGATGACGAAGAGCGACCCGTACGTCAAAAAGTTCGTATAGTCGAGCATGGGTCTTGCGAGTTTCTCACCAGCGTAATAGGAGGTGAAAAACTTTACATATATGTCGTAGAGGACGGAATAGCGGGATTTCGTGAAATCAGTGTCGAGACGATCGTACGGATAAGATTCAAAATTCAGATAAAGTTTGAAATCGAGTACTTTGCAATGACTAAATTTGAGCACATCCTCGTGCTGATTACTCTTTTTGTTTGTTCTGAACGCTAGAATGACGTATCGCGGCTTCTCCAATTGCGTGAACGCTTTCACGGACCATGTGTGCCGCTGTCACTTGGGCAGAAGCGGATACTCGTAAAGTTCTCAGGCGCGAAAAGCGAGGGACAGACTCTTGTCCTGCTCGACGATACTTAGAAATTGGGGTTTCGTAATTTCGTTCATGGTCGCATGGGGTTTTCTCCAATGCACTCGTAGCAGCTTGATTGACGAATTGGTGATTTTGACTGATGTGTAAATGGCATTTGTATCGTCGCGCGCGCGAATGAGAACGAGCTCGTGACGCACGTTAACGACGACTCGCTGAAAATCCTCGCAGAAACCGAGCAGCATTTTCAGGGCAACGCAGAAGCTGAAATTCTTAGAAGCCTCCTTGAGCCGATCTTTGGCCGTTGCGACGAACCATTCGGAATGACGTAGACTCGCGCTCTCCTCGGTGCTCGGGGAAACGAGATCCTTAAGAGTGCTGGTAATACCGACGTTTCTGCATCGGCCGATCTCGATACCGTTCAATTCATAACGAATCTCGTCGAAGAGAAAAGCCGCGGAATCGCAGTCGAGCGTAACTATATCCTCATTGTTGGCGCTCGCGTCACGAATGCCCTCCACCAGCTGACCCTCGACGTAGAGATAACTTTTGCACGACAGAAGTATCAAATCTTGCTACTGTATGGGAATGCGAATTACGTCGCTGTTCGCCAACGAGGCGGTCGCATACGGATTGTAGGCATGCATCTCCATTTTGGTGATGCGTTTATCGTAGGTCAGCGGTGCGGTGACGATCAAAGGATCTGCCATTGTTCCACTATGTTCTTCCACACAATTTCTTGACGGCGAATCCCAATGATTGTAAAAATTCTATATTTCTTCTCGTTAGCAAGAAACTCCTATTGTCGCGATTCCTGCTTTCACTCTGAACTGATGTATTCGACTCCACGTAGGACGAACGACCAGCGAACGTTTCATCCAGTTTCACCGCTTTATAATCCTCGTTACTTTTGTAAATTAACATTTCTTAATGTGTAATCTTTATGTAATTTCTTCACGACCAAAATCTACGAGACGATCGTCCTGATCGAGGATACGTAACGTGAGACGGTCGATTACTCTGACGATGACCGGTAGATAAATGACGGTTCTCGGTGCCTCCGAGATTTTATAGCCCGGTGGTACGCAGGGAAAGAACTCGTGAATAATGTATCGGGGTCTACCGTTGGTGTACGCACCACCCGCAATGTAGCACTCCATGCGTAGAATATTTGTTTTCACAATGTTCACGGTTTCGTCGGATTCAGCCTGGGCGTTCAGTTCGATCACGCGATTCGACGAAAGGCCCAGTAGTGAGCTAATGTTATTCGGTTTTCCAAATTCAATCGAATATTTACACAATATTTCACTCTTCTGTAGAAGGATAGTAATCGGGAATAATGACACTAACCAAGGATATCGCTCTCAGAGAAGCACCGTTTATTTCCATGGATTACATATCATACACTGGTCTTCAGTCTCTTCTGCCTTGCCGCGCTTGGTCTCCTTACCCCTTCTACTCCTCCTTCGCTAAAAGGAGTATTCCGGCTCATTCCCCAATATTATGCCTACTACAATTCAGTGTATTATTGTTCGCTCGTAGAAGAATAACGCTGTTAATGTCGTCTTTAATTTCGTGTCTCACAGAAATTTGAGACTGCAAATACTCATTTATTGCACTCAATTCGTAACAGCCTCTGGGTATCGTCAATACCTTATCGTTATCGTAGTAAAACTTATTATTCATCTCGTCCACATTGGCTATCGAGTTGAACATTTACATGTCCACGAGACTGATCTCGTAGCGATCGTCTTGCAGATTGATCGGGGGAAAGAAATCTAAATTTAATACAGATTTACGATCCGATAATGTCACGGTGAAAGACATTTTTTCAAAGTATCTGTTCTCGCAGGAATTTCACGCACAACTGAACGCGATTGCTTTTATCGTACGATTGATATTGATCATGATTGTAGTAGATTGTAACGTTAGGACCAAAGTAGCGTACACATTCTTTCGGCGGTTTCAAATTTTCAAAGGATTCGAAATATACGACGATGTCGTTACGCTTGACGTAGGCTACCCAGTGGGTACCAGGGCCGCATTGATCGTCGAGATTCACGATCGCGCACTCGTTCCACCGCGGCCCGTCGAGAGGCAGAGATGTGCACATAAAGACTCCACGGAAATATGGTATGCGTCGGCAGATGCGTGCCAATTGTATGTTACTAGTAGCACCAGAATCTGGGAGAGCTTGTACATTGCGACGAAAATTCCCCTCATTCATTTTCTTCCCGCTCCTCTTCTCCGACCTTTTTTTTGTTGTTTTATTTTATACCTCTACGATTCCCCTCTCCAACGATTCGCTTGTACGGTTTCAGATAAAGACCTCGACCTCTCTCGCGCTTTGCCGACGATTCCATCGCGCGATTGTGACGTTGCATTTCTTGTGAGACCGATCTCTCTCAGCTTTTGCATGGTTTACAGCCTTCGCTATACCCGGTGCTCCACCTGCCAGTGCTCCGACTGTACCTAGCAATGGGAGTATAGGTATTATACCGCTCCGTTTCCTCGGCACTCGAATTCTTCTCTTCCTCGTAGTAGTACCAATTTTTTTCTTGTTGTTTTTTTTAGCCGCTACTGCTTTCTTCATCGCGACAATATTATTTTTATGTAATTCCAAGCCAAGTTTACGCTTAGCATTCATCGATGCCCATACGGCTGTGGCGACCGCGCGTTCACCCAAGGTTGCGTCTCTTGCGGTAATACGTTCACGCGCTCTCCTCGCTAGCATTTTATCGGCCTGATGACGCTCCGGTAGATCCTCGTTGTGCCAATATGCTAAGTCGTGATCGAGGCAGGCCTCGTCCAGCGGATTTATACCACGATCGCCGCGCACCAATCTTTCGCGGAGTCGAGTGCCGGGCCCGCAATAATTGTAACCGGGCACGTGCAGCTCAAATGGCAATTTTTTAAAGAATTTATTGAAGAACGATCTAGACATTTAGAGCAACTGCTGTATTTTTTCTCTCTCTTCTTGCTGACAAACGTAACAGTCTTTCATCCGTCTCGGTGGTCCGTCGTGGTGAGTAGTATTAGGTAGATTGTAGTGTTGCAAGCAATATTGATATTTCTGCACATCCGAGTCCGTGCGAATGTGCCGAGGTAATCTTTCCCACACACTCGCGATACTATCTGGAAAGTACTCAAGCAATACGATCTTCGGTATGTGTTCGAGCTGAAGATTCGTAAAGTTCTGCAGGGAATCGACGACGAATAGCATGAACGCCATCACAATGGCAACTGACTGAATAGTTCCGTAATTCGCGAAATATAAATGAACGATACAGCTGTTCCCGAAGGTTAATAGCGAGGATACATTTCGTGAAGCATTTGCGGACTATTCGCGTGACAAATTTGGATAGCCATGCTCACAATTCTACCACGCAAATAAAAAAACGCCACGGATCGCTATTACCATCTACGATACGCTGCATTGTTTGCGGTCCGTCGAATTGCGGTAAGACAAACGTGCTGCTGAGCCTCATAGAGAGTCCGCACGGTGTAAGATTCGAAAACCTGTACGTCTACTCGAAGTCGCTGCAGCAACCGAAGTATCGATATCTGGAGCAGCTTCTGCAGGACACGGAGGAAATTGGTTACTTTCAATTTTCAAACAATTGCGAGGTTGTGAACGACGCGGATGCAAAGCCGAATTCCATTTTCATATTCGACGATGTGGCCAATGACAAGCAGGACAATATAAGGGTCTACTTTTGCATGGGTAGACATTCCAACATCGATTGCTTCTATCTCTGTCAGACTAATGCGAAAATCCCAAAGCATCTGATACGAGATAATGCAAAGTTGCTAATAATATTTAAGCAGGATGGAACTAATCTGAAGCATATTTTCAACGACCACGTCAACAGTGATATGTCGTATGAGAAATTTCTCAAATCGTGTTCGACCTGTTGGAGTTGCGATTACGGTTTCTTAGTAATAGACAAGGATAGCTCTCTGAAGAACGGTCGATATCGCAAAGGTTTCAACGAGTACGCCACGATCGAGTGAACGGCCTTGAGTGTCAGTTTTGATCGACGAACAGGTCGGTCGGATCTGTTAAGAAACCGCGTCAGTTTGATCGGTTGATAATCGAGTGCCAGTTTGAAAAGGTCGGTTGGATCTGTTAAAAACCGTGTCAGTTAGATTGGTTTATAACTGTTTTTAAACAAAACCCCACTCCAAAACAGCATCGCGATGGATGAAAAATCGCTTCTGAAGAGGATCACCAAGACGAGCGAGGTCATTCGCGACAAGCATCGTGCCTTGAAATCGGAGAAGGTGATAATGGAGTGCAGTTTGAACGAGACATTCAAGCCGATAGTCCATCCATTGAAGAAACTCGTTTCGCAAACGGAGGATAGTGATAACATAAATATTAATTTGTTTGTCAAATACAACGATTAATTGAGGAGGGGAGCCTACTTCACATCGACACCGCATCGAGTTGCTAAAAGAGCGAAGAATCTTAGTAGCAGTGATGAAACTATTACGAATCCATCGGATTTCATGACCGACGACGAGTCTTCTATAACCGATCAATCGTCGCCCGATTCAAAAAAAAGTTTGCTAGAAAAATTTAATATTGATCAAAACAAGGAACCAGGTTTGTTACAATTAGCCTTTCAACGTAATCCATTACATTCGATCCCTGCCAAGTATATTACATTACTTCTGACCGATAGGGAAAACTTGATTGATCGTGCTTCTGGACCTCTTTATAAAAATGTTCAACTGACGCTTGGTAGATGTAAATTTGAAATAAGTCATGAAGGAGATATTATTCTCGATAAGACGTCATACACCGGTACAATAGATACTTATGTATTAGTTTTCATGAGAGAAACCAATCGAGCTATTATAAAACCCGAAGATTTGGAACAATACAAGAGTATTCTCAATCAAACTAAGGCGCATAAACTGTTAAACGATAGTCTAAAAGAAACAAAGGGTAATAAAGGTGTAAAATATACCGAAATTATGAAACCATTGCTATTGGGAAAACCAATGTTACCGCCTGATCGGTTACCATCAACATCAGGCGCAAGAAAATCGTCAACGTCTGACGCGTCAACATCAGGTGCAAGTAAAACGTCAGGTGCAAGTAAACCGTGAACGTCAGGCGCCAGTAAAGCGTCAACATCATTATAAAAAAAGAGGGGTAAAGGTCTTGTGCGTGTCATCGAGGGACCAATCAACTACGTACATTGGAACGATACTAATGAATTGATCGAACGTTTGAGACTTTTGATCGCATCGGTGGCTGCCGTTAATACGAGTCATCACAACGAGATACAGTCGATAATCGAGGAATTGCTCGACGAGGATCTTATCGTATAAAGAAAGTTGCACGTTATATTTTTACCTCAGTGTAATATCAACGTCTTTCGGTAGCACGAGGTAACAAAAAATTAAATGTCTGATTCCTGCTGTTGTGAAATTTGCATTTGTTTAATATACACCGTAGACTGTATACTCTCGGCATTACGAGCCATCAAAAAGAGGAATAATAACGAGGAACAAGAGATTGATTTTTGAAAAAAAAGTGACAGTAGTGCCTTTATTTTTAAATGTCGATAAATAAATTTGAAATTGGACTGGATGGTGAGAGTAGGAAACACTTTCACGAACCAAATTTAGAATATTTACTGCTTTAATTTAAACAATATTTGACAATGACATTGAATAAATATAATGAACAATTTGAGAAAAAGATGAACCAAATTTTGCAAACAATTTGTAAAAAATTGGATGATACAGTGAGTAAGCAAGATCTGATACTTGAAACACTTAGCAATAATAATAAATTCTAGAATCTGTCCATTTTTGAAAAAAAAATGAGCAAAGAAAAGATGCAGTTGGTGGAGGAGCTCCATGCACCGGCAAGGATAAATTTTCCACGCAGAAGAGTAATCGTGTGCGACTTCGACAATCTCTGGCAGGCCGATCTTGTTGATATGCGCAATTACGTCGATGCGGGTCACCAGTACATTCTCAGTGTAATCGATACCCTCTCGAAATACGCTTGGTCGGTGGCATTAAAGACCAAGAGCGGCAGAGAAGTGACGACGGCAATGACGGGAATCCTAAAGACCGGCAGATGTCCGAAAAATTTACAGACCGACAACGGCAAGGAGTTTTATAACAGTGACTTTCAGGCGTTGATGAAGAAACGAGGAATAAATCATTACTTGACTTACAGCGTGATGAAAGCATCGATAGTAGAGCGCTGAAATCGTACGTTGAAGACGGAAATGTGGAAACGATTTACGCTGAACGGCAATTACAAGTGGCGCGCTATGCTGCAAGAGTTGGTGGATGCGTACAATGCGCGAAGGCACCGTACCACGGGAATGCGTCCCGTGGATGTGAAACCCGAGCGTACAGATAAGCTACTCAAGCCAGTATACAGCAACATCAAAGTCGCAGGTCGTGCCAAGTTCAAAGTCGGCGATTTCGTACGAATTAGTAAATACAAGCAGATGTTCGCCAAAGGCTACACGCCAAATTGGACGACCGAAATATTCGAGGTGGCGAAAGTGCAGAGGACCAATTCCGTTACGTATCTCCTCAAGGATTCCAGGGGTACGGAACTGTTGGGTGGATTTTACGAATACGAGCTTTCGAAAACTATCAATCCCGATGTGTATCTGGTGGAGAGAGTATTGCGCAGAAAGGGCGATAAAGTGTTTGTTAAGTGGCTGGGATTCGACAGGACGCACAATTCCTGGATAAATAAGAACAATGTTTTATAAGAACTTTTATTAAGATGTATAATTAAAAAAATATATGTATTCTTAAAATAAATAAATAAATTAATTATTTTTTTAGACTATAATGTCCCCAGGGTAGAGTCACTACGGTGCCGGGTGTAAAGAAACGCTTATCGTCGTACGGACTGAGGGCGACCTTTCTCTGACTGATCGAGAAAACTTGGTGCAGCTTTGATCGAATTAAATTTTGATTGCGATATTGTACTTTGACATTATCCAAACAATCCTTGTAGTCATCAAATGTTATATTTCTATCGATAACGTAACCTTTGACACCCTTGGCTTTTTTAACAATTCTCGTGCAGTCCTCCACCTTGAAAGTATACACTTTTGCACTCAGTCCTACGAACTCGGTCATGATACGACAATTGTTCTCATCCTTCATCAGTCCAGGTATCTTTTTGTTGACGCATGACAAGTCATTCTGATTATCGTCAGGATAATCGCTGGCGTCGAATCGCGCGAGACCGCGTTTCATGTACGAGTAAACGTCGTCGCACTCTACACTGTATATCAGACTGTCCGTGTCGGTATACATCGCTCTACATTCACTGCCGAATGTAGGAAGCATATAGTCATAGTGAAATTCATACAACAAATTTTTGAAATATCTAAAATATTCATTCCCACGTAAATGGGTTTGTCAAATTTCGCGGACAATTTCGATAATTGAATCGCGACCAAATTCTCATTGAAAATCGAGAGACTATGAAAACTCGGTTTGTAAATCAGGGTTTCCGCCCCGTATCTTCCCTCCCACTTGGTTGCGAGCCTCACGTTCTCCATTGTTTTACCGAAAACCGCGTTGTTCATCAACTTGAAGAGATTCTTCTCAAATTCGTTAGTGGACGCGGTGCGCAAACGCGTATTCAGCTCGATGTAATCGCGTAGCCAGGTGGACTGCTGAAACTTTAAACCGCGATGTATACGCTTCAGTACGAGTCCGTTACGCATACATTGTTGCAGAGCGCGATAATGTATTACGTAATGCGTCTTATCGTTTAAAGTGGCCAACAGCTTCTCCTGCCTCGCGCCTGGCGGTTTCTCGCGCACCATACAAAACAGTAGATCCGCGTGTTTGTCGTGAAGCTCGCGCGGATACTCCAAATCGACCTCCAAAATATAACCCTCGGGATGATCCGAGGGTATAGCGGAGACATCGAGATTGGCAGCGTCCTCGATCCATTGGAATCCATGGGTGGGCAGCGGCTGACACATTGCCCACCCATACAGATTGTTTACGTCGTAATACATGAGATATTTCGACGGTTCCGCCGGATCGTAGTCCCGCATATACCGATTGTTGGCCCTCTCGTAACGATGGGAGCACTGACTCAAACCACCGCGTATACCGCGCTCCACGAACAGCAACATATCCACATCCGTGAAAAGCTCCAGCCTCATTCCCGCATGCTTCAACATCGCGTCCCAGGTGAAGTCCGGAAGCGTATAATAATGGGCTGGATCCAAGTTATAATTTAGCATGCAACTATCGCGAAAAATTTCGAAAACGTCGGTCAACAATAGGACATCGGTCTTCAAGTACAGGTCACTGTACTCCCCAAGTGTGCGCATCTGGAATTTGGTCCATACCTCTACGGCATGTTCTATGCTTCCTCGCTGATATCACTGTCGGTCCGTCTGTTGCGAAACGACTGGCGCGGTGGTAAAGCCGTCTCTTCCAATCGAGCCGCACTATCTATATAGTCGTAAGGAAAAATACCTTTCCTCGTAAGCAAGTTAAACTGCTCGACGCACAAGTCCGAAAATTGTGACCACAAATTTGTCAGCTGAGATTCCGCCAAGTACGAGCTCAATTTGTCCAGACAGGAGGCCATAAATTTGAACGAATCGATAAATCTCAGCCGTATATTATAATTTTGCAAATATTTGGTGAACAAAAAGTATTTTTCCTTATGTACAGGCAGCAGATATACCGATACCTCGTACAAATTAGTGATCGTCTCGAGAATAAAATGTGAATCATAGCCGGAAAAATTGTGGAAAATAACTGGAATGACATGCGAATCTTTAAAATTTAAATTACAATTATTGTGAGCTGGTCCTCTGTATCTGCCGGTCAGATGATCGTGATCGCGAATTCGAAGTTGATTCGGAAGAAACGGCTTTTTGCATATATGACAATTGGGGTCATTATAGTGACGCGATCGTTCGGTAAGGCTAAGATCACTCATGGGCACGATAGTCCCCAGTTTCTCGCTCGCGATGCGCGCAATGACCTCGAGCTCGCATACGAACCATTCAATGCAGTCGGTACCCCGATTAGCATCGTATCTCGAGAGTGACGCATCGCGAGCACTTTTTAAATAATAGCCTACACTTATAGGTTCATTTTTCTGATAAACATTACTACTACCGTTCGATTGTTCAACTTTTGATAATATGCACTCGAGATCCGCGTATACGACGAATGGCACACGTTCCCCATTTTTGATGTTCTTGAAGGAAACCCAGCGATCCTCGGACTCTCTCGGTAGCATCAAGCGGAGATTATCGTTGAGCTGCGCGCAATCCTGCTCATGCGACTCCAGCCTCTCCACTGTGCGAAAGTAGTGGAGACATCTACAAAAAAAAATATGAAACATATGCAGTTATATTTGTATCATTATTAATACATACCGATCGCATCTATAATGTGCAATTTTGCTCTTGGTGAATTGGCTTCGCACCAATCTCGAAAGATTCTTTATGCACATAAAATGTGCAGCTCCTTGTTCATCGTTGACGAGAAGAAGATTAGCATGGCTCGATCTCTTCTTCTTCGTCACCTGAAGAGGTACAATTCTGATTTTTGCGTCGGTATTTTGCTCTTCATTCTCCAAGGTAAAGATGTTGACCGATACGTCATTATCCGTCTTGAATTTCGGGATCTGTTTTAGCGTAGTCGGAAAGGTTATGCTACCGATGTCTAAAACCGTCAGAAAATGTGGATAAGAGGATGTGCGTTTTGGATTAGCCGTAGGTTTTGCCGGATAAAGTGATGCGCCGTCACGGACCACGCGAAACATGCATTATCACTAGTTTCCAAATTTATCAGAGCTTTCCTACTTGCGATAGCAGGTGGCAGAGTAATTCTACAACCCGCGTGCAATGGGTTAAAACGATTAATGTTAACCAGTAAATAATGGATTTTTTGTACAGCCCATCCACTATCACTCTCTTGAATTTCACTTAATTTTTTCATAACAACGTCTAAAATATTTTTCCTATACCAATCACTAAAATTATCAGTTTTATACAATGTTGCGTTAGTCGTACTAATGTTTTTTTTATCACTATTGTCCTTGCAGATGAATTGTCCGTTAAATACACAATTAACCTTAACACTATTTGCACTAACAAATACCTTATCTATACGCACACACACTAATAATTCCGCGTCTACTAAAAAATCCTTCGGTTCTATATAATTACTATTAACTACCATACCACTGCATATTTGACTTCGAAACGCCGAATCAAGCTCCTCCCAGATAAGTCCTTGTAAGTCATTGCTACAACCAGTACCTGATTTTATATAACTCAGTTCTCTCTGCGCTCGTAGCAATAGACACTTTATACACTACATTTCGGCGAAATTCTTTTGACGCGTTCCAACGGGCAAAGCTCGATCCGCGTTGCTCAATCGTCGAATATGCTCGCGACATTCCAGTACCCATGCATCGTATTCGTTAGCACTATTAATTGTAAAAAATTTTCGACGTAAATCAGTCAACATTTTTGTTTCTTAAAAAATAAAATTTTATGATTCTGTCATACGGTAGACGACAACAATAAATTAATAATTGTGAATGCGTCTCTCGCGAAGAGTAACGCTCATATATAACGAATAGAAAATGGGAGTAGGGGTGATATACACATCCCATTGTTTCGTCCGAGATGCAATCGATATTCTTAGATAGACATTCTTATCAATTTTTCACAGAAGTCATTTATTTCTTTGATCATATACAGATTTCATATAGTAGACATTTTGCAGTGAATATATACCATAATGAGTCATACACTTGGGTAACGGTGGTTCGAAATTTTTACTCCCTCTAACACTGAAGTTACCCCACTCACACTCCTTCACATTGTATATATTTTCTAAGTTGCAAATTTTTCTCAACCAATCATATTTCTCCCGTCCTTTCACGAAAATCCAATCCTCCTCCTTCTCCTCGTATGACGTTACATACTTTCTTATTATATCTTTATACTTGTAATAAGGTGAATGACCGTCGGTCCAATTGAATCCATGACGATTAAAATAAAGCCAACTTTAAAAAAAATTATATAAAGAACATTATATTTTTTATCGTTTAAAAAAATACTTACTCATTCTGTTCTCTCTCAAGATCGCTCAACCAAGCTTCTTGAAATGGTGGTGAAAATACATTGTGACACACTTCATTATCACGCAACACCGCAAACTCTTTAACTATCAAACTTTTGTCGGTCAATGCAAAACCTTGAAAATCAACGAATGTCGGTGTCATTATCGTCAGCCGCTGGATGCAATACTGAACGATCTTTTTTTTGTCGCATTTAAGAAATTTCTTTTCCCCCTCCATCACGGGGACAGATATGCTAAACGTATAAAAATTCAATGTTTTTTTTCCCATTGTGATTGTTACCTATAGTTTAATCACAGTATAATACAATAGGAAAAAAATATCTGACGGAGATTATGCAGAGGGTATATCTTTCTTTGATTAGGAAAGAATGGACTCCTTATCAAATGTAACTTTATATTTTAAAGTAACGATAAAAATTCTTCCTCTCTAAGGGGATTGCTTCGGAGCTTCATTTCAGTTTGTTTCTTCGTCGAGAATAGAGAGAGCGCAACAATGCATAGAATAACTCACATAATAGATATAGAAGGTTTCTTAGTTTATAAGAAAGAAATTAAATATAAAGATATAGCTATAATTGATTTAAAAAGTAACCAAATTTCTTACGCATCTTTTCGTTTGCGTGACACTATTAACAACCTTAGTGAGAAAGACAAAAAAACTGTGTGGTATTTGCTCAATATGGTGCATGGTATAAAATACAGTGATACGGGATTGGAGAAATACGAGCAGGAGGATGTTGAAGATTTTATTAGGGACTGCTCAACCTGCGAGAATCCCGTAGTAGCCTACAAGGGAGGGAATATTGAAAAAAATATATTGAATAGGATGAATGTGGAAAACATCAATTTAGAAGTGTACGGTTGTCCAAAGTTTAAGGATTTAATTAAATTATATGATTTTGAAAAAACACCGTGTAATTTACACGTTCGAGAGACGAACTTGGACAATGAACGTATCCACTGCCCGTACGAGGTGTCAGTTTTTGCCAAGTGGATAAAAGCAAATATGTGATTCTTTCAAACTCTCATAGAGGGAATAAACTATTTAGAGAAATAAAGAGGAGAACACTAGTCCTCAAATCTTCATTCAATCTTATACCGTCGTCGCTACTGCACACAGGACAAAAATAAGTTGCGAAAAGTGTAAATTAATCATGATTCAAGAGGATATTGTTCCTCTTTCACCCACTCTTCCAAGAGAATTGACAGAGGAATACGTCAATCGAATTAATGATTTTTTAAATTGTTATTTCCAAGAGTATGAACGGAAACTGCATCATTATTTGCATAAAAACTGTAAGTATTTATTTTTTACATTTTTTATAATTATTGTTTGTTTTTTTTTTAAATAAAGCGAAGAAAGACGAAGAGAAACAGACTGAGGAAAAAGATATTGAGTCAAAGGAGACGAAGAAGGAAGAATATAAAGAAGATCAAAAAATAGAGGAGAAGGAAGAGGAGAAAAAAGTAGAGGATGGAGAATGTAAGTATTTATTTTATCTTTTTTTACGTTTTCATAATTATTACCTGTTTGTATTTTTAAAATAAAGTGAAGAAAGACGCAGAGAAACAGACTGGGGAAGATATTGAGTCAAAGCAGATGAAGAAGGAAGAAGAAGAGGAGAAAAAAATAGAGGAGGAGGACGATATTGAGTCAAAGCAAACGAAGAAGGAAGAGGAGAGAAAAGTAGTGGAGAAGGAGAAAGAGGAGGAGGAAAAAGATATTGCGTCAAAGCAGACTAAGAGCGAAGAAGAGGAACCACCACATTTCTTTTTCTTTTACTATTAAATTATTTTATCAAACAAATGGAAAAAATATCATTGTAAATTAACCTTTACTGTTTCTTTTATCAAATAAATTGAAAAATATTATTGTAAATATACCTTTTACTAATTCATCTGGAGTTGAGGGAAATAAACCTAATACGTAATGAGAAATGGATATAAACTTCTCTCCGCATTGATAATGAGATGTAAACTTCATCTGAAGTGGAGAGAGAGAAAGCAAATATGTATTGATAAATAGATGTAAACTTCATCTCAAGTGTAAAAGGGGAGAAAGAGAGAGAAAAGATTGGAATACGTAGAGGAGAGCACTCTTCATTTCAGTCTTCAGTGAAACATCATGAGCTCCACACGGCCAATAAGTTTACCAGAGAAGAAACTGACATTAAAAGACAGAAAAAAAAATTCCAAACCAGTGGCAATAGTGAGGCCATTTCTGTATAATGAAGAGCAGCAGCAGCAGCAGCAGCATCAGTAGCAGCAGCATCAGCAGCAGCCACTGCGACTACCAAATTCGCTGCCCGTAGCCCTGCAGATGCTGCCTGCAGCGGAGCAACCTGCAGGGGAACAACCTGCAGTCTCGCGTAGGCAGCAATTGTTATTACGTTTACGTAATATGCAGCCTATGTGAGCTTGTGGGTTGTGTAACAGACAGTCACCACCAAATCGGTAAGAGTTAATAAAAGTCAAAGACTAATAAAAAAAATAATAAATATAAATAATAAATATAAATAATAAATATAAATAATTTTTCTTTTTAATTATAGATGCTGTTGCTGTTTTTATTGGGAAGTCATCTGGAATGACCTGAAATATGCAGTCTACTCCATTGAAGTATACTGTCGTAACTCCTAACGTTTGGGACTTGTCTTGCGCAGAAAAGGCGATAAAGTGTTTGTTAAGTGGCTGGGACTCGACACGACGTACAATTCCTGGTGCCTATATATATATATATATATTTCATATGTATTTCAATAAAGAGGGTTTTTTATGCCGAAAGGCTTTTTCCCTTAAATTTATGTTTTTTTTCAATTACATTACCTCTCCACCAATCCACTTTACCCCGTACTAGAAATATTGCAAAGAATCAGCCACACAGGAACAAAAGAAAAAAAATTTACAAAGCATGACATAAACCCTGCAGATTTCTATTGGACCCGTTATTGGTAAGGTCACGTAGGCTTTACTCCTTATGGTTTATTGCAGAGCGGATGGTATCTCCGACGATGGATATAGCGACAGAGGTAGAAAATATACAAAATAAATATTACGATCGTCAAAGATACTAACTAACATAAATAAGGGGGGGAGCGTTCACTGCATCGCTCTCTACGAGTGTTCTTTCTCTCTTTCTCTAAGGCTTCTACGGCTTAACGTAAGAGGGGGGGAGGTCACATGTGTCCCCCCCACCAAAGGAGTTTAACGTCAGGGGGGATACACGCGGGCATACAAAACAATGCGCACAGCCGGAGTTCCGCCGAGGAGTGGGGGCAATTCTCCTACTTCCCCTCCCCCCGCGGAACCCCGACCCCCTCGCTCATCGGTCTCAGCCGAGGAGTGGGGCAATTCCCCTACCCCCGCGGGACCCCGACCCCCTCGCCACCCGGTCATAGAATCCCCTTAGTCACACTACTTCGAAGATATTCAAATTTGTAGAATCGCATGGGTAATTCGGGATATTGGAAACATTGACAAATTTACGACCAATAATTACTGGCGTATCATTATGATAGCCGATATATGAAATAATAAAAATACTCTTCGTATTGTTATGCTTTATGAAACAGCAGTTATTGTACTTTTGAGTATTCAAAACGAAATTTGAAAAATTGATTTCTTTATGCGCATCGGTGCATCCAAGAGGCAAACGCTTATCAATGTGTTTTATTAATTTGGGAGAACTCAATTTTTCCTTCTCCATTTGAATTGTAAAGATTTTCTCATCTAATCTATTACATATTTGCTGCAAAGGCTTATCTGATTTGCGTAACAAATTTAAAAAAAAAAACAAAAAAAAAAATGATTCTCGAACGGAAACATACTGAAAGAATCTAAGGAACCAAATTTCTTTGAATCTCCAGCTAAATGTATTAGGCAATGCATATTGTAAGTTTGCGTTCCAGGACCATATAGAAAATTCTTATTTTTGAAGAAACATATTAAAAGATCATTAGCATATTTGTTATTTTTAGCAAAGTCGTGGGAATTACACAATATTCGCATTGCACAGTTAAGGGCATTAAAATATAGATATATATCTTTCGGCAAAACTTTTATTAATGCTACTGGTGCAAGGTATAGAAGAAAGGTGCGAAGCTGAGTAGCTTTCCATATTGGTAGTTCACTTAAATCAAATAAATTATGACTGAACTATTTCGGTATGCATTTTGAAAGAGAATTTAATGTTTCTGATAATATGTTTATCTGAATTGATGCCACTCTAGAAGCTTCAGACCTATCGATCCATAAAGTTAGCATTTGTTTGCATACGCCTAGGCAGCAATAGTGCATGTAATCTATTGGAAAGTGTGTTACCATTGGTATTGAAAGAAGTTCAAAGGGAGATGTAATTGTATCCAAATGGTGTTCAGGCTATTTGCAACAAAATATCTGCATCAGTGCGAAGTGAACAATTTGTATCAGAAAACGTCATTCTTTTACTTACTCTACAGCCCCTTACCGTGCATTTACCACAAGCATAATAACCATTATGCGACTTTGTACACGTTACATAAGATTTTGCTGGAGCATCACAAATTATTGAACGTATACTAACTTCCCACTGTTTATTATTGAAGCAGAAACCGTTATTTTTTAAATTTAAATATTCTGTAGTAAAAGATTCATGATATTCAGTAAGAAGAGGTTTCTTATATCCATGAAAAATTATAATTACAAATGGGGAAAATGGAAAATTATAAAATTTTCCCAATATAGGCCAAAGCTGAGACTTGGAACTATTAGCTATTGAAACACCATCGATGCTAATATCTAATAATAATATATTATACTGTAAAAAATTTGTAGCAAATTTTGTGATAAGATTCGTGAGCTGCTTTAACAAACCATAATGAACATATTGGCCATTCGATAAATTTATAATATTATGGGCACCAGATCTTGGAGTATTCAAAAGACTTCTAACGTCTAAAGGCAAATTATTATGTCCATATTGGGACAAAATATGAAGAAGATGGGTTACGGTATTTTTATGCACATTAAAATTAATTGCCCATGCACGAAGTTCATTTCTTAAACCAAACTTTGATGCGTAATGATTGTTATCTGAAGAATTACTACATTCATTGTCAGAAAATTCATTTGAAGTAGACTCTTCAACACCCGAGTAAGCATAATCAAAAGGGGAAGTTGATTGCTCTAAAGCAGGTGACTCTGTAGAATTGACTTCAACATTAGCTACTATTGACGTAGAAGACGTACATCTATTTGTCAACTGAAATCTGTTATCAAGATTACAAATATTATCATTTCTTATGTTTATATTTTGCTCCCTACTATAAGCAGTAAGAGTACGCCTATTTTGTTGACGTTTAGAGAGGGAGATAAAACTTTTTGCCATCTTTAAATAATTGTTTTTATCTTTATGATATAATTCAGTTGAGTTGATTCATACCATATTATGTACTGCATTAGAAGTATAACTGAAGGTGATAAATATCACATATATTTTTTTTAAGATCCAAAAGAATGCTTTAATTCTGTTGAATAAACATTCAGAGGGCAGTGCAATTTTTACTAGCCTGATTCACCTGCAATAAAAGAATAAATAATGTTGTACTAGTCTAAAAAGAAAAAGCAAGGGATTCAATAAAAAACATGTATCTTTTCCAATAAAAATTTAAATATATAGGTTTAAATTTTATAATTAGAAAAATACTTTTCTATTTTCATACGTAAGGGCAAACTTTTGATTTTACAATGAACAAATAACTGAAGATGACAGTCCTAGTTATTATACTGTGTTCTAGAATTGAGTGGATACTCCAGATCTATAAGAGTTTATCAACCGTAACACATTTCCTTTAACTTAATTGGACTGTATGAAAATTGATAAGTTATGTTAAAATCCTATAATTTATTGAAAAACTGGTACAGTAAAACAGTACGTATTCATTATTACAAATGAAATATGTGATTCATATTTTATAAATTTGTTATTTGTAACATTGGAAATGACACAAATGAAATATATGTAATATAAGAAGTACTTACGCTTTACGTAATATAAAGTTGAATGTAAGATGAGTAATATTAGTTATTATAACACAAATAACTAAATTATTATCCACATAAAGGTACAACTGAACTATATATTTTATATACTATTCAGATTGACAAAACTCGAATTATTTATATATTGTAAACCATTAGTAGATGAATAACTATGACAGTGGCAGCAATATTCAAGAATCCAAAGGTATGCGTTAAACTTAACAGTACTCGAAGCTTAATTATGAAGCACCGTACAATACCCTTCTGAAAAAGAGAAATAAAATAAGTATATTTAAAATTATTTAATAAATGTAAAAAATAATATAGTATCACCGGAGATGAAATGGGAGATTGCTCATGCCGTGTCCCGAAGCAATCCTTGCCGGTAGGCGGCGCTTCGATCCCATCGTGTAGCTTCCTGCAGCTTCCAGATGATTATGCCCTCGCGCCATCTATCGAAACTAATGCGAAACAACACGGCAGAGCTTCAAATAGGGTAAAAAAGATCTACATTAGATAATTTTATAATTTAAGAAAATATTTTTATTTTAGCGTAGAAAGATACACGAAAATGGCAATAATTTGTTAACAAACGAAATTAATAAAAGTATTATACATATACCCTACATTATTATTACAATATCCTTCTTAAATTTAAATATATGACTTCCAGATGATTTGTTTGATATATATGTCTGATCGGGTAGATACGGGGACCAAATCTTGTGTAAAATGGTATTTAGCGGTACATCTGGTACAAGTAAGGACGGTCCACATAACTTCAATAAGTCTGAAGGTATATATGAGGACGGTCCCCACAAATTTCAGCTTTTACTAAACGGTAGTTATAGGTACCCTCCCTATATCTGCCTATACTTATACATAGTATATATTATATATGATTATATACGAAAATATATATATATATATACATATATCTATGTCATTTGAACAGTTTAGAGACATTTTGAGGTAAGAATTAAATAGTTCAAAGACTTTTATCGCTTTTGGGGACCGTCCCCAAAAAAATCTGCATTAATTGGATAGTTTGAGGACGGTCTCAGAAGTATACGAATATATACATTGAATGCTTTCAGGACAGTCCCCAAAATGTTAAGATATATTAATTTATTCGTCTGATGACAGTCCTGGAAGTATTAAATAGTTTATATTAAGTGATCTTTTGGAAGACCTCTCGAATATTACAATAAACCTCTGATGTATATTAAAAATATCTGAGAGATTTCAGCATTGGAATTTGCTATGAAAAATGCAATTTTAATCATATAAATAACGAAATTTAAAAAAGTTCAGGATATTTCAGAACTTATTAATATTTAAATCGATAAAATATAAGAATATGGTAAACCACAGCTGGTGACAGATTCAATTGTATACAATTAATTATATATTAATAAAATCGTGAAAAGCAATTATAAATAAAAGAAGAGTAATACTATGAGTAGCAAATTTAAATGGATACAAAAATAATTTAAATGACAAAGAAAGAGAATAGTTATTAGATTCAGGATTTGATAGGATGAATGGAAAGATTAAAATCATGCAACACCTATAATTTCGAAAGAAGTATCGACACACGCTTCATGATTATATTTAATCAAACTTAGCATAACAGAAATCTTTTTATTAAGAGATAATACTTTTTTCCTCTTTTATAAACTCACCTTGCATACATATAATTTTGTGCTAGATTATGTGGTACTGTGTGTTAAATAGATTTATAGATCTTTTAACGTACTTCAATGAGTACTTTCTGTTTAAAATTTTTGTACAACGACATAACTAAAAGGCCAACGACAATTCAATTTGGTACAGTATGCATAAACACACCAGAATCAAAAAAATATATATATCGGACTTCATCACTACCTAAACGAACCATTTTATACCAGAAATATTTCAAAAATATGTATAGCACGGCATCAATGTGGCCTCAGCATAAAAAACGCGAAAAGCAAATGGCGGGGATCAAATACATGATTGTTGAATAACATGTTCTCCTTTAGATAATACAAACAAGAAAAAAAAGCAATTTTACATTATAAATGGATTTCTCATAAAGCTACCACCTCTTGCAAATCCTAAAATTGTTAGAGAGATTATGGAATAGAATTTGAATGAAAATAGAAGAGGAAAAGAGAGAGGATAGACGAAGTGAGTTGTTGGTAGGAAAAGCTCGATAAAAACAAAATAATTTATACACACCAATTGTACCTAGGCTGGTAATACCAAATCTATAAGCTTTAGTGTCATATTTAATTAAATTTACCAATCTAAGAAAATTTTTCTATAGGAATTTATTACTTTGAAGATTTCAATTATTATGAACCGTTTGCCTCTAGGACTGCTTGACAATATTACAAAAATTATAAGACTCACTCAGTTTACAATTACTTGGAATCAATTAAATATAAGCTTCTATGATAATGATTTACTTATTTCTTGACTTAGACAATATCAAAAGATATTTGGAACGAAATCTAAAGATATTGTTATGAGACCGAGGATATAATAGTTGCATATGAATAAATAGTTTAACTACTTAGTTGAATACATTGAGAATTATTGTGCAGGTTAAGGCTGAAAATAACTTCTTAGCTTTAACGAAGCTTATCCCTACGTGGAGCGTTGTATTGTACAATTTTGAGCGCCCCTTCAGGATAATTCATTACTCGAAAATCATAGAGCGTTAAGAGATACCAAATTGTTCACAGCTGATAATCGATAATGTAAATAATATATTAATACCGTAAGCATCAAAAGTTAAAGCTTCTTTCTACCTATAGATAGACAGTGTGACGTCGTAATTCACGGCCTGGCCAAATAAGTATTTTCACTAAGGTTAATACCTAAAAGCGAAGAGTAACAATTATGGACCTTGGTTTGCCAGGGGATAGGCAGTGACCAGAACCGACGCACAAGGCACACGGAGGGAGTTATTGGCCTGGTAATAAAATAAGTAAACGACTGGCTTCTGAGGCAAAAGGAATACAGCTTATTTTATTTTTGTACTGATCTGCAAACGTGTTATAATTACAATAGGGCATTCCCTCAGTCTTATTACGATGATAAAGCTAATGGTGTAATTTTTGTTGGGGGGGGGGGGGGGGTGGTTGGGCGCCAGCTTGCTCGATCCGTATCTATGACCCTCCGCGGCTGACCGGCTTGAGATTATCTCGAGGTGTGGACCAAGACGCTTCGTGTGATACTCTGAAAATAATATGGGGGTGGCTAGGGCAGTGTGACTCGCGCAGGTACGCGTCAGGAGGACTTCGAGGAAGCTCGGCACAGCTCTCCTCTGACGAGGGACTACACCCCGTCTTAATGTGTATTCTGGAAATACAAAGGGAAGTCCCTACGCGATTCGCGGTCTGCTACACCGACTTACCACTTTCCAAAACCGACCTCGGAAGAATCACGGGTCGGACTATTTCGTCCCTCCCGATTTGGGGAATTGTCGCACCGCCGAACTCGGAACGACTGCCCGCGCCGGACGAAACTCGAGAAAAGAAATAGGACAAGGACAAATAATAGGTCCTGATTTTCCCTTTCGGAGAAATCAGGTTTACCTGGGATCTAGCGTTACTTATACTGGGGTGATAGGTTAGAGTGGTTCATGCTCTCGTGCTCACCCTCCACCGCTAGGCTGACAGCTACGCCTCCTTCGTTGCTTCTGGATTTTGCTCTACTCACATATGCACTCACTACTCACTAACACCTCTAAGAAAAGGAAAAATGACTACAGGGCAAGGCCCTTACCGAATAAGGCGTCCCGGTATAAAAAAAAAGAAAAGTACGTCTGGACTTTATGATCCCCAAATTACGAGTGGCTCGGGGGACAGTGGCACGCGAGATGGTTGCCGTCGCGCGTGCGCGGATCGACCCCCTATCGACCCGCGATCGAAACCATTACGCGTAATGATCGTGGGGTCACACAGGTGGCGCCTGCCCCTCCCTTTTACCAAAGCAAGGAGGAGGCAGAGCATGGCGACAATCATCTGACGTGCGAACGCTTCGTCACACTCCCCCACCCTAAAACGGAACACGGTCTCTCCACGCAGGGACACGGGTATAGAGAGAAAATCAGGTGTGAGGAAGGAGAACTTCGGAACAATAATCCGGAACTCATTTTATTTGGGTCCTAAGACAAAGATATATAGGAAGATTCATATGTTTATAATAAAATAAAAAAAATTAAAGAACGGGGAAGACGCAAAACAAAAGAAAATTCAAAGAGGCTGCCCTCGACGCCCCTGAACTGAAACAATGTATAGAGGGCCGTTCAACGCTACTACGGTTTACAGGTGGATTCAAAAAGCGAATACAGCACAAAGAGTGGAAAAAAAAAATTAAAAAAAACGACGAAAAATATGGGTGAATAGAGGTCCCTCTAGGCAGGGGATTCTGTCTCGGGGTTGACTGGTGAGTCCTTAGGGGGGGCAGGTCCAGTTCCGGTGCGGTTCCCCTGAAGAACTCGTTCCTTATTCGCGGCCCACCAGGCCCTCCTCTGGGCCTTCTCCTGAGGGCTGCGAATCCGTTGGAAAGCCCAGGCGCCCGGGGTAGGCAAGTCCGCCGTCCACCTCAACTCCTCAGGTCTGGGCGGAGGAGGTAAGCCCTTGCTCGCCCAATACCGTGGCGAGCACCGCAGGCAAGTTTTAAGGGACTCAAAAGCCCATCCACACCCGGTACAATAAGAGATCCACGGGTCTTCGGTACAATCGGGCCAGAGGTGCCCCGGTAGCCGGCACTGCCAGCACCGATCCCGGGGGCAAGGTCCCCGCATCCACCAGGAGGTCTTGGGTACTTCTCTACGTGGTGGGTCAGGCCTTCTCTTGGTGGCAGGGTCTTCCCTTACTGACAGGGTATTCCCTACTGCAGCTTGGCGGATGGCTAGAGTCGATAAGCTTGCTAGCTCCGGAATAGCCCCGCTAGAGCCATCAGCATACGATGCAGCGCCACTTCCCCACTCGTCAAGGGAGGACTCGGAGAGTAAGAACTCCCTGGTATTCTCATCATTTCGGGCAGTGTGGAACGAGAGATTGTCGTCGTCAGAGCTGCTCTCAGAAAGGATCAGGTCGCTCCATCTTTTCATAGTGGGCTGGTAGTCAAGACCCATGACATCGATGGGCCGGATGAGCAGCGTACCGGTATTTCCCAGCTCTTCTTCTGCAGAGCGGCCATTGGGAAGATCAGTGTCCATTCTAGCTGCTAAATTCTCTTTTTCTTTAAGGCAGGTAATCTAGTGGTCAGTAGAAAAGAAGAAAAAAAAACGGGAAGGTTAATATCTTTCAGGAGCAGTACTCCTCCCTTTCCCACGTCCGGAACCACTACGATACAGTCGTCTTTTAGTACACTCCGGGAAATATATTCTGTCCAACTTATAACCAAATGTTTTAAAAGGCCGTACTTCAATAGTGGTCAACACTTTTCTACATCACGCTGGTTACCTGGTCTAGTGCCGAGTCCCGAGCAATAAACCGAGAACAATCGAAGAACCCTATAATATACCTGATACTCTAATCACTAATCCAAAATTACAATTTTTATATTTTTAATCAAACAGGTTTGAAATTATTATGAATACATTGCTTGTATTTTTAACATGAAAATGAATCCAAAAATGACGTTATTCGGACTATTATTTCTATATTAGTTATATCTTACATCTCCCATTTTATTAAAACCTGTTAAAAATCAAATTTATTTTATTCCAATATGTCTATAAATAATCCAAATAAGCATCAATTAACCCGTAGCAGAATCATACTAAAAAAATTGAAATTTTTAATTTTATGAGATGATTAACCTTTTTCTTTTTAAAGATAGTATTTTAAAATATTTACATTTATTTGTCAATTATATCTTAAACTAAAATTTATATTTGTTAATTTTTTAATAATATGTTTATGTCCTTTCCAATATTTTGGAGATTTATTTTAACTTAACGCATAACGAAGATATATAGTAATATTGAATTTTTATTAGAATTTATAGATAATAAAGTAGCAGCTTCAAGGTATAACTAAAAGAAATAATTGTTCGATTAATGTCGTATTTGGACTCATTTTCATGTTAAAAAGACAAGCAATGTATTCGTAATAATTTCAAATATGTTTGATTAAAAATACAAAAATAGTAATTTTAGATTAGTGATTAGAGTATCAGGTATATTATAGGGTTCTTCGATTGTTCTCGGTTTATTGCTCGGGACTCGGCACTAGACCAGGTAACCAGCGTGATGTAGAAAAGTGTTGACCGCTATTGAAGTACGACCTTTTAAAACATTTGGTTATAAGTTGGACAGAATATATTTCCCGGAGTGTACTACTGCTACTTCAACTAGAGCGAAAGAAAAAAAAAAAAGAAGTTTTGGAAGTTACTAATACTACGGGGTAGTAAAGGCATACATAACGAACAAAGATAGAATAATAACTAATTACTTAAAAAGGAAAATTAATGAAATGCAATAGATCACACAATGATATTCTCATATGCATACTTCTGACTCCCTATAAAGTAAAAATAAAGATAATAAAGAAAAATATTAAATCTTCTATGAACGTGCCCGGAGGCGTCCGGACCACGTGTCTGGTAAATCATTATTCTTGCGAGGAAGTTTGGGTGAGCTAGAAGGTTGTTTTGGTGAGACAACTTCTTCCGGAGGCTTAGTAGCTTTTCGCTCAGGGTGTTCCCTTGTCGAGGTATTATTTATTGGCGCTTCAGTGTGCAATTCATTTAAATCCTCCTGAATTTCTGGATAGACCGCCACGAAAGGTTTCAAATCCGAGATATGCACTTGAGGGCTACGACGTGAATCTGGGTCGATCAGTTCATAAATTACTGGAGAAATTACGCGAGCAATTGCATATGGCCCTGAAAATCTTGGGGCTAATTTAGCTGCAAAGTTATCGGCTGCAGAGGATAGCGTATGGTTTCGTCTCCAAACGAGGTCTCCGGATTTGAACGTCAGGTCTCTTCTACCCTTATTATAGTAAGTAGTTTGGCGTACACTTGCCTTTTCCATTTGTGGCTTTACAATATCATGAAGGTGTCGCATACGCTGTAATCGCTCTGCCCATGCGGTTGTCTCAGTTAGTTGTATATCTCCTGGATTTGTTTCGCGAGCTTGCGGGTCCCTAACACATTCGATTTCTCTTCCAAAATTTAGGAAGGCCGGAGTTACGCCAGCAGACGCATGGAAGGAGCTATTGATGGCAAAGCGGTATTCGGCTAAATGGGTATCCCACTCGCGATGGTCTTGCCCTAAGAACGCTGTGATCATACCCTTTACTACACGATTTACCCGTTCGACAGGGTTGGCTTGGGGGTGATATAGAGCTATCATAAAATGGCGGATACCATGCCGGTCAGTAAATTTTCGCACATGTTGGTTGGCGAATTCGGTACCATTGTCTGAAAGTAGTACTCTGGGTGCTCCCCATCGGTAGATAATCAAATCTTCAAACGCAGAAAGTATCGTTTGAGCTTGGGCTTTACGCAACGCTTTTATCTCAACCCATCGAGTGAAGTTGTCTAGGAAAACTACGATATAACGGTTCTGAGATTTGCTAGGGGGTAGTGGTCCCATGATGTCTACGGATACTACTGTCCAAGGGCCCTCTGCTACTCGTGGTGTCATCAGTCCTGGTGGTGGAGCTTGGTTGACTTTGGTCCGTTGGCAAACATTGCAGGCTCGAACAAATTTGCTTACATCTTTATGTAGTCCTGGCCAATAATAATGGAGATTCAGACGGTGAATGGTCTTCGTAGTACCCAGGTGTCCAGCGGAAGGTTCTTCGTGTGCTGCAGCAATGACCTTGGGTCTTTCTTCGCGGGGCAATACCAGTTTCCAGGCGTTCAGGTCACTTCCTAAGGTTTCATGCCTCTTTGTTGGTTTGTGACAATACATGCGGTCATTTTCTATCTTCCAGGTGGGAAATGATTTGGGAGATTGTTTTATCTGGGTGGTTCGTTGTTGGTACCATTTGTCTTGAGTCTCGTTGATTGCGGCGAACTCGTCTTCATTCGGCACATAGTGATCATTTTCGAAGGCTCTTGAGAGGGCATCTGGAACATGGTGCATAGCTCCCTTTCGATGAGCTACGGTATAATCGTAGGCTTGTAAAGCTAGAGCCCATCGAGCTAGGCGTCCTGTAGGATCTTTTAGGTGATGTAGCCACCTAAGACTGCTATGATCGGTTACCACTGTAAAGGGATATCCCTCCAGGTATGGCCTAAGCTTTTTAATAGCCCAAACGACCGCTAAGCATTCCTTCTCTGTTACGGTATATTTACACTCGGCTGAAGTTAAGACGCGATTAATGAAGACAATTGGATGTTCTTCCTCGTCGATCTTCTGGACAAGTACTACGCCTATGGCGTAGTCACTGGCATCGGTTTGTAGATAGAAATGGTTTGAAAAGTCTGGTCGGGCTAGAACTGGGGCTGTACATAGGGATTGCTTCATTTGTCAAAAGCTCGTTGTTGGTCCTCCTCTCAGTGCCAGGATACATTTTTCTTCAGTAGTTTGACTAAGGGTATCTTCTCTTCGGATAAATGCGGCAGGAATTTTGCATACCACCCTATCATTCCAAGAAACCTATGCAAATGTTTTAACGAAGTAGGTGGAGGGTAATCTAGTATGGGCCTTACTTTGTCCGGATCCGGTATTAGACCGCCTTGATTTACCAAATATCCTAGGAAGCGAACTTTCGCACAGCATAATTGACTCTTCTCCCAGTTGATTTCTAGGTTAGCCTTTTCGATGATTTTAATGACTCGCTCTAGCCAGGTCAGATGGTCCCTGAAGGTGGTAGTGACGATGATGATGTCATCAAGATAAGCGAACACGTTAGGTTCTAATTCTGGACCGATTAGGCGATCTATGAGCCGTTGGAATGTAGCGGGTGCGTTGGTCAACCCGTATGGCATTCTGGTAAAGTGAAATAGGCCTTTCCCTGGTACGATAAATGCAGTGATTTCTTTACTGGACTCTTCCAAGGCGACCTGAAAGTATGCTTGATTTAGGTCCAGTGTGGAGATGTACTTGGCCAATCGTAACTTGTCCAAAATGGCCTCGATATGAGGAAGTGGGTAAGCATCCTTCTTCGTAACAGAGTTAACCTCTCGATAGTCAATACAAAAGCGATACTTCCCGTTGGGTTTAGGGACAATCACTGGACAACTGGCCCATGAGCTAGAGGATCGCTCGATGATTTCACTGGCTAGCATCTTATCCACTTCAGCATGTGCTATTTCATAGATTTTAGGGGATATTCTCCTAGGGCGTTGCCTAATAGGTGTATTTCCCTGGACATCAATCCGGTGTTTTACCAAGGGCGTTATTCCTGGTTTGTCGGATACTGGTTTGGCGTGTTTCTTCTTGAATTCTTCCAGAATAATCTCCTGTGTTCTATCCAATTCAACAAGGGCTGCACAATCTGTAGTATTCCTCACTGTGGCTTTGATTAGACTCTTCGTGAAGGTGTGCCAATTTCCTCCTTCAGTCTTCCAGATTCCTTGACGCAAGTTAATTATAATTCCAAAAGCTTTTACAAAATCTATACCTAAAACGCAGTTATAATCTAGTGTGGGAGCAGCCCGAACGGGTAGGATTCGTTTCTCGCCTTCAATAGAAAATTCCAAAAGCGCGTCTCCCGCCGTTGCACATTGGCTCCCATCACCTAAACGTAATTTACCTGCTTTGGAGAAATCCAAAAAATCTTTAACTAAATGAATAATACTACTACCGATATATGTGCGTGCTGCGCCAGTGTCTAAAAGAGCCCTAAACTTTTCGGGACCTATAGTGACCCATAAGTAAGGCCTTTCGTCCTCGACGCTTGGTTTACGGATATCTTTCCGAATCGGTAACACGGTGGCTATTACAGCTATTCTTTCCATATTGTTCCCTTTTGATCCTCGCGTTATAAGTGGAATCCTGCTCACATCATTCGTACTCCATACATTTTCTAAATTATTGATGGTTACATCGAAGTGTTTGAGGAAATCCATTCCTAAAATACAATCTAGGGCAAGGGTAGGGATTACACTAAAGGGAAAGTCCGCGGATTTATTACCTACTCGTATTCGGAAGATTATGTCCGTGGAGATGGCGCGAATTTGGCCATCGCCTACCTGTACGCAATTTAACGGTGCTAGGTGACTATCTGAGGGAATCCCTGAAGCTATTCGAGCATTAATATAACTTCGCTGAGCTCCAGTATCTACCAGTCCAAGACAAACTATTTCCCCAATTCTTACTTGCAAATAACCGCGGAAATCGGGCGGTGCTACTAAGTCACCCATTAAGTTTGGAGGGACCGGCCTCAGAGACACGCTAGTGCTTGTAAAAGAAATAAAATTATTATTAAAAGTAGCTGCTTCTCTACTAATAGGGGGATCGCCGCTATCTCCTTTCCTCTCCTGATATCGTGCTGGTAAATTGTACGAGTCCTTCTTCAATTTGGATGATCGTTGTTCCAGACACGAATCTTCGGCTCTTCCCTCTGAGGCAGCTTCAAATGATAAACTCCTCTTTTCATCTTCTAAAAATTGGTTAAGGCGAATTCCCTCGGAAGGGATATCCTGCTTATTCGTGGGAGTAGTCCTGTTGGTTTGCATTTGTTTGCGATCTTCAGCTTTGTTTTGGTAGGTTCCTAGATCCAATGGGGGTTTCCTTAAAGTGTTGGGCCTTGGTGGTTTGCTTGAGGCAGCGCTGGCCCCATTCGCTCGCCTCCACTGGCGTTTCCCGGCAGATCGTTATAGTTGGTGACGGTTGGCGGCATGTTTGAAGCAGATACTCTCGGTCTTCGGGGAAGAGTACATTCAGGGGCCCAATGACCTAATTGTTGGCAATTATGGCAAGGACTATTCTCCCGGGTGTGGCGGATACTAGGTGTCGTATCGGCTGTTGGCGTATTGGTGGTGGTCGCTAAATTTGGGACTAGGCGCCAGCTTGTAGCTCCTGGTGGTAGCGGAGGTATCAACATGTATTGTGGCATCCCCTGTGAAACGACTGGTGTGGTGTTGACAGTAGGGGTTCCCTTATTCTTGGGTCCTTTCCCAAATTTTCCCGATTTCTTCTTAAGAGTCTTTGCTTCTCCTACGCTCGCTAAAGCGGAATCACTTTGTGATGATGTGTCTGTGGAACTCTTAGGTTTGGTTTTCATCGCCTGTTGTTTAGGCCGTTTCTGTTTAGACTGTGATTTCCTGTCTGTTTCTTCCTCATCCTCTAGCGGGGCACACTTACTGGTGGTTTTGGACGGCCGGGCATAAACTGCACTAGGAACCGGTACTGTTCCTGTCTGATTGGTGGTGCTTCGGCGATTTTTAATTTTCGTCCATTGTTGTTCCAATTCCTGACCAATTCTAACTAGCCTCTGACTAGAAGTGATTTCACTCTTAAGGAAATGCCTGGTGTACGCTGGCAATAGGTTGTCATATATGATAGACAAACGTTTCTTATCCTTAAGAGGTGGGTCTAAGTAGGAGAATATTGTCTCCATATTTTCCACAAACTCCTGGATTCCTTCTTGATCTCCTTGAAGACGGGAATATGCTTGTTCCTTAATTCGCTTCCTGGATTCTTTGGATGCAAATCGTTGTTTGAACTTTTTTTCGAACCTTTCCCATGTTCGACAATGTTGACCTTCTAATCGGTACCATTTTTCAGCTTCCCCCGATAGTATAACAGGTAAGGCCTTGAGCAAATCGCTGTGGGCTATCCCTGATCCTTGGCAGCATCTGTCTAATCGTTCTAAAAATGAATACGCACTTTCCTTTCTTTCGTTCACGTAAGAGATCTTCCATTTATGTAGTGCGTCTACTGCTCGATTTCCCCGGATTATTCTTCCTGGACGGTGCCGATGTCGGCGATCGCTAGCTTGGGTATCGCCAGAGCTGTCCGATTGGCTTTCCGTGTCTTCTGAGGAATCATCTTCCGAGCTAGATGCGTGCCGGTTGATTATCCTAGGGTGATCCCTATCTCGTAAGCCTTGATGATAGGCAGATATTCTACGTCTTCCAGACGACTCCCTCCCACCTGACTCTGGTTGAGGGTGTGTTTCTACTAGACGCAACGCTGGCTGGTTTGGAACAGGCCTCTCAAACGGAGGTAAATGCCTACTTCCCTGTGGTGTTTCGGGTCCCCGGGCGTCTCCAACTTGTTGGTTGCAATGGCAGGGTTTTCCGGGATTCTTTGGTAGGGCCGGCCAATTGCTGGCTGAATCACCTATGCGTATTCCTCCGCCCGTGGCATGGGATTCCATGGATAGGCGTTTAAATTCTTCCAGAGTAGCTTTAGCGATGTCCTGGATCCGCGCAGCTTCCCCTTCTTCCGGTGACAATCGCGTGGTTCTTCTTCGCACCGTGGACGTTGCGGCGAAACATCTTTCCTGACCATGGGTCATTGAGTTTAGCGAATTCGCTAGGTGGTTTCCCCTGTCTTGGAAGGGGGACAGTCCTCTTGATCCCGAGGGTGGAACTGGGTCCAGCCTCCAACCTGGTGCCGAGGTTACGTGAGGCAGAGTATTCAGTCCAGGAATGTATGTGCTGGCCGTGTAGGGCAATATTGGCGAGAATCGTTGGACTTCGGAAGGAATCGATCCTTGTGAACAGCTAACCGTTTGCACGGTGGTGTTTATGGACGCCATGGTAGTCACCGTAGAGGTTACTACAACCGTTGACACTCCTCCAGCTGCTACGGTGATCGTTGTAAGTTCGGCTGGCGTGAGGGTGTTAATTTCTTCCACTGAATTTCTGTCCGGCATATTGACTTGAGAAGGGGTGAATCCCTCAGCTCCGGCTTCATCTCTGTTTGGATCCCAACGAGCTGCAGTAGGGCCAAGTTCCTTACGCTTTAGATATCTAATTAGCCTATCTTGGAGTTGGTTGAGCCCAGAGTTGGTGTTCAGGCCCTCTTCTTGTAGGGTTCGGACTAGGTCGCCAAATGGTAGTGTCATCACTCCTTCTTTAATGACCTGTTCGGTGCGTTTATTAGTCTGTCTCTTCAGTGCACGCTTGTCTCGTCCTCCACTGCTTCTTCCAGACGAACCCATTTTTCCTTTGCTGTTCAGGAGAGGAGGGGGAGATTGGACCAATAACGTATGTCCTGGTCGGGGTTAGCTGATGAAATGCGTATCTACTCAACCTATACAAGCCTAATCGCAAATAGTGTCCTACTGTGAACAGTGTACTTACTTGAATAATGAAGCTGAAAAGGGGCAAAAAACAAGTGTAAAATCCAATAACGAGGCGATAATTACTACGCCTAGATGAAAGAAAATAATCTCGAATATGGTATAATAAAAAAAAAAGAAAATTGATAGAGAGTCTTATTTGTTTACCCTATAATAAGGGGGTTACAATCAACCAGGAATTTCTAAGTCGCCAACTTTAGGTTTCCTCAGTGGTGAATGACCAAAAATTGTCTGGTATGATATATATAGAAAGAAAGGTAAAAAAAAAGTACTTGATTTTAGGTGACCTTTCTTGGACTAATCGGTCACAAGAAAGATGCACACGGCCGACCTACAAATCCGTAAACTTTATCTAAGTTGCGGATTTCTTCTCGCCAGCCGTCAAGTAACAGATCTCGAATTTTTTTTTTTTTTTTTTTTTTTTTTTTTTTTTTTTCGTTTTCTGCTTTTGGTATTAATTACAGGGCTTCCTATATAGGGTTATCCCTCAATTATACCAATTCAATTAACAAATAATACTGAATAATAACAAAAAAAAAAATGTAATTCCAATTACGATTTTCATAGGTTGAGATTGCTCTTGAAGCGCCAACAATTGCGCGCAGGATTGGATCCTTTAAGTAATATTCAATTAAGGGTTTTCCTCTCAAGGGTTATCCCTTAATTGTATTATAGCAATCTTTCATTGGAATCTATGGTAATTAACCAAGGGTGTGCGAACTATACGCAACAAAACCTTGGCAATAATCCATTAAATGGGCAATTAATTATTATGGCAATTAATGGCCAAAAATTGAAAGTAATTGTTTAGTTTACTTAGCCGTAATCGAAAGGGAAGGTCCTATGTATGAACATATGCATATGAAAATATCTGGGTAACATCATATATATTTTAAACGAAAGAAAGTATATAGGTTTAATAATATTAACTAATGAAGACTCTAACTACACACACAGAAAATTTCATGCAGGAAATTTCCTCGAGCTCGTCGGCGCTGAGAACCGCTGCGTTAATTGTACTCGTTGAGCACCGCTGCCAGTACTTGGAAATTATTTTTCCTAGTACTGTGTAATATTCCCGTGTAATATTTCGACTTTCTATAACGCGTATCAAAACACGGCGAAGCAGCGAGCTCGAGCGCGCGAACGTAAACAACGTTGTTTTGGTCCGCGACCTCGCGTCCTCTCACTACCCAACCGACGCTTGACTCGAAGTTTCCTACAAATAACTTATTATTGACTGAAATATAATATCTCAATAATAGTTAATACTATAATAAGGGTTAAATATAAATAACGAAATTAATTAATACAATTGTAATAATTTATCCCCTAAGCGTCTTGGCGGGCCCCACGTTGGGCGCCATTTGTGACGTCGTATTTCACGGCCTGGCCAAATAAGTATTTTCACTAAGGTTAATACCTAAAAGCGAAGAGTAACAATTATGGACCTTGGTTTGCCAGGGGATAGGCAGTGACCAGAACCGACGCACAAGGCACACGGAGGGAGTTATTGGCCTGGTAATAAAATAAGTAAACGACTGGCTTCTGAGGCAAAAGGAATACAGCTTATTTTATTTTTGTACGGATCTGCAAACGTGTTATAATTACAATAGGGCATTCCCTCAGTCTTATTACGATGATAAAGCTAAAGGTGTAATTTTTGTTGGGGGGGGGGGGGGGTTGGGCGCCAGCTTGCTCGATCCGTATCTATGACCCTCCGCGGCTGACCGGCTTGAGATTATCTCGAGGTGTGGACCAAGACGCTTCGTGTGATACTCTGAAAATAATATGGGGGTGGCTAGGGCAGTGTGACTCGCGCAGGTACGCGTCAGGAGGACTTCGAGGAAGCTCGGCACAGCTCTCCTCTGACGAGGGACTACACCCCGTCTTAATGTGTATTCTGGAAATACAAAGGGAAGTCCCTACGCGATTCGCGGTCTGCTACACCGACTTACCACTTTCCAAAACCGACCCCGGAAGAATCTCGTAATAATAATAAATGAAAAGAATCACAGGTCGGACTAATACGTCCCTCCCGATTTGGGGAATTGTCGCACCGCCGAACGCGGAACGACTGCCCGCGCCGGACGAAACTCGAGAAAAGAAATAGGACAAGGACAAATAATAGGTCCTGATTTTCCCTTTCGGAGAAATCAGGTTTACCTGGGATCTAGCGTTACATATACTGGGGTGATAGGTTAGAGTGGTTCATGCTCTCGTGCTCATCCTCCACCGCTAGGCTGACAGCTACGCCTCCTTCGTTGCTTCTGGATTTTGCTCTACTCACATATGCACTCACTACTCACTAACACCTCTAAGAAAAGGAAAAATGACTACAGGGCAAGGCCCTTACCGAATAAGGCGTCCCGGTATAAAAAAAAAAGAAAAGTACGTCTGGACTTTATGATCCCCAAATTACGAGTGGCTCGGGGGACAGTGGCACGCGAGATGGTTGCCGTCGCGCGTGCGCGGATCGACCCCCTATCGACCCGCGATCGAACCCATTACGCGTAATGATCGCGGGGTCACACAGGTGGCGCCTGCCCCTCCCTTTTACCAAAGCAAGGAGGAGGCAGAGCATGGCGACAATCATCTGACGTGCGAACGCTTCGTCACAACAGGTATACACTTAGACGCTCCAGCCGCTGTATATTTGGCATCTTAGACCAGATATAAACGACATTTGTAGTAACACACCCTGCTTGTTATAAATAGTAAGTTGTATACGTTTAGACTGTCAGTCGCATTGCGATTCTTCTATTGGTCGCCACACGTGTAGCACCTCACCCCACACGTCGTGAAATGCTGTATTTGATTGGCGCTTTAATTCGTAACCCTTTTTCTCCTCTTTCTGCTGTAAATCAATGTACCGAAACAATACCCATACGTGCCAAAATTCACTTTTCTGTTTGTCAAACTTTTCTCCACTAATCACCGTATACCGATATTTAGACAGCTCAATAATTTATATCTTTAAAATTTGTTAATAATGTGTTTCTTCTGCAGTAGTTCCCTGTCAATTAGAAATTATAATACTGAACGTTAAATATAGAGCTGAATGCAGTTGAAAGTTTGATAAGTCCCCAAACTATAAATTATATAAAATATAATATATCCTGAAACTATATTTGGCGAATATGAACACTAAAGCATACTATTAATGGCATACATTTTGTCCATAAAAAAAGAAAGTATGCAATAAGTGCAATATAGATGTCGACAATACAAAGCAGCTCCGCCCGAAATCTCAACTTTCCAAAATCATTGTTATTCGAAGACCGACTTCAAATAGGCAATAACTTTTAAATCTTTAATAAAGTACATTTCGGATAAAACAACGAAATATTAAAAAAAATGTTTTCTTTTTAAAAATTAAAATTTCAAGTGAAAATGCCCTGTAATATCGATATAAGTGTTCTCATTAATTTCCAGACGCTGTATACTATGTTGGAAGAAATTGCTAGTATACATCAATCCTAGTAATTCTGCTTCCGCACTAATTGTAGTTATGATATAATTGTTTTACTACTGGTACCTTCCATGAACAAAATAGACAAACTTAAGCATACAATGTTTAAATAAAGGTTTTTGTTTAAAAAAAAAGAATATGGCCTCAATGATAACGTATTGCCTTTTACCCGCCTGTTTGTCGTAGAGGAGAACAGTTGCTTATATGGAAAGAAGAACTATTGTATTAGAAAATAATATTAAATAAGTTGAATCAGTGATGCATGAATGCAGATGCACATTCCCTCCATACTGACCTCCAAACTCATACCATGTCTTAAATATTCAAATCAGGGGTCTCAGTGTATTTACAGACTTTCGTCACTGGCTAAAACTAAGAATAAACGCTCAAAAAATAAGGAAATGCCTTTAACAGAAGTAAGTTTTCAACAGGTGACTGAACCTCAACTTTCAGATACATAACTGCGGTGTAATGTTGGATAAGAAATCCGACAACTTATACATAATTGCCTGCATGAAGCATAGTGGCAAAAATATAATTAAAATTCCAACTTACTATTTTTCTAAGCTAATAATTGAGGCTTAAGCCAACCCCAGATCGAATCTCAAGTCAAAAACATATAAATTTGTAATCTTATTCAATTATTTTACAAGTCTAATCTAGGGCTACCATATTTTCTGAATGAATCGTGAACACATTGTCTATAACATTATAACCGCAAAATACTAACTTTAATTCTTTTTTTTATTATTACTTGCTATGCTATTTTAATTAAGATACTTATGCTTTATTTTTATTACGCTAATAACTTTTACAGTTTTTAGAAAGTTAAATAAATTAAACAATTATAAAATTGCACATATACAAATTTAAGAATGTAAAAATGATGTGCGCTCAAACTTTAAGGTGAGATAGATGAGGTAATGTATTACAGAAAGCACTTCTAAAATTCTTTAAATTTGTCAACATTTTCCGAGTAACATGACAATATGTTTAGGCCAAAAGCCTGTATACATTATTTTACAGCTTGCTAAGTATACATAATATGCAAATAATATATATGTGTCTTTGTTGATATGGTAATGATAACAAAAGAGTCTAATAACGTTTTTTTATATTATTGAAATTTTTCAAATTGCAGAACAATACGTTTTAGTCCGAATTCGCTAGATCGGTAGTTTGTAAGAATTGTTATATAAACTGCTCAAAATAAACTATATAAAAAAATAATGTGAAATTAATTGTTATTGGTAAGTTAATAGGCAACATAGAACTCTAATAGTTTTTTTTAGATTTTTTCATATATATCGAGTTACATAAAATTATATGTACCTTAAAAATATCCATATGCCACTCTAGAAATAGCAGTAATACAAACAATATATTACTTTTTTATTGCCTATTATCTTATCTATAACAAATATTTCTACATTATTCTTATATCGTTCGTTTTAAGTGAGTTACACAATAATTTGTGTATGATAACGACCTAACGATTTCAAACCTAAATATATTATTCTGTAACTTAAAAACTACAAAATACGAAAAAAAGTTATTACAATTTTTTATCATTATTATCATATCTGCAAAACGTTATTATACATTTTCTTCATATATTAAATATTAACTAATTTGTATAATAATATTTATAGTGTTGGCCTAAACATATTGTTGTGGGCCTTAGAAAATATTGAAAATATTAAATAATTTACATTGGCTTTCTACTATATGAATGTTCCCATTTGCTGCACCTAAAAGTTTAAACACACATCATTGTTACACTCTTTATATGACCTTTAAAGATTTCGGAGTAATATAATGAATTAATAGAAAAATAACTGAAATGCATAGTTGATAAGGAATAGAAATATAAAAGGAAACCAGAATAAGAATAATTGCAAAGAATACTAAAAGACTGTAAAGATTTACTAGCCATGCTCGGAAATACAGTTATTTATTTAAAAATTAGTGTAAGAAAATGATATCGGAGAGGATATATAGGTCTAGCTTACAAAAAAAACCATCATTCTTCTTAGAGAAGGACATATTTTAAGCTTTGAAGGATAAAATATTTCAATATGATCATGAAAAATGGAATTGTACTTATTGCATTTAGTGAACAATTGTATGTCTGGCAAAATCCAACGGCCAGATCTACCAATTTTGCTGTCTTTCCTGTTCTACGTTTTACGGAGCAATTATACAGCAATCTGTGTTTTTGCTTATTAATCAATTTCAGATACTAATTTTAAGTAATAGTAAATTTCTTTTGAATTTATTACCTGCCGATTAAAGAATATAAAATACGTTTATGTCACAAGTCATTTCATTAAAACGATATTTTAAGGACGTCTTCAAATTAGTATAAAATAGAGTATTTTATTGAAAGGCATACAAAAAGTTAAATATTATAAACCAGACTGTAAGTTACTTAATTTTTATAAAACTCATGAAAACCTTGACATCTGCAAGTGTAACCAAGTTCTCACTTGCGCAACGGTTCTATTTTCCAAACAAGGCGTGGAATCTATTAATTTTTGTATTTCTTTCGTGTGAGGAGCTTTCTTATTTTTCTTCATATCTGTATAAAAAGCATTAAGCACTGCTGATTTAGCTTCTTCTGTCCACATTATCCTTTTGCGCTTCTCCGTTGTATCTGTAGATTCTAGATGAAATGAAAATATTAAAGATATTAAGTTATTAATCATATTATATAGGTATATATATATAGTATATATGGGGACGGTCTCCGTAAAATACATTAGATATATAAATTTATAAGGACGGTCCCCGTAGAAACCAAAAGCCTTCGTAGAACACATTTAATCGCAAAAAAGTCCTTATAGAGACCTTTACACAAACATATAAATAAGAGTATACATAAGAATTTCGTAAATAGTTAATGTTTTAATTGCTGAATCGGAACGAAAATTCTAAAATAATCAAAATCGTTTCATTGAAGACTTTATTGTTATATATTAGTTCTGTTCGTTTTAGCAGAACGTTGCTACCCTTTGTACACTTTTTACTATGTCAACTTATACAATAGATAAAGAGAGAAATTCGGAAAATGTAGAAAGTATTAAGAGTATAGCTAAATAAAATGCTACTATTTACACAAGCTACCGCCAAAACCCCTCTTAGAGTGTTGAATGAAAATTGGTGGATCTACTTTGTTAGTTATTATCACAAACAGAATTGATCAAGAATTGTCGTAAGCTATGATAGAATTTTCCAAGATCTTTATAGTGATTAAAAATCCTTTCCAAAATTATATATGTTTTTATATTCTCAATTTCAAACAAAAATAATGATATTAGTTAATATTTATGGTTGAAATTCCGTATAAAGAAAAACAATATTAAAAAGGAGTTTCTTCGTATCCCTTATATTTTGCATAATTCTGTCACATTCTGAATATTTTCGATCAATTCTACTACAGTAAAACGTTGATGACGGAATTGTACAACGAACTTTAATTCAAAGTCCAAAGGGGCTTTACTGACAGCTTAGAAATTAAGTAGGTATTAAATTATAGCATATTAATTAAATATTATAATTTTCAACTAAATTTAAATAATAAAGGATAAACTTACGTATATTGATTTTTCTTTTTCTTTTATTAACTTTCTTGTTATTGCTTCAATCATCATAATCGGACTCTGTAAACAAATTTTAATGAATATAAATACAATATACACTAGTAATTAAATAATAATCATACCTCCACTTGATCCTGAAAACCCCTTTATCTGTTTATCAATATTATCGTTAATATCTTTTTCGGCTATTACATTTTTATTTTCCAAATTATTGTCCTCATCTCCGCTAAAGTCACTTTCATATATTCCATGTGCATGTTCCAGAATTTTTGATATACCTAATATTTCCTTAGAAATTAAAGGCTGCCGGTAATGCTCTAAATGAAGCTTTTTATGGTGACCCATGAAATCGGCAAGATCACTTACTTCGTTCGAACTTAAGTTTAATGAAATGCAGTTCGTAGCTATATGCTTTCGTAGCCTCGTCCCGCGTAATAATTCAAGCATATCTGCGCCACATTCATGTGAAAAGCGTCTCATTAAGTGACAAGCATTGAGGTGTTTTTCAATGAGATTATCGTGACCTGGTATGCCAAATACATATTTATTTGATTCATGAACCCTTGCCTTCTTTCTGTATTTTAGAATTAGTTTAATACTTTCAAGCATGCCTGTATCCAGTATAACGGAAACTGTACGGCCCAGTTTCCCTCTAATTAAAAAACGTGTATACCGTTTTATGTACTTCTGTGCTCTTTTACTTAAAGTAACGTATACTTCCCGATGTTCATGCTCATTAATTTGTTCATAATTGTTAAAATCTTCAATTGTAATTCTTTCTAATTCGCCTGCCCGACGTCTATTAAAAAGTTGAATAACAGTTAATGATGTTTCGGCTAATGTACGCCATGCTGTTGGTTCAAATTTTTCTTTTAGAGTTTTTAAAGCTTCATTTCTTCGCTGCAATAAAAACTCGGTTAATTTCTGAATATCTTTTTTGCTTGGAAGTACTATTTTCTTATGTCTCTTCATTTGTGATTGAGATTCAATGACTGTTTTATTCACTTCCGCTGTATAATTTGCTTTCTTTATTTTTAGGAAATTTTCTGCATCTGATAGTTTTTGGAAATTTTTATGTTTTATGCACTCCATTATCCAATGTTGACCTATATCAGATACTAACGTGCCTAAAGTTGAAGCTGTTTTCGGCGAAAGATATAACTCTTTTGCGAGGTCATACCGTCCAATAATATTTACTGCTTTAATAAATGTGTCATAAACTTCAGGATTAAAAATGTCTTCAAAACTTTGAATATCATTTCTTAATTCTTTTACTGTTATTAGTAGACGCGCAACTAATCTTAAGTGTGCACGGATCATTTTGAAGTGATGAGTTGAATGTTTATACTTCGTGCATAAATGGTTACCATAAATGATTATCAGCTCATCATTTCGAATAACAGAAGTGACAATATCTTGTCGTAATGGTGGCAACACTTTATGCTTTAATATAGAATCTGCTCTTTCATGGACATTAGGAACGAGTCTTCGTCCTAATACTTTGATTGCATGGTTTCTTAGTCCACTACGGTTAGTACACGATCTAACATGTACATGAACTGTTTTTTTACTAAAGTAGGCTTTACAATTTGGACAGGGCATAAAACAGTCCGCCGTTTTAGGGTTTTCTTTGTTTGGCCTACGGCTTACAATAAAATTACATCCTTCTACCGATGCTGTGGTGTTATGCAAAAAATTACCTCGTTTTCTAATTTCTCCTATAATCTTCTTTCGCTCTCCACTATTTTTCGGCAGTACTGTAAATCTTTTTACATCAGGCTCTCCACGGTGAACAGTTTCAAAATGTCTTGAAATTTTTGAAAAAAACTTTTTGCAATAAAAACAGCAATTTTTTTTTACTCCCTCGCTACTGTTTTGTACAATAACTTTTTCAGATTGACGAATAGCACTACCGACTGATTCTTTCATTAAAGATACATTCAATCCATTCGATTCTGCGCTTTCTTCTTGAACTTGTTGTTTCCATATATGAACAGTTTCGTTTGAACGGATACTCTGGTCAGAAGGCACATAATCCGAATCATTTTCATCTTCATGTTCTACATAATTCTTCTCTGAAACATCTATCATAGTTTCCTCCGAATAACTAGTTGCTGTGATGGTTGGTATTTCCTTTAAAGATTCTCGTTTAAAAATTTGTGAATTTTCGCCTGACTGGATATTTGAAATATAAGGTACATCGCCATCATTTTTATTTTTATCTAAACAATAATACATTATTAACATCATTGCTGTCATTCATATATTCTATATTAATAAGGATAAGAGATGTCATTTATGTTTACGAACATTAAAACTGTATGTTTCAGAAGCACAAATATCTTCTATATCAGGTGTATATATACAGGGTTTATCATCAATGGCGCTTCTGAGGTGGAACATAAAAATTAATTTATCTCTGTAAATATTAGAGATATTAATTTTTTGTATATGAAATTTTTTAAGCTCCTTTGTATTTGTAATAAAAAATTTCGTTTATAAAAAATTAATATCTCTCATATTCACGGCGATAAATGAAATTTTATGATCCACCTCTGGTGCGCCTTCGGTGATAAACCTTGTATATATGTGTAGGATTCACTAGTTAAAATACCCTAGAGCATCAATTCAAGAGAACGTGTACCTACAAAACTATAGAAGATATAAATATATTTGTATAAAAGCTTTCTCATTTCAAATAGCGAAATGTTTCAAAAAGTCCTAAGCAAAAATTTGATATTTCTTATAGTTTGGTAAATGCGCGTTCTCTTGCCTTTAAACTCTAGAGTATTTTTACTGGGAGACCCTCTATATATATATATATGTGTGTATGGGACAAAATATTATAAGAGTACGCAGTGTCTAAAGGTGCGTTTACATTTGCAACCGAACCTCTTCATGAGGCTCGGTTACAAGTGTAAACTCGCTAAAAAGTATGTGCAAATTCAATATTTAACCAGGTGCAACATTTTGTAGTGAATTTTATAGATGAAAGAGTTGTATTGATGTAACGATACTCACTCATTGTTTAAAATAGTTGCCAAATATTGAAATGATTAAATATGAAGCCTGTGTACTCTTTAGACAACGGGCATTGTTAAAGTAGAATACAGTAACTTTGCAGTATAATGCATTTTCTATATACTTACATGATGCATCTAGGTTTTTTTGAAGTGTATGCATAGGAAAGCTAATGGTACAATTAATTAAATTTTGTATATGTGTTATTTCTGAAATAAAATTTAGATTTGTATAAACTGCAAGATTATTTATCTAAACGATAAATATTACCTTTGCTTTTTTCTGTTGGAAAAAGAATTTTATCTTCTAATATTACAGGTTTAGATGCAGTTGAGGGTACAGTATTGTTATCATCTCTTTTTTCCAAAAACGCATCGTTATTTGTTACTGGTATTTCAATAAATTCAAGATCCTTTAAAAAACTTTCAGCAAAAATCAATGGCGGTCCACAATTTTCTGTTATTGCCCCAGTTTTAAATGAAGTACATGATGTAGTCCTTTCAGCAGCACATTCTTTTTCAAATGAGGTAGTATTGTCTAATATAGGTAATCCTTTCAAATCAAATTCGTTTAACAATTTATCAATACTACTTATATTTAGTAAACTCTCATCTAAAACAATAAATATTTTGAAGTTATAACACAAAAAACAGGTATAATTTTTTATAAATATATTTCAACCTTTTGAAGAATTCATAATAACTGGATAAGAAAAAGAATCATTGTTTGTATTTTCAGCACCTAGATCCATGTTTTCGCTCCTAGTATCAAACTTGCTGCTCAATGGCTCTGTACCTAAAAATAGTATAGATATTTCATACACATCAAAGTATAATTCAGTTTAAATATATATTTTCTGAGTATGTATAAAATGTCCAGCGAGAAGATGCTAACTTATCTTAGTCCATTTACATCTGATTTATATAATTGCTAATCAGAGACAATTCATACATTGAACTAATATTTCTGAAGAGATTAGTGTTTTCTTACTGAATTAAAGATATTTGTTATAAAAATATTATTATGCCTAATGCAATTAACATAATTTATCAAATCTAATTTTGTTGATCAGCATTATTTATTGCATCTAAACTGCTTCAAATATATAAATTATTCATTTAAAATAACTGTTTAGTTCTATAAAAGTAAAGGACATCAATCTTTAGTTAAATTAAGTCACACTTTAAAAAATACTTCTTGTTTGGTGTTGAAAGAAACACTGTGGCTTAACTCGATGAAAGGTGTAAGTGCTATCACCCTGAAGAAAAATGTACTACGATAGAAGTTGTAAATTTTACCTGAAGTAGTATCATTATTACTCATAATTTCCTCCAAACGAATTAGCAGTACTTTTGGAATTTTCGTATTAAGGTTCTTTTGGATTTCTTTAAGAACTTCATTATCTTCTGTAATTTATAAAATATTTATAACTTTATAACAATGGCTATTTAAGCCACACAAAACTTATATAAATTACACATAAATTGGATTAAACTACTACAATGTTCAATGTTTTAACATGATATAATTAAAATTCTTTAAATGAAATGTGCTGTAATAGAAACAAACTGCTTCGTACATTAACCCATTAACGTCCAAAATGTCAAAATTTCTTGCACGTTTTCAAAGTGATTTTTTCCTATGTAATTGGCGTTGAAAAAATTCTTGAACCACATATTCTGATGTAAAATTGCATGCTTTTTCAGAATCCGTCGCCAGAATCATGATAAAACTCACAGGAAAAGAGATATACTCGATTGAAACATAAAAAACACCTAAATTTTCGAAAAAAAAATTTTTAGGATTTTTTTTCGAAGTGTCACGGTGAAGATATCACCTTGCGACCATGATCAAAGGTGATCATGGGAGTTGAAGTTTAACAGGGAATTTTTTTGTTGACCTTGAACCATTGCTTCTTTACAAAATGGCGGAAAAAACGAATTTTTTTTTTCAATCTTCATCAACTTTTTTCTCGAAATCTATGGTCTTTAGAAAAAAATTCATAAAAACAAAAATGCCTTAGAATCGCTCGAGGAACATTCTCAATTTTTTTCAGAATTTTTTGAGACAATTTTTGATTTTCCGGGAAACTTGTGAAATGGAATTTTCAAAAATGTCTCCAAAAATTCTGAAAAAAATTTAGGATGTTTCTCGAGTGTTTCTAAGACATTTTTGTTCTTATGAATTTTTTTCTAAAGTCCATAGATTTCGAGAAAAAAATTGATAAAGTTGAAAAAATAAAAATTCGTTTCGGCCGATGTTTTGAAAACCTATTGGTAAAAAAACGTTCTGTCTACGAAAACTCGGAAAAAATTTTACAATATTGCTCGAATGATTCTAACTTATTTTCATTCTTTTTTCAAAGACTTATAGATTCCGACAAAAATTTCATCCTTTATTTCCATTTCATTTCGGCAGATAAGCGTAATTTTTGGTCTCATGTATTCATGAATATTCGTCTTTTTTTGTTCTCTTCTTTCGTATTTTTGTACATACGGATGAGTGATAAATAAACGAAATCATTAATTTCATACATTATGTCGCGGAAACGTGTAAGATCTTCTGAATATGAATCAGATTCTTCAGATAGTGATTCAGAACGCAACGTATTGATTCCGGATCCTGACTATTCAGGTTCCGATGATTCTGGTTCCGATTTTGATTCAGATTGCGAACATGAAATACCCAATAACACTTACAATAAAGCTCGTGCAAATTATTCTGAAAAACAAGATAAACTTGAAAAAGGTCATGAATTCACTTGGATTGAGGGTGAAAAGTTACACCCTGATTCTTGTGAAGATAAAGTATTATTGTCCGAATCGCAAAAAAAGAAAATACGTAGGAGCGAACCTTTCAATTGTTTGAAACCTTTTTTTCTATTGAAATGAAAAAATATATTATTGATGCGTGTAAAGACAATGGTTATGATCTGAAATTGAAAGATCTTGATACTTTTATTGGAATAGTTATTTTTTCTATATTCAATCCCAGAAAATCACAGAGAGATTACTGGTCATCTGATCCGTATTTATCTAATGAAGTAGTTTCTTCTGCAATGTCTCGCCAACAATTTGAAATCACAAAATCTAAATTGAAGTTCTCAAAAAACAAAGACAAAGATTCAAATGATCGAGGATGGCGCGTTCGTTCTCTACTGAAACTTTTTCAAAATAACATCATGAAATTCGGAACATGGAGAACTGCTCTATCCGTTGATGAGATGATGGCCAAATCCTATGCAAAAACTGTTATGAAACAATTTATTCGAGGAAAACCGATAAGATTTGGTTTGAAATTTTGGGGCTTGTGTACTTCGGACGGCTATCTACTGAATTTGGATCTTTATTGCGGCAAGAATTCTCAAATTGGAGATAAGTTATCTAAATGTGCTTTAGGTTCACGAGTAGTATTATATTTATTACAACCATTTTTTCAAATAATAAGTTATAACAAAATTTCTCAATTTCATCTGTACTTTGACAACTTCTTCACGAACATGGATTTGGTATTACATTTGAAGAAATTGCGTTTGAAATGCACTGGTACTATCAGAGATAATCGAGTCAAAGAAAAAAATGTGCTTGATAAGAAAGCTCCAAGAGGGACATATGTGGTGAAGCACGACGTAAACAGTGGCATAAATTTCATTACTATCATGGATTCGAAGCCCGTCTCAATAGCTTCAACTGCAGCAGGTGTCAATCCTCTATCTATTTCAAAAAGATACAGCGCAGAGGCTAAATCTAAAATTGAAATACCTTTTCCGCAAGCTTTTCACCTATATAACAAATTCATGGGAGGTGTTGACCTGCATGACGGACATTGCAATGACATACTCCCAAGTATACGATCAAAAAAATGGACATGGGTAGTTTTTATAAGACTTATACAGGCGTCTATTACTAATTCTCTTGTAATTTTCAATGCTGCTAACGATGGAAAGAAAAAAGTTGGAATAAAAGAGTTCACTATTTCGATTGCCAAATACTACTTACAAAAAAGTAGTCGCAAATGTAAAGCACATGGACGATCTAATAGTGACAAATTGAGGATTTGTTCGAATGGAAACTGTCCAATAAGAACAAGAATTTTCTGCAAAACATGTAATTTAAATATTTGCAATAAATGTTGGCTAAAAAAGCACACCTAAAAGTATGAATAAGTGAGAGGCAAGGGGACTCACGGAAAACAAGCACCCCGAGACGTGAGAGGCAAGGGGACTCACGGGAAAAAAGCACCCCAAAGGAGACCGAATTTTACCACGTCCACGCCGTAGTCTCTGGGTAACGCTAAGAGTAAAAAAATCTTCCTAAAATTTGCACAGAAATCGTTTTTTACCAATAGGTTTTTAAAACATAGCGGCCGAAACGAATTTTTATTTTTTCAACTTTATCAATTTTTTTCTCGAAATCTATGGACTTTAGAAAAAAATTCATAAGAACAAAAATGTCTTAGAAACACTCGAGAAACATCCTAAATTTTTTTCAGAATTTTTGGAGACATTTTTGAAAATTCCATTTCACAAGTTTCCCGGAAAATCAAAAATTGTCTCCAAAAATTCTGAAAAAAATTGAGAATGTTCCTCGAGCGATTCTAAGGCATTTTTGTTTTTATGAATTTTTTTCTAAAGACCATAGATTTCGAGAAAAAAGTTGATGAAGATTGAAAAAAAAAATTCGTTTTTTCCGCCATTTTGTAAAGAAGCAATGGTTCAAGGTCAACAAAAAAATTCCCTGTTAAACTTCAACTCCCATGATCACCTTTGATCATGGTCGCAAGGTGATATCTTCACCGTAACACTTCAAAAAAAAATCCTAAAAATTTTTTTTTTGAAAATTTAGGTTTTCTTTATGTTTCAATCGAGCATATCTCTTTTCCTGTGAGTTTTATCATCATTCTGGCAACGGATTCTGAAAGAGCATGCAATTTACATCAGAATATGTGGTTCAATAATTTTTTCAACGCCAATTACATGGGAAAAAATCACTTTGAAAACGTGCAAGAAATTTTGACATTTTGGACGTTAATGGGTTAAGAAAACAAATAAAACATCACATGTAAGAACTGTAACGAATTATAAATAAATTCAAGTAATCAACGGTCAAAAAATTTCAGTAAATTAGCTCATTCCAAATATAAGCTATTAAGCTAATACATTTATAGTTTTAAAGATTACTTTACGGTTAAGTGTTATTGCAAATTTTTGGATTTTAATGAATTGTCTGATTTGTTGCGCATTATCAGTTACACATCTATGTGTGCAATGTTTCTCTATTTATTTTAAATTGTAGGATAACTGGAGCTTTTGAAGTGCATTTGATCTCAAGAATATTAATTAGATTTTTTCATAAAATTTTTTACAAGTTTTTATACAATGGCACAAAACTTAATGTAGACCATTTTCAACTAGCAAATTATTATTTAATAGGAGAAAATAGTAATGCAATCTTTTCAATATTTTAAAACTACTTACCATGTATAGCTAGAATTTTTTTCAACTTATTACTTTTTGTTTTTTTCTGGATTTCGTATCCCGTATTTGTTGAAATTAACGCAAACATTTCTTCAATGTTCATGTACCAAGGATCAATCTTTTGTTGAACTGAACAAATGAGCACAAATTGTGAAATGGTAAATGCCTTTGTTACAACGTAGACATACTGCAACAATCACGGTTAGTTCGATTTAGTAACAACGCAAATAAGCGGGAAATTGACTGAGTGTATTTTGGTTTTTATTACTACGCTGTCGAAAAAATGACAAGCGAGGTTTGTTAACCAATAAGATCGTCTTTCTACTTATGAGAGCAAATATGAAAGTAAGAGGGAGTATTGTGAGAATGGATTTCGAAATACTACCACATTTAAAAAACGATTGATATGACGAAATTACATAAGAATAAGTTTAACTTATTTTGTGCTACACTTATTTTAATTTTTTTTTAAATTCAATTTAAAGTTTGAGAAAACTTAGCTACTCTCTAAGATGAGGAACATAAACTTATTCTTTTATTAAATAGTAATGTTTTAGAATGTACTGTGAATATTGCATTAGAAAAGGTAAACCTATTACCTCTCATTAAGACAGAAATAATTAATTTTTCAAACTTAAAATGTAACTAAAACACATTGATATAGTTACTAGATTTAGTTTAATACTAGGTTTATGGTTAACGCTTTATTGAAACAAATTGTTGCAAGTATTTCGTCCCTAATTATAAGACATAGCCATTTCATTATAAAGAAACTTCTCTTGAAATATGTTTTAATAGAAAATTATCTTTAACGATAACTAATAAAATTACAGGTGAATTGAAATCACTTTTCTAAATATGGATATGATAAAATAATGGCGTACAATGATAAATAGAACTTAAAAGTATCATACCTAAATATTCATTGTAGACATATCATTTAAAATGCACAATATATGAAAGTACAAATAAAGCGTCTGAAAGAAATTAAACATTCAATTTTCTTAAGTCGACAGAAAATATTTAAAAAAAACAGGGAATTTTTAGCATATTTCATAGCATTTCTATCTCTATCTCACTCTTATTAATACCTCTGTTCTAGCAACAAATTAATATACTATTAGATAACATTTTTTATCATGTAAACAGGGAAGTTAGTAAAAGTACAGAAAATAAGTAAAACATTGAGGTATATGTTATCATAAACATTATGTGCATTGTTAGCGAGCTTTTGTATCTAATGCATTCCTATGTGTTTTACCTTATATAAATTTAAGAGTAAATTGTAAAACTGAACTCTTTTTAGAACGTTAGCTTTGCTTGATTAAAATATGAATTAGATGTTTTATATTAAGTTAGAGCTACATACATACCTGCGATAAGATCATTATATCCAACATGATAATCATAAAAGAAAACAGTTTCAATCTCTTTCATGTCTCTATGTTGCTTCTTAACTTCATTTTAATAGAAAAGGAGTTATTTTACTTCTGCAAAATATAAAACCTTACTTAAAAATCAATTAAAGAATGAATTGATCAAAACTTACCATTGAAATTAGAAATAAAATTTTATTATAGTTATTTTAGAAGACCTTTTTTTAATTAGTCGAGTCTATATATATACATTAGGTATCATATTATATAAAAGTTCCGAAAAATCGCTACTTAACACAAATGTCACATTAACCCATTAACGCCCAAAACGGCAAGAATCAAAGGTTTACTTTGCGATCAGATTTAAAGTGCTAAATCTTGTTGCACATATCGCAAAATACCTTTACTTATGTTTTCGAGGTCGCTCTACAAGATGGTATAATTTAAATTATGATTTGGTTGCGTGAAAAAAAGATATAGTGACTTTTTCCTCAAAAAGTGCTAAAAATTTTGCGACAAAAATTTTAAAAGTTAAATTTTCTACTAAAATTTGATGTTCCTCTTCATTAAAAATGGGCACAAGTTGGCACAAACATTCCAAAGTTTCAAAATATCGTCCGTAGGAAATGAAAAATTCTTGATGGTTGAAGCAAAATGGCGGTAAACACGATTTTTTGTTACAAAATTTCACAAGCTTTTTTCTCATCAATTACGAACTTTATTGAAAATTTCCCAACGATAAAAATGTCTTATAATTAATTGAAGAATATTCTAAAATTTTTTCAAATTTTTTATAAACAATTTTTTAAATTTCAGTCTCGTAATATTAGGAAAAATAAAAAATTGTTTATAAAAAATTTGAAAAAAATTTAGAATATTCTTCAATTAATTATAAGACATTTTTATCCTTGGGAAATTTTCAATAAAGTTAATAGTTTTTTAGAAAAAAATATTAATCTCGTTTACAAGCTGAAATTGGAATATTTTAGCATTTTTTAGGGTCACAAGTCATTGATATTTAGTAGGTTACTTATCTTATACCCACATTTTTCCTATTTTCAATACTCTTTCTTAATGTTTGTTAGGAAAGCATGTTTTGCAAACATATGCGTTGCATCCTTTACAGAATTTGTATGTTTTTATGGGACATGATGAGCATTTGCTCTGCTTTTCTACACGTTTGGATACATGAGTTTGTGTAATTTCTTTTTCTCGATTTGCTAAATAATGCTTAGCAATATCTAACGCAAACTCTTTTGTAGACTTTTTATTCCCGGTACTAGCAGTATTATATATAACAACCGAGTTCGTAATAGATGCCTGAATCAAACGTGTAAAAACTACCCATGTCCATTTTTTATTTCTGATGCTGGGCAATAAATTGTTACAGTGAGCATCATGAGTATCAACTCCTCCCATATATTTGTTATAAATATGAAAAGCGTGTGGAAATTGGATTTCTTTCTTTTCATGTTCTTTAGAACTATAACGCTTTATTGGAAGAGTTGGATTTACACCTGCCGCCGTAGATGCTATGGACACCGGCTTTGAATCCATTACAGTGATGTAATTTATTTGACTATTTTTGTCATTTTTAACAGCAAATGTTCCTCTCTCTGCCTTCTTACATATTTCGTTTTTAATTTTAACTCTATCATTAGTAGTGGTAGCTAGGGGGTTCCTGTGACACGGTGGTGAGGGGAGTGCGGGTGTGCGGGGGGAAGTGTCTTGGGTTTTCCTGTGACACGGTGGTGAGGGGAGTGCGGGTGTGCGGGGGAAGTGTCTTGGGTTCCTGTGACACGGTGGTGAGGGGAGTGCGGGTGTGCGGGGGGAAGTGTCTTCTTAAGAGCTAGGGTTTATTGGGTGATGAGGAGGGTGCGGGTGTGCGGAGGAAATGCTTTGGCTATGGGGAGTGAGAGAGAGAGAGAGATCCCTCTCACCCTCTCTTTCTCTCTTAGAGTCTCTCACCCCTCTCCCATCAGCCTAGGGCCCGGATGGTTAATTATCCTACGGGTCCACTAGTTCTCTAAGGCTTACCCCCTCTCCCATGTCACTAGGGTCCGGATGGTTAGTTATCCTACGGGTCCACTAGTTCCCTAAGGGTTACCCCTCTCCCATCACCCTAGGGCCCGGATGGTTAGTTATCCTGACAGTTACCCAGATAACTTTTTTTTGTATTTTAGTTAGTGGAGGAAAAAGTTCCAATTTTCTCCACTAGGTGGCGATCACGAAAATTACGGGGAACAGCTACACCGCTAGGGGGGTCCTCAGCATCTTACGGACTGCCATTTTTTTTCTTAGACCTGCCCTCGGAGGCTCTTTTCTCCCCCCACATACTTATCTTAGACCCTCCCACTATTTTCCTACTATAGACCCGCCATTTAACTTGATTTCACATTTTTCCTTAAACAATGAGCACTAGGTAGATTTTTTTCTTTTATGAGTTAGTAACAATTATAAAGTGCTTTTTTCATTTTTTTCTTTTTTCTTTTTTCTTTTACGGATTAAATTAAGGGAAATAGGAGTAGGGGAAAAGAAAGAGACTATTAAATAACATTTATCATATAATTAAAAACGAACATGAAACTTATATAAAAAACTAATACAATTGAAACTTATATAAAAACGAATATACAATAATATTTAGCCCATTCAGCTAATAACAGCTTCTGAAACATAAAAAAATTTATTAATATCAAGTAAATTGCGAACTTAATTTTTAATATTTACCTTTTATTTGTTTCCGCACCCACTTTGCGAAAACATCTACCTCCTGTTTCACACAGTGGATAGGCTTTTGTGTTTTTCGCGTAATTTTAATTTTATGCAGCTCACAAGGAATAATGTCTGTTTTTATATATTCAATTAAGCAATCGAATTTTGGACAATTAAAATTTTCTAAATTGACATTATTAATATTCATTATATTTAATAAGTCACGTTCGAAGTGTCCACCTTTATATGCAACCACTGGTTGCACACTGTCACATTCAATGATTTTTAGAAAATCATATATTTCATTTTGTGAATATCTTTCATTTCCCGTATTTCCATATGCAATTCCGTGCACATTATTAAACACAAAAGATGCAGTTTTCCGGTCAGCAATACTTAAAGTGTTCATTGATCCACAAACTTTAAACGCACCATAATGTGTTAAGTTAGAGTATATATTTTTAATAGCCACTTCTTTGTACACTATCTTCTTATTAACGATAAATCCATCCACATCTATTATGTGCGTGATATCTCTTAAATGATGCATAATGTCAGAGTACCTGAAGATTCTGTGACTAAAACTGAGCTGAAGATTCTGTGGCTTAAACTGAACTGAAGACTACCCTACACGCTTCTCAAGATTTTTTAAATGCTGTAAGGGATGTGAAAAATTTGATCTGTGGTGGGAGGTGACTAACCAGACACTCTTAGATACACCATTGGTCCAAAGAGTGAATAGTTAAGGATAGTGGGAGAATTGAAATACTTGGTTTGACGAGAAGGGGAAAACTTTAGAGAAACAAAAAAAGAATATATTTAAAATAACGGCAAAGTGTAATAAATTTAGTATTAAAAACGCTAACATGATGATCCCAACGTTCGTCGATTTTCAAGGATTCCATTTAATGGATAAGACATTTATAGTTAAAGAATTTGCAGTTTTACAAGAACTAAAAGTGCATCATATTTTATTTTCACCCCCCTTTCCACATACTTGGTTAAGTGAAGAGGAGAGAAAGAAAACAGAGTAAGTATATTTTATAAAAAACAACGAATTATTATTTTCAATGAATAAGGAATTTCTTTTTCAGTTCAATCTTTTTCAATCATCATGGCTTAAATTGGATGGATGGTTTTTCACCATATTATAAATATAAAGATATTATAAAAAAATATGTATATGAGGATACGGTTTTTGTAAAAGGGGTGGAAAAGTTAAATTGGTTAAAGAGTATTTGTGATTTAGAAATTAGTAATGTAGATGAATATGTGTGGGGAAATTATAATTTAGAAGATGGTTTATATAATTCACAACTTCCTATTTGCATGAATCATGAAGGTATATGCGCACTGAGAAATGTATATTATATGAAATATATGTATGAATCAAAAATCTAGAATATATGTATATTTTAAACTTGAATGCATTCTTTTTACTTCAACGCGAAACCTGATCCGTAAAGTATTTATGTTACTGAAGTGTCTCGGAGACTGATTATTTGAAGGGTTCTCCATCTAAGATTTTTCATTAGTTTCACGCTGATCATTTAAACGGAAAGAAGTACGATGTCGCTTCTAAATAGAGTTTTAAGTAGCCAGGATGAATATCGTGAGTGGGTACGTGATTGTCGCGATTACATTAAAAAATTGAGAGTTGCTAGCCGCAATGCACGTATAGGAGCAAGGCAGAAAATATTTACGGAAATTGCTCAGATACAGTGTCGATTAATCAGAGCAGCAAGAGAAAAAAGTTATTCTTCAAATCACGCTCTTAAGAATCCCGATTTAAGAACTCAGCATGATTATCGCGAGTGGGTTTGCAAGTGTCGTGATTATATTCGAGATTTGAGAGAATCCAACCGGAATGCAACTCCAGATGCTATACAGAAAAATCTTGCAGAAATAAAATGTATTCGAAAGTTACTTCTCCATGCGGCGAAAAATAAAAATTCAATTGGAGCGGGCATTAATGCGGAAAAGCTTATTTGGAAAGATCTTGATTCATCATTTAAAAGTCGAATGTGTAGTGGTATGATAGTAAACACTAATTATATCGAACCACATGAATTTCTATTGGCAGCATCAGAAATGCTGCAATCCTACATGAACAAAGTATTCAGTAAAGTAAGCGCTGTTAAGATAAATATGGTATTCAACGGACAATTTATTTGCAAGGAAATTAGTGATATCAAACATATTTCCACAAAAAATGTGATTTTATTCAAGACTGATACTTTTAGTGATTGGTATAAAACAAACGTCATAGATAAAATTTTAACAAAATTAGGTGAATTTCAAGAGCGTGATAGTGGGTGGGCTTTGGAAAAAATATTAAATTTAATTGTGAATATTAATCACTATAATCCACTACATGCAGGCTGTGGAATCGACCTTCCAAAATATATTAAGAACAAACATGCAGTGATAAACATACAGAGTGATGATAATACATGTTTTGCATGGGCTGTAACGGCTGCACTCTATCCGACTATTTCAACTAAAAACCCACAACGACAATCTTCATACCCCCATTTTAAATCTGTTTTCAACGTCAGAAGTATAACATTTCCAACCACATTAAGGCAGATACCTAAATTTGAAGAAGATAATGATGTGTCGATTAATGTTTTCACCATGGTGGATGAGCAAGAAGGGCAGGAGAATAAAATTATTGCACCTCTTCAACTCACAAAATGTGAGAAATCGAGACATGCGAATCTTCTTCTTCTCGAACATCAAGGTGCAGCACATTTTTTATGTATCACGAATCTTTCTCGCTTGCTAAAGAAACAACTGACTCGAAAAAAACAATCTCATCTTATTTGTAATCGGTATGTTATACTGTTTATATTTTAATATAATTTTATTTAATGTTTATATACTAATATGATTTTTCTCTTAGATGTTTACACTATTTCTTCAATGAGGATAAACTTCAATCTCATAAACGTGATTGCAGTCAGCTCAATATAAACGTCCGTATACTGCTACCTGAAGAGGACCGTTGGGTGTCCTTTAAAAATGACAAGAACAATGAGAGGACCCCATTCGTCGTATATGCAGACATTGAATGTTTATTAGAGAAAGTGAATGAAACGAGCGGTAATAGTAGTATTTATCAAAAACATTTACCCTTTAGTGTAGGATATTATTTTAAAAGCGTTCGTGATTCATCGCTCTCAACCTATAAATCATATCGTGGACTCGAGTGTATAGAATGGTTTGTGCGAGAACTCGATAAAATTGCTAGCATAGCGAGCGAAAAACTAAAGACTGTAGTGCCTATGAGAACGCTAAGTATTAGCGAAAATTTTCGTCATAACAATGATCCTGACTGTCATATATGTAAAAAGCCATTTCTTCCAAATCAAATACGTGTTCGCGATCATGATCATTTAACAGGTAAATATAGAGGACCCTCTCACAACAATTGTAATTTAAACTATAAAGATTCGCACGTTATTCCAGTAATTTTTCATAATTTATCTAATTACGATGCACATTTCATCTTCAATGCGATCGCAAACATGTATGAGGGTTCAGTATACCTGCTACCTGTACATAAGGAAAAGTATATTTCATTTACAAAATACATACGGAAATATAATATTCAGCTCAGATTTATTGATTCATTTAAATTTCTTGCATCAAGTTTAGACAAATTGAGCTCATACTTGGAGAGATCTCAATTGCAAAACTTAGAGTCAGAATTTTCGAATTTAAATACGGAACAATTTAATCTACTAACAAGAAAAGGTATTTTTCCTTATGATTACGTAGATAATCTGAATCGTCTGGAAGAAAATGCTTTACCGCCTCGCAAGTTATTCTATAACAAATTAACTGACAGTGATATTAGTGAAGAGGCATATAATCATGCTAAGGAGGTATGGATCAATTTTCAAATACAAACACTTGGGGAGTACAGCGATCTCTATTTAAAAACTGACGTATTATTACTGACAGACGTTTTTGAAAATTTTCGCGATAGCTGCATGGAAAATTATAATTTGGATCCTGCACATTATTTTACACTCCCAGGCTTCACTTGGGATGCAATGCTTAAATATACTAGAATAAAATTGGAACTTTTCACTGATGTTGAAATGTTGCTTTTCGTAGAACGCGGAATACGTGGTGGTTTGAGTCAGTGCTCTCACCGCTATGAAAAAGCAAACAATCGGTATATGAATGATTATGACTCAACAAAACCAAGCAAATATTTAATGTACTATGATGTAAATAATCTATACGGATGGGCAATGTGTCAAGCTCTACCTACTCATGGATTTCGCTGGATTGAAGATACTAACAACTTTGATATCTCTAGCATACCTATAGATTCATCTGAGGGTTTTATTTTAGAGGTAGACTTGGAGTATCCAAGCGTACTTCATGATAATCACTCTGACTTGCCATTTTGTCCGGTACGTGAGGCTCCGCCCGGAGCACGACAGAAGAAGCTACTTGCAACTGTCGAAAATAAGGAGCGTTATGTTATACATTATCGGGCTTTACAACAATGTATTCGTCATGGAATGGTACTGAAACGTATCCATCGCGGATTAAGATTCCAGCAATCTGCCTGGCTAAACAAATATATAGACTTAAACACACGTTTGCGAGCTGCATCTAAAAATGAGTTTGAGAAAAATCTTTTCAAACTAATGAACAATGCAGTGTTCGGTAAGACGATGGAAAATGTAAGAAATAGAGTTGATGTGAGGCTAGTTAGTAAGTGGGAAGGAAGATATGGAGCAGAAGCATTGATATCCCAACCAAATTTTCACAGTAGCGCCATATTCAACGAAAATTTGGTTGCGGTAGAATTAAAAAAATTAACGGCGAAATTTGATAAACCTATATATGTAGGTATGAGTATTCTAGATATTTCAAAAACATGTTTATACGAATTCCATTATGAATATATGCTTCCAACGTTTGGTAGTAAATGTAGAGCATTGTATACCGATACAGATAGTTTGATATACAGTATCGAATGCGATGACATTTACACGATCATGAGAGAAAATCTTTCAAGATTCGATACTAGTGATTATTCGCCTAATAACCAGTATAATTTACCTCTAGTAAATAAAAAAGTGCCTGGTTTGATGAAAGATGAGAATAACGGGAGAATTATGACTGAGTTTATTGGACTGAGATCGAAAATGTATACATTTAAAATACAAGATAAAATTTTTAAAAAAGCTAAGGGCGTTAAGAGTTGCGTTATCGCTAGAAAAATAACGTTTGAAGATTATAGAGACTGCTTACAAAATTTTACTGTTCATATCCATAATCAAAATTTAATTCGTTCAAAATTGCATAATGTTTATTCAATTGTACAGCAAAAAATTTCTCTCAGTCCACATGATAATAAGCGCTATATTGTACAAGGTACTGTATCAACTCTACCATGGGGTCATTATAGGATAAATGAAATAGAATTAAGTGAAGTAGATTTAAATGAAGATTAAATAATTGCTTCTTTATTAATAAATTGTATGTTACAAAATATTGTTTTTATTTATCCATGAATTATGTGTATTATTGAATCCTAACCACTTTACAAAGACTTTGTCCCCCTTCTTACGTAATACCTTCTCAACTAGATATACATTAGGATTAGCAGTTTTTAAAAGTTCATGTTCGTAGAATCCACCATATATATCTGTACCACTAGAATCCCTTAGTAAATATGTAACAGGATTTGTTTTCTGCACTTTTATAATTTCAAATATTTCAGTTGTCCAATTTGGTGTGTAGCCTTTTGCAAATACATTCTTATATTTACTGATTCGTACAAAATCACCGACTTTGAACTTGGCACGACCAACGATCTTTATATTACTGAATACTGTTGCTAAGAGCTTATTAGCATGTTCAGGTTTCACATCGGCTGGACGCATTCCTATAGTACGATGTTTTCTTGAATTGTATTTGTCAACCAGTTGTTGTAGCATAGCTCTCCACTTGTAATTTCCATTCAACGTAAATCCTTTCCACATTTCTGTCTTCAACGTTCGATTCCAACGCTCGACTATGGTTGCTTTCAATACACTGTATGTTGAGTAATGATTTATTCCATGCTTTTTCATAAGCGATTGGAAATCACTATTATAAAATTCCTTGCCATCGTCGGTCTGTAGATTTTTCGGACATCTCCCACTCTTCAGGATTTTCAGCAATGCAGCTGTCACTTCCTTGCCTGACTTGGTTTTCAGGGCTATTGCCCAGCCATATTTCGACAATGCATCAATAACTGTGAGAATGTAGTGGTAGCCTGCGTCTGCATAGTTTCTCATGTCTACCAGGTCTGCTTGCCAGAGGTCATCGAAGCCTCGTATTATTACCCGTCTACGTAAAAAGTTCCGTCTGGCAGGCACATGCAACTCTTCTACCAATTGCTTCTTCTCCTCACTACTCATAATTATTCCACTACGTGTTATGTTTACAGCAGGTCATCGAGCACTGGCGGTAGTATAAGTTTCTTCAAGGCATAATTTATATCGTCTTCTCTATTCTTCTCATTTGCAAAATCTTTTTTTGCCAGCTGATTAGAGAAATATTCTACAACAATTTTCAATCCAACAATCATATCATTTCGTAATTCCTTGTCTTTTCGATCCAATTTATAATCATTATGATCGACTTTATCAACCAATTTATCGATTCTTATACCAATTTCATCAATTTCATCGATTTTTTTCATTAGAGTTGTAAATTTTTCCTCAAGAATGTTACATTTTAGGTAATAGTGAGTTAGCTTCTCACTGTATTCAAACAATTCTCTCATTAAGCTATCACGTACAGTCATCGAATTACGTAACAGAGCAGCCATATTCACCGCACTTGTCTCATCCGTAACATCACATTCTAAGTTTGAAATTATTTTCTTCTTGGCATTAAATGCATTCTTTTGTTTATCAAACTTTAACGTATCATTATCAATTTTGTGGAAATAATTTCTCACTTTACCGGTATTGAAACCAGCTCCAAATTTATTTATTGTCATAGTGAAGTAGTACGTGGAACTGAGAAAATCTTGAAACTGCAATCTCTTTTATATAGAATAACGCTTTCTTCTCTTATTTAGATCCTGCCAATTTGTAACTATTATGATCGATTTTATCATTCAATTTTTCGATTCTTTCATCAATTTCGTCGATACGTTTTTTCAACAGATTTGTCATTTTTTCCTCAAGAATTTCACATTTTAATGCATATTCATTCAGCTTCACACTATATTCATTCATTTCTTTTGTAAAGCTATCACGCAGTGGTGTCAAATTACTCATCAGAACACTGATATTCACCGCACTTGTCTCATCAGTAACATCAGATCCCAAGTTTGAAATTATTTTCTTCTTGGCATTAAATGCATTCTTATATTTATCAAACTTTAACGTATCATCATCAATTTTGTGAAAATAATTTCTCACTTTACCAGTATTGAAACCAGCTCCAAATTTATTTATCGTCATAGTGAAGTAGTACGTTGAACTGAGAAAATCTTGAAACTGCAATCTCTTTTATAAGATGATACCTTCTTCATGGAGCTCCTCAATTATTGACTGTATCTCATTATGGTGATTCGTATGACCAGCAGCAGATGATGCAATTAATAGTTTTAATCGCTCGACCAGTTCGTTTGGATCGTTCCAATGTACATAGCTCACGGGATTATTATTAACACGCATATATCCCTTGCCTTGTACAAGTTTTGTCTTCGGTGGAAATAATTCACTAATTATTTTCTTCCATTTATGTCCCTTATTCCCACGAAGCTTTCCTGTACTAATGTTATCTGCTCTGTGCACATTAGTTTGAGAAAGAATACTTTTATATGTGTCTAAATCATCTTTAGTATAATCTTCAGGTTCTTTCATGAAGATCAATTCAAATAGACCTTTCGTGCCAGGATAATACTCCTTATCGATAATAATAAAATTACTGTAATCATCAACATTAAAAGCACATTTCGCAAGCCACATTTTATTCGTCACTTTATCTAACTTAACTCCAAAATTACTGTCAATTTTATCCTTAGCATTATTCGTCAACAATTCTATATATTTGGATGCAATTGAACCAGACTTTATCGTACTTCGATTAGCATCTTTTACATCCTCGATGGATGTATGCACAGGTAATTCTATTTGTCTCGCTAAATCTTGCGTGCCATATTCATTATTCTTCTTCACCTTCTCCTCCTCCTCCTCCCCCTCCCCCTCCTCCTCCTCCTCCCCCTCCCCCTCCTCCTCCTCCTCCTCTTCATCATCTTCCAGAGAAAGGTACTGTGTTTCGTGCGACTGTGGATATTCCTGCTCATCATCCGATGAATGACCTTGAACGTTAATTCTGGAGCTGCGTATGAAATCTTTCCGCTGTGGAGTCGATGTGAGATAAGACTTTCTACGTTTCATCGGAATTGTGAAAGATTCCTCGTGTGAGAGAGATCTCTTTATAGGTTCCATTTTCATCTCATGTTTCGGTGCAACGAAAATTGCTTGATTATTTTCGGTGAGCTTCTTTAATGGTTCAACTATTGGTTTAAAAGTTTCATTTAAACTGTCTTCCATCATTACTCTGTCTGATTTGAGTGCGCGATATTTTTGACGAATTACTTCACTTGCCTCAGCAATCTTCTTTAGAAGCTTTTTCTCCTTCATTTTGTAAAGCTATTCTCTATTCAATATATAGACTTGTTCAACGTTCAAGGTTAAACTAACATTTTTGACCATTAACATCACTCTTTAATCACAGCATATTTATTGAAACCCTTTCGATATCGTCCATTTTGCATTGCACTGTCTTTATCAATTACTAAAAATCCATAATCACGCTTCCAACAATTTGAACACAATTCATAAAATTTTTCAAACGCCATATCTGTATTTACATGTTCGTTATATATATGTTTTAGGTTAGTTCCATCTTGTTTAAAAATAATTAAAAAATTTGCATTATCACGTATTAGATGTTTTGGTATCCTTGCATAAGTCTGACAAAGATAAAAGCAATCAATCTTAGAATGTCTACCCATGGAGAAGTAGTCTCTTATATTGTCTTGCTTATCGGTTGCAACATCATCAAATATGAAAATTGAATTTGGTAGTGCTTCAGCTACTTTTATAACCTCACTATTATTAGAAAATTGGAAATAACTAATTTCTTCATTGTCCGATAATAGTCGCTCCAAGTATCGATATTTTGGTTGCTGCAACGATTTTGAATAAACGTATAGGTTTTCAAATCTCACACCCTGAGGGCTTTCTATAAGGCTCAGCAATACATTTGTTTTTCCACAATTTGAAGGGCCACAAACTATACAGCGTATGGTTGATGGGAGTAGAGGTCCGTGACGTCTCATGCATTTATCGGTTGTTCGGTAATCTATATTAGAAACACGAATACCGAGCGGCTGCTTTACGAAGTCCATGACTGAAAACTCTGTGGTCATACAACCTATTTATAGGAATGAAATGAATTGTTTGATCAGTTCTCATCATGCCGTTATTAGTGTTAGATGTGTCAAGTTTGGAGGTATTAACCGCTGAGCAGTTTGAATACATACCGAAAATTTTACTTTTAAAGTACTTTCCGCGTAGTATTCAAGAGGTTTGGAATAAATTGCCTGAACATATTCGTGCAGATCCTGAAGTACAACAATATCGCTGGTGTTTTAAACATCATAATCTACCTAATACAGATCACATTGATGGACCGCTCCCTTCAATAAAAGATTGCTGGGCTTGTCAGCAAACTCTGTGTGAGAAACAGAAAGAAAGTTCCACATGGTAAGCTACGGTTGTGGAACTTTTTTCAATAAAATACTGAATAAATTACCGTTCGAAGTACACATACCTGGCTACAATTATTGCGGACCAGGTACTCGACTTCGAGAACGGTTAGCACGTGGTGATCCTGGTATAAATCCTCTAGACGAAGCCTGTCGTGAACACGATATCGCATATTCAATATATAAGGATCTGCCACCACGTCACCAGGCTGATAAAGTTCTTGCACAGCGTGCACGAAAACGTATCACTGCTAGTGACTCATCTTTACGTGAACGAGCAGCTGCAGCAGCAGTCTGGGCATCCATGAATGTAAAACGAAAACTTGGCTTAGGCCTACAAGTGCATGGAAGAAGCATGAAGAAAAGAAAAATTCGTGTACCGAAGAAACGAGGAGGTTTATTGAGGAAAAAGCAATTTACTCAAAAAAAAAACGGGGGGGTTTATTACCTCTGCTCCCACTGTTGAGTGCAGTGGGCGCATTAGCTGGGGGCGCAGCAGGTATAACAAAAGCTGTAAACGATGCGAAAGCATCCAAGAGACAATTGGAAGAGATACAGCGTCACAATCGTGTAATAGAAGGCAGGCGTGGACATGGTTTATACCTAACCCCTTACGGACGAAGGGGAGAGGGTTTGAAAAGGAGGAAAAAAACCTCGCAAAAAAAAAAAAATAAGCAACCTCCCGAAATCTGGAGCTACTAGTAATATTCAATTATTACATGCATGTCAGGATATACCACATTTTCGAGGAGTTTTTATGCGCACATCTCTACCGCAAACCGTACTATGCAATGAGTGTGCAATCGTGAATCTTGATGAAGATAAAGGTTCTGGTACACATTGGGTTGCCTACGTTAAACGTAATAATTACGTAAAGTATTTCGACTCCTTTGGAAATTTGAAACCTCCAATTGAACTTTTAGATTATTTTGGTCCTTCTGCTATAATCTACTACAACCACGATCAATATCAATCGTATGATACAAGCATATGCGGTCAGTTGTGTGTCAAGTTTCTACGTGAACAATGTCTTTAACGGTTACGCTGTCTGACCGCGAGTCCATATTAGAGGCAGATTTTTTCCCACCGATCAATCTTCGGGAGGAGCAATATGAACTTGGTCTCGTAGACTTTCAGAGCTTCAATTCAATCGCTAATGTTGATGAGTCGAACAATAAGTTTTACTACGATACTGAAGATCTGACTATACCTACAGGTTGTTATGAATTGAGTGCTATAAATGATCTTTTGCGTACATTGATGCATGAGGCGGATAATGAAGATGTCATTATTCTACGTGCTAATAATAATACGTTGAAAAGTGAAATAAAGTGTAAATATCTGATCGATTTTACAAAACCTAATAATATAGGCTCTTTATTGGGTTTTTCGTCAGATCGAATTATTCAGCCGAACACTCTAGCCGAATCAGACCAGCCCGTAAACATTATAAGGGTGAATATTTTACGAATTGAATGTAATATTACTGCTGGTGCATATACAAACGGCAAACCTCAACATGTTATACATGAATTTTTTCCAAGCGTGCCACCAGGCTATAAAATCTCGGAAACACCGAAAAACGTCATTTACTTGCCAGTCATTGTGAAAGTAATTGACCGTCTTACTTTGCGCATTCTCGATCAGGAAAACCGTCTAGTAAATTTCGGTGGGGAAGAAATTACAATTCGATTACACATTAGAAAATGCTAATTTACAAGAATACTTATAAATCACCGATACCAGATGAGCCTATCATCAGTCCAACAGTTGCTGCAGGAGCAGATACATTGGGTGGGGATTACGTTAGAAGACCGCTAACAAGAAAAAATATAACCTTTCTTCAATCACTGGGTTTCAAGGTCAGAAATAAAAATGGACCTGTTGGACGTAACCGCACAACCTGTGTACGACAATCGCATTACTAAAATGGAAATACATGCTTACAATCCGTATGCAAATGCATCATTGGGAAATAGTGACGAAATTCGAATTCCAATACAACAGCAAGATTTAATTCTTCTACCATGTGAGAGTTACCTATACATAGAGGGAAAATTAATCGAGGGCACTCGTGCTCAGGGTGCAACAGTTCAAGATACAGTGGGACTTGACTGCAATTCCATGGCATTCTTGTTCGATGAAATTCGCTATGAATTGAATGGTATTGAGATTGACCGCAGTAAGAATGTGGGTATTACTAGTTCCATGAAGAATCTCATTTCTCTGACTGGGGAGGAGAGTACGAGTCTACACCATTCAGGATGGTTTCTATCAGATTATAAGCCTACGAAATATTTTAATTTTTGCGTACCACTGAAAATGCTGTTGGGTTTTTGTGAAGACTATAGAAGAGTCATAATAAATGCACGTCATGAGCTCGTTCTCATTCGAGCACGTAATGATACGAATTCGATATATTCTTCAACGAAAATCACCGACTCCAAAATTGATGTTCAAAAAGTGCAATGGAGAATTCCTCATATATCATTGAATGAATACACAAAACTTCAATTTCTACGTATTATCGACCAAAACAAAAGCCTCACCATGGCTTTTCGATCCTGGGAACTCTACGAATACCCGCTTCTACCAGAAACACAGAGGCATACGTGGGCTGTAAAAGCTGCAACACAATTGGAGAAGCCTCGATACGTTATTCTAGCATTTAGAACAAATAAGAAGAATACGCAGCATATGAAGGTGCTTGACTTCGATGATAGTTTTGTTCGTGATATTAAAGTCTATCTTAATTCTGAATTTTATCCGTATGATCGACTTGATACTGATACTGAAAAATCACGATTTTCTGTACTATATGATATGTATGTTAAATTTATCCAATCCTATTATGCTGGAGAAAAACCGTCGAAACCAATGCTTGATTACAACAATTTCTTAGAATATGGCCCTCTCTTTGTCATTGACTGTTCGCATCAAAACGAATCTATTAAATCTGGCACAGTTGACGTTAAAATAGAGATCGATTGTTCTAAAAATATTGCAAGTAATACTACTGCGTATTGTTTAATTATACATGATAAAATTGTTGAATATAACCCGCTTACAAGTATTGTTAGAAATGTAAGTTAATCGTTAATAGTTAGTAATGTAAGTTAATCGCTAATAGTTAGAAATGTATGTTAATCGCTAATAGACTATAGTTAAGCTTATCATTATAATGAAGGAAAAAAATAATAAATAAGATATAATAATCATTTATTTGTGTTTAAATTATTCCTTACAAATGTTTTCTAAATTAATCTTTTGAAATTTGACTAACAATTGCAAATGTCATATTATTGTAATTTCCACCATGATACGTGAATGTTAATATTTGATTTGAAGCTGCATCTTGAAAATTCTTGAATTGTTCTGGTTTTTCCAGTAATGCCATCATCCTCGCAGGCAAGAAGAACCATTCCTTCGTAAGCAGCTTTGCTATTATTCTCTCCCCATATTTGGTTTTAATTTTCGATAATTCAGTTATTCGGTATGACCCCCCAATAGTGATGTCCATATTATATCGATATATCGAAATATCGATATTTTTACATTGATATTTCGATATTTTGTATCAAGTTTACGTTGCACGATATATCGGTTTATCGATACTTAGATGTCGATATCGAATTTCGATATACTGACTTGCGCGAAACTGCATTTGTACTAATTAAGCTCAATTCACTCTGAACTTTCTTGGTAAAACTATATGAATGCATAATCGAAGCATGCGAAGAAAATTTAATTTCCTTCACAACTACCACAATTTAAAATTAAGAATTAACGGTATAAAAATTCGTTGAAATCTGATTAAACAAAATTGAAGGTATAAGTCTCTTTTTTAGTTAACAATTAAAAATTAATATTATGTTTAAGCGTAAATGTTTAACACGATTTTATTGTAAGCAATTTTAATTATATATTTTTATAACACATTTTTCAGGACCTTTTAATTAATGTTTTTCACAAGAATTAATTTAATCTCAGAAGTACTAGAATTCCCCTCATCAGTATGTGCAAATCCTTTCCATTATTTATCATTACTATTCTTTCCTTTTCTTTTTATATTTATATATTTAGTAAAGTTGATTTATCGTATAAGTAGTGTTCTCCAAACATTATATTAACTTATAGTGCCGAGCCTTGTATGGAAGTATTTTATAAAAACAGCTACTGGAGGAAAATGCAAGATATGTCAAGTAGAAGTAAAAAGAAGTGGGAACACAACCAATTTAAAAACTCATTTAACAAGATACCACCCAGATTTGGACTTGAACCCTGATTCTGTTATTAATAAAAAACCATCATTGAAAAGAAATATAACAATGGTAAAAATGATCTACATTATTTTGCATTCCATTTCTTCTAATATCACATGTTTATTCACTCATTTTAAAATTACAGACTGAATATGAAGTTGGCTTAGAAAATCTTGATGAACCTGATTGTTTAAATAATTTAATTTCATCTTCATCGAGCGCCACTATATCATCAGATTCCTTATCCGTAATGGAAAGTCCATATTTAAGAAAACAACCAAGAATAGACATGTCATTGTACAAGCAGAATTCATATCAAGGTAAAGTAAAAATGACAAAAGCTTTTAATTTTCATTCAGCGAAATGAACACTATATATGTGTATAACATCAATCATTATTATATATAATATTATTCTAGCTGGAGGTAACAAAGAAACAGAAATAACAAACTCATTGTTATTCATGATTGCAAAAGACAATATGCCATACTTAACCGTAGCAAAGGAAGGCTTTCAAGCATTTATCAGATTGCTATGTCCTTTGTATAGAATTCCTAGCAGAAGTACACTAACGAGGCTTCTCGAACAGAAGTATGAAATTTTATCAGAGAAAATAAAATTATATCTCCATCAGACTGAATATTTATCGCTTACAACTGACATCTGGACCGATCTATTAAATGTTAAAAGTTATTTAGGGTTAACATGTCATTACATATATGATGACAAACATAAATCAGTGGCATTAGGAGTAACTGAACTGAATGATAAGCATAGTTCTGAAAACCTTGAAGCGTGGCTTTTGAATACTGTAGATCAGTGGAAAATATGTTTTAATAGTATTATATGCATCGTCTCTGATAATGGGGCAAACATAAAAAAGGCTATAAAGGATGCATTTGGTGCAGATAAGCATCTTTCTTGTTTTGCACATAGCCTTCATTTAGTACCCTCAAAAATATTAGAATGTGATGAAATACATTTGATATGCAAAAAAATTAAATCTATTGTTACTTATTTTAAAAAATCTGTAACTGCAATGGATTCTTTACGAGCTGTATCAAATTTGAAACTAATACAGTCTGTTGATACAAGGTGGAATTCGACCCACGACATGCTAGAAAGATTTATAGAATTGTCTGATAAAGTTGGATCAATACTTCTTAGATTTCCTGCTGCTCCAGTTATGGTTACTGCTACAGAATTACAAATATTAAAGGAATTTATAGAACTTTTAAAGCCGTTTAAAGAAGCAACTAAAATAATATGTGGTGAATTCTACTTAACGGCTAGCAAAGTCATACCAATAATAAGTACATTAAAAAAGAAATTAAATCAGTTAAATCCTACAACAGCAGCAGGAAATAAGATGAAAGAACAGCTAATTCAACAATTTGAACTGAGATTTTGCAATATTGAAAAAGAGTTTATTTTGGCTTGTGCAACAATTCTTGATCCCAGGTTCAAGCCAATTCATTTTATGGACCAAATTGCTTGTACTAATATCACAAATAAATTAGCAACCATTTTAAATGATTCAGTTTCAAATGATGAAAATTATGAAAATTATTCAGATATTAATATGAATACTAATCATTTTTGGTATTATCATGAAACATTAGTGCATGAAATAAAATCAAAAGGGAAAGATAATTTTAATAATATACCAGAAGATTTAAGGGTCTACTTAAACCAACCTCCAATACAAATAGATGCTTGTCCCATAAATTATTGGAAAATGAATAACTCTGCGTTGAATAAATTAGGGAGAAAATACTTAGCAACAATTGCATCATCTGTTCCTTGCGAACGATTATTTTCGAAAGCTGGGAGGATAGTAACGGAAAGTAGGAACCGCTTAAATGGTACACATTTACAGCAGCTGTTATTCTTAGGGTCGCTACATTTGGAAGACTGGAAATTATAAGTTAGCAATGTCAAGATTTTGTATCTTACTTAATTAGGTAAGCTGTGTTAGTGATATTAATTATCATATATCATATGTACTGTATCTCAATTGTACAATAATTTTTATAGATACTGGAGTAAGCCTGAGCCTACAGGACGTAACATGAAATCTGTGATGATTTGTACTCTACCGCTCTTTCATACTTCATGCAGTAGCCTAAGGTTAACTTGATAATTATTCATCTATTAAGTTAAAGAAAGCTAATATAAACTACATATTAGTTCACAAACTATAAATTTTACAGTAAATATTAAGAATTCTTCATTTACTTTTGTCAGTTTTGTTATAGGTTACGTCAACTATTGGTATATTAATTAAGCATCTATAGGTGACATCATTTGCTAGCTGTCTTAATATTACGTTATGTTATATAGTTGTATAATAATTATCATATATTATATTTTGTGAAATTTGAAGAATTAATTAAAAGTAAGGAAAAAATAAATATAGATATAATAGCTTTTATTTATACATAGTAGCACTTAAAACAATTTACAAAGAAAAAACTGAAAATTTAACATACCATTTGTATTGAATTTGTTTAAAAATTCACTTTATATAGTTAATTACATGTAATAACAAAATCAACTGTGCGTATATTATTATTATACTACATACATGACATATTCTATAAGTATCGATGAATATCGAAATATCGATACAAGGAGCTCGATATTTTTCACGTATCGATGTTATGCTGCGCTATACGTATCGATACGAAATATCGATATAGTTTGAAGATTTGAGCATCACTACCCCCCAATCTCCAAAGTATTCAGTTTTATAAAAGTTTTTGGTTCTACAGTTGCGAGTTCATTAATCTTAGTTAAATCCATTTCTATAATAATAAAATAATATTAAGAATAGAGAATAACGTAAAAAAGAAAAAATAATTCTTACCTTCTAAAGATTATCTACGACAATTACGTGACAATAAAAAAATATTCTATCTGCAACGTGAAACTGGTACTTTGTACTGCTTGAAGCTTCAATACTGCTATTACACCACAATAAAATATTATGACTGCAGCGTTACAGACTTGAACTTTCGACTGCTTCACGCTTCTAATCGAGACTGAATGAAATTTCCTAATTGCTAGCGTGGGTGACTTTGAATAATATCCTAGGAGGGAATAAGATATACACACTTGGAAATTGAGAGTAGGGGAAGTGTTGCAGGCAAACGAAACTTGGGTGGCTTTGAATAATATCGTAGGAAGGGATAAGATATACACGCTTATTGGAAATTGAGAGTGGAGGGACTGTTGCAGGCGAACGACATTTTTGATGGGTTACTCACTCATGATTGTAGATTTCAAAGAGAATTCATTATTTTAAACCTGTTGATACATGTATTCTTTAGATCAAGTAGTTGTTAATTAAAATAAATAAATCCATTTAATTATATACACGTTCCTTATATAAAGTGACATCAGTCTAGAATATAAACTTTTCATTGTTTAAAAGCAAGTCGTGAGATACACGTTCTTCAGATCAAATAACCGTCATCTAAAACAAATATATTTAATTCAAACGTGTCATAACACGTACTAGATGGTGCAGATAGTCACGTTCCTCAGATAAAGTAATGACAGTTTAAAATATAAACTTTTCATTATTTAGAAACGAGTCGTGAAATATACGTCCATTATTACTTGGGTTGGGAATACTAGCATCTTAAGGACATATCCTGAGTGCAGCTTAAAATTTACGAGCGCATCAATTGCTTTTCGACAATCTTACGTCACACTGTGACTCTGTTTAGCACGTGGGATCATTTGTCTGCTCTGCTTGTGAGAAAAGTCTTGAGAAAAAAATAGCTAGAGGCTGAATGATTTGTCTGGTCTGCTTGAGGGAGGAAAAGTCACGAAAAAATAGCTAGAGGCTGGTTTAGAGGGTAAAATATGGTCAGAAAGTATCGAGCGCATCAATGGCTTCTTGACAATCTTACTTCACAACTGTGACTCTGTTTAGCACGTGGGCTCATTTATTTGACCTGTTTGTGAGAAAAGTCTCGAAAAAAAATAGCTAGAGACTGGTTGAGAGGGTAAAATATGGACAGAAGGTATCGGGTCAGTTTTAGAGAGCCCTGGGAAAGCTCATAGGAGGATCATTGGGTGGTCCCTAGAATTTCACTCCCCATTGTTTCGCAAAAGGAAAAATAATGTCTGTTAACTATGTGACATGTAGAGCATGCTTACAGGAAGATGTAATGAATAATCTATTCATTTATAATATGCTTACAGTAATTTTTATTCAATATTCAAAAGATTTAACATATAATACTTTTATTCAATATATATATATATATATATATATATAACTAAAAAGAGTTTTAACATATAATATTTTAAAATATCAAGCTATTCTTCTGCCCTTGTTACCTCCATCGTTGTCTCCTCCTCATCCTCCTCCTCCTCCTGCTCCTCCTCCTCCTGCTCCTCCTCCTCTTCCTGCGGAATTATCCCTGCCTCTATCTCAATCATTCTGATACCTCTCATCAACAGTTGTATACAGCGTGTTACTGTAAAAAATCATCAGATTTTAGAAAAATGTATGATGCAATCTCATTCATAATAACTTACTATTTTCATACTCCATTCCATGCGTCTCGATTGTTTCTTCATTTACCGCTTGTGATAAATTTTGCATAATTTCATCTATTATTCTTGTAATTATATGAATTACTGGAGAATTCTGTCTATACGCTAAATTAATAATCACTTGATACTGCATATTTTTTCACTTTATATTTATCGACAGCTTGTATAAGAAAAAAGGAATCTGTACCCAAGGTTCAAAAAAGGTATAATGTGAAATTAAAAGAAGGACCCAAGGAGGAAAATAGTAGGAGGGAATAGAATGGGTATGTGGAGGGAAAAAGACCCTTCAATGGTGTAGAGGTAGATTGAGAGGGAAGAAAAATGGTTAAATGTGAAATCAAGTTAAATGGCGGGTCCATAGTAGGAAAATAGTGGGAAGGTCTAGGATAAGTATGTGGAGGGAGAAAAGACCCTCCGAGGGCAGGACTAAGAAATCAAAAATGGCAGTCCGTAAGATGCTTAGGACCCCTAGCGGTGTAGCTGCCCCAGTAATTTTCGTGATCGCTACCTAGTGGAGAAAAAAGAAACTTTTTCCTCCACCAACTAAAATACAAAAAAAAGTTCTCTGGGTAACTGTCAGGATAACTAACCATCCGGGCCCTAGGGTGATGGGAGAGGGGTAACCCTTAGGGAACTAGTGGACCCGTAGGATAACTAACCATCCGGACCCTAGTGACATGGGAGAGGGGGTAAGCCTTAGAGAACTAGTGGACCCGTAGGATAATTAACCATCCGGGCCCTAGGCTGATGGGAGAGGGGTGAGAGACTCTAAGAGAGAAAGAGAGGGTGAGAGGGATCTCTCTCTCTCTCTCACTCCCCATAGCCAAAGCATTTCCTCCGCACACCCGCACCCTCCTCATCACCCAATAAACCCTAGCTCTTAAGAAGACACTTCCCCCCGCACACCCGCACTCCCCTCACCACCGTGTCACAGGAACCCAAGACACTTCCCCCGCACACCCGCACTCCCCTCACCACCGTGTCACAGGAAAACCCAAGACACTTCCCCCCGCACACCCGCACTCCCCTCACCACCGTGTCACAGGAACCCCCTAGCTACCACTACTATCATTCCTAATAGTACCTGTGGCTCGTAATCCTATATTTCGTAAGTGTAAAATCAAATCAAAATTTGTGAAATAATTATCAAAATAGACATGGTAAAGATTTATCTTTCGAGGAGTTGTATTATGAAGGAAATCTTTTAGTAAATTCATTACTACTCTGCTACCTAATGCACATTTCATCAGCACATTCGTTTCTATTTGATTCTTACCACAGTACAAATCCCAACCTAAGAGATAACCATTACTAGTACACAGTCCCCACATTTTTAATCCAAATCTTATTGGTTTTCCTCTAATAAATTGTTTCAAGCTCGTTTTGGCATATGATTTTATCATCATTTCATCAATTGACATTGCAGTTTGGAAATATCCAAATTGAAGAATGTTTTTTTGGAATAAGTTTATCAAAGAACGTACTCGCCATCCTTTATCATTTGGATTATTGTCTGATGCTTTAGAATATTTTATATGAGCTTTCATACTTTCGAATCGATTACGAGACATTACTGACGAAACGACGTTAGCAGACAAAAAGGGATCAGTTGACCAAACGTCGCGTTGTGATTTTCTTTTGTTAAAGCATGAAAAAATTAAAATTCCTATAAATATATCTAAATCAGATCGAGAAAGATCAAAATTATTTTCCTTTGTTGCTGCACTAATATAATTTTTGATTTCATCAGAAAAAAAGGATTCGAATAATTGAACTGGTGTACTTTGCACAATCATTTTTTTCTGGCTGTCAGATAACAGTGTCTCATTTTCAATTTGATCTTTACAATTGTTTTCACCGTCAACCCAGTTATACTCATGTTCTGCTTCTAATTTAGTTAAATTTGCAGAATAAACCTGGTATACTTTTTTATATGACGTACAAGGAAAATCATTATAATTTTCATCGTCTGAACCAGAATCATTATCGCCAGAATAATTAGGATCGGGAATCAAAATTATTTGACTAGATTCTTCATGTGAACTATCATCATCAGATTCAATTTCTGACATTCGAACTTGTCGCTTTCTCTTCGACATTTTTCAATTATCAAATATTTAAGAATATAAAAACTTTAGATAAAGACTATATAAAACGGTACATGTGATGTAAGAAAAATAATTGATATAAAAAAAGAAATATAATAAAGAATGAAGAAAAACTTGTAGTAGACCGTTGATGATAGATTTCACTTCAATCAAAAAAAGTAAGCGCAAAAATTTTTGCATACCGTCAGTGAATCTTTTTAAAGCTTTAAGTATTGTGCAGCTCTTATAAGAGAAGTCTGTTCACCTTATTAATATGAAATTCATTTTTTCTAAAAAACTATTAACTTTATTGAAAATTTCCCAAGGATAAAAATGTCTTATAATTAACTGAAGAATATTCTAAATTTTTTTCAAATTTTTTATAAACAATGTTTTATTTTTCCTAATATTACGAGACTGAAATTTAAAAAATTGTTTATAAAAAATTTGAAAAAATTTTAGAATATTCTTCAATTAATTATAAGACATTTTTATTGTTGGGAAATTTTCAATAAAGTTCGTAATTGATGAGAAAAAAGCTTGTGAAATTTTGTAACAAAAAATCGTGTTTGCCGCCATTTTGCTTCGACCATCAAGAATTTTTCATTTCCTACGGACGATATTTTGAAACTTTGGAATGTTTGTGCCAGCTTGTGCCCATTTTTAATGAAGAGGAACATCAAATTTTAGTAGAAAATTTAACTTTTAAAATTTTTGTCGCAAAATTTTTAGCACTTTTTGAGGAAAAAGTCACTATATCTTTTTTTCACGCAACCAAATCATAATTTAAATTATACCATCTTGTAGAGCGACCTCGAAAACATAAGTAAAGGTATTTTGCGATATGTGCAACAAGATTTAGCACTTTAAATCTGATCGCAAAATAAACCTTTGATTCTTGCCGTTTTGGGCGTTAATGGGTTAATGACCATTTCACACAAATCACAGTAAAAAATAACAATAACATTGTAGTATTTTTGTGTGTCTTTAACGATGAAAAATAGATTGATTACTTGGATTATTCTTTTACAATAAACCACACACATATACGGTGAACTACATTACTTGCTCATCCACAATTAAAGTACACTTTGTAATTCGAATGCAAAATCAACTTGAACATTCGCAGTGATGCAACCGAGGGGCAGCTGACGATAAAAAATTACTATGCTCATCCGGATGGTTTTTTTCCCCTCGAGGAAGGGATGCCATAAGGCGAAACAGTATTAAAAGTAGACCTCATAAAAATACTATACAAGAGTATTTAATAATATGCGTCTACATATCTAATCGTAATTTCTCCGTTTGGCGCTGATAAGACACTCTCTTAGCTTGGCTAGTCGTCACCAACTGTCTAAAAAAAATTCTAGCCGAAAAGATTGATTCGAAATGCAGTATGCGTCAGATTATTTCAACCGTCGCCGGCCTTCCTTAGAGAACTTACGTACACAGCGGAAAATTGATTCCTTTACAATTTGGCTAACTTCATTCTGTACTTTATCATGAAAAATGATATACATACTACACCGTAGTTGAACAACAAAGGATTCAATTTCCTACCTTGTATGATACTAATATGATGTCACCGAACGATATTGTTTGCATTTCTAATCCTTAGTAATTAAGTAGCGCTACGCAAAAGACGTGTCATGATTAGTCAAATTGACTGAATCGACCAATCATGATACAGCGCTACTTTAGCAATAAAATTAGAAATACAACCAGTAACTCAAGACGAAAATATGCGAGTTAACATACATTTTGATTTAAAAAACTTTGAATAATTAAATTTAAAGTATTTTAATCGAAAATGTATGCTGAAATGCGTTTTTTGGTCTTCAATTATAAATTGTGAGAGACTCTATAATGCGGTTCCTAATTACTTACAACGACGCCATAAATGCTGGTTAGTGTACATGCAATCGAGACACTACCGTGTATCTTGATATTTCTTGGTAAGGTCTTTAACTAGTACCTAAATTATACAATTTGTATAACTGAATTGTTTTAATTAATATGTTTCAGATAAATGATTCTAATAATTTCTTACCAAGATTTATTTGCGCGCAAATCGAAACTAGATATAGATATGTATTTAAATTAAATTCTTAAGCTGTTTATATAAACATATATTAATGTACAATTTAAGTCATCATATCATCCAATTAATATACATTTCATTAATTGCCGAATATTTTGTGAACAAGCTATTCTACCATTTTTTTATTAATATATCTACGTTCAGAATAAGAAACTACGCCCAAATATATATATAAATTACATATATGTTATGAGTCTCCAAACTGTCTAATTGACATAGATATATATATATATGTATATATCAAACAAATCATCTGGAAGTCATATATTTAAATTTAAGAAGGATATTGTAATAATAATGTAGGGTATATGTATAATACTTTTATTAATTTCGTTTGTTAACAAATTAATGCTATTTTCGTGTATCTTTCTACGCTAAAATAAAAATATTTTCTTAAATTATAAAATTATCTAATGTAGATCTGTTTTACCCTATTCGAAGCTCTGCCGTGTTGTTTCGCATCAGTTTCGATAGATGGCGCGAGGGCATAATCATCTGGAAGCTGCAGGAAGCTAAACGATGGGATCGAAGCGCCGCCTACCGGCAAGGATTGCCTCGGGACACGGCCTGAGCAATCTCCCGTTTCATCTCTGGTATCACATAGTATGAAAAATAGACTGCAGCAGATGATTATATAGGGTATAGGCTATGTCCAGTACGTACATATCATTAAACAGAGCTAAACTCGAATTGCAGTTTAGCAATTACTTAAGACGGAGATCAACCTAAAGCATTTAATGTATTGAAGGTTAAAACGAAATATTATTTTTTTTAACAAAGACCGCACTAATCTTTAATTTCGTTTACTGGTACAACATATGTGAATATACGTGTAGTGAGAGATAAAAATAATTTATAATAATATTTCTTAATTCATATAAATAAGTGAAAGAGGTTGTATACTTATATTTATACATATTTTATGATGAACAAATATAAAATTTAGATTTAAAATTCCTGTATGCAATTTCGTTGCACGCGTTTGAAAAAATAAGTATTACAAAATGGCCTACACTTTACTGCACTCTGCTTAAAATTGACTCTAAAAGTTCAGCTTAAAGTTGAAAATTTACTGTCAATTTCAAGTAAACTTTAAAAGGTTATCATAAAGTCGACATTTTGGAGTCAACTTGAAGTCGGATATACAAAATCTGCTTAAAGTGAGGACCACCAAGCACGGCTTGGGGATAGTTGGGCTAACTGCATACGCTCATATAACGGAAATTATACTACTTTAGCCCGAAACTATACCACTTTAGCCCAGCTAGCCCTGAAGCTGGACTTAGTGGTCTTCACCCTTGGTGGTACTGGGTGGTACTCACCCAGTTAAAGCTGACATTTACGTAGTCGACCTTAAAAAGTCAACTTTATGATGACAATTCATAATCAACTTAATGCTAACTTAGAAAATTAAGCGTAATTCCATCTTTTAGTCAAGTGTGCTGTTAAGAAATGTTGACTATTAGTCGACTCTATCAGTATAACTTAAGCATAACTTTAAAAAGTCATAGTCTTTTATCGACTTTCCTAAGTAGGCTTAAAGTTGACTAGAAAATGACAGCTTTTAGATGACTATATCAGGATGACTTATACATAACTGTAAAAAGTCAGCTTTTAGTCGACTTTTCGAGGATGACTTAAACGTGATTCGAATAGTCGACTTTTAGTTAACTATGCCAGAATGACTTTAAAAAGTCGACTTTTAGTCAAGTGTGCTGTTAGGGGAGCGTTTATAAATGCGCGATAATATCTTGGTCACTCTATTTACTGTAACCTATAAAACAAAGAAACCACAAAGTACCCTTCCTCAAATATTTAATTATTAATTGTAATAAACAATACTTATCTAATTGCTTTCTGGATCACTGCCTTATAATTTATATATCTACGTTTTACTATGAATTCACGTGGAAAACTCACGTGCGAATCACACCAACAAAACGAACACTTCGATAGATACTACATACGTCGCGCCTGCGTTGCGGCCATATTGGAATCTTTTTCACACCTATAGCATCAACACATTCGAAAGAGTAAAAGTAAAGGACGGAAAATAACGCTTAAACGTGTAAGAGCGAGAGGTCCGATGGAGACACCAAAATCTTGGTCGGAAGAGGAAGAAACGCTAAATGAAACTGTTCTGAACTGTCAGTAGAACGTAATCTTGAGATCTCAGCATTGCGTGAACCGATTTAAACGTTTGCGGTCTCATTCGAAAGCTTATACAAACATTATACAACAAAAGTTTCATGAAAATTTTCATTAAATGAACTGATCGAAAAATATATCCAGTGGAAAAATCGTGAGTTATAGTTTGGTCCAAACTTGGCGTAAAAGTAGATAGTGTCGCGCGGCTTTTTAAATTACTTGCCGTGTAACACTACCGTGTTACTTGATACTTGCCTAACATTTGGAATTCACTCATTTTTTTAATTCGAATATCTTATTTTATTATATTATTTATGCTAGAAGATTAATGTACTTGCCGCCTTCTTTTTCAAGCGAAGCTTGTTTTTTGTGGTACCTTATAACGTTTTGTAAGAATATAGAAATTAAAAGTAAATAATTGTTTTAATTAGTACAAGCTAAAGAATTATTTTCCAATGTCCATGTTGTTGCAAAATTTAAAGCTTCAGTTCTAGATATTAATTTAATAATCTATTAAATAAAATTAAAAATAATGCAATGATGAATTTTTTATCATAATTACACTTTTGGACACATCTTTTATAATATTAATTAACTTTATTTGAATTATATTTCCAAGATTTTATACCAAAAAACAACCTGTAGGTTTTTTTTATAAAATACTAATTAATCAGAATTTAATGCATTTTAAAAAGAAATTAAAGTACAAGACCTTAAATTCACATAATTATGATGTGAATTCAGTCATTTTTTGTATATATTTTGAATAGAAAATGGGCCTTAAGGCTTTATATGTTCATAATATTGATGAAAATTTAGTAACTTTTTGACATTTTTTGAGGGCTTGGTCTTACGCATAAAATTTGCATTCTACCGAATTTCATACAGAAATTAGAGTATTTTATTGTAGTTTTAAATTTGCTACACTTGAATACAGAATTTAATAACTGCAAGTTGGATAAGAAATTAAAGAATACAGTACGTATTATGTCAATAGAAATTTATATTCTAATATCTATCACATCTTTGTTATGTATTGTGACGCTACTGTCTATCCCAAGGGATAGTGTAGAAGGGGAGGGAGGAGTGATCCCTTACCGATCGCGTTCGCGTCCCAATAGGCGACTTCCTATAAGACCCGGGCGCCTTCGATGTAATTTTTATAATACCCGAATATTTATTTATACAGAGGGGGTTCTAACCCTCGTACGCGAATATGGGGGGAAGGGGTGCTAATACAATAATTCCTCAACTTTGGTTAAACTCTCTTTATTATAAATTCCGTGCTCAATACAATACCCGGTTCTCTCTACACGGTATCAGTGTGTTACGCGAGGTCCTAAATGTGGACGCGGCCTAAGTTGTGTGAACGCGGCTGAAGCCCCGATGACGTAGTAGCTAACCTCGCGCTCTCGAGCCACTTGTCGGCGTTCACGGTGGTCCCAACCGAGCCGCGCGGCGCTCCGCGCGCCACTGGTGGATTCCAGAGATAACTACTACGCGACGCACAGTGGTAAAAAGGACTAATCTAGGTGGACATCGCTTATAACTTCTTAAGAAGTAGTCGCAATCACTTGAAAATTTGTGGTTGTCTTCATCAAATATCTTACAAAACTATTGTAAGTTGAAAACACCACTAATCTAAGCACCAGTTAAATCTATGGTAAACAAATTTTTAAAATAAAATAAGTGCCTTTTGGAAATATTAACCACAGTCTATCTAGTAATAAACTGAATTACAAATAAAAATGATCTTTTTCAGCTCTATACACAGATCTTTTCTTAAGTAGTTATAGTCAAATATAGTTCGAGAAACGCGATATTTTAAAATCCAAATTATTCGCAGAGAAAAGTAAACAAGAAATTTAAAAAAACAGTTTATTTATCTTCAAAAAATATAAACTTTTAAATATATACATTGAAACCAAATTACTGCTATTTACAAACTACCTCCCGCTCTACTCTTTCATTTTTAGGAGATCAGTATAATCATTAGCTCTATTATCAGAGGCACCTGATTCTGATAGCAGATTTAATAATTCTTTTGGGAAGCATTCATCATTTTGAAAAGAATGCAACAAAGCACCATTATTTCCAACATCTTGAAATGCCAGAGTAGAAATATATATATCTGATGAATATAGAAGTGTGTGAAATAGGTCTTCCAATGTATTTTTTCTGCTGGTTTTTCTTGTATTTTCTCTTCTAAATCGTCTTAAATCTTTATTTCTCGCTTCGAGGGCTTCTTCGGACATTATTCCGATTGCTATAGAACACGAATCGATTATATCAGTTGCGTGAATTAATAACTTGTGTACACTTGCTGGCATTGGGTATCAGCCATACATGGATACATATAATTCAGCAGTCTCTTTCGTATATGATGAAAATCGCTCTACATTAATGACGAATCCACTAGAAATGGTCTTAAGAATAATGTTGAACCTTTTCAGCAACTCTTTGTCAAGTCCATTTATTGTTGCAACAAGAGAATAGTTTTCAAAAAAACGAGCTGTAGTGTTACCATCATTAGTGGAACCAAAGCCTTGCTTCACAATATCAACAAGCAATCCGATTTTATCTCGTAACTGCCTTTGTACTTTATTTCTTGTGTTTTCCATAATTTCAAAATTAATTCCATCTGATTTGTAAACTCGCCATTTGGATATTTCTAGACGATAACAAATACTCAAAAACATCTCGAGACAACGATTATTTGCATGAAGGGACGAAATTCCAAAACTGTATTGGGTTGTATCTTTTGAACGATTAAATATTGAAGGAAGATCATTCATAAGCTTTGGGGTAGCCCCGCAAATACTGCAAGTTTGAACCGATTTTCCAGTATATGCGCTAATTGTTTTACCATCAATGATGGTCATTTTAAGGTCATAATGAATTGTGTAAGTTGAGTTTTTCCCGCTTACATAAATTACTGTTGGCTGGAGGCTATCTATCTGTAATTGTACGGCCGATATTTCTTTCCTTATCTGATCAGTTGTTTCTTTTTCAAAGGCAATTTTAATTGGTCCACAAAATCGAGGTGACGATGATTTATTGTTGTGCCAAATTATCCGATTGTCACTATTTTCTCTTAGTTGCAGGGGTACCAGGCAAATGGAATAGAGTGATGAATCAATAGGATTGAAATTCGTAATTAGTTGTTCTTCTTTCACATTGCCGTCATTGTTATTATTTTTTAAGTCTGATTGTAGTTGCCCATCTTCTACATATCGCTGCTTATAATTGGAATGACCAGAACCACCATCGCAGCCCCATTTGCAATACAATGTTAAGTCAGCGAAACATCAATGCTCTTTAGAACTTGTTCCAAATACAAAGATAACCGTTGACTGGTATGGTCGAGAAGACCTTGCAAAGTGACTTGTGCAGATGTTTCTGTAATAATTATTGACTCATTAGTTGGATAACATTGCTTTTTAGCTTCCAAAACTAAGGGATAGCAAGGATAAATAGGAACTGATCGATTTTTGGCTCCAGTTTGCATAATTCTATAGGAAAATTTGGTAAATCGTCCCTGAATGAAAAGTGCAAGTGCTTCTTCAGGAGAGTAACGTTTGAGAGAAGAAATTGGAGTTTTGTAGGCTGTTTTTGCAGTAGTAACAATATTTGTTAATTTTTCTGTAACTTCTTTTACGATAGCCGAAGCATTGCGTTTACCGGAAGCGTACAAACTGAGGCATGCAGCATAACAAAGCTCATCATAGGAATAATTGTCCACTAAGTGTTGAAATCGTCGCTTTTTCTGTTTATCGCTTAAATCATTAAATGGTTTGTTGCTTGGAGCTTGACTACTACTAGGTTCAGGGGAAAGCATTTCTATATTAAACAAATACTCTTTCAACCACTCGCAGTTTCTTTTAAAAAAATTATGACGACTCCATCGACTTTGAAACCATCGGGATCGCAAATGTACCAGAAAGGTATTGACTTTTTTCATTATCAATTCCATAACTGATTCATCAGAAATGCCATTTGACATTAAATGCTGCTTGACGTAGGCATTAATTTCGGAAATTTTATCTTTTTCCTTAGTATGTGCTAACCACACATCGAAAAGATCACTTTTTAAAATGGACATTGATGAGGAGTATCGAAAGCTTAAATGTGAAATGCTACAAAAAAAAAGGTATGATAAAAAGAATAGCGATTTTAATTCAATAAAACCGCAGTGAAGAATTACTTTATCTACAATTATACTTACGGAGAAGGTATGCTTGATTGTCGCAGAATTTGAAGAATGCGTGCTTGGTGTGCAAACAGGGTGTATATAACTATTGCAACTTTTTCTTAAATTTAATGACCGCGTATTAACAAGGAGTAAGTAATTTAATTATACTAACACATTACCACATTAGCTTCATAAAAAGATGGAATTGTAAAGAAAGTGAAAAACAATCATTTCGATAAATTAATAATAGATCAGAATAAAATAAAAGGGCTGACTAGTTACTACCACGATGTTAATTTTTTTGAAAAATAGAATATTTCCAGAAAAAAGTGTTTATCTTAGCCGTATGGGTTTGTATGGGTGCGATTCCTTTTTTCATGTATTATATAGATATATTTTAATTTTGTACTACTCCGAAGACTGTTAAATGTGGAGGAAAAAAGCTAAATCATTTAAAATATTATATTACAAAATAATTTGCAGCGTAAATGGTTGTTAACTTACTGGATAAATTAATACCTTTCAAAATCTTTTAGTTGCTTACATATATTATACTTATGTCTATAAAGTATACCTAAAAGGAATAAATTGAAAATCGCCATATTAAAAGCTGGAAAATATTATTTTATTAAATTCAAGTTTACCCAGAATTCGAAGCGACATATTACTGTACAAAGAGTAAACATATTTAACAAATATTAATTGTGACCATGTACTATTTTAAGATAGTACCTGTTCACTAAAAAGATATATATATATATATATATATCTCTACCTATAGAACAAGGAGACATATTATGGTCATATTATCAAGGCCCGAATATCAGGCCATATACGGTTGGCCTACCTATCATCCGAAATATAGTATAAAGTTCGATGATTGATAGGTCATAAAGTAGAGTAACGATCGTGGCCCATAAGTCGTATGTTAACTGGGTCTAACGAACTACGGCCTTCCGCGGCTCCCCAATATTCAAGTTGAATTTTCGGAAGAAGTCGGACCTTGCATCTGATTGGTGGTACCAATAACTTAATCGGCTCCGCCAATTAGATTTAGCGTTATGAAAGGTTGGGGATAGGTGACCAACAGCTCGTTGCTGGTGTCTCCCGATTTTTGCGGCACTCGTTATCTAGTCCTGAAGAAGATCAGTCGCGATCTTAGCAACTCGGAAATTGAAGACTCGCATCGTAGCAAGTGAAAAGTGTGGAAGCTACTCGACTCCGCTCTGCTCAGTTTTGCCCTGCTCTGTCCTGCTCTGCTCTGCTCCAATCTGCTCTGCTCTGCTCCGACCGGCTTTGCTCTGCGCTTCTCTGCTCAACGCCGATCCGATCTGCTCTGCTCTGCTCCGATCTGCTCTGCTCTGCTCATCTCGGCTCTGCTCTGATCGGCTCTACGTTGCTCGACGCTGCTCAGCCCTGCTCTGCTCTTCTCTGCTCAACGCCGATCCGATCTGCTCTGCTCTGCTCATCTCTGCCCTGCTCCGATCTGCTCTGCTCTGCTCCGATCTACTCTGCTCCGATCTGCTCTGCTCCGCTCATCTCTGCCCTGCTCTTCTCTGCTCGACGCCGCTCTGCCCTGCTCGACGCCGTTCCGCTCTGCTCTGCTCTGCTTTATTCTGCTCAGCCGTCGTTCTCCAGCTCCAACGGAAAAGGCTAGCGGGAGTCCCAGCTCCTAGAAATCCTTTTATCACGAGTCAACTTCGGAAAACGCGCTTAATAGCCGTGAAATCGTCAAAAACCACGAATTACGAGTTAAACATACTCCCAAAGTGCGTGGATTGGGAATTAGGGACATAAATGAGAAATTGGAACAATAGTCTAATATCGAGAAACTTTGAGATTCGCTAGTAATTCAAGGAAACAGTCGTCTTTGGGTTTTCGGATATGAAATGTACATAATTTTTATCTATAACTTACGTTAAGTCCTTTTATCGATTACCGTGTATATAATGTCGTATTAAAGTATTGTATTTTCCGAGAAATTGGTTATGCGCTTACAGTATAGTTGATGGGTCGAATTCGGGTATAAAGAGTGACCGGGATATTCGTTCAGTTTCGAATTTCAGTTACGTTTCGTACAGTTCGTCGCGTTTAACCAGGGGTGCATCCCGAGGTCGAATTCTCCCCGAAAGGAGCTACCTCGTTCGATCACCTCGTGGTAATACAGTTCGTTTTCTCGTCAGACGGAACCCCGGAGGTGAATTCTCCCAGAAAGAGCTACTCCGTTCGGTTCTCTTCGCGAGAGTATAGTTTCGTTTAGTTAAAAGGTCGCAGGAGAAACACCTGCCTTTGGTAGGCCTTTATTTGATTAGTTAGTTATTTAGTAAAGAAATTCGTTGGATTGATCCCGAGCACTCCGGAAAACCGTTTTCTACGCCATTTCGAGTTATAGTTTCGTAGAATACGAATAACGATCTATGCGCTATGAAGTCTGACAAATACAGCAATGTCTTTTTGGAAATATAGACACTTTATTATCGAATATAGTATGTAGTGATTTGACCCGAACTGCCAAATCCTTTTGCATTTCACGTTTCAGGAACTCACCCACTCTCCGCTTCCGCAATCCTACTCTTATATTCACTGAGCTAGTTGGCATTTTAGTTTGACGAATACAGTATTTTGCAGTCACTACAGTACAGTGGTTCTTTCGGGAACCTGGCGCCCAACTTACGTTACAGATTTTGATTTAGTTACAGCGTACGAATATCTTAGGGTATGCCCAAATTTTTGTAGTGTAGCAAGTTCCACATAGAGGGTCGTAGCCAAGTCATTCCGACCCTATTCTTTCCGTCTCTAGCCGTACCCCTTATTTTTGGGATCGATGCTCTACAACAATTCGGGATTGTTATTAATTATCAGGACCGTACATGGAGTTACCGAGACAATCCTAATCACTATTACCGCTTCGTGGATGCTCAGGATAATTTTTCTAGCTGCAACGCTCTCCGTGGCCTCACCGATACTGAGTCAGAACAGTTACAGATCTTCTTAGACGAACGAATCCCGATTTTGAAACGAGCATCGGGATTGACCCATCTAACTGAACATCGCATTATAGTAGAGACACCGACAGCCATTAAACAGCGATATTACCCCGTTTCACCGGTGATACAGCAAGCGATTAATCAAGAAGTAGATCGATTATTACACGAAGATATTATCGAGCCTTCCGACAGCGATAGGTCGTCTCCCATTGTTATGGTACGCAAGTCCAACGGTTCCTATCGATTCTGCTTAGATTTTCGCAAAGTTAATGAAGTCTCACGCAAGGATGCCTATCCACTACCATTTATGAATGCTATTCTGGATAAGTTACGTTCAGCTAACTATATTTCCGCTCTGGATCTGAGTCAAGCCTATTTTCAAGTTCCGATGGAAGAATCTAGTAAATCCGTCAATGCGTTTACTGTGCCAGGTCGCGGACTCTTCCAATTTAAAAGGATGCCTTTCGGACTTACAGGCGCACCAGCGACCTTCCAGCGATTATTAGATAAAATCATTACACCGGATATGGAACCCCACGCCTTCGCTTATTTAGATGACATTATTATCGTCACGAAGACTTTTTCGGAACATCTCGAATGGTTAGATACAATTTTTAAGCGAATTACTGCCGCCGGACTCTTGATCAATCCGGATAAGAGCGAATTTTGCAAGACCAGCGTTACGTATCTCGGTTTTATCGTTGATCATCGTGGCCTAAGTACGGACCCCGAGAAGATTAGGCCAATCATCGATTATCCCGCACCTCGGAATATCAAGGAGTTACGTCGTTTCCTTGGTATGGCATCGTGGTATCGTCGTTTCGTTCCCGATTTCGCAACGACTGTCGCTCCATTAAATCAGTTGCTCAAGAAGAATCAGGCTTGGGTTTGGACTACACCACAGTCCAACGCGTTTGATATGCTAAAGCGCAACCTAACTTCGACACCCACGTTAGCTTGTCCTGACTTCAATCGAGCCTTCTGCCTCCAAACCGATGCGAGTAATGTCGGACTCGGAGCCATACTCACGCAAACTCATGAGCAAGGAGAATGCGTTATCGCGTATGCAAGTCGTACTCTCACCCCAGCCGAAATGAAGTATACCACTACCGAATTAGAGTGTCTTGCTGTTCTGTGGTCGATTAAAAAGTTTCGCGGTTATCGGGAGGGGTATAAGTTCACGGTGATGACGGATCACAATAGTCTACGATGGCTCAATAACTTAAAAGACCCCTCAGGTCGACTAGGGAGATGGGCATTAGAAATGATGCAATATGATTTCGATATCGTCTACCGTAAAGGTTCGCAAAATTTCGTACCCGATGCGCTTTCACGAACACCTAGTTCGGAGAAACTCGAAATTAGCGCTCTCGCGATTTCCATGAGTTACCCCACGGCGGGATGGGCCGAATCTACCGACTCCTGGTATACCGATCGTCGTAATTCTGTCAAAGCGACACCTTTTAAATTTCCCGACTGGAAAATTCAGGACGATCTTTTATATTATAAACGGGTTACCAGCCGGTATCACGACGAACTGGAGGATCTCGAGCCCTGGATATTAGTCGTACCTAGCGAATTTCGAGAGGAAATCATGCACGAGTTTCATGATACGCCCATGTCAGGACATTTAGGCGTGGATAAAACCTACCACCGGATTAGTCGCTGTTTTTATTGGGTTGGAATGTATCGGTCTCTTCTAGAGTTCGTCCGAAAATGCGACATCTGTCAACGTACGAAAGTTTCCCAACAGCCACCGATTGGATTAATGGGTCGTAGGTTCGTGGAACAACCTTGGGATATAGTCGCGGTCGATGTTATGGGTCCACTACCGAAAAGCCTACGCCAAAATACTTATATCGTTGTTTTTCAAGACCTGTTCACGAAATGGGTTGAATGTCGGGCCGTACGTACAGTAAATGGTGCAAAAATTAAAGAACTCCTTCTCGATCTGGTGATCACCCGTTGGGGAACCCCTCGAGTACTCATCTCTGACAATGGAACTGAATTCGTCAATAAATTACTCGAGCAAGCTTGTCAGGAATATAAGATTCACCATTCGACCACTCCAGTGTACCACCCACAGGCCAACCCGGTAGAAAGTATTAACCGTGTCGTCAAAACCATGATCACAGCGTTCGTCGGTAAAAACCAACGTGAATGGGACGCACACTTATCAGAGTTCAACTTCGCCTACAATACCGCCCACCACTCCGTTATCGAGTGTAGTCCGGCTTTTCTAAATTTCGGTCGGGATCTCAAGCCTCTTCCTCGAGAACTCGAGAGGGTCAACGATACGCCTCTCGCCGCTGACTCCTCTACTGTCAATCCGTGGAGAGAACGAATGAAACGGATGAGAGATCTTCACGAGTGGGTCACTTCTAAATTGGAATCCGCATATCAACAACAGGCCGAAAAATACAATTTACGACGAAGAGAACGACCTTTGAAAATTAACGACTTAGTTCTCTTTCGATACCGACCTCTTTCATCGTCCGCAAATTTCTTCTCAGCAAAACTTGCCCACCGGTATCAAGGGCCGTATCGAGTCGTTCATTTCCGTTCTCCTACCGTCATCGAAATCGAACACGTCGAAGCTAAAACGCGTACCAAAACGCACGTCAACGATGTGAAATTGTATGTCCAGTAATATCGTCCTCAGTTCCGTTGTGGCTGTCTTTTCCTATCACCTATACGTCGGGATTCACCGCTATTATTTTTTTTAGCCACTGTAGGATGTCTCGTCCCGACTTTCGGCTTCCCCGCCGCGATGTGGTCGCCGAGACCAAAGGAGAGGTTCTCTCCTATATTAAGGAGATGCTGGACGTCTGGCCAGAGCTGGAGGCGGAGGTCCTCTCCTTCATTTATCGTGACCCCCCGCCCCCCGTGCAACGGGGATGCTTCAATTGTGGCTCTCCTAGCCACAATTACTCCCGCTGCCCTCGGCCTAGGACAAAGGCCTTCTGTTTCCGGTGTGGACGGCGGGGATACTCCACGCGGACCTGCCCGCGATGCAGTCCTCAGTACCAGCGCCCAGCCCCATTGGAGGTCGACCTTTCGGGTGAACCAGGGCCTTTCCAGCGCCGATAAGGCCTCCCCTCTCTCTACCTATACGCCCCTGTATATATTATGCCCTGAGGGCCTTCGATAAATATATCTGTGTTTTATATATCTTTGGCATTCCATTTTATTTTTGACGCTGACAGACACACCGACCTCTCGGAACATCACCAACCTCGGACTCATGCATCGGGAGCTAATATCATTTTCTTCCCTACCGTAGCTACCGTTTACAGGTTTACCAGGGTCACGGGAATCCTAACTTGGGAATACTGTAATTTCGAGACATTAATTCTTCTTTTGGAGCTTCCTCCTTTCCTTTTTCGCGAGTATTCGAGATTCGATAGCGTAATTGAGTGAAATAGTATTTGCGACCAGTATATTATGTTGGTTACGTGTGGATTCTCGTATAGTTTCTCTTCTTTAGGTTACGTTTTCTTACGATTCTGAGTTTCGGTGAACTCCGTATCGTATTACTTTAGTTTGCTTTTGTACAGATTTCGATTCGTATCGTGTATATCGCTACAGTTAGTACAGATTCAGTTTACGTTTGGTATGAAGTATATTCTTTATCGTGTATGCCTTTTTCGATTCCGTACAGTACCGTGTAAATAATTTCGTCTAGTATAGAACCTTACAGTGCGTATCACGCTTATTTTGTACAGATATTTTGCAGTACCGTGTATACCGCTTAGTATTAAGCTACCGTTATATTATCGTGTAAATAGCCCATATCGAATACAGCGTTTCTTTTCGCGTTTTTGAAAACGCCGACTTACGACTATTACAGATTCACGTAGCACTCGTGAGAATGAGCTACAGATTCCGCCTCACGTTTACGTCGAGTCCAGTTAAGTCCTCGCGTATCGTCGTTTAGTGAGGTTTGAGGTGTGTTCGACCTCGATTCGGTCTCTTTTTCGTGGGAGGATAGAGTTGTGACCATGTACTATTTTACGATAGTACCTGTTCACTAAAAAGATATATATATATATCTCTACCTATAGAACAAGGAGACATATTATGGTCATATTATCAAGGCCCGAATATCAGGCCATATACGGTTGGCCTACCTATCATCCGAAATATAGTATAAAGTTCGATGATTGATAGGTCATAAAGTAGAGTAACGATCGTGGCCCATAAGTAGTATGTTAACTGGGTCTAACGAACTACGGCCTTCCGCGGCTCCCGAATATTCAAGTTGAATTTTCGGAAGAAGTCGGACCTTGGATCTGTTTGGTGGTACCAATAGCTTAATCGGCTCCGCCAATTAGATTTAGCGTTACGAAAGGTTGGGGATAGGGGACCAACAGCTCGTTGCTGGTGTCTCCCGATTTTTGCGGCACTCGTTATCTAGTCCTGAAGAAGATCAGTCGCGATCTTAGCAACTCGGAAATTGAAGACTCGCATCGTAGCAAGTGAAAAGTGTGGAAGCTACTCAACTCCGCTCTGCTCAGCTTTGCCCTACTCTGCCCTGCTCTGCTCAGCTCCAATCTGCTCTGCTCTGCTCCGACCGGCTCTGCTCTGCGCTTCTCTGCTCAACGCCGATCCGATCTGCTCTGCTCTGCTCGGCTCTACGTTGCTCGACGCTGCTCTGCCCTGCTCTGCTCTTCTCTGCTCAACGCCGATCCGATCTGCTCTGCTCTGCTCCGATCTGCTCTGCTCTGCTCATCTCTGCCCTGCTCCGCTCTGCTGTTTTCTCCAGCTACAACGGAAAAGGTTAGCGGGAGTCCCAGCTCCTAGAAATCCTTATATTACGAGTAGAACTTCGGAAAACGTGCGTAATAGCCGTGGAATAGTCAAAAATCACGAATCACGAGTTAAACCGGCTCCCAAAGGTGTGTGAATTGGGAATAATAGAGACATTACATTAAGAATTGGAATAATAGTCTAATATCGAGAAAACTTTGAGATTCGCCATGAATTCAAGGACCAAGTCTTTCATGGGCTTTCGGATAGGAAGTGTATATAGTTTTATATGTAACTTATTGTAAATGCTTTTATCGATTATCGTGTATATAGTGCCGTACTAAAGTCTTATAGTTTCCGGAAATTTGGTTATGCGCTTACAGTATAGTTGATGGTCGAATTCGGTTGTACAGAGTGACCGGGATATTCGTTCAGTTTCGAATTTCGGTTACGTTAGTATAGTTTTGTCGGGTTTAACCAGGGGTGCATCCCAAGGTCGAATTCTCCCCGAAAGGAGCTACCTTGTTAGATCACCTTGTGGTAATACAGTTCATTTTGCTCGTTGGAAGAAACCCTGGAGGTGAATTCTCCCCGAAAGGAGCTACTCCGTTCGGTTCTCTTCGCGAGAGTATCGTTTCGTTTTCGTTAAAAGGTCGCAGGAGAAACACCTGCCTCGAGTAGACCTTTGTTTATTTAATTAGTTAGTTAGTTAGTAAAGAGATTCGTTGGATTAATCCCGAGCGCTCCGAAAAACCGTTTTCCAGACCATCCGTAGTTATAGTTTGGTTAAATATGAAGAACGATCTATGCGTTATGAAATTCGACATATACAGCGATGTCTTTACGGAAATATAGAGAATTTGTTATCGAATATTTTGTGTAGTGATTTGACCCGAACTGCCAAATACGTCCATATTTTACGTTTCAGGAACTCACCCACTCTCCGCTTCCGCAATCCTACTCTTATATTCACTGAGCTAGTTGGCATTTTCGTTTGACGATTACAGTATTTTGCGATTACTACAGTACAGTGGTTCTTTCGGGAACCTGGCGCCCAACTTTCGTTTTAGAGTTTGATTAATTTATCGTTTACGAATATCTTAGGGTCAGCCAAAATTTTTGTAGTGTAGCATAATGAATCAAATCAAATTGTCTAAGCAGTTTCTGTCTCGTCAACTTTTTTTCGTTTCAGTAAAAAAAAATTTGGTCAATCTGTTGATAATTGTTTTTGTTCAAGTGTCCACCTGGATTAATCATTTTTACCACTGTGCGACGCTACGCGGATGAGTCCCTATCCTCGCGCGTGCGCGTCCCTCGACGGTTATTCGCACTCACTAAGTTCCCGCCTACTCGATCACAACACGACCCGGATTGTTTATGTTTGGGAGTCTAAGGTCGCGAGTCCTCACGATAATTCTACTAAGTCCGCAGCCTTGAACTAACTCGAGGGAACGATCCTGTCAACGGTCCAACTCACAACGAATATATGTAATCGCGAATATTCGGTTAATTCGCGCCTCTACACAGTATGCTTTTCGTTATAGGTCCGACGGAATGACCACTTCGCTAGGTTGCCCGCTTACCCGTGACAGGTGAGCAAGGCCAGCGGTTCCCTATCAAACCGATCGGTGCTACGAGCCCTAGAGCCCTAACACACCCCGGGACGTCACTGGACTTTCTCACAAAACGAATAATCACCCTTATATCAGCTGACTAGGGCTGTCTTACTTCTCTCTCTCGTTCTCTCCTTTCTCTCTGACTCTCTCGTCTGCGCCCTTGATACTGGCCCTTAGGGCAGTAGGTTTCCTCTGGCCTGTATGGATTCGTGGTGGTGGCAGTCGCTGCACTTTCGCACTATATCCAATTTCTGTTCGGTAGCGGCTATCACTGCCCTTTTTCGCACCGGCTGGGGGAACTATTCCAAGCACTTAATGTGTCACTTAAGACCTCCTAACTACGTGTGTCGGGGCAGGTCGCGGAAGCAGGTAAGGCCCTGCGCCTGCCCCGCAACTGCCCCGCTACACCCATCGCGCGACACTAGGAAGCCGAAAAGTTATCGATCCTAGATCAATAACTCATCGGTTGATAACTTCCTAGTTTGCACACGACCCGCCTATCTAGCGCTTGAAATTAGCAAAGCGCTAGATGGCAGCTATTGTAACGCTGCGGGAACGCAACGTTACAGTATTAAATATTGTATTCAACATGTTTTCTGAAATCTGTTGAACTTATTACATATTATTCGTCAAAATTTTTTAAAATCAATTCAAAGATGTTTTTCTTGTTAACTCATAGACCATACATTAGGCAAAAGACATTTTTATTATTTTTTAGCCAACTTGCTGATTAGATGTTTTTAAGACGGTGTACAATATGTGATATTTGCAAATATCCTCTTAATTTCGAAAAAAATCTAATTTAATTTAAGTAATAGATAAACAGCCATTTCTATAATCTACATTTTTAAATCATAAATATTTTACTTGCTTTACTATTTAATTTTCTTAGCTTATGCGATTGCTGACACTGTTATATATAACTGCTGGAAATTAAACATAGAGTTAACTGTGCTTATTAATAGACTACAGTTATTTTTCAAAAGACATTTTTTCATAAAAATACAGATTCTACTACTTATTTAATAAAACCAGAAATATTAGATTATTATTTATTAATAACATATATTCACACTATTTTTTTGAAAGGACATATACCAAATTTATACAATTTTGTTGGAGACGATAATAATTTCTTTTTACTTTAATTAGAGAAGCGTAGATAAATATTTGGTTTAAATATTCTTTTATATTATTATTAAATATTAAATAACGATAAGCAGGTATTCATCTACTTTTCTCCAATCATAGTAATAATCTTTTGGATAGTTGGTATCCATATCGATTTGAAAAAAGGAAAATTAAGACATGCAATTTGTTGTTGATTTCAATGTCTCAAAGTATGGCATACATAATTTTCAAATACCTTAACAATTTCTACAGATTAAAATACTCCTGATACTAATTGATGCATATTAATGTTGAGCTTCAATTTCTCATTATCAATGTTATGAATATTGATCTCAGGTTATCCATTCAGTTCTATCCTCCATAATATTGTAAATATAAATTTCAGTGTACCCAATAATTTCTGTCCTTCGCAATGAAAAAAAGATTATTTTATTTTAATTTAATCTGTAAAAGAAACTCCACAAAGTACCATAAAGTTTACTGCATTCTTTTATTGTAAAATAGAATGTTATGCTTATCTAATTATTGGTTCCTCTTACTATAATTAACTGGAGGTTTTTGTGGATTTGATAAATTGGCACTTTTATTCACTATCTAGCCTCACTGCCTCAGGTTAATTAGGTACACACATGATTGAAAGTACGTCAAATCAAAATTCGAGCGATACTATGCTAGATATAACTCATTATCATTTATATAGTAAGTAAAACTGTTAGAGTCAAAAATAGGTTGGCAACGCAGCAGTAGAAATATGACGTCAAAGCGACTAGCTTCAGGGCGAATACATCCGCGATAAATTGAATAAAAACACGAAGAAGAAAAATCTTGTTGTCGTATATATAAAGACAACAGAGCATGAGATCTCTGGATTACGTGAACCGATTTTGACGTTCAAAGTCTCATTTGAAAGCTTTTATAAAATTTAATTTAGGAAGGCCTTGCTTAAATTATGATAATATATTATTCAGGGAAAAAAATCAGTTTAAAAATTGGCAAGGTTAAACTTACTGTATATTACACAGTAGCGCTCGGCGGTAATGTACTTGCCGTCGAGACACTACCGTGTCTCTTGATTTGGTATTTAGTTAAAGATTTGGATGTGCTTATTTATTGAAGAAAAACCTCTCCCCGAAAATCGCGCGTTACAGTATAGTACGCGCTTCTCTTATCACTCGACTGCTTCCGAGCGCTCGGCCTTTTTCGACCATGTTTGCGCCTGTTTTTCGTCTATTTAACGTAATTTTTTTTACAGAACCGAGATATAAACTTTTTGCGCTTAATATGCTCTTTCTAAATCTTTTTCTTTTATCTCAAGAGGATAATCCAAATCGATAGAAGAGCCTTCGCAAAAAAGCTCATTATAATTTCAGGCGTTAATTACGCAAAGGCTAATTAACCGATGATGTGCAAATTTAGCACACATAAACTAGATGTGAAAGTTTTCATCCCTTAAAGTTTCAGCTTTTAATATTATAACGGGGACTTTTAGAACCCATTTTTCCAATATAAAGTTTTAGCCTATATGGCTTTGGATTTCACGAATATTGCACTCACCCCTCCCACTCACTACTTATAATTTCGACTCGTCTAGAAGCTCATTCTAGAATATTTGCCCAGATTTGCCTATGTTTTTATTGTATCGAATCAACACATAAGTGCCACTAGTAAGTCTTGTTCATTTGGAAGTAAGTCCGTCTGAGTATATGAGAGAGAGAGAATGAAGACCTAGTAGTGGGGAAGAGTGAAATTATAGCGAAGAGAAGCGAGTATATGGAGCGGGTTACCGACAGAACGCTGAGAGAGGTGAAGAAATGCTGTAAGGAGAGAAACAGAGAACGAAGGGGGGGGGGGGGGGGGAGCAGAGTTTAGGTAGTAGTCTAGTAAATCGATCGGTTTGGCAAGGTATTCTCCGGGAATTTTTTTAACTATCTAAATAAAAAGCAAAAAATCGGAAAATTTTATATGTTATTAATACTATATTAAGTTATACAAAAATATATTTTTTTAATTTTTACAATATTTTATTTAAATTATATGGGTTCAAAATAGGTGAAAAAAAACATGTGCTGCTGGCCCCAGCGGTATCTCCAGATTAGGTAATCGGAAACAAAAAATTCAACGGGTTATTGTTCAGTAGGATTGTTATTCTGGCCGAAACTAGAAAAAATTAATTTGATTGAATAATAAAGAGTGGCGGACTTCGAAAATAAAGGTACAATTTTTTAGTGTAAATTGGGCTGTAACTTGAAAAATAATGAATGAAAAAAAATTATTCTAGGTCCGGCCAGAATTACAGATGGGTAGAATAACCTGTAAAACTTTCAGCACGATCGGTTCAATAGAAAATCTGTAAGCCCTGGGCCGACCAAGAAAACGTGGTTTCGAGAAAGACGCGTTTAAAGTTTGGCTAACAGAACTTTCATCCGCACACTAATCGTCGATCCCCGGTGCGAGCAACAAGCTTTAGGTCTCTTCATATGTATCAAGCGCGGGTATATTTGGTTATATTCTTTCGTATATCAAAAGGTGTCAGAAACTTCAAGAAAATATAAAGGTAATGAGTCATAATAGTGAGGAATAACCGTTAGCAGCTGTAGCGCAGCTTACAGCGTTCAACTATGCGGCACTCTCAAATATATGTTATATCTTTGTTAATATTTTATTTTTTTTTTCGACCAAAACAGCTAGACTACTACCTTTAAAAGAGATGCTTGCATATCTCACCGATGACATCCTATTTAATTAACAAGAATCCGTATACCGACATTACTGGGCAAACTATTTAGCATGAAGCGTTATCATTTGTCGACGGATTGTAAAGTTATTATAGGTTTTTGGAAATGCCAGAAGATTATCCGCTAAGTTACGTTAGGAAAATTAACAAAAAATGAAAAAAAATTTTTGTTTAAATAAATATATTAACATTATTGAGAAACAACAATTAAATCGCAAAATACCCCAACGTACCCCGCGTAGAAAAAATGGAGTATTTCTGATGTATAGGAAAATAATTTCCTGTATATGGGCCAAATATGGAATAATTGATGGGCCATGTATTGCAATGGAAACTCGCCTGCGTTAACGTGCCATCTTAATCCCACATTGATTCCATACTACAATTTTTATTCAACGAATGAAATTCCCTAATTGTCACATACTTCATAGATTAGAATGAATCTAACACATTTGTCTATTTTATCGTTTTGTCTTATTTAAAAAAAAACTTTAAACGTTTAATATGTATAAAAACTTACATTATGAATGATTAAACGATATGTGGCGACAACGCCAACGACTAAGGGTGCCAACTGTCAAGTATTGCCAACCCACTCACTGACTAGGCGGCGCCACCGTGGGTCAAAGGGTTCGGCCTTGAACTTGGGTATAAAAGGACTCTCCCTGGCCGGCAACGCTCTCTTCGAAATTAACATTTCGGCTTACGCGATTATCTGACTAACAATGAGCAGAACAATTTGTGCAATCATCATTATAAGCATTGTGATATTCAATTAATAAAACTGAGTTCTTCTGAATACACTTTATTGAATTCTTTACATTGTGGAACACACCCGTGATACCACAAATTGGTGACCCCGACGTGATTGGAAGAATTCTGGAAGGAAAAACCGCTGAAGAGGATCTTCGCTGACCTCGTGGAGCTGGGATGCCGAACGTGCTACGAACTCCGCCATCTACGGATTCAACGGACTCGCTCATCATTTTACCTCAAGCCGGACCGGCAAATCAAAACGAATCTCAACCTGCAAGAATGGAGCAAGGATTGAGCGACTGCCTCCTGGACACGGCCGCACCAGCATTCAACCCAATGGAACAGCTTTACTCCGTGGGCAAGCACGTGCTCACACCATTTATGAACGATGCGCCTGATTTATGGTTCATCATGGTGGAAGCGGAATTTGATGCGGCGAGAATCACCGCGGACGGTACAAAATACTCGGCCGTTCTTAGGGCTCTGGACAGGGACACCTTGAAGCTGCTAACCGATGTCCTTAGGAAACCGTCTCCAAAAGACAAGTATTTGAATCTGAAAGAGGCAATCATAAATAGGGTTGCAGAATCGCGCACCAAGCAGGTGGACAAGTTACTGACGAACCTTGTGCTTGGTGACAGAAAACCCTCGCAACTATTGCGCGAAATGCGTGACCTGGCGAAGTCAGAAGTGAGCGACGACATACTCCATCAGCTCTGGTTAGAGCGTTTACCGGCTCACATGCGTCCTCATCTGCTCACTTCAAGCAAACTGAATCTTGAAGCAGTAGCTGAAATTGCTGACCGTATCATCGACATGTTTCAATCGTCGTATGTTCTGGCAGCATCAAAGTCGACACCGGGAGTTTCAAATTGTAACCTGGAAAGAAAAATAGATGATCTGCAAGCCCTCATTTTAACGTGCATGCAGGAAATAAAAGACCTAAAGGCCGGGCATAAAGTGCTCTTAGAGACGCAGCTAATTCAAGGACAAGATGTGTATCGAGAGCAAACCGCGCAAAGAAACAGTAGGCATAGGTCCAAAACACCAACAAGGTCACGGCTTTGTTATTACCACCAAAGGTTTGGCGAGAAGTCGAACAAATGTGTCGAACCATGTCTACTTCATGCGACCTTCAAGAAACCTACGGGAAACTAGTTCAGCCATCGTTGACTGGAGTTCGCAACAGTGGCGAGGTCAATCAGATCTCCAACGAACTCCGATTATTCGTCCATGACAAGCAAATAAATGCTAAGTATTTGATCGACTCAGGATCTGCTGTGTCCATTATTCCGGCAAATAGGATTCGGATTGTCGATAAAAAGGATGATCTAGTTCTTTATGCAGCCAACGCCTCGGAAATTCCGACTTTTGGTAGGAAAACCTTGAAGCTAGATTTGAACCTGCGAAGAGATTTCATTTGGACATTCATAATAGCAGAAGTACCAATGGCAATAATAGGGGCGAATTTCCTAACTCACTACAATGTGATAATTGACTTGAAGAATCAGAGGTTGATTGATGGAACGACTAAATTGACCTCCAGAGGGGAAATTCTCGAAACAAGTCATCACAGTGTCTCGACGATTCACTCAGGTACACAGTACTCGAATCTATTAAATAAATATATTAGTGTCACGCAACCCTCTCCTAAGGTAAAAATTGGGAAGACAAATTTTGCTCATCGCATAATTACGACTTGCCAGCCAGTCTCACAGAAGTTCAGAAGGCTGTTTGGTGAAAAGGCAGTGGCAGCACGAAGAGAAATACAGCAGCTGCTTGATATGGGAGCATTACGTCCATCAAATAGTCCTTGGGCTAGTCCAATTCACCTGGTGAAGAAGAAGGATGGCAGCTATCGCATGTGTGGTGACTACAGAGGCTTAAATGCAGCAACAGTTCATGATAGTTATCCACCACCACTCATCCATGATGTTTTCCCAATGTTACAAGGGAAAACCATCTTTTCAACCATCGACCTGGAAAGAGCATATCATCAGATACCAATGCACGAAGAGGACATTGGAAAAACAGCAATCACAACTCCTTGGGGACTTTATGAGTACCTGGTGATGCCATTTGGCTTAAAAAATGCCACACAAACCTTCCAGAGATACATCAATCATATATTCAGAGACCTGGAGTTCGTATTCATATATGTTGATGATATCCTGGTGATGTCGGACACTGAGCAGCAGCATCAAGTCCATTTGGAAAAGGTTTTCGAAAGACTGCAGCAAAATAACCTCACAGTGAACCTGCAGAAGTGTAATCTAGGTAAAAAGGAGGTTAACTTCTTGGGATTTCGCATAGGAAATGAGGGGTACTCACCAGCTACAGAACGTGTACAACGGATATTGGATTTCCCAAAGCCTTCAACAGTTATGGAGCTGAGAAGATTTTTGGGCATGCTGAATTATTACCGGAAGACTATTCCACAGGCAGCACAATTGCAGGGACCACTCACAAAGTACTTAACCCAGTCCAAGAAGAATGACAAGACGCCAATCAGCTGGAATCCTGAAGCAGAACAGGCCTTCGAAGATTGCAAGGCAAGTCTGTCTAACCTCACCCTGCTCAGATATCCTTCAGCCACGTCAGAAGTTTGTCTGACAGTAGATGCCTCTAACACAGCAATTGGAGCTTCACTCGATCAGCTGGAACATGGAACATGGCATCCAGTTGGATTCTTCTCCAGGAAGCTAAGTCAAACAGAACAAAGATATTCCACGTATGACAGGGAGCTTCTGGCAGTATTCGCAGCCATCAAGTACTTCGAACACTTGCTAGAAGGTAGATCTTTTAAAATAAAAACTGATCACAAGCCACTGACACATGCTTACAGTAAGAAACCTAACCAAGTCTCCGACAGACAGTTAAGACAGTTGGAATACATTTCCCAGTTCTCAACTGACATAGAGCACATCAAGGGAAGTGATAACGTGGTGGCTGATGCACTATCCCGCATTAACACCATTGAAATGCCAACTGTCCTGAGTCCCAAGGTCATTTCTGAAGCACAAAGTGATGATGCGGAATTGAGAGACCTGGTGACTCAAAACAACACTTCACTTAACCTACACAAGCTCACAGTGGAACCACAAATTCAAATTCACTGCCAGGTGTCTGATGGTCGTGTGAAGCCTTACATACCCCAGAGGTTAAGAAGGACAGCTTTTAAAATAGTACACGGCCTGTCACATCCTAGCATCCGCAGCACGTTGAGGGAACTCTGCAGCAGATACACCTGGCCTGGAATTAGGAAGGATGCTACTAAGTGGACGCGTGAATGCTTGGATTGTCAGAGATCCAAGATCCAGCGTCATAATAGGATCCTCCCGAATCATATAGAGGTGCCAGACAACAGGTTCGGGCACATACACATGGACATCATTATGTTACCACCTGTGAAGGGCTATAGGTACTGTGTGACCATCATAGACCGCTTCACTAGGTGGCCTGAAGCCATTCCACTCGCGGACATCACTGCTGACACACTCACCAAGGCACTATTCACTCACTGGATTTCACGTTTTGGCACTCCACTGATGATCACCACAGACCAGGGCACTCAGTTCGAGGCAGCACTTTTCCAATCTCTGGCACATGCAGTTGGGGCGAAGAAGCTGAGGACATCCCCATACCATCCACAGTCAAATGGGATGGTAGAACGCTGGCATAGGACTCTCAAAGCAGCATTGATGTGTTCTCCGGAACCCTGGGTTGATATCCTGCCATTCATCCTGCTGGGGCTGCGAACTTCCTTCAAGAAGGACCTACAAACGACACCGGCTGAATTAGTGTATGGGACAACCTTGCGGATACCTGGTGACTTCTTTGTAAATAACGAACCAACCTGGGATCCACTTACTTTTATTGACAGGCACAGGACTTTCATGAGAGAACTTAGGCCAACTCCAACTGCCCATCATAACTAGGCGAAGATGTTCGTGAGCAAGGATTTGGATACTTGCACCCATGTCTTCTTGAGAGCTGACCACGTCAAGAGACCACTGGAGCCACCATACACTGGACCCTACAAAATAAGTGAGAGGATAAGTGACAGGCTGTACAGGATTCAAGTGGACGGGGTAGACAAAAATGTCGCCATTAACAGACTGAAGCCAGCCTATTTCACGAAAACGGACGGGGAATTACCTGATCTAGATGATGAAGAGGAACAGAGAAGCCACACCTTTGGACATCGGATTTTAATCAACCGAGGCGTACTTACGTGAAATTCAAACCTATTGTCCGTAACAGCTAAACTCACTGCGCATGCGCGCAGACTCAGGAGGGAGTGGTTGTGGCGACAACGCCAACGACTAAGGGTGCCAACTGTCAAGTATTGCCAACCCACTCACTGACTAGGCGGCGCCACCGTGGGTCAAAGGGTTCGGCCTTGAACTTGGGTATAAAAGGACTCTCCCTGGCCGGCAACGCTCTCTTCGAAATTAACATTTCGGCTTACGCGATTATCTGACTAACAATGAGCAGAACAATTTGTGCAATCATCATTATAAGCATTGTGATATTCAATTAATAAAACTGAGATCTTCTGAATACACTTTATTGAATTCTTTACATTGTGGAACACACCCGTGATACCACAGATATATTTAAATAAGTGTAAGTATTATAGCTATGTCACCGCACCGACCGTGTGAATGTCTAAACTTACTTTTTCTCCAGATGCGCGGGGGGTAAATTTCTGAGCGGACCTTTTCCCCTAGATCCGAGTTGCGCCGCCTGGCGGCGAGTCTAGTAATTATTTTGTTTATGGCGGCGCCTGGCAGTGAGTGTGTAAATTACTTTCCCCCACCGCGCGCGGGGCCTCCACCCAGCCCCCGCTGCAGCCCCCGCTTTAGCCCGAATTTGGGTGGTATATTTAAAAAGGTGTAGGAGGGTTTTTTTAAAAGTTGGTATGGAAGGATTTTATTTCCTTGGGTTGGTATTGCTGGAGGTGTAAAAGAGCGGGGGGGGGGGGGTAGAGAGTTTTCTTCCTCCCTCTCTCTCTCTCTGTTACTCTAATTAAAAAGTATAGATAGTCTATTGTGAACTAAATGGCGCATGTGCGTGCGTGAGAGCGTGCGCGCATCATCGGTTATCACTGCTGGCACGTGTTTTAAGGATGCAAGTGTGATTTTCCGCCTTCTTTCTCTCTTGTTTGTGGTTTTTCAGAGAGAGAGAGAGAGATTTATATAAAGCTTAACCATATCCATCCTTGAAAAAGTTTAAAACAGGATACGCGTGCGTATAATCATTTGGTGCAATCTAATGATAATTAATTTTCTCTCTATTGTGCATAGATTTTTTCATCCGGTCTATTGGTTTTTATTTAAAAATAAAAATGATTTTGATAAGGGAGTTAACCACTCATCCTCGGGAAAAGATATATATTGTCCTTCAAAACATGTGTAGCTCCTTTATCCTTGAAAAAATGTAAAACAGGATACGTGATTTATGTAACGCGATGATATTTGTTTCAATCATTAATACACGTTTGCCTTTTATCAAAATTTTTATTCTTTCTGTTCGTTAACTGAACTTATTCGTCGTGATCGTCTATCGTTGTACTGATAGCTGTGCGAACACGGTTGTTCGGCGTCTCACGTTACTGTCTCCTGATTGGTTCGGTTTGACGATATCCGAAGACCTCCGGAATCATTCGAACATCTTGCTTGAGCCAGTAACGTGATTGCTATTGCATGTAACTATTTCTATATACAGGGTGTAACGAAACGACCGCCTTTTCTCGTAACTGGAGGTTCGGGGTGACCATCCAAATGCACGTGTAAAATTTTGTTCGAATCGTTCAAGGGGTTTAAAAGTTATTTCCATTTAAAACTCACCCTATTTCGGTCCTTTTCGAACGACTTTAACTGTGCATATTAAAATGGAGAAAGTGAAAAAACAATTGACGAACACCCCACTAGAATGTAAAAATTATCGATCACGCGCGATAATACATTTCCTATTTATTTCATTAATTTGGCTATTAGATTAATTTTAAAAATAGCAAAATCCTTTTCATTACAATTCCAAATCAATTCAATACAAGTATCATTGACTGAATTGATGGAAAGAGGGAGAAGATAGAATGAAAAGGAAAGTATCAAAAGCTAAGATGTCACGCGACTGCACTGATAATTTAATAGGAAACACATCAAGGCATTTTCTTTCTACAAACGAAGGTAAAAAGAATTATTTAAAATCAATTCATTGATGATAGAAAAAATTAAACTTACCCATTATTGTTCTCCAAGTTCCTTTACACCGAAGTTTTTGAAAAAGCTTCAAACTGGCTCCTCGATGATTTCCAGAATGCACACTTTCATTGATTTTGCATTTAAGAACTCGCGAATTTAAGCAAATTAGGTGTTAACCTACGTTTCTTCAAAACACCGGTTAATTTGACACTTTTTGAACTGTTTGAAGTAGGCTGAAAAGAGAGACACAGAGAGATAGAATAATCAATAATTCGTTTCGACCACTCTTAATCACCCTACTTCAAACAGTTCAAAAGTGTCAAATTCTCCAGTGTTTTGAAGAAACGTAGGTTAATACCTAATTTGTTTAAATTCACAAGTGTTTAAATGCAAAATCAGTGATAGTGTGCTTTCTGGAAATCATCGAGGAGCCAGTTTGAAGCTTTTTCAAAAACTTCGATTTAAAGGAACTTGCAGAACATTTAATGGGTGAGTTTAGTTTTCTCCTTCATCAATGTATTGATTTTGAATCATTCCCTTTAGCTTCGTTAGTAGAAAGAGAATGCTCTCATGCATTATCTATTAAGTTATCATTGCGCTCGCGCGATATCTTAGCTTTTGATACTTTCCTTTACATTGCGTCAACTCGCTCTTTCCATCAAATCAGTCAATGATGCTTGTACTGAATTGAATTGGAATTGTAATGTAAAGGATTTTGTTATTTTTAAAATTAATCTAATAGTCAGATTAAAGAAATAAATAGCAAAAAAGTATTACCGCACGCGATCGATAATTTTTACATTCTAGTGGGGTGTTCGTCAATTGTTTTTTCACTTTCTCCATTTTATTATGCACAGTTAAAGTCGTTCGAAAAGGACCGAAAAAGGGTGAGTTTTAAATGGAAATAACTTTTAAACCCCTTGAACGATTCGAACGAAATTTTACACGTGCACTCAGTTTGTCACCCCGAACCTCCAGTTACGAGAAAAGGCGGTCGTTTCGTTACACCCTGTATATATGTGTCTACGGGCAGTTTTGACGACACAATTTTTTCACAGCATACATAGATCTACATTTAATATTTAAAGAGCCTCCAACCGGTATTTTTAATAAAAAATCAATATTATGAACGTATTTCCAAATTTAGTATAACCTGACAGTTTTAGTGCCATATTTAAAATTAGGCAGTTTCAACGACATTTCTGTTTCATAATAGTATATATAGCTGGGTAACTTGGCAGTTTTGGCGCCATATTTAATATTTTGCAGTTTTAGCAACATTTATGACTCATGATAATACATAGCCGCGTAATTTGACAGTTTTGGCAACATATTTAATATTAGGCAGTTTAAGCGATATTTCTCATTCATAATAGTATATATAGCTATGTAACTTGGAAGTTTTGACGACATATTTAATGTGACATTTTTAACGACCTTTCCTATACATAATAATATACTGCAGAGTAAAGCAGTTGAAGGAAAACCGCTATATGTATAGCGGTCTTAGGTAGTTTCGACACCATTTAATGCTGTCGACACTGTCGCTAAAACTGCCACTGGAATTTTCTGGATGCATATATACAAAGAGTAACAGCAATGATGCTTTTAACGTTGCCCACATATTCTTGAACATAAACTAATTCGAAAACTTGTTCCATTTGTAACGAAGTTCTCCGTTACGTATGCAAGATACCGAATAAAGAACGTAAAAGCTACCGAACATTGGATATTATTAATCCCTACGTTATTGACTCGTGAGATAGACTCACGAGTCAATTATAGTTAACGTCAAGGATAGACCTCGTTGACTGACAGAGGCCTGGATGAAAAGACCGGCGCTCAAAAAAGCGATGTCCAGGTTTTCCTGGGAAGTAAGGCAGGGTCATGCCAAACAACCCAGGCAACCTGAGATAAGGAGAAGCAGCCTCGGGGAGTCCTAACAAGAATGGCTGTTTCTATAAGTCCCCACGAGGAGGGGAAAAAGAACATCGAGTCTGGCTTGAAACCGAGATACGCACTTCAAGCAGGCTGCGTGAATGTTGTGCGCAGACTGCCAATAGCAGGCAGTCGGAACGCAACCACGGAGCTGTGCTGATGTGTCCGTGCGTGCTGGTGTGCGCGTGACGCGGCACTCAGGCAGCCGTGGAACCGTTAGCGTACGTGAGGCGTGTGCCATAGGTCAGCCTGCACGTACGTCACGACTGTATACCGGCCAATGCATAGTGGGTTGTGCCGAGAGCGTAGTTAGCCCGTTGGAATGTGTCCCGGTGCCCTCCGTAATCCCATAGGCTTGCGCTATTACTAGACGGATCGAGACATTGCCTCCACGGTAGTTCGCCCTTGGCAGGCTCTATGCGTGGCAATGATACCGCATATTCCCACACTCCTCACCTCCACCTGTGTGTGGGTGGTGAGGGAGAAATGTATGATCCTCAGGAGATAGGTTTGCGAGGGTCGGACTTTCGCAAAGAACACTCCCCTCTCTCTACGACCTAGCACACTGAGCAACACTGGCTACCGCTACCGTCTAACTGCATGGCCGAAGGGCCGTATAAGATGCATTGTGAACAGAGTCGAAAGACTCAAATGATACCGTAGTGTTGTTGGCCACCCAACTGACCAACCTGCGCCCTATTAAGGATAAATAAGGACGGGCGAAGGTAATGTGAAACCCGTAGAGTGAGTAACCCCTCACACTGACGGGAATAACGTTACACATTACTTCCGTTAAAACATGATTGCTGATATAAATCAATTTTAATCGGATAAATCAGGGCTTTGATTCAATGAAAAAGTTATTTTACTCTCACTTTCGTTAACACTTTTCTTTTGATAAACTAAGCTTGTTCTTATCCACCGTTCCGTATTACCATACGCGCACACGCATGCACTTATATTTATTATCTCTATTACCTCCTAATATCCTACGTTCCTAATCCAAACACTCAATAAAATTTATTTTCTGTATATTTTTAAAAATGTCCTTGAATGCGTCTATTAAGTTGAAAATTTGAGGAAACAGATCGACGTTACTTGCAAATTAATTTTGAAGATATTTTATCTTTTTGGTGAGGCGCCGTATTAAATGCTCTATTTAATAAGCTAAATAAAAAAGAAGTATGTTCGAGATCGGGAGGAGCAACAATGCTGCGAAGTAGATTCCACATTTGTGCTATATCTCCCTGTCTCTATTGCGTTCACAGGGGACGGCTAGACCAACAGCGTTTAGCCGCTCCGCCTGTCTCTCTCTATCTCTCACCGCGGCGCGCTTGCGCGTCTACAGGCCCTGGCGCGTCGCGGCCGCGGCTCAGCTTGCGCGCTTGACCACTAGGTGGCCAGCGCCACGAGCAGCTCTCTCGCTGGCAAGTTTCGTGCCGCTGAATTATATAGATGGGTCCTTGATAAGGACCCATCGCACCCCAAACTTGCCGCAACAGCAGCGTAGCAGCCGCAACAGCAGCAGTTTTTGTCGCCTTCACGGCATTTTTTGACGCCTCCACCAGGCCAGCAAACGAGCGCCTCCCCCGGCGAACTCTACGGGTCGACTACTTTGGTAAGTATCACCCAACCACCCACCGCCTACCAAGAGGGGACTACCCCTCTGCGGCAATATCCTCCCTCCTAAGGGAGATTTCTCCGGGGACTTCCCGGGAGAAATTAACCCTCTCCTTCCCCTCCACACTGCCTCCGAGGACTACCTCGGACCCAGTGTTCCGACCCTCAAATCCAGGGCTCTCTAAGAGTCGGGTAGCGGGAGGGGTAGAATTCACCCTAGGGGTTGGGGTGACTCGGAGCCACTATAGCTCTGGGAGGAGGAGGCCGAGGGGTAAGGGGACTTCCCCTTCCCTAAAACTACTTCTCCTACTTCGCTTCCTCCCGTGGCTGGGGATTTTACTGGGGAATATCCCAGGGAAAATTGCCCAGCCCGGGAGCTTCTAAGTGCGCGTTCCTTTCTGAGGAATTCTGGTTTCTGGGGTTCTTGGGAATCTTCGTCTACCGAAATTCCCTAGAAGTTGACGAGAGCAAATTCCCTAGAAAGTCGATAATTTTAGTTTAGCAGTTCTTATAAATATATATATTGTAAATTTTCTATATATTTATTTATTTAAATAAACAACTCATTTTGCCTAGTACCTTGGCTTTGAATTTTATTCTAGAATAAGACCTTCCCTTCTGACCACAGGTTCGGAGCTCTCTTGGGACATTGTTTCGCACAAAGTATTATATTAAAAAAGCAATTTTAAGAAAATCTTTGTTCACTTTTTGAGAATCTTACTGTTCCATTACATAGAGCACATTGTTACGTTATAGAAAGACTAAAGTGACTTGAAATTCGGTTTTCATACAAATAATGGCATAGTATTGTCTCGAAATTTTGATTTAAGTGGAAAGGTTGAAGGATCCCTTTAAGAATAAATAAGTTTTCTTTCGTTTTATGAATGTATAAGTCACAAAATTAAGAATAATTTTTTGCTAACGCCGTAGATTATTCATAGTTTTTGCGCGCTCTTATAATTAGGAAATCATTCCAGATAAGTACGTAAATACTTATGCTTTCCTCTTCATTTTATTACAATGTCCTAAGTGAATTAGTAAATATTTCATTTAGGATCATACCTCTTTCCAGTTACTATAAATTAGAATCTGGTCCACTAGTTGTCCAGTTTTAATGGCAGATCCATTTAGGCAGGTATTATGCAAATAGTACTACGCAAAAAACTGTAGATAATATATAGCATAAAGAAAAAATATTGTTAATATTTTAGTTTGTAATTTCGTAAAATAGAAGAAGGCTTTTTTATTCTTAAAGGGATTCCTCAAACTCTCCACTTAGATCAAAATTTCCAAAGAAGACTATATGGCATAACTAGAGAACCTATTTTCAAGTAATTTTCTTCTTCCATTGATGTAACAAACTGTTTTCGCTGATAATACAGTAAGATATTCAAACACCGAAAAAATAATCTTATAATTGCTTTTTAATATAATATATATATTGTTGTTATCAAATTATTAGGTTGAGTAGTTAATACGACACGTTACTGAAAAGATAAAATGATTTTAAAATTATTATAGAAATAACGCCGTATCAGAATGTCCAGAATTTTCTTTTCAATAGACGCTTTTAAGGATTTCCTAAAAACTAGACAGAAAATAAATTTCATACAGTTCTTGGATCAGAAATGTAGGATGTTAGAAGATAATATTTATAATTGGTTTAGTTTCACATGTGTGCGCGAGTGGCAATACGGAACGGTAGAGAATTACGAGTATCTTTTGTTTACCAAAAGGGAAGCGTCAACGAAAGTAAAAGTAAACTAATGTTTTCGTTGGATCTAAGCTCTGACCTCGTATTCTGTAAATTTAACGAAAATTTTCGGTGTCGGTACGGACCGAAAATGATATATATATATATAGATATACATTTATCATTGCACGTTCCGATATTTATCGTTAACTTCTGCTTAACGATACCGAAATTTATCGGTAAGAGTTATAGACTTGCCCTACTGATTTCTTGGTTTAAAATTGAATTATCTAAGCAACGATGCTTTTACGGAATTAATACAATATGACTATTCAACTTAGTTTATCTTCAAGAATATATTCTTAAAAATATATGCATGATTGCTGTTACACCTTGTATATAAAAAAAATACATTATGGCAGCTACGACTTCACATGAAATAGAATATATAGAGATTTTATCGTAAATTAGGAAAACATAAACATAAAAAATCAACAAAAATGATAAAAAAGTTAACATCAACATTAAAATTTCAGTTCACATTCATACATACTATAATTTTATATCTACACTTTACACGGAAGGAGCAACAACACTACCTAATTGTCATTTTTACGACATCTTTATACAATATACGTTTCCTATTATAAAACTTCGTTTAAATCAGCTATCCATTCTCTTAGTCAAATGATTTCTAAAAAGTAATAGCTGCGCAAGTACTAATGTGCAGTTCAACATACAAATAATGCAATTGATGAAGGTTATATATACGTTTGGATATGGACTATAATCGAAGTTTGAATGCAAAAAGACAAACATGGAGCATACAACATAGACGATATTTGCAATACTGACTTCATTTACATATCAAAAAATCTCCTTTGATTGTCAATAATCTGTTATAAAGCTTCAAGATTTTAGAATTTGTTTAAATTTATGAAAAATACAAAATGTTGCTGAAACTACCATTCTATCAACATATTTGCGGTTTTGACGACATTTGTTTCTATTCTTCGTTTCAAGGTTTATACATTCGATTTAAACATTCTCCTAGATTCACAATCGGATAATCTCTGTAAAATAAAGCTGTGGAAACTGATATGTAATTGCAGTAAGTTATATGTATAGAATTTGGACTATATTGAAAGCTTGTATGCAAATAGAAAAGCATAAATCATACAACATAGTTCCAATACTAACTTCATTCACTTGTCGAAAAATCTTTTTGGATTGTCAATAATCTGTTATAAAGCTTTAAGAGTTTAAAATTTATTTAAAATTATGAAAAATACGAAATGTCGCCGAAATTGCCATTTCATTATAATTTTTTTGGTTTTGACGACATTTGTTTCTATTTCGCGTTTCAAGGAATATATCTTTGTTTCTTTTATATTGTATACAATTTTTATGCTCACATGTAGTGGCGAAACACCTCGTAAATGAATGAGTTAGGTGATTATGCTTTATTCATTGCGGCAAGTAATCCATATGTATGGTAAAGACCTTATAATTTCAGTTTTAAATACTATCTTTTCTCACATAAAGGTATAGTCAAGATTTGTCAAAGGTTAATTTTATTCATGTATTGCGATTGTACATTTGTACACAGTGGGGAATAGAATCGTGTGTGTTCGGCTAGTTTCACTCTGTAATTTAACATGGAAATTGATATACTACACTATAGTTGAAAGCACACACGAATCAGTAATTTCCCACTGTGTACTATGTACAGCTGTATAGCTAGGATTAAACTTTTTGTTATGCTATTGCAGCATAATAGTCAAATATCTTTTTAATGCTTGTTAAAAGTCAATTAATTTTTCTCAACTGTATACTTTTCACCAAGGTATATTTATTAGTCAAAATTTATTTCCAAGAGTAACTATTAAAATATTGTTTAATCTTAACACTTTTAACGATATGGAGTTTTTATAAACTGATTAAAATGCTATTATAGAATGCTGTATGAATCGTTACTTAATTTATGTGAGTTCTTATAACTGCATAGGTAATGTCGTTAAAAATAATTTTAATATAATTTTCTAATTTCATTTTTTTGTTTCTATATGTTTGGAAGGTATAAACTAGAAATAAAGATTCAGTGGCAATTAATCTGTTTTCAAAATGTATTTGTTAAAATACATTGAAGTACATATTTTTCTTAAATAACCAAAATAAGCTTTTCATTTTATATTATTAAATAAATAAATCTTTGAGAAGTTAACAGTGGAAACCAACTTATAAATAATGAAATTATCATAGAATATAAATATAAATTTATGTAGAGTTTTACATTATTCTACAAAAATATTCCTTATTGTATTGTTTTGAAAATAATGTAACTTTCTTCAAACAACTATTAAAATATCTATAAATTTAAAATTAGTATTACTAATATGGACGGTACTATTTTAATACTTCTTTAATATTTACCATTATAATATAATATATAAGATATGGTTAGAAAATTTCAAGCAAGCAAACAAAAAGTAGTAATTAAAATTTTCATACGTAATGATAATAATTACCTTAAAAGAAATTATAATAAAATATATGCAAATATAAAGATAGATATATATATTTAAAGAAATGAAATAATATCGAATTAGCTTGCTAATTGCTTTTTTATTTGGTTAGAAAACCAAGTTTTTATTTGAGCGTTTGTTCTGTTCGCTAAAAGTGAAAATTTTTCTTTTAATTGATTTATTTCAATGAAAGATGGTAATTTTTTCTCTTGCAGATGCTTCTTAAATTCAGCTAAAACTATTCTGCGTTCATCAGGATTCCATCTTACTCTTTTACAGCCACTTCTATTTTTAGAAAAAGGAGAATCTAAAGAAAAATTAAGATTATTATTAGTTTTAAAGTGTTATTAAAACTAATTTGCTTCATGATGCCGCTGAAGTTAGTCTGAATTATTTTAAATAATTAGCAGTCCTATACCAGACTACTCTATTACTTTACTTCTTATTTATATAGTACATAATTTAATAATACATTTACGCTTTAATCTTCTATTTTCTGTTTGAATCTCCTGCTCATCTTCACCGTCACTACTCAGATTATTTGCGTCGTGACTAGTTTCACCTAATAATGAATAGTTAATATTTTAATTGCAGTCAAGTGTCATATAATATACAATTACAAGATAAAAAATATATATATGTATACAGGGTGTTCGGTTAACTATGGCCAATCCGGGATATTCGGATAGAGGGTAAAAAAACACTTTGTGGCTAGCACCCTTAATTAAAAAGTTATTAGCGATTAAAGATTTTCAGTTTTAATTGGATTTGCTTAGACGGAGGATTCTATTGGTCGCATTGTTAGCCCATAAACGCTTCGATTCAGTAAAAGTTAATACTTATGCAAACACACGGGCAGTGGACACACCCACTTGAGCCTGTGGTAGTAACTGAAAGCCGAGCGGCCGAGTCTCCAGAGCGAGCGTCATAAAAACAATGAAAACATAAACACTCTTGACAACAGTCGCGAGCTAAAATTTAAACTTTTGTAATTTTCAAGTAAAAAGTTAATAATTATCATTTTTGAATTGTATGTATTTTTACGATGAAAATGAGTCCAAACACAATATAACTACGCCAATTTTAGAGTATAATTAACAGTTTTAATTAATTAATAATGGCGCTAAAAATGTCATAATTATATCGCGCAAGGACTTATTTTCACCATAAAAATATGAACAAATCAGAAATAAGAATTAGAAATTTGATAAAACACAATTGCAAAAGTTAAATTTCTCTTTGTTTAATATAATGTGTTTACGTTTTTCTGTTTTTTAAATCGAATCCTATTGTTGAATAAATAGCCTTGGGAGCTCGATAATTCTACGCGCTTGATCGGCAGAGGAAAGAGGGAATCGGGGTAATGAAATTAAGACATTTATAAGAAATTTAACTTTTGCAATTGTGTTTTATCAAATTTCTAATTCTTATTTCTGATTTGTTCATATTTTTATGGTGAAAATAAGTCCAAACGCGACATAATTGACTTTTTTAGCGACATTATTAATTAATTAAAACTGTTAATTATACTCTAAAATTGGCGTAATTATATTGTGTTTGGACTCATTTTCATCGTAAAAATACATACAATTCAAAAATGATAATTATTAACTTCTTACTTGAAAATTACAAAAGTTTAAATTTTAGCTTGCGACTATTGTCAAGAGTGTTTATGTTTTCATTGTTTTTATGATGCTCGCTCTCGAGACTCGGTCGCTCGGCTTTCGGTCACTACCACAGGCTCAAGTGGGTGTGTCCACTGCCCGTGTGTTTGCATTAGTATTAACTTTTACTGAATCTTAGCGTTTATGGGCTAACAATGCGACCAATAGAATCCTTCGTCTAAGCAAATCCAATTAAAACTGAGGATCTTTAATCGCTAATAACTTTTTAATTAAGGGTGCTAACCACAAAGCGTTTCGAATTTTTTTACTCGAAATTTTACCCTCTATCCGAATATCCCGGATTGGCCATAGTTAACCGGACACCCTGTATATATCAAACATTCTTCGAACAAATACAAGCTAATATTTTTTCCTGGTATTTAAGTCAGAGGTTTTCAATCTTAAGAATTAGATAGTGATTAAAGTTTGAAGAAAAAATCCAGTAAAACTTTTAGGTTATATCAATAATTAAAAAATCTTTAATTGTTACTGATCATTTAATTAAAGAAATTTTATTTTGCAATGTATCACTCCTACAATGCAATTACAAAGTTTTCAAACCTTAATTTTTTTAAGAACTAAGCTTAAACATTTCATTAAATGGTGATTCGTTAGATATTTTTAACTGAAATTTTTGGACAGCACCTTAGACCATACAAATACTTCAGCATAATTTTTGTGTAATTGATATACCTTTATTTTTTCCCCGATTCTTAGCCTTCTTGGTTAAATTATTTGATTTTTTAGAATCTTGAGTAATGTTATTTTTTACTTTTGATGTAGAAGGAACGGAGTTATCAATATCAATGTCAGTTTCACTTCCTTCCTCATCTTCATTTTCTTCACTAGATGTTGCTACACTACAAAAATTTTGGCTGACCCTTGGATATTCGTAGACTGTAACGCAATCAAAATCTGAAACGTAAGTTGGGCGCCAGGTTCCCGAAAGGACCACAGTACTGTAGTGATCGCAAAATACTATAATCGTCAAACTAAAATGCCAACTAGCTCAGTGAGTATAAGAGTAGGATTGCGGAAGCGGAGAGTGGGTGAGTCCCTGAAACGTGAAATACGAAAGGATTTGGCAGTTCGGGTCAAATCACTACATACTATATTCGATAATAAAGTTTCTATATTTCCAAAAAGAGATGGCTGTATATGTCAGATTGCATAGCGCATAGATCGTTATTCGTATTCTACAAAACTATAATTCGAAAGGGCATGGAAGACGGTTTACCGGAGTGCTCGGGATCAATCCAACGAATTTCTCTACTAAAACTACTAATCAATTAAATAAAGGCCTTCTCAAGGCAGGTGTTTCTCCTGCGACCTTTTAACTAAAACGAAACGATACTCTCGCGAAGAGAACCGAACGGAGTAGCTCCTTTCGGGGAGAATACACCTCCGGGGTTCCTTGCAACGAGAAAAACGAACTGTACTCCCACGAGGTGATCGAACGAAGTAGCTCCTTTCGGGGAGAATTCGACCTCGGGATGCACCCCTGGTTAACGCGACAAACTATACTAAACGTAACTGAAATTCGAAACTGAACGAATATCCCGATCACTCTTTATAGCCGAATTCGACCCATCAACCATACTGTAAGCGCATATCCAAATTCTCGGAAACGACTAGACGTTAGTACGGTATTATATACACGGTAATCGATAAAAGAACTTAACGTAAGTTACATATAAAATTATATACATTTCATATCCGGAAGCCCATAGATGACTTGGTCCTTGAATTAATTGCGAATCTCAAAGTTTTCTCGACATTAGACTATTATTCCAATTCTCAATTTATGTCTCTAATTCCCAATTCACGCAATTTGGGAACAGGTTTAACTCGTAATTCGTGGTTTTTGGCGGTTTCACGGCTCTCAAGCGCGTTTTCCGAATATTACTCGTAGTATAAGGATTTCTAGGAGCTGGGACTCCCGCTAACCTTTTTAGATGACGCTGGAGAGGAAGGTCGAGTCCCTCGACGGAAGGCGCGGCGAGCAGAGTAGAGTGGAGTAGAGTAGAGCCGAGAAGAGCAGAGCAGAGATGAGCAGAGCAGAGCAGAGCAGATCGGAGCAGCGTCGAGCAGGGCAGAGCAGCGTCGAGCAGCGTCAAGCAGAGCCGAGCAGCGTAGAGCCGAGCAGAGCAGAGCAGAGCAGAGATGAGCAGAGCAGAGCAGAGCAGATCGGAGCAGAGTCGAGCAGGCTGAGCAGAGTAGCTTCCACACTTTTATGAACCCCAGGCTTCACGTCGGAACTCTCTTTTAGGACTAACGTACGAGTCTCAACAATAGTGTCTGAACTCTTCCAGGACTAGATAACGAGTGTCGCAAAAATCGGGAGACACCAGCAACGAGCTGTTGGTCCCTTACCCCCAAGTCTTCATAACTATAAATCTAATTGGCGGAGCCGATTAAGTTATTGGTATCACCAATCAGACCCAAGGTCTGACTTCTTCCGAAAATTAAACTTGAATGTTCGGGAGTTGCGGAAAGCCGTAGTTCGTTAGGCCTATTTAACACACGACTTATGGGCCACGATCGTTGCTCTACTTTTATGACCTATCAATCACCGAACTTTATACTGTATTACAGAGGATAAGTAGACCAAGCGTATATGACACGGTATTATGGCCTTGATACTGTGACCATAATATGTCTCATGGTTCTATAGAAAGACATGTATATTGTTTTAGTGAACATATACTGTCTTAAAATAGTACAGGGTCACAATGTATCTCCTAATACATATTTCAGAAAGCGGGATATAGCTACATCTCGACTTATTACTGATTGCCGATAATGTGTCTGATGTATTTTATCAGAATGTCCCATAAAGTTAGCCAGATCTCGCAACTCATTATCATCAATATCTAAACTTATACACTCTGTAGCAACATGATTGCGTAACAGTGTTCCACGCCTGGCTGCGGGGAATTCAATGCCAGATGCTTTAGAAAACTTGCGCATAAGGACGCAAGCTCTTAAATATCTATTACGACGTTTATCGACAGAAAGTAAGCCAAATAAATATGGATTTGTTACTCTTACACCTACTTCTTTTCTATAACTAAGAATCATTTTTATACAATCTTGTAATCTTTTATTCAGCAAAACTGGCACGGTTCTAGCTAGTTTCCCTCTTATAAGTATGTGACCATATTTTTGTATAGAGCTATCCTTGTTTTTCTTATCAGACATCATTGAAAGAGTATTAATATCTTGAATTAAAATTCTCTCTATTTCGCCAGCCCGGCGTCTATTAAAAAGCTGAATCAATATTAAGGTCGTTTCCGCTAATTGGGTCCAAGCAGATTGCGAGAAACCATTTTGTTTTAAATAATTATAGGATTCGATTCTTTTTTCAATTAAATAAACGTTAAATTTCATAATATCTACTTTAGATGGTAAGATTACTCTCTTATGGCGTTTAGTTTGAATTTGTGTCTCCTGAACATTTCTATTAATAGTAACACCGTAATCTTCATCAATTAACTTTAAAAATCTTCAAACTTAGACCTCTTTTTCATGCTCGTCACTTTTAATATAAGTGGTCCTAAGTACTTGGCCAACTTGTTTTAAAAGAGTACCTAAAGATGAGGCTAGTGATGGTGTTTTAAAAACCCTTTTCTCTTCATCAAATTGAGCTACTTGTACTGCTTTTATACAACTATCATACTTTTTTGGTTCGTATATAGATGCAAAATCTGTTATAAGCGGATCTATTTCTTTAATGCACAATAAAAAACGCCCCATTAGTCTTAGCCGTGCTCTTAACATATCGTGTTGGTGCTCTAAACCATATTTGTTAGCCATCTTATTACCATATAATATGACAAGCTTATCATACCGAATTATTCTAGTTACGTTATCATCTCTTAAAACAGGGAAGATATTTCTCTTTAAAGTTACATTCGCCAAACTATGTATTCTGCATTCAACTGTTCTGCCAAATACTTTAACACATTTTTGGTTTTTAAATGTCAATTACTTCTTACATGCTTTAAAATGGTGATGTATATTGTTATTCGAATATGTGCCTTTACAAATTGGACACGTAATAAAATCAGTAGCGTTTTTCGATAATCTTACGCTTGGGCGTCTAGACACTATTAAAAATCCTTTATTAACAGTAGGGTCAGTGTTATGTAAGAAAGAACCTTGCTTTCTTATTAAATCTATTATTTCTTTTCGCTCAGAATTACCTGCAAATAATTGATACAATTGCTTTATAGATTAAAATTTGAACGTGTTGTTAGAAATATTTTAGTTTACAATACTTATTAAAAGTAATATTATTAATCGATAAATTACTAAACCTTTAGGTAAATGGCAAAATTTTTTCACAGATTCTTCATCTTTGTGCTTTAATTCTAAGTTTCGAGGTAGTTGGGATTGAAACTTTTTACAAAATACACACATGTATTTTTTCCTGTCATAACTTTCAGAAGAAGGTACAATTAGGTCAATGTTATCACACGCATTAAAATGGGCACCAGGAGTAATATTTAAGCTATTGGTCGTTCTTTGTATATCTTCCAAGCTTTCACTCTCCGATTCTACTGAACAGTTAGATGGATGAAAATCGCTGTCTAAATTATCTTCTATTTCTACGTTTTCTTTTTGAAGTTCCTCAGCTGAAGAAGATAAATTGAGCATTAGAGGTTTTAATTCCTGCTTCGTAAAATTATTCTTTTACTAAATAATACAAAAATAATAGTAATTATAACAGGTATAAAATTCATAATCATTACTAAAATATTCTTATTTCACTTTACAAAATAATTTGATATTTTTAAAATAATAGTACCTTTCTCAACAATATGAAACGATGTAGTATTTGCATTAAAATCGTTAAGAATTTTCCTAATCTTTCTGACTGTCCTTTTCTTAAAAGGTATTTTTTCTTTGTCACTTTTTTGAAAGCCATTTTTTACAGGAACGTTAAATGTTTCATTAACGCAGATATTTTTATCAGTTACTTTAAGAAGAAATATTGCATGTATCAAAATTATATTAAACAAGAAATATTCATTTTTGAAACACATTTTATATTATTACTTACAATTTACTTTACAAATCTGAACTATACTCTTTATAATAGGTTTAGATTTGTATGGTTTTTCTTTATCAGTTAGACAAATATTATTATTATCATTTGAATCTGAAAAATCAATTCAATATTAATATTAGTGTTTTTAAGATTCATATTATCATACATAAATTACATATTAGATATTTAGTATTACTCTTATAAAATGACTGTTAATGTTTCGTATGCAATAAGACCATATTTTAATAGAAAATAAAATTTAGAGTACAGCTTAACAGTCTTCACTGAAAAAAAATTAATATTTAAATCTTTAATTTTTACCTTCTATAAGACTTTCTGTTACATTATCAATTAAGGTCGACTCTGCAATTGGTAAATGGATCAACCCAGTTTTAGAATTACAAAATTCATCTGTGTTATTATCACACTTATTATCAGAACCTAAAAATAATTTATTGTTTTATCCATTCAGCCAAATTATAATTTATTACTCAAATCTCCAATGCTTAACACTTACAACTTTGCATAGCTTTATTAAAGTCCTCCAATGAATATTCATTTGTAATGTTATAAGTTGCTTCATTATTTTGACTTAATTTAAAAAGCTGCGAAGCTTCAAACAAAAAAAAATGTATGTAATAAAGCAAATAAATCAAATATTGTAAAAAATATACACATAATTAATATAAAAGTATTTCTTACATTCAAGAGAGGAAACATTGTTAATTGTGTCATCAGAGATTAAATATCTAGAGAGACCTAAATTTAAATTAATTTAATAAATCAAGTTTAAGTAATAATACATTTATTCTATCCCGCTAAACTATTTGTATCTACTACTTTCAACCACAGAAAAAATAATAAAAAACAGAGAAGATAAATTTAATAGCTTAGTCAATAATTCGTTCTTCATACCTAGTACATTTAAGAAAATAACGTAAAATAAGTTTTATCGTATTCTAAATTACCTTTATCCAAAACAGGAGCTCCAAATGAGCCTTGAGTTATATTTTTCTCAAGTAAATTTTCATCGACAGCATTGCAACCTCTGCTTTGAGCTATATTAAATTTAAAAACATAAATAATAACATTATTTATAAGATTCAAAAAATAAACTATTTATTCCGATCTACTCCTTTAATAATCATTACCTTCATCCGCAGCAGAAACTTTGTTTAAAGCCTGCGTTACATTTTTTTCATCGGAAGGAGAATCATTTCCAAGAACTTTACATTCAAAAATTTTTGCTACAATTAAAATAAAATATTGCACAATGTAACAGGCATTTCTAGAAAGATTAATTTTTTCATCATAATACATTTATGTTGAATATACCCTCATTTAATACAGGAGCTCCAATTGTATCTTGAGTTATACTTTGGTCAAGTAAATTTTCATCATCAATATTGTAACTTTCACTTTGAGCTATATTAGATTTTAAAAATTCAATAATAGCATTATGTAACATTGAAATTATAAAATATGTATTCCAAATTACTCTTTAAATGATCGTTACCTTCATCCACAGAAAAAGTTTTACTTAAAGTCTGAGATATAACATTTTCACCGAAACAACAATTTTTATTGACAACTGTTTTGCCTGCAATATTGAATGTTACTGTATTGTAAAAAATTATTTATAGATTTGATTATAATTAAATCTAAATAAATAAAATACTGAAATGTCCTTAATTGTTATAACCTTTCACTGTATCAACATTATTAGTGAAGTTATCAGTTTCAGTTTCCATGTTATTCAGCGAATTTTTACTGTTATCTGTTAAAATAATTTTCAATGAGTAATAATAGTAAACTAATCAACTGTATCAAAGGATTGAGATATAATGTTAACACTTCTAGGATATAACTTTTACCATGAACATTCTATGTAGTAATACATAGAACTCAAAATTAAAATTATTTGCTTAGTTTAACAATACTTACCAGAATTTGAAACATTAGATAATTTTAATACTGGGATATTGCAATTTAGGTTTTTTGAAATTTTCTTTAATATTTTTATTCTTGCTGAAAATAATATAAGGATTAAATGTTTGAAAATAAGGGCAGAACTAAATTCAATTGATATTGAAAACTTTAATTGCGATTATATTATTCATAAATTCAACTTACTATTAGTAGCAATAACCTTAAAATCCTTTTTCGTTATTTTATTGATAGAATTTACCGCCTTTATACAGTAATGTTTCGTTTTCAGATTTTGTAATAAAACAAACATTTTCGTTATGTAAATTGCACGCTTACTTAATTTTACAAAAACAGAAACCGTTACAAGATGATTTTTTTCTCAAACATTCATATTCGAACTTCAGTTTTGCGGATAATTGGCGATAAGACTGTCACCTAATATGGTAGAGTAGAGCGTGGTCACTTATTGAAGCAATTCCGCTAGGAGGCGCTAGCAACATTCACCACTGTTTGCTATAGCATGTGTTATATTTTAAAATCTGTAATATTTTCGGTGTAACGATACTACCATAATGATACAACTGGTCAAATGTTGTAATTTTAAAGATGCCTTGTTGTAAAAAAATTGTTAAGTATTATAAAAATAAAAAAATAATTACGTTGCTGGATTTATAGATAAAGTTTTTTTGCTTTCTGTTTTGCTAAAATAGTAATTTAATTGTTGGTTATTACATTGTAGTGTTATTAACTTACTGATTGTTATTTAATACATACACAGTTTTTTTCTCACCTCTTAACTTAATATATTATACATCATTTCTATTTAATGCTAATTTTGTTTGTGTAGAATTATGAACCTTTTTTGGAGATTACTTTATGAAATAAATGACATTATAAATATAATGGATTAAAAATTATATGCTACGCTATACTTGAACCACACACAATTCATTTCCCAATATGTATGGAAATCACGGACCCGGCAAGTAACTTTTTGTTCCTTTTTTTTTCGAAAATTTAACTTTTGTTAAGGCAAAGAAATGTTTTGGAAAATTAATTTTTGTTAAGGTAAAATAATTTTGTTGAAAATTTAACTTTTGTTAATGTAAAAAAATATATTGCCTAATATTTAGATTTCACTACTTTTTTTAATTAGATAATTTTACTATATTATTTATGTTAGACGATTTATGTACTTGCCGCCTTTTTTTACAGGCGAAGCTTGTTTTTTTGGGGGTTAATATATTATATACATATAAATTGGTGTTTTTGACGTCAGGCGTTGAAGCAACCGAGTTGCATGTATAAAAGGTATGAATACTTTTTTTTCACATAATAATCGGTAGATTTAACGCCTGTCGATAAAACGGCCTTTGTATATAGGATTTTGGTGACATTCGTCAAAAAAAACCCTTGTACTGCTAGGGCTTTGGCGACAGTCGTCAAAAGTGCCAACTGTCGTTGAAACTTTCAAATTTTCAGAAAAAACGGCGTCAAAACTACCTGTGTACATATGTATCTCAACATATGCATATATAATAACTATAATATATTAAATCAAATATGGCAAAGCATTTCATTTAAAATTCTATTCCTCTGAAAACACTCACTTTAAATATATAATTAATACAAGTTTCTTAAGAACATATAAAATTGTATACCTTTTTAAAGCTCTTTTATGTAATTGATTTAACTCTGCGATACCACAAAATTTAATTCTGCCAGGTATCAATGAGAATTTATATTTTTTAAATCTTTCAGCGTGCATCGAACAGCGGAAGGAAGGGGATCCTCTAAACTTCCTTAAATTACTTACAAAACATTGAAATTATGTTATATTTCGTAGGTGTAATTATACCTTGTAACGTCTCGTTTCGCGGCTCGGCCTCGAATAGTGTTTTCACTCCAGGAGATTCCCTAAAAGAATATTTATCGAACGCTATTCGGCCTTGGTTTGCCAGGGGAGGGCAGGTACCAGAAACGGACGACAAGAAACACGGAGGTTTTATGGCCAGGAAATATTAAATGAATTCTCGTTATTATTTTTAATATATGAAAATCACAATTCTATTTCCGCGAACAAAAATGAAGCTATACATAAATTCTATTTCGCATTAACTCAATTTAATTAATTATTTCATCTGATGGTGTTAGTTCTGGGCGCCAGTTCGCTGGAAATTTTCTTAATATGCCTCCGCAGTTGGCCGGCTGGAAACTCATCTCAAGCGTAGACCAAGACGCTTCTCAAATTTTACTTTGAATAACGGGGAAACGGCTAGGGCAAGGATATTCGAACGGGCTCGCGTCGGAAAAACTTCGAGAAGGCTTTGGATCGCCTTTCTCCGACGAGGGGCTACACCCCATCCTACAACGTATTCCTAGAATACAGGGGATCCCTACGCGATTCGCGACCCGTCCATTAGCCCACTGCTCTTAAACCGCTCCCGAAAACATAATCGATCAAAGAATAAACATCCGGATTGACCCATTAAAGCCCAAAACGGCAACAATCAAAGGTTTATTTTGCGATCAGATTTAAAGTGCTAAATCATGTTGCACATATCGTAAAATACCTTTACTTATGTTTTCGAGGTCGCTCTACAAGATGGTATAATTGAAATTATGATTTGGTTGCGTGAAAAAAAGATATAGTGACTTTTTCCTCAAAAAGTGCTAAAAATTTTGCGACAAAAATTTTAAAAGTTAAATTTTCTACTAAAATTTGATGTTCCTCTTCATTAAAAATGGGCACAAGTTGGCACAAACATTCCAAAGTTTCAAAATATCGTCCGTAGGAAATGAAAAATTCTTGATGGTCGAAGCAAAATGGCGGCAAACACGATTTTTTGTTACAAAATTTCACAAGCTTTTTTCTCATCAATTACGAACTTTATTGAAAATTTCCCAAGGATAAAAATGTCTTAGAATTAACTGAAAAATATTCTAAAATTTTTTCAAATTTTATATAAACAATTTTTTAAATTTCAGTCACGTAATATTAGGAAAATTAAAAAATTGTTTATAAAAAATTTGAAAAAAATTTAGAATATTCTTCAGTTAATTCTAAGACATTTTTATCCTTGGGAAATTTTCAATAAAGTTAATAGTTTTTTAGAAAAAATGAATTTCATATTAATAAGGTGAACAGACTGCTCTTATAAGAGCTGCACAATACTTAAAGCTTTAAAAAGATTCACTGACGGTATGCAATACATTTTTAGCGCTTACTTTTTTTGATTGAAGTGAAATCTATCATCAACGGTCTACTACAAGTTTTTCTTCATTCTTTATTATATTTCTTTTTTTATATCAATTATTTTTCTTACATCACATGTAACGTTTTATATAGTCTTTATCTAAAGTTTTTATATTCTTAAATATTTGATAATTGAAAAATGTCGAAGAGAAAAGGACAAGTTCTAATGTCAGAAATTGAATCTGATGATGATAGTTCACATGAAGAATCTAGTCAATTAATTTTGATTCCCGATCCTAATTATTCTGGCGATAATGATTCTGGTTCAAACGATGAAAATTATAATGATTTTCCTTGTACGTCATATAAAAAAGTATACCAGGGTTATTCTGCAAATTTAACTAAATTAGAAGCAGAACATGAGTATAGCTGGGTTGACGGTGAAAAAAATTGTAAAGATCAAATTGAAAATGAGACACTGTTATCTGACAGCCAGAAAAAAATGATTGTGCAAAGTACACCAGTTCAATTATTCGAATCCTTTTTTTCTGATGAAATCAAAAATTATATTAGTACAGCAACAAAGGAAAATAATTTTGAACTTTCTCGATCTGATTTAGATATATTTATAGGAATTTTAATTTTTTCATGCTTTAACAAAAGAAAATCACAACGCGACGTTTGGTCAACTGATCCCTTTTTGTCTGCTAACGTCGTTTCGTCAGTAATGTCTCGTAATCGATTCGAAAGTATAAAAGCTCATATAAAATATTCTAAACCAACAGACAATAATCCAAATGATAAAGGATGGCGAGTACGTTCTTTGATAAACTTATTCCAAAAAAACATTCTTCAATTTGGATATTTCCAAACTGCAATGTCAATTGATGAAATGATGATAAAATCATATGCCAAAACGAGCTTGAAACAATTTATTAGAGGAAAACCAATAAGATTTGGATTAAAAATGTGGGGACTGTGTAATAGTAATGGTTATCTCTTAGGTTGGGATTTGTACTGTGGTAAGAATCAAATAGAAACGAATGTGCTGATGAAATGTGCATTAGGTAGCAGAGTAGTAATGAATTTACTAAAAGATTTCCTTCATAATACAACTACTCGAAAGATAAATCTTTACCATGTCTATTTTGATAATTATTTCACATGTTTTGATTTGATTTTACACTTACGAAATATAGGATTACGAGCCACAGGTACTATTAGGAATGATAGAGTTAAAATTAAAAACGAAATATGTAAGAAGGCAGAGAGAGGAACATTTGCTGTTAAAAATGACAAAAATAGTCAAATAAATTACATCACTGTAATGGATTCAAAGCCGGTATCCATAGCATCTACGGCGGCAGGTGTAAATCCAACTATTCCAATAAAGCGTTATAGTTCTAAAGAACATGAAAAGAAAGAAATCCAATTTCCACACGCTTTTCATATTTATAACAAATATATGGGAGGAGTTGATACTCATGATGCTCACTGTAACAATTTATTGCCCAGCATCAGAAGTAAAAAATTGACATGGGTAGTTTTTACACGTTTGATTCAGGCATCTATTACGAACTCGGTTGTTATATATAATACTGCTAGTACCGGGAATAAAAAGTCTACAAAAGAGTTTGCGTTAGATATTGCTAAGCATTATTTAGCAAATCGAGAAAAAAAAATTACACAAACTCATGTATCCAAACGTGTAGAAAAGCAGAGCAAATGCTCATCATGTCCCATAAAAACATACAAATTCTGTAAAGGATGCAACGCATATGTTTGCAAAACATGCTTTCCTAACAAACATTAAGAAAGAGTATTGAAAATAGGAAAAATGTGGGTATAAGATAAGTAACCTACTAAATATCAATGACTTGTGACCCTAAAAAATGCTAAAATATTCCAATTTCAGCTTGTAAACGAGATTAATATTTTTTTCTAAAAAACTATTAACTTTATTGAAAATTTTCCAAGGATAAAAATGTCTTATAATTAATTGAAGAATATTCTAAATTTTTTTCAAATTTTTTATAAACAATTTTTTATTTTTCCTAATATTACGAGACTGAAATTTAAAAAATTGTTTATAAAAAATTTGAAAAAAATTTAGAATATTCTTCAATTAATTATAAGACATTTTTATTCTTGGGAAATTTTCAATAAAGTTCGTAATTGATGAAAAAAAAGGTTGTGAAATTTTGTAACAAAAAATCGTGTTTGCCGCCATTTTGCTTCGACCATCAAGAATTTTTCATTTCCTACGAACGATATTTTGAAACTTTGGAATGTTTGTGCCAACTTGTGCCCATTTTTAATGAAGAGGAACATCAAATTTTAGTAGAAAATTTAACTTTTAAAATTCTTGTCGCAAAATTTTTAGCACTTTTTGAGGAAAAAGTCACTATATCTTTTTTCACGCAACCAAATCATAATTTAAATTATACCATCTTGTAGAGCGACCTCGAAAACATAAGTAAAGGTATTTTGCCATATGTTCAACAAGATTTAGCACTTTAAATCTGATCGCAAAGTAAACCTTTGATTCTTGCCGTTTTGGGCGTTAATGGGTTAAGTAGTCCTCCGCAAGTCGAGGAATTAACATTTAATCGAACGTTACGCCGACTACCTGATGCCGGACAGAGCTCGAGGAACGAAAAGGAATAAACAAAAAGACAATCAAAAGAAGTCCTGATTCCTCCTACAGAGAAATCAAGTTTACTTGGGAACTAATGCTACTTAGGCCACAGAAAAGAGTGTTACGTACTGGGTAGTCGTGGCCGCCTACCGATCGAGTTTCGGCTGACTTGACACTACGGTCTGGGTCAGTAGAAACGCCGACTGAGATTTGCGACTCACAGTACAATATACTAAAGTATTACACTCCGAGCGGTAAGAATGTAATGAGTTGGCAAGATTCGGGGTGAATGATAGTATGTAGAAACATACGTTGGAACAGCAGGTTTGACACAAAACTATGTATTTTCAGGTATTACAATTATACTTACAGTAAACGCTAATTATGCTGGAACAGCATTCGCAAGCTTATTGACTATTCGTCACAACTAATAGAGAGATTAGACTTTCTTATGGTTGTGGGTTACTCGCACTAGTTAACTTATGATCAGTTTGTAGTAGTTGTTCTTATCTTTCAGAACGGTACGTTTTAGACACGACTGAAAGATACACACTCGTGATGATTTCTACATGGCTTGGTTCGGATTTACTATTACTAGACTTAACTACCAGTAAACGGCGACTGGGCAAGAGGTTTGTTAGAATACGGTGGAGTACTCTGCTCCCGTGGAACGAACACTAGAGTTACGACCTTGGAACGCGGATGATGCGGCAGCGGCTAAGCTTGCACAGAATAAGACGACTCGAGGGTCGCGGAACTCGCATATATGTAGGAGGCTTAATAGGTCATGCGTCGTCAGTAGCGCCATGATCTTTCGACACATGACAACCAAAAAGTCTCCACATCCACGGCCGACGCCCAAGGTTTTACGCATTTCCGGAAACGAATTCCGGGCGTCAGCAATGTTCAATACTACCGGTATTGCACAAGGACGCGTGCGATCTACTTTGGTTCGACGAGGTGGCTGACCCCTACGTTACACCTCCCCCCTTAGATGAAACATTGTCCTGTGGAGGTCAATGTTTCCAGGATGAGAAGTATGGGTCAAGCCAACTGCCAACAATTTTTAGAGGAATTTGATGCTTATTAACTAAAGGGTAGCGAGTCCGGTGACATCGATATTGGTTCCAGGTACGGCATACTCTGCACATGGCGAATAGGTTGTTGAAATGGCATGCTGACTGTGCGTATAGGAAGCATTGGCATGCTCTCAGCTGCTATCGTTGGAGTGCTTTGAACTCTGATAGAGGTGGTTGACGTCGGGCTGGCACGCGCCGGTGTCGGATTTCGTTTGAACCACAGGGCCGCAGCAATTAATATAATGAGTATAAAAAGAGATCCGCGGATTAAGCATATGAGATGATGGATGCTCTAAGGGTGGTAGAATCTTGTCTCTGCAGGTCCTTTGCTTCTCGGGCTATGTCTTTGAGGGCTACGCTGTTTTTGGATAGATTCCTGTCCGCCAAAGGTTTACTTTTAATAGGCTGTATTTTTATTAATTTCTGTATAGCTGGTATGTGATCTTCGGGTAGAAGTTCAGGGAGAGGCATCTGCTCTAGGGCTTCGAAGTGAGTAACATCGGACACCATCAGGGTTTGCAGCGATCGTAGCTGAGTAGATGTAGTTTCCGCGAAGCATCCTGCTTCTAATTGTATAATTCCATCTCCAAGGATGGTTTCAGTTCCCCTTACGTTTCCTTGGCAGATGAGGGTGATTTGTTCAGGTTTTGGTAGAGAGTATAACCAGGTTCGAGGTTGGACCAAAGGTGTCCAAAAGGGACCGGTGAATGAGGCGACCCTGATGTCGCAACCAGTCCATTGGGTAGTGTCATGGTGCTGGAGGATGGATAGCTCACATTCCTGGTTATACGCGATCTTATGAAGAGGTGCTCCAGGAGCACAGTAGTATGTTCTCAGGTGATGGAGGCAATGGGATAGAGATTCGGAAGGGATGGGGGTGTAGAAGCGTTGGGAAGAAGAGACTACTAGATAGGAATGGGCAGGTTGAATAAAGGTGGTGATAGTTTGGTTATCGGGACGATTATGGTGGGTTGGGTAAGGATAGGTTTTATACAGATGGTATTCTTCCTTGTTGAGTAGAGGGATTTCGATCACGACCACCAATTGTCCCTTGTAATGATTAACGTGTGGGTGAGAGAGTTCTTGGATGTCCTCCATTATTAGTTCTTCTTCATCGAAGGGCAGGGAAAATCCGGTCTTGAGGTTGGCTTCCTGCAAGGCCTGTTGTAACCGGGTAGGTGTAAGTATCATGGGGTGCAAAATTCCACGAAGAGCGAAGAGAACAGCATCCACAAGGAATAAAATACTGGTCCTGTATTGGTCCGTGTACATTTCCATCTGTCGGATGTAATCTCGATGTACCCTCACGAGTTTTTCTTGTTCAAGGGCGTCATCGGTGAGAGCGATAGCGTCAGCCAAGGCTTTGGTTTGTTCTTGAAGCTTTTGGGTATGGTTATTTAGGCTAGTGATAGAAAGGTGCAAGGCGGAGAATTGCGACTGTACCACATGCGTCTGTTTTTCCAACAAATGGGCGGTGTGTGCTCCTTTTTCTTGTAGCTTTAATATTTCGCTGGTGTAGTATTCGCCATCTTCTTCGGTCAAGGTACCAAAAAGGGTTTTAGAGAGTCCTCCTACGAATCCTAGTGGAGCGCTTCTACGGTTCCGATTAAGGTCCGTAGGATGTAAGCCTCGGCGAAGTATTGAAGCAAAAAGTTCAGTGTCAACAATGTTGCGTCCGATTTCTTCGAGTTTACTGTCATTGATACAAGAGATGTTGCCCTTGCACACGTAGAAGAGAGTGTCGTAGAATTTTCCGAGATTAGGGGCTTAACTAGTCAAAGTGGCGATGTCAATGGTTGTGGCGACCTTCCATAGCACTGGATAGTACTGTAGAGTTGCGATTTTCTCGAAGAAGATACCAGGATTATGTTTCAGATGAGTGATGTTATATGCGTGGGTCCAGGGGATCTGCGTGACGCTTAACATCATTATAAATAATATATTTATAATGTTAGTCATGGTGATTTCGATTGTGTGGTGCGGCGACTCTCGTGCGTCACAAAGTTGGTGTTGCAATCGGGATTGGAGTGGGAAATTTAGTATAAAAGTGAGGTGTTGATGAGGAACGGTATCGTACTGTAATTGCCGTTGCGATAACAACAGTGTTAGCAGAGTTCAAGGGAGACTTATAAGATTGAGAGAGGAACAGGAAGAAAAACAAAACAAGATAACAATGGCCAGAGGTCGTTACCCAAGCTTATTGAATTTTGGAGGAAGGAGGTTCGCAGGAGGGGTGACGGTGCACACTCGTTTCGGTAAGTAATGTGAATATTATGGGGGATGGAAGTTATTAAGAGAGTTATTATTCATTCCCTTTTTGTCTCTTAGTGGTGGTCCTCGACCTGGAGGAGATCCAGTGGGTCAGGGAGGAGAGGAGGTCCTCCCGGGCTGCCAATGACAACCTGGCAGAAAGGATGTTGGAGACCTGGTCCTTCCGGGAGGACTTTGACTTCCTGGGGTTGCGCTGGCTGCAGGACAGCGGATGGCGGAGAATCAATCTCCAGATGGAGGATCCCTGGAGCGAGTGGGAGCCGGAGCTCTCGGAGCAGGAGGTGCTAGAATGGCACGGGCTCGCGTAGGTTTATGTTAGGATTAGGAAATAATTGTATAAGAAAACCGAAAGTGTAACAATATATAGAAATTCTTGGAAAAAAAAATTCTATTTGTGATTATTGAATGTTCCCTTCCGATCCAATCCTTGAGAGATTTTCAGATTCAGTTGGTACAAAGAAGGGAAGAGTTCGTTAGGTTAATTAAGGTTAATAAATGGCTGAATCTGATATGGTTGAAACAATATCTAGAAAAGACAAAAAGAGATTCTGGTGATGAATAATGGGGCAATTCCTTTTCTTCCAATTCTATGGAATTCCAGTGGTCGAGGAAGAGGAAAGACAGGGATCGGGGGAGAGAAGGATCGTAGGGGTTTGGTGAGCAACGGGGTCCTGCGTCAGGGGTTTTCGGGGTCCGGGAGTTGGGAGGAACTTGGCGGACAAGGCAAGAGACGGGGTTTCCCGGCTGGACTTCGAACCTCTCGTCCAGTACTGGCTGTAGGAAGTGACTGGGCGTCACTGATTAGATTTAGAATAAAGAATAGATATATAATTAGGCTATAAGGATTTGGGAATGTAACAATATATTGGTTCTGGTTTCTCCTTGAAAACGTCTTCTTTCTTTTCTCCACCTTCTCTATATATATACAGGGTGTTTCTCTAACGGCGGCATATAGGAGATTCGTGTTAGTTGACTATAGCGCTCAGGATGATGGTATCTGAGAGCGCTGATTGGTCGAAACCATATAGTGCCAACTTAAATGTGGCTATTACCAACCAAGAATCCTGAAAATTGAAACGCATCTACCATTATCAGTACTTATGACGTTTAAACGCTTTTCGTAAACAAAACGAAGGAATGACGGAACCGATGGAACTGTCAAAAATAGAGATTGTGGTTAAGTCCTCAAAAATAAATCTTAACGATAAAATAAATGGAGAAATAAACTTTGAAATGTGTGAAAATCTTGTTATGGGATTATTTATTGAAATCAACTATTGTATTTATTATGGTATGCCTTTTGACTCTATTTATTTTCTTATTAGCATGCAATTACTTCTCGTAGTGTGAATTAATTCAAAAATTTCATATTCTTGTATCTAGTATATGTCAATATTGTTTCATCACATAGCAACGAAACATTTGCATGGTTAGAAATGTGAAGAGCGAAGAGATTGGAGATCTTGAAATCCTGAATTGCACGTAGCTTATGAGGATGCTTAAAAAATTGATTAATGTCCATATTTGATTAGTAATAGTTATAAATTTAAGTAGCATAGTTATTTAAATGTATATAAAATTGATATGCATGTTCATATACGACTAATGCTCTATGTATAAAATCATTTTGTTATTTTCAGGTATGTCAATTGATTCAAAGGGCATATTAAAAGGACAGTTTGTGTTCCCCTAGTCTTGAAAGTCAATATTCACCACAAATGCCGAGTGATTATCTAGTAGAATCTACTGACAATGAGTAAGTTTGCTGAATAATTTTGTAACCGTAAGAATGAAATTATTCATGGTTTCTTTTTGTAGCTTGCAATTAACTCGCAGCATAGAGCTACCATAACTCACAGTTTTCTTTGGAATTAATACATCATATGCTTCTTTCCTAAAAATAAAATGGATTCATCTTTAGCCACTGATGAGACAATGGTAGGAAGCTATAGCGAAGAGCCTTTTACCAGGAGAAAAAGGCCAAATATTTTATATTTTTAGTACAACAGAGGTAAGAAAATGTAAATCAGTAATGAAATGTATGCAATTAAATTATTAGTTAACACAAATATTATAATTTACAGTAACAATAAATAAGTGACTAGAAATGTGTAGAAATTATAACAAATATTATAAATATTGCTAAAATAAGCCTCCAGTAACTGCAGAGCAATATTCCAATCTTTTTTTAAAGTTATTTAATGTATTCTGCAGTTGCGTAGGGCCTATACTTTCGCATGCACTAACTATATTAATTTTTAACTCATGCAGATTTTCCACTTCCATCCCATCGTAAATGACACCTTTTAAATAGCCCCATACGCTAAAATCCAGGGGAGTGAGATCAGGTGACCTTGGGGGCCATTCTATTGGGCCGTGTTTCCCAATCCATCTGCTCATATATTTTTCATTCAAATAATTGACTACCACTCTTGCAGTGTGGGCTGGACATCCATCCTGTTGGAAAAATACTTCTCTCTGTAAATGAAAAGAATTAATATGTAATTTAATAGTTTTATGAATTTGTTTGTTGACAAATACTTGCACATTTTATAATAAAACGTACATTTTCAGCAACCATTTGCACTCTTGGCTCCACCTCTTCTCTCAATAATTTTAAATATTTTTGAGAATTTAAGTTTCCATCAATGAAGATTGGGCCTATAACGTGGCTACCTAATATTCCAAGCCAAACATTCAATTTCAGTTGATATTGTGTATGGGCTTGGATTGTTTCATATGGATTTTCTCATGCCCAGAAACGTGTGTTCTGTACATTTGGTGAATGAACCAAAACAAATGTTGATTCATCTGAAAATAAGATGTTCTGGAGCATATCAACATCTCTGTCCAACATTTCGGCCATGAATTTGCAGAAGTCAGATCTTTTAATACAGTCCAAGCTTGAAATCTTCTGACATTTCTTTATTTTGTAAGCCCGAAATTTTTCTTTCTTTAAAACTCGGTGTACCGAAGCTTTTGACACTCCGACCTGTCTCGCAATATTTATTAGCGAGGTTGATGTATTATCCTCCGCTCTATTTAAAATTTCATTTTGCATTGCAGCCGACAATGATCTTTTTGGTCGTTTTTGCTTTTTATGCTCAGAAATTAAGCATCCGGTTTCCTCAAACATTTTTATAATCCGGAAAACGCTGCTAGAGGTATTTGAGTGGTTTTCAAACTTTTCTGCAAAGAATTGTACTACTGTCTTCATGGAATTACCGCTGTAGTACCATTTAATAATTTGAATCTTCTCTGTTACATTCATTATTTTATTGCTCTGTAAAATTTTTGTAAGATAAATGAAAATAGCTATAGGCAATATTAATCCTTACCATATTATAATCGGAATAATTTCGTTACTTTATTAAGAAATGTGATAAACAATAAATAATATTACCACTATTATAGGATCAGTTTCGCAACAACAATGCTTTTTTCGCAGCTGTTGCTTTTTTCGCTTGCTTTTGTTTTTAACAGCTGCGAAAAAAGCATTGTTGTTGCGAAACTGATCCTAAAATAGTGGTAATATTATTTATTGTTTATCACATTTCTTAATAAAGTAACGAAATTATTCCGATTATAATAAGGTAAGGATTAATATTGCCTATAGCTATTTTCATTTATCTTACAAAAATTTTAAAGAGCAATAAAATAATAAATGTAACAGAGAAGATTCAAATTATTAAATGGTACTACAGCGGTAATTCCATGAAGAAAGTAGTACAATTCTTTGCAGAAAAGTTTGAAAACCACTCAAATACCTCTAGCAGCGTTTTCCGGATTATAAAAAAGTTTGAGGAAACCGGATGCTTAATTTCTGAGCATAAAAAGCAAAAACGACCAAAAAGATCATTGTCGGCTGCAATGCAAAATGAAATTTTAAATAGAGCGGAGGATAATACATCAACCTCGCTAATAAATATTGCGAGACAGGTCGGAGTGTCAAAAGCTTCGGTACACCGAGTTTTAAAGAAAGAAAAATTTTGGGCTTACAAAATAAAGAAATGTCAGAAGATTTCAAGCTTGGACTGTATTAAAAGATCTGACTTCTGCAAAATCATGGCCGAAATGTTGGACAGAGATGTTGATATGCTCCAGAACATCTTATTTTCAGATGAATCAACATTTGTTTTGGTTCATTCACCAAATGTACAGAACACACGTTTCTGGGCATGAGAAAATCCATATGAAACAATCCAAGCCCATACACAATATCAACTGAAATTGAATGTTTGGCTTGGAATATTAGGTAGCCACGTTATAGGCCCAATCTTCATTGATGGAAACTTAAATTCTCAAAAATATTTAAAATTATTGAGAGAAGAGGTGGAGCCAAGAGTGCAAATGGTTGCTGAAAATGTACGTTTTATTATAAAATGTGCAAGTATTTGTCAGCAAACAAATTCATAAAACTATTAAATTACATATTAATTCTTTTCGTTTACAGAGAGAAGTATTTTTCCAACAGGATGGATGTCCAGCCCACACTGCAAGAGTGGTAGTCAATTATTTGAATGAAAAATATATGGGCAGATGGATTGGGAAACACGGCCCAATAGAATGGCCCCCAAGGTCACCTGATCTCACTCCCCTGGATTTTAGCGTATGGGGCTATTTAAAAGGTGTCATTTACGATGGGATGGAAGTGGAAAATCTGCATGAGTTAAAAATTAATATAGTTAGTGCATGCGAAAGTATAGGCCCTACGCAACTGCAGAATACATTAAATAACTTTAAAAAAAGATTGGAATATTGCTCTGCATTTGCTGGAGGCTTATTTTAGCAATATTTATAATATTTGTTATAATTTCTACACATTTCTAGTCACTTATTAATTGTTACTGTAAATTATAATATTTGTGTTAACTAATAATTTAATTGCATACATTTCATTACTGATTTACATTTTCTTACCTCTGTTGTACTAAAAATATAAAATATTTGGCCTTTTTCTCCTGGTAAAAGGCTCTTCGCTATAGCTTCCTACCAATGTCTCATCAGTGGCTAAAGATGAATCCATTTTATTTTTAGGAAAGAAGCATATGATGTATTAATTCCAAAGAAAACTGTGAGTTATGGTAGCTCTATGCTGCGAGTTAATTGCAAGCTACAAAAAGAAACCATGAATAATTTCATTCTTACGGTTACAAAATTATTCAGCAAACTTACTCATTGTCAGTAGATTCTACTAGATAATCACTCGGCATTTGTGGTGAATATTGACTTTCAAGACTAGGGGAACACAAACTGTCCTTTTAATATGCCCTTTGAATCAATTGACATACCTGAAAATAACAAAATGATTTTATACATAGAGCATTAGTCGTATATGAACATGCATATCAATTTTATATACATTTAAATAACTATGCTACTTAAATTTATAACTATTACTAATCAAATATGGACATTAATCAATTTTTTAAGCATCCTCATAAGCTACGTGCAATTCAGGATTTCAAGATCTCCAATCTCTTCGCTCTTCACATTTCTAACCATGCAAATGTTTCGTTGCTATGTGATGAAACAATATTGACATATACTAGATACAAGAATATGAAATTTTTGAATTAATTCACACTACGAGAAGTAATTGCATGCTAATAAGAAAATAAATAGAGTCAAAAGGCATACCATAATAAATACAATAGTTGATTTCAATAAATAATCCCATAACAAGATTTTCACACATTTCAAAGTTTATTTCTCCATTTATTTTATCGTTAAGATTTATTTTTGAGGACTTAACCACAATCTCTATTTTTGACAGTTCCATCGGTTCCGTCATTCCTTCGTTTTGTTTACGAAAAGCGTTTAAACGTCATAAGTACTGATAATGGTAGATGCGTTTCAATTTTCAGGATTCTTGGTTGGTAATAGCCACATTTAAGTTGGCACTATATGGTTTCGACCAATCAGCGCTCTCAGATACCATCATCCTGAGCGCTATAGTCAACTAACACGAATCTCCTATATGCCGCCGTTAGAGAAACACCCTGTATATATATATGTATATATATCACAGAGTTCCTCAGCAGGTCCCTTCGGTTATGGTCTGGCGGTGTCGTCCCTTGAGGGTTCGAGTTGGTTGTTCCAGATAGACAGAACGTGGAAGGAGGTAAATTAGTGTGATTGAATAATCTCCAGAATAATTGCTAGCAAACAGTGATCATTACTATGGGTCGCTCAGTAAATACTACTCATAACCAAGAGCCGTTAGTAAACACTAATTATGCTGCAGGAGTCGTTTTATAAAAAGAAAGTCGTAAATGCGTTAGATTTCGTGGTTAGTAAAGATGGGTGTAGGGCAGGTGGGTAGGGAGCAAGGCTTTAATTTGTCCAGATGTTTCGTGATGGAATTTCCGGAGTCAGTAAGAAGGATAGCGTTATGCTTGTCGTTGATCGAATCAACGACATATGGTCCTACATACTGGGAGTCTAATTTATGCTTTTTAGGTTCTCGTAGGACATAGACCAAATCTCCAGGAGAATAGGAGACAACAGCGGCGTTCCCATCGTAATATTCCTTAGATATTTCTTTAGCTTGGATTTCGCGTTCTCGGGCTAAAGCGTGAAGCCGGGTTAACTGCTGAGCCAGCTTCTGTGCGTATGCGTCGTAGGTTAATAACTTCTCGATCGCATAGGCGGAGACGGGGGACTGAGCTTTGCGCCCATAAACTAATTCATATGGCGTAAACCCTGTAGCTTCGTGCACAGAAGTATTATAGGAGAACATGGCGAAGGGGATGAATAAATCCCAGTCCGAGTATTGGTTGATGTTATGTTTTAGGTATTCAGTGAGTACCAGATGACTTCTTTCCAGGGATCCATTGGTCTGGGGTCGATAACCGGAGGTAGTCAAATGCTTGATTTTAAAAAGAGAGGTTACGCCCTTGAGTAATTTTCCTAAAAAGCTGGTGCCTCGATCCGTGAGAATGGCACGCGGAAGTCCGAATTGCGCAACAAAGTGTCTTGAAAATGCGTCAGCAATGGTAGCGGCGCGAATATTAGGTATTGCGACAGCAATGCAAAATTTGGTCAAATTATACTGCATGGTTAAAACGTAAATTTCCGGAGGGAGTAATAGGAAAAGGGCCTACGGTATCTAAGGCTACCTTATCAAAGGGGGCACAGGGGGTGTCAGTTATAAGCATTAGTAGTTTGGGTTTTACGCGAACCAGTTTCTGCCGTTGGCAACTATCGCAGGATCGTACAATGCTCTGGACGCCCTTATGGACACCGAGCCAATTATAATGTTCCCTAATCCTATGATATGTTTTGGTCACTCTCTTATGACCTCCAACTAAGTCTCCATGATACTCCAGAATAACGTGTCTTCTCATCTGAACTGAAGGAGTCAGAACTTCTCCAGTGCAGATAGTGATTTCGACATCGTCATCGTGGAACGCACGGGAAAATACGGAGCTCAAATAACGCGACGTCAGCAGAGTGGTTCCGAGTTTATACGGACCGATGCTGAATCTTGTAATATTATTCTCGCGAACAAAATCGTTTAGCTTTTTCAGAGAATGATGAATTTCTTCGTCGCTGGCGGGGATTAATTCGTGGGGATGGGTGATGACCAGGATGATCTTGGTGGTTTTGTAGGGAAAGGTTAAAATGGACTCGAGAGGAAAAGGATGATTTTTTATGGTTTTCAGATCGATTCTTCTAGTTTCTATGAGCATTTGGCTAATGGGGTCTTGAAAGGAACAATCAGATGCGATCAGATGGACAATGTTGCTGGGCCGGTGACGTAGAACATATGCGGAGCTTTCTATTTTACGTTTCATGGGGTTCGGGGGGGAGTGAAAGGGGAATTCTTCTGAGATCGGATTGAGTTCAATACGGCTAAGACCAGGGTCTAGGGATGGATCGTATTGAGGGGGTGGTAGGGTTTTGTTTTGGGTAGCATCCACTACGGTGATATCCGACTCGGCGTCGGAGCTAGAGAGTTCATCTTCGGGTTTTTCAAAATCACTAGGTATCCAGGTGGAGCGTCCTATGGGTTTTATTTTAGCAGGCGAGGGGAGAGTAAAGTTAAGGGGTTCAGATATTGCGGTAGGTGTTAAACACGAGTCCGCATCGGTTTCCTCTTCGGATTCAGTCTCTTCATCCGATGATTGTTCGTTGTGGAGGGAAGCCAAAAGTTTATGGATTTCTTCTTGGCTAGAGCTCAATTCGCTAATAATAAAACATTGTTCGGTGGTCAGTGGGGTACATTCTGCCTCGAACGAATCTCCGAGAACACTGGGTTTCTCATAGACGTCTTCCAGAGGATTTTCCGAGTTGGTGTCGTCGGGGAGAGTCGTTTCTTCCATCAGGGTTGGTAACATGCTTGTAGGGGGCCTGGAGTCGATATTGGTTAAGGGGTGAAGTTCTGTAGAAGTCTCGAAATCGGCGGAAGAGTCCAATTCGGCATAATTAATAGGGGGAGCGGCTTCCTCCCGGCGACGGCTTCTCAGACGGGCACCAATTGATTGTGTGTCCACCGGAAGTTGTTTTTCATAGGGAAGGTAACTGGGGTCATCGCGGAACACAGGCAGAGCCATCGGCACCGGATTCCGTGATAGAGCGTCAGCATTGCAGTTAGTTGCTCTTTTCTTATAGATGATTTCATAGTCGAACTCCTCTAAACAGAGTTTCCATCTTTGGATACGGTTGGTGGGGTCGGTTGCTTTGCTGAGCCAAACGAGGGGTTGGAGGTCAGTGACGAGAGTGAATTTTCTTCCATATACGTAATGCCGGAACTGATTGATAGCATAAACAGCAGCCAGTCCTTCTTTCTCGGAAGTAGAATATCGAGTTTCAGGATCGGTAAGCGTACGGGATGCGTATGCTATTGGTCGATCGTGTTCCAGTTTTCCTTGACTGAGGATGGCCCCTATGGCAAATTCAGAAGCGTCGCAGGTGATGATAAAAGGGAGCTGGAAATCTGGATAGGCCAATACTGGAGCTTCACACAGGCAGGCTCGTAAGTCTTCAAAGCTGGCCTGGGCCTCCTCGTTCTAAGTAAAAGTGATACCTTTCTTGAGCAGTTGAGTCAGGGGTTTGGCTCTTTGAGCGAAATTTGGAATAAAATGTCGGTAATAACCGGCTAGTCCTAGAAACTGTTTGATGTTTTTGGGGTTGGTAGGTACTGGAAATTTTCGTACAGCCTCAACCTTAGAGGGAAGGGGCTGGACGCCATTCGGGTTGATAAGGTGGCCGAAATAGGTGATTTGTTGTCTTAGGAAGGCACACTTCTCCGATTGTAGCTTGAGACCGTATTGTCGAATTCTGATGAATAAGCGCTTGCATTTTTCGATGTGTTCAGAGAGTGTGGCAGAAAATACAATAATATCATTAAGATATACAAAAAGTTCCTGTCCTTGGAGTCCTTGTAAGACTCGATCCATAAGGCGCTGGAAGGTGGCGGGGACATTCTTGAGACCAAAGGGCATTCGTGTGTACTCGTAATGTCCGAAAGACGTAGAGAATGCTGTTTTATGTCGATCCCGGGGATGAAGGTGAATTTGGTGGAATCCACTGGCCAAGTCGAAAATAGAAAAATACTTAGATCCGCCTAGCTTGTCCAGGATGTCCACGATGATAGGCAAAGGGTAGGTATCTCCTACGGTTTGTTCGTTTAGTCGACGGAAGTCGGTAACTAGGCGCCAACGTTTCTCTCTTTGTGAGTCGGGCGCCTTTGGTACAATCCACAACGAAGAATTGTAGGGAGATGAGGAAGGGACCACTATGCCATTCTCTAAAAGTACATTGACCTGGCTCTGTACCTCGGAATGTAGCGTTTCTTCAATTCGGTACTGTCGGATCTTGAAGGCTGCTCCTTCGGGGGTATCGATTTCATGGTAAAGATCAGCCTCGTTCTCGGTGTCAGGTCGATCTCCCGTCAAATAGAATATGTCAGAATACTTGCGAATTAAAGAACTAATCACAAGTTGAGCGTCTGGATCTTCCGGTGATGGATTGAGGAACAGGGCTTCCAAGGTGGTAGTCCTTTCCTGGGGTTTTAAAGGTTCAAATCCGGGTCTAGCATCTTCGTAGGGCAACTCTCGTCTAGGATCTTCGCCTAGGTAGGGAAGAGTTGTTGGAGAATCTTCCTCCGGAGGTGATGTTTCAGGAGAGCTTATGGTAACATTAAGGGACTGAGGAGGGTGATGAAAGGCGTTGACCTTAGTACATCCTTCTCTTATACTTAGGAGTTCGTCACTATTTTTGAAGGGTAGAGGCCTCGCTGGTTTACTGGAGGTAACTAAGGTCCGATGTAACAGGGAGATCTGTGCCTCGGTTTGATTGAGGAAGGGCATCCCCAAGACTCCTGTATAAGGGAGGTCAAAGTCCTCTATAACTTGGAATCTATGAGGTTCCTCATCGATGGTAAGGGTGACAGATCCTACTATGTCCAGTTGTCCTCTGAGACCTCGTAGGGCCGGAAAATCGGGGTATTTGAGGCCAATATCCTCCCGAAGGGCATTATACACTATGATGATAATGTGTGAGCCTGTATCTACCAAAAATTCTCCGTCCAAGTAGCTCAGTTGGGGAACTTTTTTGAGTACCAAGGTCGCGTGAGGCGAATAGCTCAAAATGGTGGGTACAGGTGGCGGGTCTTTTCTCTTTTTCTGGGGTGCGGTTAGAATTTGTACAGACGCGGTTTCTATGATGGGTTCGTCGGCGCGTCGTCCAGGCGATCCTGATCGCAGTTTAAATCACCGGTCTCTTCGGCAGCCTCCATTACTGCAGTAGTGGGAACATGAGTATTGGAAGGATATGCAGGAGAAGCTCTACAGCTGGATGCTCTATGCCCAATCCTTCGACACCGTCCACAGGTGAGTTCTGGATCATAAGGCTCTGACTGTGGAGGTCTAGGGGGTCGTGATCGATAGTGTTGATCGGAAGGAGGTGGATAACCATTAGGTCCAGGTGCCGGTGGAGGTTGAGGATAGCGGGGGAACGGAGGGTATTGAGAAGGATGAGGGGAAGGATACGGGGAATAGTACGGGGAAGGTTGATAGGCACTCGGATTCTGGGAATAAGGAGGATAATTGGAGTGAGCGAAGGCTTCTCTTCTCTCTATTCCGAACTCCCGTAAGCGCGCGTAGTCGCAAGCCTCTTGTAGGTTTCGGGGATTTCTGGAATACACGGGAGTGTAATATTCTGGAGCTAATCCATCCATGAACACTTCCAGAAATTCCCGATCATTGGGCTCCTGTATCAAGTCGCGTGATTCCGACCCGTATTTGTTCCCATACGCGGCATCAAGGTCGGCTTTCAGGCGTTCAGCTCGATCTATATACGAATCCAAGGCTTTGTTGGGGCGCATAGCTAATTTTCCACATTGTGTGACCAAATCTATGAAAGTCCGAGGAGGTTGAAATTTTCGTCGTAAGTGAGTGATCAAGTCCTTGATGGTAGGGAATCGTTTACCAGTAACGCTCACACGAGCAGAACCGACTAATTTGGCCAATACCAAAGGAACGAATTCCTGACGAGCGGCGTCCGACAAGGTAGAATAAATATTCTCTAAATTTTCTATAAAGGATCCCAGATCGTCGCGGGAGCCATTATAGGATGGTACTGTTTGGAGTTGGATTAACACCTCTCCTCGAGGAGAGCAAATTCCGTTGGAAACAATTAAATAACCGGACACATTTCCGCGGTGGCTACCGTTAGCGGATGGAAGAGGTGGAGGTCCGGGTTGTGATCGTGTAGGAGTAAAAGCCATTTTATATAAGAAGTTAGTAGAAAATTGTGAATAAAACTGTGTCAAAATAGCTGTTCATACCCTGAGGAAATTCTGTGGGAGCAGAATTTCCTGCGAAATCCCACCGCTGTCACTATATTTGTTACGTACTGGGTAGTCGTGGCCGCCTATCGGTCGAGTTTCGGCTGACTTGACACAACGGTCTGGATCAGTAGAAACGCCGACTGAGATTTGCGACTCACAGTACAATATACTAAAGTATTACACGCCGAGAGGTAAGAATGAAATGAGTTGGCAAGATTCGGGGTGAATGATAGTATGTATAAACATACGTTGGAACAGCAGGTTTGACACAAAACTATGTATTTTCAGGTATTATAATTATACTTACAGTAAACGCTAATTATGCTGGAGCAGCATTCGCAAGCTTATTGACTATTCGTCACAACTATTACAGAGACTAGACTTTCTTATGGTTGTGGGTTACTCTCACTAGTTAACTTATGATCAGTTCGTAGTAGTTGTTGTTATCTTTCAGAACGGTGCGTTTTAGGCACGACTGAAAGATACACACTCGTGATGATTTCTACACGGCTTGGTTCGGATTTACTATTACTAGACTGAACTACCAGTACACGGCGACTGGGCAAGAGGTTTGTTAGAATACGGTGGAGTACTCTGCTCCCGTGGAACGAACACTAGAGTTACGACCTTGGAACGCGGATGATGCGGCAGCGGCTAAGCTTGCACAGAATAAGACGACTCGAGGGTCGCGGAACTCGCATATATGTAGGAGGCTTAATAGGTCATACGTCGTCAGTAGCGCCATGATCTTTCGACACATGACAACCAAAAAGCATCCACATCCACGGCCGACGCCCAAGGTTTTACGCATTTCCGGAAAAGAATTCCGGGCGTCAGCAATGTGCAATACTACCGGTATTGCACAAGGACGCGTGCGATCTACTTTGGTTCGACGAGGTGGCTTACCCCTACGTTACAAGAGTCTAGGATACTGCATGCGTCGGTGCGTGTTCTCTACCACCAGGTCGACTGCTACACCTCCTGCTATGCTCTTAATTCCTGCGTGACAGTCAGGCACTAACTACGCACTACCATACCCAGAGAAATAACTACAGGGCAATGCCCTTACCGAGATATAAAAATGGACGATGCCAAAAAGAAAGTGAAAGAAAAGGAACACGTCCAGACTCGAAGGTCCCAAAATTTCGAGTGAGTCTGGAGGACAATGGCACGCGAGATAATTACTGTCGCGCGTGCGCGGATAGACCCTCTATCGACCCGCGATCGAACCTATTACGCGTAATGATCGCGGAGTCGCATAGGTGGCGCTTGCCCCTCCCCTTTACAGAAATTAGCAGAAAGAACGGAACATTAGAATATTATCGTGACGAACGTACGCGTCGTTACAACCTTTATTGTTATATGTTGTAATTACCTTTTACTGATGAGTTAAGCAATGTTTTTAGTGAATACATTTCCTTGCTACATAAAGTTTTGAAAAATAATAGAAAATTTACTCCGCATCTTATTAGTTATGTATCAAATTTAGTGAGTATGTAACTATTCTAAGGTAGTGTAAGAAATATAAATATAATTTAAATTACTTTGTTCAGTGAAAGCAAATTTAATTGCTGAAGTGATTGAATACCCTGATGGGTTTACCACTCCATCAATAGACCATTATTTATTCAACCATTTATTTTTTACTGGCTGAATCAATTTTAAATTATTGTAATTCCTTTTTTATCATTAGCGATAAAATTAAATTTATATGAATATATCTTCAACAAAACATGTTAAAACTAATCTTCTCTTCATATTTTAATAAACTGTTATCTCCAGAACATACGTTTTAATAACATTCAACTGCAACTTACAGTTGCTATAATCGTAAAATAATGCATACATTATGATAGATAGAGGTAAATACCTTCTTTTTTACATTATACTATAATTTAAAACGGAAACACGTGTTTTTTTAAATTACCCACAAGGCGGATTTACAAAAGCCCATATTCATATTATACAGGGCGTAACATGGAGGTAGATCAATAATTTAAACGAATATTAGGGAGGTCATTTACACCAACTTTTGTTAATTAATGTAGGGTCGCTGAGCCCTGAATGAGTTTCTACCAGCGTTTAACGGATCCCTCAAGTCCTCTGTAGCCAACATTACGGAACAAAAAACGAGGGAGAATTGTCCAGCGTTATTTTTCGACTGATTTTAATGATTTTGGGCTTGTTGTAACCGTTAGGACTCGCACCTTGTCATAAAAAAGCCTTATTTTCCAAAAAATGAAAAAAAAAATCAAATTGTTTAAAAATTCGCATTAATAATATTTAATCGCAAAACAAATCGAAAAATCGGGCTTCTTTATGACGAGGTGCCAGACTTTACGATTCCAACAAGCCCAAAAACATTGAAATCGGTTGAGAAATAGAGCCGTACCATTGTCCCGCGTTTTTGAGGTGGACGAAAACTAAAAATTTTTAAGAAGAAAGCTAGGCTTCCACCCCTCTCGTGGCTCACGCTAACGTGTTCCCCCACTCCAGTATCGAAACTTACTGCGAATCTTTCCTCATATTTACGCTATTCCCCTATCTGTAGCTATACACATATAAATATCGCTAAAATAATGTTGAGAACATTTCATTTCGCCGATATAATGAAATTGCTAAAAATGTAATTATCATTTTGAAATAAAATTGTAGAAAACGAGATTTCGTAATGTTTGAAATAGAGGGCATACGGCGAAACGCGGGACAATTGTACAGTCGTATTTTTCAACAGAATTTGATGAGACTAGTAATGATTAAAGCTATTCTTCATGTAGATTGTCCTAAAGAGCTCGCATTTTCGATAAAGCTTATAGTTTTTCAGCTATGAACGTTTGAAGTTGCACGGCGCACAAATACATATTTCTTCTCTCGCTTAGATCAGCTGTTGCGCACGTCCATCTTCAATCGTTCATAACTGGAAAACTATAAGCTTTATCGAAAATGCGAGCTCTTTAGGACAATCTACATGCAGAATGGCTTTAATTATTACTAGTTTCATCAAATTCTTTTAAAAAATACGACTATACCATTATCCCGCGTTTCGCCGTATGCCCTATATTTCAGGCATTACGAAATCTCCTTTTTTACAATTTTATTTCAAAATGATAATTGCAATTTTAGCAATTTCATTATATCGGCGAAATGAAATGTTCTCAACATTATTTTAGCGTTATTTATATGTGTATAGCTACATATAGGGGAATAGCGTAAATATGAGGAAAGCTTCGCAGTAAGTTTCGATGCTGGAGTGGGGGAACACGTTAGCGTGAGCCGCGACAGGGGTGGAAGCCTAGCTTTCTTCCTAATAATTTTTGCTTTTCGTCCACCTCAAAAACGCGGGACAATGGTACAGCTCTAATTCTAAACCGATTTCAATGTTTTTGAGCTTGTTGGAATCGTTATATCTGACACTTCGTTATAAAGAAACCCGATTTTTCGATTTGTTTTGCGATTAAATATTATTAATGCGAATTTTTAAACAATTTGATTTTTTTCATTTTTTGGAAAATAAAGCTTTTTTATGGCAAGATGCGAGTCCTAACGTTACCAACAAGCCCAAAATCATTAAAATCGGTCGAAAAATAACGCTGGACAATTCTCCCTCGTTTTTCGTCCCGTAATATTGGCTACAGAGGGCTTGAGGGTCCCGTTAAAAAAATGATACCTCAAATTAAGACGTTTTCAATACTTACGAGCAACTATAGATTCATTTCCTTCTTAAAACAATAATATTTTCATAGGCCTGATCTTACTTGCGCAATGCCTAACACACACTACAATAAAGTATTTCACCACTGTATTTCGTTTGCCTTGTCACCACACAAACACATACACACGCGCGCGCGCACACACACATTAATTATAAGTTAAAATAAATATTCAAATTGTCTGCCCTCCAGATATTCATGTTTTAAAGGGGATGCATTTCACGTCGAAAAAGTACTTCCAAATTATCTTCTAAAATTTTAGATATTTGAATATTTTCAAAGGGGTCAAATTGGCTCGTATTGATCTGCTTAGTTAACGTAAAGGCTTATTTTTTGGATTAAAAAAAATATTTTAATCGGATATTAATAATAATATTTTATTTCCCATAAATAATTTCGAAAAAGGAAGCCTTTACCACGCAGTGCCAAACTTCAACGAGTAATTTGAGACTAAGAAGAAGCAAATATTCCTATAAATGTAGAAGATTTTTTGGAAATATTATTCTAGCGCAATAAGGAGAAATGTGCAAATTTGCCATTGTTGTGCTACAATAGTATTTGCAAAAAATCTTCTACATTTATTGGAATATTTGCTTCTTCTTGGTCTCATATTACTCGTTGAAGTTTGGCGCAGCGTCGTAAAGGCTTCTTTTTTCGAAATAATTTATGGGAAATAAAATATTATTGTTAATATCCGATTTATAAAAATTTTAGTTTTTAATCTAAAAACTAAGCCTTTACGTTAATTAAGCAGATCAATACGAGCCCATTTGGTCCTTATGAAAACATTCAAATTTTTAAAATTGTAGAAGATAATTTCAAAGTACTTTTTCGACGCGCAATGCATCTCTTTAAGAAGGAAATGAATCTAAACTTGCTCGTAAGTATTGGGAACGTCTTATTTTGACTTATCATTTTTACCATAATTTTGTTTTAAACGCTAGTAGAAATTCATTCAGGGCTCAGCGACCCTATATTCATTAACAAAAGTTAGTGTCAATTACCTCCCCAATAACCCTTTAAATTATTGACCTATCTCAATGTCATACCCTGTATTTAGATTGGACACTCTAGCTCACCAAATAGTTAAGAAGACACCATTTTATCACTTGAAAAAGTAGGACACTTGAACCTTTACCATCCCACTACCGGAATTCTATGCTTATAACAGTGAATATATACCTTTTGGTGTTGCCATAATCAAACAAATTAATTACACCCCAGTTCATCCTTAATAAGGAAATAATGATGTACAAAATCTTAAAATTTTAGCGATATTGGACAGAGATCCCTTTTTATATGGCGTTGGAAAGGTATTAAGGGTATTTAATTATTCTGTCACTCTATTTACGATATATCTGGACTTGATATAATTATTTGGTGAGTGGATAGTCGCGCAAACACGTAGCTGAGCTGCACATTAATTTAGCAAAATCTATATTTATGTGCAATATCAAATCCGAATGAATTAACAATTGTGTAGAACACGAATTTCAGAAATGCCAAGAATCTCCTGTTGGAATAAGATACAGGAGTATGAAATCAAAGTAGGGAGATGAATTAAAAATAACTTGGTTTTATTTCTATATTTTCTTTGTATGGCTTTTTAAGTTTAATTAAACATGATACTGTTATATTTAGGAAAAGTAAATAAAATAAAGCACAAATGATTTTTCAGCATGTTGATAAGGGAATATTTTCCTAAATAATATTAAGGAGCCAAACATTTTTGAGCAACCTGCATAATATTATTATTGGCTTTAAATTGATATGTAAAGTTATTTTTCGGTTTTTCGAATAGGATTTGCTTTTAAGTTGAAAATTCTTAATTTGCTCTAATTAATTGACTAAACTATATATTACTATTATCTATTTTCAGAAAATAAATTTTCATCAATTGGGCCAATTTATTATGAGTATGGTTCAATGGTTATTATATACGAAGATTCCAATAAAGCAGTTAGAGCATTGTATACTCTTCGAGAATCACAGTTTGAAGATAAACACCTATTAGGTAATATCACAAATTTTATTATTACTTATTATAGGATAATAGAATATATTTTTCGCTATATCTAATCTATTGTTATGGGTTCACACCGTGACAAACTAATTCAAGTACTTTGGTACAACTAAATTTATTCAGTCCTTGTAGAGTTATTTTACAATGCTCAATTATATAAAATAAATTGAATAGTTATACAAGTTTTAGAGGTTTTTTAATAAAATAATTATCTAATTTAAAGTTAGATTGAATTTAGAGTAACTTGGGAGGTAATGCTCAGGTAAAGTCAGATGACTTGTTCTAGTTAATGCTGGCCCCGGACTGATCGGTGAGGAGCCAAGCAGTCAAGTCGTTGCCTCAAAATGCATCGATTCTCATGACCATATATGGTATGGTTTTCGGGAATCGATCGTGCGTCAATGGTTACAAAGTCGACCGTGCGTCAATAAGTCGATTGTTCTAATAGCTGACTAAGACTTTTGGCCACGCGCGCTCTGAAGCCCTGACAACAAAGAAGTGCTGTTGCCTAAGAAAAAGTTCAGGTTGCATACAAATGACGCCACACGGCGTTTGGTGAGAATGCAACCGGAGCCTTTTTAATTTAACTAACTTTAATTAATTAAATGTTTTAATTCTAGTTATTGGCTAGGTTTTAAGTTAATAGAGAAAAGTGGTATAAGTAGTTTTATGTATATAACACTATATATAAAATCTGATATGATGGAAAAGCCTATATCCGGAGATATGAGGGATAATAATGGAAGAGTATTAGAAACGCCCACACATATTTTAACGTTAAGTCATGAACTGGTCGTATAGCAAAAGAATAACTTCAGTCACAGTCAGCTTCGCTGACAGTTGATACCGGGACAAATCTAAACTTGAATAAAAAACATACATTGTGACGAGGCGCTGTTCTCGTCACAGAAAAATTCGAATATTGTTTATTACAAACTAGTGACGGTAAAGAGGAGGGTGAAGCACCACCTGCCTCTACTCTCGATAATTGCTCGTATTACGCTAAATCGCGGGTCCATAGCTGATCTATTCGCGCATGCGCCGATCTGATAATCTTGTGTTACGTACTGGGTAGTCGTGGCCGCCTATCGGTCGAGTTTCGGATGACTTGACACAACGGTCTGGGTCAGTAGAAACGCCGACTGAGATTTGCGACTCACAGTACAATATACAAAAGTATTACACGCCGAGAGGTAAGAATGTAATGAGTTGGCAAGATTCGGGGTGAATGATAGTATGTATAAACATACGTTGGAACAGCAGGTTTGACACAAAACTATGTATTTTCAGGTATTACAATTATACTTGCAGTAAACGCTAATTATGCTGGAGCAGCATTCGCAAGCTTATTGACTATTCGTCACAACTATTAGAGAGACTAGGCTTTCTTATGGTTGTGGGTTATTCGCATTAGTTAACTTATGATCAGTTCGTAGTAGTGTTGTTATCTTTCAGAACGGTACGTGTTAGGCACGACTGAAAGATACACACTCGCGATGATTACTTCACGACTTGGTTCGGATTTACTATTACTAGACTTAACTACCAGTACACGGCGACTGGGCAATAGGTTTGTTAGAATACTGTGGAGTACTCTGCTCCCGTGGAACGAACACTAGAGTTACGATCTTGGAACGCGGATGATGCGGCAGCGGCTAAGCTTGCACAGAATAAGACTCGACTTGAGGGTCGCGGAACTCGCATGTATGTAGGAGGCTTAATAGGTCATGTGTCGTCAGTAGCGCCATGATCTTTCGACACATGACAACCAAAAAGTCTCCACATCCACGGCCGACGCCCAAGGTTTGACGCATTTCCGGAAAAGAAGTCCGGGTATCAGCAATGTGCAATACTACCGGTATGCACACGGACGCGTGCGATCTACTTTGGTTCGGCGAGGTGGCTGACCCCTACGTTACACTTGCTTGCTGTGGTCGCCTGAGACACACCAAATTTGGGTCCCGTCTAGATAAGACGTGTGTGCAGTCTTTATTTTGTTTTTCTTCATGTGTTAATTTATTTCCCGTTTTATATACGGGAAGGGTATTGTTCTGTATTCAATATCCTTTTTTTATGAATTGGTGAGGGAATACAGCCTGGTAGTAAAGAGGAAGTATAACTAGAATGCAGTGGACAACCTAGTAGTGCACTTTTTGCATGGACGCATGCAGCAGCATCCCCCCATTGTCATTCGCAAATAGCTTTTGCTCCCAGGTAATCTTGGTTTTCTCTTGAGAAGAGGCGAAGGCTCCTTACTACCTAATCCGTTGTCTTATCTTGAGTTTCGTCCGGTGTAATACGAGTCGGTTTCTTGTTTATGATTAAATAATTATTGCGTTTATTACTTTTTCGTGAACGGTTTTAAGAGCAATAGGTTAATATTTAACGGGTAGCAAATCGCGTAGGGATCCCCTGTATTCTAGGAATACGTTGTAGGATGGGGTGTAGCCCCTCGTCGGAGAAAGGCGATCCAGAGCCTTCTCGAAGTTTTCCCGACGCGTGCCCGTTCAAATCTCCTTGCCCTAGCCGTTTCTCCGTTATTTTAAGTAAATTTTTCAAAGCGTCTTGGTCCACGCATGAGACGAGTCTCCAGCCGGCCAACCGCGGAGGTACATTTAGAGAATTCCCAGCGAACTGGCGCCCAATACCATATCATCGGCAAAATATAAACGACTAAATTAAGTTAAATGGGAACATAAAACTCATGTATAATTTCATCTTGTTTGCGGGAATAAAATTGTGACTTTTATATATTAAAAATTGTACCGACATTTCATTTAATATCTCCTGGCCATAAAACCTCCGTGTGTCTTGCCGTGCGTTTCTGGTCCCTGCCCTCCCCCGGCAAACCAAGTCCGAATAGTTTCGTAAATATTCGTTTTAGGTAATCCCTGGAGTGAAAACACTATCCGAGGCCGAGCCGCGAAATGAGACGTTACAACATATTGTAGCTTTATATAAAATCTGAAAATTATTTTATTGGTAGAATATCAATTCATAAATTATACAAGTGTGACGTTACTGTCTATCCCGAGAGGTAGAATAGGAGGGGTTGGGGAGGGACCGTCACCTCCCACGTTCGCGTCCCTATCGGCGACTTCTTACTAAATCCGGGGCGCGTTTGAAATTGTTAACAATATCGAATACTTATTTTCAGAGGGTGTTCTAACACTCGTACGCGAATTTAGGGGTTTAGGTGCTACATTTAATATTAATAGCTTAGAATTATCTTTAATCTCCATTTATTTTTTACTCAGATATTATCACAATTAGAATGATTTTATCCAAACGTGACATAAGCTAAGTGAACGCGGCTTCACTTCTGGTGGCGCGACCTAAGCTCTACGGATGCGATTTGAGCCCTGACTACGGGACGCAGCCAGTTAACCTCACGCTCGAGCCACCAGTGGTGATCACGTGGGAATCCACTGACTCGCGTGGTACTCCGAGTACCACCGGTAGATTCTCCGACCAACTACTACATTGACGTCACGCGGATGGGTCCCTACTCTCGCGCATGCGCATTACTTAATTCCCAAACGACAACCGTCCTAGCTAATTTCCCGCGTGCCTGATCACAACAAACGACCAGCGATATTATGATTCGGTTCTGGGAGATCACGAGTACCCACGAGAATCTACTAAGTCCACGGCTTTGACGTGACTCAAAGGAACGATCAATCTAATGGTCTAACTGTGAAACCTCGAATGCACTCGCGCAATAATTGAGCTTATTTGCGCCTAATGCACAAGTATTGATTTGATCTAATTGGTCCGACGGACTGACCCCTTGCTAAGTTGCCTTACGTACACTTGAAGGTTCGCAGGACCAGCATTTCCCTCTAGAACCGGTAGATGTTATGCAATCAAAGGCCCTAGTACACAAACTGGAACATCATAGGACTTTTCTAGACAGAAACTATATTCACCTTTGCTTTAAGGTAGTAGTCTAATGAATTGTCCGGTTTTTGCAGAGTATTTTTCGGGAATTTTTTTGACTACCTAAATGAAATGCAAAATATCTGAAAATTTTATGTTACTAATACTATATTAAATTATACAAAAATATATCTTTTTTTTTCATTTTTACGATATTTTATTTAAATTATATGGGGTCAAAGTAGATGAAAAAAAAACATGTGCTGCTGACCCTTGAGGTATCTCTAGTTTGGATAATCGGAAACAAAAAAATGTGCTGGAAAGTTGATCGGATGATATCCTCTAATAATTATAGGAGAGGAGGACTCTAGGTGACATAATAACGCTGAGAAAATCTGGTAGAAAATCTGTTTATTCAATATCCAGGGAATACAGAATACAGAGAACAAAATTCGCTCACAAAGGAGACTGAGTATATCGTAATAACCCACCCACAATAATGCACTGCCTAGCTACGTAATCCCAACCTTGGATAAGACCCCATGTCCCTGGGTAGGATACCTAGCACCTGAGATTCCCAGGCAACGAATTTAGAGCAGAAAGGACGGCGTTATCCTGGAGACCAAGAAACTGACGAGGAAGAAGAATTGCGAGCTAGGAGTCCTAGTGGTGTCGCAGGAAGGAAGGAATGGCTAAGCTGCTAATTATACAAAAGTTTGACAGAGTCTAGGGCCTAGACTGACTGAAACGAGCCGCACTTATCACGGAACTCTTGGGTATTGATATGTACAATAGACCCAAATAATAACAGCGAGAGAGAGTTATACGCTGTGGGCCACCTATCGGCCTCTGTTGGAGGTAGGATCAAGGGAGACAGAGTGTGAGCGGGAGCGAGACGGCCTGAGAGTCCCAGACCGCTCGTACCTACACTCCGATCTCCAACAAATCCTCCCCCGCATTGACGTTCCTGCGTCAATTCAGATGAATCTCGCAGATGTTGGAAAATAACTAAACTTATGTTCTAAAATTTGGAATGGTGAAACACCGTAAATAAAGACCATGGTGGAAAAGAAAAAAGAAAAAAAACCTTTGAGCGAAGCTCCGAATGTCCATCAATGGTCGCAGACTAACTCATTTCTTAATGATGAGTTTGGCAGTTTTCAGCTCTAACGCTGGAGTCCAACGCAAGAGCAATTTTCCTTGAGGATCCCAAGACTTCCACTGCCGATATTTCAAGACCGCATGCAATGGTATACGGTGTGTGAGCCCGAACGCCAAGACGGTAACGTATTATGCTGTACGCTCCAGCTCCTTTGCGGTAGAATCATATAGGATTCCATTCTCCCAACTGCTCGCGTATAAAACAGCTAAATCAATTGCTGGTGCTGATGTACGAGAAGGTCCCGCTATGGGTTCCATGACCACGTCAGCTGATTCTGGTTCAGGTGGACAAAGCGGATCCAAAATGACCTGCATCCTGGAGTCCTCTTCTTCCTTCGTCGACACAAGCAAATCCGGAAGTTCAAGCAGAGAATCAACACAAGGAGCATCGTTCGAAAGACTCAAGTCACAGAAGGAAAGGTCCAGTACATCGGACGCGTTGGCTTCTTCGCCCCAAACTTCACTTAAGAACATTTCGACGTTGCCGACTAAATTAGGCACCTTGTCACTAGCCATGATTAAGGAGTACTGATTTAATAAGTAAAGCGTCAAGGTGATGAGATGTACGAGTCGGCAGATCAGAAGCCGTTGGGATTGTTTGTCAATATTTGTATTTATGCCGGGAGCCTACACAGCTGGGTTAGGCTGCGTTGAATCTGTTTATTCGCTGTTTGAACCACAGCTACTCTTGCTACTGAGTCTGAACCGATTATTAAACGAATAATTCGGCCTAAGTTCCATTTGCAAGGTGGAGCGTTTGGAGTCTTAATTAAAACGATGTCACCCTCACGAAAATCGTTATTTTTGATTTGCCATTTTGGACGAGATTGTAATGATTGCAGATATTCGCCCGATCATTTTTGCCAAAAAAGCTCGGTAATCCGAGTGATTTTCTGCCATCGATTTAGAGTAGATTCCTTTAAATCTAGAACGGACATTTCGGGTGGAGCGAGTAAAGAGCGACCAACCAAGAAATGCCCTGGCGTTAGATATTCTAAACTTTCAATGTCATCCCGTAAGCGAGAAAGAGGTCTGGAGTTTAGACAGGCTTCGACACGAAAAATTAATGTGGTCATTTCTTCGAACGTAGGAAGAAAAGTCCCAAGAATACGCTTTAGATAGTGTTTCACGCTTCGTACTCCGCTCTCCCACAGTCCACCCCAATGAGGAGTGGCCACGGGAATAAATATCCATTCTACAGGGTCTTTTCCTAACAGCGGAACATAGGAGATTCGTGTTAGTTGACTATAGCACTCGGAATGATGGAATCTGGTAGCGCTGATTGGTCAATATTGCGTAGTACCAACATATAATAGGCCGTTACCAATAGTTGGATACAATAAATGAGATTCATCCGCCATATTGGTGTGGAGAAATGTTTACATGCTAATCCTAGCAGAAAGAGGTGTAAAATGGAGAAATGTCAAATGGTAAGGTTACTAAAGTAAAATTGAAAATAATGAATGGAAAGTACGATTATTCTTCATTTTCATTCAAAGTATTCAATTTTTACTTTAGTAACGACAACATTTGACATTTTTCCATTTTACACCTCTTTCTGCTACAATCAGCATTGTAACGTTGCGATCTCGCAACGTTACTATAGCTGCCATCTAGCGCTTTGCTAATCTCAAGCGCTAGATAGGCGGGTCGCGTACGAACTAGGGAGTCATCAACCGATAAGTATTGATCTAGGATCGATAACTTGTCGGCTCCCTAGTGCCGCGCGATGGGTGTAGCGGGGCAGCGGCGGGAAAGGCGCAGGGCCTTACCTGCTTCCGCGGACTGCCCCGACACACGTAGTTTAGAGGTCTAAGGTGACACTTGGTGCTTGATAGATTCCCCGCCGCCGATAAAATTTCGCGACCAAAGCCACAGCCGCTACATATAACATCATACCCAGTGATAGTGAGTGCAGCGACTGCAGCCCGGCCGTGAAACCATACCGGACAGCGGAGACTATCCACCCTTCGGGCCAGTGTCCAGGGAGAAAGAGAGAGAGAGGCGAGAGCGAGAGAGAGAGAGAGGCGAGAGCGAGAACGAGAGAGAGAGAGCAAAGAGAGAAAGAAGAGAGCCAGCCCTAGAAAGCTGAAGTAAGGGTGATTATTCGTTTTGTATTATAGTCCTGTGACGTCCCGGGGTGTGCTAGGGCTTTAGGGCTCGTAGCACCGAACGGTTTTATAGGGAACCGCTGGCCCCGCTCACCTGTCAAGGGTAAGCGGGCAACTTAGCGGAGTGGTCATTCCGTCGGACCTGTACATCGCGTCAGTGAGTGTGAAAGCGCGACTTAGTAAAAGTGTTCGCGATTACATCGACTCCGCGTGAGTTTGACCGTTGACAGGGACGTTCCCTTCAGTCATTTCAAGGCCGCGGACTTTGCATAGTTATCGTGAGGACTCGCGACCTTAGGCGTCGTATAGTAAACAATCCGGGTCGTTGTGGTGTTTAAGCGCGGGAACGGAGCGGGTGCGGGTAACCGTCGCGGGACGCGCACGCGCGAAAGGAGGGACTTATCCGCGTGGTGTCGAGTAGTAGTTAGCCTAGGGATCCGCCGGTGGCGCGCGAGTACCGCGCGGCTCGGTGGGGCCGCCGCGAACGCCAACTAGTGGCTCGAGCGCGAGGCTAGCTAGTACGTCATCGGGACTTCAGCTGCGTTCGCACCACTTAGGCCGCGTCCACACGTAGGACCCAGCATAACTCCCCACTACCGTGTAACGCGAAACGGACCTTGTATTGATTACTGATATTATAATAAAGAGAGTTTTACCGAACGTAGCGAGTTATTATATTAGCACCCCATTCCCGATAGCCGCGTACGAGGGTTAGAACCCCCTCTGTATAAATAAATATTCGGGTATTATCAAAAGTACATCGAAGGCGCCCGGGTCTAGTAGGAAGTTGCCTATTGGGACGCGAACGCGATCGGTGAGGGATCACTCCTCCCTCCCCTTCCATCCTATCCCCAGGGATAGCCAGTAGCGTCACAGCATGTAAACATTTCTCCACACCAAAATGGCGGATGAATCTCTGTTCGAGATTGGGAGGAGCAGAAAATGTTGCGAAGTAGATTCCGCATTTCTCTGTTATATCTCCCATCTCTATTGCACTCACAATAGACGGCTAGACCGACAGCGTCTAGTCGCTCTATCTGTCTCTCTCTCCGCGGCGCGCTTGCGCGTCTTCTGGCCCTGGCGCGTCGCGGCCGCGAAGCGACACTACTTGCGCGCTTGGCCACTAGGTGGCCAGCGCCCGCGGCAGCTCTCTCGCTGGCAAGATTAGTGTCGCGTAATTATATAGATGGGTCCTTGATAAGGACCCATCGCACCTCAGCCTTGCTCGACAGCCTGCCTAATCAGCAGCAACAGAAGCAGCTTTTCTCGCCTCCACGGCCCACTTTTGACGCCTCCACGGCAGCGCCTCCACTTGGCCATCAAGAGCGCCTCCACCGGCGAACTCATTGGGAGCATACTTGGTAAGTATCACCCACCACCCACTGCCTACCAAGAGGGGACTACCCCTCTGCGGCACATTCCTCCCTCCTTAAGGGAGATTTCTCCGGGGACTGCCCGGGAGAAATTCAACCCTCTCCTTCCCCTCCACACTGCCTCCGAGGACTACCTCGGACCCAGTGTTCCGACCCCCAAGTCCAGGGCTCTCGACGAGTCGGGTAGTGGGAGGGGTAGAATTCACCCTAGGGGTTGGGGTGGCTCGGAGCCACTAGAGCTCTTGGAGAAGGCGGCCGAAGGGCAAGGGGACTTCCCCTTCCCTAAAACCACTTCTCCAACTTCGCTTCCTCCCGGGGCTGGGGATTTTACTAGGGAATACCCTAGGGAAATTGTCCAGTCCGGGAGCTTATAAGTCCGCGCTCCTTTCTGGGGAATTCTAGTCTCTGGGGTTCTTGGGAAACTTCGTTTACCGAAATTCCCTAGAAATTTGACGACGACAAATTCCCTAGTAAGTCGATTATTTTAACTTAGCGGTTCTTTTGTAAAATTATTGTAAACTTTTGTATATATTTTCTTTATTAAATAAAAACTCTTTTACCACATAACCTGGCTTTGAATACTTTATTTTAGAATAAGGCCTTCCTTTCTGACCACAGGTTCGGAGCCAACTTGAGGCACTGTTTCGCACAAATTTATGGTCCTTCGAGCCGGATTTCCGGCAAAAAACGTTCGAAGTGCATCAGTGTTTAAGTTGGAGATTCTGACTGGGTTAAGATTGTGGTTTGTTCTGGAATAGAGATTCAAGATGACTACGCCTAGCTCAGGGGAATTACTAGAAGCGATCAATTACGTGCCCATGATTCGGGATGAATTCGTTCGGTTGGTCGTTAACATTAAGAAACGTGGAGTACGCAACTTCACCCTCCCTTTCTTGGAGGATAGGCTTGCGGCCGTCGAGAAGTGGCTTAAGGTGTTGCATAAAACTCACGTTAAGATCACTACTCATACTAAACCGGCTGAATTAGCTAAAATGGATTACGTAACCGAAAGTTGGTATGAAGCGGCCCTTGATGCCCATAGTGACGCGGAAGAATACATCCTAGGACATTTAGATGAACTTCGCTCCAATCAGGTGATGCCAGCATCAGGTCCCACGGCGCCTTCAGGCGAAATAAACCACATTAGGCTTCCAATTATCGATTTGCCGAAGTTTTCCGGGGATTATTTAGAATGGAACAACTTTTATGAAACATTCAGTTCCATTGTTCATGAAAAGGCATATGTCTCCGGACGAGACAAGTTCCACTACCTAAAATCTTGCTTGCAAGGTGAAGCGGCTACGGTTATTAAATCTTTAGCGATCACCTCCGAGAACTATGAGATAGCATGGGACACTCTAGTAGCTAGGTATACTGACAGACGAATGATCACGGATACGTTCTTGGACCAGATCTCGCAAGTACCCACGCTTCGGGGTGACAATTTTAAAGTTCTCAAGGAAGTTAGGGACTCGGTCACGGTTGCGCTCAACGCCCTCAAAACCATGGGTTACGGCGTCGATCATTGGGATCCCATCATTGTTCATTCTCTGAAGAACAAACTGGATGACACCCTCCGCTTGGCCTGGGAGATGTATCTGGGAAGCAGCAAGGATTATCCCACCTTTCTTCAATTTTCGGAGTTTCTAACGCGTCACATTAACTCTTTGCAATCATTAGGTAACAAACCTAGAACTTCCAAAAAGGAATCGGGGAGATCCTTGAAGTCACACGCTACTAGCGTGAATAGTACCGGTTGCGCTCACTGTGGTAGTAACCATTTCTTGTATCAGTGCAAGGACTACCTTGCATTGACCCCTCAGGCACGTTCAAAGTTCGCATTTTCACAGAATCTTTGCATCAACTGTCTGAGGCCCGGGCATAGTTGCTCCAATTGCTCCTCTTCGTCACGATGCAGGAAATGTAGTAAAATGCATCATACTTTATTACATTTTGACAAATCTGGCACCGGGGGGAGCAAGGCACGGGGGTCTACCCCCGCGGTCAACTCCTTTTCCGAGCCAGAACCCTCTAGCTCGAATACTACAACACATCTTAGTGTTTCCGACACCCGATCAGTGCTTTTGGCCACTTTCTCTGCCAGAATCGACGCTCATGACGGTTCTCGTATTATAGTCCGCGGTTTAGTTGACACAGGCTCTGAAACTTCCTTTATTTCGGAAAATCTAGCTCAGCAGCTACGGGTATCACGAAAACGTGTCAACGCGACCATTCATGGCGTCTCTCTGAATTCGGCTCAAAACGTTCGCGCAGAGGTACAGATTACGCTTCATTCTCTATCACGACACGGTGTCTCGTTGGACGTAACTGCATTGATCTTACCCAGGATTACTCAGTATATGCCTCCGACTTATTCTCCGTCGTCCTTTCCAGCACTTAGCGAAATTGATCTGGCTGATAACTTCGCTTCAACCAGGGCTCCAATTGATGTGCTCATTGGTGCAGACTATCTTGCAGCATTGATGGAAGGCCCGTACATGCATTCTCCTGATCATACGTTGCTTGCTCAGCGGACTATTTTCGGGTGGATCGTTTCGGGGGTCGTACCCAAGGCTGGTCGCTCTCATTGTGTCACGGTGCATCATTGCTTTGAGGTAGAAAAAACTCTTCGCGACTTCTGGGAACTGGAAGAAGTTCCGGAAGTCAAACCCATGTCCACAGAGGACTCCCTCTGTGAACAACATTTTGTGAATACGGTATCACGCACCTCTTCAGGTCGTTTTGTCGTTGCTTTACCTTTTCGATCTGACATCGAGAAGCACAGCTTAGGTTCTTCCTCTCGGGTAGCAGAGAAAACCTTAAAACGAATACTTCGGCGATTGGAAACCTCTCCAGAACAAGCTGAAAGTTATTCTCACTTCTTACAGGAGTATCAAGTGTTAGGACATATGTCTCCTGTTCCTTTGAACTCTGATTTTCGCGTCTTTCTGCCTCATCATGCCGTTTTTAAGACCGAGAACCAGAAGACAAAGATTCGCGTTGTATTCAACGCATCTTCTAAAACCTCTACTGGCGTCTCGCTTAATGATACGCTATTCATTGGACCCAAACTCCAACAGGACATCACGCGGATCCTGATGAATTGGCGTTCCTTTCGTTATGTAGGCGTCACTGACATTGTTAAAATGTTCCGACAGATTCTTGTGCGTTTTGAGGACCGCAAGTATCAGAACATTCTATGGAAGTCTGATTCCGGTGAGCTTCAGGCCTTCGAACTCAACACGGTGACCTACGGTACTGGACCGGCACCGTTCCTATCCTCGCGAGTTTTGCGCGAATTAGCTTACACGGACGGAGCTAACTTCCCTCTCGCGCAGGATGTGCTTTTAAATTCTACTTATGTAGACGATATACTTTTTGGGGCCCATGACTTACAGCAACTTAGTTCGGTCAGGGAACAACTCATCGCTCTACTGGCAAAAGGGGGCTTCTCCTTAAGCAAATGGGCATTCAATCAACCGGGGTCTTCCCCGCTTGAACCTACCGAGCTGCATTCTTTCTTTGAGGATCCTGCTGGATCAAGTAAAGTCTTGGGCATATATTGGGATCACGGGGATGATAGCTTCCGCTTCCGTGTTTCTCCTTCACACATTGGTGTACTAACCAAACGCATCCTCTTATCAGAGAATGCTAAGATCTTCGATCCATTGGGATGGATTTCTCCAATAGTCATCACTCTAAAGCAGTTAATGCAATCCACCTGGTTGCTTAAACTCTCTTGGGACGAAGAAATTCCTGAGCCTATTCAGTCAAAATGGCTCAAGTGCTATGAGCATCTCCGAGACTTACAGACTTTACGGATTCCACGGTGGACCGGACAATCACTTACTACTGGAAAACGCGAATTAATTGGATTTTGTGACGCCTCAGAACTTGCGTACGGCGCAGTCGTTTATGAACGCCTCACTGATGAGGACGGTAACCTCTCGATACATTTAGTGATGTCCAAAACAAAGGTCGCTCCGATCAAGACCACTTCAATCCCTCGTCTGGAGTTGGTCGCAGCTGCCCTTCTAGTCAAGTTATTGGTTCACGTCAAGGGAAGCTTGGTCGGGAGTTGTGATGCGATTCGTTGCTATTCGGATTCGCAAGTCGCTTTAGCCTGGATAGCAAAGCAACCTGTGCATTGGAAGACGTTTGTGGCTAATCGCGTTTCATATATCCAAACGCATTTATCGGAAGCCAGCTGGCATTATGTACCCACTAAGTTGAATCCTGCAGACCTGTGCTCAAGAGGAACCAGTGCTCAACAATTATCAGAGGACTCACTTTGGTGGCATGGGCCTGCTTTTCTCCGTGAGCACACCGCAAATCCCGTTCAGGTCTTTGAAACCGCGGAAGAAAGTCGGAAGGTAGCGTTAACCGCTCAATTCGACACAACTGAGTGTTGGTTTTTTGATCAGTTTTCGTCTTGGTCTAAACTGGTCCGAGTTATGGCTTATGTTCTTCGATTTGTCCAGCGGACCAGGAAAACCGGCCAATGGGAGGACTTCCTCCTGTCTGCATCGGAAATTCGCAGTTCGATTGAAGCCTTGATAAAGGTTGTTCAACGAACACACTTCGCGAGCGAAATCTCAGCCTTGAATCATGGGTTACGTTTACCGTCGCGGTCAAAGCTTCTTTCCTTACACCCGGTCATTGATTCACAAGGAATTTTAAGAATAGGGGGGCGGCTTCGGAATGCCGAAATTTCTGAACACATGAAACACCCCATTATTCTTCCGGATTGCCACTTAACGGCCATACTCATTAGGCAAACGCACCTAGATACACTTCACGGGGGGCTCCAACTAACTTTGTCCACGTTGCGACAAAAGTTTTGGGTCGTGAATGCGCGAAATCTAGTAAAATCATGCGTTCACAAATGCGTCACGTGTGTTCGCGAACGCGCTAAACTCGGTAACCAGCTTATGGGATCACTCCCTGCCGCTAGGGTTTCGCGAAGCTTCACTTTTGAACACACCGGAGTAGACTATGCTGGGCCTTTCTTAGTTAAATTGCATCACGGTCGTAACGCAAAATCCATGAAATGTTACGTGGCAGTGTTCGTATGTCTATCCACCCGTGCTGTTCACTTGGAACTCGTTTCTCGATTGGATACCGAGGCCTTCCTCGCTGCGCTGTCTCGATTCATTTCTCGTCGTGGAAAACCCGCCGTTATGTACTCCGACAACGGCCTTAATTTTCAAGGAGCGGACGCGGAACTAAAACGCGCCTACCGATGTGCCTTAGAAGCCGCCCGCGCTCAACCCACCGAGTCCAGCCGTGAAATCGAGTGGAAATTCATTCCGGTCGCTACTCCCCACTGGGGCGGTCTTTGGGAAAGTGCTGTAAAAAGTATGAAACACCACCTGAAGCGCTCCCTTGGAGTTTTCGTGCCTAATTTCGAGGAAATGACCACACTACTGACTAAGATTGAGGCCTGCCTAAATTCACGACCTATATCACGGTTACATGATGATCCAGAATCGTTGGACGTACTCACTCCGGGGCATTTCTTGTCAGGACGGGCGTTAAATTCCCCCCCTGAACTTTCCACCTTGGATTTACGCGAATCATCATTAAACCGTTGGCAAACCGTGAATCGAATCACCGAGACATTTTGGAAGAAATGGTCTTCCGAATACTTACATACTCTGCAGCATAGACCGAAATGGCAAAATTCTAACTCGGAATTTGGTGAAGGAGATCTAGTTCTTGTTAAAGTACCTAACAACCCCCCGCGCATGTGGACCTTGGGGCGGATTCTCAAACTAGTTCCTGGAGTAGACGGGGTAGCTCGCGTAGCGATAGTTAAAACCGCGAGAAAAGAGATTCAACGGAGTCTCTCGCAACTCTGTAAACTCCCTTCTTAACCCTCGTTTTGGGTCGTATCAGGGTCTATCTTTACCCTGCTTTCCGGCATCCTGGGACTCTTCAGGTTGTCATCTTTCCTTTTCAAGCTTCCTGGGACTCTTCAGGTCGCTTAACTTTCTCCTTCTGGGTTTCCTGGGACTCTTCAGGTTACCACCTCCCCTCTCGGGCGTCCTGGGACTCTTCAGGTCGTCCTGTTTCCTGTTCCAAACCTTCGGAACACCTATGATTCCGCCATGTCTTTTCTTCCAAAACTCCAACAATACTTACTGAGTCTTCGTACTCATCATTTGCCTTTTTTGGTGCAGCGATATTTTAGCATGGCGGATTATCCATGGGCCCACCTACTGGGAGTAGGATATAAGGACGAGGGGGACGACGTCCTAGAATTACATGCCCCCCGGGAGGAAAGTGAATTTCGGCGGCTGTTCAGCCATGTCCTCCCGGCGGGGCCAAATGAGGAGCCGGCACCGCCACCACCTCCAACCCCCGCAACAAGACCGCGGACGAGACGGCAGAGGCCCGTCATCGCCTCAAAGAAGAGCATTGCCTCGGCGAACTGGTCTGGGAAAGTCCTCGACGATCCCAGCGCCAGGGAGCTCGAGCGCAATGCTCAAAAAATCCGAGTCCGGGCATTCGGGCAGGAGATAGAGGTGCCCCTCTATACGGCCCTGAAGTTGCGCCGATGGAAGGCCTGGGCCCCGCAGGGCAAAATAACCCTGCGGTGGTCGCCGGCCTTGGAGCTTCATTCAGCGAAGCTCCATATGAAGCTGAAAAAATAGTCGTCTCGTCCTTATCTGTTTTTATATCTTTTATTTTTTTTGTTTTTTTTTTTTGTAAATAAAATTGTTTTAAATGGATTACACTCTTTCTTCCTTGTTTTGACGCCATCGCGTCAACGGGGGGAGTTTGTTCGAGATTGGGAGGAGCAGAAAATGTTGCGAAGTAGATTCCGCATTTCTCTGTTATATCTCCCATCTCTATTGCACTCACAATAGACGGCTAGACCGACAGCGTCTAGTCGCTCTATCTGTCTCTCTCTCCGCGGCGCGCTTGCGCGTCTTCTGGCCCTGGCGCGTCGCGGCCGCGAAGCGACACTACTTGCGCGCTTGGCCACTAGGTGGCCAGCGCCCGCGGCAGCTCTCTCGCTGGCAAGATTAGTGTCGCGTAATTATATAGATGGGTCCTTGATAAGGACCCATCGCACCTCAGCCTTGCTCGACAGCCTGCCTAATCAGCAGCAACAGAAGCAGGTTTTCTCGCCTCCACGGCCCACTTTTGACGCCTCCACGGCAGCGCCTCCACTTGGCCATCAAGAGCGCCTCCACCGGCGAACTCATTGGGAGCATACTTGGTAAGTATCACCCACCACCCACTGCCTACCAAGAGGGGACTACCCCTCTGCGGCACATTCCTCCCTCCTTAAGGGAGATTTCTCCGGGGACTGCCCGGGAGAAATTCAACCCTCTCCTTCCCCTCCACACTGCCTCCGAGGACTACCTCGGACCCAGTGTTCCGACCCCCAAGTCCAGGGCTCTCGACGAGTCGGGTAGTGGGAGGGGTAGAATTCACCCTAGGGGTTGGGGTGGCTCGGAGCCACTAGAGCTCTTGGAGAAGGCGGCCGAAGGGCAAGGGGACTTCCCCTTCCCTAAAACCACTTCTCCAACTTCGCTTCCTCCCGGGGCTGGGGATTTTACTAGGGAATACCCTAGGGAAATTGTCCAGTCCGGGAGCTTATAAGTCCGCGCTCCTTTCTGGGGAATTCTAGTCTCTGGGGTTCTTGGGAAACTTCGTTTACCGAAATTCCCTAGAAATTTGACGACGACAAATTCCCTAGTAAGTCGATTATTTTAACTTAGCGGTTCTTTTGTAAAATTATTGTAAACTTTTGTATATATTTTCTTTATTAAATAAAAACTCTTTTACCACATAACCTGGCTTTGAATACTTTATTTTAGAATAAGGCCTTCCTTTCTGACCACAGGTTCGGAGCCAACTTGAGGCACTGTTTCGCACAATCTCATTTTTCGTATGCAACTATTGGTAACGGCCTATTATATGTTGGTACTACGCAATATTGACCAATCAGCGCTACCAGATTCCATCATTCCGAGTGCTATAGTCAACTAACACGAATCTCCTATGCTCCGCTGTTAGGAAAAGACCCTGTATGTCGCGTATAGGTTCGAAATCATTAGATTGAGCATGTTTCAGGGAGCTTTGAAATGCAAGTTTCAATTCCTTATTTGCCCCTTGAAAATTTAACCCATTATCAGAGTAAATCGCCGAAGGTTTACCACGACGTGAAGTAAACCGAGCTTGAGCCGCCAAGAATGCATCCGTGTCGCCTTTGGAGACGAGCTCAAGGTGGATGGCACGAGTAGCCATGCATACAAAGACAGCTATATAACTTTTAACCAATTTTGAGTTTCGGCCTTGATACAGTTTTACAAGAAAAGGCCCGGCGTAATCAATGCCAGTAGGTTCAAACGGATGGCTACGGTTTACTCGAGCAGTAGGCAAAGATCCCATGAATTGTGTTCCTAACTTGGCACACTGACGAACGCAAGCGACGCACCTATGTATTATACTTTTCGCGGCGTTTCGTGCATTGATCACCCAATACTCTTGCCGCAATACTGTCAACGTGAGCTGTAGACCACCGTGCAAGGTCGTAATATGTATATGTCTAATAAGTAGCTCGGTAAGATAATTAGTTGGCAAAATAATTGGACGCTTTTGTTTGTCTGACAAAAATGAGTGTCGCAGACGCCCACCTACTCGTTGAACTCCTTGTGCGCATCTAAAAATGGTGCAAGAGAAAGTAATCGAGAACTTGACGGAACTGACTTTTTGCTTTGCAACGTCATTATATCGTTTAAGAAAACAGCAGCTTGGATTATTTTCACAACACGCAGTGTTGCAGTGCGGAACTCGAGAGCTGACAAGTGAGCGTGTTGACAAACATTTTTTCTACGCGCTCGATCCATAAATCGCAACACATAGCTAACAACACGAATTAGTTTTGTCCACGACGAATAATTATAAAGAAATGACGGTAAATCTCGTGTGACATGATTTGAATATACTGACGAGGCCTTTATTTCCTCGTTAGTCTCAAACATTAAAGGAGAATTTCCCGATGATTTTTCCCGAATTATTGAGGGTCCTTCCCACCAAAGCGCACAGTGTATTAATTGGATTAGACTAATCCCTCGCGAATTGAGATCTGCAGGATTGGACTTAGTATTGACATAAGACCAATGAGCCTCTGGTAGACTTGATTGTTTATATTCTACTCAGTTGGCTACAAAAACTTTCCATTTGGTTGAATGTTTTGCAATTCAAGCCAACACGATTTGTGAACCAGAAAAACAAAAAATGTCATGCACTGCACGTTTAAGTGATGACTTCATATGAAGTATTAGTTTATTCAAATAAGCAGCGGCGACTAGTTCAAGACGAGCAATGCTAATTGCTTTAAGAGGCGACACTTTGGCTGTTGCCATTACGAGGCTAACTGAGGATTGACTATTATTATTGGTGAATTTAGCATACACCACAGCACTATAGGATACATTTGAAGCATCACAGAACCCATAGAGTTCTAATTTATCTGCTTAACTAAGTTGACCATTCCAGCGCGGGATGGTAATTTTTGTTAATTCGCACATTTGCGAGTAGTAAGACATCTATTTGGATTGAATGGGCTCGGGAACCTCGTCATCGCAATTAAGTTTGAGCAATCATGTAGATTGCATTATTTGCTTTAACTCAATGGTGAACTGTGAGATCCAGCCTAAAGAATCGTAAATCTTCGCGTTTTCCGAGAGTAACATTCTCTTTGTTAACTTAGTGATGGAAGAAGGCGAGATTATAAAACGAAATGAATCAGAGCTGGTATTCCAAGATATGCCCAGCACTTTGATAGTTTCGTTAAGATTTTCGCTATTAAAATCAAAATTAGCGTTACTAGAATCATTAGATATCTTGGAGAGTTGTGGTTGCTGAATTGAATGCCCATTTACTGAGCTCAAATTTACCTTTATCCAATAACTGAACTAATTGAGCTTGGATATCGCGTAAGTGCGTAAGGTTGTTAGCTCCAAAAAGAATGTCATCGACATAGATTGATTGAAGTAAGATGGACTTCGCATCTGGGAAGTCATCACCATGTTGATTTACGAGCTCCTGTACTACCCCTGAAGCTAAAAACGGTGCAGGTCCAGTACCGTATGTAACCGTGTTCAATTGATATATTTGAGTATTGCTACAATCATCTTTCCAAATTATAGATTGGAATTTTCTGTCTTCCGGACGAATTGGAATTTGGCGGAACATTTTGACAATATCAGTTACGCCAACAAAACGAAAATCACGCCAATTCATAAGAATGGCTGTTATATCTTTTTGTAATTTTGGTCCTACTAAGAGTATGTCGTTGAGTGATAGACCACTGTTAGTTTTAACGGACGCGTTAAATACGACACGTATTTTCTGTTTTCCATTCTCGAGCTTGAATACTGCGTGATGAGGCAGGTAATCCAAGGAGTCTGCGTCAATCGCGTTTGTTGTGACCTACTCCATATGTCCTAACTCCTCGTGTTCTCTAATGAATTCAGCATAGCTTTCGGACTGCTCTGGAGATTTGTTAATACGACAGAGAACTCGCTTTAAGGCCGATTCGGCTATACTGCTAGAGGCTCCCAGTGCCGATTTGGAGGACTCTGTCTTGAAAGGCAATGCAACCTGATAGCGGCCTGACGGTAATTGGGTAACGGTGCTCACACGAAAATGTTCTCGCATAATTGATCTTCAGGAGTCAAACTATAGATGCTAGGAACTTCTTCAACCCCCCAAAAATCTCTAAGCGATTTATCGAGATCACAACAATGAAGAACGTTTACCGTTGCAGTATGCACGTGCGACGCAAGCGTACCAGACACAACCCACCCAAATAACGTGGCTTGTGCTATCAGCGCATGGTTCGATGAATGAATTGTTTGATTCAGTACAAGCTGAGGATAATAATCTGCACCAATTAAAATATCAAATGGATTTTTAGCAGAAGCATATTCGTCCGCTAGGTCTAGAGAACCTAATTGAGGGAATTCAAGAGGTGATAAGACCGAGGACGATAATTCGTGATTTTTGGTAAAATTAATGCCGTCACCTTGAGTGAGGCCTGATCGGGTTTAACTGACTGTAAGATGAGTTCAGCTTTGCTCGAGACGCTATGCACAGCACCTCCTGTTACTCCGTACATCGTTGCATTAACTTTAAGACGTGTAACTCTTAATAACTGGGCTAGGTTTTCCGTCATGAAAGACGTTTCTGAGCCCGGGTCGACTAAGCCCCTAATAATAATTTGACGGCCATTTGGTGCTTTTGCTTGGGCAAGAAAAGTCGCAAGGAGTACCGTGCGTTTATCCGTAGCATTCACATAAGCAACCACCGAAGTCGAGGACTGATCAATGGTTTGAAGACTGTTGGGTGAACTAGATTGAGATGGATTGCGCTGAGGCGACGGGTTAGATTGTTTCTCAAAATGCAAAAGCGTATGATGTGCTTTGGAACATTTTTTACACCGAGAATTACTTCGGCAAGAAGATATCGAATGTCCAGGTCTCAAGCAATTGATACAAAGTGAGTTGTTTTGAGCTGCTTTATACCTGGATTGAAGGTTCAAAGCAATGAAACTATTGCATTGATAGAAAGGATGATCGGTGTCACAATAAAAGCATTTTATTTTGTCAACAGATGCGTTGTGTTGTATGACTTCAACGATTTAGGACGAGAAGTTTTATCAGTGGTTTGTTTACCACCTTTGAATTTGGTACTAATCGATTCGAGCATATTAATCTGCTCGATGATAAAATCTACAAACTGAGTTAAAGAAGGATATTCCAATACACGTCTCTTATTTTCTTCTCCCACTCCACCCAAAGAACTTGATCCAGCTTGTTTGTGAATTTGTAGACCAGTATGGCACTCCAACCATAAACTGGTTATCCTAATTTCCTCAACGAGTCAAGCGCAACTATAGTTGTATCGCGCAGTGTTTTCATGGACATGAGATTGTCAGAATAGACTTTCGGAATGAGCGTCAGTTTGCCAAGAAGGTTGGACGTAATGATTCGTTTATTTGTGTACCTAACTATCAACGCATTCCATGCTGTTAAGTAACTATCGTGACTGGCGGCTAAGGATCGAATTACTGAGCTAACTTCTCCTTGAAGACATGCTTTTAAATAATGAAATTTTTGAACACCTGGTAATGTCGAATTATCGTGAATCATTGATTTGAAGGAATCATAGAATGTTGACCACTCACAATAATCACCACCAAAGTTGGGTAAATTTAACTTAGGAAGTTTCAATGAGGGAGCATGGGTCTGCCTAACAGCGGTAGGAGCGACTTGCTCACCGCTTAAAATCTCGATTGGTTCTAAAATGTATTCTTCTGCAGTCAAATACGCTATGATAGCTAGCTCATGAGTATTCTGTGTCGTATAGTTCAGCTGTTGCAAATCTTTCTCCGACAAATAATTGGTAATCTTTACATGATTCGAATGTAGTTTCGCGAGAGTTTCCTTTGCACTAGCCAGACGACCATTTAAATAAGAAACGGTCAAATTACCTACACGACGCTTTTTTGTGTTGACTAGTAACCGATCTAATTCTGTGCGATAAAGGTTAATGTGACCCGCGCACATGTGTATTTCCTCCTGCGTTACCATTTTGCCACCAGAGACACTCTCCCAGCTACTTCGAAGAATCACCAATCAAAATTCAACTCAATTGAATATGTACCGGTTATATACGGCTCGAAGGACCAGAAATTTGTTGGAAAGTTGATCGGATGATATCCTCTAATAATTATAGGAGAGGAGGACTCCAGGTGACAAAATAACGCTGAGAAAATCTGGTAGAAGATCTGTTTATTAAATATCGAGGGAATCAAGAGACACGGTAGTGCCTCGACGGCAAGTACATATAAAAGTAGAAAATGACATGTCTATACCGCCGAGCACTACCGTGTACTTATACAGCAAGTTTTGCCGTCCCAATTTTCAAACCGATTTATTTCTATGAATGATCAATTGTCATGATATAAGTAAAGCTTTACTTAAAATGGTTTTGGAAAACCTTTCATTTGAGCCTATAAACATTAAAATCGGTTCACGTAATCCAGAGATCTCATACTCTGTTAGCTATATACATGCCGGAGTTGAAATTCTTCTCCCTTCTTTCTTCTCGAGTGGTTGTCCCAGGCTGATTCTGTATGTCTCGGGGTGAAGTTGGCAGCTAAGGAAAGTGACGTCATTTTCACATCGCTTCCAGCAAAAAATACTCATCGACGAAACTATAGTTGTGAACTTGCAAATAAATCGATGTAATCGATATAACTAATCCGGTGACTTGTTAACTGTCAATAGTAATGTAAGGTTATGTATATTTAATGCAGTGAGAATGTTCATTATTGTCCAGCGTTATTTTTCGACCGATTTGAATGATTTTAGGCTTGTTGAACCGTTAGAGCTCGCACCTTGTCATAAAAAAGCCTTATTTTTCAAAAAATGAAAAAAAATCAAATTGTTTAAAATTGTACATTAACGGGATCCCTCACGCCTACTTTACCGACTGTTCAAGTCAATAAACAATTAGTGTAATAAAATTCAAATGCGAAGCAAATTGAACAATCGGGCGTTTGTAGGACAATGTGCCAGTCCTAACGAGTCAAACGAACTTAAAAACACTCAAATTAGTTGAGAAATAACGCTGTACAATTGTGCCGCGTTCTTGAAGTGGAAATAACCAAAAGTAACCTCTCTTCAAGAACGCGGCACAATTGTACAGCGTTATTTCTCAACTAATTTGAGTGTTTTTAAGTTCGTTTGACTCGTTAGAACTGGCACATTGTCCAAAAAACGCCAGATTGTTCAATTTGCTTCGCATTTGACTTTTATTGAACGAATTGTTTATTGACTTGAACTGTCGATAAAGTAGGCGTGAGGGATCCCGTTAATAATATTTAATCGCAAAACAAATCGAAAAATCGGGCTTCTTTATGACGAGGTGCCAGACCTAATGATTCCAACAAGCCCAAAAACATTGAAATCGGTTGAGAAGTAGAGCCGTACCATTGTCCCGCGTTTCTGATGTGGACGAAAACCAAAAGTTTTTAGGAAGGAAGCTAGTCTTCCGCCCCTCTCACGGCTCACGCTAACGTGTTCCCCCACTGCAGCATCAAAATTTATTGCGAAACTTTCCTCTCATATTTACGCTATTCCCCTATCTGTAGCTATACATATATAAATACCGCTAAAATAAGGTTAAGAACATTTCATTTCGTCGATATATTGAAATTGCTAAAAATGTAATTATCATTTTGAAATAAAATTGTAGAAAAGGAGATTTCGTAATGCTTGAAATATAAGACATACGGCGAAACGCGGGACAATGGTACAGTCGTATTATTCAACAGAATTTGATGTGATTAGTAATAATTAAAGCCATTCTTCATGTAGATTGTCTTAAAGAGCTTGCATTTTCGATAAAGCTTATAGTTTTTCAGCTATGAACGATTGAAGTTGCACGGCGCGCAAAATACATATTTCTTCTCTCGCGTAGATCAGCTGTTGTGCACGTTCATCTTCAATCGCTTATAACTGGAAAACTATAAGCTTTATTGAAAATGCGAGCTGTTTAAGACAATCTACATGAAGAATGGCTTTAGTTATGACTAGTCTCATCAAATTCTATTCAGCCATATGCCTGTACCATTGTCCCGCGTTTTGCCGTAATTTCAGGTCTTCAAGCGTCACTGACTCGTTCATTCTGCTATTTATTCCGAGCAAAGTAAAAATGCACCAACAACTTGGGTGGCATCACTGAATAGAGAATGAAAAGGGGAAACGCTTTTATAATATTTTCATAATTTTGCAATGCTTCTTTTGGTCATTATAATGCAAACTATAACAAAATGCGTACTCGGAGTAAATAAAGTTGGCTTCCCCTCTCCCTTCTACAGCTTGTTGCCTTGTTCAGCGTATGTAAACCAGCATAGTAGGCCTACGTACATACGGGTGCTGCTGTGTTAGTGACTCCTGGAGTGTACTGTAAACAATCACACATAGCGTTTACCATGTATGTACGTGGGTCTTATTTTCAATCGTGAAATTGCCCTTCTAAATTTATTTCATTGCACCTTCTACGACGAGCTTCATAAGATTAAGAAATACTCATAGCAGCATATACATTATCGAGAGCTTCTAATGTAATTTTTCCATGTGCAATCGTACTTTTATTTGTTCCGAAATAAAAAGCAGAATGAACGAGTCAGTGACGCTTGAAGACCTGAAATTACGGCAAAACGCGGAACAATGGTACAGGCGTATTTCTCAATAGAATTTGATTAAACTAGTCATAACTAAAGCCGTTCTGCATGTAGATTGTCGTAAAGAGCTCGCATTTTCGATAAAGCCTATACTTTTCCAGTTATGAACGATTGAAGATGGACGTGCGCAACAGCTGATCTACGCGAGAGAAGAAATATGTATTTGTGCGCCGTGCAACTTCAAACGCTCATAGCTGAAAAAGTATAAGCTTTATCGAAAATGCGAGCTCTTTAGGACAATCTACACAGTGCTGTCAGATCGTGCCGGATTTTTCTCCCCACCACGTGACCGTAGTCTCACTAACACACGGTCAGCCGGTAGCATCTGTGAGACATCCCTACTCATGCGCTACACTCTAGTCACGCACACCATTGCAGCGATACGTGCGTGTCTCGGCTGCCTTCGCTGGGTCTCAGTCGGATTCGGGACAATTGCAGAGCGAGAGAGAGCAGTATAGTTTTCTCGTCCCTCTCACTCTCTCCCGATCTTGACAGTCTCTTAGCCAAGGAAGCGTGGCAAAATCCGTTTCAGCCAGTACGGCGAGTGTAGTCCAGTCAAATCAATATAAATAATTACAAAAAAATAGTAAATTTTGTATTATTGTTTTTTAAGTTGTAAATCCTAAGGAGCGAAAATGAGCAATATTCAAACTCCTAAGGGGTTTGTAACGGGAGGAAGGTGGGGTGAAAAAGGGGTAACCAAAAATATTTCGAATCCTGTACTTCGAGGAATAACAATTTTTTTTTATTTAACTTAGAAAAATATTCTCTACAGTTATTATTGGACAATATTTTTTGTAGCGAAATCGGTTAAAAAGTTATTCAGGAAAAAGGAATACAAATTTTGCAATGTTAACTTATTTAATTTAATATTTTCAATCCGGCTATTTTAATCGAAAATAAGTTTAAATATTTTTCATATGGTATTTGATTAGGTAGAATCCAAGTTAGTTAAAATATGATTTTTGTCAAATGGAACCTTAGTTAGGATGCATCGCGCGAAATTTATTATTTTAATGACTTATTTTGCTCAGCGAATGAAGTACACATCTTTACTTGCTATTCTTTATGTTCAAACAACGAGCTCCTCTTGTTTTTAATATATTTACAAAAAATGCTTTAAGGTAGTAGTTTGGTTGTTTGGGTCGATAAAATTTTTTTTTTCATATTTCGATAGTATACCAACATGAGAATATGGTGTATAAATTTTAAACCGATATTCAAAATATTAACAAAGATATAACATATATTCGAGAGCGCCGCATAATTGAACGCTGTAAGGTGCACGACAGCTGCTAACGTTTATTCCTCACTATTATGACTCATTACCTTTATATTTCCTTAAAGTTTCGTATACCTTTTGATATACGAAAGGATATAACCAGATATACCCGCGTTTGACACGTATGAAGAGACCTAAAGCTTGTTGCACGCACCGAGGATCGACGATTAGTGTGAGGATGAAAGTTCTGTTAGCCAAACTTTAAACGCGTTTTTCTCGAAACCACGTTTTCTCGGTCGGCCCGAGGCATAACAGATTTTCTGTAGAACCGATCAGGCTGAAATTTTTACAGGTTGTTCTACACATCTGTAATTCTGGCAGTTACTAGAATCAATGTTTTTCATTCATTACGTTTCAATTTACAGCCCAATTTACACTAAGAAATTGTATCTTTTTCTTTCGAAGTCCGCCATTTTATTATTTTTAAACTAAATTAATTTTTTAGCACCTGCAGAATGACAATCCTACTGAACAATAGTCCGTTGCATTTTTTTGTTTCCGATTACCCAAACTGGAGATACCTCACGGGCCAGCAGCACATGTTTTTTATTTTTCACCTACTTTGACCCGATATAATTTAAATAAAATATCGTAAAAATTAAAAAAAAAATTTGTATAATTCAATATAGTATTAACAACATATAAGATTTTCAGATTTTTTGCATTTCTTTTAGGTAGTCAAAAAAATTCCCGAAAAATACCATGCAAAACCGGTCGATTTACGAAACTACTACCTTAAATAATAAACTCCTTTCCACCCTACCCTGGAGGTGGAGTTGGAGGCGCATATTTTTTAACGTGGTATCCTCAGAATGTATATTCTACAGGAATGCTTTTTAAGCCAACTTTAACACAATTATAACGAAATTTGTTAAAGGGAACACTGCCAAAATGCGCATTTGGAAACATCAGTGGACTGGCCTAGTTTTGCGAAAATCGTCGGATAGTATTATATTTTAGTAGTATAATGTGCTAATAATTGCATTTTTTATTTATTATTGAGTCCAATATGTTAATGGTTATTAAAAAAAAAATCCTTGCAATTAAAAAAAATAAAAAAATTTTAAACTTCGCCAAGACTCGAACACGAGTCCGCCGCGTGACAAACATCAACCTTACCGTCTGCGCTACAGCGCTCATTTGGTGTACCAGAGGCAAAACAGCTTTTTAAAGACTTACTACAATTCTTTCATTAACCCGTCATAAACGATCAAGAATTAGCAGCAATAATAAATACATTTATTTACACACCATTATTGCACTATATTTTTAGGTTTTTCATATGAAGCATACACTTTGCATGAAGATACAACAGTTTAAGGGTGTTCATGCAATATTCTAAATACAAAAATGTTCATACGCTCAATTATCATAAATCAATTGAGTAATCTTATAATATATGTTACGTCTAGTCCAATAATTTATGGTAATTGAGCGTATGAATACTTTTGTATTTAGAGTATTGCATGAATACCCTTAAACTGTCGTATCTTCATGCAAAAAGTATGCTTCAAATTAAAAACATTAAATTTAGTGCAATAATGGTGTGTAAATAAATGTATTTATTATTGCTGCTAATTCTTGATCGTTTATGACGGATTAATGAAAGAATTGTAGTCTTTAAAAAGCTGTTTTGCCTCTGGTACACCAAGTGAGCGCTGTAGCGCAGATGGTAAGGTTGCCGTTTGTCACGCGGCGGGCTCGTGTTCGAGTCTTGGCGAAGTTTAAAATTTTTTTATTTTTTTTAATTGCAAGGATTTTTTTTTTAATAACCATTAACATATTGGACTCAATAATAAATAAAAAATGCAATTATTAGTACATTATACTACTATAATAAAATACTATCCGACGATTTTGGCAAAACTAGGCCTAGCCACCAATGTTTCCAAATACGCGTTTTGGCAGTGTTCCCTTTAACAAATTTCGTTATAATTGTGTTAAAGTTGACTAAAAAAGCATTCCTGTAGAATATACCTTCTGGGGATACCACGTTAAAAAAAAATGCGCCTCCAACTCTACCTCCAGGGGAGGGTGGAGGAGAGTTTATTATTTAAAGCATTTTGAGTAAATATATTAAAAACACGAGGAGCTCTATGTTTGAACATACAGAAGAGCAAGTAAAGGTACGATTTGACTTGTCGCTCGTCGCTAGCGATAAATATAAGATGATATAGTATATGCAATCCAAGATGGACACTAGTGACAGAATATGCAGTTTATCTCTCCTATGTTTTCACTTGTCGCTTGTCGCTAGCAGCGACATATTCTGAGGCGGGTTCTGAATGTAGGAACGAAGGAAACGGGTAATCGTTAGCAGCAATCGCATAATGGTTTCTTAGGTGTAGTGACTGTGGTATCGTGTTATGGTATATGACATTTGAATTTAATTTGCATATGTATAAAAAAATTGTGAATATTAAAATAATAATCAAAAGTTATGAGGTATGCACATATATTGAATGACGAATTAATAAAGGTTTCATATATATTTGAAATGAATGTGTTTTCTTAAAACGTTGTCATGAAAATATTTCCTTCATTTTCCTATATAGCATGAGAGGATGAAAATTATATAGTTCATATATCAGAAAATAATAATTTACATTATTAAAGTTATGATTATCCCTAGTTTGATAATTTTATTAGTAAAATTCATTGTTGCTACATGTTACTCATAATAAAACTTAATTGAATTTATTTTGTAATAAAAATGTTACAATTTAATGGTGGGTAGGAGAATGACCTAAAGATAAAATGTCCTAACGATAAAATGACCTAAAAACGCTAACTGTTCGAAAATTGATCAGGCGGTATCCTGAACGAGAGGAGAACTCAAGGAGACAAAACAAAACGCAGAAATAATTGGTAAAACAATATTTATTGAGATCAAAAAACAGAATATGTACAAAGAGTAAAGTCTGCTCACAATTGAGCCAAAAAACCCCACCCACGAGATCTACCTAATCCCAACCTTTGGACAGACCCCAGGTCCCAATGCAGGATGCCTCGCACCTGAGATACTCAGGCAACGAAGTTAGATGAGAGAGGACAACGTTTTCCTGGAGACCAAGAAAGCGTCGATCAGGAAGGATTGCGAGCTAGGAGTCCTAGTGGTGTCGCTGGAGTGAGGTTGGAGGAGAGTGGTTAGGCTGCTAAGTTTTCCAAAATTTAAGAGTCTAGAGTCTAGACTATGTTAAATGAGCCGCGCCTAGTAGAACTCTTGGGCATTTATATACCCAATGTGCCCAAATAATAACAGCGAGAAATAGCGCTGCGCCGTGGGCCACCTATCGACCTCTGTTGTAATTGTAACAGAGAGCGACAGAGTGTGAGCGGGAGCGAGGCGGCCTGAGAGTCCCAGGTCGTCCGCACTAACACTCCAATCTCCAACACTAACTTCAAGTTGGTTAAAAGCCGGTATTGCAGATTACCGACCGGATCGTCCGAATTTCCTAAATTTGAGTAGCTGGCAACGCTGGACTGTCAAACGTCAGTAAATAGAGACAGAGGTTATGCACAGTAGGGAAAAATTCTGGATCTGTCAGATAAGTATTTTAAATTCATAAATGAAAATGAATGAATTACTTTGTGGGTATTTCTTACATTTTACAGAAGAGCTACGAGAGGAAACATTTAAAATATTATGATGTCATGGAAGATGAGGAGGTATTCATAGAATTTGCTAAGCAACATATTTTGAAATATTTAAGAGCCGAACCACAATAGGATTATTTGTTATCCACACTGACAGTCTTTGGATAAACGAGAGAGAAAAGGTTATGCTACTCGAATAATGTTAGGATATTAATACTGTGCCTGGATTGCATATTGCTGCCAAAGAGTTTTTGGTTTAGCAGCCTTCGTGTTGAATAATGCCTATAAAGAAGGCATGTTTTCAAGAGGTCTATTATATAGGGGAGATCGTTTTTCTCGTGTAATTTTGGTAGTGAGTATAAACTTAAAACTTTTCAATCTGGAACAAGCTTGTGCAGGATTAACGCAAATTACTTGTATAGTTATTTGAGCAAATAAATTCTTTTTAGAAGCTCTATCAAACATATACCTTTTGCTTGGATATAATGTTATATGTTTTTTGTAGATTTGTTGAGAAGAAAAGATGTGAGATTACCTTTCGAACAGTCTTTGGAAACTGCAGAAGCTACCTGACAAATATGGCTGCAATCTCACTGAGGTAAAAGAATGAGATATCTTGGTGAATTTTGTAAAATACAATTCTATAGAAATGTCCCAGTTACTTTTGATTAGAAGAAAGACCAATTAATTTTATTGAAACAATCTGTGTGTGTGTGCTATAATAATTATTACTTTTCTTAGATACAATGATGAAATAAATTTCTGATTGCCTGGCCTCTATTGTGGAGAACCTGATTCAGAAATAACTACTACTAGACTCGAGGAATCGAATATAAACCTTACTAGAAGAAATTGGAATATTAATGTAAAGCATTGCATGCTGTGCATTTCTCTCAAATAGAAATTATTCATTCTATCATGATAAATACTTCATAATTTTAACTGAACTTTGTTAAATGACTGTTTCAATTTTTCATAATATTCTGTAGATTTCACAATTTACCTGATGGAAGAAAAATATGATTAGAGGAATTCTAAACTACTAATATAAGCATTATAAATTTCCAGTGCTATTATTACACGAATTTCCTGAAATAGCTGCCTATAATTGGGGATATACAGAGTGTCCACATTTTAAATGATAGAAAAAACAGGAATTTTTGGTTCGAAAGTAATTACTTAAAAAGACCCTCGATTAAAAAATACATTTTGTGCATTAAGTGGAACTTAGAAGAGTGTTTGCAGATTAAATTTAAAAAACGCATGTTCCAATATTTATAATTGCGGTGTGGCAAATTTATGGTCAGATATATATGAAGGTAAAAGACACAAAGGTTCTTATATATCTGACCATAGATTTGCCACACCGCAATTATAAATATTGGAACATGCGTTTTTTAAATTTAATCTGCAAACACTCTTCTAAGTTCCACTTAATGCACAAAATGTATTTTTTAATCGAGGGTCTTTTTAAGTCATTACTTTCGAACCAAAAATTCCTGCTTTTTCAACATTTAAAATGTGGACACTCTGTATATCCCCAATTATAGGCAGCTATTTCAGGAAATTCGTGTAATAATAGCACTGGAAATTTAAAATTCTTCTATTAGTAGTTTAGAATTCCTCTAATCATATTTTTCTTCCATCAGGTAAATTGTGAAATCTACAGAATAATATGAAAAATTGAAACAGTCATTTAACAAAGTTCAGTTAAAATGATGAAGTATTTATCATGATAGAATGAATAATTTCTATTTGAGAGAAATGCACAGCATGCAATGCTTTACATTAATATTCCAATTTCTTCTAGTAAGGTTTATATTCGATTCCTCGAGTCTAGTAGTAGTTATTTCTGAATCAGGTTCTCCACAATAGAGGCCAGGCAATCAGAAATTTATTTCATCATTGTATCTAAGAAAAGTAATAATTATTATAGCACACACACACAGATTGTTTCAATAAAATTAATTGGTCTTTCTTCTTATCAAAAGTAACTGGGACATTTCTATAGAATTGTATTTTACAAAATTCACCAAGATATCTCATTCTTTTACCTCAGTGAGATTGCAACCATATTTGTCAGGTAGCTTCTGCAGTTTCCAAAGACTGTTCGAAAGGTAATCTCACATCTTTTCTTCTCAACAAATCTACAAAAAACATATAACATTATATCCAAGCAAAAGGTATATGTTTGATAGAGCTTCTAAAAAGAATTTATTTGCTCAAATAACTATACAAGTAATTTGCGTTAATCCTGCATAAGCTTGTTCCAGATTGAAAAGTTTTAAGTTCATACTCACTACCAAAATTACACGAGAAAAACGATCTCCCCTATATAATAGACCTCTTGAAAACATGCCTTCTTTATAGGCATTATTCAACACGAAGGCTGCTAAACCAAAAACTCTTTGGCAGCAATATGCAATCCAGGCACAGTATTAATATCCTAACATTATTCGAGTAGCATAACCTTTTCTCTCTCGTTTATCCAAAGACTGTCAGTGTGGATAACAAATAATCCTATTGTGGTTCGGCTCTTAAATATTTCAAAATATGTTGCTTAGCAAATTCTATGAATACCTCCTCATCTTCCATGACATCATAATATTTTAAATGTTTCCTCTCGTAGCTCTTCTGGAAAATGTAAGAAATACCCACAAAGTAATTCATTCATTTTCATTTATTCATTTAAAATACTTATCTGACAGATCCAGAATTTTTCCCTACTGTGCATAACCTCTGTCTCTATTTACTGACGTTTGACAGTCCAGCGTTGCCAGCTACTCAAATTTAGGAAATTCGGGCGATCCGGTCGGTAATCTGCAATACCGGCTTTTAACCAACGTGAAGTTAGCGTTTTTAGGTCATTTTATCGTTAGGACATTTTATCTTTAGGTCATTCTCCTACCCACCAATTTAAGATTCTGTTTTTAGTAAGAAATCTATACAGGGTGAGGAACTTAAACCGCCCCTAAACATTAGTAGAAAAAGATGCATATCTTTTTAACTATAAGAGATATTCAATTTTTATATATGCCCTTGGCGAAAGCAAATAACAAGAGGATTCGAGAAGGTCTTATGCACAAATTGAATATCTTTTATAATTAAAGATATACTCGTCTTTCTGCATCTATATTCTAGGACGGTATAACAGCTTCACTCTGTAAATATGCCATATTATTTTACAAGCAAAGCCTTTTTTGGGTTAATTATATTCAACGTTTTTTATATATTAATTACAATAATTATTCATTATATTATTTTTTAGCTTCATATGTATCGGCTTGCTATAAATGTGACAAAGGTATTTTCAATTTGAATTTCCATCCATTTTTCAAATTTAAAATTCACACGTTCCGCCTGTTCCGTTCCGTTGAATACATACGAGCAGCGATACAGGCGATACTAGCGATGTCGCTGAAAAGTTGGATAAATCCAACTTTATTTCAGTGTCGCTAGCGACAGAATATGTAAGGAGAAAGGGTGTACTTTGTCCCACGTGACCATTTGTCGCTAGCCACGAGCGACAAGACAAATCGTACCTTAAAGATGTGTACTTCATTCGCTGAGCAAAATAAGTCATTAAAATAATAAACTTCGCGCGATGCACCCTACGTAAGGTTCCATTTGACAAAAATCATATTTTAACTAACTTGGATTCTACCTAATCAAATATCATATGAAAAATATTTAAACTTATTTTCGATTAAAATAGCCGGATTGAAAATATTAAATTAAATAAGTTAACATTGCAAAATTTGTATTCCTTTTTCCTGAATAACTTTTTAACCGATTTCGCTACAAAAAATATTGTCCAATAATAACTGTAGAGAATATTTTTCTAAGTTAAATAAAAAAAAATTAATTCTACGAAGTACAGGAGTCGAATTATTTTTGGTTACCCCTTTTTCACCCCCCCCCCCCCCGTTACAAACTCCTTAGGAGTTTGAATATTGCTCATTTTCGCTCCTTAGGATTCACCATTTAAAAAACAATAATACAAAATTTACGATTTTTTTGTAATTATTTATATTGATTTGACTGGACTACACTCGCTGTACTGGCTGAAAAGGATTTTGCCACGCTTCCTTGGCTAAGAGACTGTCAAGATCGGGAGAGAGTGAGAGGGACGAGAAAACTATACTGCTCTCTCTCGCTCTGCAGTTGTCCCAAATCCGACCGAGACCCAGTGAAGGCAGCCGAGACACGCACGTATCGCTGCAATGGTGTGCGTGACTAGGGAGTAGCGCATGAGTAGGGATGTCTCACAGATGCTACCGGCTGACCGTGTGTTAGTGAGACAACGGTCACGTGGTGGGGAGGAAAATACGGCAAGATCTAGCAGCACTGAATCTACATGAAGAATGGCATTAATTATTCCTAGTCTCATCAAATTCTGTTGAAAAATACGACTGTAGCATTGTCCCGCGTTTCGCCGTATGCCCTATATTTTAAGCATTACAAAATCTCCTTTTCTACAATTTTATTTCAAAATGATAATTGCATTTTTAGCAATTTCATTATATCGACGAAATAAAATGTTCTCAACATTAATTTAGCGGTATTTATATGTCTATAGCTACAGATAGCGGAATAGTGTAAATATGAGGAAAGTTTCGCAGTAAATTTTGATGCTGCAGGGGGGAAAGACGTTAGTGTGAGCCGTGAGAGGGGCGGAAGGCTAGCTTCCTTCCTAAAAACTTTTGGTTTTTGTCCACCTCAAAAACGCGGGACAATGGTACGGCTCTATTTCTCAACCGATTTCAATGTTTTTGGGCTTGTTGAAATCGTTAGGTCTGGCACCTCATCACGAAGAAGCCCAATTTTTCGATTTGTTTTGCCTTTAAATAGTATTAATGCGAATTTTTAAACCATTTTTTTTTTACGTTTTTTTGGAAAATACGGCTTTCTTTATGACAAAGGGCGAGTCCTAACGATTCCAACAAGCCCAAAAACATTGAAATCGTTTGAAAAATAGTGCTGGACAATTCTCCCTCGTTTTTCGTTCCGTAATGTTGGCTAGAGAGGGCTTGAAAAATCCCGTTAATGGTTCTATTTAATTGGCTTGTATACCAATTGAATTAAACAAAATTCAATGGCTACTTTGCCTGCAAGCGTGCGTGAGGCTCCCGAGTCCACCAGTGCACGCAGCTTTTCCCCTTGTACGGTGATCGTGGTGTAGAATGCTAGTTTCCTAGATCTATCGCCAAACGTCGTGATTACTATATCAGTGATATCACCGACCGGTAACTTATCGACCGATTGATCATCGTTCGAATTTTCGGTAGCAACCACTCGAGAGCTTGTGCCCTCTGACTGTTTGTTTACATTCTCTGTTTCCAACATAACATGTTGGTCTGAGAAGTCGCGGGAGCGATAATTATGGTTAATATTCACACATTGCTATACTGAATGTTCTTCAACATAATTATCCGGGATCATATTATCTTGGTTTTCACTCAAGTTTCTCGGTATCATGTTTTTCCGTTCTTGGAGTGTCGTAAAATTCTCGGGAAATTTGACGAACTCCTCTTGGCGTTTTTTGAACAGCATTTAGGCACTCCGCTGTAGAAACCCCTTTGCTGCCACATCGGTAACAAAACATTGTTCTCTGCTCTTTACACGCATTCCAACCATGTCCAGCTTTCCCGCAATTAAAGGAGGTAGCGCTCGGGCCCGGTTGTTTACGTTTTGAGCCCTGCCGGTTGTTATTGTTGCCAGCTGCCTTATCTAACGAAGGTCTCGACTTGGAACTGGTTCCTTGTCGGTTCCTTGTTGATTTGAAGGCTTTCAAATGCTCTTCGTTATCATTCGAATCCTCCGTTGTTGATTCGTCGGTATCAGAGCTGGATGTTTTATCCACTTCTAGGGCACGCACACCGTGTCACCTAGACTCTCCGGATCTTCCATGACTGCCGGTATACGCCAACTCAGTAACTAAACTTTCCTCAGGCGCGGCAGGTGGACGGTATTTTAATGACGACCTATAAGCGGCTTCGAAATTGAGCAGCAAACGCTCGAGTTCTCGATACGTCATGTATTTGTGTATAGCAATGCCTCTTCTATACACCAGTAGCATATTCTTGTGCGCGATAGCGATTCGGCTCCAATCCGCTCTTTCTCTGCCTATTTTCCGAATATACGACTGTATAGTCTGCATATAGGCTCGCACAGGTTCGTTAGCATCCTGAGTTCTTGTTAGAAGTTCAGTCTCTAGTTCTTCCTCCCATGTTTGTGATCTGAAATAAGACCTTAAGGCGGACTTAATGTCAGACCAGGTTGAGAATTCGTTATCCTCAAACCACATCCTAGCCACTCCTGTTAGGATGTGGCGAAAGACGTCGACAAGGTCGGAATCTCTTACCCTGAGAAGGTTCAGGACGGCATCGGTTCGAGAAATAAAATTCTCAACCGCCTCCGTTCCGTCTCCCGCAAAGGTTAAGTTTGACCTCTGGAGAGATTCGAGAACACGCCAACGGGGCATACAGTCATCCCCTTGGCCAGTAGCTTTTCCAGGTTTTCCCTTCAGGATCCTCGTCCTGTAGGCCCCCAGGAATATTTCAGCCGAAGCATCGTCCGATGTCGGTTGAGATTCGGGATCATAACTCGGCCTTGTCACTGTCAACAAAGGTTGACACTGATTGGCCGATGCCGGTAGAGCGGCCGCGGTCTTTCGCGGTCGGCCTCTAGCGCACTTTTCGGTAGGCGGAGCAGCTGCCACTGCTGCTTCCTCGGTATCAGTCTTATTTTTCAGCAGCTCGTCAAAAGCCTTTAGGACTTGAGAAATGAAATCTTAGAAAGACCCTTCCAGTTTTTCCATTTTCTCGTCTAGACTCAAGATCTTCTTCTCCAGGTTTTCCTGGGAAGCATCGGTAGCTGTCGGTTTTGCGAACTCATCAGAGTCGCCCGACCCGGTACTCCTCTTCCGTCCTGTGGACTCAGCCATCTACGTATTTATGTAATAGTGCTTCGTTGTTCGTTGTGTCTGGTCCAAGGGCTGTCGCTGGAGTGATCCTGCAAAGTTTTCATTTGCCCCATTAGCCGTCCGTCGGATAGGTTACCCTCACCCGAGCTTTTGGACATGCGCAGACGATCTAAGGGATTCTCGTATCCTCACTTATCGCTTCTGCTCGGTATCAATCGCCTTTCGACTAATCGAATTTCGATCTAGGCGTTCGATAGATCTGCTTCATCTACGGGTCGCTAGATGGCAGCACTAGGATCGAGTTTATAGACCTCTAGTACCATCGATGACGACAGACGGCAACACTTCGACGAATTATTGGTTTGTCTTGCCGTCGATTACCGCTAGAAGGCAGTACCGTTAACATTATTCGACAGAGGGTCCACGTGTGGTCTCTGTCTCACCTCGTCCTGAAAACATTGGCCTTTACCGGCTCAAGCTCATCAATTTTATTTTTGTTTTGGATGGATAGGAAAGAATGAAAAGGAAGGAAAATAGCATGGAAAATTGATGGGAAATTCACCAAGGTGTACGTCAGCGTGCGGGATCGTACGATTTCTCGTACCGGTAACATTTCGGTAACTTGCAGGAGAAGTATTTCTAGGGCTCGACTAACTGCGAAACCCTATCAATACAAATCTCCTTACGAGCCGCTTTCGTCTTAAGCGGCTTCGAAGGTTTTTCCTTCGGTGGGGTTACCACCTGGGGAACTGCCTTCGAAGTCGCCTCGGAAAGCCGTGGTTGGGCGTGTACTTTCCCACGCTCGGATCTGCGTTTTGCCGCGATTACCTTACGAGGTACGTTCGTACCTGCTTTCGCCACGTATGGATTGATTGTTTCCCAATGCGACCCACAGGCAGGGCAGGTGCGCAACGTTTTCCCGGTGCACTCACACCCATTACAGAAAGCCTCTGTAATTGTCGTAGGACACTCGGAAAACCGATGGCCCTTACCCTTGCAATTCCAGCATACACGTATGCCGAAATTGCCGGTAGCGCACGTGGCCACAGGATCGGAAGGCTTCGCCTTCTTCACCGGTGGTGCCGGAGTCACCTTAGGCGGCAACGGTTGCTTTGCTCCTTTTGTAGGCTTGACGGACGCCATAGCTGCGTATGACAGCTGCTTCGTCTCCGGAACAGCTACCGCTGTCTCCCGCTGGACCTCCCTGACCCGCTTACGCTCCTTTCGGGAGAGCTTATTGACAGGGGTGCTCAGCACAGGTGCCTCGGCCACCTCGACCGCTGCCACGACTTCGTGGTAGAGATCCAGGTCTTCTCGGAAGAGAACAGCCAGCAACTCCACTAGACTAGGTCTAGGAAGACCCTGATTACTCCCCTCCATAGGCGTCGGGGTTACCGAACGCATCCTGCAGTGTCGCTGCATTAATTCACTGAGTACTTGCGTACCCAGTTCCTCATGCCCAGACTCCACAGTGTGTTTCGTCAACCCCTCGAGAACAGATGGGCTACCGCCCACCTCGATAACAGTAACGCAGGTTGCCGCCGGAACGTCAACCTGCGCCACGGGAACAGTTGCGGGAACAGAAGCGGGACCCTCAGGCGGGCCCGCAGGAGATGGTGATGCTAAAAGGGCATCCTCGTCGAGCATGTCCAGCGCCATAGGCGCTGGGCCGGGACCGACGCGAACGACAGCAGTCGTGGTCGAGGGCGAGGCGTTTGGAGATGCCATTGTAGGCAGAGAGAGAGAGAGAGAGAGAGAGAGAGAGAGAGAGAGAGAGAGCGAGGAAGGTGAGAGTGAGAGAGACGGAGAAAACGTAGGTTCTATCGGGATCCAGGGTAAGATGTGGTGTGAGGCGACTTGCCGGCTCGCGGAGCGTTAGCGAGGCGTTATCATCTGTTACCAAATTTCCGATTCTGCGCTTAATTCGGTAATTATGTTTGGCAACATCTCGATAGCTGGCTAATTGAACTACTCTGACAGTTAGTCGGTCGGGCTCCGCCAGGGAGCATAGCTCAGCTCAGCCGGTCGACTTGTTTACAAACAGGCGTTCAGCTGTCACTTGCCAAGTCAAGAAGCCTTTTCCGTAGCGTTAGATTTTAACACGGGCGAATATAATATTAAATTATATATGCGCCCGTGGTTCTCATCCAATTTTTCGTTAGCTTAGCATGGGTTGCTCGAATTCTACGTGAACACGTCAATTCGATGAGGCTATCAATTCTTAACAGAATTTGATCCCTTTTACAACCAGATGAACTTTTCATGCTTTTTCAGCGTTTCCGAGTCCAGAAAATAGTTGGCCACCTATTCCTTGAAAACTCTAACACTTCCGGTAACTTCTCGGACTTGTGGATTATTCGTTCGCCGAATCATTACTCTATAATCAGAAACCACGTTGGGCACCATTTGTAACGTTATTCCCGTCAGTTTGAGGGGCCACTCACACTACGGGTTTTCCCATTACCTTCGCCCGTCCTTATTTATCGGTATCAGGGCGCCAGTTGGTCAGTTGGGTGGCCATCAACCCTACGTTATCATTTGAGTCTTTCAACCCCATTCTCTATGCATCTTATACGGGCCTGCGGCCATGCATTTGGACGGTAGCGGTAGCCAGAGTCGCTCAGTATGCTAGGTCATGGAGAGAGGGGAGGGTGCCTTGCGGAAGTCCGAGCCTCGCAGACCTATCTGCTGAGGGGCATACTTTTATCCCCCTCACCACTCACAAACAGGTGGTGGTGAGGAGTGCAGGAACATGCGGTATCATTGCCAAGCATAGAGTTTGCCAGGAGCGGACCACCACGAAGGCAATGTTCGCGGCCCGTCCAGCCATAGCGCAAGCCCATGGGATTACGGAGGGCACCGGGAAACATTCCAATGGGCTAACTACGCCCCTGCACAACCCACTATGCGTTGGCCGGTAACCACTCGTGACGTACGGGCAGGCTGGCCTATAGCACACACTTCACGTACGCGAACCTACCCATGGCTGTCTGGGTGCCGCGTCACGGGCTCACCAGCACGCACGGACACATCAGCACAGTCCCACGATCGCGTTCCGACTGCCTATATGCCAATCTGCGCACGACATTCGCGCAGCCTGCTTGAAGCGCGTAACCAACGTTCAAGCCAGACTCGATGTTCTATCTCCCCTCCTCGTGGGGAATTATAGACACGGTCATTCTTTTTAGGACTCACCGAGGCCGCTTCTCTTTATCTCAGGTTGCCTAAGCTGCTTGGCATGGTCCTGTAATAGTGTAGCTGTAAGGATTCTATGACCGGGTGGCGAGGGGGGTCGGGGTTCCGCGGGGGAGGGGAAGTAGGGGAATTGCCCCCACTCCTCGGTGGAAGTCCGGACAGATTCTGCACCTAACATATCGGCCGCGTAGCGGGGGGAGCGCAAAGCGCGGGGGAGGGTAAGATAATATTGTTCTTTTTATCAATTGAAAAAATCTGAGTTGTATGTGTGTGCGCATCGTTTTAGAGTTGAGATGCCCTCGTGTATTCCCCTGACGTTAAATTCTTATAGTTGGGGGGTACACGTGTGACCTCCCCCCTCTTACGTTAAATTCCTTATAGTGGATAGGGTGCCCAAGCGAATCCTGACGCTCCTGGGATGATAGTTGGGGGTGCCCAACCGAGTCCTTACGCTCCTGGGTGCCCGCGCGCTACCGACTCACCCGTAGGTAGAGAGCGATCCGCTGTTCGCTCTCCTCATTTTTTTTCGTAAGGTAGAAAAAAGGGATTATAAATTTTTTTTATTAGAATTTATTGAAGTATTAAGAGGTTTTATTAACAATGATTTTTATCAATATATTTTTTTAGGAGTTTTTCTTACATTCTATCGCATGATGTATAAATGTTTTGCAAATGGTACACTACTCTGGTAGTGAACAATGGATGAGAAGGTGACCATAATTTTTACAATTTTTACAATTTTTACACCAATAATGTGGTGTAAGGTCAACCTCAGGCTCCATTTGCGTAGTTTCTGTTCTTGTTGCAATAGGCTCCGTTTGTGTAGCTATATTTTTCACCTTGGACATATTTGAAAACATCTAGTTATTTTTTTTTTTGATATAGTAATAACTATTTTACAAAGCAAGTATGCTTACAAAAATCACAACCTCTTCTTCTTCCTCCATCTCCTCCCCTTCCTCCCTCTCCTCTACTCCCTCTAAATCAATGGTTGGTAAAAAATAAAAGAAAAAAATTAATTTTTTTTCTTTCTGCTCGAAATTTTGTTATTCTCCGTTTGAATAAAACGATTGGTCAAATAGTGGGATTGTTAAGAGTTTTCAAAACTATGTGCCGTAAAATTCTTTTATGATTCTATTTATTGGCATTAGAATTATCTCATGTATTACGACGTGAACAATCTGTGTGGGTGGGTTTTTTTCTTTAAAAGATATAAAACAAGTACTTACAGTTCAAGTGCATATTATGACGAAGCATCGTTTCATATTCTTGAAAATAACGATTATGAGAATCGTTAATTCTGTTAATGTATTCCAGCATCTATTCTGTTGGAGTTTCATCCTCCTCCTCTACTATATTTATCGTCACAAAACACCTTTCACTTTCCATTTTTTTAATTTTCTGTTTTAATATGTACTGCACTGATGCAGCTTCTGAAGAAATCCCATCGAGAGAAAGTCTTTATCGTTTATTTTTTAAATATAAAGTTACATTGGATAACACTTAGGAGTCCATTCATTCTTAATCAAAAAGGATACACTATACCCTTTGAATAATCACCGTATAGAGATATCTATAGATATTTTTTTCCTATTGTGTTATACTGTGATAAACCTATAGATCAATCACAATCGAAATTCATCGCAAGTAAGAAAAGAAAATCTTAGAAAATTACCCCTTCCAAACATTGAAATTAAATACGCTTAACATACGATAATATCGTTTGTAAAGAAGTCAAGTGAACAGCAGAAGAAAGAGCATCTCAGTCTGTTAAACGTATGCTGCATAGCAGTTACAGTAGTATCAGACTTATTGAAAAAAAGAATAAGTGTGTTAGAGAAAACTTCTTTTATTTTTACATAATAAAGGTAAAGATACATTTTTTTTCATTTGATTAGTGCATGCATTGTTTAAAATTATTTTTTAAATCTAATAAGACTAATTGTTCGAGATCGGGAGGAGCAAAAATGCTGAGAAGTAGATTCCACATTTTCTGCGATATCTCCCTATCTCTATTGCGTTCACAGGGGACGGCTATACCAACAGCGTATAGCCGCTACCTCTATCTCACTCTATCTCTCACCGCGGCGCGCTTGCGCGTCTACTGGCCCTGGCGCGACGCGGCCGCGGCACAGCTTGCGCGCCTGGCCACTAGGTGGCCAGCGCCACGAGCAGCTCTCTCGCTGGCATGTTTCGTGCCGCGGAACTAAATAGATGGGTCCTTGATAAGGACTCATCGCACCCCAAACTCGCTCGACAGCCTGCGTAGCAGCAGCAACAGCAGCAGTTTCCGAAGCCTTCATCGGCACTTTTTGACGCCTCATCGGCAGCGCCTCCACTGGCGAACTCATTGGGAGCATACTTTGGTAAGTATCACCCACTACCCACTGCCTACCAAGAGGGGACTTCCCCTCTGCGGCATTTCCTCCCTCCTAAAGGGAGATTTCTCCGGGGACTTCCCGGGAGGAATTAAACCCTCTCCTTCCCCTCCACACTGCCTCCGAGGACTACCTCGGACCCAGTGTTCCGACCCTCACATCCAGGGCTCTCGATAGAGTCGGGTAATGGGAGGGGTAGAATTCAACCTAGGGGTTGGGGTGGCTCCGAGCCACTATAGCTTGTGGAGCGGTAGGCTGCAGGGTAAGGGGACTTCCCCTTCCCTAACACCTCTTCTCCACCTTTGCCTTTCTCCTCGGCTGGAGATTTTGCTTGGGAACAACCCAGGGAAATTGTCCAGTCCCGAGGAGACTTAAGTCCGCGTACCTCCTGGGGAATTTTGAGTCTTGGGGTTCTAAGGAATCTTCTGCGAAAAGAAATTCCCTAGAATTTAACGGCAGCACATTCCCTAGGCCTTCGCCATTGTAAATATCGCGGTTTTTCTTGTACATAAAAATACTTTGTAAACGTTTGTATATTTTTTATTTATTTGAATAAAAAACACTTTTACCTATTACCTCGGCCTTGAATATTTTATTCTAGAATAAGACCTTCCTTTCTGACCACAGGTTCGGAGCCAACTTGGGGCACTGTTTCGCACAAATTTTTGGTCCTTCGAGCCGGATTTCCGGCAAAAAACGTTCGAAGTGCATCAGTGTTTTTAAGTTGGAGATTCTGACTGGGTTAAGATTGTGGTTTGTTCTGGAATAGAGATTCAAGATGACTACGCCTAGCTCAGGGGAATTACTAGAAGCGATCAATTACGTGCCCATGATTCGGGGTGAATTCGTTCGGTTGGTCGTTAACATTAAGAAACGTGGAGTACGCAACTTCACCCTCCCTTTCTTGGAGGATAGGCTTGCGGCCGTCGAGAAGTGGCTTAAGGTGTTGCATAAAACTCACGTTAAGATCACTACTCATACTAAACCGGCTGAATTAGCTAAAATGGATTACGTAACCGAAAGCTGGTATGAAGCGGCCCTTGATGCCCATAGTGACGCGGAAGAATTCATCCTAGGACATTTAGATGAACTTCGCTCCAATCAGGTGATGCCAGCATCAGGTCCCACGGCGCCTTCAGGCGAAATAAACCACATTAGGCTTCCAATTATCGATTTGCCGAAGTTTTCCGGGGATTATTTAGAATGGAATAACTTTTATGAAACATTCAGTTCCATTGTTCATGAAAAGGCATATGTCTCCGGTCGAGACAAGTTCCACTATCTAAAATCTTGCTTGCAAGGTGAAGCGGCTACGGTCATTAAATCTTTAGCGATCACCTCCGGGAACTATGAGATAGCATGGGACACTCTAGTAGCTAGGTATACTGACAGACGAATGATCACGGATACGTTCTTAGACCAGATCTCGCAAGTACCCACGCTTCGGGGTGACAATTTTAAAGTTCTCAAGGAAGTTAGGGACTCTGTCACGGTTGCTCTCAACGCCCTCAAAACTATGGGTTACGGCGTCGATCATTGGGATCCCATCATTGTTCATTCACTGAAGAACAAACTGGATGACACCCTCCGCTTGGCCTGGGAGATGTATCTGGGAAGCAGCAAGGATTATCCCACCTTTCTTCAATTTTCGGAGTTTCTAACGCGTCACATTAACTCTTTGCAATCATTAGGCAACAAACCTAAGACTTCCAAAAAGGAATCGGGGAAATCCTTGAAGTCACACGCTGCGAGTGTGAATAGTACCGGTTGTGCTCACTGTGGTAGTAACCATCTCTTGTATCAGTGCAAGGACTACCTTGCATTGACCCCTCAGGCTCGATCAAAGTTTGCATTTTCACAGAACCTCTGCATCAACTGCCTGAGGCCAGGGCATAGTTGCTCCAATTGTTCTTCTTCGTCACGATGCAGGAAATGTAGTAAAATGCATCATACGTTGTTGCATTTTGACAAATCTGGCACCAGGGGGAGCAAGTCACGGGGGACTACCCCTGCGACAAACTCCGCTTCCGAGCCTGAACCCTCTAGCTCGCATTCTACAACGCATCTTAGCGTTACCGATACACGATCAGTCCTATTGGCCACGTTCTCTGCCAGGATTGATGCTCCTAACGGTTCTCGTGTTATAGTCCGCGGTTTATTTGACCCGGGCTCAGAAACTTCCTTTATCTCTGAAAATTTAGTTCAGCAGTTACGAGTACCGCGAAAACGGATCAACGCTACCATTCAGTGCGTATCTGGGAATTCGGCTCACAACGTTCGAGCAGAGGCACAGATTACTCTTCATTCTTTCTCACGGCACGGTGTTCCGTTAGATGCAACTGCATTAATCTTGCCGAAGATTACTCACTATACACCTCCGACGTATTCTCCGTCGTCTTTTCCGGCGCTTAGCGAAATAGATCTCGCTGATAACTTCGCTTCTACCAAGGTTCCAATCGATGTGCTTCTTGGTGCAGATTATTTTCCTGCGTTGGTAGAAGGCCCGTTCATTCACTCTTCTGATCATTCTTTGATTGCCCAGCGGACTATTTTCGGGTGGATCGTATCTGGGGTCTTACCCAGAGAAGGTCGCTCTCATGGTCTCACGGTTCATTATTGCTTTGATTTAGAAAACACTCTTCGCGACTTTTGGGAGCTGGAGGAAGTTCCTGAAGTGAAACCCATGTCCACAGAGGACTCCCTCTGTGAACAACATTTTGTGGATACGGTATCACGCACCCCTTCGGGTCGTTTTGTCGTTGCCTTACCTTTTCGATCCGACATCGAAAGGCATAGTCTAGGTTCTTCTTCTCGGGTAGCAGAGAAAACCTTATCAAGAATACTTCGGCGATTGGATACTTCTCCAGAACAGGCTGAAAGTTATTCTCAATTCTTACAGGAGTATCTTATGTTGGGACATATGTCTCCTGTTCCTAGGAACTCTGATTTTCGCGTCTTCCTGCCTCATCATGCAGTATTCAAGACCGAGAATCAGAAGACCAAGATTCGCGTTGTATTCAACGCATCATCTAAAACTTCTACTGGCGTCTCGCTTAACGATACGTTATTCATTGGACCCAAGCTCCAACAGGACATCACGCGGATCCTAATGAATTGGCGTTCCTTTCGATATGTAGGCGTCTCTGACATTGTTAAAATGTTCAGACAGATTCTTGTGCGTTTTGAGGACCGCAAGTATCAGAACATTTTATGGAAGTCTGATTCCGGTGAGCTTCAGGCCTTCGAACTCAACACGGTGACCTACGGTACTGGACCGGCACCTTTCCTATCCTCGCGAGTTTTGCGCGAATTAGCTTACACGGACGGAGCTAACTTTCCTCTCGCGCAGGATGTGTTGTTAAATTCTACTTATGTAGACGATATACTTTTTGGGGCCCATGACTTACAGCAACTTAGTTCGGTCAGGGAACAACTCATCGCTCTACTGGCAAAAGGGGGCTTCTCCTTAAGCAAATGGGCATTCAATCAACCGGGGTCTTCCCCGCTTGAACCTACCGAGCTGCATTCTTTCTTTGAGGATCCTGCTGGATCAAGTAAAGTCTTGGGCATATATTGGGATCACGGGGATGATAGCTTCCGCTTCCGTGTTTCTCCTTCTCACATTGGTGTACTAACCAAACGCATCCTCTTATCAGAGAATGCCAAGATCTTCGATCCATTGGGATGGATTTCTCCAATAGTCATCACTCTAAAGCAGTTAATGCAATCCACCTGGTTGCTTAAACTCTCTTGGGATGAAGAAATTCCTGAGCCTATTCAGTCAAAATGGCTCAAGTGCTATGAGCATCTCCGAGACTTACAGACTTTACGGATTCCACGGTGGACCGGACAATCACTTACTACTGGAAAACTCGAATTAATTGGATTTTGTGACGCCTCAGAACTTGCGTACGGCGCAGTCGTTTATGAACGCCTCACTGATGAGGACGGTAAACTCTCGGTACATTTAGTAATGTCCAAAACAAAGGTCGCTCCGATCAAGACCACTTCAATCCCTCGTCTGGAGTTGGTCGCAGCTGCCCTTCTAGTCAAGTTATTGGTTCACGTCAAGGGAAGCTTGGTCGGGAGTTGTGATGCGATTCGTTGCTATTCGGATTCGCAAGTCGCTTTAGCCTGGATAGCAAAGCAACCTGTGCATTGAAAGACGTTTGTGGCTAATCGCGTTTCATATATCCAAACGCATTTATCGGAAGCCAGCTGGCATCATGTACCCACTAAGTTGAATCCTGCAGACTTGTGCTCAAGAGGAGCCAGTGCTCAACAGTTATCAGAGGACTCCTTTGGTGGCATGGGCCTGCTTTTCTCCGTGAGCACACCGCAAATCCCGTTCAGGTCTTTGAAACCGCGGAAGAAAGTCGGAAGGTAGCGTTAACCGCTCAATTCGACACAACTGAGTGTTGGTTTTTTGATCAGTTTTCGTCTTGGTCTAAACTGGTCCGAGTTATGGCTTATGTTCTTCGATTTGTCCAGCGGACCAGGAAAAGCGGCCAATGGGAGGACTTCCTCCTGTCTGCATCGGAAATTCGTAGTTCGATTGAAGCCTTGATAAAGGTTGTTCAACGAACACACTTCGCGAGCGAAATCTCAGCCTTGAATCATGGGTTACGTTTACCGTCGCGGTCAAAGCTTCTTTCCTTACATCCGGTCATTGATTCACAAGGAATTTTAAGAATAGGGGGGCGGCTTCGGAATGCCGAAATTTCTGAACACATGAAACACCCCATTATTCTTCCGGATTGCCACTTAACGGCCATACTCATTAGGCAAACGCACCTAGATACACTTCACGGGGGGCTCCAACTAACTTTGTCCACGTTGCGACAAAAGTTTTGGGTCGTGAATGCGCGAAATCTAGTAAAATCATGCGTTCACAAATGCGTCACGTGTGTTCGCGAACGCGCTAAACTCGGTAACCAGCTTATGGGATCACTCCCTGCCGCTAGGGTTTCGCGAAGCTTCACTTTTGAACACACCGGAGTAGACTATGCTGGGCCTTTCTTGGTTAAATTGCATCACGGTCGTAACGCAAAATCCATGAAATGTTACGTGGCAGTGTTCGTATGTCTATCTACCCGTGCTGTTCACTTGGAACTCGTTTCTCGATTGGATACCGAGGCCTTCCTCGCTGCGCTGTCTCGATTCATTTCTCGTCGTGGAAAACCCGCCGTTATGTACTCAGACAACGGCCTTAATTTTCAAGGAGCGGACGCGGAACTAAAACGCGCCTACCGATGTGCCTTAGAAGCCGCCCGCGCTCAACCCACCGAGTCCATCCGTGAAATCGAGTGGAAATTCATTCCGGTCGCTACTCCCCACTGGGGCGGTCTTTGGGAAAGTGCTGTAAAAAGTATGAAACACCACCTGAAGCGCTCCCTCGGAGTTTTCGTGCCTAATTTCGAGGAAATGACCACACTACTGACTAAGATTGAGGCCTGCCTAAATTCACGACCTATATCGCGGTTACATGATGATCCAGAGTCTTTGGACGTACTCACTCCGGGGCATTTCTTGTCAGGACGGGCGTTAAATTCCCCCCCTGAACTTTCCACCTTGGATTTACGCGAATCATCATTAAACCGTTGGCAAACCGTGAATCGAATCACCGAGACATTTTGGAAGAAGTGGTCTTCCGAATACTTACATACTCTGCAGCATAGGCCGAAATGGCAAAATTCTAACTCGGAATTTGGTGAAGGAGATCTAGTTCTTGTCAAAGTACCTAACAATCCCCCGCGCATGTGGACCTTGGGGCGGATTCTCAAACTAGTTCCTGGAGTAGACGGGGTAGCTCGCGTAGCGATAGTTAAAACCGCGAGAAAAGAGATTCAACGGAGTCTCTCGCAACTCTGTAAACTCCCTTCTTAAACCTCGCTTTGGGTCGTATCAGGGTCTATCTTTACCCTGCTTTCCGGCATCCTGGGACTCTTCAGGTTACCACCTCCCCTCTCGGGCGTCCTGGGACTCTTCAGGTCGTCCTGTTTCCTGTTCCAAACCTTCGGAACACCTATGATTTCCGCCATGTCTTTTATTCCAAAAATTCCAAAAGTACTTACTGAGTCTTCGTACTCATCATCTACCGTTTTGGTGCAGCAATCTGATCATGGCGGACAATCCGTGGGCCCACCTCATGGGCGTAGGCTACGAGTGGGAGGAGGAGGAAGACGTTCTAGAGCTTCACGCTCCTCAAGTGGAGCTAGATTTCCTTATGGGGCTTGTCCCCCATAACAATATTTTGGTGGAGAAGAAGGAGGAAGCGGCCCCAGGCCACCACCACCACCATCCAAACCGCGGGTCAGACGGCAGAGGCCCGTTATGGCCTCACAGAAGCGCATTGCCTTAGTGAACTGGGCTGGGAAAACCCTGGATGATCCCAGTGCCGGGGAGCTTGAGCGCAATGCGCAAAAAATCACAGTACGCGCATTCGGGCAAACCATAGAGGTGCCCCTTTATACGGCCCTTAAGTTACGCCGCTGGAAGGCCTGGGCCCCACAGGGCAAGATCACCCTACGGTGGTCCCCCGCTTTGGAGCTTCACTCCGCAAAGCTTCAAATGAAGCCCAAAAATAGTCGTCTCGTCCCTATCTGTTTTGTATATTTTATTTTTATTTTATTTTTGTAAATAAAATCGTTAAACTCAGTTAATTTTATTCTTCCTTCTTGACGCCATCGCGTCAACGGGGGGAGTTTGTTCGAGATCGGGAGGAGCAAAAATGCTGAGAAGTAGATTCCACATTTTCTGCGATATCTCCCTATCCCTATTGCGTTCACAGGGGACGGCTATACTAACAGCGTATAGCCGCTACCTCTATCTCACTCTATCTCTCACCGCGGCGCGCTTGCGCGTCTACTGGCCCTGGCGCGTCGCGGCCGCGGCACAGCTTGCGCGCCTGGCCACTAGGTGGCCAGCGCCACGAGCAGCTCTCTCGCTGGCAAGTTTCGTGCCACGGAACTATATAGATGGGTCCTTGATAAGGACTCATCGCACCCCAAACTCGCTCGACAGCCTGCGTAGCAGCAGCAACAGCAGCAGTTTCCGAAGCCTTCATCGACACTTTTTGACGCCTCATCGGCAGCGCCTCCACGGCCAACTAAGAGCGCCTCCACTGGCGAACTCATTGGGAGCATACTTTGGTAAGTATCACCCACTACCCACTGCCTACCAAGAGGGGACTTCCCCTCTGCGGCATTTCCTCTTTTCTAAAGGGAGATTTCTCCGGGGACTTCCCGGGAGGAATTAAACCCTCTCCTTCCCCTCCACACTGCCTCCGAGGACTACCTCGGACCCAGTGTTCCGACCCTCACATCCAGGGCTCTCGATAGAGTCGGGTAACGGGAGGGGTAGAATTCACCCTAGGGGTTGGGGTGGCTCGGAGCCACTATAGCTTGTGGAGCGGTAGGCTGCAGGGTAAGGGGACTTCCCCTTCCCTAACACCTCTTCTCCACCTTTGCCTTTCTCCTCGGCTGGAGATTTTGCTGGGGAACAACCCAGGGAAATTGTCCAGTCCCGAGGAGGCTTAAGTCCGCGTACCTCCTGGGGAATTTTGAGTCTTGGGGTTCTAAGGAATCTTCTGCGAAAAGAAATTCCCTAGAATTTAACGGCAGCACATTCCCTAGGCCTTCGCCATTGTAAATATCGCGGTTTTTCTTGTACATAAAAATACTTTGTAAACGTTTGTATATTTTTTATATATTTGAATAAAAAACACTTTTTATATATTTGAATAAAAAACACTTTTACCTATTACCTCGGCCTTGAATATTTTATTCTAGAATAAGACCTTACTTTCTGACCACAGGTTCGGAGCCAACTTGGGGCCCTGTTTCGCACACTAATCATTTTTATAGAGAGATAAAAAAAATTAAAAATGAATTTTACAAAAGTTAATACTTTGGGAAACGTAACTTCTAAAAACATTGTTAAACTAGATAGTTTAAAGGAGGACGAAGATTATGAAATTTTAGAAGTAGAAAAAATTAAAACAAAATATGGTATTAAAATAATTGTAAAATTGACAACTGATGAATAACTATTCTTACCTGCAAGAATGGCAGAACTGGCAGATGACCCGCAGGAATTGAAGCAGTTACAAAACGCTGCGTTTGCAAAGAATTTAATAATGATCTATAAAGGTGGTAAATACCACAACGTAGGATTTAAGAATAAAATTTAAAAATTGCTTGTTTGTTTAAAAGAATTATAATGTACTGAAGAAATAGAAAAAAAATTAATTGTTGCTTATATTTATTAATATGTAATATTTATTTATTCCCCACGTCGAATCTACAATATCGTAATGTAGAATTTAGGAATAAAACATTAAAAAATTAAAAACATTAAAAAAAAGTTTTTTAACTTTTTTTTTAATTTAAATTTCTAACAATATTCGTAAGAGGACTATACTGTACAATTTTATCTTGTATGATTAAACAATAAGCTGTAGTATTATCTGGAATGGTTTCCATACATTCGATCTCGAGTTTGACATCGACCGTGCCGGTTTTTATGGATTCGTTCTGATGCAAGCAGTCGATGACGAAGAGCGGTCCGTACGTCAAAAAGTCCGAATAGTCGAGCATGGGTCTCGCTAATTTCTCAACAGCGTAATAGGAGGTGAAAAACTTTACATATATGTCAGTGTGCGAGACAGTGCCCAAGTAGGTTCGAGCCCTGTGGTCAGAAGGGAAGGTTATATCTGAGAATAAAGTTCGAAGACAAATGTAAGGAGGTAAAAGTGTCTTTATTAAATAAATAAATGTACAAATATATTTACAAAGAGCCGCTAGACTAAATGATAGACTTCCTAGGGAATTTGTTGTCGTCAAATTCTAGGGAATTTCGGTAATCGAAGATTCCCAAGAACCCCAAAGACTAGAATTCCCCAGGAAGGAATGCGGACTTATCAACTCCCGGACTGGACAATTTTCCCTAGGGTATTCCCTAGTAAAATCCCCAGCCACGGGAGGAAGCGAAGTAGGAGAGGTGGATTTAGGGAAGGGGAAGTCCCCTTACCCCTCAGCCCCCTCTCCCAGAGCTATGGTGGCTCCGAGCCACCCCAACCCCTAGGGTGAATCTACCCCTCCCACTACCCGACTCGTCGAGAGCCCTGGATTTGAGGGTCGGAACACTGGGTCCGAGGTAGTCCTCGGAGGCAGTGTGGAGGGGAAGGAGAGGGTTGGACTTCTCCCGGGCAGTCCCCGGAGAAATTTCCCTTAGGAGGGAGGAAATGCCGCAGAGGGGTAGTCCCCTCTTGGTTGGCAGTGGGTGGTGGGTGATACTTACCAAAGTATGTACCCGTAGAGTTCGCCGGTGGAGTCGCTCTTTTGAAGGCCGTGGAGGCGCTGCCGTTGAGGCGTCAAAAATAAAGCCTAGAAGGCGTCAAAACCTGCTGCTGTTGCTGCTGCTACGCTGCTGTCGACCAAGTGTTGGGGTGCGATGGGTCCTTATCAAGGACCCATCTATATAATTACGCGACACTAATCTTGCCAGCGAGAGAGCTGCCGCGGGCGCTGGCCACCTAGTGGCCAAGCGCGCAAGTAGTGTCGCTTCGCGGCCGCGACGCGCCAGGGCCAGAAGACGCGCAAGCGCGCCGCGGAGAGAGAGACAGATAGAGCGGCTAGACGCTGTCGGTCTAGCCGTCTATTGGGAGCGCAATAGAGATGGGAGATATAACAGAGAAATGCGGAATCTACTTCGCAACATTTTCTGCTCCTCCCAATCTCGAACAGTCATAGAGGACGGAAAAGCGGAATTTCGTGAAATCAGTCTCGAGACGATCGTACGGATAAGATTCAGAATTCAGATAGAGTTTGACATCGAGGACTTTGCAATGACTGAATTTGAGCACATCCTCGTGCTGATTACTCTTTTTGTTTGTTCTGAACGCTAGAATGACCTATCGCGGCTTCTCCAACTGCGTGGACGCTTTCACAGACCACGTGTGCCGCTGCGACTTGGGCAGAAGCGGATACTCGTAAAGTTCCCAGGCGCGAAAAGCGAGTGACAGACTCTTGTCCTGCTTGACGATACTCGGAAATTGGAGTTTTATAATTTCATTCAGGGTAACATGGGGTATTCTCCATTGCACTCGTAGCAGCTTGATCGACGAATTGGTGATTTTGACTGATGAGTAAATGGCATTTGTATAGTCGCGCGCGCGAATGAGAACGAGCTCGTGACGTGCGTTAACGACGACTCGCCGATATTCCTCGCAGAATCCCAGCAGCATTTTCAAGGGCACGCAAAAGCTGAAATTCTTAACAGCCTCCTTGAGCCGGTGTTTGGCCGTTGCGACGAACCATCCGGAATGACGTAGACTGACGCTCTCCTCGGTGCTCATGGAAACGAGATTCTTCAGAGTGCTGGTAATACAGACGTTTCTGCATCGGTCAATCTCGATACCGTTCAATTCATAACGAATCTCGTCGAAGAGAAAAGCCGCGGAATTGCAGTCGAGCGTAACTATATCCTCGTTGTTGGCGCTCGCGTCACGCTTGCCCTCCAACAACTGACCCTCGACGTAGAGATAACTCTCGCACGGCAGGAGTATCAAATCTTGCTGCTGTATGGGAATGTGAATTCCGTCGCTGTTCGCCAACGAGTCGTTCGCATTTGGATTGTAGGCATGCATCTCCATTTTGGTGATGCGATTGTCGTAGGTCAGCGGTGGGGTGACGTTCAAGGGATCTGCCATTGTTCCACTACGTTCTTCCACCCAATCTTTTCACGGTAAATCCCAATGATTGTAAAAATTCTATATTTCTTCTCGTTAGCAAGAAGCTCCTCTTGTCGCGATTCCTGCTTTCACTCTGAACCGGTGTATTCGACTCCACGTATACCGAACGACTAGCAAACATTTCATCCAGTTTCACCGCTTTATAATCCTCGTTACTTTTGTAAATTAACATTTCTTATTGTGTAATTATACGGTAATTTCTTTACGTTGTAATGTTATTCCCGTCAGTGTGAGGGGCCACTCACACTACGGGTTTTCCCATTACCTTCGCCCGTCCTTATTTATCGGTATCAGAGCGCCTGTTGGTCAGATGGGTGGCCAACAACCCTGCGTTATCATTTGAGTCTTTCGACTCCATTTTCTATGCATCTTATGCGGCCCTGCGGCCATGCATTTGGACGGTAGCGGCAGCCAGGGTCGCTCAGTATGCTAGGTCGTGGAGAGAGGGGAGGGTTCGTTACGGAAGTCCGAGCCTCGCAGACTTATCTGCTGAGGGGCATACATTTATCCCTCACCACCCACACCCAGGTGGTGGTGAGGAGTGCAGGAACATGCGGTATCATTTGCCAAGCATAGAGCCTGCCAGGAGCGGACCACCACGGAGGCAAGGTTCGCGGCCCGTCCAGCCATAGCGCAAGCCTATGGAATGACGGAGGGCTCCGGGATACATTCCAACGGGCTAACTACGCCCCTGTACAACCCACTATGCACTGGCCGGTATCCAGTCATTACGTACGTGCAGGCTGGCCTATAGCACACGGCTCACGTACGCGAACAGTCCCATGGCTGTCTGAGTGCTGCGTCACGCGCTCACCAGCACGCACGGACACCTCAGCACAGTCCCATGGTCGCGTTCCGACTGCCTGCTATGGCAGTCTGCGCACGACATTCGCGCAGCCTGCTTGAAGCGCGTAACCAGCGTTCAAGCCAGACTCGATGTTCTATCTCCCCTCCTCGTGGGGACTTATAGACACGGTCATTCTTTTTAGGACTCCCCGAGGCCGCTTCTCCTTATTTCAGGTTGCCTGGGTTGTTTGGCATAGCCCTGCCTTACTTCTCAGGGTAACCTGGACGTCGTTTACTGGAGCGCCGGTCTTTTTATCCTGGCCTCTGCCTGTCAACGGTGTCTATCCTTGACGTTAGCAATAATCCACTCGTGAGCCTATCTCACGAGCCGGTAACGTAGGGATTAATAAGATCCACTGTTCGGTAGCTACTATACTTTTTATTCGGTATCTCGTTTACGTAACGGGGAACTTCGTTACAACGTCCAAAATCTACAAGACGATCGTCCTGATCGAGGATACGTAACGTGAGACGGTCGATTACTCTTATGATGACCGGTAGATAAATGACGGTTTTCGGTGCCTCCGAGATTATATAGCCCGGTGGTACGCTAGGAAAGAACTCGTGATTAATGTGTCGGGGTCTACCGTTGGTGTACGCACCACCTGCAATGTTGCATCGATGCGTAGTATATTTGTTTTCACAATGTTCACGGTTTCGTCGGATTTAGCCTGGGCGTTCGGTTCGATCACGCGATTCGACGAGAAGCCCAGTAGTGAGCCAATGTTATTCGGTTTTCCAAAGTCAATCGAATATTTACACAATATTTCACTTTTCAGTGTATTATTGTTCGCTCGTAGAAGAATAACGTTGTCAATGTCGTCTTTAATATCGTGTCTCACAGAAATTTGAGACTGAAAAAACTCATTTATTGCACTCAATTCGTAACAGCCTCTGGGTAGCGTCAGTACCTTATCGTTATCGTAGTAAAACTTATTATTCGTCTCGTCCACATTGGTTATCGAGTTGAACGTTTGCATGTCCACGAGACCGATCTCTTAGCGATCATCTTGCAGATTGATGGGGGGAAAGAAATCTAAATTTAACACAGATTTACGATACGATAATGTCACGGTGAAAGACATTTTGTTTTCAAAGTATCTGTTCTCGCAGGAATTTCACGCACAACTCACCGCAATTACTTTTATCGTACGATTGATATTGATCATGATTGTAGTAAATTGTAACGTTAGGACCTAAGTAACGTACACATTCTTACGGCGGTTTTAAATTTCCAAAGGAATCAAAATATACGACGATGTCGTTACGCTTCACGTAGGCTACAAAGTGGGTACCAGGGCCGCATTGATCATCGAGATTCACGATCGCGCACTCGTTCCACCGCGGCCCGTCGAGAGGCAGAGATGTGCACATAAAGACTCCACGGAAATATGGTATGCGTCGGCAGATGCGTGCCAATTGTATGTTACTAGTAGCACCAGAATCTGGGAGAGCTTGTACATTGCGACGAAATTTCCCCTCATTCATTTTCTTCCCGCTCCTCTTCTCCAACCGTTTTTTTTATACCTCTACGATTCCCCTCTCCAACGATTCGCTTGTACGGTTTCAGATAAAGACCTCGACCTTTCTCGCGCTTTGCCGACGCTTCCATCGCGCGATTGTGACGTTGCATTTCCTGCAACCGTTCTCTCTCAGCTTTGGCCCGGTTTACAGCCCTCGCTATACCCGATGCTCCACCTGCCAGTGCTCCGACTGCACATAGCAGTGGGAGTATAGGTATTATACAGCCCTGTCTCCTCAGCACTAGAATTCTTCTCTTCCTCGTAGTATTACCAAATTTTTTCTTGTTGTTCTTATTTTTAGCCGCTACTGCTTTCTTCATCCCTACAATATTATTATGTAATCCCAAGCCAAGTATACGCTTAGCATTCATCGATGCCCATACGGCTGTGGCGACCGCGCGTTCACCCAAGGTCGCGTCTCTTGCGGTAATACGTTCACGCGCTCTGCGCTCTCCTCGCTAGCACTTTATCGGCCTGATGACGTTCCGGTAGATCCTCGTTGTGCCAATATGCTAAGTCGTCATCGAGGCAGGCCTCGTCCAGCGGATTTATACCACGATCGCCGCGCTCCAATCTTTCGCGGAGTCGAGTGCCGGGCCCACAATAATTGTAACCCGGCACGTGCAGCTCAAATGGCAATTTTTTAAAGACTTTATTGAAGAACGATCCAGACATATAGAGCAACTGTTTTATTTTCTCTCTCTCTCTCTTCTTGCTGACAACCGTAACATTCTTTTTTCCGTCTCGGTGGTCCGTCGTGGTGAGTAGTATTAGGTAGATTGTAGTGTTGCAAGCAATATTGATATTGCTGCACATCCGAGTCCGCGCGAATGTGCTAAGGTATTCTTTCCCACACACTCGCGATACTATTTAGAAAGTACTCAAGCAATACGATCTTCGGTATGTGTTCGAGCTGATGATTCGTGAAATTCTGCAGTGAATCGACGACGACTAGCATGAACGCCATCATAATGGCTACTGACTGGATATTTCCATAATTCGCGAAATATAAATGGACGATACATCTGTACCCGAAATTTAATAGCGAGGATGCATTTCGTGAAGTATGTGCCGACTATTCGCTTGTAAAATTTTGATAGTCATGCTCATAATGCTAATACGCAAATAAAAACATCACGGATCGCTTTTACCATCTACAATACACTGCATAGTTTGCAGTCCGTCGAATTGCGGTAAAACAAACGTGCTGCTGAGCCTCATAAAAAGTCCGCATGGTTTGAGATTCGAAAACCTGTGCATCTACTCGAAATCGCTACAGCAACCGAAGTATCGATATCTGGAACAACTTCTGCAAGTCACGGAGGAAATTGCATACTTTCAATTTTCAAACAATTGCGAGGTTGTGAATATCGCGGATGCAAAGTTGAATTCCAGTTTCATATTCGACGAGGTGGCCAACGACAAGCAGGACAATATAAGGGACTACTTTTGCATGGGTAGACATTCCAACATCGATTGCTTCTATCTCTGTCAGACTTCTGCGAAAATCCCAAAGCATCTGATACGAGATAATGCAAACTTGCTAATAATATTTAAGCAAGATGGAACTAATCTGAAGCATATTTTCAACGATCACGTCAACAGTGATATGTCGTATGAGAAATTTCTCACATTGTGTTCGACCTGTTGAAGTTGCGATTACGGTTTCTTAGTAATAGACAAAGACAGCTCTCTGAAGAACGGTCGATATCGCAAAGGTTTCAACGAGTACGCCACGATCGAGTGAACGGCCTTGAGTGTCAGTTTTGATCGACGAACAGGTCGGTCGGATCTGTTAAGAAACCGCGTCAGTTTGATCGGTTGATAATCGAGTGCCAGTTTGAAAAGGTCGGTTGGATCTGTTAAAAACCGTGTCAGTTAGATTGGTTTATAACTGTTTTTAAACAAAACCCCCCTCCAAAACAGCATCGCGATGGATGAAAAATCGCTTCTGAAGAGGATCACCAAGACGAGCGAGGTCATTCGCGACAAGCATCGTGCCTTGAAATCGGAGAAGGTGATAATGGAGTGCAGTTTGAACGAGACATTCAAGCCAATAGTCCATCCATTGAAGATACTCGTTTCGCAAACGGAGGATAGTGATAACATAAATATTAATTTGTTTGTCAAATACAACGATAAATTGAGGAGGGGAGCCTACTTCACATCGACACTGCATCGAGTTGCTAAAAGAGCGAAGAATCTTAATAGCAGTGATGAAACTATTACGAATCCATTGGATTTCATGACCGACGACGAGTCTTCTATAACCGATCAATCGTCGCCCGATTCAAAAAAAAGTTTGCTAGAAAAATTTAATATTGATCAAAACAAGGAACCAGGCTTGTTACAATTTGCCTTTCAACGTAATCAATTACATTCGATCCCTGCCAAGTATATTACATTACTTCTGACCGATAGGGAAAACTTGATTGATCGTGCTTCTGGACCTCTTTATAAAAATGTTCAACTGACGCTTGGTAGATGTAAATTTGAAATAAGTCATGAAGGAGATATTATTCTCGATAAGACGTCATACACCGGTACAATAGGTACTTATGTACTAGTTTTCATGAGAGAAACCAATCGAGCTATTTTAAAACCCGAAGATTTGGAACAATACAAGAGTATTCTCAATCAAACTAAGGCGCATAAACTGTTAAACGATAGTCTAAAAGAAACATAGGGTAATAAAGGTGTAAATTATACAGAAATTATGAAACCATTGCTATTGGGAAAACCAATGTTACCGCCTGATCGGTTACCATCAACATCAGGCGCAAGAAAATCGTCAACGTCTGACGCGTCAACATCAGGTGCAAGTAAAACGTCAGGTGCAAGTAAACCGTCAACGTCAGACGCTAGTAAAGCGTCAACATCATCATAAAAAAAGAGGGGTAAAGGTCTTGTGCGTGTCATCGAGGGACCAATCAACTACGTACATTGGAACGATCCTAATGAATTGATCGAACGTTTGAGACTTTTGATCGCATCGGTGGCTGCCGTTAATACGAGTCATCACAACGAGATACAGTCGATAATCGAGGAGTTGCGCGACGAGGATCTTATCGTATAAAGAAAGTTGCACGTTATATTTTTACCTCAGTGTAATATCAACGTCTTTCGGTAGCACGAGGTAAAAAAAAAATAAATGTCTGATTCCTGCTGTTGTGAAATTTGCATTTCTTTATTATACATCGTAGACTGTATATTCTCGGCATTACGAGCCATCAAAAAGAGGAATAATAACGAGGAACAAGAGATTGATTTTTGAAAAAAAAGTGACAGTAGTGCCTTTATTTTTTAATGTCGATAAATAAATTTGAATTTGGACTCGATGGTGAGAGTAGGAAACACTTTCACGAACCAAATTTAGAATATTTACTGCTTTAATTTAAACAATATTTGACAATGACATTGAATAAATATAATGAACAATTTGAGAAAAAGATTAACCAAATTTTGCAAACAATTTGTAAAAAATTGGATGATAAAGTGAGTAAGCAAGATCTGATATTTGAATACCTTAGCAATAATAATAAATTCTAAGAATCTGTCCATTATTGAAAAAAAATGAGCAAAGAAAAGATGCAGTTGGTGGAGGAGCTCCATGCACCGGCGAGGATAAATTTTCCACGCAGAAGAGTAATCGTGTGCAGCTTCGACAATCTCTGGCAGGCCGATCTTGTTGATATGCGCAATTACGTCGATGCGAGTCACGAGTACATTCTCACTGTAATTGATACCCTCTCGATATACGCTTGGTCGGTGGCATTAAAGACCAAGAGCGGCAGAGAAGTGACGACGACAATGACGGGAATCCTAAAGACCGGCAGATGTCCGAAAAATTTACAGACCGATAACGGCAAGGAGTTTTATAACAGTGACTTTCAGGCGTTGATGAAGAAACGCGGAATAAATCATTACTCGACTTACAGCGTGATGAAAGCATCGATAGTCGAGCGCTGAAATCGTACGTTGAAGACGGAAATGTGGAAACGATTTACGCTGAACGGCAATTACAAGTGGCGCGCTATGCTGCAAGAGTTGGTGGATGCGTACAATGCGCGAAGGCACCGTACCACGGGAATGCGTCCCGTGGATGTGAAACCCGAGCATACAGATAAGCTACTCAAGCCAGTATACAGCAACATCAAAGTCGCAGGTCGTGCCAAGTTCAAAGTCGGCGATTTCGTACGAATTAGTAAATACAAGCAGATGTTCGCCAAAGGCTACACGCCAAATTGGACGACCGAAATATTCGAGGTGGCGAAAGTGCAGAGGACCAATTCCGTTACGTATCTCCTCAAGGATTCCAGGGGTACGGAACTGTTGGTTGGATTTTACGAATACGAGCTTTCGAAAACTATCAATCCCGATGTGTATCTGGTGGAGAGAGTATTGCGGAGAAAGGGCGATAAAGTGTTTGTTAAGTCGCTGGGATTCGACAGGACGCACAATTCCTGGATAAATAAGAACAATGTTTTATAAGAACTTTTATTAAGATGTATAATTAAAAAAATATATGTATTCTTAAAATAAATAAATAAATAAATTATTCTTTTAGACTATAATGTCCCCAGGGTAGAGTCGCTACGGTGCCGGGTGTAAAGAAACGCTTATCGTCGTACGGACTGAGGGCGACCTTTCTCTGACTGATCGAGAAAACTTGGTGCAGCTTTGATCGAATTAAATTTTGATTGCGATATTGTACTTTGACATTATCCAAACAATCCTTGTAGTCGTCAAATGTTATATTTCTATCGATAACGTAACCTTTGACACCCTTGGATTTTTTAACAATTCTCGTGCAGTCCTCCACCTTGAAAGTATACACTTTTGCACTCAGTCCTACGAACTCGGTCATGATACGACAATTGTTCTCATCCTTCATCAGTCCAGGTATCTTTTTGTTGACGCATGACAAGTCATACTGATTATCGTCAGGATAATCGCTGGCGTCGAATCGCGCGAGATCGCGTTTCATGTACGAGTAAACGTCGTCGCACTCGACACTGTATATCAGACTGTCCGTGTCGGTATACATCGCTCTACATTCACTGCCGAATGTAGGAAGCATATAGTCATAGTGAAATTCATACAACAAATTTTTGAAATATCTAAAATATTCATTCCCACGTAAATGGGTTTGTCAAATTTCGCGGACAATTTCGATAATTGAATCGCGACCAAATTCTCATTGAAAATGGAGAGACTATGAAAATTCGGTTTGTAAATCAGGGTTTCCGCCCCGTATCTTCCCTCCCACTTGGCTGCGAGCCTCACGTTCTCCATTGTTTTACCGAAAACCGCGTTGTTCATCAACTTGAAGAGATTCTTCTCAAATTCGTTAGTGGACGCGGTGCGCAAACACGTATTCAGCTCGATGTAATCGCGTAGCCAGGTGGACTGCTGAAACTTTAAACCGCGATGTATACGCTTCAGTACGAGTCCGTTACGCATGCATTGTTGCAGAGCGCGATAATGTATTACGTAACGCGTCTTATCGTTTAAAGTGGCCAGCAGCTTCTCCTGCCTCGCGCCTGGCGGTTTCTCGCGCACCATACAGAACGGTAGATCCGCGTGTTTGTCGTGAAGCTCGCGCGGATACTCCAAATCGACCTCCAAAATATAACCCTCGGGATGATCCGAGGGTATAGCGGAGACATCGAGACTGGCAGCGTCCTCGATCCATCGGAATCCGTGGGTGGGCAGCGGCTGACACATTGCCCACCCATACAGATTGTTTACGTCGTAATACATGAGATACTTCGACGGTTCCGCCGGATCTTAGTCCCGCATATACCGATTGTTGGCCCTCTCGTAGCGATGGGAGCACTGACTCAAACCACCGCGTATACCGCGCTCTACGAACAGCAACATATCCACGTCCGTGAAAAGCTCCAGCCTCATTCTCGTATGCTTCAACATCGCGTCCCATGTGAAGCCTGGAAGCGTATAATAATGGACTGGATCCAACTCATAATTTAGCATGCAACTATCGCGAAAACTTTCGAAAACGTCGGTCAACAATAGGACATCGGTCTTAAAGTACAGATCATTGTACTCCCCAATTGTGCGCATCTTGAATTTGGTCCATACCTCTACGGCATGATCGTATGTTTCCTCGCTGATATCGCTGTCGGTCAGTCTGTTGCGAAACGACTGGCGCGGTGGTAAAGCCGTCTCTTCCAATCGAGCCGCACTATCTATATAGTCGTAAGGAAAAATACCTTTCCTCGTAAGCAAGTTGAACTGCTCGACGCTCAAGTCCGAAAATTGTGACCTCAAATTTGTCAGCTGAGATTCCGCCAAGTACGAGCTCAATTTGTCCAAACTGGAGGCCATAAATTTGAACGAATCGATAAATCTCAGCCGTATATTATAATTTCGCAAATATTTGGTGAATGAAATGTATTTTTCCTTATGTACAGGCAGCAGATATACCTATCCCTCGTACAAATTAGCGATCGTCTCGAGAATAAAATGTGAATCATAGACGGAAAAATTGTGGAATATCACTGGAATGACATGCGAATCTTAAAAATTTAAATTACAATTATTGTGAGCCGGTCCTCTGTATCTGCCGGTCAGATGATCGTGATCGCGAATTCGAAGTTGATTCGGAAGAAACGGCTTTTTGCATATATGACAATTGGGGTCATTATAGTGACGCGATCATTCGGTAAGACTAAGATTACTCATGGGTATGATAGTGCCCAGTTTCTCGCTCGCGATACGCGCAATGACCTCGAGCTCGCGTACGAACCATTCAATGCAGTCGACACCCCGATGAGCATCGTATCTCGAGAGTGACGCATCGCGAGCACTTTTTATATAATAGGCTACACTTATAGGTTCATGCTTCTGATAAATATCACTACTACTACTGTTCGATTGTTCAACTTTTGATAAAATGCACTCGAGATCCGCGTATACGACGAATGGCACTCTTTCCCCATTTTTGATGTTCTTGAAGGAAACCCAGCGATCCTCGGACTCTCTCGGTAGCATCAAGCGGAGATTATCGTTGAGCTGCGCGCAATCCTGCTCATGCGACTCCAGCCTCTCCACTGTGCGAAAGTAGTAGAGACATCTACAAAAAAAAATATATAAAACATATGCAGTTATATTTGTATCATTATTAATACATACCGATCGCATATATAATGCGCATTTTTTTTCTTGGTGAATTGACTTCGTACCAATCTCGAGAGATTCCTTATGCACATAAAATGTGCAGCTCCCTGTTCATCGTTAACGAGAAGAAGATTAGCATGCCTCGATCTCTTCTTCTTCGTCACCTAAAGAGGTACGATTTTTGCGTCGATATCTTGCTCTTCATTCTCCAAGGTAAAGATGTTAACCGACATGTCATTATCCGTCTCGAATTTCGGGATCTGTTTTAGCGTAGTCGGAAAGGTTATGCTACCTACGTCTAAAACCGTCCGAAAATTTGGATAAGAGGACGTATGATTTGGATGAGCCGTAGGTTTTGCCGGATAGAGTGCCGCCGTCACGGACCACGCGAAACATGCATTATCACTGGTTTCCAAATTTATCAGAGATTTCCTACTTACGATAGCAGGTAGCAGAGTAATTCTACAACCCGCGTGCAACGGGTTAAAACGATTAATGTTAATTAGTAAATAATGGATTTTTTGTAAAGCCCATCCACTATCACTCTCTTGAAATTCGCTTAATGTTTTCATAATAACGTCTAAAATATTTTTCCTATACCAATCACTAAAATTATCAGTTTTATACAATGTTGCGTTGGTCGTACTAATGTTTTTTTCATCACTATTGTCCTTGGAGATGAATTGTCCGTTAAATACACAATTAACCTTAACACTATTTGAAATAAAAAAATACCTTATCTATACGCACACGCACTAATACTTCCGCGTCTACTAAAAAATCCTTCGGCTCTATATAATTACTGTTAACTACCATACCGCTGCATATTCGACTTCGAAACGCCGAATCAAGCTCCTCCCAGGTAAGTCCTTGAACGTCGTTGCTACAACCAGCGCCTGATTTAATATGATTCAGTTCTTTCTGCGCTCGTAGCAATAGACACTTTATACACGCGATTTCGGCGAAATTCTTTTGACGCGTTCCAACGGGCAAAGATCGATCCAAGTTGCTCAATCGTCGAATATGCTCGCGACATTCCAGTACCCATGCATCGTATTCGTTCGCGCTATTGATTGTAAAAAACTTTCTTCGCAATTCAGTAGACATTTTTGTTTCTAAAAAAATTTAAGATTCTGTTATACGGTAGGCAACAATAAATTAATAATTGTGAATGTGTCTTTCGCAAAGAGTAACGCTCATATAGCGAACAGAAAATGGAAGTAGGGGGGTATCTACACATCCCATTGTTTCGTCCGAGATGCATACTGACATTGATATACATTGTTATCAATTTTTATCTTTTCAGAAGTCATTTATTTGTTTGATTATATACAGATTTCATATAGTAGACATTTTGCAGTGAACATATACCACAATGATTCATACACTTGGGTAACGGTGGTTCGAAATTTTTACTCCATCTAAGACTAAATTTACCCCACTCACACTCCTTCACATTGTATATATTTTCTAAGTTGCAAATTTTTTTTCAACCACTCATATTTCTCCCGTCCTTTCACGAAATCCAACCTTCCTCGTATGACGTTACATACTTTCTTATTACATCTTTATACTTGTAATATGGTGAATGACCGTCGGTCCAATTGAATCCATGTCGATTAAAATAAAGCCAACTTTAAAAAGAAAAAAACATTATATTTTTTATCGTTTAAAAAAAAAAATACTTACTCATTCTGTTCTCTCTCGAGATCGCTCAACCAAGCTTCTTGAAATGGTGGTGAAAATACATTGTGATACACTTCATTATCACGCAACACCGCAAATTCTTTAACTATAAAACTTTTGTCGGTCATTACAAAACCTTGAAAATCAACGAATGTCGGTGTCATTGTCGTCAGTCGCTCGATGCAATACTGAGCCATCTTTTTTTTTATCGCATTTAGGAAATTTCTTTTCCCCCTCCATCACGGGGACAGATATGCTAAACGTATAAAAATTCAATGTTTTTTTCCCCATTGTGATTGTTACCTATAGTTTAATCACAGTATACTACAATAGGAAAAAAAATATCTTACGGAGATTATGCAGAGGGTATATCTTTCTTTGATTAGGAAAGAATGGACTCCTTATCAAATGTAACTTTATATTTTAAAGAAACGATAAAAATTCTTCCTCTCTAAGGGGATTGCTTCGGAGCTTCATTTCAGTTTTTTTTCTTCGTCGAGAATAGCGCTAGCGCAACAATGCATAGAATAACTCACATAATGGATATAGAAGGTTTCTTAGTGTATAAAAAAGAACTTAAATATAAAGATATAGCTATAATTGTTTTAAAAAGTAACCAAATTTCTTACGCATCTTTTCGTTTGCGTGACACTATTAACAACCTTAGTGAGAAAGACAAAAAAACTGTGTGGTATTTGCTCAATACGGTGCATGGTATAAAATACAGTGATACGGAATTCGAGAAATACGAGCAGGAGAATGTTGAAAATTTTATTAGGGACTGCTTAACCTGCGAGAATCCCGTAGTAGCCTACAAGGGAGGGAATATTGAAAAAAATATATTGAATAGGATGAATGTGGAAAATATCAATTTAGAAGTGTATGGTTGTCCTAAGTTTAAGGATTTAATTAAATTATATGATTTTGAAAAAACACCGTGTAATTTACACGTTCGAGAGACGAACTTGGACAATGAACGTATCCACTGTCCGTACGAGGAGGTATCAGTTTTTGCCAAGTGGATAAAAGCAAATATGTGATTCTTTAAAACTCATAGGGGGAAAAACTATTTAGAGAAATAAAGAGGAGAACCCAAGTCCTCAAATCTTCATTCAAACTTATACCGTCGTCGGTACTGCACACAGGACAAAAATGAGCTGCGAAAAGTGTAAATTAATCATGATTCAAGAGGATATTGTTCCTCTTTCACCCACTCTTCCAAGAGAATTGACAGATGAATACGTCAATCGTTACTTCGAAGAGTATGAACGGAAACTGCATTATTATTTGCATAAAAACTGTAAGTATTTATTTTTTACATTTTTTCGTAATTATTGTTTGTTTGTTTTTTTTTTTTTAATAAAGCGAAGGAAGACGAAGAGAAACAGACTGAGGAAAAAGATATTGAGTCAAAGGAGACGAAGAATGAAGAGGAAAAAAAAGTAGAGGAGGAAGAATGTAAGTATTTATTTTATCTTTTTTTTTACCTTTTCATAATTATTACCTGTTTGTATTTTTAAAATAAAGTGAAGGAAGACGTAGAGAAACAGACTGGGGAAGATATTGTGTCAAAGCAAACGAAGAAGGAAGAGGAGAAAAAAGTAGTGGAGAAGGAGGAGGAGGAGGAAAAAGATATTGCGTCGAAGCAGACTAAGAGAGAAGAAGAGGAACCACCACATTTCTTTTTCTTTTACTATTAAATTATTTTATCAAACAAATGGAAAAAATATCATTGTAAATTAACCTTTACTATTTCTTTTATCAAATAAATTGAAAAATATTATTGTAAATATACCTTTTACTAATTCATCTGGAGTTAACGGAATGAAACCTAATGCGTATTGAGAAATGGATATAAACTTCTCTCTGCATTGATAATGAGATGTAAACTTCATCTGAAGTGGAGAGAGAGAGAGAGAGAGAGAGAGAGAAAGCTAATATGTATTGATAAAGAGACGTAAACTTCATCTGAAGTGGAAAGAGAGAAGGCTAATATGTATTGATAAAGATATGTAAACTTCATCTGGAGTAAAGAAAGGAGAGCACTCTTCACTTTAGTCTTCAGTAAAACACCATGAGCACCGGACGTAAAATTGTGCTACCACAAAAAAAATTCACTATGTCGGACGTGGAGAAGTCCTCTGTGCCAGTGGCAGTAGTGAGGCCATTTGTGCATAATGAAGAGCAGCAGCAGCAGCAGCAGCAGCAGCAAGCAGTGCGAAGAGGGTATCGCACGATACCTGATCAGCAGCAGTCACTGCGGCGACCACATTCGCTGCCCGTAGCCCTGCAGATGCTGCCCGCAGCGGTGCAACCTGCAGCGGAACAACCGGCAGCGGAGCAGCCGGCAGCGGAGGAACCTGCAGTCTCGCGTAGGCTGCAATTACTATTACGTTTACGTAATATGCAGCCTATGTGAGCTTGTATGACAGGCAGTCACCACCAAATCGGTGTAACGTCCAAGCCGTTTACTCTTAATTATTAGGCGTTCTAATAAATTTAGTTTTCTTTAATTATTTCTTTTAAATAGATTTGCATTTAAGAGTAAATGTCTTATTTATATTTAAATATGTTCTCATATTTCCAACACACGCGCCAGCGACTGGCCTTATCTCCGCGCCGCGCGGACCCAGCTCCTGTTTCTTCCCCCTTTCTTAGAAAGGAATTAATCAACTCGATTGTTAAATAATCTTTCTTTTATTAATCATTCTTTCCTGTTGGGTAATCTATTTTGCCTTTTTGGTCATTTAAAATGCTAGCACTTTCCCTTAGTCGGGAATAAAAGATTGCAGGCAGCACATTAAATCCAAACTTTCTTCAATGCCCAAAATCCTCCTCATCTTACAATTCTCCATATTTTTTCCCCTAATTTATTTAACAAATACTAATTTTGTTCTCTTCCTTATTTTCTCTTTCTCTCCCTCTTTGTTTGCTTCCTCAGAAACCCACCGTTAGTCACGTTACTCGCGATAACGTTTCTCTCAGACGCTAGTCAGCGGATCTCACGCTTACTGCCCTATGCCATTCTATTCCATCTTTAATACATCCTGTGTCCAAATTTTAACCATCAAATCCATTCTGTCACCAGCATGGCCCCAAAGGAACTTTTCGTTTGCGAGCGGTTATTATACAAATATGTTAGGACCAATCCAGCCCAAAGGATCTGTGCCTATTGCGAGGCCGCCCTTCCGGACAACAAACGAAATATCTTAGCGACAATACGTCAACACCGTCTTAGAGCTGCAAAGGACATCAACCACATCTTTTGTATCATCTGTCATAGATCACTGTTTTTTATCACCCCACTTAACACGTGCCTTTGCTGCAAACATGCTTTTTATTTGCATAGTGAAACCCTTCAGCGAAAAGAAAATAATCCAACCTTTGTAAATTCCATTATCTACGAAGATAGATATTGGAATTTCGATTTTCCTAACCCCAATAAACCATGGGGAACATAATTGCGATAAAATATTAAGCGTTTTTCCTCCGTAACCATTCTGGCATTTTTTTTCACGCTTAACTATTTTAACCGTTTTTTTTCTCTCCTCTTCTCCGTAACCATTCGGGCCACCGTCTATATAATTCCAACTATAGGAATAAGAAACATTAGGTCATTAGATATCCGGTCCCATGAGTAACAGGATATCGAATTACTAGCAGCCACGTGCATACTATTTTTTTTTATATAACTTGCCCTTGGAAGCGGTCAACCGTTTAACAATAATTGTTGTGGGATCTTTAACCCTAAAACGCTGATCGTTTTCCTCTCGCAGTTTTTCATTTTTTTTTTATTATTATTACTTTTCTCTCGCCCCTAGATTAGGACACCTTTTGCTCATGCGACGGCTAATGCCGTATTAATCATTAAATTTTGTTAATATTCTTTTATAATTGCGTTTTAGCCATAAGTAAACGATTGTATGCAAAAAGGTGCAAGCTCAGCACCCTTTGTCTCGTTCTCTAGCGTACCCAAGCTTAGGCAGTAGCGCCTTCTGATTGGCTGAAGGCGATGCGACGTTCCCACCCCCCCCCCCCCCCCCCCAAGCTAATTATTTAAGAGCGGAGCAGATGGACGCCGCATCTCATTCTTTGGTTCCTTTTTTTAAGTTTAGTTTCGTTCGTTCATTTCTTTCGAGTTAGACTCATTCGTTTTTTTTCCTAAATTACTTTCACTCATCTCGCACGTCTTGCTTAAGTCAATTCATTAAATTTCAGAATTTGCATAAAGTTTGAACCTAGAAAGTGAGACAAAGTTCGCGTTTATAATATTGTCAAAATACAAGAACATTAGTTGTTTTTTTTTATATAAACGAGCAAATCCATTAAAAATCGTTTCACTCTATAATCGATTCAGTGCACATATTTTCTTTTCACCGAACACTCACAATCATCCCTGGTTCCCTACGGTGACGACGACCGTAGTCCAAGCAGCAGTTAACAGGAGAGTTTCCCTACTACCTTCTTCTTACATTATTTTTATTGTTGTTTCAACACCAGGTAATATTTGAATTATATTTATTTCTAATCCCGAATTTCATCTTTTCTTCTCATTTTGTACGCCAGAGTTTCTTTTCCTTACCTACAACGCCTTATTTAAAAGAAATTAATAACGCTACCTAAGGGCTTAGCGACAATAAAAATTGTAGTTGAGCTTAGTATCAACCCTTTGCACTCGAGATAACTATTTACTCCCCGATAAACGGTGACTGAGAGACACCTCTCGGGTGCAAAGGGTTAAATTTAGCAATCATACAACTCTGGACGTTACATCGGTAAGAGTTAATAAAAGTCAAAGACTAATAAAAATTATAATAAATATAAATATAATACTGCAGCCTGCTGCTGCTGATGCCGATCATCAACCTACACCACATCTTGTACGCTGTGCAATATGCGGCCTACGCGAGCATATGGGTCGTGATTGCATTTAACAGCCACCAGCACCAATCGGTAAAAAAAGTTTAAACTTTTCTAACTTAAGTAATTCATGAAATTAAAATTTAAGACTAATAAATCATTTACATTTTTTTTAAATCGCAGATGCTGATGCTGCTGCATTTTAGGAGCATTATTATTATTATTATTCTTATGTGTTTATTATTAAAAATATATAAATTTTAATTAAAAACTCCAACGATCGTTCATTTCGCAACCCCCCATTCTCCTTCTCCTCTCTCTCTCTCTCTTTCTCTAAGGCGTCTACGGCTTAACGTAAGAGGGGGGGAGATCACATGTGTACCCCCCACCAAAGGAGTTTAACGTCAGGGGGGATACACGCGGGCATACAAAACAATGCGCACAACCGAAATTCCGCCGAGGAGTGGGGGCAATTACCCTACTTCCCCTACCCCCGCGGAACCCCAACCCCCTCGCCACCCGGTCATAGAATCCTCCTAGCCACACTACTACCATCTCCTGTATCAGTGCAAGAACTACCTTGCATTGACCCCTCAGGCTTGTTCAAAGTTTGCATCCTCACAGAATCTCTGCATCAACTGCCTGAGGCCCGGGCATAGTTGCACCAATTGCTCTTTTTCGTCACGATGCAGGAAATGTAGTAAAATGCATCATATTTTACTGCATCAGGCACCGGGGGGAGCAAGGCACGGGGGACTAACCCCGCGACCCACTCCGCTTCCGAGCTCGAACCCTCTAGCTCGAATTCTACAACGCATCTCAGCGTTACCGATACACGGTCGGTTCTATTGGCCACGTTCTCTGCCAGGGTTGATGCTCCTAACGGTTCTCGTGTTATAGTCCGCGGTTTATTTGACCCGGGCTCAGAAACTTCCTTTATCTCTGAAAATTTAGTTCAGCAGTTACGAGTACCGCGAAAACGGATCAACGCTACCATTCAGTGCGTATCTGGGAATTCGGCTCACAACGTTCGAGCAGAGGCACAGATTACTCTTCATTCTTTCTCACGGCACGGTGTTCCGTTAGATGCAACTGCATTAATCTTGCCGAAGATTACTCACTATACACCTCCGACGTATTCTCCGTCGTCTTTTCCGGCGCTTAGCGAAATAGATCTCGCTGATAACTTCGCTTCTACCAAGGTTCCAATCGATGTGCTTCTTGGTGCAGATTATTTTCCTGCGTTGGTAGAAGGCCCGTTCATTCACTCTTCTGATCATTCTTTGATTGCCCAGCGGACTATTTTCGGGTGGATCGTATCTGGGGTCTTACCCAGAGAAGGTCGCTCTCATGGTCTCACGGTTCATTATTGCTTTGATTTAGAAAACACTCTTCGCGACTTTTGGGAGCTGGAGGAAGTTCCTGAAGTGAAACCCATGTCCACAGAGGACTCCCTCTGTGAACAACATTTTATGGATACGGTATCATGCACCTCCTCAGGTCGTTTTGTCGTTGCTTTACCGTTTCGATCCGACATCGAGAAGCATAGCTTAGGTTCTTCCTCTCGGGTAGCAGAAAAAACCTTATCACGAATACTTCGGCGTTTGGAAACCCCTCCAGAACAAGCTGAAAGTTATTCTCAATTTTTACACGAGTATCTATTATTGGGACATATGTCTCCTGTGCCTACGAACTCTGATTTTCGCGTCTTCCTGCCTGATCATGCAGTGGTTAAGACCGAGAACTAGAAGACCAAGATTCGCGTTGTGTTTAACGCATCTTCTAAAACATCTACTGGTGTTTCGCTTAATGATACTTTATTCATTGGACCCAAGATCCAACAGGGCATCACGCGGATCCTAATGAATTGGCCTTCCTTTCGATATATAGGCGTGACGGATATTGTTAAAATATTCAGACAGATTCTTGTGCGTCTTGAGGACCGCAAGTATCAGAACATTCTATGGAAGACTGATTCTGGTGAGATTCAGGCTTTCGAACTCAACACGGTGACCTACGGTACGGGACCGGCTCCCTTTTTATCCTCGCGAGTTTTGCGCGAAATAGCTTCCAAGGACGGATCTAACTTCCCACTCGCGCAGAATGTTTTGTTAAATTCTACATATGTAGATGATAGACTTTTCGGGGCCCATGACTGAAAGCAACTCAGTTCGGTCAGGGATCAACCCATCAACTTACTAGCGAAAGGGGGCTTCTCCTTGAGCAAGTGGGCATTTAATCAATCGGGGACTCTCCCGACTGACTCTTCGAATTATAAATCATGCTTGTAAGAGGAGTACGCACTCGGAGATAGCATTCTCAGTTTCGGAAATTCGTCTTTCTATCGAAGCAATAGTGAAAGTGGTGCAACATGCATAGTTCGCTAATGAATTAACCGCATTGAAGCAAAGGGAAAGGGTCCCAATGCGATCATGGCTGCTTCCTCTCTATCCAACACTGGATTCCCGTGGAATTTTGAGGGAGGGAGGTCGGTTACGAAACGCGAATCTTTCGAAACAAGCTAAACCTCCGATCGTGTTGCCTGATTGTCACCTCGCATCTATTTGATTGGTTAAACACAATTAGATACTCTTTCGGAGGACTTCCTCTGTGATTAATTTTGTAAATAGTGGTTCTTACACTCCTCGGGTCACTTAGTAGTGGCTTTTATTTTCGGTCCGAAGGGATTGGGTTTGGTATTAAGTTCTTTTTTTTCGCTTAATTGGGAAAATCTCCTCATAGATACCCCGTAGGCTGAAAAGGTCTCTCATCGGCGGAAATCTACTCCTAAACTATGCGGCTGCATAGTTTGTTGGGACATCGGTTCCGCGTGTCTTACGCAAAATCATTTCCTGGGACGTACGTTATGGGGCCTGCGTCATCTCTTCTACTCCGCGTGTCTTACGCAAAATCATTTCATGGGACGTACGGCATAAGGCTTACGCCACTTGACTTTTCGCTTTAACGGGACGAAACGGGTTTTCCTATTCAGTAAGACTTTTCTGTTAGCTACTTCTGTAATTAAATTCATTCCGGTACCTGCTACGGCGAGCGGCTCTCAACATTTCAGCCCACGTGTTATGACCTACTATATGTTAATTATTGTAAGAATTCCACTTTGGAATGGTCAACCGCACACGTTTCTCTGATGGGATTTTATCGGCGTCTGCGACATCATAGCGGCTAGTCTTCATTTCCTTCAGGCACCTCTAAGATGCAAGTCGCACCGATGGAAAGTTTTGTCTGGGAGTTGCTGTTCCCACGCATCTACTCGGTTCATCATCCAGATTCAATTAAGTTAACCAGGAATCATCAACTTCAACGCAGCAAGTTCGGTTCAGGCTCACTTCCCTTACTAATCACGTCTCCATCGCAGCAGTCGATGCTCACTGATTTTGATGAACTTCCGCTTCGCATTTCGTTCACGTAGCATAAGGTCACCATGGATCCCCAGATCTAGGGACATTGTTAAAAAAAAAAAAAAAAACTGACTGAATTACTCGCCTTGCACATAGATGTGGGGCGCGTTATTATTTCAGGATTGACTGGATAGCCCCTGTTGCTACGAATAGGAAGGAAATGCAGTCTGGCACGTTGCATCTATCACTGCGGCGTTGCCAGGGCACTTCCATTGGGTTTATATGGATCTTCAGATCCTAATCTTGCTTCCTGGGGCTCTTCAGGTCGCAAATCTTTCTTATTCAAACCACCATCCTCTGTTGAACTTTTCGGGGACTCTTCCGAATTAGTTAACCACCTTCTTTCAGTAGGTCATGCGACTACTGTAGGATTTTGTTTTGACCCCATCGCGTCAACTGGGGGAGTTTGTTCGAGATCGGGAGGAGCTAAAATGCTGAAAAGTAGATTCCACATTTTCTTTTATATCTTCCTTTCTCTCTTGCGCTCTCAGTAGACGGCTAGACCGACAGCGTCTAGCCGCTCTATCTGTCTCTATCTCTCCGCGGGGCGCTTGCGCGTCTTCTAGCCCTGGCGCGTCGCGGCCGCGACAGCGACACTACTTGCGCGCTAGGCCACTAGATGGCCTGCGCCCGCAGCAGCTCTCGCTGGCAAGATTAGTGTCACGTAATTACTTAAATGGGTCCTTGATAAGGACCCATCGCACCCCAAACTTGCTAGACAGCCGCGTAGCAAAAGCAACCGCAGCAGTTTTTGTCGCCTTCTCGGCTTCTTCTTTTTTGATGCCTCAACGGCAGCGCCTTCACTGGCCAGCAAACGAGCGCCTCCACTGGCGAACTCGACGGGTCGATCTTTGGTAAGCATCACCCAACCACCCACCGCCTTCCAAGAGGGGACTTCCCTTCAGCGGCACTCTCCTCCCTCCCAAGGGAGATTTCTCCAGGGACTTCCCGGGAGAAATTTAACCCTCTCCTTCCCCTACCTCACTGCCTCCGAGGACCCTTTCGGACCCAGTGTTCCCTACCCTTGAATCCAGGGCTCTCGCAAGAGTCGGGTAATGGGGAGGGGTAGATTCACCCTGGGGGTTGGGGTGGCTCGGAGCCACTAGAGCTCGTGGAGAAGGAGGCTGCGGGGTAAGGGGAATTCCCCTTCCCTAAACCACCTCTCCACCCTTGCTTCCTCCTGTAGCTGGGGATTTGTCTGGGGAATACCCCAGGGAAATTGTCCAGTTCGGGAATTTATTGCTCCGCGTTCCTTCCTGGGAAGTGTTCGTTCCTAGAGTTCTTGGGGATCTTCTGAGAAAGAAATTCCCTGGAATTTGACGGGGGCAAATTCCCTAGGAATTCGATATATTTAAGTCTCGCGGTTTTATATATACTTTGTAAATTTTTGTACATTTATTTATTTAAATAAAAACTCTTTTCCCTTTTTTAAATTGTCTTTGAACATTTTATCTTCAGAAAGAACCTTCCCATCCGACCACAGGTTTGGAGCATACTTGGACACTGTTTCGCACAAATACCTTATCTAAAAGCACACGCACTAATACTTCCGCGTCTACTAAAAAATCCTTTTGCTCTATATAATGTTACGCGGCAAAAATCTTGTAGAAAAACTTGCCGCGTAGAGCAAAATACTAGATATACTCTACAAAGGTTTTTGGGTACGATACGATACTACTAAAATTAATACGCGATAAACTACACGACTATATTCGAATACTCTAAAATCTAGAACGCTATAAACGATAAGCTGGGCGTCACGTCCCCTTAGACCAGTTTTCTCTATGACTGATTTCTCTACGAAAAATCTACTAATCGACAACAAAATTCACCAAAGTGCTGGGCTTGCTCTGTCCCTAGCTGGATAATGGAGAGGGGCAAGGTTAGGAGAGGTTTTCGCAAATATCGATAAGAGAATCTCTAAAACGCGATACAAAATCCGACAAAAGCAAATGCGAGATTTACATAAGGAAAGTCTTTAGATTTATTCACAAAACTCCTGGGATTTACACCTATTGAGGATACCTCATGTTCAATTAACAAGGCCGAGTAAGTCGAAAATAATTACATATTAGGCCCGACACGTGGTAGGTAATTTTCCTAATAATTCTCTAACGATAAATCTCTACAAGCGCAATAAAGAGAACACAAGAATTCTACAACTTATTATTCGAAAACGCAATAAAACATAACGTGAAGCTGAAGATAATCCAAAAAGATACAATAAACTCTAAATGATTGATCATGAAAGTTCCCATGACCATGGCTCAATACCGATATCGTTGATTCTTTAACTCAAATATGAACTCAAACAAAACTCTACTGATCTCAAACGCTGCGAAAGCGGAGACTTTATTCTTCAAAAACGGCAAGTAAACTGGAGATAGAGTTGATGTCCTGCGACACTCAATCTTGACACTCATCAACTCCCTAAAACACGGTCTATTTCGTCCCGGAAAACTCTACGAATATACGAAAATTATATAGAGCCTACAAGAGGCAGGCCTCGATGCGCGACACCGCCAAACGATACTTAACTGCCAGAAAATATGATTATTTTCCCCAGTTAACTCTCCAAAATTCTACTATTTATCATAACTCAACGTATCACCGTCTACTAATCTGCCTTGATCATACGAAATCGGAAATACAATAATTTACGTTAATAAATAGAAGTTAACATTAAATATGAGAATAACAAAGACAATGGACAAATTGATCTCTCTGAATGGTCGACCTGGGGAGAAGCACTCACCAGACAATGATCTTTCGCCTCACATTTTCGGCAGTTGGAAAAGCATGATTCCCTCCTCGAAAGAAGTACATGAGTCCTGGTCCTCTCCGTCGCCTCACGATATTGGTAGCGATAACGGGATCGGTAGTTGCCTCGTTGGAATAGGCTGCTCTCAAAAATAGGCCAGGAAGCTCCGGAGGTCCAGACGGGAATCAACGATAATCAGCAACACTCACAACAGCTCGCGTTCATCCCCACTCTTCAATTAGCAAATTCGGGAATTGATCAAGTACCGGAAAATCCCGAGGATCCGCGATGGTTAGCGATCCTCTTCTAATATTCTTCTCTCTTTATTCTGCTTCCACTGGTCAGGATGTCCTTAGACGACTCGCAATATTTACGCTTCTCGATATCGACAGAGTAGGCTATAAGCTTACGTATTGCGTGAACAAGTGATGAATTAAAGCTTTATTTGAGTAAGAACAACTACTCGTCACAGTCTCGATATCGTTATATTCGGTGGTAATTCTCAGCTATTTCTTGGGTCTCTCTCTCTCTCTGTCGTCTTCCTTCATTCTCCCAGCTACAATCTCCAATCCTACGATATCGGGATATTCAAGGCCACCATGTATGCCTGAAGCCTCGGCCGCCATGCACCCAGATCCAATACTTGGGACGGCACCAGGCCGCTAAGTCTTATGGCTGGCTCCTACGTCCGGTAAGGCCTCATCGTGGATTGGTTTGGACCTTGATGTTCCAAAAGGGTAGAATGAAGAGTTCCTAGTATTTGATGTTAAACTAGTGACAGGTGAGACTGAACCGGGTTCCCCAGAACGAAGTTGACAAACAGAATCGCTGAAGAAGGATGGTTTCGGTACCCGAAGACGGTAGTTGATGGTTGCGAAGCTAAACTGGAAGGTCCCTCGATGTTTAGGGTCAGTCCGTCAGCCAAGCTGCATAGTAGGATTTCCGGAAGATGACTATGAGGTGCGAGTTCCCTCGTTGGTCGGTGAAGTGTCCGATGAGGCCCTCGCCCAGGTCAACATAGAGACTTACAATAGTAGTACATACATGACAAATAAATCATGACCGCAGTCACGTATCGATATTGGTAATAGAGCGGTAATTACAATAAATTGGGAAATAATTCTTAATTCCAAACCTCTTGGATTTCCCTTTGGCATCCTGAGTCCTCCTGGCCTTATGCTAATTATGTGAACGATATGTTACCGGCTGTTAAGGTATTAAAGATAATAATCACAAAATGATAATATAAGCAGTTTATAATAACAATATCGGAAATATGGGCTAGAGAAAAACTCATTCACTCTGCTTTGTGACGTTCCCAAGTCGCCCAGAATTGGCCACGTCACAATAATTAATATTAACTACCATACCGCTGCATATTCGACTTTGAAACGCCGAATTAAGCTCCTCCCAGATAAGTCCTTGTACGTCAGGGCTATAACCAGCACCTGATTTAATGTAATTCAGTTCTCTTTGCGCTCGTAGCAATAGATATTTTATACAAGCGATCTTGGCGAAATTCTTTTGATGTGTTCCAACAGGCAAAGCTAGATCCACGTTGCCCAATCGTCGAATATACTCGCGACATTCTCGTACCCACGCATCGTATTCGTTCGAACTATTAATTGTAAAAAACATTCTACGTAAATCAGTAGACATTTTTTTTTTGTTTTATAAAAAAAAATAAATTACTAAAAAATTTAAGATTCTGCCATACGGTAGACATTAATAAATTAATAATTGTGAATGCGTCTCTCGCGAAGAGTAACGCTTATATATATCAAATAGAAAATGGAGGAGGGGTGTTATAATATCTACACATCCATTGTTTCGTCTGAGATGCATACTGACATCGATATTTTTAGATATACATTGTTATATTTTTTTTTAATAAGAAGAAACACGGTTTTTTTATTTTTTTTACAGAAGTTATTTATTTCTTTATATATTGATCATATACAAATTTCATATAATAGACATTTTGCAGGGAACATATACCATAATGACTCATACACTTGGGTAACGCTGGTTCAAAATTTTTACTTCCTCTAAGACTAAAGTTACCCCACTCACATTTGTTCACATTGCATATTTCAAAGTTGCAAAATTTTTCCAACCAATCATGTTTCTCCCGTCCTTTCACGAAAATCAAATCTTCCTCGTCGTGCTATTACATATTTTCTTATAACATCTTGTAACGAGGTCCTTTCGTTACGTATCAAGATACCGGATTTAATAAAGAAATTAAAGAAAAAGCTAACGATTAGTAGTGGTTATTTCAAACCCTACATTACCGACTCGGTGCATAGGTTTCCGAGTGGACAGGAAGTACCGTCTAGGAACATCACTGCGGACCGTCAGAAGACCGGATGAAAAGACCGGCGCTCCAATTAAAATCCAAGCCGACCGAGCGAGCAAGGCAGGGCTGTGCCAAGTAACTTGGTGGCTTGAGACGAGGAGAAGTGGGCACAGGGACTTCTGCGAAAGGCGAATTCTCTAGTCCCTTGAGGAGGGGGAAATAAAAGAGTGAGTCGGGCCTGGGGCGTCGCGCAAGGCGGACGTACACCACACCGGCTCACCGATGAGTGTGTCCGTGTGTGTGAGGTGAGCTAGCTCCCTACGCAACGAACACACTGTATGCTATCGATGCATAAGGGACCTGTGCAGGTATGGTAGGTTTCTGCCGCATGCCGGGTGCCGCCGCTAAGTCCATGGCAACGTGCATGGCACCGCGGACTTGGGCATTGCGGGGATGCACCACCCTGACAGCCCCTATGAGAAAAGATCTCGATAATGTTCTCGTCTCCTCACCTCCCCTCACCTGTGTGAGTGGGTGGGTGGTACAGTGTGTCTATTGTCGCGAGGCTCGGGCTACCTGTAAGGGACCCTCCCCTCTCTCCACGACCTAGCACGCTGAGCAAACCAGGCTTCCGTACCGTCCTCTATGCACTACCAATCAGCCCAATGGAAAATGCATACGATTGGAATGGCGGGGTAAGACCTCTATATTAACGCTGAGTTGTTGGTCACCCACATGACCAGATGGCGCCCTGAAAGTACCGAATGTAAGGACGGCCGAAGGTAATAGGAAGATAGCTATCACGATCAGCCCATCGTGGTAGAAGAATCCATTACAATCTTTATACTTGTAACAAGGTAAATGACCGTCGGTCCAATTGAGTTCATGTTGATTAAAATACAGCCAACTTTAAATGAGAAAATAAATTATTTTATCGTTTGATTATTTAAAAAAAAAAGTTATTCAAACCGTTTTCTCTCGAGATCGCATACCAAGCTTCTTGAAATGGTGGTGAAAATATATTATGATACACTTCATTATCACGCAGTAACGCAAATTCTTTAACTATAAAACTTTTGTTGTTCAATAAAAATCCTCGAAAATCAACGAATGTCGGTGCCATTATCGTTTTCTTTTTTTGTTACTCGCTCGGCGCGACACGGAACGATTTTTTTTTTCGAATATATATTTCTTGTTTTAAACGTATGAAATGCAGGGATTGGATAGGAGGGGGGGGGGATTGGGGGGAGGGGGTTAATTTCCAAGATTTTTCTTATCTTACTTGCAATATATCGTTTTCAATTATGATAGACCTGCAGATTAATCGCAGTGTAAAAACAATTAGATGATAATTTATCGATATCTCTATACGAAGGGGAATTGTTTGAAAGAAATATAGTTCTTTTGTCAAGTAATTAAAAAAAACTGTAATTTATTTATTTATTTATCTATTTATTATTTTTCCACGGATCAAATAAAAAAAAATGAATTGTTTAATTAAGAATCATAAGAGATGCTGCTTCATTCATTCTTCTACCGTCGTCGGTGCTGCATAGAACAAAAATATGAGCTGCAAAAAGTGTAAATTAATTATGATTCAAGAGGATATTGTTCCTTTATTACCTACTCTTCCCAGAGATTTGACTGAAGAATACATCATTATTTGCATAAAAACTGTAAGCATTTTTTAAGCTTTTCATAATTACTTTAAAAAACTTTGTCACATTTCTTTTTTTTTTTAGTAAAGTGAAGAATGAAGATGAGGATTTGGAGAAGTCTAAGGAGAACGAGGAAGGAGAGGGGGAAGTAGCAGTAGAAATGGAAAAGACTAAGAAAGACATTGATTCGGAGAAGAATAAGGAGAAGGAGGAAGATGAGGAAGAAGAGGGTAAGACTAAGGAAGATAATGATGCGGAGAAAGCTAAGGAGAAGGAGGATGATAAAAAAGAAGGTGAAGAGGAACAGACCAAAGAGGATATTGATCCGAAGAAGACTGAAGAGAAGGAAAAAGAAAAGAAAATGACTAATGAAGATAATGAGTCGGATAAGACTAAGGAGAAAGATGGGAAAGAAGGGGAAGAGGTAGAAAAGGAGGAAGAAAAACAAGAGACAGAAAAAGAGGAGGAAAAAGAGGAAGAAATAGAGGAGGTGGAGGAGAAGAACGAGGAGGAAGAGGATGTGGAGGAGAAACAACATTTCTTTTTCTTTTATTAAATAAATCAAAATTAAAAAATACTTTATTTATCTCATTTTTTTTTGTAAAAGTAATTGTATAAGAAATATATATTGTAATTTTAAACAAAGATTTTAATAATAATAACATTAATGTAATTTAAAAAAAAGATTTTTATAATTATATAATCATATTCACATAAATATTAAAAAAAAACCTTAATAATAAAATCCTCGCTTCGATTTGGAGGCCACCCCTCCTCATCGTCTAGTCTCCGTGCTGGAGATTAGGTAGAAATCCTTATATACAATTATAAAACTTATAATTAATCGAAACTTATAAAAAAAAAAACAATTAAGTATAGATTCTGAAACAGAGATGAAAATAATTTAAAAACATACATATCATAAACATTTCATTTAATACTTACATTATAACTGCTGCTGCACCCATTCAGCAAACACATGTATCTCCTAGTATACACAGTGCATAGGCTTTTGCATTCCCGCATCAAATTTTATTGCATGCAGCATATATGGCGTTTGACACGGTTTGATTATTTTTATTAAATTATCGAATTTAGAACATCCGAATTGCTCTAAATTTATGAATGTAATATTATGTTTTCTTAAAAAATCTCGCTCTATATGCCCCCTTTTATATGCAACAATGGGGTCTGCACAGTCCATGTATACACAATTCAAAAAGTTAGTTATATCACTTTGCGTATTCACTTCGTTGCAATAATTGCCCTATTTAATCCCATGAACATATTTAAATACATAAAATACACTTCTCTTGTCTTTATCACATAAATTTACAAAAGGCTCTTCGACTCGAAAGGGCGCATAGTATATGTTTCCATTTATCATGCTCTTAATGGCGACTTCTTTATATATAAATTTCTTATTTACATTAAATCCATCGATATCTATTATATGCGTTATTTCCTTCAGTTCAACCATTTTAAAGTAAACTGTTAAAACACTATTTGAACGAATGATATTGAATGGGAGACTGATCTCTGTTCTACGCTTTTTTCGTACTTTAGCTCTTTGTTGGCAAGATTTTTTTTAATATTAAATTATACCTTTTTCTAATTCATCTAGAGTAAACGGAAAAAAGCTAATACGTATTGATAAAGAGATGTAACTTCATCTAGAGTAGAGAGAAAAGGCTAATACTTATTGTTAATATATTTCGTATATTGTTTGCATTTCTTCTACTCTCAGTCTACCAAGTTTGCTCAACGAAAGAAGTTCGATAATATAGTTACAAAAAAAAATGGGTGTAAATGAATTTTATAGTTTATTTACGGAACAATATATTGAACATCCAAAAGATGAATGAAATAGTAGAAGAAGTAGATTCAGAAGAAGATAGCAGTGAGATTAAAGAGGAGGATAACAACGTTTTGACAGCAATTGTGAGGAGACTGAGGGAGGCGCTACAGTGGCAATAATCCCCATCAAATATCCAGTCCGATAGGAATGATGACGATGACGATGATGATCTTCTATCAGATATTAGCAGTGAAATGGAGTGGGAGGGTATAAATATGAAACAAGAACTTTCTCTAGAAGACATAATACAGTTCGACGAGGATGCTGATGTTCTCCAGCTCCTGTAGGATATCAGCAACGACGTGGAGTCGGATTCATCTATGGAAACTACCCACAATCGGTAAGAATCGATAAAAAAATACAAATTATCTTAGACTCTTCTGATAGCGAGTGTTTGGATAAGAAGTATAATAATAAATCTTTTCCTTTTTTTTGCTCGTAGATGCTACCGCTGCCGCTTCCACTGCCACTACTTGGAAGAGGCGAAATGGACCATTTTGATTCTAAATGGAAGAACCAATCAAAATGATGTGCTAACAGTTTTTTTCGTTTTCTACCTTAAAATTTAGAAATCATTTTTAAATAAAACCTTTTAATACTTCAATAAATTATAATTAAAAAAAAATTATACTCCTTTTTTTTCTACTTTAAAAAAAATTAGGGGAGCGATCAGCGGATCGCTCTCTACCTACTGGTGGCGGCTCGTTCGCGCTCGGGTACCCAGGAGCGTAACGACTCGCTTGGACACCCCGCCCCACCCACTCTAAAAGAATTTTAACATAAGAGGTTCACGTGGGTACGCGCTCAGCGGTCCCCTCGCCTTGCGGCCGATATGTTAGGGTGCTACGCTGTTACGTGCATAACCATCCCCCTCTCCCGCGGTCTGCGTTCCCCTCACCCCGCGGCCGATATGTTAGGGTGCTACGCTTTTACGTGCATAAACATTCCCCCACCACCCAGGAGTGGGGACAATTCCCCTACCTCTCCTCCCCCGCAGAACCCCGACCCCCTAGCCACCCGGTCATAGAATGCCCTTATTCTATCTACTCAGCTGATCTCTGAAATAGATCGAAGAATTAAGAAGCTTAATTTCATTAAAGTGATTTCGCGAGAAACAGTGAATAAAGTATCTTTTAATTTATTCATTGCTCCGAATATACAGCAACTCCTACACCGCACTCTATCCTCAAATGGTTCTTCTACTCTTGCTTCCTCTCCTACCATTCACCTTCGGACACACCTGCATGGAAGAATCCTAACATTTTCGGGCCTTTTTTTTTGTTTAAGAAAAAAATGCTTTGTGCATACCCTAGGGACTTATAGGGATATGTGGGGCTCCACTCAACTATTCCAAGTATTTACCCACTAAAAGCCCCTGTTTCAATGTCCACCTTTTAGCTTTGCAAAGTAGTCGCTCAAAGCAGAATCCATATTTCAGCTTTGCAGAGTAGTCGCTCATATTAGACTTTAGAGTTTATTTCAATCTTATTTATGTTATCTTCATCCTCATTTTTTTCTTCATTATGCACATCTGATGCAGCTTGTAAATGTATCGTTTTCTTTTTCTTTTCTAGTGTAGAGGAGTATAAGTTATTACTGTTCATTAAATCATTGTGAGAGGTTTCATTTCTCTATACCTAAGTGCGTATTTTAGAACGCATATAGCGTTTAAAGTGTTAATACCAATTTTATTTCGTTTGCTAATTTTGCAATCAGGTATTATCGAGAAACATCTCTCTGCTTGTGTATTTGAATGAGGAAGAGATCTCACCAAACATAACAATGATCGCAATATGTCAATATTTCAATTCATCATTAATGGCTTTTTCGGAATACATTGCTGTCCACTAGGGTGGAGTGAAACACACTAAAATCGGGGATTTTCTGAAATGGCTACCTGTCGGTAGTTGTGTATAGGATCCCTTAATAACCTTGTAAATTTTTAACCTTTTTGGAAATGATCTTCAGTTTGTGAATTAGGCTTAATATTTAATTTTTTTGGCGAAATGGTAATGTAATGAAAATAATTCTGATTATCTAATATTCAAATACTTTTTTAAACCGATTTCGTATTCTACAAGTATACCTTTAATAGAGCATAAATTAACTCTGGAGTACAGAAAAATTCACATAATATCGACTAATTAAGTTTTTCTCCAGTTTTTTTAAGTTACAAGAAAATATTGGATTTCAGAGCTTCCTATATTTCAGTTTATATGTAAATGAAAACTTTCTTTCAAAACAATATTACGAGTGGAAAGAAAGTTTTCATTTACGTATAAACTGAAATTTAGGAAGCTCTGAAATCCATTATTTTCTTGTAACTTAAAAAAAACTAGAAAAAAATTAATTCCTCGATATTATGTGAATTTCTTCTATACTCCAGAGTTAATTTATGCTCTATTAAAGGTATACTTATAGAATTCGAAAACGGCTTAAAAATTTATTTGAATAGTAGATGACTAGAATTATTTTATTAAATGATCATTTCGCCAAAAAAAAATTAAATATTAAGCCTAATGCGCAAACTGAAGATCATTTCCAAAAAAGTTAAAAATTCACAGGGTTATTAAGGGATGCAATACACAACTATTTACAGGTAGCCGTTTCCAAAAATCCGATTTTATTGTTTTTTACGCCACCTTACTGTCCACATTTCATCAAAGGGTAATATCGACCAATAACTTCTAAATTCTGAACTTTCATTGCGATAAAGATATATTTATTCTTTCGCAATAGAACTTTCACCGAAAGTACCTGATAGACGACATATATGTAATAATTTAACACCACTTTTTTCTCTATCATCTTAAAATACTGCTGTATTTGCCTTTAGAATATTTAAAATTTCTAAAAATTGTAACGAAACTCTCCGTTACGTATCCGAAACACCGAATAAAGAACGTAAAATCTACCGAACAGTGGATTTTATACATCCCTACGTTATGGATTCGTGAGATAGGCTCACGAGTGGATTATAGTTAATGTCAATGATAGACACCGTTGACAGACAGAGGCCCGGGTGAAAAGACCAGCGTTCCAGAGAGCGATGTGCAGGTTGTCCTGGGAAGTAAAGCACGGCCATGCCAAGCAACTTAGGCAACCTGAGATAAGGAGAAGCGGCCTCGGGGAGTCCTAAAAGGAATGTCTGATTTTATAAGTCTCCACGAGGAGGGGAAATAGAACATCGAGTCTGACTTGAACAACTGGTTACGCGCTTCAAGCAGGCAGCGCGAATGTTGTGCGCTGACTGCCAATCAGCGTTGTCAACTCCGCCATTTTGATTATGTTACGATGTATGTACAGTGATGTCAGTCATGCCAGATTCAAGCTTTTAGCAACGAAAATAAAATTAGCCACTAGCCAGCAGCAGTATAGAAAAGTTGAAGAGAAGGGATATGCAGGGTCTTTCTCTGACGACAGCATATATGAGATTCGTGTTAGTTGACTATAGTGCTCCGAATGATAGGATCTGGGAGCGCTGATTGGTCAACATCATGTAGTATCAACATAAAGTGGTTCGTTACCAATAGTTGAATACCAAAAATGAGACCCATGTGCCATTTTTGTGTGGAGAAGTGTTTACATGCTAATTGTAACAGAAGGGGTGTAAAATATAAAAATGTCAAATAGTGAGGTTACTAAAGTAAAAATTGAAAATAGTTAATGAAAAGTAAGAATATTCGAACTTTCCATTCAACATCTTCCATTTTTACTTTAGTAACCTGACCATTTGACATTTTTCCATTTCACACCTTTTTCTGCTACAACTAACATGTAAACACTTCTCTACACTAAATTGGCGGATGGGTTTCTTTTTTCGCATTCAACTATTGGTAACAGACTTTCATTTTGCCATTACACGATATTGACCAATCAGCGCTCTCAAATACCAGAATCCGGAGCGCTATAATCAACTAACACAAATATTTTATATGGCGCTGTTAGAGAAAGACCCTGTATACCCCTTCTCTTCAAATTTTCTATGCTGCTGTTGGCTAGCGGCTAATTTTATTTTCGTTGCTAAAAGCTTGAAACTGGTATCACTGACATCACTGTACAGCGTAGTATAATCGAAATGGCGGAGTTGGAAATGCTACTGCCAATAGCAGGCAGTCCGAACGCAACCATGAGACTGGGCTGATGTGTCCGTGCGTGCTGGTGACCGTGTGACGCCATACTCAGCAGCCATTGGTCCGTTCGCGTACGTGAGGCGTGTGCTATAGGCTAGCCTGCACGTACGTTACGACTAGTTACTGATTGGTGCATAGGAGATTGTGCAGAAGCCGTAATCCCTTAGGCTTATGCTATGGCTGGATGGACCAAGAACATTGCCTGTGTAATAGTCTTTACTTGGCAAGCTGTATGTCCCAATATGATATCGACTACTTTCGCATTTCTCACCACCTATGGGTGGGTGGTTAGGGGAAATGTAGAATTCCTAGGAAATAAGACTGTGAGTCTCAGACTCCTGTAAGGAACCCTCACTTATCTCCACGACCTAGCAAAGCGAGCAACCCAGGCTACCGCTATCGTCCAAATGCATGGCCGCAGGGCTTTAAGAATGCATGTATGTAGCTGGCATGACTTGCCCAAATAATATCGTAGGGTTGTTATTCAACCAACTGAATAAGTGGCGTTTGTTACCGAAAATAAGGACGGACGAAGGTAATGGAAAACCCGCAGGTTGGGTGGCCCTTGACACTGGCGGCAATGCCGTTACAATACAAGCGACACCTGATTCGATACACATTCAGACTTGGCACATCTCTATTTGACACAGCTCTGTTCAACACGGAGGGCATGGTAAATAATGCCCATTCAACAGAAAGGGAATGGCACTGAACCTGTATTGACACATCCCGATTCAACACAAAGAGAATTGCAAGTAACCGAATTGGCATGCATATTTTCCTTTATATTGAAACGGATATATCGAGGTGGAATATGTCAAATCGGGGTACTGATTCTCATGCTTGTTGAAGCGAGATATGTTAAGGGGATGCATTGAGCGACTCAAACACTCATTCAAGTTTATCTTCCAAACTATAAGGAATATGAACATTTTCCTAGAGATTAAATTTACTCTTTTGACTGTACTGAAGCGCGCTACAAACTCGATTTCTCAAAATTATAAAAAATAATTTTCATAAAAATTATGAATACTTGTAATTTTGTTGGTCATAATAATATTGAAAATTAGGCCCTGTAGCCCGCTAAAGAATAGTTCTATGACTAATTTAAGACCAAGAAGAAACAAATATACCTAAAAATGTGGAAGATTGTTTAGAAAAACTAAATTAGCTATTGAAAGACCAGTTATACACTGTTTTACCGACGGAGAAATTTCACGGTGCATTAGACAAGGACATGCTTATTAGCTCTCTCGCTTTAGGAGGGGTACCCACCCTCTCTCCACCATTCCCCGCTAAACAAACCAACTCTCCTACACAGCAAGATGGCTGGCTAACGCTGCCTGTCGGTGTGATTCCGTAGCGGAATGGAAGAACAAATAATTATTTGTAGATTTCAGTGTTAGGTTTTTGCAAATCCTGCATTGTACCACCCTTCCATATCATTTCCGACAGCTACTATAAATTTCTCAAATCATTTTATTATCTACAAGTCCCAAAAAACTTGAATTAGTTGACGAAAGCGTGACTCGTAGCAGTCGTAGCAGCCAACGCTGATCGTTCAGCTGTGTAGCGTATGAGCGTCGGCTACTACGAGTCACGCTTTCGTCAACTAACTCAAGTTTTTTGAGACTTGTAGATAACAAAATAAATTTTAAAAATTTTACTGTAGCCTTCTGAAATGATATGGAAGGGCGGTAAAAGGTCGGTTTTGCGAAAACCTAACCCTAAAACTTAGAAATAATGATTTATTCTTGCATTGCGCTACGGAATCACACCGACAGGCAGCGTTAGCCAGCCATCTTGCACTGTGTAGGAGAGTTGGTTTGTTTAGCGGAGAATGGTAGGGAGAGAGTGGGTACCCCTTCTAAAGCGAGAGAGCTAATAAGCATGTCCTTGTCTAATGCAACGTGAAATTTCTCCGTCGGTAAAACAGTGTAAAACTGGTCTTTCAATAGCTAATTTAGTTTTTCTAAACAATCTTCCACATTTTTAGGTACATTTGTTTCATCTTGGTCTTAAATTAGTCATAGAACTATTCTTTAGCGGGCTACAGGGCCTAATTTTCAATATTATTATGATTAACAAAATTACTACTATTTATAATTTTTATGAAAAATTTTTTTTATAATTTTGAGAAACCGAGTTCGTAACGCCCTTCAGTACAGCCAAAAGAGTAAATTTAATCTCTACAAAAAAGTTTTATTCCTAATAGTTTGGAAGATAAACTTGAATGAGTGTTTGAGTTGTTCAATGCATCCTCAACCCATTAACGTCCAAAAAGTCAAAATTTCTTGCACGTTTTCAAAGTGATTTTTTCCTATGTAATTGGCGTTGAAAAAATTCTTGAACCACATATTCTGATGTAAAATTGCATGCTCTTTCAGAATCCGTTGCCAGAATCATGATAAAACTCACAGGAAAAGGGATATGCTCGATTGAAACATAAAAAACACCTAAATTTTCGAGAAAAAAAATTTTTTAGGATTTTTTTTCGAAGTGTTACGGTGAAGATATCACCTTGCGACCGTGATCAAAGGTGATCATGGGAGTTGAAGTTTAACAGGGAATTTTTTTGTTGACCTTGAACCATCGCTTCTTTACAAAATGGCGGAAAAAACGAATTTTTTTTTTCAATCTTCATCAACTTTTTTCTCGAAATCTATGGTCTTTAGAATAAAATTCATAAAAACAAAAATGCCTTAGAATCGCTCGAGGAATATTCTCAAATTTTTTCAGAATTTGTTGAGACAATTTTTGATTTTCCGGGAAACTTGTGAAATGGAATTTTTAAAAATGTCTCCAAAAATTCTGAAAAAAATTTAGGATGTTTCTCGAGTGTTTCTAAGACATTTTTGTTCTTATGAATTTTTTTCTAAAGTCCATAGATTTCGAGAAAAAAATTAATAAAGTTGAAAAAATAAAAATTCGTTTCGGCCGATGTTTTGAAAACCTATTGGTAAAAAAACGTTCTGTCTACGAAAACTCGGAAAAAATTTTACAATATTGCTCGAATGATTCTAACTTATTTTCATTCTTTATTCAAAGACTTATAGATTCCGACAAAAATTTCATCCTTTATTTCCATTTCATTTCGGCAGATAAGCGTAATTTTTGGTCTCATGTATTCATGAATATTCGTCTTTTTTTGTTCTCTTCTTTCGTATTTTTGTACATACGGATGAGTGATAAATAAACGAAATCATTAATTTCATACATTATGTCGCGGAAACGTGTAAGATCTTCTGAATATGAATCAGATTCTTCAGATAGTGATTCAGAACGCAACGTATTGATTCCGGATCCTGACTATTCAGGTTCCGATGATTCTGGTTCCGATTTTGATTCAGATTGCGAACATGAAATACCCAATATCACTTACAATAAAGCTCGTGCAAATTATTCTGAAAAACAAGATAAACTTTGTGACCATGTACTATTTTAAGATAGTACATGTTCACTAAAAAGATCTATATATATCTATCTATAGAACATTGAGACATATTATGGTCATATTATCAAGGCCATAATATCATGTCATATACGGTTGGCCTACCTATCATCCGAAATATAGTATAAAGTTCGATGATTGATAGGTCATAAAGTAGAGTAACGATCGTGGCCCATAAGTCGTATGTTAAATGGGTCTAACGAACTACGGCCTTCCGCGGCTCCCGAATATTCAAGTTGAATTTTCGGAAGAAGTCGGACCTTGGATCTGATTGGTGGTACCAATAGCTTAATCGGCTCCGCCAATTAGATTTAGCGTTACGAAAAGTTGGGGATAAGGGACCCACAGCTCGTTGCTGGTGTCTCCCGATTTTTGCGACACTCGTATCTTAGTCCTGAAGAGGATCCGACGTATTTTCGGCGACTCGTATCTTAGTCCTGAAGAGGATCCGACGTATTTTCGGCGACTCGTATCTTAGTTCTGAAAAGGATCAGACGCATTTTCGGCAACTCGTTATCTAGTCCTGAAGAAGATCAGTCGCGATCTTAGCAACTCGGAAATTGAAGACTCGCATCGTAGCAAGTGAAAAGTGTGGAAGCTACTCGACTCGGCTCTGCTCTGCTCTACTCTGCTCTACTCCGATCTGCTCTGCTCCGATCTGCTCTGCTCTGCTCCGATCTGCTCTGCTCAGCTCTGCTCGACGCCGCTCCGCTCTGCTCTACTCTGCTCTACTCCGATCTGCTCTGCCCTGCTCTGCTCTGCTCGCCGCTGCTCTGCGCTGTCCTGCTCTGCTCTGCCCTGCTCTGCTCTGCTCTGCCCTGCTCTGCTCTGCTCTGCTCCGATCTGCTCTGCTCCGATCTGCTCTGCTCTGCTTCGATCTGCTCTGCTCAGCTCTGCTCGACGCCGCTCCGCTCTGCTCTGCTCTGCTTTGTCCTGCTCGGCCGTCGTTCTCCAGCTCCAACGGAAAAGGTTAGCGGGAGTCCCAGCTCCTAGAAATCCTTATATCACGAGTAAACTTCGGAAAACGCGCTTAATAGCCGTGAAATCATCAAAAACCACGAATTACGAGTTAAACATACTCCCAAAGTGCGTGGATTGGGAATTAGGGACATAAATAAGAAATTGGAACAATATTCTAATATCGAGAAACTTTGAGATTCGCTAGTAATTCAAGGACACCGTCGTCTTTGGGTTTTCGGATATGAAATGTACATAAGTTTTATCTATAACTTACGTTAAGTCCTTTTATCGATTACCGTGTATATAATGTCGTATTAAAGTATTGTATTTTCCGAGAAATTGGTTATGCGCTTACAGTATAGTTGATGGGTCGAATTCGGGTATAAAGAGTGACCGGGATATTCGTTCAGTTTCGAATTTCAGTTACGTTTCGTACAGTTCGTCGCGTTTAACCAGGGGTGCATCCCGAGGTCGAATTCTCCCCGAAAGGAGCTACCTCGTTCGATCACCTCGTGGTAATACAGTTCGTTTTCTCGTCAGAAGGAACCCCGGAGGTGAATTCTCCCAGAAAGAGCTACTCCGTTCGGTTCTCTTCGCGAGAGTATAGTTTCGTTTAGTTAAAAGGTCGCAGGAGAAACACCTGCCTTGGGTAGGCCTTTATTTGAGTAGTTAGTTGTTTAGTAAAGAAATTCGTTGGATTGATCCCGAGCACTCCGGAAAACCGTTTTCTACGCCATTTCGAGTTATAGTTTTGTAGAATACGAATAACGATCTATGCGCTATGAAGTCTGACAAATACAGCAATGTCTTTTTGGAAATATAGACACTTTATTATCGAATATAGTATGTAGTGATTTGACCCGAACTGCCAAATCCTTTTGCATTTTACGTGTCAGGAACTCACCCACTCTCCGCTTCCGCAATCCTACTCTTATATTCCCTGAGCTAGTTGGCATTTTAGTTTGACGAATACAGTATTTTGCAGTCACTACAGTACAGTGGTTCTTTCGGGAACCTGGCGCCCAACTTACGTTACAGATTTTGATTTAGTTACAGCTTACGAATATCTTAGGGTCAGCCAAAATTTGGTAGGTGACATTTTCGCCTACAACTTTTCTTTTAATGAGTATCGACTCTATGTATTCGTAACTTATGACATGGCGCTAGTGTTAAATAATAAGGTTGGCAAAACTTAAAAGAAAGTACGGCTCATTTATGAAAATATTTTGAAAATGTCGTTTTGACAGCAAGAGGTTATATGCGCCAGATATTTCGGCAATTAAGTGAGTTTTTTATTGTTTAGATTTAATTAATTAAATAATAGGTAAGATTAAGTACTTTGTATTATTTTTCAGATTAAAGTAAGGAAGATAATTAAATTGATGTCATTGGAAGATATAAATACTTGGCAAACATTTAAGTAATCAGATGAGTATATTAATTACATTACTTGAATTAAATAATTAATAAAAGATTAAATACTTTGTGTGTTATCGTTTTTCAGATTAAAACAAGGAATACTTCAGAAAAGATGCCAATAATTATGATGCAAGGACTTTCTCATTAATAAATTGAGTACTATTAAATTAATGTTCTCAAAACAAAAGGTAATTTAACAGATATTACATAAAGTAGCCATGTAAATGGTTGACATATACTGTATTATACCGAATAATCAGTATTTTCATATAATAATACTACGGTAAGGTGTAGGTGTATATTTATAGCATTCTAGCCTTTACGTAGTAATATTGAATGCATATAATGATTGTATGTATTTTTCAGTTAATACTAACGTCTGTCAAGAATCTTCTTTGTTATTCAAGATTAAATTACTAAGCCAATAATGGAAAATTTAAGATATTTCTTTAAAGTTAGAAATTTTATGTTGGAAGAAAATAGGAAATAGCAGGTATAAGCAGTATAAGGCACTTAGTTATTACGTAAGTTATTTTTAATATATCTACATACAATCAAATATGAAAACAAGCAAAAATAACATGTTATTTAATAATTGCATTGCTTAAACACTAAAGTTCTTTTGTTTTTTTCTAGATAAAAGGCATTTTCTTTGACAGTGTTCTTCCTCACAATTATCACACCATACGATCCCAGAGTGAAACCCTTTAGTTAGTGAAAGGAACAGCCAAAACTTAAATTATAACAAAGTGTGCAGATGTGACTCGTAACGTTTAAATTATTTTAATTTTAAAGTTAAAAACAGTTTTTAAAGACTGAAATATTATTCAGTAATATATATAATAACAGTCATAAATCTAATAAAAACTATATGATTGAACAATATAGATAACGTGCAGTATAAACATACATATATATATAATAAGATATAAAATGGCATAGCATATGGATAATGAAATATTTATACGTATCTTCAATGTTAAAAGGAAACACAAAATTCACAAAGGATTAAAATTGATTGAAAACAAAGAATTTTGTTTATTCAATATTATTCTTCGTGGATCAAGAAATGGCAACAACCCTGAAAAAAAATGTTAATATTAATAATTTTATCAGATTAAGAGTTATTTTGAAAATTGTATATGGCATGTTATTTTTATTGATGATAATATTAATATACCATTTCTTTCCAAATATTATACTACTAATGCACAAAATGTAAATAATTTATTACTGCTCTTATTTAATGATGTAATTATTATTTACCAATAAGTTAAGAAGTGTATAAGATTGTATTACGTTTGTAAGGTGTAAACATATACCTGAATTCTTACATAATTTCTTAAATTTCAACATAAAACTTTTATTTTTAAACATTGATTCATTTAAAAAGTTATTAATAGTTTGTGTTTCTTGGCTTTCGTCCAGGTTATCAAAAACTTTCCATTTTCTATTAAGCCAGGTATTATAAATATTAGTTCTTTCATTTTTATATTTCTTATTCATGTGCTGAATTTTATATAATTTTATTATTCTTATTAATCGAACTACAAAAAGACAAGTTATTAGATTTTATATAGATAATACCTAATTTAGTGTTATTTGAACAAATCCACTACATCAATTAATCGTAGTGACTTTCATACATACTAATAAATTTATAAACATGGGGATGTTGCCCTAATGTTTGTTTAAACCACCTGTGGTATCTTTCCTGTTTATTATTACATCTGACGTATTTTTTAAACACAGAAAGAGTGTTTCTATCAATCTTTTGCATCCAAAAGTTTTTCAAATATTTAAGCAATGGTAAAAGATGTTTTTTTAAATTTTTATTTTTTGATATGTCTAGTGATATTAGTTGAAAACCTTTATTCATTAGATGTGGCGGCAAGAGAGGAATATTATATAACTTTCTCAAAAACGTCCATATTTTGCATTTCATGCTATCAGTTAATATTTTCGTATTGTTTAAAAGTTTTAACTGCTTCGCTTTTTTTCTAACATTCTGAAAATTAGGTGAATCTCAAACATATCAAAGAGAGAGAGAGAGAGAGAGAGAGAGGTTCATGCAAAACAACATCAAATCTTAGTTGAAGTCAATTAAAGTGAATTTAATTTTTTGTAATAGAGCTTATCCATCAATGTTATTAAAATAAAATTTTACGAGAAATAATAGTTTACAAAGTTTCTTTTTGGATACTTTTTACAATCCCAACATTATATATTAACATAGAGGTTCTATTAATTAGATGCACCACTTACGTAAACGAAATGAAAATAACATCCCGTTAATTCACTTGTAGAAAAATTTCTTTTTATCGAATTTTGGAGTGCTCTTTCGTAATCTGTAATCCAAATCTTGGGCTTAGCTTTATGAAGAATTTTTATTTTTATAAATTGTAATAATTTATCATATAAGCGCCCTGTTTTATTATTAACCAATGCCCAAATTATTGGAATAGCCTAGATTTTGTCAATTTTAAATTATAGTTTCAACTGTATATTCATATAAATTTGAAATATAATATATTTCTAAGCCAACTTAGACTCTATTTTACCTTATCTCCATAATTGGTCATTATTGTGATTATTTGGTATATATTTTTTAATCTAGGAGTAGTGTCGAAAGTCCCATCTGCAGAAAATATCTGACAGTTTTTTAAAGAATTTATTATCTTTTTATCGTATAATATAATAAATTTTATATCTCCTTCTACATATTCCAATATTTCTAGCTTATGTTTCTCTTTGCCTATTTGGAAATTTAAATATTTTTCCCATTCTTTTGATGACAATATTCTTTCAAAATCTTCAATTAAAACAGGGATTTTTATACTATTATCCTTCCTCCAACTTCTTATAGTTCTGCTAAATTTTTTAAAACATAATGTTTTTGCACCTTTACAGTTTCTGTAAATTATATTTTTCATTACCCTTATAGTGTGCTATAGTATTTAATACATATTGTGCAAATATCTCATGAACGAATGTATTTTAATAAAAAAATCTTTCAAATAATAGTTTCAAGATTTACGAAGATCTATTTAATAATTAATTGGCTGAAAGTGGAGTAATAAAGGTGAAGTGAATGCAACTTTATTTTTCTTAAATGGAACTTTCTATTTTATAATATATATATACACTTATTGAAGCTTTTTCAAGAATTTTCCAAATCCCGCTTGCTCTAATTTGAAATCTCACCAACGTATTTACGAGGGATTACCATTTAAAATTACATGTATGTATTTTGATCATCAATTTAGCTAAAGTTTCGTGCGAATCGCTACACGCACACATATACGCATACAGATTCTCATCTACGTATATTTTCAAATTCAAATCTTCGTAACTCGTGGAAGAAATTGATTATACACGTATATAGGTAATTCCAATTAAAAAATATAAAATGACTATCACTTATTGACATCTATCGCAGCATAAGAGTGAAATATGATTATCGTTTTGCAAAATGAATCTACGTTAATCATTTGCTTAGAAGATTTTCTTTTAAAATGTATATCGCTCATGAAATATTCAAGTATTTTCATAAGTATATATATTGAAGAGCCTAGATGTATTTAAAATAATTATAGAACTTTACTTCAATGATATTTCATCATAAGCATCTTTTGCAGTACATGGGATATTTCGAACATACTGTTTGACTTCCTTCCTAAAATTTGCCTCTGTATGTTTATTTTTATCTACAGGATGGTTGTGTATTCTAAGTTGTGGGAAATTTTCTTCGTTATCAATAAATTTGGCAGTGCCTGGACATTCATCATTTTTACATTTTAGATAACTATATAAAAAAAACCATATAAAATTATCAAGCACACTATGCATATCATTGGAGACATTTTTGATACCATATATTAACATTATACTTATTCTTATTAATACATACGTAGTCGATGTGCCATTTTTCCTTTTGTATGTTTTTTTTACATTGTACATTTGTCCATCTTTATAAATTTTAGTCTTATATAAACAAATTCTTCGACTCATCTTTGTAATTAAAGTTATTATATTTATTCTTATAAATGCTAAATCCGAATGTAAAGAAAATTAGACACCTATATAAATAGTTCTGGAATAAGTTATGCAAATTCTTGAGAAATTATATCTGATTAATTATAGTAAAACTTACTGAAATGAGTACCGTTGCAAAAATTTTAAAGTTTTTACAATATTCGTATATCTTATATTGTTTTTTAACCGTGATATTCATGATTTGAACATCAAGTATATACTTTAACGGACGAATTTTAATTTTCTGTTATGTATAAATAGAAAAGTAATTAAGAGTTTAAACAGCTTATTTAGTCGAATAATTGTACAATAAATCATTCTAAACATTTTACGTATTATTTTTGCTTTAATAGTAGGAACATCAGAATTCGTTCATATGCTCTATAAGGAAGGACGCGTCAAAATCATGATTTTTAAACATGATTTTATTGATTTATAGGCGGTGTATAGACACATTCAAATTTCGTACGTACCTTTCAAACAATAACTGTTTGTAACAGTAGCTATACCGTAAATAATTATGATGAATTATTTAATGTCCATTTCACAAGACTGTAAACTAGAGACTAATATCGCGTACGACAGGTGGCATATTATGTATGACTATCATTCGTAAGATCCTAAGGTGTTTATAAACTTATTTTGTTCCATACCATACATTCTATGAATCACTTATCATATAGTAAACGAATAATCATACTTAATAAGTCACCTAGTTGTCATGCGGTATTAGTCCCGAGATTACAGTTTTGTGTTAATTGAAATTAAATAATTACATCATTAAATAAGAGCAGTAATAAATTATTTACATTTTGTGCATTAGTAGTATAATATTTGGAAAGAAATGGTATATTAATATTATCATCAATAAAAATAACATGCCATATACAATTTTCAAAATAACTCTTAATCTGATAAAATTATTAATATTAACATTTTTTTTCAGGGTTGTTGCCATTTCTTGATCCACGAAGAATAATATTGAATAAACAAAATTCTTTGTTTTCAATCAATTTTAATCCTTTGTGAATTTTGTGTTTCCTTTTAACATTGAAGATACGTATAAATATTTCATTATCCATATGCTATGCCATTTTATATCTTATTATATATATATGTATGTTTATACTGCACGTTATCTATATTGTTCAATCATATAGTTTTTATTAGATTTATGACTGTTATTATATATATTACTGAATAATATTTCAGTCTTTAAAAACTGATTTTAACTTTAAAATTAAAATAATTTAAACGTTACTAGTCACATCTGCACACTTTGTTATAATTTAAGTTTTGGCTGTTCCTTTCACTAACTAAAGGGTTTCACTCTGGGATCGTATGGTGTGATAATTGTGAGGAAGAACACTGTCAAAGAAAATGCCTTTTATCTAGAAAAAAACAAAAGAACTTTAGTGTTTAAGCAATGCAATTATTAAATAACATGTTATTTTTGCTTGTTTTCATATTTGATTGTATGTAGATATATTAAAAATAACTTACGTAATAACTAAGTGCCTTATACTGCTTATACCTGCTATTTCCTATTTTCTTCCAACATAAAATTTCTAACTTTAAAGAAATATCTTAAATTTTCCATTATTGGCTTAGTAATTTAATCTTGAATAACAAAGAAGATTCTTGACAGACGTTAGTATTAACTGAAAAATACATACAATCATTATATGCATTCAATATTACTACGTAAAGGCTAGAATGCTATAAATATACACCTACACCTTACCGTAGTATTATTATATGAAAATACTGATTATTCGGTATAATACAGTATATGTCAACCATTTACATGGCTACTTTATGTAATATCTGTTAAATTACCTTTTGTTTTGAGAACATTAATTTAATAGTACTCAATTTATTAATGAGAAAGTCCTTGCATCATAATTATTGGCATCTTTTCTGAAGTATTCCTTGTTTTAATCTGAAAAACGATAACACACAAAGTATTTAATCTTTTATTAATTATTTAATTCAGGTAATGTAATTAATATACTCATCTGATTACTTAAATGTTTGCCAAGTATTTATATCTTCCAATGACATCAATTTAATTATCTTCCTTACTTTAATCTGAAAAATAATACAAAGTACTTAATCTTACCTATTATTTAATTAATTAAATCTAAACAATAAAAAACTCACTTAATTGCCGAAATATCTGGCGCATATAACCTCTTGCTGTCAAAACGACATTTTCAAAATATTTTCATAAATGAGCCGTACTTTCTTTTAAGTTTTGCCAACCTTATTATTTAACACTAGCGCCATGTCATAAGTTACGAATACATAGAGTCGATACTCATTAAAAGAAAAGTTGTAGGCGAAAATGTCACCTACCCAAAATTTTTGTAGTGTAGCAAATTTTGGCGCCCAACGTGGGGCCCACAGAAGCAGAATTTGTTGAAATAGCCTTTCACAAATTCCACTTCGAATTATCGGGAATAAAGTCTTATTTGCCGCGAATAATAGCACCCGCATAGGGCAAATATGAGCTAGAATTTGGTGAAATAGCCTTTCGCAAATTCGGCTTACAATTATTTTAATTCGAGTCATATTATTTTTCATATCCGTTTCCTTTCGAACTCCTATTGCCTCCAATCCAAATCCTTTGTTTGGCAATTCGGAGTTATACAGTAGTTAGGCTTTCGAATCTCACGATTAATATTCAAATAATCGAAGTTAATCGAAATTAACGTCTTCTCATATAGGATTATCGTAACGAGCATTAATGATTTATGCTCATATTATTTCATGTGTCTATAGCCTTTCCGTATCTGTTATAAGATACGGATAATTCTAGTCGAATATTCCGGTCTTATTTCGAGCCGAAATAATCATTTTTAATTTCTAATACGGAAGATTTCGACATAGGAAATCTACGTGTAGAAAAACTATTGAGGGGGAAACTAGGGGGACACCGCGAGTGCCCAGTCGCGCGGAACTAAGCCGATTAGCTCACGCTTCACTGACTTCCCATTGTCTCGACATAGGACTTACAATATTCGACTATTATATATATATATATATATTCGCAAAGCGACTTTAATTTTATTTCGATATCTTTACGAAATTACTTTAGCATTTTTCCCTTTGTTTTTCGCGACTTTCAGGGGAGCTTGGATAACGGACACTTACGGAATATTGCGCCTGCTAATTAATAAATTAATTATTAATTATTAATTATTGATTATTAAATTATTTAGTCACGAATTACACTTAGTAATTCCATATTTAACTTTATTTTGTTTTGTTTTGGGAAGGTTTGACTTCCGTACATTAGTCAGAGCTGCATTTCCGTAATCCTCCGAATATAAATAAAATCGAGAACATTATCGTTTCGATTCCCAATTAGGATTTTCTTTATTTTTTTGTATACCTTGCCTTTTCTTTTCAGGAATTACTAATGGTTTAAATTGTGTTTTACCCATTTGTGTGTGTATTCCTTTTCGGTAACGCGTACGCGGAAATCTTTTTGTTGCTTTTCCTTCGATTTTCTTCGGGAAATAGACATTTTCTAGTAATTATTTTTCGGTTTTCGCGTTCATTTTAGTGATGGCTACTGCGACTTTCGGTAATTTAGGTTGGATAGAGGAATTAACGGAGGAGGAGGCTCGGAAGATCCTCAGTCAATATCGTTTAGACGATAAGGGCATATTACCCACCCTTCGTCAGAGGCTTCGAAAGCACTTTGCGCGTGAAAAGAGTTCGGCATTACCGCGTACTCCTCCGGGTACCCAGTCTCAACAAACTACGCGTGCAGCTATGGATATTTCCCAGCTTTTGGAGAAAGCTGCTATTACCGTACAACCTTTAGAATTAGTTGAAGATATACCGAATCCAGTTCGGGTTACGCGACCAGACACTCCTACGCCCATTCCGCAGGAGATTTATACCTCCATTCGTACCGGGACGCGTAGGAAAGAATATCATGCACCTGTCGAGTCTAGGGATGTTCGAGATCGGTCACTTTCACCTCCGCGAGGTTCGTCCACTCCCACTCGTGCAGATTTCGACGAGTTTAAACGGGACGTGCACGACATGATTGGTCAGCTGCGAGATGTGGTTTTGCAGATGCGTACTACATCCGCAGTCCCGACTGCTCCTGCTCCAAGGGAAGAATACTTCCCCGAAGAGGAAGAGCCGAGGGAAATATATCGCCGCCCTAATAGAGGTCACTTTCAGACACCGCGTTTTCCTCGACCTCTCGCGAATAGGGACTATGCCGCGCAATTCAACCAATTACATTCTACATTGAAAAGAATGAACGTTTCGTTTAGCGGCAAGTCCGGTGAAGATGTAGAAGCTTTTTTAGCGCGTATCGCGGAAACTCGCATTATTTTCGACCTTCCGGATGCGGAATTATTGAAGTACCTCCCTTTGCTTTTGTCGGATATGGCTCTCCACTGGTTTCGGAGTCACCAACGAGATTGGGAGAATTGGGCACATTTTGAACGCGCCTTTCGTTCGCGTTTCGGGGCTCGTTCGCTTCAGGTATCTTTGCGGGTGGAAATAGCCCGACGTACACAAGCGGAAGATGAACCCGTAGACCATTACCTCACGTGTATTCGGGTATTATTAGAACGAGTTTCACCTCCCATGTCGGAAGAAGAGTGGATCATTTGGGCGCATACGAACATGCTCCCACGCATCCAAGCGCTTATAGATATCAATAATATCATCTCTTTCGATGCATTAGAATCCCGCGCTATCCAGATCGAGAGTAGTTTAGCTCGTCAAAGCCGGTATCGAGCCCCACCCTTACCGGAACATTCTCTTTTTCCCGATTTAGCTTTCGGACGACCCGCTCGACGTACGCGTACCGCCATGGCTGCTGAGGAGCAACCTGTACTGATAGCACAGGAGAAACCTAAGAAAGTAAAAGCCGTGAAGGATATACCGTCACCTGCACCTTCCATATCGTCGAGTTCGGGAACGATTACTAATCCGTTCGTGTCAGAACCTATCGAACCACAGTCGTCCTTCGCTATCGACTTCGCGTGTTGGAATTGTAAAGAACGTGGACATCGATATTCGGAGTGTCCAAAACCTCGTTCGCGATTCTTTTGCCACCGATGCGGTCTTGAGGGAGTTACGGTGCGCAATTGTCCTAAGTGTACGGGAAACGTACCCGGGACACGATAAATACCGGCTCGTGTCCAACCACTAGATTATCGCATACACAATTTCCTGCGGTCAACTTAAACTCTTGCCGCCTTTCGCGAGATTTCTCGTCCGGTATCGAGAAAATATACTCGCTAACTACCGCCCTTTTGTATATACAGATTAGAGTTCAGGGCCACTCTTTCTTGGCTTTAGTTGATAGCGGCGCATCGCGCACTTTTATTGGTAAATCCGGTCTTTTAAAAATTTCGTTGGCCGATGTTAATGCTTCTACGGTTCCTCCGGTTACGATAGTGACTGCCGATGGACATCGCGAAAATCTATCGCAATGTTACCCACTACAGTATCAAATAGAAGGTCGTAGCCAAGTCGTTCCTACGCTTTTCTTTCCGTCTCTGGCCGTACCCCTTATTTTTGGTATTGATGCTTTACAACAATTCGGGATTGTTATTAATTATCAGGATCGAACGTGGAGTTACCGAGACGATCCTAGTCACTACTACCGCTTCGTGGATGCTCAGGATAATTTTTATAGCTGCAATGCTCTCCCTGTTCTCACCGATACTGAGTCCGAGCAGTTAAGGACCTTCCTAGACGAACGAATTCCGATTTTGAAACGGGCTCCGGGATTAACCAATTTAACGGAACATCGCATTATAGTGGAGACCCCGACAGCCATCAAACAGCGATACTACCCTGTGTCACCGGTGATACAACAAGCGATTAATCAAGAAGTAGATCGGTTGTTACACGAAGATATTATCGAGCCTTCTGACAGTGATTGGTCATCTCCTATTGTCATGGTGCGCAAATCCAACGGTTCCTACCGATTTTGTTTAGATTTTCGCAAAGTCAACGAAGTCTCACGTAAAGACGCTTACCCTTTACCTTTCATGAATTCGATTCTGGATAAATTACGTTCAGCTAACTATATTTCCGCTCTTGATCTAAGTCAGGCCTATTTTCAAGTCCCGATGGAAGAATCTAGTAAATCCGTCACTGCGTTTACTGTGCCAGGACGTGGACTCTTCCAATTCAAACGAATGCCATTCGGACTTACAGGTGCTCCAGCGACTTTCCAACGGCTATTAGATAAAATTATTACGCCGGATATGGAACCCCATGCGTTCGCGTATCTAGATGATATTATAATCGTTACGCAAACCTTCTCCGAACATCTCGAGTGGCTGGATAAAATCTTTAAACGAATTATTGCTGCTGGACTTTTAATTAACCCGGATAAGAGTGAATTCTGTAAAACTAGCGTTACATATCTCGGTTTCATCGTTGACCATCGTGGCCTAAGTACGGATCCAGAGAAAATTAGACCCATTATCGACTATCCCGCACCTCGGAATATCAAAGAACTTCGTCGTTTTATCGGTATGGCTTCGTGGTATCGCCGTTTCGTTCCCGATTTCGCAACCATTGTCGCCCCGTTAAATCAATTGCTCAAGAAAAATCAGGCTTGGGTTTGGGCTACGCCACAGTCCAACGCGTTCGATACCTTAAAGCGCAAATTAACTTCGACACCCACGTTAGCGTGTCCGGACTTCAATCGAACCTTCTGTCTTCAAACTGACGCGAGTAACGTCGGACTCGGAGCCGTGCTCACGCAAACTCATGAGCAAGGAGAATGCGTTATCGCGTACGCAAGTCGTACTCTCACCCCAGCTGAAATGAAGTATACCACTACCGAATTAGAGTGCCTTGCTGTTCTATGGTCGATTAAAAAGTTTCGTGGCTACCTAGAGGGGTATAAGTTTACGGTGATGACGGACCACAATAGCCTACGATGGCTTAACAACTTAAAAGATCCCTCCGGTCGTTTAGGTAGGTGGGCTTTAGAACTAATGCAATACGACTTCGAGATCGTATATCGGAAAGGTTCCCAAAATTTCGTACCGGATGCCCTTTCACGCATACCCAGCTCCGGTGAGCTCGAACTCTGTTCTCTCGCAGTTTCTATGAACTACCCCACAACGGGATGGGCCGATACCACCGACTCGTGGTATACAACTCGTCGGGACACTCTTAAAGCCACACCTTTCAAATTCCCGGACTGGAAGATTGAGAAGGATCTCTTATACTATCGACGTAGTTCCAGTCGATACCATGAGGAACTGGAAGACCTCGAACCGTGGAAGCTAGTCGTACCGAGTGAGTTTCGCGAAGATCTTTTGCATGAATTTCATGACACCCCCATGTCAGGTCATCTAGGTGTCGATAAAACCTACCACCGAATTAATCGATGTTTTTATTGGGTTGGGATGTATCGAACCGTCCTGGATTTCGTCCGTAAATGCGATATCTGCCAGCGTACCAAAGTGTCCCAACAACCACCAGTGGGATTAATGGGACGTAGATTCGTGGAGCAGCCTTGGGAAATAGTCGCGGTCGATGTTATGGGCCCACTACCGAAAAGCTTACATCAGAATGTCTATATCGTTGCTTTCCAAGACCTTTTTACGAAATGGATTGAATGTCGGGCCGTACGTACCGTAAATGGTGCGAAAATTAAAGAACTCCTTCTTGATCTGGTGATCACCCGTTGGGGAACCCCTCGAGTGCTCCTATCAGACAATGGAACCGAGTTCGTAAACAAACTACTCGAGCACGCGTGTCGGGAATACAAAATTCACCATTCGACCACTCCCGTGTATCATCCCCAGGCCAACCCTGTCGAACGTATTAACCGGGTCGTCAAAACCATGATCACAGCGTTCGTCGGTAAAAACCAACGTGAATGGGACGCACACTTATCAGAGTTCAACTTCGCCTACAATACCGCCCACCACTCCGTTATCGAGTGTAGTCCGGCTTTTCTAAATTTCGGTCGGGATCTCAAGCCTCTTCCTCGAGAACTCGAGAGGGTCAACGATACGCCTCTCGCCGCTGACTCCTCTACTGTCAATCCGTGGAGAGAACGAATGAAACGGATGAGAGATCTTCACGAATGGGTCACTTCCAAATTAGAGTCCGCATATCAACAACAGGCCGAAAAATACAATTTACGACGACGAGAACGGCCTCTGAAAATTAACGACTTAGTCCTCTTTCGGCACCGACCTCTTTCGTCCTCCGCTAATTTCTTCTCAGCCAAACTCGCTCACCGTTATCAAGGACCGTATCGCGTAATTCACTTCCGTTCTCCTACAGTTATCGAAATCGAACATGTAGAAGCTAAAACGCGTATCAAAACGCACGTCAACGATGTAAAGTTATATGTCCAGTAATGTCGTCCTCGGCTCCCGTTGTGCTCGTCTCTTCCCCTCCTCCATAGATTGGGACTCATCGTTAATTTTTCTTTCACCAGAAGATATGTCGCGCCCCGAGTACCGAATGCCGCACCGGGATATCGTCGCCCAGACGAAGGGCGAAATCATGGATTACATCAAATGGGCCCTCGATGTCTGGCCCGAGTTGGAAGCAGAGGTCCTCGAGCATATTTACCGGGACCCGCCGGTCCCGGCCGAGCGGGGCTGTTTTAATTGTGGCCACCCGGGCCACCGTTATACCCGGTGCCCTCGACCACGCACCCGGGTCTTCTGTTACCCATGTGGGCGTCGTGACCGATCTACCCGCACGTGCCCGAAATGCGGTCCGGGATACCAACGCCCGGCCCCCCGGGAAATAGACCTCTCCGAGGAACCGGGGCCCTTCCAGCGCCGATAAGGCTCTTTCTCTCTATCTCTTTCTCTGTTCTTCCCTCCTTCCTTCTTGTATATTATGCCCAACAGGGCCTGTGATAAATATATGGATTTTCGCTGATATCTCTTGTTGTCCATTTTATTTTTGACGCTGACAGACACACCGACCTCTCGGAACATCACCAACCTCGGACTCATGCATCGGGAACTAATATCATTTTCTTCCCTACCGTAGCTACCGTTTACAGGTTTACCAGGGTCACGGGAATCCTAACTTGGGAATACGGTGATTTCGCGACATTAATTCTTCTTTTGGAGCTTCCTCCTTTCCTTTTTCGCGAGTATTCGAGATTCGATAGCGTGATTGCGTGAAATAGTATTTGCGACCAGTATATTATGTTGGTTACGTGTAGATTCTCGTATAGTTCTTTGTATATACTTTCTCTTCTTTAGGTTACGTCTTCTTACGATTCTGAGTTTCGGTGAACTCTGTATCGTATTACTTTAGTTTGCTTTTGTACAGATTTCGATTCGTATCTTGTATATCGCTACAGTTAGTATAGATTACGATTACGTTTTGTATGAAGTATATTCTTTATCGTGTATACCTTTTCGATTCCGTACAGTACCGTGTAGATAATTTCGTCTAGTATAGAACCTTACAGTGCGTATCACGCTTATTTTGTACAGATATTTTGCAGTACCGTGTATACCGCTTAGTATTAAGCTACCGTTATATTATCGTGTAAATAGCCCATCTCGAATATAGCGTTTCTTTTCGTTTTTGAAAATGCCGACTTACGACTACTACAGATTCACGTAGCACTTGGGACGAGGAGCTACCGATTCCGTCTGACGTTCACGTCGAATCCAGTTACGTCTTCGCGTATCGTCGTTTAGTGAGGTGAGGGGTGTTCGACCTCGATTCGGTCTCTTTTTCGTGGGAGGATAGAGTTGTGACCATGTACTATTTTAAGATAGTACATGTTCACTAAAAAGATCTATATATATCTATCTATAGAACATTGAGACATATTATGGTCATATTATCAAGGCCATAATATCATGTCATATACGGTTGGCCTACCTATCATCCGAAATATAGTATAAAGTTCGATGATTGATAGGTCATAAAGTAGAGTAACGATCGTGGCCCATAAGTCGTATGTTAAATGGGTCTAACGAACTACGGCCTTCCGCGGCTCCCGAATATTCAAGTTGAATTTTCGGAAGAAGTCGGACCTTGGATCTGATTGGTGGTACCAATAGCTTAATCGGCTCCGCCAATTAGATTTAGCGTTACGAAAAGTTGGGGATAAGGGACCCACAGCTCGTTGCTGGTGTCTCCCGATTTTTGCGACACTCGTATCTTAGTCCTGAAGAGGATCCGACGTATTTTCGGCGACTCGTATCTTAGTCCTGAAGAGGATCCGACGTATTTTCGGCGACTCGTATCTTAGTTCTGAAAAGGATCAGACGCATTTTCGGCAACTCGTTATCTAGTCCTGAAGAAGATCAGTCGCGATCTTAGCAACTCGGAAATTGAAGACTCGCATCGTAGCAAGTGAAAAGTGTGGAAGCTACTCGACTCGGCTCTGCTCTGCTCTACTCTGCTCTACTCCGATCTGCTCTGCCCTGCTCTGCTCCGATCTGCTCTGCTCCGATCTGCTCTGCTCAGCTCTGCTCGACGCCGCTCCGCTCTGCTCTACTCTGCTCTACTCCGATCTGCTCTGCCCTGCTCTGCTCTGCTCGCCGCTGCTCTGCGCTGTCCTGCTCTGCTCTGCCCTGCTCTGCTCTGCTCTGCTCTGCCCTGCTCTGCTCTGCTCTGCTCCGATCTGCTCTGCTCCGATCTGCTCTGCTCCGATCTGCTCTGCTCTGCTTCGATCTGCTCTGCTCAGCTCTGCTCGACGCCGCTCCGCTCTGCTCTGCTCTGCTTTGTCCTGCTCGGCCGTCGTTCTCCAGCTCCAACGGAAAAGGTTAGCGGGAGTCCCAGCTCCTAGAAATCCTTATATCACGAGTAAACTTCGGAAAACGCGCTTAATAGCCGTGAAATCATCAAAAACCACGAATTACGAGTTAAACATACTCCCAAAGTGCGTGGATTGGGAATTAGGGACATAAATAAGAAATTGGAACAATATTCTAATATCGAGAAACTTTGAGATTCGCTAGTAATTCAAGGACACCGTCGTCTTTGGGTTTTCGGATATGAAATGTACATAAGTTTTATCTATAACTAACGTTAAGTCCTTTTATCGATTACCGTGTATATAATGTCGTATTAAAGTATTGTATTTTCCGAGAAATTGGTTATGCGCTTACAGTATAGTTGATGGGTCGAATTCGGGTATAAAGAGTGACCGGGATATTCGTTCAGTTTCGAATTTCAGTTACGTTTCGTACAGTTCGTCGCGTTTAACCAGGGGTGCATCCCGAGGTCGAATTCTCCCCGAAAGGAGCTACCTCGTTCGATCACCTCGTGGTAATACAGTTCGTTTTCTCGTCAGAAGGAACCCCGGAGGTGAATTCTCCCAGAAAGAGCTACTCCGTTCGGTTCTCTTCGCGAGAGTATAGTTTCGTTTAGTTAAAAGGTCGCAGGAGAAACACCTGCCTTGGGTAGGCCTTTATTTGAGTAGTTAGTTGTTTAGTAAAGAAATTCGTTGGATTGATCCCGAGCACTCCGGAAAACCGTTTTCTACGCCATTTCGAGTTATAGTTTTGTAGAATACGAATAACGATCTATGCGCTATGAAGTCTGACAAATACAGCAATGTCTTTTTGGAAATATAGACACTTTATTATCGAATATAGTATGTAGTGATTTGACCCGAACTGACAAATCCTTTTGCATTTTACGTGTCAGGAACTCACCCACTCTCCGCTTCCGCAATCCTACTCTTATATTCCCTGAGCTAGTTGGCATTTTAGTTTGACGAATACAGTATTTTGCAGTCACTACAGTACAGTGGTTCTTTCGGGAACCTGGCGCCCAACTTACGTTACAGATTTTGATTTAGTTACAGCTTCGAATATCTTAGGGTCAGCCAAAATTTTTGTAGTGTAGCAACTTGAAAAAGGTCATGAATTCACTTGGATTGAGGGTGAAAAGTTACACCCTGATTCTTGTGAAGATAAAGTATTATTGTCCGAATCGCAAAAAAAGAAAATACGTAGGAGCGAACCTTTTCAATTGTTTGAAACCTTTTTTTCTATTGAAATGAAAAAATATATTATTGATGCGTGTAAAGACAATGGTTATGATCTGAAATTGAAAGATCTTGATACTTTTATTGGAATACTTATTTTTTCTACATTCAATCCCAGAAAATCACAGAGAGATTACTGGTCATCTGATCCGTATTTATCTAATGAAGTAGTTTCTTCTGCAATGTCTCGCCAACAATTTGAAATCACAAAATCTAAATTGAAGTTTTCAAAAAACAAAGACAAAGATTCAAATGATCGAGGATGGCGCGTTCGTTCTCTACTGAAACTTTTTCAAAATAACATCATGCAATTCGGAATATGGAGAACTGCTCTATCCGTTGATGAGATGATGGCCAAATCCTATGCAAAAACTGTTTTGAAACAATTTATTCGAAGAAAACCGATAAGATTTGGTTTGAAATTTTGGGGCTTGTGTACTTCGGACGGCTATCTACTGAATTTGGATCTTTATTGCGGCAAGAATTCTCAAATTGGAGATAAGTTATCTAAATGTGCTTTAGGTTCACGAGTAGTATTATATTTATTACAACCATTTTTTCAAATAATAAGTTATAACAAAATTTCTCAATTTCATCTGTACTTTGACAACTTCTTCACGAACATGGATTTGGTATTACATTTGAAGAAATTGCGTTTGAAATGCACTGGTACTATCAGAGATAATCGAGTCAAAGAAAAAAATGTGCTTGATAAGAAAGCTTCAAGAGGGACATATGTGGTGAAGCACGACCTAAACAGTGGCATAAATTTCATTACTATCATGGATTCGAAGCCCGTCTCAATAGCTTCAACTGCAGCAGGTGTCAATCCTCTATCTATTTCAAAAAGATACAGCGCAGAGGCTAAATCTAAAATTGAAATACCTTTTCCGCAAGCTTTTCACCTATATAACAAATTCATGGGAGGTGTTGACCTGCATGACGGACATTGCAATGACATACTCCCAAGTATACGATCAAAAAAATGGACATGGGTAGTTTTTATGAGACTTATACAGGCGTCTATTACTAATTCTCTTGTAATTTTCAATGCTGCTAACGATGGAAAGAAAAAAGTTGGAATAAAAGAGTTCACTATTTCGATTGCCAAATACTACTTACAAAAAAGTAGTCGCAAAAGTAAAGCACATGGACGATCTAATAGTGACAAATTGAGGATTTGTTCGAATGGAAACTGTCCAATAAGAACAAGAATTTTCTGCAAAACATGTAATAAAAATATTTGCAATAAATGTTGGCTAAAAAAGCACACCTAAAAGTATGAATAAGTGAGAGGCAAGGGGACTCACGGAAAACAAGCACCCCGAGACGTAAGAGGCAAGGGGACTCACGGGAAAAAAGCACCCCAAAGGAGACAGAATTTTACCACGTCCACGCCGTAGTCTCTGGGTAACGCTAAGAGTAAAAAAATCTTCCTAAAATTTGCACAGAAATCGTTTTTTACCAATAGGTTTTTAGAACATAGCGGCCGAAACGAATTTTTATTTTTTCAACTTTATCAATTTTTTTCTCGAAATCTATGGACTTTAGAAAAAAATTCATAAGAACAAAAATGTCTTAGAAGCACTCGAGAAACATTCTAAAATTTTTTCAGGATTTTTGGAGACATTTTTGAAAATTCCATTTCACAAGTTTCCCGGAAAATCAAAAATTGTCTCAACAAATTCTGAAAAAATTTGAGAATGTTCCTCGAGCGATTCTAAGGCATTTTTGTTTTTATGAATTTTTTTCTAAAGACCATAGATTTCGAGAAAAAAGTTGATGAAGATTGAAAAAAAAAAATTCGTTTTTTCCGCCATTTTGTAAAGAAGCGATGGTTCAAGGTCAACAAAAAAATTCCCTGTTAAACTTCAACTCCCATGATCACCTTTGATCACGGTCGCAAGGTGATATCTTCACCGTAACACTTCGAAAAAAAATCCTAAAAATTTTTTTTTTCGAAAATTTAGGTGTTTTTTATGTTTCAATCGAGCATATCTCTTTTCCTGTGAGTTTTATCATGATTCTGGTAACGGATTCTGAAAGAGCATGCAATTTTACATCAGAATATGTGGTTCATGAATTTTTTCAACGCCAATTACATAGGAAAAAATCACTTTGAAAACGTGCAAGAAATTTTGACTTTTTGGACGTTAATGGGTTAAGCCCGGATTTAGTGTCAACTCTTTTATATTGAATAAAGATAAGTCAAATAAAGGCGTCTCTAAGTATACTTACCACTGTGCCACAAGGGGTTAAGGGGTGAACTACATATTGTATATTTATATAGTCGAAATAAATGTAAATTCTCGATAGCCTGAAGTTAATCTTTAGAATAGTATAATAAATAAAAAATGTTAAGATTACAATTACATTAGAAATAACTGTTTTTAAGAATGGACAATGATGTTGTAATAATAAATGTATTTGTTATAGTGATGCTTTTACCAAATATCGAACCAAGTATGGTGCCATCAAATGTACAACCTTTACTGGTATTTGTTAATGTGAAATCTGGGGGCTGTCAAGGACTTCAGTTAATATCCAGTTTTCGCAAATTATTAAACCCATATCAGGTTTTCGACTTAGATAATGGAGGACCTCTCCCTGGGTAAGCCTTAAGTATCATTTTTCTTCAATCTAACAATATTTAAAACATTATGTTTAATTTTTAGTCTTTACGTTTTTCGTCATATAAAACATTACAAGATCTTAGTCTGTGGTGGTGATGGTACAATAGGTTGGGTTTTACAATGTTTGGATAATGTAGGACAAGATAGCGAATGCTCTTCACCTGCTTGCGCTATAGTTCCACTAGGAACTGGCAATGATCTCGCTCGAGTATTACGCTGGGGTTCTGGATATACCGGAGATGAAGATCCACTAAATTTATTAAGAGATGTTATTGATGCTGAAGAAATAAGATTAGATAGATGGACAGTTGTTTTTCATCCAGAAGAAAAAGAGGATCAAGCAGCCGGTTAGTAAAATACTTGTTTAAGCTTCGGATTATTAAAAAATAATAATGAATATAAGAATACATGGATGGAAAATAAATATTTTATATAGGTGAAGAATGTCGCGCGTTAGACAAAAAGAAGAGATAAGGTGGCCACTTTACGATGACTGAAATGCGCATTATCAAAACTAATTTTCTTTGAAATTACGTTGAACTTTTTTTCATTTAAATTGTCCGATTTTAATATGAAAACTGTTTTTGTATAAGTTCTTCTTAAAATTGGCAAATCTAAAAGTAAGTATTTTGTTGAATAATTCAACAATCGTCTCTTCTAAACGTACTTGCATTTTACTATATTAATCTTCTATTCTGAATTATTTGAGCAGTTAGGTACTTTGAAAGTTTACGTTTATGTTTTTGTTTTGATAAGAAATAATAAAATTAAAATAATAGACATGTCACAGAGCACAATGCTTACATTATTTGGAACCTTGGTTACTTTAGTTACATATACACATTCGGATATGCAAGATATATTAACTGCATTTCTTTAACACTAGATTGCCTAAAGAAGTCATTTTGACTGCTTTTTGATTTCTGTTAGAGAAAAATATGTATATAATAATAGAATTTCTTAGGATTTTAAGACTTTATACAAGCTTATGTATAAAAGTCTTAATATTCTAAGAAATTCTATTATTATAAACACTTTTTTTCTAACTGAAATTAAAAAGCAGTCAAAATGACTTTATTTCTTCAGGCAATCTAGTGTTAACGCCTTAAACAACAGCGTCAAAGATCTGTATCTTATTGGAATTCGCCCAGACTGCTCGACAATTTAAAATCAATAACACCAATTTAATGAGCTGGTGAGATGTTTCAATCAGTGTGGAAAAATAGATACAGGTTGATCTTCATGAATTGGGATATGGATAAATGATACTGATTTTATTTTTGTTAAATCTGTCTATATAATTGAATTACATTCAAATTACTATAACGTGTTTTTGATTATTTTAATAATTCTTTGAGGCAATTAACTGCTTGATACATAAGTTTTACTAATGAATATATTTAAATATAAATCTCTAATCAATGATTTTGAATTCGTTGACAATGAATCCGGCCAGAAAATTCAATATTACAAATCCACTTTAGACAATGAAATACGAAGCAGTTACTTATTCATTAATTAAATGAATTATTTTATTATTCTGCCACATTAAAAATTCCTTCTTACATTAAATGGTGACATGAGCTTTCTACTCAGCAACTATAAAATTTTATGAAAATTAAAGCATATTTTAAATTTTGATAAATAGTATTGGATTTAATAATTTCATTCTTGCAAATTGGAGTTCAGATTCGCATTCAATGATCTAAATAACACCAATTTGACTTTTGGCGTTAAAGAACCTAATAGAATAATTTGTGCATCGAAGAATTATATTAATTGCGTCAAATATAATGTAATTGATAAAAACGTCTCTTCCTAAATTGAATGTAAATTTTTTATAAATACAGGTTTAATGAAACTAACAGCCTCAATATCATCACTATCATCCCCCATATCAAAAACATCAATTTCTTTCTATTTATTTAAACTCAATTGATTATCTTTCCCACTCATTAAATTAATGTAAAAAATTTTTAATTTTTCAGCAGTGTGAACCAAAGTCTAAAAAGACAGAGATTTTTGTTGATCGTAGTTAATGGATTATCGTAAGGCTTTTGTTGCTAGAATGCCAAATACTTGCTTAAAATGTTGATTTCAAAATTTGTTCTGGAAGCATAATATTTTATTACACATTTCATAGATATTAACGGGATTCCTCACGCCTACTTTACCGACAGTTCAAGTAAATAAACAATTAGTTTAATAAAAGTCAAATGCGAAGCAAATTAAAAACACAGGCTTCTTTATGACAAGGTGTCAGTTCTAACGAATCAATCGAGCTTAAAAAAACACACATCATATGAAGAATAACGCTGTACCATTGTCCCGCGTTCTTGATGTGGAAATAACCAAAAGTGACTCTTCTTCAAGAACGCGGGACAATGATACAGTTATTTTTCATCAGATTTGAGTTTTTTGAAACCCGATTGACTCGTTAGAACTGGCACCTTGTGATAAGGACGCCCGTTTTTTCAATTTTCTTTGCATTTGACTTTTATTAAATTCATTTTTAATGGACTTGTACTGTCGGTAAAGCACGCATGAGGGATCCCGTTAACCGATTTGAACGTTTATTCACCCTTTTTGAAAACGCCAGAAGATTATCTAGCGATCTTCGCTGGCTGATTTTTCAAATTTCACTCTTTTTTATTATTTTAAAAATCTGCCAACGAAGATCGCTAGATAATCTTCTGGCGTTTTCAAAAAGGTGTATAAACGTTAAAATCGGTTAAGAAATGAGGCCGTTCATTTGGTGCAAATTTCGCTCTGTAATGTTGATTCCACAAAAAACAGACTTCGCCTGTAAAAAAAAGACGGCAAGTACATAAATCATCCAACGTAAAGAATATAGTGAAATAATATTTACAATTAAAAAAATTAGTGATATCCAAATGTGAGGCAAGTATATATATTTATCATGACAAAATTTGAAATTTTGAAAAAAAATAGTAACACAAAAGAGTTACTTGCCGAGCCCGTAATGTTCATACCTATGTCGTTATCTTAAAATTCAAGCGTTGCTTCACATAATTTCAAAATTTAGCTATTTCATGCCATTGCATACAACAGGCCTGGCAAGTAATTTTTTTGTGTTACTATTTATTTTCAAAATTTCAACTTTTGTTATGACAAAAATATATACTTGCCTAACATTTGGATTTCACTAATTTTTTTAATTGTAAATATTATTTCACTATATTCTTTACGTTGGATGATTTATGTACTTGCCGTCTTTTTTTTACAGGCGAAATCTGCTTTTGTGGGGTTTGATATCGTTTTTTAAGAATATAATAATTAATATACCTCTAAATCCACATTTTTCTTAGGTGTTACTCTCACTATCAACTTTGCATTATGGCTCTCTCTCCTGGTAAACTTGTACCATTAACATATTCATTTGATTAATAGAAACTGTAAAATATATAAAAGTTAATGTAATGGAAACTTCTGCTTTTTAGGTATACTGCTTTGAGTTTCCTAAATTTATACACCGTATGCTCTATTATATATGATATACTGAAATCATGAATTTTCTTTCATATTCACACATCTACGTGGTTTTATTATCATTTTCATTAACTATTTGATTTATATTTCTAATATTTTATGTCCTAAATGACATGCAAGCCCTTCATTCTCAAGGAGTTGCTTAGAAATTCATCCCTTTTTCTACCATTTTCTTAACTGGTACTCACAATATCAACTTTGAATTATGGCTTCTTTTCAAGCAAAGTAGTGACATTAATATTTTCCTCTCATTAGTATAAAATAGGGAATAGACCTGTGCGAAACAGTGTCCAAGAAGGCTCCAAAGCTGTGGTCGGGTTGGAAAGGTTTTTCCGAAATAAAATTATCAAACACAATTTAAATACAGGATGGAATGTTTATTCAAATAAATAATAAGGTACAAAAAATTACAAATAATCTACAAATACAACGTGTCACAATAATGTTAAGCAAATTTTTAAGGGATGATAGAGCAAGTAAAAAGGAAAATATTTTGTCAACAAATCTGGTGTTTCCGAACTTCCAATTTAAAACTGCAGCCGTTAAATGATCATATGAAGGTGGGCGCATTCAGTAGTGTTGGTGTGGAACATCAGCTGATAGGCAGAGCGGCGGCGGTGCACGGCCAGCCAAGTCCGTAGCATTACGCGAGGCACTCCCTTTTCTTCCACATTAAAACTTTTTCAAGCTAATTTTCACCTAGTTCACTACACTTTTTAGGCAAGGCCCTTTTGCACATTTTCAACTATCTATGCTCACAATAATTGTTCAAAGTGCCTCCCGGGGTTTGGAGACACATAATTGCAAATGTTTTTGCAATGAGTCGCGAACGCGAGAAAATATTCCCGTAGTGTTACGAATAGTTTCACACGCTGCAACAATTCGCTCGAAAAGCTCATTTGGGCTTTGGAAAGGCTTTTCATAAAGCAGAGCCTTCAAATGGCCACACAAGAGAAAGTCCAATGGGGTGAGGTCAGGTAATCGCGGCGGCCATTCGAATGCACTACTTCTCCCTATCCATTTATTTGGGATTTTTTTTGTTACGCATTCCTTTGCTCTTCTTGTAAAATGAGCCGGTGATCCATCACATTGGAACCACATGATTCACCGAATATAGAGTGGAATGTCTTCCAAAAGTTGTGGCAACGTTTCTTCCAAATATGCGACGTACATATTGCCTGTTAATCGGGACGGTAACAGGTAAGGACCCACTATGTAGTTTTCAATGATTCCGGCCCAGGCATATATGGAAAAGCGATTTTGCACGTATGTTATTGCCGTAGCGTGAGAATTTTTCCTATCCTATATGTGGCTATTGCGCGAGTTGAAATAGCCATTCCGAGTAAAGCAAGCTTCGTCGGTGAAGAGCACATGCCATGAAAAGTTTGGATTTCCCGCACATTTATCCATGAACCACGAACAAAAATGCATTCACCTCTCAAAATCACTGCCAGTTAATTCTTGCGCTTGTATTAAATGAAAGGGATGCAAGCCTTCTTCATTTAGCACACGCCACACGCTCATTCTGTCTACATGCAGTTCGCGCGCAATAGCTCTTGTACTTTCTTCTGGAACTTTTCTAACACATTCAAGGATAATTTCCTCGAATTCAACCGATCGTGTTGATCAGAGTTTGCCAGTTGGAGTTTCTGGTTTTAATGGCCCGGTATCGCGCAAGCTTTGGGCAATCGCCGTAAAGATTTTACGGTTCGGATGCATTCTATTCGGAAATCGTTCTTGATAAATTCGCGCAGCGTTATTAGCATTACCGTCAGCTAATCCATAAACGAAATGAATATCTGCTAATTCCGGGAATGAATAATCCATTTTGCAAGTGTATTGGAAAAAGCCTTTGTCGCGACTTGCTTGTTTTGCTGAGCACACGAATTGATGAACACTTTCTGACTATAAGGGTGATACAAATATATATTTTTAATGAATCTAACAAATTACTTCGGTTGTTTTATTTATAATGATAAGAACTCTCAATTTATAATATTTCTATGATATAATTCTAATTTTACCTGATATAGTTAAATCATCCCTAAGGCTATATTCTCTCAAAAACTTATATCAGTTATTTATTTATATACGTTGAGATTATATAAATATTTTCTAAAATTTCATTTTGCATCATTATAAGCATCATAGTTTTTGAAAAAATTGTTAGAAAAAGCTAAGTATATTTATTAATTCCACTACAGTCCTCAGTGCTACCGATTGATGTATTTATCATATATGCAAGTACTTATAACTACCATTACCAATATTTCATTTGCTGTTTTAATTATAGCATCTTTGCTTCATTCCTTCAAACAAGCTAAACAAGGGCCACTAACTTTACATTATGAAGCTCTGAATTTTCTGGGTTCTATACGCAAAACTTTAAAAACGTACAAATATTTCAGACTCTGAAAATGATTGTGTCATGAAATTCTGTCTGGTAAATGATGAGTGCAATTCTGCACGTTGATATAAGTTTCCGCATTTGTATTTATTTTGACTAAATATTGAAATTTCTTGATTGTACATATGTATGTAAACGTATAAGTAGGTATTCAGGTACTGATATTGTGAATAGCGGGTAGATCTATTAAAATATATTTGTTTTCATGTTTGAAAATAGTATTATAATTTCAATATTGAAAAGGTTTTTGTGAGAACTTGATAATTATAATAAATGCACCAATCGGTAGATTCGAGGACCATGCTAGTAATAAAAAATGTTGTTAGCGAATCTAACAATTTACTTCAAATGTCTATCGTTTATAATGATAAGAAATCTGAATTTACAATATATTTCTATAATATCATGCTAAATTAAGCTGATATCGTTGATTCATCTCAAAGAATATTCTTTCAAAACGTTACGTCAGGTATTCTTTTATATATACACGTTGAAATGATATGAAAATATTCTAAATTAGAATTTCGCATTATTATAAGCATCATACTTCTTGAAAAAGTTGTTAGATTAGCTAACCAAAAATTTTAATTCTATTAAAGTTCTCAGTGCTGCCGTTTGATCTGTTTACCAAACTATCCATGTACTTATAACCATTTTTGTAATGTTCAATATAATTTAATATTCTCATACATTTATTTGTATCGAAAATGGAAATCCGTCCTTATATCATTAAGCTTCAACTCCTCTATGTTTTAATTTTAATGTTTTCAAAGCATGTAGATAATATAAACTGGACTGGAAATGATTTTCTTTTGAAAAATTCTTAGGGAATGGATGAGCATAATACTCCACCTACTATAAAGTATTAGATTTCATTAAAATGACGTCATTTTGAATCTAAGAAATTCTCTATATGATATTTAGTATAGTTAGAATGATTATTTGTTAATGATTATATTAATTTTGTTTGTAATAAATCTGAAATATCTTATCAAATTGGTGAATTATCTTTTATTAATTATATCTTTGCACCGACCCCTTCTTTTTAAATTGCTGTCTTTTAGTTGAACTCTCTACAATTTCTGTATATTTGATACATTTTTTTCTTATTATCCGTGTAGATTGACATTTTAAAACACAGAAAATGTAAAAAACATAGTAACTAAATATAAAAACGCAGAAGCTCTTATTTCATTTCTTTTAAAATTTCTACTTAAGTCAATCTGTAAGCTCTAATTAATTTAACATATTTATTTTGTATGTCCTTACATATACTATTAAACTGTCTACACAATTAGTTTCGATAAGTACCTTTTTATTAAAATGTAGTTCCTGTAACTATCGTTATAAAGAATAATAGTCCTTACAAAATTTCAATTATAAACATTGGTAGATATAAACCCTTATTATTTTAAATTATTTCATTATCAGGACTAGTCCTCAAATGAACCAATTGTAATGAATAAAATGATTTTGGTAATATATAGCGTTTGGTAGAGTATATAGGAAAATTTTTACCACCGTTCCTGCTGAAATGATAATTTATTTCATAATTCGTAAAAAAAAAATATATATGGAAGTCCTCATAACGACCCCAGTTAATACATATATATATATATATACAGGGTGTAACGAAACGACCGCCTTTTCTCGTAACTGGAGGTTCGGGGTGACAAACTGAGTGCACGTGTAAAATTTCGTTCGAATCGTTCAAGAGGTTTCAAAGTTATTTCTATTTAAAAATCACCCTTTTTCAGTCCTTTTCGAACGACTTTAACTGCATAATGGAAAGTGGAGAAAGTGAAAAACAATTGATGAGCACCCAGCTAGAATGTTAAAATTATTGATCGCGTGCGGTAATACTTTTGCTATTTAATTCTTTAATCTGGCTATTAGATTAATTTTAAAAATAACAAAATCCTTTATATTACAATTCCAATTCAATTCAGTACAAGCATCATTGACTGATTTGATGGAAAGAGCGAGTTGACGCAATGTAAAGGAAAGTATCAAAAGCTAAGATATCGCGCGAGCTCAATGATAACTTAATAGACAATGCATGAGGGCATTCTCTTTCTACTAACGAAGCTAAAGGGAATGATTCAAAATCAATACATTGATGAAGGAGAAAACTAAACTCACCCATTAAATGTTCTGCAAGTTCCTTTAAATCGAAGTTTTTGAAAAAGCTTCAAACTGGCTCCTCGATGATTTCCAGAAAGCACACTATCACTGATTTTGCATTTAAACACTTGTGAATTTAAACAAATTAGGTATTAACCTACGTTTCTTCAAAACACTGGAGAATTTGACACTTTTGAACTGTTTGAAGTAGGGTGATTAAGAGTGGTCGAAACGAATTATTGATTATTCTATCTCTCTGTGTCTCTCTTTTCAGCCTACTTCAAACAGTTCAAAAAGTGTCAAATTAACCGGTGTTTTGAAGAAACGTAGGTTAACACCTAATTTGCTTAAATTCGCGAGTTCTTAAATGCAAAATCAATGAAAGTGTGCATTCTGGAAATCATCGAGGAGCCAGTTTGAAGCTTTTTCAAAAACTTCGTTGTAAAGGAACTTGGAGAACAATAATGGGTAAGTTTAATTTTTTCTATCATCAATGAATTGATTTTAAATAATTCTTTTTACCTTCGTTTGTAGAAAGAAAATGCCTTGATGTGTTTCCTATTAAATTATCAGTGCAGTCGCGTGACATCTTAGCTTTTGATACTTTCCTTTTCATTCTATCTTCTCCCTCTTTCCATCAATTCAGTCAATGATATTTGTATTGAATTGATTTGGAAATGTAATGAAAAGGATTTTGCTATTTTTAAAATTAATCTAATAGCCAAATTAATGAAATAAATAGCAAATGTATTATCGCGCGCGATCGATAATTTTTACATTCTAGTGGGGTGTTCGTCAATTGTTTTTTCACTTTCTCCACTTTATTATGCACAGTTAAAGTCGTTCGAAAAGGACCGAAAAAGGGTGAGTTTTAAATGGAAATAACTTTTAAACCCCTTGAACGATTCGAACAAAATTTTACACGTGCATTTGGATGGTCACCCCGAACCTCCAGTTACGAGAAAAGGCGGTCGTTTCGTTACACCCTGTATATATCATCCCATATTATGCTTTTGATATTATACTATATCATCCTCTAAATCGGAATTGTTTATTTCTTCCACAACAATGTTATTGGCATCAGCATTTAATCCATTGTGGACAGATTGTTGTAAGAATTCTAGTAGTATCCTGCAAACGGTTGGATTGTTCTCATCTAATGGTAGATATCTTTTTAAATTCTCCCATGCAGGAAAAATCCATTTGTCCAAATTATTGTTTGGTCTCCTTCTGTTGTAGGTTCCTCTTTTTAATCGTTCAAAAATTATCATGTAATTTTTTATAATTGTCACCATACCACCTGTAACATTGTTTTTGTTGATTTATTAATTGTATAGAATTTTTTAGTTTTATAACTAGTATATTAGGAGAGAGGAATATAATAGACTAGTCCAGTATACGCAGTACTTGTAAATTTACATTATATGCTTAGTGTTTCATTATTGAAATAATGAAATGTATATTTCTTTGTAGGTATGAAAACACTTTAAGGCTAAGTATAAAGAAAACATGGACTTACAAAAGAATTGTACAATTGATGAATGGATTCCAAGTGTTTGCCTTAAATAAAAATGGTATCGCCCTTGCGCGTTATTTGTTTTATTAGGGGTCTCGTATACTGATATTAAATTAGCACCTGTCTTTAAAATCCATTGCCGGTTAAAATATTGTAGGAGAGATGAAAGCGCTTCAAAAATCTCTTCATCCTCCTCAATATTTTCGACTAGCAGAAGTAATGCTATATCGATCCACTTAGCAGGCAATAAACATATATTTACCAGCATTGTAATATAATTATTTGCCAATTGCCTCTTACATGGTTCCAGCTGATTAATATTCTCGTTTAACTTTAATTTTTGCGCACGCTTTGTGACACTCTGCAAAATAAGAAAAACGCATACATGTAGGTACCCAAAAATAAATAAGGAAATTCATCAAAATGTGAAAATAATGATACTTAATTTGAAATTACGAGAACTTTGTAAAGAATGAAAGAAAAGTCTTTCAAACATGAAAATAAAAATTGAAATATCTGCTTCAAGAAATAATTTACGTCAATATAGCAAGATAAATTTATTTAATATTGTCGGATAACTAACGGCCGTATTCATAGTCGGTCCTTAAGGAGCTCCTTAGATTAAGGACGCCGTATTCACTAGGCAAGGAATGAGCCAATCACAATGGGAATAGCGATGACTCTTTCATTGTGATTGGTTGATTGTTTTATGCTACAGTCTGCTCAATATTACTTTAGTATACTTTAATTGCATATATATATGATTTTTTGCTTCCTTATCTTAAGGAAAGTCTGAGGCTTCCTTGAGGATGAGATTCCTTTACTTACAACTTTTTATACCGTATGGTTGGCTGCATTGGTATATAGGCATAATTTGCTATAGTATATTACTTTTATACAGTGTGTGTCATAGCTGACAGCTGTCAAATGGTGCGGTTAACCTTTATTTTCGAATCGTAAACAAGAATAATATTTTCGGAAAACGATTGCGGAAAAGAAGAAAGGATTTTAGTAAATAACAGAGAAAGAAAAATATATCAGATGAGTATTAATTAATATCAAAACATAAAAATTATTGTAAATTTTTAAGGAAATATACTTTGTGATTATTTTATTTTTGTTACAGGTGAAATTCTGTTCCTGATGAGTTTCAATTATGGAAAAAAGTACTTATAGATCAATAAATGAAAAAGCATTAAATTATAAAGCATTTCTATGTAGTCCAGTCATTTCAATAATTGTGACATAATTTTATAACAGTGAATGTGTAAGCGATTGATGTATATACCGCCAAGTTTTATTGTAAATTAGTAATGATGTACGATAATGTTTTGATTGCTACTTTTATAAATTAAAACTAGTTCAATTAACCTATTATTTATATTTCTTCCCTTATTCCAAATTCTATATACACATAGTACGTAATTGCATATTCTCATATAAGTCATATATTCTTTAAATTACTAACAAAATGACTACAATTTTATATTTGTAGGGCATAACTGTTTGTTGCAATGATTTTTATTATTCGATCAATGTAAGACAAGTTGCATAGGGTTTCTGCTAATGTTTTATTGATCCACCACATCCTTCCACATCTTGTGTGACATTTATTTGGCTCCGTTGCAATATTTTCTTCTAGTCTATAACATATAACATTAATTTTCTAATCATTTATACATACACACAGATCTGATAATACTGCTGATTTGCAATTATTTTTGTAATAGTTGAAATGATTGTTAAACCATTATCTCGTTTAATTTGTAAAATGGACATTTGAATGATACTATTAAAATTTGGCATCTTTTCTGCGAGATATGTTCTCATAATACTTGTGAAAATAAAGTTCTTTAAAAGGTATTTGTATACTGCTGAGTTCATCTTGTTTTCAGCTTCAAATAGTTTTCCCACTACACGCATAGATATCCATTTTGAATATAGAATACTTATTTCATTACATCTATTATGATGTTGTTAGGATTGATAGAAATAAGACAAATCAAGTCTTTGAAAATGATATAATATATATCTAGTAAAAAGATAAATTAAGATTTTAGAACAAATGAATTTCACAAACAAATAGGAGTAACAAAATATGTATCATATATTGAGGATGGATATCCAAATGTGAAGTTAGATAATTATTTGAAGCTAAAAACAAGAAGCATTCAGCAGTACATTTAAATGTATTGGAGAACAACATCCTCTCAAATGTAAAGAGAAGATATCCTATGGAAGAGGTGCTAAACATTATAAGCACAATAATTCAAGTGTCCATTTTTCAAATTTAACAGAACAATGGTTTACCAATCATCTTAATATTTATAAAATCAGTTAGTTAATAGAATAGCCATATCCAAGTGTATTTAGAAATAGCACAAAAATATTGGTATATGTTGAAAATTTGAAAAAGGGATTAACAAGGAAAATAGATGTCATACAAGATGTGGAAAGATGTGGTGGATCAATAAGACATTTGCAGAAACCCTTTGCAATTTATCTTACATTGATCGAATAATAAAAATCATTGCAACAAACAGTTATGCTCTACAAATATAAAATTATGGTAATTTTATTAGTAATTTATAGAATGTATGACTAATATGAGAATATGTAATTACGTACTATGTGTATATAGAATTTGGTTTACGGAAAGAAATATAAAAATAGGTTAATTGAACTAGTTTTAATTTATAAAAGTAGCAATCAAAACATTATCGTACATCATTACTAATTTACAATAAAACTTGATTGTATATACACCAATCGCTTACACATTCGCTGTTATAACATTATGTCTCAATTATTGAAATGACTGGGCTACACAAAAATGCTTTATAATTTAATGCTTTTTCATTTATTGATCTATAAGTACTTTTTTCCTTCATTGAAACTCATCAGAAGCAGGATTTCACCTGCAACAAAAATAAAATAATCAAAAAGTATATTTCCTTAAAAATTTACAATAATTTTCATGTTTTGTTATTAATTAATACTCATCTGATATGTTTTTTCTTCTCTGTTATTTACTAAAATCCTTTCTTCTTTTCCGCAATCGTTTTCCGAAAATATTATTCTTGTTTACAATTCAAAAATGAAGGTTAACCGCGCCATTTGACAGCTAAGGACAAACTCCATTTTGCTACAGTTAAAATTCCCTAGATAAGGAGTCCTTAATCTAAGGAGCTCCTTAAGGACCGACTATGAATACGGCCGTAAGCGAGAGTATGCAGAATTAAAAATTATTAAAGATTTTTTCGAGTTTACGACAACACAAAACGAAAGTATAGTGTTGTAAATGAATGGGATAAGAAGCATTCGGTAACGTAGGGTTTCTTGTTTCAAATGGGTTTTTACCACTTTCCAATAGGATTATTACACATCGAGTTATTCATAGTAATATATAAATAAATAAAATAATAATTTTTTTTAAAAGCCAATAGCTCAATGTAAAATAGATATAATATGTACAATGACCGGCAGAAATGGCGTCCCTTGATGCGTTTAGGAACCGCATTTTAGGATCCTTCACTGTATACTCTATTCTGCTAGGCGGAGATAGGGGAATGGAACGCGATAACTATAGTAGTTAGTTTATCTCGCTCTAAATGCGTGAGTGCGAGAGAGAGAGCTTTATACGGCATAGCAGGGCAAGCCAGGCGTCCCGAGGCTTATTTCTATCTGTGCCATTGCCTATGGCTATCTCTCTCGCTCGGTAAGAATCATTCGTCCGTCCTTGTTTAGGTCAGTTCTACGCCAATGGATACTCTCTAAAGAAGATTTTCTCAGGCGACACCATTGAAGACTGCGATTACAGCGGGGATTTTAAAATACTGTGCACCTGTCACTGTCAAACGTCAGTATGAAAGATTATTGTCGCTTACAGCGTTTGGTGCAATTAACATTATAAGTCTGGATTATTATGTGATATTCTGTAATGCACATATATATATATACATATGTTAATTTACTTTTAATTTTTTAAACCAATATGTTATTGGCATTATAGAAGAAACTCATTTAAATATAAGAATATACTGGTTTCCACTTATGTAACTTTTCTTGTAAATATAACATAATTTTAATTAATAAAATTCACTCGTTTATTAATCAGACTAAGAAGAGTTATTTCTTTTAAATTTTAACATGTATAGAATAATATCCTAAACGCGCACACTTAACTAATTATTATTAGAGAAATATTTTTATAATCGTTACACATTGATAATAATATATCTCAATATCCTTCAGTTTAAAATATCATTTACATTGAAGAAATCTTGATCAATGGTCATGAAGAGTTCGTGGCTCAATGGCTAGGTCGCTTGCCTCGAAGATTAGTTAGAGCGCTTTTGTCGGTGGTTCGAATCCCGCGGGAGATATTTTTTTGTTTCGTTTTAAAAGCATTACTATCTTTTTTTTTGTTAATTATTTGGAAGCATTGCTACTGCTTCCAAACATATTTTGAAAAGTTTATTTTGCCCTGAAAAGGGCAGTTAGTCAGACACGGCTAGAGCTTCCTAATTTTTGTCAAAATTATATGTCCTACGTAACGTCAGTTCGTCTAGTAGTCAGTCCAATATCCGCGCCGGTCAATAACTTGATTGAGTCGATTTGGAATCGATTCAATTAAGTTTTCAAGAAACTGTGGTTCATGCCGTAGGCCTTCCCACACAGCTCTTGCATTCTCAAGCACTGCTGCTTTCGTCCTCTCCCTTGGCGCGACCCATTTTATGATCATTCTCGCCCAAACGTTTTCTATAATATTTAAATCCGGACTCTTGGCCGGCCACTGGACCAGTTGGATTTCCGGATGATCCCCTAACCAATCACGAGTGGCATGTGAAGTGTGAACTGCAGAATTATCCTGCACTACACGGATTATTGGCATATCTTCGGCAGAATACACAGCACGAACACTTGGAAGAAGCACCTCTTCAAGGATTGTAATGTAGTCTGCAGAAGACATCTTAGGAGGAACCTCAACCAATTCACTAATCGTGCCTCCTGACACCCACCCCCAAACGCCAGACGTGATTCGTCCAGAGCGATCACTCTGAACGACGTATTCGGGGTTCATCCGAGAATCGCTGGGCCTCCAGACGTGAAGAAAACGTCGGTCAACGGATGATACAAAAACCTTTTCATCGGTCCAGATCACCGTTTCCCACGTTTCACGACTGGTCGCTAAATTTTCTAATGCGAACGCGACTCTTTGTTCTCGGTGCTGAGGATTAAGAGTAATCTTGCGGGCTGGACGATAGCAATTAATGCCGTCCGCGTTAAGTCGCCGCCTACCCGATCGTTCGGATAAAGGAAATCCCGTCTCAACAATTCCGTCAACTACGTTCCCGAAGGGGTCTCGCGAAATGTAGTCCACTAGGAGTTGGTCCTCTACCTGTTGTGAACCAGCAGGTCTATGATTATTTGCACGGTGATCACGCAATGCGTTACCACCGCCGCGCTGAAAAGCGGTAATCCACCGGCGAACGGTTTTCACCGAAACACCTGTAAGCCCTGCAATTTCTAAATTAGATTTTCCAGCCTCCCAAAGGCCTACAATTCGCCCCCTCAACCAAACTTCAATATTCGGTGCCATTATACGCGAAAACTAATAGCGATGCGCGAGCTCTAACCACCTAGAGTGCAATGAAACAGTTTATCAAAAAGAAACAAGCTATTCAGTGGTTTGTTTACATTCACTTCCGATCAAAACAAATGCCGAAGAAGCGAGCTCCTGCTCATATGGATTAGATTACAAAAAAAGCATAAATATAACATTGTATATTTTAAGGTTTGCAAAAATATTTTTGGAGACAGTAGCAATGCTTCCAAATAATTAACAAAAAGAAAAGATAATAATGCTTTTAAAACGAAAAAAAAAAAATATCTCCCGCGGGATTCGAACCACCGACAAAAGCGCTCTAACTAATCTTCGAGGCAAGCGACCTAGCCATTGAGCCACGAACTCTTCATGACCATTGATCAAGATTTCTTCAATGTAAATGATATTTTAAACTGAAGGATATTGAGATATATTATTATCAATGTGTAACGATTATAAAAATATTTCTCTAATAATAATTAGTTAAGTGTGCGCGTTTAGGATATTATTCTATACATGTTAAAATTTAAAAGAAATAACTCTTCTTAGTCTGATTAATAAACGAGTGAATTTTATTAATTAAATTTATGTTATATTTACAAGAAAAGTTACATAAGTGGAAACCAGTATATTCTTATATTTAAATGAGTTTCTTCTATAATGCCAATAACATATTGGTTTAAAAAATTAAAAGTAAATTAACATATGTATATATATATATGTGCATTACAGAATATCACATAATAATCCAGACTTATAATGTTAATTGCACCAAACGCTGTAAGCGACAATAATCTTTCATACTGACGTTTGACAGTGACAGGTGCACAGTATTTTAAAATCCCCGCTGTAATCGCAGTCTTCAATGGTGTCGCCTGAGAAAATCTTCTTTAGAGAGTATCCATTGGCGTAGAACTGACCTAAACAAGGACGGACGAATGATTCTTACCGAGCGAGAGAGATAGCCATAGGCAATGGCACAGATAGAAATAAGCCTCGGGACGCCTGGCTTGCCCTGCTATGCCGTATAAAGCTCTCTCTCTCGCACTCACGCATTTAGAGCGAGATAAACTAACTACTATAGTTATCGCGTTCCATTCCCCTATCTCCGCCTAGCAGAATAGAGTATACAGTGAAGGATCCTAAAATGCGGTTCCTAAACGCATCAAGGGACGCCATTTCTGCCGGTCATTGTACACGTTGAGGCGGTATCCGGCCTTTAGTCCTATAAAATTATTTAAATGGCATATGCTTTCCATTAATGATGTGAAAATGACAGATGCAGGGGGATATTCGCACATGCGCAAACTTATGAAGAAATTGCTCCAGAAGAAAGAAACTATTTCAAATTAAATCAGTCTGAAATTCGTGTTTTTACTTCAATGACAGCTAGGTTGGAACATTTGGAAAGCGAAAGTCACAAATATGTACTTTATTTCTTTTATTGGAGAATTGAATACATAACTTATGTGGAGTTAAAAAAAGTTGTAACGTTATTCCCGTCAGTGTGAGAGGCCACTCACCCTACGGGTTTTCTCATTACCTTTGCCCGTCCTTATTTATCGGTATCAAGGCGCCAGTTGATCTGTTGGGTGGCCAACAACCCTACGTTATCATTGGTGTCTTTCGACTCCCTATTTCTCTATGCATCTTATACGGCCCTGCGGCCATGCATTTGGACGGTAGCGGTAGCCAGGGTCGCTCAGTATGCTAGGTCGTGGAGAGAGCGGAGTTTCCTTGCGGAAGTCTGAGCCTCGCAGACCTATCTGCTGAGGGGCATACATCTATCCCTCACCACCCACACACAGGTGGTGGTGAGGAGTGCGGGAACATGCGGTATCATTGCCAAGCATTGAGTTTGCCAGGAGCGGACCACCACGGAGGCAATGTTCACGGCCTGTCCAGTCATAGCGCAAGCCTATGGAATTACGGAGGGCACCGGGACACATTCCAGCGGGCTAACTACGCCCCTGCACAACCCACTATGCGTTGGCCGGTAACCAGTCGTGACGTACGGGCAGGCTGGCCTATAGCACACACCTCACGTACGCGAACCGACCCATGGCTGTCTGAGTGCCGCGTCACGGGCTCACCAGCACGCACGGACACATCAGCACAGTCCCACGATCGCGTTCCGACTGCCTGCTATGGCAGTCTGCGCACGACATTCACGCAGCCTGCTTGAAGCGCGTAATCAGCGTTCAAGCCAGACTCAATGTTCTATCTCCCCTCCTCGTGGGGACTTATAGACACAGTCATTCCTTTTAGGACTCCCCGAGGCACCTTCTCCTTATCTCAGGTTGCCTGGATTGTTTGGCATGGCCCTGCCTTACTTCTCAGGGCAACCTGGACATCGTTTACTGGAGTGCCGATCTTTTCATCCGAGCCTCTGCCTGTCAACGTGGTCTATATATGTCGATAGCTATAATCCACTCGTGAGCCTATCTCACGAGTCGGTAACGTAGGGATTAATAATATCCACTGTTCGGTAACTTTTATCCTTTTTATTCGGTATCTCGTATACGTAAAGGGGAACTTCGTTACATAACCGTAAATTTCTTTATCGCTTTGATGATTGCTAACAGCTCGAGTTCATAGCTACTATATTTTTCTTCCGCCGCTGATGTCCTACTGCTAGCATAATATGCATGTTGAAACCAATTGTCTTCGCTACACCGTTGCATCAATATGGTACCATAACGGTACATGCTCGCATCCGTGTGTAATTTGGTCTCGCATCTAGAATTGTATAATCGTAAGATTGGTTTCTCGCTTAAAAGCCTTTTCAACAGTGTAAACGCCTGTTCTTCTTCATTATTAAACTGGAACAACATCCATTCGTAATATGTTAGTTATGGGTCTAGCAATTATCGAATACCGTGGGACAAACTTCCTAAAATAGCCAGTTAACTCGAGAAAGCTATGGACTTGTTTAACGGTTGCAGGTTTTGCAAATTTTGTAACAGCCCTAACTTTAGATTCTGATGGACGAAGCACCCATTTTTTATAATACATCCAATGTACTCTACTTCCATTTGCATAATGCGACACTTCTCCTAATTGATCGAAAGCCCAAACTCAGTGGCACGATGTAAAACTACTCCAAGGCTTCTCAGTTCGCCGACGAAATCAATTGACGGTAATATTAGGTCGTCCAGATAAGTTACTACGGTACGGGAGGCAATCAAGGCTTTGAAAATCGAATTTATAAATCTTTGAAATACCGATGGGCTATTACATAATCCAAACCGAACTCGCAAAAATTCATTTTGTCCATTTGGTATAATAAATGCTGTATATCTTCGACTCTGTTCCTCCAACTGGACCTGAAAAAACCATTTCGTAGGTCGAGTGTGCTAAAGACCTTTGCTGCATGTAACAGGTCTAATTGGACCTCGATCAACGGGAGGGGGTAACGATCTTTCACTATTATTATATTTATCTCTCTGTAATCAATGCATAGCCTTACAGCACCACTATTTTTACTAAGACTATTGGACTGGCATATTCAGACAAAGACGGATGAATTATACCATTTTCCAACCAATCGTTGATTTGTCGTCCACAATCTCTTTTTCTGACACGGATAATCGCCTAGGCCTTTGATATATAGGCCTTTCATCTTTCAAGATGAATTGCATTTTTATATTTACTTCCTTTATTTTCATTGGCTTATAATTTCCAATTAATTGGCTTACCTCGCGCCTAAGCTGAGCATTCGCAATACCTGTAACCTCCGCCTTACCAGACTCACTAATATCGTCAATCATGAATATTTCCGGTATTTTATCAAACTCCGCTACTTCGCTTCTTGACTTCTCGATAGTAATGATCCCCTTCTTACTAATCATATTTATTGAGTAGTGTAGCAATGCGGTTCCGATGACAGGGAGTGGGGGAAGCTGTTTTGTGGTGTAAAAGGGGGATGGGTGGGGATAAGACTCTCTTAGTATGGCAGTGGTGGGGATGAGGAAGGAAAGGGTCTTATAGTGGGATCGAGTTTGGTTAGAGAGGAAGGGGGTATTTTTCACCCTATGTAACAATTGGAAGGTCTTATAGTGGGACCGAGTTTGGTTAGGGAGGGGTATTTTTCCCCTATGTCACAGTTGGAAGGTCTTATAGTGGGACCGAGTTTGGTTAGGGAGGGGGTATTTTTCACCCTATGGTACCGTTGGTTAGTTATCCTACGGGGACCCTATTTGAGGGAAGGTTTTTTCACCCTTCGAAGTCGATGGTTAGTTACCTTACTTAGCCTAACTATTTCCGACTCTGCTACACAGATAAACTAGATTGAGTTAATTGCTAGTTCCAGTAGTAACCGCTAGGTGACTGCCTTCCTTAATCTTCTTTCGCGCTAATGGTATTTTAATATTACGTAATTACACACACGGGTGAACTAGTTCAATTTAATTGATAGTACCAGTAATTGCCGTTAGGTGGCTACCGCAATCTCCCCTTTTCTCGTTAGTTAAATTGTAGATAGCTATTGTGATAAGTTGCTGATATCGTGCAAGGAATTAACTGTCCATCGAGCATGGAATTATAACTTTGCATAGTTTTTTAACTAAACCAATGCAGCGCATTACAAAATATCCTTTAAATGAAAGGATACAATTTTAATAGTCTCCCCTATGTGGGAGAATAACAATTTAACATCAATTTCATGAATATTAACATTTTTTGCTAGGACAACTTATTTAGTCCTAGCTCTTACTACACCCCAGGTAAGGTTCACCCTTTGCATGGAGGCTCTCCATTGTGTTATTAAGTCCTAGCTCTTACTAAACCTAAGTATCTTATAAAAGAGATTGTGTGTGTGTGCAGTTTCAAGATTTTCTCAATTCAACGTGCTGCTTCACTATGTCGATAAATAAATTTGGATCTGGTTTCAATGCAGGTAAAGTGAGAAATTATTCCCACAAATTTGACAATAATACGTTAAAGTTTGATAAAATAAGGAATGCATTTAGTGCCAAGAAAAAATAATTTCAAACTTAGAATGTGATGTTACTGATGAGACAAGTGCTGTGAATATGTCTGCTCTGTTACGTAATTCGATGACTGTACGTGATAGCTTAATGAGGGAATTCTTTGAATACAGTGAAAAGTTAACTCACTATTACCTAAAATGTAACCGCCTTGAGGAAAAAGTTACAACTCTGTTGAAAAAAACTGATGAAATTGATGAAAAAATTAATGATATTAGTGAAAGAATTAATCAATTGAATGATAAAGTCGATTATATTGAAAATAAATTGGATCGAAAAGTTGAGGCATTACGGAAAGATATGTATGGTAGATTGAAAATTGTTGCAAATTATATCTCTAATGAGCATCAAAAAGGGGAAATCACGACTGCCAATGAGAAGAAAGGAGAAAATGATTGGAATTATGCTCTAAAGAAACTTATATTACCGCCAGTGCTTGATGAGCTAGTGTAAACATAATCCGTAGTGGAATAGTCATGGGAAGTGAGGAGAAGAAACAATTGGTAAAAGAGTTGCATGTGCCTGCCAGATGGAATTTATTTATATATATAAATATATAAAATGTTTTTACAATGTTTAGAGTTTTCGGATTGATGAACCAATGAAAGCGTGATTTGACCAAATGTGAAAACGAGTGGTTACAACGCCAACTAGAAGACGGTTGGGTGAATGAATGCGATAGGACCGAAAGGTCGTAAGAAGGTTCGGGAGACCCGAAGGGGTCACGTGAGGAGCTTCGGGGCGGCTCAAGTCGTCGGGTGAGAAGAAGAGTCATTGTCGATCAAGGATCGTAGCGAGATAGAGATTATTAAGACAAAGGTTGTATCAAAGATTAAAATAAAAGGTGTGTACATAACCATTCACCAAGTTCGTGAAGGTTATCGTTAGGATCACGGAAAGCGTTTTTCCACCACGTTCGTGGTTTTTTCACCCTCATATTAAGGTAAAGAAAAATAAAGACATCATTTATAATTTCAACGTGTATTCTTTCCAACCAATTTCCTCGATAAATAAAATCTTAATTTAAGTAAATTCAAATTGATCCAGGTCATTACATAATTTTGGTCCTTAGAGCCGGATCGAGGAAGCTGGTTGATTTCTCAAGATTGAAAAGCGTTATTCGTTGCGTGGTATTAGATATAATAAATTATAGGCTAATATTGACAATTAACAATTTGGTTTATACAATATTGTAAACGGTTGAACGGCTGGCGAGTCTACGCCTGTAAGGGAAGGGTATCAAATATACACTTAACAATAGCGGCGCGCTCTTTAAAGTTTTCCGACGTGCTTACAACTCTCTTAAAATGCCACCGATCGCATCAAAGAAACTTATTGCTCAGCAGCGAGATCGTGCTAGCAATATTTCTCGGATCCTTCCTGCTTTTCGGTCTATTCAGAAAGATCGAGTTAATAGATTAGTAGTACGAGATAGAATTGAAAAACTACGAAAATATTGGTCTGAGTTTTGCAAAGCCCATGAAGAAATAATAACACGCGAGGATGTTCTGGAGGATCCATACATAACGCAATCCTTCTTTGCCGAAACCGAAAGCATTCGTGATGCATGTAACGACGAGTTGGAACGCGTTTTTCCAGAGATACAAGACGAAACGTCAACATCGTCAGCTCTTATTATCAATGAAAGCGATATTAGTCAGACACATTGTCACAATGTGCATTTACCAAAAATAGATTTGCCTCAGTCTTCCGGGAAATATGAAGAATGGGAGGCATTTGAAAACCGGTTCAATTCGTTGATACACGAGAGACCTCAGCTGTCGAATGTTATTCGGTTACAATTTTTATTAAGTTGCTTGCAAGGACCAGCAGCAGATTTTGTGAGAGATGTAGCAGTTACGGACGCGAATTATCTTTCCACATGGAATGCCCTGAAAGAAAGATTTTCCAATTTAAGATTGCAAGTCTACAATTTAACGCTATCATCGGTAAAAACAGCGCCCTTAAAAGAAGAATCGGCGTCAGGGTTGCGAAAAATGGTTGATGAGATAAATCACTCGGTAGGCATGCTTAGGAATTTAGGTAGAGCGGTTGATTCGTGGGACGACTTACTGGTAGTGATTTTGAGCGAACGGTTAGACCCAATAACTCGTAAAGCATGGGAGACCCACCTCAGTACGAGAGGAATGAGTGCTGAGGTGCCTCGTTTGGACAATGTAACGTTACGAAAAGAACCCCCAACCTTTAGGGAAATGACAGAGTTCCTTCAGGGGACTATACAAGCACTACATTCAGTAGAAGTTGAGGTACAACCAAAACAAACTTCATATGGGAAGCGCCAATGTTCTAGCAATTCTAAAAATTTCGTTAAAGCTTATCAAGCAGGAGCTAAAGTTAAACGGTTCAATAATTCGGCTTTTAATGAAGGATCATCAAAATGTCCTCTTTGCTCCAACGAGCATTACGTTGGACGCTGTGAAAGGTTCTTAGCACTATCAGCTAGTGATAGGCACGGTGAAATTCGGCGTTTACGCCTCTGCTACAATTGTTTAGGGCAGCACCGAGTGAGGAACTGTTCTTCAAAAAGAACATGCAAAAGGTGTCAAGGCTCTCATCACACGCTCTTGCACTTAGAAAAAACCTCCACACCGACTGACGTCACCCCAATGTCAGTCGATCTGTTACCAACAACAAAGCCTAGTGACAACAAATGACTAGCACTTACTTCTTCAACATCGTGTAATTCTTCATATAGTATGAGTTATTCTCTTCTACCAACAGTACAATTGTATTTGATAGGAGCGTCTGGAGTTTGTGTACGTACAAGGGCTCTCCTTGACCAAGGCTCTGAGGTAACTTTTATCTCAGAATCATTGGTACAACTATTAAGACTAGTACGTCAAAGGATTCATGTTTCTATCAGCGGTGTTGGAGGGATGAAAAATGTGATATCACACTCTTGTGTTTCCTTCAGATTACAGTCAATTGACCGTACGTCTTTCGAAGGCGATTTTACAGCTTTAGTATTATCTAAACCTGCAGAACATTTACCATCCCGGAATTTCTCATTTTTAGATTTATCTCAATTTTTAGATTTCCAATGTGCGGATTCTACCTTTTATATTCCAGGGGAAATTACTATGATTTTAGGGGTAGATGTCTACGCCACCGTATTGCGTCAGGGTCTGAACCGAATTGGGGATACCAATGTTATAGCGCAAAAGACAGTGTTAGGTTGGATTTTCTCTGGCACAGTTGGTAATGACAAACATCTAAAATCAATCATTTGTTCTCGTGCTGTTGCACATGAACCCCATGAGGAAGAACTCTCTGTAATTTTAAAACAGTTTTGGAATATCGAAGAAGTCCCTGAATCGAGGCATAAACTGTGTCCAGACGACGAGCTATGTGAGATTTTATTTATAAATACGCATTATCGAGATTCGAGTGGACGGTACGTGATAAAGTTACCTTTGAGGTCCGAACCTCCGCTAGTAGCTGAACAGACTAGAAGGCTAGCTCTTAGTTCTTATAATTATCTTCTTCGAAGATTCGAGAAAGATCCAGTTCTAGCGAATGAATATCGTCAGTTTATGCAACTATATGAGTCATTAGGACATATGTGTTTAATACCAGAAAACGAAATTTCAAAAAAAGAGCATGGTATATACCACATCACGCTGTTATACAGAATGGACTTTCTCAACGTAAAATTAGAGTTGTTTTTGATGCGTCTCGACTCACCGCTGGCCAACAGTGTTTAAATCAGTTTCTTCTACCTGGAAAATCGTTACAAAATGATTTATCATTAATCTTGTTAGGGTGGAGACAATTCCGTTACGTGTTCACAGCTGACATCATTAAAATGTTTCGACAAATTCGAGTCGATAAAAGTGATCAGGATTTGCAACGTATTTTTTGGTCAGCTCAATCTGATTTACCTCCACGCGAATACAGACTGACCACCGTTACTTATGGTACTGTATCTGCTCCTTACCTAGCAATAAGAACTCTTCATCAGTTAGCAGCTGACGAAGGTCAGAATTTTCCATTAGGTGCATATTGCCTTCGTCATCAGATTTACGTTGATGATATTTTTTCTGGTGCTGATGATTTGGTAAAGGCATTGGAATTTAGAGATCAGTTAATTGAAATTCTTGGTTCTGCCGGAATATCTCTAGATAAATGGGCGGCTAATACTGTTGAGTTACTTCCAAATGTAACAACGACTGTATCCGCTACAGAAACACCTAAAATTATCGAAAATAATAATATTGTAAAAACTTTGGGAGTGTTATGGCAGCCTGTGGCTGATTCGTTCGGATTCAATGTCAGTGATTCTCTACATTTGCAAACAGATTGGACAAAACGGACTATATTGTCAAGGTTGGCTCGTTTTTTTGACCCACTAGGCTGGGTAGCTCCTTGTGTAGTTCGTGCCAAGATCTTACTTCAAGATTTATGGTTATTAAAAATCGATTGGGATACTATGCTTCCAGTAGACATTCAAAAACGCTGGAATTCTTATTGTAGTGACCTTCCTCGAATATCAGAAATTACTGTACCTAGATGGTTGGGATTAAATGGCTCATCTAGATGCGAGCTCCACGGGTTTGCGGACGCATCTATGAGAGCTTATGCAGCTGCAGTGTATCTGAAAGTAGTTGACAATGATGGTAATTGTCATATTTCCCTCCTAACGGCTAAGTCAAAGGTAGCACCAGTAAAGACACTTAGTATTCCAAATCTGGAGTTGTGTGGAGCGGTTCTACTGGTCAAACTTCTTAAACATATTAGACAGCTATCCATTTTCGGTGATCTAAACGTAACAGCTTGGTTAGATAGTCGAGATGCGTTAGCATGGATAAAAAAACACCCTTCAAGTTGAAAGGTTTTTGTAGCTAACCGTGTCTCGTACATACAAACAGAGTTACCAGACTGCAACTGGATGTATGTCCCTACGTTCGACAATCCAGCTGACCTAGCTACGCGTGGTATGAGTGCTAATGAGTTAAAGACAGCTAAGCTATGGTGGAATGGTCCAGAATGGTTGCCCAAATCTAAAGAGCATTGGCCTATGCAACCGTCAAGAGTTCGACCCTCTGAAACTAATATAAAAGGTTATTCCATAATTGAATGTAACCAAGAGGATGCAATTTTGACACGATTCTCCTCTTTGACTAAACTCCATAGAGTTATCGCCTACTGTTCGCGATTTTCAGAAAATTGTAAGCGTAAGAAACGAAATTTAACCCTCCATTCGGGTTACCTAACAATTAAAGAATTAAAGGAAGCACGCATTGCTTTAATCCGCCTAGCCCAGAGTTCGGCATTCTCTAAGGAAGTAACTTGTTTAAAAGCGAATCGCTCACTACCACGGCAGAGTCCAATCCAAAAACTCCATCCGTTTTTGGATGATAAAGGTTTTTGCGAGTTGGAGGAAGACTATCACATTCAGCCCTTCCATTTCCCGCAAAACACCCACCCATTTTGTCTAAGAATTCAAGCTTGAGTCAGATGTACATTCAATACGCTCATAGTCTAGCTTTGCACGGGGGACCTACATTGACTCTCGGAATTTTATTGCAATCTGTGTGGGTTATAGGAGCTATTGGTTTAGTGAAGCAGTATGTTCGGAATTGCATAAGATGTTTTAGAGCGCGTCCGCGTCAAAGTTCACAACAAATGGGAAATTTGCCAGCAGAAAGGGTAACACCTTCAAATCCTTTTCAGACAGCAGGCCTAGATTACGCTGGTCCGTTCAAACTCCGTACTTCGAAGGGTAGAGGACAGCGGTCCTATAAGGGTTACATATCGCTATTTGTTTGTTTTGCCACAAAAGCCATTCATTTAGAAGCTGTTAGCGATCTAACAACTCAGTCATTTTTGGCTGCATTTCGCCGCTTTTGTAGTCGACGAGGAGTTCCACAAAATATTGTAAGCGACAATGGAACTAATTTTCAAGGGGCGGACAAAGAACTGCGAGAAATGTTTAAAAGTTCAACGCAATTTTACGCAGACATTGCGAAGGAGTTGACAATACAAGGAGTCAGTTGGGAATTTATCCCACCAAATGCGCCACATTTTGGTGGATTATGGGAGGCGGGTGTTCGATCCACCAAACATCATTTAATAAGGATCATGGGAGACTACACTCTTACATATGAGGAATTTGCCACAGTTCTAACTGAAATAGAGGCATGCCTTAACTCAAGGCCTCTCTGCCCATTATCCGGGGATGTGGAGGATTTAAATGCACTGACTCCAGCACACTTCCTGTTAGGACGTTCTTCTGGCTTGATTCCTGAAGCTCCCTGTCCGCAAGTTCCTGAAAATCGTCTTTCGAGGTTCCAGCTGATGTCACGAATCCAGCAGAGCTATTGGAACCGTTGGTCGAAGGAGTACTTGCACCATTTACAGGAAAGAAACAAATGGCGAGGACCCGAAGAGAATTTCGCCATTGGACAACTGGTTGTATTACGAGATGATCGGTATCCACCAGGAAAATGGCCCCTTGGACGCATCATTCAACTCCACCCTGGTGATGATGGGTTAGTAAGAGTGGTTAGTGTACGAACCTCCAATGGAATTTTCAAGAGACCAATCGTACGTCTCAGCCCTTTACCTTTACCCAAAAGCAAATAAACTATGTAATTAAGATGGGCGGATGTTCATTATAAGTGTATTTCTGTTTTCATTTCAATTCGTCAGTTTGACGAAGGTGGGCGGGATGTTTAGAGTTTTCGGATTGATGAACCAATGAAAGCGTGATTTGACCAAATGTGAAAACGAGTGGTTACAACGCCAACTAGAAGACGGTTGGGTGAATGAATGCGATAGGACCGAAAGGTCGTAAGAAGGTTCGGAAAGGTTCGGGAGACCCGAAGGGGTCACGTGAGGAGCTTCGGGGCGGCTCAAGTCGTCGGGTGAGAAGAAGAGTCATTGTCGATCAAGGATCGTAGCGAGATAGAGATTATTAAGACAAAGGTTGTATCAAAGATTAAAATAAAAGGTGTGTACATAACCATTCACCAAGTTCGTGAAGGTTATCGTTAGGATCACGGAAAGCGTTTTTCCACCACTTTCGTGGTTTTTTCACCCTCATATTAAGGTAAAGAAAAATAAAGACATCATTTATAATTTCAACGTGTATTCTTTCCAACCAATTTCCTCGATAAATAAAATCTTAATTTAAGTAAATTCAAATTGATCCAGGTCATTACATACAATTAAACTTATAATTAAACAAATATACATAAAATTTATATAAATTATAGTAACTTATAATTGTTCGGATATACAAAAATGAAGCATATATACATGAATTTATACAAATATATAAAATTAAATGTTTACAATTAAACTAATAATTAAACTTATATCAATATATATTTTATTCAATCATCTGAAACAGAGAAATCCTGTTAATATTTTACAAATTGTAAGTTTAACATTTGATACTCACATCTATTTGTTGCTGTAACCATTGTGCGAAAACGTTTACCTCTTGATATACACAATGTATTGGCTTTTTCGTATGATCGGTAAACATTTTTACGTGTAGTTTACACGGTATGTTGCAAGGTTTTATAGTGGCTATCAAATTATCAAATTTTGGACAACCAAACCTTTCCAAATTTATATTTGGGATATCCAAGTAATATAGAACATCCCGTTCTACATGTCCCCCTTTATACGCTACTAGAGGGTATGCACAATCCAATTTTATGCTATTCACAAATTTGTAAATATCTTCTTGATTATAATGTTCATGTCCTGTGTTGCAATATTTTATCCCGTGTATATTTTTGAAGACGAAATTTACGCCTTTTTGGTCCTTAATTGATAAACTTTTATACGGCTCACGAACACGAAATGCACCGTATTTCGTATTTCCCGTAGTTAAGTTTTTAATTGCCACTTCTTTATACACAAACTTTCTGTTTATCATAAACCCGTCAAAATCAATTATATGTGTAATATGTAACAGTGAAGACATTTTTAAAATGGAATGTTATTTGTCGTACGAAGCAAACGTTCAAGCAATACTGATGCCTGTCCTACGATTTCTTCGAGCTTTTAAGCACTGTTAGGGAGGTGTCAACAATCTTTTTAGTCTACGGTAGGAAGATGCCTATACTACTCTTAGAAGAACGGAAACGTCATTGGCTCTAAGAGAGAATATTTTCTGCCTTATGCTACATGTAGTGGGCGGTAATTCTAAGATGCTTTAAGGGTTGACAAAACTTTTGTCCTACGGTGGGGAAATCACTGACCTGCCACTCTTGGAAGAACGGAAACATCATTGGTCCTCAAGAGAATATTTATGACCTATGCTACGTATAGTGCAAGATAGTTTTGACCTATGGTGAGAATAGTAGGAGGGATGAAGAACAATTGGCTTGAAGAGAGGGAGAAATTTTCATGAAACATGCATATTTAAATAAAATTATTTTAATATAAAAAACGTAGGCATAATGGCACCATCGTTCGTTGATTTTCAAGGATTCCGTTTGACGGATAAGTCATTTATAATCAAAGAATTTGCAGTTGTACAAGAACAAAAAGTGTTCCATATTTTATTTCCACCGCCCTATTCATATTCGTGGCTAAGTGAAGAGGAGCGAAAGCGGACAGAGTAAGAATATAAAAAAGAAAAAATATATATTATTTTTGTTTAATATAATGTTTCTTTCTTAGCTGGTTCTTTCTAAATTATCACGGCTTAAATTGGGAGGATGGCTACTCACCCTACTATAAATATAAAGATATTATAAGGAAGTATATTTATGATGATGAGGATGAGATTTTTGTGAAAGGAATTGAAAATACAAATTGGTTAAGAGATATTTGTAATTTAGAAATAACTAATGTAGATAATTTTATGTGGGGTGATTTTGATGTAGAAAATAGCTTGCATAATTCACATCTTCCAGCATGTTTGAATTATGAAGGTGTATGTGCCTTAAAAAATGTCTATTATATGAAATATATGTATGAGCAAAAATCTGGAATATATGTATAACTGAAAAACGCTTGCATCTATTTTCTAACATGTCGTTACCTGTCCTCAATGTTCTCTTACCCCCTGAAGTGTTTCAGAGATCCTTTATCTGAAGAGCTCAGTTTCCCACCCTCTTTTCCTCAGTTCCTGATTAGTCCTCTGGAAGAAATGAACAAAAGATGTCTCCCATGAAATAGAGTCTTGAAAACGCAAAAAGAATATCGCGAGTGGCTAAGCGAGTGTCGTGAATATATTCATAAACTTAGAATCTCTTATCGCAACGCACCTATAGGCACGCTGCAGAAAATTTTTGCAGAAATTGCACAAATACAGTGTTTTCTACTTAGAGCAGCTAAGGATAAGAGTTATTGTTTGAATCATGCTCTCAAGAATCCTGACTTAGGAAATCAGCATAATTATCATGAGTGGGTACGCAAGTGTCGTGATTATACTCGAAGTTTATGAGATGCTAATAGATCTGCAGCTCCCGATACAGTACACAAAAATCTGGCTGAAATAACAACTATCCAACGTCTACTTCTGCATGCAACAAAAAATAAGAAATCAATTGGAGCGAGAAAGCTTATTTGGAAAGATCTCGAGTCTTCATTTAAATCTCGAATATGTAGCGGAATGATTGTAAATTATAATTATATAGAACCACGTGATTTTCTAACAGGTGCAAAAGACTTAGGACAGACCTACACAGAAAAAGTGTTTAATGACGTGAACGCAGTTAAGATAAATTGCATCTTTAACGGCCAATTTATTTGTAAAGAGATTAGTGATATTAAACATATTTCAACCCACAATGCAGTCTTATACAAAGCTGATAGTTTTAGTGATTAGTACAATACAAATATAATAGACAAAATTCTAAAAGTATTGAGTGAGTTTCAAGAGTGTGATAATTGATGGGCGTTGGAAAAAATTCTGAATTTAATTATAAATATAAATTATTATAACACTCTGCATATAGGTTCTGCAGTCGAGCTTCCAGAATCTATTAAGAATAAACAGGCTGTGATAAACATTCACAGTGATGATAATACATGTTTTGTATGGGCTGTAACGGCTGCACTCTATCCGGCAAAACCGAATACTCATCCCCAACGAAAATCTTCATATCCTCATTTTACAACTGTTTTCGACGTTAGAAGTATAAAGTTTCCGACTACATTAAAACAGATTCCGAAATTTGAGGAAGATAATGATGTCTCTATTAATATTTTTACTATGGTGGAAGAGACTGAGAGGAATGAGAATACAATCATAGTACCTCTACAATTAACAAAATGCAAGAGGACCAGACACGATAATCTTCTTCTTCTTCTCGAGCATCAAGGAGCAGCAGCACATTTTATATGCATCAGGAAACTTTCCAGACTGCTAAATGGACAGCTTACTAGAGGAAAACGCTCTCATCTTATTTGTGATCGGTATGTTTTACTGTCAATATATATATATATATATATATAATTACTGCTTCCATATTCTAATATTACTTTTTCCCTTTTATAGTTGCTTACACTATTTCCACAATGATGAGAAACTAAAATCACATGAACGTGATTGTGCGCAAATCAATAAAAACATCCGAATTGTGCTACCTGACAAGGACCGTTGGGTTTCCTTCAATAACATGAAGAACAGTAAGAGGGTACCATTTGTCATATACGCTGACATTGAGTGCTTGCTTGAAAAAGTTGATCAAACGGATGACGATATTGGTATTTATCAAAAACACATACCTTTTAGTATAGGTTATTATTTTAAAACCGTTCGTGATTCAACGCTTTCTAAATATAAATCATATCGAGGCCATGATTGTATTGAATGGTTTGGACATGAGCTTGATAAAATGGCTAGTATAGCGAGTGAAAAACTGAAAACAGTAATACCTATGCATAAATTAAGTATTAGTGAAAATTCAAGGCATTATACTGAACCCAACTGTCATATATGTAAAAAGCCGTTTCATCCAGATCAAATACGTGTTCGCGATCATGATCATTTAACTGGTAAATATAGGGGACCTGCTCATAATAATTGTAATTTAAACTTTAAAGATTCACATGTAATACCAGTAATTTTTCATAATTTATCAGATTATGATGCACATGTTATTTTCGGTACAATCACTAACTTGTATGAAGGTTTAGTACACTTGTTACCTGTACATAAGGAGAAGTACATTTCATTCACTAAATTCACGCGTAAATATAATATACAACTAAGGTTTATCGATTTTTTTAAATTTATGGCATCTAGTTTAGACAAATTGAGTTCATATTTAACATGATCACAATCAAAAAATTTAGAGTCAGAATTCTCATATTTAAACATAGAACAATTTAACCTTCTGACAAGGAAAGGTACTTTTCCTTACGATTACATACATAGTCTGAACCGTCTGGAAGAAACTGCTTTACCTCCACGCGAGATATTCTATAATAGATTATCCGTTAGTGATGTTAGTGAGGGTGCGTATAATCACGCTAAGGAGGTATGGACCAAATTTCAAATACGAACACTTGGAGAGTATAGCGATCTCTATTTGAAAAATGATGTACTATTGTTGGCTGACGTTTTCGAAAATTTTCGTGATAGCTGCATGCAAACTTATAATTTGGATCCTGTTCATTATTATACACTCCCAGGCTTCACTTGGGATGCAATGCTCAAACATACAGGAATAAGATTAGAACTTTTCACTGACGTAGAAATGCTGCTTTTCGTAGAACGGGGCATACGTGGTGGTTTAAGCCAATGCTCGCACCGCTATGAAAAGGCTAACAATCGGTACATGCAAAACTACAATCCCGAGGAACCTTCTAAGTATTTAATGTACTACGATGTAAATAATTTGTATGGGTGGACAATGTCTCAACCGCTACCTACTCACAGATTTCGCTGGATTGAAAAAATGTTAATAATTTGGATATCTCTAATATACCGATAGATTCACCCGAGGGTTATATTTTAGAGGTTGACTTAGAGTATACAACCATGCTTCACGATAAACATTCCGACCTTCCATTTTGTCCCGTACGTGATGCCCCACCGGGTACACGTCAGAAGAAGCTACTTGCAACTTTAGAAAATAAGGAACGCTATGTTATACACTATCGTGCTTTACAGCAATGTATGCGTAATGGTATTGTGTTAAAACACATTCATCGCGTTTTAGGATTTCAGCAGTCCACCTGGTTACGTAAATATATCGATCTGAAAACTAGTTTACGTGCAGCATCTAAAAATGAGTTCGAGCAAAAACTTTTCAAATTAATAAACAATGCGGTGTTCGGTAAGACTATGGAAAATGTTAGAAATAGAGTTGATGTGAGACTCGTGAGTAGGTGGGAGGGAAGATATGGTGCTGAAGCAATGATTGCTAAGCCTAATTTTTACAGTCGCACTATATTCAATGAGAATTTGGTCGCGATTGAATTATCAAAATTAGCAGCTAAATTCGATAAGCCTATATACGTAGGTATGAGCATTCTTGATATTTCGAAAACATGTTTGTATGATTTTTCCATTATGATTATATGCTTCTTACGTTCGGTAGCAAATGTAATGCGTTATATACCGATACGGATAGTCTAATATACAGCATTGTGTGTGATGATATTTACACTATTATTAGGGAGAATCTTGCTAGTTTCGATACAAGCGATTATTCTCCCAACAATCGGTACAATTTACCTCTAGTGAACAAAAAAGACCCTGGGCTGATGAAAGATGAGAATGATGGGCAGATAATGACAGAGTTTATTGAACTGAGATCAAAAATGTACACATTTAAAGAACAAAATAAAATTATCAAAAAAGCTAAAGGTATTAAGACTTACGTCGTTGCTAGAAACATAACCTTCGAGGACTATAAGGAATGTTTAACAAATTTTACTGTACAAGTCCGTAATGAAAATTTAATTCGCTCAAAATTGCATAATGTTTATTCGATTGCACAACGGAAAGTAGCTCTCAACCCATATGTTGATAAGCGTTATATCGTGCACGGAATTGTATCGACTCTACCATGGGGTCATTATAGAATAAATTAATTATATTTAAATTGAATAATTTTATTAATAAATAATTTTTTTGCAAAATATTATCTTTATTTATCCATGAATTATGTGTAGTATCGCGCGAATCCTAACCACTTCACAAATACCTTATCACCCTTCTTACGTAATACCTTCTCCACTAGATATACATTAGGATTAGCAGTTTTTAAAAGTTCATATTCGTAGAATTCTCCGTATATATCAGTACCACTAGAGTCTCTAAGGAAATATGTAACAGGATTTGTTTTCTGCACTTTTATAATTTCAAATATTTCAGTTGTCCAATTTGGTTTGTATCCCTTTGCGAATACATTCTTGTATTTACTGATTCGTACAAAATCACCTACTTTGAACTTGGCACGGCCAACAATCTTTATATTATTGTATACTGTACTCAGGAGCATATAAGCATGATCTGGCGTCACATCAACTGGTCGCATTCCTATAGTACGATGTTTTCTTGCGTTGTAGTCTTCAACTAGTCGCTGCAGTATACCTCGCCACTTATAATTTCCATCAACGTAAACCGTTTCCACATTTCAGTCTTCAGCGTGCGATTCCAGCGATCAACTATCGTAGCTTTCAATACGCTGTATGTTGAGTAATGATTTATTCTACGTTTTTTTATAAGTGATTTGAAATAACTATTATAAAACTCCTTGCCATCATCTGTCTGCACATTTTTGGGACATCTCCCACTTTTCAGAATTTTCGTAAATGCGGCTGTCACTTCATTGCCAGTTTTGGTTTTTAGTGCTACTGCCCATCCAAATTTCGACAATGCATCGATAACTGTGAGAATATAGTGGTAACCTCCGTCAGCATAATTCTTCATATCAACCAAATCTGCTTGCCAGAGGTCATCGAAGCCTCGTATTATAACTCTTCTACGTTGAAAATTCCGTCTTGCAGGTACATGCAGTTCTTTGACCAATTTTTTCTTTTCTTCACTATCCATAACTCTTCAGGTATGTGTTGGGTTTACAAGGGTACATCGAGCACTGATGATAGTAAAAGTTTCTTTTTGCTAATAAAACTCTTTGACGAATTATTTCAAGAAGAATTCACGTTAGCATGATTCTCCCCATGAAAAATAGCTTTTTTTTCTTTTCTTAATTCCGCTTTATCTTTATTATATGCTTCTTTGATTCAGCATCCTCTTTAGCCTGGTTTTCCATGACAATTGATGCATATTTCTTTAAATCTGCATTATCTTCAGCATGTTTCTGCACGAAATTTCTCAATTTCACTTGAAAATCATTCAGCCTTAACTCGGTTTCATCCAGTCTTAACGCAATACTTCGTAAAATATCACTGTTTTCTTGCATTTCATTTTTAAGGTTCTCACGTACAGCACTCATATTATCCAGCAGAACACGCATATTCACACCACATTTCTCATCAGTAGCAACAAATCCTAAATTTGAAATAATATTCCCCTTAGCATTAAATGCATTCATACGTTTATCAAATTATAATATTATATCTTCAGTTTTGCAGAAATATTTTCTCACATTACTGGTAGTGGAAATACCTCCAAATTTATTTATCGACATTGTGAAGTAACACAATCAACTGGGAAAATATGGAAAGTGTAATCTCTTTTATAGGATAATACGTTCTTCATGAAGCTCCTCAATTATTGATTGTATCTTATTATTATGATTAGTATGTCCTGCAGCAGATGATGCTATCAAAAGTCTCAAACGTTTAACTAATTCGTTCCTATCATTCCAATGTACATAGTTTACTGGTTTATCATTAACACACATATAACCGCTGCCTTTTACAATATTCTTTGGAGAAAATAATGGACTAATTATTTTCTTCCATTTATGACCCTTATTCCCACGAAGCTTTCCCTCGCTACTGTAATCTGCTCTGTGTACCTTAGTTTGAGAAAGAATATTCTTATATGTTTTTAAATCATCTTCAGTATAATCATGTGGCTCTTTCATGAAGATCAATTCAAATAGACCAATAGTACCCTGATAATACTCCTCATGAATAATAATAAAATCTCCACGATCTACTTTAAAAGCACATTTTCCAATTCTCATTTTGTTAAAACTACCATCTTGTTCAACTCCAAAATTATAGTCAATTATTTCCTTATTTTTACTCATAAACATCTCTATACAGGGTGTAACGAAACGACCGCCTTTTCTCGTAACTGGAGGTTCGGGGTGACCATCCAAATGCACGTGTAAAATTTTGTTCGAATCGTCAAGGGGTTTAAAAGCTATTTCCATTTAAAACTCACCCTTTTTCGGTCCTTTTCGAACGACTTTAACTGTGCATAATAAAGTGGAGAAAGTGAAAAAACAATTGACGAACACCCCACTAGAATGTAAAAATTATCGATCGCGCGCGATAATACATTTGCTATTTATTTCATTAATTTGGCTATTAGATTAATTTTAAAAATAGCAAAATCCTTTTCATTACAATTCCAAATCAATTCAATACAAGTATCATTGACTGAATTGATGGAAAGAGGGAGAAGATAGAATGAAAAGGAAAGTATCAAAAGGTAAGATGTCACGCGACAGCACTGATAATTTAATAGGAAACACATCAAGGCATTTTCTTTCTACAAACAAAGGTAAAAAGAATTATTTAAAATCAATTCATTGATGATAGAAAAAATTAAACTTACCCATTATTGTTCTCCAAGTTCCTTTACACCGAAGTTTTTGAAAAAGCTTCAAACTGGCTTCTCGATGATTTCCAGAATGCACACTATCATTGATTTTGCATTTAAGAACTCGCGAATTTAAGCAAATTAAGTGCTAACCTACATTTCTTCAAAACACCGGTTAATTTGACACTTTTTGTACTGTTTGAAGTAGGCTGAAAAGAGAGACACAGAGAGATAGAATAATCAATAATTCGTTTCGACCAGTTTTAATCACCATTCTTCAAACAGTTCAAAAGAGTCAAATTCACCAGTGTTTTGAAGAAACGTAGGTTAATACCTAATTTGTTTAAATTGACAAGTGTTTAAATGCAAAATCAATGATAGTGTGCTTTCTGGAAATCATCGAGGAGCCAGTTTGAAGCTTTTTCAAAAACTTCGATTTAAAGGAACTTGCAGAACATTTAATGGGTGAGTTTAGTTTTCTCCTTCATCAATGTATTGATTTTGAATCATTCCCTTTAGCTTCGTTAGTAGAAAGAGAATGCCCTCATGCATTGTCTATTAAGTTCTCATTGCACTCGCGCGATATCTTAGCTTTTGATACTTTCCTTTACATTGCGTCAACTCGCTCTTTCCATAAAATCAGTCAATGATGCTTGTACTGAATTGAATTGGAATTGTAATGTAAAGGATTTTGTTCTTTTTAAAATTAATATAACAGCCAGATTAAAGAAATAAATAGCAAAAGTATTACCGCACCCGATCGATAATTTTTACATTCTAGCTGGGTGCTCATCAATTGTTTTTCACTTTCTCCACTTTCCATTATGCAGTTAAAGTCGTTCGAAAAGGACTGAAAAAGGGTGATTTTTAAATAGAAATAACTTTTAAACCTCATGAACGATTCGAACGAAATTTTACACGTGCAATCAGTTTGTCACCCCGAACCTCCAGTTACGAAAAAAGGCGGTCGTTTCGTTACACCCTGTATATTTACGTCCAATTGCTCCATATTCTGACAAAGAACTATTTAAATCTAAGGATCTTTATAATGACGATGATGGAGTTTCTGTTTGCATTGGTGATGGTATTGCTAAATCATTAACATCCTTTTCCACTTTCACTCCCTCCTCCTCCTCATCCCCATCCTCTTCCAGAGAAAGGTATAATGTTTCATTAGGTCGTGAATTTCCTTGCTCATCATCATCAGATAAAGTGGTTGGAATTTTAATTCTAGAGTTGTATGCGAAATCTTACGTTGTGGAGTCGATGAGAGATAAGTCCTTTTACGTTTCGATGGAATAATAAAAGAATTATCGCTTACAGTAGTCTTCTGTAGCGGCTCCTGTTTATACTCATATTTCGGGGACACGAAGGTCATCCCATTATGTTCAGTGAGCTTCTTCAATGGCTCAACAATTGGTTTAAAAGTTTCAATTAAATTGGTTTCCATCATTTCTCTTCCTGATTTGAGTACACGATATTTTTCACGAATTACTTTACTTTTCGCGGCAATCTTCTTAAGCAGCATCTTTTATTCCATTTTCCTGCTTTCCATGTTTTCCACGTTCAAGCTCAACGTTCAATCCACGTTCAATCTACGTTTCCACGTTCCATCCACGTTCAATTTAGGTTCAATCCACGTTCAATCTTATTTCCACGTTTCTATGATGTGTGTTTTAATGGACACTTAGCTCTAAACTGAACAATCTTAAGCAAACGGTATACTATTTAATCTTAGCATACTCATCGAAACCTTTCCGATATCTACCATTTTGTATTGTACTATCCTTGTCGATCACTAGAAATCCATAATCATGGTGCCGCCGGCACTTTGAACACAATTCATTGAATTTTTCAAATGACATATCCGTGTTTACATGATCGTTATAAATATGTTTTAAATTATTACCATCTTGCTTAAAGATTATGAGAAGATTTGTATTATCACGAATCATGTGTTTAGGAATTTTAGCATAAGTCTGGCAGAGGTAGAAGCAGTCAATATTTGAATGTCTACCCATGGAGAAGTAGTCTCTGATATTATCCTACTTATCGTTAGCAACATCATTAAATATGAAAATAGAATTGGGTACCGCCTCAGTTACCTTTACAACGTCGCTATTGTTTGAAAATTTAAAATATCCAATACCTTTTAGTCCTTTTAATAACCGTTCAAGGTTTTGATACTTGGGTTGTTGAAGTGACTTTGAATATACATAAATATTTTCAAATCTCACACCGTTAGGACTTTCCACGAGACTAAGCAGTACGTTTGTTTTACCGCAATTCGAGGGTCCTCAAATTATACTACGAATTGTAGATGGAAGTAGGGATCCATGATGTTTACTCCTTCCTCTACAACCCCCACCGACAATAAAACGATCGGCGTTAGAGACACGAATGTGCAGTGGTTGCTTGACGAAATCCATAACTGTAAAACTCTATGATCATGCAAGCTATTTATAGGCTTGAAGCAGATTATCTCATCAGTTCTTATTATGTCGTTGTTAATGTTTGATGTGCTACGTTTGGAGGATTTAACTATTGAGCAGCTTGAATACATTCCAAAAATTTTACTATTGAAGCGCTTTCCAAACAGCATTCGACTGGTTTGATGTAAATTGCCTGAGCACATTCGTGCAGATCCTGAAGTGCAACAATATCGTGCCTGTACGGAACATTATAATTTACCTAATCAAGATCATTTTCATGGATTACCACCTTCAATAAAAAATTGCTGGAAGTGTCAACGAACCCGTTAGGAAGGCATGATATGATGAGTTATGGTTGTGGATCTTTTTTCAATAAGCTGCTAAATAAACTACCCTTCGAGCTTCATGTACCTGGCTACAATTATTGCGGTCCAGGTACTCGCCTTCATGAACGGTTAGCACGTGGTGATCGAGGAATAAACCTTCTGGATGATGCTTGACGTGAGCATGATATCGCATATTCAGTATATAATGACCTGCCCTCGCGTCATCATGCTGTTAAAGTGCTTCCACGGCGTGCACGACAACGTATCATAGCTAGTGACTCATCCGTAGGTGAACGACCGACAGCGACTGCTGTCTGGGCATCAATGAATACAAAACGAAACTCGGCTTAGGACTGCGAGTGTATAGAAAAAGTACGAAGAAAAGAAACATTCGTGTACCGAAAAAACGAGATGGTTTATTGAGGAAAAAGTCACTTACTAAAACAAAACGGGGGCGTTTATTACCACTGCTTCCGTTGCTGAGTGCGGTGGGCGCACTAACTGGCGGTGCGGCAGGTATAGCAAAAGCTGTAAACGACACCAAAGCAGCCAAAAAACAATTGGAAGAAATGCATCGACACAATCGCTTAATGGAAGCGAGACGGGGACAAGGTTTATACCTCGCACCATACAGCCGAATAGGAGAGGGAGTGAAAAGGAAATGAAAATAAATAGACTTCCTAAATCTGGACCTACTAGTAATATACAATTATCAAACGTCTGCCGTGAAATACCGCATTTTTGGGGAGTCTTTATGCGTACATTTCTACCTCAAAATGTGCAACGCAATGAGTGCGCAATTGTGAATCTTGATGACGAAAAAGGTCCTGGAACACATTGGGTCGCTTACGTTAAACGTAATAAGCACGTTAAGTATTTTGATTCCTTCGGAAATTTAAAACCTCCAATTGAACTTGTGGAATATTTTGGACCTTCTACTATAATCTAATACAACCACGACCAATATCAATCGTATGATTCAAGCATATGCGGTCAGTTGTGTGTCAAGTTTCTACGTGAACAATGTCTTTAACAATTACACTCTCTGGCCGTGACTCGATATTGGGGTCAGATTTTTTCCCCCCGATCGATCTTCGAGATGGACAATATGAACTCAGTCTCGTAGACTTTCAGAGCTTCAATTCGATCGCTAATGTTGATGAGACAAACAATATATTTTACGTTGATGATCAGGAGCTAACTATACCTACAGGTTGTAATGAGCTCAATGCCATAAATGACTTTTTACGTGCTCAGATGTTCGAAGGTGATGAAGAAGAAGTAATTGTTCTACGTGCTAATAATAATACATTAAAAAGTGAAATAAAGTGTAAATATCAGATTGATTTTACACAACCTAACAATATAGGCTCTTTGTTGGGTTTTTCATCAGATCGTGTTATTCCACCGAACACACTAGCTGAATCAGACGAGCCAGTAAACATTATAAGAGTAAATATTCTACGAATTGAATGCAACATTGCAGCGGGTGCGTACACAAACGGTAGACATCGACATGTTATACATGAATTTTTTCCGAGTGTTCCGCCAGGTTATAAAATCGCAGAAACACCGAAGAACATCATTTACTTGCCAGTCATTGCGAAAGTAATTGATCATCTCACCTTGCGTATTCTCGATCAGGAAGATCGTATAGTAAATTTCGGAGGTGAAGAAATCACAATTCGTTTACATATTAGAAAATGCTGATTTACAAGAATACTTATAAACCACCGATACTCGATGAGCCTATCAGTCCACCTGCTGCAGCAGGACAGAATACATTGAGTGAAGGTAACGCTGGAGGAAAAAATACATTGAGCGAAGGTAACGTTGGAGCATTAGTAGTGGTAGCTAGGGGGTTCCTGTGACATGGTGGTGAGGGGGGTGCGGGTGTGCGGGGGGAAGTGTCTTAAGAGCTGGGTTGGGCGATGAGGGTGAGTGCGGGTGTGCGGGGGGGAAGTGTCTTCTTAAGAGCTAGGGTTCATTGGGATGATGAGGAGGGTGCGGGTGTGCGGACGAAATGCTTTGGCTGTGGGGAGTGAGAGAGAGAGAGAGAGATCCCTCTCACCCTCTCTTTCTCTCTTAGTCTCTCACCCCTCTCCCATCAGTCTAGGGCCCGGATGGTTAATTATTCTACGGGTCCACTAGTTCCCTAAGGCTTACCCCCTCTCCCATGACCCTAGGACCCGGATGGTTAGTTATCCTACGGGTCCACTAGTTCCCTAAGGATGACCCCTCTCCCATCACCCTAGGGCCCGGATGGTTAGTTATCCTGGCAGTTACCCAGAGAACTTTTTTTGTATTTTAGTTGGTGAAGGAAAAAGTTTCATTTTTCTCCACTAGGTGGCGATCACGAAAATTACTGGGGACAGATACACCGATAGGGGTTCTGAGCATCTTACGGACTGCCATTTTTTTTTTTCTTAGACCTGCCCTCGGAGGGTCTTTTCTCCCTCCACATACTTATCCTAGACCCTCCCACTATTTTTCTACTATAGACCTGCCATTTAATTTGATTTTACATTTTTCCTTACACATTGAGCACTAGGTAGATTTTTTTTCTTTTATGAGTTAGTAATAATTATAAAGTGCTTTTTTCATTTTTTTCTGTTTTTCTTTTTTTCTTTTACGGATTAAATTAAGGGAAATAGGAGTAGGAGAAAAGAAAGAGACTATTAAATAACATTTATCATATAATTAAAAACGAACATGAAACTTATATAAAAACGAATATACAATAATAAAACGAACATGAAACTTATATAAAAAACTAATACAATTGAAACTTATATAAAAACGAATATACAATAATATTTAGCCCATTCAGCTAATAACAGCTTCTGAAACATAAAAAAAATTTATTAATATCAAGTGAATTGCGAATTTAATTTTTAATATTTACCTTTTATTTGTTTCCGTACCCACTTTGCGAAAATATCCACTTCTTGGGCCACACAGTGAACTGGCTTGTTCTTTCTCGTATACAATAATTTATGCAAACTACATGTTTGCGTATACGTTCTATATTCATTTAGTAATATATCGAATTTGGGACAGTTGTATGCCTCTAAGTTCATACTGATAATCCCCAGTGAATTCAGAACATCTCGTTCAATGTGGCCTCCTTTGTATGCCACTATCGGCCGTTCACAGTCGTTGTTGATTTCATTGATAAAATCAAATACGTCATGTTGGTTGTATTTTTCACAACCAACATGACGTATTCAATTCCGTGTATATTTTTAAACACAAAACTCACTGTCTTTTATCACTCAAATTTAATTTTTCATAGGGCACACTGACCCTAAACGCCCCGTAATGCGTATAATTATTAGCCAAATTTTTTATAGCTATTTCTTTGTAGATAATTTTTTTGTTGACCATAAAGCCATCAATGTCAATAATATGCGTAATTTCGTTTAAACGTATCATTGTGGCAGAGTAGCTTAAGAGTCACTAGCTTAACTTGAACTGAAGATTTTCTGAACTGAAGACTACCCTACACGCTCCTCAAGATTTTTTAAATGCTATAAGGGATGTGAAAAATTTGATCTGTGGTGGGAGGTGACTAACCAGACACTCTTAGAAACACCATTGGTCCAAAGAGTGAATAGTTAAGGATAGTGGGAGAATTGAAATACTTGGTTTGAAGAGAAGGGGAAAACTTTAGAGAAACAAAAAAAGAAAATATTTAAAATAAAGGCAAAGTGTAATAAATTTAGTATAAAAAATGCTAACATGATGATCCCAACGTTCGTCGATTTTCAAGGATTCTATTTAATGGATAAGACATTTATAGTTAAAGAATTTGCAGTTTTACAAGAACTAAAAGTGCATCATATTTTATTTTCACCCCCCTTTCCACATACTTGGTTAAGTGAAGAGGAGAGAAAGAAAACAGAGTAAGTATATTTTATAACAAACAATAACGAATTATTATTTTCAATGAATAAGGAATTTCTTTTTCTGTTCAATCTTTTTCAATCATCATGACTTAAATTGGATGGATGGCTACTCACCATATTATAAATATAAACATATTATAAAAAAATATGTATATGAGGATGCGGTTTTTGTAAAAGGGGTGGAAAAGTTAAATTGGTTAAGGAGTATCTGTGATTTAGAAATTAGTAATGTAGATGAATATGTGTAGGGAAATTATAATTTAGAAGATGGTTTATATAATTCACAACTTCCTATTTGCATTAATCATGAGGGTATATGCGCACTGAGAAATGTATATTATATGAAATATATGTATGAATCAAAAATCTAGAATATATGTGTATTTTAAACATGAACGCATTCTTTTTCTTCAACGCGAAACCTGATCCGTAAAGTATTTATGTCACTGAAGTGTCTCGGAGACTGATTATTTGAAGGGCTCTCCATCTAAGATTTTTCATTAGTTTCACGCTGATCATTTCAACGGAAAGAACTACGATGTCGCTTCTAAATAGAATTTTAAAAAGCCAGGATGAATATCGTGAGTGGGTACGTGATTGTCGCGATTACATTAAAAAATTGAGAGTTGCTAGCCGCAATGCACGTATAGGGGCAAGGCAAAAAAAATTTACGGAAATTGCTCAGATACAGTGCCGATTAATCAGAGCAGCAAGAGAATAAATTTATTCTTCAAATCACCCTCTTAAAAATCCCGATTTAAGAACTAAGCATGATTATCGCGAGTGGGTTTGCAAGTGTCGTGATTATATTCGAAATTTGAGAGAATCCAACCGGAATGCAACTCCAGATGCTATACAGAAAAATCTTGCAGAAATAAAATCTATTCGAAAGTTACTTTTCCATGCGGCGAAAAATAAAAATTCAATTGGAGCGGGCATTAATGCGGAAAAGCTTATTTGGAAAGATCTTGATTCATCATTTAAAAGTCGAATGTGTAGTGGTATGATAGTAAACACTAATTATATCGAACCACATGAATTTCTATTGGCAGCATCAGAAATGCTGCAATCCTACATGAACAAAGTATTCAGTAAAGTTAGCGCTGTTAAGATAAATATGGTATTCAACGGACAATTTATTTGCAAGGAAATTAGTGATATCAAACATATTTCCAAAAAAAATGTGATTTTATTCAAGACTGATACTTTTAGTGATTGGTATATAACAAACGTCATAGATAAAATTTTATCAAAATTAGGTGAATTTCAAGAGCGTGATAGTGGGTGTGCTTTGGAAAAAATATTAAATTTAATTGTGAATATTAATCATTTTAATCCACTACATGCAGGCTGTGGAATCGACCTTCCAAAATATATTAAGAACAAACATGCAGTGATAAACATACAGAGTGATGATAATACATGTTTTGCATGGGCTGTAACGGCTGCACTCTATCCGGCTATTTCAACTAAAAACCCACAACGACAATCTTCATACCCCCATTTTAAATCTGTTTTCAACGTCAGAAGTATAACATTTCCAACCACATTAAGGCAGATACCTAAATTTGAAGAAGATAATGATGTGTCGATTAATGTTTTCACCATGGTGGATGAGCAGGAAGGATAGGAGAATAAAATTATTGTACCTCTTCAACTCACAAAATGTGAGAAATCGAGACATGCGAATCTTCTTCTTCTCGAACATCAAGGTGCAGCACATTTTTTATGTATCACAAATTTTTCTCGCTTGCTAAAGGAACAACTGACTCGAAAAAAACAATCTCATCTTATTTGTAATCGGTATGTTATACTGTTTATATTTTAATATAATTTTATTTAATGTTTATATACTAATATGATTTTTTCTCTTAGATGTTTACACTATTTCTTCAATGAGGATAAACTTCAATCTCATAAACGTGATTGCAGTCAGCTCAATATAAACGTCCGTATACTGCTACCTGAAGAGGACCGTTGGGTGTCCTTTAAAAATGACAAGAACAATGAAAGGACCCCATTTGTCGTATATGTAGACATTGAATGTTTATTAGAGAAAGTGAATGAAACGAGCGGTAATAGTAGTATTTATCAAAAACATTTACCCTTTAGTGTAGGATATTATTTTAAAAGCGTTCGTGATTCATCGCTCTCAACCTATAAATCATATCGTGGACTCGAGTGTATAGAATGGTTTGTGCGAGAACTCGATAAAATTGCTAGCATAGCGAGCGAAAAACTAAAGACTGTAGTGCCTATGAGAACGCTAAGTATTAGCGAAAATTTTCGTCATAACAATGATCCCGACTGTCATATATGTAAAAAGCCGTGTCTTCCAAATCAAATACGTGTTCGCGATCATGATCATTTAACAGGTAAATATAGAGGACCCTCTCACAACAATTGTAATTTAAACTATAAAGATTCGCACGTTATTCCATTAATTTTTCATAATTTATCTAATTACGATGCACATTTCATCTTCAATGCGATCGCTAACATGTATGAGGGTTCAGTATACCTGCTACCTGTACATAAGGAAAAGTATATTTCATTTACAAAATACATACGGAAATATAATATTCAGCTCAGGTTTATTGATTCATTTAAATTTCTTGCATCAAGTTTAGACAAATTGAGCTCATACTTGGAGAGATCTCAATTGAAAAACTTAGAGTCAGAATTTTCGAATTTAAATACGGAACAATTTAATCTACTAATAAGAAATTTCCTTATGATTACGTAGATAATCTGAATCCTCTGGAAGAAAATGCTTTACCGCCTCGCAAGTTTTTCTATAACAAATTAACTGACAGTGATATTAGTGAAGAGGCATATAATCATGCTAAGGAGGTATGGATCAATTTTCAAATACAAACACTTGGGGAGTACAGCGATCTCTATTTAAAAACTGACGTATTATTACTGACAGACGTTTTTGAAAATTTTTGCGAAAGCTGCATGGAAAATTATAATTTGGATCCTGCACATTATTTTACACTCCCAGGCTTCACTTGGGATGCAATGCTTAAATATACTGGAATAAAATTTGAACTTTTCACTGATGTTGAAATGTTGCTTTTCGTAGAACGCGGAATACGTGGTGGTTTGAGTCAGTGCTCTCACCGCTATGAAAAAGCAAACAATCGGTATATGAATGATTATGACTCAACAAAACCAAGTAAATATTTAATGTACTATGATGTAAATAATCTATACGGATGGGCAATGTGTCAAGCTCTACCTACTCATGGATTTCGCTGGATTGAAGATACTAACAACTTTGATATCTCTAGCATACCTATAGATTCATCTAAGGGTTTTATTTTAGAGGTAGACTTGGAGTATCCAAGCGTACTTCATGATAATCCCTCTGACTTGCCATTTTGTCCGGTACGTGAGGCTCCGCCCGGGGCACGACAGAAGAAGCTACTTGCAACTGTCGAAAATAAGGAGCGTTATGTTATACATTATCGGGCTTTACAACATTGTATTCGTCATGGAATGGTACTGAAACGTATCCATCGCGGATTAAGATTCCAGCAATCTGCATGTCTAAACAAATATATAGACTTAAACACACGTTTGCGAGCTGCATCTAAAAATGAGTTTGAGAAAAATCTTTTCAAACTAATGAACAATGCAGTGTTCGGTAAGACGATGGAAAATGTAAGAAATAGAGTTGATGTGAGGCTAGTTAGTAAGTAGGAAGGAAGATATGGAGCAGAAGCATTGATATCCCAACCAAATTTTCACAGTAGCGCCATATACAACGAAAATTTGGTTGCGATAGAATTAAAAAAATTAACGGCGAAATTTGATAAACCTATATATGTAGGTATGAGTATTCTAGATATTTCAAAAACATGTTTATACGAATTCCATTATGAATATATGCTTCCAACGTTTGGTAGTAAATGTAGAGCAATGTATACCGATACAGATAGTTTGATATACAGTATCGAATGCGATGACATTTACAAGATCATGAGGGAAAATCTTTCAAAATTCGATACTAATGATTATTCACCTAATAACCAGTATAATTTACCTCTAGTAAATAAAAAAGTGCCTGGTTTGATGAAAGATGAGAATAACGGGAGAATTATGACTGAGTTTATTGGACTGAGATCGAAAATATATACATTTACAATACAAGATAAAATTTTTAAAAAAGCTAAGGGCGTTAAGAGTTGCGTTATCGCTAGAAAAATAACGTTTGAAGATTATAGAGACTGCTTACAAAATTTTACTGTTCATATCCATAATCAAAATTTAATTCGTTCAAAATTGCATAATGTTTATTCAATTGTACAGCAAAAAATTTCTCTCAGTCCACATGATGATAAGCGCTATATTGTACAAGGTACTGTATCAACTCTACCATGGGGTCATTATAGGATAAATGAAATAGAATTGAGTGATGTAGATTTAAATGAAGATTAAATAATTGCTTCTTTATTAATAAATTGTATGTTACAATATATTGTTTTTATTTATCCATGAATTATGTGTATTATTGAATCCTAACAACTTTAGAAAGACTTTGTATCCCTTCTTACGTAATACCTTCTCAACTAGATATACATTAGAATTAGCAGTTTTTAAAAGTTCATATTCGTAGATTCCACAATATATATCTGTACCACTAGAATCCCTTAGTAAATATGTAACAGGATTTGTTTTCTGCACTTTTATAATTTGAAATATTTCAGTTGTCCAATTTGGTGTGTAGCCTTTTGAAAATACATTCTTATATTTACTGATTCGTACAAAATCACCGACTTTGAACTTGGCACGACCAACGATCTTTATATTACTGAATATTGTTGCTAAGAGCTTATTAGCATGTTCAGGTTTCACATCGACTGGACGCATTCCTATAGTACGATGTTTTCTTGAATTGTATTCGTCAACCAGTTGTTGTAGCATAGCTCTCCACTTGTAATTTCCATTCAACGTAAATCCTTTCCACATTTCGGTCTTCAACGTTCGATTCCAACGCTCGACTATGGTTGCTTTCAATACACTGTATGTTGAGTAATGATTTATTCCATGCTTTTTCATAACCGATTGGAAATCACTATTATAAAATTCCTTGCCATCGTCGGTCTGTAGATTTTTCGGACATCTCCCACTCTTCAGGATTTTCAGCAATGCAGTTGTCACTTCCTTGCCTGACTTGGTTTTCAGGGCTATTGCCCAGCCATATTTCGACAATGCATCAATAACTGTGAGAATGTAGTGGTAGCCTGCGTCCGCATAGTTTCTCATGTCTACCAGGTCTGCTTGCCAGAGGTCATCGAAGCCTCGTATTATTACCCGTCTACGTAAAAAGTTCCGTCTGGCAGGCACATGCAACTCTTCTACCAATTGTTTCTTCTCCTCACTACTCATAATTATTCCACTACGTGTTATGTTTACAGCAGGTCATCAAGCACTGGCGGTAGTATAAGTTTCTTCAGGGCATAATTTATATAGTCTTCTCTATTCTTCTCATTTGCAAAATCTTTTTTTGCGAGCTAATTAGAGAAATATTCTACAACAATTTTCAATCCAACAATCACAACATTTCGTAATTCCTTGTCTTTTCGATCCAATTTATAATCATTATGATCGACTTTATCAAGCAATTTATCGATTCTTATACCAATTTCACCAATTTCATCGATTTTTTTCATTAGAGTTGTAAATTTTCCCTCAAGAATGTTACATTTTAGGTAATAGTGAGTTAGCTTCTCGCTGTATTCACACAATTCTCTCATTAAGCTATCACGTACAGTCATCGAATTACGTAACAGAGCAGCCATATTCACCGCACTTGTCTCATCCGTAACATCACATTCTAAGTTTGAAATAATTTTCTTCTTGGCATTAAATGCATTCTTTTGTTTATCAAACTTTAACGTATCATTGTCAATTTTGTGGAAATAATTTCTCACTTTACCGGTATTGAAACCAGCTCCAAATTTATTTATTGTTATAGTGAAGTAGTACGTTGAACTGAGAAAATCTTGAAACTGCAATCTCTTTTATAAGATGATACCTTCTTCATGGAGCTCCTCAATTATTGACTGTATCTCATTATGGTGATTCGTATGACCAGCAGCAGATGATGCAATTAAAAGTTTTAATCGCTCGACCAGTTCGTTTGGATCATTCCAATGTACATAGCTTACTGGATTATTATTAACATGCATATATCCTTTGCCATGTACAAGTTTTGTTTTCGGTGGAAATAATTCACTAATTATTTTCTTCCATTTATGTCCCTTATTCCCACGAAAGCTTTCCTGTACTAATGTTATCTGCTCTGTGCACATTAGTTTGAGAAAGAATACTTTTATATGTGTCTAAATCATCTTTAGTATAGTCTTCAGGTTCTTTCATGAAGATCAATTCAAATAGACCTTTCGTGCCAGGATAATACTCCTTATCGATAATAATAAAATTACTGTAATCATCAACATTAAAAGCACATTTCGCAAGCCACATTTTATTCGTCACTTTATCTAACTTAACTCCAAAATTACTGTCAATTTTATCCTTAGCATTATTCGTCAACAATTCTATATATTTGGATGCAATACAACCAGACTTTATCGTACTGCGATTAGCATCTTTTACATCCTCGATGGATGTATGCACAGGTAATTCTATTTGTTTCGCTAAATCTTGCGTGCCATATTCATTCTTCTTCTTCACCTTCTCCTCCTCCTCCTCTTCATCATCTTCCAGAGAAAGTTACTGTGTTTCGTGCGACTATGGATATTCCTGCTCATCATCCGATGAATGACCTTGAACGTTAATTCTGGAGCTGCGTATGAAATCTTTCCGCTGTGGAGTCGATGTGAGATAAGACTTTCTTCGTTTCATCGGAATTATGAAAGATTCCCCGTGTGAGACAGATCTCTTTATAGGTTCCATTTTTATCTCATGTTTCGGTGCAACGAAAATTGCTTGATTATTTTCGGTGAGCTTCTTTAATGGTTCAACTATTGGTTTAAAAGTTTCATTTAAACTGTCTTCCATCATTACTCTGTCTGATTTGAGTGCGCGATATTTTTGACGAATTACTTCACTTGCCTCAGCAATCTTCTTTAGAAGCTTTTTCTCCTTCATTTTGTAAAGCTATTCTCTATTCAATATATAGACTTGTTCAACGTTCAAGGTTAAACTAACATTTTTGACCATTAACATCACTCTTTAATCACAGCATATTTATTGAAACCCTTTCGATATCGTCCATTTTGCATTGCACTGTCTTTATCAATTACTAAAAATCCATAATCACGCTTCCAACAATTTGAACACAATTCATAAAATTTTTCAAACGCCATATCTGTATTTACATGTTCGTTATATATATGTTTTAGGTTAGTTCCATCTTGTTTAAAAATAATTAAAAAATTTGCATTATCACGTATTAGATGTTTTGGTATCCTTGCATAAGTCTGACAAAGATAAAAGCAATCAATCTTAGAATGTCTACCCATGGAGAAGTAGTCTCTTATATTGTCTTGCTTATCGGTTGCAACATCATCAAATATGAAAATTGAATTTGGTAGTGCTTCAGCTACTTTTATAACCTCACTATTATTAGAAAATTGGAAATAACTAATTTCTTCATTGTCCGATAATAGTCGCTCCAAGTATCGATATTTTGGTTGCTGCTACGATTTTGAATAAACGTATAGGTTTTCAAATCTCACACCCTGAGGGCTTTCTATAAGGCTCAGCAATACATTTGTTTTTCCACAATTTGAAGGGCCACAAACTATACAGCGTATGGTTGATGGGAGTAGAGGTCCGTGACGTCTCATGCATTTATCGGTTGTTCGGTAATCTATATTAGAAACACGAATACCGAGCGGCAGCTTTACGAAGTCCATGACTGAAAACTCTGTGGTCATACAACCTATTTATAGGAATGAAATGAATTGTTTGATCAGTTTTCATCATGCCGTTATTAGTGTTAGATGTGTCAAGTTTGGAGGAATTAACCGCTGAGCAGTTTGAATACATACCGAAAATTTTACTTTTAAAGTACTTTCTGCGTAGTATTCAAGAGGTTTGGAATAAATTGCCTGAACACATTCGTGCAGATCCTGAAGTACAACAATATCGCTGGTGTTTTAAACATCATAATCTACCTAATACATATCACATTGATGGACCGCCCCCTTCAATAAAAGATTGCTGGGCTTGTCAGCAAACTCTGTGTGAGAAACAGAAAGAAAGTACCACATGGTAAGCTACGGTTGTGGAACTTTTTTCAATAAAATACTGAATAAATTACCGTTCGAAGTACACATACCTGGCTACAATTATTGCGGACCAGGTACTCGACTTAGAGAACGGTTAGCACGTGGTGCTCCTGGTATAAATCCTCTAGACGAAGCCTGTCGTGAACACGATATCGCATATTCAATATATAAGGATCTGCCACCACGTCACCAGGCTGATAAAGTTCTTGCACAGCGTGTACGAAAACGTATCACTGCTAGTGACTCATCTTTACGTGAACGAGCAGCTGCAGCAGCAGTCTGGGCATCCATGAATGTAAATCGAAAACTTGGCTTAGGCCTACAAGTGCATGGAAAAAGCATGAAGAAAAGAAAAATTCGTGTACCGAAGAAACGAGGAGGTTTATTGAGGAAAAAGCAATTTACTCAAAAAAAAAAAAAAAAAAAAACGGGGGGGTTTATTACCTCTGCTCCCACTGTTGAGTGCAGTGGGCGCATTAGCTGGGGGCGCAGCAGGTATAACAAAAGCTGTAAACGATGCGAAAGCATCCAAGAGACAATTGGAAGAGATACAGCGTCACAATCGTGTAATAGAAGGCAGGCGTGGACATGGTTTATACCTAACCCCTTACGGACGAAAGGGGGAGGGTTTGAAAAGGAGGAAAAAAACCTCGCAAAAAAAATAAGCATCCTCCCGAAATCTGGAGCTACTAGTAATATTCAATTATTACTTGCATGTCAGGATATACCACATTTCCGAGGAGTCTTTATGCGCACATCTCTACCACAAACCGTAATATGCAATGAGTGTGCAATCGTGAATCTTGATGAAGATAAAGGTTCTGGTACACATTGGGTTGCCTACGTTAAACGTAATAATTACGTAAAGTATTTCGACTCCTTCGGAAATTTGAAACCTCCAATTGAACTTTTAGATTATTTTGGTCCTTCTGCTATAATCTACTACAACCACGATCAATATCAATCGTATGATACAAGTATATGCGGTCAGTTTTGTGTCAAGTTTCTACGTGAACAATGTCTTTAACGGTTACGCTGTCTGACCGCGAGTCCATATTAGAGGCAGATTTTTTCCCACCGATCAATCTTCGGGAGGAGCAATATGAACTTGGTCTCGTAGACTTTCAGAGCTTCAATTCAATCGCTAATGTTGATGAGTCGAACAATAAGTTTTACTACGATACTGAAGATCTGACTATACCTACAGGTTGTTATGAATTGAGTGCTATAAATGATCTTTTGCGTACATTGATGCATGAGGCGGATAATGAAGATGTCATTATTCTACGTGCTAATAATAATACGTTAAAAAGTGAAATAAAGTGTAAATATCTGATCGATTTTACAAAACCTAATAATATAGGCTCTTTATTGGGTTTTTCGTCAGATCGAATTATTCAGCCGAACACTCTAGCCGAATCAGACCAGCCCGTAAACATTATAAGGGTCAATATTTTACGAATTGAATGTAATATTACTACTGGTGCATATACAAACGGCAAACCTCAACATGTTATACATGAATTTTTTCCAAGCGTGCCACCAGGCTATAAAATCTCGGAAACACCGAAAAACGTCATTTACTTGCCAGTCATTGTGAAACTAATTGACCGTCTTACTTTGCGCATTCTCGATCAGGAAAACCGTAGAGTAAATTTCGGTGGGGAAGAAATTACAATTCGATTACACATTAGAAAATGCTAATTTACAAGAATACTTATAAATCACCGATACCAGATGAGTCTATCATCAGTCCAACAGTTGCTGCAGGAGCATATACATTGGGTGGGGATTACGTTAGAAGACCGCTAACAAGAAAAAATATAACCTTTCTTCAATCACTGGGTTTCAAGGTCAGAAATAAAAATGGACCTGTTGGACGTAACCGCACAACCTGTGTACGACAATCGCATTACTAAAATGGAAATACATGCTTACAATCCGTATGCAAATGCATCATTGGGAAATAGTGACGAAATTTGAATTCCAATACAACAGCAAAATTTAATTCTTCTACCATGTGAGAGTTACCTATACATACACGGAAAATTAATCGAGGGCACTCGTGCTCAGGGTGCAACAGTTCAAGATACAGTGGGACTTGACTGCAATTCCATGGCATTCTTGTTCGATGAAATTCGCTATGAATTGAATGGAATTGAGATTGACCGCAGTAAGAATGTGGATATTACTAGTTCCACGAAGAATCTCATTTCCCTGACTGGGGAGGAGAGTACGAGTCTACACCATTCATGATGGTTTCTATCAGATTATAAGCCTACGAAATATTTCAAATTTTGCGTACCACTGAAAATGCTGTTGGGTTTTTGTGAAGACTATAGAAGAGTCATAATAAATGCACGTCATGAGCTCGTTCTCATTCGAGCGCGTAATGATACGAATTCGATATATTCTTCAACGAAAATCACCGACTCCAAAATTGATGTTCAAAAAGTGCAATGGAGAATTCCTCATATATCATTGAATGAATACACAAAACTTTAATTTCTACGTATTATCGACCAAATCAAAAGCCTCACCATGGCTTTTCGATCCTGGGAACTCTACGAATACCCGTTTCTACCAGAAACACAGAGGCATACGTGGGCTGTAAAAGCTGCAACAGAATTGGACAAGCCTCGATACGTTATTCTAGCATTTAGAAGAAATAAGAAGAATACGCAGCATATGAAGGTGCTTGACTTCGATGATAGTTTTGTTCGTGATATTAAAGTCTATCTTAATTCTGAATTTTATCCGTATGATCGACTTGATACTGATACTGAAAAATCACGATTTTCTGTACTATATAATATGTATGTTAAATTTAACCAATCCTATTATGTTGGAGAAAAACCGTCGAAACCAATGCTTGATTACAACAATTTCTTAGAATATGGCCCTCTCTTTGTCATTGATTGTTCGCATCAAAACGAATCTATTAAATCTGGCACAGTTGACGTTAAAATATTGTGCGAGACAGTGCCCAAGTAGGTTCCAGCCCTGTGGTCAGAAGGGAAGGTTATATCTGAGAATAAAGTTCGAAGACAAATGTAAGGAGGTAAAAGTGTCTTTATTAAATAAATAAATGTACAAATATATTTACAAAGAACCGCTAGACTAAATGATCGACTTCCTAGGGAATTTGTTGTCGTCAAATTCTAGGGAATTTCGGTAACCGAAGATTCCCAAGAACCCCAGAGACTAGGATTCCCCAGAAAGGAGCGCGGACTTATAAACTCCCGGACTGGACAATTTTCCCTAGGGTATTCCCTAGCAAAATCCCCAGCCACGGGAGGGAGCGGAGTTGGAGAAGTGGTTTTAGGGAAGGGGAAGTCCCCTTACCCTTCAGCCTCCTTCTCCAAGAGCTATGGTGGCTCCGAGCCACCCCTACCCCTAGGGTGATTCCACCCCTCCCAATACCCGACTCTGTCGAGAGCCCTGGAGTTTAGGGTCGAAACACTGGGTCCGAGGTAGTCCTCGGAGGCAGTGTGGAGGGGAAGGAGAGGGTTAACTTCTCCCGGGAAGTCCCCGGAGAAATCTCCCTTAGGAGGGAGGATATTGCCGCAGAGGGGTTGTCCCCTCTAGGTAGGCGGTGGGTAGTGGGTGATACTTACCAAAGTATGGTACCCAATGAGTTCGCCAGTGGAGGCGCTCTTGAATGGCCGTGGAGACGCTGCCGTGGAGGCGCTGCCGTGGAAGCGTCAAAGTTGCCGTATAGGCTTCAAAAGATGCTGCTGTTGCTGCGGTTAAGGCAGCGGTCGAGCAAGGCTGAGATGCAATGGGTCCTTATCAAGGACCCATCTACATAATTACGCGACACTAATCTTGCCAGCGAGAGAGCTGCTGCGGGCGCTGGCCACCTAGTGGCCAAGCGCGCAAGTAGTGTCGCTTCGCGGCCGCGACGCGCCAGGGCCAGAAGACGCGCAAGCGCGCCGCGGAGAGAGGGACAGATATAGCGGCTAGACGCTGTCGGTCTAGCCGTCTATTGTGAGCGCAATAGAGATGGGAGATATAACAGAGAAATGCGGAATCTACTTCGCAACATTTTCTGCTTCTCCCAATCTCGAACAAACTCCCCCCGTTGACGCGATAGCGTCAAGACAAGGAAGAATACAGTATCAGTTTCAATATTTTTATTTACAAAATCAAAATATAAACAGATAAGGACGAGACAACTATTTACAAGGCTTCATATGCAGCTTGGCAGAATGAAGCTCTAGGGCCGGCGACCACCGCAGGGTGATTTTGCCCTGCGGGGCCCAGGCCTTCCATCGCCTCAGCTTGAGGGCCGTGTAGAGGGGCACGTTTATGGCTTGCCCGAATGCCCTTACGATAATTTTATGCGCATTGCGCTCGAGTTCCCTGGCGCTGGGATCGTCTAAGACTTTCCCAGCCCAGTTCGTCGAGGCAATGCGCTTCTGGGCGGAAACCACGGGCCTCCGACGTCGTGAGTTCGCCGGCGGTTTCAGTGGTGGTGGTGGTGGTGGCGCCTTTAGCCCCTCCGGGGGAATACGGCCGAACAACCACCGAAACTCAGATTCCTCCCGGGGGGCATGTAACTCGAGGACATCGTCCCCCTCGTCCTCATATCCGATGCCCAATAGGTGAGCCCAGGGATAATCCGCCATGATCAAATCTCGCTGCACCAAAAAAGGTAAATGATGAGTGCGAAGACTCAGTAAGTATTTTTGGAGTTTTGGAAGAAAAGACATGGCGGAGATCATAAGTGTTCCTGAAGGTTTGAAACAGGAAACAGGACGACCTGAAGAGTCCCAGGACGCCCGAGAGAGGAGGTGGTAACCTGAAGAGTCCCAGGAAACCAGGAAAAGAAAATAGACAACCTGAAGAGTCCCAGGAAGTCAAGAAGGAGAAAGTTAAGCAATCTGAAGAGTCCCAGAAAACTTGAGAAGGAGAGATGACAACCTGAAGAGTCCCAGGATGCCGTAAGGCAGGGTAAAGATAGACCCTGATGCGACCCGAAAGCAAGGGCTAAGAAGGGAGTTTACAAAGTTGCGAGAGACTCCGTTGAATCTCTTTTTTCGCGGTTTTAAGTATAGCTACGCGAGCTACCCCATCTACACCAGGGACTAGTTTGAGAATCCGCCCCAAGGTCCACATGCGCGGGGGGTTGTTGGGTACTTTGATCAGAACCAGATCTCCTTCACCAAATTCCGAGTTAGTGTTCTGCCATTTTGGCCTATTCTGCAATGTGTGTAGGTATTCGGAAGACCACTTCTTCCAGAATGTCTCGGTGATTCTAGTCACGGTTTGCCAACGGTTTAATGACGATTCGCGTAAATCCAATGTGGAAAATTCCGGTGGAGAATTTAACGCCCTACCTGACAAGAAATGCCCCGGAGTGAGTACGTCCAACGACTCAGGATCATCGTGTAACCGCGAAATAGGCCGTGAGTTGAGGCAGGCCTCAATCTTGGTCAGCTGTGTGGTCATTTCTTCGAAATTTGGCACGAAGACTCCGAGGGAGCGCTTTAGGTGGTGCTTCATACTTTTTACCGCACTCTCCCAAAGACCGCCCCAGTGAGGAGTGGCGACCGGAATGAATTTCCACTCGATTTCGTCGAAAGATTCGGTTTTCCGAGCGCGGGCGGCTTCTACAGCGCATTGGTAGGCGCGTTTGAGTTCTGCGTCCGCTCCTTGAAAGTTGAGGCCATTGTCTGAGTACATGACGGCGGGTTTTCCACGACGAGAGATAAAACGAGACAGCGCGGCGAGGAAGGCCTCGGTATCCAGTCGAGAGACGAGTTCCAAGTGAACAGCACGGGTAGATAGACATACGAACACGGCCACGTAGCATTTTATGGCTTTTGCATTAAGACCGTGATGTAATTTCACCGAAAAGGGCCCGGCATAGTCTACTCCGGTGTGTTCAAAAGTGAAACTGCGAGAAACCCGAGCGGCAGGAAGTGAACCTATGAGTTGGTTACCGAGTTTAGCGCGTTCGCGAACACACGTGATGCATTTATGAACACATGATTTTACTAGATTTCGCGCATTCACGACCCAAAACCTTTGTCGCAACGTGGACAAGGTTAATTGGAGTCCCCCGTGAAGTGTCTCTAGGTGGGTTTGCCTAATGAGTATGGTAGTTAAGTGACAATCCGGTAAAATAATGGGGTGTTTCATTTGTTCAGAAATTTCGGCTTTCCGAAGCCGCCCCCCTATTCTTAAGATTCCTTGTGAATCAATGACCGGATGTAAGGAAAGAAGCTTTGACCGCGACGGTATACGTAACCCATGATTCAAGGCTGAGATTTCGCTCGCGAAGTGTGTTCGTTGAACAACCTTTACCAAGGCTTCAATCGAACTGCGAATTTCCGATGCAGACAGGAGGGAGTCCTCCCATTGGCCGGTTTTCCTGGTCCGCTGGACAAATCGAAGAACATAGGCCATAACTCGGACCAGTTTAGACCAAGACGAAAACTTATCAAAAACCAACACTCAGTTGTGTCTAGTTGAGCGGTTAACGCTACCTTCCGACTTTCTTCCTCGGTTTCAAAGACCTGAACAGGTTTTGCGGTCTGCTCACGGAGAAAAGCAGGCCCATGCCACCAAAGTGAGTCCTCTGATAACTGTTGAACACTGGTTCCTCTTGAGCACAAGTCTGCAGGATTCAACTTAGTGGGTATATAATGCCAGCTGGCTTCCGGTAAATGCGTTTGAACGTACGAAACGCGATTGGCCACAAACGTCTTCCAAAGGACGGGTTGCTTTGCTATCCAAGTTAACGCGACCTGTGAATCCGAGTAACACCGAATCGCATCACAACTCCCGACCAAGCTTGTCTTGACGTGAACCAACAACTTGACTAGAAGTGCGGCTGCAACCAACTCCAACCGAGGTATTGAAGTGGTCTTAATCGGTGCGACCTTTGTTTTGGACATTACTAAATGTACCGAAAAATGACCGATCTCATCCGTGAGACGTTCGTAAGCGACTGCACCGTAGGCCAGCTCTGAGGCGTCGCAGAATCCGATTAATTCGCGTTTTCTAGTAGTAAGTGATCGAGCAGTCCATCGTGGAATACTCAAAGCCTGTAAGTCGCAGAGCTGCTCATAGCACTTGAGCCACTTGCACTGAATAGGCTCAGGAATCTCTTCATCCCAAGAGAGTTTGAGCAACCAGGTGGATTGCATTAACTGTTTTAAAGTGATAACTATGGGAGAGATCCATCCCAATGGATCAAAGATCTTAGCATTCTCTGATAAGAGGATGCGTTTGGTTAGTACACCAATAGATGAAGGAGAAACACGGAAGCGAAAGCTATCATCCCCGTGATCCCAATATATGCCCAAGATTTTACTTGACCCAGCAGGATCCTCAAAGAAAGAGTGCGGCTCGGTAGGTTCAAGCGGGGAAGTCCCCGGCTGATTCAATGCCCATTTGCTCAAGGAGTAGCCCCCTTTCGCTAGTAGAGCGATGAGTTGTTCCCTGACCGAACTGAGTTGTTTTAAGTCATGAGCCCCGAAAAGTAAATCATCTACGTATGTAGAATTTAACAAAACAACCTGCGCGAGAGGGAAGTCAGCCCCGTCCGTGGAAGCTAATTCGCGCAAAACACGCGAGGATAAGAAAGGTGCCGGTCCCGTACCGTAGGTCACCGTGTTGAGTTCGAAAGCCTGAAGCTCACCGGAATCAGTCTTCCATAAAATGTTCTGATACTTGCGGTCCTCAAAACGCACAAGAATCTGTCGGAACATTTTAACAATGTCCGTCACGCCAACATATCGAAAGGCACGCCAATTCATTAGGATCCGCGTGATGTCCTGCTGGAGCTTGGGTCCAATGAATAACGTGTCGTTAAGCGATACGCCAGTAGAGGTTTTAGAAGATGCGTTGAATACAACGCGAATCTTTGTTTTCTGGTTCTTGGTCTTAAAAACTGCATGATGAGGCAGAAAGACGCGAAAATCAGAGTTCAAAGGAACAGGAGACATATTTCCTAACAATTGATACTCCTGTAAGAATTGAGAATAACTTTCAGCTAGTTCTGGAGAGGTTTCCAATCGCCGAAGTATTCGTGTTAAGGTTTTCTCTGCTACCCGAGAGGATGAACCTAAGCTGTGCTTCTCGATGTCGGATCGAAAAGGTAAAGCAACGACAAAATGACCTGAAGAGGTGCGTGATACCGTATTCATAAAATGTTGTTCACAGAGGGAGTCCACTGTGGACATGGGTTTGACTTCCGGAACTTCTTCCAGTTCCCAGAAGTCGCGAAGAGTTTTTTCTACCTCAAAGCAATGATACACCGTGACACTATGAGAGCGACCAGTCTTGGGTACGACCCCCGAAACGATCCACCCGAAAATAGTCCGCTGAGCAAGCAACTTATGATCAGGAGAATGCATGTACGGGCCTTCCATCAATGCTGCAAGATAGTCTGCACCAATGAGCACATCAATTGGAGCCCTGGTTGAAGCGAAGTTATCAGCCAGATCAATTTCGCTAAGTGCTGGAAAGGACGACGGAGAATAAGTCGGAGGCATATACTGAGTAATCCTGGGTAAGATCAATGCAGTTACGTCCAACGAGACACCGTGTCGTGATAGAGAATGAAGCGTAATCTGTACCTCTGCTCGAACGTTTTGAGCCGAATTCAGAGAGACGCCATGAATGGTCGCGTTGACACGTTTTCGTGATACCCGTAGCTGCTGAGCTAGATTTTCCGAAATAAAGGAAGTTTCGGAGCCCGTGTCAACTAAACCGCGGACTATAATACGAGAACCGTCATGAGCATCGATTCTGGCAGAGAAAGTGGCCAATAGAACTGATCGAGTGTCGGAAACACTGAGATGTGTTGTAGTATTCGAACTAGAGGGTTCTGGCTCGGAAGAGGAATTGACCGCGGGGGTAGTCCCCCGTGCCTTGCTCCCCCCGGTGCCAGATTTGTCAAAATGTAATAAAGTATGATGCATTTTACTGCATTTCCTGCATCGTGACGATGAAGAGCAATTGGAACAACTATGCCCGGGCCTCAGACAGTTGATGCAAAGATTCTGTGAAAATGCGAGCTTTGAACGGGCCTGAGGGGTCAATGCAAGGTAGTCCTTGCACTAATACAAGAGATGGTTACTACCACAGTGGCCGCAACCGGTACTATTCACGCTAGTAGCGTGTGACTTCAAGGATCTCCCCTATTCCTTTTTGGAAGTCTTAGGTTTGTTACTTAATGATTGCAAGGAGTTAATATGACGCGTTAGAAACTCAGAGAATTGTATGAACGAGGGATAATCCTTGCTGCTTCCCAGATACATTTCCCAGGCTAAACGAAGGGTGTCATCCAGTTTGTTCTTCAGCGAATGAACAATTATGGGATCCCATTGATCGACGCCGTATCCCATAGTTTTAAGGGCGTTGAGAGCAACCGTAACTGAGTCCCTAACTTCTTTCAGAACCTTAAAATTGTCACCCCGAAGCGTGGGTACTTGCGAGATTTGATCTAAGAACGTATCCGTGATCATCCGTTGTGTCAGTGTACCGAGCTACCAGAGTGTCCCATGCTATCTCATAGTTCTCGGAAGTGATCGCTAAAGATTTAATGACCGTAGCTGCTTCTCCTTGCAAACAGGATTTTAGATAATGGAACTTGTCCCGACTGGAGACATACACTTTGTCGTGAACAATGGAACGGAACGTCTCATAAAAGTTGTTCCATTCTAAATAATCCCCGGAAAACTTCGGTAAATCAATAACTGGAAGCCTAATGTGGTTTATTTCGCCTGAAGGTGCAGTGTGACCTGATGACGACATTACCTGATTGGAACGAAGTTCATCTAGATGTCCTAGGATGAATTCTTCCGCGTCACTATGGGCATCAAGGGCCGCTTGATACCAACTATCGGTTACGTACTCCATTTTAGCTAATTCGGCCGGTTTAGTGTGAGTAGTGATCTTAACGTGAGTTTTATGCAACACGTTAAGCCACTTCTCTCAGGCTGCTAGCCTATCCTCCAAGAAGGTAAGGGTGAAATTGTGCACTCCACGCTTCTTGATGTTAACGACCAACCGAACGAATTCATCCCGAATCATGGGCACGTAATTGATTGCTTCTAATAATTCCCCTGAGCTAGCCATTTTGAAACTCTATCCCAGAACAAACCACAATCCAAAACATAGTCCGGAATGCCCACTCAGGAACACTGATGCACTTCGAACGTTTTTTGCCGGAAATCCGGCTCGAAGGACCAAAAATTTGTGCGAAACAATGTCCCAAGTTGGCTCCGAACCTGTGGTCAGAAGGGAAGGTCTTATTCTAGAATAAAATATTCAAAGCCAAAGATAAGAGGTAAAAGGAGTTTTTATTTAAATAAATAAAATGTACAAAAATTTTACAATATATTTACAAAAGAACCGCTAGACTAAAATGATCGACTTCCTCGGGAATTTGTTGTCGTCAAATTCTGGGGAATTTCGGTAACCGAAGATTCCCAAGAACCCCAGAGACTAGGATTCCCCAGAAAGGAGCACGGACTTATAAACTCCCGGACTGGACAATTTTCCCTAGGGTATTCCCTAGTAAAATCCCCAGCCACGAGAGGGAGCGGAGTTGGAGAAGTGGTTTTAGGGAAGGGGAAGTCCCCTTACCCTTCAGCCTCCTTCTCCAAGAGCTATGGTGGCTCCGAGCCACCCCAACCCCTATGGTGATTCTACCCCTCCCAATACCCAACTCTGTCGAGAGCCCTGGAGTTTAGGGTCGGAACACTGGATCCGAGGTAGTCCTCGGAGGCAGTGTGGAGGGGAAGGAGAGGGTTAACTTTTCCCGGGAAGTCCCCGGAGAAATCTCCCTTAGGAGGGAGGATATTGCCGCAGAGGGGTAGTCCTCTCTTGCTAGGCGGTGGGTGGTGGTTGTTACTTTCCAAAGTATGGTACCCAATGAGTTCGCCAGTGGAGGCGCTCTTGAATGGCCGTGGAGGCGCTGCCGTGGAGGCGTCAAAGTTTCCGTATAGGCTTCAAAAGATGCTGCTGTTGCTGCGGTTAAGGCAGCGGTCGAGCAAGGCTGAGGTGCGATGGGTCCTTATCAAGGACCCATCTATATAATTACGCGACACTAATCTTGCCAGCGAGAGAGCTGCTGCGGGTGCTGGCCACCTAGTGGCCAAGCGCGCAAGTAGTGTCGCTTCGCGGCCGCGACGCGCCAGGGCCAGAAGACGCGCAAGCGCGCCGCGGAGAGAGGGTCAGATAGAGCGGCTAGACGCTGTCGGTCTAGCCGTCTATTGTGAGCGCAATAGAGATGGGAGATATAACAGAGAAATGCGGAATCTACTTCGCAACATTTTCTGCTCCTCCCAATCTCGAACACATATAATATTTTAAAATATGAAGCTATTCTTCTGCCCTTGCTACCTCCATCGTTGTCTCCTCCTCATCCTCCTCCTCCTCTTCCTGCGGAATTATCCCTGCCTCTATCTCAATCATTCTGATACCTCTCATCAACAGTTGTATACAGCGTGTTACTGTAAAAAATCATCAGATTTTAGAAAAATGTATGATGCAATCTCATTCATAATAACTTAATATTTTCATACTCCATTCCATGCGTCTCGATTGTTTCTTCATTTACCGCTCGTGATAAATTTTGCATAATTTCATCTATTAATCTTGTAATTATATGAATTACTGGAGAATTCTGTCTATAGGCTAAATTAATAATCACTTTATACTGCATATTTTTTCACTTTATATTTATCGACAGCTTTTATAAGAAAAAAGGAATCTGTGTCCAAGGTTCAAGAAAGGTATAATGTGAAATTAAAAGAAGGACCCATAGGAGGAAAATAGTAGGTGGGTCTAGAATGGGTATGTGGAGGGAAAAAGACCCTTCAATAGCGTAGAGGTCGTTTGAGAGGGGAGAAAAATGGTTAAAGAGTATTAGGGAAGTTTTCAAGAAGAACATTGACTTTAGTTTTAAACAAGATTTTAATATATTTACTTGTTTCATCATTTACAAGTTGTAACATTATATCTCATTCAATTAAATTTTTGTTAACATATGAATCTATTCCTCTTCCTCCTCCGATCACGTATACGAATCGTCAATCGTATGTCCTCCTTCCTCAATTTCCCTGATACGTCTTAAAAACATTTGTAAGAAGTATAACACTGTTGATAAAAACAAAAAAATTAGATTTTCAAAAAAAAAATGTATAATGTGGTCATCTATAATAACTTATCATCTATATCCAACACATTTTCTGGCTCTCGCTCACTTATTTCAAAGAAATTCAAATGCAACAATTCAAGCATTTCCTGTAATATACTGTCCGTAGGACGTCCTAAAATAATAGCAATGCTAACTTGCATATTTTTTCAATTATTACTAACTTGTGTAAAAGAAAAAAAATCTACCTAGTGCTTAAGGTTTAAGAAAATGTGAAATCAAGTTAAATGGCAGGTCTATAGTAGGAAAATAGTGGGAGGGTCTAGGATAAGTATGTGGAGGGAGAAAAGACCCTCCGAGGGCAGGTCTAAGAAAAAAAAATGGCAGTCCGTAAGATGCTCAGGACCCCTATCGGTGTAGCTGTCCCCAGTAATTTTCGTGATCGCCAACTAGTGGAGAAAATGAAACTTTTTCCTCCACCAACTAAAATACAAAAAAAGTTCTCTGGGTAACTGCCAGGATAACTAACCATCCGGGCCCTAGGGTGATGGGAGAGGGGTCACCCTTAGGGAACTAGTGGACCCGTAGGATAACTAACCATCCGGGTCCTAGGGTCATGGGAGAGGGGTAAGCCTTAGGGAACTAGTGGACCCGTAGGATAATTAACCATCCGGGCCCTAGTCTGATGGGAGAGGGGTGAGAGACTAAGAGAGAAAGAGAGGGTGAGAGGGATCTCTCTCTCTCTCTCTCACTCCCCACAGCCAAAGCATTTCCTCCGCACACCCGCACCCTCCTCATCATCCCAATGAACCCTAGCTCTTAAGAAGACACTTCCCCCCCGCACACCCTCACTCCCCCTCATCATTCAATATACCCCAGCTCTTAAGACACTTCCCCCCGCACACCCGCACCCCCCCTCACCACCATTGCACAGGAACCCCCTAGCTACCACTACTAGCATCATTAACAAGAAGAAATATCACCTTTCTACAATCACTGGGTTTCAACGTTAGAAATAAAAATGGATCCATTAGATGTAACCGCTCAACCGGTGTTCGACAATCGCATCACTAAAATGGAAATGCATGCATACAATCCTTATGCAAATGCCTCATTGGGAAATAGTGATGAAATTCGAATTCCTATACAACAGCAAGATTTAATTCTTCTACCCTGTGAAAGTTATCTCTACATTGAGGGAAAGATAATCGTTGGAACCCGTGCTCCAGATGCAACAGCCCAAGATGTCGTAGGACTTGACTGTAATTCCATGGCATTCTATTTTGATGAAATTCGTTATGAATTGAATAGTATTAAGATTGATCGCTGTAAGAATGTGGGTATTACTAGCTCCATGAAGAATCTCATCTCCTTAACTGCTGAGGAAAGTGCAAGTCTATGTCATTCAGGATGGTTTCTAACAGATCACAGGTCTACGAATCATTTCAACTTTTGTGTACCATTGCAAATGCTGTTGGGTTTTTGTCAAGACTACAGAAGAGTTATAATAAATGCACGTCATAAACTCGTTCTTATTCGAGCACGTGATGATATAAATTCACTACACTCTTCGAGAAAAATCATCAACTCCAAAATTGATTTGCAAAAAGTGCAGTGGAGGATTCCTCATGTATCACTGAATGATTATACAAAACTTAAATTTCTACGTTTGATTGAGCTAAACAAAAGTCTAACCATGGCTTTTCGTTCCTGGGAACTCTACGAATATCCACTTCTACCTGAAACACAGAGGCATACATGGGCCGTAAAATCTGCAACACAATTGGAGAAACCTCGATATGTTATACTAGCATTTAGACAAAATAAGAAGAGTACGCAGCATATGGAGGTGCTAAGATTCAATGACAGTTCTGTTCGTTATGTTAAAGTCTATCTGAATTCAGAATTTTATCCATATGACCGAATTGATAGTGATAGCGAAAAAGACCGTTATTCTGTATTATATGATATGTATGTTAAATTTATCCATTCATATTATGCAGGAGAAAAACAGTCGAAGCCAATGTTTAATTACAAAAACTTTGTGGAATACAGTCCTCTCTTCGTCATCGATTGTTCGCATCAAAATGAATCTTTAAAATCAGGCACTGTTGACGTTAAAATCGAGATTGATTGTGCTAGAAATATTCCAAGTAATACTACTGCGTTTTGTTTAATTATACATGATAAAATTGTTGAATATAACCCGCTTACTAGTATTGTTAGAAATGTAAGTTACTAGACTAGATTTATATGTATCATACTAATGTAGTGAGGGATAAAGAAAAAATAAATAAATAAGATATAATAAACATTTATTAATGTCATTCCTTAAAAACATTCCTTACAAACATTTCCAAAATTTATCTTATGATTATCATTGGTTAACTTTAAATTCTAAATTATTGTACCGTCCACCAACATATAAGATTTTTAATGTATTCGCTGATGCAGCATTTTGAAGTTCTTTGATTAGTTCAGGCGACTCCAGTAATTTCATCATCCTTGAGGGTAGGAAGAACCATTCGTCTGTAACAAGCTTCGCTTTTAATTTCTCTCCATGTTTGGTCTTAATTTTCACTAATTCAGTGATTTGATACTTCTTATTCTCCTCAAAAGTATTCAGCTTTACGAAAGTCTTAGGTTCGTAAGTTACACTTGCAAGTGCATTGATCTTGGTTAAATCCATTTTTCTGTGAAAAAAACGTAGAAATTGAGAAAAGAAAAAACATTGAAATAAAATAGCAAGAAAAGAGAATAGTAAAAGAATAATTCTTACCACCCAAAAAGAGTTTCTGTGGTACAGCAAGGAAAATATTCGGAATATAGCTTTGCACTCGATCTTTCACCTCCTTGAAGCTTCTAATGAAAACTGACTGACTGAAATTTCCCGATTGCTAACAACATTGGTTTTAGAAAATGTTGGAAGGGACGAGATGCATTCATGGAAGGGGATGAGATGCATTCTTATTGGAAGTTAATATTTGGGTGGTGGGTATTCTTGTCCGCCTACGAAATTTGCGTCAAACATGTCGTAAAACGTTACAAGCGGTTTCTCCTGAATTCTTTTAATTGCATAATCATGTTGTAGACTTTTCTAAAGTGAACTGGGGAAAATTTGCGTCAAACAGGTCATGACACGTTACTAGTGGTTTCTCCAGAATTCTTTTAATTGCATAAACGTGTTGCAGACTTTTCTTAAGTGAAACGGTAAAATTTACGAGCACATTCCTCTCGATAGCTAGGCATATAAAAAATTGAGAGAATATGAAAAAATCGAGGATCTAAAAGGTCATAAATCAAGTAACAAGTCATAACACGATCTCAGGCGTCAGGTAATCGAGCATATCCTTTATAGAAGATATCAGCACACTCAGCAATCAGTTCTCCAATCGCTAGAATGGTGCCAATACAGCTTCTTAATGTCTAGGTAAAAGTTATGATTTGCTTTACCCTTCAAAAAAACTGAAGTGCTCTGACAACTCTTTCCCTTTCTAAAGCCTAGTCTGCTTGTAAAATGGATTGTATGATATGCTTACCTGAAAAATCTAAAAAAAATGGCTAAAAGATAAGTCCGGGAGAAATGGCATGACATAGGTTGGGATAATCTTAAGGATAGGCTATAAAAATTCTTAGAGCAGTTTTTTATTCAATATCTAAAGTTTTATAAGAGTTAGGACTCAATAAGTTGTCCTATCAAAATATTAATATTCCTGAAATTGATATTAAATTATTATTTTCCCCCAATCAATGGAGAGCCTCCATGCAAAGGGTAAACCTGCCCTGGGTGTAGTAAGAGCTAGGACTAAATAAGTAGTCCTAGCAAACATGTTAATATTCTTGAAATTGATGTTAAATTGTTATTCTCCCACATAGGGGAGACTATTAAAATTGTATCCTTTCATTTAAAGGATATTTCGTGATCCTCTGCATAGGATTAGTTAAAAACCATGCAAAGTTATAATTCCATGCTCGATGGAAAGTTAATTCCTTGCATGATATCAGCAACTTATCACAATAGCTATCTACAATTTAACTAACGAGAAAAGGGGAGAATGCGGTAGCCACCTAGCGGCAATTACTGGTACTATCAATTAAATTGAACTAGTTCAACCGTGTGTATAATTACGTAATATTAAAATACCATTAGCGCGAAAGAAGATTAAGGAAGGCAGTCACCTAGCGGTGACTACTGGAACTAGCAATTAACTCAAGCTAGTTTATCTGTGTAGCAGAGTCGGAAATAGTTAGGCTACGTAAGGTAACTAACCATCGACTTCGAAGGGTAAAAAAACTTTCCCTCAACTAGGGTCCCCGTAAGATAACTAACCAACGGTACCATAGGGTGAAAAAAAAACCCCTCCCTAACCAAACTCGGTCCCACTATAAGACCTTCCAACTGTGACATAGGGTGAAAAATACCCCTCCCTAACCAAACTCGGTTCCATTATAAGACCTTCCAATTATTACATAGGGTGAAAAATACTCCCTCCCTCCCTATCCAAACTCGATCCCACTATAAGACCTTTCCTCCCTCATCCCCACCACTACCATACTAAGAGAGTCTTATCCCCACCCATCCCCCTTTTACACCACAAAACAGCTTCCCCCACTCCCTGTCATCGGAACCGCATTGCTACACTACTTTATTGTGTTTAAAAAATCTCCCCCGATTAATAGATCGTATGATATAAGTTTATCTTGCAAGACATGTACACCTATTAGGTAATGATCCTCGTCTACGGTCGATGTCTTGGTGAAACTACTTAAAGTCACGTTGCTGGCGCCGACCCCCCGGAATTTCAGTCTTTTGTTGCTAAGCGATGGAGACCCAAGTTTATTATAAAGATCCCTAGGCATAAAGCATAGGTCGCTTCCCGTATCAAACAATGCAACTACATCGAGACTACCTTTTTTAACAGGTTTACAAAACTTTTTACATAGTACTTGGTAATCCCCTCTTCGCTAATAGCATTGACTTCCTTCGTGGTGATTGGACCCTGTTGACACATCGCAGTAACGTGGCCGTATTCGTTACAGCGGAAACATTTAACAACCTGATTTTTCAGTGGACATCTAGCACTCACGTGACCCTGAGCTCCACAAAACACCGTCGCAAGCTTTGAAGGTTCTCCTTTCCTTCTCCATTGATTGTTTTCCGATATCGTAGATTCGTTTTTGTCTCCGGCCCATGGCTTGGTTGTCCTACTGATTGCAAGGTAATTTTCGCAAATGCTTTTAATAGGGAAGATTTTGAAGAAAAGTCTTGAATATATGCTTGATTCCTATGCGCCGCGTCGGGTATGCCATCGATTATATAGTCAGTTATTTCATCCTCATCGATCGGAACACGATTGGCCATTATGACCTTGTTATGAAAATACTCGGTAAACGTTTCATCCCTCTTCAATATTCGTTCCTCAAATGATTTCCTTGCGCGACGAGCCTAATGGTTCGGTGGGAAAACATAGTCCTTAGTTCTAGCAGCAACTGACCGAAAGACATCTCAATATGCTCAGCCTTAGAGCGAAACCAATCCAATGCTCTCCCTTTTAACCGGGACACTATAAGCACCCGCGTCATGCCTTCTTCCAGGTTGTAAGTAGAAATGAGTAGTCTTACTTGTTTTTGCCAGTCCTCTTGCGCTTCACTCTTCCCGTCAAAATAACCCAACATTTCGGCAATACAGTTGATATTGACCTTTGGTGTTGTATTTTGACTTACCGCATTATAATATTCAGTTATAGGAGCGCTGGCGCGTCCTTGACGATGCATTTCAATTTCGCGCCGTACCAGCTGAAGCTCCCGTTCGATCAATTCTTTTTCTCTCCGTTGTAGCTCTAAATCTCGTCGCATCTCGCTTCTACTAATCACGTCAGAGTTTTGTCTTTCGGTTCTATTTATATTATCCAATGGCTCTACGTCGTTAATATTTACCAAACGTTGATTTAGAACTTCGCCATTACATTGGTTCATCCATGAGCCCTATGGATCAGGCGCTATTAGTCTTCCGAATAATTCGCTTTTAGATCTTCCAATATAGTTAATCCTAGCGTCTTCAATTTTTCCTTCAATTCATTCGCTGTGAAGTCATTAAAACTTTTCACTTCTGGGTTCATTTTATATGTACCTCTATTCCAATTACACCGTTTCACACACAGGAAGGAAGACCGTTTTTCTTTCGTCTTTATTACCCCTTTCGTATAAAAAAATAAAAAGAAACCCTGTCCTGCTCAAAAAACCTTATCCCGGCTGAGCCCCCAATTTGTAGCGCCTTTTGTAATTTGATAGAGCTGGAGCAGGGGAAAATTAATTATTCACAGATTCTTCTTATAGCTTTATTAGTCTTAAGACCTTCACCAATGGACGGAGGAATCGCACTGTCCTCTCTAGATCCGTCTACACACACACAATCGCTCTTCCTCACACATTCACGCAAACTATATATATTATTCGGGAAGGTCGAGGGTCATAGTTTATTATCCTATACTTATACTAGATCGTTTCCTCGCTCACTTCCTACAATTATATTGTATAATACATATCTAATTTTAATTTATACATATTTTCTCTTAATTAGCATTATTTATATTATAATTTTGTCTTATTTATAGGTTATATCAGAAACAAGAAGAAGTATCTAGAGTAGTGGGAAATGGGCTAAGCAGTCACATGCTTGCGTATAGATATGGAGATAAAACATAACTTATGAAAGTTTCTGGTGACTAATTTTAATGAGGATAGAAGGTTGTAGTAATAAGTAGAACTTTCATCATCTAAATTTGACATTACTTGCTGTATATGTGTATGATATTGATTAAAACATAAGAGGAATAATGAAACGTGATTATATTTCTTCATACGCAAATGCAGTTATACAATGCATTGTAAATTGCTATTCGATTAGAAGTGTACTATTTCGTATAGAAGCAGGCAATGCTCTAAAATCTTTTATTTTTGCTTACAAAAACTATTGATAAAACGTTAGAGAATATTGATATTAGACAATATGCTGAAATCCAATTTGTTGGAAAGCGGCAATACGATGCTAGTGATTTAAACACTGCTCTGTGTGATAAATTAAGTTGCTTGAATCGAGTTGTGCAACATTATCTAACAAAAACGGACAAATGTAGTACTTCATGTGGTCATACAGATATTACCCAATCTTGTAATAATATTTTATTACTTACGCTATTTGATGGTATCAAGAGTTTTTTAATTCCCAAAAAATTATACAAAAATAATTCTTGGATGACATTAACCCCTTGGCCGAGAATAACGTGTGTGGCTCGTGACGATGTACAAGTACCAACCCGGGCAATAACGAGATACACACGTTACAGATTGCGAGAATCTTGTGTGCGCTTGCGCGTACATAAGAACATTGTTTATATTGCGGAATTTATATTCATTTTATTGCGTATTATGAAAGTTCAAATAATTTTTTTAAATGATCTATTTCGACACTGTCCAAGCTAGATTAATTTCCAGGTTAAAGGGTTAAAGAAACAATTCAGAGCAACTTCTCTAAGTGGAAAAAACTATAGAATTCTTTGTACAGTAACTGCATGAGTCCTTTAGAACATCAGCAAAAAATTGCTAGTGCAGTTACTAACAAAGTTTTGATTGTTAAATTATCATTATTTAATACCAAAACAGAAAATGGAAAACGTTAAAGATTGGAATGTTCTTAAAAACTGGAACATTAAAGGTATACATATTGAGAAATTAGACATTGGTGATAAAGTTTATAAAGCAAATTGTACAATTTTCCATGATGGCAAAGATGCTATAACTGGTCATTATACGTCTATGATACGTAAGGATAAATCATGGTTATATGCGAACGATCATATCGTTCAAAAGAAAACATAGTCCAGAAATTCAAAAAGGTGCGTATATCATGTCCCACAAAAAACGAGCTTTGCTTGTAAAAAAAGGACTGGAAGTACATAACTTGTATAGTAGTTAATAGTAGTTTTGTGGATATGACGATCTCCGTGTGAGCGCGTGAGACGGGGCTCGTCCGATTTCGGAAGAGTTCGGGGACTTTCGGTAGAGCTACGCCGAGAGTGGGGAATAGAGTCAGTTGTTAGAAGATTGCGGATCGATAGAGTCGATATAAACACTTTTTCCGGCATGATGAAATATCATGCTCTCAAAAGATAGACATATATACCTACAATCGGGAGCAATCCCAATGGCAATATTAGCCAAAAACATATAAGAAGTAACGCGAGAAGCTTCTCCGTAGGCTACAACGCCGCCACATTGGTCAATTGTGACTAATAAATACAAATCTGAATTAAATCACAAATAAACTGGGTTTTTTATGCCGAAAGGATTTTTCCCACTACAAAGTGTTAAAGTTATTAATAACGATCGTGATCCTCAACCGATCCCAATTCCTTCACCTATAATAGAATTAGACGAAACATAAGTCGTATCTAGTATGATTAATACATAGTAATATAAAATATTTTAATTAAAAAAATAGTGAAATCCAAGTGTTAGGCAAGTATAAATTTTTTCGATGGGGAAAATTAAAATTTGGAAAAAAGTAAATAGTAATACAAAAATTACTTGCCGGGCCCGTAATATGCATGTGTAAGTCGCTATCTTGCTATATAAGTGTTGCTTCTCGTAAGTTATAAATGTGGCTATTTAATACGACTGCACACAACGGGCCCGGCAAGTAATTTTTGTATTGCTATGTACTTTTTTCCAAATTTCAATTTTCGCCATGGTAAAAATTTATACTTGCCTAACATTTGGATTTCACTATTTTTTTTAATTAAAATATTTTATAGTATTATATATTAATCATGCTAGATACGACTTATGTACTTGCCGTCCATGTTTTACAAGCGAAGCTTGTTTTTTGTGGGATTTATATATAAGGTATCGCAAAATTGAAGGCCAAGCCGAAGTCAGTGTATAGACTATGTAATTAGGAATTACAAAAGTTTAATATAATTTTTTAATACTTCTAATATTTTTCAAGTTACATAAGAAAATATTTAGGCTATTAGCTTGTATAAATAGTTATGCAGCTAGGTTAATATGAAAAATGGGGAAAAAGTCATAAAAGTTTTGTGCAAATATTATAAGAAGGAAAAAATAAATCCGATAACTTTTTCTAGTATTGTTTTATATCTTTCAAGTTTCAAATTGCAGCACAAAAAACTTAGATTGATATTCCATTTTTCTACAGACTACATAAAATGTTATGTATTTCGTTGAATATTATAAGTACTAAAGAAATATTTTAGCCCTTCTTTAATTCCTAATTACATTATCTAACAACTGTCTAAGGGTTAGCCATCAATTCTGGGAAACTCTGCAGATTGTTATTTGTAAAGAGGTGTTTAAAATATTCAATAGAAATAGGCATCAACAAATGAAGCGCGATGGTCACATTATAAATGTTAATGATTCGTTAATATGTAAGTGTTTCAGTCAAATTATACAAATTGTATCTTCCCTATTGCATCAATAGTAATGAAACTTATTGTATTCAAACTCCAGGGAGGTCGGTTGCACGAACGGAACGATTAATTTTATAACATATGCAATCGCAGCTCTCATGCATAATTTCCCGTTACATACAGAAACCTGATCATCACAAGTGTGTGGAGGACAAATGTTTTCATTCTTATGTAATACAGTTCTAAAATTTGTTCCAAGATCCTATTGACGCTTGTCAACTAAGAAATGCATAACTTTCGGAGGAATCGTTTTACATAGCCTTTTCCAATAATTGTAATACACATTGACAATTATTTATGTTAATATGTAGAACGCATGCGCAACTAGAAATGGTAAAAAAATATTTAAATTTCGACCGTTAAACTACATGAAAAGATGCCATATCCAAATCATGTGTGATATTCATTTTTTGGTCTACCTTTAAGGGTACCCTAAGGCATTATAAACATTATTAACGCGTGTATTCAACTCGGTAATACTTACGTAACGAAGACCCTAGCAGCCAATTATTTCACAGATTTGAGGTCACTATCAAAGTTGGGACACATGCGTATTATCCACAATCTATAGTTTTTTTTTATACAAAAGGCTTGGAAATTGTTTAATATGCATTCCTCATGAAGGAAATTGTTACTAAATAGAATTTTAATAGATTCATGAAATAAATTTTGTTTTGACTTTATGGTCGCACTGATGACCCTAGTTTATAATATTACTAGTACATCAGTGTTCCTCTAAAGTTCAGTTTTTTCAAACTCATATCTAACCATTCCAGAGAGTTCATCCTATCGATGTGGAAGGCTTTGAGCAATACTGTTTTGCCAAAAAATAAAAACTTAATGATCAAAGAACAGACGGTGCTCGTAAAATGTTATGCAAATTTTCTCAGGCCACATTTGAGGATATCATTGCATTTTTCATAGGCGATACTTTCGCTCTGTATAACACGGTAGAGAAGCCTTCATTCCGAAAATTTTTTGACGGTAAGTTATCGGGAGAAGAATGCATTAATATGGTAATAATTTGAAAAGATAAACTAGAGTTTTTGTTTCTTATTTTTTACTTCCAGTGGTGAGATATCTTAATTTAGATAGAAGAAATACTTCATTCTAAATTTTAGCTTTATACAAAATGTTCAATAATCGCCCTTAACGATATCAGTGTAAAATTTACGTATATTTTCCACAAATGTCGAATAAAGGTCGATTACAGTTTTGTATCAAGCAGAAATTTAGAAGGAGGTGCGTATTATATCCACATTAACATGTTTCATCATTGTAGCTAAAGAAAATCAAAATTGCCATAAATCTGTTAATAATACAAAATGTTATTTTTGTAATAAAATAACATCTACGCTACATTCAAGATTTCCAGATTAGTCGTGGTGTACATACTCTTCGCTATATTTCGGCGAGGACCGTTACCCTTAAAATTGATCTTTTATTCAATGATAAAATGTCTCAGATAAGAGATAATATTTCGCGTGTGAGGTATGCATGTACGACTGCGGATGTGTGATCAAGCCGTCAGCGTCGCTACGTGGGAGTGACTGTACATTGGGTAATAAATTTCCCTATATTTTGATATCCTTTCAACATATGCACATTTATTTTATAACAATTAATGCGGTTACTGTGGTACATCCAGATTAGCGAAACAATTTTCAAAAGAGTTTCGTTATGCTATTGCATGTCAGCGGTTTCCTGGGAGTCATACACATGACAAGGTCGCTCTCATCCTGAATGATATTCATTCTAAGTATGGGTTTACAGGTGAAACATTAGTAGCTACAGTTACTGATAATGGCTCTAACATTGTGAAGGCGTTTAAGGACTTCGGTGTAACAGCAAATGCTATGGAAGTATTAGAAGGTATTACTTTTCACTATTCCATTGTTATCGCTCTAGTCTAATTATTCTATTTCAATGGATTGATAAAAAAATGCTAGGTACTATATTTATACATATTCCTCAAATGCCCAAAGGTTCAGACGACAATATGTTTTGGGATGATGCAGAAAATGAAGACGAGTACGATATCCAGGAAACAATTCATTTAGTTTCGATGAGGGATATGGCATCTGCCTTACTTCCTCCTCATCGAAGATGTTCCTGTCACACAATGAACTTAATTGCTACCACGGATGTAATGAAGGGTATCGATACGAGGCAAAACACGAAGTTGATGTACTACGATGTTATCAACAAGTGTAATACATTATGGTCACAGTTAAAATCTCCCAAAAGGGGTGAAATTATCTTGGAAATTTTAGGAGAGGCTTTGAAACGGCCAATTGTAACACGTTGGAACTCGTTCTTCGATGCATTCTCCCAAATCATTAGATTGAATGACAAACTGCCCATGGTAGCTGAAAAAGTAGAAATCAGTAATCAGTTATCGTCTGACGATTTCAGGTATGTAGCTCTACATCATATAAGGATCCGAATGTAACATCCAAGGGATCCGTCAAGTAATTAACATTTACGTAAGGCGGGAAATACCACACGGCTATTATTGTATAACAGCATTTTTATTTGTATACCACCTCGTGGGTGCTCGGAAGTTTTCGAAGTACAAAGGAACTCTGTCTACTATTAATAGAATTTTACTCATTGAACAAAAACTATTTGTCAATGTTTCCAATGCATGCTTTTTTAATGCAAATATTATTTTTGCACTTTTACGAAATTTTATACTAACTAAATATTCGTTATATAATGAAAAGAGGTAAAAGTGATCGGGTTTTATAAAATGGTAGTGTTTGAGGTATCCCGTTAACAGATGTTACAGCGTATCATATTTTCTTTTGTATTAGTGTTTGCGTTTAATTGAGTTAAAGATGATAGTAGGGGTTTCTTTAAAGACGGATGAAATATGTCTATATAATTAGAATATTTGGCTAAAAAGTAACTATTTGATATTAAAATTTTTCATATAAACTTATTTTGACTGAATCTGCCACTTGCATTTAACGTTTTGACATCAAATATATTAGAAACCATTTACAAGTAATATACACTAAGCATATTGTGCTGACAAGTGTATCACAAGGTTGCAGAATATATAATAAGAAAATGATTTTAAGGTTCATAGAGGAATACGTCAAATGCAATGCACCTATAGCGACGGCTCTTGACTATCCCCAAGGTGAGGAGTCATCATACGGACATTTATTGCCAACTATTATTTCCACCAGGAACAAATTGAAGAAGTTGAGGAATTCTAACTACACTTATTTTAGTAGCTTGCTCGAAACTCTTCTTGATAGCTTGGAATTAAGGTATATTATTGCATATTATGTGTAATTATAATATTTTCGATATTTAGTGTAAACACAAGTTGTAACTCACAGTAATTTGATGCTAGTAGTGTTTCCCGTTCATTAAGTTTAAGAATTCCTTTTTAATTCCCATGAATCAGGAACAATTAAGGAGGCTCCTGCGTGTAGCATATTAGCCAAATTGAATCGAAAATTTAATGATAACTTTTATCCATATATTTATCCTTAAAAATCTTAAATGTATTTATAATGTATATAAATGCAACAAACTTTTAATAATATAAGCATTAGCACAATTCAATAAATATTAATACAGATACTATTTTGGATTCGGCAGTGATCAAAATTATGCGAGAAAAACAGGTTCGTCTTCCGCGCATTCGCGCCGATGGGTGGTATATATCTAAGAAATAATTAATTAATATAAAACATACAATTATGACGATTTATTTTTTATTGCATGTCATTATTTGAAATTGGAATCTCAAATTGCACGCACTTCTCCAGAACACCGCCTGTATCCAAGATGGCGCTCAGCTGACATCCTTACAGTTGCCAGAAATACCACGAAATCATTCAAACTTTCACTAATATCTTTTCTTTTAGTTCAATAACCGATATTTTGATTAATGTCATTTGAAAGAGGAGATTTTTTCCTAGAAAATTGATATAATGACATTACTAAACAAATAAGATTTCATTCATAAATAATTGATTCAATTTTGTCTACCATAAGATTCCATGTTGGTAGTATGTATTATGGCCGAAAGGTATTTTCGCCGTATAAGTGCTATGTTCACACTAGTGAAACTCAACTGTAAACTTTTTACCGACAGTACAATCACTGTTGGTAAATTGACAGTTTAGTTAGGTTAGCTCTTATGAAGTATGGTACAGGGTGTTCAAAAAATTGGAGCACTTCTAACTACCTACAAAACTAAGTTTTTAAGATAAAATTTGTCGAATTCGTATTTTTATCCTTTCAAGAACCTTTAAAATAACGCCAAGGAACTGTGGTAGAATTATGTAGGTCATATAGTGACGGCAATTAATTTTTTAAATTGAAATACTCATTCTTTATTACACTCTCTCTGTTGCTTCTTTTAAGGGCTTTGGAAAACCTGTACTATTTAAATGTAAAATTAAGTCAGACGTTTACGAAATATTTGAATTTGTCTTTTGGAATAGATAAGCGAATATGTGCGAGTTTACACATAGCGGTAGCGCAAATTACCTCAAGCAAAATACACCAATATGCAAATTTAAATTCAATTATCTGATGAGTATATCTGAATTAAATAATAAATTTATATATTGTTTTAGGAAGCTCTTAAAACCAGCTAGAAATTAAGAATATTTTTATCGAGCAAGTTCAAAAAGTGTAAAGTCCAAATAAACATTTTCTTCTTCCCTAATGAACAGAGTTTAAAGTTTTCTCAGAATATAAAACTTCGAAATGCTGTAAGTGATTTTATAGCTGCTACATCAGGTTGGATATGAATAAAGCAAAGTTCATTCTTTTCTAAGTAAATAAGCCTTATGGTAGCAAGATTAGTTATATCTTACTACCTATAAAACATCAGTAAATCATTATTTTATTTTTTATATAATAAATAACATGTCGATAACCTTCCTTTGAACACAAATATTCTTGACATTGGGACGCTTGTTTTTAGTTAAAGATACAAGCCTTCAAAAATTGTACATAGCATATGTTCAAAATAATACAGCATGTAGCAAGGCCAATGTAATACATAAGTCTATATCTACTTTGTATAAAAATAAAGAAAAATATGACTGACCAGCACATCTGCATAAACATTTCAGGCTAGATTTTACCTCTGTTTATTTAGGGTCCTTTCCTTGCACTTCAAAATTTAAAGCCCTCCTGGTAATAAACAAATTAATTATTGTTTATTACCCTACCATATAAATTTATAGAACGTATTATATGTAGTTAAAATTGGTAATAATATATACTTTCAATTCTTGTTGTTTAATTAATTATACAACAATATAAACTTGCGCGCGCTTGGGTTTCAAGTTTAATAAATGAAAAAAATAACAAAATTCTGGGAAAATATGTACTACCGTTTGCTGTAATTAAATAACATAAGAAAATCGTAAAGCTACAATAATTACACGTTATTAAATAAATAATTACATTAAGTTTTAAATCATTCAATTTAATTTCAACATTATTCAAATATATAAATATAAACAATAAACATCATTATATTACAAATTATCATCATCACAATTATCAAGGATGTTGTTTATCTCAAATTCTTCCTCAACAATTGGATTTAAAAACTCATTGTCTGCTTCTTCTTCTACATTGTTTTCAATTTCGTTACCTACAAATATTTATTCAGTACATTATACAAAGTGTATATACTTTAATTCAGTCCAGAGTAAACTGGTTTAGATTTATGAAAAGGTAGCTGAGCTTGTATACTTGGTATAAGTTAGACGGAGAGAAAAAAACAAGAGTACTTAAGAGAATTACACTAGCATATGCTTGAGTTGATCTTTTGCCTCTTTATAGTCCTCTTTGAGGTATGTATAGACGACTTGTCATACGTTGAATTTTGATAAATGTGATAATATCGTATAATTAATAAGAGTGAAAATGGTCAAAGATAAGAAATGGCGAATAAATGTATATTCAAAGGAAGAAAATGTGCTTTGGAATATTGTTCAGACACAACAAACGGACTTTCTTGTCAGGAGATACCTTCATATTTGGTTGGCTCCTGTTAGAAATAGTTTCGAAACTGTATTAGGATCTAAATAGAATAGAACTTTTGCGCGGATAAGTCCAATATGCACAGATTTTACTTAAAAAAGACTTCATGTTCCTAGCAGAATTACTATAAATTGCTTTTTTAGAGCCAATTGTAATCTAAACACAATAATGTTTGTCATATATAAATAAATATATATTTATATTATTTGAAACATTGAACTACAACTATTGTAAGTAAAAGTTTTGTTTAGCAAACGTTGGTCAAGTTGGCTGTCTAGAGGTGGTTTTTAGTCTATTTTACAAACTATAAGACAATCTAATCTAGACTACTTAGACGGATTTATTTAAGAAAAAGAAAGACTGAAAAAACTACTTGAGAAGCAGTGAAGCATAGCGGATTTAGTTAAGGATATGTATAACAATTATATACCATTTTCTTCTTCAATAATATTAGTTATTCTTTTTCCAGTATGATTTAACGATTGTTGCAAGTATTCGGCAACTTTTCCTTCAACTCGCAAATCATTTATATCTAAAATTAAATATTTGTCTAGATTTGACCAAGCTGCAGATAACCAATTATTAAAGGAAGCATTTGTTTTCTTCGGCTTATTGTTAAAGATTCCTCTTTTCAATTGTACGAAGGTAACTAAATAATTTTTCATTATTTGCATTATTCCATCTGAAATGAAAATCATTATGATAAATAATATGGGATTAAAACTTAAAAACAGCCTGACCCTAGATTGATTTAAAATTTTCTACATTAATAAATTTAAAAATGTTGATGAAAATTATGTTAGGCGAAGGAATGTAGTAGACATAAACATAAACGTAATTAAGGTCTTATAAAAACGAATCATATATGCTTAATCATTTTACATCGTATATCTTTCTATTTGCGTATGTTCTTAATTATTTCACGATAATGTTAAATATGTTGCATTGTCTATAAACACATTGTGAATATGATACTGAAAATAATTTCAAATTTGATTTTGTTGGTAAAAAACATGAGAACCAAAGAAGAATAATTATTTATATCTACTTTAGTCCGTCAATAATGAAGATATTATACAATAATTTTGCATTTAGACAGTAGTTACTGTCGAAATGCTTTGCTATAATGATTTCATAAATTACACAGGCCTACAAAAAAAGTTGGTCCGTTTGAAGGTACGGACAACATGAATTTTTTGGCCTTTGTTTTTTTATACACATAATTTAAAAATTATCAATAATATGTTTAAAAAAACTTATTACAAAGCTGCTGGGTAAAGTAATAACTAGCTGCTGTACCTATAGTAATGCTTTGTAAAATCGTATTATCCGGAACTTCTAACACAATGGTAATACAAAAATATATATAAATATAGAAGCTGTTTAATGCTATTTATGCATAACCACCATCCAAAAGCGTATGTTGAATTTTCTGAAAAAACTAGTTAGTTTATGTAGAAAATTATATTAATTTTTATAGTAAAGATTTTTGAATATATTTGAACATTTATGAGAGAAATTTGTATACTACTTCAATTATTTTTATGGATTGTCATGGCTTTACCAAATTGAGTTGCATTGATTTTCAATATCTTTTTCATAATCAGTATCTCATATTATATTAGGAATTCTAAACGAGTTCCCTTAAAAATATATGGTTGGATTATTCAATTAATGAATCAGTTAAAAAATAGAAAGGAAGACTGCACCTTTAAAAGCAACTGTATTTAGAATATAATTGTAGCTTTAAAAAATATTGAATAATAAGTGAATTACTGTATTTTTACTTAAAGACAGTGTTTTTTTTTTGTTGTTGTTACAGTATTATTAAAACAAAATCATGAAAACTAATTATGAATATATAATGGAGGAATACTAACATAAAAATATATCTAGACGAGGATGGATACCCAAACGTTCTTTCAAGTAACGATGGTAACGCTCCTGCGAATTATTCGTTCTATGTATTGCTTTATACAATGATAAGGATTCGGCGGCTGTTTTTTTTATCCACTTTGTATCAAAGTATAGCAATAGTGGCGATAAAATTTCAAAGAGCTGTTCATGGTCTTCAATAGTATTGACCAGTGCTGGTAACTCGTGGGAAATCCCTCTCCCCACCACGTCGACCAAGCTGGCACTTACACATGCATCCGTAATCCGTGAGAGATCTTTGCACTCCTAGCGGAGAAAATTGAACTATTAAGTGCCCACTTGCACTCCTAGCGGAGAAAAGCGAACAACTAGCTACCCACACTGCCATTTGGCATATTTGTGTTTCGGCTACCTTCGCTGGACGTCGATTCACTTCGGGTGCAAGCGAGAGCGGTATAGTTTCATCGGTCCTCTCTTTCTAATTCTTATTTCATACTTCTCGGCTACTCGGATTCTCTTTCGACTGACCGTAAGGCTATCGGCTTCTTTCAACAAGTTTCGGTAGGATTCGGGAGCGAAAAGGAGTGCGACGTTGATTCTCGGACCTCTCAGTCTATATAAAATGCTGCGATTACCCAACAATTCGAAGCAAATGGAAATCCTTTTCCTAAATAACTTCTTAATTGTTATAAAAAGTTTATATGTAGCCCTTAAATTATTAGATTTGGTAATAAATACAAAAATGCGTTCTTAGAATAACAAATACTGAGTTGACGTAAAATAAACTCAATGTTTTTGTATTAATCTGGTAACAAATGCATTTTTATTTTTATTATTGAGTCTAATAAGTTAATGGTTATTAAAAAAAAAATTCGTTGTAAAGAAGAAAAAATGAAAAAATATTAACCTCTGCCAAGAATCGAACCCGAGCCCGCCGCATGACAAACGGCAACCTTACCGTCTGCGCTACAGCAATCATTTGGTGGACCAAAGGCAAATAGGCCTTTTAAAAACTGACTACAATTCTTTCATTAACTCGTCATAAACAACCAAGAATTAGCTGCAATAATAAATACATTTATTTACACACCATTATTGCACTAAATTTATTGTTTTTAATTTGAAGCATACATTTTGCATGAAGATACGATAGTTTAAAGGTATCCAAGCAGTACTTTAAATAGAAAACTATTCATATGCCCCATTATCATAAATTAATTAAGTAATATAATAAAATACGTTTCGTATAATCGAATAATATATGACAGTGGAGCATACGAATAGAGGTTTGTATTTAAAGTACTGCTTGGATACCTTTAAACTATCGTATCTTCATGCAAAATGTATGCTTCAAATTAAAAACATAATAAATTTAGTGCAATAATGGTGTGTAAATAAATATATTTATTATTGCAGCTAATTCTTGATTGTTTATGACGAGTTAATGAAAGAATTGTAGTCAGGATTTAAAAGGCCTATTTGCCTTTGGTCCACCAAATGATTGCTGTAGCGCAGACGGTAAGTTTGCCGTTTGTCATGCGGCGGGCTCGGGTTCGATTCTTGGCAGAGGTTAATATTTTTTCAATTTTTTTTCTTTACAACGAATTTTTTTTTAATAACCATTAACTTATTAGACTCAATGATAAATATAAAAATGCATTTGTTATCAGATTAATACAAAAACATTGAGTTTATTTTACCTCAACTCAGTATTTGTTATTATAAGAACGCATTTTTGTATTTATTACCAAATCTAATAATTTAATGGCTACATATAAACTTTTTATAACAATTAAGAAGTTATTTAGAAAAAGGATTTCCATTTGCTTCGAATTGTTGGGTAAACGCAGCATTTTATATAGACTGAGAGGTCCGAGAATCAACGTCGCGCTCCTTTTCGCTCCCGAATCCTACCGAAACTTGTTGAAAGAAGCCGATAGCCTTACGGTCAGTCAAAAGAGAATCCGAGTAGCCGAGAAGTATGAAATAAGAAGTAGAAAGAGAGGACCGATGAAACTATACCGCTCTCGCTTGCACCCGAAGTGAATTGACGTCCAGCGAAGGTAGCCGAAACACAAATATGCCAAATGGCAGTGTGGGTAGCTAGTAGTTCGCTTTTCTCCGCTATGAGTGCAAGTGGGCACTTAATAGTTCAGTTTTCTCCGCTAGGGGTGCAAAGATCTCTCACGGATGACGGATGCATGTGTACGTGCCAGCTTGGTTGACGTGGTGGGGAGAGGGATTTCCCACGAGTTACCAGCACTGGTATTGACCAAATAACTGTAACCTACGTCAATTATACTAGGTGGTAGTAGGCATAGGTTCATCAGCATTTTTATATATTGGTTAGCCAAATTTTTATCACCAGTGTTTAATGGAGCTAGTTTGTCGATCAAATTTAATTTTTTCATTTCTTTGCTGATATTTTGAAAAAAAATGATTGATATAAGAATTATAAGGGTAATATTAGCTAATCATCTTGAAATTAAGAATAGCTTTCTATATTTTATATTCTGAAATGAATTAACATAAACTGCTGATAAAGCTTATGGCAAAACTTTTTAAATTATACAAAGAGGCCGTAGTCAAATAAATGTAATTTTCTGAAAAATCATCTTAGCTCTTTCATTTCTTTCTTAACACTAGATTGCCCGAAGAAGTCATTTTGATTGCTTTTTAATTTCAGTTAGAAAGAAAAAATGTTTTAATTATAATATAATTTTTTTCTAACTGAAACTAAAAAGCAGTCGAAATGACTTCTTCGGGCAATCTAGTGTTAAAGTTCCAAGTGTATAATATTTAAAACATTTTTCAAATTATGTTGTTCATGCAAATAAAATAGAATCCTTAATAAACCGACGAAATGTTCCTTATTTAAAGTTTCAAAATTGATAAGTGTACAAAATTTATAATAACCTTTCTTGTTGATTCTAAAAATAGTCTAGTGCAATAGACAAAATTAATTTTATGAATTTGTTGTAAAATAAACACTTGCATCGTTAATATTTAAAAAAAAATGAAAAAATTATGACGACGTTTCTGATATAACAGCTGTTCAAAAGTGACTAATTTTTCACCTATTGGAAAGTGTTGTCATAATCTTTTTGAAGAATATATTAAAACAGTAGTGACATTTAAATTATTACATAAATCAAGTGGAAATAGCATCCCTGTGTTCGCGTTTGTGGAAATACTATTTTCAATGACGAGTACAGTGCTATATCGTAATCACTAATGAATATCAATGGATGCATGTTTAGGGCTAATTTTTCTTTAATTAGTTTTATAGTTTCTATGTACAAATCTTTAGTCTTTCCAGACATTAAAGCCCATGCAAATGGAATCACCTGAGAAATAAGAAAATATATTAATATTAATATTAGCCGCGTTTCTTTGATCTGCATTTCCTACACTGTACATAAATTTTCTTATATTTTCTCTTTTATCTTTATATAGATTAAAAACATAAAAAACAATAAATGTGCAGCTGAAAAAGCTTGCAAAATCTTGTTTACTTCCTAATGTGCTCAGTTTCACAAAATGGTTCATCATTAATTTATAGAACATATTGAACATATTGGAAATGGCTGTATAGTTTGATAAATAATGAATGCACAAATATGAGTCAAGAAATTAAATAATGCGTCTACATCGCCTCTTTTAAAATTCTAAATGTGGTATAACTCTTGATTATTTATTTAGAATTATTCAACGAAAAAAAGATATTATTAAATTTTAATAATAAACAAGTATTAAATAAGAACGTTATTTATTGTGAATCGAATGCCATAGTCCAATTTAACCAGATTTGTCTGAAAGTGCAATTTTTTACCTTTAAAATGGTTATATGGATATAGATAAAAAGATGAATCCAATTATTTTTCAAAGAGTCATTTCGTTTGCAGTAAACGTGCTTAAAATGAATATATGAACTTTTTATTTCGACGCAGATGTTTTATTTGTGGTATGAATCGTTTAGAGCTGGAATATTTTTTATATTATTTGTACTGAAACGAAGTTCCCCGTTACGTATACAAGATACCGAATAAAGAATATAAAAGCTACCGAACAGTGTATATTATTAATCCCTACGTTACCGCTTCTTGAGATAGGCTTACGAGTAGATTATAGCTAACGTCAAGGATAGACCCCGTTGACAGGCAGAGACCCGGATGAAAAGACCGACGCTCCAGGACGATGTCCGGGTTGTCCTGAGAAGTAAGGCAGGGCCATGCCAAACAACCCAGGCAACCTGAGGTAAGGAGAAGCGGCCTCGGGGAGTCCTAAAAAGAATGACCGTGTCTATAAGTCCCCACGAGGATGGGAGATAGAACATCGAGTCTGGCTTGAACGCTGATTACGCGCTTCAAGCAGGCTGCGTGAATGTCGTGCGCAGACTGCCATAGCAGGCAGTCGGAACGCGATCGTGGGACTGTGCTGATGTGTCCGTGCGTGCTGGTGAGCCCGTGTCGCGGCACTCAGACAGCCATGGGTCGGTTCGCGTACGTGAGGTGTGTGCTATAGGCCAGCCTGCCCGTACGTCACGACTGGATACTGACCAACGCATAGTGGGTTGTGCAGGGGCGTAGTTAGCCCGTTGGAATTTGTCCCGGTGCCCTCCGTAATCCCATAGGCTTGTGCTATTGCTGGACGGGCCGCGAACATTGCCTCTGTGGTGGTCCGCTCCTGGCCACCCTATGCTTGGCGATGATACCGCATGTTCCCGCCCTCCTCAACACCACCTGTGTGTGGGTGGTGAGGGATAGATATATACCCCTCAGCAGATAGGTCTGCGAGGCTCGGACTTCCTCAAGGAACCCTCCCCTCTCTCCACGACCTAGCATTCTGAGCGACCGAGGCTACCGCTACCGTTCAAATGCATGGCCGCAGGCCATATAAGATACATAGAAAATGAAGTCGAAAGATTCAAATGATAATGTAGGGTTGTTGGCCACCCAACTGACCAACTGGCGCCCTGATACCGATAGATAAGGACGGGCGAAGGTAATGGGAAAACCAGTAGTGTGAGTGGCCCCTCACACTGACGGAAATAACGTTACAGTACTTTATTTTTTAGATCAGCAAATTTTAAGTATAGTAATGTTAGAAATATGTAACGTTAGTAATTTCAAAATTGACGGTAAACGCTTCTTATTATAATTTACATTATACTATATTGATGCTCATTATTTATCAAGCTGAAGCTATTTGAAAACCTTTTAATGTTTTTAAATTGCTTTCACAAAAAATAAATGCTTCGATATTATGATAACTAACTTTTGAAAATCTTTCAGTCATTATTGTCATTACTTGGTATACACCATGCACTTTTGGCGATATTTTAAATGTGCAATCTACGAAAAAATCGGTTGCGTTGTTATAAATGATTTCCGCAACATTTTGACAACCAAACACAACGCTGTGATATTTCGATTTTCAGCGTTGGTGTAAGTGAAAAAGGCCAACTTATAATTGTCTTCTTGCCCTTCATCATTTAAAAAATTAAAATTTAAAATCCTTTTCCATTTATCAGAAGATAAAATACAAGATTCCACGTCTTTCAAATACTTGGGATTAGGAGGCTTTAAAATTCGGCACCAACTTTTTAAAGTTTCTTTAATTTCATCAAAGCTAATATATTGCATATCTTCAAGATATCTGATATTGAAATATATTATATAGTAAGGAGTAATTTGTAATTAGTGAATAAGAAAGCTTCCATATGCTATTTATTTTAATAAAAAAGTAATATTACATTGTTAAATTTAATAGATAAAAGTAATTATCTTGTATAAATAGATTGCTATTTGAATAATAGCAAATGAAAATTTACTATTTATTAAAAAAAGTTTATTAAATATGTTAACACCGTAACAGGCGCGTGAGGTTTCTTTAGCACAACTACAGTAGTGCGGCATAATACTATTGGAGACATATATTTACAAATATTAGCGTTTAATTAATACAAATAAATTGAATAATTGGAGATTTTATTGTAAAGTAATGAGAATATCATATAGATAATATATGTGTCGAAAAATCTATGAAGCTGAATGAGTAAATATTTTATGTTAAGTATTAAATAGTAAGCGAAGAGGTTACACGATCTTCACGGTCAAGTCTATGGCCGGTATTCATAGTCGTTACTTATATTTAAGTCTGACTTAAAGTATCGATTGTCCTTTTTCACCTCACAGTAATAGAAAAAGATAACCTATGCTTAAGTCGGTCTTAAATATAAGCAACGACTATGAATACCGCCGGCCTATCTACGTTAAAATAATCAAGCGCCTATAAGCACGTTGAAATTTATTTGATTTATATGACTATTATTTAATTTAATCAGTCATTTATTAAAACCAATTAAATATTAAATTACGACAATTCAATTTTAGATATATTTAAACCAAACGATTTTTTCTCATTGTAGCTTATACCTAATCTATGAAATTGAAATTATTGATTTCTAGCTACTTTTACCCATTGCATATGTTTTATTATAATAATAAGAATATGGTCGCTTTCTTTTGCCCTCAGAAATTTGTAAAGTAATAATTGCAAAACTAAATATTAGAGAATAACGTATATTGATATTTTATGAGAGAGGAAGAGTGAGAGAGGGGAGATCGAACCACATTAAAAAAATACAAATATATATAGTGGAATTATGCCTAATATGAAAGTGTTATTAAAGCAATATATGATATATTTTCTATCATTACAGTAAATCGCATCAAAAGATACCACATCTCGCCTCACGCCACAATAACGTTACAATTTACGACTGGTATTTTATAATTCGACCAAGACTTTTTGCTCTCTAAAACTATTTATATTTTTTTAATTCGAAAGCTTTTATAAATATTTTTTTTCACTCTACGTGTTTCTATATAGTATAATTCGTTAAAAGCTTGGTATAAATTAATGTTAGAAACTAGGATTTACAAAATTGTACCATTAATACAGAGTGCGTCAAGTATTTGAGGACATATATATACGGCACTACAATGTGTGACGGATAATACTGTTCATTTTCTTTACATGAATACATTGGAATGAAGTTTTTGATGAATAAATTTTATTAATACATCCGCGTAAGCCATCATAGTGGTGCTCAGTGCCCATGAGTTTAAGCAATGAAAGGCTGTATATTATCACCCTATATTTTTCCAAGGACTTCGAATGAATTTATAGTACTAACTATTTTAAGGTTTTGCAGCCGATTGTGATACCATGGAAAGATGGTGTGAATGTGTGTGGCGAGAGACCAAATATGATAAGACTATTTTTTAACGTAAATTCATGATAACACAAAATTAAAGTTCTAAATATCTGCATGATCACAAGATGTGAAACATGCAGTCACCTAGCTCTCTGGATCTTAATGATTTCAATTACTATATGGAGCGTTGTTGAGCGGTAAACTAATAAATATCCCATAATACTTGAAATAATGGAGAGGACGATTTCACTGAACAATATTGTATAGCTTAATAGTTAGTTCAAAATGAAAGATTCATTAAAATTAAATAAAATTTATAAGATATGTAATATTATAATATTTGAAATCAATATATCCTCAAGTACCCAATGCATTCAGCATTGGATGCAACAGATAAATAAAGAATGTTCAAAAGGATAGAAACAAACCTAGTTAACAAGTCACTCTTTTATAACTGATCAATGTGATATTAAAAAAATTTAGACAATATTATTATTTAAGTGCTAACCTTTCTGTGCATTTATCATAAATTTCTTTACATGTGGCTATAGACTCCAGGCACAGTTGGTGAGCATATTTTCTAATCCTGCTTTTTGTCTATAGAAAAATCTGGACCATGCAAATTATGCTCACTCGTTACTGTGATATTGCCATCACCATCTATCACCGCTTTTCCAGAACGTAATCGATCTTTACACGTCAAATACCTTAAAAATTAATCGTTACTACATTATTAAGAAATTGTCCGCACAATTTAAAAATTCAAAATAACATACATAACAGTGTTTCCATCTTTTCTTTTGTACTGCTTTCGTTTTTAATATATACAGGGTCTTTTCCTAACAGCGGAGAATAGGAGATTCGTGTTAGTTGACTATAACACTCGGAATGATCGAATCAGAGAGCGCTGATTGGTCAATATTACGTAGTACCAACAGATAATAAGCCGTTACCAATAGTTGGATACAAAAAATGAGATTCATCCGCCATATTGGTGTGGAGAAATGCTTACATGCTAATCCTAGCAGAAAGAGGTGTAAAATGGAGAAATGTCAAATGGTAAGGTTACTAAAGTAAAAATTGAAAATAATGAATGGAAAGTACGAATATTCTTCATTTTCATTCAAAGTATTCAATTTTTACTTTAGTAACGACAACATTTGACATTTTTCCATTTTACACCTCTTTCTGCTACGATCAGCATGTAAACATTTCTCCACACCAAAATGGCGGATGAATCTCATTTTTCGTATCCAACTATTGGTAACGGCATATTATATGTTGGTACTACGCAATATTGACCAATCAGCGCTCTCAGATTCCATCATTCCGAGTGCTATAGTCAACTAACACGAATTTCCTATGCTCCGCTGTTAGGAAAAGACCCTGTATAGCCGTTTTTGTAAATATTAACAACTTTGCGAATTTTACTAGATGTTTCCTTATTTATTACACACCTTTCTCGCACTCTTTTATTGATTGTCATAAAATTTTTAGACATTTTTCAAAATAAATTTTAATATTAAAAGTCGATGCTACGTTTCTAACTACCAACACATTTATGTTATGAACGTTTCCATGTCAATATAAACTTATAGAGCGAACATGAGTGAAATTTACAATGTGTAGAATCGTGATGTGGCAGCATTCGAAACTACGCATGAAGCGTAAAGAATTAACAATTTTTGTCACATTCTTTATAGCATTCTTTTTCTGTTTAATTTTTTACATTAACCCGTCAATGGGCGCGCAGGGTGTCCAGAGCACCCTAAGAATTGAAATCTATCGATAACTTAGCGAAAAATTGGTGCAGTCATTTACAAGTAACAGCATTTAATTAGTAGAAAAAACTTAAAGAAATGCAACTGCTATTGTACACCAAAGGGAACATTGTATAAATGATATTTATTGCAAAATAAATCTGAAATCGTAAATATTTTACGCGAAATAACGAAAAACAAATTGGGTGTCCAAGGCACTCCACGCGCCTAACGGCGGGTTAAAAAGTTTTATATTTCGTTCAATTTTATTTTTTGAGTAGTTTTTTTAATCATTAAAATATACTCTACCAATTCACAAAATCTGATTTGTATTATCTACAGAAATCTAGAATAAAAAGCATTATCTTTTCGCATTTAATTAATCACAATATTATTATAAATAGAAAAAAGTAGATTTGGAAGCTCGTTAAACATTGTTTAAAGAAATCGGACTGGTGAATTTGTTGAGAATATTTTAACGATTAAAACGACTATCCAAAAAATAAAATCGGTCGGATCAATACATTTTAATGGGAAAAATTAAGCTTAAAGGAGTGTGAAAAAATACAGAAAATAAGATAGCTCCCGAATCCAAAATAAACATGAAATATATATTTTTTTTGTATTATGTTTAGATTATTATTTGGTATTTTAATAATATTTATTCAATTATATGCTAAATCTTTATTTATTTCACATTTAAAACATGTCTGACAAGCACAGTAAATACAACACGACGGAGTCACCTTAATTATACATTTATATAGTACATGTTTTCCAAAGCTCTTAAAAGAAACAACAGAGAGAGTGTAATAAAGAATGAGTGTTTCAATTTAAAAAATTAAATGCCGTGATTATATGACCTACACAATTCTACCAATGTTTCTTGGCGCTATTTTAAAGGTTCTTGAAAGGATAAAATACGAATTCGACAAATTTTATCTTAAAAACTTAGTTTTGTAGGTAGCTAGAAGTGCTCCAATTTTTTGAACACCCTGTACCATACTTCATACGAGCTAACTTAACCAAACTGGCAATTTACCTACAGTGGTTGTACTGTCGGTAAAAAGCTTACAGTCGAGTTTCACTAGTGTGAACATAGCACTTTTACGGCGAAAATACCTTTCGGCCATAATACATACTACCTCAATGTTAAAAGTGCCAACTTTGAGCTTATATTTCTTGAGGTTTTGGCCGATAAGCGGTAGAAATAAGGACACCGTTAGATTCAATGCGTTTTAAACTGTAAAAAATGATATATCCGAGTTTGGGACATTACGCGAAGGTGCCTCCTTAAATCAGAAACCGCCTGTAGGAACGCAGAATCTAGTAAGAAATATCATAATTAAACTGATTTCGTAAGCATAATAATTAGTTCTAATGGTGTAACGCAAGCTGAGTGTGTATTTTTAATTATATTGTAACCATTAAGGGGGTATCCTGCTTTAGAACGTTAAAAAAATCGATTTTTTTTTTTATTGCTTAAATCTATTCCTTATATGTATAAGAACATATATCCGAAGTTATAGAGTCGGATTCGCAGTATTTCCGAAGATACAGCACTAAACGCAGCGGGGCATCGAGCAAGTGCCAGTGCTCGGTCAGACTGAAACGCGCGCGCTCCTCCCCTTGTCATCGTCTTGCATCCTTCAAACATTCTACTCGATTGATTGACGAAAAAGTGGAGGAACATATTCGTCCAATCTACGAAGAACTTTCGAATGACGATCTCATGACGCGATGGTTAGGTGGACACACGAAAAATTCGAACGATTCGTTCAACTCCACTGTCTGGCGCATAACTCCGAAACATCTCAATTCTGGTCAAAAAATCGTAGAAATTGCTGCGTATATGGCTGCAGGAATGTTCAATGAAATATGTTCAGCAGTTCTGCATACCATGCAATTACTCAATTTGAAAATTGGCCAGCAATGTAAAATGTTTGCGGATAATGTCGACATACGACGGATTGAACGAGAAAGACGACGTTCGTCTCTTTCCAGTAAGGAAGCTCGTACGGCCCGTAGACTTGAACAACTTCAACAAAATGAGTTCCATGAGGAAGCTGAAGGTCTATTGTATGGCGCAGGAATAGCTGATTAGCCAATTATTGCCGTAAGTAGTCGAAAATTAACATTTTTCCAGTTCATAAACTTCAAAGCGCTTTTTCTCGAGTTTTCGTTTTTCCATTTTTTCTAAACTGGCGGGCGTGTTTGCAAAAAAAAATAAATAAGCTATCGTAACGATCCGAAGTTTTTTAGCTTCAGTTTTATCTACTCTTCTATATGAACCAAAAAGGTTTTTGGAAATAAATTTCTAAATAGTACATTGTGAAACAAGTGCGAGAAGCGTGTGTTACACTTATTACTTTTTGAAACATTATGTGAGAAGTTTGATAGAGAGTAATCAGCGGCGAAAGAAAGAAAGCGAAGCCTCCACCGGGGGTCGAGGGGGCGAAGCCGCCCGCGGGGGGTGGGGGCAGAGCCCCCACTGGGGGTCGAGGGGGCGAAGCCCCTCGCGGGGGCGCGGGGGCGGGGCCCCTACATGGAAAGCTTAAAACTTTAATTATATTATATAAAACACCACATTCACGATTTTCAATTTGTCGAGAACAGAATCGATGCAGGACGTACTATTAGTATGAATACAGATACTTATGCCCTATAGACTATACTGAAAACCGATGTTTTTCATGAAAAGTGGCTTGCTTCATTTCAGCTCACAAAAAATTGAAAATCGTGGTGTTTAATCAATAAGTTATAGCTTTCTTTTTATAATCTTGGGAGTCTCCAATCGATGCAGAACGGTTGATGCATAATTACATTAATATTCTCTTAAATATCCTCTGGTTCTTATTTTCAAAGTTGAGGTTTATGTGCTTTATATAAGTGGTTTTTAACATACCACAATGAATATTAGTGATGATGATTCAAGTGAAGATACTTCATTCGATATAGAAGCGGCAGCTAAACTTGTGTCTGCGAATTTACTTCCAAAAGAGTCAAAACGATTATATGCTGCCTGTTATAATGATTTTAAAGAATGGCAAAGAACTAAGAAAACAACTTCATTTTCTGAAAATGTTCTTTTGGTGTACTTCGATGAATTATCGAAAAAATTATCACCATCAACGTTATGGTCTCGTTTTTCGATGCTCAAATGTACTATCAACACTTATGATAATGTCAATATTGGTGAATATAAAAAGTTGATAGCCTACATAAAAAATGTAAATATTGGTTATAGAAGAAAAAAATCGAAAGTGTTTACAGCAGAAAATGTGTCTGAATTTTGTAACAATGCACCAAATCAAGAATTTTTGGCAATGAAAGTAAGTTTACATCATTCTAATTTGATACTAAAAAACCTTGTTAATGTCATCTATGGTAATTTTGTAATATTACAATTATTATAATTCCCTTATAGGTCGCCTTAATCTTTGGTATTACTGGCGCTCTTCGAAGAGAAGAATTGACTAATCTGATCATTGACAATATTGAAGATCATGATACTATGCTATTAGTTAAAATAGAAAAAACGAAAACCCATATCCAAAGATCTTTTACAATTTGTTCAGATTTCTATAAAATCTGCAAAAGTTATATGAAGCTAAGGCCTATGAATTTAAATACAAATAGATTTTTCCTCTGCTACAAAAATGGAAAATGCACACGACAACCCATAGGCATTAATTCTTTTGGTATGATGCCTTCGAAAATTGCATCTTTTTTGAAATTGGAAAATCCAAACAACTATACTGGACACTGTTTCCGCCGAACGTCAGCGACACTTCTAGCAGACGCTGGAGCAGATATTATGACACTTAAGCGTCATGGCGGATGGAAATCCAATGCAGCTGCCGAAAGCTATGTGGAAAGTTCAATAGTAAACAAGCAAAGTATATGCCAAAAAATACAAAGCTCCATAGAAATACATCCAAGTACATCAGCTTCTATGGACAACATTCAGTCCAAAACAAGGAATTTGAAACGCTCAAATGCACCTTGCTATATGGATAGTCCGTCAACATCTGCGATTGTCATAAATGATGGTCATTCTCATTTACCCACCTTAGATGGTAACACAAATAATCCATTGAAGAAAACAGAAGAAGAAAAACGTGCTAAGAACTCAAACATTAAAGATTCAACGAATCAGGTAATTTCTTCTGGATTAAATACATCAAAGAAAAACGTACATCAAGATCTTCGTGATACCATTAATATCTCTTCTATCACTGGAAACGAAGAACAAAAAAACATAAGTCTTCAGTTAAATAACTGCTCCGTAGTAATTAATTTCAATAAAACTGATAATAATAATTAAATATTTAAGCTTTTTAAATAAAAAGTGTTAAAACGATTTTTAGATCTACTGTTAATAAAAATACTCGTTATTAAACAGATTTGTATAGATTAATAGAATATCTATAGATACAATTAATACAATTATGTTTCATTAAAATATTATTTCTTTAAATAAAAATGTTTAATATTCAGAATTTTCAAAAACCCTATCAATTTTGCACAATTATTCGTACAGTGTGAGAAATAATTGTTTCTCGCTCGAAAATGCTTCTCGCACGCGTTTAAAAAGAGTGCGCAAAACAGCTGCTTCTCGCACGCTTGCCTTGCATAAAATAACCAACTTCTCACATAGTGTTTCAAAAAGACTTTTTCAGCACATTGAAGAGATTATTTTTCTCGTAAAAGCACTTTTTGCTTCAAATTCGGAAAAAATTTCAAATTTCACAATTTCTTCGGATTTTTCTTGATTCAAATAGAAAATACATGTATGAAAATGAAATATTTTTTTGGCTTTCTGTTTCAGAACAAAATTAAGAGCTCTATCACTCCCGCCAATAGAAGACTCGGATTACGGATTGCCCAACAAATGTGTCTAATAATCGGCTGCATTTTGATATTTTTCTTCAAAAAAATTTTTTTATAATGTTCAATTATATACTAAAATATTCCTGAAAGTTCCCTGGAGTTGGTTATTTTTTTCTATCTTAAAAAAATTCCCTAAAAAACGGTTTTTTAGGCCTTGCAAAGCAGGATACCCCCTTAATGTTAACATATCACAAACCATTTCAATTTCTAATCAAAATTTATGGTTAAGCCACATGGCACAAATAAATGTTATGGCACAGGGAACAATGAAGACTGAAGAGCTGATAATATTGACACTTAAGTGGAACCATGAAGGTCTCAAATTTATCTTGCATATTATTCAAAACAATATTATAAATATCGAATAATTGACAAGGATCTGCATTAACCTTTGGAAGAAGCCCTATCGTTTAATGTTGAAATTTTCCTTGAAATCAAATAGAAGGAACGAATGTAAGACATTGTGTCAAATTAATGATGTTTTGTGTGAAAAACGGATACTATAACGTATAAGATGATAAAGAAAGGAATAACTAATAAGGTGAAACTCTTCACTATACCATACTTTATTACTCTTTCAATTACAGCTCAGTTAACGCTTAGGCCACTCGCACCTACACTGTCTCTCTATCCTTCTAATTTCTGTTTCGAACCTAGAGCGGGTCACCTACTGTTATCCCCTCTCTTTCATACACATATATTCGGTAGGAGTCTTACAGTTCGGCCCTTCCTGACATTATGGCCGACCCGGCCATGTGTTTTTTTTTTCAATTCCAGCATTATTTCATTACAAGGGTATGTTACAGAAAAGATTGCTTCACACTCATTTCTCATACATGCATCACGTTACACTCTCATACCATCATTCAGCCGGTACATCGAATTCGCAATGTTCGGATTTCGGTTCCTCGTAGGATACCCATAATTCCATCCGGTCAGGGCTAAAGATTCCTGAGAAAGGTTTCTGACTAAGCTGAAACCCTTCAATATCTCCTATGACATATCGGTCATTGTCTAGCACTTTACGGACAACATATGGCCCCTTGTATTTTGGCAACAGTTTTTGATTTATTCCCGAAGTCGTCACCACATTTTTTATCATTACATAATCCCCAATTCCGTATTTATGGGATTTCTTCCGTCTCTTATCAAACATTTGCTTATTGTATTCTTGCGCTCTGCGGTTGACCTCTATAGCGGTGTTCCGTACTTGTTCTCTATCTATGTCTACGTTATTTAACGCGTGAAAGTAATCCCGAAGTTCGTCTTCTTTAAAACCTAGTTGTTCTCGGCCAAACAACATAAGGCTAGGGGTGGTATCAATAGCTTTGTGAAGGGTGTTGTTTATTGTGAATTGCGCCCGTAGTAACATCTCGTCCCATTGCTGTTCCACCGATAGTTTGGCTAACACCGCTCGTAAAAACCTATTCACTCTTTCTACCTGACCATTACTACGGGGAGTTGCTGTCGCGATTTTTACATGAGTAATATTCATTGACTTTAACAAATCTGAAAGTTCGGTCGAAGTCAGAGAACTTCCCCTATCAGATATTATTCGCCCGCAATTGCCAAAGTGTAAGAAGTACTGTTTTAAAGAGCCGATTACTTCTTTTGCAGACGTCGTTTTCACTGCATACAGCAAAACAAACTTAGTAAATGCGTCAATCACGATAAATATGTGTTTATTTCCGCGGCTTGTTTTCTCCAAGGGTCCGTAATGGTCCATATGCAGAGTTTCAAAAGGTTTCGAGCCCTTATCATAAAGTTGAAGTTGTCCCTCTACTCTACCCGTTGTAACGTCCAGAGTTGTACGATTATTAAATTTAACACGATGCTCAATTACAATTTCATGTCATTGCTGAGCCTCTAGGTAGCGTTATTATTCTTTTAAAGTAAGGCGTCGTAGGTAAAGAAAAATAAAACCCTGGGCGTACAAAATGAGAAGGGAAAGTGAAATTCAAAATTGAAAACAATATAATTCAAATATTACCTGGTGATGAACAACAATAAAAAAAAATGAAGAAGGTAGAAGGGAGACTCTCCTGTTGCTGCTTCTCGAACTACGGTCGTCGTCGCCGTAGGGAACCAGGGATGATTGTGTGAGTGTTTGGTGAAGAGAAAAAGTGTGCACTGAGTCAATTAGTGAGGAAAATTTTAATTGATAATGATTTCGCTTGGTTACACACACAAAAAAAATATAAAGAAAATTGTTCGTTTGTATTTTAACAAAATTGTAACGCGAAGCTTTGTCTCACTTTCTAGGTTCGAAACTTATGCAAATTCTTGAATTTTCTTAATTGAAGACGTACGAGATGAGTGAAAGTAATTTAGAAAAAAAAATATGAGTCTAACTTGAAAATGAATGAAAGAATGCAACGCAGCGTCCATCCGCTCCGCTCTTAAATAATTAGCTGGGGGGGGGGGGGGGAAGAACGTCGCGTCGCCTTCAGCCAATCAGAAGGCGCTACTGCCTAAGCTTGGGTACGCTAGAGAATGAGACAAGGGGTGCTGAGCTTGCACCTTTTGTATACAATCGTTTACTTATAACTAAACGCAATTATTAAATAATATTAACAAAATTTAAAGATTAATACGGCATTAGCCGTCGCATGAGCAAAATGTGTCCTAATCCGGACGCGAGAGAAAAGTAATAATAAAAAAAAAGGAAAAAGGAGGAAAACTGCGAGAGGAAAACGATCACCGTTTTAGGGTTAAAAAACCCATAACAATTAAATTGTTAAACGGTTGACCGCTTCCAAGGGCAAGTTATATAAAAAAAAGTATGCACGTGGCTACCTGTGGTTCGATATCCCGTTACTCATGGGACCTGATATCTAATGTTTCTTATTCCTATGGTTGGACTTATATAAACGGTGGCCCGAATGGTTACGGAGAAGAAAAAAAAACGTCAAAATAGTTAAGCGTGAAGAAAAAATGCCCGAATGGTTACGGAGGAAAAACGCTTAATATTTTATCGCAATTATGTTCCCCATGGTTTATTGGGGTTAGGAAAATCGAAATTCCAATATCTATCTTCGTAGATAATGGAATTTACAAAGGTTCGATTGTTTTCTTTTCGCTGAAGGGTTTCTCTATGCAAATAAAAAGCATGCTTGCAGCAAAGGCATGTGTTAAGTGGGGCGATGAAAAGCAATGATCTATGGCAGATGTTGCAAAAGATGTGGTTAATATCTTTTGCAGCTTTAAGACGGTGTTGACGAATTGTTGCTAGGATACTTCGTTTGTTATCCGGAAGGGCGGCCTCGCAATAGGCACAGATCCTTTGGGCTGGATTGGTCCTAACATACTTGTATAGTAACCGCTCACAAACGAAAAGTTCCTTCGGGGCCATGCTGGTGACAGAATGGATTTGGTGATTAAAAATTTGGACACAGGATGTATTAGAGATGGAATAGAATGGCATAAGGCAGTAAGCGTGAGATCCGCTGACTAGCGTCTGAGAGGAACCCTTATCGCGAGTAACGTGACTAACGGTGGGGTTCCAGGAAGCAAATAAAAAGAGAGAAAGAGAAGAAAAAGAAAAGAACAAAATTAGTATTTGTTAAATAAGTCAATCCAAAGAAGGGGGAAAATATGGGGAATTGAAAATGAATGAAGGAAAGGTTGTTTAACAATCGAGTTAAGAAGGGGAAAAGTATGGAAAATCGAAAGTGAATAAAGGAAAGATTGTTTAACAATCGAGTTAAGGGGAAAGATATGGAAATTGAAAATGAATAAAGGAAAAAGATTGTTTAACAATCGAGTTAAGGGGAAAAAATATGGAAATTGAAAATGAATAAAGGAAAAAGATTGTTTAACAATCGAGTTAAGGGGAAAAAATATGGAAGGTTGGAAATGAATAAAGGAAAAGATTGTTTAACAATCGAGTTAATTAATTCCTTCCTAAGAGGGGAAAAAAAATATGGAGAATTGAAAATAAGGAAGATTTTAGACATTTAGGAAATGAATCTAATTTGCTGCTTGCAATCTTTTATTCCCGACTAGGAAAGCGCTAGCATTTTAAATGACCAAAACAGTGAAAGAAAGATTACCCAACAGAGAAAGAGAGAAAACGATGAGAAAAATTATTTAACAATCGAGTTAATTAATTCTTTTCATAGAAAAGGGGAAGATCATCTAACAATCGAGTTAGTTGATTCCTTTCTAAGAAAAGGGGGGAAAAAAAAAAATATGGAGAATTGGGTCCGCACGGCGCGATGGTAAGACGATCGCTGGCACGTTTTGGAACATGAAGCATTCTTAAATATAAATAAGACATTTATTCCTAATCGCAAGGGAAATGATAAATGGAAACATTTTTAAATATAAATAAGACATTTACTCCTAAACGCAAGGAAGATAATAAATGAACCGAAGTGTTCATGAAACAACTTCAAGGGATGCTATCGATCGGTCTGAACAAAATAATGAAAGTATCGGAACAATGTTTCATTTACTCTAGAGTAACAAATCTAAAAAAAAATTTGGGGAAACGCTTAAGAATTTAGGATTATCGGCCTGGACGTTACACCGTAGGGAGTGAATAGGTTAAGCATATAACGCGCAATTGCTAATATGCTCCTTAACTTGAGATCGCATATTTGGTAACCAATACGTCCTGAGGATTAAGTCTATGGTCTTTTCCAGCCCGGTATGCCCTACCTCGTCGTGATACAATTGAATGACAGATCGCGTCATTGCTTCTGGAACGAAAAATAATAGTCTGGCATTGTACTTTCTATATATTACACCGTTTCTTAATTCGAAGCGGTCACTTTCCTTAATCTCTAATTCCTTATGCAAATTTCGAATTAATGGGTCCTGCAATTGCTTGTAAACTAGTATTTGCTCGAAAGACAGAGGTTCGATAATTAACACGTTTCGACTTAATGCGTCTACATGGCGCATCTGCTCGCACGAATGGTGTTCAATCGCGTAATCGTAGTTTTGTAAAATCAGACACCATCTGCTTATGCGCGGATTAATATCTTTTTTATTAAGCGCGAGCTTTACCTCATTACAGTCCGTTACGATAGTAAATTTTATTCCCTGTAGGTATACTCTAAATCTCTCGAGTGCATAGACAATAGCCAACGTTTCAAGTTCATAGCTATGATACCTACTTTCTATCTCAGTCGTTCGTTTACTAAAAAATATTACTGGATGCAATTTATTATCATTTTGTTTTTGCAAAAGGATTGCACCGAAACCATGTGAACTCGCGTCTGTATGTAGTTCCGTTGGGGCCGACGGGCTGTACAGAGACAAAACTGGTGCATCAATTAGTAAATCTCGTAATTTTTCAAAGGCTTCGAGTTCCGCTTGTCCAAATGTGAAAGGTACATCCTTCTTAACCAAATTTGTTAACGGCTTCGCTATTAAAGCGAAACTAGGAACAAACTTTCGGAAATATCTCGCCAATCCTAAAAAACCCCTAACTTGCCTTACTGTTTGGGGAGGAGGGAAATTCTTAATCGCGGCGACATTCATACTATTAGGTTTTATTCCGTCAGATGAGATTGAATACCCTAAATATTCCATTTCCTTGGCAAGAAAACGGCATTTGCTTAAGTTAAGCTGCAATCCTTGTTGCATCAATAGTTCAAAGACTTCCCCTAATATATTTAAATATTCTTCTACTGATGCTGTGGCGATCAGAATATCGTCCAAGTATAGCAGGACTTTATCAGCGTTAAGTAGAGGTTTGAATATTAAATTGATATATCGCTGAAATGCCGCAGGCGCGTTAGCGAGTCCAAACGGTAGTCTTAAATACTCGTATTGACCTTCAGGGGTAACAAATGATGTAAACTTTATCGAATCCTCGGCAATTTTCACATGATGAAATCCGTCCTTCAGATCAAGACTAGTAAAGATAGCTTTTCCAGAAAGATTACATATTTGATCCTCAATTAATGGGAGAGGGTATCTATCTTTAGTAGTGATCTTGTTTAAGGAACGGTAATCGACGCACATTCTATATGAGTCATCTTTTTTTTTTACCAGGACAATCGGGCTAGCATATTCAGAAGAGCTTTCACGAATTATATTTCTACGTAACAAATCGTCGATAATCTTCTTCGTTTCTTCTCTTTCTCGCCACGACAATCGCCTAGGTGTATAATAAAATGGCTTCGCATTTTCCACTAATGATATATTAAATTCATAATTAATGCTACTAGAGCTAGGAGCCGTATTATCGCTTAAGTATTTACTCAATAAATTAGTAATCCTATTTCTATCTTCAACCGCGAGCGAGTCGTCAAGATATAAGTTATCAAGGACGCTTTTTTCTTCTATTATGTCAATATGTAATATTTCGGCCGCTGCCTCGTCAGTATAAATTTGAATAGTTTCGTTTAATACAAAGGACAGTTTTGATTTGACAACAAAGTCTCGACCCAGCAAACAATCATACGACATCGTCGTATCAGGCACGATAGCGAATTTAACTGTAAATACAAGGTCGTCCGTTAAATTCAATTTTATTCTAGGTTCGATAAAACCATGCACGACTAACGGTGATTTATTCACTCCACCATAATTGGTCCCATGGTTACTTTTACTTAAGGAATATTGAGTGAAAAATGTTAAATAAGTTGACTCTGTCATAACATTAATCGCGCTTCCCGAGTCTACCAACGCTTCTATAAAGTACTCCTTCTCTGTTGCTTCGGTTAAAAGAACGCAGTATTCGCGAGTTGGTTCTGTCAACGGCTTCTTATTCCGCCGTAGTTGTCGATCATACCCCTTTAATTTTCCATCCTCTGAAATGGTGCTAGGTTCCTCGATAAGAGCCGTGGTGGTGGCTTCGGTCCCTCCATGATTAATATTCTTTTTGTTCGGACAGTCCCTCAGAATATGGTCCACGGATCCACAGGAGAAACAGGAACGCCCAACCCGTTTTGGTTTTGGACATGAATTAGAAAGGTGTCCTTCTTCACTACAGATAAAACAGCGGGAGTTAAAGTGACTTCTTGGCTGATTGGCGTTGTCCGTCGATCGCGGTAAAGTTGTTTGTGCTTGATGATACCGCCCAGGTGTCTTCTTCCAGTCCGGTTTTTGTAAAGTAATTTTCTCGAATGCTTTCAATAATTCGGCTGGTGTTCGGAACAATAACATTCTTGCTTGATTCTTAAGATACACGTCAGGGATGCCATCAATGATGTAATCCATCAATTCATCTTTTGCGATATTTGCATCGTTTGACAGGATTACCTTTTCGTAGCAATAATCGCTGAAAGATTCCCCGTACTTCCAGACTCTTTCCTCGAATTTCCTACGCAGCGTCAGTCTCCCGGGCTTGAGATCAAACATTTGCTGCATCTCTGCTAGCAATGTGTTGGCATCCATTATGATGTGCTCAGGTTTCGAATGGAGCCAACGAAGGGCTTTTTCCTTAACTTTGGAGCAGATTAAAATCTTAGTTGCATTATCATCGAGGTTGTAGGTAGTTCGAACAAGATGGATTTGCTTCTCCCATACAGAGTATGAGTCACTGCCATCAAATTCCTTCACAAGGTCGCCAATTGCTTTGATATTGTAATTTGAATGATTGGTAACCGTTGGGACAGCTTGTAGAGAATTCCTCAAAACCTCGTTTTCTCGACGAAATAGCTCTGATTCTCTCCTTATTAATTCTAATTCCCGTTGTATACGCTGCAACTCCCTTTCACTTGGAGGACTCTCCTCTGGAATTGGCTCTTCTAGTTGCCCTGCAGATCCACCCATAACATTGCCTTGGTTTTCTTCCGTTTCCATCATGGATGGCGGTATAACGCCGTCAGGGTACTGATTCATGAGCCTGATCACGAGCTCAGCTTTTAAGCCTGATGTGGGTAACCCCAATTTTCGTAGGAAGTGTTTTAGTTGAGATACCGATAGTTCTTTTATTAGCATCACTTCTTCCTTCTCCCTATCATATAGTCTAGAGCAGATTTCACAAACTGAGATTCTTCAAGTTCAATAATTCGTATAATTTTGCTAGCACAAATTATCGTATTAGGTCACCTGAGTCAGGGAGCACGAATCCCACTTCTGAATCTTTCTATAAGATGATAAAGAAAGGAATAACTAATAAGGTGAAACTCTTCACTATACCATACTTTATTACTCTTTCAATTACAGCTCAGTTAACGCTTAGGCCACTCGCACCTACACTGTCTCTCTATCTTTCTAATTTCTGTTTCGAACCTAGAGCGGGTCACCTACTGTTATCCCCTCTCTTTCATACACATATATTCGGTAGGAGTCTTACAAACGCCATACAAGAAATTAACAAGAGATTATAGACCGTATAGAGGCTTCAATGGGCAATTTTCTTCACTAATTTTGGATAGAACCAATTGATATGAAGAAAGAAACCTGCTGTCGTGACTACAACAACGAATCATTTCACTAGCTCTCTTTATCTCCTTTTCTGTAGGCGGAAATTACTAAAAATACTCTTTCTACAATGAAAAAGTCTGCATTAATTTTCAGTCAATAAACGGTCTTTCGTAACATCAATGAACTAAATTTATTGATATTATGAGTAACTAAAAAAAATGAATTATTCGTAATATTAATAAAATTAGTTTATTGATATTACGAATTATCGTTTGTTGACGGTAAATCAGTGCAGAATTGTTCTCAGTATATGTTGATGTATTCAATTTCTTGCGTGTTGCAAACTTCCCCATTTTCCATATAGAATCTAAGGCAATTATTAGCATTCAAGTTAAAAATAAGGATTCTTCAACGTGCTTGGGTTTCTTTCAATTAGTTACTTACAGACTTTAGAAAATAATTTATACCCATAATATCGTAGGAGTAACTTTGAGTATTACATCTTCGTCCTTGATGGATAGCTTTAGTTGAAATCGATTGTAGGACATATAAATTAGGTGTGTATTTGACTTACAATTAAAGATATAATTCAATTATACGATTCACTTTACTACTTATCGATTAACATTTAGTGCACATTGAACTATCCAATGGATTGCTTTTTATTCTCTCTGTTTCCTTCATAGATTTGCTCATTTCTTCAACGTTGAAAACGAAGGCGTATCTGCCGCGATTGCAGCTGCCACACATCCAAACTTCAAATTGAAGTGGTTACATTATCTACCTGAAAGCTCTCGTGACAAAGTTCTTAGAGCCATTAAAGCTGCTATGGCCTCGTGTGATGAATCAGCCGTTATTAATCCACAATCGGAACCAATGAAAATTAACAGCGACGGATTCGAGTGATTTCAGTTTACAGGTGGTAATTGGTAGAAATTCTCATGACGAGGAATATTTAAATTTTCTCAGGAGGCTACATACGATATGAAAATTCTTCATAAGTACTCTGCCGTGAGAAGAACATTCTTAAAATTCAATACTCCATTGTCGTCTTCTTCCTCCGTAGAAAGATTGTTCGGCCTCACGACAATGTGGAATATACCACGATTCAACAGGTTAACAAATGACCACTTTGAACGGCGTGTTTTATTGAAGGCAAATTTAAGGGGGTATCCTGCTTTGCTAGGCCTAAAAAACCGTTTTTTAGGGAATTTTTTTAAGATAGAAAAAAATAACCAACTCCAGGGAACTTTCAGGAATATTTTAGTATATAATTGAACATTATAAAAAAATTTTTTTGAAGAAAAATATCAAAATGCAGCCGATTATTAGACACATTTGTTGGGCAATCCGTAATCCGAGTCTTCTATTGGCGGGAGTGATAGAGTTCTTAATTTTGTTCTGAAACAGAAAGCCAAAAAAATATTTCATTTTCATACATGTATTTTCTATTTGAATCAAGAAAAATCCGAAGAAATTGTGAAATTTGAAATTTTTTCCGAATTTGAAGCAAAAAGTGCTCTTACGAGAAAAAAATCTCTTCAACGTGCTGAAAAAGTCTTTTAGAAATTTATTTCCAAAAACCTTTTTGGTTCATATAGAAGAGTAGAAAAAAATTGAAGCTAAAAAACTTCGGATTGTTACGATAGCTTATTTATTTTTTTGCAAACACGCCCGCCAGTTTAGAAAAAATGGAAAAACGAAAACTTGAGAAAAAGCGCTTTGAAGTTTATGAACTGGAAAAATGTTAATTTTCGACTACTTACGGCAATAATTGGCTAATCAGCTATTCCTGCGCCATACAATAGACCTTCAGCTTCCTCATGGAACTCATTTTGTTGAAGTTGTTCAAGTCTACGGGCCGTACGAGCTTCCTTACTGGAAAGAGACGAACGTCGTCTTTCTCGTTCAATCCGTCGTATGTCGACATTATCCGCAAACATTTTACATTGCTGGCCAATTTTCAAATGGAGTAATTGCATGGTATGCAGAACTGCTGAATATCATTCATTGAACATTCCTGCAGCAATATACGCAGCATTTTCTACGATTTTTTGACCAGAATTGAGATGTTTCGGAGTTATGCGCCAGACAGTGGAGTTGAACGATTCGTTCGAATTTTGCGTGTGTCCACCTAAGCATCGCGTCATGAGATCGTCATTCGAAAGTTCTTCGTAGATTGGACGAATATGTTCCTCCACTTTTTCGTCAATCAATCGAGCAGAATGTTTGAAGGATGCAAGACGATTCGTAGCTTCGGCTTTGCGCCATTCACAGCAGCTGTCAGTGCCTGTCGGACAATTCTCGTGACGAGGAGATTCATCAGTTGAACAATAATGATGCAGCGTTGCCATCACAGCTTTTTTCATATCTTGGACAGAATGAATATTCCTTCCAATTGCTAAACCATAATATATTATCAACTTTTTGATGAGACTCTCTGTTAGACGTTTTTTTCCTCCAAGCTTCTCTTCCTTCCTTTTATTTCGGAGTCGAGTACCCATGCGCTTTTGTACGTGTCCCACGCACTCATTTTTTGTCACAGGGTAATCATCACCATATGGATTCATTTTTACAATACCATTGAAAGTTTTCGAATCACCGTCATCGATGTAATTCGTATATTTTACTCCAAAATTTTCAACAGATCTCAAGAACATCTCCACGATTGAATCTACCTCCATCTTCCCTGCTGAACCATCGTGATTTGAAGAGCGTGATTCTTTATGATCATTATACCATTCTTCAAATTCTTCTTCGTCTAGTATATTCTTTTGTAAAGCACATGAATGACAATATGCACTTTTTACAATAATGTCGACTACTTTGCCAGAGTAATATGCAATGAGCGTTGTAACACCAAACAATGAAGTAAAACCTCGTTCATTCCAGGATCCATCGCCAGAAACTTACAAACAGTCAGCAGATCTATCATGTTCTATATTTTTTTCTTTCTCTTCTTTCACAGCTTTTTCACAAACGCTTTTGAACATTGATTTTGACGCTGTATATAAATGCTGCACAATTTGATCATACGTTGATTTTGCTAAACCTTGACATATATCCATAAGTCCACAAAACACATTGATACCCTCTCGTCCAACACCGAAAAGCCTCATAACAAAAACAATTCGTCTATTTATTTCGAATCCAGTGTTTATAAACGGTCCTGCATTTATTTCTCTATGACCACACATAAACGATAATACAATTTTGAAACCTAAGCCTCGATGTCCGCTCTCAGAAAATTGTATATTTTGTTTGCAATATCTGCAAATTACGATATCAGAAATTGCAAAAAATACTGTGACAAACTCGATTATTCGATAGCAGTGAGTTGGATGCACAATGATGTTCTTGGTGCTAGCGGTGGCTAATTTTCTCTCAATACTACTTGTGTTGCACTCTGTAACGTCTGATTCTGTTGTGAATTGATTACCATGGAATTTTCGTTTCCGTGGTTTTGCAGCACGATTACTATTCGATTTGTCACTTTTCGGATAACTAGACATGATTATATTGAAGCGCACTCGTCAATAGTCAGAGCAGAAGTAAACGTTACGCCACAAACAGCTCTATAAGAAACAGGTACACACAGATTATATACCGATGACACATACTAAGGTTCAAAACACGCTTCTATGAAAGCAAAATATTATTTCGAACAGCTGCTGAACCTTTTCAGGTATATAGTTTCGAGTTTAGAGACGAGGGGAGGAGCGCGTGCGTTTCAGTCTGACCGAGCACTGACACTTGCTCGATGCCCCGCTGCGTTTAGTGCTGTATCTTCGGAAATACTGCGAATCCGACTTTATAACTTCGGATATATGTTCTTATACATATAAGGAATAGATTTAAGCAATAAAAAAATCGATTTTTTGAACGTTCTAAAGCAGGATACCCCCTTAAAGAAATGTATAACTAGAAATTAATAAAATATATATTTGGATTATTAATTAGAGTAACAGGTATATGAAGTTATTCCGTATTTTATGCGATTAATATCATAATCTTATTGCTTGGGTCCCAATGCCAGAGCAAGTATACCCATTATGTAGGGAGCCTAGCTGCAGCGAAATCAGGCCCCATTAAATGGTTTGTCTTAATTTTGGACTTATTCAATTTCCCTGAGTGTACATATCTATGCCTTCCAAATGATAAATGTAGATTTGATGGAAGTGTTTCAGAATTAACTTTACATGAGCAATTGATGTAGCAGGTAAAAAAGTTTATTATCTTTGCTTTATTGCCACGGTATCGGTGATATTGCAGATAAGTCACATGGTCTTGATATTCTACTCCGCCAGTGAAATACGGACCTCAGAAGACGTTTGTTTTGTTGCCAGATAATATTAATTTATCATTAGAGTGTAATAGTTTTTATTCTGTTAAGGGGATCCACGACCGACAAAAAATTTAATTCAAACTTATTTCCGAAAATAATAAAAATATGAACTTGTTAGTAGAGGTTGAATTTACTCGATTAACAGTGTTTAAGAGCGCTACAGGCTCAGAATTTCATTAAAACAATTTTATTGTTTATAAAAATTATACACAATAGTATATTTGAAAATATTAGTGATATTGAAAAAAGGGCGCTGTAGCGCCTTCAAGAAGAGTTCTATGAGTAATATAAAACCAGAAAGAAGTAAATACGTCAAAAAATGTCGAAGATTCTTTTGAAAAACTAATGCAGTTATTCCAATATGAAATTTGCCGGCTTTACTGACCGAGAAGAATCGTCATACGTTAGACAATGACACGTATCAAGAGACACGGTAGTGTATCGACGGCAAGTACATATATATATGACGTCGAGACACTACCTTATCTTATACGGCAAGTTTAGCCGCCCTAATCTCAAAATTATTTGCAAACTACTTTATCTATGTGAATTTATACATGTCATGAATTGAGAATTATTTTACTTTAAAACATTTTACAAAAGCTTTAAAATAAGACCATAAACATCAAAATCCGTTAATGCAAGCTTGATTTATCATATTCTCTGATTTCGTTTTTATCAAAAAATAATACAAATTACTAGAAATATCTGTAGCATTTTATTCCCCTAGAACATTGTTGCCAGAAAGTAGACCGTCGGTATGCAGAATTTCCCCCTCCACTTACAACCACAGATGCAGGCTCGTTTGCGTGAGCCATCCCCGCTTCTACCGCTGCTCGATGGTGACGAACACAAGTTAAAGCATGCATACATGTATCGACTGGCTTCGCTCGCTCTCGGCTATCCTCAGATTAAAGACAGGGCGGTGATACTTTCTCGGACCTCTCTGTCTTTCTTGATGTTAGCATCTAGCAGACGATTTGAGGGAAAATCTTTCCGCTTCGCTTTGCCGAAAATCTATGAATATTCGATGTTATTTACATTTGCAGCCTAATGCCTTTATACATGTTTTTCAGCATATTTATTTATAAGCATTGACTTATTATAGTGAATAATAATTTAAGGAAATGCGCATGTGATATGTAGTAATTACTTTAAATACAATTTTATGGTTATATTTCACTTATTTCCGTAAAATATGCATTTCTTTAATTTATTATTGATTTTTGTAAGTCAATTGCCATTAAAAAAAAATTTAATCTTAAAAAAAAAAGAAAAGTACCGAGCAGAATCCGAACCCGGTCCCACGAATCGCACCCGGTTACCTTACCGCGTAGACCACGAGGCTTCTTCGGTGCACCATAAACAGAAAGTCTTCTTAAGGACTTGAAATCTTCTTTTGAGCCGTATAAATAAACGAGCAACCGATAGCTTTATTCATTATTATTCTGTCATAATGGTGCAAAGATTAAAGAATAATTATATATTGAATAGTTTTCAAAAGCTTTTCCAATATCCAAGAAGGAAGATAAATAAACAACGATCGTAGTTTTCGTACTTGGTTATTGGAAAAGCTTTTGAAAACTATTCAATATATAATTATTCTTTAATTTTTGTTTCATTATCACAGAATAATAGTGAATAAAGCTGTCAGTTGCTCGTTTATTTATACGGTTCAAAAGAGGATTTCAAGCCCTTAAGAAGACTTTCTGTTTACGGTGCATCGAAGAAGTCTCGTGGTCCAGGCGGTAAGGTAACCACGTGGCGATTCAAGGATCCGGGTTCGATTCTTGCCGAGTACTTTTACTTTTTTTTTAAGATTAAGTTTTTTTTTTTAATGTCCATTGACTTACTAAAATCAATAATAAATTAAAGAAATGCAGCTTTGACAAAAATGAGCCATATATAACGATGAAATTGTAGTTTAAATAATTATTACATATCAAATACGCATTTCCTATAAATTTATTATTGATTTTTATAAGTCAATGCATATAAATAAATATGCTGAAAAACAAGTATAAAGGTATTGGGCTGTAACTGTAAATAGCATTAAATATTTGTAGATTTTCGGCAAAGCGGAGCGGAAAAATTTTGCCTCGAATGGTCTGCTAGATGCTAACAGCAAGAAAAACAGAGAGGTCCAAGAAAGTATCTCCGCTCTCTCTGGAATCCGAGGATAGCCGAGAGCGAGCGAAGCCAGTCGATACATGTATGCATGCTTCTACTTGTGTTCGTGACAATCGAGCAGCGGTAGAATTGGGGATGGCTCACGGGAACAAGTATGCATTTGTGTTTGTAAGTGGAGAGTGTAATTCTGTAGACCGGCGGTCTACTTTCTTGCAACACTGTTTATATTTGCTCTGGTACCTTTAAATAATAAATCAAAATAGTATTTTAACATAGAATATATAGTAATGTACAACTTTAATTTCCACACCCTTTCATGCAATACAAATTTCATTTCCTATTTCATTAGCTCTTTGAGTGGCATTTACGCCATATGGCGTGATGAAATGTTTTAGTCCAAAAAAAAATTAAGCTTTTCCAGTTGCATTCATCTGATTTGTCAACCTTTCTAAATATGAACATGACTTTGAAAAGTTAATATCAAAATGCGTACACAATATAGTGGATACAATAATTAAAAAATAGATGATTTTTTGAATTTTTGTATTCGGGAGTTTTTAAAAACGAATATATTACTGAGAACAAAACAAAAGAAAAATATATCAAGAGACACGGTAGTGTCTCGAAGGCAAATACATAAAAGTAGAAAAAGTCATGCCTCTACCGCCGTCGAGGCACTACTCTCTTATACAGCTAGTTGGGGCGTCCTAATAATCAAACTGATTTTTCACCGCGAATAATCCATTGCCATTATTTAAGTAAAATTTTTTTAAATGGTTTTGAAAAAGATTTCATTTGCGCCTAAGAACATCAAAATCGGTTCACGCAATCCAGAGATCTCATACCCTGTTAGCTATATATATATATATATATCGAAAATAAAATTTTCCTTCATAATCTTCTTCCTTCTACTTCTTTTTCTTCTTCTCCAGCCAAAGTGTGTCTCGAGCTGAAGTTGGTCATTAAGAAAAATGACGTCATTTTCACAACGCTTCCAACATAATATACTCAACGGCCAAACTATATATATGGTTGTGAACTGTCAACTAAAATCGATATAATCGATATAATTATTTTATCGACTATATTGTACTGTAAATTGTAATGTGAGGTTATTATTATTTAATGCAGATAGGTTATTCATCGTGTTGCGATATTGCATCTGTTAAATTTCTAAAATCACAAATAAATTTAATTAACAGTGACAGAAGGAATCGCGAATTAGATAAGTAAAACATTATATTTTACAATACAGGATGTAGTATACTTTGTGGTACTTTGTGGGGGGGGGGGTATTTCTTTTTCAGATTAAATTAAAACGTAACATTTTCATTTTAATTGTTGAGGATAGAGCTGACTGGATTAAATAAGATTAATATTTAGAACTCTATGTCAATGAGAAGTATATTTTCAAAATTAAAGTCCATGGGTCATTATCAGGAGGATATTAATTGAATGAAATTGTTAAAGTATTTCATAATCATATGCTCGACTTCCAGGTGTCGAAATCATTAATAAAATTTATATTTAACTTTTTCTTTTTTTTAAACTGATACGGATTTCAATTGTTCGATAGGTTATATGATATATTCGAACATATATTTCAGATCAAATTATAGTCATGCTTGTTTGGAAAATATGAAGCATTCCGATGAACCTTCATTTACGTTGAGTACAAGTTGACTAGTGTTTGGATTTAAGCTAATTATATGATAATAGATGTTTACAAAAGATACAAAGACACCCAAATATTACAGATCTTTAGTCTCAAGAAAGATAGGGCAACATCAAATACTGGTAAGTATTAGAGATGCTTAATGTTCCTTCAAATATTTATTTTCTTCGAAGCTTGAGATTATTAAATGATGAATTTGATTTTAAGTTTACTCGTGGTGTCGTCATTTAGTATTTTACAGTCACTGTGCAAGTGTATTATAGCAAACAGTAATACTTGTGCTTTGACTTAAATACATTTGGTACAATTGAATTAAAAATCCAAGGAGAAAAGTTCGCTCGCACACATACTGACTATTGGAGTTGAATCAACAATTGGGCTTTTCACTCCTGCATTCTGGTACTAGAAACAGGCAAAAATGCAAGTATTGAAAGATTGGCAAAGTAAGAATAAGCCAATTTCCAGAAAAACATCATCCATTGCTCAGTCATAATTTAAGGATGAGACTCATTGGATGAAATTCTGCAAAATTGAGTTAATAACTGTTGATTGTTTTTCTCTGTTATCTATGCTAGTATTCTAGGCCAAAGGCAGTATACTGGTCATTGGTATAGATGAAAAATTGCGTTTATTCTCAATTGAAACTCAGTCCAAAAATTAATGGTTTCCACTCCATTTTGCAGCACCAGAAATCCGACCAGTTTCAACAGTGTATAAAAATTAGCGAAACGAACATTTGAGGACTCTGGCACAGGAAATGTTATAAGGACGCGTCGCCAATGTATCTCCTATATCACCTTTGTCAAGAATTAGCAGCATAAATGTGATAGTAATTGGTGCTAAAGAGAAACGTTGTATGCAAAACGACATTGTCAGCTTTGAATATATGCTTGATTGTAGCTTATTCAAAGCTTTGCGAATTACTTGTCCAGTCTTGCCCCAATATCAACTCAAGTAGTTGATGAAACTACTGAAGGCTGGCAAGATCAGATGGTGGTAAAAGTCAAATGTTGACATACAGAAAATGTAAATTAATTAAAACATACATTTTACTTAATTATTTTTATATGTTGAAAGTATGTTTATTGATTATGAAAAATTTAATCAAACTTTTATTATAGTGAAACTGAAAACATTAAACAAGTAGCCGGGGCATTAATTATGAAGTTCATTTATGCAGAATGCATTACAAATATCAATAAATTCAATGTGTTGACTGTGATATTTTTTCAGTATTAATATATATTATTTTATTAGTTAAGCGCTGCTGTTTAAAAAATGAGAAGTGTGGAAATTTTCTTTAAATTCCGTAGAAAAATTACAAGAATTATTTAATTTTTTAAATATTATACTCTTACAAAACGTTAAGAAATCCCACAAAAAACAGACTTCGCCTGTAAAAAAGGCGGCAAGTACATAAACCATATAGCATAAATAATATAGTAAAATTATCCAATTAAAAAAAGTAGTGAAATCCAAATATTAGGCAAGTATATTTTTTCACCTTAGCAAAAGTTAAATTTTTGAAAAAGAAAGGAACAACAAAGCTACTTTCGGGGCCCGTAATGTCCATGCACAGTGGGAAATGAATCGTGTGATTCAGGTATAGCGTAGTGTAGCAAATTTTATGTTAGAATAAAGAGTGAAGTTAGCCGAACTACATACGATTTTATTTCTCACTGTACATAGACATTACGGGCCCGGCAATAACTTTTTTGTTCCTTTTTTTTTTCAAAAATTTAACTATTGATAAGGTGAAAAAATACACTTGCCTAATATTTGGATTTCACTACTTTTTTTAATTGGATAATTTTACTATATTATTTATACTAGATGGTTTATGTACTTGCCGCCTTTTTTTACAGGCGAAGTCTGTTTTTTGTGGGTCATATCGTATATCATTCTTTTTACATATCTTATTTCAATAAAATGTGATGATAATATTTCTATGATAAGAAATTTGGATGTACAATTTCTATAATCTATGTAACATCTGTGTAGATAATCTTGTTTTCCTTGATAGTCAGGAAGATTTTGCTCTGTATTTGAACAATAGTGTATGCCTTGCAATAATTTATGTAAATTTCTTAAGGTACCATTTACTACTTTTTCAAAGAATTCTCTTAATTTTTTAACAAATTTATCATCTGTTTTCTTACAATTGAGCTGCAATTCCATACTTTTTTATCTTTACTTCTTACTTCAAAAGGTGGTAAAACATTCATAGCTTTACCGTCTACAGTTATAATAATAGGATCAGTCCCATTATAAGGTAAATATGTGTGCAGTTTCAGCGAAATAAAGTTCTAAAGGAGTTTGTCGTAATATGCCACAGAAAATTAAAGTACTATTATAAATATTATTTCAACTCACTGTAATGCGTTAGGCATATCTCTATCTTTTGCTTAACTTGTATTAAAATTGTCGCAAATGATTAATATATTTTTTGGAAGGTGTGCATGCACCATTTTACTACTTGTTGAACTTCTAATCTGCTTTATGTTTTACCGATGGTATATCGAGATATTTAGTAATGTTTGAAACATATTTTTCATTTTTTGTTCCGTTTTAATGTTATTATTAGTTGCATTAATATTTTTATATTTACAAATAACATTTGCAGCTGCATGTATTTTTAAATATGATTTGCAATAATTATTTGATGATTTTCGTATTTTCCTATAATCTAGTATGTCTTGCTTGTGTTTTTTATAATAGTCTTTCATTTTTAGCGAAATATTTTCGACATTTCTTTTATAACATTCTTTTTTTTTCTAATATACCCTTAATAGAGATTTTTTTATTGCTATAAAGATGGTTTTCGTAGTAATATTCCTTTTTAACCCTTAGCGCTCCGTTGGCTCCGCTACGGAGCCATCCGTCATTTGTTTCGTAGCTCCGTAGGCTCCGCTGCGGAGCCCAATGTTTTTAACATGATTACGTTTAGGATGTTCCGGAATTGTCGGCGTTGGCAATTGTTATGTGTAATTAAAACATGCTTTGTCTCTCTACTGTCTTGTTTGAACTATTTTTTGGCTTATTATATGGTTAGAAACATGGAGAAAAATAATTATTATGATGAGGATATGGAGTTGAGTGATAGTGAAGATGTGTTTGATTTTCGAGTGTTAAAAGATATTGTGGAAGACAATGATGATTGTAATTCTAACACTTCAAGTAGTGGTTCTGAAATTATACTACCAAAGAGACGACGAATGATGGTTATTGAAAGTGAAAGCGAAGAGTCGCTGGAAGACTTAGATGAATGGCGTGATGTCACGGAAGAAATAGATATGCCGGATAGAATTCCTTTTAATGTATCGCCAAAGGTCATTGGACCACAAATTCCTACAAATATTGTACAGCCAATACAATATTTCAAATTATTTTTCACAAACGAATTGGTAAATGAAATTATAAAAGAGACCAACAATTACGCAGAAAATGTTCTAAGGTATAAAGAAATATCTAGTAATTCTATTTGGCAAACATGGCGTGCGGTCGAAGAGGATGAGTTTTGGGCTTTTATTGGAGTTATTATCAATATGGGTATGATACCTCTGGCGAATATGCAGGAATACTGGTCAGTTAAGGAGAATAGTCACATCCCTTTCTTTAGTACAATATTTACAAGAAAGAGATTCATGCAAATATTTTGGATGTTGCATTTAAAAACACCGGATCCAGCGAAAAATGATATTAGAACACGTATTCAACGAGCATCTAATTTTTTAGAATCTATAAACTCAAGATTTTCAGACTATTTTATACCTGGAGAAAATATATGCGTTGACGAATCTGTAGTCAAATTTAAAGGAAAGATAAGTTTCATCACGTACAATCCCAATAAACCTACCAAGTGGGGCATTCGAGTATACGTTCTAGCAGATTCCGAAACTGGATATGGCTATAGCATTCTTCCATATTATGGAAGTATCACTTCCGAAAATCTGCCAAGGCGAGATTTACTGGTCAGTACCAGAATTACCTTGCATCTGTACCAACAATTATTAGATCGGGTACCTACCGCAGAAGGATATCATATGCATACCGACAGGTATTACACTAGTATACCCTTAGCTGAAGAATTAAGAAAATTGAAGTGCCACTTAACCGGTACCATACAAACTAACAGAAAAGGTGTTCCAACAAGCCTGAAGAAACCAAAATTAATTAAAAAAAAAACTGTCGCATACAAACGAGGAAATACAATGCTCTTAGCTTGGAGGGATAAGAGAATAGTAACGTTATTGAGTAACTGGCATAATGCTGGAATGATAACCACTAATAGATTTATTCGAGGGGGTGCAAACGAAATAATTGAAAAGCCAAGTGTAGCTGTCGGGTACACAAAGTCGATGGGTGGTGTTGATCGGGCTGATCAATACGCCTCATGTTATTGCTTTTTGAGGATGTCACTTAAGTGGTGGCGAAAACTATTCTTTTGGGGAATGGAGATATCAATCATTAATTCGTACATCTTATATAAAACTGTACAGCACAATAAAAATGAGAAAGCACTGACGCACTTAAAGTACAGGAAAATTTTAGTCGATCAACTCGTAGGAGATTTTCGTCAGGAGAGAACAAGAGTTTCTACATCAATTTCTGAAATCAGACTAAACGGAAAACTGCACATAATGAGGAAAGGTTCAAAAAAGGACTGTGTTGTGTGCTCTACAAGGAAACAAAGGGATGGCAGGCGTCAAACAAGTGAATATTGTGACACTTGCCCAAATAAACCCAGAATGCACATGGGAGATTGTTTCAAAAGATATCATACCATGGTGAAATACAAAATTTAAAATTTATCTTTTATTACAAGAAGAAAGTGCATATGTATAAAATAAATAAAATCAAAAACGTTTACAAGCACGTGTAATTTTTCTCACTTAATATAAGACTCCTTCTTCTCACACGTTCCGCTGCGAAAATGTGGCGGAGTTGGTGGTAGGCAGTGGTACAAAAACGTACGGAGCGCTAAGGGTTAATCCAATTTTATCCTTAACATTTTCGTAATATATTTTATGATTTTTCCTTCTTCAACATTTTACTACTTGACTTGTCGATTCGTTAGTAACAACAATTGTAGTTATCGCTGCAGCTGTGATACATGAATTTTTGTTTTATTATCTAAATTTTCATTCTCATTCTCAATTTCTGTGCTTTTAATAAATTTACAAGTAGTATTTAAATTTGAGGATTTCTTTTTATTGTAAAGTTCTCTGAGTCTTTTTAAACGATTTTTATATTTGTTGTCATTTTCATTTTCTCTTAATCTTTTTTTTTTGTGCCTTTTGTAATTGATCGAAAGATATAATTTTAATGTTTTCATTAGGTCGTATATAATGATTGAAAAATGTTCTAATCGATTGGTTTGAAATAATTCAAGCAAATTCGGCCGAATGAACTTGTGGTGGTATAAAATATGATCTGGTTTTATTTTATGTAAAAGCGATATAGCAAAAGCGATCGCGCGCACACAAATACACTTGAATCATTAGAGTTAGGCTAATATTGTACTAATGGAAACTGAATTTTGTTTTTCTCAAAATTATAGAATGGGAATAATTGTTTTTAAAATATCTTATGATGCTTATGTAACCGTTTATGATTTAAAGAATCATAAATAAATATACTTTTGCCATTATAAAATGAACACACCCAATGTCTACCAATATATGTATTTAATTTCTGTGAACTATGCAATATTTAGATATATTTATTACCATAAGTTACCGGCTTTATTGTGTCGGATAATTGAATTCTCCACGTATTACGTGGCCTAAGATTGGAGCAAGCTTGTAAAAGCATTGCAAATTTATCCATATGAGCATATGTTAACCATTCTCCTAGAAAGCTTATATAAGCATTATATTATGAGACTTTCCTCAAATTATTAATTTAATAATCCGTTTTCAAAATATCTATATGGAAATTAAAAATTAGGTATAGTGTGGTCAAACTGAGTAAAAGGGGATAATGTGTAGGTTTTCACACATTGACAGCCGGTGACCAAAGAAACATTTAAAGCCTGAGCGCTGACAATGTATCAGCCACCCTGAACGTCAGCCTTATTCGCTTGTTTATAATCACTAAATAGCCAAAAAAAAAAAAAAAATTAAAAAATTTTAAACAATATATTTTCGTAAAATAGTATATTTTAAAACCCGCGTTTTCACGGAGTCGGTGCTCAAGCAGCAGACTCAAAAACCTGCGTTTTCGCGGAGCCGGCTGACAATGTGTTAAATTACTTGTCGTCTAGACATTATCGTGCCTCTTGATCCGGGTCCAAATGAACTCCCCACGATGATCTCTTAACTCATATAAGGCCAGTTCTTTTTCGCTACACTATCAAACTGGTGCAATTAGTTGAAATGATACAAACATGTTTTCTCACTCTAATTCATTGCACTAATGCACCTATGCAAAGAAAATAAGCAGACCTATAGATGTATGGGCTTGGACGTTAAAGTGGGGAAAGCGTGGAGACTCAGACTGGTTTCACTGATTGGCGTTTAGCTACCTCTATCCGTCAATTATATTAGTTTCTCTTCTCTAAATCGTCCTCGAACCTGTCTTCTCACTTCTTCTATCTCTCTTTCTCACGTTTCTACTTAATTTAACTACCTAAGGCATCCTCTCTGTTTTAGGTAGTTCTTTCTTAAAATAATTGAAAAAAAATCATTATTTCATTTATTGTGGGATTGGGACAAGTTAGCCCGAAGCAATGTCGAAACCCGCATAAAACCGAAATTTGCCAAAGATTAGACGAGGGAATCGTGATCACGAAGAGGAGAGGAGTCGACGGTACGCGATAATAAAGTAATGAACGACTAGCGTTTCTTACCACGTGCTGTATTTATGTTAAGACCATCAAGTATAATATTAGCCGAATTGAGTGATTTAATTTTGAATCTAACCTTAAAAATTCTACATTATTTTAATAATATTAATACGGATGGAGAGTTGATATGGTCATTATAGTTTCCTCGCCTACTGGCAATAAATAATCTAGCTCTTTATTTTAGTGGTTTCCCCAATATGCCTAGTTTACTTAAATAAAAGATGCACATGGCTATCCACAGCAAGGTAATGAGGAAAAGATAGAGACCGGATGTACATAGTCTCCTTATCCTACTTTTGTTAATATAATAAATTAAACAGTTTTTTCCTTAATTTATTTTGAAAAAGAACTTACGTAGAAAAGAGATAATGGCCTAAGGTAGATAGGTAGATTACGAACAAGAACGAGAGAGAAAGAGTCAAGTAATTTAGAAGAAAAAATTGCTATGAATGTCAGTGAGGTAGCGATGTCCTGATGCGTATGATAACATAAAGCTTACACTTCGTCTGTATAGTTTCTCTCTCTGTCTAGTCTTCATCAATGAACGCTTGATCTTCCACCGTCTCTTTTCAGCATCGATTGAGCAATTGGGATGGCCTAAGTGTTTCACCTTGTTCATATCTTCATTTATCCATGAATCCCAGATTGAATCGGCGATAATCGATATCCTAACCTCAGCATCTCCTTATGTATAATCTTTGAAATCAACCCCCTCCCCCTCCAAAGAAATTTGACATTAACTGAACTCAGTGCACAGCCATCGCAATTAATAATAATTGTATTTCCTATAAGTACGTGTATGTAGAGAGTATGTACACCTAATCAGTATGCCATTGTAACATGATGGCTCGTATTTTTAATGCCTTACACGCGACCTCTCAAGATCCATCCATGTATTCGCATATTCATGAATATAATTGACACAAATTAATAAATATTTTTAATTTCTAGTGACTACCAGTGAAGACAATACACAAATATTTGTAATGAATAATTATTTTGGCATTGGAATTGACGCAGATTTATGCTTGGACTTTCATAATGCTAGAGAAGAAAATCCAAACAAATTTAATAGCAGATTACGTAATAAAGGGGAATATGTTAAAATGGGTTTAAGGAAAATGGTTGGACGTACTTTATGCAAAGATTTGCATAGAGAAATACGACTAGAAGTAGATGGGAAACTAGTCAAATTACCACAGGTGGAAGGAATAATTATTCTTAATATTTTAAGGTAATTCTATAATTTTTATTGCTTTTTTTTAATAATTGCAGATTAGAAATATTAAAAAAAATGCAACGACGTTCATAGTAAAAATTTGTATACAAAAAATATTTCCTACAGTTTTTACAGTTCAGTGACTGAGCAGAAAAATGGCCAAAGCTTTCGAAAATTTTCGGACTCCGTCGATTTTAATAAAACTTTAGGTATAAATTTATTTTACTCTCTAGATCAAAAGTTATATACGGTATCTATCAGCAATGATGCTCTTTTAATTTTAACCAAATATTCTTGAGAACAAACTAAATAGAAATGTCCTATACTATAACATCCGTAAAAGCATAATCGTTGAGATAAAGTAATTTTAAATCGATGAATCAGGTCTTTGATTCAACGGAAAAATTACTTTACTCTCATTTTCGTTGGCAGTCCTCTTTTGAAAAACAAAAGAAGTTCGTAATTCACCGTTCTGTATCGCCGTACGAGCACACATACAAAAACGCACGCAGCTACTCTGATAATTAATATTTCTCTTAAAGTCTTATATTCCTGATCCTAGTGCTGTATAAAATTTGTTTTCTGTCAATTTTTAAAGAGATCCTCAAAAGCGCCTATGAAGTTGAAAAATCTGGACAACGATACAATGTCATATATGGATTAATTTCCAAGTCGTTTTATATTTTCGGTGATGCACCCTATGAACTACTATAAGTAATTGATCCAATAAAGTTCCCTGAAAGTAAAAAGTGGAAGGATGTTTTCAAGAACAAAAAATTGAATGTAATTTTAACTAAAAAATAGTTTATTCAATAACCGTTAAATTGTTGATCAAAAACAAAAGTTTTAACAGTGTACAGTAATTGTGTGAAGGCCGCAAGGGAAATTGTATAAGCAAAAGTTTTGCAAAAAGATTGCTCAGTAGAGTCGAAAAGAATCACTAAAAAATGCTCAGAGTGATCCCAACCCACGAATGTAATACCTATGTATTGAGAAAGTGCTATCCCAGCCAAAAAGCAGTAATTGTCAGGGCCCCAAGAAAAGGTGTATCGCAACTGAGATCCTCAGGCCACGATACGAAAGAAGATACGGAGAATCCTCTTCTAGATGCTACAAGAGAATTTTGAGGATAGGGATAGCTCAACGGAATGCCTGGCGGAGTCGCGGGAAGGTGGGTGGATGTCGGCTATAGCTTGTTCGGATAGCTAGTGTTATACTGGGGTAAAATAAAGATTAATGTGCTAGATCCTGGGTTTTAGGCAACAGCAAGCTCGTACGGTAAAACTGGGCATATAAATATCTCACAAGTGACGTCTTATAAGCGAGATTGCTTCGATTGTTGGCCACCTGGCGGCGAAAAGTTAAAGGTAGAAGGAATTTTGTCCGAAAAATCCCTAGGCCAAAACTTACAGTGCATGCGGTTTTCTATACATTTTTGATATATGAGTAATTATCGTGTCAGGGCTCGTTTAAATTGGAATAGACTGCTCATTTGACATTTCTGTTTGAATGTGTATGTGTGAACTGCAGAATAATGTGAAATAGTGGAGACAGTGCATAACAAAAGTTATGGATAAAATAAATAAAACGTTTTTATAGATAAGTATATCAAAATGTTATATCGTACAACACTGAATAGTCATAAACCATAATGAATATTATTTTCTGTGAAAAATTTATGATATTTTGGGAAATCCATCAATTGTAAAATGTTTTCATCGCTCTCCAGTTCAGCAATTTGGAGTGACAATATTATAATAAATTATCCTAGAAAGAAAAGTAGCTACCAGAGATAATAAAAAAAATATATTTCCATATATATTGTGATGTGACCAATTCTACCCGTCTTGGTGGCGTCACAAACCTAATTGCTAAAGCCCGCCTCTTGCTCTCGTTCATGCCCTATTGCGTTAATACTTTAAATAATGTTAATCGGAACATTCCTGACTTTCTCGATTACCATTCGATGAACATGTTAAACTAAGATTTTACAGCCAAGGTCGGGAGAGGCTCCAGGATTGCTGCGGAATCCCGCCACCACTAAAGGTTAGAGACCTCATTTCTCCCTTCATTTCATGTACTATTTATACCGATACCGAACAGTCATATTTAATTCTAAAAGTTATGGCTCTTTTTGACCTTCTTTCCGCACCTTATTCGCTCTAAAGTTCGTAATCACTTGTAAAGCGTGTCGACCTGAGTGGGCGCCTTGCCTCTCCGCACTTCTAACCAATTGCCAGCTCCAGGGAGGACCATACCACCCACCAAATCATCCGAAATGGCCCCGCAGCTTCGCCCTCTCACTTTCCAAACCAAGCATAATGGTCGATCCTCCACCCAATAAGACTGGGACCGAAGGAGAGCGCTAGATGTCGCTACACCAGGCAACCTAAGCCTGAGCTAAATTAGAGTCCTCTAGATATAGGGAAGAACTATATCCAGACGAGGTAATTACCGCCTAGCCGCATTCGCTGGGAAAATCTATCGAGGATTGACTCCTAGGCAGAATCAGCCTACATCTCCCGCTACCGCTGCCGCAGACGAAAATATTTATAAGGTAACAGTCTATTATCTTCTTTTTTAGTGGTTTTATATAAACGAATATCTGAGCTTTTTTCATTTTTAGTTTCAGTCGTAACAACTGTACTTCCTGCCTTAGATAATGGTGATACTATCGGCTTTTTATAAAAAATCTCATGCATAATTTAAAAGTAAAGAATTAGTTAATCTCATGTTTTTATCTTATTTTAAACACAATAACAATAATACATACCTCGTAATATTCCCAAGTTTTCCTGTTGCTGCCTGATTTATTATTATTATCCAGGATAGATTTATAAGTTCGCTTTAAAGTATTGAATTTGGCTCTACACTTAAACCAAGATATATCGTAGCGATGTGTATCTATCATACTCTTAAAAATATATTTCCAAATTTGTTTTATTACATATTTTGGTGAACTGAAATCAGCTTCGTATTTTTTTTATAAATCTATTAATAATAATGTTTCTGGTTTTGTCTAAATATGCAAATCTGTCTATAAATTAATTTAATAATTAATTCATTATTATACCAACTAACAATAATTTATATAACCAGTGTGTTTAAAAATTACCATTCCCTTCCATAACTTGCGGTTCTTTAGGATCATCCTCATCTCAAAAATGATTATTATATCTTTATAAATAGTCTAGTTTTGCCGGACATAATAAATTTGAATAAAATTAATACAAACCTTCAAATTCTAGGCATGCTTCTTTAAAATGATTATGCTTATGTTTATCATGTTCCATTTGGATGTTCCAGATTCTACATTATCTAATATAACATAAAAATATATATAGATATATGCGTGTATGTATTGCATATTGAATTTGATTTTTGCATAATAAAGTAATACGAAACTTGTCATAAAATATTTTTACCTTTTGTGGAATCCTCACTCAGTGAAATTTCTTTTGCATGCTGCAATAAACTATACGCATAATCTGCATCTGTTAATATATATTCAAGAAATTATTATTGTAAAGTATTTTTTGAACTGCAATTAAACAATTGTTAAACGTAAACTACTAATTACAAAAGCTTTTTAATATTTTAATAATTTTTTAATTATAATCTTAAAATTTATTCAATCAAATATCTCAAAAAATTTTAACTTACCACTTCTTACACGACTAGATTCTTCTTTCGACACTTTTATTTTGTATGCCTTATTATTTTCTTCACTATCCAGTAATATAATTTCTTCTAATTCACAAGCCACATTCAATTTTAAAATCTGGGGTAGCTCTGAGGAAACTTAAGGTTAAGGAATTCAAATTCATACATGCTAATACATACTGCTTATTACGAAAAGTGTGTACAGAATAGGGGCTATCGCGGATAAATGTTTCAAGTGTGTTCTAAGATTATCGTGAAACCGACCAAGATGACGTATTACTACCTTCACATTACCTCTTGAGCTGCAGCAATCGTAGCAGAAAATGATGTAAAAATTTATTACGTTTTGATGACGTAGTATTACTTTTAAAGCCCACTATTAGCAATTTTGAAACGACTCATGGCAATACTTACTGCACTATTAGTGCTATCAGTGAATTTTGAAACACGCCCTAAATGAAGTGAATTTTTCCTTATTTACAGACAGCAAATATACCGATCCCTCAAAAGTATTCGCGATCGCCTCAAAAAGAAAATATGAATCATAGCCGGGTAATATAGAAAATTCCGGAAAAACATGCGAGTCTTTAAAGTTTAAGTTGCAATTATTATGAGCCGGTACTCTATATCTACCAGTTAGGTGATCATGATCGCGAATATGCACTTGATTTGGAAGAAACGGTTTTCCGCAAATGTGGCAATTAGGTTCACTGTAGTGCCGCGAAATTTCAACATCACTAAGAGTATTCATCGGTATTACAGTCTTCAATTTTTCGCTCACGATGCATGCAATGCTCTCGAGCTCGCATACGAAACATTCCATGCAATTAGCACCTCGATGTGAATTTTAACATGAGAATGATGCATCGCGAGCACTATTTAAATAATACCCTACACTAAAAGGCACATGTTTCTGATAATCGTAACTATTTTTATTACTACTATTAATACTATGTCATTTTTCTGTAGTAAACATTCAAAGTCCGCATAGATGACAAACGGCTCTCTTTCACTGTTCTTCTGTTCTTAAACGATACCCAACAGTTTTTTGCATTCTTTGGCAGTATGACATGGATGTTGTCATTAAGCTGCACACAATCTCTCTCATGAACCTGAAGTTTATCTGCCGTATGAAAATAGTGTAGACAGCTAAACAAAAAAATTAATATGATTTTAGTATGAATATAATATTTATGTATACATATATTTGTACAGCCATTACATACCGTTCACAAATATGAATAGTATGTCCCCTTTTATTTGTCTGGTTGCTTATTAACCTAGAAAGATTTCGTATATATAGAAAGTGTGCATTTCCTTGGTCATCCGTGATAAGAAGGAGGTTAACATGTCTTGATCGCTTTATCTTCGTTAGCTGAAGAGGTGTGATGTTTATTTCAGTTTTGCTTTCATTTTCCTCCTCCATTGTGAACACATTGACTGAAATGTCATTATCCGATTCAAATTTCGGTATCTGTTTCAGGGTGGTTGGAAACGTTAAGCTTCCAACGTCTAAAACAGACCGATAATGCGGATAGGAGGATGTGCGGTAGGTTTTGGCGGGTGGTTTTGTAGGAAAAAGCGCTACCGTCACAGCCCTTGCAAAACATGCACTATCCTCATTGTCAATGTTTATCACAGCCCTTTTATGTATTATACTGAGCGGTAGTTCGACTCCACATCCAGCACGCAGTGGATTATAATGATTTATATTGACTATCAAGTTCAATATTCATTCCAGAGCCCATTCACTATCGCGTTTTTGAAACTCACTCAAGTCATTCAATATTGTCTCTACAATATTTTGCCTCTACCAATCGCTAAAATTATCAATTTTATATAAAACACTATTTTTTGTACTAATGTTCTTATCATCACTAATATCCTTACTAATAAATTGACCATTTAACACACAGTTTATTTTAACACAATTTACACTACAGAATACTTTATTTACACGGGTATGTACAATTTCTTCTGCATTTAACAGAAAATCACGTGGTTTTATATAATTTGAGTTTATCACCATACCACTGCATATTCGACTATTAAACGCTGATTCAAGCTCTTCCTAAATGAGTCCTTCCGTAGCATTGGAGCCAGAACCAAATTTAATGAAACTCTTTACCTTTGCCGATCGGAGGAGGAGGCATTTAATGCTTGCGATCTCGGCAAAGTGTTTCTGTCACGTGCCTACTGAAGCATTTCGATCAATGTTTCTTAACTCCTGAATATAATCACGACATTCGCGGACCCATGTAGAGTATTCATGCTCTCTTCTAATTGAGCTAAACTGTTTTCGAAGTTCGGTATATATTTTGTAAATGTATGATCACTGGAAGATCTCTGATAAGTTGCTTCGTGTCCAACAATAAATCGCTGGGTAAAACGATAATGAAACTTTTCACCCGCGATGAATCTTTTTATAATTCGTATGAAGATGAAATTTGATATACTTAGTTATCTATATGTGTGTATGTTAAAATCGTTTAAAAATATCAGATATCAGATATCCAATATGCTGATTCTTCATTTTAAATACGTGCCGTGAATCAGAATAATAAGAATACTGCAGGAGTTTAATACAATAATGCAAATAGAATTTTTAAGCTGATTTATTTATTCCTTTTTTCTCATACATTAATTTCATATAATAAACATCCCTCAATGCACACATAACATTATGGTTTAGACAAGTAGGTAGGTGTATATTGCTATTACTATCTTTCAGTCTAAAATCGCCCCACTCATATTCATCGATATCACTTATAACAAAATCGTAGATATTACTAAGCCAATTCTTCTTTTCGAGTCCCTTCACGAAAATCTCTTCATCCTCATTTGAACTCACATATTTCCTTATAACCTCTTTGTATCTATAGTAAGGCGAATAACCATTCATCCAATTTAAACCGTGATGATCATAATATAACCAGCTAGATGGAATGAAAAACAAGAATCTCATCACTTAAAAAGATACATATTTGGAAAATCAATTATACTTACTTTGATCGCTTTATCTCCGCCTCATTTAACCATGTATATGGAAACGGTGGTGAAAATAAAATGTGAAACACTTTTCCATCGCGTAAGACTGCAAATTCTTTCACTATGAATGATTTATCTTTCAATCGAAAACCTTGAAAATCCTCAAATTTTGGAGTCATCGTTTCAAACTTCAGGATTTTTTGGACAAATTGAGTTAAACTGTTGTCCTTGCTTCTTCAACCGATTTATTTACTCGAGAGAGAACTGGACAGTAAGTTGCACCCCAAGCACACAATGAATAAATCAAATATTTGCACATGTTATTATATATTAGTTTAAAAATTGCTGAGCTGTGAAAAAAAAGTAACACACTCAGCTACATTTAGGGTAAAACGGGTTCAGCGGGGTCAGTAACATGCTAAAAGGTTCAAGGTTACGCGAGCGAAAAAATCGCTGCAAGGAGAATCTCTCTCTCTCTCTCTCTCTCTCTCTCTCTCTGTTTTGCCATTTCGGAAACTGCTTTTACCGACTGGGACCTGACGTCAGAGGAGTTGGGGTGTGACGTCAAAAGGCCGCAAGTATCCTCGCGCACCCCCGCAACCCTCTTGCCATTACTTGCTGCGAGCTCACGTGGAGGCTCCGATTTCCCCCATCACCACTTAGCATTTCTTGACTCCCCCCACTACCTCACAACCAGGCTGATCCGAGTGGACAGGAGGAAGGGAGGGGGGGGGGCTAAAATCGGTATAGCTTTTCTACTAATGTATTTATGTAACATGTAGTAAACCACCGTTAATTTAATTAATGATTTATGAAAATGTTAAATTATTGTGCTTATCTGTAGTTTTACAAAAAAAAAAAACAATTCAATATACTCCATAGACCAGCTGTTACCAAAATGAAACAATTAAAACCATTTTGTAAACTGGATAAAATAACGTGTATTGTATTGAACAATCGACAAAATCAATATTTGACTTTTGTATAGGGACAATAAGATTGGAAACTTCATTTTATTTTAATTCGTTCTGAATCTCAAATACTACGGCAGCGTTGTTATTACTATACGTTACAAGAGTTCTTTCTTATAACTATTTAAATATAAATTGTTTCTAGCGAAATAATATTCTTGTTAAATTGTATAGCCGTGTGCCACCATAGATAAAATTCTGCAAAAAATTAAGCATATTTTTCAGTTTAATTGTGAATAGGAAAAAAGTTTTGAAGTGTGTGCCGGACTCATAGGTTACGAAATAAAAAAGATTAAATAATTATAAAATTTTTTTCACTGTTGAATTAAATAAAAAAATTAAATTAAAAATATACATAGAAATGTACATAAGAAAAACTAAATCTACGAATTTTTGAAAAATATTTAGATAAATGGTCAACAGTAACGAAATTATTTGAAGAATATATATTTTTATAGAATATATATTAATAAGAACTGTTTTGGTGGTTGTAAATATCTCTAAAAATCTTCTTTTAGTACACCACTACATGTAAAATTATAAAGAATTAAATCTTTTTTGTGGGCACTTTCTATATCCTGATTGGGTAATACACTTTGTAACGTACCTTTATTGACGGAAACGTAATTGCACTTTATTTGTTTTTCAATTTTATAAAAATTGGTTACAGTGATCGAGTCAATTATTGGTCAAATTTATCTGTTTCCATTTCAATGCTTTTTGTTGTTAAGGACTATCTTAATTACTTGTCATCTTTTTTTTACATATAAGTGTTTCTTGTGGAGATCTCAATAGTTTTTTTAATGAATCAAATATTTTAGGAACTTTTATTTTACTATGGAATACTGCTAACCTACACATATCAAGAGACACGGTAGTGTCTCGACGGCAAGTACAATGACCGGCAGAAATGGCGTCCCTTGATGCGTTTAGGAACCGCATTTTAGGATCCTTCACTGTATACTCTATTCTGCTAGGCGGAGATAGGGGAATGGAACGCGATAACTATAGTAGTTAGTTTATCTCGCTCTAAATGCGTGAGTGCGAGAGAGAGAGCTTTATACGGCATAGCAGGGCAAGCCAGGCGTCCCGAGGCTTATTTCTATCTGTGCCATTGCCTATGGCTATCTCTCTCGCTCGGTAAGAATCATTCGTCCGTCCTTGTTTAGGTCAGTTCTACGCCAATGGATACTCTCTAAAGAAGATTTTCTCAGGCGACACCATTGAAGACTGCGATTACAGCGGGGATTTTAAAATACTGTGCACCTGTCACTGTCAAACGTCAGTATTAAAGATTATTGTCGCTTACAGCGTTTGGTGCAATTAACATTATAAGTCTGGATTATTATGTGATATTCTGTAATGCACAAAAACAAATGCCGAAGAAGCGAGCTCCTGCTCATATGGATTAGATTACAAAAAAAGCATAAATATAACATGGTATATTTTAAGGTTTGCAAAAATATTTTTGGAGGCAGTAGCAATGCTTCTAAATAATTAACAAAAAGAAAAGATAATAATGCTTTTAAAACGTAAAATAAAAATATCTCCCGCGGGACTCGAACCACCGACAAAAGCGCTCTAACTAATCTTCGAGGCAAGCGACCTAGCCATTGAGCCATGAACTCTTCATGACCATTGATCAAGATTTCTTCAATGTAAATGATATTTTAAACTGAAGGATATTGAGATATATTATTATCAATGTGTAACGATTATAAAAATATTTCTCTAATAATAATTAGTTAAGTGTGCGCGTTTAGGATAATATTCTATACATGTTAAAATTTAAAAGAAATAACTCTTCTTAGTCTGATTAATAAACGAGTGAATTTTATTAATTAAAATTATGTTATATTTACAAGAAAAGTTACATAAGTGGAAACCAGTATATTCTTATATTTAAATGAGTTTCTTCTATAATGCCAATAACTTATTGGTTTAAAAAATTAAAAGTAAATTAACATATGTATATATATATATGTGCATTACAGAATATCACATAATAATCCAGACTTATAATGTTAATTGCACCAAACGCTGTAAGCGACAATAATCTTTAATACTGACGTTTGACAGTGACAGGTGCACAGTATTTTAAAATCCCCGCTGTAATCGCAGTCTTCAATGGTGTCGCCTGAGAAAATCTTCTTTAGAGAGTATCCATTGGCGTAGAACTGACCTAAACAAGGACGGACGAATGATTCTTACCGAGCGAGAGAGATAGCCATAGGCAATGGCACAGATAGAAATAAGCCTCGGGACGCCTGGCTTGCCCTGCTATGCCGTATAAAGCTCTCTCTCTCGCACTCACGCATTTAGAGCGAGATAAACTAACTACTATAGTTATCGCGTTCCATTCCCCTATCTCCGCCTAGCAGAATAGAGTATACAGTGAAAGATCCTAAAATGCGGTTCCTAAACACATCAAGGGACGCCATTTCTGCCGGTCATTGTACATAAAAGTAGAAAAAGTCATGCCTATACCGCCGTAGAGGCACTACTCTCTTATACAGCTAGTTGGGGAGTAGTGTAGCAATGCGGTTCCGATGACAGGGAGTGGGGGTAGCTGTTTTGTGGTGTGGAAGGGGGATGGGTAGGGATAAGACTCTCTTAGTATGGTAATAGTGGGGATGAGGAAGGAAAGGGTCTTATAGTGGGATCGAGATTGATTAGGGAGGGAGGGGGTATTTTTCACCCTATGTCACAATTGGAAGGTCTTATAGTGGGACCGAGTTTGGTTAGGGAGGGGGTATTTTTCACCCTATGGTACCGTTGGTTAGTTATCCTACGGGGACCCTAGATGAGGGAAGGTTTTTTCACCCATCGAAGTCGATGGTTAGTTACCTTACGTAGCCAAAATAGTTCCGACTCTGCTACACAGATAAACTAGTTTGAGTTAATTGCTAGTTCCAGTAGTCACCGCTAGGTGACTGCCTTCCTTAATCTTCTTTCGCGCTAATGGTATGGTTTTTAACTAAACCTATGCAAAGAATAACAAAATATCCTTTAAATGAAAGGATACAATTTTAATAGTCTCCCCTATTGGGGAGAATAACAATTTAACATCAATTTTAGGAATATTAACATTTTTTCTAGGACAACTTATTTAGTCCTAGCTCTTACTACACCCCAGGTCAGGTTCACCCTTTGCATGGAGGCTCTCCATTGTATTAATATTTTAATAGGACAACTTATTAAGTCCTAGCTCTTACTAAACCTAGGTTTCTTATAAAAGAGATTGCAGTTTCAAGATTTTCTCAGTTTAACGTACTACTTCACTATGTCGATAAATAAATTTGGATCTGGTTTCAATACAGGTAAAGTGAGAAATTACTCCCACATAATTGACAATGATACGTTAAAGTTTGATAAAAGAAAGAATGCATTTAGTGCCAAGAAAAAATAATTTCAAACTTAGAATGTGATGTTACTGATGAGACAAGTGCTGTGAATATGTCTGCTCTGTTACGTAATTCGATGACTGTACGTGATAGCTTAATGAGGGAATTCTTTGAATACAGTGAAAAGTTAACTCACTATTACCTAAAATGTAACCGCCTTGAGGAAAAAGTTACAACTCTGTTGAAAAAAACTGATGAAATTGATGAAAAAATTAATGATATTAGTGAAAGAATTAATCAATTGAATGATAAAGTCGATTATATTGAAAATAAATTGGATCGAAAAGTTGAGGCATTACGGAAAGATATGTATGGTAGATTGAAAATTGTTGCAAATTATATCTCTAATGAGCATCAAAAAGGGGAAATCACGACTGCCAATGAGAAGAAAGGAGAAAATGATTGGAATTATGCTCTAAAGAAACTTATATTACCGCCAGTGCTTGATGAGCTAGTGTAAACATAATCCGTAGTGGAATAGTCATGGGAAGTGAGGAGAAGAAACAATTGGTAAAAGAGTTGCATGTGCCTGCCAGATGGAATTTATTTATATATACAAATATATAAAATGTTTTTACAATTAAACTTACAATTAAACAATTATACATAAAATTTATATTAATGATAGAAACTTATAATTGTTTGGATATACAAAAATGAAGCAAATATACATAAATTTATACAAATATATAAAATTAAATGTTTTACAATTAAACTAATAATGAAACTTATATCAATATATATTTTATTCAGTCATCTGAAACAGAGAAATCCAGTTAATATTTTTACAAATTGTAAGTTTAACATTTGATACTCATATCTATTTGTTACTGTACCCATCGAGCGAAAACGTTTACCTCTTGATATACACAATGTATAGGTTTTTTCGTATGATCGGTAAACATTATTACGTGTAGTTTACACGGGGTGTTGCAAGGTTTTATAGTGGCTATCAAATTATCAAATTTTGGACAACCAAACCTTTCCAAATTTATATTTGGGATATCCAAGTAATATAGAACATCCCGTTTTACATGTCCCCCTTTATACGCTACTAGGGGGTATTCACAATCCAATTTTATTCTATTCACAAATTTGTAAATATCTTCTTGATTATAATGTTCATGTCCTGAGTTGCAATATTTTATCCCGTGAATATTTTTGAAGACGAAATTTACGCTTTTTTGGTCCTTAATTGATAAACTTTTATACGGTTCACGAACACGAAATGCACCGTATTTCGTATTCCCCGTAGTTAAGTTTTTAATTGCCACTTCTTTATACACAAACTTTCTGTTTATCATAAACCCGTCAAAATCAATTATATGTGTAATATGTAACAGTGAAGACATTTTTAAAATGGAATGTTATTTGTCGTACGAAGCAAACGTTCAAGCAATACTGATGTCTGTCCTACGATTTCTTCGAGCTTTTAAGCACTGTTAGGGAGGTGTCAACAATTTTTTTAATCTACGGTAGGAAGATGTCTATACTACTCTTAGAAGAATGGAAACGTCATTGGCTCTAAGAGAGAATGTTTTCTGCCCTATGCTACATGTAGTGGGCGGTAATTCTAAGATGCTTTAAGAGTTGACAAAACTTTTGTCCTACGGTGGGGAAATGACTGACCTGCCACTCTTGGAAGAGCGGAAACATCATTGGTCCTCAAGAAAATATTTATGACCTATGCTACGTATAGTGGGAGATAGTTTTAACCTATGGTGAGGATATTAGGAGGGATGAAGAACACTTAGCTTGAAGAGGGAGAAATTTTCATGAAACATGCATATTTAAATAGAATTATTTTAGTATAAAAAACGTAGGCATAATGGCACCATCGTTCGTTGATTTTCAGGGATTCCGTTTGACGGATAAGTCATTTATAATCAAAGAATTTGCTGTTATACAAGAACAAAAAGTGTTCCATATTTTATTTTCACCGCCCTATTCATATTCGTGGCTAAGTGAAGAGGAGCGAAAGCGGACAGAGTAAGAATATAAAAAAGAAAAAATATATATTATTTTTGTTTAATATAATGTTTCTTTTTTAGCTGGTTCTTTCTAAATTATCACGGCTTAAATTGGGCGGATGGCTACTCACCCTACTATAAATATAAAGATATTATAAGGAAGTATATTTATGATGATGAGGATGAGATTTTTGTGAAAGGAATTGAAAATACAAATTGGTTAAGAGATATTTGTAATTTAGAAATAACTAATTTAGATAATTTTATGTGGGGGGAATTTGATTTAGAAGATAGCTTGCATAATTCACATCTTCCAGCATGTTTGAATCATGAAGGAGTATGTGCCTTAAAAAATGTCTATTATATGAAATATATGTATGAGCAAAAATCTGGAATATATGTATAACTGAAAAACACTTGCATCTATTTTCTAACATGTCGTTACATGTCCTCAATGTTCTCTTACCCCCTGAAGTGTTTCAGAGACCCTTTATCTGAAGAGCTCAGTTTTCCACCTACTTTTCCTCAGTTCCTGATTAGTCCTCTCGAAGAAAAGAACAAAAGATGTCTCTACGAAATAGAGTTTTGAAAACGCAAGAAGAATATCGCGAGTGGGTACGCGAGTGTCGTGAATATATTCATAAACTCAGAATCTCTAATCGCAACGCACCTATAGGCACGCTGCAGAAAAATTTTGCAGAAATAGCACAAATACAGTGTCTTTTACTTAGAGCAGGTAAGGATAAGAGTTATTGTTTGAATCATGCTCTCAAAAATCCTGACTTAGGAAATCAGCATAATTATCATGAGTGGGTACGCAAGTGTCGTGATTATATTCGAAGTTTAAGAGATGCTAATAGATCTGCAGCTCCTGATACAGTACACAAAAATCTGGCTAAAATAACAACTATCCAACGTCTACTTCTGCATGCGGCAAAAAATAAGAAATCAATTTGAGCGAGAAAGCTTATTTGGAAAGATCTCGAGTCTTCATTTAAATCTCGAATATGTAGCGGAATGGTTGTAAATTATAATTATATAGAACCACGCAATTTTCTAACAGGTGCAAAAGACTTAGTACAGACCTACACAGAAAAAGTTTTTAATAACGTGAGCGCAGTTAAGATAAATTGCATCTTTAACGGCCAATTTATTTGTAAAGAGATTAGTGATATTAAACATATCTCAACCCGCAATGCAGTCTTATACAAAACTGATAGTTTTAGTGATTGGTACAATACAAATATAATAGACAAAATTCTATAAGAATTGAGTGAGTTTCAAGAGCGTGATAGTGGATGGGCGTTGGAAAAAATTCTGAATTTAATTATAAATATAAATTATTACAACCCTCTGCATATAGGTTGTGCAGTCGAGCTTCCAGAATCTATTAAGAATAAACAGGCTGTGATAAACATTCACAGTGATGATAATACATGTTTTGCATGGGCTGTAACGGCTGCACTCTATCCGGCAAAACCGAATACTCATCCCCAACGAAAATCTTCATATCCTCATTTTACAACTGTTTTCGACGTTAGAAGTATAACGTGTCCGACTACATTAAAACAGATTCCGAAATTTGAGGAAGATAATGATGTCTCTATTAATATTTTTACTATGGTGGAAGAGACTGAGAGGAATGAGAATAAAATCATAGCACCTCTACAATTAACAAAATTCAAGAGGACCAGACACGATAATCTTCTTCTTCTTCTCGAGCATCAAGGAGCAGCTGCACATTTTATATGCATCAGGAACCTTTCCAGACTGCTAAATGGACAGCTTACTAGAGGAAAACGCTCTCATCTTATTTGTGATCGGTATGTTTTACTGTCTATATATATATATATATATATATTATTAGATTAATTGATATTTTATGCTTTTCAACTCTTGTTTTATTTGTTTTTTATACAAGAAATCTCTTCATACATCGTCTGACTTCAAAAACTCTTTCTGAATAAAAAAAAACCAACCAACCCTCCTCCTACTATGTTCATACATATCAACAACCTCATTTCTATGGTTTTCCTTACTCGGCCTTTCCTGACAAAAGAACGTCCTCGTGATTATTTATATAACATCTCCTTCAGGTTACCGAGAACTTTCTTCTGATCCTGACAACAATGAACATGTCTCCTCCTCTTCAACACCTTACATATATAAAAACCAAAACTCAATTAAATACATTACATTATATTTTTAATAATTCATATGCCAAAAAGATAGCACTATGTTAAACTATCCCCACATATTAAGATAGAGGCACAACGTTGAGCATATCTTCACTCAACATTTTCTACATTAGAAAGAAGCACAACGTTAAGCTATTCTCTTACACCAAGATAGAGGCACAACGTTAAGCATATCTTCACTTAACATTTTCTACATTAGGAAGGAAGCACAACGTTAAGCTATTCCTTTACAACAAAAACAAAACATTAAACATATTTCATTAATTTAGAAATATTCAACAAAATATTTTGATTTTAAAATCACCTTACTTTCAAAACAAGCAATACATTCATCAGGTGTCCATTCACCCAACCATTCAATCATATATTCTGCTGCTGATTGTGTCTTTTTGCCCAAAGATCCAGTTAATAATTGTAACTCATATCTTCCATTGGGTAAAACAGCTACTACTTTATACGGACCTCGCATACCAGAATCCAATTTCCCAGTTACTTGAGTCTTTTTAATGACAAATACTAAATTGCCAACCACAAAAGTACGAGGACTACTCTTATTATAATTAACATAAGAGTCCTGATTTTCTTGATTCCTATTAAGACGTTCAGTAACACACTGATGCAAAGTTTCTCGTGACTTTTTCCTTTCATTTCCAGTTTCTTCAATAGCAACATCCCGAATAAGATTTCGTATTAATGGTGTCACAGCTTCAACCCCTATGAGAAGTTTTAAAGGAGAACATTGCGTAGTTTTCTGTTTTGTCATATTCAATATCAATTTTAATCTCCATAATCTTTTTGACCACTCCCATTTTTTGACGTTAACTTCTATTCTTAACATATTAAGAAGCGTTCGACAATATCGTTCCACCTGTCCATTCGACCGATGCATTTCTGGTGTAATAAAATGTATCTCAACTCCCAATTCAGACATCCATCTAGAGAATTTATTATTTTGAAACATTCTTCCCCGATCTGCTACAATCAATCTAGGTGTTCCAAATAACGATATAAAATTTGTAACATGATCTTTTAAATCTTCGGTCTCTTGTCGACGCATTGGATACAAAAGACAATATTTTGAAAATGCATCCACAACAATAAGCACAAATCGATATTTATTAGATATAGACAAAGGTCCTAATGTATCCACATGTATTGTATCGAATGGTATATTTGGTTTCTGCCAAGAACATATAGGTTGCACTGGAGCTTTGGACTGCCTTTTATATGTAAGACAAATGAGACAATGTGCTACATATTTACGAACAAAATTTCGCAAACTTGGAAACCAAAAATGTTGTAATATTAAATTTTCCGTTTTTTCAACTCCAGGATGATCATGTTCGTCATGAAAAATCCTAAGTAAACTAAGCCTATGACCTTTAGGAATATAACACAAAAGTTTAACTTGACCATCTTTTGTAACAAATTTGTAATACAATAGTTCGTTTTTTTGTACATAACGATTCTGATCCAATCTTCCGTCATTAAGTCTCTGTAACAGTGTTTGCGTTTCTTCATCTGCTGTCTGTGCTGCTAATGCCCAATTTCGTGGTTTCAACATAACATTTGTACATACATTAACTATCACAGGATTTCGACTGAAATAATCAGCATGAGATAACATTACACCTTTTCGATATTCCAAAGAAAAGTCAAAATCTTGAAGATAAATCCACCATCGAGCTATTCTAGGAAGTAAATCCTTCTTTGTTTTGGTTAATTTCAACGCATTACAGTCTGTTACTACTGTAAAGTGAATACCTACTAAATAATGTCTAAAATGTTGCAACGCTTTAACAACTGCCAATGTCTCTAATTCATACGAGTGATACTTTGATTCTACACCTTGAGTTGACTTGCTAAAATATTCTACAGCTCTCTTACAACCAGACTCATGCAACTGAAACATTACAGCCCCATAACCTATGGAACTTGCATCAGTGAGTATTTCAATTGGTAATAATGGATCATAAATAGCTAAAACTGGTTCACTCGTAAGACAAACTATTATTTCCTTTCTAGCATACTCCTGTTCTTTTCCCCAATGAAAAGGTATGGTCTTTTTCATTAACTTAGCTATAGGAGCTGTTTTTGAAGCAAAATTTACAATATATCGACGAAAATAACTTGCCAATCCTAAAAATTGTCGAACTTGTTTCACTGTATTAGGGACTGCTGCTTTTACTAAAGCCTCTATTTTCCGGGGACTCGGCCTTACCTGACCCTGAGTAATTACTCGACCTAAATATTCTATCTCGGTAACAAGAAAAGTACATTTTTTAAGATTAAGAGAAAAACCAGAGCTCGTGAGTTTTTCTAAAACTCTTTTCAATCTATCAAATCCTTCCTCCATTGTTTTACTTAATATCAAAACATCATCCACATAAACAAGAACTTCTGAAAACTCAATAAATTCCTTCAATGTTTCAGTAATAATTCTTTGATATACAATAGGAGCATTGGCTAAACCATATGGCATTTTTAAATATTCATAATGACCTTCCGGTGTAATAAATCCTGTTTTAGAAATTGATTGTTCGTCCAACGGTACTTGATGAAACCCAGTTGCCATATCCAAACTGCTAAAAAATTTACTATCTCCCAAACGATGTATATGATCATCTATACGAGGTAACGGATATCTATCCTTGATTGTTATTTCATTTAATTTTCGGTAATCAACACACATACGATTGGATCCATCCTTTTTCTTGACTAATAATATAGGACTCGCATATTCTGACTGTGATTCTCGAATTATTTTCTTATCCAACAAATCTTTTATTTTCTCTCTTACATTAAGTATTTCCGTGTTGGCAAGGCGATAAGTTCTATAATTAATTGGTATTTCCTTTTTAAGTTTAATACTCATTTTGCCAGTCTTAACCGTCGAAGAAGCTGTACCTGATATGAAAAAAGATGAAAACTCATTGACAATTGTTTGCAATTTCTGTAAATTTTGTCCAGTTAAAGTTGTATTAAATGAAGCCAAGGTCACATTATTAATTTGATAAACATCCATATTATCTTGTTTGTTATAAATTAAAGACTGTCGATTATGCATTCGAAAATATGTAACCCCTTTTCTATTCAATACATTAGTCCCAATAATTACAGGAACATTCATATAAATAGAATCAACAACAAATAAATCAACTTCCATTGTAATCTGTTCAAACTCAACTACCAAAGTCACATAATTTACCGAGTAAATTTCTTGACTTCCAATTCCTTTTAATACTCGATAAGCTGGTTTACGAACACAAATAAAATGTCTGAGTAAATCTTTGGATATTAAAGATATTGTTGAACCACTGTCAACCAAAACATCAATGGGAATACCCTGAATAACCGCTACTATTACATCAGCTTTGTTACTCTCTCTATTTTCATTACAAAAATTAACATTATCTTTATTTCGAGTTTCCACCTTTAGTTTAGCAAAACAAGTTTCAACTTTATGACCAGTCTTTTTACAAAATCCACACTGATCTAACTTCTTACTTTTAATTATTGTGTTTTCATTCATAACAGTTTCAGGAACACCAGTACTTTCCCCTCGACTCATTTTTATTTTTTTGTCACATTCAATCTGTCTATGCCCGATTTGACCGCATAAAAAACATCTTCCTTCAATAAATTTACGTTTTCTAACCTCATCCTTAGTTTGCCGTGTTTTATCCGAAATCAATGTTCCTTTCTGATTATCATAATCTTTAACTCCCTCAGAACATTTTGTAAATACAGATAAGTATTTCACCAAATCCGTAGATTTCAACGGAGCGTTCATTGCTGTTGCACGAATTTGAAAATCCATTATTCCACGAATAACAATTGCTACCATTAATTCATCACTTATACCCTTAACTATACGTAAACGTAATAGCGATCTACGAGCATAATCTGCATACGTGGAATAATTATTTGAATTAGTTGTCATAACCTCAAAAAGAATACCTACTATGTCTTTATGGTTAGGACACAACGGTATAAACTCCTTCTTGAAATTTGACCAACTACGATTTTCAGTCACCCATTCATTTAGCCAATCTTTAGCATTTCCTATCAAGCAATTTCCAATTCGCGACAAATATTCATTATCAGTCCAATTATTCAGTATTCTTGCTGTATCAACCTCATCACACCAAATTTCAATATCATGTAAACTCGGATCAAAATTAGAAATATAGAATTGTTGATCAGACCTTACCGAATTCATAGAACGTATCGCAGTCGCAATTTTGTCTGCAACTTCAAGATCTTGTGATATTCTTATCTCATTTTGTCCTGACATTGTCATAGAACTCACTGGTCCAGTCTCAAAATTTGCCTGACGATTCTCCAGAGCAACTAAACGATCCAAAATTTTCTTCATACACAATTCTGACTCACGTTTCTTTTCTTTTACACGGCGTGAACTATGTTTTCTTCAATCTCGATCACAACTTCGTCGAGGCATTATTAAATTTTAAGGTATCCCACTTCTGATATTAGATTGATTGATATTTTATGCTTTTCAACTCTTGTTTTATTTGTTTTTTATACAAGAAATCTCTTCATACATTGTCTGACTTCAAAAACTCTTTCTGAACAAAAAAAAACCAACCAACCCTCCTCCTACTATGTTCATACATATCAACAACCTCATTTCTATGGTTTTCCTTACTATATATATATAATTACTGCTTCTATATTCTAATATTACTTTTTCCCTTTTATAGTTGCTTACACTATTTCCACAATGATGAGAAACTAAAATCACATGAACGTGATTGTGCGCAACTCAAAAAAACATCCGAATTGTGCTACCTGACAAGGACCGTTGGGTTTCCTTCAATAACATGAAGAACAGTGAGAGGTTACCATTTGTCATATACGCTGACATTGAGTGCTTGCTTGAAAAAGTTGATCAAACGGATGACGATATTGGTATTTATCAAAAACACATACCTTTTAGTATAGGTTATTATTTTAAAAGCGTTCGTGATTCAAAGCTTTCTAATTATAAATCATATCGAGGACATGATTGTATTGAATGGTTTGGACATGAGCTTGATAAAATGGCTAGTATAGCGAGTGAAAAACTGAAAACAGTAATACCTATGCATAAATTAAGTATTAGTGAAGATTCAAGGCATTATACTGAACCCAACTGTCATATATGTAAAAAGCCGTTTCTTCCAGATCAAATACGTGTGCGCGATTATGATCATTTAACTGGTAAATATAGGGGACCTGCTCATAATAATTGTAATTTAAACTTTAAAGATTCACATGTAATACCAGTAATTTTTCATAATCTATCAGGTTATGATGCACATGTTATTTTCGGTACAATCACTAACTTGTATGAAGGTTTAGTACACTTGTTACCTGTACATAAGGAGAAGTACATTTCATTCACTAAATTCACCCGTAAATATAATATACAACTAAGGTTTATCGATTTTTTCAAATTTATGGCATCTAGTTTAGACAAATTGAGTTCATATTTAACGAGATCACAATTAAAAAATTTAGAGTCAGAATTCTATAATTTGAACATAGAACAATTTAACTTTCTGACAAGGAAAGGTATTTTTCCTTACGATTACATAGATAGTCTGAACCGTCTGGAAGAAACTGCTTTACCTCCACGCGAGATCTTCTATAATATATTATCCGATAGTAATATTAGTGAGGGTACGTATAATCACGCTAAGGAGGTATGGACCAAATTTCAAATGCGAACACTTGGGGAGTATAGCGATCTCTATTTGAAAACTGATGTACTATTGTTGACTGACGTTTTCGAAAATTTTCGTGATAGTTGCATGCAAACTTATAATTTGGATCCTGCTCATTATTATACACTCCCAGGCTTCACTTGGGATACAATGCTCAAACATACAGGAATAAGATTAGAACTTTTCACTGACGTAGAAATGCTGCTTTTCGTAGAACGGGGCATACGTGGTGGTTTAAACCAATGCTCGCACCGCTATGAAAAGGCTAACAATTGGTACATGCAAAACTACAATCCCGAGGAACCTTCTAAGTATTTAATGTACTACGATGTAAATAATTTGTATGGGTGGGCAATGTCTCAACCGCTACCTACTCACGGATTTCGCTGGATTGAAAATGTTAATAATTTGGATATCTCTAATATACCGATAGATTCACCCGAGGGGTATATTTTAGAGCTTGACTTAGAGTAAACAAGCATGCTTCACGATAAACATTCCGACTTTCCATTTTGTCCCGTACGTGATGCCCCACCGGGTACACGTCAGAAGAAGCTACTTGCAACTTTATAAAATAAGGAACGCTATGTTATACACTATCGTGCTTTACAGCAATATATGCGTAATGGTATTGTCTTAAAATACATTCATCGCGTTTTAGGATTTCAGCAGTCCACCTGGTTACGTAAATATATCGATCTGAACACTAGTTTACGTGCAGCATCTAAAAATTAGTTTGAGAAATATTTTTCAAATTAATGAACAATGCGGTGTTCGGTAAGACTATGGAGAATCTTAGAAATAGAGTTGATGTGAGACTCGTGAGTAGGTGGGAGGGAAGATATGGTGCTGAAGCAATGATTGCTAAGCCTAATTTTCACAGTCGCACTATGTTCAGTGAGAATTTGGTCGCAATTGAATTATCAAAATTAGCAGCTAAATTCGATAAGCCTATATAAGTAGGTATGAGCATTCTTGATATTTCCAAAACATGTTTGTATGATTTTCATTATGATTATATGCTTTCTACGTTCGGTAGCAAATGTAAAGCGTTATATACCGATACGGATAGTCTAATATACAGCATTGAGTTTGATGATTTTACACTAATATGAGGGAGAATCTTGCTTGATTCGATACAAGCAATTATTGTCCCAACAATCAGAACAATTTATTTCTAGTGAATAAAAAAGTCCCTGGGCTGATGAAAGATGAGAATAATGGGCAGATAATGACAGAGTTTATTGGACTGAGATCAAAAATGTACATATTTAAAATACAAAATAAAATTATCAAAAAAGCTAAAGGTATTAAGACTTACGTTGTTGCTAGAAACATAACCTTCGAGGACTATAAGGAATGTTTAACAAATTTTACTGTACAAGTCCGCAATCAAAATTTAATTCGCTCAAAATTGCATAATGTTTATTCGATTGCACAACGGAAAGTAGCTCTCAACCCATATGATGATAAGCGTTATATCGTGCACGGAACTGTATCGACTCTACCATGGGGTCATTATAGAATAAATTAATTATATTTAAATTGAATAATTTTATTAATAAATAATGTTTTTACAAAATATTATCATTATTTATCCATGAATTATGTGTATTATCGAATTTTAACCACTTCACAAAGACCTTATCACCCTTCTTACGTAATACCTTCTCCACTAGATATATATTAGGGTTAGCAGTTTTTAAAAGTTCATATTCGTAGAATCCTCCGTATATATCAGTACCACTAGAATCTCTAAGTAAATATGTAACAGGATTTGTTTTCTGCGCTTTTATAATTTCAAATATTTCAGTTGTCCAATTTGGTGTGTATCCCTTTGCGAATACATTCTTGTATTTACTGAATCGTACAAAATCACCTACTTTGAACTTGGCACGGCCAACAATCTTTATATTATTGTATACTGTAGTCAGGAGCATTTAGCATGATCTGGCGTCACATCAACTGGTCGCATTCCTATAGTACGATGTTTTCTTGCGTTGTAGTCTTCAACTAGTCGCTGCAGTATACCTAGCCACTTATAATTTCCATTCAACGTAAATCGTTTCCACATTTCAGTCTTCAGCATGCGATTCCAGCGCTCAACTATCGTAGCTTTCAATACGCTGTATGTTCAGTAATGATTTATTCTCCGATTTTTTATAAGCGATTTGAAATCACTATTATAAAACTCCTTGTTATCATCTGTCTGCAACTTTTTGGGGCATCTGCCACTTTTCAGAATCTTCGTAAATGCGGTTGTCACTTCCTTGCTAGTTTTGGTTTTTACTGCTACTGCCCATCCAAATTTCGACAATGCATCAATAACTGTGAGAATATAGTGGTAACCTCCGTCAGCATAATTCTTCATATCAACCAGATGTGCTTGCCAGAGGTCATCGAAGCAGCGTTGCCAATTCCGCCATTTTGTTTATACTACGCTGTACAGTGATGTCAGTGATGCCAGAATCAAGCTTTTAACAACGAAAATAAAGTTAGCCGCTAGCCAGCAGCAGGATAGAAAATTTGAAGTGAAGGGGTACATATCTCTTCCCTTCAAATTTTCTATCCTGCTGCTGGCTAGCGGCTAACTTTATTTTCGTTGTTAAAAGCTTGATTCTGGCATCACTGACATCACTGTACAGCGTAGTATAAACAAAATGGCGGAGTTGGCAACGCTGCATCGAAGCCTCGTATTATAACTCCTCTACGTTGAAAATTCCGTCTTGCAGGTACATGCACTTCTTCGACCAATTTTTTCTTTTCTTCACTATCCATAACTCTTCAGGTATGTGTTGGGTTTACAAGGGTACATCGAACACTGATGGTAGTAAAAGTTTCTTTTCCTAATAAAACTCTTTGACGAATTATTTCAAGAAGAATTCTCATTAGCATGATTCTCCCCATGAAAAATAGCACTATTTTTTTTTTTTTTTTAATTTCGCATTATCTTTATTATATGCTTCTTCGATTCAGCATCCTCTTTAGCCTGATTCTCCATGAAAATTGATGCATATTTCTTTAAATCTGCATTATCTTCAGCATGTTTCTGCATGAAATTTCTCAATTTCACTTGAAAATCATTCAGCCTTAACTCGGTTTCATCCAGTCTTAACGCAATACTTCGTAAAATATCACTGTTTTCTTGCATTTCATTTTTAAGGTTCTCACGTACAGCATTCATATTATCCAGCAGAACACGCATATTCACAGCACATTTCTCATCAGTAGCATCAAATCCTAAATTTGAAACAATATTTCCCTTAGCATTAAATGCATTCATACGTTCTTAAATTTTAATGTTTCATCTTCAGTTTTGCGGAAATATTTTCTCACATTACTGGTAGTGGAAATACCTCCAAATTTATTTATCGACATTGTGAAGTAACACAATCAACTGGGAAAATATGGAAAGTGTAATCTCTTTTATAGGATAATACGTTCTTCATGAAGCTGCTCAATTATTGATTATATTTCATTATGATGATTCGTATGTCCTGCAGCAGATGATGCTATCAAAAGTCTCAAACGTTCAACTAATTCATTCGGATCATTCCAATGTACATAGTTCACTGGTTTATCATTAACACACATATAACCGCTGCCTTTTACAATATTCTTTGGAGGAAATAATGGACTAATTATTTTCTTCCATTTATGACCCTTATTCCCACGAAGCTTTCCCTCGCTACTGTAATCTGCTTTGTGTACATTAGTTTGAGAAAGAATATTCTTATATGTTTTTAAATCATCTTCAGTATAATCATGTGGCTCTTTCATGAAGATCAATTCAAATAGACCAATAGTACCCTGATAATACTCCTCATCAATAATAATAAAATCTCCACGATCTGCTTTAAAAGCACATTTTCCGATTCTCATTTTGTTAAGACTACCATTTTGTTCAACTCCAAAATTATAATCAATTATTTCCTTATTTTTACTCATAAACATCTCTATATATTTACGTCCAATTGCTCCATATTCTGACAAAGAACTATTTAAATCTAAGGATCTTTGCAATGGCGATGATGGAGTTTCTGCTTGCATTGGTGATGGTATTGCTAAATCATTAACGTCCTTTTCCACTTTCACTCCCTCCTCCCCCTCATTCCCATCCTCTTCCAGAAAAAGGTATAATGTTTCATTAGGTCTTGAATTTCCTTGCTCATCATCAACAGATAAAGTGGTTGGAATTTTAATTCTAGAGTTGTATGCGAAATCTTTACGTTGTGGAGTCAATGAGAGATAAGTCCTTTTACGTTTCGATGGAATAATAAAAGAATTATCGCTTACAGTAGTCTTCTGTAGCGGTTCCTGTTTATACTCATATTTCGGGGACACGAAGGTCATCTCATTATGTTCAGTGAGCTTCTTCAATGGCTCAACAATTGGTTTAAAAGTTTCATTTAAATTGGTTTCCATCATTTCTCTTCCTGATTTGAGTGCACGATATTTTTCACGAATTACTTTACTTTTCGCGGCAATCTTCTTAAGCAGCATCTTTTCTTCCATTTTCCTGCTTTCCATGTTTTCCACGTTCAAGCTGTATTCAATCAACGTTCAATCCACGTTCAATCCACGTTCAATCCATGTTCAATCCACGTTCAATCCACGTTCAATCTAGGTTCAATCCACGTTCAATCTTATTTCCACGTTTATTTGATGTGTGTGTTTTGATGGACACTTAGCTCTAAACTGAACAATCTTAAGCAAAGTGTATACTATTTAATCTTAGCATACTCATCGAAACCTTTCCGATATCTACCATTTTGAATTGTACTATCCTTGTCGATGACTAGAAATCCATAATCATGGTGCCAGCACTTTGAACACAATTCATTGAATTTTTCAAATGACATATCCGTGTTTACATGATCGTTATAAATATGTTTTAAATTAGTACCATCTTGCTTAAAGATTATGAGAAGATTTGCATTATCACGAATCATGTGTTTAGGAATTTTAGCATAAGTCTGGCAGAGGTAGAAGCAGTCAATATTTGAATATCTACCCATGGAGAAGTAGTCTCTGATATTATCCTGCTTATCGTTAGCAACATCATCAAATTTGAAAATAGAATTGGGTAACGCCTCAGTTACCTTTACAACGTCGCTATTGTTTGAAAATTTAAAATATCCAATACCTTTTAGTTCTTTTAATAACCGTTCAAGGTACTGATACTTGGGTTGATGAAGCGACTTTGAGTATACATAAACATTTTCGAGTCTCACATCGTTAGGACTTTCCACGAGACTAAGCAGTACGTTTGTTTTACCGCAATTCAAGGGTCCGCCAATTATACTACGAATTGTAGATGGAAGCAGGGATCCATGACGTTTACTCCTTCCTCCACAACACCCACCGACAATAAAGCGATCGGCGTTGGAGACACGAATGTGCAGTGGTTGCTTTACGAAATCCATAACTGTAAAACTCTATGATCATGCAAGCTATTTATAGGCTTGAAGCAGATTATCTCATCAGTTCTCATTATGTCGTTGTAAATGTTAGATGTACTATGTTTGGAGGATTTAACTATTGAGTAGCTTGAATACATTCCAAAAATTTTACTATTAAAGCGCTTTCCAAACATAATTCGACTGGTTTGGTGTAAATTGCCTGAGCACATTCGTGCAGATCCTGAAGTGCAACAATATCGTGCCTGTACGGAACATTATAATTTACCTAATCAAGATCTTTTTGATGGATTACCACCTTCAATAAAAAATTGCTGGATGTATCAACGAACCCGTTAGGAAAGTATGATATGATGAGTTATGGTTGTGAATCTTTTTTCAATAAGCTGCTAAATAAACTACCCTTCGAGCTGCATGTACCTGGCTACAATTATTGCTGTCCAGTTACTCGCCTTCATGAACGGTTAGCACGTGGTGATCGAGGAATAAACCCTCTGGATGATGCTTGCCGTGAGCATAATATCGCATATTCAGTATATAAGGACCTGCCCTCGCGTCATCATGCTGATAAAGTGCTTGCAAGGCGTGCACGACAATGTATCATAGCTACTGACTCATCCATAGGTGAACGAGCGACAGTGACTGCTTTCTGGGCATCAATGAATTCAAAACGGAAACTCGGCTTAGGACTACGAGTGTCTAGAAAAAGTACGAAGAAAAGAAAAATTCGTGTACCGAAAAAACGAGGTGGTTTATTCAGGAAAAAGTTACTTACTAAAACAAAACGGGGGGGTTTATTACCACTGCTTCCGCTGCTGAGTGCGGTGGGCGCATTAGCTGGCGGTGCGGTAGGTATAGCAAAGGCTGTAAACGACACCAAAGCAGCCAAAAAACAATTGGAAGAAATGCATCGACACAGTTGCTTAATGGAAGCGAGACGGGGACAAGGTTTCTACCTCGCACCATAGAGCCGAATAGGAGAGGGAGTGAAAAGGAAAAGAAAATAAATGGACTTCCTAAATCTGGACCTACTTCTAATATACAATTATCAAACGTCTGCCGTGAAATACCGCATTTTCGGTGAGTCTTTATGCGTACATCTCTACCTCAAAATGTGCAACGCAATGAGTGCGCAATTGTGAATCTTGATGACGAACAAGGTCCTGGAACACATTGGGTCGCTTACGTTAAACGTAATAAGCACGTTAAGTATTTCGATTCCTTCGGAAATTTAAAACCTCCAATTGAACTTGTGGAATATTATGGACCTTCTGCTATAATCTACTACAACCACGACCAATATCAATCGTATGATTCAAGCATATGCGGTCAGTTGTGTGTCAAGTTTCTACGTGAACAATGTCTTTAACAGTTACACTCTCTGGCCATGACTCGGTATTGGAGTCAGATTTCCCCCCCTCCCCCCCCCCCCGATCTATTTTCGAGATGGACAATATGAACTCGGTCTCGTAGACTTTCAGAGCTTCAATTCTATCGCTACTGTTGATGAAACAAACAATATATTTTACGTTGATGATCAGGAGCTAACTATACCTAGAGGTTATTATGAGCTCAGTGCTATAAATGACGTTTTACGTGCTCAGATGTTCAAAGGTGATGAAGAAGAAGTAATTGTTCTACGTGCTAATAATAATACATTAAAAAGTGAAATAAAGTGTAAATATCAGATTGATTTTACACAACCTAACAATATAGGCTCTTTGTTGGGTTTTTCATCAGATCGTGTTATTCCACCGAACACACTAGCTGAATCAGACGAGCCCGTAAATATTATAAGAGTAAATATTCTACGAATTGAATGCAACATTACAGCTGGTGCTTCCACAAACGGTAGACCTCGACATGTTATACATTAATTTTTTCCGAGTGTTCCGCCAGGTTATAAAATCGCAGAAAAACCGAAGAACGTCATTTACTTGCCAGCCATTGCGAAAGTAATTGGCCGTCTCACCTTGCATATTCTCGATCAGGAAGATTGTATAGTAAATTTCGGAGGTGAAGAAATCACAATTCGTTTACATATTAGAAAATGCTGATTTACTAGAATACTTATAAATCACCGATACTCGATGAGCCTATCAGTCCAACTGCTGCAGCAGTTCAGAATACATTGAGTGAAGGTAACGGTGGAGGACAAAATACATTGAGCGAAGGTAACGTTGGAGCATCATTAACAAGAAGAAATATCGCCTTTCTACAATCACTGGGTTTCAACGTTACAAATAAAAATGGATCCATTAGATGTAACCGCTCAACCGGTGTTCGACAATCGCATCACTAAAATGGAAATGCATGCATACAATCCTTATGCAAATGCCTCATTGGGAAATAGTGATGAAATTCGAATTCCTATACAACAGCAAGATTTAATTCTTCTACCCTGTGAAAGTTATCTCTAAATTGAGGGAAAGATAATCGTTGGAACCCGTGCTCCGGATGCAACAGCCCAAGATGTCGTAGGACTTGACTGTAATTCCATGGCATTCTTGTTTGATGAAATTCGTTATAAATTGAATGGTATTAAGATTGATCGCTGTAAGAATGTGGGTATTACTAGCTCCATGAAGAATCTCATCTCCATAACTGCTGAGGAAAGTGCAAGTCTACGTCATTCAGGATGGTTTCTAACAGATCACAGTCCTACGAATGATTTCAACTTTTGTGTACCATTGCAAATGCTGTTGGGTTTTTGTGAAGACTACAGAAGAGTTATAATAAATGCACGTCATGAACTCGGTCTTATTCAAGCACGTGATGATATAAATTCACTACATTCTTCGAGAAAAATCATCAACTCCAAAATTGATTTGCAAAAAGTGCAGTGGAGGATTCCTCATGTATCACTGAATGATTATACAAAACTTAAATTTCTGCGTTTGATTGAGCAAAACAAGTCTAACCATGGCTTTTCGTTCCTGGGAACTCTACGAATATCCACTTCTACCTGAAACACAGAGGCATACATGGGCCGTAAAATCTGCAACACAATTGGAGAAACCTCGATATGTTATACTAGCATTTAGACAAAATAAGAAGAGTACGCAGCATATGGAGGTGCTTAGATTCAATGACAGTTCTGTTCGTGATGTTAAAGTCTATCTGAATTCAGAATTTTATCCATATGACTGAATTGATAGTGATAGCGAAAAAAAACCGTTATTCTGTACTATATGATATGTATGTTAAATTTATCCATTCATACTATGCAGGAGAAAAATAGTCGAAACCAATGCTTAATTACAAAAACTTTGTGGAATACGGTCCTCTCTTCGTCATCGATTGTTCGCATCAAAATGAATCTATAAAATCGGGCACTGTTGACGTTAAAATCGAGATTGATTGTACTAGAAATATTCCAAGTAATACTACTGCCTTTGTTTAATTATACATGATAAAATTGTTGAATATAACCCGCTTACTAGTATTGTTAGACATGTAAGTTAATAGACTAGATTTATATGTGTCTTACTAATGTAGTGAGGGATAAAGAAAAAATGAATAAATAAGATATAATAAAACATTTATTGATGTCATTCCTTAAAAAGATTCCTTACAAACATTTCCAAAATTTATCTTATGATTATCATTGGTTAACTTTCAATTCTAAATTATTGTATCGTCCTCCAACATATAAGATTTTTAATGTGTTCGCTGATGCAGCATTTTGAAGTTCTTTGATTAGTTCAGGCGACTCCAGTAATTTCATCATCCTTGAGGGTAGGAAGAACCATTCGTCTGTAACCAGCTTCGCTATTAATTTCTCTCCATATTTGGTCTTAATTTTCACTAATTCAGTGATTTGATACTCCTTATTCTCCTCAAAAGTATTCAGCTTTAAGAAAGTCTTAGGTTCGTAAGTTACACTTGCAAGTGCATTGATCTTGGTTAAATCCATTTTTCTGTGAAAAAAAAACATAGAAATTGAGAAAAGAAAAAACATTGAAATAGAATAGCAAGAAAAGAGAATAATAAAAGAATAATTCTTACCACCCAAAAAAAGTTTCTGTGGTACAGCAAGGAAAATATTCGGAATATAGCTTTGCACTGGATCTTTCACCTCCTTGAAGCTTCTAATGAAAACTGACTGACTGAAATTTCCCGATTGCTAACAACATTGGTTTAAAAAAATGGTGGAAGGGATGAGATGCATTCTTATTGGAAGTTAATATTTGGGTGGTGGGTATTCTTGCCCGTCTACGAAATTTGCGTCAAACAAGTCATAACACGTTACAAGCGGTTTCTCCTGAATTCTTTTAATTGCATAAACGTGTTGCAGACTTTTCTTAAGTAAAACGGTAAAATTTACGAGCACATTCCTCTCGATAGCTAGGCATATAAAAAAATTTTGAGAATATGAAAAAATCGAGGATTTAAAAGGTCATAAATCAAGTAACAAGTCACGACACGATCTCAGGCGTCAGGTACTCGAGCATATCCGTTCTAGAAGATATCAGCACACGCAGCAATCAGTTTTCCAATCGCTAGAATGGTGCCAATACAGCTTCTTAATGTCTAGGTAAAAGTTATGTTTTGCTTTACCCTTCAAAAAAACTGAAGTGCTCTGACAACTCTTTCCCTTTCTAAAGCCTAGCCTGCTTGTTGGATGGATTGTATGATATGCTTACCTGAAAAATCTAAAAAAAATGGCTAAAAGATAAGTCCGGGAGAAATGGCATGACATAGGTTGGGATAATCTTAAGGGTAGGCTATAAAAATTCTTAGAACAGTTTTTTTATTCAATATCTAAAGTTTTATAAGAGCTAGGACTCAATAAGTTGTCCTATCAAAATATTAATATTCCTGAAATTGATATTAAATTATTATTCTCCCCAAATCGATGGAGAGCCTCCATGCAAAGGGTGAACCTGACCTGGGGTGTAGTAAGAGCTAGGACTAAATAAGTTGTCCTAGCTAAAATGTTAATATTCCTGAAATTGATGTTAAATTGTTATTCTCCCCAATAGGAGAGACTATTAAAATTGTATCCTTTAATTTAAAGGATATTTTGTGATCCGTTGCATAGGTTTAATTAAAAACCATGCCAAGTTACAATTCCATACTCGATGGAAAGTTAATTCCTTGCACGATATCAGTAACTTATCACAATAGCTATCTACAATTTAATTAACGAGAAAAGGGGAGATTGCGGTAGCCACCTAGCGGCAATTACTGGTACTATCAATTAAATTGAACTAGTTCACCCGTCTGTGTAATTACGTAATATTAAAATACCATTTGCGCGAAAGAAGATTAAGGAAGGCAGTCACCTAGCGGTGACTACTGGAACTAGCAATTAACTCAAGCTAGTTTATCTGTGTAGCAGAGTCGGAAATAGTTAGGCTACGTAAGGTAACTAACCATCGACTTCGAAGGGTGAAAAAACCTTCCCTCAACTAGGGTCCCCGTAGGATAACTAACCAACGGTACCATAGGGTGAAAAATACCCCCTCCCTATCCAAACTCGGTCCCACTATAAGACCTTCCAACTGTGACATAGGGTGAAAAATACCCCTCCCTAACCAAACTCGCTCCCGCTATAAGACCTTCCAATTGTGACATAGGGTGAAAAATACCCCCTCCCTCCCTAACCAAACTCGATCCCACTATAAGACTCTTTCCTTCCTCATCCCCACCACTACCATACTAAGAGAGTCTTATCTCCACCCATCCCCTTCCACACCACAAAACAGCTACCCCCACTCCCTGTCATCGGAACCGCATTGCTATACTACTTTGGGGCGTATCAATTTTCAAACCGATTTTTTTCCGCGAATAACCAATTGCTTTAATTTATGTAAACCTTTTTTTAAAATGGTTTTGAAAAAGCTTTCATTTGCGCATAAGAACATCAAAATCGGTTCACGCAATCCAGAGATCTCATACTCTGTTAGCTATATATATATATATATCGAAAATAAAATTTTCCTTCATATTCTTCTTCTTCTCCAGCCAGAGTGAATGTCTCGGGCTGAAGTTAGTCGCGAAGAAAAATGACGTCATTTTTATTTAATGCAGTGAGGTAATTCATCGTGTTGCTATATTGCATCTGTTAATTTCTACGATCACAAATAATTCAATTAACAGTGACTGAAGGATTCGCGAATTAGATAAGTTGTGACCATGTACTATTTTAAGATAGTACATGTTCACTAAAAAGATATATATATATATCTATCTATAGAACATTGAGACATATTATGGTCATATTATCAAGGCCATAATATCATGTCCTATACGCTTGGCCTACCTATCATCGGAAATACCGTATAACGTTCGGTGATTGATAGGTCATAAAGTAAAGTAACGATCGTGGCCCATAAGTCGTATGTTAAATGGGTCTAACGAACTACGGCCTTCCGCGGCTCCCGAATATTCAAGTTGAATTTTCGGAAGAAGTCAGACCTTGGATCTGATTGGTAGTACCAATAGCTTAATCGGCTCCGCCAATTAGATTTAGAGTTACGAATAGTTGGGGATAAGGGACCGACAGCTCGTTGCTGGTGTCTCCCGATTTTTGCGACACCCGTATCTTAGTTCTGAAAAGGATCAGACGCATTTTCGGCAACTCGTTATTTAGTTCTGAAAAGGATCAGACGCATTTTCGGCAGCTCGTTATTTAGTTCTGAAAAGGATCAGACGTATTTTCGGCAACTCGTTATTTAGTCCTGAAGAAGATCGGACGTGATTTTCGGCAACTCGTATTCCGGAAAAGACGTAGTGAATAACTGTGGAAGCTGCTCTGCTCTGCTCCTCGCTGCTCTGCTCTGCTCTGCTTCGACCTGCTCTGCTCATCTCGGCTCTACGCTGCCTGACGCTGCTCAGCTCCGCTCTGCTCTGCCCTGCTCGACGCTGCTCTGCCCTGCTCTGCTCTGCTCTGCTCCGATCTGCTCTGCTCTGCTCTGCTCGACGCTGCTCTGCGCTGTCCTGCTCTGCTCTGCCCTGCTCTGCTCTGCTCTGCTCCGATCTGCTCTGCTCAGCTCTGCTCGAAGCCGCTCCGCTCTGCTCTGCTCTGCTTTATCCTGCTCAGCCGTCGTTCTCCAGCTCCAACGGAAAAGGTTAGCGGGAGTCCCAGCTCCTAGAAATCCTTATATCACGAGTAAACTTCGGAAACGCGCTTAATAGCCGTGAAATCGTCAAAAACCACGAATTACGAGTTAAACATACTCCCAAAGTGCGTGGATTGGGAATTAGGGATACAAATGAGAAATTGGAACAATGGTCGAATATCGAGAAACTTTGAGATTCGCTAGTAATTCAAGGACACAGTCGTCTTTGGGTTTTCGGATATGAAATGTACATAGTTTTTATCTATAACTTACGTTAAGTCCTTTTATCGTTTACCGTGTATATAATGTCGTATTAAAGTATTGTATTTTCCGAGAAATTGGTTATGCGCTTACAGTATAGTTGATGGGTCGAATTCGGGTATAAAGAGTGACCGGGATATTCGTTCAGTTTCGAATTTCAGTTACGTTTCGTACAGTTCGTCGCGTTTAACCAGGGGTGCATCCCGAGGTCGAATTCTCCCCGAAAGGAGCTACCTCGTTCGATCACCTCGTGGTAATACAGTTCGTTTTCTCGTCAGAAGGAACCCCGGAGGTGAATTCTCCCAGAAAGAGCTACTCCGTTCGGTTCTCTTCGCGAGAGTATAGTTTCGTTTAGTTAAAAGGTCGCAGGAGAAACACCTGCCTTGGGTAGGCCTTTATTTGATTAGTTAGTTGTTTAGTGAAGAAATTCGTTGGATTGATCCCGAGCACTCCGGAAAACCGTTTTCTACGCCATTTCGAGTTATAGTTTTGTAGAATACGAATAACGATCTATGCGCTATGAAGTCTGACAAATACAGCAATGTCTTTTTGGAAATATAGACACTTTATTATCCAATATAGTATGTAGTGATTTGACCCGAACTGCCAAATCCTTTTGCATTTTACGTTTCAGGAACTCACCCACTCTCCGCTTCCGCAATCCTACTCTTATATTCACTGAGCTAGTTGGCATTTTAGTTTGACGAATACAGTATTTTGCAGTCACTACAGTACAGTGGTTCTTTCGGAAACCTGGCGCCCAACTTACGTTACAGATTTTGATTTAGTTACAGCTTACGAATATCTGAGGGTATGCCAAAATTTTTGTAGTGTAGCAAAGTATAACATTATATTTTACAATACAGGATGTAGTATACTTTGAGGTACTTTGTGGGAGGGGGGGGGGGGGTATTTCTTTTTCAGATCAAATTAAGACAGAACATTTTCATATTCATTGATGAGGATAGAGCTGACTGGATTAACCCATTAACGTCCAAAATGTCAAAATTTCTTGCACGTTTTCAAAGTGATTTTTTCCTATGTAATTGGCGTTGAAAAAATTCTTGAATCACATATTCTGATGTAAAATTGCATGCTCTTTCAGAATCCGTTGCCAGAATCATGATAAAACTCACAGGAAAAGAGATATGCTCGATTGAAACATAAAAAACACCTAAATTTTCGAAAAAAAAAATTTTTAGGATTTTTTTTCGAAGTGTTACGGTGAAGATATCACCTTGCGACCGTGATCAAAGGTGATCATGGGAGTTGAAGTTTAACAGGGAATTTTTTTGTTGACCTTGAACCATCGCTTCTTTACAAAATGGCGGAAAAAACGAATTTTTTTTTTTTAATCTTCATCAACTTTTTTCTCGAAATCTATGGTCTTTAGAAAAAAATTCACAAAAACAAAAATACCTTAGAATCGCTCGAGGAACATTCTCAAATTTTTTCAGAATTTGTTGAGACAATTTTTGATTTTCCGGGAAACTTGTGAAATGGAATTTTCAAAAATGCCTCCAAAAATTCTGAAAAAATGTTAGGATGTTTCTCGAGTGCTTCTAAGACATTTTTGTTCTTATGAATTTTTTTCTAAAGTCCATAGATTTCGAGAAAAAAATTGATAAAGTTGAAAAAATAAAAATTCGTTTCGGCCGATGTTTTGAAAACCTATTGGTAAAAAACGATTTCTGTGCAAATTTTAGGAAGATTTTTTTACTCTTAGTGTTACCCAGAGACTACGGCGTGGACGTGGTAAAATTCTGTCTCCTTTGGGGTGCTTTTTTCCCGTGAGTCCCCTTGCCTCTCACGTCTCGGGGTGCTTGTTTTCCGTGAGTCCCCTTGCCTCTCGCTTATTCATACCTTTAGGTGTGCTTTTTTAGCCAACATTTATTGCAAATATTTAAATTACATGTTTTGCAGAAAATTCTTGTTCTTATTGGACAGTTTCCATTCGAACAAATCCTCAATTTGTCACTATTAGATCGTCCATGTGCTTTACTTTTGCGACTACTTTTTTGTAAGTAGTATTTGGCAATCGAAATAGTGAACTCTTTTATTCCAACTTTTTTCTTTCCATCGTTAGCAGCATTGAAAATTACAAGAGAATTAGTAATAGACGCCTGTATAAGTCTCATAAAAACTACCCATGTCCATTTTTTTGATCGTATACTTGGAAGTATGTCATTGCAATGTCCGTCATGCAGGTCAACACCTCCCATGAATTTGTTATATAGGTGAAAAGCTTGCGGAAAAGGTATTTCAATTTTAGATTTAGCCTCTGCGCTGTATCTTTTTGAAATAGATAGAGGATTGACACCTGCTGCAGTTGAAGCTATTGAGACGGGCTTCGAATCCATGATAGTAATGAAATTTATGCCACTGTTTACGTCGTGCTTCACCACATATGTCCCTCTTGGAGCTTTCTTATCAAGCACATTTTTTTCTTTGACTCGATTATCTCTGATAGTACCAGTGCATTTCAAACGCAATTTCTTCAAATGTGATACCAAATCCATGTTCGTGAAGAAGTTGTCAAAGTACAGATGAAATTGAGAAATTTTGTTATAACTTATTATTTGAAAAAATGGTTGTAATAAATATAATACTACTCGTGAACCTAAAGCATATTTAGATAACTTATCTCCAATTTGAGAATTCTTGCCGCAATAAAGATCCAAATTCAGTAGATAGCCGTCCGAAGTACACAAGCCCCAAAATTTCAAACCAAATCTTATCGGTTTTCCTCGAATAAATTGTTTCAAAACAGTTTTTGCATAGGATTTGGCCATCATCTCATCAACGGATAGAGCAGTTCTCCATATTCCGAATTTCATGATGTTATTTTGAAAAAGTTTCAGTAGAGAACGAACGCGCCATCCTCGATCATTTGAATCTTTGTCTTTGTTTTTTGAAAACTTCAATTTAGATTTTGTGATTTCAAATTGTTGGCGAGACATTGCAGAAGAAACTACTTCATTAGATAAATACGGATCAGATGACCAGTAATCTCTCTGTGATTTTCTGGGATTGAATGTAGAAAAAATAACTATTCCAATAAAAGTATCAAGATCTTTCAATTTCAGATCATAACCATTGTCTTTACACGAATCAATAATATATTTTTTCATTTCAATAGAAAAAAAGGTTTCAAACAATTGAAAAGGTTCGCTCCTACGTATTTTCTTTTTTTGCGATTCGGACAATAATACTTTATCTTCACAAGAATCAGGGTGTAACTTTTCACCCTCAATCCAAGTGAATTCATGACCTTTTTCAAGTTTATCTTGTTTTTCAGAATAATTTGCACGAGCTTTATTGTAAGTGATATTGGGTATTTCATGTTCGCAATCTGAATCAAAATCGGAACCAGAATCATCGGAACCTGAATAGTCAGGATCCGGAATCAATACGTTGCGTTCTGAATCACTATCTGAAGAATCTGATTCATACTCAGAAGATCTTACACGTTTCCGCGACATAATGTATGAAATTAATGATTTCGTTTATTTATCACTCATCCGTATGTACAAAAATACGAAAGAAGAGAACAAAAAAAGACGAATATTGATGAATACATGAGACCAAAAATTACGCTTATCTGCCGAAATGAAATGGAAATAAAGGATGAAATTTTTGTCGGAATCTATAAGTCTTTGAAAAAAGAATGAAAATAAGTTAGAATCATTCGAGCAATATTGTAAAATTTTTTCCGAGTTTTCGTAGACAGAACGTTTTTTTACCAATAGGTTTTCAAAACATCGGCCGAAACGAATTTTTATTTTTTCAACTTTATCAATTTTTTTCTCGAAATCTATGGACTTTAGAAAAAAATTCATAAGAACAAAAATGTCTTAGAAGCACTCGAGAAACATCCTAACATTTTTTCAGAATTTTTGGAGGCATTTTTGAAAATTCCATTTCACAAGTTTCCCGGAAAATCAAAAATTGTCTCAACAAATTCTGAAAAAATTTGAGAATGTTCCTCGAGCGATTCTAAGGTATTTTTGTTTTTGTGAATTTTTTTCTAAAGACCATAGATTTCGAGAAAAAAGTTGATGAAGATTAAAAAAAAAAAATTCGTTTTTTCCGCCATTTTGTAAAGAAGCGATGGTTCAAGGTCAACAAAAAAATTCCCTGTTAAACTTCAACTCCCATGATCACCTTTGATCACGGTCGCAAGGTGATATCTTCACCGTAACACTTCGAAAAAAAATCCTAAAAATTTTTTTTTTTCGAAAATTTAGGTGTTTTTTATGTTTCAATCGAGCATATCTCTTTTCCTGTGAGTTTTATCATGATTCTGGCAACGGATTCTGAAAGAGCATGCAATTTTACATCAGAATATGTGATTCAAGAATTTTTTCAACGCCAATTACATAGGAAAAAATCACTTTGAAAACGTGCAAGAAATGTTGACATTTTGGACGTTAATGGGTTAAATAAGATTAATATTTACAACTCTGTGCCAATGAGAAGCATACTTTCAACATTAATGTGCATCGGTCAATATCAGGAGGATATTGATTGAAAGAAATTGTTAAGGTATTTAATAATAGGACAGCCAAACTTGCTGTATAAGAGAGTAGTGCCTCGACGGCCGTATATACACGTCATTATCTACTTTTTTCTGTACTTGCCGTCGAGACACTACCGTGTCTCTTGATCATATGCTCGACTTCCAGGTGTGGAAATATTTTATAAAATTTATGTTTAACTTTTTCTCTTTTTAAACTGATATGGATATCAATTGTTCGATAGGTTATATCATTTATGCAAACAAATATTTCAGACTAAATTATAATGATGCTTGTTTGGAAAATATGAAGCTTTCCGATGAACCTTGTGACGAAGCATCCGCGCGTCAAATTGTTTACTGGTATGCTCTGCCTTCTCCTTACTATCGTAAAAGGGTGGGGCAGGCGCCACCTGTGCGTCCCCGCGATAATTACGCGTAATAGGTTCGATCGCGGGTCGTAGGGGGTCGATCCGTGCATGCGCGACTGTAATTTTCTCGCATGCCACTGTCCTCCCGATTCACTCGTAATTTGGGGATTCTTGAACCCGGGCGTGCTCCTTGTTTTCTTTTCTTTTTTCGGTAAGGGCATTGCCCTGTAGTTATTTCCCTGGAGGTGATAGTGCGTAATTAGTGTATCCAATAGTAGAGCAGAAATTAGGAGCCTTGCAGGAGGTGTAGCTGCCAACCCGAGGGCGGAGGACACGCACGAGAGCATGCAGCATCCTAGACTCTTTCTCTGGCCTAAGTTCATTAGTTCCCAGGTAAACCTGATTTCTCTGTAGGAGGAGTCAGGACTTCTTTTTGATTGTCTTTTTTGTTCATTCTTTCTTGTTTCTCGAGCTTTTCCGGCAGTACTTAATTGCTTAACGTTCGATTAAATCGTTATTCCTCGACTCGCGAAGGACTATTTAATTCGGGCATTCATTCTTCGTTCGGTTACGTTTTTGGAATAGGGTTTAAGGGCAGTAGGCTAATAGACGGGTCGCAAATCGCGTAGGGAATCCCTGTGTTCCGGGAACAGGTCGTAGGACGAGGTGTAGTCCCTCGTCGGAGGAAAGGCGATCCAGAGCCTCCTCAAAGTTCTCCCGACGCGTGCTCGTACAAATCTCCTCGCCCTAGCCGTTCACCATTTATTTTCAGTCAAATTTAAGAAGCGTCTTGGTCCACGCTTCAGACGAGTTTTCAGCCGGCCAACCGCGGAGGTATATTCAAAGAATTTCCAGCTAACAGGCGCCCAGAACTACTATCATCAGATAAGATAGTCTATTAAATTTAGTTAACGAAAGATATAATTTATGTATAGCTTCATTTTTGTTCGCGGAAATACAATTGTGATTTTTATATATTAAAAATTGTAACGAGACTTTATTTAATATTTCCTGACCATCAAACCTCCGTGTGTCTTGTCGTCCGTTTCTGGTCCCTGCCCTCCCCTAGCAAACCAAGGCCGAATAGCGTTTGATTAAAATTCTATTTAGGAAATATCCTGGAGTGAAAACACTATTCGAGGCCGAGCCGTGAAACGAGACGTTACAACCTTCATCTACGTAAAGTACAAGTTGACTAGTGTTTGGATTTAAGCTAATTATACGATAATTGATGTTTACAAAAGATGCGAAGACAACCAAATATTACAGAAGTTACGTCACCAACCAATAAAGAAAATGGAGATGGGGCAACATCAAATACTGGTATGTAACTGAGATGTTTCATGTTCCTTCAAATATTTATTTTCTTTGAAGATTAAGATTGCTAAATGATGAATTTGATTTCAGGCTTACTCATAGTGTTATCATTTAGTATTTTACAGTCACTGTGCAAGTGTATTATAGCAAATAGTAATACTTGTGCTTTGACTTAAATACATTTGGTACAATGGAATTAAAAATCCAAGGAGGAAGATTCGCACAATACTGACTATTGGAGTTGAATAAAAAATTGGGCTTTTCACTCCTGCATTCTGGAACTTGACACAGGCAAAGATGAAAGCATTGAAAGATTGGCAAAGTAAGAATAAGCCAATATTCAGAAAAACGTCATCCATTGCTCAGCCATAATTTAAGGATGAGACTCATTGGATGAAATTCTGTAAAATTGAGTTAATAACTGTTGATTGTTTTCCTCCGTTACCTATGCTAGTATTCTAGGCCAAAGGCAGTATACTGGTCATTGGTATGGATGAAAAAATGCGTTTATTCTCAATTGAAACTCAGGCCAAAAATTAATGGTTTCCACTCCATTTTGCAGCACCAGAAATCCGACCAGTTTTAACAGTGTATAGAAATTAGCGAAACGTACATTTGAGGACTCTGGCGCAGGAAATGTTATAAGGACGACTCGCCAATGTATCTCCTATGTCACCTTTGTCAAGAATTAGCAGCATAAATATGTGAGTAATTGGTGCTAAAAAGAAACGTGGTTTGCAAAACGACAATGTCAGCTTTGAATATATGCTTGATTGTTGCTTATTCAAAGCTTTGCGAATTGCTTGTCCAGTCTTGCCCCAGTATCAACTCAAGTAGTTGATGAAACTGGTGAAGTCTAGCGAGGTCAGATGGTGGTAAAAAGTCAAATGTTGATAAACAGAAAATGTAAATTAATTAAAACATACATTTTATTTAATTATTTTTATATGTTGAAAGTATTTTTATTGATTATGAAAAATTTAATCAAACTTTTATTATAGTGAAACTGAAAACATTAAAAAAGTAGCCGGGGCATTAATTATGAAGTTCATTTATGCAGAATGCATTACAAATATCAAGAAATTCAATGTATTGACTGTGATATTTTACAATATTAATATATATTATTTTATTAGTTAAGCGCTGCTGTTTCAAAAAATGAGAAGTGTGGAAATTTTCTTTAAATTCTGTAGAAAAATTAAAAGAATTATTTAATTTTTTAAATATTATCCTCTTACAAAACGTTATGAAATCCCACAAAAAACAGACTTCGCCTGTAAAAAAAGGCGGCAAGGACATAAACCATATAGCATAAATAATATAGTAAAATTATCCAATTAAAAAAAGTAGTGAAATCCAAATGTTAGGCAAGTGTATTTTTTCACCTTAGCAAATGTTAAATTTAAAAAAAAAAGGAACAAAAAACTTACTTGCCGGGCCCGTAATGTCCATGCACAGTGAGAAATAGAATCGTCTGTGGTTCGGCTAACTTCACTCTGTATTTTAACATGAAATTTGCTGTACTACGCTATAACTGAATCACACACGATTCAATTTCCCACTGAGCATGGACATTACGGGCCCGGCAAGTAACTTTTTTGTTCCTTTCTTTTCAAAATTTAACTTTTGCTAAAGCGAAAAAATACACTTGCCTAATATTTAGATTTCACTACTTTTTTTAATTGGATAATTTTACTATATTATTTATGCTAGATGGTTTATGTACTTGCCGCCTTTTTTTACAGGCGAAGTCTGTTTTTTGTAGGATATAGAATGCTGCAAATACGTATGTACACGGATCGGCATATGTGGCGTCTTTCGTTGCTTTATGAACCATGCTAAAGAGCTCCTCACTACTAATGACTCAAGACGGAGAAGAGCGCGAGTATACATACACTTTTGATTAAAATAACTTTGAATTTTATTAACCAAAATTTTGTTAATCTTAAATGTGTAACGTAGTGGTCAGCTACCTTGCCGAACCAAAGTAGATCGCACGCGTCCGTGTGCAATACCGGTAGTATTGCACATTGCTGACGCCCGGACTTCTTTTCCGGAAATGCGTCAAACCTTGGGAGTCGGCCGTGGATGTGGAGACTTTTTGGTTGTCATGTGTTGAAAGATCATGGCGCTACTGACGACACATGACCTATTAAACCTCTTTCATATATGCGAGTTCCGCGACCATCAAGTCGAGTCTTATTCTGTGCAAGCTTAGCCGTTGCTGCATCATCCGCGTTCCAAGGTCGTAACTCTAGTGTTCGTTCCACGGGAGCAGAGTATTCCACTTTATTCTAATACACCTCTTGCCCAGTCGCTGTGTACTGGTAGTTAAGTCTAATATTATTCAATCCGAAACAAGTCGTGTAGTAATCATCGCGAGTGTGCATCTTTCAGTCGTGTCTAACACGTACCGTTCTGAAAGATAATAACAACTACTACGAACTGATCATAGAAAATTAGTGCGAGTAACCCACAATCATAAGAGAGTCTAGTCTCTCTAATAGTTGTGACGAATAGTTAATAAGTCTGCGAATGCTGTTGCAGTATAATTAGCGTTTACTGTAAGTACAATTGTAATTCTTGAAAATACATAGTTTTGTGTCAAATCTGCTGTTGTAACGTATGTTTATACATACTATCATTCACCCCGAATCTTGCCAATTCATTACATTCTTACCGCTCGGAGTGTAATATTTTAGTTCATTGTACTGTGAGTCGCAAAGCTCAATCGGCGTTTCTACTGACCCAGACTGTAGTTTCAAGTCAGCCGAAACTCGACCGATAGGCGGCCACGACTCCCCAGTACGTAACAAATGTAAGCCAACTCGCACTTTCCGTATTAAATTAGTTATGATGAGAGACCCTAAAATGCGCCTCCTGAATGCATCAATGGATATCGTATAAGCCGGTTATTGTACATACATGAACACATTCTAAGAATGAAAGAAGCGAAAAGTTAACTAGGAGTTATTCTGTAGCTGTCAAATTGCTCAGCTAATCTACTTTTCTAAAATAAAAAGAAAAATAATTTTAAAGAACAAATAAAGTGGGGCAATCTCTTTAGACGTTGAAAAATATAAGCTTTTTTAGGAATTTTTTTGTAGGTGATGAAATAATCACATGGTTTTAAAATGTTAACATCATATCATTAGTGGTTTGAAGTTTACAAAAATATTTTTTTTAAATGGCGGATCGACAGAGCAGATATTTGATGCGTCTTTCGTGTGACATCGAAAACTGCTGTAACTGTACCGATTTTTCTCTTGATTTAAAAAAAAAATAACAAAATAGGTTTTAATTTGTAACATGTTTATAGGAAGGATAAACCTCAAAAATTCTGGATGCTGTTTAACCAAATTTTACAGTTATCGACTATTCTTTCGACACGTTTTACCCCCAAAAAATAACTTATTTACGCGATATCTGTAAAACTTGAGGTTTATCCTTCTGATAAAACTACAGACACAGACCTGCCATGATTTCATCAAAATCGATCAATAACTTTTTGAGTTACAGCACGAGCAGTTTTTAGAAATGTAGTTTCGAGATAATCGCGTATAAAGTTTCAATATGATAAAACTGTTAATCTTGGTACCTTACCGATCAATCAGTGATTCCAAGCGCGTTTCTTTCGTATACTTGCTCTTAGTACACACTATACAGGAAGGGTCAAGCAAAAACTAATAGAACAAATTATACTGCTTTACCCTAAACGCGCGCGATTCGACTACCTGCTTCTGTAGTATACCATCTGCAGACCCGTACAGCGCTATCGACTATTTGCAATAACTTCATAAATATTTAATATTTCGATTTTTCCTTTTGTCAGATTATTCTCAATATATTATACTTTTGAAATATGAAAAAAATCGATTTTTTGAAAATTCTAAAAGGATTGCCCCTCTTAAGAAAAAGAAGGGAATGAAAATTTCATAAACAACAAACGAGAAAAAATAGATTAGATGAGTAGTAATAAATAATAAAACATTAAAATTTATCTTAAATTTTTAAGGAAATATACTCTTTGGTTATTTTATTTTTGTTACAGATTAGATGCTGTTTCTGATTAACTTTTTTTACAGATGAAAAATACTTATGTACGAGTGAATAAGAAAGCACTAATTTATGAAACATTTCTGTTTAGCTAGTCATTTCAATCTTGTTAGCATAAAATTATAATATTGAATGTATAGGAGATTCCTGTGTTTGTGTGTGTGTATACTGTAGTAGCCGCAAGTCTCGTCAACGTAGATCATCTACTTTAACCTGACTCAAGCAGTAGCACATAGGTGGAACGACGCGTAAGGATATTTAGTTAGTCTTGAGACGAGTGAGCACGGCGATAGATGTATGAGAGTAATAATATACATTTCTCAATATCATAGTGATATCATTTATTAATAATCCTTAACCTCTCACAATACATAAGAAGTTTTATCATAAATTAATAATTATTTATGGTATAGTTTTATTTCTTATTTTAAATAAAAGCTACTTTAACCCGCCCATAGACACGTGGAGTGCCACAGACAACCCATTTGTTTTTCGTTACTTGACGTAAAATATTTACGAATTCAGGTTTATTTTTTAAATATAATCTATGCGATGTTTCCATTGGTATAAAATAGCTGTTGCATTTCTTTAAGTTATTTCTATTAATTAAACGCCAATACTTTTAAGTGACTGCACAAATTTTTCGCTAAGTTACCGATAGCTTCCTATACTTGGGGTACTCTGGACACCTCGCGTGTCCATTAACGGGTTAATTGAAGTATTATTTTCCTTTCTTCTTTTTTCAAACTCTATTTGTACATAATAATTACATCTTTTCATAGTATCCATATACTCATTAACCCATTAACGCCCAAGCGCACTGTGGTTCCGATGACACATATAGAATGGATAAATTCGGATTTATCAAAATTCAAGTATGTTTCAGTTTAATTCATTTTCTTTGATGATTTTGAGACATTCGCACCTATCACCGTTTGCCGAATTTTGAATTTTTTCATTTTCTTTGATTTTTTATTACAACTTGTAGCTGTCATCAATCAACCACTAGGATCACTTGTTTTTGTAATAGGCCGTTTTCCTCGTTACTTGTTACTCTTAGGTTGTTAAGACCATTGATTATGAATCTAATATTCGAATTGGAAAATGCAAAATGGCGGGCAACATTTTTAAAATTAATCAGATACAGTCAATGCTTAAGAAAGCAACGTTTAAACATTTGCAGAGAATCGTAGAGTGACAAGTTTCAATCATACCTGATTAATTTTAGAAATGTTGTGCGCCGTATTCCAATCGCCATATTGAATTTTCAAATTAGAATATCAGATTCATAATCCATGATCCCAAAAACCTAAGAGTAATAAGTAACGAGGAAAACGGCCTATTAGAAAAACAAGTGTTCCCAGTGGTCGACTGATGACAGCTGCAAGTTGCACGAATAAATCAAAGAAATTAAAAAAATACAAAATCTAGCAGACGGTGATAAGTGCGAATGTCTCAAAATAATAAAAAAAATGAATTAAAGTGAAACTCACCTGGATTTTGATCAATCCGAATTTATCCATTCAAAATGTCATCGGAACTACTGTAAGCGTCTCGATTTTGATGCACGCTTTCAACACGTTTATTGTATGTGTTATCGACTTTGAATAAATTTTATTTTTAGATATTCTTACGTAGAATTTTATACTCTTTAATAATCCGGGATCAAAATTTTGATGACACTTTAGGGAAAAAGAATATAGGCGTTTTAATCATGAAAAATGTGAAAAATTACGACGCAAATGTTTTTTGGAATTTTTTTTTACTATGTTATTGCAAAGTAATCATGTTTGAATTATGATCAGTGGTGATCGGAAAGTTGAAGTATAATTGAGAATTTTGCTGACATTTTTGAAATACCCCTTTTTACTATATGGCGGCCAGAACGTAAATATTCTAGAAAAGCAAACTAATTTTTTTATCGGAAACTATTTAGTTGAGCACAAATTATCTAAGAATAAAAATACCTTAGAATCGATCAGAGAATACACACAAAGTTTTTGAAAATTTGAGAATGATTTTTCTTTTTTCCAAATATCACAAAAATTGAAATTTTTCAAATTTGTTTTTCTAGTCTGTAAAAATATGGGGGTATTCTTTGATCGATTTTAAGGTATTTTTGTGTTTAGATAATTTGTGCTAAACTAAATTGTTTCTGCGGAAAAAATTATTCAAATTTAAATCATTTTCTTCTCTTTTCATAACCCAGAGACAACGACGAGGACGTGGTAGAATTCTGTCTCCTTTGGGGTGTTTGATTAGAGTGAGTCCTCTTGCCTCTAACTAACATGTAAATTTTTTCAATGTTTCTTTTTGAAACATTGAATAAAAAATGGAAGTCCACACTTTTTGCAGAAACTTCTAGTTCTGATAGAACAATGAAAACAGGGTTTTAGATTCGTTACTTTAATTATTACATACACTTCTCATTTCATTTTCCCTAATAGTAAGTTTTGGCTATTGGGAGAGCAAAATTTCTTATTCTAACTTTTTTTTCCTCAGCACTGACAGCGTTAAATATTACGAGTGCATTTACAAGAGAAACTTGGATTAGTCTCATGAAAACGACCCATGCTTATTTTTTAGAGTGTATACTTGGATTCAAATTATTGCAATGTTCAACACGGACATCATTACCACCCATGAAGTTGTTGTATACACGAACAGCTTTAGGGAAAAGTACCTCAGCATTTTTTCGTTGTTGTGAATTATATCTGTTTGAAGGTAATAACGGAGTTACCCCTGCATAGCAGTAGAAACAATTGAAACCTGTTTTGAATCCATAAGAATAATGTAGTTCATACTGCTATTCTTTTCATGCTTCACAACGTACTCATTTCTTTGAGCTTTATTACTCAGATCATTTGTTTCTTTTATTCTATCTGCTCTAATAATACCTGTAGATCTCAATCCTAGCTTCTTCAAATGCACAAAAATATCCAGATTGGTGAAATAATTATCGAAATAAAGATGGAACTGAGATATTTTTCCTGTAAGTGTTAGATTGAAAAATAGTTTTAATAAGTTCATCATAATACGGGAACCTAATGCACATTTACCGAACTTATTCCCCGTTGCAGATTTTTCACCGTAATATAAATGAAGACTAAGTACAAAACCATCAGAAAGGTAAAGACCCTAGAATATTAGGCTAACCGTATAGGTTTTCCTCGAATAATCTGTTTTAATGATGTTCTGGCATATAATTTAGCCATAATTTTGTCTACAGACAAAGCAGTTCACTACATTCCAAACTTCAGAATAGTTTTTTGAAATAAATCAAGTAATGCACGAGCACGCTAACCATGATCACTTGGAATGTGATCTTTTTAGCTTTGGAATATTTAAATCTTGATTAGATTTTATCAAACACATTGCCCGACATTGCAGATGAAACAACGTCACAAGCTAAAACGGGATCAGCCGACCAGTAGTCTCTGAGATTTCCTTTTGTTAAATGATGAAAAAATGATTATTCCCATAAGTGTGTTCGAATCTTATAAACTTAAACTTAAATTCTTTTCTCTAGAAGCATCGACCCACAAAAAACAAGCTTCGCTTGTAAAAAAAGGACGGCAGGTACATAAGTCGTATCTAACATGATTAATATAAGTAATATAAAATATTTTAATTAAAAAAAATAGTAAAATCCAAATGTTAGACAAGTCTAAATTTTACCATGGCGAACATTGAAATTTGGAAAAAAGTAAATAGTAATACAAAAATTACTTGCCGGGCCCGTTGTATGCAATCGTATTAAATAGCCACATTTTTAACTTACGAGAAGCAACGCTTATATTGCAAGATAGCGACGTACACATGAATATTACGGGCCCGGCAAGTAATTTTTGTATTACTATTTACTTTTTTCCAAATTTCAATGTTCGCCGTAGTAAAAATTTAGACTTGCCTAACATTTAGATTTTATTATTTTTTTTAATTAAAATATTTTATATTACTTATATTAATCATGCTAGATACGACGTATGTACTCGCCGTCCTTTTTTTACAAGCAAAGCTTGTTTTTTGTGGGATTTTATAACGATTTGTAAGAATATAAGTATTAAAACTAAACAATTATTTTAACTGATTCAATCTAACAAAACATTTTGCAATGCCCTCATCGTTCCATAATATAAAGCTTCAATTCAAAATATTAATTTATTAGTCTATTAAATAAAATACAAAATATTACAATAATGAATTTTTATCATAATTACACTTTTTAAAGGTTTTAACATATTACTCAATGACTGTTTGAATTATATTTCCAACATTTTATATCCAAAATCACCTTAGAGCATTTCGCTTTCAAGAATTTGCTTCTAATTTTAACCCTATCCACCTTTTTCTTAGGTGTCACTCTCACTAACTACTTTTCATTATGGCTCTTTCTCTGGTAAGCTAGTGCCACTTATACATTCTTTTGATTAATATAAAATGTAAAATATATACTAGGTAATGCAATGGAAGCCTATGTTTTTTAGGTATACTGCTTTCAGTTTCTTGAAGTTACACACCGTATGCTCTATTACAAGTGAAATATTGAAATCATTAATTCCTTTCATATTTACATATCTACGTGCGATTATTATAATTTTAATCAACTATGTGATTTCTAATTCCAAAATTGTGTACGCAAAATCACCTGCAAGCCCTTCACTCTCAAGGATTTTCTTATAATTTCACTAATATTTATCCATCATTTTCTTGGCTGTTACTCTCAACATCAACAACTTTGAATTATGGCACTTTCTTCAGCTGACTTTAGTGCCATTTATATTTTATTTTCATTATTATAAACTAGAAAATACATAAATTGATGCAATGGAAGCCTCTCTTTTTTAGATATACTGCTTTCATTTTCCCAAATTTATTCATTGTATTTTCTGTCGCATGGAAAATATTAAAATGATGACTTCTTTTCATTGTTTCACTTCTATATAGATGATGTTATCATTATATTTATTATTTAATTGACTTATATATTTCAAAGAGTTTATGCCCAAAACCACCTGCAAGCCTTTCACTATCAAGAATTGGCCTCCAAATTTGTTAATTTCTCCACCTTTTCCTTAGACTTAACTATCAACATTAACTTTGCATTATGGCTCTTTCTATGGCAAACTGATATTATTTCTGACTTCTTTCTAGTTAATATTACAGCTCAAGCTTGCACAATGCGACACAATAAACACGTCATTATAATTCAATCTAAAATAAAATCTCATTAAGTACCAAAAAAAACTTTATATATTATATCATAAAATTCAATGTTATACTTATAAGAAATTAAATATGGATAATTGTTTTTGAGATAATAATAATTTATTTCTACTCTGATTAGGGAAGGGTAGATAAATATTTGGTTTGAATACTTTTTTGATATTATAATTGAATATTAAATAATGATTAGCTAATATTTATCTACTTTTCTTTAATCGTAGTAATAAGAAAGTTTTATTGTCTCCTGGATAATTGTTTGTATATATGATATAACCTATCGGACAGTTAAATTCCACTTCAGTTTAAAGAAAGAAGAAGTTAAACATGCATTTTGTTAATGATTTCAATACCTTGAAGTTTAGCGTATGGTTTCAAATACTTTAACAAATTCTTGCAATTAATATGCTCTTGATAATCACTGATGCACATAAATGTTGAAAGTATACTTCTTGGCACAGCGTTGAAAATATTTAAATATTAATCTTACTTCATCCAGTCAACTCTATCCTCAACATTGAAAATAGAAATGTTCTATCTTCATTTATCTGGAAAAGAAATTTCACAAAGTACTACAAAGTATACTAACGTCCTATATAGTAAAATATAATGTTATACTTATCTAATAATTGTCGACTTTTTATGTCATTATTATTCGAATTTATTTTTCATTTTAAAAATTAAACATATTCACTAACATAACAAAGAACATTCTCACTGCATTAAATATACATAACCTTACATTACTATTGACAGGATTGACAGTTAACAAGTCGCGGGATTAGTTATATCAATTACATCGATTTATTTACCAGTTCAAAACTATAGTTTCGTCGTTGAGTATAGTTCGTTGGAAGCGATGTGAAAATGACGTCACTTCCGTTAGCGGCCAACTTCAGCCCGAGACATACATTCTGGCTGGAGAAGAAGAAGATGACGAAAAGAAATGAATTTTTTCGTTATATATATAGCTAACAGAGTATGAGATCTCTCGGTTGCGTGGACCGATTTTGATGTTCATGGGCTCAAATAAAAGCTTGTTCCAAACCATTTCAATTAAAGCTTTACTTAAATCATGGCAATGTATCATTCACGGGGAAAAATCAATTTAATAATTGAGACGGCCAAACTTAGTGTATAAGATACAGTAGTGCCTCGACGGCGGTATAGACACGTCTATACCTACTTTTATGTACTTGCTGTCGAGACACTACCGTGTCTCTTGATTATGTATTGCTTCATTTCTATGGAAAAATATTATTCAAAAAGCTCTACAGGGTAGGGTTACTTTCTCGGATTTTCTTCTTTGTAGATTCCTTCAATAAAATTTCGTCCTTGATATTATCAAAATATTTTGTTCCTCTCCAATCCAATTAAAAACCTGATTCCCTTCCAATTTAGTTTGATCTTCTGTATAAGTTTCACAAGCTTCGGTATAAGTCATTTTGGCAATATTATCATTAGAATCAGCATCAGAATCTACTACTTTAAAGCCAGAATCATCCGGATTTAGAACAGTGATTATTTCATCCTAAGTGGCATTTGACATAACTATTTCATACATTACAGTGGAGGAAGCAGAACGTCTTTTACGATTTGGCGACATCCTAATAATTATTATAATAAATGGCTAACATAAATATAAATGTGAAATAATTCTAAACGATTCACAAAATAATATACAGTAATGGGCATAACTGTGAACCAATGTTATGTAATTTTATACAAACTTTACTTATTCACATAAGTAGTAAATCAAATAAAAAAATACATTTTATCAATGTATAGTTATGCTTTTAACTTATGAAATAAGCTTCTTTGGTTGAAAGATAAGTTTTAATTTTTCCTCTTCCGAAGAAAAGATTTAATTCAGTTTTGCACCGCTTTGAAAAAATATGGTTTAACTTGCTCGTAATCGTGATATGTTTATATTTATTAGCTGGATATATCAAACTTCGGTTTGTTGTATTCAGTAGAACGATAAAGTAAATGTCAGTAAGAGAAACCATTATGAAAAAAATTTCTTCTAATTGTATTAAAAGAATCGTTTCTCTATTACATGATGGCTTATCTAAGTGTAAAGTTGTGGAAAAGTGTAATGTCAGCCAGTCGACAGCGCAAAGAATTAGAAAAAGGTATTGTAAAAATATATTGTTGAGTGAAGGAGGAAGGCCAAAAATGTTGACACCGCAAAACGAGCGAAGAATTGTGCATTTGATTACATCGGCTGAAGCTAGTTCTGCTTTAATGGCTAGACAAATATTTAAGAAAGACGCAAGTATTAAAATTAACAAGTGGACAGCTCAGAGAGTTGCTAAAAAAAGCTGATTTAAATTTTATTAAACGGAAAGGAAGCCAATGTTATAAAAAAAATAAATATTAAGCTTCGCTTATCATTTCCTAAAAAGTATCCAGCATGGACAACTGCTGATTGGGAACAAGTTATTTGATCGGACGAGACCAAAATTAATAAAATTGATTTAAATGGTATTTCTGCGTGTTGGATTCGGAAAGGTGAATCACTGAAATCATTGACATGTTAAGCAAACATTCAAACATGGAGGTGGTTCCATATTGTTTGGAAGTGTTTTACGGTGTTTGGTTTTGGTTCACTGCATGAGATTGATGCTATTATGAATCAGACATTTGCAAAGATATTATACAGCAACATCTTTTAGATGCTGTTTAAAATATGCAGTTCCCCGAGGAAAATGTCGTTTTTCAACATGACCGGGAACGAAGCATATAACCAAAAGTGTACAAAACTGGCTGAAAAGTAAAAAATTTGTAATTTTAGTCTGGCCTGCATAAAGCCTTTATCTTAATCCAATAGAAAATCTATGGAGCTTACTGAAAAAACGATTGTGTACTTCATAGAATACAGTACCATATTCAATTACAGAATTGCGTAAGAGAATTAAGGAGCAAAGGGAAAAAATATATCCAGATTATTGTAAAACACTGGTAGACAGTATGGGAAGACGTATTAATGTAGTTTTTAACGCTAAAGGACTATGGACAAAATATTAAAAGGAAAATATGTAACTTTTGATAATAAAGTTCAAAACCGAATCAACCATTTTCGTTCATAATATGTAAATAAAAAAGTGTTTTCTAATCAAAAAAGCATATTTCATAAGTTAAAAGTATAATTATGTATTCATCAAAGCCATTTTTTGTTGAATTTATTACTTATTTGAAAAAATATAAAGTTTGTATAAAATTACAAAACATTGGTTGTTATGCTCCTTACTGTAGAATCAGTATATATAGTCAGTGCCTATTATCCTTCGATTATAAAATATATTACTTGACCTCAAACAGCAAGAAATATTACCGTCAATTAAACTACAATCATTCATACTCTTATACAAGTCTGACAAGTATTACAACTCAGTTCAAATATCAATTGCTATTACTTAAACTTTAGATAAGTATATGATAGCGCTAGTAACAAACTTACAAAAAGGACTACCTAAAAGTGCCGTACTGATAGCATTCCATTAGAACAAATATTGAATTATTTTTTTCTCGAAAACTATTGAGTTTTATTATAAATTATCTAAGAACAAAAAAACCTTAGAATCGATTAAAGAATACCTTCAAATTTATACAGACTAGAAAAATAAATTTGAGAATTTTCAATTTTTGTATGTAGGAGCGTCCACGGGAAATCGGACAACGAGCGCGCGAGCCACGATTTTCTAAAAAGCAGCATTCTGATCAACCTAACGTAATTTCGTGTTATGCGTTTAGAAAAAAAAATGAGAATAACATTTCGAAAGATTTTTTTCTGCTTTATCTGATGGTTGCCGCTATTTTGAAATCATGACGCTTTTTAAGGCTGTAAAACTGAGTTCAACATTGGTAAAGCTTGTTCGCAAAGTATACCATTCTCTTTTTCAGATTATATTATACCATTGGAAAGGGTATATTTTAAACTACATAACTCTAAGGTTTCACAGTGGAGAAGTAAATAGGTAATAAATGAGTAGTTAGTAAAGATAGATGCGCGCGGTCTGCCGCAGCGCTCGCGATCTGTACTACGCCCTATCACACAGTTGTATATATCGAGACTTCTAACTGTATTATCATACTATTGATCAATCATTTATTTCTCCACTATAAAAACTAGTGGTTTCCTACTTAAAGATGTGCCCCTTATAATAAAATTATTAATTCTGAAGAAGAGAGTGGATTTTTTTTGTTAAGAAACTTCGTAATCGACGAACTAAATTTTCTACGTTAAACAATGTTTTAAGTAAAACATAATAGTTGCTTTTCAAACAGTAGGAAGGAGCTTACTGAAATATCGCATTATTTATTTATTTTTTTTATAATAGTATGAAATCAAATCGCATTGAAGTAATTAGAACTCTACCTATTTGAAATTTGTTTTGCTACTACTCATTTGTTATTCGGAAGCTAAATAAAAGACAGACCTGCTTAGACTTTCAATTGTTAAAACTCCTGCATACTTAAGTCAAGACGTGCACAAAAGTTCTTGTTAAAAAATCAGATTGATTAGCTGTGTAAAATATCTTTATCATCGTTTCATCGTTGCTGTAATCCTCTTTCTTTAAAGGAACATTCTAAAACTCTTAGGATAATTACAGAAGCTGTAAGTAATCAGTTCCCTTTATTAAATGCGGATTCTAAAATTTGTGACTCATGCAGAATAAGAGTTGAAGTAATAATTCAATCAAAAGAAGTGATTACGGCAGAAGATTGTAAGCAGATATCTTGTAATGTGGAAAAGAAACTTAAAGACGAGAATACATTAGAATAATGATAAACTATTGTTACTTCAATAACTTCCGAAAAGTTGGAGTATTCGTAAGATTGCTTCTTTCTCACATTAATCCAAATGGCTCTCTGAAAAATTGAAACTATTAAATAATAAAGATGAATGTTCATTATCAGAGAAGAAAGGGAGCTCTCGTATCTCAAATGACACTTTAAATTTAGTTAAACTTTTTTACGAGGATGATGAGAATAGCAGAATAATGCCTGTTTATAAGAACACTAAATGTGTTAAAAATAATGATGGAACAAAAACATATATACAGAAGAGGCTTGTTTTATTTAATTTAAGAGAATTATATTTAAAATTTAAAGAGGAATATTCAGATAAGAAAATTGGATTTTGCAAATTTGCAGATCTTCGTCCTCCATATTGCATTTTAGCTGGATCTAGTGGCACACATTCAGTGTGTGTATGCATTTACCACCAAAACGCAAAACTTATGTTAAATGATCTAAAAACATCAGGAGTACTATTTGAAATAATGGATAATGTGCGTAACTGTGCCCAAAGAAGCCTCCAAACCTGTGGTCGGGTGGGAAGGTTTTTTCCGAAATGAAAGTTTCAAATGCAATTTAAAATACAGGAAAGAATGTTTATGCAAATAAATAATATATACAAAATTATGCAAATAATTTACAAATATATACAACGGAGCATGAACCGCAACCGCGACTTAGAAGTATCGCGGGCCTAGGGAATTTGTCCCCGTCAAAATCCAAGAGACTTCCTTCCTAAGAAGTTTCCTAAGAACTGAAGGAAGGGAAAATTCCTAGGTCCGATCGCAGACTTAAGTCCTCTCCCAGACTGGACAATTTCCCTTGGGTATTCCCCAGCAAAATTCCCATCCACGGAAGAGAGCAAAAGTGGAGAAGTGGTTTGGGGAAGGGGAAGTCCCCTTACCCCTCAGCCTCCTTCTCAACGAGCTTTAGTGGCTCCGAGCCACCTCAACCTCTAGGGTGAGTTTACCCCTCCCCACTACCCGACTCTTGCGAGAGCCCTGGATTTAGGGGTAGGAACACTGGGTCTGAAAGAATCCTCGGAGGCAGTGTGGTAGGGGAAGGAGAGGGTTGAATTTCTCCCGGCAAGTCCCCAGAGAAATCTCCCTTAGGAGGGAGGAAAGTGCCGCAGAGAGTAAGTCCCCTCTTAGAAGGTGGTGGGTGGTTGGTGATACTTACCTAAGTGGTTCACCAGAAGAGTTCGCCGGTGGAGGCGCTGAGTGGTGCCGTGAAGGCCAAAAGTTGCCGCGGAGGCGGTGGTGCAGGAAGGCGAAAAAAGCTGCTTGCTGGCTAGCGGTGCCCGATTGCTGCTGCTGCTGGAGCTGCTGCTGAGCGGTTGACTGCTGCGAGGGGTCCTTATCAAGGACCCATCTATATAATTACGCGTCACTAAACTTGCCAGCGAGAGAGCTGCGCAAGGCGCTGGCCACCTAGCGGCCAGGCGCGCATGTTGTGCCGTTGCCGCGACGTGCCAGGGCCAGTAGACGCGCAAGCGCGCCGCGGCGAAAGATAGAGAGGGAGAGATAGAGCGGCTGGACGTGGTAGGTCTAGCCGTCTACTCTGAGCGCAAGAGAGAAAGAGAAAGAGTGAGCAGCCTAGACGCTGGCGGTCTATCAGTCGACTCTGCGTGCAAAAGAGATAGGGAAGAGGACAGAAGTCAATTTATTCTTCTGCTTTCCCTGATCTCGAACAGATAATTATAAGGACTGTATAACAGAAATAATATGCATAGAACCAACTGTTAATTGCTATTTAAATAATTGTAAAAATTGTCCTGGAATTGAATCCCTGTAGAAAAAATTACAAATATTTTTACAGAACAATCCTGTTTAAGAAATTAAGTATCAAGTATGGCAGACCACTGATCGGTCTAAATTGAATACACTTACCGTTTCAAGTGAAACTTTCATCGACCAGTGTTTTCCTTTTTTGCATAAATTGAAAACCCATTCTTTTATTGCAAAGAAACAATCATCTTACTTTAAAAGTCGGAGAAAATCATTAACTTTTGGTGAATATTTAATTTCCTTAGATTTTTCGGAAAATTATGCCTTTGTTGACCAGGATGCTGCTCAATCATTTCATTATAATAATAATCAATGTAGTATAGCTACAATAGTTATTTATTATAAAGATGTGGATTCGACAATTCAACACAAAAGCTTAGGTATTTTTTCTGATAATATAACTAACGATACGGCTGCAGTCTATTGTATGACAATTGATCATTCATAGAAATAAATCGGTTTGAAAATTGGGACTGCTAAACTTGCTGTATAAGTTACACGGTAGTGCTCGGCGGTATAGACATGTCATTATCTACTTTTATATGTACTTGCCGTCACGATACTACCGTGTCTCTTCATGCAAGAAATAATTATAAATTATCTAAAAGATTATTTTGCCAATGTACATACAGTTATTTATCTTACGGATGGTGCTTAGCAACACTTTAAAAATAAATATAATTTTTATTATCTCTTTAAACATTATGAAGACTTTTCTTTGAATGATGAGTGGCATTTTCATCCGACAGCACATGGGAAAATTGCTTGCGATGGAATATGTGCTTCCATAAAAAGCAATGCTAGAAGAACCAATATTCAAAAAGTTAAAGGTAATCATATTTTAAATCCTAAAGATATGTATGATTTGGCCAAAAATTACTTTAAAAATATGGTTTGCTTCAACTCACCAAAAGATGAATACCTAAAAAGAGTAGAAAAACTGAATGAACATTTTAAATTTGCAAAGACAATCCCAGGAACGCAATCATATCATTACATTAAAGTTAAAAGTAACAGGCTTGAATTAAGTCTTTTCGGAAGCGGGAACGTCAGAATTATTTCCTCGACTTAAAAAGGAAAGTATTATCAATAATGAATGCAAAAAAAAATAATTAGAAAAAGAACAATTCAATCTAATGAAATAACTTTGTTAAGTTCAAGAAAAATAAAAAGATAGAAATAAGACGATGTTTGTTAATATATTTCTCATATACATACCTCACACATTGCAAAACTCTATGATCTTGAAAATAAATAACATTTCAATTAGCTTTTTCCTGCTTTTTAAAAGTAATCATTATGTTTTATTTAAAACATTGTTTAACGTAGAAAATTTAGTTCATCGATTACAAAGTTTGTTTACAAAAAAATGCCACTCTCTTCTCCAGAATTAATAATTTCATTATAAGAGGCACATCTTTAAGTACAAAAGCACTAGTTTTCATAGTGGAGATATAAATAATTGATCAATAGTATGATAATACAGTTAGACGTCTCGATATATACAACTGTGTGATAGGGCGTAGTACAGATTGCGAACGCTGTGGCAGACCGCGCACATGTATCTTTATTAACTACCCACTTATTACCTATTTACTTATCCACTCTGAAACTTTAGAGTTAGGTAGTTTAAAATATACCCTTTCCAAATGGTATAATATAATCTGAAAATGAGAATGGTATACTTTGCGAACAAGCTTTACCAATGTTGAACTCAGTTTTACAGCCTTAAAAAGCGTCATGATTTCAAAATAGCGGCAACCATCAGATAAAGCAGAAAAAAATCTTTCGAAATGTTATTCTCATTTTTTTTTCTAAACGCATAACACGAAATTACGTTAGGTTAATCAGAATGCTGTTTTTTTAGAAAATCGTTCCTCGCGCGCTCGTTGTCCGATTTCCCGTGGACGCTCCCATGTATTTTCTGATCGATTCTAAGGTATTTTTATTCGTAGATAATTTGTGCTGAACTAAATACTTTCCGTGACAAAGATTAGTTTAAGTTTTTCTATAATATTTACGTTCTGGCCGCCATGTTGTAAAAAGAGGTGGTTCAAAAATTTCAACAACATAAAATTAAGTATACTTCAACTATTCCAATCACCATTTATCATAATCGCAATCAGAATACTATGCGATGATATATTAAACAAAAATTCAAAAATATATTTGCGTCTACATTTTTCACGTCTTTCATGATTAAAACGCACATATTTTTTTCCCCTAATGTATCATCAAAATTTTGATCACGGATTATTAAAGAGTGTAAAATTCTATGTAAGAATATATAAAAATAAAATTGTTTCAATGTTGATAATACAAAATATAATTGCGTTTAAAGTGTGCATCAAAATTGGGACGCTTGTGGGTTAATGGGTTAATACAAATTTATTATGATAATTACAATATATGTATATATTGTTACGCGGCAAATTCACCGCAATACGTGCCGCATAGAGCAAAAAACCCCTACGGCGATATTAACCTAAAATTTACATGTATCTAGGAACCAAAGTACGATTATTTGATTATAGATAAAGTGTAGGCATAGTGTACTCGTCCACTAACTCCGAAAGTAGATAAATCGTTGACGTGAGAGTCGCGGAAAACTGGGCGACAGGTCCACGTAGATCGTTTCTCTAAGATAGATTCTGCTAGGAAAGTTACACTGTACAATGACTGAATTCCCCAAAAGGTTGTGCTAGCTCGGTCCCAATCTGGATGTTGGCGAGGGGCAGGGTTAAGAGAAATCTTCTCGATATCGATTGTGACGTGGCCAATTCTATGCGTATTGGTGTTGTAACAAAACAATTATAAAGAACTCTCGCACACTCTCGGATATACCATCCCGAGTTAATACAGTAAATCACCTTAATATTCGATGATTGTGATATTTTGGCCCTCTGTCACTTGCAATTGTATGAGCATGTTAGAGTAAGATTTTACAGCTCAAGGTCAAAGGAAGCTCCAGAATCAACTTGGAATTCCACCACAAATAAAGGTTAGAAATCTCATTTATTCATCCACTTACGTTTCATGTCGATAACGACATATACTATTTTGTTTTGTAATGTACCGCGCTTTTTAGCTTAAATTTTGTAAAGTGTTCGCTCTATAAATTAAACTCTCTGTACGGCGTGTCGCTCTGGGTGGGGGCCTTGCCTCTCCTCCTTCTCCTCTATCACCAACCCAGGGGAAGACTACGTCATCGGAAAAATCATCGGAGGGAATACCGCAAATTCGTCTTCTTACTATCGATCAACGAGGGATTTCAGCCCTTTGAAGGGCAGCACCTGAATTTGAGAAGATATACCGAGGTCAGGATGCAGGAAGAGCTGTATCTGAGCAATAATAGAGATATCGTGGAGCATTCCAAATTTGAGGAATAATTACATCAGAATGGACTGTCCGCCGCCAACACATACTCTAGTGCGACTTTTATCCATCACTGGTTCGTGAACGGCGACAGCCTATATCACACGCTACCGCTATGACTGCCGACAATTTTTAAAGTCGTTCAGGACAAAGCTTACACCAGGCGACAGAAAGAAGAGAAAACGAGCTAACGACCAAGATCGCACAATACCGCGGATCCTCGTGATTCTTCGGAAGTACGATTGATATCCGAACCTTTTAATCAGTAGGTAGGGATGTTTGAAAAATACCGAAAGCACTGTCCTGTTAGCGTCACTCGTATTCTAGGCCTTACATAAGGCAAACTGGAACTTTAGTGCTGATGGGAGTCTGACGTAGACTCTGGAGCATCCTGGACCGAACCTACTACCGTTCTTCTGAGGCTTTTTGACGATCACCTGACTGTGGTTTTCCTGTCGCTTCCTGTATCCGAGAGGAATTATTAGACTACCGAATAGACAAGAGTTTGCGGATTGGTGAGTTCTTCATTCAGGTCGACCATGCCAGAGCTTCGCTAATTTCCTTGTACATAATATTTTATTTTATTCCGCTACATGAATCCTCGAGATTTTGCTTTCTTATGATCACGGCCGAATACTATACGGTGATATGTTGAGTTAAGTTAATATATAGAATTTTGGGAGTTAACTGGGGAAAATTAGTCAAATTTTCTTGCAGTTAAGTATCGTTTGGCGGTGTTGCGCATCGAGGCCTGCCTCTTGTAGGCTCGATATAATTTTCGTAGTTTTCGTAGAGTTCTCCGGGACGAAATAGCCCGTGTTGTCGCGAGTTGATGAGCCAAGATTGAGTGTCGCAGGACATCAACTCTATCTCCAGTTCACTTACCGTTTTGAAGAATAAAGTCTCCACTTTCGAGGCGTTTGAGATGAGTAGAGTTTTGTTTTAGTTGATATTTGATTTAAAGAATCAACAATATCGATATTGAGCCATGATCATGGGAACTTTCATAATGATTCATTTAGAGTTTATTGTATCTTTTTGGATTATCTTCATATTAGGTTGTATTGCGTTTCCGAATTAAGTTGTAGTATTTTGGCGTTCTCTTTGATGTATTTGTCGAGTTTTATCGTTAGAGAGTTAGTAGGAAAATTACCTATATCGTGGCGGGCCTAACATGTAATTATTTTCGACTTTCTAGGGCTTGTTAATAGAACCTGAGGTATTCTCAATAGTTGTAAATCTCAGGAGTTTTGTGATTAAATCTAAAGATTTTTCTTATGTAAATCTTGCCTTTTCTTTTGTCGGATTTTGTACCGCGTTTTAGAGATTCTCTTATCGATATTAGCGAAAACCTCTCCTAACCTTGCTCCTCTCCATTATCCAGCTAGGGACAGAGCTAGCCCAGCACTTTGGGGAATTTTAGTTGTCGATTAGTAGATTTTTCGTAGCGGATTCAGTCATAGAGAAAACTGGTCTACGTGGATCTGGCGCCCAACTTACCGCTTATAGCGTTATAGATTTGAGAGTATTCGGATATAGTCGTGTAGTTTATCGCTTAATAACTTTAGCAGTATCGTATCGTCCCCAAAAACCGTTTATAGAGTATCCTGTATTTTGCTCTACGCGGCAAGTTTTATCACGAGATTTTTGCCGCGTAACACGATAACGAACGATATAAGGTTCTATCCAATAACCGGACAAAAGAAGATATTGTGGTCTTATTTCAATTTGCTTAGTTTATTCCTGTCCTCATAGTATTTACAATAAGGATGAGTCTCGAATAAGAGACAGTGAACAGAGGCACTGGAACAGGTTAGTGTAGGTTTTTAATGCCCAATGTGACAATGACCAAATACGATATCGCTGATAATTGAACTCCCACTATAAGGGATAGGCAAAGGAAACTATTATTTTCACACGCTACGAAAGCGGAAAGATTATTCATTAAATAGATGAGTGAATCGAGGAGAAAAAGGGTGATGCTTTAGGACACTCAATCTCGCGGACCATCAACCCGTTCAAACAATGCTTTACGCGGGCTCTTTCGTCCCGGGAAAGAGATTCTCCAAAATCTAATAATTATATCGAACCCATACTAGACAGGTTCCGATGCGCGTCAACCCCAAACGTTAATCAATTTCAAAGAAAAGAATTATTTTCTTTCCTCACTTAACCCTCCAAGATGCGAGTAGTATCGTAAATTCAGCGTATCCATCCGCGAAAGTGTTCGATCATTGCCACATCGAACGGGAACTTACAATAATTCAATTTTTACGAACAAGACAGAATTATAGAGGAGGAATTATTTACAAAATTCCTGGCCTGGTCGATCTGAGTAGGGCACTCACCCCTCGGCAACTTTAGTCTCTTTGTCCAACTCGAGCTCTCTCTCTCTCTCTCTCTCTCTCTTTCTCTGTAAGTGGATAAACTGTCTGTTGTACTGTCCCACTATTAAGTCACACAAGTTTTGTGCTGCCTTAATTTCCCTATGCGGATTTGTTGCAGCTATATTTAGTATCTGATCTCAGGCTATCATTTGAGATATAAATTTTGTCGATTCTAATTGTTTCCTGGTTGGATTTTTGAGGATTTATTTGGCTTTTGATCCTTACCTCCAACGTATTTGCCGCATATTTGTCACGATCAGCTGCCTCCGCATGCCCACATCTATAGTCCGTTCTGCTTTACGCCGCTCTACAGCAACTATACCACGTCAATGTGACTCCTTGGTACGCGGGTAAAGGACGATACGCAAGAGACATATATAGTGCATACATACTACGCACTTTAGCTTCGTCTTCAACAACCTGCTTCTCCGTATTTTTATTCTGGTACTGCGCGCGCATGCGTTTTAATCTTATCTCTTATTTAATTACTCTTTTATACTTTTAATTAACCTATTTATTTATTAATTTATTCATTTATCTTTTAAATTATTTGCTTATTTTTAACGTATTTATATATTTATTTTTACTTATTTATTCGTCACTTTTTACACTTTTGTTGACTTATTTATTTATTTATTGATGCGCTTATTTATTCGTTGCCTTATTATATATTTATTAACTTATTTATTTGTGGGTTGGCTTGTTTATTGGTGTGTTAACTTGCTTATTTATTTGATAGCTTATTTTTATTTGTTAACTTATTTATTATTTTCTACTTAATATCTGCAGTTTTGCGTTTATATTTACGTTTTCTTTGTGACCATTAAAATGCCGGCTATTAATTGTGGATTATGGGATGCTTTGTTGGGAATAATGATCTCACACAGTTTTGTTTCATTCCCGGGCATGGATATCATACATCGTGCGTCCGACGTGAACTGAATCTCTCTTCTACAGACGCCTTCCCTTCGTATAACTGTAATATTTGCGCCAGATTAACCAATCATGTGATCCAGTCCCTAAATGCTAATGTTAATAAGTCTGTAGCTGCATCAACTGCGTCGGGGATTAATGCTAGCGCAATTCCATCTGCTGAGCCATCACTGGCTGTGCTTTTTGCTGGACTTAATGAACGTCTTGATGCGATTAGCTCTAAATTAACAAAAATTGATGATTTGGCTGTGAAAGTAGATTCCTGCATTACTAATCTCGACTCTATGTCATCTTGTATTACTGAGGTTGAGAGCACGGTTGGTGAGCTGAAAGTCACCTGTGACAAGCTGAATCCTAGGGTCAGTGTGTTAGAATCGACTTCGCGTGAGAACACCGTAAAGCAGGATCTGGCCGTTGATTTGCAATCAAGAATTACTCACCTGGAGTTTGATTGTAATAGGACTCAGCTACTTTTCCCTGGCATACCATAATGCACTGATGTCTTAGACGCTAAACTTATTTTGATCATTTTCAAGGTCCTCTGTCTTAACCTTGGGCCGGAGGTTATTGTCAGTACTAGACGTCTCCATGCCAGTAAGGCGAATAAGCCGGGAACCCTTAGTGTTCAATTTACAAATGAAGCCACTGCTTCAAGCATAATCTCAGCTAAGCGTTCACTAGGGCATCTCACGGCTAACATGATCGGTGCTTCATTTGATAAAACTAATGTGTATATTAACAGGCTTCTGCTCCCTGCTTTATATAAGTTGCTAAGTGATACCGGATCTGCGGCGAAGAAAGCGAATTATGAATTTATATGGGTGGATGATCGTGGTTATGTTAAGGTTAGAAAATCCAGATCGTCACCGGTTATTAGAATTGACTCTAGAGCTGATTTCTCCAAACTGTTCTTAATAGGCTCTTCCCCCTCTACTTTATCTATCTGTTCACACACTGTAAGCAACGTTTTGAAGATATGTCATGTAAATGCGCAGTCGATACCAGCTCACCTTTGTGATTTAAAAATTATTTTGTAAATCAGTCATATGACGTTATTATGGTATCTGAAACCTGGCTTACCCCGGTGATTTCTAATGATTTTATTGCTCTACCGGGTTATCGTGTCTTCGTTGTGACAGAGCTGTTAGTAGGGGTGGACGGGTCTGCAGTTTTTTTCGTGACATCTATAATGTCAGGCTAATTCGATCGTCTTTCTCTGACACATATATACCTAGAGTTGAATACTTATATGCTGAGTTAATTGCGAACTCTACTAAACTTTTCCTTGCTGTGATATACCGGCCTCCACGTATTGCTTTAGGCCAGAACTTGGAGGATGTGTTTATGGATATTTCTCAGAATTATGCTTGCAAGGATATTATAGGTGATATAAATACGGACCTTGGTTCGAACACATCTGATTGCGCCTACTTCCGCCGTACTATTGAACTATCCTCACTTTATCTTGTGCCTTATCTACCAACCCATCACATCTCTACTTCGCATACATGGCTTGTTGTCTGTATTGTGGATGGTGATGAAAGAGTTCAAAAATTGTCTCAAGTTGCTATGCCTTTTCTTTCTGGGTATGATCTGATTGATATTGTATATAAAATCACCATAGATACTCCACATCTTGTTTCCGGCATACGTGGTAGGCATTGGGGAAACCTTGCGACAATTCAGGCGGTAGCTTCTCTTGCTAATTTTAATTTTAATGAAATATTTGTTGCGGGTACTATTGATGGTGCTGTTGAGATGCTGAGTCACGTGTTGACGTCTCATTTGGACATGTTTACACCTAGTTATATTTTTACGCCCACAAAACCTCGAGCTCCATGGTTGACCATCAGTGTTAAGGAGGAAATAGTAAATAGAAACAAACTTCGTCATAAATTGCTTCGCCTACCTTATGCTTCATTAGCCTATCAATCCCTACGGTCGGATTATGTTCTTGCTCGGAATAGGGTTCGTGGTATGATTCGGTCTGCTAGGGGAAAATTCTGTATTGCATCCATAAATCGATGTTCCAACCCAAAGTCATTATGGAACTGTCTTCGCAATCTGAATATTATCCCAAGAAGATTTCGCGGTGCTGCATGCAGTTTTGAGCCTGATCAATTGTATTCCTACTTTTGTAATTTTTTCAAGGTGTCTCTGACTGGTTCTGATCAATTGTCTTTCCCAGTTGATCTAGTGCCATTACCACCTTACAATAGGGATAACTTCTATTTCTCCCCAATTGACCTCCCAACTTTCCTCAGGTTCTTTAGATTTTCCAACTCGCTCTTAGCTGGCAGTGATTTGCTTTCTTCCAGGCTTCTGCAGGCTTGTTCTACCTCGATTCTACCTGCTTGTCTTGAGATCTGCAGCCTTTCTCTATCTTACTTTTATTTTCCGAGTAGCTGGAAGCACGCTTATATTACTGCGGTCCCTAAGGTGAAGAATCCCACCGAGCTCACTGACTTCAGGCCTATATCTATTATCCCTGTACTGTCTAAAATCCTCGAGCGTATTGTGCATAGGGACATTTTGCGCTATTTTAAAGATTCGAACTTTTCACACGAAACTCATATGGTTTCTGCCAAGGGCGCTCTACTCAAGATGCCCTTATTAAACTCACGGATTACGTACGCCTGGGTATTGATAAAAGACAGACCAACAGTGCTTGTTCTCTTTGATTTCTCTAAGGCTTTTGACACAGTTAACCATGTACTTTTGCTATGCAAGCTTTCAGCTCTTGGCTTTTCGGAATCTGTATTACGGTGGTTTTGGTCATATTTGTCGGGCCGCAAATGTGATGTTCGTTTTCAGGACTCCGTTTCTTCGTGGCATTCTGTTATATCTGGTGTACCTCAGAGTTCTGTCTTAGGCCCTTTGCTCTTCATACTGTATACGGCTGACGTTGCTTCTGTTTTTGCTGACTATCTCCTTACACGCTATGCAGATGACATTCAGGTTTGTGCTCGATGTAATCCTGGAGGTGTTAATCAGTGCATTGCCAATCTTAATGTGACTATCACTAGGTTTGTTGATTGGGCTAGGCGCAATGACCTGCACCTAAATCCCTATAAAACCTCTGCCTTGATTCTTGGCTCTTCTAGATTTATTGATATTATGGATTTTGATAGCATTTCTCCTATTATCGTTGATAATTTTCCCATTCCGTTTGCTACCTTGGTACGTAGCCTGGGAGTTATTATTTCCGCTACACTGAATTGAAGAGAAACTGTAACGAACATCTGCGCAAGGGTCTACCGTACATTGTACCAATTGCGTTCGAATCAGGCTTGTCTGACTACTAATATGCGGCTGAAACTAGTCATAACGCTTATTTATCCTATATTTGATTATTGTTCACTCATACTAACGGATATAAGCCGTGTCGAAAATGTTAGACTACAGCGAACTCTAAATGCATGCGTGCGGTTCGTGTATGTTATGAAGAAGTCAGATCACACATCACACCTTACTTTAAGGAGGCCATTCTGCTGAAAGGCGAGGAACGGCGTTCTTACTTTTTGGTATTGCTATGTATAAAGCCTTTTACTTTCCGCAGCTTTCGGTTTTTGGTAAACCTGTTCAGGAACTTATCTATCCTGTGTCTGCCTTTTGCAATACCAGGCGTAATTCTCTTATCCTTAAAGTTCCAATCTGTAGAACGGCTGCATACCAGGACTCTTTTATTTCATTTGGGGTTCGATTATGGAACTCTTTGCCTCTTCGGATTCCGCAGACTGCTACCCTTAATCATTTTAAGGATGCGCTGTATTGCCATATCCTCAGTGGGGCTACCAAGTAGGTGCTACCATTGTTATGGTTCTTTTTCTTTTTTAAGTACTTTTTAGTATAAATGAAAATTTTGTTATTTTACTTTATATTGGTTCAGATTTTATCCATTTCTGTGTAAATACTCTTATTGTTAGTAGAGCATATACTTGGGGGACTTGCCAGATTTTCTCCTGGTGACCTCCCCCTTACGCAATGTTTATAAATGATATTTATTTATTTTGTATATTAATTTAATTATTGTAAACTTGATTCTTCTTTTGTACATGTGGGGTCTGCCCATATATAATTAAATATCTATCTATCTATCTACCTATCTATCTCTCTCTCTCTCTCGCTCTCTCTCTCCAGGACGCGATGATCTCCGGTAAGAATTCGGCAGGCAGAATTAGTGGAAGGCCTTGGCAGAGTGATGATCGGTCATGTCTCGGATGCTCCAGAATCCACGATGGAATGACGGTATCGATACGGTGATTTTGGCAAGTCGCGATCATCCCCACCTAGTAATTAACAGGTTCGGATATCGATCGGATTGTCGAAAAATCCCGAGGATTCGTAGTATCATGCGATCCTTTTCTCTCGTTGATCATCCGCTCTCCTTGTCGTCACGAACCAGTTTTGCCCCAAACGACTCTAAATATTTCTATTCGTGACAACGGTAGCGTAATCCTTCGACTGTCGTTGTACGTGAGTTCGTGATGGATAAGAATTGCCTTCGGATATTAAGCGAAAAATAGCCCCGTCCATTCTCAGGCAATCTTTCCGTAACTATCAAGATGCTCCAGGATAATTCCCATATGGATGCAGTAGGGCTGGTGCACAGCCCCGTCCGTTCCCTGCTTTAGTCCATCCGGAGGTTGAAATTGCGAAATGGACCGAAGTAAAGGAGAAAAAGTTGCAACTCCTCCTTCGTAGATTGAAGGTGGATGACGCAATCTTACCTGGACCTAGTGATTCCATAGAGGGGAGGGTGATAATGCTTCCACCCAGATCGACATGCCGTCGGATTATTCCATAGTTACAAAGTTGTCAAGTTGCCAAGAATATACTAAAAAACGCAGTACGGTGTCAAGCAAAATAGGGCATGCCGATAACGGCACGAGAAGCATATTAATAAATAAATAAATGATATCTTTAACCTTGCCTGGTGTCGGGATTCCAATGTGGTCCTAGAGCTTCCCCTGACCTTGAGTTAGGAAATCTAATCCTAATATGCTCATGAGAGTTATTGGTATCGCGAGGTAAAACCAAAGAAAGCAACCATTACATCCTCAGAGGTGTTGGTAATCTTAACTCGGAGTCTCAGATCCGAGAGCCCGAGTATGACTTATTCTAATTCTCCTATTTTTGTGACGCCACCAATACAAATGTAATTGGCCCCGTCAAAATATATAAATGCAAAATTTAAATATGCTTTTTTTTAAACAATTACACATTTCTTAAAGCAAGAATACCAGAATGAGTTATATATTGTGGAAGATTTTCTTTGTTATAATAATGCAATCGATAATCTTCATAAACTTCAAAATCATAAACGTTTATATTTTACTTAGAATGTGTTTTAAGTAAGTAAGTTTTTCAAACCCTTTTACATAAATATTATTCCCACTGTTATCTTCGCGATACATAGTTTTTATATTTTTATAATACTTATATCAATATATCCATCAGACCAGTTAAAACCGTGATCAATTTTTGTTAACCATCTAGTGGTTTTCTTCTCTTCAGCATACAAATTGTTAAAAGGAAACGGAAGTGATAATACAAAATACTCCACTTTATTTTTATCAAAAAACAGCAAACTCCTTAGTTATAAATAATTTGTCTGATAGTATAAATCCTTGAATATCAACATATAATTCGATAACCTTAAAATTTTTTCACATTAACTAACAACAACACCATTCTACTGATATTGTTATCAATAATAATCTTTTTTTCTAGTCACCTTTCTCTTCGTATTCAAATATATTTATATTGTAAATTAGTTAGTCTGCTACGTTTTAAGCCTAAGAAACGAATAAAGCTACTCTGTAGTGCGACGCTACTGGCTGTCCTTGGGGATAGTATAGAAGGGGAGGGAGGAGTGATCCCTCACCGATCGCGTTCGCGTCCCAATAGGCGACTCCCTATAAGACCCGGGCGCCTTCGATGTAATTATGTTATAATTCCCGAATATTTATTGAGACAGAGGGGGTTTTAACCCTCGTACGCGAATATAGGGGATGGGGTGCTAATACAAGAAATCTGCAACTTCGGTTAAACTCTCTTTATTATAACTACGGTACTCAATACAATACCCGGTTCTCTTTACACGGTATTGACGGGTTACGCGAAGTCCTAATGTGTGGACGCGGCCTAAGAAGTGCGGACGCGGCTGAAGTACCGATGACGTACTAGCTAACCTCGCGCTCGAGCCACTAGTGGCGTTCGCGGCGGTTCCACCGAGTCGCGCGTTACTCGCGCGCCACCGGCGGACTCCTAAGTTAACTACTACGCGACGCTACGCGGATAAGTCCCTCTTCCCGCGCGTGCGCGTCTCGCGACAGTTATTCGCACTCACTCCGTTACCGCGTACTCGAACACAACAACGACCCGGGTTGTTTACTTTCGGACGCCTAAGGTCGCGAGTCCTCACGATAATTATCCTAAGTCCGCGGCCTTGAAATGACTGAAGGGAACGTCCCTGTTAACGGTCGAACTCACAACGAGTCAATGTAATCGCGAACCCTCTGGCTAATTCGCGATTCTACACAATATGACATGCGTTACAGGTCCGACGGAATGACCACTCCGCTAAGTTGCCCGCTTACCCGTGACAGGTGAGCAGGGCCAGCGGTTCCCTATAAAACCGTTCGGTGCTACGAGCCCTAAAGCCCTAGCACACCCCGGGACGTCACAGGACTTTAACACTAAACGAATAATCACCCTTACTTCTGCTTCACGGGCTGGCTCTCTTCTCTATCTCTCTCGTCTCTTTCTCGCTCTTTCCTTTCTCTCTCTCTCTCTCTCTTCGCTCTCGACAATGGCCCAAAGGGCTGGTAGGCTCCGCTGTCCGGTATGGGTTGGCGGCAGGGTGGCAGTCGTCGCACTTAACCGCACGTTTTCTCCGTTTTCACTTATGCGGCGGCTGCTGCTCTGTCGCCGGGTCACTCTCGGCGGCGGGGAAAATCCTGGGCACTATATGTCACCTTTGACATCTAAACTACGTGTGTCGGGGCAGTTCGCGGGAGCAGGTAAGGTCCTGCGCCTGTCCCGCCGCTGCCCCGCTACACCCATCGCGCGACACTAGGAAGCCGACAAGTTATCGATCCTAGATCAATACTTATCGGTTGATAACTCCCTAGTTCGCACGCGACCCGCCTATCTAGCGCTTGAGATTAGCAAAGCGCTAGATGGCAGCTATTGTAACGCTGCGGGAACGCAACGTTACAGTAGATATTATACCACCCACATCTATGAGATTTAGTGGTTAATACAGATCGTGTACAAGTTTTTTCTATAAATGAATAATCAATGCACTATTCTGAAGATTCTTTCAATTTAACAACCTCCACCTCCTCCCCCTCCTCCTCTTCCTCCTCTTCCTGAAGATCTCCTTCTTCCTCTTCTACGACTTTTCTATAATAAGATAGTGTGTAATTAGAAAGAGACAATATATATTCTTGATAATAAAAAATTGTTAACTTAATGTTTGCCTATATTGATTGATTTCTTTTTCACATTCGCCTACACTCTTGTTTTCTTTCCTTTCACATTCATCTACAATATTTTTTTTAAAAACGAATTTATCTGCATCGTACAGTTTGACGTCAACCTTCAGAGAGCAAATTGTTTTACCGTTTACTCGCGAGGGGAACACGAGTTCAAACGTGAGGTGCACAAGGCACACGGAAAGAAAAAAAGAAGTAGATGCCAAAAATGAAATTTAAACAATTTATTTTAAATAAGAATAATACAAATAAGAACTTCTTAATTGGGTGTCAGGTATACCATTTCATCTCGCGGCTTGACCGGCTGAGACATTCTCAGGTCGTACTACAATTGGCTTTCCCGAATCCGGACAAAAATAACAAATTCATTTATCAGGTCCCAAAATAACGCGTTTAGAAACCTTCATCGCGATTACCTAATTAAAAATGCATTTGGGAACATCTAATAAAGCTATTAGAATCCAACCAACATCTAGCCATTTGTTAGATGAACCTATGACTTGAAAATAATAGGACGAAACACGAAAACTCGAAAGAGGTTACTGGTCCTGAATAACCTGAAAACACGAAAAAACATCGATCGCAAAACACGAAAGGCAAAAACTAGGATTCGATCCTTCAAGTGACTACCGCCTTCAATATGGCTGCCAACCTAAAAATCGACATCCGAATAACAAATATATCAATCACGACGAAACCGCTCGCCGGCTCTCTCGACACAAAGACGTCTCCCTCTTGTCTCCCTAGCAGCTGCTGCCCCGAGAACCTTACGGCAATGAAGAGAAAGCGTGTACTTCCCCGATGTGGGGTTTCCATGTTACCTGCTCGACTACCTACACTAGATGATGCAGCCTCTCCGCTCGTCCATCAGCATTCAAAAAGTACTCGGCCCCTCCCGACGCAGGCACATGCACTCGCAGAAAAGCCCGAGGGAAACAAATACTAACTAGGGAGAAGGGAATAAAACCCAGTTCGCACGGCGACAGGTAGCTGGTACCTTCACGAAAAGGAACGCGCGAGCTGGGGTCCGTCCTCGACGACTGTCTAAGGAAGGGGCCCTTCTCGATCCGTGGTTAACGAGGAAGAAAGCGAGTCCCCTCGACGTCGATTGGCACGTGCCGGGGTCGATCAGTGGCCTTCGCGGATAATTGCTTAATCGATCCCAAATCCCGGCAAGTGCTGCCGAGAGCGACTCACCAACAGATTTAGGCCAATGGGCCGCGCGACGCTAACCCAATTACCGACCGCGCCCACCTAACATTGCCGCAAATAACAAAATTCTATAACGGGGTTATATTCCGTCACAACTTCCCCTCCCTTAAGAAAGACCCGTCTCCAAGAGATGAGGGCGACAAAAACTAGAACAACAATAAAAAATGATCAACGAGAAATTCAGTCAGTCTGAATTACTGGGGGATGTCCTGGAGTTCGTCTTCCGGTCTTGTGGGCGCAAGCCAGTTGGTCGACATCCTCAGCAAAAGGTCTTTCTTGGAATCTGTGTCCTCTGCCAATCCTTTCATTGAAAGAACTGTAACGTTATTCCCGTCAGTGTGAGGGGCCACTACCACTACGGGCATTCCCATTACCTTCGCCTGTCCTTATCTATCGGTATCAGGGCGCCAGTTGGTCAGTTGGGTAGCCAACAACCCTACGTTAACATTTGAGTCTTTCGACTTCATTCTCTATGCATCTTATACGGCCCTGCGGCTATGCATTTGGACGGTAGCGGTAGCCAGGGTCGCTCAGTATGCTAGGTCGTGGAGAGAAAGGAGGGTTCCTTACGGAAGTCCGAGCCTCGCAGACCTAACTGCCGAGGGGCATACATCTATCCCTCACCACCACACACAGGTGGTGGTGAGGGGTGCGGGAACATGCGGTATCATTGCCAAGCATTGAGTTTGCCAGGAGCGGACCAGTACGGAGGCAATGTTCACGGCCTGTCCAGCCGTAGCGCAAGCCTATGGGATTACGGAGGGCACCGGGACACATTCCAACGGGCTAACTACGCCCCTGCACAACCCACTATGCATTCACCGGTATCCAGTCGTGACGTACGTGCAGGCAGGCCTATAGCACACGCCTCACGTACGCGAACGGACCCATGGCTGCCTGAGTGCCGCGTCGCGCGCTCACCAGCACGCACGGACACATCAGCACAGTCCCCCGGTCGCGTTCCGACTGCCTGCTATGGCAGTCTGCGCACGACATTCGCGCAGCTTGCTTGAAGCGCGTAATCAGCGTTCAAGCCAGACTCGATGTTCTATCTCCCCTCCTCGTGGGGACTTATAGACACGGCCATTCTTTTTAGGACTCCCCGAGGCCCCTTCTTCTTATCTCAGGTTTCCTGGGTTGTTTGGCATGGCCCTGCCTTACTTCTCAGGACAACCTGGACATCGTTTACTGGAGCGCCGGTCTTTTCATCCTGGCCTCTGCCTGTCAACGAGGCCTATTGTTGACGTTAGCTATAATCTACTCGTGAGCTTATCCTACGAGTCGGTAACGTAGGGATTAATAATATCCACTGTTCGGTAGCTTTTATGTTGTTTATTCGATATCTCGTATACGTAACGGGGAACTTCGTTACAGACCGCTCTCGATTCTTGCATATCTTTACTCGCTCTTTAGTGTCCTCCGCAGCTCTCTTTCCTCTACAAAAGGGACGCATCAACAGCTAGATTGTAGATGACTTGCCCCTCTCCACGTCCTCGCATACCTGATCCTGATGAACTGAATACCCTGAATGATATCTTACGCGCGTAAAGAAGCGGATATTACAATCACTAACTGGGAGGATAATCCTTCCCACGGGTAATAACCAATTCTAGCGAGGAATAAAAAAAAATCAATTATTAACATGCGATGATGGGATTTCTGCCAACCAACAAATAAAACATCACAAAAACAAAGTCTTAGCAAAAATGGAGTGTAATCAAGAGAACTCAAAGGTCTGTACAAAGAGCGAGAATTGCACAGAAAAGAGAAGACACTACTGCACAAGCGGTGTTAGCAAAGACAATCGCCAAAAGCTTATAATTAGTGCTGAAGCAAATACAACAATCAATCAGCTCTACATGCTACTGCCGTAAAAAAGAAAGAATGATATGAACGCGATAGCTCCCAAAAAAAAAAAAAAAAAAAAATGAAAAAGAACAATAATTCAACAACCAAATAAGTGTCGGTTACCTGCAAATGCCTGTAACAGGAACGCTGGAATGATCACGAAGAAATAAAAAGAAACAAACCGAAATCTCTAATGAGTGCAATAGGGGCTTGCCACTGAAAAATTTAAGCTATGCCGAACAAATTTAAACAAAAATCTCGCTCCACGAGCTAATAAGGTGTTCGCCACTTAAAAAAAATCCACGCAAAGAATGAATGCAATAAAAAAAAATATAATAATCGAAAACAATACTCGGTTTAACGAGTTTACAATAGGTGTATGCCACCTGAATTTAAAGTTACGCAATAATAATAAAGACAACTATGAACAATGCTCAACGGAGCCAACTATAGGTGTCTTACACCTAGAACTAAAGAGGAAACACAAAACTGCCTTATTCGGCTTTTAAGGTTTCTACCACCTGGAAAGAAATCCATGCAAAACCATAGAGGACGTGGTCCTATCGGGGGAAGCACTATGGTGACGTCGCTTCCAATATTTTCGCCGGTTCGCTAGATCGCCTTGGGATCGTTTCTTCCGAATAAGTTCACTTGACGGTAGCAGCATGCCCCGGGTCCAGTCCAAAGCCTTCCAGTAGACGCTAGAGCAGCGTGGACAGGTATCCATGGTCTCAAATGGCCATCCGCAACGATAAAAGTAGTACCATAAGGCAGGGCGAGGACACACACTCCAGTTGTGGCCCCGGAGTCAGCACTGGAAACAGTGGCCGGCCGGAGGTGGTCCCTGATTCCATCATAGTCGGTTAGGCCGGAACACTGGTACAGCCTCGGAAGATATTCGCTCCAAACGTGCTCACTCCTCCGGTCATGGCACCATGAATGCCGATGAACGCACCAGGAGTTCCCCTTTTGCCACGTCGAAGTCCTCTGACGAATCGGAGAATCGTGAAGTGGTCCTAGTCACTGCAATTTCCGGCATTGGTGGTCGTGGCAGCAACGCAGATGTCGACCTCTCGCCCAAGGCACGATGATGCCGATTGAAATTACCCTGTCCTCTACATCGGATGGCCCGGGGAAAGCTCCATCTAACCCCACTTGAAGGGGTCTGTAAGGCCCATGGCCAAAGGGAAGGTAACCAGGCATCTCAAATCATGAAAGAAAAGCTTTTCAATCTACAGCAACAAGGAAAAAATAAGCGGTTGCTAAAAGCCGAACTCCTTCCTGAGAAAAGAAAGATGTGATTAATAATGCCAAAAAGAATTAAGATTTATTTTAATCGTGGTGCTTGGCCCACGTACCTCATGCAACTAATCAGACCCACTGTTGACCCAAAAAAAATTTTTTTACTTAACCGTTCATCGGGGACATTACTAGGAAAAGAGGCATTAAAGGCAGGCATTCGATCAATCAATAAAGAAAATCATAACAATCAAATCAATGTCTACAAAAACAACATAAAAAAAAAGTTAGAAACGAGTTCTCAATAATCTACACAATGAACAGAGGCACTATGGTTTAGGGTTGCGGGGACGTAAACGCTCAGTCAAAGAATTTTGCTTATCCGCGGCTTGCTTTTCTATGCTTGAGGAGTCTCTGCGATCCCCTGGATCTTTAGGATCCCCAAGCGCTAATTTATCGTCCGTCTGTACCTGAGAGTTGCGATCAACTTCTTTAAGTGGAGAACTTACCTGATTATTTTCCAAATCTAATGACTCAAGCTCGGGGTAGACAGCTATGAATGGTTTTAAGGGGAATCTGTATATCGACATTACAGAGCAAAATCTTGCGCCAAACGAAACGGCCTCATTTCTTAACCGATTTTAACGTTTATGCACCTTTTTGGAAACGCCAAAAGATTATCTAGCGATTTTCGTTGGCCGATTTTTCAAAAAATTAAAAAAAAGTGAAATTTAAAAAATCGGCCAACGAAGATTGCTAGATAATCTTTTAGCGTTTCCAAAAAGGTGCATAAACGTTAAAATCGTTTAAGAAATGAGGCCGTTTCGTTTGGTGCAAGATTTCGCTCTATAATGTCAATATACAGATTCCCCTTAAGTCTGACACATGCGCCTGTGGATTGCGTCCTAACTTGGTATCGTATATCTCGTAAACACTAAGGGACAAAACACGCAATAATCTATAAGGTCCTTCGAACATAGGAGCTAGTTTATTTGCAAAATTGTCTACTGCAGAGGACTGTACATGATTGCGACGTCACACTAGGTCTCCGACCTTATACAATTCAGTTTTTTACCTTTATTGTAATAATACGCTTCTCGTTCACTGGCTTTACGCATTTATCGACGCACTACCTCGTACAGTTTTGACATATTCCCTAAGCGTTCGGCCCAGTTTGCCGTGTCATTCTTCACTAACACTTCACTTGAGTCAGTCACTCTCGAATGATCCCTGAAGCAGTCCACTTCACGCCCAATGTTTAAGAAAGCTGGGGACTTTCCAGTAGAAACGTGAAATGAACTATTTATATCGTAGCGAAACTGCGGTAGATGAATATCCCAATCCTTGTGGTCCTGTCCCACAAACGCAGAGATCATTCCTTTTACCATCCTGTTCACTCTCCCCACAGGATTAGATTGCGGATGATAGGGAGCAATGGTAAAATGTTTCACTCCATGTCTTTCCAAACACTGTCGCAAGACCTGGTTCGCAAACCCAGTTCCGTTATCTGACAAAAACATATGGGGCACTCCCCAACGATAAGTTACTAAATCTACGAAGACAGATACAATGGATTTTGCATTAGCCTTTCGAAGAGGTTTCATTTCGAAACAGCGACTGAAATTATCTAAAAATACAACAATATATCGGTGCTGAGATCGACTTGGGGGCATGGGTCCCATAATGTTGGCAGACACGACTGTCCACGGGTGTTCAATCACTTTAGGTATTATTAACCCGGTGAACGGAACTTGTGATACTTTCGTCTTTTGATAAGTTTCACATGAGCTCACAGATTAACAGACGTCTCGCTGCATTCCCAGCCAATAAAATTGAGTAGCTAAACGATATTTGGTCTTTGCAACGCCAAAATGTCTTGATGAGGGCTCTTCGTGCGCCAATCTAATGGCTTCGACTCTCTGTGCCCGTGGTAGTACGAGTTTCCACTTGTCTAATTCCTGACCCAATATCACATGGTTTTTATTAGGCAAATGATGATACAACTTCTGATCTTCAATCTTCCAAGATGAATACTTTTCTGGAAATTTTACTACTTCTTCGGTCCTACAATAGTACCAGGTGTCTATTCCCTCAGTCACCGCTATAACAGAAACCGCTCCTTCTTTCCCTTCTGCTGGGGTCATTAAAGTACCTTCGAAATTCTGGATAGTGGGTCTGGTATATGGTGTAAGGCACCCTTACGGTGTATTACGTTATAATCGTATGCTTGGAGTGCTAATGTCCATCTTGCTTGTCTCCCCATAGGATCCTTGAGGTTTTTAAGTAATCGCAAGCTGCTGTCATCCGTTATAACGGTGAACGGATATCCTTCCAAATAAGGACGCAGTTTTTTAATAGCCCAGACCACCGCCAGATACTCTTTTTCGGTAACTGTGTACCCACAAAAAACAGACTTCGCCTGTATAAAAAAGCGGCAAGTACATAAACCATCTAGCATAAATAATATAGTAAAATTGTCGAATTAAAAAAAGTAGTGACATCCAAATATTAGGCAAGAGTATGTTTTCACCTTAGCAAAAGTTAAATTTTTGGAAAAAAAAAGGAACAAAAAAGTTACTTGCCGGGCCCGTCATGTCCATGCACAGTGGGAAATTGAATCGTGTGTGAGATTCAGCTATAGCGTAGTACAGCAAATTTCATGTTAAAATACAGAGTGAAGTTAGCCGAACCACAGGCGATTCTATTTCTCATTGCGCATGGACATTGCGGGCCCGGCAAGTAACTTTTTTGTTCCTTTTTTTTCCACAAATTTAACTTTTGCTAAGGTGAAAAAATGCACTTGCCTACTATTTGGATTTCACTACTTTTTTTAATTGGATAATTTTACTATATTATTTATGCTAGATGGTTTATGTACTTGCCGCCTTTTTTTACAGGCGAAGTCTGTTTTTTGTGGGATTTCATAACGTTTTATAAGAGTATAATATTTAAAAAATTAAATAATTCTTTTAATTTTTCTACAGAATTTAAAGAAAATTTCCAAACCTCTCATTTTTTGAAACAGCAGCGCTTAATTAATAAAATAATATATATTAATATTGAAAAAATATCACAGTAAACACATTGAATTTCTTGATATTTGTAATGCATTCTGCATAAATGAACTTCATAATTAATGTCCCAGCTACTTGTTTAATGTTTTCAGTTTCACTATAATAAAAGTTTGATTAAATTTTTCATTATCAATAAACATACTTTGAACATATAAAAATAATTAAATAAAATGTATGTTTTAATTAATTTACATTTTCTGTTTATCAACATTTGACTTTTTACCATCATCTGACCTTGCCAGACTTCACTAATTCATCAACTACTTGAGTTGATACTGGGGCAAGACTGGACAAGCAATTCACAAAGCTTTGAATAAGCTACGATCAAGCATATATTCAAAGCTGACATTGTCGTTTTGCATACCACGTTTCTTTTTAGCACCAATTACTCACACATTTATGCTGCTAATTCTTGACAAAGGTGACATAAGAGATACATTGGTGAGTCGTCCTTATAACATTTCCTGCGCCAGAGTCCTCAAATGTTGTTTCGCTAATTTCTATACACTGTTGAAACTGGTCGGATTTCTGGTGCTGCAAAATGGAGTGGAAACCATTAATTTTTGGACTGAGTTTCAATTGAGAATAAACGCAATTTTTCATCCATACCAATGACCAGTATACTGCCTTTGGCCTAGAATACTAGTATAGGTAACAGAGAAAAACAATCAACAGTTATTAACTCAATTTTGCAGAATTTCATCCAATGAGTCTCATCCTTAAATTATGACTGAGCAATGGATGATGTTTTTCTGGAAATTGGCTTATTCTTACTTTGCCAATCTTTCAATGCTTTCATCTTTGCCTGTTTCAAGTACCAGAATGCAGGAGTGATAAGCCCAATTGTTGATTCAACTCCAATAGTCAGTATGTGTGCGAACCTTCCTCCTTGGATTTTTAATTCAATTGTCCCAAATGTATTTAAGTCAAAGCACAAGTACTACTATTTGCTATAATACACTTGCACAGTGACTGTAAAATACTAAATGTTAATATCTGAGTAAACGTAAAATCAAATTCATCATTTAAAAATCTCAATTCTTCAAAGAAAATAGTATTTTAAAGAAACATGAATCATTCCATTTGTTAATCAACATTTGACTTTTTACCAACATCTGACTTTGCGAAACTTCAGTAACTCCATCAGCTGCTTGAGATGATACAGGGGCATGCCTGGACAAACAATTCGCAAAGCTTTAAATAAACTACCATCAAGCATATAATTAAAGCTGACATTGTCGTTTTGCATACCACATTTCTTTTTAGCACCAATTACTGTCACATTTATGCTGCTAATTCTTGACAAAGGTATAATCTATCGGACAGTTGAAACCCACATCAGTTTAAAGAAAAGAAACAACTAAAAATGTATTTTGTTAATGATTTCAATACCTGGAAGTTTAACATATGATTTTCAAATACCTTAACAATTTCTTGCAATCCTGATAATCACTGATGCGCATAAATGTTAAAAGTATACTTCTCCTTGGCACAATGTTGAAAATATATAAATATTAATCTTACTTCATCCAGTCAACTCTATTCATCCCCAGTATGATAGCCTATCGGACAGTTGAAATCCACATCAATTTAAAGAAAAGAAACAGTTAAATATGTATTTTTTTAATGATTTCAATACTTGGAAGTTTAGCATATGGTTTTCAAATACCTTAACAATTTCTTGCAGTTTATATATACTCTGGATAATCACCGTTGCACATAAATGTTGACACTATACTTCTCCTTGCCAGTGTTAAAAATATATAAATATTAATCTTACTTCATCTAGTCAGCTCTATCCTCAGCAACTCAATCCACGTGGTTTCATCCTCAGCAATCAAGAGACACGGTGTATATTATATTTTAATCTTTCACTCCACACAGCTCGACCCTTAGCAGTCAGACAATAAACACATCACTATTTAATCTGCAATAAAATCACAAAAAGTACCAGAAAATATATTACATTTTATATCATAAAATTCATTGTTATACTTATTTAATCTGTTGATTCCTTTATGTAATTAAAAATCCTTTTAATGAGTATAACCTCATCAAATTTAAATAAGAACAGCCTAATCATGTTTTTTCATTTATTTATTTCATAATTAGGTTCAAATTGTTTTAAGGTTAATATTGTCAACCTTGCAGCTTAGCCTGATTTACCGTAATAAACGAAGTAAAACATATATCTAGGAGATACACACAGACACTGTTTACGATTTTGGACAACTATGTTACGTTACGTCTACTAACGTCACTAACCTACGTTAAGCAACTAACTTCACCCCGAGACATACACTCAGGCTGGTGAAGAAGAAGAAGATTATGGAGAAGAATCTCAATTTTCGATATATATATATAGCTAACTCAGTATGAGATCTCTTGATTGCATGAACCGTTTTTAATATTCATGGTCTCAAATGAAAGCTTGTTTAAAACCAGTTTAACAAAAGCTTTACTTAAATCATGATAATGGATCATTCAAGGATATAAATCGGTTTGAAAATTGGAATGGACAAACTTGCTGTATAAGTACACGATAGTGCTCGGCGGTATAGACATGTCATTTTCTACTTTTATATGTACTTTCCGTCGAGACACTACCGTGTCTCTTGATATACATGATTTTTTGTTTAAATTTGAATGAAAATAATATCTAATACTGCATGGTATATGTTTTTTATATTTATATACCGGTATTCATTTTTCTGCTGTTCTCCTTATTACTATTCTCTATTTTTTCTAAAATACATTCAAAATCAGCATACATAATATACGGTAATTAATTTTTACGGTAAAAATTTTCAAAATATATCCATTTTTTATCTTGATGTGTTAGCTGTATCATAAAATCGTTGTGTCTTTTAAAATCCTTATAATGATGATTTAATTGCTCCTTTGATTGGAAATAATGTAGACATTTGTTAAAAAATATATATAATGTAAAATATGAGTAGTGTAGCTAAGGGGATTCTATGAGGGGTGGCGAGGGGGTCGGGGTTCCGCGTGGGGAGGGGAGGTAGGGGAAATGCCCCCACTCCTTAGCGGAGGGGGAAGGGGGGATTTCGCCCACTCCTGGGTGGTGGGGAAAGCTCGGTGTTAGGGGAAAATTAATCACGTGACACCCCTGGTGGTGGGGGGAAATTAAGCACGTGACATCCCGGTGGTGGGGGAAAATTAAGCACGTGTCAAAATTATTATTATTATAAGAATTGAGGGAACGATTAATTTAAAATACACGCAGATTTCTGGAAAAAGCCTTTCGGCATAAAAACCCCACTTTATTATTTAAAATATATATTTTTCACAACCTTCAGATTTTTTTTTCTCTCACTTAGACACATTTCGAATAATTCTTTTTTTCTAACATTCTGCAGCGAGAAAGCTGGGCTGTGCCTGCAAACTTCCTCACAGGGCTCTGCCCGTTGTTGTTGTTATACCAGTTGTTGCTGCTCGTACTTCCATTTTGTTTTGCGTAGCCACATTTCTCACCTGAGACATATTTGAAAACGTGTTGCTACTTTTCTTTTTCACATAGTAATAGCTATTTTTTTTTACAAAGCAAGTATACTTACAGAAATCACCACACGATTTTTAGGGATTCGCCGCCTCTGCATTTCCTTCCTCTCGTTCGTCTTCTTCCTCTTCTTCCTCCTCTTCCTCCAATTGTCCTTCCATTTCATCCGTTATTTCCATTAGTTGCTCAACTAAACCGGCAAAATCTGGATCATCCTCCATTTCTTCCACCACCTCCTCATTCTCCCACAAATCGTCGTCTTGCTTCTTTGGTATATCACTCCACATTGTTCTTTTCACTACCGTTGCTAGCGTTAAAATCATCTCAAGATTTATCATCGCTAGTCGCTTAGATGCAAAACGATCTTCCAATGAAATATGAACTGGCCGATTACGCACGTATATTTTAGTTAATCTGATGCCTTTCTTTCCTCTTTATCAATACATATTAGTTTTCTCTTTATCAAAACGTATTAGCTTTCTTTCCGAGAAGTGGAACGCAGTGAAAGAGAAAGTCAATGGAGACCTACTAGCATCCTCGTATATTTTTTTTGTACCTCTAAAAGCAAATTCTAACTTGTAAGGTTGAAAAAAAGAGAGTATAATTTTTTATTTTGAAGGTTTTATTTATACAACAAATAAATACTTTCAAAAAAATGTTGGCATCATTTTGATTGGTTCTTCTAAGTAAATAGTGGCAAATGGTAGTGACAGTAGCAACAGGAGCAGTATCACCTACGAAAAAAAAATAAGGAAAAAGATTTATTATTATTATACTTCATATCCAAGCACTAGATGTCAAAAAATTATTTTTTTTTTTCATCGATTCTTACAGATTGTGGGTGGTCTCCGTAAAAGAATCAGACAGGAGCTGGAGAACGTCAGCATCCTCGTCGAACCGTATTATGTTTTCTGAAGAAAGTTCTTGCTCCATATCAATACCCTCCCACTCCATTTCACTACTAAAATCTGATAGACGATCATCATCATCGTCATTATCCCCATCGGACTGGATATTTGATGGGGATTGTTGCCGCTGAAGCTTTTTTCTCAGCATCCTCACAATTGCTGTTAACATGTTGTTATCCTCGTCTTCCATTTCACCCCAATCTTCTTCCAAATCTACTTCTTCTTCTTCCTCCACTGATTCATCTATATTTAGAATGTTATCAATATTTTGATCAGTAAATAATCTATAAAAATTAATTACATCCATTTCTTTTTGTAGAAACTATCACGTCAAGCAAACTCTGTAGACTGAGAATGGAAGAGATGTAAGCTCAATATGAAATATATTAACAATACATATAATTATTTTCTCTATCAATACGTATTAGCTTTCGCCTCCTCATAATAGCTATCAACACGTTATTATCCTCCTCTTCGATCTCACTGCTATCTTCATCTACTACTACTACTACTACTACTACCTCGTCAATACTTTGGATGATCTCAATATTTTAACTAGCATCCAGATACGATGACCGTTAATAATATTATTTTATCATTTTTTGTGTTATTTCAAGGGTGAGGAGCAGGGCGAGGGGGGTTGCGATTTGTTAAAGGAGAGTTGCACGATCGTTGGAGTTTTTAATTAAAATTTATATATTTTTAAAAATAATATTATACACATAATAATAATAATAACAATAATAATATTGCTTCTAAACTGCAGCAGCAGCATCTGCGATTAAAAAATTGAAAATGATTTATTATTAGTCTTAACTTTTAATTTCATGAAGTACTTAATGTTAGAAGAGTTTAAACCTTTCTTACCGACTGGTGATTGTGGTGGTGGCTGTGGCTGTTAAATGCAATCACGATCCCTATGCTCACGTAGACCGCATATTGCACAGCGTATAAGACGTGGTATAGGTTGATGATCGGCAGCAGCAACAGCATCAGCAACACCAGCAGCATCAGGCTGCAGCGGTGCATTTAAAGGTCTACGAAGTGGTTGATGCTGCTGCTGCTGCAGAAGTCTCCATCTACTTGGTACAACTAATTGCGCTGTCGGCTGTTGTACAAGGGTCTGCTGTGCAATCCTATATGGCTTTACGATTGCTACAGGCAATCCTGTTTGTTGAATGTCCAATAATGTCAACTTTTTGTCTGGCAAACTGATTTTTTTTTTTTTTTTTGGAATCCATTTCGTATACTATCAGAAACACTACTGAAGTCGAGATTGCTCTCCTCTTCATATTAACAGTACGAATAATCTTTATCTATCTCTACTCTAGATTGAGTTACATCTCCTAATCAATACGTATTAGCTTTCTTTCCGTTTACTCCAGATGAAATAGAAAGGGAAATATTTACAATAATATTTTTTCAATAATTTTTTTAGTTTCGATTTTATTTAACCTCTACTTTTTTCTCATGTTTTTTAAAAACTGTTCTATAAAAAATTTAATAGTAAAAGAAAAAGAAATGTGTAGGTTCCTCTTCTTCCCTCTTAGTCTGCTTTGACTCAATATCTTCCTCCTCCTCTACTTTTTTCTCCTCTTCTTCTTCTTCCTTCTGTAGAAAATGCATATATTCTTCGAAAACTCTCGGGAGGCCGAAGTAAAAAACGGCGGGACGAGGGTTACCGAACGAGGCACGACTGTCCCCGAGCCTTACGAGAAATGGGGAGATTCGTGACGAAACACGAAAAGGGAAGGGATATTCATTCCTGATCAATGTTCAGTAGTAGCAGGACTTCTGTAAAATTGATAAAGTTTCATTCAGAAAATACGTAAAACGTTTTTGGGTTTATTTCTTTAAACAAAAATATTTCCTACACTTCTTTGTCTGCCTTGACTCCACATCCTTTTCCTCCTCCTCCTCTTCTTCCTTCTATTCTTCCTTAATCTTCTCCGAATCAATATCTTCCTTAGTCTGTTTTTTTTCATTCTTCGTCTTCTTTGACTCAATATCTTCCTTAGACTGTTCCTCTTCTTCCTCTTTTTTACTTTATCAAAAAATAAATGTAAAAAATATTATGAAAAGGTAAAAAAAAGAAATTGTAAAATAAATGCTTACAGTTTTTATGCAAATAATGATGTAGTTTCCGTTCATATATACTCTTCGAAGTAACGATGGAAAAAATCGTTAATTCGATTGACGTATTCCTCTGTCAATTCTCTAGGAAGAGTAGGTGAAAGAGGAACAATATTCTCTTGAATCATGATTAATTTACACTTTTCGCAGCTTATTTTTTTTTTCCTGTGTACAGCACCGACGACGGTATAAGATTGAATGAAGCTTTGAGGACTTGTCTTCTCCTCTTTATTTCTCTAAATAGTTCTTTTTTTCCGATGAGTTTGAAAGAATCACATTTTTGCTTTTATCCACTTGGCAAAAACTTACACCTCCTCGTAAGGACAGTGGATACGTTCATTGTCCAAGTTCGTCTCTCGAACGTGTAAATTACACGGTGTTTTTTCAAAATCATATAATTTAATTAAATTCTAAAACTTAGGACAACCATACATTTCTAAATTGATATTTTCCACATTCATCCTATTCAATATATTTTTTTCAATATTCCCTCCCTTGTAGGCTACTACGGGATTCTCGCAGGTTAAGCAATCTACAATAAAATCTTCTACATCCTCCTGCTCGTATTTCTCGAATCCCGTATCACTGTATTTTATACCATGCACCATATTGAGCAAATACCACACAGTTTTTTTGTCTTTCTCACTAAGGTTGTTAATAGTGTCACGCAAACGAAAAGATGCGTAAGAAATTTGGTTACTTTTTAAATCAATTATAGCTATATCTTTATATTTAAGTTCCTTTTTATAAACTAAGAAACCTTCTATATCCATTATGTGAGTTATTCTATGCATCGTTGCGCTCGCGCTATTCTCGACGAAGAAAAGAACTGAAATGAAGCATCCGAAGAAATATCTTCGTCGAGAGAAAGACTTTATCGTTTCTTTAAAATATAAAGTTACATTTGATAAGGAGTCCATTCTTTCTTAATTACAATGGGAAAAAATCTTAGAAATTATCCCCTCTAAAAAAAAAAAAAAAAAAACATTGAATTTTAATACGTTTAGCATATTTGTTCCCCTGATGGAGGGGGAAAAGAAATTTCTTAAATGCGATAAAAAAAAGATCGTTCAGTATTGCATCGAGCGACTGACGACGATAATGACACCGACATTCGTTGATTTTCAAGGTTTTGTATTGACCGACAAAAGTTTTATAGTTAAAGAGTTTGCGGTGTTGCGTGATAATGAAGTGTATCACAATGTATTTTCACCACCATTTCAAGAAGCTTGGTTGAGCGATCTCGAGAGAGAACAGAATGAGTAAGTATTTTTTTTTTTTTAAACGATAAAAAATATAATGTGTTTTTCTTTTTAAAGTTGGCTTTATTTTAATCGCTATGGATGGAATTGGACCGACGGTCATTCACCTTATTACAAGTATAAAGATGTAATAAGAAAGTATGTAACGTCATACGAGGAGGAGGAGGAGGATTGGATTTTCGTGAAAGGACGGGAGAAATATGATTGGTTGAGAAAAATTTGCAACTTAGAAAATATATACAATGTGAAGGAGTGTGAGTGGGGTAACTTTAGCTTAGAGGGAGTAAAAATTTCGAACTACCGTTACCCAAGTGTATGACTCATTATGGTATATGTTTACTGCAAAATGTCTACTATATGAAATCTGTATATGATCAAAGAAATAAATGTCTTCTGTGAAAAAATTGATAACAATGTATATCTAAGAATACCGATTACATCTCGGACGAAACAATGGGATGTGTATATCACCCCTACTTCCATTTTCTATTCACTATATATAAGCGTTATTCTTCGCGAGAGACGCATTCACAATTATTAATTTATTGTTGTTGTCTACCGTATGACAGAATCATAAAATTTTATTTTTTTTAAGAAACAAAAATGTCTACTGATTTACGTAGAAAATTTTTGGCAATTAATAGGGCGAACGAATACGATGCATGGGTACTGGAATGTCGCGAGAATATTCGACGATTGAGCAACGCGGATCGAACTTTGCCCGTTGGAACGCGTCAAAAGAATTTCGCCGAATTCGCGTGTATAAAGTGTCTATTGCTACGAACGCAGAGAGAGCTGAATTATATTAAATCAGGTGCTGGTTGTAGCAATGACATACAAGGACTTATCTGGGAGGAGCTTGATTCGGCGTTTCGAAGTCGAATATGCAGCGGTATAGTAGTTAATAGTAATTATATAGAGCCGAAGGATTTTTTAGTAGACGCGGAAGTATTAGTGGGTGTGCGCATAGGTAAGGTATTTGTTAGTGCAAATAGTGTTAAAGTTAATTGTGTATTTAACGGACAATTCATCTGCAAGGACAATATTGATGAAAAAAACATTAGTACGACTAACGCAATATTGTATTAAACTGATAATTTTAGTGATTGATATAGGAAAAATATTTTAGACGTTGTTATGAAAAAATTAAGCGAATTTCAAGAGAGTGATAGTAGATGGGCTTTACAAAAAATCCATTATTTATTGGTTAACATTAATCGTTTTAACCCGTTGCACGCGGGTTGTAGAATTAATCTACCACCTGCTATCGCAAGTAGGAAATCTCTGATACATTTGGAAACTAGTGATAATGCATGTTTCGCGTGGTCCGTGACACTGGCACTCTATCCGGCTAAACCTACGGCTAATCCAAAGCGCACGTCCTCTTATCCACATTTGCGGACTGCTTTAGACGTCGGTAGCATAACCTTTCCGATTACGCTAAAAGAGATCCCGAAATTTGAGACGGATAATAACGTGTCGGTCAACATCTTTACCTCGGAGAATGAAGAGCAAAATACCGAAGCAAGAATCAGAACTGTACCTCTTCAGTTGACGAAGAAGAGATCGAGGCATGCTAATCAACTCGTCAATGATGAGCAGGGAGCTGCACATTTTATGTGCATAAGGAATCTGCCGAGACTGGTGCGAAGCCAATTCACCAAGAGCAAAATTGCACATTATATATGCGATCGGTATGTGTTAATAATGATACAAATATAACTGCATATGTTTTATATTATTTTTATTTTCGATGTCTCCACTATTTTCGCACAGTGGAGAGGCTCGAGTCGCATGAGCAGGATTGTGCGCAGCTCAATGATAATCTCCGCTTGAGGCTACCGAGAGAGTCCGAGGATCACTGGGTTTCCTTCAAGAACATCAAAAATGGGGAATGAATGCCATTCGTCGTATACGCGGATCTCGAATGCATATTATCAAAAGTTGAGCAATCGAACAGTAGTAATATTTATCAGAAACATGAACCTATCAGTGTAGGCTATTAATTAAAAAGTGCTCGCGATGCGTCACTCTCGAGATACGATGCTCATCGAGGTGCCGACTGCATCGAATGGTTCGAACGCGAGCTCGAGGTCATTGCGCGCATCGCGAGCGAGAAACTGAGGACTATCGTGCCCATGCGTGATCTTAGTCTTAGCGAACGATCGCGTCACTATATTGACCCCAATTGTCATATATGCAAAAAGCCGTTTCTTCCAAATCAACTTCAAATTCGCGATCACGATCACTGACCGGCAGATACAGAGGACCGGCTCACAATAATTGCAATTTAAATTTTAAACATTCGCATGTAATTACAGTGATTATCCACAATTTTTCCGGCTATGATTCACATTTTATTCTCGAGACGATCGCTAATTTGTACGAGGGATCGGTATATGTGCTGCCTGTACATAAGGAAAAATACATTTTATTCACCAAATATTTTCGAAATTATAATATACGGCTGAGATTTATCGATTCGTTCAAATTTATGGCCTCCAGTTTGGACAAATTGAGCTGAGTAGTTGACGGAATATCAGCTAACAAATTTGAGGTCACAATTTTCGGACTTGAGCGTCGAGCAGTTCAACTTGCTTGCGAGGATATGTATTTTTCCTTACGACTATATAGATAGTCCGGCTCGATTGGAAGAGACGGCTTTACCACTACTCCAGTCGTTTCGCAACAGACTGACCGACAGTGATATCAGCGAGGAAGTATACAATCATGCCGTAGAGGTATGGACCAAATTCCAGATGCGCACACTTGGGGAGTACAGTGACCTGTACTTGAAGACCGATGTCCTATTGTTGACCGACGTTTTCGAAAGTTTTCGCGATAGTTGCATGCAAAATTATAACTTGGATCCAGCCCATTATTATACGCTTCTGGGCTTCACCTGGGACGCGATGTTGAAGCATACGAAAATCAGGCTGGAGCTTTTCACGGACGTGGATATGTTGCTGTTCGTAGAGCGCGGTATACGCGGTGGTTTGAGTCAGTGCTCCCATCGCTACGAGAGGGCCAACAATCGGTACATGCGGGACTACGATCCGGCGGAACCGTCGAAACATCTAATGTATTACGACGTAAACAATCTGTATGGGTGGGCAATGTGTCAACCGCTACCCACCCATGGATTTCGATGGATCGAGGACGCAGCCAATCTCAATGTCTCCGCTATACCCTCGGATCATCCCGAGGATTATATTTTGGAGATCGATTTGGAGCATCCGCGCGAGCTTCACGACAAACACGCGGAACCACCGTTCTGTATGGTGCGCGAGAAACCGCCAGACGCGAGCCAGGAGATGCTGTTGGCTACTTTAAACCATAAGACGCGTTACGTAATACATTATCACGCTCTGCAACAATCTATGCGTAATGAACTCGTACTGAAGCGTATACATCGCGGTTTAAAGTTTCAGCAGTCCACCTGGCTACGCGATTACATCAAGCTGAACACGCGTTTGCGCACCGCGTCCACTAACGAATTTGAGAAGAATCTCTTCAAGTTGATGAACAACACGGTTTTCGGTAAAAGAATGGAGAACTTGAGGAATAGAGTTGACGCGAGGCTCGAAAACAAGTGGGAGGGAAGATACGGGGCGGAAACCCTGATTTCGAAACCGAATTTTCATAGTCTCGCGATTTTTAATGAGAATTTGGTCGCGATTCAATTATCGAAATTGCCCGCGAAATTTGATAAACCCATTTACGTGGGAATGAGTATTTTAGATATTTAAAAAATTTGCTTGTATGAATTTTACTATGGCTATATGATTCCTACATTCGGCAGTAAATGTAGAGCGATATATACCGACACGGACAGTCTGATATACAGTATTGAGTGCGACGACGTTTACTCGTACATGAAACGCGATCTCGCGCGATTCGACACCAGCGATTATCCAGACGATAATCAGTATGACTTGCCACGTGTCAACAAAAAGATACCTGTTCTGATGAAGGATTAGAATAATGGTCGTATCATGACCGAGTTCTTAGGACTGAGGGCAAAAATGTATACTTTCAAGGTGCAGGACTGCACGAGAATTGTTAAAAAAGCCAAAGGTGTCAAGGTTACGTTATCGCTAGAAATATAACATTTGACGACTACAAGGATTGTTTGGATAATTTCACCGTACAGTCTCGCAATCAAAATTTAGTTCGATCAAAGCTGCACCAAGTTTTCTCGATTAGTCAGAGAAAGGTCGACCTCAGTCCGTACGACGACAAGCGTTTCGTTACACCCGGCACCGTAGCGGCTCTACCCTGGGGACATTATAGTCTAAAAGAATATTTTTTTTATTTTAAGAATATATATATATATATATATATATATATATATGTTCTTTTTAATGATACATCTTAATAAAAGTTCTTATAAAACATTGTTCTTATTTATCCAGGAATTGTGCGTCCTGTCGAATCCCAGCCAATTAATAAACACTTTATCGCCCTTTCAGCGCATACTCTCTCCACCAGATACACATCGGGATTGATAGTTTTCGAAAGCTCGTATTCGTAAAATCCACCCAACAGTTCCGTACCCCTGGAATCCTTGAGGAGATACGTAGCGAGATTGGTCTTCTGCACTTTCGCCACCTCGAATATTTCGGTCGTCCAATTTGGCGTGTAGCCTTTGGCGAACATCTGCTTGTATTTACTAATTCGTACGAAATCGCCGACTTTGAACTTGGCACGACCTGCGACCTTGATGTTGCTGTATACTGTCTTGAGAGTAGCTTATCTACATGCTCGGGTTTCACATCCACGGAACGCATTCCCGTGGTACGGTGCTTTCACGCATTGTACGCATCAACCTACTCTTGCAGCATAGCGCGCCACTTGTAATTGCCGTTCAGCTTAAATCGTTTCCACATTTCCGTCTTCAACGTACGATTCCAGCGCTCGACTATCGACGCTTTCATCACGCTGTAAGTCGAGTATTGATTTATTCCGCGTTTCTTCATCAACGCCTGAAAGTCACTGTTGTAAAACTCTTTGCCGTTGTCGGTCTGTAAATTTTTCGGACATCTGTCGGTCTTTAGGATTCTCGTCATTGTCGTCGTCACTTCTCTGCCACTCTTGGTCTTTAATGCCACCGACCAAGCGTATTTCAAGAGGGTATCGATTACAGTGAGAATGTACTGGTGACCCGCATCGACGTAATTGCGCATATCAACAAGATTGGCCTGCCAGACATCGTCGAAGCCGCGCACAATGATTCTTTTGCGTGGAAAATTTATCCTCACCGGTGCATGGAGCTCCTCCACCAACTGTATCTTTTCTTTGCTCATTTTTATTTTTCCAAAAAAAATTGACAGACTCTTGTCCTGCTCGACTATTCTTAGAAATTACCACTGATACTTCCATCTGTTTCAAGTATCAGCTCTTGCTTACTCAATTTCTCACTAAATTTTTCACACATTGCTTGCAAAGTTTGATTCACCTTTTTCTCAAATTGTTCATTATGTTTATTCAAAGTCATTGTCAAATATTGTTTAAATTCAAGCAGTAAATATTCTAAATTTGGTTCGTGAAAGTGTTTCCTACTCTCACCATCCAGTCCAATTCCAAATTTATTTATCGACATTTCAAAATAAATGCACTACTGTCACTTTTTTTGTCAAAAATCAGTCTCTTGTTCCTCGTTATTATTCCTCTTTTTGATGGCTCGTAATGTCGAGAGTATACAGTCTACGGTGTATATTAAACAAATGCAAATTTCACAACAGCAGGAATCAGACATTTAATTTTTTTTATCTCGTGCTACCGAAATACGTTGATATTACACTGAGGTTAAAATATAAAGTGCAACTTTCTTTATACGATAAGATCCTCCTCGCGCAACCTTTCCATTATCGACTGTATCTCGTTGTAATGACTCGTATTACCGGCAGCCACCGATGCGATCAAAAGTCTCAAACGTTCGATCAATTCATTAGGATCGTTCCAATGTACGTAGTTGATTGGTCCCTTGGTGACACGCATAAGACCTTTACCCCTTTTTTTTATGATGATGTTGACGCTTTACTTGCGCCTGATGTTGACAATTTACTTGCGTCAGATGTTGACGACTTTCTTGCACCTGATGTTGATGGTAACCGATTAGGCGGTAACATTGGTTTTCCCAATAACAATGGTTTCATAATTTCTGTATATTTTACACCTTTATTACCCTTTGTTTGTTTTAGACTATCGTTTAACAGTTTATGCGCCTTAGTTTGATTTATAATACTCTTTTATTGTTCCAAATCTTCGGGTTTTATAATAGCTCGATTGAGTTCTCTCATGAAAACTAGTTCATAAGTACCTACTGTACCGGTGTATGACGTCTTATCGAGAATAATATCTCCTTCATGACTTATTTCAAATTTACATCTACCAAGCGTCAGTTGATCATTTTTATAAAGAGGTCCAAAAGCACAATCAAACAAGTTATCCCTATCGGTCAGAAGTAATGTAATATACTTGGCAGGGATCGGATGTAATGGATTACGTTGAATGGCTAATTGTAACAAGCCTGGTTCCTTTTTGTCATCAATATTTAATTTATCTAGCAAACTTTTTTTTGAATCGGGCGACGATTGATCGGTTATTGAAGACTCGTCGTCGGTCATGAAATCCGATGGATTCGTAATAGTTTCATCACTACTACTAAGATTCTTCGCTCTTTTAGCAACTCGATGCGGTGTCGATGTGAAGTAGGCTCCCCTCCTCAATTTATCGTTGTATTTGACAAACGAATTATTTGTCCTATCAATATCCTCCGTTTGCGAAACGAGTTTTTTCAATAGATCGACTATCGGCTTGAATGTATCGTTCAAATTGCTCTCCATTATTGCTTTCTCTGATTTCATGGCACGATGCTTGTCGCGAATGACCTCACTCGTTTTGGCGATCCTCTTCAGAAGCGATTTTTCATCCATCTGGATACTGTTTTTGAAGGGGGGGGGGGTTGTTTAAAAAACACTTATAAACCGATCTAACTGACACGGTTTTTAACAGATCCAACCGCCCTGTTCGTCGATAAACTGGCACTCGATTATCAACCCATCTAACTGACGCGGTTTCTTAACAGATCCAACCGACCTGTTCGTTGATCAAAACTGACACTCAAGTCCATTCACTCGATCGTGGCGTACTCGTTGAAACCTCTGCGATATCGACCGTTCTTCAGAGAGCTATCCTTGTCTATTACTAAAAAACCGTAATCGTGACTCCAACAGGTCGAACACAATTCGAGAAATTTCTCATAAGACATATCACTGTTGACGTGATCGTTAAAAATGTGCTTCAGATTAGTTCCATCTTGCTTAAATATTATTAGCAAGTTTGAATTATCTCGTATCAGATGCTTTAGGATTTTCGCATAAGTCTGACAGAGATAGAAGCAATGGATGTTGGAATGTCTACCCATGCAAAAGTAGTCCATTATATTGTCCTGCTTGTCGTTCGCCACATCGTCGAATATGAAAATAGAATTCAGCTTTGCATCAGCGACGTTAACAACCTCGCAATTGTTTGAAAATTGAAAGTAACCAATTTCCTCCGTGTCTTGCAGAAGCTGTTCCAGATATCGATACTTCGGTTGCTGCAGCGATTTCGAGTAGACGTACAGGTTTTCGAATCTCACACCGTGCTGACTCTCTATGAGGGTCAGCAAAACGTTTGTCTTACCGCAATTCGACGGACCGCAAACTATGCAGCGTATCGTAGTTGGTAATAGCGATCCGTGAAGTTTTTTTATTTGCGTGGTGCATTGTGAGCATGACTATCCAAATTTGACACGCGAATAGTCGGCACGTGCTTCACGAAATGCATCCTCGTTATTACCTTTCAGGCACAGCTGTATCGTCCATTTATATTTCGCGAATTACGGAACTAATCAGCCAGTTGCCATTATGATGGCGTTCATGCTAGTCGTCGTCGATTCCCTGCAGAACTTGACGAATCATCAGCTCGAACACATACCGAAGATCGTATTGCTGGAGTACTTTCCAGACAGTATCGCGAGTGTGTGGGAAAGATTACCTCGGCACATTCGCGCGGACTCGGATGTGCAGCAATATCAATATTGCTTGCAACACTACAATCTATCTAATACCACTCACCACGACGGACCACCGAGACGGATGAAAGAATGTTACGTTTGTCAGCAAGAGAAGCAGTTGCTCTAAATGTCTGGATCGTTCTTCAATAAAGTCTTAAAAAAATTGCCATTTGAGCTGCACGTGCCCGGTTACAATTATTGCGGGCCCGGCACTCGACTTCGCGAAAGATTGGAGCGCGGCGATCGTGGTATAAATCCGCTGGACGAGGCCTGCCTCGATCACGACTTAGCATATTGGCACAACGAGGATCTACCGGAGCGTCATCAGGCCGATAAAGTGCTAGCGAGGAGAGCGCGTGAACGTATTACCGCAAGAGACGCGACCTTGGGTGAACGCGCGGTCGCCGCAGCCGCATGGGCATCTATGAATGCTAAGCGTAAACTTGGCTTGGGATTACATAATATTGTCGCGATGAAGAAAGCAGTAGCGGCTAAAAAAAGAACAACAACAACAAGAAAAAAATTGGTACTACTACTACTACTACGAGGAAGAGAAGAATTCGAGTGCCGAGGAAACGGGGCGGTATAATACCTATACTCTCACTGCTAGGTGCAGTCGGAGAACTGGCAGGGGACCTTCGGGTATAGCGAGGGCTGTAAACTGTGCAAAAGCCGAGAGAGAACGGTTGCAGGAAATGCAACGTCACCATCGCGCGATGGAAGCGTCGGCAAAGCGCGAGAGAGGCCGAGGTCTTTATCTGAAACCGTACAAGCGAATCGTTGGAGGTGGGAATCGTAGAGGTATAAAAAAGACAACAACAAAAAAACGGCCGGAGAAGAGGAGCGGGAAGAAAATGAATGTGGGGAAATTTCGTCGCAATGTACAAGCTCTTCTAGATTCTGGTGCTAGTAACATACAATTGGCACGCATCTGCCGACGCATACCACATTACCGTGGAGTCTTTATGCGCACATCTCTACCGCTCGACGGCACGCGGTGCAACGAGTGCGCGATCGTGAATCTCGACGATCAATGCGGCCCTGGTACCCACTGGGTAGCCTACGTCAAGCGTAACGATATCGTCGTATATTTCGATTCCTTTAGAAATTTGAAACCGCCGAAAGAATGTGTGCGTTACTTTGGTCCTAACGTTACAATCTACTACAATCATGATCAATATCAATCGTACCATAAAAGCAATTGCGGTCAGTTGTGCGTGAAATTCCTGCGAGAACAGATACTTTGAAAAATGTCTTTCACCGTGACATTATCGGATCGTAAATCAGTATTAAATTCAGATTTCTTTCCCCCGATCAATCTGCAAGACGATCGCTACGAGATCGTTCTCGTGGACATGCAAACGTTCAACTCGATAGCCAATGTGAACAAGACGAATAATAAGTTTTACTACGATAACGATAAGGTACTGACGATACCCAGAGGCTGTTACGAATTGAGTGCAATTAATGAGTTTTCGCAGTATCAAATTTCTATGAGACACAAAATTAAAGAGGACATTAACAGCGTAATTTTTCTACGAGCGAATAATAATACACTGAAGAGTGAAATATTGTATAAATATTCGATTGAATTTGGAAAACCAAATAATATTGGCTCACTACTGGGCTTCTCGTCGAATCGCGTGATCGAACCGAACGCCCAGGCTGAATCCGACGAAACCATGAACATTGTGAAAACAAATATTCTACGCATCGAGTGCAACATTGCGGGTGGTGCGTACACCAACGGTAGACCCCGACACATTATTCACGAGTTCTTTCCCAGCGTACCATCGGGCTATAAAATCTCGGAGGCACCGAAAACCGTCATTTATCTACCGGTCATCGTCAGAGTAATCGACCGTCTCACGTTACGTATCCTCGATCAGGACGATCGTCTCGTAGATTTTGGACGTGAAGAAATTACAATAAGATTACACATTAAAAAATGTTAATTTACAAAAGTAACGAGGATTATAAAGCGGTGAAACTGGATGAGACGTTCGCTAGTCGTTCGTCCTACGTGGAGTCGAATTCACCGGTTCAGAGTGAAAGCAGGAATCGCGACAAGAGTAGCTTATTGCTAACGAGAAGAAATATAGAATTTTTACAATCATTGGGATTCACCGTGAAGAGATTGGGTGGAAGAACATAGTGGAACAATGGCAGATCCCTTGAACGTTACCGCACCGCTGACCTACGACAATCGCCTCACCAAAATGGATATGTATGCCTACAATCCGTATGCGAACGCCTCGTTGGCAAACAGCGACGAAATTCGCATTCCCATACACCAGCAAGATTTGATACTCCTGCCGTGCGAAAGTTATCTCTACGTCGAGGGTCAGCTGGTGGAGGGTACGCGTGGCGCGAGCGCCAACAGCGAGGATATGGTTACGCTCGACTGCAATTCCGCGGCTTTTCTCTTCGACGAGATTCGTTATGAATTGAACGGTATCGAGATCGACCGATGCAGGAACTCGGTATTACCAGCACTCTGAAGAATCTCGTTTCCCTGAGCACCGAGGAGAGCGCCAGTCTACGTCGTTCCGTATGGTTCATCGCAACGGCCAAAGACCGGCTCAAGGAGGCTGTTAAGAATTTCAGCTTTGGCGTGCCCCTGAAAATGCTGCTGGGATTCTGCAAGGATTATCGGCGAGTCGTCGTTAACGCGCGTCACGAGCTCGTTCTCATTCGTGCGCGCGACGATACAAATGCCATTTACTCATCAGTCAAAATCGCCAATTCGTCGATCAAGCTGCTACGAGTGCAATGGAGAATACCCCATGTGACCCTGAACGAAATTACGAAACTCCAATTTCTAAGTATTGTCGAACAGGACAAGAATCTGTCACTCGCTTTTCGCGCCTGGGAACTTTACGAGTATCCGCTACTGGCCAAGTGGCAGCGGCACACGTGTTCCGTGAAAGCATCCACGCAATTGGAGAAGCCGCGATACGTCATTCTGTCGTTCAGAACAAACAAAAAGAGTAATCAGCACGAGGATATGCTCAATTTCAGTCATTGCAAAGTACTCGATGTTAAACTTTATCTGAATTCTGAATCTTATCCGTACGATCGTGTCGACACTGATTTCACGAAATTCCGCTATTCCGTCCTCTACGACATGTATGTAAAATTTTTCACCTCCTATTAGGCTGGTGAGAAACTCGCGAGACCCATGCACGACTATACGGACTTTTTGACGTACGGACCGCTCTTCGTCATCGACTGCTCGCATCAGAACGAGTCCATAAAAACCGGCACGGTCGACGTCAAACTCGAGATCGAGTGTATGGATATCATTCCAGATAGTACTACAGCCTATTGTTTAATCATACACGATAAAATTGTACAATATAATCCTCTTACAAATATTTTTAGAAATGTAAGTTAGAAATGTAAGTTAAAAAATAGGAAACAATTTTTTATTAAATAAATATATAATAAACAACAAATTTATACATTGTCTTTTATGAATACAAAATACCTATCAATTATTCTTAAACTTTAGTCTTAAATTCCACGTTGTGATATTTTCCTCCTTTATATATCATTATTAAATTATTGGCAGTTGCAGCCTTTTGCAGCTGCTGCAGCTCCTCGGTATCATCCGCCAATTTTGCCATTCTCCCAGGCAAGAATATCCAATCGACAGTCGAAAGCTTTACAATGATTTTAATTCCATAATTTTTTTAATTTTTTCCACTTCGGAAATTTCGTACTCTTGATTTTCCGTTGAGCTATCTAATTTCACTAAATTTTGTGGAATAACGCTTCCCAATGCATAGATTTTATTAAAATTCATTTTTATCTCTATGAAAAAAAAATGATTAGTCTTATTAGAGTTAAAAAATCATTGAAATAATGCTTGTACTAATCGAATGAAAAAAAAAAAATATCCTTACCTTTTTTTATGTAACAAACAAGTTTCTGATACACTTATATATATTTAATGCGTTTAATCACACACTTATTTTTTCCTTATTGGTCAAGCACCCGTGTTACATACTGCTATGCAGCTCTTGTTTATCAGACTGACTTTTTATACGAACGATATTATCGTATGTTAAGCGTATTTAATTTCAATGTTTGGAAGGGGTAATTTTCAAAGATTTTTTTTTTCTTACTTGCGATGAATTTCCATTGTGATTGACCTATAGGTTTATCACAGTATAACTCAATAGAAAAAAACAATATTATCGTATTTGATTTCAATGCTTGGAAGGAGTAATTTTCTAAGATTTTCTTACTTACGATGAAATTCCATTGCGATTGTAACCTATAGGTATAAGGCAATAGGAAAAAAATATCTCTATGTGGAGATTAATCAGAGGGTACGGTTAACCTTTTTTTTGATTAAGAAAGAATGGACTCCTTATCAAATGTAACTTTATATTTTAAAAACCGATAAAGACTTTCTCTCGATAGGATATCTTCAAAGGAGCAGCATTCAGTCCTCAAACCTTCAACAGTTCAATACACATTAAAAAATCATAGAAAATTAATCGATCGTTGGCATTGATGGATTTAGCACTTCGTTATTTTTTTCTGGGAGCATTTAAGTTTCCTTTATTTAAATATTCGTTACTTTCCTGATTTACTTGGTGCATTGTGATGATCAATCTAAAGAAGGAGGAGGATGAAACTCCATCTGTACCTCTTACTTCTTTTTTTAAATTTTCGATACTTGCCTGATTTACTTGGTGCATTGTGAGGATAAATCTAAAGAAGGAGGAGGATGAAACTCCATCTGTACCTCCTACTTCTTCTTCGAGGAAAGAGGTGCTGATTTTTGTAAGTATACTTGCTTTGTAAAAAAGAAAGAAAAATAGCTATTACTATGTGCAAAAGAAAAGTAACAACATGTTTTCAAGTATGTCTCAGGTGAGAAATGTGGCTACGCAAACGGAGACTTTTGTCACGGGAGCACAAGCTGCGCAAATGGAGCCTGAGGTAGACCTTATTTCGAAGAGGCGAAGTGGACCATTTTGATTCTAGACAGAAGAACGAATAAAAATGGCACGAGTATCAGCAACGGGAATAACAACACGCAGAGCCCCGTGAAGAAGTTTGCAGGCACATCCCGGCTTTCTTGCTACAGATTCTTAGAAAAAAATTATTCGAAATGTGTCTAAGTGAGAGAAAAAAAAAACCTGAAGGTTGTGAAAAATATGTATTTTAAATAATAAAGTGGGTTTTTTATACCGAAAGGCTTTTTCCAGAAATTTGCGTGTATTTTTAATTAACCGTTGCCTCAATTCCTTTCAAAAATAAAAAAAATTGATTTTAAAATATGTTCTCCTCTCTCTCTCTCTCTCTCTCTCTCTATCTCTATCTCTCGCGTGAAGGGCTGGCACGTTTGGGTGGATAGGGAGGGGAAATTGAGAGGGTGTCACGTGCTTAATTTTCCCCCACCACCAGGAGTGTCACGTGCTTAATTTTTCCCCACCACCAGGTGTGTCACGTGCTTAATTTTCCCCCACCACCGGGATGTCACGTGATTAATAATCCCCCACCACCGGGGATGTCAAGTGCTTAATTTTTCCCCACCACCAGGGGTGTCACGTTATTAATTTTCCCCCACCACCTAGGAGTGGGTGAAATACCCCCTTCCCCCTCCGCTAAGGAGTGGGGGAATTTCCCCTACCTCCCCTCCCTCCGCGAAACCCCGACCCCCTCGCCACCCGGTCATAGAATCCCCTTAGCTACACAACTAATATGTATATGTATTGTTAATTTTATAAGAAATATTTACCTGTTACAATTATATTTTTTGTGTCTATTCTTGCTTAATTGTTTAGACAGTAAACCTGATAAATTTTTACTCCAAACAAAATGAATATCTTTTCATAAGAGTAAATCAATGTGTTTTTTTCTCGTATGATTTTCATCATCGTCATCATCATCAAAATTTTTACTTAAACGAAGTGGTAAATATTGTTTCTAATTTTCTTCGTATATAAATACATGAATAGTTAAATTGTTATTTGTTTCAAATTTTTTAATTTGATTTAAAGTCATGGGAAATGTTATTCCATCACAATTCAAAACATAAAGATAATGAGGAAAATCCTTAAAAGAACTGCAGTCATTGTTGTGTTTGGATATAAAGCAGCCATAACAGCCCACATAAAACATTTATCATCGTTAGATTTAGCATTCACAATTACTCGTTTTTTTCGTATTTCTAACGGAAGATTCATCCAATGTTCTCCTCTTATTAATTTACACTTGTTAATATTTATTACTAAATTTAAAATTTTTGATAAGGCCCATCCACTGTCACGTTCTTGAAATTCTTCCAGAGATGTTAAAATTGAACTCACAATGTTATGCATATACCATTTCCCCAAATTACTGGTATTCAATAAAATTTTATTTCTCGTTTGAAAACTTTTAACATCCAAACTAGATTTATTCATATTAGATATAATAAACTCAGCATCCAAAATAACATATACCTTTATAGAATTATATTGTTCCAAATAATTTGTAATTTTCTCAATTACCATTTCTTTAATATCCAATAAAAATCTATGTGGATCAACCTGTAGACTATTTACTATTAAACCAGTAATAATTCTATTTTCAAAAGCAGATTCTACATTTTCCCAACGGCAAACATTATTTAATGATGATTTTTTATTTCACTATTACTACCACTACACCACTATTATCACCACCAGAACAAAAATTATATAATACAAGTTTCATATAACTTTTAAATTTTGTAATTTCTGCCAAAATATGTTGTTGTAATCCTATACTTATTGTATGCTTTTTTTCATGAACACTTTTTAAATATTCTAAAAGATTTTCAATAAATTCATCACATTCTTTCATCCATTTTTGTTTTTCAATAGCAGTATGGATTAATGTTAATTGTTCCGTAACATTCTTCTCAACTCTCAATATAAAAGTATGTAAGTCTCACTCATTTTTTTTAACTGTTTCAATATTTGATCTTAGCAGAGCAACCGTCGTAAAAAAACAGAAACTCTTATACGAATAAAGAAATATTTTATATATATTCTTCTATACTAAGAAACACATTAATGGAAAAATAAAATAAGTTATAAGTGGGAGAAATAAAAAAAGTGGGGAAATATTAGGTATGTGGTTAGAAGTAGATTATATAACATACTTTGAAACAATGTAATCGTGTGTGTCATTTATAGAGTTAAAAGTTTTAATATATGGACTAATTTGATTTATTGATTCTTTCTCACCATTATTCTTATTATTTTTTCTTAATTTATATGATTAAAAATCAAACAAACTTTCCATTAAATTTTTTAGTTGTTCAACTACGGAGTATGTTGGACACTCTATTCCAAATAATGATAGATCAAATTTGTCAGTCCCTGTAATAATATTACGAAATGCATCGAATTCTCGGTAATCACTATCCTGAATTATATAAATCTTGCCATTGTTAAATATAAATAGTGACATTTTACTGTTGAAACCGAAAATTGCTGGAAATACTTCATTCAGTACATCATAGCTTATATCCTTAAAAAGTTCACAATTCTTGAATATTCTCACATAATTATTATCAATGATAACGAAGATAGTACCCATATTACTTAGAACAGCTGCCTGAATTCCATCATGTGGTACTTCACTTCCAAAAAGTTGTTGATACTTTTTTGGATAGCCATTAATAAGTTTCAAAGATTTTGCATTAAAAACATAAACATACTTATTAGAATATACGGCAATCTCATCTAATGATACTTCATGTATAGCTTTAATTGATTTGAAGTCCGAGGGTAAAAATTTAAGCCAATTTTTAATTAATTGTGTATTTTTAAATTCTTTTGAATTCATGTCAAAAAACCAAAACCATTGTTTATAAATAAGAAAAAGTCTTTTACTATGAATAAAATAGAGAAAATCACTCGCAGGTAATTTACAAATTGTGTTAAAATTTGAAACATCTTCTTCCTCTGATTGTGATTTTTTATCTGAAGTAGAATTAAAGGTGTGGTAATGGTTTTCTTTCTTCGCGGTGTTATATCTCCATTTGTTGAAATCATCGGACTATTTTTTATTCCCTCATCTGATTTATATAAATTATAAATATTATATAAATCTACTGCATTAAAAGGTCATCCATTCGTAGTATCATGGTGTTGAATATAAGGATGCATTATATGCCCAGATGTATCATGATGTAAGCCTAAACTATGTCCAACTTCATGCATTAAAATCCAATACAAACTATCCAAATGTAAATCGTACGGTCCTAAACCAAAAAACCATTGTTTTTTATCTATATATAAATGAATTTCTTTTCTCTGCTGTAGTTTATCAGAAAAATATGCATGTTTCACAACCGGACCTCCTAATCTAGCATCACATTTTGTTGAATCATAAACAAAGTTATGATTAACACTTTGAAATGAAATAATTTTATCTGCATTACTTTTCTTTTGTACTTATTTAAAAGTTATATTTGTCACAATTGACCATTGTTGAAATACTTCATGTGCAGTTTCCAATTGAGGTATACTAGCTACATGAAAATACTACGATAATTCCTTTTTATACCATCTGTTCACTTCCAAATCATTATTTTGTGAAAAATCTCCTAATCCATATCGGGGTCTTTGCATGAAATTAATAATATCTTCGGTTATAATATCCTCGAATAAGTTAAAGTTTTGCTTAAAAACTCATTATCCATGTTTATAGATTTCATTATTTGCAGCATTTAATACCTTACCATTGTTATTATTGAAATTTTCATCGTCAATATAGACATATTTTGTTAAATAATTTGAAATAAAAGTACTACTATTATTATCACAAAGCACAACCCATAGAGAAAATGTTGATATATCTGTAAATTTACGTAGGAAATTCATTTTAAGACAACATTAACACATAAGAGTAAATAATATACTAAAGTCAAAGGAATAAATTTTTTTATTTTTATACAATGCAAACGTGCGAGCGTTGTGTGTGTGTGTGTGTGTGTGATTTACGTCAAACACTGATTACACATTTTGATGAATAAGACTGATGGGGGGAAGAGGGGAAAACCTTTAATCTCTCTCTGTAAAATAGAGAGAGAATGAAATAACAAAGAAAAAATAATTAAAAGTTATTTTAAAACATCTATACCATATTCTTTTAATACTTACTGTAAGTTCTAATTTGATACATCATATTTAAATACTCTTTCTTTTCTTCTCCCTCCTCTTCTTCTCCTCCCTCTCCTTCAACTCTTTCGTCTCCAAAAGCTACATTCACTTCTGTGTTTTCATCGTCATCATTCTTTTTGTTTAACAACTTTTTCTCTTCATATATGTGAAATTTAAAAGTTTTTCTCGTTACATCTTCAAATTTGAAATTCACTTTCTTATATTTTTCAAGTATTTCACAGATTTCGTCAAAGATCTTTGGATGATTTTCCAATTTACTTCTATATACTTATTTTCAATGGTAGTCGAAGACATTCTACAGTGTTTAACATTAATTGTATTTGTTGACCATACTTCGTTATAACCTTTGAAATTTTAGTTAGCTGATATTCATGGTATAGTCGAATATTTAGTACAAATATGTTTCTCACTCTGCGCTCAACGAAAACAAATCTTTCTTCTTTGTGTTTCCACTCATTTTCTCTCTTCTTCTTCTTCAATAACACTGTTTTTTTCGCTCTCTCTCTCTCTCTTATGAATAAATATCTAGACTTTTCAATTCACTCAATCGTTTATACATCTTACTCAAAGTCAGTTATAACGACAACTGATGCGTACTTATGAAATTTGAATGGTTTTAAGGTGGGTAGAGTATTTAAACCCCCATAACACATACATATCAAATTTGTGGTCAATATTATCCCACAAAAAACAAGCTTCGCTTGTAGAAAAAGGCAGCAAGTACATTAGTCGTCTAGCAGGAATAATATAATAAAATAAAATATTCGAATTAAAAAAATGAGTGAAATCCAAATGTTAGGCAAGTATATATTTTTATTGTAGCAAAAGTTAAAATTTCTAAAAAATAATAGTAATACAACAAAGTTACTTGCCAGGCCCGTTGTATGCAATGGCATTAAATAGCCACATTTTAGAATTATGAGAAGCAACACTTGTATTGTAAAATAATAGGTGCTTTCCTTTTACAGGAAAACAGTCAAATCTCAGTTATGTGACCCAACTGAGTACGGTTTATGTAACTTAAACTGTATACAAATGAATCTCGATCAGACTCAGTTTAGGTGTAACAGGAAAGCACCTAATGACTTACGTACACTGACATTCATCGAATCTGCTCGTGAAGAATGGCCTAATAGATTTGTAACTAGCTGGACAGCTTCAGGTCTCTAGTTCTCACCAAAGCGTGAAACGTCACGATGACGTCAGATGACGTCACGATGACGTATAGGAGTCGTGGTGGGGAGAATAAGGAGAATCTGGTAAATTGCTTATACTCGAGTGTAGCGGTTGATCGTCTTACTTTTGTCAAAAGTATATCATCTCAGGATAAAATGGTATAGTAAGAATTTCCTCTTTCTCTGTCTAATAGCATAAGAGTGAGAGAGAAAGACATATGATACCCCATGTGCCCATTGATTCTGCTCGAGCACGTTTTTGGTATAGTGATAGGAATTTTGGTATAGTGATAGAAGCGGTAATAATAGTAATCAAACAACAGATCAATAAAAAGAACAGGGTATATTCCAATGAGTGAAGTGTCAGGTGAGCAAGTGCCAATAGTGAGTAAAATGTGCAACTTAAATTCTGTATTTTTTATTAATTTATTAAAAAAACTTATATGTGATGAACTTTTATTAAAATCATGTTGTGTTATAAATATGTATAAAAAACATTTATTTTCATTTTAACCTATTACTGTGTAACCTATGGTGTATAAAAATAATTGAAAATATATATTTTAAATTAAATTTACGTTATTGATATTTTTTCAAGAATAGCACATCATTAAATTCATATTAATAAGAAGGAGCTATATTCTTGAGTCGGAAAGTCCATTGGAGCTTGCAAGTCAACTACGGATCCAAAATTTACAGCAATAAGATTCTACGAATAAAGAAGATGCAATTCATTGTTAAAATAGATAATCGTTAACTCAGATTTGTTTGCAGAAACCTAATATCAATAGTGACAAGCCTTCGTACCTATTTCCAATTGATGATGCTGGAACAAAACTTCTGAGTGCTTTTGACAGCTCTACTGCCACAAGTCCAAGAAACAGCTATTTACGTAAATCTGTCCAATCCCATGCAATATATTTTCCAGATGCCAGTCTGCTATTATCCAGCTAATGTTTCTACGCAATATAATTAATTTCTTGTTAAGTTTCAAATATACTATATACGTTAAGAAGAAGAAGCCAATATATTAAGATCCATTTACTTACACCATATCTCATTACGTAACCATGAATCAATATTTTTCAATGGTGACAGAACAGCTTAGAATTGCAAAATAACAATGTGTTCCTGTGGATAATGTTGCTGGGTCTTTGGTCTTTCGCAGTATCCTAAAGTAGCAGATTTGCAATGATTTTTCAATTAGAGCCTATATTCGAAGAAAACTTTGGAACTTAAACTTAAATTGAAGAATATTTAAATGATTAATAGTAACTCCTTACGGATTAAGATGTTTGGCATTATTTCCAGTTTCTGCTACCAGTGCGTATTGGCAAATCCAGTGGTAAATTGTTATTCTCACCACGTAGAGCTTGTTAATCCTTTAAATTACGTAGCACTTTAAATTGGACACATGAATTAAAAAGGAAGGAGGGCAGACACATTGCTCATGGATGTCTTCGTGGCAGCTAACAGCAAGTTAAATAATATAATAGGTATGAATATCTTTATGAGTATGGAAATAACTTACACTTACTTTTAAGACTGAATCTTCATACTGTTTCTAATTTTTTTTAGCCAATGGGTAAATATGCTCATGGATAATAGTAATATTGGAATTTTCAAAAGTTAGCGAAGGAAGAGAAGACTGATATTGCTGCATAAAGATTTGTTTGCCCACTTTAAAGTGCTATGTAATTTACAGGATTAACAAGCTCTACGTGGTGAGAATAACAATTTATCACTGAATTTGCCAATACGCACTGGTAGCAGAAACTGGAAATAATGCCAAACATCTTAATCCGTAAGGAGTTGCTATTAATCATTTAAATATTCTTCAATTTAAGTTTACGTTCCAAAGTTTTCTTCGAATATAGGCTCTAATTGAAAAATCATTGCAAATCTGCTACTTTAGGATACTGCGAAAGACCAAAGACCCAGCAACATTATCCACAGGAACACATTGTGATTTTGCAACTCTAAGCTGTTCTGTCACCATTGAAAAATATTGATTCATGGTTACGTAATGAGATGTGGTGTAAGTAAATGGATCTTAATATATTAGCTTCTTCTTCCTAACGTATATAGTATATTTGAAACTTAGCAAGAAATTAATTATATTGCATAGAAACATTAGCTGGATAATAGCAGACTGGCTTCTGGAAAATGTATTGCATGGCATTGGACAGATTTACGTAAATAGCTGTTTCTTGGATTTGTGGCAGTAGAGCTGTCAAAAGCACTCAGAGGTTCTGTTCCAACATCATCAATTGGAAATAGGTACGAAGGCTTGTCACTATTGATATTAGGTTTCTGCAAACAAATCTGAATTAACGATTATCTATTTTAACAATGAATTGCATCTTCCTTATTCGTAGAATCTTATTGCTGTAAATTTTGAATCCGTAGTTGACTTGCAAGCTCCAATGGACTTTACGACTCAAGAATATAGCTCCTTATTAATATATATTTAATGATGTGTTATTCTTTTGAAAAAATATCAATAACGTAAATTTAATTTAAAATGTATATTTTCAATTATTTTTATACACCATACGTTACACAGTAATAGGTTAAAATTAAAATACATGATTTTTATACATACAGGGTGTTTCTTTAACGGCGGCATATAGGAGATTCGTGTTAGTTGACTATAGCGCTCAGGATGATGGTATATGAGAGCGCTGATTGGTCAATATCCTGTAGTGCCAAAATGAAATGGTACGTTACCAATAGGGTGGGTAGGAGAATTACCTAACGATAAAATATGACCTAAAAACGCTAACTTCACATTGGTTAAAAGCCGGTATTGCAGATTACCGACCGAATCGTCCGAATTTCCTAAATTTGAGTAGCTGGCAACGCTGGACTGTCAAAAGTCAGTAAATAGAGTCAGAGGTTATGCACAGTAGAGAAAAATTCTGGATCTGTCAGATAAGTATTTTAAATGAAAATATGAAAATGTATGAATTACTTTGTGGGTATTTCTTACATTTTACAGAAGAGCTACGAGAGGAAACATTTAAAATATTATGATGTCATGGAAGATCAGGAGGTATTCAAAGAATTTGCTAAGCAACATATTTTGAAATATTTAAGAGCCGAACCACAATAGGATTATTTGTTATCCACACTGGACAGTCTTTGGATAAACGAGAGAGAGTAGGTTATGCTGCTCGAATAATGTTAGGATATTAATACTGTGCCTGGATTGCATATTGCTGCCAAACAGTTTTTGCTTTAGCAGCCTTTGTGTTGAATAATGCCTATAAAGAAGGCATGTTTTCAAGAGGTCTAGTATATAGGGGAGATCATTTTCTCGTGTAATTTTGGTAGTGAGTATAAACTTAAAACTTTTCAATCTGGAACAAGCTTATGCAGGATTAATGCAAATTACTTGTATAGTTATTTGAGCAAATAAATTCTTTTTAGAAACTCTATCAAACATATACCTTTTGCTTGGATATAATGTTATATGTTTTTTGTAGATTTGTTGAGAAGAAATGATGTGAGATTACCTTTCGAACAGTCTTTGGAAACTGCAGAAGCTACATGACAAATATGGTTGCAATCTCACTGCTAAGGTAAAAGAATGAGATATCTTGGTGAATTTTGTAAAGTACAATTCTATAGAAATGTCTCAGTTACTTTTGATAAGAAGAAAGACCAATTAATTTTATTGAAACAATCTGTGTGTGTGCTATAATATTTATTACTTTTCTTAGATACAATGATGAAATAAATTTCTGATTGCCTGGCCTCTATTGTAGAGAACCTGATTCAGAAATGACTACTACTAGACTCGAGGAATCGAAGATAAACCTTACTAGAAGAAATTGGAATATTAATGTAAAGCATTGCATGCTGTGTATTTCTCTCAAATAGCAACTATTCATTCTATCATGATAAATACTTCATAATTTTAACTGAACTTTGTTAAATGACTGTTTCAATTTTTCATATTATTCTTTAGATTTCACAATTTACCTGATGGAAGAAAAATATGATTAGAGGAATTCTAAACTACTAATAGAAGCATTATAAATTTCCAGTGCTATTATTACACGAATTTCCTGAAATAGCTGCCTATAATTGGAGATATACAGAGTGTCCACATTTTAAATGTTGAAAATTCAGGAATTTTTGGTTCGAAAGTAATGACTTAAAAAGACCCTCGATTAAAAAATACATTTTGTGCATTAAGTGGAACTTAGAAGAGTGTTTGCAGATTAAATTTAAAAAACGCATGTTCCAATATTTATAATTACAGTGTGGCAAATTATATATATCTGACCATAAATTTGCCACACTGTAACTATAAATATTGGAACATGCGTTTTTTAAATTTAATCTGCAAACACTCTTCTAAGTTCCACTTAATGCACAAAATGTATTTTTTAATCGAGTGTCTTTTTAAGTCATTACTTTCGAACCAAAAATTCCTGAATTTTCAACATTTAAAATGTGGACACTCTGTATATCCCCAATTATAGGCAGCTATTTCAGGAAATTCGTGTAATAATAGCACTGGAAATTTATAATGCTTCTATTAGTAGTTTAGAATTCCTCTAATCATATTTTTCTTCCATCAGGTAAATTGTGAAATCTAAAGAATAATATGAAAAATTGAAACAGTCATTTAACAAAGTTCAGTTAAAATTATGAAGTATTTATCATGATAGAATGAATAGTTGCTTTTTGAGAGAAATACACAGCATGCAATGCTTTACATTAATATTCCAATTTCTTCTAGTAAGGTTTATATTCGATTCCTCGAGTCTAGTAGTAGTCATTTCTGAATCAGGTTCTCTACATTAGAGGCCAGGCAATCAGAAATTTATTTCTACATTGTATCTAAGAAAAGTAATAAATAGTATAGCACACACACAGATTGTTTCAATAAAATTAATTGGTCTTTCTTCTTATCAAAAGTAACTGAGACATTTCTATAGAATTGTACTTTACAAAATTCACCAAGATATCTCATTCTTTTACCTTAGCAGTGAGATTGCAACCATATTTGTCATGTAGCTTCTGCAGTTTGCAAAGACTGTTCGAAAGGTAATCTCACATCTTTTCTTCTCAACAAATCTACAAAAAACATATAACATTATATCCAAGCAAAAGGTATATGTTTGATAGAGTTTCTAAAAAGAATTTATTTGCTCAAATAACTATACAAGTAATTTGCATTAATCCTGCATAAGCTTGTTACAGATTGAAAAGTTTTAAGTTTATACTCACTACCAAAATTACACGAGAAAATGATCTCCCCTATATACTAGACCTCTTGAAAACATGCCTTCTTTATAGGCATTATTCAACACAAAGGCTGCTAAAGCAAAAACTGTTTGGCAGCAATATGCAATCCAGGCACAGTATTAATATCCTAACATTATTCGAGCAGCATAACCTTCTCTCTCTCGTTTATCCAAAGACTGTCCAGTGTGGATAACAAATAATCCTATTGTGCTTCGGCTCTTAAATATTTCAAAATATGTTGCTTAGCAAATTCTTTGAATACCTCCTAATCTTCCATGGCATCATAATATTTTAAATGTTTCCTCTCGTAGCTCTTCTGTAAAATGTAAGAAATACCCACAAAGTAATTCATACATTTTCATATTTTCATTTAAAATACTTATCTGACAGATCCAGAATTTTTCTCTACTGTGCATAACCTCTGACTCTATTTACTGACTTTTGACAGTCCAGCGTTGCCAGCTACTCAAATTTAGGAAATTCGGACGATTCGGTCGGTAATCTGCAATACCGGCTTTTAAGGGGATGCATTGAGCGACTCAAACACTCATTCAAGTTTATCTTCCAAATTATTAGGAATATGTACTTTTTTGCAGAGATTAAATTTACTCTTTTGACTGTACTGAAGGGCGCTACAAACTCGATTTCTCAAAATTATAAAAAATAATTTTCATAAAAATTATGAGTCCTTGTAATATTGTTGGTCATAATAATATTGAAAATTAGGCCTTGTAGCGTGCTAAGGAAAAGTTCTATGACTAATTTGAGACCAAGAAGGAACAAATATACCTTAAAATGTGGCAGATTTTTTTGAAAAACTAAATTAGCTATTGAAAGACAAGTTTTACACTGTTTTACTGACGGAGAAGTTTCACACTGCGTTAGACAAGGACAGGCCTATTAGCTCTCCTCGCTTTAGAAGGGGTACCTACTCTCTCCACACCATTTCCCGCTAAACAAACCAACTCTCCTACACACAGCAAGGTGGCTGGCTAACGCTGCCTGTCGGTGTGAATCCGTAGCCGAATGGAAGAATAAATAATTATTGGTAGATTTCAGGGTTAGGTTTTCGCATATCCGGCGTTGTACCGCTCTTCCATATATTTTCGGGAGGCTACAGTAAAATTTTCAAAATATTTTGTCATCTACAAGTCTCAAAGAAGTTAAATTAGTTGACTAAAGCGTGACTCGTAGCAGCCGACGCTGATAGATAAGTTGTGTAGCGCATCACCTACGGGCACCAACACACAGCAAGACGGCTAGCTAACGCTGCCTGTCGGTGTGAATTCGTAGCGTCATGCAACAATAAATCATTATTTCTAGGTTTTAGGGTTAGGTTTTCGCAAAACCGACCTTGTACCGCCCTTCCATATCATTTTAGGAGGCTACAGCAAAATTTTCAAAGTATTTTGTCATCTACAAGTCTCAAAAAACTTGAATTAGTTGACGAAAGCGTGACTCGTAGCAGCCGACGCTGATGCGCTACACAACCTAGTGATCAGCGTCGGCTGCTACGAGTCACGCTTTAGTCAACTAATTCAAGTTCTTTGAGACTTGTAGATGACAAAATATTTTGAAAATTTTACTGTAGCCTCCCGAAAATATAGGGAAGAGCGGTACAACGCCGGATATGCGAAAACCTAACCCTGAAATCTACCAATAATTATTTGTTCTTCCATTCGGCTACGGATTCACACCGACAGGCAGCGTTAGCCAGCCACCTTGCTGTGTGTAGGAGAGTTGGTTTGTTTAGCGGGAAATGGTGTGGAGAGAGTGGGTACCCCTTCTAAAGCGAGGAGAGCTAATAGGCTTGTCCTTGTCTAACGCACAGTGAAACTTCTCCGTCCGTAAAATAGTGTAAAACTTGTCTTTCAATAGCTAATTGAGTTTTTCAAAAAAATCTTCCACATTTTTAGGTATATTTGTTTCTTCTTGGTCTCAAATTAGTCATAGAACTTTTCCTTAGCACGCTACAAGGCCTAATTTTCAATATTATTATGACCAACAATATTACAAGGACTCATAATTTTTATGAAAATTATTTTTTATAATTTTGAGAAATCGAGTTTGTAGCGCGCTTCAGTACAGTCAAAGGAGTAAATATAATCTCTACAAAAAAGTACATATTCCTAATAATTTGGAAGATAAACTTGAATGAGTGTTTGAGTCGCTCAATGCATCCCCTTAACCAATGTGAAGTTAGCGTTTTTAGGTCATTTTATCGTTAGGACATTTTATCTTTAGGTCATTCTCCAACCCACCCAATAGATGAATACGAAAAATTAAACCCATCCGCCATTTTGGAGTGGAGAAGTGTTTACATGCTAGTTGTAGAAGAAAGAGGTGTGAAATTGGAAAATGTCAAATAGTGAGCTTACTAAAGTAAAAATTGAAAATAATGACTGCAAAGTAAGAATATTCGAACTTTTCATTCATTATTTTCCATTTTTACTTTAGTAACCTCACTATTTGACATTTTTCCATTTCACACCTCTTTCTTCTAAAACTAGCATGTAAACAGTTCTCCACTCCAAAATGGCGGATGGGTCTCATTTTTCGTATTCATCTATTGGTAACGTACCATTTCATATTGGCACTACATGATATTGACCAATCAGTGCTCTCAGATACCATCATCCTGAGCGCTATAGTCAACTAACACGAATCTCCTATATACCGCCGTTAGAGAAACACCCTGTATTAATAACACAACATGATTTTAATAAAAGTTCATCATATATAAGTTTTTTTAATAAATTAAAAAGAATGCAGAAGTTAAGTTGCACATTTTACTCACTATTGGCACTTGCTCACCTGACACTTCACTCATTGGAATATACCCTGTTCTTTTTATTGGTCTGTTGTTTGATTACTATTATTACCGCTTCTATCACTATACCAAAAACGTGCTCGAGCAGAATCAATGGGCACATGGGGTATCATATGTCTTTCTCTCTCACTCTTATGCTATTAGACAGAGTAAGAAGAAAATTCTTACTATACCATTTTATCCTGAGATGATATACTTTTGACAAAAGTAAGACGATCAACCGCTACACTCGAGTATATGCAATTTACCAGATTCTCCTTATTCTCCTCACTACGACTCCTATACGTCATCGTGACGTTTCACGCTTTGGTGAGAACTAGAGACCTGAAGCTGTCCAGTTAGTTACAAGTCTACTAGGCCATTCTTCACGAGCAGATTCGATGAATGTCAGTGTACATAGTGGGAAATTAAATCGAATGTGGTTCAGCTGTAGCGTAGTATAGCAAATTTCATGTTAGAATAAAGAGTGAAGTTAGCCGAACAATATACGATTCTATTTCTCACTGTGCATGGACATTACGAGCCCGGCAAGTAATTTTTTTATGTTACTTTTTTCTCGAAAATTTAACTTTTGATAAGGTAAAAAAATAAACTTGCCTAATATTTGGATTTCACTAATTTTTTTAATTGAAATATTTCATTTTAATATATTATTCATGCTGCACGATTTATGTACTTGTCGTCCCTTTTTTACAAGCAAAGCTTGTTTTCTTGTGGCATTTCTCTAACTGTAAGAGAGATATTATCTGACTATAGAATTACTAAGACATCCTGTATTTACTTACTGATGCTTTCGTCGGAATAGTCTGTTTTACCCATGAGTTAGCGGTAACTGTCGGTAAAATATCATTACCATATTACCGCCTGTATATTGCATTTTTTAGCGACAAACCCTCTCTGCGATAATACCTTTATGCGATAAACCATACTACCCTTTCGCCACGGCGCGCTTGCGCGTCTACTGGCCCTGGCACGTCGCGGCAGCGGCACTATTTGCGCGCTTGCCGCTAGGTGGCCAGCGCCTTCGGCAGCTCTCTCGCTGGCAAATTTAGTGCCGCGTAATTACTTAGATGGGTCCTTGATAAGGACCCATCGCAGCCCAACCCGCTCACGCAGCAGCAGCAATAGCAGCAGCAGCCGAGCATCGCTGACATCTTTTGCGTCTTCCGGCACCACCGCCTCACCGGCAACTTTTTGGCCTTCTTCGGCACCACTCAGCGCCTCCACCGGCGAACTCTTCTGGTGAAAACTTTAGTTAGTATCACCAACCATCCACCGCCTTCCAAGAGGGGACTTCCCCTCTACGACACTCTCCTCTCTCCTAAGAGATATTTCTCCGGGAACTACCCGGGAGAACATCAACCCTCTCCTTCTTTTCCACACTGCCTCCAAGAGCTAACCCGGACTCAGTGTGTTCCTACCCTAAAATCCAGGGCTCTCGTAAGAGTCGGGTAGTGGTAGGGGTATACTCATCCTAAGGGTTGGGGTGGCTCGGAGCCACTAGCTTGATGAGAAGGAGGCTGAGGGGTAAGGAGACTTCCCCTTCCCTAAACCACTTCTCCACTTCTGCTTCCTCCCGTGGCTGGGGATATTGCTGGGGAATACCCCAGGGAAATTGTCCAGTCCGGGAGTTTGAATAGTCCGCGCTCCGTCCTACGGATTTTTCGTTTTTTGGGTTCTGGGGAAACTTCTTCGGATGAAATTCCCTAGCATTTTGACAAGAACAAATTCCTTAGGCTTTCGTTAACTTTACGTCTAGTTCGTACGGTTATTTTGTATATACTGTATAAAATTTGTAAGTTTTTTTTATATATTGAATAAATTGTTATCTTTGCTAACTAGCAATTCAGAGTCTTATTATTGGACAAAACTTTCCCTCTTAATTCACAGGTTCTGAGCCGATATTCGACGCTGTCTCGCACACATTAATTTTTAATACTTATTTTAATTAAAATGTACTTACGTTTTAATACTTCTTTTAAATAAAATATGAAAATTTTGCTATAGCAAAAATTGCTATAGTCAAAATTGATATAGTGAAGTAACACAAAAATTCCTATTTCGGTTGGTATTAAATACACCAACATTCAGCGTTACCAACTCCGCCATGTTGATTATACTACGGTGTACAGTGATGTCAGTGATGCTAGAATCAAGTTTTTAGTAACAAAGATAAAGTTAACCGCTAGCCAGCAGCAGTATAGAAAATTTGAAGGGAAGGGATATATACCTCTTCCCTTCGGATTTTCTATACTGCTGCTGGCTAGCGGTTAACTTTATTTATGTTGCTAAAAACTTGATTCTGGCATCACTGACATCACTGTACACCGTAGTATAATCAAAATGGCGGAGTTGGCAACGCTGCCAACATTACCAACTTCCCTAGAAATTTAACGAATTCGTCGTTATCGTACAAACATGAGCTGCACCGACTATTGTCGTTAAGCTAAAGTTACAGAATCGCTCATTCGTTAGCGCAAGCGATAACTGTCGGTAGTTAGCGATACCGACAGCTGTCGTTAAGGGGAACGACCTACTTGAGGCCAAAAACACTCACAATATAATAGTTGATGTGATATATATTATTTATTACGAGCATTGTGAGTTTTTGGTGGAATGCGTCCAAGGAAAAGCAAAGGTTTATTAAAGTTGTTCGTCGGATAAATTTTATATTAGTACCGTTGAACCTCTAGCGACATCTATCTCGGTCGTTTTTAAGTTTGTAACGTGGCAGATCCATACTGGACCTGTCACGTTACGAATCCTGAATTTGCGCGCCTAGCGCTTAATTGGTTTATCCGCGTGAACTTTCGTGTGTGCCGACCGCAGTGCTGCAGTGAACACGCGGCAAGGCCTACACTGCCTGACGTACTGCCTTGTAGATCGTGACAGGTGTAGGAAGCTAAGCACGGAGACCGAAAAAACGTGTAAGAGAAAGAGTTAGAGAACGCGCTGAACGAGGGATCCCTAAGCGCCCGGAGAAAAAGCACCAAAAGCACGATCGGTGAAAGGAAAAGTTGCCGGTGAGAAATAAGATAGGCGAGCATAGTTACTATCGCGGAACAGTCTCCGGCACGGTGTATGCCACTGCCGGGAGGAGACACGTAGATTTCAAGAAGTACAGTCGCGGCATAGAAAGGAAAGAAATCGGCTAACACATAGGGTTCGGCACTTGGGCGACCCTCAGAGCAAGAGCTTAGAATCACGGGAAAGCCGGGAAAAGCGGCAAAAAATGTGCTCCGCGGTAATAAAAGGCCATTCGTTTGGCCCACGGTGGGTCTTGCGTCCTGAATCGCAGAAAGTAAATTAGAATAAAACCGAATGCGCCGAGAGAACTAGTAGCAGCGCCGTAAATAGAAAGAAATATTTGTGATTTCCGCAACACGATGGCCTGAATGTTATTTCCCGCATAGGTTAACGGGAGAGGCCCTGGCGTCGAAGCCAGTTGTAAATAGTTGAATATAGAGGCAAATTTTATTGAGAATGTTTCAGAGCCTAATTTTATTTGAAAAATACCTTTTCCCGAAATCGCGCGTTATAAGTTATAACGATATTGTTAGTTTTCCTGTCAATAAAAAACTCAGTGAAATCTCAATTTTCTGATGAATGATTCGGTTTAGTACAATTTATATTAATTTCAATTGTTCGTAACTCCGTCGCTTAACTAAGATTGAATTGAGAGTTTTCTTAAAAAGGAAAGTTACTTTTATTCGATAGGATTCGATAGTTTACCGACAGTACCGACATTACAAGCGACAATCATCGCTGACTCTGTGTTACAGAATCGCACTTAGCGATTTCTGTCGGTAACTGAACTTAACGATACCGAAAGTTGTCGCTAAGCATTACAGAATCCCACTACTGGGCGTTAACGGGGTAATAGAAATTAATTGAGCATATAAAAAGCGATTCTGATAAATTCTGACAAATAGCTTTATTGACATTTTTCTGTTTAGTCAGTTGAAAAAGTGAAAGTTAAATGGCGTCGATGTTCAGTTAAGCGTGCTATTAGGGATTCCATTAAATAAAATTTAAAAATAGGAATAATAACTTTCTTTGACCCTTTTAGAGGTGGGCTTTTTATTGAATAAGGTTGAATTTAGATCAATATAAAATAATGGAATATTCTGCATTTTTTGTTATAATTAATATATACCTAGAATTGTTCATTAGATTTACATATTTAAAAATATAGATTCTTGAAATTAATTTTTAAATTTTTCGAAGGTATCCAGTATTTTTATTTTATTTTATTTTATTTCGTTTGTACTTATTGTATTTAATAAAAATTTTAATTTTCATATTCTTTTTTGTTTCTTCTACAGTTGGGGATCTGGTGCAAATCCTTGGGGGCCGGATAAAGAAGATCAATTTAATAAACCCAATCATTGGGATGGTATGCTAGAAGTTGTTGGAGTTACTGGTGTAGTTCATCTAGGTCAAATCCAATCAGGTCTTCGTACTGCAATGCGAATAGCACAGGTAAGTTTTGGTTATAGCTTTTACCATTTCCAACCTAGGCAGCATAAATGTCTACGTATTATGTTTGTAACCGGTGTAAATGGCTAACAAAATTATTTTTATGTGGTTAGGAACAGTATCTGACCACGTTGGTAGAATTACTATGTTAGCAAAAATTGAGAATATATGTGAGCAATTGATTAGGTAGGTCCTCTGAAAAATAAAAGGGGAAAGGATAGTTTCTAAGCACAAAAGAAGGCACGAAATAAATGAAAACAATTAGTTTATTTCAAACATGTTTGAAATGATTTACCAAATATGTATAACGATAATTGCCTATAGGCCGAAATAAGAAATATTGATCCGAAGAGTCGAATTAGAACCACCCACAATGAATTGTACCTTCCTATAAAGAAACCCAACAAACCCCCACCTAAATATACTATGGCCCAGGGGCAGGAAGTGTCGCACCTGAGACACCTAGGCGACAGTACGCGAAAAGAAGGAAACACTCTCCTGGAGACCACGAGAGTATTTAAAGGAAGAGTTTTGCGAACTAGGAGGCTTAGTAGAATCGCAGGCAGGTGATAGAAAATGGCTAAGCTTAATTTTAATGAAATGGGAATATGTCTACAGCTGTGACATAATTTTTGGTTTATGTGGGGAAGGCACAATTTTAACCAGAATCAACACAAAGGCACTCAGAATTTACTTATAGAGAGCGCCAGGCTCATGAACCTTGTACATGAGCCAGTCTGAGGCTTGCCAGCTTGAGACTTTTCAAGGACGTGGCATACTGGGAAATAAAAGTGAAATCTCCAAGAAAATTATTATTACACATTAATAAAAATTAAAATAGGAACTATATTTTATAACTGCTCTGTTTATCAATTTACAAGTATCAACTTTATATAATTACATAAAGATACATGGGATTTTCCCCTAAATCTACTATTATCTTATAAAGACAAGAGCCATGAGGTTATAATTATTCAAAAAAAAGTAATTATATATAAATAAGAAAAATGAATATTAAATAATATTGTGGATGTGCGGTAATTGGATGACCTTCAGTCCACATATGAGTAAGTCTGATTGGACAGAAGAATCCTTCTCAATTTATCCAACGCTAGCCCTTCAAGAACCTAATTATTTGCTATACTATTCCTGTCGGAAATATAAAACACAAGCAATAAGGTAATACCAGATCAAGCAGGGCTTAGCCAAGTCCATCAATATCTGAATCACTACTAGAAAAGTTAAGTGACTAGGGTTATCTAACGGAGTCCCACAAACTCCCTTTTTAATGTGTTTATGCACCAATTCCTTAACAATATTCTATCCAGAATATAATATTAACCCTTAGTCTGAAAGTACTTTATGGTAACAAACTATGTACAAAGTATATAAGTAAAGAAAAGAACAAAATATTTATATGTGGCTTAAAGCCTAAATTTTGTCACCGGACAGGCTATACGTCTCAAACTTAATTATATACAACTAGAGAGATTTTTTGTTTATATTTAATAACACTGGAATCAACTAAGGAAGGAAAATGGCTTTAATCTGGCTCTGATACTAGAGTCAGAGTGACACCTTTATCTATTGGACCTACTATGCCCTGCTCACACTGGAGCCACTATTCAATTTACAAAGAACTATTAATAGTGAAACGTTGGGTCCTTTCTGGAGCCACAACGCTTACCTCCATGCAGTGTGAACAATTAAGCAATACTTATATAGAGCATGCACAGCATTATTAATTTTTGCAGGTTAGGATGGAGAGTAGCGGGGATGCAGCCAGGGTAATCAAATTCTCTCCCACGATTCGTTGTTCCTTCCAATAGTGTTAATTTCAGTAGTCCTTCCACTTACATGGAAAAATTCCTCTTAAGCCAAAGTTTCTTATTTCTCCAGTCGACGTCTGGTCCTTTTGACAGGTGAATATGGTGTGTGTGCCTAAACCTTTGCGCTAGTCCAGGCGAGCGGGTAGCTGTGCACGCGTGCACAGCACCACCACCCGGGATCAAGAGCAACTTCATTTAAGCGCGGCGTTTTAAAAATAAAAAATAACTTAAGCAACAAGGCAAGAGAATTTGCCTTGTTACACAGCTTAGACTTTTGTATAATAAGTCACGCAAGTACCATGCCATTTGGAACATAAGTAGATTTCAAACGAAATCATCTAAGGGCACCCACTAGAGTCGAGTTGAAGCAGGAGAGGAAGAAGACAGAGAGTGCGACAAAGCGAGAATTCTCAAGAATCCTCCACTGCACGCTTCGACACTCCTCCGATCTCCAACAATATACTATGTGCTATAATGGTGTTGTAATACTTTTATTCAATTTCCTTAACTTTAGGTAAACTGTAGCGGGATTCTATAGCTTCCTAGCTACAATTGTCGGTACCGCTAAGTCCTGATAGTTGTCGCCTGCAGTATCGAATGAAGGATTCTGTAAGAGTTCATTTTTAAGGATTCAATAATCAATAACTCGTTACCAACAACTTTTGGTACTTGACTTAAGTTACCGAGAGATATCGCTAACAGCGATCCTGTAACATAAAATTATCAATAATTGAGGTTAAAAATGTCGATCGCTACCGAATTTGATAAATACATTAAGGTAGCAGTCTAGTTTGGGTCGAAATTTTTTTTTCATATTCCGATAGTAAACCAACATGAGAATCTGGTGTATAAATTTTAAACCGATATTCAAAATATTAACAATGATATAACATATATTTGAGAGCGCCTCATAATTGAACGCTGTAAATTGCGCGACAGCTGCTAACGGATATTTCTCACTATTATGACTCATTACCTTTATATTTCGTTGGAGTTTCGTATACCTTTTGATATACGAAAGGATATAACCAGATATATTCGTGTTTGACACGTATGAAGAGACCAAAGGCTTGTTGTACGCACCGGGGATCAACGATTATGTGAGGATGAAATTTCTCTTAGCCAAATTTTAAACGCGTTTTTCTTGAAACCACGTTCTCTCGGCCGGCCCGAGGTATAATAGATTTTCTATTGAACCGATCGGGCTGAAATTTTTACAGGTTGTTCTATAAGTCTGTAATTCTGGCCGGAACTAGAATCATTATTTTTCATTCATTACTATTCAATTTACAACCCAATTTACACTAAAAAAATGGTACCTTCTTATTTCGAAGTCTGCCATTTTGTTATTTTTCGACCGAATTAATTTTTTCTAATTCTGGCCAGAATGACAATCCTACTGAACAATAATCCGTTGCTTTTTTTTGTTTCCGATTACCGAAACTGGAGATACCTCACGGGCCAATAGTACATGTTTTCTTTTTCACCTACTTTGACCCCATATAATTTATAGAAAATATCGTAAAAATTAAAAAAAATTTATATTTTTATATAATTCAATATAGTATTAATAACATATAAGATTTTCAGATTTTTTGCATTTCATTTAGGTAGTCAAAAAAATTCCCGATAAATACCCTGCAAAGCTGGTCAATTTTCTAGACTACTACCTTAATGACGACTGTGATAGAATTCGGTATAGATTTACCGAGAAAGTAAATATAATAAATGTCACAAATATTTCTTAAATTAATAGTTAGAATTCACAAAAAAGTACTTATAATAAATTTGCCTTATGAAGTAAAGTTTATAGTGAAAATTGTAGAAAAAAAAGCTTTAATTTTATAATTTTCATATTTATACATAAACTATGTATACACAGGGTGAAACATTAACAATGTTTTTAATTTTAATCACATATTATTGAGAATAAACTAAGTTGAGAAAAGTCCTATATTATAACATCCGGAAAAGCATCATTGCTGAGATAAATCAATTTTTGAATTGATACATTAGAGCTTTGATTCGACGGAAATATTACTTTACTTTTACCTTCATTGACAGTTCCCTTTCAAAAACCCAAAAGAAGTTTGTACTTCTCCGCCGACCCTTATTGTCGTACACGCATATTCACAAACAGGAGGCTTAATAGGTCATGTGTCGTCAGTAGCGCCATGATCTTTCAACACATGACGACCAAAAAGTCTCCACATCCACGGCCGACGCCCAAGGTTTAACGCATTTCCGGAAAAGAATTCCGGGTGTCAGCAATGTGCAATACCACCGGTATTGCACACAGACGTGTGCGATCTACTTTGGTCCGGCGAGGTGGCTGACCCCTACGTTACACTATGTACATCATTGGAAAATCAAAATGACCCGGAAATAGATTTTCAAGTAAAGCCATAGTCATCACTAGAAGTTTCAATCTAAGTGGAGAGCTTGAGGGATCCCTTTAAGAATAATTAAGCCGCTTTTTCTTTTTATGAAGGGACAAGCCACGAAAGTAAAAATAACTTTTCCTTCATACCATAGATTGCCCATAATTTTTGCCTTTTTGCATAGTTTCTGCCTAGATGGACTTGCCAGTAAAATTAGTCAATTGTTAGGTCACATTCTACTTTAAAGCGACTTGAAGTTGATAGGATCACCAAAAAGAAATATTTCACAATTCACCAAACAAATTGTAATAAACTGAAAAAGAGAAAAGCATAAGTATTTACTAACTTATTTGAAATCGTCTCGTACCAATGAGCTGGCAAAGTCCATGAATAATAATCTACAGCATTAACAACAAATTATTCATAGTTATTTGTCTTGTCCCTTCATAAAATGAAAAAAGGCATATTTATTCTTAACGGGATGCCTCAACCCCTCCACTTAGATTGAAAATTCCAAAGAAGACTATGGCCTTACTTGAAAAACTATTTCCGGATCATTTAGATCTTCCAATGATGTACACAGCAAACTGCTCTATCTGATAAAACAATAAGATTTTTAAAAAAGAAAATATTAAAATTTCTTATAATAAGTTTTTTAATATAATACTTATTTCTTGATTACATTAGAGTAGTTCATATGTCGCATTACCGAAAAGATAAATTGACTTGAACATTAATCTACAAATAACGCCGTATCTTTACCCAAGATTTTCAACTAAATGGGTGCTTTCGAGGATCCTTTTAAAAATAGGCAGAAAATAAATTTCATTAAAACCAAGATCAGGAATGTAAGACATTAGGAGATAATATTAATAATCGGCGTGTTGGGTGCGTGTGCGAATACGCGTGTACGACAATAGGGATAGGCAGAGAAGTACAAACTTCTTTTGTTTTTTGAAGAGGAATTTGTTAACGAAAGTGTAAGTAAAGTATTTTTTTTTTTTTTTTTGAATCAAACCCCTTATTTATCGGTTTAAAATTGATATTTCAGCAATGATATTTTTCCGGAAATTATATTATAGGACGGTAGTATAGAAGATTACGGAATGATAAATTGACTGAATGAGATTATGACCGAAAAACGCGAACTTCACGTTCGTCAAAAGTCGGTATTGCAGATTACCGACTGAATCATCTAAAATCCTAATTTTGAGAAGCTGGCAACACTGGACTGGATAAGAGTATCATATGGGTTGGTGTGAGTGTACGTGCGTGTAAGGTGGAAATGTCAAAATTGTGAAAATGTAAACATAGTATTAGGATATATGTATGCAATAACTTCAATTGTGGATTTATGAGATAAGTTTATCAATTTATATTTCTAACAATTGTTAAGAATAAATTGCTTTGTGTGTGTTATTTTGTTTCCTTTAGATGTGCAATCACTTACATAAAATGGTTAAACATACAGAAAATTGGACATGATAGCACATGTTGCCATCAAACTGTCAGAATAACCAACAATTTGAATTTAATACGATCAGAAGCATTAATCTGGATACACCATCAATGTCAGTTATCATCTACGATTTAAGGAATGCAATGAGTAGGTACAGCAGCTTAGAAATTAAAATGAATTCTATAGTATATATGTATGTATATATACTAAATATATACGTATTGTTATCATAAATGATTTGATTTTTAAATATGCATTCTATCTCTTACAGATAAACATACAGCATGGAAATTTTTTAACACTATTTTATGCAGAAGGGTACGCAAGCGCAGAGGTATATAGTATACTCTTGTTGAATTTTGAAGAGTACTATAGCTGTTTCAAGTGAAATAAAGTTGATAAAATTGATATTTTAGGTAATAAACATCTGAGTTTTATATTAAAAATTATTGGAACGAAGCATTCAATTTACAAAATAAATTTTGTCTTTCAAATATATATAGAGAAGAGGACAAAAAATATGGATAAATGTACCTACCAATTATCGTGCAATTTATTTGGAGGAATCTAAGAATCTCAAAGAGCGAAGAGAGTGATACTACCTTGGATAGTATATGGAAGCAAGGAAAAATTTGCCAAACACAAGTTATTAAGAAACAGATGAAGTTAGTACAGAAGAATATTCTGAAAAGCTACTCTTCAACCAGGGCTGCTAATAGCTATATTTAAGCGCTCTTAGGGAAGCAATTAGTCTAGATAAAATACACAAGATATTTTTTATTAGTGTTATGAATAAAATAAGTTATAGTAAATTGTCATTAAGCATTTTTAAGTTCATTTTTCTTTTCAGGCTTGTTCTCAATGCATAAATTCGACTAAAACAAGACCGATTCAATCGTATATATGTATCCAACAATTAATGTAGACATGGTTGTTGTAGTTATTATTGAAGCAAGAAATTATGAAACCATCTTATGGATGCATGTTTGTAGCTATATCCACACTATAGCTATTCTATATAAGCATAATAAATACAAATCTAGCTTACTAATTGATCTTTCATAACAGCATATTAATATCTTCTATTTTTAATTTTTATATAAAATTCCGAACACACCGGCAGAGCTAATTTGGTGCTTAACTTTTCCCGAGATTGTTGAAGCTAAAGCATTGTGTAATTTCATTTTATGAAATTAAGATATATTAACTGTATCGTGTGCAGTTTTTACCAACGAAGGTCTAATAAATCACGAGGAGTAATAAATTAATCAGCGAATTGTATATCGTATTATAACGTTTTCGTATTAATTATTGATTCAGGCTGAAATATGAACCCTAATTGACTTTCCTTATTTTCAGAATTTCTGAATGAAGTGAAACATTTGGATGAAATAACGATAAGCTACATATTGCTTTTAACTGCATTAATTCATTTTAATTAAAATCTCTGTTTTGGTGCAAGATTCCAGGATGCAAGACCTAGGTGTTCAGTCAAAGAAATAAAAATACAACAAGAGGTTATTTATGGATAGTACAAAGTCAGATGTTGACTAAAAAATATAAACTTTCCTTAATGTAGCTGAGTTGGAAATAAATATTTCGATTTTATTTCTTCAAAGAATTGGACTCAGAATAATAGTTTATATTGTCAGCACATTTAAATGTAATTAGTTTTCTGAATTTTAATGTTTAACATTTTATTATTGAGTAATAATTATTAACACATTTTAATGAAACAAATTATTATTTTTCAATCAGAATCTCTTCTTTCCAATGTCATATTGGCATCTTCATTATCTGTAAAAATAAAAAAACATCATGGTTATTAGATTTTTTATTACAAAATATCGATAACTGAAACGAATTTGAAAAAATAAATGAAGCAACATATTTTTAATAATTTTAAAAATATGTTATACAGTGCAACTGATTTATTAACTTTGAACGAAACTTTCAAGACCATGTGAAGTTTTCATTGATAATTTAAAAAGGAAACTTTATTTGTTATACATTTTCTCTTATTAAGACTGGTGAGCTTTTTAAATCACTCTTGTAAAATATTTTATTTTAAATGTTAATGAGATAATCGTTTACAATATATGCGTATAAATTGCTGCAAATATATACAGCTTTTCATTTAAAAATACGAGTTCAATTTATAACTAGTATGAAGATTGACATTAAAATAATATTCGAGATCTGTAATTTTCCATTCACTCTAATTTATAATTGTGTATTTTTATAGTTTATCGTGATCATATGCAGTAGCAAGTTTATATATAAGTGTTAATTTTAGAGCATTACATATATGAGGTTCCTTTAGCTCATCTAAAACCGAATTGTTTCGTGTATGAGTTAACCTGACTTCTTGTAAATTAAATTAAGTTGCTTAAAAGTTATTCTATACAAATCATTACCAACCTAAATGGTCATAAGTTTCTCTCCTTTCGATGTTCTTGAATATTTCTGTTGAGAAATTTATCGACTGATCCAGAAATTCTCCTGTTTTATTTATTAAAGTGATATTATCCTCCTCAAGGATTAAATATTGTTGGAAGCTTTTCCATGATTGTCCCAACCATTTTGTGAGCTTATCAAGATCCTTTCCCTCCCCATAATTTCCTCTTTGCAATTGATGCAAAGTTATTTGGTAGTTCTTGATGATTTGAATAATTTTATCTAAAAAAATATATACATACATATATACTATATTTATATATATATATATATATATATATACATATATCAATTTTAACCTAATTTCTCCCTATCTTAGCGGTGACCGTTTGAAGAAAAATACATTTTAAACAATATTTGTATTATTCAGCGGTGAACATAAGATGATGTATTTTATTTGTTTTTGCAGTTGTCATTTAAATGTCACGTTAAAGTAATCTTGACTTTTGCTGAAGGAAATCCTTTTCTTAAAAATTATTTTAAAAATTTTCAACATAAAATTGCATGAATTTATAATTGAATCGAATCATTAGGAAATATTTTAGTTTTAAAGGTAAGTATATATGGTTGACAGTCAATGTGTGTGTGTGTGTGTGTGTGGACTGCGGTAAAATGAATAAATCTTAAAATATATATTAGTATCTTTCGTAATTGACGTTATACTTAGTGTCTAAACCAATAACCAATTAAACCAGTTACTAAATATGTAAAACAGCAATTGATTTTACATCACAAGAGATCATAGTTGATGTTGGCTAACATATACTTACTGAAAAAATGATGTATAGGTGGTTTAATTCCTATCATGTCATTAAGGTAACGATGATATCGTTCTTGGCCGTTGTTCGTTCTATCTATACTTTGGTAAACCGAAAATGTTTTTGGCGATGTTTTAATTATCCACTGTCTTTTGTAGTATAGAATAAATGGCGCTAAAATGTCAAATATTTCTTCTCTTCCTTCTATTTCTTCACAAAGATGTAGGAATGCAGTTTCTATTAATCCATGAGGTAGAAAGGATAAATTTATAAATTTTCTTATAAATATTTTGGCCACTGCAGCTTCTTCTTCATTTAAATTTTCAATTTGAGTCTTAATGCCCAATTTTTTTAGTTTCTTCGTTATACTCTGGATATAAATTAAACTTGTTTATTACCATCGTAATTTGTTAAGTAAATTGTATGTTAAAATTTACATTCCGTTAAAAATTATTTACAATAAAATTATCACAAGGAAATTATAATGTAATTGGAAACATCTGTAATATATTAACACTTACGTGAACTAAATGGAAATAACATCCCTTTATTTCACAATTAGGAAATATCTCTTTTATGGCAGATTGCAAGGCTACCTCATAATCACTCATAAATGTGGCAGGTACCATTCGGGGTGCAATTTTAGCCTTTATTAATTCGAATGTTTGTTTATACAAAACTTTCGATTTCCTGGACATGATTGCCCATGCAAACGGGATAATCTAGAAAGTAATATTTTGCATAAATCCATTATACTTCATATTCGAAATAATAAATGTTATAGTAAACATAATATAAAACGTACTTTATTATAACGTTTTGTCATCAACGTTAATAATTGGTAAGCCCCTTCGACGTTAGGCCTTGTTTTAAAAGTGGCATCTGCGAAAAAGCAAATAGCATTTTGCAAAACATTATCTGCGAATTTTCTTACACCGAAAACGACGCTGATATTTCGTTGATCCACTTCATCAACATATTTAAATATTTCCATTTTATAGTTTTCATTGTTGTAATTAAAATTTAGCAGCTTCTGCCAAATTTCATTGGAATTGAGAAGGTCGTCTATGTCAAATAAATTGGTTGGTAGGGGAGGTGTGGAAAGCTGGCACCATTTTCTTAAGCTGTGTTTTATTTGATTGTAGGATAAATGGTGCATGTCAGAAGAAAAGCTAAAATATTTAAAAAAGAAATTGTAGGAAACGAGAATCGAAGAAATAATAAAATAGCGGAATTGAACTAATCATTCATTTTGAATATTGAAAATAAAGCTATTTCAATAATAATAAATGTTTGTTAGAAAGCAGTAGAAAAAATAAAGAAAAGGACAATTTATTAACGTAGAATAATCATTGCATACTTTTCACATAATTCAGAATATACTTCGCGTGGGGTTATTAAACTATTCTGAGAATAGTTGAAGGCATTTTCTCTTAATCTGGCAATTTTTAAATATGACTCATCAGCTTCGTGCTGGTTATGTTGATGTGTGATAATCATTTGATTGTTTGCCCCTTTTTTAGCTCGTCCACTACATAAACGATCTTTACATCTATAATAACTGAAATTAAAATAAAAAAATGAAACTGCTTTACGTCTTAATAATGCAAAATGCATTCCCACTTGAGCATTTTTCTAAGAAAACATAACATACAGTAATTCTAAAGACGAATTTGGAAATACATGGACATTTTGCTGAATATCAAATTCGTTGGTTTGCATTCTGCGTATTTGGTTCGTTCAGGAAAAATGTGTAAGCGAACATTCATTTTCAGATTTATCATTGTTACTTAAAAAATTACGAGAAAAAAAAATACCACAAAATAGTATCATTTTTATAAAAGTTACAAGTTTCGGAAGAACACTTTGTTTACTTTCATCGTAAAGTAATTGCAATAAAGAAAACTTACGGTATGCGCTCATTATTAGAATTTGTATAGTGTTTATCTATATGGTAGGTGAAGCCCTCATAATATATGCTACTGGTTTTCCTTATAATGTAAATTTCTCGCCTCTTAAACGTACGCTCACGACATCTTTTGTATAAAATATTCGTGTTGTTATTTACGTTCATTTTAAAATAAATGTATGTTTGCTCAAACGTCTTGCAACTAAACAATTACGTCGTTATAACCACAGTGTTCAATTTTTTGCGTCAATTGCCTATATCGATGTTTCTATCCATATTACTAAATGAGATATACTATTGGCTGAAACATATCGATCTTCAATCTTTCGAGAGCATATTCATTGGTTGCTGTTGGAGATCGGAGTGTAGGTACGAGCGGTCTGGGACTCTCAGGCCGTCTCGCTCCCGCTCACACTCTGTCTCTCTTGATCCTACCTCCAACAGAGGCCGATAGGTGGCCCACGGCGTAGAACTCTCTCTCGCTGTTATTATTTGGGTCTATTGTACATATCAATACCCAAGAGTTCCGTGATAAGTGCGGCTCGTTTCATTCAGTCTAGGCTCTAGACTCTGTCAAACTTTTGTATGATTAGCAGCTTAGCCATTCCTCCCTTCCTGCGACGCCACTAAGTCTCTTAGTACGCATTTCTGCTCCATCAACGATTTCTTGGGCTCCAAGAAATCGTCTTCCTATCTCTCTATCTTCGTTGCCTGGGAGTCTCAGGTGCGGGGAATCCTATCCGGGGACCTGGGGACCACAGGGTTGGATTTCGTAGTTGTAACTTTGGGTGGATTATCAATTTGCGGCTCAGCCTCCTTTGGAGCACTTTTTGATTCTTTTGTATTTTTTTCCAATCAAATAAACTGATTTTTACCAGATTTCCTGAGCGTTGTTTTTGTCACCCTAGAGCCTTCCTCCCTAGACCTCCTTGCGGATATCGCCCAATCAACTTTCAAACAAATTTCTGATCCTTCGAGCCGGATATAACCGGTACATATTCAATTGAGTTGAATTTTGATTGGTGATTCTTCGAGGTGACTGGGAGAGTGTCTTTGGTGGCAAAATGGTAACGCAGGAGGAAATACTCATGTGCGCAGGGCACGTTAGTCTTTATTGCTTAGAATTAGAACGTCTACTGGTCAACACCAAAAAGCGTGGTATAGGTAATTTTACCCTTCCTTATTTAAATGGTCGTCTGGCTAGTGCCAAGGAAATTCTCGCGAAAATACAAACGAATCATGTGACGATTACTAATCATTTATCGGAAAAAGATTTGCAACAGTTTAACTATACGACGCAGAATACTTATGAGCGAGCTATGACGGCGTATTTGACTGCGGAAGAATACATTTTAGAGCAAGTCGAGAATTTAAGCGGTGAGCAAGTCGCTCTTGTCACTGCAGGGCGGACCCATGCTCCCTCGTTGAAACTTCCTAAGTTAGATTTACCCAAGTTTAGTGGTGACTATTCTGAGTGGTCAACCTTCTATGACTCTTTCAAATCAATGATTCGCGATAATTCGACATTACCAGGTGTTCAAAAGTTTCATTATTTAAAGGCATGTCTTCAAGGAGAAGCTAGCTCAGTAATTCGATCCTTAGCCGCCTGTAACGATAGTTACTTAACAGCATGGAATGCATTAGTGACTAGGTATACAAATGAACGAATTATTACGTCCAACCTTCTTAGCAAACTAACGCTCATCCCGAAAGTCTTCGCTGACAATCTTATGTCCATGAAAACACTACGCGATACAACTATAGTTGCGCTTGACTCGCTGAGGACATTAGGATATCCAGTTGATGGATGGAGTGCCATATTGGTCCACATCCTCTCAAACAAGCTAGATCAAGTTATCACTGTGGAATGGGAGAAGGAAATAAGACGTGTATTGAAATATCCTTCTTTCACTCAGTTTTTAGAGTTCATCACCGAGCAGATTAATATGCTCGAATCTATTAGTAATAAATTCAAAGGTAGTAAACAAACTACTGATAAAACTTCTCGTCCTAAGTCGTTGAAATCACTCAACGCAATCGTTGATAAACCAAAATGCTTTTATTGTGACGCGGATCATCCTCTCTATCAATGCAACAGCTTTATTGCCTTGAACCCTCAAGCCAGATATAAAGCAGCGCAAAATAACTCACTTTGTATCAATTGCTTGAGACCTGGACATTCGATATCGTCTTGCCGAAGTAATTCTCGGTGTAAAAAATGTTCCAAGGCACATCATACGCTTTTGCATTTTGAGAAACAAGCTAATCCGACGTCTCAACGCAATCCATCTCAAGCTACTGCACCCACCAGTCTTCAAACCATTGATCAGCCTTCGACTTCTGTTGTTGCTCATGTGAGTGCCATGGATGAACGCACGGCACTCCTTGCTACTTTTCTCGCGCGCGCTACAGCACCAAATGGCCGTCAAATTATGATTAGAGGCTTAGTCGACCCGGGCTCACAAACATCGTTCATGACGGAAAGTCTAGCCCAATTATTAAGAGTTACACGCCGCAAAGTTAATGCAACGATTTACGGAGTCACAGGAGGTGCGGTACGTAACGTCTCGAGCAAAGCTGAACTCATCTTACAGTCAGTCAAATACGATCAGGCCTCACTCAAGGTGACGGCATTAATTTTACCAAAAATCACGAACTATAGTCCTCGGTCTTATTCACCTCTTGAATTCCCTCAATTAGGCTCTCTGGAACTAGCGGACGAATATGCTTCTGCTAAAAATCCAATTGATATTTTAATTGGTGCAGATTATTGTCCTCAACTCTTACTGAATCAAATAATTCATTCATCGAACCATTCGCTGATAGCACAAGACTCGTTATTTGGCTGGGTTGTGTATGGTACGCTTGCGTCGCACATACATACTGCAACGGTAAACGTTCTTCATTGTTGCAACTTCGATAAAACACTTCGAGATTTTTGGGAGATTGAAGAAGTTCCTAGCACCTATAGTTTGACCCCTGAAGATCAATTATGCGAGGACATTTTCGCGAGCAACGTTGCACAATTACCATCAGGCCGCTATCAGGTTGCATTGCCTTTCAAGAAAGAGTTCTCCAAATCGGCACTGGGAGCCTCTCGCAGCATCGCCGAATCAGCTTTAAGGCGAGTTCTCTGTCGTATTAACAAATCTTCTGAGCAGTCCGAAAGCTATGCTAAATTCATTAAAGAGTACGAGCAGTTAGGGCATATGGAGAAGGTCACAACAAACGCGATTGACGCAGACTCCTTGGTTTACCTGCCATATCACGCCGTATTTAAGCTCGAAAATGGAAAACAGAAAATACGTGTCGTATTTAATGCGTCTGCTGAAACTCAGAGTGGTCTATCACTCAACGACGTACTTTTAATAGGGCCAGAACTACAAAAAGATATAACAGCCATTCTTATGAATTGGCGTGATTTTCGTTTTGTTGGTATAACAGATATTATTAAAATGTTCCGCCAAATTCTAATTCGTCCGGAAGACAGAAAATTCCAATCTATAATTTGGAAAGATGATTCTGGTAATACTCAAGCATATCAATTGAACACGGTCACCTACGGTACCGGACCTGCACCGTTTTTAGCTTCACGGGTAGTGCAGGAATTCGCAAATCAACATGGTGATAACTTCCCAGATGCGAAGTCCATCTTACTTCAATCAATCTATGTCGATGACATTCTTTTTGGAGCTAACAACCTTGCAGATTTACGCGATATCCAATCTCAATTAGTTCAGTTGTTGGATAAAGGTAAATTTGAGCTCAGTGAATGGGCCTTCAATTCAGCAAGCACAGCTCTCCAAGAAATTCCTAATGATTCTAGTAACGCTAATCTTAATTTTAATAGCGAAAATTTTAACGAAACTAGCAAAGTGCTGGTCATATCTTGGAATACCAGCTCTGATTCATTTCAGTTTATAATCTCGCCTTCTTCCATCACTAAGTTAACAAAGCGCATGTTACTCTCGGAAAACGCGAAGATTTACGATCCTTTAGGCTGGATCTCACCGTTCACCATTGTGTTAAAGCAAATAATGCAATCCACATGGTTGCTCAAACTTAATTGGGATGACGAGGTTCCCGAGCCTATCCAATCTAAATGGATGTCTTATTACTCGCAAATGTGCGAATTAACAAAAATCAATATCCCGCGCTGGAATGGTCAACTTAGTGCAGCAGATAAATTAGAACTCTATGGGTTCTGTGATGCTTCAAATGTATACTATAGTGCTGTGGTGTATGCCAAATTCACCAATAGTGATAGTCAAACCTCAGTCAGCCTCGTAATGGCAAAAGCCAAAGTGGCCCCTCTTAAAGCAATTAGCATTGCTCGTCTTGAACTAGTCGCCGCTGCTTATTTGACTAAACTAATGCTTCATATCAAGTCATCACTTAAACGTTCAGTGCATGACATTTTTTGTTTTTCTGATTCACAAATCGTGCTGGCTTGGATTGCACAACATTCGTCCAAATGGAAAGTTTTTGTAGCCAACCGAGTCGAATATATACAGTCAAGTCTACCAGAGGCTCATTGGTCTTATGTCAATACTAAGTCCAATCCTGCAGATCTCAACTCGCGAGGGATTAATCCAAGCCAATTAATACATTGTACGCTTTGGTGGGAAGGACCCTCTATAATTCGGGAAACGTCATCGGGAAATTCTCCTTTAATGTTTGAAACCAACGAGGAAATAAAGACCTCCTCGATATATACAAATCATGTCACACGCGATTTACCGTCATTTCTTTATAACTATTCGTCGTGGACAAAACTAATCCGTGTTGTTAGCTACGTGTTGCGATTTATAGATCGAGCGCGTAGAAAAAATGTTTGTCAACACGCTCACTTGTCAGCTCTCGAGCTACGCACTGCAACACTGCGTGTTGTGAAAATAATTCAAGCTGCTGCTTTCTTAAACGATATATTGACGTTGCAAGGCAAAAAGTCAGTTCCGTCAAGTTCTCGATTACTTTCTCTTGCACCATTTTTAGATGCGCAAGGAATTCTACGAGTAGGTGGGCGTCTGCAACACTCATTCTTGTCAGACAACCAAAAGCATCCCATTATTTTGCCAACTAATTATTTAACCGAGCTGCTCATTCGACATATACATATCACGACCTTGCACGGTGGCCTACAGCTTACGTTAACAGTATTGCGGCAAAAGTATTGGGTGATCAATGCACGAAACGCTGCGAAAAGCATAATACATAGGTGTGTCACTTGCGTTCGTCAGCGTGCCAAGCTAGGAACACAATTCATGGGATCTTTGCCTACTGCTCGAGTAAACCGTAGCCATCCGTTTGAACATACTGGCATTGATTACGCCGGGCCCTTCCTTGTAAAACTGCATCAAGGCCGAAACTCGAAATCAGTTAAGTGTTATATAGCTGTTTTTGTATGCATGGCTACTCGTGCCATCCATCTTGAGCTTGTCTCCAAATATGATACGGATGAATTTTTGGCGGCTCTAGCTCGTTTTACTTCACGTCGTGGTAAACCCGCGGTGATTTACTCTGATAACGGGTTAAATTTTCAAGGATCAAATAAGGAATTGAAACTTGCATTCCAAGGCTCTCTGAAACATGTGCAATCTATAGATTTTGAACCTATACGCGAAATAAAATGTAAATTTATTCCCGTGACCACTCCTCATTGGGGTGGACTGTGGGAGAGCAGGGTACGAAGCGTAAAACATCATCTAAAGCATGTTCTTGGGACTTTTCTTCCTACGTTCGAGGAAATGACCACACTAATTTGTCGTATTGAGGCCTGTCTAAACTCCAGACCTCTTTCTCGCTTACGCGATGACATTGAAAGTTTAGAATGTCTAACGCCAGGGCATTTCTTGGTTGGTCGCGCTTTACTCGCTCCACCCGAAATGTCCGTTCTAGTTTTAAAGGAATCTACTCTAAATCGATGGCAGAAAATCACTCGGATTACCGAGCTTTTTTGGCAAAAATGGTCGGGCGAATATCTGCAATCATTACAATCTCGTCCAAAATGGCAAATTAAAAATAACGATTTTCGTGAGGGTGACATCGTTATAATTAAGACTCGAAACGCTCCACCTTGCAAATGGAACTTAGGCCGAATTATTCGTTTAATAATCGGTTCAGACTCAGTAGCAAGAGTAGCTGTGGTTCAAACAGCGAATAAACAGATTCAACGCAGCCTAACCCAGCTGTGTAGGCTCCCGGCATAAATACAAATATTGACAAACAATCCCAACGGCTTCTGATCTGCCGGCTCGTACATCTCATCACCTTGACGCTTTACTTATTAAATCAGTACTCCTTAATCATGGCTAGTGACAAGGTGCCTAATTTAGTCGGCAACGTCGAAATGTTCTTAAGTGAAGTTTGGGGCGAAGAAGCTAACGCGTCCGATGTACTGGACCTTTCCTTCAGTGACTTGAGTCTTTCGAACGATGCTCTTTGTGTTGATTCTCTGCTTGAACTTCCGGATTTGCTTGTGTCGACGAAGGAAGAAGAGGACTCCAGGATGCAGGTCATTTTGGATCCGCCTTGTCCACCTGAACCAGAATCAGCTGACGTGGTCATGGAACCCATAGCGGGACCTTCTCGTACATCAGCACCAGCAATTGATTTAGCTGTTTTATACGCGAGCAGTTGGGAGAATGGAATCCTATATGATTCTACCGCAAAGGAGCTGGAGCGTACAGCATAATACGTTACCGTCTTGGCGTTCGGGCTCACACACCGTATACCATTGCATGCGGTCTTGAAATATCGGCAGTGGAAGTCTTGGGATCCTCAAGGAAAATTGCTCTTGCGTTGGACTCCAGCGTTAGAGCTGAAAACTGCCAAACTCATCATTAAGAAATGAGTTAGTCTGCGACCATTGGTGGACATTCGGAGCTTCGCTCAAAGGTTTTTTTTTCTTTTTTCTTTTCCACCATGGTCTTTATTTACGGTGTTTCACCATTCCAAATTTTAGAACATAAGTTTAGTTATTTTCCAACATCTGCAAGATTCATCTGAATTGACGCAGGAACGTCAATGCGGGGGAGGATTTGTTGGAGATCGGAGTGTAGGTACGAGCGGTCTGGGACTCTCAGGCCGTCTCGCTCCCGCTCACACTCTGTCTCTCTTGATCCTACCTCCAACAGAGGCCGATAGGTGGCCCACGGCGTAGAACTCTCTCTCTCGCTGTTATTATTTGGGTCTATTGTACATATCAATACCCAAGAGTTCCGTGATAAGTGCGGCTCGTTTCAGTCAGTTTAGGCTCTAGACTCTGTCAAATTTTTGTATGATTAGCAGCTTAGCCATTCCTCCCTTCCTGCGACGCCACTAAGTCTCTTAGTACGCATTTCTGCTCCATCAACGATTTCTTGGGCTCCAAGAAATCGTCTTCCTTTCTCTCTATCTTCGTTGCCTGGGAGTCTCAGGTGCGGGGAATCCTGTCCGGGGACCTGGGGACCACAGGGCTGGGATTTCGTAGTTGTAACTTTGGGTGGATTATCAATTTGTGGCTCAGCCTCCTTTGGAGCACTATTTGATTCTTTTGTATTTTTTTCCAATCAAATAAACTGATTTTTACCAGATTTCCTGAGCGTTGTTTTTGTCACCCTAGAGGCTTCCTTCCTAGACCTCCTTGCGGATATCGCCCAATCAACTTTCAAACAGTTGCATTTACATAGCAGATAAGCAGTCATGGAGCTGGTACTGAAATAGTGGTTGCGTTCAGTGAGCTCAACAGTTGAATGAACAGTTTAGCGATTCTATCATCTGATTAGTGAAAGTTTCACTTGAGGCCAATCAGATAATAGAATCGCTAATCAATCACTCAATTGTTGAGCTCGCTGAACACAGCCAATGAGATGTGGTTCGTCAATCAGATAGCACCAAATCTAATCGACCAATTATATTGAATATTTTAATAGCAGCTTTATATAGCTGCTACTTCTATTGAAAATGCTCATTGATTGTGTTCAGCGAGCTCAACAGTTGAGTGAGTGATTAGCGATTCTATTATCTGATTGGCCTCAAGTGAAACTTTCACTAATCAGATGATAGAATCGCTAAACTGTTCGTTCAACTGTTGAGCTCGCTGAACGCAACCACTATTTCAGTACCAGCTCCATGACTGCTTATCTGCTATGTAAATGCAACCAATGAATATGCTCTCGAAAGATTGAAGATAAATATGTTTCAGCCAATAGTATATCTCATTTAGTAATATGGATAGAAACATCGATATAGGCAATTGACGCAAAAAATTGAACACTGTGCTTATAACGACGTAATTGTTTAGTTGCAAGACGTTTGAGCAAACATACATTTATTTTAAAATGAACATAAATAACAACACGAATATTTTATACAAAAGATGTCGTGAGCGTACGTTTAAGAGGCGAGAAAATTACATTATAAGGAAAACCAGTAGCATATATTATGAGGGCTTCACCTACCATATAGATAAACACTATACAAATTCTAATAATGAGCGCATACCGTAAGTTTTCTTTATTGCAATTACCTTACGATGAAAGTAAACAAAGTGTTCTTCCGAAACTTGTAACTTTTATAAAAATGATACTATTTTGTGGTATTTTTTTTTCTCGTAATTTTTTAAGTAACAATGATAAATCTGAAAATGTATGTTCGCTTACACATTTTTCCTGAACGAACCAAATACGCAGAATGCAAACCAACGAATTTGATATTCAGCAAAATGTCCATGTATTTCCAAATTCGTCTTTAGAATTACTGTATGTTATGTTTTCTTAGAAAAATGCTCAAGTGGGAATGCATTTTGCATTATTAAGACGTAAAGCAGTTTCATTTTTTTATTTTAATTTCAGTTATTATAAATGTAAAGATCGTTTATGTAGTGGACGAGCTAAAAAAGGGGCAAACAATCAAATGATTATCACACATCAACATAACCAGCACGAAGCTGATGAGTCATATTTAAAAATTGCCAGATTAAGAGAAAATGCCTTCAACTATTCTCAGAATAGTTTAATAACCCCACGCGAAGTATATTCTGAATTATGTGAAAAGTATGCAATGATTATTCTACGTTAATAAATTGTCCTTTTCTTTATTTTTTCTACTGCTTTCTAACAAACATTTATTATTATTGAAATAGCTTTATTTTCAATATTCAAAATGAATGATTAGTTCAATTCCGCTATTTTATTATTTCTTCGATTCTCGTTTCCTACAATTTCTTTTTTAAATATTTTAGCTTTTCTTCTGACATGCACCATTTATCCTACAATCAAATAAAACACAGCTTAAGAAAATGGTGCCAGCTTTCCACACCTCCCCTACCAACCAATTTATTTGACATAGACGACCTTCTCAATTCCAATGAAATTTGGCAGAAGCTGCTAAATTTTAATTACAACAATGAAAACTATAAAATGGAAATATTTAAATATGTTGATGAAGTGGATCAACGAAATGTCAGCGTCGTTTTCGGTGTAAGAAAATTCGCAGATAATGTTTTGCAAAATGCTATTTGCTTTTTCGCAGATGCCACTTTTAAAACAAGGCCTAACGTCGAAGGGGCTTACCAATTATTAACGTTGATGACAAAACGTTATAATAAAGTACGTTTTATATTATGTTTACTATAACATTTATTATTTCGAATATGAAGTATAATGGATTTATGCAAAATATTACTTTCTAGATTATCCCGTTTGCATGGGCAATCATGTCCAGGAAATCGAAAGTTTTGTATAAACAAACATTCGAATTAATAAAGGCTAAAATTGCACCCCGAATGGTACCTGCCACATTTATGAGCGATTATGAGGTAACCTTGCAATCTGCCATAAAAGAGATATTTCCTAATTGTGAAATAAAGGGATGTTATTTCCATTTAGTTCACGTAAGTGTTAATATATTACAAATGTTTCCAATTACATTATAATTTCCTTGTGATAATTTTATTGTAAATAATTTTTAACGGAATGTAAATTTTAACATACAATTTACTTAACAAATTACGATGGTAATAAACAAGTTTAATTTATATCCAGAGTATAACGAAGAAACTAAAAAAATTGGGCATTAAGACTCAAATTGAAAATTTAAATGAAGAAGAAGCTGCAGTGGCCAAAATATTTATAAGAAAATTTATAAATTTATCCTTTCTACCTCATGGATTAATAGAAACTGCATTCCTACATCTTTGTGAAGAAATAGAAGGAAGAGAAGAAATATTTGACATTTTAGCGCCATTTATTCTATACTACAAAAGACAGTGGATAATTAAAACATCGCCAAAAACATTTTCGGTTTACCAAAGTATAGATAGAACGAACAACGGCCAAGAACGATATCGTTACCTTAATGACATGATAGGAATTAAACCACCTATACATCATTTTTTCAGTAAGTATATGTTAGCCAACATCAACTATGATCTCTTGTGATGTAAAATCAATTGCTGTTTTACATATTTAGTAACTGGTTTAATTGGTTATTGGTTTAGACACTAAGTATAACGTCAATTACGAAAGATACTAATATATATTTTAAGATTTATTCATTTTACCGCAGTCCACACACACACACACACACACACACACATTGACTGTCAACCATATATACTTACCTTTAAAACTAAAATATTTCCTAATGATTCGATTCTATTATAAATTCATGCAATTTTATGTTGAAAATTTTTAAAATAATTTTTAAGAAAAGGATTTCCTTCAGCAAAAGTCAAGATTACTTTAACGTGACATTTAAATGACAACTGCAAAAACAAATAAAATACATCATCTTATGTTCACCGCTGAATAATACAAATATTGTTTAAAATGTATTTTTCTTCAAACGGTCACCGCTAAAATAGGGAGAAATTAGGTTAAAATTGATATATGTATATATATATATATATATATATATATATATATATATATATATATATATAAATATAGTATATATGTATGTATATATTTTTTTAGATAAAATTATTCAAATCATCAAGAACTACCAAATAACTTTGCATCAATTGCAAAGAGGAAATTATGGGGAGGGAAAGGATCTTGATAAGCTCACAAAATGGTTGGGACAATCATGGAAAAGCTTCCAACAATATTTAATCCTTGAGGAGGATAATATCACTTTAATAAATAAAACAGGAGAATTTCTGGATCAGTCGATAAATTTCTCAACAGAAATATTCAAGAACATCGAAAGGAGAGAAACTTATGACCATTTAGGTTGGTAATGATTTGTATAGAATAACTTTTAAGCAACTTAATTTAATTTACAAGAAGTCAGGTTAACTCATACACGAAACAATTCGGTTTTAGATGAGCTAAAGGAACCTCATATATGTAATGCTCTAAAATTAACACTTATATATAAACTTGCTACTGCATATGATCACGATAAACTATAAAAATACACAATTATAAATTAGAGTGAATGGAAAATTACAGATCTCGAATATTATTTTAATGTCAATCTTCATACTAGTTATAAATTGAACTCGTATTTTCAAATGAAAAGCTGTATATATTTGCAGCAACTTATACGCATATATTGTAAACGATTATCTCATTAACATTTAAAATAAAATATTTTACAAGAGTGATTTAAAAAGCTCACCAGTCTTAATAAGAAAAAATATATAACAAATAAAGTTTCCTTTTTAAAATATCAATGAAAACTTCACATGGTCTTGAAAGTTTCGTTCAAAGTTAATAAATCAGTTGCACTGTATAACATATTTTTAAAATTATTAAAAATATGTTGCTTCATTTATTTTTTCAAATTCGTTTCAGTTATCGATATTTTGTAATAAAAAATCTAATAACCATGATGTTTTTTTATTTTTACAGATAATGAAGATGCCAATATGACATTGGAAAGAAGAGATTCTGATTGAAAAATAATAATTTGTTTCATTAAAATGTGTTAATAATTATTACTCAATAATAAAATGTTAAACATTAAAATTCAGAAAACTAATTACATTTAAATGTGCTGACAATATAAACTATTATTCTGAGTCCAATTCTTTGAAGAAATAACATCGAAATATTTATTTCCAACTCACCTACATTAAGGAAAGTTTATATTTTTTAGTCAACAGCTGACTTTGTACTATCCATAAATAACCTCTTGTTGTATTTTTATTTCTTTGACTGAACACCTAGGTCTTGCATCCTGGAATCTTGCATCAAAACAGAGATTTTAATTAAAATGAATTAATGCAGTTAAAAACAATATGTATGAGGCTCATCGTTATTTCATCCAAATGTTTGACTTCATTCAGAAATTCTGAAAATAAGGAAAGTCAATTAGGGTTCATATTTCAGCCTGAATCAATAATTAATACAAAAACGTTATAATACGATATACAATTCGCTGATTAATTTATTACTCCTCGTGATTTATTAGACCTTCGTCGGTAAAAACTGCACACGATACAGTTAATATATCTCAATTTCATAAAATGAAATTACACAATGCTTTAGCTTCAACAATCTCGTGAAAAGTTAAGCACCAAATTAGCTCTGCCGGTGTGTTCGGATTTTTATATAAAAATTAAAAATAGAAGATATTAATATGCTCTTATGAAAGATCAATTAGTAACCTAGATTTGTATTTATTATGCTTATATAGAATAGCTATAGTGTGGATATAGCTACAAACATGCATCCATAAGATGTTTCATAATTTCTTGCTTCAATAATAACTACAACAACCATGTCTACATTAATTGTTGGATACATATATAAGATTGAATCGGTCTTGTTTTAGTCGAATTTATGCATTGAGAACAAGCCTGAAAAGAAAAATGAACTTAAAAATGCTTAATGACAATTTACTATAACTTATTTTATTCATAACACTAATAAAAAATACCTTGTGTATTTTATCTAGGCGAATTGCTTCCCTAAGAGCGCTTAAATATAGCTATTAGCAGCCCTGGTTGAAGAGTAGCTTTTCAGAATATTCTTCTGTACTAACTTCATCTGTTTCTTAATAACTTGTGTTTGGCAAATTTTTCCTTGCTTCCATATACTATCCAAGGTAGTATCACTCTCTTCGCTCTTTGAGATTCTTAGATTCCTCCAAATAAATTGCACGATAATTGGTAGGTACATTTATCCATATTTTTTGTCCTCTTCTCTATATATATTTGAAAGACAAAATTTATTTTGTAAATTGAATGCTTCGTTCCAATAATTTTTAATATAAAACTCAGATGTTTATTACCTAAAATATCAATTTTATCAACTTTATTTCACTTGAAACAGCTATAGTACTCTTCAAAATTCAACAAGAGTATACTATATACCTCTGCGCTTGCGTACCCTTCTGCATAAAATAGTGTTAAAAAATTTCCATGCTGTATGTTTATCTGTAAGAGATAGAATGCATATTTAAAAATCAAATCATTTATGATAACAATACGTATATATTTAGTATATATACATACATATATACTATAGAATTCATTTTAATTTCTAAGCTGCTGTACCTACTCATTGCATTCCTTAAATCGTAGATGATAACTGACATTGATGGTGTATCCAGATTAATGCTTCTGATCGTATTAAATTCAAATTGTTGGTTATTCTGACAGTTTGATGGCAACATGTGCTATCATGTCCAATTTTCTGTATGTTTAACCATTTTATGTAAGTGATTGCACATCTAAAGGAAACAAAATAACACACACAAAGCAATTTATTCTTAACAATTGTTAGAAATATAAATTGATAAACTTATCTCATAAATCCACAATTGAAGTTATTGCATACATATATCCTAATACTATGTTTACATTTTCACAATTTTGACATTTCCACCTTACACGCACGTACACTCACACCAACCCATATGATACTCTTATCCAGTCCAGTGTTGCCAGCTTCTCAAAATTAGGATTTTAGATGATTCAGTCGGTAATCTGCAATACCGACTTTTGACGAACGTGAAGTTCGCGTTTTTCGGTCATAATCTCATTCAGTCAATTTATCATTCCGTAATCTTCTATACTACCTATAGGACTTTTCGACTTAGTTTATGCTCAAGAATATATGGTTAATATTAGAAGCATCATTACTGATACACCCTGTATATCGAATTATCGTACTGATTTCGACAAGGAAAATTAATCCACGTTGAAATAGCGTTTTGCTTGCGGGATTCGGGTGTGAAATTATTCCTTACTACGCACTATACTCTTTCCCGAGCACTTTTCCTTACCTACCAAATACTTCCCCTCGTCCCGAACCTTCATAATTCTTAATTCCGTTGCATAATTATACCCCTTTGCTAAAGTTCCATATCGCTTAATTTTTACTTCTAGGAATAACTGCTTTATATAATAGGTGTGCTTGAAACTCGGCATGGCGACCCATTTGCTTTGTAATACTTCTTCCCCCATATTTTCTCGTTCCGTACTATATATAATAAAGTACGTATCCTATTTTTAAGACTTTATGTTTTGTATATTTCCCCTCTTATTTAGTAATAGGTTTGGGGTTTATTGGAGTAAATGCGGCCCACCCGTTACAATAAACGCCGCACTTCCTTTAAACGGGTGATTCCTGAGACTTTTCTAAGGAAAACGCCTTTGACCGTTTTAAAATCTAGCCACTGGTTAAGGAGATATTAAAGATTAAATTTTGTATGCAATTATTGATTTTACATATGATTCCAGCAGTATTGGTATGTACGCGTGGCAATTGCAAGTATCAGAGAGAAGCTGTTGCTATGACGTTTCACTTTCCCCTTTTAGTGATTTTTTCGGAATCGTTGAGAAGTTGCTGCCGGTTAGCTGTTTTGCCTTTTTATTGATTACCGGGATATATTGAGATTTAATTTGCGTTCTCGCGCAAAAACTAACGCGTACACGCAATTTCCCAACGGAGAATCTTGGTTAAAAGTTACTGTGTGCGTCTCCATACAATTTAATTTCCGATGCCAAATAATGAATGGGCAAATCGAGTTAATGCAAATTAAATTCTATGAGGATTGAAGACTTTAAACCAAGACTATGCTCCAGTCAATGAGCGCTCAGTTGTGCATATCTGGCGATCATTAGCTGTAAACGAGAAAAAGAAGCTTTAGGCGAATAGCCGCGTTATTGACGGTTAGCCTAATAAATGAAAAGATAGCGTAATAAAATGTTTATTTACCTGATTTTATGGAGCAACTTCAAGGATGGGCAGCATTGTATATGTGCTCCATATGGCCACCTACAGCATCGATGCACGCTCTTGCTCGTCGGAGAAGATTTTCTTGGACAGTAGCTACCATCTCAGATGTGAAATCCGTGATAGCCACATCCAATCGCGCTGCTAGATCTTCCTGATCCCGCATTTGATGTCTTTCCGTGTAGACCTTTTTTTTCAAGGCCCTCTAAAAGAAGAAATCTAGTGGATTGAGATCAGGAGATCTAGCAGGCCAAGCGATGGGACCATCACGGCCGATCCATTTGCCGGGAAACTTGCAGTGCAGCACGCCTTTCGCTGTGGCTGCGATATGCGCAGCTGCTCCGTCGTGCTGGAACCACATTTTTTGCCGAATTTCTGGAGGATCAGCTTCCAGACCTTCTGGAAGATGTTCCTCCAGAAATTCGGCAAAAAATGTGGTTCCAGCACGACGGAGCAGCTGCGCATATCGCAGCCACAGCGAAAGGCGTGCTGCACTGCAAGTTTCCCGGCAAATGGATCGGCCGTGGTGGTCCCATCCCTTGGCCTGCTAGATCTCCTGATCTGAATCCATTGGATTTCTTCTTTTGGAGGGCCATGAAAAAAAGGTCTACACGGGAAGACATCTAATGCGGGATCAGGAAGATCTAGCAGCGCGATTGGATGTGGCTATCACGGATTTCACATCTGAGATGGTAGCCACTGTCCAAGAAAATCTTCTCCGACGAGCAAGGGCGTGCATCGATGCTGAAGGTGGCCATATGGAGCACATTTACGATGCTGCCCATCTTTGAAGTTGCTCCATAAAATCAGGTAAATAAAAATTTTATTACGCTATCTTTTCATTTATTAGGCTAACCGTCAACGACGCGACTATTCGACTATACCTTCTTTTTCTCGCTTACAGTCAATGATCGACAGATATGCACAACTGAACAATCATTGACTGGAGCACAGTCTTGGTTTAAACTGTTCTATCCTCATAGAATTTAATTTGCATTATCTCGATTTGCCCATTCATTATTTGCCATCGGAAATTAAATTGTATGGAGACGCACACAATAACATTTAACCAATATTCTCCGTAGGGAAATTGCGTGTACGCGTTAATTTTTGCGCGAGAACGCGAATTAAATCTCAATATATCCTGGTAATCAATAAAAAGGCAAAACGGCTAACCGGCAGCAACTTCTCAACGATTTCGAAAAAATCACTAAAAGGGGAGAGTGAAACGTCATAGCAGCAGCTTCTCTCTGATACTTGCACTTGACACATGTACATACCAATACTACTGCAATCATATGTAAAATCAGTAATTGCATACGAAATTTAGTCTTTAATATCTCCTTAATCAGTGGCTAGATTTTAAAACGGTCAACGGCGTTTTCCTTAGAAAAATCTCAGGAATCACCCGTTTAAAGAAGTGCGGCGTTAACATTCCACCCTGTATATATATATTTATATGGACAGACATCTTTGTGTCATTTAACCTATTTGCCATAGCAATTATTTACAAAAGTAGAAATATCTTTAGTATCATAATATGTCGTTTATTCATTAAAGCAATGTGTGAAATTATTTAATGATAAACAGTTGGCGAAGAGGATTAAAAGCGGGGATCTCTCAGATCATTAAGGATGAGTTTCAACAAGTTGACTTCAATTAATTTTGCTATATTTCACTTGACGAATAATTTAACAAAAGTAACTTAATAATAAGCTGAGAAAGAGCTAGAGGTCCTCGCCCTTAACTTGATTTGGTTCAGTTCGCCCTAAAACATAATATTACGTATCATAAGAAATGAAAGCAACATGAGAAAAGAAATCGTTAAAAATTAACGTTCTACAAATGAATTCCACAAAGGCGATAATAATTCCGATTAGAATGATAAATTATCCGTGGATAATTTATTACCTACAAGTTTAAAATGGTATAGTTTGTGTTAAGGAAATAACAATATTCTATTATTAATCGGATTATTTGGCAAAGTAGAGAAAAATGGTATATCTAGACTTGTATCAAGAGATACTGTAGTGTCTCGACGGCAAGTACATATAAAAGTAGATAATGACATGCCTATACCGCCGAGTACTACCGTGTAACTTATTCAGCAAGTTTGGCCCTCTGAATGTTTAAACCAATTTATTTCAATGAATGATCAATTGTCATGATTTAAGTTAAGCCCTCCTTAAAACGGTTTTGAACAAGCTTTCATTTGAGCCCACGAACATCAAATTCGGTTCACGCAATCCAGAGATCTCATACTCTGTTATCTATATATATATATATTGAAATTTGAGATTCTTCTCCGTCTTCTCCTTCCTTTCCAGCTAGAGTGTATGTCTCGGGCTGCAGTTAGCCGCTAAGAGGAAAATTACGTCATTTTTTCTCGGTGCTGCCAACAAATTAAACTCAACGACAAAACCATGGTTATGAACTATCAAATAAAATCGATATAATCGATATAACTAATCCGACGACTTGTAAACTGTCAATTGTAATGTAAGGTTATGTATATTCAATAACGTGAGGTTGTTCATTTTTATGTTAGTGAATGTTTAATTTTTAAAATGATAAATAAATTCGAATAATAATGACATTAGGAATCGACAATTACTAGATAAGTATAACATTATATTTTACAATACAGGATGTTAGTATTGTGACGAGGCATTGTATTCGTCACAGAAAAATTCGAATATTGTTTGTTACACACTAGTTAAGGTAAAGGGGAGGGTGAGGCGCCACCTGCCTGTGCTCGCGATAATTGCTCGTATTACACTAAATCGCGGGTCGATAGCTGATCTATTCGCGCAAACGCCGATCTGATCATCTTGCGTGCTGTGGTCGCCTGAGACACACCAAATTTGGGTCCCGTCTGGTTAAGACGTGTGTGCAGTCTTTATTTTGTTTTTCCTAATGTGTTAATTTGTTTCCCGTTGCATGTACGGTAAGGGTATTGCCCTGTAGTCAATTTCCTATTTTTATGAATTGGTGAGTGAATACAACTTTGTAGTAAAGAGGAAGTATAGCTAGAATGCAGTGGACAACCTAGTAGTGGACTTCTTGCATGGACGCATGCAGCAGCATCCCCTCATTGTCATTCGCAAGTAGCTCTTGCTCCCAGGTAAACTTGGTTTTCTCTTGAGAAGAAGCCAAGGCTCCTTACTACCTAATCCGTTGTCTTATCTCGAGTTTCGTCCGGCGTAATACGAGTCGGTTTCTTATTTATGATTAAATAATTATTGCGTTTATTACTTATTCGGGAACGGGTTTAGGAGCAATAGGTTAATGTTTAACGGGTCGCGAATCGCGTAGGGATCCCCTGTATTCGAGGAATACGTTGTAGGACGGGGTGTAGTCCCTCGTCGGAGAAAGGCGATCCAGAGCCTTCTTGAAGTTTTCCCGATGCGAGCCCGTTCGAATCTCCTAGTCCTAGCCGTTTCCCCGTTATTTTAAATAAAATTTACAAAGCGTCTTGGTCCACGCATGAGACGAGTCTCCAGCTGCCAACCGCGGAGGTATATTCAGAGAATTTCCAGCGAACTGGCGCCCAATACAATATTATCGGAAAATTATAATCGACTAAATTAAGTTAAATGGGAACATCAAACACATGTATGATTTCACTTTTGTTCGCGGAAATAAAATTGTGATTTTTATATATTAAAATTTGTAACGAGATTTTATTTAAAATTTCCTGGCCATCAAACCTCCGTGTGTCTTGTCGTCCGTTTCTGGTCCCTGCCCTCCCCTGGCAAACCAAGGCCGAATAGAGTTTCGTAAATATTTTTTTTAGGTAATCCCTGAAGTGAAAACACTATTCGATGCCGAGCCGCGAAACGAGGCGTTACAGTATACTTTGTGGTACTTTGTAAAATTTCTTTTTCAGATAAATTAAAATAGAACATTTCTATTTTCATTTTTGAGGGTAAAGCTGACTGAATGAAGTAAGATTTATATTTACATATTTTCAACACTGTGCCAAGGAGAAGTATACTTTTAACATTTATGTGCATTGGTGATTATTAGGAACATATACATTGCAAGAAAATGTTAAGGTATTTAAAAATCATATGCTATACTTCCAGATATTGAAATCATTAACAAAATGCACCTTTAACTTTTTGTTCATTAAATTGATGTGGAATTTAACTCTCCGATAGGTTATATCATATATAAAAACAATTTTCCAGGAGACAATAAAACTTCCTTATTACAACGTTTAAGAAAAGTAGATGAATATTTCCTAATCGTTATTTAATATTCAATTATAATATAAAAAAGTAGTAAAACCAAATATTTCTCTACGCTTCCCTAATCAGAATAGAAAGAAATTATTATTATCTCCAAAAAAAATTATTCAAATTTAATTTTTTATAAGAATATCAATGAATTTTATAATATAATATGTAATATATTTTTTGGTTCTTAGTGAGATTCTATTTCAGATTTAATTACAATAACATGTTTATTGTGCCATTGTGCAGGCTTGAGCTGTAATATTAAATAGAAGAAGTCAGAAATGATACCAGTTTGCCATAGAAGGAGCCATAATACTAAGTTAATGTTGACAGTTAAACCTAAGGAAAAGGTGGAGAAATTAAAAAATTCGGAAGCGAATTTTTAATAGTGAAAGGCTTGCAGGTGATTTTGGGCATAAACTCTTTGAAATATACATGTCAATTAAATCATAATTATAATGATAACATCATCTAGAAATGAAACAATGAAAAGAAGTCATTATTTTAATATTTTCCATGCAATAGAATTTACAGTGAATAATTTTGCGAAACTGATAGCAGTATATCCACAAAAGAGAGGCTTCCATTGTATAAATTGGTGTATTTCCTAGTTTATATTAATGAAAAAAAAAAATACAAATGGCATTAGTTTGCTTGAAAAAGAGCCCTGATTCATAGTTGATATTGGGAGTAACAGTTAAGAAAAGGGGATGAATTTCCAAGCAAATCCTTAAAAGTGAAGGGCTTGTGGATTATTTTGGGTATACAATTTTGGAATTCAAAATCACATAGTTGATGAAAATTATAACAAAATCATGTGGATCTGTAAATATGAAAAGAATTCATGATTGCGATATTTTACATGTGATGGGGCATACAGTGAATGAATTTAGGAAGCTGAAAACTATATATCTAAAGAAGAGAGGCATCCATTGCAGGACTTAGTGTTCTTCCTAGTTTATATTAATGAAAGGAAAATATAAATGGCACTAATGTGCTGGAGAAAGTGCCATATTGCAAAGTTGATATTGAGAGTGACAGCTAAGAAAAAGGTGGAAAAATGAGTCAATTCATAAGAAAATCCTTGAGAGGGAAGGATTTGCAGGTGATTTTGGGCATACAATTATGGATTTAGAACTCATATAGTTGATGAAAATTATATTAAAATCTTGTAGATGTGTAAATATGAAAGGAATTCATTATTTCAATATTTCACATGTAATAGAGCATACAGTGTGTAACTACAGGAAACTGAAAGCAGTACACTTAAAAAACATAGACTTCCACTGTATTAATTGGAATATATTTTACAGTTTATATTAATCAAGAGAACAAATAAATGGCACTAGTTTACCAGAGAAAGAGCCAAAATGAAAGTTGATAGTGAGAGTAACACCTAAGAAAATGGTGGGTTTAGAGGTAAATTTAGAAGCATATTCTTGAAAGCGAAAGGCTTTAAGGTGATTTTGGGTATAAAATGTTGGAAATATAATTCAAACAGTTATTGTGAATACTATGTTAAAAGCCTTTAAAAGTGTAACTATGATAAGAATTCATTCTTGTAATATTTTGTATTTTATATAATAGAATAATAAATTAATATTTTGAATTGAAACTTTACATTATGGAGCGATGAGAATATTGGAAAATGTTTTGTTAGATTGAATTAGTTAAAATAATTGATTAGTTTGAACTTCTATTTTCTTACAAAACGTTATAAGATCCCACAAAAAACAAGCTTCGCTTGTAAAGAAAGTACGGTAAGTACATAAGTCGTATCTAGCATAATTAATATAGTAATGTAAAATATTTTAATTAAAAAAAAATAGTGAAATCAAAATGCTAGGCATGTATAAATTTTTGTTACCATGATGAAAGTTAAAATTAGGAAAAAGGAAAATAGTAACACAAAAATTATACTTGCCGGTCCTGTAATATTCATGTTTAAGTCGCTATCTTGCAATTTAAGCGTTGCCTCTCATAAGTTAAAAATGTGGCTATTTAATACGATTGCATACAACGGGCCACCGGCAAGTATAATTTTTGTGTTACTATTTTTCTTTTTCCAAATTTTAACACTTCGTCTGTATACGTTTTTCTGGCACTTCCCGTCTGTAAAGGTGTGTCATTTATGTCTCGCTATAATTTCACCCATTTATTAGAGGCAAAAATATCAGAAAAAAATCATGATAATATTAGGAACCTTTAATAAAATATATCAATTATGGTAAAGTTGGAATTTTTTTTATATTTAATTGTTTAAACAAATGGAGCAATCTCATGAAAAAGTAGCGTTGTACTAAAAAAGTCGTAACTTTTAGAAATCTTAGGATATCTAAGTTTCAGATACGGCAAAATAAAGAGAAAAAGAAGGGTTGTAAGAGGAAAAAATCCTGCTTTATATATTAAACATTAAGTGCTTAAGTTTTTACGGTTTTAATTGCAAATTAATCAGGTAATGCTAATCAATAGGCAATAAAACTCATTTTATTTAACAAAAAATTGGACTATTAGTAATATAAATGAACTACAATAATGAGGAATTTAATTATGTAATACAATTTGAGCAACATATAACACGATGTTCGCCACAAACTGGTTTTTGGCACTTTATGCAGCAGAATAAGGTTTTTTTATTTTATTTCTATAACAGGTGTAAAAATGGCGTCGTTTTCGACTTTCTAATCTATCTAACCCTACCGTAGAATTATCAATTATATCGTCAGATAATATTTCTTGGATTTTGTTAACAAGAGTTTTGTTCAAACTAGGCTGCAATGCGCGATCTTCAATATGCGGTTTGACAAGTGAGAATGCTAAATCCTTTAAAAAATCTCTCCTTGTTCTAGTATCATTAGCTGAAAGAAAATTGTATAAAATGCAGGTATTTACACTGGCCTGATCTAAAATGCCTAGGAAAAGCCGCATCGGCTAGCGGTTACATATTCGTGCACATGAATAATTTCCACAGAGCGAATCAAAAATGTCTGTGCCACATTTATTATTATTATAAAATTGAATTATTTCTGGCTTTTCAGAGACTTCACAAGTTTTTCTACTTTTATGGAATGAAGATAACAGCAAAACATATTTATTCTTTTTTGGACAGTAGGATAACAAAATATTGTTACCATCGTAGCCATATTTCGCTGTACCAATAGAAATATCGCGCTGAAAAGAATCCGGTATCTGACGTTTATTTCTACGTATTGTGCCCACCAATATCAATTGAAATTCTCTTTTTGTCTTATTATATATTTCAATTAATGTAAACCAATTATCACAAATAATCGTTCGTTGAGTATTGTGAATTGGTTCACTCAATTTTCGAATGTAGTAAGATAGTACAGTAGATAGGCTAGGATGGTTCTATGACCGCGTGGCGAGGGGGTCGGGGTCCCGCGGGGGTAGGGGAAGTAGGGGAATAACCCCCACTTCTAAGCGGGGGGGGGGAAAGGAGGGATTTCCCCCACTCCTGGGTGGTGGGGGAATCACGTGACACCCGTGGTGGAGGGGGAAATTTATGAACGTGACACCCGTGGTGGAGGGGTAAATTTAAGAACGTGACACCCGTGGTGGAGGGGTAAATTTAAGAACGTGACACCCGTGGTGGAGGGGTAAATTTAAGAACGTGACACCCCTGGTGGAGGGGAAATTTAATTTTTTTTTTGTAGATTTTGATAAAATTTTTTTTTTTTTCTAACAATCTGCAGCGAGATAGCTGGCCTCTGTGCGTATTGTTTTTTTTTTTTTTTTTTCTCGTTGCTGCTAATCGTACCATTTTGATTCGTTCTTCCATCTAGAATCCAAATGGCCCACTTTGCCTCGTATAGAAGTAAGGTATACCTCAGGCTCGTAGCTTGTATTCCCCGTGACGAAAGTCTACGATCGCGTTGCAGCGAGATAGCTGGTCTCTGTGCGTATTGTTTTTTCCTTTCCGAGAAGTGGAACGCAGTCAAAGAGAAGGAGAAGGAGAAATAGAATTTTGAGGTTGTGAAATGAACGATATTTTTTTTTGTTTTTTTTAATTAAAATTTATAAATATATTTTTAATAACACATATAAAAAAAAGTTATAATTGAATTTAATAATAAAATATTATAAAAATGAAGTGGTAGTGAGAGTAGCAGTAGGAGCGGTATCATCTACGAGAAAAAATATTTATTATACTACTTATCCAAGCACTTGATAAAATTTTTTTTTTTTTTTTTTTTTTTTTCATTGATTCTTACCGATTGTTGATGGTTTCCAGTAGCTGGAGAACGTCATTATCCTCATCGAAGCGTAATATATTTTCTGGAGAAATTTCTTGCTCCATATCAATACCCTCCCACTCCATTTCACTACTAAAATCTGATAGATGAACCTCATCATCATCATCATCATCATCATCATCATCGTCATTATCCCCATCAGACTGGATATTTGATGTGGATTGTTGCCGCTGAAGCTTCTTCCTCAACATTCTCACAATCGCGGTCAACGCGTTGTTATTCACGTCTTCTATTTCACCCCAATCTCCTTCCAAATCTACTTCTTCTTCTTCCTCCACTAATTCATCCATATTTAGAATGTTTTCAATATTTTGTTCAGTAGATAATCTGTACAATTTAATTACACCCATTTTTTTTGTAGAAACTATCACGTCAAGCAAACTCGGTAGACTGAGAATGGTAGAGATGTAAGCTCAATACGAAATGTATAATTATTATTATTTTCTCTATCAATACGTATTAGATTTCTCCACTTCACAATAGCTATTAACAGGTTATTATCCTCCTCTTCTACTACCTCGTCCATACTTTGGATGATATCGTTTTATCATTTTTCACGTGAATTCAAGGTTGAGGAGCAGGGGTTTGCTAGTTGAACAATCGTTGTAGTTTTTAAATAAAATTAATATATATTTTTAATAATAATATTATATACACACAATAACAATAATAGTAATGATAATATTGGTCTTAAACTGGAGCAGCAGCAGCAGCAGAATCTGCGATTAAAAAATTGAAAATGATTTATTATTATTATTAGTCTTAAATTTTAATTTCATGAAGTACTTAATGTTAGAAGAGTTAAAACTTTTCTTACCGATTGGTGGCTAAAGACGTGGTATAGGTTGATTATTGACATTATCAGAATCACCAGCACCAGCAGCACCAGCAGCAGCAGTAGCAGCAGCAGCATTAGGCTGAAGCGGTGCAGGTCTTCGAAGTGGTTGATGCTGCTGCTGCAGAAGCCTCCATGTATTTCGTCCTACTACTAACCGCGGTGTTGGCTTTACTATAGCTACAGTCTTTCCTGTTTGTTGATAATCCAACAATGTCATTTTTTTGTCTGGTAAACTGATTTTTTTTTGGTTCGAATTCATTTTGTCTACTGTCAGAAACACTACTGAAGTCGACATTGCTCTCCAGTACGAATAATCCTTATCTATCTCTACTCTAGATTGAGTTACATCTCTTAATCAAAACGTATTAGATTTCTTTCCGTTTACCCCTGATGAAATAGGAAGGGGAATATTTACAATAATATTTCTACAATAATTTTTAAACTATTCTATAAAAATTTAATAATAAAAGAAAAAGAAATGTGGTGATTCATCTTCCTTCTTAGTCTGCTTTGACGCATTATCTTTTTCCTCCTCCTCCCCCTCCTCTATTTTTTTCTCTTCTTCTTCTTCCTTCTTCATCTCCTTTGGCTCAATATCTTCCCCGGTCTGTTTCTCTTCGTCTTTCTTCACTTTAATTTAAAAATACAAATAGGTAATAATTATGAGAAGGTAAAAAAATAAAGTAAATACTTACATTCTTCCTCCTCTATTTTCTCCTCCTCCTCCTCCTCCTCCTTCTCCTCTATTTTTTTCTCCTCTTTATCTTCTTCCTTCTTCGTCTCCTTTGACTCAATATCTTTTTCCTCAGTCTCTTCGTCTTTCTTCACTTTATTTTTTTGAAGAAAAAAATTTTACAAACAAATAATAATTATGGAAATGTAAAAATATTATAAAATAAATACTTACAGTTTTTATGCAAATAATGATGCAGTTTCCGTTCATACTCTTCGAAGTAACGATTGAAGAAATCGTTAATTCGATTCACGTATTCCTCTGTCAATTCTCTGGGAGGAGTGGGTGAAAGAGGAACAATATCCTCTTGAATCATGATTAATTTACACTTTTCGCAGCTCATTTTTTCTTACTGTCACCGACGATGTTGTAACATTGAATGAGGCTGCGAGGACTTGTTTTCCCCTCTTTATTTCTCTATGATTTTTAAAGAATCACATTTTTGCTTTTATCCATTTGGCAAAAACTGATACCTCCTCGTACGGACAGTGGATACGTATATTGTTCAAGTTCTTCTCTCGAACGTGTAAATTGCACGGTGTTTTTTCAAAATCATATAATTCAATTAAATCCTTAAACTTAGGGCAACCATACACTTCTAAATTAATATTATCCACATTCATCCTATTCAATAGATTTTTTTCAATGTTCCCTCCCTTGTAGGCTACTACGGGATTCTCGCACGTTAGGCAACCTCTAATAAAATCTTCCACATCCTCCTGCTCGTATTTCTCGAATCCCGTATCACTGTATTTTATACCATGCACCATATTTAGCAAAAACCACACAGTTTTTTTGTCTTTTTCACTAAGGTTTTTCATACTGTCACGCAAACGAAAAGATGCGTAAGAAATTTGGTTACTTTTTAAATCAATTATAGCTATATCTTTATATTTAAGTTCTTTTTTATAAACTAAGAAACCTTCTATATCCATTATGTGAGTTATTCTATGCATTGTTGCGCTATTCTCGACGAAGATAAAAACTGAAATGAAGCATCTCCGAAGAAATATCTCCGTAGAGAGAGAGAAAGATTTTTTAAAAATATAAAGTTACATTCGATAAGGAGTCCATTCTTTCTTAATCTCTGGAAGATATTTTTTTTTCCGAAGAAACTAACAATGGGAAAAAAGTAAAGTTACATTCGATAAGGAGTCCATTCTTTCTTAATCTCTGGAAGATATTTTTTTTCCGAAGAAACTAACAATGGGAAAAAATTCTTAGAAAATATCCCCTCCTAAAAAAAAACATTAAATTTTAATATTTTCTTAAATGCAACAAAAAAAAAAAAGATCGTTCAGTATTGCATCGAGCGACTGACGACGACGATAATGACACCGACATTCGTTGATTTTCAAGGTTTTGTATTGACCGACAAGAGTTTTATAGTTAAAGAATTTGCGGTGTTGCGTGATAATGAAGTGTATCACAATGTATTTTCACCACCATTTCAAGAAGCTTGGTTGAGCGATCTCGAGAGAGAACAGAATGAGTAAGTATTTTTTTTTTTTAAATGTAATGTTTTGTATATAATTTTTTCTTTTTTAAAGTTGGCTTTATTTTAATCGACATGGATTCAATTGGACCGACGGTCATTCACCTTATTACAAGCATAAAGATGTAATAAGAAAGTATGTAACGTCGTACGAGGGAGAGGATTGGATTTTCGTGAAAGGACGGGAGAAATATGATTGGTTGAGAAAAATTTGCAACTTAGAAAATATATACAATGCGAAGGAGTGTGAGTGGGGTAAATTTAGTCTTGGATGGAGTAAAAATTTCGAACCACCGTTACCCAAGTGTATGAATCATTATGGTATATGTTCACTGCAAAATGTTTACTTTATGAAATCTGTATATGATCAATATATAAAGGAATAAAAGACTTCTGAAAAAAAACAATGTATATCAATGTCAGTATGCATCTCGGACGAAACAATGGGATGTGTAGATACCCTTACTTCCATTCTCTATTCGATATACATAAGCGTTACTCTTCGGGAGAGACGCATTCGCAATTATTAATTTATTGTTGTTGTTCACCGTATGACAGAGTCATTTCTTTAAGAAAAAACATAAAATGTCGACTGAATTGCGAAGAAAATTTTTTACAATTAATAGTGCGAATGAGTACGACGCGTGGGTACTGGAATGTCGCGAGCATATTCGACGATTGAGCAGCGCGGATCGAGCTTTACCCGCTGGAACGCGTCAGAAGAATTTCGCCGAAATCGCGTGTATAAAGTGTCTGTTGCTACGAGCGCAGAGAGAATTGAATTATATTAAATCAGGGGCTGGTTGTAGCAATGACGTACAAGGACTTACCTGGGAGGAGCTTGATTCGGCGTTTCGAAGTCGAATATGCAGCGGCATGGTAGTTAATAGTAATTATATAGAGCCTAAGGATTTTTTAGTAGACGCGGAAGTATTAGTGCGTACGCGTATAGATAAGGTATTTGTTAGTGCAAATAGTGTTAAGGTTAATTGTGTATTTAACGGACAATTCATCTCTAAGGACCAGAGTGATGATAAAAACATTAGTACGACTAATGCTACATTGTATAAGACTGATAATTTTAGTGATTGGTATAGGAAAAACATTTTAGACGTTATTATACAAAAATTAAGTGAATTTCAAGAGCGTGATAGTGGATGGACTTTGCACAAAATTCATTATTTACTAGTTAACATTAATCGTTTTAACCCGTTCCACGCGGGTTGTAAAATTAATCTGCCATCCGCTATCACGAGTAGGAAAGCTCTGATAAATTTAGAAACCAGTGATAATGCATGTTTCGCGTGGTCCGTGACGGCGGCACTCTATCCGGCAAAACCTACGGCTAATCCAAAGCGCACGTCCTCTTATCCACATTTTCGGACGGTTTTAGACGTCGGTAGCCTAACCTTTCTGACTACGCTAAAACAGATTCCGAAATTCGAGGTGGATAACGACGTGTCGGTAAACATCTTCACCTTGGAGAATGAAGAGCAAAATAGCGACGCAAAAAGCAGAATTGTGCCTCTTCAGGTGACGAAGAAGAAGAGATCGAGGCATGCTAATCTTCTTCTCGTGAACGATGAACAGGGAGCTGCACATTTTATGTGCATAAGGAATCTCTCGAGACTGGTGCGAAGCCAATTCACCAAGAGAGAAAATGCTCATTATGTATGCGATCGGTATGTATTAATAATAATAATAATAATATTGAAAAAATACAAATATAACTGCATATGTTTTATATTAAATTTTTTAGATGTCTCCACTACTTCCGCACAGTGGAGAGGCTCGAGTCGCACGAGCAGGATTGCGCGCAGCTCAACGATAATCTCCGCTTGATGTTGCCGAGCAAAGCCGAGGATCGCTGGGTTTCCTTCAAGAACATCAAAAATGGGGAACGAGCACCATTCGTCGTATACGCGGATCTCGAGTGCATATTATTGAAAGTTGAACAATCGATCAGTAGTAGTAGTGATATTTATCAGAGACATGAACCTATTAGTGTAGGCTATTATTTAAAAAGTGCTCGCGATGCGTCACTCTCGAGGTACGACGCTCGTCGGGGTGTAGACTGCATCGAATGGTTCGTACGCGAGCTCGAGAACATTGCGCGCATCGCGAGCGAGACGCTAAGTACTATCGTGCCCATGCATAATCTTAGTCTTAGCGAACAATTGCGTTACTATAATGACCCCAATTGTCATATATGCAAAAAGCCGTTTCTTCCAAATCAACTATGAATTCGCGATCACGATCATCTGACCGGCAGATACAGAGGACCGGCTCACAATAATTGTAATTTAAATTTCAAAGATTCGCATGTCATTCCAGTAATTTTTCACATTTTATCCGGCTATGATTCGCATTTTATCTTCGAGACGATCGCTAATTTGTACGAGGGATCGGTACATCTGCTGCCTGTACATAAGGAAAAATACATTTCATTTACCAAATATTTGCGAAAATATAATATACAGTTGAGATTTATCGATTCGTTCAAATTTATGGCCTCCAGTTTGGACAAATTGAGCTCGTACTTGGCGGAATCTCAGCTGACAAATTTGAGGTCACAATTTTCGGAATTGAGCGTCGAGCAGTTCGACTTGCTTACGAGGAAAGGTATTTTTCCTTACGACTATGTAGATAGTGCGGCTAGATTGGAAGAGACGGCTTTACCACCGCGCCAGTCGTTTCACAACAGACTGACCGACAGCGATATCAGCGAGGAAGCATACAATCATGCCGTAGAGGTATGGACCAAATTCCACATGCGCACACTTGGGGAGTACAGTGACCTGTACTTGAAGACCGATGTCCTATTGTTGGCCGATGTTTTCGAAAGTTTTCGCGATAGTTGCATGCTAAATTATGAGTTGGATCCAGCCCATTATTATACGCTACCGGGCTTCACCTGGGACGCGATGTTGAAGCATACGGGAATCAGGCTGGAGCTTTTCACGGACGTGGATATGTTGCTGTTCGTAGAGCGCGGTATACGCGGTGGTTTGAGTCAGTGCTCCCATCGTTACGAGAGGGCCAACAATCGGTACATGCGGGACTACGATCCGGCGGAACCGTCGAAATATCTCATGTATTACGACGTAAACAATCTGTATGGGTGGGCAATGTGTCAGCCGCTGCCCACCCATGGATTCCTATGGATCGAGGACGCTGCCAATCTCGATGTCTCCGCTATACCCACGGATCATCCCGAGGGTTATATTTTGGAGGTCGATTTGAAGTATCCGCGCGAGCTTCACGACAAACACGCGGACCTACCGTTCTGCATGGTGCGCGAGAAACCGCCGGGCGCTAGCCAGGAGAAGCTGCTGGCCACTTTAAACGATAAGACCCGTTACGTAATACATTATCGCGCTCTGCAACAATGTATGCGTAATGGACTGGTACTGAAGCGTATACATCGTGGTTTAAAGTTTCAACAGTCCACCTGGCTACGCGATTACATCGAGCTGAACACGCGTTTGCGCACCGCGTCCACCAATGAATTTGAGAAGAATCTCTTCAAATTGATGAACAACACGGTTTTCGGTAAAACAATGGAGAACGTGAGGAATAGAGTTGACGTGAGGCTCGCAACCAAGTGGGAGGGAAGATACGGGGCGGAAAGCCTGATTTCCAAACCGAATTTTCACAGTCTCGCGATTTTCAAGGAGAATTTGGTCGCGATTCAATTATCGAAATTGTCCGCGAAATTTGATAAACCCATTTACGTGGGAATGAGTATTTTAGATATTTCAAAAATTTGCTTGTATGAATTTCACTATTACTATATGCTTCCTACATTCGGCGGTAAATGTAGAGCGATGTATACCGACACGGACAGTCTGATATACAGTGTCGAGTGCGATGACGTTTACTCGGTCATGAAACGCGATCTCGCGCGATTCGACACCAGCGATTATCCTGACGATAATCGGTATGACTTGCCACGCGTCAACAAAAAGATACCCGGTCTGATGAAGGACGAGAACAATGGTCGTATCATGACCGAGTTCGTAGGACTGAGGGCAAAAATGTATACTTTCAAGGTGCAGGACTGTGCGAGAATTACCAAAAAAGCCAAAGGTGTCAATGGTTACGTTATCGATAGAAATATAACATTTGACGACTACAAGGATTGTTTGGACAATTTCACCGTACAGTCTCGCAGTCAAAATTTAATAAGATCGAAGCTGCACCGAGTTTTCTCGATCAGTCAGCGGAAGGTCGCCCTCAGTCCGTACGACGACAAGCGTTTCGTTACACCCGACACCGCGACGACTCTACCCTGGGGACATTATAGTCTAAAATTATAATTTATTTATTGTTTTTATTTATTCGCTTTATTTAGTTATTTATGTATTTATTCTATATTTTGATACATCTTAATAAAAGTTTTTATAAAACATTGCTCTTATTTATCCAGGAATTGTGCGTACTGTCGAATCCCAGCCACTTAACGAACACTTTATCGCCCTTTCTGCGCAATACTCTCTCCACCAGATACACATCGGGATTGATGGTTTTCGAAAGCTCGTATTCGTAAAATCCACCCAACAGTTGCGTGCCCCTGGAATCCTTGAGGAGATACGTAGCGGGATTGGTACTCTGCACTTTCGCCACCTCGAATATTTCGGTCGTCCAATTTGGCGTGTAGCCTTTGGCGAACATCTGCTTGTATTTACTGATTCGTACGAAATCGCCGACTTTGAACTTGGCACGACCTGCGACCTTGATGTTACTGTATACTGTCTTGAGTAGCTTATCTGCATGCTCGGGTTTCACATCCACGGGACGCATTCCCGTGGTACGATGCTTTCGCGCATTGTACGCATCCACCAACTCTTGCAGCATAGCGCGCCACTTGTAATTACCGTTCAACGTAAATCGTTTCCACATTTCCGTCTTCAACGTACGATTCCAGCGCTCGACTATCGACGCTTTCATCACGCTGTAGGTCGAGTAGTGATTTATCCCGCGTTTCTTCATCAACGCCCGAAAGTCACTGTTGTAAAACTCCTTGCCGTTGTCGGTCTGTAAATTTTTCGGACATCTGCCGTTCTTCAGTAGGATTCTCGTCATTGCCGTCGTCACTTCTCCGCCGCTCTTGGTCTTCAATGCCACCGCCCAAGCGTATTTCGAGAGGGTATCGATTACAGTGAGAATGTACTGGTGACCCGCATCGACGTAACTGCGCATATCAACAAGATCGGCCTGCCAGAGATCGTCGAAGCCGCGCACGATGACTCTTCTGCGTGGAAAATTTATCCTCGCCGGTGCGTGGAGCTCCTCCACCAACTGTATCTTTTCTTTGCTCATTTTTTCAAAAATAGACAGATTCTTCGAAATTCCTAATGAAAAGTGTTGCTAAGTATTGCTCTTTCCAGATCTCTTTTACTCACTTTATCATCCAATTTTTCACAAATTGTTTGAAAAATTTGGTCCATCTTTTTCTCAAATTGTTCATTATGTTTATTCAATGCCATTGTCAGATATTGCTTGAATTCAAGCAGTAAATGCTCTAAATTTGGTTCGTGTTTCCTACTCTCACCATCCAGTCCAATTCCAAATTTATTTATCGACATTTCAAAAATCAGTCTCCTGTTCCTCGTTATTATTATTCCTCTTTTTGATGGCTCGTAATGTCGAGAGTATACAGTCTACGATGTATGTTAAACAAATGCAAATTTCACAGCAGCAGGAGTCAGACATTTATTTTTTTTTTTTTTTTACCTCGTACTACCGAAAGACGTTGATATTACACTGAGGTAAGAGTGTAACGTGCAACTTTCTTTATACGATGAGATCCTCGTCGCGCAACTCCTCGATTATCGACTGTATCTCGTTGTGATGACTCGTATTACCGGCAGCCACCGACGCGATCAAAAGTCTCAAACGTTCGATCAATTCATTCGGATCGTTCCAATGTACGTAGTTGATTGGTCCCTCGGTGACACGCATAAGACCTTTACCCTTTTTTTTCGATGATGCTGATGACGGTTTACTTGCGCTCGACGGTTTACTTGCGCCCGACGGTTTACTTGCGCCCGATGTTGACGCGTCAGAAGTTGACGATTTTCTTGCGCGTGATGTTGATGGTAACCGATAAGGCGGTAAAATAGGTTTTCCCAATAGCAATGGTTTCATAATTTCTGTATATTTTGCACCTCTATTACCTTTGATTTGCTTTAGACTATCGTTTAACAGTTTATGCGCTTTAGTTTGATTGAGAATACTCTTGTATTGTTCCAAATCGTCGGGTTTTATAATGGCTCGATTGGGTTCTCTCATGAAAATTAGTTCATAAGTACCCATTGTACCGGTGTATAACGTCTTATCGAGAATAATATCTCCCTCATGACTTATTTCAAATTTACATTTACCAAGCGTCAGTTGATCATCTTCATAACGAGGTCCAAAAGCACGATCAATCAAGTTATCCCTATCAGTCAGAAGTAATTTAATATACTTGCCAGGGATCGGTTGTAATTGAATATGTTGAAAGACATGTTGAAACAAGCCTGGTTCCTGTTTTTCATCAACATTTAATTTTTCTAGCAAACTTTTTTTTGAATCGGGCGACGGTTGATCGGTTATAGAAGACTCGTCGTCGTCGTCGTCGGTCATGAAATCCAATGGATTCGTAATAGTTTCACTAATATTACTACTACTAAGATTCTTTGCTCGTTTATGCGGTGTCGATGTGAAATAGGCTCCCCTCTTCAATTTATCGTTGTATTTGACAAACGAACTATTATTATTATTTGTGTTATCCTCCGTTTGCGAAACGAGTTTCTTCAATGGTTCGACTATCGGCTTGAATGTCTCATTCAAACTGCTCTCCATTATCGCCTTCTCCGATTTCAAGGCACGATGCTTGTCGCGAATGACCTCGCTCGTCTTGGCGATCCTCTTCAGAAGCGATTTTTCATCCATCGCGATGCTGTATAAAACAGCTTTCCCCCGAATTGAACGGTTTTTAACCGACCTGTTGCGATGCTGTATTCTCCCCGAACCGACACGGGTTTTAACCGACCTGACACGGTGATCCGAACAGCCTGCGCTCCAGTATCAAACTGACACTCAAGGCCGTGATCGTGAAACCTTACCGGCATGATTATCGACATTCACAAGGCCGAAACCTTACCGGCAAGGTCGAAACCTTACCGGCCTGACAAGACCGTTCACTCGATCGTGGCGTACTCGTTGAAACCTTTGCGATAACGACCGTTCCTCAGAGAGCTATCCTTGTCTATTACTAGGAAACCGTAATCGCGACTCCAACAGGTCGAACACAATGTGAGAAATTTCTCATACGACATATCACTGTTGACGTGATCGTTGAAAATATGCTTCAGATTAGTTCCATCCTGCTTAAATATTATTAGCAAGTTTGCGTTATCTCGTATCAGATGCTTCGGTATTTTCGCATAAGTCTGACAGAGGTAGAAACAATCGATGTTGGAATGTCTACCCATGCAAAAGTAGTCCCTTATATTGTCCTGCTTGTCGTTGGCCACATCGTCGAATATGAAAATGGAATTCGGCTTTGCATCCGCGACGTTCACAACCTCGCAATTGTTGGAAAATTGAAAGTAACCGATTTCCTCCGTTTCCTGCAGAAGCTGCTCCAGATATCGATACTTCGGTTGCTGCAGCGATTTCGAGTAGACGTACAGGTTCTCGAATCTCACACCGTGCGGACTCTCTATGAGGCTCAGCAGCACGTTTGTCTTACCGCAATTCGACGGACCGCAAACTATGCAGCGTATCGTAGATGGTAATAGCGATCCGTGACGTTTTTTTTTTATTTGCGCGGTAGCATTGTGAGCATCCAAATTTGTCACGCGAATAGTCGGCACGTGCTTCACGAAATGCATCCTCGCTATTGACCTTCGGCAACAGCCGTATCGTTCATTTATATTTCGCGAATTACGGAACTATTCGGTCAGTTGCCATTACGATGGCGTTCATGCTATTCGTCGTCGATTCTCTGCATAACTTGACGAATCATCAGCTCGAACACATACCGAAGATCGTATTGCTCGAGTACTTTCCAGACAGTATCGCGAGTGTGTGGGAAAGATTACCTCGGCACATTCGCGCGGACTCGGATGTGCAGCAATATCAATATTGTTTGCAACACTACAATCTACCTGATACCACTCACCACGACGGACCACCGAGACGGATAAAAGACTGTTACGTTTGTCAGCAAGAGAAGCAGTTGCTCTAAATGTCTGGATCGTTCTTCAATAAAGTCTTGAAAAAATTGCGATTTGAGCTGCACGTGCCCGGTTACAATTATTGCGGACCCGGCACTCGACTTCGCGAAAGATTGGAGCGCGGCGATCGTGGTATAAATCCGCTGGACGAGGCCTGCCTCGATCACGACTTAGCATATTGGCACAACGAGGATCTACCGGAGCGTCATCAGGCCGATAAAGTGCTAGCGAGGAGAGCGCGTGAACGTATTAACGCAAGAGACGCGACCTTGGGTGAACGCGCGGTCGCCGCAGCCGTATGGGCATCGATGAATGCTAAGCGTAAACTTGGCTTGGGATTACATAATAATATTGTTGCGATGAAGAAAGCAGTAGCGGCTAAAAAAAAGAACAACAACAAGAAAAAAATTGGTATTACGAGGAAGAGAAGAATTCGAATGCCGAGGAAACGGGGTGGTATAATACCTATACTTCCACTACTAGGTGCAGTCGGAGCATTGGCAGGTGGAGCATCGGGTATAGCGAGTGCTGTAAACCGTGCAAAAGCTGAGAGAGAACGATTGCGGGAAATGCAACGTCACAATCGCGCGATGGAAGCGTCGCGCGAGAGAGGCCGAGGTCTTTATCTGAAACCGTACAAGCGAGTCGTCGGAGAGGGTATCCGTGGAAAAAAAAACAAAAAAAAAACAACAAAAAAACGGTCGAGGAAGAAAATGAATGAGGGAAAATTTCGTCGTCGTCGCGATGCTCTCCCGGATTCAGGTCCTACTAGTAACGTACAATTGACACGCATCTGCCGACGCATACCATACTTCCGTGGAGTCTTTATGCGCACATCTCTGCCGCTAGACGGACCGCGGTGCAACGAGTGCGCGATCGTGAATCTCGACGATCAATGCGGTCCTGGTACCCACTGGGTAGCCTACGTCAAGCGTAACGACATCGTCGTATACTTTGATTCCTTCGGAAATTTGAAACCGCCGAAAGAATGTGTGCGTTACTTTGGCCCTAACGTTACAATCTACTACAATCATGATCGATATCAATCGTACGATAAAAGCAATTGCAGTCAGTTGTGCGTGAATTTCCTGCGAGAACAGATACTTTGAAACAAAAATGTCTTTCACCGTGACATTATCGGATCGTAAATCAGTATTAAATTCAGATTTCTTCCCCCCCATCAATCTGCAAGACGATCGCTACGAGATCGGTCTCGTGGACATGCAAACGTTCAACTCGATAGCCTATGTGGACGAGACGAATAATAAGTTTTACTACGATAACGATAAGGTACTGACGATACCCAGAGGCTGTTACGAGTTGAGTGCCATAAATGAATTTTTCCAGTCTGAAATTTCTGCGAGACATGAAATTAAAGACAACATTGACAGCGTCATTCTTCTACGAGCGAATAACAATACACTGAAGAGTGAAATATTCTGTAAATATTCGATTGACTTTGGAAAACCGAATAACATTGGCTCGCTACTGGGCTTCTCGTCGAATCGCGTGATCGAGCCGAACGTCCAGGCTAAATCCGACGATACCGTGGACATTGTGAAAACAAATATTCTACGCATCGAGTGCAACATTGCGGGTGGTGCGTACACCAACGGTAGACCACGACACATTATTCACGAGTTCTTTCCCAGCGTACCACCGGGCTATAAAATCTCGGAGGCACCGAAAACCGTCATTTATCTACCGGTCATCGTCAGAGTAATCGACCGTCTCACGTTACGTATCCTCGATCAGGACGATCGTCTCGTAGACTTTGGACGTGAAGAAATTACCATAAGATTACACATTAAGAAATGTTAATTTACAAAAGTAGTAGTAGCGAGGATTATAAAGCGGTGAAACTGGATGAAACGTTCGCTAGTCGTTCGTCCTACGTGGAGTCGAATACACCGGCTCGGAGTGAAAATCGCGACAAGAGGAGCTTCCTGCTAACGAGAAGAAATATCGAATTTTTACAATCATTGGGATTCACCGTGAAGAGATTGGGCGAAGGTAGTACATAGTGGAACAATGGCAGATCCCTTGAACGTCACCGCACCGCTGACCTACGACAATCGCATCACGAAAATGGAGATGCATGCCTACAATCCGTATGCGAACGCCTCGTTGGCGAACAGCGACGAGATTCGCATTCCCATACAGCAGCAAGATTTGATACTCCTGCCGTGCGAGAGTTATCTCTACGTCGAGGGCCAGCTGGTGGAGGGTACGCGTGACGCGAGCGCCACCAACGATGATACAGTTACGCTCGACTGCAATTCCGCGGCTTTCCTCTTCGACGAGATTCGTTATGAATTGAACGGTATCGAGATCGACCGATGCAGAAACGTTGGTATTACCAGCACTCTGAAGAATCTCGTTTCCCTGAGCACCGAGGAGAGCGCCAGTCTACGTCATTCCGGATGGTTCGTCGCTACGGCCAGAGACCGGCTCAAAAAGGAGGCGGCTGTTAAGAATTTCAGCTTTTGCGTGCCCCTGAAAATGCTGCTGGGATTCTGCGAGGATTATCGGCGAGTCGTCGTTAACGCGCGTCACGAGCTCGTTCTCATTCGCGCGCGCGACGATACAAACGCCATTTACTCGGCGGTGAAAATCACCGATTCGTCGATCAAGCTGCTACGAGTGCAATGGAGAATACCCCATGTGACCCTGAACGAAATTACGAAACTCCAATTTCTCGGTATCGTCGAGCAGGACAAGAGTCTGTCACTCGCTTTTCGCGCCTGGGAACTTTACGAGTATCCCCTTCTGCCCAAGTCGCAGTGACACACGTGGTCCGTGAAAGCGTCCACGCAATTGGAGAAGCCGCGATACGTCATTCTAGCGTTCAGAACGAACAAGAAGAGTAATCAGCACGAGGATGTGCTGAGATTTAATCATTGCAAAGTCCTCGATGTCAAACTCTATCTGAATTCCGAATCCTATCCGTACGATCGTCTCGACACTGATTTCACGAAATCCCGCTACTCCGTCCTCTACGACATGTATGTAAAGTTTTTCACCTCCTATTACGCTGGTGAGAAACTCGGGAGACCCATGCTCGACTATACGGACTTTTTGACGTACGGGCCGCTCTTCGTCATCGACTGCTCGCATCAGAACGAGTCCATAAAAACCGGCACGGTCGACGTTAAACTCGAGATCGAGTGTATGGAAATCATTCCGGATAATACTACAGCCTATTGTTTAATCATACACGATAAAATTGTACAATATAATCCTCTTACGAATATTGTTAGAAATGTAAGTTAAAAAAAAAAAAAAAAAATTATTGTTAGAAATATAAGTTTATAAAAAAAAAAAATAAAATACTTTCTTAAAGTTCTTAATGTTTTATTCCTAAATTCTACATTATGGGAGATTAAACGTAGGGAATAAATAAATATTAATAATTATAAACATCAATTAATTTTTTATTTTTAATACAAAATATCTATCAAACTTTACACTTAAATTCCACGTTGTGGTATTTTCCTTCTTTATATAACATTATTAAATTATTTGCTGCTGCAGCCTTTTGCAGCTGCTGCAACTGCTCCGTATCCTCCGCCAATTTTGACATTCTCCCTGGCAAGAATACCCAATCGGCTGTTGGCAGCTTTACAATAATTTTTATGCCATATTTTGTCTTAATTATTTCAACTTCAGATATTTCGTATTCGTCATTTTCCGTTAAGCTATCTAATTTAACGAATTTTTTTGGAATAACACTTCCCAATTCATTGATCTTATTGAAGTTCATTTTTATCTCTATGAAAAAATTAGTCTCATTAGAGTAAAAAAAAAAAATCAATTAAATAATGCATTTACTAATCGAATGAAAAAGAAAATCCTTACCTTTTTTTATTTATGTAAGAATCAAGTTTATTTTTAATGCGTTCAAACACACACAAACTTATTTTTTCTTAATAGTTCAAGCACGCGTGGTACGACTATGCAGCTCTCGTTTAGCAGACTGACTTTTTATATGAACGATATTATCATATATTAAGCGTATGCAATGTTTGGAAGGGGTAATTTTTGTTTTTTTTTTCTTTCTTACTTGCGATGAATTTCCATTGTGATTGACCTATAGGTTTATCACAGTATAACACAATAGGAAAAAATATCTATGGATATCACTATACGGGGATTATTCAGAGGGTATAGTGTATCCTTCTTAATTAAGAAAGAAATAATGGAAGGGGTAATTTTTTTTTTTTTTCTTACTTGCGATAAATTTCCATTGTGATTGACCTGTAGGTTTATCACAGTATAACACAATAGGGAAAAATATCTATGGATATCACTATATACGGGGGAGGGTATAGTGTATCCTTTAAGAAAGAAAGAATGGACTTCTAATGTAATTTCATATTGAAAACAAACGATAAAGACTCTCTCTCTCTCTCTCGACGGGATTTCTTCAGAGGATTCATTCAGTCCTCGAACCTACAGCAGTACACGTTGAAAGAGCAAAATATTAAAAATGGAAAGTGAAAAGTGTTCTGTGACGATAAATCGTGCAGAAGAGGAGGAAACTGCAGCAGAATCTATGCAGGATTATATTAGGAGAATTAACGATTCTCATGAACGCTATTTTCGAGAATATGAAGCGATGCTTCAGCGAAATATGCATTGTAAGTACTTATTTTATTAATTTTTAAAAGAAGAAAACCCACCCATACATAGAATCATGAAATAATCTTACAACACACATACGAAAAAAAAAAAAAAAATTTTAATTTTTTTTCCTTTTATTTTTTAGCAGCTATTGATTTAGAGAAGGAGGAGGAGGAGGTGATTTTTGTAAGTATACTTGATTTGTAAAGTAGTTATTACAATATTAAAAAAAGTTTTCAAATATGTCCTAGGTGAAAAATAGTAGCACGCAGACGGAACCTATTTTCGCAAAAACAGAGGCTACACAAATGGAACCTGAAATGGATTTAACACCACATTATTGGTGTACTAATTGTGAAAAGTATGGTCACCTAAAAATTAATTGTACACTTCCAGAGTGGTGTTCCATTTGTAAACAATACATTCATCATACTATCGAATGTATGAAAAACTTTTAAAAATTGTAAATAAAACCAATAAATATATTTTTACTTAAATTTGTGTTTCTTCAATACCTTTCCATCCACTTTACAAAATAATATTCTGCGTTCCACTTCTCGGAAACTACTCATAATTATTCCACTACGTGTTATGTTTACAGCAGGTCATCAAGCACTGGCGGTAGTATAAGTTTCTTCAGGGCATAATTTATATCGTCTTCTCTATTCTTCTCATTTTCAAAATCTTTTTTTGATAACCTCAAAATTCTATTTCTCCTTCTCTTTCTCTTTCTCTTTCTCTCCTTCTCTGCGTTCACTGCTTACCGTAAGAGGGGGGAGGCCACTTGTGTACCCTACGAGTTTAAGAGACCAGCTATCTCGCTGCAACGCGATCGTAGACTTTCGTCACGAGGAATACAAGCTACGAGCCTGAGGTATACCTTACTTCTATACGAGGCAAAGTGGGCCATTTGGATTCTAGATGGAAGAACGAATCAAAATGGTACGATTAGCAGCAACGAGAAAAAAAAAAAAAAAAAAAACAATACGCACAGAGACCAGCTATCTCGCTGCAGATTGTTAGAAAAAAAAAAATTTTTATCAAAATCTACAAAAAAAAAAAATTAAATTTCCCCCTCCACCAGGGGTGTCACGTTCTTAAATTTACCCCTCCACCACGGGTGTCACGTTCTTAAATTTACCCCTCCACCACGGGTGTCACGTTCTTAAATTTACCCCTCCACCACGGGTGTCACGTTCATAAATTTCCCCCTCCACCACGGGTGTCACGTGATTCCCCCACCACCCAGGAGTGGGGGAAATCCCTCCTTCCCCCCCCCCCCCCGCTTAGAAGTGGGGGTTATTCCCCTACTTCCCCTACCCCCGCGGGACCCCGACCCCCTCGCCACACGGTCATAGAACCATCCTAGCCTATCTACTTAGTACGCTTTCGCCTCGCTCTCTTTGAACTCGTCCAACATACGGTATGGCATTATACAAATAAAATGTTTTGGAATCATTCATGCACATAATTTTGATGCCATATTTCGCTGGTTTTGATTTCATGTACACCCGTGCCGAGAAACGTCAACGAAAACCTAATAATTGCTCATCAATTGTTACAAATTGACTAGGATTATAATTTCGTTGGCAATTTGATATAAACATATCCCGAACCTCACGTATAGGTGCCAAAACGTCGTCTTTGCGTCTTAACTCACGTGTAGTTTTATTATCAAAGTGAAGACGACAGCTAATAAATTTGAATCGTCGTTGTGACATTGTCACCTTACATAAATTTGATCCGAACTCACGCGACCAGATCTCCGAAAGAGGTACTTTATTATTTTTTTGTACGCCGCAAAGGTACAAAAGTCCTATAAAAGCTTTTAGTTCATTTTTGGTGATATTTCGGAAGGATGCACACAGCAAATTATTATTATTGTTCGCGTTGTAGCGTTCGATCTCGTGGTTCGTGTGTTTCATAATTACTTCCACAATATCCTCAGTAAATAATGCGCTCAAAAATTCTAAAGGTGTTTGTAAGGAGGCAGCACTACCAATGGCCTTAGATAGGATGACCGTGACATTCGACCGACGGCCTCGAGTTTCTGGAGCAGTGGTGCACCATTTGTATTTGTCCTTGCCATAGACAAATTTGCTACGCCTGCTTCCTTTAACCTCCGGCTCATCCTAAATATCGGTATCACTTGTTTCTGATTCATCACAAATACTAAAATCACTGCCTATGCTTTCCTCCTCTTCAACTGTATCAGTTTCCTCGTCACTGTTTTCACCATCAAAAGTTATAACTTTTTCTTTTTGGCGAAGAATGCGTGAGACTTGTTCAGGTAACCATTGATCCATTTTGCCAATCTAACCTAAAAATACACTCCAGTTTTTACCATTTATTTCATATTTTATATGCAGTTTGCAAATAAGCTAGAAACAAAAATAATTTTTACTTACCTGCAACTTTGGTATACGTCGTCTGTAAAGGTAGGTCTTTTATGTCCCAAACACACTTGACCCTGTAACCGTAACTGCTCCGAATGGTCTGGAGCTTCCGAGAGTGAGGAACCTTCCTCCTTTCTACATAACATTTTTTAGTTAAGGTTAGAAGTGGGCTATCTCCTCCACGAAAACTATAAAAGTAGATAATTTTTACCGGGACATAAATGACCCACCTTTACAGACGAAGTGTTAACTTTCATCATGGTAACAAAAATTTATACTTGCCTAGCATTTTGACTTCACTATTTTTTTTAATTAAAATATTTTATAATACTATATTAATTATGCTAGATACGACTTATGCACTTGCCATTCATTCTTTACAAGCGAAGCTTGTTTTTTGTGGGTTACGCTGATACTGGTCATCACTATATTCTCACAGTAATCGATGCTCTATCAAAATACGGTTGGACAGTAGCTCTGAAGACCAAAAGTGCTAAAAAAGTAACTGCGGCTATGGATAAAATCTTGAAAAGTGGTAGGTGTCCGAAAAAATTGCAAACTGATAACGGGAAGGAGTTTTATAACAGCGATTTGAAACTGCTTATGAAGAAACGGGGTATAAATCATTACTCTACGTACAGCACGGTAAAAGCATCGATAGTTGAGCGTTGGAATGGAACATTAAAAACTGAAATGTAGAAAAGATTTACATTGAACGGTAGTTACAAATGGCGAAATATGCTACAACAGATTGTGGATGATTATAACACACGGAAGAGAGCATCGTACTATAAGAATGCGTCCAGCTGATGTGAAACCTGAGCATGCTGAGCAGCTACTCGCTACTGTATACAACACAATTAAGATCGTTGGACGTTCCAAGTTAAAGGTCGGTGATTTTGTGCGGATCAGCAAATACAAGAACGTGTTTGCTGAAGGATACACAGCGAACTAGACTACTGAAATATTTCAAGTTAGAAAGGTGCAAAGGACAAATCCAGCCATATATTTACTTAGAGATTTTCATGGTAAAGATATATATGGAGAATTTTATGAACATGAGTTCCTAAAAACTGCTAATCCTAATGTATACCTGGTGGAAAAAGTGTTGCGTATGAAGGGGAACAAGGTTTATGTAAAATGGTTAGGTATGGATAAAACGCATAACTCGTGGATAAATAAGAACAATGTTTTATGATCATTTATGTAATATAAATATTCTTGTATTCAAAATAAATAGTAAAACAATTTTTTTTATATAGTATAATAAATACACAATTACTCTTTTAGTCTATAATGACCCCAAGGTAGAGTGGCTACAGTACCGGGTGTGACAAAACGCTTATCATCATGTGGACTGAGAGCAATTTTTTTCTGTGTAATTGAGAAAACCTTATGTAATTTAGATCTAATTGAATTTTGATTGCGGGATTGTACATTGAAATTATTCAAACAGTCCTTGTAATCATCAAAAGTTATGCTTCTATCAACAACATAACCTTTGATACCTTTAGCTTTTTTGATCATTTTTGTACAACCCTGCACTTTAAAGGTATACATTTCTGAGCTCAGTCCAATGAACTCTGTAATGATCTTACCATTATTTTCATCCTTCATTAATCCTGGATCCTTTTATTAGCCAATAGTAAGCTGAATTGATTATCAGAAAGATAATCGCTAGTATCAAATTTCGTAATGTCATTTTTCATGACAGAATAAACATCATCACATTCGATACTGTATACCAGACCGTCTATGTCAGTATACAAAGCTCTACATTTGCTACCAAATGTAGGAAGCATATAATTGTAATGAAAATCATTCAAACAATTCTTAGAGATGTCTAAAATACTCATGTCTACGTACAACGGTTTATCAAATTTCGCGAATAATTTCGATAATTTTATTGCAACTAAATTCTCATTGAATATTGTGCGACTGTGAAAATTCGGTTTAGAAATCAATGCTTGTGCCCCGTATCTTCCCTCTCACTTGGTAGCGAGCTTTAAATCAATTCTAATCCTTACCTTTTCCATAGTTTTACCGAATACTGCGTTGTTCATTGGTAGATATAGTAGGGGGTCCGACGACAGGGAGGTGAGGGGGTGCGGGTGTGCGGGGGAAGGTGTAAGTGTGAAGGGGAATAGGGGAGGGGGGAGATGTGAATATGGTTATCGGGTGGTGAGGGGGGTGCGGGTGTGCGGTGGAGTGTCTTCTTAAGGACGGGGGTTTGCTGTATGTCTACGTCACTCCATTTGCCCTCTCTTTCTCTCTTAGTCTCATCCCCATCTCGTATCACCCTAGGGCCCTGATGGTTAGTTACCCTATGGGTCCACTAATTCCATAGGGCTTATGCCACTACAGACAGTTACTTACAGAACTTTTTCTTTTTGGGTACTGAAATAGCTGGACAAAACAGTTAGTTTCAATCTTTCCCGCTAGAGTGCGCCCATAAAAATTACTTCTCTGATTAGCTATATTGTAGTTATATATACACTTAAGTCGTGGTTGTCGGGTCAGAAATGAAAGCAAACTATATATTACCCCCTCCCCCTCAAAGGAAATCCCTATGTCCCAAGCGTTGTTCCCGAGTCTTGCTGTAGGGAGTCAGGCGTTGAGGATGAAGGTACTAAGTATACTTAAACCAAACTGTATGTTCCCCCCCCCCCCCACTGGGAATGCTCTTATGAGGATATTGGGTATGTAGGAGGTCTCTAGATCATTGTCCCTTCCCCCAATCGGTAAAATCTCACCAGGTTTGTCTTTGTTTCATTTTTTTTTTAATAAATGGTATAAATGAAAGGTGAGGAAGAGAAAAGAAAGAGATACTATTAAATATAAAATTCAACATATAATAAAAAACGAATGACTAAAAAATTTTAAAATACATGACTATTCTTCCTAAAATTCAACATATAGTGAAGATATACAAAATTTACTCTATTATAATATATTAATCAAATAACTAAACAATTTTAATTTTAAAATACATAACTATTCTTCCGCCCTTATTCTTCCTCTTTCTATTGAATACTGCGCCCTCATCACCTCCTCCTCCTCCTCCTCCTCCTTCTTGACTCAACCCTCCTCGCCTGCACATTAACAGAGGCAATGCCTATCAGCAGCATTTGGGAATAGGATAATACTGTATAAATCAACGGATTTTAGGAAAATGCACGACACAAGCTCATTTATAATAACTTACTAAATTTTCAAATACTGCTTCGTCCCCGTCACTTGCTTCACCACTTAACAGTTCTATTAAAATTGTCATAATATCATTTAATAGTGTTTCAATAGGAATTAAAGGGTTCTCCTCGGTATACACTAAATTAACAACTAATTTATAGTGCATTTTCACTTGTTCCAACAAAAATCGACCGTATTGAATAGCGAAGAAAACTATAATGTCAAGTTTGAGGGAAGGCCCATAGGAGGAATATAGTAGGAGGGGCTAGGATGGATATGTGGTGGGAAAAAAGACTCTTTAAGAGTGCAGAGGTCTGTTGAAAGGGGGAAAAGATGGCTAGAAAGTTTTTAGGAAGAATATTAACGTTAAATTAGTTGTAATTTATTCACTAGTTTTATATATAATTATAATATATGAATTTATTCCTCCGACCACGTATATTAATGACCATTTGCGTGTCCTGCTTCATTTTCTCTAGCGCGTCTTAAAAACATTTGTAAGCAGCGAAACACTGTTGATAAATATAAAAAATTAGAGGATTTTCAGAAAATGCATAATGAGCTTATTTATATATTATAACTTACTATTTATATCTAAAAAACCTTCTTCCTCCTCTCTATCACTTCTTTCAGTGAAACCCAAATTAAATATATCTATCATTTCATCTATTATAGTTTCTATGGGGCGTCCTAACAAATCTTCAATGTCATGCCCTTCTCCCATAGTCTCTTTAACACCTATTAAAAATCTTCGTACGAAGGGTAACGCTATTGAGTTAAATACAAAAAATTAGATGATTTTCGAAACAATGCATATCAGGGAGAGTAGCCTAAAATGGACCGGCGCCTTAATTGGACCGATAATGCATCTTCACCGGGATAAAATATTTGTAGTTTTGAACAGTTGGACTACGTTGGTCAAATATAAAGTAGTCTACTGCTTCATTTCTTTCGTCATCCGTTACCCAGAACTGCCTAGATCCGAAGAATTGTTAGATTTTATTTTTTTCCCAATTGCTGATGTAATTTTTGATAGAGATTAAATAAGAGTGCCTTACACTTCAAAGTAAGTAACGCAATTGTTAATATCAGAGCTTCAAAAAGCAAACCATTTGAAGCAAGAAGCTGTATAACAAATTTATTAATCTAACTCTAGTTTGAGGGTAGGTTATATTTAAAATTTTTTAAACAAGTTGCCAAAATTGGACCAGTCCAACTAAAAAAGCGTTAATATTAAAAAAAAATCGATTTTTAGGTTATGTCTAAAAGAGGTAATTACGGATCCTGGTCCAAGAACAATTTGTTGCGAGCGATTGAGGACTACAATGGTGGCATTAGAGGCCTAAACGAATGTAGTTGTTACCATGATGTACCCAAAGCGACATGTGGAGGGCAAAAATTTAATAATAAACGGAGATAAAATGTTAGGCAGGCAACCGATATTTTCAAAAGATATGGAAAACACTCTCGCGGAACATATTCTTCATCTCGAAGAATGTTTCTTCGGTTTCACAACAACAGATGTTAGAAGACTAGCGTTTGATATCGCCGAAAAATATAAACTTCATCATAATTTTAATAAAGAGAAGCGAATGGCGGGGAAAAATGGTTTTATGCTTTCATGCGACGCAATTAACAGTTATCACTTCGGAGGCCTGAAAACACCTCGATGGCAAGAGCCCGAGGATTTAACAAAGCAAATGTGAATCATTTTTTCAAAAACTTAAAGACACTGGTAAATAAATTTAATATTACTACCGACAAGTTATATAACGTCGATTAGTCGGGGTTCACCACGGTCCAAAAAGCTCCCCAAAAAGTGATTGCCCGTAAAGGAAAACGTCAGGTAGGGACAAAAACATGTGGAGAACATGGCGTCAATACAATCATGGTTTGTGCAGTGAGTGCTGCTGGAGTTTACATTCCCCCTATGATCATTTTTAAGCGAAAGAGGATGAACAATGATCTTAAGATAGGCGCGCTTCCAGGAAGTATAGTAACTATCTCTGATACTGGATACATTAATGCTGAACTAATCGTTGAATGGCTTCAACACTTTAAAAATTATGTTAATTGTAATAATGATAGTAAAGTTCTTCTACTTCTTGATGGTCATACGACACATAGCAAAAACTTAGAAGCTTGCCACTTTTGTAGAGAAAACGGAATTGTGCTATTGCAATTACCTGGACACACTACGCATCGTTAACAACCTCTCGATGTTGCGTTTTTTGCTCCCTTGCAAATTTATTTTACGCAGGCTCAAGAAGCATTCCTGCGGCAATACAAAGGAGAAAGAATTGGTCAAACTCAAATACCCAATTGCTTAATATCGCATATGGAAAAGCAGCCACAGTAGCTACAGCGGAAAGTGGCTTCTGCGCCTCTTGTATTTGGCCTATCGACGAATCTAACTTCCAAGATGCACATTTTGCACCATCTGACAATTTGTTTAGTTTTTAAACGCAATCTCATTCAACAAATAGTTTTGATATACACCAGAAAACGAAACTGAAGTCAATGATAAAGATTCTGATATTTTACCCCGTATAAATGAATTAAAAAGAATATTGCGATCCATGTCACGTCCACTTAAACGTTTGTCAGAGCCTAGCTCATCAGGCCGTCGACGTAAACAAAAAGCCCGAAATTCGGTGATTCGTACAAGCTCCCCTTATACAAAATCGTTGGAAGAAGCAAAGAAGAAAAAAATAAGACCATTAAACTTCCAATTCTTAAAAAGAAATCCAAACTTATGACCGAAGCTAAATGGAATTGTTTCCTGTGCGAAGAAGAAAAGCAGGAAGATATGATCCAATGCCTCAAGTGTCGTAAATGGGTACACACAAAATATGTTCGAGTGAGCCCAAAAAAAAATTTATTATTGCTTAAATTGTACAATTTAAAATTAAAGATCCAGTTTAGGACACTATTAGTCCAAATTAGGAAACTGGTTTCTTTGATTAGACCGAACATTATATATTTTTAATTAGAGTTATTGAAGCTTTAATTGGTGAAAATGGATCATAAAATATTTTTATTTTCTGACAATGAGTGAACTCAATAACAACCTATATTTAAATTTCCTTAAAACTGTTACTGTTTTTATATATTTCAAAATTTACTTAGGTGGTCCAAATTTGGCAACTCTCCCTTAATAACTTACCATCTATGCTCATCATTTCTCGGGTCCGGCTGTCACTTATTTCAATAAAATTTAATTCAAGCAATTCTATCAGTTTCACTACTTCACTGAACGTAGGATTTCCCAAAACAATAGAAATGTTATGCTGCATATTTTTTCACTCTATAAATACCACTGTCTTGTAAAATAAAAAAATCTGACTAGTGATCAAGGCACAGTGTCTTATAAAATAAAAAATCTGACTAGTAATGAAAGCACAAGAAAAATTTGATATGAAATTAAAGGGAAGACTCATTAGAGAAAAATTATGGGAGGGCCTAAGATAGAGATCTGTGGTGGGAAGAAAGATCCTCTGAGAGCGGGACTAATCGAATGATACACTTCCTACTAATATTCATATACCATTACTCATACATGAGTACACTAGATAATTTTTAATATATCTAGAGAGATCCCTCCTAATAATCGAATGATACATTTCCTGCTAATATTCGTATACCATTGCAATTATATGAGTACACTAGATATTTTTACTACATCTTCTTGCAAGCAGACCTTACAACCAGAGATCCCCCACATATCCTCATAAGAATTTTCCCAGAACTTTCTAAAACTTGAAGAATACTTTCTTACCATATTTTAATCTCTCAACCACCCACTAGCTATTTTTTCCCACGTGCTAAACAGAGTCACAATGTGAAGTAAAACTGTTAAGTAGCCGTTGATGCGCTCGTAAATTCCAAGCTGTTTAACTTAGGAGACGACCGTAAGATCCTAGCCAGACTAAACTAAGTAATATAAATAAAAGAATCACATAGCAGATATGTGTGTGTGCTTGATTACATCTCGCTTTAAATAATGAATAGCCTGTATTTTAAACACAATCATCGCTTTATCATTTGGCGCATGTTATGACACGTTTGAATTAAATGGATTTATTTAATTTAAAAAACGTGTATCTCAAAACTCGTATTTAAACAATGAAAACTTTATTTTCCAGAGTGCCATCATTTTATCTAAGAAGCGTGTATATAATTAACGTGTATTTGAAGAACGTGTATTAATGTTTAAATCTTCAATCACGAGTGGAATAATCTTTCAGGCGCATAGGATATTTCAGTCAGTTTCAATTAGAAGCGTCAAGCAGTTGAAAGTTCAAGTGTGTAACACTACATGCAGAATATTTTATTATAGCAGCTTCAAGTTGTGCAAAGTACCAGTGTCACGTAATTGATGTAGAAAATTTATACAAGGTAAGAATTATTTTTTACGTTATTGGTATGCGTTGTTCTTTTTTCTTAATATTATTTTTTTATTTTAGAAATGGATTTATCTAGGATTAATGAACTCGGAATTGTTCAACTTAAAACGTTTATAAAGCTGAAGACATTTCAGGTGAATAAGGAGTACCATATAACTGATTTATCGAAAATTAAAACCAAATATGGAGAGAGAATTATATCAAAGGTGGTAACAGGCGAATGGTTTTTCTTGCCTGCGAGGATGGTGATGTTACTGGATACACCAGGCCAATTCGAGAAACTTCCAGATGCAGCTTCAAAACATATATTAAAATTCACATATCTGGGGGGAGTATACAACAATATGGTATTTACAGCTATTCAACCAGTTTCGCAAGAATAATGTATAATACATTTGTAAGGAATGATTAAAAATTAACAAACAAATAAATGATTATTGTATATCTTATATATCTTATTTATTTTTTCCTTCATTACCATAATAAGTATAACTAGTCTCTTAGTGATTAACTTACATTTCTAACAATACTTGAAAGCGGGTTATATTCAATAGTTTTATCAGGTATAATTAAACAATACACCGTAGTATTACTTTCAATATTTTGCGACGCACTTTGTTAGCGAGGTTAGTCGCCGCAAAACCGTCCGGTTCGATTGACCGAGAAGGATCAAAATAAATGTGGACAAGTTTAATGTTATTAATAAAACTGTTTATTCGGGTTAAAAATAAAGAAAATAAATATTTACAATGTTTATACAGTGATTTACAACCTTAGCCTATATGTGTTTGTGTTATTTGTGTATTTTCTGCCGCTGCAGGTGTGTTCGTAAATTTACTTATTACTAAGCCGCGAGTATACTAAAATCGCCTGCTGGCGGCGCTTCGCTCGGTAGCCACACGGAGGGGCTCGGATATGCGGCGCGGCGGTCGGTAGCCTCACGGAAGGGCTCGGCAAGCCAAAGTGTCGGTTATCGGGGAAGCTACAAATAAAAAGGCATTAATCCATGAAAAGAAAATGGCCGTTGGTCCGGAGAACTCCTGGACGCAGCCGTTAGCACAGTGCTGGTAACTCGTGGGAAATCCCTCTCCCCACCACGTCGACCAAGCTGGCACGCACACATGCATCCGTCATCCGTGAGAGATCTTTGCACCCCTAGCGGAGAAAACCGAACTATTAGGTGCCCACTTACACTCCTAGCAGAGAATAGCGAACTACTAGCTACCCACACTGCCATTTGGCATATCTGTGTTTCGACTACCTTCGCTGGACGTCGATTCACTTCGGGTGTAAGCGAGAGCGGTATAGTTTCATCGCTCCTCTCTTTTTAATTCTTTCTCCGCTCGGCTACTCGGATTTTCTCTCGACTGACCATGAGGCTATCGGCTTCTTTAGACAAGTTTCGGTAGGATTCGAGAGCGAAAAGGAGCGCGACGTTGATTTTCGGACCTCTCTGTCTATATAAAATGCTGCGTTTACCCAACTATTCGAAGCAAATGGAAATCTTTTTCCTAAATAACTTCTTAATTGTTATAAAATGTTTATATGTAGCCATTAAATTATTAGATTTGGTAACAAATACAAAAATGCTGTCTTATAATAAAAAATAATGAGTTGAGGTAAAATAAACTCAATGTTTTTGTATTAATCTGGTAACAAATGCATTTTTACATTTATTATTGAGCCTAATAAGTTAATGGTTATTAAAAAAAAAAAATTCGTTGTAAAGATAAAAAATGAAAAAATATTGATCTCTGCCAAGAATCGAACCCGAGCTCGCCGCGTGACAAATGGCAACCTTACGGTCTGCGCTAGAGCGCTCACTTGGTGTATCAAAAGCAAAACACCCTTTTACAGATTGACTACAATTCTTTCATTAACTCGTCATAAACAGTCAAGAATTAGCTGCAATTATAAATACATTGATTTACACACCATTATTGCACTAAATTTATTATGTGTTTAATTAGTAGCATACATTTTGCATGAAAATACGATAGTTTAAAGGTATCCAAGCAGTACTTTAAATAGAAACCTCTATTCATATGCTTCATTGTCATAAATTATTCGATTATACGAAACATATTTTATTATATAACTTAATTAATTTATGATAATGGGGCATATGAATAGTTTTGTATTTAAAGTACTGCTTGGATACCTTTAAGGGGATGCATTGAGCGACTCAAACACTTATTCAAGTTTATCTTCCAAACTATAAGGAATATGAACTTTTACCTAGAGATTAAATTTACTCTTTTGACTGTACTGAAGCGCGCTGCAAACTCGATTTCTCAAAATTATAAAAAATAATTTTCATAAAAATTATGAATACTTGTAATTTTGTTGGTCATAATAATATTGAAAATTAGGCCTTGTAGGGCGCTAAAGAAAAGTTCTATGACTAACTTGAGACCAAGAAGAAACAAATATACCTAAAAATGTGGAAGATTTTTTTGAAAAACTAAATTAGCTATTGAAAGACAAGTTTTACACTGTTTTATCGACGGAGAAGTTTCACAGTGCGTTAGACAAGCACAGGCCTATTAGCTTTCCTCGCTTTAGAAGGGGTACCCACTCTCTCCCCACCATTCCCCGCTAAACAAACCAACTCTCCTACACACAGCAAGATGGCTGATTAACGCTGCCTGTCGATGTGAATCCGTAGCGGAATGGAAGAACAAATAATTATTTGTAGATTTCAGGGTTAGGTTTTCGCATATCCGGCGTTGTACCGCTCTTCCATATCATTTCGGGAGGCTACAGTAAAATTTTCAAAGTATTTTGTCATCTACAAGTCTCAAAAAACTTGAATTAGTTGACGAAAGCGTAACTTGCAGCAGCCGATGCTGATCGCTAAGTTGTGTAGCGCATTACCTAGGAGCACCAACACACAGCAAGACAACTGGTTATCGTTGCCTGTCGGTGTGAATCCGTAGCGTAATGCAAGAATAAATCATTATTTCTAGGTTTTAGGGTTAGGTTTTCGCAAAATCGAACTTGTACCGTTCTTCCATATCATTTCAGGAGACTACAGTAAAATTTTCAAAGTATTTTGTCATTTACAAGTCTGAGAAACCTTGAATTAGTTGACGAAAGCGTGACTTGCAGCAGTTGATGCTGATCGCTAAGTTGTGTAGCGTATCAGCGTCGGCTGATACGAGTCACGCTTTCGTCAACTAATTCAAGTTTTTTGAGACTTGTAGATGACAAAATGATTTGAGAAATTAATAGTAGCTGCCGGAAATGATATGGAAGGGCGGTACAACGCCGGATTTGCTAAAACCTAACCCTGAAATCTACAAATAATTATTTGTTCTTCCATTCCGCTACGGATTCATACCGACAGGCAGCGTTAGACAGCCATCTTGCTGTGTGTAGGAGAGTTGGTTTGTTTAGCGAGGAATGGTGTGGAGAGAGTGGGTACCCCTTCTAAAGCGAGAGAGCTAATAGGCCTGTCCTTGTCTAACGCACTGTGAAACTTCTCCGTCGTTAAAACAGTGTAAAACTTGTCTTTCAATAGCTAAATTAGTTTTTCAAAAAAATCTTCCACATTTTTAGGTATATTTGCTTCTTCTTGGTCTCAAATTATTCATAGAACTTTTCTTTAGCGCGCTACAAGGCCTAATCTTCAACATTATTATGACCAACAAAATTACAAGTATTTATAATTTTTATGAAAATTATTTTTTATAATTATGAGAAACGGAGTTCGTAGCGCGCTTCAGTACAGTCAAAAGAGTAAATTTAATCTCTACAAAAAAGTTCATATTCCTAATAATTTGGAAGATAAATTTGAATGAGTGTTTGATTCGCTCAATGCATCCCCTTAATATCACCATATACACTGTATACTTCTTAGGCCATGTATTCGGGATATTATAAGCGTTACTTAGTCGTATTTAAAAGTGTGTAGTGTAAGTTGCTAGTGCCGTATTTTGTTTTGAAGCAGTGGAAAATACTGTTGTGTAAGTACTTTCAAAGTTATTAAAAATATTTGTGTAATGTAATAATTAAATTTACGTTGTTAATTAAGATTATTATTTAAAATTGACATAAGTAAACAATTTTAGTAGTAAATATATATGGAGCAGTAGTGATAATAATTTTTGACAACGTAACTTTTCGTCTTTTAAGCCGTTAAATATCAGTGTAAATGATTTGCCTGTTTCAAGACACAATTCTTGAACACTGTTACTTAACGTGTTAAAATAGCTTTATTTTACTTTTCATGGTATGATAGAAAACTAAAATTAATTTGTAATATATTGAATTATCGACAGTTTAACCAATCCAACAAATATATGAAATCAATTCATTTTTATTCTTTATTTTTCAGAACATGTCTGAGGAGGATAAATTGCTTTGTAAGTATAAATATATTGTATGTAAAAACTGTTTAGGTTAAGCTTTTATTAATCTGTTCAACAAAAATTTCCAGATTCAGATAGAGAGATGCTCGCCCTTATTTTGGAGCGCACAGGGCGTATTGAGACCCGCCTGAAGGAGCAGCAGAAACAACTGCTGGATCAGCAGAAGCAGCTGCAAGTGCTTACTGCTCAGCTGCAGCAGATGCAGCAGCAGCAGCAAAAGCAGCTCCAGGAGCAGCAGAGCCGGCTGCAGCTGGTTACTGCTCAGCTGCAGGAGATGCAGCTACAGCAGCAACAACACCAGCAACAACAGCTGCAGCAGCAGCCACAGCAACAGCAGCAGGGACAACAGCAGCTGCCAGTGCTGCCACTTATACAGCAGCAGCCACTGCCATCCCCGTAGACACCACTGCAGTCACCGCAGCCACAGCTGCAAACTGTGGTGCAAATATTGCCACCGCTGCAGCCGCAATGCTTAAATAGCCTGCAGCAACTGCAGCCAGTTCTGCTGCCTCAGCAGCAACAGTTACCGCTGCAGCAACAACAGCAGCAGCAACAACAGCAGCAGCAATAGCAGCAGCAGCAACAACAGCAGCAGCAGCAGCAACAGCAGCAGCAGCAACAACAGCAGCAGCAACAACAGCAGAAACAACAGCAGCCACAGCAGCAGACACAGCAACAGCAGGCCTAGCAGCCTCAAGGAGATCGGCGCGATTATCCAGGTAAACGGAATATAATCGTAATAATAGGAAGTATAACGTTTTCTAAATTGTACGGATTTATATCTTAATCAGTCGCGTTAAACAAACTTAAAATAGCTTATCGGATGACATAAATAACACCTACGTTCCACGATAGATTTTATATTACAAAACAATTTAACATTAACATGTACTTTTTTTGCATATCGAAGATCGTTTGGAGGTCAATCGCGCCGAAATTATTATAGCCGACCAAACAACCGACGGGTGGTGCCTCAACCCCCTCAGCCCCCTCAGCCCTCAAGAGGCTATATTTATTATTTTAAAATTTTTTAAAATAAATTTTGTATACTGAACTTTAATTGTACATTTCATTTCTAAGTCCTTGCACCTATTCCACAATATTGTCAAGTAATCATTTTGTAGATATTCAGAATAGTTTAATGTAGCATATTCAAATGTAATAATATTGCAGTAGATTTGAGTAGATGTGTACCATGCAAATTTCCGTAGAAATTAACAATAATCTATATCTTTATCTCTGCCTTAAAGTCGTTTACCCTTAAAATCAATAGGTAAAACAAATAAATCACCTAATGCCTGTGTAAGTAATATAAGATTAAATTAATTTCAAATAGGTGAACGAGAATGAAGGATATATTGACAGGAGGACACAAGGATTATATATACATGAAACATGGAAAATGCTGAAAAACATATTTATTTAAATTAAGCATGTAGATGGTAATTTGAAATTACAAAGTGTTTTACATATTTCAGAGTGCTTGAAATTTTGTTGTAATGATCGATCATTCCAGCAATGTATAGCTGTTTAATATTAAAAAGAGATAATAATTACAAATTGAAATAATATAAATGTGTTGTAAATGACAGCAAGCTGTTTATTTTGCTCGATGTCTCATGAAATCTTAAATTATACATAATTTATGAGAAATGCTATCATACATATTGCTAAAACGACAATTAGGTTATTACAAAGCATACATTAATTTTCATAAAAATTTGTGAAATATATTCACTAGCATTTTACTGTAAGTAAATTACAATATTGATTTCTCGACAAACACTCCTTCTCCTTTCGAGAGGAACATATGTCTTGCATACTATCATAATAATAAATGTAGTACAATGTTATATTAAAACCTTATGTTTATATTCACAGAATTTTAATCCGCTGACAGATACGCAACGCATTGGGAGAGATAGGAGAGAGAAAGAGAGAGAGAGAGAAAGCAATACTCGCGCTATCCTACTCTAGTGGAACAGATGAGCGAAAAGGATTTTAAACGAAAGTTGAAAGAGAATCCGAGTAGCCGAGCGGAGAAAGAATTAAAAAGAGAGGAGCGATGAAACTATACCGCTCTCGCTTGCACCCGAAGTGAATCGACGTCCAGCGAAGGTTGCCGAAACACAGATATGCCAAATGGCAGTGTGGGTAGCTAGTAGTTCGCTATTCTTCGCTAGGAGTGCAAGTGGGCACCTAATAGTTCGGTTTTCTCCGCTAGGGGTGCAAAGATCTCCCACGGATGACGGATGCATGTGTGCGTGCCAGCTTGGTCGACGTGGTTGGGAGAGGGATTTCCCACGAGTTACCAGCACTGCGTTAGCATGCGGGGGCATCGGATGAGGAGAGGCGTAGATGACGTGGAGAATTCCTGCGCCAGGATATGCTCGGAGAACTCCTGAGCGAAAGATGGGTATACGCGGAGAACTCCTGCGTAGGATAAGGAAGGAATGTACCCGGAGAGCTCCTGGATACGGAATGCTCAACTGGGTCGGAGCTCGGTCTTATATACCCAGTTGAGCCGCCGAAAACGGTGTCGGCGCTGCAGAGCGGCTGCTTTTTTATTTGGGGAGGGGCATGCCGAAAACACTATACTCTACGCATGCTATAGTGTCGACCGCGGTATCGGAACGTACGCCACAACTTACCCCCACTACGCGGTATCGTACGTCGGTAGCAACAGAGCAAGCGTCTCGTTACAATTTTTAGAACAATCGAACTCAATTTTAAAGTCAACCATGCCAGATTTAATAGATTCGTTTTGATACGAACAATCAATAACAAAGAGAGGACCATACTCTAAGAAATTTGTGTAATCAAGCATTGATTTCGATGGTTTTTCTTCAGCATAATATGATTGAAGAAATTTAACATACATATTATATAGTACAGAAAATCGAGATTTTTCAGTATTAATATCGAGTCGATCATATGGATAAAATTCAGAATTCATAAAGACCTTAACATCACGAATAAAACTGCCGTCGAAGTCAAGCCCTTCATTTGCAGCGTATACTTCTTATTTCTTCTTAATGGTAGAATAACATATCGAGGCTCCTCCAATTGTGTTACAGCTTTTACAGCCCACGTATGCCTCTGTATTTCCGGTAGAAGCAGGTATTCGTAGAGCTCCCTGGATCGAAATGCTATGGTAAGGCTCTTGTTTGGCTCTATAATACGTAGAAATTGAATTTTTGTATATTCATTTAATGTTATATGAGGAATTCTCCCTTGCACTTTTTGCACATCAATTTTGAAGTCGGTGATTTTCGTTGAAGAGTATATCGAATTCGTATCATTACGCGCTCGAATAAATACGAGCTCATGACGTGCATTTATAATGACTCTTTTATAATCTTCACAAACACCCAACAGCATTTTCAGTGGTACGCAAAAATTGAAATATTTCGTAGGCTTATAATTTGATAGAAACCATCTTGAATGGCGTAGACTTGTACTCTCCTCCCCAGTCAGGGAAATCAGATTTTTAGTGGAACTAGTAATACCTATATTCTTACTGCGGTCAATCTCAATACCATTAAATTCATAGCGAATTTCATCGAACAAGAATGCCATGGAATTGCAGTTAAGTCCCACTATATCTTGAGCTGCTGCACCCTGAGCACGAGTGCCCTCGATTAATTTTCCCTCTATGTATAGGTAGCTCTCATATGGTAGAAGAATTAAATCTTTCTGTTGTATTGGAATTAGGATTTCGTCACTATTTCCAAATTATTCATTTGCATACGGATTGTAAGTATGCGTTTCCATTTTAGTAATGCGATTATCGTACACAGGTTGTACGGTTACATCCAAAAGGTCCATCTTTATTTCTGAACTTGAAACCCAGTGATTGAAGAAAGGCTATATTTTTTCTTGTAAGTGGTCTTCTAACGTAATCCCCACTTATTGTATCTGGTCCTGCAGCAACTGTTGGACTGATGATAGGCTCATCTGGTATCGGTGATTTATAAGTATTCTTGTAAATTAGCATTTTCTAATATGTAATCGAATTGTAATTTCTTCCCCACCAAAATTTACTAGACGGTTTTCCTGATCGAGAATGCGCAAAGTGAGACGGTCAAATACTTTCACAATGACTGACAAGTAAATGACGTTTTTCGGTATTTCCGAAATTTTATAGCCTGGTGGGACGCTTGGAAAAAATTCATGTATAATATGTTGAGGTTTGCCGTTTGTATATGCACCAGCAGTGATATTACATTCAGTTCGTAAAATATTGACTCTTATAATATTTACGGGCTGGTCTGATTCGGCTAGAGTGTTCGGCTGAATAATTCGATCTGACGAAAAACCTATTAAAGAGCCTATTGTGCGAAACAGCGTCCAAGTAGGCTCCAAAACCTGTGATCAGATGGGAAGGTTTTTTCTCGAAAATAAAAGTTTCAAAAGACAATTTGATCGAAAAAAGGAGTATTTATTCGAATAAATAATGATGTACAAAAATTTACAAAATATATACACAAGAAAAGGAACCGCTAGAACATGACGTAGATAAATCGATAGTCTGGGAAATTTGTTCCCCTAAAATCCTACGGACTTTCTTCCGAAGAAGTTTCTCCAGATCCCAAGGAAAACAAACTCCCTAGGTAGGATCGCGGACTTATAAACTCCCGTACTGGACAATTTCCCCGGGGTATTCCCCAGCAAAATCCCGAGACACGGGAGGAAGCGAAGGTGGAGAAGTGCCTTAGGGAAGGGGAAGTCCCCTTACCCCGCAGCCTCCTTCTCCACTACCTCTTGTGGCTCCGAGCCACCCCAACCCCTAGGGTGAATTTACCACTCCCTATTACTCGACTCTTGCGAGAGCCCTGGATGTTTGGGGTAGGAACACTGGGTCCAAGTAAGCCCTTGGAGGCAGTGTGATAGGGGAAGGAGAGGGTGGATTTCTCCCGGGCAGTCCAGGAGAAGTCTCCTTTAGGAGGGAGGAGAGTGCTGCAGAGGGGTAGTCTCCTCTTGGTAGGCGGTGGTTTAGTGGGTGATACTTACCAAAGTAGTCGACCCGTAGAGTTCAACGGTGGAGGCGCTAGTGGATGGCCTGGGGGAGGCGCTGGTGCCGGAGGGCGTCAAAAGTACCGTGTAGGCAGTGTTGCCGAAAGGCGCAAAAACTGCTGGGCGAGCGGTGCTTTACTGCGGGTGATGCTGTTAACCCATTAAGTCCCAAATGTCAGCTTTTTCGTCGCCTCCTTTGGCCGCTGTATTTTGGGTGAAAATGGTATCTGAAAAATATGGGACGGACCAATTTCGAAGCAAAATTGAATTATCTTTCAGAATCTAATCTTAGAATATGCAACAGATGAGAGGTTCAAAAGTTATTAGCAATTTTATGCAAAAAAACGTCATTTTGAAAAAAAAAATTTTGGTTTTTCCAACTTTCGACAAGGAAATCCTTTGAAATCTCTCGGCTTTCGTGCAAATATCGTGGCATAGACACCCAATCTATAAGCTCTCGGTGTTTAAATAGGAGATTTCAATGTTTAAGCACACAAAATGGCGGTCGGAATGGAAAAAGATGAGATAAAACTTTCGGAATTTTTAACTCGAAAACGAAGGGTTTTTTGAAAAAATGTTACGGAACAAAAAGTGCTTAGAATTGGCTGAGGAACTCGTGTGAATTTTTTCAGAATTTTTGGATTTTCCATAAAATTGCCATATCCAAAAATCCAAAAAATGCTCCAAAAATTCTGAAAAAATTCACACGAGTTCCTCAGCCAATTCTAAGCACTTTTTGTTCCGTAATATTTTTTCCTAAAACCCTTCGTTTTCGAGTTAAAAATTCCGAAAGTTTCATATCATCTTTTTCCATTCCGAACGCCATTTTGTGTGCTTAAACATTGAAATCTCCTATTTAAACACCGAGAGCTTATAGATTGGGTGTCTATGCCACGATATTTGCACGAAAGCCGAGAGATTTCAAAGGATTTCCTTGTCGAAAGTTGGAAAAACCAAAAATTTTTTTTTCAAAATCACGTTTTTTTGCATAAACTTGCTAATAACTTTTGAACCTCTAATCTGTTGCATATTCTAAGGTCAGATTCTGAAAGATAATTCAATTTTGCGTCGAAATTGGTCCGTCCCATATTTTTCAGATACCATTTTCACCCAAAATACAGCGGCCAAAGGAGGCGACGAAAAAGCTGACATTTGGGACTTAATGGGTTAAGCGGGTTGGGCTGCGATTAGTCCTTATCAAGGACCCATCTATATAATTGCGTGGCACTAAACTTGCCAGCGAGAGAGCTACTTGAGGCGCTGGCCACCCAGTGGCCAGGCACGCAAGTTGTGCCGCTGCCGCGACGAGCCAGGGCCAGTAGACGCGCAAGCGCGCCGCAGCGAAAGTAAGAGTGAGACAGATAGAGCGGCTAGACGCTGTCGGTATAGCCGTCTACTGTGAGGGCAAGAGAGATGGGAGATATAACAGAAAAATGCGTTATCTATTTTTCAACATTTTCTGCTCCTCCCGATCTCGAACAAACTCCCCCCGTTGACACAGTGGCGTCAAAACAAAATCCTACAGTTAACGCATGACCTACTGAAAAAAGGTGGTTAACTAATTCAAAAGAGTCCGAAAAGTTCAACAGAGGATGGTGGTATGAATAGGAAAGGTTTGCGACCTGAAGAGCCCCAGGAAGCAAGAATAGGATCTGAGTACCCAAATAAACCCAATGGAAATGCCCTGGCAACGCAGCAGGTATAGCTGCAACGTGCCACACTGCATTTCCTTCCTATTCGTAGCAACAGGGGCTACCCACTCAATCCTGAAATAATAACGCGCCCCCACATCTATGTGCAAGGCGAGTCATTCAGTCAGTTTTTTTTTTTTTTTTTTTTAAACAATGTTCCTTGATCTGGGGATCAATGGTGACCTTATGCTACGTGAACGAAATGCGAAGCGGAAGTTCATCAAAATCAGTGAGCATCGACTGCTGCGATGGAGACGTGATGAGTAAGGCAAGTGAGCCTGAACCGATCTTGCTCCGTTAAAGTTGATGATTCCTGGTTAACTTAATTAAATTTGGATGATGAACCGAGTAGATGCGTGGGGACAGCAACTCCCAGACAAAACTTTTCATCAGTGCGACTTGCATCTTAGAGGTGTCTGAAGGAGTTGAAAACTAGCCGCTATGATGTCGCAGACGCCGATAAAATCCCATCTGAGAAACGTGTGCGGTTGACCATTCCAACGTGGAATTCTTACAATAATTAACATATAGTTGATCATAACACATGGGCTGAAATGTTGAGAGCCGCTCGCCGTAGCAGGTACCGGAATAAATTGAATTACAGAAGTAGCTAACAGAAACGTCCTGCTGAATAGGAAAACCCGTTTCGTCCCATTGAATCAAGTGGCGTAAGCCTTATGCCGTACGTCCCATGAAATGATTTTGCGAAAGACACGCGAAACTGATGTCCCAACAAACTATGCAGCCGCATAGTTTAGGAGTAAATTTCCGCCGATGAGAGTCCTCTTCAGCCTACGGGGTATCTATGAGGAGATTTTCCCAATTAAGCGAAGAAAAAGAACTTAATACTAAACCTAATCCCTTCGGACTGAAAATAAAAGCCACTACTAAGTGACCCGAGGAGTATAAGAACCACTATTTACAAAATTAATCACAGAGGAATTCCTCCGAAAGAGTATCTAATTGTGTTTAACCAATTAAATAGATGCGAGGTGACAATCAGGTGACACGATCGGATGTTTAGCTTGTATCGAAAGATTCGCGTTTCGTAACCGACCTCCCACCCTCAAAATTCAAAGGGAATCCAGTGTTGGATAGAGAGGAAGCAGCCATGATCGCATTGGGACCCTTTCCCTTTGCTTCAATGCGGCTAATTCATTAGCGAGCTGTGCATGTTGCATCACTTTCACTATTTCTTCGATGGAAAGACGAATTTCCGAAACTGAGAATGCTATCTCCGAGTGCGTACTCCTCTTACAAGCATGATTTATAATTCGAAGAGTCAGTCGGGGAAGTCCCTGATTGATTAAATGTCCACTTACTCAAGGAGATGCCCCCTTTCGCTAGTAAGTTGATGGGTTGATCCCTGACCGAACTGAGTTGCTTTAAGTCATAGGCCCCGAAAAGTCTATCATCTACATATGTAGAATTTAACAAAATATTCTGCGCGAGTGGGAAGTTATATCCGTCCTTGGAAGCTAATTCGTACAAAACTAGCGAGGATAAAAAAGGTGCCGGTCCCGTACCGTAGGTCACCGTGTTGAGCTCGAAAGCCTGAAGCGCGCCGGAATCAGTCTTCCACAAAATGTTCTGATACTTGCGGTCCTCAAGACGCACAAGAATCTGTCTGAATATTTTAACAATATCCGTCACGCCTACATATCGAAAGGAATGCCAATTCATTAGGATCCGCGTGATGTCCTGTTGGAGCTTGGGTCCAATGAATAAAGTATCATTAAGCGAAACACCAGTAGATGTTTTAGAGGATGCGTTAAACACAACGCGAATCTTGGTCTTCTGGTTCTCGGTCTTAAACACTGCATGATGAGGCAGGAAGACGCGAAAATCAGAGTTCATAGGCACAGAAGACATATGTCCCAACAATTGATACTCCTGCAAGAATTGAGAATAACTTTCAGCTTGTTTTGGAGAGGTTTTCAATCGCCGAAGTATTCATGTTAAGGTTTTCTCTGCTACCCGAGAGAAAGAACCTAAGCTGTGCTTCTCGATGTCGGATCGAAAAGGTAAAGCAACGACAAAACGACCTGAGGAGGTGCATGATACCGTATTCACAAAATGTTGTTCACAGAGGGAGTCCTCTGTGGACATGGGTTTGACTTCCGGAACTTCTTCCAGTTCCCAGAAGTCGCGAAGAGTTTTTTCTACCTCAAAGCAATGATGCACCGTGACACTATGAGAGCGACCAGTCTTGGGTACGACCCCAGCTACGATCCATCCGAAAATAATCCGCTGAGCAAGCAACGTATGATCAGGAGAATGCATGTACGGGCCTTCCATTAATGCTGCAAGATAGTCTGCACCAATGAGCACAACAATTGGAGCCCTGGTTGAAGCGAAGTTATCAGCCAGATCAATTTCGCTAAGTGCTGGAAATGACGACGGAGAATAAGTCGGAGGCATATATTGAGTAATCCTTGGTAAGATCAATGCAGTTATATCCAACGAAACACCGTGTCGTGATAGAGAATGATGCGTAATCTGTACCTCTGCGCGAACGTTTTGAGCCGAATTCAGAGAGACGCCATGAATGGTCGCGTTGACACGTTTTCGCGATACCCGTAGTTGCTGAGCTAGATTTTCCGAGATAAAGGAAGTTTCTGAGCCCGTGTCAACTATACCGCGGACTATAACCCGAGAACAGTCAGGAGCATCAATTCGGGCAAAGAACGTGGCTAATAGAACCGACCGTGTATCGGTAATGCTGAGATGCGTTGTAATATTCGAGCTAGAGGGTTCGGGCTCGGAAGAGGATTTGACCGCGGGGGTAGTCCTCCGTGCCTTGCTCTCCCCGGTGCCAGCTTTGTCAAAATGCAGTAAAGTATGATGCATTTTCCTACATTTCCTGCATCGTGATGAAGAAGAACAATTGGAGCAACTACGACCTGGCCTCAAACAATTGATGCAGAGGTTCTGTGAGAAAGCAAACTTTGAGCGAGCCTGAGGGATCAATGCAAGGTAGTCCTTGCACTGATACAAGAGATGGTTACTACCGCAGTGGGCACAACCAGTACTATTCACACTCGTAGCGTGTGACTTCAAGGATTTCCCAGATTCCTTTTTGGATGTCTTAGGTTTGTTACCTAAGGATTGCAATGAGTTAATGTGACGCGTTAAAAACTCAGAAAATTGAAGGAAAGTGGGATAACCTCTGCTGTTTCCCAAATACATCTCCCAGGCCAAGCGAAGGGTGTCATCCAATTTGTTCTTTAGCGAATGAACAATGATGGGATCCCAATGATCGACGCCGTAACCCATAGTTTTGAGGGCGTTGAGAGCAACCGTAACAGAGTCCGTAACTTCTTTCAAAACCTTAAAGTTGTCACCCCGTAACGCTGGTATTTGAGAAATCTGATCTAAGAACGTATCCGTGATCATCCGTTTGTCCGTATACCTAGCTACTAGAGTGTCCCATGCTATCTCATAATTCTCGGAGGTAATCGCTAAAGATTTAATCACTGTTGCCGCTTCTCCTTGCAAACAGGATTTTAGGTAATGGAACTTGTCCCGCCCGGAGACGTATACTTTGTTGTGAACAATGGAACTGAACGTTTCATAAAAGTTATTCCATTCTAAGTAATCACCGGAAAACTTCGGTAAATCGATAACTGGAAGCCTAACGTGGTTTATTTCCTCTGGAGGCGCAGTGGGACCTGATGCCGACATACCCTGATTGGGTCGAAGTTCATCTAGATGTCCTAGGATGAATTCTTCCGCGTCACTATGGGCATCAAGGGCCGCTTGATACCAGCTATCGGTTACGTACTCCATTTTAGCTAATTCGGCCGGTTTAGTGTGAGTAGTGATCTTAACATGAGTTTTATGCAACGCCTTAAGCCACTTCTCGACGGCCGCAAGCCTATCCTCCAAGAATGGGAGGGTGAAGTTATGGACTCCACGCTTCTTAATGTTAACGACCAACCGAACGAATTCATCTCGAATCATGGGCACGTAATTGATTGCTTCTAATAATTCCCCTGAGGTAACCATTTTGAAACCTTATTCCAGAACAAAACCAAAACCTAAACACAGCCCGGAACACCCACTCAGGAACACTGATCCACTTCGAACGTTTTTTGCCGGAAATACGACTCGAAGGACCATAAATTTGTGCGAAACAATGTCCCAAGTCGGCTCCGAACCTATGGTCAGAAGGGAAGGTTTTTTGTTCTTGAAAAAAAATTGTCAAAACACAGTTTAATGGGAAAATAGGAGATTTATTCAATAAATAATAAGGTCCAAATTTACAAATATATATACAATAAAACCGCTATACTTAATTATAGACTTCCTAGGGAATTTGTTGTCGTCAAATTCTAGGGAATTTCGGTTGACGAAGATTCCCAAGAACCCTAGAGATTAAAATTCACTAGAAAAGAACGCGAACTTAAAAACTCCCGGACTGGACAATTTTCCCTGGGGTACTCCCCAGTAAAATCCCCAGCCTCGGGAAGAAGCGGATGTGGAGAAGTGGTTTTGGGGAAGGGGAAGTCCCCTTAACCCTCAGCCGCCTTCTCCAAGAGCTCTTGTGGCTCCGAGCCACCCCAACCCCTAGGGTGAGTCTACCTCTCCCACTACCCGTCTCTTTTCGAGAGCCCTGGATTGATGGTCGGAACACTGGGTCCAAGGTAGTCCTCGGATGCAGTGTGAAGGGGAAGGAGAGGGTTTAATTCCTCCCGGAAAGTCCCCGGAGAAATCTCCCTTAGGAGGGAGGAGATAGCCGCATAGGGGAAGTCCCCTCTTGGTAGACGGTGGGTGGTTGGTGATACTTACCAAAGTGATTCACCAGAAGTGTTCGCCGGTGGAGGCGCTGCCGTTGAGGCGTCAAAAGATTGCCGATGAGGCGTCAAAAGTTGCTGCGGTTGCTGTTGGTTGAGCAGCTGTCGAGCCAATTTGGGAGTGCGATGGGTCCTTATCAAGGACCCATCTAAGTAATTACGCGACACTAATCTTGCCAGCGAGAGAGCTGCTGCGAACGCTGGCCACCTAGTGGCAAAGCGCGCAAGTAGTGTCGCTGTCGCGGCCGCGATGCGCTAGGGCCTGAAGACGCGCAAGCGCGCCGCGGAGAGGTAAAGACAGATAGAGCGGCTAGACGCTGTCGGTCTAGCCGTCCACTGCGAGCGCAAGAGAGAAAGAGAGATATAGCAGAAATGTGGAATCTACTTCTCAGCATTTTGCTCCTCCCAATCTGGAACGCATACTTTTCAATATACCACCCTCTCACAGCCCGGGCTGCAGCGGGGGCTGGGGCCCTCGCGCACACGACAGCCGCACCGCCACGCGCCTACAAAATTCACCGCCAGGCGTCGCCACCAACTAAAATTTACTAGACTCGCCGCCAGGCGCCGCCACCTACAAAAAATTTACTATACTCACCGCCAGGCGGCGCCACTAACATCTAGGGGAAAAAGTACTTTCTGAAATTTACCCCCACTACATCTACGCAAAAATGTTTGTTCAAAAATCCGTACACCCGATGCGGTGACATAGGTATACTACTTGCACAGTTAAAAAGACATTATTAAATCATCATATTCTGCTCCTCAACTTATTATCAGTAAAAATGGTTCATTTCACTCGGTTAGATTTATATAAAGTTATGGATAATTTTCACCCGTCTTCCCACTGCGAGGCATTAAATAATTTTATCTTAGATAAACTAGGTATTTCGAAGGATTTACTCTCTCTATTGATCACGAGAAAGAACTAAAGGAAACATACGTTTTTTTGTAAAAAAATTAATAAAAAAAAATCAAAACTTCGAAAAAATTCGGTAAAGTTTAATGAAAAATGGAAGCCGTGGTTAGATGAAGAGATCATTATTCAAAATTCATTACGTTTTATCGTTACCAATAGAACGTAATGAATTATGAATAATGATCTCGTCATCTAACCACGGCTTCCATTTTTCAATCAACTTTACCGAATTTTTTCGAAGTTTCGATTTTTTTTCATTAATTTTTTTACAAAAAAAACGTATGTTTCCTTTAGTTCTTTCTCATGATCAATATAGAGAGAGAGAGTAAATCCTACGAAATACCTAGTTTATCTAAGATAAAATTATTTAATGCTTTGCAGTGGGAAGACGGGTGAAAATTATCCATAACTTTATATAAATCTAACCGAGTGAAATAAACCCTTTTTACTGATAATAAGCTGAGGAGCAGAATATGATGATTTAATAATGTCTTTTTAACTGTGCATATGGGCTGCGTTCCGTTATTACTGCCAGAACAGTACATTTCTAGTAACAGTGACGTCATTACAGTATACTGCAAACAGCGTTCCGTTATTACTTTAGTACTGCGAGTATACTGCCTAAAATGTAAAAATAAACGGATTTGAGTATACTTGCAGTAAAGCAGGCGACACATTACCGGCATATATACAAATATGTATCACTCTCATATGTATGTATATGTTACTTATGATTAGCTGTATTGATTTGAAACGTTAAAATCAAAAAGAAATAAATCATTTACTATTTATAAATATAACAATTTTTAGAACCGTATTTTTTTACTACTACATATTATAATAATATAATAGAAATTAAACTAGTAAAGCCTAGATTTAGTGTAAATCGACATGACATTTGCTGATCAGCATCAAAGAAAATGTTGTTTTTTTTCCAGAAAATCGAATTTGTAACGAAATTCCCTTTTACGTATGCAAGATACCGAATAAAAAGTAGGAAAGCTACCGAACAGTGGATATTATTAATCCCTACGTTACCGACTCGTGAGATAGGCTCACGAGTGGATTATAGCTAACGTCAAGGACAGACCCCGTTGACAGGCAGAGGCCCGGATGAAAAGACCGGCGCTCCAGGAAACGATGTCCAGGTTGTCCTGAGAAGTAAGGCAGGGCCATGCCAAACAACCCAGGCAACCTGAGATAAGGAGAAGCGGCCTCGGGGAGTCCTAAAGGAATGACAGTGTCTATAAGTCCCCACGAGGAGGGGAAATAGAACATCGAGTCTGGCTTGAACGCTGGTTACGCGCGTCAAGCAGGCTGCGCAAATGTCGTGCGCAGACTGCCATAGCAGGGCAGTCGGAACGCGACCATGGGACTGTGCTGATGTGTCCGTGCGTGCTGGTGAGCGCGTGACGCGGCACTCAGACAGCCATGGGTCGGTTCGCGTACGTGAGGCGTGTGCTATAGGCCAGCCTGCACGTACGTCACGACTGGATACCGGCCAATGCATAGTGGGTTGTGCAGGGGCGTAATTAGCCCGTTGGAATGTGTCCCGGTGCCCTCCGTAATCCCATAGGCTTGCGCTATGGCTGGACGGGCCGCGAACATTGCCTCCGTGGTGGTCCGCTCCTGGCAGGCTCTATGCTTGGCAAATGATACCGCATGTTCCCGCACTCCTCACCACCACCTGGGTGTGGGTGGTGAGGGATGAATGTATGCCCCTCAGCAGGTAGGTCTGCGAGGCTCGGACTTCCGTAAGGAACTCTCCCCTCTCTCCACGACCTAGCATACTGAGCGACCCTGGCTACCGCTACCGTCCATGTGCATGGCCGCAGGGCTGTATAAGATGCATAGAGAATGGGGTCGAAGGACCCAATTGATAACGTAGGGTTGTTGGCCACCTAACTGACCAACTGGCGCCCTGATACCGATAGAAAAGGACGGGCGAAGGTAATGGGAAAACCCGTAGTGTGAGTGGCCCCTCACACTGACGGGAATAACATTACAAATTATAAATTGTTCGAGATCGGGAGGAGCAAAAATGATGAGAAGAAGATTCCACATTTTCTGCTATATCTCCCTATCTCTATTGCGCTTACAGAGGACGGCTAGAACAACAGCGTTTAGCCGCTCCATCTGTCTCTCTCTATCTCTCACACACTCCCTAAAGCCAAGACACTTCCTCCGCACACCCGCACCCTCCTCATCTCCCAATAAACCCTAGCTCTTAAGAAGACAATTCCTCCCGCACACCCGCACTCCCCCTCATCGCTCAATATACCCCAGCTCTTAAGACACTTCCCCCCGTACACCGCACCCCCCCCCCCCCCAGTAGATAGGCTAGGATGGTTCTATGACCGCGTGGCGAGGGGGTCGGGGTCCCGCGGGGGTAGGGGAAGTAGGGGAATTGCCCCCTCTCCTCGTGTGGTTGTGCGCATGCGGTTGTGCGCATTATCGCGTTCCCCCGACGTTAAACTCGTAGGGTACACAAGTGACCTCCCCCCTCTTACGGTAAGCAGTGAACGCAGAGAAGGAGAGAAAGAGAAAGAGAAAGAGAAGGAGAAATAGAATTTTGAGGTTATCAAAAAAAGATTTTGAAAATGAGAAGAATAGAGAAGACGATATAAATTATGCCCTGAAGAAACTTATACTACCGCCAGTGCTTGATGACCTGCTGTAAACATAACACGTAGTGGAATAATTATGAGTAGTTTCCGAGAAGTGGAACGCAGAATATTATTTTGTAAAGTGGATGGATGGAAAGGTATTGAAGAAACACAAATTTAAGTAAAAATATATTTATTGGTTTTATTTACAATTTTTAAAAGTTTTTCATACATTCGATAGTATGATGAATGTATTGTTTACAAATGGAACACCACTCTGGAAGTGTACAACTAATTTTTAGGTGACCATACTTTTCACAATTAGTACACCAATAATGTGGTGTTAAATCCATTTCAGGTTCCATTTGTGTAGCCTCTGTTTTTGCGAAAATAGGTTCCGTCTGCGTGCTACTATTTTTCACCTAGGACATATTTGAAAACTTTTTTTAATATTGTAATAACTACTTTACAAATCAAGTATACTTACAAAAATCACCTCCTCCTCCTCCTCCTCCTCCTTCTCTAAATCAATAGCTGCTAAAAAATAAAAGGAAAAAAATTAAAATTTTTTTTTTTTTTCGTATGTGTGTTGTAAGATTATTTCATGATTCTATGTATGGGTGGGTTTTCTTCTTTTAAAAATTAATAAAATAAGTACTTACAATGCATATTTCGCTGAAGCATCGCTTCATATTCTCGAAAATAGCGTTCATGAGAATCGTTAATTCTCCTAATATAATCCTGCATAGATTCTGCTGCAGTTTCCTCCTCTTCTGCACGATTTATCGTCACAGAACACTTTTCACTTTCCATTTTTAATATTTTGCTCTTTCAACGTGTACTGCTGTAGGTTCGAGGACTGAATGAATCCTCTGAAGAAATCCCGTCGAGAGAGAGAGAGAGAGAGTCTTTATCGTTTGTTTTCAATATGAAATTACATTAGAAGTCCATTCTTTCTTTCTTAAAGGACACACTATACCCTCCCCGTATATAGAGATATCCATAGATATTTTTCCCTATTGTGTTATACTGTGATAAACCTACAGGTCAATCACAATGGAAATTTATCGCAAGTAAGAAAAAAAAAAAAAATTACCCCTTCCATTATTTCTTTCTTAATTAAGAAGGATACACTATACCCTCTGAATAATCCCCGTATAGTGATATCCATAGATATTTTTTCCTATTGTGTTATACTGTGATAAACCTATAGGTCAATCACAATGGAAATTCATCGCAAGTAAGAAAGAAAAAAAAAAAACAAAAATTACCCCTTCCAAACATTGCATACGCTTAATATATGATAATATCGTTCATATAAAAAGTCAGTCTGTTAAACGAGAGCTGCATAGTCGTACCACGCGTGCTTGAACTATTAAGAAAAAATAAGTTTGTGTGTGTTTGAACGCATTAAAAATAAACTTGATTCTTACATAAATAAAAAAAGGTAAAGATTTTCTTTTTCATTCGATTAGTAAATGCATTATTTAATTGATTTTTTTTACTCTAATGAGACTAATTTTTTCATAGAGATAAAAATGAACTTCAATAAGATCAATGAATTGGGAAGCGTCATTCCAAAAAATTTTGTGAAATTAAATAGCTTGACGGAAAATCAAGAGTACGATATTTCCGAAGTGGACAAAATTATGACAAAATATGGAATGAAAATCATTGTAAAGCTGTCAACAACCGATTGGGTATTCTTGCCAGGGAGAATGGCAAAATTGGCGGAAGATACGGAGCAGTTGCAGCACCTACAAAAGGCTGCAGCATCCAATAATTTAATAATGTTATATAAAGGAGGAAAATATCACAACGTGGAATTTAAGTCTAAAGTTTGATAGGTATTTTGTATCAAAAAATAATGAATAAATTTGTTGTTTATTATATATTTATTTAATAAAAATTGTTTTCTTATTTTTTTTTAACTTACATTTCTAACAATATTCGTAAGAGGATTATATTGTACAATTTTATCGTGTATGATTAAACAATAGGCTGTAGTATTATCCGGAATGATTTCCATACACTCGATCTCGAGTTTAACGTCGACCGTGCCGGTTTTTATGGACTCGTTCTGATGCGAGCAGTCGATGACGAAGAGCGGCCCGTACGTCAAAAAGTCCGTATAGTCGAGCATGGGTCTCCCGAGTTTCTCACCAGCGTAATAGGAGGTGAAAAACTTTACATACATGTCGTAGAGGACGGAGTAGCGGGATTTCGTGAAATCAGTGTCGAGACGATCGTACGGATAGGATTCGGAATTCAGATAGAGTTTGACATCGAGGACTTTGCAATGATTAAATCTCAGCACATCCTCGTGCTGATTACTCTTCTTGTTCGTTCTGAACGCCAGAATGACGTATCGCGGCTTCTCCAATTGCGTGGACGCTTTCACGGACCACGTGTGTCGCTGCGACTTGGGCAGAAGGGGATACTCGTAAAGTTCCCAGGCGCGAAAAGCGAGTGACAGACTCTTGTCCTGCTCGACGATACCGAGAAATTGGAGTTTCGTAATTTCGTTCAGGGTCACATGGGGTATTCTCCATTGCACTCGTAGCAGCTTGATCGACGAATTGGCGATATTGACTGATGAGTAAATGGCATTTGTATCGTCGCGCGCACGAATGAGAACGAGCTCGTGACGCGCGTTAACGACGACTCGCCGATAATCCTTGCAGAATCCCAGCAGCATTTTCAGGGGCACGCAAAAGCTGAAATTCTTAACAGCCGCCTCCTTTTTGAGCCGGTCTCTGGCCGTAGCGACGAACCATCCGGAATGACGTAGACTGGCGATCTCCTCGGTGCTCAGGGAAACGAGATTCTTCAGAGTGCTGGTAATACCGACGTTTCTGCATCGGTCGATCTCGATACCGTTCAATTCATAACGAATCTCGTCGAAGAGGAAAGCCGCGGAATTGCAGTCGAGCGTAACTGTATCATCGTTGGTGGCGCTCGCGTCACGCGTACCCTCCACCAGCTGGCCCTCGACGTAGAGATAACTCTCGCACGGCAGGAGTATCAAATCTTGCTGCTGTATGGGAATGCGAATCTCGTCGCTGTTCGCCAACGAGGCGTTCGCATACGGATTGTAGGCATGCATCTCCATTTTCGTGATGCGATTGTCGTAGGTCAGCGGTGCGGTGACGTTCAAGGGATCTGCCATTGTTCCACTATGTACTACCTTCGCCCAATCTCTTCACGGTGAATCCCAATGATTGTAAAAATTCGATATTTCTTCTCGTTAGCAGGAAGCTCCTCTTGTCGCGATTTTCACTCCGAGCCGGTGTATTCGACTCCACGTAGGACGAACGACTAGCGAACGTTTCATCCAGTTTCACCGCTTTATAATCCTCGCTACTACTACTTTTGTAAATTAACATTTCTTAATGTGTAATCTTATGGTAATTTCTTCACGTCCAAAGTCTACGAGACGATCGTCCTGATCGAGGATACGTAACGTGAGACGGTCGATTACTCTGACGATGACCGGTAGATAAATGACGGTTTTCGGTGCCTCCGAGATTTTATAGCCCGGTGGTACGCTGGGAAAGAACTCGTGAATAATGTGTCGTGGTCTACCGTTGGTGTACGCACCACCCGCAATGTTGCACTCGATGCGTAGAATATTTGTTTTCACAATGTCCACGGTATCGTCGGATTTAGCCTGGACGTTCGGCTCGATCACGCGATTCGACGAGAAGCCCAGTAGCGAGCCAATATTATTCGGTTTTCCAAAGTCAATCGAATATTTACAGAATATTTCACTCTTCAGTATATTGTTATTCGCTCGTAGAAGAATGACGCTGTCAATGTTGTCTTTAATTTCATGTCTCGCAGAAATTTCAGACTGGAAAAATTCATTTATGGCACTCAACTCGTAGCAGCCTCTGGGTATCGTCAGTACCTTATCGTTATCGTAGTAAAACTTATTATTCGTCTCATCCACATTGGCTATCGAGTTGAACGTTTGCATGTCCACGAGACCGATCTCGTAGCGATCGTCTTGCAGATTGATGGGGGGAAAGAAATCTGAATTTAATACTGATTTACGATCCGATAATGTCACGGTGAAAGACATTTTTGTTTCAAAGTATCTGTTCTCGCAGGAATTTCACGCACAACTGACCGCAATTGCTTTTATCGTACGATTGATATCGATCATGATTGTAGTAGATTGTAACGTTAGGGCCAAAGTAACGCACACATTCTTTCGGCGGTTTCAAATTTCCGAAGGAATCAAAGTATAGGACGATGTCGTTACGCTTGACGTAGGCTACCCAGTGGGTACCAGGACCGCATTGATCGTCGAGATTCACGATCGCGCACTCGTTGCACCGCGGTCCGTCTAGCGGCAGAGATGTGCGCATAAAGACTCCACGGAAGTATGGTATGCGTCGGCAGATGAGTGCCAATTGTACGTTACTAGTAGGACCTGAATCCGGGAGAGCATCGCGACGACGACGAAATTTTCCCTCATTCATTTTCTTCCTCGACCGTTTTTTTGTTGTTTTTTTTTTCCACGGATACCCTCTCCGACGACTCGCTTGTACGGTTTCAGATAAAGACCTCGGCCTCTCTCGCGCGACGCTTCCATCGCGCGATTGTGACGTTGCATTTCCCGCAATCGTTCTCTCAGCTTTTGCACGGTTTACAGCACTCGCTATACCCGATGCTCCACCTGCCAATGCTCCGACTGCACCTAGTAGTGGAAGTGTAGGTAGTATACCACCCCGTTTCCTCGGCATTCGAATTCTTCTCTTCCTCGTAATACCAATTTTTTTCTTGTTGTTGTTCTTTTTTTTAGCCGCTACTGCTTTCTTCATCGCAACAATATTATTATGTAATCCCAAGCCAAGTTTACGCTTAGCATTCATCGATGCCCATACGGCTGCGGCGACCGCGCGTTCACCCAAGGTCGCGTCTCTTGCGTTAATACGTTCACGCGCTCTCCTCGCTAGCACTTTATCGGCCTGATGACGCTCCGGTAGATCCTCGTTGTGCCAATATGCTAAGTCGTGATCGAGGCAGGCCTCGTCCAGCGGATTTATACCACGATCGCCGCGCTCCAATCTTTCGCGAAGTCGAGTGCCGGGTCCGCAATAATTGTAACCGGGCACGTGCAGCTCAAATGGCAATTTTTTCAAGACTTTATTGAAGAACGATCCAGACATTTAGAGCAACTGCTTCTCTTGCTGACAAACGTAACAGTCTTTTATCCGTCTCGGTGATCCGTCGTGGTGAGTGGTATCAGGTAGATTGTAGTGTTGCAAACAATATTGATATTGCTGCACATCCGAGTCCGCGCGAATGTGCCGAGGTAATCTTTCCCACACACTCGCGATACTGTCTGGAAAGTACTCGAGCAATACGATCTTCGGTATGTGTTCGAGCTGATGATTCGTCAAGTTATGCAGAGAATCGACGACGACTAGCATGAACGCCATCGTAATGGCAACTGACCGAATAGTTCCGTAATTCGCGAAATATAAATGAACGATACGGCTGTTCCCGAAGGTTAATAGCGAGGATGCATTTCGTGAAGCACGTGCCGACTATTCGCGTGACAAATTTGGATGCTCACAATGCTACCGCGCAAATAAAAAAAAAACGTCACGGATCGCTATTACCATCTACGATACGCTGCATAGTTTGCGGTCCGTCGAATTGCGGTAAGACAAACGTGCTGCTGAGCCTCATAGAGAGTCCGCACGGTGTGAGATTCGAGAACCTGTACGTCTACTCGAAATCGCTCCAGCAACCGAAGTATCGATATCTGGAGCAGCTTCTGCAGGAAACGGAGGAAATCGGTTACTTTCAATTTTCCAACAATTGCGAGGTTGTGAACGTCGCGGATGCAAAGCCGAATTCCATTTTCATATTCGACGATGTGGCCAACGACAAGCAGGACAATATAAGGGACTACTTTTGCATGGGTAGACATTCCAACATCGATTGTTTCTACCTCTGTCAGACTTATGCGAAAATACCGAAGCATCTGATACGAGATAACGCAAACTTGCTAATAATATTTAAGCAGGATGGAACTAATCTGAAGCATATTTTCAACGATCACGTCAACAGTGATATGTCGTATGAGAAATTTCTCACATTGTGTTCGACCTGTTGGAGTCGCGATTACGGTTTCCTAGTAATAGACAAGGATAGCTCTCTGAGGAACGGTCGTTATCGCAAAGGTTTCAACGAGTACGCCACGATCGAGTGAACGGTCTTGTCAGGCCGGTAAGGTTTCGACCTTGCCGGTAAGGTTTCGGCCTTGTGAATGTCGATAATCATGCCGGTAAGGTTTCACGATCACGGCCTTGAGTGTCAGTTTGATACTGGAGCGCAGGCTGTTCGGATCACCGTGTCAGGTCGGTTAAAACCCGTGTCGGTTCGGGGAGAATACAGCATCGCAACAGGTCGGTTAAAAACCGTTCAATTCGGGGGAAAGCTGTTTTATAAAGCATCGCGATGGATGAAAAATCGCTTCTGAAGAGGATCGCCAAGACGAGCGAGGTCATTCGCGACAAGCATCGTGCTTTGAAATCGGAGAAGGCGATAATGGAGAGCAGTTTGAACGAGACATTCAAGCCGATAGTCGAACCATTGAAGAAACTCGTTTCGCAAACGGAGGATAACACAAATAATAATAATAGTTTGTTTGTCAAATACAACGATAAATTGAAGAGGGGAGCCTACTTCACATCGACACCGCATAAACGAGCAAAGAATCTTAGTAGTAGTAATATTAGTGAAACTATTACGAATCCATTGGATTTCATGACCGACGACGACGACGAGTCTTCTATAACCGATCAACCGTCGCCCGATTAAAAAAAAAGTTTGCTAGAAAAATTAAATGTTGATGAAAAACAGGAACCAGGCTTGTTTCAACATGTCTTTCAACATATTCAATTACATCCGATCCCTGGCAAGTATATTAAATTACTTCTGACTGATAGGGATAACTTGATTGATCGTGCTTTTGGACCTCGTTATGGAGATGATCAACTGACGCTTGGTAAATGTAAATTTGAAATAAGTCATGAGGGAGATATTATTCTCGATAAGACGTTATACACCGGTACAATGGGTACTTATGAACTAATTTTCATGAGAGAACCCAATCGAGCCATTATAAAACCCGACGATTTGGAACAATACAAGAGTATTCTCAATCAAACTAAAGCGCATAAACTGTTAAACGATAGTCTAAAACAAATCAAAGGTAATAGAGGTGCAAAATATACAGAAATTATGAAACCATTGCTATTGGGAAAACCTATTTTACCGCCTTATCGGTTACCATCAACATCACGCGCAAGAAAATCGTCAACTTCTGACGCGTCAACATCGGGCGCAAGTAAACCGTCTAGCGCAAGTAAACCGTCAGGCGCAAGTAAACCGTCATCAGCATCATCGAAAAAAAAGGGTAAAGGTCTTATGCGTGTCACCGAGGGACCAATCAACTACGTACATTGGAACGATCCGAATGAATTGATCGAACGTTTGAGACTTTTGATCGCGTCGGTGGCTGCCGGTAATACGAGTCATCACAACGAGATACAGTCGATAATCGAGGAGTTGCGCGACGAGGATCTCATCGTATAAAGAAAGTTGCACGTTACACTCTTACCTCAGTGTAATATCAACGTCTTTCGGTAGTACGAGGTAAAAAAAAAAAAAATGTCTGACTCCTGCTGCTGTGAAATTTGCATTTGTTTAACATACATCGTAGACTGTATACTCTCGACATTACGAGCCATCAAAAAGAGGAATAATAACGAGGAACAGGAGACTGATTTTTGAAATGTCGATAAATAAATTTGGAATTGGACTGGATGGTGAGAGTAGGAAACACGAACCAAATTTAGAACATTTACTGCATGAATTCAAACAATATCTGACAATGACATTGAATAAACATAATGAACAATTTGAGAAAAAGATGGACCAAATTTTTCAAACAATTTGTGAAAAATTGGATGATAAAGTGAGTAAAAGAGATCTGGAAAGAGCAATACTTAGCAACACTTTTCATTAGGAATTTCTAAGAATCTGTCTATTTTTTGGAAAAAAAAAAAAAAAAATGAGCAAAGAAAAGATACAGTTGGTGGAGGAGCTCCATGCACCGGCGAGGATAAATTTTCCACGCAGAAGAGTCATCGTGCGCGGCTTCGACGATCTCTGGCAGGCCGATCTTGTTGATATGCGCAATTACGTCGATGCGGGTTACCAGTACATTCTCACTGTAATCGATACCCTCTCAAAATACGCTTGGTCGGTGGCATTGAAGACCAAGAGCGGCGGAGAAGTGACGACGGCAATGACGAGAATCCTACTGAAGGACGGCAGATGTCCGAAAAATTTACAGACCGACAACGGCAAGGAGTTTTACAACAGTGACTTTCGGGCGTTGATGAAGAAACGCGGGATAAATCACTACTCGACCTACAGCGTGATGAAAGCGTCGATAGTCGAGCGCTGGAATCGTACGTTGAAGACGGAAATGTGGAAACGATTTACGTTGAACGGTAATTAAAAGTGGCGCGCTATGCTGCAAGAGTTGGTGGACGCGTACAATGCGCGAAAGCATCGTACCACGGGAATGCGTCCCGTGGATGTGAAACCCGAGCATGCAGATAAGCTACTCAAGACAGTATACAGCCACATCAAGGTCGCAGGTCGTGCCAAGTTCAAAGTCGGTGATTTCGTACGAATCAGTAAATACAAGCAGATGTTCGCCAAAGGCTACACGCCTAATTGGACTACCGAAATATTCGAGGTGGCGAAAGTGCAGAGGACCAATCCCGCTACGTATCTCCTCAAGGATTCCAGGGGTACGGAACTGTTGGGTGGATTTTACGAATAGGAGCTTTCGAAAACCATCAATCCCGATGTGTATCTGGTGGAGAGAGTATTGCGTAGAAAGGGCGATAAAGTGTTCGTTAAGTGGCTGGGATTCGACAGGACGCACAATTCCTGGATAAATAAGAGCAATGTTTTATAATAACTTTTATTAAGATGTATCAAAATATAGAATAAATAAATAAATAAATAAATAAATAAACAAATTATTTTAGACTATAATGTCCCCAGGGTAGAGTCGCCGCGGTGCCGGGTGTAACGAAACGCTTGTCGTCGTACGGACTGAGGGCGACCTTTCTCTGACTGATCGAGAAAACCTGGTGCAGCCTCGATCGAATCAAATTTTGACTGCGAGACTGTACGGTGAAATTATCCAAGCAATCCTTGTAGTCGTCAAATGTTATATTTCTATCGATAACGTAACCTTTGACACCTTTGGCTTTTTTGGTAATTCTCGCACAGTCCTGCACCTTGAAAGTATACATTTTTGCCCTCAGTCCTACGAACTCGGTCATGACACGACCATTGTTCTCGTCCTTCATCAGACCGGGTATCTTTTTGTTGACGCGTGGCAAGTCATACCGATTATCGTCAGGATAATCGCTGGTGTCGAATCGCGCGAGATCGCGTTTCATGACCGAGTAAACGTCGTCGCACTCGACACTGTATATCAGACTGTCCGTGTCGGTATACATCGCTCTACATTTACCGCCGAATGTAGGAAGCATATAGTCATAGTGAAATTCATACAAGCAAATTTTTGAAATATCTAAAATACTCATTCCCACGTAAATGGGTTTATCAAATTTCGCGGACAATTTCGACAATTGAATCGCGACCAAATTCTCGTTGAAAATCGCGAGATTGTGAAAATTCGGTTTGGAAATCAGGCTTTCCGCCCCGTATCTTCCCTCCCACTTGGTTGCGAGCCTCACGTCAACTCTATTTCTCACGTTCTCCATTGTTTTACCGAAAACCGCGTTGTTCATCAACTTGAAGAGATTCCTCTCATATTCGTTGGTGGACGCGGTGCGCAAACGCGTGTTCAGCTCGATGTAATCGCGTAGCCAGGTGGACTGCTGAAACTTTAAACCGCGATGTATACGCTTCAGTACGAGTCCATTACGCATACATTGTTGCAGAGCGCGATAATGTATTACGTAACGGGTCTTATCGTTTAAAGTGGCCAGCAGCTTCTCCTGGCTCGCGCCCGGCGGCTTCTCGCGCACCATGCAGAACGGTAGGTCCGCGTGTTTGTCGTGAAGCTCGCGCGGATACTCCAAATCGACCTCCAAAATATAACCCTCGGGATGATCCGTGGGTATAGCGGAGACATCGAGATTGGCAACGTCCTCGATCCATTGGAATCCATGGGTGGGCAGCGGCTGACACATTGCCCACCCATACAGATTGTTTACGTCGTAATACATGAGATATTTCGACGGTTCCGCCGGATCGTAGTCCCGCATATACCGATTGTTGGCCCTCTCGTAACGATGGGAGCACTGACTCAAACCACCGCGTATACCGCGCTCCACGAACAGCAACATATCCACGTCCGTGAAAAGCTCCAGCCTGATTCCCGTATGCTTCAACATCGCGTCCCAGGTGAAGCCCGGTAGCGTATAATAATGGGCTGGATCCAACTCATAATTTAGCATGCAACTATCGCGAAAACTTTCGAAAACATCGGTCAACAATAGGACATCGGTCTTCAGGTACAGGTCACTGTACTCCCCAAGTGTGCGCATGTGGAATTTGGTCCATACCTCTACGGCATGATTGTATGCTTCCTCGCTGATATCGCTGTCGGTCAGTCTGTTGCGAAACGACTGTCGCGGTGGTAAAGCCGTCTCTTCCAATCTAGCCGCGCTATCTATATAGTCGTAAGGAAAAATACCTTTCCTCGTAAGCAAGTCGAACTGCTCGACGCTCAATTCCGAAAATTGTGACCTCAAATTTGTCAGCTGAGATTCCGCCAAGTACGAGCTCAATTTGTCCAAACTGGAGGCCATAAATTTGAACGAATCGATAAATCTCAACTGTATATTATATTTTCGCAAATATTTGGTAAATGAAATGTATTTTTCCTTATGTACAGGCAGCAGATGTACCGATCCCTCGTACAAATTAGCGATCGTCTCGAAGATAAAATGCGAATCATAGCCGGATAAATTGTGAAAAATTACTGGAATGACATGCGAATCTTTGAAATTTAAATTACAATTATTGTGAGCCGGTCCTCTGTATCTGCCGGTCAGATGATCGTGATCGCGAATTCGTAGTTGATTCGGAAGAAACGGCTTTTTGCATATATGACAATTGGGGTCATTATAGTGACGCAATTGTTCGCTAAGACTAAGATTATGCATGGGCACGATAGTACTTAGCGTCTCGCTCGCGATGCGCGCAATGTTCTCGAGCTCGCGTACGAACCATTCGATGCAGTCGGCACCCCGACGAGCGTCGTACCTCGAGAGTGACGCATCGCGAGCACTTTTTAAATAATAGCCTACACTAATAGGTTCATGTCTCTGATAAATATCACTACTACTACTGTTCGATTGTTCAACTTTCAATAATATGCACTCGAGATCCGCGTATACGACGAATGGCGCTCGTTCCCCATTTTTGATGTTCTTGAAGGAAACCCAGCGATCCTCGGCTTTGCTCGGCAACATCAAGCGGAGATTATCGTTGAGCTGCGCGCAATCCTGCTCGTGCGACTCGAGCATCTCCACTGTGCGGAAGTAGTGGAGACATCTAAAAAATTTAATATAAAACATATGCAGTTATATTTGTATTTTTTCAGTATTATTATTATTATTATTAATACATACCGATCGCATACATAATGAGCATTTTCTCTCTTGGTGAATTGGCTTCGCACCAGTCTCGAGAGATTCCTTATGCACATAAAATGTGCAGCTCCCTGTTCATCGTTGACGAGAAGAAGATTAGCATGCCTCGATCTCTTCTTCTTCGTCACCTGAAGAGGCACAATTCTGCTTTTTGCGTCGCTATTTTGCTCTTCATTCTCCAAGGTGAAGATGTTCACCGACACGTCGTTATCCACCTCGAATTTCGGAATCTGTTTTAGCGTAGTCGGAAAGGTTAGGCTACCGACGTCTAAAACCGTCCGAAAATGTGGATAAGAGGACGTGCGCTTTGGATTAGCCGTAGGTTTTGCCGGATAGAGTGCCGCCGTCACGGACCACGCGAAACATGCATTATCACTGGTTTCTAAATTTATCAGAGCTTTCCTACTCGTGATAGCGGATGGCAGATTAATTTTACAACCCGCGTGGAACGGGTTAAAACGATTAATGTTAACTAGTAAATAATGAATTTTGTGCAAAGTCCATCCACTATCACGCTCTTGAAATTCACTTAATTTTTGTATAATAACGTCTAAAATGTTTTTCCTATTCCAATCACTAAAATTATCAGTCTTATACAATGTAGCATTAGTCGTACTAATGTTTTTATCATCACTCTGGTCCTTAGAGATGAATTGTCCGTTAAATACACAGTTAATCTTAACACTATTTGCACTTACAAATACCTTATCTATACGCGTACGCACTAATACTTCCGCGTCTACTAAAAAATCCTTAGGCTCTATATAATTACTATTAACTACCATGCCGCTGCATATTCGACTTCGAAACGCCGAATCAAGCTCCTCCCAGGTAAGTCCTTGTACGTCATTGCTACAACCAGCCCCTGATTTAATATAATTCAATTCTCTCTGCGCTCGTAGCAACAGACACTTTATACACGCGATTTCAGCGAAAGTCTTTTGACGCGTTCCAACGGGCAAAGCTCGATCCGCGTTGCTCAATCGTCGAATATGCTCGCGACAATCCAGTACCCACGCATCGTACTCATTCGCACTATTAATTGTAAAAAATTTTCTTCGCAATTCAGTCGACATTTTGTGTGTGTTTCTTAAAGAAATGACTCTGTCATACGGTGAACAACAATAAATTAATAATTGCGAATGCGTCTCTCGCGAAGAGTAACGCTTATATATATCGAATAGAGAATGGAAGTAGGGGTATCTACACATCCCATTGTTTCATCCGAGATGCATACTGACATTGATATACATTGTTTTTTTTTTCAGATGTCTTTTATTCCTTTATATATTGATCATATACAGATTTCATATAGTAGACATTTTGCAGTGAACATATACCATAATGAGTCATACATTTGGGTAACGGTGGTTCGAAATTTTTACTCCATCCAAGACTAAATTTACCCCACTCACACTCCTTCGCATTATATATATTTTCTAAGTTGCAAATTTTTCTCAACCAATCATATTTCTCCCGTCCTTTCACGAAAATCCAATCTTCATCGTATGACGTTACATACTTTCTTATTACATCTTTATGCTTGTAATAAGGTGAATGACCGTCGGTCCAATTGAATCCATGTCGATTAAAATAAAGCCAACTTTAAAAAGAAAAAAAATCATATACAACATTACATGTAAAAAAATAAAATAATACTTACTCATTCTGTTCTCTCTCGAGATCGCTCAACCAAGCTTCTTGAAATGGTGGTGAAAATACATTGTGATACACTTCATTATCACGCAACACCGCAAATTCTTTAACTATAAAACTTTTGTCGGTCAATACAAAACCTTGAAAATCAACGAATGTCGGTGTCATTATCGTCGTCGTCGTCGTCGTCGTCGTCAATCGCTCGATGCAAGAATGAACGATCTTTTTTTGTCGCATTTAAGAAAATTTTTTTCCCCCTCCAACAGGGGAACAAATAACGTATTAAAATTTAATGTTTTTAAAAGGAGAGGATAATTTCTAAGAAAATTTTTTCCCCATTGTTACCTATAGTTTCTTCACAGTATAATACAATAGGAAAAAAAATATCTTCTAGAGATTAAGAAAGAAAGGACTTCTTATCAAATGTAACTTTATATTTTAAAGAAACGATAAAATCTTTCTCTCTACGGAGATATTTCTTCGAATGTTTCATTTCAGTTTTTTTCTTCATCGAGAATAGCACGAGCGCAACAATGTATAGAATAACTCACATAATGGATGTAGAAGGTTTCTTAGTTTATAAAAAAGAACTTAAATATAAAGATATAGCTATAATTGATTTAAAAAGTAACCAAATTTCTTACGCATCGTTTCGTTTGCGTGACAGTATGCAAAATCTTAGTGAGAAAGACAAAAAAACTGTGTGGTATTTGCTCAATATGGTTCATGGTATAAAATATAGTGATACGGGATTCGAGAAATACGAGCAGGAGGATGTGGAAGATTTTATTAGAGGTTGCCTAACGTGCGAGAATCCCGTAGTAGCCTACAAGGGAGGGAACATTGAAAAAAATCTATTGAATAGGATGAATGTGAATAATATTAATTTAGAAGTGTATGGTTGTCCTAAGTTTAAGGATTTAATTAAATTATATGATTTTGAAAAAACTCCGTGCAATTTACACGTTCGAGAGAAGAACTTGGACAATGAACGTATCCACTGTCCTTACGAGGAGGTGTCAGTTTTTGCTAAGTGGATAAAAGCAAATATGTGATTCTTTAAAAACTATTTAGAGAAATAAAGAGGAGAACACAAGTCCTCAATTCTTCATTCAATCTTATACCGTTGTCGGTGCTGCACACAGGAAAAAAAAAAAATGAGCTGCGAAAAGTGTAAATTAATCATGATTCAAGAGGATATTGTTCCTCTTTCACCCACTCTTCCCAGAGAATTGACAGAGGAATACGTCAATCGAATTAACGATTTTTTCAATCGTTACTTCGAAGAGTATGAACGGAAACTGCATCTTTATTTGCATAAAAACTGTAAGTATTTATTTTTTACATTTTTTTCATAATTATTGTTTGTTACTTTGTTTTTTTTTTTAAATAAAGTGAAGAAAGACGAAGAGAAACAGGCTGAGGAAAAAGATATTGAGTTAAAGGAGACGAAGAAGGAAGAGGAGGAGGAAAAAGATATTGAGTCAAAGCAGACGAAGAAGGAAGAGGAGAAAAAAGTAGAGGAGGAAGAATGTAAGTATTTATTTTATCTTTTTTTTACCTTTTCATAATTATTATTACCTGTTTGTATTTTTAAAATAAAGTGAAGAAAGACGAAGAGAAAGAGACTAGGGAAGATATTGAGTCAAAGGATATGAAGAAGGAAGAAGAAGAGGAGAAAAAAATGGAGGAGGAGGAGGAGAAAGATATTGAGTCAAAGCAAACGAAGAAGGAAGAGGAGAAAAAAGTAGTGGAGAAGGAGGAGGAGGAAAAAGATATTGCTTCAAAGCAGACTAAGAGAGAAGAAGAAGAGGAACCACCACATTTCTTTTTCTTTTACTATTAAATTATTTTATCTAACAAATTGAAAAAATATCATTGTAAATTAACCTCTACTATTTCTTTTATCAAATAAATTGAAAAATATTATTGTAAATATACCTTTTACTAATTCATCTGGAGTTAACGGAAAGAAACCTAATACGTATTGAGAAATGCTTATAAACTTCTCTCCGCATTGATAATGAGATGTAAACTTCATCCGAAGTGGAGAGAGAAAGCTAATATGTATTGATAAAGATATGTAAACTTCATCTGGAATACGTAGAGGAGAGCACTCTTCACTTCAGTCTTCAGTGAGACATCATGAGTTCCACACGACCAATAAGCTTACCTGACAAGAAACTAACATTAAAAGATTTAGAAAAAAAATATTGCAAACCAGTGGCAATAGTAAGGCCATTTCGGCATAATGAAGAACAGCAGCAGCAGCAGCAGCAGCAGCAGCCGCAGCAGCAGCAGCAGCAGTCAGTTCTAAGAGGGTATCGCTTGATACTTGAACAGCAGCAGCACCAGCAGCCACTGCGGCGACCACATTCGCTGCCCGTAGCCCTGCAGATGCCGCCCGCAGCGGTGCAACCTGCAGTGGACCAACCTGCAGCGGACCAACCTGCAGCGGAGCAACCTGCAGGGGAGCAACCTGCAGTCTCGCGTAGGAGGCAATTGTTATTACGGTTACGTAATATGCAGCCTATGTGAGCTTGTGGGTTGTATGACAGACAGTCACCACCACCAAATCGGTAAGAGTTAATAAAAGTCAAAGACTAATAAAATATAAAAAAAAAAAAAAAAAAAAAATGGCTTAATAGCGAAGGAATCTCGCATTCACTTTTTCTCTCGCAGCGATTTATTAAATCGTAGTACTACTTTTGTTCGACAAAGAGTGCTTTTAATGTAGTATAGAAGCTACTTAAATAATTTTTTTTTTTAAATTATAGATGCTGTTGCTGTTGCTGTTGCTGTTTTTATTGGAATTCTACAGGACGTACAATTCCTGGTTTATTTATATATTTTTATAAGTAAATTTGTATTTCAATAAAGAGGGTTTTTTATGCCGAAAGGCTTTTTCCCTTACATTGGTGTTTCTTCAATTACCTCTCCACCAATCCACTGTACCCTGTAATATACAGGGTGTATCTCTAACGGCGGCATATAGGAGATTCATGTTAGTTGACTATAGCGCTCAGGACGATGGTAACTGAGAGCGCTGATTGGTCAATATCATGTAGTGCCAACTTGAAATGGTCCGTTACCAATAGATGAATACGAGAAATGAGACCCATCCGCCATTTAGGAGTGGAGAAGTGTTAACATGCTAGTTGTAGCAGAAAGAAGTGTGAAATGGAAAAATGTCAAATGTTGTCGTTACTAAATTAAAAATTGAATACTTTGAATGAAAATGAAGAATATATTCGTACTTTCTATTCATTATTTTCAATTTTTACTTTAGTAACCTTACCATTTGACATTTCTCCATTTTACACCTCTTTCTGCTACAACTAGCATGTAAACACTTCTCCACTCCAAAATGGCGGATGGGTCTCATTTCTCGTATTCATCTATTGGTAACGGATCATTTCAAGTTGGCACTACATGATATTGACCAATCAGCACTCTCAGTTACCATCGTCCTGAGCGCTATAGTCAACTAACACGAATCTCCTATATGCCGCCGTTAGAGATACACCCTGTATAAGTATTGCAAATAAAAAAGAAAAAAAAAATGTAAATCATAACATAAAACCCTTGAAGATTTCCATTCAACCGACATCGGACGATGCTTCGACTGAAATATTCCAGGGGGATCTACAGCTTGAAAACTGTTCTGAATGTTGTCGTGTTTTTCACATACGTCCCAACCACTTTTCTGAAGTTAAGGTCACGTAGGCTCTGCTCTTATTACAGAGCGGATGGTAAGTATCTGCGACGATAGATATACAAATGAATATAACGATCGTCAAAGATACTGTAACATAAATAAGGGGGAGCGATCACTGCATCGCTCTCTACGAATGTTCTTTCTCTCTTTCTCTTTCCAGTACGAGTCCATTTCGCATACATTGTTGCAGAGCGCGATAATGTATTAAGTAACGCGTCTTATCGTTTAAAGTAACCAACTGCTTCTCTTGGCTCGCGCATGGCGGTTTCTCTCCTTCTCTCTCTAAGGCGTTCACTGCTTAACGTAAGAGGGGGGAGGCCACTTGTGTACCCATGTGACATCTCCCCTCTTACATGAAATTCCTGTAGTGGATCTGCGGATGGGTGCGTTCATTCTAGTTTGTGCATTTGAACCGAAAACTATCAAGGATTCTTACTATTATTTTTAAAAAAACAACAAAATGTACGAAGATATTTACGCACATATGTACGATTTTATTTGGTATCTTAAACGGATAAATCCGGATAAGAAACTTTTGGAGCAAATTAGAGACCGTAAGTTACAACAAATTAAATAATATTTTTTTTTTTTTGGTTATAAAAAAATAATATATATATATATATATTTATTTTTAATTATCCGCTTACAGTTTTAAGGGATAAAATTATTGAGAAGGAGCACAAAAAATATATACGTGAGGGAAATAAATTCAGGAATGCTCAATGGGAAGAAGAGGTGACACGGAATTTAAGTTTCCAGGAGGATTTCGATTTCTACGGAATCCGTTGGATGCAGGAAGGAGTTTGGGGGTCACCCAACCTCCAACACGAAGACCCTGATGATGAGGAAGGGTGGCCCCCAATTAGGAGCGAGAAATATATTATTAATTTTTTTAATATATAATTATTATAATTTTTATGTGTATATTATTAAAAATATATTTATAAATTTTTATTAAAAATTCCAAATATCGTTCATTTCATAACCTCAAAATTCTATTTCTCCTTCTCTTTCTCTTTCTCTTTCTCTCCTTCTCTGCGTTCACTGCTTACCGTAAGAGGGGGGAGGCCACTTGTGTACCCTACGAGTTTAACGTCGGGGGAACGCGATAATGAGCACAACCGCATGCGCACAACCACACGAGGAGAGGGGGCAATTCCCCTACTTCCCCTACCCCCGCGGGACCCCGACCCCCTCGCCACGCGGTCATAGAACCATCCTAGCCTATCTACTCCCCCCCCCCCCCCCCCCGTCACCACCATATCCCAGGAACCGCCTAGCTACCACTACTGACAACATGTATGTTTACTCGAAATCGTTGCAGCAACCGAAGTACCGTTACTTGGAACAGCTATTGACAGATATGGAGGAAATTGGTTATCATCAATTTACAAATAATAGTGAGGTTATAAATGTGACAGATGCATTACCAAATTCAATCTTTATATTTGATGATGTGGCAAGCGATAAGCAGGACAATATAAGAGACTACTTTTCAATAGGTCGACACTCGAGCATCGATTGCTTTTATCTTTGTCAGACCTATGCTAAGATCCCAAAACATCTGATTCGTGACAATGCAAATATGTTAATCATTTTTAAGCAGGATGGGACTAACTTGAAGCATGTTTACAAAGATCATGTAAACACTGATATGACATTTGAAAAATTTTGTGAATTGTGTTCAAAGTGTTGGCAGGAAGATTATGGATTTTTAGTAATTGATAAAGACAGTGGTATGCAAAATGGACGATATCGGAAGGGTTTCGATGAGTATGCAACTATCGAATAGCATATAGCATCATATCAGTGCTGGAAAGTGTTAGTTTAACATAGAGCATTGAACAGAGTAAAGCTTTTAATTGTACAAACGGACCGGTTACATTATTAAGCAAATCAGTAATACAGATAAACGGGTCAATTGAATCGCTAAACAGGTTGGTCGAACCGCTAAACCGGTCGATTGCACCAGTAAACAGGTCGGTTGAAACGCTAAACATGTCGGTTGAACCGCTGAAACGGTCGGTCGAACCGCCTAACAGCTCGTTTGAACCGCTAAATAGGTCGGTTGAACTGCTAAAATAGTTGATTAAACAGCTATAAAGATCGATTGAACTAGTACATTGACTCGTTAAACAATTAAAAGTTTACAATAAAAATGGATGAAAAGTCACTACTTAAGAAGATTGCTGAAACGAGTGAGGTGATTCGTGAAAAACATCGCGCACCGAAATTGGAAAGATCAATGGTGGAAAGTAGATGAATGAAACTTTAAAACTAATAGTTAATCCACTGAAAAAACTAGTTATGCAAACAGATAATAACAATGAAGAATTTTATGACTTAAACATTGATATAAATCATGACAAGAAGCGGAAACGTTATCATACTTTAACCCCCAATGAGTATATTATCAAGAAAAAAAGAAATTACATAACAATGACGGCACTCTTATAAATAAACCATTGATGATCTATGATGATGATGATGATGATGATAATGATGAAAAATCTACTTTTGATAAATCAGTATTACCAATTAAATCAATACCAGAATCTACATCATTACATTCAGAGCCTGGACAAGAGTCTGCATCATCACATTCAACATCAAGACAGGAAACCTTAGGAATGCTCAAAAAACAAATAAATCATTCCATAGATTGGAGATCTTTTCCACCTATTGCACGTCATTATATTCAGTTGTTTTTTTTTTCGGTAGTAAAGATCAAATCGATCATGGTTTCGGAGTTACATTAGATAAAAGGAACCAATATGTGATAGGAAAATGTACATTTAATATTAGTCATGAAGGTGATATTTTAATTGATAAAAAGCGCTATATTGGTACGAGAGGTCTTTTTGAATTAATCTTCATGAAAGAGCCTGATAGAAAGCTCTACACTATTGATGATAAGATCATATATAAGCAAATCCTTGAACAAACTAATTCATATAAAAGAGCAAATGATAGTTACCAACAGGTTCAAGGGAGTAAGGGTCCAAAGTATAAGAAAATTATTCAACCACTAATTTACAATAAAGTACCATCACAACGAGTGATAGCTGTTAGTGGGTTTATGCGTGTTACTGATGAGTCTGCAAACTATATACATTGGAACGATCCTAATGAATTAGTTAATCGATTGCGACTTTTAATTGCATCAACCACCGCAGATCATACAAACCACTATAATGAAATACAGTCAATAATAGAAGAGTTGCGTAAAGAGGATCTTATTCTATAAAAGGGTACAATTTATTAAAATTTTCATCAGTTGCGTACCACACGTCAATATGTCATTTAATAAATTTAGTAGTGGTTTTAACGTAAGGAAAGAATTTAATATTGGTACATTAAATGCGACTAACAGAGCACTGGATTTGAATAATAAAAAAATAATAAATTTGACTATTGATTCTGATAATAATACATGTGCTGTGAATATAAAGTTCTTGCAATACAGTTTAGCTAAATTGGAGGAAAAAATTGAAGAGAGAATAAATAAAAAAATAAAGGAAATTGAAGCAAAACTTTTGCAAACAAACAGTAAGATTAATGATGGACCCAAGAAATGAATGTTTAGGATGCATCATACATTTTATACTCATGATAATCAATTGCTTTCGAAAGAAAAAGGATCATGAGTGATGAAAATAAACAGAAATTATATGTGTCTGAGGGAAAGGTTGTAAAAAGAAAATCAGGGAAAATCGTGAGTGAAGAAAAGAAGCAACTGGTGCAAGAGTTACATGTCCCTGTGAGAAGAAATTTTTCACGAAGAAAAGTTATAATACGTGGTTTCGATGATCTCTGGCAGGCTGACCTTGTTGATATGCGTTATTACGCTGATACTGGTCATCACTATATTCTTACAGTAATCGATGCTCTATCAAAATACGGTTGGGCAGTAGCTCTGAAGACCAAGAGGGCTAAAGAAGTCACTGCGGCTATGGATAGAATCTTGAAAAGTGGTAGGTGTCCGAAAAATTTGCAAACTGATAACGGGAAGGAGTTTTATAACAGTGATTTCAAACTGCTTATGACGAAACGGTGTATAAATCATTACTCTACGTACAGCACATTAATAGCATCGATAGTTGACCATTGAAATCGAACATTAAAAACTGAAATGTGGAAAAGATTTACATTGAACGGTAGTTACAAATGGCGAAATATGCTACAACAGCTTGTGGATGATTATAACACACGGAAGCATCGTACTATAAGAATACGTCCAGCTGATGTGAAACCTGAGCATGCTGAGCAGCTACTCGCTACTGTATACAACACAATTAAGATCGTTGAACGTTCCAAGTTCAAGGTCGGTGATTTTGTGCGAATCAGCAAATACAAGAACGTATTTGATAAAGGGTACACAGCGAGCTGGACTAATGAAATATTTCAAGTTACAAAAGTGCAAAGGACAAATCCAGGCACATATTTACTTAAAGATTTTCATGGTAAAGATATATATGGAGAATTTTATGAATATGAGCTCCTAAATACAGCTAATCCTAATGTATACCTGGTAGAAAAAGTGTTGCGTAAGAAAGGGAACAAGGTTTATGTAAAATGGTTAGGTATGGATAAAACGCATAACTCGTGGATAAATAAGAACAATGTTTTATGATCATTTATGTATTATAAATATTCTTGTATTCAAAATAAATAGTAAAACAATTTTTTTTATATAGTATAATAAATACACAATTATTCTTTTAGTCTATAATGACCCCAAGGTAGAGTGGCTACAGTACCGGGTGTGACAAAACGCTTATCATCATGCGGACTGAGAGCAATTTTTTTCTGTGTAATTGAGAAAACTTTATGTAATTTAGATCTAACTGAATTTTGAATGCGGGATTGTACATTGAAATTATTCAAACAATCCTTGTAATCATCAAAAGTTATGCTTCTATCAACAACATAACCTTTGACACCTTTAGCTTTTTTGATCATTTATGTACAACCCTGTACTTTAAAGGTATACATTTTTTATCTCAGTCCAATGAACTATGTCATGATCTTACCATTATTTTCATCCTTCATTAATCCTGGAACCTTTTTATTAGTCAATGGTAAGCCGAATTGATTATCATAAGGATAATCACAAGTATCAAATTTCATAATATCATTTTTCATGACAGAATAAACATCATCACATTCGATACTGTATATCAGACTGTCCGTGTCAGTATACAAAGCTCTACATTTGCTGCCAAATGTAGGAAGCATATAATTGTAATGAAAATTATACAAACAAATCTTAGAGATATTTAAAATACTCATGCCTACGTACACCGGTTTATCAAATTTCGCGGATAATTTCGATAATTGTATTGCAACCAAATTCTCATTGAATATTGTACGACTGTGAAAACTCGGTTTAAAAATCAATGCTTCTGCCCCGTATCTTCCCTCTCACTTGGTAGCGAGCTTTACATCAATTCTATTCCTTACGTTTTTCATAGTTTTACCGAATACTGCGTTGTTCATCAACTTAAAAATATTCTTTTCAAAATCGTTTTTCGATTCTGTACGTAAACGTGTGTTTAGCTCAATATATTTGCGTAGCCAGGTGGACTGCTGGAACTTTAAACCTCTGTATATTCGCATTAACGGGATCCCTCACGCCTACTTTATCGATAGTTCAAATCAATTAACGATTTGTTTAATAAAAGTCAATTGCGAAGCAAATTGAACAATCGGGCGTTTGTTGGACAATGTGTCAGTCCTACCGAGTCCAACGAACTTAAAAACACTCAAATTAGTTGAAAAATAACGCTGTACCATTGTGCTGCGTTCTTGAAGAGAGGTTACTTTTGGTTATTTCCACTTCAAGAACGCGGGACAGTAGTACAGCGTTATTCTTCATCCGATTTTAGTTTTTTTAAGCTCGATCGACTCATTAGAATTGGCACCTTGTCATAAAGAAGCTCTTTTTCGCAATTTGCTTCGCTTTTGACTTTTATTAAACCAATTGCTTATTGACTTGTACTTTCGGTAAAGCACGCGTGAGGGATCCCGTTAACGGGATCCCTCAAGCCCTCTGTAGCCAACATTACGGTACGAAAAACGAGAGAGAAATGTCCAGCGCTATTTTTCGACCGATTTCAATGTTTTTTGGGTTGTTGCAATCGTTAGAACAGGCACCGTGTCATAAATAAAGCCATATTTTCCAAAAAACGTAAAAAAAATAAAATTGTTAAAAAATTTGCATTAATAATATTTAAACGCAAAACAAATTGAAAAATCGGGCTTCATTATGACGAGGTGCCAGACCGAACGATTCCAACAAGACGAAAAACATTGAAATCGGTTGAGAAATAGAGCCGTACCATTGTCCCGCGTTTCTGAGGTGGACGAAAATCAAAAATTTATAGGAAGGAAGCTAGGCTTCCTCCCCTCTCGCGGCTCACGCTAACGTGTTCCCCCACTCCAGCATCGAAATTTACTACGAAGCTTTCCTCTCATATTTACGCTATTCTCCTATCTGTAGCTATACATATATAAATACGGCTAAAATAATGTTGAGAACATTTCATTTCGCCGATATAATGAAATTGCTAAAAATGCAATTATCATTTTGAAATAAAATTGTAGAAAAGGAGATTTCGTAATGCTTGAAATATAGGGCATACGGCGAAACGCGGGACAATGGTACAGTCGTATTTTTCAACAGAATTTGATGAGACTAGTCATAACTAAAGCCATTCTTCATGTAGATTGTCCTAAAGAGCTCGCATTTTCGATAAAGCTTATAGTTTTTCAGCTATGAACGTTTGAAGTTGCACGGCGCACAAATACATATTTCTTCTCTCGCGGAGATCAGCTGTTACGCACGTCCATCTTCAATCGTTCATAACTGGAAAACTATAGGCTTTATCGAAAATGCGAGCTCTTTAGGACAATCTATATGAAGAATGGCTTTAGTTATGACTAGTCTCATCAAATTCTATTGAGAAATACGCCTGTACCATTGTCCCGCGTTTTGCCGGAATTTCAGGTCTTCAAGCGTCACTGACTCGTTCATTCTGCTATTTATTCCGAGCAAAGTAAAAATGCACCAACAACTTGGGTAGCATCATTGAATAGAGCGTGAAAAGGGGAGACACTTTTATGATATTTTCATAATTTTGCAACGCTTCTTTTGGTCATTATAATGCAAACTGTAACAAGATGCGTACTCGGAGTAAATAAAGTTGGCTTCCCCTTTCCCCTCTACAGCTTGTTGCCTTGTCCAGCGTATGTAAACTAGCATAGTAGGCCTACATACATACGGGTGCGACTGTGTTAGTGACTCGTGGAGTGTACTGTAATCCCACAAAAAACAAGCTTTGCTTGTAAAAAAAGGACGGCAAGTACATAAGTCGTATCTAGTATGATTAATATATAGTAATATAAAATATTTTTATTAACAAAAAATAATGAAATCCAAATGTTAGGCAAGTATAAATTTTTTCCATGGCGAAAATTGAAATTTAGAAAAAAGTAAATAGTAATACAAAAATTGCTTGCCAGGCCCGTTGTATGCAATCGTATTAAATAGCCACATTTTTAACTTACGAGAAGCAATGCTTATATTGCAAGATAGCAACTTACACATGAATATTACGGGCCCGGCAAGTAATTTTTGTATTACTATTTACTTTTTTCTAAAATTCAATTTTCGCCATGGAGAAAATTTATACTTGCCTAACATTTGGATTTCACTATTTTTTTTTAATTAAAATATTTTATATTACTATATATTAATCATACTAGATACGACTTATGTACTTGCCGTCCTTTTTTTACAAGCAAAGCTTGTTTTTTGTGGGATCTTATAACGTTTTGTAAGAATATAGGAATTAAAACTAAAAATTGTTTTAACTAATTCAATCTAATAAAACATTTTCCAATGTTCTCATCGTTCCATAATGTAAAGCTTCAATTCGAGATATTAATTTATTAATCTATTAAATATAATATAATATATTACAATGATGAGTTCTTATCATAATTACACTTTTAGAGGCATTTAACATAGGATTCAATGACTGTTTGAGTTATATTTTCAACATCATATACCCAATATCACATTAAAGCCTTTCGCTTTCAAAAATTTGTTTCTAAATTTACCTTTAAATCCACTTTTTTCTTAGGTGTTACTCTCACTATCATCTTTGCATTATGGCTCTTTCCCTGGTAAACTAGTGACATTTATATATTCTTTTCATTAATATAAACTGTAAAATATATACCAGTTAATGCAATGGAAGTCTATGTTTTTTAGGTATACTGCTTTCAGTTTCTTGAAGTTACACACTGTATGTTCTATTACATGTGAAATATTGAAATTATGAATTCCTTTCATATTTACACATTTACATGATTTTATTATAATTTTCATCAACTATGTTATTTCTAATTCCAAAGTTGTATGCCCAAAATCACCTGCAGGCACTTCACTCTCAAGGATTTTCTTATAAATTAACTCATATTTATCCATCACTTTTTTAGCTGTTAACCTCAACATCAACTTTGAATTATGGCACTTTCTCCAGCACACTAGTGCCATTTATATTTTCCTTTCATTAGTATAAACTAGGAAATACACCAATTTATACAATGGATGCCTCTCTTTATTAAATATACAGCTTTCAGTTTCCTAATTTTATTCACCATATGCCTGATCACATGTAAAATATTGCAATCATGAATTCTTTTCATATTTACACATCTACATAAATTTATTATAATTTTCATCAACTATGTGATTTCTAATTCCAAAGTTGTATGCCTAAAATCACCTGCAAGCACTTCACTCTCAAGGATTTTCTTATAAATTAGCTCATATTTATCCATCATTTTCTTAGCTGTTACCGTCAATATCAACTTTGAATTATGGCACTTTCTCCAGCACACTAATACCATTTATATTTTCCTTTCATTAATATAAACTAGGAAATACACCAATTTATACAATGGAAGCCACTCTTTTGTGGATATACTGCTTTCAGTTTCGCAAAGTTATTCACTGTAAATTCTATTGCATGGAAAATATTAATATGATGACTTCTTTTCATTGTTTCATTTCTAGATGACGTTATCATTAAAATTATGATTTAATTGACTTATATATTTCAAAGGGTCTATGCCCAAAATCACCTGCAAGCCTTTCGCTATTAAAAATTGGCTTCCAAATTAATTTTTTAATTTCTCCACCTTTTCCTTAGGTTTAACTCTCAACATTAACTTTGCATTATGGCTCTTTCTATGGTAAACTGGAATCATTTCTGAATTCTTGTATTAAATATTACAGCTTAACCCTGCACAATGACACAATAAACATGTTATTGTAAATCAATCTGAAATAAAATCTCACTAAGTACCAAAAGATATATTACATATTATATTATAAAAATCAATGTTATTCTTATAAAAAATTAAATTTGAATAATTTTTTTGGTAATAATAATAATTTCTTTCTATTCTGATTGGGGAAGCGTAGGTAAATATATGGTTTTAATACTTTTTTATATTATAATTGAATATTAAATAACGATTAGAAAATATTTATCTGCTTTTCTTTAATCGTAGTAATAAGAAAGATTTATTGTCTCCTGGAAAATTGTTTCTATATATGATATAACCTATCGGACAGTTGAAATCCATATGAGTTTAAAGAAAAGAAAAATTTAAACATGAATTTTGTTATTGATTTCCATACCTGGATGTTTAGCATATGTTTAAACCTCATCCTTCTCTGTTTCATTTACAACCTTCGTTAATCTGCATTCTCCAATGACAGGGTATTTCCCAGAATTGTTATAGCATTTGGCACTGGTTGGCATCAAACTGCAAACTATGAAATAATGCCTATATATAACTTTGTTTTAATTAAACAAATTCTTTTTACAATGTACTTACTTTACATGAAAATGTTTATGTTTATAGCTATTGAGACACTACCGTGTGTCTTAATTATGAGTGTATGTAACAAGATTATCCTTATCTGTTTTATCTGCAATAACCTGCATTTTGAATAACAGGGTATTTCAATAACCTTTGAAGTACATCTGGAAAGAGAGACTCAACAAAGTAATTGTTATATTTTAATACATGCTTGAGCTGAATTAAAAAATAAATAAATAAACAATTAATTTTTAATTACATACATTTTAAGCGGTTGAATGAGTTACACATACTTTACCATGTGATAATGAACAATTGGCTTATCTTTTTCTTTCGCTAGTAAATTGACATATCATTGAGTCATCAACAGTTAATCACATTTCAAACTACTGTTTCCATTGCTCAACCAGTACTCCGTAGTTGCATTAAACCAAAGCTCTGTTTTCCAGCAACACATGGCAGCACTATCTTCATTATCTATTTTATTATAAAAAGTAGTAATATCCACTGGAACTGTAACTGATTCCTCTTTAACTATGGTAGTACTTTTTGGTGCTTGCATTTTTCCAAGAATTGTTATAGCATTTAGCACTGGTCTGGCATCAAATTGCAAACTATGGAAGGATACCTTGTATATAACTTTGCTTTAATTAAACTAATTTTTTTCACAATGTACTTACTTTTCTTAAAAACGTTTATGTTAATTGCTGTTGAAACACTACCATGTGTGTTGGTTATGAGTGAACGTAACAACCTCATCCTTCTGTTTCATTTACAATTTTCGTTAATCTACATTCTTCAATAACAGGTTATTTCCAGGAATTGTTAGAGCATTTGGCACTGGTATGACTTCAAATCAGAGGTGCATACAAGGAAAATATTTTATTTATAACCTGAAATAAAATCCCACAAAGTACCACAAAATATTAAATTTTAATATATTTTACAATGTTGTGTTACTTATCTGATTCTCCATCAGACTCCTTCATGTATTTATTCCTTTAGTTTGTTTAATTATCTACACTTTGAATTATATCATACTATTTTTATCCCAACAGAGTAATTTTGATTTCGACAGTTCTATCGAAATCGATCGAAATTTAAGGTTATGCCGGTATTGAATATAGCAGGTGAATATAGCAGTCAACTTCAGCCCGAGACATACAGAAGCGGCCAACTTCAGCCCGAGACATACAGAGAAAAGGGAGAAGAATTTCAACTTCGGCATATATATAGCTAACAGAGTATGAGATCTCTGGATTGCGTTAACCGATTTTAATGTTTATGAGCTCAAATGAAAGCTCGTTCAAAACCATTTTAAGAAAAGCTTTGCTTAAATCATGATAGTGGATTATTCACAAAGAAAAATCGGTTTGAAAATTAGGACAGCCAAACTTGCTGTATAAGAGAGTAGTGCCTCGACGGCCGTATATACATGTCATTATCTACTTTTTTCTGTACTTGCCGTCGAGACACTACCGTGTCTCTTGAACAAACACACATAGCGTTTACCATGTATGTACGTGAGTCTTATTTTCAATCGCGAAATTGCCCTTCTAAATTATTGCATTGCACCTTCTACGACAAGCTTCATAAGATTAAGAAATACTCATAGCAGCATGTACATTATCGAGAGCTTCTAATGTAATTTCTCAATGTGCAATCGTACTTTTATTTGTTCCGAAATAAATAGCAGAATGAACGCGTCAGTGACGCTTGAAGACCTGAAATTACGGTAAAACGCGGGACAATGGTACAGGCGTATTTCTCAATAGAATTTCATGAGACTAGTCATAACTAAAGCCATTCTTCATGTAGATTGTCCTAAAGAGCTCGCATTTGCGACAAAGCTTACAGTTTTCCAGTTATTAGCGATTGAAGATGGACGTGCGCAACAGTTGATCTAAGCGAGAGAGGAAATATGTATTTGTGCGCCGTGCAACTTCAATCGTTCATAGCTGAAAAACTATTAGCTTTATCGAAAATGCTAGCTCTTTAGGACAATCTACATGAAGAATGGCTTTAATTATTACTTCTCTCATCAAATTCTGTTGAAAAATACGACTGTACTATTGTCCCGCGTTTCGCCGTATGCCCTATATTTCAAGCATTACGAAATCTCCTTTTCTACAATTTTATTTCAAAATGATAATTGCATTTTTAGCAATTTCATTATATCGGCAAGATGAAATGTTCTCAACATTATTTTAGCAGTATTTATATATGTATAACTACAGATAGGGGAATAGCGTAAATATGAGAGGAAAGCTTTGCAGTAAGGTTCGATGCTAGAGTGGGGGAACACGTTAGTGTGAGCTGCGAGAGGGGAGGAAGCCTAGCTTCCTTCCTAAAAATTTTTGCTTTTCGTCAACCTCAGAAACGCGGGACAATGGTACGGCTCTATTTCTCAACCGATTTCAATGTTTTTGGGCTTGTTGGAATCGTTAGGTCTGGCACCTCGTCATAAAGAAGCCCGATTTTTCAATTTGTTTTGCGTTTAAATATTATTAATGCGAATTTTTAAACAATTTAATTTTTTTACGTTTTTTGGAAAATACGGCTTTATTTATGACACGGTGCGAGTCCTAACGATTCCAACAAGTCAAAAAACATTGAAATCGGTCGAAAAATAGCGCTGGACAATTCTCTCTCATTTTTCGTTCCGTAATGTTGGCTACAGAGGGCTTGAGGGATCCCGTTAATCTAATACCGTTACGTATACATTGCTGTAATACACGATAGTGTATAACGTAACGTATCTTATCGTTTAGAGATGCAAGCAGTTTCTTCTGACCTGAACCTGGCGGCTTTTCACGCACCAGACAGAACGGTAGGTCGGAATGTTTGTCGTGTAGTTCACGTGGATATTCCAAGTCAACTTCTAAAATGTAACCTACGGATGAATCTTCAGGTACACTATTAATATCAAAATTATCAACATTTTCGATCCATCGAAATCCATGTGTAGGTAGAGGTTGACACATGGCCCAACCATACAAATTATTTACATTGTAGTACATTAAATATTTGCTTGGTTCAACTGGATCAATATCCTGCATGTATCGATTGTTGGCTTTTTGATAGCGATGGGAACACTGGCTCAAACCACCGCGTATACCACGTTCAATAAAAAGTAACGTATCTATATCTGTGAAAAGCTCCAGTTTAATTCCTGTATGCTTAAGCATCGCATCCCCGGTGAAGCTTGGAAGCGTATAATAACGAGCAGGATCCAAATTATAATTTACCATACAGCTATCACGGAAATTCTCGAAAATGTCTGCCAACAATAAAACATCAGTCTTTAAATATAAATCACTGTACTCCCCAAGTGTTCGGATTTTGAATTTGGTCCATACATCTTTAGCATGATTATATGCTTCTTCAGTTATATGACTATCAGACAATCTGTTGTAAAACAACTCTCGTGGCGGTAAAGTAGTTTCCCCCAAACGACTTTACTATCTATGTAATCGTAAGGAAAAATACCTTTCCTTGTAAGCATGCTATAGTGTTCTTCCGTTAAACCAGGAAACTGTGAAACTAAGTTTTTTAGCTGAGATTCCTCCAAATATGAGCTCAGTTTATCTAAACTTGATGCCATCAATTTAAATGAATCGACAAATCTCAGATGAATATTTTAATGACGAAGAAATTTACTAAATGAAATGTATTTTCCCTTATGCACAGGTAGCAAATGTACAGATCCCTCCAACAAATTCGCGATCGCTTCGAAAATAAAATGCGAATCGTAGCCAGACAAATTGTGGAAAATTATTGGAATAACATGCTAGTCTTTAAAGTTTAAATTACAATTATTATGTGCCGGTCCTCTGTATTTACCCGTTAAGTGATCGTGATCGCGAATTCGAAGTTGATTTGGAAGAAACGGCTTTTTGCATATATGACAGTTGGGGTCACTATAATACCTCAGGCTTTCGCTGACACTAAGGATTGACATAGGTACTACGGTCTTTAACCTATCGCTTACAATTAGTGCAACGCTCTTAAGTTCACGTACAAACCACTAGATGCAGTCAGTACCTCGATATGAATTGTAAATTGAGAGCGATGAATCACGAGAACTTTTTATATAATACCCTACACTAAACGGTACATGTTTTTGATAATTATTACTATTACTGTTATCATCAAATTGGGCAGTCTTCTCCAATATACACTCTAGGTCTGCATATATGACAAACGGCACTCGTTCACCATTCTTAACGTTCTTAAGTGATAGCCAACGGTCTTCACATTCGCTAGGTAGTACAACACGCAGGTTATCATTAAGCTGCTCACAATCATGCTCGTGCAACTTTAACTTCTCCGCTGTGTGAAAATAGTGTAGACACCTAAAAATATATTAGAATATATTAAAATGATTGTGCTAATATTTGGTAGTTCAATCATTATATACCGATCACAAATATGGTGAACGTGTCCTCTCTTCGTAAGCTGTGAATGTAATAATCTGGAGAGGCTTGTTATACACATGAAATGTACAGTCCCCTCTTCATCTGTGATCATTAAAAGGTTGACATGTCCATCTCTCTTTTTCTTAGTAAATTGTAGAGGTGCGACGTTTACTTTTCCTCTCCCCTGGTGATCATCCTGCTCCTCCAAGGTGAAAGTATTGACCGAAACATCATTATCAACTTCAAATTTCGGTATCTGATTTAAAGTGGTGGGAAACGTTGTGCTTCCAACCTTTAAAACACATCGAAAATCAGGATAAGAGGATGACCGACTGACCACAGCAGGTGGTTGTGCGAGATACAACGATACAGTCACAGACCATGCAAAACAAGCATTATCACTTGTCTTTATATTTATCACAGCTTTTTTGCACATGATAGAAGATGGTAGCTGAATTTGACACCCTGCTTGCAGGGGATTGTAATGGTTTATGTTTACAATTAAACTGTAAATTTTCTCTAATGCTCATCCACTATCACGTTCTTGGAATTCACTAAGTCTATGCAAAATTACTTGTACGACATTGGACTTGTACCATTCACTAAAGTTATCAGTCTTATATAAGGTACTATTCTTCGTACTAATATGCTTTTCATCACTATTGTCTTTGCATACAAATTGTCCGTTAAATGAACAGTTTACCTTAATACAATTAACACTATTTAATACTATGTTTAGATGAGTTTGCAATAGTTCTTCCGCACTTAATAAAAACTTGCGTGGATCAATATAATTACTGTTAACTATCATAACGCTACATATTCGGTTTTTAAATGCTGAATCAAGATTCTCCCAAATAAGTTTATCATCAACCGCAACAGTAGCAACATTGTTACCACCACCACCGAATTTTATTGAACTTTTATCCCTTGCTGCTCGGTGGAGCAGACACTTGATACGTGCGATTTCGGTAAAATGCTTTTGTTGCGTACCGGGATGTGTATTCTGTTTAACATTTCTCAATTCCTGAATACGATTGCGGCACTCGATGACTCACGCACGATAATCACTCTCAGCTTTCACCAAACTGAACTTCTTTTGAAGAGTGTTATTCGTTTTGAGCTTTGATAATTTCCGAACAAATAACATTTAAAATGGAAAACACAAGAACGTTGGATAACTATCTTGTAACAAAGTGTTAAATGATAATGAAAATTTATTTTCGAACGTGCACGTTTTTATATAAATGAGAATGAAACCTGATATATGCTTAGTCTTCATTTTTACACATGTGATAGAAATATTTTATTAGAAATTCATCTAAACTGATTTATGGTAGAAAATATTAAAATGTGATATAAATAAAGTTTTTTAATCAATTTTTTTTTTATTTATAAAATTTATCATACATAAACTGCATGTAATACACATTTCTCATTGCACATATATGATCATGATTCATGCAAACAGGTAACTGTGATTCATACATACTATTTTTTAATTTAAATTCACCCCCATTATATTCATCTGCATTATTAATATCTAAATCAGATATTTTTTTAACCATTTCATTTTTTTGAGACCTTTCACAAAAATCGTGCCTTCCTCATCCTCATAAGATTTTAGATATTTTTTAATTATTTGTTTATGTTTAAATAGGGTGAATAACCATTCGTTCACTGTAGACCATTGTAATTTAAATACAGCCAACTATAAAATGTATTTTATTAGATAAAAATCAGTCAATCAATCAATCAATCATTATAATATTAACAAATTTCACTTTGATTGCTTTCTCTCCCAATCATTAAGCCAAGCGTGCTGGAATGGTAGAGAAAATAGGATATGTTGCACTTTTTTCTTTCGTACAGCTGCAAATTCTTTCACTATGAAAAATTTGTCAGCCAAACTAAACCCTTGAAAATCTACAAAGATAGGAGCCATCCTTTCACACTGATCTTATTAAAATGGTTTGATGCTCCTCTGATCGATTTATATATAAAAAAAATTTTTAGGATGGGGAGGAGGAATAAGTATTTGCACATATCAATTATATAAACTAATGTATATATGTATGAAATTTTATATTAGAGATGTGTACAGATCTCAATTTTCTCTAGATTTCTGAAATTTGCTGATTATGTACAAAATACTGTATCATCGCAACCTTGATGACAATATTAATTTACCTCAAAATATAAAATCCACGTGTCATATTGAAAAGATCTTCATGTAAATAAGACATAGCGATGTATGCATATCTCAATTTTCTCCAGACTTCTGATTTTTACCGATTATATGCAATTTCTATAGAGCTCACACGATGTATCATCACAACCTTCATAATAAACTCGTTTTACCTCGAAAAATAAAATGTGTGTTAAATTTGAAAGATCTTCATGTATCTCTATCAAGAGTAGAGAGAGAAGAAAAAAAGATAATACGTCTTCTTTGCATGTTCTGTTGAAATAGCAATTCTTTTACTTGAGTTGGAGAAAATGTGATAATCTTTTAAATCTAATTCTCAGTCTATTAAGTTCACTCAATACAGTCTGTTGCCAGTGATTTAGTAAACAAATAGAAATTGTAATGGGTGTTCCAAACAACAACAACATCATCCGAATGGATACTGAGGAGAATGATATTCCGGTCATTGATTTAGTGAGTGACAGTGATTCGGATATCCTGCTCGATTAGAATGGTGATGATGATCCGGAAAATAATGACGTTTATCAGCTACTTTCCGAGGTCAGGAGAGACTTGGAGATGGAAGCGAGGATTAATCTGTTATTGGAGGATACGGATATGGAGGAGGATGAAGAGGAGGAGGGGGTGATGTACATATATCAAGAATGTCCACAAACTGTAAGTAAATTATTATTATTATTATTATTTCAATTGAAAAAATAGAGAGTAATATTTTTTCTTTTCTATATAGACACGAACCACGGCTACACAAACAGAGCCTGTTGTAGATTTGACACCATTCTATTGGTGTCGAAGATGCAGTGATTATGGACATCTGGCCATAACTTGCCCTGCTCCGAGTTGGTGCAGCATTTGTGAAGATTATGCTCATAATACCATAGATTGTGAAAATGATCTATGGTAACTGGTAAGAATTGTTACAAGTTTAGACTCTTATAAAATTAATTAATAAATTAAATTGTGAAAATAATAATAAATATTGTTTTTGTTCACAGATGCTGTTCCAATTATCCTTTTTTCCTCACGCGTAGATAGACTTATTTTGATCGAGCTGCGATAAGTTTTATTATATTGTATCATATTATATTATTATTATTATTATTATTATATTATATTATTTTGAAATGAATTATAAATGTATAATATTTATTTTTTTTTCCTAAAAATTCGTACAAAATTCTTCACCATCACATTTCTATCTTGAATCTCTATTACGTTCATTCCCACGATGATTTTGGTTCCATTGCTTAGTAAGACATTTGTTCTTCTAGAGTAGTAAGAAGAAAGGATGGTATTTTTTTCCTGGTAGAAACTTAATCTTAATTCAATTCAGAGAATGAGACTTTACCGCTGTAGGAACTGGGATGCTACTGAAAAGACTCATTAGCTCTGCAGAGTGTCTCCAGTGCACATAATGTACATTGAATGGAAAGTGAATTGGGAAGCAGTATTAGGGGAAAGGCCTCCCCTAAGACTTCCGGAGGAGCCATTGGAGGACTGGGAAGAGAGGCGGAACCTGGTCCTGGAGGTCTTCCTGGAGGTATGTTCATTAATAATATTATACTTCGTGAGTAGAAAAGAGTGAGGTTAATAATATTATTAATATTTTTTTCTGTTTAATAGATCATATCCGCTTCTTACGTGAGGGTAGACGTCAACAGCAGGAAGACTGGGAAGAAGAAATCCTCCGAGAAGCATCCTACCAGGAGGATTTCGACATCTTCGGGATCCTCTGGATGCAAGATGGGTGTTGGGGATCACCCAACCTCCAGCATGAGGATCCCGTGGATGATGATGGATGGCCTCCTACGCATAGCGAGCAGTTCATCAACACAATTTTTAATATCTAAACGGTAGGAGTTTGACACACACACACACACACACAAATACATATATTTAAAAAAATAATTTTCTCTCATTAATTATAGATGCTGTTGATGTCTACCCTGCAGCCTCCTCCTCCTAGTTACCCAAGGTTGTGCTTGTGTGTGTATGTGTGAGCGTGTCCGTCTGCATGTTGAATTTTGTAATTTTGTATTGTTTTAAATACACAGGGTTTTTTATGCCTGCGGGCTTTTTCCCTTAAATTTATTGTTTTTATTTCCTGACAATTCCATTATCCTTACATAGGGGTTTATCTTAATAGTATTAGTAGTAGAGTCATATGTATATGGTGTGCCACTCCACACACTGTAGAGTACACCAAAACTGCTTTAGAGAGTCTTGTGTGGGGGGGGGGGGGGGTGAGGTATATTACCTTGTATTAGGACAATGGACTCGGTCCAGAAAAGCGCGAAACGCTGTGCTCAGTCGAATATCGCATCTGACACCGTTATTCTCTCTCTCTCTCTCTCTCTCTCTCCAGGAACGCTCTCGACGGCAGAAAGACAGTCGTAGAAAAAAATATTTAAAAGATGATTGTAGGTCGCGGCGAGGGCGAAACGCTGTGCTCAGCCGAATAAAACATCCGAGACCCCGCTATTCTCTCACTCACTCTCTCTCTCTCTCTCCACGGGAGAAAGAATATCGTCGAAAAAAAATATTTAAAATATGAATGTAGGCGAGGGGGCTCGTCACGTCCGAATTTCATCGGAAAGTGTCAATGGCGAGCTCATGTGAGTGTATTGAGAAACGTTTGAATACACCGGAGCGTATCAATACATTTAAATAAAAATAAAAACATTCATATCTAATCATACTGGTGGGGTGAATGTAGTCCCTAAACTTATTAAAAATTACAGCAGTTTCTAAAGCAATTAAAAAAAATATGCTGTTACGTCATCAGAGTGGGGGAACTCATAAGTGGTGGGGGTCAATGCAGTCCCTAAACTTATATGAAAATTATGACACGCTTGTGAAGCAATTAAAAAAATTTACTGTGACGTTAGCGGAGTGGGGGAACTCATATGCTAACCAAGTGGGGAGCATGACGTCAGAGGAGTGGGGATACCTCCCGCCTCGCGACGGGGACCCCCGCGCGCCGCACCTCCCTTGCCTATGTTCCAGTATCGGCATGGCTACACTACTTATGTTATTCGAATCTTAATATCCTCCACAGTCAGAGAAACAAACTATGGCTATTAATAAAGAACCGATTAATATGCCACCGGACGAAATTCGAGATAAGACAAGGAACTATGTAATAAGGAGTCCTGGCCTCTCCTAAAAAGAAAATCAGGTTTACCTGGGAGCAAAAGCTAAGTATCAATGACAAGGGAAAGACGCTGCTGCATGCGTCCATGCAAGAAGTCCACTACTAGGTTGTCCACTGCATTCAAGCTATACTTCTCCTTCACTCCCAAGTTATATTCATTCAGTACTTTCATAAAATAGGAAATTAACTACAGGTCAATGTCCTCACCGTATTTGCAACGGGAAACATATTAATACATGAGGAAATAAAAATAAAGATAGCACACGTCTTGACCAGACGGGACCTTAATTTGGTGTGTCAGGCAACCACGGCACGCGAGATGATCAGATCGGCGCATCTGCGAATAGATCAGCTATCGACCCGTGATTCAGCGTAATACAAGCCACAATTGCGAATACAAGCAGGTGGCGCCTCACCCTCCCCCTTTATGGTGACTAGTGTAACAAACTCAGTATTCGAATTTATATTGACGAGTACAAAGCCTCGTCACACTCCTCCTCCCTAAAACAGAACACGGGGGCGTTATGAAAGGGACACGGGTAGAGAACGGTAATCAATAGGTAGATCATTACAATTATTATCGACCTTAAAGATAAATAGTGTAGGATTAGAATCGATCTTTGAAGCCTAAGTCCTCGGAGTAGGGAAAATCCACGATTGGTACCGAATAGGGACGAACTCTGCCGAAGTGTTGAAGAAGCAAGAGACGAACAATGCGGATCGAGCGATCAACGAGATCGTAGTTATACATAAAAATAAATGACGAATCCTTGCCGAAAAGGAAAACCATGATGTAAAGTTGTCTCTTCCTTACCCGTTCCCTGCTAAATAGAAAATAAAGAGGTCGGCGACAAGTTTCCTAAAGGTAATGGAATTTTTACGTTGCGTAGTTGGCAGAAGTGATTAAATTAAAGGGATGCTACTTGAACTATAGCTAAATCTTCATAGATTTATGTATGAAGTGGTGTGACAGGTATAGCGCAGTATGGCGTAAAGTTGGGTAATGTTTCAACGAATACAGTATAGATTTGTCCACGTCAAAATAATAAAATTAAATGGCTTGATGTTTTATTATTTTTTCATTATCTACAATTAATAATGGCACTTGGTCGATCGAAAAGAGGAAAGAAATGAAATATTTATATTGTGACGAGACGCTTGCTTTGTTGCTGCTCCATGCACGATACCGCGTGGTAGGGAGAGCTATGGCGTACGTGCCTATACCGCGGCCTATACTATAGCGTGCGCAAAGTACAGGGTTCTCGTCATGCCCCTCCCTAACTACCCAAGACGGCCGCTCCGCAGCGCCGATACCGTTTTCGGCGACTCAACTGGGTATATAAGACCGAGCTCCGGCCCAGTTGAGCATTCCGTATCCAGGAGCTCTCCGGATACATTCCTAACCCGATCCTACGCAGGAGTTCTCCGCATACACCCATCCTTTGCTCAGGAGTTCTCCGAGCACATCCTGGCGCAGGAGTTCTCCGCGTCATCCGCACCGCTCCTCCACCTATGCCCGCATGCAAACGGCTGCGTCCAGGAATTCTCCGGACCAACGGCCATTTCTTTCAGGTACTAATGCCTTTTCTTTTCAGCTTCCCCCGTTAACCGCCATATTGGCTTCCCGGGCCCATCCGTGAGGCACCGACCGCCGCGCCGCCTACCGGTCCGCTCCGGAATCCCCTCCGTGTGGCTACTGACCGCCGCGCCGCCTATTCGAGCCCTCCCGTGTGGCTAACGACCGAAGCGCCGCAAGCGGGCGAATTTTGTACCTGCGACATAGCGAGCAACACACATGCGTACACACCTGCAGCGACAGTACACTTACAACACAAACATAAATAGGTTAAGGTTATAATGTAAAAACATTGTAAATAGTTGTTTCTTTTCTTTATTCCCTGAATAAATAGTTTTGTTACCTACATTAAACTTGTCCACAGTTATTTTGACCCCTCCCGGTCAAATCGAAACCGAACGGTTTTACGGCGACTAACCTCACTAATAAAACAAGTTACAATATGAATACTATGTAAAGTAGTATATTTGGACATACTACACCTTAATTTCACTACATTAATCATCAGATAAGTTATACTTTTGCCAGAAAATAAGTTTTATACAAACAGGAAAATTGGATAAATTTCTTTGTGAAATATTTTATTTTTCTTCTAGGAAATGATAAGAGGATTGGAGCAAAAATTTGGTATTTTTCAGTTAATCTAATGGCCTCAATAACTGAAATCGTCTGCTCATATTTCTTATTGAAAAAAAATATTAATGTACTCTCCATTTGCAACACAAGGAGTTTTGAGTACCTTTTTGAATAATTAAAAGGAAATTTAAGTGGATTGTGTCAGACAGACCATTATTCTATTGCGATTATCTTTTATATGGATAATAATGTTTCACAGGTAGTTAAATTGATTTTTTTTATATATTAACACTCATGATTACTTTATTTTCTTAATTATCTGCTATATTTCTAACAGTTACAGTTTCTTTATTATTTAGGTGCTTATTTTTCATTGATATTAATTGATTTATTGCGTCTGCTGTGTTATATTTGCTGACATGAATGGTTGCGCTAATCTTATTATCAATATTTTCTGTCAAGTATAACGTTTTCATGTTTTTCACACTTTCCACCATGTTACTGTATTCTCTTGATTTTAATATTTTAATTTCTATAATTTCTCAGAATAAACTATAAATAACAAAATTACATACATCAGCTATTGGAAAGATGAACGTGTGTTTATGTGTTTAATAAAATTTGTTTCTACAGATTGTAAACTTTCTTAAATACTTTGCTAGTAACATTGAATCTAATTAAAAAATTTGCAAGTTTTTGCATTGGTTTTTCTAGTTGAATTTCTTCTACTGAATAAATGGAATTATTTTTTTTGCATAATGATGATTAAGAAGTTTATGTTTTGTAAATTATAATAACTTCTCATTATTTATAACACATTTTTATTATTGGAAACACTAATTAGAAAGAATATTAAATAGAAATGTGATATATTACGATTAATTTAAAAATTTATTATATTGCAGAAATTGTGATTGTAATAGTTACAAGTTTGGCAATTCAACAATTTTTATAGAAGCTATGATCTTCAATTTCTTTGTAGAATGAAAATAATAAATAATTCATTTTTTATTTAAATAGCTTTATAATATCAACATATAAAATCTATTTTTATTTATACCTTACATTATTCTACATAATAGTGACATTTAATCAAAGTTTTATAATTAATTAAATTTAATTTTTCTTATTTATGTTTCGAGAATATTGAAATAATTCATAATAATAATTCGGATTACCAAAAAAAATATAAAATTTATATGTGTGTACTAATGAGGAGTGTATCACGATAACTTCTAAATATTCTTTTTTACTTTACATTCTATGATGGTAAATTGTGGGAAATTCGGGACCTCCACTGATTATATTTAGGTTCCTAGAATAGGAGATGAGGTTATGGTGGGGGTATAGAATTCCCACAATGTGACTTCAAAACTTACAAGTGACAATAAATCCTTGCTATAGGAATTATTTTCTTCATCAAATTGAAATTTCATCTAGGCATGAGAATAAAATCTGGATCTTTAATGGTTACAGGTATTCTGTCAAAAGAACATATAAACATAGGATGTAATTAATTAATTCTTTATTGAAATTAGTTATAAATGCATGCTTTCAATTTATTCTAATAAATAATTTTTTAATTAGATTTTTATATTGTACGAAAATTAAAAGCTTATGATGTAAAGCTCATGGTACATTAAAAAATAATATATTTAAACCTGTAGATACTATTGCACATAATCATCCAATAAATATTGAAGAAAAAAATTAAATTAAATTAAATTTTATCAAAGAATGAAAGACTTCAGTAAAGTTATTTCAGTACAACCCAAAGAATTGTATGATATATGTGTATTAGAGTAAGTTTACAAATTATTTAAAAAACTACAATAAATAATATAAACCAGCAAGCAACAAATATAATATGTAACGTATCTTTTAGCTGTAATTTCTTACCTGTAAAAAGATAATATTTCTATAATTTATTTTTAATAATATATGACTACTGATTGAATAGAAACTAATAATATTTAACACTTCTTATTTTTGTACATTTTTATGAAAGAGAGCCTTCACTAGGAGTTAATATTAATTACAATAGATGTAGACGTAATATCCAGCGATTTATAAAAGTGTTTCAGAACAGGGAAATAATTAACTTTAAAGATAAAAGTTTCAGTTATTTTGGAAATTTTTTACAGTCAAATAGAAATATATTAACATATAATGGCTTTGAGAATGAAGAATGTGCAATAAGTGTCAAAATATTTGAGAACAGTCAAGGCACACAAATGCAATTCTTTTTTATGACGCTGATTTTATAAATAAAATAAGCTGTAAAATTGAAAATATTTTTATTGTTGGAACTTCCAAATGTGTTCCAAAATTTAAAAAACAAAATTTACAATTAACCACAGTTGTGACAGTGATTGAGAATCCTAATTGCATTAAGGTACGTCTATAGACTATTAGATAGAAAATAAATGTAATATAAAATCATATATAATATAATTATGTAGGCTGTTCAATGTTTTTGGTTCTTAATGAAAATTAAGGATGAAAAAAGTTACACAGAAGTTTTTACTTTTATAAAGAGAATTTTCCTAATTTAAATCAAAAAATATCAATGAGCGACTACGAAAAGGCATTAGAAAATTCAATAAAAATAATTTTCCCTTCAATATGTATAACCCATTGTTATTTTCATTATGCTCAGGTATTGTGACGCTACTGGCTATCCTTAGGGATAGTATAGAAGGGGAGGGAGGAGTGATCCCTCACCGATCGCGTTCGCGTCCCAATAGGCGACTTCCTACAAGACCCGGGCGCCTTCGATGTACTTTTGATAATACTCGAATATTTATTTATACAGATGGGGTTCTAACCATCGTACGCGAATATCTGGGATGGGGTGCTAATATAATAACTCAATAACTGCGGTCAACTCTCTTTATTATAAAGTCGGTGATCAATACAAGACTCGGTTCTTTGTACACGTTATTGGTGCGTTACGCTAGGTCCTAAATGTGGACGCGGCCTAAGTAGTGCGAACGCGGCTGAAGTCCCTATGACGTACTAGCTAACCTCGCGCTCGAGCCACTAGTGGCGTTCGCGGCGGTCCCACCGAGTCGCGCGGTACTCGCGCGCCACCGGCGGATTCCTAAGTGAACTACTACTCGACGCTACGCGGATAAGTCCCTCTTCTCGCACGTGCGCGTCACGCGACGGTTTTTCGCACTCACTCCGTTCCCGCGTACTCAAACACAACAACGACCCGGATTGTTTACTCTCGAAAGTCTAAGATCGCGAGTCCTCACGATAATTATACTAAGTCCGCGGCCTTGAACTGACTAAAGGGAACGTTCTTGTCAACGGTCAAACGCACAATGAATCGATGTAATCGCGAACACTTTTACTAATTCGCGCTTTTACACTTTATGACATTCGTTATCGGTCCGACGGAATGACCACTCCGCTAGGTTGCCTGCTTACCCGTGACAGGTGAGCTGGGCCAGCGGTTCCCTATAAAACCGTTCGGTGCTACGAGCCCTAAAGCCCTAGCACACCCCGGGACGTCACTGGACATTATTACAGAACGAATAATCACCCTAGCTTCTGCTTACAATGGCTGGCTTTCTTCTTTTTCTCTCTCTCCCTCTCCCTCTCCCTCTCGCTTTCGCTCTCGCTCTCGCTTCTTCCTCTCTTTCTCGCACTCGACACTGGCCCAAAGGGCTGGTAATCTCCGCTGTCCGGTATGGTTTCGCGGCCGGGCTGCAGTCGCTGCACTATCACTATATCTGGTCCTCTATGTAGCGGCTGTGGCTTTGGTCGCGAAGTTATATCGGCGGCGGGGAAAATCTCGGGCACTAAGTGTCACCTTTGACATCTAAACTACGTGTGTCGGGGTAGTCTGCGGGAGCAGGTAAGGCCCTGCGCCTGTCCCGCCGCTGCCCCGCTACACCCATCGCGCGGCACTAGGGAGCCGACAAGTTATCGATCCTAGATCAATACTTATCGGTTGATAACTCCCTAGTTCGTGCGCGACCCACCTATCTAGCGCTTGAGATTAGTAAAGCGCTAGATGGCAGCTATAGTAGCGTTGCGAGAACGCAACGTTACAGTATATATATATTTACAATATAATAATCGTTTAAGTTAAATAACATAAATTTTGTGTGTGTGGATCAATATATAATATGATTATTTTAAGGCTTTGATAAAGAGAGCAAGAAAATTAGGAATGATAAGCAACAAAATCAACAAGCAGACAAATCCAGAAAGATTTAAAATCATAAAAAAGTTAATAAGTCTAGCACTATTTCCAGAAAAGTATATAACAAAAATATATAACATTTCAGAAAATAAAATTGTTGAAGCATTTGGAGATTATTTCAACATGTTTTTATTGTACTATATAAAAACTTTTGGATTCGAAAAATCACTCCTAAATAGTACTCAGTTTATAAATTAAATCATAAAACAAACAATTATTGCGAAAGCTATCATCGGTCTTTGAATAAACAACTTGGCAAAGCTCCCCATCCTACTGAATTCTTAAGTATGAAAGAATGTTTGTTTTTCACATAAATTTTTATAACCTAATATATATAACATTTTTAGACCTAGATTTAATTAAAACATTGTTTACTTTCCATCCTCATTTACACAAGTTTGTTGTCTTTTCTTACATAATTAGCAAAAAATTACAAAATATATTTTCCCTGTGTGTTCTAGGTGCAGTTAAATCTATTATGCAAGAAAATAGATTAAACTATATAAGGATTGACAATAATAATTGCACTTTTAGGGAGAAGAAAAGCAGAACAATTCAACAAAATTTAGAAATTGAAATATTTTACAGGTATATAGAACAAATTTTAAATGATCAGACTGGGTGTAGGGTACAGAAACTGTATTGTTTAATGAATGAGTTTGCAGAAATAAAAATATTAAAATCAAGAGAATACAGTAACATGGTGGAAAGTGTGAAAAACATGAAAACGTTACACTTGACAGAAAATATTGATAATAAGATTGGCGCAATTAATCATGTCAGCAAATATAACACAACAATCGCAATAAATCAATTGATATCAATGAAAAATAAGCACCTAAATAATAAAAAAACTGCAACTTTTAGAATTATAACAGATAATTAAGAAAATAAAATAACTATGACTGTTAATATATTAAAGAATCAATTTAAATACCTGTGAAACATTATTATCCATATAAAAGATAATCGCAATAGAATAATGGTCTGCCTGACACAATCCACTTAAATTTCCTTTCAATTATTCCAAAAGGTACTCAAAACTCCTTGTGTTGCAAATGGAGAGTACATTAATATTTTTTTTCAATAAGAAATATGAGCAGACGATTTCAGTTATTGAGGCTATTAGATTAACTGAAAAATACCAAATTTTTGCTCCAATCCTCTTATCATTTCCTAGAAGAAAAATAAAATATTTCACAAAGAAATTTATCCAATTTTGCTGTTGGTATAAAACTTATTTTCTGGCAAAAGTATAAATTATCTGATGATTAATGTGGTGAAATTAAGGTGTCGCATGTCCAAATATACTACTTTATATAGTATTCATATAAATATTTAATTTCTTTCCTCTTTTCGATCGACCAAGTGCCATTATTAATTGTAGATAATGAAAAAACAATGAAACATCAAGCCATTTAATTTTATTATTTTGACGTGGACCAATCTATACTGTATTCGTTGAAACATTATCCAACTTTACGCCATACTGCGCTATACCTGGCTATACCTGTCACACCACTACACACATGCATCTATGAAGATTTAGGTATAGTTCAAGTAGCATCCCTTTAATTTAATCACTTCTGCCAACTACGCAACGTAAAAATTCCATTACCTTTAGGAAACTTGTCGCCGACCCAATGAAAACCATAATTTAGGAACTCAGCCGGGATCGAACGATTGAATGTGTAAAAATTAACGGTTGCGCGTATAGTGAATAGGAGAAACGATGAGTTTAATTGAAAGCAGCTTCAAAACATTGAAGGTCCAGGAGTTGAAGGAGCTCTGGGGGAGAAATAACTTTTCGACTACAGGAATTAAAAGCGAGTTAGTGAATTGTTTGCTTAACGCGAATTTTCCTATAGAAAGGACAGACAGAGCAAGTTCAAACATGGCGGAAAATGAAGGCGTTCACTATGACGATGTCAATGGGCTAAACGACGGGAATCAGAGTCATGGCATCACCAGAAATGAGCGAACAACAGATGAAGCTACCAATAATGAGCATACGGGAACTCAGGACGAAAACCTAGAACATAGCGCGATTTTACGCCGAGAAATAGAAGTGTATAAAAGAGAAAAAGAAGTAGCGGAGAGAGAGGTAGCGCTAGTAAGGTGGGAATTGGAGTTGGAACGTACCTCATAACAGAGCTACAACTTAAGGGTCAGACAAGAGACAAGCTATATAAACAATGCGCCAAGCATGCTAAGAAGAAACGCTAGGATAGATGTTTTAAACACTACGAATAATACGAAAGTTAATGTATCAGCAGTAGCGGACCTACTGAGCGACTTTAAAGGGTACGCCGAAAACTTTGAAACGTGGGAGCGGCGATTTAAATTTCTCAAGAACGCTTATGATCTTGACGATAATATGACGAAGATTCTGATAAGAATGAGACTGAAAGAGCGTGTAAGTGACTGGTTTCATTCCAAATTTGAATATTTGGAAATGGATTCACAACAATTGTTGGGCTGTTTGCGTAGCATGTTTTACCATAGACCGAACAAGATAATGCTTCGCAGGCGCTTTGACGATAGAAACTGGAGGAGAAGCGAATCATTTCATGATTATGTACACGAGAAAGGTATATTAGGAAACCGCCTAGGTATAGACGACGAAGACATCCTTAGTTACATTGTAGACGGTATACCTGACATACATCTTCAGAATTTGGCGCGAGTACACGGTTTTGCAGCAAAGGGCGATATATTGCTGGCCTTTGAAGAAATCAGATTGGACAATCGACGAGGCACATCAACGAAGAATAATGATGCTAGTGATACGAAAACCAAGACTGATAGGTATAATAAGAACAGTAAAAAGCGCGAGGATAACGTAGCAAGGAGAAGCAATCTATGTTATAATTGTGGGGACAAAGATCACAAAAGTATAAATTGTCTTTCAAAAAGTAAAGGTATAAAATGCTTCGAATGTAAAGATTATGGTCACGTTGCAGTAAAGTGCCCAAAACGACTAGAAACGCCAGTGAACAGCATCGAAGTAATGAGTGTGCAACAGCATAAACACGTAAAACAAGTGATAATGCATAATTACCCTATCTACGCCATCATTGATACGGGTAGCGATATAACTGTCTTACGCGTAAGCGAATTTAATAAAATAGGCAGCCTTCCTCTTCAAGATAAACAAATAACCTTTAGTAGAGTGGGAACAGAAAAAAAAGTAACAATGGGCGAGTGTCGAGCAAGTCTGACGGTGGATGATTTCACGTATGAAATTAAAGTTCACGTGGTGGCTGATGATTTATCACGGTAACCTCTACTAATTGGTAGGGACTTTTTTGATACTGTAGTATTGCATGTGAGACTCGGTGTAACGACGATTAAACCCGTATTTTGCGATAGCCCTGATATACCAAAAATATATCAGATATGCATAGATTCGGAACCAAAAGCAGCGTTGATGTATCCCACATGCCTATCGAAGAGTATAGAAAGGCCGTTACGAAATTGGTAAATGGATACGTACCGGAAAAACCGCGCAACGTAGGTATATGCATAAAGATACTGGTGAAAGATGATAAAACTGCAAATATCAGACCTCGCCGTTTGTCACCGATCAAGGAGATAGAAGTCAACGAAATTATTGACGAATGGTTAGAGGCTGGAATCATTTAACCTTCAGTCTCTGACTTCGCTAGCCCAGTAGTCATAGTTAAAAAACGAAACGGATCAAAAAGGCTGTGTATAGATTATCGGGCACTGAACAAAAAGATTCTAAAAGACCGATACCCATTACCGTTGATGAACGATCAACTCGACGGCCTTCAAGACTCTAAATACTTCAGCACATTGGATCTACAGAACGGATTTTTTTATGTTCCAGTCGATGAAGGTAGCCAGCGCTACACTGATTTCGTGGTGCCAAATGGTCATCACGAATTTAAGAAAGTTCCTTTTGGACTATGCAACTCACCAGCAGTATTTCAAAAGTTTATAAACGTCATCTTTAAAGACCTAGTCCGAGACAACACTGTACTACTCTATATGGACGATCTTATCATACCCTAAGCTGATCAGAAGATTGGATTTGAAAAACTTGAGAAAGTATTGAGTGTCGCAAGCTGCCATGGATTTAATTTTAATTGGAGAAAATGCAAGTTGTTAGAAAAGACCGTTGAATATTTAGACCATATAATTGAGAATGGACGTGTCCGACTGACCGAACGCAAAACCGAGGCGGTACAGAATTTTCCGGTGCCTAAAAATGTATGGAACCTACAACAGTTCCTGGGACTGACGGGCTACTTCAGAAAATTCGTTCCAGACTACTCAGTGATAGCGAGGCCTCTGACGAACCTGTTACGAATAGGGATCCAATTCTACTTCAACGAATTAGAAAATAGAGCGTTTAACCAATTAAAGGGTATATTAATCAAGGGACCGCTGTTAAAATTATAAAAAATTGGAGCAGAAACGGAATTGCACACCGACGCATCTGCACAAGGATACGGTACGATTTTGATGCAGCGCGGCAATAATGATGGGCAAATGCACCTGGTGTATTATTGGAGCAAAAACACGACCCCAACTGAAGAAAAATATAGTAGCTTCGAGCTGGAGATTTTAGCCATCGTTAATGCTGCTATAAAATTCCACATATATTTAGTACACATTCCTTTTAAAATAGTTATGGATTGTCGTGCATATACGGTCACCATGGGAAAGAGAGATTTGTGTGCACGGATTGCAAGATGGGCGCTCTACTTAGAAGATTTTAATTATATTCTGGAACACCGACCTGGAAGTAGCATGGCCCACGTAGACGCGTTGAGTAGAAACGCGCTACCTATGTGTTTGCTAATCGAAGAGACCGATGATTCGATTACCGCGCGACTTAGAAAAGCTCAACGAAGTGACAAAAAAATTAATAAAATTGTAGAATTGACACAAGTCGGAAAAATGGCTGGTTTTGTCGTACGGAACGACTTACTCTTTAAGGAACATGAGGGCGAAATTTTATTAGTCGTACCTGACGCAATGAGTGCCGGAATTATTAGGCGTGCTTATGAGAAAGGACATTTCTCGGTGGCTAAAACAGAGGCAATTATTAAACGAGATTACTTTATATCTAACCTGAAAGCCAAAACCGAGAAAATAATTCATAACTGCATCGACTGTCTTTTAGCAGAGAAACCAAAGGGAAAACGTGAAGGATTCCTGTGCCCAATCGATAAGGGAAATGTCCCCTTAGATACTTACCATGTGGATCACCTTGGCCCATTACCGACTACAAGAAAAGCGTCTAAGCACATACTGGTGGTTATCGATAGCTTCAGTAAATTCATCTGGCTATATTTGACGAAATCTACAACAGCAGAGGAAGTGATTGACAGATTGAAGAAACAATCAACGGTGTTCGGCAATCCTAGAAAGATAATTTCCAAACATGGGTCTGCATTTACCTCTAATGATTTCAAAGACTACTGCAAAAATGAAAACATCCAGCATTCCCTAACGACGATAGGGATACCGCGAGCCAACGGACAACTGGAGCGGTTCAACAGAATGTTAATCGCGTTATTAACGAAATTATCCGCCCAAAAACAAGAGGAATGGTTCCAGTACTTAAATATGGCACAACAGTATCTAAACTCCTTAGTACACCGAGGAATTTGCACAACTCCTTTCTACTTATTTCTAGGTGTACCCATGAGGTTAAACGACCAATCTTAAATTTGATAATTATTAGAGCAGGAATGGACAGACACCTATCAAGAGCAACGCGACAAAATACGAACTACAGCTGCTAAACAAATCCAGAAGCTACAAGAAAAAAACCGAAAAAATTATAATAAAAAAAAAGGAAGCACGTGCATATCAAGAAGGAGATTTAGTCGCTATCAGGCGTACTCAACAAGCACCAGGTCTGAAGTTAGCAGCAAAATATCTGGGCCCGTACGAAATAACCAAAACCATGCGTAACGACCGTTACATGGTTCGTAAAATCGGTTCGAGCGAGGAATCAGCACAAACATCTTCTGTAGCGGACCACATAAAGTCTTGGGTAGATGATAACGGAGAAGAATCTGACGAAACCGAGGAAGCAGACACGATAACGTAAAGCAGCATTCGAAGCCGAATGCATATACAGGACGGCCGAGTGTAGGATTAGAATCGATTTTTGAAGCTTAAGTCCTCGGAGTAGGGAAAATCTACGATTGGTATCGAATAGGGACGAAATCTGCCGAAGTGTTGAAAAAGCAAGAGACGAACAGTGCGGATCAAGCGGGCAACGAGATCGTAGTTGCACATAAAAATAAATGTCCTTGCCTAAAAGGAAAACCATGACGTAAAGTTGTCTCTTCCTTACCCGTTCCCTGCTAAATAGAAAATAAAAACCATAATAGTACAATATGTGACAGGAAGTATGAATGCAATAAAAAAAAATCTGTTCTAAATCTACCTATTTCATTATTTATAGGGGACACGCTGCTGTCTTCATTACTTTCCTGATATCGCGCTTGTGATTTTGACGAGCCCCTTCTTCAATTGGATGATCGCCGATCCAGGCACGAATCTTCAGCTCCTCCCGATAATGCAGCTTCAAATTGCAAACATCTTTCTTTCTTTAAAATCAAATTACTAAGGCGGATTCCTTCAGAAGGGTTATCCTGTTTTTCGTAAGAGTAGTCCCTATTTGGTTGCACTTATTCGCTCCTTACAATTTTGTGTTAGGGTGATCCTAGTTCCAAAGGGATCTTCTTTAAGGTAGTAGTCTAGTTGTTTGGGTCGAAAATTTTTTTTTCATATTTCGATAGTATACCAACATGAGAATATGGTGTATAAATTTTAAACCGATATTCAAAATATTAACAAAGATATAACATATATTCGAGAACGCCGCATAATTGAACGCTGTAAGGTGCACGACAGCTGCTAACGGTTATTCCTCACTATTATGACTCATTACCTTTATATTTCCTTGAAGTTTCGTATACTTTTTGATATACGAAAGAATATAACCAGATATACCCGCGTTTGACACCTATGAAGAGACCTAAAGCTTGTTGCACGCACCGGGGATCGACGATTAGTGTGAGGATGAAAGTTCTGTTAGCCAAACTTTAAACGCGTTTTTCTCGAAACCACGTTTTCTCGGTCGGCCCGAGGCATAACAGAATTTCTGTTGAACCGATCGGGCTGCAATTTTTACAGGTTGTTTTACACATCTGTAATTCTGGCGGGTACTAGAATCAACGTTTTTCATTCATTACTTTTCAATTTACAGCCCAATTTACACTAAAAAATTGTATCTTTTTCTTTCGAAGTCCGCCATTTTATTATTTTTCAACCAAATTAATTTTTTCTAGTACCTGCCAGAATGACAATCCTACTGAACAATAATCCATTGCATTTTTTTATTTTCGATTACCCAAACTGGAGATACCTCACGGGCCAGCAGCACATATTATTTTTTTTCACATTCTTTGAACCCATATAATTTATATAAAATATCGTAAAAATTAAAAAAAATATATTTTTTTGTATAATTCTATATAGTAGTAATAACATATAAAATTTTGAGAGTTTTTGCACTTCCTTTAAGTAGTCAAAAAAATTCCCGAAGAATACCTTGCAAAATCGGTCGATTTACTAGACTACTACCTTAAGTTATAAGGCCCAGATGGTTCGCTTGAGGTAGCGCTGGCCCCTGTCGCTTGCCACCACTGGCGTTTTCTCGGTGGTTGGTTTTGACTGCCATATCTAATGGTATTATAGAAATGGACATTCGAGGACTTCATGGAAAGGGACGCTCTGGAGCTCAATGACCGAGCTGTCGATATTTATGGCAGCAACTGTTTACCGAGTGTAGAGAGCGGTAGACATGGTAGAAAGGGTCTGAGTGTCCGTGGTAGTCGTTAAAGTCGAGACTAATCGCCATCTATACGCACCTAGTGGTAAAGGTGGTATCACCATATATTATTGCATTTCCTGTGAGGTAATTGGTATCGGGATTACAACTGGAGCGCCTTGGTTCTTTGGCCTTTTTCCGGGCCCTCCCGATTTCTTCTTTCAAACTTTAATTTCTCTCATACAAGTAAATGCTGTGTCACTTTTTAAAGACGTATCTGTGGAACTCTTTGACATTGAGTTTTTAGTAGGTTTGCTAGGTAGGTTCTTCGTTAACCTTGGGTTTTGTTTCTACTTTTTCCTTTTCCTCGAGCAGAGAACACTTATTGGTGGTTTTTAAGGGGGGGGGGGCATAGATTGCGCTAGGAACAGGTATGATTCCTGTTTGGGCAGTATTGCTTTGACGGTTCTTAATTTTTGCCTACTGTTGTTCAAGCTCCTGACCAATGCGGACCAACATTCGGCGAGAAGTGATTTCACTCCTAAGGAAATACCTGGTGTATGCCGGCAGTAAGTTATCATAGATGATAGACAAACATTTCTTCTCACTGAGGGGAGGTTTTAAGGGAAGAGCCTCGTGTAATAAGTTTTTAAAATCGCTTTTGTTCATATATGGATAGTACATAGCCTAAAGATATTACCTTTAAAATATTACATTAAAATTCGTACTGAGTACATAGTTAGAGAAATTTTTGTAGTTGTTCGTCATGCAATAATATTGCTTGCGAAGCGTACTGTTCCACTAGAAACAATAGCTCCCATTATTTTTGTATACGGTCAAACTTTGTTTTCATACATTGTCTGAGACTATATTTCATATAAGTTTGGACAAAATATTTGTTATATTCAACAGTTATCGATTCTGTTATCATCCGTCAGGTGAGAGTCTCTTTTCTACTGGAAACTTTAAACGCGTTTTTCTCAAAACCAGTTTTTCCGAATTGGCGTGAAGCACTCGAAAAGTTCTCAACCGACTTAAAAACTTTTTTTCTGTTTTAAAGGTAATAAAATTCCCTTATAGATGAACCTCAATGTTGTGGTTCGTTCGCAGATTCACGACAAACTTAAGAAATTTGTGTATAATAAAGATTTATTAAGAATTATTACAATGTCTCTTTCAATACAATTCGTTATCCAAGAGCTATGAGCTAGTTAATAGTGTACTTAAGAGGCAAAGGATTGCCTAGAAAAGTCTAAGAGGTAGGAGGACTGAAGGTCCTAAAAGATTCGACTGGTTCCTTTTAGCTGTAGACTCAAACTGATTTTTGGGGCTGCACATTTGGGGCTCTTACCCTCAAAGTGCAGCGTCAAACATTACCTTATATGGTAATATTTGTGGGTCCCGATGGTCAAATGCGTCATTGTTCTAGAACGTTCGACTGCCGTCGAAGTGCATTGGCCACGTGTCGGGACTTAGCCTTGGCTGCAATGTGAACGAACTGCGTCAAGCGGTTCGTGTTACACTTAGGAATTTGTCGCTTTTAGGAATATTTCTCCTTTACAATGAGGCTATTGATATTTTAATATATTTATAATAGATTTAGATTTATTAATTACGTTTTTAAATGATAGTAATATTAATAATATTAATAATGTATTGTTTATTGTAGTAAGGGTTATGTACGTTTATTTTGTGTACATAACACTCAAATTAAAAATATTTTACGAATCAGTATTTAGTAATCTGTTTTAAAGATGAGCAAAAAATCAAGAGACACGGTAGTGTCTCGACGGCAAGTACATATAAAAGTAGATAATGACATTTATCAAAATCAGACTTTATTTTTCACAGTTGATACTTATGTTTATATTATCATGTTTTTCGATGAAACGAGGTTCACCCATAGGGGGTTTTTATTAGGATTTTAGTATTAAAGGAGAAACATGAATTTTTGGCTTTTCAGGGAAGCTACACGTCACGCCGTTTGAGGATGTTCTTGCGGAAGCTTTAACATTAAAGTTAAATAACTTTTTTTGCAACTCAACTAAAGTAAAAAAAAAATATGATAATACTTTTGAGAATACATACAATCAACAGCAAAAATACCAATTCGATTATATATTCCCTTACCCCCAAAAAAATCCCAAAATTTGCTAATTTTTCATGGTGTTACACGAGGCTTCCCCCTTAAGTAGAAGAATATTGTTTCCATGTTCTCTACGAATTCCTGGATTCCTTCCTGTTCTCCTTGGAGGCGTGAGTAGGCTTGTTCCTTAATCCATTTTTGAGACTCCTTTGAAGCGAATCGTTGTTGAAACTTTTTTTCAATGTTTTCCCAAATGCGGCAGTATTGCCCTTCCAACCAATGCCATTTCTCAGCTTCTCCGGATACTACTACAGGTAGTACCCTAAGAAGATCGCTATGGGGTAGCCCTGATCCTTGTCAGCATCGATCTAGACTTCCTAGAACAGAGCAGGCATTTTCCTTTCGTTCATTCACATAGGAAATCTTCCATTTATGCAGAGCATCTATCGCTCGATTTCCTCTGGCTATCCTCCTTAAGCGGGGCCGACATCGATGGCCGCTCGTTGATAATTCACTGGAGTTATCTGACTGGCTCTCTGTGGTGTTTGAAGAAGACTCATCTGAGAAGGATGCATGTCGATAGGTCATCCCGAATTGATCTCTTGCTTGTTTGTTTTGATGAAGGGCAGACTGTCGGTGATCTTCAGGGGATTCTATTCTTCGTGATCTGAGTGCGGGATGTAATTCTAGTGGCCACGACGCTTGTTGAGTTGGAATAGGTAGATCCTGTGAAGGCAAAGGCCTGATTCCAGTAAGTAACTATGGCTTACGGCTATTTCGTGCTCCATGACAGCAACGACTGGTTTTTCTTGAGTATTTTTGTGGACTGGGCCAATTACCGGCTAAATCACCCAAATGGATGCCTCTGTTGGCAGGGCGAAGTTTTATAAAGAAGCTTTTAAATTCTTCTAGAACGGCTGTAGCGAGATTTTGGGTTCGCGGTGTCTCATCTTCCTCTGGTGATGTCCGTGTCATGTTTTTCTTCAAGGTAGATTTATCGGTGAAACCTTTTTCTTGAGTAGAGGGTATCGAAGTCAGTAAATTCGCTAAAGGCTCTTCTCCTCTCCCAAATGACGATATCCCTATGGGTCCAGAAGGTGGGGATAGATCTAGATTCCACCTGGGGACTAGAGTTGTTTGTGGAAGGGCATTTATTCCTGTAGGAGATGTCCTAGTAGAATATGGCAGAATTGGTGAAAACCTCTACATTTCGGAGGGAAGTGATTCCTGTAAACACTGTTACGTACTGGGAAGTCGTAGCCGCCTATCGGACGAGTTTCGGCTGACTTGACACTACAGTCTGGGTCAGTAGAAACGCCGATTGAGCTTTGCGACTCACAGTACAATGAACTAAAATATTACACTCCGAGCGGTAAGAATGCATTGAGTTGACAAGATTCGGGGTGAATGATATTATGTATAAACATACGTTGGAACTGCAGATTTGACACAAAACTATGTATTTTCAGATATTACAATTGTACTTACAGTAAACGCTAGTTATGCTGCAACAGCATTCGCAGGTTTATTTACTATTCGTCACAACTATTGGAGAGACTAGACTCTTTTATGGTTGTGGGTTACTCGCACTAATTAACTATGATCATTTCGTAGTAGTTGTTGTTATCTTTCAGAACGGTACGTGTTAGGCACGACTGAAAGATGCACACTCACGATGATTACTACACGACTTGTTTCGGATTGAATATTACTAGACTTAACTACCAGTACACGGCGACTGGGCAAGAGGTTTATTAGAATAAGGTGGAGTATTCTGCTCCCGTGGAACGAACACTAGAGTTACGACCTTGGAACGCGAATGATGCGGCAGCGGATAAGCTTGCAAGGAATAAGACTCAACTTGAGGGTCGCGGAACTCGCATATATGTAAGAGGCTTAATAGGTCATGTGTCGTCAGTAGCGCCAAGATTTTTCGACACATGACAACCAAAAAGTCTCCACATCCACGGCCGACGCCCAAAGTTTGACGCATATCCGGAAAAAAAGTCCGGGCGTCAGCAATGTGCAATACTACCGGTATTGCACACGGACGCATGCGATCTACTTTGGTTCGGCAAGGTAGCTGACCCCTACGTTACAGAGGGTAGGGTCCCTTACAGGTAGCTTGAGCCTCGCGACAGTAGACACTCTCCTTACCCCACCCACTCACACACGCAAGGGGTATTGAGGAGACGAGAACATTATCAGGATCTTTTGCTGTAGAGGACTGTCAGGGTGGTGCATCCCCGCAATGCCCAAGCCCAGGGTGCCATGAGCGTTGCCATGTAGTTAGCGGTGGCACTCTGCATGCGACAGAAACCTGCCATACCTGCAGAGGTCCCCTATGCATCGATAGCATACAATGTGTGCGTTGCGTAGGGAGCAAGCTCACCGCACGCATACTGACATACTCATCGGTGAACCAATGTGTTCTATGTCCGCCTTGCGCGACGACCCAAGCCCGATTTACTCTCATATTTCCCCCTCCTGAGGAGACTAGACAGTTCACCTTTAATAGGAGTGTCTGTGCCCACTTCTCCTCGTCTCAAGGTACCAAGTTACATGGCACAGTCCTGCTTTGCTTGCTTGGTCGGCTTGGACTTTTGAATGGGCGCCGGTCTTTTCATCCGGTCTTCTGACGATCCATAGAGATGTTCCTATAGACTATCCTAAACTGATGGAAAGGAGACCTATATCAAGCCATTTTGGTGTCTAGGGCTTTCTTTATGCCGACTCGTCGCTGAATATTGACTTCACCGCCTTCTATCTGAGTCATAACCCTGTCAATGTCCTGAAGCTCGTGACAACATTCCCAGAATACTGCTGAATACTCCATATCTTCTTCGGGCGTTTTACCCTCGTCCTGTTTGGCCATGTTCTCGATACCATCCTTACCACACATTTCGTTTGCTTTATAAACTACTTAATATCACGTTTGGTCCAGTTGGTGAAACCTTAAGTGAGAAACTGTATAGCTCATTGCAATTTTAGCATTTAATCTATTACTGTAAAAGAGATTAATTAGGTAAATAAATTGAACAATTCTTTGTCTTGCAAAATAAGTTTGTGTAAGAATAAATTTACAGAATGTACCATGAGAGTTTTTATCAATTTTAAGTTTGCTGGTAGCATTACGTAGCTTTAGTCTCAAAGTTTGTCTGAATTATATAAAAAAATATGTAGCTAAATTGTTTGATATGTTACATATTAATTCTATAATAATTTGCACTATCGCTCATTTTCATTATAGATTCATCAAAGTCTTGTGTTTTGACATCTGTATCTTCTCCATACTGTATAATATTATCTACTGCATATAAGTTTAATATCTGCTATACATTCCTCATCTTTGATATTTAATGGATAAAAATGAAGTAAGCTAAAATCATCAAACAGCCTACCAAGAGCTTCTGTCAATTTCAAAAAATATCTTACATTCCAAGAATAATTACTCATATCTGCCAATAAACTATGTGAATTAGGCTTTAAGTAACCATAAATTTTTCTTGCACTCTTTGATAATAAATCTACTTTGCTTTAAATAATTACATGAAGTATTTTAAAATTTATCATAACGCTAAAAGCAACCATAGTGGCAGATAAAAACTCTCAGCTCCATCATAAATAGATAATCTATTAAAAATACACCAGCTATATATGAAAATTTAGATTCTGTAGCATGTTAATCGGTTAGCGTATGACTGTCATATGTGTGTAAAGTTCAATTTGGCTAGAATAATCAAAGATTATGTATTCGTCAACTACATCTCTTAATTTTTCCTCCAGCTAAACGGAATTCTCAACCAAATATTTAAAATTAATAAAACAAAATATATCTTTAAAAATTTAAATATGCATTTATAAATTTTAATATCTTTGTCTCTGAATTTTATAGATGTCACTCCATTCTAAATACAAGGCCTTCGTTTGGTCCAACTCTCTATTCATCAAACTTCATAGCATCGTCTAAATGAATTAATTCTCTAATATCAACATATGGCTCAGACTCAATTTATTCAGCTGCTAGATCCAAATTGATTACTTCTACTATTCTTATCTCATCCACTGCTTGTTGTTGCTTAATTTAACAATATGTTGACTGTTAATCAATTATAAAAATGTAATAAAAATACTGGTGTATGAGCAGAAAATGTGATAATACTTACTTTTTCACTACCTGCAAGTCCCATACCACACTAAACTTAACTCATTTTTATTTTATTCGAGTAAAATAATATGCAACATAAATTTTCACAATATACAACACTCTGTACATATCATTGCGTTGCGTCTGCGTTTGGCATCATGCTTATAGCACCAATATATTCGAACTAAGTCGGAAGAGTGGGGGAGAAGGACAGAAAATGCCAGGGATAGGCTTCCAATGTGAAAGAGTAAGACTTCCGAGCGATACAACAATATTCGTTCGGAAGAAGAAGAAAAGCTGAAAGTATAAAAGCTAATCGTAATTGCTCTATCATTATATCTCAGCATTGAGTAAACCGATTTAAACGTTTATATTCTCATTCAAAAGCTTAGACTCGATTTATATATTAAAAGTTTCATTCGAATTTTCCTTAAATGAACCGATCGGAAATTATATCCATCGGAAAAAATTTAGGTATAGTTTGGTTCAATCTTGGCGAAAAGTAGGTAGTGTCACGCGCGCGCGCGACTCACTTGCCGCGTAACACTACCATGTTACTTGATGTGGCTATTTAATGGAGAAAATATACGTAGAACCCTTATTTTTCACGAATTTTGTTATTAGAAATTAATGGACAAATTAATTTCTAATTTTACATTATTATATATAACCATAAAGACTAAACAAAGATATTTTTTTATTTTTGTACTATTTATTATTAATGGAGTAATGGTACCTTAAGATGGATATTAATAAAAATCGCAGTGCAGTGTGGAAGTCGATAGAATCTTCTAAATCAAATTTACTAAATAAAGATTATTAATTTATACCAATACGCTTTACATAAACCTAAAAAAATCCAAAAATTGTAAAAAATATTAAGCTTTTTTAATAAAATCATGTTTTTTTCATAAATTATTGCTAATAACATTTTATTAGTATTAAAAAATTATATATAAGATATTCATGAAAAACGTATTAGTTAAGAAACAATCCCTCAAAGTTTCAGCGAAATCCATTTAATAATTATTTGAGTTATCATGCACACACAGAGCACAAAGAACAGGGCTCGGAATTATATGCACATTTCAACTATTTACTATAGTCACTAATAGAGATTTCCTATTAGTGACTATAGTAAACAACTGAAATGTGCAAATATTTCCGAATCCTGTTATAATGTATTTACTGATCAATTTCTAATTTTTTTTTTTTATAGGGTGGCCATATTAAAATCCATTTGCATTCTGATATGCCAGTTCAAGTTGATGGTGAGCCCTGGGTTCAAAGTCCTGGAAATGTGGTGGTTTTAAAATCAGCATTAAAGGTAATGTATGCTATTATTGTAATATGCTAAAACTATCTCAGTTATAATAAGGAAATAATATAAATACTAAGAGTTTTTAAATAAATATATAAGATTTTCCTCTTAAATTTTATAATTTAGTACTAAATCCGAAGTGGACATAGAGTTATAAAAAATTATCCAACTTGTACAATCACCATAAGAAATACCGTCCCTCGATGCATTTAGGAACCGCATGTTTGGGGATCCATCACTGTATATACTCCACTATTGCTAGATGGAGTGAGGGGAGTGGGACGACATGACTTTAGTAGTTAGTATATCTCGCTTTCAATGCGTAAGAGAGAGAAAGAGGGAGAGAGAGAGACTATTATACGACATAGCCGGGCAAGCCAGGCGTCCCAGGGCTTATTTCTATCTGTGTCATTGCCTATACTTATCTTTTTCGCTCGGTAAGAATCATTCGTTCGTTCTTGTTTAGGTTAATTCTATGCCAATGGATACTCTCTGAAGAAGATTTTCTAAGACGAAACCATTGAAGATCACGATTGCAGCGAGAATTTTCAAATAATTTGCACCTGTCACTGTCAAACGCAGTATGAAAAGTTATTGTCGCTTCCAACCTTTGGTGCAATTAATATTATAAGTCTGGATTATTTGATATTCTCTAATTCACATGTACATGGTGTAACGAAACTACCGCCTTTTCTCGTAACTAGGGGTTCGGTGTGACAACCCGAGTGCACGTATAAAATTTCGTTTGAATCGTTCAAGGGGTTTGAAACTTATATCCATTTAAAACTCACCCTTTCTCGGTCCTTTTCGAACGACTTTAACTGCATAATAGAAAGTGGACAAAGTGAAAAAACAATTGATGAACACCTCGCAGAAATGTAAAAATTATCGATCGAGTACGATAATACATTTGCTATTTATTTCTATAATCTGGCTATTATATTAATTTAAAAAATAGCAAAATCCTTTTCATTATAATTCCAATTCAATTCAGTACAAGTATCATTGTCTGAATTGATGGAAAGAGCGAAAAGACGCAATGAAAAGGAAAGTATCAGAAGTTAAGATGTCGCGCGAGCGCACTGATAATTTAATAGGCAATGCATCAGATCATTCTCTTTCTACTAACGAAGCTAAAGAGAATTATTTAAAATTAATGCATTGGTGATAGAGAAAATTAAACTTACCCATTTAATGTTCTCCAAGTTCCTTTACATATAAATTTTTGAAAAAGCTTCAAAGTGGCCCCTCGATGAATTTCAAAAAGCATATTATCACTGATTCTGCATTTAAACACTATCGAAATTAAACAAATTAGGTATTAACCTACGTTTCTTCAAAACATTGGTTAATTTGACATTTTTGAACTGTTTAAAGTAGGCTGAAGAGAGAGACAGAGAGAAAGAATAATTAATAATTAGTTTCGTACACTCTAGTGTCAGCCTTCTTCATTTTGCTAACTACTCCTATCTATGCCCCACTCCAACTATTTCATCACAAAAGCGTGTGCGTGCAAACAAAGTAAATATTACAACAATGCTTCTCCTTGAAATGATTTTCAACTCTTGGAAATATTTTATTTTTTATTTTCGCTATTTCTGAAATTAAAAACAACATTTTACTGTTACATATAAATGTTTATTTAAAAAATACATTAAGTTAAAAAACATTCATAAACTAAATGTTTGGCAGATATCGTGGAAGATTATTATTGTAGTAGGGCAAGTTAAGCAGCAGGTGTGATAAATTATACAAAACGCTATGTAAAGTTACGACGTTTAATGGCAAAGTAATCGCACGTTTTATTCAGCGATTTCAGACATCGGGATGTGCCTGATATCTTGTAACGTCCCCCTGCCCCTCAAAACAGACACTATAGCAATAACGTTCTCAAATCTACTGCACTAGGCTGAATTCCGAACAAGATAGTGGGGAAACTAAATAATGCGCCTTAGCTCAATGCGCACCCCCACTCCTGGGCTTAAGAAGCCCAGTCCTAGGTTAAGCAAAAGTAGTAATTAAGATTTCAAATCATTATAACTTCTTCTTTTAGTCGAACTACACTGTTCTCCTATAAAAATCGATTTGCTCAATTCTGTTCGACACTTGTAAACTTTATCTTAGTTATTAAGATTAGGTTTATCTTTGTCATAATTGCTTTTTCATTCTACAATTATACAATTTTGCCTAAGAAAATTATTTTCGTCACACATTCCTTCACAACCCCACACCTATCGGCTAGACAGACAAAAACCTCTTCGAAACGTAAGTATCAGCCCTGAATCATATTTTACCAATAATCGAATCGTTGCCGGTCCCGGGTATACTAGTCCGAAGGTATAGTGCCCGAAACGGTAACTTTCTGAAATCACTCTAGTGAACAGTAAAAGTCGGCCCCACGAAAGCAGGACTTTACAATCTAATGAAGGTGGAAGACGGAGAACATGCAAGCACATAAAGGATTGAAGAAGAAATTTAACAAATTGAAAAGCATCCTGAAAAAGACAGCCCGGTGTATATCAAATGTCTTTCGAGTGTTGTGGTGAGATTCGCAACATCCGTACAAGATCTGCCGCGTTTGAGTTACAGCGCGTACGGATTACATAAAGCGCATCCCAAAATGTCAGTGGCTACATGGAGGAAGAGCCAAGAGCCAGAATTCTGACAGAATAATTCTTCTCTCAGATGAGAGCAAATTCGACTATGAAGGAGTAACCAGGAACAATCTTTGCTGGAACAGAGTGAATCCCTACGCAATACAACCTAGGGCATTCCAGAAACGGTTCAGCTTAAATTTGTGGAGAGGACTTTAGTAGATATACTAGGGGGCTCCGACGACAGGATAGTAAGGGAAGGGGGGGGGGAAGATGGGGAGGGAGGGAAGAGGGGTGGTTGGAGAGGGGGATGGGGGAGGGGGAAGCGTGAGTATGGTAACTGGGTGGTGAGGTGGGTGCGGGTGTGCAGGGGAAAGTGTGGGTGAGGGGGGAGAAGGGAGGGGGGTGTGAATATGGTTACTGGGCGGTGAGGGGGTTGCGGGTTTACGGGGGAGTGTCTTCTTAACGGGAATCCGAATACCGACATTACAGGGCGAAAACTGCTTCGCATGCAGCGTCGTCATTTGTTGGCGTATTGTAAAGTTATTGTAGGTTTTGGAAATGCCAGAAGATTATCTACTGAAGTACGTTGGGCAAATTAAAAAAAATGAAAAAAAAATTTTTGTTTAAATAAATACATTAACATTGTTGAAAAACAACAAATAAATCGCAAATTCCCCCAACGAACTTCACTAGATAATGTTCTTACATTTCCAAAAAGTGCACAAAAATGCAAATCCGTCAAGAAATGACGATGCTGCATGCGAAATAAATAATAGAAGAATTTCGTGTTTGGGAAGTCGCCAACACGAAATTCTTTCATTATTTAGTTCACATGCAGCATCATAATTTCTTGACGGATTTGCATGTTTGTCGATTTTTTGGAAACGTAAGAACATTATCGAGTAAAGTACGTTGGGGGATTTTGCGATTTAATAGTTGTTTCTCAATAATGTTAATATATTTATTTAGACAATTTTTTTTTATTTTTTGTTAATTTGCCCAACGTACTTCAGTAGATAATTTTCTAGCATTTCCAAAAACCTATAATTACTTTACAATCCGCCAACAAATGACGACGCTGCATGCGAAATAGTTTTTGCCCTGTAATGTCGGTATACGGATTCCCGTTAAGGAGGAGGGTTTGCTGTATGTCTGCGTTACTCCATTTTCTCTTTCTTTCTCTCTTAGTCTCTTCCCCCTCTCACATCACCCTAGGGCCCTGATGGTTAGTTATCCTACGAGTCCACTAATTCCCTAGGGCTCACGCCACTACAGACGGTTACCTATAGAACTTTTTCTTTTTTGGGTACTGAAATAGCTAGACAAAACAGATAGTTTGAATCTTTCCCGCTAGGGTGCGCCCATGAAAATTACTTCTCTAATTAGCTATATTGTAGTTATATACACTGCCGCTCAAAGGTCTGAATACACTACAGTGAATATCGACACATTTTTCAACTTTTATAACTTTCTTCCAAAAAATGGTATAGAAGTATACCACATTTCAATCTAAAGGCTATTTAAAGGTCTTTCGATTGGTTAGGATAAAATCAATTTAAGGCCTTGTTTACATATTAAATCAGTAATAACTTAAAGATAAACAAATTAAAAATTTGTCCATTTTGCAATTGCGCTTAGCATAGAAGGGAAAAATCATATTAATATTTAATATACAAGGCTTTGAAAATTTTTTCAGTAGCTTTCGAATGAATCTAGGAAGAAATTGATATCTTTATTATTAAAAAAGTTAGGATGCTTTTAATATACACTAGCGTTCAAAAGTTTAAATACAGTAAAGTGAAAATCAACCCATTTTTCGAGTTTTACATCCTTATTTCAAAAAATTTTATAATCAAAGTGGGTAATAGTAATTTCTTGCCCAAATATCAAATTTTTCCTTTAGTTTTTGTGTAACATTATTGATTTCTAAGTTATATGAAAGTAGTGGAAATTGACAATTGTTTATTAAAACCGTCATAACTTTTTTAATAATAAAGATATCAATTTCTTCCTAGATTCATTCGAAAGCTATTGAAAAGATTTTCAAAACCTTGTATATTAAATATTAGTATGATTTTTCTTTTCTATGCTGAGCGCAATTGCAAAATGGACAAATATTTGAATTGTTTATCTTTAAGTTATTACTGATTTAATATGTAAACAAAGCCTTAATTAATTTTATTACACACCAATCGAAATACCTTTAAATAACCTTTTGATTGAAACATCGTACACTTCTATACCATTTCTTGGAAGAAAGTTATAAAAGTTGAAGAATGGGTCGATTTTCACTGTAGTGTATTCAGACTTTTGAGCGGCAGTGTATATACACTTAAGTCGTAGTTGTCGCGTCAGAAATGAAAGCAAATTATATGTTACCCTTTCCCCCTCCTAGGAAATCCCTATGTCCCAAGCATTGGTCCCGAGTCTTGCTATAGGGAGGCAGGCGTTTGGGGGATGAAGGTACTAGGTATACTTAAGACGAACTATATGTTACCCCCCCCCCCCCTGGGAATGCTCTTATGAGGATTCTGGGTATATAGGAAGCCTCTAGATCTTTGCCCCCTCCCCCAACGGCAAGATTTCACCAAGTTTCTCTTTTTTCATTTTTTTTTACTGAATGGTATAAATGAAAGGTGATGAAGAGAATAGAAAAAATACTTTTAAATATAAAATTGAACATATAATAAAAAACGAATGACTAAACAATTTTAAAATACATAACTATTCTTCCTAAAATTCAACATATAATGAAGATATAAAAAGTTTACTCTATTATAATATATTTATCAAATAACTAAACAATTTTAATTTTAAAATACATAACTATTCTTCCGCCCTTATCCTTCCTCTTTAAGGGGGTATCCTGCTTTAGAACGTTAAAAAAATCGATTTTTTTTAATTACTTAAATCTATTCCTTATATGTATAAGAACATATATCCGAAGTTATAGAGTCGGATTCGCAGTATTTCCGAAGATACAGCACTAAACGCAGCGGGGCATCGAGCAAGTGCCAGTGCTCGGTCAGACTGAAACGCGCGCGCTCCTCCCCTTGTCTCTAAACTCGAAACTATATACCTGAAGAGGTTCAGCAGCTGTTCGAAATAATATTTTGCTTTCATAGAAGCGTCTTTTGAACCTTAGTATGTGTCATCGGTATATAATCTGTGTGTACCTGTTTCCTATAGAGCTGTTTGTGGCGTAATGTTTAATTCTGCTCTGACTATTGACGAGTGCGCTTCAATATAATGATGTCTAGTTATCCGAAAAGTGACAAATCGAGTAGTAATCGTGCTGCAAAACCACGGAAACGAAAATTCCATGGTAATCAATTCACAACAGAATCAGACGTTACAAAGTGCAACACAAGTAGTATTGAGAGAAAATTAGCCACCGCTAGCACCAAGAACATCATTGTGCATCCAACTCACTGCTATCGAATAATCGAGTTTGTCACAGTATTTTTTGCAATTTCTGATATCGTAATTTGCAGATATTGCAAACAAAATATATAATTTTCTGAGAGCGGACATCGAGGCTTAGGTTTCAAAATTGTATTATCGTTTATGTGTGGTCATAGAGAAATAAATTCAGCACCGTTTATAAACACTGGATTCAAAATAAATAGACGAATTGTTTTTGTTATGAGGCTTTTCGGTGTTGGATGAGAAGGTATCAATGTGTTTTGTGGAATTATGGATATATGTCAAGGTTTAGCAAAATCAACGTATGATCAAATTGTGCAGCATTTATATACAGCGTCAAAATCAATGTTCAAAAGCTGTCAAAGAAGAGAAAGAAAAAAATATAGAACATGATAGATCTGCTGACTGTTTGAAAGTTTCTGGCGATGGATCCTGGAAAGAACGAGGTTTTACTTCATTGTTTGGTGTTACAACGCTCATTTCATATTACTCTGGCAAAGTAGTCGACCTTATTGTAAAAAGTGCATATTGTCATTCATGTGCTTTACAAAAGAATATATTAGACGAAGAAGAATTTGAAGAATGGTATAATGATCATAAAGAATCATGCTCTTTAAATCACGATGGTTCAGCAGGGAAGATGGAGGTAGATTCAATCGTGGAGATGTTCTTGAGATCTGTTGAAAATTTTGGAGTAAAGTATACGAATTACATCGGCGACGGTAATTCGAAAACTTTCAATGGTATTGTAAAAATGAATCCATATGGTGATGATTATCCTGTGACAAAAAATGTGTGCGTGGGACACGTACAAAAGCGCATGGGTACTCGACTCCGAAATAAAAAGAAGGAAGAGAAGCTTGGAGGAAAAAAGCGTCTAACAGAGAGTCTAATCAAAAAGTTGACAATATATTATGGTTTAGCAAATCGAAGGAATATTCATTCTGTCAAAGATTTAAAAAAAGCTGCGATGGCAACGCTGGATCATTATTGTTCAACTGATGAATCTCCTCGTCACGAGAATTGTCCGACAAACACTGACAGCTGGTGTGAATGGCACAAAGCCGAAGCTACGAATCGTCTTGCATCCTTCAAACATTCTGCTCGATTGATTGACGAAAAAGTGGAGGAACATATTCGTCCAATCTACGAAGAATTTTCGAATGACGATCTCATGACAGTAGTGTGGCTAGGAGGATTCTGGGACCGGGCGGCGAGTGGGTCGGGGTTCCGCGGAGGGAGGGGAGGTAGGGGAAATGCCCCCACTCCTTAGCGAAGGGGGGTGGGGGGATTTCCCCCACTCCATGGTTGTGGGGGAAAATTAATCACGTGACATTCCTGGTGGAGGGGGAAAATTAAGCACGTGACACCCCTGGTGGTGGAGGAAAATTAAGCACGTGGCTGCCCTGGCGGAGGGGGAAAATCATGACACCCCTGGTGGAAGAGGGAAAATTGATCACGTGATAGCCTCTCGATCCCCCCACCCAAACGTCCCAGCCCTTTACGCGAGAGATATAAGAGAGAGAACACATATTTTAAAACTAATTTATTATGAAAGGAAATGAGGGAACGTATAAATACACGTAGATTTTGGGAAAAAGCCTTGCGGCATAAAAAACCCACTTTATTATTATTTAAAATACACATTTTTCACAATCTTCACTTTTTTATTTTGTTTTTTCTAAAAATCTGCAGCGAGATAGCTGGGCTCTGCGTGTTGTTATTCTCGTTGCTGCTGCTAATCGTACCATTTTGATTCGTTCTTCCATCTAGAATCAAAATGGTCCACTTTGCCTTGTCGAAGTAAGGTCTACCTCAGGCTCCATTTGCGCAGCTTGTGTTCCCGTGACGAAAGTCTCCGATTGCGTAGCCAATATTTCTCACCTCAGACATAATTGAAATCATGTTGTTACTTTTCTTTTTCGCATAGTAATAGCTCTATTTTTTTTTAACAAAGCAAGTATACTTACAAAAATCACAACGCGATTTTTAGGGTTCCGCCACCTCTTCATCTCCTTCCTCTCGTTCGTTTTCTTTCTCTTCTTCCTCCTCTTGCTTTTCTTCCTCCTCTTGCTCTTCTTCCTCCATTTGTTCTTCCATTTCATTCGTTATCTCCATAAGTTGCTCAACTAAGGCGGCAAAATCTGGATAATTCTCAATGTCTTGCACCACCTCCGCATTCTCCCACAAATCGTCGTCTTGCTTCTTCGGTATATCACAAAACATTGTTCTTTTCACTACCGTTGCTAGCGTTAAAATGATCTCAAAATTTTTCGTCACTAGTCGCTCAGATGCAAAACGATCTTCCAATGAAATATGAACTGACCGATTACGCACGTATTTTTTAGTTAATCTGATGCCTTTCTTTCCTCTCTATCAATACATATTAGTGTTCTCTTTATCAAAACTTATTAGCATCCTTTCCGAGAAGTGGAACGCAGTTAAAGACAATGTCAATAGATACCTACTAGCATCCTCGTATATTTTTTTTGTACCTCTAAAAGCAAATTCTAATTTGTAAGGTTGAAAAAAAAGGAAGTATAATTTTTTATTTTGAAGGTTTTATTTATACAATAAATAAATACTGGGAAAAAAATGTTGACATCATTTTTTATTTGTTATTCTAAGTAAATAGCGGCAGATGGTAGTGACAGTAGCAGTAGGAGCGGTATCATCAACGAGAAAAAAGTAAGGAAAAATATTTATTATACTACTTATCCAAGCACTCCATGTCAAAAAATTGTTTTTTTTCATCGATTCTTACCGATTGTGGGTAGTCTCCGTAGATGAATCGGACAGTAGCTGGAGAACGACAGCATCCTCGTCGAACCGTATTATATTTTCTGGAGAAATTTCTTGCTCCATATCAATACCCTCCCACTCCATTTCACTACTAAAATCTGATAAACGATCATCATTATCGTCATTATCCCCATCGGACTGGAGATTTGATGGGGATTGTTGCCGCTGAAGCTTCTTCCTCAACATTCTCACAATTGCGGTCAACACGTTGTTATCCTCGTCTTCAATTTCACCCCAATCTCCTTCCAAATCTACTTCTTCTTCTTCTTCCTCCACTGATTCATCCATATTTAGAATGTTATCAATATTTTGTTCAGTAAATAATCTGTACAATTTAATTACACCCATTTTTTTTGTAGAAACTATCACGTTAAGCAAACTCGGTAGACTGAGAATGGAAGAGATGTAAGCTCAATACGAAATATATTAACAATACGTATTATTATTTTCTCTATCAATACGTATTAGCTTTCGCCACCTCACAATAGCTATCCACACGTTATTATCCTCCTCTTCCATCTCACTACTATCTTCCACTACCTCGTCCATACTTTGGATGATCTCAATATTTTAACTAGCATCCTGATACGATGAACGTTAATAATATTGTTTTATCATTTTTCGCGTGATTTCAAGGGTGAGGAGCAGGGAGATGGGGGTTGCGAGTTGAACGATCGTTGGAGTTTTTAATTAAAATTTATATATTTTTAATAATAATAATATTATACAAATAATAATAATAATAATAATATTGCTCCTAAACTGCAGCAGCAGCAACAGCAGAATCTGCGATTAAAAAATTGAAAATGATTTATTATTTGTCTTAAATTTTAATTTCATGAAGTACTTAATGTTAGAAGAGTTTAAACTTTTCTTACCGATTGGTGATGGTGGCTGTTAAATGCAATCACGACTCCAATGCTCACGTAGACCGCATATTGCACAGCTTACAATACGTGGTATAGGTTGATGATCGGTATCAGCAGCACCAGCAGCATCAGACTGCAGCGGTCCATTTAAAGGTATACGAAGTGGTTGATGCTGCTGCAGAAGTCTCCATCTATTTGGTACAACTAACTGCGGTGTTGGCTGTTGTACAATCCTAAATGGCTTTACGATTGCTACAGGCTTTCCTGTTTGTTGATAATCCAATAATGTCATTTTTTTGTCTGGCAAACTAATTTTTTTTTTTTGAATCCATATCGTCTACTGTCAAAAACACTACTGAAGTCGAGATTGCTCTCCAGTACGAATAATCCTTATCTATCTCTAATCTACATTGAGTTACATCTCTTAATCAAAACGTATTAGATTCCTTTCCGTTTACTCCTGATGAAATAGGAAGGGGAATATTTACAATAATATTTTTTCAATAATTTTTTATTTAACCTCTACTTTTTTTCTCATGTTCTTTTTAAAAAAAAACTATTGTATAAAAAATTTAATAGTAAAAGAAATAGAAATGTGGTGGTTCTTCTTCTTCTTCCCTCTTAGTCTGCTTTGACTCAATATCTTCCTCCTCCTATACTTTTTTCTCCTCTTCTACTTCTTCCTTCTTCATCTCCTTTGACTCAATATCTCCCCTAGTCTCTTTCTCTTCGTCTGTCTTCACTTTATTTTAAAAATACAAACAGGTAATAATTATGAAAAGGTAAGAAAGATAAAATAAATACTTACATTCTTCCTCCTCTACTTTTTTCTCCTCTATCTTCTTCGTCTGCTTTGACTCAATATCTTTTTCCTCCTCTTCCTTCTTCACTATTTTTTGATCCTCTTCATCTTCTTCTTCCTTCTTCGTCTCGTTTGACTCAATATCTTTTTCCTCAGCCTGTTTCTCTTCGTCTTTCTTCACTTTATTAAAAAAAACAAACAATAATTTTGAAAAAATGTAAAAATAAATACTTACAGTTTTTATGCAAATAATGATGCAGTTTCCGTTCATACTCTTCGAAGTAACGATTGAAAAAATCGTTAATTCGATTGACGTATTCCTCTATCAATTCTCTGGGAAGAATGGGTGACAGAGGAACAATATCCTCTTGAATCATGATTAATTTACACTTTTCGCAGCTCATTTTTTTTTCCTGTGTGCAGCACCGACGACGGTATAAGATTGAATGAAGATTTGAGGACTTGTGTTCTCCTCTTTATTTCTCTAAATCATTTTTTTTCCGATAAATTTTAAAGAATCACATTTTTGTATTTATCCACTTGGAAAAAACTGACACCTCCTCGTAAGAACAGTGGATACGTTCATTGTCCAAGTTCTTTTCTCGAACGTGTAATTTACACGGTTTTTTTTAAAATCATATAATTTAATTAAATCCTTAAACTTAGGACAACCATACACTTCTAAATTGATATTTTCCACATTCATCCAATTCAATATATTTTTTTCCATATTCCCTCCCTTGTAGCCTACTACGGGATTCTCGCAGGTTAAGCAATCTCTAATAAAATCTTCAACATCCTCCTGCTCGTATTTCTCGAATCCCGTATCACTGTATTTTATACCATGCACCATATTGAGTAAATACCACACAGTTTTTTTGTCTTTCTCACTAAGGTTGTTAATAGTGTCACGCAAACGAAAAGATGCGTAAGAAATTTGGTTACTTTTTAAATCAATTATAGCTATATCTTTGTATTTAAGTTCCTTTTTATAAACTAAGAAACCTTCTATATCCATTATGTGAGTTATTCCATGCATTGTTGCGCTCGCGCTATTCTCGACGAAGAAAAAAACTGAAATGAAGCCCCCGAAGAAATATCTCCGTCAAGAGAAAGACTTTATGGTTTATTTAAAATATAAAGTTACATTTGATAATGAGTCCATTATTTCTAATAAAAAAAAATTTTTTTTTTTTCCTATTGTATTATACTGTGATGAACCTATAGATCACAATCACAATCGGAAAAAATCTTAGAAATTATCCCCTCTAAAAAATACATTGAATTTTAATACGTTTAGCATATTTGTTCCCCTTGATGGAGGGGGAAAAGAAATTTCTTAAAGGCGATAAAAAAAATCGTTCAGTATTGCATCGAGCGACTGACGATAATGACACCGACATTCGTTGATTTTCAAGGTTTTGTATTGACAGACAATAGTTTTATAGTTAAAGAATTTGCGTTGTTGCGTGATAATGAAGTGTATCACAATGTATTTTCACCACCATTTCAAGAAGCTTGGTTGAGCGATCTCGAGAGAGAACAGAATGAGTAAGTATTTTTTTTAAACGTTAAAAAATATAATGTTCTTTATATAATTTTTTTTGTTTAAAGTTGGCTTTATTTTAATCGCTATGGATTCAATTGGACCGACGGTCATTCACCTTATTACAAGTATAAAGATGTAATAAGAAAGTATATAACGTCATACGAGGAGGAGGAGGAGGATTGGATTTTCGTGAAAGGACGGGAGAAATATGATTGGTTGAGAAAAATTTGCAACTTAGAAAATATATACAATGTGAAGGAGTGTGAGTGGGGTAACTTTAGTCTTAGAGAGAGTAAAAATTTCGAACCACCGTTACCTAAGTGTATGAACCATTATGGTATATGTTCACTGCAAAATGTCTACTATATGAAATCTTTATATGATCAAAGAAATAAATGACTTCTGTGAATAAATTGATAACAATGTATGTCTAAGAATATCCATTGCATCTCGGGCGAAACAATGGGATATGCATATCACCCCTACTCCCATTTTCTATTCGCTATATATGAGCGTTACTCTTCGCGAGAGACGCATTCACAAATATTAATTTATTGTTGAACGTTGTCTACCATATGACAGAATCATAAAATTTTATTTTTTTTAAGAAACAAAAATGTCTACTGATTTACGTAGAATATTGTTTACAATTAATAGTGCGAACGAATACGATGCATGGGTACAAGAATGTCGCAAGCATATTCGACGATTGAGCAACGCTGATTGAGCTTTGCTCGTTGGAACGCGTCAAAAGAATTTCGCCGAAATCGGGTGTATAAAGTGTCCATTGATACGAGCGCAGAGAGAACTGAATTATATTAAATCAGGTGCTGGTTGTAGCAATGACGTACAAGGACTTATCAGGGAGGAGATTGATTCGGCGTTTCGAAGTCGAACATGCAGCGGTATGGTAGTTAATAGTAATTATATAGAGCCGAAGCATTATTTAGTAGACGCGGAAGTATTACTGCGTGTGCGTATAGATAAGGTATTTGTTAGTACAAATAGTGTTAAGGTTAATTGTGTATTTAACGGACAATTCATCTCCAAGGACAGTAGTGATGAAAAAAACATTAGTACGACTAACGCAATATTGTATAAAACTGATAATTTTAGTGATTGGTATAGGAAAAATATTTTAGACGTTGTTATGAAAAAATTAAGCGAATTTCAAGAGAGTGATAGTGGATGGGCTTTACAAAAAATCCATTATTTATTGGTTAACATTAATCGTTTTAACCTGTTGCAAGTGGGTTGTAGAATTACTCTACCATCTGCTATCGCAAGTAGGAAATCTCTGATAAATTTGGAAACTAGTGATAATGCATGTTTCGCGTGGTCCGTGACGGTGGCACTCTATCCGGCAAAATCTACGGCTCACCCAAATCGTACGTCCTCTTATCCACATTTACGGACTGTTTTAAATGTCGGTAGCATAACCTTTCCGACTACACTAAAACAGATCCCGAAATTCGAGACGGATAATGACGTGTCGGTCAACATCTTTATCTTGGAGAATGAAGAGCAAAATACCGAAGCAAAAATCAGAATTGTACCTCTTCAGGTGACAGAGAAGAAGAGATCGAGGCATGCTAATCTTCTTCTCGTCAACGATGAACACGGAGCTGCACATTTTATGTTCATAAGGAATCTCTCGAGACTGGTGCGAAGCCAATTCACCAAGAACAAAATTGCACATTATATATGCGATCGGTATGTATTAATAATGATACAAATATAGCTGCATATGTTTTATATTATTTTTTTTTTAGATCTCTCCACTACTTTCACACAGTGGAGAAGCTCGATTCGCATGAGCAGAATTGCGCGCAGCTCAACGATAATCTCCGCTTGGTGCTACTGAGCGAGTCCGAGGATCGCTGGGTTTCCTTCAAGAACATCAAAAATGGGGAACGAGTGCCATTCGTCGTATACTCGGATCTCGAGTGCATATTATCAAAAGTTGAACAATCGAACAGTAATATTTATCAGAAACATGAACCTATCAGTGTAGGCTATTATTTAAAAAGTGCTCGCGATACGTCACTCTCGAGATACGATGCTCATCGGGGTGCCGACTGCATCGAACGGTTCGTACGCAAGCTCCAGGTCATTGCGCGCATCGCGAGCGAGAAACGGGACTATCGTGCCCATGCGTAATCTTAGTCTTAGCGAACGATCGCGTCACTATAATGACCCCAATTGTCATATATGCAAAAAGCCATTTCTTCCGAATCAACTTCGAATTCGCGATCACGATCATCTGACTGGCAGATACAGAGGACCGGCTCACAATAATTGTAATTTAAATTTTAAAGATTCGCATGTCATTCCAGTGATTTTCCACAATTTTTCCGGCTATGAGTCACATTATATTCTCGAGACGATCGCTAATTTGTACGAGGGATCGGTCTACATATTTGCTGCCTGTACATAAGGAAAAATACATTTGATTCATCAAATACTTGCGAAATTATAATGTACGGCTGAGATTTATCGATTCGTTCAAATTTATGGCCTCCAGTTTGGACAAATTGAGCTGAGTAGTTGACGGAATATCAGCTGACAAATTTGAGGTCACAATTTTCGGACTTGAGCGTCGAGCAGTTTAACTTGCTTGCGAAGAAATGTATTTTTCCTTACGACTATATAGATAGTCCGGCTCGATTGGAAGAGACAGCTTTACCACCGCGCCAGTCGTTTCGCAAGAGACTGACCGACAGCGATTTCACCGAGGAAGCATACAATCATGCCGTAGAGGTATGGACCAAATTCCAGATGCGCACACTTGGGGAGTACAGTGACCTGTACTTGAAGACCGATGTCCTATTGTTGACCGACGTTTTCGAAAGTTTTCGCGATAATTGCATGCAAAATTATAACTTGGATCCAGCCCATTATTATACGCTTCCGGGCTTCACCTGGGACGCGATGTTGAAGCATACAGGAATCAGGCTGGAGCTTTTCACGGACGTGGATATGTTGCTGTTCGTAGAGCGCGGTATACGCGGTGGTTTGAGTCAGTGCTCCCATCGCTACGAGAGGGCCAACAATCGGTACATGCGGGACTACGATCCGGTGGAACCGTCGAAATATTTCATGTATTACGACGTAAATAATATGTATGGGTGGGCAATGTGTCAGCCGCTGCCCACCCATGGATTCCGATGGATCGAGGACGATGCCAATCTCGATGTCTCCGCTATTCCCTCGGATCATCCCGATGGTTATATTTTGGAGGTCGATTTGGAGTATCCGCGCGAGCTTCACGACAAACACGCCGACCTACCGTTCTGCATGGTGCGCGAGAAACCGCCAGGCGTGAGGCAGGAGAAGCTGCTGGCTACTTTAAACGATAAGACGCGTTACGTAATACATTATCGCGCACTGCAACAATGTATGTCTAATGGACTCGTACTAAAGCGTATACATCGCGGTTTAAAGTTTCAGCAGTCCACCTGGCTACGCGATTACATCGAGCTGAACACGCGTTTGCGCAACGCGTCCACTAACGAATTTGAGAGGAATCTTCAAGTTGAGGAACAACGCGGTTTTCGGTAAAACAATGGAGAACGTGAGGAATAGAGTTGACGTAAGGCTCGCAACCAAGTGGGAGGGAAGATACGGGACGAAAACCCTGATTTCCAAACCGAATTTTCACAGTCTCGCGATTTTCAATGAGAATTTGGTCGCGATTCAATTGTCGAAATTGTCCGCGAAGTTTGATAAAGCCATTTACGTGGGAATGAGTGTTTTAGATATTTCAAAAATTTGCTTGTATGAATTTCACTATGACTATATGCTTCTTACATTCGGCAGTGAATGTAGAGCGATGTATACCGACACGGACAGTCTGATATACAGCGTCGAGTGCGACGACGTTTACACGTACATGAAACGCGATCTCGCGCGATTCGACACCAGCGATTATCCTGACGACAATCAGTATGACTTTCCACGCGTCAATAAAAAGATACCTGGTCTGATGAAGGATGAGAACAATGGTCGTAATATGACCGAGTTCGTAGGACTGAGGGCAAAAATGTATACTTTCAAGGTGCAGGACTGCACGAGAATTGTTAAAAAAGCCAAGGGTGTCAAAGGTTACGTTATCGATAGAAATATAACATTTGACGACTACTAGGATTGTTTCGATAATTTCACCGTACAGTCTCGCAATCAAAATTTCATTCGATCGAAGCTGCACCAAGTTTTCTCGATCAGTCAGAGAAAGGTCGCCCTCAGTCCGTACGACGACAAGCGTTTCGTTACACCCAGCACCGCGGCGACTCTACCCTGGGGACATTATAGTCTAAAAGAATAATTTATTTATTTTAAGAATACATATATTTTTTGTAATGATACATCTTAATAAAATTTCCTTTAAGACATTGTTCTTATAAAACATTGTTCTTATTTATCCAGGAATTGTGCGTCCTGTCGAATCCCAGCCACTTAACGAACACTTTATCGCCCTTTCTGCGCAATACTCTCTCCACCAGATACATATGGGGATTGATAGTTTTCGAAAGCTCGTATTCGTAAAATCCACCCAACAGTTCCGTACCCCTGGATTCTTTGAGGTGATACGTAACGGGATTGGTCCTCTGCAATTTCGCCACCTCGAATATTTCGGTCGTCCAATTTGGCGTGTAGCATTTGGCGAACATCTGCTTGTATTTAATAATTCGTACGAAATCGCCGACTTTGAACTTGGCACGACCTGCGACCTTAATGTGACTGTATACTGTCTTGAGTAGCTTATCTGCATGCTCGGGTTTCACATCCACGAGACGCATTCCCGTGGTACGATGCTTTCGCGCCTTGTACGCATCCACCAACTCTTGCAGCATAGCGCGCCACTTGTAATTGCCGTTCAGCGTAAATCGTTTCCACATTTCCGTCTTCAACGTACGATTCCAGCGCTCGACTATCGACGCTTTCATCACGCTGTAAGTCGAGTAGTGATTTATTCCGCGTTTCTTCATCAACGCCTGAAAGTCACTGTTGTAAAACTCCTTGCCGTTGTCGGTCTGAAAATTTTTCGGACATCTGCCGGTCTTTAGGATTCCCGTCATTGCCGTCGTCACTTCTCTGCCGCTCTTGGTCTTTAATGCCACCGGCCAAGCGTATTTCGAGAGGGTATCGATTACAGTGAGAATGTACTGGTGACCCGCATCGACGTAATTGCGCATATCAACAAGATCGGCCTGCCAGAGATCGTCGAAGCAGCGCACGATGACTCTTCTGCGTGAAAAATTTATCTTCGCGGGTGCACAGAGCTCCTCCACCAACTGTATGTTGTCTTTGCTCATTTTTTTTTCTCAAAAAAATGGACAGATTCGTAGAATTTATTATTGATAAGTGTTTCAAGTATCAGATCTTTCCCACTCACTTTCTCACCAAATTTTTCACACATTGCTTGCAAAGTTTGATTCATCTTTTCCTCAAATTGTTCATTATATTTATTCAATGTCATTGTCAAATATTGTTTAAATTCAAGCAGTAAATATTCTAAATTTGGTTCGTGAATGTGTTTCCTACTCTCACCATGCAGTCCAATTCCAAATTTATTTATCAATATTTCAAAATAAATGCACTACTGTCACTTTTTTTTCAAAGATCAATCTCTTGTTCCTCGTTATTATTATTATTCGTCTTTTTGATGGCTGGTAATGTCGAGAGTATACAGTCTATAATATATATTAAACAAATGCAAATTTCACAACAGCAGGAATCAGACATTTAATTTTTTGTACCTCGTGCTACCGAAAGACGTTGATATTACACTGAGGTAAAAATATAACGTGAAACTTTCTTTATACGATAATATCCTCCTCGCGCAACTCTTCGATTATCGACTGTATCTCGTTGTGATGACTCGTATTACCGGCAGCCACCGATTGGATCAAAAGTCTCAAACGTTCGATCAATTCATTCGGATCGTTCCAATGTACGTAGTCAATTGGTCCCTCGGTGACACGCATAAGGCCTTTACCCCTTTTTTTTTATGATGATTTTGACGCTTTACTTGCGCCTGATATTGACGCGTCAGACGTTGACGATTTTCTTGCTCCTGATGTTGATGGTAACCGATCAGGCGGTAACATTGGTTTTCCCAATAGCAACGGTTTCATGATTTCTGTATATTTTACACCTTTATTACCCTTTGTTTGTTTTAGACTATCGTTTAACAGTTTATGTGCCTTAGTTTGATTTAGTATACTCTTGTATTTTTCCAAATCTTCGGGATTTATAATAGCTCGATTGGGTTCTCTCATGAAAACTAGTTCATAAGTACCTATTGTACCGGTGTATGGTGTCTTATCGAGAATAATATCTCATTCATGACTTATTTCAAATTTACATCTACCAAGAGTCAGTTGATCATTTTTATAAAGAGGTCCAAAAGCACAATCAATCAAGTTATACCTATCAGTCAGAAGTAATGTAATATACTTGGCAGGGATCGGATGTAATGGATTACGTTGAAAGGCAAATTGTAACAAGCCTGGTTCCTTTTTTTCATCAATATTTAATTTATCTAGCAAACTTTTTTTGAATCGGGCGACGATTGATCGGTTATAGAAAACTCGTCGTCGGTCATGAAATCCGATGGATTCGTAATAGTTTCATCACTACTACTAAGATTCTTTGCTCTTTTAGCAACTCGATGCGGTGTCGATGTGAAGTAGGCTCCCCTCCTCAATTTATCGTTGTATTTGACAAACGAATTATTTGTATTATCACTATCTTCCGTTTGCGAAACGAGTTTCTTCAATGGATCGACTATCGGCTTGAATGTCTCATACAAACTGCTCTCCATTATCGCCTTTTCCGATTTCAAGGCACGATGCTTGTCGCGAATGATCTCGCTCGTCTTGGCGATCCTCTTCAGAAGCGATTTTTCATCCATCGCGATGCTGTTTTGGAGGGGGGGTTTTGTTTAAAAACAGATATAAACCGATCTAACTGACACGGTTTTTAACAGATCCAACCGCCCTGTTCGTCGATAAACTGGTACTCGATTATCAACCGATCAAACTGACGCGGTTTCTTAACACATTCGACCGACCTGTTCGTCGATCAAAACTGACACTCAAGTCCGTTCACTCGATCGTGGCGTACTCGTTGAACCCTTTGCGATATCGACCGTTCTTCAGAGAGTTATCCTTGTCTATTACTAAGAAACCGTAATCGCGACTCCAACAGGTCGAACACAATTCGAGAAATTTCTCATACGACATATCACTGTTGACGTGATCGTTGAAAATATGCTTCAGATTAGTTCCATCTTGCTTAAATATTATTAGCAAGTTTGAATTATCTCGTATCAGATGCTTTGGGATTTTCGCATAAGTCTGACAGAGATAGAAGCAATCGATGTTGGAATGTCTACCCATGCAAAAGTAGTCCCTTATATTGTCCTGCTTGTCGTTGGCCACAACGTCGAATATGAAAATAGAATTCGGCTTTGCATCCGCCACGTTCACAACCTCGCAATTGTTTGAAAATTGAAAGTAACCAATTTCCTCCGTGTCTTGCAGAGGCTGTTCCAGATATCGATACTTCCGTTGCTGCAGCGATTTCGAGTACACGTACAGGTTTTCGAATCTCACACCGTACAAACTCTCTATGAGGCTCAGCAGCACGTTTGTCTTACCGCAATTCGACGGACCGCAAACTATGCAGCGTATCGTAGATGGTAATAGCGATCCGTGGCGTTTTTTTATTTGCGTGGTAGCATTGTGAGCATGACTATCCAAATTTGACACGTGAATATTCGGCACATGCTTCACGAAATGCATTCTCGTTATTAATTTTCGGGCACAGCTGTATCGTCCATTTATATTTCGCGAATTACGGCCCTAATCAGTCAGTTGCCATTATGATGGCGTTCATGCTAGTCGTCATCGATTCCCTGCAGAGCTTGACGAATCATCAGCTCGAACACATACCGAAGATCGTATTACTTAAGTACTTTCCAGATAGTATCGCGAGTGTGAGGGAAAGATTACCTCAGCACATTCACGCGGACTCGGATGTGCAGCAATATAAATATTGTTTGCAACACTACAATTTACCTAATACTATTCACCACGACGGACCACCGAGATGGATTAAAGACTGTTACGTTTGTCAGCAAGAAGAGAGAGAGAAATAAAGCAGTTGCCTTAAATGTCTGGATCGTTCTTCAATAAAGTCTTTAAAAAACTTCCATTTGAGCTGCACGTGCCCGGTTTCAATTATTGCGGGCCCGGTACTCGGCTTCGTGTAAGATTGGAGTGCGGCGATCGTGATATAAATCCGCTGGACGAGGCCTGTCTCGATCACGACATCGTATATTGGAACAACGAGGATCTACCGGAGCGTCATCAGGCCGAGAAAGTGCTAGCGAAGAAAGCGCGTGAACGTATTACCGCAAGTGACGCGACCTTAGGTGAACGCGCGGTCGCCACAGCCGTATGGGCATCTATGAGTGCTAAGCGTAAACATGCCTTGGGATTACATAATATTGTCGGGATGAAGAAAGCAGTAGCGGCTACAAAAAAGAAACAAGAAAAAAAATGGTACTACTACGAGAAAGAGAAGAATTCGAGTACCGACGAAACAAGGCGGTATAATGCCTATACTCCCACTGTTAGGTGCAGTCGGAGCACTGGCAGGTGGAGCATCGGGTATAGCGAGTGCTGTAAACCGTGCAAAAGCTGAGAGAGAACGGTTGCAGGAAACGCAACGTCACAATCGCACGATGGAAGCGTCCGCAAAGCGCGAGAGAGGTCGAGGTCTTTATCTGAAACCGTACAAGCGAATCGTTGGAGGTGGGAATCGTAGAGGTATAAAAAAAACCAAAACAAAGAACGGTCGGAGAAGAGGAGCTGGAAGAAAATGAATGAGGGGAAATTTCGGCGCAATGTACAAGCTCTCCCAGACTCTGGTGCTACTAGTAACATACAATTGGCACGCATCTGCCGACGCATATCACATTTCCGTGAAGTCTTTATGCGCACATCTCTGCCGCTCGATGGGCCGCGGTGCAACGAGTGCGCGATCGTGAATCTCGACGATCAATGCGGCCCTGGTACCCACTGGGTAGCCTACGTCAAGCGTAACGACTTCGTCGTATATTTCGAATCCTTTGGAAATTTGAAACCGCCGAAAGAATGTGTGCGTTACTTTGGTCCTAACGTTACAATCTACTACAATCATGATCGATATCAATCGTACGATAAAAGCAATTGCGGTCAGTTGTGCGTGAAATTCCTGCAAGAACAGATACTTTGAAAACAAAATGTCTTTCACCGTGACATTATCGGATCGTAAATCAGTAATAAATTTAGATTTCTTTCCCCCGATCAAACTGCAAGACGATCGCTATGAGATCGGTCTCGTGAACATGCAAACGTTCAACTTGATAGCCAATGTGGACGAGACGAATAATAAGTTTTACTACGATAACGATAAGGTACTGACGATACCCAGAGGCTGTTACGAATTGAGTGCAATAAATGAGTTTTTGCAGTATCAAATTTCTATGAGACACGAAATTGAAGACGACATTAACAGCGTAATTTTTCTACGAGCAAATAATAATACACTGAAGAGTGAAAAATAGTGTCAATATTCGATTGACTTTGGAAAACCAAATAACATTGGCTCACTACTGGGCTTCTCGTTGAATCGCGTGATCGAACCGAACGCCCAGGCGGAAGCCGACGAAACCGTGATCATTGTGAAAACAAATATTCTACACATCGAGTGCAACATTGCGAGTGGTGCGTACACCAAGGGTAGACCTCGACACATTATTCACGAGTTCTTTCCCAGCGTACCACCGGGCTATAAAATCTCGGAGGCACCGAAAACCGTAATTTATCTACCGGTCATCGTCAGAGTAATCGACCGTCTCACGTTACGTATTCTCGAACAGGAAGATCATCTCGTAGATTTTGGACGTGAAGAAATTACAATAAGATTACACATTAAGAAATGTTAATTTACAAAAGTAACGAGGATTATAAAGCATTGAAACTGGATAAATCGTTCGCTAGTCGTTCGTCCTACGTGGGGTCGAATACACCGGTTCAAAGTGAAAGCAGGAATCGGGACAAGAGGAGCTTATTGCTAACAAGAAGTGTGCGAGACAGTGCCCAAGTAGGTTCCAGCCCTGTGGTCAGAAGGGAAGGTTATATCTGAGAATAAAGTTCGAAGACAGATGTAAGGTAAAAGAGTCTTTATTCAAATAAATAAAATGTACAAATATATTTACAAAGAACCGCTAGACTAAATGATAGACTTCCTCGGGAATTTGTTGTCGTCAAATTCTAGGGAATTTCGGTAATCGAAGATTCCCAAGAACCCCAAAGACTAGAATTCCCCAGGAAGGAACGCGGACTTATCAACTCCCGGACTGGACAATTTTCCCTAGGGTATTCCCTAGTAAAATCCCCAGCCACGGGAGGAAGCGAAGTAGGAGAGGTGGATTTAGGGAAGGGGAAGTCCCCTTACCCCTCAGCCCCCTTCTCCCAAAGCTATGGTGGCTCCGAGCCACCCCAACCCCTAGGGTGAATCTACCCCTCCCACAACCCGACTCGTCGAGAGCCCTGGATTTGAGGGTCGGAACACTGGGTCCGAGGTAGTCCTCGGAGGCAGTGTGGAGGGGAAGGAGAGGGTTGGACTTCTCCTGGGCAGTCCCCGGAGAAATTTCCCTTAGGAGGGAGGAAATGCCGCAGAGGGGTAGTCCCCTCTTGGTAGGCAGTGGGTGGTGGGTGATACTTACCAAAGTATTTGCCCGATGAGTTCGCCAGTGGAGGCGCTCTTTATGCCGTTGAGGCGTCAAAAACCAAGCTGCTGTTGCTGCTGTCAAGGCCGCGGTCGAGCAAGGCTGAGGTGCGATGGGTCCTTATCAAGGACCCATCTATATAATTACGCGACACTAATCTTGCCAGCGAGAGAGCTGCCGCGGGCGCTGGCCACCTAGTGGCCAAGCGCGCAAGTAGTGTCGCTTGGCGGCCGCGACGCGCCAGGGCCAGAAGACGCGCAAGCGCGCCGCGGAGAGAGAGACAGATAGAGCGGCTACACGCTGTCGGTCTAGCCGTCTATTGTGAGCGCAATAGAGATGGGAGATATAACAGAGAAATGCGGAATCTACTTCGCAACATTTTCTGCTCCTCCCAATCTCGAACAAACTCCCCCCGTTGACGCGATGGCGTCAAAACAAGGAAGAAGAAAGTTAACTCAGTTTAATCACAAGTTTATTTACAAAAAAAAATAAAAATAAACGATGTAAAACAGATAAGGACGAGACGACTATTTACATGGCTTCATTTGAAGTTTCGCGGAATTTAATTCCAGGGCTGGAGTCCACCGGAGTATAATTTTGCCCTGAGGGGCCCAGGCCTTCCATCTCCGTAGTTTTAGGACGGAATATAGGGGCACTTCAATTTCTTGCCCGAATGCGCGGACCCTGATTTGTTGAGCATTGCGCTCGAGCTCCCTGGCGCTGGGATCGTCTAGGACTTTCCCAACCCAGTTCGCCGAGGCAATGCTCTTCTTAGAGGCGATGACGGGCCTCTGCCGTCTCGCCCGTGTTCGGGTTGCTGGAGGTGGAGGTGGTGGCGGTGCTGGCTCCTCATTCGGCCCCGCCGGGAGGACATGGCCGAACAGCCGCCGAAATTCACTTTCCTCACGGGGGGCATGTAATTCTAGGACGTCGTCCCCCTCGTCCTCATATCCTACGCCCAGTAGGTGGGCCCATGGATAATCCGCCATGCTCAAATATCGTTGCACCAAAAAAGGCAAATGATGAGTACGAAGACTCAGTAAGTATTGTTGGAGTTTTGGAAGAAAAGACATGGCGGAGAGCATAAAGTGTTCCTGAAGGTTTGGAACAGGAAACAGGACGACCTGAAGAGTCCCAGGGCGCCCGAGAGAGGAGGTGGTAACCTGAAGAGTCCCAGGAAACCAGGAAAAGAAAGTTAAGCAACCTGAAGAGTCCCAGGAAGCTTGAGAAGGAGAGATGACAACCTGAAGAGTCCCAGGAAACCAGGAAAAGAAAGTTAAGCAACCTGAAGAGTCCCAGGATGCCGGAAAGCAGGGTGAAGATAGACCCTGATAAGACCCAAAGTGAGGGCTAAGAGGGGAGTTTACAGAGTTGCGAGAGACTCCGTTGAATCTCTTTTCTCGCGGTTTTATGGACAGCTACGCGAGCTACTCCGTCCACCCCAGGAACTAGTTTGAGAATCCGCCCCAAAATCCACATACGGGGAGGATTGTTAGGTACTTTGACAAGCACCAAATCTCCTTCACCGAATTCCGAGTTAGAGTTCTGCCATTTCGGTCTATGTTGCAGAGTGTGTAAGTATTCGGAAGACCACTTCTTCCAAAAGGTCTCGGTGATTCGATTCACGGTTTGCCAACGGTTTAATGATGATTCGCGTAAATCCAAGGTGGATAATTCAGGTGGGGAATTTAACGCCCGTCCTGACAAAAAATGCCCCGGAGTGAGTACGTCCAACGACTCTGGATCATCATGTAACCGCGATATAGGTCGTGAATTTAAACAGGCCTCAATCTTGGTCAATAGTGTGGCCATTTCCTCGAAATTAGGCACGAAAACTTCGAGGGAGCGCTTCAGGTGGTGCTTCATGCTTTTTACGGCACTTTCCCAAAGACCGCCCCAGTGGGGAGTAGCGACCGGAATGAATTTCCACTCGATTTTACTGATGGAATCGGTGTTCTGAGCGCGTGCAGCTTCTAAGGAGCATCGGTAGGCGCGTTTTAGTTCAGCGTCCGCTCCTTGAAAATTAAGGCCGTTGTCCGAATACATGACGGCGGGTTTTCCACGATGAGAGATAAATCGAGTCAGCGCGGCGAGGAAGGCCTCGGTATCCAGTCGAGAGACGAGTTCCAAGTGAACGGCACGGGTAGATAGACATACGAACACGGCCACGTAGCATTTTATGGCTTTTGCATTACGACCGTGATGTAATTTCACCGAAAAGGGCCCGGCATAGTCTACTCCGGTGTGTTCGAAAGTGAAACTGCGAGAAACCCGAGCGGCAGGAAGTGAACCCATAAGTTGGCTACCGAGTTTAGCGCGTTCGCGAACACACGTGATGCATTTATGAACACATGCCTTTACTAGAGTGCGTGCATTCACGACCCAAAACTTTTGTCGCAACGTAGACAAAGTCAATTGCAGTCCCCCGTGAAGTGTATCTAGGTGAGTTTGCCTAATAAGAATGGCCGTTAAGTGGCAGTCCGGTAAAATAATGGGGTGTTTCATTTGTTCAGAAATTTCGGCGTTCCGAAGCCGTCCCCCTATTCTTAAGATTCCTTGTGAATCAATGACCGGATGTAAGGAAAGAAGCTTTGACCGCGACGGTATACGTAACCCATGACTCAAGGCTGAAATTTCGCTCGCGAAGTGTGTTCGTTGAACAACCTTTACCAAGGCTTCAATCGAACTGCGAATTTCCGATGCAGACAGGAGGGAGTCCTCCAATTGGCCGGTTTTCCTGGTCCGCTGGACAAATCGAAGAACATAGGCCATAACTCGGACCAGTTTAGACCAAGACGAAAGCTTATCAAAAAACCAACACTCAGTTGTGTCTAGTTGAGCGGTTAACGCTACCTTCCGACTTTCTTCCGCGGTTTCAAAGATCTGAACGGGATTTACGGTGTGCTCACGGAGGAAAGCAGGCCCATGCCACCACAGTGAGTCCTCTGATAACTGTTGAGCACTGGTTCCTCTTGAACACAAGTCTGCAGGATTCGATTTAGTGTGTACATAATGCCAGCTGGCTTCCGATAAATGTGTTTGGATATATGAAACGCGATTGGCCACAAACGTCTTCCAATGTACGGGTTGCTTTGCTATCCAAGCTAAAGCGACCTGCGAATCTGAATAGCAACGAATCGCATCACAACTCCCGACCAAGCTTCCCTTGACGTGAACCAATAATTTGACAAGAAGGGCAGCGGCGACCAACTCCAGACGAGGGATTGAAGTGGTCTTGATCGGGGCGACCTTTGTTTTGGACACTACTAAATGTACAGAGAGTTGACCGTCCTCATCAGTGAGGCGTTCATAAACGACCGCGCCGTACGCAAGCTCTGAGGCGTCGCAAAATCCAATTAATTCACGTTTTCCAGTAGTAAGTGATTGTCCAGTCCACCGTGGGATCCGTAAAGTCTCTAAGTCTCGGAGCTGCTCATAGCACTTGAGCCATTTTGACTGAATAGGCTCGGGAATTTCTTCATCCCAAGAGAGTTTAAGCAACCAGGTGGATTGCATTAACTGCTTTAAGATGATGACTATTGGAGAGATCCAACCCAATGGATCGAAGATCTTGGCATTCTCTGATAAGAGGATGCGTTTGGTTAGTACACCAATATGAGAAGGAGAAGCACGGAAGCGGAAGCTATCATCCCCGTGATCCCAATATATGCCCAAGACTTTACTTGATCCAGCAGGATCCTCGAAGAAAGAGTGCAGCTCGGTAGGTTCAAGCGGGGAAGACCCCGGTTGATTGAATGCCCATTTGCTTAAGGAGAAGCCCCCTTTCGCCAGTAGAGCGATGAGTTGTTCCCTGACCGAACTAAGTTGCTTTAAGTCATGGGCCCCAAAAAGTATGTCGTCTACATAAGTAGAATTTAACAGCACATCCTGTGCGAGAGGGAAGTTAGCTCCGTCCGTGTAAGCTAATTCGCGCAAAACTCGCGAGGATAAGAACGGTGCCGGTCCCGTACCGTAGGTCACCGTGTTGAGCTCGAAAGCCTGAAGCGCGCCGGAATCAGTCTTCCATAAAATGTTCTGATACTTGCGGTCCTCAAAACGCACAAGAATCTGTCGGAACATCTTAACAATGTCTGTCACGCCTACATATCGAAAGGAACGCCAATTCATCAGGATCCGCGTGATGTCCTGTTGGAGTTTGGGTCCAATGAATAGCGTATCATTAAGCGAGACGCCAGTAGAGGTTTTAGAAGATGCGTTGAATACAACGCGAATCTTTGTTTTCTGGTTCTCGGTCTTAAAAACTGCATGATGAGGCAGAAAGACGCGAAAATCAGAGTTCAAAGGAACAGGAGACATATGTCCTAACACTTGATACTCCTGTAAGAATTGAGAATAACTTTCAGCTTGTTCTGGAGAGGTTTCCAATCGCCGAAGTATTCGTGTTAAGGTTTTCTCTGCTACCCGAGAGGAAGAACCTAAGCTGTGCTTCTCGATGTCGGATCGAAAAGGTAAAGCAACGACAAAACGACCTGAAGAGGTGCGTGATACCGTATTCACAAAATGTTGTTCACAGAGGGAGTCCTCTGTGGACATGGGTTTGACTTCCGGAACTTCTTCCAGTTCCCAGAAGTCGCGAAGAGTTTTTTCTACCTCAAAGCAATGATGCACCGTGACAGTATGAGAGCGACCAGCCTTGGGTACGACCCCCGAAACGATCCACCCGAAAATAGTCCGCTGAGCAAGCAACGTATGATCAGGAGAATGCATGTACGGGCCTTCCATCAATGCTGCAAGATAGTCTGCACCAATGAGCACATCAATTGGAGCCCTGGTTGAAGCGAAGTTATCAGCCAGATCAATTTTGCTAAGTGCTGGAAAGGACGACGGAGAATAAGTCGGAGGCATATACTGAGTAATCCTTGGTAAGATCAATGCAGTTACGTCCAACGAGACACCGTGTCGTGATAGAGAATGAAGCGTAATCTGTACCTCTGCTCGAACGTTTTGAGCCGAATTCAGAGAGACGCCATGAATGGTTGCGTTGACACGTTTTCGTGATACCCGTAGTTGCTGAGCTAGATTTTCCGAAATAAAGGAAGTTTCGGAGCCCGTGTCAACTAAACCGCGGACTATAATACGAGAACCGTCATGAGCGTCGATTCTGGCAGAAAAGGTGGCCAATAGCACTGATCGGGTGTCGGAAACACTAAGATGTGTTGTAGTATTCGAGCTAGAGGGTTCTGGCGCGGAAGAGGAGTTGACCGCGGGGGTAGACCCCCGTGCCTTGCTCCCCCCGGTGCCAGATTTGTCAAAATGTAATAAAGTATGATGCATTTTACTACATTTCCTGCATCGTGACGAAGAAGAGCAATTGGAGCAACTATGCCCGGGCCTCAGACAGTTGATGCAAAGATTCTGTGAAAATGCGAACTTTGAACGGGCCTGAAGGGTCAATGCAAGGTAGTCCTTGCACTGATACAAGAGATGGTTACTACCACAGTGAACGCAACCGGTACTATTCACGCTAGTAGCGTGTGACTTCAAGGATCTCCCCGATTCCCTTTTGGAAGTTTTAGGTTTGTTACCTAATGATTGCAAGGAGTTAATATGACGCGTTAGAAACTCAGAGAATTGAATGAACGAGGGATAATCCTTGCTGCTTCCTAGATACATTTCCCAGGCTAAACGAAGGGTGTCATCCAGTTTGTTCTTCAGCGAATGAACAATTATGGGATCCCATTGATCGACGCCGTATCCCATAGTTTTAAGGGCGTTGAGAGCAACCGTAACTGAGTCCCTAACTTCTTTCAGAACCTTAAAATTGTCACCCCGAAGCGTGGGTACTTGCGAGATTTGATCTAAGAACGTATCCGTGATCATCCGTTTGTCAGTGTACCGAGCTACCAGAGTGTCCCATGCTATCTCATAGTTCTCGGAGGTGTTCGCTAAAGATTTAATGACCGTTGCTGCTTCTCCTTGGAGACAGGATTTTAGGTAATGGAACTTGTCCCGACCGGAGACATACACCTTGTCGTGAACAATGGAACTAAACGTTTCATAAAAGTTGTTCCATTCTAAGTAATCCCCGGAAAACTTTGGTAAATCGATAACTGGAAGCCTAATGTGGTTTATTTCGCCTGAAGGCGCAGTGGGACCTGATGCCGACATACCCTGATTGGGTCGAAGTTCATCTAGATGTCCTAGAATGAATTCTTCCGCGTCACTATGGGCATCAAGGGCCGCTTGATACCAGCTATCGGTTACTTACTCCATTTTAGCTATTTCGGCCGGTTTAGTGTGAGTAGTGATCTTAACGTGAGTTTTATGCAACACGTTAAGCCACTTTTCTAAGGCTGCTAGCCTATCCTACAAGAAGGGACGGGTGAAATTGTGGACTCCACGCTTCTTAATGTTAACGATCAACCGAACGAATTCATCCCGAATCATGGGCACGTAATTGATTGCTTCTAATAATTCCCCTGCGCTAGCCATTTTGAAACTCTATTCCAGAACAAACCACAATCCAAAACACAGTCCGGAATGCCCACTCAGAAACACTGATGCACTTCGAACGTTTTTTGCCGGAAATCCGGCTCGAAGGACCAAAAATTTGTGTGAGACAGTGCCCAAGTAGGTTCCAGCCCTGTGGTCAGAAGGGAAGGTTATATCTGAGAATAAAGTTCGAAGACAAATGTAAGGTAAAAGAGTCTTTATTCAAATAAATAAAATGTACAAATATATTTACAAAGAACCGCTAGACTAAATGATAGACTTCCTAGGGAATTTGTTGTCGTCAAATTCTAGGGAATTTCGGCAATCGAATATTCCCAAGAACCCCAAAGACTAGAATTCCCCAGGAAGGAACGCGGACTTATCAACTCCCGGACTGGACAATTTTCCCTAGGGTATTCCCTAGTAAAATCCCCAGCCACGGGAGGAAGCGAAGTAGGAGAGGTGGATTTAGGGAAGGGGAAGTCCCCTTACCCCTCAGCCCCCTTCTCCCAGAGCTATGGTGGCTCCGAGCCACCCCAACCCCTAGGGTGAATCTACCCCTCCCACAACCCGACTCGTCGAGTGCCCTGGATTTGAGGGTCGGAACACTGGGTCCGAGGTAGTCCTCGGAGGCAGTGTGGAGGGGAAGGAGAGGGTTGGACTTCTCCAGGGCAGTCCCCGGAGAAATTTCCCTTAGGAGGGAGGGAATGCCGCAGAGGGGTAGTCCCCTCTTGGTAGGCAGTGGGTGGTGGGTGATACTTACCAAAGTATTTGCCCGATGAGTTCGCCAGTGGAGGCGCTCTTTATGCCGTTGAGGCGTCAAAAACCAAGCTGCTGTTGCTGCTGTCAAGGCCGCGGTCGAGCAAGGCTGAGGTGCGATGGGTCCTTATCAAGGACCCATCTATATAATTACGCGACACTAATCTTGCCAGCGAGAGAGCTGCCGCGGGCGCTGGCCACCTAGTGGCCAAGCGCGCAAGTAGTGTCGCTTGGCGGCCGCGACGCGCCAGGGCCAGAAGACGCGCAAGCGCGCCGCGGAGAGAGAGACAGATAGAGCGGCTAGACGCTGTCGGTCTAGCCGTCTATTGTGAGCGCAATAGAGATGGGAGATATAACAGAGAAATGCGGAATCTACTTCGCAACATTTTCTGCTCCTCCCAATCTCGAACAAGAAGAAATATAGAATTTTTACAATCATTGGGATTCACCGTCAAGAGATTGGGTGGAAGAACATAGTTGAACAATGGCAGATCCCTTGAACGTCACCGCACCGCTGACCTACGACAATCGCATCACCAAAATGGAGATGCATGCCTACAATCCGTATGCGAACGCCTCGTTGGCGAACAGCGACGAAATTCGCATTCCCATACAGCAGCAAGATTTGATACTCCTGCCGTGCGAGAGTTATCTCTACGTCGAGGGACAGCTGGTGGAGGGTACGCGTAACGCAAGCGCCAATAGCGAGGATTTAGTTACGCTCGACTGCAATTCCGCGGCTTTTCTCTTCAACGAGATTCGTTATGAATTGTACGGTATCGAGAACGATCGATGCAGAATCGTCGGTATTACCAGCATTCTGAATAATTTCGTTTCCCTGAGCACCGAGGAGAGCGCCAGTCTACGTCATTCCGAATGGTTCGTCGCAACGGCCAAAGACCGGCTCAAGGAGGCTGTTAAGAATTTCAGCTTTTGCGTGCCCCTAAAAATGCTGCTGGGATTCTGCGAGGATTATCGGCGAGTCCTCGTTAACGCGCGTCACGAGCTCGTTCTCATTCGCGCGCGCGACGATACAAACGCCATTTACTCATCGGTGAAAATCACCGATTCGTCGATCAAGCTGCTACGAGTGCAATGGAGAATACCCCATGTGACCCTGAACGAAATTACGAAACTCCAATTTCTGAGTATCGTCGAGCAGGACAAGAGTCTGTCACTCGCTTTTCACGCCTGGGAACTTTACGAGTATCCGCTACTGCTAAAGTCGCAGCGGCACACATGGTCCGTGAAAGCGTCCACGTAATTGGAAAAGCCGCGATACGTCATTCTGGAGATCAGAACAAACAAAAAGAGTAATCAGCACGAGGATGTGCTCAAATTCAGTCATTGCAAAGTACTCGATGTCAAACTTTATCTTAATTCTGAATCTTATCCGTACGATCGTCTCGACACTGATTTCAGGAAATCCCGCTATTCCGTCCTCTACGACATGTATGTAAAGTTTTTCACCTCCTATTACGCTGGTGAGAAACTCGCGAGACCCATGCACGACTATACGGACTTTTTGACGTACGGACCGCTCTTCGTCATCGACTGCTCGCATCAGAACGAGTCCATAAAAACCGGCACGGTCGACGTCAAACTCGAGATCGAGTGTATGGAAATCGTTCCAGATAATACTACAGCCTATTGTTTAATCATACACGATAAAATTGTACAATATAATTCTCTTATGAATATTGTTAGAAATGTAAGTTAGAAATGTAAGTTAAAAAAATAAAACAATTTTTTATTAAATAAATATATATAAACAACAAATTTATACATTGTCTTTTATGAATGCAAAATACCTATCAATTATTCTTAAACTTTAGTCTTAAATTCCACGTTGTGATATTTTCCTCCTTTGTATATCATTATTAAATTATTGGCTGTTGCAGCCTTTTGCAGCTGCTGCAGCTCTTCGGTATCTTCCGCCAATTTTGCCATTCTCCCAGGCAAGAATATCCAATCGGCAGTCGACAGCTTTACAATGATTTTAATTCCATATTTTGTTTTAATTTTTTCCACTTCGGAAATTTCGTACTCTTGTTTTTCCGTCAAGCTATCTAATTTCACTAAATTATTTGGAATAACGCTTCCCAATGCATTAATTTTATTAAAATTCATTTTCATATCTATGAAAAAAAAAATGATTAGTCTTATTAGAGTTAAATAATCATTTAAATAATGCTTGTACTAATCGAATGAAAAAAAAATATCCTTACCTTTTTTTATGTAACAAACAAGTTTCTGATACACTTATATATATTTGTTTATTGCATTTAATAACGCACTTATTTTTTCTTAATACGTCAAGCACCCGTGGTACTGCTATGCAGCTCTCTTTTAACAGACTGACTTTTTATACGAACTATATTATCGTATGTTAAGCGTATTTAATTTCAATGTTTGGAAGGGGTAATTTTCAAAGATTTTTTTTTTCTTACTTGCGATGAATTTCCATTGTGATTGACCTATACGTTTATCACAGTATAACTCAATAGAAAAAACAATATTATCGTATTTGATTTCAATGCTTGGAAGGAGTAATTTTCTAAGATTTTCTTACTTACGATGAATTTCCATTGCGATTGTAACCTATAAGTATAAGACAATAGGAAAAAAATATCTCTATGTGAAGATTAATCAGAGGGTACGGTTAACCTTTTTTTTGATTAAGAAAGAATGGACTCCTTATCAAATGTAACTTTATATTTTAAAAACCGATAAAGACTTTCTCTCGACGGGATATCTTCAGAGGAGCAGTATTCAGTCCTCAAACCTTCAACAGTTCAATACACATTAAAAAATCATAGAAAATTAATCGATCGTTGGCATTGATGGATTTAGCACTTCGTTATTTTTTTCTAAGAGCATTTAAGTTTGCTTTATTTAAATATTCGTTACTTTCCTGCTTTACTTGGTGCATTGTGATGATCAATCTAAAGAAGGAGGAGGATGAAACTCCATCTGTACCTCCTATTTCTTTTGCGAGGAAAGAGGTGCTGATTTTTGTAAGTATACTTGCTTTGTAAAAAAAAAAAAAAAATAGCTATTACTATGTGAAAAAGAAAAGTAACAACATGATTTCAAATGTCTCAGGTGAGAAATGTGGCTACGCAATCGGAGACTTTCGTCACGGGAACACAAGCTGCGCAAATGGAGCCTGAGGTAGACCTTATTTCGACGAGACGAAGTGGACCATTTTGATTCTAGATGGAAGAACGAATCAAAATGGTACGATTAGCAGCAACGAGAATAACAACACGCAGAGCCCAGCTATCTCGCTGCAGATTGTTAGAAAAAAAAATGAAGGTTGTGAAAAATATGTATTTTAAATAATAAAGTGGGTTTTTTATGCCGAAAGGCTTTTTCCCAAAATCTACATGTATTTATACGTGTCCTCAATTCCTTTCATAAATAAAAATTAATTTTAAAATATGTGTTCTCTCTCTTTTATCTCTCGCGTAGAGGGCTGGGACGTTTGGTTGGTTAAGGAGGGGGGATCGAGAGGCTGTCACGTGCTCAAATTTCCCCCACCACCATGGTTGTCACGCGATTAATTTTCCCTCACCACCATGGGTGTAACGCGATTAACTTTCCCCCACCACCAGGGCTGTCACGTGCTTAATTTTCCCTCTCCACCAGGGATGTCACGTGCTTAATATTCCCCCACTACCAGGTGTTTCACGTGCTTAATTTTCCCCGACCACCAGGGGTGTCACGTGATAAATTTTCCCCCACCACCAAGGGTGTCAGGTGATTAATTTTCCCCCACCACCGAGCTTCCCCCACCACCCAGGAGTGTGGGAAATCCCGCCTTCCCCCTCCGCTAAGGAGTGGGGGCAGTGATGATAGAAAGCGGACATTCGTTCCCCCCACTATGCAACCATAGGCTCACTACGACTCCGAAAGCCTTCTGGAAATTCTGGAATGCGTGAGACATCCCCACTCATGCCCTTCTCGCTGCTCACATACATATACCATCACGGCGATGCATACGTGTCTCGGCTTCCGTCGCTTGACTTCGGCAAGTTTCATTGAACGTAAGTACGAAAGAGAGCGGTATACTTTTCTCGGACCTCTCTTTCTCGCGCTCGATCTTCGTTCGTTTAGCCAACGAGCAAAGCCGTGCTAGCCGAAGCAAATTAAGAAATGTCTTTTCTGGCAGCTATGATAAAAAAGCTGGCCACGTTAAATGAATATTAAAATAATATTTATAAGCAGTCATTAACTTATTAGATTTTATAATAAATAAGGAAATGCGATGATTTTACGTAACATTGATCAATTTTGTTGAGACTCATATGTTAGGTATTATTGTTAAAAATATTTCATTTTCTTAATTTATTATTTAATCTAGTAGATTAATGGTAATAAAAAAAAAATTCATTATGAAAACAAAATTTAAAAAAATTGCAAGAGTCTTCGGGAATCGAACCCGAGCCCGCGATAACAGCAGGCAATCGCCTTACCATCTACGCTATGGCACTTATTTGGCAGCTTAGAAGGAAAGTCGCAAGTCGCTTATTAAAGTGATGGAACCTTTCTCTATTAAGTTTAATTTCCAGAAGAAAGTATTAATTATAATCTTATATTTATTTACTTCGTATGTCTTTTCATAATAAAACAAAATATTTTTTTTACATATTTCTAAACATTAATGACTTTAACAGCTGTAGCTTCAAAAAGTGACTCTAACATTGCGGAGAACATTTTTGAAAGCTACAAAATTAAAAATAAATAACCCAAGAATCGTATTTGGTATTTAATATGTCATTCCTATTGCAATCTATTTAATTTAAAATACCTCATAAATAGAAAAACGATTAATCTTTCTTAACAAGTAAAAGCACGTGACTGACAGAGATTAAGTCGATATTTATAATAGATAATATATGAAAACAAATAAATAAATTGTGATCGATTTTTTACATTTTCATATAATAGTATCGGATAATTAAATGAGGTAGTGCAAAAGTGGATGAGTTAGTCTAAAGGATCGATATCGCAATTTTGGCAAGTCATCGAATGGTTCCTCCCGATTTTTCTCCCTTAATTTTTACAATTTCTGAAAAATAAGCATCGTTTGCTAATTTTGATTTTTTCGTAACGTACGAACATTAAGGTGCGGGTACACGGCCCGTGAAGTGCCTTTTTGAGCCGGAAAAATTGTTTTTATCGAAACAAATTGTTTAGACATCGTAGAAAGTAGACATTTAGGGCTACACGTAGATATGCTTATTTCTCAGAAATTGTAAAAATTAACGGAGAAAGATTGGGAGGAACTATTCGATGATTTGCCAAAATTTCGATATCGATCCTTTAGACTGGCTCATCCACTTTTGCACCACCTCTTTTAATTATGCGATACTATTATTTGAAAATGCAAAAAATCGATCACAATTTATTTATTTATTTTCATATATTATCTATTATAAATATCGACTTAATCTCTATCAGCCACGTGCTTTTACTTGTTAAGAACGATTAATCGCTTTTCTATTTATTAGGTATTTTAAATTAAATAGATTGCAATATGAATGACATATTAAATACCAAATACGATTCTTGGGTTACTTATTTTTAATTTTGTAGCTTTCATAAATGTTCTCCGCAATGTTAGAGTCACTTTTTGTAGCTACAGCTGTTAAAGTCATTAATGTTTAGAAATATGTAAAAAAAATATTTTGTTTTATTATGAAAAGACATACGAAGTAAATAAATATAAGATTATAATTAATACTTTCTTCTGGAAATTAAACTTAATAGAGAAAGGTTCCATCACTTTAATAAGCGACTTGCGACTTTCCTTCTAAGCTGCCAAATAAGTGCCATAGCGTAGATGGTAAGGCGATTGCCTGCTGTTATCGCGGGCTCGGGTTCGATTCCCGAAGACTCTTGCAATTTTTTTAAATTTTGTTTTCATAATGAATTTTTTTTTATTACCATTAATCTACTAGATTAAATAATAAATTAAGAAAATGAAATATTTTTAACAATAATACCTAACATATGAGTCTCAACAAAATTGATCAATGTTACGTAAAATCATCGAATTTCCTTATTTATTATAAAATCTACTAAGTTAATGACTGCTTATAAATATTATTTTAATATTCATTTAACGTGGCCAGCTTTTTTATCATAGCTGCCAGAAAAGACATTTCTTAATTTGCTTCGGCTAGCACGGCTTTGCTCGTTGGCTAAACGATCGAAGATCGAGCGCGAGAAAGAGAGGTCCGAGAAAAGTATATCGCTCTCTTTCGTACTTACGTTCAACGAAACTTGCCGAAGTCAAGCGACGGAAGCCGAGACACGTATGCATCTCTGTAATGGTATATGTGATCAGCGAGAAGGGGCCCGAGTGGGTATGTCTCACGCATGCCAGAATTTCCAGAAGGCTTTCGGAGTCGTAGTGAGCCTATGGTTGCATAGTGGGGGGAACGAATACCCGCTTTCTATTATCACTGGTGGGGGCATTTCACCTACCTCCCCTAACCCCGCGGAACCCCAAACCCCTCGCCATCCGGTCCCAGAATCCTTACAGTCACACTACTCGTATACTCTCTACTTGTTCATAGTGAAAAAAAATATTTCTTCACGACGCGCACGGCCAGAAACGTCGTTCGAGCGGTGTTAACCGGTGAGGCGCATGCGTAACTGAGCGTGACTAGTCTCTACATGTCGGAATCAATCAATCTATGAATAATGCGAGTTAATAACATGATTTAATTTTTTTATAACTATTATAAATTAACAATATATTTATTATTATTCTGCTTTATAAGCAGTCGTCATTTATTTACATAATAATAAGAAATAAGACATTTGAACATGGCATTGAATATACAAATAATATACTAATTTATATTTACATATGTTATTAAATTATGGCAGAAGAAAATATTATTAATATGAAACTGCTGTACTGAACATATTTAACAAACTTTTACAATTGTATAATTATCTGATTGAGGAAAAGCTTTAGTTTGTAATTGTGTTGTTGAATCTATCGTTAAAAATGCACGATAATTTCTAGTTCCTTTAACTATTTTCACTTTTCAAAAAAATCTCGTTCAAAGTGTTTTAATAAGCATTAAAATAATTTGAACGAGATTTTTTTGAAAAGTGAAAATAGTTCAAGGAACTAGAAATTATCGTGCATTTTTAACGATAGATTCAACAACACAATTACAAACTAAAGCTTTTCCTCAATCAGATAATTATACAATTGTAAAAGTTTGTTAAATATGTTCAGTACAGCAGTTTAATATTAATATTTTCTTCTGCCATAATTTAATAAAATATGTAAATATAAATTAGTATATAATTTATATATTCAATGCCATTTCAAATGTCTTATTTCTTATTATTTTGTAAATAAATAACGACTGCTTATAAAGCAGAATAATAATAAATATATTGTTAACCTATAATAGTTATAAAAACATAAACAAACAATTAAAACATGTTATTAACTCGCATTGTTCATAGATTGATGGGTTCCGAAATGTAGACTAGTCGCGCTCAGTTGCGCATGCGCCTCACCGGTTTACGCCGCTCGAACGACGCTTCTGGCCGTGCGCGTCGTGATAAAATATTTTTTTTCACTATGAACACCTAGAGAGTATACGCGTTTTAATTTTTTTCTTTATAGAGCACATTCCAAGGAACATTCATGATATTTTTTTATAATTGTCAGAGCATGACAACACATTTGTTAATTCAAATGTTTACTTTGTAACGTTATTCCCGTCAGTGTGAGGGGCCACTCAAACTACAGAATTTCCCATTACCTCCGCCCGTCCTTATTTATCGGTATCAGGGCGCCAGTTGGTCAGTTGGGTGGCCAACAACCCTATGGTATCATTTGAGTCTTTCGACTCCATTTTCTATGCATCTTATACGGCCCTGCGGCCATGCATTTGGACGGTAGCGGTAGCCAGGGTCGCTCAGTATGCTAGGTCGTGGAGAGAGGGGAAGGATCCTTGCGGAAGTCTGAGCCTCGCAGACTTATCTGCTGAGGGCATACATTTATCCCTCACCACCCACACACAGGTGGTGGTGAGGAGTGCGGGAACATGCGGTATCATTGCCAAGCATAGAGTTTGCCAGGAGCGGACCACCACGGAGGCAATGTTTGCGGCCCCTCCAGCCATAGCGCAAGCCTATGGAATTATGGAGGGCACCAGGACACATTCCAACGGGCTAACTACGCCCCTGCACAACCCACTATGCATTGGCCTGTATCCAGTCATGATGTACAATGACCGGCAGAAATGGCGTCCCTTGATGCGTTTAGGAACCGCATTTTAGGATCCTTCACTGTTTACTCTATTCTGCTAGGCGGAGATAGGGGAATGGAACGCGATAACTATAGTAGTTAATTTATCTCGCTCTAAATGCGTGAGTGCGAGAGAGAGAGCTTTATACGGCATAGCAGGGCAAGCCAGGCGTCCCGAGGCTTATTTCTATCTGTGCCATTGCCTATGGCTATCTCTCTCGCTCGGTAAGAATCATTCGTCCGTCCTTGTTTAGGTCAGTTCTACGCCAATGGATACTCTCTAAAAAAGATTTTCTCAGGCGACACCATTGAAGACTGCGATTACAGCGGGGATTTTAAAATACTGTGCACCTGTCACTGTCAAACGTCAGTATGAAAGATTATTGTCGCTTACAGCGTTTGGTGCAATTAACATTATAAGTCTGGATTATTATGTGATATTCTGTAATGCACATATATATATACATATGTTAATTTACTTTTAATTTTTTAAACCAATAAGTTATTGGCATTATAGAAGAAACTCATTTAAATATAAGAATATACTGGTTTCCACTTATGTAACTTTTCTTGTAAATATAACATAATTTTAATTAATAAAATTCACTCGTTTATTAATCAGACTAAGAAGAGTTATTTCTTTTAAATTTTAACATGTCTAGAATAATATCCTAAACGCGCACACTTAACTAATTATTATTAGAGAAATATTTTTATAATCGTTACACATTGATAATAATATATCTCAATATCCTTCAGTTTAAAATATCATTTACATTGAAGAAATCTTGATCAATGGTCATGAAGAGTTCGTGGCTCAATGGCTAGGTCGCTTGCCTCGAAGATTAGTTAAAGCGCTTTTGTCGGTTGTTCGAGTCCCGCGGGAGATATTTTTTTTTTTTCGTTTTAAAAGCATTATTATCTTTTCTTTTTGTTAATTATTTGGAAGCATTGCTACTGCCTCCAAAAATATTTTTGCAAACCTTAAAATATACAATGTTATATTTATGCTTTTTTTGTAATCTAATCCATATGAGCAGGAGCTCGCTTCTTCGGCATTTGTTTTTGTGCATTACAGAATATCACATAATAATCCAGACTTATAATGTTAATTGCACCAAACGCTGTAAGCGACAATAATCTTTCATACTGACGTTTGACAGTGACAGGTGCACAGTATTTTAAAATCCCCGCTGTAATCGCAGTCTTCAATGGTGTCGCCTGAGAAAATCTTCTTTAGAGAGTATCCATTGGCGTAGAACTGACCTAAACAAGGACGGACGAATGATTCTTACCGAGCGAGAGAGATAGCCATAGGCAATGGCACAGATAGATATAAGCCTCGGGACGCCTGGCTTGCCCTGCTATGCCGTATAAAGCTCTCTCTCTCGCACTCACGCATTTAGAGCGAGATAAACTAACTACTATAGTTATCGCGTTCCATTCCCCTATCTCCGCCTAGCAGAATAGAGTATACAGTGAAGGATCCTAAAATGCGGTTCCTAAACGCATCAAAGGACGCCATTTCTGCCGGTCATTGTACGTGCAGGCTGGCCTATAGCACATGCCTCACGTACGCAAACGGACCCATGGCTGTCTGAGTGCCGCGTCACGCGCTCACCAGCACGCACGGACACATCAGCACAGTCCCATGTTCGCGGTCCGACTGCCAGCTATGGCAGTCTGCGCACGACATTCACGCAGCCTGCTTGAAGCGCGTAACTAGCATTCAAGTCAGATTCGATGTTCTATCTCCCTTCCTCGTGGAGACTTATAGACACGGTCATTCTTTTTAGGACTCCCCAAGGCCTGTTCTTCTTATCTCAGGTTGCCTGGGTTGTTTGGCATGGCCCTGCCTTACTTCTCAGGATAACCTGGACATCGTTTACTGGAGCGCCGGTCTTTTCATCCGGGCCTCTGCCTGTCAACGGGGTCTATCCTTGACGTTAGCTATAATCCACTCGTGAGCCTATCTCACGAGTCGGTAACGTAGGGATTAATAATATCCACTGTTCGGTAGCTTTTATACTTTTTATTCGGTATCTCGTATACGTAACGGGGAACTTCGTTAAAACTTTAATTGTTAATAATTTTAACCAATTATAAAAAACTATTTTTTTTAATATTTTTCTAATAAGAGATTATTCTTCCTGAGTCCTGTCGTTCGAGCCAGAGTCTTCTATCTTTATTCGTTTAGGATATATAAATTTTCAAACATTACGTGTTTTTACCAAAAACAGCAAAAGTGCAAACTTTGACAGCTCGTATCTCCGGAACGAAAAATGATTTTGGACTGTAACTAGCGCCAAAAGTCTTGTATTTTCTTATATATTAACATATATTTAAAAACAAAAAAATCGGTGTTGTACTCCGAAATCTGTCCGTTTTGACGTGGAATGGCCCTTTATTAGAACATTGTAAGCCTGATTGCTGTCTATATCTTTAATAAAATTGTGCAATAAACATGTAGAAAATATAATGGTATCAAAATTTTTTGTTTTTGCATTAATTCTTCTATTAAAAATTCTAAATCGTTGTTAATATACCGAATGCATTTTCCACTACTCTTTTAGCATGAGATAAACGATAATTGAATATTAGTTTCTCTTTGTCTAAATGTTTTCCGGGATTTAGCCTTAATAAATATATTTTTAAAGGGAAACCTTTTTCGCCTACAATTACAAAAGGTGCTTTACTTATAATGTTTGCAAACAAGTGTCATCTGGAATATTTAAAATTTTATTTTCAAGTCCTTTGCCTATATTTGAACGTGAGAAAATCCTTCCAAATGATAATATATCCACCATTATAAATTTATTTTGGGCATCAAAACAAGAGCCATCAACACGATAGAAATCGTTTTTTTATAGTTAAAAAATATTGAACCACTGTTAGGTGGCGCTTGAATGTTAACGTGTTTGCCATCTAAAGCACCCAAGCAGTATGGAAAATTCCATCTATTCCAAAATTATTCAGCTACTTCTTTTCATTTTTCCTCAGTCGGTGGTGGCATGTATTCATTTACTAACTCGGAAACTATAGCTTGACATGTTTCTTCCACAATTGAGCACACGGTGGACGCTCCAACACGGTAGCTGAAGAAAATCGTTTTAAATGAATCCCTGGTTGTTAAATATCTGAAATATTTATTTGCATTTATTTTGTACTTAAAATATGAAACATATTTATCAAAGAAAATCTAAAATTTCTTTAAATAAAAATTAAATCAGAATAGAAATAACCTTTGTACTTATATTCTATTTCTGCTTTTATAAATGACTATTATTAATAAATTTTATTTTAACAATTAGTTGCTATATTCATTTAAAATATATTATTTTACAGTAGGTTCATGCAAAACACGTTGGTCCAATATAAGGGATAACTATAGAAAGTTCCTTAGAAAAAGAATAACAAAATGTGGTCAGTCTGCATAAAAAAATTCAAAATACAAGTATGAAGATCAGCTTTCATTTTTAAGTGAATTTTTAAAAGAAAGGGAAACTGTGAGCAATATACCAAAAAATATGACCGATGATAATACTGATATCGATCAACTAGATGATGTTGAAACGGATAATTTGATAGAAAAATCTGAAGAATTTTTGATTCCAAAAATTAAATGTAACAAAAAGGGTGAATTGAAATCAAATCAAAGTGCTGCTTTAACCTTAATGAGTTACATTATAAATAAAAACGAAAAAAAAGAAATACAGAAAGAAGTGCATTCTGTCGATGCTTTTTTAAGCGGATTAGCTCCGACATTTAAAAATTTATAACCTTATTCGTTAAATATAGTTAAATGTAAAATTTTTGCACTGGTTCAAGAAACTAAATTGAAAGAAATAATGGGAAACAGGAAGCTGAAGAACAATGTTCAGGTCCATATGCTCCACCGCAATTATCACAATTTTTACACAGCTCTCATCATCACCCGCATCAAATCATTTCACCAGAATTTAATTATAAATCGCAAACTTTTACTTCCTTCTAAATTTCTTAGATATAATTAATAAATTATCGTTTTTTTTTTAAATTTGTATAAAATTTATGTTTCCACCTATTATGTTGTTTGTATTACCATTATATTCGTTTATTTATTTTTACTATAATATTAACTTAAAACATATTTAGAAAAGCTTACCTCAAACAAATTGCTAATCGTTCTCTTGGCTTAATTGATTCCCTCACTGTGTTGTTTTTTTATAGATTTTATTTTTTACTTTATCCAATAAAATGTTGGAAGCATATTGCGACATGCGAAAATATTGGTGAAATTTTCTTTCGCCATCTACGAGTTCCTTATATAATGTGAAAAATTCTCCCTCAACTTTATGATCCATCCACATTTTATGCCTCCAAATTCTTCTTCTTTTACATTCTCTATTTTCTTCTTCTTTTTCATCAATAAATAAAGCAATTACTGCAAATTCATCTTTAGACAATTCAGACATTGCGATGACTGCGGAATAAACCAACAAACTGAAAGATTTAGAAAAATATTTCACGCATACAGTCCGGTTATGTCTGAACATATTCTCAAAATCATGACGGTACGGTTCGGATACGGTACGGTAATGATCCGGTTATGTGTGAACGGACCTTAAGTGTTAAGTGTAGTTTATTGAGAATTATTATTAAACGGATAAAAATACTGACATACGTCCTCGTTGTATTTCCAACAAGTTCCCTCGATGTATTTCCACTAACTATCCCCACCATTTTTTTTCTCAGTTCGCTCGGAGTTCAAGTGGCGGCCGTTACAGAGCCGTCACTAATCCGCGGACAATTGACGACGCAAGAAAAAAATAATACGCCGTATGAAAAATTAAAACTTTTTAAAATGGAATTTCTTAAAATTATAATTATTACTATCATTTTATTTATAATTTTACAAGTTCACTGATACCAAACACGGCATAAATCGGATAACTTTTAGTTCAAATATCATAAGAAATATACAATAATTTTTTATCAATGTTAAAATTAAGTATTTAATTCTTTAATTTTAAAATTACTTGTTTAATATTATATTACTATTTCTCCGCAAACTTTTTTAACTATTTTTCCCAATAAAAATTAGTTACTACTTCTAATTTAATTATTAATATTTTCTTAATTCTAGTATGTTTTAAAGAGAGGGTTTTGACACAATGAATTGAACAGTATAAATGAAACTCAGTTTATTGAGCTAATTCATAAAATTCTTTTAAAACATTTACATGAAGCCTTACAAAGTCAGGTTGCCTTTCAGACCACAATTTTAATTGTAATAGATGCTTCTACCACGATGGGCTGATTGTGATAGCTATCTTCCTATTACCTTCGGCCGTCCTTACATTCGGTACTTTCAGGGCGTCAGTTGGTCATGTGGGTGGCCAACAACCCAGCGTTAACATAGGGGTCTTACCCCTCCATTCCAATCGTATGCATTTCCCAATGGGCTGATTGGTAGTGCATAGAGGACGGTACGGAAGCCTGGTTCGCTCAGTGTGCTAGGTCGTGGAGAGAGGGGAGGGTCCCTTACAGGTAGCCCGAGCCGTGTCCATTAAGGATGTTCTACCCCAAAGGTACTATTCACACTGGCGAATGGCTTAAGGCGTATAGTGAAGTTGTGGATGCAACTTAAGCTTTTTGTAATAACGGCAACATGGGAAGATGAACACATGTATTTCGATCTTTATATTGTACTACTTATCCTATTATTTTTCGCATCTTCAATTAAAACATATGTGCGAAACAGTGCCCCAAGTTGGCTCCGAACCTGTGGTCAGAAAGGAAGGTCTTATTCTAGAATAAAATATTCAAGGCCGAGGTAATAGGTAAAAGTGTTTTTTATTCAAATAAATAAAAATATACAAACGTTTACAAAGTATGTTTATGTACAAGAAAAACCGCGATATTTACAATGGCGAAGGCCTAGGGAATTTGCTGCCGTTAAATTCTAGGGAATTTCTTTTCGCAGAAGATTCCCTAGAACCCCAAGACTCAAAATTCCCCAGGAGGTACGCGGATTTAAGCCTCCTCGGGGCTGGACAATTTCCCTGGGTTGTTCCCCAGCAAAATCTCCAGCCGAGGAGAAAGGCAAAGGTGGAGAAGAGGTGTTAGGGAAGGGGAAGTCCCCTTACCCTGCAGCCTACCGCTCCACAAGCTATAGTGGCTCCGAGCCACCCCAACCCCTAGGGTGAATTCTACCCCTCCCGTTACCCGACTCTATCGAGAGCCCTGGATGTGAGGGTCGGAACACTGGGTCCGAGGTAGTCCTCGGAGGCAGTGTGGAGGGGAAGGAGAGGGTTTAATTCCTCCCGGGAAGTCCCCGGAGAAATCTCCCTTTAGGAGGGAGGAAATGCCGCAGAGGGGAAGTCCCCTCTTGGTAGGCAGTGGGTAGTGGGTGATACTTACCAAAGTATGCTCCCAATGAGTTCGCCAGTGGAGGCGCTCTTAGTTGGCCGTGGAGGCGCTGCCGATGAGGCGTCAAAAAGTGCCGATGAAGGCTTCGGAAACTGCTGCTGTTGCTGCTGCTACGCAGGCTGTCGAGCGAGTTTGGGGTGCGATGAGTCCTTATCAAGGACCCATCTATATAGTTCCGCGGCACGAAACTTGCCAGCGAGAGAGCTGCTCGTGGCGCTGGCCACCTAGTGGCCAGGCGCGCAAGCTGTGCCGCGGCCGCGACGCGCCAGGGCCAGTGGACGCGCAAGCGCGCCGCGGTGAGAGATAGAGTGAGATAGAGGTAGCGGCGATACGCTGTTGGTATAGCCGTCCCCTGTGAACGCAATAGAGATAGGGAGATATCGCAGAAAATTTGGAATCTACTTCTCAGCATTTTTGCTCCTCCCGATCTCGAACAACATATAATTTAAAATGTAGATATACAAATTTATGTACAATAATAATTAGAAAATATATATTCTCCCTCATTACTAGTAAATATATGTACCGCAGTTGCGCACGCATATGCGACGCTGCCATATTTACTACCTTTCACGTTTATCGTGTATCAATAAAACTTTGATTTAAATTTTCTCGGCAACGGTACGTATCTTATTTTGCATTTTTTTTTAGGTGCTGTTAACAAGTATAATCCGTAAAGCACTTATTTTTTAACAAAATCTAAAGAACCGTTTATCTAATATTAGTAAAAATTTTGTCTTTTTAGCAGAATCTGCTATATTTTCCATAGTAAAAGTGATAACATTGATATTGAATTTCTCTAGCTAGAAACGTGTCATCAATCTCAGATTTGACTATCGTGTCAATATTGTTATATTTAACCCATTTCAATTAAAATTTAAACAATCTTATGAAAATCATTTTGGGGTAGAACATCCTTAAGTTGGCAGGACATATGTTGAATAATGAAAAAAAAACTACAGGAGTTATTTGTTAAGCGTTTGTAGATGTTTGTTATATCAGCAAAAGCGTTTGTTAGTTGCTAATTTTTGAGAAAATGCAAAAATAAAAACCAGCGTTAAGTTGGCCAAACATTAATTACTTTTTTTTAGATAGGGTGTTATATCGATTCAGAATCGTTTGTAGTTCCTACATTTAAAAGAAAAAATGTTTGTTAGTTAATGGATTTGAACGAAAATGAAACTAAAAAATTCACAATTTAGTTCGAGAGCAAGTATAGGTTGTATATATTATTCTATTTTACGATTTTACAACTATATTGATAATAAACGTTTGTTAGGTGTTTGTAGATTCTTGTTACACCAAAAGAAACATTTTTTATGATTGATAATTTTTGCAAAAATGCAGAAAATAAAAATCACATCAGTGTTAAGTTGACTGGACATTAACTAAATTTTTCCTTAAATAATGTAATCAAATCGATTTAGGAACGTCTGTAGTTTCTAAAAACATAAGTGACGTTTGTTAGATGTTAATTATGAAGAAAAATCAAATTACAATCATTTCCAATTTTGTCCATGCATATGTATGTACATACTATATTATTATGGACAAAATTGGAAATGATTGTAATTTGATTTTTCTTCATAATTAACATTTAATAAACGTAACTTATGTTTTTAGAAACTACAGACGATCCTAAATCGATTTGATTACATTATTTAAGGAAAAATTTAGTTAATGTCCAGTCAACTTCACACTAATGCGATTTTTATTTTCTGCATTTTTGCAAAAATTATCAATCATAAAAAATGTTTCTATTAGTGTCACAAGAATCTACAAACAACTAACAAACGTTTATTATCATTATAGTTGTAAAATCGTAAAATAGAATAATATGTATAACCTATGCTTGCTCTCGAAATAAATTGTGAATTTTTTAATTTCATTTTCGTTCAAATTCATTAACTAACAAACATTTTTTCATTTATATGTAGTGTGACGCTACTGTCTATCCCGAGGGATAGTATAGAAGGGGAGGGAGGGAGGAGTGATCCCTCACCGATCGCGTTCGCGTCCCAATAGGCGACATCCTACAAGACCCAGGCGCCTCCGAGATAATTTTAATAATACCCGAATATTTATTTATACAGAGGGGGTTCTAACCCTCGTACGCGAATATCGGGGATGGGGTGCTAACACAATAATTCTTTAACTTCGGTTAAATTCTCTTTATTATCAATACTGTACTCAATACAATAAACGGTTCTCCTTACAGTGACCGGCGTATATGGCTACCACATTTATTTTGATGGCTTTATGAACAGCATACTACCAAGGTAGGTAGAAGGTGCTAAGTTAGCATAAAGTGAGTATAGACTATGTGTTGTATATACATACACGTTGTCCTAATATTTTTATTCAATTACCCTATCTTCAAGATGCGGGTATTTAATCAAATAAAGTACTGTGAATTATATAATTCAAATATGCTTACATTGCATTAATACCTTTTTCTCTGCAATAAGTAAATTTCTATTAGGAAAAAAATTATAATTGCTACATGTGTGCTATTTTTTCAGAAGGAACTGTAGTATATTGAATGAAGGTGATACTTAAATTCTCAGCCAGTATATAGGAATAAAGTATGACAATAAAATAAATTATTTATTTATTGCTCGTATCAATATCTTCTGTCGTTTTTATACAATATGGCAACTCGAATATGGCAGATTGTCTGTAAGATTAACCCATTAACGTCCAAAATGTCAAAATTTCTTGCACGTTTTCAAAGTGATTTTTTCCTATGTAATTGGCGTTGAAAAAATTCTTGAACCACATATTCTGATGTAAAATTGCATGCTCTTTCAGAATCCGTTGCCAGAATCATGATAAAACTCACAGGAAAAGAGATATGCTCGATTGAAACATAAAAAACACCTAAATTTTCGAAAAAAAAAAATTTTTAGGATTTTTTTTCGAAGTGTTACGGTGAAGATATCACCTTGCGACCGTGATCAAAGATGATCATGGGAGTTGAAGTTTAACAGGGAATTTTTTTGTTGACCTTGAACCATCGCTTCTTTACAAAATGGCGGAAAAAACGATTTTTATTTTCAATCTTCATCAACTTTTTTCTCGAAATCTATGGTCTTTAGAAAAAAATTCATAAAAACAAAAATGCCTTAGAATCGCTCGAGGAACATTCTCAAATTTTTTCAGAATTTTTTGAGACAATTTTTGAAAATTCCATTTCACAAGTTTCCCGGAAAATCAAAAATTGTCTCAAAAAATTCTGAAAACATTTGAGAATGTTCCTCGAGCGATTCTAAGGCATTTTTGTTTTTATGAATTTTTTTCTAAAGCCCATAGATTTCGAGAAAAAAGTTGATGAAGATTGAAAAAAAAAATTCGTTTTTTCCGCCATTTTGTAAAGAAGCGATGGTTCAAGGTCAACAAAAAAATTCCCTGTTAAACTTCAACTCCCATGATCACCTTTGATAACGGTCGCAAGGTGATATCTTTACCGTAACACTTCGAAAAAAAATCCTAAAAATTTTTTTTTTCGAAAATTTAGGTGTTTTTTATGTTTCAATCGAGCATATCTCTTTTCCTGTGAGTTTTATCATGATTCTGGCAACGGATTCTGAAAGAGCATGCAAATTTACATCAGAATATGTGGTTCAAGAATTTTTTCAACGCCAATTACATAGGAAAAAATCACTTTGAAAACGTGCAAGAAATTTTGACATTTTGGACGTTAATGGGTTAAAACAATGTTAATGAGCAATAAGATGACTGTATTAGAGAAGTACTTTAATTATTAAAACAAAATACATATAAAATATATTGGCCTTTGATACTTTGCTTTTTGTATAATTTGTTACAGGTTCTTTGAAAAAAAAAAACTGTTATTAGAAGATTCATAAATAAAATGGATATAGAAAAAATGAAGGATGTGTGAGAAATACGAAAAGTAAGATGGAACGTGTAGACTTAATAGGAAATCAGTTACATATATTAAATTGAATCAATAATAATATGCTGAGTCAAAATGTGTGGAATTTGTATAGTATCATTAACAAAGAGATTTTTCTTACCAGTTTAATCAAACAATTACCTATAGGATTGATAGCATTGAGAGAAACGACAGAGAGATACTAAATTCAATAGTTATTTTCATAGTTGAATATTTTTAATTACAGCGTACAGAATATCTATGGACAGAGGTTTACGAAGAGAGATTTTATTACAAAGAGCTCTAATATTTACTTGGAAAATGAAATATATATAATTAGTACAGGAATCTGAGTATTTTATGTAAAAATCTAGATTTTATTCTGTTAATGTAAGTGTATCAAATTTTACAAAGCAAAAGAAAACTCTATCTCATTAATAATATGTTATGGTAAATATAAATATAGAGAATTAATCATAATAGTTGATTTTTTACAGAAAACAGGAAAGCCTTGGATAGGAAGTTTAATAGGGCAACCAATGAAAGACACTATCTACCAAAAAGGAGTGGTAACTGAAAGTTTGGACAACTCTCTTCAATTAAGAAAGAACTGATAATTCAATCTGACTATTTCTCAGAATGACACGATTTTATGCACTTTGCAAAATTCTTTAGGTGATGATATTTCATTATGCTCAGGATATTGAAACTTAAGTTTCTTCTTCATAAATGGCTTACATAATCTCAGATAATTATAATCCATAATTTTATTGCCTTTATAATTATTGATTTTTCTATTGATGAAGACCTGATATTTAGAGAATTTTTTTAATGTCTAAGAAAGTTTACTGTAAAATTTGTGTACGATACTCAGTGCTATTTGTACTGTGCATGTTAATAGAAATATTGTTACATAATTTGTATAAGTTAGTATACATAGATATTAATAAATGTTTTTTGAAAAATCATTTATATATTTCTCTATAATATATGTATATAGTATTAAGTACGATTTAAATATTCTATATACTTATATTTGAATGGTTTAAAAAAATTACTCAGTCCTTAAGGGGATCCATTGCGCGTCGAGAAAGTACTTCCAAATTAACTTCTACATTTAAAATATTTGAATATATTCATAGGGACCAAATTGATTCGTATAATATTAAAAAGCGATCCGCAGCATATAACGATTTTTACCAATTTTATGAAAAATAGAATATTATTTTTTAATATTTTTGTCAGTTATAGACAGGGGATTTTTTTGAACCACCCTGATACATACAGACCTCTTCACACTTACAGATAAGTGAATAAACAATATTTTATAACGGAAATTAATTATGTAAGAACAGTAGTTTAAATAGTTTAATATGAGAGGTATTAATTTATTTGAATTGAATAACTGATTCATTAAATTTTTTAATTTGTTTAAATATAGCGCCAGCTACGCGCCATATTGTATAAATTATATCCCTTTTCTAAAGATAAACAATCTGTATTCATCTTTTATTACCGTAAGGACAGAGTAAGTTTCTTATATATGTAAGATTTAGTGATTTTTAAAATTATTTTTCCATTCTAATGGCACCTAATATAAATGAAGTGGATAGAGGCATTATTGTGGGACTATGGAAATCTGGTAAAAAGGTTCCAGAAATCGCTACTACATTGGGTATGACTGAAAAGACTGTTCGACATTGGATTAAAATTTATCAGCGTGTGGGCATCGCAGGGATGAGCGACCATCGGCGGAACAACAAATGTCCCACAAGCTCAACACCCGAACAAGATGAGAACCTGGTATCATATATAAGGAATAATCCTTTTGAAACGGTGGCAGACGCAAGGGGCCTACTAATTTTCCTTTATCTCATAAATCCGCTAGAAAAATACTCAATGCCGCTGGCATCAAATGTTATCGAGTTGCAAAAAAACTTCCGTTAATGTCCCAGCATCGGGAGCAAAGAATTGCGTTTGCCCTTGAATATTTGACCACAGAGAGTAATATATGGGAACAAATAATATGGACTGACGAAAAAGTTTTCACGTCAACAGCGGATAGACGATTTCGCGTCTGGCGTCCACACGATTCCAGACTAAATCCAGATTATGTAGTCCAGCAACATCATTCTGGTCGTATAACATGTGGTGCTTGAGAATGGATATCCGGTGGTGCCATGGGCGACTTAGTTGAAATTTCACCACATATGGATTCGCCTGAATACACCTCGATCTTGGAAGAAATTTTAATTCCTTCCGTTCGTTCAATCTATTCCGAAGAAGATATGCCCATAATACGTTTAGTACAAGATAATAGCGCGGTTCACACATCCAGAATAACTAAGGATTGGTTTCAAAACCATACCGATATACAATTAATTCAGTGGCCCGCGATTAGCCCTGACTTAAATATTATTGAAAATGTCTGGGCCCGCATGACTAATTTATGGATGACACCACAATAAAGAACGAGAGCTGCTACTATGGAACATGCAAGTAATGTGTGGGAAAATTTAAGAAATGAACCGCAGTTTTTGCAAAATTTAGTAGACTCAATTCCATAACGTTTGCAACAAGTGATTGATCGAAGCGGCTATTGGACTGATTATTAAAATTCATTCACGGTAAAGTGAATCTTTTGATATACTAAATTTGTAAAATTTATATAATTAGAATAGAAAATGTTACATAAAAGTTGAGCTAACCTTTGGTATAATTTTATCCCACTAAACAATACGCATGAACCACTTAAAAAGATAATTTAAATTTCTCATTTGCAGCATTTACAATACCAAGCTTTTAGTCATTAAAACATAGGAGGTAGTTTTTAGCCGTTGCGAGTCTAGCATGCCCCAGAATTACCTCAACTAGAATCTGAGGACATATTATGTGTTTCCTATCTAGACTCAATTAAATAAATTATAAATAAAGATACTTAAAAAATAGATCCGAATTACAAGTTTATTACCCTTTAGTTTGGGCATTCATTTAGAACAGTTTATTCTCAACATTTTTTTGAAATATTTTCAAAAATAGAAAATGACATAAATCATTGTAGGGGATTACTTAAATTCAGAAGAATATGTGAGTTTTCTAATTACACTACAAGATTAAAATTTTGAATACTATGTGATTAACTATTATTTTTCATACAGATCCGAAGCAGCTTTAAATCTTAAATTAAGCTAACTTCAAAACCGCTAGCAGAATTTATGAAACAATTGAGGATGAAATTTATGCATGAAAAAGTCATTCTAATAGTTTTCCAAAGTTATTTCTAGAACACAGGTATTCATCAAGAAAAATTAGACACTCACTGATCAATTAAAATCAGATGTGATAAGAAATTATGAACATTTATTTAATGAAGTTGCTTAAATTTGACATAAAGACAGATTTCTTAATGTCTTTAATAAGTTTTATAAATAAAAATGATATTATGAGAAAAATCATTTCGTTTGTGTTCTTCTCAAATTTTATATAAATGTATTCGATTTAATAGCATCTTCATCAATAGAAAAATCAATAATTATAAAGGCAATAAAATTATGGATTATAATTATCTGAGATTATGTAAGCCATTTATGAAGAAGAAACTTAAGTTTCAATATCTTGAGCATAATGAAATATCATCACCTAAAGAATTTTGCAAAGTGCATAAAATTGTGTCATTCTGAGAAATGGTCAGATTGAATTATCAGTTCTTTCTTAATTGAAGAGAGTTGTCCAAACTTTCAGTTACCACTACTTTTTGGTAGATAGTGTCTTTCATTGGTTGCCCTATTAAACTTCCTATCCAAAGCTTTCCAGTTTTCTGTAAAAAATCAACTATTATGATCAATTCTCTATATTTATATTTACCATAACATATTATTAATGAGATGTAGTTTTCTTTTGCTGTGTAATATTTGATACACTTACATTAACAGAATAAAATCTAGATTTTTACATAAAATACTCAGATTCCTGTACTAATTATATATATTTCATTTTCCAAGTAATTATTAGAGCTCTTTGTAATAAAATCTCTCTTAGTAAACCTCTGTCCATAGATATTCTGTACGCTATAATTAAAAATATTCAACTATGAAAATAACTATTGAATTTAGTATCTCTCTGTCGTTTCTCTCAATGCTATCAATCCTATAGGTAATTGTTTGATTAATCTGGTAAGAAAAATCTCTTTGTTAATGATACTATACAATTTCCACAAATTTTGACTCAGCATATTATTATTGATTCAATTTAATATATGTAACTGATTTCCTATTAAGTCTACACGTTCCATCTTACTTTTCGTATTTCTCACACATCCTTCATTTTTTCTATATCCATTTTATTTATGAATCTTCTAATAACAGTTTTTTTTTTCAAAGTACCTGTAACAAATTATACAAAAAGCAAAGTATCAAAGGCCAATATATTTTATATGTATTTTGTTTTAATAATTAAAGTACTTATCTAATACAGTCATCTTATTGCACATTAACATTGTTTTAATCTTACAGACAATCTGCCATATTCGAGTTGCCATATTGTATAAAAACGACAGAAGATATTGATACGTGCAATAAATAAATAATTTATCTTATTGTCATACTTTATTCCTTTATACTGGCTGAGGATTTAAGTATCACCTTCATTCAATATACTAAAGTTCCTTCTGAAAAAATAGCACACATGTAGCAATTATAATTTTTTTCCTAATAGAAATTTACTTATTGCAGAGAAAAATGTATTAATGCAATGTAAGCATATTTGAATTATATAATTCACAGTACTTTATTTGATTAAATACCCGCATCTTGAAGATAGGGTAATTGAATAAAAATATTAGGACACCGTGTATGTACATACAACACATAGTCTATACTCACTTTATGCTAACTTAGCACCTTCTACCTACCTTGGTAGTATGCTGTTCATAAAGCCATCAAAATAAATGTGGTAGCCATATACGCCGGTCACTGTACAATGACCGGCAGAAATGGCGTCCCTTGATGCGTTTAGGAACAGCATTTTAGGATCCTTCACTGTATACTCTATTCTGCTAGGCGGAGATAGGGGAATGGAACGCGATAACTATAGTAGTTAGTTTATCTCGCTTTAAATGCGTGAGTGCGAGAGAGAGAGCTTTATACGGCATAGCAGGGCAAGCCAGGCGTCCCGAGGCTTATTTCTATCTGTGCCATTGCCTATGGCTATCTCTCTCGCTCGGTAAGAATCATTCGTCCGTCCTTGTTTAGGTCAGTTCTACGCCAATGGATATTCTCTAAAGAAGATTTTCTCAGGCGACACCATTGAAGACTGCGATTACAGCGGGGATTTTAAAATACTGTGCACCTGTCACTGTCAAACGTCAGTATGAAAGATTATTGTCGCTTACAGCGTTTGGTGCAATTAACATTATAAGTCTGGATTATTATGTGATATTCTGTAATGCACATATATATATATACATATGTTAATTTACTTTTAATTTTTTAAACCAATAAGTTATTGGCATTATAGAAGAAACTCATTTAAATATAAGAATATACTGGTTTCCACTTATGTAACTTTTCTTGTAAATATAACATAATTTTAATTAATAAAATTCACTCGTTTATTAATCAGACTAAGAAGAGTTATTTCTTTTAAATTTTAACATGTATAGAATAATATCCTAAACGCGCACACTTAACTAATTATTATTAGAGAAATATTTTTATAATCGTTACACATTGATAATAATATATCTCAATATCCTTCAGTTTTAAATATCATTTACATTGAAGAAATCTTGATCAATGGTCATGAAGAGTTCGTGGCTCAATGGCTAGGTCGCTTGCCTCGAAGATTAGTTAAAGCGCTTTTGTCGGTGGTTCGAGTCCCGCGGGAGATATTTTTTTTTTCGTTTTAAAAGCATTATTATCTTTTCTTTTTGTTAATTATTTGGAAGCATTGCTACTGGCTCCAAACATATTTTTGCAAACCTTAAAATATACAATGTTATATTTATGCTTTTTTTGTAATCTAATCCATATGAGCAGGAGCTCGCTTCTTCGGCATTTGTTTTTGTGCATTACAGAATATCACATAATAATCCAGACTTATAATGTAAAATTGCACCAAACGCTGTAAGCGACAATAATCTTTCATACTGACGTTTGACAGTGACAGGTGCACAGTATTTTAAAATCCCCGCTGTAATCGCAGTCTTCAATGGTGTCGCCTGAGAAAATCTTCTTTAGAGAGTATCCATTGGCGTAGAACTGACCTAAACAAGGACGGACGAATGATTCTTACCGAGCGAGAGAGATAGCCATAAGCAATGGCACAGATAGAAATAAGCCTCGGGACGCCTGGCTTGCCCTGCTATGCCGTATAAAGCTCTTTCTCTCGCACTCATGCATTTAGAGCGAGATAAACTAACTACTATAGTTATCGCGTTCCATTCCCCTATCTCCGCCTAGCAGAATAGAGTATACAGTGAAGGATCCTAAAATGCGGTTCCTAAACGCATCAAGGGACGCTATTTCTGCCGGTCATTGTACATGATTCAGTTTTGAACAGTGTACTCGCGCGCCACCTGCGGATTCCTAAGTTAACTACTACGCGACGCTACGCGGATAAGTCCTTATTCCCGCGCGTGCGCGTCACTCGACGGTTATTCGCACTTACTCCGTTCCCGCGTACTCTATCACAACAACGACCCGGATTGTTTACGTCTAGGCTTCTAAGGTCGCGAGTCCTTACGATGGTTATACTAAGTCCGCGGCCTTGAACCGACTCAAGGGAACGATCCTGTCAACGGTCAACCTCACAACGAATGTATGCAATCGCGAACACTCCGTTACTTCGCGCTTCTACACAATAGACTTTCGTTATCGGTCCGACGGAATGACCACTCCGCTAGGTTGCCAGCTTACCCGTGACAGGTGAGCAGGGCCAGCGGTTCCCTATAAAACCTTTCGGTGTTACGAGCCCTAAAGCCCTAGCACACCCTGGGACGTCACTGGACTTTATCACAGAATGAATAACCACCCTAATTTCTGCTTACAATTGGCAGGCTCTCTCTCTCTCTCTCTCTCCTTCTCTTGCTATCGCCCTTGGTTGCTGGCCCGAAGGGCTAGGGTGTTCCGTCGTCCGATATGGGTTTGCGGCTCCCTGGCAGTCGCTGCACCTTTCCTATTTTTCTTCGCTGTGTGGCGGCTGTCAGTGGGGTCGCACTAGTCTCGGCGGCGGGGTACTCTTGAGCACTATATGTGTCACCTTTGACATCCAAATTACGTGTGTCGGGGCAGTTCGCGGGAGCAGGTAAGGCCCTGCGCCTGTCCCGCCGCTGCCCCGCTACACCCGTCGCGCGACACTAGGGAGCCGACAAGTTATCGATCCTAGATCGATACTTATCGGTTGATAACTCCCTAGTTCGCACGCGACCCGCATATCTAGCGCTTGAGATTAGCAAAGCGCTAGATGGCAGCTATTGTAACGCTGCGGGAACGCAACGTTACAGTAGAAACTACAAACAATTCTGAATCAATGTAACACCCTGTCTAAAGAAAAGTAATTAATGTTCGGCCAACTTAATGCTGGTTTTTATTTTTGCATTTTCTCAAAAATTAGCAACTATCAAACGCATTTATTGATATAACAAACATCTACAAACGCTTAACAAACAACTCCTGTAGTTTTTTTCCCATTATTCAATATATGTCCGACCAATTTGACTGAGGCGCCCGAGCCTCGTGACAATAGACACTCTCCTCACCCACCCACTCACACATGTGAGGGAAGGTGAGGAGACGAGAACATCATCGAGATCTGTTGAATAATTTCAAGTATATATTATTTAAGTGTCCCGCTATGACTATCCTGCCATCTAGCGGGTTTTTTTTTGTTGGCTACCACTTACTCTGAGTATCTTGGTTGGTACGCCTGTAGTAAGTAAGATAATATTCACGTGATGAATAACGTATTCTTTTTGTACTTTTGGTTTTTATAGATAAAATATAGAAAACTTTTTTCTTTGTGTGCAATAAAGGGCGTGGAATTCATTTAGAGATAAACCTAAAGAATACTCCAACAGGTTATGGGCCAGTTCATTGTATTGCATTAGCTAAACTGATTATAACCACGTGCAAACATAACCTCAAAGTAGGACCAGTACATTTAAAGTCAGTAAGTAACACAAAAAAATATTAGTACTTGCAAATATAGCTTATGCTTTCAACGATCACCGAATCAAAAAAGAAATTAATAATAATTATCTGTAACAAAAAAAATGGTCTCCATACGATCAAATGCTGAAGCCATAGAAAAGTTAAACGATACAAATTACCACACATGGAAATACGATATGAAATTATGCTTAATGGAACGTGATGTCTGGGAGGTTGTAGACGGAACCTTACAAACGCATGAAAAACTCACTGAACAAGAAAAACAAACAATAATACGAAAGGATAAGCTAGCTTTAGTAACTATAGCGATTGGTGTAGATAAAAGCATTATGAAACAAATAATGGACTGTACAAGTTCCAAAGAAGTATGGAAGACACTAAAGAATACCTATGAACCATCATCGATGGCTCGTTTTGCCGCACTGATGGACGATTTTTTGGACAGTCGTTTCGAAGAAGAAACAGAATCAATGCCTAACTACGTCGCCAGAGTGAAACAAGCAGCAAAGGCGTTATTGACCGTCAATTTTAGTGTACCAGATGTAATCACTGCATATGCACTATTAAGGGTGTATTCCACTTGCAGGCGAAATCGATCACAACCATCAAAATTCTTGTTCCGCTTACAATCGCGGACGTCGTGATTCTAACGGTTAATGTTCATTTGCGGTGATCGGCAAGTGAGTGTGCTCCTTGGTGGAACAAATCTGAACTCACCGTTAAAGCCGGTGATGATGGTGGTCGGTGCCTGGACGGGCAGTCGGTGGAAACAGTAATATGTACATACTTGCAGAAGCGAGAAGCTTGAAATAGTCTGAATTGGCGTTTGATAAATGTAAGAGGAAGAAAATAAAATTTATAGAATGGACGCAGAAGAAATTATTTTCTCAGTCATCAATTCGTTAAATGACACTTTATCAGGCTCAAGCTCAAGCTCTGATGAAGAATGGATACAGCTTTCATTAGAAAGGGGTAAACGCAAATCTTGTGAACGAATTAAAGATTATATTAATGTAATTAGACGATACGGTGATTTTGATTTTAAGAGTCACTTTAGGTAAAAACATATCTTATAATTACAAATTCAAAATACCATTGCGGATACTATAATTAGAACACTATCACCACTTCATTTCTGATATCTTTACAGAATAAATAGAGCAACTTTTCAGCAACTTGCTCAATTATTAAATCCAGATATTATGAGAAAAACAAGTGGATATCCTACATTCTCCGCAGAGCAACAATTAATGGTAGCATTATGGAAGATGAGCACAACAAAAAATTATAGGTACTATAAATCATTGTGTATGAAATATATACTGTAATTAATCTCTGCGCTTACATAATATATGTTTGATTTTAATTTCCATTTAGGTCAATTTGCGACCGCTTTAATATAGGTAGGGCAACTGCTGTAAGGATAGTACGTAGGGTAACTCATGCACTATTTAAACATGCAAATAAATTTATTAAATGGCCAATTGGATATAAAGCTGCTACCATTATGCAAGGTTTTGAAGAAGCAAGTGGGTTTATAAATGTTATTGGGGCAATCGATGGAACCCACATTGAAATAGAAGCTCCGAAAGAAAATCCAGTTGATTATGTAAACCATAAAGGTTACCACTCCATTCATTTGCAAGTATGTCCTATAATGACTAGATTTCATACCAATTAGATAGTTCAAATAAAAATTGTCACTCTATTACCTGATTGATAATATATGTTCATATTGTAACATATTTTTTACATAGGTGGTGTGTGATCATAAATATTTGATAACACATTGTTATGCGGGTAATCCTGGATCTGTCCATGATCAAAGAGTTTTGCGACAATCAGAGATCGCAAACTTTCTTAATAATGAAACAAAATTTCCTATGAATTCACATTTCCTAGGTGATGCAGCATATGAGTTACACCCTCAGCTGTTAACACCATTTCGGAATAACGGATTTCTTGATGAAAGGCAGAGGAAGTATAATTATTACCATGCTCGTGCGAGAGTATGTGTAGAGAGATGCATTGGTTTGCTAAAGTGTCGATTAAGAAGTTTGCTCCATTGTCTACCTATGAGAAGGATAGATCTAATAGCACAATATATAATTGCATGCTGTGTAATACACAATATTTGTATTTTGGAGAAAGATAATTTGGATATACAATCATTATTACCACCTGACGATGAAAATATTGTTAGTAGTAATATTTATCGATCAAAAACTAATGATGGAGCTCAAAAACGTGATTTAATAATGAAACGTTTACAATAATTGCATAGTACTGTAATATTGAAATAAATTTGTGTATAGAAATGTATTTGCGTTTTGCTTATAAAACTCATTTATAAACATATAAATGTTGAAATTAGTAGAATAGTAGCTAACCTTAATATGCAAATATTACAATTTATATATATATATTGTAACGCACGGAAAAGGAATTCCGGGTTAAAAATAATTAAGAAGACACGATCAAACTCCGAGGACACAATCTTTATTGCACACTAAAAAATCTCGGGGGGAGAGGCCTCCCGCGATGTCCTGGCACACTTATTATACGCGCACAATGATTTCATTAAACACTAATTAAAGGGAAAACTGGGGAAAACTATGGAAAGGCTACGGGCGAGAAGGCGGCGGGCAAAAAGCAAAGAGGGGAAGGGATTATGGCAAGGAAAAGGTTCTCCGGCGGCTCCGACGATGATATCCGACGATCCCTCGACGTCCGCCACGAGAACTCCACGCAAAACTTCAATAAATCGATGGCTGGGGCCCGCAATATTGAATTACACCGAATTTCAATAATTGCGGCGACCACCCAGCTCTCTACTTAAACCACGTACTGATGCTCTGACAGTAGAACAAGATCTAGTCCATTCTGGCATTTATTCCTCAGTCCTCTTAATTATTTCCCTCATTCCGGGGTGTCATAGTGAGCATAGGTCTGCTCGCGATCCAGGAACCAATCAATAATTAGGCATGAATGCGCGATCCAGATTTCTCGCCGTTCCGGCTAATCACTCCTATGCTTCACATGCTATCTCGCTGGCGAGCTCCTGCGCGAAGATCCTGCGTGGTCGTCCTAAGTAGCAGACGACACTATAGCTTCGTGGCTCGGCAGCGGGCGATGCGGTGCGGAGTCGGCAACGATGGGCCGGTAGTGGCGCGGGCCGGGGAGAACGCAGCTAGGCGCGCGAGGCGTCAGCGCGGTAAGGGGAGGGGACTGGGACTCGCTGCCTGGCGCTCGAGGCGCGGCGCGGTAATGGGAAGGAACCGATGAGGCGCTCGACGGGGAGACTGGGTAAGGGGACGGTAGGAGCGTCGCGTAAACTACCGCGCTCGGCAGGAAGGTTAGAGAGAGAGGGCATTATAGGCATTCGGGCATGGAAGCGTAAAGGATAGGACAATAACAGTTTTCTAGCTCATGTTGGAGCAGGGAATCGGTCTTATAAGCTACGAATAAAATTTACCATTAGGAATATAATATTTAATCTTAAATAATATACAACCTACTGACATTCGCTCAATCCGCAATCATACCATGTCTTAAAAACATTTACTCTCCTTCCGTGGATGGCAATTACAATATCCCTTCAGCGGGTAACTACATTACCATCACACGGAAGGTTCATCTATGCTCACTCACTCACTCAAACATACTCAAGGGGACGGGAGGCACTAAGGGGGAGACCGAAGAAGAGCTAACAATAAGCATTTTTCTGTAACGGGTTTCCACCACGTTACAATATATATATAATATTCATCTTTTATAACCTACATTTTTTGAATAAACTAATTCTTGTATTATCTAAATAAAAATTCTTTATTATTGAACTGTTTTAATTAATCATAAAAAACATTTATAGCTATATATCAATTAGAATACACCATAAATATGGTAACATTAAATATTATTTGAATTTTGATTATGTATCACAGCATGCGTTATCACAAAATATAGGAACATATAAGATTTCTTATGATAATTACGACAATGAATACTGCATTATTTGCTTATTTTTCACTTTTCTTGTTTACAATCTTCTGTAACACTTCGACCAGCTCAGCATTACTTTTCATTCTCTCTTCATGTCTTAACAATTTAGCTTTTTCTTGCTCTGCTTTTTGTTCAAGTCGCTTGCTAAATAATGTTTGTATAATAGTCTTATGTTGACAAGACGATAGTTCTAAAATGTTCAGATTTTATTTACAATATGAACAGATGAAACTTTAAAATTTAGTTCAATAATATTTATAATAATATAAAGTACATACCAGGCCTAAATGCATTGTTTGAAGGGCTGCTTATTTCACTATTTTTTTTTTAATAAACCTGTTGACGATGCAACAGCTACAGGTGTACTCCAAGCTCTTTTGCAAAAAATCTCTTCCATTAACTATAAAAATATATAAGAAATATTAAACCATGTAAATAGAAGATAATGTAATAATTAAACTATTATATAAGCCCTTAAAATATATATTAATTAAAGAAAATTTAACCATAAAATTATTCACAATTTTCTAACCTCAAAAAATTGCCAAGAACGTCTGTCATTACCAGATTTGTTATTGTGGTCCTTAATTGATCTATACGTTTTCTTCAGGTTTCTTAACTTACTGGCACACTGTGGTCCAGTTACTATAATATTCTTTTTCTTCAATATTTTTGCTATTTCCTGCCAAATCCGTTTTTGGGAATATTTTCTGCAATGTAACATGCTTTCCATATTTTTGTATACATCCAGTAGTAGTAAGGTATTTTGCTGGCTCCACCTATACAAAGATGAATCTGAAATAATTGCAGAGGTATATGTAAAATATTCATGAAAAAATATTATTCTACAATAACTAATACAGATCATTAAATTACTTTCTTTATCTATGTCCTCTTCTATATCGTGTCCATTTCTATCAAATTCATATTTATCGTTTCCATTGTTATCCATATTATTAACAGAATTGTCTATCTCCGTATCATCTCTGCAGACTGAGCTCATAATCATTTTATTAAAATTAGCATCTAAAATAATAACAGTTTTTTTAAATCACAAAACATCATGAAGGAAATAAGAAATTAACTTACCAGTTCCTGCTCGTAATGCTTCATCTTTAGATAAATATACATCAACTGTAGAATTGGTTTTGTTGTTCACTAATGTAACTTTTTTACATATTTCATCATCATTTTGTACATTCTAAAAAAAGGTACAAATGAAAGTAAAAAAATAATTCTACTCATTAAAATAATAAACATATCAACATGTATAATATACATAATTAAAGAAATTAACATAGATATAAAATGCTTAAATCCTAACTTACAGAACTGGATCACTGATGCTATCATGTAGCGCCCTGTTCATATTATTGCTTCCAAAATCTATTAATTCAATGCTATCTTTATATATTTGACTGTAATCAACTCCATCGATTGAAATAAATATTCTTGAAATTTTCTCATTAGAAATATTTATTTTTCCTTCAGCAATAAGTGTTATTATGTAGTTACTTGCATATTTTGCAGAATCTTTAAAAACAAAAATATAGAAAATCATTAAGAAAAAATAATATGTTAATGCTACAATTTAAATTATACATACGTTTCAATTTTATATAATTCGAGAAGTCTAGATTTTCTAATGAAAATGGTTTGTCATCGTTGAGTTGAAAGAACATTGTGAATTTCCTTCTGGAGTTTTCTACTAAATTACCAATAAAAAGTAAAATTGTTAATCTTTTTTTTGTTCACTTATTAAATAATAATTGTTTAAAAAAAAAGAATATAATTTTATAAAACTGCAAAATTATTCCGTTTATATACTCAAAAAAAGTATTATTACTTACGAACATTGTGTGAAATCATATTTCCAATTATGAAATTGGATGAAATGGATTGATGTTAGGATGTTAGTTAAACCTTCTCAATAAAGTGGTTATGGCAAATATGAATCGTTATGGAATTGTTTTTGATGCAGTTTTAGTTTTATCACGTCTCATGGGAACGCACTGTGAAGTAGCGTTCCACATTATGTTGTTTCCATTGCACAAATTTAAGTGGAACGAGTAACACTGGTGCTGTAAACGTGATCGATTTCGGCTGCAAGTGGAATACACCCTAAGAAGACTACCATATGAATACGATGGTCTCGCACAAAGTCTATATAGATTACCTGAAAAAGAATTCACTTCGGATTCAATAGCACACGCTCTAATCTCTGAAGCAGCTAGACGTCAACAAAAGATAAAAGACCGAGGTGCATTAGAAAATGTGATGGCAATAGGACCAAAGAAAGGTAAACCATCACAAAATAAATTCTCTAGCCAGATAATATGCCATAATTGCAAAAAAAATGGGACACATTGCTCGAAATTGTTAAAAAAAAATAGTAACAACGATAAATCTGAAAATAATTCGCAGAAGAATAAAAATCAGGATCACATATTAAAAGAAAAAGATGTATCATGCCTTACATCTGCGATGTTAACCAGCACAAAACCTTGTGATTGGATCTTAGACTCAGCATCAACAAATCACTTTTGTAAGGATAAATCACTATTTACTGACCTAAAAGAAATTCAAACACACATATATGTAGCAGATGAAGTATCTAAACCTATGGAAGTAAATGGAAAAGGGACTATAATCTTAGAACTAGACACTGGAAGAATAATAGAATTAAAGAATTGTTATTATACACCTAAATGCAGAATGAACTTAATTTCAGTTACACGCATGGATATCGCAGGGTGTGAAGGAACATTTATGAATGGAAAAATAAAATTAAGGTCTCCTAAAGGCGTAGAGCTGGGTACGGGAATTTTAAAAGAAGATGGATTCTATCATTTATCAATAAAACACCCCGTTATACAATCAGTTATGGCAACTAACGAAGTAAAAGATGAGATGTTATGGCATAGAAGATTTGGGCATGTCTCACATAAAACACCGGAAAATATGATACTTTTTGATGCTGTGAAAGTAATAAAATATAAGGGAAGCCTACCTAATTGTGATACATGCAAACTTGCAAAATCGACTAGACAAACACTTAAAAAGATCCCTAGAACATCTCAAAAACTTTTGAAAAAATACACATGGATCTATGGGGACCAGCACCAGTTGCAGCCTTTGGATATAAATATTTCCTATGTTGTATTGATGATTATACACGTATAGGTTTCTTATACCTATTAAAAGATAAAACAGAGGTATTAAAAATATTCCAAGGTTTTTCGACGAGAGTGGAAAGACAATTAGAAACCCCAATATAATCGATAAGAACAGACAACGGTTTAGAATTTTGTCATAAACAATTTGAAGAATACTTATAAAAAATTGGTATAAAACATGAGAGAACAAACATATATACACCTCAACAAAACGGTGTAGTTGAAAGATATAATAGAACCATTATGGACAGCGTAAGAGCAATGTTAATTGAATCGGGATTGGGGGAACAATTTTGGGGAGAAGCCGCACTTACTGTGAATTACCTGAAAAACAGGACGATTCATTCAACACTAAAAGATAAAACACCCATGGAGATGTGGACAGGTCATAGTCCAACGGTGAATCATTTGCGACCATTCAGGTGTGAGGCATACCTACATACACCAAAACAAAAACAAACAAGTAAATTAAAACCTAGAGCCACAAAAGGCATACTCGTTGGATATGCCATTCGAACAAAGGGGTATCGAATATGGCTTCCTCAAGTAAATAAAATCGTAGAAAGTATTTACGTAGTATTTAATGAAAATAACATGATTAAAGCTAATACTGATGTTATAAACCGATCAAAAACTATAGTGGAAGGCAAACTGGACCCAATGCTTGCAAACATAGATAGATATCATAGTCTAGAAGAAGACGAAATAGAAACACCTATTAACCACTCAGAAGAGGAAAATCTAGGTGACCCTGTTAAATGGGAAAGGAGTGAAATACCCCAAAGAAATGGTGACAGAGTATATGTGTACTACCGTAATAACAGAAACCCATCAACACGATTCTCAGCAAAACACCAAATACAACGATATTGTATTAAGAACAACATAGAATTTAAACCAGACGATTTTGATTTTAAACCAAGACTCTCACATGAACAGGCAAAACAAATTTTACAAGAAAACACTCCTAGGGAAAGCAATGAACAGAGCTAACTAGAAGGAGTATTGTTTTGTTAGGACGATGCAAAAATACCTAGAAATTTCCAGCAGGCAATGAATAGTCATGATAAACAAAATTGGATGAAAGCTATGCATGATGAAATCCAGACCATAAAAGATAGAAAAGTATGGGAACTAGTGGATAGACCAAAACATGAATTGGTGATCCCAAATCGCTGGATATTTTCAATAAAACATAACGAAATTACAAATGACAAAAGGTATAAAGCACGTCTTGTAGCAGGCGGACATAAACAAAGAAAATATCTGGACTACGAAGAAGTATATAGTCCAGTAGTAAATTTTTCACTGATAAGATTGTTTGTATCAATTTAGGTTAATTCCAAGGGATGGAGCCATTATCAAATAGATATTAAAAGTGCTTATTTATATGGCAATATTAAACAAAACATATGGATGGAACAACCAGAAGGATTTAAAACAGAATCAGACAAAGTCTGCTTGTTAAAGAAAGCATTATATGGTCTTCATCAATCAGGTCGCGAATGGTTTCGTGATCTACACACTATAATAATCAATTTAGGATTCGTACCTATGAACACCTGTAACTGTGCGTATATATGGAAAAATATTGGTGTAATAGTATACGTAGATGATATGGCCATTTTTACGAAAGACAATGGAATTATCACACAAATTTGTAATGAGATAGAATCAAAAATAGCTATAAAGAGGATTGGACCTATCAGGAAATTATTGGGAGTGGAATTTGAACAAATTGATAAAAAAATATGTATCCACCAATCAACATATATTGAGAGTCTGAAACATGTATTTAAAGATATAATTAAAGGATATAGCTCACTGCCTATTATACCGGGGATCATTAATGAAATAAAACGAAATATGACAGAAGATAATAATTTTCCTTATCGAAGTATAATAGGATGTTTACAATATATAGCAAATCGCACAAGGCCTGATATAATGTATGCCATTAATATATTATCACAATATTTCAACATGCCATCGCGAGCAGCATGTATAGGAGTAGAACGATTACTAACATATGTCGTGAATACCAAGGATTATAAACTGAAACTCAATACAATAGATACACAAATCAAAGGGTTCGCGGACGCTAGTTATGCACAATCTATGGAAGATAGAAGATCGATTAGTGGACATATTATCCTCATAGGAAATTCACCTATATCATGGAAAACTACTAAACAAATATGCGTAGCATTATCCACAATGGAAGCGGAATATATAGCACTAACTGAGACTGTAAATGAAACCGTTTGGATCGGAAGGATATTAAAGGAATTAGAACCAATAGGATTCGATACGCCACAACCAACAGTTTATTGTGATAATGAAGCAGTACTAGGATTTATGAATAGCCCAATTGAGAATAGTAGGACCAAACATATTGATGTGCGTTATCATTATATCAAAGATTTATTACATGCAAATGTATTTAGTTTAAGGGGTATAGGTACTAAGGAAAACATTGCTGATTATTTTACAAAACCCTTTTCTAATGTAAGAAAAAGGGAACTAATAGATATATTATTTTGATACATTAACAGTTATAAATAGATGTCGTTGAAAGGGGGAGAATGTTAAATAATTTCAAGTATATTGTGACGTGGCCAAATCTAAGCGTTTTGGTGGCGTCACAAAAGGTAGTTAGGAGACACTGTCTTATCCTCTCTGGTGCGTATCCGTGGGTGGATATTTCGCCTAATGCTAGCCAATTATTAATCCCGATACTTTTGGCTCTCTTTCACTGCCAATTTCCGAGTATGTTAGATTAAGATTTTACAGCCAGGGTCAGGAGAAGCTCCAGGATCACGGCGGATCCCCGCCACCTCTAAAGGTTAGAGATCACATTTCTCCATTTATTTACTTTTCATACCGATACCGAACGGTAATCATTAGTTCCATAGTATGTCACGCTTTTCGGCTTTCTTTTCGTACATGGCGCATCGTTTAATTTGTAATCGCTTGAACGGCGTGTCAACCTGAGTGGAGGCCTTGCCTCTCCGCTCTTCTACCCCCTTGCCACCTCCAGGGAGAACCACATCACCCTCCAGAGCCTCAGAAACGGACCCCGCAGCTTCGCCTTCTCGCTCTCCGGACCAGCGATAGTCGTCGAACCTCCACCCAAATAAACTGGAACCAAAGGAAAGAGAACTAGCTGCCGCTGCACCAAGCAAACTGGGCCTGAGCTAAATTAGAGCCCTCTAGATACAAGGAAGAATTAGATCAGGAGGAATTCGTTGCCGCCTGCTCTTACTCCATGGGAGCATCTATCGATGGTTAGCTCCTGGGCCACTTCAGCCTAAGGCTACCGCTCCCGCTGCCGCCAACGAAAATATTTAGAGTCGTCCCGGACACAGTTAATTCCGGACGACCGAAAAGAAGAGAAAAGAGCTAGAAAAGAGGATAGCCTAATATCGCTGATCCTCGTGAATCTTCGGTAATCCGATCGATATCCGAGCCTATTAATCACGAGGTTGGGATGATCGAGAGGTACCGAGATCACTGTACCGCTATCGGAGTCGAAATTTGGCACTAGTTGGAGTCTGACGTGAATCTGGAGCTTCTGGAACCTGACCTGCGACCGTTTACCGGGGCCCAGCCGAATCTATCGGACCAACGTCGTCCTGGGAAAAACTACGCATTCGAGAGGAAGAGTTTGAGGCGACGAATATGGAAGATTGAGTGAACCGGTGAGTGCCTCCCTCGGGTCGACCACGCCAGTAATTACCTCCTTTCTTTATATCGAGTCGTTTATAAGAATGTGCCGAAAATCATTTATTTCTTACTTGCATATGATCATGGCCGGGAATTAGAATACGAATCGTGGGAGTAAAGCTCAAATTAGAGTATCGAGAAGGCAGCTGGGGAAAACCTAGTTATTTTCCTTATTATTGTAGTTCTTTATCGTTGGCGGTGTCGCGCGTCGAGGCCTACCTGTTGTAGGCTCGACATAATTTTCGATATCTTAATAGATTTTGCCGGAACGAAATTGCCCGAGTTTCGTATGGTTTTACGGATTGATAGTCCCAGATTGAGTGTCGCAGGGCATCAATCCCGTCTCCAGTTCATTCTTAGTTTGAAGAATCTGTTCTCCGGTTTTGAGGCGTATGAGATTTGTAGAGATTTGTTTGAGTAAATATTCGCGCCTAGTAATTGTCGGTATAGGTGATTGGCCGTGATCATAGGCAAAATTCACCACCTTTTCTTTGAGTTCATGGTATTTTCCTGATATATCTCCCCTTTATGCTATTTTGTGTCGGCGAGACATAGTTTGGATTTTAATCGCATTTCTCATGTACCTTTTTGTAATCACCTCATGAATTATCATGAATTGGAATAGTACGTGGCGGTCAAATCTAGGTACGAATTTCGACCTTTAGGTTCTATTGTTTAAATCTAAGGTATTATCGATCACTGTAAAATAGCTGGTTTTGTTAATAAACCTCAGAATTGTATGTAGTAAATCAGGTCTTTTCCTTTATTCGAATTTCCCAGTTTTACCGACTCTCTTATCGATTCTAGCGTGGCCCTCTCCTAACCTTGCCCCTCTCCATTTTCCAGCTAGGGACCGAGCTAGCCCAGCACTTTGGGGGGAAGCCTTTTGGGTTTTGAATAAGAGATTTTCGTGAATCAAGTAGTGGTCGAGAAACCTGGTCTATGTGGACCTGGCGCCCAACATATCGCTCATAGAGTACTAGATTTCCGGGTCTTACGATACAGTGGTGTAGATAATATCGTATTAATTTTAGTTAGATTGTATCGTCCCCAATACCGTTTGTAGAGACTTGTGTATTTTGCTCTACGCAGCAAGTTTTATCCATAGGGATTTTTGCCGCGTAACAAATTTTGGCGCCCAACATATCGCTCATAGAGTACTAGATTTCCGGGTCTTACGATACAATGTTGTAGATAATATCGTATTAATTTTAGATAGATTGTATCGTCCCCAATACCGTTTGTAGAGACTTGTGTATTTTGCTCTACGCGGTAACTTTTATCCATAGGGATTTTTGCCGCGTAACAAATTTTGGCGCCCAACATATCGCTCATAGAGTACTAGATTTCCGGGTCTTACGATACAGTGGTGTAGATAATATTGTATTAATTTTAGTTAGATTGTATCGTCCCCAATACCGTTTGTAGAGACTTGCGTATTTTGCTCTACGCGGCAAGTTTTATCCATAGGGATTTTTACCGCGTAACAATATATTATTTAAGTGTCCTGCTATGACTATCCTGCCATCTAGCTGGTTTATTTTTTTTGTTGGCTACCACTTACTCTGAGTATCTTGGTTGGTACGCCTGTAGTAAGTAAGATAATATTCACGTGATGAATAACGTATTCTTTTTGTACTTTTGGTTTTTATAGATAAAATATAGAAAACTTTTTTCTTTGTGTGTAACAAAGGGCGTGTAATTCATTTACAGATAAACCTAAAGAATACTCCAACAAGATCTTTTCTTATAGGGGACTGTCAGGGTGATGCATCCCCGCAATGCTCAAGTCCGCGGGGCCATGCGCGTTGCCATGGACTTAGCGGCGGCACCCGGCATGCGGCAGAAACCTACCATACCTGCACAGGTCCCCTATGCATCGATAGCATACAGTGTGTTCGTTGCGTAGGGAACAAGCTCACCTTACGCACATGGACACACTCATCGGTGTGCCGGTGTGGTGTACGTCGGCCTTGCGCGACGTCCCAGGCCCTACTCACTCTCTTATTTCCCCCTCCTCAGGGGACTACAGAATTCGCCTCTCGCAGGAGTCCCTGTGCCCACTTCCCCTCGTCCCAAGCCACCAAGTTATTTGGCACAGCCCTGCCTTGCTCGCTTGATCGGCTTGGACTGTTAAATGGAGCGCCAGTCTTTTCATCAGGTCTTCTGACGGTCCACAGAGATGTTCCTAGACGGTACTTCCTTTCCACTCGGAAACTTATGCAACCAGTCGGTATTGTAGGGTTTGAAATAACCACTACTAATCGTTAGCTTTTCTTTAAGTTCTTTATTAAATCCGGTATTTTGATACGTAGCGAGAGAACCTCGTTACAAAATATTTGCTTCTTCTTCGTCTGAAAGTACTCGTTGAAGTTTGCGCAGCGTCGTAAAGGCTCCCTTTTTCGAAATTATTGATGGAAAATAAAATATTATTATTAATATCCGATTTAAATAAATTTTTTTTAAATCCAAAAAATAATCCTTTACGTTAATTAAACAGATCAATGCGAGCCAATTTGGTACTTGTGAAAATATTCAAATTTTTAAAATTGTAGAAGATAATTTGGAAGAACCTTTTCGACGCACAATGCATCCCCTTAAAACTTCTTCAGCGAGTATCAATCGGCGTAGAACTGGCTTAAAGAATGTGGTGTTCTTTTTTTCCCACGTTACGTAATTCAACAATTTCCAGCATGAATAAATGTATTATAATCTTAGCCAGACGATATGTTATACAAGACTCCAAATTGTTGGAATTAGTCGTATAAAATTAAAACGTCTTCACTGCCCCACAGCTCAATGTCTTATGACTCTATTTTTCATCCTTAACCTTTACAATTATACATGGGCCTACTTGATTCGAAAAGCTAGTAGAAACCTTTCGCAAATTATTTGATAATAGTAATTTTGTATACTATCATTACTGGAAGGAGAATTTTGGCATGAAATGGTTACAAGAATGACGGACGAATGATTCTTACCGAGTGAAAAAGATAACACGAGTCAATGGAACAGGTAGAAATAAGCCTTCGGATGCCCGTTGCTTGCCCTTCTATGGCCGTACAATGCCCCCTCCCCCCTCTCTCTCTCTGTCGCACTTACGCAGTCACACATTTAGAACGAGATAGACAAACTACTATAGGTTTTAAGTCACACTCTCCTCACTCTACCTAACAGGAGTGGAGTATACAGTGAGATTCTAAACCGCGATTCCTTAATACTTCGAGGGATGCCATTTCTGCCGGTCATTGTATTTTGTTCCTCCATGTTTATAGAATACTACACATTAGTAATTTTTACAGGCCTTTATTCAAATATCATTTTCATGAATGAACTCTTTATTTAATAAAGTAATTGATTATTTTATTACATTATTTGATTTTTATACTGTATTTATTATTACGCGTACACATTAAACAGACCACAAGAATTTATTCTCCCAGAAACTTGATACTCGGATCGTGGGAAACTTTTTTACGTCATTAAATACATGAAGGTCAGAGTGAGGGTCGCGAAATTCCACGCTATGAGTACTGGAATAATTAAATATTGAAATATTGAATACTGAATGCTAAAAATTGTAAGATAGCCGATTGGGTTATATTTAATATCTTACACCATTGCGTAAAATAATTTAAACATTTGTGGTCTTATTCGAAAGCATATATTTATATTAAAAAATGAAATTTTCATTAGTTTTTTTAATGAAATTAACCAATTTCAATATACATTCATTCATAGTAAAATTAGGTATAGTTTGGTCACATATTAGTCTAAAGAAAGTAGTGTCTTGACATTTTTTAAAAATTATTTGTCGTCGAGACACTGCCGTGTCTCTTAATCTATGTGTGTATCCTTTATTAGTTATTATACTTTAACAATGTATGAATTCTTTTCCTACGTATACGTTAATAATACTTTGTATTCCTTTGTTCAATTTAGGCAACCATGCTGAAGAAAAATAAAGTTAAGCGCCGCAATACTGAACCATCGATAGTGCCTGCCAATGGCGAAAGGGGCAAGAGCACGGATGAATAGATCACCATCTTGCATCCAATAATTACAGGTTCTTGGATAAACTGTGTGCCCACTCTCTTCATTGAAGACATTCTTAAAGTATGTACAATACGGAAGAATATAGTGAGATGTTTTAAGGATTTACTTCATTAAAATAGGCTACCAATACTCAGTATTGTTCTAAAGGCGTCATTTAGGAGATTTTCTGTGAATAGTGTTCATTACAGTGGAGCGAAAAACACTACAATCGGGGATTTTCGGAAATAGTTACCTATCAATAGTTGTTTATTGTGCCCTTAAGGGGATTCATCGAGTTTGAATATTATAACCCATTATCTTCTAGAATTTTAGAAATATTAACATTTTTGTAAGGAATAAATTTATTTATTAGCATGTATTCTATAACGACAAGGAGCCCGTTTTTCAAAAATAGATATATAAAAAATATAAACAATTATTTTTCTCTGTAAAGAAAATCACTACATTTTTTGCAAATGTAAACCTTTACAGCTATGGGCCTGAATGTAGCGAATAATTTGAGACTAAAAACCAGCTGATATTCCTAAACTTGTAGAAGATCCTTGGCTCAAAACTAACTCAGCAAAACGAAGAATAGTATTGAGTCTATTTTACTGGCGATAACGTATAGTGATATATCAGACGAAAACAGGCGTATTATCAATTTCGCTATATTATTTGACGTCACTGTCCATCTTAGAGGGTAGAGTAGAAGGGGAGGGGGAGTAACCTCTCACTGTTCGCTTTAGCGTCTGAATCGCCAAATCCCTAATAAACTGGGCGCCTTCGAATTTATTAACTAAAAACAAATATTTATTTTCAGAGGAGGTTCTAACCCTCGTACGCGAATTTAAGGGATGAGGTGCTAATAATGATTGATTTGCCTGAAATTCGTTCTAAACTATGTTTATTCATCAAATTCTATATTAATTACAATAGTTATGCTGTAAACGCAGTCAAAGCTTAATGAATGCGGCTTCACTCTTGTGGGCGCGGCGGACGCGACTTGAGTCCCTATGACGTAGTAGGTAGCCCCGCGCTCATGTTACCAGTTGATGTTTACGATGGAATCCACTAAGTCGCGCAGTACTGCGCGCGCCACCGGTGGATTCCTTGCCTACCTACAATATGACATCACACGGATGAGTCCCCACCAGCGTTGCCAGCTACGCCATTTTGATTACACTACGCTATACAATGATGCCAGTGATGCCAGAATCAAGCTTTTAGCAACGAAAATGAAGTTAGCCGCTATCCAGCAACAGTATAGAACATTTGAAGGGAAGGGATACATCATTGTACAATGACCGCCACTAATGGCCTGCAAGATTTTTTTGATGCGTTTAGGAACCTTATCGCCCCATGGATTTTTCCCCGCCTATAGCAGCTTCTACATTGAGTGACTGGAAAGAGTATAGGTGTGTATGATAGGCTATCCTTTTTTAAATGCCTTAAAGAGAAAGAGAGAGCCTTATACCGCGTTCAACGTGGTTTCTCCAGGCATTCGTTTTTTATTTTCCTATCTCGGACGTTGCCATTGCTCTTCTCTCTCTAACTCACGGATTTCTATCTGCGTCTTTGTCTAAAATAATTATACGCCACTGGGTGATTTTTTGGTGAGTCTATACCACTGGACCTATCTGTGAGACTTGTAAGACTAGTGAAAAGTGCAGAAATGTCAGTCTGACAGCGCGGATTTCTAATCCAACACGAGTGTTAGTATAAATTGTTAAAGAGTTTTAATTTGTTGGAAAATATTAATCAGTTATAGTGAAGTTATAAAATTTTTAATGACTTTTCTGGATTATCGAAGAAAACAGGTATAATAAATTTTGTATATTTCTAAAAACTTACATTACGTATTAAAGAAAAATGTAATATAATTCTTGTCAAAATTAACTTAATATATAAAAATGTATCAAACAAATAGATTCATGAATTTATATAAGAAATACATAATAAAAAATATTATTATAATATTTTAAATAAAACGCAACTCCTTGCATATCTATTATCATATATAATTAAATGATAAAATTAGTGCTAATTATAATATCTCTTTTTCTTAGATGTAAAGGTTCTACGGAAGGTCCTACCAAAAGTAAAGTGTATACGTTATGCTGATTTCAACCAGAGGAATTAAGCAACGCTAAGGAATGGAACACCGAAGCAGATAGTGTACGCAGCATGCTCTCTACATCTATAATAAGCCAACCTGTTTTCTTAGATAAGTAATATTATTGATAATCATATATAAAATGTATTTAAACATGATCCTTTGTGGTTTCTCTTATATTTCGAAGGTCAAATTTTCTAACAAAGCTGATGAGCTACATCCAATTGATGAATAAAAATGAGGCCAGGCTATGTGTCAATTCTGCTGCTTCGAATTTGGAATCTCCATGCAGAAACGAAATAGGAAATATTAAAAACAGATTTTTTATTTAGGTATTATTTAAATATGATTTAAATGTATCAATATAGCAATTAATGGTAGTAATTTTTCAAACTTGTTTTATCTAAACTTATTTTCTTTGCTGTTTTAGGTCCAGTAAATATTAATAGATTTGAATGTCAGTATTTGGTTTGAATAACTGTCCTGCATTTTAAATGAAGATGGAAGAAAATCTTATATATAGAATATAGAGTACAGGATAATGAATTAATCTTTCAAAATACTTTTCTTTATTTAGATTACGTTTATATATTATACTGTGAATTATATAAGATAAATCATAATGGGTGTATACACTTTATACGCGAAGGCACATAATATATTCCTTTTATTTGTACAAGTAACAGTATTTATAAAATAATTAAGGCTCGCGAATGGAGTCATTTTAAAAAGCTAATATATATTTAAACATACTCAGGAATAATTTTTTACTGTTCTTGATATCCTTCCAGGTTTAATGCTTGCGTTAAATTTCTAGCTGCCACTAATCTGAAAATATCTGCCTTCTCCTCGAATTTTATTTAAATGATTACCATTTAGCAATATGCAGCGTAAAGTTAAAAAATATCGTTAGACGAAAGAAGAACGTCTTCTGCCTTCAATAATAGTATTTCATCAATCAAAAGAATCGGCCAAAAACTATGAAAACCAAACGTAAAGCTTAGTATTCGTATTACATATACAAATTGGTCAACAACATCAGTTATATATAAATATACGTCATATGCCCCCCTCCACTCTTTCCAGTCACTCAATGTAGAAACTGGTCCAGGCGGGGAAAAATCCATGGGAAGGTATGGTTCCTAAACGCATCAAAAAAATCTTGCAGGCCATTAATGGCGGTCATTGTACAATGACCGGCAGAAATGGCGTCCCTTGATGCGTTTAGGAACCGCGTTTTAGGATCCTTCACTGTATACTCTATTCTGCTAGGCGGAGATAGGGGAATGGAACGCGATAACTATAGTAGTTCATCTATCTCGCTCTAAATGCGTGAGTGCGAGAGAGAGAGAGAGAGCTTTATACGGTATAGCAGGGCAAGCCAGGCATCCCAAGGCTTATTTCTATATGTGCCATTGCTTATGGCTATCTCTCTCGCTCGGTAAGAATCATTCGTCCGTCCTTGTTTAGGTCAGTTCTACGCCAATAGATACTCTCTAAAGAAGATTCTCTCAGGTGACACCATTGAAGACTGCGATTACAGCGGGGATTTTAAAATAATGTGCACCTGTCACTGTCAAACTTCAATATGAAAAATTATTGTCACTTACAGCGTTTAGTGCAATTAACATTATAAGTCTGGATTATTATATGATATTCTGTGATATATATATATATATATGAATTACAAAATATCATATAATAATCCAGACTTATAATGTTAATTGCACCAAACGCTGTAAGTGACAATAATTTTTCATATTTGAAGTTTGACAGTGGCAGGTGCACATTATTTTAAAATCCCCGCTGTAATCGCAGTCTTCAATGGTGTCGCCTGAAAGAATCTTCTTTACAGAGTATCCATTGGCGTAGAACTGACCTAAACAAGGACGGACGGATGATTCTTACCGAGCGAGAGAGATAGCCATAGGCAATGGCACATACAGGGTCTGTTCCTAACAGCGGAGCATAGGAGATTCGTGTTAGTTGACTATAGCACTCGGAATGATCGAATCTGAGAGCGCTGATTGGTCAATATTGCGTAGTACCAACATATAATAGGCCGTTACCAATAGTTGGATACAAAAAATTAGATGAATCCGCCATATTGGTGTGGAGAATGTTTACATGCTAATCCTAGCAGAAAGAGGTGTAAAATGGAGAAATGTCAAATGGTAAGGTTACTAAAGTAAAAATTGAAAATAATGAATGGAAAGTACGAATATTCTTCATTTTCATTCAAAGTATTCAATTTTTACTTTAGTATCGACAACATTTGACATTTTTCCATTTTACACCTCTTTCTGCTACGATCAGCATGTAAACATTCTCCACACCAATATGGCGGATGAATCTCATTTTTTTTATCCAACTATTGTTAACGGCTTATTATCTGTTGGTACTACGTAATATTGACCAATCAGCGCTCTCAGATTCGATCATTCCGAGTACTATAGTCAACTAACACGAATCTCCTATGCTCCGCTGTTAGGAAAAGACCCTATATAGAAATAAGCCTTGGGACGCCTGGCTTGCCCTGCTATGCCGTATAAAGCTCTCTCTCTCTCTCTCTCTCTCGCACTCACGCATTTAGAGCGAGATAGACGAACTACTATATATAGTTATCGCGTTCCATTCCCCTATCTCCGCCTAGCAGAATAGAGTATACAGTGAAGGATACTAAAACGCGGTTCTTAAACGCATCAAAGGACGCCATTTCTGCCGGTCATTGTACAATGACCGCCATTAATGGCCTGCAAGATTTTTTTGATGCGTTTAGGAACCATACCTTCCCATGGATTTTTCCCCGCCTGGACCAGTTTCTACATTGAGTGACTGGAAAGAGTGGAGGGGGGCATATGACGTATATTTATATATAACTGATGTTGTTGACCAATTTGTATATGTAATACGAATACTAAGCTTTACGTTTGGTTTTCATAGTTTTTGGCCGATTCTTTTGATTGATGAAATACTATTATTGAAGGCAGAAGACGTTCTTCTTTCGTCTAACGATATTTTTTAACTTTACGCTGCATATTGCTAAATGGTAATCATTTAAATAAAATTCGAGGAGAAGGCAGATATTTTCAGATTAGTGGCAGCTAGAAATTTAACGCAAGCATTAAACCTGGAAGGATATCAAGAACAGTAAAAAATTATTCCTGAGTATGTTTAAATATATATTAGCTTTTTAAAATGACTCCATTCGCGAGCCTTAATTATTTTATAAATACTGTTACTTGTACAAATAAAAGGAATATATTATGTGCCTTCGCGTATAAAGTGTATACACCCATTATGATTTATCTTATATAATTCACAGTATAATATATAAACGTAATCTAAATAAAGAAAAGTATTTTGAAAGATTAATTCATTATCCTGTACTCTATATTCTATATATAAGATTTTCTTCCATCTTCATTTAAAATGCAGGACAGTTATTCAAACCAAATACTGACATTCAAATCTATTAATATTTACTGGACCTAAAACAGCAAAGAAAATAAGTTTAGATAAAACAAGTTTGAAAAATTACTACCATTAATTGCTATATTGATACATTTAAATCATATTTAAATAATACCTAAATAAAAAATCTGTTTTTAATATTTCCTATTTCGTTTCTGCATGGAGATTCCAAATTCGAAGCAGCAGAATTGACACATAGCCTGGCCTCATTTTTATTCATCAATTGGATGTAGCTCATCAGCTTTGTTAGAAAATTTGACCTTCGAAATATAAGAGAAACCACAAAGGATCATGTTTAAATACATTTTATATATGATTATCAATAATATTACTTATCTAAGAAAACAGGTTGGCTTATTATAGATGTAGAGAGCATGCTGCGTACACTATCTGCTTCGGTGTTCCATTCCTTAGCGTTGCTTAATTCCTCTGGTTGAAATCAGCATAACGTATACACTTTACTTTTGGTAGGACCTTCCGTAGAACCTTTACATCTAAGAAAAAGAGACATTATAATTAGCACTAATTTTATCATTTAATTATATATGATAATAGATATGCAAGGAGTTGCGTTTTATTTAAAATATTATAATAATATTTTTTATTATGTATTTCTTATATAAATTCATGAATCTATTTGTTTGATACATTTTTATATATTAAGTTAATTTTGACAAGAATTATATTACATTTTTCTTTAATACGTAATGTAAGTTTTTAGAAATATACAAAATTTATTATACCTGTTTTCTTCGATAATCCAGAAAAGTCATTAAAAATTTTATAACTTCACTATAACTGATTAATATTTTCCAACAAATTAAAACTCTTTAACAATTTATACTAACACTCGTGTTTGATTAGAAATCCGCGCTGTCAGACTGACATTTCTGCACTTTTCACTTCTCTTACAAGTCTCACAGATAGGTCCAGTGGTATAGACTCACCAAAAAATCACCCAGTGGCGTATAATTATTTTAGACAAAGACGCAGATAGAAATCCGTGAGTTAGAGAGAGAAGAGCAATGGCAACGTCCGAGATAGGAAAATAAAAAACGAATGCCTGGAGAAACCACGTTGAACGCGGTATAAGGCTCTCTCTTTCTCTTTAAGGCATTTAAAAAAGGATAGCCTATCATACACACCTAAACTCTTTCCAGTCACTCAATGTAGAAGCTGCTATAGGCGGGGAAAAATCCATGGGGCGATAAGGTTCCTAAACGCATCAAAAAAATCTTGCAGGCCATTAGTGGCGGTCATTGTACAGTGCAGTATAATCAAAATAGCGGAGTTAGCAACGTTGGTCCCCACCCTCGCGTATGCGCATTTCCCAAGTCTGCACGTTAAGGTTAAACTGGAGGGAGGATTGAATAAAGAGAATTAAATAAAAATTTGAATATGTATTTTTCATACTATTTTGTTATGCCGAGTTAAATTTAAGCAAGATCTGTTCGCTAGAATTCGAGTAATTATTTCTCAAAGGTGACTGAAAATACACATAGATTCTTATGGAAACGCTTCAACCATCACTCTTATTTCTGATAGAAAAGAAATTTGTAATAAAAAGATTTAATTCAAAAACAAGAATAAAATAAAATAAGAATTTCTAAATTGTATGCAAAAAACTTCAGAAGGATTCTATCGTAGGGAAAACAGTTTTTTTAGAGTTAAAGTCATAAAGACGCTGATTTTCACAATTGCATATGGAAAATATGGTAACACCGCTGATCACTGAGTATAAACGCGCGATATGAAAACACGTATTTTTTCCACTTGTAAGCAGTCAATTGTCTTTGCGGGTGACATGATTAATAAAGTTATATAGGCAACAAAGGATTATATACAAAATTGTTTGTCATGTTGAAAAAAAAACTTTTTAATTTATTAGTGATGATAACATTAATTAAACAAAAGTTTAAATAAGTTTTAATATAAACAGACTTATTATAACATAATAATATATTAATCTACTAATTTTTCTAAAGGATTTACTACTTTTCTAATAAATTTTAACGATTTGCTAACGCGCACCTTTCCATTTTTTTTCTGAAAACAAATCAGCAATAACTTGATGACCGTTATTCATATACATTTTTTTCAAATCATTCATTGTCAAACCGGCATCAATAATTTTTTTTACAATTTCTTTAGATACGATTTAAACAAAAGGAGCTAGATCATTTTTTACAAGATCTGTTGAAGTTATTTTCTATTCAACCTATTTTATTTTCATCGATTTGATGAATTACAAGTAAATTGCTTAAAATTTTTCATCAGAGTTCATAATTCGCTCGCTATTACAACTTTAGAAATAAGAATAAAAGAGAAACGCTACGGCTAATAAGTTGAAGGAAGACAGTAAAGCTGTGTTGCCAAATCTCATGCCTACTTTTGTCAATTTATATAAAGTTAAAATTAAAGAAATTTATTTATTCATGTAATGCATAAAAACGGATAACATATAACAAATTCAATTAAATATTAAGCTATTATATAATTCGTGAAAAAAGTGTATTAATTTAGTAAGATTTTTCGTCGTTAGCAGTTGGTAGGTGTATGCATAGAACAATGAAAACATATGGTCAATATTGCCACAATAATAAAAATGAATCACACTCCAGTTCAACCTTAATGATGTTCTACCCCAAAATGATTTTCATAAGATTGTTTAAATTTTAATTGAAATGGGTTAAATATAACAATATTGACAGGGTAGTCAAATCTGAGATTGATGACACGTTTCTAGCTACATAAATTCAATATCAATGTTATCACTTTTACTATGGAACATATAGGAGATTCTGCTAAAAAGACAATATTTTTACTAATATTAGATAAACGGATCTTTAGATTTTGTTAAAAAATAAATGCCTTACGGATTATACTTGTTAACAGCACATAAAAAAATATGAAAAATATGACACTTACCTTTGCCAAGAAAATGTAATTCAAAGTTTTATTGTAACACGATAAACGTGAAAGACAATAAATATGGCAGCGTCGCATATGCGCGCGCAACTGCGGCGCATATATTTACTAGTAATGAGGGAGAATATATATTTTCAAATTATTATTGTACTTAAATTTGTATATCTACATTTTAAATTATATGTTTTAATTGTGGATGCGAAAATTAATAGGATAAGTAGTACAATATAAAGATCGAAAAACATGTGTTCATCTTCCCATGTTGCCCTTATTATTACAAGAAGCTTAAGTTGCATCAACAACTTCACTATACGCGTTAAGCCATTCGCCGGTGTGAATAGTACCTTTGGGTTAGAACATCCTTAAGTACTGCAACATGTTTTTCTAGCGAGTTTTAGTCACCGTAAACCGTCCGGATCTTTTGGACTGAGACGGATTAAAATAATATTGACAAGCTCAATGTTCGGTTATAAATGCAGTTTATTATATACTAAGAAATATGTACACGGCATATTACAAAGCTTATACAACTACTTAGCCTATTCCTGTGCGTGTGCGTGGTCTGCCACTGCAGGTGTGTACTTACTTACTACGGTGCGGGTCTTATATATTCGCCCGCGGGTGGCGCGTCGGTCGGTAGCCTCACGGCGGGGCTACGGTAGGCGACGCGACGTACAGTGGGCCGATACTGGGTTTTATGGGACATAGAAATTTGCAATTAAATAAATTCGCTAAGCTTGACTAGAATTATGAAATAATTATTAGCGGTAATAAGTTTAACTCTAGTATCATATGTATGTTTATTATTTAGTACAGGTTAAAAAAATGACTCATTTTTACATAAACATAAGTTAACGATTCAACATATCTTGAAAGTCTTGAACGATCCTGCTTTATAATATTTCTTAAACACGACTACAAACAATTTATGAACAAAATATATTAGTTTCTGATGCCAACAAGTACCCGTTTTTCTTACATTTATTAAAAAATAAGTTAAGACATTTATTTTTTATATAAAGAATAATTTCACATACATAAGTTGTTTTAATTTTGTTGAAATATTTGTCACCAATGTAAGAAAAACGGGCACTTATTAGCATCAGAACCTAATATATTTTGTTCATAAATTGTTTGTTGTCTAGTTTAAGAAACATTATAAAGCAGGATCGTTCAAGACTTTCGAGATATGTTGAATTGTTAACTTATATTTATGTAAAAATGAGTCATTATTTTAAACTGTATTAAATAATAAACATACATATGATATTAAATTTAAACTTATTACCGCTAATAATTATTTCATAATTCTAGTCACATTTAGCGAATTTATTTAATTGAAAATTTCTATGTCCCATAAATCCCAGTATCGGCCCACTGTGCGACGGTCGGTGGCCACACGGAGGGACCACGGAATACAACGGTATGCGGCGCGACGGTCTACGGCCACACGGAGGGGCCCTCGGTAGACGGCAAGATGGCGCCTTATGCCATAACCTGAAAATAAATGCCGGCGGTCCGGAGAACTCTTGGACACGGCGTTAGTACGGCGAGGCGGTGTTCGGACGGTGTGGAGAACTCCTGCACCATGACTGCTCGGAGAACTCCTGAGCGGTGATAGGAGTACGCGGAGAACTCCTGCGTGATCGGGATAGGACTAGTATCCGGAGAGCTCCTGGATACGGGACGGGCCCCTCTGCTCGGCTCGGGCTCGGCCTTTTATACCCATCCCAGGCCCGGAGACGGCGACAGTGACGCTCCGAGCGGCCAGTATGGCGGGTAGGAAGCAGCGTTGCCAAGTCCGCTATCTTGAATAGTACTACGCTCTATAGTAAGTGAATTTTGATATAAGGAATGCAGACTGCACAAAGTATACTGCCAGCGGAAATACGTCAGTCGCCAACTTAAATGCAGAACGTAATATATCAAAAATTATATATATTATATGCACAGCCTGTCACCGTGAACGGCGTGAACAAAGACAAATGTTAGTATACGAAAAAATAAAGTGTAATAAAGAAATAAGGAGTAGTGACTGCTTTTATCTATCTGACAGCTGAGGTACTTATGGTATAAGTGAATAAATAAAATAAAAATGCTTTTCCTAAATTGATTTTTAATTTTTATAAAATGGTCAAATGTAGCCATTAATTAATTAGATTTGGTAATAAATACAAATAATGCGTTTTATTATAACAAATGAGTTGAGGTAAAATAAACTCAATGCTTTTATATTAATCTGTTAACAAATGCATTTTTTATTTATTATTGAGTCCAATAAGTTAATGGTTATTAAAAAAAAATTCCTTGTAATGACAAGAAAAAATGAAAAAATTTTAAACTTCACCAAGACTCGAACCCGAGCCCACCGCATGACTAACGGAAACCTTACCGCCTGCGCTACAGCGCTCGCTTGTTATACCAAGAGCAAAACAGCCTTTTAAAGACTGAATACAATTCTTTCATTAACTCGTCATAAACGATCAAGAATTGGCTGTAATAATAAATACATTTATATACACATCATTATTGCACTAAATTTCTTATGTTTTTAATTTGAAGCATACATTTTGCATACAGATACGATAGTTTAAGGGTAACCATTCAGTACTCTAAATACATTAAGCTGTTCATATGCTCCATTGTCATAAATTAATTAAATAATATTATAATATATGTTACACGTGTAATGGTATAATTTATGATAGATAGCATATGAATAGTTTAATGTATTTAGAGTACTGAATGGTTACCCTTAAATTATCATATCTTCATGCAAAATGTATGCTTCAAATTAAAAACAGTAAACTTAGTACAATAATGCTATGTAGATAAATGTATTTAATATTACATCTAATTCTTCATCATTTATGACGAATTAATGAAAGAATTGTAGTCAGTCTTTAAAAGGCTGTTTTGCTCTTCGTACATCAAGTGAGCGCTGTAGCGCAGGTGGTAAGGTTGCGGTCTGTCATTCGGTGGGCTCGGGTTCGAGCCTTGGTGAAGTTTAAAATTTTTTCATTTTTTCTTGTCATTACAAGGAATTTTTTTTTAACAACCATTAACTTATTGGACTCAATAATATATAAAAAAATGCATTTCTTAACAGATTAATATAAAAACATTGAGTTTATTTTACCTTAACTCATTTGTTATAATAAAACGCATTTTTTCTATATATTACCAAATCTAATTAATTAATGGCTACATTTGACCATTTTATAAAAATGAAAAATCAATTTAGGAAAAGCATTTTTATTTTATTTATTCACTTATACCATAAGTACATCAGCTGTCAGATAGATCATAGCTGTCACTTACTCTTTATTTCTTTACAATACTTTATTGTGGTATGATACAATAATACTAACATTTGTTTTGGCTTACGGACCATGCATAATGTATTTTGACATATTATGTGCTGCCATTTTTCATATAGTAATTAGAAATATCTATATTGCGGCCCCTTTACAGTCTCTACCCTCTGACGTATTTCCGCCGACCAGTAGTATTAGCAGCGACTATAGCGTAGTACCTAAAATAGTACTACGCTATAGGATATGTCGCTTTTTGGTACTACGGTAGTACCGAAAGTACTACACTTGGCAACTCTGGTAGGGAGGCATACTCCGAGCCCGCTATACTCCGCACGCTGTACAGTGCAGACCGGGGTTGCGGCACATGCACTGTAGACTTCCCCACTACGCGGTATCGTATATGAGTAGTATACCTATGTCACCGCATCGGGTGTACGCATTTTTGAACAAACTTTTTCCCTAGATGTAGTGGGGGTAAATTTCAGAACGTACTTTTTCCCCTAGATGTTAGTGGCGCCGCCTGGCGGTGAGTATAGTACATTTTTGTAGGTGGCGCCGCCTGGCGGCGAGTATAGTGAATTTTAGTTGGTGGCGACGCCTGCCGGCGAGTATAGTAAATTTTGTAGGCGCGTGGCGATGGCGGCGCGGGTGGCGCGTGCGCGAGGGCCCCAGCCCCCGCTGCAGCCCGGGCTGTGAGAGGGTGGTATATTGAAAAGTATGTATAAAAAAAGTTGGATATTTTGGGCTTTGATATTGCTATGAGCGAGGTAGAGTTTTTGTTCCTGCCTCTGTTACTCTAAAAGATACTAATGACACATGTGCGTGCGTGAGAGCGTGCGCGCATCATCGGTTATCACCGCTGACACGTGGTTTAAGGATGCAAGTATGATTTTCCACTTTCTTTCTCTCTCTTGTTTGTGGTTTTCAGAGAGAGAGAGAGAGAGAGAGATATGTATAAAGGTTAACCATTTCCATCCTTGAAAAGTTTAAAACAGGATACGCGTGCGTATAATCATTTGGTGCAATCTAATGATAATTAATTTCTCTCTCTATTGCGCGTAGATTTTTCATCCGGTCTATTGGTTTTTATTTAAAAATAAAATGATTGTGATAAGGGAGTTAACCACTCATCCTCGGGAAAAGATAAATATTGTCCTTCAAAACACGTGTAGCTCCTTTTATCCTTGAAAAGTTTAAAACAGGATACGCGTGCGTATAATCATTTGGTGCAATCTAATGATAATTAATTTTCTCTCTCTATTGCGTGTAGATTTTTCAGCCGGTCTATTAGTTTTTTTATTTAAAAATAAAATGATTATGATAAGAGAGAACCACCCATCGTCGGGAAAAGATAAATATTATCCTTCAAACACGTGTAGCTCCTTTTATCCTTGAAAAGTTTAAAACAGGACACGCGTGCGTATAATCATTTAGTATAATCTAAATACTAATTAATTACTATAGTGTGTAGGTTTTATCATCCTGTTTAATGGTCTTTTTAATTTAAAATAAAAAATAATTATGATAAGAGAGAGTTAGCTACTCATCATTCTCGGGAATGATATAGTCTTTAACAACAAAACACATGTAGCTCCATATTTTCTTAAAAAGAAGAGAGAGTGGGGGGAGATAAAAAGAATATGATAATATTGACCACAAAATTTTTATGTATGGATCATGGGTTCAAACACTCCCCTCACCTTAAAACCATTCAAGTTTCATAAGCATGCATCAGTTGTCGATATAACTCACTTTGAGTTAGACGTATAAACGATTGAGTGAATTGAAAAGTCTAGATATTTATTTATAAGAGAGAGAGAGAGAGAGAGAGTAAAAAACAATGTTATTGAAGAAGAGAGAGAGAGAGAAAATGAGTGGAAATCCAAGGAAGAAAGATTTGTTTTCGTTGAGTGTAAATAGAGTGAGAAACATATTTGTACCAAATATTCGACTATACCATGAATATCAGGTAACTAAAATTTCAAAGGTTATAACGAGGTATGGCCACCAAATACAATTAATGTTAAACACTGTAGAATGTCTTCGACTACCATTGAAAATAAGTCGAAATATATTGGAAAATCATCCGGAGATCTTTGATGAAATCTGTGAAACACTTGAAAAATATGAACAAGTGAATATCAAATTTGAAGATCTAACGAGAAAAACTTTTAAATTTCACATGTATCAAGACAAAAGGTTGTTAAACAAAAAGAATGATTACAATTAAAACACAGAAGGCAATGGAACTTTTGGAGTCGAAAGAGTTGTAGGAGAGGGAGGAGAAGAAGAGGAGGGAGAAGAAAAGAAAGAGTATTTAAATATGATGTATCAAATTAAAACTTACAGTAAGTATTAAGAGAATATGGTATAAATGTTTTAAATTAACTTATTTTGTTTCTTTGTTATTTCATTTTCTCTCTCTATTTTACAGATTAAAGGTTTTTCTCCCTTTTCGCCCCATCAGTCTTGGTCATCAAATGTGTAATCAGTGTTAGACGTAAATCACACACACACACACAACGCCTACACGTTTGCATTGTATAAAATAAAAAAATTTATTCCTCTGATTTTAGTATATTATTTACTCTCATGTGTTACTGTTGTGTCTTAAAATGAATTTCCTACGTAAATTCACAGTTATATCAATATTCTCTCTATGGGTTGTGTTTTGTGATAATAATAATAATAGTACTTTTATTTCAAATTATTTAACAAAATATGGTTATATTGACGATGGAAATTTCAATAATAACAATGGTTTGACATTGAATGCTGCGGATAATGAAATCTATAAACATGGATTAAGAGTTTTTAAGCAAAACTTTAACTTAGCCGAGGATAGTACGACCGAAGAAATTATTGATCTCATGCAAAGGCCCCGATGTGGATTAGGAGATTTTTCGCAAAATAATGATTTGGAAGAGAATAGATGGTATAAAAAGGAATTGTCGTGGTATTTTCATGTAGCTAGTATACCTCATTTGGAAACTGCACATGAAGTATTTAATCAATGGTCAATTGCGACAAATTTAACTTTTAAAGAAGTACAAGAGAAAAGTAAAGCAGATATAATTATTTCATTTCAAAGTGTTAATCATAACTTTGTTTATGATTCAACAAAATGTGATGCTAAATTAGGAGGTCAGGTTGTGGGACATGCATTTTTTCCTGATAAACTACAACAAGGAAAAGAAATTCATTTATATATGGATAAAAAACAATGGTTTTTTGGTTTAGGACCATACAATTCACATTTCAATAGTTTATATTGGATTTTAATGCATGAAGTTGGACACAGTTTAGGCTTACATCATGATATATCTGGGCATATAATGCATCCTTATGTTCAACACCACAATACTACGAATGGATCCCCTTTTAATACAGTAGATTTAAATAATATTAATAATTTATATAATTCGGGCGAGGGAGTAAAAAATAGTCCAATGATTCCAACAGCAACAAATGGGGATGTAACACCGCGAAGAAAGAAAACTTTTACCACCATTAATCCTACTTCGGATAAAACACCACAATCAGATGAAGAAGATGTTGTAAATTTTAACACAATTTGTCAATTACCTGCGAGTGATTTTCTCTATTTTATTCATAGTAAAAGACTTTTTGTTATTTATAAACAATGGTTTTGGTCTTTTGACATGAATTCAAAAGAATTTAAAAATCCACAATTAATTAAAAATTGGCTTCAATTTTTACCCTCGGACTTCAAATCAATTAAAGCTATACATGAAGTATCATTAGATGAGATTGCCGTATATTCTAATAATTATGTTTATGTTTTTAATGCAAAATCTTTGAAACTTATTAATGGCTATCCAGAAACGTATCAACAACTTTTTGGAAGCGAAGTACCATATGATGGAATTCAGGCAGCTATTTAAGTAATATGGGTACTATCTTCGTTATCGTTGATAATAATTATCCCACAAAAAACAGACTTCGCCTGTTAACAAAAGGCGGCAAGTACATAAACCATCTAGCATAAATAATATAGTAAAATTATCCGATTAAAAAAAGTGATGAAATCCAAATATTAGGCAAGTATATTTTTTCACCTTAGCAAAAGTTAAATTTTCGAAAAAAAAGGAACAAAAAAGTTACTTGCCGGGCCCGTAGGCCGTAATGTCCATGCACAGTGAGAAATAGAATCGTATGTGGTTCGGTTAACTTCACTCTGCATTTTAACATGAAATTTACTATACTACGCTATAGCTGAATCTCACACACGATTCAATTTCCCACTGTTCATGGACATTACGGGCCCGGCAAGTAACTTTTTGTTCCTTTTTTTTTTTCGAAAATTTAACTTTTGCTAAGGTGAAAAAATATACTTGCCTAATATTTGGATTTCATCACTTTTTTTAATTGGATAATTTTACTATATTATTTATGCTAGATGGTTTATGTACTTGCCGCCTTTTTTTACAGGCGAAGTCTGTTTTTTGTGGGATTGTATTTAAACTTTCATTGATTTATTTGAAACCGTAGAATAGTTGTTAATCAAATGAAAGAAAAGTTAAACGTGATTCCCCCTTTTTGCACCCATAATTTATACAGACCTGAATTTACTTCAAGAGCTCAGCGAGCAGATGTTTTACGGGAAAAATGCTGGCTGAACACTGCTTCATTAATTATGTAATAATTGCGGACCTAATAAGAATTTATAAACGTTTTTGGACTTGCATGAAAGCTAAAGATTCAAGCTTTCACCTACTTGAATTTCAAATGCCTCAGATAATTATTATGAGCGGTGCAAAGAATTGAAAATTTATATCAATAATTAAAGAGACGTCGAAAATGTTGTCATGTTTCTCTCCTTGAATACAGACACCCATTAGATTTTCTTAGGTCAAATTAATGCAGTAGGATGCGGAATTTAATAAGGTTCACGACGATATCCTTAAAATTGTTCTACCTCTTAGGGTTGCCAAACTACACGCACTTAAAGGAGAGCTTGTCTTTTTCACAATTTTACCAAGTGGTCCTAAACTTTTGGCCTGCAGTGTATATAGCTAACAGAGTATGAGATCTCTGGATTGCGTGAACCGATTTTGATGTTCTTAGGCGCAAATGAAAGCTTTTTCAAAACCATTTTAAAAAAAGCTTTACTTAAATAATGGCAATGGATTATTCGCGGAGAAAAATCGATTTGAAAATTGGGACGCTTCAACTAGCTGTATTCGCTATGTGCACACCTACACGTTGGCAGTCAGGTAAGAATGTGTAGCAATATACATAAACAAAAAAAGTCCGGCAAAAATGACAAAATTTACCGACAGTCAGCGCTGATATTATGCATATGCATCACTACACATTCTTACCTGACTACCAATGTGTAGGTGTGCACATAGCGAATAAGAGAGTAGTGCCCCGACGGCGGTATAGGCATGACTTTTTCTACTTTTATGTACTTGCCGTCGAGACACTACCGTGTCTCTTGATGTGAGAATATTCAAGAATTGCGGACTTTTTAAGGATATAAGCTATGGTGTACTGAATGAAGTATTTCCAACAATTTTCCATTTTAACAGTAAAATGTCACTATTTAAGTTTAAATACGGTAAGATTGATATAATTCAGGATGGTAATTATCGAGAATTCGATGAATTTCGTAATATTATTACAAAGACTGACAAATTTGATCTATCATTATTTGGAATAGATTGTCCAACATTTTCCGTAGTTGAAAAATTAAAAAATTTAATGTAAAGTTTGTTTGGTTTTTATTCATATAAATTAAGAAAAAATAATAAGAATAATGATGGTGAGAAAGAATCAATAAATCAAATTAGTCCATATATTAAAACATTTAACTCTATAAATGACACACACGATTACATTGCTTCAAAGTATGTTATATAATCTACTTCTAACCGCATACCTAATATTTTCCCTACTTTTTATTTCTCCCACTTATAACTTATTCTATTCTTCCACTAATATTTTTTCTTAATATAGAAGAATATATGTGTAAAATATTTCTTTATTCGTATACGAGTTTCTGTTTTTTTACGACGGTTGCTGTTCTAAGATCAAATATTGAAACGGTTAAAATGACTGACGACTTACATACTTTTATATTGAGAATTGAGAAGAATCTTACGGAACAATTAAAATTAATTCATACTGTTATTGAAAAACAAAAATGGATGAGAGAATGTGATGAATTTATTGAAAATCTTGTAGAATATTTGAAAAGTGTTGATGAAAAAAAGCATACAATAAGTATAGGATTACAACAACATATTTTGGCGAAAATTACAAAATTTAAAAGTTATAAGAAAATTTTATTATATAATTTTTGGTCTGGTGGTGGTAGTAGTGAAATAAAAAAATCATCATTAAATAATGTTTGCCGTTGGGAAAATGTAGAATCTGCTTTTGAAAAGAGAATTATTACTGGTTTAATAGTAAATATCCTACACGTAGATCCACATAGATTTTTATTGGATATTAAAGAAATGGTAATTGATAAAATTAAATATTATTTGGAACAATATAATTCTATAAAGGTAAATGCTATTTTTAATGCTGAGTTTATTATACCTAATATGAATAAATCTAGTTTGGATGTTAAAAGTTTTCAAACGAGAAATAAAATTTTATTGAATACCAGTGATTTGGGGAAATGGTATATGCATAACATTGTGAGTTCAATTTTAACATCTCTGGAAGACTTTCAAGAACGTGACAGTGGATGGGCCTTATCAAAAATTTTAAATTTAGTAATAAATATTAACAAGTGTAAATTACTAAGAGGAGAACATTGGATGAATCTTCCGTTAGAAATACGAAGGAAACGAGTAATTGTGAATGTTAAATCTAACGATGATAAATGTTTTATGTCGGCTATTGTGGCTGCTTTATATCCAAAACACAACAATGACTGCAGTTCTTTTAAGGATTATCCTCATCTTGATGTTTTGAATTGCGAAGGAATAAAATTGCCCATGACTTTAAATCAAATTAAAAAATTTGAAACAAATAACAATTTAACTATTAATGTATTCATATACGACGTAAATGAGAAACAATATTTGCCACTTCGTTTATGTAAAAATTTTGATGATGACGATGATGATGATGATGATGATGAAAATCATACGAGAAAAAAACATATTGATTTACTTGTGTGGAAAGATATTCATTTTGTTTGGATTAAAAATTTATCAGGTTTACTATCTAAACAAGTAAGCAAGAATAGACGCAAAAAATATATTTGTAACAGGTAAATATTTCTTATAAAAATTAACAATACATATTTTACATTATATATATATATATATTTTTTTTTTAACAGATGTCTACATTATTTCCAATCAAAGGAGAAATTAAATCATCATTATAAGGATTGTAAAAGACACAACGATTGTATGATACAGCTACCACATGAAGATGAAAAATGGATATATATTAAAAATTTTTTTGTAAAATTCAATTACCGTATATTATGTATGCTGATTTTGAATGCATTTTAGAAAAAATTGAGAATATTGATAATGAGAACAACAGTAAAATGAATACCGGTATAAATATCAAAAACATATACCATGCAGTATTAGATATTATTTTCATTCAAATTTAAATAAAGAATCATGTATATATCAATTTTATAGAGGAGTTAATTGTGTGAAATGGTTTGTCAATCAGCTAAAAAAAATAATTGAACAATGTATATTTAATATAAACATTTCTATGAATGAATTAACTAAAATAGAAAAGTTAGTATTTTTTAAGACAATAAAATGTCATATATGTGAGAAAGATTTTCTTGAAAATGATGAAAAGGTAAAAGATCATTGTCATTTAACTGGTATATTTAGAGGAGCGGCACATAGTACATGTAATTTAAATTATCGTGATTCCCATATTTTACCAATAGTTTTTCATAACTTAAGTAATTATGATGCGCATTAATAGAAGACGTAACTTTATTATTAAATGGTATTACTAAAGTAATTGCTTTAAACACTGAAAGATATGTTGGAATTATGAAAACAGTTAAGATTCATTAAAACAAAAAAAGTTGCAAATACGATTTATTGATTCATACAGATTCCTAAATACATCGCTTAGTAAACTATCGCAAACATTGTGTAAAAGTGATATGAAAATTGTGAGAGAAAATTTTATGAATAATATCGAGTTTGAATTAGTTACGCAAAAAGGTTTATTTCCATATGATTATCTTGACAGTTGGAATAAATTTGAAGATACTACATTACCAAAATATGAAGATTTTTATAGTGAATTAAGTTTATGTAATATAACATTAGAGGAATATGAACATGCAAAAAAAGTATGGAAAATTTTTAACATTAAAAATTTAGGTGAATATAGTGATCTCTATTTAAAAACTGATGTTCTTCTATTAGCCGATATATTTCAAACTTTTCGAATGAATTGTTTATCAAGTTATGGATTATATCCTGCTTATTATTTTACTCTCCCGAGTTTTACCTGGGATGCAATATTAAAGTTTACAAATATAAAACAAGAACTATTAACAGATATTGATAAGGTAATGTTTATTGAGCGAGGTACAGGAGGTGGTATTAGTCAATGTTGTAAGAGACATTCTGTGGCAAATAATAAGTATATGCATGATCTTAATGATCCTATGAAGGATGATGTTTATTTAATGTATATTGATGTTAATAATTTATATGGATGGGCAATGTCACAAGCATTACCATATGCAGAATTCAAATGGTTGATAATTGTGAGAATTTTGATGTTAACCCCTTAGCCTACACGATATCTACCAATTGCGCGAGCTATAATACGCAAGAAATTCGTTCGCGCGCCGTGCCATTCAACTGTTCAGCCGTGTACCCGAACTGGCGCAAAGTGTATACTTTTCGTAACATATATATTTCAATGCAACGAAAGGAATTGTGAAATAATAAACAATGTTTAGGTACAAATAGTAATTTTAAGACGTCTAGGAAGTAATCATAATCAATTGATCAGTTGACAAAAATAATTTATTATTTCAAAGTAGATAATGAATCAATAACATTTAGAATAATGAAAATTAATAGTCTTCAACTGTATGATATCTTTCAAAACAATGAGGTACATGTAACGCAACGCGACAGTTCTTACATTCCCACGTAGTTTCACATCTTTTCTTATGTTTGGTACAGACTTTGCAAGCTCTCGTTGGATTTTTTTTCAATGGCGTGGGATCAATATGTTTCGGAAAGTGACCCCAATTTTGCGCCTGTAGCCTCATTGGTATATCCCCGTTCGATACTGGTTCTGGTCTATTATAATTTTGTAATGGCACGGTTTGTAATATTCCTTCAGCTATTCGAAGCCTGTACTCAGTGTAATTCTGTTTCTTTCCCATAATGGTTTTGTTGTACAGAATATATGAATTCAAAAGGGCCATATCGCACATGTAAAAAAAGATTTTTCGGTACCCCTTCATGAATTTTCTCATAATAGGGAAACTCGCTAATACCTGATCCTGGCGATCAATACCAATCATTCCCATATTATAATCTATAACACATTTTGGCTTCAAAATAGGGCTTAGATGACTTCTGTTTTGCGAAATCATTTCTGCACTTTCGTGCTTTGTTGAAAGTATATGGACGTCTCGTCTATCTTTCCATTTCACCGCTAGTATGCCATTGCAACTTCTTATTATACAGTCTCCTTTTTTCAATTTTGCTTTACCAAAATCTCCCGGCATATTTTTTCTGTTGGAACGTACTGTCCCAAGAACGTTTGTTCCATTTCTAACCAAAGTTAGAAACAATTTCGGCGAAGAATACCAGTTATCTATATATAAGTTATGTCCTTTATCTAGTACTGATTGCAATAACTCCATCACAACAGTTTCAGATGCACTGTATTCAAGACTTGTCTTATCGTTTCCTGAATATATTTTAAAATTATAGCAGTAACCCGATGATGACTCGCAGAGTTTATAAAATTTAATTCCAAACCTCGCCCTTTTTGAAGGATTGAATTGTTTAGAAGACATACGTCCCTTAAATTTCATCAGTGATTCATCGATCGCGATATTTTCTTCCATTACATATACGTCTTTAAATTTTTCATTAAAATAGTTTATCACAGGTGTCACTTTACGTAATTTATCACTGTTGTCAGCCGTATCGTTATTTGCAAAGTGGAGAAACCTAGTGATTTGTAAAAATCTTCTTAGTGGCATACATTTTCGGAATATGGGTGTTTCTATAATGGCTCTTTTAGACCAGTTCATCTGGATTTTCGGTTTCTTTACTTGAGCCATTATGATGCATAATGCAAAGTATATTTTAATTTCATTGCGATTTACCGGCATCCAAGTTTCATCCATTATCCTTTTTGTATGTGTATGGCTTTTTATTTTTTCTGCGTATCGATTCGTTTCCTGAACAATATTATCCCAAAACACATTGTCGAATATTATATTAAAAATGTCTAACTCTCTTTTACTTCCACCTAATTGGTCTTGAATTGCTGCTGTTATGCCAGGTGTTTGTGTATACTTCCAGATTTTGGGCTTGTTATTTTTTTCTTCCCAAAACCATTGCGCTGGTAATTGCTGATAACTGCTGTCTTCATCATCGGAATCATCTTCAATTATTACTCTTCGTGGACGTTTTGTTACAGGAACAATAATATCACTGTCCTCACTATCATATTGAAAAGGATCTGTCGAATCAGAATCGGCAATAGTGCCACACTTCTCTTGACTACCATCACAATTAGATATCTTTCTTCTCGGCATGATGGGTATAAGAGTTTCTTAATTCTTTATACGAAGTTATATTTGAAACGTCTGACAGCAACGAAGCTTTACGGGCAACTAAAGTAAGAAATCATCCAGTTTCGTCAGAAACAAATGAAAATAAAAAACAAAATACTGACCTTACAATCAAAGGAAAAACATTCGATTGCGCTAACTGTTCGGTCTAATAATAACGCGTGGCATAGGATACACAAATTCCTCACCACGAGTCAGACTCGTGGCTTTTGTTTATGAAACAAATTCTTTACCACGAGTCAGACTCGTGGTTTTCACTTATGGCACAAAGTCTTTACCACGAGTCAGACTCGTTGTTTTCGCTTATGGCACAAATTCTTTACCACGAGTCAGACTCGTGGCTATAGGCTAAAGGGTTAATAACATAGACACAAATTCTACAGTAGGTTATATATTAGAAGTCGATTTAAAATATCCGCAAAGTATTCAAAATTCTCATATAGATTTACCATTTTGTCCTACTCATGATTTATCACCGGTAAATAGTAAACATAAGAAGCTTTTAACAACGTTATACGATAAGAAAAGATACGTTATACACATTAGAATGTTGAAAACATGCTTAAAACATGGTCTTCAACTGGATAAAATACATCGTATTTTACAATTTAAGCAAAAAGAATGGTTACGCGTTTACATTGAATTGAACATGGAATTACGTGTAAAAGCTAATAATGATTTTGAAAAAAACTTATATAAATTAATGGATAATGCCGCTTTTGGTAAAAATATGGAAAATGTTCGAAATCATGTGGATGTAAAATTGTTTACTGTATGGGACGGTCGTTACAGTGCTAATTCATATATTTCAAAACCTAATTTTCATAGTAGAGCTATTTTTAATGAAAACTTAATGGCGATTAAAATGAATAGATTATGTGTAACGATTAATAAACCCATTTACGTTGGTATGTCAATATTAGATATTTCAAAAATTTGTTTTTTACGATTTTCACAATAATTATATGAAAACGAGCTTTAATGATTGCGCTAAAATTTTATATATGGATACTGATAGCTTGATTTACGAGATCAAACATTATGATATTTATGAAACTATTAAAAGAAATTGTAGAACAATGTTTGATACCAGTGATTATTCGACAAATAATATTTATTAAATAACATTGTTTAATAAAAAAGTGCCTGTGTTGATGAAAGATGAAAATATTGGATATATAATGAAAGTATTTATTGGTTTAAGATCAAAAATGTATGCCATACAAGTTTTGGATAAATGTGACATAAAGAAAATTAAGGGAATTTCATCAAATGTTGTAAAAAGAAATACTAGTTTTCAAGATTATTTAGATTGTCTATACAATCAAGATATTAAAGTAAGTTTACAAGGTAGAATAAATTCTAAACTGCACAAAGTGTATAGTATTTTAGAAGAAAAAATAGCTTTAAATCCATACGATGATAAACGTTTTATAATGGATGATTTTATAAATACACTACCATGGGGACATTTTAAAAGTAAAGAAAAACATAAAAAATGCAAAGATAGAGAATAATATGTATCTTAAAATTTATTTTGTAAAACAATTTTAATGAATAATAAAAATACATATATAAAATTAGAAATTTAATTATAACAAAATTTTTTTAAATTATTACTTATTATCTATTACCCAATTTCTAAATATTTGAACTTCCTCGAATGGACAATGTACTCTTGTATTTTTTATAGTGTACATTATAGAATGTAATTTACATTTTGTTTGTTGAAAATTATATAATTCTATAAGATCATTAAATTTAGGACATCCAAATTTTTCAATATTCACATACTCCATACCTAAATTTTTCAATATTTTTTGCTCAATGTGCGAAACAATGTCCCAAGAGAGCTCCGAACCTGTGGTCAGAAGGGAAGGTCTTATTCTAGAATAAAATTCAAAGCCAAGGTAATAGGCAAAATGAGTTGTTTATTTAAATAAATAAAAATATACACAATTTACAATATATATTTACAAAAACCGCTACACTAAAATTATCGACTTTCTAGGGAATTTGTTCTCGTCAACTTCTAGGTAATTTCGGTAGACGAAGATTCCCAAGAACCCCAGAAACCAGAATTCCCCAGAAAGGAACGCGGACTTAGAAGCTCCCGGACTGGGGAATTTTCCCTGGGGTATTCCCCAGTAAAATCCCCCGCCACGGGAGGAAGCGAAGTAGAAGTGGTTTTAGGGAAGGGGAAGTCCCCTTACCCCTCAGCCTCCTTCTCCCAGATCTATAGTGGCTCCGAGCCACCCCAACCACTAGGGTGAATTCTACCCCTCCCGCTACCCAATTCTTCCGAGAGCCCTGGACTTGAGGGTCGGAACACTGCGTCCGAGGTAGTCCTCGGAGGCAGTGTGGAGGGGAAGGAGAGGGCTTAACTTCTCCCGAGAAGTCCCCGGAGAAATCTCCCTTAGGAGGGAGCATATTGCCGCAGAGGGGTAGTCCCCTCTTGGTAGGCGGTGGGTGGTTGGGTGATACTTACCAAAGTATGTACCCGTAGAGTTCGCCGGTGGAGGCGCTCTTTTGATGGCCTGGTGGAGGCTTCAAAAATTGCCGTGGAGGCGGTGGTGCCGAAAGGCTCAAAAAGGTGCTGCGGTTGCTGATGAAGCGGTCGAGCAAGGCTGAGGTGCGATGGGTCCTTATCAAGGACCCATCTATACAATTCCGCGGCACGAAACTTGCCAGCGAGAGAGCTGCTCGTGGCGCTGGCCACCTAGTGGTCAGGCGCGCAAGCTGTGCCGCGGCCGCGACGCGCCAGGGCCTGTAGACGCGCAAGCGCGCCGCGGTGCGAGATAGAGAGAGACAGGTGGAGCGGCTACACGCTGTTGTTCTAGCCGTCCCCTGTGAACGCAATAGAGACAGGGAGATATAGCATAAATGTGGAATCTACTTCTCAGCATTTTTGCTCCTCCCGATCTCGAACAATCAATGATACCTCCTTTGTAGCCAATTATTGCAGACTATGTCATAAAAACTTATTTTACAATTACTTAAAATCATTCATATCACTTTGTTCATATTCCTCAAAACCATAATCTTTATATAACATTCCATGTAAATTTAAATATAAATATAGTGTACTTATTTGATCTTCTTTATGTAATGCATAGTAATTATCATTTAACATAAAATTAGCTGTATATATAAATCCAGTATTAATATCTATAAGAGCTGCATATTTAAATTTAATTTCATTATCCACGTTAAAACCATTTACATCAAATATATGTGTAATTCTAAAATAACGAATAATTAATAGTTATTAAAAAAAATAATATATTGATAGAAAATAACACTTACTTATCCATTTTGAAATTAGTAGGTGAAGAGAGGGAGAGAGAGAGAGACGATTGAAAGTTTTATGCAACTGTTTAAAAAAAATTAGTTGTAGAATAGGTGTTATTGACGGTAATGGAGCTATTGATATAGAAAGAGTTACTTCATGTCTTTATACCTTATTCTCCCGACTCGAACGTTTTAGATATATATATATATTGTAACGTGTTTTGTTGACGAGTTTAGTCGTCGCAAAAACCGTTCGGTTCGCTTGACCGAGAAGGATCAAAATAAATATGGACGAGTTCAATGTAGATAACAAAAACTGTTTATTTAGGATAAATAAAAGAAACAAGAGTATTTACAATGTTTTTGTACATAATAACCTTAACCTATTTATGTTTGTGTTGTTCGTGTCTTGCCGCTGCAGGTGTGTACGCTTATGTGTCGGTCGCTATGTCGCAAGTAGAATTATCGCCCGCTGGCGGCGCTTCGCTCGGTAGCCACTCGGCGGGGCTTTCGGGAACGGACCGGTAGGCGGCGCGGCGGTAGGTGGCCTTACGGGAGGGCCCGGGGAGCCAATATGGCGGAAGCCAATATGGCGGACGCCAATATGGCGGTCAACGGGGAAGCTGTAAATAAAACGGCATTAATCCCTGTAAGAAAAATGGCCGTTGGTCCGGAGAACTCCTGGACTCGGCCGTTAGCATGGGCATCGGGCAAGGAGCGGTGTGGATGACGCGGAGAACTCCTGCGTCAGGAAGTGCTCGGAGAACTCCTGAGCAAAGGATAGGTATACGCGGAGAACTCCTGCGTAGTAAGGTTGGGGAGAATATACCCGGAGAGCTCCTGGGTACGGAATGCTCAACTGGGTCGGAGCTCGGTCTTATATACCCAGTTGAGCCGCCGAAAACGGAATCGGCGCTGCGGAGCGGCCGTTCTGGGTAGTTAGGGAGGGGCATGACGAGGACTCTATACTTGGCGCACGCTATAGTATAGGCCGCGGTATCGGCACGTACGCCACAGCTCTCCCCACCACGCGGTATCGTGCATGGGGCAGCGTCCAAGCAAGCGTCTCGTCACAATATATATATATATATATATCACAATCGTTGTGGTTAATGAAAGAAAGGAAAAGAATAGGAGAAAAAGTAGTTTGAAAATAAAACTTAAATATATATTGTGACGCTACTGGCTATCCTTGGGGATAGTATAGAAGGGGAGGGAGGAGTGATCCCTCACCGATCGCGTTCGCGTCCCAATAGGCGACTTCCTACAAGACCCGGGCGCCTTCGATGTACTTTGGGTAATACCCGAATATTTATTTATACAGAGGGGGTTCTAACCCTCGTACGCGAATATCTGGGATGGGGTGCTAATACAATAACTCAATAACTGCGGTCAAACTCTCTTTATTATAAAGTCGGTTATCAATACAAGACCCGGTTCGGTTTACTCGTTCGTGGGGTGTTACGCTAGGTCCTAAATGTGGACGCGGCCTAAGTAGTGCGAACGCGGCTGAAGTCCCGATGACGTACTAGCTAACCTCGCGCTCGAGCCGTTAGTGGCGTTCGCGGCGGTCCCACCGAGTCGCGCGGTACTCGCGCGCCACCGGCGGATTCCTCAGTTAACTACTACGCGGCGCTACGCGGAGAAGTCCCTTTTCCCGCGCGTGCGCGTTGCGAGACGGTTATTTGCACTCACTCCGTTCCCGCGTACTCAAACACAACAACGACCCGGATTGTTTACTCCCGAACGTCTAAGGTCGCGAGTCCTCCCGATAATTATGCTAACTCCGCGGCCTTGACTGACTGAAGGGAACGTTCCTGTCAACGGTCAAACGCACAACGAATCGATGTAATCGCGAACACTTCTACTAATTCGCGTTTTTACACTTTAGGATATTCGTTATCGGTCCGACGGAATGACCACTCCGCTAAGTTGCCCGCTTACCCGTGACAGGTGAGCTGGGCCAGCGGTTCCCTATAAAACCGTTCGGTGCTACGAGCCTTAAAGCCCTAGCACACCCCGGGACGTCACAGGACTTTACTACAAAACGAATAATCACCCTAATTTCTGCTTACAAGAGCTGGCTCTCTTCTATCCCCCTGCTCTCTCTCTGTCCCTCTGCTCTCTTTCGGTCCCCCTCTCTCTCTCTTCCTCCCTCGCCTCAGTCTCTCCGTCTCTCTCTCTCTCTCTCTCTCTCTCTCTCTCTCTCTCTCGCTCTCGCCCTTAATTCTCGCCCTTAGGGCAGTAGGTTTCCTCTGGCCGGTATGGATTCGTGGCGGTGGCAGTCGCTGCACTTTTTCGTGCCTTCCAATTTCTATCCGGTAGCGGCTGTCACTTCTGGGGTTCGTACCGTCTGGGGGAACTCAGATTCTGGCACTATGTGTCACTTATGACTTCGAAACTACGTGTGTCGGGGCAGTCCGCGGAAGCAGGTAAGGTCCTGCGCCTGTCCCGCCGCTGCCCCGCTACACCCATCGCGCGGCACTAGGGAGCGGACAAGTTATCGATCCTAGATCAATACTTATCGGTTGATAACTCCCTAGTTCGTATGCGATCCGCCTATCTAGCGCTTGAGATTAGCAAAGCGCTAGATGGCAGCTATAGTAACGTTGCGAGAACGCAACGTTACAATATATTTAGGTAATAAAATATTTTTTATTTTATAATTGTTTACAATACATTATCATTATCTATCCATGAATTATGTGATTTATCAAAACCTAACCATTTTACAAAAACTTTATTTCCCTTTTTACGCAATATTTTCTCCACAAGATATACATTTTTATCTTTAACTTCTGACAATTCTTGCTCATAAAATGCTCCTTTAATATCATTATTACTCAAATCTTGCAACAGATAACTAACTGGATTAGTTATTTGAATAACTTTTACTTAAAAACTTCAGTAGTCCAATTTGGTGTATATCCTTTCTCAAATAACATCTTATATTTACTTAAACGCACAAAATCACCAACTTTAAATTTTCCTGGAGCAGCAATTTTTATATTACTATACACTGTATTCAATAAATGTGTTGAATTTTTTGCATTAATATCAATAGGTTTCATGTCAGTAGTACGATATTTTCTTCTATTATAGTCGTTAATTAATGTTGGAAGAATATTTATCCATTTATAGCTTCCATTCATTGTAAATAATTTCCACATATCATTTTTTAAAGTTCGATTAAAGCGTTCGACAATACTTGCTTTCATAATACTATATGTTGAATAATGATTGATTGTATGTTTCATCATGAGATCTTGAAATGTTTTGTTATAAAACTCTTTACCATCGTCAGTCTGCAAATTTTTTAGTTTTCTACTTTTTATAATTTTGCCAAATGCTTTAGTCACTTCATTTGCTGTTTTTTTTTCGGTTCTGCCCATGCATATTTTGAAAAAGTATCAATAACAACCAAAATATATTGATTACCCTTATTTTGATGAGTGTAAGCTCGCATATCAACTAAGTCTGCTTGCCATAAATCATCATATCCCTTTATTATTACTCGACGTCGTTGAAAATTTTTTCTTGCCGATCTATGAAGTTCTTTTACTAGTTGAACTTTCTCCTTACTCATTGTAGATATTATTATTGTTGTTGTTGTTGTTTAATCAAAACTCTTTTCATTACTATTCTTCTTAAAAAAAAAATCCTTTTAAATTTACTCACGTTATTTATTCTCCTTTTTCATTGTTTTTTGCGTCAGGTATAATTTTTTTTAGTGGAATTGATCCTGAAGTCATTATTCCTGTTCCAAAGAAAGGTTGATGATTTTCCATTTTTAATTGATTTTTCAATTGTTTATTTTCATTATTTTGCGTGTTTGAGATTGATTTTAAATGATCAATTTGTTTATTCAATACATCTTTTGGATTAGGTATAACTTTTAGTGGAATTGATCCTGAAGTTATTCCTGTTTCCGAGAAAGACTGATTTTCTTGTAGTAATTGTGTTTTCAATGGTTTATTAATATCTTTTAGTTTCTCATTAAATTCTTTCACAAGTGCATTTATTTTTTCATTATCTTCTTCCTCAGTCATTACTTTCGCTTTCTCATCAATTTTCACCTCTAAGGATTTTATTGTTTTTTCAAAATTATTTATCTCTGAATTAACTATTGTTCTTAAATCTTTAAAGATATTACTTAATTTAGTCAATTCTTCGTTTGAATATGTTAAAATATCATTCTTTACTTTATTCAACTTGATATCATTCGTCTCGTTATGTATATTTATTTCATCAGAAAGATTTCTTATTTCAGTTAATATGTGATCGCGAAGATCTTTGAATTTTCCTTCAATTAGGGAATAAATTTTTTCAACATTTGTGATCTTGCTATTAAGTTGTGATAATATTTTAGTATTGAGATCTTGTAATTCACTTTGTATATGTTTACGAAGATCAACATCTTTTTCATTAATCTTTGAAAGTGTATTCTCATGAATATGTTGATAAATTTTATCATTGTTTTCCGAAATTAGATTATATAAATATTTTAAAGTAACAGCATCATTAATATTCTAAAGATCGAATACATTAATAATTTTTTTATTTTGAGCGTCGAAAGAACGCTCTGAATAATTGAAATTAATTGATATTTCTCTTTTTCTTTTATACTGTAAATGATCTTTATATCTACTACTATCACTAGTACCACCAAACTTATTAATAGACATTCTCACTACTTCTATAAAACGAACTTATGACTTGCTTCGTTCAGTTATGAACAAACACTGGCAAAATTTTTCAAGAATATAATGTTTTAAGCAATGACACCATCCTCGCGCAGTTCTTCAATAATAGATATGATTTCATTATCATGATTAGTATGACCAGCGTTTTTTGATGCTATTAATAATTTCAATCTATCGACAAGTTCATTTGGATTGTCCCAGTAAACATAATCTTTTACATGATTATTTAATAACATTTTAGATGGTATCAATTGATTTTGTTCGTTGTCATCATCATCATCATCATCACTAGATAAATAATTTTTTTGTTTATATAAGAATGATTCAAATCCCCTCCCCGAAAATGATTGCGATCTTGGTCTTGTATTTAACTGTTTTGTAGAATTTTCCAAAGAAGATGATGCTTTTACTCTTGATTGACTTTCAGACAAACTTGGTAATGTTTTAGCTACTATTGTTCTTGATTGATTTTCAGATGAGCTTGATAATGTTTTAGATGCTCTTGTTCTTGATTGATTTTCAGATAAACCAGATAATGTTTTAGATGTTGTTGACATTGTTGCGGATTTTTTCGTTATTAAATTAGAAATAATATTTTTATACTTACTACCTCTACTACCTTTAATTTGATCTCCAGATGATCTATTTCGTCGATATGCATTAGTTTTTAATAATATTTTTTTATAATTCTTCTCATCATCCTTAGTGTATTCGTTCGGTTGTTTCATGAAAATAAGCTCGTAAACTTCACGTGTACCAGGATATTTATGTTCACCAATAATAATATCATCATTTTCATCGGTATTAAATAATAAATTTCCTAACATTAATTGATTCGAAATAGGATCCATATACACTCCATATGTACGGTGAACGTCAACATTTTTATTATTATAAAATTTTTGAATATACTCAAAGGATAAATTTCCAATACTATTATCAGTATCGAAAAAAACTTCCGGATCATCAACTAACATCGACTGGTCCGATTTTTCTGCAAGAGATTTATCGGACACATTTTCCAAACTTTCCTTCCCATTTTTTTCCTCTTCTTTTTTTCCCTTCTTTTTATCCACTTTAAATGTATTTTCCATATCTTCTGCTTCATCATCGTATTCTTCATTTTTAATCTTTTCTTTTTTCACTTGTAATGAATTATGAACTAACTTTATTAATGGTTCAACTATGGGTTTATATGCTTCTTCAGCAGATTTTTCAGCATCTGCTATTCCCATTTTTAAGTCCTTATATTTTTTTTTAATCACTCGACTTGCTTTCGCAATTTTAGCTAAAACTTTTTTATTGGTAAAATCCATAATTTTTTTTTTACCGAACAATGTAATGTACACGCGTACACGAAATCAACTGATTTTCAAATCAAATATTTCCACTATTATAACACACAGAACTGATCAAAATTTTTACGATAACGTTCTTCAACACTTGAACTATCCTTATTTATTACCAAAAAGTTGTAATTATTTCGCCAACAAAGATTACATAATTTTAAAAATGTTTCATAAGTCATGTCTGAATTTACATAATCGTTATACATATATTTTAAATTTGTTCCATCTTGTTTGAATAAAATTAAAAAATTTGCATTATCGCGAATCAAATGTTTTGGTATTTTTGCATATGTTTGACACAGATAAAAACTATCAACATTAGAATGCCTACCCATAGAAAAATATTCTTTCACAAGATTTTGTTTATCACATGCTATATCATCAAATATAAAGATAGAGTTTGGTAATGCATCATTTATCGATATAACATCGGTATTATTCGAATATGTAAAATAACCAATATTATTGATTGTTGACAAAACTTCTTCTAAATACTTATATTTAGGTTGTTGTAGAGATTTAGAATATACATAAATATTTTCAAATCTTAAACCATTTGGACTTTCTGTTAAACTTAATAAAACATTAGTTTTACCACAATTTGATGGTCCACAAATAATTCCACGTAATGTATTTGGTAATAAAGCACCATGTCTATGTTGTTCTTTAATGGTTTTATAGTCTAAATTATAAATTGGTATTGTTAAACGTTGTTTTATAAAACGCATTTTTTAAATTCAAAATAGGCAATTCATTAATTACACACAGCAGTAATGTTACTATGAGGAAAAAAGATAAAAAATCACATATATATATATATATATAAATCATATTAAAAAAGAACTTAGTTTCATTGAAATCTATCACTGAATCATATGAGACTTTTTAAACAAAAAAAATAAATTTTTTCGAAAAATAACATTGAATTGTGGTTATATGTTATTAATAAAGAAAGGTAAAGGATTTGTTAATAGTGTAATAAACAATCTTCTCTTTGAGCTTCACATACCAGGATATCAATTTTGTGGACCCGGAACACGATTACGGGAAAGATTATCACGCAGTGAAAAAGGTATAAATCAACTTGATGCTGCATGTCGGGAACATGATATTGCATATTCTCAAAGTAAAGAATTTTTGAAAAGACACGAAGCAGATAAAATTTTAGCAAAGAAGGCTAAAAAAATAGTTTTTTCTAAACACAACAAAAATTTGGTGAACGACTTGCTTCAGCATCAACTTGGGCTGCAACGAATGTAAAAAGAAAAGTAGGAATGGGTTTGAAAAAAAGGAAGAAGACAAGAAAACTAAAAGTTGCAAAACGTGGTGGATTCTTACCTATTCTACCAATTTTGTGTGCATTAGGATCATTATTTGGAGGAGCAGCTGGTGTAGCGAATGCAGTGAATAAACCAAAGCAGGCTCGTAAACAGTTGGATGAATTACAACGTCATAATAGAGCCATGGAAGGTCGTGGTCTTTATCTAACACCTTATAAACGTGGTAGTGGTATAAAGCATGGAAAAAAAAGTTAAGAGGGAGAAAAAGAAGAAAGAACTAATAAGCGGATTAACAACAAATTTTCAATTACTCGATATGTGTAAAAATATACAAAATTTTCGTGGTGTATTTATGCGCAATAAACTTCCACCGTTTCCATTCAAACATGAATGTGGAATTATCAATTTAGATCATTATAAGGTTTAGGTACTGATTGGGTAGGTTATATTAAATATGGTAAAAACATAGATTATTTTGGAAATTTGCAGCCACCAATAGAATTAATACAGTATTTCCATCGTGATAAAAATGGGTACAATAAAGACATAAAAATTGAATATAATTGTAATAAATATCAGTCGTACAATCAAACAATATGTGGTCAGTTGGGTGTTAAATTTAAAAAAAAAATAATTAAGTAATCAGAGTTGGTGTCTATATATATATTTTAATAATGAATTCTTTAACAATTACGCTTTCGGGTAATTCTTCAATATTGAAAGCTAATTTTTATCCACCAATAGATATTAGTGATGGGAAATATGAGCTTGGCTTGATTGATTTGCAAACCTTTGATACAATTCAAAATATAAATTCATCGAATAATACATTTTATTATGAAAAATATAAAATTGAGGAAAAAATCGAAATTCCACATGGATCGTATGAGCTTCGCGCTATTAATGAATATCTACAAGATGCTCTTTTTGATCAGTTAAATGATGATGATGCGGATAATAGTATAGATGATATATTAATCATACGTGCTAATAATAATACATTGAAAAGTGAAATTAAATGTAAATATGATGGTGACGTTAGTAAAGAAAATAATATAGAAAAATTGTTGGGTTTTTCGGAAAAAAGAGGAGTGTTCAAAGCTAATGAATTACATGCATCTGTTACGTACTGGGTAGTCGTGGCCGCCTATCGGTCGAGTTTCGGCTGACTTGACACTACAGTCTGGGTCAGTAGAAACGCCGACTGAGCTTTGCGACTCACAGTACAGTATACTAAAGTATTACACTCCGAACGGTAAGAATGTAATGAGTTGGCAAGATTCGGGGTGAATGATAGTATGTATAAACATACGTTGGAACAGCAAGTTTGACACAAAACTTTGTATTTTCAGGTATTGCAATTATACTTACAGTAAACGCTAATTATGCTGTAGCAGCATACGCAGGCTTGTTGACTATTCATCACAACTATTAGAGAGACTAGACTCTCTTATGGTTGTGGGTTACGCGCACTAGTTAACTATGATCAGTTTGTAGTAGTTGTTGTTATCTTTCAGAACGGTACGTGTTAGGCACGACTGAAAGATACACACTCGCGATGATTTCTACACGACTTGGTTCGGATTTACTATTACTAGACTTAACTACCAGTACACGGCGACTGGGCAAGAGGTTTGCTAGAATACGGTGGAGTACTCTGCTCCCGTGGAACGAACACTAGAGTTGCAACCTTGGAACGCGGATGATGCGGCAGCGGCTAAGCTTACACTGAATAATACTCGACTTGAGGGTCGCGGAACTCGCATATATGTAGGAGGCTTAGTAGGTCATGTGTCGTCAGTGGCGCCATTATATTTCGACACACGACAACCAAAAAGTCTCCACATCCACGGCCGACGCCCAAGGTTTTACGCATTTCCGGACAAGAATTCCGGGCGTCAGCAATGTGCAATACTACCGGTATTGCACATGGACGCGTGCGATCTACTTTGTTTCGGCGAGGTGGCTGACCCCTACGTTACACATCTGACATGCCTGTGAATATATTGAATAAAAATATTATACAAATAATGACGAATATAACTGCAGGAGCCTACAATAATGGTGAATTTGTGCACACTATTCATGAATTTTTTCCAAACGTTGAGCCGGGATATAAAATCTCGGAAACGCCAAATAATGTCATTTATCTGCCGATAATCGTGAAGGTAATTGATAATTTAACTGTTTCCATTGTCGACCAAGATAACGATATTGTAGATCTCAGTGGTGAAGATATTACAATTAGACTCCATCTACGAAAATGTTAATTTACAACAAAGATTTTACATATAAATTACAATCTCCACGAACTTCAGGAATTAGTTGGAATAAAACTTCGAAATCAACACAACAACGACGAGGACGACGAAGAAATATCAAAAAACGACAGAGTAAGCTGAATATTAAAAATAAAAAGTTTTTAAAATCAATTGGTTTAAAAGTGTTGAAATAAGAAGAAATAATGGTTGATTTATTAAACATTATCGAAACACCTCATTACGATAACCGTATCAATAACACTGAAATACACTCTTACAATCCATATGTGAATTCATCACTCAACCACAACGACGAAATAAGCATTCCTATCCAACAACAGGACCTCGTTGTGTTACCAAGCGAAAGTTTCTTGTTTATTGAAGGAGATGTATCTGCAATCGCTGCTAATAATGCCACTATTGATGAGAATAAATTGTTCTTGGATTCAAATGGAGCTGCTTTTTTGCTTAATGAAATACGTTATGAATTGAATGGTGTTGAAGTGGATCGTTGTAAAAATGTAGGTATTACTACTACATTGCGAAACTATGCTTTATTATCATCACATGAGAGTACAACTTTGAAATCAGCATCGTTTGATATTAATAGCAAAAATACAATTAAGAATTTCCAATACTTCAGCTTTTGCATATCGTTGAACAAACTAATGGGATTTTTTGATGATTATAAACGTGTTATCGTAAATGCACGTCATAAACTCATACTAATAAGATCGCGCAATGATTCTAATGCTGTTTATTGTACAATGGATAATATTAATGTTAAAGTAGACTTAGTACTATCGAAAATTTAGTGGAAAATACCTCATATTACGTTGGAAGAATATACAAAATTACAATTTTTAAACATTATTGAAAAAAATCATCCTATTACAATGACGTATTGTTCATGGGAATTGTATGAATATCCTATGCTTCTTAAAACTCAAAACCATTCTTGGTCAGTAAGTTTCAACAAAATTAGAAAAGCCACGTTTTATAATATTTGCATTTCAAACCAATAGGAAAGATAATGTAAAGAAGAGTATGGCTAAATTTGATCATTGTAATTTGAGAAATTTAAAATTATATTTAAATTCCGCATCATATCCCTACGATAAATTAAATCTTAATTTTGCCAATAATAACTATGCTATTTTATATGATATGTATTATAAATTTATTAATTCGTATTATAATACTGAATCAAAGTATATTATGCCTATGCTTAATTTCGAAAATTTTATAGACTATGGTCCATTTGTTGCGATTGACTGTTCTCATCAAAACGAATCAATTAAAAAAGTGGTACTGTAGATATTAATATAGAATTTGAGTGTGATTCTAATATACCTGAGAATACTAGCGCATATTGTTTAATTATTCATGATCAGATTATTGAATATAAACCATTAAGTGGTATTGTACGTAAATTAATATAAAAATGATGATGTAATATGTATTTTTTTTTTTTATGAGAAAGAATAGGTAAAAAAATGTCTTGAATATGTAATATTTATTCATGTTTTAAGTACAATATATTTATGTATAGATATATATTTACGTGTTTTATGATTAAATCATTCTCTTTTTCATCATTGATACTATTAACTTCATTCTATTCCGTATTCATTCTCAATACAACATTTGATAAAATTACGATCTTCGTCATTGTCAATTAAAAAATAATATGTATCTACAGCATTGTATCCATCCTCTAAACAAATCAGTTTCGATTATAAAAAGAAATTGATATTAAAAAAAAAAATTTTTTTAATATTTTCTCTTTTATATTTACTGTCCGCATTATATGCTCTGGACTTAAAAATTTGTAATAAACTCCAAATTTATAATAACGGAAAAATTGCTGTAGATTATTATCGCAATAAAATGTAATAATTTTCTTCAATATCTTCATATCTTCAGATTCTAATTGACTTAATTCATTAGGTATATTAAAAGTTTTATCATTTATATTAAAATTCACATATTTAGTATGGTCTTTTATCTATGAACAGAAAAAAAATATTTATGTATAAAAATTATTTGCTTATAATGATTTTCTTACTAGCTTTCGAAAATTGATTTCATCATTTTCCTTCACTAACTGATATATACCAATACCAGATCTATAATAAAACATTTTATCATCAGACAAATCGCTAAGCCATAACTCTATTAAAAATTCTAATTCATTGATTATACACCGCTGTTCATTGTTAAATATTTCCGTTGGTAAATTGACAATTGTACCATCAATCAACATAAATGCCATTTTTTAAAGAAAAAAAAAAAATGTAAAAACAAGTAAAAATATATATATATACACACACACATACACAAACATTTATTTCTCTCTTTCAGAAGAGGTTCGACAAGTTAATGTGAGGAAGAGAGGGAGAAAGGTCAAAGGAGAAAAAATGATTGAAGAGTAGGGTTTGTGGAATGGGTAAACTAGATTGTTTGAGCTAGAACTGAGTTTTTTATCTACTGTCATATGCTATTATACTTGACAATTTTGCCCCATATTCTTGTAGTAAGATTTAGGATAAAAAGGAGTAGGGAGAAGGATGAATATAGAGCAAAAGGAAGTAGAGGGGAAAGAGTAGGGATATACCACCTACTTTATATATATAGTAATTCAATACCACTTTTTCCTCAGTCTATCAATTAAAACGAAAGCTGTGTGAGTTTTAGTAAAGAATAAAATATAGAGAAAAATAAAAAATTCTTCTACATACATCATCATGAAGTGGTTGGAAGAGATTAACAATACTCTCAGTAGCATGAAATCGTATTTGCCTAATATAAGATGGTCTGATTTAAACGAAGGTGAATATATAATCATCGATTTAAGAAATGTGAAAACTAAATTTGGTGATAAAATAATTTTTGAATTGAATAATGATTATTCACTATTTCTATCAATGAGGTTGCAAAATATTCTTATGTGCAATGATCAGGATTTATTTAATAAATTGATCAACATTTTGCATGAATGTAAAAAAGATATAATCATGTATGTTGATTTTACAAAAAGTATGACTCTAAATATATTGAAGAAAAAGCGAGTTATTAATAAGAACAACTGTCGACAAAGTAAAGGTTGAAAATGGTGACGACGACGACGACGATTGTGACAACGGTGGTGCTGATGATGATGATGATGATACAGCAGAGGATGACACAGAAGAGGTAGAATACATCAATCCCGAAGATGAAGTATTGCTATATGAGGAAAATAAGAATAAAATTGCTGAAGAAAATAAAAATAATTCTATTGCTGGAAAATATCGTAACAGAAATGCAAAAACTGTATTATCAAGAAATGAACCATCGTAATCTGTAAAAAAAAACAAAAAAATAAAGATAAAATAAAAAATATCTGATTTTTAAAACATATTATTTTTTCTTATGTAATATTGATTCTAACAGATACATTAATATATATGTCTATAATCAATGTATGTAATTTTTTTTCACCTTATCAATGTAAATCACACACGTATAATCTAAAAAATATATATAATCAATTCTATTTAAGTTTTAAATTACTTAATCTCTTTTTCCTACTCCTCCTCACTCCCCCTTTCCTTTATTTTTACTTACTTTTAGAAAACTAACTTAAGATGTTGATGGTGGTGGTGGTGGTGGTTGTGAAGAAGATGGAATTGTTAATTCCGATAATATTGATGGTGGTGGTGAAGGAGATGGAATTTGTAATTCCCATAATATTGGCGATGGTTGTGAATGAAATTCAAATGATAGCCCTCGTGGCATTGGTGTTGGCGGTCGTGGAGGTGGAGTTGGTGGATTTATTAAAGGTAATGATTCTTCTGGTATTTCCAGCGAAGGTAACTGTTCTTCTTCCAATAGTTCCAATGATGCTGTATCATACGTTGGTAGGTTCCATAGATTCACCATGTTCAACTTTATACAGTAATATTCAGCGATAGACTGAATCAAAGCCGTAAAGCTATAGATTTTCATCCTATAAGCCTGATCAAAGAGCTACTGAATTCATTTACTTAATATTTTGCCTAATCAATCAGCAGTAAAACTAGATTTGAAATTATTCAATTAAATCACTGTTCACAGCAGTAATTCGTAGAACTCGCTCACTTATTATATCTTAATTCGCAGTTTTAACTTGTCCACGCAACAGCAGCAGTGATGCATAATGTTTCTCTTTTATCACACATTTTTGTCGTCAGCTTCTTATCATAAACTGCAGAAGTTTAGATAGGTAAAGAGGAAAAAGCTGACATAATTTTACATGATTAATGAATTTTCTCTCTTCTCATTCCTTTGTTTTCACATGATTTTTCATTGGGTATTATCACACCTTTTCTCTCATGAAGAGAAAAAAGGTGGAAAAAGCTATATTTCTCCTCTTTCATTTTTTTTTTCTTCACTTGATTTTTTGATTGACATTATCACACTCCTCTTTGAAGGAGAAGAGGAAGGAAGGAGCTACACGTGTTTTTGGGTGTGCAATACCACATAAAATTTTAATGATTTTATTTTGATTGACATTATCACACTCTTCATTGAAGGAGAAGAGGAAAGATTGAGCTACACGTGTTTTTTTTGTGGGTGCGCAATACCTCATAAACATTTTTTGATTTTATTTTGATTGATATTATCACACTCTTCATTGAAGGAAGAAGAGGAAAGAAGGAGCTACACGTGTTTTTGGGTGTGCAATACCACATAAAAATCTATGTTATTAACGAAAAACATTTTTTTTTTTAGATTGACAGGATGAAACGTGTACGCATATCTGGAAATTAGCAGTATTTAATCTCCCCTCTCTCTCCCTCTCAATCTCTATCTTTCCCTCTTTCACAAAAAAATTTTCCTAAAAGGAGTGTCTAACGCACGCACACGCGTGATGACCTTATGAGAGAAAAAAAAATTTCAGTGACGGTGGGATTTGAACCCACGAGTATCCCACACAAACGTAAGGGGACTTTATACTGGTTTCTTTTATACCAGTGCATTAGACCGCTCGGCCATATTACCTTACAAGTATGAACCATTAGTTCACAGTATCTTTTAGAGTAACAGAGGCAGGAACAAAAACTCTACCTCGCTCCCAGCAATACCAACGCCCAAAATATCCAACTTTTTTTATACATACTTTTCAATATACCACCCTCTCACAGCCCGGGCTGCAGCGGGGGCTGGGGTCCTATCGCGCACGCCAGCCGCGCCGCCACCTACAAAAATGTACTATACTCACCGCTAGGCGGCGCCACTAACATCTAGGGAAAAAAGTACGTTCTGAAATTTACCCCCACTACATCTAGGGAAAAAGTTTGTTTAAAAATGCGTACACCCGATGCTGTGACATAGGTATACTACTTATATGGAGTAGCGGCGGAGCAAACGTCTCGTTACAGTACTTCACGGGTAATATCCATTCATTAAAGCAAATGGTGTGGATGTTGCTTGATGTTGTAACGTTGCGTTCTCCCGCAGCGTTACAATAACTTCCATCTAGCACTTTGCTAATCTCTAGCACTAGATAGGCAGGTCGCGTGCGAACTAGGGAGTTATCAACCGGTAAGTATTGATCTAGGATCGATAACTTGTCGGCTTCCTAGTGTCGCGCGATGGGTGTAGCGCGGCAGCGGCGGGACAGGCGCAGGACCTTACCTGCTCCCGCGAACTCGCCCGACACATGTAGTTTGGAGATTCATAGTGACAGTGAGTTAGGAGGAAATCCCCGCCGCCGGAATAAGCCGCAGCAAGGCAGCAGCCGTCGCAGCGAACAATAAAGGAGTGCTTACGGAAGTGCAATGACTGCCATACTGCCGCAAACCCATACTGGACAGCGGAAACACAAGCCCTAAGGGCCAGAGTGTAGGGCGAGATAGATATATATATTTAATTATAGAAGGGCAGGCCCCACATGTACAAAAGAAGAATCAAGTTACAATAATTAAATTAATATACAAAATAAATAAATATCATTTATAAACATTGCGTAAGGGGGAGGTCACCAGGAGAAAATCTGGCAAGTCCCCCAACTAAATGCTCTACTAACAATAAGAGTATTTACACAGAAATGGATAAAAATCTGAACCAATAAAAAGTAAAATAACAAATTTACATTTATACTAAAAAGTACTTAAAAAAGAAAAAGAACCATAACATTGGTAGCACCTAGTTGGTAGCCCCACTGAGGATATGGCGATACGGCGCATTCTTAAAATCATTCAGGGTAACAGTCTGCTGAATCTGAAGAGGCAAAGAGTTCCATAATCGAACCCCAAATGAAATAAAAGAGTCCTGGTATGCAGCCGTTCTACAGATTGGAACTTTAAAGTCAAGAGAATTACGCCTGGGTGTTGCAAAAGGCAGACACAGAATAGATAAGTTCCTGAACAGGTTTACCAAGGACCGAAAGCTGCGGCAAGTAAACGGCTATATACATAGCAATACCAAGAAGATAAGAACGCCGTTCGTCGACTTTCAGGAGACTGGCCCCCCTAAAGTAAGTTGTGATGTGATCTGACTTCTTCACACCATACACGAACCGCACGCACGCATTTAGAGCTCGCTATAGTCTAACATTTTCGATACCGCTTATATCCGTTATTACGAGTGAACAATAATCAAATATAGGATAAATAAGCGTTATGACTAGTTTCAGCCGCATATTAGTAGTCCGACAAGCCTGATTCGAACTCAATTGGTACAATGTACGGTAGACCCTTGCGCAGATATCCGTTACAGTTTCTCTCCAATTCAGGGTAGCGGAAATAATATCTCCCAGGCTACGTACCGAGGTAGCAAACGGAATGGGAAAATTATCAACGATAATAGGAGAAATGCTACCAAAGTCCGTAGCATTAATAAATCTAGAAGAGCCAAGAATCAAGGCAGAAGTTTTACAGGGATTTAGGTGCAGGTCATTGCGCTTAGCCCAATCAACAAACCTAGTGATAGTCACATTAAGATTGGCAATACACTGATTAACATCTCCAGGATTACATCGAGTACAAACCTGAATGTCATCTGCATAGCGTATAAGGAGATAGTCAGTAAAAACAGAAGCAACGTCAGCCGTATACAGTATGAAGAGCAAAGGGCCTAAGACAGAACCCTGAGGTACACCAGATGTAACTGAATGCCACGAAGAAATAGAGTCCTGAAAACGAACAGCACATTTTCGGCCCGACTAATATGACCAAAACCACCGTAATACAGATACCAAAAAGCTAAGAGCTGAAAGCTTGCGAAGCAAAAGTATATGGTTAACTGTGTCAAAAGCCTTAGAGAAATCAAAGAGAACAAGCACTGTTACCTGTCTCTTATCAATACCCAGGCGTACGTAATCCGTGAGTTTAATAAGGGCATCTTGAGTAGAGCGCCCTAGGCAGAAACCATATTGAGTTTCGTCTGAAAAGTTCGAATCTTTAAGATAACGCAAAATGTCCCTATGCACAATACGCTCGAGGATTTTAGACAGTACATGGAAAATAGATATAGACCTGAAGTCAGTGAGCTCGGTGGGATTCTTCACCTTAGGGACCGCAGTAATATAAGCGTGCTTCCAGCTACTCGGAAAATAAAAGTAAGATAGAGAAAGGCTGCAGATCTCAAGACAAGCAGGTAGAATCGAGGTAGAACAAGCCTGCAGAAGCCTGGAAGAAAGCAAATCACTGCCAGCTAAGAGCGAGTTGGAAAATCTAAAGAACCTGAGGAAAGTTGGGAGGTCAATTGGGGAGAAATAGAAGTTATCCCTATTGTAAGGTGGTAATGGCACTAGATCAACTGGGAAAGACAATTGATCAGAACCAGTCAGAGACACCTTGAAAAAATTACAAAAGTAGGAATACAATTGATCAGGCTCAAAACTGCATGCAGCACCGCGAAATCTTCTTGGGATAATATTCAGATTGCGAAGACAGTTCCATAATGACTTTGGGTTGGAACATCGATTTATGGATGCAATACAGAATTTTCCCCTAGCAGACCGAATCATACCACGAACCCTATTCCGAGCAAGAACATAATCCGACCGTAGGGATTGATAGGCTAATGAAGCATAAGGTAGGCGAAGCAATTTATGACGAAGTTTGTTTCTATTTACTATTTCCTCCTTAACACTGATGGTCAACCATGGAGCTCGAGGTTTTGTGGGCGTAAAAATATAACTAGGTGTAAACATGTCCAAATGAGACGTCAACACGTGACTCAGCATCTCAACAGCACCATCAATAGTACCCGCAACAAATATTTCATTAAAATTAAAATTAGCAAGAGAAGCTACCGCCTGAATTGTCGCAAGGTTTCCCCAATGCCTACCACGTATGCCGGAAACAAGATGTGGAGTATCTATGGTGATTTTATATACAATATCAATCAGATCATACCCAGAAAGAAAAGGCATAGCAACTTGAGACAATTTTTGAACTCTTTCATCACCATCCACAATACAGACAACAAGCCATGTATGCGAAGTAGAGATGTGATGGGTTGGTAGATAAGGCACAAGATAAAGTGAGGATAGTTCAATAGTACGGCGGAAGTAGGCGCAATCAGATGTGTTCGAACCAAGGTCCGTATTTATATCACCTATAATATCCTTGCAAGCATAATTCTGAGAAATATCCATAAACACATCCTCCAAGTTCTGGCCTAAAGCAATACGTGGAGGCCGTTTTATCACAGCAAGGAAAAGTTTAGTAGAGCTCTCAATTAACTCAGTATATAAGTATTCAACCCTGGGTATATATGTGTCAGAGGAAGACGATCGAATTAGCCTGACATTATAGATGTCACGACAAAAAATGCAGACCCTTCCACCCCTCTTAACAGCTGTGTCACAACGCAAGACACGATAACCCGGTAGAGCAATAAAATCATCAGAAATCACCGGGGTAAGCCAGGTTTCAGATACCATAATAACGTCATATGACTGATTTACAAAATAATTTCTAAATTCACAAAAGTGAGCCGGTATCGACTGCGCATTTACATGACATATCTTCAAAACGTTGCTTACAGTGTGTGAACAGAAAGATGAAGTAGAGGGGGAAGAGCCTCATAAGACCAGTTTAGAGAAATCAGCTCTAGAGTCAATTCTAATAACCGGTGACGATCTGGATTTTCTAACCTTAACATTACCACGATCATCCACCCATACAAATTCATAATTCGCTTTCTTCGCCGCAGATCGGGTATCACTTAGCAACTTCTATAAAGCAGGGGGCAGAAACCGTTTAATATACACATTAGTTTTATCAAATGAAGCATCGATCATGTTAGCCGTGAGATGCCCTAGTGAACGCTTAGCTGAGATTATGCTTGAAGCAGTGGCTTCATTTGTAAAGTGAACACTAAGGGTTCCCGGCTTATTCGCCTTACTGGCATGGAGACGTCTAGTACTGACAATAACCTCCGGCTCAAGGTTAAGACAGAGGACCTTGAAAATTATCAAAATAAGTTTAGCGTCTAAGACATCTTTGCATTGTGGTATGCCAGAGAAAAGTAGCTAAGTCCTATTACAATCAAACTTCAGGTGAGTAATTCTTGATTGCAAATTAACGGCCAGATCCTGCTTTACGGTGTTCTCACGCGAAGTCGATTCTAACACACTGACGCTAGAATTCAGCTTGTCACAGGTGACTTTCAGCTCACCAACCGTCAACGTTACCAACTCCGCCATTTTGATTATACTACGGTGTACAGTGATGTCAGTGATGCCAGAATCAAGTTTCTAGCAACAAAAATAAAGTTAACCGCTAGCCAGCAGCAGTATAGAAAATTCGAAGGGAAGAGGTATATATCCCTTCCCTTCGAATTTTCTATACTGCTGCTGGCTAGCGGTTAACTTTATTTTTGTTGCTAGAAACTTGATTCTGGCATCACTGACATCACTGTACACCGTAGTATAATCAAAATGGCGGAGTTGGCAACGCTGCCAACCGTGCTCCCAACCTCAGTAATACGAGATGACGTAGAGTCGAGATTAGTAATGCAGGAATCTACTTTCATTGCCAAATCATCAATTTTTGTTAATTTAGAGCTAATCGCATCAAGACGCTCATTAAGTCCAGCAAAAAGCACAGCCAGTGATGGCTCAGCAGATGGAATTGCACTGGCATTATTCCCCGATGCAGTTGATGCAGCAACAAGCTAATTAACATTAGCATTTACGGGCTGGACCTCATTATTGGTTGATCTGGTGCAAATATTACAGTTATACGTAGGGATGACGTCTGTAGAAGAGAGATTCAATTCACATCGGACGCACGATGTATGATATCCATGCCCGGGAATGAAACAAAACTGTGTGAGATCATTTTTCCCAACAAAGCATCCCATAATCCACAATAAATAGCCGGCATTTTAATGGTCGCAAAGAAAACGTAAATATAAACGCAAAACCGCAGATATTAAGTAGATCATAATAAATAAGTTAAATAAATAAATAAGTTAACAAATAACTAAATAAATTAACAAATAAATAAATAAGTTAGCAAGCAAGTAAATAAATAAGTAAAATAAATATATAGATACGTTAAAATTACGCCAATAAGTTAAAAGATAAATAAATAGGTTAATTAAAAGTTTAAAAGAATAAATAAATAAGAGATAAGATTAAAACGCATGCACGCGCAGTACCAGAATAATAATACGGAGTAGCAGGTTGTTGAAGACGAAGCCAAAGTGCATAGTATGCACGCACTATATACAGGGTCTTTTCGTAACAGCGGATCATAGGAGATTCGTGTTAGTTGACTATAGCACTCGGAATGATGGAATCTGAGAACGCTGATTGGTCAATATTGCGTAGTACCAACATATAATAGGCCGTTACCAATAGTTGGATACGAAAAATGAGATTTATCCGCCATTTTGGTGTGGAGAAATGTTTACATGCTGATCGTAGCAGAAAGAGGTGTAAAATGGAAAAATGTCAAATGTTGTCGTTACTAAAGTAAAAATTGAATACTTTGAATGAAAATGAAGAATATTCGTACTTTCTATTCATTATTTTCAATTTTTACTTTAGTAACCTTACCATTTGACATTTCTCCATTTTACACCTCTTTCTGCTAGGATTAGCATGTAAACATTTCTCCACACCAATATGGCGGATGAATCTCATTTTTTGTATCCAACTATTGGTAACGGCTTATTATCTGTTGGTACTATGTAATATTGACCAATCAGCGCTTTATATTCGATCATTCCGAGTGTTATAGTCAACTAACACGAATCTCCTATGCTCCGCTGTCAGGAAAAGACCCTGTATGTCTCTTGCGTATCGTCCTTTACCCGCGTAGCAAGGAGTCACATTGACGTGGTATGGTTGCTGTAGAGCGGCGTAAAGCAGAACGTACTGTAGATATGGGCATGCGCAGGCAGCTGATCGTGACAGATAGGCGGCAAACAAATTGGAGGTTAGGATCAAAAGCCAAATAAATCCTCAAAAATCCAACCAGGAAACAACTAGTATCGACAAAATTTATATCTCAAATGATAGCCTGAGATCAGATACTAAATATAGCTGCAACAAAACCCCATAGGGAAATTAAGGCAGCAAAACTTGTGTGTGACTTAATAGTGGGACAGTACAACAGACAGTTTATCCACTTACAGAGAGAGAGAGATAGATAGATAGATAGATAGATAGATAGATATAGATATATATATTTAATTATACAAGGATAAGTTCCATATGTAAAAAATGAAGCAAGCTTACAATAATAATGATTAAGATAAAGCATAAAAGAATAAAATTAATACAATGTATACAAGGAGAGGACAACCAGGAGATAACAAATAACCTGGTAGCCCCCCCTTAAACGCTCCCATAATAAATATTATTAATATAACATCATAATAGATAATCTATGCATTGCTAAAGAGTAGCCCCTAACTGGTAGAGGACCCACTAAGAATATGGTGATACAGCGCATCCTTAAAATTAATAAGGGTGGTAGTCCCCCGAATGCGAAGAGGCAGAGAGTTACATAACCGAACGCCAGATAAAATAAAAGAGAACTTATATGCAGCAGTCCGACAGGCTGGGATCTTAAGGTCGAAAGGACCACGCCTAGTATTATAAAACTCGGAGACAGGATAGACAAGTTCCTGCACAAGCTGCCGAAAAACCGAGAGCTGTGGCGTGTAGTAGGCCTTGTACATTGCAATACCTAGAAAATATGAACGCCTCACTTCAAACTTCAGGAGACTAGCATCTTTAAAGTATGGTGTAATGTGTTCAGACCTCTTTACACCATACACAAAACGCACGCACGCATTTAGGGCTCGCTGCAGCCTAAAATTCTCAACACCGCTAATATCAGTAAGTACGAGCGAGCAATAATCAAATATTGGATAAATAAGCGCAACGACTAGTTTCCGCCTCAAATTAATAGATAGGCATCCCTGATTGGATCGCAATTGATACAATGTACAGTAAACTCTCGAACAGATGTCTGTTACAGTGTTTCTCCAATTTAGGGTAGGGGAAATAATAACTCCAAGACTCCATACTGTGGTAGCAAACGGAATAGAAAAATTATCCACAATGATAGGAGTAATGCAGCCACAATCCAAATCATTAACAAATGTAGAAGAGCCAAGAATCAATGCAGTGGTTTTACGTGAATTAAGCTCCAGGTCATTGCACCTAGCCCAATTCACAAATCTAGCAATACTAGAATTGAAATTTGCAATGCACCGATTGACATCACAGGGGTCGCAATGAATACACACCTGTATGTCGTCTGCATACCGTATAAGGAGGTAGTCAGCAAAAATAGAAGCAACATCCGCCGTATAGAGTAAGAAAAGCAAAGGACCCAAGACAGATCCCTGAGGTACACCAGATGTGACTATATGCCACGACGAAACAGAGTCCTGTGACCGAACAGCACATTTGCGGCCAGATAAATAAGACCAAAACCAACGTAATACAGGTCCAGAAAAGCCAAGAGCTGATAGTTTACGTAGCAATACTACTTGATTAACTGTGTCAAAGGCCTTAGAGAAATCAAAGAGAACAAGGAGAGTTATTGGCCTCTTATCGATACCCAACCGCACGTAATCCGTGAGTTTAATAAGGGCATCTTGAGTAGAGCGACCCTGAAAGAAACCATATTGAGTTTCGTCTACATAGTTCGATTTCCTAAGATAGCATATGATATTCCTATGCACAATGCGCTCAAGTACTTTTGACACCTCAGAGATAATGGAAATAGGCCTACAATCAGCGAGCTCAGTGGGACACTTCACTTTAGGGACCGCAGTAATATAAGCATACTTCCAGCAGCTGGGAAAGTACGAGTACGATAAGGAAAGACTGCAGATTTCCAGGCAGGCAGACATAATCGAGGTAGAGCAAGCCTGTAAAAGTCTGGAAGAGAGCAAACCACTGCCAGACAAAAGCGAGTCTGTAAATCTAAAAAACCTGAGGAAAGTCAGTAGGTCCAGCGGGGAGAAATAGACATTATCCTCATTATAAGACGGTAATGGTATCAGATCAATAGGAAAAGTCAAATGATCAGCACCATCCGCAGTTGGCTTAAAAGAGGAACAAAAGTAAGAGCACAATTGATCAGGTTCAAAGCTACACGTAGCATTAAGCAAACCTCTCGAGATAATATGTAAATTGCGAAGACAATTCCACAATGATTTAGGGTTAGAGCATCGGTTTATAGATTCGATACTGAATTTTTCCCTAGCAGAACGAATCATACACCTTACCTTATTACGAGCATGAACATATTCTGACCGGAGCGATTGATAGGCCAGAGATACAGAGGATAGGCGACGTAGTTTAAAACGAAGCCTATTTCTATTCACAATTTCCTTCCTAATATCCTTAATCATCCACGGAGTCAGGGGTTTTGTGGCTATAAAACTATAACTAGGTGCGAACCTCTCTAAATGTTATGTCAACAGTTGATTTAGTGACTGGACAGCACTATCAATAGAACCTGATACAAATAGAGCATCAAAATTGTAATTCGCAAGAGCAATTACCGCCTCCGGTGTCATGAGGTTATATCAATGCCTACCATATATGGTAGTTGAAGGCCGTGTAGCATTCAGAGAGATTTTATATTCTATGTCAATCAGATCATGTCCAGAAAGAAAAGGCATAGTCACTTGAGTCGAACTTAGCACTTTATGACTACTATCCACAATGCAGACATCAAGCCACGTATGCGATGTGGGGGTGTGGTGCGTTGGTAGATAAGGTACCAAATGAAGTGAGGAAAGCTCAATAGTACGACGCAAGTAGACACAGTCTGGAGTGTTCGAACAAAGATCCGCATTTAAATCTCCCATAACAACCTTACACGTGTAGCCCTGGGAAATAACCATAAGTAAATCCTCTAAGTCTTGATTAAAGCCAATACGTGGTGGCCTGTACACAACCCCAAGAAATAGTTTAGCGGAAAACGTCATTAATTCGGCGTATAAGTACTCCACACACGGTTTATACGTATCAGAGGAAGACGAGCAAATCAAGCGGAAATTATATTCATTACGATAAAAAATGGAGACCTCTCCACCCCTTTTAACAGCTTGATCACAACGCAAAACATGATACCCCGGCAAGGCAATACAATCATCCGAGATCATTGGAGTTAGCCAGGTTTCCGAGACCATAATAATGTCATACGACCGATGTAAAAAGTAATTTTTAAACTCACAAAGATGTGCCGGTATCGACTGCGCATTTAGATGGCAAATATTTAAAGCATTGCTTTTAACAGGCAAGCAAGCAATCGAAGCGGAGGGAGAAGAGCTTCATAAAATTATTTTTGAGAGATCAGCTGAAGAGTTGATTCTATGGCAGGTGACGACCTAGATTTGCGTATCTCAATATTGCCACGATCATCTACCCACACAAACTCATAATTCGCCTTCCTTGCAGCAGATCTAGTGTCACCCAATAGTTTGTACAATGCAGGGGGTAGAAATCTGTTAACATACACATTAGATTTGCCAAATTAAGTATCTATCATATTTACCGTAAAGCGTACTAGCGCACGCTTCGCAGCAATTACGCTATCTGCAGCGGTTACATTAATAAATTGTACATTAAGAGTTCCAGGATTATCCGATACAGTTGCAATAAGATGTTGAGTACTAACAATGACCTCAGACCCAAGGCCAACCTTGAGGTCATTAAGGGCCTTAATAGTTAGTTCGGTATCTGAGACATCCTTGCATTGGGGTATGCTAGAGAAGAGTAACTGAGTCCTATTAATGTTAAACTCTAAATGGTTAATTCTGGATTGTAGACCTACGGGCAAAGTCTGCAAAGGATTGTTAATATGCGGTGCTGATTCCAGTGCACTAACCCTACTATTCAGTTGGTCGCAGGTGACTTTTAAATCAGCAACCGCAGTTTCCACCGCCGTAATACGCGAAGTCATAGAGTCAAGCATGGAAACGCAAGAATCAACTTTGCCAGATAATTCATCTATTTTTGAGAGTTTGGAACTAATAGTATCCAGCCGCTCATTTAAACCAGCAAAAAACACCGCCAATGATGGCTCAACTAATTGACAAGAGCTCACGTTATTTGCCGATGCAGTAGACGCAATAATCGACTTATTAACACTAGTGGACTGCGCTTCAAGGCTAACGACTGTCAATCTAGCGCAGATATTGCCATTGTATGTAGGGATAGCATCTTTAGCAGCGAGCTTCAACTCACGACGTACACAAGATGTGTGATATCCATGCTCGGGGATAAGACAGAATTTAGTTAAGTCTGATTTCCCCACAAATCCCCCACATATTCCGCAGTTAAGAGCCGGCATTTTACAATAGTAGTACCAATTAAAAAGTTAAGACCCTCGCAGAATTAAAAATTATAATATCGCAATTAACTACTGTTCAGAATAAATTAACAGTTCATATCACAAATGAATAAATAATTAAATAAATAAATAAATAATAAATATATTGTTCGAGATTGGGAGGAGCAGAAAATGTTGCGAAGTAGATTCCGTATTTCTCTGTTATATCTCCCATCTCTATTGCGCTCACAATAGACGGCTAGACCGACAGCGTCTAGCCGCTCTATCTGTCCCTCTCTCCGCGGCGCGCTTGCGCGTCATCTGGCCCTGGCGCGTCGCGGCCACGAAGCGACACTACTTGCGCGCTTGGCCACTAGGTGGCCAGCGCCCGCGGCAGCTCTCTCGCTGGCAAGATTAGTGTCGCGTAATTATATAGATGGGTCCTTGATAAGGACCCATCGCACCTCAGCCTTGCTCGACCGCTGACTATCAAGCAGCAACCGCAGCAGTTTTTGCAGCCTTCCTGGCTTTTTGACGCCTCTACGGCTTTTGACGCCTCAACGGGAGCGCCTCCAAGGCCATCAAAAGAGCGCCTCCACCGGCGAACTCTACGGGTACATACTTTGGTAAGTATCACCCACCACCCACCGCCTACCAAGAGGGGACTAACCCTCTGCGGCATTTTCCTCCCTCCTATGGGAGATTTCTCCGGGGACTGCCCGGGAGAAGTTAACCCTCTCCTTCCCCTCCACACTGCCTCCGAGGACTACCTCGGACCCAGTGTTCCGACCCTAAACTCCAGGGCTCTCGACAGAGTCGGGTATTGGGAGGGGTAGATTCACCCTAGGGGTTGGGGTGGCTCGGAGCCACCATAGCTCTGGGAGAAGGGGGCTGAGGGGTAGGGGACTTCCCCTTCCCTAAATCCACCTCTCCTACTTCGCTTCCTCCCGTGGCTGGGGATTTTACTAGGGAATACCCTAGGGAAAATTGTCCAGTCCGGGAGTTTCTAAGTCCGCGTTCCTTTCTGGGGAATTCGAGTCTCTACGGTTATTAGGAATCTTCGTCTATCGAAATTCCCTAGAATCTGACGACGACAAATTCTCTAGAAAGTCAATCGTCTTAGGCTAAGCGGTTCTTTTTGTAAATATTGTAAAATTTTGTATAATTTTTATTTATTTGAATAAAGACTCTTTTACCTCTTACATTTGGCTTCGAACTTTTATTCTCAGATACGGCCTTCCCTTCTGAGCACAGGGCTGGAACCTACTTGGGCACTGTCTCGCACAAATTTTTGGTCCTTCGAGCCGGATTTCCGGCAACAAACGTTCGAAGTGCATCAGTGTTCCTGAGTGGGCATTCCGTACTGTGGTTTGGATTGTGGTTTGTTCTGGAATAGAGTTTCGAAATGGCTAGCGCAGGGGAATTATTAGAAGCAATCAATTACGTGCCCATGATTCGGGGTGAATTCGTTCGGTTGGTCGTTAACATCAAGAAGCGTGGAGTGCACAATTTCACCCTTCCCTTCTTGGAGGATAGGCTAGCAGCCTTAGAGAAGTGGCTTAACGTGTTGCATAAAACTCACGTTAAGATCACTATTCACACTAAACCGGCCGAATTAGCTAAAATGGAGTACGTAACCTATAATTGGTATCAAGCGGCCCTTGATGCCCATAGTGACGCGGAAGAATTCATCCTAGGACATCTAGATGAACTTCGACCCAATCAGGGCATGTCGGCATCAGGTCCCACTGCGCCTTCAGGCGAAATAAACCACATTAGGCTTCCAGTTATTGATTTACCGAAGTTTTCCGGGGATTATTTAGAATGGAACAACTTTTATGAGACGTTCCGTTCCATTGTTCACGACAAAGCGTATGTCTCGGGTCGGGACAAGTTCCATTATCTAAAATCCTGTTTGCAAGGAGAAGCAGCTACGGTCATTAAATCTTTAGCGATCACTTCCGAGAACTATGAGATAGCATGGGACACTCTGGTAGCTCGGTACACTGACAAACGGATGATCACGGATACGTTCTTAGATCAAATCTCGCAAGTACCCACGCTTCGGGGTGACAATTTTAAGGTTCTGAAAGAAGTTAGGGACTCAGTTACGGTTGCTTTCAACGCCCTTAAAACTATGGGATACGGCGTCGATCAATGGGATCCCATAATTGTTCTTTCGCTGAAGAACAAACTGGATGACACCCTTCGTTTAGCCTGGGAAATGTATCTAGGAAGCAGCAAGGGTTATCCCTCGTTCATTCAATTCTCTGAGTTTCTAACGCGTCATATTAACTCCTTGCAATCATTAGGTAACAAACCTAAAATTTCCAAAAAGGAATCGGGGAGATCCTTGAAGTCACACGCTACTAGCGTGAATAGTACCGGTTGCGCTCACTGTGGTAGTAACCATCTCTTGTATCAGTGCAAGGACTACCTTGCATTGACCCCTCAGGCCCGTTCAAAGTTCGCATTTTCACAGAATCTTTGCATCAACTGTCTGAGGCCCGGGCATAGTTGCTCCAGTTGCTCTTCTTCGTCACGATGCAGGAAATGTAGTAAAATGCATCATACTTTATTACATTTTGACAAATCTGGCACCTGGGGGAGCATGGCACGGGGGTCTACCCCCGCGGTCAACTCCTCTTCCGAGCCAGAACCCTCTAGCTCGAATACTACAACACATCTTAGTGTTTCCGACACCCGATCAGTGCTATTGGCCACCTTTTCTGCCAGAATCGACGCTCATGACGGTTCTCGTATTATAGTCCGCGGTTTAGTTGACACGGGCTCCGAAACTTCCTTTATTTCGGAAAATCTAGCTCAGCAACTACGGGTATCACGAAAACGTGTCAACGCAACCATTCATGGCGTCTCTCTGAATTCGGCTCAAAACGTTCGAGCAGAGGTACAGATTACGCTTCATTCTCTATCACGACACGGTGTCTCGTTGGACGTAACTGCATTGATCTTACCAAGGATTACTCAGTATATGCCTCCGACTTATTCTCCGTCGTCCTTTCCAGCACTTAGCAAAATTGATCTGGCTGATAACTTCGCTTCAACCAGGGCTCCAATTGATGTGCTCATTGGTGCAGACTATCTTGCAGCATTGATGGAAGGCCCGTACATGCATTCTCCTGATCATACGTTGCTTGCTCAGCGGACTATTTTCGGGTGGATCGTTTCGGGGGTCGTACCCAAGGCTGGTCGCTCTCATAGTGTCACGGTGCATCATTGCTTTGAGGTAGAAAAAACTCTTCGCGACTTCTGGGAACTGGAAGAAGTTCCGGAAGTCAAACCCATGTCCACAGAGGACTCCCTCTGTGAACAACATTTTGTGAATACGGTATCACGCACCTCTTCAGGTCGTTTTGTCGTTGCTTTACCTTTTCGATCCGACATCGAGAAGCACAGCTTAGGTTCTTCCTCTCGGGTAGCAGAGAAAACCTTAACACGAATACTTCGGCGATTGGAAACCTCTCCAGAACAAGCTGAAAGTTATTCTCAATTCTTACAGGAGTATCAAGTGTTAGGACATATGTCTCCTGTTCCTTTGAACTCTGATTTTCGCGTCTTTCTGCCTCATCATGCAATTTTTAAGACCGAGAACCAGAAAACAAAGATTCGCGTTGTATTCAACGCATCTTCTAAAACCTCTACTGGCGTCTCGCTTAATGATACGCTATTCATTGGACCCAAACTCCAACAGGACATCACGCGGATCCTGATGAATTGGCGTTCCTTCCGTTATGTAGGCGTGACAGACATTGTTAAGATGTTCCGACAGATTCTTGTGCGTTTTGAGGACCGCAAGTATCAGAACATTTTATGGAAGACTGATTCCGGTGAGCTTCAGGCCTTCGAACTCAACACGGTGACCTACGGTACTGGACCGGCACCTTTCCTATCCTCGCGAGTTTTGCGCGAATTAGCTTACACGGACGGAGCTAACTTCCCTCTCGCACAGGATGTGTTGTTAAATTCTACTTATGTAGACGACATACTTTTTGGGGCCCATGACTTAAAACAACTTAGTTCGGTCAGGGAACAACTCATCGCTCTACTGGCGAAAGGGGGCTTCTCCTTAAGCAAATGGGCATTCAATCAGCCGGGGACTTCCCCGCTTGAACCTACCGAGCTGCACTCTTTCTTTGAGGATCCTGCTGGATCAAGTAAAGTCTTGGGCATATATTGGGATCACGGGGATGATAGCTTCCGCTTCCGTGTTTCTCCTTCTCACATTGGTGTACTAACCAAACGCATCCTCTTATCAGAGAATGCCAAGATCTTCGATCCATTGGGATGGATCTCTCCAATAGTCATCACCTTAAAGCAGTTAATGCAATCCACCTGGTTGCTTAAACTCTCTTGGGATGAAGAAATTCCCGAGCCTAATCAGTCAAAATGGCTCAAGTGCTATGAGCAGCTCCGAGACTTACAGGTTTTGAGTATTCCACGATGGACTGGTCGATCACTTACTACTATAAAACGCGAATTAATCGGATTCTGCGACGCCTCAGAGCTGGCCTACGGTGCAGTCGCTTACGAACGTCTCACGGACGAAAACGGTCACCTTTCGGTACATTTAGTAATGTCCAAAACAAAGGTCGCGCCGATTAAGACCACTTCAATACCTCGGTTGGAGTTGGTTGCAGCCGCACTTCTAGTCAAGTTGTTGGTTCACGTCAAGACAAGCTTGGTCGGGAGTTGTGATGCGATTCGTTGTTACTCGGATTCACAGGTCGCGTTAGCTTGGATAGCAAAGCAACCCGTCCATTGGAAGACATTTGTGGCCAATCGCGTTTCGTACGTTCAAACGCATTTACCGGAAGCCAGCTGGCATTATGTACCCACTAAGTTGAACCCTGCAGACTTGTGCTCAAGAGGAACCAGTGTTCAACAGTTATTAGAGGACTCACTTTGGTGGCATGGGCCTGCTTTTCTCCGTGAGCACACCGCAAAATCTGTTCAGGTCTTTGAAACCGAGGAAGAAAGTCGGAAGGTAGCCTTAACCGCTCAACTAGACACAACTGAGTGTTGGTTTTTTGATCAGTTTTCGTCTTGGTCTAAACTGGTCCGAGTTATGGCCTATGTTCTTCGATTTGTCCAGCGGACCAGGAAAACCGGCCAATGGGAGGACTCCCTCCTGTCTGCATCGGAAATTCGCAGTTCGATTGAAGCCTTGGTAAAGGTTGTTCAACGAACACACTTCGCGAGCGAAATCTCAGCCTTGAATCATGGGTTACGTTTACCATCGCGGTCAAAGCTTCTTTCCTTACATCCGGTCATTGATTCACAAGGAATCTTACGAATAGGGGGGCGGCTTCGGAACGCCGAAATTTCTGAACAAATGAAACACCCCATTATTTTACCGGATGGTCACTTAACTGCCATACTCATTAGGCAAACCCACTTAGAAACACTTCACGGGGGACTCCAATTAACCTTGTCCACGTTGCGACAAAGGTTTTGGGTCGTGAATGCACGAAATCTAGTAAAATCATGTGTTCATAAATGCATCACGTGTGTTCGCAAACGCGCTAAACTCGGTAACCAACTCATGGGTTCACTTCCTGCCGCTCGGGTTTCTCGCAATTTCACTTTTGAACACACCGGAGTAGACTATGCCGGGCCCTTTTCGGTGAAATTACATCACGGTCGTAATGCAAAAGCCATAAAATGCTACGTGGCCGTGTTCGTATGTCTATCTACCCGTGCTGTTCACTTGGAACTCGTCTCTCGACTGGATACCGAGGCCTTCCTCGCCGCGCTGTCTCGTTTTATCTCTCGTCGTGGAAAACCCGCAGTCATGTATTCGGACAACGGCCTTAATTTTCAAGGAGCGGACGCTGAACTAAAACGCGCCTACCGATGCTCCTTAGAAGCTGCACGCGCTCAGAACACCGATTCCATCAGTAAAATCGAGTGGAAATTCATTCCGGTCGCTACTCCCCACTGGGGCGGTCTTTGGGAAAGTGCCGTAAAAAGCATGAAGCACCACCTGAAGCGCTCCCTCGGAGTTTTCGTGCCTAATTTCGAGGAAATGGCCACACTATTGACCAAGATTGAGGCCTGTTTAAATTCACGACCTATATCGCGGTTACATGATGATCCTGAGTCGTTGGACGTACTCACTCCGGGGCATTTTTTGTCAGGTCGGGCGTTAAATTCTCCACCTGAATTTTCCACATTGGATTTACGCGAATCTTCATTAAACCGTTGGCAAACTGTGACTAGAATCACCGAAACATTCTGGAAGAAATGGTCTTCCGAATACCTACACACGTTGCAGAATAGGCCAAAATGGCAGAACACGAACTCGGAATTTAGTGAAGGAGATTTGGTCCTGATCAAAGTACCCAACAACCCCCCGCGCATGTGGACCTTGGGGCGGATTCTCAAACTAGTCCCTGGGGTGGATGGGGTAGCTCGCGAGCTATACTTAAAACCGCGAAAAAAGAGATTCAACGGAGTCTCTCGCAACTTTGTAAACTCCCTTCTTAGCCCTTGCTTTCGGGTCGCATCAGGGTCTATCTTTACCTGCCTTACGGCATCGTGGGACTCTTCAGGTTGTCATCTCTCCTTCTCAAGCTTCCTGGGACTCTTCAGGTTGCTTAACTTTCTTCTTCTTGACTTCCTGGGACTCTTCAGGTTGTCTATTCTCTTTCCTGGTTTCCTGGGACTCTTCAGGTTACCACCTCCTCTCTCGGGCGTCCTGGGACTCTTCAGGTCGTCCATTTTCCTGTTCCAAACCTTCCGGAACACTTATGATCTCCGCCATGTCTTTTCTTCCAAAACTTCAAAAATACTTACTGAGTCTTTGCACTCATCATTTACCTTTTTTGGTGCAGCGAGATTGATCATGGCGGACTATCCGTGGGCCCACCTCTTGGGCGTAGGGTACGAAGACGAGGGGGAAGACGTCCTCGAGTTACATGCCCCCCGGGAGGAATCTGAGTTTCGGCGGTTGTTCGGCCGTATTCCCCCGGAGGGGCTAAAGGCGCCACCACCACCACCGCCACAGAAACCGCCGGCGACCCCACGACGTCGGAGGCCCGTGGTTGCCGCCCAGAAGCGCATTGCCTCGACGAACTGGGCTGGGAAAGTCTTAGACGATCCCAGCGCCAGGGAACTCGAGCGCAATGCGCAAAAAATTATTGTCCGAGCATTCGGGCAGACGATAGAGGTGCCGCTCTATTCGGCCCTTAAAGTCCGGCGTTGGAAGGCCTGGGCACTGCAGGGCAAAATCACCCTGCGGTGGTCGCCGGCCTTAGAGCTTCACTCGGCCAAGCTCCATATGAAGCCATGTAAATAGTTGTCTCGTCCTTATCTGTTTATATTTTGATTTTGTAAATAAAAATATTGAAACTGATATGGTATTCTTCCTTGTCTTGACGCCATCGCCTCAACGGGGGGAGTTTGTTCGAGATTGGGAGGAGCAGAAAATGTTGCGAAGTAGATTCCGCATTTCTCTGTTATATCTCCCATCTCTATTGCGCTCACAATAGACGGCTAGACCGACAGCGTCTAGCCGCTCTATCTGTACCTATCTCCGCGGCGCGCTTGCGCGTCATCTGGCCCTGGCGCGTCGCGGCCGCGAAGCGACACTACTTGCGCGCTTGGCCACTAGGTGGCCAGCGCCCGCGGCAGCTCTCTCGCTGGCAAGATTAGTGTCGCGTAATTATATAGATGGGTCCTTGATAAGGACCCATCGCACCTCAGCCTTGCTCGACCGCTGACTGTCAAGCAGCAACCGCAGCAGTTTTTGCAGCCTTCCTGGCTTTTTGACGCCTCTACGGCTTTTGACGCCTCAACGGCAGCGCCTCCAAGGCCATCAAAAGAGCGCCTCCACCGGCGAACTCTACGGGTACATACTTTGGTAAGTATCACCCACCACCCACCGCCTACCAAGAGGGGACTAACCCTGTGCGGCATTTTCCTCCCTCCTATGGGAGATTTCTCCGGGGACTGCCCGGGAGAAGTTAACCCTCTCCTTCCCCTCCACACTGCCTCCGAGGACTACCTCGGACTCAGTGTTCCGACCCTAAACTCCAGGGCTCTCGACAGAGTCGGGTATTGGGAGGGGTAGTTTCACCCTAGGGGTTGGGGTGGCTCGGAGCCACCATAGCTCTGGGAGAAGGGGGCTGAGGGGTAAGGGGACTTCCCCTTCCCTAAATCCACCTCTCCTACTTCGCTTCCTCCCGTGGCTGGGGATTTTACTAGGGAATACCCTAGGGAAAATTGTCCAGTCCGGGAGTTTCTAAGTCCGCGTTCCTTTCTGGGGAATTCGAGTCTCTACGGTTATTGGGAATCTTCGTCTATCGAAATTCCCTAGAATCTGACGACGACAAATTCCCTAGAAAGTCTATCATCTTAGGCTAAGCGGTTCTTTTTGTAAATATTGTAAAATTTTGTATAATTTTTATTTATTTGAATAAAGACTCTTTTACCTCTTACATTTGTCTTCGAACTTTTATTCTCAGATACGGCCTTCCCTTCTGACCACAGGGCTGGAACCTACTTGGGCACTGTCTCGCACATATATAAATAAGTAAGTAAACCGGGATAAAAACTGTTAATAAAATATGTTCATTTGAAGATATAAAATATTAGATAAAATCCAGATAAAATAGTTATATAAATAGATAAAGACATAAAAGTTACGATAAATAAATGGTTGAATAAATAATTAATAAGATAACAGTTCAATAAATAATTGGGACAATAAATAAATAAATAGTTAAATAAATAATTAATAAAATAACCAGCTCAATGAATAAATAAATAAATAGCGCAATAAATAAAAAGAAATGACTAGTCCAATAAATAAATAAATAGTCAACGCAATAAATATATAAATAAGTCTGTACGACGGTTTAAAATTCGCGGGCTAAAATAATCGCATGCATATAATATACCAGTACGCCAAGATGAAGGCTGAGTATGTTGCTGAAGACATGTAGCTAAGACTATAGCAAAATAGTAAGCTGTATCTTGCGTGTGATCCCAATTACAAGCAGAACAAGGTCATATATGAGCAGTTAGCGATGTAGAGCGGTACGAAGACGAACTCCCTTCGTGATGTAGTCATGCACAGACGGCTGACAGTGTGAAAAGGCAGCATGCAAATTTTAGGTTAGAATTGCCCGATCAGAAACAGACCAATTATGCAGGCAGCAATCAGAGTATCAATACTAATTAATTTCTCAAATGGTAGCGTGAGATTTGACACTGTGATGACTGCAACAAAACCCGCATGGGGAAATTACGGCAGCAGAGACGTAAAAATTAATAGTGGGACAATACGACAAACAGTTTATCCACTTACAGAGAGAGAGAGAGGAGAAAAGGTCGAGAGAGAGCAGAGAGGAAGAAGAGAGCCAGCCCTTGCAAGCTGAAGTAAGGGTGATTATTCGTTTCGTGTTAAAGTCCTGTGACGTCGTGGGATGTGCTGGGGCTCTAGGGCTCGTAGCACCGATCGGTTTGATAGGGAACCGCTGGCCCTGCTCACCTGTTACGGGTAAGCGGGCAACCTAGCGGAGTGGTCATTCCGTCGGACCTGTAACGAACATCATATTGTGTAGACGCGCGAATTAGTCAAAGTGTTCGCGATTACATCGATTCGTTGTGAGTTTGACCGTTGACAGGATCGTTCCCTTGAGTCGGTTTAAGGCCGTGGACTTAGTACAATTATCGTAAGGACTCGCGATCTTAGACTCCAAACCTAAACAATCTAGGTTGTTGTCGTGCTTGAGTACGCGGGAACGGAGTAAGTGCGAATAACCGTCGAGTGACGCGCACGCGCGGGAATAGGGGCTTATCCGCGTAGCGTCACGTAGTAGTTAGCTTAGGAATCCGCCGGTGGCGCGCGAGTACCGCGTGACTCGGTGGGCACCGCCGCGAACGCCAACTATTGGCTTGAGCGCGAGGCTAGCTACTCCGTCATCGGGGCATCAGCCGCGTTCGCACAACTTAGGCCGCGCTCACATATGGGACTTCGCGCTAAGTAGTGGTAGCTAGGCGGTTCCTGTGACACGGCGGTGAGGGGAGTGCGGGTGTGCGGGGGGAAGTGTCTCTGTGACATGAAGGTGGGGGGGGGGGGGGGGGGGTGCGGGTGTGCGGGGGGGGAGTGTCTTAAGAGCTTGGGTATATTGAGTGATGAGGGGGAGTGCGGGTTTGCGGAGGAAGTGCCTTGGCTGTGGGGAGTGTGTGAGAGAGAGAGAGAGAGAGAGAGAGAGATCCCTCTCACCCTCTCTTTCTCTCTTAGTCTCTCACCCTTCTCCCATCACCCTAGGGCCCGGATGGTTAATTATCCTATGGGTCCACTAGTTCCCTAAGGCATACCCCCTCTCCCATCACTGTAGGGTCCGGATGGTTAGTTATTCTGACAGTTACCCAGAGAACTTTTTTTTTGTATTTTAGTTAGTGGAGGAAATAGTTCCAATTTTCTCCACTAGGTGGCGATCATGAAAATTACTGGGGCAGCTACACCGCTAGGGGTCCTCACCATCTTACAGACTACCATTTTTTCTTAGGCCTGCCCTCGGAGGGGCTTTTCTCCCTCCACATACTTATCTTAGACCCTCCCACTATTTTCCTACTGTGGACCCGCCATTTAATTTGATTTCACATTTTCTTAAACCGTGAAAACTAGGTAGATTTTTTTTCTTTTACAAGTTAGTAATAATTATAAATAGAAAAAATATGCGAGTTAGCATTGCTATTATTTTAGGACGTCCTACGGACAGTATATTACAGGAAATGTTTGAATTGTTTCATTTGAATTTCTTTGAAAAAGATTCATATATTATATGTTAAAAAAATTTAATTGAATGAGATATAATGTTACAACTTGTAAATAATGAAACAAGTGAATCTATTAAAATTTTGTTTAAAACTAATGTCAATGTTCTTCTTGAAAACTACCCTAACACTCTCTAACCATTTTGCTCCCATTTCAACCGACCTCTACGCCATTGAAGGGACTTTTTCCCTCCACACACCCATTCTAGACCCTCCTACTATTTTCCTCCTATGGGTCCTTCTTTTAATTTCACATTATACCTTTCTTGAACCTTGGACACAGATTCCTTTTTTCTTACACAAGCTGTCGAAAAATATAAAGTGAAAAAATATGCAGTATCAAATGGTTATTAATTTAGCGTATAGACAGCATTCTCCAGCAATTCCTATAATTACAAGAATAATGGGTGAAATTATGCAAAATTTATCACGAGTGGTAAATGAAGAAACAATCGAGACGGATGGAATGGAATATGAAAATAGTAAGTTATTATAAATGAGATTGTATCACACATTTTTCTAAAATCTGATGATTTTTTACAGTATCACGGTGTATGGAAATGTTGATGAGCGGTATCAGAATGATTGAGGTAGAGGCAGGGGTAATTCCGCAAGAAGAGGAGGAGGAGCAGCAGGAGGAGGATGAGGAGACAACGATGGAGGTAGCAAGGGCTGAAGAATAGCTTCATATTTTAAAATATTATATGTTAAAACTCTTTTTAGTTATATATATATATATATATATTGAATAAAAGTATCATATGTTAAATCTTTTGAATATTGAATAAAAATTACTGTAAGCATATTATAAGTGAATATATTATTCATTACATCTTCCTGTAAGCATCCTCTACATGTCACATAGTTAACAGACATTATTTTTCCTTTTGCGAAACAATGGGGAGTGAAATTCTAGGGACCACCCAATGTTCCTCCTGTGAGCTTTCCCAGAGCTCTCTAAAACTGGCCCGATACATTCTGACCATATTTTACCCTCTCAAGCAGCCTCTAGCTATTTTTTTCGACTTTTCTCGCAAACAGACTATACAAATGAGCCCACGTGCTAAACAGAGTCACAGTGTGAAGTAAGATTGTCAAAAAGCCATTGATGCGCTCGATACTTTCTGACCATATTTTACCCTCTCAACCAGCCTCTAGTTATTGTTTCGTGACTTTTCCTCCCTCAAGCAGACCAGACAAATGAACCCATGTGCTAAACAGAGTTACAGTGTGAAGTAAGATTTTCAAGAAGTCATTGATGCGCTCGTAAATTTTAAGCTGCACTCAGGATACGTCCTTAAGAAGCTAGTATTCCCCACCCAAGTAATAATGAACGTATATCTCACGACTCGTTTCTAAATAATGAAAAGTTTATATTTTAAACTGTCATTACTTTATCTGAGGAACGTGACTATCTTTACCATCTAGTACGTGTTATGACACGTTTCAATTAAATAAATTTGTTTTAGATGACAGTTATTTGATCTGAAGAACGTGTATCTCACGACTCGCTTTTAAACAATGAAAAGTTTATATTCTAGACTGATGTCACTTTATCTAAGGAACGTGTATATCCTTAAGTGGATTTATTTGTTTTAATTAACAACTACTTAATCTAAAGACTACATGTATCAACACGTTTAAAATAATGACTTCTCTTTGAAATATACAATCATGAGAGAGTAACCTATTACAAATTTCGTTCGCCTGCAACACTTCCCCTACTCTCAATTTCCAATAAGTGTGTATATCTTATTCCTTCTTGCGATATTATTCAAAGTCACCCACGCTAACAATTAGGAAATTTCATTCAGTCTCGATTAGAAGCGTGAAGCAGTCGAAAGTTCAAGTCTGTAATGCTGCAGTCAGAATATTTTATTGTGGTGTAATAGCAGTATTGAAGCTTCAAGCACAGTGCAAAGTACCAGTGTCACGTTGCAGACAGAATATTTTTTTACTACCACGTAATTGTCGTAGAAAATCTTTAGAAGGTAAGAATTATTTTTTCTTTTTACGTTATTTTCTTTTCTTAATATTATTTTATTATAGAAATAGATTTAACTAAGATTAATTTTTTATTTTATTATAGAAATGGTTTTAACTAAGATTAATGAACTCGCAACTGTAGAATCAAAAACTTTTATAAAGCTGAATACTTTGGAGATTGGGGGTCATACCGGATAACTGAATTATCGAAAATTAAAACCAAATTTGGAGAGAGAATAATAGCAAAGCTGGTTACGAAGGAATGGTTCTTCTTGCCTGCGAGGATGATGGCATTGCTGGAAAAACCAGAACAATTCAAGATTTTTCAAGATGCAGCTTCAAATCAAATATTAACATTCACGTATCATGGTGGAAATTACAATAATATGACATTTGCAATTGTTAGTCAAATTTCGAAAGATTAATTTAGAAAACATTTGTAAGGAATGATTTAAATACAAAATAAATGATTATTATATCTTATTTATTATTATTTTTCCTTCATTATAATGATAAGCTTAACTATAGTCTATTAGCGATTAACTTACATTTCTAACTATTAGCGATTAACTTACATTTCTAACTATTAACGATTAACTTACATTTCTAACAATACTTGTAAGCGGGTTATATTCAACAATTTTATCATGTATAATTAAACAATACGCAGTAGTATTACTTGCAATATTTTTAGAACAATCGATCTCTATTTTAACGTCAACCGTGACAGATTTAACAGATTCGTTTTGATGCGAACAATCAATGACAAAGAGAGGGCCATATTCTAAGAAATTTTTGTAATTAAGCATTGGTTTCGACTGTTTTTCTCCTGCATAATATGAATGGATAAATTTAACATACATATCATATAGTACACAATAACGGTTTTTTCGCTACCACTATCAATTCGGTCATATGGATAAAATTCAGAATTAAGATAGACTTTAATATCACGAACGAAACTATCATCGAAGTGAAGCACCTTCATATGCTCTGTATTCTTCTTATTTCTTCTAAATGCTAGAATTACGTATCGAGGCTTCTCCAATTGTGTTGCAGCTTTTAAAGCCCACGTATGCCTCTGTTTCTGGTAGAAGCGGGTATTCGTAGAGTTCCCAGGATCGAAAAGCCATGGTGAGGCTTTTGTTTTGGTCGATAATACGTAGAAATTGAAGTTTTGTGTATTCATTCAATGATATATGAGGAATTCTCCATTGCACTTTTTGAACATCTATTTTGGAGTCGGTGATTTTCGTTGAAGAGTATATCGAATTCGTATCATTACGCGCTCGAATGAGAACGAGCTCATGACGTGCATTTATTATGACTCTTCTATAGTTTTCACAAAAACCCAACAGCATTTTCAGTGGTACGCAAAAATTGAAATATTTCGTAAGCTTATAATCTGATAGAAACCATCCTGACTGGCGTAGACTCGTACTCTCCTCCCCAGTCAGGGAAATGAGATTCTTCATGGAACTAGTAATACTCACATTCCTACTGCGGTCAATCTCAATACCATTCAATTCATAGCGAATTTCATCGAACAAGAATGCCATGGAATTGCAGACAAGTCCCACAGTATCTTCTGCTGTTGCAGTTGAAATACGATTACCCTCGATTAATTTTCCTTCTATGTAAAGATAACTCTCACATGGTAGAAGAATTAAATCTTGCTGTTGTATTGGAATTCGAATTTCGTCACTATTTCCCAATGATGCATTTGCATACGGATTGTAAGCACGTATTTCCATTTTAGTAATGCGATTTTTGTACACAGGTTGTGCGGTTACGTCCAATAGGTCCATTTTTATTTCTGACCTTGAAACCCAGTGATTAAGGAAAGAATATATATTTTCTTGATAGCGGTCTTCTAACGTAATCCCCACCCAATGTATCTGGTCCTGCAGCAACTGTTGGACTGATGATAGGCTCATCTGGTATCGGTGATTTATAAGTATTCTTATAAATTAGCATTTTCTAATGTGTAATCGAATTGTAATTTCTTCCCCACTGAAATTTAATAGACGGTTTTCCTGATCGAGAATGCGCAAGGTAAGACGGTCAATTACTTTCACAATGATTGGCAAGTAAATGAGGTTTTTCGGTGTTTCCGAGATTTTATAGCCAGGTGGGACGCTTGGAAAAAATTCATGTATAACATGTTGAGGTTTGCCGTTTGTATATGCACCAGCAGTAATATTACATTCAATTCGTAAAATATTGACCCTTATAATGTTTACGGGCTGGTCTGATTCGGCTAGAGTGTTCGGCTGAATAATTCGATCTGACGAAAAACCCAATAAAAAGCCTATATTATTAGGTTTTGTAAAATCAATCAGATATTTACACTTTATTTCACTTTTCAACGTATTATTATTACCACGTAGAATAATAACATCTTCATTATCCGCCTCATGTATCAATGTACGCAAAAGATCATTTATAGCACTCAACTCATAACAACCTGTAGGTATAGTCAGATCTTCGGTATCGTAGTAAAACTTATTGTTCGATTCATCAACATTAGCGATTGAATTGAAGCTCTGAAAGTCTACGAGACCAAGTTCATATTGCCTCTCCTGAAGATTGATCGGTGGGAAGAAATCTGTCTCCAATATGGACTCGCGCAGTCAGACAGCGTAACCGTTAAAGACATTGTTCACGTAGAAACTTGACACACAACTGACCGCATATGCTTGTATCATACGATTGATATTAATCGTGGTTGTAATAGATTATAGCAGAAGGACCAAAATAATCTAAAAGTTCAATTGGAGGTTTCAAATTTCCGAAGGAGTCGAAATACTTTACGTAATTATTACGTTTAACGTAGGCAACCCAATGTGTATCAGAACCTTTATCTTCATCAAGATTCACGATTGCACACTCATTGCATAGTACGGTTTGTGGTAGAGATGTGCGCATAAAGACTCCTCGAAAATGTGGTATATCCTGACATGCATGTAATAATTGAATATTACTAGTAGCTCCAGATTTCGGAACGTTGCTTATTTTTTTTTTGCGAGGTTTTTTTCCTCCTTTTCCAACCCTCTCCCTTTCGCCCGTAAGGGGATAGGTATAAACCATGTCCACGCCTGCCTTTTATTAAACGATTGTGACGCTGTATCTCTTCCAATTTTCTCTTGAATGCTTTCGTATCGTTTACAGCTTTTGTTATACCTGCTGCGCCCCCAGCTAATGCGCCCACTGCACTCAACAGTGGGAGCAGAGGTAATAAACCCCCCCGTTTTTTTTTTGTGAGTAAATTGCTTTTTCCTCAATAAACCTCCTCGTGTCTTCGGTACACGAATTTTTCTTTTCTTCATGCTTCTCCCATGCACTTGTAGGCCTAAGCCAAGTTTTCGTTTTACATTCATGGATGCCCAGACTGCTGCTGCAGCTGCTCGTTCAAGTAAAGATGAGTCATTAGCAGTGATACGCTTTCATGCACGCTGTGCAAGAACTTTATCAGCCTGGTGACGTGGTGGCAGATGCTTATATATTGAATATGCGATATCGTGTTCACGGCAGGCTTCGTCTAGAGGATTTATACCCGGATCACCACGTGCTAACCGTTCTCAAAGTCGAGTATCTGGTCCGCAATAATTGTAGCCAGGTATGTGTATTTCGAACGGTAATTTATTCAGTATTTTATTGAAAAAAGTTCCACAACCGAAGCTTACCATGTGGAACTTTCTTTCTGTTTCCCGCACAGAGTTTGCTGACAAGCCTAGCAATCTTTTATTAAAGGGGGCGGTCCATCAATGTGATCTGTATTAGGTAGATTATGATGTTTAAAACACCAGCGATATTGTTGTTCTTCAGGGTCTGCACGAATGTGTTCAGGCAATTTATTCCAAACCTCTTGAATACTACGCGGAAAGTACTTTAAAAGTAAAATTTTCGGTATGTATTCAAACTGCTCAGCGGTTAATTCTTCCAAACTTGACACATCTAACACTAATAACGGCATGATGAGAACTGATCAAACAATTCATTTCATTCCCATAAATAGGTTGTATGACCACAGAGTTTTCAGTCATGGACTTCGTAAAGCAGCCGCTCGGTATTCGTGTTTCTAATATAGATTACCGAACAACCGATAAATGTATGAGACGTCACGGACCTCTACTCCCATCAACCATACGCTGTATAGTTTGTGGCCCTTCAAATTGTGGAAAAACAAATGTATTGCTGAGCCTTATAGAAAGCCCTCAGGGTGTGAGATTTGAAAACCTATACGTTTATTCAAAATCGTTGCAGCAACCAAAATATCGATACTTGAAGCGACTATTATCGGACAATGAAGAAATTAGTTATTTCCAATTTTCTAATAACAGTGAGGTTATAAAAGTAGCTGAAGCACTACTAAATTCAATTTTCATATTTGATGATGTTGCAACCGATAAGTAAGACAATATAAGAGACTACTTCTCCATGGGTAGACATTATAAGATTGATTGCTTTTGTCTTTGTCAGACTTATGCAAGGATACCAAAACATCTAATACGTGATAATGCAAATTTTTTAATTATTTGTAAACAAGATGGAACTAACCTAAAACATATATATAACGAACATGTAAATACCGATATGGCGTTTGAAAAATTTTGTGAATTGTGTTCAAATTGTTGGAAGCGTGATTATGGATTTTTAGTAATTGATAAAGACAGTGCAATGCAAAATGGACGATATCGAAAGGGTTTCAATAAATATATTGTGATTAAAGAGTGATGTTAATGGTCAAAAATGTTAGTTTAACCTTGAACGTTGAACAAGTCTATATATTGAATAGAGAATAGCTTTACAAAATGAAGGAGAAAAAGCTTCTAAAGAAGATTGCTGAGGCAAGTGAAGTAATTCGTCAAAAATATCGCGCACTCAAATCAGAGTAATCATGGAAGACAGTTTAAATGAAACTTTTAAACCAATAGTTGAACCATTAAAGAAGCTCACCGAAAATAATCAAGCAATTTTCGTTGCACCGAAACGTGAGATGGAAATGGAACCTATAAAGAGATGTCTCACACGAGGAATCTTTCATAATTCCGATGAAACGAAAAAAGTCTTATCTCACATTGACTCCACAGCGGAAAAATTTCATAGGCAGCTCCAGAATTAACGTTCAAGGTCATTCATCGGATGATGAGCAGGAATATTCACAGTCGCACAAAACACAGTACCTTCCTCTGGAAGATGATAAAGAGGAGGAGAAGGTGAAGAAGAATAATGAATATGGTACGCAAGATTTAGCGAAACAAATAGAATTACCTGTGCATACATCCATCGAGGCTGTAAAAGATTCTAATCGAACTACGATAAACTCTGGTTCAATTGCATCCAAATATATAGAGTTGTTGACGAATAATGCTAAGGATAAAATTGACAGTAATTTTGGAGTTAAGTTAGATAAAGTGACGAATAAAATGTGGCTTGCAAAATGTGCTTTTAATATTGATGATTTCAGTAATTTTATTATTATCGATAAGGAGTATTATCCTGCCACGAAAGGTCTATTTGAATTGATCTTCATGAAAGAACCTGAAGACTATACTAAAGATGATTTAGATACATATAAAACTATTCTTTTTCAAACTAATGTGCACAGAGCAGATAACATTAGTACAGGAAAGCTTCGTGGGAATAAGGGCCATAAATGGAAGAAAATAATTAGTGAATTATTTCCACCGAAGACAAAACTTGTACAAGGCAAGGGATATATGCGTGTTAATAATAATCCAGTGAGATATGTACATTGGAACGATCCAAACGAACTGGTCGAGCGATTAAAACTTTTAACTGCATCATCTGCTGCTGGTCATATGAATCACCATAATGAGATACAGTCAATTATTGAGGAGCTCCATGAAGAATGTATCATCTTATAAAAGAGATTGCAGTTTCAAGATTTTCTCAGTTCAACGTGCTACTTCACTATGACGATAAATAAATTTGGAGCTGGTTTCAATACTGGTAAAGTGAGAAATTATTTCCACAAAATTGACAATGATACGTTAAAGTTTGATAAACAAAAGAATGCATTTAATGCCAAGAAGAAAATAATTTCAAACTTAGAATGTGATGTTCCGGATGAGACAAGTGCGATGAATATGGCTGCTCTGTTACGTAATTCGATGACTGTACGTGATAGCTTAAAGAGTGAATTGTTTGAATACAATAAAAAACTAACTCACTATTACCTAAAATGTAACCACCTTGAGGAAATAGTTACAACTCTGTTGAAAAAAACTGATGAAATTAATGAAAAAATTGATGATATAAGTGAAAGAATTAATCAATTGAATGATAAAGTTGATTATATTGATAATAAATTGGTTCGAAAAGTTGAAGCATTACGGAAAGACGTGTATGCTAGATTGAAAATTGTTGCAGATTTTTTCTCAAATGAGTCCCAAAAAGAGGAAATCACGACTGCCATTGAGAAGAAAAGACAGGATGATTGGAATTATGCTCTAAAGAAACTTATACTGCCGCCAGTGATTGATGAGCTAGTGTAAATATAACACGTAGTGGAATAGTCATGGGAAGTGAGGAGGAAAATCAATTGGTAGAAGAGTTGCATGTGCCTGCCAGACGGAATTTTTTACGTAGACGAGTAATAATACGAGGCTTCGATGACCTCTGGCAAGCAGATCTGGTAGACATGAGAAACTATGCAGACGCAGGCTGCCACTACATTCTCACAGTTATTGATGCATTGTCGAGTTTTGGCTGGGCAATAGCCTTGAAAACCAAGTCAGGCAAGGAAGTGACAGCTGCATTGCTGAAAATCCTGAAGAGTGGGAGATGTCTGAAAAATCTACAGACCGACGATGGCAAGGAATATTATAATAGTGATTTCCAATCGCTTATGAAAAAGCATGGAATAAATCATTACTCGACATACAGTGTATTGAAAGCAACGATAGTCGAGCGTTGGAATCGAACGTTGAAGATTGAAATGTGGAAAGGATTTACGTTGAATGGAAATTACAAGTGGAGAGCTATGCTACAACACTGGTTGACGAATACAATGCAAGAAAACATCGTACTATAGGAATGCGTCCAGTCGATGTGAAACCTGAACATGCTAATAAGCTCTTATCAACAGTATTCAGTAATATAAAGATCGTTGGTCGTGCCAAGTTCAAAGTCGGTGATTTTGTACGAATCAGTAAATATAAGAATGTATTCGCAAAAGGCTACACACCAAATTGGACAACTGAAATATTTCAAATTATAAAAGTGCTGAAAACAAATCCTGTTACATATTTACTAAGGGATTCTAGTGGTACGGATATATATGGCTGATTCTACGAATATGAACTTTGAAAACTGCTAATCCTAATGTATATCTAGTTGAGAAGGTACACTGTTCAAAACTGAATCATGTACAGGTATAGTTTCTGCTTCCCTATACTATCTTGCAGCAAAAATGCTTCTCGCAAAATTGATTTATATCCATCTCAACTCCTCTATACTATCTTATAGCAAAAATTTACTGACAACAGCAGACGAAACGCGACATCGACAAATATGAAGATGACGTTTTGGACTTAGTAAAAGCATTATCCAAAAAGCATATTATTTATGTTGGAAACGTAGGGATGTCGAAAAATGGAATGGAAAATAATGCAAATATGGTGCATGTATATAATATTTTTTATCAAGTATAAAAGGGAAGAAATCGGATGCAAATTTCAGCCTATAAAGAGGAAAAAGCATCAGATAAGTATCGGGAGCAGCAAGTCAGAAGAAAGATTAATTTAACAAAGCAAAATATTCTTTAATCTTTCTTTTGATTTACTGCTCCCGATACTTATCTGATGCTTTTTCCTCTTTATAGGCTGAAAATTACATCCGATCTCTTCTTTTTTATACTTGATAAATAATATTATATATATGCACCATATTTGCATTATTTTCCATTCCATTTTTCAACATCCCTACGTTTCCAACATAAATAATATGCTTTCTGGATAATACTTTTACTACGTCCAAAACGTCATCTTCATATTTGTCGATGTCGCGTTTCGTCTGCTGTTGTCTTTAAATTTTTGCTATAAGATAGTATAGAGGAGTTGAGATGGACATGAATCAATTTTGCGAGAAGCATTTTTGCTACAAGATAGTATAGGCAAGCAGAAACTATACCTGTACATGATTCAGTTTTGAACAGTGTATTACGAAAGAAGGGCAACAAAGTCTTTGTAAAGTGGTTAGGATTCGATAATACTGTTATGTACATAGAATAAACATACATAACTCATTGCTTCAATAAGCATTATATAATTAATATAATTAATATAATTAATATTATTAATATTATTATCATTTGAAGACATAATTAATAAATCTAAATCTATCATAGTTATACTAAAATACCAATAGCCTCATTGTAAAGGAGAAATACTCCTAATAGCGACAAATTCCTGAGTGTAATACGAAGCGCCAGACGCAGCTCGTTCACACTGTCGCCAAGGCTAAGTCCCGACACGTGGCAAATGCACTTCGACGGCAGTCGAATGTTCTAGAACAATGACGCATTTGACCATTGGGACCCGCAAATGTTACCATATAAGGTAATGTTTGACGCTGCACTTTCAGGGTAAGAGCCCCAAACGTGCAGCCCCAAAGTTCAGTTCGAGTCTACAGCTAAGAGGAACCAGTCGAATCTTTTAGGACCTTCAGTCCTCCTACCTCGTAGACTTCTCTAGGCAATCCTTTGCCTCTTAAGTACACTATCAACTAGCTCATAGCTCTGGTTATCAACTTGTATAAAGAAGAAACATTGTAAACAAATCTCAATAATCCTTATTATACAAAAGAATTTCAAGTTTGTCGTGAATCAGCGATTGAACCACAACAATACACATAATTCATAGATAAATAAAAACAATAGTTTGTAACATATAATTTATTAATAAAGAAGCAATTATTTAATCTTCATTTCAATCTACTTCACTTATTTCTATTTCATTTATCCTATAATAACCCCATGGTAGAATTGATACATTACCTTGTACAATATAGCGCTTATCATAATGTGGACTGAGAGAAATTTTTTGCTGTACAATTAAATAAACATTACGCAATTTTGAACGAATTAAATTTTGATTATGGATATGAAAAGTAAAATTTTGTAAGCAGTCTCTATAATCTTCAAACGTTATTTTTCTAGCGATAACGCAACTCTTAACGCCCTTAGCTTTTTTAAAAAATTTTTCTTGTATTTTAAATGTATACATTTTCGATCTCAGTCCAATAAACTCAGTCATAATTCTCCCGTTATTCTCATCTTTCATCAAACCAGGCACTTTTTTATTTACTAGAGGTAAATTATACTGGTTATTAGGCGAATAATCACTAGTATCGAATCTTGAAAGATTTTCCCTCAAGATCGTGTAAATGTCATCGCATTCGATATTGTATATCAAACTATCTGTATCGGTATAGAATGCTCTACATTTACTACCAAACGTTGGAAGCATATATTCATAATGGAATTCGTATAAACATGTTTTTGAAGTATCTAGAATACTCATAACTACATATATAGGTTTATCAAATTACGCCGTTAATTTTTTTAATTCTATCGCAACGAAATTTTCGTTGAATATGGCGCTACTGTGAAAATTTGTTTGGGATATCAATGCTTCTGCTCCAAATCTTCCTTCCTACTTACGAACAAGCCTCACATCAACTCTATTTCTTATATTTTCCATCGTCTTACCGAACACTGCATTGTTCATTAGTTTGAAAAGATTTTTTTCAAACTCGTTTTTAGATGCAGCTCGCAAACGTGTGTTTAAGTCTATATATATGTTTAGTCATGCAGATTGCTGGAATCTTATTTCGCGATGAATCCGTTTCAGTACCATTCCATGACGAATACATTGTTGTAAAGTCCGATAATGTATAACATAACGCTCCTTATCTTCGACAGTTGCAAGTAGCTTCTTCTGTAGTGCTCCGGTCGGAGCCTTACCTACCGGACAAAATGGCAAGTCAGAGTGATTATCATGAAGTACGCTTGGATACTCCAAGTCTATCTCTAAAATAAAACCCTTAAATGAATCTGTAGGTATGCTAGAAATATCAAAGTTGTTAGTATCTTCAATCCAGCGAAATCCATGAGTAGGTAGAGCTTGACACATTGCCCATCCGTATAGATTATTTACATCATAGTACATTAAATATTTACTTGGTTTTGTTAAGTCATAATCATTCATATACCGATTGTTTGCTTTTTCATAGCGGTGAGAGCACTGACTAAAACCATCACGAATTACGCGTTCTATGAAAAGCAACATTTCAACATCAGTGAAAAGTTCCAATTTTATTCCAGTATATTTAAGCATTGCATCTTAAGTGAAGCTTGGGAGTGTAAAATAATGTGCAGGATCCAAATTATAATTTTCCATGCAGCTATCGCGAAAATTTTCAAAAACGTCTGTCAGTAATAATACGTCAGTTTTTAAATAGAGATCGCTGTACTCCCCAAGTGTTTGTATTTGAAAATTGATCCATACATCCTTAGCATGATTATATGCCTCTTCACTAATATCACTGTCAGTTAATTTATTATAGAATAACTCGCGAGGCGGTAAAGCATTTTCTTCTAGACGATTCAGATTATCTACGTAATCATAAGGAAAAATACCTTTTCTTGTTAGTAGATTAAATTGTTCCCTATTTAAATTCGAAAATTCTGACTCTAAGGTTTTCCATTGAGATCTCTCCAAGTTTGAGCTCAATTTGGCTAAACTTGATGCTAGAAATTTAAATGAATCAATAAACCTGAGCTGAATATTATATTTTCGTATGTATTTTGTAAATGAAATATACTTTTCCTTATGTACAGGTAGCAGGTATACTGAACCCTCATACATGTTAGCGATCGCATTGAAGATGAAATGTGCATCGTAATTAGATAAATTATGAAAAATTACTGGAATAACGTGTGAATCTTTATAGTTTAAATTACAATTGTTGTGAGAGGGTCCTCTATATTTAACTGTTAAATGATCATGATCGCGAACACGTATTTGATTTGGAAGAAACGGCTTTTTACATATATGACAGTCGGGATCATTGTTATGACGAAAATTTTCGCTAATACTTAGCGTTCTCATGGGCACTACAGTTTTTAGTTTTTCGCTCGCTATGCTAGCAATTTTATCGAGTTCTCGCACAAACCATTCTATACACTCGAGTCCACGATATGATTTATAAGTTGAGAGCGATGAATCACGAACGCTTTTAAAATAATATCCTACACTAAAGGGTAAATGTTTTTGATAAATACTACTACCACCGCTCGTTTCATTCACTTTTTCTAATAAACATTCAATGTCTGCATATACAACGAATGGGGTCCTCTCATTGTTCTTGTCATTTTTAAAGGACACCCAATGGTCCCTTTCAGGTAGCAGTATACGGACGTTTATATATATTAAGCTGACTGCAATCACGTTTATGAGAGATTGAAGTTTATCCTCATTGAAGAAATAGTGTAAACCTCTAAGAGAAAAAATCATATTAGTATATAAACATTAAATAAAATTATATTAAAATATAAACAGTATAGCATACCGATTACAATTAAGATGAGATCGTTTTTTTTTGAGGCAGTTGTTTATTTAGCAAGCGAGAAAGATTCCTGATACATAAAAAATGTGCTGCACCTTGATGTTCGAGAAGAAGATTCGCATGTCTCGATTTCTCACATATTGTGAGTTGAAGAGGTGCAATAATTTTATTCTCCTGCCCTTCCTGCTCATCCACCATGGTGAAAACATTAATCAACACATCATTATCTTCTTCAAATTTAGATATCTGTCTTAATGTGGTTGGAAATGTTATACTTTTAACGTTGAGAACAGATTTAAAATGGGGGTATGAAGATTGTCGTTGTGAGTGTTTAGTTGAAATAGCCGGATTGAGTGCAGCCGTTACAGCCCATGCAAAACATGTATTATCATCACTCTGTATGTTTATCACTGCATGTTTGTTCTTAATATATTTTGGAAGGTCGATTGCACAGCCTGCATGTAGTGGATTATAATGATTTAATATTTTTTCCAAAGCCCACCCACTATCACGCTCTTGAAATTGACCTAATTTTGTTAAAACTTTATCTATGACGTTTGTTTTATACCAATCACTAAAAGAGTCAGTCTTGAATAAAATCACATTTTTTATGGAAATATCTTTGATATCACTAATTTCCTTGCAAAGAAATTGTCCGTTGAATACCATATTTGTCTTAACAGCACTTACTTTACTGAATACTTTGTTCATGTAAGATAGCAGTATATCTGATGCTGCCAATAGTAATTCATGAGGTTCGATATAATTAGTGTTTACTATCATACCACTACACATTCGACTTTTAAATGATGAATCAAGATCTTTCCAAATAAGCTTTTTCACATTAATATCCGCTCCAATTGAATTTTTATTTTTTGCCACATGGAGAAGTAACTTCCGAATACATATTATTTCTGCAAGATTTTCCTGTACAGCATCTGGAGTTGCATTCCGGTTGGATTTTCTCAAATTTCAAATATAATCACGACACTTGCAAACCCACTCGCGATAATCATGCTGAGTTCTTAAATCGGGATTCTTAAGAGCGTGATTTGAAGAATAACTTTTTTCTCTTGCTGCTCTGATTAATAGGCACTGTATCTGAGCAATTTCCGTAAAAATTTTCTGCCTTGCCCCTATACGTGCATTGCGGCTAGCAACTCTCAATTTTATAATGTAATCGCGACAATCACGTACCCACTCACGATATTCATCCTGGCTATTTAAAACTCTATTTAGAAGCGGCATCGTAGTTCTTTCCGTTTAAATGATCAGCCTGAAACTAATGAAAAATCTTAGTTGGAAAGTCCTTCAAATAATCAGTCTCCGAGACACTTCAGTAACATAAATATTTTACGGATCAGGCTGCGTGTTGAAGTAAAAAGAATGCATTCAAGTTTAAAATACACATATATTCTAGATTTTTGATTCATACATATATTTCATATAATATACATTTCTCAGTGCGCATATACCCTCATGATTCATGCAAATAGGAAGTTGTGAATTATATAAACCATCTTCTAAATTATAATTTCCCCACACATATTCATCAACATTACTAATTTTTAAATCACAAATATTTTTTAACCAATTTAACTTTTCCATCCCTTTTACAAAAACCGTATCTTCATATACATATTTTTTTATAATATCTTTATTTTTATAATACGGTGAATAACCATCCATCCAATTTAAGCCATGATGATTGAAAAAGATTGAACTGAAAAAGAAATTCCTTATTCATTGAAAATAATCATTCGTTATTGTTTTTTATAAAATATATACTTACTCTGATTTCTTTCTCTCCTCTTCACTTAACCAAGTATGTGGAAAGGGGGGTGAAAATAAAATATGATGCACTTTTAGTTCTTGTAAAACTGCAAATTCTTTAACTATAAATGTCTTATCCATTAAATGGAATTCTTGAAAATCGACGAACTTTGGGATCATCATGTTAGCGTTTTTTATACTAAATTTATTACACTTTGCCTTTATTTTAAATATATTCTTTTTTTGTTTCTCTAAAGTTTTCCCCTTCTTTTCAAACCAAGTATTTCAATTCTCCCCACTATCCTTAACTATTCTCTCTCCCTTTAGACCAATGGTGTTTCTAAGAGTGTCTGGATAGTCACCTCCCCACCACAGATCAAATTTTTCACATACTTTACAGCATTTAAAAAATCTTGAGGAGCGTGTAGGGTAGTCTTCAGTTCAGAAAATCTTCAGTTCAAGTTAAGCTAGTGACTCTTAAGCTACTCTGTCACAATGTTTCATTTAAACGAAATTACACACATCATTGACATTGATGGCTTTATGGTCAATAAAAAAATAATGTACAAAGAAATAGCTATACAAAATTTGATTAATAATTATACGGATTACGGGGCGTTTAGGGTCAGTGTGCCCTGTGAAAAATTAACTTTGAGTGATAAAAAGACAGTGAGTTTTGTGTTTAAAAATATACACGGAATTGAATACGGAAATGTTGGTTGTGAAAAATACAACCAACATGACGTATTTGATTTTATCATTCAAATCAACAACGACTGTGAACGGCCGATAGTGGCACACAATGGAGGCCACATTGAACGAGATGTTTTAAATTCACTGGGGATTATCAGTATGAACTTAAAAGCATACAACTGTCCCAAATTCGATATATTAATAAATGAAAATAGAACGTATACGCAAACGTGTAGTTTCCATAAATTATTGTATACGAGAAAGAACAAGCCAGTCCGCTGTGTGGCACAAGAAGTGGATATTTTCGCAAAGTGGGTGCGGAAACAAATAAAAGGTAAATATTAAAATTAAGTTTGCAATTTATTTGATATTAATAAATCTTTTATGTTTCAGAAGCTGTTATTAGCTGAATGGGCTAAATATTATTGTGTATTAGTTTTTATATAAGTTTCATGTACGTTTTTAATTATATGATAAATTTTATTTAAAAGTGTCTTTCTTTTCCCCTACTCCTATTTCCCTTAATTTATTCCGTAATAGAAAAAAAATAAAAATAATGAAAAAAGTACTTATAATTATTATTAACTCATAAAAGAAAAAATCTTCCTAGTGCTCAATATTTAAGAAAAAATGTGAAATCATGTTAAATGGCGGGTCTACAGTACGAAAATAGTGGGATGGTATAAGATAAGTATGTGGAGGGAGAAAAGACCCTCCGAGAGCAGGCCTAAGAAAAAAATGGTAGTCTGTAAGATGCTGAGGACCCCTAGCGGTGTAGCTGCCCCAGTAATTTTCGTGATCGCCACCTAGTGGAGAAAATTGAAACTTTTTCCTCCACCAACTAAAATACAAAAAAAGTTCTCTGGGTAACTGTCAGAATAACTAACCATCCGGACCCTACAGTGATGGGAGAGGGGTAACCCTTACGAAACTAGTGGACCCGTAGCCTAACTAACCATCCGGGCTCAAGAGTCATGGGAGCGGGGGTAAGCCTTAGGGAACTAGTGGACCCGTAGTATAACTAACCATCCGGGCCCTAGGGTGATGGGAAAGGGGTGGGAGACTAAGAGATAAAGAGAGGGTGAGAGGGATCTCTCTCTCTCTCTCTCACACACACTCCCCACAGCCAATGCACTTCCTCCGCACACCCGCACCCTCCTCATCGTCCAATAAACCCTAGCTCTTAAGAAGACACTTCCTCCCGCACACACGCACTCCCCCTAATCACCCTATAAACCCCAGCTCTTAAGACACTTCCCCTTGCACACCAGCATCCACCTCACCACCATGTCCCAGGAACCGCCTAGCTACCACTACTGATAACGCTGATCATAATTTAAACACAATTGATGGAAAAAATACATTCCATGCTATGGGTGGCATAAAAATCATAACGCCATACCATTATGTATCTGGTAGCGAAAAAGTGCCGAGATTACAAAAAATTCCCAGCGCAGACATTATAGGAAAATTTGGTAAAGTTCATTTTTATACTTTTCAAAAACCTGTATCTTCGGGGATGGAGAAAATTAAGGTTAAAAATTTTAATGAAATATGCCCAATGGCAATTAATATAAAAATTTCACCTACAGACTTTTTGTGGCTTTATGGTAAATCTACGAAATCCGATAAATTAGGAGGATGGAACGGATTTATAGAAATTTTATATAAAAACCATAAGTTCGAATGAAGTAAGGTGCATTTTTTACCATTTGCTAATCATCTGCCAAGTAGTTATGATACTATATATACTGTTCTTTTAGAAGCTGAGAGAATGTCAAAGAAAGAAAATCAAAAAGATTGCTTTGTTACATTCGATCAATCCCTTTATTATAAAGCAAGAGAAATATTGGAATGTTGCAAAGATAAATTATCTTTTGTGCATTGTAGACTTGGCGGCTTTCATCTTTTGATGTCATATCTTGGTAGTATAGGTTTTATTATGAGTGGCAGTGGTTTAAAAGAACTTTTATGTGAAATATATGCAGAAAACTCTGTTGATAATATGTTAAATGGGCATGCGTATGCAAGAGCAATAAGAGGACATACTCTAGCTCATTTAGCATTAGGACAAATAATTCTTTCTTCTATTACATTTAAAAAAAACTGAATATGAATTAATGCATAATATTTTGGTAAATCTTAAAGCAAATTCATTAAATAGCCTTCAAACAAACGAATTTACTAATATTGTTGATGAATCTAGAGCACACATACAATCAGTTGAAACTAACGGGCCTACTGCTAAACTATAGATACAATATTTTCATATGATTACTGTAATGAAGCAGTTTATTGAAGCTGAAAGAAGCGGAAACTGGGAAATTCATCTTGAAAGTTTGCGAAAGATGATGCCATTCTTTCACGCGAGTGGACATTATTTATACGCGAAATCATGCCATATTTATTTGCAAGATATGTATGAACTTAAAGATAAAATAGATTTATTTGAATATAACAAATTTACCGAAGAAGGATTTTTCACGATTAGGCGTACAAATAAATATTGGTCGGGAATTTGGTCCTATATGGCAATAGACCAAATTCTCATGCGATCAATGAAAACAAGCGGGGGATTAACTCATGGTCGAGGCATTACTAATAGTTTATTAACTAAATGGACTTTAACAATGCCTGTACTTATCGACGTGACAGAATCCATTGAAAAATTTTATAATGTTAACTTATTAACGTCAGAAAAACACGTTGATGCGAGATCTTCTAGAATATCAATAGACACACATGACACAAATAAATTATTACAATTTTTACCAACTTATGAACCATTTGCACCCTCAGATAGTATTTTTTCGATAAGTACAGGATGTAAAGGCGATGATTCAACTAATTGTTACAAAGCTTTTGAAATTGGAATCGAAATGATAAATAGTACAGTAGGACTTAATTTTAAACAATTTAAATTTCAAAGGAAAAATAGAGTCCAATCCTTTCAATCCGCAACTTCAAGTACAGTAATACAAAATGAAAAGATAATAATTGATCCTAATTTGATTTTTCAAAGAATCTCAATTTCCATGGAGGGAAAAAGTGAATTGAAAAATTTTCAGAAATATGAACTAGTTCCATTTCCTTTATCGCTGTTGATAATTCAATTATGCGTAAAACACAAAAATCAAAATTGAATACTTTTTTCAAACCTCTTGAAGTAGAAACTTATAATGAAAATTGGTTCTACGTAATTGATGGGGGACTCTTGTTACATAGAGTTGTATGTCGTCAAAGAGAAACTGTACAAATAATTGTACAACCTTATATTGATTATATTCAGAAACATTTTTTAATTCAGATATCATTATCATCTTTGATAGATATTCAGAAAATAAAACTTTATGTACTAAACATGCAGAGCATCGGCGTAGACAAACAAGGGAACTTTGTCGAGAAATCAAGAGACACGGTAGTGTCTCGACGGCAAGTACATAAAAGTAGGTATAGACATGTCTATACCGCCGTCGAGGCACTACTGTATCTTATACAGCAAGTTTGGCTGTCTCAATTTTTAAATAGATTTTTCTCCGTAAATGAAACACTGTCATGATTTCAGTAATGCTTTTCTTGAAATGGTTTGGAACAAGCTTTTATTTGAGCCCATAAACATCAAAATTGGTTCACCCAATCCAGAGATCTCATAATCTGTTAGCTATATATATAACGAATTTAATTTCTTTCCGTCATCTTCTTCTTCTCCAGCCAGAATGTATGTCTTGGGCTGAAGTTAATCGCTAAAGAAAATGACGTAATTTTTACAAACGCGACGTTTAAATAATCGATATAATCGATAACTAATATGGCGACTACTGTTAGCTGTCAATTGAATGTCAATTGAATTGTAAGGTTTACCGGTATAACCTTAATATTTTTATAAAAATGAATTGGCTGTAATGATAGTGTAATAGTGTAATATAATCAAAACTACGGATAATTTAAGGGAGAAACATGAAGGAGCCAGCAAGATTATCAGATAAGTCACATTGTATTGAAAAATATGTATAAAATTTAATGTTTGGTGGTACTTTGTGGGATTTTTTTTATTGCAGGTTATATAATATTCCTTATATGCATATTCCTTGTATGCAGCTCTGATTTGAAGTCCTACCAATGCCAAATGCTCTAACAATTCTTGGAAATATCCTGTTATTGAAGAATGTAGATTGAGGAAGATTGTAAATGAAACAGAGAAGGATGAGGTTGTTACGTTAACTCATAATCAAGACACATGGTAGTGTCTCAACAGCAATTAACATAAACGTTTTTCAGTAAAGTAAGTGCATTGTAAAAAAAATTTGTTTTATTAAAACAAAGTTATATATAAGGCACCATTTCATAGTTTGCAGTTTGATGCCAAACCAGTGCCAAATAATGTAACAATTCTTGGAAATACCCTGATATTGGAAAATGCAGATTAACGAAGATTGTAAATGAAACAAATAACGTAACAATTCTTGGAAATACACTGTTATTGGAGAATGGAGATTAAGGAAGTTTGTAAATGAAATAGAGAAGGATGAGGTTGTTACGTTCACTCATAATCAAGACACATGGTATTGTCTCAACAGCAATTAACATAAAGGTTTTTAAGTAAAGTAAGTGCATTGTAAAAAAAGTTTGTTTTATTAAAATAAAGTTATATATAAGGCACCATTTCATAGTTTGCAGTATGATGCCAAACCAGTGCCAAATAATGTATCAAATCTTGGCAATACCCTGTTATTGGAGGATGCAGATTAAGGAAGATTTTAAATAAAACAAATATCATATATGCGTACAAATATTTCAGACTAAATTATAGTAATGCTTGTTGGGAAAATATGAAGCATTCCGATGAACCTTCAATTACGTAGAGTACCAGTTGACTAGTGTTTGGATTTAAGCTAATTATACAATAATAGATGTTTACAAAAGACGCAAAGACACCCAAATATTACAGATCTTTAGTCTCAAGGAAGTTAAGTCACCAAGCACTAAAGAAAATGGAGATGGAGCAACATCAAATACTGGTAAGTAACTGAGATGCTTCATGTTTCTTCAAAAATTTATTTTCTTTGAAGATTGAGATTGTTAAATGATGAATTTGATTTTAGGTTTACTCGTAGTGTTAACATTTATTATTTTACAGTCACTGTGCAAATGTATTATAGCAAATAGTAATACTTGTGCTTTGACTTAAATACATTTGGTACAATTGAATTAAATATCCAAGGAGGAAGGTTCGCATACATACTGGCTATTGGAGTTGAATCAACAATTGTGCTTTTCACTCCTGCATTCTGGTACTTGAAACAGGCAAAGATGAAAGCATTGAAAGATTGGCAAAGTAAGAATAAGCCAATATTCAGAAAAACGTCATCCATTGCACAGCCATAATTTAAGGATGAGACTCATTGGATGAAATTCTGTAAAATTGAGTTAATAACTGTTGATTGTTTTCCTCTGTTACCTATACTAGTATTCTGCGCCAAAGGTAGTATACTGGTCATTGGTATGGATGAAAAAATGAACGTTTATTCTCAATTGAAGCAAAGTCTAAAAATTAATGGTTTCCACTCCATTTTGTAGCACCAGAAATCCGACCAGTTTCAAAAGTGCGTAGAAATTTGCGAAATGAACATCTGAGGACTCTGACACAGGAAATGTTATAAGGACGAGTCGCCAATGTATCTCCCATGCCACCTTTGTCAAGAGTTAGCAGCATAAATCTAACAATGATTGGTGTTAAAAAGAAACGTGGTATACAAAACGACAATGTCTGCTTTGATTATATGCTTAATTGTAGCTTATTCAAAGCTTTGCGAATTGCTTGTCCAGCCTTGCCCCAGTATCATCTCAAGCAGTTGATGAAACCAGTGAAGTCTAGCAAGGTCAGATGGTGATAGAAAGTCAAATGTCGGTAAGCAAATAAGATGCTTCATGTACCTTCAAATATTTATTTTCTTTGAGGAATTATAATTCTTAAATGATGAATTTGATTTCAGGCTTACTCATAGTGTTATCATTTAGTATTTTACAGTCACTGTGCAAGTGTATTATAGCAAACAGTAATACTTGTGCTTTGACTTAAATACTTTTGGTACAATTCAATTAAAAATCCAATGAGAATTTTTCGCACACATACTGACTATTGGAGTTGGATCAAAGATTATGCTTTTCGCTCCTGTATTCTGAGACTTGAAAAAGGCAAATATAAAAAGTATTGAAAGATTGGCAAAGTAAGAATAAGCCAATTTTCAGATAAACGTCGTCCATTGCTCAGCCACAATTTAAGTATGAGATTTATTGGATGAAATGATATAAAATGCAGTTAATAGCTGCTGATTGTTTTTCTCCATTACCTATGCAAGTATTCAAGACGAGAGGCAGTATACTGGTCATTGGTATGGATGAAAAAATGCACGTTTATTCTCAATGGAAAAAAACTCAGTCTAAAAATTAGTTGTTTCAACTGCATTTTGCAGCACCAGAAATCAGACCAGTTTCAAGTGTATAGAAATTTACGAAACGAAAATTTGAGGACTTTGGCACAGGAAATGTTATAAGGACGACTTGCCAATGTATCTCTCATGTCACCTTTGTCAAGTGTTAGCAGCATAAAGGTGACAATGATTGGTGCTAAAAAGAAACGGCGTATGCAAAACGACAATGCCAACTTCGATTATATGCTTCATTGTATCTTATTTGAAGATTTACGAATTGCTTTTCCTGTCTTACCCCTGTATTACCTGAAGCAGCTGAGGGAGTTACTGAAGTTTGGCAAAGTTAGATGTTGGTAAAAAGTCAAATGTTGATAAACAGAAAATGTAAATTAATTAAAATATATACATTTTATTTCATTATTTTTATATGTTGAAAGTATTTTTATTGATTATGAAAAATTCCAGTCTTGCCCCTGTATCACCTGAAGCAGCTGAAGGAGTTACTGAAGTTTGGCAAAGTTAGATGTTGGTAACAAGTCAAATGTTCATAAACAGAAAATGTAAATTAATTATAATATATACATTTTATTTCATTATTTTTATATGTTGAAAGTATGTTTATTGATTATGAAAAATTTAATCATACTTTTATTATGGTGAAACTGAAAACATTAAAAAACTAGCCTGAGCATTAATTATAAAGTTCATTTATACAAAATACATTACAAATATCAATAAAATCAATGTGTTGACTGCGATATTTTTTCAATATAAATATATATATTTTTATTAGTTAAGCGCTGCTGTTTCAAAACATGAGAAGGGTGGAGATTTTCTTTAAAATCTGTAGAAATTAAAAGAATAATTTAATTTTTTAAATATTATACTCTTACAAAACGTTATGAAATCCCACAAAAAACAGACTTCGCCTGTAAAAAAAGGCGGCAAGTACATAAACCATCTAGCATAAATAATATAGTAAAATTATCTAATTAAAAAAAGTAGTGAAATCCAAATATTAGGCAAGTATATTTTTTCACCTTACCAAAGTTAAATTTTCGAAAAAAAAAGGAACAAAAAAGTTACTTGCCGGGCCCGTAATGTCCATGCACAGTGGGAAATTGAATCGTGTGTGAGATTCAGCTATAGCGTAGTATAGCAAATGTCATGTTAAAATACAGAGTGAAGTTAGCCGATCCACATACGATTCTATTTCTCACTGTGCATGGATATTACGGGCCCGGCAAGTAACTTTTTTGTTCCTTTTTTTTTCGAAAATTTAACTTTGGTAAGGTGAAAAAATATACTTGCCTAATATTTGGATTTCACTACTTTTTTTAATTAGATAATTTTACTATATTATTTATGCTAGATGGTTTATGTACTTGCCGCCTTTTTTTACAGGCGAAGTCTGTTTTTTGTGGGATTTTAATTGATCCATCAATGGCAATTACCGTTCCACAAGAAAAGTTTCTAAGTAATGATAAAAACAAGTCCAGACTGATTAGTATACTGCGTGAAAAATTAGAAAAGGTAGGATTTGAATCAAAGCAGCCATTTGGCGATTCTGATTCCTTAATTGTAAAAACAGCAATTACAATAAGCAGTGTGCAAAAACCATCTATAATAGTAGCCGAAGATATTTATATTTTAGTAATTTTAACTCAAATCAAACCTAAAGATAAAACGGTTTATTTACTTAAACCTGGTAAAGAGCAGACTTCTGAAACCATGTATAGCGCCGTTAGTTTTTTAATCAAATCAACAAAAATTTAATTGCTTTTATTCATACATTTACGGGTTGCGATACCACTTCTGCGTTTTATAAACAGTGGAAAAGCAAAATTATTAAATTACTAGAAAATAATGATAGTCTGAGAAATGAAATGTACATTTTTAATGCGCCGAATGCTGCAAAAAATGAAATTCAAAAAGCTGGTGAAAAAATGGTTTGCGCATTGTATGGTGACAAGAGACACACTCCTTTGAATGAATTTCGTAATCTTTGTTTTAAAAAATGTTCTCGCAAAAGTGCCTTTAATTTAGCAGCATTATCACGTACCGAAACGGCGTTTGCTTTGCAGTCATTTAGAGTTTATTATCAGGTGCAGGAATGGTTAGATAACAAAATAAATTCTGTCAAATGGGGTTGGGAAATAAACAAAAGTGAAATCGTTCCATCATATGTTATTGGTCCGTTAGTACCGAATGAAATTTTAAAAGATATTAGGTGTAAATGTCTTAAAAATTGTACCAAAACTTGTGGTTGTGCTAAGCATGGATAGCGTGTTCGGATTATTGTACACACTGTCGAGGACAAACATGTAAAAATAATGAAATAATAATACCTGGAGCCGATGAATCACTAGAATTAGATGAAATAACATTTGATAACATCGAAAATATAGCAGTAGGAAAAAATAGAATATGAAAGTGTAGGCATTAATTTCAGTGACGTTGAAGATGATTGTGATGATGACTATGATGATATAAATGTTGAACACGATGAGAATGTCAAACACATAAATAAAAAACCAAAGTTGGAATAAATACACTTCTTTTACTTAAATATAAATTAATTCATTTTTTTTAATGTTATAAGATACCCTGAAAACTATGAATATCTGTATGTTATGAAACAATTGCACCAAAATGTTAATATAATTTGAGATAAAAATAACAAGAAAATTATTTAAAATATTAAATTTATATATTCATAAATCAGTTTCTTTCGATCTTCTATATCGTTTAAAAAAAATCACCTCGATTGATGCTCTGGTTGCTGAGATATTCAAAATTTTTGAGCGCAAGCGATTTTGAAGCGAGCGAATCGACTTTTACACTCGACGTTCAAAGCTTCCCCCAAAACTTCACAGTCTATCGCCGCGGCAAAAATCGTGTACTCTTAATACTTTCAGGAGTAATATTTAAACATTAAATTAATCATACAATTAGTCAGACCCGTAAACCTTAAAAGTATACATTTCAAGCTATCTGTCGAGTCTTGGCAAATGCAGATTCGTCAAATATTTTAGCAACAAATGCTAATGAACTTTGTCCATCTACATCTCAGAAAATAATGAAGTTATTTAGCTCTAATTAGTCTTAAATTAATCGAAATTGAAAGCACTATTGAATTATAAGGAAAAATAATTTGATCATTTAATATTTAGTATTATTTTACAATTGTTATTTAATGCAAAATTTTCAATAAATCATTTGAAAGCTGTAAAAAGGAAAAAGTTGTACTTTTTGGACTTGTTTGAGCTTTTATTCTTTGAAGAATATGTAAAAAAATGGATCGTTGTATAAAATCATTTGTTTAAAAGTTATATCAGATCAAAGGCATTATATATTATTAAATTAACAAATCATTCCTGAGAGAACCATTTGACGCACGATGTCTGGGTTTAGCATGGAGATTAAAGATACTAATAACAGTGTAATTCTATAATATTATTGATAAATATTAATATTTACTCAATCTACAGAGTCTTTTAAAAAGTTTACATTTCAACATGGTTTTTTGCAATTCAACAATGTAAAAACTTAAATTTTCAGATCTTTAGCAGACGTATCTTTTAAGAAGTTTGAAAATAAACAAAAAAGTAAAGAGTGATGTTGCTTCGTACGAGACTTAGTTTTCGAGATAAAACGGATATTTCGCGTAAAAGTAAGATATTTTACAGTTGTTGATTTTTTTGACAAACTTCCCATTATTTTCGGAACGTAGCAGTTCCATAGTCTTAATCTACATATTTTTTTTAACAAATTGCAAAAGTAAAAGTTTATACATCAAACAACATCCATCTCTGTGGTTTTTATATGCTTCCGCGACTGGACTATAAGAAGTTGGGAGCAAGAGAGCGCTTCGCTTAGTAGCCACCTGAAGGTGCTGGGTAGAAGTATGAGTGGAAAGAGATGAGAGGTTCGCTGGATCGAGACGCTCCGAGAGTCCCTAACTATTCGCACCGACAAACCTCCGATCTCCATAATGACGCTTCATCAAACAATAACGGGTAATTTCAGACCAGGGACAAAAAATGTTCTTATAATTGAACATTTCTTGAAAAAACTGCAATAGCGCAACGAATGTTTAAAATTTATTATTTTTGAGCTGTTACATTTTTTCCAAAATATCTTCTACATTTGTAGAAATATTTGTTTCTTTTTCGTCTCTAATTAGAGTCGCTAATGTTTGATGAAACGTTGTAAATACTCCCGTTTTCTAAATTATTGATAGAAAATAAAATATTGTTATTATTATCCGGTTTTTATTTTTTTTTAATCTATAAAACAAGTCGTTACGTCAATTAAACAGATAAATACGAACTCCAAATTGGCCCCTATGAAAAAATTCAAATTTCTAAAATTGTAGAAGATAATTTCGAAGTGCTATTTTACGGCTCAATGCATCCTTTTGAAAATAGGTTTCATATAAATTATCATATTATTTCAGAAATACTAGATGTGATTGCGCCAGGTGACATATGAATATTTTCTATCCAGTCGTAGATCTGTTTTGAAAGTATGTTTCCATTCATTTATAAACTAAAGTCTAAAATACTCAAAAATCCGTTATTTTTCTTGAAATTTCCAAAAACTAGAAAAGAAATAATCAGTTAAAATTGTATGTATATTTCTTCTCTACACACCACGGTAAATTTACGTTCTCTCAAAGTTATACGTGTAGAATTCTAATACAGCCAAAAGAAGTATTTGTATTCTAAATTGTTACAATTATTTTCATTCAATCATGATTTTGCTAAAATATTTTAAATATTAAGGGAGAGCTTTGTGTAATAATTTGAAAAAATCGATTGTTTTTTTCGTAAATGGATAGTGTATATAGCCTTAAGAGATATTACCTTTAAAGTTTTACATTAATATTCGTACTGAGTAAATAGTGATAGATTTTTTAGTAGTTGTACGTAATGTAATAATATTGCTTGCGGAGCGTACTGTTCCGTGGAAACAATAGCTTTCATTATTTCTATGTATTGTGACGAGGCATTGTATTCGTCATAGAAAAATTCGAATATTATTTGCTACACGATAGTCACGGTAAAGGGGAGGGTAAGGCGCCACCTGCCTGTACTCGCGATAATTGCTCGTATTACGCTAAATCGCGGGTCGATAGCCGATGTATTCGCGCATGCGCCGATCTGATAATCTTGCGTGCTGTGGTCGCCTGAGGCACAACAAATTTGGGTCCCGTCTGGTTAAGACGTGTGTGCAGTCTTTATTTTGTGTTTCCTAATGTGTTAATTTGTTTCCCGTTGCATATACGGTAAGGGTATTGCCCTGTAGTCAAGTTCCTATTTTTATGAATTGGTGAGTGAATACAACTTGGCAGTAAAGAGGAAGTATAGCTAGAATGCGGTGGACAACCTAGTAGTGGACTTTTTGCATGGACGCATGCAGCAGCATCCCCCCATTGTCATTCGCAAGTAGCTTTTGCTCCTAGGTAAACTTGGTTTTCTCTTGAGAAGAAGCCAAGGCTCCTTACTACCTAATCCGTTGTCTTATTCGGGTTTCGTCCGGCGTAATACGAGTCGGTTTCTTGTTTATGATTAAAAAATTATTGCGTGTATTATTTTTTCGGGAACGGTTTTAAGAGCAATAGGTTAATGTTAACGGGTCGCGAATCGCGTAGGTATCCCCTGTATTCTAGGAATACGTTGTAGGACGGGGTGTAGTCCCTCGTCGAGGAAAGGCGATCCAGAGCCTTCTCGAAGTTTTCCCGACGCGAGCCCGTTCGAATCTCCTTACCTTAGCCGTTTCCCCGTTATTTTAAGTGAAATTTACAAAGCGTCTTGGTCCACGCATGAGACGAGTCTCCAGCCGGCCAACCGCGTAGGTATACTCGGAGAATTTCCAGCGAACTGGCGCCCAGTAATAATATCCTCGGAAGAACAAAATTAATTAAATTCAGAAAATGCAAAATAGAATTTATGTATAGCTTTATTTTTGTTCGCGGAAATAAAATTGTGATTTTTATATATTAAAAATTGTAACGAGACTTTATTTAATATTTCCTGGCCATAAAACCTCCGTGTGTCTTGTCGTCCGTTTCTGGTCCCTGCCCTCCCCTGGCAAACCAAGGCCGCATAGAGTTTCGTAAATATTCTTTTTAGGTAATCCCTGGAGTGAAAACACTGTTCGAGGCCGAACCGCGAAACGAGAAGTTACAGTATGTTCAAACCTTGTTTTCATAGATCGTCTGAGATTATATTTCATATAAGTTTGGAAGAAATATTTGTTATAGTCAACAGTTTTCGATCCTATTAACATCCGCCAGTTGAGTTTTTTTTCCTACTGGAAACTTTAAACGCGTTTTTCTCAAATCTATTTTTTTCGAATTGGCGGGACACATAACTCAGAAATTTCTCAAATGATTTAAACATTTTTTTTTGTTTTAAAGGTAACAAAATTTTCCAAAGATGAACCTCAAATTAAAAATATTTTACAAATTACTATTTAGTAATCTGTTTTAAAAATGAACAAAAAAATAGTCAAAATTAGACTTTATTTTTCATACTTGATATTTATGTTTAAATTATCAATTTTTTTGAATAAAACGAGGTTCATTCTGAGGGGAAACTTATTAGGATTATAGTAATAGATGAAAAATATGACTTTTTGGCTTTTTAGGGAAGCTACACGTCACGCTGTTTGAGGAGATTTATGCAGACGCTATAACATTAAAATTAAATTACCTGTTTTGTAACTCAACTAAAAAAAAATATGATAATCCTTTTGAGAATACATAAAATCAATAGCAAAAATAGTGAATCGATTATATATTGGATTATCCCTGAGAAAAATCACTAAATTTGCTATTTTTTCGTAGTGTTACAAGAGGCCTCCCCCTTAAGCCTAATGCGTAACCTGAAGATAATTTCCAAAAAGGTTAATAATTTACAGGGTTATAACCGTTTCGCCCGAGAATGCTACTCACCACGCACCGGTCGTTTAACACTTACAACCAGTGAAGCCAGTATGGGTCTAAAATGTTCACCCATTAAGCCTCCATAGAATGAACAATACGTAGAGCTATTGAATCATCCGTGAGAACTCCCCACTACAGCCTCTCTAAACGTTCACGCATACCATTACTGCGGTACGTGCATGTTTCGATTTCCTTCGATTAGCTTCGGTATATTTCGAGTACGAAAGAGAGCGGTATAGTTTTCTCGGACCTCTCTGTATCACGCTCGATCTTCGCTCGTTTTACCAACGTGTCAAGCCGAATTAGTCGCAACAAAAACCTTTTCGGCCAGCCCTGATAAAAGCTGGCCAAACTAAATATATTGTTAATGATAATTCAATGTACGGTGATTTTTAGTAACCTTACAATATATGGTTTATTTGATACATAATTACAGAAATAGGTCTGCTCCTGACAACATTTCGGTTTAATTTGAACTTAGGCTAATAAATAAACAATTTTGTATCTTAGCAAAATAAAAGTTACGAAGAGAGAGATCTTTTCTCCTTCCACCGTGGTTTTCACATTATCGTTGTTACTATGCGAACTAGCAGACTCAAAAGGAGAGAGGGAAAAAACATAGGAAGTGGATGCTTACAATCAATACATTGAATATATCTTTTACTATTTAGCATACTATGATCGTTGAGTTCTATAACCCGTAACGCGCCACGGCCCGCCTTTCGGCTTCCCCATGCAACGTGGGACCCTCATTAACCATAGATTTATATCCCTTCCGGGGTCGATACAGCCTCAGGATGACCAAATCATCCCTAGCAGGGGGGTTTGAAACCACGAAACTCATTTAATTGGTTTCGCGCTCTAAGAACTCAACTGATACTGCTCTTATAATATTATTTCATTCAAAATGAATAAATGCTTGCTTCCTCTTGTCCTTCCATACATTAATTTTATTGGATCATTAACATATCCTGATGAAATATTTATAGGCAGCCTTTATGATTTATTACATTTTATAAAAAATAAAGAAATGGATTATAATAAGTAACATTAATAAATTTTGTTAAGAAAGATGTGTTATGTATTATTGTTAAAAGATTTCATTTTTTAAATTTATTATTGAATCTAGTAAGTTAATAACAATTAAAAAATCATATTAATTAAAAAAAAATTCAAAAATTTTGCATGATTCTGCGGGAAACGAACCTTAGCCCGCGGAGATACTAGGCAAGCGCCATACCATCTGCGATACTACACTTATTTAGTTACTCAAGGCAAAGTCGCCTGTTAAAGAGATGGGGAAGCTTTCTCTATTAGGTTCAATTTACAGAAGAAAATATCAATTATATTCATATACATATTTATTTATAGTATATCTTTTCATAATGAAAACAAAAAATTTTTATACATATTGTAAACATTAATGGCATTAACAGCTCTTGCTTCAAAAAGTAACTCCAACATTACAGAGGATATTTTTGAAAACTGTAGAATTAAAAATAAGCAACCCAAGACTTGCATTTGGTATTTAATTTGTTACTTTTATTACAATCTATTTATTTTCAATTAGCTCATAAACAGGGTGTAACAGCAATGATGCTTTTAATTTTAACCACATATTCTTGAGCATAAACTAAGTCAAAAAGTCCTATACTATAAGGTCCGGAAAAGCATCATTGTTGAGATAAATCAATTTTACACCGATAAATCAGGGCTTTGATTCAACGGAAAAATTACTTTAATTTAATTTTCGTTGACAGTTCCTCTTTAAAAAACAAAAGAAGTTTGTACTTCTCGACCGATCCGTATTGTCGTATACGGACATACGCACACGCACGTAACAACGCAGATTAATGATATTACCTCCTAATGTGTTACATCCCTGATCTTGGTGCTGATGAAATTCATTTTCTGCCTATTTTTCAAAGGATCCTCGACAGCACTCATTTGGTTGAAGTCTCGAGAATAATACGCGGCATTATTCGTAGATTAACTTTCAAGTCGTTTTATGTATTCGGTAACGTGACATATGAACTGCTGTAAGTCAGTAAAAAAATAAGTACTATATTAAAAAAGCTATTATATGAAATTGTATTTCTTTCCTGTTTTTGGAAATCTCATTTTTTTATCAAATATGAGTTTGCTGCATTAATGCAAGAGCAAAATGACTCGAAAATCGGTTTTCAAGTAAAGCCATAGTCTTATCTCGAAATTTTGGTCTAATAAGTGGAGAGTCTGAAGGATTTCTTTAAGAATAAATGAGCTTCTTTTCATTTTATGAAAAGACAAGCTACAAAATTAAGAATAATTTTTTGTTAATGATGTAGTTTATTATTCATAGTGTAACAAGGTCCTCTCGTTACGTATCAAGATACCGGATTTAATAAAGAAATTAAAGAAAAAGCTAACGATTAGTAGTGGTTATTTCAAACCCTACATTACCGACTCGGTGCATAGGTTTCCGAGTGGATAGGAAGTACCGTCTAGGAACATCCCTGTGGACCGTCAGAAGACCGGATGAAAAGACCGGCGCTCCATTTAAAAGTCCAAGCCGACCAAGCGAGCAAGGTAGGGCTGTGCCAAGTAACTTGGTGACTTGAGACGAGGAGAAGTGGGCACAGGGACCCATGCGAAAGGCGATTTCTCTAGTCCCCTGAGGAGGGGGAAATAAGAGAGTGAGTCGGGCCTGGGACGTCGCGCAAGGCGGACGTATACCACACCGGCTCACCGATGAGTGTGTCCGTGTGCGTGAGGTGAGCTTGCTCCCTACACAACGAACACACTGTATGCTATCGATGCATAAGGGACCTGTGCAGGTATGGTAGGTTTATGCCGCATGCCGGGTGCCGCCGCTAAGTCCATGGTAACGCTCATAGCACCGCGGACTTGGGCATTGCGGGGATGTACCACCCTGACAGTCCCCTATGAGAAAAGATCTCGATAATGTTCTCGTCTCCTCACCTCCCCTCACATGTGTGAGTGGGTGTGGGTGGGAAAGTGTGTCTATTGTCGCGAGGCTCGGGCTACCTGTAAGGGACCCTCCCCTCTCTCCACGACCTAGCACACTGAGCAAACCAGGCTTCCGTACCGTCCTCTATGCACTACCAATCAGCCCATTGGAAAATGCATACGATTGGAATGGCGGGGTAAGACCCCTATGTTAACGCAGGGTTGTTGGTCACCCACACGACCAACTGGCGCCCTGAAAGTACCGAATGTAAGGACGGCCGAAGGTAATAGGAAGATAGCTATCACGATCAGCCCATCGTGGTAGAAGAATCCATTACAATAGTCTTTGCACGCTCTTAGGTACGAGAAGATTTCTGATAAGTTAGTAAATACTTATGCTTTTCTCTTTTTCAGTTTATTACGATTTGCTTGATGAATTGAAAAATATTTCATTTTGATGACCATATCAACTTCTAGTAATTATAAAGTAGTATCTGGTATAGTAATTGGCTAATTTTACTGGCAAGTTCATTTAGGTAGACACTATGCAAAAAGGTAAAATCTTTGTACAATCTATGATATTAAGAAAAAATAATGCTTAATTTTGTGGGTTGTCATTTCATAAAAGAAGAAAAACTTATTTATTCGTAAAGGGATCCATCAAACATTCCACTTAGGTTGAAATTTCCAGAGAAGACTATGACCTTACTTGAGAATCTATTTTCGAGTCATTTTGCTCTTCTAATGATGCACACAGGAAACTGTTACATCTGATAAAACAGTAAGATTTTAAAATACAGAAAAAAATAAAATTTTTTATGATAGCTTTTTTAAGGTAGGAGTCTAGTTGTTTTGGTCGAAAAAAAATTTTTTTGTTCATATTTCGATAGTATATCAACATGAGAATATGGTGTATAAATTTTAAACCGATATTCAAAATATTAACAAAGATATAACATATATTCGAGAGCGCCGCATAATTGAACGATGCAAGATGCGCGACAGCTGCTAACGGTTATTCCTCACTATTATGTCTCATTACCTTTATATTTCCTTGAAGTTTCGTATATCATTTGATATACGAAAGAATATAACCAGATATACCCGCGTTTGACACGTATGAAGAGACCTAAAGCTTGTTGCACTACCGAGGATCGACGATTGGTGTGAGGATGAAAGTTCTGTTAGCCAAACTTTAACTGAGTTTTTCTCGAAACCACGTTTTCTCGGTCGGCCCAAGGCATAACAGATTTTCTATTGAACCGATCGGGCTGAAATTTTTACAGGTTGTTCTACACATCTGTAATTCTGGGCGGAACAAGAATCATTTTTTTTCATCCATTATTTTTCAAGTTACAGCCCAATTTACACTAAAAAACTTGTACCATTTTTTTCGAAGTCCGCCATTTTGTTATTTTTCAACCAAATTAATTTTTTCTAGTTCCGTCCAGAATGACAATCCTACTTAATAATAATCTGTTGCAATTTTTGTTTCCGATTACCCAAACTGGAGATACTTCAGGGGCCAGCAGTACGTTTTTTTTTCACCTACTTTGAACCCATATAATTTAAATAAAATATCGTAAAAATTAAAAAAATATATATTTTTGTATAATTCAATATAAAATTAATAACATAAAATTTTCAGATTTTTTGCATTTCATTTAGATAGTTAAAAAAATTCCCGAAGAACATCCTGCAAAACCGGTCGATTTACTAGACTACTACGTTAATATAATACTTAGTTGTTGACTACCTTAGAGCAGTTCATATGTCGCGTCACCGAAAAGATAAAACGAATTGGAAATTAATCTACGAATAACGCCGTATTATTTTCCAACTTATCAACCAAGTGGGTGCCGTCGAGGATCCTTTTAAAAATAGGCAGAAAATTAATATCATCAGTACCAGGATCAGGAATGCAAGATGTTAGGAGGCAATGTTTAATGTTTGCAATTGGTATAGTTGTACAGGTGTGCGTGTGACATTACGGAACAATGAAGTACGAAATTCTTTTGTTTTTTGAAGGGGAACTGTCAACGAATGTGAGAGTAAAGTAATTTTTTCGTTGAATCAAAGCTTTCATTTATCGGTTTCAAATTGATTTATCTCAGCAATGATGCTTTTACGGATGTCATAGTATAGGACTTTTCTACTTAGTTTAACCCCAAAAATATATGGTTGAAATTAAAAACATCACTGCTGTTACACCCTGTATACATACAGTAATTACATATTCTCACAGTATTCATATATTCTTTAAATTACTAATAAAATTACAACTATTTTATGTTTGTAGAGCATAACTGTTTATTGCAATGATTTTTATAATTCAATATAAGACAAATTGCATAGGGTTTCTGCAAATATTGTATTGACCCATTACATCCTTCTATATCCTGTGTAACTTTTATTTGCCTTGTTAGTTATTTCTTTTAGTTTTCAACATATACCAATATTTTGTTGCTATTTTTAAATACACTCAGAAAAGGCTATTTTAATGACTAATTGATTTTATTATAAAAGTTAAGATGATTGGTAAATCATTGTTCTATTAAATTTGAAGAATGAACACTTGATTTCTTGTACTTATAATGTTTTGAACCTCTTCCATAGGATATCTTCTCTTTACATTTGAGACGAATTTATTCTTCAATACATTTATGTGTAATGTTGAATTTATCTTGTTTTTAGCTTCAAATAACCTTCCAACTTCTCATTTGGATATCCATCCTTAATATATAATACATATTTTGTTACTCCTATTTGTATGTGAATTTTATCTGTTCTAAAACCTTAATTTATCCAGTTACTAGACATATAATATATCATTTTCAAAGGATTGATATATATTTCTATCAATCCTAACTACATCATAACAGATGTATCGAACTAAATATTCTATATTCAAAATAGATATCTAAGCGTGTAGTTGAAAAACTATTTGATGCTTAAAACAAGATGAACTCAGCAGTATACACATACCTTTTAAAGAACTTTATCTTCACAAGTATTATGAGAACATATCTCGCAGAAGAGATGCCAAATTTTAATACCATCATTCAAATGTCCATTTTTCAAATTAAACACTTAATGGTTTAACAATCATTTCAAGTATCACAAAAATAATTACAGATCAGCAGTATTATCAGATCTGCGTGTATGTAAGAATGATTGAAGAATTATTGTTATATGTTAAAGACTGGAAGAAAATAGTGCAACGGAGGCAAATAAATATCACACAGGATATGGAAGAATGTGATGGATTAATAAAATATTTGCAGAAACCCTATGCAATTTGTCTTACATTGAATAATAAAAATCATTGCAACATACAGCTATGCTCTACAAACATAAAATAGTTTTAATTTTGTTAGCATTTTAAAGAATATATGAATATTGCGAGAATATGTAATTATTGTGTTTATAGAATTTGGAAAGGGAAGAAATAAAAAAATATGTTAATTGAACTAGCTTTACTTTATTTTAATAGCAATCAAAACAGTATCGTACATCATTATTAATTTATAATAAGAATTTGTAGTATATACACCAATCGCTTACACACATTCACTATTACAACATTATGTCACAATTATTGAAATAATTGGACCACACACAAATGCTTCGTATATTAATGCTTTTCCATTTATTAGTCTATGAGTACATATGTCCTTAATTAAAATTCATCTGAAACAGGATTTCACCTGCAACAAAAATAAAATAACCACAAAGTATATTTTCCTAAAAATTTACAATAATTTTTATTTTTTATTATTAACCCTTAAAGTGCGCTAAGGGTCTAAAATATAAAAAAAAATAGCTTTAATTGTAACTTTTAGGATTTCAAAGTTTTGTGATTGTACCGTTAATAGTGAAAAACCGATTCATGAGAAACATTATTAATTATGTTCTTAATAGAATACTTGAAAATACAATCTTTGTAGACATTATAAAAAGTTTGGGTCTTTTAGACCCCATGTATACGTTTTATGATATTAATAGGAAGTGTGTGGTTTAAGGGTTAATTTCTACTCATGTATTAAATTTTTCCTTAGACTCTGATATTTATTAAAATCCTTCCTTCTTTTCCGCAATCGTTTTCCGAAAATATTATTTTTGTTTACGATACAACAATGAGGGTTAACCGCGCCATTTGACAGCTACAGACAAATTCCCTAGATATACCCTCGCCCCTCTGATTCCTAGTTTCTCTCGCCTTGACGCAATCTTATTATACTAAATTATGCTACATTATAGGATATTAAAAAATATTCCGGCGTAGCATAAAGCAAATGAACAAATTATGCTACGCTATTTACAAATCTTTAGGGTATTGTGCTACGGTTGGCAAAGCTGTTAGACATAGGACCATTGTCAGATCAAAAATGAGGTGTTTTATGTGCAACAGAGCGAGCAGAAATCTGAAAATTTACCAATCACAATTTGCGATTTTCAAATTTTTGATTATTATGTTGTACATAGAACACCTGATTTTTCATGTCACAACGGCCAATAGGGCTGGTGTAAGATGTAAAGTAGAATTCGCCCCCCCCCCCCCCAACAAAGCAAAAACACACCTGAAAATGTTCAATTTGAGTTGGCAATCTTGCGAAGTAGCCCCTGCCGGCTCATAGAGTCGGTGAAACGTTCGCAAATGCAATGCTAAAAATTTATGAATTCGAAACCAAAACAGCAGTTTTCTAAATCAGGAGCTCGAAATAAAGATACTCTGAAGATAAACTAGATAAGTCATATGTTAGTTAATATTTATACGTGGAATTGTCGTCTATTTAGAATGATCACTTCTTTTTTGGCTTTGAATTCTTAGGTTTCCAGCATTGTATTTGCGAACATTTCACCGACCCTATCAGCCGGTAGATGCTACTTTGCAAAGCTGCTAACTCAAATTGAACATTTTCAGATTTTATTTTATTTTGTTGGGAATCCTACTTTCCTCTTAACACCGGCCCATAGAAAGAAGAAAATTCTTAATATACCATTTTATCCCGAAATGATATACTTTTCACAAAAGTAAGACGATCAGCCACTACACTCGAGTATATGCAATTTACCAGACTCTCTTTATACTCTCCACCAAGACGGTTATACGCCATCGTGGCGTCACATGACATCACCATGACATTTCACGGCTTGTTGAGAACTAGAACCCTGAAGCTGTCCAATTAGTTATAAATCTAGTAGACTATTCTTTACGAGCAGATTCAATGAATGTCAGTATACATTCTGCCATCCATAGCTGATACGAAAACTTTCTCGCCTAACCAAACCACATTGTTTCAAATTGTAGGGTGGCCTCTTAAATATTTGATTGCTAACAAAGTTCTTTTCAGTCGATACTCATCGGTTGGTTTCATTTTCTTCGCTGGACAAATGATCGGTAGAGAATCGTCCGTGCGCCATTTTCCTCCTTTTTCGTGATTAGCTCCAGTTTCCATCCCTTCTTTCGGTCATGAATTATTAAATTATCATTTTCCCGCTTGACCTTCGACAAAATAGGATTGATCCAATTAATACTACTAATTGATCATTGTTCCATAATGTTTCTCATAGCTGGGCCCAAACCTCAGCAGAGCGCATTTTTTCTTAACGCAAGGTGGCGTTCCTACCAATAGATTAACGCGGAGTACGAATTTCGTGGAGTTCTTCATGTGCTTTTGTCAGGATTATCAGAGGAAAAACAATAGGGGATAGGGCAGGAAGGAATGCAGCGGAATAAAATCGCATACATCTGACAGATCACAGATTAAGTATTTACATTTCTTACGAAATTAAAAGAGGTATTATGTGAGAGGGGCAAATGTGAGCTTTGTAAGGGGTCACCCCACGTTACAATATTATTCCTTTTATTTTTGCTCCGACAGTGATACCCTTGATAAAGAAACTTGAAAATTTTATAATAATAAATGAAACAACATAACCTAAGTATTAGGGTATCCGTTAAAAAGGCATTATTTTTGTTTGTTTGTTAACTATATCTAACTTGGTGTAAAAGCAGATAAAAATGAGGTTTACAAGAGTCTAGCCGATTTTGGTAGTAAAAACTCGTGCCACCGTAGGATTGAAGTTAAAAACGGAATTTCGCATAGACAAATGATATTTTGTGACTATTTTGCATGTCATTTTTTCATTCTTGAAACATTGCAAATGAGCATGTAGCTTTAGATAGTTTAAGGGTCTCTGAATATGGATCCATAGTGAAATTTATTTTTTGACTTGTTACAGCCTTTATTTTTCGTGTTAATATTTCTTAAAATAACGATTTACAAGAAAAATTCATTATAGCTGTATCTTGAGTAATTTCCTTCTCTTTGCCTCCGTATCCCCGCCCATCTTCGTTCTGTAACATTTCTGAATATGATAAGATTATGTAAAAATTTTTTTGAATTTTTTGTATCACGTGTTTCATAGGTTAATGCTGTTAAAAAACATTGATTTATCATGACAATCCTTTTATTCCTGTATCTTTTAGAATCTCTATCTGTTTCTCTCTTTCTCTTTCTATTACTTCGAAATGATTAGTTCTTAAGTTAAAAAAAAATATATATATATAGAGGTTTTAACCTCTACCTTAACCCATTAACGTCCAAAATGTCAAAATTTCTTGCACGTTTTCAAAGTGATTTTTTCCTATGTAATTGGCGTTGAAAAAATTCTTGAACCATATATTCTGATGTAAAATTGCATGCTCTTTCAGAATCCGTTGCCAGAATCATGATAAAACTCACAGGAAAAGAGATATGCTCGATTGAAACATAAAAAACACCTAAATTTTCGAAAAAAAAAATTTTTAGGATTTTTTTTCGAAGTGTTACGGTGAAGATATCACCTTGCGACCGTGATCAAAGGTGATCATGGGAGTTGAAGTTTAACAGGGAATTTTTTTGTTGACCTTGAACCATCGCTTCTTTACAAAATGGCGGAAAAAACGAATTTTTTTTTTCAATCTTCACCAACTTTTTTCTCGAAATCTATGGTCTTTAGAAAAAAATTCATAAAAACAAAAATGCCTTAGAATAGCTCGAGGAACATTCTCAAATTTTTTCAGAATTTTTTGAGACAATTTTTGAAAATTCCATTTCACAAGTTTCCCGGAAAATCAAAAATTGTCTCAAAAAATTCTGAAAAAATTTGGGAATGTTCCTCGAGCGATTCTAAGGCATTTTTGTTTTTATGAATTTTTTTCTAAAGACCATAGATTTCGAGAAAAAAGTTGATGAAGATTGAAAAAAAAAATTCGTTTTTTCCGCCATTTTGTAAAGAAGCGATGGTTCAAGGTCAACAAAAAAATTCTCTGTTAAACTTCAACTGCCATGATCACCTTTTATCACGGTCGCAAGGTGATATCTTCACCGTAACAGTTCGAAAAAAAATCCTAAAAAAATTTTTTTTCGAAAATTTAGGTGTTTTTTTATGTTTTAATCGAGCATATCTCTTTTCCTGTAAGTTTTATCATGATTCTGGCAACGGATTCTGAAAGAGCATGCAAATTTACATCAGAATATGTGGTTCAAGAATTTTTTCAACGCCAATTACATAGGAAAAAATCACTTTGAAAACGTGCAAGAAATTTTGACATTTTGAACGTTAATGGGTTAAGGTAGTAGTCTGGTAAATCGACCGGTTTTGCATGGTATTTTTCGGGAATATTTTTGACTACCTAAATGATATGCAAAAAATCTGAAAATCTTATATGTTGTTAATACTATATTGAATTATACAAACTTTTTTAATTTTTACTATATTTTATTTAAATTATATGAGGTCCAAGTAGGTAAAAAATAAAAAACATGTGCTGCTGGCCCGTGAGGTATCTCCAGTTTGGGTAATCGGAAACAAAAAAATACAACGGATTATTGTTCAGTAGCGTTGTCATTCTGGCAGGTGCTAGAAAAAATTAATTTGGTTGAAAAATAATAAAATGGCGGACTTCGAAAGAAAAAGTTACAATTTTTTAGTGTAAATTGGGCTGTAAATTGAAAAGTAATGAATGAAAAACATTGATTCTAGTAAACGCCAGAATTACAGATGTGTAGAACAACCTGTAAAAATTTCAGCCCGATCGGTTCAACAGAAAATCTGTTATGCCTCGGGCCGACCGGAAAACGTGGTTTCGAGAAAAACGCGTTTAAAGTTTGGCTAACAGAACTTTCATCCTCACACTAATCCTCGATCCCCGGTGCGTGCAACAAGCTTTAGGTCTCTTCATACGTGTCAAACGCGGGTATATCTGGTTATATCCTTTCGTATATCAAAAGGTATACAAAACTTCAAGTAAATATAAAGGTAATGAGTCATAATAGTGAGGAATAACCGCTAGCAGCTGTCGTGCACCTTACAGCGTTCAATTATGCGGCGCTCTCGAATATATGTTATATCTTTGTTAATATTTTGAATATCGGTTTAAAATTTATACACCATATTCTCATGTTGGTATACTATCGAAATATGAAAAAAAAAATTTCGACCCAAACAACCAGACTACAACCTTAAGAATATATTGAATGAATTTTTAATTCTCAAAATTTAAATATTTTTGTTAAGGAATTCTTATGTATATTTAGATAGAATTTTTGGTAATATTAATATCTTATACAAGAAGATATATTAATATTACCAAAAATTCTATCTAAATATACATAAGAATTCATTAACAAAAATATTTAAATTTTGAGAATTAAAAATTTATTCAATATATTCTTAAGGTAGAGGTTAAAACTTCTACTTTGAACTTAAAAACTAATCATTTCGAAGTAATAGAAAAAGAAAGAGAGAAACAGATAGAGATTCTAGAAGATACAGGAATAAAAGGATATGTCATGATAAATCAATGTTTTTTAACAGCATTAACCCATGAAACGCATGTTATAAAAAATGCAAAAAAATATTTACATAATCTTATAATATTCAGAAATGTCAGAACGAAGAGGGGCGGGGATACCGAGGCAAAGAGGGAGAAATTATTTAAGATACGGCTATAATGAATTTTTATTGCAAATCTTTATTTTAACAAATATTAACACGAAAAATAAAGGTTGTAACAAGTCAAAAAATAAATTTCACTAGGATCCATATTCAGAGACCTTTAAACTAACTAAAGCTACATCATCGTGTGCAATGTTTGAAGAATGAAGAAATGACATGCAAAATAGTCACAAAATATCATTTTTCTATGCGAAATTCCGTTTTTAACTTCAATCCTACTGTGGCACGAGTTTTTACCAACCAAAATCGGCTAGACTCTTGTAAACCTCATTTTTATCTGATTCTACACCAAGTTAGATATAGTTAACAAACAAACAAAAATAATGCCTTTTTAACGAACACCCTGCTAAGTATTTATACCAGAATAGTTTTCATGCGATCCGCAAGTTACTGGAGTTAATTATGTACTGTAGAAAATAACGCTTAAATTTGAATACATTGCTGTTGAGAAAACTGTGATCTGCTCAGTACAAATTTATCTATTAGAACGATCCTATGGGTTACGAATATGATAGGTGAAAGATTTTTTGATTAAACTTCAACTAACAATGATTCAAATACAAAGCATAATATTATTGTGAAAACCCTAGTCGATCTTTTTATCCTGTTCCAAACGGTAAAAAATGTTGGCGCAATTAACGTTCTGAATGTTAGAGCTAGAAGCGTAAATAAATAGTAAAAATGATATTTTCAATTTTATTTATTTATCAAAATCATTTGTTTGTTAATAACTATTTATATTTTAAAAAATAATATTTATATAAAATATTGACTTTTATAAATTTCTTCTTTATAAAAATTAACATTAATTAATTGTTTTAGGTTACAAAGCTGAAGAAGAAAAAGGATCAAATGAAGCAGCTAAATACAAATCCCAGTATGCAAGTGGTGCTCTAAGTTAAATTATTGAACGATCCAGATTCTGAAAACTGTTTTATATAAAATTGAAACTTTAACTTAACAAAATTACTAAAGCAAAAATTTAAAATTTTGATATTGGAAACAAAAACATTCATCGCTGATTGGTGTAAGCATTTATGAAAAGCAATGTATTATGCACTTGGGGGTAACTAATCTGTATTGATATTTTTACTATTTCTTAATTTCAAAATCATAGAATTTTCGTTCCATTATTATTTCATAGTATTATAAGTTCATGAAATTAATTGTCTAGACACAAAAAATTAGTATAATAGGTTGTGCATATTATTGGTTGAACATAAATAAAGGTACTGATTTTTGGTGACTCACTGCCATTATCTCGTTCTTACTGCTCCGTACGGTTGTTTAAAGAAATTTAAAAATATTTGGTTACATTTTTTATGAATAAGAAAATAAATAAAAGAGCGACAGCGAGTTACTAACTTAACTCAGCTCCTTCTCTACAATAAATCAGTGTTATATATTCCCACTGCATCGCGATATTGGTGATGGAACCTGTTTATATGTAGTGTTTATAAATCTATAGGGTTACTCTAAAAAATCTAGAAATTGGAAAAGATTTTTCGTAGAAATGGTAATAAAATGTTTTGTTATCTCCTTCAGTTAAGCGCAGTAATCATTAATTGCAATTCATGCTTTTGCAGGTTTGTAATTGATATAAATTAGTGGAAGGCAGTGTGCATGTGTGATGCAAGATTGTGGAAGCAAAAACCCCTCCCGCTAACACCTAAATCTATATAATTCTATGATCAAGGGAGTCAGAGTGGGCGGTCTGATCGCCTGCAATCATTTATTATTGGTGGGAGAATTCAGTCCTTTGACAAATTAAAACATTTTTGATCGTGCCAAATATGAAATTAGCAAACTCCTCTTTTCAAGTTCGTTTTCGTAGGAACGATGTTAGATGTGAGGCGTCCAGATCTACCACTTTAACCCCTGAACTGATATAAATAGTATATGCTCCGGAGTCAAAGTGGGGGATTTGGGCGTTCACTGTCATGCAACAAACCAGAAAGCCAGTCCGGATCTAAAAGATTCCACATTATGACGTTCAAGCCTAAACTATTATATAGGCTAGGAGGTCAGAGTAGGGGACCTGTTTAAACTCAGACTGACTTCACTGCATCAAACACTCAGAGTTACCAGTAATGGCTCTTCTACGTCCAAAACACTATCATGAATCCTTTGTTTATAAATGTAATATGAGATTTTAGCTTAATCTAAATGGTGGTTTCAAAAGAGCAATTACTGGCAATTTTACACACTTGTTATTCTTAGAACAATAGGCTGATATTTGGAATTCAAAAATGACTGAATCGTAAAGACATTCAAACAATGCGAGAAATAAATTTTAAAACTGTATAAATAGAGCATGCTACGTTCGTAATATGATTTATCAATTGCACATGTTCTTACGATGATGAATCGAAACGTGAATTAAAGAACTGTTTTCTTAATGTTGTTAATTGTTAACTAATTTTATTTAGGAAATCTAAGAATAGTCGTATTGCAATTGCGTTTTGACTCATAATTATCGTTAGAATAAATAATATTCTTAACGCATAATTACAAACACTTCAAACCATAATTGAGCGTCTTCTTAGAATATTGGCTTAACTTAAAATCACGCTTTTTGAGAAAAGAATGAAACCTATACAATTTTTTATTAACGTAATATCAAAATAAATGAAAAATGGAAAACATCATAATTGTTACAAAAACCTTTCATTGTTTAAAAATCTGGTTAATTTTGCAAGCACCAAAATAATAACAAATGTAATAAAAAAAATTTGAAAACCTTTTCCCGAAACTTAGTAATTAAATGAGGTTTCAGCAGGAGTTACAACATATAAACATAATTGCAGATATTGTTGTATGATTCTTTCAAATAAACAACACAAATAAGCTATTGATAAAAATATATACATAAAATATAATATAGATTTTTGAGAAGAACAAGTAGTCTTTTTTCTATTAATGGGTAGTTTCATTTCAAACGAAGAAACGTAAATCTATTTAAAATTTATTTTAATGTTTAGATCCAAATTTTAAGAGATCAATCACATTTATAAACAATATTACTTATTAAGTATCTGTTTAGATAAATTAATCCTTCTTTTATAAAGCTGGGTCTTTTATATTTCGGTTAAATGAGGCAAATCACTAATGTCCTATTGAATTGCGTCATTTATTAAACAAAAAATGTTTTGAAATATGTATCTTTCGAAAGACTTAATGATTGATACATTACATGAAATAAAAAGTTTGGAATATTAATAAAAATTTTATCATAGTTATTGGGTTTATTGATAGATTGAGAAATGAGAGGGTCGTCAAAGATCTAAATTTGCACACTGCAGATAGAGAAATAGCGAAAAGATGTTAGCTATCGAGCAGTTAACATCAATTGATAAAAGAGTATGGGGTAATATGATCCTTGTAAGGAAAATCCATTACATCGAAAGTATTATTGATTTCAGCATAACAAAAATATTTATGTAGAAAGACTAAATATTACTTTATACTACTGCATTGTTGCCAACTTTAGGTTGTTAAAAATGCTTTGTAACAATTGATTTATAGTAATTCTTATAGAAAGGTTATTTATCTTATAAATAGGAGTAAGATTATACCATACTGAATAATTTAAATCATGAACTAATAACTATAGACACGGTAGAAAGAAATTATAATATTTTCAAGAAAAATGCATATTTTAGTGCAGATATTCTGATTTTTATCGAAAAACACATATTTTTAAAGTGTAATTGCTTTAACAGTGAACAGAGTGAAAACAATATATTTGATCTTATCTACTCCATAGGATTTGTTTTAAGCCACTTGTCATATGTAACATACATTATTCTCCACCATCGTTACTGCAGTTTGAATCTCGAACTGCTTCTTACGAATTAATCCATTAAGTGATTGTTTTGCTCCAAATGTTTTGCGCTTCTTTCATCGAGTCTTCAATATATAGGAAACTTGATTTTGAATTAACTTTAAAAGGAAACAACGGTTAAAACTTATTATATATATTATAACTCAACTAAACGATTTGAAAAGTATTTCCATATTTTTTTATCAAAATAAAAAGCATTAATGTAACAGCAACCGATGATGAAAAATTTAAAAATTGCTCGCAAATTTGTAAGAATTAAAATAACACATTTATATATTACATTATGTATTTTAAAACTTATATTTTTATATTCATTGAAATTTAAAACTATCCTATCAACAGATTTCATTAAACCCTGCAGAAATTATTTTTTCTTTAGGGATCATTTCACCCTACTCTTGCTTATTATTCGCAAAATACCGTCTTAATCTCGATGCTGTATTTTCACTCGCTAACATAATTCTGCATTCCCAAGTTATTTAAAACATAGAATTTGTACTTTGTAGAAACAGTTTTCGCCTGAACTGCGGTAAACGTACCAGATTAAAGATCTAATTAAAAAAATATATATATTGTAATTTATTTTGTAGAAACTGTTTCATTAAAAAAAAAGTATAATAGTTTAATATTTATTATTTCTTTTCTATTTCGGCCATTCAGGTAAAAACACATTTCTTTGTTAAGCAAAAAACTATTTCAAGGATAACCTGAAGATACAGGGAAATGAATGAAATACTAATTACAATTCGGTATCCCATAAAGGAGAGTGAAGCAATAACCCAAGAAAAAAAGCTAATTCAGAGATGAAAACTTTCATATAATATTTTGATATCATTTCTATCTATTCAGTTACATAATAATACGTATAAGCCATGATTCTGCGTAAATTCCTATATAGCTTGGTAAATACTGATAATATTAACAGGTTATAAGTAGTTTGTGACTTTGATAATACTATTGAGAAAACCTAATTATATTTTTCCTTATTGCCATTAATTTTCAAGTTAATAAATTCCGACTAGGTTTAAATTCATTATGTCAATAGCCTACACAAATTATGTAACTTGTTAAATACTAACAGTATTAAAAATAGTGCAGAATACGTTTTTATAGAAATGGCAATAAATAAAAAAAAGTTTTTTAATTTTTATTACAATTATTGATATTTATCGATTTGCATAATGTTATATTTAGGCTAAATAAGTTGTTATGTAAGTCGATAAATATCAACAAAGGGGTGTATCATCGAAGGTACATCAGAAATACAACATAAAAAGCTCATTTTTATCTCTATAAATACAAGAGATATTCATTTTTTTCACAGGACAATTTTGATTGCATATAAATAGGAGCTTCAAAAAAATTTCATATAAACCAATTAATATCTCTTATATTTACAGAAATAAATAAATTTTTACATTCCACCTCTGTGGTGCGTCTTCAGTGATACATCCTATACTATTGCTTGTAATATCTATACAATTACTTTCACACTATTTCATATATTTAACGAGCCACATAATAATTTATATAGGCTATTGTCCCAACGAATTCATATCTATATGAATTTTGATGTAAATTCGTAAAGTGTTAGCAGGAATATCAGAAAAAATTATTACAGTATTTTTACATTATTATATATATTGAATTTACACAAAACTACTAATAAATTAATATTATTGTCAATATTTGCCAAGCTGGCTGCATAATCTTTTATTCCGAGTTCTAACGCTAAAATATTGTTATACAACTCAGACAATAGTTACAAAAATATAAATTTTTAAACCAGTCTTATTCTCAAAGTTTGTCCTTCTGTCTTAGTGTTATGGTTTCAGTATCCTATTTAGGGCAATCTGTATCCAGGGTCTGTCAGATAAAAGGCCTGGGCGTCTGAAAGTGCCAAACTCGTAACAGCAAACATTAAGTACGTTAGTGGTTGAAGATAGAAAACGAGGAACGCGCTCAACCGATTCACAGTCTATATCTCTCTTTTTCTTTCACTGATATGATTTATCGTAGAAGGGGGGCGAGGAGGTCATAAAAGTGTGAAAATGAGAGTCATTTGATCGTCTTTCTGTTCTTATCTTCGATCAGTAATATATTTATTGTCTGTCATCGGAATGTGGGCACTTTCAGTCCCTGGATCATTTCGTCTGACGGAGCCTGTATAAATTGCATCATAGTACTTCGAGTTTTCCGTTACCAATAGAAAATACAGCGCTGCCAGATGTCTACAGTATACAATTCACGTAATCCAACATTTTCGAAGACCCAGCAGTAAGCCAACTGAGATGAAAATGACCTAAGAAAGTACGCAGCATTTTCAGGAACGATATAAACGGTGATTCTGGGCGAGAGGATAAGTTAGCTCGGCGAAATATACCGTGAAACTGGCACGCACCGAAGCCGATTTTCAAAGCGGAAGCTGCCATATTATGGAGGGGGAGGATACATGTAAAAGCTTAATAAATTGATGACTTTCAATTTTTTTGTTTATACAGAAAACTCGGTTCTAGATGTTCGAAATTAATATATATAATGGTTTATATCTTTATCTAAAACCCGCCCCCCGCTTTCTTTAATACAAATTAGAGCTGACTTTTTCATGTATCTTTATTCCGACGTAACGCCCGTTTCTCAAAACGGCGTAATTTACTCATATTTCAATCATTGTGTGAAATTCAAAAACAACATACAAATTTGTAATTTAAATCTATAGTTTCTATTTGACCTTCGATATTTGAAAACTCTTTAAATTTGAAAAAGCTTTACGCTTTTATATGATTAATGTTCATTCTGACCCTGTTTTTCTTCACTTTATTGCATAAAAATAGTGTTTTCTTTATGAATATGTAATAACACCTAAAACCACATAGCTGGTAATAATATTGTAAAGCACTATTGAAAATATCGTCAAGATCGTGTGAATAGCTTTTAAATGAGAGCTTACGCCAATTCAGAAAAGTACGTTTTGAGAAAAAGGAGTTTAAAGCTTTTCTCTCTCACCTAATTACAGGTCCTGAGCATTTGTAATTCTCGCGCAGCGCGACAGGTTTTAGGCTCTTACTTCTTATATATATTTAAATTTACTTCAGAACTTTGGAAATATATTCTTGAAGATATACTCTAGCCATTTTTGAAAACAAAGTATAATGGAATTTTTTAAGCTTTCACATGTATTAACCCCCTTAAGCACTATTAACAAGAGGCATGAAACTGATTAATATGAAAATTCCTCCAAGGATAGATGAGCATTCTATCATAATTTTTATTTGAGCAGCTTTACAAAAAAACCGGAAGACCTAACGACCACTCGCATGGACCCTTTGGTCAGTAATGGTCTTTGACTCTTCAGCAGATATCTTTCGAAATGATTTGAAATGAGTGAAATATTTCCCGCTAAAATTAAAGGGCTTTCCAGTTTAACCTGCATGCTTATCCCATTTCTTTCTTAATTCTCTCATCTTGCTAATTTTTTTTATTCAGATTTATTCTCATTCTATCTTCACCCCCTGTACAAATAGTAACTTCTGGTCTCGTTATCTAATGTATATTATAATTGAGCGAGAATGTGTCGACAGGGTTCCTATTTAGAAAATAAATGGTTCACTCCGTATAAATAGTTAATATGACGAATTATTATTACGATATCGAATTGGAACGTGAGTTACCCTGGGTCTCTTTTTGCTCTACTCCTCCATGTGAACTCATACATTTGAAGTTTTGTCAGCTCAGTCCTTTAGTACTGAAGCGGCCTTCTAGATTCAGCCGACCATGTTCCTCTCGTATTTGTTAATCGAAATAACTTAAATTTGTCGCCCTGATTATTAATCACCTCTTAGAAAATATTTAGATGTCCGATAATACCCGCATACACACACACAAATATAAAATTATAATTAAAATTTTCGGAATTGCAGTGTAAATGGCACAATTCATATTAGAGACAATAATAAAGATTTAATGAAACTCTGTATTATACTGAATATAATTTTCATCACTACTGAGTTCATTGTTTGTGTGTTTTTAGAAAATAGATAATTCGATTTTTTTGTCGTAATTGGATTCAATTATATGGAGAATCTAAAACAACTGGTATTCACGACATCCAATTGTATGTTATAAATTAAATTTCTAAAATATATAATTAAAATTTAATCATGCATTAATGAAAATTTCACATAAAATATTCCTGGGCTCATCAAAATCTTGTGGTGGTACCTTATATCTGCGGAAATTTACTGAGATCTTTTCCATTAGTTTCTTTAATTTGTCGGAGAACAGTTCATTTTCCCTTCGTCTGCCCAATTTTCTTAAGTTTTCCGTCCTCCCTATCGTGAAGATTTCACTTAACTGCCCCAGCATATTACTCCCCCCCCCTTTCTATCTTGTTTATTTACTATACGACTTTACTCTAACTCCGACTAGTTTATATATCGTTGTACCTAACGCTCACTAGTTTTTCTCAACATATTACCGCTACTCCATAATTGTCTATCCATTTCTAACTATACATCCCTAAACAATCACTTGCCAACCTATCATCTCCTACAAATATTTATGCTATGATTTATATATTGTCATAATATTTTTATATCTATAGATACCGTTTAGTCTATAGATTCTATTATCTTAATTGACCGAAATAAATCTTGAAGTGCCTCAGTGACATATTTCAAGATGGCCTTCGGGTGTTCAAGTTTAGAAATTAATTTTTGGATCGTTTAAATATTTTCATACTTTAATGGTTATTAACCCTTTCGCAATGGCGGTCCTCACCGCGGAGTGCCTTGCTTGAAACGGAGCACCGTGCTGAGTCTTGAACATTCGGAGCCAAGACTTTTGTCTCAAAAACGATTTTGTAACGTTATTAGCGCTTACAATTGTTTGCGAACTGAAAAAATGTAGATAATAGTATTTGTCTTGATTTTTTATTCCATTTCTGTCAAAGATGCGACGTTTTCTGCTGGGTGACTGGTCACCCGTACTAGCGAAAGGATTAAATTCTAGCCACAGAGCTATCGCTTGTGTACTAGCAAAATGTCAACGAAATACTTACAGATTTTATATTTAGCATACAATACAATCAATGTTTTAATGTGTCAACACACTGGATGCTCCCACCAAACCCAATTAATTAGAAGCCTACTTGATTACGAATTCCAATTAATGATGACTCCTAAACTAATGGAGATGATACAAATTTTAATAATATTGTTATCTTTAAATCTCCATTTTCTAGATTTTTCCAATTGGCAGAGTTTAACCTCAGACCTTGTAAAATTTTCGGCCTAATATTATTAACTTGAAACCATAGATAGGAAAGGGATTTTAAGGTAGAACATTATATAATTTTTTACGATTAGCTCTAATAAAAATAGAATAAGGAAACAAGAATGTTTTGTAAATGTTTAGCAAGCTGTCAGCTTGAATTTCCTATCTATGGTATTCGTGTTCATAGACTTAAACTATCATTACAAACGTTATTCCTTTGTCTCAACAGTTGGGTCTTCTATGTCTCGATAAAAACGCGATTAATTTACCATCGTTATACTTATTTATTTTATTGATTTAACGAATAACTGTATCAAACACTACATTTTTATTTATTTTATAATTCACATATATTAAATAGAAGGTTTTAAATATTAGCGTGAATATTTTCTTAATTTTTCGGATTTATTAATAAAGTGAAAAATATGCGGGACATTAATATATAACCCATGATTATAAGAAAAATGTTATTATTGCATACCTTTGAAATGATGTACTGAAACTGCATATAAAGCTTAAAGATATGTAGAATTATGGGTAACATCGAATTTAGGCAGTGTAATCTCTCTTTATGTGTATTGTAAATATAATTATAATAGTGACATAACAAATATGTAATGTGTATAGCTTGAAGTATATTTTAAGCTTATATAGGTTTAATTTTTCTGTAAGACTCCTCAAAAATTTATAATAATGCTAATAACAAACTCGATATTAATATACGAGTATAATTATAATGGCAGATCGAAAATGATGAGCCCAAAGTTAATAATCCACTTTGCTATTCAAAATGTTAAGCTTTGAAATGTTTTACTTTAATTTATTATCCCCTTATAATATAAAATTTTTTCAATTTTACACAGAAACTAGTAAATAAATTAATTCAAGGTCGAAAACATTATAATGTTGGAGGAACGGAAAGAGACATTTTGTTGATTCACATTTGAGAGAAAGAAGGACACAAAATTATAAGTAACTTAAAAACTGTGTCTCTCTGTATCACTCTTTCTGCTTCTCCTCATAAGCTATATTCATCTGGTATTCGAAATGATGATGAAATAAGAGTGAACAAGATACAGCGCAAATCTCTCTCTCTCTCTCTCTCTCTCTCTCTCTCCACTCTCTTCCATATATTTAGATTCATTAACGGCATTTTAACCCACCAAATTAATAATCGATCGTGCTTGTTGTTTGTTAATAGGGAAAGGGGGGGAGGGGAGATGATTCCTTTCACTTCCTTTTCATAATTTTTGTAATTAGCAAATAAATTCAACTCATAATGAGAAGCACCAAGAATAACAGAGGGGTAGTTACTTATTCGTCTCTTTATGTATATTACTAACTACAGATATGATTATACCACTTCCTGCGCCATTTTAATATTTGTAACCTTGATTAATTTTATCTAGCGGTTTCTCTATAATATAACTTTTTTATTAATACAAAAGTAAAATATGAGTGTAGAAGGTGTAGCAAAAGGACTACAGTAGGAATTTACGTTGTTTTTTTTTTTATAATTACTGTTTGCCGTTGCAATCTTTTTAGTATTTTATAGTCGTTTCACTACTTCTACCATGAAAAATAGAATAGCCTTTTGTGAAGTAGTTTTTCAAGTAATGTAAGTGTTACGGGTTATCATCATAAACTTTATAGATAAAATTCCTATGTACTTCGTAATACTTCTAAATAGTAAAGAATGTGTCTCTTCCACATATTCATCCATTATCAGCATGAGGAGAACTTAATGTAAGATGACCTATATTTTAATTTGTTAAACCGAATATGTCGAAAAATAATAAAACTAGTAACTAATAAAAGTTAGAAAGTTCAAAGCGAATATATAAATATATTATTATAAGGAAATAACATTTGTGTGTGATGAGTCATTATTTTTTTGACTTTGAAATTTCATTTTTTACCTATATACTTGTCGTTACTATAAGGAGTTTGTAATAAACAACACGAATGTATTTATCAATTATATTAAAGTATAGCATCTTTTTTTAGATATGTCCTTATGTAATTGCCAGACAAATATATTTTGCTTTTAAATTTTGCCGAGTGACACTGCTTATGAAAATAATATACTATCCAGTACATATTTTATAATACTATCCGATAATGAATCATTGTATATGGATGCGCAGTATTCGTTTAACAGTTTATTAACCAGCTACATAATAGCAAAACAGAAATTCCATAAAACTAAGCGATTGATTGACAAGCAACATATACAAGGTAAATCTCTAACGACGGCGTATAAGAGACCCACACAAAACAAGCTTCGCTTGTAAAAAAAGGCGGCAAGTACATTAATCGTCTAGCATGAATAATATAATAAAATAAAATATTCGAATTAAAAAAATGAGTGAAATCCAAATGTTAGGCAAGTATATATTTTTACTGTAGCAAAAGATAAAATTTCTAAAAAAAAATAGTAATACAATAAAGTTACTTGCCAGGCCCGTTGTATACAATGGCATTAAATAGCCACATTTTGAAATTATGAGAACCAACGCTTGTATTGTAAGATAGCCACTTAGGTATGAACTTTATGGGCCCGGCAAATAACTTTGTTGTATTACTATTATTTTTTAGAAATTTTAACTTTTGCTACAGTAAAAATATATACTTACCTAACCTTTGGATTTCACTCATTTTTTTAAATCGAATATTTTATTTTATTATATTATTCATGCTAGACGATTAATGTACAATGACCGGCAGAAATGGCGTCCCTTGATGCGTTTAGGAACCGCATTTTAGGATCCTTCACTGTATACTCTATTCTGCTAGGCGGAGATAGGGGAATGGAACGCGATAACTATAGTAGTTAGTTTATCTCGCTCTAAATGCGTGAGTGCGAGAGAGAGAGCTTTATACGGCATAGCAGGGCAAGCCAGGCGTCCCGAGGCTTATTTCTATCTGTGCCATTGCCTATGGCTATCTCTCTCGCTCGGTAAGAATCATTCGTCCGTCCTTGTTTAGGTCAGTTCTACGCCAATGGATACTCTCTAAAGAAGATTTTCTCAGGCGACACCATTGAAGACTGCGATTACAGCGGGGATTTTAAAATACTGTGCACCTGTCACTGTCAAACGTCAGTATGAAAGATTATTGTCGCTTACAGCGTTTGGTGCAATTAACATTATAAGTCTGGATTATTATGTGATATTCTGTAATGCACAAAAACAAATGCCGAAGAAGCGAGCTCCTGCTCATATGGATTAGATTACAAAAAAAGCATAAATATAATATTGTATATTTTAAGGTTTGCAAAAATATTTTTGGAGGCAGTAGCAATGCTTCCAAATAATTAACAAAAAGAAAAGATAATAATGCTTTTAAAATGAAAAAAAAAATATCTCCCGCGGGACTCGAACCACCGACAAAAGCGCTTTAACTAATCTTCGAGGCAAGCGACCTAGCCATTGAGCCACGAACTCTTCATGACCATTGATCAAGATTTCTTCATTGTAAATGATATTTTAAACTGAAGGATATTGAGATATATTATTATCAATGTGTAACGATTATAAAAATATTTCTCTAATAATAATTAGTTAAGTGTGCGCGTTTAGGATATTATTCTATACATGTTAAAATTTAAAAGAAATAACTCTTCTTAGTCTGATTAATAAACGAGTGAATTTTATTAATTAAAATTATGTTATATTTACAAGAAAAGTTACATAAGTGGAAACCAGTATATTCTTATATTTAAATGAGTTTCTTCTATAATGCCAATAACTTATTGGTTTAAAAAATTAAAAGTAAATTAACATATGTATATATATATATATGAATTACAGAATATCACATAATAATCCAGACTTATAATGTTAATTGCACCAAACGCTGTAAGCGACAATAATCTTTCATACTGACGTTTGACAGTGGCAGGTGCACAGTATTTTAAAATCCCCGCTGTAATCGCAGTCTTCAATGGTGTCGCCTGAGAAAATCTTCTTTAGAGAGTATCCATTGGCGTAGAACTGACCTAAACAAGGACGGACGAATGATTCTTACCGAGCGAGAGAGATAGCCATAGGCAATGGCACAGATAGAAATAAGCCTCGGGACGCCTGGCTTGCCCTGCTATGCCGTATAAAGCTCTCTCTCTCGCACTCACGCATTTAGAGCGAGATAAACTAACTACTATAGTTATCGCGTTCCATTCCCCTATCTCCGCCTAGCAGAATAGAGTATACAGTGAAGGATCCTAAAATGCGGTTCCTAAACGCATCAAGGGACGCCATTTCTGCCGGTCATTGTACTTGCCGCCTTTTTTTACAAGCGAAGCTGGTTTTTTGTGGGATCTTATAACGTTTTGTAAGAATGTAGAAAATAAAATTAAATAATTGTTTTAATTAATACAAGCTAAAGAAACATTTTCCAATATCCATATTGTTGCAAAATGTAAAATTTTAATTCAGACATTAACTTAATAATCTATTAAATAAAATATAAAATAATGCAATGATGAATTTGTATCATAATTACACTTTTGGAGAGTCTCCTCATAATATTCACTGACTATATTTGTATTATATTTCCAAGATTTTATGCCCAAAATAACATGCAAGTTTTTCTTATAAAATGCTAATTAATACAAATTTAATGCATTTTGAAAAGAAATTAAAATACAAGGCCCTAAATTCACATCATGATGTGAATTCAGTAATTTTTTTATATATTTTGAAGGGAAAATGGACCTTAAGGCTTTAAATGTTCATAACATTGATGAAAATTTAGTTACTTTTTGAAATTTTTGCAGGGTCTGGTCTTACGCATAAAATTTGCATTCTACCAGATTTCATACAGAAATTAGAGTATTTTATTGTCGTTTTAAATTTGGTATACTTCAATACAGAATTTAATAATTGCACAAGCTAGATGAGAAATGAAAGAAATACACTACTTATTATGTCCATAGAAATTTATAGCCTAATATCTAGTAGATTTTTGCTAGTTATTAAATATTTTATTTAATACATTTTCTGAAATCTGTTGAGCTTATTACATATTATTCGTTAAAATTTTTTAAAGTCAACTCAAAGATGCTCTTATTGTTACCTTATACACCATACATAATGCAAAAGCCATTTTTACTACTTTTTATCCAACTTGATAGTTAGATGTGTTTAAGATGGTGTACAGTATGTGATATTTGCAAATATGCTATTAATTTCGCAACCATTTCATTTAATTTTGTTAATAAATGAACAGCTATTTCTACAGTTTATATTTTTTAATCTTAAATATTTTACTAACTGTACTATTTAATTTTCTTGGCTTATGCGATATTGCTGACCCCATTATATATATTTATCATCTTTTGACAATTATAAGTAGAGTTAACTATGCTTATTAATAGACTACAGTTCTTTTGCAAAAGTCTTCTTTTCATGAAAATACAGACACCACTATTTATTTTATAAAATCAGGAATGCTAGATTATTATTTATTAATAACATATTCATACTATTTTTCTGAAAGAACATATACCAAATTTATACAATATTTTGGACAAGATAATTTCTTTTTACTTTAATTAGAGAGGCGTAGAGGTAAATATTTGGTTTAAATATTCTTTTATATTATGTAACTCTTTACTCGCATGGGCGGAGGAGGAGAAATTGTTCTTGATGTAAAAAGAGACTCAAATTTACCTCTTATACTGGGCAGCCCACAATCTGGCACTTGCCCTCTCTTTATTCCTAAATCTCTGCTTTGCTACAAAAAAAAAAAAAAATATTTACACAACTTTTATTCGCCTCTCCACCCAACCCGCCTAAGGGGGAACAACAGGCTAGATTTTTTTGTTCGAGTAGTTACTCATACATTATCTCTTTATCACGCCGAATTGAACTCGAGCCTGGCAGCTCTCTCCCCGTTCAGGAGCAAAATATCTACGTTATTAAATACCAGATATAGCATATGTCGTGTGCGCCAGGTCCATGTTCTTGGGACCGCTCTTGTCTGTCCGTCTCCTTACTTGGTATTATTCTCCGTCGGAGAAATTAATATAGGCTCAAGCAATAGGTCGACCCGGTGTCGCTATTGGCCTCAGGGCCGCCCGAGTTGGCAAAATTGGCTGCTCTAATTCCGTTATTTGTTTAATAAAATTTGGCCGACTCAACCCTACTCATGCTACGACTCCTCCGACCGGTTACACATGGTCGGGTAGAGTATGTGCTCGCGGTAATAATCTCTTAGTTTCCTACCTTAGGCTTATCTGCCACGATCCTTTTTTCTTGCCTTGCTTTTCGATAGTTTAGCGGAACGCAAAAGAAAAGAACTTCTGGGCCCAGAACTCGTCACCCCTTGACTGTCCTTCTTTACCAGAAGCTTTCCCTATTATTCAATCTCCTATTACTTCTTTCCTAACCTGGTACTCCCGTACACGCACAAATTCGGTCGCTTTCGCGCTAGGACTCTCTACGCAATGAATCGCTCTTGCCTTCGCTTCTCAGGATCGGCTCTTGGCGGCGCCACCAGGCTATAGGCGACACTCAGCCTCACTGCTCTAGAGCGCGGAACTTAAATTTCTGTACGTGCAGGTTCGCCTCGAACATACCACGTTACAACTCCTCCTCCCTTAGACCTTACTAGGAGCGGGGTTTTAAGGACAGGAGGATAGGAATGAAATACACAAACCCTGTGAATGTAAGGAGTATTAGCAAGAAAAATATAATTAAGAACGGAAAACAAAAATAGGCTCACATGACTATTCATGTATCATACATTACTCTGAGCGCCACAACTTAAAGAAAGATCGGCTCTTTGAGCTCACAAATGAGAAAAAAACAGCGTAATATGGATTATACAAGGTGAATAAAAAAATAACAAAAAAAGAATATATAAATATTCCATCTAGCACTCGAGATGAGAGAGAGACACACACACAAAAAAAATAATAAGGGCCTCCTAGACCATTTTCCTCCGTGGCTGTGGTATTATTCCTTTAGGCTTAATCCCGGGGCTGATTTCTGGCCCACCACTCAGCCCTGCGGGCCTCACATCTAAATCCTCCCCTCCTACGGCCACTCACTCCAGCCGGCATAGGAAGGCCTTCCGTCCAGGCTAACTTGCTAGGCCTTCGGGGCACTGGATGCTTCATTCCAGCCCAAAACCCTGGGCTGCATCGGGGGCAAGTAGCCCTTGACTCATAAGCCCAGCCACATCCCTTACAGAAGGGTCGTATAGCTGTGGTATGACATCGTCGGTAGGTATGGCCTCTATTATTGCAGGCCCAGCACACAGAGTAGGGCCGGGGACCCATTCCCCAGGCCTCTCGTTTCTTTATCAAATCTTCTTCCACATATTCTGGTGGATCATGGTCATCCGAGTCCTCTTCCTCCGAAGACGAGCTTTGCACAACATCGCGTGGGCGAATCAATAGTTCCCCCCTCACGGGGCTAAGGCTGGGTGCCCGCGGTACGACTCCCATAGCCAGCATTTCCGGCACCTCTTTTTCCTCAGTCGGACTTCCGGGACTGGCGGGTAAGCCACTTTCTGGTGGTACTCCCCCTTCTTCCCTTGGTGCCACATAGATGCATCTTCCACCTCTCCAATGACCTCTCGAACGGTGCATCTTTAGCTGCTTCTTCTCTTTGTTTTTCTTATCAATTTAGTGCTTAAAAAAAAGAAGAAAAACAATTATAGGCGCATCATTATTAAGCCTCTAGCGGTTCTTTCGCGGCCTCAAGCGTGTCCTCCAGGCTAACGGAGCCTTCCCGTCCTGGTTATCACTCCCGTCCCTTGTATCATCTACTAATGGATCTTTAAGGTGAACCTCTTTCCCTGAAATAGTCGGGCCGGAGGGGCAGGGAATGGTAGGGACGGTAGCGGGTCGGACGCTCGGAGTTTTGGTCTGTACCGGGAAAGATTCGCTGCTGATCGTGGCGCGGAAAGGCTTGAGGTCCGAAATATGAGCCTTAGAGATAATACGCCCGCTGGCGTCGCTTAATTCATATACCGTCGCAGACAACGCTTTCCTAATAGTAAACGGTCCTACATAAGTAGGCGCAAATTTCGCATTGAAGCTGTCGGTGGCGGATGACAAGGCGTGATTGCGCTTCCACACCAAGTCATCTGGCTTAAATAGCAGGTTTCTTCGCCCTTTATTGTAGTATTTGGCCTGTCGGGCACTCGCTCGCTCGATATGAACCTTAACGAGGTCATGCAAAAGTCGCAATCGGAACATTCGGTCTGCCCACGCAGCTGGATCAGTCTTCTTCACCGACACAGGCTCTTCTATCTGCCTCCGTAGGTTGTTTCCTTCTTCGGGTTGTCGTCCGAAGTTGAGGTAGGCTGGCAATTCTCTTGTTGCTTCATGGACTGCACTGTTGATGGCGAACCTGAACTCGTGGAGATGCAGATCCCAGGCCCGATGAGTTTGTCCAATGTAAGCGGATATCATGCTTTTGATTACTCGGTTAACCCGTTCCACTGGGTTAGCCTGCGGATGGTAGGGAGGCGTGGTGTAATGCCGAATCCCTTGATTCTTAAGGAAATTGTCCAAATATTTGTTGCGGAACTGGGTGCCAATGTCTGTGAGCAGTATCTCTGGTGCTCCTCATCTATAAACTACCAATTCTTCAAAGGCCTGAGTGATTGTAAGTCCGGTGGCACGACGTAGAAGCTTAAGTTCTACCCATCGGCTAAAGTTATCTAAAAAGACTACAATGTAGTTGTATCCATTTTTGCTCGGCGGCAATGGTCCCATCACATCTGCTGCAACGACTGACCAGGGTTTTTCGACTATCCGTCCATCCATTAGTCCTGCTGGTGCTTCCTGACTAGGTTTAGTCTGTTGACACACTTGACAACTTCGGACAAAAGATGAAACTGTTCGATGCATTCCAGGCCAGTAATACCGGGCTAACAGGCGCTTGTAAGTTTTACTCACGCCTAAATGCCCCGAGGTAGGCTCGAGGTGTGCCTCCTCCATTGCCTTGGTCTGCATGTCGTTGGTTAGTACTAGTTTCCAGGCATTGTAGTCCGAGCCTAACATCTCATGAGTCGGGTCAGGCCGGTGAACGTACAGTCTGCCTTTCTCTGTTTTCCAATCTGGATATGCCTTCGGATGTTGTGTCACATTCTGTATCCTGCGCTGATACCAATCATCTTCAGAGTCTCGCATAGCTGCGACGGTGTCAGTAAGGGGCTTTTCTGCCTTAACTGCCGATTCCATGGCTCTCGAGAGTGCATCAGGCACGTGTTGTAAAGCTCCTTTCCTATGTATTATAGTGTAATCACAGGCTTGCAGTGACAAAACCCACCGCGCTAGACGGCCAGTTGGATCCTTGAGCTTATTCAGCCACCTAAGGCTACTGTGATCAGTAACGGCGGTAAAAGGGTAGCCTTCTACGTAGGGGCGAAGCTTCTTGATGGCCCACACGACAGCAAGGCATTCCTTTTCTGTGGTAGCATATTTCCTCTCGGCTGATGTCAATATTCGGTTTATGTAAACAATCGGGTGTTCCTGGCCTTCAATTTCTTGTACTAGAACCGCACCGATGGCATAATCACTGGCATCCGTTTGGATGACAAAAGGCTTGGTAAAGTCCGGCCTGGCTAATACTGGAGCAGAACAGAGAGCTTCTTTTAACTTGCCGAAGGCCTCCTCTTGTGCTCTTCCCCAGTGCCATTTTACATTTTTCTTCAGTAACTCTACCAACGGAAGCTTGTAGCTAGCCAAACCTGAGAGAAATTTGGCATACCAGCCAATCATTCCCAAAAACCTTCTTAACTGTTTCAAGTTTTGTGGTGGTGGATACTCCAGTATAGGCTTTAGCTTTTCTGGGTCCGGTGACAGGCCTTCTTTATTCACTACGTAACCTAGGAAAGTAACCTCTGATCGGCATAGCTTGCTCTTTTCCCAATTAATCTCGAGGTTCGCCCGCTCAATTATGGCTACTACTCGTTTGAGCCACTGCATATGCTCTTCGAAAGTTGTCTTGACGATTATCAAATCGTCCAGATAGGCGAAGACGTTAGGCTCCAACTCGGGTCTAATCAAACGATCCATCAGCCTCTGGAACGTTGCAGGCGCATTGGTAAGCCATACGGCATACTCTTGAACTGGAATAACCCTTTTCCTGGTACGATGAAGGCTGTAATTTCTCTGCTGTTCTTTTCTAGCGCCACTTGGAAATACGCCTGACTGAGATCAATGGTAGAGATGTATTTGGCGGATCTTAACTTGTCTAGTATAGCCTCCATATGAGGCAAGGGATAGGTGTCTTTACGAGTGACCTCGTTGACAGCTCGATAGTCAATGCAGAATCTGTGCTTGCCGTTAGGCTTCGGTACAATAACTGGGCAGCTGGCCCATGCACTTTCTGACTTTTCAATGATCCCTGCTGCTAGCATTTTATCCACCTCAGCGTGTGCTATCTCAAAAATCTTTGGTGAAATTCTCCGAGCTCGTTGTTTTATCGGGGTGCAACCTTGCACGTCTATATAATGTTCCACTAAACTCGTGATCCCAGGCGTATCCGATACAGGCTTGAAATGCTCGGCCACCCAGGCCTTTACTGTAGACTGCTGCCAATCGGTTAAACTTTCCAAGGCAGCGCAGGCATGACTCTTAGGTCCCTTCGTATTCTTGGCCTCTTCCCCCACAAACGGGTACCACTGGCCTTGTCTAGCTCGCCAGAGTGATTTAGCCAAATTCATTTCCAGCTCAAAGGCTCTAATGAAATCCATGCCTAGTATACACTCGTAGTCCAGCTTGGGGGCGACACTCATCCGTAGCGTCTTCTTGAAGTTATCCACATCCAACTCCAGAGCAACGTCACCTAAGGTTTGGCTCAAGCTGCCATCACCGAGTCGTATGCCTCCCGCTGCTGACCTATCGATTTCCTCTTCTATCAGGGGCACGACCTGCTGTCCCAGATATGATCGAACGGTCCCCGTATCCAGCAAGGCTCTAATTCCTCGGCCTAGTAAGAATCTCCATAAGAACGGTCGACTGTCCTGGTCTTCCTCGTCCTTCCTCCCTGACCCGCTCACTGTAGAAACTTTGGCTAAAACTGGGATGTCTTCATCTGAAGGCTGAGTCGACCCCTGTTATACTGCGTAGGGGAGACTTCGTCCATTACCCTTTTGCCAAGTTTCGGTGGTAGCGTCCACTGAAATCTGGAATTTTCTGAGGAAATCCATCCCTAGGATGACTTCTAAGGCCAAATCTGGAGCTATCAAGGTGCTTAGCTCCTTCTCTGTGTCACCTATAGTCCAACTCATAAGTACTTCGCGGTCTATTGGAATAGGCATACCATTCGCCATTTGAACGTCAGCTATTACTGGGTCTCGACGGTCAGGGGCCAGCCTCAATGCTAGCGCTCCTCCTACAATCGTCTTCACTGATCCAGTGTCTATTAGCCCATAGACATTTCTTCCATCCAATTTTACTCCAATACAGGCTCGCTGGTCTCCCCTGTCTGGAATTCGCCTTCCAGTACTGGAAGGAGCTACCTTAGCCACCACGGCTATAGGCTTCACCCTGCCTCTCGACTCCTTGACTTCGCTCTTAGCTGGTAGGGTCTCGTTGTTTTTTTCAGAGGCGGCGATGACCCGGTTCACTCGCCTCTTGAATTGTTTTCCGAATGCTGCGTGACTTGGTTTGGGCAGGCTTGGCTGACTTCTCGCGTCAGATTAGGTTTTTTCCCCTGTAAGACATAAGGGCATTCGGCCTTCCAGTGACCGAGTCTCCGACACCTATGGCAAGGAAGCGTTTCCTTATCCCGCCTGATTTTAGCAGCCTTCTCCTCAGCGGTTAGAGTATTCCACGCAGGTTCTCTGTTTTGAGGGGTTCCTGTCTGGGTGGAGTAGTCCTTGGACGCCTCTCCCCGCTGACTTAAGCTGGTTGGCGAAGTAGGACGCTCTGGGCTGGATGACTGTTTTGCCTTGGCCTTAGGCGTCCTCTTTTTTCCAGCCTTGTTGTCCTTCGTTGTCGCTTTTCCTTGAGTAGATTCATTTTCCATTGCTGCGCACTTTTCCGCGATGCGCTTTCCTCCCACATACATGGCAGAGGGAACCGGCAACACCGCAGTAGTAGCTTGACCCTTGCGCTGTTTCTCTTCCTGCCGAATTCCTTCCAATTCTTCTCCAAGCTTCCGAAGTTTCCCGTACGACGAAAAAGTACTTCTCAGGAACCTCTGCCTGTACCAAGGCTTCAGATTCATATACACTATGTCCAACTGCCTTTTCTCTGAGAGAGGGGGATCCATATAAGAGAATATAGTTTGCATATTCTCAAGAAATTCGACCATGGTTTCCTGGTCCCCCTGGAGGCGATCTTTGGACTGTTGTTTAACTTTTCGTCGTGTGTTCTTAGTTCTGAAGCGACTTTTAAACTCCCTTTCAAAGTCCTTCCATTTGGTGCAGTGTTGGCCTACCAGGTGGTACCATTTTTCAGCTTCGCCAGTCAACACTACTGACAAAGCCCCCATGATAGTGCTTCGGCTCAACCCCGAGCCCTTGTAGCATCGCTCCACTCTAGTTAGGAAGGAATCCGCACTCTCCTGTTTATCATTACTGTAGGAGATACGCCATTTATTGAGGACATCCACAGCTTTAGTCCCAATAATCACTCTAGGCTTCCGCCTTTTCCGCCCCCGTTCAGCTGGACCCTTACTCACATAGCTTGCTTCTGAGTCACTTGAACTTGGAGGAGGAGGCTTTCGTTTTGGCAGTCAGTCTCGTCACTGGAGCCGCCAGAGGAGTCATCTTCCTCGTCGCTACTGCTTGAACTGCTACTGTCATTGCTAGGAACTTCTTTATGCCTTCCAGGCTTATTTGGCCTTTTACAACTGGTCTTAGTGGGTTTCCTGTAATCACTTTTGTCGTCCCTCTTCCTTTGCTTCCTCTTCCGTTCACTGGCCTCAAATGACAGCCTAGCGAATAATTCTAAGGCCTTTCGAGCTGCCTCCCTCTGGTCGGTGTCCATGTTGTCCTCCGGTTGTTCTTGCCTGCATGTAGAGGTGAGAATTGCCGGTTGCCTTGCAATCATTGTTGTAGACGACGAAGTGGGAATGGAAAGCATGTAGCCGGGCTCCGTCACTATCGGAGGTCTTGTTATGGGCGAAGGTATTACGGCGGTTGCTGGTAACGGGAGGTGCCAAAATTCATCACTCCTCCTTGGGTTGGCAGGTCTATGTTCGACAGCTGAGGCGACGGGATGGCCTATAGACGTTGTGGTATAAGTACAGGTCATCGTGGTGGTCACCAGGGTAAGGATGGAGGTAGTTGTACTCGTAGGTACTTGTGCCGTAAAAGCTATCGGCAATACCTTGTAACGTCCAGGCCGATTATTCTTAATTCTTAAGCGTTCCCGAAAATTTTTTTTTCTTTTAAATAGATTTGTTACCCTAGAGTAAATGTAATATTGTTTCGATACTTTCATTATTTTGTTCAGACCGATCATTAGCATCCCTTGAAGTTGTTCTTGAACATTTTGTTTCATTCATTATCTTTCCTTGCGTTTAGGAGTAAATGTCTTATTTATATTTAAAAATGTTTCACGTTTCCAAAACGCGCCAGCGATCGCCTTACCATCGCGCCGCGCGGACCCAGCCCCTTTCTCCCCCTTTCTTAGAAAGGAATTAATTAACTCGATTGTTAAATAATCTTCTTTTATTAATCATTCTTTCCTGTTGGGTAATCTAATTTGCCTTTTTGGTCGTTTAAAACGCTAGCACTTTCCCTTAGTCGGGAATAAAAGATTGCAGGCAGCACATTAAATTCAAAGTTCTTCAATGTCCAGAATCTTCCTCACCTTACAATTCTCCATATTTTTTCCTCCTCTTTGGGTCAATTTATTTAACAAATACTAATTTTGTTCTCTTCCTTAATTTCTCTTTCTCTCTCTTTGTTTGTTTCCTCAGAAACCCACCGTTAGTCACGTTACTCGCGATAACGTTTCTCTCAGACACTAGTCAGCGGATCTCACGCTTACTGCCTTATGCCTCTTCTATTCTATCTTTAATACATCCTGTGTCCAAATTTTAACCATCAAATCCGTCTCATTATCAGCATGGCCCCAAAGGAACTCTTCGTTTGTGAGCGGATACTATACAAATATGTTAGGACCAATCCAACCCAAAGGATCTGTGCCTATTGCGAGGCCGCCCTTCCGGACAACAAACGAAGTATCCTAGCAACAATTCGCCAACACCGACTTAGAACTGCAAAAGATGTTAACCACATCTTTTGTAACATCTGCCATAGATCATTACTTTTCATTGCTCCACTTAACACATGCCTTTGCTGCAAGCATGCTTTTTATTTGCATAAAGAAACCCTTCAGCAAAAAGAAAACAATCGAACCTTTGTAAATTCCATTATCTACGAAGATAGATATTGGAATTTCAATTTTCCTAACCCCAATAAACCATGGGGAACATAATTGCGATAAAGTATTAAGTGTTTTCCTCCGTAACCATTCGGGCATATATTTTTCACGCCTAACTATTTTAGCGTTTTCTTTTTCCTCCCTTTCTTCTCCGTAACCATTCGGGCCACCGTTTATATAAGTCCAACCATAGGAATAAGAAACATTAGACATCCGGTACCATGAGTAACGGGATATCGAACCACACAGGTAGCCACGTGCATAATTTTTTATTATAACTCGCCCTTGGAAGCGGTCAACCGTTTAACAATTTAATTGTTGTGGGATCTTTAACCCTAAAACGATGATCGTTTTCCTCTCGCAGTTTCCTCCTTTTTCCTTTTTTTTATTATTATTACTTTTCTCTCGCGTCCGGATTAGGACACATTTTGCTCATGCGACGGCTAATGCCGTATTAATCTTTAGATTTTGTTAATATTATTTAATAATTGCGTTTAGTTATAAGTAAACGATTATGTACAAAAGGTGCAAGCTCAGCACCCTTTGTCTCATTCTCTAGCGTACCCAAGCTTAGGCAGTAGCGCCTTCTGATTGGCTGAAGGCGACGCAACGTTCTTCCCCCCCCCCCCTCCCCCAGCTAATTATTTAAGAGCGGAGCGGATGGACGCTGGTTGCATTCTTCTTCTTCCATTCATTCCTTTTCAAGTTAGACTCATTTTTTTTACGTTTGATTAAGTCAATTAAATTCAAGAAATTGCATAAGTCTTTAACCTAGAAAGTGAGACAAAGTTCGCGATTCATAATATTGTTAAAATTCAAGAGCAGTAGTTTTTTTTGTATAACCTAGCGATTTAGTTACTAAATTAAAATTTGTTACAATCGACTCAGTGCACACATTTTCTTTTCACCGAACGCTCACACAATCATCCCTGGTTCCCTACGGCAACGACGACCGTAGTCCAATAATCAGCAACAGGAGAGTCTCCCTTCTACCTTCTTCTTTTTTTTTATCATTGTTGTTCATCATTATCAGGTAACATTTGAATTATATTGTTTTTTTATTCTGAATTTCACATCTTCTTCTCATTTTGTACGCCCAGGATTTTATTTTTCCTTACCTACGACGCCTAAATTAAAAGAATATAATAACGCTACCTAAAGGCTCAGCGACGATATGAAATCGTAGTTGAGCATCGGGTTAAAATTAGTAATTGCACAACCCTGGACGTTACAACCTCTACCCCATCACTGGTCCCGGCTTCTTCCTGAGATGTCAAATTATCACCACCCTCTACCGCTGCTGCTGCGGCTTCATCGCGCTTGCTATCCCATCTGGCTGCACCTGGACCCTCCGCTTGTATCATCCTGAATCTTCTAAACCGTTCCTGTAACACCGGGATAGTGGAGTTGGTGTTCAGTCCCTCAGCATCCATGGCTTTCTTAAGGTCTACAGGCGACAAGCTCATGATGTGGGCCTTCATGGCCTCCCAAGAGATTTTCCATTCCGTTCTCTGCTGGGCTCGTGCCTCTCGACCCTTTGATTTGTCGCTCTTGCCCATGTTATCCGACTTCTCTTCCATTCCCTGGATCTCCGAGGACACCTAAATTAATCCCTGACGAGGCGGCGAGTTGCTCCCTCGACCTTTTTTTTTTCCTTAGGATAGGTTCCACTTGAGAAATTGACCAGTTTGGCCTTACTTTTATTTACAAATCTTAATCTACCTAATCATAGGCTTACATAAAAACAACTATTTACACGCCTTCTTCAGGCTCATAATTAATTAATCTTTTCAACAAAGACCTTTTTAGGCTAATATCTCGCTATCTGCCTGGGCCTGTTCGCCGCTGCAGGCTAAAGCTTCCCCCCCCCCCCCCCCCCGGTGATGAGAGAAGTTCAGGGTAATATAGTATATATAGAAAATAAAGAAAGCTCGTCTAAGCTATTAGTTTTCTCAATGTCTCGATCCCTCTGGTACTACCAAGATAAGGCGACTATTCGGGAGATAAACTATCCAGGCTAACCGAATTGCCTTTAATCTCCCATTAATCCACGCGCCATAGGCTGCACTGAAGGGATATTGCGGAGCAGTCCGCGAGATCTTCTTCTTTCATCACCACGAAAAATAAACATATATCTGTCTCACGATCAGAAAAAAAAACAAATTTAATTACTTCAGTTCATTAGGCTTCGCCTAATTACTCGGCAATTTGTACCGTTCGTTTTAGGCTAATTATTTATTAATATCGCATTAATATAGTTTTATTACTATGTGCGGTATATAGCCTTGTTCGAATAAATACGGTGGTAGAAGGACGGGTACTATTTCTCTACACGGCCTTATGTTTTTGACCCAGTTAGTAGCATTCTCAATAATACAAATTCTAAGTAATAATATACTTAGAATTAGTTACTGTCTCCGGGCGGTGATCGACTCTCCGCCGCGCCGCCTGAAAAAAATGTAAACACCGCGTCGCGGTTACCCAGGCCTGGCCGATGTACGCCTCGCGCCCACCTACTCCAACTCGCTGAAAAATAAATCAGTGACGGACTATTTTCCACTCACTGGTTCATTTCAACAATTACCTGTAAGAGAAGCAATTAACCTTTTAAGGACGGGAGTGGTCGATATATCGACCAGTCAGAAAGGAGAAAAATAAATATTATTAATTATTTTTGAGGACAAAAATTCATTAAGATTCATATGCAGAAGAGTATTGCATGATCTATGTGAGGGATTAGTGCATATTCCTGCCGCTACGTGGAGATCACCACAAGAATTTTCTCGCTAGTAAAATGAATTTAGCTATAACATAATTAAAATCCCGAAGGTCCGTAATCTTACACTTTTCAACTGGTTTTTCATCTTGTACTATTCATTTATATTATTGCTTAAAATTTATTATTATTATTATTATCAAATTTTTATCAATTTGGTAAAATGGCTGAAAGCAAGGTTGCCAAGTGTAGTACTTTCGGTACTACCGTAGTACCCAAAAGCGACATATCCTATAGCGTAGTACTATTTTGGGTACTACGCTATAGTCGCTGCTGATACTACTGGTCGGCGGAAATACGTCAGAGGGTAGAGACTGTAGAGGGACCGCAATATAGATATTTCTAATTACTAATTTCAAAATACATAATGCATGGTCCGTGAGCCAAGACAAATGTTAGTATTATTGTATCGTACATACATACCGCAAGTTATAAAGTAATATAAAGAAATAAAGTGACAGTTTTAACCCATTAACGTCCAAAATGTCAAAATTTCTTGCACGTTTTCAAAGTGATTTTTTCCTATGTAATTAGCATTGAAAAAATTCTTGAACCACATATTCTGATGTAAAATTGCATGCTCTTTCAGAGTCCGTTGCCAGAATCATGATAAAACTCACAGGAAAAGAGATATGCTCGATTGAAACATAAAAAACACCTAAATTTTCGAAAAAAAAAATTTTAGGATTTTTTTTCGAAGTGTTACGGTGAAGATATCACCTTGCGACCGTGATCAAAGGTGATCATGGGAGTTGAAGTTTAACAGGGAATTTTTTTGTTGACCTTGAACCATCGCTTCTTTACAAAATGGCGGAAAAAACGAATTTTTTTTTTCAATCTTCATCAACTTTTTTCTCGAAATCTATGGTCTTTAGAAAAAAATTCATAAAAACAAAAATGCCTTAGAATCGCTCGAGGAACATTCTCAAATTTTTTCAGAATTTTTTGAGACAATTTTTGATTTTCCGGGAAACTTGTGAAATGGAATTTTCAAAAATGTCTCCAAAAATTCTGAAAAAATTTTAGGATGTTTCTCGAGTGCTTCTAAGACATTTTTGTTCTTATGAATTTTTTTCTAAAGTCCATAGATTTCGAGAAAAAAATTGATAAAGTTGAAAAAATAAAAATTCGTTTCGGCCGCTATGTTCTAAAAACCTATTGGTAAAAAACGATTTCTGTGCAAATTTTAGGAAGATTTTTTTACTCTCAGCGTTACCCAGAGACTACGGCGTGGACGTGGTAAAATTCTGTCTCCTTTGGGGTGCTTTTTTCCCGTGAGTCCCCTTGCCTCTCACGTCTCGGGGTGCTTGTTTTCCGTGAGCCCCCTTGCCTCTCACTTATTCATACTTTTAGGTGTGCTTTTTTAGCCAACATTTATTGCAAATATTTAAATTACATGTTTTGCAGAAAATTCTTGTTCTTATTGGACAGTTTCCATTCGAACAAATCCTCAATTTGTCACTATTAGATCGTCCATGTGCTTTACTTTTGCGACTACTTTTTTGTAAGTAGTATTTGGCAATCGAAATAGTGAACTCTTTTATTCCAACTTTTTTCTTTCCATCGTTAGCAGCATTGAAAATTACAAGAGAATTAGTAATAGACGCCTGTATAAGTCTCATAAAAACTACCCATGTCCATTTTTTTGATCGTATACTTGGGAGTATGTCATTGCAATGTCCGTCATGCAGGTCAACACCTCCCATGAATTTGTTATATAGGTGAAAAGCTTGCGGAAAAGGTATTTCAATTTTAGATTTAGCCTCTGCGCTGTATCTTTTTGAAATAGATAGAGGATTGACACCTGCTGCAGTTGAAGCTATTGAGACGGGCTTCGAATCCATGATAGTAATGAAATTTATGCCACTGTTTAGGTCGTGCTTCACCACATATGTCCCTCTTGGAGCTTTCTTATCAAGCACATTTTTTTCTTTGACTCGATTATCTCTGATAGTACCAGTGCATTTCAAACGCAATTTCTTCAAATGTAATACCAAATCCATGTTCGTGAAGAAGTTGTCAAAGTACAGATGAAATTGAGAAATTTTGTTATAACTTATTATTTGAAAAATGGTTGTAATAAATATAATACTACTCGTGAACCTAAAGCACATTTAGATAACTTATCTCCAATTTGAGAATTCTTGCCGCAATAAAGATCCAAATTCAGTAGATAGCCGTCCGAAGTACACAAGCCCCAAAATTTCAAACCAAATCTTATCGGTTTTCCTCGAATAAATTGTTTCAAAACAGTTTTTGCATAGGATTTGGCCATCATCTCATCAACGGATAGAGCAGTTCTCCATATTCCGAATTTCATGATGTTATTTTGAAAAAGTTTCAGTAGAGAACGAACGCGCCATCCTCGATCATTTGAATCTTTGTCTTTGTTTTTTGAAAACTTCAATTTAGATTTTGTGATTTCAAATTGTTGGCGAGACATTGCAGAAGAAACTACTTCATTAGATAAATACGGATCAGATGACCAGTAATCTCTCTGTGATTTTCTGGGATTGAATGTAGAAAAAATAACTATTCCAATAAAAGTATCAAGATCTTTCAATTTCAGATCATAACCATTGTCTTTACACGCATCAATAATATATTTTTTCATTTCAATAGAAAAAAAGGTTTCAAACAATTGAAAAGGTTCGCTCCTACGTATTTTCTTTTTTTGCGATTCGGACAATAATACTTTATCTTCACAAGAATCAGGGTGTAACTTTTCACCCTCAATCCAAGTGAATTCATGACCTTTTTCAAGTTTATCTTGTTTTTCAGAATAATTTGCACGAGCTTTATTGTAAGTGATATTAAGTATTTCATGTTCGCAATCTGAATCAAAATCTGTACGAAATGGTGCGCCGAAACTTAACCTAGAAATCTGTTGAGGAACAATGGGAAGGTTTGCCTTAAATAAAAAGAGCGAAAAATTGTCGGTTGACAAGAGGTGGTTTATTAAAATAAATAAATAAATATATACAAAGTTTTACAATAAAATTGCACGTAATGTGTTTCACGCAATTTACAAAGATAGATTTTCGCACTTTTAAAGGTGCCGCGCAATTATAAGTTTTTCTAGGGAATTTCCTGCCGTCAGAAGTCCTAGGGAATTTGCCTCGGAGAGGTTTCCTCCCACTACCCGACTCCTCGAGAGCCTTGGAAGAGAACTAAGGAACACTGTTCCAGGCGAGCCCCTGGAAGGCAGTGTTGAGGGGGTAGGAGAGGGGAGTGGAAGGCCGCAGGAGGGAAGTCCTCTCCTAGGATGGCGGTGGGTGGTTTGGTGATACTTACCGAAGCAAAGAATGCCTAAAAAGGCGTAGATGGCCTGGTGGAGGCGCTGGTTGGCCGTGGAGGCGCTGGTTGGCCGTGGAGGCGCTGGTTGCCGTTGAGGCGAAGGTGGCCGTAGAGGCGCTGTAGCCGGAAGGCTTCAAAAGTAAGAGGCGGAGCTTGTCGTTGCTGCTGTCGCTGCTGCTGCTGAGCTGCTGTCGAGCGTGATTAGGCTGCGATGGGTCCTTATCAAGGACCCATCTATATAGTTGTGCGATGCAATTTTCGCTAGCGAGAGCGATCGTGGTGCTGGCCACCTGGTGGCCGAGCGAAACCAGTGTCGCTACCGCGGCGTGCCAGTGCCTACGAGGCACGCTGGCTCGCCGCGGAGCGAGAGAGACGGGTATAGAAGCCCAGACATGTAATCAGTAAAATGCTGTTTTGAGCCGTAAAAACAGATTTTATCGAAAAAGGCTGTTTAGACATTATAGAAAGTAAACATTCGGGGCTATGCGTAGCTATGCTTATTTCTAGGAAATTGTGAAAATTAAGGGAGAAACGGTCGGGAGGAACTATTCGAGGGTTCGCCCAAGCGCGATATCGGTGTTCAGTTCAGCTCCTGAACGCAAGATAGATAGAAGAAAGAGTGAGCACGGACGCTGGCGGTCCTTGAGCTTTTCTGCTTCTTCTGATTTCGAACAAACTCCCCCCGTTGACACGATGGTGTCAAAATAAGGATAAAAGAAGTTGTATAGACAACAAACAATTTTTATTAACAGAATAAAGTATATAAAAAAAAAAAATATAAAACAGATAGGGACAATAACAAGAGTGAAGCTCAGTGCTTCGGCTTCAGGAGAAGGCTGGCACCCCTCAGGGCAAGAGTGGGAGACCACTTCAGGATAATTTTACCCTGAGGGGCCCAGGCCTTCCATTTGCGGCATTTCAATGCCGATATGAATGGCACCGCGATTTCTTGACCAAAGGCCCTGATTATGATTTTGTGAGCATTGCGCTCGACTTCCCTGGCACTGGGATCGTGGAGAACTCCTCCAGCCCAGTTGGTCGGCGCAATGCTCACGGTGGACGCGACGGTAGGGCGTTGTCGCCGTGGTCGCATGAGCGGTTCTGGTGGTGGTGGGGTTTCCTCCTTTCTCTCTTCCAGGTCAAAAACCTTCTGGAGGTCAATTTCCTCCAAAGGAGCGTGGAGCTCCAAAACGTCATCTTCCTCCTCCTCCTTATACCCTACGCCCAATAAATGGGCCCACGGGTTGTCCGCCATGAATTAATTGAAACTGTAGTGAGTAGAAGAAACCATAAGTTGCTGGGAACCTTTTGAGGAGAAACTCACAAACAGATACGGTATGGCGGCAACCTGAAGAGTCCCAGGAAACCCGGAACAGGAAAGGAACAACCTGGGGAGTCCCAGAAAGTTCAGAAGAAAAAAAACAAAATGGCGACCTGGGAAGTCCCAAGAGGCCATAAGAGAAGGCTATTTAGGAGGAGAAGTGAAGACAGAGAGAGAGTGGTTTAAGAAGGAAGCTTGCAAAGTTGAGAAACGCTGCGTTGTATCTCTTTTTTTGCTGTTTTAATAGTGGCAACACGAGCAAGCCCATCCACCCCAGAAATAAGTTTTAGTATCCGACCCCATGTCCATGTACGAGGCGGATTGTTTGGAACTTTAACGAGAACGATATCTCCGACTTGAAAGTCCATGTTAGCGTTTTGCCATTTAGGCCGATTTTGTAAAGTGTGAAGGTATTCTGAAGACCATTTCTTCCAGAATACTTCTGATATTTTCGTAACGGATTGCCACCGATTGAGAGTCGACTCGCGAAGATCAAGCGTGGCGAATTCCGGGGGGGCTAAAAGCGGCCGTCCTATCAGAAAATGACCTGGGGTCAACACGTCAAGCGACTCGAGATCGTCGTGCATACGAGAAATCGGACGAGAGTTGAGGCAGGCCTCAATTCGCGAGAGGAGTGTGGTCATTTCTTCAAAATTAGGCACGAAAACACCGATAGATCGTTTGAGATGGTGCTTCATGCTTTTAACGGCGCTTTCCCATAAACCGTCCCAGTGCGGAGTTGCGACAGGAATGAATTTCCATTCGATTTCACTGATCGGTTCAGTGTCTTGAGAGCGAGCGATCTCTAATGATGATTTGAAAGCGCGCGTAAGTTCAGCATCTGCCCCTTGAAAGTTTAAGCCATTATCCGAGTAAATTGCGGCAGGTTTTCCGCGACGAGAGATAAATCGAGCTAACGCGGCGAGGAAGGCCTCGGTATCGAGTCTAGACACGAGTTCAAGGTGAATGGCGCGAGTAGCCAAACACACAAAAACTGCTACGTACCCCTTAACCGATTTTGCATTGCGACCATGATGAAGTTTAATGGAAAAAGGCCCGGCATAGTCCACTCCGGTGTTCTCGAAGGCGAAACTCCGGGAGACCCGAGCTGCCGGAAGAGAACCCATGAGTTGAACCCCTAATTTAGCGCGTTCACGAACACATGAGGTGCATTTATGAACCACCGATTTGACAAGGTTGCGAGCATTAATGATCCAAAACTTTTGGCGCAGTGTAGCCAATGTTAACTGAAGTCCCCCATGAAGAGTATCTAAATGTGTTTGGCGAATTAAAATGGACGCGAGATGGCACTCAGGCAGTACGATCGGATGTTTCGCGTGTTCCGAAAGATTCGCGTTCCGTAATCGACCTCCCACCCTCAAGATTCCACGGGAATCCAGTGTTGGATAGAGAGGAAGCAACTTTGACCGCGTGGGGACCCTTTCCCCTTGCTGTAAAGCGGCTAATTCCTTAGCGAACTGTGCTCGTTGCACCACTTTCACTAAAGTTTCGACAGAAAAACGAACTTCGGAGACCGAGAAGGCTAAATCCGAGTGCGTACTCTGTTTACGTGCATGATTGACAAATCGAATGACGTAAGCCATAACGCGAACGAGTTTATGCCAAGAGGAGTATTTATCCAAAAACCAACACTGATCGACACCCACGTGAACGTTCAGATTGGTTTTGCGACTCTCTTCAGAGGTTTCGTAAACCTGAATGTCATGAGTAGGCTGTTCACGAAGGAATGCTGGCCCTTGCCACCAGAGTGAGTCCTCAGTGAGCTGTTTGGCGCTGATTCCGCGTGAACAGAGGTCCGCGGGATTGAGTTTAGTATTTACATAGTGCCATTTGGCATTCGGAAGTTGCGTTTGGATAAGCGATACGCGATTAGCTACGAACGTCTTCCAATTAACCGGTTGTTTAGCTAGCCAAGCCAAGGTAACTTGTGAATCCGAGTAACACGTAATAGAATCGAGATCTCCGGTTAGACTGCGTTTCACATGAAGAATAAGTTTGGTTAATAGTGCGGCAGCGACCAATTCCAATCGCGGGATGGATGTAGTCTTGATCGGCGCGACCTTGGTTTTAGACATAACTAAATGTACTGAAATCTGCCCGTTGGATGCAGTAATTCTTTCGTACACTACGGCTCCATAAGCGAGTTCAGACGCATAGCAAAATCCTAAGAGTTCACGTTTGATCGTAGTCAGAGTTTGACCAGTCCACCGTGAGATGCGCAGGGTGCGTAGATCCTGAAGTTGATCATAACACGCAAGCCATTTCGAACGAATAGGATCTGGAATCTCATCATCCCACGCTAATTTTAGCAACCAGGTTGATTGCATTAGTTGCTTTAAAACGACCGTTACCGGTGAGATCCAACCCAACGGATCGTAGATTTGGGCGTTTTCAGACAGCAAAACGCGCTTGGTAAGAACGAGTATCGACGATGGAGACACGAAAAACCGGAAATGATCGTGTACATGATCCCAAGCTATCCCTAAAATCTTACCCGAATCCGAAGGGTCTTCAGAGAAAACGCGCGGTTCGGATGGCTCATTCACGGAAGACCGTGACTCACTAAATGCCCATTTGCTCAAGGAAAATCCTCCTTTTGCCAATAGGCGAATCAGTTGATCCTGGGTTGCTTCTAGCTGCTCTGTGTCGTGAGCACCGAAAAGGATATCATCTACGTACGTAGAATTGAGCAAAACATTTTGTGCCAAGGGAAAGTCCCTTCCATCACAAAATGCTAGTTCGCGTAAGACACGCGAGGATAAGAATGGCGCAGGCCCAGTGCCGTACGTCACCGTGTTGAGTTCAAAGGCCTGAATCCCACCAGATTCAGTCTTCCACAAAATGTTCTGATACTTGCGGTCCTCTGAGCGCACAAGTATCTGACGGAACATTTTAACGATGTCTGTCACACCCACGTGTCTAAAAGCGCGCCAATTCATTAATATACGTGTGATATCCTGTTGAAGCTTGGGGCCTATAAACAACGTATCGTTGAGCGAGACACCGGACGAGGTTTTAGAAGATGCGTTAAACACGACGCGAATCTTCTCCTTCTGATTTTCTATCTTAAAAACCGCGTGATGAGGTAAAAAGACTCGAAAACCGGAATCTAAGTTAATGGGAGACATGTGTCCCAAAGATTGATACTCGCGTAGAAATTGAGAATAGCTATCTTCCTGAGAGGGAGACCTCTCCAATTTACGGAGTATGCGTGATAATGTCTTTTCCGCGGCGCGGGAAGAAGACCCTAAACTAAGTTTCGATTCCTCAGACCGGAAGGAGTACGAGAAAAAGTATTTACAAAGTGCTGTTCACAGAGAGAGTCCTCTGTGGACACGGATTTTACTTCTGGAACTTCTTCCAGTTCCCAGAAGTCACGAAGCGTTTTTTCGAGGCCGGAACAATGATGAACGGTTAACGCGCTATGTCGGACCGGACTAGGCAGAACCCCAGAAACGAGCCATCCGAAAATCGTCTTTTGTGCAACTAAAGATCGATCTGGAGAACGAATTACCGGACCTTCGATCAACGCAGGAAAATAATCGGCTCCTAATAGTATGTCTATTGGAGCTTTAGTAGCTGCGAAGTTATCTGCTAATTCTAGCTCGCGAAGTTGTGGAAACATGGACGGAGAATACGTCGGCGGAGTGTAACTCGTAATTTTCGGCAAAATTAACGCAGTTACATCCAGAGAAAGACCACGACGAGCGATAGAATGCAGTTTTAATTCGGTTTCTGCCCGAACTGTATGAGCAGAGTCTCCTGTGACTCCATAAATGGTAGCGGCGATACGTTTACGTTTAACGTGAATCTGTTGAGCTAAGTTTTCCGTGATGAATGACGTTTCAGATCCCGGATCAACTAAACCGCGTACCAGTACATGAGAACCATCGTTGGTCTCAATTCGAGCAGAGAAAGTAGCTAAAAGAACCGATCTAGTATCAGTTATGCTCAGATGTGAAACTGCATTTGAACAAGAAGGTTCAGGATCCACGGCGGTTCGCGACGAAGGAGTAGTCTCCTTAGGTTTGCTCCCCCCGGTGCCTAACCTCTCGAAATGCAATAATGTGTGGTGCAATTTGTTGCACTTACGACAGCGCGACGAAGAATTACACGAGGTACAACTATGTCCTGGACGCAAACAATTTATGCAAAGATTCTGCGAAAGCGCGAATTTAGACCTAGCATTCGGGCTTAAGGCAAGGAAGTCCTTACATTGGTATATCAAGTGATTGCTTCCACAATGAACACAATTTGTTTTATCGACGCCGGCTGTATGTGATTTGAACGTTTTTTCTGATTCCCTTCTAGAAGTCTTTGGTTTTACGCCGATTGATTCTAGCGTATTGATATGGCAGGACAAAAATTCCAAAAATTGAGCGTAAGTAGGGTAGTCCGTACTGCTCCCTAGTAATTTCTCCCATTCTAACCTTAATGAATTGTCCAATTTATTGGTTAAAATGTGTACTATCAGAGGGTCCCATCTATCGACCGAATAACCCATGGCCTTAAGTGCGTCTAATGCTACAGCGACTGAATCCCGAATGGTTTTAAGTGAGTTCAAATTATCCCCATGAGCTACTGAAACTTGAGTAATTCTATTTAAAAAAGTAGCTGTGATCAATCGTTTGTTGGTATAACGCGAAACTAAAATACCCCAAGCCACGGCATAGTTTTCACTAGTGACCGCCAATGATTGAATGATTGAAGCAGCCTCCCCTTTTAAACTAGCTTTTAAATAATGGAATTTTTGAACTCCCGGTAAAGCTGGATTGTCGTGTACAATAGAGCGGAACGTTTCAAAAAAAGTTGACCACTCTGAATAGTCCCCTGAGAATTTTGGCAAGTCAATTATTGGAAGACTAATGTTGGAAACATCGGCTGCTGATGCTTTAGGCCCGGCTGCTTCCGAAAAACGTAAGTTCTCTAATTGTTCCAAAATGTAACTTTCTGCCACATCAAACGCATCCAATGCTAAGTCGTAAGTGCCACGTATAACATATTCAGATTTACTGAAATCAGCAGACTTAAATGCTGCGCAAATCTTGGCATGAGTTATATGTAACTCCGTTAACCGTTTCCCGATGGTGGCTAGACGTTCTTCAAGGAAAGGAACCGTAAAATTCTTCACGCCGCGTTTTTTAATGTTTGTTAAAAAGCGGCTGAACTCGCCTTGGAGCGTAGATACGAGAGCCATAAGCTCGAAAACGTCCTCTGTCTTCGACATCTCGAATTCTTACTCAAAACAAAACCAAAATTCCCCAACAGCTCCAAGCAAAGCCGACAACACCAAATGCACTCAAACGTTTTGCCGGATATCCGGCTCGAAGGACCAAAATTTGTACGAAATGGTGCGCCGAAACTTAACCTAGAAATCTGTTGAGGAACAATGGGAAGGTTTGCCTTAAATAAAAAGAGCGAAAAATTGTCGGTTGACAAGAGGTGGTTTATTAAAATAAATAAATAAATATATACAAAGTTTTACAATAAAATTGCACGTAATGTGTTTCACGCAATTTACAAAGATAGATTTTCGCACTGTTAAAGGTGCCGCGCAATTATAAGTTTTTCTAGGGAATTTCCTGCCGTCAGAAGTCCTAGGGAATTTGCCTCGGAGAGGTTTCCTCCCACTACCCGACTCCTCGAGAGCCTTGGAAGAGAACTAAGGAACACTGTTCCAGGCGAGCCCCTGGAAGGCAGTGTTGAGGGGGTAGGAGAGGGGAGTGGAAGGCCGCAGGAGGGAAGTCCTCTCCTAGGATGGCGGTGGGTGGTTTGGTGATACTTACCGAAGCAAAGAATGCCTAAAAAGGCGTAGATGGCCTGGTGGAGGCGCTGGTTGGCCGTGGAGGCGCTGGTTGCCGTTGAGGCGAAGGTGGCCGTAGAGGCGCTGTAGCCGGAAGGCTTCAAAAGTAAGAGGCGGAGCTTGTCGTTGCTGCTGTCGCTGCTGCTGCTGAGCTGCTGTCGAGCGTGATTAGGCTGCGATGGGTCCTTATCAAGGACCCATCTATATAGTTGTGCGATGCAATTTTCGCTAGCGAGAGCGATCGTGGTGCTGGCCACCTGGTGGCCGAGCGAAACCAGTGTCGCTACCGCGGCGTGCCAGTGCCTACGAGGCACGCTGGCTCGCCGCGGAGCGAGAGAGACGGGTATAGAAGCCCAGACATGTAATCAGTAAAATGCTGTTTTGAGCCGTAAAAACAGATTTTATCGGAAAAGGCTGTTTAGACATTATAGAAAGTAAACATTCGGGGCTATGCGTAGCTATGCTTATTTCTAGGAAATTGTGAAAATTAAGGGAGAAACGGTCGGGAGGAACTATTCGAGGGTTCGCCCAAGCGCGATATCGGTGTTCAGTTCAGCTCCTGAACGCAAGATAGATAGAAGAAAGAGTGAGCACGGACGCTGGCGGTCCTTGAGCTTTTCTGCTTCTTCTGATTTCGAACAAAATCAGAACCAGAATCATCGGAACCTGAATAGTCAGGATCCGGAATCAATACGTTGCGTTCTGAATCACTATCTGAAGAATCTGATTCATATTCAGAAGATCTTACACGTTTCCGCGACATAATGTATGAAATTAATGATTTCGTTTATTTATCACTCATCCGTATGTACAAAAATACGAAAGAAGAGAACAAAAAAAGACGAATATTCATGAATACATGAGACCAAAAATTACGCTTATCTGCCGAAATGAAATGGAAATAAAGGATGAAATTTTTGTCGGAATCTATAAGTCTTTGAAAAAAGAATGAAAATAAGTTAGAATCATTCGAGCAATATTGTAAAATTTTTTCCGAGTTTTCGTAGACAGAACGTTTTTTTACCAATAGGTTTTCAAAACAACGGCCGAAACGATTTTTTATTTTTTCAAATTTATCAATTTTTTTCTCGAAATCTATGGACTTTAGAAAAAAATTCATAAGAACAAAAATGTCTTAGAAGCACTCGAGAAACATCCTAAAATTTTTTCAGAATTTTTGGAGACATTTTTGAAAATTCCATTTCACAAGTTTCCCGGAAAATCAAAAATTGTCTCAAAAAATTCTGAAAAAATTTGAGAATGTTCCTCGAGTGATTCTAAGGCATTTTTGTTTTTATGAATTTTTTTCTAAAGACCATAGATTTCGAGAAAAAAGTTGATGAAGATTGAAAAAAAAAAATTCGTTTTTTCCGCCATTTTGTAAAGAAGCGATGGTTCAAGGTCAACAAAAAAATTCCCTGTTAAACTTCAACTCCCATGATCACCTTTGATCACGGTCGCAAGGTGATATCTTCACCGTAACACTTCGAAAAAAAATCCTAAAAATTTTTTTTTTCGAAAATTTAGGTGTTTTTTATGTTTCAATCGAGCATATCTCTTTTCCTGTGAGTTTTATCATGATTCTGGCAACGGACTCTGAAAGAGCATGCAATTTTACATCAGAATATGTGGTTCAAGAATTTTTTCAACGCCAATTACATAGGAAAAAATCACTTTGAAAACGTGCAAGAAATTTTGACATTTTGGACGTTAATGGGTTAATCTTACTGACAGCTGATATACTGATGGTATAAGTGAATAAATAAAGTGACGAAATTTGTAAAATGTACATAAAAATAATTTTTAAAAGTATATAAAGGACTGAACATTTTAGATAAGTATAACAATAAATTTTATAATATAAAATGTAAGATATAAATATTTTGTGGTACTTTGTGGGATTTTATTTCAGATTAAACTATAGTAATGTGTTTACTATGTCACTGTGCTGAGGATGGAGCTATGCGGATTTTCAAAATTAAAATAAAGGAATAGACTAAACATAATGTGGTTATTGTGTCATCGTTGAGATTCAAACTATGTTAATTGAGACGGATAATAAAATAAATGAGTGAAAAAACTGGGTAAATACAATAATAAATAAAGAAGCTGACAAATTAGATATATAATATAAAATGTAAGATATTTTATAGTACTTTCTGGGATTTTATTTCAGATTAAATTATAGTAATGTGTTTACTATGTCACTACTGAGGATGGAGCTATGTGGATTGAACATTAAAATGAAAGGAATAGATTCACCATATTATGGTTACTGTGTCATCGCTGAGGATCAAACTGTGTTAATTGAGATGAATATTAAAATAAACAAGTCAACACATTGGGTAAATACGATACAAATAAAGAAGCTGACAGATTACATTTGTAATTTCTAATGTAAGATTTTATATAGTACTTTTTGGGATTTTGTTTCAGATTAAATTATTGTAAAGTGTTTACTATGTCAATGCTGAGAATGGAGCTATGTGGATTGAACATTAAAACAAAAGGAATAGATTCACCATAATGTTGTTTCTGTGTCATCGCTGATGAGGATCAAACTGTGTTAATTGAGACAGACATTAAAATAAATGAGTCAGCAATTTGGGTAAATACAATAATAAATAAAGAAAATGACAGAATAGATATATAATATAAAATGTAAGATGTTTTATAGTACTTTGTGGGATTTTGTTTCAGATTAAATTATAGTAATATACGTGTGTTTACTGTATCACTGCTGAAGATGAAGCTATGTGGATCGAACATTAAAAAAAAAGAATAGATTCACCATAATGTGGTTACTGTGTCATCGCTGAGGATCAAACTGTGATAATTGAGATGAATATTAAAATAAAGAAGCTGACAGATTAGATATATAATATAACATGTTAGATATTTTACAGTACTTTGTTGGATTTTATTTAAAGTTAATATATGTAAAATAAAATTTTTGTTTTCTTTTTACAATTGTATCTATATTAATTACTATATGTTGCAATCTCTTAAAATTAAGCCTCTGCTTTTATTAGCAAACTAATAGTTCCACACGGCAGTGATGCCAGAATCAAGGTTTTAGCAACAAAAATGAAGATAAGCGCTAGCCAGCAGCAGTATAGAAAATTTAAAGGGAAGCGGCACAAACACAACTATGCCTGGAAAGCATAGGTGTGATTTGGACTTCAGGCAACATTGGCTTTAGAAGAAGAGCAACTACCGCTAACCGTGACATTTTTACGTGTTATCCGTGTGAAGTGGTGCTGCGTTTACCTAAAAAGTCAAAGCAAATAAAAATGCTTTTCCTAAATTGATTTGTAATATTGATAAAATGGTCAAATGTAGCCATTAATTAATTAGATTTGGTAATAAATACAGAAAATGCGTTTTATTATAACAAATGAGTTGAGGTAAAATAAACTCAATGTTTTTATATTAATCTGTTAACAAATGCATTTTTTTATTTATTATTGAGTCCAATAAATTAATGGTTATTAAAAAAAAAATTCCTTGTAATGAAAAAAAAAATGAAAAAATTTTAAACTTCACCAAGACTCGAACACGAGCCCACCGCATGACAAACGACAACCTTACCACCTGCGCTACAGCGCTCACTTGATGTACCAAGAGCAAAACAGCCTTTTAAAGACTGACTACAATTCTTTCACTAACTCGTCATAAACGATCAAGAATTAGCTGCAATAATAAATACATTTATCTCCACAGCATTATTGCACTAAATTTATTATGTTTTTAATTTGAAGCATACATTTTACATGAAGATACGATACTTTAAGGATGTTCATGCAATACTTTAAATACAAAACTATTCATATGCTGGTTTACCATAGTTATTCGACTACATATAACAAATATTATAATATTACTTAATTAATTTATGATAGTTGAGCATATGAATAGTTTTGTATATAGAGTACTGAATGGTTTTAAATTATCATATCTTCATGCAAAATGTATGCTTCAAATTAAAAACAATAAATTTAGTACAATAATGCTATGTAGATAAATGTATTTATTATTACAGCTAATTCTTGATCGTTTATGACGAGTTAGTGAAAGAATTGTAGTCAGTCTTTAAAAGGCTGTTTTGCTATTGGTACATCAAGTGAGCGCTGTAGCGCAGGCGGTAAGGTTGCCGTTTGTCATGCGGTGGGCTCGTGTTCGAGTCTTGGTGAAGTTTAAAATTTTTTCATTTTTTTTTCATTACAAGAAATTTTTTTTTTAATAACCATTAATTTATTGGACTCAATAATAAATAAAAAAATGCATTTATTAACAGATTAATATAAAAACATTGAGTTTATTTTACCTCAACTCATTTGTTATAATAAAACGCATTTGTTGTATTTATTACCAAATCTAATTAATTAATGGCTACATTTGACCATTTTATCAAAATTAAAAATCAATTTAGGAAAAGCATTTTTATTTTATTTATTCACTTATACCATAAGTACATCAGCTGTCAGATAGATCAAAGCTGTCACTACTCCTTATTTCTTTATTACACTTTATTTTTCCGTATAAAAAACATTTGTCTTCGTTCACGCCGTTCACGGTGACAGGCTGTGAATATAATATATATAATTTTTGATATATTACGTTCTGCATTTAAGATGGCTACTGACGTATTTCCGCTGGCAGTATACTTTGTGCAGTCTGCATTCCTTATATCAAAATTCACTTACTATAGAGCGTAGTACTATTCAAGATGGCGGACTTGGCAACCTTGGCTGAAAGTCAAGATTGGAGTAGCGGCGAATCTGAGCCAGATGTACCAAGTCAAAATGTTACTGACTTTGATTATGTCAATTTACACAACACTGACTACAATGCGCATCAAATTTTCAAAAATGCGAAGTTTCATCCATCTATAAACAATTTGATGGTATCTTCAATATTAATTCTAGTATTGAAATAACGGGAAATAGACCGTTAGACTGTTTCGGTTACATTTTTGACTCTTCCATATTTCAGTTGATAATTGATGAGACAAATTGTTATGCAGGTCAACATAATGAAACTGAAAGCTCTCATATGAAATCTTGGTCTCCTGTCACAAAAGAAGATTTAGAAATTTTCTTTGGTCTGTCAATTCTAATGGGCAACATTCGGAAAGGCAATTTGAAAGATTATTGGTCTACAGATCCTTTATTGCACACACCAATTTTCAGTCAAATGATGCCTCGCGACAGGTATATGCAAATTTTGCGTTTTTTACATTTTCATAATAATTTAGAAATAGTAGACCATCCTCTGATAAAAATAAAGCCAGTGATAGATGATTTACAACGAAAATTTGCAACCGCTCTTATTCCAGGGAAAACCCTTTGCATAGACGAAAGTCTTTTGTTATGGAAAGGCAAGCTACGATTCAAACAGTACATTCCCTTGAAGAGAAATCGTTTTGGTATCAAAATTTTCGAGTTAGTGGATTGCGAGACAGGATTTATATTGGGTTTTGTTGTTTACACTGGTGCAAATACCGATTTTGAAAAATTTGGTTTAGGCTTCACTGGAGATATAGTTGCTCATTTCTTGCAACCTTATTTTGATAAGGGCCACGTTGTATATATAGATAACTGGTATACATCTCCTATTTTGGCTGAATTCTTATATAGACATAACACAGGATTGTGTGGTACGGTGAAAGCAAACAGAAAAGGAATGCCAAAACTTGAGAACAAATTGTTGCGTGGTGAAGTACAAGCAGCACATAATAATATATGGATGGCAATAAAGTGGGAGGATAAAAGAAGTGTTCGAATGCTCACAACCGTACACGATCTTGATTTTTGCGTAACCGGAAAGAAAGATTATCAAACCAATGAAGATATCTTGAAGCCGACGTGTGTTCATGATTATAACCAGAATATGGGTGGCGTCGATAACATAGATAGGCAATTATCTATAACAGAGACTGTGCGTAAGTCCATGAAGTGGTACAAAAAACTATTTTTCCATCTTCTTGATTTATGCATGTCCAATGCCCATGCATTATATAAAATTAAAAATAGTGAACATATGCCGTATCCTAAATTTCGATTACAGATTGCTAGATCTTTATTGAAAATGGATTCTAACCATAGCATTTCTTATAATGTTAGTTGCCCTACGAGACTAGTTGGTCGTCATTTCCCGAAAATTGATACAAGTAGAAGGTGTCATTTATGTTCTGTCCGTAAAATTACACGTCGGACCAAATACATATGTTCCAGCTGTAATCTTCCATTATGCATAAATCCATGCTTTCAAGAGTACCACACACATGAAAAATTATAAAATCAAGTACCTAGATATGAGAGACAAAGGGACTCGTGGTAAACGAGTATAAAAAATAAGGTTCACATTTTAAAAAATTTATTTTTCCTAGTGGCCGGGTGTGGTCGATATATCAACCACCACTAATGTTGGCGGTTCTACGAATGATTTTGAGTATACTTAGCTAAGTTTTTAATGATAATAAAAATATCAATTATAGAAGGAAATGTCCCGTCCTTAAAAGGATAATGCGCCAAAGGCTGCACTACAGGGTATCGCGGGGGGGGGGGGGGAAATTTTTCCGGAGCCTTCTATCACCGTAATTATCGTTTTATCTTTTTCGGCTTTACCCGAAACTTTTCGCTCGCCGCTTATCTTATTTATCTACTCGAAATCGGCCAAATTTCTTATTGCAGCCAATTCCCCTTTACCAACGATCGCCCCACGTTGGGCGCCATTTGTAACTCTTTACTCACATTGGCGGAGGAGGAGAAATTGTTCTTGATGTAAAAAGAGACTCAAATTTACCTCTTATACTGGGCAACCCACAATCTGGCACTTGCCCTCTCTTTATTCCTAAATCTCTGCTTTGTTACAAAAAAAAAATATTTACACAACTTTTATTCGCCTCTCCACCCAACCCGCCTAAGGGGAAACAACAGGCTAGATTTTTTTGTTCGAGTAGTTACTCATACATTATCTCTTTATCACGCCGAATTGAACTCGAGCCTGGGAGCTCTCTCCCCGTTCAGGAACAAAATTTCTACGTTATTAAATATCAGATATAGCATATGTCGTGTGCGCCAGGTCCATGTTCTTGGGACCGCTCCTGTCTGTCCGTCTCCTTACTTGGTATTAATCTCCGTCGGAGAAATTAATGTAGGCTCAAGCAATACGTCGACCCGGTGTCGCTATTGGCCTCAGGGCCGCCCGAGTTGGCAAAATTGGCTGCTCTAATTCCGTTATTTCTTTAATAAAATTTGGCCGACTCAACCCTACTCATGCTACGACTCCCCCGACCGGTTACACATGGTCGGGTAGAGTATGTGCTCGCGGTAATAATCTCTTAGTTTCCTACCTTAGGCTTATCCGCCACGATCCCTTTTCTTGCCTTGCTTTTCGATAGTTTAGCGGAACGCAAAAGAAAAGAACTTCTGGGCCCAGAACTCGTCACCCCTTAACTGTCCTTCTTTACCAGAAGCTTTCCCTATTATTCAATCTCCTATTACTTCTTTCCTAACCTGGTACTCCCGTACACGCACAAATTCGGTCGCTTTCGCGCTAGGACTCTCTACGCAATGAATCGCTCTTGCTTTCGCTTCTCAGGATCGGCTCTTGGTGGCGCCACCAGGCTATAGGCGACACTCAGCCTCACTGCTCTAGAGCGCGGAACTTAAATTTCTGTACGTGCAGGTTCGCCTCGAACCTAGCACGTTATAATTATCATTGAATATTAAATAAAACGTTAAGCAAATATTCATTTACTTTTCTCTAATTGCATATAGTAATAAGAAAGTTTTATTGTCTCCAGGAAAATTGTTCAAATGTAGGATATAATCCCACGAAAAACAAGCTTTGCTTGTAAAAAAAGGACGGCAAGTACATAAGTCGTATCTAGTATGATTAATATATAGTAATATAAAATATTTTAATTAAAAAAAATAGTGAAATCCAAATGTTACGCAAATATAAATTTTTTCCATGGCGAAAATTGAAATTTGGAAAAAAGTAAATAGTAATACAAAAATTACTTGCCGGGCCCGTTGTATGCAATCGTATTAAATAGCCACATTTTTAACTTAGGAGAAGCAATGCTTATATTGCAAGATAGCGACTTGCACATGAATATTACGGGCCCGGCAAGTAATTTTTATATTACTATTTACTTTTTTCCAAATTTCAATTTTCGCCATGGAAAAAATTTATACTTGCCTAACATTTGGATTTCACTATTTTTTTTAATTAAAATATTTTATATTACTATATATTAATCATAGTAGATACGACTTATGTACTTGCCGTCATTTTTTTACAAGCAAAGCTTGTTTTTCGTGGGATCTTATAACGTTTTGTAAGAATATAGGAATTAAAACTAAAAATTGTTTTAACTAATTCAATCTAATAAAAGATTTTCCAATGTTCTCATCGTTCCATAATGTAAAGTTTCAATTCGAGATATTAATTTATTAATCTATTAAATATAATACAAAATATTACAATGATGAGTTCTTATCATAATTACACTTTTAGAGGCATTTAACATAGGCTTCAATAACTGTTTGAGTTATATTTTCAACATCTTATGCCCAATATCACATTAAAGCCTTTCGCTTTCAAAAATTTGTTTCTAAATTTACGTTTAAATCCACTTTTTTCTTAGGTGTTATTCTCACTATCATCTTTGCATTATGGCTCTTTCCCTGGTAAACTAGTGACATTTATATATTCTTTTCATTAATATAAACTGTAAAATATATACCAATTAATGCAATAGAAGTCTATGTTTTTTAGGTATACTGCTTTCAGTTTCTTGAAGTTACACACTGTATGTTCTATTACATGTGAAATATTGAAATTATGAATTCCTTTCATATTTACAAATTTACATGATTTTATTATAATTTTCATCAACTATGTTATTTCTAATTCCAAAGTTGTATGCCCAAAATCACCTGCAGACACTTCACTCTCAAGGATTTTCTTATAACCTAACTCATATTTATCCATCACTTTTTTGGCTGTTACCCTCAACATCAACTTTGAATTATGGCACTTTCTCCAGCACACTAGTGCCATTTATGTTTTCCTTTCATTAGTATAAACTAGGAAATACACAAATTTATACAATGGATGCCTCTCTTTATTAAATATACAGCTTTCAGTTTCCTAATTTTATTCACAATATGCCTGATCACATGTAAAATATTGCAATCATGAATTCTTTTCATATTTACACATTTACATGATTTTATTATAATTTTCATCAACTATGTGATTTCTAATTCCAAAGTTGTATGCCCAAAATCACCTGCAGGCACTTCAGTCTCAAGGATTTTCTTATAATCTAACTCATATTTATTAATCACTTTTTTGGCTGTTACCCTCAACATCAACTTTGAATTATGGCACTTTCTCCAGCACACTAGTGCCATTTATGTTTTCCTTTCATTAGTATAAACTAGGAAATACACAAATTTATACAATGGATGCCTCTCTTTATGAAATATACAGCTTTCAGTTTCCTAATTTTATTCACCATATGCCTGATCACATGTAAAATATTGCAATCATGAATTCTTTTCATATTTACACATTTACATGATTTTATTATAATTTTCATCAACTATGTGATTTCTAATTCCAAAGTTGTATGCCTAAAATCACCTGCAAGCACTTCACTCTCAAGGATTTTCTTATAAATTAGCTCATATTTATCCATCATTTTCTTAGCTGTTACCGTCAACATCAACTTTGAATTATGGCACTTTCTCCAGCACACTAGTACCATTTATATTTTCCTTTCATTAATATAAACTAGGAAATACACAAATTTATACAATGGAAGCCACTCTTTTGTGGATATACTGCTTTCAGTTTCGCAAAGTTATTCACTGTAAATTCTATTGCATGGAAAATATTAAAATGATGACTTCTTTTCATTGTTTCATTTCTAGATGACGTTATCATTATAATTATGATTTAATTGACTTATATATTTCAAAGGGTTTATGCCCAAAATCACCTGCAAGCCTTTCGCTATTAAAAATTGGCTTCCAAATTTTTTAATTTCTCCACCTTTTCTTTAGGTTTAACTCTCAACATTAACTTTGCATTATGGCTCTTTCTATGGTAAACTGGAATCATTGATGACTTCTTGTATTAAATATTACAGCTCAACCCTGCACATTGACACAATAAACACGTTATTGTAAATCAATCTGAAATAAAATCTCACTAAGTACCAAAAAATATATTACATATTATATTATAAAAATCAATGTTATTCTTATAAAAAATTCAATTTGAATAATTTTTTTGGTAATAATAATAATTTCTTTCTATTCTGATTGGGGAAGCGTAGGTAAATATTTAGTTTTAATACTTTTTTATATTATAATTGAATATTAAATAACGATTAGAAAATATTTATCTGCTTTTCTTTAATCGTAGTAATAAGAAAGATTTATTGTCTCCTGGAAAATTGTTTCTATATATGATATAACCTATCGGACAGTTGAAATCCATATGAGTTTAAAGAAAAGAAAAATTTAAACATGAATTTTGTTATTGATTTCCATATCTGGATGTTTAGCATATGCTTAAACCTCATCCTTCTCTGTTTCATTTACAACCTTCGTTAATTTGCATTCTCCAATGACAGGGTATTTCCAAGAATTGTTATAGCATTTGGCACTGGTTGGCATCAAACTGCAAACTATGAAATAATGCCTATATATAACTTTGTTTTAATTAAACAAATTCTTTTAACAATGTACTTACTTTACATGAAAATGTTTATGTTTATAGCTGTTGAGACACTACCGTGTGTCTTAATTATGAGTGAATGTAACAAGATCATCCTTATCTGTTTTATCTGCAATAACCTGCATTCTTGAATAACAGGGTATTTCAATAACCTTTGAAGTACGTCTGGAAAGAGAGACTCAACAAAGTAATTGTTATATTTTAATACATGCTTGAGCTGAATTAAAAAATAAATAAATAAACAATTAATTTTTAATTACATACATTTTAAGCGGTTGAATGATTTACACATACTTTACCATATGATAATGAACAATTTGCTTATCTTTTTCTTTCGCTAGTAAATTGACATATCATTGAGTCATCAACAGTTAATCACATTTCAAACTACTGTTTCCATTGCTCAACCAGTACTCCGTAGATGCATTAAACCAAAGCTCTGGTTTCCAGCAACACATGGCAGCACTATCTTCTTTATCTATTTTATTATAAAAAGTAGTAATATCCACTGGAACTGTAATTGATTCCTCTTTAACTATGGTAGTACATTTTGATGCTTGCATTTTTCCAAGAATTGTTATAGCATTTGGCACTGGTCTGGCATCAAATTGCAAACTATGAAAGGATACCTTGTATATAACTTTGCTTTAATTAAACTAATTTTTTTCACAATGTACTTACTTTTCTTAAAAACGTTTATGTTAATTGCTATTGAAACACTACCATGTGTGTTGGTTATGAGTGAACGTAACAACCTCATCCTTCTGTTTCATTTACAATTTTCGTTAATCTACATTCTTCAATAACAGGGTATTTCCAAGAATTGTTAGAGCATTTGGCACTGGTATGACTTCAAATCAGAGCTGCATACAAGGAAAATATTTTATTTATAACCTGAAATAAAATCCCACAAATTACCACAAAATATTAAATTTTAATATATTTTACAATGTTGTGTTATTTATCTCTGATTCTCCATCAGACTCCTTCATGTATTTATTCCTTTAGTTTTTTTAATTATCTACACTTTGAATTATATCATACTATTTTTATCCCAAAAGAGTAATTTTGATTTTGAACATATTGACAGTTCTATCGAAATCGATCGAAATTTAGGGTTATACCGGTATTGAATATAGCAGTTGAATATAGCAGCCAACCTCAGCCCGAGATATACAGAAGCGGCCAACTTCAGGCCGAGACATACAGATCAGTCCGAGACATTACTACGCTACAAAAATTTTGGCTGACCCTTGGATATTCGTAAACTGTAACTCAATCAAAATCTAAAACGTAAGTTGGGCGCCAGGTTCCCTAAAGAACCACTGTACTGTAGTGGTCGCAAAATACGGTAATCGTCAAACTAAAATACCAACTAGCTCAGTGAGTATAAGGTTAGGGTTGCAGAAGCGGAGAGTGGGTGAGTCCCTGAAACGAAAAATACGGAAGGATTTGGCAGTTCGGGTCAAATCACTACATACTATATTCGATAAAAAATTCTCTATATTTCCATAAGGACATTGCTGTATATGTCAGATTTCATAGCGCATAGATCGTTATTCGCATTCTACAAAACAATAATTACGGATGGCCTGGAATACGGTTTCCGGAGTGCTCGGGATCACTCAAACGAATTTCTCTACTAAGCTACTAACAAATAAACTAAAGGCCTTCTCAAGGCAGGTGTTTCTCCTGCGACCTTTTAACGAAACTATACTTTCTCGAAGAGAACCGAACGGAGTAGCTCCTTTCGGGGAGAATTCACCTCCGGGGTTCCTTCCAACGAGAAAAACGAACTGTACTCCCACGAGGTGATCGGACGAGGTAGCTCCTTTCGGGGAGAATTCGACCTCGGGATTCACCCCTGGTTAAACGCGACTAAACTATATTAAACGTAACGAAATTCGAAACTGAACGAATATCCCGATCACTCTTTATAACCGAATTCGATCCATCAACTATACTGTAAGCGCATATCCAAATTTCCGGAAACTACAAGACGTTAGTACGGCATTATATACACGGTAATCGATAAAAGAATTGAACGTAAGTTACATATAAAATTATCTATAGTCCATATCCGAAAGTCCACCAATGACTTGGTCCTTGAATTAATTGCGAATCTCAAAGTTTTCTCGGCGTTAGATTATTATTCCTATCATCAATCTATGTCTCTAATTCCCAATTCACGCACTTTGGGAGTAGGTTTAACTCGTAATTCGTGATTTTTGGCGATTTCACGGCTATTAAGCGCGTTTTCCGAATTTTACTCGTAGTATAAGGAGTTCTAGGAGTTGGGACTCCCGCTAACCTTTTTCGCTGAAGTTGACGGAGGCGGCCGGATCCCTCGGCGGAAGTAGAGCAGAGTCGAGCAGAGCAGCGTTGAGCGGAGCAGAGCGGCGTCGAGCAGAGCAGAGCAGAGCAGAGCCGAGTTGAGCAGATCAGTCGCCACACTTTCCGATATAATCCTTAAATCCGCGTCTGAACTCTTTCAGGACTAAAGTACGAGATGCCAAAATCGCGACTGATCTCCTTCAGGACTAGATTACGAGTGTCGCAAAAATCGGGAGACACCAGCAACGAGCTGTTGGTCCCTTACCCCCAACTCTTCATAACTATAAATCTAATTGGCGGAGCCGATGAAGTTATTGGTACCACCAATCAGACCCAAGGTCCGACTTCTTCCGAAAATTCAACTTGAATATTCGAGAGTTGCGGAAAGCTGTAGTTCGTTAGGCCCATTTAACACACGACTTATGGGCCACGATCGTTACTCTACTTTTATGAACTATCAATCACCGAACTTTATACTGTATTACAGATGATAGGTAGGCCAAGCGTATATGACACGGTATTATGGCCTTGATACTGTGACCATAATATGTCTCATGGTTCTATAGAAAGACATGTATATCGTTTTAGTGAACATGTACTATCTTAAAATAGTACAGGGTCACAACATACAGAAAGAAGGGAGAAGAATTTCAACTTCGGCATATATATATAGCTAACAGAGTATGAGATCATTGGATTGCGTGAACCGATTTTAACGTTTATGGGTTCAAATGAAAGCTCGTTCAAAACCATTTTAAGAAAAGCTTTGCTTAAATCATGATAGTGGATTATTCACAAAGAAAAATCGGTTTGAAAATTAGGACAGCCAAACCTGCTGTATAAGAGAGTAGTGCCTCGACGGCCGTATATACATGTTATTATCTACTTTTTTGTGTACTTGCCGTCGAGATACTACCGTGTCTCTTGATCTTTTGGGCATTTGGTATCCATATCAATTTAAAAAATAGAAAAATTGAAACATGCATTTTGTTATTGATTTTAATGCCTCAAAGTATAGCATACATGATTTTCAAATACCTTAGCAATTTCTACCTATTAATATAATTCTCATACTGATTGATGCACATTAATATTTAACGTAAACTTTTCATTAGCAAAGTTATGAATATAAATCTCAGGTTATCCAGTTAGTTCTATCCTCCGCAATGAAAAAGGGGCTGTTTTATATTCATTTAATCTGAAAAAGAAACTTCACAAAGTACCATAAAGCTTATTGCATTCTATATTGTAAATTAGAATGTCATACTTATCTAATTATTGGTTCCTCTGATTATAATTAATTGGAAGTTTTTGTGGATTTGCTAAATTGACACTTTTAATCGCAAACTAGCCTCACTGCGTCAGGTTAATTAGATACACACACAGTTGACAATACGTCAGATCAAAATTCGAGCGAGACAATACTAAATACAACCTTGCGACATGATTTCCTGCTATTGTGGGGAAGGCACAATTTTAACAAGAATTCAGTGCAAAGGCACACAGACTTTACTTATAAAGAGCGCCAGGCTCATGAACTTTATATATGAGCCAGTCTGAGGCTTGCCGGCTTGAGACTTTTCAAGGACGTGGAATGCTGTGAAATTAAAGTGGATTCTCTTGGAAAATTACTAGTACACATTAATAAAAATTAAAATAAGAATTATATTTTATCACTGCTCTGTCCATCAATTTTCCAAGTATACAAGTTAAGATAATTATACAATTGTATATGGGATTTCTCCCCAAAATCTACCGTTAACTTAATACGACAAGAGCAATGAGATGATAATCATTTATAAGAAAATATTTAAATATACATAAGAAATAAAAGAATGAAAATTAGATAATATTGAGGAGGTGGATCACTCGTATGACTCTCAGTCCAGGCATGAATAAGTCCAAATGGACAAAACACCCCATTCAAGCTTATCCAACGCTAGCCCTCCAAGAACCTAATTAGATGCTGCACTATTCCTGTAGGAAGTATAAGGCACAAGCAAAGAAGTAACACCAGGTCAAGTAAGGCGTAGCCAAGTCCATCAATATTCAAATCAATACCAGAAAGTTAATTGGCTAGGGTTTTCCAACGGAGTCTCTGAATCTCCTATCTTAATGTGCATATGCACCCAAATTCATAAACCTTATGTTAACCATAATATAATTCAATACCTAGCCAGGAGATACTTGATTGAAAATAAGACTATGTACAAGTATATAAGAAGGAAAACAAAAGTATATATGTATATGGCATTAAAGCCAACTCCTGTTATCGTACAGGCTATGGAATTTATAATCCAACTCCTCTCAATGATAGTCCACCTTCCTTATTGGAAATACTAGACTATATGAGAGCCAAAGGGGAAAGCTCTGTATCTGTCTCCTGCAATTGGAGTTGGACTCGATAACACTTCCTACATAGACCTGCTACGCCCCACCAAGTCTGGAGCCACCAAGTTAATCACAGTGGAATATTATTAATTAAACGTTGAGTCCTAATGTCAGTGCTCAACGCTTACCTTCATGCAATAAACAGCGTAACAAAGTACAAGTCAGGCATGCACAGCAGTGTCAAATTTAAGGTTAGGAGTAGTGGATGGAGTAAAGTCCCCAATTAAACCTATTGACAGTTCCCAATTTCCTGTCTAACCTGCTTCCTTCCTTCTTAGTATATCGAATCCAGTTTCGGGGTCCACTTACATGATTATCCGAGCTTGATTGAAGCTTTCCTTGGATTTTCCAGAAAGATACGTCTTGCCTTGATGACTGGTAAAAGCGGTGTGTCTGCGCCTAAGGCCCCGCTCGACCAGGCGATCGCGGCAGCTGTGCGTGGGGCACAGCGCCGCCACGCGGGATCGAGCGCAACCTCATTTAAGCGCGGCGCTTTTAAAAGTAGAAACAAGTTATTTAGCAAGGCAAACGAATTTGCCTTGTTACAACTCCCCCACCCTTAGACGAAACCCATCAGGGTGAGAAAAGAAAAAAAAATAATACCATTTATGTCCTCGCTCCTTCCCAAAACCCGCAAAATCAAGCCTGTAGGGATAAAATATTATAAAGGATACTGATTTAGCGCTTTGCGCTGAAGGAGAAAAAAACGAGGAAGTTAGCCGAAGCTAAATATCAGGAAGCATAACAAAGATAGCAACTACAGCCTACAGCCTGAGTTAAAAGGCTTGGGATAAAAGACGAGGAGAACTATATATACAGGGTGTACCACCGAAGGCGCACCAGCCTCAAAATGACCGTAAGAGGACGGATAGCGCGTGGTGGGGGTCGACGCATAACATTGGACGGAGTTAGATAAAGCGCGAGTAATAGATGGAGAAAGGCAGGGCTATACGCTCCTATACGCTTTGCCTATGCCTTCCCCCCTCCCCCATCAACGCGACACCAATAGTCACAGTCTCTCTCTCTCTCTCTCTTCTCTCTCCCCGCCGTTTCCATTTCTTTATTTTCATTTACCCAGGAGGCGTTTTCGTCCTTCTCTTCTATCAAGTCAATTCTTGCGGATTACTAAACACATTAATTTTTAGCATAAAATTGAAAAGCGTTAGATATCTTTTCCACACCACTTTGAGGTAGATAGCTAGGCGCGTTTTTTTTAAAGTGGTTTCCCCCGGAGGCCTAATCCACTGGATAGAGCTAGCCTATAAATTCTCAAAATATCCCCCTCTTTGTTGAGAACAGAGGTTAGCTCTTCGACATCTTAATCCATTCGACTACTTTTTGTGGGGGCACATAAAGCGTCTAATGGAAAATCAGCGTGAGGGTAGAATGATGGAGGTTCGTGAAGAAATCATTGCGGCCTTCAGAACAATCACGCCGGACATGGTGAGACGAGCAACACGCGACATAATTCGAAGAGCTAACCTATGTTCGCAGCAAAAGGGGGGATATTTTGAGAATTTGTAAGCTAACTTTACTTTGAGTTATCCAGTGGATTAGGCCTCCGGGGGAAACCACTTTAAAAAAAACGCGCCTAGCTATCTACCTCAAGGTGGTGTGGAAAAGATATCTAACGCTTTCAATTTTATGCTAAAAATTAATGTGTTTAGTAATCCGCAAGAATTGACTTGATAGAAGAGAAGGACGAAAACGCCTCCTGGGTAAATGAAAATAAAGAAATGGAAACGGCGGGGAGAGAGAAGAGAGAGAAGAGAGAGAAGAGAGAGAAGAGAGAGAGAGAGAGAGAGTCTGTGACTATTAGTGTCGCGTTGATGGGGGAGGGGGGAAGGCATAGGCAAAGCGTATAGGAGCGTATAGGAGCGTATAGCCCTGCCTTTCTCTATCTATTACTCGCGCTTTATCTAACTCCGTCCAATGTTATGCGTCGACCCCCACCACGCGCTATCCGTCCTCTTACGGTCATTTCGAGGTTGGTGCGCCTTCGGTGATACACCCTGTATATATATATACAGGGTGTTTCACGTACGGCGCCCCAGCTCAGAAAGTCAGTAATAAGACTGAGGAGCGCGTGGAGGGGGCAGACGTACGTAATAGGCCGGAGAGCGAGCAACAGAGAGGATGAGTGGGAGAAGGATAGAGCTATACGCAGGTCTACGATACGCCTAGCGTATTGCCTCCCCCCGCTACCCGTATATGACTCAAGTCCACCAGTCTCCATTTGTTAACTGGTGCTCTCTCTCTCTCTCTCTCTCTCTCTCTCTCTCTCTCCGTCTATTTAATATGGAGATGCGGAGCTTTACTATCTTTTCCGCACCACCTAGAGGTAGATAGCAAGGCGCGTTTTTTTTTAAGTGGTTTCCCCGGTAGGCCTAATCCACTAAACTAATTTATAAATGTTCGAATTGCCTTCCTCTTTGTTGAACGCAGAGTTCAGCTCTTCGAACAAGGTCGCGCGTTGCTTGGTGCACCATGTCGGACGTGGGTGTTTGGAAGGCCGCAATAATTGCTGCACGAACCTCCTCTTCTCTACCCCCACGTTCATTTTCCACCAGATTCTTAATATGTCCCCATAAAAAGAAATCCAGTGGATTTAAGTCTGGGGACCGAGCCGGCCAGGTGATAGGGCCACCACGACCCATCCACCTGTCGGGAAATTGCGCATCTAATGTGGTACGGGTATTTCTATGAAAGTGTGCAGGAGCTCCGTCATGTTGGAAAATCATGTTTTCCCGCACGAGCAGAGGCACATCTTCCAATAACAACGGTAGTTGCTCTTGTAGAAATTCCACATACTTCTCTCCATCTAATTTAGCTGGGAAGAAAACTGGTCCTATCTGAAAACAGAAAAAATATAATAATTTTAAAAAATGAATCAAACATCCAATAATTTATTCAATCAATTAAAATAGGTGTCTACTTACAACCCGGTCTCCAATCAGTCCAGCCCACACGTTGATTTTCCATTTATATTGGAAGGCGCCAACTCGGGTTGCGTGGGGATTTTCTTTTGCCCAATAAACATAATTTTTTGAATTGAATACGCCATTAGGCGTAAATGTGGACTCGTCCGTCCACAATATCTGGTCTGGGAATCCACTATCCCGCCTGCATTGTGCCAAGAATCCTACAGAAAAAAAAAGAAGCATGAAACAATACAGTTTTAAGCAGCTATAGTATCTCAAATTATGTCAACACATACCCATGCAGAAATTTACTCTTGGCTGCCAATCCCTTGGTAGCAATTGATGCACTCGCTGCATATGAAAAGGATGCAAGGCGTTTTTTCGTAGAATACGCCATGCCGTTGATATTGGCGTATTGAAGATGCATGAAATTTGCCTCACGCTCGACCTAGGATTTTCTTCCACATACTCCAGTACTCTTAATGCAAGCTCGGGGTCTGCACAGCTACGATTCCTTGAAAATTCGTGCACTTTTCCCGTGGCCTTGAAATTTTTTACCACCCTAAGGATGACCTTGTGGTCAGGGTGTATCCGCATAGGAAATCTCTCTTTGTGGATTTGCACAGCTCTACGCGCACTTTGCTTAGCTTCCCCGTAAGCAAAAATCATGTCAACGTATTCGTTTTCCGTAAAGATCATGGTTGTTGCTCGGTGAAAATCTATCACAGACTACGAGAAGCAAAGTGTTTTGATTTAAAACGTCAACTTTTAGCGGCGAAAGATAAAGGATTGTTATTGAAAACTAACTAGGTGCGCGGTATCTTTGATTCCTTTATATCGCAAGAAACATTGAAGAATCAAAAATACCGCGCACCTAGTTAGTTTTCAATAACAATCCTTTATCTTTCGCCGCTAAAAGTTGACGTATTAAATCAAAACACTTTGCTTCTCGTAGTCTGTGATAGATTTTGACCGAGCAACAACCATGACCTTTACGGAAAAGGAATACGTTGACATGATTTTTGCTTACGGGGAAGCTAAGCAAAGTGCGCGTAGAGCTGTGCAAATCTACAAAGAGAGATTTCCTACGCGGAGACACCCTGACCACAAGGTCATCCTTAGGGTGGTAAAAAATTTCAAGGTCACGGGAAAAGTGCACGAATTTTCAAGGAATCGTAGCTGTGCAGACCCCGAGCTTGAATTAAGAGTACTGGAGTATGTGGAAGAAAATCCTAGGTCGAGCGTGAGGCAAATTTCACGCATCTTCAATACGCCAATATCAACGGCATGGCGTATTCTACGAAAAAACGCCTTGCATCCTTTTGATATGCAGCGAGTGCATCAATTGCTACCAAGGGATTGGCAGCCAAGAGTAAATTTCTGCATGGGTATGTGTTGACATAATTTGAGATACTATAGCTGCTTAAAACTGTATTGTTTCATGCTTCTTTTTTTTCTGTAGGATTCTTGGCACAATGCAGGCGGGATAGTGGATTCCCAGACCAGATATTGTGGACGGACGAGTCCACATTTACGCCTAATGGCGTATTCAATTCAAAAAATTATGTTTATTGGGCAAAAGAAAATCCCCACGCAACCCGAGTTGGCGCCTTCCAATATAAATGGAAAATCAACGTGTGGGCTGGACTGATTGAAGACCGGGTTGTAAGTAGACACCTATTTTAATTGATTGAATAAATTATTGGATGTTTGATTCATTTTTTAAAATTATTATATTTTTTCTGTTTTCAGATAGGACCAGTTTTCTTCCCAGCTAAATTAGATGGAGAGAAGTATGTGGAATTTCTACAAGAGCAACTACCGTTGTTGTTGGAAGATGTGCCTCTGCTCGGGCGGGAAAACATGATTTTCCAACATGACGTACTCCTGCACACTTTCATAGAAATACCCGTACCACATTAGATGCGCAATTTCCTGACAGGTGGATGGGTCGTGGTGGCCCGATCACCTGGCCGGCTCGGTCCCCAGACTTAACTCCACTGGATTTCTTTTTATGGGAACATATTAAGAATCTGGTGGAAAATGAACGTGGGGGTAGAGAAGAGGAGGTTCGTGCAGCAATTAATGCGGCCTTCCAAACACTCACGTCCGACATGGTGCACCGAGCAACGCGCGACATTGTTCGAAGAGCTGAACTCTGCGTTCAACAAAGAGGAAGGCAATTCGAACATTTATAAATTAGTATAGTGGATTAGGCCTACCGGGGAAACCACTTAAAAAAAAACGCGCCATGCTATCTACCTCTAGGTGGTGCGGAAAAGATAGTAAAGCTCTGCATCTCCATATTAAATAGACGGAGAGAGAGAGAGAGAGAGCACCAGTTAACAAATGGAGACTGGTGGACTTGAGTCATATACGGGTAGCGGGGGGAGGCAATACGCTAGGCGTATCGTAGACCTGCGTGTAGCTCTATCCTTCTCCCACTCATCCTCTCTGTTGCTCGCTCTCCGGCCTATTACGTACGTCTGCCCCCTCCACGCGTTCCTCAGTCTTATTACTGACTTTCTGAGCTGGGGCGCCGTACGTGAAACACCCTGTATATATATACAGGGTGTAACGAAACGACCGCCTTTTCTCGTAACTGGAGGTTCGTGATGACAACTCGAGTACTTGTGTAAAATTTCGTTCGAATAGGTCAAGGGGTTTAAAAGTTATTTCCATTTAGAAATCACCCTTTTTCGGTCCTTTTCGAACGATTTTAACTACAAAATGGAAAGTGGAGAAAGTGAAAAAACAATTGATGAATACCCTGCTAGAATGTAAAAATTATCGATCGCTCGCACGATAATACATTTGCTATTTATTTCTATAATCTGACTATTAGATTTTAGAAATAAACAGCAAAATCCTTTTCAATACAATTTCAATTCAATTCAGTACAAGTATCATTGACTGAATTGATGGAAAGAGCGAGAGGACGCAATGAAAAGGAAAATAGCAGAAGCTAAGATGTCGTGCGAGTGCACTAATAATTTAATAAGCAATGCATAAGGTCATTCTCTTTCTACTAACGAAGCTAAAGAGAATGATTTAAAATCAATGCATTGATGATAAAGAAAATTAAACTTACCCATTTCACGTTCTCCAAGTTCCTTTACATCGAAGTTTTTGAAAATGCTTCAGACTGGCACCTCGATGATTTGCACAAAGCACTACCACTGATTTTGTCTTCAATCACTCGAGAATTTAAAGAAATAAGTATTAACCTATGTTTTCTCACTAAACTGATTAATTTGACACTTTTGAACTGTTTGAAGTATGCTGAAGAGAGAGACACGGAAAGAAAGAATAATCAATAATTATTTTCGATCACTCTTTATCAGCCTTCTTCACTTTGCTAACTGCTCTTCTCTCTACCCCGCTACAACTATTCGATCGTAGAAGCGTGTGTGTGCGTACAAAGATAAATGTTTTAAATGGTATTTTCCGTTTTATCGATTTTTTACTTGTAAAATTTAAAGCATTAAACATTTGAAAGCGCAGTCCACCGTTTACTTAGCAATGATTTAAAATTTTGCCGGAGTTCGATCAAACAGTCTGGTAGAGGGGGATTACATACATGAACTACATACGCTAATTTATATGGATACTAAGTATTTTTTAGTTGTAATAGTACCAATTCTAGTATCATCGTTGCCTAGTTACTAAATAATGTCAGTCGCATTAAAGAGTTCGACGAGATTAGGCGATAAAAAATATAATGAGTTACACACCCCGCGAAATGGCAGATATCGTGGAAGTTTATTATTGTAGTGGAGCAAACAGAGCAGCAGCAGTGAGAAATTATGCAGAACGCTACCCAGAAAGACGGCATCCTGACAGCAAAGTAATCGCACGATTAATTCAGCGATTTAAAGACACGGGATCATGCCTTGTCGCTAATGAAGGTGGAAGACCGAGGACAACACGCACTTCAAGAAGGGAAGAAGAAATATTAGAAATATTCGAAGAGCATCCTGAAAAAAGTACGCGTAGCGTAGCAAGACAGCTTGGTGTAGATCACATGTCTGTACACCAAGTATTGAAGGAAGATTCGCAACATCCGTACAAGATCTGCCGCGTACAAGAGTTGCGGCCTACGGATTATGCAAAACGAGTTACGTTTTGCCAGTGGCTACTCGAAAGGGAGAGTCAAGAGCCAGGATTCAGCAGAAGAATTCTATCCTCAGATGAGAGCAAATTCGACCATGAAGGAGTCTAAAATACCAGGAACAATCATTGTTGAAGCAGAGTGAATCCTTATGCAACGCAACCTAGGGCATTCCAGAGAAAATGGAGCATAAATTTATGGGGAGGAATTATAGGGAACTATGTGGTAAGATAATAAATTTCACGGATATTATTTTGTTTTCAAACAAGTTACTAATAATGTATCTATTTTTACAGATAGGTCCTGTTGTAATTCCCGATCGGTTGACTGGGGTAATTTATGATAATTTCTTCAGGAATGAGTTACCAGAGATTTTAGAAGAGGTGCCATTGGAAATTAGAAGAGGCATGTGGTTTCAGCAAGATGGAGCTGGACCACATTATCACAGAGTTGTGAGAGCAACCCTTCACGACATCTTTCCACGCAGATGGATTGGACGACGAGGACCTGTGGAGTGGCCCCCAAGATCATCGGATCTAAATCCGCTTGATTTCTTCTTGCGGGGCTACTTGAAGAATTCCGTCTACACAGGCGGCATAGTTGATGACCAGGACGATTTGGCGGCACGCTTGGACATAGCCCTCGCGGAAATTTCCGAGGAAATGCTGAACTCCATGCAGTCCAACTTATTAAGAAGAGCGAGGCTATGTATTCAAGTAAATGGTCAATATTTCGAGCATTTGCTGTATGTATTCGTTAAATTTATGCTATTTTAACATTTGTATTCATTTACTTTTATAAATAACTATAAAACTTTTTACAGCTGACATTTACTTGAAGACATGGCCAGCTTTTTTTGATAAATTGGCCATGGAATCCACAGCTTCTTCGGAATTACCAAGCAGGGCTACATTCAAGCGGATTGCCAATCATCCAAGTCATTAACAAAGTCGTCGTAGAGGGAATTCTGCAAATAGCCTCACAAGAAGAAATCAAGCAGATCAAGATCTGGTGATTGTGGGGGCCACTCCATAAGTCCAGTCACCCAATTCATCTGCGTGGAAAGTCGTGAAGTGTTGCTCTCATGACTCTGATAATGTGGTCCAGTTTCATCTTTCTGAAACTACGTGCCTCTTCTGATGTCCAATGGCACCTCTCTAAAATCTCTGGGAGCTCATTCTTGAGGAATTTATGATAAATTTCTCTAGCCAACCGATCGGATTATTAAAGTCCTCTCCACAAATTTAAGCTAAACCGTTTCTGGAATGCCCTAGGTTATGTTGCATAGGGATTCACTCTGCTCCAACAATGATTGTTCCTGGTATTGAAGACTCTTTCATGGTCGAATTTGCTCTCATCTGAGAATAGAATTCTTCTGCTGAATCCTGGCTCTTGACTCTCCCTTTCGAGTAGCCACTGGCAAAACGTAACTCGTTTTGCATAATCCGTAGGCCGCAACTCTTGTACGCGGCAGATCTGCTACGGATGTTGCGAATCTTCCTTCAATACTCGGTGTACAGACATATGATCTACACCAAGCTGTCTTGCTACGCTACACGTACTTTTTTCAGGATGCTCTTCGAATATTTCTAATATTTCTTCTTCCCTTCTTGAAGTGCGTGTTGTCCTCGGTCTTCCACCTTCATTAGCGACGAGGCATGATCCCGTGTCTTTAAATCGCTGAATTAATCGTGCGATTACTTTGCTGTCAGGATGCCGTCTTTCTGGGTAGCGTTCTGCATAATTTCTCACTGCTGCTGCTCTGTTTGCTCCACTACAATAATAAACTTCCACGATATCTGCCATTTCGCGGGGTGTGTAACTCATTATATTTTTTATCGCCTAATCTCGTCGAACTCTTTAATGCGACTGACATTATTTAGTAACTAGGCAACGATGATACTAGAATTGGTACTATTACAACTAAAAAATACTTAGTATCCATATAAATTAGCGTATGTAGTTCATGTATGTAATCCCCCTCTACCAGACTGTTTGATCGAACTCCGGCAAAATTTTGAATCATTGCTAAGTAAACGTTGGACTGCGCTTTCAAATGTTTAATGCTTAAAATTTTACAAGTAAAAAATCGATAAAACGGAAAATACCATTTAAAACATTTATCTTTGTACGCACACACACGCTTCTACGATTGAATAGTTGTAGCGGGGTAGAGAGAAGAGCAGTTAGCAAAGTGAAGAAGGCTGATAAAGAGTGATCGAAAATAATTATTGATTATTCTTTCTTTCCGTGTCTCTCTCTTCAGCCTACTTCAAACAGTTCAAAAGTGTCAAATTTACCAGTGTTGTGAGAAAACATAGGTTAATACTTATTTCTTTAAATTCTCGAGTGATTGAAGACAAAATCAGTGGTAGTGCTTTGTGAAAATCATCGAGGAGCCAGTCTGAAGCATTTTCAAAAACTTCGATGTAAAGGAACTTGGAGAACGTGAAATGGGTAAGTTTAATTTTCTTTATCATCAATGCATTGATTTTAAATCATTCTCTTTAGCTTCGTTAGTAGAAAGAGAATGACCTTATGCATTGCTTATTAAATTATTAGTGCACTCGCACGACATCTTAGCTTCTGCTATTTTCCTTTTCATTGCGTCCTCTCGCTCTTTCCATCAATTCAGTCAATGATACTTGTATTGAATTGAATTGAAATTGTATTGAAAAGGATTTTGCTGTTTATTTCTAAAATCTAATAGTCAGATTATAGAAATAAATAGCAAATGTATTATCGTGCGCGCGATCGATAATTTTTACATTCTAGCAGGGTACTCATCAATTGTTTTTTCACCTTCTCCACTTTCCATTGTTTAGCTAAAATCGTTCGAAAAGGACCGAAAAAGGGTGATTTTTAAATGGAAATAACTTTTAAACCCCTTGACCGATTCGAACGAAATTTTACACAAGTACTCGAGTTGTCATCACGAACCTCCAGTTACGAGAAAAGGCGGTCGTTTCGTTACACCCTGTATATATAAACTGAATATACATAAGAGAGAGTATATATGAAACGAAGAACAACACAAATGAGCAACGCAAAGGAGCGTAGGAGGCAAAGAAACTATTCCGTTTCGGTTAATGGGGCGGCAGCAGCTTCCTCCTCCCTTCGGGCCTGACGGCTGGCGCGGTAGTTAAGGACCCATTCTCTCCTCTTTCTATCACTACTGCGCGAGCTGGGACGCCTTTTAATAAAGTGTTCCGGCAGCGGCAGCTCGTTGTTCTACCACAAATGCCGCGGTCGGGAACACATTGGCGAGCTGAGGTCTTTATTATTGCACCTCAGGCAAGTAGCTTCGTCCTCGAACGCCCAACCGCAATGGCGGCAAAAAACAGTTATGAGTGGCGCAGTGCACTCATAAAATCGGTGGCCAAATGCATGGCAAGCGTAGCACCGATGATAGGGCAAGGGCCCGCGAGTCCACATTTGGGCTCTCTGCTCCAGTGGTAGAGGTGGCTCGGACTGAGCCAGAGGACGGCAGTACCAGAGAGCCGATGAGCTCTCAGACTCTGGTGCGGGGCCTTGATCTGGGCGGTCCATTGGTCCTTGAGCGGACGGCAGGAAGTCCCCAGGCCGAACCAGCAGGGTGCCTCTAATAGGGCTGAAGTCACGGTTCTGGCTGGAGATCGTAGAATCTGGCCCTGTTAAGTCGCCTGCACACGGGCTTAAGGCGGAAGATTCGTTGCGAGAAGACATTCTAAATAAAAGGGTGAACGAAAATCAAGGTTACACCAAGCACACTATATATAGTCGGTAGTATTCAGGAGGGATATAATCAGACAACTACAAGGAGTATCCTCCACCAATTTTCTACTTCCGAGGTCGCAATCGCTTCCTCCAAGTAGAGTTTCCGATCTCCGACGCACGGCTGGCAGTTACGTGTTTAATCCTGGAAGCAGAGGGTCTAACCTCCGTTATTTTCTCACCAGGTTCCTCTAAACTTGACTCGGTATGATTCGTTACGAATTCCGGAAAATCAGAAATAAAAGGTTTTAAGTGACTAATGTGTACCTTGGGGTTACAGCGCGAATCAGCATCTAACAGTTCGTAAACGGTAAGGGTAATAACCCTCACTATCTGATACGGTCCGGTAAAATTTGGTGCCAATTTCGCGTTGAAATCATTTGCAGCTGAAGATAAAACATGGCTCTTTCGCCAAACTAAATCACCCACTCGAAAGCTATATTCCCGTCGACCCTGATTATAATACTGAGCCTGGCGGAGGCTAGCCTTCTCCATTTGTTGCTGTACCAAATCTCGGAGTAACTCCAAACGTCGCATACGCTCGTTCCATTGATTGGGGTCCGTTTTTACAATATGTTTAATTTCTTTTTCAGAACTTTGAACAATGCGGACGGCTTCCAATCTTCGTCCTAAATTGACAAAGCTTGGAGCCTCCCCAATAGAGCTATGAAACGAGTTATTAATCGCGAATTGGAACTAATGCAAATAAACATCCCACGTGCGATGATTCCGGCCTATGAATGACGAGATCATTCCTTTGATCACGCGATTCACTCTTTCGACAGGATTCGCACGGGGATAATAAGGGGGTGTAGTTATTAAGCGAATACCGTTTTCATTTATACAAGTCTTGAGCTGCTTATTAATGAATTCGGTACCATTGTCACTAAGGAGGATTTCAGGAGCTCCCCATCGGTATATCACTCGCGTTTCGAAAGATTTAGTTATCGCAGCGCCAGTGGCCTTTCGAAGCGGTTGTATTTCAACCCACCGACTAAAGTTGTCCACAAACACAATTATAAAACGAAATTGAGAAGTAGTGGGTGGCAGTGGATCCATAAGATCATCTGAGACGACGGTCCAAGGTTTTTCATAAACACGATGTCCCATTAAACCCTTGGGCGGGGTCTGTGAAACCTTAGTCTTCTGACAAACAGCACAGGATCTCACATAATTAAGTACATCGCGATACATTCCTGGCCAATATACACGCACTAACAGTCGATCATAGGTTTTCGCAACTCCCTGGTGGCCGGCTGAATGGTCGTCATGAGCTATCTTAAGAGCATTGTGCCTTTTTCCTTCAGGCAGAACCAACTTCCAGGCGTCCCAATCTTCTCCCAGCACCTCGCGGACTGGATTCGGTTTGTGACAGTACAGGCATCCTTCCGTTACCTTACAGTCAGGGTATGTCCGAGGGTGCTTATTTATATTGGCAATACGCTGTACGTACCATCGATCCGGGATGACTTCTTCAACAGCGGCTACGGCACCATCCACTTCAGTAGATCCTAAAGTTACTGATTCTATGGCCCAAGACAAAGCATCTGGGACTTGGTGCAGGACTCCTCTCCGATGTAAAATAGTATAGTCATTGGCTTGCAGATCTATTGCCCACCGAACTAAACGGCCGGTAGGGTCCTTCAAATTGTGGAGCCACCTGAGACTACTGTGGTCTGTTATTACCGTAAACTGATAACCCTCCAAATACGGCCGTAATTTCTTAATGGCCCAGATGACAGCTAAACATTCTTTCTCGGTGACAGTATACTTCTTTTCAGCCGAACTAAGTACGCGATTTATATATACTATAGGATGTTCTTGGCCTTCGAAATTTTGAACCATAACTGCCCCGATCGCGAAATCACTAGCATCTGTCTGTAATATAAAGTGTTTTGTGATGTTTGGTCGTGCCAACACGGGAGCCTCACACAAGGCTATTTTTAACTTTTCAAAAGCCTCAATCTGTTCCTGGTCCCAGTGCCACTTAACATCCTTTTGTAACAGGGTCACTAACGGTATCTTAACATCAGCAAGATCCTGTAAAAATTTCGAATACCACCCAACCATCCCCAAGAACCTTCGAAGCTGTTTTAAGTTTATGGGAGGTAGATATTCGATGATGGGGCGCACCTTCTCTGGGTCCACGCAAAAACCGTTTCTATTTACTAAGTAGCCTAGGAAAGGTACTTCGGCTCGACAGAGCTTACTTTTCTCCCAGTTAATTTCTAAGTTGGCGCGTTGGATAATAGATACGATTCGTGCTAACCAATGTATGTGCTTGCCAAATGTCTCCGTCACAATTATTACATCATCTAAATAAACAAACGCCACCAGATCTAATTCGGGTCCTATAAGCTGATCCATTAATCGTTGGAATGTTGCCGGCGCGTTAGTCAAACCAAAGGGCATGCGTCGAAACTGATAGAGGCCTTTCCCTGGAACTATAAATGCGGTCACTTCCTTACTAGCTTCTTCCAATTCCACCAAGAAGTATGCCTGGCTAAGATCCAACGTAGATATATACTTGGCTGATCGCAATTTGTCTAATATGGCTTCTATATGTGGTATAGGATACGCATCCCTTTTGGTGACTGCATTAACGGCTCGATAGTCAATACAAAACCTATGTTTTCCATTAGGTTTAGGTACTAATACCGGACAACTAGCCCAAGAACTTTGGGAGGGCTCGATGACTTCTGTCGCTAGTAGACGATCCACCTCTTGATGAACAAGTTCATATAATTTAGGAGAAATTCGCCTAGCACGTTGGCGTATGGGCGCACTTCCCTCGATCACAATTTGGTGTTTGACTAGAGGAGTAATTTTTGGTACCTCTTGGACGGGCTGCTCACGCGTTCTTCGGAACTCTTCTAAAATATCCTGTTGAGACCTTGAAAGTTCTTCTAATGCAGCACAGTCAGGTTTGGGTCCTTGAGTCCCAAAGTCACGAATCGGACTCGGGGTAAATGGATGCCAGCGTCCTTCTTGGATTCTCCATCTAAATCGATCCAGATCCATTTGTAGTCCGAACCGCTGTATAAAGTCCATTCCAGAGATGCCTTCATAGTCCAGCTGGGGAGCTACGCGTACATATATGGTATGACAACTGCCGTCAATATCCATTTCTAGAGGTACGGTTCCTAGCACTTCACTAGTACTTCCATCTCCCAAACGCATTTCTCCAGACGCAGATCGATCGATTAGTGGGCTAAGAATATGCAAAAGTTTATCACCCACATACGATCTCGCTGAACCGGTATCTAACAAAACGTTCATACAATGTCCTAACACTTTTATAACCATATAAGGTCTATTATCACTAAACCTAAAAGTTTGAATAAAATTATCATTATAAGTAACATTTGCAATTACAACTAATCCTTCCCGAAGATTCGTAGGTGGTTCGCCTGGTAATATATACGGACGCAAAGGACCTACCCGGGCGCACCACACGCGTGCATTCGGGTCTAACTTCACAGCAAATCGACGTAAGAAATCAATCCCTAGGACGCAGTCTACAGCTATAAACGGAGCCAGGCTAACTGGAAACTCAACGGATTCGTCACTTAAATTCCATCGCAACAGTAATTCCTTAATAGCCGCGCACGATTGCCCATCGGCAAGCTTAACAACAAAATTTGAATAATCGCTTGCATAAGGTAATAGGCTTCGCGCAGTGTTGGCACCTAATATTGTGCGCTCTGCCCCAGTGTCGATTAGGCCATATAGAGTTTGACCTTCTATGCTGAGCTGAACATATCCTCGAAAGTCTTGATCCACCCTGTTGGCAGGATTTGTCTGTGGTCGTCCCGGGGATGCCACAATCTCCAATGGATAGGATTCTTCGGTAAAGGATGGGCGGTCAGCTAGCAGCTGTGATTCCTCTTGGGTAGGTGATAGCAAAAGTTCATCTATGGGGTCTCCTGTAGATCGGTTGGAGGGGGACGAGACCCGTTCTTCCCGCCTAGCTTTTAGTTTCCCGGCGAAGTTCCAGCTCGAATTTTGGGCCTCAGGTGTTATCCTGGCTTCCGATGAAGATGGCCTATTTTGACGTCGAGGCCGAGGACATTCTGGGGCCCAATGCCCCAACTGATTACAGTTATGGCATGGATGTGTATTACGGTTCGGTCTCTCGTTCGGCCTACTGGCTTCTAGCTGAGGTATAGCTGGTGGACTTGTAGAATTGGTCGTAGTTGGTGGTGTCGTCATCTGGATTACTATATATTGAGGCTTCTTAGAGGCGGTCACTTTGATTACCCGATTAGCAGGATTTCCAGCCTCTGGAAGATTATTGATTTCCAACGATACCGATGAGGTTGAGAGCGAGCCTCCCGCAATAGCCGCGGTGGCATTAGAAGCCTTCTTGCTCTTTTTACCCTTCTTCTTTTTCGGTGAAGTCGGAGGTTTCTTATCTCCAGGTGGTTTGGAACCTGCAGCCCCTTCAATATCTTCGTCCATGCTATCCACATTAGATATAGCGGCACACTTATTTCTACACACGCCTTGTTCCGCTGTAAGTGGCGCTTGGAACGGGAACAGCTTCGCTTGCCATATTCCCCTTTCTGCGCCTGTCCTTCATCCAGTGATCCTCCAGTTCCTGGCCTAGGCGAATCAATCCCCCAAAAGAAGTGAATTGACTCCTAAGTATCCGTTGAGAGTAGGCAGGGCGCAGATTATCATAGATAATATTTAGTCGTTTGTGGATACTTAATGGAGGATCTAAATATGAAAATATCGTTTCCATATTTTCCACAAATGGAAAAATAAAATAGAAGTTATCAAATTGTATCCAGGAGCTGCCCCAGTAGCAAGATTGGTCGAGATGAAGTCATTATGCCCAGAAATCCAGTCATTTTTACATCATTTGAGCCAATTTTGGTAACGAGGTGATTATGTAGAGTATGAGCCATTTATGGATATTAGAAAATCATTCAATTAGACAATGCTACGGAGGATGATAAATATAGATTTCGACAAAAAGAGGCCTGGTATTTTACACTGCGTAAGATCTATAAAATTGTAAGACAAAAATATTAAAATATATAAATACATATTCATGTTTTTACAGATATATTTTTTTGTATTAATTTCAGATTATGTTGGAGAATTCTGTTTGGTATATAGTGATACATGGTGCTTATCAATAAACTCTAATACAATAATATTGAGATACTTATTTCAATTTAATTTGAGACCTGCAGGTAGTGGAAATTTAAATATTATCACATTTTCGGTTCATAGCCTCTTGTATTGTTATTATATTCTTATAAAATGATTACCAGGCAATATATTCTTAAATAATGCAACAACAAGCATCCGAATGGAAAAAAAGAGTAGAAATAATTTGTATCCAGCAGCTGTATGTTGAGTATGAGCCATTTGTGGATATTATAAAATTATTCAATTATATTATGTTTGAGATGAGCTTTATGTAGCAAAGCAACAATTAAAAGGAAAATTATATTGTATAATACGTACATATCCAATTTTAATTCAAACCAATTATCTCTTAAGTAGCATTATTTATATAATAAATTTGCCTTATTTACAGGATATGTCAGAAAGAAGAAGGAGCATCTAGAATAGTGGAAAATTGGGTAAACTCTCAAATATTTGCATAAAGGTATGCCGAAAAAATTTTAACATACGTAAACTGTTGGTTCCTATAATTATTGAAGATACAAGGTTTAAGTAATAAATAGATTTTTCATCATTTAAAATTGTCATTAATTGTTGTGTATGTATATTTAAATAATCAACTTGTGTACTATTATATTTGAGATGAAGTTTCAGTAGCAAAGTAACAATTGTAAGGAAAAGTGTATTATACGTATCCAATTTTCTTTTAAATAGCTTTTTTTTATATTATAAATTTATCTTATTTACAGGTTATCGTAGAAAGAAGAAGGGGCATCTACAATGGTGGAAAATTGACTAAGCTGTCACATATTTGCGTAAAAATAAGCATATAAAACCTTTTAACATACGTAAACTGTTAGTGCCTAACTATTGAAGATAGATGGTTTTAGTAATAAGTAGATCTTTCATCATTTAAAATTGTCATTAATTGTTGTATATGTATATTTAAATAGTAAGTCTGAGAATTATTGTGTATGACTTGAGTTTTAGGTAGCAAAGCAACAATTGAAAGAAAATTATATTGTTTAATATGTATCAAAAATTAATCCAAGCAAATTTTCCCTTAATTAGCATTTTTTATATTAAAATTTTGTTTTATTTACAGGTTATTTCAGAAAGAAGAAGGAGCATCTATAATAGGGGGAAATTGGCTAAGCAGTCACATGTTTGCGTAAGGATATGCAGATAAAACATTATAATTTACAAAAACATTTGGTGACTAATGTTAATGAGGATAGAAAGTTGTTGTAATAAGCAGATCTTTCATCATTTTAATTTTTCATTAACCGATGTATATGTATATTTAAACAGTAAGCCTGGGAACTATTATATATGACTTGAGCTATAAGTAGCAAAGCAACAATTGAAAGAAAATTGTATCGTATAATACCTATCTAACTTTAATTTATACATATATTATCTTAATTAGCAATGTTTATATTATAATTTTCTTATTTACAGATTATATCAGAAACAAGAAGGAGCATCTAGAATAGTGGGAAATAGGCTAAGCAGTCACATGTTTGCGTAAAGATATGCAGATGAAATAATATAACTTACGAAAATTTTTGGTAACTAATTTTAATGAGGATAGAAGGTTGTAGTAATAAGTAGAACTTTCATCATCTAAATTTGTCATTAATTGCTGTATATGTAAATGATATTGATTAATACATAAGAGGAATAATGAAACATGATTATATTTCTTCATGCGCAAATGCAGTTATACAATGCATTGTAAATTGTTATTCAATTAGAAGTGTACTATTTCGTATAGGAGCAGACAATTCTCTAAAATCTTTTTCTTTATACCTCGGTCGAAAGTACGTACTTTCGGCATTAATTTTAAAGCATAAAGTGTCGCATTTCCGTACGCTATTCTCAGCATGCAGGAAAATATTTCAATTGTTTTTTAATAAAAATTAAGTCTTGTTTTCTCTTTTCTGTTGCTAACGGACCACTTTTGTCTTGTCTTTCAAACGATTAACATTGTGATTTGTGTTAAAACATATTATACTAATCTAATCGAAGAGAAGAAATGACCCAAGTAACTACATCTGAGGAATCTATGGACGAGGATACGGTGCTAAGAAATTTCGACGCAGAGGCCCTGTCAATAATACAAACAGAAACCTTGCCAAAGAAGTCATCAGATAGATACAAACTAGTCTATGATACATATATCAAATGGCAGATGGAACATAAAAGTTCCCTTTCAGACTCGGAAGAAAAGAACTTGGTGGTATATTTTAACGAACTAAGAACAAAATTAAAACCATCAACATTATGGAGCATCTGGTCAATGTTAAAGAAAACGCTAAATACGAAAAGTAATGTTGACATCAGCAAATTTCATAATTTAAAAAGTTTAATTAAAAACAATTCAAAGGGCTACAAACCTAAAAAATCTTTAGTGCTTAAGTGGGATGAAATAATGAAATTTATAAATAATGCACCAGACTACGTACATTTAGTTTCAAAGGTTAGTATTTACATTTGGTTTCATCTATTATTCAATTAATTTATGTCGATATTTTCATAATAATTACAGGTTATCCTCATATTTGGCATTTGTGGAGCTCTCAGATGTGATGAAATTACTAAACTTAAAGTGCAAGATGTAGAAGATCTTCGCAATAAGTATCTTGTTTCAATCAACGATACAAAAAATGATCAGCCTCGTCAATTTATAATTGGAGAACATTTTTATGAAAAAATCAAGCTATACATTTCCATGAAACCAGATGACATGTTCACTGATAGATTCTTCATTCAATATCATAAAGGAAAATGTGAACATCAAGTCATTGGCAGAAATAAAATTGGAGAAACACCTCAAATGATTGCTTCGTATTTAAAATTGCCAAATCCAAAATTGTACACTGGGCATTGTTTCCGTAGAACTGGAGCGACACTTTTATCTAACTCAGGTGCTAATGTTACAATGCTAAAACAACTAGGAGGGTGGAAATCAACTAACATAGCACAAGGTTAATCTTTCATTTTTATGTTAGATATTCAAATAACACGAGTTTTTTACGTAAATATCTGATTTATGAATAATTTACTTACTTACGTACTACGTAATTTACAAGTTACGTAGAAAATTCATTAAATAACAGACAAAAAATCTATGAAAGCATAATCCCCAACGCACAATCTAATCCAGAGACATCAACCAGTAACAATCGTTCAATTAACATAATTAATTCAAGTAACGATAAAGAGTCTACATGCACAACCAAGAATTTCAATAATTTCACCGATGATTTTGAAATTAATGATTAAGATCTAGCCGCAATCAATAAAATATCTCAATCACCAGCGCCTTCTTCTTTTGCAACAGCAAATAATAAATATATGTTTACAAACTGTGATAAGGAAAGACGATCTACACACTTTACAACAAAACCGCCAATTAAAGTTTTTCCTGAAAGATCAGTGATTAAACCGCTGCAACAAAGTAATAAAACGATAGAAAAAGAATCACAAGTTTTATCAACGAATCCAGCATTTAACCAAATTCCGCAGAATAAATATGAGAAATGTGTATTTCATGAAAATATCATAAATAACTTTTATTACTCATGTTGTGATCACAAGAACTATGAAAAAGAAAACTTATGTAATAAAAAAGCTCCGTAATAAATAAACTGTTAATTTTAATGTAATTGAATTTATTCTTCTAAAAAGAATGATTATATTCGGCTTTTCAGATGTATATTTTGCCTAGTGCCTGCTGGAATATGGTTTACTATTTATAGCAATTAAAATTAATAAACGTACTTTCGACCGGCTTTAAAGAAAAATAGTATACACCACACGAGCAGAAGTTTGAGAGCCCTGAACTGCACGTCATGATACACTCGGCTTCGCCTCGTGTATCATGACGTTGCAGTGCAAGAATCACAAACTTTCTGCCCTTGTAGTGTAATATACTATTATTTTTGCTTACAGAAACTTTTGATAAATCTTTAGAAAATATTGATATTAGACAATATATTGAAATCCAATTTGTTGGAAAGCGGCAGTATGATGCTGGTGATTTAATCACTGCTCTGTGTGATAAATTAAGTTGCTTGAATTGCGTTGTGCAACATTATCTAACAAAAACGGACAAATGTAGTACTTCATGTTATCATACAAATATTCCCTAATCTTATAATAATATTTTATTACTTACGCTATTTGATGGTATGAAGAGTTTGTTAATTCCCAGAAAATTATGCAAAAGTAATTCTTGGAGCACATGAAAGAAATAATTCAGAGCAACTTCTCTAAGTGGAAAAAAACTATTGAATTCCCGAGTCAAAATTTAAGTCCTATTTAAAATGTAAAATTTGAAGGTTCTGAGAACTTACAAGATCTTATTTAGGACTAGAACACAATGATTCTAACTTCTATTTAAGACCTGAAATAGGGTACATATTTCCATTTTTACCACATTTAGGTCTTAGGTAGTACTAAATTTAAGTAAATATTGTAGGCTGCAGCAAGTTTTAATAAGGGTATACTTATACTGCAGAACCTACAGGTTTTAAGCAGTGCTTATTTTTTAGGAATTGTCAATTTAAAACAGCATAATATTAAGAAGATTGACGAAGAGGTGTCAAATTGTAAATATAGTCATTTATGATATAAAGTGTAAATGTACAATTAAGTATGAACTATAATTCAGTAACTAATGACACGAAATATTGTAAAATAATAAGTAGTCTAACAATTTAATTGTCATTTATTATAGTTAAATATACAATTAAATTATTGGATTATTTATTAGTGTATAATATTTCGTGTTATTATTGATTGAATTCTAATATATACGCAATTGTGCATTTACAATTGTTAACATAAATGATTATATTCACAAAATGATTCCTCGTTTCACCAATCTTCTTAATTTTATGCATTTTTAAATCAGCAACTCCTAAAAGATAAACCCTGTTAACTTGATCCTTTATACCTGTATACATGTTCTTTGTCTTAGAATAAATTAAATAATATAAATACAGACATGGATTCTAAAATATATTTTTAATATTAAAAGAAACGCTAATAGGATAATATCTCATAATAATATATCAATTTACGTGAAACCGCGAAAAGACAGCTTCTTAAATAAAGCTTATAATTTATAAATAACGATTTTTAAATAATATTTAAAATCTTTAATCCGTTTTTTCTAATAATGTGTAAATAATCAATATATAATTATAGTGAGTGGAAAAATAATAATGATGCATTTTTATATAAATATAATATATCGCTCACTTTTATTAAAAATTAAGTATTAATACAAAAATATAATTGTCTTAATGTAACATTACCAAACGAAGGTCCTTCAACACTGACAGTTTGAGTATAATTATTGTTTGTAGTACCATCTGAGAAAACTTCTGCATGTTGACTATTTGAACTTATTATGTTATCTGTATTTTTTTCATTACAGCTCTGTCTCTCGTTTTATATTTTCTTTTATTAGTGATACATTTATTTATAAAATTAATAAAATTTTTTTGGATACGATGCTCTTTGTGTTAAAATTTATCAATTCTGCAAGTAAACAATAGTAGTTCATTACTCAATATTTTTCACTATTTCCTTAAAATATATATATGTAATTAGTAAGTTGAAAAATAATACATACCATAGAGTCCAGTAAACAGCCTATAATCAATAGGAGAACGCTCACTCCGTTTAGCAGTAGCAGAATAATTAGAAAGAGCACATCACCATAAACTTCTATCAAACAATTTCTGACTATAACATGCCAGTCAAATCGCTCTCCTGTATTCTTTTGTTGAATCGAAGCATTGACTTCTTCTTTTGTAGTAGTAGTAACATTTATTCGTGCACTCTCAATAATTATTGCATATGCAGACATCCTCAAAAAAAATCCACATCCAGGAAATATTTCCACCTATAAAATTGAAAATGAATTTAAATTTTTAAAATTCCAGTTTTGGTTTATAGAAGTAGTCATACCGTATTTTCCCTTTTTCAAAGTGATATTGAGGCATCTGAAAAACAATTTTACCTATAAATTTAATTAATACATGGAGAAAATATTAAACTAAAATTTACTGTATGCTCCCAATTGGACTGTGATATATTTATATTTCCAGGAAAAATGATTGACTTTCAATAACATTTTAAATTTTACACAGTAATTTTAAATCTAAAAATTATGACTTTTGCTGGGCATGTAAGTTATGACGGTTCAACTGGGGGCACACAGTATAATTTTCTTTAATATTTTCTTCTTATACATTTAGTAAAATAAAACTATTAATTTTAGTGTTATTATAACTTTCCTTACCATAAATTTTGTTGCATTTTCATATTTTTTGGATTTCCTCAATTCGTATGAATGTTTCATAGCTTCGGTAAACAGTTCTGCTAATTCAATATGATCCTTTCTAACTATAAAATTGAATAATTATTAATTATATTTAAAAACAGTAAATTTCATATAATTTATGATCTCACTTTTTACAGGAAGAACTGCAGCCAATTTTCTAATTGCCTCTACATTACAAATACTGTTGCTATTACTTGAGCTTGCAGCACTTAGATTAGTGTCATTATATTCAAGAAAATAACCTTCATTTTTATCATTATTGTTTACACTGGTAAACACAGAATTTCTTATGTTTTCAAAACCTATATTTGAATCTTTCACAGAACAGTCAGTAACTGAACTATCTGATGATCTTTCTTTTAGTAAATTTGAAGTATTTCTGTCAATACATTCATTATCATTAGAATTTATACTAGTTTCTCCATTATAAAAATTTTCTTGATCGATGCTCTTATCTTCAATTTCTTTATTCAAAACATCTGTGCTTGTACGGTTATAATTGCTGCAGATATATTGTATCTGCAAATGAATTGTTACAAATATTAAGTTTTTAAAATAAATATATTAATTAATTATAAAAATCATAGATTTATTGAAGGAATACTTCTATATACCTGTTCCTTTCTCCTTTCGTACTCATAATTTCTGGATGTATTAAGCGAATTAAGAGATATTGGATTATTGTTAATACTCTTTAATACTGGATTTAGTTCTTCGTCAGCAATTCTATGTTTGACAGACTTTTTTGAAATATTCTCATTTGACACACTCTTAAGAAAAATAGGTTTTAATGAACATAAGTTGCTGTTTGTCTTTCTGCAATTGTATTCCTTTATGTTTTTTTGCAGTTTCAGATTTTGGTCCAAATCTCTTTTTCCTTTAATAACTGTCTTTGAAATCAGTTTATTAGTGGGATTCAAAATAATCTCTCCCTTTTCTGATACAATTATTTTATCAAGTTTATCTCTGTTTCCTAAAATTTGAATGAATAGAGACATAAATACAAGTATATAAATAAATTTACTTCAATTGTGTAGAAAATAAATAGTTGATTATATTTAAGAGAGAGAGAAAATAACCTTTATATTTATCATTAGTATTTGCAGTGGTAAACGCAGAATTTCTTATGTTTTCAAAACCTATATTTGAATCTTTCACAGAACAGTCAGTAACTGAACTATCTAATGATCTTTCATTTAGTAAATTTGAAATATTTTTGTCAATACATTCATTATTGTTAGAATTTATACTAGTTTCTCCATTATAAAAATTCTCTTGATCGATGCTCTTATCTTCAATTTCTTTATTCAAAACATCTGTGATTGTATGGTGATAATTGCTGCAGATATATTGTATCTGCAAATTAATTGTTACAAATATTGAATTTTTAAAATAAAGATATTAATTAATTATAAAAATCATAGATTTATTGAAGGAACACTTTGCATATACCTGTTCCTTTTTCCATTCGTACTCATAATTTCTGGATGTATTAAGCGAATTAAGAGATATTGGATTATTGTTAATACTTTTTAATACTGGATTCAGTTCTTCGTCAGCAATTCTAAGTTTGACAGACTTCTTTGAAATGTTCTCATTTGACACACTCTTAGGAAAAATAGGTTTTAATGAACATAAGTTGCTGTTTGTCTTTCTGCAATTGTATTAACCTTTATGTTTTTTTCAGTTTCAGATTTTGGTCCAAATCTCTTTTTCCTTTAAAAACTGTCTTTGAAATTAGTTTATTAGTGGGATTCAAAATAATTTCTCCCTTTTCTGATACAATCATTTTATCAAGTTTATCTCTGTTTTCTAAAATTTGAATGAAAAGAGACACAAATACAAGTATATAAATAAATTTATTTCAATTATGTAGAAAATAAACAGTTGAAATCTTTAATAGATTTATTTAAAAGAACTTACCATCTATGTACAGAATTTTTGCATTGTATTTGGAACTTTTTTCCACTGGCACTATCCTTCCAGAAAACTTTAGACACTGTATTAACTTTTTTCTCGTTTTTTGGAAAAACGTTTAGGTTAACGACATCACTGTGATTTGTGTCTACCCACCAAACCAGTGCGAATAATTTTGTACTTTTTCGTGGCATATTTTATTAAGATAAATTATAATGAAATAGGTAAATATCAGCGTGCCGGACGCGGATCCATGTGGCGTTGTAGCACTTGTTACTCACTTAACCAGCATTGACCTGCGTCAAACCTGCACCAACTTGCACATTATGGTTAATCCCTTGCCCGATTTTATCATACTTTCAATTTATGAATAGGATCATATTTTCAAATAAAATTACTTCGGCAGCTAAATAAAATGCCTTTCTCAATTTGTGACTATATTGTAATTACCCGGCGTACCCCGCGTACCTTGCGAACCGACTGAACCTTGTTCGTGCACATGACCATGCAATGACGAATGGCGAATGGCGATTTGAATTTGTATTCCCATATTCGTTTTGTTTACATACACATATACTTACGCATATATAGGACAACCAGCAGTATTTATACTTAGTAGTTTATTATCAAAGTGTAAAGTACCGCGCATTATTTACGAATAAAGTGTTTGAACTCTGGGCAACCTTTTGTTGTATACGGATTTATAAAATAATAATTAAAAATCTTAAATTATATTAGAGTTTTGTATGAAATACTGATTAATGCAAATAATTTTCAAGATAGTATACACTATATATTTATATGTGTTCTGTAGTATTTAAAGCGCATCTCATTAACATTTGAAATTAAATTAAACGGTTTAATAACAATTGTACTAGATATTATTACTTAAAGCATGTAAAGTTGAAATAGCAATGACAAAGAAACCATTACATGAGTTAGGAAAAAGACAAAAACGCAATCGATTTCGAAATATCCAACATGAAAGTTCAACGTCGATGAAAGATAACTATTTTTTTCTGTATTTTATAGCTTCATCAAAAACTAATTAAACGCCTCATATGTTAATATTAATTAGCTGAAAAACTAAGTAGTATCAATAAGAAAAATGAAACTCACTTAATTACTTGTATACAGGGTATTTCTAAATAGCCGAAACAGTACAATATCTCGCGAAAATTATTCGTTTTAGACAAAAATTATTAAGAATATTTGTATTACTTTTGAAACACACACACACACACACCTTATATCAAGTAGTATATTTGGTTTGATTTTGTGTGAAGTATTGAAGGACATATGTGAATGTCACCTGAAGTTCTTCAAATGGAATCCCCTATTTGTATTTTATATTCTTATAGCCTATTTCAAAAGGATACAAGAATATGCAATAAAAATATGGGGTTCCATATAAAAAACTTCAGAGAAATTTCATATATCTTTTTACACATCAGTCAAGAGCAAACTAAATATACTACTCGATAGAGTTTTTTAAAGGGAATGCCAATTATTCTTCAACAATTATTTCTACAACGAATAATTTATGAGATATTTAGCTGTTCTAGCTATTCTGTGACGCCCTGTATGGAAAATTTCACCGTCAACGCGGTTTGATAAAAGTCAAATGGAGATTACATTATAGTACCTGATGTGAAAACATATTTTTATAGTATCGAATGTGAAGATTTTTCCAAAGTAAGTTTCTATTCCATTATTATAATTAATGTATTTTTTAACACAAACAATAGTTAGTAAAACATTTCTTTTTACAAATATACTCAAGCTTACCTATACACGAAAAGCCTTTAATGCATACCTACATATGTATATTATTTATAAATTAAATATGTCATTATTACTTTGGTCAAATATTTTATATTACAGTAGTCCCTTTAAGCAAATAAAAATATTTATTAAAAAATGAAGCTGGGTTTTCCCGCGTTTAAAATTTTTAAGATGACCTTCACTAGTTTTCACAGATAGCATAAATTAATTTTTGGAGTTGTATTTTGAATATTATAGGGAAGAATACTTGATGGTACTATAATGACTACACAAACTATATCAGAGCAGCGTTTTTAAAAAGTTAAAGAAAGAATTATATTTATTGTCTCAAAAAATATTTAACTTTCAAACTTATTAAAAAGAGTTCCTCCGATGGCTGGGTTATTAAACCACACTTGGTAAAACTATTCCTGAAAAACATTTTTTTAAATCCAATAAATATAGTTTCATTTATTAAAAAATATTGACATTACTTAGGCTTTCAGATAATTAGACTTTAATGCTTTGTATGATCCTTGTATTCTTTAACTTAGAAGGAATTCCGGTGATAATGATGAATGGAGAAGCATTCCTCCAAATATAGTTACACATAAAAATATAGAGAATTTACAAAGTATGTGTATGGAAATTGACCATGAGTAAGTATAATAATCGCGTTAAAATTGTATTTTTATATAATTAAACAATATTCCTACCACTATTTTTATTTGACTGATATTTTAGAGCAAACATGGAACATATAAATGTCGAAGTAACCGATGAAAGTGAAGATTCAAATTTTTCAAATATTAGTGATTCTAGTCATGACAGTTTTTTATCTGAAGAGCTTCATGACGAAAATGAGCGTGAAGAGAGAAATTCGGATTCTAATAATTTTGGAGATATTAGTGACAATCAGCGCCCATTATATTTAGGAGCACCTGTTACAGTTGCTGATAGCATGCTTCTTTTATTGGCAATCTTTGTACACCATAATATTACTCTTTCATGTCTCTCTGATATAATCACCTTAGTTAATTTTCATTGCATAAAGCAAAATTTTAAGAAAAATAGATTTTATAAGTTTCAAAAATTTTTTAATATTCCGAAAACAGATGAGATAATGAAGAAACACTTTTACTGTGCGACATGTACAAGAGAGTTAGCAAATACACAAGCTGTTTGCCCTTCATGCCCTACGAACAAAAAATCATATTTCGTACAGATACCATTTCTTCAGCAATTACAAGAGTTGTACCGGAGAAAAATTTTTTATAATCAATTGCAATATCGGTACAATAGAGCTGATCCAAAAAACAGTATTTCAGATCTGTATGATGGTACTGTTTATAAAAAATGGATAAAAGAAGGATTTCTTTCAAATAAAAGTAATATCTCATTTACTTTTTATATCGATGGCATACCAGTGTTTAAGTCAAGTAAAGTTAGTTTATGGCCTATTTATTTAACAATTAATGAACTACCACCTGAAGTTCGAAAAAAAAGAGAAAATATGTTACTAGCTGCATTTTGGTTTGGTGATAAAAAGCCAGATATGAACCGTCTCTTTACAACTCTTTATTCTGAGTTAAAAACTCTTAGTAATGGTATTGAAATATATATGCCTAATAACGACACATCAATTGTTGTAAAGGCAATGCTTTTAATGGGAACAAGTAATCTACCGGCTAAAAGTGACTGCTTAAATTTTGTTCAGTTTAATGGACAATTCGGTTGTCCAGTATACTTACATAAAGGTGAAACAGTCTATTTGCCTACAGGAGGAACTACCCATGCATACCCGTATTTAGAGGATTATCAATTACCTTTACGAACAGAAGAAAATTGTTCTCGATTCGCACAAAATACTTCGGCAGATGCACCAATATGTGGTGCAAAAAGGTCCTACCGCACGCTCTTTATTGATGCCTGATTTTATACAGGGAATGTCAATTGACCGGATGCATTGCGTGGAAGGTGGAGTAGTTAAAAAAATGCTAACTCTGCTTTTTGATGTAAAATTTAGTACTTTTGATTTTTCATTATACCCGCTAATACATATAATTAATATGTGGTGATTCTTAACAATGTAATTCAAAGTCACAAGGAAAGTATTATCCATTAGTGTATAAGTATGGTTTAATATAAAATTGAATACATAAGAAGTACATAAAACATGGACGACCTGTCCCAATGCTTTCTCTAAATCTAACTAACTCAGCGTCTCCTCTGGCGCGCCATCTAGCATAGCTACGCGTCCGTTGGTGGACCTGTTCACCTAACCTGACCAATTGTAGCGCGGAGATGCAGTGACGGACGAGGCGGCAGAATCAAATTTCTACCCGATCTTTATTCAGGATACTACAAATAGGAGATTAAAATGTATAAAGCCACCTAAATTTGTGCACCGAATGCCACGTTCTATTAATGACTTAGTTCATTGGAAAACTTCGGAGTTAAAACTATGATTTTTCTATTATTCACTACCTGTATTTTGTGGTATTCTTCCAGAAAGCTATTTTCAACATTATTCATTACTAGTTATAGCTCTATCTATTCTAAATTCTGATTCAATATCGAATGATACGATTGAAGTAGCCCAAGAGTTATTAAACAATTTTGTTGAAGGGTTTCAAAATTTATATGGTTTACAATTTTGCTCTATCAATGTACACTTGTTAATGCATCTTCCACTTTGCGTAAAAAAGTTAGGTCCTTTATGGGTATATTCTTGTTACGAATATGAAAACAATGGCCAATTATTGAAGCTTATTCATGGGACTGCTCATTTTGACACTCAGATTTTAAATTCTCATACTAATTTTCTAAAAATGATAACATTAATTGAAAAATCAACTAATAATGATATCCGTAAATTTTGTTTTGCTAAAAAGAGACAGTTAAAAATATTAGAGGAGGTTTTGCCAAATTGCTATAGTGTAGGAACTTATCAGCAGATCACAGAAATACCTGATATCATTCAACGTGCTTGTCATAGTGTTGGAATAATATTGGAAGATTTTATAGTATTGGAATATTTGCGGTTATTAAAAAATAAAAAACTGTTTGTTGCTGAAATTTATAAAAAAGATTTGATTCAGATACATTCATTTGCTGTCACATACATTGAAAATAATAGTATAAAAGCAGGTCTTATACATAGTTTTATTAAACTTAAATGCAAATGTACATAAGTTTTATGTTCTTGTTCCCAAAGACATTTCGCTATCATTCGAACTCTTACATATAAAACATGCTTCTCTGCAAAAGGAAAGTTCAATACTTTTGACAGTCGAAAATTTCTATTTGAGTGTGATATAACTCATTGTAATATAGCTATTTCAATCGAATCTATTGCAAATGTCTGCGTTTATATGAAAATGGAGGAGAAAATTTACATTGGTGTACCCATAAATGGGAAAGAACTGGAATAAAAATGTTTTAAGCGAAGTTTATAGCATAAAGATATTTGATTAATTTCGTATTATTGTTTACTGCAAGAAAATGTTAAATAATGTTACTTGTCTGAATTTTGTATAACTTCATAAGTCTTAATTCTTTATAAATACTTAGTACATCTCTTTAGGTCGACATTCGAATATTAACATGTACACTAAATTCTGCTTAAATATTAATATTATATAACATTTATAAGATTTAGACACTTAGCAGGTTCAAAATAAACTATACATTATCTATATCATGGTTGATGGTACTTGTTCGTCTTTAAATAGAATCTAACCTACTTAAAAAAAAATTAAATATACCATGTTACACTTTGGAGGACCTGAGCAGATTCTAGGCATTTTAAAAGTAGTGTCTATCAGGATCTAATAATCGCTTAAAACTATAAAAGTTTTAATGATGCTCTATTCAATATATATATCAGTTTTTAAAAAGAACTTAAATTTTGACTCGGGTTCTTTGTGCAGTAATTGCATGAGTTCTTTAGAACTTCAGCAAAAAATTGCTAGTACATTTACTAACAAAGTTCTGATTGTTAAATTATCATTATATAATACCAAAACTGAAAATATAGAAAACGTTAAAGATTGGATCATTCTTAAAAACTGAAACATTAAAGGTATACCTATTGAGAAATTAGAATGGGTGATAAAGTTTATAAAGCAAATTGTGCGATTTTCCATGACGGCAAGGATGCTGCAACTGGTCATTATACGTCTATGATATGTAAGGATAAATCATGGATATATGCAAACGATCATATCGTTCAAAAGAAAACATGGCCCAGAAATTCAAAAGGTACGTTTATCATATTCTTTAAGGAAATTTAATTAATTCAATATTACGTTATTCGTATCTCTAACGGTTGCTTTTATAAATGTTGAAAGTTGTTATCATGGGTAAAAACATCTTAACATGTTCAACAATATTAGCACCACGGCTGCGTTTAAAACGCCATTTCACTAAATATTGGCCGCAATTATAGCGCCTTCGGCTGCAATATATCTAGTGAGTAAACTATTTAAAAATGATATGATTTCCACAATGAGTTTCTATCATTATTAAATTATTTTCTCACTGAGTATCGCGCAGTTTCAAATAAAATCCCGTAATACATATTTTTTGTTTAGAAAATTATTGTATCTTTCTTCATCAAAACTGTTTATAACGAGTTGATATGTAATTTTTCATTGTTTTTAGCTATATTTTTTCAATGTAGTATTTAAAATGTTGTACTTTTCCTTTTTTAATATTGTTAAATGAAATTGATTATTGTTAACAATATAATTTTTTTATATATTTCAATTTATATTCCCTTCCAATAAAATTTATTTATTAGAATACACATTCTTTCTTTAAGAGTTTCATTACATTTTGTATTATTTGCATAAAGAAATTCTTAAGATGTATCTTTGTCACATTACAAAAAGCTCTGAGATCCCCTAAAAAAACACTTTCATGTAAACAGAAGACGGCAAGTAATTGAAAGTGATTCCACTGAACAAAATAATCTATAAGACAAAATATTTTTTAAACTCAAATGTTACTTTAAAAATTTCTAGGTAAATATATTTTCACACATCAAACATCAATACTTTTACAATAAAAAATAATACATTAAAAACGAAATATTGCAGAAAAAGAATTTTAGACAAAAATATCTGAAAAAATACTTTTCAGTTAAATATTTCAAAAAAGGAAGTAGTTCTTCTGGTTGCTTAATAAATATATCTGGCAACATAAAGCATGAAGATCAAATAAATTAGGCAAGTAAGTCAATCAATCGGCAACATAAAGTATTGAGATCACATAAATTCAGGCAAGTAAATGAATGAATAATTAATTATTATATAATTTTTGTATACGTACACAGTGGGAAGTTGAATCGTGTGTGGTTTCAACTACAGTGTAGTATATCATTTTCCAAGTTAAATTACAGAGTGCAGCTAGCTGAATCACCCACGATTCAATTTCCTACTTTGTACTACTTGCCCGGACGGGCCGAAAAGTGTAAAGTATATTTGAGTATTCATCAGTTGCACTTTGAACTATCATCTACAGTACACATTTGGCCCGTTCGGGCAAGTAGTACACAGTAGGAAACTGAATCGTGGGTGGTTCAGCTAGCTTCACTCTGTAATTTAACTTGGAAAATGATATACTACACTGTAGTTGAAACCACACAAGATTCAACTTCCCACTGTGTACGTATACAAAAATTATATAATAATTAATTATTCATTCATTTACTTGCCTGAATTTATGTGATCTCAATACTTTATGTTGCCGATTGATTGATTTACTTGCCTAATTTATTTGATCTTCATGCTTTATGTTGCCAGATATATTTATTAAGCAACCAGAAGAACTACTTCATTTTCTGCAATATTTAACTGTAAAGTATTTTTTCAGATATTTTTGTCTAAAATTCTTTTTCTGCAATATTTCGTTTTTAATGTATTATTTTTTATTGTAAAAGTATTGATGTATGATGTGTAGAAATATATTTACCTAGAAATTTTTAAAGTAACATTTGAATTTAAAAAATGTTTGATCTTATAGATTATTTTGTTCAGTGGAATCACTTTCAATTACTTGCCGTCTTTTTTTTACACGAAAGTGTTTTTTTAGGGGATAATATATTTAGTGTAATTTAACGCGAGGGATTTGTTCTCTCTTTCTCTCTTTCTCTCTCTAAGGCGTCCACTGCTTAACGTAAGAGGGTGGGGGGGGGGGGGGGTTGAGGCCGCTTGTGTACCCCACGAGTTTAACGTCGGGGGGGAGCAGGGCGTGATATAATGCGCACAACCGCACGAGGAGAGGGGGCACTTCCCCTACTTCCCTTACACCCGCGGGACCCCGCCCATGTAGGAATTTTTCATCGGGCCATGCATGGCCCATGACCGGCGAATGTTCGATTATATTGGCCCAGTAGTACTGCCATGCTTGTACCGATCATGGCAATTGATCGGATGATAACCTCGTGCCAATATTATAGACCAGTGCTTACTCAACATCGGCCAATGCTTGCCCATGTGTCAGCCAACATTGGTCTAGTTTCGGCCATTAAATTTGAACCAGGCGAGGGGTAATAGGAGACAGGAGGGTGGGAGAGAGGGGGGGGGTATCTAGGGAAAAATAAATCGTTAACAAGAAAAGTAATGATTATTTTTGAATTCAATTATAATAACAGAAGCGCTAGTGTCTCATGGCTAGTAATTTTAAAAAGTTGGGGTACACACATTGCTATCTTTTGCATGAAGAAATTAAAATTTGTTAATGAAAACAACAGATCGCACTTATCAGAAGATTAGAAAAAAAAAATTTTTTTATAAATTAGTTGATTTCCATAGTTGTTGGTACTTTTTTAAAATTATTTTGATCATTTAATTGAAAAGATAACGATTAAAAAAATGATCTAGTAGCAAACAGAATTACATAAAAAACATTAAAAATATTTAAAAAATACTACTTTCAATGGGTTCCTAGCATCATATATTGCAGTAAATTCGGTAATCTAATCTTACTAACCATATACCACAATAAAATAAGACAACTTTCTTGATTGTTGACTTATAACATTGGCGCAGGTTTAACAGACTATGCTTGTCGAACTTTCATGCCTGCAGTTATTTGAATCAGTATTAGCATGTATAATCCAAAAATTACTGTTTTATTGAGTAATAACTGCCAATCTATGGTCGAAGATCGGCACGAAATTGGCAATCAATGCTTAATTAAGCAACGGTTGTGAATTAATGACCGAGGATCGGTACGAGATTGGCAGTCATTGTTAGCTGAGCATTAGTTGCCAATCGATAGCCAAGCATCGGCATAAGAACTGTTCTCAATTTTTCCCGATAAACAGTTAACAATCGTTGGCCAAGTATTGGCTCAATCCTAACAAACAATTGTCAGACGCAAGCATTGGCCCGATTATTGTACCGATGAACGGACCAATCGTCACGATTGGCAACTCCTACATGGGCGACCCCCTAGCCCATCGGTCTTAGCGGAGAAGTGGGGCAATTCCCCTACTTCCCCTACCCCCGCGGAACGCCGACCCCCTCGACACCCGGTCATAGAATCCCCATAGCCACACTACTGTATTGTTATGTCCCTAACCAAACATTTAATTCCGAAAAATTAAATTTATTTTATAAAGGAAATACGGTAACAGAATTCAATCCTATATATCAGAAACTGCAGCCACCGTCGCCGGGATCTTATCTTTGCCTAAATATGCACCTTGTATCATGGGACTGCAAGTCCGTGAGAGAATTCTACTTCCCACTCACTCTAAGATGCTTTAATTCTTATCAGTCAAAGATAGAAAAGATTCGTTTTAAAAACGCTTTGATTGGCTTAGCCATCTCCCTGGATCATGATCCAGGACACGGCGTCGGCTAATTCGATTAGATTTTAAGACATTACTAATTGTACCATCAACCTAAACAGCCTTACTAGGCTTTTTCTTGTTACGGTTAATAAACAAAACCATTAAATACCATCGAAGTCTATTTTAACTCAGTGTTACATCCTTCGATACAAATCCTCCATCGAATTTCCTATAACTCACTACCAGCTGGTAGGCAGCGGTCGCTGGGACCCACATTAAAACTGTTCCTGATACTACTACACAACTCAGGACGTAATAATTGGTTCCAGAAGTGGGATACCGCTATTTGGGAAAATCATCGAGTACTAGTCATAATACTTAGAAGCTTGCTGGACAACGCTGAACGAAGCAACCTATCGCCTATCCAACACCGAATTGGAATCACCATCGAATAGCCGCCATGCCGTATTCTGTTTGGCCAACCTTTCCCAACGACTGCAATCAGCGTTGCCAACTCCGCCATTTTGATTATACTACGCTGTACACTGATGTCAATGATGTCAGAATCAAGCTTTTAGCAACAAAAATAAAGTTAACCGCTAGCCAGCAGCATTATTGAAAATTTGAAGGGAAGGGATATATACCTCTTCCCTTCAAATTTTCAATAATGCTGCTGGCTAGCGGTTAACTTTATTTTTGTTGCTAAAAGCTTGATTCTGACATCATTGACATCAGTGTACAGCGTAGTATAATCAAAATGGCGGAGCTGGCAACGCTGTCTGCAATCTCAACCAACGACTTTACTGTATCATCGTTCATTGACGTCTCTACTCACCTCACTATTTCACGTCTAAATAGTAAGTCTAGTGAAAAACTATAATATCAATATGTCTGACGACCAAGGTCCCAACGCGAGTAGGCCAGTTTCATCAGGGATCAATCCGTCGGAGAACACTCCGTCGCGAATATTGGCTCCTCCGATCAAAGAAATATTTTTAAAAACGTAATTGAGGGACTTCCCTAGCTACGATGGGATCGATCCAATAGATCTAATTAGATTAGTTAAGAAAATCCTTAATGCAGGGAAATACGTGATTAAAGTTGACGAAGAAGAATTAGTATTCCAAGCAATCAAACACTGCGGATGAAAAATGCAGCGAAGATTAAAACCGTTTAATATTGAAACGTTGCAAGGGCTAGCCGACGCGCTATATGAAAACTTCCGCCGCGGGGATGAACTCATGGAACATATAGAAGAAGCGGTAAAACTCGAACTTCAAAACGGAGAATTTATAGCCGATCTTGCATGCCGTTCTCGAAAATTAGCACTGATCTTAAAAAGATATATTGAAGAATACAAATGTACAACTGCTGTAGAATTCATTTGACAGATTTACCGCTAAATTGTATCACCGTGCGCTCCCAGAGATGCTTAAAAATTTTTTAATCAATTCTTACCCTACATTACACTGAGAAAAAAAATTCATTAAAACAATTAAATATTAATTGGTCTAAGTAAACAGATTTATGGAATAGTCGCAAGTGCATATTTATTTCAACGGATTAATATAATTCACTTCAAATGATTGTACATTCTTTCAACACAAATGTACAAAAAAATGATTGAAATAAATATTTCTTTGTTTTCAATTAATGAATTATTACATTATTAAAACTGAATAAGTATATTCTTAATGTAATAATATATTATCTTTTTTTTTAAGCAGTAAATTAATTCCTGTAATCTAGAAAATCAGTTCTTAGTTTTAGCTGGTACATTCAATCTAAATAACAAGATATTTAATTGAATTGATGAAATATTGTATTACTGTAGTGAAATATTACCTCCAAAGAAATGATCAGTTCCTACATTTTAAGAAATTAATTTTTCATTTAAGAATATATTCTATCCCATTAAAGAAATACTTAATTTGATTGAAGAAATATTTTGATACTATAGTGAAATAATAACTCCAAATAAATGATCAATTCCTACATTTTAATAAATCAATATTTCATTTAAAAGCATACCCAAAAAAAAAAACACTTTCGTGTAAAAAACAACAGCAAGTAATTTGGTCCTTTCTCTCCACAAAAATTAAAATCCCAATAAAATACCATAAAAAAAAAATTTACACAAAATAAATCTCAAACAAAAATACCGGCAACACAAAGAATTGAAATCACTTAAATTCGACAAATAATTATTTGATCCCAAACAAAAATAGCGGCAACATAAAGGATTGAAATCACTTATAAATTCGACAAGTAATCAAGCGGTAATATAAAGCACAGAGGTCGTATAATTTAGGCAACTAAAAAAATGTAAATAAATAATTAATTATTATATCATTTTTGTATACATACTACTTGCCAGGAGGGGCCAAATAGTGTTATGTATATTTAAATCTTCGTTACAGTTGCATATTGAAATATATACTACTCTACACTTTTTGGCCCCTCCTGGCAAGTAGTATGTATACAAAAATGATATAATAATTAATTATTTATTTAAATTTTTTTAGTTGCCTAAATTATGCGACTTCAGTGCTTTATATTACCGCTTGATTACTTGTCGAATTTATAAGTGATTTCAATCCTTTATGTTGCCGCTATTTTTGTTTGGGATCAAATAATTACTTGTCGAATTTAAGTGATTTCAATTCTTTGTGTTGCCGGTATTTTTGTTTGAGATTTATTTTGTGTAAATTTTTTTTTTGTATTTTATTGGGATTATAATTTTTTTGGAGAGAAAGGAGCAAATTACTTGCCGTTATTTTTTACACGAAAGTGTTTTTTTTGGGATCTTAGAGCTTTTTGTAATATGTGACAAAGATACATCTTAAAAATTTCTTTATGCAAATAATACAAAATGTAATGAAACTCTTAAAGAAAAAATGTGTATTCTAATAAATAAATTTTATTGGAAGGGAATATAAATTGAAATATATATAAATTTATATTATTAACAATAATCAATTTTATTTAACAATATTAAAAAAGGAAAAGTACAACATTTTAAATACTACATTGAAAAATTATAGCTAAAAACAATGAAAAATTACATATCAACTCGTTATAAATAGTTTTGATGAAGAAAGATACAATAATTTTCTAAACAAAAAATATGTATTACGGGATTTTATTTGAAACTGCGCGATACTCAGTGAGAAAATAATTTAATAATGATAGAAACTCATTATGAAAATCATATCATTTTTAAATAGTTTACTCACTAGATATATTGCAGCCGAAGGCGCTATAATTGCGGCCAATATTTAGTGAAATGGCGTTTTAAACGCAGCCGTGGTGCTAATATTGTTGAACATGTTAAGATGTTTTTACCCATGATAACAACTTTCAACATTTATAAAAGCAACCGTTAGAGATACGAATAACGTAATATTGAATTAATTAAATTTCCTTAAAGAATATGATAAACGTACCTTTTGAATTTTTGGGCCATGTTTTCTTTTGAACGATATGATCGTTCGCATATATCCATGATTTATCCTTACATATCATAGACGTATAATGACCAGTTGCAGCATCCTTGCCGTCATGGAAAATCGCACAATTTGCTTTATAAACTTTATCACCCATTCTAATTTCTCAATAGGTATACCTTTAATGTTTCAGTTTTTAAGAATGATCCAATCTTTAACGTTTTCTATATTTTCAGTTTTGGTATTATATAATGATAATTTAACAATCAGAACTTTGTTAGTAAATGTACTAGCAATTTTTTGCTGAAGTTCTAAAGAACTCATGCAATTACTGCACAAAGAATTCTATAGTTTTTTTCCACTTAGAGAAGTTGCTCTGAATTATTTCTTTCATGTGCTCCAAGAATTACATTTGCATAATTTTTTGGGAATTAACAAACTCTTCATACCATCAAATAGCGTAAGTAATAAAATATTATTACAAGATTGGGTAATATCTGTATGACAACAAGAAGTACTACATTTGTCCGTTTTTGTTAGATAATGTTGCACAACGCGATTCAAGCAACTTAATTTATCACACAGAGCAGCGATTAAATCACCAGCATCATACTGCCGCTTTCCAACAAATTGGATTTCAGTATATTGTCTAATATCAATATTTTTTACAGATTTATCAATAGTTTCTGTAACCAAAAATAAAAGATTTTAGAGCATTGTCTGCTCCTATACGAAATAGTACTTCTAATTGAATAACAATTTACAATGCATTGTAATAACTGCATTTGCGTATGAAGAAATATAATTACGTCTCATTATTCCTCTTATGTATTAATCAATATCATTTACATATACAGCAATTAATGACAAATTTAGATGATGAAAGTTCTACTTATTACTACAACCTTCTATCCTCATTAAAATTAGTCACCAAAAATTTTCGTAAGTTATAATGTTTCATCTGCATATCTTTACGCAAACAAGTGACTGCTTAGCCTATTTTCCACTATTCTATAGATGCTCCTTCTTGTTTCTGATATAACCTGTAAATAAGAAAATTATAATATAAACATTGCTAATTAAGATAAAATATGTATAAATTAAAATTAGATAGGTATTATACGATACAATTTTCTTTGAATTGTTGCTTTGCTACTTATAGCTCAAGTCATATATAATATATAGTTCCCAGGCTTACTATTTAAATATACATATACATCGGTTAATGAAAAATTAAAATGATGAAAGATCTGTGTTCCGATTCTGCGTATAGTAATAAATATGAATGTTCGTTTAATTCGATTAATCGATAAGTTAATTTGTTGCATTAGTTGTTACCCAAGGATGGTCGAGAGTTTTTTGTTTGTAGCTATGCAATTAGTTAGTCTCATAGTAACCTTCCTACAATCTAGACGTGTCGGAGAGAAAATTGTGAAGGCCCGAGCCTAGACGTAATATTTATTAATACGGAGTAAAGATTGTAAGGCCCGAGCCAAAGGATTAAAACGAAGTGGAGATGAAGTTATAACGCAGCCCGGCTGCTTATCGAAAACAAGGACCTGGCTTTAAATAAAATAGTAGCTGTGCTACTAAGAATAATTCTAGGCCCGGCCTAAAACTGCAAGCTAAGTGATAGATAGCCCGGCTATCAAAAGTGTATCTACCTAAAGGTGAAATTAAGTTGTATCGAGCAAAAGCATTATATGAATTGTGTAATTGTGTTTAACTATTTTGGACAATAAAAAGGGTTTTTTATGCCTTCGGGCTTTTTCCCTCAAAGTGTGTGTATATGTTCTTTACCAAAAATAAGGAGTTATTACATGCGTAGCAGCTCCTCAAGAGATAACATTTTGGTGCCTCCTGTGAGGTCTTCGAGGACCGGAATATAGACATGGCGACATCGAGAAGGCAGCGGTCGGTAGCATAACCTACTACGATTCGAGTCAGCAAAGGTCGAGTAGCAACAGTGAGCGGCGCAACGGACTTCACGCTAAGCGGGCAACGGGGAGATATCAAGGCCACCACGATAGTCGCATTCAAAGAAGAAGAGCAGTTAGCAACGAAACGGCGAGCGAAATTCATATAAGATCATTATTTATATTTTCTATGTTTACAGTTAATTTATAAGAGAAAGTTAGATTTAGTATAAGATCGGTTCTCACCCCAGCATTAAAAATAATAAAGTTGAAAAATCAGAGCGGAACAATGGAGCGTAACGATAGAATTAAATTTATAACTCAAAAACGGGCAACATTAAAGGCACAAATTACTATATTAAACAACGCGATCGATAATGATAAATTGGATCATATTAATATACGTTTAAGATTCGAGCGTTTAAAAGATCATTTCAAAAATTATGAGGACTTGCATGATGAGTTAGAAATTCTTGAACCTAGTGATGAGCATTTCGATGATATGCTAGAAGTACAGGATTGATATTATAGTCTGGCAAGCAAAATGAATAGGATATTAAATATAGGCGCTTGTAGCAGTTCAGAAAGGTCAATCAATAATTCCTTAGAGGCATTAAGAAATGAGCCGGTTAAAAAGATTAAATTGCCTGTTGCGCAGCTTCCTAAATTTTCAGGTGATATAGAACAATGGTTATCTTACAAAAACACGTTCGTCACAATGATAGACTCTAGAGAGGATATCACTGACCTACAAAAGTTCTTATATTTGAAGAAATCTGTTAAGGGAGACGCTTTAAATAAAATAGCAATCTATGACGCAAGTGATGCTAGTTATAAATTAGCATGGAATTTGCTGATCGAAACTTACGAAAAAAAGAGAATATTAATAAGCAAGCATTTGGATGCAATTATTGATATACCTGCTCAAATTAGAAGTACTAGCATGGAATTAACACAAGCAGTCGATAGTTTAAAACAGCACACAAGCGTATTGGCAATTCTAGGCATAAAGATAGATGAGCATATTTTAATAAGGTTAATAGAAAGATCATTTCCGTTAAACATTCGTTCCAGATGGGAGGAGACTTTAAGTTTGAACGAGTTTCCTTCGTTAAAAAATTTATACAATTTTGTGGCCGAAACGGCATTCAAATTGAACATTATGGAAAATGATAAAAATCGAAAAAGAAGCGCGAACAATATAGAGCAAAATCATTCGTATAAAATAAGAAGAAATGGGGATGCGCGTGTCATGGTAACCTCAACTTATAAACAAAGTTGTGTCCTATGCCAAAAAGACAGGCACGCTATATATAGATGTCCATTATACAATGAAATGACGATCGCGCAGAGATGGGAGAAAATTAAAAGATTAGGAGTTTGTAAAAATTGCTTGCGTAATCATCATAATCCTTGCGCGTCAATCAAATGTAGAATATGCAATTACTTCCATCATACTTCTTTACATAGGGATAAAGCTAGGGAAGAATCGCATCACATGAATAAAAAAAACAAAATTGAGTGCTCTTCCGCGGAGAAGGCAAATCAAGAAAACAATAATAATTGACATAATGCAGTCGCGATGCAAGCAATCGCGACGCGTGCTTTTTCACAATTATTAATGACTGCTGAGGTAAAATTGGTAAACTTTACAGGAAAGTTAATAAGTTGTCGAGCGTTGATGGATACCTGTGCTACCGCGAATTTCTTAACAGAAGACATGGCTCGTAAGCTTAATTTGCGCGTTGAAGCATGTGAGTTTACGATCAATGCTATTGATAATATACGCACTACAGCGAAAGGAATAGCAAAGATAACTTTTCAATCGATTCACGGTCAATTTAGAAAAAGCTTAACATGTTTGATAGTACCACATATTTCTGGTTTTATTCCTAATGAAGTTTTCCCTCGTGAGGATGCTAGAGTTCCTTCAAATATTAAGCTCGCGGATCCTCAGTTTCATTTGCCGCAAAGGGTAGATCTTCTTATAGGTTCGGGCGCGACGTTATCATTATTGTGCGTGGGCCAAATAAATTTATCCAGAAATGAATGTGATCTTTACGCTCAAAAAACGTTATTAGGCTGGGTGATAGTAGGAGAAGCATCAAGTAGAAGACAAAGGAAGGAAGAATTTTGTAGATTAGCTAACATAATACGGTGTTTCGCAGCGCCAGGTGTGAAGCAGAAAAAACAAAATAGGATTGTTTCAGATGAATGCGAAATACATTACAAATTAAACACTACGCGGGATAGCGATGGTAGATATATCGTTCGATTACCATTCAAAGATAACAGACCAGATCTAGGAAATACTAAAGCAGTCGCCATGAGAAGATTTTACGGATTGATTCGTAAATTCAAAAATGACCCTGAGATGGCTAAAATTTATTGGAGCGTCATGCAAGAATACATAGATAAAGGCCATATGGCACTCGTGAATTCTGAAGTAGAAGAAGGATATTATTTACCTCATCACGCGGTGATAATAAATGATAGTATTACTACAAAGGTTAGAGTTGTGTTCGATGCGTCAGCCAAGGGGGATAAGGGCGTATCATTAAATGAGGTTTTATTAACGGGACCTGTTATACAGGACAAATTGACCGAGCATTTAATTCGCATTCGTTTGAAAAGGTATATGATTACAGCTGACATTGAAAAAATGTACAGGCAAATTTTGGTTCATCCTGATGACAGACGCTACCAGAGAATAGTATGGTTTCATCAGAATGAAATACGAACCTTTGAGCTTAAAACTGTGACTTTTGGAGTATCTTCTTCCTCTTTTTTAGCCATACGCACTTTAAAACAGTTGGCTGAGGATGAAGGTGATAAGTATCCCATAGGTGCGAGGGTATTGAAGGAAAATTTATATGTTGATGACTTGTTGGCGGGTGCCAACACATTACAGGAAATTATAAAAATAAGAGAAGAGTTGATAGCATTGTTAAGAAAGGGGGGATTTAAAATTCGCAAATGGGCATCTAATAACCCTCAGGCAGTCGAATTTACTGACAAAAAAATGTCGGATATACAATTTTTAAAAGACGAAACAACTATAAAGAAAACGTTAGGAATATGCTGGAATGCAGCGAATGACGAATTTTCATATAATGTCCAATCCAGGGATACCACAGAAAAGGTCACCAAACGAATTATATTGTCAGAAGTGGCTAAAATTTATGATCCAATAGGACTATTAGGTCCAATAACGTTTATGGCGAAGGTTATAGTACAAGAATGTTGGAAAAGCAAAGTTCATTGGGATGAGACGCTAAGTCTAGCGTTAAGGGAGAAATGGTCAGTATTTGCTAGGCAATTATCATTATTGAGTGAGCTTACAGTAAAACGATATTTATTAGCAGATTCGGCACGAGAAATTCAGATACATGGATTTTGTGATGCTAGCAAGTTAGGATATGGGGCTTGTTTATATATAAGATCTATAGGTGAGGGAGGGCATATAATAACTCGATTAATATGCTCTAGGTCGCGAGTAGCATCTTTGAAGGAAATCAGCATTCCCCGAATGGAATTAAATGGGGCCTTGACGCTAGTACGCCTATATGAAGAGATCCGATCTCTAATGAAAATCCGAATTGAAAAAATAATTTTCTGGTGTGATTCTACCATAGTGTTGCATTGGATAAAAGAATCGCCGTTGGCATTGAAAACTTACGAGGCCAATCGTGTAAAAGAGATACAATCATTAAGAGAGACTGTCGAGTGGAAACATATTCGAACGCAAGAAAATCCAGCGGATTGCCTATCGAGGGGACAAATGGCAAATGAATTCCTAAAAAATAGAACATGGTTCGAGGGACCTGCTTGGCTCAAACAGCAAGAAAGTTCATGGCCTATATCGATCATGATTTATAAGCAAAATGATGAAGGAGAAAGAGTTGAGATGTGTTTTTTAGCTGAAAATGATAAAATTAAAATTATCGAACAATTTTCTTCATATTCTAAGTTAGTTAGAGTTATAGCATACTGTATGCGTTTCGTTAAAGAAAATAAAAAGCGAGGAGTTTTAAGCAACGAAGAGATTAAACAAGCGGAAGTTAGATTAATAAGGATGATTCAAAACGAGCGATTTAGTGCAGAATTAAAATGTTTAAGAGAAGCGCTAATAATCAAAGAAAATCGATTGGCTTCATTAAATCCTTTTCTGAATAGCGATGGATTAATATGTGTAGGGGGAAGATTAAGAAATGCTAATATGCCAATGTCTCAAAAACATTCTATTCTATTGCCTGCGCGTAGTCATTTTACTGATCTGATCATTAGGGAATATCATGAAAGATATTATCATGCTAGGGTGCAGACCACGTTGTATTCAATAAGGCAACGATTTTGGATCTTGGATGGAAAGAATCAAGTTCGAAAAATCGTACGCGGCTGCGTCCGATGCATCAGATTCCATGTTAAACCAAATGAGTATAGAATGGCTGACTTGCCTGTATCCCGTGTGGAAATATCTACTCCCTTTTTTCACACTGGTATAGACTTTTTCGGACCTATGTTTGTAAAGGAAAGAAAATATCGAAATAAAAATCGAATAAAGGTATATGGGTGTGTGTTCATATGTATGGCATCCAAAGCAGTGCACATCGAAATTGTAAGTGAATTGTCTTCAGATGCTTTTATAGCGGCTCTACGAAGGTTTAGTGGAAGAAGAAGTACGCCCGCGCATATCTATACTGATAACGGAACTAATTTCATAGGAGCTAATAGGGAATTAAGAGATGTATATGCTTTGTTAGAATCGAAAGAATTTAAGAATAAAAAAGATGAATATATTTTAAAGAATAAAATAAATTGGCATTTCAATCCACCGCTATCACCCCATTTTGGAGGGTTATGGGAAGCGGCCGTAAAATCATTTAAGCATCATTTTAAGCGTGTCATTGGGGACAAGTTACTCACTTTGGAGGAAATAAACACATTTGCTGTAGAAATAGAGGCAATTTTAAATTCTAGGCCTTTGTGTCCCATTTCTTCCGATCCAAATGATCCATTATCTTTAACACCGGCACACTTGCTCATAGGAAAACCGTTGATTGGGATGACAGAGTCCGATGTTTCAGCTATTCCGGATAATCGATTAAATTCATGGCGGATAATCCAAAAGATACGTTTAGATTTTTGGAGAAGATGGCAACTTGAATATTTAAGCGAATTGCAAAAACGAAGCAAATGGTTTTATCCGGGAAGGGATGTTACGATTGGATCTGTAGTATTGTTAATCGAAAGAAACCAGCCTTGTATGCATTGGTCGATGGGAAGAATATTGGAAGTTCATCCTGGTGATAATGGCGTAGTGCGAGTAGTGACATTAAGGACTGCTAAAGGTATTTTTAAGAGAAATGTAAGGGCAATTTGCCCCTTAATTGATTGTAAATAAAATTTTTTTTTTATCGCATCGCTCTCAACGGGGGGAGGATGTTCCGATTCTGCGTATAGTAATAAATATGAATGTTTGTTTAATTCGATTAATCGATAAGTTAATTTGTTGCATTAGTTGTTACCCAAGGATGGTCGAGAGTTTTTTGTTTGTAGCTATGCAATTAGTTAGTCTCATAGTAACCTTCCTACAATCTAGACGTGTCGGAGAGAAAATTGTGAAGGCCCGAGCCTAGACGTAATATTGATTAATACGGAGTAAAGATTGTAAGGCCCGAGCCAAAGGATTAAAACGAAGTGGAGATGAAGTTATAACGCAGCCCGGCTGCTTATCGAAAACAAGGGCCTGGCTTTAAATAAAATAGTAGCTGTGCTACTAAGAATAATTCTAGGCCCGGCCTAAAACTGCAAGCTAAGTGATAGATAGCCCGGCTATCAAAAGTGTATCTACCTAAAGGTGAAGTTAAGTTGTATCGAGCAAAAGCATTATATGAATTGTGTAATTGTGTTTAACTATTTTGGACAATAAAAAGGGTTTTTTATGCCTTCGGGCTTTTTCCCTCAAAGTGTGTGTATATGTTCTTTACCAAAAATAAGGAGTTATTACATGCGTAGCAGCTCCTCAAGAGATAACAATCTGCTTATTACAACAACTTTCTATCCTCATTAACATTAGTCACCAGAAGTTTTTTTAAGTTATAATGTTTTATCTGCATATCTTTACGCAAACATGTGACTGCTTAGCCAATTTCCCCTTATTATAGATGCTCCTTCTTCTTTCTGAAATAACCTGTAAATAAAACAAAATTTTAATATAAACAATGTTAATTAAGAGAAAATTTGTTTGGATTAATTTTGGATACATATTAAACAATATAATTTTCTTTCAATTGTTGCTTTGCTACCTAAAACTCAAGTCATACATAATAGTTCTCAGACTTACTATTTAAATATACATACAGGGTGTATCACCGAAGGCGCACCAGCCTCGAAATTACTGTAAGAGGATGGAGAGCGCGTGGTGGGGGATGAGGCACAGCATTGGAGGGTGTTCGATAGAGAAAGCGCGAGCAATAGACGGAGATAGGTAGGGCTATACGCTGCTATACGCTTTGCCTAACCCTTCCCCCCTCCCATCAACGCAACACCGTCACCAATAGCCGTAATCTCTCACTCTTTCTCTCTCTCTCTCCCTCAACTTCTTTCTCTTTACCCGCGCTTCCATTTCTTTATTTATTATTCTATAGAGGCATCTTGGTCTTTCTCAGCTACGAATGCAATGTCAATTCTGCGGAATATCTGACGTTTTAATTAAAGTTGTAATTTAAAAGCGTTAGCTATCTTTTCCACACCACCTTGAGGTAGATAGCTAGGCGCGTTTTTTTTTAAGTGGTTTCCCCAGGAGGCCTAATCCACTGAATAGAGCTAGCCTACAAATTCTCAAAATATCCCCCTCTTTGTTGAGAACAGAGGTTAGCTCTTCGACATATGTCGCGTGTTGCTCGTCTCACCATGTCCGGCGTGATTGTTCTGAAGGCCGCAATAATTTGTTCACGAACCTCCGTCATTCCGCCATCACGCCGAGTTTCCATTAGACTCTTTATGTGTCCCCACAAAAAGTAGTCTAATGGATTAAGATCTGGTGATCGAGGCGGCCAGGCGATCGGGCCACCACGACCCATCCACCTGTCCGGGAATCGCTCGTGTAATTTTATACGCGCACTTATATGAAAATGTGCAGGAGCTCCGTCGTGCTGAAAAATCAAATTTTTCCGCACGATGAGGGGCACATCTTCAAGGAGCAACGGTAGTTGCTCCTCAAGAAAGCTGGCGTATTTTTCGCCGTCAAGCCTAGGTGGGAGGAAAAATGGACCAATCTGGAATAAAAAAAAATCAAGATTATTGTATAAATCTGAAAAGAACGTATTCAAATATTGAAAACTTACAATTTGATCTCCAATAAGCCCAGCCCATACATTAATCGTCCAACGTTGTTGGAAAGCTCCGACTCTGACGGCGTGGGGATTTTCTTGAGACCAGAAAACAAAATTTTTTGAATTGAATATTCCATTTGGCGTGAAGGTCGACTCGTCGGACCATAAAATTTTGTCCGGGAACGTCTCATCGCGGCGACATTGAGCTAGAAATCCTAATAAAGAAGAGTCACAGAAATATTGCAAATTATTTTTAAAAGAAAGATGTATTCAAAACTGTGTGCTTTCATGAATACATTGAATAATGGAAATCTACCTTCACAAAAATTGACCCGCGGTTGATAGTCCCGAGGCAACAACTGGTGCACACGCTGAAAGTGAAAAGGGTGGAAGCGATTCCTCCTCAAAATTCTGTGTGCTGTCATCGCACTGGTATTTGTCAGCCGCGAGAGTTGACGCACGCTAGTAAGAGGATTCTCCCTGATTCTCCGCAACACCCTTTCCTCCCTCTCCTGATTAATATTAACCTTTCTTTTTGGAAAGGCCACTGAACCACTGCTCTTAAAATTTTTAATCACACGTAGAATGACGGTGTGATGTGGATGACGCCTCAATGGGAACTTTTCCCTGTATAGCTTTGCAGCTTTACGTGCACTTTCTTGCGCTGCACCGTACGCGAAAACCATATCTACGTATTCTGCTTTCGTGAATCGCATGGTTCTCAGCTATATGAAACTTCCTCGTCAACTAACAGTGCCAGTAACTTTTGCTTCATATTTATATTATTGCGGTAAAAATTAAAGGAAAGCTTACTAAAGGCGCGGTATCATTCATATTGTTTTTGCTTCTAGCATCGGTATTATTGATACGCTTTGTCCTAGCCGCCTGTGACGCCGACTTCAGTTAGTTTCTTTAATTTTAATCGCATCAATAATACCGATACTAAAAGCGAAACAATATCAATGTTACCGCGCCTTTATTAAGCTTTTCTTTAATTTCTGCCGCAATAATATAAATTTGAAGTAAAAATTACTGACACTTTTAGTGGATGAGGAAGTTTCATATAGCTGAGAACCATGCGATTCACGAAAGCAGAATACGTAGATATGGTTTTCGCGTACGGTGCAGCGCAAGAAAGTGCACGTAAAGCTGCAAAGCTATACAGGGAAAAGTTCCCATTGAGGCGTCATCCACATCACACCGTCATTCTACGTGTGATTAAAAATTTTAAGAGCAGTGGTTCAGTGGCCTTTCCAAAAAGAAAGGTTAATATTAATCAGGAGAGGGAGGAAAGGGTGTTGCGGAGAATCAGGGAGAATCCTCTAACTAGCGTGCGTCAACTCTCGCGGCTGACAAATACCAGTGCGATGACAGCACACAGAATTTTGAGGAGGAATCGCTTCCACCCTTTTCACTTTCAGCGTGTGCACCAGTTGTTGCCTCGGGACTATCAACCGCGGGTCAATTTTTGTGAAGGTAGATTTCCATTATTCAATGTATTCATGAAAGCACGCAGTTTTGAATACATCTTTCTTTTAAAAATAATTTGCAATATTTCTGTGACTCTTCTTTATTAGGATTTCTAGCTCAATGTCGCCGCGATGAGACGTTCCCGGACAAAATTTTATGGTCCGACGAGTCGACCTTCACGCCAAATGGAATATTCAATTCAAAAAATTTTGTTTTCTGGTCTCAAGAAAATCCCCACGCCGTCAGAGTCGGAGCTTTCCAACAACGTTGGACGATTAATGTATGGGCTGGGCTTATTGGAGATCAAATTGTAAGTTTTCAATATTTGAATACGTTCTTTTCAGATTTATACAATAATCTTGATTTTTTTTTATTCCAGATTGGTCCATTTTTCCTCCCACCTAGGCTTGACGGCGAAAAATACGCCAGCTTTCTTGAGGAGCAACTACCGTTGCTCCTTGAAGATGTGCCCCTCATCGTGCGGAAAAATTTGATTTTTCAGCACGACGGAGCTCCTGCACATTTTCATATAAGTGCGCGTATAAAATTACACGAGCGATTCCCGGACAGGTGGATGGGTCGTGGTGGCCCGATCGCCTGGCCGCCTCGATCACCAGATCTTAATCCATTAGACTACTTTTTGTGGGGACACATAAAGAGTCTAATGGAAACTCGGCGTGATGGCGGAATGACGGAGGTTCGTGAACAAATTATTGCGGCCTTCAGAACAATCACGCCGGACATGGTGAGACGAGCAACACGCGACATATGTCGAAGAGCTAACCTCTGTTCTCAACAAAGAGGGGGATATTTTGAGAATTTGTAGGCTAGCTCTATTCAGTGGATTAGGCCTCCTGGGGAAACCACTTAAAAAAAAACGCGCCTAGCTATCTACCTCAAGGTGGTGTGGAAAAGATAGCTAACGCTTTTAAATTACAACTTTAATTAAAACGTCAGATATTCCGCAGAATTGACATTGCATTCGTAGCTGAGAAAGACCAAGATGCCTCTATAGAATAATAAATAAAGAAATGGAAGCGCGGGTAAAGAGAAAGAAGTTGAGGGAGAGAGAGAGAGAAAGAGTGAGAGATTACGGCTATTGGTGACGGTGTTGCGTTGATGGGAGGGGGGAAGGGTTAGGCAAAGCGTATAGCAGCGTATAGCCCTACCTATCTCCGTCTATTGCTCGCGCTTTCTCTATCGAACACCGTCCAATGCTGTGCATCATCCCCCACCACGCGCTCTCCATCCTCTTACAGTAATTTCGAGGCTGGTGCGCCTTCGGTGATACACCCACTATCATGTAATGAATCCGAAGACATAAAATTCAATTAATACTCAAGCATAAGTCATATATGTATAATGTACTTACATTAGGTATCTTACTGATTTTTCCTTTCAACATATTGGCAGAATAAAGAATGAAGTTAATGCAATGGTAACTTATGCAAATAAAACATGAGAGTAAATACTTTTATATGGCAACATTGAAAGCTGAGCCTTTGTATCCTAACCGATATGATCTGTCAACAAATATCCTCATTGCCAGCTACCCAAGCAGGAATGCCAGTAAAGGAAAAAAAAACAATTATTGGTCGATGCATGGCTTACAATAAACGGTAAAATATAATCAGCCATTAATCGGCCAACAATTGGTTAACAACAAATGGCCAAAACAAAATTTTTAACAATTGGCCAATGTTTGGCCCATTAATTATATCCAATAGGTAAAAGTATATATAATTATTAGGTTGTCAAGAAAGTTCTTGCGGTTTTCGAGATTTAAATATAAATCAAACACCGCAAGAACTTTCTTGACAACCTAATATATATACTTATTATGATATATTGTGTGACTTTTAGATCAACACGCTTAAATTGTGCGTTGAGAATATACAGGGTGTTTCACGTACGGCGCCCCAGCTCAGAAAGTCAGTAATAAGACTGAGGAGCGCGTGGAGGGGGCAGACGTACGTAATAGGCCGGAGAGCGAGCAAAAGAGAGGATGAGTGGGAGAAGGATAGAGCTATACGCAGGTCTACGATACGCCTAGCGTATTGCCTCCCCCCGCTACCCGTATATGACTCAAGTCCACCAGTCTCCATTTGTTAACTGGTGCTCTCTCTCTCTCTCTCTCTCTCTCTCTCTCTCTCTCTCTCTCTCTCTCCGTCTATTTAATATGGAGATGCAGAGCTTTACTATCATTTCCGCACCACCTAGAGGTAGATAGCAAGGCGCGTTTTTTTTTAAGTGGTTTCCCCGGTAGGCCTAATCCACTATACTAATTTATAAATGTTCGAATTGCCTTCCTCTTTGTTGAACGCAGAGTTCAGCTCTTCGAACAATGTCGCGCGTTGCTCGGTGCACCATGTCGGACGTGAGTGTTTGGAAGGCCGCAATAATTGCTGCACGAACCTCCTCTTCTCTACCCCCACGTTCATTTTCCACCAGATTCTTAATATGTCCCCATAAAAAGAAATCCAGTGGAGTTAAGTCTGGGGACCGAGCCGGCCAGGTGATCGGGCCACCACGACCCATCCACCTGTCGGGAAATTGCGCATCTAATGTGGTACGGGTATTTCTATGAAAGTGTGCAGGAGCTCCGTCATGTTGGAAAATCATGTTTTCCCGCACGAGCAGAGGCACATCTTCCAACAACAACGGTAGTTGCTCTTGTAGAAATTCCACATACTTCTCTCCATCTAATTTAGGTGGGAAGAAAACTGGTCCTATCTGAAAACAGAAAAAATATAATAATTTTAAAAAATGAATCAAACATCCAATAATTTATTCAATCAATTAAAATAGGTGTCTACTTACAACCCGGTCTCCAATCAGTCCAGCCCACACGTTGATTTTCCATTTATATTGGAAGGCGCCAACTCGGGTTGCGTGGGGATTTTCTTTTGCCCAAAAAACATAATTTTTTGAATTGAATACGCCATTAGGCGTAAATGTGGACTCGTCCGTCCACAATATCTGATCTGGGAATCCACTATCCCGCCTGCATTGTGCCAAGAATCCTACAGAAAAAAAAGAAGCATGAAACAATACAGTTTTAAGCAGCTATAGTATCTCAAATTATGTCAACACATACCCATGCAGAAATTTACTCTTGGCTGCCAATCCCTTGGTAGCAATTGATGCACTCGCTGCATATGAAAAGGATGCAAGGCGTTTTTTCGTAGAATACGCCATGCCGTTGATATTGGCGTATTGAAGATGCGTGAAATTTGCCTCACGCTCGACCTAGGATTTTCTTCCACATACTCCAGTACTCTTAATGCAAGCTCGGGGTCTGCACAGCTACGATTCCTTGAAAATTCGTGCACTTTTCCCGTGGCCTTGAAATTTTTTACCACCCTAAGGATGACCTTGTGGTCAGGGTGTCTCCGCGTAGGAAATCTCTCTTTGTAGATTTGTACAGCTCTACGCGCACTTTGCTTAGCTTCCCCGTAAGCAAAAATCATGTCAACGTATTCGTTTTTCGTAAAGATCATGGTTGTTGCTCGGTCAAAATCTATCACAGACTACGAGAAGCAAAGTGTTTTGATTTAAAACGTCAACTTTTAGCGGCGAAAGATAAAGGATTGTTATTGAAAACTAACTAGGTGCGCGGTATCTTTGATTCCTTTATATCGCAAGAAACATTGAAGAATCAAAGATACCGCGCACCTAGTTAGTTTTCAATAACAATCCTTTATCTTTCGCCGCTAAAAGTTGACGTTTTAAATCAAAACACTTTGCTTCTCGTAGTCTGTGATAGATTTTGACCGAGCAACAACCATGATCTTTACGAAAAACGAATACGTTGACATGATTTTTGCTTACGGGGAAGCTAAGCAAAGTGCGCGTAGAGCTGTACAAATCTACAAAGAGAGATTTCCTACGCGGAGACACCCTGACCACAAGGTCATCCTTAGGGTGGTAAAAAATTTCAAGGCCACGGGAAAAGTGCACGAATTTTCAAGGAATCGTAGCTGTGCAGACCCCGAGCTTGCATTAAGAGTACTGGAGTATGTGGAAGAAAATCCTAGGTCGAGCGTGAGGCAAATTTCACGCATCTTCAATACGCCAATATCAACGGCATGGCGTATTCTACGAAAAAACGCCTTGCATCCTTTTCATATGCAGCGAGTGCATCAATTGCTACCAAGGGATTGGCAGCCAAGAGTAAATTTCTGCATGGGTATGTGTTGACATAATTTGAGATACAATAGCTGCTTAAAACTGTATTGTTTCATGCTTCTTTTTTTTCTGTAGGATTCTTGGCACAATGCAGGCGGGATAGTGGATTCCCAGACCAGATATTGTGGACGGACGAGTCCACATTTACGCCTAATGGCGTATTCAATTCAAAAAATTATGTTTTTTGGGCAAAAGAAAATCCCCACGCAACCCGAGTTGGCGCCTTCCAATATAAATGGAAAATCAACGTGTGGGCTGGACTGATTGGAGACCGGGTTGTAAGTAGACACCTATTTTAATTGATTGAATAAATTATTGGATGTTTGATTCATTTTTTAAAATTATTATATTTTTTCTGTTTTCAGATAGGACCAGTTTTCTTCCCACCTAAATTAGATGGAGAGAAGTATGTGGAATTTCTACAAGAGCAACTACCGTTGTTGTTGGAAGATGTGCCTCTGCTCGTGCGGGAAAACATGATTTTCCAACATGACGGAGCTCCTGCACACTTTCATAGAAATACCCGTACCACATTAGATGCGCAATTTCCCGACAGGTGGATGGGTCGTGGTGGCCCGATCACCTGGCCGGCTCGGTCCCCAGACTTAACTCCACTGGATTTCTTTTTATGGGGACATATTAAGAATCTGGTGGAAAATGAACGTGGGGGTAGAGAAGAGGAGGTTCGTGCAGCAATTATTGCGGCCTTCCAAACACTCACGTCCGACATGGTGCACCGAGCAACGCGCGACATTGTTCGAAGAGCTGAACTCTGCGTTCAACAAAGAGGAAGGCAATTCGAACATTTATAAATTAGTATAGTGGATTAGGCCTACCGGGGAAACCACTTAAAAAAAAACGCGCCTTGCTATCTACCTCTAGGTGGTGCGGAAAAGATAGTAAAGCTCTGCATCTCCATATTAAATAGACGGAGAGAGAGAGAGAGAGAGAGAGAGCACCAGTTAACAAATGGAGACTGGTGGACTTGAGTCATATACGGGTAGCGGGGGGAGGCAATACGCTAGGCGTATCGTAGACCTGCGTATAGCTCTATCCTTCTCCCACTCATCCTCTCTTTTGCTCGCTCTCCGGCCTATTACGTACGTCTGCCCCCTCCACGCGCTCCTCAGTCTTATTACTGACTTTCTGAGCTGGGGCGCCGTACGTGAAACACCCTGTATATATGTTTATTTTGTAGTCTCATCTGTTAAACTTGCTTTGATCTTCATCAGTTTTAGTGGTTTTCGCTCTTTTAAAACATTTAAGTCTTTGAAAGATATTACTACTCATTTGAGTGTCAAATCTTGTGGTAAATTGTACTTTTTTATTTAAAAATGCACACAAATTACTACCGAATTAAAAAATTTCGTGAATTAAAAAAATCAAGAAGTGACCATCGTGACGAGACGTTTACAGAAGGAGAAAATGAAAATGTGACTAATGAAAGTGTAGAATCGTTGAGTAACATCCAACAACACGAACAAAATACATTTGACACAAATTTAGGTGATCATGAAGTATCAATAACCTCAGATAATAACAGTTCGTCATCAAGTTCTATTATTTCTAATACAGAAGAAGTTCAAAATATTACAATAAACGAAAAACTGCGCAATTGGTTGTTAAAAAATCAATCTACATTATGTTTAAACGTTGTCACAGAATTATTATTAATTCTTCGTGAAGAAGGTCACTCAACGCTTCCAAGAACTGCACAAACGTTATTACGTACAGTTCATCATAGGATCTTACAGCCAATGACAAGTATGCATCAAACTAATGGAGAATACGTGTATTTAGGCATAGAAAAAAAAATCAAAAGTTTAATACCAGATGACTATGAGAAAACAGAATTACAAGTAATTGCTCACATAGATGGTATGCAAGTATTTCATAATTCTCAGATACAAATTTGGCCGATAATAGTAAATATATTTGACGAAAAATATACATATATTAATTTTACTACACTTGTGTTATACTACAGTCATAAGTAAAATATTTTAGAATAATTACTTACCTCTATGAAATAATGTTAAACAGGAGTACAAAACGTAGGAAGTTGAAAGAAATAGCAGGTAATGGAATTGCCAAGGACAAATTGACTGAGGAAAATGCAAAAAGTGATGTAGAACAACATACAAAAATGAATTGTTTTCCACATATGGATGATATTTCCATGTTATATAATTATTTGAAGAATATGCGAGAGGATATATTAACATCTTTACAAAAAACATATTCTTATTCCCTTTGGTTTGCTTTAGGGGAAGCCACATTGATATCGTTGCAGATATTTAATAGGCGGCGCGCAGGTGAAATAGAGAGAGTGCTTTTACAAGATTATGAAAACTATACTACAATTGATGAAAAGACAGATAGTATATACAAAAAATTATCAGTAGAAGAAAAAGAAAAGGCAAAAAAATATATGAGATTTGTAATTCGAGGGAAAAAAAATAGGATTGTGCCAGTATTATTGCACAAACAATTACATGAATGTATTAAAATCCTTCTAAAATACAGATCAATGGCTGGAGTCCATCATAAAAATCCGTTTTTATTTGGCATTCCAGGATATTTTCGTAAAAGATTTAAGCACTTAAAAGTATGCAATTTATTAAGAAAATTTGTCGAGAAATGCAATGCCACCATAATACATTCTTTAAGAGGAACAGAATTAAAGAAGCAAGTTGCAACCAAAAGTGTTTAAATAGCATTGAAGGAAAGTGAAATTACAGATGTAACTAAATTTCTAGGTCTAGAGGAGAAAATTCACCGTGATTACTGTCGACAGTCAAAATATTTCAGTTCAGGTAAGAAAAAAACCCCTTATTTATATAGGTTATCTTTATATATATTATATATATATACTTCCTTCTCAGGTGAATTAAATTTGTCAAGGGCACATATTACTTAGACTAATAATAATAATGAATCTGTCAAAGTAGATAATAATATTAAAAAAAGAAATAAAAGACGTTCCAGTAAGTAACTCAATTATAAATATTTATGGCAATTCTATAATGTAATATCCTAAGCTGTTATATCAATATTGAAATAGCTGTTAATACACTTTATACTTCTGTCATTGTCTATCTAGTCTACATCTGATATTTGACTGATTATAAATTGTAATTATATTATATATAATAATTCCAAACAGTTTCGCCCTTTGGTCCTACCAAAAGAAAACGTTGGACCATGGAGGAAAGACTCATTATTGAAATCTTTTGGACATTATATTGAGAAGAAAACATTTCCTTCATTGCAGCAAATAAATGAAGTAATTAAAAGCAATAATTCAACTTTACAAAACAGAACTGCGCCACAAGTTAAAACCTGGATTTCAAATTTATACAAAAAGGAAAATAATGTACGACAAAGTAATAATTAATTAATGTATATCATATATTAGTTAAAAAGGAGGTATTGAATGTGTGAGTTTGGATATTTAGTTTACATTATATTTATGGATTTTTTTAGTAACACAGACATAATTTGATTAAATAGTAAAATTTTTTCTTTGAATTTTGTCAATTACGAAACACAGAACAAACTGAAAATTTAAGTTAAATATTGATTTTCTGTATTTCAACTTGAAAAATTAATAATTATAATTTTCAAGAGCAACATTAGGTATAAGAAATATATAGATAAAGCTCATATACAGTCCAGGTTTGGCAACGTTTAAGTCATTTTTTTATAAATTTAATATTATTAATAATATTTAATAATGCGTTTGATATAATACTGTTCAATATGTTTTTGTATCTATATGCTTTCAATAACCGAATGCATATCTTTATTTATAATTAAGATTCAGATCAGAAAGTTCTATCATTAAAGTCTGTTGAGTTAATTGAATACTGTTTAAGCTATTAAACTAAGTTCTTTGCTATATATTTATATATAAATGTACACAAAGTTAAAAAGTGATAATTATAATATAGACTATCCAAATTACAATTTATCTAAAAATACAATACATATAGATTCTTCAATAACATGGTACAGACACCAGCTAGAAATAAGTTAGATTCAAATCTCTAGTGTATTTTTCCTGCAATTCTAAGTTTAAATTTTATGTTTAAACAGCTATATCTATCAGTTTTTAATAATAATTATATAAAATATGTAAAGTACATTTTAGCATTAAGGTGTTTTACAAACTTTATTTTCTGCGGAATGGTTTAAATGTTTTTTTTAAACAGTATAAGCTGAGAAGTTACATCTAATAGTCTTTGAACTTACAAATTTGTAACTGATCAGCGAAGGATTTTAAATAAATAATAATGAGTATTTACTTACATTGCTTCTCATATTTTGTCTTTACACTACTCTACTAGATTAGTCCATTCATTTGATTCCTTTTATTGAATGCAAAGTATGTGAGATTATGATAACAAATCAAATTGATTATACAAGTAAGGATGTTAATATATATTTATAATGTATTGGCTGGACATTGTTAAATTGCGCACTGATTTTGTAACAGTTCTCTTAATTTGTTTTATCCATCCTACGAAAGGCTTAAATAATTTAATCTTGACAATATGAATCACACTGAAACTATGTGCACAACAAGAACTGCTATTTCGATTTTCTTAACTTATTCTTATTACTACTTTAATATTATTCAAAATCATTAAGTAAGTATATGACAATAAGAAAATAAATATAAAGAGACGTAAGCTTTTTCTGCATTCCACTAAATAAGTAAAATGCTGATATTTATATTTGAAATTTTATTTATATATACATTTATTTTCTCTGATATATTATTGTTCTTATAATACCTGATGGTACATTAGAATAGAAAAACTGCATTGCGGTGCTCTTTGATTTATTAAAAATACTAATAATTATGATATTATTGATAATAACTACGAATAAAACATTAATATATCAGTCATTTAACTAATGAAAGAATTAATACTGATGATAATCCTTACTTCTTTGCTGATTCCTTAATACAACATAAAATTGATGTTGGAATTAACAATGTGTAAACAAAGAGTGTACACAATTATTCCTTTCAGGAAATCAAATAATTTATTTTGGAAAAAAATATACAATTTTATTAAATTACAGGAATAAAAACAACACAAAAATATACAAATTAGGAGACAATTAAGTATTAATCATTACACTTCATTTTCACAAAATTTGTAGCAAACTAATTTTAAACACATACATTTTCTTGCTGTTATTTATAACTTTTTTATAATCCGATATGAATCTTACACTGTTTACGTTTCTGATTTCATGTAATTTGATTTCAAATCTGTCTCTTCTTCGCTGAACCACTGCGCTGGTGCAATAGTTAAAGCACACACACACACAATAAAACTTTTATTTGTTTTATTTCAACTAATTGCAACACTTTACTAGTGAATGAGCGAAATGAATGAACGTTTCGTTTATGTTACGTTGAGAGTGCGTCGTTCCTGTCAAGTGCTGTCAAGTATCAACCAATGTCAAGTGTCAACCATATCTGTATAACCGCCTCACTAATGGCCTGCAAGATACTTTTGATGCGTTTAGGAACCATACCAACATTATGCATTCTTCATTGGGTTTGTTCTTTTTCACTGCACTATCGAAATGGTGCAATTAGTTGAAATAAGACAAACATATATTTTCTCGCTCTAACTTATTGCACTAGTGCAGTAATACAGCAAAAAGAACAGACCTATTATTCCCCTTGCCAGAAGCTGCCAGAAGCAGTCGAAGCCGTTGAAGCAGACTGAAGTGGACTGAAGCAGACCATCCATGACCATACTTATGTTTATGTCCGAAAAGAGGAGCACATAACACTTGATCCCACATGATCCTTCAACCAGTGAAGTAAATAAAACCCATTCTGTGTGTGTGTGTGTGTGTGTGTGATCGGTTTTTAACAAAGTCTTTACTTGAGGAAACGAATGAACTGGAGAACAATATTACTATATTTTACAGTGTGGAAATTATATGGCATCTAACAAACATTAGTTATTTGAATGTGATACGAGAATATATAGCATTACCTAAATATTTTAAATGGATCAGATTTCAGTTTCCTAGTAGAATATAAATCAGGAAGCAGCTGAATTAATTTGGGCACAAAAAATAATAGGTGCTAAAATGGAAAAATTAATTGTTGGAAGACAGTTTTAAGTCGTGCTTTATGGTGATTAAGAGATAGTTTGTGCTTTATTGGAGCAGCACGATAGATCTGGAAATCCAGGTTTTAACAATTTTATAAGCATACTCAGAAGAATGTCTGTAAATGATGTTTACGGTAGTTATTGAATGAATTCACTACCCATATTAAATAATGGCATGTGGATCTTAATTATAATTTGGTTACCAAAGCATATGCAATATATAGAAATTTGAAAGTTTCAATGGAACTGGTTTCAGGGGATAAAGCAATTTCTTGGAGCTTGTTGAGTATACAGAAGATTGGTTTAAAAATTAGGCTGAAAAATTGATCTACTCTGTACCCAGCTGCAATCTTCATGAAATATCTAATCAGTCATGCTAATAAAGTAGCAGATAAATGGCAAGCAAGCAAGCTAGCAGATATATTACCATGGCACTACATTAAAGAGCCATCACTCATTATGGCAACATGGGACTACATACCTGACGCATTGTGATAAGGAAGCCAAGCATGATTAGAGATTCTTTTCCAATCACTGTCAATGGCATTTGAATCTAGAATATCTAAAATAATATGTATCATCAAGGATAATAACATGAATCATATATGTTGGTGTGTAATTTAATTTGCTTTTCGATACTAACAAGTAATAGATATTTAAAAAACTTGTATAAGCTGTTAGTACTTGCAAGTTTCAAGGGATTAAGTGCATTAAATGAGGACAAATGGGAAATGCTCTCACTTAGGCATTGAAAGCATAAGATAATGGATTTATAACTTATATCGCTTATCAATGTTTGAGGTATTATGCTGATATATAATAGTAAATTGGAATGATTTGATTTACTTGAGAATTTAGGATGCTGTATGCTGGTTATTGAAAGACTCACAATTTCTGGTTGGTCAATATTATGCTTAGGTGGTTCACAAAAATAATGCAAATGGAGTATATTTTATATTTATTTATGTAATGTATTTAATTTCAGAAAAATATTGTGAATTTCAACAAAAATATAAAAACGGAGGATTCAAGGATGCATCGAGTTTATTGGCTAACCCTTCAGTTTCTAGTTTAACACCTAAATAGTAAGATATTTATAACTGGTGTTGTTAAACAATCTTTTATATCTAATACAACTACTATATAAGCTTTACTTTTCATTTTCCTAGTTTCTGGCCGATTCTTTTGACTGACGTAATACCATTATTGGAGGCATAACACGTTCATTCGTCCAACGATAGTTTCGAGCTATTACGCTGAATGGTGGCATATGGATATCATTCAAATTAAATTCAAGTTGAAGGCAGATATTTTCAGATATGCGGTCGCTAGAAATTTATTTGCTAATTTTAAGCCTGGATGGGTATTCAGAATAGTAAAAAATTATTCTTGAATTTGTTCAAATATATATTAGCTTTTTAAAATGACTCTATTAATTTGCGAGAATTCATGTTTTTATAAACATTGTTATTTGTACAAATAAAAGAAGTATATCATATGCCTCCGTTTGTAAAGTACCTATGACGAGAAATCTTTTATATTTCACAGTATAATATATAAACGTTATCTAAATAAAGTCACGAAAATTATATTGAAAGGGTTATGCGTTATCCTGTGCTCTACTCAGATCCAAAATATAAGATGTGTTCGAGATTGGGAGGAGCAGAAAATGTTGCGAAGTAGATTCCGCATTTCTCTGTTATATCTCCCATCTCTATTGCACTCACAATAGACGGCTAGACCGACAGCGTCTAGTCGCTCTATCTGTCTCTCTCTCCGCGGCGCGCTTGCGCGTCTTCTGGCCCTGGCGCGTCGCGGCCGCGAAGCGACACTACTTGCGCGCTTGGCCACTAGGTGGCCAGCGCCCGCGGCAGCTCTCTCGCTGGCAAGATTAGTGTCGCGTAATTATATAGATGGGTCCTTGATAAGGACCCATCGCACCTCAGCCTTGCTCGACAGCCTGCCTAATCAGCAGCAACCGCAGCAACAGAAGCAGCTTTTCTCGCCTCCACGGCCCACTTTTGACGCCTCCACGGCAGCGCCTCCACTTGGCCATCAAGAGCGCCTCCACCGGCGAACTCATTGGGAGCATACTTTGGTAAGTATCACCCACCACCCACTGCCTACCAAGAGGGGACTACCCCTCTGCGGCACATTCCTCCCTCCTTAAGGGAGATTTCTCCGGGGACTGCCCGGGAGAAATTCAACCCTCTCCTTCCCCTCCACACTGCCTCCGAGGACTACCTCGGACCCAGTGTTCCGACCCCCAAGTCCAGGGCTCTCGACGAGTCGGGTAGTGGGAGGGGTATAATTCACCCTAGGGGTTGGGGTGGCTCGGAGCCACTAGAGCTCTTGGAGAAGGCGGCCGAAGGGCAAGGGGACTTCCCCTTCCCTAAAACCACTTCTCCAACTTCGCTTCCTCCCGGGGCTGGGGATTTTACTAGGGAATACCCTAGGGAAATTGTCCAGTCCGGGAGCTTATAAGTCCGCGCTCCTTTCTGGGGAATTCTAGTCTCTGGGGTTCTTGGGAAACTTCGTTTACCGAAATTCCCTAGAATTTGACGACGACAAATTCCCTAGGAAGTCGATTATTTTAACTTAGCGATTCTTTTGTAAAATTATTGTAAACTTTTGTATATATTTTATTTATTAAATAAAAACTCTTTTACCACATAACCGGGCTTTGAATACTTTATTTTAGAATAAGGCCTTCCTTTCTGACCACAGGTTCGGAGCCAACTTGAGGCACTGTTTCGCACAAATTTATGGTCCTTCGAGCCGGATTTCCGGCAAAAAACGTTCGAAGTGCATCAGTGTTTTTAAGTTGGAGATTCTGACTGGGTTAAGATTGGGGTTGGTTCTGGAATAGAGATTCAAGATGACTACGCCTAGCTCAGGGGAATTACTAGAAGCGATCAATTACGTGCCCATGATTCGGGATGAATTCGTTCGGTTGGTCGTTAACATTAAGAAACGTGGAGTACGCAACTTCACCCTCCCTTTCTTGGAGGATAGGCTTGCGGCCGTCGAGAAGTGGCTTAGTGTGTTGCATAAAACTCACGTTAAGATCACTACTCATACTAAACCGGCTGAATTAGCTAAAATGGATTACGTAACCGAAAGTTGGTATGAAGCGGCCCTTGATGCCCATAGTGACGCGGAAGAATACATCCTAGGACATTTAGATGAACTTCGCTCCAATCAGGTGATGCCAGCATCAGGTCCCACGGCGCCTTCAGGCGAAATAAACCACATTAGGCTTCCAATTATCGATTTGCCGAAGTTTTCCGGGGATTATTTAGAATGGAACAACTTTTATGAAACATTCAGTTCCATTGTTCATGAAAAGGCATATGTCTCCGGACGAGACAAGTTCCACTACCTAAAATCTTGCTTGCAAGGTGAAGCGGCTACGGTTATTAAATCTTTAGCGATCACCTCCGAGAACTATGAGATAGCATGGGACACTCTAGTAGCTAGGTATACTGACAGACGAATGATCACGGATACGTTCTTGGACCAGATCTCGCAAGTACCCACGCTTCGGGGTGACAATTTTAAAGTTCTCAAGGAAGTTAGGGACTCGGTCACGGTTGCGCTCAACGCCCTCAAAACCATGGGTTACGGCGTCGATCATTGGGATCCCATCATTGTTCATTCTCTGAAGAACAAACTGGATGACACCCTCCGCTTGGCCTGGGAGATGTATCTGGGAAGCAGCAAGGATTATCCCACCTTTCTTCAATTTTCGGAGTTTCTAACGCGTCACATTAACTCTTTGCAATCATTAGGTAACAAACCTAGAACTTCCAAAAAGGAATCGGGGAGATCCTTGAAGTCACACGCTACTAGCGTGAATAGTACCGGTTGCGCTCACTGTGGTAGTAACCATTTCTTGTATCAGTGCAAGGACTACCTTGCATTGACCCCTCAGGCACGTTCAAAGTTCGCATTTTCACAGAATCTTTGCATCAACTGTCTGAGGCCCGGGCATAGTTGCTCCAATTGCTCCTCTTCGTCACGATGCAGGAAATGTAGTAAAATGCATCATACTTTATTACATTTTGACAAATCTGGCACCGGGGGGAGCAAGGCACGGGGGTCTACCCCCGCGGTCAACTCCTTTTCCGAGCCAGAACCCTCTAGCTCGAATACTACAACACATCTTAGTGTTTCCGACACCCGATCAGTGCTTTTGGCCACTTTCTCTGCCAGAATCGACGCTCATGACGGTTCTCGTATTATAGTCCGCGGTTTAGTTGACACAGGCTCTGAAACTTCCTTTATTTCGGAAAATCTAGCTCAGCAGCTACGGGTATCACGAAAACGTGTCAACGCGACCATTCATGGCGTCTCTCTGAATTCGGCTCAAAACGTTCGCGCAGAGGTACAGATTACGCTTCATTCTCTATCACGACACGGTGTCTCGTTGGACGTAACTGCATTGATCTTACCCAGGATTACTCAGTATATGCCTCCGACTTATTCTCCGTCGTCCTTTCCAGCACTTAGCGAAATTGATCTGGCTGATAACTTCGCTTCAACCAGGGCTCCAATTGATGTGCTCATTGGTGCAGACTATCTTGCAGCATTGATGGAAGGCCCGTACATGCATTCTCCTGATCATACGTTGCTTGCTCAGCGGACTATTTTCGGGTGGATCGTTTCGGGGGTCGTACCCAAGGCTGGTCGCTCTCATTGTGTCACGGTGCATCATTGCTTTGAGGTAGAAAAAACTCTTCGCGACTTCTGGGAACTGGAAGAAGTTCCGGAAGTCAAACCCATGTCCACAGAGGACTCCCTCTGTGAACAACATTTTGTGAATACGGTATCACGCACCTCTTCAGGTCGTTTTGTCGTTGCTTTACCTTTTCGATCTGACATCGAGAAGCACAGCTTAGGTTCTTCCTCTCGGGTAGCAGAGAAAACCTTAAAACGAATACTTCGGCGATTGGAAACCTCTTCAGAACAAGCTGAAAGTTATTCTCACTTCTTACAGGAGTATCAAGTGTTAGGACATATGTCTCCTGTTCCTTTGAACTCTGATTTTCGCGTCTTTCTGCCTCATCATGCCGTTTTTAAGACCGAGAACCAGAAGACAAAGATTCGCGTTGTATTCAACGCATCTTCTAAAACCTCTACTGGCGTCTCGCTTAATGATACGCTATTCATTGGACCCAAACTCCAACAGGACATCACGCGGATCCTGATGAATTGGCGTTCCTTTCGTTATGTAGGCGTCACTGACATTGTTAAAATGTTCCGACAGATTCTTGTGCGTTTTGAGGACCGCAAGTATCAGAACATTCTATGGAAGTCTGATTCCGGTGAGCTTCAGGCCTTCGAACTCAACACGGTGACCTACGGTACTGGACCGGCACCGTTCCTATCCTCGCGAGTTTTGCGCGAATTAGCTTACACGGACGGAGCTAACTTCCCTCTCGCGCAGGATGTGCTTTTAAATTCTACTTATGTAGACGATATACTTTTTGGGGCCCATGACTTACAGCAACTTAGTTCGGTCAGGGAACAACTCATCGCTCTACTGGCAAAAGGGGGCTTCTCCTTAAGCAAATGGGCATTCAATCAACCGGGGTCTTCCCCGCTTGAACCTACCGAGCTGCATTCTTTCTTTGAGGATCCTGCTGGATCAAGTAAAGTCTTGGGCATATATTGGGATCACGGGGATGATAGCTTCCGCTTCCGTGTTTCTCCTTCACACATTAGTGTACTAACCAAACGCATCCTCTTATCAGAGAATGCTAAGATCTTCGATCCATTGGGATGGATTTCTCCAATAGTCATCACTCTAAAGCAGTTAATGCAATCCACCTGGTTGCTTAAACTCTCTTGGGACGAAGAAATTCCTGAGCCTATTCAGTCAAAATGGCTCAAGTGCTATGAGCATCTCCGAGACTTACAGACTTTACGGATTCCACGGTGGACCGGACAATCACTTACTACTGGAAAACGCGAATTAATTGGATTTTGTGACGCCTCAGAACTTGCGTACGGCGCAGTCGTTTATGAACGTCTCACTGATGAGGACGGTAACCTCTCGATACATTTAGTGATGTCCAAAACAAAGGTCGCTCCGATCAAGACCACTTCAATCCCTCGTCTGGAGTTGGTCGCAGCTGCCCTTCTAGTCAAGTTATTGGTTCACGTCAAGGGAAGCTTGGTCGGGAGTTGTGATGCGATTCGTTGCTATTCGGATTCGCAAGTCGCTTTAGCCTGGATAGCAAAGCAACCTGTGCATTGGAAGACGTTTGTGGCTAATCGCGTTTCATATATCCAAACGCATTTATCGGAAGCCAGCTGGCATTATGTACCCACTAAGTTGAATCCTGCAGACTTGTGCTCAAGAGGAACCAGTGCTCAACAATTATCAGAGGACTCACTTTGGTGGCATGGGCCTGCTTTTCTCCGTGAGCACACCGCAAATCCCGTTCAGGTCTTTGAAACCGCGGAAGAAAGTCGGAAGGTAGCGTTAACCGCTCAATTCAACACAACTGAGTGTTGGTTTTTTGATCAGTTTTCGTCTTGGTCTAAACTGGTCCGAGTTATGGCTTATGTTCTTCGATTCGTCCAGCGGACCAGGAAAACCGGCCAATGGGAGGACTTCCTCCTGTCTGCATCAGAAATTCGCAGTTCGATTGAAGCCTTGATAAAGGTTGTTCAACGAACACACTTCGCGAGCGAAATCTCAGCCTTGAATCATGGGTTACGTTTACCGTCGCGGTCAAAGCTTCTTTCCTTACACCCGGTCATTGATTCACAAGGAATTTTAAGAATAGGGGGGCGGCTTCGGAATGTCGAAATTTCTGAACACATGAAACACCCCATTATTCTTCCGGATTGCCACTTAACGGCCATACTCATTAGGCAAACGCACCTAGATACACTTCACGGGGGGCTCCAACTAACTTTGTCCACGTTGCGACAAAAGTTTTGGGTCGTGAATGCGCGAAATCTAGTAAAATCATGCGTTCACAAATGCGTCACGTGTGTTCGCGAACGCGCTAAACTCGGTAACCAGCTTATGGGATCACTCCCTGCCGCTAGGGTTTCGCGAAGCTTCACTTTTGAACACACCGGAGTAGACTATGCTGGGCCTTTCTTAGTTAAATTGCATCACGGTCGTAACGCAAAATCCATGAAATGTTACGTGGCAGTGTTCGTATGTCTATCCACCCGTGCTGTTCACTTGGAACTCGTTTCTCGATTGGATACCGAGGCCTTCCTCGCTGCGCTGTCTCGATTCATTTCTCGTCGTGGAAAACCCGCCGTTATGTACTCCGACAACGGCCTTAATTTTCAAGGAGCGGACGCGGAACTAAAACGCGCCTACCGATGTGCCTTAGAAGCCGCCCGCGCTCAACCCACCGAGTCCAGCCGTGAAATCGAGTGGAAATTCATTCCGGTCGCTACTCCCCACTGGGGCGGGCTTTGGGAAAGTGCTGTAAAAAGTATGAAACACCACCTGAAGCGCTCCCTTGGAGTTTTCGTGCCTAATTTCGAGGAAATGACCACACTACTGACTAAGATTGAGGCCTGCCTAAATTCACGACCTATATCGCGGTTACATGATGATCCAGAGTCTTTGGACGTACTCACTCCGGGGCATTTCTTGTCAGGACGGGCGTTAAATTCCCCCCCTGAACTTTCCACCTTGGATTTACGCGAATCATCATTAAACCGTTGGCAAACCGTGAATCGAATCACCGAGACATTTTGGAAGAAATGGTCTTCCGAATACTTACATACTCTGCAGCATAGGCCGAAATGGCAAAATTCTAACTCGGAATTTGGTGAAGGAGATCTAGTTCTTGTTAAAGTACCTAACAACCCCCCGCGCATGTGGACCTTGGGGCGGATTCTCAAACTAGTTCCTGGAGTAGACGGGGTAGCTCGCGTAGCGATAGTTAAAACCGCGAGAAAAGAGATTCAACGGAGTCTCTCGCAACTCTGTAAACTCCCTTCTTAACCCTCGTTTTGGGTCGTATCAGGGTCTATCTTTACCCTGCTTTCCGGCATCCTGGGACTCTTCAGGTTGTCATCTTTCCTTTTCAAGCTTCCTGGGACTCTTCAGGTCGCTTAACTTTCTCCTTCTGGGTTTCCTGGGACTCTTCAGGTTACCACCTCCCCTCTCGGGCGTCCTGGGACTCTTCAGGTCGTCCTGTTTCCTGTTCCAAACCTTCGGAACACCTATGATTCCGCCATGTCTTTTCTTCCAAAACTCCAACAATACTTACTGAGTCTTCGTACTCATCATTTGCCTTTTTTGGTGCAGCGATATTTTAGCATGGCGGATTATCCATGGGCCCACCTACTGGGCGTAGGATATGAGGACGAGGGGGACGACGTCCTAGAATTACATGCCCCCCGGGAGGAAAGTGAATTTCGGCGGCTGTTCAGCCATGTCCTCCCGGCGGGGCCAAATGAGGAGCCGGCACCGCCACCACCTCCAACCCCCGCAACAAGACCGCGGACGAGACGGCAGAGGCCCGTCATCGCCTCAAAGAAGAGCATTGCCTCGGCGAACTGGTCTGGGAAAGTCCTCGACGATCCCAGCGCCAGGGAGCTCGAGCGCAATGCTCAAAAAATCCGAGTCCGGGCATTCGGGCAGGAGATAGAGGTGCCCCTCTATACGGCCCTGAAGTTGCGCCGATGGAAGGCCTGGGCCCCGCAGGGCAAAATAACCCTGCGGTGGTCGCCGGCCTTGGAGCTTCATTCAGCGAAGCTCCATATGAAGCTGAAAAAATAGTCGTCTCGTCCTTATCTGTTTTTATATCTTTTATTTTTTTTGTTTTTTTTTGTAAATAAAATTGTTTTAAACGGATTACACTCTTTCTTCCTTGTTTTGACGCCATCGCGTCAACGGGGGGAGTTTGTTCGAGATTGGGAGGAGCAGAAAATGTTGCGAAGTAGATTCCGCATTTCTCTGTTATATCTCCCATCTCTATTGCACTCACAATAGACGGCTAGACCGACAGCGTCTAGTCGCTCTATCTGTCTCTCTCTCCGCGGCGCGCTTGCGCGTCTTCTGGCCCTGGCGCGTCGCGGCCGCGAAGCGACACTACTTGCGCGCTTGGCCACTAGGTGGCCAGCGCCCGCGGCAGCTCTCTCGCTGGCAAGATTAGTGTCGCGTAATTATATAGATGGGTCCTTGATAAGGACCCATCGCACCTCAGCCTTGCTCGACAGCCTGCCTAATCAGCAGCAACCGCAGCAACAGAAGCAGCTTTTCTCGCCTCCACGGCCCACTTTTGACGCCTCCACGGCAGCGCCTCCACTTGGCCATCAAGAGCGCCTCCACCGGCGAACTCATTGGGAGCATACTTTGGTAAGTATCACCCACCACCCACTGCCTACCAAGAGGGGACTACCCCTCTGCGGCACATTCCTCCCTCCTTAAGGGAGATTTCTCCGGGGACTGCCCGGGAGAAATTCAACCCTCTCCTTCCCCTCCACACTGCCTCCGAGGACTACCTCGGACCCAGTGTTCCGACCCCCAAGTCCAGGGCTCTCGACGAGTCGGGTAGTGGGAGGGGTATAATTCACCCTAGGGGTTGGGGTGGCTCGGAGCCACTAGAGCTCTTGGAGAAGGCGGCCGAAGGGCAAGGGGACTTCCCCTTCCCTAAAACCACTTCTCCAACTTCGCTTCCTCCCGGGGCTGGGGATTTTACTAGGGAATACCCTAGGGAAATTGTCCAGTCCGGGAGCTTATAAGTCCGCGCTCCTTTCTGGGGAATTCTAGTCTCTGGGGTTCTTGGGAAACTTCGTTTACCGAAATTCCCTAGAATTTGACGACGACAAATTCCCTAGGAAGTCGATTATTTTAACTTAGCGATTCTTTTGTAAAATTATTGTAAACTTTTGTATATATTTTATTTATTAAATAAAAACTCTTTTACCACATAACCGGGCTTTGAATACTTTATTTTAGAATAAGGCCTTCCTTTCTGACCACAGGTTCGGAGCCAACTTGAGGCACTGTTTCGCACAAGATGTCTTCCATCTTCATTTATAATGCAGGGCAGTTATCCAAACCACAAATACTGGAAGTCTAATCTTTTAACATTTATTGGACCTAAAACATCAGAGGAAATAAGTTTTAATATAATAAGTTTGGAAAATCACTACCAAATTTTCAAAATGATTCATCTATATTTTATTTAAATATTACCTGAATAACAATTCTTTTTTTAATAATTCAATTTCATTTCTTCATGAGGATTCCAAATTCAAAGCAGAAGAATTGACATAGCCTTACCTCATTTTCATTCATCGATTCAGTGTATTTCATTACCTTTGTTTGAAAATTGGATCTGTGAAGCATAAGACAAACCACAAAGGATCATGTTTGAATACATTTTATATATGATTATCAATAATATTACTTATCTAAGAAAACAGGTTGGCTATTATTTGTGGAGAGCATGCTGCATACACTGTCTGAATTGGAGTTCCATTCCTTAACACTGCTTAACTCCTCTGGTTGAAATCAACCTGAGAATTGTACTTGAATCTTGGCAGGACTTTCAGTAGATCCTTTACAGCTGGGAAAAAGGGAAATTATAATTAGCACTATTTTATCAATCGGTTATATGATAATTAGTAAGTAAAGGTCTGATTTTAATGAAAGAAATTATAATAATATTTATTATTATGTATTTCTTCTATAAATTGATGAAGCTGTGTGTTTGATACATTAATATATTAAATGAATTTTGACAGACACAAAAGAATTATATCACACTTTTCCTTAATACTATGTAAGTTTTAGAAGTGTAAAAATTAATTATACCTGTTGTCTTCGATAATCCAAATAAGTCATTAAAAGTTTTATAACTTAATTGAAACTAATTAATATTTTCAAACAAATTATAATTCGTTAACAGATTACACTAACACTCATTTGATTAAAAAACCGCACTGTCAGATTGACAGTTCTGCACATTTTACTACTCCCACAAGTCTCACAGATATAGCTCCAGTGGTATAGGCTCACCACATAATCAACCAGTGGCGTAGAATTATTTTAGACAACGACGAAGATAGAAGTCCATGGGTTAGAGAGAGAAGAGCAATGGCGACGTTCGAGATAGGAAAAAAAGGAATGGAGGCCTGGGTGGGCTGGGTGAAATGGTGAAACCATATTTGATAGACTTATTAGAGTGAAAAAGAAAGTCTTATACCGTTGAACGTGCATGGTTTCACCTAGGCCTCTGTTTCTTATTTTCTTATCTCGGACGTCGCCATTGCCCTTCTCTCTCTAACCCATGGACTTCTATCTGCGTCGTAGTCTAAAATAATTCTACGCCACTGGTTGATTCTGCGGTGAGTCTATATTACTGGACTTATATCCTTGAGGCTAGTAGTTTAGTGAAATGTGCAGAATTGTCAATCTGACTGTGCAGTTTTTTAATCAAATGAGTGTTAGTGTAATTTGTTAACGAATTATAATTTGTTTGAAATCTTAATTAGTTTCAGTTAAGTTATAAAACTTGTAATGACTTTTCTGGATTATCGAAAACAAAAGGAATAATTAATTTTTACACTTCTAAAAACTTACACAGCATTAAGGAAAAACGTAATATAATTCTTGTGTGTCTGTCAAAATTCATTTAATATGTAAATGTATCTAACACACACAGCTTCACCAATTTATATAAGAAATACATAATAATAAATATTATAATTTCTTTCATTAAAATCAGATCTTTACTTACTTATTATCATATAACCGATTGATAAAATAGTGCTAATTATAATTTCCCTTTTTCCCAACTGTAAAGGATCTACTGAAAGTCCTGCCAAGATTCAAGTACAATTCTCAGGTTGATTTTAACCAGAGGAGTTAAGCAGTGTTAAGGAATGGAACTCCAATTTAGACAGTGTATGCAGCATGCTCTCCACAAATAATAGCCAACCTGTTTTCTTAGATAAGTAATATTATTGATAATCATATATAAAATATATTCAAACATGATCCTTTGTGGTTTGTCTTATGCTTCACAGATCCAATTTTCAAACAAAGGTAATGAAATACACTGAATCGATGAATGAAAATGAGATAAGGCTATGTCAATTCTTCTGCTTTGATTTTGGAATCCCCATGAAGGAATGAAATTGAATTATTAAAAAAAGAATTCTTATTCAGGTAATATTTAAATAAGATATAGATGAATCATTTTGAAAATTTGGTAGTGATTTTCCAAACTTATTATATTAAAACTTATTTCCTCTGATGTTTTAGGTCCAATAAATGTTAAAAGATTAGACTTCCAGTATTTGTGGTTTGGATAACTGCCCTGCATTATAAATGAAGATGGAAGACATCTTATATTTTGGATCTGAGTAGAGCACAGGATAACGCATAACCCTTTCAATATAATTTTCGTGACTTTATTTAGATAAGTTTATATATTATACTGTGAAATATAAAAGATTTCTCGTCATAGGTACTTTACAAACGGAGGCATATGATATACTTCTTTTATTTGTACAAATAACAATGTTTATAAAAACATGAATTCTCGCAAATTAATAGAGCCATTTTAAAAAGCTAATATATATTTGAACAAATTCAAGAATAATTTTTTACTATTCTGAATACCTATCCAGGCTTAAAATTAGCAAATAAATTTCTAGCGACCGCATATCTGAAAATATCTGCCTTCAACTTGAATTTAATTTGAATGATATCCATATGCCACCATTCAGCGTAATAGCTCGAAACTATCGTTGGACGAATGAACGTGTTATGCCTCCAATAATGGTATTACGTCAGTCAAAAGAATCGGCCAGAAACTAGGAAAATGAAAAGTAAAGCTTAGTAGTTGTATTAGATATAAAAGATTGTTTAACAACACCAGTTATAAATATCTTACTATTTAGGTGTTAAACTAGAAACTGAAGGGTTAGCCAATAAACTCGATGCATCCTTGAATCCTCCGTTTTTATATTTTTGTTGAAATTCACAATATTTTTCTGAAATTAAATACATTACATAAATAAATATAAAATATACTCCATTTGCATTATTTTTGTGAACCACCTAAGCATAATATTGACCAACCTGAAATTGTGAGTCTTTCAATAACCAGCATACAGCATCCTAAATTCTCAAGTAAATCAAAACATTCCAATTTACTATTATATATCAGCATAATACCTCAAACATTGATAAGCGATATAAGTTATAAATCCATTATCTTATGCTTTCAATGCCTAAGTGAGAGCATTTCCCATTTGTCCTCATTTAATGCACTTAATCCCTTGAAACTTGCAAGTACTAACAGCTTATTCAAGTTTTTTAAATATCTATTACTTGTTAGTATCGAAAAGCAAATTAAATTACACACCAACATATATGATTCATGTTATTATCCTTGAAGATACCTATTGGCACTGACAGTGATTGGAAAAGAATCTCTAATCATGCTTGGCTTCCTTATCACAATGCATCAGATATGTAATCCCATGTTGCCATAATGAGTGATGGCTCTTTAATGTAGTGCCATGGTAATATATCTGCTAGCTTGCTTGCTTGACATTTATCTGCTACTTTATTAGCATGACTGATTAGATATTTCATGAAGATTGCAGCTGGGTACAGAGTAGATCAATTTTTCAGCCTAATTTTCAAACCAATCTTCTGTATACTCAGCAAGCTCCAATAAATTGCTTTATCCCCTGAAACCAGTTCCATTGAAACTTTCAAATTTCTATATATTGCATATGCTTTGGTAACCAAATTATAATTAAGATCCACATGCCATTATTTAATATGGGTAGTGAATTCATTCAATAACTTCCGTAAACATCATTTACAGACATTCTTCTGAGTATGCTTATAAAATTGTTAAAACCTGGATTTCCAGATCTATTGTGCTGCTCCAACAAAGCACAAACTATTTCTTAATCACCATAAAGCACGACTTAAAACTGTCTTCCAACAATTAATTTTTCCATTTTAGCACCTATTATTTTTTGTGTCCAAATTAATTCAGCTGCTTCCTCATTTATATTCTACTAGGAAACTGAAATCTGATCCATTTAAATTTTTTAGGTAATGCTATATATCCTCGTATCACATCCAAATAATTAATGTTAGTTAGATGCAATATAATTTCCACACTGTAAAATATAGTAATAATATTCTCCAGTTCATTCGTTTCCTCATGTAAAGACTTTGTTAAAAACCGATCAATGGGTTTTATTTACTTTACTGGTTGAAAGATCATGTGTTGCAGAGTGCAGACCCCCACCCCCCTCTTTTCAGACAAACATAAGGCGTATGGGACTGCTTCGACAGTTGACTGCTTTTTAGGGTGAGTTTCACCAACTCTAACCAGGTAGTAAATTTGCCATGTAGGATTGCCAACTTTTTGGTAAAAATAAATTAGTTGAAAACGATAGTTGGTAATATTGATATTCCGAGCTCTCTTTCCGTTTTTAATCCGCTGTTTCGTATTGTATTTATACAGGGTGTTTCTCTAACGGCGGCATATAGGAGATTCGTGTTAGTTGACTATAGCGCGGTACGGCGACAATTTGCAGAACGGTCTAGTAATTATTGTGCTAAGAGGTTGGCAACAAACATGATATCACGAAAAAAATTCATAGATTGGAAACTAGAAGCTGAAGGTGCCATTTTGTTTTAAGTATGTGTTAGTAATATGTGTAAATGAAGTGGGTTATGAGAGTGAACAGGAATTTTTGGAGTAAAATGATTAATTGCAAATCACAACAATTATAGATAAACAAAAATGGATCAGATAACTTATTTTATTTTACAGTTTATATATCTATTATTATGTAAAATGTAAGATTTAGGGCAAATTTCTTTGTTAAAAGATTTATCAATTTTATAGGTACTCTAGTTGAGGATCACATAAAATCCGTTTGTTTCTTTTCGCTGCACTATCGAACTAATGCAATTAGTTGAAATAAGACAAACATATGTTTTCTCCACTCTAACTTATTGCACTAGTGCAGCAAACAGCGAAAAAGAACAGACCTAATAATTCTTCAGCTTAAAGGAACGATATATAAACCTATAAAATTAAATTCTGTATTAATTTTTTAGTTAGGTAGACAGATATTATCCTTTTAGTGCTCCTTCTGAATGTATATCATTATTGCATGATAATTTTCTTTCTGTTTCATATTTTCAGATAATTGGGCATTGCAAAAAAGAATTTGATGCTTGATGAAACAATATAGTGTCCTGAATAGAAAGAACAAGAATAAAATAATCAAATATATGAAAGTATTAAGAGGTCTAGTTGAAAAAAATTAGGACATTTTTTATATAAAAGTCCTAATTTTATATTAAAAAAGTTATTTTAAACAACACATTCTATCTACTATGAAGCGGTGCGCTCAGTACTTACAAAGAATATGGAAATTTTTTATGACGAGAAATCAATTGAACATCCTAAGTATTTATAGGTATTTTTTTTGTGTATAAAGTTTACGCCTTTACAATTTTTGTGTTTAACACATACAGGAGTTTTCTCTAACAGTGGAACATAGGAGATTTCGTGTTATTTGACTATAGTAAATATTACTATAGTCAAATTACTGTTTTCCATTTAATTTAAATATTAAACGTAGTAACCAAGATTAATTGAGTAAAATGACATTTGTAATGGATAATAAAAGCAATTAAACTAAAATAACCATTAAATTGTAACTATCTACGCTTTTATTAATTATAATAATGTATAGTAAGTGCTTCATTGCTATAGTTAAATAACACAATCCTATGTTCCGCTGTTAGAGAAAATCTCTGTACTATATTTTGCAATACTTTTATTATAATTTCTTTATCAAAATATATTTTGATAAAGAAATTATGATAAAAGTATTGCAAAATATAGTATGTGTTAAACACAAAAATTGTAAAGGCGTAAACTTTATACACAAAAAAAATACCTATAAATACTTAGGATGTTCAATTGATTTCTCGTCATAAAAAATTTCCATATTCTTTGTAAGTACTGAGTGCACCGCTTCATAGTAGACAGAATGTGTTGTTTAAAATAACATTTTTAATATAAAATTAGGACTTTTATATAAAAAATGTCCTAATTTTTTCAACTAGACCTCTTAATACTTTCATATATTTGATTATTTTATTCTTGTTCTTTCTATTCAGGACACTATATTGTTTCATCAAGCATCAAATTCTTTTTTGCAATGCCCAATTATCTGAAAATATGAAAAAGAAAGCAAATTATCATGCAATAATGATATACAGGGAGGTTCTCTAACGGCGGCATATAGGAAATTCGTGTTAGTTGACTATAGCGCTCAGGATGATGGTTTCTGAGAACGCTGATTGGTCAATATCATGTAGTGCCAACATGAAATGGTCCGTTACCAATAGATGAATAAGAAAAATGAGACCCATCCGCCATTTTGGAGTGGAGAAGTGTTTTCATGCTAGTTGTAGCAGAAAGAGTTGTGAAATGGAAAAATGTCAAATAGTGAGGTTACGAAAGTAAACATGGAAAATAATGAATGGAAAGTAAGAATATTCGAACTTTCCATTCATTATTTTCCATGTTTACTTTCGTAACCTCACTATTTGACATTTTTCCATTTCACAACTCTTTCTGCTACAACTAGCATGAAAACACTTCTCCACTCCAAAATGGCGGATGGGTCTCATTTTTCGTATTCATCTATTGGTAACGGACCATTTCATGTTGGCACTACATGATATTGACCAATCAGCGTTCTCAAAAACCATCATCCTGAACGCTATAGTCAACTAACACGAATCTCCTATATGCCGCCGTTAGAGAACCTCCCTGTACATTCAGAAGGAGCACTAAAAGGATAATATCTGTCTACCTACCTAAAAAATTAATACAGAATTTAATTTTATAGGCTTATATATCGTTCCTTTAAGCTGAAGAATTATTTTATGTGATCCTCAACTAGAGTACCTATAAAATTGATAAATCTTTTAACAAAGAAATTTGCCCTAAATCTTACATTTAATATAATAATAGATATATAAACTGTAAAATAAAATAAGTTATCTGATCCATTTTTGTTTATCTATAATTGTTGTGATTTGCAATTAATCATTTTACTCCAAAAATTCATGTTCACTCTCATAACCCACTTCATTTACACATATTACTAACACATACTTAAAACAAAATGGCACCTTCAGCTTCTAGTTTCCAATCTATGAATTTTTCGTGATATCATGTTTGTTGCCAACCTCTTAGCACAAAAATTACTAGACCGTTCTGCAAATTGTCGCCGTACCTATAGCGCTCAGGATGATGGTTTCTGAGAACGCTGATTGGTCAATATCATGTAGTGCCAACGTGAAATGGTCTGTTACCAATAGATGAATACGAAAAATGAGACCTATCCGCCATTTTGGAGTGGAGAAGTGTTTACATGCGAACTTTCCATTCATTATTTTCCATTTTTACTTTAGTAATCTCACTATTTGATATTTTTCCATTTCACACTTCTTTCTGCTACAACTAGCATGTAAACACTTCTCCACTCCAAAATGGCGGATGGGTCTCATTTTTCTTATTCATCTATTGGTAACGGATCATTTCATGTTTGCACTACATGATATTGACCAATCAGTGCGCTCTCAGATACCATCATCCTGAGCGCTATAGTCAACTAACACGAATCTCTTATATGCCGCCGTTAGAGAAACACCCTGTATATACAATCTTATTAGTGCCACGAATACCGCGAATTCAATTTGAATTAATAATAAAACGAATAAATGTGCTGAGATTTTAACCAATAGGTGGAAAACGGAGCTCGGAATATCAATATTGCCAACTATCTTTTTCAATTATTTTATTTTTTCCAAAAAGTTGGCAATCCTACATGGCAACTTTACAACCTGGTTGGAGTTGGTGAAACTCACCCTTAGGCGGAGAAAAATGGATGATGTGGGTATGGTTCCTAAACGCATCAAAAGAATCTTGAAGGTCATTAGGGGCGATACATATGTAAAGCGTTTAGTTTGTGTTGACAGTTTTTAAAAAAATGTGTAATCGCTCTGTGTATTCAAAGCTAATATAATAAATTGAGATTGTGTAATAGTGCATGTGAATATTACCAACGCTACCTATCTGTAAATTTTGTAATTTTTTGTGGAAATAGTACCTATACGTATGTACACAGTTACACATCCTCACTTTATTATATTACTGTTGAATGTACAGAACGAATACTTAGAGAACATTGGTATATGTTGAGGACTTTACTGAATTATTTTTTCTTACTATTTATGTGTATATTTTGTGTGGACTTTCTTCAATATATTAGGTGCTTTCCTTTCACACCTAAAGTGAGTCTGATCGACTCATTTGTATACAGTTAAAGTAACATAAGCTGTACTCAACTGAGTCACATAACTGAGTTTTGGTGTAAAAGGAAAGCACCTATTCTTAATATAGAAAAGTTGTATGAAGGTTTAAAGATGCCTTCGAAGTATGCTGCAGTTTGTACTACCAATTGTTTTCAAACTTTACGCTTAACATATATCTATAACTTAGGGTAGTATTTGAAAAGGGTGGTTCTTCATTTTGAACGAGTCGCCCCCTAGATAAACTCTAAAATAAAGAAAGAAAAATACCTTCGAATTTTGCGCTCCTAAAAAACCCTCACGGTCGTATTCATAGTCGTTCCTCCACCTCGACTCGAGTTTCAATACTATAGTTTACGTAACATATACTGTAGTATTTTAGCCTGAGTCGAGTTCGAGTCGAGGTGGAGGAACGACTATGAATACGACCGTCAGTCTCTTATTTTTTCACATTTAAATAAGATAGGATTTTGACAAAATGTGAAATTTTATTTTGGATGCTCCGTATGTGTTACCTTAAAAATATTTAAACTATATAATACTGTCAAGTAAGTATTAGTATTTGTAGAAATTTCAAGCGAATTTTCTATGAAGATTGGCCATTACTAAAAGCGACCAGAAAGCAGTTTTTTATTCAATTTTAGTGATAACTAATCTTTTTGTATATGAAAGAAAAATCATTCAAAAACTTCCACAAATGCTAGTGCTTAAATTTAACAGCTTTATACGACTTAAATCTTTTAAGGTAACAAATACGGATAATCTGAAATTAATTTCCGCGTTTGGTAAAAATCTTATGATATTTAAATAGGAAAAAAAGAGCGGCTGGGGATTTATTTAGCATTTTTTATAAGAGCGCACACTTCAGGGATGTATATTTTTATTTGAACTATATCTAGAGGACGGCTCAGTAAAAATGAAAATATTCCCTTTTTAAGGACAATCTCAGTATACATATATGTAAATAAGAAACTAATTTGAAGATCTGGCACTAAGGCTTTCGTTTTTTGTTATATGACGAATGTGTATGTTGTTTGAGTAAAATAAATGATGATACGTATTTTAAATTGGTTAAATCACTATTTCCCCTCTTCGCTTTGACAATTAGAGTCTCAGATGTACTATTTCATAATTGCAGTTTCATCTTATATGTATGGTTAAGTCGTTAAGTCCACGATACTAGCAGATAAAATTGGAATAGTAGCCTTCCAAACTCTGCTTTAGAATCTTTTCCTTTTGTCTTATATCTTTTTGCGCTTGTAATTGTCTGAGAGCTCATATGTCCTCATTGTATGTTATAAATAAATACAAATTAGGAGGACAGGCCTCATTAAAATTTATTCATTAATGCGTTTATTTTGAAGACTGTCCTCAATATATGCAGACATTATATAATACTTAGTGTTCTCAAAATATATTCTCAACACAGAGGAGTTGTTTGAGGACAGTTCTTAAAATATACGTACAATTGGTAAAATAATGAGGACAGTCCTCAAAACATACAAATGTCCTCATAGTATACACTTTGTTTTAAAAATTGTCCCCGAACAATACACTTGACATATATATAATTATATATGTTTATGAATCGTTGAATATAGGGACCGAAATAATAGTACGTATATATTGATATACATTCATCTACATTTGAAAAAAGAGTGATAATATGTAGATCAAGTCTAAATGTATATAATGATATAGAAGATATATTCAATAATATGTTACATATATGTATTGCTACATATGAGGACATTTATTTTATTTCTAAAAAAATGTAATTTAAGATATACATCAAGTGCATTTTAGCTTGTTGCTATATACATTCAACTAATTATTGAAATTAAATTAAAATTGATCAGTTAGCATGAAGGTTATAAAAAATATATCAAAAGTATTATATTTATGATATATTGTTAAAAATGGGTACCAATTTATTAAAGTAAGGCGCCGAAATTATTGGTTGAGATTATTATATATTCGCATTTTAATAAGTCATGCTCTTAAGTGAAAAAATACAGATAAGGAAACATTATATTTTACAAAATTCACACCGTAACAATTTCTGTGAAGAATCCTTACAAATACCTAAATATACGTATGTATGATCTCATGACTATAGCGATTATTGTTCATTTATTACTTAAAGTAACGAAAACTAAAAGCTTACTCCATATTTGAAACATCTTTATATTCAATAAAGAGCTTCCTGGATTATTAAAAATTATATTTAAATATAAATTTCTGACAGAATTTCTTTTTATTCAGTAATTTCTGAATCTGGGCTACAATTTCAAATATATGAAATAAATCCATATAATAAGATAAAATCATGGACTATTTTGTGTTGCAGCCTTTAATAAATAGTTTTAAATTATAATTAAGTAAAAACGTTTTCGTATAACTTGAGAAATTAGAAATAACGAATAGAATTGTAAGTGTAAGAACCAAGACATTATTCGTGAACCAATATCATCCCCTTTAATCTTATACTTTGTAAAGAAGAGAAAAGATTATCGAAATTAACGACTGCTCTAAATATTCATTAGAATCTTCTACAAAAATGAATACCCATTTGTACAGCATTATTATGTATATTAAAATTTCACTTATTATTAAATAAAATAAAACTTTGAATAGTACGAGATCGTTTTTATCAATGTAAAGTAAAACATACATACCATTGCTAAGAGTGGTACCAGTTGTAACGTCACGTTTCGCGGCCTGGCCAATTTCGTGCTTTCACTAAGGTTATTGCCTAAAAACGGAAAGTATCACTTATAGGCCTTGGTTTGCCAGGGGATAGGCAGTGACCAGAACCGACGCACAAGGCACACGGAGGGAGTTATTGGCCGGGTAATCAAATAAGCAAATGATTAGTTTCTAAAAATACAGCTTTACTTTAATTATTACGGATCAGCAAACGTTCTCATAGTTACAATAGAGTATTCCCTACGTTGTATTCAAATGACAATCGTTAATTATATAAACTTGTTACTTATATTAAATACACCATAATGAAAGGGAAATCAAGTTCAATAAACCGTTTACAAGGTGTTGGGCGCCAGCTTGCTAAATCCGTTAATATGACCGTCCGCGGCTGACCGGTTTGAGACTGTCTCTAGGCGTGGACCAAGACGCTTTAAAGTATGCAACTGAAAATAAAGATAACCTAGGGGAGACTATTGCGAAATAGGCGAGGAAAGCCTTAGAGGCACACACGATGCTCACCTCCGTCGAGGGGTTACACCCCGACCTACAATTATCCCTTGGATATAGGGCATTCCCTCAGCGATTCGCGTTTCTCAATCCCGTGCTAGGTTTGGACAAGTCCGAATCAAAATTCATTAATTACAAAATACCGGATATACGCTCAATACAAATATAAGAAAAATCATACGAGTAATAATGCCGGACGAAACTCAAGGAAAGAGGAGTATAAGATTAAGGAAGCCTGATTTCGCAAGTTCGAAGTTAGCTTTACCTGGAATCAACTATATATGCAGACAAAATGGGGATCCATGCAGGGGCCTTTTTACGGACTACCACGTGCTAGACGGTTCTTCCCAAATTTTGCTTTCCTTCCATGCTTCCTGTATCGGGTCCATTTACCATGCTACACCTTTTCCCTTAATAACCAGGGAATCCTTTCAGTGAAATCGCTATGGCGCACTATTACAAGTAGAGAAGAAATAGAAAATACTAAACAGGGGGGTACCCTTAACCACTCAACAAGACACAACTACGGCACACAACCGGCTACGTAGGGCCCAAAAATGCGAGTGTCTTCCGGCAATTATGGCACGCGAGACAATGTACTCTACGCATGCGCGGATCTATTTTCTTATCGACCGCGATTAAGATTAATACGCATGATTGTCGCTAAGCCTGGCAGGTGATGTTCCCCCTCCCGTTTACCGGACTAACTGAAAAGACGAAATACATATAAGTGACGAACATTATACTTCGTCACACTCCCCCTCCCTAAAACGAAACCCGGGGTTTCACGAAAGGGACACGGGTGGAGAACGGAGATCCATAAGTAGATCTTTACAATTATTATCGAGCTTAATAAGTATTAAGGTATACAAGACCTGAAGTATGAATACAAAAAGAAAAAGAAAAAAAATATCTATTCTAAAACTAGCTGTTTCTTTATTAGTAGGGGAATCGCCGCTATCTCCTTTCCTCTTCTGGTATCGTGCTGGTGAGTTAAACGAGTCCTTCTTCAATCTGGATGATCGTTGTCCCAGACACGAATCTTCGGCTCCTCCCTCTAATGCAGCTGCTAATGATAAACTCCTATCTTCATTGAAAAATAAGGTATTAAGGCGAATTCCCTGAAAAGGGTTATCCTGTTGATTCTTTAGAGTAGTCCTAATTGATTGCAGTGGTTCGCTTCTTGTGGTTGTATCTAGGGGTTATCCGAGGTCAAGAGGGATGTTTCTGAAGGTGCACAGGCCCTTGGTTGTTTAAGCTAGATAACATTGCCCTCAGTCGTTCACATCCCATTGCGCTTCCTGGTGGTTGATTCCGACTACCAAAATCAACTGGTATTATTGGAACAGACCGTCGAAGTCTCCATAAGCAGGGACACTCTGGGGCCCAATGGCCGAGCTGTCGACAAATGTGGCAGGGACTGTTCTCCCGTGTATAGCGAATGGTAGATATGGTAGAAGGCGTCTGAGTGCCGATGGTAGTCGTCACAGCCGGTACCAATCGCCAACTATCCGCTCCTGGTGGTAATGGTGGTAGCACTATGTATTGTCTCATTCCTTGTGAGGTGACTGGTATTGGAATGACAGTCAGAGCGCCTTGATCCTTTAGCCCTTTCCCGGATCCTCCCGATTTCTCCTTTCGAACCTTAACTTCTTTCATACTAGCCAATGCGGGGTCACTTTTGGAAGACATATCCGTGGAACTCTTTAGCTTTGGTTTTCTAGCAGGCTTGCTGGGTCGTTGTTCGTTACCCTTAGGTTTCGTTTTTACCTCTTCCTCTTCCTCGAGCGGAGCACACTTATCGTTGGTTTTTAAAGGCCGGGCATAAATTGCGCTGGGGATAGGTATAATTCCTGGTTGGGCAGTATTAATTCGACGGTTCTTAATTTTTGCCCACCGTTGTTCCAGCTCCTGACCAATGCGGACCAACTTTCGGCGAGAAGTGATTTTACTCTTAAGGAAGTGCCTGGTGTATGCCGGCAGTAAGTTGTCATAGATTATAGACAAATGTTTCTTCTCACTGAGGGGAGGTTTTAAGTAAAAGAATATTGTTTCCATGTTTTCTACAAATTCCTGGATCCCTTCCTGTTCTCCTTAGAGGCGTGAATAGGCTTGATCCTTGATCCGTTTTTGAGACTCCTTTGAAGCGAATCGGTGTTTAAACTTTTTCTCAAAGCTCTCCCAAGTGCGGCAGTGTTGCCCTTCCAACCGATACCATTTCTCGGCTTCTCCGGATAGGACTACAGGTAGTACAATAAGCAGATCGCTATAGAGTAGCCCTGATCCTTGGCAGCAACGATCAAGACGTTCTAGAAAAGAGTAGGCATTCTCTTTTCTTTCATTCATATAGGAAATCTTCCATTTATGCAAAATGTCTATCGCTTGATTTCCTCTGGCTATCCTCCTCGAGAGACGTTGGCGTCGATGGCTGCTCGTTGATAATTTACTGGAGTTATCTGACTGGATTTCGGTGGTGTTCGAGGGAGACTCATCTGAGAAGGATGCATGTCGATAGGTCGTTTCGAGTTGATCTCTTGCTCGTTGGTTTCGATGAAGGGCTGGTCCTCTGTGATCTTTAAGGGGTCCTATTCTTTGCGATCGATGTGCAGGAGGTGATTCTAGTGGCCACGATGCTTGTTGATTTGGAATAGGTAGATCCTGTGAAGGTGAAGGCCTGATTTCAGTAGGTAACTCTGGCTCATGGCTATTTCGTGCTCCATGACAGAAACGACAGGTTTTCCTCGAGTCTGTTTCTAGGCTGGGCCAATTACTGGCTAAATCACCCACATGGGTGCCTCTGCTGGCAGGATGAAATTCCATAGAGAGGCTTCTAAATTCTTCTAGGGCGGCTGTAGCGAGGATTTGGACTCGCGTTGTCTCAGCTTCCTCTGGCGATGTCCGTGTCATGTTTTTTTTCAAGGTAGATGTATCGGTGGAACCTTTTTCTTGAGTAGGGGGCATCGACGTTAGCGAATTCGCTAAGGGCTCTTCCTCTCTCCCAAATGGTGATCTCTCTCTGGGTCCAGAAGGTGGGAACGGATCTAAATTCCACCGTTGGGCTACAGTTATATGCGGAAGGGTATTCACTCCTGTAGGATACGTCCTAGTAGAATATGGCAGAATTGGTGAAAATTTCTGCATTTCGGAGGAAACTGATCCTTGTGAACAGCTGACGGTTTGGACTGCCGCAGTGATAGATGCTATGGTGGTCATTGTTGAGGTTATGACTAAGGCTGGTACTTCCGCTGTAGCTACTGTATTTATGGTGGTTTCTGCTGGTGTGGCCATAGTAGCTTCTTCAAGTGGGACTGGTTCGAAGACGTTCTTTTTGGGTAGGGTGAAACCTATTGCTCCGACTTCATCTCGGTTAGCATCCCATCTGGCGGCGTTAAAGCCCAGTTTTTTTCTTTTCAAATATCTAATCAATCGGTCCTGTAGTTGATTAAGTCCAGAATTTGTGTTCAATCCCCCTTCTTCCAATGTCCGTATCAGATCGCCAAAAGGCAGCGCTGAAACTTCTTCTCGGATGTCCTGTTCGGTGCGTTTACTCTGGTGTCTCTTCTGAGCTCGCTTAGCCCGGTTACTGCTACTTTTCTCTGATGAGCTCATCTTGCGGTTTTTGGTGGTCAAGGAAGGCGGTGACAAATGTAGGTCGCAATTGAGGGGTTAGCTAATTCTATACCTTAATGAACATAGGATACAAAGGTTGGGAGCGAACAGCGCTTGATGTACTATAGTACTCACTTGAGCAAAGAGCTATGAATGGGCAAAAGCAAGTACGCGGTACATATAACAATATAGGCAATAATCACGCCAAAAATAAAAATAATATAAAGTATATAAAGACGAAGATTAAAGGTAAATAGATAAAGAAATAAATTTCAGGCGCTCTTTGCTTTGATCTACAATCAAGAGTCTCCTCTACAGGATCATCCCTCAATTATGCAAAATTAAAGACAGTAATAACTATGAAGCTGAATATAGGCTTAATAGACCTATTTAGGAAACAAACACCAATAATTAATTAACAATTGTTACAGTTTATACTGTAACGTGTTTTGCTGACGAGTTTAGTCGTCGCAAAACCGTTCGGTTCGCTTGACCGAGAAGGATCAAAATAAATTTGGACGAGTTTAATGTAGATAATAAAAAGTGTTTATTCAGGATAAATAAAAGACATATAGTATTTACAATGTTTTTGTACACAATAACCTTAACCTATTGTGTTTATGTTGTTCATGTACTGCCGCTGCAGGTGTGTACGCAAATGTGTCGGTCGCTATCTCGCAGGTACAATGATCGCCCGCTGGCGGCGCTGCGCTCGGTAGCCACACGGAAGGGCTCGGGTAGGCGGCGCGACGGTCGGTAGCCTCTCGGTAGGGCTCGGAACGGACCGGTAGGCGGCGCGACGGTAGGTGGCCTCACGGGAGGGCCCGGGGAGCCAATATGGCGGTAGCCAATATGGCGGTCAACGGGGGAGCTGCAAAGTAAGAACGTTAGCGGCTGAAAGAAAATGGCCGTTGGTCCGGAGAACTCCTGGACACGGCCGTTAGCATGGCATAGGCGGCGGGATCGGTGTGGATGACGCGGAGAACTCCTGCGCCAGGAAGTGCTCGGAGAACTCCTGAGCCAAGGATGGGTGTACGCGGAGAACTCCTGCGTAGGATAGGTGGAATATACCCGGAGAGCTCCTGGGTACGGAATGCTCAACTGGGTCGGAGCTCGGTCTTATATACCCAGTTGAGCCGCCGAAAACGGAATCGGCGCTGCGGAGCGGCCGTTCTGGGTAGTTAGGGAGGGGCATGACGAGGACTCTATACTTTGCGCACGCTACAGTATAGGCCGCGGTATCGGCACGTACGCCACAGCTCTCCCCACCACGCGGTATCGTGCATGGGGCAGCGACAAAGCAAGCGTCTCGTCACACCTCCCCCCTCCTTACCAGACCGAAAAGATGGTGGTTCGGTCTCTTATTCTTCCTTGCTCTCGGATTGGCCGGATGGTGGGGCCCGTCTTGTCCAAAATTTCCCCTAGGGACTTTTTCACGGCAGTTGGCAGGCCTGGTGACTCGGACTTATGGCGGGCTGGCGGTGAGCTGTCACCACGTGCGACCTGTCAACTTCGGAGAAACGGTATAAGATGGATGTTTTTAGGCCTCCCAGCCTCTGTGCGGACCTAGGGGTTATGTTTGGGATTCTTACGGCCCGGAATAAATTCCGGGCACTGAAAAATGCTCACTACTTCAGGTTTTTAGGCCTGAAGTAGGAGTGAATTTGCGACCCTCATCGTCGCAGGATCCAGCAACCAGCATCGGTCTCGACGCGGAGGCGAGCGTTGTGCTGCTTCAGCTGCCGCATCTCCACACGGTGCCGTATCTCCTCGGGGATCCCGACCCTGGAGGTGTCCCGAGGGATCTCCACGGCGGTTGTAGGAGGCGGCACCGGCTTCGATGACGGCAGCGAAGCCGGGCTGGGACGAGGGGAGACCCGATGGATGGGCCTGTGGCTCGATGGTGCCGGTGGCGTTGGCCTCTTCGGCCGGTTCGGCGGTGGCGGCATCATTACAAAGTCCTCAAACGACCCAGAAGGGGTCGGAGGCAGCATGGCGACCAGTTCGGCCTCTATTTCCCGGAGGGGAGATAGCCTCGCCGGCACTGGAGCTGTCATCTCGGCCAAGATGGCGTCGATGTCCAGCTCCAGGACGTCGGGGTCGGCCGACCTGGTCGCTGGTCTACTCGCGGACGGTGCGGGGGCGGACGCTGGCACATTGGCCGGCGGGCCCGGAGGCGCGGAGGCGCGCGGGAGCGCGAGGGCGCGCGGGAGGCGCGGGTGGCGCGGCGGACGTGCGTAGGGGGCGCTTGGGCGCTGAAGCGGGTGGAGGCGCGGGGGCCTTCCGCTTGGCGGCCAAGCGAGCCACTATTGTGGCGCGGCTGACCGGAGGACCGACCGGAGCGGTTAGATCCGGTAGCCGGTTCTGCGGGGGGTGTCGGGGGACGGGAATCACCCGTCTCTCGACGCCTAACGTGGGTTGCTGCGGGGGAGTCGGAGGGAACATCTCGCGAACGCGACGAGTTTGCTGGTGCTGGTCCATGATCGACCAGGGTATGCTTTTTGGGCATCGGCTCCGGCCTTATATAGCCCATTGACGCGATAGGGGAAAGATGTACTTCCCCTTCCCCCTGCATTTCCGGACAGGGTTTTAACTCCTTTATATGATGGTCACCTATAGTCCGACCATCTATACTGCGGAGCCTAAAAATGACAGGTGATGGTGCTGCCACTATCGTGTATGGGCCGGAATATCGAGGGGCCAGTTTACTTGCGTAGTTTTTGGACGCGTCCGATAGGTGGTGCTCGCGCTTCATTACTTTGTCGCCCGGCTTGGGGCGCCACTTTCGGCGACGGAGATTATAATGCCGTTCCTGCGCATGCGTGGCTTCTCGTTGCCGTTTGTGGGCCTCTTCCCTCGACGTTCCTAAACGCATCAATTTTTGTTCATGGGCCTGAACGTCCTCCCCGGTGGTTTCTCGGTCGGTAATGTCGGTGTGTTCGGTATGAAGCGCTCCGGGTGCGTTCAATGATCTCCCAAAATTTAGGAAAGCTGGACTAAAGCCAGTACTGGCTTGTTTAGCCGTATTTAGAGCAAATATGAGCTCGGACAGCTTTTCATCCCATTTTTGGTGATCTTTACCGACATATTGACAGATCATTGTTTTGATCGTCCGGTTTGCCCTTTCTACGGGATTGCACTGCGGGGAATATGGCGGCGTCCGTCTGTGCTGAATCCCGAGTTTTTGAAGACCTTCGCTGAATTCATGGCTAATGAATTGTCGGCCATTGTCAGTCGTAAGGACTTTAGGGCACCCAAAGCGGAAAATTACCAGCTCTTGGAGGGCTTTTAGGCAATTTTAAGCGGTAGCGGTTCGGAGGGGTTTAACTTCTACCCAGCGAGTGAAACGGTCCTGAATAACCAACAGGGTATTATTACCTGTTTTTGACCTAGGTAGTGGCCCGACCAAATCCATGGAGACCGAAACCCACGGTTCGGTGCTGTGTTTAGTGAACATTTTTCCGGCTACTCCTCGTTGGTCAATTTTATGTTGCTGGCAGGAGGTACATTTCTGTACATGTCTTTTTCCTTCTCGCAACATTCCGGGCCAGAAATATTGTTCGGCTAAGCGAGCCTGGGTACGGGCAACCCCTTGATGTCCGGCCGTTGGTTGGTCGTGACACTCTTCTAATACTCGCGGGCGGAGTTCGGTCGGAACGCATTGACACCAGCCATGCTGAGGATGGTGGTGGTACAATACGTTTTTGTCCACTAGATAATTGGACAATTTCTCGGGTTCTTTGGACAAATTTTTGATTATCCGGCTGTACCAGGGACAAGTGACCCCTTCTAACTGGTATATCTCAGGATCCAAGTTAGTTTTAACGGGTGCTCGGGATAAGGCGTCTGGTACGTGGTTGGAAGCGCCTTTTCGGTATTTTACTTCAAAGTCGTATTGTTGGAGAGCCACGGACCATCTGGCTAGTCGGCCATTGGGTGCGGAGAGATTGCGAAGCCATTTTAACGAAAAATGATCGGTGATTACCGTGAAGTGATATCCTTCCAGGTAAGGTCGCATCTTCTCAATTCCCCAAATGACGGCTAGACATTCCTTTTCGGTGGCGGAGTAGTTAATTTCGGCTCCTCTTAGCGTTCGACTTGCGTAAGCAACCACGTGTTCTTCGCCTTCTGAATCCTGAGTGAGGACTGCTCCTAATCCAACGTCACTGGCGTCCGTTTGTAGTGTAAACTCCTTTGAGAAATCTGGACCAGTCAGGATTGGGGCCTTGGTTAACTGTTGTTTAAGTTGCTGGAAGGCGTTTTCTTGTTCGGATTCCCAATTCCAGGGTTGCTTCTTCTTAAGGAGTTTATTCAGCGGTTCGGACGTGGTGGCGACGTTTGGTAGGAAACGGCGGTACCATGACACCATACCGAGGAATCTTCGGAGTTCGTGTAGATTGGTCGGTGTGTCTATGGCTGTGATTGCTTCTACCTTGTCCGGGTCGGTGTGTAGTCCATTCTGGTCAATTATATGGCCCAGATATCTGAGGCTTGTTTGTCCAAATTTACATTTTTCTGGATTTATTTGGAGATTTGCCTCTTTTAGCCGGCGTAATACTTCTTTTAAGGCTTGAAAGTGTTCCTCGAACGTACTCCCGAGCACGATTATGTCATCGAGGTACGCGAAGGCATAAGGTTCCATAGCTGGACCTATTACTCTGTCCAAAAGCCTTTGGAAGGTAGCCGGTGCGGAATGTAGGCCAAAAGGCATTACCTTGAATTGGTAATGGCCTCTGCCTGGTATAGCAAAAGCCGTAATCGGTCGACTTTCCGGATCTAGGGGAATTTGCCAGTATCCGTTTTTCAAGTCAATCGTTGAAAGATATCTGGCCCCCTTAAGTTTGTCCAAAATATTTTGGACCGGCGGTAACGGGTATGCATCCCGTTCGGTAACAGTATTGACTTGTCGGAAGTCAATACAGAAGCGGTATTTTCCGTCTTTTTTTCTGGCTAGAACGATCCCTGAATTCCATGGACTGTCGGAAGGCTCTATTACGTCCTCAGCTAACATCTTGTCCAGTTCCTGGTCAATGATACCCTGTAGTTTAGGATTGTAGGTCCGATAGCGTTGACGGATGGGTTCTTGTCCAGTTTTTACCCGGATGCAATGTTGAGTCCAAGTGGTGTGCTTCCTGGAAGGTTCGGTAGTCCGGAGCTCTTCTTGTACCATTTTGTCCAGTTTTTCTTTCTCGGCGGGAGAACATTTGTGCAGGCCTCGACTCGCCTCGGAGGCGATAAGGCATGCTTTTACTGGAACAGAGGTATTCCATTGGAATCCGATACGGTTCAGAAAGTCTAGTCCTAACAAGACGTCTACTGGTAAGGTCGGTAAGATGCGGAAGATGTGATTTAACTTCATTTTTCCTATCCGGATCTTTAAGCGGGCGGTTTTCGTAACCGGAATTTTCTCGCCATTAGCCAATCGCGTCGCTTCCTGCAAGGGATTGGTTAATGGTGTGCACTCTTGGAATACTTTTGTTCCAATATAGGAGTGTGTAGCTCCTGTATCAATCAGGGCTCGGTAATTCCGGTTATTAATACGGAGTAAGATATGAGGACGCGGGTCTCTCAATCTTCGGTAGGGGGCCGGGAGACTCCGGTTCCCTCTCGGCCCGCAACGGGGTTTCCCGGACACGAACATTCACGGGAGTATACTCCTTCTTTTCCGCAACGGGAACAGAACAACTTCCGAGGTCGTTTGCAATTCTTGCGGTTATGTCCTCGTTGTCCGCAATTCCAACAACAGTCTTTAGAGTTATAAGCAGGGCTAGCGGTGGCCACTGCTTTTTCGGATCGAGGTTTCCTAGATTCGGATTTGCTGGAGAATGCCTTGTTCAAATCTAGGTTAATCTCGAATTCTTGTCCAAGCTCGATTAGGTCGGCTAAGGTGTGTACCTCCCTTCGCTTGATATAGTTCCTATAAGCCGGTTGGAGGTTGTTATAGTAACGATCCAATTGCGAGGCTTTGGACATTTCTCCATGGCGGCGCATAAGAGTTCCTAATCCCGTGATGTAATCTAGGATTCTTTCCTGCGATTTTTGTAATCGCTGGTGGATACTTTCCTCCATGGCGACAAGAAATCGTGCCGGTAAGTATTGCCTGCGGAAGAGAGTGTTAAACTCTTTCCACGTGTTTATTTCCTCTTTTACTAAACGATACCATAAAAGAGGTTGTCCTGCCAAAAGGACCGGTACACAGGCAAGCAACTCGGCTTCCGAAATCTGGTAACTTTCCTGCAATTCCTCGATTCTTTCTAGGAAACTTAGGGGATCTTTCCCTTCAAAACGAATACCAGACTTACGTGCCCACTCTAGCGCTTGGCGCGGGTTAAAATCGGGCTCTTCGTCCATGGTGCTAGCTGCCGAAGTATTCGGTTCAATATTCGCCAAGTGATATTCCACTAGCCGGGCGCGTAGTTCGTCTCGGTTTCCCTCGGTGGACAATTGCAGTGAAGCAAGTTTCTTTGCTAAATCCGCCTTGCTGAGCTTATAAATGAAGCCGGTCGATGTTTTCGGTCGGGGCATTAAACCGTCCTTTTGATCGCTCTCGGTCCCTGTTCGGGCGCCAATTTGTAACGTGTTTTGCTGACGAGTTTAGTCGTCGCAAAACCGTTCGGTTCGCTTGACCGAGAAGGATCAAAATAAATTTGGACGAGTTTAATGTAGATAATAAAAAGTGTTTATTCAGGATAAATAAAAGACATATAGTATTTACAATGTTTTTGTACACAATAACCTTAACCTATTGTGTTTATGTTGTTCATGTACTGCCGCTGCAGGTGTGTACGCAAATGTGTCGGTCGCTATCTCGCAGGTACAATGATCGCCCGCTGGCGGCGCTGCGCTCGGTAGCCACACGGAAGGGCTCGGGTAGGCGGCGCGACGGTCGGTAGCCTCTCGGTAGGGCTCGGAACGGACCGGTAGGCGGCGCGACGGTAGGTGGCCTCACGGGAGGGCCCGGGGAGCCAATATGGCGGTAGCCAATATGGCGGTCAACGGGGGAGCTGCAAAGTAAGAACGTTAGCGGCTGAAAGAAAATGGCCGTTGGTCCGGAGAACTCCTGGACACGGCCGTTAGCATGGCATAGGCGGCGGGATCGGTGTGGATGACGCGGAGAACTCCTGCGCCAGGAAGTGCTCGGAGAACTCCTGAGCCAAGGATGGGTGTACGCGGAGAACTCCTGCGTAGGATAGGTGGAATATACCCGGAGAGCTCCTGGGTACGGAATGCTCAACTGGGTCGGAGCTCGGTCTTATATACCCAGTTGAGCCGCCGAAAACGGAATCGGCGCTGCGGAGCGGCCGTTCTGGGTAGTTAGGGAGGGGCATGACGAGGACTCTATACTTTGCGCACGCTACAGTATAGGCCGCGGTATCGGCACGTACGACACAGCTCTCCCCACCACGCGGTATCGTGCATGGGGCAGCGACAAAGCAAGCGTCTCGTCACAATACTTTCCTATAATTACGGATTTTTCCTACACAGGTATCTCTTGATTATATATCAGTAACGTTTAACCTAATTAATAATAATAAACAATAAATAATCGAATATACGCAAGGGTAAAAAAAAAGAACAATTTATTAAGCACCCAATGATTAATGTTTAATTATAGGGTATTAGCGATTAATGGCTATTTATCGGATTGATTATGCCAGAGCTAACAGCTAATCATTTAAATTGCAAAAAAGAAAATGTGAAGAGCATTTAAAGCAATTGTAGCTAACTACTTCTACATATATCTAGGGAAATCATGCAGGGAATCTTTCCTCGAACTTCGTCGGCGATGAGAAATGCTGTGGATACTACTGCGTTAGGTACCGCTACTAGGACTCGAAATTATATTTCAATAGACCCATGTATAAATTTTCGTGTTAAATTTCGGTGTCAAAAACGCGTATCATAACACGGCTAAGCAGCGAGCTCGACCGCGCGAACGTAAACAATCGTTGTTTTGGTCCGCGACCTCTTGTCGTCTCACTCTACACAACCGATGCTCGACTCCAAGTTTCCTACAATATCCTATTATTGACTGAAAGATAATATTTCAATAACGATTAATAATTGTAATAAGAATTAACTATAAATAACGGAATTAAATAATGAAAAACGTAATAATTTATCCCCTAAGCGTCTTGGCGAGCCCCACGTTGGGCGCCATTTGTAACGTCGTATTTCGCGGCCTGGCCAATTTCGTGCTTTCACTAAGGTTATTGCCTAAAAACGGAAAGTATCACTTATAGGCCTTGGTTTGCCAGAGGATAGGCAGTGACCAGAACCGACGCACAAGGCACACGGAGGGAGTTATTGGCCGGGTAATCAAATAAGCAAATGATTAGTTTCTAAAAATACAGCTTTACTTTAATTATTACGGATCAGCAAACGTTCTCATAGTTACAATAGAGTATTCCCTACGTTGTATTCAAATGACAATCGTTAATTATATAAACTTGTTACTTATATTAAATACACCATAATGAAAGGGAAATCAAGTTCAATAAACCGTTTACAAGGTGTTGGGCGCCAGCTTGCTAAATCCGTTAATATGACCGTCCGCGGCTGACCGGTTTGAGACTGTCTCTAGACGTGGACCAAGACGCTTTAAAGTATGCAACTGAAAATAAAGATAACCTAGGGGAGACTATTGCGAAATAGGCGAGGAAAGCCTTAGAGGCACACACGATGCTCACCTCCGTCGAGGGGTTACACCCCGACCTACAATTATCCCTTGGATATAGGGCATTCCCTCAGCGATTCGCGTTTCTCAATCCCGTGCTAGGTTTGGACAAGTCCGAATCAAAATTAATTAATTACAAAATACCGGATATACGCTCAATACAAATATAAGAAAAATCATACGAGTAATAATGCCGGACGAAACTCAAGGAAAGAGGAGTATAAGATTAAGGAAGCCTGATTTCGCAAGTTCGAAGTTAGCTTTACCTGGAATCAACTATATATGCAGACAAAATGGGGATCCATGCAGGGGCCTTTTTACGGACTACCACGTGCTAGACGGTTCTTCCCAAGTTCTGCTTTCCTTCCATGCTTCCTGTATCGGGTCCATTTACCATGCTACACCTTTTCCCTTAATAACCAGGGAATCCTTTCAGTGAAATCGCTATGGCGCACTATTACAAGTAGAGAAGAAATAGAAAATACTAAACAGGGGGGTACCCTTAACGACTCAACAAGACACAACTACGGCACACAACCGGCTACGTAGGGCCCAAAAATGCGAGTGTCGTCCGGCAATTATGGCACGCGAGACAATGTACTCTACGCATGCGCGGATCTATTTTCTTATCGACCGCGATTAAGATTAATACGCATGATTGTCGCTAAGCCTGGCAGGTGATGTTCCCCCTCCCGTTTACCGGACTAACTGAAAAGACGAAATACATATAAGTGACGAACATTATATTTAGTCACACAGTATATTACAATACGTATCTGAAACGGTCCTTATAAATACCGAACTATATGTATAATCTGTTGACCATATATATATCTATAATTTTATCCGCGAAATTATATAGGGAGCGTGCTAGCTCAATGCACATTTTGATTAGGTTCATGTATAATTAAAGTATTCACACATCGGGTAGAAATTATAATTGCATAAGTGAGCTATTAATAAAAGTTCTATTCTTATAACAACATTTATAATCTGAATTGAAAATGGATTCTACATAAAATAATTTCAAAAGTCAAGAGGATAACAAATATTCTTCTACTGTAGCATTTTTAATCATTCGTCTTTTTTCACTGAAAACGTGTTTTGAAATTTTCCGAGAAATATAAAAATTGGAACAAAAATTAGAAACAAATAATGTGAAGGACTTACGTTGATTGTTTCTAGTAAGTTCGTAAACACTTAATATCTTCTTTAATATTAAGCTATTAATTTTTGTAATTATACATTTTCTGACACATTCTCTATTTGTAATCTGTAAAGTAGTTGGAGAAATTGTGATGTGCTATAGTGCCAGAGTTTTCTAATCTTTTTCGTAAAAGGACTGAATTTATGTATTAAACCCTGTTTCTTCCTTTCATTACTCTTCTTACCGACGTCTGTGTTAAAAAGGTTTAAAACGCTTACACTGAATGTAGACAAATTTTTAAGAACTGTAACAAAAAAGTATGTGGTTTTGTCTTAATGTCTGAAATTATTTCATGCGGTATACATCTTTCATTCCAATTTATAAAAGTTATTGTAAAAAAATTAACTTTTGCAGCAGCTCCAGTACACGGCTATAATGTTAATACGATGTTTGAAGGCTTTTATTGTATACAAACCTAATCATAATATGGATTAAGCTATCACGCACCCTATAATATTTCGCGGATAAAATGATAGGAATATGTTTTGTCAGCAGGGTGTATCGTACGGTATTTATGGGAACCGTTTCAGATACGTATTGCAATATATTGGTACCGCATTAAACAAACGCGCGCGCGCGCGCGCGTACCGATATATTACTTTACATTGATGGAAAGGACCTCATACTTTCCAAAGTTTGACATTATTGATTAATAAGTGTAAATTTTAATATATAATTATGCGGTAAAAATGAGTATTCAATTTTGTAGAAGATTGTAATGAATATTTAGACCAGCCATTAGTCTCGACAATCTTTTCTCTTTTTAACAAAGAATATGTTTTAAGAGGATGATATTCATTCATGAATAGTTCTGTCTTACATTCACAGTCCTAGTCAGTAACTTATATTCGAATCTAAAATTGATACGATGTATGAAGACATTTATTGTATATTAACCTAATTGTAATATGGTTTAAGCTTAAACATGCCCAGTAAGGTTTTGCCGATAAAATGGTAGAATTATATTAGTTGAAGTAAAAATCTGGTAACTAAAGTGTAGCTAAAAATATGCATCGCATAAAAAATATGTAGATGGAATAAATTTTGTGGTCTTTAGATGTACATAAGATGATACTATATATTGGTTTAACCTTGGGTGATATTATTGAGGTCAGGCCAAGGTCACCTTGAGTTACTTAATTAATTACTTTTCTTTATTGCATACACTAGCATTAGCTTTAAGAGTTTTACAAAACACTATATGATTGCCTAATTTCATGTAGCGATCCACTAAATATTTCGAATTGCAAAAGCTTTTATGTCAGTGACTATACGGGAAGAGGCGCGAGACGGTCATGCATTCTATTTTAGCCAAGCCTACATTTGTGTGCAAAGTCAAATCGAAATATTAAGCAATTCAGTATATAAAATTAAGCATTCAGGTTGTCTTTTGGATAGTTCTGGAGATCAACCACAAGGATGTACAATACAAAATTGAGTAGTTATTTTAAAAACCCCAACGTGACCTTGGTTAATCTTAACGATGTCATCCAAGATCACAACAAAAGCATAATCTCTCTCTCTCTCTCTCTTATATCTCTTTCGAGAATATACAGTTTTCTCCTGTAACATTCCTTTCTGGTATGCATATATTAGAAATATAAGGCTTTCTAGACTTGCTTCACACTGTATAAAAAAAAGCCATATGGAATCTGGCTACAAATATAGTATATAACAAGAAATTTGCGTTTTTCATAAAAAATTGCTGGCCTTACAAATATTTGTAATGTACATATATTTCTCACCGAGATGGTAAGAGCGGCTTAATTTGAAGGTCTTACAATTTTTCCAATAAATTATCCTTTCCTAATATGTGGAGTATTTATATGCATTTGTTAATTTTCTGACGGAAAACTAAATAAAAAATTTTAATTCGCATAACCAAGAAAAGGTAGGTTTTAACAATAAGTACGTACATTATATGCATAGCATCTAATCATATTTAGTTGCACCACTATGATCCATGTAACGTTAAATAGCAGGGTTGGTTGAAATATTATTATAACTTAAAGGTTTGATAAAGCAGAATTTAATCAATTATCGCTCATGATTGCTTTTATTCACTAATGCATGTTGCAGTATAAAATTAAATAATATCTCGAAAATCATGAATACGCATGATCTACAAGAACCAATTTACGCTCTTCACTTAAAGTGTAGTCCGTTTTACCCGGATTCATAATACGTGTTTCTAATGTTTCTCTACTCCGAATAGCTTATTCTGCCCTGATGAGAAATGTATTTAAATATTCTTTTCTTAATAAAGCTATACTGACAAAAAAAATTAAAACTCAATAAAAGTCCATTGTGTGATAAGTAATTCAATTAAGAACGTAGATAGTATATTAGTAACATTACTTAAAGGTTTTTATCAGCAATACTTAATTATACGTAACGTCAGTAGATGGACCCAGTTAAAACTGTTTCCTAGCAAATTACTTTGTTGGTCCAAATTCTACTTCATCAAAATTATTTAGTATTAAATATTTTAAACTGGTCCTGTTGTTTGACGTTCCATGGAAAAAGTGGGTCCGTTAAATGCCATTATATATGACGCATATGTACATATATCTGTTAATAAAAATCTTTTTACTTCTTCCAAATGAGTCCCGGAGTTATAATTTGTTTTGCAATGTCTATGAATAAGAGAGCCCTTAAAATATATTTCTTATTAGGAAAGAGTAAGGCATTGGAAAAAATATAAATCCCTGAATACGAAGCATAATTATAACCTCTATTATAAATATACTATATTATGCATCTAGATGGACCGAACAAAATATTTTAAAAGGGAAAGACAGTTTCTTTTTGCAGCGATTCTTTGAATATTCCTTAGTTTGGTGTTCTCTAGTGTATACTCATAAATTCAAGTACACATATAGAAAGTTAGTCAAGTTCTGCTCGACATATCTTGTTCATTACGAAATTATTCAAAATGGTCCCGCTATTTAATTTTATATAGAAGAAAGAGTGGTGTCACTAAATACTACTGCATATTACCAAATTTTTGCTTATTTAGATTTGATGTTAAAACAATTCCTGTGACTTATGGATTGCGAAATAATAATGAAAGCGTTTATTTTGTTTTATTAAATTTATTTGATTATGGCTAATAAATGTTTAAATTACAGATTTATTCGTTTGAATTCTTTATTATAAAAAATTTTATATAAAATAAACATATTATTTTAGTTATTGATTATTACTTGTTAAAATTCTGTTCTAATTTATGGAAAATCAAATTATCAAATTAAATAAAACAATTTGTTATAGTAACAAACATAAAACTTGTATCATAAAACATATAATAATTAATACTTTTAAATATAATAACAAAAGTTTCTTAATCAAACTTATTTATTTTTAATTTGATTATTTACCCATGTTTTAATAGCGGCAGAGTTTCTGGTAAATATATGTGGGTAATCTTGTTTCAACTTTTCAATTTCATTGAACGAAGGTAATTTTTTAGTTTTTATATGATTTCCGAAAACTCTCAGTGCTATTCCCTTTTCTTCTTCTGTCCAGCGTTTACGACTGCATTTCCCAAATGGTGATGCTAAAAATATTTATAATGTTTAATATATAAATTGCGTAAGGGCATATGTTTTTAAATACATTACTATAATAATGCTCAGTAATTTCAAAGTAAAAATGCCTAAACAAAATACGCTAAATTATAGCAAAAATAAAAATTTTGATACAGTAATAAGAAAGACATTATGTGCATATCAGAGCTCGTAGAAAACGAATTTCTTAAAAACCACCTTTAATTCTTTACCAGTAATTAGTTTATTTAAAGTCTTATTTGGAGTATTTATTACGATTTAGAAGGAAATACAAAACTTCAAAAAGTTATGGTTATTTAAGAAAGGAGGTGTAAGTGACAACTAAAGATCAAATTAATTTTTTCAGTTATTTTTTTTTTGTATTGCATAACTTTAAAGCTATTTTTAATAGCTTTAGTAATCTTCATATCTATATAGTTATTAGCTAAGGAAAAATCAGATAGCCGATTTTTTTATTAACCAAGTTTATTTATGCTTAGTTTCAAAAACCATGTATCTTATATGATTATAGGTCTAATTCTTTGTCCCTTCCTAAGAGTAAAACCGTATAAGTCACAGAATTTACATTTTAAAGGAGAGAGAAGTTAAAATTTGTTTTATAGTTTTTTAAAGCACATACAAGTTAATATGTAACCTTTCATAAAAGTATTCATTTGTTTAATTGATTTTTTAAATAAATTTTAATTTCTATGGCCTGCATTAAACCACTAAGAATTTTTGTATTATTTTTCGTCAATAAAATTTACATTTTGTGCTACAATATAGTTTAATTCTGAAATACAGATCTATTAATTTATAGTTTTGGACACCTTTTCTGAAACAATCTTAGAAATATGTAATATAAAACAATATTTCTTACTAAAAGATTAAGATTTTCCCTAAATCTGTGTTAAACTTTCAGCCTTAATTGAATATACTGAGTTTATTTAATATACCCCAAAATACTAACAGCAATTATATTATATACGCATTAAATATTAATATAAACTAATTTACTGGAAAGACTGTACACAGTAGATACGTAAAAACATTCAATTTTTATATAAGATATGTAAATTTCACTTTCATTCTCCAATCGAGCTATCTAACAATGAGTCTTAATATACTTACTGGAGCGTTTTTTCCTTTGCTTATATTTAACATTTGTTACATTTTTATTGTCAGTAATGCTTTCATTTAAATTAATGTTGGAAGTAAAAGTATCATTTCCTGATAAAGTTTCTGAAATATTAAAAATTAATTAATAAATTTTGTAGAAAGCAATAAAGAAATAGATGATAAATACCAAAAAGATCACCCTGTATATTTTCGTTTTGTGTATTGCTTTCTAATAGATGTTGATTACCTAAACATTCATTGTTGGGATCAGTTTCCTCATCATCGCTTTTATCATTCTTTCCATGCACAATTTCTAAGAGTTTTGAAATGTTTATAATTTCTCGGCTTAAAATTGGTTGCCTGTAAATTTCTTTGTGAACTTTATCAGCGTGGCCCATGAATTTAGCTAGATCAGAGATTTCTTCTTCTCTTAAATTCAAGCCTACGCATGTAGTCGCCATATGTTTTCTTAAATTAGTTCCACGCAATGATGAAGGTCTTGATGCCCCACATTCTTCTGAGAATTTTCTTAAAAGTTCACAAGCTCTTAGATAACGGTAGTCACCTTTTAATGTTCCTGGTACACCAAATAAGTAGGGACTTTTTACATTTACTTTTGCCAAACTACGATATTGCAAGAGCAGCTCCAAGTTTAATACCATTTGTTGATGCAACAGAACTGATACTGTTCGATTTAGTTTTCCACGAATCGTGAAGCGCACGTATTTATCAGCAAAAACCTTTTCAGATTTACTTAGATTCTTGTACGATTCTCCGATAGTTTGCTCACTTATTTTTTGATAGTTTTTAAAGTCTTCAATTAAAGTCCGTTCAATTTCTCCTGGCCTTCGTCGATTAAAAACTTGTATGGTTATAAGGCAGCATTCTGCTAATTCAATCCAGGCAGAAAACGAAAATTTTTCTTTAAGGGAATCATATGACTTGTTGATTTTCGTATACAGATAGTTTTCTAGTTTTTGTATATCGTCTTTTGATGGCAACAAATTAACAGATTGCCTTTTTTTTCTAAATTGAGCTTCGACAGCTATCCGAGCTATAGACGAAGAGTAGTCTTCCACCAGCAAGTCCAAGCAGTTTTGGGCGAACTTTTGGTTTTCCGAATCTTGTTTCTTTATTAAAATTGTAATGCATCTTTTGCATATTTGTTTTAATAGCGTGCCTAACGACGTTGCTAATGAGGGAGTTTGAAAACCGGTTCCGGATTCATTCAATCCTGCTAACAGTTGAATAGCATTTATGCAGCTATCATAATTTTTGGGATAAAAGACAGAAAATAAATCGTTTATTTCTGGATTTAATTCCTTCAATTTAACTAAAAGCGGCCAATTTGTCGCAGTTTTTGTCGAATCATGTCAAAAAAGTGTGGGTCTTGATATTTTTGACATAGTTTATTTCCAAAATTAATGACTAATTCGTCATACCGGATTGTTTTGGTAATTATGTCATCTTTCATGGTAGGAATAACTCGTTCTCTTAAAACATTACTTGCTGTTTCATGTATTCTTCTTGTGACTCGTCTAGATTTAATTAATAAATTTCTCTTTCCCATAATACTTGTTTTCTTACAAGTTTTGTAGTGATGGCGAAGAGCTAATTTGCTGTAAGTACCTTTACACTCGGGACAAGTAGAATAATCTACAGCTCTTTTGTTTTGCCTACTATAAGGGCGACGAACAACTTTTAGTTCACCTGTATTTACAGCTATGTTCGTGTTAAAATAAAATTGCCCTTTTTTTCGGATCTCTTGTATCATATGTTTGCGTTCTGGCCGACCTTTTGGAATACAAAGCAAATTTTCAACTTCCTTTATATTTTTGTGCTTCCTTATTAAGTGGCGGCCAAGCTTCGTTTGCTGCGAATTACAAAAGATGCAATAATCTCTTTTACTTCCTTTTTCAACAGGTGTAACATACATACATATATTCATCGTTAGGCACGGCGAGATTACCATTACTCAAACTTTTTGATATATTTAAACTGGAGTTATATGATAATTTCGATAAATTTTGAGTTCGATTTGTATTGATAATTTTTGATCGGTCACTGTCTTCGGTATCGCTGTTAGACTCATCAGAATTAGGAATATAACTTTTTTCACTGATTGCTTCATTTAAGCTTGAATTGCTTGAGAATTCTCCCTGTACTTCTTCGCAATTCGAAGGACCTGGATCTGGTATACAATAATTATTATTTTCAATGTCCAAAATGTTGCTCGTTGCATTTTCATTTGTGTAGCAAATATTATTTGAGTCACTTTTAGTGGTTAATACAGGTAAAGTAAGAGATATAACTTCTAAACTCTTTAAACTCTTATTACCTTCTTCATCAGATTTTCCTTAAAAGAAAAAATATAAAAATTACATTCATAAGTAAAGTTATTGATTTTAGAAAATATCTGTACCAATCTCTACTACTTTTCATACCTTGTTCCTTTTTATTTCTTTCGTGACAAAATTTTCCAGAAGCACTTAACGTAATGTCGCTCAAAATTTTTAAGGAACAATTTAAGTCAGATTTAGGTAATTGAGAGTCATTAAATATAGAAGAATTAAAAATGTCCCTAAAAAAGAGTTTGGTTTAACAAATTGAGTTCATGTCGTAACAATATTGAAGTAAAAATGTTAAATTTATTTCGATAAAAATAAAATATTACTTGTTTGAATTGCTATTATTTAAAAGAGAAGAACTAAAGGGCCACTGACGAAATTCTAAAAAAGAAATTAATATTTCCAAATAGACCGTTTATATTAAATATTAAAATAAGTATTAATATTATTTATATTACATTTGGAAGTATCTTACCATTTTCTAAACTTAGATCGCTCAAATCAATGACATTTTTAATTTCATTTATATGACTATATTTGTCGTTTTGCTTCTCAAGCACTATAAAGTTAATTTATAAAAATATCAATTTTATAAGTTTAATATAAATTCGAATAAGTATAGTTTACTTAGTAATATTGATTACCATTTTCCTCAGTTAATTTATTAAAAGATTTTATCCTTTCTAACGTTGTTGCTCCTTTGTCAATGATGTCATCATGTACATAAAAAGTTAATGCAGTAACTGATAATGTGAACATATTTTAAAATTGTAAAAATGAAAAAAAAAACATTAATTTTTAATTGAAATATAAGATGAAAAAAGTTATTAATATAAATCATCTCTGTTAATTCTCTTCTACCTTCCGCATTATTAAGCTCAATTGAATTATGGTTTTCTGCAAGCTTAGGCTTCCTTATAACAGGAGAATGATCTGTCATGTCCCTTATTGTGGATTCAAAATCTTTATAGCTGTTATTTTGATTGAAAATAACAGAAACTTCTTCACCAGCTAAGTCCAAAAGTAATTTAGAGATCAAACACAAACGAAACAAAAATGATTGATTATAAGAGTTGAACTATAATTTCTTTTACTTTGCTCATTATTCTGGTCAACCAAATTATAATCTTCAGGAAGTTGATGTATGTTCGTAGTAGGAAAATCATTTATACCATTTACTATAGATTCATTATCTTTCTCTCGGTTATTCTGATCCAAATATTCACAATTGTCTTCACCGGCTAAGTATAATAATAATTTAACGACCAAACACACACAAGAGACACAAAAATTATTTGATGTAGGATATAAAATCTATATATACTACTTTAGTTTACCTTGTTCATTACTCTGTTCCACTAAATTATGACTTTCTGCAAGCTTAGGCTTCTTTGTAGCAGGAGAATGATCGTTTATGTCTTTTATTATGGATTCACTATCTTTATTGGTACTATTCTGATTAAAATTATCACAAACTTCACCTGCTGATTATACGATTAATCTAAACTACATATATATAGGATGTATAAAAATATTTATATTATATTAAATTAATCCAATTTAAATTTTTATTACCTTTTTCTTTATCCGATACAATTGTATTATATTGTGTAATATTTATTTTCTCCGTAGCATGAAAATTATTATTCAAGTCATTTTCAGCTAAACATTCAATGCTTTGTGAATGTTCAAATGAATCATCCGCTGAAAATATATTTCAAATTATATTTTAAGGAAAATATTTTTAATTGAAATACAAAAGTAATTGAGCAATAAATTTATACGTAGCACAATATTGAATGAATTTGTAAAGATATCACTTTATACATATATGTATACAGGGTGTAACGAAACGACCGCCTTTTCTCGTAACTGGAGGTTCGGGGTGACAAACTGAGTGCACGTGTAAAATTTCGTTCGAATCGTTCAAGAGGTTTAAAAGTTATTTCTATTTAAAAATCACCCTTTTTCAGTCCTTTTCGAACGACTTTAACTGCATAATGGAAAGTAAAGAAAGTGAAAAACAATTGATGAGCACCCAGCTAGAATGTAAAAATTATCGATCGCGTGCGGTAATACATTTGCTATTTATTTCATTAATTTGGCTATTAGATTAATTTTAAAAATAGCAAAATCCTTTTCATTACAATTCCAAATCAATTCAATACAAGTATCATTGATTGAATTGATGGAAAGAGGGAGAAGATAGAATGAAAAGGAAAGTATCAAAAGCTAAGATGTCACGCGACTGCACCGATAATTTAATAGGAAACACATCAAGGCATTTTCTTTCTACAAACGAAGGTAAAAAGAATTATTTAAAATCAATTCATTGATGATAGAAAAAATTAAACTTACCCATTATTGTTCTCCAAGTTCCTTTACACCGAAGTTTTTGAAAAAGCTTCAAACTGGCTCCTCGATGATTTCCAGAAAGCACACTATCACTGATTTTGCATTTAAACACTTGTGAATTTAAACAAATTAGGTATTAACCTACGTTTCTTCAAAACACTGGAGAATTTGACACTTTTGAACTGTTTGAAGTAGGGTGATTAAGAGTGGTCGAAACGAATTATTGATTATTCTATCTCTCTGTGTCTCTCTTTTCAGCCTACTTCAAACAGTTCAAAAAGTGTCAAATTAACCGGTGTTTTGAAGAAACGTAGGTTAACACCTAATTTGCTTAAATTCGCGAGTTCTTAAATGCAAAATCAATGAAAGTGTGCATTCTGGAAATCATCGAGGAGCCAGTTTGAAGCTTTTTCAAAAACTTCGGTGTAAAGGAACTTGGAGAACAATAATGGGTAAGTTTAATTTTTTCTATCATCAATGAATTGATTTTAAATAATTCTTTTTACCTTCGTTTGTAGAAAGAAAATGCCTTGATGTGTTTCCTATTAAATTATCAGTGCAGTCGCGTGACATCTTAGCTTTTGATACTTTCCTTTTCATTCTATCTTCTCCCTCTTTCCATCAATTCAGTCAATGATACTTGTATTGAATTGATTTGGAATTGTAATGAAAAGGATTTTGCTATTTTTAAAATTAATCTAATAGCCAAATTAATGAAATAAATAGCAAATGTATTATCGCGCGCGATCGATAATTTTTACATTCTAGTGGGGTGTTCGTCAATTGTTTTTTCACTTTCTCCATTTTATTATGCACAGTTAAAGTCGTTCGAAAAGGACCGAAAAAGGGTGAGTTTTAAATGGAAATAACTTTTAAACCCCTTGAACGATTTGAACAAAATTTTACACGTGCATTTGGATGGTCACCCCGAACCTCCAGTTACGAGAAAAGGCGGTCGTTTCGTTACACCCTGTATACAATTCAAATCTACCTGTTTTAGAAGATTTTTGTTTTCTTTCTTCATTTTTCTTCTTTGTTTTCTTTGTTTCAGTTTTCTTATCATTCACTATAAGGCTTCTTTTATTACCTTTTTCATTATCCGATACAATTGTATTATAATATTGTGTAATATTTATTTTCTCCGTAGCATGAAAATTATTATTCAAGTTATTTTCAGCTAAACATTCAATGCTTTGTGAATGTTCAAATGAATCATCCCCTGAAAATATATTTCAAATTATGTTTTAAGGAAAATATTTTTAATTGAAATACAAAAGTAATTGAGCAATAAATTTATACGTAGCACAATATTGAATGAATTTGTAAAGATATCACTTTATACATATATGTATATACAATTCAAATCTACCTGTTTTAGAAGATTTTGGTTTTCCTTCTTCATTTTTCTTCTTCGTTTTCCTTGTTTTAGTTTTCTTATTATTCACTATAAGGCTTCTTTTAAGTTTCTCCAGCTTACTCAAATCCTCTAAACGTTTGAAAAATTAAATTCATAGTTATACATAGCAGCTACCTAATCGTTATAAAAGGCATACAAAACCTAAAATGTCTCACCTTTAAAAGCAATTACTTTAGCAGCATAACGCGCGCGTTTATTTTCTCTTTATATTTTATACTATATAATCCATCTTTTCCTTCTTTAACATTCCGATTATCAGTGATGTAATAAGTATTATCAGTAAATAATACTAAAGCATACATATTTTATTTTATAAATCCACTTTGCTTAACATTCGAAGAACTAAAAATATAACAAGTAAACGGAAAGTCCCGCAACTCCTGCAAGTATATACTACACTGTGGAACTAACGGTTGCTAACGGTCAACCTCAACAAGTCTGAGCCAGTCGAAATTCAAATAACAATAACATAGAGTGACCTAGAATGTCCTAGAGTAACTTAGGTTGCACCATATATAAACTATCCAATCATACTTATCAGGGCTGGTAACATTTTCACTAGACAAATCAGATTAGTAACATAATAAATAAAAATCTAGTAATAAGGCAACCATGCATATTCTCCTTTTTCCAAATATTGTTTCTTATATTGAACATGAAATTTTTCCTTATTTGAAATATTACAGATCATCAGTAAATATTATAGTCATTATTCTATTAACTGATCGACTACTCGTATCGGTATTTAATAACCTTTGCAAAATAGTAAATAGGGTGTTATCAACAAAAAAAGTAAAAATTTGATGTAAATAAAATTTATTTTTTAGAATAACAATGTAGGATTCTGTGGAATAATTATTTCAAGAAAACAGAGTTTGTGTGCGTTTTAGGCAAATGGAAATAAAAGTAAATTGAAGAAAAGACTTATCAAATTAAGAAAAAATTTATATTTTTCACATAGTACTCTCTGCTTTCTACCTAACGTGAAAACTGCTATTTTCTACTTCAGCCTTTATATAGTTGACCAATACTGAATTTTGGCGCATGACAGCGTGACTTAAGAAGATCAGAAAATAATGAAATCCATATCGAGGATCTCAGCGTTGTTTTGTGAAAGAGATTAATGAACATAATGAATATTACGCTAACATAATTCTGTAGGACAAATGTAGATTTAAGTAGAAATGGATTGTTGAACCCGTTAACTAAACAATTTAAATTCACTTGTATGAAATACGAGCTCCTTTTCATCAATGTAAAGTAATATATCGATACCATTGCTAAAAGTGGTACCAGTATATTCCAATACGCGTATCTGAAACGGTCCTTATAAATTCCGAACTATACAACCTATTGACCATATATATATCTATCATTTTATCCGCGAAATTATATAGGGAACGTGCTAGCTCAATCCACTTTCTGATTAGATTCATGTATAATAAAAGTATTCAAACATCGTGTAGAAATTATAATCGCATAAGTGAGCTATTAATAACATTTTTATTTTTACAATAACTTTTCTAACCTGCATTGAAAATGGATTCTACATAAAATAATTTCAAAAGTCAAGGGGATAATAAATATTCTTTTACTGTAACATTTTTAATCATTCGTCTTTTTTCACTGAAAACGGGTTTTGAAATTCTCTGTGAAATATATAATTAGGAACAATAATTAGAAACAATTACTGTGAAGGGCTTACGTTAATTGTTTTTAGTAAGTTTGTAAACATTTAATATCTTCTTTAGTATTAAGGTATCAATTTTTGTAATTACACATTTTTTCATACATTCTCTATTTATAATCTGTAAAGCAGTTGGAAAAATTGTGATGTGCTATAGTGCCAGAGTTTTCTAATCTTTTTCGTAAAAGGACTGAATTTATGTATTAAACTCTGTTTTTTCCTTTCATTACTTTTCTTACCGACGTCTGTGTTAAGAAATTTTAAAACGCTTTCACTGAATGTAGACAAATCTTTAAGAACTGTAACAAAAAAGTATGTGGTTTTGTCTTAATGTTTGAAATTATTTCATGCGGCATACATCTTTCAGTCCAATTTATAAAAGTTATTGTGAAAAAATTAACTTTTGTAGCAGCTCCAGTACACGGCTATAATGTTGATACGATGTTTGAAGGCTTTTATTGTATACAAACCTAATCATAATATGGATTAAGCTAGCACGCACCCTATAATATTTCGCGGATAAAATGATAGGAATATGTTTTGTCAGCAGGGTGTATCGTACGGTATTTATGGGAACCGCTTCAGATACGTATTGCAATATATTGGTACCGCATTAAACAAACGCGCGCGACTTTCGTTTCCGGTGTGATAGGGACAGGTGTGCTGACAGAAGGAGTAGAAGAGATAAAGAGGATTGGAGGTTAGTGGATAGAGAGAAGGAAGGAAAATAGAGGAGTAGGAAGAGTAAAAAGGGAACGTTAAAAGGAGATATAAGGAGGAGAAGGGGAAAAGGGGAAAAGAAAAGGGGAGCCGGAGAAAAAGTTGGGAAGAAAAGTGAGGTTAGGAAGAAAGGCGGGAAGGAGATAGGAGTGAAAAGGAAAGTGTTGGAGAAAGGGGGAAGGGGTGACACCTAGCGGAGAAAGTGGAATAAGAGAAAGGTCGGTAAGGTAGAGTGGAGAAAACCGAGGAGGAGGTAGGGACGAGCAAGGAAATTAGGGAAACAATGGAAGGAAAGAGAGTAGATAAGAGGTGGGAGGAAGGGAAAGGAGGGATGGGGAGATGAGGTGTGGAAGGCGTAGGAGAAAAGGAGAAATTAAAGTTAGGGAAGTTAGGAAAGAGGGAGGAAGTGGTAGGGAGGTTAAGAAGCGGAAGCATGGGAAGTGTGGAGGAGATGATGAAGGGAAAGAGAAAGGAGAGGGAAGAGGATGAGGGGGAGAAGGAAGGGGAAGGATGGGTATTTCAGAAGAGTGCGAAAGTGGTGAGAACGCCGGAGAGGAAGGAGGAGGGGATGATGGAGAGAGTGATGGGGATGTTAGAGGAGATAAAGGGAAAGATGGATGGGCTAGAAAGGGGGGAGAGGGAGATAATAAAAAGGATGGAGGGGATAAAAGAAGAAATTGAAAGAGATAGGAAGGAATGGAGAGGAGAGATGGAGAAGTTGAAAGGAAGGCTGGAAGAAGTGGAGAGAAAGGAAAAGGAAAGGGAAGAAAGGAAGGAGGGAAGAGGGAAGGAAGAGGCGGCGGGGTATGAAGGGATAGAGAAAAGACTAAGGAGACTGGAATGGGAGAGAGAGAGGAAGGAAAGAGAGAGAAGGAGGAATAATGTGGTAATGTGGGGAATAGAAAGAATAGGGGGAGATGAAAAGGAGGTATTGGAAGAGGTAGAGAAAATAATGAGGATGATAGGAGTGGAGGACGGAGTACAGGAAGTCAGAAAGATTGAGGGAGGGAGGGAGGGAGGAAGAAAAGGAGTAGAAGTAAAGCTGAAGAATAGGGAAGCAAAGAGAAAAGTGATGGAGGGGAAAAGGGGGCTGAGAGGAAGGAAGGAAAGAGTGGAAGATGACCTAACATGGGAAGAAAGGAGGGTGATGGCAGAGGTGAGGAAAGTGGCGGAGGTGGAAAGGAAGAAAGGAAAAAGGGTGAGCGTGGGATATATGAAATTATGGATAGAGAAGGAAGAATGGAGATGGAATGAAGAGGAAGGGAAGTTAAGGAACAAAGAAGGAAAAGAGATAGGGGAGGAGAAAGGGAGAAAGGAAAATTTTGGGGGAAGGATAGGAGGAGTGAGACGAAAAGGATAGAAAGGGAGGTAAGGGATGAAAAGGAGTCGAAGGAGGGGGAAAACGAAGGGGAAAGGAAAGAGAAGAAGGTGGAAGGGAGGAGGGAAAAAGGAAGAGGAGGTTTGAGGGGAGGAAAAGAAGGGAAAGGAGTAAAGATAGCATTTTGGAATGTAGCGGGGGTAGCAAATAAGGACAAAGAGTTTTGGCAGAAAGTTGGGAAATGGGAGGTGGTGTGTATGGTAGAGACATGGGCGGAGGAGAAGGACTGGAGAAGGATAGAAAGAAGAATGCCAAGCGGATACAATTGGTGGACGCAATGGGCTGAAAGGAAAGAAAGGAAAGGGAGGGCGAAGGGAGGGATAATGATAGGGGTGAGGAGGGAAATAGAAAGCAAGAGAAAGGGAGGCGGCGGTGAGGAAGAGGGAATAATGGAGGTGGAAGTCAAGTTAGGAGGAGAAGAATGGAGAATAATAGCGGTATACATAGGAAATGGGATAAGGAACAAGGAGGAAGGAATAAGGAGAATAGTGGACAGAGAGCAGCAAAAGAGGTGCTTAATAGGAGGGGACTGGAATGCGAGGACGGGGGAGATAGGGACAGGAAAGGAGGATGAAGGAGAGGGGGATGGAAGGGAGTCAAGGGACAAGGTAGTGAATGCGGAAGGAAAGAGAATGTTAGAATTGGTGGGAGAAATGGGTTTAGAAATATGGAATGGAAGGATAGAAGGGGACAGGGAAGGGGATTTTACTTATGTGGGGCATATGGGGAGATCGGTGATAGACTACGTGGTTGGAGACAGAAGGACGAGGAGGGGAGTAAAGAGGATGGAGATAGAGGTGAGGACGGAGTCGGATCACTTGCCGCTGGTGGTAGAGACAAAGGGGAAGAGAGAGAGGGAGGGGAGGAGAGGAGGGAAAGGGTGGATAGAAAAAGGGTGGGGGGAAAGAGTGAAGGAGGAATATAGAAAGAGAACAGAGAAATTAGAGGAGGGGAAGGAGGAGGATATAAGGGAGAGATGGAAAAGGCTGCAAGGAGAAATAAAAGGGATAGTGGAGGAAGTAAGGAAGGGGGAGAAAGGGGAAAGAAAGGAGGGAAAAGGATGGTGGGATGAGGAATGTAGGGAGATGAAGAGGGAATTGAGGAGGAGACTAAGAAGATGGGTGAAAGAGGGAAGGGGGAAGGAGGAGTATGTGAAAGGAAGGAAGGAGTACAAGGAGAAATGTGAGTGGAAAAAGGAAAGAGAAAGGGAGAGGATGAATAAGGTGATAGAAAATGCAAAGTCGGAAGCGGATGTGTGGGAGGTAATAAGAAAATGCAGAGGAAGGGATAGGGGGAGAGCAGGAGAGATAGAGATAGATGAATGGAATAAGTACTTCATAGAGAAGTTGGGAGGAAAAAGGGAAATGGAAAAGAGTTTGAATAGGGAGAGGAGGGGAGATGAAATAGGAAGGGAAGGGGGAATAGATGAGAGGGAGGTAGAGGTGCAGATAGAAATGGCAAAGACGGGAAAAGCAGCGGGAGAAAACGGGATAGAGAGTGAGATATGGAAGTATGGAGGAAGACAGGTAAAGAAGGAATTGTGGAGGATATGTGACGGGGTGTGGAGGGGAAAGGGGTGGCCGGAAGGGTGGGAGGTGGGAATCATAGTACCGATAAAAAAGAAAGGGGAAGGGAGAAAAGTAGATGAATACAGAGGGGTAACGATAATGGACACGGCGGCAAAAATGTATGCAGGAGTGCTAGGGGAGAGGCTGGAGAAGGAAATGGAGAAAAAGAGGATGATAGGGGAAGGGCAGGCAGGATTTAGAAAAGGGAGAGGAGTGATGGAGAACGTTTTTGTGTTGAATTACGTAGTGAATAGAGAGATAGAAGGTAGGAATGGGGGGATAGTAGGATGCTTCATCGATCTGAGGGCAGCTTTTGATAGGGTAGACAGAAGAAAATTATGGAAAGTGATGGAAGAGGGCGGGATAAGTGAGAGTTTGAGGGGTGCAATTGAAGAGGTTTATAGAGAAACAGCATGCAAAGTAAAAAGAGGAGGGGAAATGGGAGAAAAATTCTGGACGGATAGAGGAGTAAAACAGGGATGCCCGATGAGCGCGAAGCTGTTCATACTATACATGGCGGGATTGGAAAAAAAGTTGGAGGAAAGGGCGAAGGGAGGAGTGCAAATCGGAGCGAAGAAGCTATACACACTAATGTACGCGGACGATATAGTAGTGTTGGCAAAAGAGATGGCAGGGTTGAGAATGATGATGGGAGCGATGGAGGAATTTATGGATGAGATGGGAATGGAGATAAGCACGGAGAAGACAAAGTTGGTGAGGTTTGGCAAAAGAGTGGAAGGAAAGATGAGGGTAAAATGGAAGGGAGGTTGGATAGAAGAAGAGAAGGAAGTGACGTACTTGGGGTATAAATTTGGAAGGAACGGAAGGCAGGATGGGCATGTAGCGGAAAGGGTAAGAAGGGCAGGTGGGGTGATGAGGGAGGTTTGGGGCATAGGGAAGAGGGTGTTCAGGAATGATTTCAGGAGGAGGGTATGGTTGTACGACAGGATGGTGTGGCCAGTTGTGGGGTACGGAGCAGAGGTTTGGGGATGGGAAGAAAAAGGAAGGGTGGAGGCAGGGAACGAGAGATATTTGAAGTGGGTATTAGGGCTGGACTGGATGACGCCGGGGTACATGGTGAGGGAAGAGACGAAGAGGGAGAAAGTGAGAATAAGGGCAGCGAAAAGAGCGTGGGACTATGAGGAAAGATTAAGGGAGGGAAAGGGGAGCTGGTGGGCAAGGGAATGTCTGAGGGAGATAGAGGAAAGGGAAAGGAAAGGCGGAAAAATATCAAGATGGGAGGAAGGGAGAAGAAAATTTATGGAAGAAAGAGGGAGAAAGAGAGGAGGGGTAGGTTGGGAAAAGAAAGAGGAAAGAGAGAGGATTTGGAAGGAGATAGAAGAAGGTGAGAAAGAGAGGGAAATGAAGGAAAGGAGAGGGAGAATAGAGGTATCGAGGTACAATAGGTGGTACAAGATGATAAGGGAGGAAGGGGAGCCGAAATATCTGGCAGGTGGGAGAAAGGAAGGGGAATGGAGAAGGGTGGCGAGATTTAGGATGGGTAACGAGATGAGAGAGGGGAATTATTGGAGAAGAGAGGAGGAAAGGAAGTGTAGGGTTTGTGGGTGGGAGACGGAGGGGTGGGAACATGTTATGGATAGATGTGGGGGGTATGGGGAAAGAGACAGAGGGATAGAAGAGAGAGTAAAGGAGGTTTTGGAAGGGGATGGAAGAGGAATAGGGTGGATGAAGGAATTGGAGAGGAGGAGGGATAGAAAAAGTAACCCGGAAGCGAAGGTCCAAGAGGAATGAATGAGGATGGATGGAGGAGCGAATGGAGCGGAGATCTCTCTCACTCTCTCGGAATTATTAGATTAAGTTAGAGTAAGATAGGTTAAGAATGAAATGTAAAAAGGAACTGTAAAGAAGAAGAGAAGGGAGGATGTAAGAGAAAAGAGAGGCGAACCCTGAAAAGGCGCCTGGAAAATAAAAAAAAAAAAAAAAAAAAAAACGCGCGCGCGCGTACCGATATATTACTTTACATTGATGGAAAGGACCTCATACTTTCCAAAGTTTGACATTATTGATTAATAAGTGTAAATTTTAATATATAATTATGCGGTAAAAATGAGTATTCAATTTTGTAGAAGATTGTAATGAATATTTAGAGCAGCCATTAGTCTCGACAATCTTTTCTCTTTTTAACAAAGTATATGTTTTAAGACGATGATATTCATTCATGAATAGTTCTGTCTTACATTCACAGTCCTAATCAGTAACTTATATTCGAATCTAAAATTGATACGATGTTTGAAGGCTTTTATTGTATACAAACCTAATCATAATATGGATTAAGCTAGCACGCTCCCTATAATATTTCGCGGATAAAATGATAGGAATATGTTTTGTCAGCAAGGTGTATCTTACGGAATTTATGGGAACCGTTTCAGATACGTATTGCAATATATTGGTACCGCATTAAACAAGGGGGGGGGGGGGGTACATATATATTACTTTACATTGATGGAAAGGACCTCATACCTTCCAAAGTTGGACATTATTGATTAATAAGTGTAAATTTTAATATATAATTATGCGATAAAAATGGGTATTGAATTTTATAGAAGATTGTAATGAATATTTAGAGCAGCTGCTAGTCTCGACAATCTTTTCTCTTGTTAAGAAAGAATATGTTTTAAGAGGATGATATTTATTCATGAATAGCTCTGTCTGACATTCACAACCTTAGCCAGTACTTTATATTCGAATGTAATTTTGATATAATGTGTGAAGATCTTTATTGTTTATAAACCTAATTGTAATATGTTTGAGTTTACATATTCCGAGTAAAGTTTTTTTTAGCCGATAAAATGATAGAAGTATATAGGGGAAATCAGAAGTTACTGATGTAGGAAATTTATATATATATATATACATATATATGTAGGAATCGGTCCAAAGAGAGAAAGGAATTATGTCATACACAACGGCGTCTATTACAAATTAACTTTTTATTTCCATAATACGTCGTTATATTACACTAGCTTATCAACAACTGTCTTTCTGCTTTCTTCAAGCCCTACTGTTAAATTTCGATCACCGATCATACCCGGAAACATCCGAATTGGATGTCTATTTTTGAAATCCCACATATATATGCAGTTGGGTAAAATTATTTTAATTTATCCTGAATTAATTAAATTTATAAAGATTGTAACATACATTGTTAAAATATTTTTGGCATAAAGTAGCACAAAAATTCCGAGATTATTTTAAGAAAACCATAACAATATTGTATACCAGACTCATGCTCATTATAAACTTTTTGATTTTTATTTTTTCATGTTACTTTTTGCTGCTAAATATGATAGTAAAACTGAAAGAATAATAGGGACCTAATATTATACATTGAATAAAATTTAATATCAGTACCGGTACTCTTATTTCCAATTTTATATTAAGGTTTTACTGGACCTCTTTATAAACGTATCATTTAAAAGTAACTAACAGGTCCGGTACAGATACTTAACATAACATATATATCAATAAGAGACCGGTCTTGTTAGTTGACAAATGTCCCGCTTTCTACCTTTAGTCCTAATAAATGGTACTGATATTTAGCAATCTATAAATATATTTATATGATACAAAAAAATTCCAAATTTCATCGAGGTGAGTAATCTATTTCTTTTTTTAGGAAAATATTAATATTTAAAAATGAAAAATATATCTGTTTGTCAATTAGGAATTAATACTGACAAATTGTCACGCGACCAGAAATTTGGAGCTTTTTCAAGTGTGATGATTTCAAATATTGAAGAAAGTAGCATATTTTTTATTATTATTTACTAAAAAAATATTTTAATAATATTTGGAACAAAGTTGCAAATTCAATTAAACGAATATACTTTTTTATCTACTTCATTATAATGAAAACTAAGTATTCAACTGCTCTTAGTGTAGTGGTTAGCGTACAGCTTTTGCAGCTATACATTCCACGTATAGTGCCGGGTTCGCGCCCACCTTGATTTTGCTACTATTTTTTTTTATTAAATGATATGTACACATAAATAAAATATATATATTTGATTAATGAATAGATATCTCATGCGTACTGTAAAAGTAGCATGATTTCCTAGTACATTATATTTAATTAATAAAAGCAACTTATGCACATTAGAAAAGTAGCATGGTTTTATACCACTATATTACAACAATAAAAAATTAATAATTATTTAGTGGTTCTAGATGGTTAGTCAATATAGTTTGTCAAATCAAGTAACACGGTAGTGTTACGCAGTAAGTAATTTAAAGAATACGTGGAGGTACGAAGTACCTGGAGAGTGGAGAGAGCATTAGGTCTAACAATTGACTAGGGGGTTAGCAGGGAAAGGTGAGGGGAAGTAAGTTGGCCGCCATGTTAGTACCTGTCAAAATGTAATATGTTGGTTTACTAGGGAAGCAAAACATATAAGCAAATCGGCTGTGATATTTTAGTTACAACATATTCGATAATCACTCATACACAATCACGTTCTTGGGAGCCTGAACAAATAATCAAATGATTGCAGGAACAAGAATGTGGTATTATGGTCTTTGACGAAGTGCATACGATTCCTGTAAAAATGTTCCATTGAGTACTAAAAATTGTCCAATCCCATTTTTAATTAGGTTTAACAACTACATTATTAAAAGAATGTGATAAAATTATGGACCTTAACTTTCCAATCAAACCTAAACTTTATGAAGCCATTTGGTTGGAATTACATATTTCTTTTAGTATAAGCTAATTGCATATTTTTTATATGCAGCTGTGAGTGTAGGAATTCAAACATGATATAATTGAATATCTCAAAAGACAGCAAAACTAGTATACCCGATGGTATAATTGAATTTACTAAGTTAAGTACGTTATTGTATGGAAAAGTCTGTATAACTCAATTAATCGCTTAAAATGCATATAGATAAAAATTAATACTTTATTTACTTATTCTTATTTTAGGTCAAGCTTGTATTCAAACACAACAAGTACTTTGTTGAGTCTCCCTAACGAGTTGTACTTTAAAGATTATTGAAAGACCCTGTTATTATTTAAGAATGCGGATTAGGAAGATTGTAGATGAAACAGAGAAGGATGATATTGTTACATCCACTCATAATAAACATGAATATTTTCAAGTAAGTACATTGGATAAAATATTTGTTTAATTAAAATAAAGCTATATATAAGGCATTATTTCATGGTTTACAGTTTGGTTCCAAATGCTCCAACAGTTTTCCTGGAAAAATGCAAGCACCAGAAGGTACTACTTAAGCTACAGAGAAATCAGTTACAGTTCCAGCGGATATTACTACTTTTTATAATAAAATAGATAAAGAAGATGAGGATGAAGAAGAAGATGCGGAAATCAAGACTATTATTTTTTAAGTAAATCAAGAGAAGATTAAAGTAATCCAAGAGAGAGATGTATAGAATTGGAGCATTCTATACCAGCAGAGCATGATTTTTGAAATGACACTGTTAATCCTGACATCAATATTGATTTAAAACCATCAACAGTTTTAAGGCCGTATCAGGAGAAAAGTTGGAGAAAGATATTTGACAATGATCTAGCAAGATCTGGTGTGATAGTGTTACCATGTGGTGATGGAAAAAGTTTAGTAGGAGTCATAGCATGCTATACAGTAAGAAAAAGAACTTTGGTTTTATGCAACTCAGGAGTATGGTTGGGCAGTGGAAACAGCAAATTGAATTGTGGTCAACTATTGATGACCCGATAATATGTTGGTTTAATAGCGAAGCAAAAGATAAGCCATTGGACTGTGATATTTTAGTTACAACTTATTCCATGATCACACATACACAATAACGTTCTTGGCAGGCTGAACAAACAATGAAATGGTTGCAGGAACAACAATGGGGTATTATGGTCTTGGACGAAATGCATACGATTCCTGTAAAAATGTTCCATTGAGTACTAAAACTTGTTCAATCCCATTTTTAATTAGGTTTAATAGCTACATTATTAAAAGAACGTGATAAAATTGTGGATCTTAACTTTCTAATCGGACCTAAGCCTTATAAAGCTAATTAGTTGTAATTACCAAAAAGAGGTTTTATTGTAAGGGTACAGTGTGCAAAAGTTTGGTGTCCTATGACACCCGAATTTTTTAAAGAGTTTGTGAATAATGGAAAGATGAGCAAAAAGCTACTGCACTATGTAATGAATCCAACAAATTTTTGATGCTGCCAATATTTGATACGATATCATGAAGGAAGGGGAGATAAATCAATTGGTTTGTAAGAATGTCTTTGCCTTAAAGCATTATGCAATAAAACTAAATAAACCTTATATTTATGGTTCTATTAGTCAAAGTGAAAGAATACAAATTTACAGAATTATAAATTTAATACTAAAGTTAATAGTATATTTTTAAGTAAAGTAGTAGAGACGTATTTTTATTTACCAGAAGTCAATGTTCTTATACAAATATCATAGTATGGTGAATCCTATAGATAAGAAGCACAGCGTTTGGAAAGAATTTTGTGAGCTACGAAAGGTTGACACATGGTAGTTAAAATAAGTTAGAAAATTAGAAAATCCTTATTTTTGTTTCGTTTTGTAGGAGCAATTGCTGCAGAATACAGTGCATTCTTTTATAAATGGGTATCGCACGATAATATGGAAATTAATTTTTCTCGAAAACGTCAAAGTTTTTCATTGAATCAGGATTACGCCTATATAGTTATTACAAAATTAACTGGAATGGATGAGGTATTTTTTTTCATTACGAAGTTTTTAAAAAAGTTTTGCCCGGAAAAAAGTGTTTTAATTATAATGAATTTTTAGGAGCCACATTTGATGTATAAGATTAGAGAGGAATAAAGTCATTTACTACAGCAAGTGTTATCAGCAAAGTGACAATGACGCCGACGAAGAACGAATTCCTGGAGAAAGGCCCAGATCGGTATAATAAATGAAATAATATTATTCATTTATTTATATTTTAATACACGATACGTCATATGTTACATTACCATTTATGTATTTTAGATCACATGGAAAGCTAGTAATATGGCATCAATTTCCGAAGCTGATGATACCGTTTATTATATGAATATAAAAAATCTGCTAGCTTTTCAGTAGCAATCATGCAACCACTTTTTAAAAAGTTCAGAGCATAAATTCTACAGTAACGCAAGCTTACAATAAATTATTTCTAACGAAGAAAAGTTTAGATTCGAGAGTAATAAATTCATAGATAGAAATATACTATTGACTGTAACGTTGCGTTCTCGCAACGTTACTATAGTTGCCATCTAGCGCTTTGCTAATCTCAAGCGCTAGATAGGCGGGTCGCGTACGAACTAGGGAGTTATCAACCGATAAGTATTGATCTAGGATCGATAACTTGTCGGCTCACTAGTGCCGCGCGATGGGTGTAGCGGGGCAGCGGCGAGACAGGCGCAGGGCCTTACCTGCTTCCGCGGACTGCCCCGACACACGTAGTTTGGATGTCAAAGGTGACACTGATAGTGCCTCATAGTGCCCCGCCGCCGATATAGTGCGACCCCACCGACAGCTGCCACCCAAAGCAGAAAAAATAAGAAGGTGCAGCGACTGCCAGGGAGCCGCGAACCCATATCGGACGACGGGACTCCCTAGCCCTTCGGGCCAGCCACCAAGGGCGAGAGCGATAGAAGGAGAGAGAGAGAGAGCGAGATAGAGAGAGAGAGAGATAGAAGAAGAGAGACGAGAGAGAAAAGAAGAGAGCCAGCCCCAGAAAGCTGAAGTAAGGGTGATTATTCGTTTTGTATCATAGTCCTGTGACGTCCCGGGGTGTGCTAGGGCTTTAGGGATCGTAGCACCGAACGGTTTTTTAGGGAACCGCTGGCCCGGCTCACCTTTCAAGGGTAAGCGGGCAACTTAGCGGAGTGGTCATTCCGTCGGACCTGTACCACCTGTCATATTGTGTAGAATCGCGAATTAGCCAGAGTGTTCGCGATTACATTGACTCGTTGTGAGTTCGACCGTTGACAGGGACGTTCCCTTCAATCATTTCAAGGCCGCGGACTTAGTATCATTATCGTGAGGACTCGCGACCTTAGGCTTACGGAAGTAAACACTCCGGGTCGTTGTTGTGTTTACGTACGCGGGAACGGAGTGAGTGCGAATAACCGTCGCGGAACGCGCACGCGCGGAAAGAGGGACTTATCCGCGTAGCGCCGAGTAGTAGTTGACCTAGGGATCCGCCGGTGGCGCGCGAGTACCGCGCGACTCGGTGGGGCCGCCGCGGACGCCGACTAGTGGCTCGAGCGCGAAGCTAGCTAGTACGTCATCGGGACTTCAGCCGCGTTCACAATACTTAGGCCGCGTCCACCCGTAGGACCCAGCGTAACTCACCAACACCGTGTACCGCGAAACGGAGATTGTATTGAGCATTTCTTTTATAATAAAGAGAATTTAACCGAGATTAGCGAGTTATTGTATTAGCACCCCATCCCCAATAGTCGCGTACGAGGGTTAGAACCCCCTCTGTATAAATAAATATTCGGGTATTAATAAAAGTACTTCGAAGGCGCCCGGGTCTTGTAGGAAGTCGCCTATTGGGACGTGAACGCGATCGGTGAGGGATCACTCCTCCCTCCCCTTCTATACTATTCCCAAGGATAGCCAGTAGCGTCACATGACATTGTAATATTCTGTTATTTTCCGATATTCTTTGTAAGTTATGAAAATCTCAATATTACAATAAAACTTTGTATGATTATTTCTTGTTTCATTGAAAAAGGATTTTAATATTGTAGTATTTTCTCTATTTATACGAACACAGTAACATTAAGGTAATGGATAGTTCTGGTAGTCTGGTTGATATATAATGGATTCATGCCACCAACACTTTCTAATGATAGATTTAATTATGTTTGATGGACATTTTGCGTAATATGCAGTATATTCTCAGTATATGTGTATATATATAATACAGCTTCACACTTTTACTTTATTGTTACTGTGTTTATGTGGAAATAATAAGGAGATACATAGCACCTTGAGAGAGCAATTTCATTAATATCTCTGAATTTATTCTATTTGCAATTATTAAATTCGATCTAACTTTTATATCAATTTTTATAAGCTTCTTGTGCTAATTTGAATGTGCAATAGTTTACGCAACATAATTTTATATAAATTATTGTTTTTTTTTTATTTATTTGAAGTATTTTACTTTAAAAAGCTTAATAGGTTTATATAATAGTAGTAATATCCCATTATAAGGGTTACTCCAAATTCTAATGAGTCTAATGGTGTGGATGTACCAGACTGCATTTGGTAAATATTTCCATTTTCCGCCTTTCTCCAATCGTCTACCTTCACTCCATGTTTTTAATTTGTCTTGGTTCACGGTATTATGGATTCACAATATGACATATACATTTCCATTTTCCGCCTTTCTCCAATTGTCTACCTTCACTCCATGTTTTTAATTTGTCTTGGTTCACGGTATTATGGATTCACAATATGACATATACAGGGTGTAACAGCAATGATGTTTTTAATTTTAACCACATATTCTTGGGACTAAACTAAGTAGAAAAGTCCTATTCTATGAGGTCCGGAAAAGCATCATTGCTGAGATAAATCAATTTTAAACCTATAAATCAGGGCTTTGATTCAACGGAAAAATTACTTTACTCTCACTTTCCTTGGCAGTTCCCATTCAATAAACAAAATAAGTTTGTACTTCTCTGTCGATCCGTATTGTTGTACACGCATATACACACACTCACGCAACTACGCCGATTAATAATATTATCTCCTAATGCCTTATATTCTTGATCCTGGTGTTAATTAAATCTATTTTCTGCCTATTTTTAATAGGATCCTCGATATAGTATCCAGTTAATTGAAAAGTTAGGAGAATAATACAGCGTTATTCGTAGATTATTTTTCAAGGCGTTTTATCTTTTCAGTAACGCGACATATATGAACTGCTCTAAGGTAGTCAAGAAATAAGTATTATATTAAAAAAGCTATTATAATAAATTGTATTTTTTTCCTGTTTTCGGAAATCTCACTATTTTATCAGATTAAAGGATTTGCTGCATCATTAGAACAGCAAAATGACTCGAAAATTGGTTTTGAAGAAAAGCCATAGTCTTATCTTGAAATTTCGGCCTAAGTGGAGAGCTTGAAGGATCCCTTTATGAATAAATAAGTTTTTTTTATTTTATGAAAGGACAAGCCACAAAATTAAGAATAATTTTTTGTTAATGCTGTAAATGTTTATTCATAGTCTTTGCACGCTCTTAGGTACGAGAAGATTTCAGATTAGTTAGTAAATACTTATGCTTTTCTCTTTTAAAATTTATTAAGAATTGCTTAGTGAACTATAAAACATTTCATTTTGTGACCATATCAACTTCTAGTCACTATAAACTTGAATCTGCTCTAGCAATTGGCTAGTTTTACTGGCAAGTCGATTTAGGCAGTCACTATGTAAAATCCAAAAACTATAGTAAATCTATGGCATGAAGACAAAATTATTCTTAATTTTGTGTATTGTCCTTTCATAAAATGAAAATAGGCTTATTTATTCGTAAAAGGGTTCTACAAGCTTTTCACTTAGGTCGAAAATTCCAGGGAAGACTATGGCTTCACTTGAAAATTTATTTTCGAGTCATTTTGCTCTTCCAATGACACAGAAAACTCCTCTATCTGAAAGAAACAGTGACATTTCCAAAAACAGAAAAATACAGTTTCTTATAATAACTTTTTTAATAATAATAATACTTATTTTTTGACTACCTTAGACCAGTTCGTAAGTTGCGTCACCGAAAAGATAAAACGACTTAAAAATAAATTAACGAATAACGCTGTATTTTTCTCCAGACTTTTCAACTAAATGGGTGTTATACTGAGGATCCATTTAAAAATAGACAGAAAACAGATTTCATTAGCACCAGGATCACGAATATAAAACATTAGGAGGTAATATTATTAATCGGCGTAGTTGCGTGAGTGTGTGTGTATGCGTGTACAACAATACGGAACGACGGAGAAGTACAAACTTCTTTTGTTTTTTGAAAGGGAACAGTCAAAGAAAGTGAAAGTAAAGTAATTTTTCCGTTGAATCAAAGCCCTGATTCATCGGTTTAAAATTGATTTTTCTCAGCAATGATGCTTTTCCGGACCTTATAGTATAGGAATTTTCTACTTAGTTCAGTCCTAGGAATATGTGGTTAAAATTAAAAACGTCATTGCTGTTACACCCTGTATATAGTTGTTAGAATTAATGACATTTTAGGAGGGCAGATTGCACGCGTTGTGGCGAGGGATGGAGTTTCAGCGTGTAAGGTTTAGCAACGCTGATTGCAACCGTTTGTTTTTCAAATGATTCGTTTTTTGTTCGTTTGTATTGGCACGTTGCATGTCTGGTGACGCACTCTAACGGCTCAAAATTGAGAACTAATGCCTGCTAAAATTCGTACTCTTTGCATACACTTTAAAAGGAAATATTTGTATATTTTCAACATATTTTTGTTTAGTTATAATAGCATAAAATGAGTGTAATTCTAAACACAGGATTTCAAACAATTTATCACAAAATCAATTTTCAACCTGACACACAAGCAAAAGGCAAAAAATTGGTAGATGCGGGACATGTAATAAATGTCAAAGAGTTTAGAAATTCAGGTATTTCATTCTTAATTACAGCTGATGTAATTAGACAAACATCGGTCACTCTTAAAGAGTATTCTGTGGAACTACGTGTGAGTTATTAATATTATAAAAAAGCATTTATCAGGTTAGGTTAAACAGAATAAACAGCGGAATTTTTTCAGATTAATGATGTTCGAGATGTGGTCTCTATTTCTTGTACATGTGCATACAAAAATAGCTTTAAATGCAAGCACGTAGCAGCTGTAATTGATTATATAAATAATAGTAGAAGTATATCTAAAACCGATCAAGAGCAATTGTGAGGTCAGCCTAGTGCAAAAAAATTAAAACTTGATAAGTACGCCAAAGGAAAATTTTGTTTTGAAATGTTTCCTCCTATAGATGAAGTTAATAATGTTTATTCTGAGCGGTTTGGTTTAATTTTATCAGAATTAAAAAGCCCATCAGCGTTACGAACAATAATTTTTGAAGGTAAGAAAAATGAAGGAATAGAGACAGCGAAAGAAATAATAAAAAATATTCTGAGTAATGTAAATAGAATATTGAATAATAGAGAATGCGAGAGGTGCATACATTTTTTCTTTGTTGAATCCGAAAAGCATGAAGTTTATTCTCAATACTTAGATATTTTTTATGAAATTAAAGATTTTTATGAAAAAGCTGTAGTATTGTCAAAAGATAATATTGTAAAGTTAGCATGTGTTACAATAGACCAATCTAAATCTGATAAGTGGTTCCAAATTCGGTATTTTAGAATATCTGCTTCTAAAAAGGCACATAGCATTAAATGTCGGAAATTTAGAAGCGTAGAATCACTAGTAGGAGATATGTTGTGTCCTAAAAAGTTGGATATTCATGCTATGAGGTATGGAAGAAAGTACGAATCATATGCACAGAAATTATACGAAGAATTATTTGGTGTTAAAGTGAAAAGAGTAGGAGTTATAGTCAGCTATAAACAGCCATGGATTTGTGCTAGTCTTGACGGAGTGGTTATGAGAAGCAGTAAAAATATAAAAATTGTTGAATTTAAATGCCCTAGTAGTTGTGAAACCAAATTTATAGTTGATTTTGTTTTGAAGAAGTGTAACGTTCCTTATTTAAAGTTTAATGGTCACAATATTGTGCTCAGAGAAAATACTACTTACTATACACAATGCCAAATACAAATGTATATAACTGGTTCAGAAGAATGTGATTTATTCATTTATACTCCATTTAAAAATGGAAGTATCTGCATCCCTATCGCACGAAATGAGAGTTTTTTGAAATCTACTGTGATTAAATGTGAAGAATTTTATTTTGTCTATCTTCTACCTGAATTATATAAAAACGTAAAAAAGCACGATGAGGAGAACTTTAACTCAGCGCGTTTCTTTAGTGGAATAGATATAAGTAATAGAACTGATAAAAAATCTGTGATAAATTTTGTAGGCCTCTAGAGTCAGTTTCTTAGTAGTATTTTGATTACATTTTTATTATAAATTTGTTTGAAGTTATAAACTACATATTTAAAATAAGAAAAATATAATTGTGATTTTACATTACAGTTGGTTTTATTTATAAAAATGTTATTGAATATTTATTTTTTAAATACGTTAAATGTTTATGATATCGAAACTTTTAATTTTAGTTGACTTGTAGAATTAAATAAAAATTATCAATAAAATCAAGGTATATTACCCTTTTATTTCACTGTTTGAATAACCTTTTTATTTTGTAAAGACACAATGCAAATTTATTTTTATTTAATTTTTGGGACACACACAAATAGTGCAATTTATTATATCAATATATAAACATGAAAATAATTATATATACGACGCATTATCATTGCAAGATATAATAGGTGGCTGCAAGTTTGTTAAAACACAGCACATATGTATAATATGATCAATATGTGGAAATGAATGTACTGGTATTTTATCTAAAATCTTATAGATTCTTAACCTTTGCATAATTCATTCTACATGTATTCGAACTTTTGCTACATTGTATGTCTGTTTAGTTTCTTCTTGGCTAAATTCTTTTTTTTTCTCCAAAAATGGGGGCATGATGACTGTTACATTTTTACCATTCAAATCAACTATTTTTTTTATTTCAGGAAAACCCTTGTCGGCTAGAACAGTGTCATCTTCTTCCAGTAAATCTATGAAACCAGACTCTACTGTTAATTGTGAATCACTTTTCCTTCCACCAGCAGCATTTGATTTGAAGCATATAAATCCAGATGGTGTAATTCCAATTAACCCCTTGAACGTAAAACCTTTTTTGTAATGTGAAAAGCATAATATACGATCGTCTACTTTTGAAGGGACTTGAATTCTAAATTCAGTACAGTCTATAATTACCCTTGTGTTTGAAACATTCGGGTACAGATCGCATTACAACACTTTTCCTTGGCCAAAATATTAAATTCTTAGTAGTAGTATTCAAATGTTTTAAAGCAGTAAAAAAAATCCTTGAAACAGTTGTTTTGTGTATATTAAACAAAACGCTGATTGCTGAAAACGTTAATCCTGTTTTTATTTTAATTAAGAAAATTAAGAGTCTGTTTTCTTTAGAGATTTTGATATTATTTGATCCATCATTGAATCTTTTTAATAGAAAATTAAAACTTTCAAAGGATAGCCCAGCAAGATCTCTAAGTTGTTCTTCTTTTTTTATTGACAGGTATCCATTGAATCCAAAATACTTATTCATAATATCTTCATTCTGGATATCAGAGCCAATTTTTTTATCAGAAAAATATTTTAAATCAGTGTTACATTGCTTATCTTTAAGCTTCTTCTGATGCAGACGAATTATTGTATTTGAATAATCCTCAATATTTGTTTGCATTTCAACATCACAAATTGATTTATTTTGAAAGCAATATCGATTACAAACAAAAGTTCTATCCAACTCTTCGTTCTTGTAAAATATATTAGCTTGACATGCTTTATCAATTGTGTAATTGTCTGCTGCTTGCATTTCAATATTTTCAGATGAATTACAAATATTTTCTTCTGACTGAGGTTTTATATTCGATGTCATCCTTTTCATCCTTCGGCGCAAAAAACGATCATGTCTAAAAATGAAAGTAATATCTCACCTACGTACAAAATTTTTACAACTAATTTAGATATTCGATCGTTAAAAATTTATTAATAACATCATGCCTGTCAATTGCCATATGTTCTCTCATTTTATTTCCATGAGTTGAAGGAAATATTGTTGGCACGTAAATTGGAGCACTTTCTTCCTCTGCCTTTCTATTACCAATAAAATGAGAGCTACATATATAATGCGATCGCTTTGGTATCCAAGTAGAACCGTTGACGCTATGGATGATTATTATAATGATTATATAGTTAAATGTATTTTAATTTTACAATATATATGAATAATTATGTCTATTGGCATAATGATTGTAAAACGCATGTTGGGATACTATTAGATAGGGGGGTTATCCCTTAGAATATATTTACTTTTCTTTTCTTATTGCTGCAATCCATTTGTTTCTTTGCGTTAGCTTATGAGCGGCAGTTGGAAACCGATAAAACTTAAAATTGGTATTTTGACCATTATTTTTGCAGCTCGAAACACAACATACACAATGAGGCATTTTATGTTTTAAATGTAAAACGTTAAAAATTGGCAGGCATTATTTCCTATTGTTGCCACCATGGGCGCTGTAATAGTTTCGGTTATCCCCTCTATCTACGTGCAAATAGCGAATAGCGTCTGTATGACAGATGTACGAAGTATCAGCGTGTAAGGTTTGGCAACGCTGAATGCAACCGTTTGTTTTTCAAATGATACGTTGTTTGTTCGTTTGTATAGCGTCTGTATGACAGATGTACGAAGTACAATTTTCTTTTGGTTACTACCAGATTGTATATTGATCTGGATTTTAATAAACGTGTTACTTATTCCATACGCATTTTATCATTGCTCCTGCAACAATAGTGATATATATACATATATATATATATGTAGCTATACTTTACAGGTACTACAATGGCGGCCAGTCTTCTTTCTCCTCACCCTTTACCTGGCAACCCCACAAGCTTATAATCTTTCCAGGTACTTCGTACCTCCATGATGAAGATGCGTGACACTACCTACATATGTACAATGACCGCCACTAATGGCCAGCAAGATTTTTTTTATGCGTTTAGTAACCATACTTCCCCATGAATTTTTCTCCGCCTGGACTGAGTGCCTGGAAAGAGTATAGGATATGTATGATAGGCTATCCTTGTTTAAATGCCTTAAAGAGAAAGAGAGAGCCTCATACCGCATTCAACCTGGATTCTCCAGGCCTTCGTTTCTTATTTTCCTATCTCGGACGTCGCCATTGCTCTTCTCTCTCTGACTCATAGATTTCTATCTGCGTCTTTGTCTAAAATAATTATACGCCACTGGGTGATTTTTTGGTGAGTCTATACCACTGGACCTATCTGTGAGTCTTGTGAGAGTGTGAAAAGTGCAGAAATGTCAGTTTGGCAGCGCGGATTTTTAATCAAACGAGTGTCAGTATAAATTGTTAAAGAGTTTTAATTTGTTGGAAAATGTTAACCAGTTATAGTGAAGTTATAAAATTTTTAATGACTTTTCTGGATTATCGAAAAAAACAGGTATAATAAATTTTTTATACTTCTAAAAACTTACATTACGTATTAAGGAAATATATTAAGTTAATTCTTGTCAAAATTAACTTAATATATAAATGTATGAAACAAATAGATTCATGAATTTAAATAAGAAATACATAATAAAAAATATTATTATAATTTTTTAAATAATATGCAGATCCTAGTGTATTTATTATCATGTATAGTTAATTGGTAAAATTACTGCTAATTATAATGTCTCTTTTTCCTAGGCGTAAAGGTTCTATGGAAGGTCCTACCAGGAGTAAAGTGCATACGTCATAATGATTTCAACCAGAGGAATTAAGCAACGCTAAGGAATGGAACACAGTTTCAGATCACGCAGTATGCTCTCCACATCTATAATAAGCCAACCTGTTTTCTTAGATAAGTAATATTACTGATAACCATATATAAAATGTATTCAAACATGATCCTTTGTGGTATCCCTTATGTTTCGCATGTCAAATGTTCTAATAAGGCTGATGAGCTGCATCCAATTGGTGAATAAAAATGAGGCCAGGCTATGTGTCAATTCTGCTGGTTCAAATTGGGAATCTCCATGCAGAAGCCAAATGGAAATATTAAGAAAAGATTTGTTATTCGGGTAATATTTAAGAATGATCTAAATGCATCAATATGGCTATTACTGGTAGTCATTTCTCAAACTTGTTTATATCTAAACTTATTTTCTTTGCTGTTTTAGGTCCAGTAAATATTAATAGATTTGGCTGTCAGTATTTGGTCTCAATAACTGTCCTGCATTATAAATGGAGACTAGTAAAGCTGATGAACTGCAACCAAGTGGCGAATAAAAATGAGGCCAGGCTATTTGTAATGCTGCTGCTTCGAATCTGGAATCTCCATGCAGAAACGAAATTGGAAAGATTAAGAAAAGATTTGTTATTCAGGTATTATTTAAAAATGATTTAAATGCATCAATATGGCTATTACTGGTAGTCATTTCTCAAACTTGTTTATATCTAAACTTATTTTCTTTGCTGTTTTAGGTCCAGTAAATATTAATAGATTTGGCTGTCAGTATTTGGTCTCAATAACTGTCCTGCATTATAAATGGAGACTAGTAAAGCTGATGAACTGCAACCAAGTGGCGAATAAAAATGAGGCCAGGCTATTTGTAATGCTGCTGCTTCGAATCTGGAATCTCCATGCAGAAACGAAATTGGAAAGATTAAGAAAAGATTTGTTATTCAGGTATTATTTAAAAATGATCTAAACGCATCAATATGGCTATTACTGGTAGTCATTTCTCAAACTTGTTTATATCTAAACTTATTTTCTTTGCTGTTTTAGGTCCAGTAAATATTAATAGATTTGGCTATCAGTATTTGCTTTGAATAATTGTCCTAGATTATAAATGGAGATGAAAGAAAATCTTATATATAGAAAGTAGGGTACAGGATAATGAATTAATCTTTCAAAATATTTTTCTTTGCTTTATTTAGATTACGTTTATATATTATATTGTGAATTATAAAAGATTTATTCCAATGGATTCAAGAGCAATATACCTTTTTCTGACGATTTTAAATAGCTTCTTACTTTTTCTCCTTTTTATGTTTAAACGTCGTCATTTGTCATGAATCACACAGTGTGACATCTCTTTTACCAGGCTTGAAGATTTCGCCTGTCTCTTTCGCGAGGGGAGCACGGAATTAAAGCGGTGTACACAAGGCACACGGGTGGCCTAAATAACCCGGTATTTTAAGCTAGAAGCCTATGCGAATAAATGAACAAAAGAAATATTAATTAGGGTGGGCGCCACGCATAGGCTCACCCGCGGCTTGCAGGCTGAGACTTTTCCCAGGGTGTGTAAATAAAAATGGGTTAACTCCGAATCCATCAAAATTTCACTAAATTGAATTAACTAATACTTCGAGATACTCGGAAAATCAGGTTCTGCACCTATTTACCAAAAGACATGAGAATAACTTAATATATAAAAAAAAAAAACAAAACGTTTTCTTAGGTGACCGTCGCCTTTTACGAATGGCTGCCGGACCCTCCGGGCCAATGAACGTTAATGTTCAATACGGCGTAAGGCGTACGCCGGCTCAATCCGCGAGGCTTAATTAAGGAGGAAAGAGTAATCACGGAGGGGGGGGGGAGTCCGCCCGTGGCCGCAGCTGCTCCCTCAACCCCACCGGCGACAGAAAGAAGAAGAAAACACAACCGTGTAATCTCCCATACGGGGTTTCCACGCTACCTCATCCTTCGAGCTCCTGCTCTCACCCCTCGTACTGCCCAAACGGACTCCGCAGCCCCTCTTCTCTCGTTTCCCTAGGCACTCACTTCACGCATGATATTCCGACAATGAATAGGATTCACAGGATCATGCACTACGTAAAGGGAAAGGACAAGGGAACCGAAACGGCGCGAGCTATAGGTGAACGAAGACTTAGGCCGCGGCAGGAGGTATCGGATACCTACTCTACGTGATTTTTGTCTCGCCGGTCTTCTTCCTGCGACGACGTCCACGGAAAGAAAGTGAGTCCCCGCGGCAACGGAGCACGTGCCGGCGATCAACCAGCGCCCCGGGCGGTGATCGCGGATATCGATCCGCGATCCCGGCACGTGCAGCCGCGGGCGACCCAATTAATAATTTAGGCTAGTGGGTCGCGCGCCGGTAAGCTAGTTACCGACCGCGCCCACCAGTCCTAATACGCCAGAGTCAACGCTCTGTGACAGGCGATATTCCTGTCACAACATCCCCTCCCGTAAGAAAAACCTGGGGGTCCCCCGGAATAGGGGCTGCTAAGCACGATACCCAAAAAGTATCTGGCGAGACCCAGAGATAATGTCAACCCAGGGAAGATAGTGATAATGCTCCCGGAGCTCTATCAACCCGGTTAACGCACTGAGGGACGGGAAGCTCCTTAATGGAGAGAATAATACCCTGACAACAAAAGAATGATTATAAAGGAAATATAATAATGATAATGACTGGTGGGTACAAAAGCAAAAGTATGCCACAAATACATCTACCCCTGGTAGGAAACAATAATATAATAGAAAGATCGTGAAGGGGCGGTAACTCTCGTCCTTCCCTTTAAGAAAATTAAGAATTGCAATTAACACAGTTGATTAATATACAGAAGCTATATAACAAAAGGGCTCATATAAGCCATGCAGGTGTGCTACTTAAGCTAGAACAATATCACACTGAGGTGTTAGCGAACCAAAAAAAAATGCATGCTCTCCTAGAGCTAGATAAATGTTCGCTACCTTAAATTATAAAGTCAATAAACGCTTGGGAAAATGCCTATGCTCCTTTTGAGCTCAATAGGTGTCAGCCACCTTAAGTTATACTAGATTAGTAAATAATGAGTACACAAAAAAAAATGCTATATAGAGCCAAATAGGCGGTAATCGCCTTAACAAAAACAAAATACAGCTCCCTGAGCTGGAAAAAGGCCTATCGCCCGAACTTATGGACTAAGGAATAAGCGCTGATAAACAACTTATGCTCTTATTGAGCTAAATAGGTGCCAGCCACCTTAACCTAATACTAAAATAGTAAATAAAAGAACAGAGTGCTCTATGGAGCTAAATAGGCGTTGATCGCCTTGACAAAAACAAAGTGCAGCTCCTTGAGCTCAACAAAAGGGGCTAACGCCCAACCTTAGGGACTAAGAAGTAATGCGAAAAAGTAACTTATGCTCTCTTCGAGCTACATAGGTGTCGGCCACCTGGAGATCGCAAAGAAAATAAACAATTACTGCTCCTTGAGCTGAAGAGGTGTCTGCCACCTAAAATTCGAGTTCGCCGGAGCAAAGGCCTAGCCGCTAGGGTCCTGCTGCTGATGCCTCCGCCAGTACTCGCGTCGCCGGGCGAGGTCGTGGTCGGAGCGGTGTCAGCGTATGGCATCACGTGGAGGAGACGGCATATCCCGCGTCCAGTTCAGGGATGCAGGCCGTGGGGGCTGAGGTTGGCCGAGAGCTCTCCAGTATCCAGTGGCACATCGCGGGCAAGTCTGGATGGTCTCGAAGGGCCAGCCACACCGGTAACAATACTCCCAGAGCGGCGGGCGAGGGCAGTCCTTCCAGGCATGACCCGGGAGACGGCATTGGAAACACTGGTCGGTGGAAAGGGCACTCCACCAGCGACGATCCGGAAGGAAGACCGGTACGGTCTCCGGGAGACTCCGGCGCTCCTCGTTCCACTCGCCTTGCCGAGGTACCATGAAGGCGGCGGGCCGTACTAATAAGTCCCCGGGTGCCAGCTCCATGGTCTCGGGTAGCATCCAGGCCGGGGGTGTGTTCTGGAAGGCGGCAACATCTGGCATCCTGGCCGGTAGGGGCACCTCTCTCTCGCTCTGACAACGCCAGACCCTTCGGCGACGGAGGAAATGCTCACGGAAGGAATGAGGCCAATTCATACCCACAATCTCGGGGGCATTGGTGGGTCCACCCGGAGTCCGGGTGAGAAATCTGTCCTCGGTGTCCGGGGAAGCTCGAGGGACCCCGTCCAATTCACCCACCAAGGGCTGATAGGGCCCACGACCGTATGGCACACTGCCTGACATCGTTGGCGCGAGTATCTAACTGAAACGTCTTTTCTACAGAAATAAAAAGGGGCAGAACACAAAAAAAAATTAGAGATGAACAGGAGACAGTCTCCTTACTGTAATAAAAGTTAGTCAATTCCTAATGATGCCGGTTCCGGGTTACCTGAGTGGAGAGGAATAAGTAGGTGACTTCTTACAGGCAATGACCAGTAACACTGGTCCTACAATAATCTACTAACCGAGGAAGCGGTATCGGGTTGCAATGTACTACAATACGTGATCGAGGAGAGACAGTAACAGGACCAGGACCTTACTACACATAGGATTAACTACTCTTCTATCACTACAACAAAAGGAAATAATGCGAAGAGATTTGTTCTATTAACTAGTCCTATGAACAATTTCTACTTCTTATTTGGTCGGGGACGTAAACGCTGAATCCACGAGGTTGGCTTAACTGAGGCTTGCTTTCCCGCGGATGGGGTGTCATTTGAATCTCCCAGATCCATTGATTCGTTTCGCGCTTTATTATCGTCCTTCTGGACCTGAGGGCTGCCAGAACTTTCTGGAGTGGGGTGTTCTTCCGGAGTATCTTTCAACTCGAAGAAATCTGTTTCCGGATAAATTGAAATGAATGGTTTAAGGTCTGACACGTGCGCTCGTGGGTTGCGTCGCGACTTGGTATCGTCTAATTCGTAAACACTAGAAGATAACGCTCGCAATATTCGGTAAGGTCCTTCAAATTTCGGAGCCAGTTTATTCGCAAAATTGTCCACGCCGGAGGATAAGACATGGTTGCGTCTCCACACTAGGTCTCCCACTTTGTAAACTAGGTCCCTTCGCCCTTTATTATAATATTGCGCTTGTCGTTCACTAGCTTTACGCATCTGTCGACGCACTACCTCGTACAGTTTTGACATGTTCCCTAAACCCTCGGTCCAGTTCACCTTGTCAGTTTTAACCATCACTTCACTAGAATTGGTTTCTTGAGGGTTATACCGGGAACACTGCACTTCACGTCCAAAATTTAGAAAAGCAGGTGATTCCCCCGTAGAAGTATGAAAAGAACTGTTAATCGCATAACGAAATTCCGGTAAATGAATGTCCCAGTCTTTATGGTTCTCACCCACGAACGCGGATATCATCCCTTTCACTACCCGGTTTACTCTCTCGACTGGGTTGGATTGTGGATGATATGGTGCGATGGTAAAATGCTTCACTCCATGTCTATCCAAACACTGTCGCAAGATTAGGTTCGCAAACTCAGTTCCATTATCCCACAAAATTAGACGGGGCGCGCCCCACCGAAAAACAACCAAATCTTCGAAGGCGGTAACGATTGATTTCGCATTGGCCTTACGAAGTGGCTTCATCTCGACCCACCGGCTGAAATTATCTAGGAATACGATAATATAGCGGTTTTGGGATCGGCTCGGAGGTAAAGGTCCCATTATATCGGCGGACACTACCGTCCACGGGTGCTCTACTATTTTAGGTATCATCAACCCAGTGGGCGGAGCTTGGGAAACCTTAGTTTTTTGACACACTAAACATGAGCGAACAAACTGCCATACATCACGTCGCATTCCTGGCCAGTAGAATCGAGTGGCAAAGCGATACTTGGTTTTCGCGACGCCACAATGTCCAGACGATGGTTCTTCGTGAGCCGTCTTGATTGCTTCGATTCGTTGACCACGGGGTAGAACTAATTTCCAGGAATCTAACTCTGGCCCCAGGATCTGGTGTTTCTTGTTAGGCAAGTGATGGTATAATCGCTCGCCTTCCATCTTCCACTCAGAATTCTTCTCCGGGGACTTCTTGATTTCTTTCATTCTGCGGTGGTACCAAGGGTCTGTCCCTTCTGTCACCACAGCCATAGGATCGGTTCCTTCTTCTCCTGTTGCTTCGGTCAGGTGAGCACTTTCAAAAGCTCTGGACAGCGCATCTGGAACATGGTGCAAGGCACCTTTACGGTGTATGACTTGATAGTCATAGGCTTGAAGTGCTAATGCCCAACGCGCTAGTCTTCCCGTAGGGTCCTTGAGATTGTTAAGCCATCGCAGGCTGCTGTGATCTGTTATGACTGTAAACGAATATCCGTCTAAATAAGGTCGCAACTTTTTGATAGCCCAGACCACTGCCAGATACTCTTTTTCGGTGACAGTGTATTTAACCTCGGCGGCTGAGAGAACACGGTTGATGAAAACTATAGGATGCTCCTCGTCATTAATGTTCTGAACTAATACGGCTCCTATAGCGTAGTCACTCGCGTCAGTCTGCAGGAGAAAAGGTAAGGAAAAATCTGGTCTTACTAATACGGGGGCCGAGCACAGCGAATGTTTTAATTTGTCGAAAGCTTTCTGTTGCTCGCTACCCCAATCCCATTTAACATTTTTGCGCTATAATCGGACTAAGGGAATTTTATCCTCTAATAAATTTGGCAAGAACTTGGCGTACCATCCTACCATACCCAAAAACCGCCGAAGTTGCTTAAGGTTGGTAGGAGGAGGATACTCCAGGATAGGTTCTACCTTTCCTTTATCAGGTGCCAGGCCCTCTTGATTCACTAGATATCCCAAGAATCGTACTTCGGAACAACAAAGCTGGCTTTTCTCCCAGTTGATCTCTAGACCCGCGTTTTCGATGATCCCCACAACTTTCTCGAGCCACTCCAAGTGGTCGACGAAACCTGGCGTCACCAAAATTATGTCGTCAAGGTAGGCAAATACTACGGGTTTCAGCTCTGGTCCTATTAAACGATCAATGAGCCGCTGAAAAGTAGCTGGCGCATTAGTTAGTCCGAAGGGCATTCGACGAAATTGAAACAGGCCTTTCCCGGGAACTATGAAGGCAGTTACTTCCTTGCTTGATTCTTCTAATTCAATCTGGAAGTAAGCCTGACTGAGATCCAGCGTTGAAATATATTTAGCTGACCTCAGTTTATCCAATATCGCCTCCATGTGTGGGAGGGGATAGGCATCCTTTTTGGTGACGGCATTTACCTCCCGGTAATCAATGCAGAAACGAAATTTCCCGTTAGGCTTGGGAACGATAACAGGACAACTCGCCCAGGAACTGGACGAAGGCTCGATCACTCTGCTCGCAAGCATCTTGTCCACCTCTTGATGTGCGACCTCGTACATTTTCGGGGAGATGCGTCTGGCGCGTTGCCGAATAGGTGCATGGCCCTGGATGTCGATATGGTGTTTCACTAGTCGTGTTACACCTGGTTCGTCAGAAAGAGGTTTGGCGTGTCGTTTCTTCAGTCCCTCAAGCGAAATCGTCTGATCCGTTGAAAGTTCCATTAATGCTGCACAATCCCAAGGTTCTTCCTTCCAATTGGTGGAGTCGCCTACTGGTGCGAAATTCCTCCATCCTCCCGCGGAAACCTTTCATAATCGCCGGCGCAAATTAATAGTAATTCCAAATGCTTTGATAAAATCAATGCCTAAAATACAATGATAATCTAAAATAGGCGCAGCCTTGACTGACAGGGTTCGTTTTACTTCATCAATTTCAAATTCAATGGAAGTTTCACCCATAGTTTTAGTCACACTACCATCTCCTAATCGCATAAGACTACTTTTGGTAGTATCTATCGAAGGTTGGACTAAAGTGACTAGGCGTTCGCCTATAAAGGTTCTCACGGCACCTGTGTCTGGTAATACTCGCGCTCGAACATTACCTAACTGAAGCCATAAGAAGGGTCGCTCATCCCTAACGCTAGGTTTTCTTATCCGCTCTGGTTGTTGTACCACTCTAGCTACCACAGCCAACTCGTCCGTGGGTATATGATCCATTCCTGGCAGTAGCAGCGAATACTGTGGAACATCGCAAGTTCCCCACATATTCCTGTTAGCGTCGACCACCAAGTCGAACAACTTAAAAAAATCTACTCCTAAAACGCAATCAATTGCTAGGGCTGGTATTATGCTAACCTGGAGATTGGCAGATTTTCCATTTACGGTCATCTGCAAGACGGCGTCTCGATCTATCGCACAAGATCGACTATCCGCTACCTGAACGCCAGCCGACGAGGTCAAACTTTCAGAAGGGTTAATTTGTTTCGCAGCTCTAAGACTTATATAACTAAACTCAGCGCCCGTGTCAATTAACCCTAAAAATAATTTGTCAAATAATTGGATATGCAAAAATCCTCGATAATCTAAAGGCTCGGGCCTCAGGCCCGCCAAATCAGGAAAAATGGTCCCAGACCTTATAACAAAAGTTTCGTTAATGGGGGAGCCTACTGCCACCACAGACTTAGGAGGGTCGCTGATCAGCTTCTTTACTTGACGTTCCTCTGGGATGACGTCCGTGTCCTTACTTAATACTGAACAGCGGATTACCAGTGGTGATTCGTCGTCAGCTTCCTTCTCGTCCTTAGGTGTGATAAACTCTTCCCCTTCTTCAAAAATCGAATAATCAATTAATCCATCAATTTCTCTTAATTCCTTAGCCATGTCCTGTTCTGTCCTGTCTACGCTATATGAGCGTGTGGGTAGGTGGCGGTCACCTGAACCTAGGGTCTCTTCGTTAGATGCTAAAGTGGACCTGACCCTTGCTGTCCACCAGCGTTGGCGTTTCCCGCTGATGTACCTGGTGTAGCAACTGCTGCTGTTTCACTTCTGGGGCTAGGTGACCTAGTCCCTGTTAGTCTTGGCCTTCACGGTTGAGGACATTCTGAGGCCCAATGGCCCATCTGCTGACAATTGAAACAAGGACTATTCGTCCTACTTCGTTGATTCTTAGGTAAGGGTCTTGGCATACTGTCAGCCATAGTGGTAGGCGGTGTCGTTGGTGCTGGTGGCCAAGAAACTCCAGGCGGCCAGGGCAATCCAGATGGCAAGGGAAAACCTGGTGGCCATGCAGGGAATACCATGAATTGAGGAACTGCTGGTGGTGTGGCTGCAGGTGTAATCGGTGAAGTTGGGGTGAGTTTTCCTCTCCCTTTCCCCTGTTTCTTGGTATTGTTGGAGATCTTGTCTTCGACACTAGCAACCTTAATTTCCTCCGAATTTGTTTTATCCTCCACCTCGATGGGTGGTGTCTTTTTTTTCTTCTTTTTCCGGGCACCAGAGTCCGACTGATCAGAGGATGCGGGGTCTTGAATAGCAGCGCAGGCTTGACTAGTTTTAGAGGGTTTACTATAAACTACGGTGGGGACAGGCAATGGCGTTACAGTATTTCCCGGAGTTCTTCTTTCCTTGAGTTTATTCCACTGATACTCCAATTCCCTTCCCTGTTGAATCAAGCCTCGCACGGATGAGAAATCGCTCCGAAGAAAGTAGCGAGTGTAAGCAGGTAGGAGATTATAATAAATAATATCCAATCGCCTTCTGGTGGATAATGGAGGATCGAGATATGAAAAGATGGTCTCCATATACTCAATATACTCCGTAATTGCTTCCTGCTCTCCTTGTAGGCGACTGCGAGCCTGTTCTTTTACTCGGGTTCGATATTCCTTAGTTGAGAATCTTCGTTTAAACTCTGTCTCGAATTCAGACCAAGTTTGACAGTCTCGTCCATGCAATCTGTACCACTTTTTAGCTGGGCCAGTCAGGACTACTGGTAACGCTGTCAAAATTTCTCGTTTATGTAGGCCGGATCACTCTATGCAGTCTTCAAGGCGTTCTAAGAAGGATACTGCACTTTCTTTTCGTTCATTATCGAAAGAAATCCGCCACTTTTGTAGGGTGTCTACAGTTTTGGTCCCTCTTCTGGCAGGGTGACATTCGGCGGAAGAATGACGTATCCTATGGCGACGCTGTCGGCGGCTATTTTTGTCATGGAGCTCATCTTCAGGATCGGAGAAATCGTCAGAAGAAGAACTGTGAGATCTATAAGGTCTTCTCTGACGAGGTCTTGGTTGATAAGTGGAATCAGAAGAATCTTGGTCAGAATCAAAATCCTCAGGGTCTTCCCTATGACGCCTCCGTCGATTATCCATAGGCTCGGGCCTAGGTCTGTGCTCTTCCGAATGTTGATTTTGTCCTGCATGTGATAGAACTCTTTCTCTAGAGGATTGGGAGCCTCTTCTTTCCACATGACGAGGTGAGGCCTGCTGCGTCCTTGGAAACTCTGGTGGTAATGACGTCGGTATGACTCGATGTCGAACTTGGGCATGAGATGGTGGCAATTCACGTGATGGTTTGCTTATTCTTGGTTGTCGCTCAAGACGCTGGAAAGCTTCTTCATTTTGTTGCCGGCGACGATGGCGAGCTTCGATGGTTAGTTTCTTGAAATGATCTAAGGCAGAATGAGCTGCTTCCTCGATATCAGTAGCACTTCCATCTCATTCTCCTGGTAACCACCAATCTGGTGTTACTCCACTTCTAGTGGTTGATGTGGCAAAAATAGGAGGCTGATCCCTTCTAGGTATGGTACCTGTTCCCGAAACTTCTGTAATTATTTGTGCACTCGGAGGCCGATCTCTCGAGTGTGACTCATGTAGAGTTACTACTGGGTGTTGGGAATCTGGCCATACATGGAGGTTCAGTGCCTGTCTGGTATGACTACGATCTTCCAGTCTCAGCTGAGGCGTACCCACAGTTGAGATAATGGGTGAAATTTGCTGAACACTTGAAGAAATCGGTCTACCTAAGGTAGATACTAAACGAGTATCAGCAACGGTGGAAGCTACCGTGGTGATAGCTATGGCAGTAGAGACCGGTGATGTCACAGGTCGCACTCCTGTAAGTTCCAGTAAAGGAACCTCCTCATTCAGTGGGGATACTCTGGGTTGGCTTGGTCCAGGTAAGTTGTGATTGGAACCTTGACATGTTTCATGTCGCATAGGAACCATGGTTGCTGGAGCTACTTCATCAACATGGGGATGCCATTTGGCGGCGTCTATACCGAGTTCTTTCCTTCTCATGAAACGGTAGAGTCGATCCTTTAATTTGTTAATTCTTCCGTCAGCGTTAAGACCTTCTTGTTGTAGAATTCTAATTATCTCGCCCAGTTGGAGGGTATTAGTCCAATCCTTGATGTTACGGTCTGTCTGCCGATGTTCCTCTCGCTGTTGGGCTCGTTGATCCCGGGCGTGGTTGGTTCGATCCAGCTCATTTCTTGGTAGGAAAGCCATTTTAAATCAGGGTCTGTCTCCTAATGGTGATGGCAATAGCTAACAATTTATCGCAAGAAAAGGGACAGAAAATGGGGAGCAATACAATTCTTGTAAGGTGGGTAGTTCGCAGGGATGGAGGTAAAGCCTTTATTTTCGCAAGAATGGGTTTCGTTCCTTATCTTTAGTTCGCTGATGATGTCCGCAAAGTCGAGGTTATTAACAAAATATAATTCTTATTTTTAAGGAGTACTGTACCCTAGTTCTAGAATTCGCAAGTCATTAAAAAGAAGGTAGAAGTGAAAGTATCAATCTGAGTACTTATTTATCACAACAGTTAGTTATGGGCTGAAATGTTAAGGTATTTAGCAGTTACCAACAACAACAAAAAACTAATTAAAAACGCAATTCCCATTGGTAAGCAGGGTATATGAAGCTTCTCAATAATTATCCGAAGGAAAATTATCTGAAATGCTATTTTACTAAGAGAAAGAAAATACTAATGGGTTAATTTAATTTTTAATTAACAACTGTAATTGAAAGAAACAATAATAATTCAGATCAAAGTTAGATTAAAGATTTTTAAATTATCTGTATGCCATAAGTTCTTGGAATCTGCTCTACCGCTCGCTAAATTCTAAAAACGCAAGAATTAATATTAAGGAAATCACTGTTTTTCCTAGCATGCAGCCCTAGCAACGCACTCAGCAAACCAAAAGCGCAAATGTCAGGCAGCAGAACTAATAAGCAGGGCGTAAGGGAATGCCCAAGCAAGCGTGATTTATTTCAATAAAGTAAAATTTGTGCCTTAGGTCAGAAGGAGGATTGGTCAAAATATAATGGTACGCATTTTCAATTTACGCAGGTACTCACTTCATTGCTGACCTGTAAATGGAAAAGCAAGCGCAGAAAGCATACAAAAAAAAAATATGGCATGACACAATATGAATATCAATAGAACATAATAATGAAAATAGATTTAATCATTTCAATATATATAAAAGTAACTATCTACTATCTACCACCAACTATCAATAAGGAGGAGAGAAATTTGATTGCCTATTTAGAGAGCAATTATATTCGACTAGCTAAGCAGAGCCATCGACAAAGGCAGGTAACTTCTCCTCCCGTCACCGGCAGAGTCCACGGGAGCAGCTTTATACGCAATGATGTTTCAACTAATTTTGCTATCGGGCTTTGTTACTCGGGATCCACCCCGTATAGCTGCTTCATTGAGCGCTCTTATTAACGGTGTACCATGGTATTAAGCAAAAAAAAAAACGACTTTAATTTGCCAATGTTCGAAGACCATTGGTTTATCTCAATTCTCCATTAACAAATTAGTAAACTAATTAATTCAGACTCCACGCCATGCATGAAGTAAAAAAAATTATGAAAAATTAAAGAAAGAATTTACAACTTGTAATCAGTAAATATAGGTGACTGTTACCTAAAAGGAACCGCTTAATTAACAAAAAGTAAGCATCATTGAGTCTTCCCAATCCGAGGGTACTATGGTACCAAAGAGAAGGGAAAATTATTAATTTCCAAAAAAAAAAACTTTTTAAAGTTATTAACAATTCTCTATTTAAGGTTCCGGATACCTATATAATAATAAAATTCCAAAAGAACTATCGGCTCAGATAACTTTGATAATAGGAAATTTTACTCTGCCCGATTTTTAAATTACCAAAAAAAAATCCAATAACGAAGGTGACTGTAACCTATTTGTAGACAGCAGACATCAATTGCTTCTATTAATTCAAAAAAAAATGTATAGGTAGGACCTAAATACGTAAATTAATTTTAATGTAATTTTTCAGAGTCCATATGGAATTTATAAAGTTGTCTGCAATATTCGAACAGTTTATATTTCCAATAGAACTCGCAAAAACTAGCGAGAAAATCATCAATTCTGAAAAACCAATAATAAATACCGTAGGTTAGAACGGCGCTGTAAGGATAGAAATATTCTAATCCTTCAACGCCCGATCTCAGCCAACCTTTCTAACAATCAATCAACCAGTTTACACTGGCTATTATTGTCTTCATGGATAGGCCGCTGTACCTCCAGAAAAAAAAACAAACAAACACAACTAGGTGGCTATCCCTAGCAGTGCTGTGGGTGACTTTCCCAAGCAAACTCATAAACTTTGGGTGGCTCTCCCAAGAAATATATATTTAACATTAATAATATACCTGATATTAGTAAACCATTTTACACAAAAGAAAAAAAAAATTATTAAATAATAAAAATTTATTTTAATGGGGTGGATTCGTCCCCTGCCAATTTTTAAGGCCCCACGTTGGGCGCCATTTGTGACATCTCTTTTACCAGGCTTGAAGATTTCGCCTGTCTCTTCCGCGAGGGGAGCACGGAATTAAAGCGGTGTACACAAGGCACACGGGTGGCCTAAATAACCCGGTATTTTAAGCTAGAAGCCTATGCGAATAAATGAACAAAAGAAATATTAATTAGGGTGGGCGCCACGCATAGGCTCACCCGCGGCTTGCCGGCTGAGACTTTTCCCAGGGTGTGTAAATAAAAATGGGTTAACTTCGAATCCACCAAAATTTCACTAAATTGAATTAACTAATACTTCGCGATACTCGGAAAATCAGGCTCTGCACCTATTTACCAAAAGACATGAGAATAACTTAATATATAAACAAAAAAAAAACGAAACGTTTTCTTAGGTGACCGTCGCCTTTTGCGAATGGCTGCCGGACCCTCCGGGCCAATGAACGTTAATGTTCAATACGGCGTAAGGCGTACGCCGGCTCAATCCGCGAGGCTTAATTAAGGAGGAAAGAGTAATTACGGGGGGGGGGGGGGTCCGCCCGTGGCCGCAGCTGCTCCCTCAACCCCACCGGCAACAGAAAGAAGAAGAAAACACAACCGTGTACTCTCCCATACGGGGTTTCCACGCTACCTCATCCTTCGAGCTCCTGCTCTCACCCCTCGTACTGCCCAAACGGACTCCGCAGCCCCTCTTCTCTCGTTTCCATAGGCACTCACTTCACGCATGATATTCCGACAATGAATAGGATTCACAGGATCATGCACTACGTAAAGGGAAAGGACAAGGGAACCGAAAAGGCGCGAGCTATAGGTGAACGAAGACTTAGGCCGCAGCAGGAGGTATCGGATACCTACTCTACGTGAATTTTGTCTCGCCGGTCTTCTTCCTGCGACGACGTCCACGGAAAGAAAGTGAGTCCCCGCGGCAACGGAGCACGTGCCGGCTATCAATCAGCGCCCCGGGCGGTGATCGCGGATATCGATCCGCGATCCCGGCACGTGCTGCCGCGGGCGACCCAATTAATAATTTAGGCTAGTGGGTCGCGCGGCGGTAAGCTAGTTACCGACCGCGCCCACCAGTCCTAATACGCCAGAGTCAACGCTCTGTGACAGGCGATATTCCTGTCACAACAGATAAATCTATATTTTTACTTTCCTATGGGTAATTCTACTTTGCATATGTATTTGCATCCATGCTCAAAATAATTATAATCATAGTAAGTGAATGTATTTATTGTGTTCGGGAAGTAAAGCTTTGCAGATTATGGTAAAATGTATTAGTTTATTGAAATATTATTAATTGATAAATGAAATTATTGCTATTTTATAAGGTATTAACTATATGTGGTTTTAATAAAATAAAATGCATTTTATATAAAGATTATTTCAATTTTATTTATTATAAATAATCGTAGTTTATTAGTATATATTATTAAATTGTTTTTACAAATAATATTAATTAAAAGAGACTATCCATTCAGGGAATATCAATCATTTATTTCAAATTGAAAAGTGTAAGAGAAAGAGGATAAGTTTACTTAAATTTGTAAATGAAATAAAAATTAAAATAAATATAAAAATTTTTCATTAATTTAATACTGTTAATATATAACTTTCTATTTCGCGTCGTTTTCATCGCTTTGTTTATCAATATTTTTGCTGGAATCGTGTTTTTTTCTTCTTCCTTTGAATGCAAGTGCTCTATCGTTCAGAAAAAAGAGGGGCGGATGTAAACATTGCGCTATTGTTATGATTGCTGCACATAGGAGATTCACAAGTTATTTCGATTTCGTGCGGCTAACATCGCGAATCCTTTTTTTAAATTATGGCTCCCAATATTAGTAGGGTTCTGCGAGGGAGAATAATAGGCCATTACGAAAATGGCAAAAAACCTCGAGAAATTGCAGCTTTTTTGGGTGTCAGTGAGCAGTGTGTAAGGCACTTTATCAAAAAGCATCGAATCATACACATCATATACAGGAATTCCTCTCAGTATGCTTCTAGCATTAGGTCTGTTTTTTCCCCTGCACTATTGAACTAGTGCAATTAATTGAAATAAGACAAACATATTTGTTTTCTCACTCTAACTCATTGAACTAATGCAGCAGTGCAGGGCAAAAAAACAAACCCATTGTTAAAACCTGGATGATCAGATTTGTGGAGCTGCTCCAGAAAAGTACAACAACTTACCATCTGAAGTTCCATTTCCAGGCAAGATCTAGTTAATTACGATCAGGAAATTCCATTTGGTAATGACGTAGACGCGCTCAAATTTTCGTTCGTCCGTTTGTCTTTGTCTAGTAAGTGTCTAATTGTCGTGTTATTGTATGGTCTGTTAGTAATCTGTCCAGTAACCGTTTCGTTGCAGTACTTGGTCTAGTCTTTGTGGCATTGATTCTACTAAGTTCGTCAAAAATTGCGGTTCGTCGCGTAAGTTTTCCCAAACTGTCTGTGCGTTATCTAGTATTGCTGCTCTCGACCGGTTACGCGGTGCAACCCAAAGATTGGTCATTCGCGCCCAAACTTTTTCGATTATGTTGAGGTCTGGACTTTTCGCGGGCCATTGGACTAATTCGATTTCAGGATGAGCTTCGAACCATGCACGAGTTTCCTGGGAAGTGTGCACGCCGGAATTATCCTGCACGAGCCGAATTATGGGCATGTCTTCTGCAGAATACACTGCTCGAACACTTGGAAGTAAAACATCTTCCAAAATTGCAGTGTAGTCTGCAGAAGACATGCGTGGTGGAATATCCACCAATTCACCCATAACATGACCCGAAACCCATCCCCAGACACCACATGTGATTCTTCCAGATTTATCATTTTGAACCACATATTGTGAATCAAAACGTGTATCCTTCGGACGCCACACATGGTACCTGGTGTCTACATTAGACCTGAAAACTTTCTCGTCGGTAAAAATTGTTGTAGCCCAGTCCTCAACAGTGGTCGTCTGACATTGTAGCGCGAAGCCAATTCTTTGTTCGCGGTGCGAATTAGTCAATGTAATTTTTCTTGCCGGACGATAGCAACAAATACCCGTCGCGTTCAGTCTGCGTCTTGCGGTCGTATTAGATCTAGGAAAATCGGTCATGTCTATTGCGTCGTCTACTGTACCAAATGGATTTTCCCTTACGTAATTAACCAGATCCTCATCCTGCTGGGCAGTGGTGGAAACTGGGTGAGCATTTCTCCTCCTGTGGTCCACCAAAGCATGATCACCACCAACTCGATGCTTTTGGATCCAGTGCCTTACGCACTGCTCACTGACACCCAAAAAAGCTGCAATTTCTCGAGGTTTTTTGCCATTTTCGTAATGGCCTATTATTCTCCCTCGCAGAACCTCACTAATATTGGGAGCCATAATTTAAAAAAAGGATTCGCGATGTTAGCCGCACGAAATCGAAATAACTTGTGAATCTCCTATGTGCAGCAATCATAACAATAGCGCAATGTTTACATCCGCCCCTCTTTTTTCTGAACGATAGAGCACTTGCATTCAAAGGAAGAAGAAAAAAACACGATTCCAGCAAAAATATTGATAAACAAAGCGATGAAAACGACGCGAAATAGAAAGTTATATATTAACAGTATTAAATTAATGAAAAATTTTTATATTTATTTTAATTTTTATTTCATTTACAAATTTAAGTAAACTTATCCTCTTTCTCTTACACTTTTCAATTTGAAATAAATGATTGATATTCCCTGAATGGATAGTCTCTTTTAATTAATATTATTTGTAAAAACAATTTAATAATATATACTAATAAACTACGATTATTTATAATAAATAAAATTGAAATAATCTTTATATAAAATGCATCTTATTTTATTAAAACCACATATAGTTAATACCTTATAAAATAGCAATAATTTCATTTATCAATTAATAATATTTCAATAAACTAATACATTTTACCATAATCTGCAAAGCTTTACTTCCCGAACACAATAAATACATTCATTTACTATGATTATAATTATTTTGAGCATGGATGCAAATACATATGCAAAGTAGAATTACCCATAGGAAAGTAAAAATATAGATTTATCTGTGGGATTCATGACAAATGACGACGTTTAAACATAAAAAGGAGAAAAAGTAAGAAGCTAATTAAAACCGTCAGAAAAAGGTATATTGCTCTTGAATCCATTGGAATAAATCTTTTATAATTCACAATATAATATATAAACGTAATCTAAATAAAGAAAAGAAAAATATTTTGAAAGATTAATTCATTATCCTGTACCCTACTTTCTATATATAAGATTTTCTTTCATCTCCATTTATAATCTAGGACAGTTATTCAAAGCAAATACTGATAGCCAAATCTATTAATATTTACTGTACCTAAAACAGCAAAGAAAATAAGTTTAGATATAAACAAGTTTGAAAAATGACTACCAGTAATAGCCATATTGATGCATTTAGATCATTTTTAAATAATACCTGAATAACAAATCTTTTCTTAATCTTTCCAATTTTGTTTCTGCATGGAGATTCCAGATTCGAAGCAGCAGCATTACAAATAGCCTGGCCTCATTTTTATTCACCACTTGGTTGCAGTTCATCAGCTTTACTAGTCTCCATTTATAATGCAGGACAGTTATTGAGACCAAATACTGACAGCCAAATCTATTAATATTTACTGGACCTAAAACAGCAAAGAAAATAAGTTTAGATATAAACAAGTTTGAGAAATGACTACCAGTAATAGCCATATTGATGCATTTAGATCATTGTTAAATAATACCTGAATAACAAATCTTTTCTTAATCTTTCCAATTTCGTTTCTGCATGGAGATTCCAGATTCGAAGCAGCAGCATTACAAATAGCCTGGCCTCATTTTTATTCACCCCTTGGTTGCAGTTCATCAGCTTTACTAGTCTCCATTTATAATGCAGGACAGTTATTAAGACCAAATACTGACAGCCAAATCTATTAATATTTACTGGACCTAAAACAGCAAAGAAAATAAGTTTAGATATAAACAAGTTTGAAAAATGACTACCAGTAATAGCCATATTGATGCATTTAGATCATTCTTAAATATTACCTGAATAACAAATCTTTTTTTAATATTTCCATTTGGCTTCTGCATGGAGATTCCCAATTTGAACCAGCAGAATTGACACATAGCCTGGCCTCATTTTTATTCACCAATTGGATGCAGCTCATCAGCCTTATTAGAACATTTGACCTGCGAAACATAAGGGATACCACAAAGGATCATGTTTGAATACATTTTATATATGGTTATCAGTAATATTACTTATCTTAGAAAACAGGTTGGCTTATTATAGATGTGGAGAGCATGCTGCGTGATCTGAAACTGTGTTCCATTCCTTAGCGTTGCTTAATTCCTCTGGTTGAAATCATTATGACGTATGCACTTTACTCCTGGTAGGACCTTCCATACAACCTTTACGCCTAGGAAAAAGAGACATTATAATTAGCAGTAATTTTACCAATTAACTATACATGATAATAAGTACACTAGGATCTGCATATTATTTAAAAAATTAAAACAATATTTTTTATTATGTATTTCTTATTTAAATTCATGAATCTATTTGTTTCATACATTTATATATTACGTTAATTTTGACAAGAATTAACTTAATATATTTCCTTAATACGTAATGTAAGTTTTTAAAAGTATAAAAAATTTATTATACCTGTTTTTTTCGATAATCCAGAAAAGTCATTAAAAATTTTATAACTTCACTATAACTGGTTAACATTTTCCAACAAATTAAAACTCTTTAACAATTTATACTAACACTCGTTTGATTAAAAATCCGCGCTGCCAAACTGACATTTCTGCACTTTTCACACTCTCACAAGACTCACAGATAGGTCCAGTGGTATAGACTCACCAAAAAATCACCCAGTGGCGTAGAATTATTTTAGACAAAGACGCAGATAGAAATCTATGAGTCAGAGAGAGAAGAGCAATGGCGACGTCCGAGATAGGAAAATAAGAAATGAAGGCCTGGAGAATCCAGGTTGAACGCGGTATAAGGCTCTCTCTTTCTCTTTAAGGCATTTAAACAAGGATAGCCTATCATACACATCCTATACTCTTTCCAGTCACTCAGTCCAGCCGGGGAAAAATCCATGGGGAGGTATGGTTCCTAAACGCATCAAAAAAATCTTGCAGGCCATTAGTGGCGGTCATTGTACATTGACCGGCATGTATGGCGTCTCTCGATGCATTTAGGAACCCTTTCTTAGATTCCCTCACTAATAAAAACTCAAGATGAAAAAGCGTGAGTTAGCATGCATTTTTTATTAAAAAGAACTTAAATTTTAATATTCAAATTTTTTTAATCCAAAATGTATGCTAATTCGCGTTTTTCCGTCTTGAGTTATACTGATGGTGAGGGGATCTAAGAAGCGACTCCTAATTGCATCGAGGGACGCCAAACATACCGGTCAGTGTACTTTTATTGTATATTTCGCTATTGTACTGGGTTCGAAAATCATATTCCTAGTTACAATATGTTTACCGTTTCTATTAATTTTCTGAATCAAGTAAATTTATTATTTTCATTATTATTTTAATAAAAACAATATTAATAAATTAAATGTAAATGATAAACACATACAAATTTTAAGTAACTTGAACATAATCTTTACTTAGAATTTTATTTACATAATTTATTCATTACAATGTTATTGTCATATAAATAATCAAAGTAAAGTTTATAGTTTATGTACATAACAAATTTACTATATTTTCATAAGTTAATATATTATTCTTTTTCTTTTTCAGATTATCTAGTAAAGACTGATTTCTCGTTCCTTTTCCTAATCCTATCCACCATTTATATATAATTATTTTGTAACTCTCAGTATTTTATATAACTCACTGAGAGTATTTACCTAGTTATCGGCTGTTCTGAGGAAAAAGGATCTCATTTGAACGCCATATACGGCAGTTCCAACTACTATATCATATCCTTCCGGTAGTTGTTTGAACGCCTCTATATTTTTCAATATATATTATTGAATAATGGCATCACACCAATTATCCTCTGACGAAATTGATATTATTCGTCGAGGAGAATGGTTGACAGATGCTCATATGGATAAATTTGCAATGCTTTTACAAGCTTGCTCCAATTATAGGCCACGTAATACGTGGAGAATACAACTACCTGACACAATAGAGTCGGTAACTTGTGGTAATAAACATATCCAAATACTGCATAGTTCACAGAAATTAAATACAAATATTGGTGGACATTGGGTATGTTCATATTATAATGGCAAAAGTATATATATTTATGATTCTTTAAATTATAAACGGTTACACGAGCATCATGAAATATTTAAAAAAAAATTATTTCCGTTCTATAATTTTGAGAAAAACAAGGTTCAGTTTCCATTAGTACAATTTCAACCTAACTCAAACGATTGCGGAGTATTTGCAATCGCGTTTGCTGTATCGCTTTTATATGGAAAAAAAACAGATCAGATTTCATACCATCACAAGTTTATGCGACCGCATTTGCTTGAATTATTCGAAACCAATCGATTAGAACATTTTCCAATCGTTATACGGCCTAATATAATGAAAACATTAAAATTATATCTTTTGCTCAATTACAAAAGGCACAAGAAAAAGCAGATAGAAAAAAGAGATTAAGAGAAAGTGAAACTGACGAAAAATATGAAAATCGTTTAAAGAGACGCAGAGAAGTTTACAATAAAAAGAAATCTGCAAGTCTAAATATTGCTTGTAAATTTATTAAAAGCACAGAAATTGATAATAAGAATAAAAGTATAGATAATAAAACAAAAATTGATGTATCAACTGCAGCGATAACTAAAATTGTTGTTGCTGACGAATCGACAAGTAAAGTAAAACGTTCAAGAAAAAGCGAAAACTATAATAATAGTTCTGATGACTCTATTTGTAAACAAAGAAGAAGGAAAAAACCTAAAATATATTATGAAAAACATAAGGATAAAATTTTATTAAAAAAGAAAGATTATTACGTAAAGCATCGTTATAGCGATGAGAAAATCTCTAGTAAATGTATATTAGAAAAGAAAAAAGAATATTATAAAAGAAATATCAAAAATATTTCGCTAAAAAGAAAAGACTATTATAAAAAACACAGGCAAGACATACTAAATTATATGAAAGAAAGAAAATCGTCAAATGATTATTGTAAATCAAATTTAAAAATACATGTAGCTGCAAATATTATTTCTAAATATAAAAATATTAATACAACTAACGATAAGATTAAAATGAAACAAAGTATTGAAAAATATGTTTCAAACATTACTAAAGTTCTTGGTATACCATCGGTAACAGAAAGCAGATTAGAAGCTCAACGAATAGTAAAGTGGTGTATGCATACTAGAAAAAAATATATTAATCATTTGCGACAAGTTTTAAGACGAGTTAAGCGAAAGATAGAGGTATGCCTAACGCATTACAGTGAATTGAAACAATATGATAATATTGATAATAGTATTTTAATGTTATGTGGCAAATCACGACACACTCCTTCTTCAGAGCCTTATTTTGCAGAAACTGCATATTTACCTTATAATAGGACTGATCCTATTATCATATCTGTAGATGGTAAAGCTATGAATGTTTTACCACTTTTAGAAATAAAAAATAAACATAAAAAAGTATGGAATTGCAGCTCATTATGTAAGATAAAAGATGATAATTTCATTGAAAAATTAAGAGAATTCTTTGAAAAAGTAATAAATTGTACGTTAAGAAACTTACATAAATTTTTACAAGGAATACACTATTGCTCAAATAAAGAGGAAAATCTTCCTGACTATCAAGAAAAACAAGGTCATCTACATGGTTGTTACATCAATCACAGAAATTGTAAATCCATATTTCTTTACATAGAAATATTATCATCACATTTTATTGACGTAAGATATATAAAAAGAATGATATACAATATGATAAATGTCGATGCAAAGCTATTTCGTTTAGATAGGGCATTTGAAATGAATGATATGTTTGCACTTATGGAAATAGCAAAAGAAGCACAAGAGAATACACATGATTATGCACAAAGCAGTGTTGAAATTTGTTTAAACAAAGATAATTTAAAGTCGATGTACAAGCTTGCATTTAAAGCATTCACTAAAATATCAATGGATTTACCTCAATTTGCTTGTATTTCATGTGAAAAACTGTACTTTGAAAAGCATGGAAAACGGATTAAGTTATTGAAAAAGACACATAAATCTAAGATTTGGAGTGATCTATTAGGTTACGTAAAATGTAAACAAAATGAAATTCAATTTATATGTACGTATTGTTTTAATAAATTTCAACTTAACACAATGCCACCAACCTGCATTCTAAATAAATTGGATGTACGTCAAGTTCCTACAGAAATAGAGTATTTAAATGATTATGAAAGATTATTAATACAGAGGGCAAAAGCATTTCAAACAGTTGTCAAAATGGGAACTGTATCAAATAAAAATCTGCCACTTAGGCATATGGTGCGAAAGTAAAAGGAAGGACGTTTCATTTGCCATTACCTATTGAAGAAACGCTACAAAAAATTTGTCCTTCGAAAAATCCAATTAATTTAAACCATGAATTATATATTATGGTACGTGGAATTCCAACAAAATCAAAAATGGTTTGGGAAAACTTGGTTGATATAAAAAAGGTATGGGATGCTCTATTATGGTTGAAAGACAACAATCCGATATATAAGGAAATAATTATTCCAGAATCTCCCGCAAATTTATTATCAACTCCTGATTTAAAGGATACCGAGTTTCAATTTGAAGATGATAAATATAACGATGCAGATGATTTGAACAATCCTGACAGTCTAGATGAGTTTTCCACAGAAAATAGTAATAAAATTGTTAATACTACCGATAAAAATTTAAAAAATTTGAAGTACTTAAAAGATTTGGATTATTCAGAAAATCCAGACGATATAGATGAATTGTTGGATAACAATAATAATAATAACCACAATAAAAACCATAACCCGGCTTTATTAACACAAATGTTGCAGTTCGACGCATATTATGAACAATTTACAATTTATCCTATGTATGAAAAGAGAAATAATAAAACAGCTACTGCTTTATACCAAATGTTGAAAGTACAAGATTGTCCGTTAGATAATCGAAGCCATGATTTAGATGTTAAATGTTTCCCTGATCTCTATCCGTCTGGAGTAAATGGTCAACACGAAGAGCGATATGTTCGACTTACTAATTTTGAATTTATTAAATCAAGATTGATGTCCAAACATCCACAATTTAGGTTAAATATACAATATCTTTTTTATTTGTTGCATGATAATAATATGAGACAATTAAATGCGGGTATTTATCATAAAATGAATATTACGAATCCTCGTGAAAAATATACAGCTGCCACTTATTTAGAAAAGCTGAATAAAGAGCAGCTTGAAACAAATCTAAATACTATATTTACTAGGTTACGAAACACACAGCAATATTAGAGCATTCCTAGAAATATGCTAAAATGCATGATATTTCATTATGGACCTGCTACTTGGTTTCTCACTATCAGTCCTAGTGAATGGCTGTGGACGGATATGATAGAATATCTCCGTCATGTAAATGGTCATAAGGTAGAAATTATGTCTGCAAATGAGCTAATTGCTTCTGATCCTGTATCAGTTTCTAGATTTAAAAAAATAAGTTTGATGCTATGATTAAATTTACCACACCTCCAGACAATCCTATTGGTAAAGTGACTCACTACTTTGTACGTTGTGAATGTCAAGGAAGAGGTACACAACATATTCATTGCTTAATTTGGATAAAAGACGCTCCAATTATTGGTAAATCTACTAACGAAGAAGTTTCATCTTTTATTTTAAAATATATAACATGCAGATTACCATTAGAAACAGTCTCGCCGGAATTATATAGACGAGTAAATACTCATCAAAGACATACACACAATAGTTATTGCTTACGACATAAGAAAAATAAATCGGGTCATAACAAAGTTTGCAGATTTGGGTTTTCACGGCCTGTAACAGATACCTTAAAATTGAGAGATGTTGCTGTATCTATATCTAGCAGGAAGCAATTGAAAACAAAAAAAAGGCTATACGATCTTCCACGGTCTGAACAAGAAGTTAATATCAATGATTATAATCCTGCTGTCCTTACAGTTTGGGAAGGAAATATGGACATTCAATTTGTAGGAGAAAAATCTACATTGTTAACCTGGTATGCTACCAAGTATGTGTCAAAGTCTGAGAAAAGTAATTTTCCAGATTTATTCGATGTTATTAATTCTACGAAAAGTTTGCGCAGCAATTTGTGGAATATTGGAATGCGTATGTTAAATCACAGAGAATGTGGAGCGCTTGAAGCTGCAGATACCCTTTTAGGCATTCCACTATATTTCACGGACTCAAATACCACTATTAAGTGGCTTGATATAAATATAATTCGAAGTAGAATGCTTAAAACAGGTAAAGAAATTCAATCATTAGTTGATAATTCAACTGAAATATTTTGTCCTTCGTTGATTGATACTTATTATCCCATAAGGCCAAAACAATTAGAATCTATGTGTCTTTATGATTTCGCTCAATGGTACGATATCATAAAATATGAACCGAAAAGAGATACAGCTGAATATTATCCAATTGGAAAATCATTATTTGTAAAAAGACGATCTCGAACCGCACTGATTAATCATTTTAATTACAATGTTCATACCCAGCCTGAAAAGTATTACTATGCATTGCTATTACTGTTTAAACATTGTAGAGATATTAGTGAATTAAAGAATAGGCGTGATACATATGCAGAAGCATTTTTATCCTTACAATCCGAGCTTAACAAAGCACTTGAGTATCATGAGCGTATTGAAGATATTCAAAAAGGTTTGGATCCTATAAAACAATTAGTTGCTCAACAAATAGAGAAAGATGATAAAAAAGAAGAAGCATGTGAATCAAATGAAATAGAATGCGTACCAGTTGAAGCAATGTGTGCTATGAAAGATTATCAAGACGCTGAACATAAGCAGAAGGAAATTATTAATGTTACACAGATGATCTCAGAACTAAATATTGATCAAAAACGAGTATTTGATAAAGTAACTGAAGCCCTTACGTCTAATAATAACATACTCCGACTGTACGTTAGCGGTGAGGGTGGTACGGGAAAAAGTTTTCTTATAAAAACTATAAGATGTTGGACGAAACAAGTATAAGGAAAAGATACAGCCGTTACAGCTCCTACAGGAATAGCTGCTTTCAATATCGATGGTCTTACGATTCATCGACTATTTCAATTGCCAGTTGAGCATGGACATACTGCAAAATATTCAGATCTTTCTGATCAAGTTCTTAAAATTATTCGGGACGAATTGAAAAATGTTACTTTGATAGTCATTGATGAAGTTTCAATGATATCCAATATCATATTTATGTACATACATCTGAGACTAACAGCAATTTTTAATACAGAAGATTGCGAAGATGGATGGTTTGGTAACAAACATATTTTATTATTTGGTGATTTACTACAACTTCCTCCTGTTCACGAGGAACCCGCGTATATTAAATTGTCAAATGAGAAAGTAATAAAACATATCGGAGCTATAGGTACGGCTGACTTATGGGCAGCTTTATTTACTTATGATGAATTAACAATTGATATGAGACAGAAAGAAGACCTTTCCTACAAAGATATCTTATCAAGAATTTGTATAGGAATAGTGCTTGATACAGACACTGAAGTTTTAGCGTCAAGAATGATAAAATTACATGATTCAGATTATAATGTTAGAATATATGAACTGTGCTATTACATATTAAAATTACCGGCCGATACAGTTTGTATATTCGCTACTTGTGAAAAGTGTAATTTTCTAAATGCTACTATGCTTCAAAATATTCCCTCGGAGGAAATAAAACTTATTGCAAAGGATTCCGTAGATTGCCCTTCATATTTAAGGAAAAAAGCTGAACAAGTATTAATCAAGAATGATGAAACTGACGAAGATAGCACACGAACTGCAGGTTTAGGAAGGGTTATAACAGTTAAAATCGGAGCTAAAATAATGATTAGAAGAAATATTGATGTTAGCTTGGGTCTTGTTAATGGTACAATGGCTACAGTTGTATCAGTAAAAAGATCTATTGACAATAATCAAAACGATGTTGAATCAAATAATGTGCGATTATCTGAAGGAGCTGAACAAATAATAGAGCGTTTAAGTGTAAAGTTCGAAATAATGGACAGAGTATATGTAATACGGAAGCAATTTCCCATAAGCCTTAGTTACGATATGACAATTCATAAAAGTCAAGGTTTAAGTTTGAAAAATGCAATTGTCGATGTTGGTAATTCAATATTTACTTGTGGCCAAACCTATATTGCCCTTTCACGAGTAACTGCATTAGAAGGATTGCATATTATTAATTACGATCCAGCGTCTGTGAAAGCAAGAAAGCAGCTATAGTAGAATATAATAGATTACGAAAAGAATACAGGCCAGATCTTTTATCCTTTAATATTTCAAAAATACGAAATCGAAAAGTGCCTGATAGAGTCTGAGCTTTACGAAAAGGAACATTGAAATGTCAAATAGAAGAGATGGATGAAGTACTTGGAAGTGATTGGAATGTAAGGGGAATAAATAAAAATGATAATATTTCTTCTTATGCAAATGCAGTTATACAATGCATTTTAAATTGCACTTGGATTAGAAATGTACTATTTCGTATAGAAGAAGATAATTTCTAAAATCATTTATCCAGGCTTATAGAGGTATTGATGATAAAACTTTGGAGAATATTGATGATAGACGATATGTTAGAAACCAATTTGTTGAAAAACGGCAGCATGATGCTAGTGATTTTATCACTGCTCTATGTGACAAACTAAATTGCTTGAATCGTGTTGTGGAACATTACACAACAATAACTGTAAAATGTGTTTCATGCGGCCATACAGATATTACTCAATCTGGTAAAAATATTTTGTTACTCACGCTTCCTGATGGTATGAAAAGTTTGTTAATTTCCAAAAAATTACAGAAAACTAATGCTTGGAGTATGAAAGAAATTATTCAAAGCAACTTCTCTAAGTGGATAAGATTAAAACATTCATTGTGCTGCACTGTAAAAAAAAATCCTGTAAAATTACAATGACAGTAACTGGCAACTTTATAACCCACTACTATCGCTGTAAATTTACATTGAATTGTAAATGAACAATTCCATATTATTTATACATTATTTCAAGTAATATTTACTAATCATTAATGATATTTTACAAGGAATAATTAAAATATTTCAGATATTATTTGTAAGATTATAAAATAAAATATACATTTTCAATCGCATGGTGTAATTTAGCATTATTCGATTAAAATATTACATTTTATCGGTGTTTTATCCCTAATTACATAAGTAGAGTTAGTTTTCTATCTTGTATCATTACATCTCCATTCTAAACTATTAATTACATACACTGTATAATTCCATAAACAAAATTGAAAATTTATGCACTCTTAGTGTAAGAAGATAAAACTGAAAATTAAATCCGCCAGTTAAAATGTACATATACAATAATTAGACAGTAATATTGTTTTTCTCTTGAAAAAAAAAATTTTTTTGCCAAAAGTTCACATAATACATTTAAAGTCATACAAAAGATATTTAAAAACTAAAACACTATTTAAACAATGAAACGTTGTATTGCTTCGTTGTTAATAAATTAAACGAAATAATATAATATATTAAAATATTTGCTCCATTTTTAACTTAAGAATTAATTTGAATAAAATTAAAAACTAAATTATTAGAATTTTACCAAAAAACATTGCATTTGCATCAAATAAGTAAATCTAAGGCACATCTATTAATCAGTATCATTGCTTTTAATATTACGTAATTTATTATGTAAAGATAATACCTTTAAATTTGTTGAAACAGATTTTTTGGACTTACTACCAGTACTTGGATGAATATTCAAAAAATATTTTTGAAGAAACTCTAGAGTACAACAATGTTGTTTTGAATATTCAATATTAAACACGTAATATGAGGCAAACATTACCTGCAAAGCATCAATAAATGAATTTGTTTTCTCACAACGCACTCTGTCTATAAATAAGTAAAATATGGATTGTAGTTCCTTATCACCGAGAATAAGAATAGAAGGCTGTTCTATGTCTGCACTTAAAGAATCCAATAATGTTTCTACCTGAAAAAATAAAAATAATAAATAAAATATTACTTAAAATGTCAACGCATAAAGAATACGAATAATATTTAGGAGGGGAAGTCAAATATAAATATAGAAAATTAAACTTACAGAATACATTTTAAATAATGTACTATATTCCTCCTTGAAATGTTTCATTATAATTTTTATAACGGTTTTTACAATTCCTTCAGAATTTTCCTGCTCATCAACATTCAACAAATTATGCTTTTTTCCGTAATTAAAAATTGTTTGGTGTCTTCTCAAAATCTCTTCTTTGAGCAGATTAATTGAATGTCCCATTAACTTTTCATAATGCCAGTATAAAAAGTCTTTAATTAGAAGAATAGGCCATTGCTCTTTAATTTCCAATATTGTAGGGGGTTTATCAATATTATTCAGGAACATTCTTTGTTCAAAATATGTGTCGTTTAGGTATTGAAACAATTTGTCTCTTCTACCCTTATCATTTTTAATGTGTTGAATATTTAGCATAGATTCTCGCAAATAATTAATTTTTTCTTCATTCGGAATTTCAGGGTCATCTACGTTTTCTTCTGGCTGCCAATTATGACATCCCGCTCGTGCAGCTGAAACTTTTCTCTGTTTTGATAAAGGAACACTTATAGTTCTAGTAAGCGTTCTTTTCATGTGAGGTCTGTTTAGATAATTGTATCTGTCTTGTAATTTTCTATAAGTAGTATGACTTCCATCGCCAAAAACTTTACCGTCATCATCGGTATCTTTAAAAGTTTTTGGATACTTATTAATAATCTTTTTGCTTATTATTTTAAGGGCAATTGCTGGGATAAAATTTGCTTGATTTCTCATTTCAGCTACTACACGCTTTATAACACAGGATATTATAAACTTGTTCCGTATACCATTTTCAAGCTCTTTTATTACAATTGAATCCATTTTGTCCCAACAAATATCGAAATTATTCCAAAATTCCTCAAAATTTGTGCATAACGGAATATTTGGTTTACCAAATGCTGGAGAACTATTAATTAAATAATCATCTCCTATATAGGAGGTAGGAGTGTTGCTGATATGCTTAGATTGCAAAGGAGCTGATAATTCCATTTCTTTTGATGGCGTCCATGACTGATTCGTTTTAAGTAGCATTAATATTGTTGAATTGGCGCAAAGCTTTAGGACTTCATCGTCGTCAACTTCAGTTCCATCTTTCTCTATTACGAGACAAGTTCCTCTTATTTCTAATTTTATATTGGCTTTCGATAGCAGTTTTTCAAGCATATTATCTGAGTTTTCAATAATCAGAGATATCTTTTTACTTCTATCATGTGTCCAAATTTTGTATAAATTAGACATCTAAAAGAAATAAATATTTAAATTTCTTAATTTCATTTAGAAAATATAAATTTAAATGTAGTAGCACACCTTTCAAATATCAAAAGGAGTATACTTTAATAAGTATACACTATTAAGTCCAATTTGACTTGTCAAGAAAGGGTCTGGCATCAGTAGAGTAGTAAAGGGAAATATATACAGCTTTTTTTCAATATTATTTTGATAATTATTATATTCAAACTTTTCATATACTCCACGATCATTATTAAATAGTATTTCAATTATATATCCCGCAAAATATATAAATGTGCAATCCAATGTAATTAAAATAAAGTTTATTTTACATAATAAATAATTTCCTAGTAAACTATTTCCAACACAAACATTCATATTCTCACTATATTTAATTCCTTTATACGTAACTTCATTCGAAATGTAATGAAATGAATGCATTCTATTTTCATTAAAAAATAGAGAGATGGCGTAAGAAATATCTTTTGAAAAATTCTTTGTATCATAAACTGTACGATTTTCGGCTATAAGGGTGGTTTCTTCCTGATGATAGTATCTATAGCCTTGTTGTAGTTGATTCTTTTCAGATAAACTTTTCAATACGTTTTTAAAATTTGGGGAATGTCTAATTATGTTTTTAAAGTACCTATGTTTACTCTCGAATCGTAATAACCACATATGTTTTAATGGACCAAAAGCCATCATTAAATCTGGGTAATGAGAAATATAATGGTGTTTTGGACGTAGTTTGACAGTTGGAAAGCATTTAATCCGCAGATCTAAATAATCGTTAATATTTTCCTTTAATAATGCAATTTGCCCAAACGACAAAGCAGGTGCACATACTAAACTACTTATTTTAGAAAGAAGAATTACTAACAACCATACCTCATCCTCTGTATCTTTTATTTTATCGAACACAGCTAAAGGAAATATTAATATGAGTTTCCTTATTTGACTCGCAGTTCCTGTTAATTTTAAGGCATTTTTTCTTATAATGGGAATAATATTAGTTGCACCAGAGAGTTTTATTTTATTTAAATGATAATTTAAAAATGTGTAAGTAAACCAATTTTTTGAAACGAAATATTTTATCGCGAACATTAAATCGTAAGGAGCTATCCCTTCGAACAAATCATGAGCAATACATGGCGGAAGGCCAGGATTAGAGACATGAAAAAAGCTTAACGAATTAAAAGCTGAGTTTTCTTTTATGCCATTTACTATTTGACCTGTGTTTTCTGCAAGCGCAACGTCAATATCATAATTATTTTTATTTCTTTTTTCATGTCCATGAAATATATTCGACAAAAGTTGAGATTTCGTGATTTTACAATATCTACAAAAATAGGGTGTTGTACTAAAATTTTCGACAAAGCCACCAATTTGATGACTTCCTAAGTTGTCTCCCACTATAGCAACAACAGTACCAACGCAATTAATATTTTCACCATTACTAACAAATTGAATGCCAGATTCTTCTAAAATTTTTAAATCATGTATCAAAGTTTGTAGTACTTTATGCCAACCAAAATATTTTACATTGTTTTCTATACATAATAAAACTACATGCAGATTATCTACTTTGGATAACATATACGATGGTAAATTTGCTATCATCATATAAACCGCCATTATTTTATGTTTCTTCGAAGCAGAGCCTAATGGGTTACAAATTTCAAAGGCATCCTGATACAAAACAATTTTTAATGCATTTTTGTGTTTCGTAAAGAATAAATTATTTTTAATTACGTTACCATTTACAATATTATAAACTCCATTACAATTATTATTAGCTTCATTCTGTGAAAACAATAACTGTACATTGATACTATTTAAAATTGCTTCCAAATTTTTCAATACAGGTACATAATAATAAAATGATTCATTGTGACAGTTATTAATTCCTAAGTCTACTTTCAACGGCATTATAATATTAAAATTTTTAGAGTAAAATTGTTTTCTGTAATACGTATTTCTTAAAATACCACTTTCAGGATGAAGGGCTTTAATTAGTACATTATTGTTAATGGAATTTATTATATCTTGTTTGTTTTCTTCTGATATGTTCATATCATTTATTGTGGTCACTACTGATTCATTGGTTAGATAATTAAGGGATGACATTTTTTCAAGCACACTCTGTAATACAAATTCCGATAAAAAATGTTTTGTGCTTAGATACATAAAAAATTCGGCTACAGCTCTTATTACATTATGTGTATTATTAAATTCAGGTATTGATATCTGTTCTGAATCATTGATGCACTGTATGTCGTCAAAATTATCATCAGAAATCATGTTATTAATTTGGTTGGGATTTTCAATGGTCTCATTATTAGATGTGTATAAATGATATCTATAAATATGAGATTTATAAGCATTAACCTTCCTGAATTTTAGACTTTTATTAGGACAATCGCGATATTCACAAAATATTCCGGTGGTAGAATTTCTAATATGTTCATATAGATGTTGGCGAAATAATTTCTTGTCTGTCCTTGAAAATGTACAGTTATTTTCTTTACAAATATTTGATTGCCTTTCGCTAATCCTTTTAACTTTCTTTTGATGCCATCTGAATAAGTGCATATAAAAATTAACATATTTGTCAAATATTATGAAACAATTTGGATAGACGCACTTTATTTTCAATCCAGCAATATTTCTATGAATGAATTGATGCTTATTATAACGTATAATGGAGGAAAAGTTTGAATAGCACATTTGACATACGAATATTATTGTGTTTTACTGTATATATTTTCTTCATCAAGTGATCACTGTATAAGAATTAGAAATATTTTTGAAAAATTTATATGAAAATTATTTAATCGAAAAGGGTGACTATGAACTAGAAAATGATAATCTTACCTTGAGTTTTGATGGCGTTTTATTCCACAAGACACAATTCACTTTTCCAATTTATGTTATCTATTATTATTATATTAGATGCATCCGTAAAAACTGTGATCACCTATAATGAGACTTTAGGAACGTTACAGGGTTCTCGTTCTCCCTTGACTTGAGACGTCTTATGCCCGTCAATTACAATCATCACTGTGCCAATCCGAACTCCCGAATGCCTGCCTAGTAACCGGTAACGTACTAAGCTACGGCGCTGCTTCACTACACATACAGCACACAACTACACGACACTACACTCGATTTTGATTTTCTTCTGTTAACGTTGGGTTCAAGTTAACGCCTATTGGTCCACAACTACATACGATTGATACAATAGTTCTTCTACACTGTAAACAATCATGTATCGGTGTGAAGATACACAATTCCTTTTGAAATATACTTTATTAGGTACAAATAAGTTTTTATACTTAGGTCCATTGCTTCAGTCACATAACTCGCTTTCTATAAGCTTTAAATAAAATATTCAATGTGATTAGTTAATCTATTAGCTCTTCTTTCGATTTGACTAATTAAATCGAATATTTTTCGCAAAGCCTGGTGTGCGAAACAGTGCCCCAAGTTGGCTCCGAACCTGTGGTCAGAAAGGAAGGTCTTATTCGAGAATAAAATTCAAGGCAGAGGTAATAGGTAAAAGTGTTCTTTATTTAAATAAATAAAAAATAGAAAAACCGCGATATTTACAATGGCGAAGGCCTAGTGAATTTGCTGCCGTTAAATTCTGGGGAATTTCTTTTCGCAGAAGATTCCCCAGAACCCCAAGACTCAAAATTCCCCAGGAGGGAGCGCGGACTTAGAAACTCCCGGACTGGACAATTTTTCCTAGGGTATTCCCTAGTAAAATCCCCAGCCACGGGAGGAAGCGAAGTAGGAGAGGTGGATTTAGGGAAGGGGAAGTCCCCTTACCCCTCAGCCCCCTTCTCCCAGAGCTATGGTGGCTCCGAGCCACCCCAACCCCTAGGGTGAATCTACCCCTCCCACTACCCGACTCGTCGAGAGCCCTGGATTTGAGGGTCGGAACACTGGGTCCGAGGTAGTCCTCGGAGGCAGTGTGGAGGGGAAGGAGAGGGTGGACTTCTCCCGGGCAGTCCCCGGAGAAATTTCCCTTAGGAGGGAGGAAATGCCGCAGAGGGGTAGTCCCTTCTTGGTTGGCAGTGGGTGGTGGGTGATACTTACCAAAGTAGTCGACCCGTGGAGTTCGCCGGTGGAGGCGCTCGTTGCTGGCCGTGAAGGCGTCCAAAAATGCCGTTGAGGCGAGTTGCCAAGAAGGCGTAAAAAACTGCTGCTGTTGCTGCGGGTAGCAGCGATAGAGCAAGGCTGAGGTACGATGGGTCCTTATCAAGGACCCATCTATATAATTACGCGACACTAATCTTGCCAGCGAGAGAGCTGCCGCGGGCGCTGGCCACCTAGTGGCCAAGCGCGCAAGTAGTGTCGCTTCGCGGCCGCGACGCGCCAGGGCCAGAAGACGCGCAAGCGCGCCGCGGAGAGAGAGACAGATAGAGCGGCTAGACGCTGTCGGTCTAGCCGTCTATTGTGAGCGCAATAGAGATGGGAGATATAACAGAGAAATGCGGAATCTACTTCGCAACATTTTCTGTTCCTCCCAATCTCGAACACCTGGATAGAGGTTTTATGACTAAAACACCATGTTTTATTATAATTGAACACTGACCAAACCTTTTCTAATAATATATATGTAAATATTCTTCGTAATAATAGGTATATAATCAAAAAATAGTTTCATATGGCATTTATAGATTTACATATTCTTTGTCAAATATACATCCGTACACAAATTTATACATAGCACATTCATTAAATTTACTTAACCCTTCAATGAATTGTTTTTTTTTTTCATTTAATGTGCAATATTATCTTTTATTTATAGAAAATTTTATAATTTTAAATATGTAAGTATAATTTTTTATGGTAATGTTACAAACTATACAAAAAATATTGTCGTGTCTGATAATTAATTTTACATTTTCATTGTAAAAATATTTTTTTATATGAAAATTTATAAAATCAGAAAGAAAAATTATTTTTCCTCGAAAATATACATAACAGTTAGTAAATTCACATATTACAATACTGATTTATTACAATTTTGAAGTATTATTACAAAATAATGTATTATTCCATTAAATTTTTTCAGTTCATAACAGTCGTTGTAATTTTTACATTAACTAACAGTGTAAATTTACACAGTTTTTTTACAGTGCGGAGCTCTGGCAACTTTTTCTTTTATACGGAAATCCTCCTAATGAAATAGGGGAATGGATGTCTATTTTTTAATCGCCTGAAGAATCCCTATGTACAGGAAATGGGTGAAATGGCCTTTAATTAATATGTCTTAGGATACTTCGCTTTTTTTCAACTTATTTTAATTTTCCAGAAAATTCCATAAGTTTTACAAATTTTTTGTATACATGGATCTTTTCTTTATGAAATACGGAAGAAGATTCATATTTTTGTTATAATCTGTCAATTTTCCTTGTGTATAGAAAACAGGAGAAAGGGCGAAAATTATAATAATTATTTTTAATTTCCGGTGTTTCCAGTGCAAATATGGGACATATTGGAGACTATAGGAAGAAGCTGTCCAGAAAACCCAGTCGAAAACGATGGTGTTTTCGTATGAATAGGCTGAAGAATGCCAAAATGTTAGAGATCTCCTTTTCATTAAGCATCCTTCAACGCCTGAGCAATAGTGATGATGCTACTAGTGAGAACAATGAGGTTTTTACATAAAGTGGCGATATTACTACGCTATGGACGGACGACGCTGCTACAATGAAAAGTGACGACGTTACTAGCCAAAGTGACAAAGTTACTATCAAAAGTGACACAGTTACTGGCAAAAGTGACAAGGTTACTAGCTGCATCGATGGGTTCAACGGCGAATGGAACCAGGACACCATCAGCAAAAGTGACAAAGTTACTATCAAAAGTGACACAATAGGTTTGTTCGTGTTGCCTGCACTTTTTGCACTTTCATGAAAACTATGTTCGAGTTGCCGGAAGTGACGTAACTGACTGATGTTTTTTTTGAAAGTGTAATTGAACTATTGTAAAACTTTCTGCACCTGGTTTCGATGAAATGTAGAAGGTGTTAAAAAGTGCAACATCTATTTGAAGCACGTGCCAAGTGGAACTTTAGTGCCTTTATTGATATTATTCAAAGTGGCAGCTGCTTTGAACAATATCGTTAAACAAGGCTCTTTCGCTTTAAATGAAGAAGGAGAAATATTAATTAATGGAAATGGAAATGCTACATGCTTCACAGAAGGTATTTTAATACTTACAAATTAATTATAAAATGGAATTATTTTAAATGGCTTTATAAAACTGATACTTATAAGTTAGATTACCTGTTATATCTATCTATTTCATCTATTTTTAAAATTTATCATCTTTATTGGTACAACTAAATTCGAGACAGTAATTTATTCTTTTTAAATTAATTCTTTCAATTAATATTATTGTTAAACAGGTGATAAAAAAAGGCTTGAACCTAATATAATATAGTATATTATATAAGTAGAGTATTTAATAACCAATTATAATAAACCTATTCCTTATTATAATGATATATATTTTATAGATTGTGAAAAGTTTGAAATAAAATCTACAGAAATTGACTTTAACTGCAAGGAAATAATCTGTGTTGTTAATGGAACTGAGGTATTATTAAACATACCACGGCAAATACATGGTACTTTGTCTACCTCACATGAAAAGGAGATTCTAAATAACTTTTATTGGAATGACTCCAACACAAAATTATTTTTAGAATTATATAAAACAAAAAGAGAGATGGTAAATACTCGACAAATAAAAAATATTAAAAGTTTGTGGAAAGTAATTGCTGCAGATATGAAAATGTATAATTACAATCCTACTCCGCTACAAATAGAGAACAAATATAAATCATTGGAACGATCGTTTAAAAATATGATACAAAATAATAAAAAAACTGGAAATTCTAGAAATACATGCCCTTATGAAAAGTAAGCAACATATAGATGTAGTATTTTGTCATGGTCTTAAAATGTAGGGTGCTTATAAACTTTTAATTATATTTATTGATTTTAGCGAATTAAGAGATATTTTGGGACATAAACATAAAATTTTCCCACTGGCTCTATCATACCGAAATGGTGTTGTGCTTACAACAGAAAGATAACAACAATGATTTTGAAGTTTCCAACAAAAATCTAGAAACCGCTGATCCTGACGGTCCTGATAATCCTTCAAATATGTAAGTATGAATTAAAATGCTTCTTTTATTACAAAAAAGGTATACTTTGATCATGACCATTGATTTTTTTTTCAGAGATGATGAAAATTCTAACAATTGGTGCAAAAGTTTAACCCATTTTGAAAGTAGCAAAAAGAAATCTATAAGCGTTAATAAAAAATTAAATAGTTTACCTACATCTACTTCAAACTTCATTTTATCTCCAAGATGTAGAAAAGGGACAACAGCACAATATTTAAACAAATGTAATATTACTATGGAAAAATATATTGAAGACATGAAAAAAGAGAAACAAAATGTTTTAAAAGAATTTCAAGAAGTGAAAAAAATGCAAGCAGATTTTACAAATTCCAGTATCCAGCAGTGGGAAAAGAGTAATGCTATTAGGGAAGAAAAAAACAAAATACTACAAAATCTATGCAATTTATTAAACGAAATATTTTAATTTTTTTTGTTATACAGTTTGATTTCAAAGTTTAAAAATACATTAAGTGTTAATTAGTAAAATAATATATTTATTTTTTGCTGTTCAATTTCTTTTTATGTTAATTATGAAATCTAAAGTGTTCATTAGCGAAAGTAGACATTTGTATGTATTGTTATTCATTTCTACTTATACTTATATGCTACATTTCATATGAGTTGATACGCATATTGATAGATTTGAACTATTTTTATTCTCTGCTGTTTAGGGGAGCCTCTTAATAATTATATTATATTGTTCATTGTATACGTTAAGACTGATTAAATATGTACAATTTTTTGCTTGGAAAAGAAATATGTATTGTGAAACAAACTCTTATTTGAATAAATAACTTATCTTGGAAACATTGTGTTTACAAAATAAAATATTTCATGAATTTGGAAAATAATTAAATTAATTTGAAAGGTATTGTATATATGTAAACAATAATATTTTTAATCAAAATATAATTTATTCCATAGTTATAGAAATTTAATATTTATCACATTTAACATATACAAAAGAAGTTACTGACTAGCAAGCTGGCGGCATAATTCATCTCTTAAGTCCTTACCATTTTCGTTGATATCCACATTTGCGCAAAATGGAAATTCTCAAGTTCTTCCGAAACACCTTCATTCAAGGGTGGTTCTAATAATTGTAAATCGTCAGAATTTGCTACATTGTGCAGGAGAAAACACACATGAATGATTTTAACCATTCTGACTATATCTCTTAATTTGCAGTGATATACCTGCTTAAATCTCTGCTTCACATTACCAAACGCATTTTCTATAACTACTCTGCATGAGCTTAGCTTCTTATTAAATTGTTTTTGGGCATTTGTCAAATGTCCGTTATCCCTATATGGGACCATCAATTTTTTTAAGCAGGGATATGGTGTATCTCCCAAAAGATATGAATCTTCTGAAAAAAATGTGATTTAATAAATATAACTTACAATACATTTATAACTTGCTATTTAAACTTACCTAGGCACAATTCGTTTAAACAACTATATGAAGGGGATTCTTTAAAAACTCGAGCATCATGTGCTGAGCCTGGATAACCAACGGGTACATCCATAAATTTCAAATTATGATCCACAATACCTTGGACGTGTATTGAATAGTATTGTTTTCTATTAACATAAGAATCAGGGTCTTGTTTTGGTCTGTCTACTCTTATGTGCGTTCCGTCCAATGCACCTAGGTTTAACAAAGAAATTATATGAGAATAGATCATTTAAACACTTATCATTTTAAATAATATGCGACATGAATTCCTGCTATTGTGGGGAAGACACAATTTTAACAAGAAATCATGGCAAAGGCACACAGACTTTACTTATAAAGAGCGCCAGGCTCATGAACCTTATGTATGAGCCAGTCTGAGGCTTGCCGGCTTAAGACTTTTCAAGGACGTGGCATGCTGTGAAATTAAAGTAGATTCTCTTGGAAAATTACCAGTACACATTAATAAAAATCAAAATAAGAATTATATTCTATAACTGCTCTGTCTATCAATTTACAAGTATAAAGTTAAGATAATTATACAGTTATACATGGGATTTCTCCCCAAATCTACCGTTAACTTCTAAAGACAAGAGCAATGTAGTTATAATTATTTACAAGAAAATATCTATATATAAATAAGAAATAAGAGAGTGAATATTAGATAACACTGAGGAGGTGGATCAATCGTATGACTCTCAGTCCAGGCATGAATAATTCCAACTGGACAAAAGACCCCTTTCAAGTTTATCCAGCGCTAGCCCTCCAAGAACCTAATTACTTGCTGCATTATCCCTGTAGGAAATATAAAGCACAAGCAAAAAGGTAACACCAGGTCAAGTAAGGCGTAGCCAAGTCCATCAATATCTAAATCATCACTAAGAAAATTACATAACTAGGGTTGTCCACCGGAGTCTTTGAATCTCCTTTTTTAATGTGCTTATGCACCAAATTTATTAATCTTATGTTAACTATAATATAATTTCAACACCTAGTCAGGAAGCAATTAATTGAAATCAAACTATGTACAAAGATATAAGTAAGGAAGAAAAATAAAAGTATATAGTGTAGTCTCTTCTTTACAGCACTGAGGATTTAATGATTACACAGTTATGCCTCGATTCTCCGACTAATTCCTTTATTACACTTAGTAATCATACACAGAGTTTCTCCTAGACCTCTTCTCCATGCTGTTCTGACCGTGGTCCTGCTTCAAGAGAGCGCTCATTACCCCCCTATCTCTTACTCTAGTTCAGCACCCAGATGGCGTCACCTAAGCACTACGCTTAACAAACAAATAAAACTGTTCTTTCCTTTTTCATGACGTAGCTGCCTACAGCTCGGCCCTCTTGACGGAGCTTGCTCGCCCACGACATCTCTAGAATCTTTATAAATTTTGGTGGATCCTGCGTTACTCAGTGTTTAACGAAGTTGGCTCATTCCTCTGGTCACGTGGACCGGTATCGTTTTCTTGTCCTATATGAACACGGCCTACCGAGATCCATGGCTTCAATTTGTTGGCGGAGAGAATTGAATCATAAGGTCAATCGGACACGATATATCCAGGGATGTCACGAACGACGTAACGATTATGGTTTAGCAGTTTAGCTATGACGTAAGGACCTTTATATTTCGGCCTTAGTTTCGAGCTCTCGCCTTTGGATTCTCTGAAGTCTCTGATCATTACGTAGTCCCCAATCTGGTATTTATGAAGTTTCTTATGATGACTATAATAGTATTTTTTATTATAATTCCTAAGGGCCTCGGTTGTACGATTCGCTATTTCTTGGGCTGACGAACGTTCGTCTTCTATCGGTAACTCTGACCCAGACAACTCGCACAACAACCGCCTAATTTCCGCGTCCTCACTATTGGTTCTGTCGTATCCTAAAAGCAGTTTACTAGGTGTCCCTTTAATAGCTCTATGGTGCGTATTATTGCAGACGTATTGAACCTGCATTAACTTGTTCTTCCAATCACTAGCACTTTCTGTAATTCTAGCCAACCTGGTTTTAACAAATCGGTTCACCCGTTCTACTTTGCCGTTAGCCCATGGCGAAGCCACCGCGACTTTTCTATGTTTAATACTATTTTCAGAGATAAATTTCTCGAAGTCTGTTGAGATAAACGCCGTTGCTCTGTCCGACACCAAGGTTTTTGGTTTTCCAAATATGCCAAACAACATGTTAAGCGCTCCCATTGCCTCTCGCGCATTGGTCGTTCTAGTGGGAGTCAGCCATGTATAACGCGTGTAAGCATCCACTACAACAAAAATGTACTTATAATTGTCTGCGGTCGATTGCAATGGTCCAAAGTGGTCAATGTGAAGCTCCTGAAACGGTATACTAGGTCCCTCCGATATCTGCAATTCACCTTCTCTTTCGTGTGGCGTCGTATTAGTTATAATACACGTAATACAATGGTCTATATGTTGTGACGTGGGTTTTTCGTTTTCCCCGTCACAAAGTGTGAATTTAAGGGTAAGGACACTCCGAGAAGGAATCAGGGGGATTCGAAAATTTACAGGATTAGAATAATTAGGGAACCTGTATCCGGCAGCTACTCGGAAGACGGAAAATAAAATCGTCAACCTTAAATGGATGAGAAGTAAGAGAGTACCCGCTCCAACGCGAAAACCTCCGTAGTGTCAGTTGAAGTTGCCACTTCTATAATCCTAGCTACCAAAATCCGCCAAATGATTATGTGGAGAAATGGGCATGAAATGCCCCCGGGCTCAGGCGAGTCCTATTAGCCAATCAATAGGCTAATATAGTATATGAGATTTTCGTATACTCAATCCTGTTTGAGGAACACCACCAACAATGAGGGAAGGAAGTAGCGAAGGAGTGGGGAAAAAGAGGGGAAGAACAAGCTAAGTGAGATCATGGAAGGAGAGGATCGCTCTCTTGGAGCAGAAGCCGTCGAGGAGGAAGGATCTTCTTCTTCTTGGGAGGACCATGAAACCCATAACATGGTTCACCAGCAGAGCAATCAGAGAGAGGATTCCGGGACGAAGCGGAGCAGGGAAGATTTATTGGAAACACCTAGACAGGGTCCTCTCCGGGAGCAGCAAAGGAGGATAGATAGTGAGATCTACGAGGAGTTTTCCCCGGGGTATAAGGATACAGGTTAGAAGTTAGTGGCTTTCTATTGTCCCCCCCCCCCCCTGTGTGCGTGGGAAGCGTAACAGGGAGGATCGTCCCAGGAAGGGGGAGGAGTTCTGAGAAGTCCCGAAATTCGAGTCCCGGGAATTCCCGGTTTTTCCCCGAGGATGGTTTTCCCGGTGAGAGTGAGTCTCTCCCGGTGTTCCCTTTCGGGTGTTTCAGTCGGTAGCCAGGAGGTGTTAAAAGGGTGAAGAGGTTCCCTCGACTGGAGGACCGGGGTCGACTCAGGGCACCACCCCCCAGGAGTCCACCTTTCGAAGGGCAAGAAAAGGTAGGGAGGATTCCTGTCGGGAATGGATAGGTCCCCCAAGAGAGTAGAGAGACCGTCGGTTGGTCCATAGAGTCATCCCCGAGCCGGATGTGCCGATCCCCGTCTCCCAGGTGGGTGGTGTCCGATCGGGTGAGGGAGGTGTCCCGGACTTGCGACGTTGCCGAGATAAAGAGCGGCTCGAAGTGCCGGGGGTCCTGTCGCGAACCCTCAGGCCGAGCATCACCTCCTGGAGGGGCCTCCTCGGTGGGAACGGCTGAGGAGTGTGTGCCTAGGGCCTCCCCGTGGGGATCGAGACATTTAGGCTCGGAGAGGAAGCCTCCCAAGGGATTTGGCAATAATATACGGGATCCTCTATTCCCCGCCATCGGGAGACAATTGGAAACGCACACAGGGAAGAGCGGGTGGGTCCTAGACCCGAATCGAATTACCCTGTTTCCGTCTCGTAAGAATAGACTGTGTGTGTGTGTGGGTTATGAATGTCTTAAGTGAGCAAGGTTAGGTATATGAAAAGGAGTGAGAATATGTTAGTTTTGACAAATAAAGTATATTTGTCCCGATTATCAGTTAAATTACCTTTATTACATCGAAATTTTCCACTAAATAGATGCCTCATTGATCCTTACCCAACCCCTCTACCATTTTAGCTATCTGACTAACCGGAGACCTAGAATAGATACATGCCAATTTGAGTCAGGATGTTATGGTTCCGTCACCGAACCTGGCGCCCAATCATTATAAATAAAATGTCTTCTCCCTACTGGGTTAGATATTTATAACATTTGGATTCAAGGCAGTTTATATTCAAATCTTTTATACAACTATATAGGGGGATAGAAGTATTTATGGAATTATATAGTTGCGCTATAAAATTTGGCGCCCAACGTGGGGCCCGAAAAACATGAATATTTAGTTGGGAACTCGGTAACGAGTAATACTGATTACGAATAATATGTTCGACGACTGGGGAATGAATGAGTGAGAAATGTTTTTGTGTTTACATGTTTTTATAATACTAGAATAAGTACCAGTAAGTTCGACCGGTTAACGGCTCGACAAAAACCCGGACAAGACTACAGTAAATAACATCAATACGCTGAAAAACAATTATTCTCCAATTCTGGGAGATGGGCTACAGGACCGCTGTTTGTTTTGATTCCGCGACTTTCTAAGAATCTTAATCCGGCGACAATAACAAATCGCGAGGTAGTCGATCATTCGCTGGCGGTCGATTGTTTATATTTTTCGGATTGCCTATTGGTCCACTGTCCCCACCTCCTAGCCAGGACGCGGCAGTCCTGGGCATTCGGCAGCCGCGTCTGGATAGAAGAAGACGTACCTTAGCAATTATTAGGAGTACCGACTGAGAGTCCGGGAAACACACCGGGACTACGAGAAACGGGACGAATAGTGAAGGTGAGTAATTTTCCCACCATATCCTTTATGAGGAGGCATCGTTCCACAATTATTTAATAAGGTGATATCCTCTACGTGACGGCGTTTTAGTTTCGCTATTAATTCTTCTAGTCCTCGGGTCTTCGGGCATTTCTAATTTGAACAAAATAAGTAGACAGTGCGCGAGTAATAATTAAGCCCTTTTTCCGGGAAAGGGAACCGATTATAAGCCACAAGGGTACGATCGGGTGTGTTATCCCTGTTATAGTTTTCACTATTCCCCGGATAGAGGTGTTTCTACTCGAGGAATCGAACTGGGAGATACTCCCCCTATAAGATTCTTAGAATTATCCCTCGAATTCTTCGGGTGTTAGGATTAGGAAAGATCGGGAGTACTAATTCCCCGTTTGCGTTCTTTCTTATTGTTTTTCCCCTATTTATCCTTCAAGGTTGGAGGTCAGTAGCTGTGGTCATTTGGGTGGAATTCCCCGAGTGAGCGGCGGCGTGACTCTTCCATCTTGCAGGTGTGAGGGTGATTGAAGGAATTTCAGGTGACAACAACGGGTGTGTATTTCCCCAAGAAAGTCACTCTCACGATATTCCAACTAGACTTACTTATCCCCCAATAAAGTGGGATAGACCAATTGGTGGTTGACCGGTGGCCTCCAGAAGAGCCGTATCGTCCGATCTTCAATATAACGTCGAGTAGAGGGAGAGGGATTTCTGTGGGGTAAACAACTAATACGAGAGATTTCCGGATATGAGTAACCCAACAACCAACAACCCAGCGTCCCGCAACTTAGCCCCAGACGAACCTGACCCTCTCACATGGGTAAATAGCCTCAGTACCGCGGAGGTAACCGCACAACTAGCCACACTAGGGCAACCTACGAACGGCGTATTACCAACACTACGTAAACGCCTATACAATTATTTGAAGGCGCAAGACCAAATCGCGTCCTTGGAAACACGGATACCCCTCGCGAGGGAAGAATCAGAAGAGTCGGATTTGGCAATCCCCGGTTCCTCGGGAGTCGCGTCGAACCCCCCGGGCAACCCGAACGGTCCCGACCAGCTGTGGACCCTGTCCCCCGAAAATCTGGGGAGAGGTAGAGAGCCGACTACGGTAGCAATTGAACAACCGGCGGGAAATGGTGAGGTCACGGATAGTGCCATGAGCGAGTCTCGTCGGGATGGGGCAAGGATTGCCCGACTCGAGGTACAGTTGGCTACTCTTATGGAACGGTTAGCGTTGTGTTTTCCGTCAGGGGGTCGACTCATGGAAGGGGGACTACCTTCCGCAAATCAAAGGCGTCCCGGTAACCTGAGGCCGGGGACCCAAGGAACCCAAGGCCGGCTCCGCCACACACGGGAAGACCCCGGTGGAGTTTACGGAGAGGAAGGCGTTGTCCCCGGAAATAACCAGGTGGACCCCGAGCGGGTGGAGGTCCGCACAACTTCCCCGGATACCTCGGGCGCTCAATATCCCTACGTGTCGTTCATACCGGCGACTCATACTACTGAGACAATTCGCGTAACAGCGGGATCCACTGCGGCCACGGTAAGAGAAACCATTAATTACGCGAATCCCCGCTGCGCTACGGGAGAGTCCCGATCTCGATCCGAATATATGGATGAACCACGTCCGCAGAGGACCACTCCCTCGGGACCGGGTAGGGACTTACCAAGACCTATTCACGCGTTCGGTTCACTAGACCCATATTTGTCGTATTCATCCCATGCAGTGCCCCCTCCAATGACCTACGGAACGACAGGTTATTCCCGCGATAACCTAGCCAATCAAGTATCCGCTATATGCTCAATGTTTAGCAGATTGCGTATTAGTTTATAGGGAAAATCGGGGGAGGACCCCGAAGCCTTCCTTATGCGACTAATTAACGTACGGGTTCCTTTGAATATCGCTGACGCCATGATGCTAGACTATGTACGATATGCTTTAACAGGTATTGCCCTCCAATGGTATCGGGGCTTACGGGCAAGGTGGGGTAATTGGCCCACGTTCGAACGGGCCTTCCGTTTACGTTTCGGTGGGCCTAATGCGCAATTCAACCTGCGACAAGATATCGCGAAGCGCACTCAGGGGGAGGGAGAATCAGTCGCGGATTATTTTGTTTGCATGCGAAGTCTGTTAGATCGGCTGAATCCGCCATGGCCGGAGAGAGAGTGGGTGTGGATGGCGTATAAGAATTTACTCCCGAGACTGCAACCCGCGGTAGATATTGACGCGATCGAGACATTTGACGCCCTTGAAATGAGGGCTTGTCGCATCGAGGAAGCCATGAAGGCGGCCCAGACCTATACCGCCCCACCTCCTCCCGATCGAACCTTATATCCCGAACTGGCTTGTCCCCCAACGGCAAGGACTACTCGCGTATCCCGAAGGACAGCCGCCATGATGGGCGAGGTTAATGAGATAGAGACCGACGGAGTCCCCCTAGTGAGAGAAGACAAGGAAGAGGCGAACATGGCCCAACTGGCAGGGGACCGATCCGCGAAGGGACCTTCCTCCGTCGAGTGTAGACCGCGAAATTGCTGGAATTGTCTACAGATGGGGCACTCCTGGAGAAATTGCCCCTCTACCACGCGCCGTATTTTCTGTTATCGGTGTGGGAAGACGGGGTAGTGACTACTCAATGTACATGTCAATCGGGAAACGAGCGGGGGGGCCAATGAACATGCCTTTGGCCGACATAAGGAAACCAAACCGTGAAACGCTACCCCCACAATCGGACTTGCTATACGGAATCCAACAGAGCGGTCCCTTATTATATCTGGCCGCGTTGGTCGAAGATGTCCCTATCCCGATCCTGGTAGACAGTGGAGCAACGAGTACATTTCTGGGGACTATTGGAATCAAGATGTTGTCAGGTCTTAATCTGGCTACGAATACGGGGTCGAACAGTGTGGTGACGACCGCAGATGGATCAAAAACTGAATTGAGCCAAGAAATTATGATCCCCATGACATTGGGATGGACCAGTCGGGTCATTTGGGCGCGATTATTTCCCCAGTTAGCAGTCCCCTGTATTTTAGGGTTAGATGCACTCCGCGCATTTGGGATCGTTGTCGATTTTCCGGGATACCGTTGGTGGTTTGACTCCCAACCAAGCCAGATTTTCTCCTTCGAGGGTGGGGAGGAAGAGGTCCCCGACTCCACCCTGGTTGATACATGGGAGGACCGGATACAGACTCTCCTCACAATGGAACCATCGGACGAAATTCCCCGAATATGGGAAGCGGGGATAGATTCCACAAATGATCCTCACATTCCGGGTGAAATCGTATTCCCCGTAAATCAGACGGAGGGGATTCGACTCCCCGGAAACGGGAGAAAATACTCGGAAGTCTGCTTGGGATTAAGCGAATTAGGAATGGAAGACGAAAAGATCCTAGAGACGTTTCTGGAAACAGAACGACCAAGACTACTGGCGGCTCCCGGCCTTACTACTCTAACTTCCCATCGAATCGAGGTCGGGGAGGCGAAAGCGATTAAACAAAGGTATTATCCCGTATCACCGGTGGTCCAGCAAGCTATCTATGCCGAGGTAGATCGGTTGTTGGTGGAAGAAATAATAGAGCCGTCTAATAGCGAATGGTCGTCACCAATCGTTATGGTGAGAAAGCCCGATAAGTCCTATAGATTCTGTCTAGATTTCCGTCGCGTTAACGCCGTCTCGAAAAAAGATGCTTACCCCCTACCCTATATGCAGAGCATTCTAGAGAAACTTCGCTCAGCCCAGTATATTTCGGCAATTGACCTCAGTCAAGCATATTTCCAGATACCCATGGAAGAGTCCAGCCGCGAGATCACAGCCTTTACGGTTCCGGGGCGGGGCCTATTTCATTTCCTTCGTATGCCGTTCGGGTTAACCGGCGCGCCGGCAACCTTTCAGCGCTTATTAGATAAGTTAATTGGCCCTGAAATGGAACCGCATGCGTTCGCGTATTTGGACGATATCATCGTGGTTACCGAGACTTTCTCCGAACACCTCCGATGGTTGAAGCTTGTGTTTGATCGTGTCGCCGGCGCCGGGTTAAGAATCAATCCGGATAAAAGTGAGTTTTGTAAAGCCCAAGTTCGCTATATGGGATTTTTGGTGGATAAGCACGGACTTAAAATGGATCCGGAAAAGATTGTTCCCATCCTAGAATATCCACCACCACGAAATATAAAGCAGGTTCGAAGGTTTATGGGTATGGCCTCCTGGTATAGGCGATTCGTACCGAATTTCGCTACTATAAGTGCACCTATTAACCGGCTATTAAAAAAGAATCAAACCTGGACGTGGGGAAAAGAGCAGGAGGATGCGTTTCACGACTTATGCCATCACCTAACTACGGCTCCTACGCTAGCCTGCCCCAGATTCGAACTGCCGTTTACACTTCAGACCGACGCAAGTACAGTCGGTCTGGGGTCAGTTCTCACCCAAACAGTAGTGAGTCAAGAACATGTAATCGCATATGCAAGTCGAGCATTGAACGATGCCGAACGAAACTATACGACGACGGAATTGGAGTGCCTCGCGGTAATTTGGTCCATTAAGAAATTTCGAGCGTATTTAAAAGGTACTCGATTTACGGTTATCACCGACCACAGCAGCCTCCGCTGGCTACATAACGTTAAAAACCCAACGGGTCGTCTGGCGCGATGGGCGCTAGAATTGCTGGAATATGATTACGAAATAATCCACCGTAAGGGCGCGCTTCATCATGTGCCGGATGCGTTATCTCGCATATATGAGGAGAAAGAGGGGGTTCTACCGATAGGGGTCCCCCAAGAAACTGGGGAGATCTATACTCTAGAGGAAATGGAGGGAAAAGAGATGAACTCGGAGAAGGACTCCTAAGATCCTAATGATAATTGGTATACCAGAAAATGTGCGGATGTCGCCAGGGAACCACGAAAATATAAGGATTGGCAAGTTCGGCAGGGCCGACTATTCGTCCATCGCCCGTCTAGGGACTGTGAACCGGATCTTTGCGACCTCGACGCCTGGAAGTTGGTTATCCCCTTGCGATGGCAGTCCCATGTTCTGAAAGAATGTCATAGTGAACCCCAAGCCGGTCACCAAGGTATAGATAAAACCCATAAGAGAGTAGCCTTGAGGTATTTCTGGCCTCGAATGTATAAGGACGTTCATGAATATGTCGTGAGATGTGTTACTTGTCAACGGACGAAAGTAGAAGCCAAGGCTCCGGCGGGTATGATGGGTCGGAGGATTGTCGAGCAGCCATGGGATTACGTCGCCGCCGACGTCATGGGACCGTTCCCTCCGAGTCGACAGGGTTTTGCTTATGTGGTTGTGTTCCAAGATTACTTCACGAAATGGGTGGAACTATGTGCCTTACGCCGAGCGACGGGTCTAAAGATCAGTGAGTCCTTTCGCGATCTGGTATTGTCTCGATGGGGAGTTCCTAGTGTATTGTTGACAGATAATGGCACCGAGTTTATCAACCGCATCATCGACGGCTTATGTAAAGACTATCATATTTATCACGCTACTACACCACCCTACCATCCCCAGGCTAACCCCGTCGAACGGGTCAACCGCGTCGTGAAGACGATGATAGTAGCTTTTCTAAGTGAAAATCAGCGAGAGTGGGATTTACACTTGGTGGATTTCCGGTTCGCATACAACACAGCTCGACATTCAACCTTAGGTTTCAGTCCGGCTTTCTTGAATCTCGGGAGAGAACTATCCCCGATAGAATGTTTTCGTTTACAACAGGGTGTGACGATCCCCCCCGAGGGTGAAGCTTCATGGAGCGACCGTATGGCTAGGTTACGTCTAGTGCAGGAGTGGGTTGTTAAACGACTGGATCAAGCCTATGACAGACAATCCCGGAATTACAATCGAGGGCGACGCGAATTAAGTTTCACGGTCGGAGATTTAGTGTTGTCTCGGGCTCATTATTTGTCCTCCGGAGTTAAGAATTTCTCCGCGAAGTTGACACCCAAGTATCAAGGACCCTATCGGGTGCGTCGAGTTATTTCCCCGGTTATATACGAATTAGAGGATATCGCTTCGAAGAAGTATTTTAAGACCCACCTGTCCTACCTTAAAGCCTACGTTACAGATCACGAGTCCCCGATCAAAGAACCATGGGAGCAACCTTGATAAGAGGAAGAAAGTCGTCCCCGCATCGGGTGGTTAGAAACAACATCCCCAGCCAAGCAACGGGACGACGTTCCCCTCTCATTGGGAGGCAATAATAAACCAGAAGACCACACAGACCAGAGAAGTCCGACACAATTCAACAGTCTACCAAAATGTTTAAAGGGTCAAAATACGGCATCCCTCCCGACGAGAACCCAGACGTCCCATTGAGACGACCGAAAACAAGGCCCAGAGCCACCTCACCGAAGGATGCCCACGACTTTGAGTTCGTAGATCTCACCGCCGACGAGAGTGAACCCGAGACCATCCGCCCAGAGGTCGTAGGGAGCAGTGACGAGGAGGTAGATTTCGAAGGCGAACCTCCAGATCCTGACGGAATGGATCCCAGTCGACCGCTGTGGCCTTTTATAGGCAAAATCGATAAATGGTGCAAGCGATATCCTAGCTTGCGAGAGAGGGTAGCCGATAGCCTCAACAGATTATTGAGGGAGGAGACGGATCCGGTACGTGTATTCGAACCGTCAATCTCGATCCGGGTCGCTCAAGTAGATCAAGCCACACAAACGGACACGATCACGATTGTGCGTGAACCCCCCGAACAGATCGACCAAGTCACCCAGACAGAAGATAGAACAAGTGACATGCCAAAGACTGCCGTTCAAGAAATCGGCATACAGACGGTCCCGACACCCTCTTCAGTTGGGGACAATCCCAGTTGTGGATGTCATCGGTCCCAAGAATCGACCGTAACGAGACCAGGAGTGAGGGAAGATGCCCCGGTAACCAATACTCCCAAATCTGTGAAGGAAACACAGGAAACCGCTCGAGTCCATAGGGAAGAAGAACCCCAGGCTTCGACGTCAACGGACTGCGGAAGAATAAAGGCGGTGGACGCGGCGCGGATAAGTCCTGATTCATCCGCCCTCATCACGGTAACCCGAAGGAATCTACCGGAAGGAGCGCAACGATATAAAAGTACTCGCCAATTTACTCGTCGGGAGGGAGACCCCGGCCAAGTCATTGAGAGGAGAATACACTACTACCAAGTAGAGGGCGAAGAGGGAGCCCCACCGGTACGTAGAGTAACACGAGGACGTCCTCGTTGTTTCTTATGCCTAGCCCGTGGGCACACCTACGAGAACTGTCCAAAGGGTGCTGCGGTTAGATAGGAGTTTTTTTTTGTGTACTATAATCAGAAATCCCCGCATCGGGCGTAAACCATTGTATTAATTTTAAGTTTCCCCAGGTTGTTTTGGGTGATTAATAAATTTCTTGTCATATCTATTTCCCGTCATGTGGGAAGTTATTCGTATTGCTCATTTTCCCCAATCTGGGTAGTTCTAGATTAAGAATCTCCCCGACGTCGGGTGCTAGTATTAAGCCTCCCCGCAACGGGTGAAAAATTTTGTAGCAATAATTAAGGAACCTCCCCTATCGAGGGAAGTTTGGTTTCGGAGTTCGGTCCTCCTGAAAGGAGACAAATCCCCTTTGGAGGGTAAACCAATATATCGTGAAGAATGATATTTGTGGCTTAATCAACAACGGACGAACAATATCCACATATAACGTTAGAAATAAGTATCCCCGCTCCGGGTTGAAAACTATGTAGAGGGAGTATTCGAACCTCCCCTACCGAGGGAAGCACGGTTCAGGAGGTCGTCTTCCCCGAAGAGACGAGTCCCCTGATGAGAGAGGATCATTTCATTCTCAAGATATTAACAATACTCCATATCCCGGTATCAATCGTGGAATGGAGGATATGAAATAAGGTTCAGGGTGTTTCCGAGGTACCCTGGGTGAAGGAAGGGGGAGTTGTGACGTGGGTTTTTCGTTTTCCCCGTCACAAAGTGTGAATTTAAGGGTAAGGACACTCCGAGACGGAATCAGGGGGATTCGAAAATTTACAGGATTAGAATAATTAGGGAGCCTGTATCCGGCAGCTACTCGGAAGATGGAAAATAAAATCGTCAACCTTAAATGGATGAGAAGTAAGAGAGTACCCGCTCCAACGCGAAAACCTCCGTAGTGTCAGTTGAAGTTGCCACTTCTATAATCCTAGCTACAAACATCCGCCAAATGATTATGTGGAGAAATGGGCATGAGATGCCCCCGGGCTCAGGCGAGTCCTATTAGCCAATCAATAGGCTAATATAGTATATGAGATTTTCGTATACTCAATCCTGTTTGAGGAACACCACCAACAATGAGGGAAGGAAGTAGCGAAGGAGTGGGGAAAAAGAGGGGAAGAACAAGCTAAGTGAGATCATGGAAGGAGAGGATCGCTCTCTTGGAGCAGAAGCCGTCGAGGAGGAAGGATCTTCTTCTTCTTGGGAGGACCATGAAACCCATAACATGGTTCACCAGCAGAGCAATCAGAGAGAGGATTCCGGGACGAAGCGGAGCAGGGAAGATTTATTGGAAACACCTAGACAGGGTCCTCTCCGGGAGCAGCAAAGGAGGATAGATAGTGAGATCTACGAGGAGTTTTCCCCGGGGTATAAGGATACAGGTTAGAAGTTAGTGGCTTTCTATTGTCCCCCCCCCCCCCTGTGTGCGTGGGAAGCGTAACAGGGAGGATCGTCCCAGGAAGGGGGAGGAGTTCTGAGAAGTCCCGAAATTCGAGTCCCGGGAATTCCCGGTTTTTCCCCGAGGATGGTTTTCCCGGTGAGAGTGAGTCTCTCCCGGTGTTCCCTTTCGGGTGTTTCAGTCGGTAGCCAGGAGGTGTTAAAAGGGTGAAGAGGTTCCCTCGACTGGAGGACCGGGGTCGACTCAGGGCACCACCCCCCAGGAGTCCACCTTTCGAAGGGCAAGAAAAGGTAGGGAGGATTCCTGTCGGGAATGGATAGGTCCCCCAAGAGAGTAGAGAGACCGTCGGTTGGTCCATAGAGTCATCCCCGAGCCGGATGTGCCGATCCCCGTCTCCCAGGTGGGTGGTGTCCGATCGGGTGAGGGAGGTGTCCCGGACTTGCGACGTTGCCGAGATAAAGAGCGGCTCGAAGTGCCGGGGGTCCTGTCGCGAACCCTCAGGCCGAGCATCACCTCCTGGAGGGGCCTCCTCGGTGGGAACGGCTGAGGAGTGTGTGCCTAGGGCCTCCCCGTGTGGATCGAGACATTTAGGCTCGGAGAGGAAGCCTCCCAAGGGATTTGGCAATAATATACGGGATCCTCTATTCCCCGCCATCGGGAGACAATTGGAAACGCACACAGGGAAGAGCGGGTGGGTCCCAGACCCGAATCGAATTACCCTGTTTCCGTCTCGTAAGAATAGACTGTGTGTGTGTGTGGGTTATGAATGTCTTAAGTGAGCAAGGTTAGGTATATGAAAAGGAGTGAGAATATGTTAGTTTTGACAAATAAAGTATATTTGTCCCGATTATCAGTTAAATTACCTTTATTACATCGAAATTTTCCACTAAATAGATGCCTCATTGATCCTTACCCAACCCCTCTACCATTTTAGCTATCTGACTAACCGGAGACCTAGAATAGATACATGCCAATTTGAGTCAGGATGTTATGGTTCCGTCACCGAACCTGGCGCCCAATCATTATAAATAAAATGTCTTCTCCCTACTGGGTTAGATATTTATAACATTTGGATTCAAGGCAGTTTATATTCAAATCTTTTATACAACTATATAGGGGGATAGAAGTATTTATGGAATTATATAGTTGCTCTATAATGTTCCTGTACTTTGTGTCTTAAATTTGGAAACCAATAAGCGGATTTTATTCCCTCGACCGTTTTATCAACTCCCCCATGCACGACCTGGTCATGAAAGACACGAATAACATTAGAAACCATTGAGTTTGGCACAACGAACTTTGGATGACTGGGATCTTTTCTATACACTAAACCTTCTATTAGGGTATATCTTTCATTTTCCCGCACCTCCATTTCAGCTGCTAAGGACTTCAGATATGGGTCGGCCAATTGCTTGTACAGAAGTTCGTCTTCCAAGCTCATCGATTGTAAATACGCTACTTGTCGGCTCAAGGCATCTACATGCTCCATTTTTCTTCCCGGACGGTGTTCCATCTTAAAATGGTAATTCTGTAGTGCCAGGGTCCATCGGGCTATTCTAGGGTTTAAATGAATCTTATTCATGGTGTGGGCGATCGCGCTACAATCTGTGACCACCGTGAATTCCAACCCATACAAGTATATATGAAATCGCTCTATCGCGCGTACTATGACTAGCATTTCTAATTCGAAACTATGATAATTTCGTTCCGCTTGATTTGTGCTTTGGCTAAAAAATGCTACCGGTCCCATGTTCTTTCCGTCTAGATCGCCTTGCAGCAGTATCGCTCCTTTCCTTTTGTGCTCGCATCGGTATGTACCTCAGTTTTCGCCAATGGTGAGTACAACCTCAATACTGGGGCTTGTGTTAATTCTTTCTTTAACTCCGCAAACGCAACTTCACAGGACTCATTCCAACCAAAAGCAATATTTGTTTTCAAGAGATTGTATAAAGGTTGTGCCTTTACGGCGAAATTTTTAATGAAGCGTCTGAAGTAGCTCGCTAATCCTAAAAATCGCTGAACCTGTTTTGTGTCCTTTGGTTTGCTATAATGCTTAACTGCTTCTATATGTCTATCACTTAGAGTAATGACACCTTCTCCTACATTATACCCCAGATACTCCAATTTACGACGAACAAAGAAACACTTGCTTAGGTTCAATTCGATATCATATTTTTTAAAGGTAACCAGTACCACGCGCAAGAGTCCGTAATGCTCCTCTAGAGACTTAGATGCTAACAGTACATCATCTATATACACCAGTACTTTCTCTTGTTTAATTAATGGTTCGAGAATCTGTACCATCCGACGTTGAAACTCAACTGGTGATTCCGAAAACCCGAAGGGTAACCGCTAGTACTCATATTGAGCATCAGGAGTGGCAAAAGCGAAATATTTCGTGCTATCCGGATGCAATTTAATCTGGTGGAACCCATCCTTCATCTCCAACAACGAAAACGCTGATTTGCCGTTCAAACGACTCAGAAAATCTTCGATTACTGGAAAAGGATAATGCTGACGATACACCCGACTATTCAGCGGACGTAAATCTACGCACAATCTAATAGACCCACTTTTCTTCCTTACTGGTACTATCCGCGAGCAGTAAGGAGAGGTGCTTGTCTTAATTATCCCTATCTTCAAGAGATCCTCCGTAATCTCTCTAATCTGCAATCTTTCTGCAGCCGCAAATCGTCTAGGAGAATACGCGAATGGTGTGTGATCTCGTAACTTCACTGAAACCATAAAATCGTCTTTTACTTTTTTAATTGGTTCCTTGGCCACGCCCTTTATAATTGACTTTACTTGTTGGTCACACGTAAACCCAAAATCTGTCCGAATTTCCTCAATATGGCGTTTATCGTTTTCGTTTATTTCCTCTAAGGTACCAATCATTGACGCTAAATGTTCATCAATTAAGTTAATTTGCTTATCTGAACCTTTTTCACAATTACCCTTTCCTGGTGTATACAGCAATGACAAATTATGATTTTCTAAAACGTCTCTTCCCATAATAATAGAACCATCTAAACATCCATCTTGTATCAAATAGAAAGTGTGCTCATAAGGAACATTAGGTATCTCTTCCATCTCAAACTTAACCTTAACTAACCCTAATACATCAATGGGAGTATTACTTAGGCTAACAAATGTTGAATTCTCAACCGCCGGGCTTATCTGATTAAGATTACAATGTTTCTTAAAAACTAATTCGGGTAGCAATGAGATAGGACTTCCTGTGTCCACAAGAGCCTTCTCCTCGCAGGTCTTGTTGTTGAACTTCTTAATTCTGACGTACGGTGTGAATAGGTCCAACCGGTGTTAATCCTCATCCTTGAAGATCGCTGCTACCATCGAGCTGCTACTGTTTACTTCAGACACTACTTGATTTACCTTGGATCCGGACGATGTCTTAGATTCTCCTTGGGTCAACCCTCCACGATTCTTCTATTTAAAACAATCAGCTTTTTTGTGACCACTTTTCTTACAATGGAAACAAACTATTTCTGTCTTCGATCTTGTTGTCCCTTCTGCCTCCGGCTTGACACTTTTTCTATGTTGTGGGGTCTCTTGTTGACCTCCTTGATGTTTCTTCGTTTCGAATCCCTTCACATCAGTGACTCTTCTCATTCTCAGCAAAAATCCTTCCAGCGTGGTGTCTGCCTTGCACAGGGCGATAGACCTAATTGACTCAGAAGATATTCCTGCGGCTATTAGATTGATTTGATCCTCCACTGATAACTCACACTGACTCATTAGTGTCATTTTATCCAACGCATACGTGTCAAATGATTCCTTTGACGCGTTCCACGTTCTTGCTTCTATTTTCCTAAGCAACATGTAAAAAGGCACTCTCCGTTTAAAAAACCCAATTATTTTTTCCTTAAATTCCGACCAGTCGGTCATGATAATAGTGTGTTGATGATCAAACCATCTTCTTGCCTCCCCACCTAACTTGGCAGTAGCTGCTAACAACAACAATTCGTGGTCCACTCGATGCACTATCGCAATTTTCTCTGCTCGTGTGATCCAGGCTTCTACATTTTCGGTGTCTTCACCTGAAAACTCTGGTATTTGCTTAGTCAACGCCGGTAAGAGGCGTAGGTTATGTTGGTTCGAGTTTGTGTTCCTTGGCGCTGCGCGCGCATAGACTGGTCCGGCTTCCATCAGTTCCGGCCCGTTTCTCCCTACGCTTCCAGCATTCCCCTTCGGTATCGGCCATATTCTAGGCTGATCCGCCACCGGTCCGCCATTTTCCGATTCTGGCAGGAACATAGCATGCATCATCCTACACATATCTTGTTGTTGTTTTATGCTGTCGCTTAAACTGGCTCATATGGCCAATAACGTGGTTGATACCTGAGGTGTCTCCGGAGGTAGGCTTCCTTCCCCTGTAGCTCTGTCTTCCATACGCCGAGACGACGTTGCCGCTTCTAAGTCCAGTCTCAAACCGAAACCGACTTCTTTAGCAATTCCATGTGCATTGGCACTTGCCGATTCTTGCTCACTTGCACTAGGGGCTCCCTGTCCTTCCGGATATCCCCGTATCTGTACACGTGATGCTGAACGATCAATTATCGCGTCGGCTAACCTCTCATGAGCCACGTTTGGATTTATTCCCAAGCTCACTGCCACCGATCTTAGCTCCTCAATGTTCATTTGTTCTATGCTCTCTCTATCCATTATGCTCTTTCCGACCAAAATCTTTTACCCATGAACACTACCAGCGTCACACTTATATTGCCGCACGTTGTGATAAGATCTACTTCTGCTTACCAATTCTGACTATCTTACTCTCTATCCCACTTCTAAAGTTGTAGTCTCTTCTTTACAGCACTGAGGATTTAATGATTACACAGTTATGCCTCGATTCTCCAACTAATTCCTTTATTACACTTAGTAATCATACACAGAGTTTCTCCTAGACCTCTTCTCCATGCTGTCCTGACCGTGGTCCTGCTTCAAGAGAGCGCTCATTACGCCCCTATCTCTTACTCTAGTTCCGCACCCAGATGGCGCCACCTAAGCACTACGCTTAACAAACTAATAAAACTGTTCTTTCCTTTTTCATGACGTAGCTGCCTACAATATATATATATATATATATATTTGGCATTAAAGCCTAATTCCTGTCATCGTACAGGCTATGGAATTTATAATCCAACTCATTTCAATAATAGCTTACTTTCCTTATTGGAAATACTAGACTATATGAGTGCAAAGGAAAAAACTCTGTATCTGTCTCCTGTAATTGGAGTTGGATTCAATAGTACTCCCTACGTACAACTGCTATACCCCACCAAGCCTGGAGCCACCAAGCCAGTCGCAAAGGAACACTAACAACTAAACGTTGAGTCCCAACGTCGGCCCTCAACGCCCACCCTCATGCAACAAACAGTGCAACAAAGTTCAAGCCTGGCATGCACAGCAGTGTCAATCCCCAGATCAAGAATAGTGGAACGGAGCTGAAGTTCCCGCTTGGACCCGCCGACAGCCACCCCCCCCCCCCCCCGAACCCCCCGTCCACCCACCCTCCCAGCACACCAAACCCAGTTTCGGGGTCCACCCACATGGACATCCAAACCCGATCGAGTCCCTCCTTGGATCCTCCAAAAAGCGTCCCGTCTCGATGACGGGCGAAAACGGTGTGTCCGCGCCCAACCCGTCCCCCGCCCAGGCGGCCGCAGCAGCCGCGCGCACGGACGCAGCGCCGCCACCCGGGACCGAGAGAAACCCCGCCTGCGTGCGGCGCTCAAAAATCAAAAACAATTCATGCAGCAAGGCAAAAGAATCTGCCTTCTTACAACTACCCCACCCTTAGACGAAACCCATCAGGGCGAGAAAAGAAAAAAAAGAATAGTACCATTTATGTCCTCGCTCCTTCCCGAAACCCGCAAAATTCAGCCTGTATGGATAAAATAAAATAAAGGATACTGATTTAGCGCTTTGCGCTGAAAAGAAAAACGAGGAAATTAGCCGAAGCCAAGTATCAGGAAACATGACAAAGATAGCAACTACAGCCTACAGCCTGAGTCAAAGGCTTGGGATAGAAGACGAGGAGAACTATATATATATAAAAAGAATATGGAACATACATAAAAGAGAGTATATAAAACGAAGAACAACATATATAAGCAACGCGAAGGAGCAAAAGGGGCAAGAAACTATTCAGTTTTAGCCTCTTGGGCAGCAACAGCTTCCGCGGCGCAGAGGGCTGCAGCTTTCATTGCAGCTTCTTCCTCCCTTCTGGCCTGTCGGGTCGTACGGTATCTCAGGACCCACTCTCTCCTCTTCTGATTGCTGCTGTGCGAGCTGGGGCGTCTTTTTATAAAGTGTTCCGGTAGCGGCAGCTTACTGGTCCACCATAAATGCCGAGGCCTGGAGCACATTGGCGAGCTGAGGTCTTTATTATTGCACCTCAGGCAAGTATCTTCTTCCTCGAATGCCCAACCGCAATGGCGGCAAAAAGCAGTTATGAGTGGCGCAGTGCACTCAAAAAACCGGTGGCCAAAGGCATGGCAAGCGTAGCACCGATGATATGGCAAGGGCCCGCGAGTCCACATTTGGGCTCTCTGCTCCAGTGGTAGAGGTGGCTCGGACTGAGCCAGAGGACGGCAGTACCAGGGAGCCGATGAGCTCTCAGACTCTGGTGCGGGGCCTTGATCTGGACGGTCCATTGGTCCTTGAGCGGACGACAGGAAGTCCCCAGGCCGAACCAGCAGGGTGCCTCTAATAGGGCTGAAGTCACGAGTAGTGTGGCTATGGGGATTCTGGGACCGCGTGGCGAGGGGGTCGGGGTCCCGCGGGTGGAAGGGAAGTAGAGGAATTTCCCCCTCTCCTCGTGCGGTTGTGCGCATTGTGTGTGTGTGTCACCCACGTTAAACTCCTTTAGTGTGGGGTACACATGTGACCTCCCCCCCTCTTACGTTAAGCAGTGGACGCCTTAGAGAGAGAAAGAGAGAAAGAGAGAAAACACCCACGTTAAACTTCTTTGGTGTGGGGTACACATGTGACCTCCCCCCCCCCCCCTCTTACGTTAAGCAGTGAACGCCTTAGAGAGAGAAAGAGAGAAAGAGAGAAAAAGAACGAGAAGGAGAAAGAGAAGGAGAAGGAGAAAGAGAAAGAGAAAGAGAAAGAGAATGGGGGGTTGCCAAATGAACGATCGTTGGAGTTTTTAATTAAAATTTATATATTTTTAATAATATACACATAATAACAATAATAATAATAATAATGCTCCTAAACTGCAGCAGCATCGGCATCTGCGATTAATTGAAATACAATGCTTGTTTTTTAGAAGTTTTTCTTACATTCTATGGCATGATGTACGTATGTTCTGCAAATGGTACACCACTCTGGAGGTGAGCAATAAATATGCAGGTGACCATAATTTTTGCAATTTGTACACCAATAATGTGGCGTTAGATCTATCGCAGGTTCCATTTGCGTAGCCTCTGTTATTGCGGAAATAGGTTCCGTTTGTGTACCACTATTTTTCACCTGGGACATATTTGAAAACATTTTGTTATTTTTTTTTTTTATATTGTAAGAACTATTTTACAAAGCAAGTATACTTACAAAAATCACCTCCTCTTCTTCTTCCTCTCTCTCCTCTAAATCAATAGCTGGTAAATATAAAAGAAAAAAATTATTTTTTTTCGTTATTCTTCGTTTTGAATAAAAAAACAATTGGTCAAATAGTGGGATAGTTAACAGTTTTCAAAAATATGTGTCGTAAAATTCTTTTATGATTCTATTTATTGACATTATCTCATCTATCACGACATAAACAGTCTGTATGGATGGGTGGGTTTTTTTTTTCTTTAAAAGAAATAAAAATAAGTACTGACAGTTCAAGTGCATATTCTGATGAAGCATCGCTTCATATTCTTCAAAATAACGATTGTGAGAATCGTTAATTCTTTTGATATAATCCTGCATCGATTCTACAGGATTTTCATCCTCCTCTACTAGATATTTTGTCACAAAACACCGTTCACTTTCCATTTTTTTTTTAAATATTTTACGTTACAATCTATACCGCACTGATGAATGTTCGAGGACTGAATGAAGCCTCTGAAGAAATCTCGTCGAGAGAAAGTCTTTGTCGTTCATTTGTTAAATATAAAGTTACATTTGATAACATTTAGGAGTACATTCTTTCTTAATCAAAAAGGATACACTATACCCTCTGAATAATCCCTGTATAGATATTTTATCCTATTGTGTTATAAACCTATAGGTCAATCACAATGGAAATGCATCGCAAGAAAGAAAAGAAAATTACCCCTTCCAAAACATTGAAATTAAATACGCTTAACATACGATTATATCGTTTGCAAAGAAGTCAAGTGAACAGCAGAAGATGAAGAAAAAGTTTCAGTCTGTAAAACTTATTCTGCAAAGCAGATCCAGTAGTGTCAGACGTATTCTGCATAGCAGTAGTGTCAGACGTATCGAAGAAAAGAAAGAGATTAACTGTGTTAGAAAAAACTTCTTTTGTTTTTACATAATAAAAAATAAAGGTAAGGAAACATTTTTTTTTCATTCGATTAGTACATGCATTATTTAATTGAGTTTTTAACTTTAATGAGACTAATCATTTTTTTTCATAGAGATAAAAATGAATTTCAATAAAATCAATGCATTGGGAAGCGTCATTCCAAAAAATTTTGTGAAATTAAATAGCTTGACGGAAAATCAAGAGTACGATATTTCCGAAGTGGACAAAATTATGACAAAATATGGAATTAAAATCATTGTACAGCTGTCAGCTGCCGATTGGTTATTCTTGCTTGGGAGAATAGCAAATTTGGCGGAAGATACGGAGCAGCTGCAGCAGCTACAAAAGGCTGCAGCAGCCAATAATTTAATAATGCTATACACAGGAGGAAAATATCACAACGTGTAATTTAAGTCTAAAGTTTGATAGGTAATTTGTATCTAAAAAAAATAATGAATAAATTTGTTGTTTATTATATAATTATTTAATAAAAATTGTTTTCTTATTTTTTTAACTTACATTTCTAACAATATTCGTAAGAGGATTATATTGTACAATTTTATCGTGTATGATTAAACAATAGGCTGTAGTATTATCCGGAATGATTTCCATACACTCGATCTCGAGTTTGACGTCGACCGTGCCGGTTTTTATGGACTCGTTCTGATGCGAGCAGTCGATGACGAAGAGCGGCCCGTACGTCAAGAAGTCCGTATAGTCGAGCATGGGTTTCGCGAGTTTCTCCCCAACGTAATAGGAGGTGAAAAACTTTACATACATGTCGTAGAGGACGGAATAGCGGGATTTCGTGAAATCAGTGTCGAGACGATCGTACGGATAAGATTCGGAATTCAGATAGAGTTTGACATCGAGTACTTTGCAATGATTAAATTTGAGCACATCCTCGTGCCGACTACTCTTTTTGTTCGTTCTGAACGCCAGAATGACGTATCGCGGCTTCTCCAATTGCGTGGACGCTTTCACGGACCACGTGTGTCGCTGCGACTTGGGCAGTAGCGGATACTCGTAAAGTTCCCAGGCGCGAAAAGCAAGTGACAGACTCTTGTCCTGCTCGACGATACTCAGAAATTGGAGTTTCGTAATTTCGTTCAGGGTCACATGGGGTATTCTCCATTGCACTCGTAGCAGCTTGATTGACGAATTGGTGATTTTGACCGATGAGTAAATGGCATTTGTATCGTCGCGCGCGCGAATGAGAACGAGCTCGTGACGCGCGTTAACGAAGACTCGCCGATAATCCTAGCAGAATCCCAGCAGCATTTTCAGGGGCACGCAAAAGCTGAAATTCTTAACAGCCGCCTTCTTTTTCAGCCGGTCTTTGGCCGTAGCGACGAAACATCCGGAATGACGTAGACTGGCGCTCTCCTCGGTGCTCAGGGAAACGAGATTCTTCAGAGTGCTGGTACTACCGACGTTTCTGCATCGGTCGATCTCGCTACCGTTCAATTCGTAACGAATCTCGTCGAAGAGAAAGGCCGCGGAATTGCTGTCGAGCGTAACTATATCCTCGTTGTTGGCGCTCGCGTCACGCGTGCCCTCCACCAGCTGTCCCTCGACGTAGAGATAACTCTCGCACGGCAGGAGTATCAAATCTTGCTGCTGTATAGGAATGCGAATCTCGTCGCTGTTCGCCAACGAGGCGTTCGCATACCGATTGTAGGCATGCATCTCCATTTTGGTGATGCGATTGTCGTAGGTCAGCGGTGCGGTGACGTTCAAGGGATCTGCCATTGTTCCACTATGTACTTTCGCCCAATCTCTTCACGGTGAATCCCAATGATTGTAAAAATTCTATATTTCTTCTCGTTAGCAAGAAGCTCCTCTTGTCGCGATTCCTGCTTTCACTCTGATGAACCGGTGTATTCGACTCCACGCAGGACGAACGACTAGCGAACGTTTCATCCAGTTTCACCGCTTTATAATCCTCGTTACTTTTGTAAATTAACATTTTTCTTAATGTGTAATCTTATAATAATTTCTGCACGTCCAAAATCTACGAGACGCTCGTCCTGATCGAGGATACGTAACGTGAGGCGGTCGATTACTCTGACGATGACCGGTAGATAAATGACGGTTTTCGGTACCTCCGAGATTTTATAGCCCGGTGGTACGCTGGGAAAGAACTCGTGAATAATGTGTCGGGGTCTACCGTTGGTGAACGCACCACCCGCAATGTTGCACTCGATGAGTAGAATATTTGTTTTCACAATGTTCACGGTTTCGTCGGATTCAGCCTGGGCGTTCGGTTCGATCATGCGATTCGACGAGAAGCCCAGTAGTGAGCCAATGTTATTCGGATTTCCAAAGTCAATCGAATATTTACACAATATTTCACTCTTCAGTGTATTATTGTTCGCTCGTAGAAGAATAACGCTGTTAATGTCGTCTTTAATTTCGTGTCTCGCAGAAATTTGAGACTGCAAATACTCATTTATCGTACTCAATTCGTAACAGCCTCTGGGTATCGTCAGTACCTTATCGTTATCGTAGTAAAACTTATTATTCGTCTCGTCCACATTGGCTATCGAGTTGTACGTTTGCATGTCCACGAGACCGATCTCGTAGCGATCGTCTTGCAGATTGATCGGGGGAAAGAAATCTGAATTTAATACTGATTTACGATCCGATAATGTCACGGTGAAAGACATTTTGTTTTCAAAGTATTTGTTCTCGCAGGAATTTCACGCACAACTGACCGTAATTGCTTTTATCGTACGATTGATATCGATCATGATTGTAGTACATTGTAACGTTAGGACCAAAGTAACGCACACATTCTTTCGGCGGTTTCAAATTTCCAAAGGAATCGAAATATACGACGATGTCGTTGCGCTTGACGTAGGCTACCCAGTGGGTACCAGGGCCGCATTGATCGTCGAGATTCACGATCGCGCACTTGTTGCACCGCGGCCCGTCGAGCGGTAGAGATGTGCGCATAAAGACTCCACGGAAATGTGGTATGCGTCGGCAGATGTGTGCCAATTGTATGTTACTAGTAGCACCAGAATCCGGAAGGAGAGCTTCTACATTGCGACGAAATTTCCCCTCATTCATTTTCTTCCCGCTGCTGTTCTCCGACCGTTTTTTTTGTTGTTTTTTTTTATACCTCTACGATTTCCCTCTCCAACGATTCGCTTGTACGGTTTCAGATAAAGGCCTCGGCTTCTCTCGCGCTTCGCCAACGCTTCCATCGCGCGATTGTGAAGTTGCATTTCCTGCAATCGTTCTCTCTCAGCTTTTGCACGGTTTACAGCCGTCGCTATACTCGATGCTCCACCTGTCAGTGCTCCGACTGCACCTAGCAGTGGGAGTATAGGTATTATACCGCCCCGTTTCCTCGGCACTCGAATTCTTCTCTTCCTCGTAGTAATACGAATTTTTTTCTTGTTGTTCTTTTTTTTAGCCGCTACTGCTTTCTTCATCTCGACAATATTATTATGTAATCCCAAGCCAAGTTTACGCTTAGCATTCATCGATGCCCATACGGCTGTGGCGACCGCGCGTTCACCCAAGGTCGCGTCTCTTGCGGTAATACGTTCACGCGCTCTCCTCGCTAGCACTTTATCGGCCTGACGACGCTCCGGTAGATTCTCGTTGTGCCAATATGCTAAGTCGTGATCGAGGCAGGCCTCGTCCAGCGGATTTATACCACGATCGCCGCGTTCCAATCTTTCGCGTAGTCGAGTGCCGGGCCCGCAATAATTGTAACCGGGCACGTGCAGCTCAAATGGCAATTTTTTTAAGACTTTCTGGAAGAACGATCCAGACTTTTAGAGCAACTGCTTTATTTTTTCCCTCTCTCTTCTTGCTGACAAACGTAACAGTCTTTCATCCGTCTCGGTGGTCCGTCGTGGTGAGTAGTATTAGGTAGATTGTAGTGTTGCAAGCAATATGGATTTTGCTGCACATCCGAGTCCGCGCGAATGTGCCGAGGTAATCTTTCCCACACACTCGCGATACTATCTGGAAAGTACTCGAGCAATACGATCTTCGGTATGTGTTCGAGCTGATGATTCGTCAAGTTCTGCAGGGAATCGACGACAACTAGCATGAACGCCATCATAATGGCAACTGACCGAATAGTTCCGTAATTTGCGAAATATAAATGAACGATACAGCTATGTCAGAAAGTTAATAGGGAGGATGTATTTCGTGAAGCATGTGCCGACTAATCGCGTGACAAATTTGGATGCTCACAATGCTACCACGCAAATAAGAAAACGTCACGGATCGCTATTACCATCTACGATACGCTGCATAGTTTGCGGTCCGTCGAATTGCGGTAAGACGAACGTGCTGCTGAGCCTCATAGAGAGTCAACACGGTGTGAGATTCGAAAACCTGTACGTCTACTCGAAATCGCTGCGGCAACCGAAGTATCGATATCTGGAACAGCTTCTGCAAGACACGGAGGAAATTGGTTACTTTCAATTTTCAAACAATTGCGAGGTTGTGAACGTCGCTGATGCAAAGCTGAATTCTATTTTCATATTCGACGATGTGGCGAACGACAAGCAGGACATTATAATGGACTACTTTTGCATGGGTAGACATTCCAACATCCATTGCTTCTATCTCTGTCAGACTTATGCAAAAATCCCAAAGCATCTGATACGAGATAATGCAAACTTGCTAATAATATTTAAGCAGGATGGAACTAATCTGAAGCATATTTTCAACGATCACGTCAACAGTGATATGTCGTATGAGAAATTTCTCACATTGTGTTCGACCTGTTGGAGTCGCAATTACGGTTTCTTAGTAATAGACAAGGATAGCTCTCTGAAGAACGGTCGATATAGCAAAGGTTTCAACGAGTACGCCACGATCGAGTGAACGGCCTTGAGGGTCAGTTTTGATCGACGAACAGGTCGGTCGGATCTGTTAAGAAACCGCGTCAGTTTGTAATCGAGTGCCAGTTTGAACAGGTCGGTTGGATCTGTTAAAAACCGCGTCAATTAGATCGGTTAATAACTGTTTAAACCCCCCCCCCCTCCAAAACAGCATCGCGATGGATGAAAAATCGCTTTTGAAGAGAATCGCCAAGACGAGCGAGGTCATTCGCGACAACCATCGTGCCTTGAAATCGGAGAAGGCGATAATGGAGAGCAGTTTGAACGAGACATTCAAGCCGATAGTCGATCCATTGAAGAAACTCGTTTCGCAAACGGAGGATAGTGATAACGTAAATAATAATAATTCTTTTTTCAAATACAACGATAAATTGAGGAGGGGAGCTTACTTCACATCGACACCGCATCCAGTTGCTAAAAGAGCGATGAATCTTAGTAGTAGTGATGAAACTATTACGAATCCATCGGATTTCATGACCGACGACGAGTCTTCTATAACCGATCAATCGTCGCCTGATTAAAAAAAAAGTTTGCTAGATAAATTAAATATTGATGAAAACAAGGAACCAGCCTTGTGACAATATGCCTTTCAACATAATCGAATATATCCGATCTCTGGCAAGTATATTAAATTACTTCTGACCGATAGGGAAAACTTGATTGATCGTGCTTTTGGACCTCGTTATGAAAAAGAACAACTGACCCTTGGTAGATGTAAATTTGATATTAGTCATGAAGGAGATATTATTCTCGATAAGACGCTATACACCGGTACAGTAGGTACTTATGAACTAGTTTTCATGAGAGAACCCAATCGAGCTATTATAAAACCCGAAGATTTGGAACAATACAAGAGTACACTAAATCAAACTAAGGCACATAAACTGTTAAACGATAGTCTAAAACAAACAAAGGGTAATAAAGGTGTAAAATATACAGAAATTATGAAACCGTTGCTATTGGGAAAACCAATGTTACCGCCTGATCGGTTATCATCAACATCAGGAGCAAGAAAATCGTCAACGTCTGACGCGTCAATATCAGGCGCAAGTAAAGCGTCAACATCATCATAAAAAAAAGGGGGTAAAGGTCTTATGCGTGTCACCGAGGGACCAATTGTCTACGTACATTGGAACGATCCGAATGAATTGATCGAACGTTTGAAACTTTTGATCGCATCGGTGGCTGCCGGTAATACGAGTCATCACAACGAGATACAGTCGATAATCGAGGAGTTGCGCGACGAGGATCTTATCGTATAAAGAGAGTTGCACGTTATATTTTTACCTCAGTGTAATATCAACGTCTTTCGGTAGCACGTGGTAAAAAAAATTAAATGTCTGATTCCTGCTGTTGTGAAATTTGCATTTGTTTAACATACATCGTAGACTGTATACTCTCGGCATTACGAGCCATCAATAAGAGGAATAATAATAATAACGAGGAACAAGAGACTGATTTTTGAAAAAAAAAATTGACAGTAGTGCATTTATTTTGAAATGTCGATAAATAAATTTGGAATTGGAATGGATGGTGAGAGTAGGAAACACTTTCACGAACCAAATTTAGAATATTTACTGCTTGAATTTAAACAATATTTGACAATGACATTGAATAAACATAATGAACAATTTGAGAAAAAGATGAACCAAATTTTGCAAACAATGTGTGAAAAAATTGGTGAGAAATTGAGTAAGCAAGATCTGATACTTGAAACAGATGGAACTATCAGTGTTAATATATAATAATCGTCGAGCAGGACAAGAATCTGTCTATTTTTTTTGTTTGAAAAAAAATGAGCAAAGAAAAGATACAGTTGGTGGAGGAGCTCCATGCACCGGCGAGGATAAATTTTCCACGCAGAAGAGTCATCGTGCGCGGCTTCGACGATCTCTGGCAGGCCGATCTTGTTGATATGCGCAATTACGTCGATGCGGGTCACCAGTACATTCTCACTATAATCGATACCGTCTCGAAATACGCTTGGTCGGTGGCATTAAAGACCAAGAGCGGCAGAGAAGTGACGACGGCAATGACGGGAATCCTAAAGACCGGCAGATGTCCGAAAAATTTACAGACCGACAACGGCAAGGAGTTAACAACAGTGACTTTCAGGCGTTGATGAAGAAACGCGGAATAAATCACTACTCGACTTACAGCGTGATGAAAGCGTCGATAGTCGAGCGCAGGAATTGTACGTTGAAGACGGAAATGTGGAAACGATTTACGCTGAACGGCAATTACAAGTGGCGCGCTATGCTGCAAGAGTTGGTGGATGCGTACAATGCGCGAAAGCATCGTACTACGGGAATGCGTCCCGTGGATGTGAAACCCGAGCATGCAGATAAGCTACTCAAAACAGTATTCAGTCACATCAAGGTCGCAGGTCGTTCCAAATTCAAAGTCGGCGATTTCGTACGAATTAGTGAATACAAGCAGATGTTCGCCAAAGGCTACACGCCCAAATTGGACGACCGAAATATTCAAGGTGGCGAAAGTGCAGAGGACCAATCCCGTTACGTATCTCCTCAAGGATTCCAGGGGTACGGAACTGTTGCGTGGATTTTACGAATACGAGCTTTCGAAAACTTTCAATCCCGATGTGTATCTGGTGGAGAGAGTATTGCGCAGAATGGTCGATAAAGTGTTCGTTAAGTGGCTGGGATTCGACAGGACGCACAATTCCTGGATAAATAAGAACAATGTTTTATAAGAACAATGTCTTAAAGGAACTTTTATTAAGATGTATCATTACAAAAAATATATGTATTCTTAAAATAAATAAATAAATTATTCTTTTAGACTATAATGCCCCAGGGTAGAGTCGCCGCGGTGCCGGGTGTAACGAAACGCTTGTCGTCGTACGGACTGAGGGCGACCTTTCTCTGACTGATCGAGAAAACTTGGTGCAGCTTCGATCGAATTAAATTTTGATTGCGAGATTGTACGGTGAAATTATCCAAACAATCCTTGTAGTCGTCAAATGTTATATTTCTATCGATAACGTAACCTTTGACACCCTTGGCTTTTTTAACAATTCTCGTGCAGTCCTGCACCTTGAAAGTATACATTTTTGCCCTCAGTCCTACGAACTCGGTCGTGATACGACCATTGTTCCTTCATCAGACAAGGTATCTTTTTGTTGACGCGTGGCAAGTCCTACTGATTATCGTCAGGATAATCGCTGGTGTCGAATCGCGCGAGATCGCGTTTCATGTACACTCTTGGAAATCGAATCGTTCCAAAATGTAAACACAAGTTAAAGGTGCTTTAGTTAGCTAGTGGACAAGACTTTTCCACGTCGCGCGGCTTACCTGCTATTGTACCGAGTCCCAAGCAATAAACAGAGGGCAATAAACCGACCGAAAATGACTAATCCTTCTATACCTGTCCTGCAATGATTAATAAAAAATTTTAATTTTAATATTATTAATTGAACATTTTTAAGATTATTATCAATACATTGCTTATATTTTTAAGATGAAAATGAGCCCAAACACGAGGCTAATCATGCGATTATTTCTATATTAGTTGTATCTTATATTTCTCATTTTCATAAATTCTTATGAAACTCTATTTTATATTTTATCTCTATTACATAGTAAATTAAAATAAATCCAAAACACACACACAGCAAGAAGAATTCATTAATAAATATCAGGATTAATACGATGTCTAACAAAGTAGGAATATTTCACTCTTTAACAAATTTCTCAGCTTAATATCTTTTAAAGCGATAAGCGAAAGGTATTACTTTCTTTGTTGACAACTGCTTTCGGCAACTTTCCAACGCTTTGAACGTAAAAAAAATGTGATCAGCTGCTAATATTATTGTTGTTGATATTCTTAAGACATAAACAGAAATAGCACAGCTCACCTTATTTAAAATACCATTTAACTCTTACGTAATATAATCATAACACGGATTATACAGTATATTTGAAATAATATAAAGTGATTCGGTTTGATAAAATTTGACTGTTTACGTTTCACGATGAAGCAGGACAATAATATTAACAGCTGTCAGTCGTGCGTTAACTTATTAAGTGTCACCATATATAGAAACGGTTGAAAATAAAATGAACGACCAAGAAATGTTATTAGTAAAAAAAGGAATGATAGTTGGCATGTTATTGTGTGGTGCAAGCAAGTGGGGAATATCCGAAAAGACAGAAATGAGTGAGAAAATAGTGACAAAATGTATAAAAAGATATGAAGAAAGTGGACTCGACGGCTTGCGAGACAAACGTAAAGACAATTTTGGATCAAGTAAAACAACAGCGCAACAGGACGCAGAAATTGTAGCAGCAGTGGATATACAACCGCTTGAACCATCAGCTAGAGTTTTAGATTCAGTGGATAATTTAAATATTTGTCCAAGAACGGTGAGAAATCAATTGCATAAGGCTGGAATACATTGCCATCGTCCAGCAAAAAAAATTAAACTAACAGCCAATCACAGAGAAAAAAGGATTTCATTTGCACCAGAATATTTAAGAGTGGCACCAACATTTTGGGACAATGTTGTGTGGACTGACGAAAAAGTTTTTGTTTCAACGATGGATGGCAGAATGCATGTGTGGCGTCCAGACGACAAAAGATTCGAAGACAAATACACGTTACCGAGAGACAGAAGCAGCAGAATCTCTATAGCATTCTGGGGATGGATGACCAAAAATGGAGTAGAAGAGTTACATGAAATTGAGACAAAAATGAATTCAGAAGTTTACTGCAACGTTTTGGAAACTGTTATGCTTCCTACAGTGAGAGCAGTATATCCCGAGGAAGATGCTCCCAAAATTAAATTCGTGCAAGACAATTCCAGTGTTCACACTTCGAACATGACAAAGGAATGGTTCGCCGAACATCCGGAAGTGGAATTAATCGACTGGCCAGCTAAGTCGCCCGATTTGAATGTCATTGAAAATATTTGGGGCATAATGACAAAGCGGTGGAGGCCTGAGCACGAGTGATCGACGGCAGCATTAAGAAAACATGTTTTACAAACATGGGACGATTTGCGAAACGACCCATGCATTTGTAAAAACTTAGTCGATTCGCTCCCTCGACGTCTTAATGCTGTCGTAAATAGCAATGGTCATTCCATTGGCTATTAAGGTAATTTCTTTCATTTTCTAATTAAATTATACAGTTTAAAAATTGTATAGCTCAACCTTTTTTTCATTTTTGTTGACTATAGATCAGCTATGTTTCTTGCTTGGACCTTGCCGTAGTGTCATCATGGCCCAGCTATTTTCAATGTATTCAAATGGGTTGACGTTGCCAGTTTATTGAATCTACTTCGGGGATTTGGCAAATCATTCTTTTGGAGTTCGATCATCTTGCACGAGTTTTAATTTTGGGACATCATCTTCAGGATATCCTGTGATCACTGTGGGAGCATGAGTATTTCCAAAATGTTGCAGTAAACTTTTGAATTTATTGTTGTTTCAATTTTATGGACTTTTCCTTTACTCTATCTTTTGTCATATTCTGCCGTTTCTATCTTTTGGTAACATATTTGTCGCGACACACATGCACTCTGTTATCCATCGTTGAAACAAAAACTTTCTGTCAGCCCATATAACATTATCTCAAAATGTATGCTACACTTTTAATATTATCTCGATGCGAATGAAATCCTTTTTTCTCTATGATTGGCTGTTAGTTTAATTTTTTTCATAAAACGATGGTAGAATATTATAGCGTTGTGCAATTTATTTCTTCGAGTTCTTGAAACAAGTATTTAAATTATCCACTGAATCTAAAACTCTATCTGATGGTTCAAACGGTTGTATATCCATTGCAGTATAAAAATTATAATATTGAAGTTCACTAAATTTAAAATATGACAAGGCCTCTATACAGCCGCTATATATATAATGTATTTTTCTTATATTATGACAAAAAAGTGAAAATATTTATATTTATGAATTTATTTATACAAAACATGACTAACTTTATTATATGACAAAGCCTCTATACAGCTGCGAAAGGAACAACGTTTTTTTTAATCTTTGACAAAATTGAGCTTATTTATAAATATTTATTTATTTATTTATTGTAAGTTCAATACTTTTATTACATGACAAGGCCCCTTTACAGCTGCTATATAAACATTGTTCTTTCTTATATCTGTTGATTATATAAGCAACAAATTTATAATTTTATAATGTATGCATGCGTTAAGAGATATATTATAATTATTTATGTATTAACGTAATATTTTTTATTTTGGTATATGTATTTATTGATACTTGTGTAATCTTAAGAGTCCGTATATTTTAAGACAGTAATAAATGGATTGTGTAGCAAAAATTATATTATATGATAAACAAAAATTTATTTAATTTAAATATATAATTAAAAAATGTGCAAATACTTTAAATTCCTATCTAAATTACTCAAAAAAAAGTGTTATTAAAATTTATGAAAATGAGAAATATAAGATACAACTAATATAGAAATAATCGCGTGATTAGCCTCATGTTTGGGCTCATTTTCATCTTAAAAATATAAGCAATGTATTGATAATAATCTTAAAAATGTTTAATTAATAATGTTCGAGATTGGGAGGAACAGAAAATGTTGCGAAGTAGATTCCGCATTTCTCTGTTATATCTCCCATCTCTATTGCGCTCACAATAGACGGCTAGACCGACAGCGTCTAGCCGCTCTATCTGTCTCTCTCTCCGCGGCGCGCTTGCGCGTCTTCTGGCCCTGGCGCGTCGCGGCCGCGAAGCGACACTACTTGCGCGCTTGGCCACTAGGTGGCCAGCGCCCGCGGCAGCTCTCTCGCTGGCAAGATTAGTGTCGCGTAATTATATAGATGGGTCCTTGATAAGGACCCATCGCACCCTCGCCTTGCTCGACAGCTGTGTAGCAGCAGCAACCGCAGCAACGAAGCAGCTTTTTTCGCCTCAACGGCACCGCAGCAGCTTTTGTTCGCCTTCTCGGCAGCGCCTCCACTTGGGCAACTTTTTGGGATACTTTGGTAAGTATCACCCACCACCCACTGCCTACCAAGAGGGGACTACCCCTCTGCGGCACATTCCTCCCTCCTTAAGGGAGATTTCTCCGGGGACTGCCCGGGAGAAATTCAACCCTCTCCTTCCCCTCCACACTGCCTCCGAGGACTACCTCGGACCCAGTGTTCCGACCCCCAAGTCCAGGGCTCTCGACGAGTCGGGTAGTGGGAGGGGTAGAATTCACCCTAGGGGTTGGGGTGGCTCGGAGCCACTAGAGCTCTTGGAGAAGGCGGCCGAAGGGCAAGGGGACTTCCCCTTCCCTAAAACCACTTCTCCAACTTCGCTTCCTCCCGGGGCTGGGGATTTTACTAGGGAATACCCTAGGGAAATTGTCCAGTCCGGGAGCTTATAAGTCCGCGCTCCTTTCTGGGGAATTCTAGTCTCTGGGGTTCTTGGGAAACTTCGTCTACCGAAATTCCCTAGAATTTGACGACGACAAATTCCCTAGGAAGTCGATCATTTTTAACTTAGCGGTTCTTTTGTAAAAATATTGTAAACTTTTGTATATATTTTATTTATTAAATAAAAACTCTTTTACCACATAACCTGGCTTTGAATACTTTATTTTAGAATAAGGCCTTCCTTTCTGACCACAGGTTCGGAGCCAACTTGAGGCACTGTTTCGCACAAATTTTTGGTCCTTCGAGCCGGATATCCGGCAAAAAACGTTCGAAGTGCATCAGTGTTTTTAAGTTGGAGATTCTGACTGGGTTAAGATTGTGGTTTGTTCTGGAATAGAGATTCAAGATGACTACGCCTAGCTCAGGGGAATTACTAGAAGCGATCAATTACGTGCCCATGATTCGCGATGAATTCGTTCGGTTGGTCGTTAACATTAAGAAACGTGGAGTACGCAACTTCACCCTCCCTTTCTTGGAGGATAGGCTTGCGGCCGTCGAGAAGTGGCTTAGGGTGTTGCATAAAACTCACGTTAAGATCACTACTCATACTAAACCGGCTGAATTAGCTAAAATGGATTACGTAACCGAAAGCTGGAATGAAGCGGCCCTTGATGCCCATAGTGACGCGGAAGAATACATCCTAGGACATTTAGATGAACTTCGCTCCAATCAGGTGATGCCAGCATCAGGTCCCACGGCGCCTTCAGGCGAAATAAACCACATTAGGCTTCCAATTATCGATTTGCCGAAGTTTTCCGGGGATTATTTAGAATGGAACAACTTTTATGAAACATTCAGTTCCATTGTTCATGAAAAGGCATATGTCTCCGGGCGAGACAAGTTCCACTATCTAAAATCTTGCTTGCAAGGTGAAGCGGCTACGGTTATTAAATCTTTAGCGATCACCTCCGAGAACTATGAGATAGCATGGGACACTCTAGTAGCTAGGTATACTGACAGACGAATGATCACGGATACGTTCTTGGACCAGATCTCGCAAGTACCCACGCTTCGGGGTGACAATTTTAAAGTTCTCAAGGAAGTTAGGGACTCGGTCACGGTTGCGCTCAACGCCCTCAAAACTATGGGTTACGGCGTTGATCATTGGGATCCCATCATTGTTCATTCACTGAAGAACAAACTGGATGACACTCTCCGCTTGGCCTGGGAGATGTATCTGGGAAGCAGCAAGGATTATCCCACCTTTCTTCAATTTTCGGAGTTTCTAACGCGTCACAATAACTCTTTGCAATCATTAGGTAACAAACCTAAAACTTCCAAAAAGGAATCGGGGAGATCCTTGAAGTCACACGCTACTAGCGTGAATAGTACCGGTTGCGCTCACTGTGGTAGTAACCATTTCTTGTATCAGTGCAAGGACTACCTTGCATTGACCCCTCAGGCCCGTTCAAAGTTCGCATTTTCACAGAATCTTTGCATCAACTGTTTGAGGCACGGGCATAGTTGCTCCAATTGCTCTTCTTCGTCACGATGCAGGAAATGTAGTAAAATGCATCATACTTTATTACATTTTGACAAATCTGGCACCGGGGGGAGCAAGGCACGGGGGTCTACCCCCGCGGTCAACTCCTTTCCCGAGCCAGAACCCTCTAGCTCGAATACTACAACACATCTTAGTGTTTCCGACACCCGATCAGTGCTTTTGGCCACCTTTTCTGCCAGAATCGAAGCTCATGACGGTTCTCGTATTATAGTCCGCGGTTTAGTTGACACGGGCTCCGAAACTTCCTTTATTTCGGAAAATCTAGCTCAACAACTACGGGTATCACGAAAACGTGTCAACGCAACCATTCATGGCGTCTCTCTGAATTCGGCTCAAAACGTTCGAGCAGAGGTACAGATTACGCTTCATTCTCTATCACGACACGGTGTCTCGTTGGACGTAACTGCATTGATCTTACCAAGGATTACTCAGTATATGCCTCCGACTTATTCTCCGTCGTCCTTTCCAGCACTTAGCAAAATTGATCTGGCTGATAACTTCGCTTCAACCAGGGCTCCAATTGATGTGCTCATTGGTGCAGACTATCTTGCAGCATTGATGGAAGGCCCGTACATGCATTCTCCTGATCATACGTTGCTTGCTCAGCGGACTATTTTTGGGTGGATCGTTTCGGGGGTCGTACCCAAGGCTGGTCGCTCTCATAGTGTCACGGTGCATCATTGCTTTGAGGTAGAAAAAACTCTTCGCGACTTCTGGGAACTGGAAGAAGTTCCGGAAGTCAAACCCATGTCCACAGAGGACTCCCTCTGTGAACAACATTTTGTGAATACGGTATCACGCACCTCTTCAGGTCGTTTTGTCGTTGCTTTACCTTTTCGATCCGACATCGAGAAGCACAGCTTAGGTTCATCCTCTCGGGTATCAGAGAAAACCTTAAAACGAATACTTCGGCGATTGGAAACCTCTCCAGAACAAGCTGAAAGTTATTCTCAATTCTTACAGGAGTATCAAGTGTTAGGACATATGTCTCCTGTTCCTTTGAACTCTGATTTTCGCGTCTTTCTGCCTCATCATGCAGTTTTTAAGACCGAGAACCAGAAAACAAAGATTCGCGTTGTATTCAACGCATCTTTTAAAACCTCTACTGGCGTCTCGCTTAACGATACGTTATTCATTGGACCCAAGCTCCAACAGGACATCACGCGGATCCTAATGAATTGGCGTTCCTTTCGATATGTAGGCGTCACTGACATTGTTAAAATGTTCAGACAGATTCTTGTGCGTTTTGAGGACCGCAAGTATCAGAACATTTTATGGAAGTCTGATTCCGGTGAGCTTCAGGCCTTCGAACTCAACACGGTGACCTACGGTACTGGACCGGCACCTTTCCTATCCTCGCGAGTTTTGTGCGAATTAGCTTATACGGACGGAGCTAACTTCCCTCTCGCGCAGGATGTGCTATTAAATTCTACTTATGTAGACGATATACTTTATGGGGCCCATGACTTACAGCAACTTAGTTCGGTCAGGGAACAACTCATCGCTCTACTGGCAAAAGGGGGCTTCTCCTTAAGCAAATGGGCATTCAATCAACCGGGGTCTTCCCCGCTTGAACCTACCGAGCTGCATTCTTTCTTTGAGGATCCTGCTGGATCAAGTAAAGTCTTGGGCATATATTGGGATCACGGGGATGATAGCTTCCGCTTCCGTGTTTCTCCTTCACACATTGGTGTACTAACCAAACGCATCCTCTTATCAGAGAATGCTAAGATCTTCGATCCATTGGGATGGATTTCTCCAATAATCATCTCTCTAAAGCAGTTAATGCAATCCACCTGGTTGCTTAAACTCTCTTGGGATGAAGAAATTCCTGAACCTATTAAGTCAAAATGGCTCAAGTGCTATGAGCATCTCCGAGACTTACAGACTTTACGGATTCCACGGTGGACCGGACAATCACTGACTACTGGAAAACGCGAATTAATTGGATTTTGTGACGCCTCAGAACTTGCGTACGGCGCAGTCGTTTATGAACGCCTCACTGATGAGGACGGTAACCTCTCGGTACATTTAGTGATGTCCAAAACAAAGGTCGCTCCGATCAAGACCACTTCAATCCCTCGCCTGGAGTTGGTCGCAGCTGCCCTTCTAGTCAAGTTATTGGTTCACGTCAAGGGAAGCTTGGTCGGGAGTTGTGATGCGATTCGTTGCTATTCGGATTCGCAAGTCGCTTTAGCCTGGATAGCAAAGCAACCTGTGCATTGGAAGACGTTTGTGGCTAATCGCGTTTCATATATCCAAACGCATTTATCGGAAGCCAGCTGGCATCATGTACCCACTAAGTTGAATCCTGCAGACTTATGCTCAAGAGGAACCAGTGCTCAACAGTTATCAGAGGACTCACTTTGGTGGCACGGGCCTGCTTTTCTCCGTGAGCACACCGCAAATCCCGTTCAGGTCTTTGAAACCGCGGAAGAAAGTCGGAAGGTAGCGTTAACCGCTCAATTCGACACAACTGAGTGTTGGTTTTTTGATAAGTTTTCGTCTTGGTCTAAACTGGTCCGAGTTATGGCCTATGTTCTTCGATTTGTCCAGCGGACCAGGAAAACCGGCCAATGGGAGGACTCCCTCCTGTCTGCATCGGAAATTCGCAGTTCGATTGAAGCCTTGGTAAAGGCTGTTCAACGAACACACTTCGCGAGCGAAATCTCAGCCTTGAATCATGGGTTACGTATACCGTCGCGGTCAAAGCTTCTTTCCTTACATCCGGTTATTGATTCACAAGGAATCCTAAGAATAGGGGGGCGGCTTCGGAACGCCGAAATTTCTGAACAAATGAAACACCCCATTATTCTTCCGGATTGCCACTTAACGGCCATACTCATTAGGCAAACGCACCTAGATACACTTCACGGGGGGCTCCAACTAACTTTGTCCACGTTGCGACAAAAGTTTTGTTTCGTGAATGCGCGAAATCTAGTAAAATCATGCGTTCACAAGTGCGTCACGTGTGTTCGCGAACGCGCTAAACTCGGTAACCAGCTTATGGGATCACTCCCTGCCGCTAGGGTTTCGCGAAGCTTCACTTTTGAACACACCGGAGTAGACTATGCTGGGCCTTTCTTGGTTAAATTGCATCACGGTCGTAACGCAAAATCCATGAAATGTTACGTAGCAGTGTTCGTATGTCTATCTACCCGTGCTGTTCACTTGGAACTCGTTTCTCGATTGGATACCGAGGCCTTCCTCGCTGCGCTGTCTCGATTCATTTCTCGTCGTGGAAAACCCGCCGTTATGTACTCAGACAACGGCCTTAATTTTCAAGGAGCGGACGCGGAACTAAAACGCGCCTACCGATGTGCCTTAGAAGCCGCCCGCGCTCAACCCATCGAGTCCATCCGTGAAATCGAGTGGAAATTCATTCCGGTCGCTACTCCCCACTGGGGCGGTCTTTGGGAAAGTGCTGTAAAAAGTATGAAACACCACCTGAAACGCTCCCTCGGAGTTTTCGTGCCTAATTTCGAGGAAATGACCACACTACTGACTAAGATTGAGGCCTGCCTAAATTCACGACCTATATCGCGGTTACATGATGATCCAGAATCGTTGGACGTACTCACTCCGGGGCATTTTTTGTCAGGACGGGCGTTAAATTCCCCACCTGAATTATCCACCTTGGATTTACGAGAATCATCATTAAATCGTTGGCAAACCGTAAATCGAATCACCGAGACCTTTTGGAAGAAGTGGTCTTCCGAATACTTACACACTTTGCAACATAGACCGAAATGGCAGAACTCTAACTCGGAATTCGGTGAAGGAGATTTGGTGCTTGTCAAAGTACCTAACAATCCTCCCCGTATGTGGACCTTGGGGCGGATTCTCAAACTAGTTCCTGGGGTGGACGGAGTAGCTCGCGTAGCTGTCCTTAAAACCGCGAGAAAAGAGATTCAACGGAGTCTCTCGCAACTCTGTAAACTCCCCTCTTAGCCCTCACTTTGGGTCGTATCAGGGTCTAGCTTCACCCTACTTTCCGGCATCCTGGGACTCTTCAGGTTGTCATCTCTCCTTCTCAAGCTTCCTGGGACTCTTCAGGTTGCTTAAACTTTCTTTCCCTGGTTTCCTGGGACTCTTCAGGTTACCACCTCCTCTCTCGGGCGTCCTGGGACTCTTCAGGTCGTCCTGTTTCCTGTTCCAAACCTTCAGGAACACTTTATGATCTCCGCCATGTCTTTTCTTCCAAAACTCCCTCGATACTTACTGAGTCTTCGTACTCATCATTTGCCTTTTTGGTGCAGCACGATTGATCATGGCGGACTATCCATGGGCCCACCTCTTGGGCGTAGGGTACGAGGACGAGGGGGACGATGTCCTCGAATTGCATGCCCCCCGGGAGGAAGCGGAATTTCTACGGCTGTTCGGCCACGTTCTCCCCGCGGGGCAAAAAGAGAAGCCACCACCACCGCCACGGAAACCACCATCAAACCCGCGACGTCGGAGGCCCGTGGTTGCCGCCCAGAAGCGCATTGCCTCGACGAACTGGGCTGGGAGAGTCTTAGACGATCCCAGCGCCAGGGAAATCGAGCGCAATGCGCAAAAAATAATTGTAAGAGCCTTCGGGCAGACAATAGAGGTGCCGCTCTATTCGGCCCTTAAACTTCGGCGGTGGAAGGCCTGGGCCCCGCAGGGCAAAATCACCCTGCGGTGGTCGCCGGCCTTAGAGCTTCACTCGGCCAAGCTCCATATGAAGCCATGTAAATAGTCGTCTCGTCCTTATCTGTTTTTATATCTTTTATTTTATTTTTTTTGTTGTAAATAAATTTGGTTTTAAACTGATTACACTCTTTCTTCCTTGTTTTGACGCCATCGCGTCAACGGGGGGAGTTTGTTCGAGATTGGGAGGAACAGAAAATGTTGCGAAGTAGATTCCGCATTTCTCTGTTATATCTCCCATCTCTATTGCGCTCACAATAGACGGCTAGACCGACAGCGTCTAGCCGCTCTATCTGTCTCTCTCTCCGTGGCGCGCTTGCGCGTCTTCTGGCCTTGGCGCGTCGCGGCCGCGAAGCGACACTACTTGCGCGCTTGGCCACTAGGTGGCCAGCGCCCGCGGCAGCTCTCTCGCTGGCAAGATTAGTGTCGCGTAATTATATAGATGGGTCCTTGATAAGGACCCATCGCACCCTCGCCTTGCTCGACAGCTGTGTAGCAGCAGCAACCGCAGCAACGAAGCAGCTTTTTTCGCCTCAACGGCACCGCAGCAGCTTTTGTTCGCCTTCTCGGCAGCGCCTCCACTTGGGCAACTTTTTGGGATACTTTGGTAAGTATCACCCACCACCCACTGCCAACCAAGAGGGGACTACCCCTCTGCGGCACATTCCTCCCTCATTAAGGGAGATTTCTCCGGGGACTGCCCGGGAGAAATTCAACCCTCTCCTTCCCCTCCACACTGCCTCCGAGGACTACCTCGGACCCAGTGTTCCGACCCCCAAGTCCAGGGCTCTCGACGAGTCGGGTAGTGGGAGGGGTAGAATTCACCCTAGGGGTTGGGGTGGCTCGGAGCCACTAGAGCTCTTGGAGAAGGCGGCCGAAGGGCAAGGGGACTTCCCCTTCCCTAAAACCACTTCTCCAACTTCGCTTCCTCCCGGGGTTGGGGATTTTACTAGGGAATACCCTAGGGAAATTGTCCAGTCCGGGAGCTTATAAGTCCGCGCTCCTTTCTGGGGAATTCTAGTCTCTGGGGTTCTTGGGAAACTTCGTCTACCGAAATTCCCTAGAATTTGACGACGACAAATTCCCTAGGAAGTCGATCATTTTTAACTTAGCGGTTCTTTTGTAAAAATATTGTAAACTTTTGTATATATTTTATTTATTAAATAAATCTCTTTTACCACATAACCTGGCTTTGAATACTTTATTTTAGAATAAGGCCTTCCTTTCTGACCACAGGTTCGGAGCCAACTTGAGGCACTGTTTCGCACAAATAATATTAAAATTAGAATTTTTTATTAATCATTGCAGGACAGGTATAGAAGGATTAGTCATTTTCGGTCGGTTTATTGCCCTCTGTTTATTGCTTGGGACTCGGTACAATAGCAGGTAAGCCGCGCGACGTGGAAAAGTCTTGTTCACTAGCTAACTAAGGCACCATTAACTTGTGTTTACATTTCGGAACGATTCGATTTCCCAGAGTGTACGTCCCAACCACTTTTCTGTAGGTAAGGTCACGTAGGCTCCGCTCTTATTACAGAGCGGAGGGTAAGTATCTCCGACGATGGATATACAAATGAATATGACGATCGTCAAAGATACTGTAGCATAAATAAGGGGGAGCGATCACTGCACCGCTCTCTACGAATGTTCTTTCTCTCTCTAAGGCGTCCACTGCTTAACGTAAGAGGGGGGGGAGGTCACATGTGTACCCCACACCAAAGGAGTTTAACGTGGGTGACACATACACACAATGCGCACAACCGCACGAGGAGAGGGGGCAATTCCCCTACTTCCCTTCCACCCGCGGGACCCCGACCCCCTCGCCACGCGGTCCCAGAATCCCCATAGCCACACTACTGTCACGGTCCTGGCTGGAGGTCGTAGAATCTGGCCCTGTTAAGTCGCCTGCACACGGGCGTAAGGCGGAAGATTCGTTGCGAGAAGACATTCTAAATAAAGAGGTGAACGAAAAATCAAGGTTACCCCAAGCACATTATATATAGTCGATATTATGAAGGAGAGGTATAATCAGACAACTACAAGGGGTATCCTCCACCAATTTTCTACTTCCGAGGTCGCAATCGCTTCCTCCAAGTAGAGTTTCCGATTTCCGACGCACGGCTGGCAGTTACGGGTTTAATCCTGGGAGCATAAGGTCTAACCTCCGTTATTTTCTACCAGGTTCCTCTAAGCTTGAGTCAGTATGATTCGTTACGAATTCTGGAAAATCAGAAATAAAAGGTTTTAAGTGACTAATGTGTACCTTGGGGTTACAGCGCGAATCAGCATCTAACAGTTCGTAAACAGTAGGGGTAATAACCCTCACTATCTGATACGGTCCGGTAAAATTTGGTGCCAATTTCGCGTTGAAATCATTTGCAGCTGAAGATAAAACGTGGCTCTTTCGCCAAACTAAATCACCCACTCGAAAGCTATATTCCCGTCGACCCTGATTATAATACTGAGCTTGGCGGAGGCTAGCTTTCTCCATTTGTTGCTGTACCAAATCTCAGAGTAACTTCAAGCGTCGCATACGCTCGTTCCATTGATTGGGGTCCGTTTTTACAATATGTTTAACTTCTTTTTCAGAACTTTGAACAATGCGGACGGCTTCCAATCTTTGTCCTAAATTGACAAAGCTTGGAGCCTCCCCAATAGAGCTATGAAACGAGTTATTAGTCGCGAATTGAAACTGATACAAATAAACGTCCCACGTACGATGATTCCGGCCTATGAATGACGAGATCATTCCTTTGATCACGCGATTCACTCTTTCGACAGGATTCGCACGGGGATAATAAGGGGGTGTAGTTATTAAGCGAATACCATGCTCACTAATACAGGTCTTGAGCTGCTTATTAATGAATTCGGTACCATTGCCACTAAGGAAGATTTCAGGAGCTCCCCATCTGAATATCACTCGCGTTTCGAAAGATTTAGTTATCGCAGCGCCAGTGGCCTTTCGATGCGGTTGTATTTCAATCCACCGACTAAAGTTGTCCATAAACACAATTATATAACGAAATTGAGAAGTAGTGGGTGGCAGTGGACCCATAAGATCAACTGAGACGAGGGTCCAAGGTTTTTCATAAACACGATGTCCCATTAAACCCATGGGCGGGGTCTGTAAAACCTTAGTCTTCTGACAAGTAGCACAGGATCTTACATAATTAAGTACATCGCGATACATTCCTGGCCAATATACACGCACTAACAGTCGATCATAGGTTTTCGCAACTCCCTGGTGGCCGGCTGAAGGGTCGTCATGAGCTATCTTAAGAGCATTGTGCCTTTTCCCTTCAGGCAGAACCAACTTCCAGGCGTCCCAAATTTCTCCCAGCATCTCGCGGACTGGATTCGGTTTGTGACAGTACAGGCGTCCTTCCGTTACCTTCCAGTCAGGGTATGTCCGAGGGTGTTTCTTGATATTGGCAATACGCTGTACGTACCATCGATCCGGGATGACTTCTTCAGCAGCGGCTACGGCAGCATCCACTTCAGCAGATCCTACAGTTACTGATTCCATGGCCCGAGACAAAGCATCTGGGACTTGGTGCAGGACTCCTCTCCGATGTAAGATAGTATAGTCGTGGGCTTGCAAAGCTAGTGCCCACCGAGCTAAACGGTCGGTAGGGTCCTTCAAATTGTGGAGCCACCTGAGACTACTGTGGTTTGTTATTACCGTAAACTGATAACCCTCCAAATACGGCCGTAATTTCTTAATGGCCCAGATGACAGCTAAACATTCTTTCTCGGTAACAGTATACTTCTTTTCAGCCGAACTAAGTACGCGATTTATATATACTATAGGATGTTCTTGGCCTTCGAAATTTTGAACCAAAACTGACTCGATCGCGAAATCACTAGCATCTGTCTGTAGTATAAAGGGTTTTGTGAAGTCTGGTCGTGCCAACACGGGAGCCTCACACAAAGCTAGTTTTAACTTTTCAAAAGCCTCAATCTGTTCCTGGTCCCAGTGCCACTTAACATCCTTTTTTAACAGGGTCACTAACGGTAACTTAACATCAGCAAGATCCTGTAAAAATTTCGAATACCACCCAACCATCCACAAGAACCTTCGAAGCTGTTTTAAGTTTATGGGAGGTGGATATTCGATGATGGGGTGCACCTTCTCTGGGTCCACGCAAAGACTGTTTCTATTTACTAAGTAGCCTAGGAAAGGTACTTCGGCTCGACAGAGTTTACTTTTCTCCCATTTAATTTCTAAGTTGGCGCGTTGGATAATAGATACGATTCGTGCTAACCAATGCATGTGCTTGTCAAACGTCTCCGTCATAATTATTACATCATCTAAATAAGCAAACGCCACCGGATCTAATTTGGGTCCTATAAGCCGATCCATTAATCGTTGGAATATTGCCGGCGCGTTAGTCAAACCAAAGGGCATGCGTCGAAACTGATAGAGGCCTTTCCTTGGAACTATAAATGCGGTCACTTCCTTACTAGCTTCTTCCAATTCCACCTGGAAGTATGCCTGGCTAAGATCCAACGTAGATATATACTTGACTGATCGCAATTTGTCTAATATGGCTTCTATATGTGGTATAGGATACGCATCCCTTTTGGTGACTGCATTAACGGCTCGATAGTCAATACAAACCCTATGTTTTCCATTAGGTTTAGGTACTGTAACGTCGTATTTCGCGGCCTGGCCAAATAAGTGCTTTCGCTAAGGTTATTACCTAAAAACGAAAAGTGTCACTTATCGGCCTTGGTTTGCCAGGGGATGGGCAGTGACCAGAACCGACGCACAAGGCACACGGAGGGAGTTAGTGGCCGGGTAATCAAATAAGCAAACATTTAGTTTCCAGAATACAGCTTACTTTAATTCTTGCGGATCAGCAAACGTTCTCATCGTTATAAGGGTATTCCCTACCTTGTATTACAATGGTAATAGATAATTGTATAAACTTGTTATTTATACTAACTACTAAAAAAAAGGAGATCAAGTATAATCAATCATTTACGAGGAGTTGGGCGCCAGCTTGCTAGATCCGTTACTGTGACCCTCCGCGGCTGACCGGCTTGAGACTATCTCTGGGTGTGGACCAAGACGCTTCATACGCTTATCTGAAAATAACACGGGAGACGGCCAGGGCAGTGCGATTCTCACGGGCACGCGTCGGGAGGACTTCGAGGAAGCTCTATACCGCTTTACTCCGCCGAGGGACTACACCTCGTCCTAATATGTATTCTCGAAATACAAGGGTTCCCTACGCGATTCGCGACCCATAACACGGACTTGCTAAATTCTAAGCCGTTTCCGGAAGAATTAAGTAATAGGAATTAATGAAAATGATTAATGTTTGGACTAATATGTCTTTCCTCGATTCGAGGGATTATCGCGCAGTCAAACACGGGACGGCTACCCGCGCCGGACGAAGCTCGAGAGACGAAAAAGAAATAAAACCAAGACAAATAATAGGTCCTGATTCCTCCTATCAAGAAACCAGGTTTACCTGGGATCTAGTGCTACTTAGGCGATAGTGACAGGATAGGCTGTGTTGCATGCTCCCGTGCGTGTCCTCCACCACCAGGTTGACAGCTGCACCTCCTGCGATGTTCCTAAATCCTGTTCTACCATTTGATGCACTAATATTACACTATCACACCTAGGGCAATAACTACAGGGCAATGCCCTTACCGAAAGACTGGGTCTTGAAGACAACAAGACGAAACCAAAATCAAAAAGGGCACGTCCGGGCGCAATGATTCCCAATTTACGAGTAACTCGGGGGACTGCGGCACGCGAGATAGTTACCGTCGCGCTTGCGTGGACCGACCCCCTATCGACTCGCGATCGAACCCATTACGCGTAATGATCGCGGGGTCACACAGGTGGCGCCCACTCCTCCCTTACGAGTTAACAAGGCGGCCGAAGTATAAATGCACTTGACAAGCCTAAGCTTCGTCACAGTATTAATACCGGACAACTAGCCCAAGAACTTTGGGAGGGCTCGATGACTTCTGTCGCTAGTAGACGCTCCACCTCTTGATGAACAAATTCATATAATTTCGGAGAAATTCGCCTAGCACGCTGGCGTATGGGCTCACTTCCCTCGATCACAATTTGGTGTTTGACTAGAGGAGTCATTTTTGGTACCTCTTGGACGGGCTGCTCACGCGTGCTTCGGAACTCTTCTAGAATATCCCGTTGAGACCTTGAAAGTTCTTTTAATGCGGCACAGTCAGGTTTGGGTCCTTGAGTCTCAAAGTCACCAATCGGACTCGGGGTAAATGGATGACAGGGTCCTACTTGGATTCTCCATCTAAGCCGATCCAGATCCATCTGTAGTCCGAACCTCTGTATGAAGTCCATTCCAAAGATGCCTTCATAGTCCAGCTTGGGAGTCACGCGTACATATATGGTATGACAACTACCGTCAATATCCATTTCTAGGGGTACGGCTCCTAGCACTTCACCAGTACTTCCATCTCTAAAACACATTTCTCCAGACGCAGATCGATCGATTAGTGGGCTAAGAATATGCAAAAGTTTATCACCCACATACGATCTCGCTGAACCGGTATCTAACAAAACGTTCATACAATGTCCTAACACTTTTATAACCATATAAGGACTTTTATCACTAAACCTAAAAGTTTGAATAAAATTATCATTATAAGTAACATTCTATATTACACCTAACCCTTCCCGAAGATTCGTATGTGGTTCGCCTGGTAATATATACGGACGCAAAGGACCTGCTCCGGCGCACCAAACGCGTGTATTCGGGTCTAATTTCACAGCAAATCGACGTAAGAAATCAATCCCTAGGACGAAGTCTACAGCTTTAAACGGAGCCAGGCTAACTGGAAACTCCACGGATTCGTCGCTTAAATTCCATCGCAACAGTAATTCCTTAATAGCCGCGCACGATTGCCCATCGGCAAGCTTAACACCAAAATTTGAATAATCGCTTGCATAAGGTAAGAGGCTTCGCGCAGTGTTGGCACCTAATATTGTGCGCTCTGTCCCAGTGTCGATTAGGCCATATAGAGTTTGACCTTCTATGCTGAGCTGAACATATCCTCGAAAGTCTTGATCCAACCTGTTGGCAGGATTTGTCTGTGGTCGTCCCGGGGATGCCACAATCTCCAATGGATAGGATCCTTCGGTAAAGGATGGGCGGTCAGCTAGCAGCCGTGATTCCTCTTGGGTAGGTCATAGCAAAAGTTCATCTATGGGGTCTCCTGTAGATCGGTTGGAGGGGGACGAGACCCGTTCTTCCCGCCTCGCTTTTAGTTTCCCGGCGAATTTCCAGCTCGAGAGTTTTCGGCCTCAGGTGTTATCCTGGCTTCCGATGAAGATGGCCTATTTTGACGTCGAGGCCGAGGATATTCTGGGGCCCAATGCCCCAATTGATTACAGTTATGGCATGGATGTGTATTACGGTTCGGTCTCTCGTTCGGCCTATTGGCTTCTAGCTGAGGTATAGCTGGTGGAATTGTAGAATTGGTCGTAGTTGGTGGTGTCGTCATCTGGATTACTATATATTGAGGCTTCTTAGAGGCGGGCACTTTGATTACCCGATTAGCAGGATTTCCAGCCTCTGGAAGATTATTGATTTCAAACGATACCGATGAGGATGGGAGCGAGCCTCCCGCAATAGCCGCGGAGGCATTAGAAGCCTTCTTGCTCTTTTTACCCTTCTTCTTTTTCGGTGAAGTCGGAGGTTTCTTATCTCCAGGTGGTTTGGAACCTGCAGACCCTTCAATATCTTCGTCCATGCCATCCACATTAGATACGGCGGCACACTTATTTCCACTACGCCTTGTTCCGCTGTAAGGGCGCTTGGAACGGGGACAGCTTCGCTTGCCATATTCCCCTTTCTACGCCTGTCCTTCATCCAGTGATCCTCCAGTTCCTGGCCTAGGCGAATCAATCCCCCAAAAGAAGTGAATTGTCTCCTAAATATCCGTTGAGAGTAGGCAGGGCGCAGATTATCATAGATAATATTTAGTCGTTTGTGGATACTTAATGGATGATCTAAATATGAAAATATCGTTTCCATATTTTCCACAAACTCTACAATGTTCTCCTGCTCTCCCTGTAACCGATTTCGAGCTTGTTCACGTATTTTCGGGTTATTTTCTCGACTGGCGAAGCGTTTCCTGAAGTTTTTAATGAAATCCGACCATGAAGTTGTGTACTGGCCGACTAACCGATTCCATTTTTCCGCTTGATTCGTTAAAACTACAGGGAAGGCGTGCAATAGGTGACGTCTGTGAATACCAGAGCCTTGATAGCAACGTTCTAAGCGCTCGATGAAATAATCTGCACTCTCATTACGTTCGTTACTATAGGCTATCTGCCATTTATGAAGCGCGTCCACTGCTTTGGTTCGGCTATTATAATGTCCTCGTACTGGAAACACATGGGAGATGTCGGAATCGTTTGAGTAATGATTGTATCGATCCCTTCTCCGGCCTCCATCTTCACGTCTTCCTGAACTTCCGGATTCGTTTCTTCGCCGTCCTCTTCTGTCTTCTGATATCCTGTAGGATTGAGGAAGTTCTGCTTCAGAGTCTAGTCCACTTTCAGATTCAGTGTCAGAATCCGTACTTGACTCTGTATCGCAACTGTCCGATGACAAGTATTGTCCCGTCGCTCCTCCTCGTGTATCCTTACTTGGCTGTTTCGGAGGCAGTATGTTTCTGACCTCCTCCTTCGAGCCTTTGTTTTCCGGCCACGGGACAGGCTAGGCAATCCATACTGTCAAGTAGCATGTAGATGTCGGGGTGATACGATGTCTCGACGTCCTTGGCCTTAAGTCGCTTGATAATGCGAGTCCTCCCGATATTGGGTGTCCAGTCGTGTCCGGTGATGAATTTCCAACCGAGGTGAATGACGTGTTCGATCACAGTTATCTTCCGGATCAAATTCTATCCTCTTTTTACGTGAGGTCCTAGTTCGCACGGGTTGGGTTTTTTCTGCAGGTTGCCTCCAGGTCTGCTGCTGTTTCCTTATGGTACCTGTATATCTCGGCTTCGCTTCCTTTTCCTCCGTTTGGACTCTTTCCCGCTGACGAGCCTCCAAAGTCAATTTTTGGAAGTACTTAATAGCTTGACGAGTTATTTTGGCCACGTCTGTAGTACTGCCGGCTTCTGCTCCGGCGAACTCCAATTATGGCCCTCCATGACATCGGTCCATTAATCGGTGACTCGTCCTAACAGGATTTGGAGGCGGGTGGTATATTTGTAGGAAAGGTTGTGTGTCGAATCCTCCTTCAAGACTAGATGTATCTTCCAACAGGCTAGGTACCACAGGCGTCAAAACCCGGGCTGATGTCACTATCGATGGGTAAAAGGAAGCAGAGGTAATTGTTCCAGAAGTAGCAGTGGTAACAGTAGTTATTGTCGTAGTTACAGTAGCCAGAGTAGCCACTTCGGCTGCCGCCATGGCTCGATCCTCGGATTCCTCTCCAGTGGCCTCGCTTTCCAGCTCCAATGGGTCTTCACTTTGGAAATCTCGTTGATCGTTCCATTTAGCTGCTTCCGGTCTTAGGTCCCGACGCACTCGATATCGCACTAATCGGTCTCGTAGTTTAGCATTGGTCCCCTGGACCGACAATCTCTTACCCTTAAGCTGGGCAAGTAATTCGCCGAAAGGCAGGCTCTCCACGGTGCGACGTATTTCGTTCACGGTTTCTGTCACTTCCTCTCTATGTTGGATCCTTTTCTCCCGTTCAGTGTTAATAGGTGATGGCGAACACATTGTTAATGCTTAGACTAAACTACAAAAGCTATGTACAAATGCGCAAAGCAATATATAAGCAACGCCAAACGCATTAAAAGACAGAAAAGGGAAAATAATGAGTGTTAAATATAGTATAAGAATTAAGCAAGTTAATTATAACGCAATCACATTCGTTAGCAAGCACCTAACTATAATAGTAAATTGGGGAGTTACACCCGAGCACAAATGCTTCCAAGGCGACAAGCAATAATTCTTCAGGATAAAGTCTAATTATCAGCTAAGGCTGATATAAGAAAAATAAATTTCGACTAGGCCATCCGAAATTGTAAACCCAAGGTACTATGTTTCGCGTGATTTAAAGGTATTCTGGAAATATATTTCCACGATCAAAACAAAAGTATAAAATTCTGTCCCGCGTCTACCAGTAATGGGTCGACGAAGGGACTTTATACAATAATATGCAAGCTAAATAGGTGATGCAAGTTAATCAAATAATATGTGCTACTGGATAATATTGAGAAAAGAAACACACAATATATGAAAATAGTTATATTCAATATAACCGAGGTAAATAATATGTTTAATACGAGGAAATCTCAATATGTTACTATCCCGAATACTCGTTTATCAAATACTATTTAAACGATAGGGGGACAAATACAAGGGTATTATCCAAAGGAGCGCGTATAACAACATTAATCAGACCATTATTATAAAGTCGAAAAATATTACGTTACTTAAGCAGTACTGATTAAATGATACTACTTATTCATACGGTCATTTGCCCGAATAAACCTTGCCAAATAGCAAATACTCAACCATATTAAGGAAATTAAAGCAATACAAATATTATTTCCTATGAATAGTACAGCAAGTAGTTTTCTTGCGCCTTAAGCAGCAAGACAGGGGATAACCGATCAAGACCTATTACGTCAAGCAGAAAAATTATACACAAATAATAAACTCCTTTAGGATGTTTGAAATGTAACATTAAGATCCATATATAAATCCTCAATATTATAACCTCAAAAATAAACGTTATTCAAAGAAAATTCAAATTAACCGATATAAAATCTAATAAAGAATTTAAATCTATAAGAAAAATATTACAGATAAAACACTCTTCCCTGATTTCCAGCATGGGCCACGTTGGGCGCCATTCTGCGACATGAATTCCTGCTATTGTGGGGAAGACACAATTTTAACAAGAAATCATGGCAAAGGCACACAGACTTTACTTATAAAGAGCGCCAGGCTCATGAACCTTATGTATGAGCCAGTCTGAGGCTTGCCGGCTTGAGACTTTTCAAGGACGTGGCATAATGTGAAATTAAAGTGAATTCTCCTGGAACATTACCAGTACACATTAATAAAAATCAAAATAAGAATTATATTCTATAACTGCTCTGTCTATCAATTTACAAGTATAAAGTTAAGATAATTATACAGTTATACATGGGATTTCTCCCCAAATCTACCTTTAACTTCTAAAGATAAGAGCAATGTAGTTTGTAACGTTATTCCCGTCAGTGTGAGGGACCGCTCACACTACGGGTTTTCTCATTACCTTCGCCCGTCCTTTTCCATCGGTATCAGGGCGCCAGTTGGTCAGTCGGGTGGCCAACAACCCTACGTTATCAATTGTGTCTTCCGACTCCATTCTTTATGCATCTAATACGGCCCTGCGGCCATACAATTGGACGGTAGCGGTAGCCAGGGTCGTTCAGTATGCTAGGTCGTGGAGAGAGGGGAGGGTTCCTTACGGAAGTCCGAGCCTCGCAGACCTATCTGCTGAGGGGCATAAATTTATCCCTCACCACCCACACACTGGTGGTGGTGAGGAGTGCGGGAACAGGCGGTATCATTGCCAAGCATAAAGTTTGCCAGGAGCGGACCATCACGGATACAATGTTCGCGGCCGTCCAGCCATAGCGCAAGCCTATGGAATTACGGAGGGCACCGGGACACATTCCAACGGGCTAACTATGCCCCTGCACAACCCACGATGCATTGGCCGGTATTCAGTCGTGACGTACGTGCAGGCTGGCCTATAGCACACGCCTCACGTACGCGAACCGACCCATGGCTGTCTGAGTGCCGCGTCACGCGCTCACCAGCACGCACGGACACATCAGCACAGTCCCATGGTGTCGTTCCGACTGCCTGCTATGGCAGTCTGCGCACGACATTCGCGCAGCCTGCTTGACGCGCGTAACCAGCGTTCAAGCCAGACTCGATGTTCTATCTCCCCTCCTCGTGGGGACTTATAGACACGGTCATTCTTTTAGGACTCCCCTAGGCCGCTTCTCTTTATCTCAGGTTGCCTGGGTTGTTTGGCATGGCCCTGCCTTACTTCCCACGACAACCTGGACATCGTTTCCTGGAGCGCCGGTCTTTTCATCGGGGCCTCTGCCTGTCAACGGGGTCTATCCTTGACGTTAGCTATACTCCATTCGTGAGCCTATCTCACGAGTCAGTAACGTAGGGATTAATAATATCCACTGTTCGATAGCTTTTATACTTTTCATTCGGTATCTCGTATACGTAACGGAGAACTTCGTTACAAGTTATAATTATTTACAAGAAAATATCTATATATAAATAAGAAATAAGAGAGTGAATATTAGATAACACTGAGGAGGTGGATCAATCGTTTGACTCTCAGTCCAGGCATGAAAAATTCCAACTGGGCAAAAGACCCCTTTCAAGTTTATCCAGCGCTAGCCCTCCAAGAACCTAATTACTTGCTACATTATCCCTGTAGGAAATATAAAGCACAAGCAAAAAGGTAACACCAGGTCAAGTAAGGCGTAGCCAAGTCCATCAATATCTAAATCATCACTAAGAAAATTACATAACTAGGGTTGTCCACCGGAGTCTCTGAATCTCCTGTTTTAATGTGCTTATGCACCAAATTTATTAACCTTATGTTAACTATAATATAATTTCAACACCTAGTCAGGAAGCAATTGATTGCAATCAAACTATGTACTAAGATATAAGTAAGGAAGAAAAATAAAAGTATATATATATATATATATATATATATATTTGGCATTAAAGCCTAATTCCTGTCATCGTACAGGCTATGGAATTTATAATCCAACTCATTTCAATAATAGCTTACTTTCCTTATTAGAAATACTAGACTATATGAGTGCAAAGGAAAAAACTCTGTATCTGTCTCCTGTAATTGGTGTTGGATTCAATAATACTCCCTACGTAGACCTGCTATGCCCCACCAAGCCTGAAGCCACCAAGCCAGTCGCAAAGGAACACTAACAACTAAACGTTGAGTCCCAACATCGGCCCTCAATGCCCACCCTCATGCAACAAATAGTGCAACAAAGTTCAAGCCTGGCATGCACAGCAGTGTCAATCCCCAGGTCAGGAATAGTAAAAAAGGAGCTGAAGTTCCCGCTTGGACCCCCCGACAGCCCACCCCGACCCCCCGTCCACCCTCCCTCACTCCCTTCCAGCACACCAAACCCAGTTTCGGGGTCCATCCACATGGACATCCAAACCCGATCGAGTCCCTCCTTGGATCCTCCAAAAAGCATCCCGTCTCGATGACGGTTGAAAACGGTGTGTCCGCGCCCAACCCGTCCCCAGAGATGTTAACTTGTGGGAACTCGGTATCCCCACCACGCCGTCACTAGCTAGCACGCACACAGTGCAACGGTGATCGGTGAGCCAACCCCACTACTGTCGCCGCTCGCTGGTCACGTACACAGCTACAAGGGTACATGCATGTGGCTTTCGTCGCTGATGTTCGTTTAGTTCCGGTGGCGTATGAGTGCGAAAGGGAAGATTATACTTTTCTCAGACCTCTCTTTCGCTCTCTATTTCACCTAAGTTTAGCCAAAGAGCCGCGCGAAACTCCTTTTCCAAGGGTGTCGGCCGGCTCGATGCGCTCGTAAGAGAAATTTATTTTTTGAAAATTATAATACATGAAAATTGTTAAATGTTACTATAATTTAACAATTATCCTCAAAATTGTAAAAAATTGTTGTATATAAAAAATTATTATGAGATTGTGCGAAACAATGTCCCAAGTTGGCTCCGAACCTGTGGTCAGAAGTGAAGGTCTTATTCTAGAATAAAATATTCAAACCCAAAGATAAGAGGTAAAAGGAGTTTTTATTTAAATAAATAAAATGTACAAAAATTTTACAATATATTTACAAAGGAATCGCTAGACTAAAATGATCGACTTACTAGGGAATTTGTTGTCGTCAAATTCTAGGGAATTTCGGTAACCGAAGATTCCCAAGAACCCAGAGACTGGAATTCCCCAGAAAGGAGCGCGAACTTATAAACTCCCGGACTGGACAATTTTCCCTAGGGTATTCCCTAGTAAAATCCCCAGCCACGGAGGGAGCGGAGTTGGAGAAGTGGTTTTAGGGAAGGGGAAGTCCCCTTACCCTTCAGCCTCCTTCTCCAAGAGCTATGGTGGCTCCGAGCCACCCCAACCCCTAGGGTGATTCTACCCCTCCCAATACCCGACTCTGTCGAGAACCCTGGAGTTTAGGGTCGGAACACTGGGTCCGAGGTAGTCCTCGGAGGCAGTGTGGAGGGGAAGGAGAGGGTTAACTTCTCCCGGGAAGTCCCCGGAGAAATCTCCCTCAGGAGGGAGGATATTGCCGCAGAGGGGTAGTCCCCTCTTGGTAGGCGGTGGGTGGTGGGTGATACTTACCAAAGTATGGTACCCAATGAGTTCGCCGGTGGAGGCGCTCTTGAATGGCCTGGTGGAGGCGCTCTTGAATGGCCTGGTGGAGGCGCTGCCGTGGAGGCGTAAAAAAAAAGCCGTGGAGGCGTCAAAAGATGCTGCTGTTGCTGCGGTCAAAGGCAGCGGTCGAGCAAGGCTGAGGTGCGATGGGTCCTTATCAAGGACCCATCTATATAATTACGCGACACTAATCTTGCCAGCGAGAGAGCTGCTGCGGGCGCTGGCCACCTAGTGGCCAAGCGCGCAAGTAGTGTCGCTTCGCGGCCGCGACGCGCCAGGGCCAGAAGACGCGCAAGCGCGCCGCGGAGAGAGGGACAGATAGAGCGGCTAGACGCTGTCGGTCTAGCCGTCTATTGTGAGCGCAATAGAGATGGGAGATATAACAGAGAAATGCGGAATCTACTTCGCAACATTTTCTGCTCCTCCCAATCTCGAACAGAGATGAAATAAAACTAACAAAGAAATAACATTATCCGTGTCACTAATTGAAAGAAAAAACCTTTATTATATTGCACAAAATGATCACTGAAGTGCGACATTTAAAATTAATTAAATAAAAAATTATACGAAAATACATGAGATTGATTAATTTGAAAAAATTGTTAAAAATGATGCAAAACCCGACCATTCTCTTGCAACATCACAGTACCGATGGCGATTTGGATTTGCAAATATCACAAAATTATCCAAAATTCATCAATTTCCTATGAAATGCAAAAATCTGATATAATTTCTATGATGAGAGCCTAATAAATGAAAATGTGTGGATACTCGGATGTTTCTTCGGTTACTTTCTTGTATGGTACAACTACAAGCGAATGAAATCTCCTAAAAAATATGCCAAAATAATGGCAGGAAATAAAATTGCGCCTTAATATTACAATGTAAAATACAATGTCAAGAAATAGCTCAAACTAACAACTTTCAAACTTGTTTTATGCAAAATTTTAGTGTAGGAGGCACTTCCGCCTTGAAAATTTTGCAAATTCACGTATAATTGTTGATAAATAAATAATTATTGCTCCAGAATGCACTGAAAATAAAGGATTATTAAAATTGAGTTTTACACTATGAGCTTTAAAAACCTGACTTTATCTCTATATTGCGAGGCAAATAATTCCGTTTGTCAAGCTTCTTGGCTCTTTTTTCGGCCATAATCTGGTGTAAAATGTCCGAATGAACAAATAGATGCTATAAATCATCATCAAATCATGTTGGAGTCAAAAGTTGACTTTCATAGCTATGTTGCAAAATCCAGCCTAGAAATGGCTAAAATTGGCCATTTTCAAACTCATTTTCTATAAAATTGGAGAGTCGTAGCCGCTTCCGGTTTGATTTTTTTGCTATTTCAGGTATAATTGTCAGTAATAATAATAAAAATACCTTCTGAAAGCTCTGAAATGGTAAGTTTATTGAAATTGAATTTTACCCTATGAGAATCAAAGCTCTGACTGTAAACACATATTGAGAGGCAAATAACTCAATTTCTATTGCTTCTCGGCTCTTTTTTCGGCCATAATCTGGTGTAAAATGTCCGAATGAACAAATAGATGCTATAAATCATCATCAAATCATGTTGGAGCCAAAAGTTGACTTTCATAGCTATGTTGCAAAATCAAGCCTAGAACTGGCTAAAATTGTCCATTTTCAAACTCATTTTCTACAAAATTGGAGAGTCGTAGCCGCTTCCGGATGGATTTTTTTTGCTATTTCAGGAACTGTCAGTAATAATAATAAAAATACCCTCTGAAAGCTCTGAAATGGTAAGTTTATTTAAATTTAATTTTACCCTATGAGAATCAAAGATCTGACTTTAAGCACACATTCAGAGGCAAATAACTCAATTTCTCGGCTAGTTTTTCGGCTATAATCTGGTATAATATGTCCGACTGTGCAAATAGATCCTATTTATAGTAATCAATTCAGGCTACAATCAAATTTTAGGTCTCATGGCTATGCTGGTAAATTATATTCTTAAATGACTGTAATAGAGTTCATTAAATCTTCTTATCTGCATTCTTGAGGTCTATAAGTGTGCTCCTTCTGTGAAATAAAATAGGGGTAAGAGGGTTCATGAAATAAATACATGTTAGAAATTCATTTAATTTTTTTTTTACATTTTAGTTATAATAAATAAAATATCCCGTGGGACGTTGACGGGGCCTTCCCCGGCTAGGGTATCCTTCCCTGACCCGGCTATAATAATGTTGTCTGCTGCTGCCCCTACTAGAAGCTCGGGCTGTAACAAAAAAATAGAAAACATTCTAATATTTCCATACTATTGTAATAAATAATCTAATGCTTCTAATAACTATGCAATGCAATGGTTTAATAAATGAAAATTTTTGAATGTTAAACTAAATTTAAGATGGTTAATGCTTACGTATATAACCGGGTCTCGCCGCCTGAGTGGCAGGCACGAACCCTTGCACTGCCACTAGTTGTTGCTGCGGTTGCAGTTGCTGCTGCTGCGGCTGCTGCTGCTGCTGCGGCTGCAGTTGCTGCTGCTCCAGCCGCTCCTGAATTTGGTGGAGGAGAACCCCGTTCTCCTCCACCTGCTGCAGAATAGTACGCAGGAGATCCTTCGTAGTTTCTGTAACAGATAATCATTAACAAAATTTATTATTTGCAACATAGACTTTTCTAAAAAGTTCGTTTTCACTCACCATTCCTATTGGGCATAGGTTCGGCCACGATACTGTAACAAACAAAAAGAATTGAAATTATTGTATGAAGGAAAAGGTTTTTGTATTCGATAATGAGACAATCACAATTGAGAATGTAGAGTGGGAAAAATGTCAAAAATGTCAAAAATTTATTTAATACTGTTGAAAGTATTTACATTATCCTTCCTTTGCTGCTGCTGTCAACGATATTAATCCTTCGGGTTTTAAGATATGAGTGAGGTACCAACGAAGTTCGTCTTCACCAAATCACCACAATACTTTTCAAATTAAATGTACAAGGTGTCCAATTGGTTTTCTAACACAATTGTTACATGAGAACCTATTATTGTTGGAGATATTATTTCACATGATTAGTTGCTTTATTCTATTTGCCATCTTTATTATTTACTGTATACCCTGTGTATTATATACAAGTTCTTCTACATTACAGTAACCGTAACTTTTAAATCGAGAAGGAACCGATTTGGAATTCTTCTTAACGCGATATAAATTAAATTTCTAATTTCCGATACTGAAATAAATTATATTTTACTTACATTTAATAATATTTTAATTATTTCATGAAAATCTTTACGAAAAAAATGACTACTGCAGTGGGATTCGAACCCACGTCCTACGGTACAGAGGTCTGACGCCTTACCCACTACACCACAAAGCTCGAATGGATTGTTAAAACTTTATCGTCTATATAATCTAAGCGATGATGCGCGATGATGCTTAAATATTTTATATGCTTTAATAAAATATTATTTGGCAGTTAAGCTAAAAGAATTTGTTATTAAATGAATTATTTATTAATTCAATTTATTACTAATAGCTTGTTGGCTATTTATATCGGAAATTTTTAATTTTCTGGGGAACTCGTGTAGTGGGTGAGTGGATAGCGCATAAGAATGCTGATCCTGTTGTCACAGGTTCGATTCCCAGTGAAACCATCAGTTTTTTTTAATGCCAACTAATTAATTATCCGTCAGGTCATCAACCCTACATTACAAGTCGTTGAACCTTACCCCATTTCTGCCTTTATTTGTACACAAGTTAATAAATGTATAAAAGTAGATGAAGCCGTTGTATCTTGGGCATTTGCCTTAAAGCTATTAATTTGTCAAGTTCGGATTAATTGACAGTTTCGTGATATAAAGTGATTAAAGTGATAAGAAGAGTGGAAAATGTCTTCCAGTGAAAATAGCCCGGTATCAAAAAAGACTAGAATGTCTTCCAATCCGCAAAAGAGAAAAAGGAGACCCAAAAAGAAATTTCAATATCATTGGTATGATTTGAATCCATCTTGGATGAAGTGGGCAAAGCCGATAGCTGATGACAGTAGTAAGTTTCACTGTTTAATTTGCGATAAAGTTTTAAATTGCGGTTATTCGGAAATTCAGAAACATGAGTCCTCCAGCATTCACGTGCAAAATGCTGTTCAATTTTCAAATCGGCATATTCCGCAAGGCTCCAGTAGCTCATCTAATTCCGCAGAATTTTCGAAGGAAAAAGAATTTGATTTTCTTGAACGCGTTAAAATAGCGGAAATAAGATTGTCAACGTTTTTTGTAGAACATAATATCCCGTATATAGCAAGTTCCGCAATGGTTAATATGTTTAAACATATAGGCAAGGAACCGGAAGTACTACATGCCATAACATTAGGACGTGTTAAATTATCAAAAATTATAACTAATGTGGTTTGTCGCGAAGAAACACAAAGTCTCACGGAAACGTTACAAAATACAAAATTCTCGGTATTTGTTGATGAGACTTCGGATTTAACAAATGAAAAATGGTTTTCAATAATGGTTCGGTATATTTAACCTGCGTCATTGTAAATTCAAACACGTCTCTTGCAATTAAGAAATTTTGACGCAAGAGATTGTTCGGCCGAAAAGTTATTTTCCGCGTTTAATAATGAAATGGTAAAAAAACAAATACCATTAAGCCAAATATTAGCAATAGCCTGTGACAATGCATCTGTTATGATCGGTAGAAATTCGTCTTTCCGAACGAAAATATTAGAAAAGAATGCAAATATAATAACGTTTCCATGCATATGTCATTTATCGTCACTCGTTGCTTCCGCTGCTTGTAAAGAGCTACCTTCATTCCCGGAAGAATTTGTGAAGAAAATTGTTAATTTCGTGAGCGGAAGCCCTAGACGGACGCCAATATTTCGGGAATTTCAAAGGTGTTTTGCAGGTAAAATAACAAATTTGTTGAAGCATGCCGAAACTCGAAGGCTTACTCGCTATAAATGTATTCATCGTGTATTAGAATATTGGGATGTTCTCAATAACTTTCTATTAGAACAATCCTCAGAAAATAATATGCAAGCCTATGAATTGCATCAATGTATGCAGAATGCTGAAACTAAAGCGTATTTGTATTTTCTGCATTTTATTTTAAATAAGTTCAATACTTTTAATGCCGGGTTTCAAGCACGCGAATCGAAACTGCATTTATTGCAACCAAAATCGGTTGAAATTTTAATTTTTATTTTAAGAAATTTCATGAAACCTGCATTATTGAAGTTTTGCATAGCTTAAGCAAATTTCTGTGATATTAATTTTTCCAAGGATATTAATATTATTCCGTTGGAAGATATAAACGTAGGATATGATTGTGAAGAATATCTGCAAGACCAAAAGAGTAAAGAAACGTTAACGCAAATGCAAGTTCATGATATTAAAAATAATTGTTTAAAACTTTTAATAAAAGCTGCTGACGAAATTCGTAACCGTTTCCCAATACATGATGAGTTTTATAACAATTTTACAGTTCTTGATAACGAGAACTCGCTTTTTAACTCAGATAGAGAATCATCGGCTGCAGCATTATTAAAAATTGGCAATACATTTGGTATAAAAAATGACATAGAGCTAAAGAAAGAATGGTTTTCTTTATTTAACGATGAGTCAGCAGATCAGAAATATAAATGGTCTAGACTTTCCTTCGATGACATGTGGATAAAAATTTCGCAAACTAAATGTGAAAGGAAGGAAAAATATCCTTTGTTGAAATTACTATCGTGTATAGTACGGTCACTTCCACATTCTAATGCAGAAGCAGAACGGTGCTTTTCAATAATTCCTGATGTCAAAACGAAAAAAAGAAATCGTATAAGTTCTGCTACTTTAAATGCAATTTGCGTCATTAAAAATTATTTGAAATGTACATATCATGATAGCATTACAATGCCAATAAGTAAAAAACACATAAAATTAAATGAAAAAGATAATTTATACGCAAAAAGTTACGTCAAAAATAAAGTAACTCTTACTATTCATGGATACACAAATGACGATGATGATATTGATGGTGATTTTAATGACGAAGTACTTTACGATAATTGAAGGAATGTCTGACGGATTCGACAATTATAAAATCGAGTGAAACTATGTCTGACGGATTCGACAATTATAAAAGCAAGTGAAAAAATGTCTGACGGATTCGACAGTTCAAAGAAAATACGTAAAATTGACCGAAAAAATACGTAAACCGCGAAAGGAGGGTTTTTTAGTGGGTAGGCGCTGTCAGAAGAACCATATAGTTCGAACTTAATAAGTATATTAATTCGACACAAGCACGGAGATGGTGAGTCCCACACTATTTAGTATACGGCTAAAATATATATACATTCCAACAATTGAACTTACATTACACAACTGTTTTATAACTTTTTGTGTAATGAAAGAACATGATAGGAAAAAATGTATGTTTCCGTAATACTAATATACCCACATAGCCTTTTCTGTATTTGCAAATTCGAATCAGAATTCTGTTACAAAATTTTCGCAACAAACAGGTGTGAGGCTGGTTATAGTATCTGGTATTTTCAAATCTGCTTGATGTTTGTATTCACAACTATATCCTATTTTGCTATTAGAATCTTATGCCAATTTGTCGACGAACAGCAGCAATTTCTGTTACAAAATTCATCAACAGTTTTGATTAATATTTGGTGACAAGGTTTATACTTATAATTCTGCTTACAGATAGTCAGCAAACTGATACCTACATTTTGTTAACATAATCTGCCAACAGATAGTCGACAGAAATGCGGTAGACTCCGTAAGTTTCTATATATATAGACACATTTCTCTTACCCGCTGTTTTTAAAAATAATATGTTACTGTTCTGAAAATCACTAACGGGACAGTATGACAATAAATTTTGGAACACGCTTTAAAACCTTCTTCCGGTTACCGCTGGCGAAAGGTGACGCTACTTATATTTTTAATGGTGCTGCAGTTATAACATTTATATATCTAATGCCTTTTCATATATAATAGCTTATGTCTTCGTGGTTCTTTTCTCTCTTGTAACTTATGGGCACATGTGCATAAGAGGGATTTTTATATCTAATTTTGTTTTGATCATCTTACAGAAGTATATGCAGATGCGAAATTAAAATTGTGTAATTCGTTAAGCTGTCAGTAGATTTTGTGAAAATATTTTATTTTTAACCATAAAATAAGAACTCTAGCTATTATGGATTTTGAAATATACACTTAAAAATATATAATACATAAAAAATCATCACAGCTCTTTTAAGTATTACACAGAATATATACTAATATAAGAGGTATAAGCGTACCATGCATGTTCTTCATACTTTTGTTTTAATAACGCATATTAACAATTCTAACAAATATTGTTTGAAGTAGTTGCATATATGATATATTCCTTTCTGCATATGTTACATCTATTATCATTAAATATATACTAAATTAATTTATTACCATTTAAATTGGCAACTTTTTAAATAATATTGCTTTGCGTCTTTTAAAATGTCAAATGCCTAAAGTGTTAGCAGTCTATAAAATATACAAATATATATTATCTAATGAGATTTGATGGGAAATAAAAACAATACACTTGACTACGCAATAAGATATGACAATGGAGTCAATGAAAAACTGCCTATCTATTTGACAAAACCATAAACAAGAGGCAGCGGATAATCTCAAAACCCACTTTTATTCCAATCTCATCAGTTGAAGAGATGGATGCTTTTGAAAATATAAATGATACTCACTATTCTGATGTGGTACAAATAAATAAAAACTAAACTAAATTTTTTTATATTATGAATGAAATATGTAAATTGAAAAATGAACATTTATACACACAGGTAGATTTCTTTCAATATATCGGAGGATTTAATATAAAAGAAGCCATTAAGTTGTGTATAAAAGAAGGATTGGAGGATACTGCAACGGTTTTGTTTACTTGGCATGGTACTCCAAAGACTAAACCACTTTGTGAATCAAGATTTGTTAAGGCAATTTATGGTAAGGCACTTTAACGTAGTAATACTTCTCTTTTAAATTATACTTCCCTTAAACATATCATTTTACTTACTTAATTGCTTTAAATCACTTTCTATTAATATTGAAAGTTTCTAATGCTAGAAATATAAATTCATTTAACTTTTAGTATTATTATTATTGCAGAAGCTCTATGTAGCAATACCTATTTTAAGAAGCCAACGAGAACTGAATTCAAACACTATTTGTGCGAAGCTCTACGAGCAGCTAAAGAAAGGCAACGATATTCAAGTAACTCCAAAGTTAATGGTACCAATCGAAAAAATAGCAGACTTCGCAATGATCCATGGAACAATGATGAACAGGGAGAGGCGGATCAAGACATTTGAACACCTATAACAAGTTAGTGTTCAGCATTGAAAACTCTTAAGAAACTAATTAATTTACTCCGATATGGGCGGTACCGCTTATAATTATTTAATTGATTCTCTTTTTTCAGAATTTTCTTCTATACATAAGAATGCATTTTTATTTTCTACATTTTTATCATAATAATTATAAAATTTAATTCTAAAAATTAATTTGAAGAGTCGAAGACAGATATAATTAAGGGTAAAGTTATAAAAGGCGAAGTTTCGTGAAATAACTATTATCCTTCAGAGAAGTTCTGTATTAAGTTGCAGTAATCTCAGACGCTACTACTTGCAAGCAAAATACGTAGTTTTATTTTAAATATTCTCCTAAAATTGGCGAATAAATATAATGTTACACGAAGCAACAAAGATGTGATTAGAAATGTTAAATTATATTTACTGTGAAGTTGTTCTTTATTTAATCGTTAACCCTTTACACACTGGTTCACATTTTTTACGATACAATAATCAGCCTAATATTCTTCGCCGTTAACCTGCACGCTACGTCTTTTCTTTTCTATCGCTCATGCACAGTCTGCTTCTTCATCATCCCCACCTAACACCTCACAACCAATCCCCATGCATCCCAATAAACCAACACTTTACACCTCCCCTTAATTTGAGTTCTCTATTTATTTATACAACAAGAACGCAAATTACTGACAATCTACTTTAATAATCTTTCCTTAAATTTATTAAACTTGTTTTTCTCTAACGGCTTTGTAAAAATGTCAGCAATCTGTTCTTCTGTAGGACAATAACTAATTTCAATTATTTTATTTGTCATTAACTCATGTATGAAGTGATATCTAACGTCTATATGTTTTGATCGTCTATTTACAACGCCGTTTTTGATCAAAGCAATTGTGCTTTGATTATCTATGTATATTTTAACCTTAATGTCTTTACAAATTATCTCCTCAATTAACGCTTTCAGATGTAATACTTCTTTGCAGCATTCTGACGCTGAGATATATTCCGCCTCTGTTGACGATAGAGCAATTATAGCTTGTCTTCTGGAACTCCATAATACAGGTCCTCCTTTATAAAATACCACGTTTCCTGATGTACTTCTTCTAGTTTCCTTATCCTCAGCGTAATCTGAATCACAATACACAATAAGCTCATCATCCCCTGCATCAGAATCATACTGTATACAACAGTCCTTCAATCCTTTTAAGTATCTCATTATTCTCTTTACATCTATAATATCTTCTTTAACTGGATTTTCCATGTGTCTGCTTTGCAACGTTCACTGCATAAGTGATATCGGGTCTTGTTTTATTAGATAAGTACAATAAACTTCCTATTGCTTCCCTGTATGGGAATTCCTTTACTTTTATGTCAAACATTGCTTCCTTATCTTTTTTAATTTTAGGTGTCTGAACTGGTTTTGCATTTGACATGTTGAATGTTTCTAGCAATATTTCTGCATATTTTTCTTGTTTTAATTTTAATACATTGTATTTCTTCTCTATATCTATGCCTAGAAACATTTTAGGTTCCTTGTCTATTTTAATCCTGAACTCTTTGTTCAAATCCTTTAACAATTGTTCAATTTCTTCTTTATTTTGACCCACCACTATTGCATCATCCACATAGATGGCCAATATCAAATTTGTTTCATTCTTCTTGAATATGCATTGATCTGTTTTAAGAGCCATAAACCCTTTGTTTTTTAAATAATTTGCAAATCTTTTGTTCCAGGTTTTTGGAGCCTGCTTCAATCCATAGATTGCTTTCTTTAACTTAAATAATTTGTTTTTCTTATTGAATCCATCAGGAGGATACATATACACATTCTCCTCAAGTTCGCCATATAAAAAAGCCGTTTTCACGTCGAAGATATATATATATGATTTTCCTTCTTTGCAGCTAAGGCAAATATTATTCTTAATGAAGTAGGATTTAGTACTGGGCTATATGTTTCTTCATACTCAAGTCCTTGTTTCTGTTCACAGCCTCTTATTACTAACCGTGCCTTGAATTTGCCATCCTCCTTCTTTTTGAAAACCCACTTACTTGTTAGAGCTTTCTTGTTATTTGCCTCTTCACAGTTTATTTCTTCCCACGTATTATTCTCTAGTAGTGAATTTTTCTCTTCTTCAATAGCCTTGATCCATTTTTCGTTATCTTCTCCATGTATTGCTTCATTGTAGGTTAAGTAACCTATAAAATCCAACAATTTGTGAGGGATTCCTCTGATTCTGTTTGATCTTCTTTCTTCAGGCCTTTCTTCTTCTTCTTGAGTATCTGATTCTGAACTCTCATTATGCAATTCTTCTTCTGATTCTTCTTATATAATTCTTGAGTGCTCACCTATTACATTTTCACTAATTTGGTCTGTGTCTGCATCATTATCCATATTTTCATCTTCACTATCATTAATTTCTTCTAATATATTTCTTCTCGGTTTATCGTTTACCAATGTTTCCTTTTGTTCATTAAACATTACATCCCTTCTTATTACTATTTTCTTCTTTTCACTATCCCACAGTCTATAGGCATTATTCGCATAACCTACAAATATATACTCTTTACTTCTGTCACTCAACTTTTTCTTTTGTTCCATTGTCTTTGCATAAGCATCACAGCCAAATACTTTAATATATTTCAACTTTGGTTTCATTCCTGTCCATTCTTCTATTGGTGTTTTCTGTATTGCATGAGATGGAGATCTATTAAATAAGTACACAGCATTAAAAAGTGCTTCGCCCCAACATATTTTTAGGTTGATTTGACTCTATAAGCATTGCCCTCACTTTGTCCAGCAATGTTCTGTTTAACCTTTCAGATTTTCCATTCAACTCAGGTGTATACGGAGGTGTATAATCCATTTGAATTCCTTTGTTTTCACACCAATTTTTCAATTCTTTGTTCATATATTCCCTACCATTATCACATCTTATTTTTCCTACTTTTTCTCTTCTTTGTGTCTCAACTAAATTTACATAGTTTTTTATTGCACTAGTTGCTTCAAATTTATTTCTTAAAAGATTAATTCTCAAATAATTTGTTCTATCATCTAGCATTGTAATGAAATATCTGTTTCCATCCAAAGTGTTGGGATCTATAGGTCCACAAAGATCAGTATAGATTAACTCAAGTGGTTTTTTAGCTCGTTGTCTACTGTCTTCAAACTTTTGTCTCACCTGCTTCGCTCTTGTGCACACTTCACAAACACCTTTTATATTATTTATATTCTTTTCAGTTATTTTTATTTCATCTGTTAATTTAAACAATTTCTTCATATTTTCAAAACCTAGATGACCTAGCCTTTTATGCCATAATAGTGCTTCACTTTCTTTTTCTTTTGTCACATATGAAACATTTTTCTTTTCTGGTTCTAGATTAATCTCATATAAACCATTTATGTTTTTGTTTCCAGTCAGTATATTCTTTCCATTGTGCTCTACGTACACTTTTTCTTTTGTAAAAATTACTGTACCGCCATTTTCAGTTACAGCATTCACAGATAATAAATTTGCACTCAAATCTGGAACAAACATGACCTTTTTTAAATTTAATTCTTTAAAGCTTATGTTACCCATTTCTTCAGCTTTCATTATTTCATTGACTTTTGCTATTCCTATTGTTGAGTTAATTTTTCTTTCATTCTCTAGATTCCATTTTTCTTTTGTCATATGTGCTGTAGATCCTGAATCAACAATCCATTTCCCTGCTACTCCTGTATTTGCTGTTAATAGAGACAACTTTTCAAATTCCTTAGTTCCTCCATTTTTGAAATAGCAATCCTTTTCTTTGTGATTATTTTTCTTGCAAATGCCACATCTCTCTGTGTTTGAATCCTGATAGCAAGCTTTTGCCAAATGGCCACTCTTTCCACATTTATAACAATTTTTTTTCAAAATAGTTTATTCTTCTTCCTTTTGTATTTGGATCCATTTTATTTTTACTTTTACACACTTTTGCCATATGTCCTGGTTTATTACATTTGAAGCATTTTAGTTCATTCGTTTTAAACGCTATTGGTTTTCTATCTCCACTTTGCTTCTTGTTTCTTCAGCTATTAGCCTGGAGGTTAAATTTTCTAATGTTCTATTCTCCTTTTGGGTTGATTCCCATGCACACGCAAAGTGCTTGTATTCTTCTGGCAGCGATGCTAGAATCTTTGAAATAATCATTGCATCATCTATATTTCCTTTCGCCATTTTTATTCTATGTGCTATGTTTTCTAATTTTGTTATATGAGCCACTATATCTGTGTTATTTTCAAACTTATATCCGAAAAACTCTTGTAATAGGCTACACTTCTGTTGACTAGCATCTCTTTCATATAGTGCATTCAGTTTATTCCACATTTCATACGAAGTCTTACAGTTCAGTAGATGCATCATAGGTTTTCTTTCTATCGACGTTACAATAAACTTTTGTGCCTTGGCGTCTTTTCTTCTCCAATCCGATGTCATCTCTGCCTATGTTTTTCTTTTGATTACAGTTTCCCATAAATCATTTGCTTCTAATATAATTTTTATCTGAAATTTCCAAATCTGAAAGTTTTCAGAGTCACACAACTTTTCCACTTTTGTTGTATCTTTATCTTCTTCACTAGTCGCCATTTTTCTCTTTCTTTTCTTTTTCTTGCCTTTTCAGAGCTCTGGGCCCATAACCTGTTGAATTATATTTACTGTGAAGTTGTTCTTTATTTAATCGTTAACCCTTTACACACTGGTTCACATTTTTTACGATACAATAATCAGCCTAATATTCTTCGCCGTTAACCTGTACGCTACGTCTTTTCTTTTCTATCGCTCAGGCCGCAGTCTGCTTCTTCATCATCCCCACCTAACACCTCACAACCAATCCCCATGCATCCCAATAAACCAACACTTTACAAAAATGATAATGAAAGCTGAAAATTATTGATATCATTTGGTTGATGCAACAGTATACATTAAAGTAAATTTGTATGTGATGAACTGTAATTCTAGAATTTGTCTGGCTTTTGATGCAAATCAATGTTAACCAGTAGATGGAGTGATTAAAAAGTAAGTATTTTATAAAATTATACATATTGCTTGTAATATAATAACAAAATGAAATTATTATTGTAGACTACCAAGAAATGCAGCATTTATTTTTTTTTATCTTACCACATTGAAGAAGAGGCAAATGATATATTCTTTCCTTTGTAAAAATTAAGATTAATGATGAAAATCGACACAAATTTATAACTCATAACAGAGTGTTATAGAAAATTAGTTATTTTGTAATAATGTATTGTTGTATACGTTCTACTTTATTTTAATAAAAAACTTGTCCACGCTAAATTATATAAAAATTCAATTAAAACTCAATCCAAATATTTTAGACCATTTAAAAATTTAAAAGAACATAACTGATCGGATTCTGCTTCCATCTTGGTAACAACCTGCAATCATACCATAAACGTAGATTTTTCTGCGTTTCTTGCATTAATCTGTCGTCAGATTATGTTGAAAAATTTTAACACGATTTTAGCGTCAATCTAATACTACGTAATGCTACGCAGATGCTGATAGCAATTTGGAATTCAATTGTGTACACAGTTGCATGCAATCTGCTAACAGATTCTGATATGTCTGCACGCGATTTGTCTGCAATCTGTGCTCAAAATGCTATCTGAGAAGTGTGCCAAGATGCATTTTTCCCTTAAAAAAAAAAAAGAAAAAAAAAATAACACTGCAACAATTTTCAATTAAAAATTGTTTTCATGTTTCCAATAGGAAATATTTCATGGAACACGAAGAGAAATTCAACAAGCATTATTCGCTGAGTATGGAGATTCAGAGAGACTTTTGATTCTCATAGGGTAAAATTCAATTTCAATAAACTTACCATTTCAGAACTTTCAGAGGGTATTTTTATTATTATTACTAACAATTATACCTGAAATAGCAAAAAATCCAACCGGAAGCGGCTACGACTCTCCAATTTTGTAGAAAATGAGTTAGAAAATGAACAATTTTAGCCATTACTAGGCTTGATTTTGCAACATAGCTATGAAAGTCAACTTTTGGCTCCAACATGATTTGATGATGATTTATAGCATCTATTTGTTCATTCGGACATTTTACACCAGATTATGGCCGAAAAAAGAGCCAAGAAGCTTGACAAACGGAATTATTTGCCTCTCAATATACAGATAAAGTCAGATTTTTAAAGCTCATAGTGTAAATCTCAATTTTAATAATCCTTTATTTTAAGTGCATTCTGGAGCAATAAATTTTTATTTATCAACAATTATACGTTAATTTGCAAAATTTTCAAGGCGGAAGTACCTCCTACACTAAAATTTTGCATAAAACAAGTTTGAAAGTTGTTAGTTTGAGCTATTTCTTGACATCAAGAGACATGGTAGTGTCTCGACGGCAAGTAGATATAAAAGTAGATAATGACATGTCTCTACCGCCGAGCACTACAGTTAACTTATACAGTAGGTTTGGCCGCCTCAATTTTCAAACCGATTTATTTCCGTGAATGATCCACTGTCATGATTTAAGTAAAGCTTTCCTTAAACTAGTTTGGAACAAGCTTTCATTTAAGACCATGAACATTAAAAACGGTTCATGCAATCCAGAGATCTCATACTGAGTTAGCTATATATATATCGAAAATTAAGATTCTTCTCCTTCATAATCTTGTTCTTCTTCTCCAGCCAGAGTGTATGTCTCGGGCTGAAGTTGGCTGCTTAACGTAGGTTTAGTGACGTCAGTAGACGTAAACGTAAATATAGTTGCACACAATTGTAAACAGTGTTTCTGTGTGTGTATCTCAGCGATATATATTTACTTTGTTTATTACGGTATAAATCAGGTTAAGCTGCAAGTTTGACAGTATTAACCTTAAAATAATTTGAACCAAATTTCGTTATAAATAAATGAAAAAACAATATTAGACTTTTTCTATTTGAACCCGATAAGGTTATACTCATTAAAAGGATTTTTAATTACATAAAGGAATCAACTAATTAGATAAGTATAACAATGAATTTTATGATATAAAATGTAATATATTTTGTGGTACTTTGTGGAATTTTATTTCAGATTAAATTATTGTGATGTGTTTATTGTACCATTGCTGAGGATACAGCTGACGGGATGAAGTAAGATTAATTTTCATCACTGTGCCAAGGAGAAGTATACTTTCAATATATATGTGCATCGGTGATTGCCAAGATTGCAAAAAATTGTTAGGTATTTGAAAATCATATGCTAAACTTCCAGGTACTGAAATCATTAACAAAATACATGTTTAGCTATTTCTTTTCTTTAAACTGATGAGGATATCAACTGTTTAATAGGTTTCAGATTAAATCAAGGTAAAAAAAATGCTTATTTGGATGATGTGAAATTCCAAAAAAATATTATTTACGTAGAATACAAGTTGACCACCCTAACAGCACACTTGACAGAAACCCGACAATATGTTGACTTTTTTCGTATTATCTTGTTGTGTCGGTTGATAGTCGACTTAATTTCGACGACTTTGATTAGTAAAAAATAAGTTAACTTGTTATGGGCGAACTTTTATAAGTTGACTTAAAGTCACAGGTTTTTAGATCAAATTTTATGTGTGTAAAAAGTTTACTACTAGTCAACTTATTCAATCTGGATTATACTTTACAATATTCGGTTGACTAACCTTTAGTTCATATCCGCCCCCTCCCTGCCCAACTTCCTCTACTTCATCTGAATCTAACTTCCTATACGTGCTCCATCGATACCATCCTCCTCTCTTTGTTTCTAGTTGCAAATGTTTCAATAGGGTATCCTACTGCTCGACGTAAAGTGTAAATAAGCATATTCAGCATCTTTACAAATCCTGTTGCACGTTTCCTCACTCTGCGTTTTCAAGAACTTTTTACTCCATTTATGCAAATAGTGAGTTGTAATTTTTGCTAACCATTATAAGAAATCTAAAGAGTTTTAAAGCAAGGATGTGGTGATAAGACAAACTATGATGTCACTGGAATTGCACGGTTTACTATCCGCCTATGTTTTCTTTATTTTAGGATTCCTGTTAGTGTATTCTTGGATATATTCTTAAAATATATAAAATTAATTTTTTTACAATCTTGTTTGGAGTATAAATATAATTCGTGTGAAGAAATAGTTTACCACCTATTCATTTTATTTATCAGCACCAATACATGAAGTATGCATTGTTTGTCCTACTTTTTCACATAAGTATTATACAGTTGCATTAACTCTTTCAACATTGCTCAGCGTAATATTAACATGTAAGTTTCCTGTACTGCGTATTGAATTTTATTTATTTCTTTTTCAGCTTTTGTGAGTTTAATTGAGGTAAACCCAAAGAGAATTAAAGGTTAGAATATTTATAATTATATTTGTTATAAAAGTATAATTTGTTTGTAGGTTAACTTTGTTTATTAATTGTTGAAGAAACTATTTGAAATGCCTAAAGCTTTTAGTAAATTGTCCAAACGTCAACAAAATAGACTTACGTTAAATTTATACAATACTCAAAATTCACATCTTGAATTTCAGAGTAGCTTGCCATTAACAGACCATTTAATGCCTGAAAATATTAATACTGATAATTTTTGTGAAAGTATGAGTGATATCATCGATGCAATTAGAGTAGATGAACCATTAGAAACTATTTCAGATGTCAATAACAGATTAGAGGCACGTTCAACTTCAAGTTGTACCGATTCACCAGCAGCATCTCTATCAGGTTATAACGAACTAATACATTTAACATTACAAGCAGAGCTTCAGAAATGGGCGAATGATTTTAATGTTAATCAAAATACTATAACGTCATTATTGCACATTCTATCAAGACATGGGCATAATGATTTGCCATTGGATGCTCGTACATTATTAAATACTCCTAGATCAAATACACATGAAATAAAAACTTTAAGACATGGTCATTATGTACATTATGGATTTTCAAAATCACTGAGTATTATAGTTAAAAAATTTATTAACTGTTTCAAACATAAAAGTGTTATGCACATATAGATTTGCACATTGATGGTTTGAGAATAGCAAACAGTACTAAGAGTGAATTATGGCCTATATTAGGAAGGGTCTTTAAAACTCAGATTTCACCATTTATCATTGGTGTATATCATGGGTATAAGAAACCACCCCTCTCTGAGTATCTTGAATCATTTATTACGGAATTTGAACACATTAAGGATACTGGAATTACTATAAATAATAAACTTTATAGAATCAATATACGTTCAAATATATGTGATTCTCCAGCTCGAGCATATGTTACTTGTACAAAATCCCACATAATGGTTATTATGCTTGTGGAAAATGTACAGTAACTGGTTCGAGAATAAATCGTCGAATGACTTTTGCAGATGTACGAGCTCCATTCCGTACAGATTTAGATTTTGCTAACAGACTGCAACCCGATCACCATTTGGAGCATATCTCTTCCCTGTTAGAATTAATCTTTATTCCTATGGTATCTAAATTCTCCATAGATTATATGCATAATACTTGTTTAGGAGTAAATAAACAAATAATAACTTTATGGATAAATAGATCTAAATTTTCTAGAGTAGCCAAAACTGTTATTGATGCCTTATCTGAAAAATTGAAAAATGTATCAAAATGTATTCCTAAAGAATTTGCACGCAATACTTTTGACATGGATGAATTTCCTAGATGGAAAGCGACTCAACATCGCACTTTCCTCTTGTATCCTGGACCTGCTCTTTTAAAGAATGTTATTCAACATGATGCATATCTCCACTTCAATACTTTAAACTGTGCTATGCGGATATTGTGCAGTGAAAATAATTGTCACAAATACAATCAATATGCAGAGGAACTGCTTAAATGTTTTGTACATAATATGAGTAGTTTATATGGGGAAGAAACAATAACTTTCAATATGCACAATTTAATACACTTGGCTGCAGATTGTAACAAGGCAAATTCTTTTGCCTTGCTACATGAATTATTTTTGATTTTTAAACACCGCGCGCAAACAAGGTTTCTCTCGATCCGGGTGGCGGCGCTGCGCCCACGCGCACAGTTGCTACGACCGCCTGGGCGAGAGGCAGGTTTGGTTCAGACACACCGCTTTTATCAGTCATCAAGGCAGGACGTATCTTTGTGAAAAATCCAAGAAAAGCTTTAATCGAGTTCGGATACCCATGTAAGTGAACCCCGAGACTGGATTCTAAATACTAAGAAGGAAGGAAGGAGGCTAGACAGGGAATTGGGAACTGTCAAGAGGTTCAATTGGGGACTTCACTCCATTCACTACTCCTCATCTTAAATTGGACACTGCTGTGCATGCCTGGCTTATACTTTGCTATATTGTTTATTGCATGATGGTAAGCGTTGAGGACCGATAGTAGGACTCAACGTTTAAGTATTAATATTCCTTTGTGATTAGCTTAGTGGCTCCAGATCTAGTAGGGCATAGCAGGTCTACGTAGGAAGTATTATTGAAGACAGCTCCAAATACAGGAGATTTATACAGAGCTCTTCCATTTGCCCTCATATAGTTTAGTATTTCCAATAAGGGAAGTTAACTATTATTAAGAGGAGTTGGATTATAGATTCCATAGCCTGTACGATGATAGGATTTAGGCTGTAATGCCACATATCTATATATATATATTGCTAATTTTCTTCTTTACTTATATACTTGTACATAGTTTGATTTCAATCAATTGTTTCCTGACTAGGTGTTGAAAGTATATTATAGTTAACATAAGGTTAATGAATTTAGTGCATACGCACATTAAGAAAGGAGATTTAGAGACTCCGTAGGACAACCCTAGCCAATTAAACTTTCTGGTGGTGATTTAGATATTGGATGGACTTGGCTACGCCTTACTTGACCTGGTGTCACCTCTTTGCTTGTGCCTTATATTTCCTACAGGGATAGTGCAGCAAGTAATTAGGTTCTTGAAGGGCTAGCGTTGGATAAACTTGAAAAGGGTCTTTTGTCCAGTTGGACTTGCTCATGCCTGGACTGAGAGTTATACGATTGATCCAACTCCTCAGTATTGTCTAATATCCACTCTTTTATTTCTTATTTATAAATATGATTATTTTCTTGTAAATGATTATCATCTTATTGCTCTTGTCTTTATAAGTTAACGGTAGAGTTGGGGAGAAATCTCATGTATAATTGTATAGTTATCTTAACTTTATACTTGTAAATTGAGAGACAGAGCAGTTACAAAAATATAATTTTTATTTTGATTTTTATTAATGTGTACTGGTAATGTTCCAGGAGAATCCACTTTAATTTCACATTATGCCACGTCCTTGAAAAGTCTCAAGCCGGCAAGCCTCAGACTGGCTCATACATAAGGTTCATGAGCCTGGCGCTCTTTATAAGTAAAGTCTGTGTGCCTTTGCCATGATTTCTTGTTAAAATTGTGTCTTCCCCACAATAGCAGGAATTCATGTCGCAAAATGGCGCCCAACGTGGGCCATGCTGGAAATCAGGGAAGAGTGTTTTATCTGTAATATTTTTCTTATAGATTTAAATTCTTTATTAGATTTTATATCGGTTAATTTGAATTTTCTTTGAATAACGTTTATTTTTGAGGTTATAATATTGAGGTTTATATATGGATCTTAATGTTACATTTCAAACATCCTAAAGGAGTTTATTATTTGTGTATAATTTTTCTGCTTGACGTAATAGGTCTTGATCGGTTATCCCCTGTCTTGCTGCTTAAGGCGCAAGAAAACTACTTGCTGTACTATTCATAGGAAATAATATTTGTATTGCTTTAATTTCCTTAGTATGGTTGAGTATTTGCTATTTGGCAAGTTTTATTCGGGCAAATGACCGTATGAATAAGCAGCATCATTTAATCAGTACCGCCTAAGTAACGAAATATTATTCGACTTTACAATAATGGTCTGATAAATGTTGTTATACGCAATCCTTTTGGATAATACCCTTGTATTTGTCTCCCTATCCTTTAGATAGTATTTGATAAACGAGTATTCGTGACAGTAACATATTGAGATTTCCTCGTATTAAACATATTATTTACCTCGGTTATATTGAATATAACTCTTTTCATATATTGTGTGTTTCTTTTCCCAATATTATCTAGTAGCACATAGTATTTGATTAACTGGCATCACCTATTTAGCTCGCGTATTATTGTATAAAGTCTTTTCGTCGACCCATTGCTGGCGGTCGCGGAATAGAATTTTATACTCTTATTTTGATCGTGGAAACATAATTCCAGGGTATCTATAAATCACGCGAAACATAGTACCTTGAGTTTACAATTTCGGATGGCCTAGTCGAAATTTAGTTTTCTTATATCAGCCTTAGCTGATAATTAGACTTTACCCTAAGAATTGTTGCTTATCGCCTTGGAAGCATTTGTGCTCAGGTGTAATTCCCCAGTTTACTATTATGGTTAGGTGCTTGCCAATGAGTGTGATTGCGTTATAATTAACTCGCTTATTTTCGATTGATTTATATTTAACACTCATTATTTTCTCTTTTTTATTCTTTAATTCGCTTAACGTTGCTTATATTTTGCTTTGCGTATTTGTAAATAGCTTTTGTATTTTAGTCTAAGCATTAACATTTTCTTCAATTATTCCATATTCCCTGCCTGTGCATTTGAATTCTTGCAGGTATATATAGGTATATCTTGTATAATCAAACGGAATAACAAGATTTGGAAAGAAATTGTTGTTTTATTTCTACTATAACATATTATACATTTCTTTGGCGAATTATTGTAAGGTGTGTTTAGTACGGTATTGTAAACGAAGCACATCAGCGTCGCCCTATAATTATTTACCATTGTTCTATATTGTAAATTTATTTCATTTTATATATATTTGCCATATACATATTTACCACGGTTTTCTATTATAACCTTATTCTGGTTTGCGAACTTCTTTGACTGATTTTCCTTAGGATTAAAAGCGTGTAGGTTTTATAAATCATAAACAATGTGTTCGCGATCACCTCTTAATATGGAAAGGGAGAAAAGGGCTCAGCATAGAGAGGAGGTTACAGAGACAGTGAATGGTATACGTCGTGAAGTGGAGAGCCTACCTTTTGGCGAATTGCTTGCTCAGCTTCGGGATAAAAGACTGTCGGTCCAGGGGACCAATGCTAAGCTACGAGACCGATTAGTGCGATATCGAGTTCGTCGGGACCTAGGACCTGAAGCAGCTAAATGGAACGATCAACGAGATTTCCAGAGTGAAGACCCATTGGAGCTGGAAAGCGAAGCCACCGGAGAGGAATCCGAGGATCGAGCCATGGCGGCAGCCGAAGTGGCTACTCTGGCTACTGTAACTACAACCATAACTACTGTTACCACTGCTACTTCTGGAACAATTACCTCTGCCTCGTTTTACCCATCGATAGTGACATCAGCCCGGGTTTTAACGCTTGTGGTACCTAACCTCTTAGAAGATACCTCTAGCCTCGAAGGAGGATTCGACACACAACGTTTCCTACCAATATACCACCCGGCTCCACATCCTGTTACGACGAGTCACCGATTAATGGACCGAAGTCATGGACGGCCAGAACTGTAGTTCGCCGGAGCAGCAACCGGCAGCACTACAGACGTGGCCGAAATAGCTCGTCAAGCTATAATGTACTTCCAGAAATTGACTTTGGAGGCTCGTCAGCGAGAAAGAGTCCAAACGGAGGAAAAGGAAGCGAAGCCGAAATATACAGGTACCATAAGAAAACAGCAGCAGACCTGGAGGATTCCTGCGGAAAAAACACAACCCGTGCGAACTAGGACCTCACGTAAAAAGAGGATAGAATCTGATCCGGAAGATAACTGTGATCGAACACGTCATTCACCTCAGTTGGAAATTCATCACCGGACACGACTGGACACCCAATATCGGGAGGACTCGCATTATCAAGCGACTTAAGGCCAAGGACGTCGGGACATCGTATCACCCCGACATCAACATGCTACTTAACAGTATGGATTGCCTAGCCTGTCCCGTGGCCGGAAAACAAAGGCTCGAAGGAGGAGGTCAGAAACATACTGCCTCCGAAACAGCCAAGTAAGGATACACGAGGAGGAGCGACGGGACAATACTTGTCATCGGACAGTGAAGATACAGAATCAAGTACGGATTCTGACAATGGCGCTGAAAGTGGACCAGACTCGGAAGCAGAACTTCCACAATACTACAGGATATCAGAAGACATAAGAAGACGGCGGAGAAACGGATCCGGAAGTTCAGGAAGACCTGAATATGGAGGCCGGAGAAGGGTTCGATACAATCATTACTCAAACACGATTCCGATAACTCTCATGTGTCTCCAATACGAGGACATTATAGCAGCCGAACCAAAGCAGTGGACGCGCTTCATAAATGGCAGATAGCCTATAGTAACGAACGTAAAGAGAGTGCAGATTCTGTCATCGAGCGCTTGCAACGTTGCTATCAAGGCTCTGGTATTCACAGACGTCACCTATTGCACGCCTTGCCCGTAGTTTTAACGGACCAACCCAAAAAATGGTATCGGTTAGTCGGCCAGTATACAACTTCATGGTCGGACTTCATTAAAAACTTCAGGAAACGCTTCGCCAGCCGAGAAAATAACCGGAAAATACGCGAAAAAGCTCGAAATCGGTTACAGGGAGAGCAGGAGAACATTGTAGAGTTTGTGGAGAATATGGAAATGATATTCTCATATTTAGATCCTCCATTAAGTATCCACAAACGACTAAATATTATCTATGATAATCTGCGCCCTGCCTACTCCAAACGGATACTTAGGAGTCAATTCACTTCTTTTGGGGGATTGATTCGCCTAGGCCAGGAACTGGAGGATCACTGGATGAAGGACAGGCGTAGGAAGGGGAATATGGCAAGTGAAGGTGTCCCCGTTCCAAGCGCCACTTACAGTGGAACAAGGCGTAGTAGAAATAAGTGTGCCGCCGTATCTAATGTGGATGGCATGGACGAAGTTATTGAAGGGGCTGCGGGTTCCAAACCACCTGGAGATAAGAAATCTCCGACTTCACCGAAAAAGAAGAAGGGTAAAAAGAACAAGAAGGCTTCTAATGCCACCGCGGCTATTGCGGGAGGCTCGCTCCCAACCTCATCGGTATCGTTGGAAATCAATAATCTTCCAGAGAATGGAAATCCTACTAATCGGGTAATCAGAGTGCCCACCTCCAAGAAACCCCAATATATAGTGATCCAGATGACGACACCTCCAACTACGACGAATTCTACAAGTCCACCTGCTATACCTCAGCCTGAAGCCAGTGGACCGAACCGAAATACACACCCATGCCATAACTGTAATCAGTTGGGGCATTGGGCCCCAGAATGTCCTCGGCCTCGACGTCAAAATAGGCCATCTTCATCGGAAGCCAGAATAACACCTGAGGCCCAAAACTCTCGAGCTGGAAATTCGCAGGGAAACTAAATGTGAGGCGGGAAGAACGGGTCTCGTCCCCCTCCAACCGATTTACAGGAGACCCCATAGATGAACTTTTGTTATCACCGACCCAAGAGGAATCACGGCTGCTAGCTGACTGCCAATCCTTTACCGAAGAATCCTACCCATTGGAGATAGTGGCATCCCCAGGACGACCTCGGACAAATCCTGCCAACGGGGTGGATCAAGACTTTCGAGGATATGTTCAGCTCAGCATAGAAGGTCAAACTCTATATGGCCTAATCAACACTGGAGCAGAGCGCACAATATTAGGTGCCAACACTGCGCGAAGCCTATTACCTTATGCAAGCGATTATTCAAATTTTTGTGTTAAGATTGCCGATGGGCAATCGTGCGCGGCTATTAAGGAATTATTGTTGCGATGGAATTTAAGCGACGAATCCGTGGAGTTTCCAGTTAGTCTGGCTCCGTTTATAGCTGTAGACGGTAGTGGGTAAAGTTCCAAAAAGATTCTAGTTGTTTATTGCTGACACTTTGGAAAAGTTGACTATGGATTAATTACTAGCTTCGCGCATGCGCAGAAAGAAACCAATTATTACCATACTTAAAGTATAGGATGTGTTTGACAAAATGTCGACTGTTGTCAAAATTACGGAACGTAACCAATTTGTTAGGTGGGTTTTGGTTATGTTATATGGTTGCTAAAGTAATGAAACATAAATTACTTTTTGGGGTGCATAAACTGACGTGCTATAATTATATTTATATGAAATACGTATCTGATCAAAAGGAATTAGGCAGAATAAATTTTAGATGTGAGTATACTTTTCAGTAATGTCTACTGTTATATTAACTAGGAATATTGTATTCTTTGTGAAATAAATAATTTTTGTTGCAGGATATCAAAATTTTGTATGTAGAACGGCTGATGTCATTTTATAATATTGGAGAAAATGCATTTCCATTTTATTACACGCTTCTGGTGACTTTAAATAAAAAGGTTGAACTGTAAACATTTTGTAAATGTATGTGTATGGATAAACTCTTACCCAAAAGATTACTTAAGCAGAATAACTTTAAAATAAGCAATTTTATATAATGTAGGTACAGTATAATTTAAGGTTATAAACATAATGTATTTGTGTGTGCGTATTAGTTAAAGAAGATATAGGTTCTGTTACAAAACATTAAAACCTGTCCTAATGAATCTCTGCTATTGTCAATAAATATTGGAAGTTCATGAACCTTAGACTTATCTTTATGTGATTGTCAATAAAAACTTCTATCTTTAACTTCCTGGCTGCACGCTCTTTTCTATATGTTGCATGTTTAACTTATTCACTTAATCTGAGCAATAAATGCGTATTTTACATCCTAAAATTATTTCATTTGCTATTAGTTAAATAGCGGTGCATGTAGGTAGATATAATATACATTATACTGGATAATTATAAATTAATAAAGGGGCTACCAATTTATATATTACGTGTGTGAATCACACCCTCATTCTAATAAATAAAGATTAAGAACTGAACACTTTACAATATTCAATACAGAAAGGTGTCTTTAATGTGGGTGTCAAAACTTATACAACTGTCTGCTAAAGTTTAACTTTACAAACATATCCTATTTACAATTATACAATTTCTTTAGTTTTATATAATATTATGTATACATTCTATATTATTACGTGTTAATTTATACTTAATTTCAACAGGCTATAAATAAAACTGCTGATATGATGGATATTATTTTCTTGGTTGTAATTTAACACATGCAATACAACCTACAATTGGTTACTACGTTTGTTCGTCATCGAAGTTCCATAGTCTACTTTGCTTGCCACAACACTGAATAAATTCTATTATACTGTCATGCGAATAGGTGTAATTTACGTTTTGGTTTGTATTATCCATTGAACCCTATATATAGATAGGTAATGTATTTAGATTAATTAATATATTTTCTTAATGTTGAGAGAGAGAGAGAGAGAGAAATAAATCAAACATTTACCATCTTTTAGTCATTAAAAAATATGTACATTTATTCAATACTGTTTTCAGAAATATCTTTCATTCAAAATTTTAAATTTAATTTTGTTTTTGCAAAATTAAACACTTGAAGATAGCACCATTTGTTTTTCTTGTAGTACATCTCATATCATAATTGAAACTTAAATATACTGAATTTGAAGATGAATACAAATTTATTGATAGGAACAACTTTATATCCGGATGGGTATACGTACCATAAAAATAACAAAGCCACAAATAAGTTAGGTGTAGAAGTCACGTAAGTTTTAATAATATAGTAATTTTATAAAAATATGTAATTTAGCCTAAAAATCTAGATATTTTTGCATTATTTATACTTAGAATGCATTCAAATTCTGAAAAATTTTGCAATACAGACGTTATTTTCTTATCAGTTATATACTGAAAACAAAACGTGTTTTTGATTGAAAAATACTTTAGCAATTTAAGGGTTAGACATGCGGTAAAGCATATTTTTGGTATTAAGGGGAGTAGGCGTCAAGTTTTTTGAAATACCAGTTCTCTTGCAATCTATATTAAGAGTTTTGAAAATTCCTGAAGGAATTTAGCTTAAAGAATATGTATAATTTTATGCAACATAAAGTATATCGCTTTTCTTTTAATATAATTAAATTCACCTTGAAAACATTGAAATACTCCTCCTTTCAAAAAATAAGTTGGTGATGCTTAATGTGCATATTAAAGCCATATATGTATAATAACCATTGTGTAAACATTTTGTTAATTATTAATGCATTCTTTCAAAATACTTACTCTAATGTAAACCTAATCTGTATAATATATAATAATGATAAATGTAATTAAATAATAGCAAATTAAATTTGTATGTAAGTTTGTATATGTTTGTTTTATGTTATAGTTACCTAAAATGCACAGTAACTGGATGCAACAGGCGAGCAGTAATAAAAGGTGATGAGTTTAAACATTCAAAACTGCATTGTCATGATCGAGATCAAAATTTTGAGAAAAAAGCAAATTTTAGAAAGGAACTTTATGAAGTGGCCAAAGCGTTACCTGTATCTTCAAAGGAAGCATATGAACTAGTGTCAAAAACGTAACTTATAAAGATGTTTTGCACATATTGTTCATATGCAGGATGTATATCCATTTCGATAGGCATAATCATATAACGACATATTCCTTTTACCATTAGCAGCAAAAAATCTAATAAATTTTTGTTCTATCGACCCACGATTTTGAAATATTTCACTTTTTACTCCACTAATCAAGCATCGATGTAAGCGAGAAGAAAAGGAGCAGCTATAAATGTAGGTTTGTTTATTATTTGCTTGCTCGTTTTCTTCTCACTTGCTTCGATACCTGATTGGTTGACTAAATGTGAAATAATTCAAGAATGTAGGTAAATAGAAGAAAAGTTATTTGAATTTTATGCTTTTAATGGTCCCAGGAACATGTCGTTAAAATTGAGCTTCCATTCAAATTAAGTGTTTACGAGATATTTGAATTATGAATTAGAAGTGTAGATAAACAATTCTAATTTTTTTACAATGCTATTGAGTAGACGATGTGTTTAAAATAATTTTGGATCTTAATGGTTTTTATAGCCCTTAAACTCTTCGTAGCTATCAAATTAAATCAATAACACTATATGATAGTCTCATTACTACTACAAAATACTTACAATTAGATTTTTTATTCTAATTGAATACATTATTTTTACATAATGTTATTTATGACAGTTTATATATTGAATTGAAATTATATATTTCATAAATGCTATCAGCCAAGCAGCCGTATTCATAGACGTCCCTCGAACTTAAGGGACCCTCAAATACTACAGTTCATGTTGCGTAAACTATAGATTTCAAGACTTCCTTCACTTCGAGTGGCGTCTATGAATATGGCCAAAGTATAGTACTACCAAAATGAATTTATACTTTTTATTTAATAAGCTAAGTGATCCGGTGAATTTTTATTCCTTTTTCCAAAAAATATTTCTTGATATTGTACATATTTAACTGTTTCTCTATTATTTAATACATTTTATAAGGCCTTTATAAATTTCTTTAACACCCTTCATTAGTGCACCTAGATCTTTCGGGCTCGGACCATAACAACGAAATAATTATTTTTATATCAAGTCACTTCATTTATTTGATAGAAACCACACGAAAAAGTATTTTTCTTGTTACATTTAAGTTATGATAAATACATGATACGGATACTTTTTTAGAACATTAGCATGAATATGTATAATTTACTGAGAAAATGAAAAAGGGAAATGTGTAAAGATGTATTGTCAGTATTACAAATGGAAGGTGGTAAAAATATATTTGGATGATGACGGGTAATTAATTTATTTCATATTATAAAATAATATTATATTTGTATTTTCTACGTACGCCAGTCATTCAGATGCAGCACAATTGTTACCATTCCAAAAAGTGAAGGAAACTGTGAAGAAAATAAAAAAGAAAAGCAATTTCAAATTTATAAAATCATTGCGAGATTTAAAAAAATTAAATGATCCAGAAAGCTTCAATAAATTTTTAGAGTTCACAATAAATAATACAAAGCATAAATTAAAATTATTATATTTCGAAGATGGAACCGATATATCTGCTGCATTTTATGATCCATTATTAATAAATGAGCTGTGTAATAGTAATGTATTTTGCATGGATGCAACTTATGAAACTGTTCCACGTAAACTCAATGCCTACCAGCTTTTAACAATTATGGTAAAAGCGCATAACAAGGTAATTTATTTTATTTAAATCAATAAATACGGGTGTTCGGTGAGATAATGGGAGTGTTACCAAAAGAGAGGTCCATATTATACATATTATAGGTATATGTTATAAATAAAACTGGTTAAGGTTGCAATATATATTTGCAAGTTCTTCATAAGTAAAAAGGGTTTCTAATAAGTATCTGAGTAGTGGTAGCTAGGGGGTTCCTGTGACACGGTGGTGAGGGGAGTGCGGGTGTGCGGGGGGAAGTGTCTTGGGTTTTCCTGTGACACGGTGGTGAGGGGAGTGCGGGTGTGCGGGGGAAGTGTCTTGGGTTCCTGTGACATGGTGGTGAGGGGGGTGCGGGTGTGCGGGGGGAAGTGTCTTCTTAAGAGCTAGGGTTTATTGGGTGATGAGGAGGGTGCGGGTGTGCGGAGGAAATGCTTTGGCTATGGGGAGTGAGAGAGAGAGAGATCCCTCTCACCCTCTCTTTCTCTCTTAGAGTCTCTCACCCCTCTCCCATCAGCCTAGGGCCCGGATGGTTAATTATCCTATGGGTCCACTAGTTCTCTAAGGCTTACCCCCTCTCCCATGTCACTAGGGTCCGGATGGTTAGTTATCCTACGGGTCCACTAGTTCCCTAAGGGTTACCCCTCTCCCATCACCCTAGGGCCCGGATGGTTAGTTATCCTGACAGTTACCCAGATAACTTTTTTTTGTATTTTAGTTAGTGGAGGAAAAAGTTCCAATTTTCTCCACTAGGTGGCGATCACGAAAATTACGGGGAACAGCTACACCGCTAGGGGGGTCCTCAGCATCTTACGGACTGCCATTTTTTTTTCTTAGACCTGCCCTCGGAGGCTCTTTTCTCCCCCCACATACTTATCTTAGACCCTCCCACTATTTTCCTACTATAGACCCGCCATTTAACTTGATTTCACATTTTTCCTTAAACAATGAGCACTAGGTAGATTTTTTTCTTTTATGAGTTAGTAACAATTATAAAGTGCTTTTTTCATTTTTTTCTTTTTTCTTTTTTCTTTTACGGATTAAATTAAGGGAAATAGGAGTAGTGGAAAAGAAAGAGACTATTAAATAACATTTATCATATAATTAAAAACGAACATGAAACTTATATAAAAAACTAATACAATTGAAACTTATATAAAAACGAATATACAATAATATTTAGCCCATTCAGCTAATAACAGCTTCTGAAACATAAAAAAATTTATTAATATCAAGTAAATTGCGAACTTAATTTTTAATATTTACCTTTTATTTGTTTCCGCACCCACTTTGCGAAAACATCTACCTCCTGTTTCACACAGTGGATAGGCTTTTGTGTTTTTCGCGTAATTTTAATTTTATGCAGCTCACAAGGAATAATGTCTGTTTTTATATATTCAATTAAGCAATCGAATTTTGGACAATTAAAATTTTCTAAATTGACATTATTAATATTCATTATATTTAATAAGTCACGTTCGAAGTGTCCACCTTTATATGCAACCACTGGTTGCACACTGTCACATTCAATGATTTTTAGAAAATCATATATTTCATTTTGTGAATATCTTTCATTTCCCGTATTTCCATATGCAATTCCGTGCACATTATTAAACACAAAAGATGCAGTTTTCCGGTCAGCAATACTTAAAGTGTTCATTGATCCACAAACTTTAAACGCACCATAATGTGTTAAGTTAGAGTATATATTTTTAATAGCCACTTCTTTGTACACTATCTTCTTATTAACGATAAATCCATCCACATCTATTATGTGCGTGATATCTCTTAAATGATGCATAATGTCAGAGTACCTGAAGATTCTGTGACTAAAACTGAGCTGAAGATTCTGTGGCTTAAACTGAACTGAAGACTACCCTACACGCTTCTCAAGATTTTTTAAATGCTGTAAGGGATGTGAAAAATTTGATCTGTGGTGGGAGGTGACTAACCAGACACTTTTAGATACACCATTGGTCCAAAGAGTGAATAGTTAAGGATAGTGGGAGAATTGAAATACTTGGTTTGAAGAGAAGGGGAAAACTTTAGAGAAACAAAAAAAGAATATATTTAAAATAAAGGCAAAGTGTAATAAATTTAGTATTAAAAACGCTAACATGATGATCCCAACGTTCGTCGATTTTCAAGGATTCCATTTAATGGATAAGACATTTATAGTTAAAGAATTTGCAGTTTTACAAGAACTAAAAGTGCATCATATTTTATTTTCACCCCCCTTTCCACATACTTGGTTAAGTGTAGAGGACAGAAAGAAAACAGAGTAAGTATATTTTATAAAAAACAACGAATTATTATTTTCAATGAATAAGGAATTTCTTTTTCAGTTCAATCTTTTTCAATCATCATGGCTTAAATTGGATGGATGGTTTTTCACCATATTATAAATATAAAGATATTATAAAAAAATATGTATATGAGGATACGGTTTTTGTAAAAGGGGTGGAAAAGTTAAATTGGTTAAAGAGTATTTGTGATTTAGAAATTAGTAATGTAGATGAATATGTGTGGGGAAATTATAATTTAGAAGATGGTTTATATAATTCACAACTTCCTATTTGCATGAATCATGAAGGTATATGCGCACTGAGAAATGTATATTATATGAAATATATGTATGAATCAAAAATCTAGAATATATGTATATTTTAAACTTGAATGCATTCTTTTTACTTCAACGCGAAACCTGATCCGTAAAGTATTTATGTTACTGAAGTGTCTCGGAGACTGATTATTTGAAGGGTTCTCCATCTAAGATTTTTCATTAGTTTCACGCTGATCATTTAAACGGAAAGAACTACGATGTCGCTTCTAAATAGAGTTTTAAGTAGCCAGGATGAATATCGTGAGTGGGTACGTGATTGTCGCGATTACATTAAAAAATTGAGAGTTGCTAGCCGCAATGCACGTATAGGGGCAAGGCAGAAAATATTTACGGAAATTGCTCAGATACAGTGCCGATTAATCAGAGCAGCAAGAGAAAAAAGTTATTCTTCAAATCACGCTCTTAAGAATCCCGATATAAGAACTCAGCATGATTATCGCGAGTGGGTTTGCAAGTGTCGTGATTATATTCGAGATTTGAGAGAATCCAACCGGAATGCAACTCCAGATGCTATACAGAAAAATCTTGCAGAAATAAAATGTATTCGAAAGTTACTTCTCCATGCAGCGAAAAATAAAAATTCAATTGGAGCGGGCATTAATGCGGAAAAGCTTATTTGGAAAGATCTTGATTCATCATTTAAAAGTCGAATGTGTAGTGGTATGATAGTAAACACTAATTATATCGAACCACATGAATTTCTATTGGCAGCATCAGAAATGCTGCAATCCTACATGAACAAAGTATTCAGTAAAGTAAGCGCTGTTAAGATAAATATGGTATTCAACGGACAATTTATTTGCAAGGAAATTAGTGATATCAAACATATTTCCACAAAAAATGTGATTTTATTCAAGACTGATACTTTTAGTGATTGGTATAAAACAAACGTCATAGATAAAATTTTAACAAAATTAGGTGAATTTCAAGAGCGTGATAGTGGGTGGGCTTTGGAAAAAATATTAAATTTAATTGTGAATATTAATCACTATAATCCACTACATGCAGGCTGTGGAATCGACCTTCCAAAATATATTAAGAACAAACATGCAGTGATAAACATACAGAGTGATGATAATACATGTTTTGCATGGGCTGTAACGGCTGCACTCTATCCGACTATTTCAACTAAAAACCCACAACGACAATCTTCATACCCCCATTTTAAATCTGTTTTCAACGTCAGAAGTATAACATTTCCAACCACATTAAGGCAGATACCTAAATTTGAAGAAGATAATGATGTGTCGATTAATGTTTTCACCATGGTGGATGAGCAGGAAGGGCAGGAGAATAAAATTATTGCACCTCTTCAACTCACAAAATGTGAGAAATCGAGACATGCGAATCTTCTTCTTCTCGAACATCAAGGTGCAGCACATTTTTTATGTATCACGAATCTTTCTCGCTTGCTAAAGAAACAACTGACTCGAAAAAAACAATCTCATCTTATTTGTAATCGGTATGTTATACTGTTTATATTTTAATATAATTTTATTTAATGTTTATATACTAATATGATTTTTCTCTTAGATGTTTACACTATTTCTTCAATGAGGATAAACTTCAATCTCATAAACGTGATTGCAGTCAGCTCAATATAAACGTCCGTATACTGCTACCTGAAGAGGACCGTTGGGTGTCCTTTAAAAATGACAAGAACAATGAGAGGACCCCATTCGTCGTATATGCAGACATTGAATGTTTATTAGAGAAAGTGAATGAAACGAGCGGTAATAGTAGTATTTATCAAAAACATTTACCCTTTAGTGTAGGATATTATTTTAAAAGCGTTCGTGATTCATCGCTCTCAACCTATAAATCATATCGTGGACTCGAGTGTATAGAATGGTTTGTGCGAGAACTCGATAAAATTGCTAGCATAGCGAGCGAAAAACTAAAGACTGTAGTGCCTATGAGAATGCTAAGTATTAGCGAAAATTTTCGTCATAACAATGATCCCGACTGTCATATATGTAAAAAGCCATTTCTTCCAAATCAAATACGTGTTCGCGATCATGATCATTTAACAGGTAAATATAGAGGACCCTCTCACAACAATTGTAATTTAAACTATAAAGATTCGCACGTTATTCCAGTAATTTTTCATAATTTATCTAATTACGATGCACATTTCATCTTCAATGCGATCGCTAACATGTATGAGGGTTCAGTATACCTGCTACCTGTACATAAGGAAAAGTATATTTCATTTACAAAATACATACGGAAATATAATATTCAGCTCAGATTTATTGATTCATTTAAATTTCTTGCATCAAGTTTAGACAAATTGAGCTCATACTTGGAGAGATCTCAATTGCAAAACTTAGAGTCAGAATTTTCGAATTTAAATACGGAACAATTTAATCTACTAAAAAGAAAAGGTATTTTTCCTTATGATTACGTAGATAATCTGAATCGTCTGGAAGAAAATGCTTTACCGCCTCGCAAGTTATTCTATAACAAATTAACTGACAGTGATATTAGTGAAGAGGCATATAATCATGCTAAGGAGGTATGGATCAATTTTCAAATACAAACACTTGGGGAGTACAGCGATCTCTATTTAAAAACTGACGTATTATTACTGACAGACGTTTTTGAAAATTTTCGCGATAGCTGCATGGAAAATTATAATTTGGATCCTGCACATTATTTTACACTCCCAGGCTTCACTTGGGATGCAATGCTTAAATATACTAGAATAAAATTGGAACTTTTCACTGATGTTGAAATGTTGCTTTTCGTAGAACGCGGAATACGTGGTGGTTTGAGTCAGTGCTCTCACCGCTATGAAAAAGCAAACAATCGGTATATGAATGATTATGACTCAACAAAACCAAGCAAATATTTAATGTACTATGATATAAATAATCTATACGGATGGGCAATGGGTCAAGCTCTACCTACTCATGGATTTCGCTGGATGGAAGATACTAACAACTTTGATATCTCTAGCATACCTATAGATTCATCTGAGGGTTTTATTTTAGAGGTAGACTTGGATTATCCAAGCGTACTTCATGATAATCACTCTGACTTGCCATTTTGTCCGGTACGTGAGGCTCCGCCCGGAGCACGACAGAAGAAGCTACTTGCAACTGTCGAAAATAAGGAGCGTTATGTTATACATTATCGGGCTTTACAACAATGTATTCGTCATGGAATGGTACTGAAACGTATCCATCGCGGATTAAGATTCCAGCAATCTGCATGACTAAACATATATATAGACTTAAACACACGTTTGCGAGCTGCATCTAAAAACGAGTTTGAAAAAAATCTTTTCAAACTAATGAACAATGCAGTGTTCGGTAAGACGATGGAAAATGTAAGAAATAGAGTTGATGTGAGGCTAGTTAGTAAGTGGGAAGGAAGATATGGAGCAGAAGCATTGATATCCCAACCAAATTTTCACAGTAGCGCCATATTCAACGAAAATTTGGTTGCGATAGAATTAAAAAAATTAACGGCGAAATTTGATAAACCTATATATGTAGGTATGAGTATTCTAGATATTTCAAAAACATGTTTATACGAATTCCATTATGAATATATGCTTCCAACGTTTGGTAGTAAATGTAGAGCATTGTATACCGATACAGATAGTTTGATATACAGTATCGAATGCGATGACATTTACACGATCATGAGAGAAAATCTTTCAAGATTCGATACTAGTGATTATTCGCCTAATAACCAGTATAATTTACCTCTAGTAAATAAAAAAGTGCCTGGTTTGATGAAAGATGAGAATAACGGGAGAGTTATGACTGAGTTTATTGGGCTGAGATCGAAAATGTATACATTTAAAATACAAGATAAAATTTTTAAAAAAGCTAAGGGCGTTAAGAGTTGCGTTATCGCTAGAAAAATAACGTTTGAAGATTATAGAGACTGCTTACAAAATTTTACTGTTCATATCCATAATCAAAATTTAATTCGTTCAAAATTGCATAATGTTTATTCAATTGTACAGCAAAAAATTTCTCTCAGTCCACATGATGATAAGCGCTATATTGTACAAGGTACTGTATCAACTCTACCATGGGGTCATTATAGGATAAATGAAATAGAATTAAGTGAAGTAGATTTAAATGAAGATTAAATAATTGCTTCTTTATTAATAAATTGTATGTTACAAAATATTGTTTTTATTTATCCATGAATTATGTGTATTATTGAATCCTAACCACTTTACAAAGACTTTGTCCCCCTTCTTACGTAATACCTTCTCAACTAGATATACATTAGGATTAGCAGTTTTTAAAAGTTCATGTTCGTAGAATCCACCATATATATCTGTACCACTAGAATCCCTTAGTAAATATGTAACAGGATTTGTTTTCTGCACTTTTATAATTTCAAATATTTCAGTTGTCCAATTTGGTGTGTAGCCTTTTGCAAATACATTCTTATATTTACTGATTCGTACAAAATCACCGACTTTGAACTTGGCACGACCAACGATCTTTATATTACTGAATACTGTTGCTAAGAGCTTATTAGCATGTTCAGGTTTCACATCGGCTGGACGCATTCCTATAGTACGATGTTTTCTTGAATTGTATTTGTCAACCAGTTGTTGTAGCATAGCTCTCCACTTGTAATTTCCATTCAACGTAAATCCTTTCCACATTTCTGTCTTCAACGTTCGATTCCAACGCTCGACTATGGTTGCTTTCAATACACTGTATGTTGAGTAATGATTTATTCCATGCTTTTTCATAAGCGATTGGAAATCACTATTATAAAATTCCTTGCCATCGTCGGTCTGTAGATTTTTCGGACATCTCCCACTCTTCAGGATTTTCAGCAATGCAGCTGTCACTTCCTTGCCTGACTTGGTTTTCAGGGCTATTGCCCAGCCATATTTCGACAATGCATCAATAACTGTGAGAATGTAGTGGTAGCCTGCGTCTGCATAGTTTCTCATGTCTACCAGGTCTGCTTGCCAGAGGTCATCGAAGCCTCGTATTATTACCCGTCTACGTAAAAAGTTCCGTCTGGCAGGCACATGCAACTCTTCTACCAATTGCTTCTTCTCCTCACTACTCATAATTATTCCACTACGTGTTATGTTTACAGCAGGTCATCAAGCACTGGCGGTAGTATAAGTTTCTTCAAGGCATAATTTATATCGTCTTCTCTATTCTTCTCATTTGCAAAATCTTTTTTTGCCAGCTGATTAGAGAAATATTCTACAACAATTTTCAATCCAACAATCATATCATTTCGTAATTCCTTGTCTTTTCGATCCAATTTATAATCATTATGATCGACTTTATCAACCAATTTATCGATTCTTATACCAATTTCATCAATTTCATCGATTTTTTTCATTAGAGTTGTAAATTTTTCCTCAAGAATGTTACATTTTAGGTAATAGTGAGTTAGCTTCTCACTGTATTCAAACAATTCTCTCATTAAGCTATCACGTACAGTCATCGAATTACGTAACAGAGCAGCCATATTCACCGCACTTGTCTCATCCGTAACATCACATTCTAAGTTTGAAATTATTTTCTTCTTGGCATTAAATGCATTCTTTTGTTTATCAAACTTTAACGTATCATTATCAATTTTGTGGAAATAATTTCTCACTTTACCGGTATTGAAACCAGCTCCAAATTTATTTATTGTCATAGCGAAGTAGTACGTGGAACTGAGAAAATCTTGAAACTGCAATCTCTTTTATATAGAATAACGCTTTCTTCTCTTATTTAGATCCTGCCAATTTGTAACTATTATGATCGATTTTATCATTCAATTTTTCGATTCTTTCATCAATTTCGTCGATACGTTTTTTCAACAGATTTGTCATTTTTTCCTCAAGAATTTCACATTTTAATGCATATTCATTCAGCTTCACACTATATTCATTCATTTCTTTTGTAAAGCTATCACGCAGTGGTGTCAAATTACTCATCAGAACACTGATATTCACCGCACTTGTCTCATCAGTAACATCAGATCCCAAGTTTGAAATTATTTTCTTCTTGGCATTAAATGCATTCTTATATTTATCAAACTTTAACGTATCATCATCAATTTTGTGAAAATAATTTCTCACTTTACCAGTATTGAAACCAGCTCCAAATTTATTTATCGTCATAGTGAAGTAGTACGTTGAACTGAGAAAATCTTGAAACTGCAATCTCTTTTATAAGATGATACCTTCTTCATGGAGCTCCTCAATTATTGACTGTATCTCATTATGGTGATTCGTATGACCAGCAGCAGATGATGCAATTAATAGTTTTAATCGCTCGACCAGTTCGTTTGGATCGTTCCAATGTACATAGCTCACGGGATTATTATTAACACGCATATATCCCTTGCCTTGTACAAGTTTTGTCTTCGGTGGAAATAATTCACTAATTATTTTCTTCCATTTATGTCCCTTATTCCCACGAAGCTTTCCTGTACTAATGTTATCTGCTCTGTGCACATTAGTTTGAGAAAGAATACTTTTATATGTGTCTAAATCATCTTTAGTATAATCTTCAGGTTCTTTCATGAAGATCAATTCAAATAGACCTTTCGTGCCAGGATAATACTCCTTATCGATAATAATAAAATTACTGTAATCATCAACATTAAAAGCACATTTCGCAAGCCACATTTTATTCGTCACTTTATCTAACTTAACTCCAAAATTACTGTCAATTTTATCCTTAGCATTATTCGTCAACAATTCTATATATTTGGATGCAATTGAACCAGACTTTATCGTACTTCGATTAGCATCTTTTACATCCTCGATGGATGTATGCACAGGTAATTCTATTTGTCTCGCTAAATCTTGCGTGCCATATTCATTATTCTTCTTCACCTTCTCCTCCTCCTCCTCCCCCTCCCCCTCCTCCTCCTCCTCCTCTTCATCATCTTCCAGAGAAAGGTACTGTGTTTCGTGCGACTGTGGATATTCCTGCTCATCATCCGATGAATGACCTTGAACGTTAATTCTGGAGCTGCGTATGAAATCTTTCCGCTGTGGAGTCGATGTGAGATAAGACTTTCTTCGTTTCATCGGAATTATGAAAGATTCCTCGTGTGAGAGAGATCTCTTTATAGGTTCCATTTTCATCTCATGTTTCGGTGCAACGAAAATTGCTTGATTATTTTCGGTGAGCTTCTTTAATGGTTCAACTATTGGTTTAAAAGTTTCATTTAAACTGTCTTCCATCATTACTCTGTCTGATTTGAGTGCGCGATATTTTTGACGAATTACTTCACTTGCCTCAGCAATCTTCTTTAGAAGCTTTTTCTCCTTCATTTTGTAAAGCTATTCTCTATTCAATATATAGACTTGTTCAACGTTCAAGGTTAAACTAACATTTTTGACCATTAACATCACTCTTTAATCACAGCATATTTATTGAAACCCTTTCGATATCGTCCATTTTGCATTGCACTGTCTTTATCAATTACTAAAAATCCATAATCACGCTTCCAGCAATTTGAACACAATTCATAAAATTTTTCAAACGCCATATCTGTATTTACATGTTCGTTATATATATGTTTTAGGTTAGTTCCATCTTGTTTAAAAATAATTCAAAAATTTGCATTATCACGTATTAGATGTTTTGGTATCCTTGCATAAGTCTGACAAAGATAAAAGCAATCAATCTTAGAATGTCTACCCATGGAGAAGTAGTCTCTTATATTGTCTTGCTTATCGGTTGCAACATCATCAAATATGAAAATTGAATTTGGTAGTGCTTCAGCTACTTTTATAACCTCACTATTATTAGAAAATTGGAAATAACTAATTTCTTCATTGTCCGATAATAGTCGCTCCAAGTATCGATATTTTGGTTGCTGCAACGATTTTGAATAAACGTATAGGTTTTCAAATCTCACACCCTGAGGGCTTTCTATAAGGCTCAGCAATACATTTGTTTTTCCACAATTTGAAGGGCCACAAACTATACAGCGTATGGTTGATGGGAGTAGAGGTCCGTGACGTCTCATGCATTTATCGGTTGTTCGGTAATCTATATTAGAAACACGAATACCGAGCGGCTGCTTTACGAAGTCCATGACTGAAAACTCTGTGGTCATACAACCTATTTATAGGAATGAAATGAATTGTTTGATCAGTTCTCATCATGCCGTTATTAGTGTTAGATGTGTCAAGTTTGGAGGTATTAACCGCTGAGCAGTTTGAATACATACCGAAAATTTTACTTTTAAAGTACTTTCCGCGTAGTATTCAAGAGGTTTGGAATAAATTGCCTGAACATATTCGTGCAGATCCTGAAGTACAACAATATCGCTGGTGTTTTAAACATCATAATCTACCTAATACAGATCACATTGATGGACCGCTCCCTTCAATAAAAGATTGCTGGGCTTGTCAGCAAACTCTGTGTGAGAAACAGAAAGAAAGTTCCACATGGTAAGCTACGGTTGTGGAACTTTTTTCAATAAAATACTGAATAAATTACCGTTCGAAGTACACATACCTGGCTACAATTATTGCGGACCAGGTACTCGACTTCGAGAACGGTTAGCACGTGGTGATCCTGGTATAAATCCTCTAGACGAAGCCTGTCGTGAACACGATATCGCATATTCAATATATAAGGATCTGCCACCACGTCACCAGGCTGATAAAGTTCTTGCACAGCGTGCACGAAAACGTATCACTGCTAGTGACTCATCTTTACGTGAACGAGCAGCTGCAGCAGCAGTCTGGGCATCCATGAATGTAAAACGAAAACTTGGCTTAGGCCTACAAGTGCATGGAAGAAGCATGAAGAAAAGAAAAATTCGTGTACCGAAGAAACGAGGAGGTTTATTGAGGAAAAAGTAATTTACTCAACAAAAAAAACGGGGGGGTTTATTACCTCTGCTCCCACTGTTGAGTGCAGTGGGCGCATTAGCTGGGGGCGCAGCAGGTATAACAAAAGCTGTAAACGATGCGAAAGCATCCAAGAGACAATTGGAAGAGATACAGCGTCACAATCGTGTAATAGAAGGCAGGCGTGGACATGGTTTATACCTAACCCCTTACGGACGAATGGGAGAGGGTTTGAAAAGGAGGAAAAAAACCTCGCAAAAAAAAAAAAAAATAAGCAACCTCCCGAAATCTGGAGCTACTAGTAATATTCAATTATTACATGCATGTCAGGATATACCACATTTTCGAGGAGTTTTTATGCGCACATCTCTACCGCAAACCGTACTATGCAATGAGTGTGCAATCGTGAATCTTGATGAAGATAAAGGTTCTGGTACACATTGGGTTGCCTACGTTAAACGTAATAATTACGTAAAGTATTTCGACTCCTTTGGAAATTTGAAACCTCCAATTGAACTTTTAGATTATTTTGGTCCTTCTGCTATAATCTACTACAACCACGATCAATATCAATCGTATGATACAAGCATATGCGGTCAGTTGTGTGTCAAGTTTCTACGTGAACAATGTCTTTAACGGTTACGCTGTCTGACCGCGAGTCCATATTAGAGGCAGATTTTTTCCCACCGATCAATCTTCGGGAGGAGCAATATGAACTTGGTCTCGTAGACTTTCAGAGCTTCAATTCAATCGCTAATGTTGATGAGTCGAACAATAAGTTTTACTACGATACTGAAGATCTGACTATACCTACAGGTTGTTATGAATTGAGTGCTATAAATGATCTTTTGCGTACATTGATGCATGAGGCGGATAATGAAGATGTCATTATTCTACGTGCTAATAATAATACGTTGAAAAGTGAAATAAAGTGTAAATATCTGATCGATTTTACAAAACCTAATAATATAGGCTCTTTATTGGGTTTTTCGTCAGATCGAATTATTCAGCCGAACACTCTAGCCGAATCAGACCAGCCCGTAAACATTATAAGGGTGAATATTTTACGAATTGAATGTAATATTACTGCTGGTGCATATACAAACGGCAAACCTCAACATGTTATACATGAATTTTTTCCAAGCGTGCCACCAGGCTATAAAATCTCGGAAACACCGAAAAACGTCATTTACTTGCCAGTCATTGTGAAAGTAATTGACCGTCTTACTTTGCGCATTCTCGATCAGGAAAACCGTCTAGTAAATTTCGGTGGGGAAGAAATTACAATTCGATTACACATTAGAAAATGCTAATTTACAAGAATACTTATAAATCACCGATACCAGATGAGCCTATCATCAGTCCAACAGTTGCTGCAGGAGCAGATACATTGGGTGGGGATTACGTTAGAAGACCGCTAACAAGAAAAAATATAACCTTTCTTCAATCACTGGGTTTCAAGGTCAGAAATAAAAATGGACCTGTTGGACGTAACCGCACAACCTGTGTACGACAATCGCATTACTAAAATGGAAATACATGCTTACAATCCGTATGCAAATGCATCATTGGGAAATAGTGACGAAATTCGAATTCCAATACAACAGCAAGATTTAATTCTTCTACCATGTGAGAGTTACCTATACATAGAGGGAAAATTAATCGAGGGCACTCGTGCTCAGGGTGCAACAGTTCAAGATACAGTGGGACTTGACTGCAATTCCATGGCATTCTTGTTCGATGAAATTCGCTATGAATTGAATGGTATTGAGATTGACCGCAGTAAGAATGTGGGTATTACTAGTTCCATGAAGAATCTCATTTCTCTGACTGGGGAGGAGAGTACGAGTCTACACCATTCAGGATGGTTTCTATCAGATTATAAGCCTACGAAATATTTTAATTTTTGCGTACCACTGAAAATGCTGTTGGGTTTTTGTGAAGACTATAGAAGAGTCATAATAAATGCACGTCATGAGCTCGTTCTCATTCGAGCACGTAATGATACGAATTCGATATATTCTTCAACGAAAATCACCGACTCCAAAATTGATGTTCAAAAAGTGCAATGGAGAATTCCTCATATATCATTGAATGAATACACAAAACTTCAATTTCTACGTATTATCGACCAAAACAAAAGCCTCACCATGGCTTTTCGATCCTGGGAACTCTACGAATACCCGCTTCTACCAGAAACACAGAGGCATACGTGGGCTGTAAAAGCTGCAACACAATTGGAGAAGCCTCGATACGTTATTCTAGCATTTAGAACAAATAAGAAGAATACGCAGCATATGAAGGTGCTTGACTTCGATGATAGTTTTGTTCGTGATATTAAAGTCTATCTTAATTCTGAATTTTATCCGTATGATCGACTTGATACTGATACTGAAAAATCACGATTTTCTGTACTATATGATATGTATGTTAAATTTATCCAATCCTATTATGCTGGAGAAAAACCGTCGAAACCAATGCTTGATTACAACAATTTCTTAGAATATGGCCCTCTCTTTGTCATTGATTGTTCGCATCAAAACGAATCTATTAAATCTGGCACAGTTGACGTTAAAATAGAGATCGATTGTTCTAAAAATATTGCAAGTAATACTACTGCGTATTGTTTAATTATACATGATAAAATTGTTGAATATAACCCGCTTACAAGTATTGTTAGAAATGTAAGTTAATCGTTAATAGTTAGTTATGTAAGTTAATCGCTAATAGTTAGAAATGTATGTTAATCGCTAATAGACTATAGTTAAGCTTATCATTATAATGAAGGAAAAAAATAATAAATAAGATATAATAATCATTTATTTGTGTTTAAATTATTCCTTACAAATGTTTTCTAAATTAATCTTTTGAAATTTGACTAACAATTGCAAATGTCATATTATTGTAATTTCCAACATGATACGTGAATGTTAATATTTGATTTGAAGCTGCATCTTGAAAATTCTTGAATTGTTCTGGTTTTTCCAGTAATGCCATCATCCTCGCAGGCAAGAAGAACCATTCCTTCGTAAGCAGCTTTGCTATTATTCTCTCCCCATATTTGGTTTTAATTTTCGATAATTCAGTTATTCGGTATGACCCCCCAATCTCCAAAGTATTCAGTTTTATAAAAGTTTTTGGTTCTACAGTTGCGAGTTCATTAATCTTAGTTAAATCCATTTCTATAATAATAAAATAATATTAAGAATAGAGAATAACGTAAAAAAGAAAAAATAATTCTTACCTTCTAAAGATTATCTACGACAATTACGTGACAATAAAAAAATATTCTATCTGCAACGTGAAACTGGTACTTTGCACTGCTTGAAGCTTCAATACTGCTATTACACCACAATAAAATATTATGACTGCAGCGTTACAGACTTGAACTTTCGACTGCTTCACGCTTCTAATCGAGACTGAATGAAATTTCCTAATTGCTAGCGTGGGTGACTTTGAATAATATCCTAGGAGGGAATAAGATATACACACTTGGAAATTGAGAGTAGGGGAAGTGTTTCAGGCAAACGAAACTTGGGTGGCTTTGAATAATATCGTAGGAAGGGATAAGATATACACGCTTATTGGAAATTGAGAGTGGAGGGACTGTTGCAGGCGAACGACATTTTTGATGGGTTACTCACTCATGATTGTAGATTTCAAAGAGAATTCATTATTTTAAACCTGTTGATACATGTATTCTTTAGATCAAGTAGTTGTTAATTAAAATAAATAAATCCATTTAATTATATACACGTTCCTTATATAAAGTGACATCAGTCTAGAATATAAACTTTTCATTGTTTAAAAGCAAGTCGTGAGATACACGTTCTTCAGATCAAATAACCGTCATCTAAAACAAATATATTTAATTCAAACGTGTCATAACACGTACTAGATGGTGCAGATAGTCACGTTCCTCAGATAAAGTAATGACAGTTTAAAATATAAACTTTTCATTATTTAGAAACGAGTCGTGAAATATACGTCCATTATTACTTGGGTTGGGAATACTAGCATCTTAAGGACATATCCTGAGTGCAGCTTAAAATTTACGAGCGCATCAATTGCTTTTCGACAATCTTACGTCACACTGTGACTCTGTTTAGCACGTGGGATCATTTGTCTGCTCTGCTTGTGAGAAAAGTCTTGAGAAAAAAATAGCTAGAGGCTGAATGATTTGTCTGGTCTGCTTGAGGGAGGAAAAGTCACGAAAAAATAGCTAGAGGCTGGTTTAGAGGGTAAAATATGGTCAGAAAGTATCGAGCGCATCAATGGCTTCTTGACAATCTTACTTCACAACTGTGACTCTGTTTAGCACGTGGGCTCATTTATCTGACCTGTTTGTGAGAAAAGTCTCGAAAAAAAATAGCTAGAGACTGGTTGAGAGGGTAAAATATGGGCAGAAGGTATCGGGTCAGTTTTAGAGAGCCCTGGGAAAGCTCATAGGAGGAACATTGGGTGGTCCCTAGAATTTCACTCCCCATTGTTTCGCAAAAGGAAAAATAATGTCTGTTAACTATGTGACATGTAGAGCATGCTTACAGGAAGATGTAATGAATAATCTATTCATTTATAATATGCTTACAGTAATTTTTATTCAATATTCAAAAGATTTAACATATAATACTTTTATTCAATATATATATATATATATATATATATAACTAAAAAGAGTTTTAACATATAATATTTTAAAATATCAAGCTATTCTTCTGCCCTTGCTACCTCCATCGTTGTCTCCTCCTCATCCTCCTCCTCCTCCTCCTGCTCCTCCTCCTCTTCCTGCGGAATTATCCCTGCCTCTATCTCAATCATTCTGATACCTCTCATCAACAGTTGTATACAGCGTGTTACTGTAAAAAATCATCAGATTTTAGAAAAATGTATGATGCAATCTCATTCATAATAACTTACTATTTTCATACTCCATTCCATGCGTCTCGATTGTTTCTTCATTTACCGCTTGTGATAAATTTTGCATAATTTCATCTATTATTCTTGTAATTATATGAATTACTGGAGAATTCTGTCTATACGCTAAATTAATAACCATTTGATACTGCATATTTTTTCACTTTATATTTATCGACAGCTTGTATAAGAAAAAAGGAATCTGTATCCAAGGTTCAAGAAAGGTACAATGTGAAATTAAAAGAAGGACCCAAGGAGGAAAATAGTAGGAGGGAATAGAATGGGTATGTGGAGGGAAAAAGACCCTTCAATGGTGTAGAGGTAGATTGAGAGGGAAGAAAAATGGTTAAATGTGAAATCAAGTTAAATGGCGGGTCCATAGTAGGAAAATAGTGGGAAGGTCTAGGATAAGTATGTGGAGGGAGAAAAGACCCTCCGAGGGCAGGACTAAGAAATCAAAAATGGCAGTCCGTAAGATGCTTAGGACCCCTAGCGGTGTAGCTGCCCCAGTAATTTTCGTGATCGCTACCTAGTGGAGAAAAAAGAAACTTTTTCCTCCACCAACTAAAATACAAAAAAAAGTTCTCTGGGTAACTGTCAGGATAACTAACCATCCGGGCCCTTGGGTGATGGGAGAGGGGTAACCCTTAGGGAACTAGTGGACCCGTAGGATAACTAACCATCCGGACCCTAGTGACATGGGAGAGGGGGTAAGTCTTAGAGAACTAGTGGACCCGTAGGATAATTAACCATCCGGGCCCTAGGCTGATGGGAGAGGGGTGAGAGACTCTAAGAGAGAAAGAGAGGGTGAGAGGGATCTCTCTCTCTCTCTCTCTCACTCCCCATAGCCAAAGCATTTCCTCCTCACACCCGCACCCTCCTCATCACCCAATAAACCCTAGCTCTTAAGAAGACACTTCCCCCCGCACACCCGCACCCCCCTCACCACCATGTCACAGGAACCCAAGACACTTCCCCCGCACACCCGCACTCCCCTCACCACCGTGTCACAGGAAAACCCAAAACACTTCCCCCCGCACACCCGCACTCCCCTCACCCCCGTGTCACAGGAACCCCCTAGCTACCACTACTTATCTGCAATATTTTAATTACTCTGTATTTTATTTTCGAAGGCAAGCGGGCACTTCTATTTAAAATATTATGTAAAGAAATCCATAAAGGTCTGTTTTCTATTGTTGCTTGGCTGTAGAATAGAGCAATAAGTTTCAATAAAAGTTAATTTTGTTATAATTTATTTTACACAGACCGGCATTAATAGCGTTCGTTCTACGCGTAAGAGAACCGCTACTCCCTATAGATTGCTTATGAGGGACAACGGTGGTCACTGGTCATGCTTTTTGAACGAACACCCGCATACCCCGTATTCTGTAACTTTAACGACAATGATATATATAGATATACATTTATCATATCATACGTACCGATATTTATCGTTAACTTATGCCTAACGATACCGAAATTTGTCGATAAAAGTTACAGAATTGCCCTATATTAATATTATATAGTAGCCTGACCAGATCAACTGCAGTGCTGAGTACAATAATGTAGATAATAGTCCTACACATGTATAATATTATACTCGAAAAATTGCACAAATAACATTTTGAAACTGGCAGAGAACAGGACCTATAGAATATAATAATACATTTTTCTAGGTTAAAAGCACATTCTAAAATATAAAATCTTATGTTTTTTACAAGGTGTTCCGTAAAAGTCATGAGCTACCCAAATATATAAAAAAAAAAATCCTTTTAAACAACAAAATTCAGAATACTTTTTTTTATGTTTAAAAGTGTATTTAATAGTGTTATCCAATTGACCTTCGGCATAAAACGTGAAGGTCAAATTATAATCAATCATTTTGGCTAAATGAGAAATCTCTATTTTAATATATTTTTATACAATTGGTATTTTAGAAAACATTCTAAAAAATTTTTTTAGTATATGATTATGATTCCATTACGGATTAAACCGGGCTAAAGGGCTGGGTTAGGGTTAGCATTCCACGTACCAATAGAAACTATTGAAATCCGAAACTATGAATATTTCTATTCATGGAACGCTAACTCTAACCCAGCCCTAACCCGATTTAAACCCTAATGGAAACATAGTCTATAAATACATTTTGCATTATGAATGCAGATTGTGCGTAACTTATGAAAATCAACCTACAGTAATTATATATATATGTAGTGATAATGGTCGTAATAAAATACATTTTATAAATAATATATGTGCTTATATTACAATTTTTTAATCCTTCTTCAATATAATAGTTCCTTCCAATCGTGTGGGTGTTAATGTCTTCGAAAACTCAAAAAAATTATATAAATATCCTTTCAATGATCAAACAAAATTTACAACAATGCAAGCCAAATTTGATAATAACAGATTTTGAAATTGGACTACAAAATTCGTTAAAGTTTGTTTTTCCAAATAGTGCTCTTCAAGGCTGTTACTTTCACTACATTTTTGTAAGTATAATTATTTAAATTTTAACATAAAATGGTTTAGCGAACCCAAACTCAGCCCAAATACAGCCAGAGATAAATATTTTTTCATATAAATTTGTTTGTTATGATTTGTAGTATTGCCCCTAATAGTAAAATTAATCTCTCGATCTCAATAACGGAAAAGTTATCGTTTTTAATATACTGGAGCAAATTTCATGATATCATTAATAGTAGAATAGTTAAGAACCTTTGAAGGTCAACTTTATTTCATTTTTTTATCATTATATAAATGCAATGCATTTTTATATTGCATTAACTTGAGCATATAATATGTACTAAAATATATAAATTTTTTAATATTTTTTGGTTTTAGAGCGTTCGGAAATATGCACGAAAACTGAAACTGTTTTCAAAAATTGAAGAAAAATCATTTATAACATATTCAAAAACTCATTTATTGCTGAGGAAAATTTATAGTTTACTTCTCCTGTCAAGTAACTGCATAACTTTCGGCTTTAACATAATCGAAAACCATTTAAATATTGATGATTCTGACATTAATAGTATTTTTAAAAAATTATTCAAGTATATAAAAAATTTCTGGCTGACTAGAATAGATTGCAAAATTTTAAGTACGTATCTGAGTTGTAATAGAACTAACAATTCCCAGGAGAGGTATCATCGAACACTGAAAGAGATGCTTGGTCCGAAGCCGTCCTTCCATAGTTTTATTTGTAAGTATAGTTATTTATTTATTTGAAGTATTTTAACCCAATTTGATGTCATTCGCAAAATAAAGCTGGACACGCTCATTTCGATTATAATATTACAATAACTGTTAGTAGATCACAGCCCCGGTAGCAAAATTGGCCCAAATGACGTAAATATGACTGGCTTTTCGGTCATAATGACGTCATTTGGACCAATTTTGCTACCGGGGAGAACTAATTCTTTATAAAGTATTTACACACTACATAAGACTTTATAAATACAATACTAGAGGCTTCAATTTTTGGGTGAAAGCCCTTTTAATTTTTTAATTTACAGTCTAGATAAATCGATTGTTGAAGGGGAATTGAATTGTACGTAATTTTATTCGGCTTTTATGATCTTTACAATTAATAATTATAAATAATATGTACTACATTTGATTTTATTCTGCAGTTTCATTTCTACAATTAAGATACTTCTTTGCAGGTGTATTAAAAGATTTGGTTTTCATCAATTTAAGAAATTTAAAACATTTGAATAACAATTTAACAATAACAAAAACAAATATATCTAAAGCCGATAAAGATTTTAATGCATGGGTAAAAGAAGAGTGGGTAAAGTTGCATGGAATAGAACTATTGCCTAACAATTTAAAAATAGAGAGAATAACAAATTTTCTTAATAATACTATTAGAATTAAAAAGTTATTAAATACTTTAAAAAAATTTTTTAAAAATAAAGGTAAATCAATTGATTACTTCAGATTCTTATAATCTAAATTTTCCCTTTATTTACGTACATTACAATCTGTTATTACAGAATTATAAATTATATATATACATATGTATATGATTATTTCAGATTTAAAGCAAGCTATACCTAATAAGATTTTCCCACTAAACATTATTGGAAAAGGAAACCATACGCAGATGATTATATTGAAAAATTAAATTGAAAATATTTGTAAACCTTAAAACTGCTGTCAATTTAATATAATTATTGCATAAACCAATACAGGATTACAATTGTTTACCTGTACATTTTCTCATTAACCTTCTTCATACCTAAGCCGATTACGCTTAATTAATTATTTTTATTAAAATATATTAAATTTAATTTATTTTAAGCTTGAATTAGACGAAGGAATTCATCATAGCTATACCTTTATTTTCAAGTTTATAACTGCTTTATTGTTTAATAAAAAGTTTCTTAAAAGATTTTGCAATTTGTTGCAGAAATAAATATACAAATTGACTCTATCTTCATTTTGGAGCATAATTTTTTTCTTTTTCTAATATCACTTTTTTCTACATCTACTATATTTTACCATATATACATCTGTGTAACTAAGACCTAATTTCTTACTTTTATACTTTACCTTACACAAGCCGTTCATATACTCATCATATAAATCGTTTTTTTTTTATTTCAAGTTCATATAAATAGTTAACTTCGAATATATATGCTTTAAAACATATCGATCAAAACGTCATCTATCAAGTAAGTAGTTATTTTATGACCTGTTGAAAATAAAGATAAATTAATACATAATAGTATAGAGTGCACGTCTGCCATAATGCAAATGTAGGTGTGTAAATGTACAAATGTATTCAAAAATGATTAAATACACATTACTTTGGATAGAAATATGTAAAACATTTTCTTATTAAAGCTATTTGTGCTACATAATACAGAGGTTATTCATGCACTGAATACGTAAGATGGTAAACTCCTTGGTTGTATATTTCTACTGGTTGTACGTATCTCTATAAATGTATTTTTAAATCAGTTACATAAATAGAATAATTTTAAAGTGCACACTATAGATGCATTGCTTGTTGGATTAAATTAGATTAGACATGCTAAAAGATCTAAAAATATAGCACACAGTAAGATATTTACTGTTAAAGAACTAACGATTACATGTTTTCTGTGAGATCATCCAAAAGAAAGTACCAGTTTGATACCCTTCTTAATTTTGTAAACAAATAGCAGACTTTAACTCAAACATTTTAATATTTGCCAATAAGTATTACCTTTTTCACGCAGCATATAACATTCTTTTCATAGATCACAAGATTTTATTATTTATTTAAAATCTTTTCTTGTATAGTCTTTCGTTCAGATTGTATCCATCTCTATCCAAAGAACTATCAATTCATTAGCCACTTTCTGTGCGAGTCATCTAAAGAGGAGCATACGGTTCATGTTTCCTACAATTTCCTCAATCCTTGGCAGCTTTAATAATGGAAAACAATTTTAATAACTTGCAACAACAATTAGATTTATCACAAAGTATACGTCACTCTTATATAAATGAATTAACTGTATTTTAATAAAATTGCACATATCTGAAATTTTCCCTGTCTAATGGTCCTTTCAATCATATCCAAACTTTGTTTAAATATACAAAGTATGTAGAAAAATTGATTATTTAACATTTCCAATTTTTGACAACTCCAACAAAACATAAACATAAGCACAATCAGTTACAGACATTTAATTATAGAGTACATCTTATAGAGTATCAGCATCAGCAGTTGCTTCATTATGCGCATGCGCAGATTTGGTAACCTGTCTATTGTCAACTCCTTCAAAGTTCCACCGAAGAGAAACTAGAAAATTTTATGGAACTTTACCCCCTACCCTGTAGACTGCGTCCTAGGGATTGATTGTCTACATCGATTCGCTGTGAAATTAGACCCGAATGCACGCGTTTGGTGCGCCGGAGTAGGTCCTTTGCGTCCGTATATATTACCAGGTGAACCACCTACGAATCTTCGGGAAGGGTTAGGTGTAATAGAGAATGTCACTTATAATGATAATTTTGTTCAAACTTTTAGGTTTAGTGATAATAGACCTTATATGGTTATAAAAGTGTTAGGATATTGTATGAACGTTTTGTTAGATACCGGTTCAGCGAGATCGTATGTGGGTAATAAACTTTTGCATATTCTTAACCCACTTATCGATCGATCAGCGTCTGGAGAAATGTGTTTGGGAGATGAAAGTACTAGTGAAGTGCTAGGAACCGTACCCCTAGAAATGGATTTTGACGGCAGTTGTCATACCATATATGTACGCGTAGCTCCCCAGCTGGACTATGAAGGCATCTTTGGAATGGACTTTATACAGAGGTTCGGACTACAAATGGATCTGGATCGGTTTAGATGGAGAATTCAAGGAGGACCCTGGCATCCATTTACCCCGAGCCCAATTCGTGACTTTGGGACTCAAGGATCTAAGCCTGACTGTGTCGCATTAGAAGAACTTCAAGGTCTCAACAGGATATTCTAGAAGAGTTCCGAAGAACGCGTGAGCAGCCCGTTCAAGAGGTACTAAAAGTTACTACTCTAGTAAAACACCAAATTGTGATCGAGGGAAGTGCGCCCATACGCCAGCGTGCTAGGCGAATTTCTCCGAAATTATATGAACTTGTTCATCAAGAGGTGGATCGTTTACTAGCGACCGAAGTCATCGAGCCCTCCCAAAGTTCTTGGGCTAGTTGTCCGGTATTAGTACCTAAACCTAATGGAAAACATAGGTTTTGTATTGACTATCGAGCCGTTAATGCAGCCACCAAAAGGGATGCGTATCCTATACCACATATAGAAGCCAAATTAGACAAATTGCGATCAGCCAAGTATATATCTACGTTGGATCTTAGCCAGGCATACTTCCAGGTGGAATTGGAAGAAGCTAGTAAGGAAGTGACCGCATTTATAGTTCCAGGGAAAGGCCTCTATCAGTTTCGACGCATGCCCTTTGGTTTGACTAACGCGCCGGCAACGTTCCACCGATTAATGGATCGGCTCATAGGACCCGAATTAGATCCGGTGGCGTTTGCTTATTTAGATGATGTCATAATTGTAACGGAGACTTTTGACAAGCATATGCATTGGTTAGCACGAATCATATCCATTATCCAACGCGCCAACTTAGAAATTAACTGGGAGAAAAGTAAACTCTGTCGAGCCGAAGTACCTTTCCTAGGCTACTTAGTAAATAGAAACAGTCTTTGCGTGGACCCAGAGAAGGTGCACCCCATCATCGAATATCCACCTCCCATAAACTTAAAACAGCTTCGAAGGTTCTTGTGGATGGTTGGGTGGTATTCGAAATTTTTACAGGATCTTGCTGATGTTAAGTTACCGTTAGTGACCCTGTTAAAAAAGGATGTTAAGTGGCACTGGGACCAGGAACAGATTGAGGCTTTTGAAAAGTTAAAACTAGCTTTGTGTGAGGCTCCCGTGTTGGCACGACCAGACTTCACAAAACCCTTTATACTACAGACAGATGCTAGTGATTTCGCGATCGGGTCAGTTTTGGTTCAAAATTTCGAAGGCCAAGAACATCCTATAGTATATATAAATCGCGTACTTAGTTCGGCTGAAAAGAAGTATACTGTTACCGAGAAAGAATGTTTAGCTGTCATCTGGGCCATTAAGAAATTACGGCCGTATTTGGAGGGTTATCAGTTTACGGTAATAACAAACCACAGTAGTCTCAGGTGGCTCCACAATTTGAAGGACCCTACCGACCGTTTAGCTCGGTGGGCACTAGCTTTGCAAGCCCACGACTATACTATCTTACATCGGAGAGGAGTCCTGCACCAAGTCCCAGATGCTTTGTCTCGGGCCATGGAATCAGTAACTTTAGGATCTACTGAAATGTATGCTGCCGTAGCCGCTGCTGAAGAAGTCATCCCGGATCGATGGTACGTACAGCGTATTGCCAATATCACGAAACACCCTCGGACATACCTTGACTGGAAAGTAACGGAAGGACGCCTGTACTGTCACAAACCGAATCCAGTCCGCGAGATGCTGGGAGAAGATTGGGACTCCTGGAAGTTGGTTCTTCCTGAGGGGAAAAGGAACAATGCTCTTAAGATAGCTCATGACGACCCTTCAGCCGGCCACCAGGCAGTTGCGCAAACCTATGATCGACTGTTAGTGCGTGTATATTGGCCAGGAATGTATCGCGATGTACTTAATTATGTAAGATCCTGTGCTACTTGTCAGAAGACTAAGGTTTTACAGACCCCGCCCATGGGTTTAATGGGACATCGTGTTCATGAAAAACCTTGGACCGTCGTCTCAGTTGATCTTATGGGTCCACTGCCACCCACTACTTCTCAATTTCGTTATATAATTGTGTTTGTGGACAACTTTAGTCGGTGGATTGAAATACAACCGCTTCGAAAAGCCACTGGCGTGCTATAACTAAATCTTTCGAAACGCGAGTGATATACCGATGGGGAGCTCCCGAAATCCTCCTTAGTGACAATGGTACCGAATTCATTAATAAGCAGCTCAAGACTTGTATAAGTGAACATGGTATTCGCTTAATAACTACACCCCCTTATTATCCCCGTGCAAATCCTGTCGAAAGAGTGAATCGCGTGATAAAAGGAATGATCTCATCATTCATAGAACGAAATCATCGCACGTGGGACGTTTATATGCATCAGTTCCAATTCGCGATTAATAACTCGTTTCATAGCTCTATTGGGGAGGCTCCAAGCTTTGTCAATTTAGGACGAAGATTGGAAGCCGTCCCCATTGTTCAAAGTTCTGAAAAAGAAGTTAAACATATTGTAAAGACGGACCCCAATCAATGGAACGAGCGAATGCGACGCTTGGAGTTACTCCGATATTTGGTACAGCAACAAATGGAGAAGGCTAGCCACCGCCAGGCTCAGTATTATAATCAGGGTCGACGGGAATATAGCTTTCGAGTGGGTGATTTAGTTTGGCGAAAGAGCCACGTTTTATCTTCAGCTGCAAATGATTTCAACGCGAAATTGGCACCAAATTTTACAGGACCGTATCAGATAGTGAGGGTTATTACCCCTACTCTTTACGAACTGTTAGATGCTGATTCGCGCTGTAACCCCAAGGTACATATTAGTCACTTAAAACCTTTTATTTCTGATTTTCCGGAATTCATAACGAATCATACTGAGCCAAGTTTAGAGGAACCTGGTGAGAAAATAACGGAGGTTAGACCCTCTGTTCCCAGGATTAAACCCGTAACTGCCAGCCGTGCGTCGGAGATCGGAAACTCTGCTTGGAGGAAGCGATTGCGACCTCGGAAGTAGAAAATTGGTGGAGGATACTCCTTGTAGTTGTCTGATTATATCTTTCCTTTATAATACCGACTATATATAGTGTGCTTGGTGTAACCTTGATTTTCGTTCACCTCTTTATCTAGAATGTCTTCTCGCAACGAATCCCCGCCTTAAGCCAGTGTGCAGGCGAATTAACAGGGCCCGATTCCGCGATCTCCAGCCAGGACCGGGACTTCAGCCCCATTCGAGGCACCCTGCTGGTTCGGCCTGGGGACTTCCAGTCGTCTGCTCAAGGACCAATGGACCGCCCAGATCGAAGCCCCACACCGGAGTCTGAGAGCTCGTTGGCTCCCTGGTACTGCCGTCCTCTGGCTCAGTACGAGCCACCGCTACCGTTGGAGCAGAGAGCCCAAATGTGGACTCACGGACCCCTGCCATTCAATCGGTGCTACGCTTGCCATGCTTTTGGCCACCGATTTTATGAGTGCACTGCGCCACTCATAACTGCTTTTTGCCGCCATTGCGGTTGGGCGTTCGAGGACGAAGCTACTTGCCTGAGGTGCAATAATAAAGACCTCAGTTCGCCAATGTGTTCTCGGCCTCGGCATTTGTGGTGGACCAACGCGCTGCCGCTGCCGGAACACTTTATCAAAAGGCGTCCCAGCTCGCGTAGCAGTGTTCGGAAGAGGAGAGAATGGGTCCTTAACTTCCGCGCCAGCCGTCAGGACCGAAGGGAAGAGGAAGCCGCGATGGAAGCTGCAGCCCTCGGCGCCGCGGAAGCTGCTGCCGCCCCAGTGACCGAAACTGAATAGTTTCTTCGCCTCCTTCGCTCCGTCACGTTGCTCATTTGTGTTGTTCTTCGTTTCAAATATACTCTCACTTATGTATATTCCATATTTTATATATACAGGGTGAGGCACTTAAGCCGCCCCAGAATACGAATGCCGAAAGAGGTGTATCTCTTTAACTATAACAGATATTCAATTTTTCCATAGGACATTTTCGAAGCCTCTTGTTATTTGCTTTCAGAAAGGTTCTATGCAAAAATTGAATATCTTTTATAGGTGAAGAGATACGCGCCTTTCTGCATCCATATTCTGGGGCGGCTTAAGTGCCTCACCCTGTATATATTGTAACGTGGTGGAATCACGTTACAGAAATGTACACATTTTTTAGTTCTTCTCAGGTCTCCCCCTTAGTGCCTCCCGTCCCCTTGAGTATGCTTGTGAGTGAGTGAGTGAGGATAGATGAACCTTCCGTGTGATGGTAATGTAGTTACCCGCCTAAGGGATATTGTAATTGCCATCCACGGAAGGAGAGTAAATGTTTTTAGGAAATGGTATGATTGAGGATTGAGCGAATGTTTCTAGGTTGTAGTTTATTTATAATTACATCAAGAGACACGGTAGTGTCTCGACGGCAAGTACAGAAAAAAGTAGATAATGACATGTATATACGCCGTCGAGGCACTACTCTCTTATACAGCAAGTTTGGCTGTCCTAATTTTCAAACCGATTTTTCTTTGTGAATAATCCACTATCATGATTTAAGCAAAGCTTTTCTTAAAATGGTTTTGAACGAGCTTTCATTTGAGCCCATAAACATTAAAATCGGTTCACGCAATCCAGAGATCTCATACTCTGTTAGCTATATATATGCCGAAGTTGAAATTCTTCTCCCTTTTCTCTGTATGTCTCGGGCTGCAGTTGGCTGCTATATTCACCTGCTATATTCAATACCGGCATAACCCTAAATTTCGACCGATTTCGATAGAACTGTCAAAATCAAAATTACTCTGTTGGGATAAAAATAGTATGATATAATTCAAAGTGTAGATAATTAAACAAACTAAAGGAATAAATACATGAAGGAGTCTGATGGAGAATCAGATAAGTAACACAGCATTGTAAAATATATTAAAATTTAATATTTTGTGGTACTTTGTGGGATTTTATTTCAGGTTATAAATAAAATATTTTCCTTGTATGCTCCTCTGATTTGAAGTCATACCAGTGCCAAATGCTGTAATAATTCTTGGAAATACCCTGTTATTGAAGAATGTAGATTAACGAAAATTGTAAATGAAACAGAAGGATGAGGTTGTTACGTTCACTCATAACCAACACACATGGTAGTGTTTCAACAGCAATTAACATAAACGTTTTTAAGAAAAGTAACTACATTGTGAAAAAAATTAGTTTAATTAAAGCAAAGTTATATACAAGGTATCCTTGCATAGTTTGCAATTTGATGCCAGACCAGTGCCAAATGCTATAACAATTCTTGGAAAAATGCAAGCACCAAAAGGTACTACCATAGTTAAAGAGGAATCAATTACAGTTCCAGTGGATATTACTACTTTTTATAATAAAATAGATAAAGAAGATAGTGCTGCCATGTGTTGCTGGAAACCAGAGCTTTGGTTTAATGCAACTACGGAGTACTGGTTGAGCAATGGAAACAGTAGTTTGAAATGTGATTAACTGTTGATGACTCAATGATATGTCAATTTACTAGCGAAAGAAAAAGATAAGCCAATTGTTCATTATCATATGGTAAAGTATGTGTAACTCATTCAACCGCTTAAAATGTATGTAATTAAAAATTAATTGTTTATTTATTTATTTTTTAATTCAGCTCAAGCATGTATTAAAATATAACAATTACTTTGTTGAGTCTCTCTTTCCAGACGTACTTCAAAGGTTATTGAAATACCCTGTTATTCAAGAATGCAGGTTATTGCAGATAAAACAGATAAGGATGATCTTGTTACATTCACTCATAATTAAGACACACGGTAGTGTCTCAACAGCTATAAACATAAACATTTTCATGTAAAGTAAGTACATTGTAAAAAGAATTTGTTTAATTAAAACAAAGTTATATATAGGCATTATTTCATAGTTTGCAGTTTGATGCCAACCAGTGCCAAATGCTATAACAATTCTTGGAAATACCCTGTCATTGGAGAATGCAGATTAACGAAGGTTGTAAATGAAACAGAGAAGGATGAGGTTTAAACATATGCTAAACATCCAGGTATGGAAATCAATAACAAAATTCATGTTTAAATTTTTCTTTTCTTTAAACTCATATGGATTTCAACTGTCCGATAGGTTATATCATATATAGAAACAATTCTCCAGGAGACAATAAATCTTTCTTATTACTACGATTAAAGAAAAGCAGATAAATATTTTCTAATCGTTATTTACTATTCAATTATAATATAAAAAAGTATTAAAACCAAATATTTACCTACGCTTCCCCAATCAGAATAGAAAGAAATTATTATTATTACCAAAAAAATTATTCAAATTTAATTTTTTATAAGAATAACATTGATTTTTATAATATAATATGTAATATATCTTTTGGTACTTAGTGAGATTTTATTTCAGATTGATTTACAATAACGTGTTTATTGTGTCATTGTGCAGGGTTAAGCTGTAATATTTAATACAAGAAGTCAGAAATGACTCCAGTTTACCATAGAAAGAGCCATAATGCAAAGTTAATGTTGAGAGTGAAACCTAAGGAAAAGGTGGAGAAATTAAAAAATTAATTTGGAAGCCAATTTTTAATAGCGAAAGGCTTGCAGGTGATTTTGGGCATAAACCATTTGAAATATATAAGTCAATTAAATCATAATTTTAATGATAACGTCATCTAGAAATGAAACAATGAAAAGAAGTCATCATATTAATATTTTCCATGCAATAGAATTTACAGTGAATAACTTTGCGAAACTGAAAGGAGTATATCCACAAAAGAGTGGCTTCCATTGTATAAACTGGTGTATTTCCTAGTTTATATTAATGAAAGGAAAATATAAATGGTACTAGTGTGCTGGAGAAAGTGCCATAATTTAAAGTTGATATTGACGGTAACAGCTAAGAAAATGATGGATAAATATGAGCTAATTTATAAGAAAATCCTTGAGAGTGAAGTGCTTGCAAGTGATTTGAGGCATACAACTTTGGAATTAGAAATCACATAGTTGATGAAAATTATAATAAATTTATGTAGATGTGTAAATATGAAAAGAATTCATGATTGCAATATTTTACATGTGATCAGGCATATGGTGAATAAAATTAGGAAACTGAAAGCTGTATATTTAATAAAGAGAGGCATCCATTGTATAAATTGGTGTATTTCCTAGTTTATACTAATGAAAGGAAAATATAAATGGCACTAGTGTGCTGGAGAAAGTGCCATAATTTAAAGTTGATATTGACGGTAACAGCTAAGAAAATGATGGATAAATATGAGCTAATTTATAAGAAAATCCTTGAGAGTAAAGTGCTTGCAAGTGATTTGAGGCATACAACTTTGGAATTAGAAATCACATAGTTGATGAAAATTATAATAAATTTATGTAGATGTGTAAATATGAAAAGAATTCATGATTGCAATATTTTACATGTGATCAGGCATATGGTGAATAAAATTAGGAAACTGAAAGCTGTATATTTAATAAAGAGAGGCATCCATTGTATAAATTGGTGTATTTCCTAGTTTATACTAATGAAAGGAAAATATAAATGGCACTAGTGTGCTGGAGAAAGTGCCATAATTCAAAGTTGATGTTGAGGTTAACAGCTAAAAAAGTGATGGATAAATATGAGTTAATTTATAAGAAAATCCTTGAGAGTGAATTACCTGCAGGTGATTTTGGGCATACAACTTTGGAATTAGAAATAAAATAGTTGATGAAAATTATAATAAAATCATGTAAATGTGTAAATATGAAAGGAATTCATAATTTCAATATTTCACATGTAATAGAACAAACAGTGTGTAACTTCAAGAAACTGAAAGCAGTATACCTAAAAAACATAGACTTCCATTGCATTAATTGGTATATATTTTACAGTTTATATTAATGAAAAGAATATATAAATGTCACTAGTTTACCAGGGAAAGAGCCATAATGCAAAGATGATAGTGAGAGTAACACCTAAGAAAAAAGTGGATTTAAAGGTAAATTTAGAAACAAATTTTTGAAAGCGAAAGGCTTTAAAGTGATATTAGGTATATGATGTTGAAAATATAACTCAAACAGTCATTGAATCCTATGTTAAATGTCTCTAAAAGTGTAATTATGATAAGAACTCATCATTGTAATATTTTGTATTATATTTAATAGATTAATAAATTGTTCGAGCTTGGGAGGAGCAGAAAATGTTGCGAAGTAGATTCCGCATTTCTCTGTTATATCTCCCATCTCTATTGCGCTCACAATAGACGGCTAGACCGACAGCGTCTAGCCGCTCTATCTGTCCCTCTCTCCGCGGTGCGCTTGCGCGTCTTCTGGCCCTGGCGCGTCGCGGCCGCGAAGCGACACTACTTGCGCGCTTGGCCACTAGGTGGCCAGCGCCCGTAGCAGCTCTCTCGCTGGCAAGATTAGTGTCGCGTAATTATATAGATGGGTCCTTGATAAGGCCCCATCGCACTTCAGCCTTGCTCGACCGCTGCCTTGACCGCAGCAACAGCAGCATCTTTTGACGCCTCCACGGCAGCGCCTCCACGGCCATTCAAGAGCGCCTCCACTGGCGAACTCATTGGGTACCATACTTTGGTACGTATCACCCACCGCCTACCAAGAGGGGACTACCCCTCTGCGGCAATATCCTCCCTCCTAAGGGAGATTTCTCCGGGGACTTCCCGGGAGAAGTTAACCCTCTCCTTCCCCTCCACACTGCCTCCGAGGACTACCTCGGACCCAGTGTTCCGACCCTAAACTCCAGGGCTCTCGACAGAGGCGGGTATTGGGAGGGGTAGAATCACCCTAGGGGTTGGGGTGGCTCGGAGCCACCATAGCTCTTGGAGAAGGAGGTTGAAGGGTAAGGGGACTTCCCCTTCCCTAAAACCACTTCTCCAACTCCGCTCCCTCCCGTGGCTGGGGATTTTACTAGGGAATACCCAAGGGAAAATTGCCCAGTCCGGGAGTTTATAAGTCCGCGCTCCTTTCTGGGGAATTTTAGTCTCTGGGGTTCTTGGGAATCTTCGGTTACCGAAATTCATTAGAATTTGACGACAACAATTTCCCTAGGAAGTCGATCATTTTAGTCTAGCGATTCCTTTGTAAAAATATTGTAAAATTTTTGTACATTTTATTTATTTAAATAAAAACTCCTTTTACCTCTTATCTCTTATCTTTGAATATTTTATTCTAAAATAAGACCTTCCCTTCTGACCACAGGTTCGGAGCCAACTTGGGACATTGTTTCGCACATAAATTAATATCTCGAATTGAAGCTTTACATTATGGAACGATGAGAACATTGGAAAATGTTTTATTAGATTGAATTAGTTAAAACAATTTTTAGTTTTAATTCCTATATTCTTACAAAACGTTATAAGATCCCACAAAAAACAAGCTTTGCTTGTAAAAAAATGACGGCAAGTACATAAGTCATATCTAGTATGATTAATATATAGTAATATAAAATATTTTAATTAAAAAAAAAGTAGTGAAATCCAAATGTTAGGCAAGTATAAATTTTTTCCATGGCGAAAATTGAAATTTAGAAAAAAGTAAATAGTAATACAAAAATTACTTGCCGGGCCCGTAATATTCATGTGTAAGTCGCTATCTTGCAATATAAGCATTGCTTCTCGTAAGTTAAAAATGTGGCTATTTAATACGATTGCATACAACGGGCCTGGCAAGTAATTTTTGTATTACTATTTACTTTTTTCTAAATTTCAATTTTCGCCATGGAAAAAATTTATACTTGCCTAACATTTGGATTTCACTATTTTTTTTTAATTAAAATATTTTATATTACTATATATTAATCATACTAGATACGACTTATGTACATGCCGTCTTTTTTTTGCAAGCAAAGCTTGTTTTTTGTGGGATATTATATTCCCAATGGTAAATTTTATTAGTAGCTTATAAGACCGATTTCCCTGCTCCAACAAGAGCTTGAAAACTGTTGTCCCTCTATCCTTTTCTAGCCCATACCCGATCCACATAAGTCTATCTCCCTCGCACCCATTGTTCCGTCCGCGTATGTTTACGCGTCGCTCTATCCTTTCCCTTACCGCGCTTCGCGCCGCGAGCGCCTAGCAGCGAGTCCCGTCCCCTCTCCTTACCGCGCTGACGCCTCGCGCCTAGCTGCGTTCTCCCCTGCCCGCGCCACTACCGACCTATCGTCGCCGACCCCTCACCGCATCGCCCCGCTGCCAAACCACGAAGCCATGGTGTCGTCTGCTGCTAAGGACGATCACGCAGGATTCTCGCGCAGGAGCTAGCCAGCCGGCTATCATGCCAAGTATATGGGTGATTAGCCGGAACGGCGAGAAATATGGATCGCGGATCCATACCTAATTAATGATTGGTCCCTGGATCCCGATCATAACCATGACACCCCGGAATGAGGGGAATAATTGGGAGAACGGAGGAATATCCGTCAATTTGGACTACACCTTGTTCTACTCTTGGAGCATCAGTACGTGGATTTAATAGAGAGCTGGGCCGTCGCTGTGAATATTGAAATACGCCGAATTTCAATATCGCAGGCCCCAGCCATCATTATTACGAAGTTTTTGTGGAGTTTTCCGTGACGGACGTCGTGGGATCGCCGGATGTCATGATCGGGGCCGCCGGAGAATTTTCCTCGCCTCATTCCATTCCCCCTTTCGCTTTTCCCGTGCCGCCTTCTAGCCCGTCGCTTTCCCTGAGCTTTTCCCTAGTTTTCCCTTTAGTAGTGTTAATGAAATCGTTGTTCGCGTATAATAAGTGTGCCAGGACATCGCGGGAGGCCTCTCCCCCCGAGATTTTTTAGTGATAAATAAAGATTGTGTCCTTGGATTTTGGCCGTGTAGTTATTAATTATTTTAACCTGGAATTCCTTTCCGCGCGTTACAATATATATATATATATATATATAAATTGTTATTATCCTCTTTAATTCTACATATTACAATTGATGTACTTTATTATTTCCAACGATAATTTTGTTTTTCCTTTGTTGTGTCCTGAAATTGTACCTGAAAGTTTCTTAAAGTGATTAAACCGAATAAATATATAGTTACGCTGAAAATGTTTACCTTCAACAATTCATTTAAGCGAATTTCTATATATACAAATTGTAAAATAAATTATGACTAGCGAGAAAGTGAGAAGTAAAGTTGCCCTCTAGCAGTCAGAAGCAGAAATATTTATTATTGAAATAAATATTTAATTATAAATATAAAATAAATTATAGAAGTGACTATTTGTAAGTTATAACGACTATGTAGTAGATAAAATTGATTTTCTAAACAGGGAATAGTATTTTTAGAAAAGTTTTTGTTAATTAATACCATTTATTATATTTTTTTCGAATAAAAAGTTACATATTCAAACTATATTAAAATGCATTTTTCAATACAGGATACATAAGTGTGAACGTCTGATAAAACATATGGAGTATAAGCCGAATGTCGTAATAACTTTTTTTGAGCAATAACATCAAAAGTATTATTTTCCTTTACTTTAAATGCATGAAAGTGCCGTACAAATTCGACTGTTTCCATTTTTTCAACTATAAAGTATATTTCGTCATTTTCTATCATTAAAATATATTTTATTTTACCAAAGAATTTTAAGGAGTTATACTTTTTGGTAGCTACTAACATATGCTTTTTATAAATAGTGCCATTATATTTAATGTAAGAAACAGTAGTTACCAAATCCTGAATTTTCTTAATTTTAATATTATTCTTAATATCTTTAAAATAACTTAAGTTAGATAAGTTTAAAATATATTGTTTTCCTTTAACTAAATTTTGTTTTAATCCTTCATTACACAGCAATCTATAATACAATCTTAGCTGCTCTTTTATTGCAATTGTATAAGCCACATTAACCCGAGAATTCGCAGTTTTAGCAGTACATTTTAGTTCTTTATGCTTGCCCTCAAAACGAATACATGAATATTGTTTAATTGGCCCTATTTTACGTATTAATCTAGGATAATGTATTAGCAAATGGTCTTTTGGATTTATCTGTTCATTAATAATCTGCATATACACTACCGGTCAAAAGTTTAAGACCACTTGAAAAATTTGGCTGAAAAACTGTTGCTTCTTTAAACGCGCATAGCTTGATAACGAAGAAAGTTACAAGAAAATTCAAAACACCATTAGAAAGGTGATGAAATTACGCATAGGATGGAATTAGACTAATTTATGAAAAGTTTATCATTACAGAGTTGCAATTAAATGAAAATGCTGCTAAACTAAAAATTTTTAATTTTTCGTTATGTCAATTCAACTTGTCGCAGCACTTGTAATAATTATGGTAACTATGTGAAACTTTGGTGACATAAAGCTGAAAGTTTTAGCTTTAATTTGAGCCATCAAACATAACGATATTTATAGTATATCCTTATTTTCATAACGGTTTTCTGAGTAATGGCGAGAAAAATTTTTCACCGAGAAACAACTGCCCAAGCATTTGAAACAATTTCAGACCGAAGAATCCGTCGGTATTAACCGACCTATTCTACTTGTTTCAGTTTACATTTTTATTCGATTAATTTAAAGTACCATTAATTTCTAAATTAAATAAATAGATGTAGAATAATAAATTAACAATTCTAATTTATTTAATCCATTATTTACAATTATACAATTTTCCTTTCGTCAAAAAAGCCTCTTCTATTTTTTAATACAGATTGTACTGTTCGCGGCATTCTTGCTATAAGATTTTCTGTGGTTTCTGGAGATATTTTGAACCAATTTTCTTGCAGTAATTCCCACAGATTTTCTGTTGACTTTGGGCATTTGTTTCTGATTGCCCTATCAAACTCATCCCAAAGAAGCTCTATGGGGTTGAGATCAGGGCTTTGCGCCGGCCATGTCATGATTTTTTAAATATTTTCTTCTTCTTTCTTTTCAAGGTAATTCATGCATAGTTTTGATTTATGCTTTGGGTCATTATCTTGCTGGAAGGTGAATCCAGGACCAATTAGCTGTAGCCCAGATGGGATTGCATGATCAACAAGAATTTGGTGGAACTCTTCTTTGTTTAAAATGCCCGATATTCTAATTAAATCGCCAACACCTTTAGCCGAAAAACTACCCCATACAGTCACTGAACCTCCACCATGCTTGACCGTAGGGACTATGCATTGTGGAATCATGTTTTCATTAGCTGCACGTCGTACAAAAATTCGACGTTTATTGCCAAAGACTTCAAACTTGCACTCATCTGTCCACAATACCTTTCTCCAATCCTCAAGCGACCAATCTTTATGCAATTTCGCCCATTCTAGGCGCTTCTTTTTATTTATTGGACGCAGCAATGGCTTTCTTACGGCTATCCTTCCATACAGATTGGCATCTCGTAACCGTCTGCTCACTGTTGATAATGAAACAGTTTCTATTCTCTGCTCATTAATAGCTGCTCTTATTTCAGGAGCTGTTAATCTTCTGTCTCTTTTACTTAAAACAGAGATGTATTTGTCTTCTGCAACTGATGTTGCACGAGGCCTACCGCTTCGTTTTCTATTCACATATGTGCCATTTTCGTTGTAACGCTTAATTGCATCGTGTACCGATGTTTTCCACACTTTCTACAGGACTGAAATAGCCCTTTGTGATTTACCTTCTTTAAAATTGTAGTATATAGCAAAAACAAAGGAAAATAATTAGATATCTTCATGTCATCAATTTATTGATGTTTATTTTCTCAATCTTCATATAACCAAGACAATAGTAACGGAAAATATGGGAAAATCCAAAGATTTATCTGTAGAGACTCGGTCGGCAATCCTTACGCTTTATAAAGAAGGTAAATCAGAAAGGGGTATTTCAGTCCAGTTGAAAGTGTCGAAAACATCGGTACACGATGCAATTAAGCGTTACAACGAAAATGGCACAAATGTGAATAGATAACGAAGCGGTAGGCCTCGTGCAACATCAGTTGCAGAAGACAAATACATCTCTGTTTTAAGTAAAAGAGACAGAAGATTAACAGCTCCTGAAATAAGAGCAGCTATTAATGAGCAGAGAATAGAAACTGTTTCATTATCAACAGTGAGCAGACGGTTACGAGATGCCAATCTGTATGGAAGGATAGCCGTAAGAAAGCCATTGCTGCGTCCAATAAATAAAAAGAAGCGCCTAGAATGGGCGAAATTGCATAAAGATTGGTCGCTTGAGGATTGGAGAAAGGTATTGTGGACAGATGAGTGCAAGTTTGAAGTCTTTGGCAATAAACGTCGAATTTTTGTACGACGTGCAGCTAATGAAAACATGATTCCACAATGCATAGTCCCTACGGTCAAGCATGGTGGAGGTTCAGTGACTGTATGGGGTAGTTTTTCGGCTAAAGGTGTTGGCGATTTAATTAGAATATCGGGCATTTTAAACAAAGAAGAGTTCCACCAAATTCTTGTTGATCATGCAATCCCATCTGGGCTACAGCTAATTGGTCCTGGATTCACCTTCCAGCAAGATAATGACCCAAAGCATAAATCAAAACTATGCATGAATTACCTTGAAAAGAAAGAAGAAGAAAATATTTAAAAAATCATGACATGGCCGGCGCAAAGCCCTGATCTCAACCCCATAGAGCTTCTTTGGGATGAGTTTGATAGGGCAATCAGAAACAAATGCCCAAAGTCAACAGAAAATCTGTGGGAATTACTGCAAGAAAATTGGTTCAAAATATCTCCAGAAACCACAGAAAATCTTATAGCAAGAATGCCGCGAACAGTACAATCTGTATTAAAAAATAGAAGAGGCTTTTTTGACGAAAGGAAAATTGTATAATTGTAAATAATGGATTAAATAAATTAGAATTGTTAATTTATTATTCTACATCTATTTATTTAATTTAGAAATTAATGGTACTTTAAATTAATCGAATAAAAATGTAAACTGAAACAAGTAGAATAGGTCGGTTAATACCGACGGATTCTTCGGTCTGAAATTGTTTCAAATGCTTGGGCAGTTGTTTCTCGGTGAAAAATTTTTCTCGCCATTACTCAGAAAACCGTTATGAAAATAAGGATATACTATAAATATCGTTATGTTTGATGGCTCAAATTAAAGCTAAAACTTTCAGCTTTATGTCACCAAAGTTTCACATAGTTACCATAATTATTACAAGTGCTGCGACAAGTTGAATTGACATAACGAAAAATTAAAAATTTTTAGTTTAGCAGCATTTTCATTTAATTGCAACTCTGTAATGATAAACTTTTCATAAATTAGTCTAATTCCATCCTATGCGTAATTTCATCACCTTTCTAATGGTGTTTTGAATTTTCTTGTAACTTTCTTCGTTATCAAGCTATGCGCGTTTAAAGAAGCAACAGTTTTTCAGCCAAATTTTTCAAGTGGTCTTAAACTTTTGACCGGTAGTGTATATGCAGATTATTAATGAACAGATAAATCCAAAAGACCATTTGCTAATACATTATCCTAGATTAATACGTAAAATAGGGCCAATTAAACAATATTCATGTATTCGTTTTGAGGGCAAGCATAAAGAACTAAAATGTACTGCTAAAACTGCGAATTCTCGGGTTAATGTGGCTTATACAATTGCAATAAAAGAGCAGCTAAGATTGTATTATAGATTGCTGTGTAATGAAGGATTAAAACAAAATTTAGTTAAAGGAAAACAATATATTTTAAACTTATCTAACTTAAGTTATTTTAAAGATATTAAGAATAATATTAAAATTAAGAAAATTCAGGATTTGGTAACTACTGTTTCTTACATTAAATATAATGGCACTATTTATAAAAAGCATATGTTAGTAGCTACCAAAAAGTATAACTCCTTAAAATTCTTTGGTAAAATAAAATATATTTTAATGATAGAAAATGACGAAATATACTTTATAGTTGAAAAAATGGAAACAGTCGAATTTGTACGGCACTTTCATGCATTTAAAGTAAAGGAAAATAATACTTTTGATGTTATTGCTCAAAAAAAGTTATTACGACATTCGGCTTATACTCCATATGTTTTATCAGACGTTCACACTTATGTATCCTGTATTGAAAAATGCATTTTAATATAGTTTGAATATGTAACTTTTTATTCGAAAAAAATATAATAAATGGTATTAATTAACAAAAACTTTTCTAAAAATACTATTCCCTGTTTAGAAAATCAATTTTATCTACTACATAGTCGTTATAACTTACAAATAGTCACTTCTATAATTTATTTTATATTTATAATTAAATATTTATTTCAATAATAAATATTTCTGCTTCTGACTGCTAGAGGGCAACTTTACTTCTCACTTTCTCGCTAGTCATAATTTATTTTACAATTTGTATATATAGAAATTCGCTTAAATGAATTGTTGAAGGTAAGCATGTTCAGCGTAACTATATATTTATTCGGTTTAATCACTTTAAGAAACTTTCAGGTACAATTTCAGGACACAACAAAGGAAAAACAAAATTATCGTTGGAAATAATAAAGTACATCAATTGAAATATGTAGAATTAAAGAGGATAATAACAATTTATATATATATATTGTTATGGGTTCACACCGCGACAAACTAATTCAAGTACTTTTGGTACAACTAAATTTATTCAGTCCTTGTAGAATTATTTTACAATGTTCGTTTATAAAATAAATTAATAGTTATACAAGTTTTTAGAGGTTTTTGATTAAATGGTTATCTAATTGAAGTTAGAATGAATTTAGGGTAACTAGAGAGCTAATGCTCGGATCAAGTCGGATGACTTGTTCTAGTTACTGCTGTGCCTGGACTGATCGGTCAGGAACCGAGCAGTCAAGTCGTTACCTCAAAATGCATCGATTCTCATGACCATATATGGTATGGTTTTAGGGAATCGATCGTGCGTCAGTGGTTACTAAGTCAACCGTGCGTCAATAAGACGATTGTTCTAATAGCTGACTAAGATTTTTAACCACGCGCGCTCTGAGGCCCTGGCAACAGAGAAGTACTGTTGCCTAAGAAAGAGGTTCAGGTTGCATACGAATGACGCCACACGGCGCTTGGAAGAATGCAACCGGAGCCTTTTTGAATTTAACTAATTTTAATTAATTAAATATTTTAATACTAGTTATAGGCTAGTTATTGGCTAGGTTCTAGGTTAATAGAGAAAGTAATAGAAGTAGTTATGTGAATATAACACCCCTCCCCCCCCTGGGGGAAGAGTACCACAAGGGACTCTTAATTTGTTACAGCACGGACATATGATCGGAGTTTTGAGAGTTAGCATCCTCTTGCATCTCCATAGTTTCTTTTTTTATTACTCTGGTCCTTGGCTTGGGTGTGGGCCTTCGTTGATAATGGCGCCATAATGCGTAGAGTCCTATTCCAAGTAGAAGTAAAACCAAGGCTGAGTAAGAAGATACTGTATGGTGAAACAGGTAGTGACCCGTCACTTGACCCTTTTTTTCTAGATCCTTCTCAAGGTCCTTTAGTTGAACGCTGAGGGTGTTAAGTTCGTTCACTTTGCTTAACACATTGTGAAGTCGAGGTATCTTGTTGGTGTCCGCTGTATTTATGCTGTTTTTGGGATCAATTGTATTTAAAGAAAAGTTATAGTTTGGAATGTAATTCCTTCGCTTGCTTATTCTATAGGTTTGTACGGTTTCCAATACAAAATCAGTAGCTGTTAGCAAACAATTATTGTGTAGGTGAATTGTCCCGGAGCCCATTAAATCTACGCTAAATTTCGGTTTATTTTTACAAATTATCTCTATTATTTCTTTATGCGGAGTCGTAAATATCCATGATGATGGATTGTTCATTGGTATCAGCATTGGCTGAACCAGGTGTATTGCTTTATGTTCGCATGTATCTGTTTCTATCGCTTTTAAATATAAAGCAATTTCACACGGGTTTACGCTTTTTATCTTTATCATCGGTTTTTCTAACGGGCAAAAATATTGGTCGTTAATTATATTACACTTTTCTAATTCTTTTAGGTCATATTCCGTGTATCTTTCTGTTGTACTATCTATTGCTAGGTATTCTCTTTTCAGGTTTATTATTGTAAAGAGTGTTTTTGAAAAGTTTGTTGGAATCGGAATAGGATATAAGTGTATAAGCTCGTACTCTTTTGGTGTAACTAATGGTATACTTAATATTACTATTAGTTTATTGGTTTTAGACCAAATTGTCGGTTTCATTAATTTTGCTATTAAGTGTATGTTTAAATTGTCTAATGTTATTGGGAATTGCGTACCCGATGGAATGTGTTGTACCGCATCTTTTAAATATTGTAAAATTTTTGAATGTGGGATAACCTTTGGATTGATTATTCCATCTGTTGCCTGTATTGCAAAATTTAGGAGATGATCGGTATCTATCATTAACTGTTCCGCGGCAAAATCTACATTGTATAAGGTTTCTTTTTCCGCTTGCTGCGTAAGCACACTATTCACCGTGCGTGATAGAATTTCTTCGTTCGCGTACAAATTTCTTACGCTACTATTAAATATTTCTAAATTTCTATCAATAATTTGTATTTGGCTTTTTAACGCTTTTTTGTTAGTATCTACTTCATTATCTAGATCTTCTAAATGTTTATTTATTTTTTCTTCATCTTCGCTATCCATTGTTCCGAATAACGATTTTCCTAATGAACCAATCGCATTAATTAAACCTCGCTTTGACCTATCTGTGTGTTCTGTTATTTCGGTAAGTTCTTGTAAGTTTCGTTTTGTCGTGTTTAGTTTGTAGTCTATGTCGTTTATCGTGTTCATGCAAGTTTGCTTGTTGTTGTCGTTAGTACAAAATCGTTGTTGCGACATTATTTTTTCTAGTGTCCTGTGTCTCGTATAGTATTCAGTGACGTCCGTTGTAATTACTAGTTTCCATTTTTCTTTATAATAGTTTATAGTTCCAATACGTTCGTAAAAGAGTCCTGGTTGTCCAACTATAGGGTTTATTTTGACTTGTTGTTTCGTCCGTCCAATATGGATGATTGTTAATAACAATAGGAACCTAAAAATGAATTTTACTTATTATTAAGTGAAAGATTTCTCTCCTTCCTTTTTTTTTTTTTCTATATTTTACGACCCGTGGCTTGAACGTTCAGTCGCCAGGTCAGCTTTTTTTTTCTATATGTGTTCTTAAGTGGGGATTTTCCTATATAATGTGCGTTTTTCGGACGAAGAGTCATTTTCGTTCCTTATTTCGAAGTGCACAGTTGCTCTACGTTTTTTAAAAGAAAATATGGTTAGTGCAAGAAAACAACAGTTGGCTAAGTACCGGCCTCATGATCGGGGATTATGCAACGAGCATGGCGTTCCCCTGTTTGGATTTTTTGGTGGTTGTAAGTATTTAAAGAATTACTTTTATTATATATTTGGTTGTAACTTTTCCGTTTTTAATATCGTTGTCTGTTTTGTTTTAGTTTTATGGAAAAATCTCCGAGCCGTCACTGCGCGGAAACAATATCGTCGGCAGGAGCGGTACTTCGCGGAGGCTCACGCGGACTTCGCGGAGCAAGACAACGACTTCCATGAAGTCTTTGACTACTACGGGATCCGGTGGTTGCAGTACACCGGCGTGGTACCCCAACGTGGCTGGGGGTACACTAATCGTCAGGTGGAGTATCCGGAGGAATGGTATCCACATGCCCCCTCGGATGACTATGTCCTGTGGTTCCACGGGCTTATTAATTAAGAGGATAAAAAAAAAATTTTGTATAACTTTATGTTTTAATTCTTTTCTTTTTATAATAAATTGAAAATTTTTACTCGATTTTGTGATTCTCCCTTATATTTTCCTTTCCCAAACCAATTTTTTGAATAAATTATTGATTTTACCTAATTTCTTTTTGTATTTTATTTGTATTTTCCTTCCTTTTAGTATGTATTTAATATAAGATAGCTCAGGTTTAATTTTAATTACGATTGGTTGCTAATTTGCAGTAGAGTAGATTTGTTAATTATTTTAAAAAAAAAATTATAGTGTTAATTATTAAAACTACGCGATTAATTATTATACTTATTTGACTATTCACATAATATAGGGTTTTAATCTGTTTACGTGTACATTCACGAATTTTTTTCCGGTTAATATTTCGTAGTTTAAATCGTTTCGTTTCCTTGTAACCGTATAGGGACCATCGTAGATAGGTTCAAGTTTCTTCGGTCTACCGTGCCGAATCATTTCCCTTTTTAATAATACTTTATCTCCTATATTAAAGTCAATTTCTCGCGTGTTTTTATCGTATTGTAATTTAGATTTTTCTTTTTCTTTTATAAGATGATCTTTCATCATGATACCTGCCGAACGCATTCTTTCGCGTAATTCTTCACGGTAATCTCCGTATGTATATGATGGTTTCGGCGGTGTTTCTAGCGATGTTGGGAGTTCTATTTCTCTCCCAAATAATAATGAAAATGGAGTTTCATTTGTTGCTGTATGAGGGGTTGTATTGTATGCAAACATAGCGTATGGTAACCACTCATCCCAATTGTTTAAATCGTCATTAACGTAGCTTTTTAAGTATGACGTTAGTGTTCGATGCGAACGTTCTAGAGCTCCATTTGATTGTGGGTGGTATGCAGTTGTTTGGATTTTCTCAATTTTTAACAATTTGCATACATTTTTAAATAATTGACTGACAAAGTTAGTACCTTGATCAGTTAATACTTTTTGTGGGATTCCAAATATAAAAAGTATTTTTTCCACAAAGTATTTAGCCACTGTAGAAGCTGACTGGTCTGGTATTGGTAAGGCAATACTATACCTCGTAAATAAGTCTTGAAACGTCAGCGCATATTTATTTCCACGTGGTGTTGGCGGGTAGGGTCCAATGATGTCGAGTGCTACCTTTTCAAAGGGTTCTAACGGTGTATCCGTAATAAGCATTGGAGCCCTTTTTACTCCCCCTGTCTTGTTCCTTTGGCATTTGTCGCATTTTGCGATGTATTCCTGTATATCTTTTTTCATGTTGGGCCAGGTATGTCGGAGTTTAATTCTTTTTAATGTTCTGTGTATACCTTCATGACCTCCAAAGGGTGTGTCATGGTATTCGTACAGTATGCGAGCTATTTTTTCGGCGGAATATGTCTCTTCTTTTTCCAATATTTCTGACTCGCTTTCTTCCTCTGATTCGCTTTCTTCTGGCCTTGACGAGTCAGCTGTGTCGGCGTCAACGTTCGGCGTCTCCTGTTCTGGGTCCACGTTCGGTGTCGCTAGTGATGTAACAGTTTCAGCTGTCGTCTCCTCTTTGCTGATTTTTTGTTTCTCCTGTATCAACTTAGGATCTGCTATTGGAGATTTTGTCTTATTATTTGTTAGCGGCTCTGAGGGTATCATTTTCGCTGTAGCTCTTGTAACAACATGTATTCTACTAAGAGCATCTGCATTGGTGTTTTGTTTTCCTGGTTTATATTTTATTTCGTAATCGTATTCTTCAAGTTTTAGTCTCCACCTCATGAGTCTTGATCCTGGATCTTGTATATTGAATAACCATGTCAGAGGTTGATGATCTGTAACTATAGTGAATTTTGTTCCATATAAGTATGGTCTGAAGTTTTGAACTGCCCAAACTATGGCTGCTAGTTCTTTTTCGGTTGTACTATAGTTTATTTCTGCTTTGTTTAATGTTCTGCTGGCGTATGCCACTGGCAGATCTTCTCCCAGAATTCCTTGTGACAATACGGCTCCTACTGCTAATTCAGATGCATCCGTAGTTAAAATGAAAGGTTTTTTAAAATCTGGGTATTGTAATATAGGTGCACTTACGAGTTTCCTTTTCAGTGTATTAAAAGCAGTTTCTTCCGCCGTAGTCCAATGGAAATTTTTTCCCTTTTTTAAGAGTTCTGTTAGCGGTTTGGCTAGGTCAGCAAATTGGTCTATAAAACGTCTGTAGTAGCCTGCTAATCCTAGGAATGATTGAATGTCTTTTACATTTTGGGGTCGTGGATATTTTTCCACAGCTGATGTTTTGCTTGGATCAGGGTAGATTCCTTTATCCGAAATTATGTGTCCCAGATAACATGTTTCTTTTCTCAAAAAACGACATTTTTCTGGTTGTAGTTTTAGTGTATTTTCCCTTAATCTGGTAAACACTTCTTGTAGCCTCTTATTATGTTCTGTTAAAGTTGGTGCATGAATTATTATATCATCCAGATACACGTAACATTTGATTCCATGCAGTCCTGACAACACTGAGTTCATCATACGCTGGAATGTTGCGGGTGCATTTTTCAATCCAAATGGCATACGATTATATTCGTAGTGTCCCATTGGTGTAGAGAATGCTGTTTTCTCCTTATCTTTTTCTGCCATTTCTATTTGATGGAAGCCTGATGCCAAATCTAATGTTGTGAAATATTTAGAATATCCTAATTGATCTAGTATTTCCGTTATATTTGGTAAAGGGAATGCATCTCCTACTGTTACTTCATTTAGTTTACGAAAGTCTACGACTATGCGCATCTTCGCATTTCCCTGGGCATCGGGTTTCTTAGGAACTACCAGGAGTGGTGCATTCCATTGACTTTTACTCGTACGTACGATGCCTTCTTTTTCCATCTGATTTATTTGTTTATCTATTTCGTTTTTATGTTTTTCTGGCAGACGGTAAGGTTTCTTGAAGATTGGGGTGGTCCCTTCTTTTAGGGTAAGTGTGTGTTTTACTGCTTTTGTAGTCAAAAGACGATCCCCTTCTATTTGGAATATATCGCTGAAGCTTTTACAAATCATGTATAATTTCCGTTTTTCCTCTTCATTGAGATGGGCTACATCTATGAGATTTGTCAGTTTGTCAATTCTATCCTCGTTGTAATTGTTTATGTGATAGATTGCTGGAGGTTGAGAGTGCTCAGTGTTTTCTTCGGGTGGGTCGGGAATTTTTTCTAGTTCCACTATTGGGGTATCTATTTCCTGCTCGTCTTCTGTAACATTGATTATGCTGACGCAGCAGGTAGACTCAGACGGCCTGGTGACACAGTTTCCCATGTATACGCCTGGTCTAATCTCTTGAGCTGTCGCTAGCCCCTCACTCGTGCTATGTGTTATCGCCGCCACTAAAGTTTCGGTTCTTGGTTTCAGGGTCACTGTCCGGGGAACTGAGTAGTGCATTTGCCAGCTGTGTCCTAGCATTGTAATTGAATGATCTCGGTTTACCGTGTAAACATTTTTCTCCCAGAAATCTACACCTAAGATTCCGTCTGCGATTAATGGGAATGAACTAGGTATTACCTGGAATGGATGCAAAATTACGTGTTTCCCTATTTTCACATGTAGTTCCACTATTCCTGCAGTGGTGAATGGGTAGTTTCCTAATCCAGTAACGGTGTTTTCCTTTTGGTTGATCATCGTTTTTCCTTGGAGAACTCCTGCCTTAATGATAGAAATATCAGCTCCCGTGTCAAAAAGTAACATAGCTGTTCGTTTTTTAAATTCTTCAGCTTGAACTTCTATTAAATTTTTATGTGAAGAGTTCTGTAATACGTTTAGTCTCGTTGTGTCGAGTCGTACTCGTTCCTCTATTTGTGACTCTGCGGCACTTGTTTGTTGAGTGGATTCCCTTTGTTTTTTCCTTTTTAAGGTTCGGCACTCTTGGACTGTATGTCCAGGTTTTTTGCAATAATTGCATACATCTGACGCTTTGATTATGGATACTCTCTTTTCTTGAGGTCTTTTTGCAGTAGTTAATCGTGCGTAGCAATTTTTTGCGAGGTGTCCCTTTCTGTCGCACCTTTCGCAATGTAGATTATCGTTTTTCTTATTGTTACCTGTATGGGAACCTTGTTGAATTCCTCTCTTATTGTGATTAGGTTCATGATAAGATGGGTAGGTACTATCTTCTTCGATAGCCATGGATATAGCTTCTTGTAGAGTGAGGCATTTAGAAGCCTTCACTATCGTTGCAATACGCGGATTTAAACCGTGATTAAATTGAATCAATGCTTGTTTTCTCAGCAATCCTTCTATTGCGGCATTACTATCTGCTGAGTTTCCTGGGTCTAGGCTTAACTGTAATAGCTCAGTTAGCAATCCTTCTATTCGGTTAGCGTATGCTTTAACTGGCTCGTCCTTTCTTTGACGGCTAGTATATAGGTCGTTTTGTACGACTGCTACTGATCGTTTAGGCCTGAATATGGCTTCTAATTCTACGACTAAATCGTCGATTGTATCTATGGCCCTATGTTTAAGTTCATGGAACGCTCTGCCTTTTAGACTTGAGAATCTAATGAATTGTAATAAGTCGCTCCGATCTCTAGGTGCAATACCGTCGTGAATAAGGTATGCTGTACTTATAAACGGATCTAATCCATCTGGACTTCCTGAGAAAGTGGGTAACATTTTCATAGCTGTTTCGAACGAGAATCGGGGTTTCGGTTCGTCTTCGTTATGAGTTAATTCTTCCCGTTCGTGATTTGAACCATGGTTTAATGGTTTAGAGAAGGTCCTCCGTGAAGGTCTCCTTATTGTGGAACTTCCGCAAGGTCGCGGTTCGTTTTCTGTTGCATAATAAATCGCATCCTGCCGGAAACGTAGTTGTCTAAGTTCTTCTCTTAGCCTAGCATTCTCTTCTTCGAGAGGGTTGACCTCCCGTCGTAAGGTTTCAGATAATCTGTTTATTTCGGTCGTTATTGGCGACTGAGACACCCTTGGGGCAGGTGTAACAGGTAATCTGGTATCCAGAGTTCTCTCTGGATTTTGTTCAGGGACCAAACTTGGGTCATGAAAAACAACACGATCGCGATTTGCCATGATGGAGCTTCCGCGCCTACGAGTAGTTACGTTACGTCTAAAAACACTGCGGTCTACGCTCCCAACTAATGGATTTCGGTTTGTGTTTGATGTGCTAGGAAGTGCAACAGTATCGGTCACTTCTGGGCTTTCTGAATCGAATAATGCACGTTCGGTATTTTCCTGCACTTCGTGCAAGAAGGAAGTTACTTCGTCACTGATAGAAACTTGATTAAATAAACGCCTAGAAGTTGCTGTGAGATTTGGAACCGATTGAGTCCGGTCAAGGTTTCGGTCGTCTTGACTCATGAGAAAATTTTTCCTCTAAATTTTAATTTCGCTCGCGGGGCTCGCGTTTACAATGATTCGCAAAGTAAATGTTTGCTACTGATTTTTTACAAGTTGGAACCGTACTCACCAAAGATCCATTCTTCTTCAGTTGAGTCCTGATGTTGTAGGTCCTCTTGTAGATTCCTTGAGTAAGCTGGTCGGTGATGTTGAATCCTCTAGGATAGGCAGTGATCTTCTGAATGAACGAGGTCGAAGTGTTGAGACTGCGATAATGATCGATGAGTCCCTTGAGGACTGGAGTACTGAGGGGTTGATTTGAAGTGAGAATTCCTCCAGTTATTGCCGTCGTAGTAGTTGATGAGCGTAAGGAAATCTCCTTTCTTTTTCCTGCTGCTTCACCAGTCGATAGATCTTTCAGCCTATCCCACCGCTGCCACCACTTTTGTTATGGGTTCACACCGCGACAAACTAATTCAAGTACTTTTGGTACAACTAAATTTATTCAGTCCTTGTAGAATTATTTTACAATGTTCGTTTATAAAATAAATTAATAGTTATACAAGTTTTTAGAGGTTTTTGATTAAATGGTTATCTAATTGAAGTTAGAATGAATTTAGGGTAACTAGAGAGCTAATGCTCGGATCAAGTCGGATGACTTGTTCTAGTTACTGCTGGGCCTGGACTGATCGGTCAGGAACCGAGCAGTCAAGTCGTTACCTCAAAATGCATCGATTCTCATGACCATATATGGTATGGTTTTAGGGAATCGATCGTGCGTCAGTGGTTACTAAGTCAACCGTGCGTCAATAAGACGATTGTTCTAATAGCTGACTAAGATTTTTAACCACGCGCGCTCTGAGGCCCTGGCAACAGAGAAGTACTGTTGCCTAAGAAAGAGGTTCAGGTTGCATACGAATGACGCCACACGGCGCTTGGAAGAATGCAACCGGAGCCTTTTTGAATTTAACTAATTTTAATTAATTAAATATTTTAATACTAGTTATAGGCTAGTTATTGGCTAGGTTCTAGGTTAATAGAGAAAGTAATAGAAGTAGTTATGTGAATATAACAATATATATATATATATTGTAACGCGCGGAAAGGAATTCCAGGTTAAAATAATTAATAACTACACAGCCAAAATCCAAGGACACAATCTTTATTTATCACTAAAAAATCTCGGGGGGAGAGGCCTCCCGCGATGTCCTGGCACACTTATTATACGCGCACAACGATTTCATTAGCACTACTAAAGGGAAAACTAGGGAAAAGCTCAGGGAAAGCGACGGGCTAGAAGGCGGTACGGGAAAAGCGAAAGGGGGAATGGAATGGGGCGAGGAAAATTCTCCGGCGGCCCCGACGATGACATCCGGCGATCCTACGATGTCCGCCACGGAAAACTCCACAAAAACTTCGTAATAATGATGGCTGGGGCCTGCGATATTGAAATTCGGCGTATTTCAATATTCACAGCGACGGCCCAGCTCTCTATTAAATCCACGTACTGATGCTCCAAGAGTAGAACAAGGTGTAGTCCAAATTGACGGATATTCCTCCGTTCTCCCAATTATTCCCCTCATTCCGGGGTGTCATGGTTATGATCGGGATCCAGGGACCAATCATTAATTAGGTATGGATCCGCGATCCATATTTCTCGCCGTTCCGGCTAATCACCCATATACTTGGCATGATAGCCGGCTGGCTAGCTCCTGCGCGAGAATCCTGCGTGATCGTCCTTAGCAGCAGACGACACCATGGCTTCGTGGTTTGGCAGCGGGGCGATGCGGTGAGGGGTCGGCGACGATAGGTCGGTAGTGGCGCGGGCAGGGGAGAACGCAGCTAGGCGCGAGGCGTCAGCGCGGTAAGGAGAGGGGACGGGACTCGCTGCTAGGCGCTCGCGGCGCGAAGCGCGGTAAGGGAAAGGATAGAGCGACGCGTAAACATACGCGGACGGAACAATGGGTGCGAGGGAGATAGACTTATGTGGATCGGGTATGGGCTAGAAAAGGATAGAGGGACAACAGTTTTCAAGCTCTTGTTGGAGCAGGGAAATCGGTCTTATAAGCTACTAATAAAATTTACCATTAGGAATATAATATCCCACAAAAAACAAGCTTTGCTTGCAAAAAAAGGACGGCAAGTACATAAGTCGTATCTAGTATGATTAATATATAGTAATATAAAATATTTTAATTAAAAAAAAATAGTAAAACCCAAATGTTAGGCAAGTATAAATTTTTTCCATAGCGAAAATTGAAATTTAGAAAAAAATAAATAGTAATACAAAAATTACTTGCCAGGCCCGTTGTATGCAATCGTATTAAATAGCCACATTTTTAACTTACGAGAAGCAATGCTTATATTGCAAGATAGCGACTTACACATGAATATTACGGGCCCGGCAAGTAATTTTTGTATTACTATTTACTTTTTTCTAAATTTCAATTTTCGCCATGGAAAAAATTTATACTTGCCTAACATTTGGATTTCACTATTTTTCTTTTAATTAAAATATTTTATATTACTATATATTAATCATACTAGATACGACTTATGTACTTGCCGTCCTTTTTTTACAAGCAAAGCTTGTTTTTTGTGGGATCTTATAACGTTTTGTAAGAATATAGGAATTAAAACTAAAAATTGTTTTAACTAATTCAATCTAATAAAACATTTTCCAATGTTCTCATCGTTCCATAATGTAAAGCTTCAATTCGAGATATTAATTTATGTGCGAAAGAATGTCCCAAGTTGGCTCCGAACCTGTGGTCAGAAGGGAAGGTCTTATTCTAGAATAAAATATTCAAAGATAAGAGATAAGAGGTAAAAGGAGTTTTTATTTAAATAAATAAAATGTACAAAAATTTTACAATATTTTTACAAAGGAATCGCTAGACTAAAATGATCGACTTCCTAGGGAATTTGTTGTCGTCAAATTCTAGTGAATTTCGGTAACCGAAGATTCCCAAGAACCCCAGATACTAGAATTCCCCAGAAAGGAGCGCGGACTTATAAACACCCGGACCGGACAATTTTCCCTAGGGTATTCCCTAGTAAAATCCCCAGCCACGGGAGGGAGCGGAGTTGGAGAAGTGGTTTTAGGGAAGGGGAAGTCCCCTTACCCTTCAGCCTCCTTCTCCAAGAGCTATGGTGGCTCCGAGCTACCCCAACCCCTAGGGTGATTCTACCCCTCCCAATACCCGACTCTGTCGAGAGCCCTGGAGTTTAGGGTCGGAAAACTGGGTCCGAGGTAGTCCTCGGAGGCAGTGTGGAGGGGAAGGAGAGGGTTAACTTCTCCCGGGAAGTCCCCGGAGAAATCTCCCTTAGGAGGGAGGATATTGCCGCAGAGGGGTAGTCCCCTCTTGGTAGGCGGTGGGTGGTGGGTGATACTTACCAAAGTATGGTACCCAATGAGTTCGCCAGTGGAGGCGCTCTTGAATGGCCGTGGAGGCGCTGCCGTGGAGGCGTCAAAAGATGCTGCTGTTGCTGCGGTCAAGGCAGCGGTCGAGCAAGGCTGAGGTGCGATGGGTCCTTATTAAGGACCCATCTATATAATTACACGACACTAATCTTGCCAGCGAGAGAGCTGCTACGGGCGCTGGCCACCTAGTGGCCAAGCGCGCAAGTAGTGTCGCTTCGCGGCCGCGACGCGCCAGGGCCTGAAGACGCGCAAGCGCGCCGCGGAGAGAGGGACAGATAGAGCGGCTAGACGCTGTCGGTCTAGCCGTCTATTGTGAGCGCAATAGAGATGGGAGATATAATAGAGAAATAGGGAATCTACTTCGCAACATTTTCTGCTCCTCCCAATCTCGAACAAACTCCCCCCGTTGACGCGATAGCGTCAAGACAAGGAAGAATACAGTATCAGTTTCAATATTTTTATTTACAAAATCAAAATATAAACAGATAAGGACGAGACAACTATTTACAAGGCTTCATATGCAGCTTGGCAGAGTGAAGCTCTAGGGCCGGCGACCACCGAAGGGTGATTTTGCCCTGCGGGGCCCAGGCCTTCCATCGCCTCAGCTTGAGGGCCGTGTAGAGGGGCACCCCTATGATTTGCCCGAATGCCCTTACGATAATTTTTTGCGCATTGCGCTCGAGTTCCCTGGCGCTGGGATCGTCTAAGACTTTCCCAGCCCAGTTCGTCGAGGCAATGCGCTTCTGGGCGGAAACCACGGGCCTCCGACGTCGTGAGTTCGCCGGCGGTTTCAGTGGCGGTGGTGGTGGTGGCGCCTTTAGCCCCTCCGGGGGAATACTGCCGAACAACCGCCGAAACTCATATTCCTCCCGGGGGGCATGTAACTCGAGGACATCATCCGCCTCGTCCTCATATCCGATGCCCAATAGTTGAGCCCAGGGATAATCCGCCATGATCAAATCTCGCTGCACCAAAAAAGGTAAATGATGAGTACGAAGACTCAGTAAGTATTTTTGGAGTTTTGGAAGAAAAGACATGGCGGAGATCATAAGTGTTCTTGAAGGTTTGGAACAGGAAACAGGACGACCAGGAGAGTCCCAGGACGCCCGAGAGAAGAGGTGGTAACCTGAAGCGTCCCAGGAAACCAGGAAAGAGAATAGACAACCTGAAGAGTCCCAGGAAGCCAAGAAGGAGAAAGTTAAGCGACCTGACGAGTCCCAGGAAGCTTGAGAAGGAAAGATGACAACCTGAAGAATCCCAGGATGCCGTAAGGCAGGGGAAAGATAGACTCTGATACGACCCGAAAGCAAGGGCTAAGAAGGGAGTTTACAAAGTTGCGAGAGACTCCGTTGAATCTCTTTTCTCGCGGTTTTAAGTATAGCTACGCGAGCTACCCCATCCACCCTAGGGACTAGTTTTCGAATCCGCCCCAAGGTCCACATGCGCGGGGGGTTGTTGGGTACTTTGATCAGGACCAAATCTCCTTCACTAAATTCCGAGTTCGTGTTCTGCCATTTTGGCCTATTCTGCAACGTGTGTAGGTATTCGGAAGACCACTTCTTCCAGAATGTTTCGGTGATTCTAGTCACGGTTTGCCAACGGTTTAATGACGATTCGCGTAAATCCAATGTGGAAAATTCCGGTGGAGTATTTAACGCCCGACCTGACAAAAAATGCCCCGGAGTGAGTACGTCCAACGACTCAGGATCATCATGTAACCGCGAAATAGGCCGTGAGTTGAGGCAGGCCTCAATCTTGGTCAGCAGTGTGGTCATTTCTTCGAAATTTGGCACGAAGACTCCGAGGGAGCGCTTTAGGTGGTGCTTCATACTTTTTACCGCACTCTCCCAAAGACCGCCCCAGTGAGGAGTGGCGACCGGAATGAATTTCCACTCGATTTCGCCGAAAGAATCGGTTTTCCGAGCGCGGGCGGCTTCTACAGCGCATTGGTAGGCGCGTTTGAGTTCTGCGTACGCTCCTTGAAAGTTGAGGCCGTTGTCTGAGTACATGACGGCGGGTTTTCCACGACGAGAGATAAAACGAGACAGCGCGGCGGAGAAGGCCTCGGTATCCAGTCGAGAGACGAGTTCCAAGTGAACAGCACGGGTAGATAGACATACGAACACGGCCACGTAGCATTTTATGGCTTTTGCATTACGACCGTGATGTAATTTCACCGAAAAGGGCCCGGCATAGTCTACTCCGGTGTGTTCAAAAGTGAAACTGCGAGAAACCCGAGCGGCAGGAAGTGAACCCATGAGTTGGTTACCGAGTTTAGCGCGTTCGCGAACACACGTGATGCATTTATGAACACATGATTTTACTAGATTTCGCGCATTCACGACCCAAAACCTTTGTCGCATCGTGGACAAGGTTAATTGGAGTCCCCCGTGAAGTGTCTCTAGGTGGGTTTGCCTAATGAGTATGGCAGTTAAGTGACAATCCGGTAAAATAATGGGGTGTTTCATTTGTTCAGAAATTTCGGCGTTCCGAAGCCGCCCCCCTATTCTTAAGATTCCTTGTGAATCAATGACCGGATGCAAGGAAAGAAGTTTGGACCGTGACGGTATACGTAACCCATGACTCAAGGCTGAGATTTCGCTCGCGAAGTGTGTTCGTTGAACAACCTTTACGAAGGCTTCAATCGAACTGCGAATTTCCGATGCAGACAGGAGGGAGTCCTCCCATTGGCCGGTTTTCCTGGTCCGCTGGACAAATCGAAGAACATAGGCCATAACTCGGACCAGTTTAGACCAAGACGAAAACTTATCAAAAAACCAATACTCAGTTGTTTCTAGTTGAGCGGTTAATGCTTCCTTCCGACTTTCTTCCTCGGTTTCAAAGACCTGAACAGGTTTTGCGGTGTGCTCACGGAGAAAAGCAGGCCCATGCCACCAAAGGGAGTCCTCTGATAACTGTTGAACACTGGTTCCTCTTGAGCACAAGTCTGCAGGATTCAACTTAGTGGGTACATAATGCCAGCTGGCTTCCGGTAAATGCGTTTGAACGTACGAAACGCGATTGGCCACAAACGTCTTCCAATGGACGGGTTGCTTTCCTATCCAAGCTAACGCGACCTGTGAATCCGAGTAACACCGAATCGCATCACAACTCCCGACCAAGCTTGTCTTGACGTGAACCAACAACTTGACTAGAAGTGCGGCTGCAACCAACTCCAACCGAGGTATTGAAGTGGTCTTAATCGGCGCGACCTTTATTTTGGACATTACTAAATGTACCGAAAAATGACCGTTCTCATCCGTGAGAAGTTCGTAAGCGACTGCACCGTAGGCCAGCTCTAAGGCGTCGCAGAATCCGGTTAATTCGCGTTTTCTAGTAGTAAGTGATCGACCAGTCCATCGTGGAATACTCAAAGCCTGTAAGTCGCAGAGCTGCTCATAGCACTTGAGCCACTTGGACTGAATAGGCTCAGGAATCTCTTCATCCCAAGAGAGTTTGAGCAACCAGGTGGATTGCATTAACTGTTTTAAAGTGATAACTATGGGAGAGATCCATCCCAATGGATCAAAGATCTTAGCATTCTCTGATAAGAGGATGCGTTTGGTTAGTACACCAATAGATGAAGGAGAAACACGGAAACGAAAGCTATCATCCCCGTGATCCCAATATATGCCCAAGATTTTACTTGACCCAGCAGGATCCTCAAAGAAAGAGTGCGGCTCGGTAGGTTCAAGCGGGGAAGTCCCCGGCTGATTGAATGCCCATTTGCTCAAGGAGAAGGCCCCTTTCACTAGTAGAGCGATGAGTTGTTCCCTGACCGAACTGAGTTGTTTTAAGTCATGAGCCCCGAAAAGTAAATCATCTACGTATTGTGACGTGGATTTTCAGTAGCCCCGTCCCAAAGCGATAATGGGCCTGATATGAGCTTAGTAACACATATCCACCGACCAACTCACGTCTGCCTTCCACCTAAAAATCCCCTATTTTGAACAATAACTTAACATAGAAATTATTTCAATATATAGGTCACGTTATGATAGGTATAAGTCGAATGTTTAATAGTGTGAAAGGTGCGTGGAGTTTGTTTGTCGCGAAGATTCGGATGCGGGTCGGAGAAGCGACGAATTTTCGTGATTAAATTATTGTTAGTAGGAATACGTTGTACAGTGTGGATAAGGAGAGGCAGCCTGAGAATAGGGAGAAAGGAAGAAAAGAGATACCCACTCCAACCCGAAAGCTCTGGGAGGAGAAGGAGAGGAGAACGAGACGCGTGATAACGCCGATCCTAAAAACATAGGTCGGCTAGCAGAATCAACGCTGGCAAATCACCTGTCGCCACTGGTTAGATACCTGTGAAAAGTAACCAATAATTAGGCCAGGAGACGTCTGGATTACCAATACCGTGTCTCCACAATTGAAGAAGGGAATCCTGAGAGAAGTAGGGGCGGAGTGGGGAAAAAGCGAGTTGAAGATGGAATTTTGGAGCGAAAAAAAAGTCGCTCTCTCTCTCTGGGATCAGCCACGGCAGACGGAGGAGCTCGGAGAAGCCTCCATGATAAGAAATGCCGAGGGAGCCGAGTTCGTGATAGGAGCTCGAGAACGTGGAGTGGAGTAGGAAAGGGAGGACCTCCGGGAGGAATTGGTGCCACGACGGTTTTGCGGCAGGCTGAGTCACCCCGAGAGGAAAGGATCCTGAGGAGAGGTTGTCCAGCGGTCACATCCTACAGGTCAGGGTTCATCATTTCTTTCCGGGATATCCTCCGTGGGGTGAGTGTAGCCGAGAGGACCAACCCAGGAGGGGGGAGACGTCCTGGACGGGCCTTGGGGGAGTGAGGCCCCCTCGTCGTTCAGTCCCGGGGCCGTCTAGGGCGCCGCTGCCCAGGTGTCCATCGGCCGGAAATTTCTAGGTTAGGAGGAATCCTTCTGTTGGGAGGGAAGTGACCTTGGTTTCGTTGTCAGTGTGTCGTGGCCGTCGGTTGGCCGGTAAATTAGTGCGCGGGTTGAATATTTCGATTCCCAATTCAGGATGAATAGTAACCGATCGGCTTGGGGGGGGGGGGAGGGGAAGTGGGGCGTTACGGCACTGCCGCTGTCCGGAGTGGCCGGGGCGTCCGCTGTCCTGTCGCGAACCCCTTGTCGAGTACTGCATCCTGATAGGGCCCCTCCGTACTGCGCGATAGGAGGGTGAGTGCCTAGGTCCTCCCTGCAAGGTCGAAATATCCGAATCCGTCGATACCGCCTCCTACGGGACTTGGCGAACTCAGTTTAAGGTCGGTTCGTTCCCCGTCATCGGGAGTCACTCATCTCACGGAGAGAATTGGGTGAAATACCCCAAATTGGCATCCTTGCTTCTCCGACTTGCGATCTATGGTATGACTGTGTGAATGGCTGAGATGATGTAATTTGCGTTGCATATCTGTAAAGAATGCTTAGCGACAGGAAGAGGCAGAATAAAGAAAGTAAGAGTCTCATTGTATCGCAACGATTCATTGATCCCTGTACCTATGAAGGATTAATTCCTGACCCTGCCCCTCTACCCTTGTTCTTTAACTGACTAGTCCGGGAGAACTAGAAGAGGCATGCTGCCCGACCTCAGATGCTACGGTTCCCACATCGAACCTGGCGCCCAACCACTAGTTTTGTAATAGTGCATTTATTAGTTTCATTCCCTTAACCGGGTCGAATCAATGGCGTCTGTCTTCGGGTATGCTTTCCTTTTTATACGGCGGGGTGTCGCGACGGTAATGGCTGGCATCGAAAGCGTCGTTATAAAATTTGGCGCCCAACGTGGGGCACGAAGTGATCGGATACGTACATGGGATCATGGAATGGCGTGATAATAATCCCTGTTGCTAAGTGAATAAATGGGAAGAATGAAAGGATGTGTGACTGTCTTTGTTATTTCATGTTTATAATCCCTGTTATTAGGTGGATCGACATGATGAAAGTAAGATTGTTTGGGTCATGTCGTGTTTATCTTTATATTTATCCTTAGGTTAAGTAGATTTAGGTTTGGTCGGTTAGCGACCAAATAAAAACTCGATCATAACGGTGACAAACACATAAATACGACGAAAAACAATTATTCCCCAATACTGGGGGATGGGCTCCAGTGAAGTGGAATGGGCTAAAGGACTGCCAATGTTATGATTCTTTTGATTTTCTAAGAACACTAATCCTCGGAAAACAACAAACCGGGAGTCGGCCGATCATTCGCCGGCTACCGTTTGTTTATAATTTTGACTTTGCCTATTGGTCCGCGATCCCCACCTCTTGGGCGAGGCGCGACCGACTCAGGCAGTTGAGTGAAGCATCTTAGCAGGACACGACGTGTGAAGCCAAAAAGATTACGCGAGGTAATATAGACGACATCGCGACCATTACCCACGCCAGAGTCTAGCCAGTGGCTGTGAGAGGAGATAGGCCAGGATCAAAGGGGAAAATCAAAGGACGAGTACGTATTGGCCTAAACCTCGGGAGTACCGATTACGACCAGGGAAACAGACCGAGAGTAGGAAAGCTGTTCCAGGGGGTACGAAGTAAGTAATTTTCTTAATATCGACGCCTTCGCGGACTCGCGGATTTATGTGATTAACAGTGACTTTAAGTGATATCCTCCACGTTCACATGCGGTTAGCAATATTCGGCCGAAAATATCTTCGGATTCGATCCCCAGGTCTTGCGGGTGTGCCATTCGAAGAATTCTTTAATCCGGAAATAATAAAACAAAAAAAAAATATAATAAATCGTAGAGATCACGGTAAATTGCGACTCGGACCAGTGAATAAGTGTGATAAGCCCGGGTGTAGAACTCCCCGAGAAAGTTAGGCGTGTGAATATTCCCCGATAAGAGGAGGTGGTCGTCCACTGATCGGTGTGGGTGGTATTCCCCACTTCCGATTGGTGAGGGTTTCCCTCGACAATATCGGGCGTGATAGGCGAGTATAACAGGGTGATTCTAATTTTTCCCCATTACTGTTCCGATTTGTTTCCCCTCGTCCTCTTCAAGTCAGGGTCCACCGTCAGTTTTACCCGGGCGATATTCCTCGGAGAAAAACAGGTGAGTTTTCCGACTTTGTAAGAGTGAGGGTGGTTAAGAGGAATTTTGGGTGTCCTGCACGGGTGTAATTCCCCGAGATAGGTTGTTCCCCAATTGTTTTACTCGTCTAGTTAAAAAAAAAAAAAAAAAAAAAAATGAATGATCCAACGCCCCCTAGTGCGGACCCGGAGGATTCGGACCCTCTGGAGTGGGTGAATACCTGGAACCTCGCGGAGGTAACGGCCCAATTATCCACACTAGGGCAGCCAACTAACGGCGTAATACCGACCCTCCGAAAGCGCCTTTACAATTATCTTCGAATCCAGAACCATGCAGCCTCGGTAGGCTCGAATTTGTCGTCGGGGGAAGGGAGAGCGGAAGACTAAGATCTGGCGATCCCCGGTCCCTCGGATGTCGCGCCAGATCTGTCTATGGAATCTCGGCCCCGGGGCCCGCCATATAACGCTCCTACCGGGCGCGGAGAGAGAGTCTTAGACTCGTCCACATGGGATGGCGAGGCCTTGTCGGGAACACGATATCACGACGAGACCGTAGGCAATCCCGAGTCATGTCGGGACGGCGCGAGAATATCTAGGTTAGAAGTACAACTCACCACTTTGTTAGAACGGTTATCCGTAGTTCGGCCGATCGGAACTAGAGAGGCGGAGGGGGGAACAAATCCCTCAATCGATAGCAGAGTGACGAGTAAGACGCCGATGAATAGGGAAGCTTCCGGCGGAGCCTTGCCCGCCCGGGAGGAGGCCGGTGGAGATCCCGGTGAGGATCGGTTCCTCCTGGATCCTGACCGAACCTTACCCGAGCGGATAATAGTCAGTTCCACTTCCCCGAACCTGTCGGTAGGACGCTATCCTTACGTGTCTTTTGTACCCGCAACGCAGACCGCGGGGACAATCCAGGTTACCGCGGGGCCTACTCAGGCTACAGTTAGGGAAACTGTCAACTATAATAATCTCCGTTGCGCTACGAGAGCCTCTAATTATGACTCTCGTAATTCGGGCGAATTCTTTTCCCGAGGAAATTTCCTCTCGGGCGATGGGCACGAACAGCCGGTCCCCGGTGGCGCCTTCGGCTCCATAGACCCATATCTGACCTACTCCACCCACGCGGTGCCCCCACCTAGAACTTACGGAACCACCGGTCATGCTAGAGACAACCTCGCGAAACAAGTTTCCGCTATATGTTCCATGCTCAGTCGTCTAAAAATCGGTTTCTCAGGTAGAGCGGGGGAAGACCCGGAGGCTTTCCTCCTACGGTTAATCGACGTGCGAATTCCGTTAAATATCTCGGACTCGATGATGCTCGACTACGTCCGGTATGCGCTGATAGGCATTGCCCTGCAGTGGTATAGGGGATTACGTTCGCGATGGGGCAATTGGCCGACGTTTGAAAGTGCCTTCCGACTGCGTTTCGGCGGACCTAACGCGCAGTTCAACTTGAGACAGGATATAGCGAGACGCACGCAAGGAGAGGGGGAGATCGTGGCCGATTACTTTGTATGTATGAGGAACCTATTAGATCGACTGAACCCTCCCTGGCCGGAGAGAGAGTGGATTTGGATGGCATATAAAAACCTACTGCCCCGACTGCAACCCGCCATCGATATTGACGCGATAAGAACTTTTGATGCTCTGGAAATGAGAGCCTGTCGGGTGGAGGAAGCAATAAAGGCAGCTCTAACCTATACAGCACCACCTCCCCCGGATCGGGTGTTGTATCCTGAATTAGCGTGCCCCTCGAATGTACGAACGGCTCGGGTACCCCGGCGAGCCGCAGCCCTGTTGAGCGAAGTCCAGGAAGTGGAAGAGGAGAGAATCCACCTTGAGGGAGAGATTAGCGAGAATGTGAACCTGGCTCAGGTCTCGACGGAGCGGCCCGGTACGGAGACCTCGGCGGTCGAGCGTCGTCCGCTGAAATGCTGGAATTGCCAACAAGCCGGCCATTCGTGGAGGAACTGCCCTGCGTCTACTCGGCGGATCTTTTGCTACCGTTGCGGCCGAGACGGGGTGGTGAGCGCACAGTGTTCATGTCAGGCGGGAAACGAAAGAAGAGGCCATTGAACATGCCCATGGCCGACCAGAGTAAAGGGGGTACCGTGGGGCGGACCGAATCTCTCAACTTGGGGCTCGGCACACCGGCTAAAAATCCTTTACTATATCTTCCGGCGTTAATCGAGGGCGTTCCCTTGCCAGTTCTCGTAGACAGCGGAGCAACGAGTACCTTTCTCGGAGACGCGGGATTACAGATGTTGTCTGGCCTGGACCTACCTGTTCAGCCAAATTCAAAAAGCTTAGTAACGACAGCCAATGGCAATGTGGCAGAGATATCGGGGGAAATAGTACTCCCCATGACCTTGGGTGTCGTTAGTAGGGAGGTTAGAACCAAGTTCTTTCCCCCGCTGGCGGTCCCCTGCATACTAGGGTTGGATGCACTCAAGACGTTCGGAATCGTCGTGGATTTTGGGAAGTTTCGTTGGTGGTTTGATTCCCAACCTGACCAGATCTTCTCCTTTGAGGGTGCTAGAAGAGCGATCCCCGAATTTCCCTTGGAAGATCCATGGGAGGATCGGGTGTTTTCCATACTTTCCTCTGAAAAGGATAACGAGATCCCCAGTGATTGGGAGATAGACTTGGAGTCTCTAGACAATCCCCACATACCAGGTGAAACGGTTTTCCCCGCAGAAGTGTCGGGAGGTATAAGACTCCCCGGTAACGGGGGAAAATATTCCGAGGCGTGTTTAGGGATTAGCGAATTGAGACCGGAGGAGGAGGAGATCCTAGAATCGTTCCTCGAGGCCGAGCGCCCAAGATTGTTGGCAGCCCGCGGCCTGACGAGACTCGCGTCCCACCGCATCAATGTTGGTGGAGCTATTGCGATCAAACAAAGGTATTATCCAGTCGCGCCGATCGTCCAGCAAGCTATATACAAGGAAGTGGATAGACTGCTGGCCGAGGGAATTATTGAGCCTTCGCAAAGCGAATGGTCGTCCCCCATAGTAATGGTTCGTAAGGCGGACAAGACCTACCGGTTCTGCCTAGACTTTCGGAATGTAAACGCGGTCTCTAAAAAGGACGCTTATCCTCTGCCCTATATGCAGAGCATTCTAGAAAAATTACGCGCGGCCCACTACATCTCCGCCATCGACCTTAGTCAAGCGTACTTCCAGATACCAATGGAAGAGTCTAGTCGAGAGATCACGGCCTTTACTGTCCCGGGACGAGGTCTATTCCACTTTCTTCGTATGCCGTTCGGGTTGACGGGAGCGCCCGCTACGTTTCAGCGTCTACTGGACAAACTAATAGGCCCCGAGATGGAGCCCCACGCGTTCGCGTACCTCGATGATATAATCGTAGTGATAGAGACGTTCACCGAACATCTTCGGTGGTTAAAAATAGTTTTCGACCGTGTTGCGGGGGCCGAACTGCGCATTAATCCCGACAAGAGCGAATTTTGCAAGGCGCAGGTGAAATACCTGGGTTTTCTGGTCGATCGGGAGGAATTGAGAATGGATCCCGAGAAGATCGCGCTTATATTAGACTATCCTCCTCCGAGAAATCTAAGACAGGTTCGAAGGTTCTTGGGGATGGCGTCGTGGTACCGACGATTCATACCCAACTTTGCCACTAAAGCGGAACCTATCACCCGACTGCTAAAAAAGAATCAGGTCTGGAAGTGGGGGGAAGAACAAGAGGACTCCTTTCGAGACTTATGCCACCACCTAACTGTGGCCCCGACATTGGCTTGTCCGAATTTCGAGCTATCTTTCACGTTACAAACCGATGCCAGTACGATCGGTCTAGGTTCGGTACTCACCCAGGAGCAGGAGGGTCGCGAGCAAGTAATCGCTTTCGCGAGTAGATCCTTGAACGACGCGGAAAGAAATTATACGACGACCGAGCTAGAGTGTCTCGCAGTCATTTGGTCAATAAAGAAATTCCGTGCGTATCTAGAGGGTACCAGGTTCACGGTGATTACGGACCATAGCAGCCTCCGATGGCTACATAATGTTAAAAATCCCACGGGTCGTCTTGCACGCTAGGCGCTGGAATTGCTGGAGTATGACTTCGAGATTATCCACCGAAAGGGAGCGCTTCACCATGTGCCGGACGCCTTGTCGCACATGTATGAAGAAGAGGGGGAGGACATTACGGTAGGGATCCCCCAGAAAACAGGGGAGTTATACGCCTTAAACTTGATAGAGCTACGGGACGTAGGACCCGAAACAGACTTGGCAATCCTGGTGACGATTGGTATACGCGGAAATGCGCAGCCGTGTCCAAGGAACCGAAAAAGTTTAAAGATTGGCAAATGCGAGAGGGGCGTCTTTTCGTGTACCGTCCGTCACACGAGTGCGAACCCGATCTATGCGACCTTGACGCTTGGAAATTGGTGGTGCCTCTACGCTGGCAAGCGCGCGTTCTGCGAGAGTGCCATGACGACTCTCAAGCGGGTCACCTAGGTATATAGAAAACGCACCGGCGAGTGGGGATCCGATACTTCTGGCCCAGAATGTATAAGGACATTCACAATTATGTCACCCAGTGCGAGATTTGTCAGAAAACGAAAGTGGAAGCGAAAGCCCCGGCCGGGCTAATGGGTCGAAGAGTTGTTGAGAGACCGTGGGACTGTTTGGCCGCGGACATTATGGGCCCGTTTCCGCCCAGTCGGCGGGGATTTGCGTATGTAGTGGTATTCCAAGATTATTTCACAAAATGGGTGGAACTAAGTGCTCTTCGGCGTGCCACAGGGCCTAACATTAGCGAGACCTTTCGAGATCTAGTACTTTCGCGGTGGGGAATTCCTAACGTATTGCTTACCGATAACGGCACCGAATTTATTAATTGAGTAATCGGAGAATTATGCGGAGATTTTCGAATACATCACGTGACCACACCTCCCTACCACCCGCAAGCAAACCCCGTTGATCGAGTCAACCGGGTTATAAAAACGATGATAGTCGCCTTTTTAAATGAAAATCATAGAGACTGGGACTCTCACCTTGTAGATTTCCGCTTTGCGTTTAATACCGCTCAGCACTCAACCTTGGGATATAGTCCGGCGTTCCTTAATCTCGGAAGAGAACTGACCCCGATAGACTGTTTCCGATAACAACAGAGTGCGGTAGTCCCCTACGAGGGCGAAGCGTCATGGAGCGAACGAATGAAACGACTACGAACGATACAGGAGTGGGTAGTTAAAAAATTAGATCAAGCTTATACCAAACAAGCACACTATTATAATCGGGGGCGTAGAAATATCAGCTTCCAAGTCGGTGATCTGGTATTATCCAAGGCACATTATCTGTCGTCGGGCATCAAAAGTTTCTCGGCAAAACTTACCCCAAAGTACCAGGGACCGTATCGGGTGCGTCGGGTTATTTCCCCGGTTGTATACGAATTGGAGGATATTGCTTCAGAGAAATGTCTTAAAACCCACATATCCTATCTGAAACCGTAATTACCGCAAACGAATCCCCGAGTGAGGAGCCACGGGCGAATTCCCAACTAAGGAGCAACACCATCCCCGAGTAGAGTCGGGACAGCATCCCCGTCTCGGGAGGAGCGACGTCATCCCCAGACAGAATTGGGACTACATCCCCGTCTCGGGAGTAGCAATCGGCCTGAGTTGAGGATCCTATCAAGACACGCCTGAAATAAACTCATCCCCCAACCATGTTTAAGGGAAACGATTACGGCATCCCTCCGGATGAAGCATCGGATGTTCCCTTAAGACGGCCAAAAAACGAAGCCCAAGGCCACGACAGAGGATGATTTCGAGGTGATAGACCTAGCCGAGGAGGAGAGCGAAACAGAAACCATCAGTCCCACGACTAACGAAAGTAGTGACGAGGAAGTCGAATTGGAGGGGGAGCCGCCAGACCCAGACGGCACAGATCCCAGCCGGCCTCTCTGGCCATTCATTAATAAGATCGACAAATGGTGTAAACGCTATCCCAGCCTCAGAGAAAGAGTTGCCGATAGCTTAACCCGGCTATTCCAGGAAGACAAGAATACTGTCAAAGTATTTTACCGACCGACTTCAGTACAAGTGGGCCAATTGGATCAGGCCGTCCAAACGGACATCATTAAAACCGTCGGCCCTGATCCTGGTCCAAACGATAAAGGGACACAGACCGAGTGGCAGGAAATGGATGCCCCCAAGCCTACATACCAAGAGGCAAGCACACAAGTGGAGCCAGTCGAACCGACGGTAGAAGCGGCTACATCCGCAAGTGCAGAGCAGCCCGTCTATGGAAATAAGGGAGCTATACCCAAGGCCCGAAGAAGAAGGGAATCGTTCCCAACTTCGGGACCTTCGGGACAAAACGGCAACCGTGACACAGTGCTGGTAACTCGTGGGAAATCCCTCTCTCCACCACGTCGACCAAGCAGGCACGCACACATGCATCCGTCATGCGTGAGAGATCTTTGCACCCCTAGCGGAGAAAACCGAACTATTAGGTGCCCACTTGCACTCCTAGCGGAGAAAAGCGAACTACTGGCTACCCACACTGCCATTTGGCATATCTGTGTTTCGGCTACCTTCGCTGGACGTCGATTCACTTCGGGTGCAAGCGAGAGCGGTATAGTTTCATCGCTCCTCTCTTTCTATTTCTTACTCCGCTCGGCTACTTGGATTAGTCGGATTCTCTCTCAACTTTCGTTTAAAATCCTTTTCACTCATCTGTTCCGCTAGAGTAGGATAGCGCGAGTTTTGCTCTCTCTTTCTCTCTCTCTTTCCTATCTCTCCCAATGCATTGCGTATCTGTCAGCGGATTAAAATTTTGTCAATATAAACATAAGGTTTTAATATAACATTGTACTACATTTATTATTATGACAGTATGCAAGATATATGTTCTTCTGGAAAGGAGAAGGAGTGTTTGTCGAGAAATCAATATTGTAATTTACTTGCAGTAAAAAGCAAGTGAATATCTTTCACAAATTTTTATGAAAATTAATGTATGCTTTGCAATAACCTAATTATCGTTTTAGCAATATGTATTATAGTATTTCTCATCAATTATGTATAATTTAAGATTTCATGAGACTTCGAGCAAAATAAACAGCTTGCTGTCATTTACAACACATTTATATTATTTCAATTTGTAATTATTTTCTCTTTTTAATACTAAACAGCTATACATTGTTGGAATGATGGATTATTACAACAAAATTTCAAGCACTCTGAAACATGTAAAGCACTTTGTAATTCCAAATTACCATTGACATGCTTCATTTAAATAAATATGTTTTTCAGCATTATCCATGTTTCATGTATCAATAATCCTTGTGTCCTCCTGTCAATATATCCTTCATTTGCGTTCATCTATTTGAAAATAATTTAATCTTATATTACTTACACTGGCATTAGATGATTTATTTGTTTTACCTATTGATTTTAAGGGTAAACGACTTTAAGACAAAGATAAAGATAGATTATTATTAATTTCTACGGAAATTGCATGGCACAAATCTACTCAAATCTACTGCAATCTTATTACATTTGAATAAACTACATTAAGCTATTCTGAATGACTACAAAATGATTACTTATCACAATATTCTAAAATAGGTGTAAGGATTTAGAAATGAAATGTACAATTAAAGTTCGTTATAAAACGTTTATTTTAAGCAAAATTTCTTTAAAAATAACAAATATACCCTCTTGCGGGCTGAGGGGGTTGAGGCTCCGCGCGACGGTTGTCCGGCCGGCTATAATAATTGCGGCGCGATTGACCTCCAAACGATCTTCGATCTGCAAAAAAAGTATATGTCAATGTGAAAATATTTATCGACAAATAAATGAAACTGTAATCTAAGTTTTTACGATTTGAACATGGAAGTTATGTAATGTTACTATAGTTGTACCAAACACCCATAAATAATACAATTTCTATATTTTTAATCCCGTGCCAAATCAATGATAATCTATATAATTGGAATATGGTTACATGCTACGTTTGAAGCTGTAAAGGGGCTAGCTTAGAAAATTTGTATTTACCTGGATAATCGCGCCGACGTCTTTGAGGCTGGTAGGCCTGTTGCTGCTGCTGCTGAAGCTGCTGCTGCTGCTGCTGCTGCTGCTCCTCCTCCTGTTGCTGCTGAGGCTGTGGTTGCTGTTGCTGCTTCAGCTGCATCTGCTGCAGCTGAGCAGTTAAATTTTGCAGCTGCTTCTCTTGCAGCTTCCGCTGCTTCTGCTCCTCAACGAGCAGGCCCTCTATCCTGCTCGTTCGCTCCAAAAGAATGAGCAGCATGTCTCTCTCGGTATCTATAAGTTTGAAGGAGTAATTAATAAATGTTTAAATAACATTTCAGCAATAATAAATTCATACTTACAAAGCAGCCTATCCTCCTCAGTCATGGTTCTGGAAATGAAAATAAAAGAATTAATTAATTTCATAAATATTTTTTGCATTTGTAAAAGTTTAAAAAATGCTATTTATTAGAAATTATTTTCAGTTGTCTATAATATTGTAAAATATAAAATAAAGCTGTTTTAACATGTTAAGTAACAGTAATAAGAATTATGTCTGGAAAGAACCAAATCATTAATACTGATATTTAACGGGTTAAAAGACGAAAAATTACGTTGTCAAAAATTATTATCACTCCTGCTCTATATATATTTACTACTAAAATTGTTTACTTATGTCAATTTTGAATAATAATCTTAATTAACAACGAAAATTTAATTATTACATTACACAAATATTTTTAATAACTTTGAAAGTACTTACATAACAGTATTTTCCACTGCTTCAAAACAAAATACGGCACTAGGAGCTTACACCACACACTTTTAAATACGACTAACTAACTCTTATAATATCCCGAATACATGGCCTAAGAAGTATACAGTGTATATGGTGATATTAACCCGTGGGAAATTTTACTTCCCACTATATTTCCGTAGATCATATAATAAAAGGGGCAGGCTGACTTAGTGGGGACTTGAAAATACCTCAAAATATCATCATCGAATGTTTCCTATTTGGCTGTTCGCTGATGGGCCCATAAATCAATCATATCATACAGCATAATTGGTGTGATTTATACCACAGTTCCTAAGACTTTTATGAAATTGATTTTTAGTCCACACCGCACCACTTACATTAAATGCATAAATGAAATATCATTATGTAACAATTGTATAAGATTATAATAAATGTATTTAGGTAATAAATAAATTAAACTTGTTATAATTCAGCTTCAATAATGGTATTTTATTAGGCATTTTTAAAACTAAACGTACAAATACTATTAGTTTTAAATATAAGCTCATGCTTGATTAATCAAATGTTAACATGATGACTGAAGGAAAAACTGTAATTGAAGGTGTACTGTAAAAATTTGCCCATATATGCATAGTTTATTGGTAAATACGTTTATGAAATGAATTTAGTTATTTCTAAGGTAATTTTATATTCTGAGATTACAGTGCTTCCTCCTTTTCTATAAAATCGTCGTCAATATTTCTTAATATCTTTTCACTCCTTATATATGTACTTGAAAACTAATGCTTATGCAAATCGGCATACGGCTGAATAGCTAGAGCACGAGACTACTGATTATGTGGTCGCGTGTTCAAATCCAGATAATGTAACTCATTTTTTCTTGAGAAATACTAATTTAACTGTAACATGAAAATGCAAAACAACAAATTTTTAAAATTTTGTCATTGCTAGCTGTGTTTGTATACAATAATAAATATATAAAAGGAAACGAAACCTTTGTATCCACGGCAGTTGCCTAAAACCTGTTACAGTCAAAACTGTTGCAAAATTTATATTTTTGTGTTTGAGATTGTGAAAAGTGATAGAAAGTGTTGTGGAAATGTCTTCCGATTCATCCAGTCCAACAGAAAAAAGAACAAGGAAGTCCCCCCCCCTCCACTGCAGGAAATAAGAAGCCTACGAATAAGAAAATATTTCAACATCACTGGTACGACAAACATCCATCTTGGAGGCAGTGAAGCCAGATCGTGGACAGAATATTCTCCCCACCATGCCGTCCTCTGCGCGCGCAGCTCTCACACATAGAAAGCTCCTGCTATGTTCGTGAGATGCTTCCCCAGTCGTAGCACGCACACTCTTCCACCGGTACATACGTGTATCGGTCTTCTCCGATAATCTTCGGTAGATCTCGGGAGCGAGAAGGAACGATGTCGATTCTCGGACCTCTCTCTTACTCTATAATACGTTTACCCCAAACGCGACTCGCAATGCAAAACCAAATCCTTTTCCTAATGCTTCGGTAAAAGTTAAATTACCGAAGGTCCCAGCCCGAAATTAAAACTTTCCTAAATTAGTTTTCAATTATTATAAAATGCTTATATGCAGCCATTAACTTATTAGATTTAATAATAAATACATAAAATGCGTTCTTACTATATAAAATGGGTTGAAGTATAAGAAACTCAATGTTTATGTATTAATCTGTTAACAAATGCATTTTTATATTTATTATTGAGTCCAATAAGTTAATGGTTATTAAAAAAAAACTCCCCGTAATGCAAAAAAATGAAAAAAAAAGAAAATCTCTGCCAGGAATCGAACCCGAGCCCACCGCGTGACAATCTGCCATCCTACCGCCTGCGCCACAAGACTCACTTAGCGTTGCAAGGGCAAAACAGCCTTTTCTCGGCTAACTCTAATTCTTTTATTAATTCGTCATAAACGATAAAGAATTAGCTGAAATAATAAGTACATTTATTTACACAGTATTATTACATATGACCTATTTTTTTTTTTAATTTGAAGCATACATTTTACACGAAGATACGATAGTTTTTAAGGATATCCTCAGATGCAGTACTTTAAATAAAAAAATACATTGTGATGGATTTTTTGCATTTTCAAATAATAATATTGCATAATAGGCTCGCAAAAGTGGATGAGCTAGACTGAAGGATCGATATTGCACTTGTGGCAAATCATCGAACAGTTCCTCCCCACCTTTCTCCTTTGATTTTTACAATTTCTGGAAAATGAGCATATCTACGTGTAGCCCTGAATGTCCACTTTCTATAATGTCTAAACAACTTTTTCCGAAAAAAGCAATTTTTTCGGCTCAAAAAGGCACTTTTCTGTTACCTTGTCAGAATCGTGACAAATTCGATAATTTTGAAAGTTACACGTCTGGGCTTCTCATTTCCTTCTCTACGTATATACTCTCCGATCTTGAACGCTCATGAAACTGGTAATTGTTGACGCGTCGTGTAATGGCACCTTTAATTAATAAGCTAAATGAAAATCAGGGTCACTGAATTTTGGAACCGAATTCATGCCGCGCGTGTATTTCACGCGCCGTATACCCGCACCTTTAGCAAAATCTATCGCAATTTTTTCCGTTTTCACGTGCTTTTAAATACATTTGTAAAGTTGCTGTGCACGCCGTATTTTCGTTATACGCTTTTGCACGCAACATTTGCAATAAACAATTTTGAATTATTTTCAATATATATTTAAAACACGAATAGAAATACATTCTTCATAAAGTTTACGATTTGAAGCTGTGATACGAAAGAGGAACATGGTACAAACATTGAAGAAGGATATGGTCTTTTGGGATTTTTTTTTCTTTCTTTTTAAGAGGTTAAAATGCTTTTACGCACACCAACCAGTAGACTCATCCTTTCAATTAATTATGATAGGAATTTGTCTGCTCGTTGATAGTGTGGGACTCATGGCCCCCAGGAATTACCTTTGTGTTGGGAATTACACGCTGGCTCAAACTCCCTGGATCTTTAAGGTCCAAACTCTACCCACTAAACAATCCTCTATATCTAAAAATATTTAATTTCAATAATATTCATAGTTTTTCCTCGCAAAGTAGTCGCCAAGAACAGACTGAAAATCTCAAAGCTTTGCGAGGTAGTCGTCAGAGACAGACTTTAATTTTAATGAGCTTTGCAAAGTAGTCGCCAAAAGCAGACTGAAATTTCTTATTGAAGCTTTGCAAAGTAGTCGCCAAAGCAGACTTTATTCTCTTATTCTGGCTTTGCAAAGTAGTCGCCAAAAGCAGACTGAAATTTCTTATTGAAGCTTTGCAAAGTAGTCGACAAAGCAGACTTTATTCTCTTATTCTGGCTTTGCAAAGTAGTCGCCAAAAGCAGACTGAAATTTCTTATTGAAGCTTTGCAAAGTAGTCGCCAAAGCAGACTTTCATTTTATTCATAATCTATATCATCATCACTCTCATTATAAGCATATACATTTAAACTACTTCTTGGTTTAGCATCATGTGACTGATACAAATCATTTTTCATTAATTGTAAATGCTTCTTTGTGATATTCATGGAGATAGGTGTTTCTTTGCTTCTTCTCAAAGCATATTTGATGACACACGTAGCATTAACTATGTCATGCACAAGTCTATTTCTTTTCTTGCTTTTAATATCAGGTAGCATAGAAAAACATCTTTCTGCCTCAGCGTTTGAGTGAGGAAGAGATCTCACTAAGTTTAACAATTTCCGCAATTGTGGATATCTGATTTCCTTGTTTTCATGTTGGGCAGAGCATATTGCTTTCCACATGTCATCAAATTCTAATTTTGACCAATATTTCTTTACATCACAGCTTTCTTTTGCATACAGAGATTCCCATTCTTTTATAATTGTATTTTCACTGAAAGTTCCCAGTCGACGGCATAGTTGCAGTAATTGGAAGCTACTGGCTTCTCGATCCTGATCAAATAATGCCTTGTCCTTTTCAAAAATATTCAAATTTTCTAAAAAGTTGTCAAATATTGGGAAACGATCACGAATTTCTTCACTCGCTTTTATGAGGAAGGATAAACAATTCTGGCGAATTGTTTTCACTTGTGATTCAGTCATTTTCTTTTCTTTCAACATAGTTTCTAAATAACCAGCACAATTAGAACCTATATTAATGGTCTCTATGGGAAGAAGGTTTTCATTTCTTGAAAATCTTGCATTGCGTACAAAAGGTAAAAACACATCTTGCTTCAATAATGTTGGTTTAATACAGGGTGTATCTCTAACGGCGGCATATAGGAGATTCGTGTTAGTTGACTATAGCGCTCAGGACGATAGTAACTGAGAGCGCTGATTGGTCAATATCATGTAGTGCCAACTTGAAATGGTCCGTTACCAATAGATGAATACGAAAAATGAGACCCATCCGCCATTTTGGAGTGGAGAAGTGTTTACATGCTAGTTGTAGCAGAAAGAGGTGTGAAATGGAAAAATGTCAAATAGTGAGGTTACTAAAGTAAAAATGGAAAATAATGAATGGACAGTTCGAATATTCTTACTTTCTATTCATTATTTTCCATTTTTACTTTAGTAACCTCACTATTTGACATTTTTACATTTCACACCTCTTTCTGCTACAACTAGCATGTAAACACTTCTCCACTCCAAAATGGCGGATGGGTCTCATTTTTCGTATTCATCTATTGGTAACGGACCATTTCAAGTTGGCACTACATGATATTGACCAATCAGCGCTCTCAGTTACCATCTTCCTGAGCGCTATAGTCAACTAACACGAATCTCCTATATGCCGCCGTTAGAGATACACCCTGTATATGTTTGCAAGAAAAATAAAAGAAAATTTCTTGAACATTTTTAAGTAAATGAATTTTTGTTTCCTTACTTTGAAAAAGAGTGTTGAAAGTATTAAATCTTCTCAACACATGTTCTAAGAAATATAAATAAGCTTTTATTTCAATATTTTCCATAATAATCAGTAATTCCTCTGTTTCTTTGATTTTCTCAAGTTGCTGTTCTACTAAAAACTTATATATAGTATCCCATTTTTCTAAAATGCGTTCAATACATTTTTGACGCTAAAGCCAACGCGTTTCTGCATATTTCACTAAATTTTTAGTATTATCTTCAAAAGATTGCTGAAACTCTTTAAATATAGCATATCTTTTTGTACTTCCATTTATGAAAGACACAATTTTTTTAATGAAAATTGTGCATTCGTTTGGCAATGATTTACATGCATTAGAAGCTGCTAATGCTGAAGAATGACAAATACATGGCATTGTCACCAATTTCGGACTAATATTTAAAAGTCTTGTTTTAAAAGAATCATGTTTTCCAATCATTACTGATGCATTATCACAGCTTAACCCTATGACATTGGATACAGGTATTTCTCTTCTATTCATTTCATTATTAAATGCATGAAAAATTTTGTCCGCAGAACAGTCTTTTGCGTCTAAATTAATTAAATGCAGTAAATTATCCTGTATACACAATGATTTACTGTCAACATGTCTTGTTATAAGTGTCATTTTTTTCTCGTTTGTACTGTCTGTAGTTTCATCTACAAAAACAGAAAATCTATGACGCTTCAAATCTTCACTTACTCGTTCAGTTTCATACGGACATAAGACTTTAGTAATAATATTTCTTACTTTTGTCTTTCCCAAAGTCATAGATTGAAGAACGTCCGACTCTTTACCAATCTCTTGAAATAATAAAAGTAACTCTTTACTATTTTTAAATGGAATATGATGTTGTGCGAAAAACGCTGCCACTTTAAGTTCAGCTGCTTTTACTCTATCATTAAAACGAAACGTATCATTGTCGGAAGTAGTGGGATATGCTATTTCATCTAATGGCATATTCTTTTTTATCATATTTTCTATATGCCTTTTCTGCACAGCGTGCCTTTTAATTTGTGAAAGACCACAAACATTTATCTTTTCACACGCAAGACAAACAAATAAATCATCTCTACCAGTTACTCTCAGAACCCAGTTCTCCCAAGATGGATATTCATCGTACCATTCAATTTGGAATTTTTTAGCTGTGCTCTTTGCTTCTTTTAATTCCACAGCCATTTTTCTCAAGTGTATTTATATTATAAATATTGTACTCACAATTATGACTATACAATCCTCTATGAAATCAACCAGGAATATCCTTAGAACAAACTCACTTTTCACGCAAAGTATACCGAATCCAACAAAAACACTGTGGATATTAACGTGAAAAATTATTTTACAATTAAATTTTTCAAACACAATAGAAAAGTACGCTTAATAAATTGCTTTAATTTCCAAAACTTTATTCGCGTATGTAATTTTAAGTCGTTCAATTTAACCGATTGAAACCGACTGAACGAGACACATAGATCTTTGCTGAAAAGTCGTATTATTGTTTACATCTTAGATTCAAATACAGGTGAAATTTATCTAGAAAATTATATAAAATCAAAAAAAAAGAAAAATCTTGAGGAGAACTCGAACCTGCGACGTTCAGCGTATAGAGCAAGCACTTAATCACCTACGCTACACAACCTTCCGATAGTTCTTAGATAAATAGACAATGTTAAAGGATTCTCTCGTGAAATGATATTCATTTTCTTTTCTTTTTTCAACATAGTTTGAAAGCAAATCGATCAGGAACAAACTAAGCAATAATATATGTTACATGTAATTGAATAACTTATGAAGTTTTATATGATAATTAAAAAATGCTCAATTAGTTTATTTTCTTATATATATCGTTAAATAATAAATAGGAATAGAGTTTTCACATGAAATAAGAATGTGTTTTGTTAACTCTCGCACCCCATTTCATGCAATACAAATATAATTTATTTATTCAATTATTATTAATGAATATGTTACTAATGGCTATTTGAAAAAATTCTTGCAATATGCAAATCTTATATAAAATTGAATAAAAAATCTTGAAGAGAATTCTAAAGGTGCGGGTACACGGCGCGTGGAATATACGCGCGGCGCGTGAAACGTGTGGAGCGGACGCGCGGCGCGTAGAGTCAACGCGCGGGATGAATTCAGTTTCAAAATTCAGTAACCCTGAATTTGATTTAGCTTGTTAATGAAAGGTGCCATTGAGGCTTCCATATTTTTGTCTTATTTCTTTTATTTTTGTAAATTACATGTCCCTTAAGTGCAGTTTCCCGATTGGTTCTCGCTCTCTGTCCTCTGCTGGCCAAACGGTGACTTTGAGGAAAAAGGTTATTTGACATTAATTACTCCTTGTTCCAAGGTCTATACGCCTGTACTTTATTGTACTATAACTCCGAAATCCTTCGGAAAAGGGGGGGGGAAGGCGGGTAAGGGTAAATAGGTTTTTGCACCATCTAAAGTATCCCCCATGGTCCATGTTGTAAAAATTTTTTTTTAGCCTTTCCAATGTTAATTTCCGATCTTCTGAATCGAGTAGGATACAATTTATAGTCATATTCTGTAGGGGGTGTAAAACTATTCAAAAACCCCCTTCGATCATCCTTGTATCTTTTTTAGTTTTTTTGCAGTGGTCTTTTAAAGTTTGTGATACCTCATATCTCTCTCCGTTTAGTATCACGTTTCTTTTTCAGTGACCTTGGTCTCATTATTATTATAATTCGTGTTTGTGTATGTCCTGTCTATTTTGTTCGCGCTACCTATGAACTCAGCTCCATTTTTTCCACTAGCCTAACATAAAATTCCATATTTCTAATGAAACAAAACTTTTAACCTAATATATATTGTTTTTCAACTTTGTATGTAAAAGGATCGGAAAAAATTGAGACAAATATTAATATTAACTAAGTATATAATTGAAGCAACAGTATTACTAACTATAAAATTATGTAATGTCGATATTTGCTTTAAGCTCTAATCGGTAATATTATTAACACTAAACGTACCAAGATAAGTATTTCTTGCATGTGTTTTATTTTAAAAAGGGCATATCACTTGCAAATGGTATCTTTAGTGTTTATAATAAATAATGAGGAAATAAAAATGAATTTTACAGATTTAAATTTAATTATTTTTTTTTATTTTTTTAATTAATATAATAATTTTTTATTATATGGGCTAAACCTCCTCTACCTCCCCATCCTCTTTCTCCTCCCCTTCCACCCCACCCTCTTCCTCCTCTACCTCCCCATCCCCTTTCTCCTCCCCTTCCACCCCACCCTCTTCCACCTCTTCCTCTTTCTCCCTGTCTTCCTCCTCTTCCTCCTTGTCCTCTTCCTCCTTGTCCTCTTCCTCTCCATCCACCACGCAATTGCGCCCAATGCCGGCGCGCCTTTCCACCACCATTTTTGTTGTCTGTAAAATAATGGAAAATGAATAATCTAATTTATTAAGAATTAAATAAAAGAAACATTTATGATAGTAAATTGACTGAAATGTGTGTGAATTCTTTACTACATAAATGAACACATTACCAAAGCGACACACAAATGGCAAATGAGAAAGAAAGATAGTATAAATGACTGGAGGAGAAATAATAAATAAATATATTGAATATTAATACTTACGGTGACGCGCCGGCATTATTTGCTGCTGCTGCGGCTGTTGTTGTTGCTGCTGTAGCTGTTGTTGCTGCTGCTGCGGCTGTTGTTGCTGCTGCTGCCCCACCAGCTTTTGCACCAACTTTTCTAGCGCAGCGATGCGTTGGTCGGTAGTGGGAGCCACCTCAGCCATGGCGGCTAATTCCTCTTCCATTTTATCTAAGAAAAACAAATTAATTCAATTAATTAAAAGAATATTGAAAATATAGAACGTGCTGGACGGTGAAAAAAGTTTACTTACTATCTAACAATAAATCGTCGCTCGACATTCTGAAAAATAAATTTATAAAATAAAACATGAATAAAAACTGTTAATTTAGTAATAACTGCGTTGTGTAAATTATGCTACAATATTACACAAGACATTTTGTACTTTTCAAATTTTACATTATATATTATGAAAAGTAAAAGTATACTTACGCTTCAAACGAACGAGTTAACTGCTCCATAAGTACTGAGATGTCACTGTAACAGAGCTACCTATAAGACCTGGGCTAAATAGCAATATTTTCATATCGAAATTGGTATAGTTTCTCACCAATTTAACATGTAAAGGTATAATAGAAAGAGTTAACCTTGATCATAAAATTATATAGTAAATAATTTGTCACCGGAAAATGTAAACATCCCCGATCACGAATAAATCAAGCAATATTATATGTTACGTGTAACGGAATAAATAATGACAGTGGAACATATGAAAAGAGTTTTTTATTTAAAGTACTGCATCTGTGGATATCCTTAAAAACTATCGTATCTTCGTGTAAAATGTATGCTTCAAATTAAAAAAAAAAAATAGGTCATATGTAATAATACTGTGTAAATAAATGTACTTATTATTTCAGCTAATTCTTTATCGTTTATGACGAATTAATAAAAGAATTAGAGTTAGCCGAGAAAAGGCTGTTTTGCCCTTGCAACGCTAAGTGAGTCTTGTGGCGCAGGCGGTAGGATGGCAGATTGTCACGCGGTGGGCTCGGGTTCGATTCCTGGCAGAGATTTTCTTTTTTTTTCATTTTTTTGCATTACGGGGAGTTTTTTTTTAATAACCATTAACTTATTGGACTCAATAATAAATATAAAAATGCATTTGTTAACAGATTAATACATAAACATTGAGTTTCTTATACCTCAACCCATTTTATATAGTAAGAACGCATTTTATGTATTTATTATTAAATCTAATAAGTTAATGGCTGCATATAAGCATTTTATAATAATTGAAAACTAATTTAGGAAAGTTTTAATTTCGGGCTGGGACCTTCGGTAATTTAACTTTTACCGAAGCATTAGGAAAAGGATTTGGTTTTGCATTGCGAGTCGCGTTTGGGGTAAACGTATTATAGAGTAAGAGAGAGGTCCGAGAATCGACATCGTTCCTTCTCGCTCCCGAGATCTACCGAAGATTATCGGAGAAGACCGATACACGTATGTACCGGTGGAAGAGTGTGCGTGCTACGACTGGGGAAGCATCTCACGAACATAGCAGGAGCTTTCTATGTGTGAGAGCTGCGCGCGCAGAGGACGGCATGGTGGGGAGAATATTCTGTCCACGATCTGGCTTCACTGCTTGGAGGAAGTGGTTGAAAGAAATTACGGAAGACAAGTATAAATGTTATTGCTTATTTTGCGAAAAATCTTTGTGCAGCGGGTATTCGGAAATACAAAAGAACGAGTCGTCGGTTTTACACCAAAGAAATACGGATAAATTCGTAACAGTTGGCGATCGTGGTCTTCCGCAAGCTTCTACTAGTAGCTATTCTGAAGCTAGAAAGAAACCTGATTTCGAGTTTCGTGATCGCGTGAAAATCGCGGAAATTAGAATAGCTACATTCTTTGTCGAACACAATATTCCATATTCTGCCAGTGCCGCAATGATAGATCTTTTTCAAAGTATAGGCGAGGAGCCGCTAGTCCTACAAGCTGTAAAATTAGGACGCGCTAAATTATCGAAAATAGTCAATAACGTCGTTTGTCGTGAAGAGACTAATAGACTGAAGGGAGCGCTGCAAAACACGAAATTTTCGGTATTCGTTGATGAAACGTCGGATATCACCAACGATAAATGGTTCTCTATAATGGTTCGTTATATAGAACCATCGACGTTAGAAATACAAGCGCGGCTCTTGCAATTAATAAACCTTGATGCAAGAGATTGCTCTGCCGACAAGATATTTTCCGCGTTCAATAATGAATTAATGAAAAAACAAATTCCCTTAGTGCAAGTACTAGCTATAGGCTGTGATAATGCGTCCGTTATGGTAGGAAGAAATTCGTCTTTTCGGACAAAAATTTTAGAAAAAAATTCAAAAGTAATTACAGTCCCGTGCATATGCCATTTATCGGCACTTGTGGCTTCTGCCGCGTGTAGAGCGATTTCTTCGGTACACGAAGAGTTTATAAAAAATATCGCGACTTTCATACATGGAAGCCCTAAAAGAACTGCTATATTTCGTGAGTTTCAAAATTGTTTCGCTCCGAAAATATCAAGTATTTTGAGATACGCAGAAACTAGATGGCTTTCTCGCCATAAATGTATAGACCGAGTATTAGAAAATTGGGATATTCTACGTGCATTTTTATTAGAGCAGTCCTCTGAAAATAATAGACAGGCTACTCAATTGTATGAATATATGCAAAACGTTGAAACTAAAGCGTATTTGCATTTTTTGCATTTTGTATTAGAAAAATTCAATACTTTTAATGCGGAATTTCAGTCTCGGGAAACAAAAATTCATTTATTGCAGCCAAAATCTATAGAAATTTTATTTTCCATATTAAGCACATTTATTAAGCCTGCGTTATTAAAATATGTAATGATGGAAAAAGGCTGCATTAATATCAATTTCTCCAATCAAAACAATATTATGGATATAGATGATATAAATGTTGGTACTGATTGCGAAGAATATCTCCAAGATAAATTACTCGAAGAGTCATTAACCAAAATACAAGTTGATGACATAAAGAAAAACTGCTTGCAATTTTTAATAAAATCTGCTGAGGATATCCGTAACAGCTTTCCATTCAATAATGAATTTTTCAAAAATTTAACAATTTTCGATTATAAAAGTGCTCTTTTCGATTCCGACCGAGATTCATCGGCTGCAGTATTAATAAAAATCGGTAATATTTTTGATATTTCAAATGAAACGGATTTAAAAAATGAATGGTTTTCTCTTTTTTATAAAGAATCGCTGGATGAAAGAATTGCATGGTCTAAACTTTCTTTTGATAAAATGTGGATAGCAATATGTTCTCAATTAACGTCTGAAGGAATTAAAAAGTATCCTCAACTGCGATTGCTTCTTAACAATGTCCGATCATTACCGCATTCCAATGCAGAAGCCGAGCGCTGTTTTTCACTAATACCTGATGTGAAAACGAAAAAAAGAAAAAGTATTAGCTCTGCAACGTTAAATTCTATATGCGTGATTAAAAGCTACTTGAAGTGTACAAACTTTAATAGCGTTACTATGCCAATAACCAAAAGACATTTATTGCTAACTGTAACAAATTATTTGTATGCTAAAACTTGTGTAGCAAATGAAAGGACTCTTACTCTTCATGGGTATAAAAGCGATGATGAAGATGATAATGATGATCAGGGTTTAATATGAACGACTGAGCTATTGTCTGCCTACTGCGACACCTTATCAAAAAGTATACCAATGTCTGCCTACTGCGACACCTTAACAAAAATTAAATCAATGTCTGCCTACTGCGACACCTTATCAAAAAGTATACCAATGTCTGCCTACTGCGACACCTTAACAAAAATTAAACCAATGTCTGCCTACTGCGACACCTTAACAGAAATTATACCAATGTCAGCCTCTTACGACACATTTAAAAATAATTACAAACAATGTCTGCCTCTTGCGACACTTTGTAATTGAGGGTTTTTTAGTGGGTAGGCGCTATCTGATAATTCCATGTTCAGCTCCATTCCTTAATGGCAATATTATGAAACAGAAACTAGCAATAGTTATCTGTATACAAATTGCTGTCAATGTATTGAGTCCAACAAAGAGATAGTGAGTCCCACACTACTTAGAAAGAAGGGGAAGAATATATATATATATATTCTTTTTCTTTTAGCTAAGTGTGCTAAGATGCATTTTTCCCTTAAAAAAAAAAAAAATACTAAATCATTTGTACATAAGAAATTTTACGCACTGTTAACATTTCTGTTTTCGTGCGTATCATACGTGTCTTGTGTACTACATTGATTTTGTACAGCACATATGTAAATGCCGATATTAGACGATGAATTCATTATTTTAAATTTATTTATAGTCCAACATTAGACTTATAAAGGTCTAAAGTGTGTCTCATTTTCATATCTAACGACATACATAACGATATCACAAATTTTTTATGCTATTTAATCCAATAAGAAAAATAGCATTTACAATTTAGCGATATCCTTGTAACTCAAATTAATCGACCAGATATTAATTATTACTGTACTGCTTAATTTGACAAAAATTTTTTAACGTTTCCACTAGAATATTTTAATTCTCGTCCAATTATATTATTGTACAATGTAAATTTATATTTATTCAATTTAGTAAACAGTTGGAACCTATTGAAATAGATCGTATTATTCGTGCTTATATTACGATTAGATCAGTGTACTTCTCAAGCACTACCATAATTTCTGTAAGTTACGTGGTATGCATTATCTTGTAACTATAGAAGGAATAAATACTTTTATAAAATTACAAGTAAAGGACAAATAAAATACTTAACTTTAATTGTACATTTCATTTCTAAATCCTTACACCTATTTCAGAATTTTGTGATAAGTAATCATTTTGTAGTCGTTCAAAATAGTTTAATATAGTATATTCAAATGCAATAAGATTGCACTAGATTTGAGTAGATGTGTACCATGTAATTTCCGTAGAAATTAATAATAATCTATCTTTATCTTTATCTTAAATTCATTTACCCTTAAAATCAATAGGTAAAACAAATAAATCATATAATGCCAGTGTAAGTAATATAAGATTAAATTATTTTCAAATAGGTGAACGCAAATGAAGGATATATTGACAGGAGGACACAAGGATTATTGATACATGAAACATGGATAATGCTGAAAAACATATTTATTTAAATGAAGCATGTAAATGGTAATTTAGAATTACAAAGTGTTTTACATGTTTCAGAGTGCTTGAAATTTTGTTGTAATAATCGATCATTCCAACAATGTATAGCTGTTTAGTATTAAAAAGAGAAAATAATTACAAATTGAAATAATATAATTGTGTTGTAAATGACGGCAAGCTATTTATTTTGCTCGAGGTCTCATGAAATCTTAAATTATACATAATTCTTGAGAAATACTATAATACCTATTGCTAAAACGATAATTAGTTTATTGCAAAGCATACATTAATTTTCATAAAAATTTGTGAAAGATATTCACTTGCTTTTTACTGCAAGTAAATTACAATATTGATTTCTCGACAAACACTCCTTCTCCTTTCCAGAGGAACATATGTCTTGCATACTGTCATAATAATAAATGTAGTACAATGTTATATTAAAACCTTATGTTTATATTGACAAAATTTTAATCCGCTGACATACGCAACGCATTGGGACTTGGGAGAAATATGAGAGAGAGAGAGAGAGAAAGAGAGCGAGACTAATACTCCCTATCCTTGTCTAGCGAAATAGATGAGTGAAATGGATTTTAAACGAGTGTCGAGAGAGACATTGACATTTGGCTCACTTCGGGAGCGAAAAGGAGCGCGGCGTTGATTCTCGGACCTCTCAGTCTATATAAAATGCTGCGTTTACCCAACTATTCGAAGCAAGTGGAAATCCTTTTCCTAAATAACTTCTTAATTGTTATAAAATGTTTATATTTAGCCATTAAATTATTAGATTTGATAATAAATACAAAAATGCATTCTTCTAATAACAAATAATGAGTTGAGGTAAAATAAACTCAATGTTTCTGTATTAATCTGGTAACAAATGTATTTTTATATTTATTATTGAGTCTAATAAGTTAATGGTTATTAAAAAAAAAATTCGTTGTAAAGAAAAAAAATGAAAAAATATTGACCTCTGCCAAGAATTGAACCCGAGCCCACCGCGTGACAAACGGCAACCTTACCGTCTGCGCTACAGAGCTCATTTGTTGGACCGAAAGCAAATCGGCCTTTTAAAGACTGACTACAATTCTTTCATTAACTCGCCATAAACAATCAAGAATTAGCTACAATAATAAATACATATATTTACACACCATTATTGCACTAAATTTATTATGTTTTTAATTTGAAGCATACATTCTGCATGAAAATACGATAGCTTAAGGGTATCCATGCAGTACTTTAAATAGAAATCTCTATTCGTATGCTCCACTGTCATATATTATTCGATTATACGAAACATATTTTATTATATTACTTAACCCATTAACGTCCAAAATTTCAAAATTTCTTGCACGTTTTCAAAGTAATTTTTTCCTATGTAATTGGCGTTGAAAAAATTTTTGAACCATATATTCTGATGTAAAATTGCATGCTCTTTCAGAATTCGTTGCCAGAATCATGATAAAACTCACAGGAAAAGAAATATTCTCGATTAAAACATAAAAAACACCTAAATTTTCGAAAAAAAAAATTTTTAGGATTTTTTTTCGAAGTGTTACGGTGAAGATATCACCTTGCGACCGTGATCAAAGGTGATCATGGGAGTTGAAGTTTAACAGGGAATTTTTTTGTTGACCTTGAACCATCGCTTCTTTACAAAATGGCGGAAAAAACGAATTTTTTTTTTTTCAATCTTCATCAACTTTTTTCTCGAAATCTATGGTCTTCAGAAAAAAAATCATAAAAACAAAAATGCCTTAGAATCGCTCGAGGAACATTCTCAAATTTTTTCAAAATTTTTTGAGAAAATTTTTGATTTTCCGGGAAACTTGTGAAATGGAATTTTCCAAAATGTCTCCAAAAATTCTGAAAAAATTTGAGGATGTTTTTCGAGTGCTTCTAAGACATTTTTGTTCTTATGAATTTTTTTCTAAAGTCCATAGATTTCGAGAAAAAAATTGATATAGTTGAAAAAATAAAAATTCGATTCGGCCGCTATGTTCTAAAAACCTATTGGTAAAAAACGATTTCTGTGCAAATTTTAGGAAGATTTTTTTACTCTTAGCGTTACCCAGAGACTACGGCGTGGACGTGGTAAAATTCTGTCTCCTTTGGGGTGCTTTTTTCCCGTGAGTCCCCTTACCTCTCACTTGTTCATACTTTTAGGTGTGCTTTTTTAGCCAACATTTATTGCAAATATTTAAATTACATGTTTTGCAGAAAATTCTTGTTCTTATTGGACAGTTTCCATTCGAACAAATCCTCAATTTGTCACTATTAGATCGTCCATGTGCTTTACTTTTGCGACTACTTTTTTGTAAGTAGTATTTGGCAATCAAAATAGTGAACTCTTTTATTCCAACTTTTTTCTTTCCATCGTTAGCAGCATTGAAAATTACAAGAGAATTAGTAATAGACGTCTGTGTAAGTCTCATAAAAACTACCTGTAGGAGTATATTGGCTTTCTTTTTGCACACACTCCGTATTTGTTATAAATGTCAGAGGGGTGGTTCAATAATCTTCACACACACGCACAAGATTCACTCTGAATACTCTGGAAGTCTTTATTTTCTATAAAACCCTTACAACACTCTTAAAGATGATACGGTATATATCGCAAACGCGGTCCGTTCTCGTCACCTGTCGCGGACAGATTATTTTTCGCGCTCGACGTCGCTCGCGCTAGGGGGGGAACAGTCCCGTCGCTCGCAGCGCCACATCGTCGTTACGTGCGATCGACAAAGCTATTCTTACACTCCCTCCCTTTGTCGATTGCAAATTTACTCGAACAAATGTTATATGCATAAACTATAAACTATTTTAAAACTAAGGAACAAAAATTACATTAGCAACGAAAAGCATTTAACTATTAAGTACAGAAGTAAATCTAGAATTTAGTTAAATAAGATATCTATTTTGTTTTTTTGGTTGATTGATTCGATCTTCTTTTCCTTGCATAAAGTCCGCTCATTAGTATTCTGTAAACATAAAATCATATAACTATTAGTTTCATGTAGAAATTTGCGTGAACCTCTGAATGATTTTAATTCATAACTTTCAGTCTCATATTACTGATTAGATCTCTTAGACAAGTAAACTCTTTCTCAGCTAAGGGTTTTGTCATGATATCAGCTAGATTCTCTTTGGTGGGTATCCACAGGACTTTAACCTTTTTCTCATCAACGCACTGTTTTATGAAGTCACCATGAGATTCTGCCATGGGTTTTCTAGTTCCCGTTTCTTCTCTGAATATTAGTTCTCTCTGAATATTTTCTAAACTCTGATCGAACGTTTTAAGTTTGTGACTCCCGTCCATTTCAGTGCAGTCTCTCGCAGACCTATTATCGCACCATATGATTACAGGAAACATCGTTCGACCTAGTATGTACCTGATTGATTTGTCCAGCGATATCACCTCTTGACACGCATCACTCATGGCCAAATACTCTGCCTGACATGTAGATAGTGTTGTACATGACTGCTTGTGGCTTCTCCAGGCGATGGTGTCACCAAATAGTCTTATGACGTATCCACCAGTGGATGTTGAGTTTTCGCAATCTCTGAAACTCGAGTCAGTCAATGCTTCTAGCTGCTCTGAATTAGATGTGAATTTTATACCCAGATCAGTTGTTCTTCTTAGATATCTAAAGATCCTTTTCACATCATTCCAATCGTCCTCAGTGGGTTCTAACTGTTTTCTTGCTAGATAATTGACTGCATACGCTATATCTGGACGTGTAGCATTTGCTAGGTACATTAGGCTTCCAATAGCTTCTCTATACGGTACTCTTTTGATTTCATCAATTGACTCTGAATGTTCTGTATGAAGTTTAACCTTGTTGTTTCTATTTTTCACTTGCCGAGTTACCATAGGGGTACTCTGAGGCCTGCACTCTTTCATATTGAATTTTTCTAGAATTTTCTCTGTATAATCAGCCTGTTGTATTACAATGTTTCTCTCTTTTCTGTTCCTCTGAATTGTCATTCCAAGAAAGTTTCTTGGTTCTCCTAGATCTTTCATTTGAAAGACACTCCTTAAGTGACTTTTAATTTGCTTGAGCTTATCTGTATCATTACTAGCAATTAACATGTCATCTACGTATAGTATAACCATTGCCAGTTTACCTTTTTGCCTCCAAGTGAATAAACACGGATCGTGTAGATCATTCTCAAGACCTAGTTTACGTGCTTCCTCTGAAAATTTCTTATTCCATTTCTTTGGACTAACTTTTAACCCATACAATGATTTTTTTAATTTACAAACTTTAGTTAGTCTCATATCCTCTGAATTATTCACTCCATCTGGTATTTCCACAAACATTTCTTCTTCCAGTTCACCATTCAAGAATGCCGTCTTTACATCCATTTGACATATTTCTAAGTCCTCTTTATTACTTATGGAAATAGTTGCTCTTATAAGCGACAGTCTTGAAACTGGTGCATATGTCTCTTTAAGATCATAAATGTTTTTGTCTTTAAAACCTCGTGTTACTAGTCGGGCTTTATATTTAATTGTGCTATCATTCTCTAGTTTCTTTTTAAATACCCACTTTGAATCAACTATATTGGGCCTTTTACCGTTTAGTTGTACCTTAGGTCTGTCTACTAATTCCCATACTTCATTCTCTTTCATGGATTCTAACTCTTCCTTTATAGCTTGTATCCACAGGTCTTTATCCTTTGAATTCACTGCCTCTTTATACGAAATAGGATCTTCTTGAATTGATGCTAGGAGTATATGTCCAAGCTCATCTTCATTTACCTCTTCAATCTCTGAAGTTTTTGTGTAGCGAGCAAAACTGATGTCATTAATTTTCTTAGATTTGCTCCTTGTAGTTGGACCAGTATTTTGATCAATTAGATCATCTGATTTCCTTTTATTTAACTCTGAATCTTGTTTATGCTCATTTGCCCTTGTTTTCTTTGGTCTCCCTCTTTTTCTTTGTACATTTTCTTTCAACTCTGAGTTCTCTGAGATAAGTTTTTGATTGCTTTCAGTCGCATCTTGCGATTCTTTTGTTGACTGATTCTCTGAAAATTCAATCTGCTTATCGGATGTATTTTCATGCTCTTGTCTCATTACCTCTGTACTTTCAGTTTGACTCTTTTTATAAGTATCTTTATACACTAGTTTTTCAAGGAATCTCACATGTCTCGACTCTAAGAACTTTCTTGAGCTAGGATGCCATAGAATATATCCAGTATCTGTATGCCCTACTAAGACTGCTTTTACAGATACACTACTGAATTTGGTTTCTGTTTTGGGTAGCTTGATGTAAGCTATGCACCCAAATCTCCTAATCTGTTCTAGATGACACCTTGTTTTTGGTGAGAACTTTAATATTGGAACCTCATAGTTAACTGATTTGTGCGGAGTGATATTATTAGAATGTACAGCTTCCTCTGCTGCTAATTCCCACATGCTTAGTGGTAAACCAGAATCACACATGAGTGCTCTAATTGTTCTCTGAATTGTTTTATTGAACCTCTCGGCTACTCCATTTAGTTCTGGAGTATAGGGTGGACCCCAGTCAGGTTCAATATTCTCTCTCTTCATGATCTCAGCAAATCTACCACCGGTGTACTCAGTACCTCTATCTGACCTAACGTAACATACTTTTGCATTTGTACCTAAAAGGTTTCGAGCAGTTGTCAGATAGTTCTCAAACGCTTGACCTGCTTCATTTTTTGACTTTAGACAATATATTCTGGCATACCGCGAATAATCGTCTACAAACGTCATAATGTACTTCTTTCCTCCTGGCCATGATGTAGGTTTGATCGGACCCATTAAATCTGAATGTATGATCTGTAATGGCCTTTCTGCTCTGCTTCTGTTTTGTTTGAATGGAAGTTTTTCCATTTTTGACAATATACATACTTCACAATCTCTTATGGACTCATCGAATTTTACATGCTCTAGACTCTTTTCTTTCTTTTGTAACATTTTTAGATAGTTCAAAGATGCATGACCTAGTCTGATGTGCCATAGCATTGCTTCATTTTGTTTAACTTCTGAATTTAGTATATCGGGTGGATTTTCCACGAGTAACTCTTCCAATTTCTCAATAGTACTTAAGTCATCCACTTTAATTGTTCTATGGGACATCAGGCCAGCGTCATACTCTGTATTTGTTGTTTCCTCTGAATTTACATTTTCTGCATTCGTTTCAATGAGTTCTTCAGACTTCTCCCTCCCAATCGCAAACTCTTTTTCTTTTGATGCCTCTGTATTATATTCTGAATTGTCTCCCTCCGAGACTGACGGTAGTTTAACCTTAGAATCTGTCTGTGATTGCTTTGAAGACTCATTGTCTATCGCTAGACACGCTATGCAGCTATAGTTATTAGACTCATTTATCATAGTATCATTCTTGTGTGTTACTTTTTTAACTTCAAATCTCACTACCCAGTTGGGTTTTTCATAAACACCTTCAAATATAGTTTTATCGTTCTCTTTATTATATACTCTGAATATTTTATCGTCTAGATTTATACTAAACCCTGCGTCTACTAATCTTCGCAATGATAGTAGATTCTCTGAAATTTCTTTTGCAGCTATTACATTTGTTAATTTAATAGGATTCTCATTGGAAATATTATTTTTAAGCAAAAGATTACCTCTACCATCAATCACGATATCAGCAAAATCATTTTTATTGGCACTTTTAATAACTCCCTTTTCAGATATTTTAAAATCACTCAGAATAAAACTTTTATTTACAATATGTTCGGTCGCTCCCGAATCTGCTATGAATTCTATGTGCCCACCATTATTGGAGTTATTATTGATATATTCAGTCTTACCTTGATTTTGCTCGTTTTCTTCATCCCAGTACTCACTACCATCTTCATACTCAGCTCGTCTGGCGATTGCTCGGCCTCTGAAACCTCGACGATTGCCTCTGCCTCTGGACTGTCCTCTGCCTTGACCTCTGTTTCCTTTGAAGTTGGCTCGGCCTCTGCTAGTCTGTTGACTATTAGGTTTATTCATTTTGGCAGGAGGTCCGTACCCTTCACCGTCTCTGTTGGTGTGTCTTTTATTTTGTCCTTGAGACACTTGATTGAACTTGCTTGGGCAATCCTCTCCTTTGTGGTCAGCTTCACAATTACATACGTAACAGAACCAGCGATTTATATTTGTTAGTGGACACTCTTGTTGCCAATGCCCAGTTTTGTTACATCAGAAGCATTTATTTTTATCTCCTTTGAATTTTTTAGAGCTTGCTCTGGATGCTGTTGGTTCTTTTGACTCAGGCTTGTTTGAATCAGCACCGTTATCTTCTTGGATGCGAATCATAACCTTCCTCAGAGCCTCCATATTCATTTCTTTGTCTGTAGTTGTAATGACAGCAGAGTCTGTGCGTCGTATTTCAGGCATAACTCCAATAACAGCTTGATAGAATGTAGATCGCTTTTCTTGCTCTGTTAATTTTTCTGGATCATCGCTCAGTTCATGCTCTCTTATTATTTGATCGAATCTATCACAAAAAGTGTGAACTCTTTCACCTTTGTTCATCCTGAGATTGTACAGCTTTGTTCTTATTGAAGTTGGCGTAGAGCTGACTTCACCTTTTCTACTCTCTCTTAACTTCTGAAGAATTTCCATGGGCTCTGTCAAACCTAAGATTTTCTTGTGATAATCCTCATCGATATGACTAATGATTATGTCTTTGACCGAATTCTTCCTTAGAGTCGTCTCGTTTTCTGAAACTTCAGTCGGTTGTGGTGTTTTCGGATCGATCAGATAGAGTAACATCCAGCTTGTCAACTCTGTTTTGAGACAGTCTAACCATACTTCAAAACTCGCTTTTGAGGTTAGTTTGTAATTCCTCTGAATTTTTGGTCTCATGTTGACGTTACTTGTGTTTGATCCTCCTTGCTCTGAAGACTGCTTCAACTTCAACTTAGACTTTTCAGATTCAAGTATCTTTTTGTGTGCCAGTGCAAGTTTGTCTACTGCGTCTTTCAACAAGCTTCGTGTATCTTGATCTATAGACACATTTGATGACAACCCTTTTGCCAACTCTCGAGCTCGTGAAATTACGCTCTGTAACTCTTCCGTGTTCTTGTCAGGCCCAGAATCTTTGTTGTTATCCATATCTGAATTGTTTCTCCCTTTATTACTCTTAGAATCTCCTAGATTTGTGGTTGTTGCTGTGATAAAAAATACTCTATTATTCCCTGGATTTTAATATTGTCAGATCTAACCGCTCCCTCTTAAGTATTAAAAAATTTTTATTAAATTCCCTCTATGAATTTAAACTTTTAAAACTCCCTCTGAATCACAGCACTCTGAATTTTCAGTCAAACTCAGATGACTAACAATTTAAATCACATAATTACATTTATTGATCTGATCCGGATTGGTCTCCTCCAATTCGGCCCTCAATCTCATGTACTCTGCATACTCTTGACTCAGGTTGTCAGTCATCTGTTCCAGGATTGCAAAACACCATCAATTAGTATGAGTTTAACACAATTTTTATTTTATTTTCAACTCTGTATTTTGTATTCAAATCTTGATTTCGAATTTTATTTTACTCAGATTTTTCTCTCTTTTAGTAACTCGTCCTCTTAAGTAATACCAGGTACCTCTGAATTTTACTAAAAGATTAATGTTTCGTGCCTCTGAACCAACACACAGCGCACTGCAACTATTTTAATCCGAGGCGAGAAATTAGGTTCTCTAATCGTGCAGATCACACATGTACACCACTCGCCGAAATTTGACCCCGAGTGTTACCACGAAAGCCAGTCGGTTTTGGGTTGCACACGCACACGTGTGAGTCACGACTTCGATACTACCAATCTCCCTAGTCAATGAGTAAACTACTTACCGAACACAAGTTTTCATTTAAACATTGACCCCAGAATTTTATGAATTTGCTCAAAAAAATTCAATCAATTTTAATCTCTGCAGCAAATGAAAACATCCCAAGAGCCAGCAATCTATGTCTAACCGCAAGGCAAGTCAGAGAGAGACACCAAACTCCGAGAAAAATTTCCAATTCACTTTTAGCAGTAGATATACTAAGTTTACTCAGAGCATTTTTCATATTAAACTTTGACTGAATACTCCTCTCATTTCACTACCTCTGAATTTAAATTTACTCAAGCTTTCATTTTTAACACTTTATTTTATGTTTTTTTTTTTATTTATTTTAAATAAACTTAAGCAGCTGAAAAAAATTTTCAGTATATACTCTTATACTTAACCTCATAAGTTCAATCGTCACAAAATGAGAGAATTTTATCAACCACAAATAAACACACTTTATATCTTTTACTCTGAATTTAAATCAAATTTATTAGCACGGCAGCAAATGTGAACTCCTTTTTGCATCTGTGAGAGAGAACAACACAGCATGCAAGGGACTAAGGATGTTCCACAGACTACGTACCGGCCCAGGAGATATCCTGAGAAATCGTCAAAACTCCCTCCGTTTTATGCGAATGCAAGCCGTTCACTTGTTCGCAGAACGACTGTCGTTGTGCTGCGCTACGTATTAACTCAAGGAGCCGATACGAGCGCGAGAGAGACCGCGACGAAAACCCGAACGCAAGGCGCACGAGCTCGTCACAAAGCCGTCCGTCACGCACACGCATATGCGAGAAGATACAGAGCCAAACAGCGTCGCACTTATATTAACTCTTACTTTCACGACTTTATGCCCTCGGGGTCGACCCAACCCGCGTTTCACGAAAATTCCGTTCCTAAACAAAATCTACACGCGAGCAGGTCCCGAGCCTGCATGGAAACAGAAGCGCTCGACTGCCGACTCAACGTCAAACACGCGCGGGACGCATGCGCCGGCGTGCCTCGCTCGGCCTCTCCCTGCACACGATCGCCGCCCGATTCTCGGAACTCCCGTTCTTTCTGGCTCGTGACAAAAACAAACGCGTTTTGTTTCGTGTATCAACGTTGATAAGATTTTGTGATTTTATGTTTCTAGCACTCTCTTTTCGTTTACTCTAAATTTTTGTACCGTCGGAGGAGAGTCACTCTTATCACACCAACTTACGTTTTTAAACCTCTGTAGAAGATTTGCCGCTTTGCCTGTCGCTCTGGAGATGCAGGAAATAAAGCACACCGCTCAGGCACGCTGCTCGGCAAGTTTGAACACGTTGTTTACGGCTTTCACTAGATCACCTTCCTGGCTTCTGCACTCCTTGTAGTAGTTGCCTCTTAATCGAGCTGACCCGGCTTTCCTTTTTCCCGTGGATGAAACCACGGACTGCTACCATGAAGGAGTATATTGGCTTTCTTTTTGCACACACTCCGTATTTGTTATAAATGTCAGAGGGGTGGTTCAATAATCTTCACACACACGCACAAGATTCATTCTGAATACTCTGGAAGTCTTTATTTTCTATAAAACCCTTACAACACTCTTAAAGATGATACGGTATATATCGCAAACGCGGTCCGTTCTCGTCACCTGTCGCGGACAGATTATTTTTCGCGCTCGACGTCGCTCGCGCTAGGGGGGGAACAGTCCCGTCGCTCGCAGCGCCACATCGTCGTTACGTGCGATCGACAAAGCTATTCTTACACTACCCATGTCCATTTTTTTGATCGTATACTTGGGAGTATGTCATTGCAATGTCCGTCATGCAGGTCAACACCTCCCATGAATTTGTTATATAGGTGAAAAGCTTGCGGAAAAGGTATTTCAATTTTAGATTTAGCCTCTGCGCTGTATCTTTTTGAAATAGATAGAGGATTGACACCTGCTGCAGTTGAAGCTATTGAGACGGGCTTCGAATCCATGATAGTAATGAAATTTATGCCACTGTTTACGTCGTGCTTCTCCACATATGTCCCTCTTGGAGCTTTCTTATCAAGCACATTTTTTTCTTTGACTCGATTATCTCTGATAGTACCAGTGCATTTCAAACGCAATTTCTTCAAATGTAATACCAAATCCATGTTCGTGAAGAATTTGTCAAAGTACAGATGAAATTGAGAAATTTTGTTATAACTTATTATTTGAAAAAATGGTTGTAATAAATATAATACTACTCGTGAACCTAAAGCACATTTAGATAACTTATCTCCAATTTGAGAATTCTTGCCGCAATAAAGATCCAAATTCAGTAGATAGCCGTCCGAAGTACACAAGCCCCAAAATTTCAAACCAAATCTTATCGGTTTTCCTCGAATAAATTGTTTCAAAACAGTTTTTGCATAGGATTTGGCCATCATCTCATCAACGGATAGAGCAGTTCTCCATATTCCGAATTTCATGATGTTATTTTGAAAAAGTTTCAGTAGAGAACGAACGCGCCATCCTCGATCATTTGAATCTTTGTCTTTGTTTTTTGAAAACTTCAATTTAGATTTTGTGATTTCAAATTGTTGGCGAGACATTGCAGAAGAAACTACTTCATTAGATAAATACGGATCAGATGACCAGTAATCTCTCTGTGATTTTCTGGGATTGAATGTAGAAAAAATAACTATTCCAATAAAAGTATCAAGATCTTTCAATTTCAGATCATAACCATTGTCTTTACACGCATCAATAATATATTTTTTCATTTCAATAGAAAAAAAGGTTTCAAACAATTGAAAAGGTTTGCTCCTACGTATTTTCTTTTTTTGCGATTCGGACAATAATACTTTATCTTCACAAGAATCAGGGTGAAACTTTTCACCCTCAATCCAAGTGAATTCATGACCTTTTTCAAGTTTATCTTGTTTTTCAGAATAATTTGCACGAGCTTTATTGTAAGTGATATTGGGTATTTCATGTTCGCAATCTGAATCAAAATCGGAACCAGAATCATTGGAACCTGAATAGTCAGGATCCGGAATCAATACGTTGCGTTCTGAATCACTATCTGAAGAATCTGATTCATATTCAGAAGATCTTACACGTTTCCGCGACATAATGTATGAAATTAATGATTTCGTTTATTTATCACTCATCCGTATGTACAAAAATACGAAAGAAGAGAACAAAAAAATACGAATATTCATGAATACATGAGACCAAAAATTACGCTTATCTGCCGAAATGAAATGGAAATAAAGGATGAAATTTTTGTCGGAATCTATAAGTCTTTGAAAAAAGAATGAAAATAAGTTAGAATCATTCGAGCAATATTGTAAAATTTTTTCCGAGTTTTCGTAGACAGAACGTTTTTTTACCAATAGGTTTTCAAAACATCGGCCGAAACGAATTTTTATTTTTTCAACTTTATCAATTTTTTTCTCGAAATCTATGGACTTTAGAAAAAAATTCATAAGAACAAAAATGTCTTAGAAGCACTCGAGAAACATCCTAAAATTTTTTCAGAATTTTTGGAGACATTTTTGAAAATTCCATTTCACAAGTTTCCCGGAAAATCAAAAATTGTCTCAAAAAATTCTGAAAAAATTTGAGAATGTTCCTCTAGCGATTCTAAGGCATTTTTGTTTTTATGATTTTTTTTCTGAAGACCATAGATTTCGAGAAAAAAGTTGATGAAGATTGAAAAAAAAAAAATTCGTTTTTTCCGCCATTTTGTAAAGAAGCGATGGTTCAAGGTCAACAAAAAAATTCCCTGTTAAACTTCAACTCCCATGATCACCTTTGATCACGGTCGCAAGGTGATATCTTCACCGTAACACTTCGAAAAAAAATCCTAAAAATTTTTTTTTTCGAAAATTTAGGTGTTTTTTATGTTTTAATCGAGAATATTTCTTTTCCTGTGAGTTTTATCATGATTCTGGCAACGAATTCTGAAAGAGCATGCAATTTTACATCAGAATATATGGTTCAAAAATTTTTTCAACGCCAATTACATAGGAAAAAATTACTTTGAAAACGTGCAAGAAATTTTGAAATTTTGGACGTTAATGGGTTAAGTAATATAATAAAATATGTTTCGTATAATCGAATAATATATGACAGTGGAGCATACGAATAGAGATTTCTATTTAAAGTACTGCATGGATACCCTTAAGCTATCGTATTTTCATGCAGAATGTATGCTTCAAATTAAAAACATAATAAATTTAGTGCAATAATGGTGTGTAAATATATGTATTTATTATTGTAGCTAATTCTTGATTGTTTATGGCGAGTTAATGAAAGAATTGTAGTCAGTCTTTAAAAGGCCGATTTGCTTTCGGTCCAACAAATGAGCTCTGTAGCGCAGACGGTAAGGTTGCCGTTTGTCACGCGGCGGGCTCGGGTTCAATTCTTGGCAGAGGTCAATATTTTTTCATTTTTTTTCTTTACAACGAATTTTTTTTTTAATAACCATTAACTTATTAGACTCAATAATAAATATAAAAATACATTTGTTACCAGATTAATACAGAAACATTGAGTTTATTTTACGTCAACTCTTTATTTGTTATTAGAAGAATGCATTTTTGTATTTATTATCAAATCTAATAATTTTATGGCTAAATATAAACATTTTATAACAATTAAGAAGTTATTTAAAAAAAGGATTTCCATTTGCTTCAAATTATTGGGTAAACGCAGCATTTTATATAGACAGAGAGGTCCGAGAATCAACGTCGCGCTCCTTTTCGTTCTCGAATCCTACCGAAACTTGTCAAAAGAAGCCGATAGCCTCACGGTCAGTCGAGAGAGAATCCGAGTAGCCGAGCGGAGTAAGAATTAGAAAGAGAGGAGCGATGAAACTATACCGCTCTCGCTTGCACCCGAAGTGAATCGACGTCCAGCGAAGGTAGCCGAAACACAGATATACCAAATGGCAGTGTGGGTAGCCAGTAGTTCGCTTTTCTCCGCTAGGAGTGCAAGTGGGCACCTAATAGTTCGGTTTTCTCCGCTAGGGGTGCAAAGATCTCTCACGCATGACGGATGCATGTGTGCGTGCCAGCTTGGTCGACGTGGTGGGGAGAGGGATTTCCCACGAGTTACCAGCACTGCCGTGACAGATCCCGGTCCGGGGAACACTTCCCGAGGACGACCTTTGCCGAGACCCCGGAGGATACTGGGCCAAGGGGACCAGAATATGCGGAGCCAGCGTCACCTACGTTGGTCACCGTGACGAAGAGGCAGTTACCCGAGGGCGCCCAATGCTATAAAAGCGCCCGGCAGTTCTCCCGCCGAGACGGGGACCAACCTCAACTCGTGGAGCGACGAATCCATTACTACCAGGTCGACGGAGAGGGGGACGACCCACCAATCCGCCGAGTAATACGAGGACGACCCAGATGTTACATCTGTTTGGCCAGAGGCCATACCTTCATGAACTGTCCCGTGGCAGCCGCTTCCCGATAAGCACCAGCAGAGGAGATTTTATTTTCTTTTATAGTATAAGTACTTATGTATCCTTCATCCCCGAATCGGGCGTGATCCTTTGTATTAGTTTTTAAGTTCCCCAAGCATACTGGGAGGGTCATATTGAGACCTCATACCGTAAAATAAAAATGTGTCTCCAAGTACTGGGAAGTAGTTTTGTTCTTTTCCCCAATTTGGGTAGATATAGAGTAAGAATTTCTCCGGTATCGGGTGGTAGTAAGTAAGTATCCCCGAAACGGGTGAACCTTTTGTAGAAGAAGATTAAGAACCTCCCCTGCCGAGGGAAGATCGGTTCTGGAGTCCTCCCTGGAGAAAGGAAGGGGAAGGTGAGTCCCCTGCGGAGGGAGGAATCTTATCCATTCAGAATATTGGCCATGTTTCGGGCCCTCTGAAGGACCTACCTTGACGTGATAGCCAGGGTGTTAGTGGGTATCCTGGGGAAAGGAGGGGGGAGTTGTGACGTGGATTTTCAGTAGGTCCCAAAGCGATAATGGGCCTGATATGAGCTTAGTAACTCATATCCACCGACCAACTCACGTCTGCCTTCCACCTAAAAATCCCCTATTTTGAACAATAACTTAACATAGAAATTATTTCAATATATAGGACACGTTATGATAGATAAAATTCGAATGTTTAATAGTGTGAAAGGTGCGTGGAGTTTGTTTGTCGCGAAGATTCGGATGCGGGTCAGAGAAGCGACGAATTTTCGTGATTAAATTATTGTTAGTAGGAATACGTTGTACAGTGTGGATAAGGAGAGGCAGCCTGAGAATAGGGAGAGAGGAAGAAAAGAGATACCCACTCCAACCCGAAAGCTCTGGGAGGAGAAGGAGAGGAGAACGAGACGCGTGATAACGCTGATCCTAAAAACATAGGTCGGCTAGCAGAATCAACGCTGGCGAATCACCTGTCGCCACTGGTTAGATACCTGTGAAAAGTAACCAATAATTAGGCCAGGAGACGTCTGGATTACCAATACCGTGTCTCCACAATTGAAGAAGGGAATCCTGAGAGAAGTAGGGGCGGAGTGGGGAAAAAGCGAGTTGAAGATGGAATTTTGGAGCGAAAAAAAAGTCGCTCTCTCTCTCTGGGATCAGCCACGGCAGACGGAGGAGCTCGGAGAAGCCTCCGTGATAAGAAATGCCGAGGGAGCCGAGTTCGAGATAGGAGCTCGAGAACGTGGAGTGGAGTAGGAAAGGGAGGACCTCCGGGAGGAATTGGTGCCACGACGGTTTTGCGGCAGGCTGAGGCACCCCGAGAGGAAAGGATCCTGAGGAGAGGTTGTCCAGCGGTCACATCCTACAGGTCAGGGTTTATCATTTCTTTCCGGGATATCCTCCGTGGGGTGAGTGTAGCCGAGAGGACCAACCCAGGAGGGGGGAGACGTCCTGGACGGGCCTTGGGGGAGTGAGGCCCCCTCGTCGTTCAGTTCCGGGGCCGTCTAGGGCGCCGCTGCCCAGGTGTCCATCGGCCGGAAATTTCTAGGTTAGGAGGAATCCTCCTGTTGGGAGGGAAGTGACCTTGGTTTCGTTGTCAGTGTGTCGTGGCCGTCGGTTGGCCGGTAAATTAGTGCGCGGGTTGAATATTTCGATTCCCAATTCAGGATGAATAGTATCCGATCGGCTTGGGGGGGGGGGGGGGGGAAGTGGGGCGTTACGGCACTGCCGCTGTCCGGAGTGGCCGGGGCGTCCGCTGTCCTGTCGCGAACCCCTCGTCGAGTACTGCATCCTGAAAGGGCCCCTCCGTACTGCGCGATAGGAGGGTGAGTGCCTAGGGCCTTCCTGCAAGGTCGAAATATCCGAATCCGTCGACACCGCCTCCGACGGGACTTGGCGAACTCAGTTTAAGGTCGGTTCGTTCCCCGTCATCGGGAGTCACTCATCTCACAGAGAGAATTGGGTGAAATACCCCAAATTGGCATCCTCGCTTCTCCGACTCGCGATCTATGGTATGACTGTGTGAATGGCTGAGATGATGTAATTTGCGTTGCGTATCTGTAAAGAATGCTTAGCGACAGGAAGAGGCAGAATAAAGAAAGTAAGAGTCTCATTGTCTCGCAACGATTCATTGATCCCTGTACCTATGAAGGATTAATTCCTGATCCTGCCCCTCTACCCTTGTTCTTTAACTGACTAGTCCGGGAGAACTAGAAGAGGCATGCTGCCCGACCTCAGATGCTACGGTTCCCACATCGCACCTGGCGCCCAACCACTAGATTTGTAATAGTGCATTTATTAGTTTCATTCCCTTATCCGGGTCGAATCAATGGCGTCTGTCTTCGGGTATGCTTTCCTTTTTATACGGCGGGGTGTCGCGACGGTAATGGCTGGCATCGAAAACGTCGTTATAGTATGTAGAATTTAACAAAACATCCTGCGCGAGAGGGAAGTCAGCCCCATCCGTGGAAGCTAATTCGCGCAAAACTCGCGAGGATAAGAAAGGTGCCGGTCCCGTACCGTAGGTCACCGTGTTGAGTTCGAAATCCTGAAGCTCACCGGAATCAGTCTTCCATAAAATGTTCTGATACTTGCGGTCCTCAAAACGCACAAGAATCTGTCGGAACATTTTAACAATGTCCGTCACGTCAACATATCGAAAGGCACGCCAATTCATTAGGATCCGCGTGATGTCCTGCTGGAGCTTGGGTCCAATGAATAACGTGTCGTTAAGCGATACGCCAGTAGAGGTTTTAGAAGATGCGTTGATTACAACGCGAATCTTTGTTTTCTGGTTCTCGGTCTTAAAAACTGCATGATGAGGCAGAAAGACGCGAAAATCAGAGTTCAAAGGAACAAGAGACATATGTCCTAACAATTGATACTCCTGTAAGAATTGAGAATAACTTTCAGCTAGTTCTGGAGAGGTTTCCAATCGCCGAAATATTCGTGTTAAGGTTTTTCTGCTACCCGAGAGGAAGAACCTAAGCTGTGCTTCTCGATGTCGGATCGAAAAGGTAAAGCAACGACAAAACGACCTGAAGAGGTGCGTGATACCGTATTCACAAAATGTTGTTCACAGAGGGAGTCCTCTGTGGACATGGGTTTGACTTCCGGAACTTCTTCCAGTTCCCAGAAGTCGCGAAGAGTTTTTTCTACCTCAAAGCAATGATGCACCGTGACACTATGAGAGCGACCAGTCTTGGGTACGACCCCCGAAACGATCCACCCGAAAATAGTCCGCTGAGCAAGCAACGTATGATCAGGAGAATGCATGTACGGGCCTTCCATCAATGCTGCAAGATAGTCTGCACCAATGAGCACATCAATTGGAGCCCTGGTTGAAGCAAAGTTATCAGCCAGATCAATTTCGCTAAGTGCTGGAAAGGACGACGGAGAATAAGTCGGAGGCATATACTGAGTAATCCTGGGTAAGATCAATGCAGTTACGTCCAACGAGACACCGTGTTCTGATAGAGAATGAAGCGTAATCTGTACCTCTTCTCGAACGTTTTGAGCCGAATTCAGAGAGACGCCATGAATGGTCGCGTTGACACGTTTTCGTGATACCCGTAGCTGCTGAGATAGATTTTCCGGAATAAAGGAAGTTTCGGAGCCCGTGTCAACTAAACCGCGGACTATAATACGAGAACCGTCATGAGCGTCGATTCTGGCAGAGAAAGTGGCCAATAGAACTGATCGAGTGTCGGAAACACTGAGATGTGTTGTAGTATTCGAGCTAGAGGGTTCTAGCTCGGAAGAGGAATTGACCGCGGGGGTAGTCCCCCGTGCCTTGCTCCCCCCGGTGCCAGATTTGTCAAAATGTAATAAAGTTTGATGCATTTTACTACATTTCCTGCATCGTGACGAAGAATAGCAATTGGAGCAATTATGCCCGGGCTTCAGACAGTTGATGCAAAGATTATGTGAAAATGCGAACTTTGGACGGGCCTGAGTGGTCAATGAAAGGTAGTCCTTGCACTGATACAAGAGATGGTTACTACCACAGTGAGAGCAACCGGTACTATTCACGCTAATAGCGTGTGACTTCAAGGATCTCCTCGATTCCTTTTTGGAAGTGTTAGGTTTGTTACCTAATGATTGCAAGGAGTTAATATGACGCGTTAGAAACTCAGAGAATTGAATGAACGAGAGATAATCCTTGCTGCTTCCCAGGTACATTTCCCAGGCTAAACGAAGGGTGTCATCCAGTTTGTTCTTCAGCGAATGAACAATTATGGGATCCCATTGATCGACGCCGTATCCCATAGTTTTAAGGGCGTTGAGCGCAACCGTAACTGAGTCCCTAACTTCTTTCAGAACCTTAAAATTGTCACCCCGAAGCGTGGGTACTTGCGAGATTTGATCTAAGAACGTATCCGTGATCATCCGTTTGTCAGTGTACCGAGCTACCAGAGTGTCCCATGCTATCTCATAGTTCTCGGAAGTGATCGCTAAAGATTTAATGACCGTAGCTGCTTCTCCTTGCAAACCGGATTTTAGATAATGGAACTTGTCCCGACCGGAGACATACACTTTGTCGTGAACAATGGAACGGAACGTCTCATAAAAGTTGTTCCATTCTAAATAATCCACGGAAAACTTCGGTAAATCAATAATTGGAAGCCTAATGTGGTTTATTTCGCCTGAAGGTGCAGTGTGACCTGATGACGACATTACCTGAGTGGAACGAAGTTCATCTAGATGTCCTAGGATGAATTCTTCCGCATCACTATGGGCATCAAGGGCCGCTTGATACCAACTATCGGTTACGTACTCCATTTTAGCTAATTCGGCCGGTTTAGTGTGAGTAGTGATCTTAACGTGAGTTTTATGCAACACGTTAAGCCACTTCTCTAAGGCTGCTAGCCTATCCTCCAAGAAGGGAAGGGTGAAATTGTGCACTCCACGCTTCTTGATGTTAACGACCAACCGAACGAATTCATCCCGAATCATGGGCACGTAATTGATTGCTCCTAATAATTCCCCTGAGCTAGCCATTTTGAAACTCTATTCCAGAACAAACCACAATCCAAAACACAGTCCGGAATGCCCACTCAGGAACACTGATGCACTTCGAACGTTTTTTGCCGGAAATCCGGCTCGAAGGACCAAAAATTTGTGCGAAACAATGTCCCAAGTTGGCTCCGAACCTGTGGTCAGAAGGGAAGGTCTTATTCTAGAATAAAATATTCAAAGATAAGAGATAAGAGGAAAAAGGAGTTTTTATTTAAATAAATAAAATGTACAAAAATTTTACAATATTTTTACAAAGGAATCGCTAGACTAAAATGATCGACTTCCTAGGGAATTTGTTGTCGTCAAATTCTAGGGAATTTCGGTAACGAAGATTCCCAAGAACCCCAGAGACTAGAATTCCCCAGAAAGGAGCGCGGACTTATAAACTCCCGGACTGGACAATTTTATCTAGGGTATTCCCTAGTAAAATCCCCAGTCACGGGAGGGAGCGGAGCAGCGTTGCCAAGTCCGCCATGTTGGAAGATACTACGCTGTATAGTTTGTTGGCGAGAATTGAATATACCACGCAAAATGTATAGTAAGTGTGATTCACAGAGAAGAAACGAAGTATAGTGTTTTAGGTATAATAAGCTCTCAGTGCTTTCGGATGTGTTTTGGCCGTTAATCTTGCGTCGCGGCGTTGTGTAGTTAGAATCAGAGGGGCGAGGGGATTTCTAGGGAGTTTGTACGTAGCTGTTAAATGGCGCGATTAACCCTCAATTTTGTATCATCAACAAAAATAATATTTTCGGAAAACGATTGTGGAAAAGAAGGAAGGATTTTAATAAATAACAGAGAAGACAAAATATATAAGATGAGTATAAATTAATAAAAAAAATGAAAATTATTGTGAATTTTTAAGAAAATATACTTTGTGGTTATTTTATTTTTGTTACAGTTGAAATCCGGTTATGATGACTTTCAATTAAGGAAAAAAGTAATTATAGACTAATAAATGAAAAACAGTATTAAAACATGAAGCACTTCTCTGTATGGCCCAGTCAATTCAATAATTGTGACTTAATGTTATAATAGTGAATGTGTAAGCGATTAGTGCATATACAACAAACTCTTATTGTAAATTTAATAATCTTGTATAACAATGTTATAATTGCTATTATTTTAAATTAAAGCTAGTTTAATTAACATATTTTTATTTCATCCCTTTCTCAAAATTCTAAACACATGGTAATTACCTATTCTTATAGTAGTCATATATTCGTTAAATTACATACAAAATTACAACTGTTTTATATTTGTAAAGCATAGCTGTTTGTTGCAATGATTTTTATTATTCAATGTGAGACAAATCGCATTTTGTTTAGGTAAATGTCTTATTTATCCGCCACATCCTTCCATATCTTATGTAACATTTATTTGCCTTGTTAGTTCTTTCTTTTAGTTTTCAAAATATACGATTAATTTTTTGCTATTTTTATATACACTCAAATATAGCTATTCTATTGACTAATTAATCTTATAAATGTCAAGATGATTGGTAAACCATTGTTCTATTAAAGTTGCAGAATGGACACTTGAATTATTTTACTTATAATGTTTGGCATCTCTTCCATAGGTTATCTTCTCTTTAAATTTGAGAGGATGTTGTTCTCCAATACATTTAAGGATACTGCTGAATTTATCTTGCTTTTAGCTTCAAATAATTCACATTTGGATATCCTTCCTCAATATATAATACATATTTTGTTAGTCCTATTTGTTTGTGAAATTTATCTGTTCTAAAACCTTAATTAATCCAGTTACTAGATATATAATATATCATTTTCAAAGAATTGATATTTTTCTATCAATCTTAACAATATCATAATAGATGTAATGAAATATGTATTCTATATTCAAAATAGATATCCATGCGTGTAGTTGGAAAACTATTTAAAGCTGAAAACAAGATGAACTCAGCAGCATACATATACCTTTTAAAGAACTTTATCTTCACAAATATTATCAGAACATATCTCGCAGAAAAGTTGCCAAATTTTAATAGCATCATTCAAATGTCCATTTTACAAATTAAACAAGATAATGAATTAACAATCATTTCAACAATTACAAAAATAATTGCAGATCAGCAGTATTATTAGATCTGTGTGTATGTATAAATGATTAGAAAATTAATGTTATATGATATAGACTGGAAGAAAATAGTGCAACGGAGCCAAATAAATGTCGCATAAGATATGGAAGGATGTGGCGGATAAATAAGACATTTACCTAAACAAAATGCGATTTGTCTCACATTGAATAATAAAAATCATTGCAACAAACAGCTATGCTTTACAAATATAAAACAGTTGTAATTTTGTATGTAATTTAACGAATATATGACTACTACAAGAATAGGTAATTACCATGTGTGTTTAGAATTTTGAGAAAGGGATGAAATAAAAATATGTTAATTATACTAGCATTAATTTAAAATAATAGCAATTAAAACATTGTCATACAAGATTATTAAATTTACAATAAGAGTTTGTTGTATATGCACTATTCGCTTACACATTCACTATTATAACATTAAGTCACAATTATTGAAATGACTGGGCCATACAGAGAAGTGCTTCATGTTTTAATACTTTTTCATTTATTGGTCTGTAATTACTTTTTTCCTTAATTGAAAGTCATCATAACCGGATTTCAACTGTAACAACAAAAAAAATAACCACAAAGTATATTTTCTTAAAAATTCACAATAATTTTCATTTTTTTTATTAATTTATACTCATCTTATATATTTTGTCTTCTCTGTTATTTATTAAAATCCTTCCTTCTTTTCCACAATCGTTTTCCGAAAATATTATTTTTGTTGATGATATAAAATTGAGGGTTAATCGCGCCATTTGACAGCTACGGACAAACTCCCTAGAAATCCCCTCGCCCCTCTGATTCTAACTTCCCCTCGCCAAGACAAGATTAATGGCTAAAACGTAGTACAGTTCTGGCCATTAATCTTGCGTCGTGGCGAGGGGAAGTTAGAATCAGAGGGGCGAGGGGATATCTAGGGGATTTGTTCAGTATGTATCTGTCAGTACTGTCAAATGTGTCAAATCGATGAGGTAACCTGGAATTTGTAATATAAACAAAAATAATAATTTCGAAACATACATTCTGGAAGAAAAAGGATGTATTTTATAAACAATAAAATGGAAAAATATATCAGATAAGTATTAATTAATAGAAAAACGTGAAAATTATTGTAAACTTTTAAGAATATATACTTTGTGATTATTTTACTTTACAGGTTAAATTCTATTTTCAAGGACTTGCAATAATAGGAAATAAATATTGATTTCATTTTTGGATCAAAAAGAATCGAACTCCTGTTCTCTAGCTTGTTGCTGTTATCCTACCTATTATAATAATAAAAGTGATAGACCGAAGATTGGATATGAGGAGTTTTATTATAAATTAATAACAATCTAACAATTTGTTTTAATTTACATTCAACTCAAGAAAAATATTACTTTTATTTTTTCATTTTTTATTCAGTATGTATACATAATAATTACATATGCTTATAATCTCATTTTGCATATACTGATTAATTTTTTTTTCTTTTTTTAGTTTTAGGTGCGTGAGGAAATGCTATTACGCATACCCAACCTTAGTAGGCTATGGTTATGTGGAAAGAACCTATTAAAGATCAAGACTCCCCCAGGGGGAGTGGTTTTTTGGTTTTCTTGAGAAAGAAAACCTCAACCAAGCCGCCACCCCTGGGTATACCCACTAAAACCTCCTGCACCATTAGGAATGCAAGAAATGCCCCTTGGATTATTAAATGAAAAAAAGTCATTAATAATGAAGGGCATAGCCGTTTGATGCAACTACTTCATCCAAACGGCGTGGGACTGATTGCACAAGTTTTTTACAGATGCTTGGATCATTCGTCAGCTCTTCCCACATTCTTCTGACGTGGCATCTTAAGGCCTCCTTTGACCTCTCTTCTTCCGGCCTCCATCTTTTTACAATGATTCCCCATATGTTTTCAATAACATTGAGATCTGGAGATTTTGATGGCCAATCAATTTTCTCAATCTCAGGATGATTATTGAACCATTGCTTCGTCATTTTGGAGGTATGGACACTAGAATTATCCTGGATGAATTTAATAGTTTGCATCTCAGGATATCTTCTTTTTACACCAGGCAGCATTTGGTTCTCCAAAATATCTATATACACTGCGGAGTTCATTTTTGTGTCCACTTCAACCAACTCACCAACTCCGTCTTTGGACATCCATCCCCAATATGCAATAGTTAATCGGTTGCTTCTATTTGTAGGTAATACATAGCGATCATCGTATCTCGTCTTATCTGGTCGCCAAACATGTATCCTCCCATCTTCAGATGACTGAAATACTTTTTCATCGCTCCAAATTACATCCTTCCAGTAGTCTTCTTCTTTGTTCATATATTCTAAGGCAAATGCAACCCTTTGCTGCCTATGTTCATTAGTTAGCTTAATTTTATGCACAGCGGGATGACAATGTATGCCAGCTTCATGCAGTCTTCTACGCACAGTCCTTTGGCCTATATTTAAATTTGACTGATGCAATATATTGGACGAAGACTGAAATGGATCCTCATGCATTAATTCCACTATCTGCCTATTTTCTTCTTCAGTTGTTAATCTTGGCCTTTTGTCACTTTTTCTTTTCTCACACAATCCTGAATATCCTTCTTCTCTGTACATTTGAATCCATCTATTAATTGTTGATTTGTGCACTTGCAACTTTCTAGCAATATCTTGCGAATTACTTCCTCCTTCCCACAAACCTATTGCCACTCCTTTTTTAATTAATAATTCACTATTTTCTGACATATTTAGCACTTTAACTTTTCAGATAAACGACTATCAAACTCTTCAAAAAGTTTGATAGTCGTTTATCTGAAAAGTTAAAGTGCTAAATATGTCAGAAAATAGTGAATTATTAATTAAAAAAGGAGTGGCAATAGGTTTGTGGGAAGGAGGAAGTAATTCGCAAGATATTGCTAGAAAGTTGCAAGTGCACAAATCAACAATTAATAGATGGATTCAAAAGTACAGAGAAGAAGGATATTCAGGATTGTGTAAGAAAAGAAAAAGTAACAAAAGGCCAAGATTAACAACTGAAGAAGAAAATAGGCAGATAGTGGAATTAATGCATGAGGATCCATTTCAGTCTTCGTCCAACATATTACACCAGTCAAATTTAAATATAGGCCAAAGGACTGTACGTAGAAGACTACATGAAACTGGTATTCATTGTCATCCCGCAGTACATAAGATCAAATTATCAAATGAACATAGACAGCAAAGAGTTGCATTTGCCTTGGAATATCTGTCCAAAGATGAAGACTACTGGAAAGATGTAATATGGACCGATGAAAAAGTATTCCAGTCATCAGAAGATGGGAGGCTGCATTTTTGGAGACCGGATAACAAGAGATACGAAGATCATTACGTTTTGCCTACTAATAGAAGCAACCGAATAAGTGTTGCTTTTTGGGGCTGGATGTCTAAAGACGGAGTAGGTGAGATGTTTGAGGTGAATACAAAAATAAACTCCACATTCTACACAAATCTCCTGGAGAATAGTATGCTTCCTAGCGTAAGAAGAAGATATCCTGAGATTCCAATCATTAAATTCATCCAGGATAATTCTAGTGTCCATACCTCCAGACTTACAACGCAGTGGTTTGATACACATCCTGAGATCGATAAAATCCATTGGCCAGCAAAATCCCCTGATCTCAACGTTATAGAGAACATATGGGAAATCATCGTAAAAAGATGGAGACCAGAAGTGGAGAGGTCAAAGGAGACCTTAAGATGCCACGTCAGGAAAATGTGGGAAGAGCTGACGAATGAACCAAGCATCTGTCAAAAACTTGTGCAATCAGTCCCACGTCGTTTGGATGAAGTAATTGCATCAAACGGCTATGCTCTTCGATATTAATTACTTTTTCGTATTTAATATTCCAAGGGGCATTTGTTGTATTCCTGGTGGTGCAGGGGGTTTTATTGGGTATACCCAGGGGTGGCGGCTTGGTTGAGGTTTTCTTTCTCAAGAAAACCAAAAAACCACTCCTCCTGGGGGAGTCTTGAACTTTAAGGGGTTCTTTCCACATAACCATAGCCTATTAAGGTTGGGTATGCGTAAATATATTTCCCCACGCACCTAAAACTAAAAAAAGAAAAAAAAATTAATCAGTATAAGCTATATAAGATTATAAGCATATGTAATTATTATTTATACATACTGAATAAAAAATGAAGAAATAAAAGTAATATTTTTCTTGAGTTGAATGTAATTTCCAATATGTATTAAAATAAATTATGTTATCCTCACATATCCAGTCAGCGCTCTATCATTTTTATTATTCTTATATGTAGGATAACAGCAGCAAGCTAGAGGCATGAGTTCAGTTCTTTCTGATCCAGAGATGAAATCAATATTTAATTCCTATTGTTACAAGTCCTCTAATATAGAATTTAACCTGTAACGTGAAATAATCACAAAGTATATATTCTTAAAAGTTTAGAATAACTTTCACATTTTTCTATTAATTAATACTTATCTGATATATTATTTCATCTTTTTGTTTATAAAATACCTCCTTTTTCTTCAAGAATATATTTTTCGAAATTATTATTTTTGTTTATATTACAATTCCAGGTTAACTGATCGATTTAACACATTTGACAGAACTGACAGATACATACTGAACAAATCCCCTAGATATCCCCTCGCCCTTCTGATTTCTGCTTCCCCTCGCCACGACGCAAGATTAATGGCCAAAACTGTAGTATCCCGCAAGCACAGAAACTGTAGCGTAGGATCTCGCAGTGAACAGAAACTATAGCGTAGGATCCCGCAGGGAACAGAAACTGTAGCGTAGTATCTTAAGGATACTACGCTATAGGAAAATTATACTACGGTAGTATAATTATACTACACTTGGCAACGCTGGAGCGGAGTTGGAGAAGTGGTTTTAGGGAAGGGGTAGTCCCCTTACCCTTCAGCCTCCTACTCCAAGAGCTATGGTGGCTCCGAGCCACCCCAACCCTTAAGGTGATTCTACCCCTCCCAATACCCGCCTCTGTCGAGAGCCCTGGAGTTTAGGATCGGAACACTGGGTCCGAGGTAGTCCTCGGAGGCAGTGTGGAGGGGAAGGAGAGGGTTAACTTCTCCCGGGAAGTCCCCGGAGAAATCTCCCTTAGGAGGGAGGATATTGTCGCAGAGGGGTAGTCCCCTCTTGGTAGGCGGTGGGTGGTGGGTGATACTTACCAAAGTATGGTACCCAATGAGTTCGCTAGTGGAGGCGCTCTTGAATGGCCGTGGAGGCGCTCTTGAATGGCCGTGGAGGCGCTGCCGTGGAGGCGTCAAAAGATGCTGCTGTTGCTGCGGTCAAGGCAGCGGTCGAGCAAGGCTGAGGTGCGATGGGTCCTTATCAAGGACCCATCTATATAATTACGCGACACTAATCTTGCCAGCGAGAGAGCTGCTGCGGGCGCTGGCCACCTAGTGGCCAAGCGCGCAAGTAGTGTCGCTTCGCGGCCGCGACGCGCCAGGGCCAGAAGACGCGCAAGCGCGCCGCGGAGAGAGGGACAGATAGAGCGGCTAGACGCTGTCGGTCTAGCCGTCTATTGTGAGCGCAATAGAGATGGGAGATATAACAGAGAAATGCGGAATCTACTTCGCAACATTTTCTGCTCCTCCCAAGCTCGAACAATTTATTAATCTATTAAATATAATACAAAATATTACAATGATGAGTTCTTATCATAATTACACTTTCAGAGGAATTTAACATATGATTCAATGACTGTTTGGGTTATATTTTCAACATCATATACCTAATATCACTTTAAAGCCTTTCGCTTTCAAAAATTTGTTTCTAAATTTACCTTTAAATCCACTTTTTTCTTAGGTGTTACTCTCACTATCATCTTTGCATTATGGCTCTTTCCCTGGTAAACTAGTGACAGTTATATATTCTTTTCATTAATATAAATTGTAAAATATATACCAATTAATGCAATGGAAGTCTATGTTTTTTAGGTATACTGCTTTCAGTTTCTTGAAGTTACACACTGTATGTTCTATTACATGTGAAATATTGAAATTATGAATTCCTTTCATATTTACACATTTACATGATTTTATTATAATTTTCATCAACTATTTTATTTCTAATCCCAAAGTTGTATGCCCAAAATCACCTGCAGGTAATTCACTCTCAAGGATTTTCTTATAAATTAACTCATATTTATCCATCACTTTTTTAGCTGTTAACCTCAACATCAACTCTGAATTATGGCACTTTCTCCAGCACACTAGTGCCATTTATATTTTCCTTTCATTAGTATAAACTAGGAAATACACCAATTTATACAATGGATGCCTCTCTTTATTAAATATACAGCTTTCAGTTTCCTAATTTTATTCACCATATGCCTGATCACATGTAAAATATTGCAATCATGAATTCTTTTCATATTTACACATCTACATAAATTTATTATAATTTTCATCAACTATGTGATTTCTAATTCCAAAGTTGTATGCCTCAAATCACTTGCAAGCACTTCACTCTCAAGGATTTTCTTATAAATTAGCTCATATTTATCCATCATTTTCTTAGCTGTTACCGTCATTATCAACTTTAAATTATGGCACTTTCTCCAGCACACTAGTGCCATTTATATTTTCCTTTCATTAGTATAAACTAGGAAATACACCAATTTATACAATGGATGCCTCTCTTTATTAAATATACAGCTTTCAGTTTCCTAATTTTATTCACCATATGCCTGATCACATGTAAAATATTGCAATCATGAATTCTTTTCATATTTACACATCTACATAAATTTATTATAATTTTCATCAACTATGTGATTTCTAATTCCAAAGTTGTATGCCTCAAATCACTTGCAAGCACTTCACTCTCAAGGATTTTCTTATAAATTAGCTCATATTTATCCATCATTTTCTTAGCTGTTACCGTCATTATCAACTTTAAATTATGGCACTTTCTCCAGCACACTAGTACCATTTATATTTTCCTTTCATTAATATAAACTAGGAAATACACCAATTTATACAATGGAAGCCACTCTTTTGTGGATATACTGCTTTCAGTTTCGCAAAGTTATTCACTGTAAATTATATTGCATGGAAAATATTAATATGATGACTTCTTTTCATTGTTTCATTTCTAGATGACGTTATCATTAAAATTATGATTTAATTGACTTATATATTTCAAAGGGTTTATGCCCAAAATCACCTGCAAGCCTTTCGCTATTAAAAATTGGCTTCCAAATTAATTTTTTAATTTCTCCACCTTTTCCTTAGGTTTAACTCTCAACATTAACTTTGCATTATGGCTCTTTCTATGGTAAACTGGAATCATTTCTGACTTCTTGTATTAAATATTATAGCTTAACCCTGCACAATGACACAATAAACACGTTATTGTAAATCAATCTGAAATAAAATCTTACTAAGTACCAAAAGATATATTACATATTATATTATAAAAATCAATGTTATTCTTATAAAAAATTAAATTTGAATAATTTTTTTGGTAATAATAATAATTTCTTTCTATTCTGATTGGGGAAGCGTAGATAAATATTTGGTTTTAATACTTTTTTATATTATAATTGAATAGTAAATAACGATTAGAAAATATTTATCTGCTTTTCTTTAATCGTAGTAATAAGAAAGATTTATTGTCTCCTGGAAAATTGTTTCTATATATGATATAACCTATCGGACAGTTGAAATCCATATGAGTTTAAAGAAAAGAAAAATTTAAACATGAATTTTGTTATTGATTTCCATACCTGGATGTTTAGCATATGTTTAAACCTCATCCTTCTCTGTTTCATTTACAACCTTCGTTAATCTGCATTCTCCAATGACAGGGTATTTCCAAGAATTGTTATAGCATTTGGCACTGGTTGGCATCAAACTGCAAACTATGAAATAATGCCTATATATAACTTTGTTTTAATTAAACAAATTCTTTTTACAATGTACTTACTTTACATGAAAATGTTTATGTTTATAGCTGTTGAGACACTACCGTGTGTCTTAATTATGAGTGAATGTAACAAGATCATCCTTACCTGTTTTATCTGCAATAACCTGCATTTTTGAATAACAGGGTATTTCAATAACCTTTGAAGTACATCTGGAAAGAGAGACTCAACAAAGTAAATGTTATATTTTAATACATGCTTGAGCTGAATTAAAAAATAAATAAATAAACAATTAATTTTTAATTACATACATTTTAAGCGGTTGAATGAGTTACACATACTTTACCATGTGATAATGAACAATTGGCTTATCTTTTTCTTTCGCTAGTAAATTGACATATCATTGAGTCATCAACAGTTACTCACATTTCAAACTACTGTTTCCATTGCTCAACTAGTACTCCGCAGTTGCATTAAACCAAAGCTCTGTTTTCCAGCAACACATGGCAGCACTATCTTCTTTATCTATTTTATTATAAAAAGTAGTAATATCCATTGGAACTGTAATCGATTCCTCTTTAACTATGGTAGTACCTTTTGGTGCTTGCATTTTTCCAAGAATTGTTATAGCATTTGGCACTGGTCTGGCATCAAATTGCAAACTATGAAAGGATACCTTGTATATAACTTTGCTTTAATTAAACTAATTTTTTTCACAATGTAGTTACTTTTCTTAAAAACGTTTATGTTAATTGCTGTTGAAACACTACCATGTGTGTTGGTTATGAGTGAACGTAACAACCTCATCCTTCTGTTTCATTTACAATTTTCGTTAATCTACATTCTTCAATAACAGGGTATTTCCAAGAATTGTTAGAGCATTTGGCACTGGTTTGACTTCAAATCAGAGGAGAATACAAGGAAAATATTTTATTTATAACCTGAAATAAAATCCCACAAAGTACCACAAAATATTAAATTTTAATATATTTTACAATGTTGTGTTACTTATCTGATTCTCCATCAGACTCCTTCATGTATTTATTCCTTTAGTTTGTTTAATTATCTACACTTTGAATTATATCATACTATTTTTATCCCAACAGAGTAATTTTGATTTTGACAGTTCTATCGAAATCGATCGAAATTTAGGGTTATGCCGGTATTGAATATAGCAGGTGAATATAGCAGCCAACTGCAGCCCGAGACATACAGAGAAAAGGGAGAAGAATTTCAACTTCGGCATATATATAGCTAACAGAGTATGAGATCTCTGGATTGCGTGAACCGATTTTAATGTTTATGGGCTCAAATGAAAGCTCGTTCAAAACCATTTTAAGAAAAGCTTTGCTTAAATCATGATAGTGGATTATTCACAAAGAAAAATCGGTTTGAAAATTAGGACAGCCAAACTTGCTGTATAAGAGAGTAGTGCCTCGACGGCGTATATACATGTCATTATCTACTTTTTTCTGTACTTGCCGTCGAGACACTACCGTGTCTCTTGATGTAATTCTAAATAAACTACAACCTAGAAACATTCGCTCAATCCTCAATCATACCATTTCCTAAAAACATTTACTCTCCTTCCGTGGATGGCAATTACAATATCTCTTAGGCGGGTAACTACATTACCATCACACGGAAGGTTCATCTATCCTCACTCACTCACTCACAAGCATACTCAAGGGGACGGGAGGCACTAAGGGGGAGACCTGAGAAGAACTAAAAAATGTGTACATTTCTGTAACGTGATTCCACCACGTTACAATATATATATAAAATATAGAATATACATAAGTGAGAGTATATATGAAACGAAGAACAACACAAATGAGCAACGTGACGGAGCGAAGGAGGCGAAGAAACTATTCAGTTTCGGTCACTGGGGCGGCAGCAGCTTCCGCGGCGCCGAGGGCTGCATCTTCCATCGCGGCTTCCTCTTCCCTTCGGGCCTGACGGCTGGCGCGGTAGTTAAGGACCCATTCTCTCCTCTTCCGAACACTGCTACGTGAGCTGGGACGCCTTTTGATAAAGTGTTCCGGCAGCGGCAGCGCGTTGGTCCACCACAAATGCCGAGGCCGAGAACACATTGGCGAACTGAGGTCTTTATTATTGCACCTCAGGCAAGTAGCTTCGTCCTCGAACGCCCAACCGCAATGGCGGCAAAAAGCAGTTATGAGTGGCGCAGTGCACTCATAAAATCGGTGGCCAAAAGCATGGCAAGCGTAGCACCGATTGAATGGCAGGGGTCCGTGAGTCCACATTTGGGCTCTCTGCTCCAACGGTAGCGGTGGCTCGTACTGAGCCAGAGGACGGCAGTACCAGGGAGCCGACGAGCTCTCAGACTCCGGTGTGGGGCTTCAATCTGGGCGGTCCATTGGTCCTTGAGCAGACGACTGGAAGTCCCCAGGCCGAACCAGCAGGGTGCCTCGAATGGGGCTGAAGTCCCGGTCCTGGCTGGAGATCGCGGAATCGGGCCCTGTTAATTCGCCTGCACACTGGCTTAAGGCGGGGGATTCGTTGCGAGAAGACATTCTAGATAAAGAGGTGAACGAAAATCAAGGTTACACCAAGCACACTATATATAGTCGGTATTATAAAGGAAAGATATAATCAGACAACTACAAGGAGTATCCTCCACCAATTTTCTACTTCCGAGGTCGCAATCGCTTCCTCCAAGTAGAGTTTCCGATTTCCGACGCACGGCTGGCAGTTACGGGTTTAATCCTGGGAGCATAAGGTCTAACCTCCGTTATTTTCTACCAGGTTCCTCTAAGCTTGAGTCAGTATGATTCGTTACGAATTCTGGAAAATCAGAAATAAAAGGTTTTAAGTGACTAATGTGTACCTTCGGGTTACAGCGCGAATCAGCATCTAACAGTTCGTAAACAGTAGGGGTAATAACCCTCACTATCTGATACGGTCCTGTAAAATTTGGTGCCAATTTCGCGTTGAAATCATTTGCAGCTGAAAATAAAACGTGGCTCTTTCGCCAAACTAAATCACCCACTCGAAAGCTATATTCCCGTCGACCCTGATTATAATACTGAGCCTGGCGGAGGCTAGCCTTCTCCATTTGTTGCTGTACCAAATCTCGGAGTAACTCCAAGCGTCGCATACGCTCGTTCCATTGATTGGGGTCCGTCTTTACAATATGTTTAACTTCTTTTTCAGAACTTTGAACGATGGGGACGGCTTCCAATCTTCGTCCTAAATTGACAAAGCTTGGAGCCTCCCCAATAGAGCTACGAAACGAGTTATTAATCGCGAATTGGAACTGATGCATGTAAACGTCCCACGTGCGATGATTTCGTTCTATGAATGACGAGATCATTCCTTTTATCACGCGATTCACTCTTTCGACAGGATTTGCACGGGGATAATAAGGGGGGCGTAGTTATTAAGCGAATACCATGTAAACTAATACAAGTCTTGAGCTGCTTATTAATGAATTCGGTACCATTGTCACTAAGGAGGATTTCGGGAGCTCCCCATCGGTATATCACTCGCGTTTCGAAAGATTTAGTTATAGCAGCGCCAGTGGCCTTTCGAAGCGGTTGTATTTCAATCCACCGACTAAAGTTGTCCACAAACATAATTATATAACGAAATTGAGAAGTAGTGGGTGGCAGTGGACCCATAAGATCAACTGAGACGACGGTCCAAGGTTTTTCATAAACACGATGTCCCATTAAACCCATGGGCGGGGTCTGTAAAACCTTAGTATTCTGACAATTAGCACAGGATCTTACATAATTAAGTACATCGCGATACACTCCTGGCCAATATACACGCACTAACAGTCGATCATAGGTTTTCGCAACTCCCTGGTGGCCGGCTAAAGGGTCGTCATGAGCTATCTTAAGAGCATTGTTGCTTTTCCCTTCAGGCAGAACCAACTTCCAGGAGTCCCAATCTTCTCCCAGCATCTCGCGGACTGGATTCGGTTTGTGACAGTACAGGCGTCCTTCCGTTACTTTCCAGTCAAGGTATGTCCGAGGGTGTTTCTTGATATTGGTAATACGCTGTACGTACCATCGATCCGGGATGACTTCTTCAGCAGCGGCTACGGCAGCATCCATTTCAGTAGATCCTAAAGTTACTGATTCCATGGCCCGAGACAAAGCATCTGGGATTTGGTGCAGGACTCCTCTCCGATATAAGATAGTATAGTCGTGGGCTTGCAAAGCTAGTGCCCACCGAGCTAAACAGCCGTTAGGGTCCTTCAAATTGTGGAGCCACCTGATACTACTGTGGTCTGTTATTACCGTAAACTGATAACCCTCCAAATACGGCCGTAATTTCTTAATGACCCAGATGACAGCTAAACATTCTTTCTCGGTAACAGTATACTTCTTTTCAGCCGAACTAAGTACGCTATTTATATATAATATAGGATGTTCTTGGCCTTCGAAATTTTGAACCAAAACTGCCCCGATCGCGAAATCACTAGCATCTATCTGTAGAATGAAGGGTTTTGTGAAGTCTGATCGTGCCAACACGGGAGCCTCACACAAGGCTATTTTTAACTTTTCAAAAGCCTCAGTCTGTTCCTGGTCCCAGTGCCACTTAACATCCTTTTTTAACAGGGTCACTAACGGTATCTTAATATCAGCAAGATCCTGTAAAAACTTCGAATACCACCCAACCATCCCCAAGAACCTTCGAAGCTGTTTTAAGTTTATGGGAGGTGGATATTTGATGATAGGGCGCACCTTCTCTGGGTCCACGCAAAGACCGTTTCTATTTACTAAGTAGCCTAGGAAAGGTACTTCGGCTCGACAGAGCTTACTTTTCTCTCAGTTAATTTCTAAGTTGGCGCGTTGGATAATGGATACGATTCGTGCTAACCAATGCATATGCTTGTCAAAATTCTCCGTCACAATTATGACATCATCTAAATAAGCAAACGCCACCGGATCTAATTCGGGTCCTATGAGCCGATCCATTAATCGGTGGAACGTTGCCGGCGCGTTAGTCAAACCAAAGGGCATGCGTCGAAACTGATAGAGGCCTTTCCCTGGAACTATAAATGCGGTCACTTCCTTACTAGCTTCTTCCAATTCCACCTGGAAGTATGCCTGGCTAAGATCCAACGTAGATATATACTTGGCTGATCGCAATTTGTCTAATTTGGCTTCTATATGTGGTATAGGATACGCATCCCTTTTGGTGGCTGCATTAACGGCTCGATAGTCAATACAAAACCTATGTTTTCCATTAGGTTTAGGTACTAATACCGGACAACTAGCCCAAGAACTTTGGGAGGGCTCGATGACTTCGGTCGCTAGTAAACGATCCACCTCTTGATGAACAAGTTCATATAATTTCGGAGAAATTCGCCTAGCACGCTGGCGTATGGGCGCACTTCCCTCGATCACAATTTGGTGTTTTACTAGAGTAGTAACTTTTGGTACCTCTTGAACGGGCTGCTCACGCGTTCTTCGGAACTCTTCTAGAATATCCTGTTGAGACCTTGAAAGTTCTTCTAATGCGACACAGTCAGGCTTAGATCCTTGAGTCCCAAAGTCACGAATTGGGCTCGAGGTAAATGGATGCCAGGGTCCTCCTTGAATTCTCCATCTAAACCGATCCAGATCCATTTGTAGTCCGAACCTCTGTATAAAGTCCATTCCAAAGATGCCTTCATAGTCCAGCTGGGGAGCTACGCGTACATATATGGTATGACAACTGCCGTCAATATCCATTTCTAGGGGTACGGTTCCTAGCACTTCACTAGTACTTTCATCTCCCAAACGCATTTCTCCAGAAGCTGATCGATCGATAAGTGGGTTAAGAATATGCAAAAGTTTATTACCCACATACGATCTCGCTGAACCGGTATCTAAAAAAACGTTCATACAATATCCTAACACTTTTATAACCATATAAGGTCTATTATCACTAAACCTAAAAGTTTGAACAAAATTATCATTATAAGTGACATTCTCTATTACACCTAACCCTTCCCGAAGATTCGTAGGTGGTTCGCCTGGTAATATATACGGACGCAAAGGACCTACTCCGGCGCACCAAACGCGTGCATTCGGGTCTAATTTCACAGCGAATCGACGTAGACAATCAGTCCCTAGGACGCAGTCTACAGGGTAGGGGGTAAAGTTCCATAAAATTTTCTAGTTTCTCTTCGGTGGAACTTTGAAGGAGTTGACAATAGACAGGTTACCAAATCTGCGCATGCGCATAATGAAGCAACTGCTGATGCTGATACTCTATAAGATGTACTCTATAATTAAATGTCTGTAACTGATTGTGCTTATGTTTATGTTTTGTTGGAGTTGTCAAAAATTGGAAATGTTAAATAATCAATTTTTCTACATACTTTGTATATTTAAACAAAGTTTGGATATGATTGAAAGGACCATTAGACAGGAAAAATTTCAGATATGTGCAATTTTATTAAAATACAGTTAATTCATTTATATAAGAGTGACGTATACTTTGTGATAAATCTAATTGTTGTTGCAGGTTATTAAAATTGTTTTCCATTATTAAAGCTGCCAAGGATTGAGGAAATTGTAGGAAACATGAACCGTATGCTCCTCTTTAGATGACTCGCACAGAAAGTGGCTAATGAATTGAAAGTTCTTTGGATAGAGATGGATACAATCTGAACGAAAGACTATACAAGAATAGATTTTAAATAAATAATAAAATCTTGTGATCTATGAAAAGAATGTTATATGCTGCCTGAAAAAGGTAATACTTATTGGCAAATATTAAAATGTTTGAGTTAAAGTCTGCTATTTGTTTACAAAATTAAGAAGGGTATCAAACTGGTACTTTCTTTTGGATGATCTCACAGAAAACATGTAATCGTTAGTTCTTTAACAGTAAATATCTTACTGTGTGCTATATTTTTAGATCTTTTAGCATGTCTAATCTAATTTAATCCAACAAGCAATGCATCTATAGTGTGCACTTTAAAATTATTCTATTTATGTAACTGATTTAAAAACACATTTATAGAGATACGTACAACCAGTAGAAATTTACAACCAAGGAGTTTACCATCTTACGTATTCAGTGCATGAATAACCTCTGTATTATGTAGCACAAATAGCTTTAATAAGAAAATGTTTTACATATTTCTATCCAAAGTAATGTGTATTTAATCATTTTTGAATACATTTGTACAATTACACACCTACATTTGCATTATGGCAGACGTGCACTCTATACTATTATGTATTAATTTATATTTATTTTCAACAGGTCATAAAATAACTACTTACTTGATAGATGACGTTTTGATCGATATGTTTTAAAGCATATATATTCGAAGTTAACTATTTATATGAACTTGAAATAAAAAAAAAACGATTTATATGATGAGTATATGAACGGCTTGTGTAAGGTAAAGTATAAAAGTAAGAAATTAGGTCTTAGTTATACAGATGTATATATGGTAAAATATAGTAGATGTAGAAAAAAGTGATATTTGAAAAAAAAAATTATGCTCCAAAATAAAGATAGAGTCAATTTGTATATTTATTTCTGCAACAAATTGCAAAATCTTTTAAGAAACTTTTTATTAAACAATAAAGCAGTTATAAACTTGAAAATAAAGGTATAGCTATGATGAATTCCTTCGTCTAATTCAAGCTTAAAATAAATTAAATTTAATATATTTTAATAAAAATAATTAATAAAGCGTAATCGGCTTAGGTATGAAGAAGGTTAATGAGAAAATGTACAGGTAAACAATTGTAATCCTGTATTGGTTTATGCAATAATTATATTAAATTGACAGCAGTTTTAAGGTTTACAAATATTTTCAATTTAATTTTTCAATATAATCATCTGCGTATGGTTTCCTTTTCCAATAATGTTTAGTGGGGAAATCTTATTAGGTATAGCTTGCTTTAAATCTGAAATAATCATATACATATGTATATATATAATTTATAATTCTGTAATAACAGATTGTAATGTACGTAAATAAAGGGAAAATTTAGATTATAAGAATCTGAAGTAATCAATTGATTCACCTTTATTTTTAAAAAATTTTTTTAAAGTATTTAATAACTTTTTAATTCTAATAGTATTATTAAGAAAATTTGTTATTCTCTCTATTTTTAAATTGTTAGGCAATAGTTCTATTCCATGCAACTTTACCCACTCTTCTTTTACCCATGCATTAAAATCTTTATCGGCTTTAGATATATTTGTTTTTGTTATTGTTAAATTGTTATTCAAATGTTTTAAATTTCTTAAATTGATGAAAACCAAATCTTTTAATACACCTGCAAAGAAGTATCTTAATTGTAGAAATGAAACTGCAGAATAAAATCAAATGTAGTACATATTATTTATAATTATTAATTGTAAAGATCATAAAAGCCGAATAAAATTACGTACAATTCAATTCTCCTTCAACAATCGATTTATCTAGACTGTAAATTAAAAAATTAAAAGGGCTTTCACCCAAAAATTGAAGCCTCTAGTATTGTATTTATAAAGTCTTATGTAGTGTGTAAATACTTTATAAAGAATTAGTTCTCCCCGGTAGCAAAATTGGTCCAAATGACGTCATTATGACCGAAAAGCCAGTCATATTTACGTCATTTGGGCCAATTTTGCTACCGGGGCTGTGATCTACTAACAGTTATTGTAATATTATAATCGAAATGAGCGTGTCCAGCTTTATTTTGCGAATGACATCAAATTGGGTTTAAATACTTCAAATAAATAAATAACTATACTTACAAATAAAACTATGGAAGGACGGCTTCGGACCAAGCATCTCTTTCAGTGTTCGATGATACCTCTCCTGGGAATTGTTAGTTCTATTACAACTCAGATACGTACTTAAAATTTTGCAATCTATTCTAGTCAGCCAGAAATTTTTTATATACTTGAATAATTTTTTAAAAATACTATTAATGTCAGAATCATCAATATTTAAATGGTTTTCGATTATGTTAAAGCCGAAAGTTATGCAGTTACTTGGCAGGAGAGGTAAACTATAAATTTTCCTCAGCAATAAATGAGTTTTTGAATATGTTATAAATGATTTTTCTTCAATTTTTGAAAACAGTTTCAGTTTTCGTGCATATTTCCGAACGCTCTAAAACCAAAAAATATTAAAAAATTTATATATTTTAGTACATATTATATGCTCAAGTTAATGCAATATAAAAATGCATTGCATTTATATAATGATAAAAAAATGAAATAAAGTTGACCTTCAAAGGTTCTTAACTATTCTACTATTAATGATATCATGAAATTTGCTCCAGTATATTAAAAACGATAACTTTTCCGTTATTGAGATCGAGAGATTAATTTTACTATTAGGGGCAATACTACAAATCATAACAAACAAATTTATATGAAAAAATATTTATCTCTGGCTGTATTTGGGCTGAGTTTGGGTTCGCTAAACCATTTTATGTTAAAATTTAAATAATTATACTTACAAAAATGTAGTGAAAGTAACAGCCTTGAAGAGCACTATTTGGAAAAACAAACTTTAACGAATTTTGTAGTCCAATTTCAAAATCTGTTATTATCAAATTTGGCTTGCATTGTTGTAAATTTTGTTTGATCATTGAAAGGATATTTATATAATTTTTTTGAGTTTTCGAAGACATTAACACCCACACGATTGGAAGGAACTATTATATTGAAGAAGGATTAAAAAATTGTAATATAAGCACATATATTATTTATAAAATGTATTTTATTACGACCATTATCACTACATATATATAATTACTGTAGGTTGCTTTTCATAAGTTACGCACAATCTGCATTCATAATGCAAAATGTATTTATAGACTATGTTTCCATTAGGGTTTAAATCGGGTTAGGGCTGGGTTAGAGTTAGCGTTCCATGAATAGAAATATTCATAGTTTCGGATTTCAATAGTTTTTATTGGTACGTGGAATGCTAAACCTAACCCAGCCCTTTAGCCCGGTTTAATCCGTAATGGAATCATAATCATATACTAAAAAAATTTTTTAGAATGTTTTCTAAAATACCAATTGTATAAAAATATATTAAAATAGAGATTTCTCATTCAGCCAAAATGATTGATTATAATTTGACCTTCACGTTTTATGCCGAAGGTCAATTGGATAACACTATTAAATACACTTTTAAACATAAAAAAAAGTATTCTGAATTTTGTTGTTTAAAAGGATTTTTTTTTTTTTATATGTTTGGGTAGCTCATGACTTTTACGGAACACCTTGTAAAAAACATAAGATTTTATATTTTAGAATGTGCTTTTAACCTAGAAAAATGTATTATTATATTCTATAGGTCCTGTTCTCTGCCAGTTTCAAAATGTTATTTGTGCAATTTTTCGAGTATAATATTATACATGTGTAGGACTATTATCTACATTATTGTACTCAGCACTGCAGTTGATCTGGTCAGGCTACTATATAATATTAATATAGGGCAATTCTGTAACTTTTATCGACAAATTTCGGTATCGCTAGGCATAAGTTAACGATAAATATCGGTACGTATGATATGATAAATGTATATCTGTATATATCATTGTCGTTAAAGTTACAGAATACGGGGTATGCGGGTGTTCGTTCAAAAAGCATGACCAGTGACCACCGTTGTCCCTCATAAGCAATTTATAGGGAGTAGCGGTTCTCTTACGCTTAGAACGAACGCTATTAATGCCGGTCTGTGTAAAATAAATTATAACAAAATTAACTTTTATTGAAACTTACTGCTCTATTCTACAGCCAAGCAACAATAGAAAACAGACCTTTATGGATTTATTTACATAATATTTTAAATAGAAGTGCCCGCTTGCCTTCGAAAATAAAATACAGAGTAATTAAAATATTGCAGATACTTATTAGAAACCCTTTTAACTTATGAAGAGCTTGCAAATATATATTGCAACCTTAACCAGTTTTATTTATAACATAAACCTATAATATGTATAATATGGACCTATCTTTTAGTAACACTCCCATTATCTCACCGAACACTCGTATTTATTGATTTAAATAAAATAAATTACCTTGTTATGCGCTTTTACCATAATTGTTAAAAGCTGGTAGGCATTGAGTTTACGTGGAACAGTTTCATAAGTTGCATCCATGCAAAATACATTACTATTACACAGCTCATTTATTAATAATGAATCATAAAATGCAGCAGATATATCGGTTCCATCTTCGAAATATAATAATTTTAATTTATGCTTTGTATTATTTATTGTGAACTCTAAAAATTTATTGAAACTTTCTGGATCATTTAATTTTTTTAAATCTCGCAATGATTTTATAAATTTGAAATTGCTTTTATTTTTTATTTTCTTCACAGTTTCCTTCACTTTTTGGAATGGTAACAATTGTGCTGCATCTGAATGACTGGCGTACGTAGAAAATACAAATATAATATTATTTTATAATATGAAATAAATTAATTACCCGTCATCATACAAATATATTTTTACCACCTTCCATTTGTAATACTGACAATACATCTTTACACATTTCCCTTTTTCATTTTCTCAGTAAATTATTCATATTTATGCTAATGTTCTAAAAAAGTATCCGTATCATGTATTTATCATAACTTAAATGTAACAAGAAAAATACTTTTTCGTGTGGTTTCTATCAAATAAATGAAGTGACTTGATATAAAAATAATTATTTCGTTGTTATGGTCCGAGCCCGAAAGATCTAGGTGCACTAATGAAGGGTGTTAAAGAAATTTATAAAGGACTTATAAAATGTATTAAATAATAGAGAAACAGTTAAATATGTACAATATCAAGAAATATTTTTTGGAAAAAGGAATAAAAATTCACCGGATCACTTAGCTTATTAAATAAAAAGTATAAATTCATTTTGGTAGTACTATACTTTGGCCATATTCATAGACGCCACTCGAAGTGAAGGAAGTCTTGAAATCTATAGTTTACGCAACATGAACTGTAGTATTTGAGGGTCCCTTAAGTTCGAGGGACGTCTATGAATACGGCTGCTTGGCTGATAGCATTTATGAAATATATAATTTCAATTCAATATATAAACTGTCACAAATAACATTATGTAAAAATAATGTATTCAATTAGAATAAAAAATCTAATTGTAAGTATTTTGTAGTAGTAATGAGACTATCATATAGTGTTATTGATTTAATTTGATAGCTACGAAGAGTTTAAGGGCTATAAAAACCATTAAGATCCAAAATTATTTTAAACACATCGTCTACTCAATAGCATTGTAAAAAAATTAGAATTGTTTATCTACACTTCTAATTCATAATTCAAATATCTCGTAAATACTTAATTTGAATGGAAGCTCAATTTTAACGACATGTTCCTGGGACCATTAAAAGCATAAAATTCAAATAACTTTTCTTCTATTTACCTACATTCTTGAATTATTTCACATTTAGTTAACCAATCAGGTATCGAAGCAAGTGAGAAGAAAACGAGCAAGCAAATAATAAACAAACCTACATTTATAGCTGCTCCTTTTCTTCTCGCTTACATCGATGCTTGATTAGTGGAGTAAAAAGTGAAATATTTCAAAATCGTGGGTCGATAGAACAAAAATTTATTAGATTTTTTGCTTCTAATGGTATAAGGAATATGTCGTTATATGATTATGCCTATCGAAATGGATATACATCCTGCATATGAACAATATGTGCAAAACATCTTTATAAGTTACGTTTTTGACACTAGATCATATGCTTCCTTTGAAGATACAGGTAACGCTTTGGTCACTTCATAAAGTTCCTTTCTAAAATTTGCTTTTTTCTCAAAATTTTGATCTCGATCATGACAATGCAGTTTTGATTGTTTAAACTCATCACCTTTTATTACTGCTCGCCTGTTGCATCCAGTTACTGTGCATTTTAGGTAACTATAACAAAACAAACATATACAAACTTACATACAAATTTAATTTGCTATTATATAATTACATTTATCATTATTATATATTATACAGATTAGGTTTACATTAGAGTAAGTATTTTGAAAGAATGCATTAATAATTAACAAAATGTTTACACAATGGTTATTATACATATATGGCTTTAATATGCACATTAAGCATCACCAACTTATTTTTTGAAAGGAGGAGTATTTCAATGTTTTCAAGGTGAATTTAATTATATTAAAAGAAAAGCGATATACTTTATGTTGCATAAAATTATACATATTCTTTAAGCTAAATTCCCTCAGGAATTTTCAAAACTCTTAATATAGATTGCAAGAGAAGTGGTATTTCAAAAAACTTGACGCCAACTCCCCTTAATACCAAAAATATGCTTTACCGCATGTCTAACCCTTAAATTGCTAAAGTATTTTTCAATCAAAAACACGTTTTGTTTTCAGTATATAACTGATAAGAAAATAACGTCTGTATTGCAAAATTTTTCAGAATTTGAATGCATTCTAAGTATAAATAATGCAAAAATATCTAGATTTTTAGGCTAAATTACATATTTTTATAAAATTACTATATTATTAAAACTTACGTGACTTCTACTCCTAACTTATTTGTGGCTTTGTTATTTTTATGGTACGTATACCCATCCGGATATAAAGTTGTTCCTATCAATAAATTTGTATTCATCTTCAAATTCAGTATATTTAAGTTTCAATTATGATATGAGATGTACTACAAGAAAAACAAATGGTGCTACCTTCAAGTGTTTAATTTTGCAAAAACAAAATTAAATTTAAAATTTTGAATGAAAGATATTTCTGAAAACAGTATTGAATAAATGTACATATTTTTTAATGACTAAAAGATGGTAAATGTTTGATTTATTTCTCTCTCTCTCTCTCTCTCTCAACATTAAGAAAATATATTAATTAATCTAAATACATTACTTATCTATATATAGGGTTCAATGGATAATACAAACCAAAACGTAAATTACACCTATTCGCATGACAGTATAATAGAATTTATTCAGTGTTGTGGCAAGCAAAGTAGACTATGGAACTTCGATGACGAACAAACGTAGTAACCAATTGTAGGTTGTATTGCATGTGTTAAATTACAACCAAGAAAATAATATCCATCATATCAGCAGTTTTATTTATAGCCTGTTGAAATTAAGTATAAATTAACACGTAATAATATAGAATGTATACATAATATTATATAAAACTAAAGAAATTGTATAATTATAATTGGATATGTTTGTAAAGTTAAACTTTAGCAGACAGCTGCATAAGTTTTGACACCCACATTAAAGACACCTTTCTGTATTGAATATTGTAAAGTGTTCAGTTCTTAATCTTTATTTATTAGAATGAGGGTGTGATTCACACACGTAATATATAAATTGGTAGCCCCTTTATTAATTTATAATTATCCTATATAATGTATATTATATCTACCTACATGCACCGCTATTTAACTAATAGCAAATGAAATAATTTTAGGATATAAAATACGCATTTATTGCTCAGATTAAGTGAATAAGTTAAACATGCAACATATAGAAAAGAGCGTGCAGCCAGGAAGTTAAAGATAGAAGTTTTTATTGACAATCACATAAAGATAAGTCTAAGGTTCATGAACTTCCAATATTTATTGACAATAGCAGAGATTCCTAAGGACAGGTTTTAATGTTTTGTAACAGAACCTATATCTTCTTTAACTAATACACACACACAAATACATTATGTTTATAACCTTAAATTATACTGTACCTACATTATATAAAATTGCTTATTTTAAAGTTATTCTGCTTAAGTAATCTTTTGGGTAAGAGTTTATCCATACACATTCCTTTACAAAATGTTTACAGTTCAACCTTTTTATTTAAAGTCACCAGAAGCGTGTAATAAAATGGAAATGCATTTTCTCCAATATTATAAAATGACATCAGCCTTTCTACATACAAAAATTTTGATATCCTGCAACAAAAATTATTTATTTCACAAAGAATACAATATTCCTAGTTAAAATAACGGTAGACATTACTGAAAAGTATACTCATCTAAAATTTATTCTGCCTAATTCCTTTTGATCAGATACGTATTTCATATAAATATAATTATAGCACGTCAGTTTATGGACCCCAATAAGTAATTTATTTTTCATTACTTTAGCAACCATATAACATAACCAAAACCCACCTAACAAATTGGTTACGTTCCGTAATTTTGACAACAGTCGACATTTTGTAAAACACATCCTATACTTTAAGTATGGTAATAATTTGTTTCTTTCTGCGCATGCGCGAAGCTAGTAATTAATCCATAGTCAACTTTTCCAAAGTGTCAGCAATAAACAACTAGAATCTTTTATGGAACTTTACCCACTACACGTCTACAGCTATAAACGGAGCCAGACTAACTGGAAACTCCACGGATTCGTCGCTTAAATTCCATCGCAACAATAATTCCTTAATAGCCGCGCACGATTGCCCATCGGCAAGCTTAACACCAAAATTTGAATAATCGCTTGCATAAGGTAATAGGCTTCGCGCAGTGTTGGCACCTAATATTGTGCGCTCTGCTCCAGTGTTGATTAGGCCATATAGAGTTTGACCTTCTATGCTGAGCTGAACATATCCTCGAAAGTCTTGATCCAACCCGTTGGCAGGATTTGTTCGAGGTCGTCCTGGGGATGCCACTATCTCCAATGGGTAGGATTCTTCGGTAAAGGATTGGCAGTCAGCTAGCAGCCGTGATTCCTCTTGGGTAGGTGATAACAAAAGTTCATCTATGGGGTCTCCTGTAAATCGGTTGGAGGGGGACGAGACCCGTTCTTCCCGCCTCACATTTAGTTTCCCTGCGAATTTCCAGCTCGAGAGTTTTGGGCCTCAGGTGTTATTCTGGCTTCCGATGAAGATGGCCTATTTTGACGTCGAGGCCGAGGACATTCTGGGGCCCAATGCCCCAACTGATTACAGTTATGGCATGGGTGTGTATTTCGGATCGGTCCACTGGCTTCAGGCTGAGGTATAGCAGGTGGACTTGTAGAATTCGTCGTAGTTGGAGGTGTCGTCATCTGGATCACTATATATTGGGGTTTCTTGGAGGCAGGCACTCTGATTACCCGATTAGTAGGATTTCCATTCTCTGGAAGATTATTGATTTCCAACGATACCGATGAGGTTGGGAGCGAGCCTCCCGCAATAGCCGCGGTGGCATTAGAAGCCTTCTTGTTCTTTTTACCCTTCTTCTTTTTCGGTGAAGTCGGAGATTTCTTATCTCCAGGTGGTTTGGAACCCGCAGCCCCTTCAATAACTTCGTCCATGCCATCCACATTAGATACGGCGGCACACTTATTTCCACTACGCCTTGTTCCGCTGTAAGTGGCGCTTGAAACGGGGACAGCTTCACTTGCCATATTCCCCTTCCTACGCCTGTCCTTCATCCAGTGATCCTCCAGTTCCTGGCCTAGGCGAATCAATCCCCCAAAAGAAGTGAATTGACTCCTAAGTATCCGTTTGGAGTAGGCAGGGCGCAGATTATCATAGAAAATATTTAGTCGTTTGTGGATACTTAATGGAGGATCTAAATATGAGAATATCGTTTCCATATTCTCCACAAACTCTACAATGTTCTCCTGCTCTCCCTGTAACCGATTTCGAGCTTGTCCGCGTATTTTCCGGTTATTTTCTCGGCTGCCGAAGCGTTTCCTGAAGTTTTTAATGAAGTCCGACCATGAAGTTGTATACTGGCCGACTAACCGATACCAGTTTTTGGGTTGGTCCGTTAAAACTACGGGCAAGGCGTGCAATAGGTAACGTCTGTGAATACCAGAGCCTTGATAGCAACGTTGCAAGCGCTCGATGACAGAATCTGCACTCTCTTTACGTTCGTTACTATAGGCTATCTGCCATTTATGAAGCGCGTCCACTGCTTTGGTTCGGCTGCTATAATGTCCTCGTATTGGAGACACATGAGAGTTATCGGAATCGTGTTTGAGTAATGATTGTATCGATCCCTTCTCCGGCCTCCATATTCACGTCTTCCTGAACTTCCGGATCCGTTTCTTCGCCGTCTTCTTATGTCTTCTGATATCCTCTAGGATTGTGGAAGTTCTGCTTCCGAGTCTGGTCCACTTTCAGAGCCAGTGTCAGAATCCGTACTTGACTCTGTATCTTCACTGTCCGATGACAAGTATTGTCCCGTCGCTCCTCCTCGTGTATCCTTACTTGGCTGTTTCGGAGGCAGTATGTTTCTGACCTCCTCCTTCGAGCCTTTGTTTTCCGGCCACGGGACAGGCTAGGCAATCCATACTGTTAAGTAGCATGTTGATGTCGGGGTGATACGATGTCCCGACGTCCTAGGCCTTAAGTCGCTTGATAATGCGAGTCCTCCCGATATTGGGTGTCCAGTCGTGTCCGGTGATGAATTTCCAACCGAGGTGAATGACGTGTTCGATCACAGTTATCTTCCGGATCAGATTCTATCCTCTTTTTACGTGAGGTCCTAGTTCGCACGGGTTGGGTTTTTTCCGCAGGTTGCCTCCAGGTCTGCTGCTGTTTTCTTATGGTACCTGTATATTTCGGCTTCGCTTCCTTTTCCTCCGTTTGGACTCTTTCTCGCTGACGAGCCTTCAAAGTCAATTTCTGGAAGTACATTATAGCTTGACGAGCTATTTCGGCCACGTCTGTAGTGCTGCCGGTTGCTGCTCCGGCGAACTACAGTTCTGGCCGTCCATGACTTCGGTCCATTAATCGGTGACTCGTCGTAACAGGATGTGGAGCCGGGTGGTCTATTGGTAGGAAACGTTGTGTGTCGAATCCTCCTTCGAGGCTAGAGGTATCTTCTAAGAGGTTAGGTACCACAGGCGTTAAAACCAGGGCTGATGTCACTATCGATGGGTAAAACGAGGCAGAGGTAATTGTTCCAAAAGTAGCAGTGGTAACAGTAGTTATGGTTGTAGTTACAGTAGCCAGAGTAGCCACTTCGGCTGCCGCCATGGCTCGATCCTCGGATTCCTCTCCGGTGGCCTCGCTTTCCAGCTCTAATGGGTCTTCACTCTGGAAATCTCGTTGATCGTTCCATTTAGCTGCTTCAGGTCCTAGGTCCCGACGAACTCGATATCGCACTAATCGGTCTCGTAGCTTAGCATTGGTCCCCTGGACCGACAATCTTTTATCCCGAAGCTGAGCAAGCAATTCGCCAAAAGGTAGGCTCTCCACTCCACGACGTATACCATTCACTGTCTCTGTAACCTCCTCTCTATGCTGAGCCCTTTTCTCCCTTTTCATATTAAGAGGTGATCGCGAACACATTGTTTATGATTTATAAAACCTACACGCTTTTAATCCTAAGGAAAATCAGTCAAAGAAATTCGCAAACCAGAATAAGGTTATAATAGAAAACCGTGGTAAATATGTATATGGCAAATATATATAAAATGAAATAAATTTACAATATAGAACAATGGTAAATAATTATAGGGCGACGCTGATGTGCTTCGTTTACAATACCGTACTACACACACCTTACAATAATTCGCCAAAGAAATGTATAATATGTTATAGTAGAAATAAAACAACAATTTCTTTCCAAATCTTGTTATTCCGTTTGATTATACAAGATATACCTATATATACCTGCAAGAATTCAAATGCACAGGCAGGGAATATGGAATAATTGAAGAAAATGTTAATGCTTAGACTAAAATACAAAAGCTATTTAAAAATACGCAAAGCAAAATATAAGCAACGCCAAGCGAATTAAAGAATAAAAAAGAGCAAATAATGAGTGTTAAATATAAATCAATCGAAAATAAGCGAGTTAATTATAGCGAAATCACACTCATTGGCAAGCACCTAACCATAATAGTAAACTGGGGAATTACACCTGAGCACAAATGCTTCCAAGGCGATAAGCAACAATTCTTCAGGATAAAGTCTAATTATCAGCTAAGGCTGATATAAGAAAACTAAATTTCGACTAGGCCATCCGAAATTGTAAACTCAAGGTACTATGTTTCGCGTGATTTATAGATACCCTGGAATTATGTTTCCACGATCAAAATAAGAGTATAAAATTCTATTCCGCGACCGCCAGCAATGGGTCGACGAAAAGACTTTATACAATAATACGCGAGCTAAATAGGTGATGCCAGTTAATCAAATACTATGTGCTACTGGATAATATTGGGAAAAGAAACACACAATATATGAAAAGAGTTATATTCAATATAACCGAGGTAAATAATATGTTTAATACGAGGAAATCTCAATATGTTACTATCACGAATACTCGTTTATCAAATACTATCTAAAGGATAGGGAGACAAATACAAGGGTATTATCCAAAAGGATTGCGTATAACAACATTTATCAGACCATTATTGTAAAGTCGAATAATATTTCGTTACTTAGGCGGTACTGATTAAATGATGCTACTTATTCATACGGTCATTTGCCCGAATAAACCTTGCCAAATAGCAAATACTCAACCATACTAAGGAAATTAAAACAATACAAATATTATTTCCTATGAATAGTACAGCAAGTAGTTCTCTTGCGCCTTAAGCAGCAAGACAGGGGATAACCGATCAAGACCTACTAGGTCAAGTGGAAAAAGTATACACAAATAATAGACTCCTTTAGGATGTTTAAAATGTAACATTAAGATCCATATATAAATCCTCAATATTATAACTTCAAAAATAAACGTTATTCAAAGAAAATTCAAATTAACCGATATAAAATCTAATAAAGAATTTAAATTTATAAGAAAAATATTAAAGAGAAAACACTCTTCCCTAATTTCCAGCATGCCCCACGTTGGGCGCCATTTTGCGACATGAATTCCTGCCACTGTGGGGAAGGCACAATTTTAACAAGAATCAGTGCAAAGGCACACAGACTTTACTTATAAAGAGCGCCAGGCTCATAAACCTTATATATGAGCCAGTCTGAGGCTTGCCGGCTTGAGACTTTTCAAGGACGTGGCATGCTGTGAAATTAAAGTGGATTCTCTTGGAAAATTACTAGTACACAATAATAAAAATTAAAATAAAAATTATATTTTTGTAACTGCTCTGTCTCTCAATTTACAAGTATAAAGTTAAGATAACTATACAATTATACATGAGATTTCTCCCCAACTCTACCGTTAACTTATAAAGACAAGAGCAATAAGATGATAATCATTTACAAGAAAATAATCATATTTATAAATAAGAAATAAAAGAGTGGATATTAGACAATACTGAGGAGTTGGATCAATCGTATAACTCTCAGTCCAGGCATGAGCAAGTCCAACTGGACAAAAGACCCTTTTCAAGTTTATCCAACGCTAGCCCTTCAAGAACCTAATTACTTGCTGCACTATCCCTGTAGGAAATATAAGGCACAAGCAAAGAGGTGACACCAGGTCAAGTAAGGCGTAGCCAAGTCTATCCAATATCTAAATCACCACCAGAAAGTTTAATTGGCTAGGGTTGTCCTACGGAGTCTCTAAATCTCCTTTCTTAATGTGCGTATGCACCAAATTCATTAACCTTATGTTAACTATAATATACTTTCAACACCTAGTCAGGAAACAATTGATTGAAATCAAACTATGTACAAGTATATAAGTAAAGAAGAAAATTAGCAATATATATATATAGATATGTGGCATTACAGCCTAAATCCTGTCATCGTACAGGCTATGGAATCTATAATCCAACTCCTCTTAATAATAGTTAACTTTCCTTATTGGAAATACTAAACTATATGAGGGCAATTGGAAGAGCTCTGTATAAATCTCCTGTATTTGGAGCTGTCTTCAATAATACTTCCTACGTAGACCTGCTATGCCCTACTAGATCTGGAGCCACTAAGCTAATCACAAAGGAATATTAATACTTAAACATTGAGTCCTACTATCGGTCCTCAACGCTTACCTTCATGCAATAAACAATATAGCAAAGTATAAGCCAGGCATGCACAGCAGTGTCCAATTTAAGGTTAGGAGTAGTGGATGGAGTGAAGTCCCCAATTGAACCTCTTGACAGTTCCCAATTCCCTGTCTAGCCTCCTTCCTTCCTTCTTAGTATTTAGAATCCAGTCTCGGGGTTCACTTACATGGGTATCCGAACTCGATTAAAGCTTTTCATGGGTTTTCCATAAAGATACGTCCTGCCTTGATGACTGATAAAAGCGGTGTGTCTGAACCAAACCTGCCTCTCGCCCAGGCGGTCGTAGCAACTGTGCGCGTGGGCGCAGCGCCGCCACCCGGATCGAGAGAAACCTTGTTTGCGCGCGGTGTTTAAAAATCAAAAATAATTCATGTAGCAAGGCAAGAGAATTTGCCTTGTTACAATCTGCAGCCAACTGTATTAAATTGTGCATATTGAAAGTTATTGTTTCTACCCATATAAACTACTCATATTATGTACAAAACATTTAAGCAGTTCCTCTGCATATTGATTGTATTTGTGACAATTATTTTCACTGCACAATATCCGCATAGCACAGTTTAAAGTATTGAAGTGGAGATATGCATCATGTTGAATAACATTCTTTAAAAGAGCAGGTCCAAGATATAAGAGGAAAGTGCGATGTTGAGTCGCTTTCCATCTAGGAAATTCATCCATGTCAAAAGTATTGCGTGCAAATTCTTTTGGAATACATTTTGATACATTTTTCAATTTTTCAGATAAGGCATCAATAACAGTTTTGGCTACTCTGGAAAATTTAGATCTATTTATCCATAAAGTTATTATTTGTTTATTTACTGTAACGGTATTTCCGTCAGTGTGAGGGGCCACTCACATCACGGGTTTTCCCATTACCTTCGCCCGTCCTTTCCTGTCGGTATCAGGGCGCCAGTTGGTCAGTTGGGTGGCCAACAACCCTACGTTATCAGTTGGGTCCTTCGACCCCATTCTTTATGCATCTCATACGGCCCTGCGGCCATGCATGTGGACGGTAGCGGTAGCCAGGGTCGCTCAGTATGCTAGTTCGTGGAGAGAGGGGAGGGTTCCTTACGGGAGTCCGAGCCTCGCAGACCTGCCTGCTGAGGTGCATACATTTCTTCCTCACCACCCACACACAGGTGGTGGTGAGGAGTGCGGGAACATGCGGTATCAATTGCCAAAGCTTAGAGTTTTGCCAGGAGCGGACCACCACGGAGGCAATGTTCACGGCCCGTCCAGCCATAGCGCAAGCCTATGGGATTACGGAGGGCACCGGGACACATTCCAACGGGCTAACTACGCCCTTGCACAACCCACTATGCATTGGCCGGTATCCAGTCGTGACGTACGTGCAGGCTGGCCTATAGCACACGCCTCACGTACGCGAACCGACCCATGGCTGTCTGAGTGCCGCGTCACGCGCTCACCAGCACGCACGGACACATCAGCACAGTCCCATGGTCGCGTTCCGACTGCCTGCTATGGCAGTCTGCGCACGACATTCGCGCAGCCTGCTTGACGCGCGTAACCAGCGTTCAAGCCAGACTCGATGTTCTATTTCCCCTCCTCGTGGGGACTTATAGACACTGTCATTGTTTTAGGACTCCCCGAGGCCGCTTCTCCTTATCTCAGGTTGCCTGGGTTGTTTGGCATGGCCCTGCCTTACTTCTCAGGACAACCTGGACATCGTTTACTGGAGCGCCGGTCTTTTCATCCGGGCCTCTGCCTGTCAACGGGGTCTATCCTTGACGTTAGCTATAATCCACTCGTGAGCCTATCTCACGAGTCGGTAACGTAGGGATTAATAATATCCACTGTTCGGTAGCTTTTATGTTCTTTATTCGGTATTTCGTATACGTAACGGGGAACTTCGTTACATACCCCCCTCCGTAACGGAGGTTTCGACCCGAAACCGAAAGCGCCCGAACACGAGTTCGTTATTCGCTGCCACGCCCAAGCGGGCAGTGATGCACTTCAGTCTGGGTTTACTCTTGCGGTAGCTCAGGCTTGTATGGCTTGATGTCTGCCGTAAACATTTTGCCAGTGACGTTTCCTGCCAAATCAGACAATTCTACAACTGTCTCCGATAACTTCTTCGCAATCATAAACGGTCCACCGAATGGTTTGTTCAGTGCAGCCGATATGTGTTTTGCGGCATTCGAGAGCTGTCGGTTGCGAACTAAGACTAACTCGCCAACCTCATAGTGCTTTTCACGACGACGTAGATTATACGGTCTTGCCTGTCGTTCGTGCGCTTCTTCGAGAGCATACTTGAAAACTGTTCTAAGTGTTTCCAAGCGTTTCATGCGTGCCAACCACTTTTCTGTCGGTTGCTGCATGATTTCGGTATCGCCTTCTAATTCACGTCGCATCGATCTTGCCGATTCTGGTTCTCTACCCAGATTAGCAAATGCAGGTGTAGCTTGCAGTGAACCGTGGTGGGCAGTATTAAATGCAAATCTAAATGCATCCAAATGCTGATCCCACTCTCGATGATCAGAATCGAGAAAGGCCCTTATCATCATCTTCAGGCTTCTATTCACCCTTTCGGTGGGGCTTGCCTGGGGATGATATAGAGGTGTCGTGGTTTGCCTCATACCCGTTAATTGTAATAAAGCAGTTATGTCTTTATTTACAAATTCGGTACAATTGTCGGTAACTAAAACTTTTGGTGTACCCCATCTATGAATCACCAAGTTTTCGATAGCTTCTGCAATCTTTTTGCCGTTAGCGCGTCGAAGTGGAGCTACTTCGATCCATTTTGTGTATAGGTCTTGGATTACCAACACATACGAGAACCCTTGTTTACTTGGCGTCAGTGAGCCCATAATATCTGCCGATATTACAGTCCACGGCTGTTCAACAATTCGACGTCCCATGAAGCCGACGGGAGCTTGTTGTTCTACCTTGCAACGCTGACATTCGTCGCAGTGACTGACGTAAGCCGTTACATCTTTGAACATACCTGGCCAGAAGTAATTTATCGAAAGGCGTCGATATGTACGATCGATACCTTGATGGCCGGCTTGCGGTAACTTATGGCATTCTTCGAGCACTTTCTGCCTGTACTCCCTGGGTATCACCAGTTTCCAAGCATCAAGATCTTCGAGCTCAGCATCTGCCAAATCTGAACGTCGTTGATGATACATCAACTCTCCATCTAATTTCCAATCAAGAAATTTTTCTGGCGTTCTTTCGATATCTTTTACGCACTTTAAATACCACGCATCCTTGGTATCGGCGTAAGACGGTAGCAAAGCATTTAAACTTTCCGGTGCTCTTGACAAAGCATCAGGAACATGATTTAAAGCTCCTTTACGATGTACGACCGTAAAATCGTATTCCATCAAGGCGAGAGCCCAACGAGCAAGTCTTCCAGATGGATCTTTTAAATTATGCAACCATCGGAGACTGCTGTGGTCGGTAATTACAGTGAAGTGGTAACCCTCAATGTAACATCGAAACTTCCTTATCGACCACACCACTGCCAAGCATTCCTGCTCGGTCACGGTATATTTTCTTTCGGGATCCGTAAGCGCTCTACTCGCGTAGGCGATTACTCTTTCTTGACCTTCGATAACTTGTGTCAAAACAGCACCTAAGCCAACATTGCTAGCATCGGTCTGTAATGCAAACGGGATCGAAAAATCTGGACAGGCAAGCGTTGGCGCGCTTGTTAAACATCCTTTCAGCGCGTCGAATGCTGACTGCTGATTGGCTGTCCATTCCCATGACTGCTTTTTCTTTGTCAATTTCGTTAGCGGTTCAGCAACTGTCGCAAATTCTGGAATGAATCTTCTATACCAAGATGCCATTCCCAAGAATCTACGAATTTGCTTTAAATTCTTCGGTATCGGGAACGTGATTACGGCTTCTGTTTTCGCCGAATCCACGCGAAGACCTTGACTGTCTACGATAAATCCGAGATATTTTACTTCCGTTCTACAGAAGAAACTTTTCTCCTTATTTATCGTTAGCTCAGTTTGCCTTAACTTTTCGATAACTTTATCCAACCATAATAAGTGTTCGTAAAATGTTTTGGTGACAATGATAATGTCATCCAAATAGACGAATACATGTGGATAAAATTCGGGACCCAATAATTTATCCAGAGCACGCTGGAATATTGCGGGAGCATTAGTTAATCCATAAGGCATTCGCTTAAATTGAAATAATCCTCTGCCTGGAACAATAAAAGCCGTGATACCACGTGACTTTTCTGCTAGCGGTACCTGCCAATACGCTTGACTCAAGTCGAGCGTTGTTAAATAATTGGCCTGTCGTAACTCATCTAGGATCGCAGCCATGTTCGGTAATGGGTACGCATCCTTTTTAGTTACAGCGTTAACGCGCCGTAGATCCACACAAAAGCGGAACTTGCCATTGGCTTTCTTCGCCATGACTACCGGGCTCGCCCAATCACTTTGCGACGGTTCGATAATGCCATTGGTTAGCATATCGTCAACCTCGTGCCACATAGCTTGGCGGATTTTATCCGTGCACCTATGAGCTCGCTGTCTGATTGGCTCGTGATCTTGCACGTCAATTATGACTGCCGGTAACTTTGAAATTCCAGGTTTTCCAGAAATGAGGGACAGTTTAATTTCTAGAAACTCTTGTAATTTCTTAGCGTTATCATTATCGGGAACCATTAAGCCGTTATTCACCACTGCACAGTTTAGTGATTCGGCATTCGAGAACCAATGTTTATTTTGAGGTTTTTCCTTGTTAGCCCATTCTCCCGTGGAGAAGTCCACGACAACATGAGCATCTTGAAGGAAATCAAGGCCCAAAATAAAATCACTTGATAAAGAAGGCATCCATAGTGTGTCAACTATAGTTGTCTTCCCCTCAAGAAATATCGGGATCTTGGCGGACTCAATTACTTTACATGTGTAATTGTTGCCAACGGTAACTCTTAAGGGTTCTATTTTATTGGCTTGTATACCAATTGAATTAAACAATTCAATGGCTACTTTGCCTGCAAACGTGCGTGAGGCTCCCGAGTCCACCAGCGCACGCAGCTTTTCCCCTTGTACGGTGATCGTGGTGTAGAATGCTAGTTTCCTAGATCTGTCGCCAAACGTCGTAATTACTATATCAGTAATATCACCGACCGGTAACTTATCGACCGATTGATCATCGTTCGAATTTTCGGTAGCAACCACTCGAGCGCTTGTGTCCTCTGAGTGTTTGTTTACATTCTCCGTCTCCAACATAACATGTTGGTCTGAGAAGTCGCGGGAGCGATAATTATGGTTAATATTCACACATTGCTGTACTGAATATTCTTCGACATAATTATCCGGGAATATATTATCTTGGTTTTCACCCAAGATTTTCGGTATCATGTTTTTCCGCTCTTGGAGTGTCGTAACATTCTCGGGAAATTTTACTAACTCCTCTTGGCGTTTTTTTGAACAGCATTTAGGGCACTCCGCTGTAGAAACCCCTTTGCTGCCACATCGGTAACAGAACATTGTTCTCTGCTCTTTACACGCGCTCCAACCGTGTCCAGCTTTCCCGCAATTAAAGCAGGTAGCGCTCGGGCCCGGTTGTTTACGTTTTGAGCCCTGCCGGCTGTTATTGTTGCCAGCTGCCTTATCTAACGAAGGTTTCGACTTGGAACTGGTTCCTTGTCGGTTCCTTGTTGATTTAAAGGCTTTCAAATGCTCTTCGTTATCATTCGAATCTTCCGTTGTTGATTCGTCGGTATCAGAGCTGGATGTTTTATCCACTTCTAGGGCACGCACACCGTGTCGCCTAGACTCTCGGGATCTTCCATGACTGCCGGTATACGCCAACTCAGGAACTAAACTTTCCTCAGGTGCGGCAGGTGGACGGTATTTTAATGACGGCCTATAAGCGGCTTCGAAATTGAGCGCCAAACGCTCAAATTCTCGATACGTCATATTTTTGTGTATAGCGATACCTCTTCTATACACCGGTAGCATATTCTTGTGCGCGATAGCGATTCGGCTCCAATCCGATCTTTCTCTGCCTATTTTCCGAATATACGACTGTATAGTCTGCAAATAGGCTCGCACAGATTCGTTAGCACCCTGAGTTCTTGTTAGAAGCTCAGTCTCCAGTTCTTCCTCCCATGTTTGTGATCTGAAATAAGACCTTAAGGCGGACTTAATATCAGACCAGGTTGAGAATTCATTATCCTCAAACCACATCCTCGCCACACCTGTTAGGATGTGGGGAAAGACGTCAACCAGGTCGGAATCTCTTACCCTGAGAAGGTTCAGGACGGCATCGGTTCGAGAAATAAAACTCTCAACCGCCTCCGTTCCATCGCCCGCAAAGGTCAAGTTTGATCTCTGGAGAGATTCGAGAACACGCCAACGGGGCATACAGTCATCCCCTTGGCCGGTAGCTTTTCCAGGTTTTCCCTTCAGGACCCTCGTCCTGTAGGCCCCCTGGAATATCTCAGCCGAAGCATCGTCTGATGTCGGTTGAGATTCGAGATCATCGCTCGGCCTTGTCACTGTCAACAAAGGTTGACCCTGATTGGCCGATGCCGGTAGAGCGGCCGCGGTCTTTCGCGGTCGGCCTCTAGCGCGCTTTTCGGTAGCAGAAGCAGCTGCCACTGCTGCTTCATCGGGAACAGTCTTATTTTTCAGCAGCTTGTCAAAAGCCTGCTGGACTTGAGAAATGAAATCTTGGAAAGACCCTTCCAGTTTTTCCATTCTCTCGTCTAGACTCGAGATCTTCTTCTCCAGGTTTACCTGGGAAGCATCGGTAGCTGTCGGTTCTGCGAACTCATCAGAGTCGCCCGACCCGGTACTCCTTTTCCGTCCCGTGGACTCAGCCATCTACGTATCAATAGTGCGTTGTTCGTGTGCTCAGTCCAAGGGTTGTCGCTGGAGTGATCCGGCAAAATTTTGTTTTGCCCCGTGAGCCGTCCGTCGGATAGGTTACCCCCACCCGAGCTTTGGGCATGCGCAGACGATCTAAGTGATTCTCGTATTCTCACTTATCGCTTCTGCTCGATAACAGTCGCCTTTCGATTAATCGAATTTCGATCTAGGCGTTCGATAGCCCTGCTTCATCTACGGGCCGCTAGATGGCAGCACTAGGATCGAGTTCATCGACCTCTAGTACCGTCGATCACGGCCGACGGCAGCACTTCGACGAATTATTGATTCGTCTTGCCGTCGATTACCGCTAGATGGCAGTACCAGTATCATTTTCCGACAGAGGGTCCACGTGTGGTCTCTGTCTCACCTCGTCCTGAAAACATTGGCCTTTACTGGCTCAAGCTCATCAATTTCTGTTTTTGTTTTGGATGGATAGGAAAGGAATGAAAAGGAAGGAAAGTAGGATGGAAATTGATGGGAAATTCACCGAGGTGTACGGTAGCGTGCGGGATCGTACGATTTCTCGTACCGGTAACATTCGATAACTTGCAGGAGGAGTATTTCTAGGGCTCGACTACCTACGAAACCCTATCCATACAAACCTCCTTACGAGCCGCCTTCGTCTTTAGCGGCTTCGAAGGTTTTTCCTTCGGTGGGGTCACCACCTGGAGAACTCCCTTCGGAGTCGCCTCGGAAGGCCGTAGTTGGGCGTGTACTTTCCCACGCTCGGATCTGCGTTTTGCCGCTATCACCTTACGTGGTACGTTCGTACCCGCATTCGTCACGCATGGACCGATTGTCTGCCAATGCGGCCCACAGGCAGGGCAGGTGCGCAACGTTTTCCCGGTGCGCCCACACCCCTTACAGAAAGCATCTGTAATTGGTGTAGGGCATTCGGAAAACCGATGGCCCTTACCCTTGCAATTCCAGCATACACGTATGCCGAAATTGCCGGTAGCGCGCGTGGCCACCGACTCGGAAGGCTTCGCCTTCTTCACCGGTGGTGCCTGAGTCACCTTAGGCGGCAACGGTTGCCTTGCTCCTTTTTGAGGCTTAGCGGACGCCATCGCTGCGTACGACGGCCGCTTCGTCTCCGGAACAGCTACCGCTGTCTCCCGTTGGGCCTCCCTAGCCCGCTTACGCTCCACTCGGGAGAGTTTGCGAACCGGGGTGCTCAACCCAGGTGCCTCGGCCATCTCGACCGCTGCCACGACTTCGTGGTAGAGACCTAGGTCCGCTCGGAAGAGAGCAGCCAGCAACTCCACTAGACTACGTCTAGGAAGACCCTGATTGCTCCCCTCCATAGGCGTCGGGGTTACCGAACGCATCCTGCAGTGTCGCTGCATTAATTCGCTGAGTACATGCGTACCCAGCTCCTCATGCCCAGACTCTACAGGGTGTTTCGCCAACCCCTCGGTAACAGGTGGGCTACCGCCCACCTCGGTAAGAGCAACGCAGGTTGCCGCCGAAACGTCAACCTGCGCCACGGGAACAGGTGCGGGATCGGATGCGGGACCCTCTACAGGGCCCGCAGGAGATGGGGATGCCAGAAGGGCATCCTCATCAAAGGGGTCCTGTGCCATAGGCACAGGAGCGACGGGAGCGTCGGCGGTTCCGCCGGCAGTCGTGGTCGAGGGCGAGGCGTTCAAGGAAGCCATTGTAATGAGGCGGAGAGAGAGAGAGAGAGATCGAGGAAGGCTGAAAGAGAGAGATGGAGAGAACAACAGTTCTGCTGGAATCCAGAGTAGGATGAGGTGTGAGGCGACTTGCCGGCTCGCGGAACGTTAGCGAGGCGTTATCATGTGTTGCCAAATTTCCGATTCTGCGCTTAATTCGGTAATTATATTTGCCAACATCTCGATAGCTGGCTAATTGTACTGCTCTGACAGTTAGCCGGTCATGCTCCGCCAGGCAGCATGGCTCAGCTCAGCCGGTCGACTTGTTTACCAACAAGCGCTCAGCTGTCACTTGTCAAGTCAAGAAGCCTTTTCGGTAGCGTTAGATTTTAACACGGGCGACTATAATATTAAATTATATTTGCGCCCGTGATTCTCATCCAATTTTCCGTTAGCTTAGCATGGGTTGCTCGAATTCTACGTGAACACGTCAACTCGATCAGGCTATCAATTCTTAACAGAATTTGATCCCTTTTTCAACCAGATGATCTTTTCATGCTTTTTCAGCGTTTCCGAGCCTCCAGAAAATAGTGGGCCACCTATTCCCTGAAAACTCCAATACTTCCGGTAACTTCTCGGACTTGTGGATTATTCGTTCGCCGAATAATTAATCTATACTCAGAAACCACGTTGGGCGCCATTTGTAACGGTATTTCCGTCAGTGTGAGGGGCCATTCACATCACGGGTTTTCCCATTACCTTCGCCCGTCCTTTCCTGTCGGTATCAGGGTGCCAGTTGGTCAGTTGGGTGGCCAACAACCCTACGTTATCAGTTGGGTCCTTCGACCCCATTCTTTATGCATCTCATACGGCCCTGCGGCCATGCATGTGGACGGTAGCGGTAGCCAGGGTCGCTCAGTATGCTAGTTCGTGGAGAGAGGGGAGGGTTCCTTACGGGAGTCCGAGCCTCGCAGACCTGCCTGCTGAGGGGCATACATTTCTTCCTCACCACCCACACACAGATGGTGGTGAGGAGTGCGGGAACATGCGGTATCAATTGCCAAAGCTTAGAGTTTTGCCAGGAGCGGACCACCACGGAGGCAATGTTCACGGCCCGTCCAGCCATAGCGCAAGCCTATGGGATTACGGAGGGCACCGGGACACATTCCAACGGGCTAACTACGCCCCTGCACAACCCACTATGCATTGGCCGGTATCCAGTCGTGACGTACGTGCAGGCTGGCCTATAGCACACGCCTCACGTACGCGAACCGACCCATGGCTGTCTGAGTGCCGCGTCACGCGCTCACCAGCACGCACGGACACATCAGCACAGTCCCATGGTCGCGTTCCGACTGCCTGCTATGGCAGTCTGCGCACGACATTCGCGCAGCCTGCTTGACGCGCGTAACCAGCGTTCAAGCCAGACTCGATGTTCTATTTCCCCTCCTCGTGGGGACTTATAGACACTGTCATTGTTTTAGGACTCCCCGAGGCCGCTTCTCCTTATCTCAGGTTGCCTGGGTTGTTTGGCATGGCCCTGCCTTACTTCTCAGGACAACCTGGACATCGTTTACTGGAGCGCCGGTCTTTTCATCCGGGCCTCTGCCTGTCAACGGGGTCTATCCTTGACGTTAGCTATAATCCACTCGTGAGCCTATCTCACGAGTCGGTAACGTAGGGATTAATAATATCCACTGTTCGGTAGCTTTTATGTTCTTTATTCGGTATCTCGTATACGTAACGGGGAACTTCGTTACATTACTCCTAAACAAGTATTATGCATATAATCTATGGAGAATTTAGATACCATAGGAATAAAGATTAATTCTAACAGGGAAGGTATATGCTCCAAATGGTGATCGGGTTGCAGTCTGTTAGCAAAATCTAAATCTGTACGGAGTGGAGCTCGTACATCTGCAAAAGTCATTCGACGATTTATTCTTGAACCAGTTACTGTACATTTTCCACAAGCATAATAACCATTATGTGGGATTTTGTACAAGTAACATATGCTCGAGCTGGAGAATCACATATAATTGAACGTATATTGATTCTATAAAGTTTATTATTTATAGTAATTCCAGTATCCTTAATGTGTTCAAACTCCGTAATAAATGATTCAAGATACTCAGAGAGGGGTGGTTTCTTATACCCATGATATACACCAATGATAAATGGTGAAATCTGAGTTTTAAAGACCCTTCCTAATATAGGCCATAATTCACTCTTAGTACTGTTTGCTATTCTCAAACCATCAATGTGTAAATCTATATGTGTATAACACTTTTATGTTTGAAACAGTTAATAAATTTTTTAACTATAATACTCAGTGATTTTGATAATCCATAATGTACATAATGACCATGTCTTAAAGTTTTTATTTCATGTGTATTTGGTCTAGGAGTATTTAATAATGTGTGAGAATCCAATGGCAAATCATTATGCCCATGTCTTGATAGAATGTGCAATAATGACGTTATAGTATTTTGATTAACATTAAAGTCATTCGCCCATTTCTGAAGCTCTGCTTGTAATGTTAAATGTATTAGTTCGTTATAATCTGATAGAGATGCTGCTGGTGAATCGGTACAACTAGAATTTGAACGTGCCTCTAATCTGTTATTGACATCTGAAATAGTTTCTAATGGTTCATCTACTCTAATTGCATCGATGATATCACTCATACTTTCACAAAAATTATCAGTATTAATATTTTCAGGCATTAAATGGTCTGTTAATGGCAAGCTACTCTGAAATTCAAGATGTGAATTTTGAGTATTGTATAAATTTAACGTAAGTCTATTTTGTTGACGTTTGGACAATTTACTAAAAGCTTTAGGTATTTCAAATAGTTTCTTCAACAATTAATAAACAAAGTTAACCTACAAACAAATTATACTTTTATAACAAATATAATTATAAATATTCTAACCTTTAATTCTCTTTGGGTTTACCTCAATTAAACTCACAAAAGCTGAAAAAGAAATAAATAAAATTCAATACGCAGTACAGGAAACTTACATGTTAATATTACGCTGAGCAATGTTGAAAGAGTTAATGCAACTGTATAATACTTATGTGAAAAAGTAGGACAAACAATGCATACTTCATGTATTGGTGCTGATAAATAAAATGAATAGGTGGTAAACTATTTCTTCACACGAATTATATTTATACTCCAAACAAGATTGTAAAAATTTAATTTTATATATTTTAAGAATATATCCAAGAATACACTAACAGGAATCCTAAAATAAAGAAAACATAGGCGGATAGTAAACCGTGCAATTCCAGTGACATCATAGTTTGTCTTATCACCACATCCTTGCTTTAAAACTCTTTAGATTTCTTATAATGGTTAGCAAAAATTACAACTCACTATTTGCATAAATGGAGTAAAAAGTTCTTGAAAGCGCAGAGTGAGGAAACGTGCAACAGGATTTGTAAAGATGCTGAATATGCTTATTTACACTTTACGTCGAGCAGTAGGATACCCTATTGAAACATTTGCAACTAGAAGCAAAGAGAGGAGGATGGTATCGATGGAGCACGTATAGGAAGTTAGATTCAGATGAAGTAGAGGAAGTTGGGCAGGGAGGGGGCGGATATGAACTAAAGGTTAGTCAACCGAATATTGTAAAGTATAATCCAGATTGAATAAGTTGACTAGTAGTAAACTTTTTACACACATAAAATTTGATCTAAAAACCTGTGACTTTAAGTCAACTTATAAAAGTTCGCCCATAACAAGTTAACTTATTTTTGACTAATCAAAGTCGTCGAAATTAAGTCGACTATCAACCGACACAAAAAGATAATACGAAAAAAGTCAACATATTGTCAGGTTTCTGTCAAGTGTGCTGTTAGGGTGGTCAACTTGTATTCTACGTAAATAATATTTTTTTGGAATTTCACATCATCCAAATAAGCATTTTTTTTACCTTGATTTAATCTGAAACCTATTAAACAGTTGATATCCTCATCAGTTTAAAGAAAAGAAATAGCTAAACATGTATTTTGTTAATGATTTCAGTACCTGGAAGTTTAGCATATGATTTTCAAATACCTAATAATTTCTTGCAATCTTGGCAATCACCGATGCACATATATATTGAAAGTATACTTCTCCTTTGCACAGTGATGAAAATTAATCTTACTTCATCCCGTCAGCTGTATCCTCAGCAATGATACAATAAACACATCACAATAATTTAATCTGAAATAAAATTCCACAAAGTACCACAAAATATATTACATTTTATATCATAAAATTCATTGTTATACTTATCTAATTAGTTGATTCCTTTATGTAATTAAAAATCCTTTTAATGAGTATAACCTTATCGGGTTCAAATAGAAAAAGTCTAATATAGTTTTTTCATTTATTTTTAACGAAATTTGGTTCAAATTATTTTAAGGTTAATACTGTCAAACTTGCAGCTTAACCTGATTTATACCGTAATAAACAAAGTAAATATATATCGCTGAGATACACACACAGAAACACTGTTTACAATTGTGTGCAACTATATTTACGTTTACGTCTACTGACGTCACTAAACCTACGTTAAGCAGCCAACTTCAGCCCGAGACATACACTCTGGCTGGAGAAGAAGAACAAGATTATGAAGGAGAAGAATCTTAATTTTCGATATATATATAGCTAACTCAGTATGAGATCTCTGGATTGCATGAACCGTTTTTAATGTTCATGGTCTTAAATGAAAGCTTGTTCCAAACTAGTTTAAGGAAAGCTTTACTTAAATCATGACAGTGGATCATTCACGGAAATAAATCGGTTTGAAAATTGAGGCGGCCAAACCTACTGTATAAGTTAACTGTAGTGCTCGGCGGTAGAGACATGTCATTATCTACTTTTATATCTACTTGCCGTCGAGACACTACCATGTCTCTTGATGTCAAGAAATAGCTCAAACTAACAACTTTCAAACTTGTTTTATGCAAAATTTTAGTGTAGGAGGTACTTCCGCCTTGAAAATTTTGCAAATTAACGTATAATTGTTGATAAATAAAAATTTATTGCTCCAGAATGCACTTAAAATAAAGGATTATTAAAATTGAGTTTTACACTATGAGCTTTAAAAATCTGACTTTATCTGTATGTTGAGAGGCAAATAATTCCGTTTGTCAAGCTTCTTGGCTCTTTTTTCGGCCATAATCTGGTGTAAAATGTCCGAATGAACAAATAGATGCTATAAATCATCATCAAATCATGTTGGAGCCAAAAGTTGACTTTCATAGCTATGTTGCAAAATCAAGCCTAGTAATGGCTAAAATTGTTCATTTTCAAACTCATTTTCTACAAAATTGGAGAGTCGTAGCCGCTTCCGGTTGGATTTTTTTGCTATTTCAGGTATAATTGTTAGTAATAATAATAAAAATACCCTCTGAAAGCTCTGAAATGGTAAGTTTATTGAAATTGAATTTTACCCTATGAGAATCAAAAGTCTCTCTGAATCTCCATACTCAGCGAATAATGCTTGTTGAATTTCTCTTCGTGTTCCATGAAATATTTCCTATTGGAAACATGAAAACAATTTTTAATTGAAAATTGTTGCAGTGTTATTTTTTTTTCTTTTTTTTTTAAGGGAAAAATGCATCTTGGCACACTTCTCAAATAGCATTTTGAGCACAGATTGCAGACAAATCGCGTGCAGACATATCAGAATCTGTTAGCAGATTGCATGCAACTGTGTACACAATTGAATTCCAAATTGCTATCAGCATCTGCGTAGCATTACGTAGTATTAGATTGACGCTAAAATCGTGTTAAAATTTTTCAACATAATCTGACGACAGATTAATGCAAGAAACGCAGTAAAATCTATGTTTATGGTATGATTGCAGGTTGTTACCAAGATGGAAGCAGAATCCGATCAGTTATGTTCTTTTAAATTTTTAAATGGTCTAAAATATTTGGATTGAGTTTTAATTGAATTTTTATATAATTTAGCGTGGACAAGTTTTTTATTAAAATAAAGTAGAACGTATACAACAATACATTATTACATAATAACTAATTTTCTATAACACTCTGTTATGAGTTATAAATTTGTGTCGATTTTCATCATTAATCTTAATTTTTACAAAGGAAAGAATATATCATTTGCCTCTTCTTCAATGTGGTAAGATAAAAATAAATAAATGCTGCATTTCTTGGTAGTCTACAATAATAATTTCATTTTGTTATTATATTACAAGCAATATGTATAATTTTATAAAATACTTACTTTTTAATCACTCCATCTACTGGTTAACATTGATTTGCATCAAAAGCCAGACCAATTCTAGAATTACAGTTCATCACATACAAATTTACTTTAATGTATACTGTTGCATCAACCAAATGATATCAATAATTTTCGGCTTTCATTATCATTTTTGTAAAGTGTTGGTTTATTGGGATGCATGGGGATTGGTTGTGAGGTGTTAGGTGGGGATGATGATGAAGCAGACTGCGACCTGAGCGATAGAAAAGAAAAGACGTAGCGTACAGGTTAACGGCGAAGAATATTAGGCTGATTATTGTATCGTAAAAAATGTGAACCAGTGTGTAAAGGGTTAACGATTAAATAAAGAACAACTTCACAGTAAATATAATTCAACAGGTTATGGGCCCAGAGCTCTGAAAAGGCAAGAAAAAGAAAAGAAAGAGAGAAATGGCGACTAGTGAAGAAGATAAAGATACAACAAAAGTGGAAAAGTTTTGTGACTCTGAAAACTTTCAGATTTGGAAATTTCAGATAAAAATTATATTAGAAGCAAATGATTTATGGGAAACTGTAATCAAAAGAAAAACATAGGCAGAGATGACATCGGATTGGAGAAGAAAAGACGCCAAGGCACAAAAGTTTATTGTAACGTCGATAGAAAGAAAACCTATGATGCATCTACTGAACTGTAAGACTTCGTATGAAATGTGGAATAAACTGAATGCACTATATGAAAGAGATGCTAGTCAACAGAAGTGTAGCCTGTTACAAGAGTTTTTCGGATATAAGTTTGAAAATAACACAGATATAGTGGCTCATATAACAAAATTAGAAAACATAGCACATAGAATAAAAATGGCAAAAGGAAATATAGATGATGCAATGATTATTTCAAAGATTCCAGCATCGCTGCCAGAAGAATACAAGCACTTTGCGTGTGCATGGGAATCAACCCAAAAGGAGAATAGAACATTAGAAAATTTAACCTCCAGGCTAATAGCTGAAGAAACAAGAAGCAAAGTGGAGATAGAAAACCAATAGCGTTTAAAACGAATGAACTAAAATGCTTCAAATGTAATAAACCAGGACATATGGCAAAAGTGTGTAAAAGTAAAAATAAAATGGATCCAAATACAAAAGGAAGAAGAATAAACTATTTTGAAAAAAAATTGTTATAAATGTGGAAAGAGTGGCCATTTGGCAAAAGCTTGCTATCAGGATTCAAACACAGAGAGATGTGGCATTTGCAAAAAAAATAATCACAAAGAAAAGGATTGCTATTTCAAAAATGGAGGAACTAAGGAATTTGAAAAGTTGTCTCTATTAACAGCAAATACAGGAGTAGCAGGGAAATGGATTGTTGATTCAGGATCTACAGCACATATGACAAAAGAAAAATGGAATCTAGAGAATGAAAGAAAAATTAACTCAACAATAGGAATAGCAAAAGTCAATGAAATAATGAAAGCTGAAGAAATGGGTAACATAAGCTTTAAAGAATTAAATTTAAAAAAGGTCATGTTTGTTCCAGATTTGAGTGCAAATTTATTATCTGTGAATGCTGTAACTGAAAATGGCGGTACAGTAATTTTTACAAAAGAAAAAGTGTACGTAGAGCACAATGGAAAGAATATACTGACTGGAAACAAAAACATAAATGGTTTATATGAGATTAAACTAGAACCAGAAAAGAAAAATGTGTCATATGTGACAAAAGAAAAAGAAAGTGAAGCACTATTATGGCATAAAAGGCTAGGTCATCTAGGTTTTGAAAATATGAAGAAATTGTTTAAATTAACAGATGAAATAAAAATAACTGAAAAGGATATAAATAATATAAAAGGTGTTTGTGAAGTGTGCACAAGAGCGAAGCAGGTGAGACAAAAGTTTGAAGACAGTAGACAACGAGCTAAAAAACCACTTGAGTTAATCTATACTGATCTTTGTGGACCTATAGATCCCAACACTTGGGATGGAAACAGATATTTCATTACAATGCTAGATGATAGAACAAATTATTTGAGAATTAATCTTTTAAGAAATAAATTTGAAGCAACTAGTGCAATAAAAAACTATGTAAATTTAGTTGAGACACAAAGAAGAGAAAAAGTAGGAAAAATAAGATGTGATAATGGTAGGGAATATATGAACAAAGAATTGAAAAATTGGTGTGAAAACAAAGGAATTCAAATGGATTATACACCTCCGTATACACCTGAGTTGAATGGAAAATCTGAAAGGTTAAACAGATCGTTGCTGGACAAAGTGAGGGCAATGCTTATAGAGTCAAATCAACCTAAAAATATGTTGGGGCGAAGCACTTTTTAATGCTGTGTACTTATTTAATAGATCTCCATCTCATGCAATACAGAAAACACCAATAGAAGAATGGACAGGAATGAAACCAAAGTTGAAATATATTAAAGTATTTGGCTGTGATGCTTATGCAAAGACAATGGAACAAAAGAAAAAGTTGAGTGACAGAAGTAAAGAGTATATATTTGTAGGTTATGCGAATAATGCCTATAGACAGTGGGATAGTGAAAAGAAGAAAATAGTAATAAGAAGGGATGTAATGTTTAATGAACAAAAGGAAACATTGGTAAACGATAAACCGAGAAGAAATATATTAGAAGAAATTAATGATAGTGAAGATGAAAATATGGATAATGATGCAGACACAGACCAAATTAGTGAAAATGTAATAGGTGAGCACTCAAGAATTATATAAGAAGAATCAGAAGAAGAATTGCATAATGAGAGTTCAGAATCAGATACTCAAGAAGAAGAAGAAAGGCCTGAAGAAAGAAGATCAAACAGAATCAGAGGAATCCCTCACAAATTGTTGGATTTTATAGGTTACTTAACCTACAATGAAGCAATAAATGGAGAAGATAACGAAAAATGGATCAAGGCTATTGAAGAAGAGAAAAATTCACTACTAGAGAATAATACGTGGGAAGAAATAAACTGTGAAGAGGCAAATAACAAGAAAGCTCTAACAAGTAAGTGGGTTTTCAAAAAGAAGGAGGATGGCAAATTCAAGGCACGGTTAGTAATAAGAGGCTGTGAACAGAAACAAGGACTTGAGTATGAAGAAACATATAGCCCAGTACTAAATCCTACTTCATTAAGAATAATATTTGCCTTAGCTGCAAAGAAGGAAAATCATATATATATATCTTCGACGTGAAAACGGCTTTTTTATATGGCGAACTTGAGGAGAATGTGTATATGTATCCTCCGGATGGATTCAATAAGAAAAACAAATTATTTAAGTTAAAGAAAGCAATCTATGGATTGAAGCAGGCTCCAAAAACCTGGAACAAAAGATTTGCAAATTATTTAAAAAACAAAGGGTTTATGGCTCTTAAAACAGATCAATGCATATTCAAGAAGAATGAAACAAATTTGATATTGGCCATCTATGTGGATGATGCAATAGTGGTGGGTCAAAATAAAGAAGAAATTGAACAATTGTTAAAGGATTTGAACAAAGAGTTCAGGATTAAAATAGACAAGGAACCTAAAATGTTTCTAGGCATAGATATAGAGAAGAAATACAATGTATTAAAATTAAAACAAGAAAAATATGCAGAAATATTGCTAGAAACATTCAACATGTCAAATGCAAAACCAGTTCAGACACCTAAAATTAAAAAAGATAAGGAAGCAATGTTTGACATAAAAGTAAAGGAATTCCCATACAGGGAAGCAATAGGAAGTTTATTGTACTTATCTAATAAAACAAGACCCGATATCACTTATGCAGTGAACGTTGCAAAGCAGACACATGGAAAATCCAGTTAAAGAAGATATTATAGATGTAAAGAGAATAATGAGATACTTAAAAGGATTGAAGGACTGTTGTATACAGTATGATTCTGATGCAGGGGATGATGAGCTTATTGTGTATTGTGATTCAGATTACGCTGAGGATAAGGAAACTAGAAGAAGTACATCAGGAAACGTGGTATTTTATAAAGGAGGACCTGTATTATGGAGTTCCAGAAGACAAGCTATAATTGCTCTATCGTCAACAGAGGCGGAATATATCTCAGCGTCAGAATGCTGCAAAGAAGTATTACATCTGAAAGCGTTAATTGAGGAGATAATTTGTAAAGACATTAAGGTTAAAATATACATAGATAATCAAAGCACAATTGCTTTGATCAAAAACGGCGTTGTAAATAGACGATCAAAACATATAGACGTTAGATATCACTTCATACATGAGTTAATGACAAATAAAATAATTGAAATTAGTTATTGTCCTACAGAAGAACAGATTGCTGACATTTTTACAAAGCCGTTAGAGAAAAACAAGTTTAATAAATTTAAGGAAAGATTATTAAAGTAGATTGTCAGTAATTTGCGTTCTTGTTGTATAAATAAATAGAGAACTCAAATTAAGGGGAGGTGTAAAGTGTTGGTTTATTGGGATGCATGGGGATTGGTTGTGAGGTGTTAGGTGGGGATGATGAAGAAGCAGACTGTGCATGAGCGATAGAAAAGAAAAGACGTAGCGTGCAGGTTAACGGCGAAGAATATTAGGCTGATTATTGTATCGTAAAAAATGTGAACCAGTGTGTAAAGGGTTAACGATTAAATAAAGAACAACTTCACAGTAAATATAATTTAACATTTCTAATCACATCTTTGTTGCTTCGTGTAACATTATATTTATTCGCCAATTTTAGGAGAATATTTAAAATAAAACTACGTATTTTGCTTGCAAGTAGTAGCGTCTGAGATTACTGCAACTTAATACAGAACTTCTCTGAAGGATAATAGTTATTTCACGAAACTTCGCCTTTTATAACTTTACCCTTAATTATATCTGTCTTCGACTCTTCAAATTAATTTTTAGAATTAAATTTTATAATTATTATGATAAAAATGTAGAAAATAAAAATGCATTCTTATGTATAGAAGAAAATTCTGAAAAAAGAGAATCAATTAAATAATTATAAGCGGTACCGCCCATATCGGAGTAAATTAATTAGTTTCTTAAGAGTTTTCAATGCTGAACACTAACTTGTTATAGGTGTTCAAATGTCTTGATCCGCCTCTCCCTGTTCATCATTGTTCCATGGATCATTGCGAAGTCTGCTATTTTTTCGATTGGTACCATTAACTTTGGAGTTACTTGAATATCGTTGCCTTTCTTTAGCTGCTCGTAGAGCTTCGCACAAATAGTGTTTGAATTCAGTTCTCGTTGGCTTCTTAAAATAGGTATTGCTACATAGAGCTTCTGCAATAATAATAATACTAAAAGTTAAATGAATTTATATTTCTAGCATTAGAAACTTTCAATATTAATAGAAAGTGATTTAAAGCAATTAAGTAAGTAAAATGATATGTTTAAGGGAAGTATAATTTAAAAGAGAAGTATTACTACGTTAAAGTGCCTTACCATAAATTGCCTTAACAAATCTTGATTCACAAAGTGGTTTAGTCTTTGGAGTACCATGCCAAGTAAACAAAACCGTTGCAGTATCCTCCAATCCTTCTTTTATACACAACTTAATGGCTTCTTTTATATTAAATCCTCCGATATATTGAAAGAAATCTACCTGTGTGTATAAATGTTCATTTTTCAATTTACATATTTCATTCATAATATAAAAAAATTTAGTTTAGTTTTTATTTATTTGTACCACATCAGAATAGTGAGTATCATTTATATTTTCAAAAGCATCCATCTCTTCAACTGATGAGATTGGAATAAAAGTGGGTTTTGAGATTATCCGCTGCCTCTTGTTTATGGTTTTGTCAAATAGATAGGCAGTTTTTCATTGACTCCATTGTCATATCTTATTGCGTAGTCAAGTGTATTGTTTTTATTTCCCATCAAATCTCATTAGATAATATATATTTGTATATTTTATAGACTGCTAACACTTTAGGCATTTGACATTTTAAAAGACGCAAAGCAATATTAATTAAAAAGTTGCCAATTTAAATGGTAATAAATTAATTTAGTATATATTTAATGATAATAGATGTAACATATGCAGAAAGGAATATATCATATATGCAACTACTTCAAACAATATTTGTTAGAATTGTTAATATGCGTTATTAAAACAAAAGTATGAAGAACATGCATGGTACGCTTATACCTCTTATATTAGTATATATTCTGTGTAATACTTAAAAGAGCTGTGATGATTTTTTATGTATTATATATTTTTAAGTGTATATTTCAAAATCCATAATAGCTAGAGTTCTTATTTTATGGTTAAAAATAAAATATTTTCACAAAATCTACTGACAGCTTAACGAATTACACAATTTTAATTTCGCATCTGCATATACTTCTGTAAGATGATCAAAACAAAATTAGATATAAAAATCCCTCTTATGCACATGTGCCCATAAGTTACAAGAGAGAAAAGAACCACGAAGACATAAGCTATTATATATGAAAAGGCATTAGATATATAAATGTTATAACTGCAGCACCATTAAAAATATAAGTAGCGTCACCTTTCGCCAGCGGTAACCGGAAGAAGGTTTTAAAGCGTGTTCCAAAATTTATTGTCATACTGTCCCGTTAGTGATTTTCAGAACAGTAACATATTATTTTTAAAAACAGCGGGTAAGAGAAATGTGTCTATATATATAGAAACTTACGGAGTCTACCGCATTTCTGTCGACTATCTGTTGGCAGATTATGTTAACAAAATGTAGGTATCAGTTTGCTGACTATCTGTAAGCAGAATTATAAGTATAAACCTTGTCACCAAATATTAATCAAAACTGTTGATGAATTTTGTAACAGAAATTGCTGCTGTTCGTCGACAAATTGGCATAAGATTCTAATAGCAAAATAGGATATAGTTGTGAATACAAACATCAAGCAGATTTGAAAATACCAGATACTATAACCAGCCTCACACCTGTTTGTTGCGAAAATTTTGTAACAGAATTCTGATTCGAATTTGCAAATACAGAAAAGGCTATGTGGGTATATTAGTATTACGGAAACATACATTTTTTCCTATCATGTTCTTTCATTACACAAAAAGTTATAAAACAGTTGTGTAATGTAAGTTCAATTGTTGGAATGTATATATATTTTAGCCGTATACTAAATAGTGTGGGACTCACCATCTCCGTGCTTGTGTCGAATTAATATACTTATTAAGTTCGAACTATATGGTTCTTCTGACAGCGCCTACCCACTAAAAAACCCTCCTTTCGCGGTTTACGTATTTTTTCGGTCAATTTTACGTATTTTCTTTGAACTGTCGAATCCGTCAGACACTATTCTCAATTGTCGAATCCGTCAGACATTTTTTCACTTGATTTTATAATTGTCGAATCCGTCAGACATTTTTTCACTTGACTTTATAATTGTCGAATCCGTCAGACATAGTTTCACTCGATTTTATAATTGTCGAAACCGTCAGACATTCCTTCAATTATCGTAAAGTACTTCGTCATCAAAATCACCATCAATATCATCATCGTCATTTGTGTATCCATGAATAGTAAGAGTTACTTTATTTTTGACGTAACTTTTTGCGTATAAATTATCTTTTTCATTTAATTTTATGTGTTTTTTACTTATTGGCATTGTAATGCTATCATGATATGTACATTTCAAATAATTTTTAATGACGCAAATTGCATTTAAAGTAGCAGAACTTATACGATTTCTTTTTTTCGTTTTGACATCAGTAATTATTGAAAAGCACCGTTCTGCTTCTGCATTAGAATGTGGAAGTGACCGTACTATACACGATAGTAATTTCAACAAAGGATATTTTTCCTTCCTTTCACATTTAGTTTGCGAAATTTTTATCCACATGTCATCGAAGGAAAGTCTAGACCATTTATATTTCTGATCTGCTGACTCATCGTTAAATAAAGAAAACCATTCTTTCTTTAGCTCTATGTCATTTTTTATACCAAATGTATTGCCAATTTTTAATAATGCTGCAGCCGATGATTCTCTATCTGAGTTAAAAAGCGAGTTCTCGTTATCAAGAACTGTAAAATTGTTATAAAACTCATCATGTATTGGGAAACGGTTACGAATTTCGTCAGCAGCTTTTATTAAAAGTTTTAAACAATTATTTTTAATATCATGAACTTGCAATTGCGTTAACGTTTCTTTACTCTTTTGGTCTTGCAGATATTCTTCACAATCATATCCTACGTTTATATCTTCCAACGGAATAATATTAATATCCTTGGAAAAATTAATATCACAGAAATTTGCTTAAGCTATGCAAAACTTCAATAATGCAGGTTTCATGAAATTTCTTAAAATAAAAATTAAAATTTCAACCGATTTTGGTTGCAATAAATGCAGTTTCGATTCGCGTGCTTGAAACCCGGCATTAAAAGTATTGAACTTATTTAAAATAAAATGCAGAAAATACAAATACGCTTTAGTTTCAGCATTCTGCATACATTGATGCAATTCATAGGCTTGCATATTATTTTCTGAGGATTGTTCTAATAGAAAGTTATTTAGAACATCCCAATATTCTAATACACGATGAATACATTTATAGCGAGTAAGCCATCGAGTTTCGGCATGCTTCAACAAATTTGTTATTTTACCTGCAAAACACCTTTGAAATTCCCGAAATATTGGCGTCCGTCTAGGGCTTCCGCTCACGAAATTAACAATTTTCTTCACAAATTCTTCCGGGAATGAAGGTAGCTCTTTACAAGCAGCGGAAGCAACGAGTGACGATAAATGACATATGCATGGAAACGTTATTATATTTGCATTCTTTTCTAATATTTTCGTTCGGAAAGACGAATTTCTACCGATCATAACAGATGCATTGTCACAGGCTATTGCTAATATTTGGCTTAATGGTATTTGTTTTTTTACCATTTCATTATTAAACGCGGAAAATAACTTTTCGGCCGAACAATCTCTTGCGTCAAAATTTCTTAATTGCAAGAGACGTGTTTGAATTTGCAATGACGCAGGTTAAATATACCAAACCATTATTGAAAACCATTTTTCATTTGTTAAATCCGAAGTCTCATCAACAAATACCGAGAATTTTGTATTTTGTAACGTTTCCGTGAGACTTTGTGTTTCTTCGCGACAAACCACATTAGTTATAATTTTTGATAATTTAACACGTCCTAATGTTATGGCATGTAGTACTTCCGGTTCCTTGCCTATATGTTTAAACATATTAACCATTGCGGAACTTGCTATATACGGGATATTATGTTCTACAAAAAACGTTGACAATCTTATTTCCGCTATTTTAACGCGTTCAAGAAAATCAAATTCTTTTTCCTTCGAAAATTCTGCGGAATTAGATGAACTACTGGAGCCTTGCGGAATATGCCGATTTGAAAATTGAACAGCATTTTGCACGTGAATGCTGGAGGACTCATGTTTCTGAATTTCCGAATAACCGCAATTTAAAACTTTATCGCAAATTAAACAGTGAAACTTACTACTGTCATCAGCTATCGGCTTTGCCCACTTCATCCAAGATGGATTCTAATCATACCAATGATATTGAAATTTCTTTTTGGGTCTCCTTTTTCTCTTTTGCGGATTGGAAGACATTCTAGTCTTTTTTGATACCGGGCTATTTTCACTGGAAGATATTTTCCACTCTTCTTATCACTTTAATCACTTTATATCACGAAACTGTCAATTAATCCGAACTTGACAAATTAATAGCTTTAAGGCAAATGCCCAAGATACAACGGCTTCATCTACTTTTATACATTTATTAACTTGTGTACAAATAAAGGCAGAAATGGGGTAAGGTTCAACGACTTGTAATGTAGGGTTGATGACCTGACGGATAATTAATTAGTTGGCATTAAAAAAAACTGATGGTTTCACTGGGAATCGAACCTGTGACAACAGGATCAGCATTCTTATGCGCTATCCACTCACCCACTACACGAGTTCCCCAAAAAATTAAAAATTTCCGATATAAATAGCCAACAAGCTATTAGTAATAAATTGAATTAATAAATAATTCATTTAATAACAAATTCTTTTAGCTTAACTGCCAAATAATATTTTATTAAAGCATATAAAATATTTAAGCATCATCGCGCATCATCGCTTAGATTATATAGACGATAAAGTTTTAACAATCCATTCGAGCTTTGTGGTGTAGTGGGTAAGGCGTCAGACCTCTGTACCGTAGGACGTGGGTTCGAATCCCACTGCAGTAGTCATTTTTTTCTTAAAGATTTTCATGAAATAATTAAAATATTATTAAATGTAAGTAAAATATAATTTATTTCAGTATCGGAAATTAGAAATTTAATTTATATCGCGTTAAGAAGAATTCCAAATCGGTTCCTTCTCGATTTAAAAGTTACGGTTACTGTAATGTAGAAGAACTTGTATATAATACACAGGGTATACAGTAAATAATAAAGATGGCAAATAGAATAAAGCAACTAATCATGTGAAATAATATCTCCAACAATAATAGGTTCTCATGTAACAATTGTGTTAGAAAACCAATTGGACACCTTGTACATTTAATTTGAAAAGTATTGTGGTGATTTGGTGAAGACGAACTTCGTTGGTACCTCACTCATATCTTAAATCCCGAAGGATTAATATCGTTGACAGCAGCAGCAAAGGAAGGATAATGTAAATACTTTCAACAGTATTAAATAAATTTTTGACATTTTTCCCACTCTACATTCTCAATTGTGATTGTCTCATTATCGAATACAAAAACCTTTTCCTTCATACAATAATTTCAATTCTTTTTGTTTGTTACAGTATCGTGGCCGAACCTATGCCCAATAGGAATGGTGAGTGAAAACGAACTTTTTAGAAAAGTCTATGTTGCAAATAATAAATTTTGTTAATGATTATCTGTTACAGAAACTACGAAGGATCTCCTGCGTACTATTCTGCAGCAGGTGGAGGAGAACGGGGTTCTCCTCCACCAAATTCAGGAGCGGCTGGAGCAGCAGCAACTGCAGCCGCAGCAACAGCAGCAGCCGCAGCAGCAGCAACTGCAACCGCAGCAACAGCAGCAACAACTAGTGGCAGTGCAAGGGTTCGTGCCTGCCACTCAGGCGGCGAGACCCGGTTATATACGTAAGCATTAACCATCTTAAATTTAGTTTAACATTCAAAAATTTTCATTTATTAAACCATTGCATTGCATAGTTATTAGAAGCATTAGATTATTTATTACAATTGTATGGAAATATTAGAATGTTTTCTATTTTTTTGTTACAGCCCGAGCTTCTAGTAGGGGCAGCAGCAGACAACATTATTATAGCCGGGTCAGGGAAGGATACCCTAGCCGGGGAAGGCCCCGTCAACGTCCCACGGGATATTTTATTTATTATAACTAAAATGTAAAAAAAAAATTAAATGAATTTCTAACATGTATTTATTTCATGAACCCTCTTACCCCTATTTTATTTCACAGAAGGATCACACTTATAGACCTCAAGAATGCAGATAAGAAGATTTAATGAGCTCTATTACAGTCATTTAAGAATATAATTTACCAGCATAGCCATGAGACCCAAAATTTGATTGTAGCGTGAATTGATTACTATAAATAGGATCTATTTGCACAGTCGGATATATTATACCAGATTATGGCCGAAAAACTAGCCGAGAAATTGAGTTATTTGCCTCTGAATGTGTGCTTAAAGTCAGATCTTTGATTCTCATAGGGTAAAATTAAATTTAAATAAACTTACCATTTCAGAGCTTTCAGAGGGTATTTTTATTATTATTACTGACAATTATACCTGAAATAGCAAAAAATCCAACCGGAAGCGGCTACGACTCTCCAATTTTATAGAAAATGAGTTTGAAAATGGACAATTTTAGCCAATTCTAGGCTTGATTTTGCAACATAGCTATGAAAGTCAACTTTTGGCTCCAACATGATTTGATGATGATTTATAGCATCTATTTGTTCATTCGGACATTTTACACCAGATTATGTCCGAAAAAAGAGCCGAGAAGCAATAGAAATTGAGTTATTTGCCTCTCAATATGTGTTTAAAGTCAGAGCTTTGATTCTCATAGGGTAAAATTCAATTTCAATAAACTTACCATTTCAGAGCTTTCAGAAGGTATTTTTATTATTATTACTGACAATTATACCTGAAATAGCAAAAAATCCAACCGGAAGCGGCTACGACTCTCCAATTTTATAGAAAATGAGTTTGAAAATGGACAATTTTAGCCATTTCTAGGCTGGATTTTGCAACATAGCTATGAAAGTCAACTTTTGACTCCAACATGATTTGATGATGATTTATAGCATCTATTTGTTCATTCGGACATTTTACACCAGATTATGGCCGAAAAAAGAGCCAAGAAGCTTGACAAACGGAATTATTTGCCTCGCAATATAGAGATAAAGTCAGGTTTTTAAAGCTCATAGTGTAAAACTCAATTTTAATAATCCTTTATTTTCAGTGCATTCTGGAGCAATAATTATTTATTTATCAACAATTATACGTGAATTTGCAAAATTTTCAAGGCGGAAGTGCCTCCTACACTAAAATTTTGCATAAAACAAGTTTGAAAGTTGTTAGCTTGAGCTATTTCTTGACATTGTATTTTACATTCTAATATTAAGGCGCAATTTAATTTACTGCCATTATTTTGGCATATTTTTTAGGAGATTTCATTCGCTTGTAGTTGTACCATACAAGAAAGTAACCGAAGAAACATCTGAGTATCCACACATTTTCATTTATTAGGCTCTCATCATAGAAATTATGTCAGATTTTTGCATTTCATAGGAAATTGATGAATTTTGGATAATTTTGTGATATTTGCAAATCCAAATCGCCATCGGTACTGTGATGTTGCAAGAGAATGGTCGAGTTTTGCCTCATTTTTAACAATTTTTTCAAATTAATCAATCTCATGTATTTTCGTATAATTTTTTATTTAATTAATTTTAAATGTCGCACATCAGTGATCATTTTGTGCAATATAATAAAGGTTTTTTCTTTCAATTAGTGACACGGATAATGTTATTTCTTTGTTAGTTTTATTTCATCTCTGTTCGAGATTGGGAGGAGCAGAAAATGTTGCGAAGTAGATTCCGCATTTCTCTGTTATATCTCCCATCTCTATTGCGCTCACAATAGACGGATAGACCGACAGCGTCTAGCCGCTCTATCTGTCCCTCTCTCCGCGGCGCGCTTGCGCGTCTTCTGGCCCTGGCGCGTCGCGGCCGCGAAGCGACACTACTTGCGCGCTTGGCCACTAGGTGCCCAGCGCCCGCAGCAGCTCTCTCGCTGGCAAGATTAGTGTCGCGTAATTATATAGATGGGTCCTTGATAAAGACCCATCGCACCTCAGCCTTGCTCGACCGCTGCCTTTGACCGCAGCAACAGCAGCATCTTTTGACGCCTCCACGGCTTTTTTTTGACGCCTCCACGGCAGCGCCTCCACCGGCGAACTCATTGGGTACCATACTTTGGTAAGTATCACCCACCACCCACCGCCTACCAAGAAGGGACTACCCCTCTGCGGCAATATCCTCCCTCCTAAGGGAGATTTCTCCGGGGACTTCCCGGGAGAAGTTAACCCTCTCCTTCCCCTCCACACTGCCTCCGAGGACTACCTCGGACCCAGTGTTCCGACCCTAAACTCCAGGGCTCTCGACAGAGTCGGGTATTGGGAGGGGTAGAATCACCTTAGGGGTTGGGGTGGCTCGGAGCCACCATAGCTCTTGGAGAAGGAGGCTGAAGGGTAAGGGGACTTCCCCTTCCCTAAAACCACTTCTCCAACTCCGCTCCCTCCGTGGCTGGGGATTTTACTAGGGAATACCCTAGGGAAAATTGTCCAGTCCGGGAGTTTATAACTCCGCGCTCCTTTCTGGGGAATTCTAGTCTCTGGGTTCTTGGGAATCTTCGGTTGCCGAAATTCCCTAGAATTTGACGACAACAAATTCCCTAGGAAGTCGATCATTTTAGTCTAGCGATTCCTTTGTAAATATATTGTAAAATTGTTGTACATCTTATTTATTTAAATAAAAACTCCTTTTACCTCTTATCTTTGGTTTTGAATATTTTATTCTAGAATAAGACCTTCCCTTCTGACCACAGGTTCGGAGCCAACTTAGGACATTGTTTCGCACAAATTTTTGGTCCTTCGAGCAGGATATCCGGCAAAAAACGTTCGAAGTGCATCAGTGTTCCTGAGTGGGCATTCTGGACTGTGTTTTGGATTATGGTTTGTTCTGGAATAGAGTTTCAAAATGGCTAGCTCAGGGGAATTATTAGAAGCAATCAATTACGTGCCCATGATTCGGGATGAATTCGTTCGGTTGGTCGTTAACATCAAGAAGCGTGGAGTGCACAATTTCACCCTTCCCTTCTTGGAGGATAGGCTAGCAGCATTAGAGATGTGGCTTAACGTGTTGCATAAAACTCACGTTAAGATCACTACTCACACTAAACCGGCCGAATTAGCTAAAATGGAGTACGTAACCGATAGTTGGTACCAAGCGGCCCTTGATGCCCATAGTGACGCGGAAGAATTCATCCTAGGACAACTAGATGAACTTCGTTCCAGTCAGGTAATGTCGTCATCAGGTCACACTGCACCTTCAGGCGAAATAAACCACATTGGGCTTCCAATTATTGATTTACCGATGTTTTCCGGGGATTATTTAGAATGGAACAACTTTTATGAGACGTTCCGTTCCATTGTTCACGACAAAGTGTATGTCTCCGGTCGGGACAAGTTCCATTATCTAAAATTCTGTCTGCAAGGAGAAGCAGCTACGGTCATTAAATCTTTAGCGATTACCTCCGAGAACTATGAGATAGCATGGGACACTCTGGTAGCTCGGTACACTGACAAACGGATGATCACGGATACGTTCTTAGATCAGATATCGCAAGTACCCACGCTTCGGGGTGACAATTTTAAGGTTCTGAAAGAAGTTAGGGACTCAGTTACGGTTGCTCTCAACGCCCTTAAAACTATGGGATACGGCGTCGATCAATGGGATCCCATAATTGTTCATTCGCTGAAGAACAAACTGGATGACACCCTACGTTTGGCTTGGGAGATGTATCTGGGAAGCAGCAAGGATTATCCCACGTTCATTCAATTCTCTGAGTTTCTAACGCGTCACATTAACTCCTTGCAATCATTAGGTAACAAACCTAAGACTTCCAAAAAGGAATCGGGGAGATCCTTGAAGTCACACGCTACTAGCGTGAATAGTACCGGTTGCGCTCACTGTGGTAGTAACCATCTCTTGTATCAGTGCAAGGACTACCTTGCATTGACCCCTCAGGCCCGTTCAAAGTTCGCATTTTCACAGAATCTTTACATCAACTGTGTGAGGCCCGGGCATAGTTGCTCCAATTGCTCTTCTTCGTCACGATGCAGGAAATGTAGTAAAATGCATCATACTTTATTACATTTTGACAAATCTGGCACCGGGGGGAGTAAGGCACGGGGGACTACCCCCGCGGTCAATTCCTCTTCCGAGCCAGAACCCTCTAGCTCGAATACGACAACACATCTCAGTGTTTCCGACACTCGATCAGTTCTATTGGCCACTTTCTCTGCCGGAATCGACGCTCATGACGGTTCTCGTATTATAGTCCGCGGTTTAGTTGACACGGGCTCCGAAACTTCCTTTATTTCGGAAAATCTAGCTCAGCAGCTACGGGTATCACGAAAACGTGTCAACGCGACCATTCATGGCGTCTCTCTGAATTCGGCTCAAAACGTTCGAGCAGAGGTACAGATTACGCTTCATTCTCTATCACGACACGGTGTCTCGTTGGACGTAACTGCATTGATCTTACCCAGGATTACTCAGTATATGCCTCCGACTTATTCTCCGTCGTCCTTTCCAGCACTTAGCGAAATTGATCTGGCTGATAACTTCGCTTCAACCAGGGCTCCAATTGATGTGCTCATTGGTGCAGACTATCTTGCAGCATTGATGGAAGGCACGTACATGCATTCTCCTGATCATACGTTGCTTGCTCAGCGGACTATTTTCGGGTGGATCGTTTCGGGGGTCGTACCCAAGACTGGTCGCTCTCATAGTGTCACGGTGCATCATTGCTTTGAGGTAGAAAAAACTCTTCGCGACTTCTGGGAACTGGAAGAAGTTCCGGAAGTCAAACCCATGTCCAGAGAGGACTCCCTCTGTGAACAACATTTTGTGAATACGGTATGACGCACCTCTTCAGGTCGTTTTGTCGTTGCTTTACCTTTTCGATCCGACATCGAGAAGCACAGCTTAGGTTCTTCCTCTCGGGTAGCAGAAAAACCTTAACACGCATACTTCGGCGATTGGAAACCTCTCCAGAGCTAGCTGAAAGTTATTCTCAATTCTTACAGGAGTATCAATTGTTAGGACATATGTCTCCTATTCCTTTGAACTCTGATTTTCGCGTCTTTCTGCCTCATCATGCAGTTTTTAAGACCGAGAACCAGAAAACAAAGATTCGCGTTGTATTCAACGCATCTTCTAAAACCTCTACTGGCGTATCGCTTAACGACACGTTATTCATTGGACCCAAGCTCCAGCAGGACATCACGCGGATCCTAATGAATTGGCGTGCCTTTCGATATTTTGGCGTGACGGACATTGTTAAAATGTTTCGACAGATTCTTGTGCGTTTTGAGGACCGCAAGTATCAGAACATTTTATGGAAGACTGATTGCGGTGAGCTTAAGGCTTTCGAACTCAACACGGTGACCTACGGTACGGGACCGGCACCTTTCTTATCCTCGCGAGTTTTGCGCGAATTAGCTTCCACGGACGGGGCTGACTTCCCTCTCGCGCAGGATGTTTTGTTAAATTCTACATACGTAGATGATTTACTTTTCGGGGCTCATGACTTAAAACAACTCAGTTCGATCAGGGAACAACTCATCGCTCTACTAGCGAAAGGGGGCTTCTCCTTGAGCAAATGGGCATTCAATCAGCCGGGGACTTCCCCGCTTGAACCTACCGAGCCGCACTCTTTCTTTGAGAATCCTGCTGGGTCAAGTAAAGTCTTGGGTATATATTGGGATCACGGGGATGATAGCTTTCGCTTCCGTGTTTCTCCTTCGTCTATTGGTGTACTAACCAAACGCATCCTCTTATCAGAGAATGCTAAGATCTTTGATCCATTGGGATGGATCTCTCCCATAGTTATCACTTTAAAACAGTTAATGCAATCCACCTGGTTGCTCAAACTCTCTTGGGATGAAGAGATTCCTGAGCCTATTCAGTCCAAGTGGCTCAAGTGCTATGAGCAGCTCTGCGACTTACAGGCTTTGAGTATTCCACGATGGACTGGTCGATCACTTACTACTAGAAAACGCGAATTAATCGGATTCTTCGACGCCTCAGAGCTGGCCTACGGTGCAGTCGCATACGAGCGTCTCACGGATGAGAACGGTCATTTTTCGGTGCATTTAGTAATGTCCAAAACTAAGGTCGCGCCGATTAAGACCACTTCAATACTTCGGTTGGAGTTGGTTGCAGCCGCACTTCTAGTCAAGTTGTTGGTTCACGTCAAGACAAGCTTAGTCGGGAGTTGTGATGCGATTCGGTGTTACTTGTATTCACAGGTCGCGTTAGCTTGGATAGCAAAGCAACCCGTCCATTGGAAGACGTTTGTGGCCAATCGCGTTTCGTACATTCAAACGCATTTACCGGAAGCCAGCTGGCATTATGTACCCACTAAGTTAAATCCTGCAGACTTGTGCTCTAGAGGAACCAGTGTTCAACAGTTATCAGAGGACTCACTTTGGTGGCATGGGCCTGCTTTTTTCCGTGAGCACACCGCAAAACCTGTTCAGGTCTTTGAAACCGAGGAAGAAAGTCGGAAGGTAGCGTTAACCGCTCAACTAGACACAACTGAGTGTTGGTTTTTTGATAAGTTTTCGTCTTGGTGTAAACTGGTCCGAGTTATGGCCTATGTTCTTCGATTTGTCCAGCGGACCAGGAAAACCGGCCAATGGGAGGACTCCCTCCTGTCTGCATCGGAAATTCGCATTTCGATTGAAGCCTTGGTAAAAGTTGTTCAACGAACACACTTCGCGAGCGAAATCTCAGCCTTGAATTATGGGTTACGTATACCGTCGCGGTCCAAGCTTCTTTCCTTACATCCGGTCATTGATTCACAAGGAATCTTAAGAATAGGGGGGCGGCTTCGGAACGCCGAAATTTCTGAACAAATGAAACACCCCATTATTTTACCGGATTTTCACTTAACTGCCATACTCATTAGGCAAACCCACCTAGAGACACTTCACGGGGGACTCCAATTAACCTTGTCCACGTTGCGACAAAGGTTTTGGGTCGTGAATGCGCGAAATCTAGTAAAATCATGTGTTCATAAATGCATCACGTGTGTTCGCGAACGCGCTAAACTAGGTAACCAACTCATGGGTTCACTTCCTGCCGCTCGGGTTTCTCGCAGTTTCACTTTCGAACACACCGGAGTAGACTATGCCGGGCCCTTTTCGGTGAAATTACATCACGGTCGTAATGCAAAAGCCATAAAATGCTACGTGGCCGTGTTCGTATGTCTATCTACCCGTGCTGTTCACTTGGAACTCGTCTCTCGACTGGACACCGAGGCCTTCCTCGCCGCGCTGTCTCGTTTTATCTCTCGTCGTGGAAAACCCGCCGTCATGTACTCAGACAACGGCCTCAACTTTCAAGGAGCGGACGCAGAACTCAAACACGCCTACCAATGCGCTGTAGAAGCCGCCCGCGCTCGGAAAACCGATTCTGTCGGCGAAATCGGGTGGAAATTCATTCCGGTCGCCACTCCTCACTGGGGCGGTCTTTGGGAGAGTGCGGTAAAAAGTATGAAGCACCACCTAAAGCGCTCCCTCGGAGTCTTCGTACCAAATTTCGAAGAATTGACCACACTGCTGACCAAGATTGAGGCCTGCCTCAACTCACGGCCTATTTCGCGGTTACATGATGATCCTGAGTCGTTGGACGTACTCACTTCGGGGCATTTCTTGTCAGGTCGGGCGTTAAATTCTCCACCGGAATTTTCCACATTGGATTTACGCGAATCGTCATTAAACCGTTGGCAAACCGTGACTAGTATCACCGAGACATTCTGAAAGAAGTGGTCTTCCGAATACCTCCACACGTTGCAGAATAGGCCAAAATGGCAGAACACGAACTCTGAATTTGGTGAAGGAGATTTGGTCCTGATCAAAGTACCCAACAACCCCCCGCGCATGTGGACCTTGGGGCGGATTCTCAAACTAGTCCCTGGGGTGGATGGGGCAGCTCGCGTAGCTATACTTAAAACCGCGAGAAAAGAGATTCAACGGAGTCTCTCGCAACTTTGTAAACTCCCTTCTTAGCCCTTGCTTTCGGGTCGTATCAGGGTCTATCTTTCCCCTGCCTTACGGCATCCTGGGACTCTTCAGGTTGTCATCTTTCCTTCTCAAGCTTCCTGGGACTCGTCAGGTCGCTTAACTTTCTCCTTCTTGGCTTGCTGGGACTCTTCAGGTTGTCTATTCTCTTTCCTGGTTTCCTGGGACGCTTCAGGTTACCACCTCCTCTCTCGGGCGTCCTGGGACTCTCCAGGTCGTCCTGTTTCCTGTTCCAAACCTTCAGGAACACTTACGATGTCCGCCATGTCTTTTCTTACAAAACTCCAAAAATACTTACTGAGTCTTCGCACTCATCATTTACCTATTTTTGTGCAGCGAGATTTGATCATGGCGGATTATCCCTGGGCTCAACTATTGGGCATCGGATATGAGGACGAGGGGGATGATGTCCTCGAGTTACATGCCCCCCGGGAGGAATCTGAGTTTCGGCGGTTGTTCGGCAGTATTCCCCCGGAGGGGCTAAAGGCGCCACCACCACCACCGCCACTGAAACCACCAGCGAACCCACGACGTCGGAGGCCCGTGGTTTCCGCCCAGAAGCGCATTGCCTCGACGAACTGTTCTGGGAAAGTCTTAGACAATCCCAGCGCCAGGGAACTCGAGCGCAATGCGCAAAAAATTATCGTAAGGGCATTCGGGCAAACCATAGAGGTGCCCCTCTACACGGCCCTCAAACTGAGGCGCTGGAAGGCCTGGGCCCCCCAGGGAAAAATCACCCTGAGGTGGTCACCAGCGTTGGAGCTTCACTCCGCCAAGCTCCAAGTGAAGCCCAAACAATAGTCGTCTCGTCCCTATCTGTTTTATATCTTTTATTTTATTTTTTTTATTTTTGTAAATAAACTGGTTTTAAACTGAGTTAACTTTCTTCTTCCTTGTCTTGACGCCATCGCGTCAACGGGGGGAGTGTGTTCGAGATTGGGAGGAGCAGAAAATGTTGCGAAGTAGATTCCGCATTTCTCTGTTATATCTCCCATCTCTATTGCGCTCACAATAGACGGATAGACCGACAGCGTCTAGCCGCTCTATCTGTCCTTGTCTCTCCGCGGCGCGCTTGCGCGTCTTCTGGCCCTGCCGCGTCGCGGCCGCGACGCGACACTACTTCCGCGCTTGGCCACTAGGTGGCCATCGCCCGCAGCAGCTCTCTCGCTGGCAAGATTAGTGTCGCATAATTATATAGATGGGTCCTTGATAAGGACCCATCGCACCCCAAACTGGCTCGACCGCTGCATAGCAGCAGCAACAGCAGCATTTTGACGCCTTATCGGCAACCTCCGCCTTCCGACACCCGCCTCACCGGCTTTTTGACGCCTCTATGGCAGCGCCTCCACGGCCATCTAACGAGCGCCTCCATCGGCGAACTCTTCTGGTGAATCACATTGGTAAGTATCACCAAACCACCCACCGCCTACTAAGAGGGGACTTCCCTTCTGCGGCAATCTCCTCCCTCCGAAGGGAAATTTCTCCGGGGACTTCCCGGGAGGAATTAAACCCTCTCCTTCCCCTCCACACTGCCTCCGAGTACTACCTTGGACCCAGTGTTCCGACCCTCAATCCAGGGCTCTCGAAAGAGTCGGGTAGTGGGAGGGGTAGACTCATCCTAGGTATTGGGGTGGCTCGGAGCCACTAGAGCTCGTGGAGAAGGAGCCTGCGGGGTAAGGGGACGTCCCCTTCCCCAAACCACTTCCCCACCTTTGCTTCCTCCTGTGGCTGGGGATTTGTCTGGGGAATTCCTCAGGGAGATTGTCCAGTCAGGGAGCTTTGTTGTTCGCGTTCCTTTCTGGGGAATTTTCGTCTCTAGGGTTCTTGGGAATCTTCGTAAACCGAAATTCTCTAGAATTTGACGGCAACAAATTCCCTAGGAAGTTTATAATTAAGTATAGCGGCTATATTGTATATATTTTGTACCATATTATTTATTGAATAAATCTCCTATTTTTCATTAACCTGTGTTTTGACAATTTTATTTCAAGAACAAAAAGCCTTCCCTTCTGACCACAGGTTCGGAGCCGACATGGGACATTGTTTCGCACAGATAGTATGTATAAACATACGTTGGAACAGCAGATTTGAAACAAAACTATGTATTTTCAAGTATTACAATTGTACTTACAGTAAACACTCATTATGCTGCAACAGCATTCGCAGGCTTATTAACTATTCGTCACAACTATTAGAGAGACTAGACTCTCTTATGGTTGTCGGTTACACGCACTAATTTTTTAAGATCAGTTCGTGGCAGTTGTTGTTATCTTTCAGAACGGTACGTGTTAGGCACGACTGAAAGATACACACTCGCGATGATTACTACACGACTTAGTTCGGTTTTAACATTGCTAGACTTAACTACCAGTACACGGCGACTGGGCAAGAGGTGTATTAGAATAAGGTGGAGTACTCTGCTCCCGTGGAACGAACACTAGAGTTACGACCTTGGAACGCGGATGATGTGGCAGCGGCTAAGCTTGCACAGAATAAGACTCGACTTGAGGATCGCAGAACTCGCATATATGTAGGCGGCTTAATAGGTCATGTGTCGTCAGTAGCGCCATGATCTTTCGACACATGACAACCAAAAAGTCTCCACATCCACGGCCGACGCCCAAGGTTTGACGCATTTCTGGAAAAGAAGTACGGGCGTCAGCAATGTGCAATACTACCGGTATTGCACACGGACGCGTGCGATCTACTTTTGTTCGGCGAGGTGGCTGACCCCTACGTTACACAATGAAGGGGGAAAGTACTTTTTGATTAATAAATGAAAAAGCAAAGAAGAATTTCTGTTTAACTTAGTGATTTTATTAATTGTGATAGTGTGAGCGATTGAAGCGGGGTTGGGGTGGGTTTATAAAAGAAATACATTATTATGAGTTAAACTATTATTTATTTAAAATGTCCACGGCACATACAACTTTTCTTGTGCCGTGGACATTTGGTCGGAGCATGGGCTCCTTACTGTCGTGGCGGCAATGGCGGCTGCCACGAGAGGTTCTTCGTGGGGAGCGACTACGGCATCGCGGGGTGCGACTGCGGCATCGCGGGGTGTGGCTGCGGCTATGGCGGCGTGGGTGGCGTCGTGGATTGCGGCTGCGGCTTCGGCGGTGGTGACGTCGTGGCGTGCGGTTGCGGCTGCGGCTGCGGCGTCATGGGCGAGGGGAGCGGGGACGGCGGGCCCGCTCTTTATCCATAAGCTTCATAAACTGTAAAAGAATAAAATTATTATCATGTTTTAATAATTAGATTGTGTGCATACTTACTGCTATTTCAGCGGCCCTCTCCGCTGCCTTCTTTTGGCGGCGGCGCTGCCGTCTCCTCTTCTTCGCCAGCTGGTCAAACTGTAAACATTAAATTATTAGTACATATATAAAATTATTGCAACATTTCAACTTACCTCCTTGTCGGTCAGCGCCGGCTTGGCCAAAGAAGGCCTCCCTCCTGCAGCCTCCGCGTATGTGAGGATTCGAGACGGTCCCGGTTCTTGTGACCGTCCGTGAACAGCAATACGCGGAGCTGCCATTGGCTGTGGCTGGGATGTGTGGGAGGGTTGGGGGCCGCTGGGCTTCTTTACCACGGCTACCCCTGGCTTCGGAGTAGTTCGCGCCTTGGCTGCTGATCTCCCTGGCTTGGGGGTTGTCAGCAAACTCGTCGCGGCTACTCCAGGCTTTGTGGTAGTCCGTGGTGTCGGCTCGGACCGTCGCCGCAGAGGTTTCAGCGAGTCCGCGGATCCCCCTGGCTTGGGGGTGGTCCGCGGGCCCTTTGATGCCCCAGCTTTGGCGGTCCGCGTTGCCGCTCCTCCAACGTCCTTCTCCCTCCCCGCACCGTGGCCGCTCTTCGTCGTGGGTGGACACGGCGGTGCGGGGGGTTGGCTGGTGGCTGGGCGGTCCGCCGCCCCTCCCTCCTCCGCCACCTACTCTCCCGAGTTTCTGGTTTTCTAAAAAAAAATTTGATTAATTTCAATATTATCAACGAAAGAAATAATGTGTAGTGTTCTTTCGCGATATTTTCAAATGTATGTGATGATAAGATAGTCTAATTACGATTTCATTTATTCAAATCTGTGCTATTTAAAGTATGACATATTTGTTGTAATTGTAAAAATTCTACATAGCAGCCTACTTCCCCCTCCCCCCCCCCCCAACGGACTACTTTCTGGAATAAAACGTTACGGTCATGTTGATTTTTTACAAATATTTCATATTTTATTTTAAAGTTTCGAATATATGCAATAGTTAATGGAATTTCTTATTATCACATATATTAGAAAACATGGCGGAATGTCACTACACATCACTTCTTTTACCAACTATCATGCAATAATGACATAATTACTTACCATTTCGAAGCACGTGTTAGTAATGGTAGCTAGGGGGTTCCTGTGACACGGAGGCGAGGGGAGTGCGGGTGTGCGGGGGGAAGTGTCTTGGGTTCCTGTGACATGGAGGTGAGGGGGGTGCGGGTGTGCGGGGGGAAGTGTCTTCTTAAGAGCTAGGGTTTATTGGGTGATTAGGAGGGTGCGGGTGTGCGGAGGAAATGCTTTGGCTATGGGGAGTGAGAGAGAGAGAGATCCCTCTCACCCCCTCTTTCTCTCTTAGAGTCTCTCACCCCTCTCCCATCAGCCTAGGGCCCGGATGGTTAATTATCCTACGGGTCCACTAGTTCTCTAAAGCTTACCCCCTCTCCCATGTCACTAGGGTCCGGATGGTTAGTTATCCTACGGGTCCACTAGTTCCCTAAGGGTTACCCCTCTCCCATCACCCTAGGGCCCGGATGGTTAGTTATCCTGACAATTACCCAGAGAACTTTTTTTGTATTTTAGTTGGTGGAGGAAAAAGTGTCTTTTTTCTCCACTAGGTGGCGATCACGAAAATTACTGGGGCAGCTACATCGCTAGGGGTCCTAAGCATCTTACGGACTGCCATTTTTGTTTTCTTAGTCCTGCCCTCGGAGGGTCTTTTCTCCCTCCACATACTTATCCTAGACCCTCCCACTATTTTCCTACTATGGACCCGCCATTTAACTTGATTTCACATTTAACCATTTTTCTTCCCTCTCAACCTACCTCTACACCATTGAAGGGTCTTTTTCCCTCCACATACCCATTCTATTCCCTCCTACTATTTTCCTCCTTGTGTCCTTCTTTTAATTTCACATTATACCTTTCTTGAACCTTGGGTACAGATTCCTTTTTTCTTATACAAGCTGTCGATAAATATAAAGTGAAAAAATATGCAGTATCAAGTGATTATTAATTTAGCGTATAGACAGAATTCTCCAGTAATTCATATAATTACAAGAATAATAGATGAAATTATGCAAAATTTATCACGAGCGGTAACTGAAGAAACAATCGAGACGCATGGAATGGAGTATGAAAATAGTAAGTTATTATGAACGAGATTGCATCATACATTTTTCTAAAATCTGATGATTTTTTACAGTAACACGCTGTATACAACTGTTGATGAGAGGTATCAGAATGATTGAGATAGAGGCAGGGATAATTCCGCAGGAAGAGGAGGAGGAGCAGGAGGAGGAGGAGGATGAGGAGGAGACAACGATGGAGGTAGCAAGGGCAGAAGAATAGCTTGATATTTTAAAATATTATATGTTAAAACTCTTTTTAGTTATATATATATATATATTGAATAAAAGTATTATATGTTAAATCTTTTGAATATTGAATAAAAATTACTGTAAGCATATTATAAGTGAATAGATCATTCATTACATCTTCCTGTAAGCATGCTCTACATGTCACATAGTTAACAGACATTATTTTTCCTTTTGCGAAACAATGGGGAGTGAAATTCTAGGGACCACCCAATGTTCCTCCTATGAGCTTTCCCAGGGCTCTCTAAAACTGACCCGATACCTTCTGCCCATATTTTACCCTCTCAACCAGTCTCTAGCTATTTTTCTCGAGACTTTTCTCACAAACAGGTCAGATAAATGAGCCCACGTGCTAAACAGAGTCACAGTTGTGAAGTAAGATTGTCAAGAAGCCATTGATGCGCTCGATACTTTCTGACCATATTTTACCCTCTAAACCAGCCTCTAGCTATTTTTTCGTGACTTTTCCTCCCTCAAGCAGACCAGACAAATCATTCAGCCTCTAGCAATTTTTTTCTCAAGAATTTTCTCGCAAGCAGAGCAGACAAATGATCCCACGTGCTAAACAGAGTCGCAGTGTGACGTAAGATTGTCGAAAAGCCATTGATGCGCTCGTAAATTTTAAGCTGCACTCAGGATATGTCCTTAAGATGCTAGTATTCCCAACCCAAGTAATAATGGACGTATATTTCACGACTCGTTTCTAAATAATGAAAAGTTTATATTTTAAACTGTCATTACTTTATCTGAGGAACGTGACTATCTGCACCATCTAGTACGTGTTATGACACGTTTGAATTAAATATATTTGTTTTAGATGACGGTTATTTGATCTGAAGAACGTGTATCTCACGACTTGCTTTTAAACAATGAAAAGTTTATATTCTAGACTGATGTCACTTTATATAAGGAACGTGTATATAATTAAATGGATTTATTTATTTTAATTAACAACTACTTGATCTAAAGAATACATGTATCAACAGGTTTAAAATAATGAATTCTCTTTGAAATCTACAATCATGAGTGAGTAACCCATCAAAAATGTCGTTCGCCTGCAACAGTCCCTCCACTCTCAATTTCCAATAAGCGTGTATATCTTATCCCTTCCTACGATATTATTCAAAGTCACCCAAGTTTCGTTTGCCTGCAACACTTCCCCTACTCTCAATTTCCAAGTGTGTATATCTTATTCCCTCCTAGGATATCATTCAAAGTCACCCACGCTAGCAATTAGGAAATTTCATTCAGTCTCGATTAGAAGCGTGAAGCAGTCGAAAGTTCAAGTCTGTAACGCTGCAGTCATAATATTTTATTGTGGTGTAATAGCAGTATTGAAGCTTCAAGCAGTGCAAAGTACCAGTTTCACGTTGCAGACAGAATATTTTTTTATTGTCACGTAATTGTCGTAGACAATCTTTAGAAGGTAAGAATTATTTTTTCTTTTTTACGTTATTCTCTATTCTTAATATTATTTTATTATTATAGAAATGGATTTAACTAAGATTAATGAACTCGCAACTGTAGAACCAAAAACTTTTATAAAACTGAATACTTTGGAGAATGGGGGGTCATACCGAATAACTGAATTATCGAAAATTAAAACCAAATATGGAGAGAGAATAATAGCAAAGCTGCTTACGAAGGAATGGTTCTTCTTGCCTGCGAGGATGATGGCATTACTGGAAAAACCAGAACAATTCAAGAATTTTCAAGATGCAGCTTCAAATCAAATATTAACATTCACGTATCATGGTGGAAATTACAATAATATGACATTTGCAATTGTTAGTCAAATTTCAAAAGATTAATTTAGAAAACATTTGTAAGGAATAATTTAAACACAAATAAATGATTATTATATCTTATTTATTATTTTTTTTCCTTCATTATAATGATAAGCTTAACTATAGTCTATTAGCGATTAACATACATTTCTAACTATTAGCGATTAACTTACATTTCTAACTATTAACGATTAACTTACATTTCTAACAATACTTGTAAGCGGGTTATATTCAACAATTTTATCATGTATAATTAAACAATACGCAGTAGTATTACTTGCAATATTTTTAGAACAATCGATCTCTATTTTAACGTCAACTGTGCCAGATTTAATAGATTCGTTTTGATGCGAACAATCAATGACAAAGAGAGGGCCATATTCTAAGAAATTGTTGTAATCAAGCATTGGTTTCGACGGTTTTTCTCCAGCATAATAGGATCGGATAAATTTAACATACATATCATATAGTACAGAAAATCGTGATTTTTCAGTATCAGTATCAAGTCGGTCATACGGATAAAATTCAGAATTAAGATAGACTTTAATATCACGAACAAAACTATCATCGAAGTCAAGCACCTTCATTTGCTGCGTATTCTTCTTATTTGTTCTAAATGCTAGAATAACGTATCGAGGCTTCTTCAATTGTGTTGCAGCTTTTACAGCCCACGTATGCCTCTGTGTTTCTAGTAGAAGCGGGTATTCGTAGAGTTCCCAGGATCGAAAAGCCATGGTGAGGCTTTTGTTTTGGTCGATAATACGTAGAAATTGAAGTTTTGTGTATTCATTCAATGATATATGAGGAATTCTCCATTGCCCTTTTTGAACATAAATTTTGGAGTCGGTGATTTTCGTTGAAGAATATATCGAATTCGTATCATTACGCGCTCGAATGAGAACGAGCTCATGACGTGCATTTATAATGACTCTTCTATAGTCTTCACAAAAACCCAACAGCATTTTCAGTGGTACGCAAAAATTAAAATATTTCGTAGGCTTATAATCTGACAGAAACCATCCTGAATGGTGTAGACTCGTACTCTCCTCCCCAGTCAGAGAAATGAGATTCTTCATGGAACTAGTAATACCCACATTCTTATTGCGGTCAATCTCAATACCATTCAATTCATAGCGAATTTCATCGAACAAGAATGCCATGGAATTGCAGTCAAGTCCCACTGTATCTTGAACTGTTGCACCCTGAGCACGAGTGCCCTCGATTAATTTTCCCTCTATGTATAGGTAACTCTCACATGGTAGAAGAATTAAATCTTGCTGTTGTATTGGAATTCGAATTTCGTCACTATTTCCCAATGATGCATTTGCATACGGATTGTAAGCATGTATTTCCATTTTAGTAATGCGATTGTCGTACACAGGTTGTACGGTTACGTCCAACAGGTCCATTTTTATTTCTGACCTTGAAACCCAGTGATTGAAGAAAGGTTATATTTTTTCTTGTTAGCGGTCTTCTAACGTAATCCCCACCCAATGTATCTGCTCCTGCAGCAACTGTTGGACTGATGATAGGCTCATCTGGTATCAGTGATTTATAAGTATTCTTGTAAATTAGCATTTTCTAATGTGTAATCGAATTGTAATTTCTTCCCCACCGAAATTTACTAGACGGTTTTCCTGATCGAGAATGCGCAAAGTAAGACGGTCAATTACTTTCACAATGACTGGCAAGTAAATGACGTTTTTCGGTGTTTCCGAGATTTTATAGCCTGGTGGCACGCTTGGAAAAAATTCATGTATAACATGTTGAGGTTTGCCGTTTGTATATGCACCAGTAGTAATATTACATTCAATTCGTAAATATTGACCCTTATAATGTTTACGGGCTGGTCTGATTCGGCTAGAGTGTTCGGCTGAATAATTCGATCTGACGAAAAACCCAATAAAGAGCCTATATTATTAGGTTGTGTAAAATCGATCAGATATTTACACTTTATTTCACTTTTCAACGTATTATTATTAGCACGTAGAATAATGACATCTTCATTATCCGCCTCATGCATCAATGTACGCAAAAGATCATTTATAGCACTCAATTCATAACAACCTGTAGGTATAGTCAGATCTTCAGTATCGTAGTAAAACTTATTGTTCGACTCATCAACATTAGCGATTGAATTGAAGCTCTGAAAGTCTACGAGACCAAGTTCGTATTGCTCCTCCCGAAGATTGATCGGTGGGAAAAAATCTGCCTCTAATATGGACTCGCGTTCAGACAGCGTAACCGTTAAAGACATTGTTCACGTAGAAACTTGACACACAACTGACCGCATATGCTTGTATCATACGATTGATATTGATCGTGGTTGTAGTAGATTATAGCAGAAGGACCAAAATAATCTAAAAGTTCAATTGGAGGTTTCAAATTTCCGAAGGAGTCGAAATACTTTACGTAATTATTACGTTTAACGTAGGCAACCCAATGTGTACCAGAACCTTTATCTTCATCAAGATTCACGATTGCACACTCATTGCATAGTACGGTTTGTGGTAGAGATGTGCGCATAAAAACTCCTCGAAAATGTGGTATATCCTGACATGCATGTAATAATTGAATATTACTAGTAGCTCCAGATTTCGGGAGGTTGCTTATTTTTTTTTTTTGCGAGGTTTTTTTCCTCCTTTTCAAACCCTCCCCCCCTTCGTCCGTAAGGGGTTAGGTATAAACCATGTCCACGCCTGCCTTCTATTACACGATTGTGACGCTGTATCTCTTCCAATTGTCTCTTGGATGCTTTCGCATCGTTTACAGCTTTTGTTATACCTACTGCGCCCCAGCTAATGCGCCCACTGCACTCAACAGTGGGAGCAGAGGTAATAAACCCCCCCGTTTTTTTTTTTTTTGAGTAAATTGCTTTTTCCTCAATAAACCTCCTCGTTTCTTCGGTACACGAATTTTTCTTTTCTTCATGCTTCTTCCATGCACTTGTAGGCCTAAGCCAAGTTTTCGTTTTACATTCATGGATGCCCAGACTGCTGCTGCAGCTGCTCGTTCACGTAAAGATGAGTCACTAGCAGTAATACGTTTTCGTGCACGCTGTGCAAGAACTTTATCAGCCTGGTGACGTGGTGGCAGATCCTTATATATTGAATATGCGATATCGTGTTCACGACAGGCTTCGTCTAGAGGATTTATACCAGGATCACCACGTGCTAACCGTTCTCGAAGTCGAGTACCTGGTCCGCAATAATTGTAGCCAGGTAAGTGTACTTCGAACGGTAATTTATTCAGTATTTTATTGAAAAAAGTTCCACAACCGTAGCTTACCATGTGGAACTTTCTTTCTGTTTCTCACACAGAGTTTGCTGACAAGCCCAGCAATCTTTTATTGAAGAGAGCGGTCCATCAATGTGATCTGTATTAGGTAGATTATGATGTTTAAAACACCAGCGATATTGTTGTACTTCAGGATCTGCACGAATATGTTCAGGCAATTTATTCCAAACCTCTTGAATACTACGCGGAAAGTACTTTAAAAGTAAAATTTTTGGTATGTATTCAAACTGCTCAGCGGTTAATACCTCCAAACTTGACACATCTAACACTAATAACGGCATGATGAGAACTGATCAAACAATTCATTTCATTCCTATAAATAGGTTGTATGACCACAGAGTTTTCAGTCATGGACTTCGTAAAGCAGCCGCTCAGTATTCGTGTTTCTAATATAGTTTACCGAACAACCGATAAATGCATGAGACGTCACGGACCTCTACTCCCATCAACCATACGCTGTATAGTTTGTGGCCCTTCAAATTGTGGAAAAACAAATGTATTGCTGAGCCTTATAGAAAGCCCTCAGGGTGTGAGATTTGAAAACCTATACGTTTATTCAAAATCGTAGCAGCAACCAAAATATCGATACTTGGAGCGACTATTATCGGACAATGAAGAAATTAGTTATTTCCAATTTTCTAATAATAGTGAGGTTATAAAAGTAGCTGAAGCACTACCAAATTCAATTTTCATATTTGATGATGTTGCAACCGATAAGCAAGACAATATAAGAGACTACTTCTCCATGGGTAGACATTCTAAGATTGATTGCTTTTATCTTTGTCAGACTTATGCAAGGATACCAAAACATCTAATACGTGATAATGCAAATTTTTTAATTATTTTTAAACAAGATGGAACTAACCTAAAACATATATATAACGAACATGTAAATACAGATATGGCGTTTGAAAAATTTTATGAATTGTGTTCAAATTGTTGGAAGCGTGATTATGGATTTTTAGTAATTGATAAAGACAGTGCAATGCAAAATGGACGATATCGAAAGGGTTTCAATAAATATGCTGTGATTAAAGAGTGATGTTAATGGTCAAAAATGTTAGTTTAACCTTGAACGTTGAACAAGTCTATATATTGAATAGAGAATAGCTTTACAAAATGAAGGAGAAAAAGCTTCTAAAGAAGATTGCTGAGGCAAGTGAAGTAATTCGTCAAAAATATCGCGCACTCAAATCAGACAGAGTAATGATGGAAGACAGTTTAAATGAAACTTTTAAACCAATAGTTGAACCATTAAAGAAGCTCACCGAAAATAATCAAGCAATTTTCGTTGCACCGAAACATGAGATGAAAATGGAACCTATAAAGAGATCTCTCTCACACGAGGAATCTTTCATAATTCCGATGAAACGAAGAAAGTCTTATCTCACATCGACTCCACAGCGGAAAGATTTCATACGCAGCTCCAGAATTAACGTTCAAGGTCATTCATCGGATGATGAGCAGGAATATCCACAGTCGCACGAAACACAGTACCTTTCTCTGGAAGATGATGAAGAGGAGGAGGAGGAGGAGGAGAAGGTGAAGAAGAATAATGAATATGGCACGCAAGATTTAGCGAAACAAATAGAATTACCTGTGCGTACATCCATCGAGGATGTAAAAGATGCTAATCGAAGTACGATAAAGTCTGGTTCAATTGCATCCAAATATATAGAATTGTTGACGAATAATGCTAAGGATAAAATTGACAGTAATTTTGGAGTTAAGTTAGATAAAGTGACGAATAAAATGTGGCTTGCGAAATGTGCTTTTAATGTTGATGATTACAGTAATTTTATTATTATCGATAAGGAGTATTATCCTGGCACGAAAGGTCTATTTGAATTGATCTTCATGAAAGAACCTGAAGACTACACTAAAGATGATTTAGACACATATAAAAGTATTCTTTCTCAAACTAATGTGCACAGAGCAGATAACATTAGTACAGGAAAGCTTCGTGGGAATAAGGGACATAAATGGAAGAAAATAATTAGTGAATTATTTCCACCGAAGACAAAACTTGTACAAGGCAAGGGATATATGCGTGTTAATAATAATCCCGTGAGCTATGTACATTGGAACGATCCAAACGAACTGGTCGAGGGATTAAAACTATTAATTGCATCATCTGCTGCTGGTCATACGAATCACCATAATGAGATACAGTCAATAATTGAGGAGCTCCATGAAGAAGGTATCATCTTATAAAAGAGATTGCAGTTTCAAGATTTTCTCAGTTCAACGTACTACTTCACTATGACGATAAATAAATTTGGAGCTGGTTTCAATACTGGTAAAGTGAGAAATTATTTTCACAAAATTGATGATGACACGTAAAAGTTTGATAAATATAAGAATGCATTTAATGCCAAGAAGAAAATAATTTCAAACTTGGGATCTGATGTTACTGATGAGACAAGTGCGGTGAATATCAGTGTTCTGATGAGTAATTTGACACCATTGCGTGATAGCTTTACAAAAGAAATGAATGAATATAGTGTGAAGCTGAATGAATATGCATTAAAATGTGAAATTCTTGAGGAAAAAATGACAAATCTGTTGAAAAAACGTATCGATGAAATTGATGAAAGAATCAAAAAATTGAATGATAAAATCGATCATAATAGTTACAAATTGGCAGGATCTAAATAAGAGAAGAAAGCGTTATTCTATATAAAAGAGATTGCAGTTTCAAGATTTTCTCAGTTCCACGTACTACTTCACTATGACAATAAATAAATTTGGAGCTGGTTTCAATACCGGTAAAGTGAGAAATTATTTCCACAAAATTGATAATGATACGTTAAATTTTGATAAACAAAAGAATGCATTTAATGCCAAGAAGAAAATAATTTCAAACTTAGATTGTGATGTTACGGATGAGACAAGTGCGGTGAATATGGCTGCTCTGTTACGTAATTCGATGACTGTACGTGATAGCTTAATGAGAGAATTGTTTGAATACAGTGAGAAGCTAACTCACTATTACCTAAAATGTAACATTCTTGAGGAAAAATTTACAACTCTAATGAAAAAAATCGATGAAATTGATGAAATTGGTATAAGAATCGATAAATTGATTGATAAAGTCGATCATAATGATTATAAATTGGATCGAAAAGACAAGGAATTACGAAATGATATGATTGTTGGATTGAAAATTGTTGTAGAATATTTCTCTAATCAGCTGGCAAAAAAATATTTTGCAAATGAGAAGAATAGAGAAGACGATATAAATTATGCCTTCGAGAAACTTATACTACCGCCAGTGCTTGATGACCTGCTGTAAACATAACACGTAGTGGAATAATTATGAGTAGTGAGGAGAAGAAGCAATTGGTAGAAGAGTTGCATGTGCCTGCCAGACGGAACTTTTTACGTAGACGGGTAATAATACGAGGCTTCGATGACCTCTGGCAAGCAGACCTGGTAGAAATGAGAAACTATGCAGACGCAGGCTACCACTACATTCTCACAGTTATTGATGCATTGTCGAAATATGGCTGGGCAATAGCCCTGAAAACCAAGTCAGGCAAGGAAGTGACAGCTGCATTGCTGAAAATCCTGAAGAGTGGGAGATGTCCGAAAAATCTACAGACCGACGATGGCAAGGAATTTTATAATAGTGATTTCCAATCGCTTATGAAAAAGCATGGAATAAATCATTACTCAACATACAGTATATTGAAAGCAACCATAATCGAGCGTTGTAATCGAACGTTGAAGACCGAAATGTGGAAAGGATTTACGTTGAATGGAAATTACAAGTGGAGAGCTATGCTACAACAACTGGTTGACAAATACAATTCAAGAAAACATCGTACTATAGGAATGCGTCCAGCCGATGTGAAACCTGAACATGCTAATAAGCTCTTAGCAACAGTATTCAGTAATATAAAGATCGTTGGTCGTGCCAAGTTCAAAGTCGGTGATTTTGTACGAATCAGTAAATATAAGAATGTATTTGCAAAAGGCTACACACCAAATTGGACAACTGAAATATTTGAAATTATAAAAGTGCAGAAAACAAATCCTGTTACATATTTACTAAGGGATTCTAATGGTACAGATATATATGGTGGATTCTACGAACATGAACTTTTAAAAACTGCTAATCCTAATGTATATCTAGTTGAGAAGGTATTACGTAAGAAGGGGGACAAAGTCTTTGTAAAGTGGTTAGGATTCAATAATACACATAATTCATGGATAAATAAAAACAATATTTTGTAACATACAATTTATTAATAAAGAAGCAATTATTTAATTTTCATTTAAATCTACTTCACTTAATTCTATTTCATTTATCCTATAATGACCCCATGGTAGAGTTGATACAGTACCTTGTACAATATAGCGCTTATCATCATGTGGACTGAGAGAAATTTTTTGCTGTACAATTGAATAAACATTATGCAATTTTGAACGAATTAAATTTTGATTATGGATATGAACAGTAAAATTTTGTAAGCAGTCTCTATAATCTTCAAACGTTATTTTTCTAGCGATAACGCAACTCTTAACGCCCTTAGCTTTTTTAAAAATTTTATCTTGTATTTTAAATGTATACATTTTCGATCTCAGCCCAATAAACTCAGTCATAATTCTCCCGTTATTCTCATCTTTCATCAAACCAGGCACTTTTTTATTTACTAGAGGTAAATTATACTGGTTATTAGGCGAATAATCACTAGTATCGAATCTTGAAAGATTTTCTCTCATGATCGTGTAAATGTCATCGCATTCGATACTGTATATCAAACTATCTGTATCGGTATACAATGCTCTACATTTACTACCAAACGTTGGAAGCATATATTCATAATGGAATTCGTATAAACATGTTTTTGAAATATCTAGAATACTCATACCTACATATATAGGTTTATCAAATTTCGCCGTTAATTTTTTTAATTCTATCGCAACCAAATTTTCGTTGAATATGGCGCTACTGTGAAAATTTGGTTGGGATATCAATGCTTCTGCTCCATATCTTCCTTCCCACTTACTAACTAGCCTCACATCAACTCTATTTCTTACATTTTCCATCGTCTTACCGAACACTGCATTGTTCATTAGTTTGAAAAGATTTTTCTCAAACTCATTTTTAGATGCAGCTCGCAAACGTGTGTTTAAGTCTATATATTTGTTTAGCCATGCAGATTGCTGGAATCTTAATCCGCGATGGATACGTTTCAGTACCATTCCATGACGAATACATTGTTGTAAAGCCCGATAATGTATAACATAACGCTCCTTATTTTCGACAGTTGCAAGTAGCTTTTTCTGTCGTGCTCCGGGCGGAGCCTCACGTACCGGACAAAATGGCAAGTCAGAGTGATTATCATGAAGTACGCTTGGATACTCCAAGTCTACCTCTAAAATAAAACCCTCAGATGAATCTATAGGTATGCTAGAGATATCAAAGTTGTTAGTATCTTCAATCCAGCGAAATCCATGAGTAGGTAGAGCTTGACACATTGCCCATCCGTATAGATTATTTACATCATAGTACATTAAATATTTGCTTGGTTTTGTTGAGTCATAATCATTCATATACCGATTGTTTGCTTTTTCATAGCGGTGAGAGCGCTGACTCAAACCACCACGTATTCCGCGTTCTACGAAAAGCAACATTTCAACATCAGTGAAAAGTTCCAATTTTATTCTAGTATATTTAAGCATTGCATCCCAAGTGAAGCCTGGGAGTGTAAAATAATGTGCAGGATCCAAATTATAATTTTCCATGCAGCTATCGCGAAAAATTTCAAAAACGTCTGTCAGTAATAATACGTCAGTTTTTAAATAGAGATCGCTGTACTCCCCAAGTGTTTGTATTTGAAAATTGATCCATACCTCCTTAGCATGATTATATGCCTCTTCACTAATATCACTGTCAGTTAATTTGTTATAGAATAACTTGCGAGGCGGTAAAGCATTTTCTTCCAGACGATTCAGATTATCTACGTAATCATAAGGAAAATTACCTTTTCTTGTTAGTAGATTAAATTGTTCCGTATTTAAATTCGAAAATTCTAACTCTAAGTTTTTCAATTGAGATCTCTCCAAGTATGAGCTCAATTTGTCTAAACTTGATGCAAGAAATTTAAATGAATCAATAAATCTGAGCTGAATATTATATTTCCGTATGTATTTTGTAAATGGAATATACTTTTCCTTATGTACAGGTAGCAGGTATACTGAACCCTCATACATGTTAGCGATCGCATTGAAGATGAAATGTGCATCGTAATTAGATATATTATGAAAAATTACTGGAATAACGTGCGAATCTTTATAGTTTAAATTACAATTGTTGTGAGAGGGTCCTCTATATTTACCTGTTAAATGATCATGATCGCGAACACGTATTTGATTTGGAAGAAATGGCTTTTTACATATATGACAGTCGGGATCATTGTTATGACGAAAATTTTCGCTAACACTTAGCGTTCTCATAGGCACTACAGTCTTTAGTTTTTCGCTTGCTATGCTAGCAATTTTATCGAGTTCTCGCACAAACCATTCTATACACTCGAGTCCACGATATGATTTATAGGTTGAGAGCGATGAATCACGAACGCTTTTAAAATAATATCCTACACTAAAGGGTAAATGTTTTTGATAAATACTACTATTACCGCTCGTTTCATTCACTTTCTCTAATAAACATTCAATGTCTGCATATACGACGAATGGGGTCCTCTCATTGTTCTTGTCATTTTTAAAGGACACCCAACGGTCCTCTTCAGGTAGCAGTATACGGACGTTTATATTGAGCTGACTGCAATCACGTTTATGAGATTGAAGTTTATCCTCATTGAAGAAATAGTGTAAACATCTAAGAGAAAAATCATATTAGTATATAAACATTAAATAAAATTATATTAAAATATAAACAGTATAACATACCGATTACAAATAAGATGAGATTGTTTTTTTCGAGTCAGTTGTTTCTTTAGCAAGCGAGAAAGATTCGTGATACATAAAAAATGTGCTGCACCTTGATGTTCGAGAAGAAGAAGATTCGCATGTCTCGATTTCTCACATTTTGTGAGTTGAAGAGGTGCAATAATTTTATTCTCCTGCCCTTCCTGCTCATCCACCATAGTGAAAACATTAATCGACACATCATTATCTTCTTCAAATTTAGGTATCTGCCTTAATGTGGTTGGAAATGTTATACTTCTGACGTTGAAAACAGATTTAAAATGGGGGTATGAAGATTGTCGTTGTGGGTTTTTAGTTGAAATAGTCGGATAGAGTGCAGCCGTTACAGCCCATGCAAAACATGTATTATCATCACTCTGTATGTTTATCACTGCATGTTTGTTCTTAATATATTTTGGAAGGTCGATTCCACAGCCTGCATGTAGTGGATTATAGTGATTAATATTCACAATTAAATTTAATATTTTTTCCAAAGCCCACCCACTATCACGCTCTTGAAATTCACCTAATTTTGTTAAAATTTTATCTATGACGTTTGTTTTATACCAATCACTAAAAGTATCAGTCTTGAATAAAATCACATGTTTTGTGGAAATATGTTTGATATCACTAATTTCCTTGCAAATAAATTGTCCGTTGAATACCATATTTATCTTAACAGCGCTTACTTTACTGAATACTTTGTTCATGTAGGATTGCAGCATTTCTGATGCTGCCAATAGAAATTCATGTGGTTCGATATAATTAGTGTTTACTATCATACCACTACACATTCGACTTTTAAATGATGAATCAAGATCTTTCCAAATAAGCTTTTCCGCATTAATGCCCGCTCCAATTGAATTTTTATTTTTCGCCGCATGGAGAAGTAACTTTCGAATACATTTTATTTCTGCAAGATTTTTCTGTATAGCATCTGGAGTTGCATTCCGGTTGGATTCTCTCAAATCTCGAATATAATCACGACACTTGCAAACCCACTCGCGATAATCATGCTGAGTTCTTAAATCGGGATTCTTAAGAGCGTGATTTGAAGAATAACTTTTTTCTCTTTTTGCTCTGATTAATCGGCACTGTATCTGAGCAATTTCCGTAAATATTTTCTGCCTTGCCCCTATACGTGCATTGCGGCTAGCAACTCTCAATTTTTTAATGTAATCGCGACAATCACGTACCCACTCACGATATTCATCCTGGCTATTTAAAACTTGTAACGTTATTCCCGTCAGTGCGAGGAGCCACTCACACTACGGGTTTTCCCATTACCTTCGCCCGTCCTTTTCTATCGGTATCAGGGCGCCAGTTGGTCAGTTGGGTGGCCAACAACCCTACGTTATCAATTGGGTCCTTCGACCCCATTCTCTATGCATCTTATACGGCCCTGCGACCATGCATATGGACGGTAGCGGTAGCCAGGGTCGCTCAGTATGCTAGGTCGTGGAGAGAGGGGAGGGTTCCTTACGGAAGTCCGAGCCTCGCAGACCTGCCTGCTGAGGGGCATACATTTCTCCCTCACCACCCACACACACAGGTGGTGGTGAGGAGTGCGGGAACATGCGGTATCAATTGCCAGAGCATAGCGTTTTGCCAGGAGCGGACCACCACGGAGGCAATGTTCACGGCCCGTCCAGCCATAGCGCAAGCCTATGGGATTACGGAGGGCACCGGGACACATTCCAACGGGCTAACTACGCCCCTGCACAACCCACTATGCATTGGCCGGTATCCAGTCGTGACGTACGTGCAGGCTGGCCTATAGCACACGCCTCACGTACGCGAACCGACCCATGGATGTCTGAGTGCCGCGTCACGCGCTCACCAGCACGCACGGACACATCAGCAAAGTCCCATGGTCGCGTTCCGACTGCCTGCTATGGCAGTCTGCGCACGACATTCGCGCAGCCTACTTGACGCGCGTAACCAGCGTTCAAGCCAGACTCGATGTTCTATTTCCCCTCCTCGTGGGGACTTATAGACACTGTCATTGTTTTAGGACTCTCCGAGGCCGCTTCTCCTTATCTCAGGTTGCCTGGGTTGTTTGGCCTGGCCCTGCCTTACTTCTCAGGACAACCTGGACATCGTTTACTGGAGCGCCGGTCTTTTCATCCGGGCCTCTGCCTGTCAACGGGGTCTATCCTTGACGTTAGCTATAATCCACTCGTGAGCCTATCTCACGAGTCGGTAACGTAGGGATTAATAATATCCACTGTTCGGTAGCTTTTATGTTCTTTATTCGGTATCTCGTATACGTAACGGGGAACTTCGTTACAAACTCTATTTAGAAGCGACATCGTAGTTCTTTCCGTTTAAATGATCAGCGTGAAACTAATGAAAAATCTTAGATGGAGAACCCTTCAAATAATCAGTCTCCGAGACACTTCAGTAACATAAATACTTTACGGATCAGGTTTCGCGTTGAAGTAAAAAGAATGCATTCAAGTTTAAAATATACATATATTCTAGATTTTTGATTCATACATATATTTCATATAATATACATTTCTCAGTGCGCATATACCTTCATGATTCATGCAAATAGGAAGTTGTGAATTATATAAACCATCTTCTAAATTATAATTTCCCCACACATATTCATCTACATTACTAATTTCTAAATCACAAATACTCTTTAACCAATTTAACTTTTCCACCCCTTTTACAAAAACCGTATCCTCATATACATATTTTTTTATAATATCTTTATATTTATAATATGGTGAAAAACCATCCATCCAATTTAAGCCATGATGATTGAAAAAGATTGAACTGAAAAAGAAATTCCTTATTCATTGAAAATAATAATTCGTTGTTTTTTATAAAATATACTTACTCTGTTTTCTTTCTCTCCTCTTCACTTAACCAAGTATGTGGAAAGGGGGGTGAAAATAAAATATGATGCACTTTTAGTTCTTGTAAAACTGCAAATTCTTTAACTATAAATGTCTTATCCATTAAATAGAATCCTTGAAAATCGACGAACGTTGGGATCATCATGTTAGCGTTTTTTATACTAAATTTATTACACTTTGCCTTTATTTTAAATATATTCTTTTTTTGTTTCTCTAAAGTTTTCCCCTTCGCTTCAAACCAAGTATTTCAATTCTCCCACTATCCTTAACTATTCACTCTTTGGACCAATGGTGTTTCTAAGAGTGTCTGGTTAGTCATCTCCCACCACAGATCAAATTTTTCACATCCCTTACAGCATTTAAAAAATCTTGAGAAGCATGTAGGGTAGTCTTCAGTTCAGTTTAAGCCACAGAATCTTCAGCTCAGTTTTAGTCACAGAATCTTCAGGTACTCTGACATTATGCATCATTTAAGAGATATCACGCACATAATAGATGTGGATGGATTTATCGTTAATAAGAAGATAGTGTACAAAGAAGTGGCTATTAAAAATATATACTCTAACTTAACACATTATGGTGCGTTTAAAGTTTGTGGATCAATGAACACTTTAAGTATTGCTGACCGGAAAACTGCATCTTTTGTGTTTAATAATGTGCACGGAATTGCATATGGAAATACGGGAAATGAAAGATATTCACAAAATGAAATATATGATTTTCTAAAAATCATTGAATGTGACAGTGTGCAACCAGTGGTTGCATATAAAGGTGGACACTTCGAACGTGACTTATTAAATATAATGAATATTAATAATGTCAATTTAGAATATTTTAATTGTCCAAAATTCGATTGCTTAATTGAATATATAAAAACAGACATTATTCCTTGTGAGCTGCATAAAATTAAAATTACGCGAAAAACACAAAAGCCTGTTCACTGTGTGAAACAGGAGGTAGATGTTTTCGCAAAGTGGGTGCGGAAACAAATAAAAGGTAAATATTAAAAATTAAGTTCGCAATTTACTTGATATTAATAAATTTTTTTTATGTTTCAGAAGCTGTTATTAGATGAATGGGCTAAATATTATTGTATATTCGTTTTTATATAATTTTAAATTGTATTAGTTTTTTATATAAGTTTCATGTTCGTTTTTAATTATATGATAAATGTTATTTAATAGTCTCTTTCTTTTCCCCTACTCCTATTTCCCTTAATTTAATCCGTAAAAGAAAAAAGAAAAAAGAAAAAAGAAAAAAAGAAAAAAATGAAAAAAGCACTTTATAATTATTACTAACTCATAAAAGAAAAAAAAATCTACCTAGTGCTCAATGTTTAAGGAAAAATGTGAAATCAAGTTAAATGGCGGGTCTATAGTAGGAAAATATTGGGAGGGTCTAAGATAAGTATGTGGGGGGAGAAAAGAGCCTCCGAGGGCAGGTCTAAGAAAAAAAAATGGCAGTCCGTAAGATGCTGAGGACCCCCCTAGCGGTGTAGCTGTTCCCCGTAATTTTCGTGATCGCCACCTAGTGGAGAAAATTGGAACTTTTTCCTCCACTAACTAAAATACAAAAAAAAGTTATCTGGGTAACTGCCAGGATAACTAACCATCCGGGCCCTAGGGTGATGGGAGAGGGGTAACCCTTAGGGAACTAGTGGACCCGTAGGATAACTAACCATCCGGGTCCTAGGGTCATGGGAGAGGGGGTAAGCCTTAGAGAACTAGTGGACCCGTAGGATAATTAACCATCCGGGCACTAGGCTGATGGGAGAGGGGTGAGAGACTCTAAGAGAGAAAGAGAGGGTGAGAGGGATCTCTCTCTCTCACTCCCCATAGCCAAAGCATTTCCTCCGCACACCCGCACCCTCCTCATCACCCAATAAACCCTAGCTCTTAAGAAGACACTTCCCCCCGCACACCCGCACCCCCCTCACCTCCATGTCACAGGAACCCAAGACACTTCCCCCCCGCACACCCGCACTCCCCTCACCAACGTGTCACAGGAACCCCCTAGCTACCACTACTTTTATGTATGAGAAAAAAGGAATAAATAAATTAGCTTGAAAATTCTATCTGCATTATTGTATCAAACTCCTGCAGTATTCTTACTGTTCTGATTCATGACACGTGTTTAAAATGAAGAATCAGCATATTGGATATCTGATATCTGATTTTTTTCCATTTTTAAACGATTTTAACATACACACATACACACAAATAGATGACTAAGTATATCAAATTTCATCTTCATACGAATTATAAAAAGATTCATCGCGGGTGAAAAGTTTCATTATCGTTTTACCCAGCGATTTATTGTTGGACACGAAGCAACTTATCAGAGATCTTCCAGTGATCATACATTTACAAAATATATACCGAACTTCGAAAACAGTTTAGCTCAATTAGAACAGAGCATGAATACTCTACATGGGTTCGCGAATGTCGTGATTATATTCAGGAGTTAAGAAATATTGATCGAAATGCTTCAGTAGGTACGCGACAGAAACACTTTGCCGAGATCGCAAGCATTAAATGCCTCCTCCTCCGATCGGCAAAGGATAAGAGTTTCATTAAATTTGGTTCTGGCTCCAATGCTGCGGAAGGACTCATTTGGGAGGAGCTTGAATCAGCGTTTAACGGGATCCCTCACACGTGCTTTACCGACAGTACAAGTCAATAAACAATTCGTTTAATAAAAGTAAAATGCGAAGCAAATTGCAAAAACGGGCTTCTTTATGACAAGGTACCAATTCTAACGAGTCAGTCGAGCTTAAAAAAACTCAAATCGGATGAAGAATAACGCTGTACCACTGTCCCGCGTTCTTGAAGTGGAAATAACCAAAAGTAACCTCTCTTCAAGAACACGGCACAATGGTACAGCGTTATTTTTCAACTAATTTGAGTGTTTTTAAGTTCGTTTGACTCGTTAGGACTGGCACACTGTCTTACAAACGTCGGATTGTTCAATTTGATTCGCATTTGAATTTTATTAAACTAATTGTTTATTGACTTGTACTGTCGGTAAAGCACGCGTGAGGGATCCCGTTAATAGTCGAATATGCAGTGGTATGGTGCTAAACTCAAATGATATAGAACCACGCCATTTTCTGTTAAATGCAGAAGAAATTGTACATACCCGTGAGTAGAGGAGCTATGCGGTTCCGATGACAGGGAGTGGGGGAAGCTGTTTTGTGGTGTGGAAGGGGGATGGGTGGGGATAAGACTCTCTTAGTATGGTAGTGGTGGGGATGAGGAAGGAAAGGGTCTTATAGTGGGATCGCGTTTGGTTAGGGAGGGTGGGGGTATTTTTCACCCTATGTCACAGTTGGAAGGTCTTATAGTGGGACCGAGTTTGGTTAGGTAGGGGGTATTTTTCACCCTATGTCACAGTTGGAAGGTCTTATAGTGGGACCGGGTTTGGTTGGGGAGGTGGTATTTTTCACCCTATGGTACCGTTGGTTAGTTATCCTACGGGGACCTAAGTTATCCTACGGGGCCCTAGTTGAGGGAAGGTTTTTTCACCCTTCGAAGTCGATGGTTAGTTACCTTACGTAGCCTAACTATTTCCGACTCTGCTACACAGATAAACTAGGTTGAGTTAATTGCTAGTTCCAGTAGTCACCGCTAGGTGACTGCCTTCCTTAATCTTCTTTCGCGCTAATGGTATTTTAATATTACGTAATTACACACACGGGTGAACTAGTTCAATTTAATTGATAGTACCAGTAATTGCCGCTAGGTGGCTACCGCAATCCCCCCTTTTCTCGTTAGTTAAATTGTAGATAGCTATTGTGATAAGTTGCTGATATCGTGCAAGGAATTAACTTTCCATCGAGCATGGAATTATAACTTTGCATGGCTTTAACAAAACCTATGCAGCGAATAACAAAATATCCTCTAAATGAAAGGGCATAGTTTTAATAGTCTCCCCTATTGGGGAGAATAACAATTTAACATCAATTTCAGGAATATTAATATTTTGATAGGGCAACTTATTAAGTCCTAGCTGTTACTAAACCTATGTATCTTATAAAAGAGATTGCAGTTTCAAGATTTTCTTAGTTCAACGTGCTACTTCACTATGTCGATAAATAAATTCGGATCTGGTTTCAATACCGGTAAAGTGAGAAATTATTCACACAAAATTGACAATGATACGTTAAAGTTTGATAAAAAAAGGAATGCATTTAATGCCAAGAAGAAAATAATTTCAAACTTAGAATGTGATGTTACTGATGAGACAAGTGCTGTGAATATGGCTGCTCTGTTACGTAATTCGATGACTCTACGTGATAGCTTAATAAGGGAATTGTTTGAATACAGTGAAAAGCTAACTCACTATTACCTAAAAGGTAACCGCCTTGAGGAAAAAGTTACAACTCTGCTGAAAAAAACTGATGAAATTGATGAAATTGATGAAAAAATTAATGATATTAGTGAAAGAATTAATCAATTGAATGATAAAGTCAATTATATTGAAAATAAATTGGAGCGAAAAGTTGAGGCATTACGGAAAGATATGTATGGTTGATTGAAAATTGTTGCAAATTATATCTCTAATGAGCATCAAAAAGAGGAAATCACGACTGCCAATGAGAAGAAAAGAGAAAATGATTGGAATTATGCTCTAAAGAAACTTATATTACCGCCAGTGATTGATGAGCTAGTGTAAACATAATACGTAGTGGAATAGTCATGGGAGTGAGGAGAAGAAAGAATTGGTAGAAGAGTTACATGACAGACGGAATTTATTTATATATATAAAATGAAATGTTTTTACAATTAAACTTATAATTAAACAAATATACATAAAATTTATATAAATGATAAAAACTTATAATTGATCTGATATACAAATATATAAAAAATGAAGGAAATATACATCAATTTATACAAATATATAAAATTAAATGTTTTACAATTAAACTAATAATTAAACTTATATCAATATATATATATATATATATTTTATTCAATCATCTGAAACAGAGAAATCCAGTTAATATTTTACAAATTGTAAGTTTAACATTTGATACTCACATCTATTTGTTGATGTACCCATCGTGCGAAAACGTTTACCTCTTGATATACACAATGTATAGGCTTTCTTGTATGATTGGTGAACATTTTTACGTGTAGTTTACACGGGGTGTTGCAAGGTTTTATAGTGGCTATCAAATTATCAAATTTAGGACAACCAAACCTTTCCAAATTTGTATTTGGGATATCCAAGTAATTCAGAACATCCCGTTCTACATGTCCCCCTTTATAAGCTACTAGGGGGTATTCACAATCCAATTTTATGCTATTCACAAATTTGTAAATATCTTCTTGATTATAATGTTCATATCCTGTGTTGCAATATTTTATCCCGTGAATATTTTTGAAGACGAAATTTACGCTTTTTTGGTCCTTAGTCGATAAACTTTTATACGGCTCATGAACACGAAATGCACCGTAATTCGTATTTCCCGTAGTTAAGTTTTTGATTGCCACTTCTTTATGCACAAACTTTCTGTTTATCATAAACCCGTCAAAATCGATTATATGTGTAATATGAAACAGTGAAGACATTTTTAAAATGGAATGTTATTTGTCGTACGAATCAAACGTTCAAGCAATACTGATGCCTGTCCTACGATTTCTTCGAGCTTTTAAGCACTGTTAGGGAGGTGTCAACAATTTTTTTAATCTACGGTAGGAAGATGCCTATATTACTCTTAGAAAAACGGAAACGTCATTGGCTCTAAGAGAGAATATTTTCTGCCCTATGCTACATGTAGTGGGCGGTAATTCTAAGATGCTTTAAGGGTTGACAAAACTTTTGTCCTACGGTGGGGAAATGACTGACCTGCCACTTTTGGAAGAACGGAAACGTCATTGGTCCTCAAGAAAATATTTATGACCTATGCTACGTATAGTGGGAGATAGTTTTGACCTATGGTGAGGATAGTAGGAGGGATGAAGAACAATTAGCTTGAAGAGAGGGAGAAATTTTTATGAAACATTCATATTTAAATAGAATTATTTTAGTATAAAAAACGTAGGCATAATGGCACCATCGTTCGTTGATTTTCAAGGATTCCGTTTGACGGATAAGTCATTTATAATCAAAGAATTTGCTGTTATACAAGAACAAAAAGTGTTCCATATTTTATTTTCACCGCCCTATTCATATTCGTGGCTAAGTGAAGAGGAGCGAAAGCGGACAGAGTAAGTATATGAAAAAGAAAAAATATATATTATTTTTGTTTAATATAATGTTTCTTTTTAGCTGGTTCTTTCTAAATTATCACGGTTTAAATTGGGCGGATGGCTACTCACCCTACTATAAATATAAAGATATTATAAGGAAGTATATTTATGATGATGAGGATGAGATTTTTGTGAAAGGAATTGAAAATACAAATTGGTTAAGAGATATTTGTAATTTAGAAATAACTAATGTAGATAATTTTATGTGGGGGGATTTTGATTTAGAAGATAGCTTGCATAATTCACATCTTCCAGCATGTTTGAACCATGAAGGTGTATGTGCCTTAAAAAATGTCTATTATATGAAATATATGTATGAGCAAAAATCTGGAATATATGTATAACTGAAAAACGCTTGCATCTATTTTCTAACATGTCGTTACCTGTCCTCAATGTTCTCTTACCCCCTGAAGTGTTTCAGAGATCCTTTATCTAAAGAGAGCTCAGTTTCCCACCCACTTTTCCTCAGTTCCTGATTAGTCCTCTCGAAGAAAAGAACAAAAGATGTCTCTACGAAATAGAGTTTTGAAAACGCAAGAAGAATATCGCGAGTGGGTACGCGAGTGTCGTGAATATATTCATAAACTCAGAATCTCTAATCGCAACGCACCTATAGGCACGCTGCAGAAAAATTTTGCAGAAATTGCACAAATACAGTGTCTTCTACTTAGAGCAGCTAAGGATAAGAGTTATTGTTTGAATCATGCTCTCAAGAATCCTGATTTAGGAAATCAGCATAATTATCATGAGTGGGTACGCAAGTGTCGTGATTATATTCGAAGTTTAAGAGATGCTAATAGATCTGCAGCTCCCGATACAGTACACAAAAATCTGACTGAAATAACAACTATCCAGCGTCTACTTCTGCATGCGGCAAAAAATAAGAAATCAATTGGAGTGAGAAAGCTTATTTGGAAAGATCTCGAGTCTTCATTTAAATCTCGAATATGTATCGGAATGGTTGTAAATTATAATTATATAGAACCACGTGATTTTCTAACAGGTGCAAAAGACTTAGTACAGACCTACACAGAAAAAGTGTTTAATAACGTGAACGCAGTTAAGATAAATTGCATCTTTAACGGACAATTTATTTGTAAAGAGATAAGTGATATTAAACATATCTCAACCCGCAATGCAGTTTTATACAAAACTGATAGTTTTAGTGAATGGTACAATACAAATATAATAGAGAAAATTCTAAAAGAATTGAGTGAGTTTCAAGAGCGTGATAGCGGATGGGCGTTGGAAAAAATTCTGAATTTAATTATAAATATAAATTATTATAACCCGCTGCATATAGGTTGTGCCATCGAGCTTCCAGAATCTATTAAGAATAAACAGGCTGTGATAAACATACACAGTGATGATAATACATGTTTTGCATGGGCTGTAACAGCTGCACTCTATCCGGCAAAACCGAATACTCATCCACAACGAAAATCTTCATATCCTCATTTTACAAATGTTTTCCATGTTAGAAGTATAACGTTTCCGACTACATTAAAACAGATTCCGAAATTTGAGGAAGATAATGATGTCTCTATTAATATTTTTACTATGGTGGAAGAGACTGAGACGAATGAGAATACAATCATAGCACCTCTACAATTAACAAAATGCAAGAGGACCAGACACGCTAATCTTCTTCTTCTCGAGCATCAAGGAGCAGCACATTTTATATGCATCAGGAACCTTTCCAGACTGCTAAATGGACAGCTTACTAGAGGAAAACGCTCTCATCTTATTTGTGATCGGTATGTTTTACTATATATATATAATTACTGCTTCTATATTCTAATATTACTTTTTCCCTCCTATAGTTGCTTACACTATTTCCACAATGATGAGAAACTAAAATCGCATGAACGTGATTGTGCGCAACTCAATAAAAACATCAGAATTGTGCTACCTGACAAGGACCGTTGGGTTTCCTTCAATAACATGAAGAACAGTGAGAGGGTGCCATTTGTCATATACGCTGACTTTGAATGCTTGCTTGAAAAAGTTGAGCAAACGGATGACGAAATTGGTATTTATCAAAAACACATACCTTTTAGTATAGGTTATTATTTTAAAAGCGTTCGTGATTCATCGCTCTCAACTTACAAATCATATCGTGGACTCGAGTGTATAGAATGGTTTGTGCGAGAACTCGATAAAATTGCTAGCATAGCGAGCGAAAAACTAAAGACTGTAGTGCCTATGAGAACGCTAAGTATTAGTGAAAATTCAAGGCATTATACTGAGCCCAACTGTCATATATGTAAAAAGCCGTTTCTTCCAGATCAAATACGTGTTCGCGATCATGATCATTTAACTGGTAAATATAGGGGACCTGCTCATAATAATTGTAATTTAAACTTTAACGATTCGCATGTAATACCTGTAATTTTTCATAATTTATCAGGTTATGACGCACATTTTATTTTCGGTATAATCGCTAACTTGTATGAAGGTTCAGTACACTTGTTACCTGTACATAAGGAGAAGTATATTTCATTCACTAAATTCATCCGTAAATATAATATACAACTAAGGTTTATCGATTCTTTCAAATTTATGGCATCTAGTTTAGACAAATTGAGTTCATATTTAACGAGATCACAGTTAAAAAATTTAGAGTCAGAATTCTCATATTTAAACATAGAACAATTTAACCTTCTGACAAGGAAAGGTATTTTTCCTTACGATTACATAGATAGTCTGAACCGTCTGGAAGAAACTGCTTTACCTCCACGCGAGATATTCTATAATAGATTCTCCGATAGTGATATTAGTGAGGGTGCGTATAATCACGCTAAGGAGGTATGGACCAAATTTCAAATACGAACACTTGGGGAGTATAGCGATCTCTATTTGAAAACTGATGTACTATTGTTGGCTGACGTTTTCGAAAATTTTCGTGATAGCTGCATGCAAACTTATAATTTGGATCCTGCTCATTATTATACACTCCCAGGCTTCACTTGGGATGCAATGCTCAAACATACAGAAATAAGATTAGAACTTTTTACTGACGTAGAAATGCTGCTTTTCGTAGAACGAGGCATACGTGGTGGTTTAAGCCAATGCTCGCACCGCTATGAAAAGGCTAACAATCGGTACATGCAAAACTACAATCCCGAGGAACCTTCTAAGTATTTAATGTACTACGATGTAAATAATTTGTATGGGTGGGCAATGTCTCAACCGCTACCTACTCACGGATTTCGCTGGATTGAAAATGTTAATAATTTGGATATCTCTAATATACCGATAGATTCACCCGAGGGTTATATTTTAGAGGTTGACTTAGAGTATCCAAGCATGCTTCACGATAAACATTCCGACCTTCCATTTTGTCCCGTACGTGATGCACCACCGGGTACACGTCAGAAGAAGCTACTTGCAACTTTAGAAAATAAGAAGCGCTATGTTATACACTATCGTGCTTTACAGCAATGTATGCGTAATGGTGTTGTCTTAAAACACATTCATCGCGTTTTAGGATTTCAGCAGTCCACCTGGTTACGTAAATATATCGATTTGAAAACTAGTTTGCGTGCAGCATCTAAAAATGAGTTTGAGAAAAATCTTTTCAAATTAATGAACAATGCGGTGTTCGGTAAGACTATGGAGAATGTTAGAAATAGAGTTGATGTGAGACTCGTGAGTAAGTGGGAGGGAAGATATGGTGCTGAAGCAATGATTGCTAAGCCTAATTTTCACAGTCGCACTATATTCAGTGAGAATTTGGTCACGATTGAATTAACAAAATTAGCAGCTAAATTCGATAAGCCTATATACGTAGGTATGAGCATTCTTGATATTTCGAAAACATGTTTGTATGATTTTCATTATGATTATATGCTTCCTACGTTCGGTAGCAAATGTAAAGCGTTATATACCGATACGGATAGTCTAATATACAGCATTGAGTGTGATGATATTTACACTATTATGAGGGAGAATCTTGCTAGATTCGATACAAGCGATTATTCTCCCAACAATCAGTACAATTTACCTCTAGTAAATAAAAAAGTCCCTGGGCTGATGAAAGATGAGAATAATGGGCAGATAATGACAGAGTTTATTGGACTGAGATCAAAAATGTACACATTTAAAGTACAAAATAAAATTATCAAAAAAGCTAAAGGTATTAAGACTTACATTGTTGCTAGAAACATAACCTTCGAGGACTATAAGGACTGTTTAACAAATTTTACTGTACAAGTCCGCAATCAAAATTTAATTCGCTCAAAATTGCATAATGTTTATTCGATTACGCAACGGAAAGTAGCTCTCAGCCCATACGATGATAAGCGTTATATCGTGCACGGAACTGTATCGACTCTACCATGTGGTCATTATAGAATAAATTAATTATATTTAAATTGAATAATTTTATTAATAAATATTGTTTTTACAAAATATTATCTTTATTTATCCATGAATTATGTTTATTATCGAATCCTAACCACTTCACAAAGACCTTATCACCCTTCTTACGTAATACCTTCTCCACTAGATATACATTAGGATTAGCAGTTTTTAAAAGTTCATATTCGTAGAATCCTCCGTATATATCAGTACCACTAGAGTCTCTAAGTAAATATGTAACAGGATTTGTTTTCTGCACTTTTATAATTTCAAATATTTCAGTTGTCCAATTTGGTGTGTATCCCTTTGCGAATACATTCTTGTATTTACTGATTCGTACAAAATCACCTACTTTGAACTTGGCACGACCAACAATCTTTATATTATTGTATACTGTAGTCAGGAGCATATTAGCATGATCTGGCGTCACATCAACTGGTCGCATTCCTATAGTACGATGTTTTCTTGCGTTGTAGTCTTCAACTAGTCGCTGCAGTATGCCTCGCCACTTATAATTTCCATTCAACGTAAATCGTTTCCACATTTCAGTCTTCAGCGTGCGATTCCAGCGCTCAACTATCGTAGCTTTCAATACGCTGTATGTTGAGTAATGATTTATTCTACGTTTTTTTATAAGCGATTTGAAATCACTATTATAAAACTCCTTGCCATCATCTGTCTGCAAATTTTTGGGACATCTCCCACTTTTCAGAATCTTCGTAAATGCGTCTGTCACTTCCTTGCCAGTTTTGGTTTTTAGTGCTACTGCCCATCCAAATTTCGACAATGCATCAATAACTGTGAGAATATAGTGGTAACCTCCGTCAGTATAATTCTTCATATCAACCAGATCTGCTTGCCAGAGGTCATCGAAGCCTCGTATTATAACTCTTCTACGTTGAAAATTCCGTCTTGCAGGTACATGCAGTTCTTCGACCAATTTTTTCTTTTCTTCACTATCCATAACTCTTCAGGTATGTGTTGGGTTTACAGGGGTACAACGAGCACTGATGGTAGTAAAACTTTCTTTTTCCTAATAAAACTCTTTGTCGAATTATTTCAAGAAGAATTCTCCTTAGCATGATTCTCCCCATGAAAAATAGCACTTTTTTTTTTTTTTTTTTTTTTTTTTAATTCCGCATTATCTTCATTATATGTTTCTTTGATTCAGCATCCTCTTTAGTCTGATTCTCCATGAAAATTGATACATATTTCTTTAAATCTGCATTATCTTCAGCATGTTTCTGCATGAAATTACTCAATTTCACTTGAAAATCATTCAGCCTTAACTCGGTTTCATCCAGTCTTAACGCAATACTTCGTAAAATATCACTGTTTTCTTGCATTTCATTTTTAAGGTTCTCACGTACAGAATTCATATTATCCAGCAGAACACGCATATTCACAGCACATTTCTCATCAGTAGCATCAAATCCTAAATTTGAAATAATATTCCCCTTAGCATTAAATGCATTCATACGTTTATCAAATTTTAATGTTTCATCTTCAGTTTTGCGGAAATATTTTCTCACATTACTGGCAGTGGAAATACCTCCAAATTTATTTATCGACATTGTGAAGTAACACAATCAACTGGGAAATTATGGAAAGTGTAATCTCTTTTATAGGATAATACGTTCTTCATGAAGCTCCTCAATTATTGATTGTATCTCATTATGATGATTCGTATGTCCTGCAGCAGATGATGCAATCAAAAGTCTCAAACGTTCAATTAATTCGTTCGGATCATTCCAATGTACATAGTTCACTGGTTTATCATTAACACACATATAACCGCTACCTTTTACAAGGTTCTTTGGAGGAAATAATGGGCTAATTATTTTCTTCCATTTATGACCCTTATTCCCACGAAGCTTTCCCTCGCTACTGTAATCTGCTCTGTGTACATTAGTTTGAGAAAGAATATACTTATATGTTTTTAAATCATCTTCAGTATAATCATGTGGCTCTTTCATGAAGATCAATTCAAATAGACCAATAGTACCCTGATAATACTCATCATCAATAATAATAAAATCTTTACGATTTACTTTAAAAGAACATTTTCCAAGTCTCATTTTCTTAAGTCTAACATCTCGTTCAATTCCAAAATTATCATCAATTAAATCCTTATTTTTACGCAGAAACATCTCTATATATTTACGTCCAATTGGTGCATATTCTGACAAAGAACTATTTAAATCTAAGGATCTTTGCAATGGTGATGATGGAGTTTCTGCTTGCATTGGTGATGGTATTGCTAAATCATTAACATCCTTTTCCACTTTCACTCCCTCCTCCTCCTCCTCCTCCTCCTCCTCCTCCTCCCCATCCTCTTCCAGAGAAAGGTATAATGTTTCATTAGGTCGTGAATTTCCTTGCTCATCATCATCATCATCAGATGAAGGGGTTGGAATTTTAATTCTAGAGTTGTCTGCGAAATATTTACGTTGTGGAGTCGATGAGAAATAAGTTCTTTTACGTTCCGATGGAATAATCAAAGAATTATCGCTTGCAGTAGTCTTCTGTAGCGGTTCCTGTTTATACTCATATTTCGGGGAAACGAAGGTCATCTCATTATGTTCAGTGAGCTTCTTCAATGGCTCAACAATTGGTTTAAAAGTTTCATTTAAATTGGTTTCCATCATTTCTCTTCCTGATTTGAGTGCACGATATTTTTCACGAATTACTTTACTTTTCGCGGCAATCTTCTTTAGCAGCATCTTTTCTTCCATTTTCCTGCTTTCCATGTTCAATCCACGTTCAATCCACGTTCAATCCACGTTCAATCCACGTTCAATCCACGTTCAAATCCACGTTCAATCCACGTTCAATCTACGTTTCCACGTTCAATTCACGTTCAATTTAGATTCAGTCCACGTTTTTATTTCCACGTTTATACTAGGTTTATTCCATGCTCATTTGATGTGTGTGTTTTGATGGACACTTAGCTCTAAACTGAACAATCTTAAGCAAACGGTATACTATTTAATCTTAGCATACTCATCGAAACCTTTCCGATATCTACCATTTTGAATTGTACTATCCTTGTCGATCACTAGAAATCCATAATCATGGTGCCAGCACTTTGAACACAATTCATTGAATTTTTCAAATGACATATCCGTGTTTACATGATCGTTATAAATATGTTTTAAATTAGTACCATCATGCTTAAAGATTATGAGAAGGTTTGCATTATCACGAATCATGTGTTTAGGAATTTTAGCATAAGTCTGGCAGAGGTAGAAGCAGTCAATATTTTAATGTCTACCCATGGAGAAGTAGTCTCTGATATTATCCTGCTTATCGTTAGCAACATCATCAAATATGAAAATAGAATTGGGTAACGCCTCAGTTACCTTTACAACGTCGCTATTGTTTGAAAATTTAAAATATCCAATACCTTTTAGTCCTTTTAATAACCGTTCAAGGTATTGATACTTGGGTTGTTGAAGCGACTTTGAGTATACATAAATATTTTCAAATCTCACACCGTTAGGACTTTCTACGAGACTAAGCAGTACGTTTGTTTTACCGCAATTCGAGGGTCCGCAAATTATACTACGAATTGTAGATGGAAGTAGAGATCCATGACGTTTACTCCTTCCTCCACAACCCCCACCGACAATAAAACGATCGGCGTTGGAGACACGAATGTGCAGTGGTTGCTTTACGAAATCCATAACTGTAAAACTCTATGATCATGCAAGCTATTTATAGGCTCGAAGCAGATTATCTCATCAGTTCTCATTATGTCGTTGTTAATGTTAGATGTGCTACGTTTGGAGGATTTAACTATTGAGCAGCTTGAATACATTCCAAAAATTTTACTATTGAAGCGCTTTCCAAACAGTATTCGACTTGTTTGGTGTAAATTACCTGAGCACATTCGTGCAGATCCTGAAGTGCAACAATATCGTGCCTGTACGGAACATTATAATTTACCTAATCAAGATCAGTTTGATGGAATACCGCCTTCAATAAAAAATTGCTGGATGTGCCAACGAACCCGTTAGGAAAGCATGACATGATGAGATATGGTTGTGGATCTTTTTTCAATAAGCTGCTAAATAAACTACCCTTCGAGCTGCATGTACCTGGCTACAATTATTGCGGTCCAGGTACTCGCCTTCATGAACGGTTAGCACGTGGTGATCGAGGAATAAACCCTCTGGATGATGCTTGCCGTGAGCATGATATCGCATATTCAGTATATAAGGACCTGCCCTCGCGTCATCATGCTGATAAAGTACTTGCACGCCGTGCACGACAACGTATCATAGCTAGTGACTCATCCGTAGGTGAACGAGCGACAGCGACTGCTGTCTGGGCATCAATGAATGCAAAACGGAAACTCGGCTTAGGACTGCGAGTGCCTAGAAAAAGTACGAAGAAAAGAAAAATTCGTGTACCGAAAAAACGAGGTGGTTTATTGAGGAAAAAGTCACTTACTAAAACAAAACGGGGGGGTTTATTACCATTGCTTCCGCTGCTGAGTGCGGTGGGCGCATTAGCTGGCGGTGCAGCAGGTATAGCAAAGGCTGTAAACGACACCAAAGCAGCCAAAAAACAATTGGAAGAAATGCATCGACACAATCGCTTAATGGAAGCGAGACGGGGACAAGGTTTATACCTCGTACCATACAGTCGAATAGGAGAGGGAGTGAAAAGGAAAAGGAAAAGAAAATAAATGGACTTCCAAAATCTGGACCTACTAGTAATATGCAATTATCAAACGTCTGCCGTAAAATACCGCATTTTCGGGGAGTCTTTATGCGTACATCTCTACCTCAAAATGCGCAACGCAATGAGTGCGCAATTGTAAATCTTGATGACGAACAAGGTCCTGGAACACATTGGGTCGCTTACGTTAAACGTAATAAGCACGTTAAGTATTTCGATTCCTTCGGAAATTTAAAACCGCCAATTGAACTTGTGGAATATTTTGGACCTTCTGCTATAATCTACTACAACCACGACCAATATCAATCGTATGATTCAAGCATATGCGGTCAGTTGTGTGTCAAGTTTCTACGTGAACAATGTCTTTAACAGTTACACTCTCTGGCCGTGACTCGGTATTGGGGTCAGATTTTTTCCCCCCGATCGATCTTCGAGATGGACATTATGAACTCGGTCTCGTAGACTTTCAGAGCTTCAATTCAATCTCTAATGTTGATGAGACAAACAATATATTTTACGTTGATGATCAGGAGCTAACTATACCTACAGGTTGTTATGAGCTCAATGCTATAAATGACTTTTTACGTGCTCAGATGTTCGAAGGTGATGAAGAAGAAGTAATTTTTCTACGTGCTAATAATAATACATTAAAAAGTGAAATAAAGTGTAAATATCAGATTGATTTTACACAACCTAACAATATAGGCTCTTTGTTGGGTTTTTCATCAGATCGTGTTATTCCACCGAACACACTAGCTGAATCAGACGAGCCCGTAAACATTATAAGAGTAAATATTCTACGAATTGAATGCAACATTACAGCTGGTGCGTACACAAACGGTAGACCTCGACATGTTATACATGAATTTTTTCCGAGTGTTCCGCCAGGTTATAAAATCGCAGAAACACCGAAGAACGTCATTTACTTGCCAGTCATTGCGAAAGTAATTGACCGTCTCACCTTGCGTATTCTCGATCAGGAAGATCGTATAGTAAATTTCGGAGGTGAAGAAATCACAATTCGTTTACATATTAGAAAATGTTGATTTACAAGAATACTTATAAATCACCGATACTCGATGAGCCTATCAGTCCAACTGCTGCAGCAGGACAGAATACATTGAGTGAAGGTAACGCTGGAGGACAAAATACATTAAGCGAAGGTAACGTTAGCGCATCATTAACAAGAAGAAATATCACCTTTCTACAATCACTGGGTTTCAACGTTAGAAATAAAAATGGATCCATTAGATGTAACCGCTCAACCGGTGTTCGACAATCGCATCACTAAAATGGAAATGCATGCATACAATCCTTATGCAAATGCCTCATTGGGAAATAGTGATGAAATTCGAATTCCTATACAACAGCAAGATTTAATTCTTCTACCCTGTGAAAGTTATCTCTACATTGAGGGAAAGATAATCGTTGGAACCCGTGCTCCAGATGCAACAGCCCAAGATGTCGTAGGACTTGACTGTAATTCCATGGCATTCTTGTTTGATGAAATTCGTTATGAATTGAATGGTATTGAGATTGATCGCTGTAAGAATGTGGGTATTACTAGCTCCATGAAGAATCTCATCTCCTTAACTGCTGAGGAAAGTGCAAGTCTACGTCATTCAGGATGGTTTCTAACAGATCACAGGTCTACGAATCATTTCAACTTTTGTGTACCATTGCAAATGCTGTTGGGTTTTTGTGAAGACTACAGAAGAGTTATAATAAATGCACGTCATGAACTCGTTCTTATTCGAGCACGTGATGATATAAATTCACTACATTCTTCGAGAAAAATCATCAACTCCAAAATTGATTTGCAAAAAGTGCAATGGAGGATTCCTCATGTATCACTGAATGATTATACAAAACTTAAATTTCTACGTTTGATTGAGCAAAACAAAAGTTTAACCATGGCTTTTCGTTCCTGGGAACTCTACGAATATCCCCTTCTACCTGAAACACAGAGGCATACATGGGCCGTAAAAGCTGCAACACAATTGGAGAAACCTCGATATGTTATACTAGCATTTAGACAAAATAAGAAGATTACGCAGCATATGGAGGTGCTTAGATTCAATGACAGTTCTGTTCGTGATGTTAAAGTCTATCTGAATTCAGAATTTTATCCATATGACCGAATTGATAGTGATAGCGAAAAAAACCGTTATTCTGTACTATATGATATGTATGTTAAATTTATCCATTCATATTATGCAGGAGAAAAACAGTCGAAACCAATGCTTAATTACAAAAACTTTGTGGAATACGGTCCTCTCTTCGTCATCGATTGTTCGCATCAAAATGAATCTATAAAGTCAGGCACTGTTGATGTTAAAATTGAGATTGATTGTACTAGAAATATTCCAAGTAATACTACTGCGTTTTGTTTAATTATACATGATAAAATCGTTGAATATAACCCGCTTACTAGTATTGTTAGAAATGTAAGTTAATAGACTAGATTTATATGTATCTTACTAATGTAGTGAGGGATAAAGAAAAAATAAATAAATAAGATATAATAAACATTTATTGATGTCATTCCTTAAAAACATTCCTTACAAACATTTCCAAAATTTATCTTATGATTATCATTGGGTAACTTTAAATTCTAAATTATTGTATCGTCCTCCAACATATAAGATTTTTAATGTATTCGCTGATGCAGCATTTTGAAGTTCTTTGATTAGTTCAGGCGACTCCAGTAATTTCATCATCCTTGAGGGTAGGAAGAACCATTCGTCGGTAGCCAGCTTCGCTATTAATTTCTCTCCATATTTGGTCTTAATTTTCACTAATTCAGTGATTTGATACTCCTTATTCTCCTCAAAAGTATTCAGCTTTACGAAAGTCTTAGGTTCGTAAGTTACACTTGCAAGTGCATTGATCTTGGTTAAATCCATTTTTCTGTGAAAAAACATAGAAATTGAGAAAAGAAAAATATTGAAATAGAATAGCAAGAAAAGAGAATAATAATAAAAGAATAATTCTTACCACCCAAAAGAATTTCTGTGGTACAGCAAGGAAAATATTCGGAATATAGCTTTGCACTGGATCTTTCACCTCCTTGAAGCTTCTAATGAAAACTGACTGACTGAAATTTCCCGATTGCTGACAACAAGGGTTTTAAAAATAGTGGAAGGGATGAGATGCATTCATGGAAGGGGATGAGATGCATTCTTATTGGAAGTTAATATTTGGGTGGTTGGGTATTCTTTCCCACCTACGAAATTTGCGTCAAACAAGTCGTAACACGTTACAAGCGGTTTCTCCTGAATTCTTTTAATTGCATAATCATGTTGTAGACTTTTCTAAAGTAAACTGGGGAAAATTTGCGTCAAACAGGTCATGACACGTTACCAGTGGTTTCTCCAGAATTCTTTTAATTGCATAAACGTGTTGCAGACTTTTCTTAAGTGAAACGGTAAAATTTACGAGCACATTCCTCTCGATAGCTAGGCATATAAAAAATTGAGAGAATATGAAAAAATCGAGGATTTAAAAGGTCATAAATCAAGTAACAAGTCATGACATGACATGATCTCAGGCGTCAGGTACTCGAGCATATCCGTTCTAGAAGATATCAGCACACTCAGCAATCAGTTCTCCAATCGCTAGAATGGTGCCAATACAGCTTCTTAATGTCTAGGTAAAAGTTATGTTTTGCTTTACCCTTCAAAAAAATGAAGTACACTGACAACTCTTTCCCTTTCTAATACCTAGCCTGCTTGTTAGATGGATCGTATGATATGCTTACCTGAAAAGCTAAAAATGGCTAAAAGATAAGTCAGGGAAGGCTATAAAAATTCTTAAAACTGTTTTTTATTCAATAACTAAAGTTTTACTATCAGTTACTCATCCAGTCTCCATGTCTCATCCTCCTCCTCCTCCTCCTCCTTTTTCATCCACATCCTCCTCTTGAAGATTAGCTTCTCTATAGCCGTATCCCGTGGTACCGCGAATGTATAATTTTAGTCAAACATCTTTTTATCACTTTAACTAATTCGCTCGTAGAAAGGTAAATGATTTCTTGAATGAAAGTCTAGAGAGGGTCCATAGAAGGAGAGAATAGTGGGAGGATCTAGGATTGGTTCTGAATGGTCAAATAGTACCCTCTAAGGACATACTATAAGTGAGGAGCTGTAAGGCCTAATAAATTGGTGAACCTGACCTGGGTATAGTAACAGCTAGGACTTAATAAGTTGCCCTATCAAAATATTAATATTCCTGAAATTGATGTTAAATTGTTATTCTCCCCAATAGGGGAGACTATTAAAACTATGCCCTTTCATTTAGAGGATATTTTGTTATTCGCTGCATAGGTTTTGTTAAAGCCATGCAAAGTTATAATTCCATGCTCGATGGAAAGTTAATTCCTTGCACGATATCAGCAACTTATCACAATAGCTATCTACAATTTAACTAACGAGAAAAGGGGGGATTGCGGTAGCCACCTAGCGGCAATTACTGGTACTATCAATTAAATTGAACTAGTTCACCCGTGTGTGTAATTACGTAATATTAAAATACCATTAGCGCGAAAGAAGATTAAGGAAGGCAGTCACCTAGCGGTGACTACTGGAACTAGCAATTAACTCAACCTAGTTTATCTGTGTAGCAGAGTCGGAAATAGTTAGGCTACGTAAGGTAACTAACCATCGACTTCGAAGGGTGAAAAAACCTTCCCTCAACTAGGGCCCCGTAGGATAACTTAGGTCCCCGTAGGATAACTAACCAACGGTACCATAGGGTGAAAAATACCACCTCCCCAACCAAACCCGGTCCCACTATAAGACCTTCCAACTGTGACATAGGGTGAAAAATACCCCCTACCTAACCAAACTCGGTCCCACTATAAGACCTTCCAACTGTGACATAGGGTGAAAAATACCCCCACCCTCCCTAACCAAACGCGATCCCACTATAAGACCCTTTCCTTCCTCATCCCCACCACTACCATACTAAGAGAGTCTTATCCCCACCCATCCCCCTTCCACACCACAAAACAGCTTCCCCCACTCCCTGTCATCGGAACCGCATAGCTCCTCTACTCCCGTGTAAATAAAGTATTCTGCAGTGTAAATTGTGTAAAAATAAACTGTGTGTTAAATGGTCAATTTATTAGTAAGGATATTAGTGATGATAAGAACATTAGTACAAAAAATAGTGTTTTATATAAGACTGATAATTTTAGCGATTGGTATAGGCAAAATATTGTAGAGACAATATTGAATGACTTGAGTTAGCTTCAAGAACGCGATAGTGGATGGGCTCTGGAAAGAATATTGAACTTGATAGTCAATATAAATCATTATAATCCACTGTGCGTGCTGGATGCGGAGTCGAACTACCGCTCTGTATAATACATAAAAGGGCTGTGATAAACATTGACAATCAGGATAGTGCATGTTTTGCATGGGCTGTGACGGTAGCGCTTTTTCCGGCAAAACCATCTGCCAAAACCAACCGCACATCCTCCTATCCGCATTATCGATCTGTTTTAGACGTTGGAAGCTTAACCTTTCCAATCACTCTGAAACAGATCCCGAAATTTGAATCGGATAATGACATTTCAGTCAATGTGTTCACAATGGAAGAGGAAAATGAAAGCAAAACTGAAATAAAGATCACACCTCTTCAACTAACGAAGAAGAAGCGATCGAAGCATGTTAACCTCCTTCTTATCACAGTTGACCAAGGAAATGCACATTTTCTATGTATACGAAATCTTTCTAGATTAATAAGCAACCAGACAAATAAAAGGGGACATACTATTCATATTTGTAAGTAGTGTGGCTATAGGGATTCTGGGACCGGGTGGCGAGGGGGTCGGGGTTTCGCGGGGGAAGGGGAGGTAGGGGAAATACCCCCACTTCTTAGCGGAGGGGGATTGCCCCCACTCCAGGGTGGTGGGGGAAGCCCGGTGGTGGGGGAAAATTAATCACGTGACACTCCAATTGTTTAGCCTTTAACAAAAAGGTTTATTTATATCGTTAGATCTCTTGGTAATGATAACGTGGTCTAAATTCCATTTTATAAATTGTGTAGTACATCGCGCGCCTATCTGCCTATTTTGTTATTTCATCCATTGGTATGCCTAATTTCAAATGAAAAATTCCAGCCGGTGTTCGCAACCGGTCCGCCAAACGTCCCAGCCCTTTACGCGAGAGATATAAGAGAGAGAGAGAGAGAGAGAGAGAGAACACATATTGTAAAATTAATTTATTATTAAAGGAATTGAGAGAACGTATAAATACAAGTAGATTTTGGTGAAACAGCCTTGCGGCATAAAAAACACACTTTATTATTTAAAATATATATATTTTTCACAATCTTCATTTTTTTTCTGATAATCTGCAGCGAGATAGCTGGGCTCTGCGTTTTGATTAGTTCTTCCATCTAAAATCAAAATGGTCCACTTTGCCTCGTCGAAGTAAGGTCTACCTCAGGCTCCATTTGCTCGCAGCTTGTGTTCCCGTGACGAAAGTCTCCGATTGCGTAGCCAATATTTCTCACCTTAGACATAATTGAAATCATGTTGTTACTTTTCGCATAGTAATAGCTCTATTTTTTAACAAAGCAAGTATACTTATGTTCGAGATCGGGAGGAGCAACAATGCTGAGAAGTAGATTCCACATTTTTGCTATATCTCCCTGTCTCTATTGCGTTCACAGGGGACGGCTAGACCAACAGCGTGTAGCCGCTCCACCTGTCTCTCTCTATCTCGCACCGCGGCGCGCTTGCGCGTCTACAGGCCTTGGCGCGTCGCGGCCGCGGCACAGCTTGCGCGCCTGACCACTAGGTGGCCAGCGCCACGAGCAGCTCTATCACTGGCAAGTTTCGTGCCGCGGAATTATATAGATGGGTCCTTGATAAGGACCCATCGCACCTCAGCCTTGTTCGACAGCCTGCCTAATCAGCAGCAACCGCAGCAACAGAAGCAGCTTTTCTCGCCTCCACGGCCCACTTTTTGACGCCTCCACGGCAGCGCCTCCACTTGGCCATCAAGAGCGCCTCCACTGGCGAACTCATTGGGTACCATACTTTGGTAAGTATCACCCAACCACCCACCGCCTACCAAGAGGGGACTACCCCTCTGCGGCAATATCCTCCCTCCTCAGGGAGATTTCTCCGGGGACTTCCCGGGAGAAGTTAACCCTCTCCTTCCCCTCCACACTGCCACCGAAGACTACCTCGAACCCGGTGTTCCGACCCTCAAGTCCAGGGCTCACGAAAGAGTCGGGTAGCGGGAGGGGTAGAATTCACCCTAGGGGTTGTGGTGGCTCGGAGCCACTATAGCTCTGGGAGAAGGAGGCCGAGGGGTAAGGGGACTTCCCCTTCCCTAAAACCACTTCTCCTACTTCGCTTCCTCCCGTGGCTGGGGATTTTACTGGGGAATACCCCAGGGAAAATTGCCCAGTCCGGGAGCTTCTAAGTCCGCGTTCCTTTCTGGGGAATTCTGGTTTCTGGGGTTCTAGGGAATCTTCGTCTACCGAAATTCCCTAGAAGTTGACGAGAGCAAATTCCCTAGAAAGTCGATAATTAGTCTAGCGGTTCTTGTAAATATATATTGTGACGAGACGCTTACTTTGGCGCTGCCCCATGCACGATACCGCGTGGTGGGGAGAGCTGTGACGTACGTGCCGATACCGACGCCTATACTATAGCGTGCGCCAAGTATAGAGTCCTCGTCATGCCCCTCCTTAACTTCCCAAAACGGCCGCTCCGCAGCGCCGAATCCGTTTTCGGCGGCTCGACTGGGTATATAAGACCGAGCTCCGACCCAGTTGAGCATTCCGTACCCAGGAGCTCTCCGGGTATATTCTTCCCAACCTTCCTACGCAGGAGTTCTCCGCGTATCCCTATCCTTTGCTCAGGAGTTCTCCGAGCACTTCCTGGCGCAGGAGTTCTCCGCGTCGTCCGCACCGTTCCTTACCCGATGCCCATGCTAACGGCCGAGTCCAGGAGTTCTCCGGACCAACGGCCATTTTCTTACAGGGATTAATGCCGTTTTATTTACAGCTTCCCCGCGGACCGCCATATTGGCGTCCGCCATATTGGCTCCCCGGGCCCTCCCGTAAGGCCACCTACCGCCGCGCCGCCTCCCGGTCCGTTCCCGAAAGCCCCGCCGAGTGGCTACCGAGCGAAGCGCCGCCAGCGGGCGATAATTATACTTGCGACATAGCGACCGACACATAAGCGTACACACCTGCAGCGCCAAGACACGAACAACACAAACATAAATAGGTTAAGGTTATTATGTACAAAAACATTGTAAATACTCTTGTTTCTTTCATTTATCCTAAATAAACAGTTTTTGTTATCTACATTAAACTCGTCCATATTTATTTTGATCCTTCTCGGTCAAGCGAATCGAGCGGTTTTCGCGACGATTAAACTCGTCAACAAAACACGTTACAAAATGGCGCCCGAACAGGGACCGAGAACGATCAAAAGGACGATTTAATGCCCCGACCGAAAACATCGACCGGCTTCATCTATAAGCTCAGCAAGGCGGATTTAGCAAAGAAACTTGCTTCACTGCAATTATCCACCGAAGGAAACCGAGACGAGCTACGCGCCCGGCTAGTGGAATATCACTTGGCGAATATTGAACCGAATACTTCGGCAGCTAGCACCATGGACGAAGAGCCCGATTTTAACCCTCGCCAAGCGCTAGAGTGGGCACGTAAGTCTGGTATTCGTTTTGAAGGGAAAGATCCCCTAAGTTTCCTAGAAAGAATCGAGGAATTGCAAGAAAGCTACCAGATTGCGGAAGCCGAGTTACTTGCCTGTGTACCGGTCCTTCTGGCAGGACAACCTCTTTTATGGTATCGTTTAGTAAAGGAGGAAATAAACACATGGAAAGAGTTTAACACTCTCTTCCGCAGATAATACCTACCGGCACGGTTTCATGTCGCTATGGAGGAAAGTATACATCAGCGATTACAAAAGCCGCAGGAACGAATCCTAGATTACATCACGGGACTAGGAACTCTTATGCGCCGCCATGGGGAAATGTCCAAGGCTTCACAATTGGATCGCTACTATAACAACCTCCAACCGGCTTATAGAAACTATATTAAGAGAAGGGAGGTACACACCCTAGCCGACCTAATTGAGCTGGGACAAGAATTCGAGATCAACCTAGATTTGAACAAGGCATTCTCCGAAAATCCGAATCTAGGAAACCTCGATCCGAAAATGCAGTAGCCACCGCTAGCCCTGCTTATAACTCTAAAGACTGTTGTTGGAATTGCGGACAACGAGGACATAACCGCAAGAATTGCAAACGACCTCGGAAGTTGTTCTGTTCCCGTTGCGGAAAAGAAGGAGTATACTCCCGTGAATGTCCGTGTCCGGGAAACCCCGTTGCGGGCCGAGAGGGAACCGAAGCCTCCCGGCCCCCTACCGAAGATTGAGAGACCCGCGTCCTCATATCTTACTCCGTATCAATAACCGGAATTACCGAGCCCTGATTGATACAGGAGCTACACACTCCTATTTGGAACAAAAGTATTCCAAGAGTGCACACCATTAACCAATCCCTTGCAGGAAGCTACGCGGTTGGCTAATGGCGAGAAAATTCCGGTTACAAAAAACCGCCCGCTTAAAGATCCGGATAGAAAAAGTGAAGTTAAATCACATCTTCCGCATCTTACCGACCTTACCAGTAGACGTCTTATTAGGACTAAACTTCCTGAACCGTATCGGATTCCAATGGAGTACCTCTGTTCCAGTAAAAGCATGTCTTATCACCTCCGAGGCGAATCGAGGCCTACATAGATGCTCTCCCTCCGAGAGAGAAAAACTGGACAAAATGGTACAAGAAGAGCTCCGGACTACCAAACCTTCCAGAAAACATACCACTTGGGCTCAGCATTGCGTCCGGGTAAAAACTGGACAAGAACCCATCCGTCAACGCTATCGGACCTACAATCCTAAGCTACAGGGTATCATTGACCAGGAACTGCACAAAATGTTAACCGAGGACGTAATAGAGCCTTCCGACAGTCCATAGAATTCAGGGGTCGTTCTAGCCAGTGTTACGTACTGGGTAGTCGGGGCCGCCTATCGGTCGTGTTACGCGCTGACTCGACACTACAGTCTGGGTCAGTAGAAACGCCGATTGAGCTTTGCGACTCACAGTACAATGAACTAAAGTATTACACTCCGAGCGGTAAGAATGTAATGAATTGGCAGGATTCGGGGCGAATGATAGTGTGTATAAACACACGTTGGAACAGCAGATTTGACACAATGCTATGTATTTTCAGATATTACAAATGTACTTACAGTAAACACTAAATATGCTGTATCAGCATTCGCAGGATTATTTACTAGTCGTCACAACTATTGGAGAGACTAGACTCTCCTATGGTTGTGGATTACTCGCACTTAATTAATTATGATCAGTTCGTAGTAGTTGTGGGTATCTTTCAGAACGGTACGTGTTAGGCACGACTGAAAGATGAACACTCGCGACAATTTCTACACGACTTGTTTCGGACTGAATTATACTAGACTTAACTACCAGTACACGGCGACTGGGCAAGAGATTTTAGTTAGAATACGGTGGAGTACTCTGCTCCCGTGGAACGAACACTAGAGTTACGACCTTGGAACGCGGAAGATGCGGCAGCGGCTAAGCTTGCACAGAATAAGACTCGACTTGAGGGTCGCGGAACTCGCATATATGTAGGAGGCTTAATAGGTCATGTGTCGTCAGTAGCGCCATGATCTTTCGACACATGACGACCAAAAAGTCTCCACATCCACGGCCGACGCCCAAGGTTTGACGCATTTCCGGAAAAGAATTCCGGGTGTCAGCAATGTGCAATACTACCGGTATTGCACACGGACGCGTGCGATCTACTTTGGTTCGGCGAGGTGGCTGACCCCTACGTTACACCTCCCCCCTTAGATGAAACATTGTCCTGTGGAGGTCAATGTTTCCAGGATGAGAAGTATGGGTCAGGCTAACTGCCGACAGTTTCTAAAGGAATTCGGTACTTATTAACTAAAGGGTAGCGAGTCCCGTGGCATCGCTATTGGTTCCAGGTACGGCATACTCTGCACATGTCGAATAGGTTGTTGAAATGGCATGCTGACGGTGCGTACCGGAAGCATTGGCATGCTTTCGGCTGCTATCGTTGGAGTGCTTTGAACTCTTATAGAGGTGGTTGACGTCGGGCTGGTATGCGCAGGTGTCGGATTTCGTTTAAACCACAGGGCCGCAGCGATTAATATAATGAAGATAAAAAGAGATCCAGATGAAGCATATGAGATGATGGATGCTCTAAGGGTACTGGAATCCTGTTTCTGTAGGTCCTTTGCTTCTCGGGCTATGTCCTTGAGGGCTACGCTGTTTTTGGATAGATTCCAGTCCTCCAATGGTTTACTCTTAATAGGCTGTATTTTTATTAATTTTTGTAAAGCTGGTATGTGACCTTCGGGTAGAAGTTCAGGGAGAGGCATCGGCTCTAGGGCTTCGAAGTGAGTAACATCGGACACCATCAGGGTTTGCAGTGATCGTAGTTGAGTAGATGTAGTGTCCGCGAAGCATCCTGCTTTTAATTGGATAATTCCATCTCCAAGGATGGTTTCAGTTCCCCGTACGTTGCCTTGGCAGATGAGGGTGATTTGTTCCGGTTTTGGGAGAGAGTATAGCCAGGTTCGGGGTTGAACCAAAGGGGTCCAGAAGGGGCCGGTGAAAGAGGCAACCCTGATGTCGCAACCAGTCCACTGGGTGGTGTCATGGTGCTGGAGGATGGATATCTCACATTCCTGGTTGTACGCGATCTTATGAAGAGGTGCTCCAGGAGCACAGTAATAGGTTTTTAAGTGGTGAAGGCAATGGGATAGGGACGCGGAAGGGATATTGGAGTAAAAGCGTTGGGAGGAAGAGACGGCTAGATAGGGATGGGCAGGTTGGATAAAGGTGGTGATAGTTTGGTTATCAGGACGAGTATGGTGGGTTGGGTAAGGATATGTTTTATACAGGTGATATTCTTCCTTGTTAAGGAGAGGGATCTCAATCACGACCACCAATTGTCCCTTGTAGTGATTAACGTGTAGGTGAGAGAGTTCCTGGATGTCCTCCATCAGGAGTTCCTCTTCGTCGAAAGGTAGGGAAAATCCAGTCCTGTGGGTGGCTTCTTGCAAAGCCTGTTGTAACCGGGTAGGTGTTAGTATCATGGGGTGCAAGATTCCACGACGAGCAAAGAGAACGGCATCCACTAGGAATAAAATGCTGGTCCTATATTTTTCCGCGTACATTTCCATGTGTCGGACGTAATCTTGATGTACTCTCGCGTGTTTCTCTTGCTCGAGGGCGTCATTGGAGAGAGCAATAGCATCAGCCAAGGCCCTGGTTTGGCCTTGAAGCTCTTGAGTGTTATTATTTAGGCGATTGAGAGCATGGTGCAAGGCTGAGAATTCTGACTGTACCACATGCGTCTGTTTTTCTAGTAGATGAGCGGTGTGTGCTCCCTTCTCTTGTAATTTTAAGATTTCGCCGGTGTAATATTCGCCGTCCTCCTCGGTCAAGGTACCAAAAAGGGTTTTGGAAAGTCCTCCGATAAATCCTAGAGGAGCGCTTCTACGGTTCCGGCTACGGTTTGTAGGACGTAAGCCTCGGCGAAGTATCGAGGCAAAATGCTCGGTGTCGACTATTTTGCGTCCGATCTCCTCGATTTTGCTGTTGTGGATGCAGGAGTTGTTACCCTTGCATACATAGAAGATAGTTTCGTAGAACTTTCCAAGATTAGGGGCTTGACTAGTTAGATTGGCGATGTCGATGGTTGTGGCGACCTTCCATAGTACAGGATAATACTGTAAAGTGGCGATCTTCTCGAAGAAGATGCCAGGATTATGTTTTAGATGAGTGATGTTATACGCATGGGTCCATGAGATCTGCGTGAGGCTGAACATCATTATAAATAATATTTTTATAATGATCGTCATGGCGATTTCGGTCGTGTGGTGCAGTGAATCTCGTGCGTCACGAAGTGGTGTTGCAATTGTGAGCGGAGTGGGAAATTGGGTATAAAAGTGAAGTTTGATGAGGAGTCGGTATTGCACTGTGATTATCGCAGCGGTAGGGACAGTGCTGTCAGTGACTGGGAAGGACAACCAGACGTAAAGAAGAAGAACCGAAAGAGCAATGGCAAGAGGAAGATATCCCAGCTTGTTGAGTTTTAGCGGAAGGAGATTCTCTGGAGGGGTGGCTGTACGCACTCGCTCCGGTAAGTAGAGTGGATAGGTGAAATTATGCCGCAGGAAGAAGCTTGAGGTGTCTATAATTTGTTTCTTCTCCTTTGTTGTAGTGGTGGTCCTAGACCTAGAAGAGATCCGGTGGATCAGAGAGGAAAGGAGGTCCTCTCGGGAGGCCAACAACTATCTGGCGGACCGGATGCTAGAGACCTGGTCCTTCCGAGAGGATTTCGACTTCCTGGGGCTGCGCTGGCTCCAGGACAGCGGCTGGAGGAGGATCAACCTTCAAATGGAGGACCCCTGGAGCGAGTGGGAGCCGGAGATGTCAGAGCAAGAGGTGTTGGAATGGCACGGGCTCATGTAGTTCTACTTTAGATTTTAATAATAATTGTAAAAAGAAACTCCCTTAAATGTAACAATATATAGCGAAAGGCATATGAATTCGTGTTTATGGTTAAATATTCCCCTTCTTTCCTATCCTATCAAGATCCTGGTTAACTGAGGGTGGGAAAGGAAGAAGAAAGGAAGGGAAAAAAAAAAAAAAAAAAAAAAAAAAAAAAAAAGAAATTAGGTAGCGAAGGACGGGCTAGGGGTCCTATAAAGGTGGTGAGCAGAATTGGCGGCCTCGATGGTCTCAATGGGTCAGGGAGGAGAGGAGGGTTTCGGACGACGGTTCGAGCTGTTCGCCCGAGATTGGTTATAGGAAGTGCCTGTGTTGCACGGATAAGATTTGAACAAGGAATAGATGTATAATTAAGATGTAAGGATTCAGGGATGTAAGAATATATGTGGGGGTTTGTTTCCCTCTGGAGATCGTCTTTTTTCTTCTCTCCTGCTGATATAAATATATATATATATGGCTCAGAGTTCCTCAGCGGTTTCCTTCGGCGGGCGTTTGGCCGTATCGTCCCTCAAGGGTTCGAATTGACTGTTCCAGTAAGGGAGGTTGCATAGTCTAGTAAGCACTAGTAAATTCAAATCATCACCAAAGGTCAAGAAAACACTAATTAGGTATGCAGGTAATCCAAGTAAACAAGTAAACAAGTAAACACTAGAAAAAGAGATACATGCAGGCATTAGTTTATATGGTTAGTAGAAGTGGTGGTAGGAGAGGGGGGTGTAAATGCAGGTTTTAGTTTATCTAGGTGCTTGGTGATGGGAACTCCGGCGTCGGTGAGGATGGTGGCGTTATGCTTGTCATTGATCGTTTCAATGACGTATGGACCAATATACTGGGGGTCTAGTTTATGTTTTCTAGGTTCTTGGAGGACGTAGACCAAGTCTCCAGGAGAATAGGCGACAACAGCGGCGTTCCGGTCATAATATTCTTTAGATTTTTCCTTTGCTTGGATTTCGCGTTCTCGAGCTAAAGCGTGCAGCCGGGTTAATTGCTGAGCCAGCTCCCGTGCGTATGCGTCGTAGGTTAATAACTCCTCGATCGCATAGGCGGAGACGGGGGACTGAGCTTTTCGTCCATAAATCAATTCATATGGCGTAAACCCTGTAGCTTCATGCACAGAGGTGTTATAGGAGAACATGGCGAAGGGGATGAATAAATCCCAGTCGGAATACTGGTTGATATTATGTTTTAGGTATTCAGTGAGCACTAGATGACTTCTCTCTAGGGATCCATTGGTCTGGGGTCGATAACCGGAGGTGGTCAAGTGGTTGATTTTAAAAAGAGAGGTTACGCCTTTGAGCAATTTTCCTAAGAAGCTGGTGCCTCGATCCGTGAGAATGGCACGCGGAAGTCCGAATTGAGCAACGAAATGCCTTGAAAATGCGTCAGCGATGGTAGCGGCGCGAATGTTAGGTATTGCGACAGCAATGCAAAATTTAGTCAAATTACATTGCATAGTTAAAACATGTAAATTTCCGGAGGGCGTAACTGGAAAAGGGCCTACGGTGTCCAAGGCTACCTTATCGAAGGGGGCACCGGGGGTGTCAGTTATGAGCATTGGCAGTTTAGGTTTTACGCGAACCAATTTCTGCCGTTGGCAACTATCGCAGGAGCGTATAATGCTCTGGACGTCCTTATGGAGACCGGGCCAATTATAATGTTCCCTAATTCTATGATATGTCTTGGTCACTCCCTTATGACCTCCAACTAAGCCTCCATGATACTCCAGGATGATGTGTCTTCTCATCTGAACTGGGGGAGTCACTACTTCTCCAGTGCAGATAGTGATTTCGACATCGTCATCGTGGAATGCACGGGAAAAGACGGAGCTCAAATATCGCGACGTCAGCCGGGTGGTTCCGAGTTTATACGGACCGATGCTGAACTTTGTAATGTTATTCCTATGGACAAATTCGTTTAACTTTTTCAGAGAATTAAGAATTTCTTCGTCGCTGGCGGGAATTAACTCGCTGGGATGGGTAATGACTAAGATGATCTTGGTGGTTTTGTAGGAAAAGTCATGGATGGACCCAATAGGAAAAGGATGACTTTTTATGGTTTTCAGGTCGAGCTTTCCAGTCTCTATGAGCATTTGGCTAATGGGGTCTTGAAAGGAACAGTCAGATGCGACCAGATGGACAATGTTGTTAGGACGATGGCATAGAACATAATCAGAGGTTTCTATGTTACATCGCATAGGGTTAGGGAAAGATCTAGATTGGAATTTTTCGGAGATAGGATTGGGTTCGATACGGATGAGACCAGGATCTAGAGATGGATCGTATTGAGAAGGTGGCATGGTTCTGGTTTGGGTGGCATCCACTACGGTGATATCCGATTCGGCGTCGGAGCCAGAGAGTTCTTCTTCGGGTTTTTCGAAATCACTGGGTATCCACGTGGATCGTCCTATGGGTTTGATCTTATCCGGAGATGGGAGAGTAAAGTTTAGAGGTTCGGAGGTTGCGGTGGGTGTGATGCAAGAGTCGGAGTCGGTTTCCTCATCGGAATCGGTGTCTTCGTCCGATGATTGTTCGTTGTGGAGGGACGTCAAAAGTTTATGAATTTCTTCTTGGCTAGAGCTCAAGTCGCTAATAATAGAACATTGCTCGGTGGTCAGAGGGGTACATTCGGCTTCAAAAGAATCTCCGAGTACACTGGGTTCCTCAGGGACGTCTTCCAGAGGATTTTCCGGGTTGGTGTCGTCAGGGAGAGACGTTTCTTCTAGCAGGGTTGGTAACATGCTAGTTGGGGGCCGGGAGTCGATATTGGTTGAAGGGTGACCTTCGGTGGAGGTCTCGAGCTCGGCAGAAGAGTCTAATTCGGCATAATTAATAGGAGTAGCGGCTGTCTCGCGGCGACGACTTCTCAGACGGGCACCAATTGATTGGGAGTCTACCGGAAGTAGTTTTTGATGGGGAAGGTAACTGGGGTCATCACGGAACACGGGCAGAGCAATCGGCACCGGATTTCGCGACAGAGCGTCAGCGTTGCAGTTAGTCGTTCCTTTCTTGTAGATGATTTCGTAGTCGAACTCCTCTAAACAGAGTTTCCATCTTTGGATGCGGTTGGTGGGGTCGGTTGCCTTGCTGAGCCAGACGAGAGGTTGGTGGTCGGTCACGAGAGTGAATTTTCTTCCGTACACGTAATGACGGAACTGCTTTATAGCATATACAGCAGCCAGTCCTTCTTTCTTAGAAGTGGAATATCGAGTTTCCGGGTCGGTAAGCGTTCGAGATGCGTAGGCTATGGGTCGATCGTGTCCAAGCTTTCCTTGGCTGAGGATGGCTCCTATGGCAAATTCCGAAGCGTCGCAGGTGATGATGAACGGGATCTGGAAGTCTGGATAGGCCAGCACTGGAGCTTCGCACAGGCAGGCTCGTAAGTCTTCAAAGCTAGCTTGGGCTTCCTCGTTCCAAGTAAAGGTGATACCTTTCTTGAGCAGTTGAGTCAGGGGTTTGGCTCTTTGAGCAAAATTTGGAATAAAACGTCGGTAATAACCGGCTAATCCTAAGAACTGTTTGATGTTCTTGGGGTGGGTAGGTACTGGAAATTTTCGTACAGCCTCCACCTTAGAGGGAAGGGGCTGGACGCCATTCGGGTTGATAAGGTGACCTAAATACGTGATTTGTTGTCTTAAGAAGGCGCATTTTTCCGATTGTAACTTGAGACCGTATTGTCGAATTCTGCTGAATAAGCGCTTGCATTTTTCGATGTGTTCAGGGAGTGTGGCAGAAAATACAATGATATCGTCAAGATATACAAAAAGTTCTTGTCCTTGGAGTCCTTGTAAGACTTGATCCATGAGGCGCTGGAAGGTGGCGGGGGCATTCTTGAGTCCAAAGGGCATCCGGGTATACTCGTAATGTCCGAAGGGAGTAGAGAATGCTGTTTTATGCCTATCCTTAGGATGGAGGTGAATTTGGTGGAATCCACTGGCCAAATCGAAAATAGAAAAATACTTAGATCCTCCTAGTTTGTCCAGGATGTCCACGATGATAGGTAGAGGGTAGGAGTCTCCTACGGTTTGTTCGTTTAATCGACGGAAGTCGGTAACTAAGCGCCACCGTTTCTTTCCTTGAGAGTCGGGCGCCTTTGGTACTATCCATAGAGGAGAATTGTAGGGCGACGAGGAAGGGACTACTATGCCGTTCTCTAAAAGTACATTGACCTGGCTCTGTACTTCGGAATGTAGTGTTTCTTCGATTCGGTACTGTCGGATCTTGAAAGCGGCTCCTCCGGGGGTATCGATTTCATGGTAAAGATCGGCCTTGTTCTCCGTGTCGGGTCGGTCTCCCGTCAAATAGAATATGTCAGAATACTCATGAATTAGTGACTTAATCACGGTTTGAGCTTCTGGATCTTCCGGAGGGGTTTTGAGGAACAGTGCTTCTAAGGCTATAGTTCTTTCCTGCGGTTTTAAAGGTTCAATTCCGTGGGTATCGTCTTCGTAAGGCAACTCTCGTCTAGGGTCTTCGCCTAGGTAGGGAAGAGTGATTGGAGCGTCTTCCTCCGGAGGTGATGTTGCCGGCGGGCTTATGGTAACATTAAGGGACTGAGGAGGGTGATGAGAGGCGTTGGCCTTAGTACACCCTTCTCTGATACTTAGGAGCTCGTCACTATTTTTGAATGGTAGAGGCCTCACTGGTTTACTAGAGGTAACCAGAGTCCGATGTAACAAGGATATCTGTGCCTCGGTTTGGTTGAGGAAGGGCATCCCCAAAACTCCGGTGTAAGGGAGGTCGAAGTCCTCTATGACTTGGAATCTATGAGGTTCCTCATCGATAGTAAGGGTTACCGATCCTACTACTTCCAGTTGTCCTCTGAGACCTCGGAGGGCCGGGAAGTCGGGGTATTCGAGTCCAATATCCTCTCGAAGGGCATTATACACTATGATGTTAATGTGTGAGCCTGTATCCACCAAAAATTCTCCGTCCAAGTAGCTCAGTTGGGGAACTTTCTTGAGTACTAAGGTCGCGTGAGGCGAATAGCTCAAAATGGCGGGTACAGGTGGCGGGTTTTTATTCTTTTTCTTGGGCTGAGTTAAAATTTGAACGGACGCGGTTTCTATGATGGGTTCGTCGACGCGTCGTCCGGGCGAACCTGATCGTAGTTTAAATCACCGGTCTCTTCAACAGCCTCCATTGCTGCAGTCGTGGGAACATGGGTATTGGAGGGATAGGCAGGTGAGGCTCTACAGCTGGATGCTCTATGCCCAATCCTTCGACACCGTCCACAGGTGAGCTCTGGATCGTAGGGTTCGGACTGTGGGGGTCTTGGGGGTCGAGATCGATAGTGTTGATCTGAAGGAGGTGGATAACCATTAGGTCCGGGTGCAGGAGGAGGTTGAGGATAGCGGGGGTAAGGAGGGTATTGGGAAGGATGAGGAGAAGGATATGATGAATAGTGCGGGGAAGGTTGATATGCATTTGGATGTTGGGAATAAGGAGGGTAATTAGAGTGATCGAAGGCTTCTCTTCGTTCTATACCGAATTCTCGTAGGCGCGCGTAATCGCAGGCCTCTTGTAAATTTCGGGGGTTTCTGGAATACACGGGGGTGTAATATTCTGGAGCTAGTCCATCCATGAATACTTCCAGAAACTCCCGATCATTGGGCTCCTGTATCAAATCAAGCGATTCTGACCCGTATTTGTTTTCATAAGCGGCATCAAGGTCAGCTTTTAGGCGTTCTGCTCGGTCTATATAAGAACCTAAGGCTTCGTTCGGGCGCATAGCTAATTTTCCACATTGCGTGACTAAATCTATGAAAGTCCGGGGAGGTTGAAATTTTCGTCGTAAGTGAGTGATCAAGTCCTTGATGGTAGGGAACCGTTTACCAGTAACGCTCACACGAGCAGAACCGATTAACTTGGCTAATACCAAGGGAACAAATTCCAGACGTGCGGCGTCAGACAGGGTAGAGTAAATATTTTCTAAATTTTCTATAAAAGGTCCCAGATCGTCTCGGGAGCCATTGTAAGATGGTACTGTTTGGAGTTGGATTAAAACCTCTCCGCGGGGAGAGCAAATTCCGTTTGAAACATTTAAATAACCGGACGTGTTTCCGCGGTGGCTACCGTTAGCGGGTGGAAGAGGTGGAGGTCCGGGTGGTGATCGTGTAGGGGTGAAAGGCATTTTATATCGGAAGTTAGTAGAAAAATTTGAATAAAACTGTGTCAAACGAGCTGTTCACACCCTGAGGAAATTCTGTAGAAACGGAATTTCCTGCGAGATCCCACCGCTGTCACCAGATTTGTTACGTACTGGGTAGTCGGGGCCGCCTATCGGTCGTGTTACGCGCTGACTCGACACTACAGTCTGGGTCAGTAGAAACGCCGATTGAGCTTTGCGACTCACAGTACAATGAACTAAAGTATTACACTCCGAGCGGTAAGAATGTAATGAATTGGCAGGATTCGGGGCGAATGATAGTGTGTATAAACACACGTTGGAACAGCAGATTTGACACAATGCTATGTATTTTCAGATATTACAAATGTACTTACAGTAAACACTAAATATGCTGTATCAGCATTCGCAGGATTATTTACTAGTCGTCACAACTATTGGAGAGACTAGACTCTCCTATGGTTGTGGATTACTCGCACTTAATTAATTATGATCAGTTCGTAGTAGTTGTGGGTATCTTTCAGAACGGTACGTGTTAGGCACGACTGAAAGATGAACACTCGCGACAATTTCTACACGACTTGTTTCGGACTGAATTATACTAGACTTAACTACCAGTACACGGCGACTGGGCAAGAGATTTTAGTTAGAATACGGTGGAGTACTCTGCTCCCGTGGAACGAACACTAGAGTTACGACCTTGGAACGCGGAAGATGCGGCAGCGGCTAAGCTTGCATAGAATAAGACTCAACTTGAGGGTCGCGGAACTCGCATATATGTAGGAGGCTTAATAGGTCATGTGTCGTCAGTAGCGCCATGATCTTTCGACACATGACGACCAAAAAGTCTCCACATCCACGGCCGACGCCCAAGGTTTGACGCATTTCCGGAAAAGAATTCCGGGTGTCAGCAATGTGCAATACTACCGGTATTGCACATGGACGCGTGCGATCTACTTTGGTTCGGCGAGGTGGCTGACCCCTACGTTACACCAGAAAGAAAGACGGAAAATACCGCTTCTGTATTGACTTCCGACAAGTCAATACTGTTACCGAACGGGATGCATACCCGTTACCGCCGGTCCAAAATATTTTGGACAAACTTAAGGGGGCCAGATATCTTTCAACAATTGATTTGCGAAACGGATCCTGGCAAATTCCCCTAGATCCGGAAAGTCGACCGATTACGGCTTTCCCCATACCAGGCATTGGCCATTACCAATTCAAGGTAATGCCTTTTGGCCTACATTCCGCACCGGCTACCTTCCAAAGGCTTTTGGACAGAGTAATAGGTCCAGCTATGGAACCTTATGCCTTCGCGTACCTCGATGACATAATCGTGCTCGGGAGTACATTCGAGGAACACTTCCAAGCCCTAAAAGAAGTATTACGCCGACTGAAAGAGGCAAATCTCCAAATTAATCCAGAAAAATGTAAATTTGGACAAATAAGCCTCAGGTATCTGGGACATATAATTGACCAGAATGGATTACACACCGACCCGGACAAGGTAGAGGCAATCACAGCCATAGAAACACCGACCAATCTACACGAACTCCGAAGATTCCTCGGTATGGTGTCATGGTACCGCCGCTTCCTACCAAACGTCGCCACCACGTCCGAACCGCTGAATAAACTCCTTAAGAAGAAGCAACCCTGGAATTGGGGATCCGAACAAGAAAACGCCTTCCAGCAACTTAAACAACAGTTAACCAAAGCCCCCATCCTGACTTGTCCAGATTTCTCAAAAGAGTTTACGCTACAAACGGACGCCAGTGACGTTGGATTAGGAGCAGTCCTCACTCAAGATTTAGAAGGCGAAGAACACGTGGTTGCTTACGCAAGTCGAACGCTAAGAGGAGCCGAAGTTAACTACTCCGCCACCGAAAAGGAATGTCTAGCCGTCATTTGGGGAATTGAGAAGATGCGACCTTACCTGGATGGATATCACTTCACGGTAATCACCGATCATTTTTCGTTAAAATGGCTTCGCAATCGCTCCGCACCCAATGGCCGACTAGCCAGATGGTCCGTGGCTCTCCAGCAATACGACTTTGAAGTAAAATACCGAAAGGGCGCTTCCAACCACGTACCAGACGCCTTATCCCGAGCACCCGTTAAAACTAACTTGGATCCTGAGATATACCAGTTAGAAGGGGTCATTTGTCCTTGGTACAACCGGATAATCAAAAATTTGTCCAAGGAACCCGAGAAATTGTCCAATTACCTATTGGACAAAAACGTATTGTACCACCACCATCCTCAGCATGGTTGGTGTCAATGCGTCCCTACCGAACTCCGCCCGCGAGTATTAGAAGAGTGTCACGACCAACCAACGGCCGGACACCAAGGGGTTGCCCGTACCCAGGCTCGTTTAGCAGAACAATATTTCTGGCCCGGAATGTTGCGAGAAGGAAAAAGACATGTACAGAAATGTACCTCCTGTCAGCAACATATAATTAATCAACAAGGAGTAGCCGGAAAAATGTTCACTAAACACAGCACCGAACCATGGGTTTCGGTCTCAATGGATTTAGTCGGACCACCACCTAGGTCAAAAACAGGTAATAATACCCTGTTAGTTATTCAGGACCGTTTCACTCGCTGGGTAGAAGTTAAACCCCTCCGAACCACTACCGCTAAAAATTGCCTAAAAGCCCTCCGAGAGCTGGTAATTTTCCGCTTTGGATGCCCTAAAATCCTTACGACTGACAATGGCCGACAATTCATTAGCCATGAATTCAGCGAAGGTCTTCAAAAACTCGGGATTCAGCACAGACGGACGCCGCCATATTCCCCGCAGTGCAATCCCGTAGAAAGGGCAAACCGGACGATCAAAACAATGATCTGTCAATATGTCGGTTGTTACGTACTGGGTAGTCGTGGCCGCCTATCGGTCGTGTTTCGCGCTGACTCGACACTACAGTCTGGGTCAGTAGAAACGCCGATTGAGCTTTGCGACTCACAGTACAATGAACTAAAGTATTACACTCCGAGCGGTAAGAATGTAAAGAATTGGCAGGATTCGGGGTGAATGATAGTGTGTATAAACACACGTTGGAACAGCAGATTTGACACAAGGCTATGTATTTTCAGATTTTACAAATGTACTTACAGTAAACACTAAATATGCTGTATCAGCATTCGCAGGATTATTTACTAGTCGTCACAACTATTGGAGAGACTAGACTCTCCTATGGTTGTGGATTACTCGCACTTAATGAATTACGATCAGTTCGTAGTAGTTGTTGGTATCTTTCAGAACGGTACGTGTTAGGCACGACTGAAAGATGGACACTCGCGACAATTTCTACACGACTTGTTTCGGATTGAAGTATACTAGACTTAACTACCAGTACACGGCGACTGGGCAAGAGATTTTAGTTAGAATACGGTGGAGTACTCTGCTCCCGTGGAACGAACACTAGAGTTACGACCTTGGAACGCGGAAGATGCGGCAGCGGCTAAGCTTGCACAGAATAAGACTCGACTTGAGGGTCGCGGAACTCGCGTATATGTAGGAGGCTTAATAGGTCATGTGTCGTCAATAGCGCCATGATCTTTCGACACATGACGACCAAAAAGTCTCCACATCCACGGCCGATGCCCAAGGTTTGACGCATTTCCGGAAAAGAATTCCGGGTGTCAGCAATGTGCAATACCACCGGTATTGCACACGGACGCGTGCGATCTACTTTGGTTCGGCGAGGTGGCTGACCCCTACGTTACACGGTAAAGATCACCAAAAATGGGATGAAAAGCTGTCCGAGCTCATATTTGCTCTAAATACGGCTAAACAAGCCAGCACTGGCTTTAGTCCTGCTTTCCTAAATTTTGGGCCATCATCGAATGCACCCGGAGCGCTTCATACCGAACACACCAACATTACCGACCGAGAAATCACCAGGGAGGACGTTCAGGCCCATGAACAAAAATTGATGCGTTTAGGAACGTCGAGGGAAGAGGCCCACAAACGACAACAAGAGGCAACGCATGCGCAGGAACGGCATTACAATCTCCGTCGCCGAAAATGGCGCCTCAAGCCGGGCGACAAAGTAATGAAGCGCGAGCACCACCTATCGGGCGCGTCAAAGAACTACGCAAGCAAGCTGGCCCCGCGATACTCCGGCCCATACACGATAGTGGCAGCACCATCACCTGTCATTTTTAGGCTCCGAAGTATAGATGGTCGAACTGTAGGTGACCATCACATAAAGGAGTTAAAACCCTGTCCGGAAATACAGGTGGAAGGGGAAGCACATCTTTCCCCTATCGCATCGATGGGCTATATAAGGCCGGAAACGATGCCCAAAAAGCATACCCTGGTCGATCATGGAGAAGCACCGGCAAGCTCGTCGCGTTCGCAAAGCGTTCCCCCCGACTCCCCCGCAGCAGCCCACGTTGGGCATCGAGAGACGGGTGATTCCCGTCCCCCGACACCCTCCACAGAGCCGACTGCCGGACGTCACGACTCCGACCGGACGCCCGGTCAGCCGCGCCACCATTGTGGCCCGCTTGGCCACAAAGCGGAAGGCCCCTACGCCTCCACCCGCTTCAGCGCCCAAGCGCCCCCTACGTGCGCCCGCCGCGCCACCAGCGCCGCCACGCGCCTCCGCGCCTCCGGGCCCGCCGGCCAATGTGCCAGCGTCTGCCCCCGCACCGTCCGCGAATAGACCAGCAACCAGGTCGGCCGACCCCGACGTCCTGGAGCTGGACATCGACGCCATCTTGGCCGAGATGACAGCTCCAGTGCCGGCGAGGCTATCTCCCCTCCGGGAGATAGAGGCCGAACTGGTCGCCATGCTGCCTCCGACCCCATCCGGGTCGTTTGAGGACTTTTTAAGTATGCCGCCACCGCCGAACCGGCCGAAGAGGCCGACGAAACCGGCAACAACGAGCCCAAGGCCCATCCACCGGGTCTCCCCTCGTCCCAGCCCGGCTTCGCTGCCGTCATCGAAGCCGGTGCCGCCTCCGAAACCCGCCTTGGAGATCCCTCGGGAAACCTCCATGGTCGGGATCCCCGAGGAGATACGGCACCGTGTGGAAATGCTGCAGCTGAAGCAATCGAACGCTCGCCTCCGCGTCGAGACCGACACCGGCTGCTGGATCCTGCGACGACGAGGGTCCCATATCCACTCCTACTTCAGGCCTAAAAACCTGAAGTAGTGAGCATTTTTCAGTGCCCGGAATTTATTCCGGGCCATAATAATTCCAAAAATAACCCCTTAGTTCCGCACAGAGGCTGGGAAGCCTGAAAACATCCATTATAACATCTCTTCTCCGAGTTGAAAGGTCCCACGTGGTGACAGCTCACCGCCAGCCCGCCAAAAGTCCGAGTCACCAGGCCTGCCAACTGCCGCGAAAAAGTCCCTAGGGGCAAAATTTTTGGACAAGACGGGCCCCACCATCCGGCCAATCCGAGAGCGAGGAAAAAAAGTAAGAGACCGAACGAACATCTTATCGGTCTGGAAGGAAGGGGGAGGTGTGACGAGACGCTTACTTTGGCGCTGCCCCATGCACGATACCGCGTGGTGGGGAGAGCTGTGGCGTACGTGCCGATACCGACGCCTATACTATAGCGTGCGCCAAGTATAGAGTCCTCGTCATGCCCCTCCTTAACTTCCCAAAACGGCCGCTCCGCAGCGCCGAATCCGTTTTCGGCGGCTCGACTGGGTATATAAGACCGAGCTCCGACCCAGTTGAGCATTCCGTACCCAGGAGCTCTCCGGGTATATTCTTCCCAACCTTCCTACGCAGGAGTTCTCCGCGTATCCCTATCCTTTGCTCAGTTCTCCGAGCACTTCCTGGCGCAGGAGTTCTCCGCGTCGTCCGCACCGTTCCTTACCCGATGCCCATGCTAACGGCCGAGTCCAGGAGTTCTCCGGACCAACGGCCATTTTCTTACAGGGATTAATGCCGTTTTATTTACAGCTTCCCCGCGGACCGCCATATTGGCGTCCGCCATATTGGCTCCCCGGGCCCTCCCGTAAGGCCACCTACCGCCGCGCCGCCTCCCGGTCCGTTCCCGAAAGCCCCGCCGAGTGGCTACCAAGCGAAGCGCCGCCAGCGGGCGATAATTATACTTGCGACATAGCGACCGACACATAAGCGTACACACCTACAGCGGCAAGACACGAACAACACAAACATAAATAGGTTAAGGTTATTATGTACAAAAACATTGTAAATACTCTTGTTTCTTTTATTTATCCTAAATAAACAGTTTTTGTTATCTACATTAAACTCGTCCATATTTATTTTGATCCTTCTCGGTCAAGCGAACCGAGCGGTTTTCGCGACGATTAAACTCGTCAACAAAACACGTTACAATATATATTGTAAATTTTGTATATTTTTATTTAATCAAATAAAAACTCCTTTTATCTCTTATCTTGACTTTGAATACTTTATTCTAGAATAAGACCTTCCCTTCTGACCACAGGTTCGGAGCTCTCTTAGGACATTGTTTCGCACAACTTACAAAAATTCAGCACGTCTTTCATCGATGAAAAAGAAGTAGTAGGTACAGATGGATTTTCATCCTCCTCCTTCCTTAGATTTTATCCTCACAATGCACCAAGTAAATCAGGAAAGTAACGAAAATTTAAATAAAGCAAACTTAAATGCTCCAGACAAAAAACAACGAAGTACTAAATCCATCAATTTCAACGATCGATTAATTTTCTATGATTTTTCAATGTGTACTGCATTGTTGAAGGCATGCACCAAGTAAATCAGGAAAGTAACGAAAATTTAAATAAAGCAAACTTAAATGCTTCCAGAAAAAAATAACGAAGTGCTAAATCCATCAAGGTCAACGATCGATTAAATTTCTATAATTGTTTAATGTGTACTGTTGAAGGTTTGAGGACTGAATGCTGCTCCACCGAGGATATCCCGTCGAGAGAAAGTCTTTATCGGTTTTTAAAATATAAAGTTACATGTGATAAGGAGTTAATTCTTTCTTAATCAAAATAAGAAGAACCATACCCTTCGAATAATCTCCGTATAGAGATTTTTTTTTTCCTATTGTCTTTAACCTATAGGTTACATCAATGGAAATTCATCGCAAGTAAGAAAATCTTAGAAAATTACTCTTTCCAAGAAATACGATAATATCGTTTTTTTTCTATTGAGTTATACTGTGATAAGTCAATCACAATAGAAATTAATCGCAAGTAAAAAAAAAAAAAAAATTACCCCTTCCAAACATTGAAATTAAATACGCTTAATATACGATAATATCGTTCGTATAAAAAGTCAGCCTGTTAAACGAGAGCTGCATAGCAGTACCACGGATGCTTGACGTATTAAGAAAAAAATAAGTGTGTGATTAAACTCATTAAAAAGAAACTTGTTTGTTACATAAAAAAAAAGGTAAGGATATTTTTTTTTTATTCGATTAGTACATGCATTATTTAATTGAGTTTTTAACTTTAATGAGTTTAATCATTTTTTTTCATAGAAATAAAAATGAATTTCAATAAAATCAATGAATTGGGAAGCGTCATTCCAAAAAATTTTGTGAAATTAAATAGCTTGACGGAAAATCAAGAGTACGATATTTCCGAAGTGGACAAAATTATGACAAAATATGGAATTAAAATCATTTTAAAGCTGTCAACAGCCGATTGGGTATTCTTGCCAGGGAGAATGGCAAAATTGGCGGAAGATACGGAGCAGTTGCAGCAGCTATAAAAGGCTGCAGCAGCCAATAATTTAATAATGTTATATAAAGGAGGAAAATATCACAACGTGGAATTTAAGTCTAAAGTTTGATAGGTATTTTGTATCAAAAAAAAAATAATGAATAAATTTGTTGTTTATTATATATTTATTTAATAAAAATTGTTTTCTTATTTTTAACTTCATTTCTAACAATATTCGTAAGAGGATTATATTGTACAATTTTATCGTGTATAATTAGACAATAGGCTATAGTATTATCCGGAATGATTTCCATACACTCGATCTCGAGTTTGACGTCGACCGTGCCGGTTTTTATGGACTCGTTCTGATGCAAGCAGTCGATGACGAAGAGCGGCCCGTACGTCAAAAAGTCCGAATAGTCGAGCATGGGTCTCGCGAGTTTCTCACCAGCGTAATAGGAGGTGGAAAACTTTACATACATGTCGTAGAGGACGGAGTAGCGGGATTTCGTGAAATCGGTGTCGAGACGATCGTACGGATAAGATTCGGAATTCAGATAAAGTTTGACATCGAGGACTTTGCAATGATTGAATTTCAGCACATCCTCGTGCTGACTACTCTTTTTGTTCGTTCTGAACGCCAGAATGACGTATCGCGGCTTCTCCAATTGCGTGGACGCTTTTACGGACCACGTGTGTCGCTGCGACTTGGGCAAAAGCGGATACTCGTAAAGTTCCCAGGCGCGAAAAGCGAGTGACAGACTCTTGTCCTGCTCGACAATACTGAGAAATTGGAGTTTCGTAATTTCGTTCAGGGTCACATGGGGTATTCTCCATTGCACTCGTAGTAGGTTGATCGACGAAACGGTGATTTTCACCGATGAGTAAATGGCGTTTGTATCGTCGCGCGCGCGAATGAGAACGAGCTCGTGACGCGCGTTAACGACGACTCGCCGATAATCCTCGCAGAATCCCAGCAGCATTTTTAGGGGCACGCAAAAGCTGAAATTCTTAACAGCCGCCTTTTTCCGCCGGTCTTTGGCTGTAGCGACGAAACATCTGGAATGACGTAGACTGGCGCTCTCCTCGGTGCTCAGGGAAACGAGATTCTTCAGAGGCTGGTAATACCGACGTTTCTGCATCGGTCGATCTCGATACCGTTCAATTCGTAACGAATCTCGTCGAAGAGAAAGGCCGCGGAATTGCAGTCGAGCGTAACTATATCCTCGTTGTTGGCGCTCGCGTCACGCGTGCCCTCTACCAGCTGTCCCTCGACGTAGAGATAACTCTCGCACAGCAGGAGTATCAAATCTTGGTACTGTATTGGAATGCGAATCTCGTCGCTGTTCGCCAACGAGGCGTTCGCATACGGATTGTAGGCATGCATCTCCATTTTTGTGATGCGATTGTCGTAGGTCAGCGGTGCGGTGACGTTCAAGGGATCTGCCACTGTTCCACTATGTACTTTCGCCCAATTTCTTCACGGTGAATCCCAATGATTGTAAAAATTCTATATTTCTTCTCGTTAGCAAGAAGCTCCTCTTGTCGCGATTCCTGCTTTCACTCCGATTAACCGGTGTATTCGATTCCACGCAGGACGAACGACTAGCGAACGTTTCATCCAGTTTCACCGCTTTATAATCCTCGTTACCTTTGTAAATTAACATTTTTCTTAATGTGCAATCTTATGGTAATTTCTTCACGTCCAAAATCTACGAGACGATCGTCCTGATCGAGGATACGTAACGTGAGACGGTCGATTACTCTGACGAGGACCGATAGATAAATGACGGTTTTCGGTACCTCCGAGATTTTATAGCCCGGTGGTACGCTGGGAAAGAACTCGTGAATAATGTGTCGTGGTCTACCGTTGGTGTACGCACCACCCGCAATGTTGCACTCGATGCGTAGAATATTTGTTTTCACAATGTTCACGGTTTCGTCGGATTCAGCCTGGGAGTTCGGGTCGAACACGCGATTCGACGAGAAGCCCAGTAGTGAGCCAATGTTATTCGGTTTTCCAAAGTCAATCGAATATTTACACAATATTTCACTCTTCAGTGTATTATTGTTCGCTCGTAGAAGAATAACGCTGTTAATGTCGTCTTTAATTTCGTGATTCGCAGAAATTTGATACTGCAAATACTCATTTATCGCACTCAATTCGTAACAGCCTCTGGGTATCATCAGTACCTTATCGTTATCGTAGAAAAACTTATTATTCGTCTCGTCCACATTGGCTATCGAGTTGTACGTTTGCATGTCCACGAGACCGATCTCGTACCGATCGTCTTGCAGATTGATCGGGGGAAAGAAATCTGAATTTAATACTGATTTACGATCCGATAAAGTCACGGTGAAAGACATTTTTTTTTTTTTTTCAAAGTATTTGTTATTGCAGGAATTTTACGCACAACTGACCGCAATTGCTTTTATCGTACGATTGATATCGATCATGATTGTAGTAGATTGTAACGTTAGGACCAAAGTAACGTACACATTCTTTCGGCGGTTTCAAATTTCCAAATGAATCGAAATATACGACGATGTCGTTACGCTTGATGTAGGCTACCCAGTGGGTACCAGGGCCGCATTGATCGTCGAGATTCACGATCGCGCACTCGTTGCACCGCGGCCCGTCGAGCGGCAGAGATGTGCGCATAAAGACTCCACGGAAATGTGGTATGTGTCGGTAGATGCGTGCCAATTGTATGTTGCTAGTAGCACCAGAATCCGGAAGGAGAGCTTCTACATTGCGACGAAATTTCCCGTCATTCGTTTTCTTCCCGCTCCTCTTCTCCGACCTTTTTTTTGTCGTTTTTTTTTTATACCTCCACGGTTCCTTTCTCCGACGACTCGCTTGTATGGTTTCAGATAAAGACCTCCGCCTATCTCGCGCTTCGCCGACGCTTCCATCGCGCGATTGTGACATTGCATTTCCTGCAATCGTTCTCTCTCAGCTTTTGCACGGTTTACAGCCGTCGCTATACCCGATGCTCCACCTGCCAGTGCTCGACTGCACCTAGCAGTGGGAGTATAGGTATTATACCGCCCCGTTTCCTCGGCACTCGAATTTTTCTCTTCCTCGTAGTAGTACGAATTTTTTTCTTGTTGTTCTTTTTTTTAGCCGCTACTGCTTTCTTCATCCCAACAATATTATCATTATATAATCCCAAGCCAAGTTTACGCTTAGCATTCATCGATGCCCATACGGCTGTGGCGACCGCGCGTTCACCCAAGGTCGTGTCTCTTGCGGTAATATGTTCACTCGCTATCCTCGCTAGCACTTTATCGGCCTGATGACGCTCCGGTAGATCCTCGTTGTGCAAATATGCTAAGTCGTGATCGAGGCAGGCCTCGTCCAGCGGATTTATACCACGATCGCCGCGCTCCAATCTTTCGCGAAGTCGAGTGCCGGGCCCGCAATAATTGTAACCGGGCACGTGCAGCTCAAACGGCAATTTTTTTAAGACTTTATTGAAGAACGATTCAGACATTTAGAGCAACTGCTTCTCTCTCTCCTCTTGCTGACAAACGTAACAGTCTTTGATCAGTCTCGGTGGTCCGTCGTGGTGAGTAGTATTAGGTAGATTGTAGTGTTGCAAGCAATATTGATATTGCTGCACATCCGAGTCCGCGCGAATGTGCCGAGGTAATCTTTCCCACACACTCGCGATACTATCTGGAAAGTACTCGAGCAATACGATCTTCGGTATGTGTTCGAGCTGATGATTCGTCAAGTTCTGCAGAGAATCGACGACGACTAGCATGAACGCCATCGTAATGGCAACTGACCGAATAGTTCCGTAATTCGCGAAATATAAATGAACGATACAGCTATGTCAGAAAGTTAATAGCGAGGATGCATTTCGTGAAGCACGTGCCGACTATTCGCGTTGCAAATTTGGATGCTCACGATGCTACCACGCATATAAAAAAACGTCACGGATCGCTATTACCATCTACGATACGCTGCATAGTTTGCGGTCCGTCGAATTGCGGTAAGACAAACGTGCTGCTGAGCCTCATAGAGAGTCCGCACGGTGTGAGATTCGAGAACCTGTACGTCTACTCGGAATCGCTGCAGCAACCGAAGTATCTATATCTGGAGCAGCTTCTGCAGGACACGGAGGAAATTGGTTACTTTCAATTTTCAAACAATTGCGAGATTGTGAACGTCGCGGATGCAAAGCCGAATTCCATTTTCATATTCGACGATGTGGCCAACGACAAGCAGGACAATATAAGGGACTACTTTTGCATGGGTAGATATTCCAACATCGATTGCTTCTACCTCTGTCAGACTTATGCGAAAATACCAAAGCATCTGATACGAGATAACGCAAACTTGCTAATAATATTTAAGCAGGATGGAACTAATCTGAAGCATATTTTCAACGATCACGTCAACAGTGATATGTCGTATGAGAAATTTCTCACATTGTGTTCGACCTGTTGGAGTCGTGATTACGGTTTCTTAGTAATAGACAAGGATAGCTCTCTGAAGAACGGTCGATATCGCAAAGGTTTCAACGAGTACGCCACGATCGAGTGAACGGCCTTGCGAGTGTCAGGCCGGTAAGGTTTCACGATCACGGCATTGAGTGTTAGTTTGATAGTGGAGTGCAGGCCGTTCGGATCACCGTGTCAGGTCGGTTAAAACCCGTGTCGGTTCGGGGAAAGCTGTTGTATACAGCATCGCAACAGGTCGGTTAAAAACCGTTCAATTCGAGGAAAACTGTTGTATACAGCATCGCGATGGATGAAAAATCGCTTCTGAAGAGGATCGCCAAGACGAGCGAGGTCATTCGCGACAAGCATCGTGCCTTGAAATCGGAGAACGCGATAATGGAGAGCAGTTTGAACGAGACATTCAAGCCGATAGTCGATCCATTGAAGAAACTCGTTTCGCAAACGGAGGATAGTGATAACATAAATAATAATAATAATTCTTTTTTCAAATACAACGATAAGTTGAGGAGGGGAGCCTACTTCACATCGACACCGCATCGAGTTGCTAAAAGAGCGAAGAATCTTGATAGTAGTGATGAAACTATTACGAATCCATTGGATTTCATGACCGACGACGAGTCTTTTATAACCGATCAAACGTCGCCCGATTCGAAAAAAAGTTTGCTAAAAAATTAAATATTGATGAAAACGAGGAACCACGCTTGTTACAATATGCCTTTCAACATAATCGAATACATCCGATCCCTGGCAAGTATATTAAATTACTTCTGACCGATAGGGAAAACTTGATTGATCGTGCTTTTGGACCTCGTTATAAAAATGAACAACTGACGCTTGGGAGATGTAAATTTGATATTAGTCATGAAGGAGATATTATTCTCGATAAGACGCTATACACCGGTACAGTAGGTACTTATGAACTAGTTTTCATGAGAGAACCCAATCGAGCTATTATAAAACCCGAAGATTTGGAACAATACAAGAGTATTCTCAATCAAACTAAGGCGCATAAACTGTTAAACGATACTTTAAAACAAACCAAGGGTAATAAAGGTGTAAAATATACAGAAATTATGAAACCATTGCTATTGGGAAAACCAATGTTACCGCCTGATCGGTTACCATCAACATCAGGCGCAAGAAAATCGTCAACGTCTGACGCATCAACATCAGGCGTCAGTAAAGCGTCAACATCATCAGAAAAAAAAGAGGGTAAAGGTCTTATGCGTGTCACCGAAGGACCAATCAACTACGTACATTGGAACGATCCGAATGAATTGATCGAACGTTTGAGACTTTTGATCGCATCGGTGGCTGCCGGTAATACGAGTCATCACAACGAGATACAGTCGATAATCGAGGAGTTGCGCGACGAGGATCTTATCGTATAAAGAAAGTTGCACGTTACATTCTTACCTCAGTGCAATATCAACGTCTTTCGGTAGCACGAGGTAAAAAAAGAAAAATTAAATGTCTGATGATTGTTGTGAAATTTGCATTTGCTTAACATACATCGTAGACTGTATACTCTCGGCATTACGAGCCATCAAAAAGAGGAATAATAATAATAACGAGGAACAAGAGACTGAATTTTGAAAAAAGAAAAGTGACAGCAGTGCATTTATTTCGAAATGTCGATAAATAAATTTGGAATTGGACTGGATGGTGAGAGTAGGAAACACTTTCACGAACCAAATTTAGAATATTTACTGCTTGAATTTAAACAATATTTGACAATGACATTGAATAAACTTAATGAACAATTTGAGAAAAAGATGAACCAAATTTTGCAAACAATTTGTGAAAAATTGGATGATAAAGTGAGTAAGGAAGATCTGATACGTGAAACACTTATCAATAATTATAAATTCTAAGAATCTGTCCATTTTTGAAAAAAATGAGCAAAGAAAATATACAGTTGGTGGAGGAGCTCCATGCACCGGCGAGGATAAATTTTCCACGCAGAAGAGTCATCGTGCGCGGCTTCGACGATCTCTGGCAGGCCGATCTTGTTGATATGCGCAATTACGTCGATGCGGGTCACCAGTACATTCTCACTATAATCGATACCGTCTCGAAATACGCTTGGTCGGTGGCATTAAAGACCAAGAGCGGCAGAGAAGTGACGACGGCAATGACGGGAATCCAAAAGATCGGCAGATGTCCGAAAAATTTACAGACCGACAACGGCAAGGAGTTTTACAACAGTGACTTTCAGGCGTTGATGAAGAAACGCGGAATAAATCACTACTCGGCTTACAGCGTGATGAAAGCGTCGATAGTCGAGCGCTGGAATCGTATGTTGAAGACGGAAATGTGGAAACGATTTACGCTGAACGGCAATTACAAGTGGCGCGCTATGCTGCAAGAGTTGGCGGATGCGTACAATGTGCGAAAGCATCGTACCACGGGAATGCGTCCCGTGGATGTGAAACCCGAGCATGCAGATAAACTACTCAAGACAGTATACAGCAACATCTAGGTCGCAGGTCGTGCCAAGTTCAAAGTCAGCGATTTCGTATGAATTAGTAAATACAAGCAGATGTTCGCCAAAGGCTACACGCCAAATTGGACCACCGAAATATTCGAGGTGGCGAAAGTGCAGAGGACCAATCCCGTTACGTATCTCCTCAAGGATTCCAGGGGTACGGAACAGTTGGGTGGATTTTACGAATACGAGCTTTCGAAAACTATCAATCCCGATGTGTATCTGGTCGAGAGAGTATTGCGCAGAAAGGGCGATAAAGTGTTCGTTAAGTGGCTGGGATTCGACAGGACGCACAATTCCTGGATAAATAAGAACAATGTTTTATAAGAACTTTTATTAAGATGTATCATGACAAAAAATATATGTATTCTTAAAATAAATAAATAAATAAATTATTCTTTTTGACTATAATATCCCCAGGGTAGAGTCGCCGCGGTGCCGGGTGTAACGAAACGCTTGTCGTCGTACGGACTGAGGGCTACCTTTCTCTGACTGATCGAGAAAACTTGGTGCAGCTTCGATCGAATCAAATTTTGATTGCGAGACTGTACGGTGAAGTTATCCAAACAATCCTTGTAGTCGTCAAATGTTATATTTCTATCGACAACGTAACCTTCGACACCCTTGGCTTTTTTAACAATTCTCGTGCAGTCCTGCACCTTGAAAGTATACATTTTTGCCCTCAGTCCTACGAACTCGGTCATGATACGACCATTGTTCTCGTCCTTCATCAGACCAGGTATCTTTTTGTTGACGCGTGGCAAGTCATACTGATTATCGTCAGGATAATCGCTGGTGTCGAATCGCGCGAGATCGCGTTTCATGTACGAGTAAACGTCGTCGCACTCGACACTGTATATCAGACTGTCCGTGTCGGTATACATCGCTCTACATTCCCTGCCGAATGTAGGAAGCATATAGTCATAGTCAAATTCATACAAGCAAATTTTTGAAATATCTAAAACACTCATTCCCACGTAAATGGGATTATCAAATTTCGCGGACAATTTCGACAATTGAATCGCGACCAAATTCTCATTGAAAATCGCGAGACTGAAAATTCGGTTTGGAAATCAGGGTTTCCGCCCCGTATCTTCCCTCCCACTTGGTTGCGAGCCTCACGTCAACTTTATTCCTCACGTTCTCCATTGTTTTACCGAAAACCGCGTTGTTCATCAACTTGAAGAGATTCCTCTCAAATTCGTTAGTGGACGCGGTGCGCAAACGCGTGTTCAGCTCGATGTAATCGCGTAGCCAGGTGGACTGCTGAAACTTCAAACCGCGATGTATACGCTTCAGTACGAGTCCATTACGCATACATTGTTGCAGTGCGCGATAATGTATTACGTAACGCGTCTTATCGTATGAAGTGGCCAGCAGCTTCTCCTGGCTCGCACCCGGCGGTTTCTCGCGCACCATGCAGAACGGTAGGTCCGCGTGTTTGTCGTGAAGCTCGCGCGGATACTCCAAATCGAACTCCAAAATATAACCCTCGGGATGATCCGAGGGTATAGCGGAGACATCGAGATTGGCAGCGTCCTCGATCCATCGGAATCCATGGGTGGGGAGCGGCTGACACATTGCCCAACCATACAGATTGTTTACGTCGTAATACATTAGATACTTCGACGGTTCCGCCGGATCGTAGTCCCGCATGTACCGATTGTTGGCCCTCTCGTAACGATGGGAGCACTGACTCAAACCACCGTGTATACCGCGCTCCACGAACAGCAACATATCCACGTCCGTTAAAAGCTCCAGCCTGTTTCCCGTATGCTTCAACATGGCGTCCCAGGTGAAGCCCGGAAGCGTATAATAATGGGCTGGATCCAACTAATAATTTAGCATGCAACTATCGCAAAAACTTTCGAAAACGTCGGTCAACAATAGGACATCGGTCTTCAAGTACAGTTCACTGTACACCCCAAGTGTGCGCATCTGGAATTTGGTCCATACCTCTACGGCATGACTGTATGCTTCCTCGCTGATATCGCTGTCGGTCAGTCTGTTGCGAAACGACTGGCGCGGTGGTAAAGCCGTCTCTTCCAATCGAGCCGCACTATCTATATAGTCGTTAGGAAAAATACCTTTCGTCGTAAGCAAGTTGAACTGCTCGACGCTCAAGTCCGAAAATTGTGACCTCAAATTTGTCAGCTGAGATTCCGTCAAGTACGAGCTCAATTTGTCCAGGCTGGAGGCCATAAATTTGAACGAATCGATAAATCTCAACCGTATATTATAATTTCGCAAATATTTGGTGAATGAAATGTATTTTTCCTTATGTACAGGCAGCAGATATACCGATCCCTCGTACAAATTAGCGATAGTCTCGAGAATAAAATGCAAATCATAGCCGGACAAATTGTGGAAAATCACTGGAATGACATGCGAATCTTTAAAATTTAAATTACAATTATTGTGAGACGGTCCTCTGTATCTGCCGGTCAGATGATCGTGATCGCGAATTCGAAGTTCATTCGGAAGAAACGGCTTTTTGCATATATGACAATTGGGGTCATTATAGTGATGCGATCGTTCAGTAACACTAAGATCACGCATGGGTACGATAGTGCCCAGTTTATCGCTCGCGATACGCGCAATGACCTCGAGCTCGCGTACGAACCATTCGATGCAGTCGACACCCCGATGAGCATCGTATGTCGAGAGTGACGCATCGCGAGCACTTTTCAAATAATAGCCTACAATTATAGGTTCATGTTTCTGATAAATACTACTACTGTTCGATTGTTCAACTTTTGATAATATGCACTCGAGATCCGCGTATACGACGAATGGCACTCGCTCCCCATTTTTGATGTTCTTGAAGGAAACCCAGCGATCGTCGGACTCTCTCGGTAACATAAATCGGAGATTATCGTTGAGCCGCGAGCAATCCTGCTCATGCGACTCCAGCCTCTCCACTGTGCAAAAGTAGTGGAGACATCTAAAAGAATAAAAAAAATAAATAAAACATATGCAGTTATATTTGTATCATTATTAATACATACCGATCGCATATATATAGCGCATTTTTTCTCTTGGTGAATTGACTTCGCACCAATCTCGACAGATTCCTTATGCACATGAAATGTGCAGCTCCCTGTTCATCGTTGACGAGAAGAAGATTAGCATGTCTCGATCTCTTCTTCTTCGTCACCCGAAGAGGTACGATTTTTGCGTCGATATTTGGCTCTTCATTCTCCAAGGTAAAGATGTTCACCGACACGTCATTATCCGTCTCGAATTTCGGGATCTGTTTCAGCGTAGTCGGAAAGGTTAAGCTACCGACGTCTAAAACCGTCCGAAAATGTGGATAAGAGGACGTGCGCTTTGGATTAGCCGTAGGTTTTTCTGGATAGAGTGCCCCTGTCACGGACCACGCGAAACATGCATTATCACTGGTTTCTAAATTTATCAGAGCTTTCCTACTTGTGATAGCGGATGGCAGATTAATTCTACAACCCGCGTGCAACGGGTTAAAACGATTAATGTTAACTATTAAATAATGAATTTTGTGTAAAGCCCATCCACTATCACGCTCTTGAAATCCATTTAATTTTTGCATAATAACGTCTAAAATGTTTTTCCTATACCAATCACTAAAATTATCAGTCTTGTACAATGTAGCATTAGTCGTACTAATGTTTTTATCATCACTATTGTCCTTAGAGATGAATTGTCCGTTAAATACACAGTTAACCTTAACACTATTTGCACTAACAAATACCTTATCTAAACGCGTACGCACTAATACTTCCGCGTCTACTAAAAAATCCTTAGGCTCTATATAATTACTATTAACTACCATGCCGATGCATATTCGACTTCGAAACGCCGAATCAAGCTCCTCTCAGATATGTTCTTGAACGTCATTGCTACAACCTGCGCCTGATTTAATATGATTCAGTTCTCTCTGCGCTCGTAGCAATAGACGCTTTATAGACGCGATTTCGGTGAAATTCTTTTGACGCGTTCCAACGGGCAAAGCTCGATCAGCGTTGCTCAATCGTCGAATATGCTCGCGACATTCCAGTACCCACGCATCGTATTCATTCGCGCTATTGATTGTAAAAAACTTTCTTCGCAATTCAGTAGACATTTTTGTTTCTTTAAAAAATTTAAGATTCTGTCATACGGTAGGCAACAATAAATTATTAATTGTGAATGTATCTTTCGCGAAGAGTAACGCTCATATATAGCGAATAGAAAATGGGAGTAGGGGTGATATACACATCCCATTGTTTCGTCCGAGATGCAATCGATATTCTTAGATATACATTATTATCCATTTTTTCACAGAATTTATTTATTTCTTTCATCATATACAGATTTCATATAGTAGACATTTTGCAGTGAACATATACCATAATGAGTCATACACTTGGGTAACGGTGGTTCGAAATTTTTACTCCCTCTAAGACTTAACTTACCCCACTCACACTCCTTCGCATTGTATATATTTTCTAGATTGCAAATTTTTCTCAACCAATCATATTTCTCCCGTCCTTTCACGAAAATCCAATCCTCCTCCTCCTCCTCGTATGACGTTACATACTTTCTTATTATTTCTTTATACTTGTAATAAGGTGAATGACCGTCGGTCCAATTGAATCCATGTCGATTAAAATAAAGCTAACTTTAAAAAGAAAAAAATCATATACAACATTACATGTAAAAAAATAAAATAATACTTACTCATTCTGTTCTCTCTCGGGATCGCTCAACCAAGCTTCTTGAAATGGTGGTGAAAATACATTGTGATACACTTCATTATCACGCAACACCGCAAACTCTTTAACTATAAAACTTTTGTCGGTCAATACAAAACCTTGAAAATCAACGAATGTCGGTATCATTGTCGTCAGTCGCTCGATGCAATACTGAACGATCTTTTTTTTTATCGCATTTAAGAAATTTCTTTTCCCCCTCCATCAGGGGAACAAATATGCTAAACGTATTAAAATTCAATGTTTTTTTTTTTTTTTTTTTTTTTTTGGAGAGGATAGTTTCTAAGATTTTTTCCGATTGTAATTAAGAAAGAATGGACTCCTTATCAAATGTAACTTTATATTTTAAAGAAACGATAAAGTCTTTCTTTCGACGAAAATATTTCTTCGGATGCTTCATTTCAGTTCTTTTCTTCGTCGAGAATAGCGCGAGCGCAACAAAGCATAGAAAAACTCACATAATGGATATAGAAGGTTTCTTAGTTTTTAAAAAAGAACTTAAATATAAAGATAAAGCTATAATTGATTTAATAAGTAACCAAATTTCTTACGCATCTTTTCGTTTGCGTGACACTATTAACAACCTTAGTGAGAAAGACAAAAAAACTGTGTGGTATTTGCTCAATATGGTGCATGGTATAAAATAGTGATACGGGATTCGAGAAATACGAGCAGGAGGATATAGAAGATTTTATTGGAGATTGCTTAACCTGCGAGAATCCCGTAGTAGCCTACAAGGGAGGGAATATTGAAAAAAATATATTGAATAGGATGAATGTGGAAAATATCAATTTAGAAGTGTATGGTTGTCCTAAGTTTAAGGATTTAATTAAATTATATGATTTTGAAAAAACGCCGTGTAATTTACACGTTCGAGAGACGAACTTGGACAATGAACGTATCCACTGTCCTTACGAGGAGGTGTCAGTTTTTGCCAAGTGAATAAAGCAAATATGTGATTCTTTGAAAACTATTTAGAGAAATAAAGAGGAGAACACTAGTCCTCAAATCTTCATTCAATCTTATACCGTTGTCGGTGCTGCACATAGGAAAAAAAAATGAGCTGCGAAAAGTGTAAATTAATCATGATTCAAGAGGATATTGTTCCTCTTTCACCCACTCTTCCCAGAGAATTGACAGAGGAATACGTCAATCGAATTAACGATTTTTTCAATCGTTACTTCGAAGAGTATGAACGGAAACTGCATCTTTATTTGCATAAAAACTGTAAGTATTTATTTTTTACATTTTTTCATAATTATTGTTTGTTTTTTTTTTAATAAAGTGAAGAAAGACGAAGAGAAACAGGCTGAGGAAAAAGATATTGAGTCAAAGCAAACGAAGAAGGAAGAAGAGGAAGAGGAGAAAAAAGTAGAGGAGGAGGATATTGAGTCAAAGCAGACTAAGAGGGAAGAAGAAGAGGAACAACCACATTTCTATTTCTTTTACTATTAAATTTTGTGTATAATATTTAAAAAAAAAAACATGAGAGAAAAATTAGAGGTTAAATAAAATATTATTGAAAAAATATTATTGTAATTATTCCCCTTCCTATTTCATCAGGAGTAAGCGGAAAGAAATCTAATACGTTTTGATTAAAAGATGTAACTCAATCTAGAGTAGAGATTGATAAGGATTATTCGTAGTGGAGAGCAATCTCGACTTCAGTAGTGTTTCTGACAGTAGACGAAATGGATTCAAAAAAAAAAATATCAGTTTTCCAGACAATAAAATGACATTATTGGATTATCAACAAACAGGTAAGCCTGTAGCAATCGTAAAGCCATTTAGGATTGTACAACAGCCAACACCGCAGTTAGACTCGACGAGATCTCGAGATCGACGACGAACATGATGGAAGTGGCCGATGCGGTCGGCTGCGTTTAAGTTTGCTTTATTTAAATTTTCGTTACTTTCCTGATTTACTTGGTGCATGCCTTCAACAATGCAGTACACATTGAAAAATCATAGAAAATTAATCGATCGTTGAAATTGATGGATTTAGTACTTCGTTGTTTTTTGTCTGGAGCATTTAAGTTTGCTTTATTTAAATTTTCGTTACTTTCCTGATTTACTTGATGCATTGTGAGGATAAAATCTAAGGAAGGAGGAGGATGAAAATCCATCTGTACCTACTACTTCTTTTTCATCGATGAAAGACGTGCTGAATTTTTGTAAGTATACTTGCTTTGTTAAAAAATAGAGCTATTACTATGCGAAAAGTAACAACATGATTTCAATTATGTCTAAGGTGAGAAATATTGGCTACGCAATCGGAGACTGTCGTCACGGGAACACAAGCTGCGCGCAAATGGAGCCTGAGGTAGACCTTACTTCGACGAGGCAAAGTGGACCATTTTGATTTTAGATGGAAGAACTAATCAAAACGCTGAGCCCAGCTATCTCGCTGCAGATAATCAGAAAAAAAATGAAGATTGTGAAAAATATATATATTTTAAATAATAAAGTGTGTTTTTTATGCCGCAAGGCTGTTTCACCAAAATCTACGTGTATTTATACGTTCCCTCAATTCCTTTAATATTAAATTAATTTTACAATATGTGTTCTCTCTCTCTCTCTCTCTCTCTCTTATATCTCTCGTGTAAAGGGCTGGGACGTTTGGCGGACCCGTTGCAAACACCGGCTGGAATTTTTCATTTGAAATTAGGCATACCAATGGATGAAATAACAAAATAGGCAGATAGGCGCGCGATGTACTACACAATTTATAAAATGGAATTTAGATTCGCAAACTTCTTATAAAATTATACCACGTTATCAGTACCAAGAGATCTAACGATATAAATAAACCTTTTTGTTAAAGGCTAAACAATTGGAGTGTCACGTGATTAATTTTCCCCCACCACCGGGCTTCCCCCACCACCCTGGAGTGGGGGCAATCCCCCTCCGCTAAGAAGTGGGGGTATTTCCCCTACCTCCCCTTCCCCCGCGAAACCCCGACCCCCTCGCCACCCGGTCCCAGAATCCCTATAGCCACACTACTTTCGTGAACGGTTTGTAATGGATGTACAAATATATGTATACATAAATATTATATTCATACTAAAATCATATTAATTTTTTTGTTTTAGGTGTCTACACTATTTTCATACGGCAGATAAACTTCAGGTTCATGAGAGGGATTGTGTGCAGCTTAATGACAATATCCGTGTCATACTGCCAAAGAATGCAGAAGACTGTTGGGTATCTTTTAAGAACCAGAAGAACAGTGAAAGAGTGCCGTTTGTCGTCTATGCAGACTTTGAATGTTTACTACAAAAAATTGACCATAGTAGTAATAGTAGTGAGAATAGTTACGATTATCAGAAACATGTACCTTTTAGTGTAGGGTATTATTTAAAAAGAGTGCTCGTGATGCTTCACTTTCATTTTATAATTCACACCGAAGTGCTAATTGCATCGAATGGTTCGTATGCGAGCTCGAGAGCATTGCACGCATCGTCAGCAAAAAATTGAAGACTATAATACCGATGAATACTCTTAGTGATGTTGAAATATCGCGGCACTACAGTGAACCTAATTGCCACATTTGCGGAAAACCGTTTCTTCCAAATCAAGTGCGTATTCGCGATCATGATCACCTAACTGGTAGATATAGAGGACCGGCTCATAATAATTGCAACTTAAACTTTAAAGACTCGCATGTTATTCCCGTAATATTCCATAATTTATCCGGCTATGATTCACATTTTATTTTTGAGGCGATCGCGAAAATACTTGAAGGATCGGTATATTTGCTGCCTGTAAATAAGGAAAAATACACTTCATTTAGTAAATATCTGCGAAAGTATAATATACAGCTAAGATTCATCGATTCGTTCAAATTTATGGCATCTAGTTTGGATATATTGAGTTCATATCTGAATAGATCTCAGCTGAAAAATTTAGAGTCACAATTTTCGGAATTAAGTATTGAAAAGTTCAGCCTGCTTACGAGAAAAGGTATTTTTCCTTACGATTATGTGGATAACATTACTCGCTTGGAAGAAACGGTTTTACCTGCACGAGAGTTGTTATACAATAGACTGTCCGATAGCGATATCACGGATGAAGCATATAATCATGCCAAAGAGGTATGGACCAAATCCTCTGTGACAACACTCGGGGAGTACAGCGATCTTGATTTAAAGACCGATGTCCTATTGTTGACCGATGTTTTCGAGAGTTTTCGAGATAGCTGCATGAAAAATTATAGTTTAGATCCCGCTCACTATTATACGCTTCCAGGCTTCACTTGGGATGCGATGCTCAAGCATACGGGAATCCGTCTGGAACTCTTCACAGACGTGGACATGTTGCTTTTTGTTGAACGCGGTATACGCGGTGGTTTGAGCCAGTGCTCCCACCGCTACGAGAGGGCCAACAATCAGTACATGCGAAACTACGATCCGGCGGAACCGTCGAAATACTTGATGTATTACGACGTTAATAATCTATATGGATGGGCAATGTGTCAACCGTTGACTACCCACGGTTTCCAATGGATCGATGACGCTGCCAAACTCGTCATCCTTAATGTGTTCGAGGATTCGTCCGAAGGTTATATTTTGGAGGTGGACTTGGAATATCCACCCGAGCTTCACGACAAACACTCCGATCTACCATTCTGCCCGGTGCGTGAGAAGCCGCCAGGTTCACACCAGGAGAAACTGCTCGCAACCGTCGACGATAAGACGCGTTATGTGATACACTACCGTGCTCTACAGCAGTGTATACGTGACGGAATCGTCCTAAAACGCATTTATCGCCGTTTAAAGTTCCGGCAGTCCACCTGGCTGAAGGCGTATATCGAATTCAATACACGCTTGCGGACAGCCTCGAAAAACGATTTCCAGAAGAATCTCTTCAAGCTAATGAACAACGCAGTATTTGGTAAGACTATGGAAAATGTTAGGAATAGAGTTGACATGAGGCTCGTAACCAAGTGGGAGGGAAGATACGGGGCGGAAGCGTTGATTTCCAAACCGAATTTTCACAGTCGTGCAATATTTAAAGAGAATTTGGTCGCTATTCAATTGTCGAAATTATCGGCGAAGTTTGATAAGCCCGTGTACTTAGGCATGAGCATTTTAGATGTTTCAAAGACCTGTCTGTATGAATTCCATTACGATTATATGCTTCCTACATTCGGCAGTAAATGTAAAGCGATGTATACCGACACGGACAGTCTAGTGTACAGTATCGAGTGTGATGATGTTTACTCGGTCATGAAACGTGATCTGGTCAAATTCGACACCAGCGATTACCCTGCTGATAATCAGTACGGCTTACCTCGAGTCAATAAAAAAGTGCCTGGGCTAATGAAGGACGAGAACAATGGAAAGATCATGACCGAGTTCGTTGGACTGAGAGCGAAAATGTATACCTTTAAGGTGCAGGACTGTACGAAAATGACCAAAAAGGCTAAGGGGGTCAAAGGTTATGCTATCGATAGAAACATAACCTTTGACGACTACAAGGATTGTTTGGATAATTTCACCGTACAGTCCCGTAACCAAAATTTAATTCGTTCGAAATTGAACAAGGTGTTTTCCACTACTCAGCGAAAAATTGCTCTCAGTCCGTATGACGATAAACGTCACATAACACCCGGTTCTGTAGCGACTCTACCTTGGGGACATTATAGGTTAAAAGACTAGATTTTAATAGCTGTATTTGTTGTATTATATTATATTACATAAATTATTATTATTATTATTACAAAACATTATTCTTATTTATCCACGAATTATGCGTTTTATCCATTCCTAACCATTTTACAAATACCTTATTTCCTTTCTTACACAATATCTTCTCTACCAAGTATACATCAGGATTAGCTGTTTTTAAAAGTTCATATTCATAAAATCCGCCATGTATGTCTGTACCACGAGAATCTCTAAGTAGATACGTGGCAGGATTTGTCCTTTGCACTTTTGTAATTTGAAATATTTCAGTAGTCCAGTCCGGTGTGTAACCTTTAGCAAACGCATTTTTGTATTTACTGATTCGCACGAAATCACCGGCCTTGAACTTGGTCCGTCCAACGATCTTAATGTTGCTATATACAGTAGCAAGCAGATGCTTAGCATGCTCAGGTTTCACGTCAACGGGACGCATTCCTATAGTACGATGTCTTCGTGCGTTATAATCATCTACCAGCTGTTGCAGTATATTTCGCCATTTGTAACTACCATCCAGTGTAAATCGTTTCCACATTTCGGTTTTTAACGTTCGATTCCAACGCTCGACTATTGACGCTTTTAACGTGCTGTACGTGGAGTAATGATTTATTCCACGTTTTTTCATGAGCAGTTAAAATTCATTGTTGTAAAATTCTTTAACATTATCAGTTTGCAAATTTTTGGGACATCTTCCACTCTTTAAAATTTTTCCCATAGCTGCGGTCACTTCCTTACCACTTTTTGTCTTAAGCGCTACTGCCCAACCATACTTCGATAAGGTATGAATCACTGTCAGAATATAGTGATGACCAGTATCAACGTAATAACGCATATCAACAAGGTCAGTCTGCCAGATATCATCGAAACCACGTATTATGACTTTTCGTCGTGGAAAATTTCTTTTCGCAGGGACATGTAACTCTTGCACCAATTGTTTCTTTTCTTCACTCACGATTTTCCCTGATTCTCTTTTTACAACCTTTCCCCCAGGCACATATATTTTCTGTTTCTTTTTTTCACTCATGATTCTTTTTCTTTCGAAAGCAATCGATTATCATGAGTATAAAATGTATGATGCATCCTAAACATTCACTTTTTGGATCCATCATTAATCTTGCTGTTTGTTTGTAAAAGTTTTGACTCAATCTCCTGTATTTTTTTATTTATTCTTTCTTCAATTTTCTCCTCCAATTTAGCTAAACTGTGTTGCAAGAACTTTATATTCACAGCACATGTATTATTTTCAGAATCAATAGTCAAATTTACTATTTTTTTATTATTCAAATCCAGTGCTCTTTTAGTCACATTTAATATACCAATATTAAATTCTTTCCTTACGTTAAAACCACTACCAAATTTGTTAATTGACATATTGACGTGTGGTACGCAACTGAAGAAAATGTTTATAAACTGTACCCTTTTATAGAATAAGATCCTCTTCACGCAACTCTTCTATTATTGACTGTATTTCATTATGGTGGTTTGTATGACCTGCGGTGGTTGATGCAATTAAAAGTCGCAATCGATCAACTAATTCATTAGGATCGTTCCAATGTATATAGTTTACAGGCTCATCAGTAACACGCATAAATCCACTACCAGCTATCACTCGTTGTGATGGTACTTTATTGTAAATTAGTGGTTGAATAATTTTCTTATACTTTGGGCCCTTATTCCCTTGAACCTGTTGGTAACTATCATTTGCTCTTTTATATGATTTAGTTTGTTCAAGGATTTGCTTATATATGATCTTGTCATCAATGCTGTAGAGCTTTCTATCAGGCTCTTTCATTAAGATTAATTCAAAAAGACCTCTCGTACCAATATAGCGCTTTTTATCAATTAAAATATCACCTTCATGATTAATATCAAATGTACATCTTCCCATCACATATTGGTTCCTTTCATCTAATGTAACTCCGAAACCATGATCGATTTGATCTTTACTACCGAAAAGGAACAACTGCATATAATGACATGCAATAGGTGGAAATGATCTCCAATCTATGGAATGATTTATTTGTTTTTTGAGCAATCCTAAGGTTTCCTGTCTTGATGTTGAATGTGATGATGCAGACTCTTGTCCAGGCTCTGAATGTAATGATGTAGATTTTGGCATTGATTTCATTGGTAATATTGATTTATCAAAAGTAGATTTTTCATCATTATCATCATAGATCATCAATGATTTATTTGTAAGAGTACGGTCATAGTTATGTAATTTCTTTTTTTTCTTGATAATATACTCATTGGGGGTTGAAGTATGATAACGTTTCCGCTTCTTGTCATGATTTACATCAATGTTTAAGTCATAAGATTCTTCATTGCTATTATCTGTTTGCATAACTAGTTTTTTCAGTGGATCAACTATTGGTTTAAAAGTTTCATTCAATCTACTTTCCACTATTGATCTTTCCGATTTCAGTGCTCGATGTTTTGCACGAATCACCTCACTCGTTTCAGCAATCTTTTTAAGTAGTGACTTTTCATCCATTTTTTATTGTAAACTTTAAATTGTTTAAGCAGTCAATGTGCTAGTTCAATCGATCTTTAAAGCTGTTCAATCAACTAGTTTAGCAGTTTGACCGACAGGTTCAGCGGTTCAACCGACCTGTTTAGCGGTTCAATCGAGCTGTTCAGCGGTTCGATTGACCGGTTTAGCGGTTCGGCCGACCGGTTCAACGGTTCACCTGACCGGTTTAGCGGTTCGACCGACCGGTTCAGCGGTTCAATCGAGCTGTTTAGCGGTTCACCTAACCAGTTTAGTGGTTCGACCGACCTGTTTAGCGGTTCAATCAATCGGTTTAGCGGTTAACCGACCTCTTTAACGATTCGACCGACCGGTTTACCGATCCAAGTGACCCGTTTATCTGTATAACTGGTTTACTTAATAATGTAACCGGTCCGTTTTATGTAATTAAAAGCTTTACAATGTGCAATGCTCTACGTTAAACTAACACTTTCCAGCACTGATATGATGCTTTATGCTATTCGATGGTTGCATACTCATTGAATCCCTTCCGATATCGACCATTTTGCATACCACTGTCCTTATCAATTACTAAAAATCCATAATCTTCCTGCCAACACTTTGAACATAATTCGCAAAATTTTTCAAATGTCACATCAGTGTTTACATGATATTTGTAAACATGCTTCAAGTTAGTCCCATCCTGCTTAAAAATGATTATCATATTTGCATTGTCACGAATCAGATGTTTTGGGATCTTGGCATAGGTCTGACAAAGATAGAAGCAATCGATGCTCGAGTGCCGACCCATTGAAAAGTAGTCTCTTATATTGTCCTGTGTAACGTCCAAATTAGTTTTAATACATTTATATATATATATACATATATTTTAACGGGTTATTTTATGACCATCGATGAATCGGAGATCACACTGGAGACAGCGGATTGGTTTTTAGAGGAATTTCTGTATATCTTATTTTTCCAACCTTTTCTTTCAAATTAACAATTAATAACTTTCCTACTTCGCCAACTCGATACTAATCGCAGCCAGACGCAAAATCAGCAGATCTCACGCTACTGGCTTGAGCCATCCTATCTCCTCTCCGCTACACCCTGTGTGCGTTTTCAAATCCATCCGCCGCTTGATCTCCAGTGCGGTACCGCGGGGACATATGGTTCCCTTTTCCTCCTCCGAACCATCTGGGCCACCTAGTATATTTCGCTACCATAGGAATAAGAAACTTATGCATCAGCGCATCCGGCCTCGCGATGGCTTGGCATCGCGTTAACAGATAGCCACGTGTAAATTGTTTAACAATTTTATTTGTGGGAACAATTAACCGTTTGACAGCAATGTCGTGTAATTACTTCCTAAAGGATAAATGTTTTCCCCTTCTTGCAGAGGTCTATATTTTTTCTTTCTTTTTAAGGAATTAAATCAATACACTGGCTAATGTTACTGCGAAACCCTACCTTGAAATTATTTTTTATTATTATTCATTAAAAATTGCGTCTTTGAATAAATAAACGATTGTATACCGAAAGTGCAAGCTCAACATCCTTGCTCTTCTTCTCTAGCGCATCAGCTCAGGCGGTCGTGCCTTCTGATTGGTCAGAGGTGGCATCTCACTCCCCTCTCGACTAATTATTTAAGCTGGGAGCGAGTGGACGCGAGCGGCTTTTGATATAGATTCGTTACTTAATTAGATCGTTTTTTTCCAATCGTCATAAATTTTTTTTGTCTTAGAGAGCGAGGTTGAGTTCGTGATTTTGTGTCATTCAGATATCTCGTGTTTTAATTGTCACGCGAATTAATTTGTGTAATTCAATTGATTAAAGTTTTTTTATTACTCATACTTAATCTGGTGTTCACGTTAACGACCACATACTCACACACACACATATCCTCGCCAATCCAAGGACTCCCTACGGCGATCACGTCCGTAGTCTACTGAGCAGTCGACAAGAGAGGTCCCTTTCTACCTTTATATTTTGTTGTTGTTTGGGTTCATTACAATACTCACGAATAGGTAAGGTGTTGTATTATATTTGTTATATTTTTCTTCTCTCTTCATTTTTGTGCGCCCAGAGTTCATCATTTACCCATAACGCCTTACGTGAAGGCTAGATACGCTACCAGTAACAGTCAAAATAACGATTATGCTACTCTGGACGTTACAAAAATTGGTGGCAGCGGTGGGATACTCTCTCTTCTCTGTTCTCTGTTAATATTTACTAATTGCCGAACGAAATTTTGACGGCGCGTAACTACCGCCTTCTTACCAATTTTTCTCATTATTATTACTATTTATTTATTTGTGTGAACATTATTAAGTTCGGCCGAAATGAATAACGAACCTCCAGCTCCTCTCAGTGATAGATTAAGCGCACGTTTAAATTCTCTGCAAGAAAGGCGTGACGCCTTGGATACCGCTGACCGCCGGGACCGCGAAAACAATCGTTCCAACGTCTCGTCGCGGTCGTCTTCTCCAATCCCGCGGATTCCAACACCCGAGCCGCTTGCTGCCGCTCTCTCAAACGCGCAAGAGCAAATGTTTACCTTAGACACTCTCGCTAAATTTCAAGTTTTAATAGACAGTTTGATCACGTCGCAGGAACGACTACGTCATGATATGGAACAATCACGTCAGCAGAATCGTCGTGACTTGATTGAAATGCGTCAATCGTTACTCGCCAGCCTTACGCCACTAAGAAATCCTCAACTACCGTCCTGTTCTAGCCTCCCGACGCCAGCGTCGCGAGCGGGCCCTTCTACTCCACAGCGTCTGAATTTTCACGAATCGGCGTCGCGAGCAGACCCTTCTACCCCACGGCGTTGTAACTTTCAAGAACCGGCGGAACCACAAGATTATCGGTCAAGGATGAAAATATCCGATGTCCTAAACCAAATTCCACCCTATGACGGAACAAACCTTAGTGTTTTCGAATTCGGGAGGAAGTGCATGCGCGTGCGCGAGATGATAGCACCAGAACTAGAATTTAACCTCGCCATGGCAATCGTCGGTAAATTACAAGGCTTGGCGGCTAGAGCTGTCGAAGACAGAATTGTAAACGACATCCCGAGCTTATTGGATTGGCTAAAATGTGCATTCGCACCGAATAAGGAAGCTAATGAGTACCGCGGCGAATTGGGGAATATTAAATGGCGTAAATCTGAACACCTTATAGAATTCATTTCGCGAATTAGGGACATTTGCAACGGTATAGAGGACGCGGTAAAAACCGACGGGTTTCCACGCATCGACCAGGATTTCAAGGACAGCTTGGACAAGGAGGCTGTTAAGGGCCTGTTAAACGGATTCCCGGAAGAATTTGTCACGCGTATGAAGATCGAAGGGTTCCATAACTTCGAAGGAGCTTGTCAATTGGCGTTGCGGTTAGAAAAAGGTTATTCACGAAAAGACCCAGATTGGAGGAAAACCCCCGATTCAAAGCCTACGTGCAATCTTTGCAAGAGAAGGGGGCACACCTCTAGCGACTGCTGGAACAAAAACCAGCGCGGACATAGTAACACGAATAATTCTAGTCAACCCGAACATAACAGTTCGGCAAGCCCGCCGCCTCAACCTTCGGTTCCAAGTAACCGCCCCTCTAACGTCGCTTCGGATGAACGTACTCTTTCGGGCCAACACTCAGGAAACGGCAACGGAAGAAACAATAACTCCCAGCCGCAAAATTCTAACGCCCCAACGTGTCGATATTGCAAAAATCCCGGACACACCATCGAACAGTGTTTCAAGTTAAAAAATCGTCAAAGAACTTCGGGAAACGAAACATCGGGCCAGCCTACCCAGGCCGCGAGCCGGTCCAACTTACCCAGCGGCCAACCTCGCCCTGCCGTAGCTATGATCAACCAAGTGGACCAAGCAGGTCCGTCGACGTCCCACGACATGTGCGACAATTAACCTTGCCTTCCTTCGAAAAATCTCCTACGATCCGGGTGAAAGGAGTATCGGAAACCTCCCCCCTGGAATTTCTCGTGGACACAGGGGCTGAGCCTAATTTGATCAAGGAGAGGTTCGTTGTCGATAAATCGACCGTAAACTTCGAGAACGTTGTCCAGCTTCGCGGTATCTCTTCCAGCCTCGTGAGCACTCTCGGCACAGTATGCCTTCCCTTTCTAGGAAACCCCGTGGTTTTCCATATAATTTCAGACCTCACGCTGATTGACCAGGACGGACTAATCGGCGCGGAGTTTTTCCGACAATATCGTGCAAAAATAGACTTCGAGTTAAATTGCCTCTTCTTCAACGATGTTTTTATTCCCTTCGTCACGAGGGAAGTTATACGAGTGCCACCACGCACCGTTCTGCCTATTAAGGCTCCTATTTTAAATCCTAATGTGGCAACGGGTTTTGTCCCACGTCACTTTTGCGCCTCAAGCGTTTTCTATGGTGAAACAATCACCGACAATATAAAAGGGTACGCCTACATACCTCTTGTTAACTCGTCTGAAGAAGAATATATGCACGACCTCTCGCCAATAGAATTAGAACCTTTCGAGACCAGGGAGGAATACTCTGACGAACTCACAACCTTGTTTAAAGATTTGAGAATCAACCCGAGTAGGGAAGACTACACCGATGAAGTTGCAACCTTGATAAGGAGTTTGAATATCGACACGAACAAGGAAGAGCTAAAATCGCGTCTCGATCGCATATGGGCCATACTGCCAACGGATCGTATGGGCCCATTAGAAGAAGCCTCTGCCAGGCGGATAGTTGATTTAAACCAGGATCGCTTCATTACAGAAAATGATCTGATACCGCGCACCCATATAATGCACCACGACATTCGGACAGACAGTCACGCACCGCTTCACGTGAAACAATACCGTTACCCGCCCGTACATCGAGAAGAAATCAAACGTCAGGTAAACGAATTGCTAAAAAACGACATCATTCAGCCTTCACTGTCCCCATTTAATTCGCCACTTTGGATAGTGCCTAAAAAACCTGACGCGGAAGGAAATAAACGATGGCGGTTAGTCATTGATTTCCGTAAACTCAACGAACAAACTATCGGTGACGCGTATCCTCTACCAAATATTTCGGAAATTCTGGATCAACTGGGCGGAGCCAAATATTTCTCCACTTTCGACTTAGCTTCCGGGTTCCACCAGATTCCTATGAACCCAGAAGACGCCCATAAGACGGCTTTCACCACCCCAAATGGACATTACGAGTTCACACGAATGCCATTCGGACTTAAAAACGCGCCCGCGAACTTCCAACGCTTAATGGATCACGTGCTATCCGGTCTACAAGGTACGGACGCCTTTGTGTATCTCGACGATATAGTTATTCACGCCCGCTCGATAGAAGAGCACGAAATTAAATTCGAACGACTAATGAAACGTCTTCGGGCCGCGAACCTAATGCTACAGACCGATAAATGCCAAATCTTGCGTACCGAGGTAACGTATTTGGGGCATGTAATCGGCGCCGACGGCGTAAAAACGAACCCGAAGACCATTGAGGCGGTGAGACTTTTCCCGACCCCTAAAGAGGTTAAAAATGTTAGACAATTCTTGGGATTAGCCGGTTATTATAGGCGCTTTATTAAAAATTTTTCCAGTATTAGCAAACCTCTCACTGAATTATTAAGGAAGAATACGCCATTTGTCTGGGGAGAAAAACAAGCGAGAGCTTTCGAAGAGCTCAAAACCATCCTTTGCTCCGATTTAATTCTTCAGTACCCTGACTTTAATAAACCGTTCAACGTGACGACCGACGCTTCGGGTTACGCGATAGGCGGTGTACTCAGCCAAGGACCTGTAGGCAAGGACTTACCGGTCGCATTCACCTCGCGTCTTTTAAACAAAGCCGAGCTGAATTATTCCACGATAGAAAAGGAATGCCTTGCTATCGTTTACAGTGTCATGCACTTCCGACCCTATTTGTACGGGCATAGGTTTAACCTCATTACGGATCATCAACCGCTTAAGTGGTTACATAACGTTAAGGATCCGTTGTCACGCCTTTGGAAATTCCGCATAAAGCTCATGGAGTTCGACTATGAGATTGTATATAAGCCGGGCACAACGAATTTAAACGCCGACGCGTTATCACGCAACCCGCCAATACTAGCTCTCACAAAGCGAACTTCAGACGAACTTTCAGATAGCGAGTCAACCTTTCATATGAATCTAAGGAAACGTAGGAAAATTATACCTAAACGCATTACGCCTGCTCCCACGATCAACCCACCACCCATCCCTTTAGCTCCCCCAATCATCCCCTCTAACCCTCCACCCCTTTCTTCTACTCCCCTTAATCCAGAAGCCTCAAATTTCGTTCCAATAGCAGGACCGTCGCATCTAAATGATGATGCCGTTACTCCTACGCAACCTACTGGCTCTCACGAACTCTTCGAACTTATCGAAGATTCGGTAGATGTGCCCATGAATCTTGAAGGTGACGAACCGGAGTCTGATCTGGATTCCGAAGACACGCTATCTGTCGTTGAAGAACCCGAGAACCTAATGAGCCCCGGGCGCGAATCATGGCTACGAATTGTCGAAATCCGCGACTCATTGCTTAGTAGCGCGGACAATCATGTTATCCTGACCACTCTCAACAATCAACCGCTTGACGCCGGCGCGAGACAATACCAGTGCGACGGGTTGCTTCCCGACTTCCCCGATGCCGTTCTGGGTCGTTGCAAGGTTAAAACCGTGAAAGGGAAAAAGCTAATCGTTATGTACGTCAAGGAAACTCAAAATTATCCATTCGACATTGACATACTACACGAAGGTTTTATTTCGTTGACAGACGTGATAAACGAATTACAGTTAAGGTCATTTAGCATCGCTAAGACCACCGACATTCCCGAATTAACCTGGGAACACTTGTTGTTTACCATTAAAGCACTCTTCGCAGAGCACGACATCCTAATAACCGTGTGCGCAATGAAGACTGTAATTCCGCCGGAAAGTCAACGTGAAGCATTGATCATGGATACTCATAGATCATTCCTCGGCGGTCACAAGGGTGTCACCAAAATCTATCACCGACTGCGGCATGATTACCACTGGCCTAGAATGAAGGCTCAGATTCAAAATGTAATTGGTTCATGCACTGACTGTCAATTGAGGAAATTGGTAAGGAGGAAAACGCGTCAACCAATGGTACTAACGGATACTCCTGGATCCAGCATGGAAAAGATCTCCCTTGATCTTATGGGCCCACTCCCGCCTACTTCCTCCCATAACGAGTACATTTTAGTTATCCAAGACCTACTCAGTAAGTTTCTCGTTTTGGTACCACTAACCAGCATGACTTCGGTTAGTATAGCCAACGCTTTTACTAACAGATTCCTTAGTGTTTTTGGCGCGCCTAAATGTATCCTCACGGATCGAGGACCTAACTTCCTGAGTCCTCTCATAAAAGGGTTACTAAAAAAGTACAACATTTTGCAAGCAACCACCACGGCATACCATCCTCAATCGAATGGTTCTAATGAAAGATCTCATGCTAGTATAATCGATTACCTCAAAACCTTCCTATTAAATAATAGGAATTGGGATAAATTGCTGCCACTAGTGGCGTTATCTTATAACAGCTCTGTCCACGAGGGCACTAAATGTACCCCCTTCGAACTAGTTTTCGGCAGATTTGCCAGAAACCATGTTAGAGATCCGGACTTAGAAACCATTCGCGACGATACGTACTATAACTATTTAGCCGGGTTGTTCGATCGAATAAAGGAAGTCGAAGAAACTGCCAAAGAGAACTTAGAGCGCGCCAAACTAAAGAATAAAGAGTATTATGATAAAAGAATTAATGTAATAGACTTCCAGATAGGGGACCAGGTTTATTTGTTAAAAGAACCTACAAAGGGAAAATTTGATAATCAATATGTGGGTCCTTTTCCTATTCTGGAGGTTTACGACAACGAAAATGTTAGGATTAAAACCAGCGAATCTAGGACCAAGGTTGTCCATAAGAATAAATTGAAACTAGCTAAACTGTAAGTGAAACGCATGCTTCACAGATATGGCGTTACATCTCCACCTCCTCCTTCTTTTTGTCATTCATCATACTCGAGCAGAAGCACTCATCGGCTACGACTGCAACAGCACGCTCCTCAACGTCACGACGTTTTCAACCAAGCCGCCTCTGCCCTGCAACACGAACGTCGAGACTGTCACCTCCAGTGAAGTGAAGATACAACTCCTTCAGCTTTCGGACTATGAAACAACCCCGGTCAAACAGTGCAAGATCGAAATTGATAGAACAATCTATCGATGCGGAATGCACTCACACGTTTCCGTTGTTCTAAACGGTCGAGCTGAATACCTGAAGGAAATCACACGTCGCGCTTGCGACCTCCTTCACTCTTCCGGCGATCTCGTCTTGCGAGACGGGATAATTTTCTCAGGCATTCGTCAAAACAGCACTGTAACACGTAGTGTGGTCCTAGCCGGCAGCCTGGGCATGGATGGTACTTGTAAAGGGACACAATACACTGACGAATTTGGCACATGGAATAAGGTCGCTGTTCAAGCAATTGTCCGCATAACTGTCAAAGATTACTTCTCGAACGTAAACCTCAGACAGAACAAAATTATTCTCAACAGCGGAGTATCTTGCTCCTTAAAGGAGGAATTCTGTATTGACAACGACGGCAGCCACACCTTCTGGGATGTTTTCCCATCACACACCTGCGATTTCAGGCCATACGTAAATCTGTACCAAGGCCCAGCCATAAAACTCAGGGATTCCTTAACTTCTAACCATCCGGAAATTTATACAGTAACTTCTAAAGACATAACCTTCGCCTTGACCAAAATCCAAGCTAAGGTCATTTGTGGATATACACTCTACACCACGGAACACCCGAAGTTGCTCATCCATGAAGTTACCACCACACCCATTGGGGCTCGTCAGGATATCTCCGATAAAAATATTGACCTTTTTGCATACGTAAACACCAAGGTGTTATACTTGGAAAAACATATTAAAACTCAGTTAGTGTCTTTGTACCAAGACATTATCAACCAGCGCTGCGAACTGGAATTCCAGGACCTGGACACGGCCCTGAGCATAGCAAGAGACCACCCGAACGAATTCGCGTACAGAATCATGGACAGTCCGGGTTATTTGGGGGCACTTACCGGAGAAAGCATTCATGTTTACAAATGCATTCCAGTCCCAGTGACTATCCGGCATAGCAAAGAATGTTTCGAGGAACTGCCCATCACACTACACAACCAGTCTTATTTCCTCACTCCGCACAACCATCTAATAGTCAAAAGGGGGACTCAAAAAGACTGCAACCCTCTCTTGCCGACACAATTTGAACTCTACGGCAAATGGATCAACATCCCAGGAACCATCCAACAACCAGACACACCAATCAGACTGGACCCGAACTCTAACGGTAAATGGGCCTACACGGATGCAAGTTCCCTAGCCACCAGCGGGATTTATTCCACGAACGATTTGGACAAACTGACAGAACACCTTTTCTTCCCAAATCAAAAGGAAACTCTATTACACGAAATTGCGCGCGGAGCGATTGGCAAACCATTAACTTCGGGATCTCTCCGACCTGATGATTTGTTCAATGAAGAATCCATCAAACGTTTAGCTAAATCAACAGCCGAAAGATTATGGAGTGGCTTTACTTCCTTCGGAGAAATTAGTTCCGGGATCATCGGGATTCTCATTATTATTGGGGCGATCAAATACCTCGTCAGCACCATCGTCAGAGGCTACACCCTACATTCGCTTTACGGCTGCGGTCTGCACATTTTCGCCTCCTTGTGGAGCGCGATTACCCACCTCCTCATCTTCTTATCAGAACGCAGACCCAATGGAAACCCGAGCGCAAACGTCTATGCGTTGAGAAATCACGATAACATCTACGCTACAATAGCCAATCGCCGAAGGATCGACGCTGACCAAATTACGGTGTAATTCGGTCTTCTGTAAGAGGGGGGGTGTAACGTCCAAATTAGTTTTAATACATTTATATATATATATACATATATTTTAACGGGTTATTTTATGACCATCGATGAATCGGAGATCACACTGGAGACAGCGGATTGGTTTTTAGAGGAATTTCTGTATATCTTATTTTTCCAACCTTTTCTTTCAAATTAACAATTAATAACTTTCCTACTTCGCCAACTCGATACTAATCGCAGCCAGACGCAAAATCAGCAGATCTCACGCTACTGGCTTGAGCCATCCTATCTCCTCTCCGCTACACCCTGTGTGCGTTTTCAAATCCATCCGCCGCTTGATCTCCAGTGCGGTACCGCGGGGACATATGGTTCCCTTTTCCTCCTCCGAACCATCTGGGCCACCTAGTATATTTCGCTACCATAGGAATAAGAAACTTATGCATCAGCGCATCCGGCCTCGCGATGGCTTGGCATCGCGTTAACAGATAGCCACGTGTAAATTGTTTAACAATTTTATTTGTGGGAACAATTAACCGTTTGACAGCAATGTCGTGTAATTACTTCCTAAAGGATAAATGTTTTCCCCTTCTTGCAGAGGTCTATATTTTTTCTTTCTTTTTAAGGAATTAAATCAATACACTGGCTAATGTTACTGCGAAACCCTACCTTGAAATTATTTTTTATTATTATTCATTAAAAATTGCGTCTTTGAATAAATAAACGATTGTATACCGAAAGTGCAAGCTCAACATCCTTGCTCTTCTTCTCTAGCGCATCAGCTCAGGCGGTCGTGCCTTCTGATTGGTCAGAGGTGGCATCTCACTCCCCTCTCGACTAATTATTTAAGCTGGGAGCGAGTGGACGCGAGCGGCTTTTGATATAGATTCGTTACTTAATTAGATCGTTTTTTTCCAATCGTCATAAATTTTTTTTGTCTTAGAGAGCGAGGTTGAGTTCGTGATTTTGTGTCATTCAGATATCTCGTGTTTTAATTGTCACGCGAATTAATTTGTGTAATTCAATTGATTAAAGTTTTTTTATTACTCATACTTAATCTGGTGTTCACGTTAACGACCACATACTCACACACACACATATCCTCGCCAATCCAAGGACTCCCTACGGCGATCACGTCCGTAGTCTACTGAGCAGTCGACAAGAGAGGTCCCTTTCTACCTTTATATTTTGTTGTTGTTTGGGTTCATTACAATACTCACGAATAGGTAAGGTGTTGTATTATATTTGTTATATTTTTCTTCTCTCTTCATTTTTGTGCGCCCAGAGTTCATCATTTACCCATAACGCCTTACGTGAAGGCTAGATACGCTACCAGTAACAGTCAAAATAACGATTATGCTACTCTGGACGTTACATCCTGCTTATCGCTTGCTACATCATCAAATATAAAGATTGAATTTGGTAATGCATCTGTCACATTTATAACCTCACTATTATTTGAAAATTGATGATAATCAATTTCCTCCATATCTGTCAATAGCTGTTCCAAGTAACGGTACTTCGGTTGCTGTAACGATTTCGAGTAAACGTACAAGTTGTAAAATCTTACACCGTGAGGACTCTCAATAAGACTTAGCAATACGTTTGTTTTCCCACAACTTGAGGGTCCGCAAACTATACAGCGTATAGTTGACGGTAGTAAAGTTCCATGACGTTTCATATCACTAACGGTGGCAGTGTGATAATCGGTATTAGAGATATTGATACTTAATGGTTGCTTTACGAAATGCATTCTCGAACGACTGTGTGGTTAAATCTTAATTGCACGAGCTATTTATAGGCATGAAATCGGAGAATTGAATCAGTTTTCATTATGCCTGCATTTGTATTGGATGTTACAAGTTTGGAGGAGTTAAGCAGTGATCAATTGGAATACGTACCGAAAATTGTACTTTTAAAGTACTTTTCTCACAGTATTGACAGATATTGGAATAAATTACCCAAGCATATTCGTGCAGATCCTGAGGGTCAAAAATATCGCTATTGTTTACAACATTTTAATCTACCTAATACTACTCATGCGGATGGACTACCACCGTTGATAAAAGATTGTTATACATGTCGTGCGTTGGATGTGGATCATTTCTCAATAAAACAGTAAACAAACTACCGTTTGAGCTTCATTTACCGGGATACAATTACTGTGGACCAGGATCTCGACTTCAAGAACGATTAGCACGCGGTGATCGAGGTGTGAATCAGTTGGATGAAGCCTGTCTAGAACACGATATCGCATATTCGCAATACAAAGACCTGTCGCAGCGTCATCAAGCTGCTAAAGTGCTCGCAAAACGTGCACGTAGACGTATCACAGCTGGTGACGCAAACTTGGGTGAGCGTGCTGCAGCAACAGCTGTCTGGGCGTCTATGAACGCAAAGCGTAAACTTGGTTTAGGATTACAAACAGATATGGTAAGGAAAGCAGCAGTGAGAAAAACTGGAAATAGTGCTGTAAAAAAACGGAAAATTCGAGTGCCTAAAAAACGGGGCGGCTTGTTGCCTCTGCTCCCACTGCTAGGTGCGGTGGGAGCACTAGCAAGTGGAGCATCAGGTATAGCGAAAGCTGTAAACGATGCCAAAGCTGCGAAAAAACAGTTGGAAGAAATGCAGCGTCACAATCGTATGATAGAAGCAACTGCAAGAGACGGACGGGGGCTGTATCTCGCACCGTACAAACGAAGTGGAGGAGGCGTAGCAAAAAAATCAATGTCAAAGAAGCGAACAAAAAAGTAACTGTACACGGTCTACCAAGATCTGGTGCTACAAGTAATATTCAATTATCTCACGTATGTCGTGATATACCAAATTTCCGTGGAGTCTTTATGCGTACAAGTCTACCACGAAACGGTCCATGGTCTAATGAATGTGCAATCGTTAACCTTGATGATTCTAATGGTCCAGGCACTCACTGGGTTGCCTACGTTAAATGTAATAATCTTGTAAAGTATTTCGATTCTTTCGGCAATCGGAAACCACCGACTGAATTCGTATGGTACTTCGGTCCGCTTAGTACAATTTATTACAATCATGACCAATATCAGTCGTATGATACGAGCATTTGTGGTCAGTTGTGTGTTAAATTTCTAAGAGAATATACAAAATGTCTTTAACATTTACGCTATCAGGACTTGGACATGTATTGGAATCAAATTTTTTCCCTCCGATCAATCTAGACGACGGTCACTATGAACTGGGGCTCGTAGATTTTCAAAGTTTTTACTCGATCGCCAATGTAGGTGAGACGAATAATAATTTTTACTTTGGTAAAAATAAACTAATAACCATACCTACAGGCTGTTATGAGTTGAGTGCGATAAATGAATACTTGCGTATGCGGTTGGAGTTACCTTATGATGATAATGTTTTATTCTGCGTGCCAATAATAACACACTGAAAAGTGAAATAATGTGCAAATATTCTATTGATTTTACAAAAATTAATAATATTGGTTCTCTGCTAGGATTTTCGTCAGACCGCGTAATCCTACCAAACACTTGGGCTGAATCGGACGAACCTGTGAACATTTTAAAAGTAAATATTCTACGTATCGAATGTAACATTATCGCTGGTGCATATATGAACGGTAGACCACGACATGTCATCCACGAATTTTTCCCAAGCGTTCCACCAGGCTATGAAATCTCGGAAACACCGAAGAACGTCATTTACTTGCCAGTCATTGCAAGGGTAATCGATCGTCTCACATTACGTATTCTCGATCAAGACAATCGTCCTGTAAATTTTGGAAAGGAGGAAATCACCATACGATTACACATTAGAAGATGTTGATTTATAGGAATACCGACGATTATAAACCAACATTACTCGATAAACCAATCAGTCAATTAGCTGCAACAGAGCTGAATACATCAGTTCAGAGTGAAATAGGGAACAACGTGACCGGTGGCAAAAAAGTTTTGACAAGAAAAAATATAGATTTTTTACACTCATTGGGTCTGACTGTGAAGAAAAGAAATCATGGATCCGTTGAACGTTACCGCACAGCATGCGTACGACAACCGCATCACTAAATTGGAAATACAGGCTTACAATCCGTATGCGAATGCATCATTGGGAAATAGCGATGAAATTCGTATCCCAATACAACAACAAGATTTGATTCTTTTGCCCAGTGGTAGTTACCTCTACATAGAGGGGAAGCTGATTCAAGGTACTCGTGCTGCTACTACATCTTTGACGGATAAAGTTATGCTCGACGCTAATTCCATGGCATTTCTGTTCGATGAAATTCGTTATGAATTGAACGGTATTGAGATTGATCGGTGCAAAAACGTTGGTATCACTACCAATATGAAGAATCTCATATCTTTAAGCAGTGAAGAGAGTATGAGTCTACGTCATTCTGGCTGGTTCGTTGCCACTCAAGAGCGTGATAATGTTGCTGACACATTCAGCTTTTGCGTTCCCCTGCATATGCTGTTGGAATTCTGTGAAGATTACAAACGTGTCGTTATCAATGCACGCCATGAGCTCGTTCTCATATGGGCGTGTAATGATATAAATTCAATATTTTCTTCGAATCAGTTTACCCATTCTGGGATTGAACTGCACCGAGTGCAATGGAGAATGCCTCACGTAACTTTAAATGAATTTACCAAACTACAATTTCTACGCATTATCGATCAGAATAAAAATCTCACCATGGCTTTTCGTTCCTGTGAGCTCTACGAATATCCCCTTTTACCTCAAACACAGCGACATATATGGGCTGTGAAAGCTGATACACAATTGGAGAAGCCTCGATACGTGATACTGGCGTTTAGAAAGAATAAAAAGAACGATCAATACTCGAATGTACTTAAATTTAATGATTGCGATGTACGTGATGTTAAAGTCTATTTAAATTCTGAATTTTATCCGTACGATCGTCTCGATACTGATTTCACCAAATCTCGCTACTCCGTACTCTATGATATGTATGTAAAGTTTTTCCACTCATATTATGCTGGAGAAAAACTGTCGAAACCAATGCTCGATTATCTAAATTTCGTGCAATACGGTCCGCTCTTTGTAATTGATTGTTCACATCAGAACGAGTCGGTTAAAACAGGCACGGTCGATATTAAGATTGAAATCGAGTGTTGGAAAAATATTCCGGGTAATACTACAGCCTATTGTTTAATTATACATGATAAAATTGTAGACTATAATCCGCTTACGAATATTGTTAGAAATGTAAGTTAGATATGTAAGGTTAGAAAAAATAAAGTACTTTTTAATAAATATATAAAGCATTTATTCACTCATTTATTATACAAATCACTTATTGTTTAATCTAAAATTCTAAATTATTATATTTCCCACCTAAATATTTCATGATCAAAATATTTTTTGATGATGCATTTATCAGCTCCGTAAACTGATCCTGCGACTCGAGTAAGGCAATCATCCGGGCAGGGAGATAAAACCAGAGATGAAACGGGAGATTGCTCATGCGAGGTCCCGAGGCAATCCCTACCGGTAGGCGGCGCTGGTGTTGGCAAACGCGTGTCTCAGGTCCATCTAACCCCTAACGCCATCTATCGGAAGAGACCACGAAGCACGAGCGTTAAGCTTAGAATAGGGTAAAACATATATGCATTGTTGCCAGAAAGCGGAATAAAGAGAGAGCGGAGATATTTTCTCGGACCTCTCTGTCTTTCTCGCTGTTAGCTTCTAGCAGAAGAGTCGAGGCAAAATCTTTCCGTTTCGCTTTGCCGAAAATCTACCAATATTCGATGTCATTTATATTTGCAGGCCAATGCCTTTATACATGATTTTTTCAGCATATTTATTTATCAGCATTGATTTATTTAAATCAATAATAAATTAAGGAAATGCGTATTTGATATATAATAATTATTTTAACTATAATTTCATCGTTATATTTCGCTTATTTCCGTAAAATCTGAATTTCTTTAGTTTATTATTGATTATTGTAAGTCAATGGCCATTAAAAAAAATTTAATCTTAAAAAAAAAAAGAAAAGTACCGTTCAGGAATCGAACCCGGACCCACAAATTGCCACGCTATTACCTTACCGCCTAGACCACGAGGCTTCTTCAGTGCACCGTAAACAGATAGTCTTTTTAAGGGCTTGAAATCTTCTTTTAAACCATATAAATAAACGAGCAACCGACAGCTTTATTCATTATTATTCTGTCATAATGGTACACAAATTAAGGAATAATTATATTTTGAATAGTTTTCAAAAGCTTTTCCAATAGCCAAGAACGAAGATAAATAATCAACGCTCGCAGTTTCCGTTCTTGGTTATTGGAAAAGCTTTTGAAAATCTACATTATATAATTATTCTTTAATTTGTGTACCATTATGATAGAATAATAATGAATAAAGATGTCGGTTCTTCGTTTATTTATATGGTTCAATAGAAGATTTCAAGCCCTTAAAAAGACTATCTGTTTACGGTGCACTGAAGAAGCCTCGTGGTCTAAGAGGTAAGGTAATCGCGTGGCGATTCGTGGGTCCGGGTTCGATTCCTGATCGGTACTTTTCTTTTTTTTTTAAGATTAAATTTTTTTAAATTGCCATTGACTTACAATAATCAATAATAAACTAAAGAAATGCAGATTTTACGGAAATAGGCGAAATATAACGATGAAATTATAGTTAAAATAATTATTATATATCAAATACGCATTTCCTTAATTTATTATTGATTTAAATAAGTCAATGCTGATAAATAAATATGCTGAAAAAATCATGTATAAAGGCATTGGCCTGCAAATATAAATGACATCGAATATTGGTAGATTTTCGGCAAAGCGAAACGGAAAGATTTTGCCTCGACTCTTCTGCTAGAAGCTAACAGCGAGAAAGACAGAGAGGTCCGAGAAAATATCTCCGATCTCTCTTTATTCCGCTTTCTGGCAACAATGCATATATGTTTTACCCTATTCTAAGCTTAACGCTCGTGCTTCGTGGTCTCTTCCGATAGATGGCGTTAGGGGTTAGATGGACCTGAGACACGCGTTTGCCAACACCAGCGCCGCCTACCGGTAGGGATTGCCTCGGGACCTCGCATGAGCAATCTCCCGTTTCATCTCTGATAAAACCAATCCTCCGTTGATAGTTTCGCTATTATCCTCATTCCATATTTAGTCTTTATTTTCATCATTTCAATTATTTCATATTCTTTATTTTCCTCGAGACTATTTAATTTAAGAAATGTCTTCTCAGGGATGAAAGCGAATGCATTAACTCCAGTTAAAAATGCCATTTTATCTAGACCCTGTATTACAGAAAACTATTATTATTATTATTATTGATAAAAATTATAACAATATTTGCATAATATATTCCTACCTTTCTTTAGCAGTTTTTTCAAAGTAATCAATTGAGACTGAGGTATAAACTGATCTGTGTATTCTTACTGGTTGTGGCTGATGCACTAACTAAAGTACTGATTTGAAGATTCTTGCTGGTTGTGTGGTCGATGCACTATCTAAAGTTTGAACAGATTGAAGCTGGTTTACTATTGTTCGAATCCATTTATATAGGAAAAATTGTTAATGGAGGGGGTAAAAATTCTTTGATGGAAGGGGTAAAAAATTTTTTGTTGGAAACGTGTGCAGAACTTTAAGGTGTCATTAAGGGGAAGCATTGAGCGACTCAAACACTCATTCAAGTTTATCTTCCAAATTATTAGGAATATGAACTTTTTTGTAGAGATTAAATTTACTCTTTTGACTGTACTGAAGCGCGCTACAAACTCGGTTTCTCAAAATTATAAATATTTTTCATAAAAATTATGAATACTTGTAATTTTGTTGGTCATAATAATATTGAAAATTAGGCCTTGTAGCGCGCTAAGGAAAAGTTCTATGACTAATTTGAGACCAAGAAGAAACAAATATACCTAAAAATGTGGAAGATTTTTTTGAAAAACTAAATTAGCCATTGAAAGACAAGTTTTACACAATTTTACGGACGGAGAAGTTTCACTGTGCGTTAGACACGGACAAGCCTATTAGCTCTCTTCGCTTCAGAAGGGGTACCCACTCTCTCCCCACCATTTCCCGCTAAACAAACAAACGCTCCTACACACAGCAAGGTGTCTGGCTAACGCTGCCTGTCGGTGTGAATCCGTAGCGGAATAGAAGAACAAATAATTATTTGTAGATTTCAGGGTTAGGTTTTCGTATATCCGGCGTTGTACCACTCTTCCATATCATTTCGGGAGGCTACAGTAAAATTTTCAAAGTATTTTGTCATCTACAAGTCTCAAAAAACTTGAATTAGTTGACGAAAGCATGACTCGTATCAGCCGACGCTGATGCGATACACAACTTAGTGATCAGCGTCGGCTGATACGAGTCATGCTTTCGTCAACTACTTCAAGTTTTTTGAGACTTGTAGATGACAAAATACTTTGAAAATTTTACTGTAGCCTTCCGAAATGATATGGAAGAGCGGTACAACGCCGGATATACGAAAACCTAACCCTGAAATCTACAAATAATTATTTGTTCTTCCATTCCGCTACGGATTCACACCGACAGGCAGCGTAAGCCAGACACCTTGCTGTGTGTAGGAGCGTTGGTTTGTTTAGCGGGAAATGGTGGAGAGAGAGTGGGTACCCCTTCTGAAGCGAAGAGAGCTAATAGGCTTGTCCGTGTCTAACGCACAGTGAAACTTCTCCGTCCGTAAAATAGTGTAAAACTTGTCTTTCAATAGCTAATTTAGTTTTTCAAAAAAATCTTCCACATTTTTAGGTATATTTGTTTCTTCTTGGTCTCAAATTAGTCATAGAACTTTTCCTTAGCGCGCTACAATGCCTAATTTTCAATATTATTATGACCAACAAAATTACAAGTATTCATAATTTTTATGAAAATTATTTTTTATAATTTTGAGAAACCGAGTTTGTAGCGCGCTTCAGTACAGTCAAAAGAGTAAATTTAATCTCTACAAAAAAGTTCATATTCCTTATAATTTGGAAGAAAAACTTGAATGAGTGTTTGAGTCGCTCAATGCCTCCCCTTAACATTGATTAGTAAGATGATATACTGCTGATTACTCAAATTATGATTCTATTAAATGAATATGCATGAATCATTCAAGCACATTATCATTTTAAGAAAAGAGGAGATGATCTTCAATGTGTTAGCGATCTGTTATGTACATAGAGTAAACATACATAACTCATTGTTACAATAAGCATAATATAATTAATATATTTAATATTATTTTCATTTGAAGACATAATTAATAAATCTAAATTATCATAGTTATACTAAAATACCAATAGCCTCATTGTAAAGGAGAAATGCTCCTAATAGCGACAAATTCCTGAGTGTAATACGAAGCGCCAGACGCAGCTCGTTCACACTGTCGCCAAGGCTAAAGTCCCGACACGTGGCAAATGCACTTCGACGGCAGTCGAATGTTCTAGAACAATGACGCATTTGACCATTGGGACCCGCAAATGTTACCATATAAGGTAATGTTTGACGCTGCACTTTGAGGGTAAGAGCCCCAAACGTGCAGCCCCAAAAATCAGTTCGAGTCAAAAGCTAGAAGGAACAAGCCGAGTCTCCTAGGACCTTCAGTCCTCTTATCTCTTAATCTTATCCAGGCAATCCTTTGTCTCTTAAAACTATAATTATCTAGCTCATAGCTCTGGTTATCAACTTGTATAAAGAAGAAACATTGTAAATCAAAAATCAATAAACCTTATTATACCAGAGAATTTCAAGTTTGTCGTGAATCAGCGATTGAACCACAACAAACTGGTGGCAGCGGTGGGATCCGTTGACTGGTGAAGATCAAACCTACATAAATCTTCATCCCAAGGAAAATCAAGAAAATTTTATTTCTTCGATCGACTAACCTCTACAAGGACGAACCGACGTGGACAATCAGCGATACTCAACGAGACATCCGCCAACTTCGCCTTTCTCAGCAACGGAGCGACAAACCCACAACTTCGAGGTTCACCCCGCATACTACCTCACGACTACAAGAAATCAACGACTGGAAACCAGCAGAACTTGCAGCCAGCCAACCAGCGAAAATGAGCTTTTGGTGAGTACGGTACCAATCATATCAGTAGCAATTTTATTTGTGAACATTGTAACCGCGAGCCCATAGCGTTCGTCGTACTAAATTTCTTCCATGTACCGTAACCCCGATAATTTAGACCGAACTCAATCTGAACCTAGTTTAACTCCCGCGTTACATAGTGTACCTCGACCAAATCGTGTTTCAATCACGCGAGAGATAGATAGTTGCATCTCTCATTTAGGGAATAGAACCTTACGTACTCTTCGGGAAACAGACGAAGGAACCCCATTTCGAAACGTAAATACGCGAAGACGGAATAGACTAACTATGGCTCACCGTGGCAACGCGAACAACGACGCCCCAGATTTAGACCATAGTTACACCGCAGAACGTCTGCCTATCAGAATAGAAGACGCACCAACAAACACGATTTCTCATGACGAAACCGTCCCTCCTAGCGCCATAGATGCTGAAATTAGAAGGTTACACAACAGCATAAGGCCCCGCGAAATTAGCGCAATTGAAGAAGAAAACGCGAGACTGAGAGACGAACTCTCCAGACTACGCCAAGATTTTAATAGGCTCCCCACGAGGACCTCCACGGCAAGACCGGCACAACGAACATCGTATGTGACTCCCTGCGAAAGACCTCGATACGTGCCAAATTTTGACGATGAGGAAGAAGAAGAACCTCATCACGGATATGCTTCCCTACATGTAACTCTCGGAAGAATTCCAAAGTATAAAGGAGACCCAGACGAGCTAGAACCGTTTGTGAATTCTATAGTTATGGCAAATCAAAATCTACACCCGTTAGATAGAGACGAATTTCTACGGCAGGTTAGATTTACAATACTAAGAGGCAAAGCTTATACTGAAACTAAGCACAAAGTAATCGAAAATATCGAGCAACTAATACGAGAATTAGAAGAAGCATTCAAACCCCGACGGTCTACCGCGACCCTCCAAAATAGTTTAAATCGATGCCGACAAGGAAAAGACAAATCGGTACGGTCCTATGCTTCTCGACTAGAAGACATATTATCAGGTTTGAAAGAAAGATGCATCACGCCAGCAAATGACCCGGCTAAAAACGAAGCCATAGAAGAATTGTTAACGCAACAAGCGAAACATCAATTCATAAAAGGATTGAATTTTAAACTCCAAGTTATGGTAGCATCTTGCGAACGAGCAACTCTAAGAGAATCAATTGCTATCGCAATAGATCGTGAATCCTTGACTCGCTCCGACGAAGAGTACAGAACTCAACAGAGCTCGACCCATGGCAGACGCGATAACCAAGGACAACAACGACCCTCCGGACAACGGAATAATTTGCACCTCCATTGCAAACGCTGCGATAGGAAAGGACATGTAGCCGAAAAATGCTACGCGCGACTTAGCAACGCAAAACGGACTCAGAGTCACTCATCTTCCGTTAACAAAGTATCCACCTCTTGCAATTATTGCAAAAAACCAGGACACACCGTCCAAGAGTGCCGCACCCTAAAAGCAAAGCGAGAAAGAGAAGCTCAACAGAATGCAGATAACTCAGAACAACCAATTAACGGAAACTTGAATCGACCAACACCTGTAGGAAATCTAACCGCTAATATGGTATTACATACTCCTATAAAAAATTTGATCGAAGTACAAGCCACTGAATTCATTCGACCGGCAACCTTACTCTTCGACACTGGAGCCGATGTCTCCATAATTAAAATAAGAGTCCTGCGCAAAGAAACAATAGCTGACAAAACTCCAATTACGCTAACAGGAATAAGTGGAACACCCGTGAAGACACTAGGGTCAGTTTACCTACACATAAAAGTCGGAAAATACACTATAACCCATAAATTTCAAATAGTACCAGACACCTTTTCGCTAATAGCCGACGGACTAATCGGCATGGATTTCTGGAAAAGAAACAGCTTCCATTATGAAAAGGATGTGTCCTTGACGATGCTGGGACACACCTGGCCAATGAAACAAGTAGTATCACGTACGGTGTCACTAAAACCGAGATCACAAACATTAGTAGCCGCGTTAACTGATAGTAAACAAGACGGTATTGTATACGGACACCAAATACTACCTGGAGTGTATATAGGTAACTGTGCCACTAGGCCAACCAACTCTACCTGCTGCGTCAGCATTTTGAACATCACGGAGAAAGAACTCGAGATACCCTTGCCTACAGTTGTGTTAGAAGATATTCCGAAGCCACCGACTCAGGGCGACGACCCTTCTGTACCCATAACCGTATACGCTGTAAATAATTGCGCCAGCGATCGACTCGCCCGGCTAAAGTCTCAATTAGAACTAAATCATTTAAATCAGGAAGAATTGCGCACTCTAACAGAACTCTGTGAGGAATACAATGATATATTTCACTTAGAAGGTGACAAACTCCTCACCACTGAAGCGGTAAAACATACCATTACTTTGGTAGAAAATACCCAACCTATCTTTAAAAAACCCTATAGGTTACCTGAAAAGCATAAACAGGAAATTGATAAACAAATTTCTCAGCTAGAAGCTGACGGAATAGTACGGCCGAGCCGAAGCCAGTGGAACGCGCCACTGCTCGTGGTACCCAAGAAACCTGATGCACAAGGAAATATAAAAATGCGCATCGTCGTAGATTTTCGCAAGCTAAACGAAGCTACTATAGGTGATGCCTATCCATTACCAAACATCACCGAAATATTGGACCAACTAGGCCACTCGAAATATTTCACCACCCTTGACCTAGCCTCTGGATTTCACCAGATAGGCATGGCCGAAGAAGACAAGGAAAAAACAGCCTTCTCCACACCCCTAGGGCTCTACGAATACAACCGCATGCCCTTTGGATTGAAAAACGCGCCAGCTACGTTTCAACGTTTAATGAACACCGTACTATCCGGACTCCAAGGGATCCAATGTTTCGTTTACCTTGACGACATAGTAATTCACGCCCCTACTCTAATAGAACACAATAAAAGACTGAAACAAGTGTTCATTCGACTGCGTGAAAATACTCTAAAGCTGCAACCGGAAAAATGCCGTTTCCTTCGCAAGGAAACTTGCTACCTGGGTCATATAATTACAGACAAAGGCATCTCTCCAGACCCAACTAAAATAGAAGCTGTAAAAAATTTTCCAGCACCCAAGAGCGTAAAGGACGTACAATCCTTTTTAGGCCTAGCAGGCTATTACCGAAGGTTCATTGACCATTTTGCTGACCTGTCGAAACCCATGACGAACCTATTAAAGAAAGGAGTGAAGTTCAACTGGACCTCCCTAGAACAATCATCATTTGAAAATCTAAAGGAAAGATTGACTACTGCACCACTTTTACAGTATCCAGACTTTCATCTTCCTTTCATTCTGACCACGGACGCCTCCAATAAAGCAATAGGAGCCGTGTTATCACAAGGCGAGGTAGGCAAAGACCTCCCCGTTGCTTACGCCAGCAGAACGCTTAACAAGGCCGAAGTAAATTACAGCACCACGGAAAAAGAATTAGCAGCTATAGTTTGGGCTGTACAAAATTTTCGACCTTACTTATATGGTACTAGATTTACCATCATCACCGATCATCAACCACTCACTTGGCTTTTCAATGTAGAAAACCCAGGCTCCAGATTGATGCGTTGGAGATTAAAGTTAGCCTAGTACGATTACGAAATTAGATACAAACCAGGTACTCAGAATACAAACGCAGATGCGCTAAGTCGTATATACGTGACCACGCGCTCAAGAGCACGGCAAGCCGCCCCAAGGCCAACCGACTCAAACGAAGATGCAACCTCAGCTAACTCCGACGCCGAGGAAAAAACAGCTGATGAGAAACCATCAACCTATACTCCCGCAATGATAAATCAAATCCTTTACGAGTATCACGATACTCCCTTCGGAGGACATGAAGGCGTAAATAGAACTCTGCAAAGAATTAAAATTAAACACGTCTGGCCAAATATGAAAAAGGACATTGAAGAATACATAAAAAAATGTGACAAGTGCCAGCGCAATAAAACAAGCAACGTGAAACGTGCACCAATGCAGATAACAGACACGCCAGTAGAACCCTTCGAAAAGGTCGCCCTAGATACAATAGGACCATACCCTGCGACCAAACAAGGAAACAAGTATGCCTTAACCTTCCAAGACCTTTTTACAAGATACAGCATAGCCTTACCAATTCAAGACCAGTCAGCCTCTACTGTGGCACGACTATTCGTTGAAAGGATCATTTTTTCTTACGGGTTACCCCAAAAGGTTTTAACTGACCAGGGTACTAACTTTCTAAGTAACCTCTTTAAGGACGTCTGTAAGCTATTAAAAATTGACAAAATACAGACCACGGCATACCACCCACAGTCGAATGGTGCGCTAGAAAGGTCGCACCGAACATTGGCGTCGTACTTAAAAAACTTTGTCAACGAAGATTTAGATAACTGGGACGAATGGTTACCCTACGCCATGTTCACCTATAACACTACGCCGCACACAGCCACAGGCCGAACGCCTTTTTCATTGCTATTCGGACGCGAGGTTGAATTACCGACCACGCTCAAATATCCGCCGCAACCTATATATACATTCGAAGATTACTATAACGAGCTTCGCGAAAGAATTCGCTCAACAGGTAACATAATGAAAGACCAATTAATACGGGAAAAAGAAAAATCGAAGATCTATTACGATCACAACACACAAGAATCAAATTACGAAGTAGGAGACCAAGTATTGTTAAAGCGGGAAATGATTCGCGCTGGAAGACCGAAGAAATTGGAACCCCTATACGACGGTCCCTATACCATAACCACAAAACTAAGCGAATTAAATTACGAATTAGCAGTGGGTAAAAAGAAGATCGTAACCCACGTCAATAGGCTAAAGCCTTATCACGTGTAGTTACCGACTCGACCACACACACATACCATCCTCTCTCCTACACTTTCCCCTTCACCCTAATTTACTTCTTACTACAATTTCATTTCATAATTACCACTAAAATTTAATAATCACTATATACTAAAACTAGTTAACTATAATAATGAATTCTTCTACGAGTAATCAACCTTACCATATTTTTATATATCGAAATCAACTCTTAAATATTTTCATTACAATTAATAAGTGAAGCTCGATTCAAAAAAAAAAAGGAAAGAGATATATATTGTAACCGGCGGAAAGGGAATTCCGGGTTAAAATAAATTATTAATATACACGATCCAACTGTGAGGACACAATCTTTATTCACACTAACTAATCTCGGGGGGAGAGGCCTCCCGCGATGTCCTGGCACACTTATTATACGCGCACAATGATTTCATTAAACACTAATTAACGGGAAAACTATGGGAGGCAAAAAGGGGAAGGGAAAGGGGCGAGGGAAAACTCTCCGGCGGCTCCGACGATGAAATCCAGCGATCCCACGACGTCCGCCACGAGAACTCCGCGTTAACTCCAATGAATCGATGGCTGGGGCCCGCAATATTGAATTACACCGAATTTCAATAATTGCGGCGACGACCCAGCTCTCTACTTAGACCACGTACTGACGCTCTGATAGTAGAACAAGATCTGGCCCAATTTGACGGATATTCCTCCGTCCTCTCAATCATTTCCCTCATTCCGGGGTGTCATATTGGTGATCGGGATCCAGGGACCAATCATTAATCCGGTATGGGTCCGCGATCCATATTTCTCGCCGTTCCGGCTAATCACCCATATACTTGGCATGATAGCCGGCTGGCTAGCTCCTGCGCTAGAATCCTGCGTGGTCGTCCTTAGCAGCAGACGACACTATGCTTCGTGGTTCGGCAGCGGGGCGATGCGGTGCGGGGTCGGCAACGATGGGCCGGTAGTGGCGCGGGCCGGGGAGAACGCCGCTAGGCGCGCGAGGCGTCAGCGCGGTAAGGGGAGGGGACTGGGACTCGCTGCCTGGCGCTCGAGGCGCGGCGCGGTAACGGGAAGGAACCGGCGAAGCGCTCGGCGGGGAGACTGGGTAAGGGGACGGTAGGAGCGTCGCGTAAACAACCGCGCTCGGCAGGAAGGTTAGAGAGAGAGGGCATTATAGGCATTCGGGCATGGGAGCGTAAAGGATAGGACAATAACAGTTTTCTAGCTCATGTTGGAGCAGGGAGTCGGTCTTATAAGCTACGAATAAAATTTACCATTAGAAATATAATATTTAATCCTAACTAATATACAACCTACTGACATTCGCTCAATCCGCAATCATACCCTGTCCTAAAAACATTTACTCTCCTTCCGTGGATGGCAATTACAATATCCCTTCAGCGGGCAACTACATTACCATCACACGGAAGGTTCATCTACGCTCACTCACTTACTCACATGCATACTCAAGGGGACGGGAGGCACTAAGGGGGAGACCGAAGCAGAGCTAACAATAATCATTTTTCTGTAACGGGTTTCCACCACGTTACAACTCCTCCCCACTTAGCTCGGACCTCGGGGGGGTAGGGGGTGCTATACTAACTTAACCTTCTATTTACAACAACTTACTCTCTAAGCCATGGCGGGAGAATGTGCCTCGGAAATTTTCAAATTTTCTATAAAAAAAAGAGGGGGGAGATATGCTTAAACTACTAAAGGGTCCTTATGCGGAAGGACAACGCAACTTACTACTAACTGTACATAATTCAGAATATCTAGCGCCTTATCGCGCTCCTGACTCGATACAATTCAAAGGGGGTGGCGCTACGCGCCTCCTTAACTATCAACTAAATCTGGCACTGTCGTGCCGCCAGAACTACAGGAGCTCTTAATTTATCTAGGTGCCACTGCACCGACTACTAGGGCTCCTGCCCATTAACAAAATAATCAAAAATTTCCCTTTCTGGGAGAACCGTGGGGAAAATTGGGTCGTCGAGCCCTTAGGGCTTTTGGTGGCCCAATTTGTCCTTAAATTTCTATGTTACTACCGTCAGGTAGCGGGAGGAAACTCGCGGCAGGGGTCGGGGGGGGGGGGTTCCGGCGGAACGCGGACGCGAGTCGAGTGCTAAATTCGCGCGGAATGACCGCTGCAACCAGTGCGCCGATCCACACAACCACACACACACCACACACGCCACCACCATGCCAATAAATTTGAAATAAACGCTTACCTGGACGGCTTGGTCGGCGATGAGCTCCTAGATGAGGAAAGAGGAGGTGTGTTGGAACCGGGGGGGCTTTTCCCCGTCCGGGGTTACTTTCCCGAAACTAATTGGCTTGCCCAAAGCCGCAACAGTTTGAGGGGGACTGGGCGATCGCGAACCGACTCTATATGGATGAGGCGAGCGCTACGCGGGAATTCGACCCGTGATTCGAACATGGAACTATCAATTCGCGCGGTCGAGGCTGCGGCGGTATTTGAAATAGCGACTGACCGCTCTCATCCACTGCAACTTAAGTAAATCCACATAATACTGGAAATTTCGAACTATTTAGGCGCAACGGTTCAGGGGCTAGCTTCTTAGGGCGGCGGGGTATCGGCTAATTTTCGGGCGGCTGGGGCAACGGGCTAAGGGCAACACATCTAGGGGACTATTTCAACATAGACATATAGGGGGGGGGGATAGGACGGACAGGGGATCGGCGTCAGTCGGCCGGGCTCCTTACGAGCGGCGACAATGGGGGCAGGTGGCGTTGGTCACCCCCTCCCACCCACAACCGAAACAGAAAAGAAGGCGGTTGGGTTGTGGGCATCCCCGGAAGGAATGCCCACTCCCGCCGCAAGCCCAGCACCCCTTGGGGTTGGGCCGGTGGGTGGGGGTGACCCCCGCTCCTGCGGGAACGGGGCCCGGGGACGGCTGACGCCGGGGAGCGGGAGGGAAAGAGGGAATAGGGGAGGACGGGGGAGAGTGGGAGGTGAGGGAAAAAGGAGGGGGAGGGGAGGTCTGTAGGGACAGAAGAGGGGTCATAGGGCCGCGGGGAGGACTGGGACGGGATAGTTGGGGAGGGGGGGAGATATTGAGGGACATCAGGGGAGGGATGGTGGATGGGGCAGGGGCGAAGGAACGAGGGGAGGTTCGGGGAGGCATTAGGGGGCGGACCGGGGCAGCCTGGGGCTGAAAGGGGGGAAGGGGGGACATTACGGCAGAGGGGGGCGGAGGAGGGAGCCGGAGGAGCCGGGGACGGGAGAGGGACAAGTGGGACGGAATGGGGGTACGGGCGGTCGAGAGGACGGCGGACCAGGGACGGGGGGCAGGGAGAAATGGACGTGGCGGGGCGGGCGGGGAGGTTCGGGGGTAACAGGGCGGCGGGGGGACTGGGAAGGGGGGGAGGATTGGTAGGGCTCCATTGACGCTATCGGGGAGTAATAGGCGTCGAGGTCGGCGGGGTCCATCTCCGGGAGGCGGGATCGGCGCGGAGGCTCTAGCTTCTCCAGCGCCTCCCGTACCTCCCGGGCCGCGGTCCGCACTGCAGCAGCCTCCTCCTTGGTGGGGAGCTGCAGCGGCCGCGGCTTAGCCGCCTCCCGCCAAGACAAGTGAAGCTTCCGACGAAGCTCCTCCGTCATTGGCGGGAGGGGCTGGATCCCGCCGGCCTCGTCGCCGGCGACAATAGGGGGATAATATAGTTCGCGGGCCGGGGGAAAGGGATCGCGGACGCCGAAGGAGGGCCCGGGCTCGGTCGGGGACCGGGGTGGGCTCCCCGGCGGAGTCCGACCCTCCCGGCCCAACATCCTCCTCGGTCCGGCCCGATGGTGTGGCAGCATCCTGTAAATGGGCAAAAACCAATTAGCGGGGTTGTGGCGGTTCTTAAGATTAACAGATTAGCGGGGGGGTGGACGTTGGGTTCGGGGCCGAAGTCGGACGGGGGAGCGAGGGGGTGGGCGTTCGTTATTCGGGGGTTTGGGGATGGTAACCGGGGTCCGGGGTCGCTGAAGTGCCGGTTTGGACTCCGTACTGGAGTGTGTTCCTCTCGGCCTGGCGTCGCTCGAACTCCGATCCTGCCCTGTGGTCTTTTTCTGAAATCGGGGGCGGGGGTGATCGCGTGGGGATACGACGGGAGGAGGGTTATCGGTTGGGGTAGCAAAGTAGGGTTTCAGATCTTTGACGTGCACTCGTTTCACTAGAGTGCCGTCCTCGGCCTTGAGGCGGTATACTGCTGGGGACAGGACCGTGTCAATGAGATAGGGGCCTATGAATTTGGGGGCCAGTTTCGCGGCAAATCCCTGGGTGCCAGACGAGAGTACGTAATATTTGCGCAAGACTTGGTCGCCCTCCTTGAACTCGACGTTCCGTCGTCCTTGGTCATACCGGGCTGCTTGGCGGAGGGTGGCTTCACCTAAATTCTTCCGGACCAAGTCCCGCAAATGTCCTAAATTAGTAACTCTGTCTGCCCAGGTTACGGTATCGCGGGGTTCGTATTCGGTAGGGGAGGGTTCTTTTGCGAGGGTTCGAATCGGTAAGGGGTGGCGGCCAAAATTAAGAAACGCGGGGGAAAATTGGGTCGAACTCTGGGTTGACGTATTTAGGGCAAACTGCAGCGCTTCGAGTTTTTTGTCCCATTCGCGGTGGTCTCCCTCAACGTACATCGCGAGCATGGTCTTTAGGGTCCGGTTTACGCGCTCTACGGGGTTGGATTGGGCATGGTAGGGGGGGGTGGTTATCTGGGTTATTCCGTACGCTTCCGTTAGGGCCTTGATGTCCTTGTTCACGAATTCCGTGCCGTTATCGGTAAGGAAAAACGTCGGACAACCCCAGCGATGAACGATAAGAGAGGAGAGGGCCGAGGCAATGGATTTCCCGTCCGCCTTCCGCAGAGCTTTCAATTCGACGTACTTTGTGAAATTGTCCTGAAAGACCAACAGATATTTGTTTTGATTCTTACTCTGCGGAAGGGGCCCCATTATATCGGCAGCTACCAACGTCCATGGTTCCTCCACTACTCGTTCCCGCATCAATCCCGGAGGGCCTTGGGTGGAATGTTTGTGGGTTTGGCAAGGGCGGCAGGTCCGAATATACTTCACGACTGAGTGGTATATTCCGGGCCAGTAAAAACTTTGCGCAAGGCGGGCATAGGTCTTCTCTATTCCTAAGTGGCCTGACTGGGGAGGATCGTGTGCATCGCTGAGGGCTCGGGGGCGGCTTTCGGGGGGCAAAACTAATTTCCACGCATTCGTGTCTTCTAAGGCGGGTTCGATTAGGGGGTTAGGCCGATGATAATATAGTTTATCTTCATGGACTCGCCAATCGAGGTATTTCCAAGGGGCTTCGCGGACGTTTGTCAATCGGGTGAGGTACCAATTGTTTTGGGAGGATCCGATAGTGGCAAGGGCAGTGGTCAGGGAGGGGTACATACGGGACAGGGCATCGGGGACGACGTTAGCTGAGCCTTTGCGGTGTTCAATGGTCATGTCAAAGGATTGCAAAGCCAGCGCCCAGCGGGCGAGCCTTCCGGTGGGATCGCGCAGCCTCTGCAACCACCGCAGACTACTGTGATCAGTTATTACGCGGAAAGCCGTACCCTCGATGTATGGACGGAACTTTTTTACGGCCCACAAGACCGCCAAACACTCTTTTTCCGTGGTCGAATAGTTCCTTTCTGCGGGGGTTAGCACTCGGCTCGCGAACACCACCGGAAGCTCCGCTCCCTGGCTTACTTGGGTTAGAACCGCACCGATCGCAGAGTTGCTGGCATCGGTCTGGAGGATGAAGGGTTGGGAAAAGTCGGGGCGAAGGAGAACGGGGGTGGAGGACAGGGCGGACTTCAGGGACTCAAAGGCAGTCTGTTGTGCTTCTTCCCACTTCCAGGGTGCGTCTTTCTTCAGGAGCTGCGTTAGTGGGACCTTGTGCTCGGAGAATTTGTCTATGAAGCGGGCGTACCAGCCCACCATCCCCAGAAAGCGTTGTAGTTCCTTGATGTTTCGCGGGGCGGGGTATTGTACGACGGGGGCGATCTTTTCGGGGTCGGCCTTCAATCCTTCCTTATCGATGATGTAGCCCAGGTAACTGACCTGCTGACAGCATAGCTCGCTCTTCTCGGGGTTGACGGTCAAGTTAGCGGCTTTTAGTGCTTTTAGGACTTTCTCCACGTACTCCGCATGTTCTTCGAAGGTTTCGTTGACGATATTGATGTCATCCAGGTATGCGAAGACGTGGGTGGACCATTCGGGTTTGATAAGTCGGTCCATCAGTCGCTGGAAGGTGGCGGGGGCGTTGGTAAGGCCAAAGGGCATTCGGGTGAACTGGAAAAGGCCGGCTCCGGGGACGGTAAAGGCAGTTATTTCTCGGGATTCGGGGTCTACGGGGACTTGGAAGTAAGCTTGGCTCAGGTCGAATTTGGTGATGTAACGGGCTGTTCTTAATCCGTCGAGGATGGCATCGATGTTGGGCAGGGGGTAGGCGTCCTTCTTGGTTACGCGGTTGACATCTCGGTAGTCGATGCAAAAGCGAAATTTGCCAGTACTTTTCTTGATAATGACGGGACAGCTGCTCCATGCACTACTGGATGTTTCAATTATTCCAGCGGCCAGCATGTCCCGTACCTCTGCGTGCGCAACCTTTAGCATGGCCGGGGATAGACGGCGGGGACGTTGTTTAATGGGAGGGTGACCTTGGATATCAATATAATGAGAGGTGAGGGGAGTAGGGGGGAGGGATTGGTCGGAAATGGGCATCAGGGTTCGGCAGAGGGTTTGGAGGGTTTCCTTTTCGCTAGGAGAGGGAGCAACTAGGGCTAGGCCATCAAGGGTAAGTTCAACGGGGGGTTCGGTAGGAGAGGGAGGGCGTAAGGGTCGAGAGGGAGAGTTAGGAGTGCGCCACGTCAGGTTTGCGAAGTCCAGGGTAACCTGCAGGGCTTCCAAAAAATCCACTCCTAGGATGCAGTCGTATCCTAGGGCCTTGCACACCCGAATCGCCAGGACTTCTGTCTGTCCGTCCAAGTGGAATCGGACTCGGGCTTCTCCTTGGGCTGGTTCGACGGCTCCATTAGCAACTTGTATATATGCTACGATGTGGCGTAGGTGGTTTTTCAGGAGGTCTCCTATTCTCTTCCCGAAATATGAGCGGGCAGCACCGCTATCCAGCAGAGCGGGGAAGGTGTGTTGGCCAATGCGTAAATTTAGGAAATATCTGGGATCATGTTCGATGGGGGAGGCAGGGGAGAGTTCGGGGAGGGAATCCAGGGCGGTATTGGGACTCTTGGGGTCGGGAGTTGAATCGTCGAGTCCTAACGATGTCCCGATCATTCGTTTCCCGGGCTCGGCTTATCTTTACAGGTGGGGCAGGTCTTAGTGACCGTGCCCATCCGTCCGCAACGGCAACAGAATTTCCCTCGTGGGTGGGAGCACTGGGGAAAATGATGTCCTGGGCGATGACAATTCCAGCAGGTGTTCGGGGGTGGCCTCATCTTTTGGGAATCCGTGTCTCCAGTGGCTGGGCTTCCAGGAAGGGGTTGATTAGGATCGAGAGGGGTATTCGGCAGGGTAGGAGGGGTACTGTTTTGAGGAATTTTTGCGGGTTGGTTGCGGGGGGCTTTGGAGGGTTTGGACTGGGGGGAGGTCGGGGAGGAGGGTTTATTGGGGGTCGGGGAACTGGGAGTGACGGTGAGGGTAGGTTCTTTTCCTTGGACCAGGGTTAATTCGGCTTCGATGGGGGCGGCAGGATTACGAGGGCTGGTAAGGGGGTTATACGCCTCAGTAGGGAATAGGGACGCAGAGGGCAGGGGAGGGGGAGGATGTTTGGAACGATCAGCCAACCTTCTGGTGTCCACTCGATGGCACTCGTTGATCAGGTCCTGGAAACTGGACAGCTCTTCTCTAGCTATCTTCTGGCGATACAGGGGAAGTAGATTGTGGTAGGCCAGGTCCAGTTGCTGCTCCAATTCCATAGGGGGGTCCATCCGTCCCAAAATTCTCCTAATTTTCATAATGAAGTCCAGCGGTCGTTCCTGTGGTCCTTGGGTTCGAGCGGTGGCTTCTCGTCGGATTACGTGGGCGGGGTATTTGACGGCGAAGGTTTTGCAGAAAGCCTGGACGAAATCGTAATATCCTGTCCATGCGGGACTTTCCAGTCGGAACCAGGTTAACGCGGTTCCGGCGAGGGCAGAGGGGAGAGCGCGTAAGACGGCCGGGGCCGCTAGATTTCGACCTTGGATCAACTCGTGCAAGGAAGCCAGAAACTCTCGAGGGTCCTCGTCGAATTGTCCGGTGAACACGGGGATATATTTAGTGAGACTATCCCACGCGCGCATTTCCGGGGTAAGGGTCTCTGATAGGTGGGAGGAATTTAAGTAATAAGGATCGAACTCTCGAAGGGTGCTAGGCTGAGGGGGTTGCTGGGAATGTTCCGGGATTGGGGTAGGGGTGAGCATAGGGGTGGGAGTACGGGTCGGAAAGCAAGGGGCACTAGATTCGGCGTTAGAACGTACTGGGTATGAAGCCTGACGGGCCATAGGCGACGTCGCTTCATACTGGTTCGGTCCGTGCCATCTAGGGGTTGCCAGGGGAGGAGGAGGGTTGGGACGGGACGGGGCCATAGTGTAGGTACTATGGAGGATTGAGGCAGGATTCCACCTGGGGGAAGGGTGGCGGAGTAGAGGGGTAGTTCGGGAGGGAGGGGGAAAGGCAGGTTGGTAGTGGGTAGGGGAGGGGTGCGTCAAAGGGGTGGCGGGTAGCGTTCGGGGTAGCGGCACACGATCCGGGGCGCTAGGATCCTGAAATGACGAAAATTTACGCGGCAGGGGCGGGGGTTGATCGGCGGGAGGGGGGGCTAAGGGCAAATTCTCATAGCGAGGTTCCGCTCTTCCTGTAAATGAACAAGGGTGAAAGGGGTTGTTCCGGGAAGCTGCTTCCGTCCTGGTGGATTCCTGCAAACGCGAAGTCGATTCTTCGGCAATAGTGGTCGCTACGGGGGAGGAAAAACTAACTGCGTTGCGACGGGGTTCAACCACCTCCCGTCGAGGGGTGGGAGGGATTTCGTCGCACGATAGATCAATTAAATGGATCTCCCGAGATCCATGGGGGTTGCGGGGTTCCACGGGGGTAGCTAACGGTAGTCTTGGCGCAGGGGTGGCCATTATATTAGCGGGGGGGGGGGGGGGTAGGTCGCAATCTAAGGGGAAGGTCAAGTTCGTTCGTGGGGGAGGCATTACGTCCGGCGCGAGCATGGAGTCCCAATAGTAGGAATTCCCACTATTGTCACTCTCGAACGATTCGGTTCGGTTCCCGGCGGCCCGAACGTCAAGGTCCATTTCCCACGGGATGGACATGTCTCCGAACAAAAAACGACTACGAAACCTGAAAAGTCGATCGCGAAGAATTGAGGGAGACCCGGAAATTTGTAGTCCGTAGGAGCGTAAAATTAATAAAATAATCTGTAAGGGGAGGGTACGAACAACGTCGCGATATGTTTCGAGGGAAAAACCGGGAGGGGAGGGTGGAGAAATGCTCATCACCTACCTTTTACGCCGACCAGGGAAGCAGCGGTCCCAGCACTCCGTTGGCGGTGGGGGAAGAGAGACGTCGGTATGGCAGGTGGCGGCAGGTGCAGCAGCGGCGGCGGCAGATGGCGGTGGCGGCGGCGGTCGGTAAGGCAGGCGGCAGCGGCAATTTTTCAATTCGAACAGTTTGAATCACTCGCGAAAACTTCTGAAGTTCGAAAATAAAAACAAACACTAGAGGTCACGAGCACTCGACCCGCACCCGCGACGCACGGAAACGCGGGAGGTCACCGCCAGAGCCAACGGCCGAACCCAGTAGGGGAGGGGGGGGGGGAATAGGGGAAGACCAGGAGAAATTTCGGAAACTGCACTTTTTTAATGAAATCATTGCACTCGCGGGCACTTCGGACACTCTACGCGGCGGGGCCCCACGTTGGGCGCCAATTTGTAACCGGCGGAAAGGGAATTCCGGGTTAAAATAAATTATTAATATACACGATCCAACTGTGAGGACACAATCTTTATTCACACTAACTAATCTCGGGGGGAGAGGCCTCCCGCGATGTCCTGGCACACTTATTATACGCGCACAATGATTTCATTAAACACTAATTAACGGGAAAACTATGGGAGGCAAAAAGGGGAAGGGAAAGGGGCGAGGGAAAACTCTCCGGCGGCTCCGACGATGAAATCCAGCGATCCCACGACGTCCGCCACGAGAACTCCGCGTTAACTCCAATGAATCGATGGCTGGGGCCCGCAATATTGAATTACACCGAATTTCAATAATTGCGGCGACGACCCAGCTCTCTACTTAGACCACGTACTGACGCTCTGATAGTAGAACAAGATCTGGCCCAATTTGACGGATATTCCTCCGTCCTCTCAATCATTTCCCTCATTCCGGGGTGTCATATTGGTGATCGGGATCCAGGGACCAATCATTAATCCGGTATGGGTCCGCGATCCATATTTCTCGCCGTTCCGGCTAATCACCCATATACTTGGCATGATAGCCGGCTGGCTAGCTCCTGCGCTAGAATCCTGCGTGGTCGTCCTTAGCAGCAGACGACACTATGCTTCGTGGTTCGGCAGCGGGGCGATGCGGTGCGGGGTCGGCAACGATGGGCCGGTAGTGGCGCGGGCCGGGGAGAACGCCGCTAGGCGCGCGAGGCGTCAGCGCGGTAAGGGGAGGGGACTGGGACTCGCTGCCTGGCGCTCGAGGCGCGGCGCGGTAACGGGAAGGAACCGGCGAAGCGCTCGGCGGGGAGACTGGGTAAGGGGACGGTAGGAGCGTCGCGTAAACAACCGCGCTCGGCAGGAAGGTTAGAGAGAGAGGGCATTATAGGCATTCGGGCATGGGAGCGTAAAGGATAGGACAATAACAGTTTTCTAGCTCATGTTGGAGCAGGGAGTCGGTCTTATAAGCTACGAATAAAATTTACCATTAGAAATATAATATTTAATCCTAACTAATATACAACCTACTGACATTCGCTCAATCCGCAATCATACCCTGTCCTAAAAACATTTACTCTCCTTCCGTGGATGGCAATTACAATATCCCTTCAGCGGGCAACTACATTACCATCACACGGAAGGTTCATCTACGCTCACTCACTTACTCACATGCATACTCAAGGGGACGGGAGGCACTAAGGGGGAGACCGAAGCAGAGCTAACAATAATCATTTTTCTGTAACGGGTTTCCACCACGTTACAATATACATAATTTTAATTCCTAAGATATTTTTATAACTTTTCCCCTCCCTTATTATTATTAGAATTTCTCTAATTTCTCCCTCCTTCCTCTTGCCCTAACTATCTCTAAAACTTAACTAACAGGGAAAGGTACTAAAATTAGAAATTAGACATACATTTTAAATAAATTGAAATTTATTCAAGAACAAAGGAATCACGTCACCGCCTCTGACAATTGTTAACAAAAAAATTTTTAAATATAAATACATTTGTTTAAATTTTTAAGATACAAAAAAAAAATTTTTTTTTTTTGGCTAAATTAAGCCATGGTATCGGAGGACATCATTTTCCTCCAAGGGTGGACCCGTCCTCCCCTCAACCTGCTGGTTGGGGTACCCCCAACCACGGTAGGGCTCCACCCCGGTGTACTGGAGCCACCTTATCCCAAACAGGTCGAAGACGACCCAGAAGCTATCCTCCAGGCAGTCATAATCCCACTCATGGTACCTCTGGATGCGGTCCGACTTTCGGCACATCCTCCGGAACTGCACCGCACCCACGTTGAAGATTATGACTAAATAAACAAAAGAAAAGGGATAGAAACAACGAAATTAAAATTAAATAGAAACAAAAACTAAAACAAAAAAAAAAGAGAGAAACACTCACCATTATCTAGCCTTAAGAAAAGGCGACGCCCCTGGCCGTCAATCTCCCCTCGGTCATACATATCCTTCCGCTTATAAACTTGTACTGCCATGTCACTGTCGGTTTCCGGAACTTTGAGAATCGAAATGAAATTCCCCGTACGGAAACCACTAATATATAGTCCGTTCTCCACTTCGCGCAAATTCACGCAAAAACGCTGACCCAATGTCTACGAACCAGACGCACCTTCGCGACCGACTAAAATAACTCCCAGTAAAAAATAAAACTTGTTAAAATTTTTCACATTAAAACTCCACAATTAACCACACTTACCCTTTATTATAGGTGCATGCTGACCCTTATGGTCATAACGATCCACGGAAGCTCCCAGCAAGTCCAAAACATTCCTATCAAAGTCAACCGGGACTATTTTATGAAAAATTCGGCACGGTCAATTTTTATAAAGAAAAATGGAAATTAGTAATAATCACCGACATAATAGAATATCGCCAAAGACTCGCGCAACTAGACAAATTCCTATATGATCAAACCCTTTGCTACAAACAAGAAGGAAGAAAAATCTGTAAACACCCCGTCCTTGATACCGTCTACAAGCTAGAGACAGCCGAAAAGAACCTAGATGAAATAGATGAAATAACATTACACCAAGAGAGAATCGGTTGTATAGAAAACGGCCAAATGATAATATGGCCAAATGATATTTTCGCCAAAAAACGCTAACTTCACATTGGTCAAAAGTCGGTATTGCAGATTACCGACCGAATCGTATAAATTCGTAAATTTGAGGAGCTGGCAACACTGGACTGGATATAGCTGTCATATGGGCACGTGTATGTACTACATGCAAAGTGAAAATGTCAAAATTATCAATATTTTAGCACAATATTAAAAGTTATATGCAATGAATTTATTTCTGGACTTGTCAGATAAGTTTTTTGATTTATATTTTTATAACAACTAATAAGAATAAATTTGCTTTGTGAATGTATTTTTATTTCCTCATCTATAGATGTGCAATACCTTGTATAAGATAATTAAATGCAGAAGATAGAATATCATAGGTTATACTGTCAGCGAACTATCAGAATTAATAATTTCAAGTTTATTCGATGAATGACAACAAAGTGGATACAATATCAATTACAACCATGGCATACAATTGAAAGAATGGAATGCGGAGATTTTTATGTGAAGCTGGTATGAGTACTATGACAGGCTAATTATGGAATTTCAATTTTAAGTTTGTACTGTAAGTATATATTCAATTAATAGCTCTAATAAGATCAAATAAATTTGTGACCATATTTCTTGCAGTAAATGATGAGCAACAAAAACCACATTTAACATTATTAAATAGAAAACACTGGACACTAACATGGAATAGTACATGCTGTCATCGAATTGTGAAACTTAATAATTTAAGCAAAATGCGATTAAGGGTAATTAATATATATGTACAAAATTATTAGCAGCTCTGGTGCATAATTGAAGGCACATGATACATATGTGCTTACGAAGGAGGATACAATTTGTATAAGAAACTAACTTAATGAATGTCGTTCCTTCATTTTTGGATTTTCATTGAGAGTAAGTATATATTTAATAGTTAATTGGAATAAATGATTGTAAATATCTGAATATTTTACTTCTTATAGGTGAGCAACAAGGAAATCCTTTGATAATACGTCATGGAGAAGGATGGACACAGGGATGTACAAATATATATATGCTGGCAGTAAATTTTGAAGATGATTCTTTTAAAAGTAAAGCAGTTAATTGTATTTATAATTTGGCCGGATAATATAAACATCAAGTTTGATGCAATTTTCAAGGATGCAAAGCCTAAGTGCTTTTAGAAAAAAATTATGGAGAGGTCAAATGTGAATAGAGAAAGGAAATCATCTGATTCAAATACAAATTAATTGATTAGTCACAGTGAAACAATTTACTTTGTCCTAGTAAACATTTTTTTTTATAAAAGCAATTTTAATCTTTTACAATAAATTTTAACTTGATTCAAATAATTTTTGTTACGTCTAAGTAAATTATTTCATGGTGAATATATTCAAAGCAATATTTATTTTAATCAAATAATTGTGTTTCTTTGTGCATTATTTGAGTATATTTATTTAATAACTGAAACGTATAAGTTTTATTTCTTACACATGAGCTGGAAAGAAATTTTTCAATGTTATATATTAGGGCCGTGTTTCGTTATTACTGCAAGTAAGCTGCAAGTATTGAAATTTTATAATTTGTGTCACATAAAGTATAGATTCTCGGTACTTGAAGTTTACTTGCAGTAATAATGGAACACGGCTTATAGTTAGGTTTGAACTTAAAGGAATAGTATGAGCTGCTTATAAACTTTCAAATTAACGCAATATTTTTAATTTTAACGTATAATCGGTTTTATTTTATAAAAATTATTAAATGCATTTAAAGAAATATAATTACTATTTTTAAACAGAATCCTGGATTCTTTCAACTTCCATGGTGAGGTTGTCATCTTCATTGTCTATAAGAATAAGAAAACGTATTAACTATATTAAAATCTTTAATGATAAGATATTGAGAAAAAGTTCTTAAATAAAATTAAATAGCATATATTTAGACGTCGTAGAAGTCTCTAATTATAGTTGTCATTTGTTTCTTTAACTTTGACTAGAGCATTGAAGAACACATGGGAATATCTCATTAAAATTCTAAAATGGAAACCTATAATTGTTATTACGTAGTCTTACGTCTAAATTTGTAAGCTTTCAAAAACATTATAGTAATATGACTTTTTTTTTAATCATTTAAGAGATAATCGTTTGAAATATATTTTCATAAACAAGTTAGATATTAAAAATGTATACTTTCTCTTCTATTTGAAAAATGCGAGTTCATTTTGCGACTATCAACAGGATCGACTTCAAGACCATCTTTAAAGTCCTTTACAATTTTCCTAGTCCCTAATTTCTTAATATCACATTTTTTAATAAACAAGTACATATGCAGTTTTAAGTTTTTGTGGATGATAATTGTAGCGTTACATATAACAAGACATTTTATATATCATATATGTGTAAACGTCCGCTCTCTCTAGGAACATATACTACTTCTACAATGTTAATTTCGCATTTTATTCAAATTTCCTATTTAAATCCAACCAATTTTGTAGCTAAAATTCTTTTCTGCATCTTTTTATTCTTGGAGATATTTACTTGGCGATATTAAAGTAAAGCCATCCTGCATATGGATTAATCTAGGATATTCTTAAAATTAAACTAATGATTGTATTTATAGTTATCAATCAATTCTTAAGAAAGACACTACAATCTCTGAATATATATATATATATATATATATATATAGTTAGCGCAGTATGTACAATAGTTTTTGAGAATTTATTGAGTGTTTTGAGTGACAACTATAAATAAGACCAGTATTTTCTTTAAAGTTATTATTCCTTAAAAATCAATATAAACCTTCGTCACAATTATCTCGACCTAAGACATCCCTGAATATCTCATTGGTAAAATGGACTGATTGTTCTAAAAAATCATCAACGGTCGTTTTTAGAACCAAGCTTTCTTCATCGAGATGTAAATATTTCTCAAAATTATTCCATGCTTTTTGAAGCCATTTTGTTAATTTGTCTGTTGGTGTTTCCTGTTCATAATTACCCGTTTGCAATTGATGGAATGTGATTTGGTAGTTTTTTAATATTTGTATAATAGTATCTAGAAAAGTTAATACAAATATTTAGAGTGTTACTTTTAATCTAGCACCCATTTGCTTGGCAAGGAGCTTTCGAAGAAAAAATAGATTTCAACACAAGACCGCAATTTTTCTAAAAGTTACATAAGATGATGTCTTTGCTTTGTGCCTGAAAAGTCATTTAAAGGATAATAATGCGAAGGCCGTTCTGACTGTTTGTAACAGAAACAGTTATTTTTCATTACATTTTGTTGTAGCTTATCTGAAAAGCTTTTAAAAATGATATACATATTAATTCATCATTGAATTTAATCATTCATTACATAATTCGATTCAAAATGTTTAGAAAGTAAGTGACTATATATATGTAGCGTATATAGAAGTCATTCATACTACTTCACCCAAATCTCCCACCTATATATGCATTTATAAGTAATATAAAAATTGCTAGTTATTTTAAACATTTCAATTTTTGTTATTACCAGTAATTTAATTCATTTTTATATAGAATTTAAATTATGTCAATTCCTATTGCCTTTTGTCATTAGAGATATTTATTAAACGATTTAAAATTTATTTCTTATCCTTTTTTTGTCTGGACATTTATGTGATAATCTTTTCCGGGATGTTTGGATTTTTAAGGGAAATACACAAAATTATATATACCTCTTACCATCTTTGTTTTTACACGAAAGTAATGGCTTTTTAGGGATCTAGTAAGTGATTTAATTAAATTATGTATTCATATAATGTTATTTAAAGCTCTTGATGTAATTATAAAGTGCAACAAAAATCCGATAAATATATATAGGGGACTCCATTTAACAAAAGAAAACTATTTTTTATGATCTTAAAAAGACTTTTCAAAATCAAAGCAACGGCATAATTTCATACACATAGCCCTTCAAACTATAATTCATTATTTTGTATAACGCTCTTCGCAAAGTTATATGGGAAGAATGTTTTCAAACTACACACACCTTTTATTACTGAGTGAGTTATTTAAAATGTCGCTTCTGTAGACTTAAAAGAGCTTTATATGTATATGAGGCGTTCTATGGCAAATCGGACACCCCTGGACTTTTGCATTTTTTATTTTTTTGATTAATTTTTTTTCGCTAGTATGGGTTGAGGTTGGCCTCCATGATTTTTTTCCAAAATTCATATCTTCCGTATGGCTTCATGAAAAAATTTGAAAAAAAAATTATCGAAAAAATAAAAAATGCAAAAGTCCAAGGGTGTCCGATTTAGCATGGAACGCCCCATATACAAGTTGGTACCATAAGCTTTTCCATCTTCAATAGCTTTATTGAAAAAGAAGTTATATTAATATCTAGTAAGATTAATTTACGCAGGTCGAAGGGAAGAATATATTAAGAATAATCATTGTTTATTTAATAATCATAATTTTACCATATTTCAAGAACATCCCGGATAATTTTATCAGAATTGCCTATTTTACTGCATATTCTTGAAATTTATCTGAAAAGCTTACCAAAACTTTAGGTGGCTTCAATAAATAGAACTAAGCATGAATTTCAGCTTAGCATTTACTTAAGTTGGAGACCGAGATAATGATTGTATTGAAGATTAGAGTGAGATAATTCATCTTAGCTAAGACAGTATCAAGCTTAATTTTAGTTTATTGATACAGCCTTTTGTATTCATTTATCATTTTCGCTAGTTGTTCAATATAGATACTGTAATTTTAAATTAAAAGTAAATAATCACCTAGAACGTAAGTATGTAACAGTATGTGTTTATATGTGCTTACGCACAGTATTTCAGTCAAACCCAGATCTGTTGAATTTCAAATCGAAATGTATATTGAATGAATAACTAGAAGAAATGATAAATGAATACATTGTTTTGGAAAGCTCTTCATATAAGTTACAACTATGGAAGATGTAATGAGAAATAGACGGCTTAACTATAAAAGAAACAGAGATAGAAACCAAATAAATTTGAAATCTACAAAATATTTGGTTTCGAAAATGAATGATTACCAATACTACATACGCCCTTTTAATCTGTATAACTTTGTCTTACTGATTTATCATCTGGTCTGAATAGTTTGTAGAATATCCAAGGTGGAACAAGTTTCATTTTCTGTATTCATATTACATTTAATGACCAAATTGTAATGAACCTCGTGCATTGTTAAATAAAAATATCATTATTATACAGTTTAATCTTGTAAACTTATAGAAATCTAGTATTCAATATGTTAAGAAAAGTGCCGATTCGTCAATTATATATTTCATTAATTCTACTTGTAACACGAAATAAATAATTGCATTTAATTATTTACTATTTGAAAATTTACATAAAGGTAAGTCCACACATGACATTTCAATTTAGCAAGAAATTCAGTTTGATTCAATTCTAGTTATTGAATGTAATATAAATTTTTGAATTATTTTCGGAGATTCTGTAAGAATTCATTTATTTTCATAGTAGCTGACAATAAAGGATATCACTGTTGGCCACAATACCATTTTAAAGTACCAGTAGATGTGCTTTATATAAAATAATTGATTTTTATGAAGATAAATAATTTTTCAGTCCGATATATTCTGGCAAGCTGTAACTGGCGGCCGAAACTAGCGGCCGATGAATTTGTTTTTTCCCAAACTGTACCATGAATTTCCCTCATTCCCCCGAGCGCAGTTCAATTGTTAAACTAATACATAAGCGAATAATAGTCATATATTTTTAAGTAGAAACAGATAATACGAATCAGACAAATGAAAACGCAATTTCACATTTTCCCTCCTTTAAGCCAGTGCTAATATGTGATGGACACAGAAATTTTTTGAAAAAAATCATGAATGTTCACAATTAATGCCCAATCAATTTAAAAACGATTCCAGAGCGGCTCAAGATCTGTGAGTGGAGAGAGAATATCTTGAATCTTCGATTGACTCCAAAATGCACATGTTCGGATTTTCTGTCTTCGATCACAGGTATTGTGCCTCTTTGGAAATGTATTTATATTGATTGGGCATTAGAATAGAAGGTTTTTGAATTTTTTCAAAAATTTGGGATTTGTCCATCACTAAGCAGCACTGACTTAAAGGATTTAATACTCCAGAATATAGATTTTCGGATATTCTGTCTTCGCTAACAGGGTCTTGTGCAGCTCTAGAAATACGTTTAGATGGTTTGGCCATCGAAATAGATTATTCCTGAATTTTTTCAAAAATTTTCTACTTGTGTTTCACTAGGCATCACTGGCCTAAAGGAGGAAAACGCAAAATTGCATAATTTCGGTTTTTCTATCTCCGCTCACAGATCTTGTGCCGCTCTGCAATCGGGTTTAAATTGATTGGGCATTAATTGCGACCGTTCATAAATTTTTTCAAAAAATTTCTGTGTCCATCACTAGCCAGCACTGGCTTAAAGGAGGGAAAATGTGAAATTGCGTTTTCATTTGTCTGATTCGTATTATCTGTTTCTACTTAAAAATATATGACTATTATTTGCTTATGCATTGTCTAACAATTGAACTGCGCGGGGGGAATGAGGAAATTCAGGGTACAGTTTGGGAAAAAACAAATTCATCGGCCGCCAGTTTCAGCTTGCCTATATTCTGTATTATGAAAATATAGAAAATAATTGTTTGACACCTAAGTGGTGTAGTAAACTGAAGAAATATTATGGTATATTAGTTTCTTTCATAATTGGTTTTATATTCAATATCTCAAACAATAAACCGATTAGTAAATATTTTAAACGACAATTGCCTCTACATCGGCGAACATTATAGGCAGCATTCGCTTACATATACTTACAGAAGAAATTGTGTACAGGTGGCTTACTGCCTATCATTTCATTCAGGTAACGATGATAACGCTCCTGTCCATTATTTGTCCTATCGACACATTTGTACATAGAAATGTTTTCTGGCGACGTTTTAACTAACCACTGTCTTCGAAAATATAAAATGAAGGGAGATAGAATTTCGAAGATTTCTTCCCTTTCTTCTACTTTTTCACACAAATGAAAATATGCCATTTCTATCAATTGAGGCGGTAGCAAACACAAATTTGTAAACATTCGTACAAATTTTTTGGCTAATGTAGCTTTTTCGTGGTTTAAGTTTCCAATTGCACTTTTGATGCTCAATTTTCTTATTTTTTTCCTGATACACTGTAAATAAATTTAAATTGTCTCTTGTTATTTTATTCCTAAAAGACATATTTAATTATATGCAACATTAAATTTTTAATTAAGGTAATATAGTGACTAAAATCTGAAGGATGGTTACTACACCGAACAAATATTTTACAATGTGACTGACTAGTGACACGTGTTTCCGAACGTTGGGATCTGTGAGTATTTGATAAAATCTCTCAAACAAGTACATTTTGGTTTCAAATTTTACATCTTTCAATGAAATATCTGTACTTATGATGCCATCGACGTTTTTTAACGGAGTCTTTGCTTCATTATTAATATAAAATATTCTTGTAGTTTGTATTAACAACTATTTAAAAACTATATTTATTTATATTTTTTTAAGTTTTTAAATACATATTTTAAATATGAAATTAAGTTGAAGTTATGCTAAGTAGTATTTTGGAACGTGTGGTGTCAATTGTAACAAGAAAACTGATGTCAATTGTACCATGTTAATTGAATAGAAAAATCATACAAGTTTCTATCGCGCCAACAATAACTCATTGCACATTGTAATAAGCATTTTTCTGATAAACTAAATGTTCAAATATCACAAGAAATAGAAACATTTTTTATAACAAGAGTGTTATTTTTATAAAACAGTCAATGATTGTGATTTTAATAATTTACAATAATTTACAAGTAAATTTCATTTTTTAATGCATGTCAGCCTTCATACAATATACTCGATTTACCGAAGTATCTTCAACTACTTTTAATCCATGCACTACGGGAATTATGCACATTTTACAATTGAAAATCGGTGTGTTACAATTGACTTCTCTGTGGTGTCGATTGTAACAAATTGCACATGGTACTATATTAATTCTTTGTGTATGGATTAATGAAAATATCGTTTCAATAAAAATATATTTGCATTCTAGACATATGTAGTAAGTATCACCATTGTTTTGAGATTTTTAGTACCAACAGAATCCTCACAAAAAAATGTAACTTTTGTTACAATTGACCCTATTCTCCCCTATATCAAGAGACACGGTAGTGTCTCGACGGCAAGTACATATAAAAGTAAATAATGACATGTCTATACCGCCGAGCGCTACCGTGTAACTAATACAGCAAGTTTGGCCGTCCGAATTTTCAAACCCATTTTTCTCCGTGAATATGTAATGTACTTTAAATTTTATTTCCTTATTAATACTGTAGTGAAAAATAATTAAGAATAAAATTATCACAAGTAGACAATAAATATATAATTACAAATATTTGCAATTTTAACACTTACGTAAACTAAGTGGAAATAACATCCTTTAATTATACAATTAGGGAATGTCGCCTTTATCGATGAATAGAGGGCTATTTCAAAGTCACTCATGAATGTGAGAGGCGACATTCGTGGTGCTATTTTTGCCTTTATTAGCTCAAATGTTTGCTTGTATAAGACTTTGGTTTTGTTGGACATGATTGCCCATGCGAAAGGAATAATCTATAAAACATTATTTTACATGAATTAATTGTTCACTATGTTTCTAAATTTATCTTTTATAAATAAATATTAGCAAGTTGTTTTGTATGTGTATGTATGTGTGCTTCTGTACAAAGCAATATATCTTTGTACCATTAAAAGTGTACGTTAATGTAATTTTTCCACAAATAATTTGCGAAGTTACTACGCATTATACATATAAACGTTCACATACACTGTATTCTCTAATATTATTTTAATACCTCATGATAAATTTTAAGTGCATAAATGATGTATAAATATTTTGAAAGTTTTATTTTTCACGTAAGTAAAAAAGTTTGAAGGGACGGGAGCAAAGAAATTCAGATTGATCGTAGTATTGATCATCCCAATAATGTATATGCATGAGTTATATAATGCGATTGTATGATCCAAATAATACTAACACAAATTAAGCATTTTAACGTCACTTTTTCTATAATATACTTGTTATATTTATTTTATATTGCATCTAAAAATCCATATATTATTGGAGCTTCTGTATATATTAAATGAAACTTAAATATCCTATTAGAAAATGTATTGAATGATGTTTTCATAACCCTAACAGTACACCTGACTTAAATGTCTCACTTAAAGTCGACTGAAAGGCAACGGTTGACTGTAAGTTGACCTTAAGTCGGCTTTAAGTGAGACATTTAAGTCAGGTGTGCTGTTAGGGAAGATGCATGTCTTGTAAAGGTTTCAATTGAAATGTGCGAATATAATGTAAAAGAAATTTTCTATATAATTTCATAGATAAAATAAGAAATAACTTCATATTCAAAACGATAAATGCTTCTAGCAAAAATGAATGAAAGTGTACCTTATTGTAACGTTTAGTCATCAATGTTAACAATTGATAGGCCCCTACCACATTGGGCTTTGTTTTGGATGTAGCATCTGCGAAGAAGCATGTCGCATTCTCCAAAACATTATCAGCGAATTTTTTAATGCCAAACACAACGCTGATATTCTGCTGGTTGTCTTCATCGTGATATTTAAATACTTCCAATTTAAAGCTTTCTTTATTGTAATTAAAATTTAGAAGGCTTTGCCATATTTCATTAGCGTTAAGAACTACATCAACGTCTAATAAATTTGTAGGTAGGGGAGGTTTAGACAGTTGGCACCACTTTCTCAAACTATGCTTGATCTCATTATATGACAGATATTGCATGTCATCAGGAAAGCTAAAAAATTGCAATATATCGTGAACATTGTTTGAATATTATGTTTATAAAAATGTACATGGTAAAATAAAATTTTATCAGCATTTTTTTTATTATTACACATTCTTGTAGCTTATCTCAATATCTTCATAAAACAATTTTATTATGTACCAAATTATCAAGGTGTTTACTAAATTTTGTCATTTAACAATGTCAATATATGTGCGTTTGCAGAAGTAATATGTGTAACTGTTACAATTGCACACGAAGAGTCGCTCATCTATGTAGTTCTTTCAAATGAAAACTTCTCGTAACGCGTGGATCAAAGTGGAAAGCAGATGAATGTTTTGGAAAACTGATATGCCAGCTATAAGACTGCACAATAAAAAGTAGAGGATTTCAAAAATTTGAGTTTAATTTCATGTAACCTTCGGTACACAACTGAAGATATATAAGCTTTCAGTTTGCATGAACGGTTCTTGAGACTTCGTAATTATATTGAAAATTGACTTTAAAGGTTGTTTTGTAAAGCGTATTTTAACTCTAAAAATATATTATTTTTATATCTCACTCATAATACTTAACTCACGCTAAAAGTAGGTCATAGTTTCGGCAGCGTATAACATGAAGTTTACGTACTATCCCATATACAACGGATATCTTATTATAACTTGTAGTTAGAGTTTTCAGCAAGCATAAAAATTAAATTTTTTTCGACAAGAAAGCCTTATAGGCTACTATATTCTAAAGACAATATTATAAGATTCATCATGGATAGCGACACTCTTAATATCGTTATTTAATAAAGAAAAAATACTTTCACCGGAACATTCTAATTCAATTAGGTTTCCGTATTATGTTTCGTTTTATTTTAAAAAGAAAGACATTAAAGGGGTCTCCTTATATCCTTACACAATATAATACTATTAACTTGATGAGCCAAATATGCTACAAGATTGTATATTTGGAAAAAATTAAAAATATTTCCCACTATTATGAAAATTTTCTGCATAGTTAGAAAGCATGATTTTCTTCCTGCATATCTGGTTATTTGCTTAACAAAACCCACGAAGAAATTCGCGATCCCTAATGATGTTGATATCACTTTCTTCAGATTTCAATAACTTATAAAGCAATTTTGTCGATAATTAAAATCGCTATCTGAAAACTATAAATTGAAGTTGGCATAAGAAATTCAGCGTAGTATACTGGGTGGCACGCAAAGTTTGTTACACGCCACCGAAAATGTGGATTACTTTCAGCGTCATGTTACGATTTACGATGTCAATTTGGACCCATATACACTTAATGATACGCCACGTATATGTGCACTGTAAGGATAAAAGATAAGCATACTACTGAACACACTTTTAAAATTACTTTTATAGTTATTTGCGATAAGAGGATGCAATGGGTATAAGGAGATAATGGCTGGATCAACCATTGATGAGAAGAAGGAGTTGAAATATATTTTTTGATTAATACTCGAAGATGAACTTCTCTTACAAAGAAATAACATTAGATAAGAAGTCCTGTAGGGCAACCTCTTCGTAGACGTGTGTAAAACGACTGCTTTTCGTACGGTAGCATTGCATGAGAATTCTAGCTTCTCGCATAGTGTTTCAAAAACTACATTTAAACCTTCCTCTATCTATCCTGTGATTTAGAGTTGATTTCTTTCACCCACTTGGTAGTCTATCTTCGAATATCTTTTACATAGATTTATAATATTTTAAGCGCAGAAGATGTAGGCGGCTCAATCAATATAGTAATAGCTACATGAGAGGAAGGAGGAGAAAGTACAGACTAAAATAGCAGAGTTAAAATAATCATGAATTTTCAACAGTAAAATTAGTGTAGCTATTAAAAAAAATTAAGATTTATGAGAAAGAAAAAAGAAAGAAACAAATTTCTTAAATTAATAATAATCATTATACATACTTTTCGCTCAGTTGAGAATAAACTTCGTGTGGGGTTATAAGACTATTTTGAGAATATTGGAATGCATTCTCTCTCAGCCTAGCAGTTTTCAAATATGTTTCGTCAGCTTCATGCTGGTTATGCTCTTTGGTAACAATAAATTCATTATTGTGGCCTTTTTGACCTCGCCCAGTACATAGACGATCTTTACAACGATAATAGCTACAATTGAAATTGAATACGAAAGATATGTTACTCTTTAATACTGCAAGGTGCATCACCACTTCTGCATTTAGTTCGAACGAAAACAATGCAACGCGTTTGCAAATAAGTATTTGTTAAAATCTACTAAAGCAGCTCACTGAGTGTACAATTCACCCGTTTGCATTTGGCGTATTTAATTCGTTCAGGCGAAATGTGTAAAGGGTGGTACATTTTGACATGTAAATTTTGTATTTCAAACAGACAGGAAAGATTAAAGAAAATACTACAGAACATAAACAATTATATAAAAATAGAAATGTCAGGAAGAATAATTTATTTGTTTTCACGAAACATAAAGGTAATTAAAAAACTTACGTTATGCATTCATTTCTGGAATTGGTATATACTTTAATAACGTGATAAATAAATCCTTCATGAAATACCCTACTTGTTTTCTTTATTGTATAATTTTCTTTTCTCTTAAACGTACGCTCTCTACACCTTCTATATATTCTACTATCATTATTGACATTCATTTTGAATGATATTAATCAAATTGTGTCCGTTTAACCTTCTAGCAGCTAAACAATAACGTTGACAAAGTGATAATATTTAGGTATGTATAAGAACTGTCTGCACCAATAATGGGAATTCGTGAAAATATGGTACCCCCACCACGTCACCGCACCGCTATCTACTGCGTGCTGTGTGCTAACTTGCGGTGACGTGGTGGGGGTACCAAATTCCCACAAGTTCCCATCATTAGTCTGCACCGATGTTTACCTTGATATTAGAAAATGACCCTAACAGCATACCTGACTCAAATATCTCACTTAAGGGAATCCACGATTGAGACAGACTTCAATTGAAAAAATATAAAATATAGTGAAAAACTTATATCTGCGATAGTTCAAAAGATTTTCTTGATTGAATTTATTGCTCGGTCGTGGATTTCCTGAAAGTCGACTTAAAGTCAACAGTTGACTGTCAGTTTAATTTAAGTCAACCTCAGTCGACTATTCACAAAGTCAACCGAGTCGACTTTAATTTAACTAAAGCCGACTTAAAGTCAACTGTTGACTTTAAGTCGACTTTTAGTAAGACATTTGAGTCAGGTGTGCTGTTAGAGGAGATACTCTATTCATCAAAACGTCCCGATTATCAGTCTGTCGGGAGAAAATTCAATTTGCTGCATGCAGAATACATTGGTTGCATACATCGGGCGTGTTTAGCCGACACTAAACGGTCGTAGCCTCTAACCAAAACACGCCTGTGATTGCTAATTTTAACTGATCAACCAATCGTAGTCATAAATACTCAGCGGCTAAGACTTTTGAGTGTTGGCTGGACACGCCCATATTGTGTCATCAAAATGGCACTGCAGGAGCAAACCTTTAATAAAAGAAAAAATTATATCATTGAAAAAAATTGTATGCTTATATTGAAGACTTCACTCATTGTATTATTTGAAAGTACGAAAATTTAAATGATATGATCGGATAACTAAATTCCATTACCTAACTTGTCATTATGCGCTGCGCATTTTCCGTAAGGTAAAATGCACATGCAAAGGTGTATAATACTGTATTAAAACGTTAATTGTATAATTTTATCATTTGCTATGAATTTCAGCTATTTGACATGAAAAGATAGGTTTTGTAATGGTCTAGGTAATTAGGTTCGAGAAAACAATGAAATACTTATGACTAAAGAGCTTAATATGCACGAAACTGATAAACATAATATGTAAATTGTGAAATTAAATAAACATACATCCAACTATTCTCACAGCAGAGTGTATACGTATATATATGTATAAATATATATATCAAGTACCTGGATAAAAAAAAATTTCGTACAAATTTGTGGAAAATATTTTCATTTTTTATATTACAAACATGATTAATTATAAATTTTTACGTCCATGACGTGAAGCGTCTTTTTTAGTTAACTCATTGTAAATGCGAAGTATAGATACATATTTTACAAATACAATTAAATAAATAATAAATAACTATTTGTTAACATTGAGCTATTACTCAATGGGAATTATGTAGAAGAAACAATTAGCAAATGGTTACAAACAGCATAGAATTATCTTGGAAAATATGTCAGCGATACAATACATATTTATAAGAATTAAAATATACAAGTTTTTATAATAGCCAATGCAAACTACTTCGGTAACAAAATTAGTCTCAATGATGTCAAAATAATCAATTTTCTTAACAGAGTAAAAATTAAGATATTCATTACTATTGAATTTGAAGAAATGAACGATTGCTATTTTTATTAATTTCAATTTAAATAACTATAAAAGTATATAAAGACCTAAATTTCCAAATAATCATATTTACACATATTAGATAATTTCTCATAAATTTTTTCGACAATAAAGATACAATAATTTCACCCCAGAGTTCGAAAAAAAAGAGGTTAATGAACAGAACTTATTTTGTTCAATAATTGTTGATAGTATTTATAAAACAAAACAAATAAAAGAAATTATTTGATTAAAATAAATATTGCTTTGAATATATTCACCATGAAATAATTTACTTAGACGTAACAAAAATTATTTGAATCAAGTTAAAATTTATTGTAAAAGATTAAAATTGCTTTTATAAAAAAAAATGTTTACTAGGACAAAGTAAATTGTTTCACTGTGACTAATCAATTAATTTGTATTTGAATCAGATGATTTCCTTTCTCTATTCACATTTGACCTCTCCATAATTTTTTTCTAAAAGCACTTAGGCTTTGCATCCTTGAAAATTGCATCAAACTTGATGTTTATATTATCCGGCCAAATTATAAATACAATTAACTGCATTACTTTTAAAAGAATCATCTTCAAAATTTACTGCCAGCATATATATATTTGTACATCCCTGTGTCCATCCTTCTCCATGACGTATTATCAAAGGATTTCCTTGTTGCTCACCTATAAGAAGTAAAATATTCAGATATTTACAATCATTTATTCCAATTAACTATTAAATATATACTTACTCTCAATGAAAATCTAAAAATGAAGGAACGACATTCATTAAGTTAGTTTCTTATACAAATTGTATCCTCCTTCGTAAGCACATATGTATCATGTGCCTTCAATTATGCACCAAAGCTGCTAATAATTTTGTACATATATATTAATTACCCTTAATCGCATTTTGCTTAAATTATTAAGTTTCACAATTCGATGACAGCATGTACTATTCCATGTTAGTGTCCAGTGTTTTCTATTTAATAATGTTAAATGTGGTTTTTGTTGCTCATCATTTACTGCAAGAAATATGGTCACAAATTTATTTGATCTTATTAGAGCTATTAATTGAATATATACTTACAGTACAAACTTAAAATTGAAATTCCATAATTAGCCTGTCATAGTACTCATACCAGCTTCACATAAAAATCTCCGCATTCCATTCTTTCAATTGTATGCCATGGCTGTAATTGATATTGTATCCACTTTGTTGTCATTCATCGAATAAACTTGAAATTATTAATTCTGATAGTTCGCTGACAGTATAACCTATGATATTCTATCTTCTGCATTTAATTATCTTATACAAGGTATTGCACATCTATAGATGAGGAAATAAAAATACATTCACAAAGCAAATTTATTCTTATTAGTTGTTATAAAAATATAAATCAAAAAACTTATCTGACAAGTCCAGAAATAAATTCATTGCATATAACTTTTAATATTGTGCTAAAATATTGATAATTTTGACATTTTCACTTTGCATGTAGTACATACACGTGCCCATATGACAGCTATATCCAGTCCAGTGTTGCCAACTCCTCAAATTTACGAATTTATACGATTCGGTCGGTAATCTGCAATACCGACTTTTGACCAATGTGAAGTTAGCGTTTTTTGGCGAAAATATCATTTGGCCATATTATCATTTGGCCGTTTTCTATACAACCGAGAATCAAACGAGGACTAGCAAACGGAGTAGGATCAATCGGAAAAATTTTATTCGGAATAATGGACAGTAACGACGAAGAAGAAATAAATAAACATCTACAAAGCATAGATCAAACAGTAGAGACCAACAAAATAGCACTCCTGAAACAAATACAAATTATCGACCAAACTATAGAAACTTATAATAACACGATACAAAAAATAGATGCGAACGAAAAAATGCTGATGAAAGCAGTACGTGATCTAGAAGCCCAAGCGGACGAGCGAGAAGCTCTATATAACATTAATCTTACATCCGAAGAATTAATAATAGACACGGAACACTTACTAAATTTCGTAATACAGGCGAGCCAAGGAGTAATAAATCCGAAAATTATACGATATACAAAAATTCTCGAATACCTTAAGGATGCAATCCCTCACATCCCTCCTGGCACGCAATTCCCTTTTCCATTAGAAACACTAAATATACATTTAATTTCAAAACTAATGAAACCCTCAATTTATTCCAAAACCAACAAACTAATTGTAGTATTTCATATACTCTAATAACGCCCAAAGAATTCGATCTTTTGCAAATATATCCAATTCCAACCCCTATTCAGAATTCTACAACACTACACTCCATAATAGATTTAAAACAGGAATACATAGCAATAGACAGCATTGCTGAACATTATACAGAGTATACCGAAGACGAACTACAAAAATGTTATACGATAAAAGATAATTATTTCTGCCCGACGGATAAACCATCCAACAAGATAAAAACAGTTAATCCATGCGAAATTGCATTATACTTAAAATACATACATATAAATACGTGCGAGCATAAACTTATACATTTAGTGCAACCGATGCTAATTCCCATGAAAAACCAAGCCTCGTGGATATACTCCACACCGCGATTAGAAATCGTAGAAGTAATCTGCAAACAGAAACCTACCTATAATATAGAATTAATGGGCTCCGGAGTAATTAATTTATATAAAAATTGTATCCTAACAGCTACTGATTTTGTTATGGAACCCGTACAAACCTCCAAGCCTAACAAACATAAACACTATATCCTGCACTATAATTTCTCTTTGAGAGCCATAGATCCTGAAAACTACGTAGCAGCAATCAACACAACCAAAATTCCCAGACTGCATAACATCCTGAACAAGGTCAACGACCTCAACACGCTCAGCATCCAGCTAAAACAGCTGAAAAGGGATGTACAAAACGAAGACCTAGGACAACACCACACCTATCAACATATGGCCATCTCATATTCTACTACAACGTTAATCATCATAGGATTAACCATCTACATAATCTGGCGATATCTTTACAGAAGACCAAAACCTAAGCCAAGGCTCAGGTCAATACAGGCATTGCCATCCAATGCCATCGTAACAGACGACGCCGCCCCAGCAACGGACGACGCTGCCCCGACGCACTTGATTATCGTCACACCTGAGCAAGCAGCAAATCTTCAATACGACCCCAATTATTATCCACCCACCCTCTTTTCCCAAGGGGGGAGGGGTGTTATGTACATAGAGTAAACATACATAACTCATTGTTACAATAAGCATAATATAATTAATATATTTAATATTATTTTCATTTGAAGACATAATTAATAAATCTAAATTATCATAGTTATACTAAAATACCAATAGCCTCATTGTAAAGGAGAAATGCTCCTAATAGCGACAAATTCCTGAGTGTAATACGAAACGCCAGACGCAGCTCGTTCACACTGTCGCCAAGGCTAAAGTCCCGACACGTGGCAAATGCACTTCGACGGCAGTCGAATGTTCTAGAACAATGACGCATTTGACCATTGGGACCCGCAAATGTTACCATATAAGGTAATGTTTGACGCTGCACTTTGAGGGTAAGAGCCCCAAACGTGCAGCCCCAAAAATCAGTTCGAGTCAAAAGCTAGAAGGAACAAGTCGAGTCTCCTAGGACCTTCAGTCCTCTTATCTCTTAATCTTATCAAGGCAATCCTTTGTCTCTTAAAATTATAATTATCTAGCTCATAGCTCTGGTTATCAACTTGTATAAAGAAGAAACATTGTAAATCAAAAATCAATAAACCTTATTATACAAGAGAATTTCAAGTTTGTCGTGAATCAGCGATTGAACCACAACAGATCAATATATCTGTAACGATCTATCATCTGAATAAAATATATATTAAAATTTTTTAAAAGAATATGATCTTGCTGAAGATCTCATTTTCATAGAGAGCTGCAAATGCTGCTGCACATTTTAGAGTTTGTTGTATCAAAATATATATGTTACGAAGCGTAGGAAGGGTAGCAAAAATAAAAATTCATTCTTCACCGTCACATTTCTATCTTGAATCTCTATTACGTTTATTCTCACAATGATTTTTGGTTCCATTGCTTAGTAAGACACTTGTACACTGGTCGCCATGTATGGCTTACCCCTAATATGTTGATGCGTTTAGGAGCAACTCTGTAACTATGCCAGATTTTGAAGTTACCCCGCCTACCTCACCTATGTACCTTAATGGAAGAAATTGGGGGTATTGAGGGGAACTGTCAAAAGAGTGACAACCAGTTGTCTCCTGATTTTGTTAAAAAGTGTGTGATTTTAATATGATTTTTTATTCCAAGTATCATATGCATATCATTTTCACATAAATTCAATTGAAATTATTGGTATAATTTTTGAACGATGAAAGTGAATTACAGTTTATTTAACAACACTCTTTATTATGTATCTGTAATTATATTAAATAATAAGTATTATATATATATATATCGTTACAAAATGTTTAATTACTCATGTAACAATACATTATAAAATATTTGGTCTAATGGATTATTATATATTTATGGCGCTTAATTATAGGATAGTAAATATTAATATAGTATTAAATTACATTTAATCATGCAAGACAATATTGAAAGGTGTTCTTTGTAGTTTAGAATCATATTAGAAAAGTATAAACACACTAAACTGTCTTATTCTTTGGATAGACGTTTTTTTTTTTTTTAGACAGGGAAAATGCTCATGCACACCAGCAAATCTGCAAATCAATTACAGACTACTGATAGTGTGGGAAATATCTATTCCAGACACCTACCCACTAAAACCCCTCAAAGCATGTTGGTGGTACTGGTCAGGAGCTATTTAATAATCAGCCCAGTATCCCTGCCTATCCAACACTTGATTAAGCCTATTCGGGATGGAGGCTGTTAAGTTGCGCAAAAAGTCGGGCTCGTACCGCAGTTTTTCCCATACGTTTCGAGCATTCTCTAGCACCGTCTCTCTTGTTCTATGTGCTGGCGCTACACACAAACTGGTCATTTTTGCCCACACATTCTCAATCAGGTTGAGGTCTGGACTTTTAGCAGGCCATTGCACCAATTCGATTTCCAGGTGCTCTTCGAACCACTGCCGAGTCTCGCGAGAAGTGTGCACTGCGCTGTTGTCTTGCACCAACCTAATTACGGGAACTTCGTCCTCTGGATAAACTGCTCTTACTGACGTCAGTAATATATCTTCCAGGATGGATACATATTCCCTGGAACACATTCGGGGGGAAATTTCTACTAATTCCCCGACAATGTCACCTGAAATCCACCCCTAGCAGCCACAAGTTATGCGTCCACTGATGTCCCGTTGAACCACATATTTCGGGTCAAGCCGCGTATCATCCGGCCGCCATACGTGACATTGCTGCTCGACGGTGGAAACGAATACTTTCTCGTCAGTCCATATGGTGGTTCTCCAGTCTTTAATCGGGGTAGAAAAATGCTCCAGAGCGAAACCCATCCGCTGTTCTCGGTGATGAGCAGTTAGCGAGATTTTTTTAGCAGGGCGATAGCAATGAATTCCTAGAAAAAAATGTACAAATTATAGTGATATATCAACAATACTGTTGAATTATACCTATCATTTTGTAAGAATTTAGAAACGATAAAGAATACCTGCTGTATTCATTCGACGTCTCGCCGTGGTGTTTGACAAAGGGAAATTCGTCTCCTGAATGGCATCAGCTATATTACCAAACGGATTTTCGCTTAGGTAATCCACTAAGGCTTGGTCCTCCTGCTCATTTCATAATTTTGGACCACTATTATTCTTCCTATGGTCTTTCAATGCCGCATCCCCACCGCCTTGAAATTTTTAACCCAAAGACGGACCGTTTGCTTCGAAATTCCCAAAGCAGTGGCAATTAGTCCGGTGGTTTTACCACTCTCCCACTGACCGATAATTCTCCCCCTCATAGATTCACTAATATTAAGAGCCATTAATATTATGCAATTTTCGAGGTTTAAACAAGGAATCACTTTTCGCGAGTTTTTACACAAAACGATGATAATGCAATGTGAAACTAGATGTTTATTTGTTTCCTAGGGACAAAACAAATGAAAGATATAAAACTAATAATAATACCCGCAAAAGTTTCAAGTAAAACAAATAAATATCTAGTTTCACATTGCATTATTATCGTTTTTTGTTAAAAGTCCGGAATAGTGATTCCTTGTTTAACCCGCCAATAGGCGCGTGCTTTTTTTTTACATAGATAGGCGCGTGGGGTGCCATGCACATACAATTTGTTTTTCGTTATTTGACGTAAAATATTTACGAATTCAGATTTATTTTTCAATAAATAACATCTATGTGACATTCCCTTGTTATACGATAGCAGTTGAATGTCTTTAAGTTATTTATATTAATTAAACGCTAATACTTGTAAGTGACTGCACAAATTTTTCGCTAATTTATTAATAGATTTCTATTCTTGGGGTACTTTGGACACCCCGCGCGCCAATTGACGGGTTAATCCTAGAAAATTTCATTATAACAATAGATCCTGGTATTAGTGAATCTATGAGGAGGAGAATTATCGGTCAATGGGAGAGTTGTAAAACCACCGGATAAATTGCCACTGTTTTGGGAATTTTTAAGCAAACGGTCCGTCTTTGGGTTAGAAAGTTTCAAAGCGGTAGGGATGATTGTTACATGAGTAATTAAATATTTTGTAACGATATATATATAATACTTATTATTTAATATAATTACAGATACATAATAAAGAATGTTGTTAAATAAACTGTAATTCACTTTCATCGTTCAAAAATTATACCAATAATTTCAATTGAATTTATGTGAAAATGATATGCATATGACACTTGGAATAAAAAATCATATTAAAATCATACACTTTTTAACAAAATCAGGAGACAACTGGTTGTCACTCTTTTGACAGTTCCCTTCAATACCCCCAATTTCTTCCATTAAGGTACATAGGTGAGGTAGGCGGGGTAATTTCAAAATCTGGCATAGTTACAGAGTTGCTCCTAAACGCTTCAACATATTAGGGGTAAGCCATACATGGCGACCAGTGTACTTCTCGAGGAGCGAGAAGAAAGGATGATATTTTTTCCTGGAAGAAACTTACTCTTATTTCAGTTCAGAGAAAGAGATATTACCACTGATCTGTAAAGATCTATCGTCTGAATAAAAATCCAAAAATTACATTAAAATATTTTAAAAGTGATATGATCTTGCTGGAGATCTCAATTTCATCATACGTAGACATATTGTTTTATAGTAAGGTCTAGTGTGGAGCGTATTAGAGGTTCTGAATTTTCTTCTCATGCTGAAATTAATACCACAAAGATATTTGTATATCTGAAGCATGCTTCTCTCTTGAATCTTTATTACATGCATTCTCACGATGATTTTAATTTCATTGCTTAGTAAGATGATGATGTGTGTTTGTTTATCTAAACTTGGGGTGTAATTTCATCATGTGACCCGTATAGGTACCCTCAACACTGTCGTTGAAAGGGCGTTTCTTATTAAGATATCTGGTGTTAGAGATGTTATAAAAATCTGAGTAGTTCCAGACTGCTCATTAAAGTTTGCTTCTACCTCAGATTTGTTTCAATTAAAATAAACATAAACATGTGCACCGGTAATATGTATAATGGTAATAGTATAATCCGAGAATCCTCAATCGATGGTAAAATGATAAATCTTTTAAATGAAATTGGTGTTGGGACAGATTTAGGGGCGATAATTAGACTTTTATTAAATGACATTGGAGAAGTGGAGGAAATGAGTAGTGATGATGACGATGGTTATGATGGTGATGATGAAGAAGAGGAGGTTTTGAGGGACGAAGAGGGTCAAATGGATCTAGTAGTGGAGGACGATGAGGAAAAAATGGAAGTGATAGTTGTGGAAAGTGAGGATGAAGTGGAGTTTTTGTATGAAGAAACAAACATTAATGAGAGTGTGGTTGTGATTGACAGTGAAAATGAAAGCTTGGTTGAGGTTGATAGTGATGATGAAACTATAATTGAGATTTTGAGTATGGATGAAGAAACTGGTTCTGATAATGAAGATAGCAGTGAGAATGAGAGTGTAGTTGTGATTGGTAGCATTGCTCATGAACAAATTGTGAACGTAGACGTAGAAACAGAAGTAGATGCTGACATTTTAGAACTTTTAAATGGATTTGAAAGGGATATTGAAATTATAATCGAACTTTTATTTAGTAGTGATATAGTGGAGGATGAGAGTGTAGTTGTGATTGATAGCGAAGATGAAAGCGTGGATGAGATTGATAGTGATGCCGAAATTATACTTGAGATTTTTAGTATGGATGAAAAAACTGATTCTGACAATGAAGATATGGAGATAGTTATGGTAGAAGACATGGATGTAAAAGAGGTGGGGTCGGAGTGAGAGGACTATGAATGTATGGAAATGATGGAGGTAATGGATATGAATGTAAAGAATGTGTAAAAAGTATAGTTAAGCTTATTTTAATAAATTGTAACTTCATTTTAATGCTAATAGTTATCTATTATGAGTTATTTAAATATCTATGTGTTTCATTTATATCAATAAAACAATAATATTAGTGATGCAGCTTACCAAGGCTTTTTCCCTCTTTACGAAGGTTTTTATGCCTAGGTAAGTTATTGAACTATTAACTTCACAGGAATTATTCATATATTTATTTACCTACCCGAACTCCTTAACCTTAGAAGAATCCAGTTTACCACATATAGGAAATTAATTTTACCGACTGGAACCTGACGTCAGACGAGTGGGGGTGTGACGTCAAAAGGCTGCAACTATCCTCATGCCCCCCCCCCCTCCGCAACCCTCTCGCCTCTACTTGCTCCGAGCTTACGTGGAGCCTCCGATTTCCCTCACCACCACTTAGCATTTCTTGACTCCCCCCACTACCTCGCAACTAGGCTGATTCGAGTGGACCGGAATGGGGGGTCCTAGAATCGGCATAGCTTGTCTACTCTTGTACATACACTAAACGCTTACATACACTTTCAATATTATAATATTGTCACAGTTATTGAAATCACTGGGCCAAACAGAGAAGCTTCAATGCTGCTTCATTTATTGGTCAATAGGTACATTTTTCCTTCATTACCACTCAATAGCAATTAGACGCCTGTAACAAAAATAAAATAACCACAAAGTAATTTCCTCAAAATTTACACAATAATTTTTATGTTTTGTTAATAAAATACTCATCTGATAGTTTTTCTTCTCCGTTATTTATCAAAATCCTTCCTTGTTTTCCACAATCGATTTCCAATTTTATTATTTTTATTTACGATACTGCTGTGCCATTTGACAGCTAAGGACTGACTCCCTAGCTAGGGTAAATATTGTACGTTTGGCGAGAGTAAACGCTGGAGAGAGAGTGAGAGAGAGACAACGTGCTTCTACTCCGAATGCCTCATGGGAGTACCCATTATGTTATAATTTGGATTACACTGACGAAATGATGCATTGGAAAAATATGGAAATATTATAAGAGCACCTCCTTTTCATGCTTTTTCTAATACTAATATATAAATAGAATTACCATTTTTAATTTTGAAGAAATAAATTGTTAAATGCACGAACGCGTGACGCTGAAGAGAGCGTTTTTCAGTATAAACGCAGGACAATGGCACAGTCGTATTTCTCAATAGAATTTGATGAAACTAATCATAATCGATTCCTTTCGTTACACAGGTCGTCACAAAGAACGCGGATTTCGAATAAACATCCTAGTTTTCGAGATATGAGTAATTGAAGATACACGTGCGCAACAGCTGATACGCACAATGAGGGAAGTGAGTATGCGCCGTTCAACTTCAATCGTTCATATCTCGAAAACTAAGATGTTTATCTGAAATCCCAGTTCTTTATGACGATCTATACAAAGAAAGGAAGCGATTGTTATTAGTTTCATCAAATTCTATTGAAAAATACGACTTTGCCATTGTCCCGCGTTTGTACTGAAAAACGCTCTCTTCAGCGTCACGCGTTCGTACGTTTAGCAATTTATTTCTTCAAAAGTAAAGATGCAAATGCAAATTTGATGTGAGTGTTAAAAACAGCATGAAAAGGGGATGTTTTCATAATATATTCATGTTTTTCCAATGCTTCATTTGATCAGTGTAACGCAATATGTAAAAAGATGCATGCTTTGAGAATTTACTAATACTTCCCCTCACCCCACTTCGGCGGTTAGCCTCTTTGCATGTAGCCTAGCTAGCATGCCTCAGTGGAGAAAGCTTTCGTAACAAGCAATATTTAGACGCTGGAGTGGGGGAACACGTAGATTAAGCCGCGAGAGGATACCGTCCTTCCTTACCGCCCCCCTAACAATTTTTAGATTTCGTCCACCTCAAAAACGCGGTAAAATGGTACGGCTCTATTTTTCAACCGATTTCAATGTTTGTGGGCTTGTTGGAATCATTACGTCTGGCACCTCGTTATTAAGAAGCCCGATTTTTCGATTTGTTATTCGTTTAAATTTTAATAATACAATTTTTTAAACAATCCTTTTTTTTCATTTTTTGAAAAATCGGGCTTCTTTATGACGAGGAGGCAGACCTAACGATTCCAACAAGCCCAAGAAAATTGAAATCGGTTGAGGAATACAGCCGTACCATTGTCCCGCGTTTTCGCTCTGTAATGTCGGTAATAGGGGGTTTGAGGGATCCCGTTAACGGGATCCCTCACGCGTGCTTTACCGACAGTATAAGTCAATAAACAATTAGTTTAATAAAATTGAAATGCGAATCAAATTGAACAATCCGGCGTTTGTAAGACAGTGTGCCAGTCCTAACGAGTCAAACGAACTTGAAAACACTCAAATTAGTTGAAAAATAACGCTGTTCGAGATCGGGAGGAGTAGAAATGCTGAGAAGTAGATTCCACATTTCTGCTATATCTCCCTTTCTCTCTTGCGCTCACAGTAGACGGCTAGACCGACAGCGTCTAGCCGCTCTATCTGTCCTTGTCTCTCCGCGTCGCGCTTGCGCGTCTTCTGGCCCTGGCGCGTCGCGGCCGCGACGCGATACTACTTGCGCGCTTAGCCACTAGGTGGCCAGCGCCCGCAGCAGCTCTCTCGCTGGCAAGATTAGTGTCACGTAATTACTTAGATAGGTCCTTGATAAGGACCCATCGCACCCCCAAACTGGCTCGACAGCTGTCTAAACAGCAGCAACCGCAGCAATTTTTTGACACCTCATCGCCAATCTTTTGACGCCTCAACGGCATCACCTCCACCGGCGAACTCTTCTGGTGAATCACTTTGGTAAGTATCACCAACCACCCACCGCCTACCAAGAGGGGACTACCCCTCTGCGGCAATATCCTCCCTCCTAAGGGAGATTTCTCCGGGGACTTCCCGGGAGAAGTTAACCCTCTCCTTGGTAACCGGACATTTCGCCGAAAAAATTTGTAGCATGGAGTATACTTTCTACATATCGCATAAATATGACTAAAGTTTGCGCATATCCCTACAGCTCACCTAGCGGAGAAAGTTGGCAAAAATTCCCCTAGGCAGTTGACACTTGACAGATTGGTTAATTTCAGATAAATAATAGTTGAATAAGTTAATGATGAATTTTTTATTATAAAAGGTATAAGATGTTTCATGAAAAATGTATTGTAGTTTGTTATTAAATGGACGCCGAATTTATATAGTCATCTTTACAATAACTATATAAATTCGGTGTCCATTTAATAACAAACTGCAATATATTTTTCATGAAATATCTTATGCCTTTTATAATAAAAAATTCAACATTAACTTATTCAACTATTATTTATCTGACATTAACCAATAATACAAATAATAACCAATCTGTCAAGTGTCAACTGCCTGGGGGAAGTTTCGCCTAATTTCTCCGCTAGGTGAGCTGTAGGGATATGCGCAAACTTTAGTCATATTTATGCGATATGTAGAAAGTATACTCCATGCTACAAATTTGTTCGGCGAAATGTCCGGTTACCCTCTCCTTCCCCTCCACACTGCCTCCGAGGACTACCTCGGACCCAGTGTTCCGACCCTAAACACCAGGGCTCTTAACAGAGTCGGGTATTGGGAGGGGTAGACTCACCCTAGGGGTTGGGGTGGCTCGGAGCCACCATAGCTCTTGGAGAAGGAGGCTGAAGGGTAAGGGGACTTCCCCTTCCCTAAAACCACTTCTCCAACTCCGCTCCCTCCCGTGGCTGGGGATTTTACTATGGAATACCCTAGGGAAAATTGTCCAATCCGGGAGTTTATAAGTCCGCGCTCCTTTCTGGGGAATTCTAGTCTCTGGGGTTCTTGGGAATCATCGATTACCGAAATTCCCTAGAATTTGACGACAACAAATTCCCTAGGAAGTCGATCATTTTAGTCTAGCGATTCCTTTGTAAAAATATTGTAAAATTTTTGTACATTTTATTTATTTAAATAAAAACTCCTTTTACCTCTTATCTCTTATCTTTGAATATTTTATTCTAGAATAAGACCTTCTCTTCTGACCACAGGTTCGGAGCCAACTTGGGACATTGTTTCGCACATAAATTAATATCTCGAATTGAAGCTTTACATTATGGAACGATGAGAACATTGGAAAATGTTTTATTAGATTGAATTAGTTAAAACAATTTTTAGTTTTAATTCCTATATTCTTACAAAACGTTATAAGATCCCACAAAAAACAAGCTTTGCTTGTAAAAAAATGACGGCAAGTACATAAGTCGTATCTAGTATGATTAATATATAGTAATATAAAATATTTTAATTAAAAAAAAAGTAGTGAAATCCAAATGTTAGGCAAGTATAAATTTTTTCCATGGCGAAAATTGAAATTTAGAAAAAAGTAAATAGTAATACAAAAATTACTTGCCGGGCCCGTAATATTCATGTGTAAGTCGCTATCTTGCAATATAAGCATTGCTTCTCGTAAGTTAAAAATGTGGCTATTTAATACGATTGCATACAACGGGCCTGGCAAGTAATTTTTGTATTACTATTTATTTTTTTCTAAATTTCAATTTTCGCTATGGAAAAAATTTATACTTGCCTAACATTTGGATTTCACTATTTTTTTTTTAATTAAAATATTTTATATTACTATATATTAATCATACTAGATACGACTTATGTACTTGCCGTCCTTTTTTTGCAAGCAAAGCTTGTTTTTTGTGGGATATTATATTCCCAATGGTAAATTTTATTAGTAGCTTATAAGACCGATTTCCCTACTCCAACAAGAGCTTGAAAACTGTTGTCCCTCTATCCTTTTCTAGCCCATACCCGATCCACATAAGTCTATCTCCCTCGCACCCATTGTTCCGTCCGCGTATGTTTACGCGTCGCTCTATCCTTCCCCTTACCGCGCTTCGCGCCGCAAGCGCCTAGCAGCGTAGTCCCCAATTCCCCTTACCGCGCTTCGCGCCGCGAGCGCCTAGCAGCGAGTCCCGTCCCCTCTCCTTACCGCGCTGACGCCTCGCGCGCCTAGCTGCGTTCTCCCCTGCCCGCGCCACTACCGACCTATCGTCGCCGACCCCGCACCGCATCGCCCCGCTGCCAAACCACGAAGCCATGGTGTCGTCTGCTGCTAAGGACGATCACGCAGGATTCTCGCGCAGGAGCTAGCCAGCCGGCTATCATGCCAAGTATATGGGTGATTAGCCGGAACGGCGAGAAATATGGATCGCGGATCCATACCTAATTAATGATTGGTCCCTGGATCCCGATCATAACCATGACACCCCGGAATGAGGGGAATAATTGGGAGAACGGAGGAATATCCGTCAATTTGGACTACACCTTGTTCTACTCTTGGAGCATCAGTACGTGGATTTAATAGAGAGCTGGGTCGTCGCTGTGAATATTGAAATACGCCGAATTTCAATATCGCAGGCCCCAGCCATCAATATTACGAAGTTTTTGTGGAGTTTTCCGTAGCGGACGTCGTGGGATCGCCGGATGTCAACGTCGGGGCCGCCGGAGAATTTTCCTCGCCCCATTCCATTCCCCCTTTCGCTTTTCCCGTGCCGCCTTCTAGTCCGTCGCTTTCCCTCAGCTTTTCCCTAGTTTTCCCTTTAGTAGTGTTAATGAAATCGTTGTGCGCGTATAATAAGTGTGCCAGGACATCGCGGGAGGCCTCTCCTCCCGAGATTTTTTAGTGATAAATAAAGATTGTGTCCTTGGATTTTGGCCGTGTAGTTATTAATTATTTTAACCTGTAATTTCTTTCCGCGCGTTACAATATATATATATATAAATTGTTATTATCCTCTTTAATTCTACATATTTCAATTGATGTACTTTATTCTTTCCAACGATAATTTTGTTTTTCCTTTGTTGTGTCCTGAAATTGTACCTGAAAGTTTCTTAAAGTGATTAAACCGAATAAATATATAGTTACGCTGAACATGCTTACCTTCAACAATTCATTTAAGCGAATTTCTATATATACAAATTGTAAAATAAATGATGACTAGCGAGAAAGTGAGAAGTAAAGTTGCCCTCTAGCAGTCAGAAGCAGAAATATTTATTATTGAAAGAAATATTTAATTATAAATATAAAATAAATTATAGAAGTGACTATTTGTAAGTTTTAACGACTATGTAGTAGATAAAATTGATTTTCTAAACAGAGAATAGTATTTTTAGAAAAGTTTTTGTTAATTAATACCATTTATTATATTTTTTTCGAAAAAAAAGTTACATATTCAAACTATATTAAAATGCATGTTTCAATACAGGATACATAAGTGTGACCGTCTGATAAAACATATGGAGTATAAGCCGAATGTCGTAATAACTTTTTTTGAGCAATAACATCAAAAGTATTATTTTCCTTTACTTTAAATGCATGAAAGTGCCGTACAAATTCGACTGTTTCCATTTCTTCAACTATAAAGTATATTTCGTCATTTTCTATCATTAGAATATACTTTATTTTACCAAAGAATTTTAAGGAATTATACTTTTTGGTAGCTACTAACATATGCTTTTTATAAATAGTGCCATTATATTTAATGTAAGAAAAAGTAGTTACCAAATCCTGAATTTTCTTAATTTTAATATTATTCTTAATATCTTTATAATAACTTAAGTTAGATAAGTTTAAAATATATTGTTTTCCTTTAACTAAATTTTGTTTTAATCCTTCATTGCACAGCAATCTATAATACAATCTTAGCTGCTCTTTTATTGCAATTGTATAAGCCACATTAACCCGAGAATTCGCAGTTTTAGCAGTACATTTTAGTTCTTTATGCTTGCCCTAAAAACGAATACATGAATATTGTTTAATTGACCCTATTTTACGTATTAATCTAGGATAATGTATTAGCAAATGGTCTTTTGGATTTAACTGTTCATTAAAAATCTGCATATACACTACCGGTCAAAAGTTTAAGACCACTTGAAAAATTTGGCTGAAAAACTGTTGCTTCTTTAAACGCGCATAGCTTGATAACGAAGAAAGCTACAAGAAAATTCAAAACACCATTAGAAAGTTGATGAAATTACGCATAGGATGGAATTAGATTAATTTATGAAAAGTTTATCATTACAGAGTTGCAATTAAATGAAAATGCTGCTAAATTAAAAATGTTTAATTTTTCGTTATGTCAATTCAACTTGTTGCAGCACTTGTAATAATTATGGTAACTATGTGAAACTTTGGTGACATAAAGCTCAAAGTTTTAGCTTTAATTTGAGCCATCAAACATAACGATATTTATAGTATATCCTTATTTTCATAACGTTTTTCTGAGTAATGGCGAGAAAAATTTTTCACCGAAAAACAACTGCCCAAGCATTTGAAACAATTTCAGATCGAAGAATCCGTCGGTATTAACCGACCTATTCTACTTGTTTCAGTTTCCATTTTTATTCGATTAATTTAAAGTACCATTAATTTCTAAATTAAAAATATAGATGTAGAATAATAAATTAACAATTCTAATTTATTTAATCCATTATTTACAATTATACAATTTTCCTTTCGTCAAAAAAGCCGCCTCTATTTTTTAATACAGATTGTACTGTTCGCGGCATTCTTGCTATAAGATTTTCTATGGTTTCTGGAGATATTTTGAACCATTTTTCTTGCAGTAATTCCCACAGATTTTCTGTTGACTTTGGGCATTTGTTTCTGATTGCCCTATCAAGCTCATCCCAAAAAAGCTCTATGGGGTTCAGATCAGGGCTTTGCGCCGGCCATGTCATGATTTTTAAAATATTTTCTTCTTCTTTGTTTTCAAGGTAATTCATGCATAGTTTTGATTTATGCTTTGGGTCATTATCTTGCTGGAAGTGAATCCAGGACCAATTAGCTGTAGCCCAGATGGGATTGCATGATCAACAAGAATTTGGTGGAACTTTTCTTTGTTTAAAATGCCCGATATTCTAATTAAATCGCCAACACCTTTAGCCGAAAAACTACCCCATACAGTCACTGAACCTCCACCATGCTTGACCGTAGGGACTATGCATTGTGGAATCATGTTTTCATTAGCTGCACGTCGTACAAAAATTCGACGTTTATTGCCAAGGACTTCAAACTTGGACTCATCTGTCCACAATACCTTTCTCCAATTCTCAAGCGACCAATCTTTATGCAATTTCGCCCATTCTAGGCGCTTCTTTTTATTTATTGGACGCAGCAATGGCTTTCTTACGGCTATCCTTCCATACAGATTGGCATCTCGTAACCGTCTGCTCACTGTTGATAATGAAACAGTTTCTATTCTCTGCTCATTAATAGCTGCTCTTATTTCAGGAGCTGTTAATCTTCTGTCTCTTTTACTTAAAACAGAAATGTATTTGTCTTCTGCAACTGATGTTGCACGAGGCCTACCGCTTCGTTTTCTATTCACATTTGTGCCATTTTCGTTGTAACGCTTAATTGCATCGTGTACCGATGTTTTCCACACTTTCAACTGGACTGAAATAGCCCTTTGTGATTTACCTTCTTTAAAATTGTAGTAAATAGCAAAAACAAAGGAAAATAATTAGATATCTTCATGTCATCAATTTATTGATGTTTATTTTCTCAATTTTCATATAACCAAGACAATAGTAACGGCAAATATGGGAAAATCCAAAGATTTATCTATAGAGACTCGGTCGGCAATCCTTACGCTTTATAAAGAAGGTAAATCAGAAAGGGCCATTTCAGTCCAGTTGAAAGTGTCGAAAACATCGGTACACGATGCAATTAAGCGTTACAACGAAAATGGCACAAATGTGAATAGAAAACGAAGCGGTAGGCCTCGTGCAACATCAGTTGCAGAAGACAAATACATCTCTGTTTTAAGTAAAAGAGACAGAAGATTAACAGCTCCTGAAATAAGAGCAGCTATTAATGAGCAAGAAATAGAAACTGTTTCATTATCAACAGTGAGCAGACGGTTACGAGATGCCAATCTGTATGGAAGAATAGCCGTAAGAAAGCCATTGCTGCGTCCAATAAATAAAAAGAAGCGCCTAGAATGGGCGAAATTGCATAAAGATTGGTCGCTTGAGGATTGGAGAAAGGTATTGTGGACAGATAAGTCCAAGTTTGAAGTCTTTGGCAATAAACGTCGAATTTTTGTACGACGTGCAGCTAATGAAAACATGATTCCACAATGCATAGTCCCTACGGTCAAGCATGGTGGAGGCTCAGTGACTGTATGGGGTAGTTTTTCGGCTAAAGGTGTTGGCGATTTAATTAGAATATCGGGCATTTTAAACAAAGAAAAGTTCCACCAAATTCTTGTTGATCATGCAATCCCATCTGGGCTACAGCTAATTGGTCCTGGATTCATCTTCCAGCAAGATAATGACCCAAAGCATAAATCAAAACTATGCATGAATTACCTTGAAAACAAAGAAGAAGAAAATATTTTAAAAATCATGACATGGCCGGCGCAAAGCCCTGATCTGAACCCCATAGAGCTTCTTTGGGATGAGCTTGATAGGGCAATCAGAAACAAATGCCCAAAGTCAACAGAAAATCTGTGGGAATTACTGCAAGAAAATTGGTTCAAAATATCTCCAGAAACCATAGAAAATCTTATAGCAAGAATGCCGCGAACAGTACAATCTGTATTAAAAAATAGAGGCGGCTTTTTTGACGAAAGGAAAATTGTATAATTGTAAATAATGGATTAAATAAATTAGAATTGTTAATTTATTATTCTACATCTATTTATTTAATTTAGAAATTAATGGTTCGTTAAATTAATCGAATAAAAATGGAAACTGAAACAAGTAGAATAGGTCGGTTAATACCGACGGATTCTTCGATCTGAAATTGTTTCAAATGCTTGGGCAGTTGTTTTTCGGTGAAAAATTTTTCTCGCAATTACTCAGAAAAACGTTATGAAAATAAGGATATACTATAAATATCGTTATGTTTGATGGCTCAAATTAAAGCTGAAACTTTGAGCTTTATGTCACCAAAGCTTCACATAGTTACCATAATTATTACAAGTGCTGCGACAAGTTGAATTGACATAACGAAAAATTAAAAATTTTTAATTTAGCAGCATTTTCATTTAATTGCAACTCTGTAATGATAAACTTCTCATAAATTAATCTAATTCCATCCTATGCGTAATTTCATCTCCTTTCTAATAGTGTTTTGAATTTTCTTGTAACTTTCTTCGTTATCAAGCTATGCGCGTTTAAAGAAGCAACTGTTTTTCAGCCAAATTTTTCAAGTGGTCTTAAACTTTTGACCGGTAGTGTATATAGTATGATGCTCTTTAATCAATGTCTCCAATAATTTGCTGCTATCATTATTTGCTTTTGCTGAAAAGATGATGCAAATTATTTCGCGAAGGATCACATAGAGCTGCCAACATCGATTACTAACGGGTACTAAGTCACCAACTATGAAACCTAAGTTCTCAATAAAATATGACATTTCGGATGCAGACAGTATAAGAATTTCCTTTTTTATAGCCTTTTCAGAGATATATTTGTATTATTAGAGCTAATTGATTGAAAATATTGAAGTCTGAAATTTAGATTTTCAAGTGAAAAATATTGTAATGGATTCTTCTACCACGATGGGCTGATCGTGATAGTTATCTTCCTATTACCTTCGGCCGTCCTTACATTCGGTACTTTCAGGGCGCCAGTTGGTCGTGTGGGTGACCAACAACCCAGCGTTAACATAGGGGTCTTACCCCGCCATTCCAATCGTATGCATTTTCCAATGGGCTGATTGGTACTGCATAGAGGACGGTACGGAAGCTTGGTTTGCTCAGTGTGCTAAGTCGTGGAGAGAGGGGAGTGTCCCTTACAGGTAGCCCGAGCCTCGCGACAATAGACACACTCTCCCACCCACCCACTCACACATGTGAGGGGAGGTGAGGAGACGAGAACATTATCGAGATCTTTTCTCATAGGGGACTGTCAGGGTGGTGCATCCCCGCAATGCCCAAGTCCGCGGTGCCATGCGCGTTGCCATGGACTTAGCGGCGGCACCCGGCATGCAGCAGATACCTACCATACCTGCACAGGTCCCTTATTCATCGATAGCATACAGTGTGTTCGTTGCGTAGGGAGCAAGCTCACCTCACGCACACGGACACACTCATCGGTGAACCGGTGTGGTGTACGTCCGCCTTGCGCGACGTCCCACGCCCGACTCCCTCTCTTATTTCCCCCTCCTCAGGGGACTAGAGAATTCGCCTTTTCGCAGGAGTCCCTGTGCCCAATTCTCCTCGCCTCAAGCCGCCAAGTTACTTGGCACAGCCCTGCCTTGCTCCCTCGGTCGGCTTGGACTTTTAAGTGGAGCGCCGGTCTTTTCATCCGGTCTTCTGACGGTCCACAGGGATGTTCCTAGACGGTACTTCCTGTCCACTCGGAAACCTATGCACCGAGTCGGTAATGTAGGGTTTGAAATAACCACTACTAATCGTTAGCTTCTCTTTAATTTCTTTATTAAATCCGGTATCTTGATACGTAACGAGAGAACCTCGTTACATACCCCCCCCCCCGTAACGGAGGTTTCGACCCGAAACCGATACTTTCGAGCCTAGTTCGCTCTATCCTTGTGAAGGGTCTACTTTTGGCGGTATTTCTGGCTTGTAAGGCTTGATGTCAACTGTTGACATTTTTCCAACCATTTTGCCTGCCAGATCTGACAGTTCAACCACTGTTTGCGATAACTTTTTAGCAATCATGAACGGTCCTGTGAATGGTTTATTCAACGCGGCCGATATATGCTTTGCTGCATTCGATAGCTGCCGGTTTCGAATTAGAACTAATTCGCCAACCTCGTATTGCTTTTCACGACGGCGTAAGTTGTAAGGCTTAGCCTGTCGTTCATGAGCTTCGTCGAGAGCATGTTTGAAAACCAACCTTAAGGTTTCTAAGCGTTTCATTCTCGCTAGCCACTGTTCGGTAGGCTGCGGAATGATATCGGTATCGCCTTCTAATTCACGCTTCATCGACCTTGCTGCTTCTGGTTCTCTCCCAAAATTCACAAAAGCCGGTGTAGCTTGCAATGAATTATGGTGGGCCGTTTTGAATTCAGATTGGAACGCGCTCAAGTGACGATCCCATTCTCGATGATCATAATCGAGAAAGGCCCGTATCATCATTTTCAGGTTTCTATTAACCCTTTCTGTTGGGTTTGCCTGAGGATGGTAAGGAGGTGTTGTCGTTTGCCTCATACCCGTTAGTTGTAACAAAGCGTTTATATCTTTGTTAACAAACTCAGTACCGTTGTCGGTCACTAAGACTTTCGGTGTACCCCATCTGTGTATCACCAAGTTTTCGATAGCTTCTGCAATTTTCTTGCCGGTAGCTTTTCGAAGTGGAGCGATCTCGATCCATTTCGTGTAAAGGTCTTGAATGACCAATACGTATGAGAACCCTTGTTTACTTGGCGTCAGTGCACCCATAATATCTGCCGATATTACGGTCCACGGCTGTTCAACAATTCGGCGACCCATGAAGCCGACGGGAGCTTGTTGTTCTACTTTGCAGCGTTGGCATTCGTTACAATAGCTGACGTATGACGTCACGTCTTTGAACATACCTGGCCAAAAATAATTTATCGCAAGGAGTCGATAAGTACGATCGATACCTTGGTGGCCGGCTTGCGGTAATTTATGGCACTCTTCGAGCACCTTTTGCTTGTATTCTCTTGGTATTACCAATTTCCAAGCATCGAGATCCTCTAATTCAGCGTTAGCTAGATTAGAGCGTCGTTGATGATACATCAACTCACCGTCTAGTTTCCAATCTGGGATCTTTTCTGGTGACTTTTCGATATCTTTTACGCGCTTCAGATACCAAGCATCTTTGGTATCAGCGTAAGTTGTCGGTATTAGTGCATTCAAACTTTCCGGTGCTCGTGACAGAGCATCTGGAACATGATTTAATGCTCCTTTTCGGTGTACGATTGTAAAATCGTATTCCATTAAGGCGAGAGCCCATCGAGCGAGTCGTCCGGATGGATCTTTTAAATTGTGTAACCATCGGAGACTGCTGTGGTCGGTAATAACAGTGAAACGGTAGCCTTCAAGATAGCATCTAAACTTCTTGATGGACCATACCACTGCCAAGCATTCTTGCTCGGTTACGGTATATTTTCTTTCAGGTTCGGTAAGCGCTCTACTTGCGTAGGCAATTACCCTTTCCTGACCTTCGATAACTTGTGTCAAAACAGCTCCTAGGCCAACGTTGCTGGCGTCGGTTTGTAATGAAAACGGTATGGAAAAATCTGGGCATGCGAGCGTTGGTGCGCTCGTTAAACATCCTTTCATTGCGTCAATTGCTGACTGCTGATTGGTTGTACATTCCCACGCTTGATTTTTCTTCGTTAGCTTTGTTAATGGCTCAGCAATAGTCGCAAATTCGGGTATGAATCTCCTGTACCAGGAAGCCATACCCAAGAATCTACGAATTTGCTTGAGATTTTTCGGTATCGGGAAGGCAATCACAGCTTAAGTTTTAGCTGGATCTACCCGAAGTCCTTGGCTGTCGACAATAAACCCGAGATATTTCACTTCTGTTCTACAGAAATGGCTCTTCTCTTTGTTTATTGTTAAGTTTGCTCGCCTTAACTTCTCGATAACTCTCTCTAACCACAATAAGTGCTCATCGAATGTTTTGGTGACAACTATAATGTCATCCAAATAGACGAACACATGAGGATAGAATTCGGGACCAAGTAATTTGTCCAGAGCACGCTGGAAAATTGCGGGAGCGTTAGTTAACCCATACGGCATACGTTTGAATTGAAACATACCTCTGCCTGGAACGATGAAAGCCGTGATACCACGAGATTTCTCCGCTAACGGTACTTACCAATACGCTTGACTTAAATCGAGCGTCGTTAGATAATTGGCTTGTCGTAACTCGTCAAGAATACCCGCCATATTTGGTAATGGGTAGGCATCTTTTTTCGTTACTGCGTTAACACGCCGTAGGTCTACGCAAAACCGAAGTTTGCCATTGGCTTTTTTTGCCATGACCACCGGGCTTGCCCAATCGCTTTGCGATGGTTCGATGATGCCATTGGTTAGCATTTCATCAACCTCTTGCCACATAGCTTGGCGGATTTTCTCCGTGCATCTATGAGCTCGCTGTCTGATTGGCTCGTGATCTTGCACGTCAATTATAACTGCCGGTAATTTGGAGATTCCCGGTTTTCCAGAAATGGGGGGTAGTTTGATTTCTAGAAAATCGTGTAATCTCTGAGAGTCATCTGTATCGGGAACTGTTAAGCTGTTACATATGACTACACAATTTAGTCTTTCGGCATTCGAGAACATAAATTTATTCTGTGGTTTTTCCTTATACGCCCATTCTCCTGCTGAGAAGTCCACAATCACGCAAGCGTGACTAAGGAAATCCAGTCCCAGAATAAAATTGCTAGACAAGGATGGCATCCATAGTTTGTCCACTATAGTTGTCTTCCCCTCCAACAGGATCGGTATCTTAGCGGATTCATTAACTTTGCAAACGCATTGTTTCCAACGGTAACTTTCAAGGTTTCTATTTTTCTGGACTTTATACCAATTGATTTAAATAAATCTATGGCTTTTTGTCCTGCGAACGTGCGTGATGCACCAGAATCTACTAATGCACGCAGTTCGTTCCCTTGAATGGTGACTGTCGTGTAAAATGCTAATTTCTCGGCACTATTACCACATGTGGTAATTATTACATCGGCTAACTCACCAGTCGATAACTTGTCCTCGATCAATAAATCTTCGAAGATTTCGGTATTGACAACCAGAGCGTCTGGACGCTCCGCATTGTTTTTATTTACATTCTCTAACCTGAGCATTTCCGATGGGTTTGAGAACGTGCGATAACTGTAATCATGCTCGATATTCGAACATCCTTGTTCCGAAATTGGATTTTCGTGATTACTCGGTATCTTTTCGTCTCGCTTCACTTGCGAGATTTGCGATATGTTTTCATCCGACGCCTGGAGCTGCGTAGAATTCTGGGTAGAATTTACGAGCTCCTTTTGCCGTTTTTTGACGAGCAGTTAGGACATTCCGCAAGGGAAACGTCTTTTTGCCCGCATCGATAGCAGAACATCTTTCTGGCCTCTTTACACATACTCCAACCGTGTCCCGATTTACCGCAATTAAAGCAGGTCATGTTCCAGCCAGGTTGTTTCTGTTTAGAGCCGCGCTGACCTTGATGTTTATTATTAGCTTTCTCCTTCGGTTTCGATTTGGAATTATTATTCCTTCCTCGATTATCGGATGCTTTGAAAGCTTGTAGATGCTCTTCGATATCTTTTGAATCTTCTGGTGTAGATTCATCGGTATCTGAGTCGGAACTTTCGTCCACTTCAAGAGCACGTAGTGCGTGTCTCCTAGACTCCCGTATCTTTCCACGATTGCCTTTATATGCCAGTTCGGGAACTAAAGTTTCCTCTGGCATAGCAGGTGGGCGATATCCTAATGACGGCCGATATGCGGCTTCGAAATTGAGCGCTAAACGCTCAAATTCTCGATACGTCATCGCAGTATGTATAGCGATACCTCGTCTATACGCCGGTAGCATGTTCTTGTGCGCGATAGCAATTCGGCTCCAGTCCGATCTATCTCTGCCTATATTGCGAATATACGATTGTATAATTTGCAAATAGGCTCGCACAGGCTCGTTAACTCCCTGAGTTCTTGTAAGAAGCTCAGTTCCAACTCCTCCTCCCAGGTTTGTGATCTGAAATATGACCGCAAACCGGACTTAATTTCAGACCAGGTTGAGAATTTGTTATCCTCAAACCACATCCTCGCCACACCAGTTAAGATGTGGGAAAAGACGTCAACCAGGTCGGAATCTCTAATCCTAAGCAGATTCAAAACGGCGTCGGTCCTGGCAATGAAGCTCTCAACCGTTTCCGTTGAATCGCCCGCAAAGGTTAGATTCGATTTCTGGAGTGACTCGAGAACTCGCCAACGGGGCATGGTGTCTTCCCCTCGGCCGACATCTTTTCCGGGTGTCTTGCGATTGGCCTTCGTTACGTAGGCTGTAGAGTAGCTAAGAGGGTTCTATGACCGGGTGGCGTGGGGGTCGGGGTCCCGCGCGGGTAGGGGAAGTAGGGGAATTGCCCCCTCTGCGGTTGTGCGCATTATCGCTTCCCCCCCCCCCCCCCATCACCCGACGTTAAACTCGTAGGGTACACACGTGACCTTCCCCCTCCATTATCGCGGCCTCCTCCCCCGACGTTAAATTCGTAGGGTACACAAGTGGCCTCCCCCCCTCTTACGTTAAGCAGTGGACGCAGAGAAAGAGAGAAAGAGAGAAAGAGAGAAAGAGAAAGGGAGGTTGCGAAATGAACGATCGTTGAAGTTTTTAATTAAAATTTAATATAATAATAATAATAATTAAATATTAAAAAAATTAAGAATATATTTTTTGCTTCTGATGGGGGGCCACCCTTCCTCGTCATTGGGGTCCTCATGTTGGAGGTTGGGTGACCCCCAAACACCTTCCTGCATCCAACGGATTCCGTAGAAATCGAAATCCTCCTGGAAATTTAAATTTCGTGCCACCTCTTCTTCCCATTGAGCATTCCTCAATTTAATTCCCTCACGTATATATTTTTTGTGCTCCTTCTCAATAATTTTATCCCTTAAAACTGTAAGCGGATAATTAAAAATAAATATATATATATTATTTTTTATAACCAAAAAAAAAAATATTATTTAATTTGTTGTAACTTACGGTCTCTAATTTGCTCCAAAAGTTTCTTATCCGGATTTATCCGTTTAAGATACCAAATAAAATCGTACATATGTGCGTAAATATCTTCGTACATTTTGTTGTTTTTTTTTTTAAAATAATAGTAAGAATCCGTGATAGTTTTCGGTTCAAATGCACAAACTAGAATGAGCGTACCCATCCACAGATCCACTATAGGAATTTCATGTAAGAGGGGAGACGTCACATGGGTACACAAGTGGCCTCCCCCCTCTTACGTTAAGCAGTGGACGCCTTAGAGAGAGAGAGAGAGAAGGAGAGAAAGAGAAACCGCCATGCGCGAGCCAAGAGAAGCAGTTGGTTACTTTAAACGATAATACGCGTTACTTAATACATTATCGCGCTCTGTAACAATGTATGCGTAATGGACTCATACTGGAAAGAGAAAGAGAGAAAGAACATTCGTAGAGAGCGATGCAGTGATCGCTCCCCCTTATTTATGTTACAGTATCTTTGACGATCGTCATATTCATTTGTATATCCATCGTCGCAGATACTTACCATCCGCTCTGTAATAAGAGCGGAGCCTACGTGACCTTAACTACAGAAAAGTGGTTGGGACGAATGTGAAAAACACTTGACAACATTCAGAACAGTTTTCAAGCTGTAGATCCCGCTGGAATATTTCAGTCGAAGCATCGTCCGATGTCGGTTGAATGGAAATCTTCAAGGGTTTTATGTTATGATTTGCATTTTTTTTTCTTATTTATTTGCAATACTTATATTACGGGGTAGAGTGGATTGGTGGAGAGGTAATTGAAGAAACACCAATGTAAGGGAAAAAGCCTTTCGGCATAAAAAACCCTCTTTATTGAAATACAAATTTACTTATAAAAATATATAAATGAACCAGGAATTATGCGTCCTGTCGAATCCCAGCCACTTAGCAACAGTATACTTTAATGGAGTAGACTGTATATTTCAAGTCATTCCAGATGACTTCCCAATAAAAACAGCATCTATAATTAAAAAAAAAAAAAAATTATTTATATATTTATATTTATTATATTTTTTATTAGTCTTTGACTTTTATTAAGTCTTACCAATTTGGTGGTGACTGCCTGTCACACACAGATCACATAGGCTGCATATTACGTAACCGTAATAACAATTGCCGCCTACGCGAGACTGCAGGTTGCTCCCCTGCAGGTTGCACTGCTGCGGGCAGCATCTGCAGGGCTACGGGCAGCGAATGTGGTCGCCGCAGTGGCTGCTGCTGATCAGGTATCGCGCGATACCCTCTTCGCACTGCTTGCTGCTGCTGCTCTTCATTCTGCACAAATGGTCTCACTATTGCCACTGGCACAGAGGACTTCTTCACGTCCGACATTGTGAATTTTTTTTGTGGTAGCACAATTTTACGTCCGGAGCTCATGGTGTTTTACTGAAGACTAAAGTGAAGAGTGCTCTCCCCTCTTTACTCCAGATGAAGTTCACATATCGCCTTCTCTCTTTCCACTTCAGATGAAGTTTACGTCTCTTTATCAATACATATTAGTTTCTCTCTCTCCACTTCGGATGAAGTTTACATCTCATTATCAATACGGAGAGAAGTTTATATCCATTTCTCAACACGTATTAGGTTTTTTTCCGTTAACTCCAGATGAATTAGTAAAAGGTATATTTACAATAATATTTTTCAATTTATTTGATAAAAGAAATAGTAGAGGTTAATGTACAATGATATTTTTTCAATTTGTTGGATAAAATAATTTAATAGTAAAAGAAAAAGAAATGTGGTGGTTCCTCTTCTTCACTCTTAGTCTGCTTTGACGCAATATCTTCTTCCTCTTCCTTCTTCGTTTGCTTTGACTCAATATCTTTCTCCTCCTCCTCCATTATATTCTCCTCTTCTTCCTTCTTCATATCCTTTGACTCAATATCTTCCCTAGCCTTTTTCTCTTCGTCTTTCTTCACTTTATTTTAAAAATACAAACAGGTAATAATTATGAAAAGGTAAAAAAAGATAAAATAAATACTTACATTCTTCCTCCTATACTTTTTTCTCCTCTTCCTTCTTCGTCTGCTTTGACTCAATATCTTTTTCCTCGGCCTGTTTCTCTTCGTCTTTCTTCACTTTATTTAAAAAAACAAAGAAACAAACAATAATTATGAAAAAATGTAAAAAATAAATACTTACAGTTTTTATGCAAATAATGATGCAGTTTCCGTTCATACTCTTCGAAGTAACGATTGAAAAAATTGTTAATTCGATTGACGTATTCCTCTGTCAATTCTCTGGGAAGAGTGGGTGAAAGAGGAACAATATCCTCTTGAATCATGATTAATTTACACTTTTCGCAGCTCATTTTTTTTTCCTGTGTGCAGCACCGACAACGGTATAAGATTGAATGAATAATTGAGGACTTGTGTTCTCCTCTTTATTTCTCTAAATAGTTTTCAAAGAATCACATATTTGCTTTTATCCACTTGGCAAAAACTGACACCTCCTCGTAAGGACAGTGGATACGTTCATTGTCCAAGTTCTTCTCTCGAACGTGTAAATTGCACGGAGTTTTTTCAAAATCATATAATTTAATTAAATCCCTAAACTTAGGGCAACCATACACTTCTAAATTAATATTATCCACATTCATCCTATTCAATAGATTCTTTTCAATGTTCCCTCCCTTGTAGGCTACTACGGGATTCTCGCACGTTAGGCAACCTCTAATAAAATCTTCCACATCCTCCTGCTCGTATTTCTCGAACCCCGTATCACTATATTTTATACCATGCACCATATTGAGCAAATACCACACAGTTTTTTTGTCTTTCTCACTAAGATTTTTCATACTGTCACGCAAACGAAACGATGCGTAAGAAATTTGGTTACTTTTTAAATCAATTATAGCTATATCTTTATATTTAAGTTCTTTTTTATAAACTAAGAAACCTTCTATATCCATTATGTGAGTTATTCTATGCATTGTTGCGCTCGTGCTATTCTCGATGAAGAAAAAAACTGAAATGAAACATTCGAAGAAATATCTCCGTAGAGAGAAAGATTTTATCGTTTCTTTAAAATATAAAGTTACATTTGATAAGAAGTCCTTTCTTTCTTAATCTCTAGAAGATATTTTTTTCCTATTGTATTATACTGTGAAGAAACTATAGGTAACAATGGGGAAAAAAATGTCTTAGAAATTATCCCCTCCTTTAAAAAACATTAAATTTTAATACGTTATTTGTTCCCCTGTTGGAGGGGGAAAAAAATTTTCTTAAATGCGACAAAAAAGATCGTTCATTATTGCATCGAGCGATTGACGACGACGACGACGACGACGATAATGAAACCGACATTCGTTGATTTTCAAGGTTTTGTATTGACCGACAAAAGTTTTATAGTTAAAGAATTTGCGGTGTTTCGTGATAATGAAGTGTATCACAATGTATTTTCACCACCATTTCAAGAAGCTTGGTTGAGCGATCTCGAGAGAGAACAGAATGAGTAAGTATTATTTTATTTTTTTACATGTAATGTTGTGTATATGATTTTTTTCTTTTAAAGTTGGCTTTATTTTAATCGACATGGATTCAATTGGACCGACGGTCATTCACCTTATTACAAGCATAAAGATGTAATAAGAAAGTAGGTAACGTCATACGAGGGAGAGGATTGGATTTTCGTGAAAGGACGGGAGAAATATGATTGGTTGAGAAAAATTTGCAACTTAGAAAACATATACAATGCGAAGGAGTGTGAGTGGGGTAAATTTAGTCTTGGATGGAGTAAAAATTTCGAACCACCGTTACCCAAGTGTATGAATCATTATGGTATATGTTCACTGCAAAATTTCTACTTTATGAAATCTGTATATGATCAATATATAAAGGAATAAAAGACTTCTGAATAAACAATGTATATCAATGTCAGTATGCATCTCGGACGAAACAATTGGATGTGTAGATACCCCTACTTCCATTCTCTATTCGATATATATATATAAGCGTTACTCTTCGCGAGAGACGCATTCGCAATTATTAATTTATTGTTGTTGTTCACCGTATGACAGAGTCATTTCTTAAAAAAAAAACATAAAATGTCTACCGAATTGCGAAGAAAATTTTTTACAATTAATAATGCGAATGAATACGATGCGTGGGTACTGGAATGTCGCGAGCATATTCGACGATTGAGCAACGCTGATCGAGCTTTGCCCGTTGGAACGCGTCAAAAGAATTTCGCCGAAATCGCGTGTATAAAGTGTCTGTTACTACGAGCGCAGAGGGAATTGAATTATATTAAATCAGGTGCTGGTTGTAGCAATGACGTACAAGGACTTACTTGGGAGGAGCATGATTCGGCGTTTCGAAGTCGAATATGCAGCGGCATGGTAGTTAATAGTAATTATATAGAGCCTAAGGATTTTTTAGTAGACGCGGAAGTATTAGTGCGTACGCGTATAGATAAGGTATTTGTTAGTGCAAATAGTGTTAAGGTTAACTGTGTATTTAACGGACAATTCATCTCTAAGGACAATAGTGATGATAAAAACATTAGTACGACTAATGCTACATTGTACAAGACTGATAATTTTAGTGATTGGTATAGGAAAAACATTTTAGACGTTATTATGCAAAAATTAAGTGGATTTCAAGAGCGTGATAGTGGATGGGCTTTACACAAAATTCATTATTTAATAGTTAACATTAATCGTTTTAACCCGTTGCACGCGGGTTGTAGAATTAATCTGCCATCCGCTATCACAAGTAGGAAAGCTCTGATAAATTTAGAAACCAGTGATAATGCATGTTTCGCGTGGTCCGTGACAGGGGCACTCTATCCGGCAAAACCTACGGCTAATCCAAAGCGCACGTCCTCTTATCCACATTTTCGGACGGTTTTAGACGTCGGTAGCTTAACTTTTCCGACTACGCTGAAACAGATCCCGAAATTCGAGACGGATAATGACGTGTCGGTGAACATCTTTACCTTGGAGAATGAAGAGCCAAATGTCGACGCAAAAATCGTACCTCTTCGGGTGACGAAGAAGAAGAGATCGAGGCATGCTAATCTTCTTCTTCTCGTCAACGATGAACAGGGAGCAGCACATTTCATGTGCATAAGGAATCTGTCGAGATTAGTGCGAAGTCAATTCACCAAGAGAAAAAATGCGCATTATATATGCGATCGGTATGTATTAATAATGATACAAATATAACTGCATATGTTTTATTTATTTTTTTTATTCTTTTAGATGTCTCCACTACTTTTGCACAGTGGAGAGGCTGGAATCGCATGAGCAGGATTGCTCGCGGCTCAACGATAATCTCCGATTTATGTTACCGAGAGAGTCCGAGGATCGCTGGGTTTCCTTCAAGAACATCAAAAATGGGGAACGAAGGCCATTCGTCGTATACGCGGATCTCGAGTGCATTTTATCGAAAGTTGAACAATCAAACAATAGTGATATATATCAGAAGCATGAACCTATAAGTGTAGCCTATTATTTAAAAAGTGCTCGCGATGCGTCACTCTCGAGATACGATGCTCATCGGGGTTCCGATTGCATCGAATGGTTCGTACGCGAGCTCGAAGTGATAGCGCGCATCGCGAGCGAGAAACTGGGTACTATCATACCCATGCGTATTCTTAGTCTTACCGAACGATCGCGTCACTATAATGACCCCAATTGTCATATATGCAAAAAGCCGTTTCTTCCGAATCAACTACGAATTCGCGATCACGATCATCTGACCGGCAGATACAGAGGACCGGCTCACAATAATTGTAATTTAAATTTCAAAGACTCGCATGTAATTCCAATGATTTTCCACAATTTTTCCGGCTATGATTCACATTTAATTTTCGAGACGATCGCTAATTTGTACGAGGGATCGGTATATCTGCTGCCTGTACATAAGGAAAAACACATTTCATTCACCAAATTTCTGCGAAATTATAATATACGGCTGAGATTTATCGATTCGTTCAAATTCATGGCCTCCAATTTGGACAAATTGAGCTCGTACTTGGCGGAATCTCAGCTGAAAAATTTGAGGTCACAGTTTTCGGACTTAAGCGTCGAGCAGTTTAACTTGCTTACGAGGAAAGGTATTTTTCCTTACGACTATATAGATAGTGCGGCTCGATTGGAAGAGACGGCTTTACCACCCCGACAGTCGTTTCACAACAGACTGACCGACAGCGCTATCAACGAGGAAGCATACAATCATGCCGTAGAGGTATGGACCAAATTCCAGATGCACACACTTGGGGAGTACAGTGACCTGTACCTGAAGACCGATGTACTATTGTTGGCCGACGTTTTCGAAAGTTTTCGCGATAGTTGCATGCTAAATTATGAGTTGGATCCAGCCCATTATTATACGCTTCCGGGCTTCACCTGGGACGCGATGTTGAAGCATACGGGAATCAGGCTGGAGCTTTTCACGGACGTGGATAAGTTGCTATTCGTGGAGCGCAGTATACGCGGTGGTTTGAATCAGTGCTCCCATCGTTACGAGAGGGCCAACAATCGGTACATGCGGGACTACGATCCGGCGGAACCGTCGAAATATCTCATGTATTACGACGTAAACAATCTGTATGGGTGGGCAATGTGTCTGCCGCTGCCCACCCATGGATTCCAGTGGATGGAGGACGCTGCCAATCTCGATGTCTCCGCTATACCCACGGATCATCCCGAGGGTTATATTTTGGAGGTCGATTTGGAGTATCCGCGCGAGCTTCACGACAAACACGCGGACCTACCGTTCTGCATGGTGCGCGAGAAGCCGCCGGGCGCGAGCCAGGAGAAGCTGCTGGCCACTTTAAACGATAAGACCCGTTACGTAATACATTATCGCGCTCTGCAACAATGTATGCGTAATGGACTCATACTGAAGCGTATACATCGCGGTTTAAAGTTTCAGCAGTCCACCTAGCTACGCGATTACATCGAGCTGAACACGCGTTTGCGCACCGCGTCCACTAACGAATTTGAGAGGAATCTCTTCAAGTTGATGAACAACGCGGTTTTTGGTAAAACAATGGCAAACGTGAGGAATAGAGTTGACGTGAGGCTCGCAACCAAGTGAGAGGGAAGATACGGGGCGGAAAGCCTGATTTCCAAACCGAATTTTCACAGACTCGCGATTTTCAACGAGAATTTGGTCGCGATTCAATTGTCGAAATTGTCCGTGAAATTTGATAAACCAATTTACGTGGGAATGAGTATTTTAAATATTTCAAAAATTTGCTTGTACGAATTTCACTATGACTATATGCTTCCTACATTCGGCGGTAAATGTAGAGCGATGTATACCGACACGGACAGTCTGATATACAGCGTGGAGTGCGACGACGTTTACTCGTACATGAAACGCGATCTCGCGCGATTCGACACCAGCGATTATCCCGACGACAATCGGTATGACTTGCCGCGCGTCAACAAAAAGATACCTGGTTTGATGAAGGACGAGAACAATGATCGTATCATGACCGAGTTCGTAGGACTGAGGGCAAAAATGTATACTTTCAAGGTGCAGGACTGCACGAGAATTGTTAAAAAAGCCAAGGGTGTCGAAGGTTACGTTATCGATAGAAATATAACATTTGACGACTACAAGGATTGTTTGGACAATTTCACCGTACAGTCTCGCAGTCAAAATTTAATTAGATCGAAGCTGTACCGAGTTTTCTCAATCAGTCAGAGAAAGGTCGCCCTCAGTCCGTACGACGACAAGCGTTTCGTTACACCCGGCACCGCGGCGACTCTACCCTGGGGACATTATAGTCTAAAATTATAATTTATTTATTGTTTTTATTTAGTCGCTTTATTGTTTTTTTTATTTCAACGATACATCTTAATAAAAGTTCTTATAGAACATTGCTCTTATTTATCCAGGAATTGTGCGTACTATCGAATCCCAGCCACTTAACGAACACTTTATCGCCCTTTCTGCGCAATACTCTCTCCACCAGATACACATCGGGATTGATGGTTTTCGAAAGCTCGTATTCGTAAAATCCACCCAACAGTTCCGTGCCCCTGGAATCCTTGGGGAGATACGTAGCGGGATTGGTCCTCTGCACTTTCGCCACCTCGAATATTTCGGTCGTCCAATTTGGCGTGTAGCCTTTGGCGAACATCTGCTTGTATTTACTGATTCGTACGAAATCGCCGACTTTGAACTTGGCACGACCTGCGACCTTGATGTGACTGTATACTGTCTTGAGTAGCTTATCTGCATGCTCGGGTTTCACATCCACGGGACGCATTCCCGTGGTACGATGCTTTCGCGCATTGTACGCATCCACCAACTCTTGCAGCATAGCGCGCCACTTGTAATTGCCGTTCAGCGTAAATCGTTTCCACATTTCCGTCTTCAACGTACGATTCCAGCGCTCGACTATCGACGCTTTCATCACGCTGTAGGTCGAGTAGTGATTTATCCCGCGTTTCCTCATTAACGCCTGAAAGTCACCGTTGTAAAACTCCTTGCCGTTGTCGGTCTGTAAATTTTTCGGACATCTGCCGGTCTTTAGGATTCTCGTCATTGCCGTCGTCACTTCTCTGCCGCTTTTGGTCTTTAATGCCACCGACCAAGCGTATTTCGAGAGGGTATCGATTACAGTGAAAATGTACTGGTGACCCGCATCGACGTAATTGCGCATATCAACAAGATCGGCCTGCCAGAGATCGTCGAAGCCACGCACGATGACTCTTCTGCGTGGAAAATTTATCCTCGCCGGTGCATGGAGCTCCTCCACCAACTGTATCTTTTCTTTGCTCATTTTTTTTTTTCAAACATGGACAGATTCCTATAATTTATAAGTATTGCTAAGTGTTTCACGTGTCAGATCTTCCTTACTCACTTTATCATCCAATTTTTCACAAATTGTTTGCAAAATTTGGTCCATTTTTTTCTCAAATTGTTCATTATGTTTATTCAATGTTATTGTAAAATATTGTTTAAATTCGAGCAGTAAATGTTCTAAATTTGGTTCGTGACAGTGTTTCCTACTCTCAGCATCCAGACCAATTCCAAATTTATTTATCGACATTTCAAATGCACTACTGTCACTTTTTTTTTCAAAAGTCAGTCTCTTGTTGTTGCTCGTTATTCCTCTTTTTGATGGCTCGTAATGTCGAGAGTATACATTCTACGATGTATGTTAAACAAATGTAAATTTCACAACAGCAGGAATCAGACATTTAATTTTTTTTTTACCTCGTACTACCGAAAGTCGTTGATATTACACTGAGGTAAGAATGTAACGTGCAACTTTCTTTCTACGATAAGATCCTCGTCGCGGAACTCCTCGATTATCGACTGTATCTCGTTGTGATGACTCGTATTACCGGCAGCCACCGATGCGATCAAAAGTCTCAAACGTTCGATCAATTCATTCGGATCGTTCCAATGTACGTAGTTGATTGGTCCTTCGGTGACACGCATAAGACCTTTACCCTCTTTTTTTTTTGATGATGCTGACGCTTTACTGACGCCTGATGTTGATGCGTCAGACGTTGACGATTTTCTTGCGCCTGATGTTGATGGTAACCGATCAGGCGGTAACATTGGTTTTCCCAATAGCAATGGTTTCATAATTTCTGTATATTTTACACCTTTATTACCCTTGGTTTGTTTTAAAGTATCGTTTAACAGTTTATGCGCCTTAGTTTGATTGAGAATACTCTTGTATTGTTCCAAATCTTCGGGTTTTATAATAGCTCGATTGGGTTCTCTCATAAAAACTAGTTCATAAGTACCTACTGTACCGGTGTATAACGTCTTATCGAGAATAATATCTCCTTCATGACTAATATCAAATTTACATCTCCCAAGCGTCAGTTGTTCATTTTTATAACGAGGTCCAAAAGCACGATCAATCAAGTTTTCCCTATCGGTCAGAAGTAATTTAATATACTTGCCAGGGATCGGATGTATTCGATTATGTTGAAAGGCATATTGTAACAAGCGTGGTTCCTCGTTTTCATCAATATTTAATTTTTTAGCAAACTTTTTTTCGAATCGGGCGACGTTTGATCGGTTATAGAAGACTCGTCGTCGGTCATGAAATCCAATGGATTCGTAATAGTTTCATCACTACTATCAAGATTCTTCGCTCTTTTAGCAACTCGATGCGGTGTCGATGTGAAGTAGGCTCCCCTCCTCAACTTATCGTTATATTTGAAAAAAGAATTATTATTATTATTTATGTTATCACTATCCTCCGTTTGCGAAACGAGTTTCTTCAATGGATCGACTATCGGCTTGAATGTCTCGTTCAAACTGCTCTCCATTATCGCCTTCTCCGATTTCAAGACACGATGCTTATCGCGAATGACCTCGCTCGTCTTGGCGATCCTCTTCAGAAGCGATTTTTCATCCATCGCGATGCTGTATAAAACAGCTTTCCCCGAATTGAACCGACACGGTTTTTAACCGACCTGTTAATGACGCGGTTTCTTAACAGATCCGACCGGCCTGTTCGTCGGCACTCGACTATCAGACGCTGTTTTTTAATCTGACACTCTCAAGGCCGTGATCGTGGCGTACTCGTTGAAACCTTTGCGATATCGACCGTTATTCAGAGAGCTATCCTTGTCTATTAATAAGAAACCGTAATCGCGACTCCAACAGGTCGAACACAATGTGAGAAATTTCTCATACGGCATATCACTGTTGACGTGATCGTTGAAAATATGCTTCAGATTAGTTCAATCCTGCTTAAATATTATTAGCAAGTTTGCATTGTCTCGTATCAGATGCTTTGGTATTTTCGCATAAGTCTGACAGAGGTAGAAGCAATCGATGTTGGAATGTCTACCCATGCAAAAGTAGTCCCTTATATTGTCCTGCTTGTCGTTGGCCACATCGACGAATATGAAAATGGAATTCGGCTTTGCATCCGCGACGTTCACAATCTCGCAATTGTTTGAAAATTGAAAGTAACCAATTTCCTCCGTGTCCTGCAGAAGCTGCTCCAGATATAGATGCTTCGGTTGCTGCAGCGATTTCGAGTAGACGTACAGGTTCGCGAATCTCACACCGTGCGGACTCTCTATGAGGCTCAGCAGCACGTTTGTCTTACCGCAATTCGATGGACCGCAAACTATGCAGCGTATCGTAGATGGTAATAGCGATCCGTGACGTTTTTTTATATGCGTGGTAGCATCGTGAGCATCCAAATTTGCCACGCGAATAGTCGGCACGTGCTTCACGAAATGCATCCTCGCTATTAACTTTCTGACATAGCTGTATCGTTCATTTATATTTCGCGAATTACGGAACTATTCGGTCAGTTGCCATTACGATGGCGTTCATGCTAGTCGTCGTCGATTCTCTGCAGAACTTGACGAATCATCAGCTCGAACACATACCGAAGATCGTATTGCTCGAGTACTTTCCAGATAGTATCGCGAGTATGTGGGAAAGATTACCTCGGCACATTCGCGCGGACTCGGATGTGCAGCAATATCAATATTGCTTGCAACACTACAATCTACCTAATACTACTCACCACGACGGACCACCGAGACTGATCAAAGACTGTTACGTTTGTCAGCAAGAGGAGAGAGAGAAGCAGTTGCTCTAAATGTCTGAATCGTTCTTCAATAAAGTCTTAAAAAATTGCCATTTGAGCTGCACGTGCCCGGTTACAATTATTGCGGGCCCGGCACTCGACTTCGCAAAAGATTGGAGCGCGGCGATCGTGGTATAAATCCGCTGGACGAGGCCTGCCTCGATCACGACTTAGCATATTTGCACAACGAGGATCTACCGGAGCGTCATCAGGCCGATAAAGTGCTAGCGAGGATAGCGAGTGAACGTATTACCGCAAGAGAATCGACCTTGGGTGAACGCGCGGTCGCCGCAGCCGTATGGGCATCGATGAATGCTAAGCGTAAACTTGGCTTGGGATTACAAAATATTGTCGCAATGAAGAAAGCAGTAGCGGCTAAAAAAAAGAACAACAACAACAAGAAAAAAATTGGTACTACTACTACGAGGAAGAGAAGAATTCGAGTGCCGAGGAAACGGGGCGGTATAATACCTATACTCCCACTGCTAGGTGCAGTCGGAGCACTGGCAGGTGGAGCATCGGGTATAGCGACGGCTGTAAACCGTGCAAAAGCTGAGAGAGAACGATTGCGGGAAATGCAACGTCACAATCGCGCGATGGAAGCGTCGCGCGAGAGAGGCCGAGGTCTTTATCTGAAACCGTACAAGCGAGTCGTCGGAGAGGGAAACCGTGGAGGTGGAAAAAAAAACAACAAAAAAAACGGTCGGATAAGAGGAAGAAAATGAATGAGGGGAAATTTCGTCGTCGTCGCGATGCTCTCTCGGATTCAGGTGCTACTAGTAACATACAATTGGCACGCATCTGCCGACGCATACCATACTTCCGTGGGGTCTTTATGCGCACATCTCTGTCGCTCGACGGGCCGCCGTGCAACGAGTGCGCGATCGTGAATCTCGACGATCAATGCGGCCCTGGTACCCACTGGGTAGCCTACGTCTAGGGTAACGACATCGTCGTATATTTCGATTCCTTTGGAAATTTGAAACCGCCGAAAGAATGTGTGCGTTACTTTGGTCCTAACGTTACAATCTACTACAATCATTATCGATATCAATCGTACGATAAAAGCAATTGCGGTCAGTTGTGCGTGAAATTCCTGCGAGAACAGATACTTTGAAAAAAAAAAATGTCTTTCACCGTGACATTATCGGATCGTAAATCAGTATTAAATTCAGATTTCTTTCCCCCAATCAATCTGCAAGACGATCGGTACGAGATCGGTCTCGTGGACATGCAAACGTACAACTCGATAGCCAATGTGGACGAGACGAATAATAAGTTCTACTACGATAACGATAAGGTACTGACGATACCCAGAGTCTGTTACGAATTGAGTGCGATAAATGAGTATTTGCAGTTTCAAATTTCTGCGAGACACGAAATTCAAGACGACATTGACAGCGTTATTCTTCTACGAGCGAATAACAATACACTGAAGAGTGAAATATTCTGCAAATATTCGATTGACTTTGGAAAACCGAATAACATTGGCTCACTACTGGGCTTCTCGTCTAATCGCGTGATCGAACCGAACGCCCAGGCTGAATTTTACGATGCCGTGAACATTGTGAAAACAAATATTCTACGCATCGAGTGCAACATTGCGGGTGGTGCGTACACCAACGGTAGACCCCGACACATTATTCACGAGTTCTTTCCCAGCGTACCACCGGGCTATAAAATCTCGGAGGCACCGAAAACCGTCATTTATCTACCGGTCATCGTCAGAGTAATCGACCGTCTCACGTTACGTATCCTCGATCAGGACGATCGTCTCGTAGACTTTGGAAGTGAAGAAATTACCATAAGATTGCACATTAAGAAAAATGTTAATTTACAAAAGTAACGAGGATTATAAAGCGGTGAAACTGGATGAAACATTCGCTAGTCGTTCGTCCTACGCGGAGTCGAATACACCTCTTCATCGGAGTGAAAATCGCGACAAGAGGAGCTTCTTGCTAACGAGAAGAAATATAGAATTTTTACAATCATTGGGATTCACCGTGAAGAGATTGGGCGAAGGTACATAGTGGAACAATGGCAGATCCCTTGAACGTCACCGCACCGCTGACCTACGACAATCGCATCACCAAAATGGAGATGCATGCCTACAATCCGTATGCGAACGCCTCGTTGGCGAACAGCGACGAGATTCGCATTCCCATACAGCAGCAAGATTTAATACTCCTGCCGTGCGAGAGTTATCTCTACGTCGAGGGTCAGCTGGTGGGGGGCACGCGTGACGCGAGCGCCAGCAACGAGGATATAGTTACGCTCGACTGCAATTCCGCGGCCTTTCTCTTCGACGAGATTCGTTACGAATTGAACGGTATCGAGATCGACCGATGCAGAAACGTCGGTATTACCAGCACTCTGAAGAATCTCGTTTCCCTGAGCACCGAGGAGAGCGCCAGTCTACGTCATTCCGGATGGTTCGTCGCTACAGCCAAAAACCGGCTCAAAAAGGAGGCGGCTGTTAAGAATTTCAGCTTTTGCGTGCCCCTGAAAATGCTGCTGGGATTCTGCGAGGATTATCGGCGTGTCGTCGTTAACGCGCGTCACGAGCTCGTTCTCATTCGCGCCCGCGACGATACAAACGCCATTTACTCATCGGTGAAAATCACCGATTCGTCGATCAAGCTGCTACGAGTGCAATGGAGAATACCCCATGTGACCCTGAACGAAATTACGAAACTCCAATTTCTCAGTATCGTCGAGCAGGACAAGAGTCTGTCACTCGCTTTTCGCGCCTGGGAACTTTACGAGTATCCGCTTCTGCCCAAGTCGCAGCGACACAGGTGGTCCGTGAAAGCGTCCACGCAATTGGAGAAGCCGCGATACGTCATTCTGGCGTTCAGAACGAACAAAAAGAGTAGTCAGCACGAGGATGTGCTGAAATTCAGTCATTGCAAAGTACTCGATGTCAAACTCTATCTGAATTCCGAATCTTATCCGTACGATCGTCTCGACACTGATTTCACGAAATCCCGCTACTCCGTCCTCTACGACATGTATGTAAAGTTTTTCACCTCCTATTACGCTGGTGAGAAACTCGCGAGACCTATGCTCGACTATACGGACTTCTTGACGTACGGGCCGCTCTTCGTCATCGACTGCTCGCATCAGAACGAGTCCATAAAAACCGGCACGGTCGACGTCAAACTCGAGATCGAGTGTATGGAAATCATTCCGGAAAATACTACAGCATATTGTCTAATTATACACGATAAAATTGTACAATATAATCCTCTTACAAATATTGTTAAAAATGTGAGTTAAAAAAAAAAATTATTGTTAGAAATATAAGTTTATAAAAAATAAAATACTTTTTTTTATTAAAGTTCTTAATGTTTTATTCCTAAATTCTACATTACGATATTGGACATTAGACGTGGGGAATAAATAAATAAATATAAGCAGTAATTTAGTTTTATTTCTTTAACAAACAATTTAAAAACAAACAATATTTAATTTTTATTCTTAAATTCTACATTGTGGTATTTACCACCTTTATAGATCATTATTAAATTACTTGCTAACGCAGCATTTTGCAGCTGCTTCAATTCTTCCGGGTCATCTGCCAATTTTGCCATTCTTGCAGGCAAGAATAGCCATTCATCGGTTGTCAATTTTACAATTATTTTTATCCCATATTTAGTTTTAATTTTTTCCACTTCTAAAATTTCGTAATTTTCATCCTCCTTTAAAGTTTCCAATTTCACAAATTGTTTTGGTTTTACATTTCCAAGAGTATTAACTTTTTCAAAATTCATTTTCAATTTATTGATATGTCTATAAAAAATGATTCGTCTTATTAAAGTAAAAAAATCACTTTAAAAAAAAATTTTTCCTTACCTTTATTATGTAAGAAAAACTAAAGAAGTTTTTTTTCAAAAACACTTATTCTCTTTCTTTTTCAATACGTATCCCACAAAAAACAGACTTCGCCTGTATAAAAAGGCGGCAAGTACATAAACCATTTAGCATAAATAATATAGTAAAATTATCCAATTAAAAAAAGTAGTGAAATCCAAATATTAGGCAAGTGTATTTTTTCACCTTAGCAAAAGTTAAATTTTTGAAAAAAAAGGAACAACAAAATTACTTGCCGGGCCCGTAATGTCCATGCACAGTGAGAAATAGAATCGTCTGTGGTTCGGCTAACTTCACTCTGTATTTTAACATGAAATTTGCTGTACTACGCTATAGCTGAATCTCACACATGATTCAATTTCCCACTGTGCATGGACATTACGGGCCCGGCAAGTAATTTTGTTGTTCCTTTTTTTTCAAAAATTTAACTTTTGCTAAGGTGAAAAAATACACTTGCCTAATATTTGGATTTCACTACTTTTTTTAATTGGATAATTTTACTATATTATTTATGCTAAATGGTTTATGTACTTGCCGCCTTTTTATACAGGCGAAGTCTGTTTTTTGTGGGATTTCATAACGTTTTGTAAGAGTATAATATTTAAAAAATTAAATAATTCTTTTAATTTTTCTACAGAATTTAAAGAAAATTTCCACACTTCTCGTTTTTTGAAACAGCAGAGCTTAACTAATAAAATAATATATATTAATATTGAAAAAATATCACAGTCAACGCATTGAATTTATTGATATTTGTAATGCATTCTGCATAAATGAACTTCATAATTAATGGCCCGGCTACTTGTTTAATGTTTTCAGTTTCACTATAATAAAAGTTTGATTAAATTTTTCATAATCAATAAACATACTTTCAACATAAAAATAATTAAGTAAAATGTATGTTTTAATTCATTTACATTTTCTGTTTATCAACATTTGACTTTTACCACCATCTGACCTTGCTAGACTTCACTAGTTTCATCAACTACTTGAGTTGATACTGGGGCAAGACTAGACAAGCAATTCGCAAAGCTTTAAATAAGCTACAATCAAGCATATATTCAAAGCTGACTATGTCGTTTTGCATACCACGTTTCTTTTTAGCACCAGTTACTATCACATTTATGCTGCTAATTCTTGACAAAGGTGATATAGGAGATATATTAGCGAGTCGTCCTTATAACATTTCCTGTGCCAGAGTCCTCAAATGTGTGTTCGTTTCGCTAATTTCTATACACTGTTGAAACTGGTCGGATTTCTGGTGCTGCAAAATGGTGTGGAAACCATTAATTTTTGGACTGAGTTTCAATTGAGAATAAACGTGCATTTTTTCATCCATACCAATGACTAGTATACTGCCTTTGGCCTAGAATACTAGCATAGGTAACAGAGGAAAACAATCAACAGTTATTAACTCAATTTTACAGAATTTCATCCAATGAATCTCATCCTTAAATTATGGCTGAGCAATGGATGACGATTATCGGAATATTGGCTTATTCTTACTTTGCCAATCTTTCAATGCTTTCATCCTTGCCTGTTTCAAATACCAGAATGCAGGAATGAAAAGCCCAATGTTTGATTCAACTCCAATAGTCAGTATGTGAGCGAACCTTCTTCCTTGGTTTTCTAATTCAATTTTACCAAATGTATTTAAGTCAAAGCACAAGTATTACTATTTGCTATAATAAACTTGCACAGTGACTGTAAAATACTAAATGATAACACTATGCGTAAGCCTGAAATCAAATTCATCATTTAACAATCTTAATCTTCAAAGAAAATAAATATTTGAAGGAACATGAAACATCTCAGTTACTTACCAGTATTTGATTTTGCCCCATCTCCATTTTCTTTATTGCTTGTTGACCTAACTTCTGTAATATTTGGTTGTCTTCGCATCTTTTGTAAACATCTACTATCGTATAATTTGTTCAAATCCAAATACTGGTCAACTTTTATTTTACGTAAATAAAGATTTTTTGGAATGTTTCATATCTTTCAAATTAGCATTGCCATAATTTAATCTAAAATATTTGTTTATATATATATGATATAACCTATCGGATAATTACAATCAATATCAGTTTAAAGAAAACAAAAAGCAAAACATGTATTTGATTAATGATTTCAATACCTGAAAGTTTAGCATATGATTATTAAGTACCTTAACAATTTCTTTCAATTAATATCCTCCTGATAATGACCGATGCACATTATTGTTGAAAGTATATTTCTCATTGGCACAGACTTGTAAATATTAATTTTATTTAATCCAGTCAGCTCTATCCTCATCAATGAATATGAAAATATTCTGTCTTAATTTATCTGCAAAAAGAAATACCACAAAGTACCACAAAGTATATACTACATCCTGTATTGTAAAATATAATATTATACTTATCTAATTCGCGAATTCTTCAGTCACTGTTAATTGAATTATTTGTGATTGTAGAAATTAACAAATGCAATATCGCAACACGATGAATAACCTCACATTACAATTTACACAGTTCAATATAGTCGCCGAATTGACAGTTCACAACCATACATAGTTTGATCGTTGAGTATATTATGTTGGAAGCGTTGTGAAAATGACGTCATTTTTCTTAGCGACCAACTTCAGCCCGAGACATACACTCTGGCTGGAGAAGAAGAAGATGACGGAAAGAAATTAAATTCGTTATATATATAGCTAACAGATTATGAGATCTCTGGATTGCGTTAACCAATTTTGATGTTTATGGGCTCAAATAAAAGCTTGTTCTAATCCATTTCAAGAAAAGCTTTACTGAAATCATGACAGTGTTTCATTTACGGAAAAAAATCGATTTAAAAATTGAGACGGCCAATCTTGCTGTATAAGATACAGTAGTGCCTGGACGGCGGTATAGACACGTCTATACCTACTTTTATGTACTTGCCGTCGAGACACTACCGTGTCTCTTGATATGAAAAATGTTAAATTGGTAGTATTTTCATAATTATAAGTTCGTAGATGTTTTGGTCATAATATTTGTGAACTATTAGCCTCATATTCTAAAGAATTTCAGTCCAAACTGAGTTATAAGCCCTTCTTTTCTCAAGATTTGACTTTAAATTTACTCCTTTTTTCATATTTTTATGAATTGCAAGGTTTCAACATTATCATTGATTTCTGGAATATTCTCTGCCAAACCAAGATCATTTTTATCTTCCTCTGGACTTTCTGTATTAGGAAATACCACAGAGAATATCATTGAAGCCACAGTTTCTTAGAAATTCTGCTGTCAATTTCCTACTTTCATCTACCGTATGCCTGTAATATGAAAAATGTTAAATTGGTAGTATTTTCATAATTATAAGCTTCTAGATGTTTTGATCATAATATTTGTTAACTATTAGCCTCATATTGTAAAAAATTTCAGTCCAAACTGAGTTATAAACCCTTCTTTTCTCAAGATTTGACTTTAAATTTACTCCTTTTTTCATATTTTTATGAATTGCAAGGTTTCAACATTATCATTGATTTCTGGAATATTCTCTGCCAAACCAAGATCATTTTTATCTTCCTCTGGACTTTCTGTATTAGGAAATACCACAGAGAATATCATTGAAGCCACAGTTTCTTAGAAATTCTGCTGTCAATTTCCTACTTTCATCTACCGTATGCCTGTAATATGAAAAATGTTAAATTGGTAGTATTTTCATAATTATAAGCTTCTAGATGTTTTGATCATAATATTTGTTAACTATTAGCCTCATATTGTAAAAAATTTCAGTCCAAACTGAGTGGCAAGCCATTCTTTTCTCAAGATTTGACTTTAAATTTACTCCTTTTTTCATATTTTTATGAATTGCAAGGTTTCAACATCATCATTGATTTCTGGAATATTCTCTGCCAAACCAAGATCATTTTTATCTTCCTCTGGACTTTCTGTATTAGGAAATACCACAGAGAATATCATTGAAGCCACAGTTTCTTAGAAATTCTGCTGTCAATTTCCTACTTTCATCTACCGTATGCCTGTAATATGAAAAATGTTAAATTGGTAGTATTTTCATAATTATAAGCTTCTAGATGTTTTGATCATAATATTTGTTAACTATTAGCCTCATATTCTAAAAAATTTCAGTCCAAACTGAGTGGCAAGCCATTCTTTTCTCAAGATTTGACTTTAAATTTACTCCTTTTTTCATATGTTTATGAATTGCAAGGTTTCAACATCATCATTGATTTCTGGAATATTCTCTGCCATACCAAGATCTTTTTTATCTTCCTCTGGACATTCTGTATCAGGAAATACCACAGATAAGATGATTGAAGCCTCTGGTTCATAGATATTCTGCTGCCAATTTCCTATTTTCATCAACTGTATGCCTGCAATTTAAAAATTTACAATCTTACACGACAAATGATGAGTTTGTAAACTGATATATATCTTAAGATTGTTCAAATGAAGTAATATTTTTATTTAATCTAATTAATTGTTACAAAGCATTCAATATTTGTTCTTGACATATATATTATATCTTTGTTTCTTTTGTAAAATGTACTATCATATAATTAGCTCAAATCCAAGCACTGGTCAACTTGTATTCTACGTAAATAATATTTTTTTGAAATTTCACATCATCCAAATAAGCATTTTTTTTACCTTAATTTAATCTGAAACCTATTAAACAGTTGATACCCTCATCAGTTTAAAGAAAAGAAATAGCTAAACATGTATTTTGTTAATTTCAGTACCTAGAAGTTTAGCGTATGATTTTCAAATACCTTAACAATTTCTTGCAATCTTGGCAATCACTGATGCACATAAATATTGAAAGTATACTTCTCCTTGGCACAGTGTTGAAAATTAATCTTACTTCATCCCGTCAGCTGTATCCCCAGCAATGATACAATAAACACATCACAATAATTTAATCTGAAATAAAATTCCACAAAGTACCACAAAATATATTACATTTAATATTATAAAATTCATTGTTATGCTTATCTAATTTGTTGATTCCTTTATGTAAAAAATTCGTTTAATGAGTATAACCTCATCGGATTCAAATAGGAACAGTCTAATATTGTTTTTTCATTTATTTATTCTTGCAATCCTGGCAATCACCGATGCACATAAATATTGAAAGTATACTTCTCCTTGGCACAGTGTTGAAAATTATTCTTACTTCATCCCGTCAGCTGTATCCTCAGCAATGATACAATAAACACATCACAATAATTTAATCTGAAATAAAATTCCACAAAGTACCAGAAAATATATTACATTTTATATCATAAAATTCATTGTTATACTTATCTAATCTGTTGATTCCTTTATTTATGTAATTAAAAATCCTTTTAATGAGTATAACCTCATCAAATTTAAATAAGAACAGCCTAATCATGTTTTTTCATTTATCTATTTCATAATTAGGTTCAAATTGTTTTAAGGTTAATACTGTCAATCTTGCAGCTTAACCTGATTTACCGTAATAAACGAAGTAAAACATATATCTAGGAGATACACACAGACACACTGTTTACGATTGTGTGCAGCTATATTTACGTTTACGTCTACTGACGTCACTAAACCTACGTTAAGCAGCCAACTTCAGCCCGAGACATACACTCTGGCTGGAGAAGAAGAAGAAGAAGATTATGAAGGAGAAGAATCTCAATTTTCGATATATATATAGCTAACTCAGTATGAGATCTCTGGATTGCATGAACCGTTTTTAATGTTCATGGTCTTAAATGAAAGCTTGTTCCAAACTAGTTTAAGGAAAGCTTTACTTAAATCATGACAGTGGAATATTCACGGAAAAAATTCGGTTTGAAAATTGAGGCGGCCAAACCTACTGTATAAGTTAACGGTAGTGCTCGGCGGTATAGACATGTCATTATCTACTTTTATATGTACTTGCCGTCGAGACACTACCGTGTCTCTTGATAACACTACTGTAACTACTATGCAGAATACGTTTTACAGACTGAAGCTTTTTCGTCTTCTGCTGTTCGCTTGACTTCTTTGCAAACGATATTATCGTATTTTAAGCGTATTTAATTTCAATGTTTTGGAAGGGGTAATTTTCTTCTCTTTCTTGCGATACATTTCCATTGTGATTGACCTATAGGTTTATCACAATATAACACAATAGGAAAAAATATCACAATACGGTGATTATTCAGAGGGTATAGTGTATCCCTTCTCGATGAAGAAAGAATGGACTCCTAAGTGTTATCAAATGTAACTTTATATTTAAAAACTGAACGACAAAGAGTTTCTCTTGACGAAATTTCTTCAGAGGCTTCATTCAGTCGTCGAACCTCCATCAGTACAGATTGTACAATAGAAAATTAAAAAAAAAAAAAAAATGGAAAGTGAACGGGGTTTTGTGAAAAAAAATGGAAAGTGAACGGGGTTTTGTGAAAAAAAATCTAGTAGAGGAGGATGAAAATCCTGCAGAATCGATGCAGGAATACATCAAAAGAATTAACGATTCTCATAATCGTTATTTTGAAGAATATGAAGAGATGCTTCATCATAATATGCACTTGAACCATAAGTAATTATTTTTATTTCTTTTAAAGAAAAAAAGAAACCCAGAGATAATGTCAATAAATAGAATCATAAAAGAATTTTACGACACATATTTTTGAAAACTGTTAACTATCTCACTATTTGACCAATTGTTTTTTTTATTCAAAACGAAGAAAAACGAAAAAAAATTTTTTTTTTTATTTTATTTTTTACCAGCCATTGATTTAGAGGAGAGAGAGAAAGAAGAGGGGAGGGAGGAGGAGGAAGAAGAAGAGGAGATGGAGGAGGAGGAAGAAGAAGAAGAGGAGGTGATTTTTGTAAGTATACTTGCTTTGTAAAATTGTTATTACAATATAAAAAAATAACAAAATGTTTTCAAATATGTCCCAGGTGAAAAATAGTGGTACACAAACGGAACCTATTTCCGTAATAACAGAGGCTACGCAAATGGAATTTGCGATAGATCTAACGCCACATTATTGGTGTACAAATTGCAAAAATTATGGTCACCTGTATATTAATTGCTCACTTCCAGAGTGGTGTAACATTTGCAGAACATACGTACATTATGCCATAGAATGTAAGAAAAACTTCTAAAGAAACAAGCATTGTATATTGTTACGCGGCAAAAATCCCTAGTGGATAAAACTTGCCGCGTAGAGCAAAATACGCGCTACTCTATAAACGGTAGTTGGGGAACGATACGATATAGCCAAAAACTAATACTTGACGATTCCTACGTCTCTATTCAAAGGCTCTAACTAAAACTATATGAGCGATAGGTTGGGCGCTAGGTCCGCATAGACCAGTTTTCTATAGTACGTTATTCTCCATAAGGCTCAGAGATTCGATATAGCTGAATTTTTCCCCCAGCATGTTGGGCTAGCTCGGTCCCGATCTGGATAATGGAGAGGGGTCAGGTTAGGAGAGGCTCTCGATAAAACGGGGAACAGAATCCTTAATTAATGAGGTAAACTTCGAATAACGGAAAAGACACGATTTATCTAGGAAAATTCGGAGGTTTATTCACAAAATAAGCTATTTACAGTGAACGATAACACCTCCGATTCAAAACTTAAGAACTAAAAGTCGAAATTCGCAAATAGATTGGCCCGCCACATTCTATACAATTTATGCTAATTCAATAAGAAATTATGACTATCCCTTCTTTGTGAAGGCATACAAGAGAAATGTTAGTAAAATATAAGATGAGTCTCGCCAACACAAGATAACGCCAAGTGGAGGTACATCAGGAAGATACAATAAGTTCCAAAGAAAAGGTGGTGAATCCTGGTTATGATCGCGGCCAATCACTGATACCGTCAATTATTAGATACGAATATTTGCTCCAACAGAACTCTACCATTCTCACACGCCACGAAAGCGGAGAACATCTTCCTCAAACGGAGAGTGAGCTGGAAACGGAATTGATGTCCAGTGACACTCAATCTTGGCCTATCTATCCGTGAAACGATACAAAACTCGGACAATTTCGTCCCGGCAAAAACCTACTAATGTATAGAAAATTATGCCGAGCCTACAACAGGCAGGCCTCGACGCGCGACACCGCCAACGATAAATAACTATAATAATAAGGCAAATACTTCGTTTCTTCCCAGCTTACTCTTCGATAATCTACTTAAATAACCAATCTCAACGTATCATTATCGGATTCCCGGCCACGATCATACGCAAAACTAAAATTAAAGGCAATCTGGCAGTTACGAGGAATGACTCGATATAACACAAGTTAGGCATTTACTGGCATGGTCGACCCGAGGGAGGCACTCACCGATCCGCTCAATTTTTCCTGATTCGACACCTCAAACTCTTCCTCTCGAATACGGTAGCTTTCCTCAGGACAACATTGGTCCGGTAGATTCAACCAGACTCCCAGAGACAGTCGTAGGTCAGGGTCAGAGAGCTCCAGATTTACGTCGGATTCCACTCAGTGCCAAATTTCGACTCCTCTAGCGGTACAGTGCTCTCGGTACCTCTCGATTATCCCCACCTAGTCATTAATAGGCTCGGATATCGATCGGATTACCGAATATTCACGAGGATCCGCGGCATCATGCGATCCTCTTCTCTTCACTTTTCTCTCTTCTGCTCTGTCGTCAGGCGGAAGTTCCGTCCTGAATGACTCTCAATATTGTCGTTGGCGGTAGCGGGAGCGGTAGTCTTAGGCTGAGGCTACCCCGGAATCAAGTGTCGATAGGTGTTCTCAGCGATGGCGGCTAGGCGATAGATACTCCATCCTGACATGATCCTTCTTTACATTCTGAGTACTCTACGTTAACTCGGGCCTAGTTGGCATAGCGCAGCGACCTATAGAGCTTCTGTTCTGGTCCCAATCTGGTGGAGTAGGGATGCGACGACTATCGGGAGTCCGGGAAGCGAGAGGGTGTAGCTACGGGGTCTGTTTCCGAGGCCCTGGAGGGTGGGGTGGTTTCCCCGGTAGGTGGCAAGGGGTTAGGTGAGCGGAGAGGCAAGGCCCCCACTCTGGTCGACACGCCGCACAAGCGATTACAAGTTATAAAAGGCATAATGTGTGAGAAGAAGGCCAAAAAGTGCAACTCGAGATAGATGACTAAATATCACCACCTGGTGACGCGATAAACAAAAGTCATATAAGGGCTAAATGAAACTTCTGAACTTTTAGTGGTGGCGGGATTCCGCAGCGATCCTGGAGTCTCTCCCGACCTTGGCTGTAAATTCCTAGTCTAACATGCTCACAAAAGTGCTTATTTGTCGACCTCTAGTCTAATCTTTAAAATAGTCAAACTCGAGGGAGCAACCGATAGCGAGAGGAGGGTTCTAGTAATTAAGTTTGTGACGCCAACCAACCGCGTAGGATTGGCCACGTCACAATATCAATTAATCGCAGATGCTGCAGTTTTAGGAGCATTATTATTATTATGCGTATATTATTAAAAATATAAATAAATTTTAATTAAAAACTTCAACGATCGTTCATTTCGCCACCTCCCTTTCTCTTTCTCTTTCTCTCTTTCTCTGCGTCCACTGCTTAACGTAAGAGGGGGGGAGGCCACTTGTGTACCCTACGAGTTTAACGTCGTGGGGGGGGGGGGGGGAAGCGATAATGCGCACAACCGCAGAGGGGGCAATTCCCCTACTTCCCCTACCCCCGCGGGACCCCGACCCCCTCGCCACCCGGTCATAGAACCCTCTTAGCTACTCTACTATAGGTTCCTCGATACACCGCAGCGGTACTTAATCCCGAAGCTCCGTCAGAAGCTAGTTGAGATTCGATATCTTCGCCTGGCCTGGTCAGTGTCAGCAAAGGCTGGCCCTGATTGGCCGGTCCCGGTTGGTTCGTCGCGTTTTTAGGCGGACGGCCTCTGGGACGCTTAGCGGGAACAGCCTGCGCTGTTCCTCCGGTAACTTTTCCTTGAGCTGATTGCTCGAAGGATCTCGATATTTGTGAGATGAGATCTTGGAAAGAATTTTCCAATTTCTCCATTCTCGCATCGAGATTCGATACCTTGCTTGCCAGGTCAACCTGGACAGCATCGTTATCTGTCGGGTCATCGAAATCCTCCGATGTATTTCCCGACCCGGTACTCCCTCTCCTCTCCGCATTCTCTGCCATCGCACGTACTCAAAGCTTGTTCAGTGTTAAGGCGTCTATGAATGTCGGAGGTTGTCGCTGGAGTGAGCCAGGTTTGTTCCGCTGGCCCCGATAACCCGCTCACGGTAGGTTGCCCCACCCGTGGCTTGGGTGCGCACGCAATAGTCGAGGACGGTGGCTCCCTCACTCGAACTATTCGCTTGTCACCCGTGCTGCCCTCTTTGATTGATCTATCCATCGATAATCCATCACCAACGATCCAGTTCCAACAGTCACCACCAGATGGCAGTGCTTGCATAGATCTAGTCGCCGATAATCAATGATCAATGGCCTAGTTCCTTCAATCACCGCTAGATGGCAACACTCGTATCGATTATCGATCGGTGGCTCTATCGGTGACTGTTGGGTGGCAGCACCATTAACATTTTTGGCAGAGAGTCTGTTTACAGCCTCAATCTGCCCATCCATTTCCTCGCGAAAATTGTTTTTGTTTATTTTGGGAAGGAAGGAAAATAAGGAAAGGAAATTTGGATAGGTGGGAAAACTGAGGATTTGCGGTATCCTAAACGATATCATAAACGGTAATTAATGCGGTATCTTGAACGATAGCTTAAGGAGGAGCTTCTTTAAGGTTCCACGAGCTGTGAAACCCTATCGAGGCTTACCTCCTTTTTCGCCGCCTTCTTCTTTGAAGGCTTGGATGGCCCCGCTTTCGGCTGTGAAGCCTTCCGCGATGCCACCTTCGCCTTCTCCGAAGGCCGTGGTTTAGGCCTGGACGCCTTCCGCATTTGCTTCAGGACGTCCCACGGTACGTTCGTACCGGCCTTCGCCACGTACGGCCCGCGTGTCTGCCACGTCAGACTGCAGGCGATGCAGGTCCGCAAGGTTTTACCCTTGCGACCACACCCCTTGCAGAAATCCTCCACAACGGGTGTGGGACACTGGCTGAACCGGTGTCCCCTGCCTTTGCAGTTCCAGCAAAACCAATTGCTGGGACCGCCGATACCGCTGGCCGCCGGCTGTTTGGGCCTCACGCTGGAATCCAGCTTCGGCCTTTTTGCCGGCGGGACCTCTGCCTCCTTCGGCGGCAGGGGTTTCTTAGCCTTTGCGGCCTTGCCTGACACCACACTCGCGTATGATGCAGGTTTCGGCTGCGGCTTCGAAACCTCTGTCTCCGGACGAGGTCGCTTCCCCTTGCCACGTCCCTTGCGGGGCGGAGCTTGGGGGGGCTTCCTCGTCGCAGGACGCGAGGCCCCCTCGACCGCTTTCACCACACGGTGAAAGAGGTCAAGGTCCCGGAGGAAAAACGCCACCAGGTCCTTCTCCGTGTAAGACACGGAAGGCTCTGGCAGCGGCTTTTCCTCGGAGGAACGAGACGCTGTGCTCATTCCTCGAAACTGCTGGGAGAGCTCAGTCACCTTTGCAGGTGTCCTGGGGCTCTCCCTACGCAATTTCGGGGAAGAGTTCAGCAACTCTTCCTCGAGTTCGAGATCGAGCGAGCCGAGGCTCGCTCAGGTAATCTCTGATGGTGAACCGAAGTCCACCACCAGGAGGTCGAGGGGATCGAGATCCCCTTCGACAAATGAGATCGGTGACCCACAAGGGGACACCGATCCCATGGTGAGTGGCCTTACCACTGAAAGTGGTAAGGTCACCGGGACCCGCGGAGCAGGAGCGAGCGGCTCGGCCGTAGGATGCAGCAAAGCTGCAGGGAGCAGCGAAGCTGCGGGGAGCAGCTGGGCTGCAGGAGGCGGCTGGGCCGCGGAGGCGACGGCTTCGCCGTCGGCGACGGTTAGGGGGGCTTGTGAGGCCATGGAGTTGAGGAGGTCTGGTCTGATCCAAGGAAGGATTAGATATGAGCTCCTGCCGGCTCGCTCACCGCTCGCTAGGCGATATCCGATGTTGCCGAATTTCTAATTAACTGGATTAATCCGGTTAATTGAGTTGACAACATCGCGGTACTAGGCTGATAGTCCAGCCGGTGCGCGAGTACCCACGACTGTTGTCAGCCGGCTCGGCCTTGGCTAGCGCTTAGCTTTGTTTACAAACAAGCGCTCGGCAGAATCCTGCCTGTACTAAGAGCCCTTACGAGAGCATTTCAATTTAACACGGACGAATATAATATTAAATTATATTATCGTCCGTGATTCTTATTTAATATGATTTTCGTTAACTTGCACTGATTGCTCGAGTTCCATGGGGTTGCATGAACCCGATTGAGCAATTTACTGCCTACGAATAAATTCTCTTGACAATCACGTGCACTATGTTTTTCAGTCTTTTACTGACGATATTTATGCTCGGACACATGGCTTATTTAGATTATTAAAACCTTCAATAATTTAATTTACATAAAACCACGTTGGGCGCCATTTGTAATGGATTCTTCTACCACGATGGGCTGATCGTGATAGTTATCTTCCTATTACCTTCGGCCGTCCTTACATTCGGTACTTTCAGGGCGCCAGTTGGTCGTGTGGGTGACCAACAACCCAGCGTTAACATAGGGGTCTTACCCCGCCATTCCAATCGTATGCATTTTCCAATGGGCTGATTGGTAGTGCATAGAGGACGGTACGGAAGCTTGGTTTGCTCAGTGTGCTAGGTCGTGGAGAGAGGGGAGTGTCCCTTACAGGTAGCCCGAGCCTCGCGACAATAGACACACTCTCCCACCCACCCACTCACACATGTGTGGGGAGGTGAGGAGACGAGAACATTATCGAGATCTTTTCTCATAGGGGACTGTCAGGGTGGTGCCTCCCCGCAATGCCCAAGTCCGCGGTGCCTTGCGCGTTGCCATGGACTTAGCGGCGGCACCCGACATGCAGCAGAAACCTACCATACCTGCACAGGTCCCTTATGCATCGATAGCATACAGTGTGTTCATTGCATAGGGAGCAAGCTCACCTCACGCACACGGACACACTCATAGGTGAGCCGGTGTGGTGTACGTCCGCCTTGCGCGACGTCCCAGGCCCGACTCCCTCTCTTATTTCCCCCTCCTCAGGGGACTAGAGAATTCGCCTTTTCGCAGGAGTCCCTGTGCCCACTTCTCCTCGTCTGAAGCCGCCAAGTTACTTGGCACAGCCCTGCCTTGCTCGCTCGGTCGGCTTGGACTTTTAAGTGGAGCGCCGGTCTTTTCATCCGGTCTTCTGACGGTCCACAGGGATGTTCCTAGACGGTACTTCCTGTCCACTCGGAAACCTATGCACCGAGTCGGTAATGTAGGGTTTGAAATAACCACTACTAATCGTCAGCTTCTCTTTAATTTCTTTATTAAATCCGGTATCTTGATACGTAACGAGAGAACCTCGTTACAATATTTTTCTTTAAAAATTAGATTCTTTAATATTTTGGCCACATCGTAACGGCAGATTCCTTCCAACAAATCGTGCATTGGATCTAAATATATATTCTCAATTATATGATAATTTGGAATTCTATTAAATATACATCTTTCTTCAATACCATTTATTTTCATACCCAAATCTTCAGTATAATTTTTTACAGTTCTTAGTAAACTTACATCTTCTACTGTCTGTTTGCGAAACGTTTCCTGATTAGCTTTGCATATTCTACAAAAATTAGATTTGAAACTTCTTTTAAAGCCAAATATACTATTTAGTCCCAAATTATCTCCTGTTATTAATAAAACTGGAAAATACACTTGTATTTTTTGCCCATTAAAGTCTATAGATATTCCATTCACTTGAAGATTTATTAATTGCTTTACTAAATTATAGAAAACTCTGGTATTCCCAAATGAAGTATGATCAATAGACTTATGCAATTGCATTAAAAAGATGTTTTCTAGTTTACTTTGGTATATTTCCGGCAAGGACGCAAACGAAAAATAAACAGCTCCTAGCTTTTTAATCCCTTTTCTTGATCCCAACGGGTTATTGACTTCAAAGTCATCGAAATATAATATCAAAGGAATTACAGACTGACTGACATACTCTTCTTTAATAGAAAGCCACATTTTTTATTTAAATATGGACATATTTTCACTATTTTCGCAATGATTAATATATGCAGTCATGATTGAAAAGACACCAGGCATTTCCAGGAATCTCTTCAAAACTTGTTCTATTGGTATAATCTGTAATGTTAGCTTTTTGAGAGTAATTCTGTTTTTATTTCTAATTAGTCGAGGCCGTAGTATTCCTTCTAATGTCACAGAATTAAGCAATATCAAACAATTTGTCTTTTTGAAATATTGTAATGTCAAATGTTCAGTTTTAAAAACATTAAATACATTTTTTATTATATTTAACATTAAATCGATATTAATCACATTTTGTGAATTAACTGAAAGACACTGCAATTTTAAGTTATGAAAATAAACGTTATAAAAATTATTGAACATTTGAATTATTTGATGAATAGTTTTTCTAGGTACAGAACTTGTACTGTAAAGTTTAGCCACAAGTAATGCAGCCGCTGTCGTCACTGAATTATTAAATTCTACGATATCATAATCACCTAATAATGCATCATTAGTTATTTTACAAAGATCATTGTCGATTGTTATTGTAAAATTTGTATTTATGTTTGCAAATGGTTCATTATTATTTAAAATCTTATTATTGGCGTTGGTTATATGTGCTAAATTTATATGTTTTCTATAAGCATAAAGGCTGCTAAAACTGCGATTACAATTATCTACTTTACAGTAGCATGTATTATAGATTGCACACCTATGAAAAATATTACAATGAATCTGAAGATTTAAATCTTTTTCAAACTTTTCTTCACAGTATGGACAAGCAAACATTTTAGATTAGATTCTAATATATTATTGAAATTATAATACTAAATTATATGATAAAATATTTACTTTATAAAGAAAATAAATTTTTTTTTCATTTTAAAATAAAAAATTAAATATCTTTCGCTTTGATACTATACTTATAATATGGTTGAAAATAATACATATTAAAAATACACTAAATATCAAGTAATCACACTTACTCCAAATTATTCAAATTATGTTTGTTAATAACACTTTCATTTTCCAAATTTTCTACATTTTGGATTTGTTTTAACTCAGTAAGAATTTCATTTATAAAGGAAAAACTTTTATCATATTTAGTATTAAATTTGTAAATACTTAGTTGAATCAAGGTCCACAAATGTTCACACTCCACTGGATATGTTGCGTTGAAGAAATGAAAAGCTTTAAAACAAACTTCAAAAGCCTTCGCTGTGGATGGCAAAGAATATAAAATATTATCAATGCTGACAAAAAAACTGTTTAACTCTATAATAGATGGTCCTTGAACGTTAATAAATGGCTGAACACTTGAAGTGTACTTCTTTACACATTCAGCCCTCTTATTTCGTATTGTTAACACATCACTAGTATTCTACAAAATAAAATCAAATTGATAATATGTAAGATACGAGGTTGACTGCATTTTAATGGTTTTTTATAATAGACTTTTTACAAACCTTTGCATGTACTATAAAACTATCTCTGCATTCACTCATACTGGGTTTTAGATACCTTCTGCTTGTTTTAATTCTACTTTTAAGTGGTATAAAATAAGGTAGTAATGATAATTGAATTGCAAATCTAGAATATAGAACAAAATTGGTTAAGTTACAATTATGCTTATTCACATTTATATATAAAATTTAAAGAGTTCAAAACAAAGTAATCTCACCATTGTCAGTGTTGTCCAAAGATAATAGTAATTCATTAAAATTTAATACATCAGTATCTTTTGATTTTAATGAACATACTATTTTAATTTTATCAAAGAAAGAACTAAATTCATCTGATATATTAATTTCTTGACATAACTTTAGTCTTTCAAAATCATTTTCTATTAATATATATCCTTGTGGGTGCTGTAGTACTAGCCATTTTTCATAAATATCTTGAATGGTTAAGTCTGTTGAAGAATTTTCTGCTTGACGAAAGGTAAATGTTCTCTCCCATTTCTCAATTACATATTCCCAAGGTTCTCGATTGTGTTTTAACCAATCTATATCTTTAATATAAGATGCTACAAAAATGTCCACTTTGAAATAGATAGTATAGTTTAGATTTCATTAAAAAGATATTACAATTCAATATCCACCTACTTTTTTCATCTTCACTGACTTTTAATCGTTTTTCTGGAATACTTGAATATTCAATTTCAAGTTTTCTTACTTTTTGTAAAGTATTTCTATACTTGTCGACTAATTTTCCTTTTGATGCTATTGATTTATTCAATATTGAATCTTTTTCTTACTGGAGGAATATAGTATGTACACTCACTTTCGGATGGAAATAGAATAATAATTTGCTGAGCCAATTGCTCAAAATCTGTGTTTTTCAGACTGCGAATATAAAATTATATACATTAAAACAAAATCAAAAATTTAATTACATAGATGTATAAATATTATAAATACCATAATTGTTCCTTATTGATATATGCTATTATAATATCAATTATAGTACTTCTAGTGTTTCTTGAGAGTTTATGTAATTTTTTATATCCTTCTATAATTGTTAGACCTTGTGGGCTTGCTGTTAATATCGTTTTTACATTTAATAAAACTGGTTTAATATTTTTTTCCATAGAAACTGGTTTGATCTTTTCATCCATAGAAACTGATTCCTTCAAATTCAAAGTAATCGAATCATCCTCATCCTAAATTATATTTCATGAACAATTGGAAATCAGTAAAAATTTTCAATAGCATTATGTATAACAGCAAAGAGTAAAATAATGAAGAAAACTAATAGCGTAGTAGTCAACAGGTTTATATTTTAGTTAATAAAGTATCTTACACACACCGATATGATATGTGAAGTACTATCTTTGATTTTATATATTTTATTCCAGTGTAATGAAAATTTAACTCTATCGCCATCTTAGGAATTAATTCTTTCATATCATTTAATGATAAATTTGCTACTACTTCCTCGTCGATACCATTCTCTAAATATGTTTTGTAAAATATTTCTAAATTAGTTCAGAAAAACTTTTTAATATCAAACTGCTTACCTTTAAACTGTTCTGTGAGGTTTTGTAATCCACAAGTGGATAAGAAGTCTCTAGTATAATTATCCACCATTGCAAAGTATTATAATTGCATATCAAATGTATCACCTCAATTTTTTTGTATGCTTAAAATGCACCGTAGAAAGAATTCACAATAAAACTTTTTGGCCAAAAATACATGAACACTCAAATACAAACAAAGAGGAACATATGGTATCTCTTAGTGTAATGCACTATTTAATGTAAATTTAACCAATCCTTGTATGTACTTTTAAAAAGGTCCGTCAATTTGTTTCTTCCTCTCAGAGCACACCAGGAAAAATGAATCCGTATAACGAACAGGCACGTACCTAGTCTTTAGTCCAAATGTGCTCGAACACTCGAAATTTCGAAGAACTTTCGCTTGCTTATTATAAAAAACCAAAACATTTCTTTTAGCTGTTGTTTATGTATAAAGATAGAATACGCCAATAGTATAAGATTTATGACGGTATATATGAACTGAGTAGCGCTTACTGCAATACGAAGTATGATTGGTCTATTTCAAATGGCGCTAACCATAATCAAATCAAGCATTTTATTAACTCAACATAGCAACTGAATTGCCTAAAACTTACTCATATAAAGATAGATTCGAATACAGAAAAGATTAAAATGTTCACGAAAAATACTAATTAACATGTATTTTTATTATTTTAAATATGATGTATTAGAAAATATAGCGTTATTAAACGGCATTTTTAAAGCAAGAAAACGATTTGTTTGTAGTGATCGTAATAAATTTTCATAATGCAATCATTTATTCAATTACTTTTATTAAATATTAGTTTACATCAAACATATATTTAGTAAAGATTATTTAATTATTTTAACCAAGTAATTTGTTAATTTTAAAAGTTTTTCATTTATTTTTATTAACAGTGCTATTGAATCAATTTATTAACTATGATCGCGATAAAAGTTTATAAATTAGCAATTTGTTTGATTACTTTTATTAATTAGTTGTATACTTGAAAAATATATTTAATACGTTTTATTTAGTATTTTCCATTAAATTATATATTACTTTTAAGAAGCGTTTATTTACTTTTATTAACAACCTCATCAAATCAATTAAATCATTTGTTTGCCGTGATCACGGAAAACTTAAAAAAAATTTTTAAATGTTTAATTATTGTTATTAATTATTACTTAACATTAATAATATATTTTTTACGTTATTTTAATTGTTTTAATGAAATTTATTTAATAAACTTAAAATTTTATATATTTGATTCAATTAATGTGTGCTTGCATCAATTGAATAATTAATCGAAATAACTCAATTAAGATTAATAAAACCATTAAGCTAATTCTATCGCATATTTTTTTATCTAACTTTTATCTAATTACATTAAAATAATGTTTTTTTCGATCTATTAAATTCACAATTTAAACACATATTTAATTGATCTTACTAATTTTTTTTCTCAGTGTGGTATATGTTTTTGATATTTATACCGGTATTCATTTTACTGTTGTTCTCATTATCAATATTCTCTATTTTTTCTAAAATGCGTTCAAAATCAGCATATATAATATACGGTAATTGAATTTTACGACAAAAATTTTTAAAATATATCCATTTTTCATTTTCATGTGGTAGCTGTATCATACAATCGTTGTGTCTTTTACAATTCTTATAATGATGATTTAATTTCTCCTTTGATTGGAAATAATGTAGACATCTGTTACAAAAAAAATAAATATATAATGTAAAATATGTATTGTTAATTTTTATAAGAAATATTTACCTGTTACAAATATATTTTTTGCGTCTATTCTTGCTTACTTGTTTAGTTAGTAAACCTGATAAATTTTTAATCCAAACAAAATGAATATCCTTCCACAGAAGTAAATCAATATGTTTTTGTCTCGTATGATTTTCATCATCATCGTCATCATCAAAATTTTTACTTAAACGAAGTGGCAAATATTGTTTCTCATTTTCGTCGTATATGAATACATTAATAGTTAAATTGTTATTTGTTTCAAATTTTTTAATTTGATTTAAAGTCATAGGCAATTTTATTCTATCGCAATTCAAAACATAAAAATAATGAGGATAATCCTTAAAAGAACTGCAGTCATTGTTGTGTTTTGGATATAAAGCAGCCACAATAGCCAACATAAAACATTTATCATCGTTAGATTTAACATTCACAATTACTCGTTTTCTTCGTATTTCTAACGGAAGATTCATCCAATGTTTTCCTTTTAGTAATTTACACTTGTTAAAATTTATTACTAAATTTAAAATTTTTGATAAGGCCCATCCACTGTCACGTTCTTGAAATTCTTCCAGAGATGTTAAAATTGAATTCACAATGTTATTCATATACCATTTTCCCAAATCACTGGTTTCCAATAAAATGTTATTTCTCGTTTAAAAACTTTTAACATCCAAACTAGATTTATTCATATTAGATATAATAAACTCAGCATTAAAAATAGCATTTACCTTTATAGAATTATATTGTTCCAAATAATATTTAATTTTATCAATTACCATTTCTTTAATATCCAATAAACATCTATGTGGATCTACGTGTAGGATATTCACTATTAAACCAGTAATAATTCTCTTTTCAAAAGCAGATTCTACATTTTCCCAACGGCAAACATTATTTAATGATGATTTTTTTATTTCACTACTACCATTACCACCACCAGACTAAAAATTATATAATAAAATTTTCTTATAACTTTTAAATTTTGTAATTTTCGCCAAAATATGTTGTTGTAGTCCTATACTTATTGTACGCTTTTTTTCATCAACACTTTTCAAATATTCTACAAGATTTTCAATAAATTCATCACATTCTCTTATCCATTTTTTTTTTCAATAACAGTATGAATTAATGTTAATTGTTCCGTAAGATTCTTCTCAATTCTCAATATAAAACTATGTAGGTCGTCACTCATTTTAACCGTTTCAATATTTGATCTTAGCACAGCAACCGCCGTAAAAAAACAGAAACTCTTATACGAATATAGAAATATTTTATACATATATTCTTCTATATTAAGAAAAAACATTAGTGGGAGAAATAAAAAGTGGGGAAAATATTAGGTATGCGGTTAGAAGTAGATTATATAACATACTTTGAAGCAATGTAATCGTGTGTGTCATTTATAGAGTTAAATGTTTCAATATATGGACTAATTTGATTTATTGATTCTTTCTCACCATCATTATTCTTATTATTTTTTCTTAATTTATATAAATAAAAACCAAACAAACTTTCCACTAAATTTTTTAATTTTTCAACTACGGAGTATGTTGGACACTCTATTCTAAATAATGATAGATCAAATTTGTCAGTCTTTGTAATAATTTTACGAAATTCATCGAATTCTCGATAATTACCATCATGAATTATATAAATCTTACCGTTGTTAAACTTAAATAGTGACATTTTACTGTTAAAATGGAAAATTGTTGGAAATACTTCATTCAGTACACCATAGCTTATATCCTTAAAAAGTGCGCAATTCTTGAATATTCTCACATAATTATTATCAACGATAACGAAGATAGTACCCATATTACTTAAAACAGCTGCCTGAATTACATCATATGGTACATCACTTCCAAAAAGTTGTTGATACCTTTTTGGATAGCCATTAATAAGTTTCAAAGATTTTGCATTAAAAACATAAACATAATTATCAGAATATACGGCAATCTCATCTAATGATACTTCATGTATAGCTTTAGTTGATTTGAAGTCCGAGGGTAAAAATTTAAGCCAATTTTTAATTAATTGTCGATTTTTAAATTCTTTTGAATTCATGTCAAAAGACCAAAACCATTGTTTATAAATAACAAAAAGTCTTTTACTATGAATAAAATAGAAAAAATCACTCGCAGGTAATTTAGAAATTGTGTTAAAATTTGCAACATCTTCCTTCTCTGATTGTGGTTTTTTATCTGAAGTAGGATTAATGGTGGTAAAAGTTTTCTTTCTTCGCGGTGTTACATCCCCATTTGTTGTTATTGGAATCATTGGACGATTTTTTACTCCCTCGCCCGATTTATATAAATTATTAATATTATTTAAATCTACTGTATTAAAAGGTGATCCATTCGTAGTATCGTGGTGTTGAACATAAGGATGCATTATATGCCCAGATGTATCATGATGTAAGCCTAAACTGTGTCCAACTTCATGCATTAAAATCCAATATAAACTATTCAAATGTGAATTGTACGGTCCTAAACCAGAAAACCATTGTTTTTTATCCATATATAAATGAATTTCTTTTCTCTGTTGTAGTTTATCAGGAAAATATGCATGTCCCCGAACCTGACCTCCTAATTTAGCTTCACATTTTGTAGAATCATAAACAAAGTTATGATTAACACTTTGAAATGAAATAATTATATCTGCTTTACTTTTCTCTTGTACTTCTTTAAAAGTTAAATTTGTCACAATTGACTATTGATTAAATACTTCATGTGCAGTTTCCAATTTAGGTATACTAGCTACATGAAAATACCACGATAATTCCTTTTTATACCATCTATTCTCTTCCAAATCATTATTTTGCGAAAAATATCCTAATCCACATCGGGGCCTTTGCATGAGATCAATAATTTCTTCGGTCGTACTATCCTCGGCTAAGTTAAAGTTTTGCTTAAAAACTCTTAATCCATGTTTATAGATTTCATTATCCGCATCATTTAATGTCATACCATTGTTATTATTGAAATTTCCATCGTCAATATAACCATATTTTGTTAAATAATTTGAAATAAAAGTACTATTATTATTATTATCACAAAACACAACCCATAGAGAGAATATTGATATAACTATGAATTTACGTAGGAAATTTATTTTAAGACACAACAGTAACACATGAGAGTAAATAATATACTAAAATCAGAGGAATAAATTTTTTTATTTTATACAATACAAACGTGTGGGCGTTGTGTGTGTGTGTGTGTGTGTGATTTACGTCTAACACTGATTACACATTTGATGACCAAGACTGATGGGGGGAAGGGGGAGAAAAACCTTTAATCTGTAAAATAGAGAGAGAGAGAGAAAATGAAATAACAAAGAAACAAAATAAGTTATTTTAAAACATTTATACCATATTCTCTTAATACTTACTGTAAGTTTTAATTTGATACATCATATTTAAATACTCTTTCTTTTCTCTCCCTCCTCTTCTTCTCCTCCCTCTCCTACAGCTCTTTTGGCTCCAAAAGCTCCATTGTCTTCTGTGTTTTCATCGTAATCATCCTTTTTGTTTAACAACCTTTTCTCTTGATATATGTGAAATTTAAAAGTTTTTCTCGTTAAATCTTCAAATTTGATATTCACTTTTTTATATTTTTCAAGTGTTTCACAGATATCATCAAAGATCTCCGGATGATTTTCTAGTATATTTCGACTTATTTTCAATGATAGTCGAAGACATTCTACAGTGTTTAACATTAATTGTATTTGCTGACCATACCTTGTTATAACCTTTGAAATTTTAGTTAGCTGATATTCATGGTATAGTCGAATATTTGGTACATGTTTCTCACTCTATTTACTCTCAATGAAAACAAATCTTTCTTCCTTGGATTTCCACTTATTTTCTCTCTTTCTCTTCTTCAATAATACTGTTTTTCACCCTCTCTCTCTCCCTTATAAATAAATATCTAGACTTTTCAATTCACTCAATCGTTTATACGTCTAACTCAAAGTTAGTTATATCGGCAACTGATGCATACCAGAGATGAAACGGGAGATTGCTCATGCGAGGTCCCGAGGCAATCCCTACCGGTAGGCGGCGCTGGTGTTGGCAAACGCGTGTCTCAGGTCCATCTAACCCCTAACGCCATCTATCGGAAGAGACCACGAAGCACGAGCGTTAAGCTTAGAATAGGGTAAAACATATATGCATTGTTGCCAGAAAGCGGAATAAAGAGAGAGCGGAGATATTTTCTCGGACCTCTCTGTCTTTCTCGCTGTTAGCTTCTAGCAGAAGAGTCGAGGCAAAATCTTTCCGTTTCGCTTTGCCGAAAATCTACCAATATTCGATGTCATTTATATTTGCAGGCCAATGCCTTTATACATGATTTTTTCAGCATATTTATTTATCAGCATTGACTTATTTAAATCAATAATAAATTAAGGAAATGCGTATTTGATATATAATAATTATTTTAACTATAATTTCATCGTTATATTTCGCCTATTTCCGTAAAATCTGCATTTCTTTAGTTTATTATTGATTATTGTAAGTCAATGGCAATTTAAAAAAATTTAATCTTAAAAAAAAAAGAAAAGTACCGATCAGGAATCGAACCCGGACCCACGAATCGCCACGCGATTACCTTACCTCTTAGACCACGAGGCTTCTTCAGTGCACCGTAAACAGATAGTCTTTTTAAGGGCTTGAAATCTTCTATTGAACCATATAAATAAACGAAGAACCGACATCTTTATTCATTATTATTCTATCATAATGGTACACAAATTAAAGAATAATTATATAATGTAGATTTTCAAAAGCTTTTCCAATAACCAAGAACGGAAACTGCGAGCGTTGATTATTTATCTTCGTTCTTGGCTATTGGAAAAGCTTTTGAAAACTATTCAAAATATAATTATTCCTTAATTTGTGTACCATTATGACAGAATAATAATGAATAAAGCTGTCGGTTGCTCGTTTATTTATATGGTTTAAAAGAAGATTTCAAGCCCTTAAAAAGACTATCTGTTTACGGTGCACTGAAGAAGCCTCGTGGTCTAGGCGGTAAGGTAATAGCGTGGCGATTTGTGGGTCCGGGTTCGATTCCTGAACGGTACTTTTCTTTTTTTTTTTAAGATTAAATTTTTTTTAATGGCCATTGACTTACAATAATCAATAATAAACTAAAGAAATTCAGATTTTACGGAAATAAGCGAAATATAACGATGAAATTATAGTTAAAATAATTATTATATATCAAATACGCATTTCCTTAATTTATTATTGATTTAAATAAATCAATGCTGATAAATAAATATGCTGAAAAAATCATGTATAAAGGCATTGGCCTGCAAATATAAATGACATCGAATATTGGTAGATTTTCGGCAAAGCGAAACGGAAAGATTTTGCCTCGACTCTTCTGTTAGAAGCTAACAGCGAGAAAGACAGAGAGGTCCGAGAAAATATCTCCGCTCTCTCTTTATTCCGCTTTCTGGCAACAATGCATATATGTTTTACCCTATTCTAAGCTTAACGCTCGTGCTTCGTGGTCTCTTCCGATAGATGGCGTTAGGGGTTAGATGGACCTGAGACACGCGTTTGCCAACACCAGCGCCGCCTACCGGTAGGGATTGCCTCGGGACCTCGCATGAGCAATCTCCCGTTTCATCTCTGTGCATACTTATGAAATTTGAATGGTTTTAAGGTGGGGGGAGTGTTTGAACCCATGACCCATACATAAAAATTTTGTGGCCAATATTATCATATTCTTTTTATCTCCCCCCCCCCCCCCCCCCCCCACTCTCTCTCTTCATTTTAAGAAAATAAGGAGCTACATGTTTTTTGTTGTTAAGGACTATATCATTTCCCTAGAATGATGAGTAGCTAACTCTCTCTTATCATAATTATTTTAAATAAAAAAGACCATTAAACAGGATGATAAAACCTACACACGATAGAAATTAATTAGTATTTAGATTATACTAAATGATTATACGCACGCGTATCCTGTTTTAAACTTTTCAAGGATAAAAGGAGCTACAGGTGTTTGAAGGATAATATTTATCTTTTCCCGACGATGGGTGGTTCTCTCTTATCATAATCATTTTAATTTGAAATAAAAAAACCAATAGATCGGATGAAAAATCTACGCGCAATAGAGAGAGAAAATTAATTATCATTAGATTGCACCAAATGATTATACGCACGCGTATCCTGCTTTAAACTTTTCAAGGATAAAAGGAGCTACACGTGTTTTGAAGGACAATATTTATCTTTTCCCGAGGATGAGTGGTTAACTCTCATATCATAATCATTTTATTTTTAAATAAAAACCAATAGACCGGATGAAAAATCTATGCGCAATAGAGAGAGAAATTAATTATCATTAGATTGCACTAAATGATTATACGCACGCGTATCCTGTTTTAAACTTTTCAGGGATGGAAATGGTTAACCATTATACATCTCTCTCTCTTTCTCTGAAAACCACAAACAAGAGAGAGGAAGAAAGCGGAAAATCATACTTGCATCCTTAAACCACGTGTCAGCGGTGATAACCGATTATGTGCGCACGCTCTCACGCACGCACATGTGTCATTAGTATCTTTTAGAGTAACAGAGGCAGGAACAAAAACTTTACCTCGCTCCCGGCAATACCGACGCCCCCCCCCCCCAAAATATCCAACTTTTTTTTATACATACTTTTCAATATACCACCCTCTCACAGCCCGGGCTGCAGCGGGGGCTGGGGCCCTCGCGCACGACAGCCGCGCCGCCACGCGCTTACAAAATTTACTATTCTCGCCGCCAGGCGTCGCCACCAACTAAAATTTACTAGACTTGCCGCCAGGCGCCGCCACCTACAAAAAAATTTACTATGCTCACCGCCAGGCGGCGCCACTAACATCTAGGGAAAAAAGTACGTTCTGAAATTTACCCCCACTACATCTAGGGAAAAAGTTTGTTCAAAAATGCGTACACCTGATGCGGTGACATAGGTATACTACTAGCATCCTCCGCTTTACAGACATCCTTCTCGATGGAGCTACGGATTTCTTTTTCATTTTTACTATAGGGAAAGAAAAAGTATATTTATGAAATTAATTATTTCGATATATAAACAACTGATAATAGTTATTATATTCCTGAAATATAATTCATTTTTAAATGTATTTTATGTATTTTAGTATATATAAAGAGTTGCGCATATTTAAAAAAATAGTATTCCCGAAATGTGTCCTTTAAAAAATACATTTCCTTAAATATTAATTTTCGCCAGATAAAATACAGCAGCAATACTTTACAAGAGTTCTGAGTATGGAAAAAATCTATTTCCTTATTGGGTTTGCAAGAGAGAGATAGACAGTTTCAGTTTATGGTACCCCGTCCACCCCCCCCATCCCCCTCTCCATCCACTGTCGCGGTAAGAAAACAAGTACCATAAGTTAAATTTAGAAAATCAAATTTCTAGGCCGTAAGGGTTTTCTATACATGTAAACTATGTTCCTGATTATATATCCAATAGGCCCAAATTCTTCCATTCTTATTGCTCTTTCGAAGTATGACTGCTGCACTTTATGTGCCAAAAATTAATATTTTAAGAAAATACTTATTTATATTTATTTGACTGCGTGATACTAGCCGCCCCCCCCCTTCTTAAAAAACAGTTTTTATAATATCGCCATCACTATAACTTTTATTAAATGTCATGAGGAAGTAGACAGTTATTTATAAAAATAAAATGAACTGCGAGAAAATATTTATTCGCTAACGAAGGGGATCGATACCTTCACAAGCGGAGCTTATTAGGGTAGGTAGTGGCTCAGGATTCTTGTACTTAGATAAATTAGAAATAAAAAAATGTATGGATGATTCCATGACACTGAAGAGTAAAGTTAGCCACAAAAGAGAGTTTACAGTACACAAAAAGCATTAAGGTGGTTTTGCTCCCTAATAAAATTACCTTTATTCTCTTCAGAGTTTTATTGATTACAAATCTATGTAGTTAAAAAAATATAAAAATTCACTATTATCTTGCAATTGCTTTATAATAAGAGCAGTTATTAAATTTTTTGTTTTAGCAATTTTCAGCTAAATTTTTTTGCATCATTTGATTATTTGACTAAACAAATGTTAATTATACTAACGACAGTGGTTGGCATTGGTTTATAATTGCTAGAAAATTTTTCCATTGAATTTACTTCGACTCTTATTTTCCTCAAAGTTGCAGCTGCAAAATTGTGGCTAACTTCAGTATCATCACTTTCCGTACGTAAACGTTTTAAACGTTAAAGTATGAAAAAAATGGATAGGTATTAAAATGTATTCCATCAGTTTATATTTTTTTTGTATAAGCGCAGCTCTTTACTAAAAAATAATAATGAATAAATTGAACGATCAATTAATTTTTTTTAAATTATTGAAAAAAGATCAATATACACTCGTATCGAGAGACACGGTGGTCTCGACGGCAAGTAATTTAAAAAGCCGAAACAGTAATGTGTGTGAAGTTGACATCCATGTATAAAAAATCAAGAGTTCTGAACTAATTTAGCTCTAAACAGGAGTTCTTTATAGTTGAAATAAATAGCTCCAGCTATCTATTTCAAATAGAGGAAGTTTTCAGATTTGAATCAATGTTCTCGACTGCTATTAGACTAATCGTCATGATTATTTTTTAATTCATGGTTTTTTTATAAATAATGGAGTAGATTTTATTGAAATTATTCGACTTCAATATTTACTAAAATACAGACATAGCAACGGGTTTTTTCAGTTAAAGATGTTTTGTTTATTATTTAAAAATATACCCTTTTTGTCATTTGTTAATTACATTAATACCAATCGATTTCAATTGGTTTCATTAATTTATAACCAAAGGGAAATATTTGGCAGTTACTTGAATTTTTGACAGAAATAATTTTGCAATATGCCGCCATTTTTGAATATGAAAATATGATCTATATGGCATATCCTACTAAGTAAAAGACATCTTTTAGTGAACTTTTAGTAGCGATCAAGTATTTTTTATATTCATTTTCACTATTTAAATTTCTTTCCATTTCCTGCATTTTACTAATGATTTTGCAAATAACAAAAAAAAATGAATTTTAAAAACCTACCTGTCTAATTTGAGATTTAATTGTGAACAACTTTCATTGGAAACATTTTTTGAGACGATCAATAGCAATCGAGTTATTAAAGAAAATCTAGAAAAAAATCCATTTATCAATCACTTTTTACAATAATAATGATCTTTCCGACCTCTTTCGTATTCGAAACTTTAGGAGCTCTTCAAGGATTTTCTAAACTGCAGATTGAAGAAATAAAATTCTTTATGACACGAAGTAAAAAATGTTCAATATTTTCGAGCCGACTCCCAACTGTGTGTGTGTAAGCAGTGTTATATAGTAAAACAGAATTTCCTAAGGTCGTAATTATGATGTCGGTGAAATTTCGAACGTTCAATGAACGTTTTAAGAAACAATTTTTCGAACTGTTCCAGAAGATAGAAACTTCCCAAAAAAATATTGTAAATACTACTTCGATTCAGTAATCGAGTATGAAAAGAAAATTCGATGCAAAATGAAAAATGCGCATTCAATTAAATTAAATTTAAATTGTGTTTTTTTCTGCATAAAAAAAAGCTTTTTATCGAAGGCATTTTTTATCTAGCATTCAATTTTCTTCTAACACTCGATTGTTGAATTAAAGTAGTGTTTAGCATAATTTTCGGAGAATTTTCCATTTTACGGTACACTAGAAAAATTCAGTTTGTTATAAAAAGAATGCATTTTGTTTTATTAAGATGCATATTTCATTTTGCATTGAATTTTCTTTTTGCATTCGATTGCTGAATCGCCGTATTGTGTTTACTGTAATTTTTGGAAAATTTTCTATCTAAAGGAACACTGGAAAAAATTAATTTTTTTTACATAAGAATTAGAGTTTTTTTAAGGCGCGGTTGTTATTTTGCATCAAATTTTCTTTTCGTACTCAGTTACTGAATCGAAGTAGTGTTTGGAATAATTTTTTGGGAAATTTCCATCTTCCGGAACTGTTCAAGAAATTGTTTCTTAAAAACGTTCATTCAACGTTCGATATTTCACCGACATTAATTATGCGGCGCATGAAATGGCATGCCTTACTTGCAGTAAATAGCGAGTGGAAAACGTTACGACTGTCGGTCGCCCCGCGTTCCTCTCACATGCTGACACGTGAGTGGGTTGTCTCTCCATGCGCTGTGCAATGTTGGCCTAAGATATTTGAACCAATGAAAAAAGTTTTGAGATGCCTCCAAAAAACACTTACGTGTAAGAAATAGATCGCAAGTAATTACAATAATCCTTCATATCAAAAAAGGATTGAAATGGAATTAGATAAATTCGACAAGCAATATACTTGAGCAATATAACAAATATTTAAAAAATAGAAAAATGAATAAAATACAATTACATATTCTTCGATAAATAAATATATGAAATTTCATTTAAAAGTGGAAGAAATCATTACGACAAAATATTTACCAAGTACATGCTTTATAAGATTGAATAAAATATCGAAGTATTAATTTACAAGAAACAATATTTTATTTGCATATTAACGATATTATAATACATATAGTATATAAATAAACCACAAGCCCGGCAAGTAGCTTTTTGTAATGATTTCTCAAACTTTTAAATGGCATTTGAAATATTTATTTATCGAAGAATGTGTAATTGCATTTTATTTATTTTTGTATTTTTTAAATATATGTTATATTGATCAAGTCCATTGCTTACCGAATTTATCTAATTCCATTTCAATCCTTTTTGTTATTAAGTATTATTTTAATTCATTGCCACCCCTTCTTACAAGTGTTTTTTGAGTTGATATATCCCTGTTAATTACGCATTTTCATGATTTAACCGTAGGTTTTCTTAAAAAGGGTTTCAAGGAGCTTTAAAATAGGACATTAAACATTAATAATGGTTAAAGGAATCCAGAGATCCCATATCTCTATTCTCCGATATACTCAAAATATTATTAATTTCTTCTTAAATATGTATACGTGATTGTCTCACCCTGAAGTTGCTGCTTACGGATGTTTCGCCTTGAATTTGGCCTTTGTGAATGTCTCGACCTGCAATTAGCTAGTAAATTCAATCGGATGTCGTACATAGGTGCAAGTAATGGATAGAAACAATCGTTAACATTGTAGACATCCAAAAACCTAACGTATATAAACGAGTTCATGTAAATTACAGCTTACGTTCCTTCATTGACAGAGCAGAGTCTGCAGATTAACTATGTAAGTATGTAATATAAATGTATAATTAGAGTATACAATATATTTTGTTGTGCATTGTAGGATATTTTCTTCAGATAAAAACAAAATGAAATGTTGAACAAGTTAATAGTGAAGTAAGAAATCTACAAGTCACGCTCCATTGACTTTACTACAGAAGCCTGCAGAAATTGATAAGTATATTATTACAAAGTCAAAAAAGTATGTTTTATTTTGTGATTCTTTGCGGAGTTTCTTTTTTTCAGATAAAAAAAGATATCATATTGTAATAGGATTGAGCTAATGTTGTCGTTTGCAAGTAATATGATAAAGGAATAAATTTAAAGCCAGATGACACTGAAGTTAGCCACAAGTTCCAGTCACAGGTTGGAGAAAAATCGAAAATAAAGCAAATTGAATTAAAAAAATGTTTGAGTAATTACAAACTAATGTAAACACGTATCGCTACTATAATAAACATTTATTTAACCAAATAATAAAAAATAAATCAATTAAACGAAGAAGTCAAATACCCAATCTTATAAAAAATTGTTAAACATGCCAGTGAATTTTTCTAAATTTTTTTGACTACGCATCCTGAAGGTCATTAAGTTCTGGGTGGAATAATTTTAGTTTGATGATGGTGCAAGACCCCTTAATGTTTTTGTATAAAGAACATAGGCAGAAATGCATCTGCGAATCCATGTTTTTCAGCGATATCGTTAAGATTTAAAATATCAGTGAATTCTGTGAAAAACGTGGATTCTCAGATGCATTTCTGCCTATGTTCTTTATAAAAAACATTAAAAGGGTCTTGCTCCCTCGTGAAAATAACATTATTCTACCCAGAATAATGGCCTTCAAGGCTGCGTAGTCGAAAAAATTTAGAAAAATTCACTGGCATGTTTAAAATTTTTTATAAGAGTGGGTATTTGACTTCCTCGTTTAATTTTTTTTGTGATTATTTGCTTAAATAAATATTTATTATAATAGCGACAGGTATTTGCATTAGTTTCTAATTACTAAAAAAAATTTTTATTCAATTTGCTTCATTTCTCGATTTTTCTCCAACTTGTGCCTGGAGTGTGTGGCTAACTTTAATGTCATTAAAGCTAGTAAAGGATTTGTAAATTAGTTTGGACTAAAATACTTCGTATTAAAAATTCAATAGTTAATGAATGTTATTATATGATAAGACCCTCCAGAAATGCAAACTTATGAAAGCATTTCTTCAATTGAATATTTGGCAAATGATCGTTATATGTTGGATAATAGTAGGAAAAATTGAAAGAAGAATATCTAAGAAACAGACGCTTTAATGATATTCTCTGTGGCATTTCCTATTATAGTTTTTCTGAAGAAAGTTAGAAGTAACCCTGGTTTAACAAAATAAGAATAAAAACAAAGCTGATTTTAAGAGATTTACTTCGGTGACAAGTGAAAAACGGAATAAGTTATAAATAAAATCTTAAAAAATGAAAGGCTTTCAGGTGATTTTGGGCATAAAGTCTTGGAAATATAAATAAAATAGTTAGTGAATATTATGATAAAATCATCTACAGGGTTAGAGGTTTTAAAGTGCCAACCCGGATAATTTGAAAAGAGGAGACGATTTTAAGTAAAAAATTCTAATAAAATTTTTTAATATGATTAATAATTACTGAGTTACATAACAATTTGTTAGGGCGAAAGGCCTGTATAAATTTTTATGCAGCTTGGAAAATATTAGCAATATGAAGAAATTTCATTAACAATTTTTATATATGTAATAATAAGGAAGAAATAAGTTTAATAACTTTTTCTTATATTGTTGATATTTATCAAGTTACAATACAAAATATTAAAATCAGAATTGGCTATTCAGATAAACTACATAAATTGTTATGTATTGTAACGTCACGTTTCGCGGCTCGGCCTCGAACAGCGTTTTCGCTCCAGGAGATTTCCTAAAAAAAAATTTTAAATCGAACGCTATTCGGCCTTGGTTTGCTAGGGGAGGGCAGGGACCAGAAACAGACGACAAGACACACGGAGGTTTTATGGCCAGGAGATGTTAAATAAAATCCGGTACAATGTTTAAGATATAAGAAACACAATTTTATTTCCGCGAACAAAAATGAAGCTATACATGAATTCTATGTTTCATTCATTCAGTGTAATTAATTATTTCACCCGATGGTGTTAGTCTTGGGCGCCAGTTCGCTGGAAATTCCTATAATAGACCTCCGCGGTTGGCCGGCTGGAGACTCATCTCAAGTGTGGGCCAAGACGCTCCATAAAATTTATCTGAAAATAATATGGGAAAGGGCCAGAGAAGGGAGATTCGCACGGGCACGCGTTGGGAGGACTTCGAGAGGGCTCGATACCGCTTTTCCTCCGACGAGGGACTACACCTCGTCCTACTACGTATTCCCAAAATACAGGGGCTCCCTACGCGATTCACGACCCATGAACCTTAGCCCTCTACTCTGTAGACCGTTTCCAAAATAAGCAACGTAACAATTAATGATAGGGAACAATATCCCAACTAATGCGTCCTCCACGGGTCGAGGAAGTACCGCGAAATCAAACACTTACTGATTTCTAACGCCGGACGGAGCTCGAGGGAAGGAAAGAGAAATAAAACGAAAGAAATGAAGAAGTCCTGATTTCTCCTACGGAGAAACCAGGTTTACCTGGGATCTAATGCTACTCAGGCTATAGTGATAGAGTAGGACGTTGCATGCTCTCGTGCGGGTCCTCCGCCACCAGGTTGACAGCTACGCCTCCTGCAATGCTCCAAATTCCTGTTCTACTAATGGATGCACTAAATATGCACTATCACGTCCAGGGAAATAACTACAGGGCAATATGCCCTTACCGAAAAACGGTGTCTCGACGGCGACAAGATAGAGAGCAGGGGGACACGTCCGGGCTCAATAGTCCCAAAATTACTAGTGAATTGGGGAACAGTGGCACGCGGGATAGCTGCTGTCGCGCGTGCGCGGATCGACCCCCTATCGACCTGCGATCAAACATTTACGCGTAATGATCGCGGGGTCACACAGGTGGCGCCTGCCCCTCCTGTCTGTGCTTAAGAGAAAATTTGTCGAGTTAATGAGAGTATCTAGCTAGAGTTCAAATAATACGAGTGAGAAAGACTGGATCTACAATAAAATAAAATATACCGAATTTAACGGACAAACAAACAATACTTTTATTTCCGTAGTCTAAAGGGAAAAACCCCTACGAACTGGGTAGGGGGGAAAAACCCTTGAATTATTATAATGAATACAATAAATGACTTAACTTTACTCTCGTGAAAACGGTAGCCCCCGCGAACTAGGCGTCGGGCTATTACAATTCGGATTGATCGATGTTGTCACGTTGAAGGCTTCGACGGAAGAGAGCGATCGCACAGTTTTACTCGATCGACTTGGCGAAGCGAACCGAGCCGCCCCGAATAAGACCGAAGATGATCGGGCCCTAGCGACGCACACAGAACGATTGCCCGCGAGAATTCAAAACGCAGAACATCCCGCCCGCCTTCGTAATATCGACGAATATAACGGGTTAACCGCCCGCCTTGCTACCTTCGTTGTCTTCGATACAAATTGGTAGCGGACTAAGTCGAACGATAGGCCTCTTGAGAATGGAAGAAGCGGTTTTGATGGTGACTACGCGTACCAGGCCATCTTTCCCTGGATGAGTTTCCATAATACGTCCGATTGGCCACTTGGACGATGGATATCTATCGTCTTGCACAATAACCTGTTGTCCCACAGCAAAATTCTGAGCTGGGCCTCTCCATTTATTCCTCTCCTGTAAATGATGTAGGTATTCCTTTACCCAACGCTTCCGAAAGCATTGTTGGATTTTGGTCAGCATCTGATATCGAGAAAGTCGATTATCGGCCACATCTGTACAAGGCAAGTCAGGTAGCAGGTTCGTGGTGGCTCCGGTAAGAAAGTGAGCCGGCGTCAATACGGAGAGGTCATCAATGTCTCCAGATATCGGATACAGAGGACGTGAGTTTAAGCACGCTTCTATTTCGGCCAGCACGGTGGAGAACTTTTCGAATGTAAGCCGATGTTCGCCTATCACACGGAGCAGGTGGTGTTTTGTCGCTCTTACTCCGGCCTCCAAGAGCCCTCCAAAATGAGGAGAATTGGGGGGTATGAAGCTCCACGATGTTCCCAATGCTGATAGCTGGTCTGCTGCCTCCAGGTAGAATTCCGAAGATGCTCTAAACAACTGCTGCAGTTCCTTACTCGCTCCTTGGAAATTGCTCCCATTGTCACTATATATCTTATTGCTTAACCCTCGACGACTTACAAATCTAAGAAACGCAGCTATGAATGCTTGAGTTGACATATCACTTATGGCCTCTAAATGAATCGCTTTCGTGCAGAAACATATAAATAACGCGATATAACCCTTACAATATTTTTGACCCCTACCCTTTGACATTTTTAGCCAGAAGGGTCCAGCGTAGTCGAGGCCTGTTGTACTGAATGTCCGAGAAGGCCTAACTCTAAGCGAGGGCAGATTTCCCATTATTTGTGTTGACAATCGAGGTTGCGCCCGACAGCAACGAATGCAAGCTCGAATGTGTCGTTTGACTAAATTCCTTGCACCGGTAACCCAAACCTGTTGAATTAAGATGCTCAAGGTGAGCGTTGGTCCGCCGTGTAAAGAGAGTCGGTGGGCATGCCGAACAAAAAGTAAACTTAAATTGGATCTTTTTGGAAGTATGGGAGGATGTTTTTCCGTGAAAGACAACGCAGAGTGTATCAAACGTCCGCCTACTCGAATTATACCGTTTTCGTCGAGGAAAGGATGCAATTTTAATAATTGAATACGTCGCAAAAGTGGTTTTTTAGCCCTTAGGCAGAATAGCTCTTTTCAAAACGCTGAGCTTTGAGCTAATCGAATGACTCCAATTCGAGCCTTATTCAATTCTGGAACAGCCAGAAAACTATATATCATTGGTTTACCTAGTTTCCGTCTCCTACAGTTGTCTATGAATCTATAGCAGTAGGCCACTATTCGCAATAGTTTGGACAATGAGGAAAATCTGGACAAAAGAGTGTCTTCTTCGTTACCTCTTAAAACTGTGAAAACCTGCACTTGAGGTTCAACTGGGTTTGTTGTTATTGGTTGCTCGGGCCAATTATCCTTTGAGCATTGAAGCCATTTAGGCCCTTGCCACCAAATATCTGAATTTTTTAGAGAGATTGGATCCAATCCGCGACTCGCTGCATCCGCTGGATTGTCATAAGTGGAGACATATTTCCAAGTAGCTGATGGCAATTCAGTCTGTATATAAGAGACTCTATTGGCAACAAATACTTTCCATTGCGAAGGATGTTTTCGTATCCAGGCTAACGCGTCACGATTATCCAGCCATGCTGTTATCGGAATGTCCTTGAAAAACTCCAATTTTCTTAAATGTTTAAATAACCTGACTAAAAGTACTGCTCCACAAAGTTCTAACCTAGGAATAGTGATTGTTTTTACAGGAGTTACCTTTGTCTTCGCTAATAACAAAGAAACTCTAGCTCCTCCTTTCGAATCGGGTACACGAAGAAAAATTACAGCCGCGTAAGCACGCATAGATGCGTCTGCGAAACCATGAAGTTCATAATTAGAAGTATGTAATTCTCCTAGCCAACGACTAACTTTAATTTCTGAAACTCGTGAGAGGTCACTGCAGTACCCTTGCCAGCGAGTTACTATATCAGAAGGGAGCGGAGTGTCCCAGTCGATCTTCTGAATCCAGAGATCCTGCATCAGTAATTTTGCCCTTACTACCACGGGAGCTAACCACCCAAGTGGATCGAAGAGCCGCGCTAAGCACGACAAAATCGAGCGTTTTGTCGTTGCTTGTGAAGATGAATAAGAAATCTGAGTATTGAAGTAAAAGAAATTTGCTAAAGGTTGCCAAAGCAAACCTAGAGTTTTGACAGCTGTATCCAATAATATAGATGTGTCAGTGTTGGAAGCAGAGATCGACACATTGGATCCCGCTAGTATTTCCGAGTTATTCGCTGCCCATTTGTCTAACTGTATCCCCGCTTCGTTCAAGATGCCTATTAACTGATCCCGAATTTCACACGTTTCCGCGAGAGTATCAGCCCCCGTGAATATATCATCCACATAAGTGTGATGATTCAGACAAAATGCACCGAGAGGAAAAGTAGTACCCCGATCAATAGCTAATTGCTGTAATGTCCTAATAGCTAGGAATGGAGCAGATGCCTAACCGTAGGTGACGGTAGTCAGAGCATAGTCACGTGGAGGTTGTTCACGATTGGGAGACCAAATGACACGTTATAAATGCTGATCTCTCTCATCGACCGCGATCTGCCGAAACATCTTCACAATATCGGCGGTAAACACGAATCTATGTTTTCTCCAACCAAGTAGTATAAGAGATAAATCCTTTTGTAAAGATGGTCCCGCTAAAATAAAATTATTCAGACAATGTTGATCGGCTGTGCGACGAGAAGCGTCGAAAACTACCCTTATCCCCTTTGATTCCCGGCGATATACCGCGTGGTGAGGGAGATACCATGATCTAACTGTTGTCATCTTTTCTCCTCTGAAAAGCCTCATATGACCTAACTCCTGATATTCCTTCATAAATTTTCGATATTCACTTGCTACCTCTGGGTCTCGATCAAACCTACGCAGTAACGAATGAAATAAATTTAATGCTAATCGTCTAGTTTCCTCAGCAACATCCGGGATCTCGCACCTTAAAGGGAGTGTCACTACATACCGACCGTCAGGTCTTCTATAATGGGTGTTCACGAAGATTGACTCGCAAAGCAATTCATCGGGACTGAGTTTACAACGTAGGTCAGGGATATCTTCGATGTGCCAGAATTTATTTAAGATTTCTCCCATGTCCTCTTCAATAGTATGGAGTGCGGAAACCTTAACGATATTCCGATTTAAATTGGCAGAGCTAGGAAGTTGTGAATTAAAAACACCTGAAAGTATCCAACCTAAAGAAGTGTTTTGAGCAATCAAATCATGATTGTGAATGCGCAGAAGACCCTGACGAATGACTGCGGTATAAACGTCAACTCCTAAAATTATATTTATTTCCCCAGGCATGTTAAATCTGTTATCGGCTAAGCTGAGGCTATCAAGCACCGCAGAATCTGCTATTAACAAATGTTCAGAAGGAAGCAAAGAAGTGAGTTTCGGAAGAACAAAGGCATGAGCTACTAACACAAATGAGTCTTCGACAATTGATTGTATCCGAAAAGTTACTGACGATCTAGCCGTAACACCTTTGGATGCTCCAACTCCGACAACCGGTATACAAACTCGCTGTCTCGTAAGACTAGGGGATTGTGCAAGGGATTCGGAAATGAATGTGACTTTTGAAGCTTGGTCAAGTAAGGCTCTAACCTTTAATTTCAAGCCGTCAATGTTGACAGCAAATACTTGGGTCGTAGGTAGAAGGCTTTGAGAAACTGTGAGAGTCGAGTGAGCTCGTAAAGAGCCGATCTGTCGTTGCCATGCGGATGTACCAGGTTCAGCCTGTACTGTCAAAGTAGATGTTCTATCATCTATGACGTTTTGAGAAGGAGTGTCAACATGCAGAAGGGTATGATGTCGACCTTGGCACTTATTACAGACATGTTTGGATTGACAATTTTTTAACATGTGTTTGCCAAAACAGTTGAAGCATACGCCAATACGACGAACTTCGTTTCGACGTTCAGGAGCCGACAAGGCTCTGAATTTTTCACAACGACCAACATAATGAAATGCCGAACAGATTGGGCATTTGAGACTACTAGGGTTCTTGAAATGTTTATTTGAGTGGAGTTCAGCATGGTGAACTTTAACAGTCGGCTTATGTTTCGACTGAACATGTCGACCCTCCGAGCTAAAAGTCTTATCCGAGGTAGAATTGACCGTGACTGAACTGAGAGCCACAATGGTACCTTCTAGAAACTCTACAAGTTCCTTAAATGTTGGCGGAGTTTTTCTCGATACTGTGACGAGGTGTAACCCCGTCCCTTAGTTTTTAATGATCCTTCTTCCGACTTGTTGCGAGAAGTGGAGAGGCGGCGCCATCTGCCTGTTTCCGCGATTATCGATTCTCGTCGCAGATCAATTAGGAAATCGATGCGCGCATGCGCCGCTTGCCTCGTGTCGCGTGCCGGCGTAACGAGACTCACTCTAGATTCGGGACCGTTGTTGCACAGTCGTTGCGCTGAGTCTTAAATTAATTAAGAATTTTGCATTGTCGCGTTTGAAGATTTCCCATATCGAAAAAGGTAAGGGAACTCCCTAAGGGAATCCCTTAGAACCCTATAGTCTCGGGTAGTGTGTGTGGTGAGAAGTGCTGACTTGGAGTAGTAGAATAACCTGTAGAAAATGAAGCAGCAGATTCACTAGGACTAGAGCCTGCGTGAAGCATGAGGGGACTGCGGGAAGCAGCAACCCAAGAACGCACACTCCATCCTGCATGATCGTATCTCCACTAAGTACAGGTAGATCTGGCTCTTCGCAGGAGGAGCCAGATGTCTTATTAGTAGAGAATTAGTTTTTCCTCGAACCGCGGTACATCGTAGTTTTTCCGACGTCCCGGTCGAATCACCGGTGTTATGGAAGTATTGTCGGACTGACCTAAAGGGGCTATCGTGTCTCCCGGATGAATTTATGATGGGTCATTGTTCTGAAATCTAAGAGTGAAAAAAAAAGGGGGAAATTAGGGAAGCGCCAACTGAGGGCCGATTAGGCCACAAATTGATCCGGGAAGCGAGTGCGTTTAGAACACCATCGGCTGGTGGGACACGGTCGGCGGAGGGACGCCATATTAGTGTTCTTGTTGTTTCTGCTCCCTCGACCACGGCGTAGCGGCGGTCGGTTCCGCGCTCCCCACTATTTTGTTTCTCCTTTATTATATATAGGTAAAATATACCGAGTGTCTGGCAATCCTCCCCCCCCCCCTTTTTTGTAGAAGGAGTCTCAGCTGGACAGCCACGGAGAATACAGCGAGGGGTTCAGCGGGCTGGCGCCCAATATTGATTAGAATCACGCAATAGAGGTGAATTAACCTATGGAAAACAGGGAATACCATATTGTGTGAGATAAATGAGTCCGCTGACTACTCGTCATTATTAAAGATAATCAGTGTTATTCAAAAGTTCAAGTTTCTTTTATTTTGTCTACTCACTTTGGCCACCCAACCTCTCCGCGTGCCTTGTGCGTCGCGTTCGGTCACTGCCTATCCCCTGGCACACCGAGGTCTAATGTTAGCAAGTCTTTCTTTCTAGGCAATAAACTAAGCGAAAACACTAACTCGGCCAGACCGCAAACAAGACGTTACAATACACAGGTCCGAACGTTTTCACTAAGGTTTAGCCCTAGCACCCTCGTATTTAGATGAGTTTCCCATGCCTTGCGCGAAGTGGGATTAAGACGCTTGCTTACTAGAACCACTAACAAATCATCCCAGTATTCCACCGGACGGCCAAGATTTTTTAACAATCGAATGTTATGGCAAGCTTCATCGACCAATTCCCGCAATTCTATGGCAGACTCTTTTTTAAGAGGTGATATTTTGATTAATTTCGACACTAAGTGATACACTTGTAGTCGTAAGTTAGAAAAGCGTTCCCTCAACGCTTGCCAGGTTGATGCGTAATTCACGTCGGTCACCGGCTCATCCTTTATAAAATCCGCCGCGCTTCCCTTTAAACACCCCATTAGGAACTGAAGTTTGTCGACATTAGAAATTTGAGACTTGTTATGTATCAATGACGTGAATCGATTTTCAAAGCCGTCAAAATCCTCGTAGTTTCCCGAGAAATGGGGTAATGCTATTTTGGGCAGGTGCAAGCTTTGGGTTACCGGTTGATTCGCGTCACAATTGCTGCTATTTACCGTCAAAGTAGACGCAATGTCCTCAGGACAGTCGATAAGCATTCTATCAAGCTCGTCCTTGCATTCGTCACGTATGCCTTCGGCAGAAGCGAAGAACGATTCGGATATGTAAGGATCACCTTGAATGTCATCCCGTGTGATGATTTCGTCATGACAGTTACAGAAATCTTGCCAATATTTTTTTAGTTTTTCACGCCTATCATTCAATAGTGCCTTAGTGATTCAATCTCGTGGTAAAGATCGGATAGCAGGTATAATACGCGAAATATTCTGCGAACGGTCTCTTTGCTGAATGATAAGCTTACGCGAAGCTACCGGAGCCATTTTCAAAGCTAACGTGAAAATCTTAAACGAATACGTTTACCCCTTATAGGATTCTTCGAATTTCGAAAATGTAAACAAGAACACGCTTGACTTGCTTAACCTCGCTCAAACTCGCTTCGACTTGTTTATCGAAATAGAGGAGGTTTCAAAACATCTTAATCGCTACTAACAATATATATATATATAATCTAGACAGTAATATTATAATTATTTAAATATGTTTATGCAGAATTCTTTTGGCGAACGCAATGAATTATGTAGGAAACTTATTATGCAAAAGAATAATTTAACCTAGTTAAACGTGCAAATAACGATATTGAAAACAGCAAATCCTTCCCACTCGTATCCGGCTCGAAGGACCAAAATGTCTGTGCTTAAGAGAAAATTTGTCGAGTTAATGAGAGTATCTAGTTAGAGTTCAAATAATACGAGTGAGAAAGACTGGATCTACAATAAAATAAAATATACCGAATTTAACGGACAAACAAACAATACTTTTATTTCCGTAGTCTAAAGGGAAAAACCCTTGAATTATTATAATGAATACAATAAATGACTTAACTTTACTCTCGTGAAAACGGTAGCCCCCGCGAACTAGGCGTCGGGCTATTACAATTCGGATTGATCGATGTTGTTACGTTGAAGGCTTCGACGGAAGAGAGCGATCGCATAGTTTTACTCGATCGACTTGGCGAAGCGAACCGAGCCGCCCCGAATAAGACCGAAGATGATCGGGCCCTAGCGACGCACACAGAGCGATTGCCCGCGAGAATTCAAAACGCAGAACACCTCCCTTTTACAAGAGCAAGGAGAAAACAGAGCATAACGACGATTATTTGACGAGCGGATGTTTCGTCACAGTATCTCGTTAAAAATGAACCATTTCAAAAAATGTGTAGCATATCTTTTTAAAGATATTTTAATTTGTAACAAAAAAATCTTGTGAATTTTTCGTATTATTAATATTTATTGAGTAACATTACAGTATATGTAGTCAAAACATGTTGTTAAGTAACTCGATAGATCGTGAATGATACGAAAAAATTCCCTCAACGTTTTTGTTGCAAATTACCATATGTTTAAAAAGATATTCTATAGTGTGGTGCAAATTGTTCATATTTAAGGAGTTACATAGAAACTTATGTAGGCTATCTGAACAGCCAAATTAAATATAAATATTTTATTCTGTAACTTAAAAAATATCAACAATATAAGAGAAAGTTATTACACTTATTTCCTCCTTATTATTGTAGCTATAAAAATTCTTATAAAGTTTCTTTATATTGTAATATTTACCGAGCTGCATACAAATTTATACAGATCATTCGCTCAAACAAATTGTTATGTAACTCTGTAAATATTAATCATATTAAAAAATTTTATTAGGATTTTTTTCATAAAATCGTCTCCTCTTTTCAGATTTTACGGGTTGGCACCCTATAATCAATAACCCTGTATAAGTGTAACAATGAAAATAATTCCCTATTGTAATATTTTCAATGTAATAGAGCACACAATGAATAAATTTAGAAAAAAAAGCATTACATCTAAGAGGCTGTACCTTCCTTTATATTAATTGCTATATTTTCTAGTTTATATTAATCAAAATAAATTAAATATAGCACTAGTTTGCCATAGAAAGAGCTATATGCAAACTTGATGTTGAGAGCAACAGATAAGAAAAAGGTGAAAAAAGGGATGAATTTAGAAGCAAATCCTTGAAAGTAAAGAGCTTTCAGGTGATTTTGGGCATAAAATCTTGGAAATATAACTAACATTGTTCGAGATTGGGAGGAGCAGAAAATGTTGCGAAGTAGATTCCGCATTTCTCTGTTATATCTCCCATCTCTATTGCGCTCACAATAGACGGCTAGACCGACAGCGTCTAGCCGCTCTATCTGTCTCTCTCTCCGCGGCGCGCTTGCGCGTCTTCTGGCCCTGGCGCGTCGCGGCCGCGAAGCGACACTACTTGCGCGCTTGGCCACTAGGTGGCCAGCGCCCGCGGCAGCTCTCTCGCTGGCAAGATTAGTGTCGCGTAATTATATAGATGGGTCCTTGATAAGGACCCATCGCACCCCAAACTCGCTCGACAGCCTGCGTAGCAGCAGCAACAGCAGCAGTTTCCGAAGCCTTCATCGCCACTTTTTTGACGCCTCATCGGCAGCGCCTCCACGGCCATCTAAGAGCGCCTCCACTGGCGAACTCATTGGGAGCATACTTTGGTAAGTATCACCCACCACTCACTGCCAACCAAGAGGGGACTACCCCTCTGCGGCATTTCCTCCCTCCTAAGGAAAATTTCTCCGGGGACTGCCCGGGAGAAGTCCACCCTCTCCTTCCCCTCCACACTGCCTCCGAGGACTACCTCGGACCCAGTGTTCCGACCCTCAAATCCAGGGCTCTCGACGAGTCGGGTAGTGGGAGGGGTAGATTCACCCTAGGGGTTGGGGTGGCTCGGAGCCACCATAGCTCTGGGAGAAGGGGGCTGAGGGGTAAGGGGACTTCCCCTTCCCTAAATCCACCTCTCCTACTTCGCTTCCTCCCGTGGCTGGGGATTTTACTAGGGAATACCCTAGGAAAAATTGTCCAGTCAGGGAGTTTCTAAGTCCGCGTTCCCTCCTGGGGAATTTTGTGTCTTGGGGTTCTGGGGAATCTTCTGCGAAAAGAAATTCCCCAGAATTTAACGGCAGCAAATTCCCTAGGCCTTCGCCATTGTAAATATCGCGGTTTTTCTTGTACATAAAAATACTTTGTAAACGTTTGTATATTTTGTTTATTTATTTGAATAAAAAACACTTTTACCTATTACCTCTGCCTTGAATATTTTACTCTAGAATAAGACCTTCCTTTCTGACCACAGGTTCGGAGCCAACTTGGGGCACTGTTTCGCACAAACATAGTTACTGAATATCAAGATAAAATCATCTATAAGAATAACAAAGAATTCCTTATTTTAATATCTTCAGTCATAAACAGAAATAAGATTTATTACAAAATAGTATGAATACATATTTTAAGCCAAATTGTGAGAAATTGTATGTTACAGAAATTTTATTCTACTTTTTAAGAATAATTCAGTCATGCATGCTGTTCAATGATCTATCTTCAGAAGCTCTAATAGAAATGGGTTAAATCTCTTTCCTGATTACCTTATTTGTGTACACTTATACCATAAGGTGAAAACATTATATTATGTTAAGCAGATGGACCAGTAAATGGATAAAAATATTTAATTCTTCTATCCTTGTGTTACTTACCACTTAACTTTGCTTACCTACTTCTGCAAACCTACCTTTAGTCCCTGTTTTTTCTAAAGGGTAGCCTTATCAATATAAAAATTAACTAAAATGATTGTTCCATAAATAAGATTTTTGTACCACTATCAATGATCTGTCTTTTGGTTGGCCTCATATTTGAAAGGTGTTATTACAATATGGCAAACCATCTTACAATAGCGAAGAGAAGTAATTATGAATGATACAACTTTTCTTTGCTATTGCAAGATAGTTAGCAAAATTGTGATAATAACTTTGAAATATGAAGCCAAGCAAAATACAAAGATCTTAGATAGCGGTATAAAAACATTATTTTTGGAACAATCATTTTAGTTAATTTTTATATTGATAAGGCTACCCCTTAAACAATGCAGGGACTAAGAGTAGGTTTTTAGAATTAGATAAGCAAAGTTAAGTGGTACGTAACACAGGGAAAGAAGAATTAAATATATTTATCCATTTACTGATCCATCGGCTTAACATAATAAAATGTTTTCACCTTTTGATAAAACTGTACGAAAAATATGGTAAAGAGAAAACAGATGCAACCTATTTCTATTATAACTTCTTGACAATAGATTAATGCACAGCATGTTTAACTGGATTAGTCCTTGAAAATTGGAATAAAATTTCTGTCATACACAATTTTTCATGATTTGGTCCAAAATATCTTATGATATACTATTTTAACAAATTTTATTTCCCTTTCACATTATTAACCGCTATAGAAATAATAAGATGAAGACAAGCAATGTCATAAAAAGCTTATACCTTATCTTGCATTTTTAAACAATAAAGAAAGGTTAGTAATTATTTAATTATATGCAAAAGGTTTCAAAAAACACTGTATTTCATTTTAATATACCTGCTAGAAATCTTTTCAAAAACAACTTTCAGCAATGAAATGTTTTCAAGCTGATTTATGTATATATTTCTTTATTTAATTGAACAAAAGTTCAATTCAATAAAAAGGTTAATCTGGTAACACAAAAATTGTGTTATTTGGTCATTGATCCATTCTAATTTCATTCGAAATAACAATGGATTGCAATGACGATATGTGAAATTCGCTACTTTTCCCGAAATAAGAAATTATGCAAAATTCCGTAAAGAATAGGATTTATTATGATATTTGTAGAAAACATACCTTATTTTGATGGAAGTCTGCGATTTGCTGCGATCCTGTGAGTGTTACAAATAATAAATTAACTGCACAAACTTTACACTTGTTCACTTGGACACATTTGATCGCAGACTGAAAACGTCACTTACTATGTCCATGCAAATTCGCCACACATACATGTGCAATGTCATATACATTCAAACACAATATTGAATACACCGTTTACTGAAAAAGAATAATGTAAATTGGATAGCACAAGCACTATGATTACAGCATATTATTAAAATATTTTAAGGTAGAAAAATATACTTGGAAAAATGAAACTATTTCCCTAATAATAAAGATGAAAATAGAAATCTGGAAACTCCTCGTAAAATATAATTTTTATTTCTTTCAAATAGAAGGAAGGAGATAGAACTCAACATAAAAATAATTATTTCGATTAACGATAAAAAAAACTACTTTTTTACTTTTCGGGATATAAATAATGAATTAATATTTCAAACAATTTTCGATGTCACCCTTTCTGATTGGCTGATTGCAAGAATTATTACGCCAAAGATCTGTAGTGGGGGCAAGAGGAAGGAGCATGATCACTGTTTATGCAGATTCGAAAGAACCATCGCACCAGTAACAGGAATTTACAGATAAAGTAAGTATGAAAAATTTATTGGCTATTTTTGCTTTCTACATGTCTTCTGACCTTTCAGTAGTTTTTTTTTACCAATCAGAACTGCAAATAGACAACAAACAGACTGAAAAATGTGCTGTGTGACTTTCACGTCTATATTTTCTTCTATTTCTGTCTAATTTTCTACATTCCTTGCATAGATTCACAAGTAATGATTGCAATATATGCTATCAATACAGTGGGTTGATACAGTGCGGGCAGTATCAGTTTGCGGGCAAAAAACCGAAAGTATTTGTTATCTGCGAAATGTATTCAGACAGGTTCCTTATAAGAATGTGTAGCATTATACATACATGTGTTGCACACTTCCATATAAGTTAGCCAAAGAAAAACACGCAGCAATATCATCAACTTTAGATTTTTCTACCCGTAGATTATACTGTACACAGTGTATACATCCACATACATTATGATAAATAAAGCTGAAATTTCAGAAGACATAGCTAAAATCTCTCTGCAAATTATTATTACATATTACATTTTTTTCAGCAGTTTTTAATTAAAATAACTTTTTTTCCAGATGGCTAACAGAGAAGAGTTTCCGGCACTACGGCGAAGTGGTCGCCGGTCAGGGTCGCGGCAAGTAGATGCCGCACAACCGGCACTACCCGCCGAGATACCACCCGCACCACAGGCAGAAGAAGCCCAACCACCCCCGGCCGATCTAGCCCCGGCATTCCAGCCTCCCCTACCGCAACCGGTATACCAGCTACCGAAGCCAGAGGCGGCACCGCCACCACCTGAGCTCTTCGGTCAGCCTCCCGTGCAAAATGAAATTTTGCAGCAAGAGCCTCCTGCTGCACCTATAGTTGCCGAAGCCCTAATTATGGCTGAAAATGTAAGATTCCCTATTTTACAATTTTAATAATTTATAAAAAAATAACTAATTATTTCAATTGACAGATCAAAGAGCAAATAATCCGAGATTATATGCAGCAAAAAGGCCGCGAAAAGTGGGAGCGGCGTGCTGCTTGCAAAAAACAAGAGCGGCAACAACAACACCGCCAACAACACAGTGGCAACCACAAGCGCCAGCACAAGAACAGCAATGGCAACAACAGCTGCCAATATTTTTAAGAAACCGACAACAGCAACCACCGCAGTCGTAATTTGCATTTAATTGTTACAATGGCTTACAATAAATGCAAATTGCGACTGCAATGGTGGTTACTTTTGTCGGTAACAATTTGATTACTATAAACATAATTACAAAATAATAAATATATAAAAATATATATATACTTCAATTTTTTTATTTCTGAAATTGATCAAATCTGTAATATTTGTAGAAAAACATAACCTAGTTTCCCAAAAAAACAAATAATATATCCTTTGCTTGCGGTAACTGCTCACACGAACAGGCCGCGATAGCCTGCCGTCCAGCGGTGTGTTAGTGCATGTAGACTAGTGCCACACACCTTCGCTCGCTAAGTCGTCTGCCATGATGCGTGCACGACTGGAGTTATTCATGCTTTTCTGGCTCCCAACATTACAGAAAGCATTGAAATAAATTATATGCTTTTCAGACATTCCAATAAAAGGCGGAGCATTGGCGGTGCATGAAAACCCTAACCCTGTTACTTGAAATTATGTCTTGCTTTCCTTGTTGGTGTTACAGCCTCATAGATAAACGTATTGTTATATACATATAACTACTTATACTACTTTACTCTATCAACTAGCCAATAACTAGAATTAAAACATTTAATTAATAAAAGTTAGTTAAATTCAAAAAGGGTTCGGTTGCATTCTAACCAAGCGCCGTGTGGCGTCATTCGTATGCAACCTGAACCTCCTTCTTAGGCAACAGTACTTCTCTGTTGCCAGGGCCTCAGATTGCGCGTGGCCAAAAGTCTTAGTCAGCTATTAGAACAATCGTCTTATTGACGCACGGTCGACTTAGTAAGCATTGACGCACGATCGATTCCCTAAAACCATACCATATATGGTCATGAGAATCGATGCATTTTGAGGCAACGACTTGACTGCTAGGTTCCTGACCGATCAGTCCAGGCCCAGCAGTAACTAGAACAAGTCAACTGACTTTAACCAAGCATTAGCTCCCAAGTTACTCTAAATTCAATCTAACTTCAAATAGATAATCTTTTTATTTAAAACCTCTAAAACCCTGTATAACTATAATTTATCTTTATAATTCAACATTGTAAAATAACTCTACAAGGACTGAATAAATTTAGTTGTACCCAAAAGTACTTGAATTAGTTCGTCACGGTGTGAACCTATAACAATAGTGGTGGCAGCGGTGGGATAGGCTGAAAGATCTATCGACTGGTGAAGCAGCAGGAAAAAGAAAGGAAATTTCCTTACACTCACCAACTACTACGACGGCAACAACTGGAGGAATTCTCACTTCAAGTCAACCCCTCAGTACTCCAGTCCTCAAGGGATTCATCGATCATTATCGCAGTCTCAACATTTCGACCTCGTTCATTCGGAAGATCAGCCTATCCTAGAGGATTCAACATCACCGACCAGCTTACTCAAGGAATCTACAAGAGGACCTACGACATCAGGACTCAACTGAAGAAGAATGGATCTTTGGTGAGTACGGTTCCAACTTGTAAAAAATCAGTAGCAAAACTATTTACTTTGCGAATCATTGTAAACGCGAGCCCCGCGAGCCCCGCGAGCGAAATTAAATTTTAGAGGAAAATTTTCTCATGAGTCAAGACGATAGAAACCTTGACCGGACTCAATCGGTTCCAAATCTTACAGCAACTTCTAGGCGCTTATTTAATCAAGTCTCTATCAGTGACGAAGTAACTTCCTTCTTGCATGAAGTGCAGGAAAATACCGAACGTGCACTATTCGATTCGGAAAGCCCAGAAGTGACCGATACCGTTGCATTTCCTAGCACATCAAATACAAACACAAACCGAAATCCATTAGTTGGGAGCGTAGACCGCAGTGCTCTTAGACGCAACGTTACTATTCGTAGGCGCGGAAGCTCTATAATGGCTAATCGCGATCGTGTTGTTTTTCATGACCCAAACATGGTTCCTGAACAAAATACAGATAGGACTCTGGATACCAGACTACCTGTAACACCTGCCCCAAGGGTGTCTCAATCGCCAATAACGACTGAAATAAACAGACTATCTGAAACCTAACGACGAGAGGCCAATCCTCTTGAAGAAGAGAATGCTAGGCTAAGAGAAGAACTTAGACAATTACGTATCCGGCAGGATGCAATTTTATATGCAACAGAAAACGAACCGCGACCTTGCGGAAGTTCCACAATAAAGAAACCTTCACGAAGGACTTTCTCTAAGCCGTTAAACCACGGTTCAGATCATGAACGGGAAGCATCAACTCAATTAGAAAATGAACCGAAACCCCCATTCTCGTTCGATACAGCTACGAAAATGTTACCCACTTTCTCAGGGAATCCAGATGGATTAAATCCATTTATAAGTACAGCATACCTTATTCACGATGGTATAGCCCCTAAAAATCGGAGCGACTTATTACAGTTCATTAGATTTTCGAGTCTAAAAGCCAGAGCGTTCCATGAACTTAAACAAAGGGCCATTGACACAATCGACGATTTAGTCGTAGAGTTAGAAGCCATATTCAGGCCTAAACGATCTGTAGCAGTCGTACAAAACGACCTATACACTAGCCGTCAAAGAAAAGACGAGCCAGTAAAACCATACGCTAACCGAATAGAAGGATTGCTTACTGAGCTATTACAGTTAAGCTTGGACCCAGGAAATTGAGCAGACAGTAATGCCGCAATAGAAGGATTGCTGAGAAAACAAGCGTTGATACAATTTAATCATGGTCTAAATTCGCGTATTGCAACGATAGTGAAGGCTTCTAAATGCCTCACTCTACAAGAAGCTATCTCTATGGCTATAGAAGAAGATAGCACCTACGCATCCTATCATGAACCTAATCATAACAAGAGAGGAATTCAACAAGGTTCCCATACAGGTAACAATAAGAAAAATGATAATCTACATTGCGAAAGGTGCGACAGAAAGGGACACCTCGCGAAAAATTGCTACGCACGATTATCTAACGCTAAAAAACCTCAAGATAAGAGAGTATCAATAAATAAAATATCTGATGTATGCAATTATTGCAAAAAACCTGGAAATACAGTCCAAGAGTGCCGAACCTTAAAAAGGAAAAAACAATGGGAATCCACTCAGCAAATAAGTGCCGCAGAGTCACAAGCAGAGGAACGAGTACGACTCGACACAACGAGACTAAACGTATTACAGAACTCTTCACATAGATTTTTAATTGAAGTTCAAGCTGATGAATTTAAAAAACGAACAGCTATGTTACTTTTTGACACAGGAGCTGATATTTCTATCGTAAAGGCAGGAGTTCTCCAAGGAAGAACGATGATCAACCAAAAGGAAAATACCGTTACTGGATTAGGAAACTACCCATTCACTACTACAGGAACAGTGGAACTACATATGAAAGTAGGGAAACATATAATTCTGCATCCATTCCAGGTAATACCTAGTTCATTCCCATTAATTGCAGACGGAATCTTAGGTGTAGATTTCTGGGAGAAAAATGTTTACACGGTAAACCGAGATCATTCAATTACAATGCTAGGACACAGCTGGCAAATGCACTACTCAGCTCCCCAGACAGTGACCCTGAAACCGAGAACCGAAACCTTAGTGACGGCGATAACACATAGCACGAGTGATGGGCTAGCGACAGCCCGAGAACTTAGACCAGGCGTGTACAATGACCGGCAGAAATGGCGTCCCTTGATGCGTTTAGGAACCGCATTTTAGGATCCTTCACTGTATACTCTATTCTGCTAGGCGGAGATAGGGGAATGGAACGCGATAACTATAGTAGTTAGTTTATCTCGCTCTAAATGCGTGAGTGCGAGAGAGAGAGCTTTATACGGCATAGCAGGGCAAGCCAGGCGTCCCGAGGCTTATTTCTATCTGTGCCATTGCCTATGGCTATCTCTCTCGCTCGGTAAGAATCATTCGTCCGTCCTTGTTTAGGTCAGTTCTACGCCAATGGATAATCTCTAAAGAACATTTTCTCAGGCGACACCATTGAAGACTGCGATTACAGCGGGGATTTTAAAATACTGTGCACCTGTCACTGTCAAACGTCAGTATGAAAGATTATTGTCGCTTACAGCGTTTGTGCAATTAACATTATAAGTCTGGATTATTATGTGATATTCTGTAATGCACATATATATATACATATGTTAATTTACTTTTAATTTTTTAAACCAATAAGTTATTGGCATTATAGAAGAAACTCATTTAAATATAAGAATATACTGGTTTCCACTTATGTAACTTTTCTTGTAAATATAACATAATTTTAATTAATAAAATTCACTCGTTTATTAATCAGACTAAGAAGAGTTATTTCTTTTAAATTTTAACATGTATAGAATAATATCCTAAACGCGCACACTTAACTAATTATTATTAGAGAAATATTTTTATAATCGTTACACATTGATAATAATATATCTCAATATCCTTCAGTTTAAAATATCATTTACATTGAAGAAATCTTGATCAATGGTCATGAAGAGTTCGTGGCTCAATGGCTAGGTCGCTTGCCTCGAAGATTAGTTAAAGCGCTTTTGTCGGTGGTTCGAGTCCCGCGGGAGATATTTTTTTTTTCGTTTTAAAAGCATTATTATCTTTTCTTTTTGTTAATTATTTGGAAGCATTGCTACTGCCTCCAAACATATTTTTGCAAACCTTAAAATATACAATGTTATATTTATGCTTTTTTTGTAATCTAATCCATATGAGCAGGAGCTCGCTTCTTCGGCATTTGTTTTTGTGCATTACAGAATATCACATAATAATCCAGACTTATAATGTTAATTGCACCAAACGCTGTAAGCGACAATAATCTTTCATACTGACGTTTGACAGTGACAGGTCCACAGTATTTTAAAATCCCCGCTGTAATCGCAGTCTTCAATGGTGTCGCCTGAGAAAATCTTCTTTAGAGAGTATCCATTGGCGTAGAACTGACCTAAACAAGGACGGACGAATGATTCTTACCGAGCGAGAGAGATAGCCATAGGCAATGGCACAGATAGAAATAAGCCTCGGGACGCCTGGCTTGCCCTGCTATGTCGTATAAAGCTCTCTCTCTCTCTCGCACTCACGCATTTAGAGCGAGATAAACTAACTACTATAGTTATCGCGTTCCATTCCCCTATCTCCGCCTAGCAGAATAGAGTATACAGTGAAGGATCCTAAAATGCGGTTCCTAAACGCATCAAGGGACGCCATTTCTGCCGGTCATTGTACAAACGTGGCTATCGATTTGTTTGCTAATGAATTAAGCTTTGTTCGGAAACTTTTCATGCGAGTACAGTTAAGTAGAATCGGATAAATGGTGGTGGGGGTAGGATTTACTTAGGTTAAGAATGGTTTTCCGAACAGTACAGGCGGGAAATTCTACATCAAATTTAAACGATTATGATAGGGATCGTCAGAAAAAATTGAAACCTTAATTCCACCGTTAAGAGTTTTGTGGTATAGCACATTCTTATGTGAATTTACCACAAATAGTATTTAATATTTGTTATGGAGGAGCGTAAGAAAGAAATTATTGCCTTTGCAGTAGCTGCTGGTGAACAATTTAAAAGAACAACTTTTTTTCTTCATGAAGAAAGTAGTGATGATAGTGACAATAATATTATAGAAGAAGCTAATTTCATGGAAGCTTCCTTAAGATTTAAAAATCGAAACTATCGTTAAGTAAGAGAAGAGCCTTATTTCAATGAAATAATTCCTAGATATAGCAATGAAGTGTTTCGTTCACATTTTCGCCTGTCCAGAAGTGTATATGAAAATTTAGAACAAAGATTAACACCACTTTTAACGCAAATTTCAAGACAAGGAAGACCTATGATTCCAGTGAGGAATCAACTTCTATCAGTCATCTGGCTTCTGGCAACTCCAGATTCATTTCGGTATGTAAACTAATATGAATGTATAAGAAGTAGCCTTACTTGTTATATTTATACTGAATAAATAAATATTTTAGTTCAGTTACTGATCGCTTTAATATGGCAAAGTCTGCTTTACATGACTCATTTCTTAGAGTTGTTAAAGCCCTAAATGACATAGCAGATGAAGTAATTTTATGGCCAAAAAGGGAACGACTAGTTGCAGTAAAATGTGGATTTAACAAGATTGGTAATTTTCCTGATGTTATAGGTGCTATCGATGGAACACACATCCCTATTCTTGCTCCACATGTAAGACCAATTTATTTTAATACTCTTTTAATTATCTTTTAATTAAGTTTAGTAGTAATCAAATTGTTTTACTTAGGTTAATTCTGAATCGTACAGAACAAGGAAATGTACATATGCTATTACTTTGCAAGCAGTTTGTACTGCGGAGTTGGTGTTTACAGATTGTTTTGTTGGCTTTTCGGGTTCTGTGAATGATTGCAGAATTTTTAGAAACTCAGACTTATGGAAATGTGTAATGGAAAATTATTCTGAGTTCTTCCCAAATAATGAATATATTATAGGAGATAAAGCATACCCACTTTTAACGTGGTGTATTACACCTTATATAATTAGGGGGAATTTGACTGATGTATGTATTGTAACGTTGCGTTCCCGCAGCGTTACACTAGCTGCCATCTAGCGCTTTGCTAATCTCAAGCGCTAGATAGGCGGGTCGCGCATGAACTAGGGAGTTATCAACCGATAAGTATTGATCTAGGATCGATAACTTGTCGGCTCCCTAGTGCCGCGCGATGGGTGTAGCGGGGCAGCGGCTGGACAGGCGCAGGGCCTTACCTGCTCCCGCGGACTGCCCCGACACACGTAGTTTAGAAGTCAAAGGTGACACAGTGCCCGGAGCATTCCCCGCCGCCGATATAACTTCGCGACCTAAGCCACAGCTGCCACCAAGCACCCCAGTGCAAGTGATATTGAAGCGACTGCAGCCCGGCCGCGAAACCATACAGGACAGCGGAGTGTACCGGCCCAAGTGCCAGCTATCAGGGCAAGAGAGGTAGAGAGAGAGAGAGAGAGAGAGAGAGAGAGAGGGACCAGAGCCAGAGAGAGAAAGAGAGAGAGCAGAGAGAAAGAAGATAGCCAGCCCTAGAAAGCTGAAGTAAGGGTGATTATTCGTCTTGTATTATAGTCCTGTGACGTCCCGGGGTGTGCTAGGGCTTTAGGGCTCGTAGCACCGAACGGTTTTATAGGGAACCGCTGGCCCAGCTCACCTGTCACGGGTAAGCGGGCAACTAAGCGGAGTGGTCATTCCGTCGGACCGATAACGAATATACCAAAGAGTAAAAGCGCGAATTAGTAGAAGTGTTCGCGATTACATTGATTCGTTGTGCGTTTGACCGTTGACAGGGACGTTCCCTTCAGTCAGTCAAGGCCGCGGACTTAGCATAATTATCGGGAGGACTCGCGACCTTAGACGTGCGGGAGTAAACAATCCGGGTCGTTGTTGTGTTTAAGTACGCGGGAACGAAGTGAGTGCGAATAACCGTCGCGATACGCGCACGCGCGGAAAGAGGGACTTATCCGCGTAGCGTCGAGTAATAGTTAACCTAGGGATCCGCCGGTGGCGCGCGAGTACCGCGCGACTCGGTGGGGCCGCCGCGAACGCCAACTAGTGGCTCGAGCGCGAGGCTAGCTAGTATGTCATCGGGACTTCAGCCGCGTTCGCACCTCTTAGGCCACGTCCCCATTTAGGACCTAGCGTAACGCACCCAGAACGTGTAAAGGGAACCGAGTAGTGTATCAATAACCGACTTTATAATACAGAGAGTTCACCGCAGTTATTGAGTTGTTATATTAGCACCCCATCCCCGACATTCGCGTACGAGGGTTAGAACCCCCTCTGTAAAAATAAATATTCGAGTATTATTAAAAGTATATCGAAGGCGCCCGGGTCTTGTAGGAAGTCGCCTATTGGGACGTGAACGCGATCGGTGAGGGATCACTCCTCCCTCCCCTTCTATACTATCCCCAAGGATAGCCAGTAGCGTCACAATTTGGCGTCCAACGTGGGGCCCACGAAGTGAGGTCTCGTACGCGGGGTAGAGTGCTAATTTTTTTTGGATTTGAGAATAGGTTTTTTTAGGAATTTTTTTTGGGATTAAGAACAATTTTTTTATAGTAGGTCGAGTGGCGGAAATACATTTTTTTCTCGCACCCCTACCGAGGATAGAATTTTTTTTTCTCTTGTAGTTTTTTGCGGGATTAGAAATAATTTTTTTTTTTTGTTGTTTTGGGAGATTAGTATCGGAAGTAGTAAATTATGTCGGATTCCGACAAATCGAGTGGAATATCAGTACGCGATCGTGAAATATTAACGGAACGTAACGAATTACGACGGTACGCGAAAAATATGCCGCGTAGTAAATTAATCATTGCTCTGACGGACGCGGAGCTAAATACACGCGATAGCTCGGAAGATCAACTACGCGATCGATTTGTGCGTCATAGGTTACGTGAGAGTTTCGGACCGGAAGCAGCTCAGTGGAATCCGCGAGTGGATGAATTGGAACCATTCCACCCCGCCGTCCCACCTCAGCCGCTTCCAACACCGTCGGCGATAAAAACCAACGATGACGAATTAGCGACACCGAAAACGAACCCGAAATTAAGTCGGCAATCGGAAGATGCGCTTCGTGAATTATTTGAGACCCCGCGGGGAGGGGAAACGTCGCGACAGATAAACATGTCAGAAGAGAGTAGCGACTCGAATTTGACATGTATTGATAAAAATCGCAAACTAACGCCGAAACCGAAACGAGGGGTTACGTTTGAATCGGATTCAGACAGGTCGGGCTCCCGGAGGTGTGATCTTGATGAGCGGTCTGCGGGACCACCTGACCAAACCCCAGCGAACCCGGAGTATTCGAGGGAAAGAAAAGCGCCGGTAGGAGCGGGAAATTCCGCATTAGGAGCGGTTCCGCCCGAATTACTAGCTAGCATCGTGCAGTTAGTAATTGCGTATCAGTCGGCAGGAGCGCAAGGGTCTGCACCGGTCGAAAGGGCACCGGAGATGCCTCAACCCCGCGAAATTAGTAGAGATTCGCCGGGAGCAAGCCGGGGTGCGACTAGCCGCATTCGACAACCCTCTGAATACCGATCGCGAAATAGATCATCGAGTTCGGAAAGATCGAGCGAGTCTAGCTCACGATACTCCAGCTGGAGAGGAACACGGGTAATAGATGCTTTCCGGAAATGGGGTATTCGATTTAAAAATCACGATGCTGACGACGTCGAAGACTTTATAGAGAATTTAGAACATTGCCGCAATGTTTCCGACCTAACGTTTAGCGAGATCAGGGAAACCCTCCCCGTCGTGTTGAGCGGGGAAGCCAAAGCCTGGTTTAAGGTCGAAGGCAGCTCCTGTTCAAAATGGCGTGACTTCCGCGAGGCCTTCCTCAGCCAATTCGGGGATGAGGAGGATAACGATGCGAAATGGGAGAAGGCGCGACAACAGACACAAAGGGAGGGCGAATCGATCAAAGCGTATTTAGTGCGTATCCGGTCGATTCTAAAAGAAATTAGGCCGACCCCTTCCATCTCGGTTCAATTGTAACTGGTTTATCGAAACCTACGTCCCAATTACCGCCGTAGAATGTTTCGTAGGGATTTCGATTCATTCACGGGTTTGCGCGAAATAGGTCGGGAAATTGAGAAGAACGCGGAGATAGATAAGGCGTTCAAACCACCGCCTGGAGCTACGAAAACGCGCGAAGAGGATAAATCGTCGCGTAAAAATCGTGAAGCTCTCTCTGCAGTTTCCGAGAAAAGCGAGAAACAGCCCGAAAAACAGAAAAAAAGCGACGCAACCGGCAAGAACGCGAAGAAATCGGACGAGGAGAAGCCGAAAAAGAAGAAGTCGCGTTCAAGGAGAGGAAAGCGCGGTAATTCCAAACGACGCTCGTCTGGATCGACCAGCGACTCTAGCTCAGGGCCAGATAGTTCGCGGGAATCTCCTAAGAAATCGTCTAGGAGATCGTCCCAAAGACATTCTGACAAAGGGAGTAGGAAAGAGAGCTCAAGCCATAGCGGACACCGTAGCAGTTCGTCGGACGAGCTAGGTGCTATCGCTGCAGCTCCAAAACAAGGTCAGCGAAGACCAACCTCCTCCTCACGAGCGCCGGGAGGGCACGTAGCGGGTCAATCGCGATATCAGGATCGTGGGGGTCAATTCCGCGACGCAGCGATATGCCATCGTTGTGGAGGAAGAGGACACTATGCGAGAGAGTGTCCTTCGCGTGAGCCGACTCAAGCCGCGATTACGCCTGCACCTTGGTGGACTCAACAAGCCGCCGGGATGCAAGCGCCGATGCCACCGCAACCGGTGACCACACCCACGCTGTCTTATAATCAAGCGCAGTGGCCACCAACAACGTCCGTGTCGACAATAGGTCAGAGCCTATTGAATAATGTATACGGGAATGCGAGAAATCCGGGAAACGGGCAGTAGAGCTCGCGGAGGAAGCTCGCGCGGGCCCGGCTGACAGTCTTCGTGCATCGGGTAGGACGGTACGATTCACCGACCCCGAACCGTGGAGGGACTCATCGGTGAGTAGCACGGATTACGAAGATGACGCGTCGGGATGCGAACAAAAAGATTTGCGGGGCTCTTCGACCTCGGAGTCAGAAGATGAGCCTAATTCGACGCGACCGGACCTCAGCGCTGAAGATTCTAGTGAAGTGAGCGTTTGTAGCTTTACCTCAGAAGTAGGAAAACGACCTTCATTAGAAAATGACCCCGAAGAGTCGATAAACGAAATAGAACCGAGTAGTTTATCAGATCATTTGTGTGCTTTGGACGAATTATTGCCCAAGGAGCGCACCGCGACTCTTGGCCTGGTAGGGGGAAGAGGGAACATCATACTCCGAACTCGTCGCTGTGTTCGGAGTGATGCGTTCCCTAATCAACCAAATACCGATGGCCGCTATTATTTGCAGTTAGAATTATTTGGACAAAATTTTCCTGCACTAATAGATACGGGAGCATCGCGATCGTACCTCGGACATCGAACGCTGGAAAGAATCCAAGCGAAGATTGACAGGTCGCAAGATAGAGTAATGCGTACTGCCGATGTTACAGAAACACGAGTAATTGGGGTTATTGCGCTAGAATTGGAGTTAGGAAAAACAAAGAAAGTAATTTATTTCCGCGTGGTACCGGTTTTAGACTACGACTGTGTCCTCGGTATGGATTTTCTCCGATTATTCGGAGTTATAATTGATACTTCGCGCGATTTATGGCAAACGCGCGACCGAGTAAATTTGAGATTCGCGAAAATAAATGCGACAAGCTCAAATGAGACACACGTATCTTCGTGTTTTGCTATCGCTGAAATAACTAGCGAGCAAAACGTGGTACTAGAGAAGTTTCTAAGTGATAACTTCCCCGAGATAGTTGGACCAGTCCCGGCGACTACCCTGGTCAAACATCATATAGATGTCCAGGGTCAGGCTCCAATCCGCCAAGCGGCAAGGAGAGTGTCGCCGGTGATCTATAAAGTAGCGCACGAAGAGGTCGATAAATTATTGGGTGAAGGGATTATTGAAACCTCCACGAGCGCGTGGGCCAGCTGTCCGGTTATAGTACCAAAACCGGGGGGAAAATATCGATTTTGCATAGATTTTCGACGCGTGAATGAGGTAACGCGCAAAGACGCGTACCCGATTCCGCATATCGATAGCATTCCCGATAAACTCCGCCACGCGAGATACATTTCGACGTTAGATTTAAGTCAAGCGTACTTCCAAATACCGCTAGGAGACGAGAGTCGGGAAATTACAGCGTTTATAGTACCCGGAAAAGGACTCTTCCAATTTAGGCGTATGCCGTACGGTCTTACGAATGCTCCTGCGACGTTCCAGCGAATGATGGATCAGTTAATTCCACCTGAATTTGATCCGTATGTGTTCGTCTATCTGGCCGATATAATTATCGTAACGAACACGTTCGCGGAACACCTAGGATGGTTAGAGCGTGTGTTAAACATTATTCGATTCGCGGGTTTAGAAATCAATCGCGAGAAAAGTAAATTTTGCAGGTCGGAAGTTCGGTTCCTTGGGTATCTGATAAACCGTAATGGTTTAGCTCCGGATCCCGAGCGAACCTCACCATTAATGAATTATCCGCCGCCACAAAAGACTTAAAAACACTACGCCGATTCCTAGGGATGGTTGGGTGGTATGCACGCTTCTTACCCAACCTGTCGAAGGACAAAATTCCACTCGTCTTGTTGTTGCATAAAGGCGTGCGCTGGCATTGGGATCAAGAGCAACAGACTTCCTTTGAGCGATTGAAGGAAGCGCTGTGCTCGGCCCCGGTATTGGCAAGGTCCGATTTTTCGAGACCTTTCCAAGTACAGACAGATGCTAGCGACTATGCAATAGGAGCAGTATTAACTCAGCGACACGGAACCGAAGAGCATCCGATTGTATTCGCTAATCGAGTACTGTCCAAGGAGGAGCGGAATTACACGACGACTGAGAAGGAGTGTCTCGCTGTCGTGTGGGCAATTCGGAAACTAAGACCGTATTTAGAAGGCTATCATTTCACGGTTGTCACGGATCACAGTAGTTTGCGTTGGCTACATAACTTGAAAGATCCAGTAGGGAGATTAGGTCGATGGGCCCTCGAATTACAACATCATTCGTTCGATGTGGTCCATCGTAAAGGCGCATTACATCACGTACCCGATGCATTATCACGCGCCCTCCCAGTAGGCACCGAAAATGAATGCGTCTCCGCGGTTAACGAAGAAAATAGCGAAAATTCGAGCGAAAATTTGGTCACACAGTCGCGTATCGACTTCGAGAGCGACTCGTGGTATACAGCACGACGCGGAAAAGTAATTCAGCGACCGCGGGCTTACCCAGACTGGAAAGTTGAGGGAAACCGGCTGTATTGCCATCGGCCGGACGTGATACTCGAATCGATAGGTCGCGATTATGATGCGTGGAAGTTAGTCCTCCCGCGAGAGGCTCGACTTTTAGCCCTACAGGAAGCTCACAATAATACTTCCGCAGGACATGCTGGCGTTCAGAAAACTGACGCCAGAATCTGCAAAGATTACTATTGGCCGGGAGTTTTCAAAGACGCCGTAGCATTCATACGCGGGTGCAAAGTCTGTCAGCAACATAAAGCTGTACAGCTTGCCCCTGTAGGACTTATTGGAACTCGGGTAGTGGAGCGACCATGGACTGTGGTTGCGGGAGACATCATGGGCCCCTTTCCACCGAGTAAGGCCCAACAGCGTTACGTAGTAGTCTTCCTCGACAACTTCAGTCGTTACGTGGAAATGCGAGCGATCCGCACAGCTGACGCCAAAAGCATCTTGAAAGCTTTTAGCGAGCTGGATATTTACCGTTGGGGATCACCGGAAATATTTCTTTGCGATAACGGTACCGAGTTCGTAAATAAGGAAGTGACTAAATTTCTAAACGAGCATCAGATTCGGCAATTTACTATTCCGCCGTATCACGCGCAAGCTAACCCGGTAGAACGCGTGAATCGGGTAATTAAAACGATGATTAGGATATTTGTAGAGAGCGTCCACCGAGACTGGGACGTACATCTCGCAGAATTCCGCTTCGCGATTAATTCCGCGATGCATTCGTCGACTGGAGTATCTCCCGCGTTACTTAACCTCGGTCGAGACACAGTAATTACTCCGAATCTACGGCGAGAGATTGAAGGTTCTCGTACAATACTTAGGAGCGACCCCGAAAATTGGGTGGCGCGACTAAAACGCCTTCCCTTGATTCATGATATCGTGCAGGTAGAGATAGAAAAAGCGAGTGCCCGTCAAGCCCGCTATTACAATCGTGGCCGTCGCGATGTCAGGTATCAAGTAGGAGACTTGGTGTGGCGGCGCGGCAGACCATTATCGTCATCTGCTGATAATTTTGCTGCGAAGCTAGCACCATCGTACGAGGGTCCGCTTAAAATAGTTCGCGTAATATCGCCGCTCGTCTACGAGCTTGACAATCAAGGCCGTAGTAATCCGAAGGTCCACGTTTCGGATCTAAAACCGTTTGTTGCGTCGTTTTGCGTTCCGGACGTCGAGGAACCGGGTGAGGAAACCGTTGCGGGGGAAGGGGACGACGACCCTGCACCTTCCCCAAAACCGACCGGTAAACGGAAAGGGACTCCGGGAAAACGGAAAATGTCGATCGTGAGCGGCTCGTCGGATTCCGCCCCGTCTACGTGGACGGCACGCCTGCGTCCACGTCGAGACCCAACCTAACCCTCGCGAACCTGAGTGCGGACTTGTGTGTGTGAATGGATGAATGTGTGTGTCGCGCGATTTTGTTTATATTTTTTTTTTGTGGAAATGCGTGACGAGGCCCTTCCCCATTGCAGATGGATCCATACCTCCAGCAGGTGGTGACCCACTGCTGGCTCCAGGGGATTCCCCTGCCGGGCCCCCTACCAGCAGTGGGCCCACCCACCCACCCCCAGCCACTGCTCCACCACCACCACCACCAAGAACCCTCCCACCGCCACTACCACCAGGGCTATTCCCTCCCTCCGCCCTGCTATCCGGAGCGGGGTACCCCCTTCCCTCCGGCCTACCACCAAGCCCAGGCCTCTGGGTACACCGGGCCGCAGCCCGCCGGCTGGGAGGTAGAGATGCGCCGTCTGCGTCGGGAGAATGAGATGCTCCGGCGGGAAGCGGGCCACTCCCGCAACCGCACGGGCACTCATCCTCCCGCGCAGAGGGCCTCTCTGCCACCAGCGGCGGCAGTCGAACCGGCTGTACCCAAGCCGAAAAAGAAGGCGCACCGAGGACGTCGGGGTGGCCGGAAGGGTCAGGGACGGGCCCAGCAACGGAGGCGGGCGGAGGAGAGGAAGAAGAAGAGTGAGGAGGAGGACGAGGCTCGGCGGCAGCGCATAAAGGCTGCCGTCGAGAAAAGGAGAGAGAAGGAGAGGGAGAAGAGGAAACAGGAGGAGGCGAGGAAGAGGGAGAAGGAGAGGAAGGAACGGGAGAAGGAGGAAAAGAAAAGGAGTGAAGAGCAGTGATGATAGAAAGCGGGTATTCGTTCCCCCCACTATGCAACCATAGGCTCACTACGACTCCGAAAGCCTTCTGGAAATTCTGGCATGCGTGAGACATCCCCACTCGTGCCCCTTCTCGCTGATCACATATACCATCACAGCGATGCATACGTGTCTCGGCTTCCGTCGCTTGACTTCGGCTAGTTTCGTTGAACGTAAGTACGAAAGAGAGCGGTATACTTTTCTCGGACCTCTCTTTCTCGCGCTCGATCTTCGTTCGTTTAGCCAACGAGCAAAGCCGTGCTAGCCGAAGCAAATTAAGAAATGTCTTTTCTGGCAGCTATGATAAAAAAGCTGGCCACGTTGAATGAATATTAAAATAATATTTATAAGCAGCCATTAACTTATTAGATTTTATAATAAATAAGGAAATGCGATGATTTTACGTAACATTGATCAATTTTGTTGAGACTCATATGTTACGTATTATTGTTAAAAATATTTCATTTTCTTAATTTATTATTTAATGTAGTAGATTAATGGTAATAAAAAAAAATCATTATGAAAACAAAATTTAAAAAAATTGCACGAGTCTTCGGGATTCGAACCCGAGCCCGCGATAACAGCAGGCAGTCACCTTCCCATCTACGCTATGGTACTTTTTTGGCAGCTTAGAAGCAAAATCGCAAGTCGCTTATTAAAGCGATGGAGCCTTTCTCTATTAAGTTTAATTTCCAGAAGAAAGTATTAATTATAATCTTAAATTTATTTACTTCGTATGTCTTTTCATAATAAAACAAAATATTTTTTTTACATATTTCTAAACATTAATGACTTTAATTGCTGTAGCTTCAAAAAGTGACTCTAACATTGCGGTGAACATTTTTGAAAGCTGCAGAATTAAAAATAAGTAACCTAAGAACCGTATTGGGTATTTAATATGTCATTCATATTGCAATCTATTTAATTTAAAATATCTCATAAATAAAAAAACGATTAATCTTTCTTAATAAGTAAAAGCACGTGGCTGACAGAGATTAAGTCCATATTTATAATAGATAATATATGAAAACAAACAAATAAATAAATAAATTGTGATCGATTTTCTGCATTTTCAAATAATAGTGTCGCATAATTAAAAGAGGTAGTGCAAAAGTGGATGAGCTAGTCTAAAGGATCGATATCGCAATTTTGGCAAATCATCGAATAGTTCCTCCCTATCTTTCTCCGTTAATTTTTACAATTTCTGAGAAATAAGCATATCTACGTGTAGCCCTAAATGTCTACTTTCTACGATGTCTAAACAACTTTTTTCGATAAAAGCAATTTTTCCGGCTCAAAAAGGCACTTCACGCGCCGTGTACCCGTACCTTAATGTTCGTACGGAAGGAGAAAATCAAAATTAGCAAACGATGCTTATTTCTCAGAAATTGTAAAAATTAAAGGAGAAAGATCGGGAGGAACTATTCGATGACTTGCCAAAATTGCGATATCGATCCTTTAGACTAGCTCATCCACTTTTGCACTAACTCTTTTAATTATGCGATACTATTATTTGAAAATGTAAAAAATCGATCACAATTTATTTATTTATTTTCATATATTGTCTATTATAAATATCGACTTAATCTCTGTCAGCCACGTGCTTTTACTTGTTAAGAACGATTAATCGTTTTTCTATTTATGAGGTATTTTAAATTAAATAGATTGCAATAGGAATGACATATTAAATACCAAATACGATTCTTGGGTTACTTATTTTTAATTCTGCAGCTTTCAAAAATGTTCTCCGCAATGTTAGAGTCACTTTTTGAAGCAACAGCAATTAAAGTCATTAATGTTTAGAAATATGTAAAAAAAATATTTTGTTTTATTATGAAAAGACATACGAAGTAAATAAATTTAAGATTATAATTAATACTTTCTTCTGGAAATTAAACTTAATAGAGAAAGGTTCCATCGCTTTAATAAGCGACTTGCGATTTTGCTTCTAAGCTGCCAAAAAATTAACATAGCGTAGATGGGAAGGTGACTGCCTGCTGTTATCGCGGGCTCGGGTTCGAATCCCGAAGACTCGTGCAATTTTTTTAAATTTTGTTTTCATAATGATTTTTTTTTATTACCATTAATCTACTACATTAAATAATAAATTAAGAAAATGAAATATTTTTAACAATAATACGTAACATATGAGTCTCAACAAAATTGATCAATGTTACGTAAAATCATCGCATTTCCTTATTTATTATAAAATCTAATAAGTTAATGGCTGCTTATAAATATTATTTTAATATTCATTCAACGTGGCCAGCTTTTTTATCATAGCTGCCAGAAAAGACATTTCTTAATTTGCTTCGGCTAGCACGGCTTTGCTCGTTGGCTAAACGAACGAAGATCGAGCGCGAGAAAGAGAGGTCCGAGAAAAGTATACCGCTCTCTTTCGTACTTACGTTCAACGAAACTAGCCGAAGTCAAGCGACGGATGCCGAGACACGTATGCATCGCTGTGATGGTATATGTGATCAACGAGAAGGGGCACGAGTGGGGATGTCTCACGCATGCCAGAATTTCCAGAAGGCTTTCGGAGTCGTAGTGAGCCTATGGTTGCATAGTGGGGGGAACGAATACCCGCTTTCTATCATCACTGGTGAAGAGGAGGCGATGGAGGAGGACCTCCTCCTCATGAGCGTGTGGTGTCCATGTCCGCGTCTAGTGTTTAAGTTTTTGTTTTGTATAGAGTTTTTTTATTTTTTTTTTGTTTTGTATCGAGCTAGATAATTGTTTTTTTTATTTTTATATATTGTATGGAGGCCGAATGTTTTTTTGTAATAAAGTATATGTGTGTGAAGCGAGCGTTATTTTTTTATTGTAATATTGTAGGATTGCGCGCACCAGAAGGAATTAGATGGAGATAGGAACACCCCAGAGGCCGGCTTCAACCGGGAGGAAGTTGGCCACCCCACGTTGGTCCTAACGAGGGGGGAGTTGTAACGTTGCGTTCCCGCAGCGTTACAATAGCTGCCATCTAGCGCTTTGCTAATCTCAAGCGCTAGATAGGCGGGTCGCGCATGAACTAGGGAGTTATCAACCGATAAGTATTGATCTAGGATCGATAACTTGTCGGCTCCCTAGTGCCGCGCGATGGGTGTAGCGGGGCAGCGGCGGGACAGGCGCAGGGCCTTACCTGCTCCCGCGGACTGCCCCGACACACGTAGTTTAGAAGTCAAAGGTGACACAGTGCCCGGAGCATTCCCCGCCGCCGATATAACTTCGCGACCTAAGCCACAGCCGCCACCAAGCACCCCAGTGCAAGTGATATTGCAGCGACTGCAGCCCGGCCGCGAAACCATACAGGACAGCGGAGTGTACCGGCCCAAGTGCCAGCTATCAGGGCAAGAGAGGTAGATAGATAGTGTAACGTCCAGAGTTGTACGATTATTAAATTTAACACGATGCTCAATTACAATTTCATATCATTGCTGAGCCTCTAGGTAGCGTTATTATTCTTTTAAATAAGGCGTCGTAGGTAAGGAAAAATAAAACCCTGGGCGTACAAAATGAGAAGGAAAAGTGAAATTCAAAATTGAAAACAATATAATTCAAATATTACCTGGTGATGAACAACAATAATAAAAAAAAAACAATGAAGAAGGTAGAAGGGAGACTCTCCTGTTGCTGCTTCTCGGACTACGGTCGTCGTCGCCGTAGGGAACCAGGGATGATTGTGTGAGTGTTTGGTGAAGAGAAAAGTGTGCACTGAGTCAATTAGCGAGAAAAATTTTAATTTGATAATGATTTCGCTTGGTTACACACAAAAAAAAAATATAAAAAAAAAAAATTGTTCGTTTGTATTTTAACAAAATTATAACGCGAAGCTTTGTCTCACTTACTAGGTTCGAAACTTATGCAAATTCTTGAATTTTACTTAATCGAAGACGTACGAGATGAGTGAAAGTAATTTAGAAAAAATATGAGTCTAACTTGAAAATGAATGAAAGAATGCATGCGGCGCCCATCCGCTCCGCTCTTAAATAATTAGCTGGGGGGAGGACGTCGCGTCGTCTTCAGCCAATCAGAAGGCGCTACTGCCTAAGCTTGGGTACGCTAGAGAATGAGACAAAGGGTGCTGAGCTTGCACCTTTTGTATACAATCGTTTACTTATAACTAAACGCAATTATTAAATAATATTAACAAAATTTAAAGAGTAATACGGCATTAGCCGTCGCATGAGCAAAATGTGTCCTAATCCGGACGCGAGAGAAAAGTAATAATAAAAAAAGGAAAAGGAGGAAACTGCGAGAGGAAAACGATCACCGTTTTAGGGTAAAAAAACCCATAACAATTAAATTGTTAAACGGTTGACCGCTTCCAAGGGCAAGTTATAAAAAAAAAATAGTATGCACGTGGCTACTTGTGGTTCGATATCCCGTTACTCATGGGACCTGATATCTAATGTTTCTTATTCCTATGGTTGGACTTATATAAACGGTGGCCCGAATGGTTACGGAGAAGAAAAAAAAAACGTTAAAATAGTTAAGCGTGAAGGAAAAATGCCCGAATGGTTACGGAGGAAAAACGCTTAATATTTTATCGCAATTATGTTCCCCATGGTTTATTGGGGTTAGGAAAATCGAAATTCCAATATCTATCTTCGTAGATAATGGAATTTACAAAGGTTCGATTGTTTTCTTTTCGCTGAAGGGTTTCTCTATGCAAATAAAAAGCATGCTTGCAGCAAAGGCATGTGTTAAGTGGGGCGATTAAAAGCAATGATCTATGGCAGATGTTGCAAAAGATGTGGTTAATATCTTTTGCAGCTTTAAGACGGTGTTGGCGAATTGTTGCTAGGATACTTCGTTTGTTATCCGGAAGGGCGGCCTCGCAATAGGCACAGATCCTTTGGGCTGGATTGGTCCTAACATACTTGTATAGTAACCGCTCACAAACGAAAAGTTCCTTTGGGGCCATGCTGGTGACAGAATGGATTTGGTGATTAAAAATTTGGACACAGGATGTATTAGAGATGGAATAGAATGGCATAAGGCAGTAAGCGTGAGATCCGCTGACTAGCGTCTGAGAGGAACCCTTATCGCGAGTAATGTGACTAACGGTGGGGTTCCAGGAAACAAATAAAGAGAGAGAAAGAGAAGAAAAAGAAAAGAACAAAATTAGTATTTGTTAAATACGTCAATCCAAAGAAGGGGGAAAATATGGGGAATTGAAAATGAATAAAGGAAAGATTGTTTAACAATCGAGTTAAGGGGAAAAATATGGAAAGTTGAAAATGAATAAAGGAAAAATTGTTTAACAATCGAGTTAAGAAGGGGAAAAATATGGAAAATCGAAAGTGAATAAAGGAAAGATTGTTTAACAATCGAGTTAAGGGGAAAAATATGGAAAATTGAAAATGAATAAAGGAAAGATTGTTTAGCAATCGAGTTAAGAAGGGGAAAAATATGGAAAATCGAAAGTGAATAAAGGAAAGATTGTTTAACAATCGAGTTAAGAAGGGGAAAAATATGGAAAATGGAAAGTGAATAAAGGAAAGATTGTTTAACAATCGAGTTAAGAAGGGGAAAAATATGGAAAATCGAAAGTGAATAAAGGAAAGATTATTTAACAATCGAGTTAATTAATTCCTTTCTAAGAGGGGGAAAAATATGGAGAATTGAAAATGAGGAAGATTTTAGACATTTAGGAAATGAATCTAATTTGCTGCTTGCAATCTTTTATTCCCGACTAAAGGAAAGCGCTAGCATTTTAAATGACCAAAACAGTGAAAGAAAGATTACCCAACAGAGAAAGAAGAGAAAAACGATGAGAAAGATTATTTAACAATCGAGTTAATTAATTCTTTTCAGAGAAAAGGGGAAGATCATCTAACAATCGAGTTAGTTGATTCCTTTCTAAGAAAAGGGAAAAAATATGGAGAATTGGGTCCGCACGGCGCGATGGTAAGACGATCGCTGGCACGTTTTGGAAATATGAAGCATTCTTAAATATAAATAAGACATTTATTCCTAATCGCAAGGGAAATGATAAATGAAAACATTTTTAAATATAAATAAGACATTTACTCCTAAACGCAAGGAAGATAATAAATGAACCGAAATGTTCATGAAACAACTTCAAGGGATGCTATCGATCGGTCTGAACAAAATAATGAAAGTATCGGAACAATGTTTCATTTACTCTAGAGTACAAATCTATTTAAAAGGGAAAAAAAATATTTTGGGAACGCTTAAGAATTTAGAATTATCGGCCTGGACGTTACAATAGATAGATAGATATATTTATAATCATACAAGGGACAAACCCCACATGTACAAAAGATAGTGAGAAGATTTGCTTAACATAGAGGATAACTAGGAAGTACCTAATTATCTTACAACTAGTGCAACACATAGGAGTGAAAGTATATAAATAAATAAATAAAAACATAGTAGATAGAAAAATAGAGCCGCATCAAGAACAGAACTTATGTGTGGGTCACACTAATAATATGGCGGTACAACGCATCCTTAAAATTAGTAAGGGTGGCAGTCTGACGAATGCAAGGAGGTAACGAATTCCAGAATCGAACACCAGTAGAAATAAAAGAGCATTGGTATGCAGCCGTTCTACAATTTGGCATTTTAAGGTCCAAGGCAATACGCCTAGTGTTACGAATCGGAGTGACCGGATAGACAAGCTCCTGAACTAGTTTACCAAAGACTGTAGTTTCTGGCATGTAGAAGGCTTTATAGATGGTAATGCCAAGAAAGTAAAAACGTCTCTCCGCCACCTTCAGCAGACTGGCACCCCTATAGTATGACGTAATATGGTCGGACTTTCTCAAACCATATACGAATCGCACGCACGCATTTAAGGCTCGCTGAAGCCTAATACCCTCAACCAGGCTTATGTCCGTTAGCACAAGCGAGCAGTAATCAAGTATGGGATAAATAAGCGCAATGACCAGTCTCAATCTCAAATCAGTGGATAAGCAACTCTGGCTAGATCGAAGTTGGTATAAGGTACGATAGACTCTAGAGCAAGTATCAGTTACAGTTTCCCTCCAATTCAAGGTAGGAGAAATAGTAATACCAAGGCTACGTACGGAAGTAGCGAATGGTATAGGTAAACTATCAACAATGATCGGTGAGACACTGTCAAAGTCCAATGCATTAATGAACCTAGAGGAACCGAGAATCAGCGCAGAGGTTTTATGCGAGTTAAGATCTAGGTCATTGGATTTAGCCCAGCTTACAAATTTAGTAATATTTACATTTAGACTGGCAATGCACTGGTTTAAATTGTGAGGGGCACATTGAGCACAAACCTGCATGTCGTCAGCATAACGTATGAGGAGATAGTCAGCGAAACAAGCATTAACATCCGCAGTGTACAACAGGAAAAGCAAAGGGCCAAGCACAGACCCCTGGGGTACACCAGACGTAACTGAGCGCCACGACGAAATCAAGTCACCACATCGAACAGCGCATTTACGACCAGATAGATAAGACCAGAACCAACGCAGTACTGGACCAGAAAAACCAAGGGCTGAGAGCTTACGCAGCAAAACAATATGGTTGACTGTGTCAAAAGCCTTCGAAAAATCAAAACGAACAAGCAAGGTTATTTTCCTTCTGTTAATACCCAATCGTACATAATCCGTGAGCCGGATCAAGGCATCTTGAGTAGAGCGGCCACGGCAGAAACCATACTGAGTTTCATCAACATAGTTCGACTTTTTAAGAAAGCACAGGATATCTTTGTGCACTATACGCTCTAGAACTTTAGACAACTCAGGAATGATAGAAATAGGTCTAAAGTGAGCAAGCTCAGTAGGATTCTTAACCTTTGGGACCGCAGTAATGTAAGCAAGTTTCCAGCTAGAAGGGAAGAAAGAGTATGACAGGGAGAGGTTGCAAATTTGAAGGCAGGTGGGCAGTATGACAGATGAACAAGTGTTTAGGAGTCTGGAGGGAATCAGATCACTGCCAACTAAATGAGAATCTGAGAATCGAAACAAATTAAGAAAAGTAGGTAGATCAATAGGAGAAAAATAAAAATTATCATCATTGTAGGGGGGCAACGGTACTAAATCGACTGGGAAGGAAGATGGCCCAGTTCCCGCTGGCGCCTGCTTGAAAACACTGGAAAAGTATGCACACAATTCGTCAGGTGTAAAACTGGTCACAGCACTGCGTTGAGCACGCGGAATAATGTTAAGGCCACGAAGACATTTCCATAAGGATGTAGGGTTAGGGCATCGATTTATGGAGTTGAGACAAAACTTATCCCTAGCAGATTTAATAGAATCACGAACCTTATTACGAAGAAGGACATAATCAATACGCAACGACACACAGGCTTGAGATCCAGGAGGTAGACGCCGTAATTTTTGCCGTAGCCTATTTCTATTTACAATTGACTCTAATGCAACTGGTTATCCATGGAGTTAGAGGCTTTTTGGGCGGAAAAGTGTAACTAGGAGCGAAGTTCTCCAAATGAGATATTAATAAATTATTTAACATGCATACGGACTCATCAATAGAGCCTGAAAGAAATATCGTATCAAAGTTAAAACTAGCAAGAGAAGCTGTAGCCTCCGGAGTATTAAGGTTTGCCCATCGCCTACCACGCACAACAGAAGGAGGAAGTGGGGGATTAAGTGAAATTTTGTATTGAATTGCAATTAGATCATGCCCTGAGAGAAATGGTATAGTTACTTGAGTCGAATTATGCACTTTTTTACTACTATCTATAATACTGACATCCAGCCAAGTGTGTGACGTGGAGGTATGGTGCGTTGGTAGGTAGAGAACCAGGTGAAGTGAGGAAAGCTCTATAGTGTAACGTTGGGGTCAGCCACCTCGTCGAACCAAAGTAGATCGCACGCGTCCGTGTGCAATACCGGTAGTATTGCACATTGCTGACACCCGGAATTCTTTTCCGGAAATGCGTCAAACCTTGGGCGTCGGCCGTGGATGTGGAGACTTTTTGGTCGTCATGTGTCGAAAGATCATGGCGCTACTGACGACACATGACCTATTAAGCCTCCTACATATATGCGAGTTCCGCGACCCTCAAGTCGAGTCTTATTCTGTGCAAGCTTAGCCGCTGCCGCATCATCCGCGTTCCAAGGTCGTAACTCTAGTGTTCGTTCCACGGGAGCAGAGTACTCCACCGTATTCTAACTAAAATCTCTTGCCCAGTCGCCGTGTACTGGTAGTTAAGTCTAGTATAATTCAATCCGAAAACAAGTCGTGTAGAAATTGTCGCGAGTGTTCATCTTTCAGTCGTGCCTAACACGTACCGTTCTGAAAGATACCCGTAACTACTACGAACTGATCATAATTAATTAAGTGCGAGTAATCCACAACCATAGGAGAGTCTAGTCTCTCCAATAGTTGTGACGACTAGTAAGTAATCCTGCGAATGCTGATACAGCATATTTAGTGTTTATTGTAAGTACATTTGTAATATCTGAAAATACATAGCATTGTGTCAAATCTGCTGTTCCAACGTGTGTTTATACACACTATCATTCACCCCGAATTCTGCCAATTCATTACATTCTTACCGCTCGGAGTGTAATACTTTAGTTCATTGTACTGTGAGTCGCAAAGCTCAATCGGCGTTTCTACTGACCCAGACTGTCGTGTCTAGTCAGCGCGAAACCCGACCGATAGGCGGCCACGACTACCCAGTACGTAACAAATCTGGTGACAGCGGTGGGATCTCGCAGGAAATTCCGTTTCTACAGAATTTCCTCAGGGTGTGAACAGCTTGTTTGACACAGTTTTATTCAAATTTTTCTACTAACTTCCGATATAAAATGCCTTTCACCCCTACACGATCACCACCCGGACCTCCACCTCTTCCACCCGCTAACGGTAGCCACCGCGGAAACACGTCCGGTTATTTAAATGTTTCAAACGGAATTTGCTCTCCCCGCGGAGAGGTTTTAATCCAACTCCAACCAGTACCATCTTACAATGGCTCCCGAGACGATCTGGGACCTTTTATAGAAAATTTAGAAAATATTTACTCTACCTTGTCTGACGCCGCACGTCTGGAATTTGTTCCCTTGGTATTAGCCAAGTTGATCGGTTCTGCTCGTGTGAGCGTTACTGGTAAGCGGTTCCCTACCATCAAGGACTTGATCACTCACTTACGACGAAAATTTCAACCTCCCCGGACTTTCATAGACTTAGTCACGCAATGTGGAAAATTAGCTATGCGCCCGAACGAAGCCTTAGGTTCTTATATAGACCGAGCTGAACGCCTAAAAGCTGACCTTGATGCCGCTTATGAAAACAAATACGGGTCAGAATCGCTCGATTTGATACAGGAACCCAATGATCGGGAGTTTCTGGAAGTATTCATGGATGGACTAGCTCCAGAATATTACACCCCCGTGTATTCCAGAAACCCCCGAAATTTACAAGAGGCCTGCGATTACGCGCGCTTACGAGAATTCGGTATAGAACGAAGAGAAGCCTTCGATCACTCTAATTACCCTTCTTATTCCCAAAATCCAAATGCATATCAACCTTCCCCGTATTATTCATCATATCCTTCTCCTCATCCTCCCCACTACCCTCCTTACCCCCGCTATCCTCAACCTCCTCCTGCACCCGGACCTAATGGTTATCCACCTCCTTCAGATCAACACTATCGATCTCGACCCCCTAGACTCCCACAGTCTGAACCCTACGATCCAGAGCTCACCTGTGGACGGTGTCGAAGGATTGGGCATAGAGCATCCAGCTGTAGAGCTTCACCTGCCTATCCTTCCAACGCCCATGTTCCCACAACTGCAGTAATAGAGGCTGTCGAAGAGACCGGTGATTTAAACTACGATCAGGTTCGCCCGGACGACGCGTCGACGAACCCATCATAGAAACCGCGTCCGTTCAAATTTTAACTCCACCCGAGAAAAAGAGTAAAAACCCGCCACCTGTACCCGCCATTTTAAGCTATTCGCCTCACGCGACCTTAGTACTCAAGAAAGTTCCCCAACTGAGCTACTTGGACGGAGAATTTTTGGTGGATACAGGCTCCCACATTAACATCATAGTGTATAATGCCCTTCGAGAAGATATTGGCCTCGAATACCCCGACTTCCCGGCCCTCCGAGGTCTCAGAGGACAACTGGAAGTAGTAGGATCGGTAACCCTTACTATCGATGAGGAACCTCATCGATTCCAAGTCATAGAAGACTTCGACCTCCCTTACACCGGAGTTTTGGGGATGCCCTTCCTCAACCAAACCGAGGCACAGATATCCTTGTTACATCGGTCCCTGGTTACCTCTAGTAAACCAGTGAGGCCTCTACCATTCAAAAATAGTGACGAGCTCCTAAGTATCAGAGAAGGGTGTACTAAGGCCAACGCCTCTCATCACCCTCCTCAGTCCCTTAATGTTACCATAAGCCCGCCGGCAACATCATCTCCGGAGGAAGACGCTCCAATCACTCTTCCCTACCTAGGCGAAGACCCTAGACGAGAGTTGCCCTACGAAGACGATACCCACGGAATTGAACCTTTAAAACCGCAGGAAAGAACTATAGCCTTAGAAGCACTGTTCCTCAAAACCCCTCCGGAAGATCCAGAAGCTCAAACCGTGATTAAGTCACTAATTCATGAGTATTCTGACATATTCTATTTGACGGGAGATCGACCCGACACGGAGAACCAGGCCGATCTCTACCATGAAATCGATACCCCCGGAGGAGCCGCTTTCAAGATCCGACAGTACCGAATTGAAGAAACACTACATTCCGAAGTACAGAGCCAGGTCAACGTCCTTTTAGAGAATGGCATAGTAGTCCCTTCCTCGTCGCCCTACAATTCTCCTCTATGGATAGTACCAAAGGCGCCTGACTCTCAAGGAAAGAAACGGTGGCGCCTAGTTACCGATTTCCGTCGATTAAACGAACAAACCGTAGGAGATTCCTACCCTCTACCTATCATAGTGGACATCCTGGACAAACTAGGAGGATCTAAGTATTTTTCTATTTTCGACTTGGCCAGTGGATTCCACCAAATTCACCTCCATCCTAAGGATAGGCATAAAACAGCATTCTCTACTCCCTTCGGACATTACGAGTATACCCGGATGCCCTTTGGACTCAAGAATGCCCCTGCTACCTTCCAGCGCCTTATGGATCGAGTCTTACAAGGACTCCAAGGACAAGAACTTTTTGTATATCTTGACGATATTATTGTATTTTCTGCCACACTCCCTGAACACATCGAAAAATGCAAGCGCTTATTCGGCAGAATTCGACAATACGGTCTCAAGCTACAATCGGAAAAGTGTGCCTTCCTAAGACAACAACTCACTTATTTAGGTCACCTTATCAACCCGAATGGCGTCCAGCCCCTTCCCTCTAAGGTGGAGGCTGTACGAAAATTTCCAGTACCTACCAACCCCAAGAACATCAAGCAGTTCTTAGGATTAGCCGGTTATTACCGACGTTTTATTCCAAATTTTGCTCAAAGAGCCAAACCCCTGACTCAACTGCTCAAGAAAGGTATCACCTTTACTTGGAACGAGGAAGCCCAAGCTAGCTTTGAAGACTTACGAGCCTGCCTGTGCGAAGCTCCAGTTCTGGCCTATCCCGACTTCCAGATCCCGTTCATCATCACCTGCGACGCTTCGGAATTTGCCATAGGAGCTATCCTCAGCCAAGGAAAGCTTGGACACGATCGACCCATAGCCTACGCATCTCGAACGCTTACCGACCCGGAAACTCGATATTCCACCTCTGAGAAAGAAGGACTGGCAGCTGTATATGCTATAAAGCAGTTCCGTCATTACGTGTACGGAAGAAAATTCACTCTCGTGACCGACCACCAACCTCTCGTCTGGCTCAGCAAGGCAACCGATCCCACCAACCGCATCCAAAGATGGAAACTCTGTTTAGAGGAGTTCGACTACGAAATCATCTATAAGAAAGGAACGACTAACTGTAACGCTGACGCTCTGTCGCGAAATCCGGTGCCGATTGCTCTGCCCGTGTTCCGTGATGACCCCAGTTACCTTCCCCACCAAAAACTACTTCCGGTAGACTCCCAATCAATTGGTGCCCGTCTGAGAAGTCGTCGCCGCGAGACAGCCGCTCCTCCTATTAATTATGCCGAATTAGACTCTTCTGCCGAGCTCGAGACCTCCACCGAAGGTCACCCTTCAACCAATATCGACTCCCGGCCCCCAACTAGCATGTTACCAACCCTGCTAGAAGAAACGTCTCTCCCTGACGACCCCAACCCGGAAAATCCTCTGGAAGACGTCCCTGAGGAACCCAGTGTACTCGGAGATTCTTTTGAAGCCGAATGTACCCCTCTGACCACCGAGCAATGTTCTATTATTAGCGACTTGAGCTCTAGCCAAGAAGAAATTCATAAACTTTTGACGTCCCTCCACAACGAACAATCATCGGACGAAGACACCGATTCCGATGAGGAAACCGACTCCGACTCTTGCATCACACCCACCGCAACCTCCGAACCTCTAAACTTTACTCTCCCATCTCCGGATAAGATCAAACCCATAGGACGATCCACGTGGATACCCAGTGATTTCGAAAAACCCGAAGAAGAACTCTCTGGCTCCGACGCCGAATCGGATAGCACCGTAGTGGATGCCACCCAAACCAAAACCATGCCACCTTCTCAATACGATCCATCTCTAGATCCTGGTCTCATCAGTATCGAACCCAATCCTATCTCCGAAAAATTCCAATCTAGCTCTTCCCCTAACCCCATGCGATGTAACATAGAAACCTCTGATTATGTTCTATGCCATCGTCCTAACAACATTGTCCATCTGGTCGCATCTGACTGTTCCTTTCAAGACCCCATTAGCCAAATGCTCATAGAGACTGGAAAGCTCGACCTGAAAACCATAAAAGGTCATCCTTTTCCTATTGGGTCCATCCATGACTTTTCCTACAAAACCACCAAGATCATCTTAGTCATTACCCATCCCAGCGAGTTAATTCCCGCCAGCGACGAAGAAATTCTTAATTCTCTGAAAAAGTTAAACGAATTTGTCCATAAGAATAACATTACAAAGTTCAGCATCGGTCCGTATAAACTCGGAACCACCCGGCTGACGTCGCGATATTTGAGCTCCGTCTTTTCCCGTGCATTCCACGATGACGATGTCGAAATCACTATCTGCACTGGAGAAGTAGTGACTCCCCCAGTTCAGATGAGAAGACACATCATCCTGGAGTATCATGGAGGCTTAGTTGGAGGTCATAAGGGAGTGACCAAGACCTATCATAGAATTAGGGAACATTATAATTGGCCCGGTCTCCATAAGGACGTCCAGAGCATTATACGCTCCTGCGATAGTTGCCAACGGCAGAAATTGGTTCGCGTAAAACCTAAACTGCCAATGCTCATAACTGACACCCCCTGTGCCCCCTTCGATAAGGTAGCCTTGGACACCGTAGGCCCTTTTCCAGTTACGCCCTCCGGAAATTTACATGTTTTAACTATGCAATGTAATTTGACTAAATTTTGCATTGCTGTCGCAATACCTAACATTCGCGCCGCTACCATCGCTGACGCATTTTCAAGGCATTTCGTTGCCCAATTCGGACTTCCGCGTGCCATTCTCACGGATCGAGGCACCAGCTTTTTAGGAAAATTGCTCAAAGGCGTAACCTCTCTTTTTAAAATCAAACACTTGACTACCTCCGGTTATCGACCCCAGACCAATGGATCCCTAGAGAGAAGTCATTTAGTGCTCACCGAATACCTAAAACATAATATCAACCAGTATTCCGACTGGGATTTATTCATCCCCTTCGCCATGTTCTCCTATAACACCTCTGTGCATGAAGCCACAGGGTTTACGCCCTATGAATTGATTTATGGACGAAAAGCTCAGTCCCCCGTCTCCGCCTACGCGATCGAGGAGTTATTAACCTACGACGCATACGCACGGGAGCTGGCTCAGCAATTAACCCGGCTGCACGCTTTAGCTCGAGAACGCGAAATCCAAGCAAAGGAAAAATCTAAAGAATATTATGACCGGAGCGCCGCTGTTGTCGCCTATTCTCCGGGAGACTTGGTCTACGTCCTCCAAGAACCTAGAAAACATAAACTAGACCCCCAGTATATTGGTCCATATGTCATTGAAACAATCAACGACCAACACAACGCCACCATCCTCACCGACGCCGGAGTTCCCATCACCAAACACCTGGACAAACTAAAACCTGCTTCCATACCCCCTTTTCCTATCACCAACTCTACTAACCACGAAATCTAACGCAGGCATGACTTTCCTGTTATAGAACTACTCTTGCTGCCTAATTATCGTTTACTTAGATATTAGCGACGATAGATAGCTGAAAGCCAATATTCGAACGGCTATTCGCTCTCTACAGTCTAGTCTCTCACTGCTCCACTCATATCCGGGACGACGAGGAGCCCTGGAGACGGCCCTGCTAAGCAACAACGAAAGGAGCTACTAAGAAATTGTGGGGTTACGCAAGGAAAGAACGCTTACCCTAATTAGCAACGGAACCTCATCCAATCTATAGTTACATCTCACAGTTCCTGTACCCTTCCCTACATCTCTTTCCTATCCGATCTCAATCCTTTTCTCTCCAAGAAAATCCAGACACCGGACTCAATCTCATACCCCCCGACCTCCTGATCCAAAGACTCAACCCCTGGAGGGATAATGGGAATTGGAAAGAAGGGGATTGCTAAATCATCTGTTACGCACATATTCTTTTACGTTTCAATATATTGTTACACCCTTTCCTTTTATTATATACAATTATTTCTTAACCTCTAACTTAATCTACGCCAGGCCGTGCCATTCTAACACCTCCTGTTCCGTCAGATCTGGCTCCCAGCCACTCTCCGGGTCCTCCACCTGAAGGTTTATCCGCTCCCAACGGCTGTCTTGGAGCCAGCGCAGGCCCCACCAGTCGAAGTCCTCCCGGAAGGACCACGTTTCCAGCTCCCTCTCGCCGATCCACACGTTGACCCTCCGGTCGGACTCCCTCTCCCGCCTGATCTCTCGCATCCCCGCCAAGTCCAAAACTACCACTAAAATTATAAACGGATTATTATCAATCGCTATAAAATATCACGGGTGCTTGGAAGACAATATCTTTCAATCCACTTACCAAATCGGGTACATACTGATGCCCCTTCAGCACGCCTAGCTCCTTTAAACCCAAGGTGGGCGTTATTGTTTCTTCTCGCCATCTCGTGAACCTTTATTTTGTCTCCTTTCCTTCTTCCTCGTTATCACCCTGCCACTCTGTACGGCCACCAAAAATTTAACCAGAACAATATCGCTCCTCCTCAATACCGCACTTTTATACCAAAATTTCCCACTCTGCTCACGATTGCAACACCACTTCGTGACGCACGAGTTTCACTGCACCACACGACTGAACTCGCCATGATTACCATTATAAATATATTATTTATAATGATGTTCAGCATCACGCAGATCTCCTGGACCCATGCGTATAACATCACTCATCTAAAACATAATCCTGGCATCTTCTTCGAGAAGATCGCCACTTTACAGTATTATCCTGTACTATGGAAGGTCGCCACAACCATCGACATCGCCAATCTAACTAGTCAAGCCCCTAATCTTGGAAAGTTCTACGAAACTATCTTCTATGTATGCAAGGGTAACAACTCTTGCATCCACAACAGCAAACTCGAGGAGATCGGACGCAAAATAGTCGACACCGAGCATTTTGCCTCGATACTTCGCCGAGGCTTACGTCCTACAAACCGTAGCCGGAACCGTAGAAGCGCTCCTCTAGGATTTATCGGAGGACTTTCCAAAACCCTTTTTGGTACCTTGACCGAGGAAGACGGCGAATATTACACCGGCGAAATCTTAAAATTACAAGAGAAGGGAGCACACACCGCTCATCTACTAGAAAAACAGACGCATGTGGTACAGTCAGAATTCTCAGCCTTGCACCATGCTCTCAATCACCTAAATAATAACACTCAAGAGCTTCAAGGCCAAACCAGGGCCTTGGCTGATGCTATTGCTCTCTCCAATGACGCCCTCGAGCAAGAGAAACACGCGAGAGTACATCAAGATTACGTCCGACACATGGAAATGTACGCGGAAAAATATAGGACCAGCATTTTATTCCTAGTGGATGCCGTTCTCTTTGCTCGTCGTGGAATCTTGCACCCCATGATACTAACACCTACCCGGTTACAACAGGCTTTGCAAGAAGCCACCCACAGGACTGGATTTTCCTTACCTTTCGACGAAGAGGAACTCCTGATGGAGGACATCCAGGAACTCTCTCACCTACATATTAATCACTACAAGGGACAATTGGTGGTCGTGATTGAGATCCCTCTCCTTAACAAGGAAGAATATCACCTGTATAAAACATATCCTTACCCAACCCACCATACTCGTCCTGATAACCAAACTATCACCACCTTTATCCAACCTGCCCATCCCTATCTAGCCGTCTCTTCCTCCCAACGCTTTTACTCCAATATCCCTTCCGCGTCCCTATCCCATTGCCTTCACCACCTAAAAACCTACTACTGTGCTCCTGGAGCACCTCTTCATAAGATCGCGTACAACCAGGAATGTGAGATATCCATCCTCCAGCACCATGACACCACCCAGTGGACTGGTTGCGACATCAGGGTTGCCTCTTTCACCGGCCCCTTCTGGACCCCTTTGGTTCAACCCCGAACCTGGCTATACTCTCTCCCAAAACCGGAACAAATCACCCTCATCTGCCAAGGAAACGTACGGGGAACTGAAACCATCCTTGGAGATGGAATTATCCAATTAGAAGCAGGATGCTTCGCGGACACTACATCTACTCAGCTACGATCACTGCAAACCCTGATGGTGTCCGATGTTACTCACTTCGAAGCCCTAGAGCCGATGCCTCTCCCTGAACTTCTACCCGAAGGTCACATACCAGCCTTACAAAAATTAATAAAAATACAGCCTATTAAGAGTAAACCATTGGAGGACTGGAATCTATCCAAAAACAGCGTAGCCCTCAAGGACATAGCCCGAGAAGCAAAGGACCTACAGAAACAAGATTCCACTACCCTTAGAGCATCCATCATCTCATATGCTTCATCTGGATCTCTTTTTATCTTCATTATATTAATCGCTGCGGCCCTGTGGTTTAAACGAAATCCGACACCTGCGCATACCAGCCCGACGTCAACCACCTCTATAAGAGTTCAAAGCACTCCAACGATAGCAGCCGAAAGCATGCCAATGCTTCCGGTACGCACCGTCAGCATGCCATTTCAACAACCTATTCGACATGTGCAGAGTATGCCGTACCTGGAACCAATAGCGATGCCACGGGACTCGCTACCCTTTAGTTAATAAGTACCGAATTCCTTTAGAAACTGTCGGCAGTTAGCCTGACCCATACTTCTCATCCTGGAAACATTGACCTCCACAGGACAATGTTTCATCTAAGGGGGGAGGTGTAACGTTGGGGTCAGCCACCTCATCGAACCAAAGTAGATCGCACGCGTCCGTGTGCAATACCGGTAGTATTGCACATTGCTGACACCCGGAATTCTTTTCCGGAAATGCGTCAAACCTTGGGCGTCGGCCGTGGATGTGGAGACTTTTTGGTCGTCATGTGTCGAAAGATCATGGCGCTACTGACGACACATGACCTATTAAGCCTCCTACATATATGCGAGTTCCGCGACCCTCAAGTCGAGTCTTATTCTGTGCAAGCTTAGCCGCTGCCGCATCATCCGCGTTCCAAGGTCGTAACTCTAGTGTTCGTTCCACGGGAGCAGAGTACTCCACCGTATTCTAACTAAAATCTCTTGCCCAGTCGCCGTGTACTGGTAGTTAAGTCTAGTATAATTCAATCCGAAAACAAGTCGTGTAGAAATTGTCGCGAGTGTTCATCTTTCAGTCGTGCCTAACACGTACCGTTCTGAAAGATACCCGTAACTACTACGAACTGATCATAATTAATTAAGTGCGAGTAATCCACAACCATAGGAGAGTCTAGTCTCTCCAATAGTTGTGACGACTAGTAAGTAATCCTGCGAATGCTGATACAGCATATTTAGTGTTTATTGTAAGTACATTTGTAATATCTGAAAATACATAGCATTGTGTCAAATCTGCTGTTCCAACGTGTGTTTATACACACTATCATTCACCCCGAATTCTGCCAATTCATTACATTCTTACCGCTCGGAGTGTAATACTTTAGTTCATTGTACTGTGAGTCGCAAAGCTCAATCGGCGTTTCTACTGACCCAGACTGTCGTGTCTAGTCAGCGCGAAACCCGACCGATAGGCGGCCACGACTACCCAGTACGTAACAATAGTACGGCGCAAATAGCTACAGTCTGGAGAGTTAGAGCAAAGATCTGTATTTAAGTCTCCCATAATAATCTTACAGGCATAGTCCTGAGGAAAGTCCATAAGTAAGTCCTCCAAATCCTGGTTAAAAGCGATACGGGGAGGTCTATATATTACACCAAGAAATAGCTTAGAGGAAGAGGTCACCAATTCCGCGCATAAGTATTCAACATGTGGCTTATAAGTATCGGAAAAAGATGAACAAATTAATCGGACTTTAAATACATCACGGTAAAAAATGCAGACCCCTCCACCCCTCCGAAGAGTAAGGTCACAACGCAAAACGTTGTAGCCTGGCAGAGCAATAAAAACATCAGAGATCACTGAATTTAGCCAGGTTTCAAAGACCATAATAATGTCATATGTCTTATGAATAAAGTATTTCCTAAATTCACAGAGGTGCGCCGGTATCGATTGCGCATTCACATGGCAGACAATCAAAAAGTCTTTTATTGCACTTGAGCGAGTAAGTGAGGTAGAGGGGGAAGAGCCTCATAAGTTCATTTTAGCGAAGTCAGAAGGAGAATTGATTTTAATGATAGGTGACGACCTATTTTTCCGAACCTTAATATTACCCCGATCATCCACCCAGACGAACTCATGATTCGCCCTCCGTGCTGCAGACCTGGTGTCACCCAATAGTTTATATAATGCAGGAGGCAGGAACCTATTAATATAAACATTGGACTTGCTAAATGAAGCATCAATTAGGTTAGCCGTAAAATGTATCAGTGCACGCTTTGCTGCAATAATCCTATCAGCGGTGATTACATTTATAAACTGAAGATTAAGAGTTCCGGGTTTGTCAGGTACAGTGGCCCTAAGACGTCGAGTACTAACAATAACCTCAGGCCCGAAGTTAACCTTGAGGACACCGAGCGCCCTAACGATCAGTTGAGCATCCGTAACATCTTTACTTTGCGGTATGCCTGAGAAAAGCAACTGAGTTCTAGTACTGTCAAACTCCAAATGACTAATTCTGGCTTGAAAATCAACGGGCAATGTATGCAGAGAAGAATCAGTACGCGGGGTCAGCTCAAGTGCACCGACCCTGGAATTCAGTTGATCGCAGGTGTCTATTAAATCACCTACCGCGGACTCAACCTCTGTGATACGTGTGGCCATAGAATCGAGTTTGGAGATGCAGGCATCAACTTTACATGAAAGCTCATCTATTTTTGACAGTTTAGAAGTGATAGTATCCAGTCGGTCATTTATCCCCGCAAAAAGTACAGCCAGTGAAGGCTCAGCTGGCTGAGGAGCATTAGTATTATTTGCCGATACAGTAGACGCATTGACAGATTTGTTTACGTTAGTAATTGAAGGCTGTATGACAGGGCTAGCCTTTACCGACTTGGCACATATACTACAGGAGTACGCAGGGATTTCGTCCTTAGCACTGAGTTTCAGCTCACGACGAGCGCACGAGGTGTGTAACCCATGTTCAGGGATAACACAAAACCTCGTTAAGTCGGATTTGCCAACAAAACTCCCACATATTGCGCAGTTAACAGTCGGCATTTTGCCACTAATAATGAACGATACTATTAATAATTAATTAAAAATTAGGACAACGCAGTGTTAAAACGACGCAACTTAGCCAAAGGTCAATGGACAGCCGTGTAATTATTGACTTTAAGATCGCCAGGATAAAAACTATTACTAAATAAATAAATAAGTTACTTCAAGCGAATAAATAAATAAGAAAATAAATAAATAAATATATAAATAAATAAATACGTAGGTAAATCAATAAATAGTTAAAAAATATAAGTCCGTAGTAAAAATTAAGTTGCTGTGTAGATAGATAAGTAGTTAAAAAAATAAAGAAGTGTATAAGGCGATTAAAAATACGTGGTCTGAAGCAAGCATGTTAGTATGAAGAAACCAGCCAGTAGAGGTGTGTCAGCACGTTGATGACGATCGTGATGACTAGACTATAGTGAATATCACTATGTCTCATATATGTACTGTGTAGTCGAAACTCAGGAAGGTCGTGGCTACACAACAGTAGATAGCGACTTTAAGCGGTGTGATGATGAACGTACTGCGTGATGTAGGCATGCGCAGGCGGCTGATAGCGGGCAAGAGTGATATGCAAATTTGTAGGTTATAACCAGTCGTCCTATATTTGTCTCAAAATATCCACTCAGGAAAAAATAGCACCACGATAATTTATATCTCAGAAGGTAGCGTGAGATTTGGTACTACGATGGCTGCAACAAAACCCCCATGGGGAAATTACGGCAGTACAGAGGTACAAATTAGTAAAGAGACAGTACGACAGACAGTCAACCACTTACGAGAGAGAGAGAGAGAGAGAGAGAGAGAGAGAGGGACCAGAGCCAGAGAGAGAAAGAGAGAGAGCAGAGAGAAAGAAGATAGCCAGCCCTAGAAAGCTGAAGTAAGGGTGATTATTCGTCTTGTATTATAGTCCTGTGACGTCCCGGGGTGTGCTAGGGCTTTAGGGCTCGTAGCACCGAACGGTTTTATAGGGAACCGCTGGCCCAGCTCACCTGTCACGGGTAAGCGGGCAACTTAGCGGAGTGGTCATTCCGTCGGACCGATAACGAATATCCCAAAGAGTAAAAGCGCGAATTAGCAGAAGTGTTCGCGATTACATTGATTCGTTGTGCGTTTGACCGTTGACAGGGACGTTCCCTTCAGTCAGTCAAGGCCGCGGACTTAGCATAATTATCGGGAGGACTCGCGACCTTAGACGTGCGGGAGTAAACAATCCGGGTCGTTGTTGTGTTTAAGTACGCAGGAACGAAGTGAGTGCGAATAACCGTCGCGGTACGCGCACGCGCGGAAAGAGGGACTTATCCGCGTAGCGTCGAGTAATAGTTAACCTAGGGATCCGCCGGTGGCGCGCGAGTACCGCGCGACTCGGTGGGGCCGCCGCGAACGCCAACTAGTGGCTCGAGCGCGAGGCTAGCTAGTACGTCATCGGGACTTCAGCCGCGTTCGCACCTCTTAGGCCGCGTCCCCATTTAGGACCTAGCGTAACGCACCCAGAACGTGTAAAGGGAACCGAGTAGTGTATCAATAACCGACTTTATAATAAAGAGAGTTCACCGCAGTTATTGAGTTGTTATATTAGCACCCCACCCCCGACATTCGCGTACGAGGGGTAGAACCCCCTCTGTAAAAATAAATATTCGAGTATTATTAAAAGTATATCGAAGGCGCCCGGGTCTTGTAGGAAGTCGCCTATTGGGACGTGAACGCGATCGGTGAGGGATCACTCCTCCCTCTCCTTCTATACTATCCCCAAGGATAGCCAGTAGCGTCACAGTATATAGTTTTAAGATAGACAATTTTTTCTATTATTTACCTAAATTTATTATCTTTCCAGTTACTAATGTATACTTTAAATTTATATAGGTTAAAATCAAGTTTAACAATGAGTTATCCAAAATGAGACAAGTCGTGGAAAGAGCTTTTGCTCTATTAAAAGGAAGATTTCGCAGACTCAAATATTTAGATATGAGCATACAATATCTTATTTCTCATGTCATACTAGCCTGTTGTGTATTACACAATCTGTGTATAGAAGGAAATTCTGGTTTCTGACGTAACCAATTATTAATTGTCGAACAGAATTACAATATTACAATGCATTCAGGAAACTTAAATGACAGCGAAGATGACATACCTGTAATCGATACTGATGGCTCTGCAAAGCGTGATTATTTGGCTGCATTAATAACTTAAAAAATAATAATGTAATTATTTGACTTATATTCTTAATTGTACTGAATGTATATATGTATAAATGAATAAAACTGTTTTAAAATATATTCTTTTTGTTATTTAATTATTTCATAGAGTTAAAATATTATATTAAAATATATGTAAAACTCAGATTAATTAGTTATATCTGTTAAACTTTAGAAGCACTAAGATAACTGTTCTAATATCACAGAACACAAGAAACAATGAAGAAAATCTATTAAATATTACTTGAAAAATTAATACAAAATAATATAATTGAGGCGTGCAATGGTAATATCTAACGAATAAAACGGTTTATTTACCTAGCTTAAGATCACATGTTTATAACCAAAATCACATTTATATATAAACTTAACATATAATTATTTTTGTATTTATTTAAATTTTCTCAATTAGTTTTTTCATCATTTCTTGATATACTGTGATGGCATGTTTTGATGTGGATATAAGTTCTTTATGACGCTGCTCCCTTGCTAATTCTCTCTGTCTAGCATCTTCGCGTAAAGCAACAGACCATTCTCCTAATTCTTTCTGCACCCTTGTTTTTCATTTCTTTTCTTTTGGTGTATGAGGCTTATACACATCTAGATTATCTTCATTCTCTGTATCACTGCTTTGTTGTTGCCCTGTAACTTGTGTTCGCTTTCTTAAGTTTGAGGTCAAAGACACAGGTACAACGAAAGGTTTATTTCCCAATATTTCTTCCATTTCCTCATAAAATTTAAAAGTCATTGGACTATTGCCCGACTCTCTGTTATGGTCTTTTATCTTAACATATCTTTTTCGTAATTATTTAAATTTATTTTCGCATTGTACACCAGTGTACATCCATTGATTATTCTCAGTTTTAAGACATACAGCAATGTTTTTCCATACTTCAGCAGCTTTATATTTACTGCTTTTGAAATCATTTGAATGCTGTTTCCAAGTGTTAATCAAATACCTTATAGCATTTTCATATTTCCAAGATGCTTTAAAAGAATTGAAAATCAATATTCTAACAGGTCATAATAAATATTATTGATTTTACTAAGTTTACGTATTATAAATTTATACCATGAGTTAAATTCTGAGTAGTAGGCCCTGCCAATGAATTTGCGAATTCAAAGCTTTGCCTATCTGGTCTAGTCTCGGATGATGATAATGTATTTTCAACACAATCACTATTATTAAAGCTTATTGTATTTTTAATATCAAAAAATTCTGCAATTTCTTCTGAAAGAGGGACTGACATTAAGCTTCCATCTGTATAAAATAATAATAACATATTATATAACTTTTTCTCTTATAAATTAAATAATATTTTATTACTTACTTATTGTATCAAGCAGAAGTAAACATCCTTGGGAATCATACAGGGAGGTTCTCTAACGGCGGCATATAGGAGATTCGTGTTAGTTGACTATAGGGCTCAGGATGATGGTATCTGAGAGCGCTTATTGGTCAATATCCTGTAGTGCCAACATGAAATGGTCCGTTACCAATAGATGAATACGAAAAATGAGACCCATCCGCCATTTTGGAGTAGAGAAGTGTTTACATGCTAGTTGTAGAAGAAAAAGGTGTGAAATGGGAAAATGTCAAATAGTGAGGTTACTAAAGTAAAAATGGAAAATAATGAATGGAAAGTTCGAATATTCTTACTTTCCATTCATTATTTTCCATTTTTATTTTAATAACCTCACTATTTGACATTTTTCCATTTCACACCTCTTTCTGCTACAACTAGCATGTAAACACTTCTCCACTCCAAAATGGCGAATGGGTCTCATTTTTCTTATTCATCTATTGGTAACGGACCATTTCATGTTGGCACTACATGATATTGACCAATCAGCGCTCTCAGATACCATCATCCTGAGCGCTATAGTCAACTAACACGAATCTCCTATATGCCTCTGTTAGAGAACCTCCCTGTATATTGGCGAGTTTTCTTCCGTTGTGCATAATTTATATCTTCCTTTTAATAAATTACAACACTCCATTGTTACTTTTACTTTTTTTTTAAATATATAATTCAGTTTAGTTATCCTCGTTATTCTGACCGTTTCCCAGCTAACATTAAATTGGCTTATTATATGTATATGACCTTGCTATGAAACTTATGATTGTTTATGATTGACGACGATTAGAAATGTATGGTGTAGTCGTTAGTGTTGTTTGCCACAGTTACGTCTGTAGTTACATTTAAATATACCTGCCTTAATAGTAAGTTACCTAAATTTACCTTAAAATTTTAGGGTGGAAAAGTCCCCTCTTAAAGTGCACCTAAATGACTGTACTATGATTTCCGAACCCCTCTACAGATTTCACTCCAGTATAAGGGTGATGGCAGAGAACTGTACGTAAACGCTTTACGGTTTCCGTAACGTAACGTGGTTCAAGGCAGAGAAAACGTAATCCGTAAGAGACAAGCAACGATCACTGAATTGGACGGACGCTTTTGCACGCTGGCGGGATTTATGTCGTATTTTGAAAATATTAAAATTATTTCATACAAAAGCTGATCAAATAAAGAGAAGAGAAATCATAAATAAGAGGCTGAAATCAAAATTGAATATATAACAGAATACCGTAGGTTATATAAATATATTAATAAATATCAATTTAATAACCTATTTAGAAATTGAACTTTTTCTGTGCTCCCAATAAGTACATAATTACATATTACAACTTACAGGTAAGATTATACTAAGAGGCATAAGTGAATATACATACATATATGCATATTTTGTTGTTTTCTGTTTAATAACTATTATTTACATCAAGAGTAATTAAGTTATACATTTTCCAAACATTTCACTTAATTCGTAATATTAATTAAGTAATATATTTAATGTACTAACAATTTTTAGGTAGTACAAAATAGTATTTAACTTTATTTAAATCATTTATACAATTGGTTGTCACCATTTACTTTTTTCAAAACTAAATATGTCTGATCATTATTATTCAAATTATTATCTTCATGAAAGTGATAATGAAAATAATAACATTGATGACCCTGAAATTGATCCTCAAGAATGTCTTACCACTATGGAAAAGTCTGGGGATGAATTATTGATAGAACTGTATAGAGAGAGACCATTTTTATATAATAAAAGCAATAGCAATTTCAAGAACCGTTTAATGAAAGAAAATGCGTGGAATGAAATTTCTGCCATAATGATAGAACATTGTAAAGGTTAGTATTAAAAGAATATATGCTGCAGCATATATAACGAATTAAATTTTAATTTCCAACGACAAAAAATGTAGCTAAATTCAAAATCAAAGATCTTTAGCACTGCCAATTAAGTGGTTATGATATATAGGATATAACTATATTATTGAAAAAGGTTTCTTTCAGATAAAATGTATATTTCGACATATTGCCAAAAAAGGTGCACAAGCTTAAGAGACCAATATGTAAAAGAAAAAAGAAAGATTGATGGTGAATCCAAAAGCGGAAGCGCTTCTAAGCCTCGTAGCAAATTCAATTTTTTTGCACAAATGTCATTTTTAGATAATTGTATAAAGAGGCGAAGGTAAAAATATTATTAACTTAGTTGTTTAATACAACTATATAATATACATATAATTAATTCCAGTACATACAGTAATTGCCCACTATCAGCTATAAATAACGATGATTGCAATGCTTCTTATTTAAATAATAATGACAAGAGAAGCAACACATCCAATAATAATAATTCTATAAATTCTGCAAACTTGAATCAGGAACATACAGCACCCATGTTGAAAAAGAGGAAATTAAATGAAACGAAAGAGCTTGAACAAACTATTATTCAGTTAACTCAACGAATTTCTAATTTTATGGAAAAAGATTCTTCAACCGTAAATGATGCCTTCTTTGACTTCTTAAAAGCTCAGTTTGATAATGTACCGGAGACAGAGAAAGATATTAGACGAAAAATGTTAATGGATGCATTAACTTCTTCGTTAAGTGAAAAATACATGCAATAATTCTTAAAAAGCAGTAACTTTAAGCATATTGAAAATTTAATTAAAATAATAGTTTATTGTTATTTCAATTCTGTGATAATTTTGGGATATTATAAAATTTTCTTTATTAATTAAAAACATGATTGTATTTAAATAATTGTATTTAGAAGTGTGTAAGTACTGTATATTCTATCTAATTTGATGTTTGTTATTATATTGAAATAAATAGCATCAAAAAGATTACAAATGTATAATTTTTCAAATATTTTATGTAAAATATATAATCATTTGTCAAGAAATTCTTACTTTAATAAAAAATAAACTGCGTTGTTATGATATTTTAAATTAATAATAAAACATGGTATATTTAGATATTATTGTAGCTGTAAAATAATTTGTATTAAACAAATATGAAATAAAAATAATTAAAGTTATAATATACAGGGTGTCCGGTAATAGGGTGCCAAGCCGGATACCCCAATTAGAGCGGCCGATTCTGAGGAGAAAACTCTTATGAAATTTTTTCGCGAAACCCTTAATTTAGAAGTTATTAAGGGTAGAAATTATTAATATTTTATTCGTCGAGCAGGAGGAGCGAAAAATCCGGGAATCGGATTGGCAGACAATTGACGCACCAATACACTTTAATTAGTATATCATATTACCATATGATCCAATTGAAGATCTGGCAGTAAGACATAGAGTGTGTGGGGAAGGGGGGAGGGAGGTTGTGAGACTGAGCGTGGAAAAACAATTGAACCGAAGCGCTCAGTTTCGAGTGTCGGCCAACAATAGGCTTGAAAAAACCGAAATATGAATTACGTTTAATTGATCAAAGAATATTAAAACTCTTACAACTTCAATTAAACGTAATCAAAAGGTTGATTAGTGAATAGAAAAAATTGTGGTGATGACAACGAGCCTAAACATGACGTAGATACGACAGCTTTTGATTAAGTTAACTCGTAGTTACCTATAATTATTAAAACTAATAAATGTCGCATTTACACTGCGATTAGACTCAATTTCATCGTAAAAAATGCATCGATTTTTTGAAAAATATCTTTATTACAGTTGTATTTGGGCTATCTTTTCCCCACCACCTTGCGGTAAATAGCTTGGCGCGTTTTTTTTATAGTGGTTTCCCCAGGAGGCCTAATCCACTTTCCTAATTTAATGTAGGAGCTGCTCAAAGTGGCGACCGTTTTGCTCCGAGCATAGTTCGCTCCTTCGAACTATGTTCCGCGTTGCACGGTGCACCATATCTGGCGTAATAGAACGGAAGGCCGCAACAATAGCATCGCGGACTTGCTCTTCCGTCCCATTACGCCAGTCCTCTACCAAGGCCTTGAAGTGGCCCCATAAAAAAAAATCCAGTGGATTTAGGTCCGGGGATCTCGCAGGCCATGTAATAGGGCCACCACGGCCCATCCACCTCTCCGGGAACATGTCGTTCAGGGTGCTTCGCACGTTCAATCGGTAGTGCGGAGGCGCACCGTCGTGCTGGAAGATGAGATTATTCCACACGTGGAGCGGCACATCTTCCAGCAGGACACCGAGTTGTTCCCTCAGAAAATCAGCGTACACTTCCCCGTTAAGCCTCGGTGGTAGAAAATACGGACCGATCTGTAAATTTAGAAAGAAAAAAAAACGATTAGTATAATCAGCCGAATGAAAAGGATCTTTTAATTACTTACGATATTATTTCCAATGAGGCCTGCCCAACGTTGACCGTGTACCGATACTGGAACGCACATTCACGAGCGGCATGGGGATTTTCCTCTCTCCAAACTATGTAGTTTCGAGAGTTGAAAATCCCATTCGGCGTGAATGTGGATTCGTCAGTCCACAGTATCCTGTCGGGGAAATCTGGATCCCTTCGGCATTGCGCAAGAAATCCTAATTAGAAAACATTTTTATTAATTAGCTATCTATATTAAATCGTATTTAATTGAAACCGAAAATAATAGTCGAAGTTACCTTGGCAGAAGTGCACCCGACTTTCAAAATCGCGCGGCAGTAGCTGCTGGACGCGGTAAAAATGGTACGGCCGCAAGCCGTTCCTATGCAGGATTTCTCCAACTGCAAATTTGGATAAACCAAATTTGCGTGCGGCACCACGCAAGCTGTCTTGCTCACTTAAAAAGTGTTGGATGATTTCATCCTCCAATTGTACACTGATATTACGCGATCTGGCATGATCACGGTTAACCCGTAGGCTCAGTCTTTCGCGCGAACATCGCACAATATTTAAAATCGCGCGTCGTTTCGGGTGGTATTGGCGATTAGGAAAGCGGCTCGCATACAAACGCTCCGCGGCACTTGCGTTTTCATTCGCCATACCATACGTTATCAATATGTCCGTCAATTCTACACTGGTTAAATTTTCCATGACTATTTCAAAAAATAAAAAATGCAGGAGGTCTCTACAATTCGGAGGACTCGCTACGAATGCTGCGTTGATTTGAAAGATACAAAATGTAAACAACTATTTCCTTTTTTGCTAAAAACAAAATGCAAAAAATAAGTATTTTAAACGTTCAACTGTTGTAATCGTCAAGCGCAACATTTGTTTACATTTTGTATGTTTTCAAATCAACGCAGCATTCGTAGCGAGTCCTCCGAATTGTAGAGACCTCCTGCATTTTTTATTTTTTGAAATAGTCATGGAAAATTTAACCAGTGTAGAATTGACGGACATACTGATAACGTATGGTATGGCGAATGAAAACGCAAGTGCCGCGGAGCGTTTGTATGCGAGCCGCTTTCCTAATCGTCAATACCACCCGAAACGACGCGCGATTTTAAATATTGTGCGATGTTCGCGCGAAAGACTGAGCCTACGGGTTAACCGTGATCATGCCAGATCGCGTAATATCAGTGTACAATTGGAGGATGAAATCATCCAACACTTTTTAAGTGAGCAAGACAGCTTGCGTGGTGCCGCACACAAATTTGGTTTATCCAAATTTGCAGTTGGAGAAATCCTGCATAGGAACGGCTTGCGGCCGTACCATTTTTACCGCGTCCAGCAGCTACTGCCGCGCGATTTTGAAAGTCGGGTGCACTTCTGCCAAAGTAACTTCGACTATTATTTTCGGTTTCAATTAAATACGATTTAATATAGATAGCTAATTAATAAAAATGTTTTCTAATTAGGATTTATTGCGCAATGCCGAAGGGATCCAGATTTCCCCGACAGGATACTGTGGACTGACGAATCCACATTCACGCCGAATGGGATTTTCAACTCTCGAAACTACATAGTTTGGAGAGAGGAAAATCCCCATGCCGCTCGTGAATGTGCGTTCCAGTATCGGTACACGGTCAACGTCTGGGCAGGCCTCATTGGAAATAATATCGTAAGTAATTAAAAGATCCTTTTCATTCGGCTGATTATACTAATCGTTTTTTTTTCTTTCTAAATTTACAGATCGGTCCGTATTTTCTACCACCGAGGCTTAACGGGGAAGTTTACGCCGATTTTCTGAGGGAACAACTCGGTGTCCTGCTGGAAGATGTGCCGCTCCACGTGTGGAATAATCTCATCTTCCAGCACGACGGTGCGCCTCCGCACTACCGATTGAACGTGCGAAGCACCCTGAACGACATGTTCCCGGAGAGGTGGATGGGCCGTGGTGGCCCTATTACATGGCCTGCGAGATCCCCGGACCTAAATCCACTGGATTTTTTTTTATGGGGCCACGTCAAGGCCTTGGTAGAGGACTGGCGTAATGGGACGGAAGAGCAAGTCCGCGATGCTATTGTTGCGGCCTTCCGTTCTATTACGCCAGATATGGTACACCGTGCAACGCGGAACATAGTTCGAAGGAGCGAACTATGCTCGGAGCAAAACGGTCGCCACTTTGAGCAGCTCCTACATTAAATTAGGAAAGTGGATTAGGCCTCCTGGGGAAACCACTATAAAAAAAACGCGCCAAGCTATTTACCGCAAGGTGGTGGGGAAAAGATAGCCCAAATACAACTGTAATAAAGATATTTTTCAAAAAATCGATGCATTTTTTACGATGAAATTGAGTCTAATCGCAGTGTAAATGCGACATTTATTAGTTTTAATAATTATAGGTAACTACGAGTTAACTTAATCAAAAGCTGTCGTATCTACGTCATGTTTAGGCTCGTTGTCATCACCACAATTTTTTCTATTCACTAATCAACCTTTTGATTACGTTTAATTGAAGTTGTAAGAGTTTTAATATTCTTTGATCAATTAAACGTAATTCATATTTCGGTTTTTTCAAGCCTATTGTTGGCCGACACTCGAAACTGAGCGCTTCGGTTCAATTGTTTTTCCACGCTCAGTCTCACAACCTCCCTCCCCCCTTCCCCACACACTCTATGTCTTACTGCCAGATCTTCAATTGGATCATATGGTAATATGATATACTAATTAAAGTGTATTGGTGCGTCAATTGTCTGCCAATCCGATTCCCGGATTTTTCGCTTCTCCTGCTCGACGAATAAAATATTAATAATTTCTACCCTTAATAACTTCTAAATTAAGGGTTTCGCGAAAAAATTTCATAAGAGTTTTCTCCTCAGAATCGGCCGCTCTAACTGGGGTATCCGGCTTGGCACCCTATTACTGGACACCCTGTATAACAATTTCATTTTTTACTTAGATCAGCTATTATATCAAATTGGTATGATATTAAAAGTAATAAATAGACATATGCATCATTAATATCATGATATATTTTAAATGCAACAATTATTTTAAAAATATATAATAATGATAAGATCACAATTTTCCTCTAATCTTCCTTAGAACATTTAAACGACTGCATTTATATCAATTTAACATAGGTGAAGGCACAAAACTCTCTCTTTCTCTCTCTAAGAGAACTCTCAAATATATTTCTCCAACCAAAGTAATACTGTCACGAACCTATGCAAAACAAAGTATTTTTAAAAATATATTCTGAATGCTTATTAAACAAGCAATACCTTTAATTTGCTATTATTCATTATTTCGATATGCACCCCTTTGGACATATTCGTGCTGCCATTGTACTTGACCTGCTGTAGATATAAAATAGTCTTTCAAAGTATTTCTTTGACGATCACCATTTAAAGCATAATTATTTTCTTCATTATTAGGTGCATCTGCCGCATCAAGCCACAGAAAATTCTGAAATATTTGAATTGTGTTATTTCTAGTAAATGAAAAATAAAGTATAAACAGCCTTTGAATAGAGTAGTGTATTAATTTTATAGAAGCTGATTACATAAATGTTCTCAGTGTTTAATAAAAAGGTTTGTTTTTAATAGTATCATCTTTAGATGCTTATGAAACTTGACTAAAATATAATATTAAAGAAATGAAAAAGCCTAAGACGGGCTATTATTAAGATAACTCAGAGCGCATTCGATTTGATAGTTTCAACGCTGTAATTGTATAATGTGTTAAACAAATTTTATATTATAGTCGTGTTCCGTTATTACTGCAAGTAAATTTCAAGTACCAAGAATATACTATACTAACACAAATGATAGAATTTCAATACTTGCAGCTTGCAGTAAGAACAGAACAGGACCAATACAGGAACGTTGAAAACATCAAATATAATATACACTGAAATTTATCTATCATACAATTATACATATAAATTAATCAAATAAAATTAATGAAACATTTTTCTCTTAAAACGGCCATTATTAAATAGTTATTTTTTTAAGCAATAACTTAACTGTATATAAATGAAATTAGTGTATTTTCTACCTGGTTAAAATATAAATTTGATTCTTTGCTGAAATCTTTACTTTCGCATTTCTGTTCTTCCTTTAATACGAAGTTATGCAGACATACGGATGCATTAACAATTATGTCTGCGGTATCAGGTAATACGCAAATAACAGTATGAAGTATCCTCCATTTGCTCGCTAAAATTCCAAAAGCACTTTCGATGGTTCTGCGTGCTCTAGATAATCTATAATTAAATATTTTTTGACTATACTGCAAATTTTTGCTGGAATATGGTTTCATAATTCTTTTAGAAAGCTGAAATGCATCATCGGCTATAAAAAACATAGGGGTCTTCAAATCACTATGAGGAAGATTTATATCTCCATCCGGAATATTTAATTTATTATTGCTTAAATTGATGCCTATATTGCTATCACTGAATATTCCACCATCACTATTTCCTATAAATTAAATTAATTACACAGGTAAAACTAAATTATGCTGAAACAATAAACTATTTATTTTGTATTTTTTACCTCCATATGCCCCAATATCAACTAAGACAAATCTGTATAGATGATCAGCAATGGCTAAAAGTACAATACTATAATATTTTTTATAGTTGAAGTATAAACTACCAGAATTTGGAGGACAGCGTAATCGGATGTGCTTTCCGTCTATGGAACCTAAACAGTTTGGCATATTCCATCTTGCCCAGTATCCTTTTGCATTATTTCTCCATTCATTTTTTGTAGGTAGAGAGAGATATATTGGCTGCAAAACTTTTATTAAAACATCGCAAACTTCTTTTACGATAGATCGAACTGTAGACTCTCAAACGCGAAATGCTATAGCAATCGTAAAATATAAGTCACCTGTAGCTAGATATCTGCAATATAATAAACATTGATATTAAATTTAATAGAAAACTTTTTAAAAATCTTAGGATTAAAAATATGTAACAAGATTCTCATATAGTTTTTTAATACCATTGATAACAGAATGAAAATGCAATAAGTTAAATAGGTGGGATTTACAAAAGACCAGATGTGTTGAAAAGCTTATAAATATTTTATTGTTTCCAATAGTGTGTTAGGAAAATTACACAAATAAGACGTACCTTAAAGTTATTAACAGTCTAAGTTCAGGATTTAAAGCACGTAAACTCCTTTTTTTTAGATAAGGTTTAACCATTGTTAATAACTTTTCAAACTGTACTCTTGACATTCTCGTATAACGATAAAAAAGTTGTACATCATTTTTTATATCTTGAAACAAAGTAGCGTAATCTCCATTTACATCTCTTGTTAAATTAAAGGGTCTAACAAGCCATCTCCTGTTAACCCATCTAATTTGTTTCTTTTTTCGTAGAAATAAAAGGTACAAATCTATACAATGCAGTGTCAGATATAACAATTGTCCTTTTCTTGTTTTTCTCATTTTAAGCAGCTAATAAATAAATATTGTACGATATTAAAAAATCATATTCTATTGACTTTATGCACCGAAATAAATCAATTTCTATATATAAGTTTATTAAATTGATATTTTTGTTAATATATATTGTGACGCGGTTTTTGGAGTCTCTCCGTCCCAATGTGTTAGTTGGAAACGGAATTCGGTAACGAGAGGGGAACATAATAAATCCACCGACTCTCCCTCCTTTCACCCCCCACGATTTATTGTAATTATCTAAGATTGTGTCGAGCCAGCACTTCGAGTGCCAGAAATGGATGTTGTTCCGTATACTAAGAAGAAAGGGGAAAGACATGTATGTAGAATGAATGAGCAGGATAGTAGACGGCGGCTCGCGGTTCTAGGTGCGGGGGTGGATAAGTAGTAGTATGGGACATAGAATAGGCATCAGCAACGGATGACCACAATGACGAGAAGAGGAATTTAGGAGAAAAAAACCTTGAGCGAAAGGCCCCCCAGTACCCACTCCCATCCGAAAGATACGACGGAAAGATCTACGAGAAGATTCTACCAGCCAAGAACCCATCCTGAAAACATGGGCCTTTCAATTGGTAGGCGGCACCACACCTGTCGCCGCTAGAAGTGTGGTATGATAATCAGCCAATAATTGGGCCGCGGAAAAAGGACCCGCGAATGACTAGATTCGATCGATTTGATCCCGGAATAAGTAGGAGCGGAGTGGGGAAGAATCAAGTGGGGAATGAGACTATTGAGAGCAGGAGAGTAGTTCTCTTCGATTGGAGACAGGGAGCGGAGCGGATGGCTCAGGAGATCGAGCAGGATCGTCCAGGATCCGAGATGGAGAGCCAGTCCGAGGTGTAGGAGTTCGGCGGAGGAGGAAAGGAGACGTCCGAGGATTGTACCAGGCCACCGATAGATGAAAAGGTCGGTAGCTGCGAGGAGTTGGGTGTTCGAGCCGACCAAAGGATTCCTCCGGACCGAGTTTGAGTAAGGTAGGGTGGTGTAATTTTCGGATGTACTCCGCATGGCGAGGCTAGCTGGGTGAACTGGCCCAGGAGGGGGGAGGTGTTCCGGTTCACTCTCGATACGGGGCTCCCCGTCATGTTCCCCACATCTTCCCCGAGAGTGACCTCTCCGACGAGGAATTGTCCCTTATGGAGAATCACTCGGGTGTGTGGGTGAGAGTAATCGGGAGTTGGCGAGAGGGTGTAGAGGTCCCCTCGTCTCAGGGCCGTCGAGATGACTCGGGACACCACTCCCCAGGTATTCCCCAGCCGAAAGACGTAGGTAGAATAATTCTCCCGTGGGAAGAAATCGTGCCCTTTCCGTTTAGATGGGGGAGAAGGAGGACCGTCGGTTGCTCAATAGTGGAGAGCGCGAGCCGGTCATCTCGATTTCAACCCGGTTCGGGATGTCCGATCGGAGAGGAGGGTAGGGAGTCGGTGCCTCGGCGCTGCCAAAGTTTGGAGTCGGTTGGGGTATTGGCTGACCTTGTCGCGAACCTCTCTCCGAGCATCTCTTCTTGGCGGGGCCCCTCTGAACGGTACAGTTAGGGGGTGAGTGCCTAGGGCCTCCCCTGCGAGTCGAGATGATCTGGCTCGTCGAGAAAGCCTCCTACGGGACGTGGCTGATTATAATATGGGACGACTCATTCCCCGAGATCGGGAGTCTCTCGTCATGCGGAGGGACGCAGGAGAAATAGATTCATGAAGAATCCCCGCTCCTTTGACCCGCGAGCCTATGTACGACTGTATGTATTTCTGTGTGTATGACGGTGTATGTGCGAAGGTGAGAAAGAGAGTGATTATACTGAGAATGGTATTTAGAAGACTGATTATGGGGAAAATTGGCGATAAGAATAAATCGTATGACCCCAGTATTATCTAGTGCTTATTTCGTTTAAATGCGCAAGTACCTAGTCCTGAGGTTGTCTCATCCTTCTAACCCTGCCCCTCTACCAAAGACAATATCCTGACTAGCTGGAGATGGAAGAATGTCGAAAGTGAATTTCTGGATGGTTTGATCATGAAATCCTATCTGGCGCCCAACACTCCTACTTTAATGAGGAGCACTATTCTTCCCTGTACCGGGACAATTATAGCCATCGGAAATCATACTTGACAATTTTATATAATGGGAAGACAGAAGGACTCGTTATAAAATTTGGCGCCCAACGTGGGGCACGAGGATGAATAACCATCTTAATAGGGGCTGCTTATTTGCGTATTACCAATTCCAGTTGCTAAGCGAGTGAATGTTATGAGTGAAAGAGCGTACGGAAGTTTTTGTGTTGTATGTTTATAATTGTATCCTAGGTTAAGTAGTTGGCCGGTTACCGGTCGCGTCGTAAGTAATATCCGAACAAGACAACACACAAAAAGTGTAAATGCTAAGAAAAACATTTAATCCCCAATTCTGGGAGATGGGCTATAGTACAAGTGGAATGGGCTGTAGGACCGTCGTTGTTTTGATTCTACGACTTTCCAAAATCTTAATCCTCGGACAATAACACCTCGCGAGGCAACCGATCATTCGCCGGCTACCGTTTATTTACAATTTTCGATACACGGATTGGTCCGCGATCCCCACCTCCTGGGCGCAGCGCGACCGACTAGAGCATTCGGTAGTAAGCACTACGAGGAGTAAGACGTGACTTCAATTATTGAGACTCACCCCAACGTTTACAAATAAAGTGTTAATCGGGAAGATTGTTGGGACTGTCTAAACCAAACGGTGGACCGTGAAGACTGCAAGAGAAGGCCCAGTGGCGAGGAACTTAACGGAAGGGTCCTTCTTCCAGAAAAGCAACCTACCCGGGAGTACCGATTAAGTTCAGGGAAACAGACCGGGATAGCAGACTTAGGGGAAAAAGGAATAAAGTAAGTCGTTTCCAAATCTCCGTATATAGTAAGATTATTATTTTAGATAGTGAACTACTAACTTAATAGTAAGAAAGCGATATCTTCCACGTGTTCGTGCGCGTACCTATATAGGACTAAATTAGCCTTCACCTGGTGTTTGGGTACGAGATATAATAAATAAAGAAAGTTTGTAAAATTAGGTAGATCGCGGATTTGATTACTCCCGTTTACGGAATTTATTTACAGTAAAAAAAAAAAAAAAAAAAAAATCGGGTGCCGAATCCCCGAAAAATAGTGTTATTCCCCTATATCCCCTCAAGGAAGAGAGTCCACCTTATATCCACCTGGGTGATATTTTCCCCAAGTGTGTGTGGTGTGTTGTCTTTGCCTTGAAGGAGTGAGGGTGGTCACGGGAGAACACGGGTGTATACTCCCCGACTAGTAGGTATTCCCCGAGTAGAGTAATTTTGATGGGACCTATCCTCACCTAACGAAGCCAGTAATAGAAAAAAAAATGAGTAATCCGAATACCAGCAATCTAACGCCTAGCGACGCGTTCCCAGAGGAGCCGAACCCTCTTGCGTGGGTGAATTCCCTTAATCTCGCGGAGGCTACGGCCCAGCTAGCTACCCTCGGGCAGCCAACGAACGGGGTATTACCGACCCTGCGTAGACGCCTGTATAATTACTTAAAGGCACAGGACTAGATAGCGGCCAGGAACTTATTGGGATCCCCGGTATTAGAGACTTCGGGTCGGCGAGAGTTAGTGGTCCCAGAACCAACGGGAGTTTCCTCGAATTCGCCGGCACAGTCAGATGATGTCGCGCTTCCGCAGGCAGGGCCTCTGAATGCGGGGAAGGTGGGTCAGAACCTCCTGCGCGGAATCATGGGGAGCGGTCGGAGAGTGACGGCACGGTGGATGTGTCTATGCTTGAGTCACGGCGAGATTGCGCTCGAATTTCGCGACTGGAAATACAGCTTGCCACGTTGATGGAACGGTTGACCATGGTATTGCCTAAAGGGGGTAGGATGACAGAGGGGGGGCTGATTCTTACGGCTGGGAGTAAGGCGTCGAGTCGGGAGCCTGTAGTACAGGAAATCCCCGAGTCTTTGTTCCCCACACAGGGAGAGTCCGATCAACATCCTGGTGAGGGTTATTCTCTCCCAAGCATAGATCGATCGGTCCCCGAACGGGTGGTAATCAACTCGACTTCCCCGGGCCTAAGGAGAACCCGGTATCCATATGTATCGTTCGTACCTGCGACACAGAGCACGGAGCCTGGGCGCGTGACGAACGGGACTGTTCAGGCCTCAGTTAAAGGGACCGCCAATTATGTTAATCCCCAGTGTGCTGCGGGAGATCAGGGATTCAGACCAACCCGGGTGGGTAAACCTCGTCCCCTAGGAGATCGTTTTCCGGGAATCAGTCAGGGAATCCCGACATCTAATGATGCGTTTGGGTCTATAGACCCTTACGTGGCGTATTCGACGCACGCCGTGCCGCCTCCAAGCGCGTATGGAACCACGGGATACTCGCGTGAAAACCTGGCGAATCAGGTTTCAGCCATTTGCTCAATGTTCAGTCGATTGAAGATCAGTTTTTCGGGTAGGGCGGGGGAGGATTCGGAAGCTTTCCTTTTGCGACTAATTGATGTCCGAATCCCATTGAACATATCTGACTCTATGATGCTCGATTAAGTGCGATACGCGTTAACCGGTATCGCCCTACAATGGTATAGGGGCTTGCGTACGAGGTGGGGAAATTGGCCGACCTTTGAAAGTGCCTTTAGGCTTCGGTTCGGTGGACCTAACGCGCAGTTCAATTTAAGACAAGACATCGCTAGACGTACCCAAGGAGAGGGAGAACCCGTGGCAGATTACTTCGTATGTATCCGGAATTTGCTGGACCGATTGCGCCCCCCGTGGCCGGAGAAGGAGTGGGTGTGGATGGCTTACAAAAACTTGATCCCGCGTTTACAACCGGCCATAGACATCGACGCGATCTATTCCTTTGATGCCCTAGAGACAAGAGCCTGTAGAGTCGAGGAAGCCATGAGGGCCGCGCATACGTACACTGCCCCCCCTCTTCCGGATAGAACGTTATATCCCGAACTGGCTTGCCCGTCTAACGCACGTACTGCTCGTGCTCCCCGCCGAACCACTGCCATGGTAAGCGAGTTAACAGAGATCGACATAGAGGGCGATTACCTCAAGGGAGGGACAGTGGAGGAATTGAACTTGGCCCGGGTCTCGACCGAACGAATCGACTCGGGAACCCCGATACTAGAACGGCGACCTTTAAAATGTTGGAATTGCCAACAAACCGGACATTCCTGGAGAAATTGTCCATCGACGACTAGAAAAATATTCTGTTATCGATGCGGCAAGGACGGGGTAGTAAGTGCTCATTGTTCATGTAGACCGGGAAACGCGACGGAAGGCCATTGACCATGCCCCTGGCCGATCTTAAAGAAATAAGTAGTCCCCTAATAACCCCACCGTCCGATTTGCTTTTCGAGATCAAGCGCAAAGGTCCGCTGTTGTATCTTGCCGCGTTGGTGGAAGACGTTCCTCTACCCGTTCTAGTAGATAGCGGAGCTACGAGCACCTTCCTGGGAGAAAAGGGGGTAGAAATGCTGTCCGAGCTAGAGTTGTCCGTGTCTGTCGGACCCAGGAGTATCGTGACTACTGCCGATGGGAGGGAAACCGAATTAGGCGGGGAGATCTCACTTCCTTTGACCTTGGGTGTGGTTAGCCGCGAGATTCGAGCTAGGATTTTTTCCCCGCTCGCGGTCCCCTGTGTTTTGGGGCTGGATGCGCTCCGCGCCTTCGGGATCGTTGTCGACTTCTCGAGACATCGTTGGTGGTTCAGTTCCCAACCCGACATTAGCTTCCCCTTTGAGGGTGGTGAAGCGGAGATCCCCAAGTCCCCGTGGAACGAGCCATGGGAGGAAAGGATATGGGCGTTACTCTCACTCGAGAGCGATAACGAGGTTCCCCTTCACTGGGAGGTCGAATAGAGTCCTTTTGATGATCCCCGTATCCCGGGTGAAGTCGTCTTCCCCGTCGAAGCCAAAGAAGAGATACGACTTCCGGGTATAGACGGAAAATACTCGGAGGTATGTATGGGACTCAGCGAATTGAATTCGGACGATGAGCGAACCCTAGAACTATTCCTGGAGACGGAACGACCGCGACTGTTGGCTGCCCCAGGTGTTACCAATCTCGCGACACATCGGATAGACGTGGGCGAGGCCACCGCGATTAAACAAAGATATTACCCAGTCTCCCCAATTGTCCAACAAGCTATTTATAAGGAAGTAGACCGATTACTAGCGGAGGGAATCATCGAGCCCTCGAGTAGCGAGTGGTCGTCACCGATTGTCATGGTCCGTAAAGCGGATAAATCTTATCGTTTCTGTTTGGATTTCAGACGAGTTAACGCGGTTTCGAAAAAGGATGCATACCCGCTACTCTATATGCAGAGTATCTTGGAAAAGTTAAGGGCAGCTCGTTATATATCCGCGATCGATCTTAGCCAGGCATACTTTCAAATCCCCATGGAACCCACCAGTCGTAAAATCACTGCCTTCACTGTCCCCGGTAGAGGACTGTTCCATTTCCTCCGTATGCCATTCGGGCTTACCGGCGCCCCGGCTACCTTCCAGCGTCTCCTGGACAAATTGATCGGTCCCGAATTAGAGCCTCACGCGTTTGCATATTTAGATGACATTATCGTTATAACCGAGACTTTCGATGACCATCTACGTTGGTTAAGGATAGTGTTCGACCGAGTAGCGGGGGCAGGGTTGCGGATCAACCCCGATAAGAGTGAATTTTGTAAATCTCAGGTACGCTATCTGGGTTTCCTCGTAGACAGATACGGTCTTAGAATGGATCCCGAGAAAATTGCCCCTATTTTAGAATACCCTCCACCGAAAAATCTAAAGCAGGTCAGAAGATTCATGGGAATGGCATCGTGGTAAAGAAGGTTTATTCCGAACTTCGCTACTAAAAGCGAACCGATTAATCGACTACTTAGGAAGAATCAACCGTGGCAGAGAGTGGGAAGCGGAGCAGGAGGGAGCATTTCGTGATCTGTGTCACCATCTCACTGTCGCTCCCACGCTAGCATGTCCAAATTTCGAAATTCCGTTCACTCTACAAACGGATGCGAGCGCGATCGGGCTAGGCTCAGTCCTATCACAAACTAAGGGGGGTCAAGAACAGGTAATAGCATATGCGAGTCGATCTCTAAACGATGCGGAGAGAAATTATACCACAACAGAATTAGAGTGTCTGGCGGTTATCTGGTCCATTAAGAAGTTCAGGGCGTATTTAGAGGGTACCCACTTTACCGTCATCACAGACCATAGTAGTATGCGCTGGTTGCATAATGTGAAAAATCCGACGGGACGTTTGGCGCGATGGGCGTTGGAATTGCTGGAATACGATTTTGAAATAATCCACCGTAAGGGAGCGCTTCACCATGTGCCGGACGCTCTGTCACGGATGTATGAAGAAGAGGGAGAAACGATAACTAGTGGAGTCTCCCAGAGTACAGGGGTAGACTACCTTCTGGCAACAACTGAAGTTGGAGAGGTATTTAACGAAAGTAACCTTGAGGACCCTGGTGACGACTGGTATACTCGAAAATGTGCGGCAGTGGTTAGGGAGCCTCAAAAGTACCGGGATTGGAGAGTAAGACAGGGTAGACTTTTTGTGCATCGTCCATCTGACGATTGTGAACCTGATTTGTCCGATCTCCATGCTTGGAAGTTGGTTGTCCCATTGCGGTGGCAACCCCGAGTACTCAGAGAATGTCATAACGAGTCTCAAGCAGGACATTTAGGGATAGATAAGACTTATCGCCGCGTGGGTACTCGTTATTTCAGGCCACGTATGTTCAAGGATGTACATAATCACGTCACGAGATGCGACATCTGTCAACGAACCAAGGTTGAAGCGAGGGCTCCGGCGGGAATGATGGGTCGAAGGATAGTGGAAAAACCTTGGGATTATGTGGCTGCGGATATCATGGGACCATTTCCACCGAGTCGGCAAGGATTTGCCTACATAATCGTATTCCAAGACTATTTCACCAAATGGGTGGAATTATGTGCACTACGACGGGCCACGGGACCTAAGATCAGTGAATCATTCCGAGACCTGATACTTTCGCGCTGGGGAACACCGCGTGTTTTGCTCACAGATAATGGTACGGAATTCATCAACCGCGTGATTAACGAATTGTGCAAGGATTTTCATATACACCACGCGACGACGCCGCCATATCACCCCCAAGCCAACCCGGTCGAGAGGGTGAATCGAGTAGTGAAGACTATGATCGTAGCTTTTCTGAGTGAGAATCACCGGGAGTGGGATTCCCACTTAGCGGACTTTCGGTTCGCAATCAATACAGCTCGACACACGACTCTGGGTTTCAGCCCGGCCTTCCTCAACCTCGGGCGTGAATTATCCCCGATTGAGTGTTTCCGACTTCAACAGGGCGTAGATGTCCCCTCAGAGCCCAAGGAGGAGTGGAGCGAGCGTATGTTGAGACTAAAAGCGATACAAGAATGGGTAGTTAAAAAATTGGATCAGGCGTACACTAAGCAATCCCAACACTATAACAAGGGTCGGCGCGAGGTCAATTTCCAAAAAGGAGGTCTTGTGTTGTCGCGAACCCATTGCCTGTCGTCTGGCGTTAAAAACTTCTCCGCCAAACTCGTAGCAAAATACCAGGGGCCCTTTCGGGTGCATGGAGTCATTTCCCCGGTTATATTCGAGTTGGAGGATGTCGCTTCGCGAAAACGCTTTTAATCCCATGTAACTTACCTTAAAGCCTACTTTCCAGCTAACCTGTCCCCGAAACATAGTAACCCGGGCGAGGAGATAAGGAACGAAGAAGAACGTGTCGTCCCCGTAGCGGGTGAGAACAACACTCCTCCTCAGACGAGACTTGGGACTGCGTCTCCTAATAAAGGGTCTTTGGGGTAGTCCTCTCTTTTAAGAAGAACCACGATAAATCACCACCATGTTCAAAGGTGACCAGTTTGGAATTCCTCCAGACGAATCCCCGGATGTCCCATTAATGAGGCCAAAGTCCAGGGCCAAAGCCACTGATCCGGAGACAACCCTCGACTTCGAGATCATCGACCTCGCAGCAGAGGAGAGCGAGCCTGAGACCATCATCCGAGAGCCAGTGGGAAGCAGTGACGAGGAGGTGGACTTTGAGGGTGAACCTCCCGACCCCGACGGCACCGATCCGAGCCGACCACTGTGGCCTTTCCTAGGCAAAATCGACAAATGGTGTAAGAGGTATCTCAGTTTGCAGGAACGAGTAACAGATAGCCTGACGCGCCTGCTGAAGGAAAATACCGACCCGGTTCGCGAATTTTCGCCCCTCGTCTCAATCCAAGTAGGCCAGGTAGATCAAGCTACCCAGACGGACAGGGTGGCGATCGTCACGGATTACCAGGGTCCTAACGAAAAAGAAACTCAAACAGAAGAATTAGAGACAGCACCAAAAACAGTTCCAAACCGGGAAAGGAGTACCCAAACCGAGCTGCTGTCGCTCCTGGTTGAACTCGAGGGGAAGAGGCAAGAAAATAGAGGTCAGCACGAAATAGGGAACGGAAACCAGGAGGGTTGTAGAGAACAACTCCAACTCCCGATACCATCTTCAGGAGAGGGGATAAACGCCACGGGGTTCCAAGCCCGCCAGGAATTACCATCCACCTCCTCGTCGACTCTCCGAAGAGAACCGGTCAATGGTCGAGAGGACTCGGGCCAAGATCCACCAGCGCTGATCACGGTCACTAGGAGAAACCTACCAGAGGGAGCCCAGTGCTACAAGAGCGCTCGCCAGTTTACCCGGCGTGAGGGTGATCAAGGGATTATCGAGAGAAGAATCCATTACTACCAGGTCGAGGGCGAGGCGGGATCACCACCAATTAGAAGAGTGACCAGGGGACGACCTCGTTGCTTCCTATGCTTGGCAAGAGGACACACCTTTCTAAACTATCCCAAAGCTGCGGCGGCCCGGTAGTTCACCTTATTATTGTAAAACCTATCATCCCCGCATCGGGTGCAACTCTTTGTATTCATATTATAACTCCCCATCTTCATTTGGGCGACTATTAAATATAGAATAAATCCTCCCCGCTATACGGGAAGTATGTATCATTGTTTTTTTTTCCCCGACCTGGGTGTTAAAATTAGTTAATAAGTATCCCCGCATCGGGTAGAATACATGTAGAAGGGATAAGAGGACCTCCCCTACCGAGGGAAGCTCGGTCTCGGAGATGGCGGAGACGAATCCCCTAGAGAGGGAGTGAGAAGGAGCAAAGACTTTAGTTTTGAGAATCCCCAATATGGGAGAACCAATCATGTGTCTAAAAGAATTCGGACCTCCCCTACCGAGGGAAGCTCGGTCCGGGAGAGGCAGGAGATGAATCCCCTAAGAAGGGAGAAAGAGTATCAAAGAGTTAACCTACGGTTGGAAAACCTAGAATAGCAAGGGTATAATGCGGTACCCTTGGTGAAGGAGGGGGGAGTTGTGACGCGGTTTTTGGAGTCTCCCCGTCCCAATGTGTTAGTTCGAAACGGAATTCGGTAACGAGAGGGGAACATAATAAATCCACCGACTCTCCCTCCTTTCACCCCCCACGATTTATTGTAATTATCTAAGATTGTGTCGAGCCAGCACTTTGAGTGCCAGAAATGGATGTTGTTCCGTATACTAAGAAGAAAGGGGAAAGACATGTATGTAGAATGAATGAGCAGGATAGTAGACGGCGGCTCGCGGTTCTAGGTGCGGGGGTGGATAAGTAGTAGTATGGGACATAGAATAGGCATCAGTAACGGATGACCACAATGACGAGAAGAGGAATTTAGGAGAAAAAAACCTTGAGCGAAAGGCCCCCCAGTACCCACTCCCATCCGAAAGATACGACGGAAAGATCTACGAGAAGATTCTACCAGCCAAGAACCCATCCTGAAAACATGGGCCTTTCAATTGGTAGGCGGCACCACACCTGTCGCCGCTAGAAGAGTGGTATGATAATCAGCCAATAATTGGGACGCGGAAAAAGGACCAGCGAATGACTAGATTAGATCGATCCGATCCCGGAATAAGTAGGAGCGGAGTGGGGAAGAATCAAGTGGGGAATGAGACTATTGAGAGCAGGAGAGTAGTTCTCTTCGATTGGAGACAGGGAGCGGAGCGGATGGCTCAGGAGATCGAGCAGGATCGTCCAGGATCCGAGATGGAGAGCCAGTCCGAGGTGTAGGAGTTCGGCGGAGGAGGAAAGGAGACGTCCGAGGATTGTACCAAGCCACCGATAGATGAAAAGGTCGGTAGCTGCGAGGAGTTGGGTGTACGAGCCGACCAAAGGATTCCTCCGGACCGAGTTTGAGTAAGGTAGGGTGGTGTAATTTTCGGATGTACTCCGCATGGCGAGGCTAGTTGGGTGAACTGGCCCAGGAGGGGGGAGGTGTTCCGGTTCACTCTCGATACGGGGCTCCCCGTCATGTTCCCCATATCTTCCCCGAGAGTGACCACTCCGACGAGGAATTATCCCTTATGGAGAATCACTCGGGTGTGTGGGTGAGAGTAATCGGGAGTTGGCGAGAGGGTGTAGAGGTCCCCTCGTCTCAGGGCCGTCGAGATGACTCGGGACACCACTCCCCAGGTATTCCCCAGCCGAAAGGCGTAGGTAGAATAATTCTCCCGTGGGAAGAAATCGTGCCCTTTCCGTTTAGATGGGGGAGAAGGAGGACCGTCGGTTGGTCAATAGTGGAGAGCGCGAGCCGGTCATCTCGATTTCAACCCGGTTAGGGATGTCCGATCGGAGAGGAGGGTAGGGAGTCGGTGCCTCGGCGCTGCCAAAGTTTGGAGTCGGTTGGGGTATTGGCTGACCTTGTCGCGAACCTCTCTCCGAGCATCCCTTCTTGGCGGGGCCCCTCTGAACGGTACAATTAGGGGGTGAGTGCCTAGGGCCTCCCCTGCGAGTCGAGATGACCTGGCTCGTCGAGAAAGCCTCCTACTGGACGTGGCTGATTATAATATGGGACGACTCATTCTCCGAGGTCGGGAGTTTCTCGTCATGCGGAGGGACGCAGGAGAAATAGATTCATGAAAAATCCCCGCTCCTTTGACCCGCGAGCCTATGTACGACTGTATGTATGTCTGTGTGTATGACGGTGTATGTGCGAAGGTGAGAAAGAGAGTGATTATACTGAGAATGGTATTTAGAAGACTGATTATGGGGAAAATTGGCGATAAGAATAAATCGTATGACCCCAGTATTATCTAGTGCTTATTTCGTTTAAATGCGCAAGTACCTAGTCCTGTGGTTGTCTCATCCTTCTAACCCTGCCCCTCTACCAAAGACAATATCCTGACTAGCTGGAGATGGAAGAATGTCGAAAGTGAATTTCTGGGTGGTTTGATCATGAAATCTGATCTGGCGCCCAACACTCCTACTTTAATGAGGAGCACTATTCTTCCCTGTACCGGGACGATTATAGCCATCGGAAATCATACTTGACAATTTTATATAATGGGAAGACAAAAGGACTCGTTATAATATATATATACAGGGATGTTCAGATAATTCGTATCAAGGGGTGGGGGCCCACTTGAAACTAGTCGAAGCCTAGCAGTAATGCCTATGCGCGTGATTGGCCGATATGAGAAAGTGAAAGGTTGATTGGGTAGGGAGGAGGAGAGCACGCTACGCGTGACGTTTCTCTGTCACTCCTGTTAGTTCCCTCTCTTTCTCTCTCTCTCTCTCTGAAACGTAGCTTAGCTAGATTGGCTGGCTGCTAGAGTGAGATGCTATTAGAAATGAGCGAAAGGCAGCGATTTTACGAGATGGAGACGTACACTATTCAAAACTGAATCATGTACAGGTATAGTTTCTGCTTCCCTATACTATCTTGTAGCAAAAATGCTTCTCGCAAAATTGATTCATGTCCCATCTCAACTCCTCTATACTATCTTATAACAAAAGTTTACAGACAACAGCAGACGAAACGCGACATCAACAAATATGAAGATGACGTTTCGGACTTAGTAAAAGCATTATCCAAAAAGCATATTATTTATTTTGGAAACGTAGAGATGTCGAAAAATGGAATGGAAAATAATGCAAATATGGTGCATATATATAATATTATTTATCAAGTATAAAAGGGAAGAGGTCGGATGCAATTTTCAGCCTATAAAGAGGAAAAAGCATCATATAAGTATCGGGAGCAGTAAATCAAAAGGAAGATTAAAGAATATTTGGCCTTGTTAAATTAGTCTTTCTTCTGACTTGCTGCTCCCGATACTTATCTGATGCTTTTTCCTCTTTATAGGCTGAAAATTGCATCCGACCTCTTCCCTTTTATACTTGATAAATAATATTATATATATGCACAATATTTGCATTATTTTCCATTCCATTTTTCGACATCTCTACGTTTCCAAAATAAATAATATGCTTTTTGGATAATGCTTTTACTAAGTCCGAAACGTCATCTTCATATTTGTTGATGTCGCGTTTCGTCTGCTGTTGTCTGTAAACTTTTGTTATAAGATAGTATAGAGGAGTTGAGATGGGACATGAATCAATTTTGCGAGAAGCATTTTTGCTACAAGATAGTATAGGGAAGCAGAAACTATACCTGTACATGATTCAGTTTTGAATAGTGTACGTCTCCATCTCGTAAAATCGCTGCCTTTCGCTCATTTCTAATAGCATCTCACTCTAGCAGCCAGCCAATCTAGCTAAGCTACGTTTCAGAGAGAGAGAGAGAAAGAGAGGGAACTAACAGGAGTGACAGAGAAACGTCACGCGTAGCGTGCTCTCCTCCTCCCTACCCAATCAACCTTTCACTTTCTCATATCGGCCAATCACGCGCATAGGCATTACTGCTAGGCTTCGACTCGTTTCAAGTGGGCCCCCACCCCTTGATACGAATTATCTGAACATCCCTGTATATATATATATATATATATATATATATATATATATATATATATATTAGGGTGGCCATAAAACAAGAAAATTTTTTCCGGTGCTTTTATTTTGTTAAGAATGATGAAAAAAGAGGAATCAAATTTTTTTAGATTTTTTTGAAGCCGTTAAATGGTGCCGATATCGTTTTTAAAATTAAAAATTTAGATTAATTGGAAACGATTTAACAAAATTATAAATTAATATTGTGCTAGATTAATGTTTTTTTTATTACATATTCTTGTAATTTAACTAAAGGACTTTTCAAAGCACAATATTAATTTATAATTACGTTAAATCGTTTTCAATAAATCTAAATTTTTAATTTTAAAATCGATATTGGCACAATTTAACGGCTTCAAAAAATTCTATAAATTCGAGGATCTCTTTTTTTCATAATTTTTGACAAATTAAAAGCTTATTGGAATTTTGGTTTACATCTAACCTCGAAAAAGTGGAAGAACATCGGATTTTTAACTTTAAAAACGATATCGGCACCATTTAACGGCTTCAAAAAAATCTAAAAAAATGCGATTTCTATTTTTTCATCATTCTTAACAAAATAAAAGCACCGGAAAATTTTTTTTTTAATAGCCACCCTAATATATATATACATTTGCCTTCCAACCAATGTCTATAAATTAGTAATGAACTTCATAAATCTGAACAAGTATGTATTTACCTATTCAGATTTAGGGAGTGGGTGAACATGAAAATAAACGGTTTGCAGAGTAAAAAACTTAAATGTGCAATTGATTCTTATGTTTATATAATTATTAATTGATATTCTCTATATTGTTCTTCTATTGAAGTTTGAAAATAAAAAAAAAAGTTAAGCTTACGGAACATAAATAGAGATTCTGTAGCGTTAAGTTATAGCGCAATATACCATAACCCACTAAGATTTGCAGTGTATACACTTATCCGCGTTAAAATGTGTGTAATTTTATAAATATTTAAAGTGTTTAAAATGTCATTATGTGTGTTGTTTATCCCTAATGTGTTAAACAACACACATAATGACATTTTACACACTTTTGAGAAGTACACACTTTAAACATTTATAAAATTACACACATTTTAACGCGGATAAGTGCACTGCAAATTTTAAGTGTGTTGTTTTGATGCACATATGTGCATTAATTTCTTGTAGTCGTTTATACTAATTTATAGACATTGGTTGGAAGGCAAATATATATATATATATATGCATATAATAAATTATACAATATAATTCTTAAAAATATGCCAATTATTTATTATTCTTACACTTGTTACTTTTTGTTATAGCTTTAACCATAAAATTCAGTACGCTCATGATACAAGAGTGGAATATAAGTTTTATTCAATACATTAAAAGCGGATAAATTATGTAGGAATATTAAATTTCTAATGTTTATAACTAATTTTTCGTTATTTACCGATTTGAAAACATTATACGCATTTAATTTCGGTTCATGCATTACTGTTTCAAGTAAAGAAATTAGAAGTAATTTTTCATCATTATATATAAATATTTCATTAACTTCTCCAAATTCTGGCATGCTATCATCGATACATTTTAATAGTATGATACTTTTCTCCGAAAATGCAGTTCCATGAACTATGATTTTAGATGTTTGTAATAATTTACATGTATATCGTTCAGTTTCAACAATAAAACTGTCAAAAAGATTCGCAAATGGATGATTTCTTAGTGATACAGTTTTCCCTGGCATTACGGTATCACCTTGATATAAGAATTTCTTATGAGGCATCCCAGGACTGGAATTAAGTTTGCCACATAAACGAGCTTGGTGCCTATAAGCTAATGTAAGTGCTACATTTTTGAAATTTCGTACAACTGGCATTAGTCGCTTAAAATAGGCATGGTTACCTTCAAATCGAAAACACCACTGTTGCCTTGCGGGTCAAAATAGTGTAATGTATCTTGGAATATGTATCATGTAGTGAAATTTAGGTACTAAAAAGTTAGGATATAACGTTCGAAAACTTAAAATAAATGATTCGATCATCAAACTTAAAAGTTGAATTGAAATATCGCTAATTTCAAATGAGAGACATAAATTCACAATTTGCAACATTAAAATATAGCAGGAGGTATGCTCTTCGAGATCAGAACCTGCAGAATCAACTATCCATTCTGCAATTATGAATGGCAAAATATGTGCTAAATTTAATATTTGGGTCGCACTTTTCCGTAAACTACCAGCCGGTTCTAAATGATGAGCTTCCACCATAGCAGGCTTGTCCTTTTTTAAATGTTTAAAATCAAAATTTGAAAGATTTTGATTAAAATCTCTTATCGTAAATAGTTTTTTGATCTTGATGCGATACATTAAATAACATCTGATTGCAATTTCCAACGGTCCTTCAATCAACACATGCATGGCATCTTGTGGAAGACATGTTGTAATGTCGAAGGCTTCAACATTCATTAATGGACTTCTGCTATTAACGCCATAATATTTTTGCCAAAATGCTTTAGCTGCTGATGTATTTGTTTCGGCACTAATAATACGCAAAATATTTTCGTGATTTGAAATATTACGTGGAGTAAACTGACGATCGCAAAATCCCAATTTCCATGAATGATTCGTCGCTGTGCAAGATCGGCAAAGTCGATAAGCTCCAGTGGATTCTTTAAAGCCACCTAACATTGCCAATGCTGGAGTATCTCCAGCGCAAAACAATAGGGAACCTTTGAGTGTCTTAGTTTTACCTTCACCAACATTAATGGTAATTCCTGTCGTTTGTAGGGTGCAAATATCATTAATGAAAGGCCTCAGAAGTTTCCCTAAAGCACCATATTTTTTTAAGTATTCTGTCTTTACAACTACATACAATTGTATTACGTCCAGCGATGAACGGAATCTCGGATCTATATTGGCTAACGTCCAATAGAACATTGAATATTTATGAGTTTTTGCACTAGCACCAACAATATTGGTTATAGTTAAATCATCGTAATAGAAGATTATTCCCAAAGCATTTTCGTTTTGAGAAAAAAAGCTATTTTCCTGATAATAGGATACGTCTAGAACAGTGCGCATTATTTGTTCATCATGGTAATATTCATTTATGCTATTTTGTACTTGCTTATTATTGGTAGTAGAGAATTTGGCCTAATAATAATATGACCTAATAAGATTATCGCCTAAAAACGTTAACTTCACATTGGTGTTGATTAAATCGTCTGAATGTCTAAAATCGAGGAGCTGGCAACGTTGGACTGGATGGTTGTCATTTGGTTTGTGTGCGTGAGTATCCATGAGTTGGGATGGGTATAAGATGGAAATTCAGGCATACCATTTGACAGAGCAAAATCTGAAAACTGCAGATTTAGGTTGGAAACATTGCGATAAAGTGACGTGATTTCGTAAATGAGGCTGAGTGGGCTGAGTCAAGAAATTGTGAAATAGAAGTACATACACGTGGTTTTGACAGCTGGTGCAACCTGTGCATTAAGAGTGATTAAGAGTGAGCCAAAATGGTAATAGAAGCCGCCGACAAAGCCAAATGAAGTGTTGGTTTCTTCTGAGTGTTTATCATTATATACTGTGTTAAAAATTCTATAGCCAAAGAGAATCTCACTGGTAATTCAGAAGGAGAAACAGTTTCCATGGATTCACTGAATCATTGTGGTTTACGGTTCCTACTGGCTATGAAAGATTACAATTATATTATGAAGTTTTTGCTACTGTAAGAGCTCACTTTCAAATGCAAGGGATCTCGACAAATATAAACCAGTTTGAGCCATCCATTCAGAGTCCAAAGATGAAATGTTACAACTGATAACATGTTACGCCATAGGTCAACTAAAATGGTCTGTGCTTAAGTAACCAGGTATTTATTGGTGGATAAGGAGTAACATAGTTTTCAGATGATGCGTAGAGATAATAGCCAAAGCAGCTTTCCAATAAAATCAAAATCCAGTGGACGCAGCAATTTATTATTTGGCCAAGGAGAAGAAAAATCTTGTTTGGTGTCTTTCTACGAGTCAGAGAGAGCTACGAAACAATGCCAGCATTCATGTATAATAAATTTGCTGAGAATGGTGCTGGTGAGCCTTTAAGAGGGGACGATATGGCTTCACCAAATATAAAGAGGATATTGTACGAGGAATTTTTAGGATGTGAGAAGGAAGGACAAAATAAGGATATGCGCTAGGTCCATCTTGATTGTTTCCTGCGTAACAAAGGCCCTCTGAATATCGAAAGACCATTCGGGTTATCTAAATGAATTGCTGTTAACCAATGTCTGTACGTTCTATTCCCAACACAATGATTAATTATTTGAAGTTACAAAGGACAAAAGATAAGAAATCATATCTCATTAATCACTCTATTACAATTTATTTATTTAATGTTTTGACTAATATACTGTTTTCACAGTGTTTCAGCAAATCCAAACATTGTCAAATGTTATGAATATTTTGTGTATAAACCCATTGCTTGTCATACAATATATATCGTCTCAACAGCACAAGATAAGAAGAAGAGTCATTCCGTAGTAATTTCTGATTTTAGTTATGGTACTGTAAATAATGGGCTGCTGGATGAACAATTCATATTAGAATATAATATGACGCTACTGGAACAATACACAGTTATACTTTACCACTGTACACGCACACTTCAAAGCTGCGGTTGTCCTGCTGTAGTATTTACAGTCCTATCCAAATTGCCTAATGAAATAGTGCATAATAATAGCGAGAATAATTCAAGTATGTAATTTTCCTAATTGTTCATGCCGTTATGACGTGTTTATTTTATATTATGAATTTATTTTAATATTAAATTACAGGCGTGCTTAATAGTCCCAGTAAGATCAAAGTACAGGATTCTATGTCAATTCTTCTGCTTCGAATTTGTAATCCCCATGCAGAAATGGATTAGAATTATTAAAAGAAAGAATTGTTATTCAAGTATTATTTAAATAAGATCTGAATGTATCAATTTAACAATTTGGTTGTGATTTTTCAAACTTGTTATATTAAAGCATTTCCTTTGCTGTTTTAGGCCCAATAAATTTTAAATGTTTTTGACTTCCAGTATTCTGTTTGAATAACTATCCTGCATTAATAAATGAAGATGGATGAAAATCTTTTATATTGGTTCTAAGTAGATTACAGGATAATGAATTAACCTTTCAATATAATTTTCTTTTCTTCATTTAGATTACGTTGATATATTATACTGTCAATTATAAAAGATTTATCGCAATAGGTACTTTACAAACGAAGGCACATGATATACTTCTTTTATTTGTACAAATAATGATGTTTATAAAAATATCAAGGCTCGCGAATGGAATCATTTTAAAAAGCTTTTATATATATTAAAACATATTCAAGAATGATTCTTTACTATTCTTGACATATTTCTAGGTTTAATAATGCTGGCGCCAAATTTCTAGCAACCGCTAATTTGTAAATATCTGCCTTCTCCTCAAATTTTGCATAATTTCCGTATGCATCCATTTCATTGTAATAGCTGGAAACTATCATTGGACGAAAAAATAACGTCTTCTGCCTCCAACAATGGTATTAGGTCAGTCAAAAGAATCAGCCAAAAGCTAGGAAAATGAAAAATAAAGCTTAGTAGTCGTAGTAAAATATACAAATTGTTTAACGAAACCAGATAGAAATATCTTACTATTTAGGTGTTACATTTGAAACCAAAAGGGCGACCAATGAACTTATTGCATCCTTGAACTCCCCATTTTCATTCTTTTTTTGAAATTCACAATATTTACCTGGAATAAAATAAATTTTATAAGTCAATACAAAATATACTCCATTTGCGTTATTTTTTGTATTAGTTAGGTGTAAATTTCACCAACCTAAAAATGTGATTCTTTAACTAGCCAGCATACAGGATCTTAAGTTCTCAAGTAAATCATGACATTCCTAATCGCCATTATCAGTATAATGCCTCAAGAATTGATCAGCGTTATAAGTAATAAATCTATTATCTTGCGCTTTCAATGCTCAAGTAAGAGCATTTTCCATTTGTCCTTGTTTAATGCATTTAAATCCCTGGATCTTGCAAATACTAGTAACTAATACAAATTGTTTTTATATCTATTAATTGTCAGTATCAAAAAGCAAATTAAATTAGAGACTAGATTTACAATTATTTCATCGTCTTTATATAAAGTTGTTTGGTCGTATTGGGTGCTTCATTCCTGAACATATTCGATTAGAAACAATTCATTTCGTCTCAATTGTCATTTAGTTGAGCGAAATCGATATATCTAAATAAAAATTGAATAACTTTTCCATAGTAACGTAATAATTCAGTTGAAGTTTTGTGTCGTGCGGATTTGCTCGAGTCGTAATATGAATATTAATCAAAACCTGAGCGTTTTTCACAAAAAGTGCCGCAAGCGTATATTTGTGGATAAAAAGAATTACAAAATTAGGAAAACTAGCGGAGTTTATTTTGAAGGGTTTACCTACCACATACTCCGGAAATATATAAATTCAAGGGGGGAATGTATTACGTAAGTTTTTCAAATATAATTAACTATCGTTATATTATAATTTTGTAGAAATAACATTGTCTTTTCCTAAAATTAGATTAATAAATAAAACATTCGAGAAATAAATTGGCTAGCGTCAATTACTTTACATATACGGGACTTCTCGTGAATTGTCATTCAATTGGGATTTCGATTTCAAATTCCGTTGCGTTTGCCCTTAAAGCGCATAGTTATTATTGGTTGAGGCATTGGCCAATGGCGGAATCCCAGAGGATCGAGTCTAGGATTATTTTTCATCGCGCGCGGAGAAAAATATTTTTTTACACCTCATTCAACTACGTTAGCATGTAAACACTTCTACGCATCAAAATGGCGGATGGCTCTTATTTTTCGTATCCAATTATTGGTGAAAGACTATTTTATGTTAACACTACACGAAACTGACCAATCAACAATCTCGGATTCGATTAACCCGATTACTATAGTCAACTAACACGAATCTTCTATGTTCCTCCGTTATAAATACACTCGTATATACAACGCTGCAAAATGCTTGCAAAAAAATATTCCTGCTTTACAGTTACATTCTGTGTCGACTATATTTTATCCATTTGAATGATATATCTATGAAATAAACAAATGTAATTAATGAAATAATGAAAAATTATAAAAAATTCACTTTTACACACTGAATTTGATTATTGTTTTTAATTTGAATTTATCAATATTCAAATAATAAACCAAGACACTTCAAAATAATTTATTTCGTATTTGAAATTATTGATAATCTAAACAGTTACTTCTATAACTTTGCTATGATTAGACGTTACAAAGTAATACCCGTTTTGTTTCCGATGAGCTTTGAATTTATTCCAACTAAATGCACAATTTTAGAAACAACTAACTGAATGAAAATTTACAATAATAATTACATTCAATTTATATTTCAGTTATTTCAGATGCAAAGATCGCTTATGTAGTGGCCGAGCGAAAAAAAGAGATGATGATCAAATGATTGTAACCAATAATCATAATTTGCATGAAGCCGACGTCGATTACTTAAAAATTGCCAAATTAAGAGAAAAAGCCTTTCAGTATTCTCAGGAATATTTATCAACCCCAAGAGAAATTTATAATGATTTATGCCAAAAGTATGTAATATTTCTTGTTTGTCAAACGATGCTCTCTTTTATTATTATAAAATATCTTATTGTTTTTAAATCAACTACCTAAAGAATTTTCGAAACTGTTATTAATTATTTCTATATATTCTAATTAATTCCTAATCTCTCTCTGTTTCATTTACATCTGATAATACGGATTCTCTCATATAATGCTCGTATATATTTCCAACAATTATAGAACATTTTAATGTGTTTTAATTTTTGCGAGTATCTCTTTAAATGCTACATGTGGAAAATATTTTATTTTTCAATTAAAAAACTTCGTTAAAAAGAATAAAGGCGGTGCGATTCCCTGTATAAAGCTTTTCTTTTTTCTGGATATAATAGGCTGCAATACATCCGGTTATATGAAACACGAAGTCGACATGTGGAAAATTTTTTATCATGTGCTATGTTAGCTTATATCCTTAAAAATACAATAAGGACATTATGATCCCGGATGAAATTCGTCGATTTTCATTATGATATTATAGGCTGCAGAGCTGTTTAGCTCAACAAATTTTTAAAAAATGTTCTACTGTGATATAAGCCTATGTAATAATTGCGTGCAATTTGTAGAAAATAAACATTTTTTAATAAATTAAATGATTATTATAGAAAACAAATCTGTGTAGTATCGATTAATCCAGGTACAACACTATTTTATTGATAGAATGTTAAAAATTGGGTTTAGCAAAATCTATTAATTCACAGATTTTGTCAACGGTTAATTGAAACTATCGCGTATTATCAGAGTTATTTTTATTGTTCCAATATTATAAAAAGAAAACTATATCAATTTTCTATATTTTTCAAAAATTGCACAAGATTATATTCGGCCGACTGACCCCATTAGGTTAAAAGGGACCTTTAATCCCTTGCCTTATGATTTAATTTCTAACTGTGTATGCCAAAAATGACATCAAGGTTGGTCACGCGTAGGGTAATAAACAAATTGACTGAGCATTCGAAATCGCAAATGTCTTATCATTTGTATATATACGCTAACGGTACAATTAACTTTGCAAGATGTTTCATAAATAATTACGATTACACACTGAGACGTTTTGTTTATGTTTGGGATGGTAAACTTACTACGTCTCTGAGACGTCATTGTAAGCTAAAAGGTTAAGAAAAAAAAATTTTTTTTAATGTATACTGCAAAAAGTATATTCTTCTTTAGAAGTGAGCCATCACATAATCTCTATGTCATTTTTCATTTCAGTTTTCACAATGAAATACAATGTTTGTCATTTAATGAAATAAAGTATAGTTTGCGAAAATGGTGTGAGCTATGTAGGCCTCCCTTACCTAAAGATATTTTCGAAATAGATATCCTCTTAAATAATAACGAAATTTGGCAACAAATGTTAAATTTCAAGTCTAACAATATTAAATATAAGTTAGACATTTTTACGTATGTCGACAATTTGAAGGATGATAACATTTCCATTGTATTTGGCTGCAAAAAATTCAACGAGCACATATTAGAGGATGCAACGTGTTTTTTTGTTGACGCAACTTATAAAACCAGACCACAAGTAAAAGGCGCTTATCAGTTGCTGACGGTCATGACTAAACGCTACGAAAAGGTAGAGTTCATTTTATATTTAATAAAAAAAAAAAACAATTTTTATTTAAAACGAAAGTCGTATTATTTTTAATAATAAGAGATATAATCTTTTATTATTTTATACTTATTATAAAATTATTTTAACGCAACTTCAAAAGAATGTAACTTTTCCATACGGCACAATTGACTGAAAGTTGTTTATAGACATCTTTTAGTCGTCTAATTTACTAAAAGACATAAAAGATGTATTTAAGTCACTTGGTGCTGCATGGGTTTATTTAGTTATTACTTGATCTATATTCATAAGTACAGTGGAAATTTTGTTACAAAGAAATTTACATTCTTATTGCAAACATACATACATATGTGAAGTTATTTTTTACTGGTATAACCTGATTGACATGAAATTGTTCAGCTAGAGAGGAGAGAGAGAGAGAGAGAGAGAGAGATAGGAAACAATAAAAAATCTATAAACAGTGATTTCAGTTTCAAGAATGATTTTCCTGATTCCTCGTGGTGAAGAAAAGCGGTGAGACAGCGGAGAGTGCACCAAATTTGTTTGTCAAACAAATTTATATTTTTTTGACTCATAATTCAAAACCTGTCCGTTTTATATTTCATTAAACGTTAAAACTAATTATATCAGGGCGTTGCCAATAATATATCATTTTCTAAAAAGCTAATTATTATCTACATATTTTAAATTACTATCCTATAATTACACAACTCACCTCCGATCAGCAACCTCTCTCCCTTTTCCTTCTTAATGATATTTTTATCCAACTCAAACACCTTTCACTACGCGTTTGCAATTATTCCTACAGTTTTATGTACACGGTACAAAAATTATTAAATTATCTTGGAATAAATATTTCAAAAAGTGTTGTAGGTTTGGATTTTATACAAATAATATAAACAATTAAAGACTATTTCAATCGAGGGGTATCATCAGTTGTACAATCCGATAGCTTTGCTTCATGGATCGGTTAACACTAGAAAATCCATTAACAAAGACAGCTAAGAAATATTTGCGCTTTTTAATTTCTTATTAGTTACATAATTTTCTTGTTATTATAGATTATCTTTTGATTTCTACTTTAAACTTATCTACATTTGTGTTTTGAAATGTGCCGTTTTGTCAAATATAAATATATATTAAAAAACCTAACATTCTTCTGCATAAGCTAAATATGAAATCGAAATTTTTAATATTTTTTATTGTAGATAATAAATTGTAGGATTTACCTTTCCAACCGTAACTTACTGTAAAATAAATATTGTCAGTCGAGAAATGATGTACTTTCGACATTTTAAGATTTAGAAAATTGAACACACACAGACAGACAGACACACAACACCCATAATTTTATTTTGTACATGTTATTTGTATAATTAAAATGCTATTTTGAAAAATTAATAAATTAAACAGTTTAGCTAAAAAAAAATTACAAAATATGCTTATTTGGAACGTCTCTAGAATGGTCTAACCCCTTCAAAAAACCTTAAAACATTAATAATTTTGTTATTAATGTCCGTGCTTTACAATTTTAAACATATTTTTTTTAATAGGGCCATCCAGAACTGGGCCGCTCATTGAGCTGCTTACTGAGCAATCCCATCTGATTGGTTGTAAGTTTGAGTTTCGCCAATCAGATGAAAATGCTCACTGAGGCCTCCTTAAGCGGTTATGCTTCTGGATGCACCCAATGAAATACTCCATTTATAAATTTTTATTCTTCGGGGTTCTTTGTTTATGCTGAACAGCCGGTGGACATTTTAAAAATTATTTTCCATTTTTATGGGATTGGTTGAAAATAACGTAAAATTTGTAAAAAATAATAGGTGTTACATAAGAGTATTTGTCTTCAATCTCCTCAGGTTAAAATGATGATTATATTTTAAATTAATATTCAAAACAATATTCTGGTTTAAATTTTTTATATTTCAAAAAATAGATAGTTTTAAACTATGCTGAATTACATCATGCAACAAATACACTACTTTATATACATAATTGTTGTATTAACATTAAAGTTATTTGGCAAAGCTGAATGTTTTAATTAATAATTAATTTTTCTATAAATACAAATTTCTTAATTGGTCATTAATGGTTCTTCCAGATTATCCCCATTGCATGGGCAATCATGTCAAAAAAGAGAAGAAGATTGTACGTCCAAACATTCGAAATGATAAAAAGACATTTCGCCCCGCAAATGTCCCCAGTAAATTTTATGAGTGATTATGAAGTCGCAATACAAAATTCAATACAAGACGTATTTCCAATGTGCGACGTTAAAGGATGTTATTTTCACTTTGTATATGTAAGTGCAAATATTTAAGAGTTTTTTAATTTTATAATTAATTTTTTCTTTCGATATTATTGGTCACGATTATTATCAAATTCGGCAATAATACTAAAAACAAATGTATAGTATTTAAGTTTTTGCTGCGTGTAAGTAAACATCTGCCAGATATCAATTCAGACATAATTATCTGTCAACTGAGGGTCTTAAAAATTATTTTCTATATCATTCCAAAAACAATTTTATTTCCCTGGTTCAAAATATGATACAACATAAGTCTACCTAATCGCATTTGAATTTTTATTTGAAAGCCTTTTTAATTATATGTGATTCAACTGATGTAATGATTTTTTTTAAACTTTTTATACGAGTACAAACCTCAAAAAGAATTTTTTTAAATTTGATTGCTTCATAATTTTGTGCATTATTGAAGGGATTAACGGGATCCCTCAAGCCCTCTGTAGCCAACATTACGGAACAAAAAACGAGGGAGAATTGTCCAGCGTTATTTTTCGACCGATTTTAATGATTTTGGGCTTGTTGGAACCGTTAGGATTCGCACCTTGACATAAAAAAGCCTTATTTTCCAAAAAATGAAAAAAAAATTGTTTAAAAATTCGCATTAATAATATTGAAACGCAAAAAAAATCGAAAAATCGGGCTTCTTTATGACGAGGTGCCAGACCTAACGATTCCAACAAGCCCAAAAACATTGAAATCGGTCGAAAAATAACGCTGGACAATTCTCCCTCGTTTTTCGTTCCGTAATGTTGGCTACAGAGGGCTTGAGGGATCCCGTTAATGATATTAATATTTAAAATTAATAGTCTTTAATACACTACTGTAATAACTTTCGAATTACTCTTTAAAGAATTATCCCTCTTTATTATTAAACAAGTTATTTCATTTTTAATAATCTAAAAAATCACAAAAATTATAAACATCAGAGAAACACTGTACAATAAATAAAACATTTTTTGCGAGTGCAAAGTGTAAAATATTTCAAAGCTGTACAAACTGCGTTTCACATTCCTTAAACAAAAACTTTCATTTTTTACCCTTTAAATATAGTATTTATACAATATTTTAAAAACCTTTGGCTATTTACAAATATTGAAATGAATATTTGTTTTTTGAAATATGATATATTCTCTTGTATAATCTATTTCGATAATTATCAGAAATCGGAGATAAACAATTTTGAAGTTCGGTAAATTTTCACTTTGATGTTTTCAAAAGTTTCGACCATATCATATGTTAATTTTACATTTCATCTTCCATTGATTTGCTATACTTTTTATAGAAATACCGATAATTTAAATTACATAAACATTTACAGAATATTAGAAAACAACTGAAAAAATTGAAGATCCACCGTAAATTGGAAGAGTTGGATATAAATGATGGCAATATTTTGAAACGGCTTATCAGAAAATTTATAAATCTATGCTTCTTACCACCGACTTTAATTCGACAAGCCTTTGTTAATCTATGTGAGAAAGCTGAGGAATATGAAGAATTGTTCGAAATCATAAGTCCATTTATAATTTATTATAGAAGACAATGGATTATTAAAACCTCTCCGGAGATATTGTCGGTTTATAAATCAATTGATAGAACGAATAATGCCCAAGAAAGGTACCATAAATATTTAAAAGGAATGATAGGTACCAAGCCACCTGCGCACAAATTTTTCTGTAAGTATTAGAATTAAATTTTGTTCGCTTAAGTCGTTCTACCAGCGCGATATAAAATGTTTTAATATAATTATTTTCTTCGGCTCAGCCACTACCCATACAGCACACTTAACTAAAAGTTGTTTTATAGACATCTTTTAGTCGTCTGACTAAAAAAAAGATAAAAGATATCTTTTAAGTCACTTCGTACTATATGGGTACTCGTAAGAATAGTATAATTTGAAAACAAGGCGTTTATTGACAAAAAATCATTAAGTTCTCCCAATTTTTTAAACACTTACTACATAAACTTCGTCGTGGATAACATGGTAGTTATTTGTTTTTATTTAATAATAATTAAAAACATGTTTTTACATAACAAATGTGTGCACACCTCCAATTATACACGTAATTCGCTCCGTGTACATCGTCACATTGATATAGAAGCGAGAATGTGTAAGTTTATAGACACACATACATACGTGTATTAAAAAAAGAAAACAATTAGCCACTTAATCGCAAAATGATAATTATTGTCTGTTGTAAAGATAATGTCACTGAATTAAGTGATTTACACTGTAATAATTATTATTTTAACAATTATTATACTTAAAAAAATTAAAATATTATCATCTTGCAATCGAGTGTAATTGTTGGCAAACCATTATCGAAATTCTTAAATTTTTATTCTCTCAGTGTACAGCTTAAAGCAACGTTTTACGATGAAAATGAATTATTATTGTATATTGAAAAATCTCGCTTTCGGTGTATTTATTTTTTTACTTTTAAGAGTTAATAAATATGAAACAAAAATTATTACTATGCTGCAAGTAGTATAGATCTTTAAAAACCATGTAATAAAAAATGTCTAAAAAATTATTCGTAATATTTGCATATTCTATTATCTCAAGAGTCAGAGAAGGTGCGATATCGAGAGCCTTAAGGAGAAATTATGCAAGATACATTATTAATCCATATTCCTTGCAAAATGTTGTTATATATAATCTTAACCCATATAAAAACAAAATTGTAAACAAGTAAAAATAATCATTCATATCATTACATTTTCTAAAAACCTGAGTGGTAAAGTATATACATTATGATATTAAAGAATTGAATAATGAAAAACTTACAATTTGTATAAGTAGTCAAAATACGTAATTTCGATCGTGAATTCCATTGTAATTTTCAAACCTTCGTTGGCAGTTGTTTTGATTACCTATATCACTAAGGCTCATTTTTCATCCAATTTTAATAGATTTTATATCAAATTTACAGACATGAATCGAAAACAAAAAATTATTGTATCGGACACCTTAATATACAGGGTGGGTCAGATAATTAACAGCAAGAGGCGGAGATCCTCTTAAAGCTCTGTAATGGGAGCTAAGCGCGCGATTGGCCGCGGAGAGATAGAGAAAGCATGAGCAATCAGAGAGAGAAAGAAAGAAAGAGAGAAAGAGAGAAAGAGAGAAAGAGAGAAAGAGAGAAAGAGAGAAAGAGAGAGAGAGAGAGAGAGACAGAGCAACGTTACTGTAGTTGCTTTTCTGTTAAACTTAGTAGTCTCTCTTTATGAAAGACGTATTGACAAAATTCATTGGTCGCTAGAGAGAGAGAGAGGCAACAGTAGCGAGTGAGAAGCAGCGATCAACCAATGAATTTTGTGTATTTTCGTTGCATAGACAGTTCCCGGGATTCATAAATGAAACTTAAGCTCAAGTACAAGCTTATGACGGGTATAATCTATAGTCTACGTAACACACCTTATAGGTTTCAAAGTGAGCTTGAACTCAAGTTCTGTTTATGAATCCCGGCCAGAGACTACTAGGAGTGACAGAGAAGAAACGTGAGTAGCGTTGCGCTATCTCTCCGATCAGTCATCCTTTCTCTTTCTCTCCGCGATTTTTCGCGCGCTTAGCCCTCACTACGAGGTTTCAAGAGGATCTCCGCTTGACGCCTCCTGCTGCGAATTATCTGACTCATCCTGTATATACAGGGTGTATCACCGAAGGCGCACCAACCTCGAAATGACCGTAAGAGGATGGATAGCGGGTGGTGGGGGTCGACGCATAACATTGGACGGAGTTAGATAAAGCGCGAGTAATAGATGGAGAAAGGCAGGGCTATACGCTCCTATACGCTTTGCCTATGCCTTCCCCCCTCCCCCATCAACGCGACACCAATAGTCACAGTCTCTTTCTCTCTCTCTCTTCTCTCTCCCCGCCGTTTCCATTTCTTTATTTTCATTTACCCAGGAGGCGTTTTCGTCCTTCTCTTCTATCAAGTCAATTCTTGCGGATTACTAAACACATTAATTTTTAGCATAAAATTGAAAAGCGTTAGCTATCTTTTCCACACCACCTTGAGGTAGATAGCTAGGCGCGTTTTTTTTAAGTGGTTTCCTCCGGAAGCCTAATCCACTGGATAACTCAAAGTAAAGATAGCTTAGAAATTCTCAAAATATCCCCCCTTTTGCTGCGAACGAAGGTTAGCTCTTCGAATTATGTTGCGTGTTGCTCGTCTCACCATGTCCGGCGTGATTGTTCTGAAGGCCGCAATGATTTCTTTACGAACCTCCATCATTCTACCCTCACGCTGATTTTCCATTAAACGCTTTATGTGTCCCCACAAAAAGTAGTCGAATGGATTAAGATGTCGAAGAGCTAACCTCTGTTCTCAACAAAGAGGGGGATGTTTTGAGAATTTATAGGCTAGCTCTATTCAGTGAATTAGGCCTCCGGGGGAAACCACTTTAAAAAAAACGCGCCTAGCTATCTACCTCAAGGTGGTGTGAGAAAGATTGCTAACGCTTTTCAATTTTATGCTAAAAATTAATGTGTTTAGTAATCCGCAAGAATTGACTTGATAGAAGAAAAGGACGAAAACGCCTCCTGGGTAAATGAAAATAAAGAAATGGAAACGGCGCGGGGAGAGAGAAGAGAGAGAGAGAGAGAGACTGTGACTATTGGTGTCGCGTTGATGGGGGAGGGGGGAAGGCATAGGCAAAGCGTATAGGAGCGTATAGCCCTGCCTTTCCATCTATTACTCGCGCTTTATCTAACTCCGTCCAATGTTATGCGTCGACCCCCACCACGCGCTATCCGTCCTCTTACGGTCATTTCGAGGCTGGTGCGCCTTCGGTGGTACACCCTGTATATATATATATATATATACACACATAAATATTTTATTACTTTTTCAGATACAATTGTACAAATAATTAAAAACTATCAAATCACGTTTAACCATTTAAGAAGGGGCGTTTGTGTGCAGAAACAAACTGTTGATAAGCTATCAAAATGGCTAGCTAATGCTTGGGTATATTTAGAACGATACTTCATTTTAGATAGTGATAATATAATTCTGCAGAGAAAAATTGCCGAATTTTTAGAACAATCTCTAAACTATACACCTGAAATTTTTTGAAATATAGGTGATTCAAATATTAATAATTCAGGTTTGTTTAGCTTTTAATTTGAATAATTTTTATTGGTATTACTCCTAGATGTATAAAAGTTTGCACTCAATACAAGTGTCGAAATTCATATTTAAAAGTTATAATTTAGATCATTTTGAAATGTATAATATGTGTAACATGACTGTAGAATTTACCGGTCTTAATCTATTTCTTGAACTTAAGTTCCGCCTATAAATTATGGCAAAAATAAATTTGAAATATTTCAACAATTTGCCATTTTGAAGTAATGTAGATGTTCACGTTTATACACAAAAAGATAAGGTTGTGTAATCTATTTGATGTATGTCTGTATACATTCAAATATTTAACAATTATATACCTTTTCTAAATAATAATTGATTTATTAATATTCATTGTTTTACTATTATAAAATGTTCCTGTTGGATAATTTTATTACGAGTTCAATGTAATTGTCATCTAACTGAAATTCTTTATTTGGATGTGACACCAGGAAATGTGACATTAACAAAATTCTTGAGATGGATCAAATTTCACTTTCTTAGAAATAAAAGAGCAGTTGTATTCGTTTCGGCACAAAATATAATAGATGCTGAATTGGAAAATATTAATTATTGAAAGACAGTTTTGGACTGTGCTTTACATGGTCATTTGGAAGTAGTTTGTGCTTTGCTGGAGCAGCACTATAGATATGATCATCCAGCGGCCGTATTTATAAACACCCCTCGAACTTAAGGAACCCTAAAATGCTACAGTTTATGTCACGTAAACTATAGTATCCAAACCTAAGTCGAGTGTGAGTGACGTCTATAAATACGGCCGCAGGTTTTAGGCCCGGTCTTACAGGTCACAGTTAAGTTAATTATGCTATATTACATGTAACGTAGAATATATCTTATGAATTAGTCTATATACATTCCGCGTGACATTTATTACACCATGTTAATTTAATCGAGACTCGTAAGACCGGACCTTAACAATGCTATAAGCATACTCAAATGAATGCCTGTATATGATGTTTATGATGGTTATTCAATGAATGAATTCACTGCCCATTTTCAACTATGGCAAATGGATCATAATTCCAATTTGAATACTAAAGCATATGCGATATATAGAAATCTATAAGTTTTAATGAAACTGGCTTTAAGGGATGAAACAATTTTACTGGGGCTTGCTGAGTATGCAGAAACTTGGTTTGAGCTTTTGGTTGCTAAACTAATCTACTCATTAACCTGTTGTAAATTTCATGAACTGTCTCATCATGCTAACAAAGTAGCAGAGAAATGGCAGGCAAGCAGGCTAGCAGATATCATTACCCTTGCATTGATAATAAGCAATTTACCTCCGATCATAGAAAAGATAAAAAGCATGAATGAGAATGGGTGGTTTGCTGCTTCTTACCTGATGCATTGTGAAAAGCAAGGCAAAGCAAGATTAGAGATTCATTTGCAATCACTGTCAATGGGAAGTAAATCTGGAATATCTAAAATAATAGATTTTGTCAAGGATAATAACATGAATCATGTTGGTAACTAATTTAATTTGCTTTTTGATACTGACAATTAATAGATATAAAAACAATTTGTATTAGTTACTAGTATTTGCAAGATCCAGGGATTTAAATGCATTAAACAAGGACAAATGGAAAATGCTCTTACTTGAGCATTGAAAGCGCAAGATAATAGATTTATTACTTATAACGCTGATCAATTCTTGAGGCATTATACTGATAATGGCGATTAGGAATGTCATGATTTACTTGAGAACTTAAGATCCTGTATGCTGGCTAGTTAAAGAATCACATTTTTAGGTTGGTGAAATTTATACCTAACTAATACAAAAAATAACGCAAATGGAGTATATTTTGTATTGACTTATAAAATTTATTTTATTCCAGGTAAATATTGTGAATTTCAAAAAAAGAATGAAAATGGGGAGTTCAAGGATGCAACAAGTTCATTGGTCGCCCTTTTGGTTTCAATGTGTAAGGATTTTTCATACTTTGGGATTTTGTGAAGGTTCGAAATAAAAATGACAGGATTAAAGAAAAGCCGAATCCAATTTTACCAGCAACAATCAATCTAACTCTCTATTACAAGAACCTAACGCCAACTGTCTTTTCCTCAAAATCTTACTTCTCACCGTTCCTTCTCCTACCCCCGTCTCCTTCCAACGTCCAGAGAACTAGAGAAGGGATAGGCAGAGGGAAATTTCAAATTTGCTCCAAATCCTTTTTTCGCACATAACCATATCAGGTAAATAATCTTACAAATGTAACACCTAAATAGTAAGATATTTCTATCTGGTTTCGTTAAACAATTTGTATATTTTAATACGACTACTAAGCTTTATTTTTCATTTTCCTAGCTTTTGGCTGATTCTTTTGACTGACCTAATACCATTGCTGGAGGCAGAAGACGTTCTTTTTTCGTCCAATGATAGTTTCCAGCTATTACAATGAAATGGATGCATACGGAAATTATGCAAAATTTGAGGAGAAGGCAGATATTTATAAATTAGCGGTTGCTAGAAATTTGGCGCCAGCATTATTAAACCTAGAAATATGTCAAGAATAGTAAAGAATCATTCTTGAATATGTTTTAATATATATAAAAGCTTTTTAAAATGATTCCATTCGCGAGCCTTGATATTTTTATAAACATCATTATTTGTACAAATAAAAGAAGTATATCATGTGCCTTCGTTTGTAAAGTACCTATTGCGATAAATCTTTTATAATTGACAGTATAATATATCAACGTAATCTAAATGAAGAAAAGAAAATTATATTGAAAGGTTAATTCATTATCCTGTAATCTACTTAGAACCAATATAAAAGATTTTCATCCATCTTCATTTATTAATGCAGGATAGTTATTCAAACAGAATACTGGAAGTCAAAAACATTTAAAATTTATTGGGCCTAAAACAGCAAAGGAAATGCTTTAATATAACAAGTTTGAAAAATCACAACCAAATTGTTAAATTGATACATTCAGATCTTATTTAAATAATACTTGAATAACAATTCTTTCTTTTAATAATTCTAATCCATTTCTGCATGGGGATTACAAATTCGAAGCAGAAGAATTGACATAGAATCCTGTACTTTGATCTTACTGGGACTATTAAGCACGCCTGTAATTTAATATTAAAATAAATTCATAATATAAAATAAACACGTCATAACGGCATGAACAATTAGGAAAATTACATACTTGAATTATTCTCGCTATTATTATGCACTATTTCATTAGGCAATTTGGATAGGACTGTAAATACTACAGCAGGACAACCGCAGCTTTGAAGTGTGCGTGTACAGTGGTAAAGTATAACTGTGTATTGTTCCAGTAGCGTCATATTATATTCCAATATGAATTGTTCATCCAGCAGCCCATTATTTACAGTACCATAACTAAAATCAGAAATTACTACGGAATGACTCTTCTTCTTATCTTGTGCTGTTGAGACGATATATATTGTATGACAAGCAATGGGTTTATACACAAAATATTCATAACATTTGACAATGTTTGGATTTGCTGAAACACTGTGAAAACAGTATATTAGTCAAAACATTAAATAAATAAATTGTAATAGAGTGATTAATGAGATATGATTTCTTATCTTTTGTCCTTTGTAATTTCAAATAATTAATCATTGTGTTGGGAATAGAACGTACAGACATTGGTTAACAGCAATTCATTTAGATAACCCGAATGGTCTTTCGATATTCAGAGGGCCTTTGTTACGCAGGAAACAATCAAGATGGACCTAGCGCATATCCTTATTTTGTCCTTCCTTCTCACATCCTAAAAATTCCTCGTACAATATCCTCTTTATATTTGGTGAAGCCATATCGTCCCCTCTTAAAGGTTCACCAGCACCATTCTCAGCAAATTTATTATACATGAATGCTGGCATTGTTTCGTAGCTCTCTCTGACTCGTAGAAAGACACCAAACAAGATTTTTCTTCTCCTTGGCCAAATAATAAATTGCTGCGTCCACTGGATTTTGATTTTATTGGAAAGCTGCTTTGGCTATTATCTCTACGCATCATCTGAAAACTATGTTACTCCTTATCCACCAATAAATACCTGGTTACTTAAGCACAGACCATTTTAGTTGACCTATGGCGTAACATGTTATCAGTTGTAACATTTCATCTTTGGACTCTGAATGGATGGCTCAAACTGGTTTATATTTGTCGAGATCCCTTGCATTTGAAAGTGAGCTCTTACAGTAGCAAAAACTTCATAATATAATTGTAATCTTTCATAGCCAGTAGGAACCGTAAACCACAATGATTCAGTGAATCCATGGAAACTGTTTCTCCTTCTGAATTACCAGTGAGATTCTCTTTGGCTATAGAATTTTTAACACAGTATATAATGATAAACACTCAGAAGAAACCAACACTTCATTTGGCTTTGTCGGCGGCTTCTATTACCATTTTGGCTCACTCTTAATCACTCTTAATGCACAGGTTGCACCAGCTGTCAAAACCACGTGTATGTACTTCTATTTCACAATTTCTTGACTCAGCCCACTCAGCCTCATTTACGAAATCACGTCACTTTATCGCAATGTTTCCAACCTAAATCTGCAGTTTTCAGATTTTGCTCTGTCAAATGGTATGCCTGAATTTCCATCTTATACCCATCCCAACTCATGGATACTCACGCACACAAACCAAATGACAACCATCCAGTCCAACGTTGCCAGCTCCTCGATTTTAGACATTCAGACGATTTAATCAACACCAATGTGAAGTTAACGTTTTTAGGCGATAATCTTATTAGGTCATATTATTATTAGGCCAAATTCTCTACTACCTTATTATTCAGCAGATTTTTCAAATTATCTATTAATGATATTATTTGAGCATTGCATGTTGTCTTAATTAATGTTGGTGCTGAATGTTTTTTTTTTCCACTGTGTGAACAGTTTTAGCTATTGGAAGATCTACCGAAGGGACCATGTTGCATTTCTCAATAAGAAATGTATCTAAGTTTTTCTTAGTCCAAACTGACGAAAATATTATATAAGCTGGGTATTCTTCTTTGAATATTGACTCGACATCTTCATATTTTATGCCATAATTATTTGACTGTTGCTTTTTTTTAATTTGTTGCTATAAAAGACAAGAAAAATGTTATCATTCATTTCATTTTTTCTAAAAAGAATTTAATAAAGTTTTATATATACGATTAGTCTGTTAGATAAAATGAACTAGAACTAAGATGCAAGAAGACTTGTAATTACATATATAAAAGTTTATAGAGTTTGTGCATAAGATATTTCCATTCTTTTTCTACTAATTATATTCAGATATAGGCCTAATGCAAAATTATAATACCTTTTATAGTTATAGAGATAATACGTTTTTTAATATCTATTGTCTTGCTTGCATAAGTGATGCACTTCATATAAAGAATTACATCCTATTTCTTTGGCAAATGACTATATTTAATATAATTAAAAGAATATTCTCAAAAATTGTGAAAACTATTAATTATATGAAGATTTTTTATATTCAATTTTATTTTTTATTAACACTAAAATTTAACCTTTATCAGAATAAAATAACATTCATAGAAAACTGAATCTAATTTAATTATCCAGTTTTTCATTTTAAAGAATAAATCTAAGTAATTACCAGTAGTATGGATGCATAAATGTCTATTAAATTTGTAACGGAATCAATAATGTTTTCCATTGTTTTGCTAGATACATTATTCTCTTCCCTAATTTATTTATAAATTGCGCTGCATACTGTGCTAACCATTCCTTCTTATTGAAATCTGCGGTAACTTCATCTGCATCTATTCCTATATATATAATTTCATATTAAAGTACAACAGTAAATAGTGTTTTTTGTATCTTATTAACATTTTTCTATTTCGTACTCATTTTGAAGGAATTTAATAACAGGTATTATTCGAAATGTCACGTGAATATGTAATATATCGAATTTTTCAAATTACAGACGTTTCAGCCCCCTCCGAAATGGGTAAACCAATATATACGTGCGATTATTACTTTCTTACCATCATTATCATTATAATTATAATTTCCTGCTGCAGTATTAAAATTATCATATGAATTCATGTCATTCATATCTACTTTATGTTTCCTACGTAGATGTTGGCAAAACGATTTCCATTTGGTGTATGTCCATCCGCATTCTTTTTCCGTGCATTTAATTTTAAATTTCTTATCGTTCGAATGATATCTAACAACATGTGCCATTAGTTGTTTATTCGTCGCACATGCAAAATAACACATGTTGCAGGAAAATGGAAGTTCTTCATTCATAACTCTTTCGATTATTAATTATTGAACAGGGTAAACCTTTATAACAACTGCTTTTTAATCTCTTAGCTTGAATACCACCAATTTGATTGGTGATTTTTCAATTGTTATATAATATAAATAATGTATTTTGGAACTTTTCAATGATGATAGTAAATGTACTATTAGAGATTTATATACCAGCTAATACAAATAACTATAATGTGCGCAAGACTTTAATTTAAAGGCCAAAAAGCAAGTGTAGTCTCACGCGCCTGCGCATTAATGGTCCCCTTGCGGCAGTGTGACCAACATATTTTTGATTTGATTCAATTTATGTTTCCTATTCTTACAGTATACAAATTCAAGATCAACTTAGAATTTTATACTTGTTGGTAAAATGAATAAAACAATATATTGTATAATTGAAAATGATAATTTTATAAAAAAAATAAGTTATAATGTAAATGAAAAAAAGTCCGATAAAGAAATGTTAGAAAGCTGTTTACGTAAGCTAAGAAAAGCAGATATCGCTCTAAACAAGGCGATGGAAAATAAAAATATAATATTTAAAATTAAAGAGAAAAAAAATAAAATATTCCGTGAAATTACTGAAAATGACACAATAGAAGATAAAAGTGAAGTGAACGTGTTTTTAATGTCTCCTGGTGTTTCAGACGTTGAATATTTGTCGCAGAATTTTTCAGAAATTTCCTTTGATGAAAAGGTAGGTTGCACATAAAATAGTTTAAAGATTTATTGTAGGGCACAGCATAATCATTAAATTTTCAAAAAGGTTTTAATACTTTTATAACCTACTTGATTTTTCTAGACAATATATAAATTTTATGCTCTTAGAAGTTTGTTCAAAAGAGCTATTACTAATTATTTACTAGCTTTTTTCAACTTTTGTCCACATTTATAAGAATAGGTACAATGGAACAGTGAAAGAAAACAAATCCAATTTTAAGAAACTGTTACGCATATTTGTGTATAAAGCATTGAATATAGTCTAATCATTGCGGACAAAGGATTAATGAAAGCCTGAAAATTGTTATCGAAAGGTTCGTTCATACCTTTCTTGAACCATACAGTTTTTACTAATAGAATATAAGAGGTGTTTACTGCGCTGTATAGCAACCTTTTGAAATATTCCTATAGATTCCAACTTTTCTGTTTTTGCCATGAAAGGAAATGTAACGCTCAGATTTCCATGCCAGAAGAATGTTAGCATTTTTTCAAAAACTCAATAGTCTTCTGGAATGGAGGCTACAAAACCAAATTTCTTTCGATGGTGGAAAAAGAATTGATAGTCTGCAACATAGTTTCAAAATATTACTATGCATTGCTAATAACACAATCATGAAATAAACTAGTTGAGTTTTGTTTTGATTGTTTTGTACAGGCTACGCAGAAGGAAAATATTAAAAAAAATAGTTCCATTTCAATATATGGGGCATTGCCACAATTTTCTTTTGATTTAAAAAAACGATTTGATGAAGATGGTATAACCCCACAAAATAGAAAGTATTTTATTGCTCATTGGGGATCGTTTCTATGGCATACTACTAATGAAGCACCAAAAAGGAGAGATTATTCCAATTTAGCGCAGCAAATAATTCAGGCCCACCCAATACTAGCAGTAGACAAGGGTGGATGTGTAAGTATAATTTATATTTTAATATTTGCCTTACATAACAGTATTTACAAACTTTGCTATACATCCTAGCAATTATTTTCCATCATGGAAGAAAATAAAATGGTTGGAACCTGTAGCAAATTTACAAAATGCCACTAATGTAACTTAATAATTGCTATTTATGTAATTTTACACAAATTGTAGAAATTGGTGCAACTACTTCTTAGTATTTGGATCTGGAATCATAGGAGGAATATTAAAGGAAAGACTAGTCGGGGACGAAAATCTGACAATAGAAAGTCTGAATTACCCTCAAACAGATGTTCAGTAGTTCATACTGATTTGTGAGTATTTGTCTAGTAACATAATTGAATTATTAATACAATTTATTGCTTTTTAATATCATTCTTAATTCCTTAAATTCCACCTTCAAAGTTGTTTGTTTTTCTAAATTTACTTCAAACTACCTTATTATTGAAAATTTTTGATAGAAAATTTAATAAACTGATGGAACTTCTAAGTGATAAACAATTTATAGTATTTTGATTTACACTAAAGGTAGTGCTCTTATTACTCAGAAAATCATTTTTAGTATATACAAATATATTGTAACATCTAGGTAATCCATTTAGTAATAATTTCATCAGTTAAATAAATTTATGAGCATCTAGCATTTTGAATATTTTGACTGTTTGGATTGGGGCAACATGAAACAAATAAACATCTTTGGCAACTGACAGTTAAGGACTTAAAAAGTATAATGAATACTAATTTATTTTATATTTTATTATAGCATGGAAAATTTAGAAACAGACACTCAATATAAATTAAAAGAACTTGAAAAAAAATATACTAAAGGCGTAAATGTTTCGCATATTAAAAAATTGCTGAAAACTACACTACCTAATCGTAGACCGTGGATTGAAAATGAAGCTGAACGCATCACGGATATTATTAATAAACATCCTTCACTTGGTGATTCTAAAATGGTTATATATAAATTTAAATTATATGTATTTTTTTTTTCGTAATTCCATTCATTTGCTTATAATTATTTTTCCAGATTTTGTACGAGTTTCTCAAATTAAAGAATTTAAAGAAAAAAGAGCTTTATAATAAAATTAATGAAACAATTAAAAAACTAGCAAATTATGTGAATTTAGAAAATAGTATAGAGGCTACAGAAATAAATAATTTGAAAATATTTGTTGCCTTGTACAATGATATATTGTCCACTAAATTTAAATCAAAAAATATCAAACCATTGATTTTAATAAAAGAGGTATGTATATATATTAAAAATAGGACTAACAAAAACAATTGACTTTATTTTACTATATTGTATTAAATTTACAGGCGATGTGTGTGACTTCAGCACATTCACTCTCTACTACCAAATCCGAAGCACCCCGGGCAGTTGTGTTCGTTCTTGACAATAATATCTCAAATGCTTACATAGTAGCAGACCAAAAAATAATGGTGCAAATTGAAGAACCCAATTCAACGAAGATAATTGCAGTTCTCTTTGCCTCATATTTCACTTGGAATCGCAGCTACCCACCGGCCTACTCCAATTGTTCACAATTTTTAGAATACCAACTATTATGCAATAAAGTTAATTGTAAAAATTTACTTGTACTAAAATTAATAAATGCTTTACAATACTAAATTATAAATATTTCTTTATGTGATATATTCATTTTTAACAAATAATAAAGCTATAATATTTTTAATTCATTCAATAAAATTTTATTAAATCTTTATTACAATAATAATTAGCTTCATTAGAATTGCTCTTTCGTTAAGGGTTGCCTCATATACAAGTTGTCCTATACTTTAATATTATCAGTCAGCTTTGTTTTTTTATCTTTTACAATACAAGGTGATTCTCTAAAGGCGGGACATAGGAGATTCGTGTTAGTTGACTATAGCGCTCAGGATGATGGTATCTGAGAGCGCTGATTGGTCAATATCATGTAGTGCCAACATGAAATGGTCCGTTACCAATAGATGAATAAGAAAAATGAGACCCATTCGCCATTTTGGAGTGGAGAAGTGTTTACATGCTAGTTGTAGCAGAAAGAGGTGTGAAATGGAAAAATGTCAAATAGTGAGGTTATTAAAATAAAAATGGAAAATAATGAATGGAAAGTTCGAATATTCTTACTTTCCATTCATTATTTTCCATTTTTATTTTAATAACCTCACTATTTGACATTTTTCCATTTCACACCTCTTTCTGCTACAACTAGCATGTAAACACTTCTCCACTCCAAAATGGCGAATGGGTCTCATTTTTCTTATTCATCTATTGGTAACGGACCATTTCATGTTGGCACTACATGATATTGACCAATCAGCGCTCTCAGATACCATCATCCTGAGCGCTATAGTCAACTAACACGAATCTCCTATGTCCCGCCGTTAGAGAATCACCCTGTATATTAATGGGTTATTAAGATTAGGTTGCTATCTTTCAATGTGTAGTAAGCACAATTATAATATCTATTTATGTGACAACTAAAAAAATTCATTTAGAAAAAATACCTGAAAATTGAAATAACAGATTTTTTGCACTTTACACATATGAGTGTGTTCTAAGGTGGGTAGTTTAATATAATTCCAAGCCTGTATTCCGTAAAGGAGGAAATAGCCGAGTGGGTTAAACGCTGGGCTATTAATCACAACACTGTAAACTATAAGTGTATTATATGTGATATACAATAATGTGCTGTTCCCCTATAGAGGACTCTGGCTGGAACCAAAGTACTTAGGAAGATTCATATTTTATTAGAAAAATTGAAGAAAAATAGGTTGTTATAAATTTTTAACACCGTTAATCCTCAAATCGGATACAGGGGTCATTTTTGTCTACAACATTTTGATCATGCTCTTTTCAGATGTTATTAATAATTAAATTTCATTTACGCAATTAGTTTTTGAATATGAAAATGATTTAAATAGCTAACTATGATATTGAAAAAGCCCTATAAAAATTTTATAGATTTTTTGGTAATCTTATATCACTTAAAATGATGTTAATGCAAACGGACCCATGTGTCCGGTTCGAGGGTACCGAATAGAGTGTGTCCGGTTTAAGGGTTAACAATTATAATAAACATTTAGATTAACAAATATGTTGCCGTACTCTAACAATGATAAAAAAAAGAAGGTATGTTCCTTGGGATGTTCTCTATAGATAAAAATATTTTAATGAATATACTCTCTTGGTGTTTATTTATAGTGAAAAACAAAATGATTGCATCACGACGCGCACAGGCAGAAGCTTTGGCAGATCGCGTCGTGATAAAATCGTTTTTTTTTTCACTATGAAAATCATAAGCGTATACATATTTTAATTTTTCTATCTGTAGAAAACATCCCAAGGAACATTCTTGATTTTTGTATAAATTGTCAGATTGTGGCAATATATAAGTTAATTTAAATGTTTATTATAATTGTTAATGGTGTTACAAATTTATAACAAACTATTTTTCTTATATTTTTCTGATATATTATGAATCTTTCTAAGTATTTTAATTTAAGCCAGAATATTCTATCTTAATTTGTTTAGGAGATATGAATTTTCAAAGATTATGTGTTTTTATCAAAAACAGCAAAAATGCAAAATTTGACCGCTCGTATCTCTGGAATAAAAAAAGATTTTTTGCCCTAAATTGCACAAAACCTTTCGTATTTTCTAATATTTTAACATATTATATTTTGAAAAATATCGGAGTTATACTCCAAAATCTGTTCGTTATGACGGGGCGCCCTTAAAACTTCAATTATAAGCTTATACTTTGTTAAGGAGCAAATAGCCGAGTGGGTTAAACGCTGGGATAGTAATTACAAGGTCCTAGGTTCGAATCCTGTCAGAGGTTGTGGTTTTTTCTCAAGGAAAAATTATATAGTTCAGTTAGAAGGTACGTCATGACTATATATATACACTTATATATCCAATATATACATATATATACATACTTCTGTGAGATATAGGATCTTCATGCCAGTAGCAATGTGTGTTAATTTACACGTATATTTGAAAATCTATATGAAGCTGAAATAGTATAAAGTATAAAAGAAAGAGAGTCAGAGACAATTTCATACAGTGTAAATGTAAACGAGTCTCACTTTTTAGGAAATATTTTTCGCTTCAAAATGTGTAAAATTAAACATTTCGTAGTGTGTTATAGAAATAACACCCTTTGAACTGGATCGGAAACGACTACAAGAAATTAATGCACATATGTGCATCAAAACAACACAATTAAAATTTGTAGTGTACACACTGTGACCATGTACTATTTTAAGATAGTACATGTTCACTAAAAAGATATATATATATATCTATCTATAGAACATTGAGACATATTATGGTCATATTATCAAGGCCATAATATCATGTCCTATACGCTTGGCCTACCTATCATCGGAAATACCGTATAACGTTCGGCGATTGATAGGTCATAAAGTAAAGTAACGATCGTGGCCCATAAGTCATATGTTAAATGGGTCTAACGAACTACGGCCTTCCGCGGCTCCTGAATATTCAAGTTGAATTTTCGGAAGAAGTCAGACCTTGGATCTGATTGGTAGTACCAATAGCTTAATCGGCTCCGCCAATTAGATTTAGAGTTACGAATAGTTGGGGATAAGGGACCGACAGCTCGTTGCTGGTGTCTCCCGATTTTTGCGACACTCGTATCTTAGTTCTGAAAAGGATCAGACGCATTTTCGGCAACTCGTTACTTAGTTCTGAAGAAGATCGGACGTGATTTTCGGCAACTCGTATTCCGGAAAAGACGTAGTGAATATCTGTGGAAGCTGCTCTGCTCTGCTCCTCGCTGCTCTGCTCTGCTCTGCTTCGACCTGCTCTGCTCATCTCGGCTCTACGCTGCTCGACGCTGCTCTGTCCTGCTCTGCTCTGCCCGGCTCTGCTCTGCTCTGCTCCGATCTGCTCTGCTCCGATCTGCTCTGCTCCGATCTGTCCTGCTCTGCTCGACGCTGCTCTGCGCTGTCCTGCTCTGCTCTGCCCTGCTCTGCTCTGCTCTGCTCCGATCTGCTCTGCTCCGATCTGCTCTGCTCTGCTCCGATCTGCTCTGCTCAGCTCTGCTCGACGCCGCTCCGCTCTGCTCTGCTCTGCTTTATCCTGCTCAGCCGTCGTTCTCCAGCTCCAACGGAAAAGGTTAGCGGGAGTCCCAGCTCCTAGAAATCCTTATATGACGAGTAAACTTCGGAAAACGCGCTTAATAGCCGTGAAATCGTCAAAAACCACGAATTACGAGTTAAACATACTCCCAAAGTGCGTGGATTGGGAATTAGGGACATAAATGAGAAATTGGAACAATGGTCTAATATCGAGAAACTTTGAGATTCGCTAGTAATTCAAGGACACCGTCGTCTTTGGGTTTTCGGATATGAAATGTACATAATTTTTATCTATGACTTACGTTAAGTCCTTTTATCGTTTATCGTGTATATAATGTCGTATTAAAGTATTGTATTTTCCGAGAAATTGGTTATGCGCTTACAGTATAGTTGATGGGTCGAATTCGGGTATAAAGAGTGACCGGGATATTCGTTCAGTTTCGAATTTCAGTTACGTTTTGTACAGTTCGTCGCGTTTAACCAGGGGTGCATCCCGAGGTCGAATTCTCCCCGAAAGGAGCTACCTCGTTCGATCACCTCGTGGTCATACAGTTCGTTTTCTCGTCAGAAGGAACCCCGGAGGTGAATTCTCCCAGAAAGAGCTACTCCGTTCGGTTCTCTTCGCGAGAGTATAGTTTCGTTTAGTTAAAAGGTCGCAGGAGAAACACCTGCCTTGGGTAGGCCTTTATTTGATTAGTTAGTTGTTTAGTGAAGAAATTCGTTGGATTGATCCCGAGCACTCCGGAAAACCGTTTTCTACGCCATTTCGAGTTATAGTTTTGTAGAATACGAATAACGATCTATGCGCTATGAAGTCTGACAAATACAGCAATGTCTTTTTGGAAATATAGACACTTTATTATCGAATATAGTATGTAGTGATTTGACCCGAACTGCCAAATCCTTTTGCATTTTACGTTTCAGGAACTCACCCACTCTCCGCTTCCGCAATCCTACTCTTATATTCACTGAGCTAGTTGGCATTTTAGTTTGACGAATACAGTATTTTGCAGTCACTACAGTACAGTGGTTCTTTCGGGAACCTGGCGCCCAACTTACGTTACAGATTTTGATTTAGTTACAGCTTACGAATATCTTAGGGTATGCCAAAATTTTTGTAGTGTAGCAAATTTTGGCGCCCAACGTGGGGCCCACAGAAGTTAGAATTTGATGAAATAGGCTTTCACAAATTCCACTTCGAATTATCGGGAGTAAAGTCTTATTTGCCGCGAATAATAGCACCCGCATAGGGCAAATATAAGCTAGAATTTGGTGAAATAGCCTTTCGCAAATTCGGCTTAAAATTATTTTAATTCGAGTCATATTATTTTTCATATCCGTTTCCTTTCGAACTCCTATTGCCTCCGATCCAAATCCTTTGTTTGGCAATTCGGAGTTATACAGTAGTTAGGCTTTCGAATCTCACGATTAATATTCAGATAATCGAAGTTAATCGAAATTAACGTCTTCTCATATAGGATTATCGTAACGAGCATTAATGATTTATGCTCATATTATTTCATGTGTCTATAGCCTTTCCGTATCTGTTATAAGATACGGATAATTCTAGTCGAATATTCCGGTCTTATTTCGAGCCGAAATAATCATCTTTAATTTCTAATACGGAAGATTTCGACATAGGAAATCTACGTGTAGAAAAACTATTGAGGGGGAAACTAGGGGGACACCGCGAGTGCCCAGTCGCGCGGAACTAAGCCGATTAGCTCACGCTTCACTGACTTCCCATTGTTTCGACATAGGACTTACAATATTCGACTATTATATGTATATATATATATTCGCCAAGCGAATTTAATTTTATTTCGATCCCACAAAAAACAAGCTTTGCTTGTAAAAAAAGGACGGCAAGTACATAAGTCGTATCTAGTATGATTAATATATAGTAATATAAAATATTTTAATTAAAAAAAAGTAGTGAAATCCAAATGTTAGGCAAGTATAAATTTTTTCCATGGCGAAAATTGAAATTTAGAAAAAAGTAAATAGTAATACAAAAATTACTTGCCAGGCCCGTTGTATGCAATCGTATTAAATAGCCACATTTTTAACTTACGAGAAGCAATGCTTATATTGCAAGATAGCAACTTACACATGAATATTACGGGCCCGGCAAGTAATTTTTGTATTACTATTTACTTTTTTCTAAATTTCAATTTTCGCCATGGAAAAAATTTATACTTGCCTAACATTTGGATTTCACTACTTTTTTTTAATTAAAATATTTTATATTACTATATATTAATCATACTAGATACGACTTATGTACTTGCCGTCCTTTTTTTACAAGCAAAGCTTGTTTTTTGTGGGATCTTATAACGTTTTGTAAGAATATAGGAATTAAAACTAAAAATTCTTTTAACTAATTCAATCTAATAAAACATTTTCCAATGTTCTCATCGTTCCATAATGTAAAGCTTCAATTCGAGATATTAATTTATTAATCTATTAAATATAATACAAATTATTACAATGATGAGTTCTTATCATAATTACACTTTTAGAGGCATTTAACATAGGATTCAATGACTGTTTGAGTTATATTTTCAACATCATATACCCAATATCACATTAAAGCCTTTCGCTTTCAAAAATTTGTTTCTAAATTTACCTTTAAATCCACTTTTTTCTTAGGTGTTAATCTCACTATCATCTTTGCATTATGGCTCTTTCCCTGGTAAACTAGTGACATTTATATATTCTTTTCATTAATATAAACTGTAAAATATATACCAGTTAATGCAATGGAAGTCTATGTTTTTTAGGTATACTGCTTTCAGTTTCTTGAAGTTACACACTGTATGTTCTATTACATGTGAAATATTGAAATTATGAATTCCTTTCATATTTACACATTTACATGATTTTATTATAATTTTCATCAACTATGTTATTTCTAATTCCAAAGTTGTATGCCCAAAATCACCTGCAGGCACTTCACTCTCAAGGATTTTCTTATAAATTAACTCATATTTATCCATCACTTTTTTAGCTGTTAACCTCAACATCAACTTTGAATTATGGCACTTTCTCCAGCACACTAGTGCCATTTATATTTTCCCTTCATTAGTATAAACTAGGAAATACACCAATTTATACAATGGATGCCTCTCTTTATTAAATATACAGCTTTCAGTTTCCTAATTTTATTCACCATATGCCTGATCACATGTAAAATATTGCAATCATGAATTCTATTCATATTTACACATCTACATAAATTTATTATAATTTTCATCAACTATGTGATTTCTAATTCCAAAGTTGTATGCCTAAAATCACCTGCAAGCACTTCACTCTTAAGGATTTTCTTATAAATTAGCTCATATTTATCCATCATTTTCTTAGCTGTTACCGTCAATATCAACTTTGAATTATGGCACTTTCTCCAGCACACTAGTACCATTTATATTTTCCTTTCATTAATATAAACTAGGAAATACACCAATTTATACAATGGAAGCCACTCTTTTGTGGATATACTGCTTTCAGTTTCGCAAAGTTATTCACTGTAAATTCTATTGCACGGAAAATATTAATATGATGACTTCTTTTCATTGTTTCATTTCTAGATGACGTTATCATTAAAATTATGATTTAATTGACTTATATATTTCAAAGGGTTTATGCCCAAAATCACCTGCAAGCCTTTCGCTATTAAAAATTGGCTTCCAAATTAATTTTTTAATTTCTCCACCTTTTCCTTAGGTTTAACTCTCAACATTAACTTTGCATTATGGCTCTTTCTATGGTAAACTGGAATCATTTCTGACTTCTTGTATTAAATATTACAGCTTAACCCTGCACAATGACACAATAAACATGTTATTGTAAATCAATCTGAAATAAAATCTCACTAAGTACCAAAAGATATATTACATATTATATTATAAAAATCAATGTTATTCTTATAAAAAATTAAATTTGAATAATTTTTTTGGTAATAATAATAATTTCTTTCTATTCTGATTGGGGAAGCGTAGGTAAATATATGGTTTTAATACTTTTTTATATTATAATTGAATATTAAATAACGATTAGAAAATATTTATCTGCTTTTCTTTAATCGTAGTAATAAGAAAGATTTATTGTCTTATGGAAAATTGTTTCTATATATGATATAACCTATCGGACAGTTGAAATCCATATGAGTTTAAAGAAAAGAAAAATTTAAACATGAATTTTGTTATTGATTTCCATACCTGGATGTTTAGCATATGTTTAAACCTCATCCTTCTCTGTTTCATTTACAACCTTTGTTAATCTGCATTCTCCAATGACAGGGTATTTCCAAGAATTGTTATAGCATTTGGCACTGGTTGGCATCAAACTGCAAACTATGAAATAATGCCTATATATAACTTTGTTTTAATTAAACAAATTCTTTTTACAATGTACTTACTTTACATGAAAATGTTTATGTTTATAGCTATTGAGACACTACCGTGTGTCTTAATTATGAGTGAATGTAACAAGATTATCCTTATCTGTTTTATCTGCAATAACCTGCATTTTTGAATAACAGGGTATTTCAATAACCTTTGAAGTACATCTGGAAAGAGAGACTCAACAAAGTAATTGTTATATTTTAATACATGCTTGAGCTGAATTAAAAAATAAATAAATAAACAATTAATTTTTAATTACATACATTTTAAGCGGTTGAATGAGTTACACATACTTTACCATGTGATAATGAACAATTGGCTTATCTTTTTCTTTCGCTAGTAAATTGACATATCATTGAGTCATCAACAGTTAATCACATTTCAAACTACTGATTCCATTGCTCAACCAGTACTCCGTAGTTGCATTAAACCAAAGCTCTGTTTTCCAGCAACACATGGCAGCACTATCTTCATTATCTATTTTATTATAAAAAGTAGTAATATCCACTGGAACTGTAACTGATTCCTCTTTAACTATGGTAGTACTTTTTGGTGCTTGCATTTTTCCAAGAATTGTTATAGCATTTGGCACTGGTCTGGTATCAAATTGCAAACTATGAAAGGATACCTTGTATATAACTTTGCTTTAATTAAACTAATTTTTTTCACAATGTACTTACTTTTCTTAAAAACGTTTATGTTAATTGTTGTTGAAACACCACCATGTGTGTTGGTTATGAGTGAACGTAACAACCTCATCCTTCTGTTTCATTTACAATTTTCGTTAATCTACATTCTTCAATAACAGGGTATTTCCAAGAATTGTTAGAGCATTTGGCACTGGTATGACTTCAAATCAGAGGTGCATACAAGGAAAATATTTTATTTATAACCTGAAATAAAATCCCACAAAGTACCACAAAATATTAAATTTTAATATATTTTACAATGTTGTGTTACTTATCTGATTCTCCATCAGACTCCTTCATGTATTTATTCCTTTAGTTTGTTTAATTATCTACACTTTGAATTATATCATACTATTTTTATCCCAACAGAGTAATTTTGATTTTGACAGTTCTATCGAAATCGATCGAAATTTAGGGTTATGCCGGTATTGAATATAGCAGGTGAATATAGCAGCCAACTTCAGCCCGAGACATACAGATCAGCCCGAGACATACAGAAAGGAAGGAGAAGAATTTCAACTTCGGCATATATATAGCTAACAGAGTATGAGATCTCTGGATTGCGTGAACCGATTTTAATGTTTATGGGCTTAAATGAAAGCTCGTTCAAAACCATTTTAAGAAAAGCTTTGCTTAAATCATGATAGTGGATTATTCACAAAGAAAAATCGGTTTGAAAATTAGGACAGCCAAACTTGCTGTATAAGAGAGTAGTGCCTCGACGGCCGTATATACATGTCATTATCTACTTTTTTCTGTACGTGCCGTCGAGACACTACCGTGTCTCTTGATATCTTTACGAAATTACTTTAGCATTTTTCCCTTTGTTTTTCGCGACTTTCAGGGGAACTTGGATAACGGACACTTACGGAATATTGCGCCTGCTAATTAATAAATTAATTATTAATTATTAATTATTGATTATTAAATTATTTAGTCGCGAATTACACTTAGTAATTCCATATTTAACTTTATTTTGTTTTGTTTTGGGAAGGTTTGACTTCCGTACATTAGTCAGAGCTGCATTTCCGTAATCCTCCGAATATAAATAAAATCGAGAACATTATCGTTTCGATTCCCAATTAGGATTTTCTTTATTTTTTGTATACCTTGCCTTTTCTTTTCAGGAATTACTAATGGTTTAAATTGTGTTTTACCCATTTGTGTGTGTATTCCTTTTCGGTAACGCGTACGCGGAAATCTTTTTGTTGCTTTTCCTTCGATTTTCTTCGGGAAATAGACATTTTCTAGTAATTATTTTTCGGTTTTCGCGTTCATTTTAGTGATGGCCACCGCGACTTTCGGTAATTTAGGATGGATAGAGGAATTAACAGAGGAGGAGGCTCGGAAGATCCTCAGTCAATATCGTTTAGACGATAAGGGCATATTACCCACCCTTCGTCAGAGGCTTCGAAAGCACTTTGCGCGTGAAAAGAGTTCGGCATTACCGCGTATTCCTCCGGGTACCCAGTCTCAACAAACTACGCGTGCAGCTATGGATATTTCCCAGCTTTTGGAGAAAGCTGCTATTACCGTACAACCTTTAGAATTAGTTGAAGATATACCGAATCCAGTTCGGGTTACGCGACCAGACACTCCTACGCCAATTTCGCAGGAAGTTTATACCTCCATTCGTGCCGGGACGCGTAGGAAAGAATACCATGCACCCTTTGAGTCTAGGGATGTTCGAGATCGGTCGCTTTCACCTCCGCGAGGTTCGTCCACTCCCACTCGTGCAGATTTCGACGAGTTTAAACGGGACGTGCACGACATGATTGGTCAGCTGCGAGATGTGGTTTTGCAGATGCGTACTACATCCGCAGTCCCGACTGCTCCTGCTCCAAGGGAAGAATACTTCCCCGAAGCGGAAGAGCCGAGGGAAATATATCGCCGCCCTAATAGAGGTCACTTTCAGACACCGCGTTTTCCTCGACCTCTCGCGAATAGGGACTATGCCGCGCAATTCAACCAATTACATTCTACATTGAAAAGAATGAACGTTTCGTTTAGCGGCAAGTCCGGTGAAGATGTAGAAGCTTTTTTAGCGCGTATCGCGGAAACTCGCATTATTTTCGACCTTCCGGATGCGGAATTATTGAAGTACCTTCCTTTGCTTTTGTCGGATATGGCTCTCCACTGGTTTCGGAGTCACCAACGAGATTGGGAGAATTGGGTACATTTTGAACGCGCCTTTCGTTCGCGTTTCGGGGCTCGTTCGCTTCAGGTATCTTTGCGGGTGGAAATAGCCCAACGTACACAAGCGGAAGATGAACCCGTAGACCATTACCTCACGTGTATTCGGGTATTATTAGAACGAGTTTCACCTCCCATGTCGGAAGAAGAGTGGATCATTTGGGCGCATACGAACATGCTCCCACGCATCCAAGCGCTTATAGATATCAATAATATCATCTCTTTCGATGCATTAGAATCCCGCGCTATCCAGATCCAGAGTAGTTTAGCTCGTCAAAGCCGGTATCGAGCACCACCCTTACCGGAACATTCTCTTTTTCCCGATTTAGCTTTCAGACGACCCGCTCGACGTACGCGTACCGCCATGGCTGCTGAGGAGCAACCTGTACTGATAGCACAGGAGAAACCTAAGAAATTAAAAGCCGTGAAGGATATACCGTCACCTGCACCTTCCATATCGTCGAGTTCGGGAACGATTACTAATCCGTTCGTGTCAGAACCTATCGAACCACAGTCGTCCTTCGCTATCGACTTCGCGTGTTGGAATTGTAAAGAACGTGGACATCGATATTCGGAGTGTCCAAAACCTCGTTCGCGATTCTTTTGCCACCGATGCGGTCTTGAGGGAGTTACGGTGCGCAATTGTCCTAAGTGTACGGGAAACGTACCCGGGACACGATAAATACCGGCTTGTGTCCAACCACTAGATTATCGCATACACAATTTCCTGCGGTCAACTTAAACTCTTGTCGCCTTTCGCGAGATTTCTCGTCCGGTATCGAGAAAATATACTCGCTAACTACCGCCCTTTTGTATATACAGATTAGAGTTCAGGGCCACTCTTTCTTAGCTTTAGTTGATAGCGGCGCATCGCGCACTTTCATTGGTAAATCCGGTCTTTTAAAAATTTCGTCGGCCGATGTTAATGCTTCTACGGTTCCTCCGGTTACGATAGTGACTGCCGATGGACATCGCGAAAATCTATCGCAATGTTACCCACTACAGTATCAAATAGAAGGTCGTAGCCAAGTCGTTCCTACGCTTTTCTTTCCGTCTCTGGCCGTACCCCTTATTTTTGGTATTGATGCTTTACAACAATTCGGGATTGTTATTAATTATCAGGATCGAACGTGGAGTTACCGAGACGATCCTAGTCACTACTACCGCTTCGTGGATGCTCAGGATAATTTTTATAGCTGCAATGCTCTCCGTGTTCTCACCGATACTGAGTCCGAGCAGTTAAAAACGTTCTTAGACGAACGAATCCCGATTTTGAAACGGGCTCCGGGATTAACCCATCTAACTGAACCTTTTTACCGACCTGACGAACCAAAGAAAAGTGAGTTACTGTCGTGCGTTTCGTAGAGTCTTACGTCATTTTTATCCCGCGACAATTGAGTAACTTCAAGCTTTTCGTTTACCCTTCCGTGTACCTGTCTCAGTTTTTCGCTGTTCTCTATGTCGCTAGGATTAAGTTTCGTTTCCGTTACAGTTTCGAGATTTAGAGTATCTTTTCGTGCTCATGGGGCCAAATTTATTTTCGTGCGAACGCCGCCAAGATATCTCTAATTTTGCGTACAGTTCAATTTTTGATACCGTTATAGTTAAGATTTGCATATCGTTTGGATTAAGTTTTACGTATCGTTTCGTAGCGTTTCGCGTATTGCTTCGTAGAGCTTTGCGTATCGTTTCGTAAAGCTTCGCGTATCGTTTTGTCTCAGTAATCTTGTCCGTCCCTTCCTTTCATTGTTGTGTTGGGACTTATCGCTCTTACTTTTTATCTCCCGAACTATTGCCGATTTAACGACCCCAGTTTACCGTCCGTTACAGGATAACCTCACAATCAAGTAGAGAGTGACGTTCCATGTCCTATGACGACTATCTTTCGTTCTGTTTGTATATAATTGTCTTCTCTCCTTCGAACTCTCCAGATCAAGACATGTATATGAACAGTAACGAGTTTAGAGTCCATTTTATTTTTGATGCTGACAGACACACCGACCTCTCGGAACATCACCAACCTCGGACTCATGCATCGGGAACTAATATCATTTTCTTCCCTACCGTAGCTACCGTTTACAGGTTTACCAGGGTCACGGGAATCCTAACTTGGGAATACGGTGATTTCGAGACATTAATTCTTCTTTTGGAGCTTCTCTTTTTCTTTTTCTTTTTCCTCTTTTTCGCGAGTATTCGAGATTCGATAGCGTAATTGCGTGAAATAGTATTTGCGACCAGTATATTATGTTGGTTACGTGTGGATTCTCGTATAGTTCTTTGTATATACTTTCTCTTCTTTAGGTTACGTTTTCTTACGATTCTGAGTTTCGGTGAACTCCGTATCGTATTACTTTAGTTTGCTTTTGTACAGATTTCGATTCGTATCGTGTATATCGCTACAGTTAGTATAGATTACGATTACGTTTTGTATGAAGTATATTCTTTATCGTGTATACCTTTTCGATTCCGTACAGTACCGTGTAGATAATTTCGTCTAGTATAGAACATTACAGTGCGTATCACGCTTATTTTGTACAGATATTTTGCAGTACCGTGTATACCGCTTAGTATTAAGCTACCGTTATATTATCGTGTAAATAGCCCATCTCGAATATAGCGTTTCTTTTCGTTTTTGAAAATGCCGACTTACGACTACTACAGATTCACGTAGCACTTGGGACGAGGAGCTACCGAATCCGTCTGACGTTTACGTCGAATCCAGTTACGTCCTCGCGTATCGTCGTTTAGTGAGGTGAGGGGTGTTCGACCTCGATTCGGTCTCTTTTTCGTGGGAGGATAGAGTTGTGACCATGTACTATTTTAAGATAGTACATGTTCACTAAAAAGATATATATATATATCTATCTATAGAACATTGAGACATATTATGGTCATATTATCAAGGCCATAATATCATGTCCTATACGCTTGGCCTACCTATCATCGGAACCACAGTATAAAGTTCGGTGAGTGATAGGTCATAAAAGTAGAGTAACGATCGTGGCCCATAAGTCGTGTGTTAAATGGGCCTAACGAACTACGGCCTTCCGCGGCTCCCGAATATTCAAGTTGAATTTTCGGAAGAAGTCGGATCTTGGGTCTGATTGGTGGTACCAATAACTTCCGCGGCTCCGCCAATTAGATTTAGAGTTATTAAGAATTGGGGGTAAGGGACCAACAGCTCGTTGCTGGTGTCTCCCGATTTTTGCGACACTCGTAATCTAGTCTTGAAGTAGATCGGACGCGATTTTGGCGAAACTCGTACTTTAGTCCTGGAAGAGGTCAGACGCGAATTTAAGACTCGTATCGTGGGATTAGAAAAGTGTGGAAGCTGCTCCGACTCTGCTCTACTCTACTCTGCTCGATTGGGTCCGACTCGGCTCGACTCTGCTTTGCTCTGCTCAACTCTGCTCTGCTCTGCTTAACTCTGCTCTGTTCTCCTCAACTCTGGTCTGCTCTGCTCGATCTGCTCTGCTCTGCTCTACTCATCCCTGCTCTGCTCTGCCCTGCTCTGACCTGCTCTGCTCTGATCTGCTCTGCCTTGCTCGATCTGCTCTGCTCTGCTCTGCTCTGCCCTGCTCGATCTGCTTTGCTCTGCTCTGCTCTACTTTGCTCCCGTCGAGGGATTCAGCCGCCTTCATAAGCTTCGACGAAAAAGGTTAGCGGGAGTACCATCTCCTAGAAATCCGTATACTACGAGTAATATTCGGAAAACGCGCTTGAGAGCCGTGAAACCGCCAAAAACCCACGAATTACGAGTTAAACCTGCTCCCACAATGCGTGAATCGGGAGTTTGAATCATAAATTGACAATTGCAACAATAGTCTATCGTCGAGAACACTTTGAGATTCGCAATTAATTCGAGGACCAAGTCATCTATGGGCTTCCGGATGGGAAATGTATATAATTTTATATGTAATTTACGTTAAGTTCTTTTATCGAATACCGTGTATATAATGCCGTGTTAAAGTCTTGTAGTTTCCGACAATTCGGATATGCGCTTAGTGGATCGAATTCGGTTGTAAAGTGTGTTCGGGATATTCGTCATATTCGGATTTCGTTACGTTTAGTATAGTTTGTCGCGTTTAACCAGGGGTGCATCCCGAGGTCGAATTCTCCCCGAAAGGAGCTATCTCGTTCGATCACCTCGTGGGATTACAGTTCGTTTTTCTCGTTGGAAGGAACCCCGGAGGTGAATTCTCCCCGAAAGGAGCTACTCCGTTCGGTTCTCCTCGAGAAAGTATCGTTACGTTTTGGTAAAAGGTCGCAGGAGAAACACCTGCCTTGAGAAGGCCTTTAGTTTATTAGTTAGTAGCTTAGTAGAGAAATTCGTTGGATTAATCCCGAGCGCTCCGAAAAACCGTCTTCCAGGCCATCCGTAATTATAGTTTATAGAATACGAAGAACGATCTATGCGCTAAGAGATATGACATATACAGCGATGTCTTTACGGAAATATAGAGAATTTATTATCGAATATAGTGTGTAGTACTTTGACCCGAACTGCCAAATCCTTCCGTTTTTTTTTACGTTTCAGGAACTCACCCACTCTCCGCTTACGCAATCCTAACCTTATACTCACTGAGCTAGTTGGTATTATAGTTTGACGATTACCGTATTTTGCGATCACTACAGTACAGTGGTTCTTTAGTGAACCTGGCGCCCAACTTACGTTTTCGGTTTCGATTGAGTTACAGTCTACGAATATCCAAGGGTCAGCCAAAATTTTTGTAGTGTAGCAAATTTTGGCGCCCAACGTGTGGCCCACAGAAGTTAGAATTTGATGAAATAACCTTTCACAAATTCGACTTCGAATTATCGGAGTTAAAGTCTCATTATTTGGCGCGAATCACAATACCCGCATAAGGTAGATGTAAGCTAGAATTTGGTGAATTAGCCTTTCGCAAATTCGGCTTAAATTTATTTTAATTCGAGTCATATTATTTTCCATATCTGTTTCCTTTCGAACTCCTATTGTCTCCAGCCCAAATCCTTTGTTTGGCAATTCGGAGTTCTACCGTGGTTATGCTCTCGAATCTTGCGATTAATATTTAAATCGTCGAATTTAATCGAAATTAACGTTTTCTCAGATAGGATTATCGCAACGAGCATTAATGATTTATGCTCATATTATTTCATGTGTTTATAGCCTTTCCGTATCTGTTATAAGATACGGATAATTCTAGTCGAATATTCCGGTCTTATTTCGAGCCGAAATAATCATCTTTAATTTCTAATACGGAAGATTTCGACATAGGAAATCTACGTGTAGAAAAACTATTGAGGGGGAAACTAGGGGAAACCGCGAGTGCCCAGTCGCGCGGAACTAAGCCGATTAGCACACGCTTCACTGAGTTCCCATTGTCCCGACATAAAACTTACAATATTCGACTATTATATGTATATATCTATAGTAGAGTAGCTGTAAGCATTCTGGGACCGGGTGGCGAGGGGGTCGGGGTCCCGCGGGGGTAGGGGAAGTAGGGGAATTGCCTCCTCTCCTCGTGTGGTTGTGCGCATGCGGTTGTGCGCATTATCGCGTTCCCCCGACGTTAAACTCGTAGGGTACACAAGTGGCCTCCCCCCCTCTTACGTTAAGCAGTGAACGCAGAGAAGGAGAGAAGGAGAGAAAGAGAAAGAGAAAGAGAAATAGAATTTTGAGGTTATGAAATGAACAATATTTGGAATTTTTAATAATATACACATAAAAATTATAATAATTAAATATTAAAAAAATTAATAATATATTTATCGCTCCTAATTGGGGGCCACCCTTCCTCATCATCAGGGTCTTCGTGTTGGAGGTTGGGTGACCCCCAAACTCCTTCCTGCATCCAACGGATTCCGTAGAAATCGAAATCCTCCTGGAAATTTAAATTTCGTGTCACCTCTTCTTCCCAGTGAGCATTCCTGAATTTAATTCCCTCACGTATATATTTTTTGTGCTCCTTCTCAATAATTTTATCCCTTAAAACTGTAAGCGGATAATTCAAAAATAAATATATATATATTATTTTTTTATAACCAAAAAAAAAAAAAAATATTATTTAATTTGTTGTAACTTACGGTCTCTAATTTGCTCCAAAAGTTTCTTATCCGGATTTATCCGTTTAAGATACCAAATAAAATCGTACATATGTGCGTAAATATCTTCGTACATTTTGTTGTTTTTTTAAAAATAATAGTAAGAATCCTTGATAGTTTTCGGTTCAAATGCACAAACTAGAATGAACGCACCCATCCGCAGATCCACTACAGGAATTTCATGTAAGAGGGGAGACGTCACATGGGTACACAAGTGGCCTCCCCCCTCTTACGTTAAGCAGTGAACGCCTTAGAGAGAGAGAGAAGGAGAGAAACTGCCATGCGCGAGCCAAGAGAAGCAGTTGGTTACTTTAAACGATAAGACGCGTTACTTAATACATTATCGCGCTCTGCAACAATGTATGCGTAATGGACTAGTACTGGAAAGAGAAAGAGAGAAAGTACATTCGTAGAGAGCGATGCAGTGATCGCTCCCCCTTATTTATGTTACAGTATCTTTGACGATCGTCATATTCATTTGTATATCTATCGTCGCAGATACTTACCATCCGCTCTGTAATAAGAGCGGAGCCTACGTGACCTTAACTTCAGAAAAGTGGTTGGGACGTATGTGAAAAACACGACAACATTCAGAACAGTTTTCAAGCTGTAGATCCCCCTGGAATATTTCAGTCGAAGCATCGTCCGATGTCGGTTGAATGGAGATCTTCAAGGGTTTTATGTTATGATTTTCATTTTTTTTTTCTTTTTTATTTGCAATAGTTATATTACAGGGTACAGTGGATTGGTGGAGAGGTAATTGAAGAAACACCAATGTAAGGGAAAAAGCCTTTCGGCATAAAAAACTCTCTTTATTGAAATACAAATTTACTTATAAAAATATATAAATAAACCAGGAATTGTACGTCCTGTAGAATTCCAATAAAAACAGCAACAGCAACAGCAACAGCATCTATAATTAAAAAAAAAAAATTATTTAAGTAGCTTCTATACTACATTAAAAGCACTCTATGTCGAACAAAAGTAGTACTACGATTTAATAAATCGCTGCGAGAGAAAAAGTGAATGCGAGATTCCTTCGCTATTAAGCCATTTTTTTTTTTTTTATATTTTTTATTAGTCTTTGACTTTTATTAACTCTTACCGATTTGGTGGTGGTGACTGTCTGTCATACAACCCACAAGCTCACATAGGCTGCATATTACGTAACCGTAATAACAATTGCCTCCTACGCGAGTCTGCAGGTTGCTCCCCTGCAGGTTGCTCCGCTGCAGGTTGCTCCGCTGGAGGTTGGTCCGCTGCAGGTTGCACCGCTGCGGGCGGCATCTGCAGGGCTACGGGCAGCGAATGTGGTCGCCGCAGTGGCTGCTGCTGCTGCTGCTGTTCAAGTATCAAGCGATACCCTCTTAGAACTGACTGCTGCTGCTGCTGCTGCTGCTCTTCATTATGCCGAAATGGCCTTACTATTGCCACTGGTTTGCAATATTTTTTTTCTAAATCTTTTAATGTTAGTTTCTTGTCAGGTAAGCTTATTGGTCGTGTGGAGCTCATGATGTCTCACTGAAGACTGAAGTGAAGAGTGCTCTCCTCTACGTATTCCAGATGAAGTTTACATATCTTTATCAATACATATTAGCTTTCTCTCTCCACTTCGGATGAAGTTTACATCTCATTATCAATGCGGAGAGAAGTTTATATCCATTTCTCAATACGTATTAGGTTTCTTTCCGTTAACTCCAGATGAATTAGTAAAAGGTATATTTACAATAATATTTTTCAATTTATTTGATAAAAGAAATAGTAGAGGTTAATTTACAATGATATTTTTTCAATTTGTTAGATAAAATAATTTAATAGTAAAAGAAAAAGAAATGTGGTGGTTCCTCTTCTTCTCTCTTAGTCTGCTTTGAAGCAATATCTTTTTCCTCCTCCTTCTCCACTACTTTTTTCTCCTCTTCCTTCTTCGTTTGCTTTGACTCAATATCTTTCTCCTCCTCCTCCTCCATTTTTTTCTCCTCTTCTTCTTCCTTCTTCATATCCTTTGACTCAATATCTTCCCTAGTCTCTTTCTCTTCGTCTTTCTTCACTTTATTTTAAAAATACAAACAGGTAATAATAATTATGAAAAGGTAAAAAAAAGATAAAATAAATACTTACATTCTTCCTCCTCTACTTTTTTCTCCTCTTCCTTCTTCGTCTGCTTTGACTCAATATTTTTTTCCTCCTCCTCTTCCTTCTTCGTCTCCTTTAACTCAATATCTTTTTCCTCAGCCTGTTTCTCTTCGTCTTTCTTCACTTTATTTAAAAAAAAAACAAAGAAACAAACAATAATTATGAAAAAAATGTAAAAAATAAATACTTACAGTTTTTATGCAAATAAAGATGCAGTTTCCGTTCATACTCTTCGAAGTAACGATTGAAAAAATCGTTAATTCGATTGACGTATTCCTCTGTCAATTCTCTGGGAAGAGTGGGTGAAAGAGGAACAATATCCTCTTGAATCATGATTAATTTACACTTTTCGCAGCTCATTTTTTTTTTTTTTTCCTGTGTGCAGCACCGACAACGGTATAAGATTGAATGAAGAATTGAGGACTTGTGTTCTCCTCTTTATTTCTCTAAATAGTTTTCAAAGAATCACATATTTACTTTTATCCACTTGGCAAAAACTGACACCTCCTCGTAAGGACAGTGGATACGTTCATTGTCCAAGTTCTTCTCTCGAACGTGTAAATTGCACGGAGTTTTTTCAAAATCATATAATTTAATTAAATCCTTAAACTTAGGACAACCATACACTTCTAAATTAATATTATCCACATTCATCCTATTCAATAGATTTTTTTCAATGTTCCCTCCCTTGTAGGCTACTACGGGATTCTCGCACGTTAGGCAACCTCTAATAAAATCTTCCACATCCTCCTGCTCGTATTTCTCGAATCCCGTATCACTATATTTTATACCATGAACCATATTGAGCAAATACCACACAGTTTTTTTGTCTTTCTCACTAAGATTTTTCATACTGTCACGCAAACGAAACGATGCGTAAGAAATTTGGTTACTTTTTCAATCAATTATAGCTATATCTTTATATTTAAGTTCTTTTTTATAAACTAAGAAACCTTCTATATCCATTATGTGAGTTATTCTATACATTGTTGCGCTCGTGCTATTCTCGATGAAGAAAAAAACTGAAATGAAACATTCGAAGAAATATCTCCGTAGAGAGAAAGATTTTATCGTTTCTTTAAAATATAAAGTTACATTTGATAAGAAGTCCTTTCTTTCTTAATCTCTAGAAGATATTTTTTTCCCTATTGTATTATACTGTGAAGAAACTATAGGTAACAATGGGGAAAAAAATTTCTTAGAAATTATCCCCTCCTTTTAAAAACATTAAATTTTAATACGTTATTTGTTCCCCTGTTGGAGGGGGAAAAAAATTTTCTTAAATGCGACAAAAAAAAGATCGTTCATTCTTGCATCGAGCGATTGACGACGACGACGACGACGACGACGACGATAATGACACCGACATTCGTTGATTTTCAAGGTTTTGTATTGACCGACAAAACTTTTATAGTTAAAGAATTTGCGGTGTTGCGTGATAATGAAGTGTATCACAATGTATTTTCACCACCATTTCAAGAAGCTTGGTTGAGCGATCTCGAGAGAGAACAGAATGAGTAAGTATTATTTTATTTTTTTACATGTAATTTTTGTATATGATTTTTTTCTTTTTAAAGTTGGCTTTATTTTAATCGACATGGATTCAATTGGACCGACGGTCATTCACCTTATTACAAGCATAAAGATGTAATAAGAAAGTATGTAACGTCATACGATGAAGATTGGATTTTCGTGAAAGGACGGGAGAAATATGATTGGTTGAGAAAAATTTGCAACTTAGAAAATATATACAATGCGAAGGAGTGTAAGTGGGGTAAATTTAGTCTTGGATGGAGTAAAAATTTCGAACCACCGTTACCCAAATGTATGACTCATTATGGTATATGTTCACTGCAAAATGTCTACTATATGAAATCTGTATATGATCAATATATAAAGGAATAAAAGACATCTGAAAAAAAAAACAATGTATATCAATGTCAGTATGCATTTCGGATGAAACAATGGGATGTGTAGATACCCCTACTTCCATTCTCTATTCGATATATATATAAGCGTTACTCTTCGCGAGAGACGCATTCGCAATTATTAATTTATTGTTGTTCACCGTATTACAGAGTCATTTCTTTAAGAAACACACACAAAATGTCGACTGAATTGCGAAGAAAATTTTTTACAATTAATAGTGCGAATGAGTACGATGCGTGGGTACTGGATTGTCGCGAGCATATTCGACGATTGAGCAACGCGGATCGAGCTTTGCCCGTTGGAACGCGTCAAAAGAATTTCGCTGAAATCGCGTGTATAAAGTGTCTGTTGCTACGAGCGCAGAGAGAATTGAATTATATTAAATCAGGGGCTGGTTGTAGCAATGACGTACAAGGACTTACCTGGGAGGAGCTTGATTCGGCGTTTCGAAGTCGAATATGCAGCGGCATGGTAGTTAATAGTAATTATATAGAGCCTAAGGATTTTTTAGTAGACGCGGAAGTATTAGTGCGTACGCGTATAGATAAGGTATTTGTAAGTGCAAATAGTGTTAAGATTAACTGTGTATTTAACGGACAATTCATCTTTAAGGACAATAGTGATGATAAAAACATTAGCACGACTAATGCTACATTGTACAAGACTGATAATTTTAGTGATTGGTATAGGAAAAACATTTTAGCCGTTATTATGCAAAAATTAAGTGAATTTCAAGAGCGTGATAGTGGATGGGCTTTGCACAAAATTCATTATTTAATAGTTAACATTAATCGTTTTAACCCGTTGCACGCGGGTAGTAAAATTAATCTGCCATCCGCTATCACAAGTAGGAAAGCTCTGATAAATTTAGAAACTAGTGATAATGCATGTTTCGCATGGTCCGTGACGGCGGCACTCTATCCGGCAAAACCTACGGCTCATCCAAATCGTACGTCCTCTTATCCACATTTTCGGACGGTTTTAGACGTCGGTAGCCTAACCTTTCCGACTACGCTAAAACAGATCCCGAAATTCGAGACGGATAATGACGTGTCGGTCAACATCTTTACCTTGGAGAATGATATCGATGCAAAAATCGTACCTCTTCAGGTGACGAAGAAGAAGAGATCGAGGCATGCCAATCTTCTTCTCGTCAACGATGAACAGGGAGCAGGACATTTCATGTCCATAAGGAATCTCTCGAGATTGGTACGAAGCCAATTCACCAAGAACAAAATTGCACATTATATATGCGATCGGTATGTATTAATAATGATACAAATATAACTGCATATGTTTTATTTTTTTTTTATTTTTTTAGATGTCTTCACTACTTTCGCACAGTGGAGAGGCTGGAGTCGCATGAGCAGGATTGCTCGCGGCTCAACGATAATCTCCGATTAATGTTACCGAGAGAGTCCGAGGATCGCTGGGTTTCCTTCAAGAACATCAAAAATGGGGAACGAGTGCCATTCGTCGTATACGCGGATCTCGAGTGCATTTTATCAAAAGTTGAACAATCGAACAATAGTGATATTTATCAGAAGCATGAACCTATAAGTGTAGGCTATTATTTAAAAAGTGCTCGCGATGCGTCACTCTCGAGATACGATGCTCATCGGGGTGCCGATTGCATCGAATGGTTCGTACGCGAGCTCGAAGTGATTGCGCGCATCGCGAGCGAGAAACTGGACACTATCGTACCCATGCGTGATCTTAGTCTTACCGAACGATCGCGTCACTATAATGACCCCAATTGTCATATATGCAAAAAGCCGTTTCTTCCGAATCAACTACGAATTCGCGATCATGATCATCTGACCGGCAGATACACAGGACCGGCTCACAATAATTGTAATTTAAATTTCAAAGACTCGCATGTAATTCCAGTGATTTTCCACAATTTTTCCGGCTATGATTCACATTTCATTTTCGAGACGATCGCTAATTTGTACGAGGGATCGGTATATCTGCTGCCTGTACATAAGGAAAAATACATTTCATTCACCAAATATCTGCGAAATTATAATATACGGCTGAGATTTATCGATTCGTTCAAATTTATGGCCTCCAGTCTGGACAAATTGAGCTCGTACTTGGCGGAATCTCAGCTGACAAATTTGAGGTCACAATTTTCGGACTTAAGCGTCGAGCAGTTTAACTTGCTTACGAGAAAAGGTATTTTTCCTTACGACTATATAGATAGCGCGGCTAGATTGGAAGAGACGGCTTTACCACCGCGCCAGTCGTTTCGCAACAGACTGACCGACAGCGATATCAGCGAGGAAGCATACAATCATGCCGTAGAGGTATGGACCAAATTCCAGATGCGCACACTTGTGGAGTACAGTGACCTGTACCTGAAGACCGATGTACTATTGTTGGCCGACGTTTTCGAAAGTTTTCGCGATAGTTGCATGCTAAATTATGAGTTGGATCCAGCCCATTATTATACGCTACCGGGCTTCACCTGGGACGCGATGTTGAAGCATACGGGAATCAGGCTGGAGCTTTTCACGGACGTGGATATGTTGCTGTTCGTGGAGCGCGGTATACGCGGTGGTTTGAGTCAGTGCTCCCATCGTTACGAGAGGGCCAACAATCGGTACATGCGGGACTACGATCCGGCGGAACCGTCGAAATATCTCATGTATTACGACGTAAACAATCTGTATGGGTGGGCAATGTGTCAGCCGCTGCCCACCCATGGATTCCAATGGATGGAGGACGCTGCCAATCTCGATGTCTCCGCTATACCCACGGATCATCCGAGGGTTATATTTTGGAGGTCGATTTGGAGTATCCGCGCGAGCTTCACGACAAATACGCGGACCTACCATTCTGCATGGTGCGCGAGAAGCCGCCGGGCGCGAGCCAGGAGAAGCTGCTGACCACTTTAAACGATAAGACTCGTTACGTAATACATTATCGCGCTCTGCAACAATGTATGCGTAATGGACTCATACTGAAGCGTATACATCGCGGTTTAAAGTTTCAGCAGTCCACCTGGCTACGCGATTACATCGAGCTGAACACGCGTTTGCGCACCGCGTCCACTAACGAATTTGAGAGGAATCTCTTCAAGTTGATGAACAACGCGGTTTTCGGTAAAACAATGGAGAAAGTGAGGAATAGAGTTGACTTGAGGCTCGCAACCAAGTGGGAGGGAAGATACGGGGCGGAAAGCCTGATTTCCAAACCGAATTTTCACAGTCTCGCGATTTTCAACGAGAATTTGGTCGCGATTCAATTGTCGAAATTGTCCACGAAATTTGATAAACCCATTTACGTGGGAATGAGTATTTTAGATATTTCAAAAATTTGCTTGTATGAATTTCACTATGACTATATGCTTCCTACATTCGGCGGTAAATGTAGAGCGATGTATACCGACACGGACAGTCTGATATACAGCGTGGAATGCGACGACGTTTACTCGTACATGAAACGCGATCTCGAGCGATTCGACACCAGCAATTATCCCGACGACAATCCGTATGACTTGCCGCACGTCAACAAAAAGATACCTGGTTTGATGAAGGATGAGAACAATGGTCGTATCATAACCGAGTTCGTAGGACTGAGGGCAAAAATGTATACTTTCAAGGTGCAGGACTGTGCGAGAATTACCAAAAAAGCCAAAGGTGTCAAAGGTTACGTTATCGATAGAAATATAACATTTGACGACTACAAGGATTGTTTGGATAATTTCACCGTACAATCTCGCAATCAAAATTTAATTAGATCGAAGCTGCACCGAGTTTTCTCGATCAGTCAGAGAAAGGTCGCCCTCAGTCCGTACGACGACAAGCGTTTCGTTACACCCGGCACCGCGGCGACTCTACCCTGGGGCATTATAGTCTAAAAGAATAATTTATTTATTTATTTTAAGAATACATATATTTTTTGTAATGATACATCTTAATAAAAGTTCCTTTAAGACATTGTTCTTATAAAACATTGTTCTTATTTATCCAGGAATTGTGCGTCCTGTCGAATCCCAGCCACTTAACGAACACTTTATCGCCCATTCTGCGCAATACTCTCTCCACCAGATACACATCGGGATTGAAAGTTTTCGAAAGCTCGTATTCGTAAAATCCACGCAACAGTTCCGTACCCCTGGAATCCTTGAGGAGATACGTAACGGGATTGGTCCTCTGCACTTTCGCCACCTCGAATATTTCGGTCGTCCAATTTGGGCGTGTAGCCTTTGGCGAACATCTGCTTGTATTCACTAATTCGTACGAAATCGCCGACTTTGAATTTGGAACGACCTGCGACCTTGATGTGACTGAATACTGTTTTGAGTAGCTTATCTGCATGCTCGAGTTTCACATCCACGGGACGCATTCCCGTGGTACGATGCTTTCGCGCATTGTACGCATCCACCAACTCTTGCAGCATAGCGCGCCACTTGTAATTGCCGTTCAGCGTAAATCGTTTCCACATTTCCGTCTTCAACGTACGATTCCAACGCTCGACTATCGACGCTTTCATCACGCTGTAGGTCGAGTAGTGATTTATCCCGCGTTTCCTCATCAACGCCTGAAAATCACCGTTGTAAAACTCCTTGCCGTTGTCGGTCTGTAAATTTTTCGGACATCTGCCGGTCTTTAGGATTCTCGTCATTGCCGTCGTCACTTCTCTGCCGCTCTTGGTCTTTAATGCCACCGACCAAGCGTATTTCGAGAGGGTATCGATTACAGTGAGAATGTACTGGTGACCCGCATCGACGTAATTGCGCATATCAACAAGATCGGCCTGCCAGAGATCGTCGAAGCCACGCACAATGACTCTTCTGCGTGGAAAATTTATCCTCGCCGGTGCATGGAGCTCCTCCACCAACTGTATCTTTTCTTTGCTCATTTTTTTTCAAAAAAAAAAATAGACAGACTCTTTTCCTGCTCGACGATTCTTATAAATTAACACTGATAGTTCCGTCCGTTTCAAGTATCAGATCTTGCTTACTCAATTTCTCACCAATTTTTTCACACATTGTTTGCAAAATTTGGTCCATCTTTTTCTCAAATTGTTCATTATGTTTATTCAATGTTATTGTCAAATATTGTTTAAATTCGAGCAGTAAATGTTCTAAATTTGGTTCGTGAAAGTGTTTCCTACTCTCACCATCCAGTCCAATTCCAAATATATTTATCGACATTTCAAATGCACTACTGTCACTTTTTTTATTCAAAATTCAGTCTCTTGTTGTTGCTCGTTATTCCTCTTTTTGATGGCTCGTAATGTCGAGAGTATACATTCTACGATGTATGTTAAACAAATGTAAATTTCACAACAGCAGGAATCAGACATTTAATTTTTTTTTACCTCGTACTACCGAAAGACGTTGATATTACACTGAGGTAAGAATGTAACGTGCAACTTTCTTTATACGATAAGATCCTCGTCGCGCAACTCCTCGATTATCGACTGTATCTCGTTGTGATGACTCGTATTACCGGCAGCCACCGATGCGATCAAAAGTCTCAAACGTTCGATCAATTCATTCGGATCGTTCCAATGTACGTAGTTGATTGGTCCTTCGGTGACACGCATAAGACCTTTACCCTCTTTTTTTTTTGATGATGTTGACGCTTTACTGACGCCTGATGTTGATGCGTCAGACGTTGACGATTTTCTTGCGCCTGATGTTGATGGTAACCGATCAGGCGGTAACATTGGTTTTCCCAATAGCAATGGTTTCATAATTTCTGTATATTTTACACCTTTATTACCCTTGGTTTGTTTTAAAGTATCGTTTAACAGTTTATGCGCCTTAGTTTGATTGAGAATACTCTTGTATTGTTCCAAATCTTCGGGTTTTATAATAGCTCGATTGGGTTCTCTCATAAAAACTAGTTCATAAGTACCTACTGTACCGGTGTATAACGTCTTATCGAGAATAATATCTCCTTCATGACTAATATCAAATTTACATCTCCCAAGCGTCAGTTGTTCATTTTTATAAAGAGGTCCAAATGCACGATCAATCAAGTTATCCCTATCGGTCAGAAGTAATTTAATATACTTGCCAGGGATCGGATGAAATCGAATATGTTGAAAGACATGTTCAAACAAGCCTGGTTCATTTTTTTCATCAATTTTTAATTTTTCTAGCAAACTTTTTTTCAAATCGGGCGACGTTTGATCGGTTATAGAAGACTCGTCGTCGTCGTCGTCGGTCATGAAATCCAATGGATTCGTAATAGTTTCACTACTACTACTAAGATTCTTTGCTCGTTTATACGGTGTCGATGTGAAGTAGGCTCCCCTCTTCAATTTATAGTTGACAAACGAATTATTATTATTATTTGTGTTATCCTCCGTTTGAGAAACGAGTTTCTTCAATGGATCGACTATCGGCTTGAATGTCTCGTTCAAACTGCTCTCCATTATCGCCTTCTCCGATTTCAAGGCACGATGCTTGTCGCGAATGACCTCGCTCGTCTTGGCGATCCTCTTCAGAAGCGATTTTTCATCCATCGCGATGCTGTATACAACAGCTTTCCTCGAATTGAACGGTTTTTAACCGACCTGTTGCGATGCTGTATACAACAGCTTTCCCCGAACCGACACGGGTTTTAACCAACCTGACACGGTGATCCGAACGGCCTGCACTCCACTATCAAACTAACACTTAATGCCGTGATCGTGAAACCTTACCGGCCTGACACTCGCAAGGCCGTTCACTCGATCGTGGCGTACTCGTTGAAACCTTTGCGATATCGACCGTTTTTCAGAGAGCTATCCTTGTCTATTACTAAGAAACCGTAATCGCGACTCCAACAGGTCGAACACAATGTGAGAAATTTCTCATACGACATATCACTGTTGACGTGATCGTTGAAAATATGCTTCAGATTAGTTCCATCCTGCTTAAATATTATTAGCAAGTTTGCGTTATCTCGTATCAGATGCTTTGGTATTTTCGCATAAGTCTGACAGAGGTAGAAGCAATCGATGTTGGAATGTCTACCCATGCAAAAGTAGTCCCTTATATTGTCCTGCTTGTCGTTGGCCACATCGTCGAATATGAGAATGGAGTTCGGCTTTGCATCCGCGACGTTCACAACCTCGTAATTGTTTGAAAATGGAAAGTAACCAATTTCCTCCGTGTCCTGCAGAAGCTGCTCCAGATATCGATACTTCGGTTGCTGCAGCGACTTCGAGTAGACGTACAGGTTCTCGAATCTCACACCGTGCGGACTCTTAATGAGGCTCAGCAACACGTTTGTCTTACCGCAATTCGACGGTCCGCAAACTATGCAGCGTATCGTAGATGGTAATAGCGATCCGTGGCGTTTTCTTATTTGCGTGGTAGCATCGTGAGCATCCAAATTTGTCACGCGAATAGTCGGCACGTGCTTCACGAAATGCATCCTCGCTATTAACCTTCGGGAACAGCTGTATCGTTCATTTATATTTCACGATTTACGGAACTATTCGGTCAGTTGCCATTACGATGGCGTTCATGCTAGTCGTCGTCGATTCCCTGCAGAACTTGACGAATCATCAGCTCGAACACATACCGAAGATCGTATTGCTGGAGTACTTTCCAGACAGTATCGCGAGTGTGTGGGAAAGATTACCTCGGCACATTCGCGCGGACTCTGATGTGCAGCAATATCAATATTGCTTGCAACACTACAATCTACCTAATACCACTCACCACGACGGACCACCGAGACGGATGAAAGACTGTTACGTTTGTCAGCAAGAGAAGCAGTTGCTCTAAATGTCTGGATCGTTCTTCAATAAAGTCTTGAAAAAATTGCCATTTGAGCTGCACGTGCCCGGTTACAATTATTGCGGGCCCGGTACTCGACTTCGCGAAAGATTGGAGCGCGGCGATCGTGGTATAAATCCGCTGGACGAGGCCTGCCTCGATCACGACTTAGCATATTGGCACAACGAGGATCTACCGGAGCGTCATCAGGCGGATAAAGTGCTAGCGAGGAGAGCGCGTGAACGTACTACCGCAAGAGACGCAACCTTGGGTGAACGCGCGTTCGACACAGCCGTATGGGCATCGATGAATGCTAAGCGTAAACTTGGCTTGGGATTACATAATATTGTCGCGATGAAGAAAGCAGTAGCGGCTAAAAAAAAGACCAACAACAACAACAAGAAAAAAATTGGTACTACTACGAGGAAGAGAAGAATTCGAGTGCCGAGGAAACGGGGCGGTATAATACCTATACTCCCACTGCTAGGTGCAGTCGGAGCACTGGCAGGTGGAGCATCGGGTATAGCGACGGCTGTAAACCATGCAAAAGCTGAGAGAGAACGATTGCGGGAAATGCAACGTCACAATCGCGCGATGGAAGCGTCGCGCGAGAGAGGCCGAGGTCTTTATCTGAGACCGTACAAGCGAGTCGTCGGAGAGGGAAACCGTGGAGGTGGAAAAAAAAAAAACAACAAAAAAAAACGGTCGAATAAGAGGAAGAAAATGAATGAGGGGAAATTTCGTCGCAATGTAGAAGCTCTCCTTCCGGATTCTGGTGCTACTAGTAACATACAATTGGCACGCATCTGCCGACGCATACCATACTTCCGTGGAGTCTTTATGCGCACATCTCTGCCGCTCGACGGGCCGCGGTGCAACGAGTGCGCGATCGTGAATCTCGACGATCAATGCGGCCCTGGTACCCACTGGGTAGCCTACGTCAAGCGTAACGACATCGTCGTATATTTCGATTCCTTTGGAAATTTGAAACCGCCGAAAGAATGTGTGCGTTACTTTGGTCCTAACGTTACAATCTACTACAATCATGATCGATATCAATCGTACGATAAAAGCAATTGCGGTTAGTTGTGCGTGAAATTCCTGCGAGAACAGATACTTTGAAAAAAAAAAATGTCTTTCACCGTGACATTATCGGATCGTAAATCAGTATTAAATTCAGATTTCTTTCCCCCGATCAATCTGCAAGACGATCGGTACGAGATCGGTCTCGTGGACATGCAAACGTACAACTCGATAGCCAATGTGGACGAGACGAATAATAAGATCTACTACGATAACGATAAGGTACTGACGATACCCAGAGGCTGTTACGAATTGAGTGCGATAAATGAGTATTTGCAGGCTCAAATTTCTGCGAGACACGAAATTCAAGACGACATTGACAGCGTTATTCTTCTACGAGCGAATAACAATACACTGAAGAGTGAAATATTCTGTAAATATTCGATTGTCTTTGGAAAACCGAATAACATTGGCTCACTACTGGGCTTCTCGTCGAATCGCGTGATCGAACCGAACGCCCAGGCTGAATCCGACGAAACCGTGAACATTGTGAAAACAAATATTCTACGCATCGAGTGCAACATTGCGGGTGGTGCATACACCAACGGTAAACCCCGACACATTATTCACGAGTTCTTTCCCAGCGTACCACCGGGCTATAAAATCTCGGAGACACCGAAAACCGTCATTTATCTACCGGTCATCGTCAGAGTAATCGACCGTCTCACGTTACGTATCCTCGATCAGGACGATCGTCTCGTAGACTTTGGACGTGAAGAAATTACCATAAGATTGCACATTAAGAAAAATGTTAATTTACAAAAGTAACGAGGATTATAAAGCGATGAAACTGGATGAAACGTTCGCTAGTCGTTCGTCCTACGTGGAGTCGAATACACCGGTTCATCGGAGTGAAAATCGCGACAAGAGGAGCTTCTTGCTAACGAGAAGAAATATAGAATTTTTACAATCATTGGGATTCACCGTGAAGAGATTGGGCGAAGGTACATAGTGGAACAATGGCAGATCCCTTGAACGTCACCGCACCGCTGACCTACGACAATCGCATCACCAAAATGGAGATGCATGCCTACAATCCGTATGCGAACGCCTCGTTGGCGAACAGCGACGAGATTCGCATTCCCATACAGCAGCAAGATTTGATACTCCTGCCGTGCGAGAGTTATCTCTACGTCGAGGGTCAGCTGGTGGAGGGCACGCGTGACGCGAGCGCCAACAACGAGGATATAGTTACGCTCGACTGCAATTCCGCGGCTTTTCTCTTCGACGAGATCCGTTATGAATTGAACGGTTTCGAGATCAACCGATGCAGAAACGTCGGTATTACCAGCACTCTGAAGAATCTCGTTTCCCTGAGCACCGTGGAGAGCGCCAGTCTACGTCATTCCGGATGATTCGTCGCAACGGGCAAAGACCGGCTGAAAAAGGAGGCGGCTGTTAAGAATTTCAGCTTTTGCATGCCCCTGAAAATGCTGCTGGGATTCTGCGAGGATTATCGACGAGTCGTCGTTAACGCGCGTCACGAGCTCGTTCTCATTCGCGCGCGCGACGATACAAACGCCATTTACTCATCGGTGAAAATCACCGATTCGTCGATCAAGCTGCTACGAGTGCAATGGAGAATACCCCATGTGACCCTGAACGAAATTACGAAACTCCAATTTCTCAGTATCGTCGAGCAGGACAAGAGTCTGTCACTCGCTTTTCGCGCCTGGGAACTTTACGAGTATCCGCTTCTGCCCAAGTCGCAGCGACACACGTGGTCCGTGAAAGCGTCCACGCAATTGGAGAAGCCGCGATACGTCATTCTGGCGTTCAGAACGAACAAGAAGAGTAATCAGCACGAGGATGTGCTCAAATTCAGTCATTGCAAAGTACTCGATGTCAAACTCTATCTGAATTCCGAATCTTATCCGTACGATCGTCTCGACACTGATTTCACGAAATCCCGCTACTCCGTCCTCTACGACATGTATGTAAAGTTTTTCACCTCCTATTACGCGGGTGAGAAACTCGCAAGACCCATGCTCGACTATACGGACTTTTTGACGTACGGGCCGCTCTTCGTCATCGACTGCTCGCATCAGAACGAGTCCATAAAAACCGGCACGGTCGACGTCAAACTCGAGATCGAGTGTATGGAAATCATTCCGGATAATACTACAGCCTATTGTCTAATTATACACGATAAAATTGTACAATATAATCCTCTTACGAATATTGTTAGAAATGTAAGTTAAAAAAATAAGAAAACAATTTTTATTAAATAAATATATAATAAACAACAAATTTATTCATTATTTTTTGATACAAAATACCTATCAAACTTTAGACTTAAATTCCACGTTGTGATATTTTCCTCCTTTATATAACATTATTAAATTATTGGCTGCTGCAGCCTTTTGTAGGTGCTGCAACTGCTCCGTATCTTCCGCCAATTTTGCCATTCTCCCTGGCAAGAATACCCAATCGGTTGTTGACAGCTTTACAATGATTTTCATTCCATATTTTGTCATAATTTTGTCCACTTCGGAAATATCGTACTCTTGATTTTCCGTCAAGCTATTTAATTTCACAAAATTTTTTGGAATGACGCTTCCCAATTCATTGATTTTATTGAAATTCATTTTTATCTCTATGAAAAAAAAAAAAAAAAAAAAAAAATGATTAGTCTCATTAAAGTTAAAAACTCAATTAAATAATGCATGTACTAATCGAATGAAAAAAAAAATATCCTTACCTTTTTTTATGTAACAAACAAGTTTCTTTTTAATGTGTTTAATCACACACTTATTTTTTCTTAATAGTTCAAGCACGCGTGGTACGACTATGCAGCTCTCGTTTAACAGACTGACTTTTTATATGAACGATATTATCGTATATTAAGCGTATTTAATTGCAATATTTGGAAGGGGTAATTTTTGTTTTTTCTTACTTGCGATGAATTTCCATTGTGATTGACCTATAGGTTTATCACAATATAACACAATAGGAAAAAAATATCACAATACGGTGATTATTCAGAGGGTATAGTGTATCCCTTCTCGATGAAGAAAGAATGGACTCCTAAGTGTTATCAAATGTAACTTTATATTTAAAAATTGAACGACAAAAAGTTTCTCTTGACGAAATTTCTTCAGAGGCTTTATTCAGTCTTCGAACCTCCATCAGTACAGATTGTACAATAAAAAATTAAAAAAAAAAAAAAAAAAAAATGGAAAGTGAACGGGGTTTTGTGAAAAAAAATCTAGTAGAGGAGGATGAAAATCCTGCAGAATCGATGCAGGAATACATCAAAAGAATTAACGATTCTCATAATCGTTATTTTGAAGAATATGAAGAGATGCTTCATCATAATATGCAATTGAACCGTAAGTAATTATTTTTATTTCTTTTAAAGAAAAAAACCCAGAGATAATGTCAATAAATAGAATCATAAAAGAATTTTACGACACATATTTTTGAAAACTTCTAACTATCTCACTTATTTGACCAATTGTTTTTTATTCAAAACGAAGAATAACGAAAAAAAATTTATTTTTTTATTTTATTTTATACCAGCCATTGATTTAGAGGAGAGGGAGGAAGAGGAGGAGAGAGAGAAAGAAGAGGAGAGGGAGGAGGAAGAAGAAGAAGAAGAGGAGGTGATTTTTGTAAGTATACTTGCTTTGCAAAATAGTTATTACAATATAGAAAAATAACAAAATGTTTTCAAATATGTCCCAGGTGAAAAATAGTGGTACACAAACGGAACCTATTTCCGTAATAACAGAGGCTACGCAAATGGAACCTGCGATAGATCTAACGCCACATTATTGGTGTACAAATTGCAAAAATTATGGTCACCTACACATTAATTGTCCACTTCCAGAGTGGTGTTCAATCTGCAAAACATACATTCATCATGCTATAGAATGTATGAAAAACTTTTAAAAAAAGCAAAAAATATATATTATTATATTCAATTATAATTTTTATGTGTATATTATTAAAAATATATTTATAAATTTTTATTAAAAATTCCAAATATCGTTCATTTCATAACCTCAAAATTCTATTTCTCCTTCTCCTTCTCCTTCTCCTTCTCTTTCTCTTTCTCTTTCTCTCCTTCTCTCCTTCTCTCCTTCTCTGCGTTCACTGCTTAACGTAAGAGGGGGGGAGGCCACTTGTGTACCCCAGAGCTGCCAGACTTGGCATAATCTCGCGCATGCGCGAAATGATTCTTGTAGTTTGCCTCTTCGCCACTGCAGCTTTCAGGGATGTAGCAACCTTAAGTATCGCCCGTAGAACCTTCCTTTTAATGTTTTGAATCACTGCACCTTAATATTAAAAATCAATTTCACAATAAATTAAGAAATAAACAAATTAACTATAAATTGGATTGCTTGTTAGTAAGTCCCTTTAACTCTTATCAAATATTTAAATGAAATATTAAAAGATGTGAATAATTAATGTGTTAAATTAAATCAATATTAAAAAATATCTGATATGTGAGTAGAGATATAAGCCCTCTCACCAACGACAAGGTCTTGCAATCCTTAGAGAGGGAACATGCAAAACATATAATAAAATTATGTTTGTTTTTATTACCAGCACTTTGTTACACTTTTCAATGAGAAAATACATTTTGCATAAAATGCAGTATATTTTTTCAGAAAAATTACGAAGATGTAGTCAATAAAATCAAACTTAAGTATTAAGAACACTCATGCAAAAATACATAAAAATGAACATATTATACCCAAAGTTTCACATGCAATGTCCGCAAATGCAAATAATTGTTTAAAAAATAGCCACCAAAAAATTGTAACATATGTTAGGAAGAATATAAATTAGCTGAGTTATGCAGCTCTAAATGTCGCGCATCTACTTGGAAAGACACACAATTCTTCTCGTGTGCTTGAAATGATGACCGAATTTTGCAAATGGCGTTTAATAAATCGGCACCGATTGCATTACGTTTCTTCGAACGAACATCTGTTACAATTAAAAAAATGCGTTCAACTTCGGCATTGGAGTGGGGCAAAGATAGGAGCATTTTAACTAATAGCTCCAAATTCGGAAATAATTTATTATTATCAACATTTTTTAAAGTGAACACTTTATTCCAGAAGGGAACAATGTCCAAACCCTGCAACATTTCGCGATCGCTGTCTTCAATAAGAGGCAGCTGACGCCACTCCATTGCCAATTCATTTTTATTAAAAATTGGTGGTAAAGAAGGTAAGATGCAATTGAAATCACGTATTTCACGGTTTCTAACAGTTATATCTAGTGCTATAACTGGATCTAGAAATTCAAATTTCTTAAATATTATATTATTTAGTGGCAGCCTTTGCTGCATTTCAATTACGCTAACTTTATAAAAATTTAAACAACGTTTACGGATTTCTAAAACATCTTCTTCTGATAAATTTTCTAAAAATTCCTCACAATCCGAACCTAAATAAATAAGATCTATATCGAAATAATATTTTAAATCATGCAAATTTAAACATTCAATTTCACTTAATGCTTCTGCTTTCAAGAAATTTTGGCCAAATTGTTTTATTAAAGTTTTGCTTGTTTTTACAAGCTTATGGATTAAAACATTTCTAGATTGAAAAAAGGCATTAAATTTATTGAAGGCAGTTAAGGCATAGTTTAAAAACAGAAAGTAACTTTTAATCGTATCGCTATTTAAAAGATCCAAAATTTTTGTCGCCGATTCTAATTTATCATTAAAGCATGCGTCATTAAAGAAAAGACGGAGACACGACCAATTCTCAATTAGTCTATCAACACATTTCTGTGTTGATAACCAACGAGTTTCTCCAATTTTTAAAATTTTATGAGTTTCGACCTCACAAAAAGTTTGGAACTCTTTTAAAATAGCGCAACGCTTTGCACTACCAGAAACATATGTTGCTACTCCGCGCATTAATTCAAAACATTCTTGCGGCAATTCTTTGCAAGCTTTTTTTGCTACTATCGCAGAAGTGTGGCAAATACAATTTAATAGAATAACGCGAGGAACTATTTCTTTCAGCCGAGTTAAAAAGGAATCCCGGGATCCCAACATAACGGACGCATTATCATACGCGAAACCTACTATATTTTCAAAAGGAATACCGTATTGGAAAAAACAATTTTTAAAGGCCGCGAATAATTTTTCGGCTGAGCAGTCAGTTGCATCGAGCTCAATTATTTTAAATAGTTCCGTTATTACATTATTCATTTCTGTTGAAAAATATTGAACGACAATGCTTAAGCATTTCTTGTCAGTTATATCCGTTGACTCATCTAATAAAATACTAAAATAATTGTTTCTCAATGCATCTGACGTACGTTCCATTTCCCGTTTCTCTAAAACATTCGTAATAATTTTGCTACATTTCGTACGATGTAGCTTAATTTGCTCTACTATTTCCGGCCGTGTAAAAGTTACTTTTATTAAATCTACTAAATGATCTACAGACTGAATACTCACATTATGCTCAGCGAAATAACTTGCTAATTTAATTTCTGCACTTTTCACTAAATCACTAATATTCAAATTTTCTTCCGACGAACAAGAACTTGTAGGCGCGTCATTATTTTCCACCGAACTATAATTATTACCCATCACCCACAAATGACTTTCACTTTCAGCATGCTTTTCTAAAACATTTTTTCTATTTGACAAAAACCTTTTACATGCATTGCAAAAAGCCTGATTATCCCGATTTACTAACCACGGACTAAACTTTTTATTTGACAACCACGAATAAACAAAATTTCTAACACCACCACTACTACTACAGCCTTGCATTTGGTCCGCGGAATCCATAATAAATTTCGAAAATTACTACAGACACTGTAAAATCACTTTTATTATCCCGTAAATTTATTAACGATCCGTATTAAATGATACCAAATGCAAGACTGATTAAGTTACTTTAAATTAGATGGAATGTTAACGGGTACTTCGTTATTGTTTGTAAACAAACGGCATTTGCCAGTTAACTTTTGATTAATTTTGCAGGCTCAAAAATTTTTCAATAATTTTATGTATCTAGCATATCTATTACTAACAGTCAGAAGGACTTTCAAATATTTTATATAATTGTTATATAATATATGCGAAAGAGGCTTTTATCATTATTACAATAATTAACAATTTAAAAAAAAAAGATTTATTTATCAACATATAAAAGCTTAGTGTAATGGAATCAATGGTTCATTTCATATAAAATAATGATAACAATGATAAATTGGACTAATTAATTGTTTTATTTCTTTTATTTATACATATTAGTACAAATTTGCTTAATTATTCAATAGGAAATCGAATATACTTATTACTGACAAAAATGATAAAAATGGTGTTTACATTTATATATATAATTTTCAGACACCGCTTATTAAAAAGAAAATCCGAAATTCTAGAATTGAAATCTTATTTATATCTGTTTATAAATGTATTAAAAAGTTTATTTATATATTTTACATATTTATACATAAACTACATATTCCCTACTAATTAAGAAACATACTACTGTAGTTTTGACGTATATATCTTATTTCCAGAAAAATTAAGGAAAACCTGTAAATTCATACATATATATGTCCGTCGATAAGAGCGATAAAGCTTCGAAATTGGATTGGTTTAGTTCATGTGTTCTGTCAATTTAATAATCCCGCTTTCGTTTGATAAACGCGTATTAAACTAACATTAAACTAACAAATAGTTTGTGTTAAATGATTTAAGTGCATTAAAAACATGTTTAGTTTGTTCAGCAGTATATAGAACAGACCTGAAATAAGATAAACATTGATTGCATAAAAATATTCAGATTGTGCTGTTTTAGGTTAAATTTGTTAATTGAAAAGTGTTTCTTTTGTGATTTCCTTTCTACGACGATTGCATAAAAGCATGAGTTATCAGGACATTATATATTTACAGTGTTTACTCAATCTAATAATGTGATTGGCAGAATAGTGGAAATGTGAATTTTCAATTGGATAAGGAAAATGGGGAATGATGAAAATGGTGCAGCAGTACAAGCTATTTAGATGAGTATTAAAAATTAATTATTTATGGCTTGAAATAAATCAAGATTCTTTGTGTTGTGAGTAGAGTAGCTAGGATGGTTCTGGGACCGCGTGGCGAGGGGGTCGGGGTCCCGCGGGGGCAAGGGAAGTAGGGGAATTGCCCCCTCTCCTCGTGCGCGGTTGTGCGCATGCGCATCGTCCTCCCCCGACGTTAAACTCGTAGGGTACACACGTGACCTCCCCCCCTCTAATGTTAAGCAGTGGACGCCTGAGAGAGAGAGAGAGAGAGAGAGAGAGAGATTCCAGCAGAATAGTAGGGTACACACGTGGTCCCCCTTACGTTTATCCGTACAAGAGAGAGAGCCCCCCATCCCCCTTACGTTAAGCCATACAAGAGAGAGAGAGAGTAGTGCGATGATGCGACCTCCCCCCTCTTACGTTAAGCAGTGTACGTCTAAGAGAGAGAGAGAGAGAGAATACTCGTAGAGAGCGATCCAGTGATCGCTCCCCCATATTTTTTTTTTTTTTTTCGTAAGTTAGAAAAAAGGGAATCTTTTTTTTTTTTTTTTTTAATTATAATTTATTGAAGTATTAAAAAGGTTTTATTTACAATGCTTTTTTTTAGAAATTTTTTTTACATTCAATTGCATGATGTATATATTTATGACAAATGCTACACCACTCTGGTAGTGAACAATTGATGCGTAGGTGACCATATTTTGTACAATTTGTACACCAGTAATGTGGTGTGAGATCTATCTGAGGCTCCATTTGCGTAGCCTCAGTTCTTGTAGCAATGGACTCCGTTTGTGTGGCCATATTTTTCACCTGGGACATATTTGAGAAACATTTTGTTATTTTTTTTTTTTTTTTTTTTTGATATTGTAATAACTATTTTAACAAAGCAAATATACTTACAAAAATCACAAACTCTTCTTCTTCTTCTTCTTCTTCTTCTTCCTCTTCTTCCACCATCTCCTCTTCTTCCACCATCTCCTCTTCTTCCTCCCTCTCCTCTAAAGCAATGGCTGGTAAAAAATAAAAGAAAAAAATTTTTTTTTCGTAATTCTTCGTTTTGAATAATAATAAAAAAAAAAATTGGTCAAATAGTGGGATTGTTAACAGTTTTCAAATATATGTGTCGTAAAATTCTTTTATGATTCTATTTATTGAAATAAACAATCTGTATGGATGGGTAGGGTTTTTTTTCTTTAAAAGAAATTAAAATAAGTACTTACAGTTCATGTGCATATTATGATGAAGCATTGCTTCATATTCTTCAAAATAACGATTATGAGAATCGTTAATTCTTTTGATGTAATCAGACATCGATTCTGCTTGATTTTTATCCTCCTCCTCCTCTACTAGATTTATTGTCACTAAACAACGTTCACTTTCCATTTCTTTAATTTTCTACTTTACTATCCGCACTGATGAACGTTCGAGGACTGAATGCAGCCTCTGAAGAAATCCCGTCGAGAGAGAGAGAGAGTCTTTATCGTTTGTTTTCAATATGAAATTACATTAGAAGTCCATTCTTTCTTTCTTAAAGGATACACTATACCCTCCCCGTATATAGAGATATCCATAGATATTTTTCCCTATTGTGTTATACTGTGATAAACCTACAGGTCAATCACAATGGAAATTTATCGCAAATAAAAAAAAAAAAAAAAATTACCCCTTCCATTATTTCTTTCTTAATTAAGAAGGATACACTATACCCTCTGAATAATCCCCGTATAGTGATATCCATAGATATTTTTTCCTATTGTGTTATACTGTGATAAACCTATAGATCAATCACAATGGAAATTCATCGCAAGTAAAAAAGAAAAAAAATAAACAAAAATTACCCCTTCCAAACATTGCATACGCTTAATATATGACAATATCGTTCATATAAAAAGTCAGTCTGTTAAACGAGAGCTGCATAGTCGTACCACGCGTGCTTAAACTATTAAGAAAAAATAAGTTTGTGTGTGTGTGTTTGAACGCATTAAAAAGAAACTTGTTTGTTACATAAAAAAGGTAAGGATATTTTTTTTTTTTCATTCGATTAGTACATGCATTATTTAATTGAGTTTTTAACTTTAATGAGACTAATCATTTTTTTTTTTTTCATAGAGATAAAAATGAATTTCAATAAAATCAATGAATTGGGAAGCGTCATTCCAAAAAATTTTGTGAAATTAAATAGCTTGACGGAAAATCAAGAATACGATATTTCCGAAGTGGACAAAATTATGACAAAATATGGAATGAAAATCATTGTAAAGCTGTCAACAACCGATTGGGTATTCTTGCCAGGGAGAATGGCAAAATTGGCGGAAGATACGGAGCAGTTGCAGCACCTACAAAAGGCTGCAGCATCCAATAATTTAATAATGTTATATAAAGGAGGAAAATATCACAACGTGGAATTTAAGTCTAAAGTTTGATAGGTATTTTGTATCAAAAAATAATGAATAAATTTGTTGTTTATTATATATTTATTTAATAAAAATTGTTTTCTTATTTTTTTAACTTACATTTCTAACAATATTCGTAAGAGGATTATATTGTACAATTTTATCGTGTATGATTAAACAATAGGCTGTAGTATTATCCGGAATGATTTCCATACACTCGATCTCGAGTTTAACGTCGACCGTGCCGGTTTTTATGGACTCGTTCTGATGCGAGCAGTCGATGACGAAGAGCGGCCCGTACGTCAAAAAGTCCGTATAGTCGAGCATGGGTCTCCCGAGTTTCTCACCAGCGTAATAGGAGGTGAAAAACTTTACATACATGTCGTAGAGGACGGAGTAGCGGGATTTCGTGAAATCAGTGTCGAGACGATCGTACGGATAGGATTCGGAATTCAGATAGAGTTTGACATCGAGGACTTTGCAATGATTAAATCTCAGCACATCCTCGTGCTGATTACTCTTCTTGTTCGTTCTGAACGCCAGAATGACGTATCGCGGCTTCTCCAATTGCGTGGACGCTTTCACGGACCACGTGTGTCGCTGCGACTTGGGCAGAAGGGGATACTCGTAAAGTTCCCAGGCGCGAAAAGCGAGTGACAGACTCTTGTCCTGCTCGACGATACCGAGAAATTGGAGTTTCGTAATTTCGTTCAGAGTCACATGGGGTATTCTCCATTGCACTCGTAGCAGCTTGATCGACGAATCGGTGATTTTCACCGCCGAGTAAATGGCGTTTGTATCGTCGCGCGCGCGAATGAGAACGAGCTCGTGACGCGCGTTAACGACGACTCGCCGATAATCCTCGCAGAATCCCAGCAGCATTTTCAGGGGCACGCAAAAGCTGAAATTCTTAACAGCCGCCTCCTTTTTGAGCCGGTCTCTGGCCGTAGCGACGAACCATCCGGAATGACGTAGACTGGCGCTCTCCTCGGTGCTCAGGGAAACGAGATTCTTCAGAGTGCTGGTAATACCGACGTTTCTGCATCGGTCGATCTCGATACCGTTCAATTCATAACGAATCTCGTCGAAGAGGAAAGCCGCGGAATTGCAGTCGAGCGTAACTGTATCATCGTTGGTGGCGCTCGCGTCACGCGTACCCTCCACCAGCTGGCCCTCGACGTAGAGATAACTCTCGCACGGCAGGAGTATCAAATCTTGCTGCTGTATGGGAATGCGAATCTCGTCGCTGTTCGCCAACGAGGCGTTCGCATACGGATTGTAGGCATGCATCTCCATTTTCGTGATGCGATTGTCGTAGGTCAGCGGTGCGGTGACGTTCAAGGGATCTGCCATTGTTCCACTATGTACTACCTTCGCCCAATCTCTTCACGGTGAATCCCAATGATTGTAAAAATTCGATATTTCTTCTCGTTAGCAGGAAGCTCCTCTTGTCGCGATTTTCACTCCGAGCCGGTGTATTCGACTCCACGTAGGACGAACGACTAGCGAACGTTTCATCCAGTTTCACCGCTTTATAATCCTCGCTACTACTTTTGTAAATTAACATTTCTTAATGTGTAATCTTATGGTAATTTCTTCACGTCCAAAGTCTACGAGACGATCGTCCTGATCGAGGATACGTAACGTGAGACGGTCGATTACTCTGACGATGACCGGTAGATAAATGACGGTTTTCGGTGCCTCCGAGATTTTATAGCCCGGTGGTACGCTGGGAAAGAACTCGTGAATAATGTGTCGTGGTCTACCGTTGGTGTACGCACCACCCGCAATGTTGCACTCGATGCGTAGAATATTTGTTTTCACAATGTCCACGGTATCGTCGGATTCAGCATGGACGTTCGGCTCGATCACGCGATTCGATGAGAAGCCCAGTAGCGAGCCAATGTTATTCGGTTTTCCAAAGTCAATCGAATATTTGCAGAATATTTCACTCTTCAGTGTATTGTTATTCGCTCGTAGAAGAATAACGCTGTCAATGTCGTCTTGAATTTCGTGTCTCGCAGAAATTTGAGACTGCAAATACTCATTTATCGCACTCAATTCGTAAGAGCCTCTGGGTATCGTCAGTACCTTATCGTTGTCGTAGTAGAACTTATTATTCGTCTCGTCCACATTGGCTATCGAGTTGTACGTTTGCATGTCCACGAGACCGATCTCGTACCGATCGTCTTGCAGATTGATGGGGGGAAAGAAATCTGAATTTAATACTGATTTACGATCCGATAATGTCATGGTGAAAGACATTTTTTTTTTTTTTTTTTTTTCAAAGTATCTGTTCTCGCAGGAATTTCACGCACAACTGACCGCAATTGCTTTTATCGTACGATTGATATCGATCATGATTGTAGTAGATTGTAACGTTAGGGCCAAAGTAACGCACACATTCTTTCGGCGGTTTCAAATTTCCGAAGGAATCAAAGTATAGGACGATGTCGTTACGCTTGACGTAGGCTACCCAGTGGGTACCAGGACCGCATTGATCGTCGAGATTCACGATCGCGCACTCGTTGCACCGCGGCCCGTCTAGCGGCAGAGATGTGCGCATAAAGACTCCACGGAAGTATGGTATGCGTCGGCAGATGAGTGCCAATTGTACGTTACTAGTAGGACCTGAATCCGGGAGAGCATCGCAACGACGAAATTTTCCCTCATTCATTTTCTTCCTCGACCGTTTTTTTGTCGTTTTTTTTTTGTTTTTTTTTTTCCACGGATACCCTCTCCGACGACTCGCTTGTACGGTTTCAGATAAAGACCTCTACCTCTCTCGCGCGACGCTTCCATCGCGCGATTGTGACGTTGCATTTCCCGCAATCCTTCTCTCTCAGCTTTTGCACGGTTTACAGCACTCGCTATACCCGATGCCCCACCTGCAAGTGCTCCGACTGCACCTAGTAGTGGAAGTATAGGTATTATACCACCCCGTTTCCTCGGCACTCGAATTCTTCTCTTCCTCGTAATACCAATTTTTTTTTTCTTGTTGTTCTTTTTTTTAGCCGCTACTGCTTTCTTCATCGCAACAATATTATGTAATCCCAAGCCAAGTTTACGCTTAGCATTCATCGATGCCCATACGGCTGCGGCGACCGCGCGTTCACCCAATGTCGCGTCTCTTGCGGTAATACGTTCACGCGCTCTCCTCGCTAGCACTTTATCGGCCTGATGACGCTCCGGTAGATCCTCGTTGTGCCAATATGCTAAGTCGTGATCGAGGCAGGCCTCGTCCAGCGGATTTATACCACGATCGCCGCGCTCCAATCTTTCGCGAAGTCGAGTGCCGGGCCCGCAATAATTGTAACCGGGCACGTGCAGCTCAAATGGCAATTTTTTCAAGACTTTATTGAAGAACGATCCAGACATTTAAAGCAACTGCTTCTCTTGCTGACAAACGTAACAGTCTTTTATCCGTCTCGGTGGTCCGTCGTGGTGAGTGGTATCAGGTAGATTGTAATGTTGCAAACAATATTGATATTGCTGCACATCCGAGTCCGCGCGAATGTGCCGAGGTAATCTTTCCCACACACTCGCGATACTGTCTGGAAAGTACTCGAGCAATACGATCTTCGGTATGTGTTCGAGCTGATGATTCGTCAAGTTCTGCAGGGAATCGACGACGACTATAATGAACGACATCGTAATGGCAACTGACCGAATAGTTCCGTGAATCGCGAAATATAAATGAACGATACGGCTGTTGCCGAAGGTCAATAGCGAGGATGCATTTCGTGAAGCACGTGCCGACTATTCGCGTGACAAATTTGGATGCTCACAATGCTACCGCGCAAATAAGAAAACGTCACGGATCGCTATTACCATCTACGATACGCTGCATAGTTTGCGGTCCGTCGAATTGCGGTAAGACAAACGTGCTGCTGAGCCTCATAGAGAGTCCGCACGGTGTGAGATTCGAGAACCTGTACGTCTACTCGAAGTCGCTGCAGCAACCGAAGTATCGATATCTGGAGCAGCTTCTGCAGGAAACGGAGGAAATTGGTTACTTTCAATTTTCCAACAATTGCGAGGTTGTGAATGTCGCGGATGCAAAGCCGAATTCCATTTTCATATTCGACGATGTGGCCAACGACAAGCAGGACAATATAAGGGACTACTTTTGCATGGGTAGACATTCCAACATCGATTGTTTCTACCTCTGTCAGACTTATGCGAAAATACCGAAGCATCTGATACGAGATAACGCAAACTTGCTAATAATATTTAAGCAGGATGGAACTAATCTGAAGCATATTTTCAACGATCATGTCAACAGTGATATGTCGTATGAGAAATTTCTCACATTGTGTTCGACCTGTTGGAGTCGCGATTACGGTTTCTTGGTAATAGACAAGGATAGCACTCTGAGGAACGGCCGTTATCGCAAAGGTTTCAACGAGTACGCCACGATCGAGTGAACAGGCCGGTAAGGTTTCACGATCACGGCCTTGAGTGTCAGTTTGATACTGGAGCGCAGGCTGTTCGGATCGTCAGGTCGGTTAAAACCCGTGTCGGTTCGGGGAAAGCTGTTGTATACAGCATCGCAACAGGTCGGTTAAAAACCGTTCATTTCGGGGGATAGCTGTTTTATACAGCATCGCGATGGATGAAAAATCGCTTCTGAAGAGGATCGCCAAGACGAGCGAGGTCATTCGCGACAAGCATCGTGCCTTGAAATCAGAGAAGGCGATAATGGAGAGCAGTTTGAATGAGACATTCAAGCCGATAGTCGAACCATTGAAGAAACTCGTTTCGCAAACGGAGGATAACACAAATAGTTCATTTGTCAAATACAACGATAAATTGAAGAGGGGAGCCTACTTCACATCGACACCGCATAAACGAGCAAAGAATCTTAGTAGTAGTAATATTAGTGAAACTATTACGAATCCATTGGATTTCATGACCGACGACGACGACGAGTCTTCTATAACCGATCAACCATCGCCCGATTCAAAAAAAAGTTTGCTAGAAAAATTAAATGTTGATGAAAAACAGGAACCAGGCTTGTTTCAACATGTCTTTCAACATATTAAATTACATCCGATCCCTGGCAAGTATATTAAATTACTTCTGACTGATAGGGAGAACTTGATTGATCATGCTTTTGGACCTCGTTATGAAGATGATCAACTGACGCTTGGTAAATGTAAATTTGAAATAAGTCATGAGGGAGATATTATTCTCGATAAGAAGTTATACACCGGTACAAGAGGTACTTATGAACTAATTTTCATGAGAGAACCCAATCGAGCCATTATAGAACCCGACGATTTGGAACGATACAAGAGTATTCTCAATCAAACTAAAGCGCATAAACTGTTAAACGATAGTCTAAAACAAATCAAAGGTAATAGAGGTGCAAAATATACAGAAATTATGAAACCATTGCTATTGGGAAAACCTATTTTACCGCCTTATCGGTTACCATCAACATCACGCGCAAGAAAATCGTCAACTTCTGACGCGTCAACATCGGGCGCAAGTAAACCGTCTAGCGCAAGTAAACCGTCGGGCGCAAGTAAACCGTCAGGCGCAGCATCAACAGCATCGAAAAAAAGGGGTAAAGGACTAATGCGTGTCACCGAGGGACCAATCAACTACGTACATTGGAACGATCCGAATGAATTGATCGAACGTTTGAGACTTTTGATCGCGTCGGTGGCTGCCGGTAATACGAGTCATCACAACGAGATACAGTCGATAATCGAGGAGTTGCGCGAGGAGGATCTCATCGTATAAAGAAAGTTGCACGTTACACTCTTACCTCAGTGTAATATCAACGTCTTTCGGTAGTACGAGGTAAAAAAAAAAAATTAAATGTCTGATTCCTGCTGTTGTGAAATTTGCATTTGTTTAACATACATCGTAGAATGTTTACTCTCGACATTACGAGCCATCAAAAAGAAGAATAATAGCGAGGAAAAAGAGACTGATTTTTGAAATACAAAGTAGTGCATTTGAAATGTCGATAAATAAATTTGGAATTGGACTGGATGGTGAGAGTAGGAAACACGAACCCAATTTAGAGCATTTACTGCTTGAATTCAAGCAATATCTGACAATGGCATTGAATACACATAATGAACAATTTGAGAAAAAGATGGACCAAATTTTTCAAACAATTTGCGAAAAATTGGATGATAAAGTGAGTAAAAGAGATCTGGAAAGAGCAATACTTAGCAACACTTTTCATTAGGAATTTCGAAAAAAAAAAAAAAAATGAGCAAAGAAAAGATACAGTTGGTGGAGGAGCTCCACGCACCGGCGAGGATAAATTTTCCACGCAGAAGAGTCATCGTGCGCGGCTTCGACGATCTCTGGCAGGCCGATCTTGTTGATATGCGCAATTACGTCGATGCGGGTCACCAGTACATTCTCACTGTAATCGATACCCTCTCGAAATACGCTTGGGCGGTGGCATTGAAGACCAAGAGCGGCGGAGAAGTGACGACGGCAATGACGAGAATCCTACTGAAGAACGGCGGTAGATGTCCGAAAAATTTACAGACCGACAACGGCAAGGAGTTTTACAACAGTGACTTTCGGGCGTTGATGAGGAAACGCGGGATAAATCACTACTCGACCTACAGCGTGATGAAAGCGTCGATAGTCGAGCGCTGGAATCGTACGTTGAAGACGGAAATGTGGAAACGATTTACGCTGAACGGCAATTACAAGTGGCGCGCTATGCTGCAAGAGTTGGTGGATGCGTACAATGCGCGAAAGCATCGTACCACGGGAATGCGTCCCGTGGATGTGAAACCCGAGCATGCAGATAAGCTACTCAAGACAGTATACAGTCACATCAAGGTCACAGGTCGTGCCAAGTTCAAAGTCGGCGATTTCGTACGAATCAGTAAATACAAGCAGATGTTCGCCAAAGGCTACACGCCAAATTGGACGACCGAAATATTCGAGGTGGCGAAAGTGCAGAGTACCAATCCCGCTACGTATCTCCTCAAGGATTCCAGGGGCACGCAATTGTTGGGTGGATTTTACGAATACGAGCTTTCGAAAACCATCAATCCCGATGTGTATCTGGTGGAGAGAGTATTGCGCAGAAAGGGTGAAAAAGTGTTCGTTAAGTGGCTGGGATTCGACAGTACGCACAATTCCTGGATAAATAAGAGCAATGTTTTATAAAAACTTTTATTAAGATGTATCAAAATATAGAATAAATACATAAATAACTAAATAAAGCGAATAAATAAAAACAATAAATAAATTATAATTTTAGACTATAATGTCCCCAGGGTAGAGTCGCCGCGGTGTCGGGTGTAACGAAACGCTTGTCGTCGTACGGACTGAGGGCGACCTTCCGCTGACTGATCGAGAAAACTCGGTGCAGCTTCGATCTTATTAAATTTTGACTGCGAGACTGTACGGTGAAATTGTTCAAACAATCCTTGTAGTCGTCAAATGTTATATTTCTATCGATAACGTAACCTTTGACACCTTTGGCTTTTTTGGTAATTCTCGCACAGTCCTGCACCTTGAAAGTATACATTTTTGCCCTCAGTCCTACGAACTCGGTCATGATACGACCATTGTTCTCGTCCTTCATCAGACCGGGTATCTTTTTGTTGACGCGTGGCAAGTCATACCGATTATCGTCAGGATAATCGCTGGTGTCGAATCGCGCGAGATCGCGTTTCATGACCGAGTAAACGTCGTCGCACTCGACACTGTATATCAGACTGTCCGTGTCGGTATACATCGCTCTACATTTACCGCCGAATGTAGGAAGCATATAGTCATAGTGAAATTCATACAAGCAAATTTTTGAAATATCTAAAATACTCATTCCCACGTAAATGGGTTTATCAAATTTCGCGGATAATTTCGATAATTGAATCGCGACCAAATTCTCGTTGAAAATCGCGAGACTGTGAAAATTCGGTTTGGAAATCAGGCTTTCCGCCCCGTATCTTCCCTCCCACTTGGTTGCGAGCCTCACGTCAACTCTATTCCTCACGTTCTCCATTGTTTTACCGAAAACCGCGTTGTTCATCAGCTTGAAGAGATTCTTCTCAAATTCATTGGTGGACGCGGTGCGCAAACGCGTGTTCAGCTCGATGTAATCGCGAAGCCAGGTGGACTGCTGAAACTTTAAACCGCGATGTATACGCTTCAGTAAGAGTCCATTACGCATACATTGTTGCAGAGCGCGATAATGTATTACGTAACGGGTCTTATCGTTTAAAGTGGCCAGCAGCTTCTCCTGGCTCGCGCCCGGCGGCTTCTCGCGCACCATGCAGAACGGTAGGTCCGCGTGTTTGTCGTGAAGCTCGCGCGGATACTCCAAATCGACCTCCAAAATATAACCCTCGGAATGATCCGAGGGTATAGCGGAGACATCGAGATTGGCAGCGTCCTCGATCCATTGGAATCCATGGGTGGGCAGCGGCTGACACATTGCCCACCCATACAGATTGTTTACGTCGTAATACATGAGATATTTCGACGGTTCCGCCGGATCGTAGTCCCGCATGTACCGATTGTTGGCCCTCTCGTAACGATGGGAGCACTGACTCAAACCACCGCGTATACCGCGCTCCACGAACAGCGACATATCCACGTCCGTGAAAAGCTCCAGCCTGATTCCCGTATGCTTCAACATTGCGTCCCAGGTGAAGCCCGGTAGCGTATAATAATGGGCTGGATCCAACTCATAATTTAGCATGCAACTATCGCGAAAACTTTCGAAAACATCGGTCAACAATAGGACATCGGTTTTCAGGTACAGGTCACTGTACTCCCCAAGTGTGCGCATGTGGAATTTGGTCCATACCTCTACGGCATGATTGTATGCTTCCTCGCTGATATCGCTGTCGGACAGTCTGTTGTGAAACGACTGCCGCGGTGGTAAAGCCGTCTCTTCCAATCTAGCCGCACTATCTACATAGTCGTAAGGAAAAATACCTTTCCTCGTAAGCAAGTCGAAGTGCTCGACGCTCAATTCCGAAAATTGTGACCTCAAATTTGTCAGCTGAGATTCCGCCAAGTACGAGCTCAATTTGTCCAAACTGGAGGCCATGAATTTGAACGAATCGATAAATCTCAGCCGTATATTATAATTTCGCAGATATTTGGTGAATGAAATGTATTTTTCCTTATGCACAGGCAGCAGATATACCGATCCCTCGTACAAATTAGCGATCGTCTCGAAAATGAAATGTGAATCATAGCCGGAAAAATTGTGGAAAATTACTGGAATGACATGCGAATCTTTGAAATTTAAATTACAATTATTGTGAGCCGGTCCTCTGTATCTGCCGGTCAGATGATCGTGATCGCGAATTCGTAGTTGATTCGGAAGAAACGGCTTTTTGCATATATGACAATTGGGGTCATTATAGTGACGCGATCGTTCGCTAATACTAAGATTATGCAGGGGCACGACAGTCCCCAGTTTCTCGCTCGCGATGCGCGCAATGACCTCGAGCTCGCGTACGAACCATTCGATGCAGTCGGCACCCCGATGAGCATCGTATTTCGAGAGTGACGCATCGCGAGCACTTTTTAAATAATAGCCTACACTAATAGGTTCATGCTTCTGATAAATATCACTACTGTTCGATTGTTCAACTTTTGATAATATGCACTCCAGATCCGCGTATACGACGAATGGTACTCGTTCCCCATTTTTGATGTTCTTGAAGGAAACCCAGCGATCCTCGGCTTTGCTCGGCAACATCAAGCGGAGGTTATCGTTGAGCTGCGCGCAATCCTGCTCGTGCGACTCGAGCCTCTCCACTGTGCGGAAGAAGTGGAGACATCTAAAAAAAAAAAAAATAAATAAAACATATGCAGTTATACAAAAAAATAAAACATATGCAGTTATATTTGTATCATTATTAATACATACCGATCGCATACATAATGAGCATTTTCTCTCTTGGTGAATTGGCTTCGCACCAGTCTCGAGAGATTCCTTATGCACATAAAATGTGCAGCTCCCTGTTCATCGTTGACGAGAAGAAGAAGATTAGCATGCCTCGATCTCTTCTTCTTCGTCACCTGAAGAGGCACAATTTTTGCGTCGCTATTTTGCTCTTCATTCTCCAAGGTGAAGATGTTCACCGACACGTCGTTATCCACCTCGAATTTCGGGATCTGTTTTAGCGTAGTCGGAAAGGTTAGGCTACCGACGTCTAAAACCGTCCGAAAATGTGGATAAGAGGACGTACGATTTGGATGAGCCGTAGGTTTCGCTGGATAGAGTGCCGCCGTCACGGACCACGCGAAACATGCATTATCACTGGTTTCTAAATTTATCAGAGCTTTCCTACTCGTGATAGCGGATGGCAGATTAATTTTACAACCCGCGTGCAACGGGTTAAAACGATTAATGTTAACTATTAAATAATGAATTTTGTGCAAAGTCCATCCACTATCACGCTCTTGAAATTCACTTAATTTTTTCATAATAACGTCTAAAATGTTTTTCCTATACCAATCACTAAAATTATCAGTCTTGTACAATGTAGCATTAGTCGTACTAATGTTTTTATCATCACTCTGGTCCTTAGAGATGAATTGCCCGTTAAATACACAATTAACCTTAACACTATTTGCACTAACAAATACCTTATCTATACGCGTACGCACTAATACTTCCGCGTCTACTAAAAAATCCTTAGGCTCTATATAATTACTATTAACTACCATGCCGCTGCATATTCGACTTCGAAACGCCGAATCAAGCTCCTCCCAGGTAAGTCCTTGTACGTCATTGCTACAACCAGCACCCGATTTAATATAATTCAATTCCCTCTGCGCTCGTAGCAACAGACACTTTATACACGCGATTTCGGCGAAATTCTTTTGACGCGTTCCAACGGGTAAAGCTCGATCCGCGTTGCTCAATCGTCGAATATGCTCGCGACATTCCAGTACCCACGCATCGTACTCATTCGCACTATTAATTGTAAAAAATTTTCTTCGCAATTCCGTCAACATTTTGGTGTTTTTCTTAAATTAATAATTGCGAATGCGTCTCTCGCGAAGAGTAACGCTTATATATATCGAATAGAGAATGGAAGTAGGGGTATCTACACATCCCATTGTTTCGTCTGAGATGCATACTAACATTGATATACATTGTTTTTTTTTTTTTTTTTTTTTTCAGAAGTCTTTTATTCCTTTATATATTGATCATATACAGATTTCATATAGTAGACATTTTGCAGTGAACATATACCATAATGATTCATACACTTGGGTAACGGTGGTTCGAAATTTTTACTCCATCCAAGACAAAATTTACCCCACTCACACTCCTTCGCATTGTATATATTTTCTAAGTTGCAAATTTTTCTCAACCAATCATATTTCTCCCGTCCTTTCACGAAAATCCAATCTTCATCGTACGACGTTACATACTTTCTTATTACATCTTTATGCTTGTAATAAGGTGAATGACCGTCGGTCCAATTGAATCCATGTCGATTAAAATAAAGCCCACTTTAAAAAAGAAAAAAAATTATATACAAAACATTACATTTAAAAAAAAATACTTACTCATTCTGTTCTCTCTCGAGATCGCTCAACCAAGCTTCTTGAAATGGTGGTGAAAATACATTGTGATACACTTCATTATCACGCAACACCGCAAATTCTTTAACTATAAAACTCTTGTCGGTCAATACAAAACCTTGAAAATCAACGAATGTCGGTGTCATTATCGTCAGTCGCTCGATGCAATACTGAACGATCTTTTTTTTCTTTTTTTGTTACATTTAAGAAAGTTTAATGTTTTTTTTAGGAGGGGATATTTTCTAAGAATTTTTTTCCCATTGTTAGTTTCTTCGGAAAAAAATATCTTCCAGAGATTAAGACTCCTTATCGAATGTATTTTTTTCCCATTGTTAGTTTCTTCGGAAAAAAAAAATATCTTCCAGAGATTAAGAAACAATGGACTCCTTATCGAATGTAACTTTATATTTTTAAAAAATCTTTCTCTCTCTACGGAGATATTTCTTCGGAGATGCTTCATTTCAGTTTTTATCTTCGTCGAGAATAGCGCAACAATGCATAGAATAACTCACATAATGGATATAGAAGGTTTCTTAGTTTATAAAAAAGAACTTAAATATAAAGATATAGCTATAATTGATTTAAAAAGTAATCAAATTTCTTACGCATCTTTTCGTTTGCGTGACAGTATGAAAAACCTTAGTGAAAAAGACAAAAAAACTGTGTGGTTTTTGCTAAATATGGTGCATGGTATAAAATACAGTGATACGGGATTCGAGAAATACGAGCAGGAGGATGTGGAAGATTTTATTAGAGGTTGCCTAACGTGCGAGAATCCCGTAGTAGCCTACAAGGGAGGGAACATTGAAAAAAATCTATTGAATAGGATGAATGTGGATAATATTAATTTAGAAGTGTATGGTTGCCCTAAGTTTAAGGATTTAATTGAATTATATGATTTTGAAAAAACACCGTGCAATTTACACGTTCGAGAGAAGAACTTGAACAATGAACGTATCCACTGCCCGTACGAGGAGGTGTCAGTTTTTGCCAAGTGGATACAATCAAAAATGTGACTCTTTAAAATTCATCGGAGGAATAAAGAGGGGAAAACAAGTCCTCGCAGCCTCATTCAATGTTACAACATCGTCGGTGACAGTAAGAAAAAATGAGCTGCGAAAAGTGTAAATTAATCATGATTCAAGAGGATATTGTTCCTCTTTCACCCACTCTTCCCAGAGAATTGACAGAGGAATACGTCAATCGAATTAACGATTTCTTCAATCGTTACTTCGAAGAGTATGAACGGAAACTGCACCATTATTTGCATAAAAACTGTAAGTATTTATTTAATATTTTTATATTTATTATTTGTTTGTATTTTTTTTTCTTCAAAAAATAAAGTGAAGAAAGACGAAGAGACTGAGGAAAAAGATATTGAGTCAAAGGAGACGAAGAAGGAAGAAGATAAAGAGGAGAAAAAAATAGAGGAGGAGGAAAAAGATATTGAGTCGAAGAAGGAAGAAGAAGAAGATAAAGAGGAGAAAAAAATAGAGGAGGAGGAAGAATGTAAGTATTAACTTTATCTTTTTTACCTTTTCATAATTATTACCTGTTTGTATTTTTAAATTAAAGTGAAGAAAGACGAAGAGACCGGGGAAGATATTGAGTCAAAGGAGATGAAGAAGGAAGAAGAAAAAAATAAAGTGAAGAAAGACGAAGAGACTGAGGAAAAAGATATTGAGTCAAAGGAGACGAAGAAGGAAGAAGATAAAGAGGAGAAAAAAATAGAGGAGGAGGAGGAGGAAAAAGATATTGAGTCGAAGCAGACGAAGAAGGAAGAAGAAGATAAAGAGGAGAAAAAAATAGAGGAGGAAGAATGTAAGTATTAACTTTATCTTTTTTACCTTTTCATAATTATTACCTGTTTGTATTTTTAAATTAAAGTGAAGAAAGACGAAGAGAAACAGACCGGGGAAGATATTGAGTCAAAGGAGATGAAGAAGGAAGAGGAGAAAAAAATAGAGGAGGAGGAAAAAGATAATGTGTCAAAGCAGACTAAGAAGGAAGATGAATCACCAAATTTCTTTTTCTTTTATTATTAAATTTTTATAGAATAGTTTAAAAATTATTGTAGAAATATTATTAAAAATATATATTAATTTTATTTAAAAAACTACAACGATTGTTCAACTAGCAAACCCCTGCTCCTCAACCTTGAATTCACGTGAAAAACGTTATCATCCAAAGTATGGACGAGGTAGTAGAAGAGGAGGAGGCTGTTAATAGCTATTGTGAAGTGGAGAAATCTAATACGTATTGATAGAGAAAATAATAATAATTATACATTTCGTATTGAGCTTACATCTCTACCATTCTCAGTCTACCGAGTTTGCTTGACGTGACAGTTTCAACAAGAAAAAAAAATGGGTGCAATTAAATTGTACAGATTAACTACTGAACAAAATATTGAACAAAATATTGAAAACATTCAGAATATGGATGAATTTGTGGAGGAAGAAGAAGAAGAAGTAGATTTGGAAGGAGATTGGGGTGAAGTGAATAACAACGCGTTGACCGCGATTGTCAGAATGTTGAGGAAGAAGCTTCAGCGGCAAAAATCAACATCAAATATTGATGATGATGATGATGATGATGATGATGATGAGGCTAATCTATTAGATTATAGTAGTGAAGTAGAGTGGGAGCCAGAAATTTGGGAGCAATAAATTTCTCCAGAAAATATAATACGGTTCGACGAGGATAATGACGTTCTCCAGCTACTGTCGAATTCATTTACGGAAACCTCCAACAATCGGTAAGAATCGATGAAAAAAAAAAAACTATCAAGTGCTTGGATAAGTAGTATAATTTTTCCTAATTTTTTTTTTCTCGTAGATGATACCGCTCCTACTACTGCTACTCTCACTACCACTTCATTTTTATAATATTTTATTATTATTAAATTCAATTATAACTTTTTTTTTTATGTATGTTATTAAAAATATATTTATAAATTTTAATTAAAATAACAAAAAAATATCGTTCATTTCACAACCTCAAAATTCTATTTCTCCTTCTCCTTCTATTATTATTATTATTATTAACGTTCGTCGTATCAGGTCTCTATTGAAATTCTCTTTGACTGCGTTCCGCTTCTCGGATAGGAGGCTAATATGTTTTGATAAAGAGTTAACTAATATGTATTGATAAAGAAAGGTATCTGACTAACTAAAATGTACGTGCGTAATCGGTCAGTTCATATTTCATTGGGAGATCGTTTTGCATCTGAGCGACTAGTGACGAAAAATCTTGAGATCATTTTAACGCTAGCAACGACAGTGACAATGTTCCGTGCTACATCTAAAAAACGAGACATTTTTAAGGATAATCCTGATTTTGATGCCTTGATTGAAGTGCTTGTGGGGATAATAAGTGAAATAGAGGAACAAATAGAGGAAGAGGACGAAGATTTGTTGAGGAATCCGGAGGATATTCCTGAATTTAGCGCCTTGGTTGAAGAACTTGTGGAGATAATGGGTGAAATGGAGGAAGCAGTGCAAGAGGAAGAAGATTTGATAGTAATTGTTGAAAAACTAGTGGAGCTCAGAAATCGAATACAAGAAGGGCTAGAGCAAGCGGAGCAAGAGCAGGAGGAGGAAGATGAGGAGGAGGAAAACGAAGAACAACATTAATTCAAATATGTTTTTGAAGAGAGAAATTTTGGAGGCTGCGCAATCTGAGACTTTCGTCACGGGGGAACACAAGTTACGAGCCTGAGGTACAACTTACTTCGTCACGGTGGAAGCAAGCAAATACATATATATCATCAGTCAATAATGTATTTCAATAAAGAGGGTTTTTTATGCCGAAAGGCTTTTTCCCTTCAATTTTTTTTTTTTATTTAATTACCTCTCCATCAATCCATAACAATTTCCCTTTTTATTGAATAATAACAAAATGGGAATTATATCGCTCAAATACCTATAAAATTTTTATTAAGAAAAATATTTACATTTTAAAAATTCTTTATCCATAAGGTTTTTTTTTTTTTTTTTTAAAAAAAATAACGGTACTCGCAAGCCAGCAACCATTTTCCAGTTATATTGCCTTGAGAGCCATTTTCACACCAATAGAACCCTTGAACACTGCTCCTAAATCTTTTCAAGTGTTTCAAATACGTCCCAACCACTTCTCTTTAGGTAAGGTCACGTAGGCTCCGCTCTTATTACAGAGCGGATGATAAGTATCTACGACGATGGACTATTCGCCTTAAAAGAAGTCGATCGCGAAACCTAATACGTATTGATAATTGAATATAAACTTCTCTCCGCATTGACAATGAGATGTAAACTTGATCTGAAGTGGAGAGAAGGCTAATATGTAAACTTGATCTGAAGTGGAGAGAAGGCTAATATGTATTGTTAAAGATGTATAAACTTCATCTGGAGTATAGAGAGAGAGAGAGAGAGAGAGAAAATTTGAACACGTAGAGGAGAGCATTCTTCAAATCAGTCTTCAGTGAACCATCATGAGTTCCACAAGGAAAGTTAGTTTACCGGACAAGAAAGTGACGCTGGAGGATCTAAAACATTCCTCCAAACCAGTGGCAATAGTGAGGCCAATTGTGAGGCAGCAGCAGCAGCAGTCAGTGCGAAGAGGGTATCGCACGATACCCGAACAGCAGCAGCCACTGCGGCGGCCACATTCGCTGCCCATAGCCCTGCGGATGCTGCATGCAGCGGAGCAGCCTGCAGCGGAGCAGTCTGCAGCGGAGCAACCTGCAGCGGAGCAGTCTGCAGCGGAGCAACCTGCAGTCTCGCGTAGGCTGTAATTAATATTACGTTTACCTAATATGTAGCCTATGTGAGCTGCTAGGTTGTGTGTGTGTGACAGGCAGTCCCCACCAAATCGGTAAGAGTTAATACAAAAAAATAATAATAATAAATATTAATAATAAATATAAATAATTTTTCTTTTTAATTATAGATGCTGTTGCTGTTTTTATTGCGGTACCTATATATATATATTTCATATGTATTTCAATAAAGAGGGTTTTTTATGCCGAAAGGCTTTTTCCCTTAAATTTATGTTTTTTTTTCTATTACATTACCTCTCCACCAATCCACTGTATCCCGTACTAGAAATATTGCAAAGAATCAGCTACAGAGGAACAAAGATGGAATCTCTCTCTCTCTCTCTCTCTCTTAGACGTACACTGCTTAACGTAAGAGGGGGGAGGTCGCATCATCGCACTACTCTCTCTCTCTCTTGTATGGCTTAACGTAAGGGGGATGGGGGGCTCTCTCTCTTGTACGGATAAACGTAAGGGGGACCACGTGTGTACCCTACTATTCTGCTGGAATCTCTCTCTCTCTCTCTCTCTCTCTCTCAGGCGTCCACTGCTTAACATTAGAGGGGGGGGGGGGGAGGTCACGTGTGTACCCTACGAGTTTAACGTCGGGGGAGGACGATGCGCATGCGCACAACCGCGCACGAGGAGAGGGGGCAATTCCCCTACTTCCCTTGCCCCCGCGGGACCCCGACCCCCTCGCCACGCGGTCCCAGAACCATCCTAGCTACTCTACTGTTGTGTTTTCCGTTACAGGTAATGTAGAAAAATGTGAATGTTTCTTCAAAATGTAAGGATTAACAACTATAGAGGACCAGGATACCATTAATTATGACAGCTTGGACATGGTAATTAGTCTTTCGGTCAAGATATTACTCCAACCAAGGAATATCCAGGTAAATAATTCTGCATTTAACAATAATAGTAATTAAGGAACGCCAAATGAGAATAGCTTAGAAGTGTTCTAGCTAACCTATTAATATTTGCAGCATCTTCTCCATCGCCAAGTATGATTGGTACATTGTGGAAATGTGAATCTTCTATTGGATTAGGAAAATGGTGCAGCAGTATAAGCTATTCAGATGAGTATTAACTAATAATCATTTAGAGCTCTTAGTTTGATACAAGATTCTTTGTGTTATGTTCTGCATTACAGGTTGTGTTGAAATGTGCCTAGGATTTGGAATACACAAAAAGGCTTATCAACTGAGGACCACAGTAACATAGATTGACAGCTTGGAAGTGGTATTTTGTGCTTGAGTGAAGGCGTTACCCTAGTCTTTGAATATTCAGGTAAATAATTCTGTAATTCATAGTAATAGTAATTACTTATAGAAATGTCTACCAAATCAGAGTAGCGTAGCAGTGCTAGTTAACAGTAGTTAATATTTGCAGAATCTCCTCTGTCAAAACTCTCAGATCTGGATGGAAGGATAATATTTATTTTGCTTGATGGAAGAATTAAAGGTAAACCAATAATTATCAACATTTGTAAATTTTATTTATCTCATCTTAATTATAAGTGTTTGTAGTAACATTTGTATAAAAACAAAAAAATAAACAGAAAATAAAAATTTTTAAATATTTTGTCGAGGGGCACCTCGAACACTAGCTACGTTCCCTAAGCCGGCTGCGAGAATCGTTCTACGCATGCGCCAGATTGTGCCAAGTCTGGCAGCTCTGGTGTACCCTACGAGTTTAACGTCGGGGGAACGCGATAATGCGCACAACCGCATGCGCACAACCACACGAGGAGAGGGGGCAATTCCCCTACTTCCCCTACCCCCGCGGGACCCCGACCCCCTCGCCACCCGGTCCCAGAATCCTTACAGCTACTCTACTATCTATACATTCGCAAAGCGAATTTAATTTTATTTCGATATCTTTACGAATTACTTTAGCATTTTTCCCTTTGTTTTTCGTGACTTTCAGAGGAACTTGGATCGCGGACATTTACGGGCTATTGCGCCTGATAATTAATAAAATAATCATTAATTATTATTTATTAATTATTAAATTATTTAATCGCGAATTACACTTAGTAATTCCATATTTAATTTTATTTTGTTTTGTTTTGTTTTGGGAAGGTTTGACTTCCATATATTAGTCAGAGCTGCATTTCCGTAATCCTCCGAATATAAATAAAATCGAGAACATTATCGTTTCGATTCCCAATTAGGATTTTCTTTATTTTTGTGTACCTTGCCTTTTCTTTTCAGGAATTACTAATGGTTTTAACTGTATTATACCCATTTATATGTATATTCCTTTTCGGTAACGCGTAATCGGGTATCCTTCTGTTTATTTTCCTTCGATTTTCTTCGGGAAATAGACATTTTCTATTAATTCTTTTTCAGTTTTCGCGTTCATTTTAGTGATAGCTACCGCGACTTACGGTAATTTAGATTGGATCGAGGGATTGACAGAGGATGAGGCTCGAAAGATCCTCAACCAATATCGCTTGGACGATGAGGGCATATTACCCACCCTTCGTCAAAGGCTTCGGAAACATTTTTCGCGTGAAAAGAGTTCGGCATTACCGCGTACTCCTCCGGGTAACCAGTCACAACAGACTACGCGTGCAGTCGATACTTCACAGCTTTTGGGTAAAGCTGCTAGTATCGTACAACCTTTAGAATTAATTGACGATATGCCGCATCCAGCTCGGGTTACGCGACCAGCTACTCCTACGCCAATTTCGCAGGAGATTTACACCTCCATTCGTGCCGGGACGCGTAGGAAAGAATATCATGCACCCGTAGAGTCTAGGGATGTTCGAGATAGGTCGCTCTCACCTCCGCGAGGTTCGTCCACTCCCACTCGTGCAGATTTCGACGAGTTTAAACGGGACGTGCACGACATGATTGGTCAGCTGCGAGATATGGTTTTGCAGATGCGTACTACATCCGCAGTCCCGACTGCTCCTGCTCCACGGGAAGAGTACTTCCCCGAAGAGGAAGAGCCGAGGGAAATATACCGGCGCTCTAATAGAGGTCACTTTCAAACACCGCGTTTTCCTCGACCTCTCGCGAATAGGGATTATGCCGCGCAATTCAATCAATTACATTCTACCTTGAAAAGAATGAACGTTTCGTTTAGCGGCAAATCAGGCGAAGACGTAGAGGCCTTCTTAGCGCGTATTGCGGAAACTCGCATTATTTTCGATCTTCCAGATTCGGAACTATTAAAGTATCTTCCTTTGCTTTTATCGGACATGGCTCTCCACTGGTTTCGTAGTCACCAACGAGATTGGGAGAATTGGGCACATTTTGAGCGTGCCTTTCGTTCGCGTTTCGGGGCCCGTTCACTTCAGGTCTCCTTGCGGGTGGAAATAGCCCAACGGACTCAAGCGGAAGATGAACCCGTAGACCATTACCTCACGTGTATTCGGGTATTGTTAGAACGAGTCTCACCTCCCATGTCGGAAGAAGAGTGGATTATTTGGGCACATACGAACATGCTACCACGCATTCAAGCGCTGATAGACATTAATAATATCGTCTCTTTCGATGCATTAGAATCCCGCGCCATCCAGATCGAGAGTAGCTTAGCTCGCCAAAGCCGGTATAGAGCACCACCCTTACCGGAGCATTCGCTTTTTCCCGACTTAGCTTTCGGACGACCTGCTCGGCGTACGCTTGCTAACCTGGCTGCTGAAGAGCAACCGGTATTAGTCGCCCAGGAGAAATCTAAGAAGACAAAAGCCCCGAAGGACATACCGCCACCGATACCTTCCATATCGTCGAGTTCGGGAACGACTACCAATCCGTTCGTGTCGGAACCCATCGAACCGCAGTCGTCCTTCGCTATAGATTTCGCGTGCTGGAATTGTCAGGAGCGTGGACATAGATACTCGGAATGTCCAAAGCCGCGTTCTCGTTATTTTTGTCATAAATGCGGTCGTGATGGAGTCACAGTACGCAATTGCCCTAAGTGTACGGGAAACGTGTCCGGGACACGATAAATACCGGCTCGTGTCCAAAAATGAATTTATCTCATTCACGACCCTCCGTGGTCAACTTAAATTCTTGCCGCCTTTCGCGAGATTTCTCGTCCGGTATCGAGAAAATATACTCGCTGACTACCGCCCTTTTGTACATAAAAATTAGAGTCCAGGGCCACTCTTTCTTAGCTTTAGTAGATAGTGGCGCATCGCGTACTTTTATTGGAAAATCCGGTCTTTTAAAAATTTCCTCGGCCGATGTTGATGCTTCTACGGTACCTCCGGTTACGATAGTGACTGCCGATGGGCATCGCGAAATCATATCGCAATGTTACCCACTACAGTTTCACATAGAGGGTCGTAGCCTAGTCATTCCGACCCTATTCTTTCCGTCTCTAGCCGTACCCCTTATTTTTGGGATCGATGTTCTACAACAATTCGGGATTGTTATTAATTATCAGGAGCGCACCTGGAGTTACCGAGACGATCCTAATCGCTACTACCGCTTCGTGGATGCTCAGGATAATTTTTCTAGCTGCAATGCTCTCCGTGGTCTCACCAGTACTGAGTCAGAGCAGTTAAGGACCTTCTTAGATGAACGAATCCCGATTTTGAAACGGGCTCCGGGATTAACCCATCTAACTGAACATCGCATCATAGTAGAGACACCGATAGCCATTAAACAGCGATATTACCCCGTTTCACCGGTGATACAGCAAGCGATTAATCAAGAAGTAGATCGGCTATTATCCGAAGACATTATCGAGCCTTCTGACAGCGATTGGTCGTCTCCCATTGTTATGGTACGCAAATCCAACGGTTCCTACCGATTTTGCTTAGATTTTCGCAAAGTTAATGAAGTCTCACGTAAGGATGCCTATCCACTACCATTTATGAATGCGATTCTGGATAAGTTACGTTCAGCTAACTATATTTCCGCTCTGGATCTAAGTCAAGCCTATTTTTAAGTTCCGATGGAAGAATCTAGGAAATCCGTCACTGCGTTTACCGTACCAGGGCGCGGACTTTTCCAATTCAAACGAATGCCATTCGGGCTGACAGGCGCTCCAGCGACTTTTCAGCGCCTCTTGGATAAAATCATTACCCCCGACATGGAACCTCACGCATTCGCTTACCTAGACGATATTATAATTGTCACCCAAACCTTCGACGAAAACCTAGAGTGGTTAGATAAAATCTTTAAACGCATCATCGCAGCTGGACTTTTGATTAACCCGGATAAAAGCGAATTCTGCAAAACTAGCGTTACGTATCTTGGTTTCATCGTTGATCATCGCGGCCTAAGTACGGATCCGGAGAAAATTAGGCCCATTATCGATTATCCCGCCTCTCGGAATATCAAAGAACTTCGTCGTTTCCTCGGTATGGCCTCTTGGTATCGCCGTTTCGTTCCCGATTTCGCAACGATTGTCGCTCCGTTAAATCAGTTGCTCAAGAAGAATCAGGCTTGGGTTTCGGCTACACCACAATCCCACGCGTTTGATATCCTAAAGCGCAAACTAACTTCGACACCCACGTTAGCTTGCCCCGACTTCAATCGAACCTTTTGCCTCCAAACCGATGCGAGTAACGTCGGACTCGAAGCCGTGCTCACGCAAACTCATGAGCAAGGAGAATGCGTTATCGCGTATGCAAGTCGTACTCTCACCCCAGCCGAAATGAAGTATACCACTACCGAATTAGAGTGTCTTGCTGTTCTGTGGTCGATTAAAAAGTTTCGCGGTTATCTGGAAGGGTATAAGTTCACGGTGATGACGGATCACAATAGTCTACGATGGCTCAATAACTTAAAAGACCCCTCAGGTCGACTAGGGAGATGGGCATTAGAAATGATGCAATATGATTTCGATATCGTCTACCGTAAAGGTTCGCAAAATTTCGTACCCGATGCGCTTTCACGAACACCTAGTTCGGAGAAACTCGAATTTAGCGCTCTCGCGATTTCCATGAGTTACCCCACGGCGGGATGGGCCGAATCTACCGACTCCTGGTATACCGATCGTCGTACTTCTGTCAAAGCGACACCTTTTAAATTTCCCGACTGGAAAATTCAGGACAATCTCTTATATTATAAACGGGTTACCAGCCGGTATCACGACGAACTGGAGGATCTCGAGCCCTGGAAATTAGTCGTACCTAGCGAATTTCGAGAGGAAATCATGCACGAGTTTCATGATACGCCCATGTCAGGACATTTAGGCGTGGATAAAACCTACCACCGGATTAGTCGCTGTTTTTATTGGGTTGGAATGTATCGGTCTCTTCTAGAGTTCGTCCGAAAATGCGATATCTGTCAACGTACGAAAGTTTCCCAACAGCCACCGATCGGATTAATGGGTCGTAGGTCCGTGGAACAACCTTGGGATATAGTCGCGGTCGATGTTATGGGTCCACTACCGAAAACCCTACGCCAAAATACTTTGTAACGTTGCGTTCTCGCAACGTTACTATAGCTGCCATCTAGCGCTTTGCTGATCTCAAGCGCTAGATAGGCGGGTCGCGCACGAACTAGGGAGTCATCAACCGATAAGTATTGATCTAGGATCGATAACTGGTCGGCTCCCTAGTGCCGCGCGATGGGTGTAGTGGGGCAGCGGCGGGACAGGCGCAGGGCCTGACCTGCTCCCGCGGACTGCCCCGACACACGTAATTTAGATGTCAAAGGTGACACAGAGTGTACAAAAGTGCCCCGCCGCCGATATAGTGCGACCCCACTGACAGCCGCCACGCAAACGAGAGGGAAGAAAAAGGTGCAGCGACTGCCAGGGAGCCGCGAACCCATATCGGACGACAGGACATCCCAGCCCTTCGGGCCTGCCACCAAGGGCGAGAGCGAGAGAAGGAGAGAGAGAGCGGAGAGGAGAGCGAGATAGAGAGAGAGAGCCGAGAGGAGAGCGAGATAGAGAGAGAGGGAGATAGAAGAGAGCCAGCCCTTGTGAGCCGAAATTAGGGTGATTATTCGTGTATTGTTAAAGTCCTGTGACGTCCCGGGGTGTGCTAGAGCTTTAGGGCTCGTAGCACCGAACGGTTTTATAGGGAACCGCTGGCCCGGCTCACCTGTCAAGGGTAAGCGGGCAACTTAGCGGAGTGGTCATCCCGTCGGACCGATAACGCATGTCCTAAATTGTAAAAGCGCGACAGAGTAAAAGTGTTCGCGATTACTTCAATTCGTCGTGCGGTAGACCGTTGACAGGGACGTTCCCTCCAGTTAGTTCAAGGCCGCGGACTTAGTATCCTTATCGTGAGGACTCGCGACCTTAGGTTCGAGAGTAAACAAGCCGGGTCGTTGTTGTGTTCGAGTACGCGGGAACGGAGTGAGTGCGAATAACCGTCGCGTGACGCGCACGCGCGGGACGAGGGACTTATCCGCGTAGCGTCGCGCGGTAGTTAAGTTAGGAATCCGCCGGTGGCGCGCGAGTACCGCGCGACTCGGTGGGACCGCCGCGAACGCCACTAGTGGCTCGAGCGCGAGGTTCTCTCGTACGTCATCGGGACTTCAGCCGTGTTCGCACCACTTAGGCCGCGTCCACACGTAGGACCTAGCGTGACTCCCCAATACCGTGTAACGCGAAGCGGAGAGTGTATTGAGAAGTAATTTTATAATAAAGAGAGTTTAATCAAAAATTAGCGAGTTATTATATTAGCACCCCATTCCCCACATTCGCGTACAAGGGTTAGAACCCCCTCTGGATAAATAAATATTCGGGTATGTGAAAAACACGACAACATTCAGAACAGTTTTCAAGCTGTAGATCCCCCTGGAATATTTCAGTCGAAGCATCGTCCGATGTCTGTTGAATGGAAATCTTCAAGGGTTTTATGTTATGATTTACATTTTTTTTTTCTTTTTTATTTGCAATACTTATATTACAGGGTACAGTGGATTGGTGGAGAGGTAATTGAAGAAACACCAATGTAAGGGAAAAAGCCTTTCGGCATAAAAAACCCTCTTTATTGAAATACAAATTTACTTATAAAAATGTATAAATAAACCAGGAATTGTACGTCTTGTAGAATTCCAATAAAAACAGCAACAGCAACAGCAACAGCATCTATAATTAAAAAAAAAAAAATTATTTAAGTAGCTTCTATGCTACATTAAAAGCACTCTATGTCGAACAAAAGTAGTACTACGATTTAATAAATCGCTGCGAGAGAAAAAGTGAATGCGAGATTCCTTCGCTATTAAGCCATTTTTTTTTATATTTTTTATTAGTCTTTGACTTTTATTAACTCTTACCGATTTGGTGGTGGTGACTGTCTGTCATACAACCCACAAGCTCACATAGGCTGCATATTACGTAACCGTAATAACAATTGCCTCCTACGCGAGACTGCAGGTTGCTCCCCTGCAGGTTGCTCCCCTGCAGGTTGCTCCGCTGCAGGTTGGTCCGCTGCAGGTTGGTCCGCTGCAGGTTGCACCGCTGCGGGCAGCATCTGCAGGGCTACGGGCAGCGAATGTGGTCGCCGCAGTGGCTGCTGCTGCTGCTGTTCAAGTATCAAGCGATACCCTCTTAGAACTGACTGCTGCTGCTGCTGCTGCTGCTCTTCATTATGCCGAAATGGCCTTACTATTGCCACTGGTTTGCAATATTTTTTTTCTAAGTCTTTTAATGTTAGTTTCTTGTCAGGTAAGCTTATTGGTCGTGTGGAGCTCATGATGTCTCACTGAAGACTGAAGTGAAGAGTGCTCTCCTCTACGTATTCCAGATGAAGTTTACATATCTTTATCAATACATATTAGCTTTCTCTCTCCACTTCGGATGAAGTTTACATCTCATTATCAATGCGGAGAGAAGTTTATATCCATTTCTCAATACGCATTAGGTTTCTTTCCGTTAACTCCAGATGAATTAGTAAAAGGTATATTTACAATAATATTTTTCAATTTATTTGATAAAAGAAATAGTAGAGGTTAATTTACAATGATATTTTTTCAATTTGTTAGATAAAATAATTTAATAGTAAAAGAAAAAGAAATGTGGTGGTTCCTCTTCTTCTCTCTTAGTCTGCTTTGAAGCAATATCTTTTTCCTCCTCCTTCTCCACTACTTTTTTCTCCTCTTCCTTCTTCGTTTGCTTTGACTCAATATCTTTCTCCTCTTCCTCCTCCATTTTTTTCTCCTCTTCTTCTTCCTTCTTCATATCCTTTGACTCAATATCTTCCCTAGTCTCTTTCTCTTCGTCTTTCTTCACTTTATTTTAAAAATACAAACAGGTAATAATAATTATGAAAAGGTAAAAAAAGATAAAATAAATACTTACATTCTTCCTCCTCTACTTTTTTCTCCTCTTCCTTCTTCGTCTGCTTTGACTCAATATCTTTTTCCTCCTCCTCTTCCTTCTTCGTCTCTTTAACTCAGTATCTTTTTCCTCAGCCTGTTTCTCTTCGTCTTTCTTCACTTTATTTTAAAAAAAACAAAGAAACAAACAATAATTATGAAAAAAAATGTAAAAAATAAATACTTACAGTTTTTATGCAAATAAAGATGCAGTTTCCGTTCATACTCTTCGAAGTAACGATTGAAAAAATCGTTAATTCGATTGATGTATTCCTCTGTCAATTCTCTGGGAAGAGTGGGTGAAAGAGGAACAATATCCTCTTGAATCATGATTAATTTACACTTTTCGCAGCTCATTTTTTTTTTCCTGTGTGCAGCACCGACAACGGTATAAGATTGAATGAAGAATTGAGGACTTGTGTTCTCCTCTTTATTTCTCTAAATAGTTTTCAAAGAATCACATATTTGCTTTTATCCACTTGGCAAAAACTGACACCTCCTCGTAAGGACAGTGGATACGTTCATTGTCCAAGTTCTTCTCTCGAACGTGTAAATTGCACGGAGTTTTTTCAAAATCATATAATTTAATTAAATCCTTAAACTTAGGACAACCATACACTTCTAAATTAATATTATCCACATTCATCCTATTCAATAGATTTTTTTCAATGTTCCCTCCCTTGTAGGCTACTACGGGATTCTCGCACGTTAGGCAACCTCTAATAAAATCTTCCACATCCTCCTGCTCGTATTTCTCGAATCCCGTATCACTATATTTTATACCATGAACCATATTGAGCAAATACCACACAGTTTTTTTGTGTTTCTCACTAAGATTTTTCATACTGTCACGCAAACGAAACGATGCGTAAGAAATTTGGTTACTTTTTAAATCAATTATAGCTATATCTTTATATTTAAGTTCTTTTTTATAAACTAAGAAACCTTCTATATCCATTATGTGAGTTATTCTATACATTGTTGCGCTCGTGCTATTCTCGATGAAGAAAAAAACTGAAATGAAACATTCGAAGAAATACCTTCTATATCCATTATGTGAGTTATTCTATACATTGTTGCGCTCGTGCTATTCTCGATGAAGAAAAAAACTGAAATGAAACATTCGAAGAAATATCTCCGTAGAGAGAAAGATTTTATCGTTTCTTTAAAATATAAAGTTACATTTGATAAGAAGTCCTTTCTTTCTTAATCTCTAGAAGATATTTTTTTTTCCTATTGTATTATACTGTGAAGAAACTATAGGTAACAATGGGGAAAAAAATTTCTTAGAAATTATCCCCTCCTTTTAAAAACATTAAATTTTAATACGTTATTTGTTCCCCTGTTGGGGGGGGGGGGAATTTTCTTAAATGCGACAAAAAGAAGATCGTTCATTCTTGCATCGAGCGATTGACGACGACGACGACGACGACGATAATGACACCGACATTCGTTGATTTTCAAGGTTTTGTATTGACCGACAAAAGTTTTATAGTTAAAGAATTTGCGGTGTTGCGTGATAATGAAGTGTATCACAATGTATTTTCACCACCATTTCAAGAAGCTTGGTTGAGCGATCTCGAGAGAGAACAGAATGAGTAAGTATTATTTTATTTTTTTTCATGTAATGTTGTATATGATTTTTTTTCTTTTTAAAGTTGGCTTTATTTTAATCGACATGGATTCAATTGGACCGACGGTCATTCACCTTATTACAAGCATAAAGATGTAATAAGAAAGTATGTAACGTCATACGATGAAGATTGGATTTTCGTGAAAGGACGGGAGAAATATGATTGGTTGAGAAAAATTTGCAACTTAGAAAATATATACAATGCGAAGGAGTGTGAGTGGGGTAAATTTAGTCTTGGATGGAGTAAAAATTTCGAACCACCGTTACCCAAATGTATGACTCATTATGGTATATGTTCACTGCAAAATGTCTACTATATGAAATCTGTATATGATCTATATATAAAGGAATAAAAGACATCTGAAAAAAAAAAACAATGTATATCAATGTCAGTATGCATTTCGGATGAAACAATGGGATGTGTAGATACCCCTACTTCCATTCTCTATTCGATATATATAAGCGTTACTCTTCGCGAGAGACGCATTCGCAATTATTAATTTATTGTTGTTCACCGTATGACAGAGTCATTTCTTTTAGAAACACACACAAAATGTCGACTGAATTGCGAAGAAAATTTTTTACAATTAATAGTGCGAATGAGTACGATGCGTGGGTACTGGATTGTCGCGAGCATATTCGACGATTGAGCAACGCGGATCGAGCTTTGCCCGTTGGAACGCGTCAAAACAATTTCGCTGAAATCGCGTGTATAAAGTGTCTGTTGCTACGAGCGCAGAGAGAATTGAATTTTATTAAATCAGGGGCTGGTTGTAGCAATGACGTACAAGGACTTACCTGGGAGGAGCTTGATTCGGCGTTTCGAAGTCGAATATGCAGCGGCATGGTAGTTAATAGTAATTATATAGAGCCTAAGGATTTTTTAGTAGACGCGGAAGTATTAGTGCGTACGCGTATAGATAAGGTATTTGTAAGTGCAAATAGTGTTAAGATTAACTGTGTATTTAACGGACAATTCATCTCTAAGGACAATAGTGATGATAAAAACATTAGCACGACTAATGCTACATTGTACAAGACTGATAATTTTAGTGATTGGTATAGGAAAAACATTTTAGACGTTATTATGCAAAAATTAAGTGAATTTCAAGAGCGTGATAGTGGATGGGCTTTGCACAAAATTCATTATTTAATAGTTAACATTAATCGTTTTAACCCGTTGCACGCGGGTTGTAAAATTAATCTGCCATCCGCTATCACAAGTAGGAAAGCTCTGATAAATTTAGAAACTAGTGATAATGCATGTTTCGCATGGTCCGTGACGGCGGCACTCTATCCGGCAAAACCTACGGCTCATCCAAATCGTACGTCTTCTTATCCACATTTTCGGACGGTTTTAGACGTCGGTAGCCTAACCTTTCCGACTACGCTAAAACAGATCCCGAAATTCGAGACGGATAATGACGTGTCGGTCAACATCTTTACCTTGGAGAATGATATCGATGCAAAAATCGTACCTCTTCAGGTGACGAAGAAGAAGAGATCGAGGCATGCCAATCTTCTTCTCGTCAACGATGAACAGGGAGCAGGACATTTCATGTCCATAAGGAATCTCTCGAGATTGGTACGAAGCCAATTCACCAAGAACAAAATTGCACATTATATATGCGATCGGTATGTATTAATAATGATACAAATATAACTGCATATGTTTTATTTTTTTTTTATTTTTTTAGATGTCTTCACTACTTTCGCACAGTGGAGAGGCTGGAGTCGCATGAGCAGGATTGCTCGCGGCTCAACGATAATCTCCGATTGATGTTACCGAGAGAGTCCGAGGATCTCTGGGTTTCCTTCAAGAACATCAAAAATGGGGAACGAGTGCCATTCGTCGTATACGCGGATCTCGAGTGCAATTTTATTGAAAGTTGAACAATCGAACAATAGTGATATTTATCAGAAGCATGAACCTATAAGTGTAGGCTATTATTTAAAAAGTGCTCGCGATGCGTCACTCTCGAGATACGATGCTCATCGGGGTGCCGATTGCATCGAATGGTTCGTACGCGAGCTCGAAGTGATTGCGCGCATCGCGAGCAAGAAACTGGACACTATCGTACCCATGCGTGATCTTAGTCTTACCGAACGATCGCGTCACTATAATGACCCCAATTGTCATATATGCAAAAAGCCGTTTCTTCCGAATCAACTACGAATTCGCGATCACGATCATCTGACCGGCAGATACAGAGGACCGGCTCACAATAATTGTAATTTAAATTTCAAAGACTCGCATGTAATTCCAGTGATTTTCCACAATTTTTCCGGCTATGATTCACATTTCATTTTCGAGACGATCGCTAATTTGTACGAGGGATCGGTATATCTGCTGCCTGTACATAAGGAAAAATACATTTCATTCACCAAATATCTGCGAAATTATAATATACGGCTGAGATTTATCGATTCGTTCAAATTTATGGCCTCCAGTCTGGACAAATTGAGCTCGTACTTGGCGGAATCTCAGCTGACAAATTTGAGGTCACAATTTTCGGACTTAAGCGTCGAGCAGTTTAACTTGCTTACGAGAAAAGGTATTTTTCCTTACGACTATATAGATAGCGCGGCTAGATTGGAAGAGAGGGCTTTACCACCGCGCCAGTCGTTTCGCAACAGACTGACCGACAGCGATATCAGCGAGGAAGCATACAATCATGCCGTAGAGGTATGGACCAAATTCCAGATGCGCACACTTGGGGAGTACAGTGACCTGTACCTGAAGACCGATGTACTATTGTTGGCCGACGTTTTCGAAAGTTTTCGCGATAGTTGCAGGCTAAATTATGAGTTGGATCCAGCCCATTATTATACGCTACCGGGCTTCACCTGGGACGCGATGTTGAAGCATACGGGAATCAGGCTGGAGCTTTTCACGGACGTGGATATGTTGCTGTTCGTGGAGCGCGGTATACGCGGTGGTTTGAGTCAGTGCTCCCATCGTTACGAGAGGGCCAACAATCGGTACATGCGGGACTACGATCCGGCGGAACCGTCGAAATATCTCATGTAATACGACGTAAACAATCTGTATGGGTGGGCAATGTGTCAGCCGCTGCCCACCCATGGATTCCAATGGATGGAGGACGCTGCCAATCTCGATGTCTCCGCTATACCCACGGATCATCCCGAGGGTTATATTTTGGAGGTCGATTTGGAGTATCCGCGCGAGCTTCACGACAAACACGCGGACCTACCGTTCTGCATGGTGCGCGAGAAGCCGCCGGGCGCGAGTCAGGAGAAGCTGCTGGCCACTTTAAACGATAAGACCCGTTACGTAATACATTATCGCGCTCTGCAACAATGTATGCGTAATGGACTGGTACTGAAGCGTATACATCGCGGCTTAAAGTTTCAGCAGTCCACCTGGCTACGCGATTACATCGAGCTGAACACGCGTTTGCGCACCGCGTCCACTAACGAATTTGAGAGGAATCTCTTCAAGTTGATGAACAACGCGGATTTCGGTAAAACAATGGAGAACGTGAGGAATAGAGTTGACGTGAGGCTCGCAACCAAGTGGGAGGGAAGATACGGGGCGGAAAGCCTGATTTCCAAACCGAATTTTCACAGTCTCGCGATTTTCAACGAGAATTTGGTCGCGATTCAATTGTCGAAATTGTCCGCGAAATTTGATAAACCCATTTACGTGGGAATGAGTATTTTAAATATTTCAAAAATTTGCTTGTACGAATTTCACTATGACTATATGCTTCCTACATTTGGCGGTAAATGTACAGCGATGTATACCGACACGGACAGTCTGATATACAGCGTGGAGTGCGACGACGTTTACTCGTACATGAAACGCGATCTCGCGCGATTCGACACCAGCGATTGTCCCGACGACAATCGGCATTACTTGCCGCGCGTCAACAAAAAGATACCTGGTTTGATGAAGGACGAGAACAATGGTCGTATCATGACCGAGTTCGTAGGACTGAGGGCAAAAATGTATACTTTCAAGGTGCAGGACTGTGCGAGAATTACCAAAAAAGCCAAAGGTGTCAAAAGTTACGTTATCGATAGAAATATAACATTTGACGACTACAAGGATTGTTTGGACAATTTCACCGTACAGTCTCGCAGTCAAAATTTAATTAGATCGAAGCTGCACCGAGTTTTCTCGATCAGTCAGAGAAAGGTCGCCTTCAGTCCGTACGACGACAAGCGTTTCGTTACACCCGGCACCGCGGCGACTCTACCCTGGGGACATTATAGTCTAAAATTATAATTTATTTATTGTTTTTATTTAGTCGCTTTATTGTTTTTTTTTTATTTCAACGATACATCTTAATAAAAGTTCTTATAAAACATTGCTCTTATTTATCCAGGAATTGTGCGTACTGTCGAATCCCAGCCATTTAACGAACACTTTATCGCCCTTTCTGCGCAAATCTCTCTCCACCAGATACACATCGGGATTGATGGTTTTCGAAAGCTCGTATTCGTAAAATCCACCCAACAATTCCGTGCCCCTGGAATCCTTGAGGAGATACGTAGCGGGATTGGTCCTCTGCACTTTCGCCACCTCGAATATTTCGGTCGTCCAATTTGGCGTGTAGCCTTTGGCGAACATCTGCTTGTATTTACTGATTCGTACGAAATCGCCGACTTTGAACTTGGCACGACCTGCGACCTTGATGTGACTGTATACTGTCTTGAGTAGCTTATCTGCATGCTCGGGTTTCACATCCACGGGACGCATTCCCGTGGTACGATGCTTTCGCGCATTGTACGCATCCACCAACTCTTGCAGCATAGCGCGCCACTTGTAATTGCCGTTCAGCGTAAATCGTTTCCACATTTCCGTCTTCAACGTACGATTCCAACGCTCGACTATCGACGCTTTCATCACGCTGTAGGTCGAGTAGTGATTTATCCCGCGTTTCCTCATCAACGCCTGAAAATCACCGTTGTAAAACTCCTTGCCGTTGTCGGTCTGTAAATTTTTCGGACATCTGCCGGTCTTTAGGATTCTCGTCATTGCCGTCGTCACTTCTCTGCCGCTCTTGGTCTTTAATGCCACCTACCAAGCGTATTTCGAGAGGGTATCGATTACAGTGAGAATGTACTGGTGACCAGCATCCACGTAATTGCGCATATCAACAAAATCGGCCTGCCAGAGATCGTCGAAGCCACGCACGATGACTCTTCTGCGTGGAAAATTTATCCTCGCCGGTGCATGGAGCTCCTCCACCAACTGTATCTTTTCTTTGCTCATTTTTTTTTCAAATATGGACAGATTTCTATAATTTATAAGTATTGCTAAGTGTTTCACGTATCAGATCTTCCATACTCACTTTATCATCCAATTTTTCACAAATTGTTTGCAAAATTTGGTCCATCTTTTTCTCAAATTGTTCATTATGTTTATTCAATGTTATTGTCAAATATTGTTTAAATTCGAGCAGTAAATGTTCTAAATTTGGTTCGTGAAAGTGTTTCCTACTCTCACCATCCAGTCCAATTCCAAATTTATTTATCGACATTTCAAATGCACTACTGTCACTTTTTTTTTCAAAATTCAGTCTCTTGTTGTTGCTCGTTATTCCTCTTTTTGATGGCTCGTAATGTCGAGAGTATACATTCTACGATGTATGTTAAACAAATGTAAATTTCACAACAGCAGGAATCAGACATTTAATTTTTTTTTTACCTCGTACTACCGAAAGACGTTGATATTACACTGAGGTAAGAATGTAACGTGCAACTTTCTTTATACGATAAGATCCTCGTCGCGCAACTCCTCGATTATCGACTGTATCTCGTTGTGATGACTCGTATTACCGGCAGCCACCGATGCGATCAAAAGTCTCAAACGTTCGATCAATTCATTCGGATCGTTCCAATGTACGTAGTTGATTGGTCCCTCGGTGAAACGCATAAGACCTTTACCCCTTTTTTTTTATCATTTTGACGCTTTACTGACGCCTGATGTTGACGCGTCAGACGTTGACGATTTTCTTGCTGGCGCGTCAGACGTTGACGATTTTCTTGCGCCTGATGTTGATGGTAACCGATCAGGCGGTAACATAGGTTTTCCCAATAGCAATGGTTTCATAATTTCTTTATATTTTGCACCTTTATTACCCTTGGTTTGTTTTAGACTATCGTTTAACAGTTTATGCGCTTTAGTTTGATTGAGAATACTCTTGTATTGTTCCAAATCGTGGGGTTTTATAATGGCTCGATTGGGTTCTCTCATGAAAATTAGTTCATAAGTACCTATTGTACCGGTGTATAACGTCTTATCGAGTATGATATCTCCTTCATGACTTATTTCAAATTTACATCTACCAAGCGTCAGTTGATCATTTTTATAAAGAGGTCCAAAAGCACGATCAATCAAGTTATCCCTATCGGTCAGAAGTAATTTAATATACTTGCCAGGGATCGGATGAAATCGAATATGTTGAAAGACATGTTCAAACAAGCCTGGTTCATTTTTTTCATCAATTTTTAATTTTTCTAGCAAACTTTTTTTCGAATCGGGCGACGTTTGATCGGTTATATAAGACTCGTCGTCGTCGTCGTCGTCGTCGGTCATGAAATCCAATGGATTCGTAATAGTTTCACTACTACTACTAAGATTCTTTGCTCGTTTATACGGTGTCGATGTGAAGTAGGCTCCCCTCTTCAATTTATCGTTGACAAACGAATTATTATTATTATTTGTGTTATCCTCCGTTTGAGAAACGAGTTTCTTCAATGGATCGACTATTGGCTTGAATGTCTCGTTCAAACTACTATCCATTATCGCGTTCTCCGATTTCAAGGCACGATGCTTGTCGCGAATGACCTCGCTCGTCTTGGCGATCCTCTTCAGAAGCGATTTTTCATCCATCGCGATGCTGTATACAACAGCTTTCCTCGAATTGAACGGTTTTTAACCGACCTGTTGCGATGCTGTATACAACAGCTTTCCCCGAACCGACACGGGTTTTAACCGACCTGACACGGTGATCCGAACGGCCTGCACTCCACTATCAAACTAACACTCAATGCCGTGATCGTGAAACCTTACCGGCCTGACACTCGCAAGGCCGTTCACTCGATCGTGGCGTACTCGTTGAAACCTTTGCGATATCGACCGTTCTTCAGAGAGCTATCCTTGTCTATTACTAAGAAACCGTAATCACGACTCCAACAGGTCGAACACAATGTGAGAAATTTCTCATACAACATAACACTGTTGACGTGATCGTTGAAAATATGCTTCAGATTAGTTCCATCCTGCTTAAATATTATTAGCAAGTTTGCGTTATCTCGTATCAGATGCTTTGGTATTTTCGCATAAGTCTGACAGAGGTAGAAGCAATCGATGTTGGAATGTCTACCCATGCAAAAGTAGTCCCTTATATTGTCCTGCTTGTCGTTGGCCACATCGTCGAATATGAAAATGGAGTTCGACTTTGTATCCGCGACGTTAACAACCTCGCAATTGTTTGAAAATGGAATGTAACCAATTTCCTCCGTGTCCTGCAGAAGCTGCTGCAGATATCGATACTTCGGTTGCTGCAGCGACTTCGAGTAGACGTACAGGTTCTCGAATCTCACACGGTGCGGACTCTCTATGAGGCTCAGCAACACGTTTGTCTTACCGCAATTCGACGGACCGCAAACTATGCAGCGTATCGTAGATGGTAATAGCGATCCGTGGCGTTTTCTTATTTGCGTGGTAGCATCGTGAGCATCCAAATTTGTCACGCGAATAATCGGCACGTGCTTCACGAAATGCATCCTCGCTATTAACCTTCGGGAACAGCTGTATCGTTCATTTATATTTCACGATTTACGGAACTATTCGGTCAGTTGCCATTACGATGGCGTTCATGCTAGTCGTCGTCGATTCCCTGCAGAACTTGACGAATCATCAGCTCGAACACATACCGAAGATCGTATTGCTGGAGTACTTTCCAGACAGTATCGCGAGTGTGTGGGAAAGATTACCTCGGCACATTCGCGCGGACTCGGATGTGCAGCAATATCAATATTGCTTGCAACACTACAATCTACCTAATACCACTCACCACGACGGATCACCGAGACGGATGAAAGACTGTTACGTTTGTCAGCAAGAGAAGCAGTTGCTCTAAATGTCTGGATCGTTCTTCAATAAAGTCTTGAAAAAATTGCCATTTGAGATGCACGTGCCCGGTTACAATTAATGCGGGCCCGGTACTCGACTTCGCGAAAGATTGGAGCGCGGCGATCGTGGTATAAATCCGCTGGACGAGGCCTGCCTCGATCACGACTTAGCATATTGGCACAACGAGGATCTACCGGAGCGTCATCAGGCGGATAAAGTGCTAGCGAGGAGAGCGCGTGAACGTACTACCGCAAGAGACGCAACCTTGGGTGAACGCGCGTTCGACACAGCCGTATGGGCATCGATGAATGCTAAGCGTAAACTTGGCTTGGGATTACATAATATTGTCGCGATGAAGAAAGCAGTAGCGGCTAAAAAAAAGACCAACAACAACAACAAGAAAAAAATTGGTACTACTACGAGGAAGAGAAGAATTCGAGTGCCGAGGAAACGGGGCGGTATAATACCTATACTCCCACTGCTAGGTGCAGTCGGAGCACTGGCAGGTGGAGCATCGGGTATAGCGACGGCTGTAAACCATGCAAAAGCTGAGAGAGAACGATTGCGGGAAATGCAACGTCACAATCGCGCGATGGAAGCGTCGCGCGAGAGAGGCCGAGGTCTTTATCTGAGACCGTACAAGCGAGTCGTCGGAGAGGGAAACCGTGGAGGTGGAAAAAAAAAAAACAACAAAAAAAAACGGTCGAATAAGAGGAAGAAAATGAATGAGGGGAAATTTCGTCGCAATGTAGAAGCTCTCCTTCCGGATTCTGGTGCTACTAGTAACATACAATTGGCACGCATCTGCCGACGCATACCATACTTCCGTGGAGTCTTTATGCGCACATCTCTGCCGCTCGACGGGCCGCGGTGCAACGAGTGCGCGATCGTGAATCTCGACGATCAATGCGGCCCTGGTACCCACTGGGTAGCCTACGTCAAGCGTAACGACATCGTCGTATATTTCGATTCCTTTGGAAATTTGAAACCGCCGAAAGAATGTGTGCGTTACTTTGGTCCTAACGTTACAATCTACTACAATCATGATCGATATCAATCGTACGATAAAAGCAATTGCGGTTAGTTGTGCGTGAAATTCCTGCGAGAACAGATACTTTGAAAAAAAAAAATGTCTTTCACCGTGACATTATCGGATCGTAAATCAGTATTAAATTCAGATTTCTTTCCCCCGATCAATCTGCAAGACGATCGGTACGAGATCGGTCTCGTGGACATGCAAACGTACAACTCGATAGCCAATGTGGACGAGACGAATAATAAGTTCTACTACGATAACGATAAGGTACTGACGATACCCAGAGGCTGTTACGAATTGAGTGCGATAAATGAGTATTTGCAGGCTCAAATTTCTGCGAGACACGAAATTCAAGACGACATTGACAGCGTTATTCTTCTACGAGCGAATAACAATACACTGAAGAGTGAAATATTCTGTAAATATTCGATTGTCTTTGGAAAACCGAATAACATTGGCTCACTACTGGGCTTCTCGTCGAATCGCGTGATCGAACCGAACGCCCAGGCTGAATCCGACGAAACCGTGAACATTGTGAAAACAAATATTCTACGCATCGAGTGCAACATTGCGGGTGGTGCATACACCAACGGTAAACCCCGACACATTATTCACGAGTTCTTTCCCAGCGTACCACCGGGCTATAAAATCTCGGAGACACCGAAAACCGTCATTTATCTACCGGTCATCGTCAGAGTAATCGACCGTCTCACGTTACGTATCCTCGATCAGGACGATCGTCTCGTAGACTTTGGACGTGAAGAAATTACCATAAGATTGCACATTAAGAAAAATGTTAATTTACAAAAGTAACGAGGATTATAAAGCGATGAAACTGGATGAAACGTTCGCTAGTCGTTCGTCCTACGTGGAGTCGAATACACCGGTTCATCGGAGTGAAAATCGCGACAAGAGGAGCTTCTTGCTAACGAGAAGAAATATAGAATTTTTACAATCATTGGGATTCACCGTGAAGAGATTGGGCGAAGGTACATAGTGGAACAATGGCAGATCCCTTGAACGTCACCGCACCGCTGACCTACGACAATCGCATCACCAAAATGGAGATGCATGCCTACAATCCGTATGCGAACGCCTCGTTGGCGAACAGCGACGAGATTCGCATTCCCATACAGCAGCAAGATTTGATACTCCTGCCGTGCGAGAGTTATCTCTACGTCGAGGGTCAGCTGGTGGAGGGCACGCGTGACGCGAGCGCCAACAACGAGGATATAGTTACGCTCGACTGCAATTCCGCGGCTTTTCTCTTCGACGAGATCCGTTATGAATTGAACGGTTTCGAGATCAACCGATGCAGAAACGTCGGTATTACCAGCACTCTGAAGAATCTCGTTTCCCTGAGCACCGTGGAGAGCGCCAGTCTACGTCATTCCGGATGATTCGTCGCAACGGGCAAAGACCGGCTGAAAAAGGAGGCGGCTGTTAAGAATTTCAGCTTTTGCATGCCCCTGAAAATGCTGCTGGGATTCTGCGAGGATTATCGGCGAGTCGTCGTTAACGCGCGTCACGAGCTCGTTCTCATTCGCGCGCGCGACGATACAAACGCCATTTACTCATCGGTGAAAATCACCGATTCGTCGATTAAGCTGCTACGAGTGCAATGGAGAATACCCCATGTGACCCTGAACGAAATTACGAAACTCCAATTTCTCAGTATCGTCGAGCAGGACAAGAGTCTGTCACTCGCTTTTCGCGCCTGGGAACTTTACGAGTATCCGCTTCTGCCCAAGTCGCAGCGACACACGTGGTCCGTGAAAGCGTCCACGCAATTGGAGAAGCCGCGATACGTCATTCTGGCGTTCAGAACGAACAAGAAGAGTAATCAGCACGAGGATGTGCTCAAATTCAGTCATTGCAAAGTACTCGATGTCAAACTCTATCTGAATTCCGAATCTTATCCGTACGATCGTCTCGACACTGATTTCACGAAATCCCGCTACTCCGTCCTCTACGACATGTATGTAAAGTTTTTCACCTCCTATTACGCTGGTGAGAAACTCGCAAGACCCATGCTCGACTATACGGACTTTTTGACGTACGGGCCGCTCTTCGTCATCGACTGCTCGCATCAGAACGAGTCCATAAAAACCGGCACGGTCGACGTCAAACTCGAGATCGAGTGTATGGAAATCATTCCGGATAATACTACAGCCTATTGTCTAATTATACACGATAAAATTGTACAATATAATCCTCTTACGAATATTGTTAGAAATGTAAGTTAAAAAAATAAGAAAACAATTTTTATTAAATAAATATATAATAAACAACAAATTTTTTCATTATTTTTTGATACAAAATACCTATCAAACTTTAGACTTAAATTCCACGTTGTGATATTTTCCTCCTTTATATAACATTATTAAATTATTGGCTGCTGCAGCCTTTTGTAGGTGCTGCAACTGCTCCGTATCTTCCGCCAATTTTGCCATTCTCCCTGGCAAGAATACCCAATCGGTTGTTGACAGCTTTACAATGATTTTCATTCCATATTTTGTCATAATTTTGTCCACTTCGGAAATATCGTACTCTTGATTTTCCGTCAAGCTATTTAATTTCACAAAATTTTTTGGAATGACGCTTCCCAATTCATTGATTTTATTGAAATTCATTTTTATCTCTATGAAAAAAAAAAAAAAAAAAAAAAAATGATTAGTCTCATTAAAGTTAAAAACTCAATTAAATAATGCATGTACTAATCGAATGAAAAAAAAAATATCCTTACCTTTTTTTTTATGTAACAAACAAGTTTCTTTTTAATGTGTTTAATCACACACTTATTTTTTCTTAATAGTTCAAGCACGCGTGGTACGACTATGCAGCTCTCGTTTAACAGACTGACTTTTTATATGAACGATATTATCGTATATTAAGCGTATTTAATTGCAATATTTGGAAGGGGTAATTTTTTTTTTTTCTTACTTGCGATGAATTTCCATTGTGATTGACCTATAGGTTTATCACAATATAACACAATAGGAAAAAAATATCACAATACGGTGATTATTCAGAGGATATAGTGTATCCCTTCTCGATGAAGAAAGAATGGACTCCTAAGTGTTATCAAATGTAACTTTATATTTATAAATTGAACGATAAAGAGTTTCTCTTGACGAAATTTCTTCAGAGGCTTTATTCAGTCTTCGAACCACCATCAGTACAGATTGTACAATAGAAAATTAAAAAAAAAAAAAAAAAAATGGAAAGTGAACGGGGTTTTGTGAAAAAAAATCTAGTAGAGGAGGATGAAAATCCTGCAGAATCGATGCAGGAATACATCAAAAGAATTAACGATTCTCATAATCGTTATTTTGAAGAATATGAAGAGATGCTTCATCATAATATGCAATTGAACCGTAAGTAATTATTTTTATTTCTTTTAAAGAAAAAAACCCAGAGATAATGTCAATAAATAGAATCATAAAAGAATTTTACGACACATATTTTTGAAAACTTCTATCTCACTATTTGACCAATTGTTTTTTATTCAAAACGAAGAATAACGAAAAAAAATTTATTTTTTTATTTTATTTTATACCAGCCATTGATTTAGAGGAGAGGGAGGAAGAGGAGGAGAGAGAGAAAGAAGAGGAGAGGGAGGAGGAAGAAGAAGAAGAAGAAGAGGAGATGGAGGAGGAGGAGGAAGAAGAAGAAGAGGAGGTGATTTTTATAAGTATACTTGCTTTGCAAAATAGTTATTACAATATAGAAAAATAACAAAATGTTTTCAAATATGTCCCAGGTGAAAAATAGTGGTACACAAACGGAACCTATTTCCGTAATAACAGAGGCTACGCAAATGGAACCTGCGATAGATCTAACGCCACATTATTGGTGTACAAATTGCAAAAATTATGGTCACCTACACATTAATTGTCCACTTCCAGAGTGGTGTTCAATCTGCAAAACATACATTCATCATGCTATAGAATGTATGAAAAACTTTTAAAAAAAGCAAAAAATATATATTATTATATTCAATTATAATTTTTATGTGTATATTATTAAAAATATATTTATAAATTTTTATTAAAAATTCCAAATATCGTTCATTTCATAACCTCAAAATTCTATTTCTCCTTCTCCTTCTCCCTCTCCTTCTCTTTCTCTTTCTATTTCTCTCCTTCTCTCCTTCTCTTCTTCTCTGCGTTCACTGCTTAACGTAAGAGGGGGGGAGGCCACTTGTGTACCCTACGAGTTTAACGTCGGGGGAACGCGATAATGCGCACAACCGAATGCGCACAACCACACGAGGAGAGGGGGCAATTCCCCTACTTCCCCTACCCCCGCGGGACCCCGACCCCCTCGCCGCCCGGTCCCAGAATCCTTACAGCTACTCTACTTCCATCCTTTTTACGAACCATTACAATCGGAGATGACCACTCACTGCTGGAAGGCTCTATAATTCCCTCGGCCAGGAGACGATCGACCTCCTCATAAATGGCTTTCTGTACCACCGGTGCTACGGGATAGTAGCGTTGTTTAATCGCAACCGCCTTACCCACATCGATTCGGTGAGAGGCGAGGATAGTCACGCCCGGAGCCGCCAACAGTTTGGGACGCTCGATAGCTAAGAAGCGCTCAAGCTCCCTCTCCTCATCGACGGTGAGTTCACTGATCCCAAGGCACAGGTCTGAGTACTTTCCCCCGGAAACGGGGAGTTGTTTTTCTCCCGCAAAATTTACGGGAACTCTATTTTCACCCATTCTTAGGGGGTAGCTGTATTCATCTATTTCATCTCCACATAACTGAGGAAAATTATCCACGAACGAGAAATCGGTAAGGTACGGACTTTTCTGCTCCCGAATATTCGGGGATTGGATCTCGGGGAGGTCGCGCCCGTCACCCTCGAATGGGAAAACGCTCTCCGGACGTGAGTTATACCACCAGTTTTGACCAGCGAAATTGATCACGATGCCGAAGGAGTTTAATGCGTCTAACCCTAAAATACAGGGGACTGCCAATGATGGGAACACCCGAGCTCGTACCTCCCGATGCTCAAACCCAATCGTCATGGGGAGGCATATTTCACCGTCGATTTCCGTACTATGACCGTCCGCGGTGGTCACGGTGCTCTTAGTTTCGGGAAGGACAGGAAGATCTAAACAAGCCAACATGCTACTACCCTCAGCTCCCAGGAAAGTTCGGGTAGCCCCACTATCCACTAAGACAGGTTGTGCGAAACAGTGCCCCAAGTTGGCTCCGAACCTGTGGTCAGAAAGGAAGGTCTTATTCTAGAATAAAATATTCAAGGCCGAGGTAATAGGTAAAAGTGTTTTTTATTCAAATAAACAAAAAATATACAAACGTTTACAAAGTATTTTTATGTACAAGAAAAACCGCGATATTTACAATGGCGAAGGCCTAGGGAATTTGCTGCCGTTAAATTCTAGGGAATTTCTTTTCGCAGAAGATTCCTTAGAACCCCAAGACTCAAAATTCCCCAGGAGGTACGCGGACTTAAGCCTCCTCGGGACTGGACAATTTCCCTGGGTTGTTCCCCAGCAAAATCTCCAGCCGAGGAGAAAGGCAAAGGTGGAGAAGAGGTGTTAGGGAAGGGGAAGTCCCCTTACCCTGCAGCCTACCGCTCCACAAGCTATAGTGGCTCCGAGCCACCCCAACCCCTAGGGTGAATTCTACCCCTCCCGTTACCCGACTCTATCGAGAGCCCTGGATGTGAGGGTCGGAACACTGGGTCCGAGGTAGTCCTCGGAGGCAGTGTGGAGGGGAAGGAGAGGGTTTAATTCCTCCCGGGAAGTCCCCGGAGAAATCTCCCTTTAGGAGGGAGGAAATGCCGCAGAGGGGAAGTCCCCTCTTGGTAGGCAGTGGGTAGTGGGTGATACTTACCAAAGTATGCTCCCAATGAGTTCGCCAGTGGAGGCGCTCTTAGTTGGCCGTGGAGGCGCTGCCGATGAGGCGTCAAAAAGTGCCGATGAAGGCTTCGGAAACTGCTGCTGTTGCTGCTGCTACGCAGGCTGTCGAGCGAGTTTGGGGTGCGATGAGTCCTTATCAAGGACCCATCTATATAGTTCCGCGGCACGAAACTTGCCAGCGAGAGAGCTGCTCGTGGCGCTGGCCACCTAGTGGCCAGGCGCGCAAGCTGTGCCGCGGCCGCGACGCGCCAGGGCCAGTAGACGCGCAAGCGCGCCGCGGTGAGAGATAGAGTGAGATAGAGGTAGCGGCTATACGCTGTTGGTATAGCCGTCCCCTGTGAACGCAATAGAGATAGGGAGATATCGCAGAAAATGTGGAATCTACTTCTCAGCATTTTTGCTCCTCCCGATCTCGAACACAGGTAACGGAACCTCCCCCACGAAAGCTGCCAGAAATAACAGTGGGCCTCCTTTCCGAATTACCAAAACCGAATCGGGCGACTGTTGAAAGCGCGTCACGAATCCTGCCAAATGATCGGCCATTGACGATGTCAACGGCCGCTGTTCTCGTTTCCCGGACCGCAGGGACACTTCAAACTTATCACGCCGTCCTTCCCGCAGCGATAGCAAAATATTCGCCTATTAGTAGAGGGACAATTTCGCCATGAGTGACCGTTCTGCCGACAGTTCCAGCAGAGAGTGGGTCTTCGATCTGTCGACGCTGAATCTAAATTCGACCTATCCGCCGCAAGATTTATTGTTTCATTAGTAACTTCTTCCATGAAAATAGGTTCGTTCTCGCCAGAGCCTGGATCGTCTATATTTGTTAGCATAGCCGCGGTTCGCCTAGTAACTCGCGAGCTTCGGGCGCTCGGTAGACACGCTAATTCCGGGTACAATGTGCGATCCGGTGGGGGTGGAGCACAGTAAGTCTGGGCCGATTTTACTGCTTCCTCGACTCGGCACGCACGCATTTCGAGTGCATCGAACGACACTATCGAATCGATGTCGATGGCCGGCTGCAATCCAGGCAACAAGTTTTTATAGGCGGCCCAGATCCATTCGCGCTCCGGCCAGGGAGGAGTCAGTCTGTCCAGCATATTTCGAATGCACACGAAATAATCGGCGACCGGTTCCCCCTCACCCTGAGTACGCTTGGCTATGTCTTGCCGTAAGTTAAATTGGACATTAGGTCCACCAAAACGTAAGCGAAAAGTCTGCTCGAATGTTGGCCAATTTCCCCAACACGAACGCAAGCCCCGATACCATTGTAACGCTATTCCGTTCAATGCGTATCGTACGTAATCGAGCATCATCGAGTCTGAAATGTTAAGCGGTATTCGGACATCGATCAATCGAAGTAAAAAGGCTTCAGGGTCTTCACCTGTTCTACCGGAGAAGCTAATTTTTAACCTGCTAAACATTGAACAGATCGATGATACCTGATTCGCCAAATTTTCCCGCGGGTAACTCGAATGACCGTACTGAGTCGGCGGAGGTATGGCATGCGTGGAGTATGCGAGATATGGGTCCAATGATCCAAACGCCCTTGAAGTTGGAGGGGATAACTCATTTATGAGGCCCTCTCCAACCGAATCTCTTATTGGGGAATATTCACCCAATCCGTAGTTACTGGTCGACGTATTGACTCCCGACGAACAACGGGGATTCGTATAAGCCGCGGTCTCTTGGACCATGGCAGATGAGGGCCCCGCCGTCACTCGAACCGTTCCTTGAGATGATGAGCCTGGTACGAACGATACGAAAGGGTAACGTTCCCGAGTCGTCATTTCCCTCGTCTGGTTCGGAATCTCCGTCCCGGGGAGCACCCTTTCGGGGAACACCCGATCGGAAGATTCTTCCTCGGGGATTGTTCTGGGAGGAACCACCCGACTCGACGGAGGAAAACTAACGTGGCGAGGAATTCCCCCTTCCACGCCAGCCCTCTCCGACGGAAGGAAGACCGACAATCTTTCGATTAGAATCGCGAGCTGTTGTTCTAAACGCGAGGTGTTTTCTTGATCGCGACTTTGCTCGTTGAGGCTTGGCCCTTCCAAACGTCTATCGCTAGGAGGACTTCTTTCCAAATTAACGGGAAGGTCACGCTGAGCTCCATCCCCGCGGGATGCCGCACTCCACGGTTGACCGGTATCTGCGCGGGCGATCTGTGCTCCCGGGGGATCCACTGATCTCCCCGACGATATCGCCTGATCCGCGAGACTGGACTCCTCCCTGCCCGCACCGCTCACAAGACTCGGCCCTGGATTCTGATTTTGGGCGGTCAAATAATCGTATAACCGATCACGAAGAGTAGGCAGAATCCCTTTCGTGGATTGGCCCAGCGTGGCCAATTGTGCAGTTACTTCGGCCACATTTAGGGTATACACCCAAGCGAGGGGGTCCTCGTTGTCTGGCACGGGATCGACCATTCCCAACTATTGCGCAACCTGTAAGACGCGAAAATCCTAACCGCCGATGTTTTTCGCTCGCCTCTTAAGTTGTTTCGTTGTTACCCTGAAATACGCGAAGCTGTTAACCCCTGCTAACTCTGCGTTCGCTCGGTTACTTAATTTTAAAGCGTTTTCCCGCGACCGGGGAGTATTGCCTTCGGCACCTTATCGGGGATAATGCGTTACCGAATATCGAAAACCGAAGCGATTCTCCTATGGCCCGACCCGATCTGCGGAAACGCCCGTTTTTTTTTTTGTGGCTATTTAGTCGGAAGTAAGGAAAGCTCCCCAGGTAAGCAACAGACTGAGACCTTCCCAAGTCCGCGCCCCAATTGCCCACTCACTCGACTCTACACCCGATTGATGCGAAGTATTATCGCGAAGCGTTAAATGGGGAAAAACACCCAAGTTCCAAGCCGCACGAAACACCGTATAGCGGGGAAAGCGACTGGCAGCAGGGAATTCTCCTAGGATATGGTAGTCACCGAGAAATATCCCAGTACTACCACCACCAGAAGCCACCTGCCCAAGTCCACACCCGAAGTACATGACGTATTTCGGCGACGTGAATCTGGAGACAACGCCCAAAGCTAATGCCGCGAAGAATACCGCACCACGGGGACTAAGTTTCAAAATAAAGAAAATTTCCTGAGAGTGAGAGACGCCGAGAAATTCCCAGGAACTCACCACCGGAAATCCGCCTATTCTAACTACACCCGTGCGATGTACCCCGCTAAATATTGCTCGGGAATTATCACCGAAACAATACCGCGAGAAGTACCGCTATCCGGGGAAACGAATGAAAACCCCTGTGGAGAATCACCTAAACCGGACCGAAAGCTCAACAGAGTCTCCCGCACGCGAATACTCGAACGCTTTTCTTGCAATCTCCCGATTCGCGCACTGATTCTACCTTTCGTAATGTATTAATTAATTATATCCTAACTAGTAAGCTAGCACCCAATTACACGAAGGGGAAAACTAAACGCGACTCAGCACACGAATAAACGTGGAGGATATCACTAAATATTATAGTGAGGGTGGACTACGTCCGCCTACCTTTGGAAGTCCTTATCCCCTCTTACCCAGACTTCTTCTTTCCTCTTCCCAGCTCCGTCAAGTGTACTCTCTGGTAGACCTTCGGTGTACCGGATCTCCTGAGTCGTTGCACTATTGGTCTCGGTTTCGATTTTTCCTCAGCTCGCGACACGTCTTACTCGTCCTAATTTATGCTACGCACTGGCCGGGTCCGCGGGCCACGGCTCGCATGGAGGGGGTAAAGGACTAATCGGCAGCTAGAAAAATGTAAACACTTGCCGATGCCAAGTACCTGGAATTACTCCGCGCTCTTGTTATTGTCGCGGCCTCAAGTATTTCTGAGTAAAACAACCGATGTAAACATTCGGTCCTATAGCCCATCACCCAAGTTATTGGGGATTATGTTTTTCTGCTTGTTTACGCGGTTCGTCTCATTCGAGATTAATATAATAGGACGAACACAACATTTATGACAAAAACTACAGATACATAATTTATCATTCATACCTCATCCAAACCAAAACAATTTACACTTAGCAACACCTATTTTTTTTTTTTTTTTTGAATATTCGTTCTACTAATATTCTAGAATGTCGAATCCTTTCACATTCTCGAGCCCCACGTTGGGCGCCAAGTTATAGCGGACAATATTTTCCCGACCTTTCGGTAGTCAACATTGCCATATAAAGGACATCGGTATGATTTTTCAGGCCTTATTCAACCCGGTTACGGGGAATTAATTCCGAAACATACTAGATTAATTTGTTGGGCGCCAGGTCGGTTCTTATGACCAAGCCTTAGAAATCAGTCGATGTTTTAGGTTGCACGGCTAGTCAGCCCCCTAAGGTAAAGGAGAGGGGCAAGGTTAGGAGAATACTCCAGGATCGCCAAGTTTTAAGATTTTCTTAGGTGTTATTCTCGGGGTTGCAGTAAATGAAATCAGACCAATCTTTCTAGGGGCAAGATGACCGAGGCTTTAATCTTCCATATTAGAGATTCATACAAAATAGTACTCGCTCGGTAGTTTTTCCCCTATTGGTTACTCTCACCTTTTTTATACGCGACAGACTCATACCATACAGAAACATCGCACTCACACAAACATACTATACGACATACTACGACCCGAGGAGCGGGGAGAGTTAGAGTTATCCTGACTGTTATGAATCAGGCATCTTCTCGGTCGGCGAATACGGCCCGATGACGGGGAAAAGGGTGAATCCCTAAATTTATGTACCAAGTCCCGAAGGAGGTTACACACGAGCCAGTGACCTCGGTCCAATGGGGAGGCACGCCTTGGGCACTCACTCCCTGGCTACGTCCTCCAGAGAGGCCCCGCCGGAGTGACGCTCGGATGGGGCCCTTTTCAGGGCAACGGACACCCCGAATGCTTCCGGATAAGCACCGCAAGTTCCGATCCCGTCCCTCATCCGATCGGACGCCTAGCACCGGACTCGAGAGCGGGGAACCCAAGGAGGAACCACTCCGCTTTTACAGGGACCAGCGTCTCGGGCTCGCGGATGACTCTACGACCAACTGACGGTCCACCAGCACAAATTAAAATACAATAATTAAACAGGGAAAAACAACCCTTCGGACCAGAAATGCTACCCTACCTGTGCTCTTCGGTGACGAGACGCCTGGGGGGTGGTACCCCGGCGGAACCCAGGACCCACCGCCAGCCCACCGAATCCACCCGGTAAGGCCACAGGAGAGAAATTCCCTCACCGTGATGCCCACCGGGGAAGAGCCGGGATACCGACTGGAAAGCCCCGAGCCCACCGTGATACCTCCCCCCTCCTAGGCCGATCTACATCACTATTTCGCTAAACCGAGAAGACGAAAATACGGAACTCTAACCTTTACTCCTATCGGTCAGCACCGGGTTGGTCAGCCTCGCCGCAGGTCCAGTATTTGGCACCTCGTCCTCGCCTTCCTGGCCCCGACTGCTACTTTTTGGTGCTCCGTTGCGCAATCTCCTCCTCCAGATCCATCGGATTTTCCTCCCGACTCCAAAACTGCTACGACCACTGCCTTCAGAGGACCAGACGGAAGAGAGCGAGTCCTCCCAGGAACTCCTCAACTTCCAATTCCTCGGACATCTCCCCTCACCCTCGAGTATCACCTAGTTTGCCATAATTTCGGCGGTATTGGCCGATTAATGTCACGTGCTCTAGTCTAAGCATCGTGATTAGCGGAGCTACCGACTCTGTCGCGTAGCCTATATTATACCGCTAAGCTAGGATATTGTTTCTCGCCGATAATATATAGTATGATATCCAGGTGAGAGGCCCGAGTTCTCCCTTCTTCCTTTTACTCTCCGCAGACATACTTTCTTCCATATCCACCTGATATTCTATGTTACCGACGGATTTGGAGGGGCTCCTTTTCTTTTTTAAACTCTAACTTCTCCACTCCTCCCTACTCCTCGTCCGTTCTCAAATACACTCCTATACTTTAAACGCAACACGCTCTACACTTTCACACAAAACGAACTTACCGACTAATATACAAGTTAATAAAGGCGCTACCAAGGCGCGGACTCGATACAGAACAATATAACACTAAATAAATGTCACATCCAGTGATAAATAATCATTTTCCGTATTATTAGGTCAAGAGAGGTGTTAGAGTGGTGATAGAAATGGGGCAACGTGCCAATAATAAGGCCTTCCAGGCCAGGATCGCCCACTTATAACGGGGATCCTAAAATTCACGTTATAGTACATAGAATAAACATACATAACTCATTGTTACAATAAGCATTATATAATTAATATAATTAATATATTTAATATTATTTTCATTTGAAGACATAATTAATAAATCTAAATTATCATAGTTATACTAAAATACCAATAGCCTCATTGTAAAGGAGAAATACTCCTAATAGCGACAAATTTCTGAGTGTAATACGAAGCGCCAGACGCAGCTCGTTCACACTGTCGCCAAGGCTAAGTCCCGACACGTGGCAAATGCACTTCGACGGCAGTCGAATGTTCTAGAACAATGACGCATTTGACCATTGGGACCCGCAAATGTTACCATATAAGGTAATGTTTGACGCTGCACTTTGAGGGTAAGAGCCCCAAACGTGCAGCCCCAAAAATCAGTTCGAGTCAAAAGCTAGAAGGAACAAGTCGAGTCTCCTAGGACCTTCAGTCCTCTTATCTCTTAATCTTATCCAGGCAATCCTTTGTCTCTTAAAACTATAATTATCTAGCTCATAGCTCTGGTTATCAACTTGTATAAAGAAGAAACATTGTAAATCAAAAATCAATAAACCTTATTATACAAGAGAATTTCAAGTTTGTCGTGAATCAGCGATTGAACCACAACAAACTGGTCGCAGCGGTGGGATCCGTTGACTGGTGAAGATCAAACCTACATAAATCTTCATCCCAAGGAAAATCAAGAAAATTTTATTTCTTTGATCGACCAACCTCTACAAGGACGAACCGACGTGGACAATCATCGATACTCAACGAGACATCCGTCAACTTCGCCTTTCTCAGCAACGGAGCGACAAACCCACAACTTCGAGGTTCACCCCGTAAACTACCTCACGACTACGAGAAATCAACGACTGGAAACCAGCAGAACTTGCAGCCAGCCAACCAGTGAAAATGAGCTTTTGGTGAGTACGGTACCAATCATATCAGTAGCAATTTTATTTGTGAACATTGTAACTGCGAGCCCATAGCGTTCGTCGTACTAAATTTCTTCCATGTACCGTAATCCCGATAATTTAGACCGAACTCAATCTGAACCTATTTTAACTCCCGCGTTACATAGTGTACCTCGACCAAATCGTGTTTCAATCACCCGAGAGATAGATAGTTGCATCTCTCATTTAGGGAATAGAACCTTACGTACTCTTAGGGAAACAGACGAAGGAACCCCATTTCGAAACGTAAATACGCGAAGACGGAATAGACTAACTATGGCTCACCGTGGCAACGCGAACAACGACGCCCCAGATTTAGACCATAGTTACACCGCAGAACGTCTGCCTATCAGAATAGAAGACGCACCAACAAACACGATTCCTCATGACGAAACCGTCCCTCCTAGCGCTATAGATGCTGAAATTAGAAGGTTACACAACAGCATAAGGCCCCGCGAAATTAGCGCAATTGAAGAAGAAAACGCGAGACTGAGAGACGAACTCTCCAGACTACGCCAAGATTTTAATAGGCTCCCCGCGAGGACCTCCACGGCAAGACCGGCACAACGAACATCGTATGTGACTCCCTGCGAAAGACCTCGATACGTGCCGAATTTTGACGATGAGGAAGAAGAAGAACCTCATCACGGATATGCTTCCCTACATGTAACTCTCGGAAGAATTCCAAAGTATAAAGTAGACCCAGACGAGCTAGAACCGTTTGTGAATTCTATAGTTATGGCAAATCAAAATCTACACCCGTTAGATAGAGACGAATTTCTACGGCAGGTTAGATTCACAATACTAAGAGGCAAAGCTTATACTGAAACTAAGCACAAAGTAATCGAAAATATCGAGCAACTAATACGAGAATTAGAAGAAGCATTCAAACCCCGACGGTCTACCGCGACCCTTCAAAATAGTTTAAATCGATGCCGACAAGGAAAAGACGAATCGGTACGATCCTATGCTTCTCGACTAGAAAACATATTATCAGGTTTGAAAGAAAGATGCATCACGCCAGCAAATGACCCGGCTAAAAACGACGCCATAGAAGAATTGTTAACGCAACAAGCGAAACATCAATTCATAAAAGGATTGAATTTTAAACTCCAAGTTATGGTAGCATCTTGCGAACGAGCAACTCTAAGAGAATCAATTGCTATCGCAATAGATCGTGAATCCTTGACTCGCTCCGACGAAGAGTACAGAACTCAACAGGGCTCGACCCATGGCAGACGCGATAACCAAGGACAACAACGACCCTCCGGACAACGGAATAATTCGCACCTCCATTGCAAACGCTGCGATAGGAAAGGACATGTAGCCGAAAAATGCTACGCGCGACTTAGCAACGCAAAACGGACTCAGAGTCACTCATCTTCCGTTAACAAAGTATCCACCTCTTGCAATTATTGCAAAAAACCAGGACACACCGTCCAAGAGTGCCGCACCCTAAAAGCAAAGCGAGAAAGAGAAGCTCAACAGAATGCAAATAACTCAGAACAACCAATTAACGAAAACTTGAATCGACCAACACCTGTAGGAAATCTAACCGCTAATATGGTATTACATACTCCTATAAAAAATTTGATCGAAGTACAAGCCGCTGAATTCATTCGACCGGCAACCTTACTCTTCGACACTGGAGCCGATGTCTCCATAATTAAAATAAGAGTCCTGCGCAAAGAAACAATAGCTGACAAAACTCCAATTACGCTAACAGGAATAAGTGGAACACCCGTGAAGACACTAGGGTCAGTTTACCTACACATAAAAGTCGGAAAATACACTATAACCCATAAATTTCAAATAGTACCAGACACCTTTTCGCTAATAGCCGACGAACTAATCGGCATGGATTTCTGGAAAAGAAACAGCTTCCATTATGAAAAGGATGTGTCCTTGACGATGCTGGGACACACCTGGCCAATGAAACAAGTAGTATCACGTACGGTGTCACTAAAACCGAGATCACAAACATTAGTAGCCGCGCTAACTGATAGTAAACAAGACGGTATTGTATACGGACACCAAATACTACCTGGAGTGTATATAGGTAACTGTGCCACTAGGCCAACCAACTCTACCTGCTGCGTCAGCATTTTGAACTTCACGGAGAAAGAACTCGAGATACCCTTGCCTACAGTTGTGTTAGAAGATATTCCGAGTCCACCGACTCAGGGCGACGACCCTTCTGTACCCATAACCGTATACACTGTAAATAATTGCGCCAGCGATCGACTCGCCCGGCTAAAGTCTCAATTAGAACTAAATCATTTAAATCAGGAAGAATTGCGCACTCTAACAGAACTCTGTGAGGAATACAATGATATATTTCACTTAGAAGGTGACAAACTCCTCACCACTGAAGCGGTAAAACATACCATTACTTTGGTAGAAAATACCAAACCTATCTTTAAAAAACCCTATAGGTTACCTGAAAAGCATAAACAGGAAATTGATAAACAAATTTCTCAGCTAGAAGCTGACGGAATAGTACGGCCGAGCCGAAGCCAGTGGAACGCGCCACTGCTCGTGGTACCCAAGAAACCCGATGCACAATGGAATTTAAAAATGCGCATCGTCGTAGATTTTCGCAAGCTAAATGAAGCTACTATAGGTGATGCCTATCCATTGCCAAACATCACCGAAATATTGGACCAACTAGGCCATTCAAAATATTTCACCACCCTTGACCTAGCCTCTGGATTTCACCAGATAGGCATGGCCGAAGAAGACAGGGAAAAAACAGCCTTCTCCACACCCCTAGGGCACTACGAATACAACCGCATGCCCTTTGGATTGAAAAACGCGCCAGCTACGTTTCAACGTTTAATGAACACCGTATTATCCGGACTCCAAGGGATCCAATGTTTCGTTTATCTTGACGACATAGTAATTCACGCCCCTACTCTAATAGAACACATTAAAAGACTGAAACAAGTGTTCATTCGACTGCGTGAAAATACTCTAAAGCTGCAACCGGAAAAATGCCGTTTCCTTCGCAAGGAAACTTGCTACCTGGGTCATATAATTACAGACAAAGGCATCTCTCCAGACCCAACTAAAATAGAAGCTGTAAAAATTTTCCAGCACCCAAGAGCGTAAAGGACGTACAATCCTTTTTAGGCCTAGCAGGCTATTACCGAAGGTTCATTGACCATTTTGCTGACCTGTCGAAACCCATGACGAACCTATTAAAGCAAGGAGTAAAGTTCAACTGGACCTCCCTAGAACAATCATCATTTGAAAATCTAAAGGAAAGATTGACTACTGCACCACTTTTACAGTATCCAGACTTTCATCTTCCTTTCATTCTGACCACGGACGCCTCCAATAAAGCAATAGGAGCCATGTTATCGCAAGGCGAGGTAGGCAAAGACCTCCCCGTTGCTTACGCCAGCAGAACGCTTAACAAGGCCGAAGTAAATTACAGCACCACGGAAAAAGAATTAGCAGCTATAGTTTGGGCTGTACAAAATTTTCGACCTTACTTATATGGTACTAGATTTACCATCATCACCGATCATCAACCACTCACTTGGCTTTTCAATGTAGAAAACCCAGGCTCCAGATTGATGCGTTGGAGATTAAAGTTAGCCGAGTACGATTACGAAATTAGATACAAACCAGGTACTCAGAATACAAACGCAGATGCGCTAAGTCGTATATACGTGACCACGCGATCAAGAGCACGGCAAGCCGCCCCAAGGCCAACCGACTCAAACGAAGATGCAACCTCAGCTAACTCCGACGCCGAGGAAGAAACAGCTGATGAGAAATCATCGACCTATACTCCCGCAATGATAAATCAAATCCTTTACGAGTATCACGATACTCCCTTCGGAGGACATGAAGGCGTAAATAGAACTCTGCAAAGAATTAAAATTAAACACGTCTGGCCAAATATGAAAAAGGACATTGAAGAATACATAAAAAAATGTGACAAGTGCCAGCGCAATAAAACAGGCAACGTGAAACGTGCACCAATGCAGATAACAGACACGCCAGTAGAACCCTTCGAAAAGGTCGCCCTAGATATAATAGGACCATACCCTGCGACCAAACAAGGAAACAAGTATGCCTTAACCTTCCAAGACCTTTTTACAAGATACAGCATAGCCTTACCAATTCAAGACCAGTCAGCCTCTACTGTGGCACGACTATTCGTTGAAAGGATCATTTTTTCTTACGGGTTACCCCAAAAGGTTTTAACTGACCAGGGTACTAACTTTCTAAGTAACCTCTTTAAGGACGTCTGTAAGCTATTAAAAATTGACAAAATACAGACCACGACATACCACCCACAGTCGAATGGTGCGCTAGAAAGGTCGCACCGAACATTGACGTCGTACTTAAAAAACTTTGCCAACGAAGATTTTGATAACTGGGACGAATGGTTACCCTACGCCATGTTCACCTATAACACTACGCCACACACAGCTACAGGCCGAACGCCTTTTTCATTGCTATTCGGACGCGAGGTTGAATTACCGACCACGCTCAAATATCCGCCGCAACCTACATATACATTCGAAGATTACTATAACGAGCTTCGCGAAAGAATTCGCTCAACAGGTAACATAAAGAAAGACCAATTAATACGGGAAAAAGAAAAATCGAAGATCTATTACGATCACAACACACAAGAATCAAATTACGAAGTAGGAGACCAAGTATTGTTAAAGCGAGAAATGATTCGCGCTGGAAGACCGAAGAAATTGGAACCCCTATACGACGGTCCCTATACCATAACCGCAAAACTAAGCGAATTAAATTACGAATTAGCAGTGGGTAAAAAGAAGATTGTAACCCACGTCAATAGGCTAAAGCCTTATCACGTGTAGTTACCGACTCGACCACACACACATACCATCCTCTCTCCTACACTTTCCCCTTCACCCTAATTTACTTCTTACTACAATTTTATTTCATAATTACCACTAAAATTTAATAATCACTATATACTAAAACTAGTTAACTATAATAATGAATTCTTCTACGAGTAATCAACCTTACCATATTTTTATATATCAAAATCAGCTCTTAAATATTTCCATTACAATTAATAAGTAAAGCTAGATTAAAAAAAAAAAGAAAAGAGATATATATACATAATTTTAATTCCTAAGATATTTTTATAACTTTTCCCCTCCCTTATTATTATTAGAATTTCTCTAATTTCTCCCTCCTTCCTCTTGCCCTAACTATCTCTAAAACTTAACTAACAGGGAAAGGTACTAAAATTAGAAATTAGACATACATTTTAAATAAATTGAAATTTATTCAAGAACAAAGGAATCACCTCACCGCCTCTGACAATTGTTAAAAAAAAAAAAATTTTTTAAATATAAATACATTTGTTTAAATTTTTAAAATACAAAAAAAAATTTTTTTTTGGCTAAATTAAGCCATGGTATCAGAGGACATCATTTTCCTCCAAGGGTGGACCCGTCCGCCCCTCAACCTGCTGGTTGGGGTACCCCCAACCACGGTAGGGCTCCACCCCGGTGTATTGGAGCCACCTTATCCCAAACAGGTCGAAGACGACCCAGAAGCTATCCTCCAGGCAGTCATAATCCCACTCATGGTACCTCTGGATGCGGTCCGACTTTCGGCACATCCTCCGGTACTGCACCGCACCCACGTTGAAGATTATGACTAAATAAACAAAAGAAAAGGGATAGAAACAACGAAATTAAAATTAAATAGAAACAAAAACTAAAACAAAAAAAAAAGAGGGAGACTCACCATTATCTAGCCTTAAGAAAAGGCGACGCCCCTGGCCGTCAATCTCCCCTCGGTCATACATATCCTTCCGCTTATAAACTTGTACAGCCATGTCACTATCGGTTTCCAGAACTTTGATAATCGAAATGAAATTCCCCGTACGGAAACCACTAATATATAGTTGTGCGAAACAGTGCCCCAAGTTGGCTCCGAACCTGTGGTCAGAAAGGAAGGTCTTATTCTAGAATAAAATATTCAAGGCAGAGTTAATAGGTAAAAGTGTTTTTTATTCAAATAAATAAAAAATATACAAACGTTTACAAAGTATTTTTATGTACAAGAAAAACCGCGATATGTACAATGGCGAAGGCCTAGGGAATTTGCTGCCGTTAAATTCTAGGGAATTTCTTTTCGCAGAAGATTCCTTAGAACCCCCAGACTCAAAATTCCCCAGGAGGGAACGCGGACTTAGAAACTCCCTGACTGGACAATTTTTCCTAGGGTATTCCCTAGTAAAATCCCCAGCCAAGGGAGGAAGCGAAGTGGGAGAGGTGGATTTAGGGAAGGGGAAGTCCCCTTACCCCTCAGCCCCCTTCTCCCAGAGCTATGGTGGCTCCGAGCCACCCCAACCCCTAGGGTGAATCTACCCCTCCCACTACCCGACTCGTCGAGAGCCCTGGATTTGAGGGTCGGAACACTGGGTCCGAGGTAGTCCTCGGAGGCAGTGTGGAGGGGAAGGAGAGGGTGAACTTCTCCCGGGCAGTCCCCGGAGAAATTTCCCTTAGGAGGGAGGAAATGCCGCCGAGGGGTAGTCCCCTCTTGGTTGGCAGTGGGTGGTGGGTGATACTTACCAAAGTATGCTCCCAAATGAGTTCGCCGGTGGAGGCGCTCTTCAAGATGCCGTTGAGGCGTCAAAACACAAGCCGTGGAGGCGTCAAAGGATGCTGCTGTTGCTGCTGTCAAAGCAGCGGTCGAGCAAGGCTGAGGTGCGATGGGTCCTTATCAAGGACCCATCTATATAATTACGCGACACTAATCTTGCCAGCGAGAGAGCTGCCGCGGGCGCTGGCCACCTAGTGGCCAAGCGCGCAAGTAGTGTCGCTTCGCGGCCGCGACGCGCCAGGGCCAGAAGACGCGCAAGCGCGCCGCGGAGAGAGAGACAGATAGAGCGGCTAGACGCTGTCGGTCTAGCCGTCTATTGTGAGCGCAATAGAGATGGGAGATATAACAGAGAAATGCGGAATCTACTTCGCAACATTTTCTGCTCCTCCCAATCTCGAACAAACTCCCCCCGTTGACGCGATGGTGTCAAAACAAGGAAGAAAGAGTGTAATCAGTTTAAACCAAATTTATTTACAACAAAAAAAAAAATAAAATAAAAGATATAAAAACAGATAAGGCCGAGACGACTATTTACATGGCTTCATTTGAAGCTTCGCGGAATTTAATTCCAGGGCCGGAGTCCACCGGAGTTTAATTTTGCCCTGAGGGGCCCAGGCCTTCCATCTCCGAAGTTTGAGGGCCGAAAAGAGCGGCACCTCGATCGTCTACCCGAAGGCTCTGACAATAATTTTTTGCGCATTGCGCTCGATTTCCCTGGCGCTGGGATCGTCTAAGACTTTCCCAGCCCAGTTCGTCGAGGCAATGCGCTTCTGGGCGGCAACCACGGGCCTCCGACGTCGCGGGTTCGATGGTGGTTTCCGCGGCGTTGGTGGTGGTGGCTTCACTTTTTGCCCCGCCGGGAGAACGTGGCCGAACAGCCGTAGAAATTCCGCTTCCTCCCGGGGGGCATGCAATTCGAGGACATCGTCCCCCTCGTCCTCGTACCCTACGCCCAAGAGGTGGGCCCATGGATAGTCCGCCATGATCAATCGTGCTGCACCAAAAAGGCAAATGATGAGTACGAAGACTCAGTAAGTATCGTGGGAGTTTTGGAAGAAAAGACATGGCGGAGATCATAAAGTGTTCCTGAATGTTTGGAACAGGAAACAGGACGACCTGAAGAGTCCCAGGACGCCCGAGAGAGGAGGTGGTAACCTGAAGAGTCCCAGGAAACCAGGGAAAGAAAGTTAAGCAACCTGAAGAGTCCCAGGAAGCTTGAGAAGGAGAGATGACAACCTGAAGAGTCCCAGGATGCCGGAAAGTAGGGTGAAGCTAGACCCTGATACGACCCAAAGTGAGGGCTAAGAGGGGAGTTTACAGAGTTGCGAGAGACTCCGTTGAATCTCTTTTCTCGCGGTTTTAAGGACAGCTACGCGAGCTACTCCGTCCACCCCAGGAACTAGTTTGAGAATCCGCCCCAAGGTCCACATACGGGGAGGATTGTTAGGTACTTTGACAAGCACCAAATCTCCTTCACCGAATTCCGAGTTAGAGTTCTGCCATTTCGGTCTATGTTGCAAAGTGTGTAAGTATTCGGAAGACCACTTCTTCCAAAAGGTCTCGGTGATTCGATTTACGGTTTGCCAACGATTTAATGATGATTCTCGTAAATCCAAGGTGGATAATTCAGGTGGGGAATTTAACGCCCGTCCTGACAAAAAATGCCCCGGAGTGAGTACGTCCAACGATTCTGGATCATCATGTAACCGCGATATAGGTCGTGAATTTAGGCAGGCCTCAATCTTAGTCAGTAGTGTGGTCATTTCCTCGAAATTAGGCACGAAAACTCCGAGGGAGCGTTTCAGGTGGTGTTTCATACTTTTTACAGCACTTTCCCAAAGACCGCCCCAGTGGGGAGTAGCGACCGGAATGAATTTCCACTCGATTTCACGGATGGACTCGGTGGGTTGAGCGCGGGCGGCTTCTAAGGCACATCGGTAGGCGCGTTTTAGTTCCGCATCCGCTCCTTGAAAATTAAGGCCGTTGTCTGAGTACATAACGGCGGGTTTTCCACGACGAGAAATGAATCGAGACAGCGCAGCGAGGAAGGCCTCGGTATCCAATCGAGAAACGAGTTCCAAGTGAACAGCACGGGTAGATAGACATACGAACACTGCCACGTAACATTTCATGGATTTTGCGTTACGACCGTGATGCAATTTAACCAAGAAAGGCCCAGCATAGTCTACTCCGGTGTGTTCAAAAGTGAAGCTTCGCGAAACCCTAGCGACAGGGAGTGATCCCATAAGCTGGTTACCGAGTTTAGCGCGTTCGCGAACACACGTGACGCACTTGTGAACGCATGATTTCACTAGATTTCGCGCATTCACGACCCAAAACTTTTGTCGCAACGTGGACAAAGTTAGTTGGAGCCCCCCGTGAAGTGTATCTAGGTGCGTTTGCCTAATGAGTATGGCCATTAAGTGGCAATCCGGAAGAATAATGGGGTGTTTCATTTGTTCAGAAATTTCGGCGTTCCGAAGCCGCCCCCCTATTCTTAGGATTCCTTGTGAATCAATGACCGGATGTAAGGAAAGAAGCTTTGACCGCGACGGTATACGTAACCCATGATTCAAGGCTGAGATTTCGCTCGCGAAGTGCGTTCGTTGAACAACCTTTACCAAGGCTGCAATCGAACTGCGAATTTCCGTTGCAGACAGGAGGGAGTCCTCCCATTGGCCGTTTTTTCTGGTCCGCTGGACAAATCGAAGAACATAGGCCATAACTCGGACCAGTTTAGACCAAGACGAAAACTTATCAAAAAACCAACACTCAGTTGTGTCGAATTGAGACGGCGACACTTTCCCACCCGTGTGCAGTAATTTAGCTATATGATATTGGCAGCGCTGAGAGCATGAAGCCTTTTATTCAAGATGCGATCTCATAGAAATTTTATGTGCATCCTAATACATATGCGGCGTGTATGTGTGTACTACTGGATAATGCACTGTAATTTCCGTTGACAATTGGAGCTTGGAGTCTACTAGTGAAAAGCTAATAAGGAGTTTCGTATGTAAAATAAATATTAAAAGTTAATTAACTTATTAATTGTCTAAAAATATCATATTATAATCAGATAAAATTAAAATATTGGAAATATAATATCAGATAAGTGGTTTTATTTTCTTATTGGTATTGCATGAATAAATAAACATAGATGTGTATGAGCAAAATTCTTTGTTGAAATGTAGATTTTATTTTGCAGGTTACTATAAATGAAAATCACATTTTTCTTGGTGGTGTATAAGTAAATGTAAAAACTGCAGTGATGCTCTTATCAGTTGATGCACAGATGGACACGATTAACAAGAAGAAACTAAAATATAGATCCAAGTGGCTGTGTAAAGATGATTATGCTGAATATATTAAGCAACAACGTCATTGTGCACAATATGAGTTGCAATCTTTACAAGTATTTCTGTGGCAATGAAACTATTGCGAGAAGCATAATGTCATCTTCCACTGTAATGACATAAGTGAGTTTAAAATTTCTATCGGCACCATGCATTAGATATGTTATTACTTCTGTCCATTTTATATATATATATTTACAAATTATCACTTGTGCATCATTGAGTAGATGATTGAATTTGGAATGATAAATAAATGAAGACTTTATTTTGAGACTCATCGAATAAATGAATGCAATGTTCTTGCAGATTTTATGAACTAGCATCTTACACAAAACATAAAGTTTTGCTTCAATAAAATTATTCATTACTAAATATAAAGCAAATGACAGGAATCACATATTGATACAAAATAATTTATGGTAAGGTAAAATAACTAAGGAAAAACGCCATACTATTTAATTACTTTATTCATATGCTTTATTTATAATTGTGAATTGGATTTCTCCATTATTAACGAGGTATTTATTTTTTATTTTTATCAACTGTTTTAGGATTCTGTCAGATGAATCGTTATCTATTACTATTTGTGGAGTGTTTGAATTTTCTCTTATTTCTGGCTTCTCTTCTCTTTTGTCTATATTCATCACAGTATTTAACATGTTTAATTTTTCTTGTTTTATTAATTCACTTATGCTTGAAAATTCGTTCATTAATTCCAATATTTGTGAAGCTATGTCATCATTGTTCGTATTTTTTTCTATTTTGGAATAAAATGCATTAATTTCAGAATTGAAAAGTATGGTTGCTTTTTTTTCTCTCGTGGCTTGTAAACATTGTTTTTTATCTGTTGCATTTCTACTTTATTTTCGTTTATTAATGTTATTATGAAACCTATATAAGAAATATGGAAGAAAGACATTATTTAATAGAATTATATTTTGCAGGCAAGAAAATTTATGTAAATAAAAAGAAGACATTAGATCTATCCTTGTAAGAGACGAAAAAGTGCCAAGAAAATGAAAGAAATTTTAAAGCATAAAAAACTGTGCTTTTAATATAATACCATAAAGTACTTTCAATTTTTAGAAGAATCTTCTATATTGGTAAAATTAACATTGAATATGCTTGACTAAAAAGTTGCGTAATTCTAATAGTTTTGGAATGTTTTTCCTTACTTCTTTGTGCTAGCATTTCGTAGACGATACACTCATGAAATAGTAATCTGCGATGATTTTGTTGTAACTGCTGTGCAGAGAATCGCAGCCAACTACACACTGCAGAATCTTTAAAGTCAAGTTCCCATTCGGTGTTATAAATTTTTTGTAGATGGGAAATAATTGTGCTTTTATGATATATATATATATATATATATATATATATATGCTATAATTGAAAAAATATTAAATTTAACTTACTCAGGAAGGAATTAATATGTGGACTTTTCCCTACATGCATATGTAATTTTTTATTATAGGACTCAGAAAAGTTATTCGTTCTATTATCTTGTTTGAAAACAGAAAACTTTTCAGGCAGTATCTCTTTTATCCAGTAATTTTCATAATATTTGAAATATTTATCGAAAAATGTTCCAAATTGGAATGTTGTACTATCTTTTAATAATTTGAATACATCTCTTATATAATTAGGTGGTATTAATGATAATAATACTAATTTTTTTATAATTAAATATCTTTCTGGATAAATAATCTTCGTCTTCGTTTTACTGATTATGGAAAGACTCTGAGCTTTTTTAAATAGTGCCTTAAAAGAAATAGTAATGAAGCATTAAGTTTTATATTAATAATAAAAAATGATATTTTATATGGTTTCAGAATTCATACAGCCGATGAGAAATAGTGCTTTTATAATATTACCATTGAATCGTTAATATTATCGACACTATATGGAAAATTATATAGCAGATAAATTATAAATTGAATTTCGTATTTCGCAGACTTTACCATTATTGTGAAAGAAAAGGTAACAATTATATAGTTCTCAAACTTACTTGTGAATAATGGAAGAAGCAATGTGTGATTTTTACATTTGGATAAGTTAATTGCATGGCATTTGCCATAGCCCGCTCGTAATCCATCATTGCCACTTTTGGATGAAAATTTAAAAAATTGTAGCTTCAAAATTGAAAAACTTCTAAATAGTCGAATGTCCGCCTGTTCTTCATTAAAACCCAAAAACATGCTATGGCCTAAATAATAGAGGAAAAATATACAATTATGGACCTGCAGCATTATATGTTCTTTAATGTTACAAATATAATTGAAATTATTACTTTATTTGGGTAATCATTGCTTAACATTAAAATAGTTAACAACTGCAAATTTCTGTCCCTTAAATTGGGCACTGCTTTAAATGTAGCATCAATAAACATTTCTTCTGCAGTTTCTAGTACATTTTGTATAAAATTTGCATCGTAAAAAACAATATTTAATACATTTTCAGCATCATTTTCTAATATCTTTGTGTTTAATGGTATATTCTTTTTATTTTCCTCTTTTTTTATATACTCTGCTAAACTTCTTAAATTATTTTTCTTTAAAGCAATGCTAGACTTAGACATAATTGCATTTTTCTTTATATATCGTTGTAACGTTCGTCTGCAAGTGGTGAACGGGATGTCGATGTTACCTTCCGAACTACTATATAAAAATAATGTAAAAATTGATGTATAAATATACATATAAACATAGATATATATTTAATTAATGACAGTAATTTTTTTATTACATATGTCTGAATAGATTGTTACTTTCAATATCTGATAATTATACATGCCATGTATTGTATATGAAAAAATACTTACTTCAAAACCACTGAGTTATAAATTTGTTTTGGTTTAATGTTTACAACTTTAGCTACATCTTTCATATTTTTATAGAATGCAACTTTCTTATTTTCATTAATATCAGGTTCATGATTGTGCGGTATATTGGAAGCGTGAAACTCATTATTGGCAAAGTGCCCACTAGCTTTACAGTTCAGATGCTTATTTTTATTGCAACATAAGTATCTGGAAGGAAAATTATCTTGAAAATGATTTACTAAAAAAAAAAAAGAAAATATACCTACTACATAAAAATAAATACATTTTATCGTTTTTTCTCTTCTTGACTAAATATCTGTAATTATTGAATATCCATAATTTTCTTTCATTTTTTGTTATGTTCATGCTTAATATTAAATTAATAATTGTTTTTCCACAATTTATTATGTTTAAAAAATATATTTTTCGATCTGAAACGGCCCCGTCAGTTTGTTTCGATAAATCTTTTGTATATACGTACATATGAGTGTGTAGTGGGGGGATATGTCAAAACATTGCACTGTTTACAGCAGTGAAGCCAATCTGGGTCTACCAGATCGCCCACTCTGACCTCCCAGCTCATATCACTGCATGTGACTGGATGTCAAAGTGGAAGAATCGTTTAAACTCAACCTAGCTTCACTGCTTTATAGGGGTCTAGTTTCCAAACGGAAAATAAGTAATAAATATAAAATATTGTTGACAACACTAATAAAGTTTATAGTATACATGAACATGAAGAAAAGAAAAAACGATGAATTTAACTTATTTTTCTTCAGCAGGTATATCATATTCTTTCTTAGTACATATTTTTCAACATAATTTCCCTTCCGGATACTTATATAATTGTATAAAAAATAAGAAACTATATTCTAAAGGCAGTGGGCACATTGTGAGTAATGAATTTCATACTTCCAATTTTTCCCACAATCATGAATTTGATATCCGGGAGAACAAGAAAAATATATTTTAAAAAAATGTGAAAGATGTCGATAAAGTTATATATACTAAAGTTAGACAAATTTAAAATTCGATATAGTTACGAAGTGTTTCTTCATATACAACAATTATAATATATTAACATAAAATATGTAAAATACAATTCTATGAAAAAAAAACATTGTATTAAAAGAATCATTTGTTTTTTAAATATATATTAATTTTTACCATTTGTGATTCTACAAAGTTTCAAAAGTGAGGTCAACATCTCGTTCAAAACCTGCAGGTGAATGCTTCAACAATATATTAAGAAAAATTCTGTTATTTTTAAAACCAATATTACATTATAAAAATTAACATAACATTTTTACACAAATATACATAAAACACAAGGAAAATAAAGAAAACATTAATTATGAAATGATGTTGAAAATCTACTGGAATAATGTCTTTCATAATACCAATTTTGTACAGAGTGCACTAAATACAATATAGAGCATGTCTATTGATGATTTGTACATTCAAATAATGTCTTATCAAAAAGATAGAAATTTACAGTTGTTCCGTTTTCGTTCCAAACAATGATTAATCAAATAATATATAGCTTTAGTGGAAATATTTGAAAGCATACAAGAAGTACAAAAAAAAACATTTGAAATAAAGCGCACAGTTTAGTAAATATAAGCAAAAGAAAACAAGAATTTCCAATTACTGAAAACACTAAGATTCCAACAATTATTATAGGGAAACACTTGTTTGAGAAAATAATAAAAAAATTGATAGATGTAAAAAATAAATACCTCCAAAAATATGGTCAGATAACATTTGTAATTTCAAATAAAGCATATGAATAAAGTAATTAAATAGTATGGCGTTTTTCCTTAGTTATTTTACCTTACCATAAATTATTTTGTATCAATATGTGATTCCTGTCATTTGCTTTATATTTAGTAATGAATAATTTTATTGAAGCAAAATTTTATGTTTTGTGTAAGATGCTAGTTCATAAAATCTGCAAGAACATTGCATTCATTTATTCGATGAGTCTCAAAATAAAGTCTTCATTTATTTATCATTCCAAATTCAATCATCTACTCAATGATGCACAAGTGATAATCTGTAAATATATATATAAAATGGACAGCAGTAATAACATATCTAATGCATGGTGCCGATAGAAATTTTAAACTCACTTATGTCATTACAGTGGAAGATGACATTATGCTTCTCGCAATAGTTTCATTGCCACAAAAATACTTGTAAAGATTGCAACTCATATTGTGCACAATGACGTTGTTGCTTAATATATTCAGCATAATCATCTTTACACAGCCACTTGGATCTATATTTTAGTTTCTTCTTGTTAATCGTGTCCATCTGTGCATCAACTGATAAGAGCATCACTGCAGTTTTTACATTTACTTATACACCACCAAGAAAAATGTGATTTTCATTTATAGTAACCTGCAAAATAAAATCTACATTTCAACAAAGAATTTTGCTCATACACATCTATGTTTATTTATTCATGCAATACCAATAAGAAAATAAAACCACTTATCTGATATTATATTTCCAATATTTTAATTTTATCTGATTATAATATGATATTTTTAGACAATTAATAAGTTAATTAACTTTTAATATTTATTTTACATACGAAACTCCTTATTAGCTTTTCACTACTAGACTCCAAGCTCCAATTGTCAACGGAAATTACAGTGCATTATCCAGTAGTACACACATACACGCCGCATATGTATTAGGATGCACATAAAATTTCTATGAGATCGCATCTTGAATAAAAGGCTTCATGCTCTCAGCGCTGCCAATATCATATAGCTAAATTACTGCACACGGGTGGGAAAGTGTCGCCGTCTCGTCGAATTGAGCGGTTAACGCTACCTTCCGACTTTCTTCCGCGGTTTCAAAGACCTGAACGGGATTTGCGGTGTGCTCACGGAGAAAAGCAGGCCCATGCCACCAAAGTGAGTCCTCTGATAACTGTTGAGCACTGGTTCCTCTTGAGCACAAGTCGGCAGGATTCAACTTAGTGGGTACATGATGCCAGCTGGCTTCCGATAAATGTGTTTGGATATATGAAACGCGATTAGCCACAAACGTCTTCCAATGCACAGGTTGCTTTGCTATCCAGGCTAAAGCGACTTGCGAATCCGAATAGCAACGAATCGCATCACAACGCCCGACCAAGCTTCCCTTGACGTGAACCAATAACTTGACTAGAAGGGCAGCTGCGACCAACTCCAGACGAGGGATTGAAGTGGTCTTGATCGGAGCGACCTTTGTTTTGGACATTACTAAATGTACCGAGAGTTTAGCGTCCTCATCAGTGAGGCGTTCATAAACGACTGCGCCGTACGCAAGTTCTGAGGCGTCACAAAATCCAATTAATTCGCGTTTTCCAGTAGTAAGTGATTGTCCGGTCCACCGTGGAATCCGTAAAGTCTGTAAGTCTCGGAGATGCTCATAGCACTTGAGCCATTTTGACTTAATAGGTTCAGGAATTTCTTCATCCCAAGAGAGTTTAAGCAACCAGGTGGATTGCATTAACTGCTTTAGAGTGATGATTATTGGAGAAATCCATCCCAATGGATCGAAGATCTTAGCATTCTCTGATAAGAGGATGCGTTTGGTTAGTACACCAATGTGTGAAGGAGAAACACGGAAGCGGAAGCTATCATCCCCGTGATCCCAATATATGCCCAAGACTTTACTTGATCCAGCAGGATCCTCAAAGAAAGAATGCAGCTCGGTAGGTTCAAGCGGGGAAGACCCCGGTTGATTGAATGCCCATTTGCTTAAGGAGAAGCCCCCTTTTGCCAGTAGAGCGATGAGTTGTTCCCTAACCGAACTAAGTTGCTGTAAGTCATGGGCCCCAAAAAGTATATCGTCTACATAAGTAGAATTTAACAACACATCCTGCGCGAGAGGGAAGTTAGCTCCGTCCGTGTAAGCTAATTCGCGCAAAACTCGCGAGGATAGGAAAGGTGCCGGTCCAGTACCGTAGGTCACCGTGTTGAGTTCGAAGGCCTGAAGCTCACCGGAATCAGACTTCCATAAAATGTTCTGATACTTGCGGTCCTCAAAACGCACAAGAATCTGTCTGAACATTTTAACAATGTCAGTGACGCCTACATATCGAAAGGAACGCCAATTCATTAGGATCCGCGTGATGTCCTGTTGGAGCTTGGGTCCAATGAATAGCGTATCATTAAGCGAGACGCCAGTAGAGGTTTTAGAAGATGCGTTGAATACAACGCGAATCTTTGTTTTCTGGTTCTCGGTCTTAAAAACTGCATGATGAGGCAGAAAGACGCGAAAATCAGAGTTCAAAGGAACAGGAGACATATGTCCTAACACTTGATACTCCTGTAAGAATTGAAAATAACTTTCAGCTTGTTCTGGAGAGGTTTCCAATCGCCGAAGTATTCGTTTTAAGGTTTTCTCTGCTACCCGAGAGGAAGAACCTAAGCTGTGCTTCTCGATGTCGGATCGAAAAGGTAAAGCAACGACAAAACGACCTGAAGAGGTGCGTGATACCGTATTCACAAAATGTTGTTCACAGAGGGAGTCCTCTGTGGACATGGGTTTGACTTCCGGAACTTCTTCCAGTTCCCAGAAGTCGCGAAGAGTTTTTTCTACCTCAAAGCAATGATGCACCGTGACACTATGAGAGCGACCAGCCTTGGGTACGACCCCCGAAACGATCCACCCAAAAATAGTCCGCTGAGCAAGCAACGTATGATCAGGAGAATGCATGTACGGGCCTTCCATCAATGCTGCAAGATAGTCTGCACCAATGAGCACATCAATTGGAGCCCTGGTTGAAGCGAAGTTATCAGCCAGATCAATTTCGCTAAGTGCTGGAAAGGACGACGGAGAATAAGTCGGAGGCATATACTGAGTAATCCTGGGTAAGATCAATGCAGTTACGTCCAACGAGACACCGTGTCGTGATAGAGAATGAAGCGTAATCTGTACCTCTGCTCGAACGTTTTGAGCCGAATTCAGAGAGACGCCATGAATGGTTGCGTTGACACGTTTTCGTGATACCCGTAGTTGTTGAGCTAGATTTTCCGAAATAAAGGAAGTTTCGGAGCCCGTGTCAACTAAACCGCGGACTATAATACGAGAACCGTCATGAGCGTCGATTCTGGCAGAAAAGGTGGCCAAAAGCACTGATCGGGTGTCGGAAACACTAAGATGTGTTGTAGTATTCGAGCTAGAGGGTTCTGGCTCGGAAAAGGAGTTGACCGCGGGGATAGACCCCCGTGCCTTGCTCCCCCCGGTGCCAGATTTGTCAAAATGTAATAAAGTATGATGCATTTTACTACATTTCCTGCATCGTGACGAAGAAGAGCAATTGGAGCAACTATGCCCGGGCCTCAGACAGTTGATGCAAAGATTCTGTGAAAATGCGAACTTTGAACGGGCCTGAGGGGTCAATGCAAGGTAGTCCTTGCACTGATACAAGAAATGGTTACTACCACAGTGAGCGCAACCGGTACTATTCACGCTAGTAGCGTGTGACTTCAAGGATCTCCCCGATTCCTTTTTGGAAGTTTTAGGTTTGTTACCTAATGATTGCAAAGAGTTAATGTGACGCGTTAGAAACTCCGAAAATTGAAGAAAGGTGGGATAATCCTTGCTGCTTCCCAGATACATCTCCCAGGCCAAGCGGAGGGTGTCATCCAGTTTGCTCTTCAGTGAATGAACAATGATGGGATCCCAATGATCGACGCCGTAACCCATAGTTTTGAGGGCGTTGAGCGCAACCGTGACCGAGTCCCTAACTTCCTTGAGAACTTTAAAATTGTCACCCCGAAGCGTGGGTACTTGCGAGATCTGGTCCAAGAACGTATCCGTGATCATTCGTCTGTCAGTATACCTAGCTACTAGAGTGTCCCATGCTATCTCATAGTTCTCGGAGGTGATCGCTAAAGATTTAATAACCGTAGCCGCTTCACCTTGCAAGCAAGATTTTAGATAGTGGAACTTGTCTCGCCCGGAGACATATGCCTTTTCATGAACAATGGAACTGAATGTTTCATAAAAGTTGTTCCATTCTAAATATTCCCCGGAAAACTTCGGCAAATCGATAATTGGAAGCCTAATGTGGTTTATTTCGCCTGAAGGCGCCGTGGGACCTGATGCTGGCATCACCTGATTGGAGCGAAGTTCATCTAAATGTCCTAGGATGTATTCTTCCGCGTCACTATGGGCATCAAGGGCCGCTTCATACCAGTTTTCGGTTACGTAATCCATTTTAGCTAATTCAGCCGGTTTAGTATGAGTAGTGATCTTAACGTGAGTTTTATGCAACACCTTAAGCCACTTCTCGACGGCCGCAAGCCTATCCTCCAAGAAAGGGAGGGTGAAGTTGCGTACTCCACGTTTCTTAATTTTAACGACCAACCGAACGAATTCATCCCGAATCATGGGCACGTAATTGATCGCTTCTAGTAATTCCCCTGAGCTAGGCGTAGTCATCTTGAATCTCTATTCCAGAACAAACCACAATCTTAACCCAGTCAGAATCTCCAACTTAAAAACACTGATGCACTTCGAACGTTTTTTGCCGGATATCCGGCTCGAAGGACCAAAAATTTGTGCGAAACAGTGCCCCAAGTTGGCTCCGAACCTGTGGTCAGAAAGGAAGGTCTTATTCTAGAATAAAATATTCAAGGCAGAGTTAATAGGTAAAAGTGTTTTTTATTCAAATAAATAAAAAATATACAAACGTTTACAAAGTATTTTTATGTACAAGAAAAACCGCGATATGTACAATGGCGAAGGCCTAGGGAATTTGCTGCCGTTAAATTCTAGGGAATTTCTTTTCGCAGAAGATTCCTTAGAACCCCCAGACTCAAAATTCCCCAGGAGGGAACGCGGACTTAGAAACTCCCTGACTGGACAATTTTTCCTAGGGTATTCCCTAGTAAAATCCCCAGCCGCGGGAGGAAGCGAAGTAGGAGAGGTGGATTTAGGGAAGGGAAGTCCCCTTACCCCTCAGCCCCCTTCTCCCAGAGCTATGGTGGCTCCGAGCCACCCCAACCCCTAGGGTGAATCTACCCCTCCCACTACCCGACTCGTCGAGAGCCCTGGATTTGAGGGTCGGAACACTGGGTCCGAGGTAGTCCTCGGAGGCAGTGTGGAGGGGAAGGAGAGGGTGGACTTCTCCCGGGCAGTCCCCGGAGAAATTTCCCTTAGGAGGGAGGAAATGCCGCCGAGGGGTAGTCCCCTCTTGGTTGGCAGTGGGTGGTGGGTGATACTTACCAAAGTATGCTCCCAAATGAGTTCGTCGGTGGAGGCGCTCTTCAAGATGCCGTTGAGGCGTCAAAACACAAGCCGTGGAGGCGTCAAAGGATGCTGCTGTTGCTGCTGTCAAAGCAGCGGTCGAGCAAGGCTGAGGTGCGATGGGTCCTTATCAAGGACCCATCTATATAATTACGCGACACTAATCTTGCCAGCGAGAGAGCTGCCGCGGGCGCTGGCCACCTAGTGGCCAAGCGCGCAAGTAGTGTCGCTTCGCGGCCGCGACGCGCCAGGGCCAGAAGACGCGCAAGCGCGCCGCGGAGAGGGAGACAGATAGAGCGGCTAGACGCTGTCGGTCTAGCCGTCTATTGTGAGCGCAATAGAGATGGGAGATATAACAGAGAAATGCGGAATCTACTTCGCAACATTTTCTGCTCCTCCCAATCTCGAACAATAGTCCATTCCCCACTTCGCGCAAATTCACGCAAAAACGCTGACCCAATGTCTACAAACCAGACGCACCTTCGCGACCGACTAAAATAACTCCCAGTAAAAAATAAAACTTGTTAAAATTTTTCACATTAAAACCCCACAATTAACCACACTTACCCTTTATTATAGGTGCATGCTGACCCTTATGGTCATAACGATCCACGGAAGCTCCCAGCAAGTCCAAAACATTCCCATCAAAGGTCAACCGGGACTATTTTATGAAAAATTCGGCACGGTCAATTTTTATAAAGAAAAATGGAAATTAGTAATAATCACCGACATAGTAAAATATCGCCAAAGACTCGCGTAACTAGACAAATTCCTATATGATCAAACCCTTTGCTACAAACAAGAAGGAAGAAAAATCTGTAAACACCCCGTCCTTGATACCGTCTACAAGCTAGAGACAGCCGAAAAGAACCTAGATGAAATAGATGAAATAACATTACACCAAGAGAGAAACAAACGAGGACTAGCAAACGGAGTAGGATCAATCGGAAAAATTTTATTCGGAATAATGGACAGTAACGACGAAGAAGAAATAAATAAACATCTACAAAGCATAGATCAAACAGTAAAGACCAACAAAATAGCACTCCTGAAACAAATACAAATTATCGACCAAACTATAGAAACTTATAATAACACGATACAAAAAATAGATGCGAACGAAAAAATGATGATGATAGCAGTACGTGATCTAGAAGCCCAAGCGGACGAGCGAGAAGCTCTATATAACATTAATCTTACATCCGAAGAATTAATGATAGACACGGAACACTTACTAAATTTCGTAATACAGGCGAGCCAAGGAGTAATAAATCCGAAAATTATACGATATACAAAAATTCTCGAATACCTTAAGGATCCGATCCCTCACATCCCTCCTGGCACGCAATTCCCTTTTCCATTAGAAACACTAAATATACATTTAAATACAAAACTAATGAAACCCACAATTTATTCCAAAACCAGCAAACTAATTGTAGTATTTCATATACCTCTAATAACGCCCAAAGAATTCGATCTTTTGCAAATATATCCAATTCCAATCCCTATTCAGAATTCTACAACACTACACTCCATAATAGATTTAAAACAGGAATACATAGCAATAGACAGCATTGCTGAACATTATACAGAGTATACCGAAGACGAACTACAAAAATGTTATACGATAAAAGATATTTATTTCTGCCCGACGGATAAACCATCCAACAAAATAAAAGCAGTTAATCCATGCGAAATTGCATTATACTTAAAATACATAGATATAAATACGTGCGAGCATAAACTTATACATTTAGTGCAACCGATGCTAATTCCCATGAAAAACCAAGCCTCGTGGATATACTCCACACCGCGATTAGAAATTGTAGAAGTAATCTGCAAACAAAAACCTACCTATAATATAGAATTAATGGGCTCCGGAGTAATTAATTTATATAAAAATTGTATCCTAACAGCTACTGATTTTGTTTTGGAACCCGTACAAACCTCCAAGCCAACAAACATAAACACTATATCCCGCACTATAATTTCTCTTTGAGAGCCATAGATCCTGAAAACTACGTAGCAGCAATCAACACAACCAAAATTCCCAGGCTGCATAACATCCTGAGCAAGGTCAACGACCTCAACACGCTCAGCATCCAGCTAAAACAGCTGAAAAGGGATGTACAAAACGAAGACCTAGGACAACACCACACCTATCAACATATGGCCATCTCATATTCTACTACAACGTTAATCATCATAGGATTAACCATCTACATAATCTGGCGATATCTTCACAGAAGACCAAAACCTAAGCCAAGGCTCAGGTCAATACAGGCATTGCCATCCAATGCCATCGTAACAGACGACGCCGCCGCCCCAGCAACGGACGACGCTGCCCCGACGCACTTGATTATCGTCACACCTGAGCAAGCAGCAAATCTTCAATACGACCCCGATTATTAGCCACCCACCCTCTTTTCCAGGGGGGGAGGGGTGTTATGTACATAGAATAAACATACATAACTCATTGTTACAATAAGCATTATATAATTAATATTATTTTCATTTGAAGACATAATTAATAAATCTAAATTATCATAGTTATACTAAAATACCAATAGCCTCATTGTAAAGGAGAAATACTCCTATTAGCGACAAATTTCTGAGTGTAATACGAAGCGCCAGACGCAGCTCGTTCACACTGTCGCCAAGGCTAAGTCCCGACACGTGGCAAATGCACTTCGACGGCAGTCGAATGTTCTAGAACAATGACGCATTTGACCATTGGGACCCGCAAATGTTACCATATAAGGTAATGTTTGACGCTGCACTTTGAGGGTAAGAGCCCCAAACGTGCAGCCCCAAAAATCAGTTCGAGTCAAAAGCTAGAAGGAACAAGTCGAGTCTCCTAGGACCTTCAGTCCTCTTATCTCTTAATCTTATCCAGGCAATCCTTTGTCTCTTAAAACTATAATTATCTAGCTCATAGCTCTGGTTATCAACTTGTATAAAGAAGAAACATTGTAAATCAAAAATCAATAAACCTTATTATACAAGAGAATTTCAAGTTTGTCGTGAATCAGCGATTGAACCACAACACTTTATTCCACTAAACTCATGGAGGGGGGCCTCCCGCGATGCTCACGCACACTTATTATACGCGCGTACACTATTTGTCGGGTTCTCACTTTTAATACGGGGAGGGATTTACTCGGGGGCGGACTACAAAGGAGGGAAGGGTGAGCGGGGGTAGACGGGGAAGAACGTGAGGGAGAACTGGGACAGGGAAAACTCGGGGGGGGGGGGGGGAACACAGCAGCGACCACTTCGACCACGATTTACGAACCCCACAAATCCCACGTCGGGACCACTTAATACTCCGAAGAAGGGGCCCGTATTTAAAAGACGAAGCTCCTTTTAAAGTACGGCGACGACCCTGCTGATTCTCTTACACAATGTGTGCGAGGAAGCTCGGCACGGCGGGCAGTTCTAACTGTAGAACAGAAGTGGCCCGGTCCTCAGTTTCCTCGTTCGTCCTGGGCCCCGGGTCCTTTTCCTAATTCCTAGGATTTCATTATTCTTCAGGGCAACAGCGCATGCTCTCGATCTATCAGTCAATTATCACCTATCAAATTGACTGGGATCCGCATTCACACTGTTCCCTGGGTTTCGTAGCGTCTCGGCTATCCGTGTCGTCTGCTTCGTAGCTTGGTGATGTCCGGGCGGGACTCTGCGGCGCGGGGTCGGCGAGTAGTGGTCGGCGAATCGGGCGGTCGGGGAAGCGGTAGCCGTGGCGCGGGGATAGCGCGGGCAAGGGAGATCGCGGCTCGGCGCGCTAGCGGCGAGGCGCGGTAGAGGAAAGGAATGGGTGGAGCGCTCGGCGGGGACTTGCGGTGAGGGGACGGTAGTAGCGTCGCGTAAACAGTCGCGCTCAGCGGGTAGGTGAGAGTGAGAGGGCAATATAGACATTCGGGCATAGGAGAGTAGAGGATAGGAGAACAACAGTTTTCAAGCTCATGTTGGAGCAGAGGAGACTTATGAATACTAGTTTTAGCCTGAAATAAAATATTCTTAATTTCTATAATACTATTTACACCTAATCCTACAAACATTCGCCCGATTCCCAATCATACCATTTCCTAAAAACATCTACTCTCCTTCCGTGGTCGACACTTACAATATTCCTACATCGGAAAACTACATCGTCGCTCCACGGAAGGTTCATCAGGCTACACACACACATACACATTCATACCGGGGGGATCGCAGGAGGCGCTAAGGGGGACGGGAGAAACTAAAAGACCTATGCATTTCTGTAACGTGTATTCTACCACGTTACAATATATATATTAGGGTGGCCATAAAAAAAGAAAATTTTCTCCGGTGCTTTTATTTTGTTAAGAATTATGAAAAAAGAGGAATCAAATTTTTTTAGATTTTTTTGTAGCAGTTAAATGGTGCCGACATCGTTTTTAGAATTAAAAATGTAGATTTATTGAAAACGATTTAACAAAATTATAAATTAATATTGTGCTAGATTAATGTTTTTTTATTACATATTCTTGTAATTTAACTAAAGGACTTTTCAAAGCACAATATTAATTTATAATTTCGTTAAATCGTTTTCAATAAATCTAAATTTTTAATTTATAAGAAGATATTGGCACAATTTAACGGCTTCAAAAAATTCTATAAATTCGAGGATCTCTTTTTTTCATAATTTTTGACAAATTAAAAGCTTATTGGAATTTTGGTTTACATCTAACCTCGAAAAAGTGGAAGAACATCGGATTTTTAATTTTAAAAACGATATCGGCACCATTTAACGGCTTCAAAAAAATCTAAAAAAATTCGATTTCTATTTTTTCATCATTCTTAGCAAAATAAAAGCACCGGAAATTTTTTTTTTAATGCCCACCCTAATATATATATATATATATTTGCCTTCCAACCAATATCTATAAATTAGTAATGAACTTCATAAATCTGAACAAGTATGTATTTACTTATTCAGATTTAGGGAGTGGGTGAACATGAAAATAAACAGGGTGCAGAGTAAAAAACGTAAATGTGCAATTGATTCTTATGTTTATATAATTTTTAATTGATATTCTCCATATTGTTCTTCTATTGAAGTTTGAAAATAAAAAAAAAGTTAAGCTTACGGAACATAAATAGAGATTCTGTAGCGTTAAGTTATAGCACAATATACCATAACACACTAAGATTTGCAGTGTATACACTTATCCGTATTAAAATGTGTGTAATTTTATAAATTTTAAAGTATGTACTTCTCAAAAGTGTGTAAAATGTCATTATGTATGTTATTTAACACATTAGGGATAAATTTACTTTCTTTTTGTACACGCTAAATATTTTGAACACAGATAAGCGCGTTAATAGCGCTTATGTTAGTGTGTAGAGTGACACAGTTACTTTCAATTACACATTTTTTTTTGTAAAATAACACATTTGTGAGCATTATATAACGCACTTAGAGTTTGCAGTGTACTCGAATAAAGCTGTTTAGTTGAAAAAAATTAAATAAAATTTACTGCTTTTCGAAAACTGTAATACAAATTTGGAATATGTCGTGGGTCGTTTGCCAAATTTCTGTTGCATGCTGATGAAAATCGCTGATATTTTCAGCACTCTTGTATTGAATAGATTCTTCAAATAGGATTTTTGAAAGTTCTTGAGAATAGCTACAATATATTAAATAAAAAATTTTTTCAGGTAGAAAAATGACATTTATACCACTCCATACAGCACACTTGAATAAAAGTTGTCTTATAGACATTTTTTATTCATCCAATTGACCGAAAGACGTGTAAAAGATGTCTTTAAGTCACTTGGTTACAGTATGGGACATTTTTCTACGATCCTAATCTCATTTTTAAGTTTCCCCCTGAAATAAAATAAATATTAAATAGAGGATACAAGAGTTAAGTAAATGGTAATTTTAAAATACCCACCTTGTAAATTTGTAAATCTTGAAAATTCACGGACATTTAGGTTTTGTAATTAATATATTTATTCTTAATTAAAGCAAAAATGGAAATTGATTCAGAAGAGGAAGTGGTACACGCCGTGAAAAAAGCCAGGATTCAAAAATATAGAAAAAAATGGGAAAGTAACCCTGAGTTCGAAAATTTGCTGAAACCTGATGTTTCTAACACGAAAGCACACTGCTCTATATGCCAAAAGTCCATTGGTGCCCAATTACACACAATCCAAAGTCACGCGAGAAGCAAAAGGCATTTAGACGAATTAAGAAATCAAAAGAACACGGGAAATACACGGGCAGATGCAGAAACAGAAACTGAATCTTCAAACTTGAAAGACAGTGTTACGAGAGCAGAATTAATTTTAACGAGTTTCTTTTTGGAGCATTACGTACCATATGCAGCATCGAACCATTGTACTCCTATGTTAAAACATTGTTTCCCGGATTCTGAAATATGTCAGAATTTGCATTTAGGCAGAACCAAGTTAACTGCACAAACAGGAGTGATAGCATCAGCTTATAAAAAGACACTGTGTAAAATATTAGAAAAAAGCAAATTTAGCATACTTACGGATGAAAGCACTGACGTGTCTACAGTGAAAATAGCTTGTATAATTGTCATATTTTACGATGATGACTTAAAGTGCGTTCGTTGCGCATTATGGGATTTGATTGAGATTTATAGGGACGATGACAGCAACGAATCTGCCGAACAATTATACACAAATATTGTAAATTCTTTTTGTAATTGTAATGTTTCGTTAGAAAATGTTATAGGTTTTGGTTCCGACGGTTGCAATACCATGATAGGTTCAAAGAACTCCGTGGCGTCTAGATTTAGAAACCATTATTCCGGAATAACAATTTTAAAGTGTATTTGCCACACAGCTCATTTATGTGCGAGCTATGCATGTAGAACATTGCCACGGCGCTGTGAAGATTTAGGACGCAATATTTACAACTTTTTCAAACTGAGTAGTAAGCGTCAACACAATCTGAAAGAATATAAGATTTCTCTGGAAGTTGATCTTCACAAAATGTTACGTGCCTCGCAAACGCGATGGCTTTCATTAGAAGCATTGGTAAGTCGCACGTTAGAACAATGGGAACCACTGAAATTATATTTTACAGAAAAATGGTTACAAGAACATTTATCAGCAGCTGAGGAAATATTTCAGTCTTTACATGATCCATTTATTAAGTGCTACTACTTATTTCTGCAATGGGTACTAGCTAAATTTACCAAGTTTAATTTATTGTTTCAATCGGATAAGGTTATTATTCCAACACTGTATAAAAAAGTATCCGAATTGTATATCGATATTTTGGAGACGTTTATGGAAAGGTCTTATGTGCGCGGTAGAAACATACAGGATGTAGATCCTAGAAATGACAATTATTTTTTACCGAAAAATCAAGTTTAATTGGGTTTAAAGGTGGCTAATGAGTTCAAAAACTGGATATAATAAAAGAAAAGGATCAAGTAGAGATGTTTATAAATAACGCAATAAACTTTTTAAAAGAAGCAGGTCTAAAGCTAAAAAAACGTTTTGATTTTAGTGATTTCCGTCTTAAAAACTTGGAATGTTTTCTTGCTGCTAACGCTATTTCTGCATGTTTTCATATAAGAGTCCCTACATTGGCTTCTATTATGGAAATGTTTCCTCGCATAATAGATAATAAATCTTACGTTGCTCAAGCAGTAGATGATGAATGGCGTTTGCTGCAAATCGTTGAACTACCATCTGATATTAAAAAAGAAAAGTTAACTGACATTTTTTGGGAGAAATTATTACATTTCAACAATGAAATAGACATGCCAGAATTTAAAAATTTGTCACAATTTGCTTTAAATCTACTTTGTTTGCCGCATTCTAATGCCGAATGCGAACGCTTATTTAGTAAAGTAAATATAATCAAAACAAAATGTAGAAACAAATTAATAACTAAAACATTAGCGAATAATTTGACTGCATGCGAATGTATTAAACTTAATAGTTGCTGCACCAAGTTTGAGCCGAATGCAGATATGATAAATAATTGTAATCAAACTATGTACAGTTTTAAAAAATCAAATCTGATTGATGAACCCCACACTTCTGTGAAGCCTATGAGTTGACTGAAGACGAATTATAAATGTTTGTTTTTCGTCAAATCCTCTTATTTATATTTAATTGTCATCAATTTATTGTCACAAATAATTATATAAGAATATTTATTAAGAACTGTTGGATACATGATAAAACAAACCTGTATACATATTTCTATTCTCTTTTCTTTACACAGAACAATTCTAGAGGAGTAACATTCGAAAGAAAGATAACATATATCTAGTAACTTTCTTAACACTAGCGCCACCTAGTTAATCAGGAAGTATCATTCATACAACAAATCCTAAAAACTGTAGGATAAAAATATTGTAAGCGAATTTACAGACGCTCCGTCGAAATTTTCCACTTGATGGGATCCCTCTCTTGATTAGTCGGAAGCTGTAGGACTATCGGGGAATGTTGGAACAGTGTGGCCAGATCGAGGACGGTTTCTATCCCCATCACGCTGTCCGGAGTGCGCACAGCTCTCACTGACAGTTGTGCGCACAGAAATCGTCCTCGATCTAGCCACACTGTGTTGGAGAGAGGTGATGAATGAGTTAGTGTGATGAGAGATTTCCAAAACGAGACGGTTGTAAATTCGTAACGGCGGAATAAGCAAAATACGAGCAATAAAAAGATAACTGAAATACTTCGATAAAATTAAACTTGAGTTCCAATTATTTAGTTTTCCGTTTTAATTCCTAAATATTGAGCTCTCATCGATAGATGCTTATAATATTTAAATTCACGCGCCAATCGTAATGACAAGGTAGAGCTTGTCACCATTACGGTTTTGCTATTGGACGACCTATGCACAGAGAGTATGTTACGTCGTACGATACAATCGAGTCATGCTTCAATAAAGACTCTGATTTGAAATTTAGAATAGCCAGTTAATTAATTTTCCTACTTAGGTAAAAGAGAATAGTAATTTATAATTAATAATGTAATAAATAATAATAAATTACACATTTGAATACTTATCTGTCAAAATTTAGCATAAGAATTATTCAATAATAATATTAATGGTATTTGGCAATAAAGAAATCTCATAGAAATAATTTTACAACTTTTTCTGAATTTTTTTATTTAAAAAGGGCATAAAACTAATAGGTAGGAATGTGGTAATGAAATTCAATTAAACTGTTCATTGAAATGCGGATGAAAGTTTTGAAAACAGCAAGAATAAATTGATAGTTTGAGAACAGGATGAGATGTATTACAAAATCTATTAGGAATAACGCTATTAAAAATAAATTCTTTGATTCTTATGTCTGGATATCGCTAAGACAAATTGTTGAATCATGAATGCCTTATAATTTAATGACTGAATTATTATTTATGTTTCATTTGTATTTCCCGCTTCATTAAGCATTTTCAGTACTGAGGGTAACTTGTAATGAAAGTTAAATTAAAATTAATTAAATTTCGTTGTATTTTATATAAATATGTACTTATATAAATCATTCATCTAATTATTCTGTAGTTGAGCTTATTTGTTCAAGAATCAAAATAGTTATGTGCTCACTTAGTTGGCGAAATAAAAGTATTTATACTAGAGGATTGTACACATATAATAGTACTGATTACACTATGTGTTATTTCATATTTTTGAAACTTAATGTGAATACTATGCTATAACATAAACATTGAGTTACGAAGTACCTGGAGAGAGCATTAGCTTGTGAGATTGCCAGGTGAAGGGTAATGGGAAGGAAGGCTTGCCTACCCTCTTGGTTCCTGTAAGAATGTAATATATAACACCAGCTTGGACCTGGTAAATATTCCTATTTTTTGCCATCCACCAATTCTGTACATACTGTACCTCCTGATTGAAAATAAACTCTCATGCGTATAAAAGTTTTAGTAGTATACACTGAGAAGATAAAACTAACATTTAACGGAACTTGAATACGCAATACTAATACTTCTACAACCATTACAGCTAATTACAGAATTATTTACCTTATTCAATGAATGTTCTATATTTCTTGATACTTGCTGTTTTCTCCACGATTCAGATTAGAATACATTAACTACTTACTAATCGATACTTGTCATCCAGTGATATTTTCCTTCTTAATTATGCATCTTAAATATTAGGCCCTTCAAAACATTTTAAATTTAGTACCTGTAATATAAAATAATCCACAAAGAATCACGTTTTCATGGCATTTTTCATACATATGATAAATAATACTCATCTGATTAGCTGCGGTTTAGCCATTGTCTTAAATCATACAACATAAGCGTCCAATTTATTTGTTTATTCGCCGATTCTAATTTTCAAGTGATTTCTATATTTATGATTGTCCAACCAATTTAAACATGTCACTTTTACTTCCTAGGTACTCCTTATATTTCCTTTACTTACATTTATGGTTATAGCACCAAATCCACGTGTTCCCTGTGTATACTACGTTTACATGAGACACGACCACAGCTGACATACGTGATTACGTGATACAAAGCTTTCGTCTTCTCTCACGTTAAAGCTAATTTCACAGTATATATATATATATATATATATTTATGCTGACTGAACAAACAAGATGGCCTGTCTTTCACCCATTCTTTCATAACACTATATTCCTTATTCGCACTTACTATACATCGTAGTATTATACAAAATGGCGGAGTTGGCAGCGCTGGTAGGGAGGCAGGCTTTAATTTGTCCAGATGTTTATTTCCGCAGTCAGTAAGGAGGGTAGCGTTATGCTTGTCGTTGATCGAATCAATGACATATGGTCCTACATACTGGGAGTCTAATTTATGCTTTTTAGGTTCTCGTAGGACATAGACCAAATCTCCAGGAGAATAGGAGACAACAGCGGCGTTCCGATCGTAATATTCCTTAGATTTTTCTTTAGCTTGGATTCCGCGTTCTCGGGCTAAAACGTGAAGCCGGGTTAACTGCTGAGCCAGCTCCTGTGCGTATGCGTCGTAGGTTAATAACTCCTCGATCGCATAGGCTGAGACGGGGGACTGATCTTTGCGCCCATAAACTAATTCATATGGCTTAAACCCTGTAGCTTCGTGCACAGAAGTATTATAGGAGATCATGGCGAAGGGGATGAATAAATTCCAGTCCGATTATTGGTTGATGTTATGTTTTAGGTATTCAGTGAGTACCAGATGACTTCTTTCCAGGGATCCATTGGTCTGGGGTCGATAACCGGAGGTAGTCAAATGCTTGATTTTAAAAAGAGAGGTTACGCCCTTGAGTAATTTTCCTAAAAAGCTGGTGCCTCGATCCGTGAGAATGGCACGCAGAAGTCCGAATTGCGCAACAAAGTGTCTTGAAAATGCGTCAGCAATGGTAGCGGCGCGAATATTAGGTATTGCGACAGCAATGCAAAATTTGGTCAAATTACACTGCATGGTTAAAACATGTAAATTTCCGGAGGGAGTAATAGGAAAAGGGCCTACGGTATCTAAGGCTACCTTATCGAAGGGGGTACAGGGGGTGTCAGTTATAAGCATTGGTAGTTTGGGTTTTACGCGAACCAGTTTCTGCCGTTGGCAACTATCGCAGGATCGTACAATGCTCTGGACGTCCTTATGGAGATCGGGCCAATTATAATGTTCCCTAATCCTATGATATGTCTTGGTCAATCCCTTATGACCTCCAACTAAGCCTCCATGATACTCCAGAATGACGTGTCTTCTCATCTGAACTGAAGGAGTCAGAACTTCTCCAGTGCAGATAGTGATTTCGACATCGTCATCGTGGAACGCACGGGAAAAGACGGAGCTCAAATAACGCGACGTCAGCCGAGTGGTTCCGAGTTTATACGGACCGATGCTGAACCTTGTAATATTATTCTCGCGAACAAAATCTTTTAGCTTTTTCAGAGAATGATGAATTTCTTCGTCGCTGGCGGGGATTAATTCGCGGGAATGGGTGATGACCAGGATGATCTTGGTGGTTTTGTAGGGAAACGATAAAATGGTCTCGAGAGGAAAAGGATGATTTTTTTGGTTTTCAGATCAATTCTTCCAGTTTCTATGAGCATTTGGCTAATGGGGTTTTGAAAGGAACAGTCAGATGCGATCAGATGGACAATGTTGCTGGGCCGGTGACATAGAACATATGCGGAGCTTTCTATTTTACATTTCATGGGGTTCGGGGGGGAGTGAAAGGGGAATTCTTCTGAGATCGGGTTGGGTTCAATACGGCTAAGACCAGGGTCTAGGGAAGGATCGTATTGAAGGGGTGGTAGGGTTTTGTTTTGGGTAGCATTCACTACGGTGATATCCGACTCGGCGTCGGAGCCAGAGAGTTCAGCTTCGGGTTTTTCAAAATCACTAGGTATCCAGATGGAGCGTCCTATGGGTTTTATTTTAGCAGGCGAAAGGACAGTAAAGTTCAGGGGTTTAGATGTTGCGATAGGTGTTAATCACGAGTCCGCATCGGTTTCCTCTTCGGATTCAGTCTCTTCATCCGATGATTGTTCGTTGTGGAGGGAAGCCAAAAGTTTATGGATTTCTTCTTGGCTAGAGCTCAATTCGCTAATAATAGAACATTGTTCGGTGGTCAGTGGGGTACATTCTGCCTCGAACGAATCTCCGCGAACACTGGGTTCTTCAGAGACGTCTTCCAGAGGATTTTCCGAGTTGGTGTCGTTGTAGAGAGTCGTTTCTTCCATCAGGGTTGGTAACATGCTTGTAGGGGGCCTGGAGTTGATATTGGTTAAGGGGTGAACTTCTGTAGAAGTCTCGAAATCGGCGAAAGAGTCCAGTTCGGCATAATTAATAGGGGGAGCGGCTTCCTCCCGGCGACAGCTTCTCAGACGGGCACCAATTGAATGTGTGTCCACCGGAAGTTGTTTTTGATGGGGAAGGTAACTGGGGTCATCGCGGAACACAGGCAGAGCCATCGGCACCGGATTCCGTGATAGAGCGTCAGCATTGCAGTTAGTTGCTCCTTTCTTATAGATGATTTCATAGCCGAACTCCTCTAAAAAGAGTTTCCATCTTTGGATACGGTTGGTGGGGTCAGTTGCTTTGCTGAGCCAAACGAGGGGTTGGTGGTCAGTGACGAGAGTGAATTTTCTTCCATATACGTAATGACGGAACTGTTTGATAGCATAAACAGCAGCCAGTCCTTCTTTCTCGGAAGTAGAATATCGAGTTTCAGGGTCGGTAAGCGTACGGGATGCGTATGCTATGGGTCGATCGTGTCCCAGTTTTCCTTGACTGAGAATGGCCCCTATGGCAAATTCAGAAGCGTCGCAGGTGATGATAAAAGGGAGCTGGAAATCTGAATAGGCCAATACTGGAGTTTCGCACAGGCAGGCTTGTAAGTCTTCAAAGCTGGCCTGAGCCTCCTCGTTCCAAGTAAAGGTAATATCTTTCTTGAGCAGTTGAGTCAGGGCTTTGGCTCTTTGAGCGAAATTTGGAATAAAACGTCGGCAATAACCGGCTAGTCCTAGAAACTGTTTGATGTTTTTGGGGTTGGTAGGTACTGGAAATTTTTGTACAGCCTCAACCTTAGAGGGAAGGGGCTGGACGCCATTCGGGTTGATAAGGTGGCCTAAATAGGTGATTTGTTGTCTTAGGAAGGCACACTTCTCCGATTGTAGCTTGAGACCGTATTGTCGAATTCTGCTGAATAAGCGCTTGCATTTTTCGATGTGTTCAGAGAGTGTGGCAGAAAATATAATAATATCATCAAGATATACAAAAAATTCCTGTCCTTAGAGTCCTTGTAAGACTCGATCCATAAGGCGCTGGAAGGTGGCGGGGGCATTCTTGAGACCAAAGGGCATTCGTGTGTACTCGTAATGTCCGAAGGGCGTAGAGAATGCTGTTTTATGTCGATTCCGGGGATGAAGGTGAATTTGGTGGAATCCACTGGCCAAGTCGAAAATAGAAAAATACTTAGATTCGCCTAGCTTGTCCAGGATGTCCACGATGATAGGCAAAGGGTAGGAATCTCCTAAGGTTTGTTCGTTTAGTCGACGGAAGTCGGTAACTAGGCGCCACCGTTTCTTTCCTTGTGAGTCGGGCGCCTTTGGTACAATCCACAACGGAGAATTGTAGGGAGATGAGGAAGGGACCACTATGCCGTTCTCTAAAAGTACATTAACCTGGCTCTGTACCTCGGAATGTAGCGTTTCTTCAATTCGGTACTGTCGGATCTTGAAGGCTGCTCCTCCGGGGGTATCGATTTCATGGTAAAGATCAGCCTTGTTCTCGGTGTCAGGTCGATCTCCCGTCAAATAGGATATGTCAGAATACTCGTGAATTAAAGAACTAATCACAAGTTGAGCGTCTGGATATTCCGGTGATGGGTTGAGGAACAGGGCTTCCAAGGCGGTAGTCCTTTCCTGGGGTTTTAAAGGTTCAATTCCGGGTCTAGCATCTTCGTAGGGCAACTCTCGTCTAGGATCTTCGCCTAGGTAGGGAAGAGTTGTTGGAGAATCTTCCTCCGGAGGTGATGTTGCAGGAGAGCTTATGGTAACATTAAGGGACTGAGGAGGGTGATGAGAGGCGTTGACCTTAGTACAACCTTCTCTTATACTTAGGAGTTCGTCACTATTTTTGAAGGGTAGAGGCCTCACTGGATTACTGGAGGTAACTCAGGTCCGATGTAACAGGGAGATCTGTTCCTCGGTTTGATTGAGGAAGGGCATCCCCAAGACTCCGGTGTAAGGGAGGTCAAAGTCCTCTATAACTTGGAATCTATGAGGTTCCTCATCGATGGTAAGGTTGACAGATCCTACTACGTCCAGTTGTCCTCTGAGATCTCGTAGGGCCGGGAAATCGGGGTATTCGAGGCCAATATCCTCCCGAAGGGCATTAAACACTATGAGGTTAATGTGTGAGCCTGTATCAACCAAGAATTCTCCGTCCAAGTAGCTCAGTTGGGGAACTTTCTTGAGTACCAAGGTCGCGTGAGGCGAATAGCTCAAAATGGTGGGTACGGGTGGCGGGTCTTTTCTCTTTTTCTGGGGGGCAGTTAGAATCTGAACGGACGCGGTTTATATGATGGGTTCGTCGACGCGTTGTTCGGGCGAACCTGATCATAGTTTAAATCACCGGTCTCTTCGACAGCCTCCATTACTGCAGTCGTAGGAACATGAGTATTGGAAGGATATGCAGGAGAAGCTCGACAGCTGGATGCTCTATGTCCAACCCTTCGACATCGTCCACAGGTGAGTTCCGGATCATAGGGCTCTGACTGTGGAGGTCTAGGGGGTCGTGATCGATAGTGCTGATCGGACGGAGGTGGATAACCATTAGGTCCAGGTGCAGGTGGAGGTTGAGGATAGCGGGGGAACGGAGAGTATTGAGAAGGATGAGGGGAAGGATATGAGGAATAGTACGGGGAAGGTTGATAGGCACTTGGATTCTGGGAATAAGGAGGATAATTGGAGTGATCGAAGGCTTCTCTTCTCTCTATACCGAACTCCCGTAAGCGCGCGTAGTCGCAAGCCTCTTGTAGATTTCGGGGATTTCTGGAATACACGGGAGTGTAATTTTCTTGACCTAATCCATCCATGAATATTTCCAGAAATTCCCGATCATTGGGCTCCTGTATCAAGACAAGCGATTCTGACCCGTATTTGTTTTCATAAGCGGCATCAAGGTCAGCTTTCAGGCGTTCAGCTCGATCTATATACGAACCTAAGGCTTCGTTAGGACGCATAGTTAATTTTCCACATTGTGTGACCAAATCTTTAAAAGTACGGGGAGGTTGAAATTTTCGTCGTAAGTGAGTGATCAAGTCCTTGACGGTAGGGAATCGTTTACCAGTAACGCTCACACGAGCAGAACCGACTAATTTGGCCAATACCAAAGGAACGAATTCCTGACGAGCGGCGTCCGACAAGGTAGAATAAATATTCTCTAAATTTTGGATAAAAGGTCCCAGATCGTCACGGGAGCAATTATAGGAGGGTAAGGTTTGGAGTTGGATTAATACCTCTCCTCGGGGAGAGCAAATTCCGTTGGAAACATTTAAATAATCGGACACATTTCCGCGGTGGCTACCGTTAGCGGGTGGAAGAGGTGGAGGTCCGGGTGGTGATCGTGTAGGGGTAAAAGCCATTTTATATAGGAAGTTAGTAGAAAATTGTGAATAAAACTGTGTCAAAAAAGCTGTTCACACCCTGAGGAAATTCTATGGGAGCAGAATTTCCTGCGAAATCCCACCGCTGTCACCAGATTGGTTACGTAGTGGGTAGTCGTGGCCGCCTATCGGTCGAGTTTCGGCTGACTTGACACTACAGTCTGGGTCAGTAGAAACGCCGACTGAGCTTTGCAACTCACAGTACAATATACTAAAGTATTACACTCCGAGCGGTAAGAATGTAATGAATTGGCAAGATTCGGGGTGAATGATAGTATGTATAAACATACGTTGGAACAGCAGGTTTGACACAAAACTATGTATTTTCAGGTATTACAATTATACTTACAGTAAACGCTAATTATGCTGGAGCAGCATTCGCCAGCTTATTGACTATTCGTCACAACTATTAGAGAGACTAGACTTTCTTATGGTTGTGGGTTATTCGCACCAGTTAACTTATAATCAGTTCGTAGTAGTTGTTGTTATCTTTCAGAACGGTACGTGTTAGGCACGACTAAAAGATACACACTCGCGATGATTACTACACGACTTGGTTCGGATTTACTATTACTAGACTTAACTACCAGTACACGGCGACTGGGTAAGAGGTTTGTTAGAATACGGTGGAGTACTCTGCTCCCGTGGAACGAACACTAGAGTTACGAGCTTGGAACGCGGATGATGCGGCAGCGGCTAAGCTTGCACAGAATAAGACTCGACTCGAGGGTCGCGGAACTCGCATATATGTAGGAGGCTTAATAGGTCATGTGTCGTCAGTAGCGCCATGATCTTTCGATACATGACAACCAAGAAGTCTCCACATCCACGGCCGACGCCCAAGGTTTTACGCATTTCCGGAAAAGAATTCCGGGCGTCAGCAATGTGCAATACTACCGGTATTGCACACGGACGCGTGCGATCTACTTTGGTTCGACGAGGTGGCTGACCCCTACGTTACAATTCTTTTAATTGCATAAACGTGTTGCAGACTTTTTCTTAAGTGAAACGGTAAAATTTACGAGCACATTCCTCTCGATAGCTAGGAATATAAAAAAATTGAGAGAATATGAAAAAATCGAGGATTTAAAAGGTCATAAATCAAGTAACAAGTCATGACACGATCTCAGGCGTCAGGTACTCGAGCATATCCGTTCTAGAAGATATCAGCACACTCAGCAATCAGTTCTCCAATCGCTAGAATGGTGCCAATACAGCTTCTTAATGTCTAGGTAAAAGTTGTTTTGCTTTACCCTTAAAAAAAAACTGAAGTGCTCTGACAAATCTTTCCCTTTCTAAAGCCTAGCCTGCTTGTTAGATGGATTGTATGATATGCTTACCTGAAAAATCTAAAAAAAAAATGGCTAAAAGATAAGTCCGGGAGAAATGGCATGACATAGGTTGGGATAATCTTAAGGATAGGCTATAAAAATTCTCAGAACAGTTTTTCATTCAATATCTAAAGTTTTATAAGAGCTAGGACTCAATAAGTTGTTCTATCAAAATATTAATATTCCTGAAATTGATATTAAATTATTATTCTCCCCAAATCGATGGAGAGCCTCCATGCAAAGGGTGCACTTGACCTGGAGTGCAGTAAGAGCTAGGACTAAATAAGTTGTCCTAGCCAAAATGTTAATATTCCTGAAATTGATGTTAAATTGTTATTCTCTCCAATAGGGGAGACTATTAAAATTGTATCCTTTCATTTAAAGGATATTTTGTGATCCGTTGCATAGGTTTAGTTAAAACCATGCAAAGTTATAATTCCATGCTCGATGGAAAGTTAATTCCTTGCACGATATCAGCAACTTATCACAATAGCTATCTACAATTTAACTAACGTGAAAAGGGGAGATTGCGGTAGCCACCTAGCGGCAATTACTGGTACTATCAATTAAATTGAACTAGTTCACCCGTGTGTGTAATTACGTAATATTAAAATACCATTAGCGCGAAAGAAGATTAAGGAAGGCAGTCATCTAGCGGTGACTACTGAAACTAGCAATTAACTCAAGCTAGTTTATCTGTGTAGCAGAGTCGGAAATAGTTAGGCTACGTAAGGTAACTAACCATCGACTTCGAAGGGTGAAAAAACCTTCCCTCAACTAGGGTCCCCGTAGGATATTTAACCAAAGGTACCATAGGGTGAAAAATACCCTCTCCCTAACCAAACTCGGTCCCACTATAAGACCTTCCAATTGTGACATAGGGTGAAAAATACCCCTCCCTAACCAAACGCGATCCCACTATAAGACCCTTTCCTTCTTCATCCCCACCACTCCCATACTAAGAGAGTCTTATCCCCACCCATCCCCCTTCCACACCACAAAACAACTACCCCCACTCCCTGTCATCGAAAACGCATTGCTACACTACTTTTATTGCTAACCACAAGAACTATCTATTGGTTTCGGTATGGCCATTTTTCGTGAGACACCCTATATATCTTATTGTATTTATTGCTTATTAAACTATATACAACAGCTACGAGGAGTAGTATCTTCATTTCAACTTGAAATATGTCGTAAATATTTGTGGTAAATAATGCAAATAATAATATACATATGATTGCAGAAGAGTACAAACAAACCTTAATTAAAACGTATGTATTTTGAACTCAACATATAACATATCACAACGTTTTACAAGTTTACCGTTGCAACCAAATTAAAATATTTTCTGCATTCACCATGTTTCAATGCTTATACGTGTTTATTGTTCTAAATTTTACACACGTATTATATTAATGTTAAATTCATTTTTACACCTATTTACGAGGAAAAGACGTAACTCTGCAAACAAAATCTAATACAGTGGTATTAATCTGATATATTAAAATTTTTGTCGTGCAGTTATGTTTAGATATATATACAGGGTGTTTCACGTAAGGCGCCCCAGCTTGAAATGAGGACTCAGAGCGCATGGTGCGGGTAGATGTATCTAATTGGCCGCGGTGGGAGAGAGAAGTAATAACGTGGAGAAGGATAGAGCTATTCTTTACTAGACGATACGCCTAGCGAATCGCTGTCCCATCCCTATCCCGCTCGAGGACCAAGAGAGAAAGAATAATTGGAGAAGGAAAGAGCTATACATTGGTATACGATAACGCCTACCGTATCGCTGCCCCTCCCTTCCCCGCTCGCACCAGTCATCTTTGGTCAACTTTGTCCTCTTTCTCTCTCTCTCTCTCTCCAACCGCGGCCAATTAGATGCATCTGTCCCCACCATGCGCTCTAAGTCCTCTTTTCGAGCTGGGGCGCCTTACGTGAAACACAGTACAAACTGCTGAGGTGTTAACTTTTATTATTTTCTTATATTTTCATTAGTTTATTTTCTATTTTTCTATAGTATTAAACAGAAAATATCTTATCTTACACCGATCAACTCATCTCCAACAAATGCCTCTGTCGTATATGAAACAATGAGACGAAGTCAACAGATTGCTAGAGAATGTCAACAAACTTACATGCAGATTACCTAAGATTTAGCAATTACAAAAATTGCTTATCAAATTCAATCTGTAGAGAAACCTCATTTTGACGACCTTTTCATACACATGGGTGGTTTTCATATTATGATGGCCTTTTTTAAGCCTGTAGACAAATTCATTGATGAGTGCGAATTAAAACATATGATGGTTGAAAGTATTTTGTTGGCTAGTGGATCTGTAAATGGTTTCATAAGCGGAAAACATTTCAATCGATGTAAACGATTACATCCGTTAGTTTCATTAGGTTTACAAATGCTAAATTTTCGACAGTTAGTTAAAACTGAAAATAAAACTATTTCTGATCCTGTAATCGATTGTTTAATAAAAATGCAGTCAGAGAAGTTATCCAGCGATGAATTGGCAGATGCAGAGCTTACAACAATAATTAAAAAATATTCAGAATTTAAACAAGATACTTTGAATGGAATTCACGGAAAAACAGCGCAGTATTATATGATGTACGTTGAATTTGTTAATTATTATTTAATGTTTACTCGAAGCATTCGTGTACGAGATTTTGATCTCTACAAATTCATAATACCTAAATTATGCAACTTGTTTTTCATTTTTAATCAACAAAATTATGCACGATGGCTGTTAAAATATAATGAAGATTTGCCAAAGGTTGAAGGGAAACATCCACAACTTGCCGAAGAGTTTAAAAAAGGGATGTTTGGAATAAAAAGAACGTTGAATTCTTTCTCGCGCGGGCCAGTCGATTTAACACTGGAGCAAACTGTAAACGCTGATGCAGCGAAAAGATTAACAGGCATAACACATTTTACGAACTCGATATCTGCTCGACAGCGATGGGCAAGAAGCCATGGAATAAGATCAACAATTATTTCACATGTATTTGACATTAGTGGATTAAAAAAAGTCCAAGATGTAACATTGAATTTAGAGAAACATCAAATAATGAAAGATTCTGCCAATTTGATTGCATTTATCAATGTACTGAAAAAAAATGTTAATCCTTTCGATTGCCCAGAGATGAGCAATGATTTATTACATAACATCAAGACCGGTTTTTGCGCATCTGAAACTGTTGCAGATTTTCTTCTCAATGCTGAAAAAAAGGGACAGAACTACGAGACACATTTATTTTCGAATGTGCAAAAGACGATCGCAGAATTGAATCTGTTTTCAAACAAAATAAAATAATGAATTTTACAAGTTGCAATAAAAAAAAGAAAGTGATAGTAAACCATAAAGTTCAGGAAGTTCGCATGCAATGTGAGTTATTCGGTCGAATGTTAGGAATTTCTATGGAAGACGCTACTGATATAGAAAAAATGTTTTCATTCCCGATGACTCCGATGCCAACTTCGTTATGCCATTTAGATGGCACAATTTGTAAAACCGATAAATCTGCTATAATGAAAATTCTGTGAAATGACAGCGCTTTACCGACCCACATCGATGTCATAATTGTTAATGAATTTTTTTTAATTCACTCTATGAAAGACGTGCCTCAATCGTTCGGAACATATCTAAGAAAATTTTAAAACTTCTAACGAGTTACAATGCTTCATGTATACATATAGTTTTTGATCCCTATTGCTCGCCATCTATAAAAACCATGAACGTTCGTTGAGGGAAGGTAGCGATAGTAACCACGAGTACGTCATCTCTGGTCCGGAACAAGCCAGAAAACACGATTTTGCAAAAGAATTAAGAAACGACAAATTTAAAGAAGCTCTTGTACTTTATCTTATTTCACACTGGCAAAATCAAGATGTAGCCCCCTTTATAGGAAATAAGACTATTTTATTAAATTTTATTCATTGTTACTCGTATAGCGTCGATATTAATGGTAAGGTTGTGAGAACACAAATTCTCGATTTGAATTGTTCTGTGCACGAAGAAGCCGACACAAAAATTGTTTATCATGCGTCTAAAATTAATCATAATTACAATGTTGTTATAAAATGTTCTGACACAGATATTATTGTCATTATTTTAGGTAATTTGCACAAAATAACAGCACAAATTTTTATTGAATGTGGAGTTTCTAATATAGTAAGCACATTATTAATGTAAATGCGCTTCACACACTTTTAGTTTTAGAGTTATGCAAAGCATTGCCTAGATTTCACGCGCTTACAAGTTGCGATTATAATCCTGCATTTTTCAGGAAAGGGAAACAGCGTCTGTGCGAAACAGTGCCCCAAGTTGGCTCCGAACCTGTGGTCAGAAAGGAAGGTCTTATTCTAGAATAAAATATTCAAGGCCGAGGTAATAGGTAAAAGTGTTTTTTATTCAAATAAATAAAAAATATACAAACGTTTACAAAGTATTTTTATGTACAAGAAAAACCGCGATATTTACTATGGCGAAGGCCTAGGGAATTTCTTTTCGCAGAAGATTCCTTAGAACCCCAAGACTCAAAATTCCCCAGGAGGGAACACGGACTTAGAAACTCCCTGACTGGACAATTTTTCCTAGGGTATTCCCTAGTAAAATCCCCAGCCGTGGGAGGAAGCGAAGTAGGAGAGGTGGATTTAGGGAAGGGGAAGTCCCCTTACCCCTCAGCCCCCTTCTCCCAGAGCTATGGTGGCTCCGAGCCACCCCAACCCCTAGGGTGAATCTACCCCTCCCACTACCCGACTCGTCGAGAGCCCTGGATTTGAGGGTCGGAACACTGGGTCCGAGGTAGTCCTCGGAGGCAGTGTGGAGGGGAAGGAGAGGGTGGACTTCTCTCGGGCAGTCCCCGGAGAAATTTCCCTTAGGAGGGAGGAAATGCCGCAGAGGGGTAGTCCCCTCTTGGTTGGCAGTGGGTGGTGGGTGATACTTACCAAAGTAGTCGACCCGTAGAGTTCGCCGGTGGAGGCGCTTGTTGGCTGGCCTGGTGGAGGCGTCAAAAATGCCGTGGAGGCGGTGGTGCCGAAAGGCTCAAAAAAAGGTGCTGCTGTTGCTGCGGGTAGCAGCGGTCGAGCAAGGCTGAGGTGCGATGAGTCCTTATCAAGGACCCATCTATATAGTTCCGCGGCACGAAACTTGCCAGCGAGAGAGCTGCTCGTGGCGCTGGCCACCTAGTGGCCAGGCGCGCAAGCTGTGCCGCGGCCGCGACGCGCCAGGGCCAGTAGACGCGCAAGCGCGCCGCGGTGAGAGATAGAGTGAGATAGAGGTAGCGGCTATACGCTGTTGGTATAGCCGTCCCCTGTGAACGCAATAGAGATAGGGAGATATCGCAGAAAATGTGGAATCTACTTCTCAGCATTTTTGCTCCTCCCGATCTCGAACAAACTCCCCCCGTTGACGCGATGGCGTCAAGAAGGAAGAATAAAATTAACTGAGTTTAACGATTTTATTTACAAAAATAAAATAAAAATAAAAATATACAAAACAGATAGGGACGAGACGACTATTTTTTGGGCTTCATTTGAAGCTTTGCGGAGTGAAGCTCCAAAGCGGGGGACCACCGTAGGGTGATCTTGCCATGTGGGGCCCAGGCCTTCCAGCGGCGTAACTTAAGGGCCGTATAAAGGGGCACCTCTATGGTTTGCACGAATGCGCGTACTGTGATTTTTTGCGCATTGCGCTCAAGCTCCCTGGCACTGGGATCATCCAGGGTTTTCCCAGCCCAGTTCACTGAGGCAATGCGCTTCTGTGAGGCCATAACGGGCCTCTGCCGTCTGACCCGCGGTTTGGATGGTGGTGGTGGTGGCGCTGGGGCCGCTTCCTCCTTCTTCTCCACCAAAATATTGTTATGGGGGACAAGCCCCTTAAGGAAATCTAGCTCCACTTGAGGAGCGTGAAGCTCTAGAACGTCTTCCTCCTCCTCCCACTCGTAGCCTACGCCCAAGAGATGGGCCCACGGATTGTCCGCCATGATCAGATTGCTGCACCAAAACGGTAGATGATGAGTACGAAGACTCAGTAAGTACTTTTGGAATTTTTGGAATAAAAGACATGGCGGAAATCATAGGTGTTCCGAAGGTTTGGAACAGGAAACAGGACGACCTGAAGAGTCCCAGGACGCCGGAAAGCAGGGTAAAGATAGACCCTGATACGACCCAAAGCGAGGGTTAAGAAGGGAGTTTACAGAGTTGCGAGAGACTCCGTTGAATCTCTTTTCTCGCGGTTTTAACTATCGCTACGCGAGCTACCCCGTCTACTCCAGGAACTAGTTTGAGAATCCGCCCCAAGGTCCACATGCGCGGGGGATTGTTAGGTACTTTGACAAGAACTAGATCTCCTTCACCAAATTCCGAGTTAGAATTTTGCCATTTCGGCCTATGCTGCAGAGTATGTAAGTATTCGGAAGACCACTTCTTCCAAAATGTCTCGGTGATTCGATTCACGGTTTGCCAACGGTATAATGATGATTCGCGTAAATCCAAGGTGGAAAGTTCAGGGGGGGAATTTAACGCCCGTCCTGACAAGAAATGCCCCGGAGTGAGTACGTCCAAAGACTCTGGATCATCATGTAACCGCGATATAGTTCGTGAATTTAGGCAGGCCTCAATCTTAGTCAGTAGTGTGGTCATTTCCTCGAAATTAGGCACGAAAACTCCGAGGGAGCGCTTCAGGTGGTGTTTCATACTTTTTACAGCACTTTCCCAAAGACCGCCCCAGTGGGGAGTAGCGACCGGAATGAATTTCCACTCGATTTCACGGATGGACTCGGTGGGTTGAGCGCGGGCGGCTTCTAAGGCACATCGGTAGGCGCGTTTTAGTTCCGCGTCCGCTCCTTGAAAATTAAGGCCGTTGTCTGAGTACATAACGGCGGGTTTTCCACGACGAGAAATGAATCGAGACAGCGCGGCGAGGAAGGCCTTGGTATCCAATCGAGAAACGAGTTCCAAGTGAACAGCACGGGTAGATAGACATACGAACACTGCCACGTAACATTTCATGGATTTTGCGTTACGACCGTGATGCAATTTAACCAAGAAAGGCCCAGCATAGTCTACTCCGGTGTGTTCAAAAGTGAAGCTTCGCGAAACCCTAGCGGCAGGGAGTGATCCCATAAGCTGGTTACCGAGTTTAGCGCGTTCGCGAACACACGTGACGCATTTGTGAACGCATGATTTTACTAGATTTCGCGCATTCACGACCCAAAACTTTTGTCGCAACGTGGACAAAGTTAGTTGGAGCCCCCCGTGAAGTGTATCTAGGTGCGTTTGCCTAATGAGTATGGTCGTTAAGTGGCAATCCGGAAGAATAATGGGGTGTTTCATGTGTTCAGAAATTTCGGCATTCCGAAGCCGCCCCCCTATTCTTAAAATTCCTTGTGAATCAATGACCGGATGTAAGGAAAGAAGCTTTGACCGCGACGGTAAACGTAACCCATGATTCAAGGCTGAGATTTCGCTCGCGAAGTGTGTTCGTTGAACAACCTTTATCAAGGCTTCAATCGAACTGCGAATTTCCGATGCAGACAGGAGGAAGTCCTCCCATTGGCCGGTTTTCCTGGTCCGCTGGACAAATCGAAGAACATAAGCCATAACTCGGACCAGTTTAGACCAAGACGAAAACTGATCAAAAAACCAACACTCAGTTGTGTCGAATTGAGCGGTTAACGCTACCTTCCGACTTTCTTCCGCGGTTTCAAAGACCTGAACGGGATTTGCGGTGTGCTCACGGAGAAAAGCAGGCCCATGCCACCAAAGTGAGTCCTCTGATAACTGTTGAGCACTGGTTCCTCTTGAGCACAAGTCTGCAGGATTCAACTTAGTGGGTACATGATGCCAGCTGGCTTCCGGTAAATGCGTTTGGATATATGAAACGCGATTAGCCACAAACGTCTTCCAATGCACAGGTTGCTTTGCTATCCAGGCTAAAGCGACTTGCGAATCCGAATAGCAACGAATCGCATCACAACTCCCGACCAAGCTTCCCTTGACGTGAACCAATAACTTGACTAGAAGGGCAGCTGCGACCAACTCCAGACGAGGGATTGAAGTGGTCTTGATCGGAGCGACCTTTGTTTTGGACATTACTAAATGTACCGAGAGTTTACCGTCCTCATCAGTGAGGCGTTCATAAACGACTGCGCCGTACGCAAGTTCTGAGGCGTCACAAAATCCAATTAATTCGCGTTTTCCAGTAGTAAGTGATTGTCCGGTCCACCGTGGAATCCGTAAAGTCTGTAAGTCTCGGAGATGCTCATAGCACTTGAGCCATTTTGACTGAATAGGCTCAGGAATTTCTTCATCCCAAGAGAGTTTAAGCAACCAGGTGGATTGCATTAACTGCTTTAGAGTGATGACTATTGGAGAAATCCATCCCAATGGATCGAAGATCTTAGCATTCTCTGATAAGAGGATGCGTTTGGTTAGTACACCAATGTGTGAAGGAGAAACACGGAAGCGGAAGCTGTCATCCCCGTGATCCCAATATATGCCCAAGACTTTACTTGATCCAGCAGGATCCTCAAAGAAAGAATGCAGCTCGGTAGGTTCAAGCGGGAAGACCCCGGTTGATTGAATGCCCATTTGCTTAAGGAGAAGCCCCCTTTTGCCAGTAGAGCGATGAGTTGTTCCCTGACCGAACTAAGTTGCTGTAAGTCATGGGCCCCAAAAAGTATATCGTCTACATAAGTAGAATTTAACAACACATCCTGCGCGAGAGGGAAGTTAGCTCCGTCCGTGTAAGCTAATTCGCGCAAAACTCGCGAGGATAGGAAAGGTGCCGGTCGAGTACCGTAGGTCACCGTGTTGAGTTCGAAGGCCTGAAGCTCACCGGAATCAGACTTCCATAAAATGTTCTGATACTTGCGGTCCTCAAAACGCACAAGAATCTGTCTGAACATTTTAACAATGTCAGTGACGCCTACATATCGAAAGGAACGCCAATTCATTAGGATCCGCGTGATGTCCTGTTGGAGCTTGGGTCCAATGAATAACGTATCGTTAAGCGAGACGCCAGTAGAAGTTTTAGAAGATGCGTTGAATACAACGCGAATCTTGGTCTTCTGATTTTCGGTCTTGAATACTGCATGATGAGGCAGGAAGACGCGAAAATCAGAGTTCCTAGGAACAGGAGACATATGTCCCAACATAAGATACTCCTGTAAGAATTGAGAATAACTTTCAGCCTGTTCTGGAGAAGTATCCAATCGCCGAAGTATTCTTGATAAGGTTTTCTCTGCTACCCGAGAAGAAGAACCTAGACTATGCCTTTCGATGTCGGATCGAAAAGGTAAGGCAACGACAAAACGACCCGAAGGTGTGCGTGATACCGTATCCACAAAATGTTGTTCACAGAGGGAGTCCTCTGTGGACATGGGTTTGACCTCAGGAACTTCTTCCAGTTCCCAGAAGTCGCGAAGAGTGTTTTCGAAGTCAAAGCAATGATGAACCGTGTAACTATGAGAGCGACCAGCCTTGGATAAGACTCCGGCTACGATCCACCCGAAAATCGTCTGCTGAGCAAGTACTGAATGATCAGGACAACGAATGTACGGACCTTCTACCACCTCAGCAAGATAATCTGCACCAAGGAGCACATCAATTGGAACCTTGGTAGAAGCGAAAGTATCTGCGAGCTCAATTCCGTTTAGTGCTGGAATAGATGACGGAGAATAAGACGGAGGTAGATATGGAGTAATCTTTGATAAGATTATTGCGGTTACATCCAATGAAGCACCGTGTCGTTTGAGAGAATGAAGGGTAATCTGTGCCTCCGCTCGAACGGTTTGAGCCGAATTCACTCCATGGATGGTAGCGTTGATACGTTGTCGCGGTACTCGTAACTGCTGAGCTAACTTTTCTGAGATAAAGGAAGTTTCTGAGCTCGGGTCAACTAAACCGCGGACTATAACACGAGAACCGTCATGAGCATCAATCCTGGCAGAGAACGTGGCCAATAGGACTGATCGTGTATCGGTAACGCTAAGATGCGTTGTAGAATGCGAGCTAGAGGGTTCAAGTTCGGAAGCGGAGTTTGTCGCAGGGGTAGTCCCCCGTGACTTGCTCCCCCCGGTGCCAGATTTGTCAAAATGCAACAACGTATGATGCATTTTACTACATTTCCTGCATCGTGACGAAGAAGAACAATTGGAGCAACTATGCCCTGGCCTCAGGCAGTTGATGCAGAGGTTCTGTGAAAATGCAAACTTTGATCGAGCCTGAGGGGTCAATGCAAGGTAGTCCTTGCACTGATACAAGAAATGGTTACTACCACAGTGAGCGCAACCGGTACTATTCACGCTAGTAGCGTGTGACTTCAAGGATCTCCCCGATTCCTTTTTGGAAGTTTTAGGTTTGTTACCTAATGATTGCAAAGAGTTAATGTGACGCGTTAGAAACTCCGAAAATTGAAGAAAGGTGGGATAATCCTTGCTGCTTCCCAGATACATCTCCCAGGCCAAGCGGAGGGTGTCATCCAGTTTGTTCTTCAGTGAATGAACAATGATGGGATCCCAATGATCGACGCCGTAACCCATAGTTTTGAGGGCGTTGAGAGCAACCGTGACAGAGTCCCTAACTTCCTTGAGAACTTTAAAATTGTCACCCCGAAGCGTGGGTACTTGCGAGATCTGGTCTAAGAACGTATCCGTGATCATTCGTCTGTCAGTATACCTAGCTACTAGAGTGTCCCATGCTATCTCATAGTTCTCGGAGGTGATCGCTAAAGATTTAATGACCGTAGCCGCTTCACCTTGCAAGCAAGATTTTAGATAGTGGAACTTGTCTCGCCCGGAGACATATGCCTTTTCATGAACAATGGAACTGAATGTTTCATAAAAGTTGTTCCATTCTAAATAATCCCCGGAAAACTTCGGCAAATCGATAATTGGAAGCCTAATGTGGTTTATTTCGCCTGAAGGCGCCGTGGGAACTGATGCTGGCATCACCTGATTGGAGCGAAGTTCATCTAAATGTCCTAGGATGAATTCTTCCGCGTTACTATGGGCATCAAGGGCCGCTTCATACCAGCTTTCGGTTACGTAATCCATTTTAGCTAATTCGGCCGGTTTAGTGTGAGTAGTGATCTTAACGTGAGTTTTATGCAACACGTTAAGCCACTTTTCTAAGGCTGCTAGCCTATCCTCCAAGAAGGGACGGGTGAAATTGTGCACTCCACGCTTCTTGATGTTAACGACCAACCGAACGAATTCATCCCGAATCATGGGCACGTAATTGATCGCTTCTAGTAATTCCCCTGAGCTAGGCGTAGTCATCTTGAATCTCTATTCCAGAACAAACCACAATCTTAACCCAGTCAGAATCTCCAACTTAAAAACACTGATGCACTTCGAACGTTTTTTGCCGGAAATCCGGCTCGAAGGACCAAAAATTTGTGCGAAACAGTGCCCCAAGTTGGCTCCGAACCTGTGGTCAGAAAGGAAGGTCTTATTCTAGAATAAAATATTCAAGGCCGAGGTAATAGGTAAAAGTGTTTTTTATTCAAATAAATAAAAAATATATAAACGTTTACAAAGTATTTTTATGTACAAGAAAAACCGCGATATTTACAATGGCGAAGGCCTAGGGAATTTGCTGCCGTTAAATTCTAGGGAATTTCTTTTCGCAGAAGATTCCTTAGAACCCCAAGACTCAAAATTCCCCAGGAGGGAACGCGGACTTAGAAACTCCCTGACTGGACAATTTTTCCTAGGGTATTCCCTAGTAAAATCCCCAGCCGCGGGAGGAAGCGAAGTAGGAGAGGTGGATTTAGGGAAGGGGAAGTCCCCTTACCCCTCAGCCCCCTTCTCCCAGAGCTATGGTGGCTCCGAGCCACCCCAACCCCTAGGGTGAATCTACCCCTCCCACTACCCGACTCGTCGAGAGCCCTGGATTTGAGGGTCGGAACACTGGGTCCGAGGTAGTCCTCGGAGGCAGTGTGGAGGGGAAGGAGAGGGTGGACTTCTCCCGGGCAGTCCCCGGAGAAATTTCCCTTAGGAGGGAGGAAATGCCGCAGAGGGGTAGTCCCCTCTTGGTTGGCAGTGGGTGGTGGGTGATACTTACCAAAGTAGTCGACCCGTAGAGTTCGCCGGTGGAGGCGCTCGTTGGCTGGCCTGGTGGAGGCGTCAAAAATGCCGTGGAGGCGGTGGTGCCGAAAGGCTCAAAAAAAGGTGCTGCTGTTGCTGCGGGTAGCAGCGGTCGAGCAAGGCTGAGGTGCGATGAGTCCTTATCAAGGACCCATCTATATAGTTCCGCGGCACGAAACTTGCCAGCGAGAGAGCTGCTCGTGGCGCTGGCCACCTAGTGGCCAGGCGCGCAAGCTGTGCCGCGGCCGCGACGCGCCAGGGCCAGTAGACGCGCAAGCGCGCCGCGGTGAGAGATAAAGTGAGATAGAGGTAGCGGCTATACGCTGTGGGTATAGCCGTCCCCTGTGAACGCAATAGAGATAGGGAGATATCGCAGAAAATGTGGAATCTACTTCTCAGCATTTTTGCTCCTCCCGATCTCGAACAGCGTCCGTTTTAATTACTCGCTAAAAACGATGAGTTTCAGAAGGCATTTGCTGCCTTGGGAGATACGTCAATCAAGATAGACGAAATCTACTTGTTCGAGATTGGGAGGAACAGAAAATGTTGCGAAGTAGATTCCGCATTTCTCTGTTATATCTCCCATCTCTATTGCGCTCACAATAGACGGCTAGACCGACAGCGTCTAGCCGCTCTATCTGTCTCTCTCTCCGCGGCGCGCTTGCGCGTCTTCTGGCCCTGGCGCGTCGCGGCCGCGAAGCGACACTACTTGCGCGCTTGGCCACTAGGTGGCCAGCGCCCGCGGCAGCTCTCTCGCTGGCAAGATTAGTGTCGCGTAATTATATAGATGGGTCCTTGATAAGGACCCATCGTACCTCAGCCTTGCTCTATCGCTGCTACCCGCAGCAACAGCAGCAGTTTTTTACGCCTTCTTGGCAACTCGCCTCCACGGCATTTTTGGACGCCTTCACGGCCAACAACGAGCGCCTCCACCGGCGAACTCCACGGGTCGACTACTTTGGTAAGTATCACCCACCACCCACTGCCAACCAAGAAGGGACTACCCCTCTGCGGCATTTCCTCCCTTCTAAGGGAAATTTCTCCGGGGACTGCCCGGGAGAAGTCCACCCTCTCCTTCCCCTCCACACTGCCTCCGAGGACTACCTCGGACCCAGTGTTCCGACCCTCAAATCCAGGGCTCTCGACGAGTCGGGTAGTGGGAGGGGTAGATTCACCCTAGGGGTTGGGGTGGCTCGGAGCCACCATAGCTCTGGGAGAAGGGGGCTGAGGGGTAAGGGGACTTCCCCTTCCCTAAATCCACCTCTCCTACTTCGCTTCCTCCCGTGGCTGGGGATTTTACTAGGGAATACCCTAGGAAAAATTGTCCAGTCCGGGAGTTTCTAAGTCCGCGCTCCCTCCTGGGGAATTTTGAGTCTTGGGGTTCTGGGGAATCTTCTGCGAAAAGAAATTCCCTAGAATTTAACGGCAGCAAATTCCCTAGGCCTTCGCCATTGTAAATATCGCGGTTTTTCTTGTACATAAAAATACTTTGTAAACGTTTATATATTTTTTATTTATTTGAATAAAAAACACTTTTACCTATTACCTCGGCCTTGAATATTTTATTCTAGAATAAGACCTTCCTTTCTGACCACAGGTTCGGAGCCAACTTGGGGCACTGTTTCGCACAAATTTTTGGTCCTTCGAGCCAGATTTCCGGCAAAAAACGTTCGAAGTGCATCAGTGTCTTTAAGTTGGAGATTCTGACTGGGGTAAGATTGTGGTTTGTTCTGGAATAGAGATTCAAGATGACTACGCCTAGCTCAGGGGAATTACTAGAAGCGATCAATTACGTGCCCATGATTCGGGATGAATTCGTTCGGTTGGTCGTTAACATTAAGAAACGTGGAGTACGCAACTTCACCCTCCCTTTCTTGGAGGATAGGCTTGCGGCCGTCGAGAAGTGGCTTAAGGTGTTGCATAAAACTCACGTTAAGATCACTACTCATACTAAACCGGCTGAATTAGCGAAAATGGATTACGTAACCGAAAGCTGGTATGAAGCGGCCCTTGATGCCCATAGTGACGCGGAAGAATACATCCTAGGACATTTAGATGAACTTCGCTCCAATCAGGTGATGCCAGCATCAGGTCCCACGGCGCCTTCAGGCGAAATAAACCACATTACGCTTCCAATTATCGATTTGCCGAAGTTTTCCGGGGATTATTTAGAATGGAACAACTTTTATGAAACATTCAGTTCCATTGTTCATGAAAAGGCATATGTCTCCGGGCGAGACAAGTTCCACTATCTAAAATCTTGCTTGCAAGGTGAAGCGGCTACGGTTATTAAATCTTTAGCGATCACCTCCGAGAACTATGAGATAGCATGGGACACTCTAGTAGCTAGGTATACTGACAGACGAATGATCACGGATACGTTCTTGGACCAGATCTCGCAAGTACCCACGCTTCGGGGTGACAATTTTAAAGTTCTCAAGGAAGTTAGGGACTCGGTCACGGTTGCGCTCAACGCCCTCAAAACTATGGGTTACGGCGTCGATCATTGGGATCCCATCATTGTTCATTCACTGAAGAACAAACTGGATGACACCCTCCGCTTGGCCTGGGAGATGTATCTGGGAAGCAGCAAGGATTATCCGGTAGAGGGTAAAGTGCCATAAAATTTTATAGTTACTTTCTAGGGATGGAGCTTTCGATGAGTAGACTATATTATAATGTATTTTGTGCGCTTGCGTGCGAGTAGAAGAAACTTACGAACACAAGTAATCCAAAAATGTTTTCATGTAAATGTGTGTGCATTGATACTTACAGCTGAAATTAAAAGATTATAATAAGTAATATAGAAAGTTTGAGGCATAAAAGAATTAAAAGTATAATAACCATCTCTGTAAGAAAACCAAAGAGAAATGGCCTGTCATTCACTATACATATTGATGCCATATGGCATATGCACAAAGAATATAACAAAAATACTTTTAGATAAGTATATCTTTTGTATATTATTCAAGAATAAATCTTTTGTATGCTTTGTGGATGTATTTTGTTTATTTTACAGATTTAATCATTTATTTATTGTAAGCCATCTTCAATTTTTTATTGATCTAAAGTTTACATAGAATGGAAATCTCCCACAGAATAATTTCCATACCCTTCGACAAAGAGTGAAAGATCAACTTAGTAATTTTTGACATATTGTCTAACAATAGCATGTTATATATTGTGTTTATATGCTTGATTAACACTAATACTTTACATATCGAAAGTACTCTTGACTATTAATTAGAAAAATTTCATCATACAGTCTTAGGTCTAGTTGAGATAGTGTCTTTAATAGGTCTGTTGATTTGATATTATTTGTAATATTCTAATGTATTTTTTCATATTATTATTATATGTCGAGTTTCGAAGCTGCAATTAAGATCCTCATTACCGTGTTTAATGATTACAGGAAGTTCAACTTATATATAAAAGAAGAAAATATTTGGAATTGTCATACAAGAATGAGATAAGGAAATGGAGGAATTTTTACCAGCAGCCATAAAGGAAATTTTACAAGTATTTTCTGAACGGTGTGAAAAGATGAGAACAATTCAACAACTCCTATGGTAGCATGTGTGGTATCTATGCTATTATTGTAATATGTATAGTTTGCTACGACTTTATATCTTCAACAATAACACAGACTGGAAAATTCAATATTTCTCAGTTTCAAGAATGGACGGGAAGGAGGGGGGGGGGGGGGGGGGGAGGGGAGCAATTCTTCCATTTTTTTTACTGAATATGAATGTGGCTTTGAAATTTCTCTATCACATCAGGTGTTTTGAAATATCAGTTAAATGGCTGAAAAACGGCTGTTTTCCTCAGTTTATGATTTTTATTTTAGAGAACAAATTTTCTTTTTGTAAATTACCACTATTGCATCGCATCCTGCTAGTATAATAAGTTTTGAAAATGGATTTTAAAGCTAACGAATAATACTATATGGTTTAATTGTGGAATTTAAACAATATTCGTTCTCTGAAGTAAAATAATGGAAATGGCGAAAAAAAGCCATTTTGTACTATTTAAGCTAAAAATTAAAAAAAAAATCTGATGTACTGGAGTAATTTCAAAATCAGGTTCGTTTACAACACAATAAGATCTACAAGAATCGTCTCCGACCATTTTTAAAAATGAGGAAAATGAGATTTGGCACGTCTGTGTAAATATTTATTAAAATAAAGTGTATTAATTACTTTTCATATTATAAAAAAGAGGAATATAAAAAGCAACTTTAAAATACAATAAGTAACAGCTATAACACTAGTGAGATTAGACTGTTAAAATCTGGGTGTAGATAAGTGATGCTGAAATTATAAGGTTCTCAAAGGCGAGTGTTTAGAAAGGCTATAACTATTATTCTTCATCAAAAATATCTTCAGCTTTAGTGTAGAAAACATTAAAATTGTGTAATATGAAAAGGGGAATTTGTAAACGATTATATGGTATCATAAAAAATAATAGTAAAGCATTACGTAATTTATGAAAAAAAAATTATTTTATTGAAGACGAAGAAACACTAAAAAAGGAATACAAATATTTGTTTAAACATGCATACAAGTTTTACCTATTTATGAGTTCGCTCCTTAGTAAAGGATAATATTAAACACGTCAATGTATCCACTAAATTGTGTAGACATGCATAATCAAAATGTGTTTGTATGTTTTCTGAATAAGTTTTATTTAATTTCAATAAAAAATAAGAATAGTTTGCATTTCAAAACTATTATACAGTCAACATTTTGTAACTGAAAGAAAAAATATATGATTTCATAATCTCCAAATTAACCTCATACAGTACATAAATGTTTAAGGAAGGATGAACATTACTATATCATATTATTTTATAGTTGATGAGACGGTAGAAGGCATGTGCTGCATAATATAAACTACTCACCCAAAAGTTCCTTAAATTTGCTATAGGAAAATATTATGGCACTTTACCCTCTACCGGATTATCCCACCTTTCTTCAATTTTCGGAGTTTCTAACGCGTCACATTAATTCTTTGCAATCATTAGGTAACAAACCTAAAACTTCCAAAAAGGAATCGGGGAGATCCTTGAAGTCACACGCTACTAGCGTGAATAGTACCGGTTGCGCTCACTGTGGTAGCAACCATTTCTTGTATCAGTGCAAGGACTACCTTGCATTGACCCCTCAGGCCCGTTCAAAGTTTGCATTTTCACAGAATCTTTGCATCAACTGTCTGAGGCCCGGGCATAGTTGCTCCAATTGCTCTTCTTCGTCACGATGCAGGAAATGTAGTAAAATGCATCATACTTTATTACATTTTGACAAATCTGGCACCGGGGGGAGCAAGGCACGGGGGTCTACCCCCGCGGTCAACTCCTTTTCCGAGCCAGAACCCTCTAGCTCGAATACTACAACACATCTTAGTGTGTTTCCGACACCCGATCAGTGCTTTTGGCCACCTTTTCTGCCAGAATCGACGCTCATGACGGTTCTCGTATTATAGTCCGCGGTTTAGTTGACACGGGCTCCGAAACTTCCTTTATTTCGGAAAATCTAGCTCAACAACTACGGGTATCACGAAAACGTGTCAACGCAACCATTCATGGCGTCTCTCTGAATTCGGCTCAAAACGTTCGAGCAGAGATACAGATTACGCTTCATTCTCTATCACGACACGGTGTCTCGTTGGACGTAACTGCATTGATCTTACCCAGGATTACTCAGTATATGCCTCCGACTTATTCTCCGTCGTCCTTTCCAGCACTTAGCGAAATTGATCTGGCTGATAACTTCGCTTCAACCAGGGCTCCAATTGATGTGCTCCATTGGTGCAGACTATCTTGCAGCATTGATGGAAGGCCCGTACATGCATTCTCCTGATCATCGTTGCTTGCTCAGCGGACTATTTTCGGGTGGATCGTTTCGGGGGTCGTACCCAAGGCTGGTCGCTCTCATAGTGTCACGGTGCATCATTGCTTTGAGGTAGAAAAAACTCTTCGCGACTTCTGGGAACTGGAAGAAGTTCCGGAAGTCAAACCCATGTCCACAGAGGACTCCCTCTGTGAACAACATTTTGTGAATACGGTATCACGCACCTCTTCAGGTCGTTTTGTCGTTGCTTTACCTTTTCGATCCGACATCGAGGAGCACAGTTTAAGTTCTTCCTCTCGGGTAGCAGAGAAAACCTTAAAACGAATACTTCGGCGATTGGAAACCTCTCCAGAACAAGCTGAAAGTTATTCTCAATTCTTACAGGAGTATCAAGTGTTAGGACATATGTCTCCTGTTCCTTTGAACTCTGATTTTCGCGTCTTTCTGCCTCATCATGCAGTTTTTAAGACCGAGAACCAGAAAACAAAGATTCGCGTTGTATTCAACGCATCTTCTAAAACCTCTACTGGCGTCTCGCTTAATGATATGCTATTCATTGGACCCAAACTCCAACAGGACATCACGCGGATCCTGATGAATTGGCGTTCCTTTCGTTATGTAGGCGTGACAGACATTGTTAAGATGTTCCGACAGATTCTTGTGCGTTTTGAGGACCGCAAGTATCAGAACATTTTATGGAAGTCTGATTCCGGTGAGCTTCAGGCCTTCGAACTCAACACGGTGACCTACGGCACTGGACCGGCACCTTTCCTATCCTCGCGAGTTTTTGCGCGAATTAGCTTACACGGACGGAGCTAACTTCCCTCTCGCGCAGGATGTGCTATTAAATTCTACTTATGTAGACGATATACTTTTTGGGGCCCATGACTTACAGCAACTTAGTTCGGTTAGGGAACAACTCATCGCTCTACTGGCAAAAGGGGGCTTCTCCTTAAGCAAATGGGCATTCAACCAACCGGGGTCTTCCCGCTTGAACCTACCGAGCTGCATTCTTTCTTTGAGGATCCTGCTGGATCAAGTAAAGTCTTGGGCATATATTGGGATCACGGGGATGATAGCTTCCGCTTCCGTGTTTCTCCTTCACACATTGGTGTACTAACCAAACGCATCCTCTTATCAGAGAATGCTAAGATCTTCGATCCATTGGGATGGATTTCTCCAATAATCATCACTCTAAAGCAGTTAATGCAATCCACCTGGTTGCTTAAACTCTCTTGGGATGAAGAAATTCCTGAACCTATTAAGTCAAAATGGCTCAAGTGCTATGAGCATCTCCGAGACTTACAGACTTTACGGATTCCACGGTGGACCGGACAATCACTTACTACTGGAAAACGCGAATTAATTTGGATTTTGTGACGCCTCAGAACTTGCGTACGGCGCAGTCGTTTATGAACGCCTCACTGATGAGGACGCTAAACTCTCGGTACATTTAGTAATGTCCAAAACAAAGGTCGCATCCGATCAAGACCACTTCAATCCCTCGTCTGGAGTTGGTCGCAGCTGCCCTTCTAGTCAAGTTATTGGTTCACGTCAAGGGAAGCTTGGTCGGGCGTTGTGATGCGATTCGTTGCTATTCGGATTCGCAAGTCGCTTTAGCCTGGATAGCAAAGCAACCTGTGCATTGGAAGACGTTTGTGGCTAATCGCGTTTCATATATCCAAACGCATTTATCGGAAGCCAGCTGGCATCATGTACCCACTAAGTTGAATCCTGCAGACTTGTGCTCAAGAGGAACCAGTGCTCAACAGTTATCAGAGGACTCACTTTGGTGGCATGGGCCTGCTTTCCTCCGTGAGCACACCGCAAATCCCGTTCAGGTCTTTGAAACCGCGGAAGAAAGTCGGAAGGTAGCGTTAACCGCTCAATTCGACACAACTGAGTGTTGGTTTTTTGATAAGTTTTCGTCTTGGTCTAAACTGGTCCGAGTTATGGCCTATGTTCTTCGATTTGTCCAGCGGACCAGGAAAACCGGCCAATGGGAGGACTTCCTCCTATCTGCATCGGAAATTCGCAGTTCGATTGAAGCCTTGGTAAAGGTTGTTCAACGAACGCACTTCGCGAGCGAAATCTCAGCCTTGAGTCATGGGTTACGTATACCGTCGCGGTCAAAGCTTCTTTCCTTACATCCGGTCATTGATTCACAAGGAATTCCTAAGAATAGGGGGGCGGCTTTCGGAACGCCGAAATTCCTGAACAAATGAAACACCCCATTATTCTTCCGGATTGCCACTTAAACGGCCATACTCATTAGGCAAACGCACCTAGATACACTTCACGGGGGGCTCCAACTAACTTTGTCCACGTTGCGACAAAAGTTTTGGGTCGTGAATGCGCGAAATCTAGTAAAATCATGCGTTCACAAATGCGTCACGTGTGTTCGCGAACGCGCTAGACTCGGTAACCAGCTTATGGGATCACTCCCTGCCGCTAGGGTTTCGCGAAGCTTCACTTTTGAACACACCGGAGTAGACTATGCTGGGCCTTTCTTGGTTAAATTGCATCACGGTCGTAACGCAAAATCCATGAAATGTTACGTGGCAGTGTTTCGTATGTCTATCTACCCGTGCTGTTCACTTGGAACTCGTTTCTCGATTGGATACCGAGGCCTTCCTCGCTGCGCTGTCTCGATTCATTTCTCGTCGTGGAAAACCCGCCGTTATGTACTCAGACAACGGCCTTAATTTTCAAGGAGCGGATGCGGAACTAAAACGCGCCTACCGATGTGCCTTAGAAGCCGCCCGCGCTCAACCCACCGAGTCCATCCGTGAAATCGAGTGGAAATTCATTCCGGTCGCTACTCCCCACTGGGGCGGTCTTTGGGAAAGTGCTGTAAAAAGTATGAAACACCACCTGAAACGCTCCCTCGGAGTTTTCGTGCCTAATTTCGAGGAAATGACCACACTACTGACTAAGATTGAGGCCTGCCTAAATTCACGACCTATATCGCGGTTACATGATGATCCAGAATCGTTGGACGTACTCACTCCGGGGCATTTTTTGTCAGGACGGGCGTTAAATTCCCCACCTGAATTATCCACCTTGGATTTACGAGAATCATCATTAAATCGTTGGCAAACCGTAAATCGAATCACCGAGACCTTTTTTTGGAAGAAGTGGTCTTCCGAATACTTACACACTTTGCAACATAGACCGAAATGGCAGAACTCTAACTCGGAATTCGGTGAAGGAGATTTGGTGCTTGTCAAAGTACCTAACAATCCTCCCCGTACATGGACCTTGGGGCGGATTCTCAAACTAGTTCCTGGGGTGGACGGAGTAGCTCGCGTAGCTGTCCTTAAAACCGCGAGAAAAGAGATTCAACGGAGTCTCTCGCAACTCTGTAAACTCCCCTCTTAGCCCTCACTTTGGGTCGTATCAGGGTCTAGCTTCACCCTACTTTCCGGCATCCTGGGACTCTTCAGGTTGTCATCTCTCCTTCTCAAGCTTCCTGGGACTCTTCAGGTTGCTTAAACTTTCTTTCCCTGGTTTCCTGGGACTCTTCAGGTTACCACCTCCTCTCTCGGGCGTCCTGGAACTCTTCAGGTCGTCCTATTTCCTGTTCCAAACCTTCAGGAACACTTTATGATCTCCGCCATGTCTTTTCTTCCAAAACTCCCACGATACTTACTGAGTCTTCGTACTCATCATTTGCCTTTTTGGTGCAGCACGATTGATCATGGCGGACTATCCATGGGCCCACCTCTTGGGCGTAGGGTACGAGGACGAGGGGGACGATGTCCTCGAATTGCATGCCCCCCGGGAGGAAGCGGAATTTCTACGGCTGTTCGGCCACGTTCTCCCGGCGGGGCAAAAAGAGAAGCCACCACCACCAACGCCGCGGAAACCACCATCGAACCCGCGACGTCGGAGGCCCGTGGTTGCCGCCCAGAAGCGCATTGCCTCGACGAACTGGGCTGGGAAAGTCTTAGACGATCCCAGCGCCAGGGAAATCGAGCGCAATGCGCAAAAAATTATTGTCCGAGCCTTCGGGCAGACGATCGAGGTGCCGCTCTATTCGGCCCTCAAACTGCGGAGATGGAAGGCCTGGGCCCCTCAGGGCAAAATTATACTCCGGTGGACTCCGGCCCTGGAATTAAATTCCGCGAAGCTTCAAATGAAGCCCTGTAAATAGTCGTCTCGTCCTTATCTGTTTTTATATCTTTTATTTTATTTTTTTTTGTTGTAAATAAAATCTGGTTTAAACTGATTACACTCTTTCTTCCTTGTTTTGACGCCATCGCGTCAACGGGGGGAGTTTGTTCGAGATTGGGAGGAACAGAAAATGTTGCGAAGTAGATTCCGCATTCTCTGTTATATATCCCATCTCTATTGCGCTCACAATAGACGGCTAGACCGACAGCGTCTAGCCGCTCTATCTGTCTCTCTCTCCGCGGCGCGCTTGCGCGTCTTCTGGCCCTGGCGCGTCGCGGCCGCGAAGCGACACTACTTGCGCGCTTGGCCACTAGGTGGCCAGCGCCCGCGGCAGCTCTCTCGCTGGCAAGATTAGTGTCGCGTAATTATATAGATGGGTCCTTGATAAGGACCCATCGTACCTCAGCCTTGCTCTATCGCTGCTACCCGCAGCAACAGCAGCAGTTTTTTACGCCTTCTTGGCAACTCGCCTCAACGGCATTTTTGGACGCCTTCACGGCCAGCAACGAGCGCCTCCACCGGCGAACTCCACGGGTCGACTACTTTGGTAAGTATCACCCACCACCCACTGCCAACCAAGAAGGGACTACCCCTCTGCGGCATTTCCTCCCTCCTAAGGGAAATTTCTCCGGGGACTGCCCGGGAGAAGTCCACCCTCTCCTTCCCCTCCACACTGCCTCCGAGGACTACCTCGGACCCAGTGTTCCGACCCTCAAATCCAGGGCTCTCGACGAGTCGGGTAGTGGGAGGGGTAGATTCACCCTAGGGGTTGGGGTGGCTCGGAGCCACCATAGCTCTGGGAGAAGGGGGCTGAGGGTAAGGGGACTTCCCCTTCCCTAAATCCACCTCTCCTACTTCGCTTCCTCCCGTGGCTGGGGATTTTACTAGGGAATACCCTAGGAAAAATTGTCCAGTCCGGGAGTTTCTAAGTCCGCGCTCCCTCCTGGGGAATTTTGAGTCTTGGGGTTCTGGGGAATCTTCTGCGAAAAGAAATTCCCCAGAATTTAACGGCAGCAAATTCCCTAGGCCTTCGCCATTGTAAATATCGCGGTTTTTCTTGTACATAAAATTACTTTGTAAACGTTTGTATATTTTTTATTTATTTAAATAAAGAACACTTTTACCTATTACCTCTGCCTTGAATTTTATTCTCGAATAAGACCTTCCTTTCTGACCACAGGTTCGGAGCCAACTTGGGGCACTGTTTCGCACACTACTCAAAAGTAGAGTCATTTGTATGCAGCATGTACGAGTATGAGAAGAATGAAAAAATTAATAATGTTAGATTTCAAATGTTTCTGCCAAATTATAAAGTAAATAATAATAACGAAGCTTTTTTAAAAAAAATTTGAAAAATTTCGACGCTTCCTGCTTGCCACCTTGCTACAGCGAACTTCTTCAACAAATAAAAAGAGCTCACTATATTGCACACTTGTGGAAAAAATGGCGCTGAAGCTGGCAGAAAGTTTACCAGCAGAAAGCTTCGCATCGTGTAACATGGACTCGAGCGCCAACTTCAGAGGGAAGAAACATCAGATGCGTTTAATTATTTTGGCTGAAATTTATTGACAGACAAAAATAATTATAGGCATTTTCAACTGCATATTCTTATGCAGATGAAAAAAATTAAAAAAATATCCTGCTATGTGCAAGTCTTGACAGAAAGTTGAAAAACATCAGTTTTCCATGTTCATATTGGCATAATTTGTCCAAAATATCTATTACAGGGGTCGAGCTCCCCGATGAAACTAGTACCATTCTCTTCGTTATTTAATTCTCCATAAGAATATGCAGTTGAAAAAAATTTTTAAAATTTCCTGCTATGTGCAACTCTTGACCGAAAGTTGGAAAACGTCAATTTTCCATGTTCATGTTGGCATAATTTGTGCAAAAAATTTATTACAGGAATCTAGCTTCCTGATGAAATTAGTACCATTCTCTTCATGATTTAATTCTGCATAAGAATATGCTGTTGAAATGTCCTATAATTATTTTTGTCTGTCAATAAATTTCAGCCAAAATAATTAAACGCATCTGATCTTTCTTCCCTCTGAAGTTGGCGCTCGAGTCCATGTTACACGATGCGAAGCTTTCTGCTGGCAAACTTTCTGCCAGCTTCAGCGCCATGTGGAAAAATGCTACATCACCAGATCCGATCGAGTTCGAACCCGAAACTTCAGGATGGACGCTAATTGGAAATCAATATGATTTTTGTGATTTGATGGCCCACAACTGCCACCATCTGTAAAAGACGTGATTTTAGTTGAAAATTCTGAAGGTAATCAAGAGACACGGTAGTGTCTCGACGGCAAGTACATATAAAAGTAGATAATGACATGTCTATACCGCCGAGCACTACCGTGTAACTTATACAGCAAGTTTAGCCGTCCCAATTTTCAAACCGATTTATTTCTATGAATGATCAATTGTCATGATTTTATATTCACGAGTCTCAATTTTTTAATGATCAATTTGATTATAATATTTATTATTTTCAGTTGATGATGAGGAGTATGAATATAACAGCGATGAAGATCCAGAATTTGAGGAAGACATTGAAGATATAGATTACGAGACAGATTACAATTTTTTATAAATTCTTAGTTATATAAAAAATAAATTTAATTGTATGGCAGCCCTCGATTTACACTCGTACACAAAAATCAACCTCACTAAAAAGCCTATATATTTATATATTTTTCTTAGTAGTTGTAAGTGACTATAATGCTCGCGTTGTTATTTTTATAACAATTTGCAATAAATATTGGTAACATCACAAAAAAAATTAAGTAAAGTAAAGAAAAGAAAAGTGCAATAAAAAGTGTGTGGCGTGAAAATCAAATGTATCACGTCGAAATGTGCTCTCGCACTTTGAGTCCGAGTTTCTCATAATCGCCTCCACTTTGTCTTCTGATACTTTACACGGAGCGCACTCTATAGGTAAATAATAAAAATACAAATTGTCAGAAGTGCCGCTTAATATGTACGACGTGAAAATTTATATAAAAGCGATCAGTTCACTGGGTGCCGCGCCGCGCGCAAAATACGCTCTCGCACTTTGAGCTGGAATTCTTCACGATCGCCTCCATTTTGCCTTCTGGCATTTTACACGGAGTTCACTCTATAGGTAAACAATAAAAATACAAATTGTCAGAAGTGCCGCTGAACATGTAAATTTTCCAAATTGTTTTACAACTTTGGCAGCTTCTGAAAACCCTTCAGCCCCCCCACTTAGCCTTCTGACAATTTTCTTCCTGCTTTTTCTCATTTCCCACAACATCTCTGTAAATTTTAGCCGTGCCGCTAGACAGTTTTTTTTCTCGAAAAATTTACATGTTTCATCGGCCGTTCACGCGCTTGGCCCCCAATGCGCCTTCTGACGGTCGGGCTTTCATTTTGTCAATAGCCATAGAATCATTTCCATATAAACCTTTCCGTGCCTCGAGGCATGTTACTCGACATGTAGCCAGCTCTTAGACTCCAATATCAAATATCTCGTAAATACTTAATTTGAATGGAAGCTCAATTTTAACGACATATTCCTTGGACCATTAAAAGCATAAAATTCTAATAACTTTTCTTCTAGTTACGTACGTTCTTGAATTATATCACATTTAACCAACCAATCAGGTATGGAAGCAAATGAGAAGAGAACGAGCAAGCAAATAATAACCAAACCTATATTTAGTTGCTCGTTTTTTTCTCGCTTACCTCGATACCTGATTAGTGGAGTAAAAAGTGGAATATTTTAAAAACGTAGATCGATAGAACAAAATTTTATTCGATTTTTTGCTTCTAATGGTACAAGGAGTAGGTCATTATGATTTTGCCTATCGAAATGGATATATATCCTGCATATGAACAATATGTACAAAATATCTTTATGAATAAGTTACGTTTTTGATATTAGGTCATATGCTTCCTTTAAAGATACAGGTAATGCTTTGGCCCTTCATAAAGATCCTTTCTAAAATTTGCTTTTTTCTCAAAATTTTGATCTCGATCATGACAATGCAGTTTTGATTGTTTAAACTCATCACCTTTTATTAATGCTTGCCCGTTTCATTCAGTTACTGTGCATTTTATGTAACTATAACATAATTAAACAAATATATATACAAATTTAATTTGCTAATATATTAACACCTATATCAATATTATATATTATACAGATTAGGTTTACATTAGATTAAGCATTTTGAAAGAGTGCATTAATAATTAGCAAAATGTTTACATAATGGTTATTATACATTATGGCTTTATAATGCACATTAAGTATATCATCAACTTATTTTTTGAAAGGAAAATTGTTTCAATGGTTTCAAGGTGAATTTAGTTGCATTAAAAGAAAAGCGATATACTTTATGTTGCATAAAATTGCATATATTCTTTTAGCTAAATTTCCTTAAGAATTTTCAAAACTCTTAATATAGACTCTAAAAGAAGTGGTATCGCAAAAAACTTGACATTAATTCGCCTTAAAACCTAAAACATGCTTTACCGTATGTCTAACCCTTAAATCACTAAAATATTTTTCAATCAATAGCATGTTTTGTTTTCAATGTATAACTAGTAAGAAAGTATACATATACACGTCTGGATTGCAAGATTTTTCAGAAATTGAATGCATTCCAAGTAAAAATAATGCAGAAATATCCAGAAGATCTTTAGGTTAAACTGCATTTATTTTATAAAATTACTATGTTATTAAAACTTACGTGACTTCTCCTAATTTATTTGTGGCTTTGGTATTTTTATGGTATGTATACCCATCCGGATATAAAGTTGTTCCTATTAATACATTTCTATTCATCTTTAAGATAAGTATATTTCAATTTCAATTATGATATGAAATATTCTATAAAAAAAAAACAAATGCTGTTACCTTCAAGTGTTTAAATTTGCTAAAACAAAATTAAATTTAAAATTTTTGATAAAAAATGTTTCTGAAAACAGTACTAAATAAAATGACATATTATTTAATGGTGAAAAGAAGGTAAATGTTTGATATATTTCAACATTATGAAAATATATTAATTAATCTAAATACATTACCTATCTATATAGCAGGGTTCGATGGATAATACAAACCAAAACATAAATTACACCTATTCGTAGGACACTGTACTTTATAATTTATTCAGTGCTCTGCATGGCAAAGTAGACTATGGAACTCTGATGACGAACATTGATAGTAGTGACCAGGTATAGGTTGTATTGCATGTATTAAATTACAACCACAAAAAAAATATCCATCACATCAGCAGTTTCTTCTATAGCCTGTTGAAATTTAGTATAAATTAACGCCTAATAATGTAGAATGTATACATAATATTATATAGTATTAAATTAATTGTAGAGTTGTAAATATGATATGTTTTGTTACGCGGCAAAAATCCCTATGGATAAAACTTGTCGCGTAGAGCAAAATACGCAAGTCTCGATTAACGGTATTTGGGGAGCGATACGGTACAACCAAAACTAATTCGCGATTTTTCCTACGTCTCTCTTCGAATGCTCTAACTAGAATTCTACGAATGATAGGTTGGGCGCCAGGTCCACGTAGGCCAGTTTTCTTTAGAATACTATCCTCCGCGAAATTCACTTATTTGATACGGTAAAGTTTTCCCCAAAAATGCAGGGCTAGCTCGGTCCCGATCTGGATAATGGAGAGGGGTCAGGTTAGGAGAGGCTTTCGCTAAAGAGGCTAAAAGAATCGTAAACTAATGAGGTATAATTCGAATAAAGGAAAAGACACGATTGACCTAGGAAAATTCAGAGGTTTATTCACCAAATAAGCTATTTACAACGATCGATAACACCTCAGAATCAAATCATAAGAGCAAGAAGTCGAAATTCGCAACTCATTTGGCCCGCCACTTCTATTACAGTTTATGATAATTTATCAAAGGGGTACATGTCTCCACCCTTTTCGTAACCATACAAGCGAAAGGCTAGTAAAATACAGAATTCATCTTGCTCATACAAGATAGCGTAAATGGGGAGATACAACAGGAATATACAATAAGCGTTACATAAAAGGTGGGGAATATTGCCTATGATCACGACCAATCACCTATACCGACAACTATTATACGCGAATATTTACTCAAACGGAGCTCTACAGATCTCACACGCCTCGAAAGCGGAGAACATATACTTCGAACTGAGAGTGAACTGGAGACGGAAGTGATGCCCGGCGACACTCAATCTGGGACTATCAATCCGTGAAACGATACGAAAACTCGGGCAATTTCATCCCGGCAAATAATCTATTAATATATCGAAAATTATGCCGAGCCTACAACAGGCAGGCCTCGACGCGCGACACCGCCAACGAGAAATAACTACAATAATAAGGAAAATAATTAGTTTTCCCCAGCTTACTTCCCGACAATCTACTTAAATAACCACTTCAACGTATCGTTATCAGATTCCCGGCCATGATCATACGCAAAGCTAAACTTAAAAGCTTTCTGGCAGCTACGAGAAATGACTCGATATAATACAAATTAGGCATTTATTGGCATGGTTGACCCGAGGGAGGCACTCACCGATCCGCTCAATTTTCCTGATTCGTCACCTCAAACTCTTCCTCACGAATACGGTAGCTTTTCCCCAGGACAACGCTGGTTCGGGAGATTCGACTAGGTTCCTGAAGACGGTCGCAGGTCAGGTTCGGAGAGCTCTAGATTCACGTTGGACTCCAACAAGTGCCAAATTTCGACTGCGATAGCGGTACAGTGATCTCGGTACCTCTCGATCATCCCCACCTAGTGATTAATAGGCTCGGATATCGATCGGATCACCGAAGATTCACGAGGATCCGCGGTATCAGGCGATCCTCTTCTCTAGCTCTTTTCTCTTCTTTCTTCCTCCCGAAGTCAGCTTCGTCCGGGACGACTCTAAATATTGTCGTCTCCGGTAGCGATAGCGGGTGGTATAGGTAGCTGCTATGCGGGAATCGGCCATGATTAGGCGTCACTGGAGAGCATAAGCGGGCGACAACTAATTCATTCCAAGGCAATTATTCTTTGTCTCCAGACTATTCCCAGCATGGTCCTAGGATGGCTCCGTTAGGCTTCTTCCTGTACCGTGACCTCGGGGAATCTTCTCCAGTCTAGATCCTGTTGGGTGGATATGTGACGACAATTTAGCGCTGGCAAGGTGGTAGAAAAGTGGAGAGGCAAGGCCTCCACTCAGGTCGGCACGCCGTACAAGCAGTTACGCATTAGAGGGAGTGCTATGTACGAAAGGAAAGCCAACGAGCGCAACGCAATAGATGACTATATATCACCACCTGGTGACGAGATAAACAAAAGTCATATACTGGCTAAATGAAACTTCTGACCTTTAGTGGTGGCGGGATTCCGCTGCGATCCTGGAGCCTCCCCTGACCTTGGCTGAAAAGCTTATTCTAACATGGTCATAGAGAGGTAATTAAAAGAAAAGAATATCCCGATTAACGTTATTTAAAATAATAACTCCATCGGGTGCACACGAGAAGACGAGGAGTTTTAATAAGTATGTTTGTGACGCCGCCAAGACGCCTAGATTTGGCCACGTCACAGTTTGCAAAGTTAACTTTTAGCAGACAGTTGTATTAGTTTTGATTCCACATTAAGGAGGTTCTACCGGTACAGAAGTAGTCAAAACAGTGAAGTTCTCTGCTAGTTGGCCTATTTGATAACTTATTTATTTGACTTCCGTAGTACGCTGCATGAATCTGGCAACATCGCAGAGCTTTTTGTAACTGATCGCAAAAATGAGCGAAAAGCAGCAAAATTTCTTTAGAAAAGGAAAAAGAGTTTCTTATAAAGTTTATAAAAAATGTTGTCAGCAGCAGCAAATAGGAAAAAAAATTTAAAAAAAAATGTGAGGTTAATAACCTTGAAAACGAAAAAAAAAATCAAAGCCGTAAAAGGCCGCAGGATAGTTAATATCCAGACACTTGGAGAACAACTTATTTGCAAAAAATGCAAAGCCATTCTTTCCCTCAAAGACACCGAAGAAGAAAAGAAAATTAGACTAGCCTCAATTTTTTATATTCGATGTCGCAAATGCAAAATAATATCTGACGTTTATACAGATAAGCAACATAAGTCAGTCAATCAAAGTTTACATTTTGATACAGATACAAAAGCAGAGTTATAGGTTTGTTCAGTTTAATTAGTTGCATTAATGTATAACTACATTGTTTATAATAATTAACAAATAACTATTAATCTAACTGCATTTTTGTTTAGGCACTTTCAATTCAGGTATGGGCAATACCCATTTAAATAAGATTTTGTCCGCCCTTAATATACCTGAATTTAATTGGAAATCATATAAGACATATGAAATAGAAGCAGGGAAGGTCACTGAGGAAATGGCCCGTGAAAGATGTTCAGAGAGCAGCTGCTGAAGAAAGACAGTTCATAATAAAATAATGTCGAAAAAATGGAGCCATTGCTGTGAGTGTAGTTTTACTATATGATTTACTTCAAATATGAGTAGAAAGTATATATGTAAGTCTAATAAATGTGATGTACATAATAATGTTAATATTTAGTGATTTTTACAGCATAGACACTATGCAAATAATATAGGACTAACCATGTAATAGTTTTATATTTTATGTAACCTTTATATATATAATATATATATATATATATATATTTGTAAATTTAATTTTAACAGTAATTGACATACATTTTTTTCATATTATTATTAATTTTAATGGATTCGAATTTACTACTACAATGCTGCAACAATAATGTAGTATGATATACAATGACCACAACTAATGGCCTGCAAGATTTTTTTTGATGCGTTTAGGAACCTTATCACCCCATGGATTTTTCCCCGCCTGGAGCAGTTTCTACATTGAGTGACTGGAAAGAGTATAGGATGTGTATGATAGGATATCCTTTTTTAAAATGCCTTAAAGAGAAAGAGAGAGCCTTATACCGCGTTCAACTTGGTTGCTCCAGGCCTTCGTTTCTTAGTTTCCTATGTCGGACGTCGCCATTGCTCTTCTCTCTCTAACTCATGGGTTTCTATCTACGTCTTTGTCTAAAATAATTCTACGCCACTGGGTGATTTTTTTGTGAGTCTATACCACTGGACCTATGTGTGAGGCTTGTAAGAGTAGTGAAAAGTGCAGAAATGTCAGTCTGACAACGCAGATTTTTAATCAAACACGAGTGTTAGTATACATTATTAAAGTGTTTTAATTTATTGGAAAATATTAATCAGTTATGGTGAAGTTATAACATTTGTAATGACTTTTCTGGATTATCGAAGAAAACAGGTATAATAAATTTTGTATACTTCTAAATACTTACATTACGTATTAAGGAAAAATGTAATATAATTCTTGTCAAAATTAACTTAATATATAAAAATGTATCAAACAAATAGATTCATGAATTTATATAAGAAATACATAATAAAAAATATTATTATAATTTTTTAAATGAAATGCAGATCCTTGCATATGTATTATCATATATAATTAATTGATAAAATTAGTGCTAATTATGTCTCTTTTTCCCAGGTGTAAAGGTTCTACGGAAGGTCCTACCAAGAGTAAAATGTATACGTCATACTGATTTCAACCAGAGGAATTAAGCAACGCTAAGGAATGGAACACAGATTCAGATAGTGTACGCAGCATGCTCTCCACATCTATAATAAGCCAACCTCTTTTCTGAGATAAGTAATATTATTGATAATCATATATAAAATGTATTCACACATGATCCTTTGTGGTTTCTCTTATATTTCGCAGGTCAAATTTTTTAACAAGATGAGCTACATCCAATTGATGAATAAAAATGAGACCAGGCTATGTGTCAATTCTGTTGCTTCGAATTTGGAATCTCCATGCAGAAACGAAATTGGAAATATTAAAAACAGATTTTTTATTCAGGTATTATTTAAATATGATCTAAATGTATCAATATGGTAATTAATGGTAGTAATTTTTCAAACTTGTTATATCTAAACTTATTTTCTTCGCTGTTTTAGGTCCAGTAAATATTAATAGATTTGGCTGTCAGTATTTGGCTTGAATAACTGTCCTACATTTTAAATGAAGATGGAAGAAAATCCTATATATAGAAAGTAGGGCACAGGATAATGAATTATTCTTTCAAAATAATTTTCTTTTTTTTATTTAGATTACGTTTATATATTATACTGTGAACTATAAAAGATATATCGTACTGGGTATATATAATACTTTATACGCGAAGGCACATAATATATTCCTTTTATTTTATAACGTTATTCCCGTCAGTGTGAGGGGCCACTCACACTCAGGTTTTCTCATTACCTTCGCCCGTCCTTATTTATCGGAATCAGGGCGCCAGTTGGTCAGTTGGGTGGCCAACAACCCTACGTTATCATTGGGGTCTTTCAACCCCATTCTCTATGCATCTTATACGGCCCTGCGGCCATGCATTTCGACGGTAGCGGTAGCCAGGGTCGCTCAGTATACTAGATCATGGAGAGAGGGGAGGGTTCCTTGTGGAAGTCCGAGCCTCGCAGACCTACCTGCTGAGGGGCATACATTTATCCCTCACCACCCACATACAGGTGGTGGTGAGGAGTGCGGGAACATGCGGTAGCATTGCCAAGCATGAGTTTGCCAGAAGCGGACTACCACGGAGGCAATGTTCGCGGCCCGTCCAGCCATAGCGCAAGCCTATGGGATTACGGAGGGCACCAGGACACATTCCAACGGGCTAACTACACCCCTGCACAACCCACTATGCATTGGCCGGTATCCAGTCGTGACGTACGTGCAGGCTGGCCTATAGCACACGCCTCACGTAGGCAAACGGACCCATGGCTGTCTGAGTGCTGCGTCACGCGCTCACCAGCACGCACGGACATATCAGCACAGTCCCACGGTCGCGTTCCGATTGCTTGCTATGGCAGTCTGCGCACGGCATTCACGTAGCCTGCTTGAAGCGCGTAACCAGCGTTCAAGCCAGACTCGATGTTCTATCTCCCCTCCTCGTGGGGACTTATAGACACGGTCATTCTTTTTAGGACTCCCCGAGGCCGCTTCTCCTTATCTCAGGTTGCCTGGGTTGTTTGGCTTGGCCCTGCCTTACTTCTCAGGGTAACCTGGAAATCGTTTACTGGAGCGCCGGTCTTTTCATCCGGGCCTCTGCCTGTTAACGGGGTCTATCCTTGACATTAGCTATAATCCACTCGTTAGCCTATCTCACGAGTCGGTAATGTAGGGATTAATAATATCCATTTTTCGGTAGCTTTTATACTTTTTATTCGGTATCTCGTATACGTAACGAGGAACTTCGTTACAATTTATACAAGTAACAGTATTTATAAAATAATTAAGGCTCGCGAATGGAGTCATTTTAAAAAGCTAATTGATATTTAAAAATACTCAGGAATCATTTTTTACTTTTCTCGATATCCTTCCAAGTTTAATGCTTGCGTTAAATTTGTAGCTGGCACGAATCTGAAAATATCTGCTTTCTCCTCGAATTTTATTTAAATAATTACCATTTAGCAATATGCAGCGTAAAGTTAAAAAATATAGTTAGACGAAAGAAGAACGTCTTCTGTCTCCAATAATAGTATTTCGTCAATCAAAAGAATCGGCCAAAAACTATGAAAACGAAACGTAAAGCTTAGTATTCGTATTAGATATACAAAATGTTCAACGACAACAGTTATATATAAATATACGTCATATACCCCCCTCTACTCTTTCCACCCACTCAATGTAGAAACTAGTCCAGGCGGGGAAAAATATATGGGAGGTATGGTTCCTAAACGCATCAAAAAAATCTTGTAGACCATTAGTGGCGGTCATTGTACTCAAATTAATATAGAAAATAAATAATTATAATAATTTAATATTTGCATGTTTGCTCTCAGACCTTCGCACCTTGACCGATCCTTCCTTTTCTCGGACTTCCTTAACTTACCCGAAACAAGTTCCATAACCTCAGAGCACACACTACGGATAGCTGCATCAATGGATATGGGGTGGTTTACGAGGGATACAAGGAGATCATACAACAGTCTCTGTGGTACATCTTCTCTTATTGGGTTTCTTTCTAAGAAGGTTATATCATATGTAACCTTGAATAGAAAATGTAAGAAGTGTGACAAAGGACATGATGCGAAAAACCATGATTGTCGACGTAACTTCAGTGGCACCGCAAAAGCTATGGAACCTTTGCAGCTGTACAGCTGACGAATAATAACAAAGCTTTAACAGACTGCAATATTGATGTTGGTATTGTTATCACAGATAACGATAGCAGCTCTATTGCAGCTTTAAGAAACGCTCATAATTACAAAATTGTTAAACAATAGGATAGGATTCAGACTAGTAAAGGTGTAGTAAATGCTTTGTACAAGTTGCAAAAAAATCACAAAGAGCTTAATAGTACAACAATTAAATACTTGCTGAAATGCTTCAATTATAGCATATCACAGGATGTTGGTGGTAGCGAAAATATAGCTAATGCTATCAAGAACATTCCATACCATTCGTTCAATAATCATGGGAGTTGTGGATCATGGTGCTCGTATTCACAAAATCCCGATACGTATAAGCATACAAATATAGGTGATGGACTTACAGATGGAAAGTTATTTGAAGCATTAATAGATTTATTTAATGATTTGGCGAAAAATGCCAATACATATTCAGCAGGAGCATCTAGCAACCCTAACGAAAGCCTAAATAATGTTATTGTTAGTAAAGCACCAAAATCAAGAATGTATGGTATGTCAATATCTAGTGATATACGAGTTGCTTGTGCTATTAGGGCCGATGTCAGATGGAAAGCAGCATTCCCAAAAAAAAAAAAATAAATCTGAAAAAGGTCATTTTGAGTTGGCAGCTCTGCGAAGTAGCTACGCTGCAAATTCTGCTTGCTGATTGCGGCTGACTTGTACGATTAAGTAGTAAAAGGTTTAGGTAAACACAAAATTGACAGGTCAGCTCAAGGGTTATGTTGGAATCTGTGTCAGATAAGTAAAAATTAATCATTATTTATAATACGCATTAAAACGCGATGCTTTGTGAGTAATATCATTTGTTACAGGTACTTTGATTAAATTTGGTTGGTACGCAATGTCAATTTTAAGAGCACACGCAAAGGAAAATTTGCTGACAAGTAGATTAGAGGTACTTCTTAGGAAGCACATGATAGCTGGGATGACAAATCATCAGATTTAAGGATTGCGATGGATATACCACAAAAGTATTTATCTCCATCTATATTAGCTACCACCAGTCAAGTGTATCCTCTACTCTGCTGAGCTGTAAAGATGCAGAAACATCAATGTACCTATCACATTATTTAAACTCAGGTAATCTTCAAACATTTTGTGAAAAGAGACTAAGTATGTGTTTTTATAGAATGTATTCTACAGCCTTGAAATCTGTTATAATTCAGGTAATACTGGAGTATGCTATTATGCAGGTAATTCATAACTGCAAAAAGGAACGATTGGGATGTCAGTAGATTCAAGTTAGCTCAATGATGATATTGGTACATTCAATTCTCTCCAAGTGACCTCAAACTGGCAGCAGACTTAAGAGACACGATGGTAATGGTTTGTGATGTTGATCCAGCAAACCATCTTTATCAAATTGCTGCAATTCAAAGTGTCCATTTGTTTTTGACTTAATGTCAAATTTCTTTCTTTAACATAGGAAACATAGAAACCGTTTAGCTCTTACAGCTTGGAATTACAAAATGTAGTCATTTGGTAGTTTGTGCTCCAAAAATTGCCTTTCACCCATTATACGGAATATATAGATATGTCAATGACTCCTATTCCTAGGATGGAATATGCGTAAAGTGTCTGTGATGTAAAGACGATGGAAAAACTGTGTTAACTCCAGATTCTAATCACAAAACTGAACAAACCCTTGAATTTGAACATTGTCTGAAATTTGATCATTACATTTCTTAAGAATTTCTTTTGTTGATAAATTACTCAATTTCCATTGATTTTTCAGATTTTAAGGATATCAACGATTAATGTCATTCATAATTTACAAAGCTGTTGAACTGATTTTATGAAATGTAGCATTTCAAGCCAATGACTTGTGGGACTTGCAATAGTAATGCATAATAAGATTTTGAGAATTGACTTAAGGGCACTTCACAGTTTATTGCTGCTTTGGGGGAATCAATCAACATTTCGTCAATACTGGTAGCAAAGATATAGCTCGCTTTGGGAATGTTTGAAATATTAATATAGATCCATTAATTTATTTACATTCTTTGTGACTTTTTCATTAAATATTTCATGTTCTTTAGGTAATAATGCGTGTATGTGTTGCGCATTAAAGAGTGGACTACCAGCACAGCAGTTTTAGGAGGACGCAGGAAAAATATAAATTGTTTTACATATAATCTTGTGTATCGTTAATCGATGGGAGCAGTATTCGATGATGAAACAGTTAAAATATGCTAAATGACTACGATAATTTAATGTAAAAAGAGATCATTTAGGATATTTGCTACGATTATACCTGGCACTAACAAATGCGGAAAATAATTATCAAAATGTAGCTGTTGTACAGGAAATCTCAAGTATCATGTACTTGTATAACTATAATCATATAAATTGAGGTTTCTGAATAACAAATATTTTATTCTAAAATTAATATCGGAATAACTCGTAGCTTTTCTATACATACTTTGAGTTTAATATTTATATACTTGGAGAAAAGGATTAAATCAATAAGTTATATAAAATGAAATGGATTTAACAATTTCTTAACATTTATGTTTTATTAATGTTTATAACTATATGTATATAATGGCACTTATAACAGGAAACACGTTAATAACTTTATAAATGGATATCCCTCATTTTTTTTCTTTTACGTATCAATAGTACGTACAGCCATACCGGGATATTTCCTATATTAATCTGGAAAAAAACGTATTTTAATCTTTCATAAAATTAGTTTTTATATAATTATTATTTTGAAAGTAACCGTAATTAAAATAGAAATATGATTATATCAGTATAATTGTATCTGCAGTGTTAATTTACCTGTCCCTCTTTTTAGTCTTTTTAATTTTTCTGTCGCTACTTCAATCTGTAGTTGGGCTTGTCTCATTTGCAGTTTTAGTAATTGAATTTTGTTTTCTTCTTTTTCTATTTCTTTCTTTATATATTCATTATATAAATTTGCTGGTATGGGTGTTTCATTATTGTAGGAACCAGCATTTTCCCGAATTTGTCTAAGTGGTTCGCTTATTCTATTTTTTAACAAAGCTGCTCCATTTCCACTGCCCCATGATTGTATATCTTCATTTGCTATTAAACTCTATTATAAAAAAGCTTAAATGTAATCATATCGTTACGCGAGGACTAGTTAGCATGTATAATATAACCATACATACAGCAAAAACTTCCTGAGGATCATCTATTCTCTCATCCTCTATTGATGATCCATTTAATAAATCACTCAAATTGGATGTTGATGTGGAGGGCAGAGCATCGCTGTCTTTCGGATTGGTAGGTGTTACACCCATGGCCGATTTTCCTATAAGGGAAGCTACTTTCTCTAAGATTGGGTCATATGCAGGAGCTAATGACTTTCCACCGCCTAAACAAAATGAAATACAATGTTAAAAATTGAATTCATACTTATATAATAAAGAATTATAAAACATACCTGTTTTATATAACTCGCTTCTTTTAGCAGCTTTATATTTTCTTGCCTGCATTTTTATGTGAGTCCAGCTTGATTTGGGACATATCTTGTCCCACTGTCCACCTATTATTGTTTTTACTTCAGCCTCAATTTTTTTCCAAGCTTTTTCCTTTTGGGCTAATGAATTGCCGTTTGTACACTTGTTTTCAATTATTTTAAAATATTTTTCAATAATTGATAAAAATTTTTCTTTATTTTCACTTGCGTTATTCATCTAAGGATAAAATGTATATAAGTTATAAACAATGCAATTAACATTGACACAAAAATCTATACAAATTTTAACATTTTTGCGATTGTATACTTACTTTTAACAGATAAAAATGGAGCAATATTTTAACGACACTCGTGCTTGCTCTTTTCCTGTTTCTTCCTTCGTCTTTTTTTAAGCTGAAGTTAGTATAATCTATCATAGACATATGAATATACGTTGCCATAGACTTTTCAATTTCTTTATTTTATAATTCCAAATATATAATAATTATTGGTAAAAATGAGTGCGAACGAAATATATGTTGCGAGTGTACGTAATCAAAGAATTTTTCGCAGATGCAACTACTTTAGATCATTAAACGATAAAGAATTTCGAATGCGCTTCCGCTTGACAAAAAAGCAATTTCAAGAAGTTTTGCAACAAATTGAGCATGGTATCCATCAAAGAAAAATGTACATAAAGAAATAATTTGAAAATAATAATTTAATTAAACTTTTATAGCACGTTGACTTAAATTTTAAAAAATTGGTCATTGAAGACGATTAATTTTTATTCCTAATAACGCGAAATGTTTTAATTATCATTTTCAGGATATGCGAAAGTCCACCAGTTATCCAATTATTAGTAGCTATTAGATTTTATACAACAGGATGCTTTTTGCAAGTGGCAGCTGATTTTTGTTGTATTAGTACAAAATGTGCACAAAGAATAGTGCATAGAGTATCAGCTGCAATCGCTAATCTTTTTCATCGTTATGTATCATTACCACGAACAGATGAAGAAATTATACAAACTGCCAAAGACAATTTCCTAATATCAGGAATGATAAGAGTTATAGGTGCAATCGATTGCGTTCACGTACGCATAAGATCATATGGTAAGATTTTAACATACAAATTATTACAATACGTACTAATAAGCTGTGACCAAAAAATAAGGTGAATTTAGAACTTGAAGCTTCGCAGGTCTATTGATTCGGATATTTTTTCTTGTATATTTTGTAGTAAAATCATTGGCTTCCATGTAAAATTTTATGACCATATCTGCATTCGTGAAATATTGTTAGTCTCGGTTTTATGAACAGCAAAATAACATTTTCTTTTCAATTTTTGTAATGTTTCATTTTGTTGAGCAAAGAAGCTAAATTAAATTTTGTTTGAAGAATAAAAATTTTTGTGTACAAACGTTAAGAATTTTGCAGAAGGTTCTTTTGGTGATCAGATAAATCTTACAAAAAATATATTTACAAGTAGTACTACGAGTTCAAAAAAGGCAGAGATGAGTTGAAGAGAAAAAAGCATTCCAAGCGACCAAGAACATCTACCGATGAACACCATTATAAGGACATTAAAGAATTGACGTTAAAAATCCATCGATTGATATTTAGACGTGTTTTAAGCATTAAGTCTTTAATTTTTATGAGGTAGCATTCATAGGTAAATATACTTGATTGTCTGAAGTGCTCTTTGTCTTCAATGCTTTTCTGCCTGCTTTGAACTATAGCAAAACCATGCACTAGTAAAATTTTTTGTAACATGGTCTGATCATGAAAAGCTTATTTCTGCAACATTCTTAATTATACTAAAGCGAATTTCGTTTGCCAAACAAAATTCAATCTATCACCGATAAATATTGCAATATGAAACATCTTTTCAAATTCAGTGAGCAAATGATTGTTGACCGAAGAAAGAAAAATGGACAGTGCTTAATAAATTATAAGATAATATAATTGTGGATAAACTGTACAGTAGTTTATTGTCACATCTTAAATGAAAGTTGGTATTTCAAGAATTAAGTTTGATAATGTTTAATCTTATACGACTATTTTTTAAACAATATAATGACTTCTAGAATTCATCAATGTAGTGCAAAAACGAAATTCAGCACCGCTTTACTTTTTCTGTATTTTATTATTATATATATTCAATTTTTAATTAAATTGTAGTGTTTAATACATTTTTTGACATTTTTAAAGTTTTTATGTAGTTTATTTCATCACCAAGCTACACGTGTTAAAATGGAGTATTTTTTACATGATTTTCTCGTACGCGGTCTCAAAAATTCAACCAGAGTGTATTATATATATATTGTTTTAATCGAATGTTTACAAAACATTATGTGTTGGTCAATGATTTTTTTTATATATATTTTATAGGAGGTGAGGATGCAGAGCTTTGGAGAAACCGGAAAGGTTTTTTTAGTATAAATGTTCAATGCGTGGTGAACAGTCATCTGGAGATAATGGATCTTGTCGCAAGATGGCCAGGCTCTGCACATGATTCTACCATATTTGCCAATAGTAGAATCAAACACCGGTTTGAAAATTTTGAGTGCGGCAATGGTTTACTACTGGGAGACCGTGGTTACCGTAACGAGCGGTATTTAATGACCCCACTCGCTAGCCCAAACACACCGGCAGAAGTTTTGTTTAATGAAGCCCACATTAGAACCCGCTGCATGGTAAATAATATAAATATATTAATTGTAATACATTTTAAGTTTTTTAGTTAAGAAGCGAGTAAACAAATAGTATAATATCCTCTGGATATCTAAATAACTAAAAGCCGTATATTATAAATTTTTCAATGTACTAAAGATATGCAGGGTTGAATATTTTTTCCACAAACGCTTTATCTTCAATATATTCCAGGAGTTTGATTGCTTTCTGGTACCTTATATATTTAAAGATTTTCCTTTATATTTTAGGTGGAAAGATGTTTCGGCATTTGGGGACGTACATTTGCTGTTCTTACTATTGGATCGCGATTTTCAACCCCAGAAAGAACAATTAATGTTATTCTATCCACTGCAGTTTTATATAATATTATAAGACGTGACAGAAAAGTTATGCGAGGTGGATTGCAAAATTATTTGCAAATACCGGAGGTATACTCATCGCCCACGAATGACGACCGCCACTTTTTGCTTGATAATTATTTTGAAAGGTTTGTACTAAGTTCATTCTTATAATATATATCAGCATATAGGCAGCTTCATTATTCAGTAAAATAGGTTGAAATAACTAAGTCAATTAGATGAGAATAAATTAATGTGACATATATATATATTTATAATCAAAGTTGCTATATCTAAATTATTTTAAGTAATAATTATATAAAAACTAATTTTATGAAAGATTCAAATACATTTTTTTCCAGATTAATATAGGAAATATCCCGGTATGGCTGTACGTGCTATTGATACGTAAAAGAAAAAAAATGAGGGATATCCATTTATAAAGTTATTAACGTGTTTCCTGTTATAAGTGCCATTATATACATATAGTTATAAACATTATGTGCGAAACAATGTCCCAAGTTGGCTCCGAACCTGTGGTCAGAAGGGAAGGTCTTATTCTAGAATAAAGTATTCAAAGCCAAGATAAGAGATAAAAGTAGTTTTTATTTGAATAAATAAAATGTACAAAATTTTACAATGTATTTACCAAAGAACCGCTAGACTAATGGTCGACTTTCTAGGGAATTTGCTCTCGTCAACTTCTAGGGAATTTCGGTCTAGGAAGATTCCCTGGAACCCCAGAAAACAGAATTCCCCAGAAAGGAACGCGGACTTAGAAGCTCCCGGACTGGGCAATTTTCCCTGGAGTATTCCCCAGTAAAATCCCCAGCCACGGGAGGAAGCGAAATAGGAGAAGTGGTTTTAGGGAAGGGGAAGTCCCTTTACCCCTCGGCCTACTTCTCCTAGAGCTATAGTGGCTCCGAGCCACCCCAACCCCTAGGGTGAATGCTACCCCTCCCGCTACCCGACTCTTTCGAGAGCCCTGGACTTGAGGGTCGGAACACTGGGTCCGAGGTAGTCCTCGGAGTCAGTGTGGAGGGGAAGGAGAAGGTTAACTTCTCCCGGGCAGTCCCCGGAGAAATTTCCCTTAGGAGGGAGGATATTGCCGCAGAGGGGTAGTCCCCTCTTGGTAGGCAGTGGGTGGTTGGGTGATACTTGCCAAAGTGTGGTACCCAATGAGTTCGCCGGTGGAGGCGCTCTTGATTTGCCTGGTGGAGGCGCTGCCGTAGAGGCGTCAAAAAAAGCTGCTCCTGTTGCTGCGGTTGCTGCTGGTTGGGCAGTCGGTTGAGCAAGGCTGAGGTGCGATGGGTCCTTATCAAGGACCCATCTATATAATTACGCGACACTAATCTTGCCAGCGAGAGAGCTGCTGCGGGCGCTGGGCACCTAGTGGCCAAGCGCGCAAGTAGTGTCGCTTCGCGGCCGCGACGCGCCAGGGCCAGAAGACGCGCAAGCGCGCCGCGGAGAGAGGGACAGATAGAGCGGCTAGACGCTGTCGGTCTAGCCGTCTATTGTGAGCGCAATAGAGATGGGACATATAACAGAGAAATGCGGAATCTACTTCGCAGCATTTTCTGCTCCTCCCAATCTCGAACACATTAATAAAACATAAATGTTAAGAAATTGTTAAATCCATTTCATTTTATATAACTTATTGATTTAATCCTTTTCTCCAAGTATATAAATATTAAACTCAAAGTATGTATAGAAAAGCTACGAGTTATTCCGATATTAATTTTAGAATAAAATATTTGTTATTCAGAAACCTCAATTTATATGATTATAGTTATACAAGTACATGATACTTGAGATTTCCTGTACAACAGCTACATTTTGATAATTATTTTCCGCATTTGTTAGTGCCAGGTATAATCGTAGCAAATATCCTAAATGACCTCTTTTTACATTAAATTATCGTAGTCATTTAGCATATTTTAACTGTTTCATCATCGAATACTGCTCCCATCGATTAACGATACACTAGATTATATGTAAAACAATTTATATTTTTCCTGTGTCCTCCTAAAACTGCTGTGCTGGTAGTCCACTCTTTAATGCGCAGCACATACACGCATTATTACCTAAAGAAAATGAAATATTTAATGAAAAAGTCACAAAGAATGTAAATAAATTCATGGATCTATATTAATATTTCAAACATTCCCAAAGCGAGCTATACCTTTGCTACCAGTAGTGACGAAAAGTTGATTGATTCCCCCAAAGCAGCAATAAACTGTGAAGTGCCCTTAAGTCAATTCTCAAAATCTTATTATTCATTACTATTGCAAGTCCCACAAGTCATTGGCTTGAAATGCTACATTTCATAAAATCAGTTCAACAGCTTTGTAAATTATGAATGACATTAATCGTTGATATCCTTAAAATCTGAAAAATCAATGGAAATTGAGTAATTTATCAACAAAAGAAATTCTTAAGAAATGTAATGATCAAATCTCAGACAATGTTCAAATTCAAGGGTTTGTTCAGTTTTGTGATTAGAATCTGGAGTTAACACAGTTTTTCCATCGTCTTTACATCACAGACACTTTACGCATATTCCATCCTAGGAATAGGAGTCATTGACATATCTATATATTCCGTATAATGGGTGAAAGGCAATTTTTGGAGCACAAACTACCAAATGATTACATTTTGTAATTCCAAGCTGTAAGAGCTAAACGGTTTCTATGTTTCCTATGTTAAAGAAAGAAATTTGACATTAAGTCAAAAACAAATGGACACTTTGAATTGCAGCAATTTGATAAAGATGGTTTGCTGGATCAACATCACAAACCATTACCATCGTGTCTCTTAAGTCTGCTGCCAGTTTGAGGTCACTTGGAGAGAATTGAATGTACCAATATCATCATTGAGCTAACTTGAATCTACTGACATCCCAATCGTTCCTTTTTGCAGTTATGAATTACCTGCATAATAGCATACTCCAGTATTACCTGAATTATAACAGATTTCAAGGCTGTAGAATACATTCTATAAAAACACATACTTAGTCTCTTTTCACAAAATGTTTGAAGATTACCTGAGTTTAAATAATGTGATAGGTACATTGATGTTTCTGCATCTTTACAGCTCAGCAGAGTAGAGGATACACTTGACTGGTGGTAGCTAATATAGATGGAGATAAATACTTTTGTGGTATATCAATCGCAATCCTTAAATCTGATGATTAGTCATCCCAGCTATCATGTGCTTGCTAAGAATTACCTCTAATCTACTTGCCAGCAAATTTTCCTTTGCGTGTACTCTTAAAATTGACATTGCGTACCAACCAAATTTAATCAAAGTACCTGTAACAAATGATATTACTCACAAAGCATCGCGTTTTAATGCGTATTATAAATAATGATTAATTTTTACTTATCTGACACAGATTCCAACATAACCCTTGAGCTGACCTGTCAATTTTGTGTTTACCTAAACCTTTTACTACTTAATCGTACAAGTCAGCCGCAATCAGCAAGCAGAACTTGCAGCGTAGCTACTTCGCAGAGCTGCCAACTCAAAATGACCTTTTTCAGATTTATTTTTTTTTTGTTGGGAATGCTGCTTTCCATCTGACAACGACCCTTAATAAAAAGAATTATGGAGAAATCTTTGTGACTAACTTAACTGAAAAATTAAATTTATCTCCAGGTAAATATACTCAGAAATATAGTACTAATGTGGACATCAAGAGCAGAAAAAGATATGAAAAATCACAAAGTACTGCATTCAAAAGGAGACGATTATTTTTAAGTAAAAAGAAAGATGATCTCAAAAAGAAAAAAGAGCTGCTGGAGGGAATAACTTATGAAAGTGATTGCACTACTTTTTAAAACTCTAGATTCTTTTTTACCAGCTGTAAATATTGAAAACGAAGAAACAATTATTGTTTTTTTCGATGTTGAAACTGGGAGTTTTCAAAAGACTACCGACAGTTTACAAATAGCAGCAAAGTATTGTGATCTAGAGTTTGCAGTATATATTGAACACACCCAAAAAATAAATGAAGTAGCTAGTGCTGTAAATGGGCTGAGATATGTGAATGGGAGTTTGCAATTGCATGGGTAAACGGTTGTTACTCTTACTTTGCATGAAGCTATGTTAGCTTTTTATGAATTTTTATACAATTTGAAAAAAAAATGTATCATAACAGCTCACAATTGCAAATTCGATTATCCACGGTTGATGTTAGCTGTAAAAAAAGTTTTTATAGCAACGCATTATAAATCTGTTGTGCAGGGGTTTTCTGATACCTTACCATTACTATCAAAATGCAATGTAGAGAAGAGAAAGGGACAAAATAAATTAGAAAACCTTGCTCGCGATGTAATACTAATTGTGATGAATCACATAATGCCCTTGCTGATGTTAGGATACTAAAAGATGTTTTATTAAAATATAACATTTCTGATGAAAAAATCAAAGAAAGTTGCTTGAATTGGTGTACACTTGAAGAACAAGAGGCGTTCAAAGATCAACTGCTCCATGAATTGCACAAATTGAAAGCACTGAATAAATGTACATCACTACTGATAAGAAGAAAGATTGTTGCTGCTGGTATATCATATGATATGATTATTAATGCTTATAAGGAAGATAAATTTGTTGGGCTGTCAACTCTTTTTGGACGAAATGAAAAAGGCTTTATTACGGTTACTATAAATAAAAAAGTAATTAAAAAGATATGTGATTTTTTAGAAACACTGCCTTTATAATTAATAATATGAGATAATTTTTTAATATACCTGTTGATTAATACATTTTATTGTTGGTATTTATTTATTAAAATTATTGTATCCGAAACTGTAATAGCTATAATCATAAATGAAAAGAAAAAAAGTTATGATTTAAAATATATTTAAAATGTTAATCTTATTTAGTTAAAATAAACATAAAAATTACAGTAGATGAAGGAAAGTGATACGGCACTGCTGAGTAAAAGAGATAGCGCATACGTATATCCATATATATATATATATATATATGCATAAAATAAATTATATAATATAATTCTTAAAAATATGCCAATTATTTATTATTCTTACACATGTTACTTTTTATTATAGCTTTATCCATAAAATTCAGTACGCTCATGATACAAGAGTGGAATATAAGTTTTATTCAATACATTAAAAGCGGATAAATTATGTGGGAATATTAAATTTCAAATGTTTATAACTAATTTTTCGTTATTTACCGATTTGAAAACATTATACGCATTTAATTTCGGTTCATACAACACTGTTTCAAGTAAAGAATTTAGAAGTAATTTTTCATCATTTTAAATAAATATTTCATTAACTTCTCCAAATTCTGGCATGCTATCATCGATACATTTTAATAGTATGATACTTTTCTCCGAAAATGCAGTTCCATGAACTATGATTTTAGACGTTTGTAATAATTTACATGTATATCGTTCAGTTTCAACAATAAAACTGGCAAAAAGATTCGGAAATGGATGATTTCTTAGTGATACAGTTCACTGTAAACTATAAGTGTATTATATGTGACATACAATAAATGTGCTGTTCCCGTATAGAAGACTCTGGCTGGAACCAAAGTACTTAGGGAGATTCATATTTTATTAAAAAAATTGAAGAAAAATAGGTTGTTATAAATTTTTAACACCGTTAATCCTTAAATCGGACACAGGGGTCATTTTTGTCTACAACATTTTGATCATGCTCTTTTCAGATTTTATTAATAATTAAATTTCATTTACGCAATTAGTTTTTGAATATTAAAATGATTTAAATAGCTAACTATGATATTGAAAAGGCCCTATAAAAATTTTAAAGATTTTTTGGTAATCTTATATCACTTAAGATGATGTTAATGCAAACGAACCCATGTGTCCGGTTAAAGGGTACCGAATAGAGTGTGTCCGGTTTAAGGGTTATCAATTTTAATAAACATTTAGATTAACAAATATGTTGCCGTACTCTAACCATGATAAAAAAAGAAGGTATGTTCCTTCGGATGTTCTCTACAGATAAAAAAATTTTAATGAATATACTCTCTTGGTGTTTATTTATAGTGAATAACAAAATGATTGTATCACGACGCGCACAGGCAGAAGCTTTGGCAGATCGCGTCGTGATAAAATCGTTTTTTTTTCACTAGGAAAATCATAAGCGTATACATATTTTAATTTTTCTATCTGTAGAAAACATCCCAAGGAACATTCCTGATTTTTGTATAAATTATCAGATTATGGCAATATATAAGTTAATTTAAGTATTTATTATAATTGTTAATGGTGTTACAAATTTATAACAAACTATTTTTCTTATATTTTTCTGATAAAATATGAATCTTTCTAAGTATTCTAGTTCAAGCTAGAATATTCTATCTTAATTTGTTTAGGAGATATGAATTTTCAAAGATTATGTGTTTTTATCAAAAACAGCAAAAAGGCAAAATTTGACCGCTCGTATCTCTGGAATAAAAAAAGATTTTTTGCCCTAAATTGCACAAAACCTTTCTTATTTTCTAATATTTTAACATATTATATTTTGAAAAATATCGGAGTTATACTCCAATATCTGTTCGTTATGACGGGGCGCCCTTAAAACTTCAATTATAAGCTTATACTTTGTTAAGGAGCAAATAGCCGAGTGGGTTAAATACTGGGCTAGTAATTACAAGGTCCTAGGTTCGAATCCCGTCAGAGGTTGTGGTTTTTTCTCAAGGAAAAATTATATAGTTCAGTTAGAAGATACGTCATGACTATATATATACACTTATATATCCAATATATACATATATATACATACTTCTGTGAGATATAGGATCTTCATGCCAGTAGCAATGTGTGTTAATTTACACGTATATTTGAAAATCTATATGAAGTTGAAATAGCACTGCAAATTCTAAATGTGTTATTTCGATGCACATAAGTGTGTGAATTTCTTGTAGTCATTTTTAATCCACTTTAAAGGGTGTTATTTACATAACACATTAAGAAGTGTAGTTTTACACGCTTTGAAATAAACATAAAATGTGTTATATTTTGACACCCATAAGCGTGTGATTTTTTTGTAGTAATTTTTGATGCACTTTAAAGTGTGTAGTTTTACACATTTCGAAACGAAAAATATTTCTCAAAATAAATTCATTCCAGGATTTGCCAACACAGCAACTATATTTGAGGCGAGAACCTGTAGTGGTACATATGTATATGCAGCTATCTCATTTATTTTATTGAATCTATCTCGGTTTACCTTGACAGTATATATACGTGTACATTAACACACATTTCACTTGGCACGCACACTACTACAATGACTACAACATGTATATTCACATATTAGTAATATATATATGTGTATGTAATGAGAACAGACCTTAGAAAATGGTTTAATTCTTTTTTCCTATTGAAAAAGGCAGACACCCTCGGTGGGATTCGAACCGGCGACCTCATGGTTACAAGTCCAATGCTTTACTCACTCGGCTATTTGCTGCTAATAAAATTTATGTTTTACTTTTTATTTAAGGTCTTTATACACACATAAGTGCGTAAAATGCTGAAAGTGTGTTTTTAATTTTCAGGTATTTTCCAAATGTCATATTTTTTTAATTTCCACACAAGCCTTTTATGGACAAACATTAAAATTGTAAGATCGCAACCTAATCTTAATATTACATTACTATATTGCGAAAAACAGAACAACAAAGGTAACCAATAGAAAGCGTTGAATCAAACAAGATGCTCTCAGGAATTTTGTCCAATTTTATCGATATTGAAAATGGCATAAAAGCTTTCTTCTTAAAATTGTAGGCTTGTGCATATAAACCGAATACAGGGCGTTTTTACATTTTGCTATTTTCAGTCAATTATCTTAAAAACAAATTAACTTTACAAAAGAAAATGTCCAACAAAAGTTTTGACTTAGAGAAGGCCATAATTTTGTATCATTGGTTTGACCTTGGAAGACATGGTGAAGGACATATGAAGGTCAATTTCCCTTTTCTTCTTGAAATGGAATTATGTAAATTTTGTATTGTATATTCTTGTAATGTACTCGGGAACCTTTCCAAAACACTACAAATTTGCCACTTCATCCGGTGATTTGTTAAAGACTTCGGTTTGAAACAACAGATAGGTGCGTATTTGACCGCGTAGTATGCGCCAGCACACTACTCATACAAACCTATGATACTCATACCCGTTTATAACGTTTAATCGGTGTATCAAGTGAATCGCTGGATGAAAAGATAAATTTGTAAGCAGTTTGGAGGGCGTTTAAGTAAAACTAGAAGAATTTGCATAAAACACAGGCGATTACATATATGTTTAAATGTTCTTAGCACTCCGCCTAGAATGAAAACAATAATATCAAATTATGGCATCCTCTAAGCTTTAAAAATTATTGTTAATTTTGTTACACAATCATTAGATTTGACGATAACTGGCTGGAAAATGTTAAAATAGGTCGCCCTGTACACGAGACAACTCTCCATGAAACAACAATCCTAATAAATCAATCTATAATAGTAATAAGAATGTAACAAAATGTTATTAATTTAATTTAATAATTAGAAAATTATGAAACACCAAAGATTTATTATATGTTAAGAATTAATACATAAATCACACCTAAATTATTGTTTTAAACAATGTACTAAATTTAGTAAACTTAAATTTTTACTGTTGATCTTCGTTCCCAAGATTTCATATTCAAGAAACTGAAGAATATTTGAGTAAGCTGGTGGATAACTACGGTTCCACACATAATACGTGGAAAATAAAACAGCAATTATCCGATTTGCACATGGTTTTTGAATTTCAATTGTTACATCTTTGTCCGCAACTATGTAAGCATTAGAGATCTCGTTGCTAAAAACATATACAATTGCCCGTGGTGCTTCATATTTAGCAGAAAGAAGTGAATTAGTTGAAGTCATTGCCTGCAAATTCAATACAATATTATGAATCGAAATAAATTCTTAATGCTAGTCTATTTTTTTAATATGTACATACCTCTTTTACTGTAAACAAAGGTTTATTTTTAGTGGATTTAATCTTAATAAGTAATAATTTGTTATATAAAGCTTCCATTGCTTTCCTCTTATTTATTTCCGTAGTATCATTTTCTAATTTCAAATGATACACTACTTTATGAATCATTAAATCAATTCTGTCAAAAACCTCTTTTTTCTTTAAATTTTTTAAGTTTGAAAACTCGTACAAAATCTATAACAAATGATAAGTAGATACAAATAATCAGGAAGAAAAATATATATCAATTTATAAATTATACCATTTTATCATCTCCAAGTGAGGGGTATTTATTAACTATGTCAGTGATTCGATCTGCTTCGTTTACTATCCAAAGTCTACGATTCTGTAACGTTGTTTTTAGTAAATGTTTAACATGTGATACATTTGTACCCTTCACGTATTTCTTTTCAAGCTCTTTTAGCTTATATTCTACATTTGTTTCCACATCTTCGGTACTATATTAAAAAATAAAATAATTTAATTTCAATCATATTTCTTAAGCTTTTAACTAACGCATCGATGACATTTGATTTTTCAAATTGTTTCAAATAACCAAAATATTGAAAATTTTTTATGATAGTCAATGAAACAGTAGGATAAATTTTAATAAATAAACCGCGCCTTGAGCTTTATAGTATTTAGGTGTATGCTAAAAGTTATGCTATTATATGTTTCCCTCCTTCATCTTTGAATTTTAATAAGAATTATGGTTAAATTAAAAACAGATATTTTTGGTCACTAAAAGTTAAAATCAATTTTAATTCTTCTAGAAACTTGAAATTACGGAAAATATTAATAGCGCCAATTGTAGCATAAATCAAAGTACTATAAAGATCAACACAATTCATTTCCTCAAACTTATGCGATCCGTTTATTAAATTTACGCCGAAGATTTTCAATATTTTGGCAGTTTAAGCCAATAAGAGAGTGCAGAAAAATAAAAATCTTTAACACTGACATTTACGAGGTTAATAATGACATTAAACAACAATATAATGCAATAATGTAATTTCAATTAAATATGTTATAAGATAAATATTTACGAATGGGTACGAATTAATGTGGACCTGTTGGTAGGTAATTTTTTGTTTCCATTATAATCACGCTTCGTTGCACAGCTTTTTGTCACTTTTAGGTTCCTACGATGATTCCGGATCCAGATACTCAATAGTAGTTGTACCAATTTCTACAATTTGTTTAAAATTATGTAAATACAAATTATTATATCACCTTAGTGGCATTATGAAAATTTGATGCAACTTCCAACCTTTCTGTTTTCAGTCATAATGGAAAAAAAATGTTTAGGTTCTGCAGCAAAATTTCAAAATCCTACTGACCAAATAACACTAAAGTTTCTAATATATTTTACAAATGTTTATAAAAGATTTTATGTTGTATAAATATTCATAGAATGTTTTACGAATTTTTGTGCTATTTAGATACAAAAATTATTGAAATAAAAGATTATATAGTTACACATCCATCGTCGCCCACTTTTAGAGTTGGGTAAGCTGAAATAATCTGCTGCGTTAAGTTGGAGTAGTCCTTTCGTTTGGGTATACCATTAGTTTCATGCCACAGATAAGACCCCCAGTATGCAATGAAATACTTCCTGTTTTTTGGTGTTATACCATCTTCTTGTAACCTTTTTTTTAAATCTATAGTCAAAGGTGGCAATGACTTATTAAGTGGAATTAAAGTTGGCTTCGATTGACCATTATCCTTCTTTACAACCTATGCGAAACCATAAAAATGAAAACATTACAAACTTATTTATACAGTTTAACCATTAGCACCCAGTAGCAATTTGAAATTTTGCTACAGATCAGAACTATTCCTTTTCTATCATGAAAGAAAATCTGGCTTTGAGATTTTTATTGTAGAAGTCCATCGGTAGCTTTTTTAACAGATTTTGGACAGTTTCTTGAAAGACTTAGAATTGTCTTCTGAAGTACAGATTTCAGGGCCTGATTTCCTTCCATACTGAAAACAGAACTGTTAAAATCAACAATAATTTTTCAGAAGGCTGTTATATGGTAGCAGTTAAAACTGATTAGATGTTATTAGCAAAAGTTTTGTGGTTTAAGAAGGGTTAAAAGAGTTTTGATGAGGTTTTCCAAGCTATTATAAATTTTCTTCAATAGTTATGAGAATACTTTTAATGTGTTATATGCGTACATGCATATTATTTATTTAGCATGAGTCTTTGCTTAATCACTGTATCACTGAGGTAATAAAATTAATGAGAATAAGAAAATAGTACACGGATACATTCTTACTTTAACAATTTGCATCAGTTTAGTAGTACAGCGAAAGAGAACAAATCCAATGCTAAAAAATTAATATTAATGTGTCTGTATACCATTGAAAGTGGTTTAACAATGAATGGACCAAGAGTTAATAAAAGCCTGGAAATTATTACTGAAAGCTCTTTTCGTACCTTTCAAAAAACCACAAAATTTTGTCTAAAAAATTCAAAATGTTTAACTTTTCTACAAGCACTTTAAGCAATTAATGTTTAAGTTAACCCACAATATTCTTTAGCCTATATTATGTAACATACCTTTTCAGAACATGAAATTTGTGACAAATTTTGCGATAAATTTTCAATATCTGGAGGTAATAGGACCACATTCAATTCACTTTTATCCTCTATTATGTCGCTTTCATTAATTTCATGTAATAAATCATTATTCTTGTTTTTCATTTTAAATATTACATTTTTATCTTGCATTGCCTCATTTAAAGCCGTATCAGTTTTTCTTAATTCGTCTAAGCAATGTTGCACTATTTCTTTGTCACATTTATTTTGTTCCGTCGTAAAATTTATACGTTTAATAAACTTTTCATTATCAATTAAACAAAATATTGTTTTGTTCATATTGGAGTGTATTTTTTGTAGAAATTACGAATGTAGTATGACTCCTTCTACAAATTTCTTGCACTCTAAACACTTTCAGTTTGAAACTATAATAGACATATGAACTCTTCACTCTGCGCACGTTATTGGTCAATAATGAATGTAGAGTGGGGACAATATAACCGTCTTGCAAGTCGCAAGGTAAGCTAATGCGGCTATTGCGCTCTGATTTATAAGCGCGCGCAGTTCAAAATACTCGATGTGATTGGCCAAAATTAAAGAGCAATAACTGATTGACCAATCTCATTTGGTTTTTCTTGCCGCGCTTACCGAAGCTTTCATACACTGAATGTAGCCATATAGCTACACATCTACACACTCACACACAAGTTCATATATAAATTAGTAATTCAATCTGTAATAGAGGATTTACTTTCCATTGATAAGTTGCAATACCGTTGTATTTATATTTTATAATAATCTAAAAATAATCAATCAAGGTGGTGCATAATAAAATATAGAAGGAAAGAATAACAAAATTTCTTGGCTCTGTTATACAGACTCATCCTATTAAATTATAAATAATGAATAACGCTATTAATGATGAGCTGCAATTTTCTTGCAGCATGTGTTATTACTCATGCTCTACGAATAAACAATTAATGACACATATGGTTCACCATCATTCAAGCGATCCAAAGTTTAAAATTAAATGTACGGAAAGTGGATGCGGCTGTACATACAAGAAATGGAAATCATTTCGCCAGCATCTATATAGAAAACATAGAGTTAATCTGCAAGACATGATTTCATATAATTCCATCAATGCTGAAATAGTATGCAACAATGATAATGACAATGCTGGTAAGAGAATAGTCGTAGCACATAGAACGCCTCGTTCGGAGCCAGATGAGACATCTTTAATTCGGCAAATTTAAGATAACGTTTAAACGATATTTCAAATAACATATGTTCCAGCTTGTTCCGAAATGCGTGCGATGTGGAAAAATATTAAGGAAAAGCATGTACTAATTATATATTGTTGCATTTCAATATTAATTTATATAGAAACAAATGCTGATGCAGACATTGCAAGTATAGATGCAAAAGAATATTTAATACAATGTGCAGCAGAATTTGTAATCCACATAAGGGAAGAATGTAACATATCCGTCAAAGCAATGGAAACTATTATTGATGGCATTACAAATTTAGTAGACATTTATACATCCATATTATTGGTAAATATGCTCGATCTTTGGACAGAAAGCTTCTTAATTGAATTAGATTTATTTTTCTATTAATTGTACCGTTTTACTTTGAGTAAGTCTAATCGCATAGTTCATATACGAAAGAACTAACATTCTCATATTTCTGGAATATTGTTGAAGTATAACTGTTAATGTTATAACTCAGTAATCTTTGTAGAAATATAAAAATGTCCATTCTTCCATACTTATACTGTATGGGTAGCGTCAGTATAAAATAAAATGTATTGCTGCAAATTCTTATATAATTACTAATTTTCCCAATTTTACAAAACATAATAAAATGAAATATAGTTATTTCTTAATGGAATAGTATTTCATTTCTCTATATGGAGTGCGTTAATTAACAATAACCTCAGCTGTAGATGCTAAACAACATATATCTCAGTAATTATAAAAAATATTAAACTTTTGCTAAAGCCTCTCTGAATCTAAATAGGGAGAAGTTTCGAAAAGATACTAAACCAAAATTGTAAATCTTTTATAATTACGGAGTTCCGCGTCTACTTGCATCTAAGCCCTGCATCGTTTTATCTGGCAGACTGTCTATTTAAATATTTATTAAGTTCTTTTCATAAAAAATGAAGTTATTGATAGCTATTCTTCTGTTTTTATAGGAACAAATACAAAAAAAACAACATGTGAGCAATTGTAGCATACAATATGAAGACATCAATTCAATATTCAAAGAGGAATATCCTACTTCTATAATATTTTCATCTGTTCGAACAAAGAGCAGCTTGGATGAATTTCTGATTGAGAAATTGAATATGGTTCCTTCAGTCAATGTTGCTGTTGCTAAAAGTATACAGTGGAAAAAGAGGAAAAATTTAGCGCCAAAAATTGTTAAAGCCACATGCAATGCTCAAGTAGTATCTGTAATAGAAAATTTAAAAAATCTGTTGAATAATGAGCAGGTACGAAGTAGTATACACGGAAATTATCACGGTGGACAAATTATGCGTACCGTTTTAGATGGATCGTATTATCAAGAAAATAGTGTTTTTTCTAAAAACGAAAACGCTTTAGCAATAATATTTTATTATGATGACTTGACTATGACTAATATAGTTGGTGCTAACGCAAAAGCTCACAAGCAATCGATGTTTTATTGGACTTTAGCTAACATTCACCCTACAGTGCGTTCATCGCTGGATGTAGTCCAATTATATGCCGTAGTAAAGACCGAGTATTTAAAGAAATCGGGTGCTTTAGCTAAACTTCTTAAACCTTTTATTAACGACATTCGTATTTTACAAACTAGTGGGATTACTATTGATATTGGCGGAGGAAAAACCAAAAATTATAAGGGTTCACTATTATTCTGCGCTGGAGATACTCCGGCATTGGCAGTGCTAGGTGGATTTAAAGAATCAACGGCAGCATATAGACTTTGTCGATCTTGCACAGCAACAAATCAAACGTGGAAGTCAGGGCTTTGCGATCACCAATTTATTCCACGCAATATGACAAGTCATGAAAATATTCTAAATATTATAAACGACACAACAATATCACCACCAGCTAAAGCATTTTGGCAGAAATATGATGGTGTCAATAACAGAAGTCCTTTAATGGATATTGATCACTTTGATATTACAACATGTCTTCCTCAAGATGCCATGCATGTATTGATTGAAGGCCCACTAGAAATTGCTGTTAGATATTACTTAATGTATTGCATCAAGAGTCGGAAACTATTTACAATACGGGATTTAAATGAAAAATTATCCGCGTTTGATTTCAAGCATCTTAAAAAGGATAAGCCTGCTCTCATAGAACCGTATCATTTAGAACCATCCAGTACTTTACGCCAAAGCGCGGCTCAATTATTAGCATTGGCACATACTGTGCCATTCCTCATTGGAGAATGGATCATTCCTTTCAAAGACACAGATTTAGAAGAGCATATTTCCTGTTACACTCGGATATTGCAAATTACAAATTTATGTCTTGCATTTGAAGTTCACATTATTTTAATTGATATATTGACTCTGATGATCGAATCGTTTATTTCGACTTTCAGAGACTTGTACCCTAACTCATTAGTGCCTAAATTTCATTATCTGGTTCACATTCCAAGATATATTCGATTATTTGGACCATCAAGGCAACAATCATGCTTTCGTTTCGAAGGTAATCATGCCTATTTCAAGTATCTTATGCCAGTCGTACGCAATTTCAAAAATGTGGCACTTACTGTAGCTTATAGACATCAAGCTCGTTTATGCTCCAAACTTAATTCCTGCCCTGGTATGCCCAATAAAAAGTTTTTATACCAAGGTGATACAGTGATGCCAGGAAAATCAGTGTCACTGGACGCCCATACTTATCGAAATCTTTTTTATAACTTTATTATGGAAAGTGAAAGGTCTAACTGCCAAATGATAAAAACACCCAAAATCGTATTTTACGGAGCTACGCTTCTTCCAAAAAGTATTGTACTGTTAGAAAGTAATGTTGATAACATGCCAGTATTTGGAGAAATAGATGAAATTTTAATCTATAATGATAAAAAATTACTTTTAATTTCTCTACTAGAGACAATTATGTATGAACCGAAATTAAATGCATATTATATTGTTAAATCGGGAAACAATGAAAAAATTGTATTTAACATCAAAGATTTAATTTTCCCACATGATTTATCCTCCTTTATTATATTAAACAAAACTTATGTTCCACTATTGTATCATGAGCGTACCGAATTTTATGGGTAAAACTATAATAAAAAGTAACAAATTTAAGAAAAATAAATAACCAGTATATTGTTATTAATATTTTTTGGATTTTATTATATATATATATATATATATATATATATATATATATATATATATATGTATACCTACACATATTCGCTTTATTACAATTACATCTATAAATTATTATAATCTAAATTTTAAATATGGTATGTGGCACACGAGGATGTGTTATTTTATACACATTAATGTGTAACTGGTATTAAAAGTGTTACTTTACACACTAAAAATAACGAAAGTGACACGCTTATCTGTGTTAAAAAGTTTAGGTGTGTAAAAAATATCTTAGTTTTCAAACCAAATGTTTTGAACGACACACATATTAAAGGTTTACACCCTTTGAAGAAATACACACTTTAATATTTTCAGAAATTACACACTTATATGTGTTAAAAAGTGTGTAATTTCTGAAAATATTAAAGTGTGTATTTCTTCAAAGGGTGTAAACCTTTAATATGTGTGTCGTTCAACACATTTGGTTTCAAAACTAAGATATTTTTTACACACCTAAACTTTTTAACACAGATAAGCGTGTCACTTTCGTTATTTTTAGTGTGTAAAGTAACACTTTTAATACCAATTACACATTAATGTGTATAAAATAACACATCCTCGTGTGCCACATAACGCACTTAGAGTTTGCAGTGAGTATAAAGTATAAAAGAAAGAGATTCAGAGACAATTTCATACAGTGTAAATGTAAACGAGTCTCACTTTTTAGGAAATATTTTTCGCTTCAAAATGTGTAAAGTTACACATTTCGTAGTGTGTTATAGAAATAACACCCTTTGAACTGGATCGGATACGACTACAAGAAATTAATGCACATATGTGCATCAAAACAACACACTTAAAATTTGTAGTACAGATGAAATAGATCTATCAAGGACAAGGATCTTTGAACAAAATGATAAAATTCACATAATCTTGTCCATTCTGATCGCTCCAATATCATGTCTCTTGTATAGAGACCGTGCACACCAACACAATGATAGCGAAGTGTCAATGTATAACTGTATATGTATAAATAAATTACACTCAAAAACTGTGAAAATTGACCGATAGTTTGTGCTGATAGTATGCAAATACACTAATATACATTCTCATGTCACTGTCATTGTGTTGGTGTGCACGGTCTCTATAATATGTAAAAATAAAAACAATAAAAAATTTCTTCAATATAGGTGGAATTTATTTAATGAGAAAATAAATTAGATTTCTGAAATTTTGATTTTATTATCATATTGATAGCTGTGAGTGTATACCATATATGCTATAAAATTATGATTGTAAATATTGTATAAATTTCCTGCGATTCGAAAAATCAAGTCAAACATTAGTTTTTAATGGGGATCGTATATCGGGTGACACGCCAAGTCACATTATATATTGTATAAATTTAAGAAAAATATGTAATATATATATGGACAGATTAAAATCTCCCACCTTGTAAAAAACTAATTTCTTTTCTTAAAAAAACTGTACTTTTATAAGCTTGCCTTATTGCAAGAATATATCTTATGCAGTTATATTTCTATTCTTGACACCCACTTTTTTTAAATAAAATACGAGAGCAAACTTCTTAAATGATTTAAACGTGTCACAAAGCTTTTGAAGATTTTAACAAATGAAGTATTATAATCAACTATTTTTCATTTCTTTCATTACCTTAGTTACGACTACACTTTAAGTGTCTAATCGAGGCTGCATTGCTTGCATTCCAAATTTAATATTTGAACGCTTTTAGCGCGCATACAGGGTCCATCATGAAAGCAATACGCATAAATTTATTGTGACGCAATTATCCATCTTAGCGGAGTAAAACGGATCGAGAAATGTGGTACGGGTTAGTCCTTCCAATGCAGCCGGTCGCCAATATGCTCCGACCAATCTGAGTAGAAAGCCGTGCCCGCGCGTGAAGTGTTTTTCGATTCTGTATTACGGCGTGACGTAGCGTTCGCTTCAACATTGATATGCAACCAAGTTTTGTGTGCGACTGGGGAAAAATGCAACCGAAATATTTCAGATGCTTCAAGAGGCTTTCAAGGAAGATTGCATTTTAAGATCACAGTCAGGAAGATGGCATCAGGCGTTCAAGGATGGTCGAGAAGTGATCGCCGACGAACCTCATTCTGGAAGACCAACAACGGACAAAACTGACGAAAACGTGAATCGTGTGTGCGAAGTTTTGCGTTCCGACCGTCAATTGACCATCCGGAATATCGCTGACACCGTAAACATGTCCACATTTGCGGTACATGGGATAGTGACCGAGGATCTGCAAATGCGCAAGGTCTGCGCAAAGCTTGTACCGAAAGTATTGACGGAAGATCAGAAAGAACTTCGAGTTTCGCGCTAGAATTGTTAGATTTGATTAAAATTGAACCGACCTTTCTTAACTGTGTCGTAACCGGGGGCGAACCCTGGATGTTCGAGTATGACCCAAAATCAAAAAGGCAGAGCAACGAATGGCACATAAAATCATCCCCCCGCCCCAAGAAAGCGCGAATATGTAATTCCCGCACCAATACGATCCGCATTGTCTTTTTTCACGTCCGAGTAATAGACCATTTCGAACTTGTACCGCAGGGAGAAACAGTCCACTCAGCCTTGTACCTGCAGGTGCCTACCAGAAATTGAAACGCCGGGTCGCGCGTGTAAGGACTGATGTCAGAGACACGGCCAGGTTCCACCATGACAATGTCCCCAGTCACAGGGCCTTCATTATTACCAATTTCCTGACTCGGAGCAGCACCCTGGTAGTTCCCCAGCTTCCTTACAGTCTCGAATTGGCTCCGTGCGACTCTCTTTTGTTTCCACAACTGAAGAGATAGCATCAAGGAATGCATTGAGAGTCCGTAGAAAACATCCAAAAGCATGTTACAACATTCCTAAGAAATATTCCCATCGAGGAGTTTCAAGGTACTTTCTAGGCATGGCAAACACATCTCCGTTAGTGTATAGTTGCTGGGGAATGTATTTTGAAGAATTTAAACATTTGTATCGATACAATGAATAAATATATTTTTCCCAGAAAATGGGCATTACTTTTATATTGGATCCTGTATGTGTGGATTGCAAGGCGGAGGAGAAAACGCCACAATAACTGCAGGCAGTCACCACAATATATGGCGCGATATCTTCTAGGCCCATTATGCCTTGCAGACCGCCTTTATTGAAGGATCTTTGGGAAATCTAAAAATTATAATTTTATGCTTATATAAATGTATAAAATAATTTTTTAACATGTGATTAAAACTTACCTATGAAAAGAGAAAATAGTTTTGTTCTACTTTTCCCATACGATCTGCTCCTTATTTTTCCTATTTGAGGCACTTCTCGAAACATGCAGTCGTTAGCCAGACAGTCTCGCATCTTTGAATATTTATCATTTTATGATTAACAAATTTTCAGATATTATGTAATTTTACAACAATAATATATCCAGATATAAAAAGAAAAAAATTTTGTATACAAAATTACGTTTAGATAGTTTTTGTTGAAAATATTGAACATTCAAATTAGTACGAGCAGCTTATACAAAATAATATAAAAATATAATCAACTTTAATAAATCCACGTAGAATAAATAGAAAGATATTAATTAAATTTCTGTGTTATATTTTACAATTTCTCCAAACAAGCTTTTTAAACATAATTTTATATAAATTATTGTTCTTTTTTTAAATTTATATTAAGTATTTTATTCTAAATATCTTAAACTTTTTATACATTAACCCGTTAAGTTACTCCAATGCACAGGTTGCGTCAGCCTGGACCTGGTAAATATTTCCATTTTTTGCCAACCATCAATTCTGTACATACTGTACCTCCTGATTGAAAATAAACTCTCATGTGTATAAAAGTTTTAGTAGTATACACTGAAAAGATAAAACTAACATTTAACGGAACTTGAATACGACATACTAATACTTCTACAAACATTACAGCTAATTACAGAATTATTTACCTTATTCAATGAATGTTCTATATTTCTTGACATTTGCTGTTTTCTCTACGATTCAGATTAGAATACATTAACTACTTGCTAATCGATACTTGGCAGCCAGTGATATTTTCCTTCTTAATTATGCATCTTATATATTGAGCCCTTCAAAACATTTTAAATTTAGTACCTGTAATATAAAATTATCCACAAAGAATCACGTTTTCATGGCATTTTTCATACATATGATAAATAATACTCATCTGATTAGCTGTGGTTTAGCCATTGTCATCAATCATACAACATAAGCGTCCAATTTATTTGTTTATTCGCCGATTCTAATTTTTGAGTGATTTCTATATGTATGATTGTCCAACCAGTTTAAACATGTCACCTTTACTTCCTAGGTTCTCCTTATATATCCTTTATTTACATTTATGGTTATAGCACCAAATCCACGTGTTCCCTGTGTATACTACGTTCACATGAGACACGACCACAGCTGACATACGTGATACAAAGCTTTCGTCTTCTCTCACGTTAAAGCTAATTTCACAGTGTATATATATATTTATGCTGACTAAACAAACAAGATGGCTGTTTGGCTTCCTTCCCCTTTCCACTGATTATTGAACCATGTAGCAAAATGCTCTTCTTTTTTTTCTGCGTAGTATATAAAATTATACGACGCTACAGGATATTAAACTACGGTAGTAGAATTATACTACAGTTGGCAACGCTGCTCCCTACCCCCCCTGCCCTACACCCATCTCTACTAACCACGAAATCTAACGCATGTACGACTTTCTTTTTATAGAACGACTCCTGCAGCATAATTAGTGTTTACTAACGACTCTTGGTTATGAGTAGTATTTACTGAGCGACCCATTTTAAAGATCACTGTTTGCTAGCAATTATTCTGGAGATTATTCAATCACACTAAATTACCTCCTTCCACCTTCTGTCTATCTGGAACAACCAACTCGAACCCTCAAGGGACGACACCGCCAGACCATAACCGAAGGGACCTGCTGAGGAACTCTGGGATATATATATATATATAGAGAAGGTGGAGAAAAGAAAGAAGACGTTTTCAAGGAGAAACCAGAATCAATATATTGTTACATTCCCAAATCCTTATAGCCTAATTATATATCTATTCTTTATTCTAAATCTAATCAATGACACCCAGTCACTTCCTACAACCAGTACTGGACGAGAGGTCCGAAGTCCAGCCGGGAAGCCCCGTCTCTTGCCTTGTCCGCCAAGTTCCTCCCAACTCCCGGACCCCGAAAACCCCTGACGCAGAACCCCGTTGCTCACCAAACCCCTACGATCCTTCTCTCCCCCAAACCCTGTCCCTCCTCTTCCTCGACCACTGGAATTCCATAGAATTGGAAGAAAAGGAATTGCCCCATTATTCATCACCAGAATCTCTTTTTGTCTTTTCTAGATATTGTTACAACCATATCAGATTCAGCCATTTATTAACCTTAATTAACCTAACGAACTCTTCCCTTCATTGTACCAACTGAATCTGAAAATCTCTCAAGGATAGGATCGGAAGGGAACATTCAATAATCACAAATAGAATTTTTTTTTTCCCCAAGAATTTCCATATATTGTTACACTTTCGGTTTTCTTATACAATTATTTCCTAATCCTAACCTAAACCTACGCGAGCCCCTGCCACTCTAGCACCTCCTGCTCCGAGAGCTCCGGCTCCCACTCGCTCCAGGGATCCTCCATCTGGAGATTGATTCTCTGCCATCCGCTGTCCTGCAGCCAGCGCAGCCCCAGGAAGTCAAAGTCCTCCCGGAAGGACCAGGTCTCCAACATCCTTTCTGCCAGGTTGTCATTGGCAGCCCGGGAGGACCTCCTCTCCTCCCTGATCCACTGGATCTCCTCCAGGTCGAGGACCACCACTAAGAGACAAAAAGGGAATGAATAATAACTCTCTTAATAACTTCCATCCCCCACAATATTCACATTACTTACCGGAACGAGTGTGCACCGCCACCCCTCCTGCGAACCGCCTACCTCCAAAACTCAATAAGCTTGGGTAACGACCTCTGGCCATTGTTATCTTGTTTTGTTTTTCTTCCTCTTCCTCTCTCAATCTTATAAGTCTCCCATGAACTCTGCTAACACTGTTGTTATCGCAACGGCAATTACAGTACGATACCGTTCCTCATCAACACCTCACTTTTATACTAAATTTCCCACTCCACTCCCGTTTGCAACACCAACTTTGTGACGCACGAGAGTCGCCGCACCACACAACCGAAATCACCATGACTACCATTATAAATATATTATTTATAATGATGTTAAGCGTCACGCAGATCCCCTGGACCCACGCATATAACATCACTCATCTGAAACATAATCCTGACATCTTCTTCGAGAAAATCGCAACTCTACAGTACTATCCAGTGCTATGGAAGGTCGCCACAACCATTGACATCGCCACTTTGACTAGTCAAGCCCCTAATCTCGGAAAATTCTACGACACTCTCTTCTATGTGTGCAAGGGCAACATCTCTTGTATCAATGATAGTAAACTCGAAGAAATCGGACGCAAAATTGTTGACACTGAACTTTTTGCTTCAATACTTCGCCGAGGCTTACATCCTACGGACCTTAATCGGAATCGTAGAAGCGCTCCACTAGGATTCGTAGGAAGACTCTCTAAAACCCTTTTTGGTACCTTGACCGAAGAAGATGGCGAATACTACACCAGCGAAATATTAAAGCTACAAGAAAAAGGAGCACACACCGCCCATTTGTTGGAAAAACAGACGCATGTAGTACAGTCGGAATTCTCCGCCTTGCACCTTTCTATCACTAGCCTAAATAACCATACCCAAGAGCTTCAAGAACAAACCAAGGCCTTGGCTGGCGCTATCGCTCTCACCGATAACGCCCTTGAACAAGAAAAACACGCGAGGGTACATCGAGATTACATCCGACAAATGGAAATGTACACAGACCAATACAGGACCAGTATTTTATTCCTTGTGGATGCTGTTCTCTTCGCTCGTCGTGGAATTTTGCACCCCATGATACTTACACCTACCCGGTTACAACAGGCCTTGCAGGAAGCCACCCTCAAGACCGGATTTTCCCTGCCCTTCGATGAAGAAGAACTAATGATGGAGGACATCCAAGATCTCTCTCACCTACACGTTAATCATTATAAAGGGCCAATTGGTGGTCGTGATCGAAATCCCTCTACTCAACAAGGAAGAATACCATCTGTATAAAACCTATCCTTACCCAACCCACCATAATCGTCCCGATAACCAAACTATCACCACCTTTATTCAACCTGCCCATCCCTATCTAGTAGTCTCTTCTTCCCAACGCTTCTACACCTTCATCCCTTCCGAATCTCTATCAAATTGCCTCCATCACCTGAAAACATACTACTGTGCTCCTGGAGCACCTCTTCATAAGATCGCGTATAACCAGGAATGTGAGCTATCCATCCTCCAGCACCATGACACTACCCAATGGACTGGTTGCGGCATCAGGGTCGCCTCATTCACCGGTCCCTTCTGGACACCTTTGGTCCAACCTCGAACCTGGTTATACTCTCTACCAAAACCTGAACAAATCACCCTCATCTGCCAAGGAAGCGTAAGGGGAACTGAAATCATCTTTGGAGATGGAATTATACAATTAGAAGCAGGATGCTTCGCGGACACTACATCTACTCAGCTACGATCGCTGCAAACCCTGATGGTGTCCGATGTTACTCACTTCGAAGCCCTAGAGCCAATGCCTCTCCCTGAACTTCTACCAGAAGGTCAAATACCAGCTCTACAGAAATTAATAAAAATACAGCCTATTAAAAGTAAACCATTGGCGGACTGGAATCTATCCAAAAACAGCGTAGCCTTCAAGGGCATAGCCCGAGAAGCAAAGGACCTGCAGAGACAAGATTCTACCACCCTTAGAGTATCCATCATCTCATATGCTTCATCCGCGCGCGCGCGCGGATCTCTTTTTATACTCATTATATTAATTGCTGCGGCCCTGTGGTTCAAACGAAATCCGACACCGGCGTGTGCCAGCCCGACGTCAACCACCTCTATCAGAGTTCAAAGCACTCCAACGATAGCAGCCGAGAGCATGCCAATGCTTCCTATACGCACCGTCAGCATGCCATTTCAACAACCTATTCGCCATGTGCAGAGTATACCGTACCTGGAACCAATATCGATGCCACGGGACTCGCTACCCTTTAGTTAATAAGCATCAAATTCCTCTAAAAATTGTCGGCAGTTGGCTTGACCCATACTTCTCATTCTGGAAACATTGACCTCCACAGGACAATGTTTCATCTAAGGGGGGAGGTGTAACGTAGGGGTCAGCCACCTCGTCGAACCAAAGTAGGTCGCATGCGTCCGTGTGCAATACCGGTATTATTGCACATTGCTGACGCCCGGAATTCTTTTCCAGAAATGCGTAAAACCTTGGGCGTCGGCCGTAGATGTGGAGACTTTTTGGTTGTCATGTGTCGAAAGATCATGGCGCTACTGACGACGCATGACCTATTAAGCCTCCTACATATATGCGAGTTCCGCGACCCTCGAGTCGAGTCTTATTCTGTGCGAGCTTAGCCGCTGCCGCATCATCCGCGTTCCAAGCCCGTAACTCTAGTGTTCGTTCCACGGGAGCAGAGTACTCCACCGTATTCTAACAAACCTCTTGCCCAGTGATGATAGAAAGCGGGTATTCGTTCCCCCCACTATACAACCATAGGCTCACTACGACTCCGAAAGCCTTCTGGAAATTCTAGCATGCGTGAGACATCCCCACTCGTGTCCCTCCTCGCTGATCACACAGCGATGCATACGTATCTCGGCTTCCGTCGCTTGACTTCGGCTAGCTTCGTTGAACGTAGAAGTACGAAAGAGAGCGGTATACTTTTCTCGGACCTCTCTTTCTCGTGCTCGATCTTCGTTCGTTTAGCCAACGAGCAAAGCCGAGCTAGCTGAAGCAAATTAAGAAATGTCTTTTTTGGCAGCTATGATAAAAAAGCTGGCCACGTTGAATGAATATTAAAATAATATTTATAAGCAGCCATTAACTTATTAGATTTTATAATAAATAAGGAAATGCGATGATTTTACGTAAAATTGATCAATTTTGTTGAGACTCATATGTTACGTATTATTGTTAAAAATATTTCATTTTCTTAAAGTAGTGTAGCTAAGAGGGTTCTATGACCGGGTGGCGAGGGGGTCGGGGTCCCGCGGGGGTAGGGGAAGTAAGGGAATTGCCCCCTCTGCGGTTGTGCGCATTATCGCTTCCCCCCGACGTTAAACTCGTAGGGTACACACGTGACCTTCCCCCTCCATTATCGCGGCCTCCTCCCCCGACGTTAAACTCGTAGGGTACACAAGTGGCCTCCCCCCTCTTACGTTAAGCAGTGGACGCAGAGAAAGAGAAAAAGAGAGAAAGAGAGAATGGTGTGGGGTACACATGTAACCTCCCCCCCTCTTACGTTAAGCAGTGGACGCCTTAGAGAGAGAGAAGGAGAGAAAGAGAAACCGCCATGCGCGAGCCAAGAGAAGCAGTTGGTTACTTTAAACGATAAGACGCGTTACTTAATACATTATCGCGCTCTGTAACAATGTATGCGTAACGGACTCGTACTGGAAAGAGAAAGAGAGAAAGAACATTCGTAGAGAGCGATGCAGCGATCGCTCCCCCTGATTTATGTTACAGTATCTTTAACGATCGTCATATTCATTTGTATATCCATCGTCGCAGATACTTACCATCCGCTCTGTAATAAGAGCGGAGCCTACGTGACCTTAACTACAGAAAAGTGGTTGGGACGTATGTGAAAAACACTTGAAAACATTCAGAACAGTTTTCAAGCTGTAGATCCCCCTCTAATATTTAAGTCGAAGCATCGTCCGATGTCGGTTGAATGGAAATCTTCAAGGGTTTTATGTTATGATTTGAATTTTTTTTTTCTTTTTTATTTGCAATACTTATATTACGGGGTACAGTGGATTGGTGGAGAGGTAATTGAAGAAACACCAATGTAAGGGAAAAAGCCTTTCGGCATAAAAAACCCTCTTTATTGAAATACAAATTTACTTATAAAAATATATAAATGAACCAGGAAATGTGCGTCCTGTCGAATCCCAATAAAAACAGCAACAGCATCTATAATTAAAAAAAAAAAAAATTATTTAAGTAGCTTCTATGCTACATTAAAAGCACTCTATGTCGAACAAAAGTAGTACTACGATTTAATAAATCGCTGCAAGAGAAAAAGTGAATGCGAGATTCCTTCACTATTAAGCCATTTTTTATATTTATTATTAGTCTTTGACTTTTATTAACTCTTACCGATTTGGTGGTGGTGACTGTCTGTCATACAACCCACAAGGTCACATAGGCTGCATATTACGTAACCGTAATAACAATTGCCGCCTACGCGAGACTGCAGGTTGCTCCCCTGCAGGTTGCTCCCCTGCAGGTTGCTCCGCTGCAGGTTGGTCCGCTGCAGGTTGCACCGCTGCGGGCAGCATCTGCAGGGCTACGGGCAGCGAATGTGGTCGCCGCAGTGGCTGCTGCTGTTCAAGTATCAAGCGATACCCTCTTAGCACTGCCTGCTGCTGATGCTGCTGCTGATGCTGCTCTTCATTATGCCGAAATGGCCTTACTATTGCCACTGGTTTGCAATATTTTTTTTCTAAGTCTTTTAATGTAAGTTTCTTCTCTGGTAAACTTATTGGTCGTGTGGAGCTCATGATGTCTCACTGAAGACTGAAGTGAAGAGTGCTCTCCTCTACGTATTCCAGATGAAGTTTACATATCTTTATCAATACATATTAGCTTTCTCTCTCCACTTCGGGTGAAGTTTACATCTCATTATCAATGCGGAGAGAAGTTTATATCCATTTCTCAATACATATTAGGTTTCTTTCCGTGAACTCCAGATGAATTAGTAAAAGGTATATTTACAATAATTGTGCGAAACAATGTCCCAAGTTGGCTCCGAACCTGTGGTCAGAAGGGAAGGTCTTATTCTAGAATAAAATATTCAAAGCCAAAGATAAGAGGTAAAAGGAGTTTTTATTTAAATAAATAAAATGTACAAAAATTTTACAATATATTTACAAAAGAACCGCTAGACTAATGATCGACTTTCTAGGGAATTTGCTCTCGTCAACTTCTAGGGAATTTTGGTCTACGAAGATTCCCTAGAACCCCAGGAAACAGAACTCCCCAGAAAGGAACGCGGACTTAGAAGCTCCCGGACTGGGCAATTTTCCCTAGAGTATTCCCCAGTAGAATCCCCAGCCACGGGAGGAAGCGAAATAGGAGAAGTGGTTTTAGGGAAGGGGAAGTCCCCTTACCCCTCGGCCTACTTCTCCTACAGCTATAGTGGCTCCGAGCCACCCCAACCCCTAGGGTGAATGCTACCCCTCCCGCTACCCGACTCTTTCGAGAGCCCTGGACTTGAGGGTCGGAACACTGGGTCCGAGGTAGTCCTCGGAGGCAGTGTGGAGGGGAAGGAGAAGGTTAACTTCTCCCGGGCAGTCCCCGGAGAAATTTCCCTTAGGAGGGAGGATATTGCCACAGAGGGGTAGTCCCCTCTTGGTAGGCGGTGGGTGGTTGCGTGATACTTACCAAAGATCTACCCGTAGAGTTCGCCAGTGGAGGCGCTGCCGTTGAGGCGTCAAAAGAAGAAGCCGTGGAGGCGTCAAAGATACTGCTGTTGCTGCGGTCAAGCAGCGGTCGAGCAAGGCTGAGGTGCGATGGGTCCTTATCAAGGACCCATCTATATAATTCCGCGGCACGAAACTTGCCAGCGAGAGAGCTGCTCGTGGCGCTGGCCACCTAGTGGTCAGGCGCGCAAGCTGTGCCGCTGCCGCGACGCGCCAGGGCCTGTAGACGCGCAAGCGCGCCGCGGTGCGAGATACAGAGAGACAGGTGGAGCGGTTACACGCTGTTGGTCTAGCCGTCCCCTGTGAACGCAATAGAGACAGGGAGATATAGCAAAAATGTGGAATCTACTTCTCAGCATTGTTGCTCCTCCCGATCTCGAACAATAATATTTTTCAATTTATTTGATAAAAGAAATAGTAGAGGTTAATTTACAATGATATTTTTTCAATTTGTTGGATAAAATAATTTAATAGTAAAAGAAAAAGAAATGTGGTGGTTCTTCTTCTTCTCTCTTAGTCTGCTTTGACGCAATATCTTTTCCCTCCTCCTTCTCCACTACTTTTTTCTCCTCTTCCTTCTTCGTTTGCTTTGACTCAATATCTTCCCTAGTCTCTTTCTCTTCGTCTTTCTTCACTTTATTTTAAAAATACAAACAGGTAATAATTATGAAAAGGTAAAAAAGATAAAATAAATACTTACATTCTTCCTCCTCTACTTTTTTCTCCTCTTCCTTCTTCGTCTGCTTTGACTCAATATCTTTTTCCTCCTCCTCCTCCTCCTCCTCCTCTTCCTTCTTCGTCTCCTTTGACTCAATATCTTTTTCCTCAGCCTGTTTCTCTTCGTCTTTCTTCACTTTATTTAAAAAAACAAAGAAACAAACAATAATTATGAAAAAATGTAAAAAATAAATACTTACAGTTTTTATGCAAATACTGATGCAGTTTTCATTCATACTCTTCGAAGTAACGATTGAAAAAATCGTTAATTCGATTGACGTATTCCTCTGTCAATTCTCTGGGAAGAGTGGGTGAAAGAGGAACAATATCCTCTTGAATCATGATTAATTTACACTTTTCGCAGCTCATTTTTTTTTCCTGTCTGCAGCACCGACAACGGTATAAGATTGAATGAAGAATTGAGGACTTGTGTTCTCCTCTTTATTTCTCTAAATAGTTTTCAAAGAATCACATATTTGCTTTTATCCACTTGGCAAAAACTTGCACCTCCTCCTAAGGACAGTGGATACGTTCATTGTCCAAGTTCTTCTCTCGAACGTGTAAATAGCACGGAGTTTTTTCAAAATCATATAATTTAATTAAATCCTTAAACTTAGGGCAACCATACACTTCTAAATTAATATTATCCACATTCATCCTATTCAATAGATTTTTTTCAATGTTCCCTCCCTTGTAGGCTACTACGGGATTCTCGCACGTTAGACAGCCTCTAATAAAATCTTCCACATCCTCCTGCTCGTATTTCTCGAATCCCGTATCACTATATTTTATACCATGCACCATATTGAGCAAATACCACACAGTTTTTTTGTCTTTCTCACTAAGATTTTTCATACTGTTACGCAAACGAAAAGATGCGTAAGAAATTTGGTTACTTTTTAAATCAATTATAGCTATATCTTTATATTTAAGTTCTTTTTTATAAACTAAGAAACCTTCTATATCCATTATGTGAGTTATTCTATGCATTGTTGCGCTCGTGCTATTCTCGATGAAGAAAAAAACTGAAATGAAACATTCGAAGAAATATCTCCGTAGAGAGAAAGATTTTATCGTTTCTTTAAAATATAAAGTTACATTTGATAAGAAGTCCTTTCTTTCTTAAACTCTAGAAGATATTTTTTTTTCCAATTGTATTATACTGTGAAAAAACTATAGGTAACAATGGGGGGAAAAAAAATTCTTAGAAATTATCCCCTCCTTTAAAAAACATTAAATTTTAATACGTTATTTGTTCCCCTGTTGGAAGGGGAACAAATTTTCTTAAATGCGACAAAAAAAGATCGTTCATTATTGCATCGAGCGATTGACGACGACGACGACGGCGACGACGATAATGACACCGACATTCGTTGATTTTCAAGGTTTTGTATTGACCGACAAAAGTTTTATAGTTAAAGAATTTGCGGTGTTGCGTGATAATGAAGTGTATCACAATGTATTTTCACCACCATTTCAAGAAGCTTGGTTGAGCGATCTCGAGAGAGAACAGAATGAGTAAGTTGTGACGGGATATTTCCCCGTCACAGAATATTTGTTGCTTGCGGTAAAGCTAGGTGGGCGCGGTCGGTAATTGGCTTACCGTCGCGCGGCCCATTGGCCGAATTCCGTTAGTGAGTCGCCCGCAGCAGCACGTGCCGGGATCTAGGATCGATTACGCCATAATCCGCGAGGAGCGCTGATCGATCCCGGCACGTGCCAATTGTCGCCGCGAGGACTCACTCTCTTCCTTGGATGACAGCATCGAGGACGGACCTCCTGCGTTTCGCGAATTTACGTGTAGGTACTAGCTACCTGTCGCCGGCCGGTTTATGGTTTTATTCTCCCCCCCCCCCCCCAGTTAGTGTTTTCCCTCGGGCTTTTCCGCGAGTGCATGTGACTGCATCGGACGAAGGCGAGGGACCCTGGAATGCTGGTGGAGGACGGAGGGACTGTCTGAATTCGTAGATAGTGAGCAGGTAACGTGGAAACCCCACATCGGGGAAGTACACGCTTTTCTCTTCGTTACCGTGGGGTTCTCGTGGCAGCAGCGGGTATGAGTGGCTGAGTGGAACCATCCCCCTGTCTTGAAAGAGCCGGCGATCGGTTTCGTCGTTATTGAGCCTTTTTTGGTTGTTGCTCGGATGCCGATTCTTAGGCGGGCGGCCATGTTGAAGGCGGCAGCCACCTAAGGAATAGACTCCTATTATTTCGTTAGCGTTGTCATATTCTTCGGTCAACATTTTTCGGGTTTTCAGGTTATCCAGGACCAGTGCCCTCTCGAGTTTTCTTGTTTTGTCCTATTATTTCAGGATCATGTGTTCACCTAACAAAAACGCCAAAAGCAGGGTGGATTCCCTTGGTTTTTGTTAGTTGTTCCTAAATGCATTTTTGTTTAAGTAATCGTGACTTAGGTTCCTAAAAACGTCGGATTAGGACCTGGTAAATACGCTTATTAGAAATTTGTACGGATTCGGTAAGCCAATTCTAGCACGACCTGAGACGGTCTCAGCCGGTCAAGCAGCGGAACGAGATGGGATGCCTGGCGCCCAAGTAAGAGGTTTTCACCTGTGTAATTGTTAATTAATAAACTATTGTTAAAAGAAAAAAATTGGCGTCCGTCTCTTTGTTAAAATTCCGTGTGCCTTGTGCACCTCACGCTCGGACTCGTGTTCCCCTCGCGAGTAAAAGGCGGAAAAGTCCGCCCTCGAAAAGTTGTCGTCACAAAGCATTATTTTATTTTTTTACATGTAATGTTGTGTATATGATTTTTTTCTTTTTAAAGTTGGCTTTATTTTAATCGACATGGATTCAATTGGACCGACGGTCATTCACCTTATTACAAACATAAAGATGTAATAAGAAAGTATGTAACGTCATACGAGGGAGAGGATTGGATTTTCGTGAAAGGACGGGAGAAATATGATTGGTTGAGAAAAATTTGCAACTTAGAAAATATATACAATGCGAAGGAGTGTGAGTGGGGTAAATTTAGTCTTGGATGGAGTAAAAATTTCGAACCACCGTTACCCAAGTGTATGAATCATTATGGTATATGTTCACTGCAAAATGTCTACTTTATGAAATCTGTATATGATCAATATACAGGGACCGCCAGATAAAGTGGATCAGGCGAAAATGAGTCTAAAATCGCGATGGCGGACAATCGGTATATGATTGGTTGATTAGACAGAGAGGGAGAACAAGACGAATAAATGAATCGCTGTTACCCTCCCTCTGTCACTCCTATTGCCCTTCTTCCCCCGCTGAATTCATTTGTCTCTTAAAGAGACAGAACTGGAAAAAGGAGAGAGAGAGAAACAATGTACTTCTCACTTCTTTCTCTTGCTCTCTCATACACACGCTCATTTATTATGCTTTTTATCAACACAGCCCAAAGTCGGACTCATTCAGCAGTGCTGATAATAAACGAATACACTGTATTATTTTTAATTAAATCATTTCATATTTGCCATCTTTTCCGCACCACCTTGCGGAAGATAACTAGGCGCGTTTTGTTTTTGAAGTGGTATCCCCGGCAGGCTTAATCCACTATCATAGTTTAACGCGGCAATTGCTCAAAGTTTCTCCCTCTTACTTCAATGCAGCGCTGGGCTCTTCGGCAAATATCCTGGGTTGCACAATGCACCATGTCCGACGTGAGTGTGCTGAAGGCCGCAACTATTGCTTCACGTACCTCCGCTTCTGTACCCTCGCGTCGATGTTCCACTAGATTCTTTATGTGCCCCCACAAAAAGAAGTCTAGTGGATTTAAATCTGGTGATCGTGCTGGCCAATTGATAGGCCCACCCTTGCCGATCTACCTGTCCGGAAATTGCTGGTCCAACCGCATGCGTGCTAGCACATGGTAGTGCGCAGGAGCTCCGTCGTGCTGAAAGATAATTTCTTGCCGAATGTCGAGAGGCAAGTCTTCCAGCAGCAGCGGTAGGATCTCCTCAATAAACGTTGCATAAGCGTGTCCATCGAGTCTGCTCGGAAAGAATATTGGTCCGATCTACGAAACAATACAAAAGATTTATTATATTTGTAATTGCAAATTTAATATTGTGATAATTTAATGCTTTAAACATACATAGATTAAACTTACAACTTTGTCTCCTATCAGCCCCGCCCAAACATTGATACTCCACTTATACTGGAAGGCACCGATCCTCATACCATGGGGGTTTTCTGTAGCCCAATGAATCGAGTTTCTACTATTAAATACACCATTGGGTGTAAAAGTCGATTCATCGGACCACAGAATTCGCTGGGTGAAGCGATTATCGCGCCTGTATTGGGCCAGAAATCCTAATTGACAAACAATAAAAGGATAAAAATAATATGAATTTATGTTGAAATTTAAGCTTAGGCTAAAACTTTGGCGATCATCTTACCTTCGCAGAAGCAAACTCTCGGCAGATAGTATCTGGGCAACAATTGATGTACCCGCTGCAAATGATAGGGATGATAACCGTGTTTACGCAAAATGCGTCGTACGGTAGTGGCACTGATTCCGCACTCCGCTGAAAGTCGAGCGACACATATTTGCGGATTCTCGTCCACTCTTTGAAGCACCGCTTGGATCTTTTCGGAGCGCATTGGTCGCAATCTTTTGCTCAAATTCACCGATCCACTTCCCATGAACCGTCTCACAACTCTCAAAATTACGTTGTAATTTGGGTGACGCCGTAGAGGATACTTTTCTCTGTATAATCTTGTGACCTCCCGCGCATTTTCCTTTGCTTCACCATAAGCCAACTCCATGTTGCAATATTCCAATTGGCTATAACCCATGACTTTCTCTTAACGTTTAACACGTGCTCACGATCTACCACAAACGCGATGAAAATATGTTAAGAATTGAAACGTTGGAAAAACAAAAGAACATCTTTTCATCGCGTTTGTGGTAGATCATGAGCACGTGTTAAACGTTAAGAGAAAGTCATGGGTTATAGCCAATTGGAATATTGCAACATGGTGTTGGCTTATGGTGAAGCAAAGGAAAATGCGCGGGAGGCCGCAAGATTATACAGAGAAAAGTATCCTCTACGGCGTCACCCAAATTACAACGTAATTTTGAGAGTTGTGAGACGGTTCATGGGAAGTGGATCGGTGAATTTGAGCAAAAGATTGCGACCAATGCGCTCCGAAAACATCCAAGCGGTGCTTCAAAGGGTGGACGAGAATCCGCAAATATGTGTCGCTCGACTTTCAGCGGAGTGCGGAATCAGTGTCACTACCGTACGACGCATTTTGCGTAAACACGGTTATCATCCCTATCATTTGCAGCGGGTACATCAATTGTTGCCTAGAGACTATCTGCCGAGAGTTTGCTTCTGTGAAGGTAAGATGATCGCCAAAGTTTTAGCCTAAGCTTAAATTTCAACATAAATTCATATTATTTTTATCCTTTTATTGTTTGTCAATTAGTATTTCTGGCCCAATACAGGCGCGATAATCGCTTCACCCAGCGAATTCTGTGGTCCGATGAATCGACTTTTACACCCAATGGTGTATTTAATAGTAGAAACTCGATTCATTGGGCTACAGAAAACCCCCATGGTATGAGGATCGGCGCCTTCCAGTATAAGTGGAGTATCAATGTTTGGGCGGGGCTGATAGGAGACAAAGTTGTAAGTTTAATCTATGTATGTTTGAAGCATTAAATTATCACAATATTAAATTTGTAATTACAAATATAATAAATCTTTTGTATTGTTTCGTAGATCGGACCAATATTCTTTCCGAGCAGACTCGATGGACACGCTTATGCAACGTTTATTGAGGAGATCCTACCGCTGCTGCTGGAAGACTTGCCTCTCGACATTCGGCAAGAAATTATCTTTCAGCACGACGGAGCTCTTGCGCACTACCATATGCTAGCACGCATGCGGTTGGACCAGCAATTTCCGGACAGGTGGATCGGCAGGGGTGGGCCTATCAATTGGCCAGCACGATCACCAGATTTAAATCCACTAGACTTCTTTTTGTGGGGGCACATAAAGAATCTAGTGGAACATCGACGCGAGGGTACAGAAGCGGAGGTACGTGAAGCAATAGTTGCGGCCTTCAGCACACTCACGTCGGACATGGTGCATCGTGCAACCCAGGATATTTGCCGAAGAGCCCAGCGCTGCATTGAAGTAAGAGGGAGAAACTTTGAGCAATTGCCGCGTTAAACTATGATAGTGGATTAGGCCTGCCGGGGATACCAGTTAAAAAAAAAACGCGCATAGCTATCTACCGCAAGGTGGTGCGGAAAAGATGGCAAATATGAAATGATTTAATTAAAAATAATACAGTATATTCGTTTATTATCAGCACTGCTGAATGAGTCCGACTTTGGGCTGTGTTGATAAAAAGCATAATAAATGAGCGTGTGTATGAGAGAGCAAGAGAAAGAAGTGAGAAGTACATTGTTTCTCTCTCTCTCCTTTTTCCAGTTCTGTCTCTTTAAGAGACAAATGAATTCAGCGGGGGAAAGAAGGGCAATAGGAGTGACAGAGGGAGGGTAACAGCGATTCATTTATTCGTCTTGTTCTCCCTCTCTGTCTAATCAACCAATCATATACCGATTGTCCGCCATCGCGATTTTAGACACATTTTCGCCTGATCCACTTTATCTGGCGGTCCCTGTATAAAGGAATAAAAGACTTCTGAATAAACAATGTATATCAATGTCAGTATGCATCTTGGACGAAACAATGGGATGTGTAGATACCCCTACTTCCATTCTCTATTCGATATATATATATAAGCGTTACTCTTCGCGAGAGACGCATTCGCAATTATTAATTTATTGTTGTTGTTGTTCACCGTATGACAAGTCATTTCTTTAAGAAAAAGCATATAATGTCTACCGAATTGCGAAGAAATTTTTTACAATTAATAGTGCGAATGAATACGATGCGTGGGTACTGGAATGTCGCGAGCATATTCGACGATTGAGCAACGCTGATCGAGCTTTGCCCGTTGGAACGCGTCAAAAGAATTTCGCCGAAATTGCGTGTATAAGGTGTCTGTTACTACGAGCGCAGAGGGAATTGAATTATATTAAATCAGGTGCTGGTTGTAGCAATGACGTACAAGGACTTACTTGGGAGGATCTTGATTAGGCGTTTCGAAGTCGAATATGCAGCGGCACGATAGTTAATAGTAATTATATAGAGCCTAAGGATTTTTTAGTAGGCGCGGAAGTATTAGTGCGTACGCGTATAGATAAGGTATTTGTTAGTGCAAATAGTGTTAAGGTTAATTGTGTATTTAACGGACAATTCATCTCTAAGGACAATAGTGATGATAAAAACATTAGTACGACTAATGCTACATTGTATAAGACTGATAATTTTAGTGTTTGGTATAGGAAGAACATTTTAGACGTTATTATAAAAAAATTAAGTGAATTTCAAGAGCGTGATAGTGGATGGGCTTTACACAAAATTCATTATGTAATAGTTAACATTAATCGTTTTAACCCGTTGCACGCGGGTTGTAGAATTAATCTGCCATCCGCTATCACAAGTAGGAAAGCTCTGATAAATTTAGAAACCAGTGATAATGCATGTTTCGCGTGGTCCGTGACGGCGGCACTCTATCCGGCAAAACCTACGGCTAATCCAAAGCGCACGTCCTCTTATCCACATTTTCGGACGGTTTTAGACGTCGGTAGCTTAACCTTTCCGACTACGCTGAAACAGATCCCGAAATTCGAGACGGATAATGACGTGTCGGTGAACATCTTTACCTTGGAGAATGAAGAGCCAAATATCGACGCAAAAATCGTACCTCTTCGGGTGACGAAGAAGAAGAGATCGAGGCATGCTAATCTTCTTCTTCTCGTTAACGATGAACAGGGAGCAGCACATTTCATGTGCATAAGGAATCTGTCGAGATTGGTGCGAAGTCAATTCACCAAGAGAAAAAATGCGCATTATATATGCGATCGGTATGTATTAATAATAATGATACAAACATAACTGCATATGTTTTATTTTTTAGATGTCTCCACTACTTTTGCACAATGGAGAGGCTGGAGTCGCATGAGCAGGATTGCTCGCGGCTCAACGATAATCTCCGATTGATGTTACCGAGAGAGTCCGAGGATCGCTGGGTTTCCTTCAAGAACATCAAAAATGGGGAACGAGTGCCATTCGTCGTATACGCGGATCTCGAGTGCATTTTATCGAAAGTTGAACAATCGAACAATAGTGATATTTATCAGAAGCATGAACCTATAAGTGTAGCCTATTATTTAAAAAGTGCTCGCGATGCGTCACTCTCGAGATACGATGCTCATCGGGGTGCCGATTGCATCGAATGGTTCGTACGCGAGCTCGAAGTGATTGCGCGCATCGCGAGCGAGAAACTGGGTACTATCGTACCCATGCGTAATCTTAGTCTTACCGAACGATCGCGTCACTATAATGACCCCAATTGTCATATATGCAAAAAGCCGTTTCTTCCGAATCAACTACGAATTCGCGATCACGATCATCTGACCGGCAGATACAGAGGACCGGCTCACAATAATTGTAATTTAAATTTCAAAGACTCGCATGTAAATCCAGTGATTTGCCACAATTTTTCCGGCTATGATTCACATTTCATTTTCGAGACGATCACTAATTTGTACGAGGGATCGGTATATCTGCTGCCTGTACATAAGGAAAAATACATTTCATTCATCAAATATCTGCGAAATTATAATATACGGCTGAGATTTATCGATTCGTTCAAATTCATGGCCTCCAGTTTGGACAAATTGAGCTCGTACTTGGCGGAATCTCAGCTGAAAAATTTGAGGTCATAATTTTCGGACTTAAGCGTCGAGCAGTTTAACTTGCTTACGAGGAAAGGTATTTTTCCTTACGACTATATAGATAGTGCGGCTCGATTGGAAGAGACGGCTTTACCACCCCGACAGTCGTTTCACAACAGACTAACCGACAGCGATATCAGCGAGGAAGCATACAATCGTGCCGTAGAGGTATGGACCAAATTCCAGATGCGCACACTTGGGGAGTACAGTGACCTGTACCTTAAGACCGATGTACTATTGTTGACCGATGTTTTCGAAAGTTTTCGCGATAGTTGCATGCTAAATTATGAGTTGGATCCAGCCCATTATTATACGCTTCCGGGCTTGACCTGGGACGCGATGTTGAAGCATACGGGAATCAGGCTGGAGCTTTTCACGGACGTGGATATGTTGCTGTTCGTAGAGCGCGGTATACGCGGTGGTTTGAGCCAGTGCTCCCATCGCTACGAGAGGGCCAACAATCGGTACATGCGGGACTACGATCCGGCGGAACCGTCTAAATATCTCATGTATTACGACGTAAACAATCTGTATGGGTGGGCAATGTGTCAGCCGCTGCCCACCCATGGATTCCAATGGATGGAGGACGCTGCCAATCTCGATGTCTCCGCTATACCCACGGATCATCCCGAGGGTTATATTTTGGAGGTCGATTTGGAGTATCCGCACGAGCTTCACGACAAACACGCGGACCTACCGTTCTGCATGGTGCGCGAGAAGCCGCCGGGCGCGAGCCAGGAGAAGCTGCTGGCCACTTTAAACGATAAGACCCGTTACGTAATACATTATCGCGCTCTGCAACAATGTATGCGTAATGGACTGGTACTGAAGCGTATACATCGCGGCTTAAAGTTTCAGCAGTCCACCTGGCTACGCGATTACATCGAGCTGAACACGCGTTTGCGCACCGCGTCCACTAACGAATTTGAGAGGAATCTCTTCAAGTTGATGAACAACGCGGATTTCGGTAAAACAATGGAGAACGTGAGGCTCGCAACCAAGTGGGAGGGAAGATACGGGGCGGAAAGCCTGATTTCCAAACCGAATTTTCACAGTCTCGCGATTTTCAACGAGAATTTGGTCGCGATTCAATTGTCGAAATTGTCCGCGAAATTTGATAAACCCATTTACGTGGGAATGAGTATTTTAGATATTTCAAAAATTTGCTTGTACGAATTTCACTATGACTATATGCTTCCTACATTTGGCGGTAAATGTAAAGCGATGTATACCGACACGGACAGTCTGATATACAGCGTGGAGTGCGACGACGTTTACTCGTACATGAAACGCGATCTCGCGCGATTCGACACCAGCGATTGTCCCGACGACAATCGGCATTACTTGCCGCGCGTCAACAAAAAGATACCTGGTTTGATGAAGGACGAGAACAATGGTCGTATCATGACCGAGTTCGTAGGACTGAGGGCAAAAATGTATACTTTCAAGGTGCAGGACTGTGCGAGAATTACCAAAAAAGCCAAAGGTGTCAAAAGTTACGTTATCGATAGAAATATAACATTTGACGACTACAAGGATTGTTTGGACAATTTCACCGTACAGTCTCGCAGTCAAAATTTAATTAGATCGAAGCTGCACCGAGTTTTCTCGATCAGTCAGAGAAAGGTCGCCTTCAGTCCGTAGGACGACAAGCGTTTCGTTACACCCGGCACCGCGGCGACTCTACCCTGGGGACATTATAGTCTAAAATTATAATTTATTTATTGTTTTTTTTTTATTTCAACGATACATCTTAATAAAAGTTCTTATAAAACATTGCTCTTATTTATCCAGGAATTGTGCGTACTGTCGAATCCCAGCCATTTAACGAACACTTTATCGCCCTTTCTGCGCAAATCTCTCTCCACCAGATACACATCGGGATTGATGGTTTTCGAAAGCTCGTATTCGTAAAATCCACCCAACAGTTCCGTGCCCCTGGAATCCTTGAGGAGATACGTAGCGGGATTGGTCCTCTGCACTTTCGCCACCTCGAATATTTCGGTCGTCCAATTTGGCGTGTAGCCTTTGGCGAACATCTGCTTGTATTTACTGATTCGTACGAAATCGCCGACTTTGAACTTGGCACGACCTGCGACCTTGATGTGACTGTATATTGTCTTGAGTAGCTTATCTGCATGCTCGGGTTTCACATCCACGGGACGCATTCCCGTGGTACGATGCTTTCGCACATTGTACGCATCCACCAACTCTTGCAGCATAGCGCGCCACTTGTAATTGCCGTTCAGCGTAAATCGTTTCCACATTTCCGTCTTCAACGTACGATTCCAGCGCTCGACTATCGACGCTTTCATCACGCTGTAGGTCGAGTAGTGATTTATCCCGCGTTTCCTCATCAACGCCTGAAAGTCACCGTTGTAAAACTCCTTGCCGTTGTCGGTCTGTAAATTTTTCGGACATCTGCCGGTCTTTAGGATTCTCGTCATTGCCGTCGTCACTTCTCTGCCGCTCTTGGTCTTTAATGCCACCGACAAAGCGTATTTCGAGAGGGTATCGATTACAGTGAGAATGTACTGGTGACCCGCATCGACGTAAATGCGCATATCAACAAGATCGGCCTGCCAGAGATCGTCGAAGCCACGCACGATGACTCTTCTGCGTGGAAAATTTATCCTCGCCGGTGCATGGAGCCCCTCCACCAACTGTATCTTTTCTTTGCTCATTTTTTTTCAAAACTGGACAGATTCTTAGAATTTATAATTACTGCTAAGTGTTTCACGTATCAGATTTTCCTTACTCACTTTATCATCCAATTTTTCACAAATTGTTTGCAAAATTTGGTCCATCTTTTTCTCAAATTGTTCATTATGTTTATTCAATGTTATTGTCAAATATTGTTTAAATTCGAGCAGTAAATGTTCTAAATTTGGTTCGTGAAAGTGTTTCCTACTCTCACCATCCAGTCCAATTCCAAATTTATTTATCGACATTTCAAATGCACTACTGTCACTTTTTTTCAAAAATCAGTCTCTTGTTGTTGCTCGTTATTCCTCTTTTTGATGGCTCGTAATGTCGAGAGTATACATTCTACGATGTATGTTAAACAAATGTAAATTTCACAACAGCAGGAATCAGACATTTAATTTTTTTTAACTCGTACTACCGAAAGACGTTGATATTACACTGAGGTAAGAATGTGACGTGCAACTTTCTTTATACGATAAGATCCTCGTCGCGCAACTCCTCGATTATCGACTGTATCTCGTTGTGATGACTCGTATTACCGGCAGCCACCGATGCGATCAAAAGTCTCAAACGTTCGATCAATTCATTCGGATCGTTCCAATGTACGTAGTTGATTGGTCCCTCGGTGACACGCATAAGACCTTTACCATTTTTTTTTTCGATGATGATGATGATGATTACGCTTTACTTGCGCCTGACGGTTTACTTGCGCCCGACGGTTTACTTGCGCTCGATGGTTTACTTGCGCTCGATGGTTTACTTGCGCTCGATGGTTTACTTGCGATTGACGGTTTACTTGCGCCTGATGTTGACGCGTCAGAAGTTGACGATTTTCTTGGGCGTGATGTTGATGGTAACCGATCAGGCGGTAACATAGGTTTTCCCAATAGCAATGGTTTCATAATTTCTTTATATTTTGCACCTTTATTACCCTTGGTTTGTTTTAGACTATTGTTTAACAGTTTATGCGCTTTAGTTTGATTGAGAATACTCTTGTATTGTTCCAAATCGTCGGGTTTTATAATGGCTCGATTGGGTTCTCTCATGAAAATTAGTTCATAAGTACCTATTGTACCGGTGTATAACGTCTTATCGAGAATAATATCTCCCTCATGACTTATTTCAAATTTACATCTACCAAGCGTCAGTTGATCATTTTTATAAAGAGGTCCAAAAGCACGATCAATCAAGTTATCCCTATTGGTCAGAAGTAATTTAATATACTAGGCAGGGATCGGATGTAATAGATTACGTTGAAAGGCAAATTGTAACAAGCCTGGTTTATTTTTTTCATCAATATTTAATTTTTCTAGCAAACTTTTTTTTGAATCGGGCGACGGTTGATCGATTATAGAAGACTCGTCGTCGTCGTCGTCGGTCATGAAATCCAATGGATTCGTAATAGTTTCACTAATACTACTACTAAGATTGTTTGCTCGTTTATACGGTGTCGATGTGAAGTAGGCTCCCCTCTTCAATTTATCGTTGTATTTGACAAATGTAACGTAGGGGTCAGCCACCTCGCCGAACCAAAGTAGATCGCACGCGTCCGTGTGCAATACCGGTAGTATTGCACATTGCTGACGCCCGGAATTCCTTTCCGGAAATGCGTAAATCCTTAGGCGTCGGCCGTGGATGTGGAGACTTTTTGGTCGTCATGTGTCGAAAGATCATGGCGATACTGACGACACATGACCTATTAAGCCTCCTACATATATGCGAGCTCCGCGACCCTCGAGTCGAGTCTTATTCTGTGCAAGCTTAGCCGCTGCCGCATCACCCGCGTTCCAAGGTCGTAACTCTAGTGTTCGTTCCACGGGAGCAGAGTACTCCACCGTATTCTAACTAAAATCTCTTGCCCAGTCGCCGTGTACTGGTAGTTAAGTCTAGTATAATTCAATCCGAAAACAAGTCGTGTAGAAATCATCGCGAGTGTGTATCTTTCAGTCGTGCCTAACACGTACCGTTCTGAAAGATAACAACAACTACTACGAACTGATTATAATAATTTAAGTGCGAGTAATCCACAACCATAGGAGGGTCTAGTCTCTCCAATAGTTGTGACGAACAATAAATAATCCTGCGAATGCTGATACAGCATATTTAGTGTTTACTGTAAGTACAATTGTAATATCTGAAAATATATAAGTTTGTGTCAAATCTGCTGTTCCAACGTGTGTTTATACACACTATCATTCACCCCGAATCCTGCCAATTCATTACATTCTTACCGCTCGGAGTGTAATACTTTAGTTCATTGTACTGTGAGTCGCAAAGCTCAATCGGCGTTTCTACTGACCCAGACTGTAGTGTCTAGTCAGCGCGAAACACGACCGATAGGCGGCCACGACTACCCAGTACGTAACAAATCTGGTGACAGCGGTGGGATTTCGCAGGAAATTCCGTTTCTACAGAATTTCCTCAGGGTGTGAACAGCTTGTTTGACACAGTTTTATTCAAATTTTTCTACTAACTTCCGATATAAAATGCCTTTCACCCCTACACGATCACCACCCGGACCTCCACCTCTTCCACCCGCTAACGGTAGCCACCGCGGAAACACGTCCGGTTATTTAAATGTTTCAAACGGAATTTGCTCTCCCCGCGGAGAGGTTTTAATCCAACTCCAAACAGTACCATCTTACAATGGCTCCCGAGACGATCTGGGACCTTTTATAGAAAATTTAGAAAATATTTACTCTACCCTGTCTGACGCCGCACGTCTGGAATTTGTTCCCTTGGTATTAGCCAAGTTAATCGGTTCTGCTCGTGTGAGCGTTACTGGTAAACGGTTCCCTACCATCAAGGACTTGATCACTCACTTACGACGAAAATTTCAACCTCCCCGGACTTTCATAGATTTAGTCACGCAATGTGGAAAATTAGCTATGCGCCCGAACGAAGCCTTAGGTTCTTATATAGATCGAGCTGAACGCCTAAAAGCTGACCTTGATGCCGCTTATGAAAACAAATACGGGTCAGAATCGCTCGATTTGATACAGGAGCCCAATGATCGGGAGTTTCTGGAAGTATTCATGGATGGACTAGCTCCAGAATATTACACCCCCGTGTATTCCAGAAACCCCCGAAATTTACAAGAGGCCTGCGATTACGCGCGCTTACGAGAATTCGGTATAGAACGAAGAGAAGCCTTCGATCACTCTAATTACCCTCCTTATTCCCAAAATCCAAATGCATATCAACCTTCCCCGTACTATTCATCATATCCTTCTCCTCATCCTTCCCAATACCCTCCTTACCCCCGCTATCCTCAACCTCCTCCTGCACCCGGACCTAATGGTTATCCACCTCCTTCAGATCAACACTATCGATCTCGACCCCCTAGACCCCCACAGTCCGAACCCTACGATCCAGAGCTCACCTGTGGACGGTGTCGAAGGATTGGGCATAGAGCATCCAGCTGTAGAGCCTCACCTGCCTATCCTTCCAATACCCATGTTCCCACGACTGCAGCAATGGAGGCTGTTGAAGAGACCGGTGATTTAAACTACGATCAGGTTCGCCCGGACGACGCGTCGACGAACCCATCATAGAAACCGCGTCCGTTCAAATTTTAACTCCACCCGAGAAAAAGAATAAAAACCCGCCACCTGTACCCGCCATTTTGAGCTATTCGCCTCACGCGACCTTAGTACTCAAGAAAGTTCCCCAACTGAGCTACTTGGACGGAGAATTTTTGGTGGATACAGGCTCACACATTAACATCATAGTGTATAATGCCCTTCGAGAGGATATTGGACTCGAATACCCCGACTTCCCGGCCCTCCGAGGTCTCAGAGGACAACTGGAAGTAGTAGGATCGGTAACCCTTACTATCGATGAGGAACCTCATAGATTCCAAGTCATAGAGGACTTCGACCTCCCTTACACCGGAGTTTTGGGGATGCCCTTCCTCAACCAAACCGAGGCACAGATATCCTTGTTACATCGGACCCTGGTTACCTCTAGTAAACCAGTGAGGCCTCTACCATTCAAAAATAGTGACGAGCTCCTAAGTATTAGAGAAGGGTGTACCAAGGCCAACGCCTCTCATCACCCTCCTCAGTCCCTTAATATTACCATAAGCCCTCCGGCAACATCACCTCCGGAGGAAGTCACTCCAATCACTCTTCCCCACCTAGGTGAAGACCCGAGACGAGAGTTGCCCTACGAAGACGATATCCGCGGAATTGCACCTTTAAAACCGCAAGAAAGGACTATAGCTTTAGAAGCACTGTTCCTCAAAACCCCTCCGGAAGATCCAGAAGCTCAAACCGTGATTAAGTCACTAATTCATGAGTATTCTGACATATTCTATTTGACGGGAGATCGACCCGACATGGAGAACAAGGCCGATCTTTACCATGAAATCGATACCCCCGGAGGAGCCGCTTTCAAGATCCGACAGTACCGAATTGAAGAAACATTACATTCCGAAGTACAGAGCCAGGTCAATGTACTTTTAGAGAATGGCATAGTAGTCCCTTCCTCGTCGCCCTACAATTCTCCGCTGTGGATAGTACCAAAGGCGCCCGACTCTCAAGGAAAGAAGCGGTGGCGCCTAGTTACCGACTTCCGTCGATTAAACGAACAAACCGTAGGAGACTCCTACCCTCTACCTATCATCTTAGACATCCTGGACAAACTAGGAGGATCTAAGTATTTTTCTATTTTCGATTTGGCCAGTGGATTCCACCAAATTCACCTCCATCCTAAGGATAGGCATAAAACAGCATTCTCTACTCCCTTCGGACATTACGAGTATACCCGGATGCCCTTTGGACTCAAGAATGCCCCCGCCACCTTCCAGCGCCTCATGGATCAAGTCTTACAAGGACTCCAAGGACAAGAACTTTTTGTATATCTTGACGATATCATTGTATTTTCTGCCACACTCCCTGAACACATCGAAAAATGCAAGCGCTTATTCAGCAGAATTCGACAATACGGTCTCAAGTTACAATCGGAAAAGTGTGCCTTCCTAAGACAACAAATCACGTATTTAGGTCACCTTATCAACCCGAATGGCGTCCAGCCCCTTCCCTCTAAGGTGGAGGCTGTACGAAAATTTCCAGTACCTACCAACCCCAAGAACATCAAACAGTTCTTAGGATTAGCCGGTTATTACCGACGTTTTATTCCAAATTTTGCTCAAAGAGCCAAACCCCTGACTCAACTGCTCAAGAAAGGTATCACCTTTACTTGGAACGAGGAAGCCCAAGCTAGCTTTGAAGACTTACGAGCCTGCCTGTGCGAAGCTCCAGTGCTGGCCTATCCAGACTTCCAGATCCCGTTCATCATCACCTGCGACGCTTCGGAATTTGCCATAGGAGCCATCCTCAGCCAAGGAAAGCTTGGACACGATCGACCCATAGCCTACGCATCTCGTACGCTTACCGACCCGGAAACTCGATATTCTACTTCTGAGAAAGAAGGACTGGCTGCTGTATGTGCTATAAAGCAGTTCCGTCATTACGTGTACGGAAGAAAATTCACTCTCGTGACCGACCACCAACCTCTCGTCTGGCTCAGCAAGGCAACCGACCCCACCAACCGCATCCAAAGATGGAAACTCTGTTTAGAGGAGTTCGACTACGAAATCATCTATAAGAAAGGAACGACTAACTGCAACGCTGACGCTCTGTCGCGAAATCCGGTGCCGATTGCTCTGCCCGTGTTCCGTGATGACCCCAGTTACCTTCCCCATCAAAAACTACTTCCGGTAGACTCCCAATCAATTGGTGCCCGTCTGAGAAGTCGTCGCCGCGAGACAGCCGCTCCTCCTATTAATTATGCCGAATTAGACTCTTCTGCCGAGCTCGAGACCTCCACCGAAGGTCACCCTTCAACCAATATCGACTCCCGGCCCCCAACTAGCATGTTACCAACCCTGCTAGAAGAAACGTCTCACCCTGACGACACCAACCCGGAAAATCCTCTGGAAGACGTCCCTGAGGAACCCAGTGTACTCGGAGATTCTTTTGAAGCCGAATGTACCCCTCTGACCACTGAGCAATGTTCTATTATTAGCGACTTGAGCTCTAGCCAAGAAGAGATCAATAAACTTCTGACGTCCCTCCACAACGAGCAATCATCGGATGAAGATACCGATTCCGATGAAGAAACCGACTCCGACTCTTGCATCACACCCCCCGCAACCTCCGAACCTCTAAATTTTACTCTCCCATCTCCTGATAAGATAAAACCCATAGGACGATCCACGTGGATACCTAGTGATTTCGAAAACCCTGAAGAACTTTCTGGCTCCGACGCCGAATCGGATATCACTGTAGTGGATGCCACCCAAAACAAAACCATGCCACCTTCTCAATACGATCCATCCCTAGATCCTGGTCTCCTCCGCATCGAACCCAATCCTATTTTAGAAAAATTCCCTCCTAGCTATTCCCCTAACCCTATGCGATGTAACATAGAAACCTCTGATTATGTTCTATGCCATCGTCCTAACAACATTGTCCATCTGGTCGCATCTGACTGTTCCTTCCAAGTTCCCATCAGCCAAATGCTCATAGAAACCGGAAAGCTCGACCTGAAAACCATAAAGAGTCATCCTTTTCCTACTGGGTCCATTCAGGACTTTCCCTATAAAACCATCAAGGTCATCCTAGTCATTACCCATCCTAGCGAATTAATTCCCGCCAGCGATGAAGAAATTTTTAAATCTCTGAAAAAGCTAAAAGAATTTGTCAATGAGAACAACATTACCAAGTTCAGCATCGGTCCGTATAAACTCGGAACCACCCGGCTGACGTCGCGATATTTGAGCTCCGTCTTTTCCCGTGCATTCCACGATGACGATGTCGAAATCACTATCTGCACTGGAGAAGTAGTGACTCCCCCAGCTCAGATGAGAAGACACATCATCCTGGAGTATCATGGAGGCTTAGTTGGAGGTCATAAGGGAGTGACCAAGACCTATCATAGAATTAGGGAACATTATAATTGGCCCGGTCTCCATAAGGACGTCCAAAGCATTATACGTTCGTGCGATAGTTGCCAACGGCAGAAACTAGTTCGCGTCAAACCTAAACTACCAATGCTCATAACCGACACCCCCTGTGCCCCCTTTGATAAGGTAGCACTAGATACCGTAGGCCCTTTCCCTATTACGCCTTCCGGAAATTTACATGTTTTAACTATGCAATGTAATTTGACTAAATTTTGCATTGCTGTCGCAATACCTAACATTCGCGCCGCTACCATCGCTGACGCATTTTCAAGGCATTTCGTTGCTCAATTCGGACTTCCGCGTGCCATTCTCACGGATCGAGGCACCAGCTTTTTAGGAAAAATGCTCAAAGGCGTAACCTCTCTTTTTAAAATCAACCACTTGACCACCTCCGGTTATCGACCCCAGACCAATGGATCCCTAGAGAGAAGTCATCTAGTGCTCACCGAATACCTAAAACATAATATCAACCAGTATTCAGACTGGGATTTATTCATCCCCTTCGCCATGTTCTCCTATAACACCTCTGTGCATGAAGCTACAGGGTTTACGCCATATGAATTGATTTATGGACGAAAAGCTCAGTCCCCCGTCTCCGCCTATGCGATCGAGGAGTTATTAACCTACGACGCATACGCACGGGAGCTGGCTCAGCAATTAACCCGGCTGCACGCTTTAGCTCGAGAACGCGAAATCCAAGCAAAGGAAAAATCTAAAGAATATTATGACCGGAACGCCGCTGTTGTCGCCTATTCTCCTGGAGACTTGGTCTACGTCCTCCAAGAACCTAGAAAACATAAACTAGACCCCCAGTATATTGGTCCATACGTCATTGAAACGATCAATGACAAGCATAACGCCACCATCCTCACCGACGCCGGAGTTCCCATCACCAAGCACCTAGATAAACTAAAACCTGCATTTACACCCCCCTCTCCTACCACCACTTCTACTAACCATATAAACTAATGCCTGCATGTATCTCTTTTTCTAGTGTTTACTTGTTTACTTGTTTACTTGGATTACCTGCATACCTAATTAGTGTTTTCTTGACCTTTGGTGATGATTTGAATTTACTAGTGCTTACTAGACTATGCAAACTCCCTTACTTCTACGATTAGCCTAACCGGAACAGTCAATTCGAACCCTTGAGGGACGATACGGCCAAACGCCCGCCGAAGGAAACCGCTGAGGAACTCTGAGCCATATATATATATTTATATCAGCAGGAGTGAAGAAAGAAGACGATCTCCAGAGGGAAACAAAACCCCACATATATTCTTACATCCCTGAATCCTTACATCTTAATTATACATCTATTCCTTGTTCAAATCTTATCCGTGCAACACAGGCACTTCCTATAACCAATCTCGGGCGAACAGCTCGAACCGTCGTCCGAAACCCTCCTCTCCTCCCTGACCCATTGAGACCATCGAGGCCGCCAATTCTGCTCACCACCTTTATAGGCCCCTAGCCCGTCCTTCGCTACCTAATTTTTTTTCCCTTCTTTTTTTTTCCTTTTTTTCTTCCTTTCCCACCCTCAGTTAACCAGGATCTTGATGGGATAGGAAAGAAGGGGAATATTTAACCATAAACACGAATTCATATGCATTTCACTATCAAGAGACACGGTAGTGTCTCGACGGCAAGTACATTTAAAAGTAGATAATGACATGTCTATACCGCCGAGCACTACCGTTAACTTATACAGCAAGTTTGGCCGTCCCAATTTTCAAACCGATTTATCTCCGTGAATAATCCATTGTCATGATTTTACTAAAGCTTTTCCTAAACTGGTTTTGAACAAGCTTTCATTTGAGACCATAAACATGAAAATCGGTTCATGCAATCCAGAGAACTCATACTATGTTAGCTATATATTGTGACGCTACTGTCTATCCCAAGGGATGGTGTAGGCGGGGAGGGAGGAGTGATTCCCCCCCACCGCTTGCGTTCGCGTCCCAATAGGCGACTTCCTATAAGACCCGGGCGCCTTCGATGTAATTATTTAATAATTCCCGAATATTTATTGGTACAGAGGGGGTTCTAACCCTCGTACGCGAATATAGGGGTGGGGTGCTAATACACTAACTCGCTAATTTCGATTGAACTCTCTTTATTATAAAATCGGTGCTTAATACAATACCCGATCCTTCGCACGTGGTATAACGGTGTTACGCGGGGTCCTAAATGTGGGCGCGGCCTAAGTCGTGCGAACGCGGCTGAAGCCCCGATGACGTAGTAGTTAGCCCCGCGCTCGAGCCACTAGTTGGCGTTCGCGGCGGTCCCGCCGAGTCGCGCGGTACTCGCGCGCCTCCGGCGGATTCGTAGGCTAACCACGACGCGACGTTACGCGGATGGGTCCCTATCCCCGCGCGTGCGCGTCACCCGACGGTTAGTCGCACTGACTCCGTTCCCGCGTACTCAAACACCACGACGACCCGGATTGTTTACGTCGAGGACTCTAAGGTCGCTAGTCCTCACGGGGATTATACTAAGTCCGCGGCCTTGAAACGAATTACGGGACGTTCCCGTCAACGGTCAACTCACAACTAATCGATGCAATCGCGAACACTTTTACTAATTCGCGCCTGTACACAATAAGATGCTCGTTACCGGTCCGACGGAATGACCACTCCGCTAGGTTGCCCGCTTACCCGTGACAGGTGAGCAGGGCCAGCGGTTCCCTATACAACCGGTCGGTGCTACGAGCCCTAAAGCCCTAGCACACCCCGGGACGTCACTGGACTTTATTACACAACGAATAATCACCCAAATGTCTGCTTACAATAGGCAGGCTCTCTTCTTTCTTTCTCTCGCTCTCGCTCTCGCTTCTCTCTCTCGCCTCTCTCTCTCTCTCTCTCTCCTTCTAGTCCTTGACACTGGCCCGAAGGGCAGTAGGTTTCCTCTGGCCGGTATGGATTCGTGGCGGTGGCAGTCGCTGCACTTTATCGTGCCTCCCAATTTCCGTTCGGTAGCGGCTGTCACTCCTGTGGTTCGTACCGGCTGGGGGAACTATATCGGGCACTATGTGTCACCTCTGACATCTAAACTACGTGTGTCGGGGCAGTCCGCGGGAGCAGGTAAGGCCCTGCGCCTGTCCCGCCGCTGCCCCGCTACACCCATCGCGCGGCACTAGGGAGCCGACAAGTTATCGATCCTAGATCAATACTTATCGGTTGATAACTCCCTAGTTCGTACGCGACCCGCCTATCTAGCGCTTGAGATTAGCAAAGCGCTAGAGGGCAGCTATAGTAACGTTGCGAGAACGCAACGTTACAACTCCCCCCTCGTTAGGACCAACGTAGGGGTTGGTCAACTTCCTCCCGGTTGAAGTCGACCCTGGGGTGTCTCTGGTTCGATTTAATTTCTTCTGGTGCGCGCAATCCTACAATAAAAAAACGCTCGCTTCACATTCACACATACTTTATTACAAAAATATTCGGCCTACATAAACGATAAAAAAAAATTAATTATTTGGCTCGATACAACAACAAACAAAAAATAAAAAAAAATATAATAAAAAAAACAAGACTCTATATAAAAAAACACAAGACGCGGACACGGACGGTCTAAATATTGAGGAGGAGCTCATCCTCCATGGCCTCCTCCTCCCTTTTCTTCTCCTCTGCTCTCTCCCTTTCCTTTCTCTGCTTTTCCCTCTTCCTCGCCTCCTCCTGCTTCCTCTTCTCCCTCTCTTCCTCTCTTCTCCTCTCGACGGCAGCGCGGATGCGCTGCCGCCGAGCCTCATCCTCCCTTTCCTCCTTCTGCTTCCTCTCCTCCGCCCGCCTCCTTTGCTGGGCCCTTCCCTGGCCCTTCCGGCCACCCCGTCTGCCCCGGTGTGCCTTTTTCTTCGGCTTGGGTACAGCCGGCCCGATTCCCGCCGCTGGTGGCGGAGGCACCCTCTGCGGGGGAGGACGAGTGCCCGTACGGGTGCGGGAGTAACCCGCCCCCCGCCGGAGCATCTCGTTCTCCCACCGCAGACGGCGATTCTCCTCCTCCCAGTCGGCGGGCTGCGGTCCGGTGTACCCAGAGGCCTGGGCTTGGTGGTGGGCCGGAGGGTAGGGGGTACCCCGCTCAGGATAGCGGGGCGGAGGGAGGGAATACCCCGGCTGGTATGGGGTGGAGGTTTGGTGGTGGTGGGTGGGTGGTGGGTAGGCGGCGGTGGGTGGACCCACTGCTGGTAGGGGTCCGGGCAGCGGAATCCCTTGTAACCAGCAGTGGGTTACCACCTGTTGTAGGTAGGGATCCATTCTGCAAGGAGAAGGGCACCGTCACGTATCCGTAAAAAAAACAATAAAGAAAAATCACGCGACACACTCATCCATCCATCACATACACAAGTCCGCACTCAGGTTCGCGAGGGTTAGGCTGGGTCTCGACGTGGACGCAGGCGTGCCGTCCACGTAGACGGGGCGGAATCCGACGAGTCGCTCACGATCGACATTTTCCGTTTTCCCGGAGTCCCTTTCCGTTTACCGGTCGGTTTTGGGGAAGGTGCAGGGTCGTCGTCCCCTTCCCCCGCAACGGTTTCCTCACCCGGTTCATCGGCGTCCGGAACGCAAAACGACGCGACAAACGGTTTTAGATCCGAAACGTGGACCTTCGGATTACTACGGCCTTGATTTTCTAGCTCGTAGACGACCGGCGATATTACGCGAACTACTTTAAACGGGCCCTCGTACGATGGTGCTAGCTTCGCAGCAAAATTATCAGCAGATGACGATAATGGTCTGCCGCGCCGCCATACCACGTCTCCTACCTGATACCTGATATCGCGCCGGCCACGATTGTAATAGCGGGCTTGACGAGCACTCGCTTTTTCTATCTCTACCTGCACGATATCATGAATCAAAGGAAGACGTTTTAGTCGCGCCACCCAATTTTCGGGGTCGCTCCTAAGTATCGTACGAGAACCCTCAATCTCTCGCCGTAGATTCGGAGTAATTACTGGGTCTCGACCGAGGTTAAGTAATGCGGGAGATACTCCAGTCGACGAATGCATCGCGGAATTAATCGCGAAACGGAATTCTGCAAGATGAACGTCCCAGTCTCGGTGGTCGCTCTCTACGAATATCCTAATCATCGTTTTAATTACCCGATTCACGCGTTCTACCGGGTTAGCTTGCGCGTGATACGGCGGAATAGTAAATTGCCTAATCTGATGCTCATTTAGAAATTTGGTCACTTCCTTATTTACGAACTCGGTACCGTTATCGCAAAGAAATATTTCCGGTGATCCCCAACGGTAAATAACCAGCTCGCTAAAAGCTTTCAAGATGCTTTTGGCGTCAGCTGTGCGGATCGCTCGCATTTCCACGTAACGACTGAAGTTGTCGAGGAAGACTACTACGTAACGCTGTTGGGCCTTACTCGGTGGAAAGGGGCCCATTATGTCTCCCGCAACCACAGTCCATGGTCGCTCCACTACCCGAGTTCCCATAAGTCCTACAGGGGCAAGCTGTACAGCTTTATGTTGCTGACAGACTTTGCACCGGCGGACGAATGCTACGGCGTCTTTGAAAACTCCCGGCCAATAGTAATCTTTACAGATTCTAGCGTGAGTTTTCTGAACGCCAGCATGTCCTGCGGAAGTGTTATTGTGAGCTTCCTGTAGGGCTAAAAGTCGAGCCTCTCGCGGGAGGACTAACTTCCACGCATCATAATCGCGACCTATCGATTCGAGTATCACGTCCGGCCGATGGCAATACAGCCGGTTTCCCTCAACTTTCCAGTCTGGGTAAGCCCGCGGTCGCTGAATTACTTTTCCGCGTCGTGCTGTATACCACGGGTCGCTCTCGAAGTCGATACGCGACTGTGTGACCAAAATTTCGCTCGAATTTTCGCTATTTTCTTCGTTAACCGCGGAGACGCATTCATTTTCGGTGCCTACTGGGAGGGCGCGTGATAATGCATCGGGTACGTGATGCAATGCGCCTTTACGATGAACCACATCGAACGAATGATGTTGTAATTCGAGGGCCCATCGACCTAATCTCCCGACTGGATCTTTCAAGTTGTGTAGCCAACGCAAACTACTGTGATCCGTGACAACCGTAAAATGATAGCCTTCTAAATACGGTCTTAGTTTCCGAATTGCCCACACGACAGCGAGACACTCCTTCTCGGTCGTCGTGTAATTCCGCTCCTCTTTGGATAGTACTCGATTAGCGAATACAATCGGATGCTCTTCAGTTCCGTGTCGCTGAGTTAATACTGCTCCTATTGCATAGTCGCTAGCATCTGTCTGTACTTGGAAAGGTCTCGAAAAATCGGGCCTTGCCAAGACCGGGGCCGAGCACAGCGCTTCCTTCAATCGCTCAAAGGAAGTCTGTTGCTCTTGATACCAATGCCAGCGCACGCCTTTATGCAATAACAAGACGAGTGGAATTTTGTCCTTCGACAGGTTGGGTAAGAAGCGTGCACACCAACCAACCATCCCTAGGAATCGGCGTAGTGTGTTCGAGATTGGGAGGAGCAGAAAATGTTGCGAAGTAGATTCCGCATTTCTCTGTTATATCTCCCATCTCTATTGCGCTCACAATAGACGGCTAGACCGACAGCGTCTAGTCGCTCTATCTGTCTCTCTCTCCGCGGCGCGCTTGCGCGTCTTCTGGCCCTGGCGCGTCGCGGCCGCGAAGCGACACTACTTGCGCGCTTGGCCACTAGGTGGCCAGCGCCCGCGGCAGCTCTCTCTCTGGCAAGATTAGTGTCGCGTAATTATATAGATGGGTCCTTGATAAGGACCCATCGCACCCTCGCATTGCTCGACAGCTGTGTAAGCAGCAGCAACCGCAGCAACGAAGCAGCCTTTTTCGCCTCAACGGCACCTCAGCAGCTTTTGACGCCTCATCGGCAGCGCCTCCACGGGCAACAAAGAGCGCCTCCACTGGCGAACTCATTGGGAGCATACTTTGGTAAGTATCACCCACCACCCACTGCCTACCAAGAGGGGACTACCCCTCTGCGGCACATTCCTCCCTCCTTAAGGGAGATTTCTCCGGGGACTGCCCGGGAGAAATTCAACCCTCTCCTTCCCCTCCACACTGCCTCCGAGGACTACCTCGGACCCAGTGTTCCGACCCCCAAGTCCAGGGCTCTCGACGAGTCGGGTAGTGGGAGGGGTAGAATTCACCCTAGGGGTGGGGTGGCTCGGAGCCACTAGAGCTCTTGGAGAAGGCGGCCGAAGGGCAAGGGGACTTCCCCTTCCCTAAAACCACTTCTCCAAATTCGCTTCCTCCCGGGGCTGGGGATTTTACTAGGGAATACCCTAGGGAAATTGTCCAGTCCGGGAGCTTATAAGTCCGCGCTCCTTTCTGGGGAATTCTAGTCTCTGGGGTTTTAGGGAAACTTCGTCTACCGAAATTCCCTAGAATTTGACGACGACAAATTCCCTAGGAAGACGATCATTTTTAACTTAGTGGTTCTTTTGTAAAAATATTGTAAACTTTTGTATATATTTATTTATTAAATAAAAACTCTTTTACCACATAACCTGGCTTTGAATACTTTATTTTAGAATAAGGCCTTCCTTTCTGACCACAGGTTCGGAGCCAACTTGAGGCACTGTTTCGCACAAATTTTTGGTCCTTCGAGCCGGATATCCGGCAAAAAACGTTCGAAGTGCATCAGTGTTTTTAAGTTGGAGATTCTGACTGGGTTAAGATTGTGGTTTGTTCTGGAATAAAGATTCAAGATGACTACGCCTAGCTCAGGGGAATTACTAGAAGCGATCAATTACGTGCCCATGATTCGGGATGAATTCGTTCGGTTGGTCGTTAACATTAAGAAACGTGGAGTACGCAACTTCACCCTCCCTTTCTTGGAGGATAGGCTTGCGGCCGTCGAGAAGTGGCTTAAGGTGTTGCATAAAACTCACGTTAAGATCACTACTCATACTAAACCGGCTGAATTAGCTAAAATGGATTACGTAACCGAAAGCTGGTATGAAGCGGCCCTTGATGCCCATAGTGACGCGGAAGAATACATCCTAGGACATTTAGATGAACTTCGCTCCAATCAGGTGATGCCAGCATCAGGTCCCACGGCGCCTTCAGGCGAAATAAACCACATTAGGCTTCCAATTATCGATTTGCCGAAGTTTTCCGGGGATTATTTAGAATGGAACAACTTTTATGAAACATTCAGTTCCATTGTTCATGAAAAGGCATATGTCTCCGGACGAGACAAGTTCCACTACCTAAAATCTTGCTTGCAAGGTGAAGCGGCTACGGTTATTAAATCTTTAGCGATCACCTCCGAGAACTATGAGATAGCATGGGACACTCTAGTAGCTAGGTATACTGACAGACGAATGATCACGGATACATTCTTGGACCAGATCTCGCAAGTACCCACGCTTCGGGGTGACAATTTTAAAGTTCTCAAGGAAGTTAGGGACTCGGTCACGGTTGCGCTCAACGCCCTCAAAACTATGGGTTACGGCGTCGATCATTGGGATCCCATCATTGTTCATTCACTGAAGAACAAACTGGATGACACCCTCCGCTTGGCCTGGGAGATGTATCTGGGAAGCAGCAAGGATTATCCCACCTTTCTTCAATTTTCGGAGTTTCTAACGCGTCACATTAACTCTTTGCAATCATTAGGTAACAAACCTAGAACTTCCAAAAAGGAATCGGGGAGATCCTTGAAGTCACACGCTACTAGCGTGAATAGTACCGGTTGCGCTCAATGTGGTAGTAACCATTTCTTATATCAGTGCAAGGACTACCTTGCATTGACCCCTCAGGCACGTTCAAAGTTCGCATTTTCACAGAATCTTTGCATCAACTGTCTGAGGCCCGGGCATAGTTGCTCCAATTGCTCTTCTTCGTCACGATGCAGGAAATGTAGTAAAATGCATCATACTTTATTACATTTTGACAAATCTGGCACCGGGGGGAGCAAGGCACGGGGGTCTACCCCCGCGGTCAACTCCTTTTCCGAGCCAGAACCCTCTAGCTCGAATACTACAACACATCTTAGTGTTTCCGACACCCGATCAGTGCTTTTGGCCACTTTCTCTGCCAGAATCGACGCTCATGACGGTTCTCGTATTATAGTCCGCGGTTTAGTTGACACAGGCTCTGAAACTTCCTTTATTTCGGAAAATCTAGCTCAGCAGCTACGGGTATCACGAAAACGTGTCAACGCGACCATTCATGGCGTCTCCCTGAATTCGGCTCAAAACGTTCGAGCAGAGGTACAGATTACGCTTCATTCTCTATCACGACACGGTGTCTCGTTGGACGTAACTGCATTGATCTTACCCAGGATTACTCAGTATATGCCTCCGACTTATTCTCCGTCGTCCTTTCCAGCACTTAGCGAAATTGATCTGGCTGATAACTTCGCTTCAACCAGGGCTCCAATTGATGTGCTCATTGGTGCAGACTATCTTGCAGCATTGATGGAAGGCCCGTACATGCATTCTCCTGATCATACGTTGCTTGCTCAGCGGACTATTTTCGGGTGGATCGTTTCGGGGGTCGTACCCAAGGCTGGTCGCTCTCATAGTGTCACGGTGCATCATTGCTTTGAGGTAGAAAAAACTCTTCGCGACTACTGGGAACTGGAAGAAGTTCCGGAAGTCAAACCCATGTCCACAGAGGACTCCCTCTGTGAACAACATTTTGTGAATACGGTATCACGCACCTCTTCAGGTCGTTTTGTCGTTGCTTTACCTTTTCGATCTGACATCGAGAAGCACAGCTTAGGTTCTTCCTCTCGGGTAGCAGAGAAAACCTTAAAACGAATACTTCGGCGATTGGAAACCTCTCCAGAACAAGCTGAAAGTTATTCTCACTTCTTACAGGAGTATCAAGTGTTAGGACATATGTCTCCTGTTCCTTTGAACTCTGATTTTCGCGTCTTTCTGCCTCATCATGCCGTTTTTAAGACCGAGAACCAGAAAACAAAGATTCGCGTGGTATTCAACGCATCTTCTAAAACCTCTACTGGCGTGTCGCTTAATGATACGCTATTCATTGGACCCAAACTCCAACAGGACATCACGCGGATCCTGATGAATTGGCGTTCCTTTCGTTATGTAGGCGTCACTGACATTGTTAAAATGTTCCGACAGATTCTTGTGCGTTTTGAGGACCGCAAGTATCAGAACATTTTATGGAAGTCTGATTCCGGTGAGCTTCAGGCCTTCGAACTCAACACGGTGACCTACGGTACTGGACCGGCACCGTTCCTATCCTCGCGAGTTTTGCGCGAATTAGCTTACACGGACGGAGCTAACTTCCCTCTCGCGCAGGATGTGCTTTTAAATTCTACTTATGTAGACGATATACTTTTTGGGGCCCATGACTTACAGCAACTTAGTTCGGTCAGGGAACAACTCATCGCTCTACTGGCAAAAGGGGGCTTCTCCTTAAGCAAATGGGCATTCAATCAACCGGGGTCTTCCCCGCTTGAACCTACCGAGCTGCATTCTTTCTTTGAGGATCCTGCTGGATCAAGTAAAGTCTTGGGCATATATTGGGATCACGGGGATGATAGCTTCCGCTTCCGTGTTTCTCCTTCACACATTGGTGTACTAACCAAACGCATCCTCTTATCAGAGAATGCTAAGATCTTCGATCCATTGGGATGGATTTCTCCAATAGTCATCACTCTAAAGCAGTTAATGCAATCCACCTGGTTGCTTAAACTCTCTTGGGACGAAGAAATTCCTGAGCCTATTCAGTCAAAATGGCTCAAGTGCTATGAGCATCTCCGAGACTTACAGACTTTACGGATTCCACGGTGGACCGGACAATCACTTACTACTGGAAAACGCGAATTAATTGGATTTTGTGACGCCTCAGAACTTGCGTACGGCGCAGTCGTTTATGAACGCCTCACTGATGAGGACGGTAACCTCTCGGTACATTTAGTGATGTCCAAAACAAAGGTCGCTCCGATCAAGACCACTTCAATCCCTCGTCTGGAGTTGGTCGCAGCTGCCCTTCTAGTCAAGTTATTGGTTCACGTCAAGGGAAGCTTGGTCGGGAGTTGTGATGCGATTCGTTGCTATTCGGTTTCGCAAGTCGCTTTAGCCTGGATAGCAAAGCAACCTGTGCATTGGAAGACGTTTGTGGCTAATCGCGTTTCATATATCCAAACGCATTTATCGGAAGCCAGCTGGCATTATGTACCCACTAAGTTGAATCCTGCAGACTTGTGCTCAAGAGGAACCAGTGCTCAACAGTTATCAGAGGACTCACTTTGGTGGCATGGGCCTGCTTTTCTCCGTGAGCACACCGCAAATCCCGTTCAGGTTTTTGAAACCGCGGAAGAAAGTCGGAAGGTAGCGTTAACCGCTCAATTCGACACAACTGAGTGTTGGTTTTTTGATCAGTTTTCGTCTTGGTCTAAACTGGTCCGAGTTATGGCTTATGTTCTTCGATTTGTCCAGCGGACCAGGAAAACCGGCCAATGGGAGGACTTCCTCCTGTCTGCATCGGAAATTCGCAGTTCGATTGAAGCCTTGATAAAGGTTGTTCAACGAACACACTTCGCGAGCGAAATCTCAGCCTTGAATCATGGGTTACGTTTACCGTCGCGGTCAAAGCTTCTTTCCTTACATCCGGTCATTGATTCACAAGGAATTTTAAGAATAGGGGGGCGGCTTCGGAATGCCGAAATTTCTGAACACATGAAACACCCCATTATTCTTCCGGATTGCCACTTAACGGCCATACTCATTAGGCAAACGCACCTAGATACACTTCACGGGGGACTCCAACTAACTTTGTCCACGTTGCGACAAAAGTTTTGGGTCGTGAATGCGCGAAATCTAGTAAAATCATGCGTTCACAAATGCGTCACGTGTGTTCGCGAACGCGCTAAACTCGGTAACCAGCTTATGGGATCACTCCCTGCCGCTAGGGTTTCGCGAAGCTTCACTTTTGAACACACCGGAGTAGACTATGCTGGGCCTTTCTTAGTTAAATTGCATCACGGTCGTAACGCAAAATCCATGAAATGTTACGTGGCAGTGTTCGTATGTCTATCCACCCGTGCTGTTCACTTGGAACTCGTTTCTCGATTGGATACCGAGGCCTTCCTCGCTGCGCTGTCTCGATTCATTTCTCGTCGTGGAAAACCCGCCGTTATGTACTCAGACAACGGCCTTAATTTTCAAGGAGCGGACGCGGAACTAAAACGCGCCTACCGATGTGCCTTAGAAGCCGCCCGCGCTCAACCCACCGAGTCCATCCGTGAAATCGAGTGGAAATTCATTCCGGTCGCTACTCCCCACTGGGGCGGTCTTTGGGAAAGTGCTGTAAAAAGTATGAAACACCACCTGAAGCGCTCCCTTGGAGTTTTCGTGCCTAATTTCGAGGAAATGACCACACTACTAACTAAGATTGAGGCCTGCCTAAATTCACGACCTATATCGCGGTTACATGATGATCCAGAGTCTTTGGACGTACTCACTCCGGGGCATTTCTTGTCAGGACGGGCGTTAAATTCCCCCCCTGAACTTTCCACCTTGGATTTACGCGAATCATCATTAAACCGTTGGCAAACCGTGAATCGAATCACCGAGACATTTTGGAAGAAATGGTCTTCCGAATACTTACATACTCTGCAGCGTAGGCCGAAATGGCAAAATTCTAACTCGGAATTTGGTGAAGGAGATCTAGTTCTTGTTAAAGTACCTAACAATCCCCCGCGCATGTGGACCTTGGGGCGGATTCTCAAACTAGTTCCTGGAGTAGACGGGGTAGCTCGCGTAGCGATAGTTAAAACCGCGAGAAAAGAGATTCAACGGAGTCTCTCGCAACTCTGTAAACTCCCTTCTTAACCCTCGCTTTGGGTCGTATCAGGGTCTATCTTTACCCTGCTTTCCGGCATCCTGGGACTCTTCAGGTTGTCATCTTTCCTTTTCAAGCTTCCTGGGACTCTTCAGGTCGCTTAACTTTCTCCTTCTGGGTTTCCTGGGACTCTTCAGGTTACCACCTTCCCTCTCGGGCGTCCTGGGACTCGTCAGGTCGCCCTGTTTCCTGTTCCAAACCTTCAGGAACACTTTATGATCTCCGCCATGTCTTTTCTTCCAAAACTCCCACGATACTTACTGAGTCTTCGTACTCATCATTTGCCTTTTCGGTGCAGAACGATTGATCATGGCGGACTATCCATGGGCCCACCTCTTGGGTGTAGGGTACGAGGACGAGGGGGACGATGTCCTCGAATTGCATGCCCCCCGGGAGGAAGCGGAATTTCTACGGCTGTTCGGCCACGTTCTCCCGGCGGGGCAAAAAGAGAAGCCACCACCACCAACGCCGCGGAAACCACCATCGAACCCGCGACGTCGGAGGCCCGTGGTTGCCGCCCAGAAGCGCATTGCCTCGACGAACTGGGCTGGGAAAGTCTTAGACGATCCCAGCGCCAGGGAAATCGAGCGCAATGCGCAAAAAATTATTGTCCGAGCCTTCGGGCAGACAATCGAGGTGCCGCTATATTCGGCCCTCAAACTGCGGAGATGGAAGGCCTGGGCCCCTCAGGGAAAAATTATACTCCGGTGGACTCCGGCCCTGGAATTAAATTCCGCGAAGCTTCAAATGAAGCCCTGTAAATAGTCGTCTCGTCCTTATCTGTTTTTATATCTTTTATTTTATTTTTTTTTTTGTAAATAAAATTGGTTAAACTGACTACACTCTTTCTTCCTTGTTTTGACGCCATCGCGTCAACGGGGGGAGTTTGTTCGAGATTGGGAGGAGCAGAAAATGTTGCGAAGTAGATTCCGCATTTCTCTGTTATATCTCCCATCTCTATTGCGCTCACAATAGACGGCTAGACCGACAGCGTCTAGTCGCTCTATCTGTCTCTCTCTCCGCGGCGCGCTTGCGCGTCTTCTGGCCCTGGCGCGTCGCGGCCGCGAAGCGACACTACTTGCGCGCTTGGCCACTAGGTGGCCAGCGCCCGCGGCAGCTCTCTCGCTGGCAAGATTAGTGTCGCGTAATTATATAGATGGGTCCTTGATAAGGACCCATCGCACCCCAAACTAGCTCGACAGCTGTGTGACAGCAGCAACAGCAGCATACCTTGACGCCTCCACGGCTTGTGTTTGACGCCTCACCGGCAACTTGAAGAGCGTCTCCACCGGCGAACTCATTTGGGAGCATACTTTGGTAAGTATCACCCACCACCCACTGCCTACCAAGAGGGGACTACCCCTCTGCGGCACATTCCTCCCTCCTTAAGGGAGATTTCTCCGGGGACTGCCCGGGAGAAAATCAACCCTCTCCTTCCCCTCCACACTGCCTCCGAGGACTACCTCGGACCCAGTGTTCCGACCCCCAAGTCCAGGGCTCTCGACGAGTCGGGTAGTGGGAGGGGTAGAATTCACCCTAAGGGTTGGGGTGGCTCGGAGCCACTAGAGCTCTTGGAGAAGGCGGCCGAAGGGCAAGGGGACTTCCCCTTCCCTAAAAACCACTTCTCCAACTTCGCTTCCTCCCGGGGCTGGGGATTTTACTAGGGAATACCCTAGGGAAATTGTCCAGTCCGGGAGCTTATAAGTCCGCGCTCCTTTCTGGGGAATTCTAGTCTCTGGGGTTCTTGGGAAACTTCGTTTACCGAAATTCCCTAGAATTTGACGACGACAAATTCCCTAGGAAGTCGATTATTTTAACTTAGCGGTTCTTTTGTAAAATTATTGTAAACTTTTGTATATATTTTATTTATTAAATAAAACCTCTTTTACCACATAACCTGGCTTTGAATACTTTATTTTAGAATAAGGCCTTCCTTTCTGACCACAGGTTCGGAGCCAACTTGAGGCACTGTTTCGCACATAGTGTTTTTAAGTCTTTTGGCGGCGGATAATTCATTAATGGCGCGGTTCGCTCGGGATCGGGGGCTAAACCATTACGATTTATTAGATACCCAAGGAACCGCACCTCCGACCTGCAAAATTTACTTTTCTCGCGATTGATTTCTAGACCCGCGAATCGAATAATATTCAACACACGCTCTAACCATCCTAGGTGTTCCGCGAACGTGTTCGTTACGATTATTATATCGTCCAGATAGACAAACACGTATGGATCGAACTCAGGCGGGATTAATTGGTCCATCATTCGCTGGAACGTCGCAGGGGCATTCGTAAGACCGTACGGCATACGCCTAAATTGGAAGAGTCCTTTTCCGGGTACTACAAACGCTGTAATTTCCCGACTCTCGTCCCCTAGCGGTATTTGGAAGTACGCTTGACTTAAATCTAACGTCGAAATGTATCTCGCGTGGCGGAGTTTATCGAGAATGCTATCGATATGCGGGATCGGGTACGCGTCTTTGCGCGTTACCTCATTCACGCGTCGAAAATCTATGCAAAATCGATATTTCCCGCCCGGTTTTGGTACTATAACCGGACAGCTGGCCCACGCGCTCGTGGAGGGTTCGATAATCCCTTCACCCAATAATTTATCGACCTCTTCGTGCGCTACTTTATAGATCACCGGCGACACTCTCCTTGCCGCTTGGCGGATTGGAGCCTGACCCTGGACATCTATATGATGTTTGACCAGGGTAGTCGCCGGGACTGGTCCAACTATCTCGGGGAAGTTATCACTTAGAAACTTCTCTAGTACCACGTTTTGCTCGCTAGTCATTTCAGCGATAGCAAAACATGAAGATACGTGTGTCTCATTTGAGCTTGCCGCGTTTATTTTCGCGAATCTCAAATTTACTCGGTCGCGCGTTTGCCATAAATCGCGCGAAGTATCAATTATAACTCCGAATAATCGGAGAAAATCCATACCGAGGACACAGTCGTAGTCTAAAACCGGTACCACGCGGAAATACATTACTTTCTTTGTTTTTCCTAACTCTAATTCTAGCGCAATAACCCCTATTACTCGTGTTTCCGTACCATCGGCAGTACGCATTACTCTATCTTGCGACCTGTCAATCTTCGCTTGGATTCTTTCCAGCGTTCGATGTCCGAGGTACGATCGCGATGCTCCCGTATCTATTAGTGCAGGAAAAATTTGTCCAAATAATTCTAGCTGCAAATAATAGCGGCCATCGGTATTCGGTTGATTAGGGAACACATCACTCCGAACACAGCGACGAGTTCGGATTGTGATGTTCCCTTTCCCTCCTACCTGGCCAAGAGTCGCGGTGCGCTCCTTGGACAATAATTCGTCCAAAGCACACAAATGATCGGATAAACTACTCGGTTCCGTTTCATTTATCGAATCTTCAGGGTTACTTTCTAATGAAGGTCGTCTTCCTACTTCTGAGGTAAAACTACAAACGCTCTCTTCACTAGAATCTTCAGCGCTAAAGTCCGGTCGCGTCGAATTAGGCTCATCTTCTGACTCCGAGGTCGAAGGGTCCCGCAAATCTTTTTGTTCGCTTTCCGACGCGTAATCTTCGTAATCCGTGCTACTCACCGATGAGTCCCTCCACGATTCGGGGTCAGTAAATCGTACTGTCCTACCCGATTTACGAAGATTATCAGCCGGGCCCGCGCGAGCTTCCTCCGCGAGCCCTACTGTCCGTTTCCCGGATTTCTCGCATTCCCGTATACATTATTCAATAGGCTCTGACCTATTGTCGACGCGGACGTTGTTGGTGGCCACTGCGCTTGATTATAAGACAGCGCGGGAGTGGTCACCGTTTGCGGTGGCATCGGCGCCTGCATCCCGGCGGCCTGTTGGGCCCACCAGGGTGCAGGCGCAATCGCGGCTTGAGTCGGCTCACGCGAAGGACACTCTCTCGCGTAGTGTCCTCTTCCTCCACAACGATGGCATATCGCTGCGTCGCGGAATTGACCCCCACGATCCTGATATCGCGACTGACCCGCTAAATGTCCTCCCGGCGCTCGTGAGGGGGAGGTTGGTCTTCTCTGACCTTGTCTTGGAGCTGCAGCGATAGCACCTAGCTCGTCCGACGAATTGCTACGGTGTCCGCTATGGCTTGAGCTCCCTTTCCTACTCCCTTTGTCAGAATGTCTTCGGGACGATCTCCCAGACGATTTCTTAGGAGATTCCCGCGAACTATCTGACCCCGAGCTAGAGTCGCTGGTCGATCCAGACGAGCGTCGTTTGGATTTACCGCGTTTTCCTCTCCTTGAACGCGACTTTTTCTTTTTCGGCTTCTCCTCGTCCGATTTCTTCGCGTTCTTGCCGGTTGCGTCGCTTTTTGTCTGTTTTTCGGGCTGTTTTTCGCTTTTCTCGGAAACTGCAGAGAGAGCTTCACGATTTTTACGCGAAGATTTATCCTCTTCGCGCGTTTTCGTAGCTCCAGGCGGTGGTTTAAACGCCTTGTCTATCTCCGCGTTCTTCTCTATTTCCCGACCTATTTCGCGCAAACCCGTGAATGAATCAAAATCCCTGCGAAACATTCTACGGCGGTAATTGGGACGTAGGTTTCGATAAACCAGGTCCAATTGAACCGAGACGGAAGGGGTCGGCCTAATTTCTTTTAGAATCGACCGAATACGCACCAAATACGCCTTGATCGATTCGCCCTCCCTTTGTGTCTGTTGTCGCGCCTTCTCCCATTTCGCGTCGTTATCCTCCTCATCCCCGAATTGGCTGAGGAAGGCCTCGCGGAAGTCACGCCATGTTGAGCAGGAGCTGCCTTCGACCTTAAACCAGGCTTTGGCTTCCCCGCTCAACACGACGGGGAGGGTTTCCCTGATCTCGCTAAACGTTAGGTCGGAAACATTGCGGCAATGTTCTAAGTTCTCTATAAAGTCTTCGGCATCGTCAGCATCGTGATTCTTAAACCGAATACCCCATTTCCGGAAAGCATCTATTACCCGTGTTCCTCTCCGGCTGGAGTATCGTGAGCTAGACTCGCTCGATCTTTCCGAACTCGATGATCTATTTCGCGATCGGTATTCAGAGGGTTGTCGACGGCGACTAGTCGCACCCCGGCTTGTTCCCGGCGAATCTCTACTAATTTCGCGTGGTTGAGGCATCTCCGGTGCCCTTTCGACCGGTGCAGACCCTTGCGCTCCTGCCGACTGATACGCAATTACTAATTGCACGATGCTAGCTAGTAGTTCGGGCGGAACCGCTCCTAATGCGGAATTTCCCACTCCTACCGGCGCATTTCGTTCCCTCGAATACTCCGGGTTCGCTGGGGTTCGGTTGGGTGGTTCCGAAGACCGCTCGTCAAGATCACGCCTTCGGAAGCCCGACCTGTCTGAATCTGATTCAAACGTAACCCCTCGTTTCGGTTTCGGCGTTAGTTTGCGATTTTTATCAATACATGTCAAATTCGAGTCGCTACTCTCTTCTGACATGTTTATCTGTCGCGAAGTTTCCCCTCCCCGAGGGGTCTCAAACAATTCACGAAGCGCATCTTCCGATTGCCGACTTAATTTCGGGTTCGTTTTCGGTGTCGCTAATTCGTCCTCGTTGGTTTTTATCGCCGAAGGTGTCGGAAGCGGCTGAGGTGGGACGGCGGGGTGGAATGGTTCCAATTCATCCACCCGCGGATTCCACTGAGCTGCTTCCGGTCCGAAACTCTCACGTAACCTATGACGCACAAATCGATCGCGTAGTTGATCTTCCGAGCTATCGCGTGTATTTAGCTCCGCGTCCGTCAGCGCCATGATTAATTTACTACGCGGCATATTTTTCGCGTACCGTCGTAATTCGTTACGTTCCGTTAATATTTCACGATCGCGTACTGACATTCCACTCGATTTGTCGGAATCCGACATAATTCTCTATTTCCGCAAAAAAACAAAAAAAAATTCTATCCGCGGTAGGGGTGCGAGAAAAAAAATTTTCCGCTACTCGACCTACAAAAAAAATTGTCCTCAATTCCCAAAAAAAATCTTACTCTCGCCAAAAACTATTCTCAAATCTAAAAAAAATTAGCACTCTACCACGCGTACGAGACCTCACTCCGTGGGCCCCACGTTGGGCGCCAAATTGTGACGCTACTGTCTATCCCAAGGGATGGTGTAGGCGGGGAGGGAGGAGTGATTCCCCCCCACCGCTTGCGTTCGCGTCCCAATAGGCGACTTCCTATAAGACCCGGGCGCCTTCGATGTAATTATTTAATAATTCCCGAATATTTATTGGTACAGAGGGGGTTCTAACCCTCGTACGCGAATATAGGGGTGGGGTGCTAATACACTAACTCGCTAATTTCGATTGAACTCTCTTTATTATAAAATCGGTGCTTAATACAATACCCGATCCTTCGCACGTGGTATAACGGTGTTACGCGGGGTCCTAAATGTGGGCGCGGCCTAAGTCGTGCGAACGCGGCTGAAGCCCCGATGACGTAGTAGTTAGCCCCGCGCTCGAGCCACTAGTTGGCGTTCGCGGCGGTCCCGCCGAGTCGCGCGGTACTCGCGCGCCTCCGGCGGATTCGTAGGCTAACCACGACGCGACGTTACGCGGATGGGTCCCTATCCCCGCGCGTGCGCGTCACCCGACGGTTAGTCGCACTGACTCCGTTCCCGCGTACTCAAACACCACGACGACCCGGATTGTTTACGTCGAGGACTCTAAGGTCGCTAGTCCTCACGGGGATTATACTAAGTCCGCGGCCTTGAAACGAATTACGGGACGTTCCCGTCAACGGTCAACTCACAACTAATCGATGCAATCGCGAACACTTTTACTAATTCGCGCCTGTACACAATAAGATGCTCGTTACCGGTCCGACGGAATGACCACTCCGCTAGGTTGCCCGCTTACCCGTGACAGGTGAGCAGGGCCAGCGGTTCCCTATACAACCGGTCGGTGCTACGAGCCCTAAAGCCCTAGCACACCCCGGGACGTCACTGGACTTTATTACACAACGAATAATCACCCAAATGTCTGCTTACAATAGGCAGGCTCTCTTCTTTCTTTCTCTCGCTCTCGCTCTCGCTTCTCTCTCTCGCCTCTCTCTCTCTCTCTCTCTCCTTCTAGTCCTTGACACTGGCCCGAAGGGCAGTAGGTTTCCTCTGGCCGGTATGGATTCGTGGCGGTGGCAGTCGCTGCACTTTATCGTGCCTCCCAATTTCCGTTCGGTAGCGGCTGTCACTCCTGTGGTTCGTACCGGCTGGGGGAACTATATCGGGCACTATGTGTCACCTCTGACATCTAAATTACGTGTGTCGGGGCAGTCCGCGGGAGCAGGTAAGGCCCTGCGCCTGTCCCGCCGCTGCCCCGCTACACCCATCGCGCGGCACTAGGGAGCCGACAAGTTATCGATCCTAGATCAATACTTATCGGTTGATAACTCCCTAGTTCGTACGCGACCCGCCTATCTAGCGCTTGAGATTAGCAAAGCGCTAGAGGGCAGCTATAGTAACGTTGCGAGAACGCAACGTTACAATATATATCGAAAATCAGATTCTTCTCCATAATCTTCTTCTTCTTCTTTTCCAGCCAGAATGTATGTCTCGGGCTGAAGTTGGTTGCTTAACGTAGATGCTAGTGACGTCAGTAGACGTAAACGTAAACATAGTTGCACACAATCGTAAATAGTGTGTGTGTGTGTGTCTCAGCGATATATGATTTATTTCGTTTAATATGGTAAATCAGGTTAAGCTGCAAGTTTGATTGACAGTATTAACCTTAAAATGAACCCAATTTTATAATAAATAAATGAAAGAAAATGATTAGGCTATTCTTATTTGAAACCGATGAGGTTATACTCGTACTCATCATACTCATTAAAAGGATTTTTAAAATTACTTAAAGGAATCAACACATTAGATAAGTATAACAATGAATTTTATAATATAAATTGTAATATATTTTGTGGTACTTTGTGGGATTTTATTTCAGATTAAATTATAGTGATGTGTTTATTGTGACTGCTAAGGATCGAGCTGTGTAGAGAGAAATATAATGTGACTATTGTATCGTTGCTGAGGATAGAGCTTACTGGATGAAGTAAGATTAATATTTACATATTTTCAATTCTATGCCAAAGAGAAGTATACTTTCAACATTTATATGCATCGGTGATTATCAGGAGCATATTAATTGCAAGAAATTATTAAGGTATTTGAAAATCATATGTTAAACTTCCCAGTATTGAAATCATTAACAAAATGCATATTTAACTGTTTCTTTTCTTTACACTGATGTGGGTTTCAATTGTCCGATAGGTTATATGATATATATACAAACAAATATATCAAATTAAATTATAGTAATGCTTGATTGAAAGATGTGAAACATTCCAAATAACCCTTGTTCGAGATTGGGAGGAGCAGAAAATGTTGCGAAGTAGATTCCGCATTTCTCTGTTATATCTCCCATCTCTATTGCGCTCACAATAGACGGCTAGACCGACAGCGTCTAGTCGCTCTATCTGTCTCTCTCTCCGCGGCGCGCTTGCGCGTCTTCTGGCCCTGGCGCGTCGCGGCCGCGAAGCGACACTACTTGCGCGCTTGGCCACTAGGTGGCCAGCGCCCGCGGCAGCTCTCTCTCTGGCAAGATTAGTGTCGCGTAATTATATAGATGGGTCCTTGATAAGGACCCATCGCACCCTCGCATTGCTCGACAGCTGTGTAAGCAGCAGCAACCGCAGCAACGAAGCAGCCTTTTTCGCCTCAACGGCACCTCAGCAGCTTTTGACGCCTCATCGGCAGCGCCTCCACGGGCAACAAAGAGCGCCTCCACTGGCGAACTCATTGGGAGCATACTTTGGTAAGTATCACCCACCACCCACTGCCTACCAAGAGGGGACTACCCCTCTGCGGCACATTCCTCCCTCCTTAAGGGAGATTTCTCCGGGGACTGCCCGGGAGAAATTCAACCCTCTCCTTCCCCTCCACACTGCCTCCGAGGACTACCTCGGACCCAGTGTTCCGACCCCCAAGTCCAGGGCTCTCGACGAGTCGGGTAGTGGGAGGGGTAGAATTCACCCTAGGGGTGGGGTGGCTCGGAGCCACTAGAGCTCTTGGAGAAGGCGGCCGAAGGGCAAGGGGACTTCCCCTTCCCTAAAACCACTTCTCCAAATTCGCTTCCTCCCGGGGCTGGGGATTTTACTAGGGAATACCCTAGGGAAATTGTCCAGTCCGGGAGCTTATAAGTCCGCGCTCCTTTCTGGGGAATTCTAGTCTCTGGGGTTTTAGGGAAACTTCGTCTACCGAAATTCCCTAGAATTTGACGACGACAAATTCCCTAGGAAGACGATCATTTTTAACTTAGTGGTTCTTTTGTAAAAATATTGTAAACTTTTGTATATATTTATTTATTAAATAAAAACTCTTTTACCACATAACCTGGCTTTGAATACTTTATTTTAGAATAAGGCCTTCCTTTCTGACCACAGGTTCGGAGCCAACTTGAGGCACTGTTTCGCACAAATTTTTGGTCCTTCGAGCCGGATATCCGGCAAAAAACGTTCGAAGTGCATCAGTGTTTTTAAGTTGGAGATTCTGACTGGGTTAAGATTGTGGTTTGTTCTGGAATAAAGATTCAAGATGACTACGCCTAGCTCAGGGGAATTACTAGAAGCGATCAATTACGTGCCCATGATTCGGGATGAATTCGTTCGGTTGGTCGTTAACATTAAGAAACGTGGAGTACGCAACTTCACCCTCCCTTTCTTGGAGGATAGGCTTGCGGCCGTCGAGAAGTGGCTTAAGGTGTTGCATAAAACTCACGTTAAGATCACTACTCATACTAAACCGGCTGAATTAGCTAAAATGGATTACGTAACCGAAAGCTGGTATGAAGCGGCCCTTGATGCCCATAGTGACGCGGAAGAATACATCCTAGGACATTTAGATGAACTTCGCTCCAATCAGGTGATGCCAGCATCAGGTCCCACGGCGCCTTCAGGCGAAATAAACCACATTAGGCTTCCAATTATCGATTTGCCGAAGTTTTCCGGGGATTATTTAGAATGGAACAACTTTTATGAAACATTCAGTTCCATTGTTCATGAAAAGGCATATGTCTCCGGACGAGACAAGTTCCACTACCTAAAATCTTGCTTGCAAGGTGAAGCGGCTACGGTTATTAAATCTTTAGCGATCACCTCCGAGAACTATGAGATAGCATGGGACACTCTAGTAGCTAGGTATACTGACAGACGAATGATCACGGATACATTCTTGGACCAGATCTCGCAAGTACCCACGCTTCGGGGTGACAATTTTAAAGTTCTCAAGGAAGTTAGGGACTCGGTCACGGTTGCGCTCAACGCCCTCAAAACTATGGGTTACGGCGTCGATCATTGGGATCCCATCATTGTTCATTCACTGAAGAACAAACTGGATGACACCCTCCGCTTGGCCTGGGAGATGTATCTGGGAAGCAGCAAGGATTATCCCACCTTTCTTCAATTTTCGGAGTTTCTAACGCGTCACATTAACTCTTTGCAATCATTAGGTAACAAACCTAGAACTTCCAAAAAGGAATCGGGGAGATCCTTGAAGTCACACGCTACTAGCGTGAATAGTACCGGTTGCGCTCACTGTGGTAGTAACCATTTCTTGTATCAGTGCAAGGACTACCTTGCATTGACCCCTCAGGCACGTTCAAAGTTCGCATTTTCACAGAATCTTTGCATCAACTGTCTGAGGCCCGGGCATAGTTGCTCCAATTGCTCTTCTTCGTCACGATGCAGGAAATGTAGTAAAATGCATCATACTTTATTACATTTTGACAAATCTGGCACCGGGGGGAGCAAGGCACGGGGGTCTACCCCCGCGGTCAACTCCTTTTCCGAGCCAGAACCCTCTAGCTCGAATACTACAACACATCTTAGTGTTTCCGACACCCGATCAGTGCTTTTGGCCACTTTCTCTGCCAGAATCGACGCTCATGACGGTTCTCGTATTATAGTCCGCGGTTTAGTTGACACAGGCTCTGAAACTTCCTTTATTTCGGAAAATCTAGCTCAGCAGCTACGGGTATCACGAAAACGTGTCAACGCGACCATTCATGGCGTCTCCCTGAATTCGGCTCAAAACGTTCGAGCAGAGGTACAGATTACGCTTCATTCTCTATCACGACACGGTGTCTCGTTGGACGTAACTGCATTGATCTTACCCAGGATTACTCAGTATATGCCTCCGACTTATTCTCCGTCGTCCTTTCCAGCACTTAGCGAAATTGATCTGGCTGATAACTTCGCTTCAACCAGGGCTCCAATTGATGTGCTCATTGGTGCAGACTATCTTGCAGCATTGATGGAAGGCCCGTACATGCATTCTCCTGATCATACGTTGCTTGCTCAGCGGACTATTTTCGGGTGGATCGTTTCGGGGGTCGTACCCAAGGCTGGTCGCTCTCATAGTGTCACGGTGCATCATTGCTTTGAGGTAGAAAAAACTCTTCGCGACTACTGGGAACTGGAAGAAGTTCCGGAAGTCAAACCCATGTCCACAGAGGACTCCCTCTGTGAACAACATTTTGTGAATACGGTATCACGCACCTCTTCAGGTCGTTTTGTCGTTGCTTTACCTTTTCGATCTGACGTCGAGAAGCACAGTTTAGGTTCTTCCTCTCGGGTAGCAGAGAAAACCTTAAAACGAATACTTCGGCGATTGGAAACCTCTCCAGAACAAGCTGAAAGTTATTCTCACTTCTTACAGGAATATCAAGTGTTAGGACATATGTCTCCTGTTCCTTTGAACTCTGATTTTCGCGTCTTTCTGCCTCATCATGCCGTTTTTAAGACCGAGAACCAGAAAACAAAGATTCGCGTTGTATTCAACGCATCTTCTAAAACCTCTACTGGCGTCTCGCTTAATGATACGCTATTCATTGGACCCAAACTCCAACAGGACATCACGCGGATCCTGATGAATTGGCGTTCCTTTCGTTATGTAGGCGTCACTGACATTGTTAAAATGTTCCGACAGATTCTTGTGCGTTTTGAGGACCGCAAGTATCAGAACATTTTATGGAAGTCTGATTCCGGTGAGCTTCAGGCCTTCGAACTCAACACGGTGACCTACGGTACTGGACCGGCACCTTTCCTATCCTCGCGAGTTTTGCGCGAATTAGCTTACACGGACGGAGCTAACTTCCCTCTCGCGCAGGATGTGCTATTAAATTCTACTTATGTAGACGATATTCTTTTTGGGGCCCATGACTTACAGCAACTTAGTTCGGTCAGGGAACAACTCATCGCTCTACTGGCAAAAGGGGGCTTCTCCTTAAGCAAATGGGCATTCAATCAACCGGGGTCTTCCCCGCTTGAACCTACCGAGCTGCATTCTTTCTTTGAGGATCCTGCTGGATCAAGTAAAGTTTTGGGCATATATTGGGATCACGGGGATGATAGCTTCCGCTTCCGTGTTTCTCCTTCACACATTGGTGTACTAACCAAACGCATCCTCTTATCAGAGAATGCTAAGATCTTCGATCCATTGGGATGGATTTCTCCAATAGTCATCACTCTAAAGCAGTTAATGCAATCCACCTGGTTGCTTAAACTCTCTTGGGATGAAGAAATTCCTGAGCCTATTCAGTCAAAATGGCTCAAGTGCTATGAGCATCTCCGAGACTTACAGACTTTACGGATTCCACGGTGGACCGGAAATCACTTACTACTGGAAAACGCGAATTAATTGGATTTTGTGACGCCTCAGAACTTGCGTACGGCGCAGTCGTTTATGAACGCCTCACTGATGAGGACGGTAAACTCTCGGTACATTTAGTAATGTCCAAAACAAAGGTCGCTCCGATCAAGACCACTTCAATCCCTCGTCTGGAGTTGGTCGCAGCTGCCCTTCTAGTCAAGTTATTGGTTCACGTCAAGGGAAGCTTGGTCGGGAGTTGTGATGCGATTCGTTGCTATTCGGATTCGCAAGTCGCGTTAGCCTGGATAGCAAAGCAACCTGTGCATTGGAAGACGTTTGTGGCTAATCGCGTTTCATATATCCAAACACATTTATCGGAAGCCAGTTGGCATCATGTACCCACTAAGTTGAATCCTGCAGACTTGTGCTCAAGAGGAACCAGTGCTCAACAGTTATCAGAGGACTCACTTTGGTGGCATGGGCCTGCTTTTCTCCGTGAGCACACCGCAAATCCCGTTCAGGTCTTTGAAACCACGGAAGAAAGTCGGAAGGTAGCGTTAACCGCTCAATTCGACACAACTGAGTGTTGGTTTTTTGATAAGTTTTCGTCTTGGTCTAAACTGGTCCGAGTTATGGCCTATGTTCTTCGATTTGTCCAGCGGACCAGGAAAACCGGCCAATGGGAGGACTCCCTCCTGTCTGCATCGGAAATTCGCAGTTCGATTGAAGCCTTGGTAAAGGCTGTTCAACGAACACACTTCGCGAGCGAAATCTCAGCCTTGAATCATGGGTTACGTATACCGTCGCGGTCAAAGCTTCTTTCCTTACATCCGGTTATTGATTCACAAGGAATCCTAAGAATAGGGGGGCGGCTTCGGAACGCCGAAATTTCTGAACAAATGAAACACCCCATTATTCTTCCGGATTGCCACTTAACGGCCATACTCATTAGGCAAACGCACCTAGATACACTTCACGGGGGGCTCCAACTAACTTTGTCCACGCTGCGACAAAAGTTTTGGGTCGTGAATGCGCGAAATCTAGTAAAATCATGCGTTCACAAATGCGTCACGTGTGTTCGCGAACGCGGTAAACTCGGTAACCAGCTTATGGGATCACTCCCTGCCGCTAGGGTTTCGCGAAGCTTCACTTTTGAACACACCGGAGTAGACTATGCTGGACCTTTCTTGGTTAAATTGCATCACGGTCGTAACGCAAAATCCATGAAATGTTACGTGGCAGTGTTCGTATGTCTATCCACCCGTGCTGTTCACTTGGAACTCGTTTCTCGATTGGATACCGAGGCCTTCCTCGCTGCGCTGTCTCGATTCATTTCTCGTCGTGGAAAACCCGCCGTTATGTACTCAGACAACGGCCCTAATTTTCAGGGAGCGGATGCGGAACTAAAACGCGCCTACCGATGTGCCTTAGAAGCCGCCCGCGCTCAACCCACCGAGTCCATCCGTGAAATAGAGTGGAAATTCATTCCGGTCGCTACTCCCCACTGGGGCGGTCTTTGGGAAAGTGCTGTAAAAAGTATGAAACACCACCTGAAACGCTCCCTCGGAGTTTTCGTGCCTAATTTCGAGGAAATGACCACACTACTGACTAAGATTGAGGCCTGCCTAAATTCACGACCTATATCGCGGTTGCATGATGATCCAGAATCGTTGGACGTACTCACTCCGGGGCATTTTTTGTCAGGACGGGCGTTAAATTCCCCACCTGAATTATCCACCTTCGATTTACGAGAATCATCATTAAATCGTTGGCAAACCGTAAATCGAATCACCGAGACCTTTTGGAAGAAGTGGTCTTCCGAATACTTACACACTTTGCAACATAGACCGAAATGGCAGAACTCTAACTCGGAATTCGGTGAAGGAGATTTGGTGCTTGTCAAAGTACCTAACAATCCTCCCCGTATGTGGACCTTGGGGCGGATTCTCAAACTAGTTCCTGGGGTGGACGGAGTAGCTCGCGTAGCTGTCCTTAAAACCGCGAGAAAAGAGATTCAACGGAGTCTCTCGCAACTCTGTAAACTCCCCTCTTAGCCCTCACTTTGGGTCGTATCAGGGTCTAGTTTCACCCTACTTTCCGGCATCCTGGGACTCTTCAGGTTGTCATCTCTCCTTCTCAAGCTTCCTGGGACTCTTCAGGTTGCTTAAACTTTCTTTCCCCGGTTTCCTGGGACTCTTCAGGTTACCACCTCCTCTCTCGGGCGTCCTGGGACTCTTCAGGTCGCCCTGTTTCCTGTTCCAAACCTTCAGGAACACTTTATGATCTCCGCCATGTCTTTTCTTCCAAAACTCCCACGATACTTACTGAGTCTTCGTACTCATCATTTGCCTTTTCGGTGCAGAACGATTGATCATGGCGGACTATCCATGGGCCCACCTCTTGGGTGTAGGGTACGAGGACGAGGGGGACGATGTCCTCGAATTGCATGCCCCCCGGGAGGAAGCGGAATTTCTACGGCTGTTCGGCCACGTTCTCCCGGCGGGGCAAAAAGAGAAGCCACCACCACCAACGCCGCGGAAACCACCATCGAACCCGCGACGTCGGAGGCCCGTGGTTGCCGCCCAGAAGCGCATTGCCTCGACGAACTGGGCTGGGAAAGTCTTAGACGATCCCAGCGCCAGGGAAATCGAGCGCAATGCGCAAAAAATTATTGTCCGAGCCTTCGGGCAGACAATCGAGGTGCCGCTATATTCGGCCCTCAAACTGCGGAGATGGAAGGCCTGGGCCCCTCAGGGAAAAATTATACTCCGGTGGACTCCGGCCCTGGAATTAAATTCCGCGAAGCTTCAAATGAAGCCCTGTAAATAGTCGTCTCGTCCTTATCTGTTTTTATATCTTTTATTTTATTTTTTTTTTTTGTAAATAAAATTGGTTAAACTGACTACACTCTTTCTTCCTTGTTTTGACGCCATCGCGTCAACGGGGGGAGTTTGTTCGAGATTGGGAGGAGCAGAAAATGTTGCGAAGTAGATTCCGCATTTCTCTGTTATATCTCCCATCTCTATTGCGCTCACAATAGACGGCTAGACCGACAGCGTCTAGTCGCTCTATCTGTCTCTCTCTCCGCGGCGCGCTTGCGCGTCTTCTGGCCCTGGCGCGTCGCGGCCGCGAAGCGACACTACTTGCGCGCTTGGCCACTAGGTGGCCAGCGCCCGCGGCAGCTCTCTCGCTGGCAAGATTAGTGTCGCGTAATTATATAGATGGGTCCTTGATAAGGACCCATCGCACCCTCGCATTGCTCGACAGCTGTGTAAGCAGCAGCAACCGCAGCAACGAAGCAGCCTTTTTCGCCTCAACGGCACCTCAGCAGCTTTTGACGCCTCATCGGCAGCGCCTCCACGGGCAACAAAGAGCGCCTCCACTGGCGAACTCATTGGAAGCATACTTTGGTAAGTATCACCCACCACCCACTGCCTACCAAGAGGGGACTACCCCTCTGCGGCACATTCCTCCCTCCTTAAGGGAGATTTCTCCGGGGACTGCCCGGGAGAAATTCAACCCTCTCCTTCCCCTCCACACTGCCTCCGAGGACTACCTCGGACCCAGTGTTCCGACCCCCAAGTCCAGGGCTCTCGACGAGTCGGGTAGTGGGAGGGGTAGAATTCACCCTAGGGGTGGGGTGGCTCGGAGCCACTAGAGCTCTTGGAGAAGGCGGCCGAAGGGCAAGGGGACTTCCCCTTCCCTAAAACCACTTCTCCAAATTCGCTTCCTCCCGGGGCTGGGGATTTTACTAGGGAATACCCTAGGGAAATTGTCCAGTCCGGGAGCTTATAAGTCCGCGCTCCTTTCTGGGGAATTCTAGTCTCTGGGGTTCTTGGGAAACTTCGTCTACCGAAATTCCCTAGAATTTGACGACGACAAATTCCCTAGGAAGACGATCATTTTTAACTTAGCGGTTCTTTTGTAAAAATATTGTAAACTTTTGTATATATTTATTTATTAAATAAAAACTCTTTTACCACATAACCTGGCTTTGAATACTTTATTTTAGAATAAGGCCTTCCTTTCTGACCACAGGTTCGGAGCCAACTTGAGGCACTGTTTCGCACAACCCTCTTTACGTAGAAACCAAGTTGACCAGTGCTTGGATTTTACAATAGTAGATGTTCACAAACGAAACAAATACATACCCAAGTATTAAAGATCTTTAATCTCAAGGACGTTAGGCCACTAAGAAATAAAGGAAATGAAGGTGGTACAAAGTCAAATGCAGGTAAGTAAATGAGATGATTTATGTTCCATCAAATATTTATTATTATTGAAGAATTTTGATTATTAAATGATTAATTGGTTTTAGGCTTACTATCAGTGCCATCGTTTAGTACTTTACAGTCACTACGCAAGTTTATTACAGAAAATGATGTATACCAGAAAGAGAAACGGTTTCTACGTATTCATTGAATGACCATGGTTTAATATCCTTTTTGGTTATGAAGCATTACAAATATTTCATCAGATATTTACCATGGGCACAGAAAGCTCAATTCTAGAGGAAGATAATAATGATTTGGTTTGACACAGGATATGTCAAAACTCAATGGTGATGTTGAGAGCTATAGTCTCTGAAAATATCAAAAAGTAGTATATTTAATGCCAAATTCTGACAAATGAAAGGCTTGTAACTCAGTTTGGTCTGAAATTCCTTAGAACATAAGGCAAATAGTTAACAAATATTATGACCAAAACATCTAAAAGCTTATAATTATGAAAATACAACTAATTTATCATTTTTCACATTAGAGGCATATGGTAGATGAAAGTAGGAAATTGACAGCAGAATTTCTAAGAAACTGAGGCTTCAATGAAATTCTCTGTGGTATTTCCTGATACAGAAGGTCCAGGGGAAGATAAAAATGATCTTGGTTTGGCAGAGGATATGTCAGAACTCAATGGTGATGTTGAGACCTGGAGTTAATAAAAATATGAAAAAAGGAGTAAATTTAATGCCAAATCCTAACAAATGAAGGGCTTCTAATTCAGTTTGGACTGAAATTCTTTAGAATATGAGGCTAATAGTTTACAAATATTATGACCAGAACATCTAGAAGCTTATAATTATGAAAATACTACCAATTTATCATTTATCACATTACAGGCATACGGTAGATGAAAGTAGGAAATTGACAGTAGAATTTCTAAGAAACTGAGGCTTCAATGATATTCTCTGTGGTATTTCCTGATACAGAATGCTGAAAGGAAGATAAAAATGATTTTGATCTGAAAGAGAATATGCCAGAAATCAATCAAGAGACACGGTAGTGTCTCGACGGCAAGTACATAAAAGTAGGTATAGACGTGTCTATACCGCCGTCCAGGCACTACTGTATCTTATACAGCAAGATTGGCCGTCTCAATTTTTAAATCGATTTTTTTCCGTAAATGAAACACTGTCATGATTTCAGTAAAGCTTTTCTTGAAATGGATTAGAACAAGCTTTTATTTGAGCCCATAAACATCAAAATTGGTTCACGCAATCCAGAGATCTCATAATCTGTTAGCTATATATATAACAAATTTAATTTCTTTCCGTCATCTTCTTCTTCTCCAGCCAGAGTGTATGTCTCGGGCTGAAGTTGGTCGCTAAGAAAAATGACGTCATTTTCACAACGCTTCCAACATAATATACTCAACGATCAAACTATGTATGGTTGTGAACTGTCAATTCGGCGACTATATTGAACTGTGTAAATTGTAATGTGAGGTTATTTTTATTTAATGCAGTGGGGTTATTCATCGTGTTGCGATATTGCATCTGTTAATCTCTACAATCACAAATAATTCAATTAACAGTGACTGAAGGATTCGCGAATTAGATAAGTATAATATTATATTTTACAATACAGGATGTAGTATATACTTTGTGGTACTTTGTGGTATTTCTTTTTGCAGATAAATTAAGACAGAATATTTTCATATTCATTGATGAGGATAGAGCTGACTGGATTAAATAAAATTAATATTTACAAGTCTGTGCCAATGAGAAATATACTTTCAACAGTAATGTGCATCGGTCATTATCAGCAGGATATTAATTGAAAGAAATTGTTAAGGTACTTAATAATCATATGCTAAACTTTCAGGTATTGAAATCATTAATCAAATGCATGTTTTGCTTTTTGTTTTCTTTAAACTGATATTGATTGTAATTATCCGATAGGTTATATCATATATATATAAACAAATATTTCAGATTAAATTATGGCAATGCTAATTTGAAAGATATGAAACATTCCAAAAAATCTTTATTTACGTAAAATACAAGTTGACCAGTATTTGGATTGGAACAAATTAAACGATAGTAGATGTTTACAAAAGATGCGAATACAACCAAATATTACAGAAGTTAGGTCAACAAGCAATAAAGAAAATGGAGATGGGGCAAAATCAAATACTGGTAAGTATAACTGAGATGTTTCATGTTCCTTCAAATATTTATTTTCTTTGAAGATTAAGACTGTTAAATGATGAATTTGATTTCAGGCTTACGCATAGTGTTATCATTTAGTATTTTACAGTCACTGTGCAAGTTTATTATAGCAAATAGTAATACTTGTGCTTTGACTTAAATACATTTGGTACAATTGAATTAGAAAATCAAGGAAGAAGGTTCGCTCACATACTGACTATTGGAGTTGAATCAAACATTGGGCTTTTCATTCCTGCATTCTGGTATTTGAAACAGGCAAGGATGAAAGCATTGAAAGATTGGCAAAGTAAGAATAAGCCAATATTCAGATAATCGTCATCCATTGCTCAGCCATAATTTAAGGATGAGATTCATTGGATGAAATTCTGTAAAATTGAGTTAATAACTGTTGATAGTTTTCCTCTGTTACCTATGCTAGTATTCTAGGCCAAAGGCAGTATACTAGTCGTTGGTATGGATGAAAAAATGCACGGTTACTCTCAATTGAAAGTCAGTCCAAAAATTAATGGTTTCTACTCCATTTTGCAGCACCAGAAGTCCGACCAGTTTCAACAGTGTATAGAAATTAGCGAAACGAACATTTGAGGACTCTGGCACAGGAAATGTTATAAGGACGACTCGCCAATGTATCTCCCATGCCACCTTTTTCAAGAGTTACCAGCATAAATGTAATAATGATTGGTGCCAAAAAGAAACGTGGTATGCAAAACGACAATGCCAGCTTTGAATATATGCTTAATTCTAGCTTATTCAAAGCTTTGCGAATTGCTTGTCCAGTCATGCCCCTGTATCACCTCAAGCAGCTGATGGAGTTACTGAAGTTTCACAAAGTCAGATGTTGGTAAAAAGTAAAATGTTGATTAACAAATGGAATGATTCATGTTTCTTTAAAATATTATTTTCTTTGAAGATTTGAGATATTTAAATGAGTAATTTGATTTTAGGTTTACTCAGATGTTATCATTTAGCATTTTACAGTCACTGTGGAAGTGTATTATAGCAAATAGTAATACTTGTGCTTTGACTAAAATACATTTGGTACAATTGAATTAGAAAACCAAGGAAGAAGATTCGCTCACATACTGAATATTGGAGTTGAACCAATCATTGGGCTTTTCATTCCTGCATTCTGGTATTTGAAACAGGCAAGGATGAAAGCATTGAAAGATTGGCAAAGTAAGAATAAGCCAATATTCCGATAATCGTCATCCATTGCTCAGCCATAATTTAAGGATGAGATTCATTGGATGAAATTCTGTAAAATTGAGTTAATAACTGTTGATTGTTTTCCTCTGTTACCTATGCTAGTATTCTAGGCCAAAGGCAGTATACTAGTCATTGGTATGGATGAAAAAATGCACATTTATTCTCAATTGAAACTCAGTCCAAAAATTAATGGTTTCCACTCCATTTTGCAGCACCAGAAATCCGACCAGTTTCAACAGTGTATAGAAATTAGCGAAACGAACATTTGAGGACTCTGGCACAGGGAATGTTATAAGGACGACTCGCTAATATATCTCCTCTATCACCTTTGTCAAGAATTAGCAGCATAAATGTGATAGTAACTGGTGCTAAAAAGAAACGTGGTATGCAAAACGACATAGTCAGCTTTGAATATATGCTTGATTGTAGCTTATTTAAAGCTTTGCGAATTGCTTGTCTAGTCTTGCCCCAGTATCAACTCAAGTAGTTGATGAAACTAGTGAAGTCTAGCAAGGTCAGATGGTGGTAAAAGTCAAATGTTGATAAACAGAAAATGTAAATTAATTAAAACATACATTTTACTTAATTATTTTTATGTTGAAAGTATGTTTATTGATTATGAAAAATTTAATCAAACTTTTATTATAGTGAAACTGAAAACATTAAACAAGTAGCCGGGGCATTAATTATGAAGTTCATTTATGCAGAATGCATTACAAATATCAATAAATTCAATGCGTTGACTGTGATATTTTTTCAATATTAATATATATTATTTTATTAGTTAAGCTCTGCTGTTTCAAAAAACGAGAAGTGTGGAAATTTTCTTTAAATTCTGTAGAAAAATTAAAAGAATTATTTAATTTTTTAAATATTATACTCTTACAAAACGTTATGAAATCCCACAAAAAACAGACTTCGCCTGTATAAAAAGGCGGCAAGTACATAAACCATTTAGCATAAATAATATAGTAAAATTATCCAATTAAAAAAAGTAGTGAAATCCAAATATTAGGCAAGTATATTTTTTCACCTTTGCAAAAGTTAAATTTTTGAAAAAAAAGGAACAACAAAATTACTTGCCGGGCCCGTAATGTCCATGCACAGTGGGAAATTGAATCGTGTGTGAGATTCAGCTATAGCGTAGTACAGCAAATTTCATGTTGAAATACAGAGTGAAGTTAGCCGAACCACAGACGATTCTATTTCTCACTGTGCATGGACATTACGGGCCCGGCAAGTAATTTTGTTGTTCCTTTTTTTTCAAAAATTTAACTTTTGCTAAGGTGAAAAAATATACTTGCCTAATATTTGGATTTCACTACTTTTTTTAATTGGATAATTTTACTATATTATTTATGCTAAATGGTTTATGTACTTGCCGCCTTTTTATACAGGCGAAGTCTGTTTTTTGTGGGATATATTGTTACATTTAAGGGAGTTTCTTTTTACAATTATTATTTAAATCTAAAGTAGAACTACATGAGCCCGTGCCATTCCAACACCTCTTGCTCTGACATCTCCGGCTCCCACTCGCTCCAGGGGTCCTCCATTTGAAGGTTGATCCTCCTCCAGCCGCTGTCCTGGAGCCAGCGCAGCCCCAGGAAGTCGAAATCCTCTCGGAAGGACCAGGTCTCTAGCATCCGGTCCGCCAGATAGTTGTTGGCCTCCCGAGAGGACCTCCTTTCCTCTCTGATCCACCGGATCTCTTCTAGGTCTAGGACCACCACTACAACAAAGGAGAAGAAACGAATTATAGACACCTCAAGCTTCTTCCTGCGGCATAATTTCACCTATCCACTCTACTTACCGGAGCGAGTGCGTACAGCCACCCCTCCAGAGAATCTCCTTCCGCTAAAACTCAACAAGCTGGGATATCTTCCTCTTGCCATTGCTCTTTCGGTTCTTTTTCTTTTCGTCTGGTTGTCCTTCCCAGTCACTGACAGCACTGTCCCTATCGCTGCGATAATCACAGTACAATACCGACTCCTCATCAAACTTCACTTTTATACCCAATTTCCCACTCCGCTCACAATTGCAACACCACTTCGTGACGCACGAGATTCACTGCACCACACTACCGAAATCGCCATGACGACCATTATAAAAATATTATTTATAATGATGTTCAGCCTCACGCAGATCTCATGGACCCATGCGTATAACATCACTCATCTAAAACATAATCCTGGCATCTTCTTCGAGAAGATCGCCACTTTACAGTATTATCCTGTACTATGGAAGGTCGCCACAACCATCGACATCGCCAATCTAACTAGTCAAGCCCCTAATCTTGGAAAGTTCTACGAAACTATCTTCTATGTATGCAAGGGTAACAACTCTTGCATCCACAACAGCAAAATCGAGGAGATCGGACGCAAAATAGTCGACACCGAGCATTTTGCCTCGATACTTCGCCGAGGCTTACGTCCTACAGACCGTAACCGGAACCGTAGAAGCGCTCCTCTAGGATTTATCGGAGGACTTTCCAAAACCCTTTTTGGCACCTAGACCGAGGAAGACGGCGAATATTACACCGGCGAAATCTTAAAATTACAAGAGAAGGGAGCACACACCGCTCATCTATTAGAGAAACAGACGCATGTGGTACAGTCAGAATTCTCAGCTTTACACCATGCTCTCAATAGCCTAAATAATAACACTCAAGAACTTCAAGACCAAACCAGGGCCTTGGCTGATGCTATTGCTCTCTCCAATGACGCCCTCGAGCAAGAGAAACACGCGAGAGTACATCAAGATTACGTCCGACACATGGAAATGTACGCGGAAAAATATAGGACCAGCATTCTATTCCTAGTGGATGCCGTTCTCTTTGCTCGTCGTGGAATCTTGCACCCCATGATACTAACACCTACCCGGTTGCAACAGGCTTTACAAGAAGCCACCCACAGGACCGGATTTTCCCTACCTTTCGACGAAGAGGAACTAATGATGGAGGACATCCAGGAACTCTCTCACCTACATGTTAACCACTACAAGGGACAATTGGTGGTCGTGATTGAGACTCCTCTCCTCAACAAGGAAGAATACCTCCTGTATAAAACCTATCCTTACCCAACCCACCATACTCGTCCAGACAACCAAACTATCACCACCTTTATCCAACCTGCCCATCCCTATCTAGCAGTCTCTTCCTCCCAACGCTTTTACTCCAATATCCCTTCCGAGTCCCTATCCCATTGCCTTCACCACCTAAAAACCTACTACTGTGCTCCTGGAGCACCTCTTCATAAGATCGTATACAACCAGGAATGTGAGATATCCATCCTCCAGCATCACGACACCACCCAGTGGACTGGTTGCGACATCAGGGTTGCCTCTTTCACCGGTCCCTTCTGGACACCTCTGGTCCAACCTCGAACCTGGTTATACTCCCTACCGAAACCCGAACAAATTACCCTCATCTGCCAAGGAAATGTAAGGGGAACCGAAACCATCCTTGGAGATGGAATTATACAGCTAGAAGCTGGATGCTTCGCGGATACTACATCTACTCAGCTACGATCTTTGCAAACCCTAACGGTGACTGATGTGACCCACTTCGAAGCCCTAGAGCCAATGCCTCTCCCTGAACTTCTACCCGAAGGTCACATACCAGCCCTACAAAAATTAATAAAAATACAGCCTATCAAGAGTAAACCACTGGCAGTTTGGGATCTATCCAAAAACAGCATAGCCCTCAAGGACATAGCCCGAGAAGCAAAGGACCTGCAGAAACAAGATTCAACCACCTTCAAAGCATCCGTCATCTCATATGCTTCATCTGGATCTCTTTTAATAATCATCATATTAGTTGCTGCGGCCCTGTGGTTTAAACGAAACCCGACACCCGCGCGTGCCAACCCGACGTCAACCACCTCTATCAGAGTTCAAAGCACTCCAACGGTAGCCGCCGAAAGCATGCCAATGCTTCCAGTACGCACCGTCAGCATGCCGTTTCAACAACCTATTCGACATGTGCAGAATATGCCATACCTGGAACCATTAGCAATACCATGAGACTCGCTACCCTTTAGTTAATCAAACATTAAATTCTTCTGATTGTCGGCAGTTGGCTTGACCCATACTTCTCATCCTGGAAACATTGACCTCCACAGGACAATGTTTCATCTAAGGGGGGAGGTGTAACGTAGGGGTCAGCCACCTCGCCGAACCAAAGTAGATCGCACGCGTCCGTGTGCAATACCGGTAGTATTGCACATTGCTGACGCCCGGAATTCCTTTCCGGAAATGCGTAAATCCTTAGGAGTAGAGTAGCTAGGATGGTTCTGGGACCGCGTGGCGAGGGGGTCGGGGTCCCGCGGGGGCAAGGGAAGTAGGGGAATTGCCCCCTCTCCTCGTGCGCGGTTGTGCGCATGCGCATCGTCCTCCCCCGACGTTAAACTCGTAGGGTACACACGTGACCTCCCCCCCTCTAATGTTAAGCAGTGGACGCCTGAGAGAGAGAGAGAGAGAGAGAGAGAGAGAGAGAGAGAGAGAGATTCCAGCAGAATAAACTCGTAGGGTACACACGTGGTCCCCCTTACGTTTATCCGTACAAGAGAGAGAGAGCCCCCCATCCCCCTTACGTTAAGCCATACAAGAGAGAGTAGTGCGATGATGCGACCTCCCCCCTCTTACGTTAAGCAGTGTACGTCTAAGAGAGAGAGAGAGAGAGAGAGATTCCATCTTTGTTCCTCTGTAGCTGATTCTTTGCAATATTTCTAGTACGGGATACAGTGGATTGGTGGAGAGGTAATGTAATAGAAAAAAAAAACATAAATTTAAGGGAAAAAGCCTTTCGGCATAAAAAACCCTCTTTATTGAAATACATATGAAATATATATATATATAGGTACCGCAATAAAAACAGCAACAGCATCTATAATTAAAAAGAAAAATTATTTATATTTATTATTAATATTTATTATTATTATTTTTTTGTATTAACTCTTACCGATTTGGTGGGGACTGCCTGTCACACACACACAACCTAGCAGCTCACATAGGCTACATATTAGGTAAACGTAATATTAATTACAGCCTACGCGAGACTGCAGGTTGCTCCGCTGCAGACTGCTCCGCTGCAGGTTGCTCCGCTGCAGACTGCTCCGCTGCAGGCTGCTCTGCTGCATGCAGCATCCGCAGGGCTATGGGCAGCGAATGTGGCCGCCGCAGTGGCTGCTGCTGTTCGGGTATCGTGCGATACCCTCTTCGCACTGACTGCTGCTGCTGCCTCACAATTGGCCTCACTATTGCCACTGGTTTGGAGGAATGTTTTAGATCCTCCAGCGTCACTTTCTTGTCCGGTAAACTAACTTTCCTTGTGGAACTCATGATGGTTCACTGAAGACTGATTTGAAGAATGCTCTCCTCTACGTGTTCAAATTTTCTCTCTCTCTCTCTCTCTCTCTCTATACTCCAGATGAAGTTTATACATCTTTAACAATACATATTAGCCTTCTCTCCACTTCAGATCAAGTTTACATATTAGCCTTCTCTCCACTTCAGATCAAGTTTACATCTCATTGTCAATGCGGAGAGAAGTTTATATTCAATTATCAATACGTATTAGGTTTCGCGATCGACTTCTTTTAAGGCGAATAGTCCATCGTCGTAGATACTTATCATCCGCTCTGTAATAAGAGCGGAGCCTACGTGACCTTACCTAAAGAGAAGTGGTTGGGACGTATTTGAAACACTTGAAAAGATTTAGGAGCAGTGTTCAAGGGTTCTATTGGTGTGAAAATGGCTCTCAAGGCAATATAACTGGAAAATGGTTGCTGGCTTGCGAGTACCGTTATTTTTTTAAAAAAAAAAACCTTATGGATAAAGAATTTTTAAAATGTAAATATTTTTCTTAATAAAAATTTTATAGGTATTTGAGCGATATAATTCCCATTTTGTTATTATTCAATAAAAAGGGAAATTGTTATGGATTGATGGAGAGGTAATTAAATAAAAAAAAAAAAAAAATTGAAGGGAAAAAGCCTTTCGGCATAAAAAACCCTCTTTATTGAAATACATTATTGACTGATGATATATATGTATTTGCTTGCTTCCACCGTGACGAAGTAAGTTGTACCTCAGGCTCGTAACTTGTGTTCCCCCGTGACGAAAGTCTCAGATTGCGCAGCCTCCAAAATTTCTCTCTTCAAAAACATATTTGAATTAATGTTGTTCTTCGTTTTCCTCCTCCTCATCTTCCTCCTCCTGCTCTTGCTCCGCTTGCTCTAGCCCTTCTTGTATTCGATTTCTGAGCTCCACTAGTTTTTCAACAATTACTATCAAATCTTCTTCCTCTTGCACTGCTTCCTCCATTTCACCCATTATCTCCACAAGTTCTTCAACCAAGGCGCTAAATTCAGGAATATCCTCCGGATTCCTCAACAAATCTTCGTCCTCTTCCTCTATTTGTTCCTCTATTTCACTTATTATCCCCACAAGCACTTCAATCAAGGCATCAAAATCAGGATTATCCTTAAAAATGTCTCGTTTTTTAGATGTAGCACGGAACATTGTCACTGTCGTTGCTAGCGTTAAAATGATCTCAAGATTTTTCGTCACTAGTCGCTCAGATGCAAAACGATCTCCCAATGAAATATGAACTGACCGATTACGCACGTACATTTTAGTTAGTCAGATACCTTTCTTTATCAATACATATTAGTTAACTCTTTATCAAAACATATTAGCCTCCTATCCGAGAAGCGGAACGCAGTCAAAGAGAATTTCAATAGAGACCTGATACGACGAACGTTAATAATAATAATAATAGAAGGAGAAGGAGAAATAGAATTTTGAGGTTGTGAAATGAACGATATTTTTTTGTTTTTTTAATTAAAATTTATAAATATATTTTTAATAACATACATAAAAAAAAGTTATAATTGAATTTAATAATAAAATATTATAAAAATGAAGTGGTAGTGAGAGTAGCAGTAGTAGGAGCGGTATCATCTACGAGAAAAAAAAATTAGGAAAAATTATACTACTTATCCAAGCACTTGATAGTTTTTTTTTTTTTCATCGATTCTTACCGATTGTTGGAGGTTTCCGTAAATGAATTCGACAGTAGCTGGAGAACGTCATTATCCTCGTCGAACCGTATTATATTTTCTGGAGAAATTTATTGCTCCCAAATTTCTGGCTCCCACTCTATTTCACTACTATAATCTAATAGATTAGCCTCATCATCATCATCATCATCATCATCATCAATATTTGATGTTGATTTTTGCCGCTGAAGCTTCTTCCTCAACATTCTGACAATCGCGGTCAACGCGTTGTTATTCACTTCACCCCAATCTCCTTCCAAATCTACTTCTTCTTCTTCCTCCACAAATTCATCCATATTCTGAATGTTTTCAATATTTTGTTCAATATTTTGTTCAGTAGTTAATCTGTACAATTTAATTGCACCCATTTTTTTTTCTTGTTGAAACTATCACGTCAAGCAAACTCGGTAGACTGAGAATGGTAGAGATGTAAGCTCAATACGAAATGTATAATTATTATTATTTTCTCTATCAATACGTATTAGATTTCTCCACTTCACAATAGCTATTAACAGCCTCCTCCTCTTCTACTACCTCGTCCATACTTTGGATGATAACGTTTTTCATGTGAATTCAAGGTTGAGGAGCAGGGGTTTGCTAGTTGAACAATCGTTGTAGTTTTTTAAATAAAATTAATATATATTTTTAATAATATTTCTACAATAATTTTTAAACTATTCTATAAAAATTTAATAATAAAAGAAAAAGAAATTTGGTGATTCATCTTCCTTCTTAGTCTGCTTTGACACATTATCTTTTTCCTCCTCCTCTATTTTTTTCTCCTCTTCCTTCTTCATCTCCTTTGACTCAATATCTTCCCCGGTCTGTTTCTCTTCGTCTTTCTTCACTTTAATTTAAAAATACAAACAGGTAATAATTATGAAAAGGTAAAAAAGATAAAGTTAATACTTACATTCTTCCTCCTCTATTTTTTTCTCCTCTTTATCTTCTTCTTCCTTCTTCGTCTGCTTCGACTCAATATCTTTTTCCTCCTCCTCCTCTATTTTTTTCTCCTCTTTATCTTCTTCCTTCTTCGTCTCCTTTGACTCAATATCTTTTTCCTCAGTCTCTTCGTCTTTCTTCACTTTATTTTTTTCTTCTTCCTTCTTCATCTCCTTTGACTCAATATCTTCCCCGGTCTCTTCGTCTTTCTTCACTTTAATTTAAAAATACAAACAGGTAATAATTATGAAAAGGTAAAAAAGATAAAGTTAATACTTACATTCTTCCTCCTCCTCTATTTTTTTCTCCTCTTTATCTTCTTCTTCTTCCTTCTTCGACTCAATATCTTTTTCCTCCTCCTCTATTTTTTTCTCCTCTTTATCTTCTTCCTTCTTCGTCTCCTTTGACTCAATATCTTTTTCCTCAGTCTCTTCGTCTTTCTTCACTTTATTTTTTGAAGAAAAAAAAATACAAACAAATAATAAATATAAAAATATTAAATAAATACTTACAGTTTTTATGCAAATAATGGTGCAGTTTCCGTTCATACTCTTCGAAGTAACGATTGAAGAAATCGTTAATTCGATTGACGTATTCCTCTGTCAATTCTCTGGGAAGAGTGGGTGAAAGAGGAACAATATCCTCTTGAATCATGATTAATTTACACTTTTCGCAGCTCATTTTTTCTTACTGTCACCGACGATGTTGTAACATTGAATGAGGCTGCGAGGACTTGTTTTCCCCTCTTTATTCCTCCGATGAATTTTAAAGAGTCACATTTTTGATTGTATCCACTTGGCAAAAACTGACACCTCCTCGTACGGGCAGTGGATACGTTCATTGTTCAAGTTCTTCTCTCGAACGTGTAAATTGCACGGTGTTTTTTCAAAATCATATAATTCAATTAAATCCTTAAACTTAGGGCAACCATACACTTCTAAATTAATATTATCCACATTCATCCTATTCAATAGATTTTTTTCAATGTTCCCTCCCTTGTAGGCTACTACGGGATTCTCGCACGTTAGGCAACCTCTAATAAAATCTTCCACATCCTCCTGCTCGTATTTCTCGAATCCCGTATCACTGTATTTTATACCATGCACCATATTTAGCAAAAACCACACAGTTTTTTTGTCTTTTTCACTAAGGTTTTTCATACTGTCACGCAAACGAAAAGATGCGTAAGAAATTTGATTACTTTTTAAATCAATTATAGCTATATCTTTATATTTAAGTTCTTTTTTATAAACTAAGAAACCTTCTATATCCATTATGTGAGTTATTCTATGCATTGTTGCGCTATTCTCGACGAAGATAAAAACTGAAATGAAGCATCTCCGAAGAAATATCTCCGTAGAGAGAGAAAGATTTTTTAAAAATATAAAGTTACATTCGATAAGGAGTCCATTGTTTCTTAATCTCTGGAAGATATTTTTTTTTTTCCGAAGAAACTAACAATGGGAAAAAAATACATTCGATAAGGAGTCTTAATCTCTGGAAGATATTTTTTTCCGAAGAAACTAACAATGGGAAAAAAATTCTTAGAAAATATCCCCTCCTAAAAAAAAAACATTAAACTTTCTTAAATGTAACAAAAAAAAAAATGATCGTTCAGTATTGCATCGAGCGACTGACGATAATGACACCGACATTCGTTGATTTTCAAGGTTTTGTATTGACCGACAAGAGTTTTATAGTTAAAGAATTTGCGGTGTTGCGTGATAATGAAGTGTATCACAATGTATTTTCACCACCATTTCAAGAAGCTTGGTTGAGCGATCTCGAGAGAGAACAGAATGAGTAAGTATTTTTTTTTTTAAATGTAATGTTTTGTATATAATTTTTTTTCTTTTTTAAAGTTGGCTTTATTTTAATCGACATGGATTCAATTGGACCGACGGTCATTCACCTTATTACAAGCATAAAGATGTAATAAGAAAGTATGTAACGTCGTACGATGAAGATTGGATTTTCGTGAAAGGACGGGAGAAATATGATTGGTTGAGAAAAATTTGCAACTTAGAAAATATATACAATGCGAAGGAGTGTGAGTGGGGTAAATTTTGTCTTGGATGGAGTAAAAATTTCGAACCACCGTTACCCAAGTGTATGAATCATTATGGTATATGTTCACTGCAAAATGTCTACTATATGAAATCTGTATATGATCAATATATAAAGGAATAAAAGACTTCTGAAAAAAAAAAAAAAAAAAAAAAAAAACAATGTATATCAATGTCAGTATGCATCTCAGACGAAACAATGGGATGTGTAGATACCCCTACTTCCATTCTCTATTCGATATATATAAGCGTTACTCTTCGCGAGAGACGCATTCGCAATTATTAATTTAAGAAAAACACCAAAATGTTGACGGAATTGCGAAGAAAATTTTTTACAATTAATAGTGCGAATGAGTACGATGCGTGGGTACTGGAATGTCGCGAGCATATTCGACGATTGAGCAACGCGGATCGAGCTTTACCCGTTGGAACGCGTCAAAAGAATTTCGCCGAAATCGCGTGTATAAAGTGTCTGTTGCTACGAGCGCAGAGGGAATTGAATTATATTAAATCGGGTGCTGGTTGTAGCAATGACGTACAAGGACTTACCTGGGAGGAGCTTGATTCGGCGTTTCGAAGTCGAATATGCAGCGGCATGGTAGTTAATAGTAATTATATAGAGCCTAAGGATTTTTTAGTAGACGCGGAAGTATTAGTGCGTACGCGTATAGATAAGGTATTTGTTAGTGCAAATAGTGTTAAGGTTAATTGTGTATTTAACGGACAATTCATCTCTAAGGACCAGAGTGATGATAAAAACATTAGTACGACTAATGCTACATTGTACAAGACTGATAATTTTAGTGATTGGTATAGGAAAAACATTTTAGACGTTATTATGAAAAAATTAAGTGAATTTCAAGAGCGTGATAGTGGATGGACTTTGCACAAAATTCATTATTTAATAGTTAACATTAATCGTTTTAACCCGTTGCACGCGGGTTGTAAAATTAATCTGCCATCCGCTATCACGAGTAGGAAAGCTCTGATAAATTTAGAAACCAGTGATAATGCATGTTTCGCGTGGTCCGTGACGGCGGCACTCTATCCAGCGAAACCTACGGCTCATCCAAATCGTACGTCCTCTTATCCACATTTTCGGACGGTTTTAGACGTCGGTAGCCTAACCTTTCCGACTACGCTAAAACAGATCCCGAAATTCGAGGTGGATAACGACGTGTCGGTGAACATCTTCACCTTGGAGAATGAAGAGCAAAATAGCGACGCAAAAATTGTGCCTCTTCAGGTGACGAAGAAGAAGAGATCGAGGCATGCTAATCTTCTTCTTCTCGTCAACGATGAACAGGGAGCTGCACATTTTATGTGCATAAGGAATCTCTCGAGACTGGTGCGAAGCCAATTCACCAAGAGAGAAAATGCTCATTATGTATGCGATCGGTATGTATTAATAATGATACAAATATAACTGCATATGTTTTATTTATTTTTTTTTTTTTTTAGATGTCTCCACTACTTCCGCACAGTGGAGAGGCTCGAGTCGCACGAGCAGGATTGCGCGCAGCTCAACGATAACCTCCGCTTGATGTTGCCGAGCAAAGCCGAGGATCGCTGGGTTTCCTTCAAGAACATCAAAAATGGGGAACGAGTACCATTCGTCGTATACGCGGATCTGGAGTGCATATTATCAAAAGTTGAACAATCGAACAGTAGTGATATTTATCAGAAGCATGAACCTATTAGTGTAGGCTATTATTTAAAAAGTGCTCGCGATGCGTCACTCTCGAAATACGATGCTCATCGGGGTGCCGACTGCATCGAATGGTTCGTACGCGAGCTCGAGGTCATTGCGCGCATCGCGAGCGAGAAACTGGGGACTGTCGTGCCCATGCATAATCTTAGTATTAGCGAACGATCGCGTCACTATAATGACCCCAATTGTCATATATGCAAAAAGCCGTTTCTTCCGAATCAACTACGAATTCGCGATCACGATCATCTGACCGGCAGATACAGAGGACCGGCTCACAATAATTGTAATTTAAATTTCAAAGATTCGCATGTCATTCCAGTAATTTTCCACAATTTTTCCGGCTATGATTCACATTTCATTTTCGAGACGATCGCTAATTTGTACGAGGGATCGGTATATCTGCTGCCTGTGCATAAGGAAAAATACATTTCATTCACCAAATATCTGCGAAATTATAATATACGGCTGAGATTTATCGATTCGTTCAAATTCATGGCCTCCAGTTTGGACAAATTGAGCTCGTACTTGGCGGAATCTCAGCTGACAAATTTGAGGTCACAATTTTCGGAATTGAGCGTCGAGCACTTCGACTTGCTTACGAGGAAAGGTATTTTTCCTTACGACTATGTAGATAGTGCGGCTAGATTGGAAGAGACGGCTTTACCACCGCGGCAGTCGTTTCACAACAGACTGTCCGACAGCGATATCAGCGAGGAAGCATACAATCATGCCGTAGAGGTATGGACCAAATTCCACATGCGCACACTTGGGGAGTACAGTGACCTGTACCTGAAGACCGATGTCCTATTGTTGACCGATGTTTTCGAAAGTTTTCGCGATAGTTGCATGCTAAATTATGAGTTGGATCCAGCCCATTATTATACGCTACCGGGCTTCACCTGGGACGCAATGTTGAAGCATACGGGAATCAGGCTGGAGCTTTTCACGGACGTGGATATGTCGCTGTTCGTGGAGCGCGGTATACGCGGTGGTTTGAGTCAGTGCTCCCATCGTTACGAGAGGGCCAACAATCGGTACATGCGGGACTACGATCCGGCGGAACCGTCGAAATATCTCATGTATTACGACGTAAACAATCTGTATGGGTGGGCAATGTGTCAGCCGCTGCCCACCCATGGATTCCAATGGATCGAGGACGCTGCCAATCTCGATGTCTCCGCTATACCCTCGGATCATTCCGAGGGTTATATTTTGGAGGTCGATTTGGAGTATCCGCGCGAGCTTCACGACAAACACGCGGACCTACCGTTCTGCATGGTGCGCGAGAAGCCGCCGGGCGCGAGCCAGGAGAAGCTGCTGGCCACTTTAAACGATAAGACCCGTTACGTAATACATTATCGCGCTCTGCAACAATGTATGCGTAATGGACTCTTACTGAAGCGTATACATCGCGGTTTAAAGTTTCAGCAGTCCACCTGGCTTCGCGATTACATCGAGCTGAACACGCGTTTGCGCACCGCGTCCACCAATGAATTTGAGAAGAATCTCTTAAAGCTGATGAACAACGCGGTTTTGGGTAAAACAATGGAGAACGTGAGGAATAGAGTTGACGTGAGGCTCGCAACCAAGTGGGAGGGAAGATACGGGGCGGAAAGCCTGATTTCCAAACCGAATTTTCACAGTCTCGCGATTTTCAACGAGAATTTGGTCGCGATTCAATTATCGAAATTATCCGCGAAATTTGATAAACCCATTTACGTGGGAATGAGTATTTTAGATATTTCAAAAATTTGCTTGTATGAATTTCACTATGACTATATGCTTCCTACATTCGGCGGTAAATGTAGAGCGATGTATACCGACACGGACAGTCTGATATACAGTGTCGAGTGCGACGACGTTTACTCGGTCATGAAACGCGATCTCGCGCGATTCGACACCAGCGATTATCCTGACGATAATCGGTATGACTTGCCACGCGTCAACAAAAAGATACCCGGTCTGATGAAGGACGAGAACAATGGTCGTATCATGACCGAGTTCGTAGGACTGAGGGCAAAAATGTATACTTTCAAGGTGCAGGACTGTGCGAGAATTACCAAAAAAGCCAAAGGTGTCAAAGGTTACGTTATCGATAGAAATATAACATTTGACGACTACAAGGATTGTTTGAACAATTTCACCGTACAGTCTCGCAGTCAAAATTTAATAAGATCGAAGCTGCACCGAGTTTTCTCGATCAGTCAGCGGAAGGTCGCCCTCAGTCCGTACGACGACAAGCGTTTCGTTACACCCGACACCGCGGCGACTCTACCCTGGGGACATTATAGTCTAAAATTATAATTTATTTATTGTTTTTATTTATTCGCTTTATTTAGTTATTTATGTATTTATTCTATATTTTGATACATCTTAATAAAAGTTTTTATAAAACATTGCTCTTATTTATCCAGGAATTGTGCGTACTGTCGAATCCCAGCCACTTAACGAACACTTTTTCACCCTTTCTGCGCAATACTCTCTCCACCAGATACACATCGGGATTGATGGTTTTCGAAAGCTCGTATTCGTAAAATCCACCCAACAGTTGCGTGCCCCTGGAATCCTTGAGGAGATATGTAGCGGGATTGGTACTTTGCACTTTCGCCACCTCGAATATTTCGGTCGTCCAATTTGGCGTGTAGCCTTTGGCGAACATCTGCTTGTATTTACTGATTCGTACGAAATCGCCGACTTTGAACTTGGCACGACCTGCGACCTTGATATGACTGTATACTGTCTTGAGTAGCTTATCTGCATGCTCGGGTTTCACATCCACGGGACGCATTCCCGTGGTACGATGCTTTCGCGCATTGTACGCATCCACCAACTCTTGCAGCATAGCGCGCCACTTGTAATTGCCGTTCAGCGTAAATCGTTTCCACATTTCCGTCTTCAACGTACGATTCCAGCGCTCGACTATCGACGCTTTCATCACGCTGTAGGTCGAGTAGTGATTTATCCCGCGTTTCCTCATCAACGCCCGAAAGTCACTGTTGTAAAACTCCTTGCCGTTGTCGGTCTGTAAATTTTTCGGACATCTACCGCCGTTCTTCAGTAGGATTCTCGTCATTGCCGTCGTCACTTCTCCGCCGCTCTTGGTCTTCAATGCCACCGCCCAAGCGTATTTCGAGAGGGTATCGATTACAGTGAGAATGTACTGGTGACCCGCATCGACGTAATTGCGCATATCAACAAGATCGGCCTGCCAGAGATCGTCGAAGCCGCGCACGATGACTCTTCTGCGTGGAAAATTTATCCTCGCCGGTGCGTGGAGCTCCTCCACCAACTGTATCTTTTCTTTGCTCATTTTTTTTTTTTTTTTTTTTTTCGAAATTCCTAATGAAAAGTGTTGCTAAGTATTGCTCTTTCCAGATCTCTTTTACTCACTTTATCATCCAATTTTTCGCAAATTGTTTGAAAAATTTGGTTCATCTTTTTCTCAAATTGTTCATTATGTGTATTCAATGCCATTGTCAGATATTGCTTGAATTCAAGCAGTAAATGCTCTAAATTGGGTTCGTGTTTCCTACTCTCACCATCCAGTCCAATTCCAAATTTATTTATCGACATTTCAAATGCACTACTTTGTATTTCAAAAATCAGTCTCTTTTTCCTCGCTATTATTCCTCTTTTTGATGGCTCGTAATGTCGAGAGTAAACATTCTACGATGTATGTTAAACAAATGCAAATTTCACAACAGCAGGAATCAGACATTTAATTTTTTTTTTTACCTCGTACTACCGAAAGACGTTGATATTACACTGAGGTAAGAGTGTAACGTGCAACTTTCTTTATACGATGAGATCCTCCTCGCGCAACTCCTCGATTATCGACTGTATCTCGTTGTGATGACTCGTATTACCGGCAGCCACCGACGCGATCAAAAGTCTCAAACGTTCGATCAATTCATTCGGATCGTTCCAATGTACGTAGTTGATTGGTCCCTCGGTGACACGCATTAGTCCTTTACCCCTTTTTTTCGATGCTGTTGATGCTGCGCCTGACGGTTTACTTGCGCCCGACGGTTTACTTGCGCTAGACGGTTTACTTGCGCCCGATGTTGACGCGTCAGAAGTTGACGATTTTCTTGCGCGTGATGTTGATGGTAACCGATAAGGCGGTAAAATAGGTTTTCCCAATAGCAATGGTTTCATAATTTCTGTATATTTTGCACCTCTATTACCTTTGATTTGTTTTAGACTATCGTTTAACAGTTTATGCGCTTTAGTTTGATTGAGAATACTCTTGTATCGTTCCAAATCGTCGGGTTCTATAATGGCTCGATTGGGTTCTCTCATGAAAATTAGTTCATAAGTACCTCTTGTACCGGTGTATAACTTCTTATCGAGAATAATATCTCCCTCATGACTTATTTCAAATTTACATTTACCAAGCGTCAGTTGATCATCTTCATAACGAGGTCCAAAAGCATGATCAATCAAGTTCTCCCTATCAGTCAGAAGTAATTTAATATACTTGCCAGGGATCGGATGTAATTTAATATGTTGAAAGACATGTTGAAACAAGCCTGGTTCCTGTTTTTCATCAACATTTAATTTTTCTAGCAAACTTTTTTTTGAATCGGGCGATGGTTGATCGGTTATAGAAGACTCGTCGTCGTCGTCGGTCATGAAATCCAATGGATTCGTAATAGTTTCACTAATATTACTACTACTAAGATTCTTTGCTCGTTTATGCGGTGTCGATGTGAAGTAGGCTCCCCTCTTCAATTTATCGTTGTATTTGACAAATGAACTATTTGTGTTATCCTCCGTTTGCGAAACGAGTTTCTTCAATGGTTCGACTATCGGCTTGAATGTCTCATTCAAACTGCTCTCCATTATCGCCTTCTCTGATTTCAAGGCACGATGCTTGTCGCGAATGACCTCGCTCGTCTTGGCGATCCTCTTCAGAAGCGATTTTTCATCCATCGCGATGCTGTATAAAACAGCTATCCCCCGAAATGAACGGTTTTTAACCGACCTGTTGCGATGCTGTATACAACAGCTTTCCCCGAACCGACACGGGTTTTAACCGACCTGACGATCCGAACAGCCTGCGCTCCAGTATCAAACTGACACTCAAGGCCGTGATCGTGAAACCTTACCGGCCTGTTCACTCGATCGTGGCGTACTCGTTGAAACCTTTGCGATAACGGCCGTTCCTCAGAGTGCTATCCTTGTCTATTACCAAGAAACCGTAATCGCGACTCCAACAGGTCGAACACAATGTGAGAAATTTCTCATACGACATATCACTGTTGACATGATCGTTGAAAATATGCTTCAGATTAGTTCCATCCTGCTTAAATATTATTAGCAAGTTTGCGTTATCTCGTATCAGATGCTTCGGTATTTTCGCATAAGTCTGACAGAGGTAGAAACAATCGATGTTGGAATGTCTACCCATGCAAAAGTAGTCCCTTATATTGTCCTGCTTGTCGTTGGCCACATCGTCGAATATGAAAATGGAATTCGGCTTTGCATCCGCGACATTCACAACCTCGCAATTGTTGGAAAATTGAAAGTAACCAATTTCCTCCGTTTCCTGCAGAAGCTGCTCCAGATATCGATACTTCGGTTGCTGCAGCGACTTCGAGTAGACGTACAGGTTCTCGAATCTCACACCGTGCGGACTCTCTATGAGGCTCAGCAGCACGTTTGTCTTACCGCAATTCGACGGACCGCAAACTATGCGGCGTATCGTAGATGGTAATAGCGATCCGTGACGTTTTCTTATTTGCGCGGTAGCATTGTGAGCATCCAAATTTGTCACGCGAATAGTCGGCACGTGCTTCACGAAATGCATCCTCGCTATTGACCTTCGGCAACAGCCGTATCGTTCATTTATATTTCGCGATTCACGGAACTATTCGGTCAGTTGCCATTACGATGTCGTTCATGCTAGTCGTCGTCGATTCCCTGCAGAACTTGACGAATCATCAGCTCGAACACATACCGAAGATCGTATTGCTCGAGTACTTTCCAGACAGTATCGCGAGTGTGTGGGAAAGATTACCTCGGCACATTCGCGCGGACTCGGATGTGCAGCAATATCAATATTGTTTGCAACACTACAATCTACCTGATACCACTCACCACGACGGACCACCGAGACGGATAAAAGACTGTTACGTTTGTCAGCAAGAGAAGCAGTTGCTTTAAATGTCTGGATCGTTCTTCAATAAAGTCTTGAAAAAATTGCCATTTGAGCTGCACGTGCCCGGTTACAATTATTGCGGGCCCGGCACTCGACTTCGCGAAAGATTGGAGCGCGGCGATCGTGGTATAAATCCGCTGGACGATGCCTGCCTCGATCACGACTTAGCATATTGGCACAACGAGGATCTACCGGAGCGTCATCAGGCCGATAAAGTGCTAGCGAGGAGAGCGCGTGAACGTATTACCGCAAGAGACGCGACCTTGGGTGAACGCGCGGTCGCCGCAGCCGTATGGGCATCGATGAATGCTAAGCGTAAACTTGGCTTGGGATTACATAATATTGTTGCGATGAAGAAAGCAGTAGCGGCTAAAAAAAAGAACAACAAGAAAAAAAAAATTGGTATTACGAGGAAGAGAAGAATTCGAGTGCCGAGGAAACGGGGTGGTATAATACCTATACTTCCACTACTAGGTGCAGTCGGAGCACTTGCAGGTGGGGCATCGGGTATAGCGAGTGCTGTAAACCGTGCAAAAGCTGAGAGAGAAGGATTGCGGGAAATGCAACGTCACAATCGCGCGATGGAAGCGTCGCGCGAGAGAGGTAGAGGTCTTTATCTGAAACCGTACAAGCGAGTCGTCGGAGAGGGTATCCGTGGAAAAAAAAAACAAAAAAAAAACGACAAAAAAACGGTCGAGGAAGAAAATGAATGAGGGAAAATTTCGTCGTGGCGATGCTCTCCCGGATTCAGGTCCTACTAGTAACGTACAATTGGCACTCATCTGCCGACGCATACCATACTTCCGTGGAGTCTTTATGCGCACATCTCTGCCGCTAGACGGGCCGCGGTGCAACGAGTGCGCGATCGTGAATCTCGACGATCAATGCGGTCCTGGTACCCACTGGGTAGCCTACGTCAAGCGTAACGACATCGTCCTATACTTTGATTCCTTCGGAAATTTGAAACCGCCGAAAGAATGTGTGCGTTACTTTGGCCCTAACGTTACAATCTACTACAATCATGATCGATATCAATCGTACGATAAAAGCAATTGCGGTCAGTTGTGCGTGAAATTCCTGCGAGAACAGATACTTTGAAAAAAAAAAAAATGTCTTTCACCGTGACATTATCGGATCGTAAATCAGTATTAAATTCAGATTTCTTTCCCCCCATCAATCTGCAAGACGATCGGTACGAGATCGGTCTCGTGGACATGCAAACGTACAACTCGATAGCCAATGTGGACGAGACGAATAATAAGTTCTACTACGACAACGATAAGGTACTGACGATACCCAGAGGCTGTTACGAATTGAGTGCGATAAATGAGTATTTGCAGTCTCAAATTTCTGCGAGACACGAAATTCAAGACGACATTGACAGCGTTATTCTTCTACGAGCGAATAACAATACACTGAAGAGTGAAATATTCTGCAAATATTCGATTGACTTTGGAAAACCGAATAACATTGGCTCGCTACTGGGCTTCTCATCGAATCGCGTGATCGAGCCGAACGTCCATGCTGAATCCGACGATACCGTGGACATTGTGAAAACAAATATTCTACGCATCGAGTGCAACATTGCGGGTGGTGCGTACACCAACGGTAGACCACGACACATTATTCACGAGTTCTTTCCCAGCGTACCACCGGGCTATAAAATCTCGGAGGCACCGAAAACCGTCATTTATCTACCGGTCCTCGTCAGAGTAATCGACCGTCTCACGTTACGTATCCTCGATCAGGACGATCGTCTCGTAGACTTTGGACGTGAAGAAATTACCATAAGATTACACATTAAGAAATGTTAATTTACAAAAGTAGTAGCGAGGATTATAAAGCGGTGAAACTGGATGAAACGTTCGCTAGTCGTTCGTCCTACGTGGAGTCGAATACACCGGCTCGGAGTGAAAATCGCGACAAGAGGAGCTTCCTGCTAACGAGAAGAAATATCGAATTTTTACAATCATTGGGATTCACCGTGAAGAGATTGGGCGAAGGTAGTACATAGTGGAACAATGGCAGATCCCTTGAACGTCACCGCACCGCTGACCTACGACAATCGCATCACGAAAATGGAGATGCATGCCTATAATCCGTATGCGAACGCCTCGTTGGCGAACAGCGACGAGATTCGCATTCCCATACAGCAGCAAGATTTGATACTCCTGCCGTGCGAGAGTTATCTCTACGTCGAGGGCCAGCTGGTGGAGGGTACGCGTGACGCGAGCGCCACCAACGATGATACAGTTACGCTCGACTGCAATTCCGCGGCTTTCCTCTTCGACGAGATTCGTTATGAATTGAACGGTATCGAGATCGACCGATGCAGAAACGTCGGTATTACCAGCACTCTGAAGAATCTCGTTTCCCTGAGCACCGAGGAGAGCGCCAGTCTACGTCATTCCGGATGGTTCGTCGCTACGGCCAGAGACCGGCTCAAAAAGGAGGCGGCTGTTAAGAATTTCAGCTTTTGCGTGCCCCTGAAAATGCTGCTGGGATTCTGCGAGGATTATCGGCGAGTCGTCGTTAACGCGCGTCACGAGCTCGTTCTCATTCGCGCGCGCGACGATACAAACGCCATTTACTCGGCGGTGAAAATCACCGATTCGTCGATCAAGCTGCTACGAGTGCAATGGAGAATACCCCATGTGACTCTGAACGAAATTACGAAACTCCAATTTCTCGGTATCGTCGAGCAGGACAAGAGTCTGTCACTCGCTTTTCGCGCCTGGGAACTTTACGAGTATCCCCTTCTGCCCAAGTCGCAGCGACACACGTGGTCCGTGAAAGCGTCCACGCAATTGGAGAAGCCGCGATACGTCATTCTGGCGTTCAGAACGAACAAGAAGAGTAATCAGCACGAGGATGTGCTGAGATTTAATCATTGCAAAGTCCTCGATGTCAAACTCTATCTGAATTCCGAATCCTATCCGTACGATCGTCTCGACACTGATTTCACGAAATCCCGCTACTCCGTCCTCTACGACATGTATGTAAAGTTTTTCACCTCCTATTACGCTGGTGAGAAACTCGGGAGACCCATGCTCGACTATACGGACTTTTTGACGTACGGGCCGCTCTTCGTCATCGACTGCTCGCATCAGAACGAGTCCATAAAAACCGGCACGGTCGACGTTAAACTCGAGATCGAGTGTATGGAAATCATTCCGGATAATACTACAGCCTATTGTTTAATCATACACGATAAAATTGTACAATATAATCCTCTTACGAATATTGTTAGAAATGTAAGTTAAAAAAAATAAGAAAACAATTTTTATTAAATAAATATATAATAAACAACAAATTTATTCATTATTTTTTGATACAAAATACCTATCAAACTTTAGACTTAAATTCCACGTTGTGATATTTTCCTCCTTTATATAACATTATTAAATTATTGGATGCTGCAGCCTTTTGTAGGTGCTGCAACTGCTCCGTATCTTCCGCCAATTTTGCCATTCTCCCTGGCAAGAATACCCAATCGGTTGTTGACAGCTTTACAATGATTTTCATTCCATATTTTGTCATAATTTTGTCCACTTCGGAAATATCGTAATCTTGATTTTCCGTCAAGCTATTTAATTTCACAAAATTTTTTGGAATGACGCTTCCCAATTCATTGATTTTATTGAAATTCATTTTTATCTCTATGAAAAAAAAAAAAAAAAAAAAAAAAATGATTAGTCTCATTAAAGTTAAAAACTCAATTAAATAATGCATGTACTAATCGAATGAAAAAAAAAATATCCTTACCTTTTTTATGTAACAAACAAGTTTCTTTTTAATGCGTTCAAACACACACACAAACTTATTTTTTCTTAATAGTTTAAGCACGCGTGGTACGAATATGCAGCTCTCGTTTAACAGACTGACTTTTTATATGAACGATATTGTCATATATTAAGCGTATGCAATGTTTGGAAGGGGTAATTTTTGTTTATTTTTTTTTTCTTTTTTACTTGCGATGAATTTCCATTGTGATTGATCTATAGGTTTATCACAGTATAACACAATAGGAAAAAATATCTATGGATATCACTATACGGGAGGGTATAGTGTATCCTTCTTAATTAAGAAAGAAATAATGGAAGCGGTATTTTTTTTTTTTTTATTTGCGATAAATTTCCATTGTGATTGACCTGTAGGTTTATCACAGTATAACACAATAGGGAAAAATATCTATGGATATCTCTATATACGGGGAGGGTATAGTGTATCCTTTAAGAAAGAAAGAATGGACTTCTAATGTAATTTCATATTGAAAACAAACGATAAAGACTCTCTCTCTCTCTCTCTCGACGGGATTTCTTCAGAGGCTGCATTCAGTCCTCGAACGTTCATCAGTGCGGATAGTAAAGTAGAAAATTAAAGAAATGGAAAGTGAACGTTGTTTAGTGACAATAAATCTAGTAGAGGAGGAGGAGGATAAAAATCAAGCAGAATCGATGTCTGATTACATCAAAAGAATTAACGATTCTCATAATCGTTATTTTGAAGAATATGAAGCAATGCTTCATCATAATATGCACATGAACTGTAAGTACTTATTTTAATTTCTTTTAAAGAAAAAAAACCCTACCCATCCATACAGATTGTTTATTTCAATAAATAGAATCATAAAAGAATTTTACGACACATATATTTGAAAACTGTTAACAATCCCACTATTTGACCAATTTTTTTTTTTTTATTATTATTCAAAACGAAGAATTACGAAAAAAAAATTTTTTTCTTTTATTTTTTACCAGCCATTGCTTTAGAGGAGAGGGAGGAAGAAGAGGAGATGGTGGAAGAAGAGGAGATGGTGGAAGAAGAGGAAGAAGAAGAAGAAGAAGAAGAAGAAGAAGAAGAGTTTGTGATTTTTGTAAGTATATTTGCTTTGTTAAAATAGTTATTACAATATCAAAAAAAAAAAAAAAAAAAAAAAAAATAACAAAATGTTTCTCAAATATGTCCCAGGTGAAAAATATGGCCACACAAACGGAGTCCATTGCTACAAGAACTGAGGCTACGCAAATGGAGCCTCAGATAGATCTCACACCACATTACTGGTGTACAAATTGTACAAAATATGGTCACCTACGCATCAATTGTTCACTACCAGAGTGGTGTAGCATTTGTCATAAATATATACATCATGCAATTGAATGTAAAAAAAATTTCTAAAAAAAAGCATTGTAAATAAAACCTTTTTAATACTTCAATAAATTATAATTAAAAAAAAAAAAAAAAAAAAAGATTCCCTTTTTTCTAACTTACGAAAAAAAAAAAAAAAAAAAATATGGGGGAGCGATCACTGGATCGCTCTCTACGAGTATTCTCTCTCTCTCTCTCTCTCTTAGACGTACACTGCTTAACGTAAGAGGGGGGAGGTCGCATCATCGCACTACTCTCTCTTGTATGGCTTAACGTAAGGGGGATGGGGGGCTCTCTCTCTCTTGTACGGATAAACGTAAGGGGGACCACGTGTGTACCCTACGAGTTTATTCTGCTGGAATCTCTCTCTCTCTCTCTCTCTCTCTCTCTCTCTCTCTCTCAGGCGTCCACTGCTTAACATTAGAGGGGGGGAGGTCACGTGTGTACCCTACGAGTTTAACGTCGGGGGAGGACGATGCGCATGCGCACAACCGCGCACGAGGAGAGGGGGCAATTCCCCTACTTCCCTTGCCCCCGCGGGACCCCGACCCCCTCGCCCCGCGGTCCCAGAACCATCCTAGCTACTCTACTCTTAGGCGTCGGCCGTGGATGTGGAGACTTTTTGGTCGTCATGTGTCGAAAGATCATGGCGATACTGACGACACATGACCTATTAAGCCTCCTACATATATGCGAGCTCCGCGACCCTCGAGTCGAGTCTTATTCTGTGCAAGCTTAGCCGCTGCCGCATCACCCGCGTTCTAAGGTCGTAACTCTAGTGTTCTTTCCACGGGAGCAGAGTACTCCACCGTATTCTAACTAAAATCTCTTGCCCAGTCGCCGTGTACTGGTAGTTAAGTCTAGTATAATTCAATCCGAAAACAAGTCGTGTAGAAATCATCGCGAGTGTGTATCTTTCAGTCGTACCTAACACGTACCGTTCTGAAACATAACAACAACTACTACGAACTGATTATAATAATTTAAGTGCGAGTAATCCACAACCATAGGAGGGTCTAGTCTCTCCAATAGTTGTGACGAACAATAAATAATCCTGCGAATGCTGATACAGCATATTTAGTGTTTACTGTAAGTACAATTGTAATATCTGAAAATATGTAGATTTGTGTCAAATCTGCTGTTCCAACGTGTGTTTATACACACTATCATTCACCCCGAATCCTGCCAATTCATTACATTCTTACCGCTCGGAGTGTAATACTTTAGTTCATTGTACTGTGAGTCGCAAAGCTCAATCGGCGTTTCTACTGACCCAGACTGTAGAGTCTAGTCAGCGCGAAACACGACCGATAGGCGGCCACGACTACCCAGTACGTAACACAAACGAATTATTATTATTATTATTATTTGTGTTATCCTCCGTTTGCGAAACGAGTTTCTTCAATGGATCGACTATCGGCTTGAATGTCTCGTTCAAACTGCTCTCCATTATCGCCTTCTCCGATTTCAAGGCACGATGCTTGTCGCGAATGACCTCGCTCGTCTTGGCGATCCTCTTCAGAAGCGATTTTTCATCCATCGCGATGCTGTATACAACAGCTTTCCTCGAATTGAACGGTTTTTAACCGACCTGTTGCGATGCTGTATACAACAGCTTTCCCCGAACCGACACGGGTTTTAACCGACCTGACACGGTTTCTTAACAGATCCGAACGGCCTGCACTCCACTATCAAACTGACACTCAAGGCCGTGATCGTGGGTTGAAACCTTACCGGCCTGATTATTGACATTCACAAGGCCGTTCACTCGATCGTGGCGTACTCGTTGAAACCTTTGCGATACCGACCGTTCTTCAGAGAGCTATCCTTGTCTATTACTAAGAAACCGTAATCGCGACTCCAACAGGTCGAACACAATGTGAGAAATTTCTCATACGACATATCACTGTTGACGTGATCGTTGAAAATATGCTTCAGATTAGTTCCATCCTGCTTAAATATTATTAGCAAGTTTGCGTTATCTCGTATCAGATGCTTTGGTATTTTCGCATAAGTCTGACAGAGGTAGAAGCAATCGATTTTGGAATGTCTACCCATGCAAAAGTAGTCCCTTATATTGTCCTGCTTGTCGTTGGCCACATCGTCGAATATGAAAATGGAGTTCGGCTTTGCATCCGCGACGTTCACAACCTCGCAATTGTTTGAAAATGGAAAGTAACCAATTTCCTCCGTATCCTGCAGAAGCTGCTCCAGATATCGATACTTCGGTTGCTGCAGCGACTTCGAGTAGACGTACAGGTTCTCGAATATCACACGGTGCGGACTCTCTATGAGGCTCAGCAACACGTTTGTCTTACCGCAATTCGACGGACCGCAAACTATGCAGCGTATCGTAGATGGTAATAGCGATCCGTGGCGTTTTCTTATTTGCGTGGTAGCATCGTGAGCATCCAGATTTGTCACGCGAATAGCCGGCACGTGCTTCACGAAATGCATCCTCGCTATTAACCTTCGGGAACAGCTGTATCGTTCATTTATATTTCGCGATTTACGGAACTATTCGGTCAGTTGCCATTACGATGGCGTTCAGGCTAGTCGTCGTTGATTCCCTGCAAAACTTACCGAATCATCAGCTCGAACACATACCGAAGATCGTATTGCTCGAGTACTTTCCAGACAGTATCGCGAGTGTGTGGGAAAGATTACCTCGGCACATTCGCGCGGACTCGGATGTGCAGCAATATCAATATTGCTTGCAACACTACAATCTACCTAATACCACTCACCACGACGGACCACCGAGACGGATGAAAGACTGTTACGTTTGTCAGCAAGAGAAGCAGTTGCTCTAAATGTCTGGATCGTTCTTCAATAAAGTCTTGAAAAAATTGCCATTTGAGCTGCACGTGCCCGGTTACAATTATTGCGGGCCCGGCACTCGACTTCGCGAAAGATTGGAGCGCGGCGATCGTGGTATAAATCCGCTGGACGAGGCCTGCCTCGATCACGACTTAGCATATTGGCACAACTAGGATCTACCGGAGCGTCATCAGGCCGATAAAGTGCTTGCGAGGAGAGCGCGTGAACGTATTACCGCAAGAGACGCGACCTTGGGTGAACGCGCGGTCGCCGCAGCCGTATGGGCATCGATGAATGCTAAGCGTAAACTTGGCTTGGGATTACATAATATTGTCGCGATGAAGAAAGCAGTAGCGGCTAAAAAAAAGAACAACAACAACAAGAAAAAAATTGGTACTACTACTACGAGGAAGAGAAGAATTCGAGTGCCGAGGAAACGGGGCGGTATAATACCTACACTCCCACTGCTAGGTGCAGTCGGAGCACTGGCAGGTGGAGCATCGGGTATAGCGACGGCTGTAAACCGTGCAAAAGCTGAGAGAGAACGATTGCGGGAAATGCAACGTCACAATCGCGCGATGGAAGCGTCGCGCGAGAGAGGCCGAGGTCTTTATCTGAAACCGTACAAGCGAGTCGTCGGAGAGGGAAACCGTGGAGGTGGAAAAAAAACAACAACAAAAAAGGTCGGATAAGAGGAAGAAAATGAATGAGGGGAAATTTCGTCGTCGTAATGATCTCCCGGATTCAGGTGCTACTAGTAACATACAATTGACACGCATCTGCCGACGCATACCACATTTCCGTGGAGTCTTTATGCGCACATCTCTGCCGCTCGACGGGCCGCTGTGCAGCGAGTGCGCGATCGTGAATCTCGACGATCAATGCGGCCCTGGTACACACTGGGTAGCCTACGTCAAGCGTAACGACATCGTCGTATATTTCGATTCCTTCGGAAATTTGAAACCGCCGAAAGAATGTGTGCGTTACTTTGCTCCTAACGTTACAATCTACTACAATCATGATCGATATCAATCGTACGATAAAAGCAATTGCGGTCAGTTGTGCGTGAAATTCCTGCGAGAACAGATACTTTGAAAAAAAAAAAAAAAAATGTCTTTCACCGTGACATTATTGGATCGTAAATCAGTATTAAATTCAGATTTCTTTCCCCCGATCAATCTGCAAGACGATCGGTACGAGATCGGTCTCGTGGACATGCAAACGTACAACTCGATAGCCAATGTGGACGAGACGAATAATAAGTTCTACTACGATAACGATAAGGTACTGACGATACCCAGAGGCTGTTACGAATTCAGTGCGATAAATGAGTATTTGCAGTCTCAAATTTCTGCGAGGCACGAAATTCAAGACGACATTGACAGCGTTATTCTTCTACGAGCGAATAACAATACACTGAAGAGTGAAATATTCTGCAAATATTCGATTGACTTTGGAAAACCGAATAACATTGGCTCACTACTGGGCTTCTCGTCGAATCGCGTGATCGAACCGAACGCACAGGCTGAATCCGACGAAACCGTGAACATTGTGAAAACAAATATTCTACGCATCGAGTGCAACATTGCGAGTGGTGCGTACACCAACGGTAGACCCCGACACATTATTCACGAGTTCTTTCCCAGCGTACCACGGGGCTATAAAATCTCGGAGGCACCGAAAACCGTCATTTATCTACCGGTCATCGTCAGAGTAATCGACCGTCTCACGTTACGTATCCTCGATCAGGACGATCGTCTCGTAGACTTTGGACGTGAAGAAATTACCATAAGATTGCACATTAAGAAAAATGTTAATTTACAAAAGTAACGAGGATTATAAAGCGGTGAAACTGGATGAAACGTTCGCTAGTCGTTCGTCCTACGTGGAGTCGAATACACCGGCTCGGAGTGAAAATCGCGACAAGAGGAGCTTCTTGCTAACGAGAAGAAATATAGAATTTTTACAATCATTGGGATTCACCGTGAAGAGATTGGGCGAAGGTACATAGTGGAACAATGGCAGATCCCTTGAACGTCACCGCACCGCTGACCTACGACAATCGCATCACCAAAATGGAGATGCATGCCTACAATCCGTATGCGAACGCCTCGTTGGCGAACAGCGACGAAATTCGCATTCCCATACAGCAGCAAGATTTGATACTCCTGCCGTGCGAGAGTTATCTCTACGTCGAGGGTCAGCTGGTGGAGGGCACGCGTGACGTGAGCGCCAGCAACGAGGATATAGTTACGCTCGACTGCAATTCCGCGGCCTTTCTCTTCGACGAGATTCGTTACGAATTGAACGGTATCGAGATCGACCGATGCAGAAACGTCGGTATTACCAGCACTCTGAAGAATCTCGTTTCCCTGAGAACCGAGGAGAGCGCCAATCTACGTCATTCCGGATGGTTCGTCGCTACAGCCAAAGACCGGCTCAAAAAGGAGGCGGCTGTTAAGAATTTCAGCTTTTGCGTGCCCCTGAAAATGCTGCTGGGATTCTGCGAGGATTATCGGCGAGTCGTCATTAACGCGCGTCACGAGCTCGTTCTCATTCGCGCCCGCGACGATACAAACGCCATTTACTCATCGGTGAAAATCACCGATTCGTCGATCAAGCTGCTACGAGTGCAATGGAGAATACCCCATGTGACCCTGAACTAAATTACGAAACTCCAATTTCTCAGTATCGTCGAGCAGGACAAGAGTCTGTCACTCGCTTTTCGCGCCTGGGAACTTTACGAGTATCCGCTTCTGCCCAAGTCGCAGCGACACACGTGGTCCGTGAAAGCGTCCACGCAATTGGAGAAGCCGCGATACGTCATTCTGGCGTTCAGAACAAACAAAAAGAGTAGTCAGCACGAGGATGTGCTGAAATTCAGTCATTGCAAAGTACTCGATGTCACACTCTATCTGAATTCCGAATCTTATCCGTACGGTCGTCTCGACACTGATTTCACGAAATCCCGCTACTCCGTCCTCTACGACATGTATGTAAAGTTTTTCACCTCCTATTACGCTGGTGAGAAACTCGCGAGACTCATGCTCGACTATACGGACTTCTTGACGTACGGGCCGCTCTTCGTCATCGACTGCTCACATCAGAACGCGTCCATAAAAACCGGCACGGTCGACGTCAAACTCGAGATCGAGTGTATGGAAATCATTCCGGATAATACTACAGCCTATTGTCTAATTATACACGATAAAATTATACAATATAATCCTCTTACGAATATTGTTAGAAATCTAAGTTAATAAAAATTATTGTTAGAAATATAAGTTTATAAAAAATATAAAATACTTTTTTAAAGTTCTTAATGTTTTATTCCTAAATTCTACATTACAGGAGATGAGACGTGGGGAATAAATAAATAAATATTAATAAATATAAGCAGCAATTAAGTTTTATTCTTAAATTCTACATTGTGGTATTTACCACCTTTATATATCATTATTAAATTATTTGCTACCGCAGCGTTTTGCAGCTGCTTCAATTCCTCCAAGTCATCTGCCAGTTTTGCCATTCTTCCAGGCAAGAATAGCCATTCATCACTTGCCAATTTTACAATTATTTTCATCCCATATTTTGTTTTAATTTTCTCAACTTCTAAAATTTCATAATTTTGATCCTCCTTTAAACTATCTAATTTAACAAATTGTTTAGGTATTATGTTTCCCAGATTATTAACTTTTGTAAAATTCATTTTTATTTTATTGATCTCTCTATAAAAAAAAAAAAATGATTAGTCTTATTATAGTTAAAAAAATCATTTTTTTTTAAATGCATTCACTAATCAAATGAAAAAAAATGTTTCCTTACCTTTATTTTTTTATTATATAAAAACAAAAGAAGTTTTTTTTCTAACACACTTAATCTCTTTCTTTTCTTCGATACGTCTGACACTACTACTATGCAGAATACGTCTGACACTAATGGATCTGCTTTGCAGAATAAGTTTTACAAACTGAAGCTTTTTCTTCTTCTTCTTCTGCTGTTCACTTGACTTCTTTGAAAACGATATTATCGTATGTTAATCGTATTTAATTTCAATGTTTTGGAAGGGGTAATTTTCTTTTCTTTCTTGCAATGCATTTCCATTGTGATTGACCTATAGGTTTATAACACAATAGAATGAAATATCAATACGGGGATTATTCAGAGGGTATAGTGTATCCTTTTTGATTAAGAAAGAATGTACTCCTAAGTGTTATCAAATGTAACTTCATTTTTAACAAATGAACGACAAAGACTTTCTCTCGACGAGATTTCTTCAGAGGCTTCATTCAGTCCTCGAACATTCATCAGTGCGGATATTACAATAGTAAATTAAAAAAAAAAAAAAAAAAAAATGGAAAGTGAACGGTGTTTAGTGACAATAAATCCAGTAGAGGAGGAGGATAAAAATCCAGCAGAATCGATGTCTGATTACATTAAAAGAATTAACGATTCTCATAATCGTTATTTCGAAGAATATGAAGCTATGCTTCAACATAATATGCACATGAAATGTAAGTACTTATTTTATTTTCTTTTAAAAGAAAAAACCCACCCATCTATACAGATTGTTTATGTCGTAATACATGACATAATTATAATGTCAATAAATAGAATCATGAAAGAATTTTACGACACACATATTTTTGAAAACTGTTAACAATCCCACTATTTGACCAATTGTTTTTTTATTCAAAACGAAGAATAACGAAAAAAAAAATTTAATTTTTTCCTTTTATTTTTTACCAGCCATTGATTTAGAGGAGGAAGAAGAGGAGAGAGAGGAAAAAGAAGAAGAGGAAAGGGAGGAGGATGAGGAGGGGGAGGAGGAAGAAGGAGAGGAGGTGATTTTTGTAAGTATACTTGCTTTGTAAAAAAAAAAAAAATAACAAAATGTTTTCAAATATGTCCCAGGTGAAAAATAGTAGGACACAAACGGAGCCTATTTTCGCAAGAACAGAGGCTACGCAAATGGAGCTTGAGATAGATGTAACACCACATCATTGGTGTACTAATTGTAAAAAGTATGGTCACCTACACATTAATTGTCCACTTCCAGAGTGGTGTTCAATCTGCAAAACATACATTCATCATGCTATAGAATTTATGAAAAACTTTTAAAAAATAAGCACTGTAAATAAAACCAATAAATTTGTATTTCAATAAAGAGAGTTTTCCCCTTACCGTATTCAAAGAATAAAAAACCCTACATTAGCATTATGAAACACTCTATACCTAGTAAGATAATATAAGCTCTCTCTCTCTCTCTCTCTCTCTCTCTCTCTCTCTCTCTCTAAGGAGTCCACTGCTTAACGTAAGAGGGGGGGAGGTTACATGTGTACCCCACACCATTCTCTCTTTCTCTCTTTCTTTGCGTCCACTGCTTAACGTAAGAGGGGAGAGGCCACTTGTGTACCCTACGAGTTTAACGTCGGGGGAGGAGGCCGCGATAATGGAGGGGGAAGGTCACGTGTGTACCCTACGAGTTTAACGTCGGGGGGGGGGGGGGGGGGAAGCGATAATGCGCACAACCGCAGAGGGGGCAATTCCCCTACCCCCGCGGGACCCCGACCCCCTCGCCACCCGGTCATAGAACCCTCTTAGCTACACTACTTCTTAATTTATTATTTAATCTAGTAGATTAATGGTAATGAAAAAAAATTTCATTATGAAAAAAAAATTTAAAAAAATTGCACGAGTCTTCGGGAATCGAACCCGAGCCCGCGATAACAGCAGGCAAGCGCCTTACCATCTACGCTATGGCACTTATTTGGCAGCTTAGAAGCAAAGTCGCAAGTCGCTTGTTAAAGCGATGGAACCTTTCTCTATTAAGTTTAATTTCTAGAAGAAATGATTAATTATAATCTTATATTTATTTACTTCGTATGTCTTTTCATAATAAAACAAAATATTTTGTTTACATATTTCTAAACATTAATGACTTTAACAGCTGTAGCTTCAAAAAGTGACTCTAACATTGCGGAGAACATTTTTGAAAGCTGCAGAATTAAAAATAAGTAACTCAAGAATCGTATTTGGTATTTAATATGTCATTCCTATTGCAATCTATTTAATTTAAAATACCTCATAAATAGAAAAACGATTAATCGTTCTTAACAAGTAAAAGCACGTGGCTGACAGAGATTAAGTCGATATTTATAATAGATAATATATGAAAATAAATAAATTGTGATCGATTTTTTGCATTTTCAAATATTAGTATCGTATAATTAAAAGAGGTAGTGCAAAAGTGGATGAACTAGTCTAAAGGATCGATATCACAAGTTTGGCAAATCATCGAATAGTTCCTCCCGATCTTTCTCCTTTAATTTATACAATTTCTGAGAAATAAGCATATCTACGTGTAGCCCTAAATGTCTACTTTCTACAATGTCTAAACAACTTTTTTCGATAAAAGCAATTTTTCCGGCTCAAAAAGGCACTTCACGCGCCGTGTACCCGTACCTTAATGTTCGTACGGAAGGAGAAAATCAAAATTAGCAAACGATGCTTATTTCTTAGAAATTGTATAAATTAAAGGAGAAAGATCGGGAGGAACTATTCGATGATTTGCCAAAATTGTGATATCGATCCTTTAGACTAGTTCATCCACTTTTGCACTACCTCTTTTAATTATGCGATACTAATATTTGAAAATGCAAAAAATCGATCACAATTTATTTATTTTCATATATTATCTATTATAAATATCGACTTAATCTCTGTCAGCCACGTGCTTTTACTTGTTAAGAACGATTAATCGTTTTTCTATTTATGAGGTATTTTAAATTAAATAGATTGCAATAGGAATGACATATTAAATACCAAATACGATTCTTGGGTTACTTATTTTTAATTCTGCATCTTTCAAAAATGTTCTCCGCAATGTTACAGTCACTTTTTGAAGCTACAACTGTTAAAGTCATTAATGTTTAGAAATTTGTAAACAAAATATTTTGTTTTATTATGAAAAGACATACGAAGTAAATAAATATAAGATTATAATTAATCATTTCTTCTGGAAATTAAACTTAATAGAGAAAGGTTCCATCGCTTTAACAAGCGACTTGCGACTTTGCTTCTAAGCTGCCAAATAAGTGCCATAGCGTAGATGGTAAGGCGCTTGCCTGCTGTTATCGCGGGCTCGGGTTCGATTCCCGAAGACTCGTGCAATTTTTAAAAATTTTTTTTTCATAATGAAATTTTTTTTTATTACCATTAATCTACTAGATTAAATAATAAATTAAGAAAATGAAATATTTTTAACAATAATACGTAACATATGAGTCTCAACAAAATTGATCAATTTTACGTAAAATCATCGCATTTCCTTATATATTATAAAATCTAATAAGTTAATTGCTGCTTATAAATATTATTTTAATATTCATTCAACGTGGCCAGCTTTTTTATCATAGCTGCCAAAAAAGACATTTCTTAATTTGCTTCGGCTAGCTCGGCTTTGCTCGTTGGCTAAACGAACGAAGATCGAGCACGAGAAAGAGAGGTCCGAGAAAAGAATACCACTCTTTTCGTACTTCTACGTTCAACGAAGCTAGCCGGAGTCAAGCGACGGAAGCCGAGATACGTATGCATCGCTGTGTGATCAGCGAGAAGGGACACGAGTGGGGATGTCTCACGCATGCCAGAATTTCCAGAAGGCTTTCGGAGTCGTAGTGAGCCTATGGTTGCATAGTGGGGGGAACGAATACCCGTTTTCTATCATCACTGCTCTTGCCCAGTCGCCGTGTACTGGTAGTTAAGTCTAGTAATAGTAAATCCGAACCAAATCGTGTAGTAATCATCGCGAGTGTGTATCTTTCAGTCGTGCCTAACACGTACCGTTCTGAAAGATAACAACAACTACTACAAACTGATCATAAGTTAACTGGTGCGAATAACCCACCACGATAAGAAAGTCTAGTCTCTCTAATAGTTGTGACGAATAGTCAATAAGCTTGCGAATGCTGCTCCAGCATAATTAGCGTTTACTGTAAGTATAATTGTAATACCTGAAAATACATAGTTTTGTGTCAAACCTGCTGTTCCAACGTATGTTTATACATACTATCATGCACCCCGAATCTTGCCAACTCATTACATTCTTACTGTTCGGAGTGTAATACTTTAGTATATTGTACTGTGAGTCGCAAAGCTCAGTCGGCGTTTCTACTGACCCAGACTGTAGTGTCAAGTCAGCCGAAACTCGACCGATAGGCGGCCACGACTACCCAGTACGTAACAGAATTCTGGAGAAACCACTGTTAACGTGTCATGACCTGTTTGAAGCAAATTTTCCCCAGTTCACTTTAGGAAAGTCTACAACATGATTATGCATTTAAAAGAATTCAGGAGAAACCGCTTATAACGTGTTACGACTTGTTTTACGCAAATTTCGTAGGCGGGCAAGAATACCCACCACCCAAATATTAATTTCCAATAAGAATGCATCTCATCCCCTTCCATGATTGCATCTCATCCCTTCCACCATTTTTTAAAACCAATGTTGTTAGCAATCGGGAAATTTCAGTCAGTCAGTTTTTATTAGAAGCTTCAAGGAGGTGAAAGATCCAGTGCAAAGCTATATTCCGAATATTTTCCTTGCTGTACCACAGAAACTCTTTTTGGGTGGTAAGAATTATTCTTTTATTATTCTCTTTTCTTGCTATTCTATTTCAAAGTTTTTTCTTCTCTCAATTTCTGTTTTTTTTTTCACAGAAAAATGGATTTAACCAAGATCTATGCACTTGCAAGTGTAACTTACGAACCTAAGAATTTCGTAAAGCTGAATACTTTTGAGAAGAATTAGGAGTTTCAAATCACTGAATTAGTGAAAATTAAGACCAAATATGGAGAGAAATTAATAGCGAAGCTGGTTACAGACGAATGGTTCTTCCTACCCTCAAGGATGATGAAATTACTAGAGTCGCCTGAACTAATCAAAGAACTTCAAAATGCTGCATCAGCGAATACATTAAAAATCTTATATGTTGGAGGACGATACAATAATTTAGAATTTAAAGTTAACCAATGATAATCATAAGATAAATTTTGGAAATGTTTGTAAGGAATGTTTTTAAGGAATGACATCAATAAATGTTTTATTATATCTTATTTATTTATTTTTTCTTTATCCCTCACTACATTAGTAAGATACATATAAATCTAGTCTATTAACTTACATTTCTAACAATACCAGTAAGCGGGTTATATTCAACAATTTTATCATGTATAATTAAACAAAACGCAGTAGTATTACTTGGAATATTTCTAGTACAATTAATCTCGATTTTAACGTCAACAGTGCCCGATTTTATAGATTCATTTTGATGCGAACAATCGATGACGAAGAGAGGACCGTATTCCACAAAGTTTATGTAAATAAGCATTGGTTTCGACTGTTTTTCTCCTGCATAATATGAATGGATAAATTTAACATACATATCATATAGTACAGAATAATGTTTTTTTTCGCTATCACTATCAATTCGGTCATATGGATAAAATTCTGAATTCAGATAGACTTTAACATCACGAACAGAACTGTCATTGAATCTAGGTTCCTCCATATGCTGCGTATTCTTCTTATTTTGTCTAAATGCTAGTATAAAATATCGAGGTTTCTCCAATTGTGTTGCAGCTTTTACGGCCCATGTATGCCTCTGTGTTTCAGGTAGAAGTGGATATTCGTAGTTCCCAGGAACGAAAAGCCATGATTAGACTTTTGTTTTGCTCAATCAAACGTAGAAATTTAAGTTTTGTATAATCATTCAGTGATACATGGGGAATTCTCCACTGCACTTTTTGCAAATCAATTTTGGAGTTGATGATTTTTCTCGAAGAATGTAGTGAATTTATATCATCACGTGCTCGAATAAGAACTAGTTCATGACGTGCATTTATTATAACTCTTCTGTAGTCTTCACAAAAACCCAACAGCATTTGCAATGGTAGACAAAAGTTGAAATGATTCGTAGACCTGTGATCTGTTAGAAACCATCCTGAATGACGTAGACTTGCACTTTCCTCAGCAGTTAAGAAGATGAGATTCTTCATGGAGCTAGTAATACCCACATTCTTACAGCGATCAATCTCAATACCATTCAATTCATAACGAATTTCATCAAACGAGAATGCCATGGAATTACAGTCAAGTCCTGCGACACCTTGGGCTGCTGTATCCGGAGCACGGGTTCCAACGATTATCTTTCCCTCAATGTAGAGATAACTTTCACAGGGTAGAAGAATTAAATCTTGCTGTTGTATAGGAATTCGAATTTCATCACTATTTCCCAATGAGGCATTTGCATAAGGATTGTAAGCATGCATTTCTAATTTAGTGATGTGATTGTCGAACACCGGTTGAGCGGCTACATCTAATGGATCCATTTTTATTTCTAACGTTGAAACCCAGTGATTGTAAAAAGGCGATATTTCTTTTTGTTAATGATGCTCTAACGTTACCTTCGCTCAATGTATTCTCTCCTGCTGCAGCAGTTGGACTGATAGGCTCATCGAGTATCGGTAATTTATAAGTATTCTTGTAAATTAGCATTTTCTAATATGTAAACGAATTGTGATTTCTTCACCTACGAAATTTACTATACGATCTTCCTGATCGAGAATACGCAAGGTGAGACGGTCAATTACTTTGGCAATGACTGGCAAGTAAATGACGTTCTTCGGTGTTTCTGCGATTTTATAACCTGGCGGAACACTCGGAAAAAATTCATGTATAACATGTCGAGGTCTACCGTTTGTGTACGCACCAGCTGTAATGTTGCATTCAATTCGTAGAATATTTACTCTTATAATATTTACGGGCTCGTCTGATTCAGCTAGTGTGTTCGGTGGAATAACACGATCCGATGAAAGACCCAACAAAGAGCCTATATTGTTAGGTTGTGTAAATCAATTTGATATTTACACTTTATTTCACTTTTTAATGTATTATTATTAGCACGTAGAACAATTACTTCTTCTTCATCACCTTCGAACATCTGAGCACGTAAAAAGTCATTTATGACATTGAGCTCAAAACAACCTGTAGGTATAGTTAGCTCCTGATCATCAACGTAAAATATATTGTTTGTATCATCAACATTAGAGATTGAATTGAAGCTCTGAAAGTCTACGAGACCGAGTTCATATTGTCCATCTCGAAAATCGATCGGGGGGGGGGGGGGGGGGGGGGGGAAATCTAACTCCAATACCGAGTCACGGCCAGAGAGTGTATCTGTTAAAGACATTGTTCACGTAGAAACTTGACATACAACTGACCGCATATGCTTGAATCATACGATTGATATTGGTCGTGGTTGTAGTAGATTATAGCAGAAGGTCCAAAATATTCCACAAGTTCAATTGGAGATTTTAAATTTCCGAAGGAATCGAAATACTTAACGTGCTTATTACGTTTAACGTAAGCGACCCAACGTATTCCAGGACCTTGTTCGTCATCAAGATTCACAATTGCGCACTCATTGCGTTGCACATTTTGAGGTAGAGATGTACGCATAAAGGCTCCCCGAAAATGCGGTATTTCACGGCAGACGTTTGATAATTGTATATTACTAGTAGGTCCAGATTTAGGAAGTCCATTTATTTTCTTTTCCTTTTCACTCCCTCTCCTATTCGGCTGTATGGTGCGAGGTATAAACCTTGTCCCCGTCTCGCTTCCATTAAGCGATTGTGTTGATGCATTTCTTCCAATTGTTTTTTGGCTGATTTGGTGTCGTTTACAGCCGTTGCTAAACCTGCCGCACCGCCAGCTAATGCGCCCACCGCACTCAGCAGCGGAAGCAGTGGTAATAACCCCCCCCCCCCCTCGTTTTGTTTTAGTAAGTGACTTTTTCCTCAATAAACCATCTCTTTTTTTCGGTACACGAATTTCTCTTTTCTTCGTACTTTTTCTAGACACTCGCAGTCCTAAGCCGAGTTTTTGTTTTGTATTCATTGATGCCCAGACAGCAGTCGCTGTCGCTCGTTCACCTACGGATGAGTCACTAGCTATGATACGTTGTCGTGCACGCCGTGCAAGCACTTTATCAGCATGATGACGCGAGGGCAGGTCCTTATATACTGAATATGCGATATCATGCTCATGGTAAGCATCATCCAGAGGGTTTATTCCTCGATCACCACGTGCTAACCGTTCATGAAGGCGAGTACCTGGACCGCAATAATTGTAGCTAGGTACATACAGCTCGAAGGGTAGTTTATTTAGCAGCTTATTGAAAAAAGATCCACAACCATAACTCATCATATCATGCTTTCCTAACGGGTTCGTTGACACATCCAGCAATTTTTTATTGAAGGTGGTAATCCATCAAAATGATCTTGATTAGGTAAATTATAATGTTCCGTACAGGCACGATATTGTTGCACTTCAGGATCTGCACGAATGTGCTCAGGCAATTTACACCAAACCAGTCGAATACTGTTTGGAAAGCGCTTCAATAGTAAAATTTTTGGAATGTATTCAAGCTGCTCAATAGTTAAATCCTCCAAACATAGCACATCTAACATTAACAACGACATAATGAGAACTAATGAGATAATCTGCTTCAAGCCTATAAATAGCTTGCATGATCATAGAGTTTTACAGTTATGGATTTCGTAAAGCAACCACTGCACATTCGTGTCTCCAACGCCGATCGCTTTATTGTCGGTGGGGGTTTTGGAGGAAGCAGTAAACGTCATGGATCCCTGCTTCCATCTACAATTCGTAGTATAATTTGCGGACCCTCGAATTGCGGTAAAACAAACGTACTGCTTAGTCTCGTGGAAAGTCCTAACGGTGTGAGATTTGAAAATATTTATGTATACTCAAAGTCGCTTCAACAACCCAAGTATCAATACCTTGAACGGTTATTAAAACGACTAAAAGGTATTGGATATTTTAAATTTTCAAACAATAGCGACGTTGTAAAGGTAACTGAGGCGTTACCCAATTCTATTTTCATATTTGATGATGTTGCTAACGATAAGCAGGATAATATCAGAGACTACTTCTCCATGGATAGATATTCAAATATTGACTGCTTCTACCTCTGCCAGACTTATGCTAAAATTCCTAAACACATGATTCGTGATAATGCAAATCTTCTCATAATCTTTAAGCAAGATGGTACTAATTTAAAACATATTTATAACGATCATGTAAACACGGATATGTCATTTGAAAAATTCAATGAATTGTGTTCAAAGTGCTGGCACCATGATTATGGATTTCTAGTGATCGACAAGGATAGTACAATTCAAAATGGTAGATATCGGAAAGGTTTCGATGAGTATGCTAAGATTAAATAGTATACCTTTTGCTTAAGATTGTTCAGCTTAGAGCTAAGTGTCCATCAAAACACACACATCAAATAAACGTGGAAATAAGATTGAACGTGGATTGAATGTTGATTGAATACAGCTTGAACGTGGAAAACATGGAAAGCAGGAAAATGGAAGAAAAGATGCTGCTTAAGAAGTTTGCCGCGAAAAGTAAAGTAATTCGTGAAAAATATCGTGCACTCAAAACAGGAAGAGAAATGATGGAAACCAATTTAAATGAAACTTTTAAACCAATTGTTGAGCCATTGAAGAAGCTCAGTGAACATAATGAGATGACCTTCGTGTCCCCGAAATATGAGTGTAAACAGGAACCGCTACAGAAGACTACTGTAAGCGATATTTCTTTTATTATTCCATCGAAACGTAAAAGGACTTATCTCTCATCGACTCCACAACGTAAAGATTTCGCATACAACTCTAGAATTAAAATTCCAACCCCTTCATCTGATGATGATGAGCAAGGACATTCACGACCTAATGAAACATTATACCTTTCTCTGGAAGAGGATGAGGATAAGGAGGAGGAGGGAGTGAAAGTGGAAAAGGATGTTAATGATTTAGCAATACCATCACCAATGCAAGCAGAAACTCCATCATCGCCATTGCAAAGATCCTTAGATTTAAATAGTTCTTTGTCAGAATATGGAGCAATTGGATGTAAATATATAGAGATGTTTTTGAGTAAAAATAAGGAAATAATTTATTATAATTTTGGAGTTGAACAAGATGGTAGTCTTAACAAAATGAGAATTGGAAAATGTGCTTTTAATGTAGATCGTGGAGATTTTATTATTATTGATGAGGAGTATTATCAGGGTACTATTGGTCTATTTGAATTGATCTTCATGAAAGAGCCACATGATTATACTGAAGATTATTTAAAAACATATAAGAATATTCTTTCTCAAACTAATGTACACAGAGCAGATTACAGTAGCGAGGGAAAGCTTCATGGGAATAAGGGTCATAAATGGAAGAAAATAATTAGTCCATTATTTCCTCCAAAGAATATTGTAAAAGGCAGCGGTTATATGTGTGTTAATGATAAACCAGTGAACTATGTACATTGGAATGATCCGATGATTTAGTTGAACGTTTGGGACTTTTGATAGCATCATCTGCTGCAGGACATACGAATCATCATAATGAGAGACAATCAATAATTGAGGAGCTTCATGAAGAACGTATTATCCTATAAAAGAGATTACACTTTCCATATTTTCTCAATTGATTGTGTTACTTCACAATGTCGATAAATAAATTTGGAGGTATTTCCACTACCAGTAATGTGAGAAAATATTTCCGCAAAACTGAAGATGAAACATTAAAATTTGATAAACGTATGAATGCATTTAATGCTAAGGAGAATATTATTTCAAATTTAGGATTTGATGCTACTGATTAGAAATGTGCTGTGAATATGCGTGTTCTGCTAGATAATATGAATGCTGTACGTGAGAACCTTAAAAATGAAATGCAAGAAAACAGTGATATTTTACGAAGTATTGCGTTAAGACTGGATGAAACCGAGTTAAGGCTGAATGATTTTCAAGTGAAATTGAGAAATTTCATGCAGAAACATGCTGAAGATAATGCAGATTTAAAGAAATGTGCATCAATTTTCATGGAGAATCAGGCTAAAGAGGATGCTGAAACAAAGAAGCATATACTGTAGATAATGCAGAATTAAAAAAAAGGGCTATTTTTCATGGGGAGAATCATGCTAACGAGAATTCTTCTTGAAATAATTCGTCAAAGAGTTTTATTAGGAAAAAGAAACTTTTACTACCATCAGTGCTCGATGTACCCTTGTAAACCCAACACATACCTGAAGAGTTATGGATAGTGAAGAAAAAAAAAATTGGTCGAAGAACTGCATGTACCTGCAAGACGGATTTTTCAACGTAGAAGAGTTATAATACGAGGCTTCGATGACCTCTAGCAAGCAGATCTGGTTGATATGAAGAATTATGCTGACGGAGGTTACCACTATATTCTCACAGTTATTGATGCATTGTCGAAATTTGGATGGGCAGTAGCACTAAGAACCAAAACTGGCAAGGAAGTGACAAACGCATTTACGAAGATACTGAAAAGTGGGAGATGTCCCAAATTTGCAGAAAGATGATGGCAAGGAGTTTTATAATAGTGATTTCAAATCGCTTATAAAAAAACGTAGAATAAATCATTACTCAACATTCAGCGTATTGAAAGCTACGATAGTTGAGCGCTGGAATCGCACACTGAAGACTGAAATGTGGAAACGATTTACGTTGAATGGAAATTATAAGTGGCGAGGCATACTGCAGCGACTAGTTGAAGACTACAACGCAAGAAAACATCTTACTCTAGGAATGCGACCAGTTGATGTAACGACAGATCATGCTAATATGCTCCTGACTACAGTATACAATAATATAAAGATTGTTGGCCGTGCCAAGTTCAAAGTAAGTGATTTTGTACGAATCAGTAAATACAAGAATGTATTCGCAAAGGGATACACACCAAATTGGACAACTGAAATATTTGAAATTATAAAAGTGCAGAAAACAAATCCTGTTACATATTTACTTAGAGACTCTAGTGGTACTGATATATACGGAGGATTCTACGAATATGAACTTTTAAAAACTGCTAATCCTAATGTATATCTAGTGGAGAAGGCATTACGTAAGAACGGTGATAAGGTCTTTGTGAAGTGGTTAAGATTCGATAATACACATAATTCATGGATAAATAAAGATAATATTTTGTAAAAACATTATTTATTAATAGAATTATTCAATTTAAATATAATTAATTTATTCTATAATGACCCCATGGTAGTGTCGACACAGTTCCGTGCACGATATAACGCTTATCATCATATGGGTTGAGAGCTACTTTCCGTTGTGCAATCGAATAAACATTATGCAATTTTGAGCGAATTAAATTTTGATTGCGGAATTGTACAGTAAAATTTGTTAAACTGTTATATACATATAACTACTTATACTACTTTTCTCTATTAACTAGCCAATAACTAGAACTAAAACATTTAATTCATAAAAGTTAGTTAATTCAAAAAGGCTCCGGTTGCATTCTAATCAAGAGCCGTGTGGCGTCATTCGTATGCAACCTGAACCTCTTTCTTAGGCAACAGTACTTCTCTGTTGCCAGGGCCTCAGAGCGCGCGTGGCTAAAAATCTTAGTCAGCTATTAGAACAATCGTCTTATTGACGCACGGTTGACTTAGTAGCCACTGACGCACGATCGATTCCCTAAAACCATACCATATATGGTCATGAGAATCGATGCATTTTGAGGCAACGACTTGACTGCTCGGTTCCTGACCGATCAGTCCAGGCCCAGCAGTAACTAGAACAAGTCATCTGACTTTAACCGAGCATTAGCTCCCAAGTTACTCTAAGCTCAATCTAACTTCAATTAGATAATCTTTTTATTTAAAACCTCTAAAAACCTGTATAACTATAATTTATTTTTATAACTCAACATTGTAAAATAACTCTACAAGGACTGAATAAATTTAGTTGTACCAAAGTACTTGAATTAGTTTGTCACGGTGTGAACCCATAACAAAAGTGGTGGCAGCGGTGGGATAGGCTGAAAGATCTATCGACTGGTGAAGCAGCAGGAAAAAGAAAGGAGATTTCCTTACGCTCATCAACTACTACGACGGCAACAACTGGAGGAATTCTCACTTCAAATCAACCCCTCAGTACTCCAGTCCTCAAGGGACTCATCGATCATTATCGCAGTCTCAACATTTCGACCTCGTTCATTCGGAAGATCACTGCCTATCCTAGAGGATTCAACATCACCGACCAGCTTACTCAAGGAATCTACAAGAGGACTTACGACATCAGGACTCAACTGAAGAAGAATGGATCTTTGGTGAGTACGGTTCCAACTTGTAAAAAATCAGTAGCAAAACTATTTACTTTGCGAATCATTGTAAACGCGAGCCCCGCGAGCGAAATTAAATTTTAGAGGAAAAATTTTCTCATGAGTCAAGACGACGGAAACCTTGACCGGACTCAATCGGTTCCAAATCTTACAGCAACTTCTAGGCGCTTATTTAATCAAGTCTCTATCAGTGACGAAGTAACTTCCTTCTTGCATGAAGTGCAGGAAAATACCGAACGTGCACTATTCGACTCGGAAAGCCCAGAAGTGACCGATACCGTTGCATTTCCTAGCACATCAAATACAAACACACACCGAAATCCATTAGTTGGGAGCGTAGACCGCAGTGCTCTTAGACGCAACGTTACTATTCGTAGGCGCGGAAGCTCCATTATGGCAAATCGCGATCGTGTTGTTTTTCATGACCCAAACTTGGTTCCTGAACAAAATACAGACAGAACTCTGGATACCAGACTACCAGTAACACCTGCCCCAAGGGTGTCTCAGTCCCCAGTAACGACTGAAATAAACAGACTAACTGAAACCTTACGACGAGAGACTAATCCTCTCGAAGAAGAGAATGCTAGGCTAAGAGAAGAACTTAGACAACTACGTTTCCGGCAGGATGCGATTTATTATGCAACAGAAAACGAACCGCGACCTTGCGGAAGTTCCACAATAAGGAGACCTTCACGGAGGACCTTCTCCAAACCATTAAACCATGGTTCAAATCACGAACGGGAAGAATTAACTCATAACGAAGACGAACCGAAACCCCGATTCTCGTTCGAAACAGCTATGAAAATGTTACCCACTTTCTCAGGGAATCCAGATGGATTAGATCCATTTATAAGTACAGCGTACCTTATTCACGATGGTATAGCCCCTAAAGATCGAATCGACCTATTACAATTCATTAGATTCTCAAGTTTAAAAGGCAGAGCGTTCCATGAACTTAAACATAGGGCCATTGATACCATCGACGATTTAGTCGTAGAATTAGAAGCCATATTCAGGCCTAAACGATCAGTAGCAGTCGTACAAAACGACCTATATACTAGCCGACAAAGGAAGGACGAGCCAGTAAAAGCATACGCTAACCGAATAGAAGGATTGCTAACCGAGCTATTACAATTAAGCTTAGACCCAGGAAACTCAGCAGACAGTAATGCCGCAATAGAAGGATTGCTGAGAAAACAAGCATTGATTCAATTTAACCACGGTTTAAATTCGCGTATTGCAACGATAGTGAAGGCTTCTAAATGCCTCACTCTACAAGAAGCTATCTCTATAGCTATAGAAGAAGATAGCACCTACCCATCCTATCATGAACCTAATCATAACAAGAGAGGAGTTCAACAAGGCTCTCATACAGGTAATAATAAGAAAAATGATAACCTACATTGCGAAAGGTGCGATAGAAAGGGACACCTCGCAAAAAATTGCTACGCACGATTATCTAACGCTAAAAAACCTCAAGATAAGAGAGTATCAATAAACAAAATATCTGATGTATGCAATTATTGCAAAAAACCTGGACACACAGTCCAAGAGTGCCGAACCTTAAAAAGGAAAAAACAAAGGGAATCCACTCAGCAAACAAGTGCCGCAGAGTCGCAAGCGGAGGAACGAGTACGACTCGACACTACGAGACTAAACGTATTACAGAACTCGTCACATAGAAATTTAATTGAAGTTCAAGCCGATGAATTCAAAAACCGAACAGCTATGTTACTTTTTGACACAGGAGCTGATATTTCTATCATAAAGGCAGGAGTTCTCCAAGGAAAAACGATGATCAACCAAAAGGAAAACACCGTTACTGGATTAGGAAACTACCCATTCACCACTGCAGGAACAGTGGAACTACATGTGAAAATAGGGAAACACGTAATTTTGCATCCATTCCAGGTAATACCTAGTTCATTCCCATTAATCGCAGACGGAATCTTAGGTGTAGATTTCTGGGAGAAAAATGTTTACACGGTAAACCGAGATCATTCAATTACAATGCTAGGACACAGCTGGCAAATGCACTACTCAGTTCCCCGGACAGTGACCCTGAAACCGAGAACCGAAACTTTAGTGGCGGCGATAACACATAGCACGAGTGAGGGGCTAGCGACAGCTCAAGAGATTAGACCAGGCGTATACATGGGAAACTGTGTCACCAGGCCGTCTGAGTCTACCTGCTGCGTCAGCATAATTAATGTTACAGAAGACGAGCAGGAGATAGATACCCCAATAGTGGAACTAGAAAAAATTCCCGACCCACCCGAAGAAAACATCGAGCACTCTCAACCTCCAGCAATTTATCACATAAACAATTACAATGAAGATAGAATTGATAAACTGATAAATCTCATAGATGTAGCCCATCTCAATGAAGAAGAAAAGCGGAAATTATACATGATTTGTAAAAGCTTCAGCGATATATTCCAAATAGAAGGAGATCGTCTTTTGACTACAAAAGCAGTAAAACACACACTCACCCTAAAAGAAGGGACCACCCCAATTTTCAAGAAACCTTATCGTCTGCCAGAAAAACATAAGAACGAAATAAATAAACAGACAAATCAGATGGAAGAAGAAGGTATAGTACGTACGAGTAAAAGTCAATGGAATGCACCACTCCTGGTGGTTCCTAAGAAACCTGATGCCCAGGGAAATGTGAAGATGCGCATAGTCGTAGACTTCCGTAAATTAAACGAAGTAACGGTAGGAGATGCATTTCCTTTACCAAATATAACAGAAATACTAGATCAATTAGGATATTCTAAATATTTCACAACATTAGATTTGGCATCAGGCTTCCATCAGATAGAATTGGCAGAGAAGGACAAGGAGAAAACAGCATTCTCTACGCCAATGGGACACTACGAATATAATCGTATGCCATTTGGTTTGAAAAATGCACCCGCAACATTCCAGCGTATGATGAACTCAGTGTTATCAGGACTGCATGGAATCAAATGTTACGTGTATCTGGATGATATAGTAATCCATGCACCAACTTTAACAGAACATAATAAGAGGCTACAAGAAGTGTTTACCAGATTAAGGGAAAATACGTTAAAATTACAACCAGAAAAATGTCGTTTTCTACGAAAAGAAACATGTTATCTGGGACATATAATATCGGATAAAGGAATCTACCCCGATCCGAGCAAAACAACAGCTGTGGAAAAATATCCACGACCCAAAAATGTAAAAGACATTCAATCATTCCTAGGATTAGCAGGCTATTATAGACGTTTTATAGACCAATTTGCTGACCTAGCCAAACCGCTAACAGAACTCTTAAAAAAGGGAAAAAATTTTCATTGGACTACGGCGGAAGAAACCGCTTTCAACACACTGAAAAGGAAACTCGTAAGCGCACCAATATTGCAATACCCAGATTTTAAACAACCTTTCATTTTAACTACGGACGCATCTGAACTAGCAGTAGGAGCCGTGTTGTCACAAGGAATTCTGGGAGAAGATCTGCCAGTGGCATATGCCAGTAGAACATTAAACAAAGCAGAAATAAACTATAGTACAACCGAAAAAGAACTAGCAGCCATAGTTTGGGCAGTTCAAAATTTCAGACCATACTTATATGGGACAAAATTCACTATAGTTACAGACCATCAACCCTTGACATGGTTATTCAATATTCAAGATCCAGGATCAAGACTTATGAGATGGAGACTGAAACTCGAGGAATACGATTACGAAATAAAGTACAAGCCAGGAAAACAAAACACCAACGCAGATGCTCTTAGTAGAATACATGTTGTCACAAGGGCCACAGCGAAAACGGTATCCTCAGATCCGCTAACAAATGATAAGGCAAAATCTCCAATAGCAGATCCTAAGTTGTTACAGAAGAAACAAAAAACCCGCAAAGAGAAGACGACAGCTGAAACTGTTACATCACTAGCGACACCGAACGTGGACCCAGAACAGGAGACGCCGAACGTTGACGCCGACACAGCTGACTCGTCAAGGCCAGAAAAAAGCGAATCAGAGGAAGAAAGCGAGTCAGAAATATCGGAAAAAGAGGAGACATATTCCGCTGAAAAAATAGCTCGCATACTGTACGAATACCATGACACACCCTTTGGAGGTCATGAAGGTATACACAGAACATTAAGAAGAATTAAACTCCGACATACCTGGCCCAACATGAAAAAAGATATACAGGAATACATCGCAAAATGCGACAAATGCCAAAGGAACAAAACAGGGGGAGTAAAAAGGGCTCCAATGCTTATTACGGATACACCGTTAGAACCCTTCGAAAAGGTAGCACTTGACATTATTGGACCCTACCCGCCAACACCACGTGGAAAAAAATATGCGCTGACGTTCCAAGACTTATTTACGAGGTATAGTATTGCCTTACCAATACCAGACCAGTCAGCCTCTACAGTGGCTAAATATTTTGTGGAAAAAATACTTTTTACATTCGGAATCCCGCAAAAAGTATTAACTGATCAAGGTACTAACTTTGTCAGTCAACTATTTAAAAACGTATGCAAATTGTTGAAGATCGAGAAAATTCAAACAACCGCATACCATCCACAATCAAATGGAGCTTTAGAACGTTCGCATAGAACACTAACGTCATACTTAAAAAGCTACGTTAATGACGACTTAAATAATTGGGATGAGTGGCTACCCTATGCTATGTTTGCATATAATACAACCCCTCATACTGCCACAAACGAAACTCCATTTTCATTGTTATTTGGGAGAGAAATAGAACTCCCAACATCCCTAAAATCACAGCCGAAACCGTCATATACATACGGAGATTACCGTGAAGAATTACGCGAAAGAATGCGTTCGGCAGGAATCATGATGAAAGACCATCTGATAAGGGAAAAAGAAAAATCTAAACTGCAATACGATAAAAACACGCGAGAAATTGACTTTAATATAGGAGATAAAGTTTTGCTAAAAAGGGAAATGATTCGGCATGGTAGACCAAAGAAACTTGAACCTATCTACGATGGTCCCTATACGGTTACAAGGAAACGAAACGACTTAAACTACGAAATATTAACCGGAAAAAAATTCGTGAATGTACACGTAAACAGATTAAAACCCTATATTATGTGAATAGTCAAATAAGTATAATAATTAATCGCGTAGTTTTAATAATTAACACTATAATTTTTTTTTTTTTAAATAATTAACAAATCTACTCTACTGCAAATTAGCAACCAATCGTAATTAAAATTAAACCTGAGCTATCTTATATTAAATACATACTAAAAGGAAGGAAAATACAAATAAAATAAGAAAAAAAATTAGGTAAAATCAATAATTTATTCAAAAAATTGGTTTGGGAAAGGAAAATATAAGGGAGAATCACAAAATCGAGTAAAAATTTTCAATTTATTATAAAAAGAAAAGAATTAAAACATAAAGTTATACAAAAAATTTTTTTTTATCCTCTTAATTAATCAGCCCGTGGAACCACAGGACATAGTCATCCGAGGGGGCATGTGGATACCATTCCTCCGGATACTCCACTTGACGATTAGTGTACCCCCAGCCACGTTGGGGTACCACGCCGGTGTACTGCAACCACCGGATCCCGTAGTAGTCAAAGACTTCATGGAAGTCGTTGTCTTGCTCCGCGAAGTCCGCGTGAGCCTCCGCGAAGTACCGCTCCTGCCGACGATATTGTTTCCGCGCAGTGACGGCTCGGAGATTTTTCCATTAAACTAAACGAAACAGACAACGATATTAAAAAGGGAAAAGTTACAACCAAATATATAACAAAAGTAATTCTTTAAATACTTACAACCACCAAAAAATCCAAACAGGGGAACGCCATGCTCGTTGCATAATCCCCGATCATGAGGCCGGTACTTAGCCAACTGTTGTTTCCGAGCACTAACCATATTTTCTTTTAAAAACGTAGAGCAACTGTGCACTTCGAAATAAGGAACGAAAATGACTTCACGTCCGAAAAACGCACATTATATAGGAAAATCCCCACTTAGGAACACATAAAAAAAAAGCGCTGACCTGGCGATCGCATAACGTTCAAGCCATGGGTCGAACAGCACTGAAAAAAAAAAGAAGACAAGAAAAGAAAGAAATCTTTCACTTTCTAATAAATAACATTCTTTCTAGGTTCCTATTGTTATTAACAATTATCCACATTGAACGGACGAAACAACAAGTCAAAATAGACCCCATAGTTGGACAACCAGGACTCTTCTACGAACGTATTGGAACTATAAACTACTATAAAGAAAAATGGAAACTAGTAATTACAACGGACGTCACCGAATATTATACGAGACACAAGACACTAGAAAAAATAATGAAACAACAACGATTTTGTAATAACGACAACAACAAGCAAACTTGCATGAACACGATAAACGACATAGACTATAAATTAAACACGACAAAACGAAACTTACAAGAACTTACTGAAATAACAGAACATACAGATAGATCAAAGCGAGGTTTAGTTAATGCGATTGGTTCATTAGGAAAATCGTTATTCGGAACAATGGATAGCGAAGATGAAGAAAAAATAAATAAACATTTAGAAGATTTAGATAATGAAGTAGATACTAATAAAAAAGCATTAAAAAGTCAAATACAAATTATTGTTAGGAATTTAGAAATATTTAATAGCAGCGTAAGAAATCTGTACGCGAACGAAGAAATACTATCACGCACAGCGAATAGTCTGCTTACGCAGCAAGCGGAAAAAGAAACGTTATATAATATAGACTTTGCCACGGAACAGCTAATGATAGATACCGATCATCTCCTAAATTTTGCGATACAAGCAACAAACGGAATAATAAACCCAAAAGTTATCCCACATTCAAAAATCTTACAATATTTAAAAGATGCGGTACAACACATTCCACCGGGTACGAAATTCCCAATAACATTAGACAATCTAAATATACACTTAATTGCAAGGTTAATGAAACCCACAATTTGGTCTAAAACCAATAAACTAATAGTAATATTAAGTATACCATTAGTTACACCAAAAGAATACGAGCTTATACACTTATACCCTATTCCGATTCCAACAAACATTTCAAAAACACTCTTTACAATAATAAATCTGAAAAGAGAATACCTAGCCATAGATAGTACAACAGAAAGGTACACAGAATATGACCCAAAAGAATTAGGAAATTGTAACATAATTAACGACCAATATTTTTGCCCGTTAGAAAAACCGATGATAAAGATAAAAAGCGTAAACCCATGTGAAATTGCCTTATATCTTAAAGCGATAGAAACAGATACATGTGAACATAAAGCAGTACACCTGGTTCAGCCAATGCTGATACCAATGAACAATCCATCATCATGGATATTTACGACTCCGCATAAAGAAATTATAGAGATAATTTGTAAAAATAAACCGAAATTTAGCGTAGAATTAATGGGCTCCGGGACAATTTACCTACATAATAATTGTTTGCTAACAGCTACTGATTTTATATTGGAAACCGTACAAACCTATAGATTAAGCAAGCGAAGGAATTACATTCCAAACTATAATTTTTCTCTAAACACAATTGATCCCAAAAACAGCATGAATACAGCGGACACCAACAAGATACCTCGACTTCACAATGTGTTAAACAAAGTGAACGAACTCAACACCCTCAGCGTTCAATTAAAGGACCTAGAGAAGGACCTAGAAAAAAAAGGTCAAGGGACGGGCCACTACCTGTTTCACCACACAGTATCCTCATACTCAGCCTTGGTTTTACTACTACTTGGAATAGGACTCTACGCATTGTGGCACTATTGTCAACGTAGGCCCACACCCAAGCCAAGGATCAGAGTAATAAAAAAAGAAGCGATGGAGTTGCAAGAGGATGTTAACTCTCAAAACTCCGACCACATGTCCGTGCTGTAAACAATTAAGAGTCCCCTATGGTACTCTTCCCCCAGGGGGGGAGGGGTGTTATATACATATAACTACTTATACTACTTTTCTCTATTAACTAGCCAATAACTAGAACTAAAACATTTAATTCATAAAAGTTAGTTAATTCAAAAAGGCTCCGGTTGCATTCTAATCAAGAGCCGTGTGGCGTCATTCGTATGCAACCTGAACCTCTTTCTTAGGCAACAGTACTTCTCTGTTGCCAGGGCCTCAGAGCGCGCGTGGCTAAAAATCTTAGTCAGCTATTAGAACAATCGTCTTATTGACGCACGGTTGACTTAGTAGCCACTGACGCACGATCGATTCCCTAAAACCATACCATATATGGTCATGAGAATCGATGCATTTTGAGGCAACGACTTGACTGCTCGGTTCCTGACCGATCAGTCCAGGCCCAGCAGTAACTAGAACAAGTCATCTGACTTTAACCGAGCATTAGCTCCCAAGTTACTCTAATCTCAATCTAACTTCAATTAGATAATCTTTTTATTTAAAACCTCTAAAAACCTGTATAACTATAATTTATTTTTATAACTCAACATTGTAAAATAACTCTACAAGGACTGAATAAATTTAGTTGTACCAAAGTACTTGAATTAGTTTGTCACGGTGTGAACCCATAACAAAACATTGCTTATAGTCCTCGAAGGTTATGTTTCTAGCAACAACGTAAGTCTTAATACCTTTAGTTTTTTTGATAATTTTATTTTGTACTTTAAATGTGTACATTTTTTATCTCAGTCCAATAAACTCTGTCATTATCTGCCCATTATTCTCATCTTTCATCAGCCCAGGGAGTTTTTTATTCACTAGAGGTAATTTGTACTGATTGTTGGGAGAATAATCGCTTGTATCGAATCTAGCAAAATTCTCGCTCATAATAGTGTAAATATCATCACACTCAATGCTGTATATTAGACTATCCGTATCGGTATATAACGCTTTACATTTGCTACCGAACGTAGGAAGCATATAATCATAATGAAAATCATACAAACATGTTTTCGAAATATCAAGAATGCTCATACCTACGTATATAGGCTTATCGAAATTAGCTGCTAATTTTGATAATTCAATCGCGACCAAATTCTCACTGAATATAGTGCGACTGTGAAAATTAGGCTTAGCAATTATTGCTTCAGCACCATATCTTCCCTCCCACCTACTCACGAGTCTCACATCAACTCTATTTCTAACATTCTCCATAGACTTACCGAACACCGCATTGTTCATTAATTTGAAAAGATTTTTCGCAAACTCATTTTTAGATGCTGCACGTAAACTAGTGTTCAGATCGATATATTTACGTAACCAGGTGGGCTGCTGAAATCCTAAAACGTATGAATGTGTTTTAAGACAATACCATTACGCATACATTGCTGTAAAGCACGATAGTGTATAACATAGCGTTCCTTATTTTATAAAGTTGCAAGTAGCTTCTTCTGACGTGTACCCGGTGGGGCATCACGTACGGGACAAAATGGAAGGTCGGAATGTTTATCGTGAAGCATGCTTGGATACTCTAAGTCAACCTCTAAAATATACCCCTCGGGTGAATCTATCGGTATATTAGAGATATCCAAATTATTAACATTTCTGATGCAGGAAGCGTAAAATGCCTATTTTATGTCTCGGTTTGCATGCGTAAAATGACACTTTTCCTCCCTCCGAGGTGTAAAATAAGACATTTTTCAAGATCGATATTTTCTTAACTTTAACAAAAATTCAATAAATTTTGTATATCAAATATCAACTTAATAATTCCTTCCGTGAATATACTATCCCACAAAAAACAAGCTTCGCTTGTAAAAAATGGACGGCAAGTACATAAGTCGTATCTAGCATGATTAATATATAATAATATAAAATATTTTAATTAAAAAAAATAGTGAAATCTAAATGTTAGGCAAGTATAAATTTTTACCATGGCGAAAATTGAAATTTGGAAAAAAGTAAATAGCAATACAAAAATTACTTGCCGGGCCCGTTGTGTGCAGTCGTATTAAATAGCCAAATTTATAACTTACGAGAAGCAACGCTTATATAGCAAGATAACGACTTACACATGGATATTACGGGCCCGGCAAGTAATTTTTGTATTGCTATTTACTTTTTTCCAAATTTCAATTTTCGCCATGGTAAAAATTTATACTTGCCTAACATTTGGATTTCACTATTTTTTTTAATTAAAATATTTTATATTATTATATATTAATCATGCTAGATACGACTTATGTACTTGCCGTCCATTTTTTACAAGCGAAGCTTGTTTTTTGTGGGATCTTATAACGTTTTGTAAGAATATAGGAATTAAAACTAAAGAATTGTTTTAACTAATTCAATCTTACAAAACATTTTCCAATGTTGTGATCGTTCCATATTGTAACGCTTCAATTCGAGATATTAATTTATTAATCTAATAAGTAAAATACAAAATACTACAATGATGAGTTCTTATCATAATTACACTTTTAGATGCATTTAACATAGGATTCAATGACTGTTTGAATTATATTTTCAACATCTTATAACCAAAATCACCTTAAAGCCTCTCGCTTTCAAAAATTTATTTCTAAATTTACCTTTAAATCCACCTTTTTCTTAGTTGTTGCTCTCACAATCACCTTTGCATTATGCCTCTTTCTCTGATAAACTAGTGACATTTATATATTCTTTTCATTAATATAAACTGTAAAATATGTACCAGTTAATGTAATGAAGCCTATGATTTTTAGGTATACTGCTTTCAGTTTCCTGAAGTTACACATTGTATGCTCTATTACATGTGAAATATTGAAATCCTGAATTACTTTTATATTTACACATCTACATGATTTTATTATAATTTTCATCAACTATGTGATTTCTAATTCCAAAGTTGTATGCCCAAAATCACTTGCAAGTTTTCCCTCTCAAGGATTTTCTTATGAATTGACTCATTTTTCCACCTTTTTCTTAGCTGTCACTCTCAATATCAACTTTGCATTATGGCACTTTCTCCATCACATTAATGCCATTTATATTTTCCTTTCATTAATATACACTAGGAAATACACCAACTCCTGCAATGGGTGCCTCTCTTCTTTAGATATATAGTTTTCAGCTTCCTAAATTTATTCACCGTATGCCCCATCATATGTTAAATATTGCAATCATGAATTCTTTTCATATTTACAGATCTACATGATTTTGTTATAATTTCCATCACGTATGTGATTTTTAATTCCAAAATTGTATACCCAAAATCATCTACAAGCCCTTCACTATTAAGGATTTGGTTAGAAATTCATCTCTTTTTCTTAACTGTTACTCCCAATATCAACTATGAATCAGGGCTCTTTTTCAAGCAAAATAGTGCCATTTGTATTTTCTTTTCATCAATATAAACTCGAAAATACACAAATTAATGCAATGGAAGCCTCTATTTTAGATATACTGCTTTCATTTTCCCAAATTTATTCACTGTATGTTCTATCCTTATAACATTTCCTGTGACAGAGTCCTCAGATGTTCGTTTCGCTAATTTCTATACACTGTTGAAACTGGTCGGACTTCTGGTGCTACAAAATGGAGTAGAAACCATTAATTTTTGGACTGACTTTCAATTGAGAATAAACATTGCATTTTTTCATCCATACCAATGACCAGTATACTGCCTTTGGCCTAGAATACTAGCATAGGTAACAGAGGAAAACAATTAATATTTATTAACTCAATTTTTCAGAATTTCATCCAATGAGTCTCATCCTTAAATTATGGCTGAGCAATTGATGACGTTTTTCTGAATATTGGCTTATTCTTACTTTGCCAATCTTTCCATGCTTTCATCTTTGCCTGTTTCAAGTACCAGAATACAGGAGTGAAAAGCCCAGTTGTTGATTCAACTCCAATAGTCAGTATGTGAGCGAACCTTCTTCCTTGGATTTTTAACTCTATTGTACCAAATGTATTTATGTCAAAGCACAAGTATTACCATTTGCTATAAGACACTTCCACAGTGACTGTAAAATACTAATTGATAACACTATGAGTAAGCCTGAAATCAAATTCATCATTTAACAATCTTAATCTTCAAAGAATATAAATATTTGAAGCAAAATGAAGCATCTCAGTTACTTACCAGTATTAGATTTTGCCCCATCTCCATTTTCTTTATTGCTTGTTGACCTAACTTCTGTAATATTTGGTTGTCTTCGCATCTTTTGTAAACATCTACTATCGTATAATTTGTTCAAATCCAAATACTGGTTAAATTGTATTTTACGTAAATGAAGATTCTTTGGAATGTTTCATATCTTTAAAATAAGCATTGCCATAATTTAATCTGAAAAATTTGTTCGTATATATATGATATAACCTATCGGATAGTTACAATCAATATCAGATTAAAGAAAACAAAAAGCAAAACATGCATTTGATTAATGATTTCAATACCTGAAAGTTTAGCATATGATTACCTTAACAATTTCTTTCAATTAATATCCTCCTGATAATGACCGATGCACATTAATGTTGAAAGTATACTTCTCATAGGCACAGAGTTGTAAATATTAATCTTATTTAATCCAGTCAGCTCTATCCTCATCAATGAATATGAAAATGTTCTGTCTTAATTTAATCTGAAAAAGAAATACCACAAAGTACCACAAAGTATACTACATCCTGTATTGTAAAATATATTGTTATACTTATCTAATTCGCGAATCCTTCAGTCACTGTTAATTGAATTATTTGTGATTGTAGAAATTAACAGATACAATATCGCAACACGATGAATAACCTCACTGCATTAAATAAAAATAACCTCACATTACAATTTACACAGTTCAATATAGTCGCCGAATTGACAGTTCACAACCATATAGTTTGATCGTTGAGTATATTATGTTGGAAGCGTTGTGAAAATGACGTCATTTTTCTTAGCGACCAACTTCAGCCCGAGACATACATTCTGGCTGGAGAAGAAGAAGATTATGAAGGAAAATTTTATTTTCGATATATATAGCTAACAGAGTATGAGATCTCTGGACTGCGTGAACGGATTTTGATGTTCTTAGGCGCAAATGAAAGCTTTTTCAAAACCATTTTAAAAAAAGCTTTACTTAAATAATGGCAATGGATTATTCACGGAGAAAAATCGGTTTGAAAATTGGGACGCCTCAACTAGCTGTATAAGAGAGTAGTGCCTCGACGGCGGTATAGGCATGACTTTTTCTACTTTTATGTACTTGCCGTCGAGACACTATCGTGTCTCTTGATATCAATAAACCTAAATAACTGAAATCACAACACGAATATAAACATCCACGTACCAAGAAAGTGACCTTCAGCACCGCTTTTATATATTCCTCAGTTCTACTTATCATTGTTTCATCGGTACTCAATCGGAACAGTATTATTCTAAATCTAACTAAAATCTTCTATAATTTAATATGAGTGAAAGTGACGAAAATCATATTCCACCAGACGTGTTACTTGCTGCAAAAAACGCAATAAAACACTCATTACCAGTGAAATCAACACAAATTTATGAAAAGTGCTACAATAATTTTATGGACTGGAAGAAATCAAAAAATATAAAACCATTCACTGAACCAGTGTTATTAGCGTATTTCAATATATTATCTTCGACTATAAATTCTGCAAGTTTGTGGTCTAGGTACTCAATGATAAAAACAATGATTCATTTTAAACATAACATCGATATAAGTACTTACAAAAATCTGCGAGAATTTTTAAAAAGAAAACACATCGGCTACAAACCAAAAACGGCAAAAGTTTTATCAGGTAAAGATATCACCAAATTTCTCGAAAAAGCACCTAATAACACATATTTGGCAACAAAAGTATGTATTACTTACACTAAGTAATTTATTTTTATTTCAATTTTTCATGTACATACAAAAATATTTTGATCAATTTATAGGTCGCATTAATTTTGGGTTTTACCGGTGCATGCCGAAGATATGAGCTCTACAATATGCAAATCGACGATGTGAAATATGTTGATTCTATTATAATAATAAATATTTCAAATACCAAAACAAATACTCAAAGAACATTTACCGTTGAAGGAGAATATGCTGATATTATCAAAAGTTATATCAAATTAAGTCCAGCTAAGACAAAGAAAATTAATAATTTATTTTTATGTTACCGTAAAGGAATATGCATTAATCCAGTAATTGGACAAAATAAAATAGGTAGTATGCCACGTGAAATTGCATCATTTCTCAAACTACCTGATCCTGAAAATTATACCGGACATAGTTTCCGGAGAACTTCTGCTATGTTACTAGCCGATTCAGGGGCTCATATTACCTCTCTAAAACGTCTTGATGGATGGCGTTCAGACAAAATAGCAGAACATTATATCGAAGATTCAATTGCTAATAAACGTAAAATTTCCAACAAAATCACTGATTCAATCAATGAAGACGTAACTTCAAATAAAAAATCAAACTAAACACGGAAAATCATAAAAAAATTATTACTGAAAATAATTTCAAGTTTACATTTCATTTTGATAATATAAAAGCATCCACTAGTACAAGCTATGAAACAAATGAATAAAATATTAAACAATTTAAGTACTTCTATAGGTAACAAATTAAAAATTTATTAAAATTTATTTAAATAATGTGTAAAACAAAGATTATCAAATTATTTTATTGTTCATGTTCACTAGTGTTTCATTCTTTAATGAAAATAAAATTTATGATATAATATTATTAATTTAACATTGTCTGACTTGATTTCCCTCTGATATTAACATTACTGAAAAGGCATAAATCTTCATACGTTTCCTCGACTAACAAAGCGCAAATTTACACGTAAATTTTACCAATAATGCTATTTCATTGTTAATTTTTAATAAATATCGCAAATATATTAGATCCTACAGATGACCTACTTTTTATTAACTGAAGTGAATAATAAGGGGGCCAATGATATTTACCAAATCTCTACCTTTCTATTTCTATTCAACAATCTAAATTAAACTTCTTACTGATTTCACTCTCTTCTCTAATCCATAATTTCATGCATATGACCTTACGAAAATTATTACAATACTGAAAAACATTTTTTTTTTTTTTTTTGGGGGGGCTTCGCCCCACCAAACCCCCCTAGCGGGGGCTACGCCCCCTGCCCCCCCTCCCTCATAACTTTCCTTACTCATTCGGAAACTAATTTGTAAAGTATGTACTTCGACATTTTACGCCCCCTGCATAAAAAAATAATGTTCGTCACACGGGTGTAAACAGTTCCGCCCTCGTGCGTTCGCGCAATCACTCGGGTCGACTTCGTCGACCCTCGTGCGCGCCGATCGCACTCACGGCGTAAATGTAAATTTGACGCCCTAGTGACGAAAAGTACTATTTCAATCCAGCGAAATCCGTGAGTACGTAGCGGTTGAGACATTGCCCACCCATACAAATTATTTACATCGTAGTACATTAAATACTTAGAAGGTTCCTCGGATTGTAGTTTTGCATGTACCGATTGTTAGCCTTTTCATAGCGGTTCGAGCATTGGCTTAAACCACCACGTATGCCCCGTTCTACGAAAAGCAGCATTTCTACGTCAGTCAAAAGTTCTAATCTTATTCCTGTATGTTTGAGCATTGCATCCAAAGTGAAGCCTGGGAGTGTATAATAATGAGCAGGATCCAAATTATAAGTTTGCATGCAGCTATCACGAAAATGTTCGAAAACGTCAGCCAACAATAGTACATCAGTTTTCAAATAGAGATCGCTATACTCCCCAAGTGTTCGTATTTGAAATTTGGTCCATACCTCCTTAGCGTGATTATACGCACCCTCACTAATATCACTATCGGATAATCTATTATAGAATATCTCGCGTGGAGGTAAAGCAGTTTCTTCCAGACGGTTCAGACTATCTATGTAATCGTAAGGAAAAATACCTTTCCTTGTCAGAAGGTTAAATTGTTCTATGTTTAAATTAGAGAATTCTGACTCTAAATTTTTTAATTGTTATCTCGTTAAATATGAACTCAATTTGTCTAAACGAGATGCCATAAATTTGAAAGAATCGATAAACCTTAGTTGTATATTATATTTACGGTTGAATTTAGTGAATGAAATATACATTTCCTTATGTACAGGTAACAAGTGTACTGAACCTTCATACAAGTTAGCGATTGCACCGAAAATAAAATGTGCATCATAACCTGATAAATTATGAAAAATTACTAGTATTACATGTGAATCTTTAAAGTTTAAATTACAATTATTATGAGCAGGTCCCCTATATTTACCAGTTAAATGATTATGATGGCGAACACGTATTTGATCAGGAAGAAACGGCTTTTTACATATATGACAGTTGGGTTCAGTACTTCAGTATAATGCCTTGAACTTTCACTAATACTTAATTTATGCATAGGTATTACTGTTTTCAGTTTTTCACTCGCTATACTAGACATTTTATCAAGCTCATGTCCAAACCATTCAATACAATCAAGTCCTCGATATGATTTATAATTAGAAAGCGTTGAATCACGAACGCTTGTAAAATAATAACCTATACTAAAAGGTATGTGTTTTTGATAAATACCAATATCGTCATCCGTTTGATCAACTTTTTCAAGCAAGCACTCAATGTCAGCGTATATGACAAATGGTACCCTCTCACTGTTCTTCATGTTATTGAAGGAAACCCAACGGTCCTTGTCAGGTAGCACAATTCGGATGTTTTTATTGAGCTGCGCACAATCACGTTCATGCGATTTTAGTTTCTCATCATTGTGGAAATAGTGTAAGCAACTATAAAAGGGAAGAAGTAATATTAGAATATAGAAGCAGTAATTATATATATAGACAGTAAAACATACCGAACACGAATAAGATGAGAGCGTTTTCCTGTAGTAAGCTGTCCATTTAGCAGTCTGGAAAGGTTCCTGATGCATATAAAATGTGCTGCTGCTCCTTGATGCTCGAGAAGAAGAAGATCAGCGTGTCTGGTCCTTTTGCATTTTGTCAATTGTAGAGGTGCTATGATTGTATTCTCATTCCTCTCAGTCTCTTCCACCATAGTAAAAATATTAATAGAGACATCATTATCTTCCTCAAATTTCGGAATCTGTTTTAATGTAGTCGGAAACGTTATACTTCTAACGTCGAAAACAGTTGTAAAATGAGGATATGAAGATTTCCGTTGGGGATGAGTATTCGGTTTTGCCGGATAGAGTGCAGCCGTTACAGCCCACGCAAAATATGTATTATCATCACTTTGAATGTTTATCACAGCCTGGTTATTCTTAATAGATTCTGGAAGCTCGACTGCACAACCTATATGCAGCAAGTTATAATAATTTATATTTATAATTAAATTCAGAATTTTTTCCAACGCCCATCCACTATCACGCTCTTGAAACTCACTCAATTCTTTTAGAATTTTGTCTGTTATATTTGTATTGTACCAATCACTAAAACTATCAGTTTTGTATAAGACTGCATTGCGGGTTGAGATATGTTTAATATCACTAATCTCTTTACAAATAAATTGGCCGTTAAAGATGCAATTTATCTTAACTGTGTTCACATTATTAAACACTTTTTCTGTGTAGGTCTGTACTAAGTATTTTGCACCTGTTAGAAAATCACGTGGTTCTATTTAATTATAATTTACAACAATTCCGCTACATATTCGAGATTTAAATGAAGACTCGAGATCTTTCCAAATAAGCTTTCTCGCTGCAATTGATTTCTTATTTTTTGCCGCATGCATAAGTAGACGTTGGATAGTGGTTATTTCAGTCAGATTTTTGTGTACTGTATCGGGAGCTGCAGATATATTAGCATCTCTTAAACTTCGAATATAACCACGACACTTGAGTACCCACTCATGATAATTTTGCTGATTTCCTAAGTCAGGTTTCTTGAGAGGATGATTCAAACAATAACTCTTATCCTTAGCTGCTCTAAGTAGAAGACACTGTATTTGTGCAATTTCTGAAAAATTTTTCTGCATCGTGCCTATAGGTGCGTGGCGATTAGAGATTCTGAGTTTATGAATATATTCACGACACTCGCGTACCCACTCGCGATATTCTTCTTGCGTTTTCAAAACTCTATTTCGTAGAGACATCTTTTGTTCTTATCATCGAGAGGACTAATCAGGAACTGAGGAAAAGTGGGTGGGAAACTGAGCTCTTCAGATAAAGGATCTCTGAAACACTTCAGGGGGTAAGAGAACATTGAGGACAGGTAACGACATGTTAGAAAATAGATGCAAGCGTTTTTCAGTTATACATATATTCCAGATTTTTGCTCATACATATATTTCATATAATAGACATTTTTTAAGACACATACACCTTCATGATTCAAACATGCTGGAAGATTTGAATTATGCAAGCTATCTTCTAAATCAAAATCCCCCCACATAAAATTATCTACATTAATTATTTCTAAATTACAAATATCTCTTAACCAATTTGTATTTTCAATTCCTTTCACAAAAATCTCATCCTCATCATCATAAATATACTTCCTTATAATATCTTTATATTTATAGTAGGGTGAATAGCCATCCGCCCAATTTAAGCCGTGATAATTTAGAAAGAACCAGCTAAAAAAGAAACATTATATTAAACAAAAATAATATATATTTTTTCTTTTTCATATACTTACTCTGTCCGCTTTCGCTCCTCTTCACTTACCCACGAATATGAATAGGGCGGTGAAAATAAAATATGGAACACTTTTTGTTCTTGTATAACAGCAAATTCTTTGATTATAAATGACTTATTCGTCAAACGGAATCCTTGAAAATCAACGAACGATGGTGTCATTATGCCTACGTTTTTATACTAAAATAATTCTATTTAAATATGCATGTTTCATTAAAATTTCTCCCTCTCTTCAAGCTAATTGTTCTTCATCCTTCCTACTATCCTCACCATAGGTCAAAACTATCTCCCACTATACGTAGCATAGGTCATAAATATTTTCTTGAGGACCAATGACGTTTCCGTTCTTCCAAGAGTGGCAGATCAGTCATTTCCCCACCGTAGGACAAAAGTTTTGTCAACCCTTAAAGCATCTTAGAATTACCGCCCACTACATGTAACATAGGGCAGAAAATATTCTCTCTTAGAGCCAATGACGTTCCCGTTCTTCTTCTAAGAGTAATATAGGCATCTTCCTACCGTAGATTAAAAAAAATGTTGACACCTCCCTAACAGTGCTTAAAAGCTCGAAAAAATCGTAGGACAGGCATCAGTATTGCTTTCACGTGTACTCCGTTGAAAACAATTCAGTATAACTTTATTCTTCACTTTTACAAGTATACGACTTAAAATGGATAATCTTCTATATATCACCCATATCATTGATATTGATGGGTTTATGGTGAATAAGAAATTTATTTATAAAGAAATTGCAATTAAAAATTTAATTTCTGGGAAAACATATTATGCAGCATTTCGCATCCGTGATTCATTTAGAAGTCTGAATATTTCAGACAGAAAAAGTGTCAGTTATGTTTTCAAAAATGTGCATGGAATTAGATATGGCAACACGGGATATGAGAAGTTTACCCAGGAGGATGTATACAAATTTGTTAATAATAGTGTATATGAATGTGAATATCCAATCGTTGCTTATAAAGGCGGGCACAGAACGGGATTTATTAAATTATCTGGATATCCCAAATGCTATCTTAGAAAATTTCGGCTGTCCGAAATTCGACAATTTAATACGTCACATTCAACCTGATCAGACTCCATGTAAATTACATGAAAAATTGTATACCGATCGTGAAAAGAAGCCGATACATTGTGTGTATCAAGAAGTTAACGTTTTCGCACGATGGGTACAGCAACAAATAGATGTAAGTATCATGAGTTAAGCTTGCAATTTGTAAAATATTAACTGAATTTCTCTGTTTCAGATGATTGAATAAAATATATATAAGTTTCTCTATCATTTATATATAAATTTTATGTATATATGTTTAATTATAAGTTTAATTGTAAAAAAAAAAAATCATTTTATATATTTGTATATATATATAAATAAATTCCATCTGGCAGGCACATGCAACTCTTCTACCAATTGTTTCTTCTCCTCACTTCCAATGACTATTCCACTACGTATTATGTTTACACTAGCTCATCAATCACTGGCGGTAATATAAGTTTCTTTAGAGCATAATTCCAATCATTTTCTCTTTTCTTCTCATTGGCAGTCGTGATTTCCTCTTTTTGGTGCTCATTAGAGATATAATTTGCAACAATGTTCAATCTAACATACATATATTTCCGTAATGCCTCAACTTTTCGATCCAATTTATTTTCAATAGCATCGACTTTATCATTCAATTGCTTAATTCTTTCACTAAAATCATTAATTTTTTCATCAATTTCACCAGTTTTTTTCAACAGAGTTGTAACTTTTTCCTCAAGGCGGTTACATTTTAGGTAATAGTGAGTTAGCTTTTCACTGTATTCAAACAATTCCCTCATTAAGCTATCACGTACAGTCATCGAATTACGTAACAGAGCAGCCATATTCACAGCACTTGTCTCATCAGTAACATCACATTCTAAGTTTGAAATTATTTTCTTCTTGGCATTAAATGCATTCCTTTTTTTATCAAACTTTAACGGATCATTGTCAATTTTGTGTGAATAATTTCTCACTTTACCGGTATTGAAACCAGATCCGAATTTATTTATCGACATAGTGAAGTAGCACGTTGAACTAAGAAAATCTTGAAACTGCAAACTTTTTTATAAGATACCTAGGTTTAGTAAGAGCTAGGAGTTAATAAGTTGTCCTATTAAAATATTTATACAATGGAGAGCCTCCATGCAAAGGGTGGACCTGACCTGGGGTGTAGTAAGAGCTAGGACTAAATAAGTTGTCCTAGCAAAGATGTTGATATTCCTGAAATTGATGTTAAATGGTTATTCTCCCCAATAGGGGAGACTATTAAAATTGTATCCTTTCATTTAAAGGATATTTTGTGATCCTTTGCATAGGTTTTGTTAAAACCATGCAAAGTCATAATTCCATGCTCAATAGAAAGTTAATTCCTTGCACGATATCAGCAACTTATCACAATAGCTATCTACAATTTAACTAACGAGAAAAGGGGAGATTGCGGTAGCCACCTAGCGGCAATTACTGGTACTATCAATTAAATTGAACTAGTTCACCTGTGAGTGTAATTACGTAATATTAAAATACCATTAGCGCGAAAGAAGATTAAGGAAGGCAGTCACCTAGCGGTGACTATTGGAACTAGCAATTAACTCAAGCAAGTTTATCTGTGTAGCAGATTTAGAAATAGTTAGGCTACGTAAGGTAACTGACCATCGACTTCGAAGGGTGAAAAAACCTTCCCTCAACTAGGGTCTCCGTAGGATAACTAACCAACGGTACCATAGGGTGAAAAATACCCCCTCCCTAACCAAACTCGGTCCCACTATAAGACCTTCCAATTGTGACATAGGGTGAAAATTACCCCCTCCCTCCCTAACCAAACTCGATCCTACTATAAGACCCTTTCCTTCCTCATCCCCACCACTACCATACTAAGAGAGTCTTATCCCCACCCATCCCCCTTCCATACAAGAAAACAGCTACCCCCACTCCCTGTCATCGGAACCGCATTGCTACTCTACTAATAAAAATGTCTTATGAAATTTGTTAATATTCTCAATACTCTTTGTATTACATACCAATAAATTTTAGTTCGAATTTTGTACATATTATTAATATTTACCAAGCTGCATAACATTTCATGAGTCCTTCTCAACCTAAAATATTGATATTTAACTCGGAATATATTGGCAATATTACACAATTTTATGTCTTTTTTATTGCTATAATTACTAGAACTATCTATCGGTTTTGGTATGGCCATTTTTTGTGCGACACCTTGTATATACAGGGAGAAATACTTAATTTAATTAATTCGTTCCGTAAACATAAAAAGATATGTATCTCTTTTAACAAATATGAAATAATCAATTTATTCTTAGACCTTTTGAAAACTCCTGCTATTTTGCTTTCAGAAGCAACAAATGAGAAATATTGGAATATCTATACTATAAATATAAATTTATTATTTCTGTTCTGCGACGAAGGCAGATTAATGAGTATTAAAGCTTCGAATATTCACTTATCTCTTTAATGGTTAGCTATATGTAGTATGTATAATGTAATTGCTACATTTATATTATTTCATTTTGTTTAAAGAAATCGAGAAATTTATTATACATATAAAAATATGCATATGTGACAATATACAGTTGCATTAGACAGTTTCGGGCCAAATAAATCAATTGAAATTATTAAGGCACGAAGAGAAATTATATTAGATGAGATAGAATACAAGTGTTTTTCTTAAAAATAAACAGTTTTGAAAATTATTATTAATAAATACAGATGAATGCAATGAACATAAACATTTTGCGCTGTTCAAAATAATAGCAGGCCTAAAATTTAAACATGACTTCATGTTCTGTAGGTAAAAGTTCAAGAAGTATAAACAAATATTAAAAAAGGTGGGTGAGGTGCAGTAATCTATTCAAATGGCATAACTACTAAGTCTGTGAATATTAATTATTGAAAGTTTTGAATAATTAAAATATGAATAGTTATATTGTTTAGCTAGCGTTCCCTTTAATATATCCTCTATAAAATATTGTTAGCCCGAATTTTGAATAAAGCAAAACATTTATTCTGTTTGTAATTTATTGTATTTATTAGTACAAAATGTGTAACCTGTTTATTTAGAAAAAACAAAAAATTATTGGCAATTATATACGTAATTTAATGATATTTTTGTTTATATGTTAATAATTTTAATAAATGTATTTGTGGTTAAACTTTTGCAGGAAAATGTATGTGTAGGATTTTTAATAGATAATAGAATTGAATCTTTCGAAAGTGCTATGCAGGTCAAATGGTCAAATGGTTAAATAAATTGAAACGTTTTGATGGTTTCTCAAAATAATTAATTGTATTTTCAGAAACAACTTACTTTTCAGTGTATTCAACTGTCATTAGATACTGCGATGATTCCCTGTGTCTACGTTGTTATATGTTATTTCGAATATTTATAATAATTTTTTTATACTAATCGTACAATAATGCAGAATATATTACGAGCTAATGCATAGTTATAACGTTGCATGTTACTATGTGGTTGACTTATATTGCTTCAATAATAAACAAGTTAGAATGCTACATTACACTTAAATAAAATTATTTTTTGACTTTTCAACCAAATAGTTATTTAAAGTGTTCCATAACTGGATATAAAGGGCGGGGAAAAATTGTCAATGAAACATTTAAATGCACAACACTACATTCACATGAGAGGGATGAAATGTTTGCATGCAAATCAAAATTCCGAAAAGAACTTTTTGAAATAGCAGCAATAATACCTGCTTCATCCAAAGATGTTTATGATATGGTATCGAAAAAGTAAGATTTCAATAAAACTTGAAATAGTAATTATTTTGACTGAAACTGTATGCTCACATTGCATATTGAGAAAAATTTCACCAGGATTTGAACAGTTTAATACTACAATTAACACTTTAATTTTGTTTAAACAGACATTTTGAAGTATCTAGTTTATTGCCCTACACTCAACTGAAAGAAACTTTAAAGAAAAGAAGAGGGAAAAATACATTTAATATAATAAAAAGTATCGAAGATTTCACAAAATTGGAAAATAATGACGATTTCATTAAATTTTTGAAATTTAAAGTAAATAATAAAGAACACGCGTTACAATTCTTGTGCTTTGAAGAAGTAGCAGACACTGCCATCGCCATTTACTATAAAAAATTGTTAAAAAAAAAAATTAAATAGTTCAACAGCTTCTATAGATGGAACTTTTGATTGTGTTCCACGCTTATTAAAAGTTTACCAATTGATAACAATAATGGTGAAAGTAATGGACTTGGTAATATTTTATATTATTAACTGTATCTTTAATATGCCAAATATATGTATATACAGGGTGTAACGAAACGACCGCCTTTTCTCGTAACTGGAGGTTCGGAGTGACAAACTGAGTGCACGTGTAAAATTTCGTTCGAATCGTTCAAGAGGTTTAAAAGTTATTTACATTTAAAAATCACCCTTTTTCGGTCCTTTTCGAACGACTTTGATTGCACAATGGAAAGTGAAGAAAGTGAAAAAACAATTGATGAACACCTCAATTAGAATGTAAAAGTTATCGATCGCACGCGATAATACTTTTGCTATTTATTCCATTAATCTGGCTATCAGATTAATTTAAAAAAGAGTAAAATCCTTTTCTTTACATTTCCAATTCAATTCAGTACAATTATCATTGACTGAATTTATGGAAAGAGAGAGAAGACGCAATGAAAAGGAAAGTATCAGAAACTAAGATGTTGCGCGAACGCACTGATAATTTAATAGAAAACGCATGAGGGCATTCTCTTTCTACTAACGAAGCTAAAGAGAATGACTCAAAATCAATACATTGATGATAGAGAAAACTAAACTTACCCATTTAATGTTCTCCAAGTTCTTTTACATCGAAGTTTTCGAAAAAGCTTCAAACTGGCTCTTCGATGATTTCCAGAAAGCACACTATCACTGTTTTTGCATTTAAGCATTCGTGAATTTAAACAAATTAGGTATTAACCTACGTTTCTTCAAAACACTGGTTAATTTGACACTTTTGAACTGTTTGAAGTAGGCTGATTAAGAGTAGTCGAAACGAATTACTTATTATTTCTCCTCTCTGTGTCTCTCTCTCTCTCTCTCTCTTTCTCTTCAGCATACTTCAAACAGTTCAAACGTGTCAAATTAACCGGTGTTTTGAAGAAACGTAGGTTAATACCTAAATTGCTTAAATTCGCGAGTTTTTAAATGCAAAATCAGTGATAGTGTGCTTTCTGGAAATCATCGAGGAGCCAGTTTAAAGCTTTCTTAAAAACTTTGATGTAAAAGAACTTGGAGAACATTAAATGGGTAAGTTTAGTTTTCTCTATCATCAATGTATTGATTTTGAATCATTCTCTTTAGCTTTGTTAGTAGAAAAAGAATGCCCTCATGCGTTTCCTATTAAATTATCAGTGCGTTCGCGCGACATCTTAGTTTTTGATACTTTCCTTTTCATTGCGTCTTCTCGCTCTTTCCATAAATTCAATCAATGATAATTGTACTGAATTGAATTGGAAATGTGAAAAAAAGGATTTTGCTATTTTTAAAATTAATCTGATAGCCAGATTAATGGAATAAATAGCAAAAGTATTATCGCGTGCGATCGATAACTTTTACATTCTAATTGGGGTGTTCATCAATTGTTTTTTCACTTTCCATTGTGCAATCAAAGTCGTTCGAAAAGGACCGAAAAAGGGTGATTTTTAAATGTAAATAACTTTTAAACCCCTTGAACGATTCGAACGAAATTTTACACGTGCACTCAGTTTGTCACCCCCAACCTCCAGTTACGAGAAAATGCGGTCGTTTCGTTACACCCTGTATATGTATAGCTACAGATAGGAGAATAGCGTAAATATGAGAGGAAAGCTTCGCAGTAAGGTTCGATGCTAGAGTGGGGGAACACGTTAGCGTGATCCGCGAGAGGGGAGGAAGCCTAGCCTGCCTAGCTTCCTTCCTAAAAATTTTTGCTTTTCGTCCACCTCAGAAACGCGGGACAATGGTACGGCTCTATTTCTCAACCGATTTCAATGTTTTTGGGCTCGTTGGAATCGTTAGGTTTGGCACCTCGTCATAAAGGAGCCCGATTTTTCAATTTGTTTTGCGTTTAAATATTATTAATGCAAATTTTTAAACAATTTTATTTTTTTTACGTTTTTTTGGAAAATACGGCTTTATTTATGACACGGTGCGAGTCCTAACAATTCCAACAAGCCAACAAACATTGAAATCGGTCGAAAAATAGCGCTGGACAATTCTCTCTCGTTTTTCGTTCCGTAATGTTGGCTACAGAACCTATGTGAACCTGGCACCCGATTTAAAAAAAATTAAATTTTTAGAGTGGTAATGTAATCAGTAAGATTTGTACCTGTTTGTACCGCCCGTCTTTTCTTTTGTACCTCAAAGGGTAAAAAGATACGCTAGGGGTTAAAAAATATTAGCACCCCACTTCGAGATGCTTCAATTTTTCCAATGCCATTCGAAAGAGCATTGTTTGTACCTGTTTGTACCATCTCGCTTTTCGTTTGTACCTCAAGGGTTTGGTTTGTATCCAATTTTTAGTAATTATGAAAAGGGTAACATTTTTGATTTTTGAGATTTTTAAAATCTGCAAGCGGGTGACGTTTGCTGCTTGTTTGTACCCGTTTGTACCATCTTGATTATCATTTGTATCCCTAAGGGTTCGTTTGTACCGAATTTTGAATAAGTAGCAAAGGGGTAACTTTTTTGATTTTTGAGATTTTTAAAATCTGCAAGCGGGTGACGTTTGCTGTTCGTTTGTACCCGTTTGTACCATCTTGATTATCGTTTGTTTCCCTAAGGGTTCGTTTGTACCGAATTTTGAATGAGTAGCAAAGGGGTAAATTTTTTGAATTTTGAGATTTTTAAAATCTCCAAGCGGGTGACGTTTGCTGCTCGTTTGTACCCGTTTGTACCATCTTGATTATCGTTTGTTTCCCTAAGGGTTCGTTTGTACCGAATTTTGAATGAGTAGCAAAGGGGTAAATTTTTTGAATTTTGAGATTTTTAAAATCTGCAACCGGGTGACGTTTGCTGCTTGTTTGTACCCGTTTGTACCATCTTGATTATCATTTGTATCCCTAAGGGTTCGTTTGTACCGAATTTTGAATAAGTAGCAAAGGGGTAACTTTTTTGATTTTTGAGATTTTTAAAATCTGCAAGCGGGTGACGTTTGCTGTTCGTTTGTACCCGTTTGTACCATCTTGATTATCGTTTGTTTCCCTAAGGGTTCGTTTGTACCGAATTTTGAATGAGTAGCAAAGGGGTAAATTTTTTGAATTTTGAGATTTTTAAAATCTCCAAGCGGGTGACGTTTGCTGCTCGTTTGTACCCGTTTGTACCATCTTGATTATCGTTTGTTTCCCTAAGGGTTCGTTTGTACCGAATTTTGAATGAGTAGCAAAGGGGTAAATTTTTTGAATTTTGAGATTTTTAAAATCTGCAACCGGGTGACGTTTGCTGCTCGTTTGTACCCGTTTGTACCATCTTGATTATCATTTGTACCCCTAAGGGTTCGTTTGTACCGAATTTTGAATGAGTAGCAAAGGGGTAAATTTTTTTATTTTTGAGATTTTTAAAATCTGCAAGCGGGTGACGTTTGCTGCTCGTTTGTACCCGTTTGTACCATCTTGATTATCATTTGTACCCCTAAGGGTTCGTTTGTACCGAATTTTGAATGAGTAGCAAAGGGGTAACTTTTTTGATTTTTGAGATTTTTAAAATCTGCAAGCGGGTGACGTTTGTTGCTTGTTTGTACCCGTTTGTACCATCTTGATTATCATTTGTATCCCTAAAGGTTCGTTTGTACCGAATTTTGAATAAGTAGCAAAGGGGTAACTTTTTTGATTTTTGAGATTTTTAAAATGTGCAAGCGGGTGACGTTTACTGCTTGTTTGTACCCGTTTATACCAATACTTCAAATGTACACAGAGGATAACTTTTTTTTAAGGTCTATCAAATTTTTATCTTGTTGCTATTTCTTATTTCCATTACCATAGGCCCTTGTTACATTTCCACTAAACTCTTTCGATATTCCAGCATATGCCTTAACCCTTCACTTTTTCGCCTAAATGGATTTGAACTCTAGTGGTTACTGTTACCAACTCGCACAAAATAAACGGCGCAAAACAAAACTACGTTATATGAAAGAAAGTAACATATTATACAAAAAATAGACTTCTTTGAATATAATTTATTAGCATTCAAAATCTTATAATAATTTGACGTATAATGTAAGGAGTAAAATGATATCAAGCATGGTTTAAGACAGTTAACTTTTCATTTATAAATAATGTGATTATTGTATGTAATAATTAATCAAAAGTTTCCGTTTATGTTATATTTTTTGCCAGTTTTTTCGTTACATTATAAGTAAAATGGTGATAATTGAATACTCATAAATTAGATTTTGAAAAGCTCAATTTTTTCGAGAAGCGTTTTTTTCCTAAGGCATTTTGTTTCTCCTCACATTGAATTTTTTGAGCAAACTAGTCACGTTCGACAATCGAGTTCAATGTGAAGTCAACAAAAAATCATGACCTGTCTCTATTTTTCCGTTACCGGTCCGCAAAGAGAAATCTCAATTCACGCCTACTGTACAGGGTGTTTTTTTAATGGCGGCATATAGGAGATTCGTGTTAGTTGATTATAGTACTCGGAATGAGAAAATCAGAGAACGCTGATTGGTCAATATTGTATAGTGCCAGCTTAAAATATGCTGTTATCAATGGTTGGGTACGAAAAATGAGGCTCATCCGCCATTTTGGTGTGTGAAGTTTTTCATGCAAATCGTAGGAGAAATAGGTGTAAATTAGCTAAATGTCAAAAAGGTGAAGTTAATAAAGTAAACATTGAAAATAATGAATGAGAAGTAAGAATATTCATACTTTTCATTCATAATTTTCAATTTTTACTTTAGTAGCCTCACCTTTTTGACATTTCGCCATTTTACACCTATTTCTCCTACGATTAGCATGTAAACACTTCACACACCAAAATGGCGGATGAACCTCATCTTTCATATCCAACCATTGGTAACAGCCTATTTTAAGTTGGCACTATACAATATTGACCAATCAGCGTTCTCTGATTTCCTCATTCCGAGTGCTATAATCAGCTAACACGAATCTCCTATATACCGCCGTTAGAAAAACACCCTGTATACAGGGTGAGGCACATAAACCGCCCCAATGCAAAATGTATGTTGGGAAGGCGTGGTAGAGGATCAAGCGCTGATTAGCGAAGACTATATAGCGAGAAAGCTATACGGAGGAAGAGAGAGCTACGCGCTAACACATTCGTTGGCGCATCACTTCCTCTCTATCGCTCATGTTGACTTCTTCTAAATAGCGATTTCGTCCCCCCCCCCCCCTTCCTCTCTCATCTGGCGCCCAAAGTAAGTGGATATATCGACAGAAAGAGTGCGAGAGAGTCTGAGCAGTGAGAAAAGGAAAGGAAGGGGAAGGGGGGGGGGTCACAGAGTCGCAATTTAGAAGAGAGAAGTCAATATGAGCGATAGAGAGGAAATGATGCGCCAATGAATGTGCTAGCGCGTATCTCTCTCTCTCTCTCTCTCTCTCTCTTTCTTTCTCTCTGTCTAGTCTTCGCCAATCAGCGCTTGACCCCCTACCACGCCTTTCCGGTACGCATTCTGTGCTGGGGTGGCTTATGTGCCTCACCTTTTGTTGATAGTAGGGCATATTTTTCATCTGTACTGTCAGATTAGATATTATAGTACATAAATGTGAATATGAAATAGGAAACAAGTTCGGTTAAATTGGGCTGCTTTGTCTCGCACTAAAATGTGATGAAAAAGTACGGTTTGTTTCTATATTTCTGGGTAACGGATATTAGGTCAGAGAGTTGAAACACTAGTTCCCCACCATTATTGCTACTCTGTATAGTGGGGGTTCCGAAAGTCTCTGACGTGCGACGATGCATGGTAACGTGAAGGTAGCTTAATGGGAGAGCAAAAGCTTTACTGAAACGTCTCGATTATTCTGGATCTTATAAATCCCAATACTTTCTTGTATCCTAACTGTTGATCCGCGCTAGTATTGCTTATAATTATAAAGGTAAACTTCTTTCTGTTTCTTTACATAGTATTTTAATCGTCTACTACGAATACATTAAAAACTTTTTAAAAATCTTCTTGCTTTTTGACTTATCAAAATGCCACGCAAAGCAAAGTTGGATAATAGCACTATTTTAGAAGCGTTAAAAGATCTGAAACTTTTTGATGATAAAGGCAAAATTCTGGGACTTTCCAATTTAGTATGGGAGTCTGCTGTCTTAAAATTGAACTCGGAAATGACTAAGAAGCACATATATTTATATGTTACACAAAATCGACACAAAATCCTCGATAATTTAAATGCATTGTGGGGCATATCGAAAGGCGTTTTAGAAACTGTAAACACAACTAAAAATACCGATGAATTTGATACTTCTAACTGGTCCTTAAATAAATCGCATAATTATCTTTCTACTTTATGAGCTTGTATTAATATTAATGCGGAAATATGGAAGATAATTCAACCTATTGAAGTGACTTACAAGGATCGTACATATAAAAAATTAGGAGACAATTGGACTGACTTTGTATACGCACAATTATGGCGGGATTTAAAACTTCCCTGTTGTTTTGCATTCAAAGTAGCTAAATTGAACAATATACCAGGAGAAATATTTTTAAAAATATTTGGTAAATGTTCAGAATGTGGAAACAAAATTAATATATATAATACTGAAGGTCCTACTGAGACAGGCATCAAACTGCATGTATCTACTTTCGATACAAAAAATATCTCTCACAAAAGAAAACGGCAATTACGCGGTAAAACACGAAGCTGTGTTATCAAAGAACTTCATGGAAAGTCTACATATTCTTGGCGTAGAGAAAAAGCCAATGAAGTTATGGATTTTGGTGACATTGAACCTGCCCATTTATATGCCGATAACGTACTACGCAAAGCTAAACAGATAGGTATCGACAATGAGTTAGGTTTGGCAAATATAACAGATCCTATTTTATCAGTGCGCAATTTAAAGTATAATATAGAATATGCTGGTACTATAAAAGAAATCGGTCTTGACAGCTTTTACGTGTTTTACTGGAGCTCGGAGCAAATATTTCTTTATAAACAATTTGTTAAGAATAAAATGTTTAAGAGCAAGAGCTTGTCAATTGATGCAACAGGTTCTATTATAAAAAAAATAGAACAATTAGATGGTATTAAGAGAGTAATATTTTTATACCAAGCGGTTGTACCATTCAAAGGCCAAATCTTACCAGTATTTCAGATGATTTCAGAAAAACACGATACGAATATTATTACATATTGGTTACGGGAGTGGTTGCGTTCTGGCGTCGCTATTCCTTCAGATGTTGTTGTCGATTATTCTTTAGCTTTAATCAATGCTATAGTTTTAGCGTTCAATAGTATGTCATTAACTAGCTATATAAATAATTGTATAGATTTTCTCGAAGGGTCTAAAAAAGGAATGAAACCGAAATGCATCATAAGAATAGATATTGCGCATTTTATCAAAATGATTTGTCGTTGGAAATGTTTTATTCACAAACCTCCACGTGTTAAAGATTTTTTTGTTCGCAGCATGGGTATTCTTACGAAGTGCGTGAATATTGATTCATTTCAGCAAATTTCAAAAGACTTATTATTAATCTCTACTTCACCTACTGAGAGTAATCTTGATAATTTAGAACATAATGAGTGTTTCATTGCTCAACAAAGACTTCTCAAATTAATAAAAAATGACACTGATAGCTATGATTATGATTGCAAAGTTGACATTGATAAATCAGATAATGAAGAATTTGACAACTCAGACATAGATAAAAGTGAAATACTGAATAATATCATACGTCGTTTACATCCAAGTAATAAAAATGATGATAGTGGGAATGACTCTTTGTCTAATCGTCCTAACCCATACTATTGTCCTGAGTTTGAAAAACTCTACTTAAATTTGTGCAAACATTTTCCTCTATGGACAGGCTTATTAAGTTCTGATGACTTTAATAAGATTTCTACTTCAGCATACAGTGAAGAATATTTTCGAGAATTGAAACAGTTAGTTCTGCAAGACGCAAAAAATATAAGGGTAGATAAGTTCCTAGTTAAACATATAAAATCATTGTCAGGAACAATGAAATTACTTAATGCTACTGATGATTTGCAGCATCATATTACAAAAAACTCGAATTCGCTTACAACGGGTAAGAGCAGCCCTTGCTTGTCTATAATAGAGGATGGTTTAAACAACTCGAGTAATATGGGAGGAGCCAATAATTTCGAAAATTCTACGCCCATAAAGGAAAATAGTTTCGAAGTGTCTCTAATTAACAAAAGTCCAAATATTTCCGAACATTCCATTCATTCTGATGTGAAACCAGAATTGACCATAGACGAAAATATGAATGAATCCATTTATAAAATAAATGACATCTTCAATGATAATCAATACACCGATACTAAATTTCTCAACGAAGTTGAAACCTGGAGGGGACAGCGAAATGATTCTCTGAAACTAGACCCGCCAAAAAAACGTGGAAAATATTTATTGCCATGCCCAGACATTGAAAATTTACATTCGAAACCACGTCTCAGCTCATCAATACCAATTTTAAAGAATGGAAATTTATTAGGACCACAAGTTGCTGCTGGAAAACATATTATGGTTAAACATACGTGTGCTTTCGATGTAGTTGCTCAAGCAATATTAGTAACATATTGTGATTGGATTAATTACCATAAATACGTTAATGAAACTGAAAATCAAATGTTTGAGTTTGTGACTTTTACGTTAAGAGTAGGCGTCACCAATAAAACTTATAAAAAACGTTTCCAGATTTTAAACAATATATCTAGGCAAAAAGATAATACGCTAAATTGTCAGTGCAACGTGAATAATTTAATCAGTAATCATTTATTAAAAAATATAGCATCATACACGATTAATCTAGAATGCTTTAATTGCAATTTTAAACGAGACGAAATAAAATCGGTAATTGACATCGATACAAAACTATTTTATATTCAAGGTTTAAAAGCCCTGGAAGAAACAATAAATAATCAAGTTCAATTAAACCAAACCCAATGCTCTATTTGTTCCAATAAATTAAAAGCTATAATTTTAACTGGCGAACACCTAATTATAGTTGTGGAATGCCTACAGTGGACAGATTTAGCCAAAAATATGAACCATAATAATTGGGAAGGAACTTTCACGATATCTCAAATTCCAGTTGACATAGTTTTTCAGTCTACAAAATACAAATTAACAGCAGTAATCGAGTTTGATGGAGCTACTGATCCTGAAACATTAGGTCACTATATTGTCTTTTGCAGAAGAATAACAGGAAAATGGGAAATCTACAATGACCTGTGCCAAAACAAAAAACCACTAAACGCTACAACTAGATCATTATTAAAAAAAAGAAAAATATCCACTCTAATGTACGTAAAAGCGTAATCCTTATTTATTTTAAAATAAATATTTTTAACAAGCAATAATTATTACTCCTCTAAATATTAAAAAAAAAAAATAAAAAATATTAAAAACTAAAATGAAAAAAACATTCAAACGCGAACCCTAAGGGGTCAAACGAGCAGAAAACGTCACCCGTTTGCAGATTTTAAAAATCTCAAAAAACAAAAAAATTACCCCTTTGCTACTTATTCAAAATTCGGTACAAACGAACCCTTAGGGATACAAATGATAATCAAGATGGTACAAACGGGTACAAACGAGCAGCAAACGTCACCCGCTTGGAGATTTTAAAAATCTCAAAATTCAAAAAATTTACCCCTTTGCTACTCATTCAAAATTCGGTACAAACGAACCCTTAGGGAAACAAACGATAATCAAGATGGTACAAACGGGTACAAACGAACAGGAAACGTCACCCGCTTGCAGATTTTAAAAATCTCAAAAATCAAAAAAGTTACCCCTTTGCTACTTATTCAAAATTCGGTACAAACGAACCCTTAGGGATACAAATGATAATCAAGATGGTACAAACGGGTACAAACAAGCAGCAAACGTCACCCGCTTGCAGATTTTAAAAATCTCAAAAATAAAAAATGTTACCCTTTTCATAATTACTAAAAATTGGATACAAACCAAACCCTTGAGGTACAAACGAAAAGCGAGATGGTACAAACAGGTACAAACAATGCTCTTTCGAATGGCATTGGAAAAATTGAAACATCTCGAAGTGGGGTGCTAATATTTTTTAACCCCTAGCGTATCTTTTTACCCTTTGAGGTACAAAAGAAAAGTCGGGCGGTACAAACAGGTACAAATCTTACTGATTACATTACCACTCTAAAAATTTAATTTTTTTTAAGCCGGGTGCCAGGTTCACATAGGTGGCTACAGAGGGCTTGAGGGATCCCGTTAATGATTTTTAGGGTTTCCTCTTTTTATTTATAATTTTTATTCATATTATTAAGATTATATAATTATTTCTTTAGCAGCCCGTATATATAGAAACAAATGTTTATAAAAATTTTCTCCATAAACAGACAATTTGCGGAATTACGATTTTAAAATGATATTTAAAACAAAGAATTTGCGCTCGGCAATATTTTGTATGTAAGTCATTTTTTCAGGTCAAAATGGCTTCTGAGATTTTTTTTACTATTTTTCCCATCTTCAGCGGTAAAAAGTACACAGGAAACCACCCTCAAATCTTGTCGCCCCGGAAACCATAATATTGCCATATTTCCAATGGGAAATTTTATTAGTAGCTTATAAGACCGATTCCCTGCTCCAACATTAGCTAGAAAACTGTTATTGTCCTATCTTTTACGCTCCCATGCCCAAATGCCTATAATGCCGTCTCTCTCTAACCTTCCTACCGAGCGCGGTTGTTTACGCGACGCTCCTACCGTCCCCTTACCCAGTCTCCCCGCCGATCGCCACCCCGATTCCTTCCCGTTACCGCGCCGCGCCTCGAGCGCCTGGCCGCTAGCCCCGTCCCCTCCCCTTACCGCGCTGACGCCTCACTCGCCTAGCTGCGTTCTCCCCTACCCGCGCCGCTACCGACCCATCGTTCCCGACCCCGCACCGCATTGCCCCGCCGCCGAGCCCCGAAGCCTAGTGTCGTCTGTTGCTAAGGACGACCACGCAGGATCTTCGCGCAGGAGCTAGCCAGCCAGCTAGCATGCGAAGCATAGGAGTAATTAGCCGGAACGGCGAGAATTATGGATCGCGGATCCATACCTAATCAATGATTGGTCCCTGGATCCCGATCGTAACTATGCCCAATATGACACCCCGGAATGAGGGGAATAATTGAGAGAACTGAGGAATTAATGTCAAATCGGACCAGATCTTGTTCTACCTCTGGAGCAACCGTACGTGGGATATATAGAGAGTTGATTCGTCGCTGCGAATATTGAAATACACCGAATTTCAATATCGCAGGCCCCAGCCATCGCTTTTACGAAGTTTTTGTGGAGTTTCTCGTGGCGAAGGTCGTGGGATCGCCGGATATCGCCGTCGGAGCCGCGGAGGAATTTTCCCTGCCCTATTCCCTTCCCCTTTTTGCTCTCCCTTCGCCGCCCTCTAGCCCGCCGTTTTCCCTTGAATTTACCCTTTTCCAGTTTCCCCTTTTTGGTTAGCGCTTAATGAAATCAGTGTACGCGTATAATAAGTGTGCCAGGACATCGCGGGAGGCCTCTCCCCCCGAGATTGTGTAGTGTGTAAATAAAAATTGTGCCCTTGGATTTTTGTCGTGTAATTATTCGTATTTTAACCCGGAATCCTTTCCGAGCATTACAACGTATATAGATACATATAGGGTGTATATTTATTTCAATTTGTCGCAATTCGTAGACGTAACAATTTTTTTAATGTGTTAATAAATATTCTAGTAATGGAATATTTTTAATGAAAACTTCAATTTTTACTATTTACATTTAAGCTGAATATTTTTGGCGAGTTACAAGCATTTTTATGTCTACACTTTATGCAATTTCTAATATAAAAATATATGGCTTTATTATAACGAGACGTGAACAAAATAATGTATCGATTTTCCATAATTTTATAATTTATAATAGTATTCATAATTAACCATAGCAAAAGAAATATTTTTCTAACTGTTCTCCTTTCGTTATTATAATATCATACCATTATATTTTTCTTAATATTTATTGAATAAAATTTTTGTTATCATTCCTTTCACAGTTTCTACCTGTAATATGGATATTGATGTCTAATAAAAAATCAACTAATTTTGAAAACATTTTATAATTATTGAAACATAAATTTCAAAGTTTATTTACTCCGTCGTTATTCATAACCGATTTCGAAATCGGATTACAAAATTCGATGCGGCTGCATTTTCCCAGTTGTGACATTAAAGGCTGCTATTTCCATTATATTCAAGTGAGTACATATAGTGAAGAGGCGAGCAGAGATGTATACTGACTTTCATTGAATCTGCTCCCGAAAAATTAATGATTGTAGTGTTTCAGCCAATCGGTAACTCTATTGCAAATTTAGCGAGTAGATTCGATGTAGGCAGTATACAAAAAGCTTAATAAACAAATTTTTAAAAACTTAAAACTTTGATGACGCTGAAATTGGCAGAAAATTATGACAGAGGAAGTTTTGTAGTGATGGAGATCCCAAATGGAAATAGTACCATTAGATTCCATATTTCATTTCCTATAACGTAGTCTTAGCGAATTCATAAACATTACCTTCTATGCGAAAATCTTAGTAGAGAGTGAAGTAAATGCACTTTGTGCTAGTATTATTTCTACAGCTTCAAGTCATAAATTTTGTGATTCCCCTTCACTCCTTGTTAACCTTGTCATCCCAAGTAGCACAACGGTGCAAAAAAATTCCTGAGGAACTTTAGAGAATATCCCTGCTCCTATTAATCCTCAGGAGTTCGTCTGAATGTTTCCTGTACCTTTGAACTAGCTGGGATATCATGAAATTGTAATGTAGATTTAACATGCAAACAATCAATTTTTGATGTTGAATAATTATATTAATGCAATATGCTTACTATAAATACTCTAAATTGAAATAGCTTGTTTAATTTTGGGTTACAGGCTATTCGTAGAAAAGCTGCTGAATTAAAGCTTTTTAAAATATTAAAACAACAGTAGCCTAAAATTTATGGGAAAAGCAATATTTTACTTAGAAAAATATATAATTTACCGCTTCTTCCGGCCAACTGTATACACTTAGGCTTTGAATTTATTGTTGAAAGTTTAAATAATATTGAAGATAAGGAAGTATATGAAATTTTTAAGAAAATTGTTCAATATTACAAAAGGTTTTGGATCAATACAATAGATTCCACAATATTGAGCACCTTTGGTAGTGTAGATAGGACTAACAACTCGCAAGAAAGGTATCATCGAACCTTAAAAAGCACGTTTGGCGTTAAGCCATCATTTCATAAATTCTTTTGTAAGAAAGTGTTTTATATGAATATTCTAACGTTATTCCCGTCAGTGTGAGGGGCCACTCACACTACAAGTTTTCCCATTACCTTCGCCCGTCCTTATTTATCGGTATCAGGGCGCCAGTTGGTCAATTGGATGGCCAACCACCCTACGTTATCATTGGGGTCTTTCAACCCCATTTTCTATGCATCTTATATGGCCCTGCGGCCATGCATTTGGACGGTAGCGGTAGCCAGGGTCGCTCAGTATGCTAGGTCGTGGAGAGAGGGGAGGGTTTCTTGCGGAAGTCCGAGCCTCGCAGACCTATCTGCTGAGGGGCATACATATATTCCTCACCATCCACACACAGGTGGTGGTGAGGAGTGCGGGAACATGCGGTATCATTTCCAAGCATAGAGTTTGCCAGGAACGGACCATCACGGAGGCAACGTTCGCGGCCCGTCCAGCCATAGCGCAAGCCTATGGGATTAAGGAGAGGGCACCGGGACACATTCCAACGGGCATCTACGCCCCTGCACAACCCACTATGCATTGGCCGGTATCCAGTCGTGACGTACGTGCAGGCTGGCCTAGAGCACACGCCTCACGTAGGCGAACGGACCCATGGCTGTCTGAGTGCCGCGTCACGCGCTCACCAGCACGCACGAACACATCAGCACAGTCCCATGGTCGCGCTCCGACTGCCTGCTATGGCAGTCTGCACACGACATTCGCACAGCCTGTTTGAAGCGCGTAACTAGCGTTCAAGCCAGACTCGATGTTCTATCTCCCCTCCTCGTGGGGACTTATAGACACGGTCATTCTTTTTAGGACTCCCCGAGGCCGCTTCTCCTTATCTCAGGTTGTCTGGGTTGTTTGGCATGGCCCTGCCTTACTTCTCAGGGTAACCTGGAAATCGTTTACTGGAGCGCCGGTGTTTTCATCCGGGCCTCTGCCTGTCAACGGGGCCTATCCTTGACGTTAGCTATAATCCACTCGTGAGCCTATCTCACGAGTCGGTAACGTAGGGATTAATAATATCCACTGTTCGGTAGCTTTTATACTTTTTATTCGGTATCTCGTATACGTAACGGGGAACTTCGTTACAATATTTTGGCTATCAATTTGTTTTATAACAATATTAATTTTTTACAAATTGAATAAAAGACTTAATTATCGTTAATTATAGAACCCTCAGTCAACTAAATAATTGTTTAAAAGTGAAATATTTAAATAAAGGAAGGGTAGAGAGAGATTTTGATGCATGGGTAAACGATGAATGCCAAAAATTTAAATATATACAGTTTTTACCACTAACCATTAAAAAGCAAAAAATTTCAAATTTTCTGGATAACACTTTTCTCTTAGAAAAAATTAAAGTTAAATTTAGAAAATATTTGCAGAATAAAGGTATAAAATTATTAACAGTTCTTTTAAGAAGCATTTTCATTACATCTATTGCAAGAGCAGTTTTTTAAATCTTAGCTTATAAAATATTCATAAATTATCATATTAATTTAGATTTGCTAACTTTGGAGAAAATTTCTGCATGCCACATACTTGGGAAAGGTGAAAAAAGGGAACAGTTATTTTACATTTAAAGAAATATAACAGATCATAATCTAATATAAATAAATATAAGTTATAGAGACTGTCGAATGTTAAAATTATATAAAATAAACCTTTAATTATATGTATACTTAAGCTATATATTTATTTTTACAAAAAATGTTCAATTACCTATATCATTTAATTAAAAAAATGTTTATTTCCTTTTATATATCTTCATTTCCAAAAAAGTTTTTACATTAGCCTTTGTTAATACCATAACATTATAATTGTCACGGAAATAGGTATTAATATATTACATATGCAATATAAAAAAACTGTATTTTAACTACTATATAATGTAAACAAATATATATTAAGCTCGCAAAAAAGATTTTAAATTCATAGTATTAGTACATCATTATTATTTTTAAATTTTATACAAAAAATGTTAATTAGCCTGGAATAAATATAAAATAGTAGATAATTATTGCCATTTTGCAGATCAATTTTGTTATTAATTTCACTGCCCATTTTTACCTTCAGTAGTCATCTTAAAAATAAAATAAAATACTTCACATATCCTTTTCAAAAACGAATTAAGGCTAGAAAACCACACGTTTCTTTCTGAGCAGTATCTTCATATCCACAAAGTTCTAAATTCACCATCCGATTAATATCTTCAGCTGTAGTAAGAACAGAATAGAATAGTAAAGTATTCAATGTCTTTAAAGAACTTATATATTATAAATGAACAAAAAATTACCTAAAATTATTCCACTCATGTTGCATAGTGTTTTCAAATAATTCCCATCATTTCTCTCATGGCCACCAATTTTGAATATGTAAACTGCAAAATAATGCTGTTCTTTCAATCACCATATCGGAAGAGTTTGATAAAATCCTTGTTTATTATTAACAATGTAGCTTTTCAAAAACCTGTAAAAATTATAATGAATGGAAAAAAGAATATTTACTGTTATAGAAGCTATTTGCCTCTTACAGAGTTTCAAAGCTAACATATTTATAATTGGTATATGAGAAAACCTACAATATGGAACATAAAAATAAAAATATAATAAAACATAATGATATTTGTAGACATGCAACTCAATTTAACTGAGGACTGTATAACATAATAGTTAAAACTACACAGTAAAAACTACTTACAATTTGGTAAGGAATACAATATTTAGTAAGCATATACGGTCCGTGTAGTGCACTGCTCCAGATCCGGAGTGGACGCGGCTGGCTTCCCAGAGCTCGACAGGGGGGGGTTTTAGTGGGTATACCCTGGGGGTGCAAGTCCCCAGGAGGAGTCCCACATAACCCTCGGCCGACTACCATCTCAGGCCGAGGGAATGCGCAATGCATTTCCCCTCCTGAGCAAGAAAAAAAAGTAAGCATATACGGATGAATGAAATGTGCCATTATTAAATTATGTTACAAATTACTCAGTCGTTTTATTTCTTGTTGAAGAAGGGAGCTGGAAAACATTCTGTGGGGTTTCTGTTCTGCGTAATCCTAAGATCCATAAAGCACTGAATAGGTCTGTTCTCGTTGCCTACACTTTTTACACTTTGTGCACTTTTTAGGGTGTCAACTTATACAATGGACAAAGACAGAAATACGGAAAGTGTAGAAAGTGTTAAAAGTGTAGGCCAACGAGAACAGACCTAATATTCCATCCAACTAATATTCTCAAGTATAAAATAAACACACACAAATTACTTCCTTAAAGTACACAATGGTTTCATATATTTAAATATACTTATTCTGCATGCTGTTGGGGTATTAAGGCGGTATGGTGCAGGAGTGGTATGGTGTTGAACTGCCATGATATAGGAGTGTTATGGTTTAAAACTGCTATGGTGTATGAGTCTTAAAGTGTAGGGTAATAATGGTGAAGGGCTGTTATGGTGAAATAGTCTTATGGTGTAGGGGAGTTATGTTGTTGGAACATCATGTGATTGAGACGATATGGTTTCTAAATGTTATGGTATTTGAACGTTAGGTTGTTTAGACTTTAACTGTTAAAGTAAAATGACACAGTACCTTGAATTCGTAGTAATTGGTATCATGACCAAATGAATGATCCTTTTGTTAACATCACTAATTCTAATTGCAGTTTCTCCAAAAAGTGGGCTCTTATGATACATAATCTGAAAAACTTTACCATTTATCATTGGCATTTTTAGTCTGCAAATAAAATCATCAGTGACCTCTAATTTATTTTATTTCCTGCAACAAACAGATTTCATCACAAAGTATTTATTTCTTGATAAATATAAACTGAATGCTTAAAATATTTTTAATTTACTCATCTGAAAATAAAACTTGGCTTTTAGCATTTGATAGACGATCTTTCTTTCACACTAATAGCTGTTAATCATTTTATAAATAACCATTTATGTATTAATTCGGTATTATAACCTTTGTACTCTGCAGCTGTCAAATCAGTTTGTATACAACATACACGTTTTACGTATGCGTGGTCGTAAACAACGTCATAAGCGAAAAGACTTCCTCTTCTTCTGCGCATGCTCAGTGTCTAATAGTCGACTCTTCTAAATTTCCTTAAATTTACTATAGTGTTATGTACATAGAATAAACATACATAACTCATTGCTACAATAAGCATTATATAATTAATATTATTAATATTATTATCATTTGAAGACATAATTAATAAATCTAAATCTATCATAGTTATACTGAAATACCAATAGCCTCATTGTAAAGGAGAAATACTCCTAATAGCGACAAATTCCTGAGTGTAATACGAAGCGCCAGACGCAGCTCGTTCACACTGTCGCCAAGGCTGAGTCCCGACACGTGGCAAATGCACTTCGACGGCAGTCGAATGTTCTAGAACAATGACGCATTTGACCATTGGGACCCGCAAATGTTACCATATAAGGTAATGTTTGACGCTGCACTTTGAGGGTAAGAGCCCCAAACGTGCAGCCCCAAAAATCAGTTCGAGTCTACAGCTAAGAGGAACCAGTCGAATCTTTTAGGACCTTCAGTCCTCCTACCTCTTACACTTCTCTAGGCAATCCTTTGCCTCTTAAGTACACTATTTACTAGCTCATAGCTCTGGTTATCAACTTGTATAAAGAAGAAACATTGTAAACAAATCTCAATAAATCTTATTATACAAAAGAATTTCAAGTTTGTCGTGAATCAGCGATTGAACCACAACAATAGGAAAATATTATGGTACTTTACCATCTACCCACAAAAATTCCTATTTCGGTTGGCATTAAATACACCAATATTACTAACTTCCCTAGAACCTTAACGAATTTTATCGTTATCGTACAAATATGAGTTGCACCGACTATTGTCGTAAAGCTAAAGTTATAGAATAGCTCATTCGTTAGCGCAAGCGGTAACTGTCGGTAGTTAGCGATACCAACAGCTGTCGTTATGGGGTTTGACCCACTTGAGGCCAAAAACACTCACAATATAATAGCTGATGTGGTATATATTATTTATTACGAGCATTATGAGTTTTTGGTGGAATGCGTCCAAGGAAAAGCAAACGTTTATTAAAGTTATTCGTCGAATAAATTTTATATTAGTACCGTTGAACCTCTAGCGACATCTATCTCGGTAGTTGTTAAGTTATAACGATATTATTAGTTTTCCTTTCAATAAAAAACTCAGCGAAATATCAATTCTCAGCTAAATGATTCGGTTTAGTACAATTTATATTAACTTCAATTGTTCGTAACTCCGTCGCTTAACTAAGATTGAACTGAGAGTTTTCTTAAAAAGGGGAAAGGTACGTTTATTCGGTAGGATTCGGTAGGTTACCGACAGTACCGACATTACAAGCGACAATCATCGCTGACTCTGAGATACAGAATCGCACTTAGCGATTTCTGTAGGTAACTGGACTTAACGATACCGAAAGTTGTCGCTACGAGGTACAGAATCTCACTACAGAGATGAAACGGGAGATTGCTCATGGCAGGGTCCTAAAATAATCCTTGCCGGTAGGCGGCGCTGATGTTTGTAGAAGTCGAAAATTCCATAAAACCACTAACGCCATCTGTCGGACGCGAATGAGAAGCACTTTGTTAGGCACACACACCATTACTGTGGTGCGAATGCGTGTGCAACCTCCTTCGGTTACCACCGCTCAGCTGCGGACATCTTCGACATGCATCGAGTTCGAGAGAGAACGGCATAGTTTTATCGGATCTCTCTCTCCTTCTCGATCTAACTTTCGTTTAGCCTAAGAGCTGAGTAAAATTCCTTTTCGTCCTGCTTCAATCCTCCTCCATCTTTCAAACCTCAGATTCGAGTTCTATTCCATCCAATAATTTTTTTTTTTTTATTGTAAAATGTTTTTCTATTGCCATGAACATATTAGATTAAAAAATATGTAAAAATGGGGTTTTAATATTTCATAGTTACACTCAAAATATTTTTATAAAAATTTAATTTTTATTTCGTTATCAATTCAAATAAGTTATTAATGATTACTATAAATATTCTAAAATTATAAAAAATGGAAAAAAAAAGAATCGAAGAGGTCTCGAACCTGGTCTCACCGGTTCCAAAAGCCGAGACCTTACCACATGCGCTATAAGAGATTTAAGGATATAGGTGATAAATTTGCATAAACTTTATAGCTACAAATTCGCGTACTCTCCATGTTACACAGATACAAGTATACCTTCTTTCCATATATTTATACTTTATACTGTGAAATTAAACCAAATATATGAAGATATTATTAGGTTAATTATATGGCCCTGGACATCTACTATATTATTTAGACATCTTTTAAATTTGTAATAAATCAATTCCGGCTTTATAACTGAGTTAGTCATTTTGAAGTGTCAAATAATATTTAAAACGCAAAGTGAAATAGAACATTTCACTGTTATATTTGAATCACATGCCATTTTATTACCTACGTATTTTTTCATTTCCCTTTAGAACTTGGGTTTTCTTTCGAAAAGATTGTATTTTTCGTACCAATACATGCGTGGTTTAACGCGCGAGTCATTTAATCGGTAATATTTATTACTCTACAAATTCACCGCTTCAACTATTTAAATTAATATCTCTGTATAATTACAAGCTTTTTTTCTTCTAACCATACAGTTATTAATTAAACAGAACAAATTAATGTTTTATGTGTCTCTGTAAATTAATTTAAGAGTCCAACGGCGAATTTATAGAAAATGTATTAACGATTCTAGGGCCAGAAAATTAACCTAATAATATTTTCATACATTTGGTTTAATTTCACAGTATAAAGTATAAATATATCGAAAGAAGGTATACTTGTATCTGTGTAACATGGAGAGTACGCGAATTTGTAGTTATAAAGTTTATGCAAGTATATCACCTATATCCTTAAATCTCTTATAGCGCATGTGGTAAAGTCTCGGCTTTTGGAACCGGTGAGTAGTGATGTTAGATTGCGGACGCTAGCACTCCCCACCAAGCGTCCATCTACCCACCAATACATGAAGCCGTTCAGTGGGTCCATGTGAAACCCTGCTACTCGCTGCACAAACACCATTACTTGGGTGCATCTATGTTTCGGCCTTCGTCGCGTAACCTCGGTATGTCTCGACTGCGAGGGAGAGCGGTATAGTTTTCTCGGACCTCTCTCTCCCTCTCTCTCTCTCACATTCGCTTGTACCTAACTTGAGCCGAATATCATAGGAAAGCGAAAGAATAACAAATATTATTACATATTTTATTTTAATATTTACGCATTTGACATTGGCTTTATTGTAACACATATGTATATGTATATTATTTAATAGATTTATTAAAAACTTAATGTAAATAATTGTAAAGATTTGGAATTTTTTAATAAACATTCAATGAAATATATATATATATATATATTATCCAGTTTATTATTTCTTAAACATTTATAGAAACATTAATATACCGAATATACTTACGCAATGTAGGAAGAAAAGGAATGGAAGAAAGGATAAAGACTAATTACTAATCTTTTTTTTTTTTTTTTTTAATGTTAAGGGGGAAATGCATTACGCATACTCATGATAGTTTATGTAGGACTCCATTGCAAATCAGTTAAAGTAACTATTGCAATGTATACCTACTAAAACCCCCTTAACAATTCCTGGAAAAATAAATATTATACAATTGATCACACACTTAGAGAATTCGAATTTTAATTGTCTTTGCAAAGTAAGCGCTTCAAGCTATCCTTTAATTATTATCATTGCAAAGTAGGCGCTTAAATAGCTATCCTTTAATTATTATCTTTGCAAAGTAGGCACTTCAAGCTATCCTTGAATTATTATCTTTGCAAAGTAGGCGCTTCAAGCCATCCTTTAATTATTATCTTTGCAAAGTAGGCGTTTAAAGCACACCTTATTATATTGCAAAGATTATAAATTACACATTTAAAATAGAGAGACATTCATATTACAAATCATAATTAATATCAATATTTACTTCGTCATTACTGTTATCATCAAAAGCACATAAATTTAATTGACTCTTTTTTCCTGGAGGTTTTGATGAATATAAGATGTCACTACACATAGCCTGTAAATGATCTCTTGTGACAGTCATTGTAAGAGATATTTCTTTTTTAGATATTAATGCATATTTTATAACGCAAATGGAATTTAATGTTTCGTGCCCAAGTTTATTTCTCTTTCTCGTTTTGTTGTCTGGCAATATAGAAAAGCACCTCTCTGATTCTGCATTTGAGTGTTGAAGAGATCTGACTATATTTAACAATGATCATAAGCGAGGATATTTTATTTTGTTATTGCAGGTTTTTACAAAGCATATTGCCTTCCACATATCATCGCAAGACAATTTAGACCAATAAGTTTTGACACTTGAGCTTTCCTCTGTATATAATGATATCCATTCTTGTTTAATACATTCATCATTGAAAATACCTAAACGACGGGAAATTTGCAATAATTTTAATCAAGTATTTTCTCGATCGTTATCAAATAATGCTATTTCTTTATTTAAAATGTTCAAATTTTGAAAGAAACTATCTGAAATAGGAAAACGATCACATATTTCTTGACTTGCTTTTATCAAGAAAGCTAAACAGTTTTGACGAATTAATGTCATTTGATCTGAAGAAAGTTTATTTTCTATTAATTTATTTTCCAGGTATTCTGCGCAATCAGAACCCAAATCTATTTTTTCAATGGGAAGCTGATTGTCAATCCTGGAAAAGTTTATATTACGCAAATTAGGTAAAAATATTTCTTTTTTTATAAGAGCAGGCTTCATAAATTTTTGTACAAAGAACATTAACAACTTAAAAGAAGCTTCGTACAACCTATGAATTTTGGTTTCGCGTGCTTGGAAAAAAGCATTAAAATAATTAACTTTATTAAGCACGTGCTCGAGAAACAATAAATATGCTTTTGTTTCTATATCTTCCATTACAACCAGTAGCTGCTCTGCTTGAATTACTTTTTCTGCTACTTGCTCCAACAAAAATTTATGTAATGTATCCCACTCTTCTAAGATACGTTGGATACATTGATAACGCGATAGCCATCGGGTTTCAGCATATTTTAATATATTACTTGTTTCTCCCATAAAAGACATTTGAAAGTCTTTAAAAATCGCAGTTCTTTTTGGGTTTCCTCTTATAAAACCTACTAAATGTTTTATGAAGCTGCTGCATGCAGAGGGCAAAGCTTTAGATGCATTTGAGGCTACCAATGCACATGAGTGACAAATGCATGCCATTGTAACCAATAGTGGAGAGTTCTTTAAAAGTTTCGTCTTGAACGAATCATTCCTTCCAATCATCACCAAAGCATTATCACAACCAAGACCAATAATATTTGGTAATGGTATTTCTTTCTTAATAAGTTCATTGGAAAATGCATTAAATATCTTTTCCGCTGAACAATCACTTGCGTCCAAGTTGATTAATTGAAGCAAATCAGTTTGAACACACAATGATTTATTGTCGACATATCTAGTTAGCAGAGTCATCTTTTTTTCATTGCTAATGTCTGACGTTTCATCTACCAAAACTGAAAACTTTTGGTGCTTCAAAGTATCAGTTATTCGTCTCGTTTCATAGGGACATACAACATTATTAATAATATTTGTTAATTTTGATCTCCCTAGAAACATAGATTGCAAAATGCCTGGCTCTTTACCAATTTCCTGAAAGATATTTAATAACTCTCCACTATAAGAAAAAGGAATCCCACAAAAAACAAGCTTCGCTTGTAAAAAATGGACGGCAAGTACATAAACCATTTAGCATAAATAATATAGTAAAATTATCCAATTAAAAAAAGTAGTGAAATCTAAATATTAGGCAAGTGTATTTTTCCACCTTAGCAAAAGTTAAATTTTTGAAAAAAAAAGGAACAACCAAGTTACTTGCCGGGCCCGTAATGTCCATGCACAGTGGGAAATTGAATCGTGTGTGAGATTCAGCTATAGCGTAGTACAGCAAATTTCATGTTAAAATACAGAGTGAAGTTAGCCGAACCACAGACGATTCTATTTCTCACTGTGCATGGACATTACGGGCCCGGCAAGTAACTTTGTTGTTCCTTTTTTTTCAAAAATTTAACCTTCGCTTAGGTGAAAAAATACACTTGCCTAATATTTAGATTTCACTACTTTTTTTAATTGGATAATTTTACTATATTATTTAAGCTAAATGGTTTATGTACTTGCCGTCCATTTTTTACAAGCGAAGCTTGTTTTTTGTGGGATCTTATAACGTTTTGTAAGAATATAGGAATTAAAACTAAAAAATTGTTTTAACTAATTCAATCTCACAAAACATTTTCCAATGTTGTGATCGTTCCATAATATAACGCTTCAATTCGAGATATTAATTTATTAATCTAATAAGTAAAATACAAAATACTACAATGATGAGTTCTTATCATAATTACACTTTTAGATGCATTTAACATAGGATTCAATGACTGTTTTAATTATATTTTCAACATCTTATAACCAAAATCACCTTAAAGCCTCTCGCTTTCAAAAATTTATTTCTAAATTTACCTTTAAATCCACCTTTTTCTTAGTTGTTGCTCTCACTATCACCTTTGCATTATGGCTCTTTCCCTGATAAACTAGTGACATTTATATATTCTTTTCATTAATATAAACTGTAAAATATGTACCAGTTAATGTAATGGAAGCCTATGATTTTTAGGTATACTGCTTTCAGTTTCCTGAAGTTACACATCGTATGCTCTATTACATGTGAAATATTGAAATCCTGAATTACTTTTATATTTACACATCAACATGATTTTGTTATAATTTTCATCAACTATGTGATTTCTAATTGCAAAGTTGTATGCCCAAAATCACCTGCAAGTTTTTCCCTCTCAAGGATTTTCTTATGAATTGACTCATTTTTCCACCTTTTTCTTAGCTGTCACTCTCAATATCAACTTTGCATTATGGCACTTTCTCCATCACATTAATGCCATTTATATTTTCCTTTCATTAATTAACACTAGGAAATACACCAACTCCTGCAATGGATGCCTCTCTTCTTTAGATATATAGTTTTCAGCTTCCTAAATTTATTCACCGTATGCGCCATCATATGTTAAATATTGCAATCATGAATTCTTTTCATATTTACAGATCTACATGATTTTGTTATTATTTTCATCACGTATGTGATTTTTAATCCCAAAATTGTATACCCAAAATCATCTACAAGCCCTTCACTTTTAAGGATTTGGTTAGAAATTCATCTCTTTTTCTTAACTGTTACTCCCAATATCAACTATGAATCAGGGCTCTTTTTCAAGCAAAATAGTGCCATTTGTATTTTCTTTTCATCAATATAAACTCGAAAATACACAAATTAATGCAATGGAAGCCTCTATTTTAGATATACTGCTTTCATTTTCCCAAATTTATTCACTGTATGTTCTATCCTTATAACATTTCCTGTGACAGAGTCCTCAGATGTTCGTTTCGCTAATTTCTATACACTGTTGAAACTGGTCGGACTTCTGGTGCTACAAAATGGAGTAGAAACCATTAATTTTTGGACTGACTTTCAATTGAGAATAAACATTGCATTTTTTCATCCATACCAATGACCAGTATACTGCCTTTGGCCTAGAATACTAGCATAGGTAACAGAGGAAAACAATTAATAGTTATTAACTCAATTTTTCAGAATTTCATCCAATGAGTCTCATCCTTAAATTATGGCTGAGCAATTGATGACGTTTTTCTGAATATTGGCTTATTCTTACTTTGCCAATCTTTCCATGCTTTCATCTTTGCCTGTTTCAAGTACCAGAATACAGGAGTGAAAAGCCCAGTTGTTGATTCAACTCCAATAGTCAGTATGTGAGCGAACCTTCTTCCTTGGATTTTTAACTCTATTGTACCAAATGTATTTATGTCAAAGCACAAGTATTACCATTTGCTATAAGACACTTCCACAGTGACTGTAAAATACTAAATGATAACACTATGAGTAAGCCTGAAATCAAATTCAACATTTAACAATCTTAATCTTCAAAGAAAATAAATATTTGAAGCAACATGAAGCATCTCAGTTACTTACCAGTATTTGATTTTGCCCCATCTCCATTTTCTTTATTGCTTGTTGACCTAACTTCTGTAATATTTGGTTGTCTTCGCATCTTTTGTAAACATCTACTATCGTATAATTTGTTCAAATCCAAATACTGGTTAACTTGTATTTTACGTAAATGGAGATTCTTTGGAATGTTTCATATCTTTAAAATAAGCATTGCCATAATTTAATCTGAAATATTTGTTCGTATATATATGATATAACCTATCGGATAGTTACAATCAATATCAGTTTAAAGAAAACAAAAAGCAAAACATGCATTTGATTAATGATTTCAATACCTGAAAGTTTAGCATATGATTACCTTAACAATTTCTTTCAATTAATATCCTCCTGATAATGACCGATGCACATTAATGTTGAAAGTATACTTTTCATTGGCACAGAGTTATAAATATTAATCTTATTTAATCCAGTCAGCTCTATTCTCATCAATGAAAATGAAAATGTTCTGTCTTAATTTAATCTGAAAAAGAAATACCCCACAAAGTACCACAAAGTAAACTACATCCTGTATTGTAAAATATAATGTTATACTTATCTAATTCGCGAATCCTTCAGTCACTGTTAATTGAGTTATTTGTGATTGTATAAATTTAACAGATGCAATATCGCAACACGATGAATAACCTCACTGCATTAAATAAAAATAACCTCACATTACAATTTACACAATTCACAATAGTCGACGGATTAATTATATCGATCATATCGACTTTATTTGACAGTTCACAAACACAGTTCGGTCGTTGGTTATAGTTTATTATCTCGTTAGCGACCAACTTCAGCCCGAGACATACATTTTGGCTGAAAAAAGAGATGAGGAAGGAGAAAAATGTTATATTTCGGCATATATATAGATAACAGAGTATGATATCTCTGGATTGCGTGAACCGATTTTCATGTTCGTGGGCTCAAATGAAAGCTTTTTCAAACCCATTTTAAGAAAATCTTTACTTAAGCAATGACAATGGATTATTCACAGAGATAAATCGATTTGAAAATTGAGACGGCCAAACTTGCTGTATAAGAGGGTAGTGCCTCGACGGCGGTATAGACACGTCTATACCTACTTTTATGTACTTGCCGTCGAGACACTACCGTGTCTCTTAATATTATGCTCTACAAAAAATGTTGCCAATTTAATTTCGGCCACTTTAACTCTATCGTTAAAGCTAAGCTTTTCCTCTGCAGAAGAAGTACTAGGAATTGTAAAATCCCGAACTTCTGAAATATTTAATTTTTTCATGTTTTCAACATGATTTTGGGCTTTACTATGTCTATCGACTTGCCATTTGCCAGACGCTAATGTTTTATTGCAGGCAACGCAAAACACCTTATCGGCATCATTTGGTACTTCCTGCAACCAAACTCTCCACTCAGGATGGTCATCAAACCATTCGTATTTAAATTTTTTAGGTCTATTTTTTGAGATCTTATCCTTTGAACTCATAATTTAAATACGATATGAACAATATTGCAGTACTCACAATTTGCAGTTCAGACTTCAGATGCTAAACAAGAAACGGATATCCTTTGTAACAAGAAAGCGCGCCTGTCACTGCCACCAAAGCACAAAAAGCGCTTAACTGTCACACAAATAATTTTCAAATTGTGTGTTTAAATTCACTTGAAAATGAATCACTCAAACAATGACATATACCCTTATCACGATAAATTCTTTTCTCTATCACCAATAAATGAAATGCACCAATTAATTACACGAATTCACTTGCTTCTATTTTGAAGGAAAAGAACTGTGTATTTATTCCTCGTACCTGTCACTATTAGCAATACTGGATAATATACATCTTAAACGACTTTGTGTAGAACGTGATAACCATGTAGCTATATAAATAAGAAAGAGAGAGAGAGAGAGAGAGAGAAATATAACTCTTGATATGGAAAGAAAGAGAAAAGCCATCTAAAACAATTTTTGCATGAACATTTTGAATAAATTCCTTAATATTATTCATTATTACTGCAAATTAAAAGCAGAAATTAAAAAAAAAATAAAAAGAAAAGTAGGAATCGATCCAACGAACGCTAATTCTGTCGTTGTGCTTTCTGCCACTTCACCAATCATCCTTACTGATGTGCAAGTAAATTAATTATTGGTGCTTCAATTAAATTTACTTAACAATAACAAACATTATCTACCACTTTCTTGGCAACTCCAAGGAAGCTACAGCAACCGAAGTATGAAAAAAAATTTAACTTGACTTGTTCCCTGTCACAAGTTTAAAGTCACAGTCGATCAGTGTCCTTACTTTTGTACGCATCACAGGGTTTGCAAATTTTTGTTCAATGTAAGTAATTTTACCTACAACATACATTATGTATTGTTAAATTTTGTGTAAAAATTTGTTTATATTTCATTACATTAAAATAACTTCAAACTTTACTTAATTGTGATTACGTCTACAATAACTGTCAAAACTATAACTTAAAGCCAACGAACTACTTTGTATTAATTTTTTTTTTAATATTTTACAGAATGGCCAATGAAGGACAAGCGATGGAAAGTACGTAAATAGAAACCTTACTAATTAATTAATAACATTTGCAATAGGCATCTACAATAAATTTTTATTTATTACAGCTTACAACAGGCAACCCCTTAGCCTGGAAGCTCGCCTAAGGAGGCTGGAGGAGGCAATGGAGACCACATTGGGCCCATCCTCAGGGAGCAGCAGGGGTTTACGCGGGAGGTGAGGGAGTGGATGGCCAGGCATCCACCCCAGCAACAGCAGCAGCTACAGCAATAGCAACAGGAGCAGCCGCAGCAGCAGGAGCAACAACAGCAGCAGCAACGACAACAGCAACGGCAACAACAGGTTGCTATTCTTGGCCGATCCAGACTTCGAGTAGGATTACAGGACCAACCCAATGTAAATCGTAAGTAGACTCTAATGACTCTATTTTAAATACATAGCAAATATAAATTGTAACGTCCAGAGTTGTACGATTATTAAATTTAACACGATGCTCAATTACAATTTCATATCATTGCTGAGCCTCTAGGTAGCGTTATTATTCTTTTAAATAAGGCGTCGTAGGTAAGGAAAAATAAAACCCTGGGCGTACAAAATGAGAAGGAAAAGTGAAATTCAAAATTGGAAACAATATAATTCAAATGTTACCTGGTGATGAACAACAATAATAAAAAAAAAACAATGAAGAAGGTAGAAGGGAGACTCTCCTGTTGCTGCTTCTCGGACTACGGTCGTCGTCGCCGTAGGGAACCAGGGATGATTGTGTGAGTGTTTGGTGAAGAGAAAAGTGTGCACTGAGTCAATTAACGAGAAATAATTTTAATTTAGTAATGATTTCGCTTGGTTACAAAAAAAAATATAAAAAAAAATTGTTCGTTTGTATTTTAACAAAAACTATAACGCGAAGCTTTGTCTCACTTTCTAGGTTCGAAACTTATGCAAATTCTTGAATTTTACTTAATCAAAGACGTACGAGATGAGTGAAAGTAATTTAGGAAAAAAAAATATGAGTCTAACTTGAAAATGAATGAACGAATGCATGCGGCGCCCATCCGCTCCGCTCTTAAATAATTAGCTGGGGGGAGGACGTCGCGTCGCCTTCAGCCAATCAGAAGGCGCTACTGCCTAAGCTTGGGTACGCTAGAGAATGAGACAAAGGGTGCTGAGCTTGCACCTTTGTATACAATCGTTTACTTATAACTAAACGCAATTATTAAATAATATTAATCAATTTTAAGATTAATACGGCATTAGCCGTCGCATAAGCAAAAATGTGTTCTAAACCGGACGCGAGAGAAAAGTAATAATATAAAAAGGAAAAAGGAGGAAAATCTTGAGAGGAAAAACGATCGCCGTTTTAGGGTTAAAAAATCCTACAACAATTAAATTGTTAAACGGTAGACCGCTTCCAAGGCGAGTTATAATAGAAAAAGATTATGCACGTGGCTACTTATCCCGTTACTCATGGGACCGGATATCTAATGTTTCTTATTCCTATGGTTGGACTTATATAAACGGTGGCCCGAATGGTTACGGAGAAGAGAAAAAAAAACGTTTAAAATAATTAAGCGTGAAGAAAGAAAAAATTCCCGAATGGTTACGGAGGAAAAACGCTTAATATTTTATCGCAATTATGTTCCCCATGGTTTATTAGGGTTAGGAAAATCGAAATTCCAATATCTATCTTCGTAGATAATGGAATTTACAAAGGTTCGATTGTTCTCCTTTCGCTGAAGGGTTTCTTTATGCAAATAAAAAGCATGTTTGCAGCAAAGGCATGTGTTAAGTGGGGCGATGAAAAGCAATGATCTATGGCAGATGTTGCAAAAGATGTGGTTAATATCTTTTGCAGCTCTAAGACGGTGTTGGCGAATTGTTGCTAGGATACTTCGTTTGTTATCCGGAAGGGCGGCCTCGCAATAGGCACAGATCCTTTGGGCTGGATTGGTCCTAACATACTTGTATAGTAACCGCTCACAAACGAAAAGTTCCTTTGGGGCCATGCTGGTGACAGAATGGATTTGGTGATTAAAATTTGGACACAGGATGTATTAGAGATGGAATAGAATGGCATAAGGCAGTAAGCGTGAGATCCGCTGACTAGCGTCTGAGAGGAACCCTTATCGCGAGTAACGTGACTAACGGTGGGGTTCCAGGAAAACAAATAAAGAGAGAGAAAGAGAAGAAAAAGAAAAGAACAAAATTAGTATTTGTTAAATAAATTAATCCAAAGAAGGGGGAAAATATGGGGAATTGAAAATGAATAAAGGAAAATTGTTTAACAATCGAGTTAAGAAGGGGAAAAATATGGAAAATTGAAAGTGAATAAAGGAAAAATTGTTTAACAATCGAGTTAAGAAGGGGAAAAATATGGAAAATTGAAAATGAATAAAGGAAAGATTGTTTAACAATCGAGTTAAGAAGGGGAAAAATATGGAAAATTGAAAATGAATAAAGGAAAGATTGTTTAACAATCGAGTTAAGAAGGGGAAAAATATGGAAAATTGAAAATGAATAAAGGAAAGATTGTTTAACAATCGAGTTAAGAAGGGGAAAAATATGAAAAATTGAAAATGGATAAAGGAAAGATTGTTTAACAATCGAGTTAAGAAGGGGAAAAATATGGAAAATTGAAAATGGATAAAGGAAAGATTGTTTAACAATCGAGTTAATTAATTCCTTTCTAAGAGGGGGAAAAATATGGAGAATTGAAAATGAGGAGGATTTTAGACATTTAGGAAATGAATCTAATTTGCTGCTTGCAATCTTTTATTCCCGACTAAAGGAAAGCGCTAGCATTTTAAATGACCAAAACAGTAAAAAAAAGATTACCCAACAGAGAAAGAAGAGAAAAACGATGAGAAAGATTATTTAACAATCGAGTTAATTAATTCTTTTCAGAGAAAAGGGGAAAGATCATCTAACAATCGAGTTAGTTAATTCCTTTCTAAGAAAAGGGGAGAAATATATGAAGAATTGGGTCCGCACGGCGCGATGGTAAGACGATCGCTGGCGCGTTTTGGAAATATGAAGCATTCTTAAATATAAATAAGACATTTATTCCTAAACGCAAGGGAAGATATGAATGAAAACATTTTTAAATATAAATAAGACATTTACTCCTAAACGCAAGGAAGATAATAAATGAAAACATTTTAAAATATAAATAAGACATTTACTCTTAAACGCAAGGAAGATAATAAATGAATCGAAATGTTCATGAAACAACTTCAAGGGATGCTAACGATCGGTCTGAAAAAAATAATGAAAGTATCGGAACAATGTTTCATTTACTCTAGAGTAACAAATCTATTTAAAAAGGAAAAAAAAATTTTGGGAAACGCTTAAGAATTTAGAATTATCGGCCTGGACGTTACAAAATATGCATATTTCTGTAACTCACTTATTTTTCATTTCAGAAAGAGGCATACGTGGAGGACGGGCACGAAGATTTTGGGTTGCTCCGAATGCTGAAAGAAGTTTGGGTCGGCACCAAGTTAATAGCAGAGGAGGAAGAGGTGGAAGGGGCGGAAGAGGTGCAACACGCGCACCGAATAATAGTGCTGGTGGTACTGGCGGAAATCCGCAACCTATTTTTAATTTTAATTATTTTTAATAAAAATAATTAAAAATATTCGTGTCTTATATATTTATATTATTTTATCTTTCTCTCTTCCTTTTCCAACTTTTTAATTAGTATTTCAGGTTTTCAATGGATGTATAAGAAATAATAAATTAAGTAATTTAAATATATATAATTATTTTAACATTTATTAAAACCTTCCAATTCTTACAATTATTTATATTAATTTTAAAGTAAATCTACATATTAAATAATATAAATACACATATGTTACAATCTAACAAATCTCAAACACGTGAAATCAAATTAAAATAATATTTGTTGTTCTCTCGCTACCTTATGTCATTTGACTCAAGCTAGGATAGGTATACCGTACATACAAGCGAACTCAAGAGAAGGAGAGAGAGGTCCGAGAAAACTATACCGCTCTCCCTCGCAGTCGAGACATACCGAGCTTACGCGACGAAGGCCGAAACATAGATGCACCCAAGTAATGGTGTTTATGCAGCGAGTAGCAGGGTTTAACATGGACGCTCTGAACGGCTTCATGTATTGGTGGGTAGATGGACGCTTGGTGGGGAGTGCTATCGTCCGCAATCTAACATCACTGCCGGTGAGCCCAGGTTCGAGACCTCTTCGACTCTTTTTTTTTCATTTTTTATAATTTTAGAATATTTATATTAATCATTAATAACTTATTTGAATTGATAACGAAATAAAAATTAAATTTTTATAAGAATATTTTGAGCGTAACTATGGAATATTAAAACCCCATTTTTACATATTTTTTAATCTATTATGTTCATGGCAATAAAAAAACATTCTACAATAAAAAAAAATTTATTGGATGGAATCGAACTCGAATCTGAGGTTTGAAAGATGGAGGAGGATTGAAGCAGAACGAAAAGGAATTTTACTCGGCTCTTCGGCTGAACGAATGTTAGATCGAGAGGGAGAGAGAGATCCGCGGTGTATTCCGAACCAAGCTGCTCGGCTAATAATTTTTTTTTAAAGGTTGGTAATGGTAAGCCAAGCCGAAAGGTGTTCCGAACCTAACTGGACAAAATACACTTAAGTTATAATGGTTACATTCAGTAGAGACAAATGTTGAGAAAGCGGTATATGTTATTGGCTATTACTCTTAGATCCTATAATTTTATGCGGAACATTTGAGTAATTCTTTTTAAATTCCTACTTCTATTGGATAAAATTGTAGGATCTAAGAGTAATAGCCAATAACAGACACCGCTTCCTCAACTTTTATCTCTACTGAATGCAACCAGTATAACCTTACAAAGGATTGCTCCGCTGTATTTGATTTTTCAGTTATACTTGCTAAATTTATAAATATGTAATAAGATAAATAATAATAAACTTATATACTTCCATATATTTGTGAACATTGTTAAATAAAAAATAACCAAATACTCTCTACCTGACGTTTGGAAATTGCCATTTTTTTTTGCTTTTTTAAAAATTGTTTGGCAGATGAAGGATCTAAACCAAGGGTGTTTCAAAACCAATATAAAAATATTGAATGACATACAAATTTTGCATAAAAATTATTATGGGTATTAATCATTTCAAATTAAAGAATAAATTCCTTCGGTTACTACAAAATCATATATAACGTGTTTATTTTCTTCAATCAACTGTATAAACATTTTTCCAGAAATTCCGGACATTGTTAACGTACAAGTTTAACTTAAAGCATAATCATTTTATCGGGTCAGGCAAGGTTCGGAACACATATCGGCTTGGCTTACCATTACCAACCTTCAAAAACAAATTATTGGCCGAGCAGCTTGGATCGGAATATGTAGCCGATAAAACTATGCCGTTCTTTATCGAACTCGATGTATAGCGAAGATGTCCAAAGCTGAGCGATGGTAACCGAAGGAGGTTGCACACGCATTCGCACCACAGAAATGGTGTGTGTGCCTAACAAAGTGCTTCTCATTCGCGTCCGACAGATAGCGTTAGTGGTTTTATGGAATTTTCGACTTCTACAAATATCAGCACCGCCTACCGGCAACGATTATTTTGGGACCCTGCCATGAGCAATCTCCCGTTTCATCTCTGACTACTGTAACGAAGTTCCCCGATACGTATACGAGATACCGAATAAAAAGTATAAAAGCTACCGAACAGTGGATATTATTAAACCCTACGTTACCGACTCCTGAGATAGGCTCACGAGTGGATTATAGCTAACGTCAAGGATACACCCCGTTGACAGGCAGAGGCCCGGATGAAAAGACCGGCGCTCCAGTAAACGATTTCCAGGTTACCCTGAGAAGTAAGGCAGGGCCATGCCAAACAACCCAGACAACCTGAGATAAGGAGAAGCGGCCTCGGGGAGTCCTAAAAAGAATGACCGTGTCTATAAGTCCCCACGAGGAGGGGAGATAGAACATCGAGTCTGGCTTGAACGCTAGTTACGCGCTTCAAACAGGCTGTGCGAATGTCGTGCGCAGACTGCCATAGCAGGCAGTCGGAACGCGACCATGGGACTGTGCTGATGTGTCCGTGCGTGCTGGTGAGCGCGTGACGCGGCACTCAGACAGCCATGGGTCCGTTCGCCCACGTGAGGCGTGTGCTCTAGGCCAGCCTGCACGTACGTCACGACTGGATACCGGCCAATGCTTAGTGGGCTGTGCAGGGGCGTAGATGCCCGTTGGAATGTGTCCCGGTGCCCTCTCCTTAATCCCATAGGCTTGCGCTATGGCTGGACGGGCCGCGAACGTTGCCTCCGTGATGGTCCGCTTCTGGCAAACTCTATGCTTGGAAATGATACCGCATGTTCCCGCACTCCTTACCACCACCTGTGTGTGGATGGTGAGGAATAAATGTATGCCCCTCAGCAGATAGGTCTGCGAGGCTCGGACTTCCGCAAGAAACCCTCCCCTCTCTCCACGACCTAGCATACTGAGCGACCCTGGCTACCGCTACCGTCCAAATGCATGGCCGCAGGGCCGTATAAGATGCATAGAAAATGGGGTTGAAAGACCCCAATGATAACGTAGGGTTGTTGGCCATCCAACTGACCAACTGGCGCCCTGATACCGATAAATAAGGACGGGCGAAGGTAATGGGAAAACCCGTAGTGTGAGTGGCCCCTCACACTGACGGGAATAACGTTATGAATGGCGCCCAACGTGGTTTCTGATTATAGATTATTTATTCGGCGAACGAATAATCCACAAGTCCAAGAAGCTACCGAAAGTGTTGGAGTTTTCACGGAATAGGTGGCCCACTATTTTCTGGAGGCTCGGAAACGCTGAAAAAGCATGAAATGATCATCTGGTTGTGTAAAGGGATCAAATTTTGTTGAGAATTGATAGCCTGATCGAATTGACGTGTTCACGTAGAATTCGAGCAACCCATGCGAAGCTAACGGAAAAGAGGATGAGAACCACGGGCGCAAATATAATTTAATATTATATTCGCCCGTGTTAAAATCTAACGCTGCCGAAAAGGCTTCTTGACTTGGCAAGTGACAGCTGAGCGCTTGTTTGTGAACAAGTCGACCGGCTGAGCTGAGCCATGCTGCCTGGCGGAACCTGACCGGCTAAGTGTCAGAGCAGTTCAATTAACCAGCTATCGAGATGTTGCCAAACATAATTACTGAATTAAGCGCAGAATCGGAAATTTGGCAACAGATGATAACGCCTCGCTAACGCTCCGCGAGCCGGCAAGTCACCTCACACCTCATCCTACCCTGGATCCGATCGAACTTACATTCTCACCATCTCTCTCACTCTCAACCTTCCTCGCTCCCTCTCTCTCTCTCTCGCCAATATATTGGCATCTCCAAACGCCTCGCTCCCGACCACGACAGCCATCGTGCGCGACGATCCCGCTCCAGCGCCCATGGCACTGGAGTTCCTCGACGAGGATGCCCTTTTGGCATCCTCGTCTCCTGCGGGCCCGCTTGAGGGTCCCGCACTCGATCCTGTTCCCGTTCCCATGGCGCAGGTTGTCCGTTAAACGTCAACCTGCGTTACTGTTATCGATGTGGGCGGTAACCCATCTGTTACCGAGGAGGTATCGAAACACCCTGTGGAGTTTGGGCATGAGGAGCTGGGTACGCAAGTACTCAGTGAATTAATGCAGCGACACTGCAGGATGCGTTCGGTAACCCTGACGCCAATGTAGGGGAGTAATCAGGGTCTTCCTATACGTAGTCTAGTGGAGTTGCTGGCTGCTCTCTTCCGAGCGGACCTGGACCTCTACTGCGAAGTTGTGGCAGCGGTCGAGGTGGCCGAGGCACCTGTGCTGAGACCCCTGTCCGTAAGCTTTCTCGAAAGGAGCGTAATCGGTTCAGGGAGGTCCAGCGGGAGACAGCGGTAGCTGTTCCGGAGACGAAGCGGCCGTCATACGCAGCTATGGCGTCCGTCAAGCCTCCAAAAGGAGATAAGCAACCGTTGCCGCCTAAGGTGACTCCGACACCACCGGTGAAGAAGGCGAAGCCTTCCGATCCTGTGGCCACGCGCGCTACCGGCAATTTCGGCATACGTGTATGCTGGAATTGCAAGAGTAAGGGCCATCGGTTTTCCGAGTGTCCCACGCCAATTACAGAGGCTTTCTGTAAGGGGTGTGGGCGCACCGGGAAAACGTTGCGCACCTGCCCTGCCTGTGGGCCGCATTGGGAGACAATCGGTCCATACGTGGCGAAAGCGGGTACGAACGTACCACGTAAGGTGATAGCGGCAAAACGCAGATCCGAGCGTGGGAAAGTACACGCCCAACCACGGCCTTCCGAGATGACTCCGAAGGGAGTTCCCCAGGTGGTTACCCCACTGAAGGAAAAATTTTCGAAACTGCTAAAGACGAAGGCGGCTCGTAAGGAGATTTGTATTGATAGGGTTTCGTAGTTAGTCGAGCCCTAGAAATACTTCTCCTGCAAGTTACCGAAATGTTACCGGTGCGAGAAATCGTACGATCCCGCACGCTACCGTACACCTCGGTGAATTTCCCATCAATTTTCCATCCTATTTTCCTTCCTTTTCATTCCTTTACTATCCATCCAATAAAAACAAAAATTTGATGAGCTTGAGGCAGTAAAGGCCAATGTTTTCAGGACGAGGTGAGACAGAGACCACATGTGGACCCTCTGTCGAAAAATGATACCGGTACTGCCATTTAGCGGTAATCGACGGCAAGACGAATCAATAATTCGTCGAAGTGTTGCCGTCTGTCGTGATCGATGGTACTAGAGGTCGATAAACTCGATCCTAGTGCTGCCATCTAGCGGCCCGTAGATAAAGCAGAGCTATCTAACGTCTAGATCGAAATTCGATTAATCAAAAGGCGATTGTTATCGAGCAGAAGCGATAAGGAAAGATACGAGAATCACTTAGATCGTCTGCGCATATCCAAAAGCTCGGGTGGGGGTAACCTATCCGACGGACGGCTAACGGGGCAAATCGAAACTTTGCCGGATCACTCCAGCGACAACCCTTGGACTGAGCACAACTGACACTATTATATCCATACGTAGATGGCTGAGTCCACAGGACGGAAAAGGAGTACCGGGTCGGGTGACTCTGATGAGTTCGCAGAACCGACAGCTATCGATGCTTCCCAGGCAAACCTGGAGAAGAAGATCTCGAGTATAGACGAGAGAATGGAAAAACTGGAAGGGTCTTTCCAGGATTTCATTTCTCAAGTCCAGCAGGCTTTTGACAAGCTGCTGAGAAATAAGACTGTTCCCGATGAAGCAGCAGTGGCAGCTGCTTCTGCTACCAAAAAGCGTGCTAGAGGACGACCGCGAAAGACCGCAGCCGCTCTACCGGCATCGGCCAATCAAGGTCAACCTTTGTTGACGTGACAAGGCCGAGTGATGATCCCGAATCTCAACCGACATCGGACGATGCTTCGGCTCAAATATTCCAGGGGCCTACAGGACGAGGATCCTGAAGGAAAAAATTGGAAAAGCTACCGGTCAAAGGGATGAATGTATGCCCCGTTGGCGTATTCTCGAATCTCTCCAGAGGTCAAACTTAACCTTTGCGGGCGACGAAACGGAGGCGGTTGAGAGTTTTATTTCTCGAACAGATGCCGTCCTGAACCTTCTCGGGATAAGATTCCGACCTTGTCGACGTCTTTCCCCACATCCTAACAGGTGTGGCGAGGATGTGGTTTGAGGATAACGAATTCTCAACCTGGTCTGACATTAGGTCCGCCTTAAGGTCTTATTTCAGATCACAAACATGGGAGGAATAACTGGAGACTGAGCTTCTAACCACTGATGTGAACCTGCGGGAATTTGGTATCCCCACTATGCCTCCACGGGGGAACTAACACAAACGCATGCCTCGTTCGTGAGAGCGGCGTCGCCACTGTCGCTAGTTATTTACGCGCAGTCGCGTATAAAGACCTTCGGCCAAGGTCGGTAGACTTCGTTACACGACGGGCGTGCAAGCTAGATGCATAGAGGTATTTTCGGATCTCTCTGTCTTTCGCGACTCTCCTAGCATCTAGATCAAATGAATATTCTTCCTGTTTAGCCGGTCAGCTGGGCCGCTACAGAAACACAACAACAATTTTCTTCCCGCTCTCTTTCTCTGCTTAGCTTACTGCGAATCATGTATGACACTGAAAATTAAAGCTCCTCGATGAAAATTCTTCCTTTTTAGCCGATCAGCAGGGCTGCTGCAGAAGGAAACAACAATTTTCATCCCGCTCTCTTTCTCTGCTCATCTTACTGCGAATCATGTATGACACTGAAAATTAAAGCTCCTCGATAAATATTCTTCCTGTTTAGCCGATCAGCTGAGCCGCTGGAAAAGGACAGCGAATATTGTCTTCTCGCTCTCTTTCTCTAATCACCGTAATGCGAATAATTTATGACTCTGGAAGTTAAAGCTCCTCGATAAATATTCTTCCTGTTTAGCCGATCAGCTGAGCCGCTGGAAAAGGACAGCGAATATTGTCTTCTCGTTCTCTTTCTCTAATCACCGTAATCCGACAAATTTATGATCCTGAAAATAAATATTAACAGAAGTAGTCATTTTTATAAAGGTTGTGGGGCTTGGAAGAATATAATTTCTTTCAAAGTTAACCCGGAGAAAACGTTTAGTTACATTTTCAATGCATATGATTTACAGAGAAATATTTGTAATTTCTTACTGTAAATGTTAATGATAATAGGACATATCTAACAATTACTATTTCGTAATTTGCGAGAACTCAAGAACCTGTGATGTTCTTTTATGTATATCTATTTTCAGTCAATTAAGAGTAATTATTTCGGAACTGTTTACCTAAAGATGTATTAAACTGACTACGCCAAATTTATATTATGTAATTTTGTCTTCAATTATTGAATACAAACATATGTTCCAAGACTCCTCATATTTAACGAACGAATGTAAATAGCGTTGAAATATATATATATCGGAGAACACTTGAATTTTTCTAACCGCCGCCCGAGTACTTCCGTCTTTTCCGGTTCCCACCGTGAAAACTGTCACTTAATTTACTCCGCATCATACTTACGCCCTCCCTTCCACGCTCTTTTATTTACTATCCCACTTTACATTACTAACTCCGATTTGTTTACATCTCGTTGAACCTAACGCTCACTCGTTCTTCTCAACATATTACTGCTATCTCCACCATAGCCCAACTACATCCCACTATATTCCCCCAACCAATCACTTCTCAACCTATCATCTCCGACATATATAATAAAAGAACATCACAGGTTCTTGAGTTCTCGCAAATTACGAAATAGTAATTGTTAGATATGTCCTATTATCATTAACATTTACAGTAAGAAATTACAAATATTTCTCTGTAAATCATATGCATTGAAAATGTAACTAAACGTTTTCTCCGGGTTAACTTTGAAAGAAATTATATTCTTCCAAGCCCCACAACCTTTATAAAAATGACTACTTCTGTCAATATTTATTTTCGGGATCATAAATTTGTCGGATTACGGTGATTAGAGAAAGAGAGCGAGAAGACAATATTCGCTGTCCTTTTCCAGCGGCTCAGCTGATCGGCTAAACAGGAAGAATATTTATCGAGGAGCTTTAATTTTCAGTGTCATACATGATTCGCAGTAAGATGAGCAGAGAAAGAGAGCGGGATGAAAATTGTTGTTGTCCTTCTGCAGCAGCCCTGCTGATCGGCTAAAAAGGAAGAATTTTCATCGAGGAGCTTTAATTTTCAGTGTCATACATGATTCGCAGTAAGCTGAGCAGAGAAAGAGAGCGGGAAGAAAATTGTTGTTGTGTTTCTGCAGCGGCCCAGCTGACCGGCTAAACAGGAAGAATATTCATTTGATCTAGATGCTAGGAGAGTCGCGAAAGACAGAGAGATCTGAAAATACCTCTATGCATCTAGCTTGCACGCCCGATGTGTAACGAAGTCTACCGACCTTGGCCGAAGCTCTTTATACGCGACTGCGCGTAAATAACTGGCGACAGTGGCGACGCCGCTCTCACGAACGAGGCATGCGTTTGTGTTAGTTCCCCCGTGGAGGCATAGTGGGGATACCAAATTCCCGCAGGTTCACATTACTGCTTCTAACAAGAACTCAGGGTGCTAACGAACTTGTGCGAGCCTCATTGCAGACTATACAGTCGTATATTCGGAAAATAGGCAGAGAAAGATCGGATTGGAGCCGAATCGCTATCGCGCACAAGAATATGCTACTGGTGTATAGAAGAGGCATTGCTATACACAAATACATGACGTATCGAGAACTGGAGCGTTTGGTGCTCAATTTCGAAGCCGCTTATAGGCCGTCATTAAAATATCGTCCACCTGCCGCGCTTGAGGAAAGTTTAGTTACTGAGTTGGCGTATACCGGCAGTCATGGAAGATCCGGAGAGTCTAGGTGACACGGTGTGCGTGCCCTAGAAGTGGATAAAACATCCAGCTCTGATACCGACGAATCAACAACGGAGGATTCGAATGATAACGAAGAGCATTTGAAAGCCTTCAAATCAACAAGGAACCGACAAGGAACCAGTTCCAAGTCGAGACCTTCGTTAGATAAGGCAGCTGACAACAATAACAACCGGCAGGGCTCAAAACGTAAATAACCGGGCCCGAGCGCTACCTGCTTTAATTGCGGGAAAGCTGGACACGGTTGGAGTGCGTGTAAAAAGGAGAGAACAATGTTCTGTTACCGATGTGGCAGCAAAGGGGTTTCTACAGCGGAGCGCCCTAAATGCTGTTCAAAAAATGCAAAGAGGAGTTCGTAAAATTTCCCGAGAATGTTACGACACTCCAAGAGCGGAAAAACATGATACCGAAAATCTTGGGTGAAAACTAAGATAATATAATCCCGGATAATTATGTTGAGGAATATTCAGTACAGTAATGTGTGAATATTAACCATAATTAGCGCTCCCGCGACTTCTCAGACCAACATGTTATGTTAGAGACGGAGAATGTAAACAAACATTCAGGGGACACAAGCGCTCGAGTGCTTGCTACTGAAAATTCGAACGATAATCAATCGGGCGATAAGTTACCGGTCGGTGTGATATTGCTGATATAGTAATTACGACGTTTGGCGATAGATCTAGGAAACTAGCATTCTACACCAAGATCACCGTAAAAGGAGAAAAGCTGCGTGCGCTGGTGGACTCGGGAACCTCACGCACGTTTGCAGGCAAAGTAGCCATTGAATTGTTTAATTCAATTGGTATAGAAGCCAATAAAATAGAACCCTTAAGAGTTACCGTTGGCAACAATTACACATGTAAAGTAATTGAATCCGCCAAGATCCCGATATTTCTTGAGGGGAAGACTACTATAGTTGACACACTATGGATGCCTTCTTTGTCGAGTGATTTTATTTGGGGACTTGATTTCCTACAAGATGCTCATGTTGTCGTGGACTTCTCCACGGGGGAATGGGCTTACAAGGAAAAACCTCAAAATAAACATTTGTTCTCGAATGCCGAAACACTAAACTGTGTAGTGGTGAATAACGGCTTAATGGTTCCCGATAATGATAACGCTAAGAAATTAAAAGAATTTCTAGAAATTAAACTGCCCCCCATTTCTGGAAAACCTGGAATTTCAAAGTTACCGGCAGTCATAATTGACGTGCAAGATCACGAGCCAATCAGACAGCGAACTCATAGGTGTACGGATAAAATCCGCCAAGCTATGTGGCAAGAGGTTGACGATATGCTAAACAATGGAATTATCGAACCGTCGCAAAGTGATTGGGCGAGCCCGGTAGTCATGGCAAAGAGAACCAATGGCAAGCTCCGATTTTGTGTGGATCTCCGGCTCGTTAACGCTGTAACTAAAAAGGATGCGTACCCATTACCGAACATGGCTGCGATCCTAGATGAGTTACGACAGGCCAATTATTTAACAACGCTCGACTTGAGTCAAGCATATTGGCAGGTACCACCAGGGGCTGGACACTTAAGCCTTGAAGGCTCGAATTATTTGTACTATAACGTGGATTTTTGGGATCCCCATTATAAGTGGGTGATCCTGGTCTATTCGACCTTCAACGTAACAGAGTGTACCCGCCCTCCCGCTCAGGTCGCCGTCCCACCTAGGGAGTCACCCATACTCCAGTTATTTAACTGAACAAGGCAAATTCTGCACTTGAGTGCCAGACGCCTATGATAGTTAATTATAGTTTTGACTAGCATGTATGATTGAGAGTGAGAATGATTCGAGTAGTGGGGAGGGGATCAAAGAGAAAGGGATGGACCTAGGCGAATTAAGGGAAATGAGAGTGGGGCGACCCGCGGGAAGGAAAGGAGCGAGAGAAGGAGTCGAGGGTGAGCTGCAAAGATATGGCAGATACTTCTCCCGGAGCTCCTCCGCCTCCAAGATCCCCCCCTAGCCGTCCCCTCTGTTACTCCCGAAAGAGACGCCGATGGGTCTTACGTGGAGAGGGACGGCGAGAAGACTGAAACGACGGACCACCTCGCGTGAAAACTCAAGTGACCTCGTTATTGGCCAATAATAACTGGGCCAGTAGAGTAAATGAGGGGGAAGAGAGGTGCCGCGAAGTAAGGGGAGTGAGGAGGAGGATGGAGGGGGAGAAAGAGACTCGTCGGCACGAGATCGTCGACGAGAGCGCGTCGTCGTCGTAAAGTTCCGGCCCGTGATGGTTGTCGCGTCCTAAACGAGGAGCGAGAGGAATCGACGAGACGCTGGGATTTTGGAGCATTGGGGAGAAGGGAAGATTTCCAAGGGTCAAGGAAGCCCAATAGAGAAGAAAATGGGCCGCAGAGGAGTGTCCCGGAAAGACGGAGCGGCGAGGCCGAGGTGTCTTAAACCAACGACAAGGCTGTTTCCTGACAACGATACTCTCGGCGAACCAAGGTCAGATAGCCGAACCAGGCTCCTCACCCAGGGTGTTTCTTCCCCGGTAAATCCCCTGATAATTGGCAGAGCCTCGTAGGGAGTACAGCAGATTCGGGTGACTAGCCCCCTAGCCTACGAGTACCTGTTAAAGATGGCCGTCGGTTGGCATGGTAGATTAATCCGCGAGACTATGGCGCTGATTCCAGTAAGAGCGAAGCGATATTTCGTTAAATATCCCGCTCGCGTGTCGAAACTAGGTATCCGATCGGTCATAGGACGGGACCCGAACTTGCGCGACCCACGATAGGGCCTGCGAGGTGTCGGGCGTCTCTAGAATGGGCCTCGGCCGAGTACCTATTTCGCAGGGGCTTCTCCGGGAAGCGTAATCGGAGAATGAGTGCCCATGGCGTGCCTCCCCACTGAATCAAGGTCCTAGTCCCGTAGGAGGCCTCCTCCGGGATGTGGCCAGTAACTTTGGAATTGATGAACCTTGTCCCCTACATCGGGTTGATGAGTTCCGTGGGCTAGGAGTCACTCTGTTAACATCCGCCAGGATTTTACCTCTTCCCCGCTACTCGAATTTTGGTGTGTGTGTGCGTGTGAACGAGAATTGTCTATTTTGTTCGAGAATAGATCGTATGTGAGTGAGTTACACTAAGTTACGAAATGCCCATGTGATAAGGGGGACCCGAGTGCCTGTACCATGTTTATGCCCGCCGCATATGAATAAAGCCTCGGAGATTAATCCAGAATTATCATTGTTGTGTTTTACTTGTGAGATGGATATAGAAAAGAGGGCCGACTCTGTATTACTCCTGGCTCGTCCTAATCCTGCCCCTCTCCTACCCTCGGGGGCTGACTAGCCGCGGTAAGAAAAAATATGGGAATAAGTTCGTATGGACCCTGGCTACAACATCTAGCCTGGCGCCCAACAAACTTTAAAATTTTGACTCTCCCCGTCACCGGGATGACTTGGGTCTGAACGGATAAATTCCCCTGTTTTGGGCGGTAATGCCATACGGTAAAAGGTCATAGGGCATTATGCGTTACAAATTTGGCGCCCAACGTGGGGCCTAATGGGTGAGGAGTTTTTGCAGGTTGGCTAAGAACGAATAAGGAAAAGAAAAACCCTTAACAGTGCTATCGTTTGTTGTTGTCAAGTGAGAAAGTTGTTAGTATGGATGAGTAGATTTACTGTCGTTGTGTACAAGTTTGTCCCCTTTGTGTCTAATTCAATCTTTGGATTGAGTAGATAAGTAAAAAAAAATAATAATAAATACTAAGATGTAGCATGCTAAGAAGTAACAGCGTGTTTACGATGAAAAACAATATTCTCTAATTCGGAGGAATGGGCTAAGGAATCGCTTAGTGGGCTACAGGACTGTCAATGTTTTGATTTTGTTGACTTTCCTAGAAGGCTTAATCCGGTGACAATAACAGATCGCGGAGTAACATCGAAAGTAGTCCCGAACTTTGTTTATAACTTAGGGAAACGCGATTGGTCCTTTACCCCCACCTACCGGACCCTGCTAGCCGGTAACCGGCAGTGCGAGTACAGAGCTCATAGCGAAGAGTCGATCTCAAACCATTCTGTGCCTAAAACATAGTATCAAGTGAAAATACTGGTGTAACCTTAAAGAAGCAACAGAGAAGGGATCTTAGAGGAAACAACCCGAGACCAGCAAAGGAGAGTACGACAGATAAAGCCAGCAGTGAAAGCGGCCGGGAGGGACCGTCAATTGGTGGTGGTAGGAAAGGTAAGTGGACATCGTCTCCACCAACACGAGCTACCCGCGAGTAGTTTGTGATTTTCCTCCACGCGAAATCCTCCGAAATAATAATTCCCCCTGTTAGTTAGTGGGTGTTAGTTCGCGATATACGGGGAAAATTCGAGACAGTGAGTTCTGAGATAGTGCGAATAAAGATTCGGGTCGGTGCGTGACAGAGTGAAGAAACAGCTCTGATTGTCCCCGAAAGGGAGTGCATTCTCGCGGTATTATAATTGGTGTTACTTTCCCAAATAATACTTAGCGGGGCACTTTTCCCACGGGAGTGAGTTGATACCGGGTTGTGAGGAAGGCGTACAGTCTCCCGCGATCGGGGAAATAAAACTGGCGGTTTCCGTGTAGAGGAGTTTGCTCCCAGATAGCTGGGGCGGACAAACTTCCCCATCTTGGTCTGGAGAGAAAAAGCCTTGTCCCCGAACGAAAGTGCATTCTCGCGGTATCATAATTGGTGTTCCTTTCCCAAATAATACTTAGCGGGGCACTTTTCCCACGGGAGTAACAATAGTCCCCAGAAGTGCTATAGTCGCTGGGTGGTGTGAGTTTGGGTGGTGTTTTCCCCATTGAAGCACACCCTGGTGTGTCTGGCGCACATCGGGAGAAATCGGAAGAAACATCCCCGGTCCGAGGGAATCAGGCCGATAAAATATTCCCCCTCTGCGGGATAGGTCCTCTCAGAGAGGACGCGTATATCGAACACACCGGTAACTTAGACTCGCGTGTTGGATTGAATAATTCGCCGGGATGGACCAAGATGGGCCAGATAAGGAAGATCCTCTCGCGTGGATCAACAGACTCAATGCCGAAGAAACTGTTACCCAGCTGGCGACGCTGGGCTTACCGACTAGCGGAATATTGCCAACGTTGAGGCAGCGCCTATACGCCTACTTAAGTACGAAAGAATCCAGCCCCAGTCAGACCCGGGTAGAAAATATGAGCCGCGATGAAGCATCCGCAGAGACACTCCCTGTTAGTAGAGGAGAGGAAGGGACCGATGAAACGCGGATAGCACAGGCCGACACGAGGCAACCGTGGAGTGCGGCATCGCGGAATGATGGAGCGAAGCGCAAAACGCCGAGGTTTTTAGAGCGAAGTCCCCCTTCCGATAGGTGTATGGAGGGGCCGAGCTTGGGCGGTCATCGGAGCCGGAGACCTGAGAATACCCGTCTGGAGGAGCAGATTGTCACCCTGATAGAGCGGCTGTCGGAAATCCTCCCGGGAGGAAAAATAAGAGAAGTAATTCCCGGTGACCATCCTGGCGAAGCCCCAACCAGAGAAGGACGCGGAAAACAAAACGTTCACGATGAAGTATTGGGGGGTAGGCACTGTGCCGCGGTTACCTTCGTCCCAGCGTCGGATATCGGTGATCCGGACCAAGCAACTACAGGAGAGGCCGGAACGGCGGGGACGGATATGTTCGTTGGTCCCCGATGTTCCCCGGGAAGGAGCCCGGGAGGTCTCGGGAGGAGAGCATTGGGTGAGTTTTCCCCATCCCCGGTCGTTCATGATCGGGAGGGAATCGCTCCACCATCGGCGCATGCTTTCGGTTCATTGGACCCATACTTAGCGTATTCGTCGCACGCAGTACCACCACCGATGCATTATGGCGCTCAAAGCTACCCAAGGGAGAACTTGGCTAACCAAGTCTCTTCTATCTGTTCCATGTTTAGCAGATTGAAAATTAGTTTCACGGGCAGGAACGGCGAAGATCCGGAAGCCTTCCTCCTCCGCCTTGTCGACGTCCGAATACCACTGAACATAACAGATTCCATGATGCTGGATTATGTACGGTACGCGTTAAACGGCATAGCTTTGCAGTGGTATCGGGGGCTGAGATCACGTTGGGGCAACTGGCCCACCTTCGAACAAGCTTTCAGGTCGCGTTTCGGAGGCCCGAATATACAATTTAACCTACGACAAGAAATTTCTAAGCGCACTCAGGGGGAGGGAGAATTGGTCGCGGATTATTTAGTATGCATGCGTAGTATGTTGGGCCGTTTAACGCCGCCGTGGCCGGAAAGAGAGTGGATATGGATGGCCTACAAAAACATGGTACCGCGACTCCAACCAGCCATCGACATCGACTCAATTCGGACTTTCGAGGCATTGGAAAATAGAGCCTGTCGGGTCGAGGAAGCCGTGAGGGCTACCCAAACTTATTGCGCTCCACCCCCGCCTGACAGAACGATGTACCCCGAATTGGCCTGTCCCGTAAGTGCGAGAGGCACTCGTGTCCCACGACGAGCCGCGGCCATGATAAGCGAATTGTTCGAGCCAAACCCGGAGGAAGACTCCAGTGGCTGCAGTCTGAAAGACGCTCCTGAAGCGATACAACTGGCAGTGGAAAAGTCGAGTCCGGATAACTCGGGAGGGGAACGACGGCCGTATATTTGTTGGAACTGCAGACTGTCCGGACATTCCTGGCGAGATTGCCCCTCCACTATCCGTAAGATCTTTTGCTATAGGTGCGGTAAGGATGGGGTAACCAGTGTAAAATGCGAGTGTATTCCGGGAAACGCAAGGGCGGGCCGTTGACTTCGTCAGCGGCCGACCGATTAGACGGGTTTCTGTTAAGCGGCCATAGCTCATCTGAACCGGTTCTAGTGGTGAGGCGGGGCAGCCCCCTGTTGTATTTGGCTGCTCTCGTTGACGAGGTTCCCTTACCCGTACTAGTCGACAGCGGGGCGACCCGAACCTTCTTAGGAGCGATCGGTTGGAAATTACTCCGTGAGTTAAACTTACCCGTCTTGCCTGGGCCACCAAGCACCGTGACTACTGCCGATGGCTATGTGGCTACTATAAAGGGCGAAGTGCGTCTACCCATGACCATCGGATTTACAACCCGCGAAGTAAAAGCACGAATATTCCCCTCGCTATCAGTCCCCTGTATACTAGGGTTGGATGCCTTACACGCATTTGGAATAGTGATCAACTTCCCCAAAAGAATATGGTGGTTTGAGTCACAACCGAACCACGTTTTCCCCTTTGAGAGGGAAGGGCGAGAGGATTCGAACTGGACCTCCCCGGGAATTCAGGGAAGCGAAGGGGTTCCCCAAATCGGAATGACCATCGTGGAACGGGCCTCCAGTTATCAAGAACTGGGAGAGGACCTGATATTCCCCTTCCCAGGGGGCGATTCCGATGTCCCCGTAGAAACGGGTGGAGAGTCCTCTCCCGAAGAAGGGGATGTACCTATGGACCTATGTTGTGGTCTTAGTGAATTAATTCCCCGGGAGCAAGCTGAACTCGAACAGTTTTTGGCCGAAGAGCGCCCTAGATTGTTGGCAGCTCCGGGGGTGACCGCGTTAACTTCTCATAAGATAGACGTAGGCAGTGCATCCGCGATTAAACAGCGATACTACCCCCGTTGCCCCGGTCGTCCAGAAAGCCATATATGAAGAGGTGGATCGCCTATTGAAGGAGGGCATAATAGAGCCGTCTCACAGCGAATGGTCCTCCCCGATCGTCATGGTGCGGAAATCGGGAGGTTCATATAGATTCTGCTTAGACTACCGACGCGTAAATGCGGTTTCGAAAAAGGATGCATACCCTCTCCCTTACATGCAGAGTATTTTGGAAAGACTGAAGGCCGCCAGATATATTTCGGCTATTGATTTGAGTCAGGCTTACTTCCAAATACCCATGGAGGAGTCGAGTCGCGAAATAACCGCTTTTACAGTGCCCGGAAGAGGCTTATTCCATTTTAGACGGATGCCGTTCGGGTTGACGGGGGCCCCGGCAACTTTCCAGAGATTGCTGGACAAATTGATCGGTCCCGAAATGGAACCCCACGCTTTCGCCTACCTAGATGATATAATCATAGTCACCGAGACCTTCCCTGAACATCTGGTATGGCTAAAGCGCGTGTTTGATCGGGTGGTAGGAGCGGGACTACGCATCAATCCGGATAAAAGTGAATTTTGCAAAGCGGAAGTCAAGTATCTGGGGTTTCTGGTTGACAGGCAGGGATTCCGGATGGATCCAGATAAAACAGCACCAATCCTTGAGTATCCGACCCCGAAAAATGTAAAACAAGTAAGGCGATTCATGGGCATGGTGTCCTGGTATCGGAAATTCATCCCGAACTTTGCAACAGAAAGCGAACCAATTAACCGACTACTAAGGAAAAATCAGGCATGGCTGTGGGGTGAAGACCAAGAGATTGCGTTTCGGGAGCTGCGGAACCACTTAGTAAAAGCCCCGACGCTAGCTTGCCCTAACTTCAATGTTCCCTTTGTCCTGCAAACCGACGCAAGTACGGTGGGTCTGGGTGCCGTACTCACGCAAGAAATCGAGGACACCGATCGGGTAATTGCTTACGCGAGCCGCACCTTGACCAGCGCTGAAAGAAATTATACCACGACCGAACAGGAATGTCTCGCGGTTATATGGGCGATTAGGAAGTTTCGAGCGTACTTGGAAGGGACCCGGTTCACCGTCATCACGGACCATAGTAGTCTACTATGGCTCCATAACGTCAAAAATCCAACGGGACGTCTAGCACGCTGGGGATTGGAACTACTCGAGTACGACTACAAGATTCTCCATCGCAAGGGCGCGCTACACCATGTTCCGGACGCGTTATCGCGGATGTTCGAAGGGAATGGTGGCGAAGAGTCGGACACGACTCCCCAGGACTCTGGGAGGATTTATTCCTTAGGTAATGAGGAAGAAGACCGTAGGGATGAATCGGACGATTGGGTCGACCTCGACGATGATTGGTACACCAACAAATATGAAGCCGTGAATCGGGAGCCTAAGAAATATCGAGATTGGCAAATCTCTCACGGGAGGCTTTATATAAACCGCCCCTCCAGAGACTGCGAGCCAGAATTATCCGACCTGGATGCATGGAAGCTGGTGGTACCCAGGAAGTGGCAAATCCGGATCCTAGAAGAATGCCACGGAGTGACTCAGGCCGGTCACCTCGGAATCGAGAAGACCTATCACCGGGCGTGCCTGCGCTACTATTGGCCTAAGATGTATCGAGATGCCCATCACTATGTGTCGAGATGCGACACCTGTCAGAAAACAAAGGTAGAAACTACAGCCCCCGCCGGGCTGATGGGAAGACGGGTGGTCGAGCGTCCCTGGGAGTACGTGGCTGCCGACATAATGGGACCATTTCCCCCTAGTAAACAGGGCTACGCATACGTCCTCGTCATACAGGATTATTTCACCAAATGGGTAGAGTTGTGTGCGTTACGCCGAGCCACGGGACCTAAGATACGAGATGCCTTCCACGAGATGATCGTTTCTCGATGGGGCACTCCCAAAGTATTGCTCACAGACAACGGGACTGAGTTTGTAAATCGGGTTATAGACGGGCTCTGTAGGGATTTCGGAATCTATCACTCCACTACACCCCCTTATCATCCACAAGCTAACCCCGTCGAGAGGGTAAATCGTGTCATTAAAACCATGATTGTAGCGTTTCTCAAAGAGAACCACAGGGAATGGGATAACCACTTAGCAGACTTTCGTTTTGCTTTTAATACCGCTCGACATTCGACTTTGGGACTAAGTCCGGCTTTCCTTAATTTTGGGAGGGAATTATCCCCAATTGAGTGCATCCGAAACAAGGTGGCCTCTCTCCCCAGATTGGGCGAGGTGTCTCCATCCATCAACGGACCTCCCGTGGGGGAGGACGGGTCCTCGATTGGGGAGATAACGTTTTCCCCTATTGGGGGTGAGGCCGCATGGAGTGATCGCATGAAGAAATTGCAGGCAGTTCGCGAGTGGGTTACGCAGAGGTTAGATCAGGCTTTCGTGCGTCAGTCCAAACCATATAACTCCAAACGCCGCGATGAACAGTTTCGGGTAGGCGACCTGGTACTGTCTCGAGCACATGTCTTGTCTTCCGCGATGAAAAATTTCGCGGCGAAGCTAACACCAAAATTTACAGGACCCTCTCGGGTAATTACAGTCATTTCCCCGTTAGTATACGAGGTGGAGGATCTCACTACTGGTAAGAAATCCAAATCCCACTTATCACATCTTAAATCCTATATTCCAGCTGAAGAATCCCCGGACACGGAACCACGGGCGGACTAATTATCCAAATTCCCACTGATCTTTCCCCGATACCTACGGGCGACCTTATTCTCCTAAACGGGTGTTAACGAAAAGAAAACTTGCGGAAGCCACCTAAACATCGGCGACACCGACAATGTTTAGGGGAGGTGAATTTGGGTTGCCGGATGATGCCGATCCGGAAGTCCCCTTGAGGCGACCCCACACGAAGCCACGGTGCACTAAGGGTAACAAGGCTCCTGAAGGTACCCGAAAGTCAAACCCAGAGCCAGACGTCAAATTCGTGGACCTCACCGAGGAAGACGATATCGAGGAAGTGGACCGCAGTTCCAACGTCAGTAGCGACCGTGAAGTCCACATCGAGGGAGAAGAGCTCGATCCAGACGGGAGAGACCCTTGGAGACCCCCTCGGCCCTTCGCGGCAAAGATAAAGAAGTGGTGTAACAGGTATCCCAGCCTTCAACAAAGGGTACAGGAGAGCCTCGACCGGCTGTTCAAGGAGGATCATCCCCCAGTACGCTCATACGACAAAGGAGTGTCAGTACGGGATAGTGTCAACGACTGCACCACCCAGACGGAGGAGGCAAAAATAGTTGTCGATCCCGAGTACCGTCGGTCCATCGGTATACAAGCCGGGGACGAGAAGCCAAAGTCTGACCTCGTTGAGACCCGGGACCGCGCCACCCAAACCGATCTAAGTGGCCCAGTCCAAACAAGAGCCGAGATGAAGGAGAAGGTGACGCAAACGGTCGAGGAACTGGACAAGGTAGAGTTGACCCTGTCCTCAACTCTAGCAGCCCCGAGTGGACCTTCGACCAGCCGTAGCGACGCGGCCCGATCAGAGAAGAGGGGGCCAACCCACCTCGAAGACTGGGAGCTCGAGGAAGAGAAGGAGGGAATCATGGACCTGGATGAGACGCTTGACAGTGAAGCGTATTTCTCCACGGTCGAGGACCCGAATACGGGGCCCACTATCCAGACGTGCGCCAACCCGTCCAATGGAGCTGTCCCACGAGGTTGCCCAACCTTACCGGGAAGAAACCTCTCCTCAATGAAGGGATATGAGAGCTCGGAGAACAAACCCGGACCCTCGGGGCGCCTAGGGTTATATGGAACCTCAGGGGATCTAAAGGGTGTTAGCTCTCCCCCAACCCAGAAGGTGACACTGAAGACCGTCACCCGCAAAAATTTACCTGCTAGCGCCGTCTGTTATAAAACCACCCGGCACCTATATCGACAGCCCGGCAATGGGGCAACCATCCAGGAGAGACGCGTGCACTACTTTAAGGCCGAGGGCGATGATCCTGATGACGGGATCCTGAAGGTAATGCGGGGGCGACCGCGTTGCTATAATTGCAAGGAACGAGGGCACATCGATTACAACTGTCCTCACAGGAGGAACTGAAACCTCTTCTTTCCTTTATGTTCTCAATACGATGACTCTGTTGAATACATATAAAAAAAAAAAAAAAAAAAAAAAAAATATTAATTATTGCTTTGTGTTCATTCTTTCTTTCCCCGCCTCGGGTGAGACGAAGTATTCCCCTAATCGGGAAGAAGACTTCCGTTTTCCCCTTCCTGGGTGACTAGTCCCCGTAGACGGGAGGTCAGGGCACTGACGGAATCTAGCTCTAAGAGAGTAATTGTAGAAGTGAGTTTGGGGACTCCCCTAATGAGGGAAGCTAGCCCCGGAAGAGCCTTCGCAGTGCGGAGAGGAGTCCCCTGCGGAGGGGGGTCTATTTTTCGCCTACTTGGTTGAACCCGACTAGACGGAAAATGGGCAAAAAAACCGATAGAAGACGACTACACTATACCTAGACAAGGGTGTTGGCGGTGCCCTTGAGTACGGAGGGGGGAGTTATAACGTGGATTTTTGGGATCCCCATTATAAGTGGGTGATCCTGGTCTATTCAACCTTCAACGTAACAGAGTGTACCCGCCCTCCCGCTCAGGTCGCCGTCCCACCTAGGGAGTCACCCATACTCCAGTTATTTAACTGAACAAGGTTCTAATAGGCAAATTCTGCACTTGAGTGCCAGACGCCTATGATAGTTAATTATAGTTTTGACTAGCATGTATGATTGAGAGTGAGAATGATTCGAGTAGTGGGGAGGGGATCAAAGAGAAAGGGATGGACCTAGGCGAATTAAGGGAAATGAGAGTGGGGCGACCCGCGGGAAGGAAAGGAGCGAGAGAAGGAGTCGAGGGTGAGCTGCAAAGATATGGCAGATACTTCTCCCGGAGCTCCTCCGCCTCCAAGATCCCCCCCTAGCCGTCCCCTCTGTTACTCCCGAAAGAGACGCCGATGGGTCTTACGTGGAGAGGGACGGCGAGAAGACTGAAACGACGGACCACCTCGCGTGAAAACTCAAGTGACCTCGTTATTGGCCAATAATAACTGGGCCAGTAGAGTAAATGAGGGGGAAGAGAGGTGCCGCGAAGTAAGGGGAGTGAGGAGGAGGATGGAGGGGGAGAAAGAGACTCGTCGGCACGAGATCGTCGACGAGAGCGCGTCGTCGTCGTAAAGTTCCGGCCCGTGATGGTTGTCGCGTCCTAAACGAGGAGCGAGAGGAATCGACGAGACGCTGGGATTTTGGAGCATTGGGGAGAAGGGAAGATTTCCAAGGGTCAAGGAAGCCCAATAGAGAAGAAAATGGGCCGCAGAGGAGTGTCCCGGAAAGACGGAGCGGCGAGGCCGAGGTGTCTTGGACCAACGACAAGGCTGTTTCCTGACAACGATACTCTCGGCGAACCAAGGTCAGATAGCCGAACCAGGCTCCTCACCCAGGGTGTTTCTTCCCCGGTAAATCCCCTGATAATTGGCAGAGCCTCGTAGGGAGTACAGCAGATTCGGGTGACTAGCCCCCTAGCCTACGAGTACCTGTTAAAGATGGCCGTCGGTTGGCATGGTAGATTAATCCGCGAGACTATGGCGCTGATTCCAGTAAGAGCGAAGCGATATTTCGTTAAATATCCCGCTCGCGTGTCGAAACTAGGTATCCGATCGGTCATAGGACGGGACCCGAACTTGCGCGACCCACGATAGGGCCTGCGAGGTGTCGGGCGTCTCTAGAATGGGCCTCGGCCGAGTACCTATTTCGCAGGGGCTTCTCCGGGAAGCGTAATCGGAGAATGAGTGCCCATGGCGTGCCTCCCCACTGAATCAAGGTCCTAGTCCCGTAGGAGGCCTCCTCCGGGATGTGGCCAGTAACTTTGGAATTGATGAACCTTGTCCCCTACATCGGGTTGATGAGTTCCGTGGGCTAGGAGTCACTCTGTTAACATCCGCCAGGATTTTACCTCTTCCCCGCTACTCGAATTTTGGTGTGTGTGTGCGTGTGAACGAGAATTGTCTATTTTGTTCGAGAATAGATCGTATGTGAGTGAGTTACACTAAGTTACGAAATGCCCATGTGATAAGGGGGACCCGAGTGCCTGTACCATGTTTATGCCCGCCGCATATGAATAAAGCCTCGGAGATTAATCCAGAATTATCATTGTTGTGTTTTACTTGTGAGATGGATATAGAAAAGAGGGCCGACTCTGTATTACTCCTGGCTCGTCCTAATCCTGCCCCTCTCCTACCCTCGGGGGCTGACTAGCCGCGGTAAGAAAAAATATGGGAATAAGTTCGTATGGACCCTGGCTACAACATCTAGCCTGGCGCCCAACAAACTTTAAAATTTTGACTCTCCCCGTCACCGGGATGACTTGGGTCTGAACGGATAAATTCCCCTGTTTTGGGCGGTAATGCCATACGGTAAAAGGTCATAGGGCATTATGCGTTACAGTACCGAAGGCAATTCTTAGCCAACTAAAAAAAGTTAAAATTGAGGAAAATACAGTATTTAATTTGGTAGCAGTGCTTGATGCGTTGGGTGAAAAATGTGTTTGTGGTAACGTTAGGTTAGTAAGGACGACATCTTGTTACTTGACTATAGCATATTTCACTATATGAATATTACCAAACTTCGTTTAATTTAATTGTATTAAACGTAATGAATGAAATTATTTGAGACAAAATGGTATCTATAATGAACAGTAAAAAATATAATTAAAGTAACAAAATAATTAAAAATCCAATGTTTTTAGTTTGATGCGATAATATGGTGAAAGCAGCCAGCTTTAATGAAAACTGAATACCAAAATATTATAAGAACCGAAAATCGTTTAAATGAATTGCTACTAACTATTCTACATATCATAAATTTATTTAAATGATTACAATAAAAGAATATATACAATATTTTAAAGGTTGTTTTAATTTTATTACTCCGATTAAACGTTCTAATTGAAACATGGGGCATTCCTTATCAAATCACGTAGCTCAGAAACAAACTACTTTTTATTTTCTTGAAAATTTTTTAGTGTGAAGAACTTTTTGATATAAACTTCCGTGTAAACTTGTAGAATTTTTCATTAATTCTAAAAAAACTTGTGAATTGTTGAAAATGCAACGCTTTAACGATTCCGAGGTTTTAAATGTTTATATTTAAAAGAAGAAGTAAGATATTTCAATGTTCGGCATGCCATGTTCCTCATCTTGAATTGAATTTTATTGTAAAGAAATATGAAATAAAAATTTCCCTATTATCTATTTATTTTGCATCGAATCAAAGTAAAATTTTTGGTTTTTCAAAGTGGACATAATTTTTCATTTTTTTTTAATTCTCAGATAAAAAACAATTTTTAAAGCTAATATAATCATGGAACAATCTTCGGTTCTTTTATTTGCGTCAAAATAAGAAGAAAATATTTTTTTTATAGGGTTATGATTTGTAATTAAAAAATATATGATACTTTCTTCTTCATTTTAAGTATAACAAAAGAACCGAAAATTGTTCCATAGTCGCATTGGCATTAAGAATCATGTTTTTATCATAGCAATTTTGATTGATATATCTAAGTATGTAAAACAGACATCGCTATGAACACAATATTTTTTTAAACGTTTAATCTAGTACTATTTGGAAAAATATAGAGTTGCGCAGCATAATTAATGCTGGTAACATTGTAGATTAATGAACATACCCAAACACATTTTTTTTACATCTGAAAATTTTAATATCTTGAAAAGTGCAGATGATGTAATAATTTTAGAACCAAATTTGGATTCAGCGAGAAAATTTACATGAAATTATATTTCGAAGTCTTAAACAACTTTTAATAACCCTAATTTTGTTGTCCTGTTTAATTGTATGTATTTTATTACCCATCTATAATTTAAAAAATAGAGACTGTTCAATAGCAAAGAAGGCTATGCTTGAGGGGCAACTCCGCATGAAGGAACTGCTTAGTTTTTAAATAAATAAAAAGTATACAAATTAAGAAAAAAAAGTCCGAAAGCATAAAAAACTTTTTATTGTTTGATACACTTTTTACACTAATCACGATTACAAATGATATACGATCGTGCAATGAATTAAGCCGTATACCGGTTACAATGTTTGTTACGCACTTTCGCATTCAATTGGCGAATCATTCCACATTTCGTACATATTATCGTTTAGCACGAGTCACGTAATTTTTCCAAACAGCCGAGCTGTCGAACCATTCGTATTCGTTTAGAATCGGGCCTTATGTCTTTTGCGAGCAGCCAGGTTGCGGAATCACTCGTAATCGTTTAGGACTGGGCCTTATATTTCTAACAAGCAGCCGGGCTGCTGTTTCATTCCCATTTGTTTAAGACCGGGCCTTATAACTTTACAAAAAACCGTGTTGCGGTATGATCAAAAGTTTAAAGCTTCAAGGGGAACCGAGCTCGCTTATTACTTCGATATTTCAATTATCGGTAGGTAATTCGTCTTTTCAATCGGGTTAAGGTGCTCTGGAACGTCTTGAATGAAGGGCTATTAACAAGAAGATATCTGCTTTCGGCATATGTTTCATGGAATTGACTCTTGTAGTGTAACAAAAACCAAACTTGCCAATGATTTATAATCGGTTACTACGCCACTAATATCAATTACCTGAAAAAAAGCCGGGATTCGATTTGTTACCATGTAAAGATCGAACTGAAACTTTATCGCACTTTGAAAGAATTCACTGAGCAATTTTACTCTAGAAAGAAGTAGATATTCTTAAAATTTTAGAAGATTCCTTGGAATAATTGTAATAGCGCGACTAAGTCAAATTTCAAATATGTCTCCGTCTTACTATTAAAGTTTTGTCAAAATAATCTTTTATATACAATTCTAAGAACGTTTGTTTCTTTCTAATAAAAAATCAATCAGTGAATTCTGCTAAAGTGCAATATAGGCTCCCTTTTTTGTAATTATTGATAGGAATACACAATAATTATTTATATTCAACTTTTTTTTTTAAATCGGAAAAATATGCCTTTACGTATTTTAAGTAGATTAAAAGCAGAGGTAATTTGGTTCTTATGAAAATTTATATTCCTCCCCTTATAGGAAATTTGTTGGAAATACATTTTTTCCACTCGATGCATCCTTTCAATCATTAGTATATTATACAGGGTGTATCAGCAATGATGCATTTAATTTTATAACCACATATTCTTGGGACTAAACTAAGTCGAAAAGTCCTATACTATAAGGTCTGGAAAAGCATCATTGCTGAGATAAATCAATTTTAAACCGATAATTCAGGGATTTGATTCAACGGAAAAATTACTTTCATTTCACTTTCGTTGACAGTTCCCCTTTAAAAAACAAAAGAAGTTTGTACTTCTCTGCCGATCCGTATTGTCGTACATGCATATACACACACGCACGCAACTACGCCGATTATTAATATTACCTCCTAATGTCCTACACTTCTGATCCTGTTATTGATGAAATTCATTTTCTGCCTATTATTAAAAGGATCCTCGACAGCATCCATTTACATAATTGAAAAGTCTAAAGAATAATACGGCGTTATTTGTAGATTAATTTTAAAGGCGTTTTATCTTTGCGGTGACACGACATATGAACTGTTCTAAGGTAGTCAAGAAATAAGTATTATATTAAAAAAGCTATTATAAGAAATTTTATTTTTCACTGTTTTTAAAAATCTTACTGTTTTATCAGATAGAGCAGTGTGCTGTGTGCATCACTGGAAGATCAAAATGACTCGGAAATAGATTTTCAAGTAAGGCCATAGTCTTCTCTGGAAATTTCAATCTAAATGGAGAGGTTGAGGGATCCCTTTAAGAATATATAAGTCTTTTTTCATTTTCTGAAGAGACAAGCCAAAAAATTAAGAATAATTTTTTGTTAATGCTGTAGATTATTATTCATAATCTTTGTACGTTCTTAAATACGAGAAGATTTCAAAGATAAATTAGTAAATGCTTATGTTTTTCTCTTCACTTTATTACGATTTGCTTGATGAATTGTAAAATTTCTTTTTGGTGACCATATCAACTTATAGTCACTATAATCTAGAATCTGACCTAGCAATTGGCTAATTTTACTGGCTAGTCCATTTCGGCAAACACTATGTAAAAAGTACTAGGCAAAAAGGCAAAAACTATGGACAATCTACGACATAAAGAAAAAATTATTTTTAATTTTGTTGCTTGTCCCTTCATAAAATGGAAAAACGGCTAATTCATTCTTAAAGGGATCTCTCAAGTTCTCCACTCTCTTAGATTGAAATTTCTAGTGGACTATGGCCTTACTTGAGATTCCATTTTCGAGTCATTTTGATCTTTCAATGATGTAGCAAACTGTTCTATCTGATAAAACATTGAGACCTCCAAAAACAGAAAAACATACAATTTCTTATAATAGCTTTTATGATATAATACTTATGTTTTGACTACCTTAGAGCAGTTCATATTCCGCGCCACCGAAAAGATGAAGCGACTTGAAAATTAATCTACGAATAACCCCGTATTATTCTCCAGATTTTTCAACGAAATGGGTGCTATCGAGGGTCCTTTTAAAAATAGGCAGAAAATGAATTTCATCAGCACCAGGATCAGGAATGTAAAACATTAGGAGATAATATTAATAATCGGCGTAGTTGCGTGCGTGTGTGTAAATGCGTGTACGACAATACGGATCTGCGGAGAAGTACAAATTTCTTTTTTTTTAAGGGGAACTGCCAACGAAGTTGAAATGAAAGTAATTTTTCCGTTGAATCAAATCCCTGATTTATCGGTTTAAAATTGATTTATCTCAGCAATGATGCTTTTCCGGACCCTATAGCACATGACTTTTCGACTTAGTTTATGCTCAAGAATATATGGTTAAAATTAAAAGCATCATTGCTGATACACCCTGTATATTGACTCGAGGATGGTAAGTACTTCCTGACGCTATATTGTGCTTGAAATATTTATTCTTTACTTCGAATTGGTATTATGCTTTTCCGTTAGCTTTCGAAATATTTAGGGGAGAGTGGGGCAAAATGATCACTCGGGGTAAAATGATCCCTGAGGGTTTTATGGAAACTATTGATACTATTCATTTAAACATTAATGAATATTAAAATATAAACTTCTAAATACACAATAATATAATATTGAGTAGTGTGACTGTAAGGATTCTGGGACCAGGTTGGTGAGGGGGTCGGGGTTCCGCGGGGGGAGGGGTGGTAGGGGGAATGCCCCCACTCCTTAGCGGAGGGAGAAGGGGGTATTTCCCCCACTCCTGGGTGGTGGGGGAAGCTCGGTGGTGGGGGAAAATTAAGCACGTGACACCCTGGTGGTGGGGGAAGCTCGGTGGTGGGGGAAAATTAAGCACGTGACACCCTGGTGGTGGGGGAGGGGGGAGGGGGAATTAAGCAAGTGAAACCCTCTCGATTCCCCCCGCTAACAACCCCCCTCCTCCCTAACCGCCCAAACGTGCCAACCCTCGACGCGAGAGAGAGAGAGAGAGAGAGGAGAACACATATTTTAAAATTAATTTTTATTTATAAAAGGAATTGAGGGAACGGTTAATTATAAATACACGCAGATTTTAGGAAAAAGCCTTTCGGCATAAAAAACCCACTTTATTATTTAAAATACATATTTTCCTCAACCTTCAGTTTTTTTTTCTCTCACAGACACATTTTGAATAATTTTTTTCTAACAATCTGCAGTGAGAAAGCCGGGCTGTGCCTGCAAACTTCTTCACGGATCTCTGCGTGTTGTTGTTGTTCCCGTTGTTGCTGCTCGTACTTCTATCTTGAGCTTGTGTTCCCGTGACAAAAGTCTCCGTTTGCGTAGCCACATTTCTCACCTGAGACATATTTGAAAACATGTTGTTAATTTTCTTTTTCACATAGTAATAGCTATTTTTTTTTACAAAGCAAGTATACTTACAAAAATCAGCACCTCTTTCCTCGAAGAAGAAGTAGGAGGTACAGATGGAGTTTCATCCTCCTCCTTCTTTAGATTTATCCTCACAATGCACCAAGTAAATCAGGAAAATAACGAAAATTTAAAAAAAGAAGTAGGAGATACAGATGGAGTTTCATCCTCCTCCTTCTTTAGATTTATCATCACAATGCACCAAGTAAATCAGGAAAGTAACGAATATTTAAATAAAGCAAACTTAAATGCTCCCAGAAAAAAATAACGAAGTGCTAAATCCATCAATGGCAACGATCGATTAATTTTCTATGATTTTTTAATGTGTATTGAACTGTTGAAGGTTTGAGGACTGAATGCTGCTCCTCTGAAGATATTCCGTCGAGAGAAATTCTTTATCGGTTTTTAAAATATAAAGTTACATTTGATAAGGACTCCATTCTTTCTTAATAAAAAATAGGTAAACTGTACCCTCTGAATAATCTCCACATAGAGATATTTTTTTCCTATTGTCTTATACCTATAGGTTACAAACGCAATGGAAATTCATCGTAAGTAAGAGAATCTTAGAAAATTACTCCTTCCAAGCATTGAAATCAAATACGATAATATTGTTTTTTTCTATTGAGTTATACTGTGATAAACCTATAGGTCAATCACAATGGAAATTCATAGCAAGTAAGAAAAAAAAATCTTTGAAAATTACCCCTTCCAAACATTGAAAATAAATACGCATAACATACGATAATATCGTTCGTATAAAAAGTCAGTCTGTTAAACGAGAGCTGCATAGAAGTACCACGGGTGCTTGACGTATTAAGAAAAAATAAGTGTGTGATTAAACGCATTAAAAAAATATATGTAAGTTTATCAGAAACTTGTTTGTTACATAAAAAAGGTAAAGATATTTTATTTCATTCGATTAGTACAAGCATTATTTAAATGATTTTTTAACTCTAATAAGACTAATAATTTTTTTTTTCATAGAGATAAAAATGAATTTCAATAAAATCAATGCATTGGGAAGCGTTATTCCAAAAAATTTCGTGAAATTAGATAGCTTGACAGAAAATCAATAGTACGAATTTTCCGAAGTGGAAAAAATTAAAACAAAATATGGAATTAAAATCATTGTAAAGCTGTCGACAGCCAATTGGATATTCTTGCCTGGGAGAATGGCAAAATTGGCGGAAGATACCGAGCAGCTGCAGCAGCTACAAAAGGCTGCAACAGCCAATAATTTAATAATGATATATAAAGGAGGAAAATATCACAACGTGGAATTTAAGAGTAAAGTTTAAGAATAATTGATAGGTATTTTGTATTCATAAAAGACAATGAATAAATTTGTTGTTTATTATATATTGTTACGCGGCAAAAATCCCTGGTGGATAAAACTTGCCGCGTAGAGCAAAATAACGGCTACTCTACAAAACGGTATTCGGGGAAACGATACCATACAGCCGAAAACTAATACGCGATGATTCCTGCGTCTTTCTCCAAATGCTCTAAATAAACTCTATGAACGGTATGTTGGGCGCCAGGTCCACATAGACCAGTTTTCTTTAGTACATTGCTCTCTGCATCATTCACCTGTTCGATATAGCGATATTTTCCCCAAAATGCTGGGCTAGCTCGGTCCCGATCTGGATAATGGAGAGGGGTCTGGTTAGGAGAGGCTTTCGATAAAGCGGCTAAGGTAATTTTTAACTAAGGAGGCAAAATCCGAATAAAGGAAAAGGCACGATTTACCTATGAAAACTCTGAGGTTTATTCACAAAATAAGATATTTACAACGATTGATAACACCTCAGAATCAAATTATAAGAACAAAAGTCGAAATTCGTAAATCGATTGGCCCGCCACACTCTATGACAATTTATGATAATTTTCCAGAGTATTACACGTATCCACTCTTTACCGAGACATACAAGCGAAAGGCTAGTACAATACAGAATGTATCCTGCCGACACAAGATGGCATAAGGTAGAGGTACATGAGGAGGATACAATTCACTTTAGAGAAAAGGTGGTGAATCTTGCCTATGATCACGGCCAATCACCCATACCGACAATTAATCGACGCGAATCTTTAAGCAAACAGGACTCTACCCATCTCACACGCCTCAAAAGCGGAGAACGTATTCTTCAAGCTGAAAGTGAGCTGGAGACGGAATTGATGCCCGGCGACACTCAATCTTGGACTATCAATCCGTTAAACGATACAAAACTCGGGCAATTTTGTCCCGGCAAGACTCTATAAAGATATCGAAAATTATGTCGAGCCTACAACAGGCAGGCCTCGACGCGCGACACCGCCAACGATAAATAACTAAAATACTACGGAAAATAATTCGTTTCTCTCCAGCTGGCTTCTCGGGACTCTACTTTAATAATTCCTCAATGCATCGGTATTGAATTCCGGGCCATGATCCCACGCAAAGCTAAAATTAAAGGTTTTCTGGCAACTACGAGAATTGACTCGATATAACGCAAATTAGGCAATTACTGGCATGGTCGACCCGAGGGAGGCACTCACCGATCAGCTCAATTTCCCAGATCCTTCACCTCAAACTCTTCCTCTCGAATACGGCAGCTTTTCCTCAGGACAATGTTGGTCCGATAGATTCCACCCGGCTCCTGGAGGCGGCCACAGGTCAGGTTCGGAGAGCTCCAGATTCACTTCGGATTCCAACAAGGGCCAAATTTCGACTGCGATAGCGGCACGGTAATCTCGGTACCTCTCGATCATCCCCACCTAGTCATTAGTAGGTTCGGATGTCGATCGGATTATCGAAGATTCCCGAGGATCCGCCAGGCTAGGCTATCCTCTTCTCTAGCTCTTTTCTCTTCTTTCCCGTCGTCAGGTGGAAGTTCCGTCCTGAACGACTCCAAATATCGTTGTTGGCGGCAGCGGTAGCGATAGATGTTCGCAGCGATGGCGGCTAGGCGCTAAATACTCCATCCGGATATGATCCTTCTTTACGTTCTGAGTAATCTACGCTAACTCAGGCTTAGTGGGCATAGCGCAGCGACCTATAGAGCTTCTCTTCTAGCCCCAATCTGGTTGAGTTGGGAGGCGACGACTATCGGGAGTCCGGAAAGCGAGAGGGCGAAGCTGAAGGGTCTATGGGTCACGATCCTGGTGATGCCGGTGTTCTTCCTTGAGGTGGCAGAGGAGTAGGAGAGCGGAGAGGCAAGGCCCCACACTCCGGTCGACACGCCGGACAAGCGATTACAGGTTATACGGAGCGCCGGGTACGCAAAGAAAGCCGGAAAACGTAACATACTAGGGAACTAACGATTACCGGTCGGTAGCGGTATAAAAATGAATAAATAAATGGAGAAATGGGATCTCTAACCTTGGTTGATGGCGGGGTTCCGCAGCGATCCTGGAGTCTCCCTCCGACCTTGGGCTGAAAAGCTCAGTCTAACGTGCTCATAAATTAGCTTATTGGCCGATTTCTAGCCTACTTTTAAAACAGTCTATCTCGAGGGGGGGGGGGGGGTAGGCGATAGCGAGAGGAGGGCTTTTAGCCATTAAGTTTGTGACGCCATCCAACCGCGTAGGATTGGCCACGTCACAACTCCCCCCTCCTTGTGTGAGGAGGCCGAAATTAGGCTCTCCCTCCATTCGACCAGCCAGAATGTGAACAAGTTGCCATGAATAGGGACGTCTGACAGCCGGTAACGAAACAGAGAAACGGTAAACTAGGGAAAAAGGGATACACTGAGAAGAGAAAAAAAAAGAAAAAATTTTTCCATGGTAAACCAATAAAACGAAGGTAGGATAGAGGACGGGACTGTTAAGGAATGGAATCAAGACGGAAATAGTAATCTTCTTAATATATAGAAACGTGACATCCTTTATTTAATCTTAGTAAGGAACTGATGTATAGACACACAGTAAGCGGGAATAAGCAAAAAAAAAAAAAAAATTACATCTCAGTCTTGTGAGTTTGGAAACTTCTCCCGCGTCTCGTGATCATCGAGCTAACTTAAGGGGGTACTCATAATCAACAAAAGAAAAAAAAATATATTAACATTACTGAGCTTAGGTTACTTCCCCAAAATCATGCCCTGTCTAGGTAGTATCAATTACACAACAACAACAAAAATAGATAATCCAAACACGATATCAGTATTGCACGTGTGGTTCATTGGGGTCTTCCCTTTCGGTCGTCTGCGGGGTGGTCTTTGGTTCCCGGGTTGCCTTCCATAATATGGCAGGAACGGTTCTGGAAGGCCCATTCATCCCTGCATCGTGGACACTCTCGGAGGGTAACTCCTGGGTTACCACAACGGTAACAGAAGCGTCTTCGAGTCTCGAGGCATTGACTGTAGACGTGTCCTATTTGGGCACAATTATGACACGCTCGGTCGATTGTGATCCGTCGGGATGTCATATCTGAGCGCTTCAAGTGGGTGGGAAGGTCCCGTGGGATCCGTGAGGTTGACTCGGAAGATGTTCGAGCGACGGGATTAGTAGTTGGAATGCCCGTGGTTGGGCGGTATTCGGCCGGAGAGTCGGCGTATCCCACCTTTTCCATTTTTGCCGGCTCTCCCAGGTGTTTCCAGTAGGTGACGATCGTACGAGGGCATACCATGCATCCTGAATATTGGTCCAAGCGAACTGAGAAGGCGTCCGTCTGCGTTCCGACCTCTTTGGTTGATGATTTCAGCATGGGAAATTCCGTGTTAGTGGTAGCGTCCCTCGTCTGGGTCATGGCACTTCGAGACGCACCATCGTCGGGATCGGGGGTGGCCGGATCCAGTAGAAGCGGCGGCATGATGGCTAGCAACGTTGACACCGCCTCCCCCTCATTGACCGGATCTTCATAGTCCTCCGCGGGATTTGGGCGAGAAGTATAGCCCGGCACGATACGAGCTTGGCGATAAAGGGCGAGGGTTTCCCGGACGGCTTTGGCGAATCCTGGTTTCCTCAGCAGCTCATTAACACTGGGGAGGAATTCTCCCAACGGTTCTAGAATGGCGGCATCGCTCATGGGGTGGGCCATTGTGGTAATTTGGGAATTCCCAGGTCTTTTGTTTTAAAGAGGTTGTACGTCGAAGAGGTTAATCCTCGTTAGGCCCAGGTATCGAAAGGCCGAGAGGCGGAATCGGTACAGATCGCGCGTGAGGACTGTCTCCCAGGACTATTAGGAACTACTGGTAGGAAACAGTAAGTCGGGTAGCTCGGGAATATCCCCACTTCTTGTGGGGCCGTCTATTGATCGGATCCACGAGTGATCACGAATATGGACGATGTCCTACGATCCTCCGCTATGACGATCTTTGTCTCCCTGTTGTTGTTTCGGGGTTAGATAGTTTTCCGCGAACCCCAATGTTTTGGTCGGCAGTCGCGGTAGAGAAGTCCATCGGCTGACGTTGGTCGTGAACAAGTAGGGATTCGCGATCGCTTCTAGGCTAGGGTCAGAGATGGCGCGCGGCCGCGGTTAAGCAAGAACCAGCAGGACTTCGCGATTATCCTCCAGCTCGGATCAGAGATGGCGCGCGACCGACGCTGAGCAGGAACAAGGAGCACCGTCGGGCGGTATCGCGCAAGCGTGAGCGGTAGTTATCGACTCACCCCGAACACGGACAAGCGATAGCTCGCGATTGCGCTCGAGCACAGACCAGCAGCAGGTCATAAAATTTTTTTTTTTTTTTTTTTTTTTTTTTTTTTTCGAACGGAGTAGGTTATGGAGGAGGGGTATACAATTTAACGTCAACGATATGAGTTCTAACGCGCTTTTGGTTATCCAGGTTTTCAATTTCGTAGACGGTCGGCGAGAGGATCTTAACTACGCGATAAGGACCGTGGTACTTCGGGAATAATTTGGCGGCTATTCGGTCTTCCCCGGACGATAGTTTGCGAGTTTTGGTCAAAACTAGGTCGCCAACTTTCAAACGGATGTCCCGCCTATGAGCGTTATACCGCTGAGCAGTTTTGTCAAAGGCTTTTTCTAATTTCAACGCTATTCGTTCCTGTAAGTCGCGCATACGTTTTACGCGCTGTCTCCACAGAGTGGTGTCGATATCGGTAGGGGGGGTAGGGCTGGGTTCCTCAGTTTCGACGTCTCGGTAATGGCGAATCGGCATGGGTTCTCGCCCTAAGTTCAGGAAGGCCGGAGTTACTCCCGTAGCCGTGTGCCAGGCAGTATTATACGCGAAGCGAAAATCGGAAAGATGCAAATCCCAATCGCGGTGGTTTTCCCCTAAAAACGAAACGATCATAGTCTTCAAGACTCGGTTGGTTCGCTCCACGGGATTGGCTTTGGGTCTATACGGAGGAGTTGTCGAACGTACGAGGCGGTATTCGGAGCACACGTCTTTCATGATTTTATTAACAAATTCAGTTCCATTATCCGAATGGAGGACTCGTGGTGCTCCCCAACGAGAAAGTATTAATTCGTGAAATGACTCCTTGACCTTCGCTCCGGTAGCGACACGTAGAGGACAACACTCTATCCATTTGGTAAATAGGTCTTGAAAAACGATAATATACACGAATCCGCGAGCGCTTTTCGGTAACGGTCCCATTAGGTCGACAGCCACGATATCCCAGGGCATTTCCGCTATTCTACGACCCATAAGCCCTTTTGGCGGTTGCTGCTCGACCTTGCATCTCTGACAGGTATCGCAGCACCTCACAAAAGTTACAATATCGCGATACATACCGGGCCAGTAATAGCTAGTTGTGAGACGGTGGTAGGTCTTTTCAATGCCAAGATGCCCAGCTTGCGGCAACGAATGGGCATTGTTTATGGCTTCCTGACGAATGTCTTGTGGTAAGACCAACTTCCACGGCTGAAGATCTTCCAATTCGGCATCGGTATCGGACCGTGGTCGGTAATAGTACATTTTTCCCTGGTACCGCTGGTAATTCGGGAGTTTTTCCGGCGTTTCGGTCAGGATCGACCGGCGTTTATTATACCACTCGTCTCCGGCATCATCGAAATTATCTGGTTCGGGTACGAGGATGGGCCCGTTGGGTTCGTTAGCGGCAACGAGAGAGTCGTCGATAGAGGGGGGGGAATCATTGGCTTGGCTACGAGTGATCGCATGAAGGTGTTCCAAAGAAGAGCCGGAAGAACGACAGAGATTCGGCGGTACGCAGAGTGGAACGTACTCGTTGGTTACTAATTTCGAATCGGACTCATCGGGGGACTCATAGAGGGCGGAATCGGTGTCGTTCGGAAAAGCGAGAATTATGTTCGCCAAATCGGGATTGGGTGGTTCGATAGCGGTAGAATCGTCAGTTTCTCCTTCGAGTGGCTCATACATCCTTGACAGAGCATCCGGCACCAAATTTAAGGAGCCCTTCCGATACATCACGTCAAAATTATACTGCATAAGATCGAGCGACCATCTGGCGAGTCGACCAGTCGGATCTTTGAGATTTTGCAGCCATCGCAAACTGCTGTGGTCGGTCACGACAGTAAACGAGTACCCTTCCAAGTAACCTCGAAATTTCTTGATTGACCACAAGACGGCGAGACATTCTAGTTCGGTAGCAGAATACTTTCGTTCCTGATCGGTCAAGGTTCGACTAGCATACGCTATTACAAATTCCTGATCGTCCTTGCTCTGCGTTAATACGGCACCCAATCCGATCGTGCTCGCGTCAGTTTGAAGAACGAACGGTAGGTCGAAATCGGGACAGGTTAGTATCGGAGTCGTCGTTAGGCGTGTTTTGAGCAGTTGAAAGGCTTCTTCTTGTTCCAAGTCCCACACCCATATTTGCTTTTTCTTCAATAAGCGATTTAGAGGTTCGGCGACGGTAGCGAAATTTGGCACGAACCGGCGATACCAGGAGGCCATTCCCAAGAAGCGTCTAATTTGTTTGACGTCCTTGGGTCGGGGATACTGTAAAATTGGCGAGATTTTATCGGGATCAGCGCGCAAGCCTTCTTCATCGATTCTGAAGCCCAAATATCGAACATTGGATTTACAGAATTCACTCTTCTCGGAATTAATGAGCAATCCTGCCTCAATAATCCGCGCAAAGACTCGCCTCAACCATTCCAAATGTTCGTCGAAATCGGCAGTCACGATGATTATATCATCCAAATAGGCGAAAGCATGCGGTTCCATCTCGGGCCCTATTACTTTGTCTAACAAACGTTGAAAGGTCGCCGGAGCACCGGTCAATCCGAAGGGCATTCTCCGAAAATGGAACAAGCCTTTTCCCGGAACGGTAAACGCGGTAATTTCTTTACTATCAGAGGCCATAGGGATCTGAAAATAAGCCTGACTAAGGTCGAGAGCGGTAATATATCGAGCAGAGCGAAGCTTGTCTAAGATGGCATTCATATACGGTAAAGGATATGCGTCTTTCTTGGATACGGCGTTAACCCGTCGAAAATCTAAACAAAATCTATATGTTCCGTTGGCCTTCTTAACCATCACGATAGGAGACGACCAGTCGCTCTGGGACGGTTCGATAATATTTTCGGCCAACAAACGGTCGACCTCTTGGTAAATAGACTGTTGTACGATAGGAGTCACGGGATAATAGCGTTGTTTGATTGCTGGGTGACCTCCTACGTCTATCCGGTGTTCCGTTAAATGAGTAAGCCCTGGAGCTTGCCGTAAACGCGGTATATGGTCATCTAAAAATTGTTTTAAGCGAGATTTTTCATTATCGTCTAATTCAACGATTCCGTGACATTCCGAAAGGTTTTTCGGCAGGCCTGTATCCTCAATTTCCGCGAGAGCACGATAGAAAGGGTACACGTGAGATGGTTCGTCACCGAAATACCAACTAGCCTCGGCGCAATTAATAACGATAGCAAAGGAAGCAAGAGCGTCTAATCCGAGTACCAGAGGAACAGCTAGCGACGGAAAAATAACAACGTTAATTGGCAGAGTTCGATCCTCGATGGAAATCGCTACAGTTAATTATTCTTCCAGTAGTTCCAGGTGTCCGTCCGCAGTCATAACTTTGATCGGCTCGGTATTGGAAGTTCGAATCGGCAGTTTCGCGAGCGACAAAATTCCACGTTTTCCTATGAAGGTCCGCGAGGCTCCACTATCGATTAATACCGAGATGGACTGGCCTTGGACGGTGACTGGTAGGTAGAACAATGACTTCGGTTGACACCCGATCTTAAAAAGGCCAGAATCTGTGTCCGAAATTATCGAAAATGAGTCAAGCTTGACTGCATCATTGGGCGTGAGTGCAGGTGACGATATAGAGAGAGGTACATGGACTGGCGATCCCGAAGCGATAGCGGAAGGAGACGTAGCCATGTTTACGACGCCTTTCCTTGGTTTCCCGAGCATGAGGGGCAGTTGGATCTAATCACGTCCGCATGACCGCAACGATAGCAGAACAGATTTCGAGGTATCGTGCATGCGGCATATCGGTGTCCTTCTTTTCGACAATTCCAACATATTAATGAGCGGGCGGTGGTTGGCGGCGTCCGGGAGTCGGAATCCATTGAGGGTACGAAGGGGTTAGTGTTCATCGCGTGAACGGTAGACACGCCCGGTGAAGAATTGACAGGGACTGTCGTCGGTATTGGGGGTGAAGACTTGGCGGTGGACTTCGAGGTTCGGCCGTTAGAGTTGGCGAGAGCAACGAGATCGGTATTGAGCGGTAGGTTCGCGTTATTTTCTCCGGTTTCTTCCCTGGTAGGATCTTCGAGTTCTCCTAACGAAAAGACAGGTTGAGGAGCACGCCGCGTGGGTCTTGGAGCTGGCCGATATGCTAAATCAGGGAACAAGGAGCGCTCCGGTGTTGGAGGTTGCGGGAAACCGGAATGCCGAAGGAAACTAGCCTCTATCCGCATAGCTCGGAACTCAAGAGCGTCTAAACTCGCTACACTCTGAATATCGATCAGGGCCTGATATCGCGGTAACATATTAATGTGAGCCCAATTTAATCTCTCTGTCTCCGACCAGGGAGGAGTAACGCGATCCATCAGGGCACGTATGCAGGTTAGGTAATCAGCGACGGGTTCGCTGTCGCCCTGGGTCCTCCGCGCAATTTCGACTTGTAGAGAGACTTGGAAGGATCGAGCTCCAAATCGAGACCGGAAGGCAGCCTCAAAATCTCGCCACTGTACCCACTCTCTTTGATGGCTACGGAACCAATGTAGGGCGATACCGGTAACTACGAATGGAACGTAGGTCAAGAGTTCGGAATCGCGAAGATTAAAAACGCCACGCGTTTCCGACAATCGCAGCAGAAAGGCCTCTACGTCCTCGTTCGCTCGGCCACTGAAAGAAACGTTCATTCGCTTGAGAGTGGCATGTACGTGGGAAAATTGTTGCGCGTTATCACGCGTTCGGTAACGCTCCGCGGGAATACTATATTGGGTGGGAGGCGGGACTCGGTGGTAACGCTCGGGACCCGGGCGACGGGGTATTTCCCAATTAACGAGGTCCCCTGGGGCTCCTCTCCCCGCAGAGTTCAAGATCTCCTCCTCAATTTCCTCCGCGTCTAGCGATCGTACGGGGGAGAGATTCCTTGCCTGCGAATCGAGGCCGATATGTCCCAGCCTTCTTAGAATGTCGGCCGTTATCTCTTCGCGAATTTGCGCGATAGTAGTGGGGTTGGGTCGGTCGGTCGACGATTCTCTCACCGGACTGGAGTTCCGGGGTCGCGGTAGGGAGAGGTCCGGTTGGAAACTTTTACGTCTCGCTCCCGATATCGCTTCGTGAACGGTAGGGAGGCTAGAAACCGGGGTCGGGGTACCTTTCGGTTCTTGTGGGGTCTCTCTTACGGAAGGGGTTTCGATACTCGCGCTCCGGGTAACGTCCTGACCGGTAGCCATATCCCGTAAATATTTAAATAACCGCGTACGTAAAACCGGGATGAGCCCCTTTGTGTCCAATCCATATGTTTCCAATTTCTTTCTCGCGTCATGTTCGTTGAGTTCGAACACCCACCGTAGGTGTTCGGGTATGTCTTTCAAATCTTGGGGCATAATTTACCAACGAATATCCCCCAAAACGTTCCAACTATCGTAATCGATAATTTATAAGCTAGTAGTCGTAAACGCGGACCTATACGGGATCGCGGAAGCTCTATATCGAAAAATCGTGGAAACGCGTTGCCGAAAATCGGGAAAGCGCGGGAGGGCGCACCTGAGCCAATCCCGCTAGAGTATAGTAACTATAAAATAGGGATTTTCCCTAATAGGACAAACAATTTATTACGACAAACATTAATAAAAGGTGTACGGTAGCTCAATTACAGATCTACCGTCTGTAGATTACCGACAATCGACGCGTGAGCTTAGTCACCGTTATAAGAAAAGGCTAAACAGTTCTTATAACACTTTTTCAGTTGGGCTTGCTCGTAAGGCTTTAGCCTGCCTTACGCACACGGCTCACCTACGCGACGTAAACAAACAAGCGTGACCTACACGCAAAAACTCGTCAGCCTACACACTTAAAATTTATAACGGCTAAATCAGCACAATTAAACCGGGAATAGGTTACTTACTAACTCTCGCTAATAATTACAAAATTTTCGTGATGTAAAACCTATCTACTCAAATTTTCCTTATCATTAAAATATCTACGAAATTTTCCTTATAGCGCAAATATAAACAAAATTTTCTTTATCGCGAAAAGATCTATCAAAAATCACGCTAACTCTAAAATATCTGCAAAATCGTCGTTATAGCTGAAACATCTAGAGAAATTTCCTTAAGTTTCTAGCCTCTCAGCCCCACGTTGGGCGCCAAAATTTGTTACGCGGCAAAAATCCCTGGTGGATAAAACTTGCCGCGTAGAGCAGAATAACGGCTACTCTACAAAACGGTATTCGGGGAAACGATACCATACAGCCGAAAACTAATACGCGATGATTCCTGCGTCTTTCTCCAAATGCTCTAAATAAACTCTATGAACGGTATGTTGGGCGCCAGGTCCACATAGACCAGTTTTCTTTAGTACATTGCTCTCTGCATCATTCACCTGTTCGATATAGCGATATTTTCCCCAAAATGCTGGGCTAGCTCGGTCCCGATCTGGATAATGGAGAGGGGTCTGGTTAGGAGAGGCTTTCGATAAAGCGGCTAAGGTAATTTTTAACTAAGGAGGCAAAATCCGAATAAAGGAAAAGGCACGATTTACCTATGAAAACTCTGAGGTTTATTCACAAAATAAGATATTTACAACGATTGATAACACCTCAGAATCAAATTATAAGAACAAAAGTCGAAATTCGTAAATCGATTGGCCCGCCACACTCTATGACAATTTATGATAATTTTCCAGAGTATTACACGTATCCACTCTTTACCGAGACATACAAGCGAAAGGCTAGTACAATACAGAATGTATCCTGCCGACACAAGATGGCATAAGGTAGAGGTACATGAGGAGGATACAATTCACTTTAGAGAAAAGGTGGTGAATCTTGCCTATGATCACGGCCAATCACCCATACCGACAATTAATCGACGCGAATCTTTAAGCAAACAGGACTCTACCCATCTCACACGCCTCAAAAGCGGAGAACGTATTCTTCAAGCTGAAAGTGAGCTGGAGACGGAATTGATGCCCGGCGACACTCAATCTTGGACTATCAATCCGTTAAACGATACAAAACTCGGGCAATTTTGTCCCGGCAAGACTCTATAAAGATATCGAAAATTATGTCGAGCCTACAACAGGCAGGCCTCGACGCGCGACACCGCCAACGATAAATAACTAAAATACTACGGAAAATAATTCGTTTCTCTCCAGCTGGCTTCTCGGGACTCTACTTTAATAATTCCTCAATGCATCGGTATTGAATTCCGGGCCATGATCCCACGCAAAGCTAAAATTAAAGGTTTTCTGGCAACTACGAGAATTGACTCGATATAACGCAAATTAGGCAATTACTGGCATGGTCGACCCGAGGGAGGCACTCACCGATCAGCTCAATTTCCCAGATCCTTCACCTCAAACTCTTCCTCTCGAATACGGCAGCTTTTCCTCAGGACAATGTTGGTCCGATAGATTCCACCCGGCTCCTGGAGGCGGCCACAGGTCAGGTTCGGAGAGCTCCAGATTCACTTCGGATTCCAACAAGGGCCAAATTTCGACTGCGATAGCGGCACGGTAATCTCGGTACCTCTCGATCATCCCCACCTAGTCATTAGTAGGTTCGGATGTCGATCGGATTATCGAAGATTCCCGAGGATCCGCCAGGCTAGGCTATCCTCTTCTCTAGCTCTTTTCTCTTCTTTCCCGTCGTCAGGTGGAAGTTCCGTCCTGAACGACTCCAAATATCGTTGTTGGCGGCAGCGGTAGCGATAGATGTTCGCAGCGATGGCGGCTAGGCGCTAAATACTCCATCCGGATATGATCCTTCTTTACGTTCTGAGTAATCTACGCTAACTCAGGCTTAGTGGGCATAGCGCAGCGACCTATAGAGCTTCTCTTCTAGCCCCAATCTGGTTGAGTTGGGAGGCGACGACTATCGGGAGTCCGGAAAGCGAGAGGGCGAAGCTGAAGGGTCTATGGGTCACGATCCTGGTGATGCCGGTGTTCTTCCTTGAGGTGGCAGAGGAGTAGGAGAGCGGAGAGGCAAGGCCCCACACTCCGGTCGACACGCCGGACAAGCGATTACAGGTTATACGGAGCGCCGGGTACGCAAAGAAAGCCGGAAAACGTAACATACTAGGGAACTAACGATTACCGGTCGGTAGCGGTATAAAAATGAATAAATAAATGGAGAAATGGGATCTCTAACCTTGGTTGATGGCGGGGTTCCGCAGCGATCCTGGAGTCTCCCTCCGACCTTGGGCTGAAAAGCTCAGTCTAACGTGCTCATAAATTAGCTTATTGGCCGATTTCTAGCCTACTTTTAAAACAGTCTATCTCGAGGGGGGGGGGGGGGGTAGGCGATAGCGAGAGGAGGGCTTTTAGCCATTAAGTTTGTGACGCCATCCAACCGCGTAGGATTGGCCACGTCACAATATTTATTTAATAAAAAATTGTTTTCTTTTTTTAACTTACATTTCTAACTTACATTTCTAACAATATTCGTAAGAGGATTATGTTGTACAATTTTATCGTGTATGATTAAACAATAGGCTGTAGTATTATCTAGAATGATTTCCATACACTCGATCTCGAGTTTGACGTCGACCGTGCCGGTTTTTATGGACTCGTTCTGATGCGAACAGTCGATGACGAAGAGCGGTCCGTACGTCAAAAAGTCCGTATAGTCGAGCATGGGTCTCGCGAGTTTCTCACCAGCGTAATAGGAGGTGAAAAACTTTACATACATGTCGTAGAGGACGGAATAGCGGTATTTTGTGAAATCAGTTTCGAGACGATCGTACGGATAAGATTCAGAATTAAGATAAAGTTTGACATCGAGTACTTTGCCATGACTGAAGTTGAGCACATCCTCGTGCTGATTACTCTTTTTCTTTGTTCTGAACGCCAGAATGACGTTTCGTGGCTTCTCCAATTGCGTGGACGCTTTCACGGACCACGTGTGCCGCTGCGACTTGGGTAGTAGCGGATTCTCGTAAAGTTCCCAGGCGCGAAAAGCGAGTGACAGACTCTTGTCCTGCTCGAAGATACTCAGAAATTGGAGTTTCGTAATTTCGTTCAGAGTTACATGGGGTATTCTCCATTGCACTCGTAGCAGCTTGATCGACGAATTGGTTATTTTGACTGATGAGTAAATGGCATTTGTATCGTCGCGCCCGCGAATGAGAACGAGCTCGTGACGCGCGTTAACCACGACTCGCCTATAATCCTCGCAGAATCCCAGCAGCATTTTTAGGGGCACGCAAAAGCTGAAATTCTTAACAGCCTCCTTGAGCCGGTCTTTGGCCGTTGCGACGATCCATCAGAAATGACGTAGACTGGCGATCTCCTCGGTGCTCAGGGAAACGAGATTCTTCAAAGTGCTGGTAATAACGACGTTTCTGCATCGGTCGATCTCGATACCGTTCAATTCATAACGAATCTCGTCGAACAGAAAAGCCGTGGAATTGCAGTCGAGCGTAAATATATCCTCGTTGTTGGCGCTCGCGTCACGCGTACCCTCCACCAGCTGACCCTCGACGTAGAGATAACTCTCGCACGGTAGAAATATCAAATCTTGCTGCTGTATGGGAATGCGAATTTCGTCGCTATTCGCCAACGAGGCGTTCGCATATGGATTGTAGGCATGCATCTCCATTTTGGTGATGCGATTGTCGTAGGTCAGCGTTGCGGTGACGTTCAAGGGATCTGCCATTGTTCCACTATGTTTTTCCACCCAATCTGTTCACGGTGAGTCCCAATGATTGTAAAAATTCTATGTTTCTTCTGGTTAGCAATAAGCTCCTCTTGTCCCAATTCCTGCTTTCACTCTGAACTGGTGTATTCGACTCCACGTAGGACGAACGACTAGCGAACGTTTCATCCAGTTTCACCGCTTTATAATCCTCGTTACTTTTGTAAATTAACATTTCTTAATGTGTAAACTTATGGTAATTTCTTCACGTCCAAAATCTACGAGACGATCGTCTTGATCGAGTGTAACGTAGAGGTCAGCCACCTTGCCGAACCAAATTAGATCGCACGCGTCCGTATGCAATACCGGTAGTATTGCACATTACTGACGCCCGGACTTCTTTTCCGGAAATGCGTCAAACCTTGGGCGTCGGCCGTGGATGTGGAGACTTTTTGGTTGTCATGTGTCGAAAGATCATGGCGCTACTGACGACGCATGACCTACTAAGCCTCCTACATATATGCGAGTTCCGCGACCCTTAAGTCGAGTCTTATTCTGTGCAAGCTTAGCCGCTGCCGCATCATCCGCGTTCCAAGGTCGTAACTCTAGTGTTCGTTCCACGGGAGCAGAGTACTCCACTTTATTCTAATAAACCTCTTGCCCTGTCGCTGTGTACCGGTAGTTAAGTTTAGTAATATTCAATCCGAACAAGTCGTGTAGTAATCATCACGAGTGTACATCTTTCAGTCGTGCCTAACACGTACCGTTCTGAAAGATAACAACAACTACTACGAACTGATCATAGAAAATTAGTGCGCGTAAACCACAACCATAAGAGAGTGTAGTCTCTCTAATAGTTGTTACAAATAGTTAATAAGCCTACGAATGCTGTTGCAGCATAATTAGCGTTTACTGTAAGTACAATTGTAATACTTGAAAATACATAGTTTTGTGTCAAATCTGCTGCTCCAACGTATGTTTATACATACTAGCATTCACCCCGAATCTTGCCAATTCATTACATTCTTACCGCTCGGAGTGTAATATTTTAATTCATTGTACTGTGAGTCACAAAGCTCAATCGGCGTTTCTACTGACCCAGACTGTAGTGTCAAGTCAGCCGAAACTCTGCCGATAGGCGGCCACGATTCCCCAGTACGTAACAGAGGATACGTAACGTGAGACGGTCGATTACTCTGACGATGACCGGTAGATAAATGACGGTTTTCGGTGCCTCCGAGATTTTATAGCCCGGTGGTACGATGGGATAGAACTTGTGAATAATGTGTCGAGGTCTACCGTTGATGTACGCACCACCCGCAATGTTGCACTCGATGCGTAGGATATTTGTTTTCACAATGTTCACGGTTTCGTCGGATTCAGCCTGGGCGTTCGGTTCGATCACGCGATTCGACGAAAAGCCCAGTAGTGAGCCACTGTTATTTGGTTTTCCAAAGTCAATCGAATATTTACACAATATTTCGCTCTTCAGTGTATTATTATTCGCTCGTAGAAGAATAACGCTATTAATGTCGTCTTTAATTTCGTGTCTCATAGAAATTTGATACTGCAAAAACTCATTTATTGCACTCAAATCGTAACAGCCTCTGGAATCGTCAGTACCTTATCGTTATCGTAGTAAAACTTATTATTCGTCTCGTCCACATTGGCTATCGAGTTGAACGTTTGCATGTCCACGAGACCGATCTCGTAACGATCGTCTTGCAGATTGATCGGGTGAAAGAAATCTGAATTTAATACTGATTTACCATCCAATAATGTCACGGTGAAAGTCATTTTTCAAAGTATCTTTTCTCGCAGGAATTTCACGCACAACTGACCGCAATTGCTTTTATCGTACGATTGATATCGATCATGATTGTAGTAGATTGTAACGTTAGGACCAAAGTAACGCACACATTCTTTCGGAGGTTTCAAATTTCCAAAGAAATCGAAATATACGACGATGTCGTTACGCTTGACGTAGGCTACCCAGTGTGTACCAGGGCCGCATTGATCGTCGAGATTCACGATCGCGCACTCGCTGCACCGCGGCCCGTCGAGCGGCAGAGATGTGCGCATAAAGACTCCACGGAAATGTGGTATGCGTCGGCAGATGCGTGCCAATTGTATGTTACTAGTAGCACCTGAATCTGGGAGATCATTACGACGACGAAATTTCCCCTCATTCATTTTCTTCCTCTTATCCGACCTTTTTTTTTTTTGTTTTTTTTCCACCTCCACGGTTTCCCTCTCCGACGACTCGCTTGTACGGTTTCAGATAAAGACCTCGGCCTCTCTCGCGCGACGCTTCCATCGCGCGATTGTGACGTTGCATTTCCCGCAATCGTTCTCTCTCAGCTTTTGCACGGTTTACAGCCGTCGCTATACCCGATGCTCCACCTGCCAGTGCTCCGACTGCACCTAGCAGTGGGAGTATAGGTATTATACCGCCCCGTTTCCTCGGCACTCGAATTCTTCTCTTCCTCGTAGTAATAGTACCAATTTTTTTCTTGTTGTTGTTGTTCTTTTTTTTAGCCGCTACTGCTTTCTTCATCGCGACAATATTATGTAATCCCAAGCCAAGTTTACGCTTAGCATTCATCGATGCCCATACGGCTGCGGCGACCGCGCGTTCACCCAAGGTCGCGTCTCTTGCGATAATACGTTCACGCGCTTTCCTCGTAAGCACTTTATCGGCCTGATGACGCTCCAGTAGATCCTCGTTGTGCCAATATGCTAAGTCGTGATCGAGGCAGGCCTCGTCAAGCAGATTTATACCACGATCGCCGCGCTCCAATCTTTCGCGAAGTCGAGTACCAGACCCGCAATAATTGTAACCAGGCACGTGCAGCTCAAATGGCAATTTTTTAAAGATTTTATTGAAGAACGATCCAGAAATTTAGAGCAACTGCTTTATTTTTCTCTCTCTTCTTGCTGACAAACGTAACAGTCTTTCATCCGTTTCGGTGGTCCGTCGTGGTAAGTAGTATTAGGTAGATTATAGTGTTGCAAACAATATTGATATTGCTGCACATCCGAGTCTGCGCGAATGTGTTGAGGTAATCTTTCCCACACGCTCGCGATACTATCTGGAAAGTACTTAAGTAATACGATCTTCGGTATGTGTTCGAGCTGATGATTCGTCAAGCTCTGCAGGGAATCGACGACGACTAGCATGAACGCCATCATAATGGGAACTGACTGATTAGTTCCGTAATTCGCGAAATATAAATGGACGATACAGCTATGTCAGAAAGTTAATAGCGAAGATATATTTCGTGAAGCATGTGCCGACTATTCGCGTGACAAATTTGGATAGTCATACTCACAATGTTACCACGCAAATAAACAAACGCCACGGATCGCTATTACCATCTACGATACGCTGCATAGTTTGCGGTCCGTCGAATTGCGGTAAGACAAACGTGCTGCTGAGCCTCATAGAAATTCCGCACGGTGTGAGATTCGAAAACCTGTACGTATACTCGAAATCGCTGCAGCAACCGAAGTATCGATATCTGGAACAGCTTCTGCAAGACTCGGAGGAAATTGGTTACTTTCAATTTTCAATCAATTGCGAGGTTGTGAACGTCGCGGATGCAAAGCCGAATCCTATTTTCATATTCGACGATGTGGCCAACGACAAGCAGGACAATATAAGGGACTACTTTTGCATGGGTAGACATTCCAACATCGATTGCTTCTATCTCCGTCACTTATGCGAAAATCCCAAAGCATTTGATACGAGATAATGCAAACTTGCTAATAATATTTAAGCAAGATGGAACTAATCTGAAGCATAATTATCAACGATCACGTCAACAGTGATATGTCGTATGAGACATTTCTCTAATTGTGTTCGACCTGTTGGAGTCGCGATTACGGTTTCTTAGTAATAGACAAGGATAGCTCTCTGAAGAACGGTCGATATCGCAAAGGTTTCGAGTAAGCCACGATCGAGTGAACGGACTTGACTGTGTCAGTTTTGATCAACGAACAGGTCGGTTGGATCTGTTAAGAAACCGCGTCAGTTTGATCGGTTGATAATCGAGTGCCAGTTTATCGACAAACAGGGCAGTTGTATCTGTTAAAAACCGTGTCAGTTAGTTTGGTTTATAACTGTTTTTAAATAAATCCCCCCTCCAAAACCACATCGCGATGGATGAAAAATCGCTTCTGAAGAGGATCGCCAAGACGAGCGAGGTCATTCGCGACAAGCATCGTGCCTTGAATTCGGAGAAGGCGATAATGGAGAGCAGTTTGAATGATACATTCAAGCTGATAGTCGATCCATTGAAGAAACTCGTTTCGCAAACGGAGGATAGTGATAAAACAAATAATTCGTTTGTCAAATACAACGATAAATTAAGGAGGGGAGCCTACTTCACATCGACACAGCATAGAGTTGATAAAAGAGCAAAGAATCTTAGTAGTAGTGATGAAACTATTACGAATCCATCGGATTTCATGACCGACGACGAGTCTTCTATAACCGATCAATCGTCGCCCGATTAAAAAAAAAGTTTGCTAGATAAATGAAATATTGATGAAAAAAAGGAACCAGGCTTGTTACAATTTGCCTTTCAACGTAATCCATTACATCCGATCCCTGCTAAGTATATTACATTACTTCTGACCGATAGGGATAACTGATTGATCGTGCTTTTGGACCTTTTTATAAAAATAATCAACTGACGCTTGGTAAATGTAAATTTGAAATAAGTCATGAAGGAGATATTATTCTCGATAAGACGCCATACACCGGTACAGTAGGTACTTATGAACTAGTTTTCATGAGAGAACCCAATCGAGCTATTATAAAACCCGAAGATTTGGAACAATACAAGAGTATTCTAAATCAAACTAAGGCGCATAAACTGTTAAACGATAGTCTAAAACAAACAAAGGGTAATAAATGTGTAATATATACAGAAATTATGATACCATTGCTATTGGGAAAACCAATGTTACCGCCTCATCGATTACCATCAACATCAGGCGCAAGAAAATCGTCAACATCAGGCACAAGTAAAGCGTCAACATCATCATAAAAAAAAGGGGTAAAGCTCTTATGCGTGTCACCGAGGGACCAATCAACTACGTACATTGGAACGATCCGAATGAATTGATCGAACGTTTGAGACTTTTGATCGCATCGGTGGCTACCGGTAATACGAGTCATCACAACGAGATACAGTCGATAATCGAAGAGTTGCGCGAGGAGGATCTTATCGAATAAAGAAAGCTGCACGTTATATTTTTACCTCAGTGTAATATCAACGTCTATCGGTAGCACGAAGTAAAAGAAATTAAATGTCTGATTCCTGCTGTTGTGAAATTTGCATTTGCTTAATATACATCGTAGACTGTATACTCTCGACATTACGAGCCATCAAAAAGAGGAATAATAATAATAACGAGGAACAAGAGACTGATTTTTGAAAAAAAAGTGACAGTAGTGCATTTATTTGAAATGTCGATAAATATATTTGGAATTGGACTGGATGGTGAGAGTAGGAAACACTTTCATGAACCAAATTTAGAATATTTACTGCTTGAATTTAAACAATATTTGACAATGACATTGAATAAACATAATGAACAATTTGAGAAAAAGATGAATCAAACTTTCAAAGCAATAAGTGAAAAATTTGGTGAGAAAGTGAGTGGGAAAGATCTGATACTTGAACTACTTATCAATAATAAATTCTAAGAATCTGTCCATTTTTGAAAAAAAATGAGCAAAGAAAAGATACAGTTGGTGGAGGAGCTCCATGCACCGTCGAGGATAAATTTTCCACGCAGAAGATCCATCGAGCGCGGCTTCGACGATCTCTGGCAGGCCGATCTTGTTGATATGCGCAATTACGTCGATGCGGATCACCAGTACATTCTCACTATAATCGATACCCGCTCGAAATACGCTTGGTCGGTGGCATTAAAGACCAAGAACGGCAGAGAAGTGACGACGGCAATGACGAGAATCCTAAAGACCGGCAGATGTCCGAAAAATTTACAGACCGACAACGGCAAGGAGTTTTGCAACAGTGACTTTCAGGCTTTGATGAAGAAACGCGGAATAAATCGCTACTCGACTTACAGCATGATGAAAGCGTCGATAGTCGAGCGCTGGAATCGTACGTTGAAGACGGAAATGTGGAAACGATTTACGCTGAACGGCAATTACAAGTGGCGCGCTATGCTGCAAGAGTTGGTGGATGCGTACAATGCGCGAAAGCATTGTACCACGGGAATGCGTCCCGTGGATGTGAAACCCGAGCATACAGATAAGCTACTCAAGACAGTATACAGCCACATCAAGGTCGCAGGTCGTGCCAAGTTCAAAGTCAGCGATTTCGTACGAATTAATAAATAAAAGCAGATGTTCGCCAAAGGCTACACGTCAAATTGGACGACAGTAATATTCGAGGTGGCGAAAGTGCAGAGGACCAATCCCGTTACTTATCTCCTCAAGGATTCCAGGGGTACGGAACTGTAGGGTGGATTTTAGGAATACGAGCTTTCGAAAACTATCAATCCCGATGTGTATCTGGTGGAGAGAGTATTGCGCAGAAAGGGCGATAAAGTATTTGTTAAGTGGCTGGGATTCGACAGGACGCACAATTCCTGGATAAATAAGAACAATGTTTTATAAGAACTTTTATTAAGATGTATCATTAAAGAAATATATGTACTCTTAAAATAAAGCGAATAAATAAATAAATTATTCTTTTAGACTATAATGTCCTTAGGGTAGAGTCGCTACGGTGCCGGGTGTAACGAAACGCTTGTCGTCGTACGGACTGAGGGCAACCTTTCTCTGACTGATCGAGAAAACTTGGTGCAGCTTCGATCGAATTAAATTTTGATTGCGAGACTGTACGGTGAAATTATCCAAACAATCCTTGTAGTCATCAAATGTTATATTTCTATCGATAACGTAACCTTTGACACCCTCGGCTTTTTTAACAATTCTCTTGCAGTCCTGCACCTTGAATGTATACATTTTTCCCCTTAGTCCTACCAACTCGGTCATGATACGACCAATGTTCTCATCCTTCATCAGACCAGGTATCTTTTTGTTGACGCGTGGCAAGTCATACTGATTATCGTCAGGATAATCGCTGGTGTCGAATCGCGTGAGATCGCGTTTCATGTACGAGTAAACGTCGTCGCACTCGACACTGTATATCAGACTGTCCGTGTCGATATACATTGCTCTACATTTACTGCCGAATGTAGGAAGCATATAATCATAGTGAAATTCATACAAGCAAATTTTTGAAATATCTAAAATACTCATTCCCACGTAAATGGGTTTATCAAATTTCGCGGACAATTTCGATAATTGAATCGCGAACAAATTCTCATTGAAAATCGCGAAACTATGAAAATTCGGTTTGGAAATCAGGGTTTCCACCCTGTATCTTCCCTCCCACTTGGTTGCGAGCCTCACGTTCTCCATTATTTTACCGAAAACCGCGTTGTTCATCAACTTGAAGAGATTCTTCTCTAATTCGTTAGTGAACGCGGTGCGCAAACGCGTTTTCAGCTCGATGTAATCGCGTAGCCAGATGGACTGCTGAAACTTTAAACTGCGATGTATACGCTTCAGTACGAGTCCATTACGCATACATTGTTGCAGAGCGCGATAATGTATTACGTAACGCGTCTTATCGTTTAAAGTGGCCAGCAGCTTCTCCTGGCTCGCGCCTGGCGGTTTCTCGCGCACCATACAGAACGGTAGGTCCGCGTGTTTATCGTGAAGCTCGCGCGAATACTCCAAATCGACCTCCAAAATATAACCCTCGGGATGATCCGAGGGTATAGCGGAGACATCGAGATTGGCAGCGTCCTCGATCCATCGGAATCCATGGGTGGGCAGCGGCTGACACATTGCCCACCCATTCAGATTGTTTACGTCGTAATACATGAGATATTTCGACGGTTCCGCCGGATCGTAGTCCCGCATGTACCGATTGTTGGCCCTCTCGTAACGATGGGAGCACTGACTCAAACCACCGCGTATACCGCGCTCCACGAACAGCAAATATCCACGTCCGTGAAAAGCTCCAGCCTGATTCCCGTATGCTTCAACATCGCGTCCCAGGTGAAGCCCGGTAGCGTATAATAATGGGCTGGATCCAACTCATAATTTAGCATACAACTATCGTGAAAACTTTCGAAAACGTCGGTCAACAATAGGACATCGGTCTTCAAGTATAGATCACTGTACTCCCCAAGTGTGCGCATCTGGAATTTGGTCCAGACCTCTACGGCATGATTGTATGCTTCCTCGCTGATATCGCTGTCGGTCAGTCTGTTGCGAAACGACTGGCGCGGTGGTAAAGCCGGTGGGTAGGAGAATGACCTAAAGATAAAATGTCCTAACGATAAAATGACCTAAAAACGCTAACTTCACGTTGGTTAAAAGCCGGTATTGCAGATTACCGACCGAAACGTCCGAATTTCCTAAATTTGAGTAGCTGGCAACGCTGGACTGTCAAACGTCAGTAAATAGAGACAGAGGTTATGCACAGTAGGGAAAAATTCTGGACCTGTCAGATAAGTATTTTAAATGAATAAATGAAAATGAATGAATTACTTTGTGGGTATTTCTTACATTTTACAGAAGAGCTACGAGAGGAAACATTTAAAATATTATGATGTCATGGAAGATGAGGATGTATTCATAGAATTTGCTAAGCAACATATTTTGAAATATTTAAGAGCCGACCCACAATAGGATTATTTGTTATCCACACTGACAGTCTTTGGATAAACGAGAGAGAGAAGGTTATGCTGCTCGAATAATGTTAGGATATTAATACTGTGCCTGGATTGCATATTGCTGCCAAACAGTTTTTGCTTTAGCAACCTTCGTGTTGAATAATGCCTATAAAGAAGGCATGTTTTCAAGAGGTCTAGTAAATAGGGGAGATCGTTTTTCTCGTGTAATTTTGGTAGTGAGTATAAACTTAAAACTTTTCAATCTGGAACAAGCTTATGCAGGATTAACGCAAATTACTTGTATAGTTATTTGAGCAAATAAATTCTTTTTAGAAGCTCTATCAAACATATACCTTTTGCTTGGATATAATGTTATATGTTTTTTGTAGATTTGTTGAGAAGAAAAGATGTGAGATTACCTTTCGAACAGTCTTTGGAAACTGCAGAAGCTACCTGACAAATATGGTTGCAATCTCACTGAGGTAAAAGAATGAGATATCTTGGTGAATTTTGTAAAATACAATTCTATAGAAATGTCCCAGTTACTTTTGATAAGAAGAAAGACCAATTAATTTTATTGAAACAATCTGTGTATGTGCTATAATATTTATTACTTTTCTTAGATACAATGATGAAATAAATTTCTGATTGCCTGGCCTGTATTGTGGAGAACCTGATTCAGAAATAACTACTACTAGACTCGAGGAATCGAATATAAACCTTACTAGAAGAAATTGGAATATTAATGTAAAGCATTGCATGCTGTGCATTTCTCTCAAATAGAAATTATTCTTTCTATCATGATAAATACTTCATAATTTTAACTGAACTTTGTTAAATGACTGTTTCAATTTTTCATATTATTCTGTAGATTTCACAATTTACCTGATGGAAGAAAAATATGATTAGAGGAATTCTAAACTACTAATAGAAGCATTATAAATTTCCAGTGCTATTATTACACGAATTTCCTGAAATAGCTGCCTATAATTGGGGATATACAGAGTGTCCACATTTTAAATGTTGAAAAATCAGGAATTTTTGGTTCTAAAGTAATGACTTAAAAAGACCCTCGATTAAAAAATACATTTTGTGCATTAAGTGGAACTTAGAAGAGTGTTTGCAGATTAAATTTAAAAAACGCATGTTCCAATATTTATAATTGCGGTGTGGCAAATTTATGGTCAGATATATATGAAGGCAAAAGACACAAAGGTTCTTATATATCTGACCATAAATTTGCCACACCACAATTATAAATATTGGAACATGCGTTTTTTAAATTTAATCTGCAAACACTCTTCTAAGTTCCACTTAATGCACAAAATGTCTTTTTTAATCGAGGGTCTTTTTAAGTCATTACTTTAGAACCAAAAATTCCTGATTTTTCAACATTTAAAATGTGGACACTCTGTATATCCCCAATTATAGGCAGCTATTTCAGGAAATTCGTGTAATAATAGCACTGGAAATTTATAATGCTTCTATTAGTAGTTTAGAATTCCTCTAATCATATTTTTCTTCCATCAGGTAAATTGTGAAATCTACAGAATAATATGAAAAATTGAAACAGTCATTTAACAAAGTTCAGTTAAAATTATGAAGTATTTATCATGATAGAAAGAATAATTTCTATTTGAGAGAAATGCACAGCATGCAATGCTTTACATTAATATTCCAATTTCTTCTAGTAAGGTTTATATTCGATTCCTCGAGTCTAGTAGTAGTTATTTCTGAATCAGGTTCTCCACAATACAGGCCAGGCAATCAGAAATTTATTTCATCATTGTATCTAAGAAAAGTAATAAATATTATAGCACATACACAGATTGTTTCAATAAAATTAATTGGTCTTTCTTCTTATCAAAAGTAACTGGGACATTTCTATAGAATTGTATTTTACAAAATTCACCAAGATATCTCATTCTTTTACCTCAGTGAGATTGCAACCATATTTGTCAGGTAGCTTCTGCAGTTTCCAAAGACTGTTCGAAAGGTAATCTCACATCTTTTCTTCTCAACAAATCTACAAAAAACATATAACATTATATCCAAGCAAAAGGTATATGTTTGATAGAGCTTCTAAAAAGAATTTATTTGCTCAAATAACTATACAAGTAATTTGCGTTAATCCTGTATAAGCTTGTTCCAGATTGAAAAGTTTTAAGTTTATACTCACTACCAAAATTACACGAGAAAAACGATCTCCCCTATATACTAGACCTCTTGAAAACATGCCTTCTTTATAGGCATTATTCAACACGAAGGTTGCTAAAGCAAAAACTGTTTGGCAGCAATATGCAATCCAGGCACAGTATTAATATCCTAACATTATTCGAGCAGCATAACCTTCTCTCTCTCGTTTATCCAAAGACTGTCAGTGTGGATAACAAATAATCCTATTGTGGGTCGGCTCTTAAATATTTCAAAATATGTTGCTTAGCAAATTCTATGAATACATCCTCATCTTCCATGACATCATAATATTTTAAATGTTTCCTCTCGTAGCTCTTCTGTAAAATGTAAGAAATACCCACAAAGTAATTCATTCATTTTCATTTATTCATTTAAAATACTTATCTGACAGGTCCAGAATTTTTCCCTACTGTGCATAACCTCTGTCTCTATTTACTGACGTTTGACAGTCCAGCGTTGCCAGCTACTCAAATTTAGGAAATTCGGACGTTTCGGTCGGTAATCTGCAATACCGGCTTTTAACCAACGTGAAGTTAGCGTTTTTAGGTCATTTTATCGTTAGGACATTTTATCTTTAGGTCATTCTCCTACCCACCGGTAAAGCCGTCTCTTCCAATCGAGCCTCACTATCTATATAGTCGTAAGGAAAAATATCTTTCCTCGTAAGTAAGTTAAACTGCTCGACGCTCAAGGCCGAAAATTGTGACCTCAAATTTGTCAGCTGAGATTCCGCCAAGTACGAGCTAAATTTGTCCAGACTGGAGGCCATAAATTTGAACGAATCGATAAATCTCAGCCGTATATTATAATTTCGCAAATATTTGGTGAATGAAATGTATTTTTCCTTATGTACAGGCAGCAGATATACCGATCCCTCGTACAAATTAGCGATCGTCTCGGGAATAAAATGCGAATCATAGCCGGAAAAATGGTGGAAAATCACTGGAATTACATACGAATCTTTAAAATTGAAATTACAATTATTGTGAGCCGGTCCTCTGTATCTGCCGGTCAGTTAATCGTGATCGCGAATTCGAAGTTGATTCGGAAGAAACGGCTTTTTGCATATATGACAATTGGGGTCATTATAGTGACGCGATCGTTCGGTAAGACTAAGATTACGCATGGGCACGATAGTCCCTAGTTTCTTGCTTGCGATGCGCGCAATGACCTCGAGCTCGCGTACGAACCATTCGATGCAGTCGGTACCCCGATGAGCATCGTATCTCGAGAGTGACGCATCGCGAGCACTTTTTAAATAATAGCCTACACTTATAGGTTCATGTTTCTGATAAATATTACTACTGTTCGATTGCTCAACTTTTGATAATATGCATTCGAGATCCGCGTATACGACGAATGTCACTCGCTCCCCATTTTTGATGTTCTTGAAGGAAACCCAGCAATCCTCGGACTCTCTCGGTAGCATCAATCGGAGATTATCGTTGAGCTGCGCGCAGTCCTGCTCAAGCGACTCGAGCCTCTCCACTGTGCGAATGTATTGGAGACATCTACAAAAAAAAATATATAACACATATGCAGTTATATTTGTATCATTATTAATACATACCGATCGCATAAATAATGTGCAATTTTGTTCTTGGTGAATTGGCTTCGCACTAGTCTCGAAAGATTTCTTATGCACATAAAATGTGCAGCTCCCTGTTCATCGTTGACGAGAAAAAGATTAGCATGCCTCGATCTCTTCTTCTTCGTCAGCTGAAGAGGTACAATTCTGATTTTTGCTTCTGTATTTTGCTCTTTATTCTCCAAGGTAGAAATGTTGACCGACACGTCATTATCCGTCTCGAATTTCGGGATCTGTTTTAGCGTAGTCGGAAAAGTTATGCTACCGACGTCTAAAACAGTACGAAAATGTGGATAGGAGGACGTGCGCTTTGGATTAGCCGTAGGTTTAGCCGGATAGAGTGCCACCGTCACGGACCACGCGAAACATGCATTATCACTAGTTTCCAAATTTATCAGAGCTTTCCTACTTGCGATAGCAGGTGGTAGATTAATTCTACAACCAGCGTGCAACGGGTTAAAACGATTAATGTTAACCAGTAAATAATGGATATTTTGTAAAGCCCATCCACTATCACTCTCTTGAAATTCACTTAATTTTTTCATAACAACGTGTAAAATATTTTTCCTATACCAATTACTAAAATTATCAGTTTTTTAAAATATTGCGTTAGTCGTACTAATGTTTTCTTCATCACTATTGTCCTTGCAGATGAATTGTCCGTTAAATACACAATTAACCTTAACACTATTTACAATAACAAATACCTTATCTATACGCACACGCACTAATACTTCCGCGTCTACTAAAAAATCCTTCGGCTCTATATAATTACTATTAACTACCATACCGCTGCATATTCGACTTCGAAATGCCGAATCAAGCTCCTCCCAAATAAGTCCTTGTATGTCATTGCTACAACCAGCACCTGATTTAATATAATTCAGTTCTCTCTTGGCTCGTAGCAATAGACACTTTATACACGCGATTTCGGCGAAATTCTTTTGACCCGTTCCAACGGGCAAAGCTCGATCCGCGTTGCTCAATCGTCGAATATGCTCGCGACATTCCAGTACTCATGCATCGTATTCGTTCGCACTATTAATTGTAAAAAACTTTCTTCGGAATTCAGTAGACATTTTTGTTTCTTAAAAAATTTAAGATTCTGTCATACGGTAGGCAACAATAAATTAATAATTGTGAATGTGTCTCTCGCGAAGGGTAACGCTCATATATAGCGAATAGAAAATGGGAGTAGGGGTATCTACACATCCCATTGTTTCGTCCGAGATGCAATCGATATTCTTAGATATACATTGTTATCAATTTTTTCACAGAATTCATTTATTTCTTTGATCATATACAGATTTCATATAGTAGACATTTTGCAGTGAACATATACCATAATGAGTCATACACTTGGGTAACGGTGGTTCGAAATTTTTCCTCCCTCTAAGAGTGAACTTACCCCACTCACACTCCTTCACATTGTATATATTTTCTAAGTTGCAAATTTTTCTCAACCAATCATATTTCTCCCGTCCTTTCACGAAAATCCAATCCTCCTTCTCCTCCTCGTATGACGTTACATACTTTCTTATTATATCTTTATACTTGTAATAAGGTGAATGACCGTCGGTCCAATTGAATCCATGGCGATTAAAATAAAGCCAACTTAAAAAATAAAAATTATATACAGAACATTATATTTTTTATCGTTTAAGAAAAGACTTATTCTGTTCTCTCTCGAGATCGCTCAACCAAGCTTCTTGAAATGGTGGTGAAAATAGATTGTGATACACTTCATTATCACGCAACACCGCAAATTCTTTAACTATAAAACTTTTGTCGGTCAATACAAAACCTTGAAAATCAACGAATGTCGGTGTCATTATCGTCAGTCGCTGGATGCAATACTGAACGATCTTTTTTTTGTCGCATTCAAGAAATTTCTTTTCTCCCTCCAACACGGGGACATATATGCTAAACGTTTAAAAATTCAATGTTTTTTTTCCCATTGTGATTGTTACCTATAGTTTAATCACAGTATAATACAATAGGAAAAAAAATATCTTACGGAGATTATGCAGAGGGTATATCTTTCTTTGATTAGGAAAAAATGGACTCCTTATCAAATGTAACTTTATATTTTAAAGTAACGATAAAAATTCTTCCTCTCTAAGGGGATTGCTTCGGAGCTTCATTTCAGTGTTTTTCTTCGTCGAGAATAGCGAGAGCGCAACAATGCATAGAATAACTCACATAATGGATATAGAAGGTTTCTTAGTTTATAAGAAAGAACTTAAATATAAAGATATAGCTATAATTGATTTGAAAAGTAACCAAATTTCTTACGCATCTTTTCGTTTGCGTGACACTATTAACAACCTTAGTAAGAAAGACAAAAAAATTGTGTGGTATTTGCTCAATATGGTGCATGGTATAAAATACAGTGATACGTGTTCGAGATTGGGAGGGACAGAAAATGTTGCGAAGTAGATTCCGCATTTCTCTGTTATATCTCCCATCTCTATTGCGCTCACAATAGACGGCTAGACCGACAGCGTCTAGCCGCTCTATCTGTCTCTCTCTCCGCGGCGCGCTTGCGCGTCTTCTGGCCCTGGCGCGTCGCGGCCGCGAAGCGACACTACTTGCGCGCTTGGCCACTAGGTGGCCAGCGCCCGCGGCAGCTCTCTCGCTGGCAAGATTAGTGTCGCGTAATTATATAGATAGGTCCTTGATAAGGACCCATCGCACCCTCGCCTTGCTCGACAGCTGTGTAGCAGCAGCAACCGCAGCAACGAAGCAGCTTTTGTTCGCCTCCACGGCACCTAACTGACGCCTCAACGGCAGCGCCTCCACTTGGGCAACTTTTTGGGATACTTTGGTAAGTATCAACCACCACCCACTGCCTACCAAGAGGGGACTACCCCTCTGCGGCACATTCCTCCCTCCTTAAGGGAGATTTCTCCGGGGACTGCCAGGGAGAAATTCAACCCTCTCCTTCCCCTCCACACTGCCTCCGAGGACTACCTCGGACCCAGTGTTCCGACCCCCAAGTCCAGGGCTCTCGACGAGTCGGGTAGTGGGAGGGGTAGAATTCACCCTAGGGGTTGGGGTGGCTCGGAGCCACTAGAGCTCTTGGAGAAGGCGGCCGAAGGGCAAGGGGACTTCCCCTTCCCTAAAACCACTTCTCCAACTTCGCTTCCACCCGGGGCTGCGGATTTTACTAGGGAATACCCTAGGGAAATTGTCCAGTCCGGGAGCTTATAAGTCCGCGCTCCTTTCTGGGGAATTCTAGTCTCTGGGGTTCTTGGGAAACTTCGTTTACCGAAATTCCCTAGAATTTGACGACGACAAATTCCCTAGGAAGTCGATTATTTTTAACTTAGCGGTTCTTTTGTAAAAATATTGTAAACTTTTGTATATATTTTATTTATTAAATAAAAACTCTTTTACCACATAACCTGGCTTTGAATACTTTATTTTAGAATAAGGCCTTCCTTTCTGACCACAGGTTCGGAGCCAACTTGAGGCACTGTTTCGCACAAATTTTTGGTCCTTCGAGCCGGATATCCGGCAAAAAACGTTCGAAGTGCATCAGTGTTTTTAAGTTGGAGATTCTGACTGGGTTAAGATTGTGGTTTGTTCTGGAATAGAGATTCAAGATGACTACGCCTAGCTCAGGGGAATTACTAGAAGCGATCAATTACGTGCCCATGATTCGGGATGAATTCGTTCGGTTGGTCGTTAACATTAAGAAACGTGGAGTACGCAACTTCACCCTCCCTTTCTTGGAGGATAGGCTTGCGGCCGTCGAGAAGTGGCTTAAGGTGTTGCATAAAACTCACGTTAAGATCACTACTCATACTAAACCGGCTGAATTAGCTAAAATGGATTACGTAACCGAAAGCTGGTATGAAGCGGCCCTTGATGCCCATAGTGACGCGGAAGAATACATCCTAGGACATTTAGATGAACTTCGCTCCAATCAGGTGATGCCAGCATCAGGTCCCACGGCGCCTTCAGGCGAAATAAACCACATTAGGCTTCCAATTATCGATTTGCCGAAGTTTTCCGGGGATTATTTAGAATGGAACAACTTTTATGAAACATTCAGTTCCATTGTTCATGAAAAGGCATATGTCTCCGGGCGAGACAAGTTCCACTATCTAAAATCTTGCTTGCAAGGTGAAGCGGCTACGGTTATTAAATCTTTAGCGATCACCTCCGAGAACTATGAGATAGCATGGGACACTCTAGTAGCTAGGTATACTGACAGACGAATGATCACGGATACGTTCTTGGACCAGATCTCGCAAGTACCCACGCTTCGGGGTGACAATTTTAAAGTTCTCAAGGAAGTTAGGGACTCGGTCACGGTTGCGCTCAACGCCCTCAAAACTATGGGTTACGGCGTCGATCATTGGGATCCCATCATTGTTCATTCACTGAAGAACAAACTGGATGACACCCTCCGCTTGGCCTGGGAGATGTATCTGGGAAGCAGCAAGGATTATCCCACCTTTCTTCAATTTTCGGAGTTTCTAACGCGTCACATTAACTCTTTGCAATCATTAGGTAACAAACCTAAAACTTCCAAATAGGAATCGGGGAGATCCTTGAAGTCACACGCTACTAGCGTGAATAGTACCGGTTGCGCTCACTGTGGTAGTAACCATTTCTTGTATCAGTGCAAGGACTACCTTGCATTGACCCCTCAGGCCCGTTCAAAGTTCGCATTTTCACAGAATCTTTGCATCAACTGTTTGAGGCCCGGGCATAGTTGCTCCAATTGCTCTTCCTCGTCACGATGCAGGAAATGTAGTAAAATGCATCATACTTTATTACATTTTGACAAATCTGGCACCGGGGGGAGCAAGGCACGGGGGTCTACCCCCGCGGTCAACTCCTTTCCCGAGCCAGAACCCTCTAGCTCGAATACTACAACACATCTTAGTGTTTCCGACACCCGATCAGTGCTTTTGGCCACCTTTTCTGCCAGAATCGAAGCTCATGACGGTTCTCGTATTAGAGTCCGCGGTTTAGTTGACACGGGCTCCGAAACTTCCTTTATTTCGGAAAATCTAGCTCAACAACTACAGGTATCACGAAAACGTGTCAACGCAACCATTCATGGCGTCTCTCTGAATTCGGCTCAAAACGTTCGAGCAGAGGTACAGATTACACTTCATTCTCTATCACGACACGGTGTCTCGTTGGACGTAACTGCATTGATCTTACCAAGGATTACTCAGTATATGCCTCCGACTTATTCTCCGTCGTCCTTTCCAGCACTTAGCAAAATTGATCTGGCTGATAACTTCGCTTCAACCAGGGCTCCAATTGATGTGCTCATTGGTGCAGACTATCTTGCAGCATTGATGGAAGGCCCGTACATGCATTCTCCTGATCATACGTTGCTTGCTCAGCGGACTATTTTTGGGTGGATCGTTTCGGGGGTCGTACCCAAGGCTGGTCGCTCTCATAGTGTCACGGTGCATCATTGCTTTGAGGTAGAAAAAACTCTTCGCGACTTCTGGGAACTGGAAGAAGTTCCGGAAGTCAAACCCATGTCCACAGAGGACTCCCTCTGTGAACAACATTTTGTGAATACGGTATCACGCACCTCTTCAGGTCGTTTTGTCGTTGCTTTACCTTTTCGATCCGACATCGAGAAGCACAGCTTAGGTTCTTCCTCTCGGGTAGCAGAGAAAACCTTAAAACGAATACTTCGGCGATTGGAAACCTCTCCAGAACAAGCTGAAAGTTATTCTCAATTCTTACAGGAGTATCAAGTGTTAGGACATATGTCTCCTGTTCCTTTGAACTCTGATTTTCGCGTCTTTCTGCCTCATCATGCAGTTTTTAAGACCGAGAACCAGAAAACAAAGATTCGCGTTGTATTCAACGCATCTTCTAAAACCTCTACTGGCGTCTCGCTTAACGATACGTTATTCATTGGACCCAAGCTCCAACAGGACATCACACGGATCCTAATGAATTGGCGTTCCTTTCGATATGTAGGCGTCACTGACATTGTTAAAATGTTCAGACAGATTCTTGTGCGTTTTGAGGACCGCAAGTATCAGAACATTTTATGGAAGTCTGATTCCGGTGAGCTTCAGGCCTTCGAACTCAACACGGTGACCTACGGTACTGGACCGGCACCTTTCCTATCCTCGCGAGTTTTGCGCGAATTAGCTTACACGGACGGAGCTAACTTCCCTCTCGCGCAGGATGTGCTATTAAATTCTACTTATGTAGACGATATACTTTTTGGGGCCCATGACTTACAGCAACTTAGTTCGGTCAGGGAACAACTCATCGCTCTACTGGCAAAAGGGGGCTTCTCCTTAAGCAAATGGGCATTCAATCAACCGGGGTCTTCCCCGCTTGAACCTACCGAGCTGCATTCTTTCTTTGAGGATCCTGCTGGATCAAGTAAAGTCTTGGGCATATATTGGGATCACGGGGATGATAGCTTCCGCTTCCGTGTTTCTCCTTCACACATTGGTGTACTAACCAAACGCATCCTCTTATCAGAGAATGCTAAGATCTTCGATCCATTGGGATGGATTTCTCCAATAATCATCACTCTAAAGCAGTTAATGCAATCCACCTGGTTGCTTAAACTCTCTTGGGATGAAGAAATTCCTGAACCTATTAAGTCAAAATGGCTCAAGTGCTATGAGCATCTCCGAGATTTACAGACTTTACGGATTCCACGGTGGACCGGACAATCACTGACTACTGGAAAACGCGAATTAATTGGATTTTGTGACGCCTCAGAACTTGCGTACGGCGCAGTCGTTTATGAACGCCTCACTGATGAGGACGGTAACCTCTCGGTACATTTAGTGATGTCCAAAACAAAGGTCGCTCCGATCAAGACCACTTCAATCCCTCGTCTGGAGTTGGTCGCAGCTGCCCTTCTAGTCAAGTTATTGGTTCACGTCAAGGGAAGCTTGGTCGGGAGTTGTGATGCGATTCGTTGCTATTCGGATTCGCAAGTCGCTTTAGCCTGGATAGCAAAGCAACCTGTGCATTGGAAGATGTTTGTGGCTAATCGCGTTTCATATATCCAAACGCATTTATCGGAAGCCAGCTGGCATCATGTACCCACTAAGTTGAATCCTGTAGACTTGTGCTCAAGAGGAACCAGTGCTCAACAGTTATCAGAGGACTCACTTTGGTGGCACGGGCCTGCTTTTCTCCGTGAGCACACCGCAAATCCCGTTCAGGTCTTTGAAACCGCGGAAGAAAGTCGGAAGGTAGCGTTAACCGCTCAATTCGACACAACTGAGTGTTGGTTTTTTGATAAGTTTTCGTCTTGGTCTAAACTGGTCCGAGTTATGGCCTATGTTCTTCGATTTGTCCAGCGGACCAGGAAAACCGGCCAATGGGAGGACTCCCTCCTGTCTGCATCGGAAATTCGCAGTTCGATTGAAGCCTTGGTAAAGGCTGTTCAACGAACACACTTCGCGAGCGAAATCTCAGCCTTGAATCATGGGTTACGTATACCGTCGCGGTCAAAGCTTCTTTCCTTACATCCGATCATTGATTCACAAGGAATCCTAAGAATAGGGGGGCGGCTTCGGAACGCCGAAATTCCTGAACAAATGAAACACCCCATTATTCTTCCGGATTGCCACTTAACGGCCATGCTCATTAGGCAAACGCACCTAGCTACACTTCACGGGGGGCTCCAACTAACTTTGTCCACGTTGCGACAAAAGTTTTGGGTCGTGAATGCGCGAAATCTAGTAAAATCATGCGTTCACAAATGCGTCACGTGTGTTCGCGAACGCGCTAGACTCGGTAACCAGCTTATGGGATCACTCCCTGCCGCTAGGGTTTCGCGAAGCTTCACTTTTGAACACACCGGAGTAGACTATGCTGGGCCTTTCTTTGTTAAATTGCATCACGGTCGTAACGCAAAATCCATGAAATGTTACGTGGCAGTGTTCGTATGTCTATCTACCCGTGCTGTTCACTTGGAACTCGTTTCTCGATTGGATACCGAGGCCTTCCTCGCTGCGCTGTCTCGATTCATTTCTCGTCGTGGAAAACCCGCCGTTATGTACTCAGACAACGGCCTTAATTTTCAAGGAGCGGATGCGGAACTAAAACGCGTCTACCGATGTGCCTTAGAAGCCGCCCGCGCTCAACCCACCGAGTCCATCCGTGAAATCGAGTGGAAATTCATTCCGGTCGCTACTCCCCACTGGGGCGGTCTTTGGGAAAGTGCTGTAAAAAGTATGAAACACCACCTGAAACGCTCCCTCGGAGTTTTCGTGCCTAATTTCGAGGAAATGACCACACTACTGACTAAGATTGAGGCCTGCCTAAATTCACGACCTATATCGCGGTTACATGATGATCCAGAATCGTTGGACGTACTCACTCCGGGGCATTTTTTGTCAGGACGGGCGTTAAATTCCCCACCTGAATTATCCACCTTGGATTTACGAGAATCATCATTAAATCGTTGGCAAACCGTAAATCGAATCACCGAGACCTTTTGGAAGAAGTGGTCTTCCGAATACTTACACACTTTGCAACATAGACCGAAATGGCAGAACTCTAACTCGGAATTCGGTGAAGGAGATTTGGTGCTTGTCAAAGTACCTAACAATCCTCCCCGTATGTGGACCTTGGGGCGGATTCTCAAACTAGTTCCTGGGGTGGACGGAGTAGCTCGCGTAGCTGTCCTTAAAACCGCGAGAAAAGAGATTCAACGGAGTCTCTCGCAACTCTGTAAACTCCCCTCTTAGCCCTCACTTTGGGTCGTATCAGGGTCTAGCTTCACCCTACTTTCCGGCATCCTGGGACTCTTCAGGTTGTCATCTCTCCTTCTCAAGCTTCCTGGGACTCTTCAGGTTGCTTAAACTTTCTTTCCCTGGTTTCCTGGGACTCTTCAGGTTACCACCTCCTCTCTCGGGCGTCCTGGGACTCTTCAGGTCGTCCTGTTTCCTGTTCCAAACCTTCAGGAACACTTTATGATCTCCGCCATGTCTTTTCTTCCAAAACTCCCTCGATACTTACTGAGTCTTCGTACTCATCATTTGCCTTTTTGGTGCAGCACGATTGATCATGGCGGACTATCCATGGGCCCACCTCTTGGGCGTAGGGTACGAGGACGAGGGGGACGATGTCCTCGAATTGCATGCCCCCCGGGAGGAAGCGGAATTTCTACGGCTGTTCGGCCACGTTCTCCCGGCGGGGCAAAAAGAGAAGCCACCACCACCGCCACGGAAACCACCATCGAACCCGCGACGTCGGAGGCCCGTGGTTGCCGCCCAGAAGCGCATTGCCTCGACGAACTGGGCTGGGAGAGTCTTAGACGATCCCAGCGCCAGGGAAATCGAGCGCAATGCGCAAAAAATAATTGTAAGAGCCTTCGGGCAGACAATAGAGGTGCCGCTCTATTCGGCCCTTAAACTTCGGCGGTGGAAGGCCTGGGCCCCGCAGGGCAAAATCACCCTGCGGTGGTCGCCGGCCTTAGAGCTTCACTCGGCCAAGCTCCATATGAAGCCATGTAAATAGTCGTCTCGTCCTTATCTGTTTTTATATCTTTTATTTTATTTTTTTTGTTGTAAATAAATTTGGTTTAAACTGATTACACTCTTTCTTCCTTGTTTTGACGCCATCGCGTCAACGGGGGGAGTTTGTTCGAGATTGGGAGGGACAGAAAATGTTGCGAAGTAGATTCCGCATTTCTCTGTTATATCTCCCATCTCTAGCCGCTCTAACTGTCTCTCTCTCCGCGGCGCGCTTGCGCGTCTTCTGGCCCTGGCGTGTCGCGGCCGCGAAGCGACACTACTTGCGCGCTTGGCCACTAGGTGGCCAGCGCCCGCGGCAGCTCTCTCGCTGGCAAGATTAGTGTCGCGTAATTATATAGATGGGTCCTTGATAAGGACCCATCGCACCCTCGCCTTGCTCGACAGCTGTGTAGCAGCAGCAACCGCAGCAACGAAGCAGCTTTTGTTCGCCTCCACGGCACCTAACTGACGCCTCAACGGCAGCGCCTCCACTTGGGCAACTTTTTGGGATACTTTGGTAAGTATCACCCACCACCCACTGCCTACCAAGAGGGGACTACCCCTCTGCGGCACATTCCTCCCTCCTTAAGGGAGATTTCTCCGGGGACTGCCCGGGAGAAATTCAACCCTCTCCTTCCCCTCCACACTGCCTCCGAGGACTACCTCGGACCCAGTGTTCCGACCCCCAAGTCCAGGGCTCTCGACGAGTCGGGTAGTGGGAGGGGTAGAATTCACCCTAGGGGTTGGGGTGGCTCGGAGCCACTAGAGCTCTTGGAGAAGGCGGCCGAAGGGCAAGGGGACTTCCCCTTCCCTAAAACCACTTCTCCAACTTCGCTTCCTCCCGGGGCTGGGGATTTTACTAGGGAATACCCTAGGGAAATTGTCCAGTCCGGGAGCTTATAAGTCCGCGCTCCTTTCTGGGGAATTCTAGTCTCTGGGGTTCTTGGGAAACTTCGTTTACCGAAATTCCCTAGAATTTGACGACGACAAATTCCCTAGGAAGTCGATTATTTTTAACTTAGCGGTTCTTTTGTAAAAATATTGTAAACTTTTGTATATATTTTATTTATTAAATAAAAACTCTTTTACCACATAACCTGGCTTTGAATACTTTATTTTAGAATAAGGCCTTCCTTTCTGACCACAGGTTCGGAGCCAACTTGAGGCACTGTTTCGCACAATACGGGATTCGAGAAATACGAGCAGGAGGATGTTGAAGATTTTATTAGAGATTGCTTAACCTGCGAGAATCCCGTAGTAGCCTAGAAGGGGGGGAATATGGAAAAAAATATATTGAATAGGATGAATGTGGAAAATATCGATACGGCGACATTTTACAGAACGGTTTAGAAGTTTTCATATTGAACGGTTGGCAACAAAGATGGCGTAATGGAAAAAACATAGATTGGAAACTGACTATTGAAATTGCTATATCATTTTAAGTATGTGTTAGTATTGTGCGACATAATTGTTTAAATGGGTTAAGTAAGAAGTAAACACAAATTTTTTGAGCAAAAGTGATTTATGGTAAATCATAACAACTGATTAATTAATCAAAAATGGATCAGATAAGTTAATCCCTGTTTCAGTTAATATATCTATTATTACATAAACTATATAAAGTGTAGAATATATTTCTTTGTTAAAAAGTTTATAAATTTTACAGGTTAATGGATAAGCAAAGGGATTTGAAGTATTGAAATGAATCCAGAAAATTATTATTTCTTTTTATTAATTTTTAATGTAAGAAAATAAGTAATATCTTTTTAATGTATATTATTATTAGCTAATAATTTACTCAATTTTGCTTAAATTTACAGATAATAGAACACTGAAAGGGGAGATGAAGGTGCCATAAAGGAACAATGGTGACATGAATACAAAGAAAAAGAACTGAGAGAATAGGATTCATAAATCACCAAAAGGGCAAATTAAGTAAAAACGAGAAGTTTTAATTAAAAAAGACATAATCTACTCATAAGAAAGCCATTCCAACCAATACAATGTCTACTGTTAAGCAGTGTTCTCAGTGCGTACAAAGAATGTGGAAACTTATAATGCCTGAAAATCAGTTAAGTATCCTCCGCAGTGTAGTTGCTTTGCATGTATATGTGTGCGTTTGATGTAATTAATCATACAATTATTGTGCTGAAAATGTACTTTGTTTCTTTGTAATAATTTTCTTATAATTAGATTTACAAAATGTATGGCTAATCCTCTTTTGAATATGTAATATATAGACCATGTAAGTTTTCAGTTAATGAAAGGACGTTGTTTCAAATATGTGAATCAAAGGCGATTAAATTAAAATTGAATTAAAACATCTGAAAAGCAAAAACTTACGCTTGCTTTATTTAAAAACAACAGCTATAGGATGCAAAGATTAAGAATAGGTGGTGAATCTAGGAAGGAATTGTGTACGGTATGCTTCAACTTATTTATGAATCTACAACTATATATTAAAATTTGAAAACTAATTTTCTTTATGAATAATCTACTGTTTTAATTTAGAATTTCGAGCCGAGTAATGTACCAGAATATGAAAGCAAAATATCAAATACAGAGAGGCGAGTGGATGAAAGAAGTAATTTGGCTCTCAATAAAGGAGAACAAAAGCTTTCTCTTCTAAAATTATTGGCTTAAAAAATAGAAGACAAGTGTTTTGAAGTGATAATTTTTAATTGGACATGAACGCAGCTATTTGTATAAGTAAAACAGGAGAAACGTCAGATAAGCTAATATTTGTTATAATTAATACATCTATTGTTAATGTAATGTAGAACGAATGACTTTGTTAAAATATTTATAAATTTTACAGGTAATTCTAGGATTATCGAACATGATTCAAATTCTGAGATAGCAAGAAACCTGGCCTTGGAATCTGCAGTATATTTTTAAAACGCTACTATGGAAATTATGCTCTACTATTTCTTGACCAACTTTCTAAATAATTGGACATTGAAAGAGGAGACGAAGATGCTATAGTGAAACAATACTGGCATGAATACGAAGAAAAGTAATAGAAATAATGAATGATATAAATACACCAGGAGATCATTTTGACAAAAAATTAGACATTTTAATTGAAAAATTTACTTTTCTCATAAAAACATCATTGGAACGAACGCATTGTGCTTATCAGCAAACGGTGTATGTATCAAATCATTATAATAGTTGCTATTATAGTAATATATTGAGTTATCTTAAAAAACAATGTCATAAATATAAAGCTTTTTAAAAGTTTTAAAATAAAAAAATAAGTATTACTTCCACAAAACATTTTAATTACTATTGTTAATAACAACAAATCTTATCTCACTATTATAATTTAAGTACAAATTTTTTAAAGAAATTAATTTATTCAAAACTTCTATTTCTTTATTACTGTTTATTTTGATAATAGGCATTGTTCCATTTTGTGTTTTAATTGGTGTTTCTTTATTCGCTATATTTATATTATATAATGTCTGTTTCATATTGTTTTTTTCAGTTTCTTTTAAATATTTTATTTCTTCTGTTTCATCTAATATTTGCAATATACATTTTTCTTTTTCCATGATGTTAGAGTTTTCTGTGATATCATCTATGTTTTTATATATTTTATTAATCTCTTCATTTCTTTCTTTTGAAATCTTGTTTATCTCTCGTTGTTTGTAGGTTCCAGTTTTTATGCTGTGTATAATATTTCTGTTTTCCTTTAGTAATAGCTTGATTTGGCCTGTAAAGTGTGAAAACGCAACAAATCTTATGAAAAAGGAAATAAAATGTATTACTTTGGTACCAAAATCTACCTAATAATGAGAAGGATTCAAAAATCATGTTAACCACATAGGAAATGTCACCTACTAATAGAGAATAGGTATAAACATTATTTGTATTATATATTATAAAAAATATTCTTACTCAGGAAGAGGGTAGGGTGAGGAGCTTTTCCTAAGCTTTTGCTTAGTACACTATGATAATTGTCACATTTATTGTTTGTCCTATGTTTCAATTTGTGAACTGAAAAATTTTCTGGGCCTATCTTTTTTAGCCAAAATTTTTCAAAATATGCAAAATATAAGTTGAAATAGGATCCAAAACGTTTATTAACATCAGTTTTTAATAAATTAAAAACCTCGACAATTTGCTTTGCTGGTAATAATGCTAAAGATATTATTTTCTTTATGACTATGAAATATTCGGGATAAGTGAGCTTATTTTTTTTTCTATTGATTATGTTCAATGATTGCGCTTTCTTCATTAAAGCCTATGAAACAATGTATCATACAACATGAATCAAATTTCTAATATAAATAATAAAGTGATATAGTCGAGATAAAATGAATTTTTTGATTAATGTATTACATACTTGAGCAAAATGGAAGAAGCAGTGCGTAGTTTTTATATTTAGATATACTGTTCTTAAAGAATTACTTAAACCTATTTCATAATCTGTCATTGCTACTTTAGGATGTAATTGAGGGAATTTAGATTTAAAGAAATTGAAAACTTCTATATAGTTTTCTTGCATTTTGTTATTCATTATGATCCACATGCATGGTAAAACCTGTTGAAAATATGCAGAAAGAATTGAATATAATATAAGAAAATATTGTTATTTAAAGTATCAGTATATCAGATAAAATACGATTATAAAATATAAATTTACTTTATCTGAATCATCATCAATGCTAATTAGCACAGTTATTAACTGCAAGTTTTTATCTTTTAAATTTGGGACGGATTTAAATGTTCCATCGATAAAAATATTTTCGCCGTTTATAGTATTAATAAATTGCTCATCATAAAAAATGAGGCTATAATAATTCAAATTTTGTATAATTTTAATACTTATTGTATAATTCTCAGTATTATTTCTGTATTTTAATATATCTTTATTTCTAATTAAATTTTCTCCCAGTTCTTTTAGTGTTCCATTGTTTAATTTAATATTCTGTATATTTTGTGTATTCTTTATATATCTTTGTATCGTTCTTCTACACGAGGGAAAATTAACCACATTATTCATTTCTGGCTGACTGTTTTAAATAAAAAAAAAAGTTATTAATTATGATGTTTAGCTTGGAAATACAAATATAATTACTTCGTTATTGCAGCATTGTATAAATCTTTTGGTTTTGTTCCTCGTGTTTGTGTCATTCCTAAGACATTTTTGTAAAATTCCCTTTTCTTGTTCTTTTTTTCATCGGGCTCATGATTATGCGATCCTTCTGAACTTTTAAAATTATTGTCATGAAAAATGCCATGAGCTTTACAACCTAACTGTTTATATTTTATACAGTTTAAATATCTAAAGATATATTCAAATTTTTATAAGTAACTTAACCTTTATTTATTTTTTTTAATAAATAGAAAACTTACATTCTTTCATTTTTCGTCTTGGTAATATAGTAACGAAATCCACCGAACATCCAAATTTTTCGGCTAGATTTCGTGTTCTTTGGGTTATTCATCTTATGTGAACAATTATAAATGTTAACTATAAATTTAAATTCAGGCAACTGTAAACATTAACTATATATATTCGGTATATATAAGAAGGGGCAGAGAAAGAGGGGTTGAAGAAAGTATGTACAATATGGTTCAGAAAATATATATTTTAAATAAATAAAACAAAAATATGCATAAACGTCTTAGATACGTATTCATTTTGAATTTATTTTTAGATCATTTTTTCGATTAACATGACATATATATATTTTTTTTAAATGAAAATTTTGATAATAAAAATTGCACAAAGTTGTAGTCGAACATATAATTTTTAAAGTTACAAAATGTTTTTCAAAAATGACTTTAACAATAAATATACCGATGAATTTATTACATCCATATATTTACATTTGAAAAAAATCTTCTGCACGCTAAATAAAGGCTATAATTTGATGTAAAGAGTAAAAACCAATGTGCAGAGCCCTGTGAGATGCATCTTATAATATATATATAGGATAATATTATTTTCGTTAATCAATCAATCATGTATATCAAAAGTATTGCTTTCAAGCTCAAAGGTAATAAATTATAATGTAAACTATTTTTAAGTTTCATAAACATTATCTTGAGTAAAATAAACTATTATTGTCTTTTCCAAAATAAAGGGCTTCGATTATGTACTTTTTAGTCTGTATTTCATTTTTGGTTTTTATATTCTAGTGCATCAACTGATCTCCAAAACCTAAAAAAAAAAATTGAAATTAATAATGCATTAAAAAAATTTGATCTACGACATTAAGGCAAAGAACCAGAAATAATTCTAAACATCAAGTACATTGCTATGAAAAGTTAATTATTAATACTGATTTGCTAAGTTTACAGATTACTTCTGGGTTGGAATACAATAAACTGACTTTCTCATGAGAAAAGTAAATTTTTCAATTAAAATGTCTAATTTTTTGTCAAAATGATCTCCTGGTGTATTTATATCATTCATTATTTCTATTACTTTTCTTCGTATTCATGCCAGTATTGTTTCACTATAGCATCTTCGTCTCCTCTTTCAATGTCCAATTATTTAGAAAGTTGGTCAAGAAATAGTAGAGCATAATTTCCATAGTAGCGTTTTAAAAATATACTGCAGATTCCAAGGCCAGGTTTCTTGCTATCTCAGAATTTGAATCATGTTCGATAATCCTAGAATTACCTGTAAAATTTATAAATATTTTAACAAAGTCATTCGTTCTACATTACATTAACAATAGATGTATTAATTATAACAAATATTAGCTTATCTGACGTTTCTCCTGTTTTACTTATACAAATAGCTGCGTTCATGTCCAATTAAAAATTATCACTTCAAAACACTTGTCTTCTATTTTTTAAGCCAATAATTTTAGAAGAGAAAGCTTTTGTTCTCCTTTATTGAGAGCCAAATTACTTCTTTCATCCACTCGCCTCTCTGTATTTGATATTTTGCTTTCATATTCTGGTACATTACTCGGCTCGAAATTCTAAATTAAAACAGTAGATTATTCATAAAGAAAATTAGTTTTCAAATTTTAATATATAGTTGTAGATTCATAAATAAGTTGAAGCATACCGTACACAATTCCTTCCTAGATTCACCACCTATTCTTAATCTTTGCATCCTATAGCTGTTGTTTTTAAATAAAGCAAGCGTAAGTTTTTGCTTTTCAGATGTTTTAATTCAATTTTAATTTAATCGCCTTTGATTCACATATTTGAAACAACGTCCTTTCATTAACTGAAAACTTACATGGTCTATATATTACATATTCAAAAGAGGATTAGCCATACATTTTGTAAATCTAATTATAAGAAAATTATTACAAAGAAACAAAGTACATTTTCAGCACAATAATTGTATGATTAATTACATCAAACGCACACATATACATGCAAAGCAACTACACTGCTGAGGATACTTAACTGATTTTCAGGCATTATAAGTTTCCACATTCTTTGTACGCACTGAGAACACTGCTTAACAGTAGACATTGTATTGGTTGGAATGGCTTTCTTATGAGTAGATTATGTCTTTTTTAATTAAAACTTCTCGTTTTTACTTAATTTGCCCTTTTGGTGATTTATGAATCCTATTCTCTCAGTTCTTTTTCTTTGTATTCATGTCACCATTGTTCCTTTATGGCACCTTCATCTCCCCTTTCAGTGTTCTATTATCTGTAAATTTAAGCAAAATTGAGTAAATTATTAGCTAATAATAATATACATTAAAAAGATATTACTTATTTTCTTACATTAAAAATTAATAAAAAGAAATAATAATTTTCTGGATTCATTTCAATACTTCAAATCCCTTTGCTTATCCATTAACCTGTAAAATTTATAAACTTTTTAACAAAGAAATATATTCTACACTTTATATAGTTTATGTAATAATAGATATATTAACTGAAACAGGGATTAACTTATCTGATCCATTTTTGATTAATTAATCAGTTGTTATGATTTACCATAAATCACTTTTGCTCAAAAAATTTGTGTTTACTTCTTACTTAACCCATTTAAACAATTATGTCGCACAATACTAACACATACTTAAAATGATATAGCAATTTCAATAGTCAGTTTCCAATCTATGTTTTTTCCATTACGCCATCTTTGTTGCCAACCGTTCAATATGAAAACTTCTAAACCGTTCTGTAAAATGTCGCCGTATCAAAATATCAATTTAGAAGTGTATGGTTGTCCTAAGTTTAAGGATTTAATTAAATTATATGATTTTGAAAAAACACTGTGTAATTTACACGTTCGAGAGACGAACTTGGACAATGAACGTATTCACTGACCGTACGAGGAGGTGTCAGTTTTTGCCAAGTGGATAAAAGCAAATATGTGATTCTTTAAAAACTATTTAGAGAAATAAAGAGGAGAACACAAGTCCTCAATTCTTCATTCAATCTTATACCGTCGTCGGTGCTGCACACAGGAAAAAAAATGAGCTGCGAAAAGTGTAAATTAATCATGATTCAAGAGGATATTGTTCCTCTTTCACCCACTCTTCCAAGAGAATTAACAGAGGAATACGTCAATCGAATTAACGATTTTCTCAATCGTTACTTCGAAGAGTATGAACAGAAACTGCATCATTATTTGCATAAAAACTGTAAGTATTTATTTTACAATTTCTTTTTTACCTTTTCATAATATTTTTTTTTTTTTTTTTTGATAAAGTAAAAGAGGAAGAAGAGGAACAGTCTAAGGAAAATATTGAGTCAAAAAAGACTAAGAATGAAAAAAAACAGACTAAAGAAAAAATTGAGGAAGAAGAGGAACGGACTAAGGAAGATATGGAGTCAAAGGAGACGAAGAATGAAGAAGAAGAAGAAGAGATGGAGGAAGAAGAGGGGGAGGAGGAAAAAGATATGGAGTCAAAGCAGAGAAAGAGGGAAGAAGAGGAAGAGGAGAAAAAAGTAGAGAAGGAGGAGGAGGAGGAAGATATTGAGTCAAAGCAGACTAGGAGGGAAGAAGAGGAACCACCACATTTCTATTTCTTTTACTATTAAATTTTTTTATAGAATAGTTTAAAAAAAAAGAAAAACATGAGAAAAAAAGTAAAGGTTAAATAAAAAATTTATTGAAAAAATATTATTGTAAATATTCCCCTTCCTATTTCATCAGGAGTAAACGGAAAGAAATCTAATACGTTTTGATTAAGAGATGTAACTCAATCTAGAGTAGAGATAGATAAGGGTTATTCGTGCTGTTAATATTAAGAGCAATCTCGACTTCAGTAGTGTTTCTGACAATAGACGAAATGGATTCAAACCAAAAGAAAAAAATCAGTTTGCCAGAAAAAAAATTAATATTAGAAGACATAAAACAATCAGGAAAGCCTGTAGCAATCGTAAAACCATTTAGGATTGTACAACAGCCAACAACGCAGTTAGTTGTACCAAATAGATGGAGACTTATGCAGCAGCATCAACTACTTCGTAGACCTTTAAATGCACCGTTGCAGCCTGATGTTGCTGATGCTGCTGCTGCTGGTACTGCTGGTGCTGCTGGTGCTGCTGATACCGATCATCGGCCTATACCACGTCTTGTACGCTGTGCAATATGCGGTCTACATGAGCATAGGGGTCGTGATTGCATTTAACAGCCACCATCACCAATCAATAAGAAAAGTTTAAACTCTTCTAACATTAAGTACTTCATTAAATTAAAATTTAAGACTAATAATAATAAATCATTTTCAATTTTTTAATCGCAGATTCTGCTGCTGCTGCTGCTGCTGCAGTTTAGAAGCAATATTATTATTATTATTATTATGTGTATAATATTATTATTATTAAAAATATATAAATTTTAATTAAAAACTCCAACGATCGTTCAACTCGCAACCCCCATCCCCCTGCTCCTCACCCTTGAAATCAAGCGAAAAATGATAGAACGATATTATTAACGTTCGTCGTAACAGGATGCTAGTTAAAATATTGAGATCATCCAAAGTATGGACGAGGGTAGGCGGACATTTGGCCTAAAAATTTTTCGGTCAGGCGCATCCACTCTACATAATGACATGAATATGATTGAAGTTTGCGCAGCCTTTTGCGTCTCTAACGTCGGATATTTAAAACAAATTTTACAATCTGGCAACGTTGACCTTAACTGATAGATTGCAAATTATATTTATCCGGTTATCTGTCATTGAATGTAAGGTTAGTAAAAACTACTTATTAAATTATTAATTTATTATTATAAACAAGACGATGCTTTGTGCAATTTTTTGGTTGCAGGTTCTTTGTAAATTTATCCGTGTCCTATATAACGCAGATATTTGAAAATTTGATATAAAGATTATTGACAGACGGGAATATATATTTATTAAAGCAGAGTGTAAAGCGTAACTTTTAACATTGCTGTAAAGGTATACATTAATTACCTTGCGTAACTAACAAATTTTACAGAATATATCCATTTTAATTAATTACAATAATCGTAGTTAGGATAAACTATAATAAATGTATTGGAATGTTTTTAAAGGTTTCAATGGTCATAAGAGGTAAAGTTAAAGAGAGGTATCGGGCAGGTGTAATCTCTCTAAAATGTGATCCTGCCTTATGTCGATTACATTCAACAGGGCATGATACCATTATTAGAATATGGTATTGTAAAATTTTAAAAGAGCTGTATATATGATCAATGGAACATTTTACTGATTGAGTAAATCATATAGTACGTATTGTGGTGTAGTGTTAAAAATTCTCTTCTTATATTTAAAAATCTTTCATTAAAATAGATTGCTGTTAATGTACTATTTTTATATTATATTAGTAATATCTACCAACTCAAAAACAGAGCTGTCAAGTCGTGGAATTCCCATGAACATTATGTATAAACATTGGCCGATACAAAGGATAAAGAATAAACTGCTATTACAAGTTTGTATGTATAAAGCAAATTTGTTTGGGATGTTAATATACTTATTGGCCTTATTGCATTTAATAAAATGTAGTAAAACATAAGTATATTATTTAGTGCAATTATTAATACATCTCTAACTACATATACAGTTTCATAATTCTTTTTCGTAGCATTGTCCGCAGTAAGTAATGGAAGTTCAATTATATAGCTTGACTGCGAATAATCCTGGAGCTAATATTACAGAGTGAGAGAATGTATGGAGAAATTTTCAAAAGTCTGAAATTTCAGATAATGTAAAGAAATTATGAAGTTAATTCAGAAGCCACGTGGAAAACATTGAGGCTTTGATTATGAATACAGATGGTACTGTAGAGTCTCTCACTGCTTGTTAAAATTATACGATTAATATATGTAATAGTATCTTGGATAGTAAAGATGTATTCAGAAATTTATATTACGTACATAAATAAGAGTATGTGAGTATTGGTGGTTGGTTTTCAATTATCATCTTTATTTAAATTGATTTTAAATTATACTAACTAATGATAGTATTATTCATAGGTAAGGGATTGATTTTTTAGAAATACTGTACCTGGTTAAAGAGAGAAAGGCTTAGTAATAACTGATTAAGGTCAAAAATATAAATATACAGAGAAACATACAGAATGAAATCCTATTCTGAAAATGGTCATGGCACCTACTTAAAATGGTAGTTGGACAGCAATGCATTAATTTAATCATCAATAATTGGCTAGAATTAAATCATGTAAAGCTTCGTCCTGACTTATTGCGCAAGCCTTCAAATAGATTAATTTTTTATATTTTTAGAGAAAAAGCCATGTGATCGATAAGATGTAGAAATATGTGATTCTTGTGATATATCTGGCAGTGAAGTACAGGAGTTAGTATTTTTCAAATGATATCTATCCAATTACACCAAGATGTAAACAATTTTTTTTTAACACCGATTTCATCCCAAGAAGTAGGCTTCGCTCAACAATATGCCATAAATGATTGAAGTGATTAGAAGAAAAACATCAGAGGTATATTTAAGAGTTAAAGTGTAAGGATTTAATTATATTTAATTACTTATTTGTGTAGAACTCTGAAGGTCTTGTATTGCAAGCTGCTACTGACAGATGACGGGGCAAGAGCAGAAGGCCTTTCTTTGACTGAAACAACGCCAACACGGGTGGTTTCACGGGTAGTCCAACTCGTCAATATTTTCTTCGCCCTATTTAAGAAAAGATTATGTAGATTTGTTCAATATATCCAGCTAGCACGAAAAGTTCTTTAATACAATTTGTATTATTCCATTTTGCAGCGGTAAAATATAATTCTCTTTTTTACTCTTAAGGTAAATAATACAAAGACATTTCCTCAAATATTAAGATTTCCAGAAATATTGTATTGTTACAATATAATAAAGCGAAACACACAAAAAGCATTCTTCGTGCTAGTCATTTACATTATTATAAGTAACCTAATTTTTCTGTTACATGATAAGAATGAAATAAAGAACAAGAGTATTCCAATGTACAATTCAACGTCTTATGAACGTTCATAAAATTACCAAATGGGCACGTGTGATGTATAGGTTGTTGATTATATGTTAAAATGCTTACAGAAAGAATTGTTTCAATTTTTTCCATTAACTTTTGGTTATTAGCTGCCAGGGATCTCAAGAAATCAAAAATTACTTTTCTTTCTGTTTTTTTTTATGTTTTTGAAAGATAAATTCCATTGTCCTTGTAAGAACTCTTCGTTTTCTTCCAACCTTAATATCCGTCGTTTTACATTTGTTACATTTTCAATTATGTACAGTGACATCAATTCAGTTAATTTTTCTAGAAATATAAAACTATGTTAAAAAATCTTACATATAAACGTGAAAACAAAAATTCAGTTTTAATTACAGAAAAACCTAACTATTGAGCTTTTATAATTTAGTCCTTACCTAAAAATTTGAATATATCGGGATGCGGTCCAAGTAATTCTTTGAGAGACCTGTGGTACCTCTCTATACGATTATTTGTTCGCTCTTTTTGATTAAAAACAGACAAAACATCTGGATCTATCTTTCCCATCCAATAATTTTCAATATACTTTATTAGTTTATTAAATTTGTCAGATAAATCGTATTCTATTATTTGCTCATGTATGACTGATTTTCCTTCATTCATTAGAAAAGATGGGAGCAATGGTACATTGTATAAATCCCTTAATATTAATAAAATTCTTGTCACATCCAATGGCTTCAATTTTGACATGTTCGTAAATATTCCACATTTTCTAGCCATTTTTCGTATATTCTACAATGCAGCGAAATTGTAGCAGTTTATTTTATCTTTTATTTAGACTCTAATCAGTTAAAAAAAAGATTATACTTACTTGTACATAATGGAAAATTCACCCTATTAATCGTGCCTCTGGAAAATTAGAGATCAAGGCATTTTGCAGTGCTTTGTCATAATCAGCGTGTATTAATTTCGAACAAAAATTTGAAAACTTCTCTTTTATGAAGAAAAATTGTATCGTAAAAAAATCCTTATAATAATAATAAAATATATACTTGTATTATTAAATATTATAATTAAACTTCACCATAAGTTTTGATTAGACTTGCAGTAAAATTTAATGTGAAATTTAATATAAAAAATATTATACTTTGTGAGACCTTAAATATTTTAATTTTACGCGTATCGCTATTTTCTAAATTTATTTTTCATTTTTACCGAAAAGAATACGTCTATTCCTCTATTCATGTATTAATGGCTGATTTATGTAAGGTCTGACTACTTAATACGTGAGACTGAAAACTCGCTCATGATGATATAATTTATACTTGTAATCGTTATTCCACAAATAATTTAAAAAAAGGTAATTGTAGAAGTTTTATTTATTTTTAATTACATTTTTAGTCTTCGTCTTACAGAGAAATTAAAGATAAAAATCATGCTTACAATAACAGTAGAAGGGTGAATAAGGTTTGCAAATTTAAATAATAGATAGAAGCACGAATCAGTTTCAACATCTTATCTAATAATTCAATTGGGAAGCTTTATCGGCACTTTTAGTCTCTTTCTGGCAATTTATGAAAGAAGCCGCGCGGCACTTTTTATAAAGAAGAAAGGCATCCCACAAAAAACAGACTTCGCCTGTAAAAAAAGGCGGCAAGTACATAAACCATCTAGCATAAATAATATAGTAAAATTATCTAATTAAAAAAAGTAGTGAAATCCAAATATTAGGCAAGTATATTTTTTCACCTTACCAAAGTTAAATTTTCGAAAAAAAAGGAACAAAAAAGTTACTTGCCGGGCCCGTAATGTCCATGCACAGTGGGAAATTGAATCGTGTGTGAGATTCAGCTATAGCGTAGTATAGCAAATATCATGTTAAAATACAGAGTGAAGTTAGCCGATACACATACGATTCTATTTCTCACTGTGCATGGATATTACGGGCCCGGCAAGTAACTTTTTTGTTCCTTTTTTTTCGAAAATTTAACTTTGGTAAGGTGAAAAAATATACTTGCCTAATATTTGGATTTCACTACTTTTTTTAATTAGATAATTTTACTATATTATTTATGCTAGATGGTTTATGTACTTGCCGCCTTTTTTTACAGGCGAAGTCTGTTTTTTGTGGGATTTCATAACGTTTTGTAAGAGTATAATATTTAAAAAATTAAATTATTCTTTTAATTTCTACAGATTTTAAAGAAAATCTCCACCCTTCTCATGTTTTGAAACAGCAGCGCTTAACTAATAAAAATATATATATTTATATTGAAAAAATATCGCAGTCAACACATTGATTTTATTGATATTTGTAATGTATTTTGTATAAATGAACTTTATAATTAATGCTCAGGCTAGTTTTTTAATGTTTTCAGTTTCACCATAATAAAAGTATGATGAAATTTTTCATAATCAATAAACATACTTTCAACATATAAAAATAATGAAATAAAATGTATATATTTTAATTAATTTATATTTTCTGTTTATGAACATTTGACTTGTTACCAACATCTAACTTTGCCAAACTTCAGTAACTCCCTCAGCTGCTTCAGGTGATACAGGGGCAAGACTGGAATTTTTCATAATCAATAAACATACTTTCAACATATAAAAATAATGAAATAAAATGTATATATTTTAATTAATTTACATTTTCTGTTTATCAACATTTGACTTTTTACCAACATCTAACTTTGCCAAACTTCAGTAACTCCCTCAGCTGCTTCAGGTGATACAGGGGCAAGACAGGAAAAGCAATTCGTAAATCTTCAAATAAGATACAATGAAGCATATAATCGAAGTTGGCATTGTCGTTTTGCATACGCCGTTTCTTTTTAGCACCAATCATTGTCACCTTTATGCTGCTAACACTTGACAAAGGTGACATGAGAGATACATTGGCAAGTCGTCCTTATAACATTTCCTGTGCCAAAGTCCTCAAATTTTCGTTTCGTAAATTTCTATACACTTGAAACTGGTCTGATTTCTGGTGCTGCAAAATGCAGTCGAAACAACTAATTTTTAGACTGAGTTTTTTTCCATTGAGAATAAACGTGCATTTTTTCATCCATACCAATGACCTGTATACTGCCTCTCGTCTTGAATACTTGCATAGGTAATGGAGAAAAACAATTAGCAGCTATTAACTGCATTTTATATCATTTCATCCAATAAATCTCATACTTAAATTGTGGCTGAGCAATGGACGACGTTTATCTGAAAATTGGCTTATTCTTACTTTGCCAATCTTTCAATAATTTTTATATTTGCCTGTTTCAAGTCTCAGAATACAGGAGCGAAAAGCATAATCTTTGATCCAACTCCAATAGTCAGTATGTGTGCGAAAAATCCTCATTGGATTTTTAATTGAATTGTACCAAAAGTATTTAAGTCAAAGCACAAGTATTACTGTTTGCTATAATACACTTGCACAGTGACTGTAAAATACTAAATGATAACACTATGAGTAAGCCTGAAATCAAATTCATCATTTAAGAATTATAATTCCTCAAAGAAAATAAATATTTGAAGGTACATGAAGCATCTTATTTGCTTACCGACATTTGACTTTCTATCACCATCTGACCTTGCCAGACTTCACTGGTTTCATCAACTGCTTGAGATGATACTGGGGCAAGGCTGGACAAGCAATTCGCAAAGCTTTGAATAAGCTACAATTAAGCATATAATCAAAGCAGACATTGTCGTTTTGTATACCACGTTTCTTTTTAACACCAATCATTGTTAGATTTATGCTGCTAACTCTTGACAAAGGTGGCATGGGAGATACATTGGCGAGTCGTCCTTATAACATTTCCTGTGCCAGAGTCCTCAGATGTTCATTTCGCAAATTTCTACGCACTTTTGAAACTGGTCGGATTTCTGGTGCTACAAAATGGAGTGGAAACCATTAATTTTTAGACTTTGCTTCAATTGAGAATAAACGTTCATTTTTTCATCCATACCAATGACCAGTATACTACCTTTGGCGCAGAATACTAGTATAGGTAACAGAGGAAAACAATCAACAGTTATTAACTCAATTTTACAGAATTTCATCCAATGAGTCTCATCCTTAAATTATGGCTGTGCAATGGATGACGTTTTTCTAAATATTGGCTTATTCTTACTTTGCCAATCTTTCAATGCTTTCATCTTTGCCTGTTTCAAGTAACAGAATGCAGGAGTGAAAAGCACAATTGTTGATTCAACTCCAATAGCCAGTATGTATGCGAACCTTCCTCCTTGGATATTTAATTCAATTGTACCAAATGTATTTAAGTCAAAGCACAAGTATTACTATTTGCTATAATACACTTGCACAGTGACTGTAAAATAATAAATGTTGACACTACGAGTAAACCTAAAATCAAATTCATCATTTAACAATCTCAATCTTCAAAGAAAATAAATTTTTGAAGAAACATGAAGCATCTCAGTTACTTACCAGTATTTGATGTTGCTCCATCTCCATTTTCTTTAGTGCTTGGTGACTTAACTTCCTTGAGACTAAAGATCTGTAATATTTGGGTGTCTTTGCGTCTTTTGTAAACATCTATTATTGTATAATTAGCTTAAATCCAAACACTAGTCAACTGGTACTCTACGTAAATGAAGGTTCATCGGAATGCTTCATATTTTCCAAACAAGCATTACTATAATTTAGTCTGAAATATTTGTACGCATATATGATATTTGTTTTATTTAAAATCTTCCTTAATCTGCATCCTCCAATAACAGGGTATTTCCAAGATTTGATACATTGTTTGGCACTGGTTTGGCATCATACTGCAAACTATGAAATGGTGCCTTATATATAACTTTATTTTAATAAAACAAACTTTTTTTACAATGCACTTACTTTACTTAAAAACCTTTATGTTAATTGCTGTTGAGACAATACCATGTGTCTTGATTATGAGTGAACGTAACAACCTCATCCTTCTCTGTTTCATTTACAAACTTCCTTAATCTCCATTCTCCAATAACAGGGTATTTCCAAGAATTGTTACGTTATTTGTTTCATTTACAATCTTCGTTAATCTGCATTTTCCAATATCAGGGTGTTTCCAAGAATTGTTACATTATTTGGCACTGGTTTGGCATCAAACTGCAAACTATGAAATGGTGCCTTATATATAACTTTGTTTTAATAAAACAAATTTTTTTTACAATGCACTTACTTTACTGAAAAACGTTTATGTTAATTGCTGTTGAGACACTACCATGTGTCTTGATTATGAGTTAACGTAACAACCTCATCCTTCTCTGTTTCATTTACAATCTTCCTCAATCTACATTCTTCAATAACAGGATATTTCCAAGAATTGTTAGAGCATTTGGCATTGGTAGGACTTCAAATCAGAGCTGCATACAAGGAATATGCATATAAGGAATATTATATAACCTGCAATAAAAAAAATCCCACAAAGTACCACCAAACATTAAATTTTATACATATTTTTCAATGCAATGTGACTTATCTGATAATCTTGCTGGCTCCTTCATGTTTCTCCCTTAAATTATCCGTAGTTTTGATTATATTACACTATTACACTATCATTACAGCCAATTCATTTTTATAAAAATATTAAGGTTATACCGGTAAACCTTACAATTCAATTGACATTCAATTGACAGCTAACAGTAGTCGCCATATTAGTTATCGATTATATCGATTATTTAAACGTCGCGTTTGTAAAAATTACGTCATTTTCTTTAGCGATTAACTTCAGCCCGAGACATACATTCTGGCTGGAGAAGAAGAAGATGACGGAAAGAAATTAAATTCGTTATATATATAGCTAACAGATTATGAGATCTCTGGATTGCGTGAACCAATTTTGATGTTTATGGGCTCAAATAAAAGCTTGTTCCAAACCATTTCAAGAAAAGCTTTACTGAAATCATGACAGTGTTTCATTTACGGAGAAAAATCTATTTAAAAATTGAGACAGCCAAACTTGCTGTATAAGATACAGTAGTGCCTCGACGGCGGTATAGACATGTCTATACCTACTTTTATGTACTTGCCGTCGAGACACTACCGTGTCTCTTGATACAACGAATTCTCAACCGATATATAAACAAACGACATCTCAGATACATTTAACATCGTAATAACGGCATAGAGCTTAGTCTCGATCGAAAATTCACAGGATTCGCATGGTTATTAATAATACAAAATGACATCTGAAAATGAATATAATTTCCCTGATAAATATTATTATCATAAAGTAAGAAACTACCAGCAGAAGAACGGAACTACCGTAATGTAAATATATGATCGTTTATTTTATTCTTTATTTGCGCTCCATGTCGATGACGTTAATTGAAATAGATAAAAATCCTATTAAAATTTAAGTTAATGTAAAAATATTTAGAACTGACTCGATCCAAGTGCACGTAAAAGTTTATTTATTTCTGAAAATATTTTAGATGGAATTATTTCATATAAATCCTTTCATAATATATAGAAAGTTCCGCTAAAAGTGTCCTAATTAAAAATAAATATATCTTATAATTACGAAAATAAACGCGATTTTGCCTGAATAATATGTGATAAATTAAATACTATACCGTTGTTTTTATCGAACTATTTCATAATTTAGCAAACGTGAACAGAAATTGTAATATGACAAATTTGTTAGATATTTCAGATGCAATTTGAAGAGTAGTTGCCCTGGTCGAGCTAAAATATTAAAAAGAACAGGTTGCACGGACAAGTTTGTACTTAATAAAGCACATAATCATGCAATTGATAAAGACAAACAGATTGCAAGAACGTTTAACTCAAATTTAAAGAGTTTTGCGCAATCAGTAAAAGTGATGCCATCAACAACAGCAAGGAATATTTATAATAATTGTGCACTAAAGTAATTACAAATTAATAATAGAAATATAAACTTGTTAACATTTTGAAATATAAAAATACATCATGCACTCTTGGTTTCATACAAACTCAAAAGGATCTGAAATGATTCCTTTCACTAAAGTTAGTAGGTCCATAAGAAGGTGGAAAGGGAAGAAATACCCAAAAACTAAAGTAACATTGCATAATATGGAACAAGTGTTTAATTCTACCGTTTATAGAACATTTTTAAAGTTCAAAGTAAATAATAAAATACTTTCTTTAACAATTTTCAAATATGAAGAAAATGACATTATTTTTGTCATTATTTATGATAAAAAAATGACAAAACCGATTAGATATTTTAATAAATTATATGATGATGGTACTTTTGAGACAACGCTAAAGGTAAAAGATCTGTATCAAATGTTGACGCTAATGACAGAGTACAACGGGAAGGTAAAAACTTTGTCTTGCTTATTTTAATATAATTACTATAAAAAACCATAAATGTATTGTAACTATTTTATATGTACAATTATAGGCTTTTCCATTTATGTGGGTATTCGCGAATAGTAAAAAAGGAAAACTATATGATAAAATATTTTTTTTCATAAAAGAGAAGTTTCCAAATTTTTGTTCGAAATTAATACACGCTGATTATGAAAAAGCACTGCAAAATGCCTTGATCTCTAATTTTCCAGAGGCACGATTAATAGGGTGATTTTTCCATTATGTACAAGTAAGTATAATCTTTTTTTTAACTGATTAGAGTCTAAATAAAAGAAAAAAATAAACTGCTACAATTTCGCTGCATTGTAGAATATACGAAAAATGGCTAGAAAATGTGGAATATTTACGAACCTGTCAAAATTGAAGCCATTGGATGTGACAAGAATTTTATTAATATTAAGGGATTTGTACAATGTACCATTGCTCCCATCTTTTCTAATGAATGAAGGAATATCAGTCATACATGAGCAAATAATAGAATACGGTTTATCTGACAAATTTAATAAACTAATAAAGTATATTGAAAATTATTGGATGGGAAAGATAGATGCAGATGTTTTGTCTGTTTTTAATCAAAAAGAGCGAACAAATAATCGTATAGAGAGGTACCACAGGTCTCTCAAAGAATTACTTGGACCGCATCCCGATATATTCAAATTTTTAGGTAAGGACTAAATTATAAAAGCTCAATAATTAGGTTTTTCTGTAATTAAAACTGAATTTTTGTTTTCACATTTATATGTAAGATTTTTTAACATAGTTTTATATTTCTAGAAAAATTAACTGAATTGATGTCACTGTACATAATTGAAAATGTAACAAATGTAAAACGACGGATATTAAGGTTGGAAGAAAACGAAGAGTTCTTACAAGGACAATGGAATTTATCTTTCAAAAACATAAAAAAAAACAGAAAGAAAAGTAATTTTTGATTTCTTGAGATCCCTGGCAGCTAATAACCAAAAGTTAATGGAAAAAAATGAAACAATTCTTTCTGTAAGCATTTTAACATATAATCAACAACCTATACATCACACGTGCCCATTTGGTAATTTTATGAACGTTCATAAGACGTTGAATTGTACATTGGAATACTTTTGTTCTTTATTTCATTCTTATCATGTAACAGAAAAATTAGGTTACTTATAATAATGTAAATGACTAGCACGAAGAATGCTTTTTGTGTGTTTCGCTTTATTATATTGTAACAATACAATATTTCTGGAAATCTTAATATTTGAGGAAATGTCTTTGTATTATTTACCTTAAGAGTAAAAAAGAGAATTATATTTTACCGCTGCAAAATGGAATAATACAAATTGTATTAAAGAACTTTTCGTGCTAGCTGGATATATTGAACAAATCTACATAATCTTTTCTTAAATAGGGCGAAGAAAATATTGACGAGTTGGACTACCCGTGAAACCACCCGTGTTGGCGTTGTTTCAGTCAAAGAAAGGCCTTCTGCTCTTGCCCCGTCATCTGTCAGTAGCAGCTTGCAATACAAGACCTTCAGAGTTCTACACAAATAAGTAATTAAATATAATTAAATCCTTACACTTTAACTCTTAAATATACCTCTGATGTTTTTCTTCTAATCACTTCAATCATTTATGGCATATTGTTGAGCGAAGCCTACTTCTTGGGATGAAATCGGTGTTAAAAAAAAATTGTTTACATCTTGGTGTAATTGGATAGATATCATTTGAAAAATACTAACTCCTGTACTTCACTGCCAGATATATCACAAGAATCACATATTTCTACATCTTATCGATCACATGGCTTTTTCTCTAAAAATATAAAAAATTAATCTATTTGAAGGCTTGCGCAATAAGTCAGGACGAAGCTTTACATGATTTAATTCTAGCCAATTATTGATGATTAAATTAATGCATTGCTGTCCAACTACCATTTTAAGTAGGTGCCATGACCATTTTCAGAATAGGATTTCATTCTGTATGTTTCTCTGTATATTTATATTTTTGACCTTAATCAGTTATTACTAAGCCTTTCTCTCTTTAACCAGGTACAGTATTTCTAAAAAATCAATCCCTTACCTATGAATAATACTATCATTAGTTAGTATAATTTAAAATCAATTTAAATAAAGATGATAATTGAAAACCAACCACCAATACTCACATACTCTTATTTATGTACGTAATATAAATTTCTGAATACATCTTTACTATCCAAGATACTATTACATATATTAATCGTATAATTTTAACAAGCAGTGAGAGACTCTACAGTACCATCTGTATTCATAATCAAAGCCTCAATGTTTTCCACGTGGCTTCTGAATTAACTTCATAATTTCTTTACATTATCTGAAATTTCAGACTTTTGAAAATTTCTCCATACATTCTCTCACTCTGTAATATTAGCTCCAGGATTATTCGCAGTCAAGCTATATAATTGAACTTCCATTACTTACTGCGGACAATGCTACGAAAAAGAATTATGAAACTGTATATGTAGTTAGAGATGTATTAATAATTGCACTAAATAATATACTTATGTTTTACTACATTTTATTAAATGCAATAAGGCCAATAAGTATATTAACATCCCAAACAAATTTGCTTTATACATACAAACTTGTAATAGCAGTTTATTCTTTATCCTTTGTATCGGCCAATGTTTATACATAATGTTCATGGGAATTCCACGACTTGACAGCTCTGTTTTTGAGTTGGTAGATATTACTAATATAATATAAAAATAGTACATTAACAGCAATCTATTTTAATGAAAGATTTTTAAATATAAGAAGAGAATTTTTAACACTACACCACAATACGTACTATATGATTTACTCAATCAGTAAAATGTTCCATTGATCATATATACAGCTCTTTTAAAATTTTACAATACCATATTCTAATAATGGTATCATGCCCTGTTGAATGTAATCGACATAAGGCAGGATCACATTTTAGAGAGATTACACCTGCCCGATACCTCTCTTTAACTTTACCTCTTATGACCATTGAAACCTTTAAAAACATTCCAATACATTTATTATAGTTTATCCTAACTACGATTATTGTAATTAATTAAAATGGATATATTCTGTAAAATTTGTTAGTTACGCAAGGTAATTAATGTATACCTTTACAGCAATGTTAAAAGTTACGCTTTACACTCTGCTTTAATAAATATATATTCCCGTCTGTCAATAATCTTTATATCAAATTTTCAAATATCTGCGTTATATAGGACACGGATAAATTTACAAAGAACCTGCAACCAAGAAATTACACAAAGCATCGTCTTCTTTATAATAATAAATTAATAATTTAATAAATAGTTTTTACTAACCTTACATTCAATGACAGATAACCGGATAAATATAACTTGCAATCTATCAGTTAAGGTCAACGTTGCCAGATTGTAAAATTTGTTTTAAATATCCGCCGTTAGAGACGCAAAAGGCTGCGCAAACTTCAATCATATTCATGTCATTATGTAGAGTGGATGCGCCTGACCGAAAAATTTTTAGGCCAAATGTCCGCCTACATGGACGAGGTAGTAGAAGATAATAGTGAGATGGAAGAAGAGGATAATAACATGTTGATAGCTATTGTCAGGTGGCGAAAGCTAATACGTATTGATAGAGAAAATAATAATAATACGTATTGTTAATATATTTCGTATTTAGCTTACATCTCTTCCATTCTCAGTCTACCAAGTTTGCTTAACGTGATAGTTTCTACAAAAAAAAAGATGGGTGTAATTAAATTGTACAGATTATTTACTGAACAAAATATTGATAACATTCTAAATATGGATGAATCAGTGGAGGAAGAAGAAGAAGAAGTAGATTTGGAAGGAGATTGGGGTGAAATGGAAGACGAGGATAACAACGTGTTGACCGCAATTGTGAGAATGTTGAGAAAGAATCTTCAGCGGCAACAATCCCCATCAAATATCCAGTCCGATGGGGATAATGACGATGATGATTATCGTCTATCAGATTTTATTAGTGAAATGGAGTGGGAGGGTATTGATATGGAGCAAGAAATTTCTCCAGATAATATAATACGGTTCGACGAGGATGCTGACGTTCTCCAGCTACTGTCTGATTCATTTACGGAGACCACCCACAATCGGTAAGAATCGATGAAAAAAAAATTTTTTTGGACATAAAGTGCTTGGATAAGTAGTATAATAATAAATATTTTTTCTTACTTTTTTCTCGTAGATGATACCGCTCCTGCTGCTACTGTCACTACCATCTGCCGCTATTTACTTAGAATAACCAATCAAAAATGATGTCAACATTTTTTTCCCAGTATTTATTTGTTGTATAAGTATAACCTTCAAAATAAAAAATTATACTTCCTTTTTTTTCAACCTTACAAATTAGAATTTGCTTTTAGAGATAAATAAAATATACGAGGATGCTAGTAGGTCTCTATTGACCTTGTCTTTAACTGCGTTCCACTTCTCGGAAAGAAAGCTAATACATTTTGATTAAGAGAAGACTAATATGTATTGATAAAGAGGAAAGAAAGGCATCAGATTAACTAAAAAATACGTGCGTAATCGGTCAGTTCATATTTCATTGGAAGATCGTTTTGCATCTGAGCGACTAGTGACGAAAAATCTTGAGATCATTTTAACGCTAGCAACGGTAGTGAAAAGAACAATGTTGTGTGATATACCGAAGAAGCAAGACGACGATTTGTGGGAGAATGCGGAGGTGGTGCAAGACATTGAGGATGATCAAAATTTTGCCGCTTTAGTTGAGCAACTTATGGATATAATGAATGAAATGGAAGAACAAATGGAGGAAGAAGAGCAAGAGGAGGAAGAAAAGAAAGATAACGAACGAGAGGAAGGAGATGAAGAGGCGGCGGAACCCTAAAAATCGCGTTGTGATTTTTGTAAGTATACTTGCTTTGTTAAAAAAAATAGAGCTATTACTATGTGAAAAAGAAAAGTAACAACATGATTTCAATTATGTCTGAGGTGAGAAATATTGGCTACGCAATCGGAAACTTTCGTCAAGCAGCAACGAGAATAACAACACACAGAGTCCAGCTATCTCGCTGCAGATTGTTAGAAAAACAAAAAAAAAATATTTAAAAAAAATAAAGATTGTGAAAAATATGTATTTTAAATAATAAAGTGGGTTTTTTATGCCGCAAGGCTTTTTCCCAAAATCAACGTGTATTTACAGGATTTTTCTCTAAATCCGGAACATAGGAGAACCGTGTTATTTGACTATAGCCCTTAATCTGACAGAAAGAGCAACTGTGATTGGTCAAATTCGTGTAGTGTCAGCCCAAAATCAGTTGTTACCAACCCAATAACAATAAAAATGACGACTTATTTTTCGTAAGTAGAAAAAGGTAGAAAAACTGTCAAAACTGTCAGTTGAGGTAAATAAACAGATGAGATTAATAGTAATAAAAATTGAGTAAAATATGTGGATGAATAGAGTCAATAATTTACGAATTATTAAATAATTTAGAGTTTAGTATGTTGGATGTTTCGTTGTTAATATTTAAAGTAGTTTCAGTAATTAATAAAAAATCCATAATTAAATGTTGAGATGTTTCAAGGTGTAATAAAACCTTAAGATTTTAAGGCTTTTGAAAGGTAATAAATTTAAAGAATGTTATTTTTAAATACTAACTTTGCTTCCTTTCCTTCATCTGTTGTATAAAATATTTATTTCTTTTGTAGATCATGGAGATTGCAGATCAATTGATGCAAGCGTAACTTCAATATTTTGATAACTAAGGCATACAGTAAGTCATCACAATTTTCAACTATGTACAATATATATGTGACAAGTAAACATAGTATGCCTAGCTGCTCGTTAGTTATCGCTAGACTTAGGAAATAAGAGGAAGCTAGTTAAGTATATTTCTTTATATAAATGTAATTTGGTGCTGTTTTGTAGGAGTTATTAATTGGGATCTCAACATGATGGTCTTCCTAATCTTTTGCTGCCTGCGAAGAGAGTGGATGGAATTTAAATATTTAGATTAGTAAATTTTAATTGTGAAATAATGTTAAACGCTATTAAGTATGATTCTTTGTGGTATATTTTTGATTTCAGGTACTTTCAGAATTGAGGATTTTTACAGGGAATAACATCAGCGTACAAATGGAATAAATATAAATCATAAGAACTTGTCCGATTGAAAATAAGATGCTATTGGTTATTATAAAATTACTCTTTGATATTGCAGAAAATAACGATGCTTCCAGTTAAAATATTGTAATTATAGGGTAAAGCACATCAAAAAGCCACTACATATCTACTAATAATAAATGTAAATGAATCGTTGTAAACAACAATAATTATTCTTTAACAGATAACATTGAAGTAAAAGGTTTGCCCATTTGGATCTATTTTGTGTATTTGAATATATCAACATTTCAACAACTCAGGAACAGAATACAGTTTCAAATGGAACATCAAATTTAACATTTGTTTCATATCTTGAAGGCAGAACCTGCAGCTTCTATTTTAATTAATGTTATGTAACATAAAGTCTTTAGCATGACGAAAAAGACGGAGTTAACATAAGCGTAAAATTTGTATATGTGGAATATGAGACCTCTACATCAGTTGCACTCATTACCACAAATTCTGAGCAAATCAACATAACAAGAAAGATTATAATAAAGAATAGATGAATTTATATGAATATTTGGACATGTAATTATTTGCAAGTAGAATGAGTAACCAATAATTTATTTCAGAGTGTGCGATAAAGAGGCAATAAGTAGAGCATACCATAAGTTAGAAGTATTGAAAACTTTGAAGTGTATAAGCAGAAAATGATTGATTGTTTTAATATATCCAGATTTGTGAATTAGTTGAAAGAATTATAATTATGAAGAAATTATCAGAATCTATGAAAATAGGAAACTTAGTGTTGCTTTTTAAATAATTTATTTGCACACAAAATTAATAAAATCCTGCATTAATGTGACAAAAGCTATTACTAATGCTTCACACCTATACCTACTACGTCCATGAGATTCTTTTGATAATTGAATTGAATATCACAACATTTTATAATAGGAAAAATGTACGTTATAAATATTGGAAAGTAAAACAAGTGTGTTACATCTAATATGCATAAATACTTTATTCATCAAATAACTTGCATTTTTTTCATAACGAACTTTATAATTCATATAAGCATATATATAATATAAATGTTACATAAACGGTCATATTACAATTTTAAATAATAACATCTTCATAATTACGAAATGAGAAACAATTGTATACATTTCTAATAAATTTAATTATAAAAATGGTTCGAATAAACTACCAGCAACTGCAAAACAAAACTCTAATCGTTTGTGAAAACATTCTAAAACGTTTTGCAGTTGCTGATGAGTTATCCTTTCGCAAGCTGTGATAATTTCGTCCATTAAATGATCGACGCTTTCAATTTCCATCTCATCATAAATGCAGTTTTTTAGAAAACCCCATACTGCAAAATCTAAGGGTGACAGATCAGGCGATCTCGCGGGCCATTCAATTGGACCATTTTTACCTATCCATTTTCCAGTATATTTACTATTTAAATACTCCGTCACAACCCTAGCCGTATGAGGAAGAGCTCCATCTTGTTGAAAAATGATTTGTCTCTGTAATATTAAAAGATATGTAATGTAACAAATTAATTGCATAGGTATATAGGCTATCTCGTTAAAAATGATACGCGTAAAACCTTTTTAATGAAACCTACATTTCCAAATATTCTTTTAACTCTTGAGTCAACTTCGTTCTTCAATAAACTTAAATATTTATCGGCATTTAAATTGCCATTAATAAATATCGGGCCGATTAGATTTTCGCCCAGAACGCCCAGCCAAACATTTAGTTTCTGCTGATATTGACTGTGCCACTCAACATGTTCGTGCGGATTTTCTTTAGCCCAAATTCTGGTATTTTGGATATTTGGTGAATGTACCAAAACAAATGTAGACTCGTCAGTGAACAGAATGTTCTGAAGCATAGTAGGGTCTTCATTTAACTTTTCAAGCATAATTTTGGCAAATTCATGCCTCTTTACATAATCTCTATATTTCAATTGTTGGCAATTTTTTATTTTGTAGGCTTTATATTTTGCATTTTTCAATGTTCTGTAAACAGAAGAAATAGAGGTACCAGTTTCCCTGCTGATTTCAGAAAGCGATTGACGCGCATTGTTCTCGGCAGAATTTATTATATTTTCTTTTATATTTTCGGGCAATGCACTTCTGGGTCGCTTCTGCTTTACATGGTTACAATCCAGGCAGCCTGTTTTTTCAAATTGTTTAATAATTCGACTAATAGTACCAATGCTGGGCGCCGGTTCATCATACTCTCTTTGGTATAATTCTCTAACAGTTCTTATTGAATTGCCACCATAGTACCATTTCACAATTTGCACTTTTTTGTCAACACTCATATTTTATTTTAATTTTCAAACGGTCGCGTTACGTACAATCGTCCTGTATTGTTAATGTTGACATGCACTCAGCTTCATCCCCTCCCTATGACTCTTACCTTAAATGTTGTTTATAAACATTAAGAGTCATAGGGGGGGATGAAGCTGAGTGCATGTCAACATTAACAATACAGGACGATTGTACGTAACGCGACCGTTTGAAAATTAAAATAAAATATGAGTGTTGACAAAAAAGTGCAAATTGTGAAATGGTACTATGGTGGCAATTCAATAAGAACTGTTAGAGAATTATACCAAAGAGAGTATGATGAACCGGCGCCCAGCATTGGTACTATTAGTCGAATTATTAAACAATTTGAAAAAACAGGCTGCCTGGATTGTAACCATGTAAAGCAGAAGCGACCCAGAAGTGCATTGCCCGAAAATATAAAAGAAAATATAATAAATTCTGCCGAGAACAATGCGCGTCAATCGCTTTCTGAAATCAGCAGGGAAACTGGTACCTCTATTTCTTCTGTTTACAGAACATTGAAAAATGCAAAATATAAAGCCTACAAAATAAAAAATTGCCAACAATTGAAATATAGAGATTATGTAAAGAGGCATGAATTTGCCAAAATTATGCTTGAAAAGTTAAATGAAGACCCTACTATGCTTCAGAACATTCTGTTCACTGACGAGTCTACATTTGTTTTGGTACATTCACCAAATATCCAAAATACCAGAATTTGGGCTAAAGAAAATCCGCACGAACATGTTGAGTGGCACAGTCAATATCAGCAGAAACTAAATGTTTGGCTGGGCGTTCTGGGCGAAAATCTAATCGGCCCGATATTTATTAATGGCAATTTAAATGCCGATAAATATTTAAGTTTATTGAAGAACGAAGTTGACTCAAGAGTTAAAAGAATATTTGGAAATGTAGGTTTCATTAAAAAGGTTTTACGCGTATCATTTTTAACGAGATAGCCTATATACCTATGCAATTAATTTGTTACATTACATATCTTTTAATATTACAGAGACAAATCATTTTTCAACAAGATGGAGCTCTTCCTCATACGGCTAGGGTTGTGACGGAGTATTTAAATAGTAAATATACTGGAAAATGGATAGGTAAAAATGGTCCAATTGAATGGCCCGCGAGATCGCCTGATCTGTCACCCTTAGATTTTGCAGTATGGGGTTTTCTAAAAAACTGCATTTATGATGAGATGGAAATTGAAAGCGTCGATCATTTAATGGACGAAATTATCACAGCTTGCGAAAGGATAACTCATCAGCAACTGCAAAACGTTTTAGAATGTTTTCACAAACGATTAGAGTTTTGTTTTGCAGTTGCTGGTAGTTTATTCGAACCATTTTTATAATTAAATTTATTAGAAATGTATACAATTGTTTCTCATTTCGTAATTATGAAGATGTTATTATTTAAAATTGTAATATGACCGTTTATGTAACATTTATATTATATATATGCTTATATGAATTATAAAGTTCGTTATGAAAAAAATGCAAGTTATTTGATGAATAAAGTATTTATGCATATTAGATGTAACACACTTGTTTTACTTTCCAATATTTATAACGTACATTTTTCCTATTATAAAATGTTGTGATATTCAATTCAATTATCAAAAGAATCTCATGGACGTAGTAGGTATAGGTGTGAAGCATTAGTAATAGCTTTTGTCACATTAATGCAGGATTTTATTAATTTTGTGTGCAAATAAATTATTTAAAAAGCAACACTAAGTTTCCTATTTTCATAGATTCTGATAATTTCTTCATAATTATAATTCTTTCAACTAATTCACAAATCTGGATATATTAAAACAATCAATCATTTTCTGCTTATACACTTCAAAGTTTTCAATACTTCTAACTTATGGTATGCTCTACTTATTGCCTCTTTATCGCACACTCTGAAATAAATTATTGGTTACTCATTCTACTTGCAAATAATTACATGTCCAAATATTCATATAAATTCATCTATTCTTTATTATAATCTTTCTTGTTATGTTGATTTGCTCAGAATTTGTGGTAATGAGTGCAACTGATGTAGAGGTCTCATATTCCACATATACAAATTTTACGCTTATGTTAACTCCGTCTTTTTCGTCATGCTAAAGACTTTATGTTACATAACATTAATTAAAATAGAAGCTGCAGGTTCTGCCTTCAAGATATGAAACAAATGTTAAATTTGATGTTCCATTTGAAACTGTATTCTGTTCCTGAGTTGTTGAAATGTTGATATATTCAAATACACAAAATAGATCCAAATGGGCAAACCTTTTACTTCAATGTTATCTGTTAAAGAATAATTATTGTTGTTTACAACGATTCATTTACATTTATTATTAGTAGATATGTAGTGGCTTTTTGATGTGCTTTACCCTATAATTACAATATTTTAACTGGAAGCATCGTTATTTTCTGCAATATCAAAGAGTAATTTTATAATAACCAATAGCATCTTATTTTCAATCGGACAAGTTCTTATGATTTATATTTATTCCATTTGTACGCTGATGTTATTCCCTGTAAAAATCCTCAATTCTGAAAGTACCTGAAATCAAAAATATACCACAAAGAATCATACTTAATAGCGTTTAACATTATTTCACAATTAAAATTTACTAATCTAAATATTTAAATTCCATCCACTCTCTTCGCAGGCAGCAAAAGATTAGGAAGACCATCATGTTGAGATCCCAATTAATAACTCCTACAAAACAGCACCAAATTACATTTATATAAAGAAATATACTTAACTAGCTTCCTCTTATTTCCTAAGTCTAGCGATAACTAACGAGCAGCTAGGCATACTATGTTTACTTGTCACATATATATTGTACATAGTTGAAAATTGTGATGACTTACTGTATGCCTTAGTTATCAAAATATTGAAGTTACGCTTGCATCAATTGATCTGCAATCTCCATGATCTACAAAAGAAATAAATATTTTATACAACAGATGAAGGAAAGGAAGCAAAGTTAGTATTTAAAAATAACATTCTTTAAATTTATTACCTTTCAAAAGCCTTAAAATCTTAAGGTTTTATTACACCTTGAAACATCTCAACATTTAATTATGGATTTTTTATTAATTACTGAAACTACTTTAAATATTAACAACGAAACATCCAACATACTAAACTCTAAATTATTTAACAATTCGTAAATTATTGACTCTATTCATCCACATATTTTACTCAATTTTTATTACTATTAATCTCATCTGTTTATTTACCTCAACTGACAGTTTTGACAGTTCTTCTACCTTTTTCTACTTACGAAAAATAAGTCGTCATTTCTATTGTTATTGGGTTGGTAACAATTGATTTTGTGTTGGCACTACACGAATCTGACCAATCACAGTTGTTCTTTCTGTCAGATTAAGGGCTATAGTCAAAAAATAGGGTTCTCCTGTGTTCCGGATTTAGAGAAAAACCCTGTATATTATTAACCGTTCCCTCAATTCCTTTCATAAATAAAAAAAATTAATTTTAAAATATGTGTTCTCTCTCTCTCTCTCTTATATCTCTCGCGTAGAGGGCTGGGACGTTTGGGTGGGGGGATCGAGAGGCTGTCACGTGCTCAATTTTCCCCACCACCATGGGTGTCACAATTTTCCCCCACCACCAGTGCAGTCACGTGCTTAAAATTTTCTCCCACCACCAGGGGTGTCACGTGCTTAATTTTCCCCCACCACCAGGGGGGTCACGTGCTTAATTTTCCCCCACTACCCTGGAGTGGAGGAAATCCCCTCTTCCCCCTCCGCTAAGGAGTGGGGGCATTTCCCCTACCTCCCCTCCACCGCGGAACCCCGACCCCCTCGCCACCCGGTCATAGAATCCTTACAGCCACACTACTACTTTCAGTTTCGATATCCGTTTTCTCTCTTATGATACGGAGAATTTCATCGAGACTCTGATCATTGCAATAATTGTTTTCCGGTAATACATTCTCAAAAATTTATTTTGGAGTTGTCTGTGAATCATCGAAAAATTTTCGACGTTTCAAAACGGTATCCGGCATATCACAATGCTTCGATATATCCAGTATAACGGAATCATCATCATCATCATTCTCTGAAAGATTTATTGATTTTCTTTTTTTGCTCGCAGTGCTATTTCTCTGCTTTTTCAGCTGTTTAGCACTACGTGCCTTTTCTTGAGAATCCACAATGGAATTGTGGATCGTGAATAGGCATATTGCGATTGTATCGACTATCAATGATCTCAGGATGAAGACAATGTTTATAAAATTGTGTCAACTTTACTCTCATTTCTTTATTCCAGAAATCATCGTCTTTGCTTACTCGCGTCCAAACAATACTTCTGGGTGTCCATATTGCAAAGACGCAATATTCTCGACGCGTTATATGTAATTGTCCTTGCACCTGATAATAATGAATATGATTTCTATTCATTTGATATCCATTATTATTTTTTCGAAGGACTGCGCGCCACGAGGGTAACGACTCTAGAGCATCTTCCGCTGACATACTTTCTGCTGACGATGGGCACTTTATCTCAACTAGCCCATCGTCATCTATCCATCCGTCAGGTGATGCTCCCAAGTATGGATACTCGTTATCAATAAATAATCCGCAAGTGCGAATACATTTATTTATTATCGTTTCCAATTGTTTCCTTGCATTAGATTCATTTTCTCGACCATAATGCAATGCCACGTTATCAATGAACGAGGGAAACAAAATCTTTTTAATTATAGTCGCACAAGACGTCGTTGGACGCCTGCGACATATTGGTCCGAAATTGGATGCCTTCAACATATTTCTTCTTAGAGACATCCATAAATCGAATTTGACTTGATTTCTCGTTGCGATTTCAATATTTCAAGAATTTACTTGATTTTCTCTTAGTTTATCAAGTAGAATCTCGCGCTTCCTATTGAAAACCGTTTCATCGAGATCAGGCCTTTGTACGTTTAGTCCGTAAAATTTCTTATCATTTACGAACAATTTGTCACTTTTTTTTCCTTCTTTTGCTTTATAAGCTCGAGTACTCGCTACTTTAGCCTGTCGCTGTTTCTCAAGCGTTAAAACAGCTGAAGGAATTGTTTTACCAGCATGTTTATGTACTTCGGAAAGTACTTGCTGGGTATTATGCTGCAATGTGGCCGCATATACTCTAGCATTATACTGGCCTCTTGCACCAAAATGTATTCTTTTGCCGGCGACTTCTTTACAAATAATTGCATTCAGTGATTCTACTTGATTATTTGTAACTGGAAGCAAAAGACTTTCCGAATGATGGCTCAAATATTCTAGAGCATCTTCGATTTTTGCATATAATCCATGCAAACGTAGCAAATGAACTTTATCGATATCGTTCATTGCTTCGCAATCTTTTTCATAACTTCGACCCTTACAAGTTAAATGATGTCCGAAAAGATGATTTGTTACATTCATTATGTCCTTGTGTAACAAACCTGCCTTCTCTTCCTCAGCAATATTTCCATTGCTTTGAAGTGCTACAGCTTCCTCAATCATTTTTCGAAATTTCAGAACTTTTTCCTTCAAAAGTTTCCTAATTCCGAAAAATTCTTTGCTCCTAACGCCGTTTGGATGCGGCATTATGGAAACCGCTCTCAATTTCTTGCACAGATTTTCGAAACAGATGGTTGCTACACTCAACTTTATTAGCAATAACTCCATAATCCTTTTATGGATCATTATCAAGAATCGACTTATAAACATTACTATCACCATCGGCGATAAATGTATTGTAAATCATTCCGTGCAATTCGATACTACATCAAAATCCTTCCACTATGGCGTCACTTTCCATAGCAGCGGAACTTGTGCCTCTATCAAAATTTTTAAAACAGATATGTGGTCGTGGACTACAACCTTTTGCTTGATAGAAACTACAGAGAGCACAGAATTTATTAAGTATGCCGACAAAAAGTACTTTGCCGGTTACGTTACCGATTATAGCAGCAACTCCTGATAGAGAATCATAAGTCGTGCCATAAGATCTTTTTATCCAGCTTCCGTCTAGGATAACAGTGATAAACGGAATACCATTTATGACATTGCCTTTTTCAATAGCCAGTTGGCGTTCTACATAACCGGCTTTTTTCATATTATCAATGGCAGTTTCGTGAAATAGTTCCACGACACGTGCCATAATACTTAATATAAGTTTGCTTTTTCATACTGGTCACGTTTATCGCTGCTAGACATTCTTGTAATTGGTAATGAACAATTCCAGAAGCAACTGATGCTAAGACAGCTGCCATATTTACATCTAAGATGTTCGTGCTTTCTATAGACTCTGACCAAACACTTTCTTCTACATAGCATTTGTTGCATTTAAAGAAAAATTGGATCAGAAGTCCTTGCTTACGTGTTCTCACCAATTGCCAGTCTTTGAATGCACAGTTATTTGATTTACTATGTTTTTCAAAGACTTTTTGCAATTCAGAAAATACATAAACAAAATCGACTATCCGTCGAACGTTTTGAGCATTTGATATCTATTGTATGCATTTTTGACTCTCGTTCATCAATGCTACATCTTCAATAATTGATGTAGTATTTGATAAACTTGAGTAGCCAGTACTGGAAGCGTAATTACTGCTGCTAACGTTTCGGTCTGCAGCATCACTACGCTTTATAATAACGTCACCTTTTGTAGTAACATTATCACTTCTAGAACTTATGCTATCGCAACAAATAACGTCACAATCCATAGCAACATTATCGTTTTCTGAAATATTTTCAGATTCATTAATAACGCCATAAATTATAGTAGATCTGAAACTATTTCAATTTTGTTGATAACGTCACATGACAGTAACATTATCATCTTCTGAAACCATTGCTGCAGAATTGATAACGTCACACATCGTAATAACATTATCGCATTCTAATTCTGCAGGACAGATAATATCAGAAGTTATGCTATCATCATTTCCTGCAGAACTACTATCAACATTGACAACGTCACAATTAAGAGTAACATTGTCCATTTTTATATTGATAGATTCACTTACTTGGAAGCTAAAAATCTGAGACGATGGTACCGTTCGACGTTTCCTAGCTTCCATCATGGATTTACTCCACCTCCGTCTAGATTTCCTCTGAGACCGGAACCGCTTGCCATGCTCCTTTGACTTACCTATAACTTTATAAAAAAAAACATTAAATAAAGAACACATAAGAAAATAGATGAAGTTTAAAAAAATAAAAAACAAAAGCGCGAAATCGTACTATAGCCGAATAGTTGCTATAAAACATGATGAAATCGACTGAGCACTGCGCTGCAACGCATGGATGTTCATGTCTTTCAGGGATCTAAATGATTGTGTCATCAGATTTGTCGCACCGAGCGAATAGTCGTTTTTCATGTATCCAGGTATGTAGCAGCGAATCGAGACAAGATAGACGATAGGTCCAATGGAGACTTTTGTAGATCACACCAAGGTTAATAAAAAAGTTCCTATTGACACTATGGTTATCTCTTATGGTTTCCTTAATAAATCGATTCGAAGTGTACTTGACGTCATGGATGAAATATTTGAAAAATCGCTAAATATTGATGAACTCGACTGAGCATTGCGCTTCAACGCATGGGTGTTCTTGTTTTTCAGGGATTTAAAATATTATGTCGTCAGATTTGTTGCACCGAGCAAACACTCGATTTTCGTGTATCTAGCTATTTATCAACGAATCGAGACCAGATAGACGATAGGTCCAATGGAGACTTTTGTAGATCACACCAATGTGAATAAAAAAGTTCGTATTGACTCTATGGTTATCTCTTATGGTTTCCTTAATAAATCCAATCGAAGTGTGCTTGACAATCGTTTATGATTTTGACTCTTATAGCCTTATTTTTGCTTGAAAAACTCGAAATTAATTTTGCGTGTTCCTCTTCATGATTTCAGGTAAAACAAGAAAGATATTGATGGGAGCAATAGTTTCGCTGTGAAAAATGTTTGAATGTTACTCAGCGTGGATTGAAAAAAGATAAACGTACTGTTTCATGCCTCCCTATGTTTCCTCGTAAATATCAAAGAAATAATCAAGAAAATAAACATTTTGATTAAAGTAGATGTTGTTTTGATGAGGCTGAAGTTAGCCCACAGTTATGGACGCTGAATGAGAACTACTGCAAACATCTGAATTCTCTGAAAATACGTTTTTTTTCGTATTCTCAGTGAATCAAGAGCATCATTTACATATAAATCAATAAATTACATTGATTTATATTAAAAAAAATAACTTTATAATGCTTTTAACAAAAAGCGAATAGAAGCTTTGGCCACCCATAGCCTCTGTATTCCAAACCCCAAAAAAACACTTTCGTGTAAAAAAATGAGGGCAAGTAATTGAAAGTGATTCCACTGAACAAAATAACCTATAAGACCAAACATTTTTTAAACTCAAATGTTACTTTAAAAATTTCTAGGTAAATATATTTCCACACATGAAACATCAATACTTTTACAATAAAAAATAATACATTAAAAACGAAATATTGCAGAAAAAGAATTTTAGACAAAAATATCTGAAAAAATACTTTACAGTTAAAAATTTCAGAAAAGGAAGTACTTCTTCTGGTTGCTTAATAAATGTATCTGGCAACATAAAGCATGAAGATCTAATAAATTAGGCAAGTAAGTCAATCAATCGGCAACATAAAGTATTGAGATCACAAAAATTCAGGCAAGTAAATGAATGAATAATTAATTATTATATAATTTTTTTATACGTACACAGTGGGAAGTTGAATCGTGTGTGGTTTCAACTACAGTGTAGTATATCATTTTCCAAGTTAAATTACAGAGTGAAGCTAGCTGAACCACCCACGATTCAATTTCCTACAGTGTACATACTACTTGCCCGGACGGGCCGAAAAGTGTAAAGTATATTTGAGTCTTCATCAGTTGCACTTTGAACTATCATCTACAGTACACATTTGGCCCGTTCGGGCAAGTAGTACACAGTAGGAAATTGAATCGTGGGTGGTTCAGCTAGCTTCACTCTGTAATTTAACTTAGAAAATGATATACTACACTGTAGTTGAAACCACACATGATTCAACTTCCCACTGTGTACGTATACAAAAATTATATAATAATTAATTATTCATTCATTTACTTGCCTGAATTTATGTGATCTCAATACTTTATGTTGCCGATTGATTGACTTACTTGCCAAATTTATTTGATCTTCATGCTTTATGTTGCCAGATATATTTATCAAGCAACCAGAAGAAGTACTTCCTTTTCTGAAATTTTTAACTGTAAAGTATTTTTTCAGATATTTTTGTCTAAAATTCTTTTTCTGCAATATTTCGTTTTTAATGTATTATTTTTTATTGTAAAAGTATTGATGTTTGATGTGTGGAAATATATTTACCTAGAAATTTTTAAAGTAACATTTGAGTTTGAAAAATGTTTGGTCTTATAGGTTATTTTGTTCACTGGAATCACTTTCAATTACTTGCCGTCTTTTTTTTAAACGAAAGTGTTTTTTTGGGGGATCTCAGAGCTTTTTGTAATGTGACAAAGATACATCTTGAGAATTTCTTTATGCAAATAATACAAAATGTAGTGAAACTCTTAAAGAAAGAATGTGTATTCTAATAATTAAATTTTATTGGACGAGAATATAAATTGAAATATATAAATAATTATATTGTTAACAATAATCAATTTTATTTAACAATATTAAAAAAGGAAAAGTACAACATTTTAAATAATATATTGAAAAATTACATATCAACTCGTTATAAATAGTTTTGATGAAGAAAGATACAATAATTTTCTACACAAAAAATATGTATTACGAGATTTTATTTGAAACTGCGCGATACTCAGTGAGAAAATAATTTAATAATGATAGAAACTCATTGTGGAAATCATATCATTTTTAAATAGTTTACTCACTAGATATATTGCAGCCAAAGGCGCTATAATTGCGGCCAATATTTAGTGAAATGGCGTTTTAAACGCACCCGTGGTGCTAATATTGTTGAACATGTTAAGATGTTTTTACCCATGATAACAACTTTCAACATTTATAAAAGCAGCCGTTAGAGATACGAATAACGTAATATTGAATTAATTAAATTTCCTCAAAGAATATGATAAACGTACATTTTGAATTTCTGGGCCATGTTTTCTTTTGCACGATATGATCGTTCGCATATATCCATGATTTATCCTTACGTATCATAGACGTATAATGACCAGTTGCAGCATCCTTGCCGTCATGGAAAATCGCATAATTTGCTTTATAAACTTTATCACCCATTTCTAATATCTCAATAGGTATACCTTTAATGTTTCAGTTTTTAAGAACAATCCAATCTTTAACGTTTTCTATATTTTCAGTTTTGGTATTATATAATGATAATTTAACAATCAGAACTTTGTTAGTAACTGTACTAGCAATTTTTTGCTGAAGTTCTAAAGAACTCATGCAATTACTGCACAAAGAATTCAATAGTTTTTTTCCACTTATAGAAGTTGCTCTGAATTATTTCTTTCATGTGCTCCAAGAATTACTTTTGCATACTTTTTTTGGGAATTAACAAACTCTTCCATACCATCAAATAGCGTAAGTAATAAAATATTATTATAAGATTGGGTAATATCTGTATGATAACATGACGTACTACATTTGTCCGTTTATGTTAGATAATGTTGCACAACGCGATTCAAGCAACTTAATTTATCACACAGAGCAGTGATTAAATCACCAGCATCATACTGCCGCTTTCCAACAAATTGGATTTCAGCATATTGTCTAATATCAATATTCGCTAAAGATTTATCAAAAGTTTCTGTCAGCAAAAATAAAAGATTTTAGAGCATTGTCTGCTCCTATACGAAATAGTACATTTCTAATTGAATAACAATTTACAATGCATTGTATAACTGCATTTGCGTATGAAGAAATATAATCACGTTTCATTATTCCTCATATGTATTAATCAATATCATTTACATATACAGCAATTAATGACAAATTTAGATGATGAAAGTTCTACTTATTACTATAACCTTCTATCCTCAATAAAATTACTCACCAAAAATTTTCGTAAGTTATAATGTTTCATCTGCATATCTTTACGCAAACATGTGACTGCTTAGCCTATTTCCCACTATTCTAGATGCTCCTTCTTCTTTCTGAAATAACCTGTAAATAAAACAAAATTTTAATATAAACAATGCTAATTAAGAGAAAATTTGCTTGGATTAATTTTGGATACATATTAATGTTGAATATGGCGCCTTACCGCCATACTGCTTAACTAGCGCCATCTCATTCGTTGTGAGTGGCAAGTGTTTTGACTCGTCTGAGCCATTCGTATTCAAACGTCTAATGTAGACCGATCAAACAAATAAAACTATTCTTACAAAATAAAGACTTGAATTCTGTTTTAATTAAACCCTCATAATCCCAACAGGTTATGGGCCCTGGTATACGCTTCCACTGCGCAAGTGTTGTTCATATATATATTTAGTTAAATAAAGTGATTTAAAAGAAAAATTAACGAAGAAAGTGGACAATGGCTGATGGAGATAACAAAGATGGGGCGCCCGGTGGAGGTGCGAGTAAGTAAAAGAAAAATAATTATAGATGAGTGCAATTCATGGAAATTATATCTGAAAATTTAGAGATGAGAAATGTACGTACAAGCATAGAAATAAAATCCCGGGTACTAGAGTATATTCAATGATATTATTCCATGATTTTTTATCGTATTCGATTTTGCGATTTTGTTTTATTTATTGAGATGAATATTGTAAAGAAAACTAAAAGTAATGAAAAAGAAAAGAAACTGAGATGTGACAATTAATTGAAAAGGGAAAGAAAAGTATATTCGAATATTCAGAGGTGCAGGTTCGAGCGTGTTCGTGGAAAGATATGCCGTCGCAAAGACGCTGTGTGCACACAACCAAAAGAAATAGAGAGACGAGACATAAACACTGGAGATGTAAACAAAGATTGTAGAGCGTCGTGGCGACTGTTTTGAAACGTGCCCACTTGGACCCCTTATTTCCAACTAATTCGATATCATTATACGTATAAAGACAAAATAAAATTAAAAATTAACCAAAAGAATGTGGCGAGTATAAAGAGAAGTGTTAATTTAAGTGAGTACAAAGAGAAGTGTTAATTTCTAATTTTCGTTGTATTTACAATTTTCTGCAGAAAATCCAGATGAAAAGAAATTTGTTGAGATTGTGGAAAGATACCGACAAATTTTAAAGTTTGACACAATCCATGCTGGTGAAGAAATAACACTGAGTGTTGTTGAGGACAGAGTGTTGTTTCATACAGAGAAGCGGAGCGAACCATACCAAGCACGTGTGTTAAAAATTAAATAAAAAAAAACTAATAAAATATATATTTATGTAAAAAATCCACCCTAATATGTAAACTGAATTTGTCTTGTATAAATTGCTACAAACAAGACTGACGGGTGGCTTAGAAGGTAGCTGATGCCGTACTTTCGGTTGCTGACTGAGTCACTATGGTGATTATGTGTGTAGTCTTGTTGTCCAAGTCACACATATAATCACTAGCCTCGACTTGGCCATACTCGTAGTTCGGTCAACCGGGTCTGGGACACAGCTCATGGTATAAAAATAAAATTATTTGCAATTTCTTTGGTTTAAGCAGATAAGAATACGATGGATGAGCATGAATGGTCTGCTCTCACAAAGTGGATTGACGTACAAGATGGACCTGGTCCTTGGGTGGCTATACCAGGAGCGCAAAATCGTCACAATAATTCAGATGACCTGACTAAGAAACAGGAAGAGAGTCTACTAAATGATGATGGTGATGAGGAGAGTGATATGACAAGAGATGCGGCTTGCGATGCGGAGACAAGTGTTGAGAAAAAGCAAGAAAAGGAAAGAGATGTGGAGCAAAAATTAGATCAAGGCAAAAATGGTAGACCCTCACCAAAAATTACACAAGTACAACAAGTTAATATTAATTATCAATCAGCTGTACCAGCAACTAGTGGAGGTGTTTCTGATCCAGTCATTGAAGTTGCTAACAGCAATCTTGAGAAATTGAAGACAATAACTTCCAAATTTGAGACAAATGATAATCCAAATTCTGATGAAGTTTGGAAGCTAGTGAAAGAATTCTGTCTGTCTTCAACAAGCACATTGGGCCAGAATCAAAAAGCATTAAAAAAAACAAATACTGCCATGTCCAATATGGAAAGAATGCAAAAATCTATAACTAACGAGTTCCAAAAGCAAAGAGAGGCATTCAGAGAACAGAACAAAACGTATGAAGAGATAGGAGTTGAGATGCGAAAGCAAGCCAATGAAATGAGAACTAGTTATGAAAAGGCAAATAAGAAAAAAAGATTATAGAGATGACACTGGGGACGATAAGTTAGCTGAAATGATTTCGAACGCCGTTAAAAAGGAGTTAGATAAATTAGGGTTCAATGAGAAAAATCGTGACAAAGAAAAATCAGACAGTTTTGCCGGCAGAGTACAAGAAGCTTTAAAACTCGAAATTTCAAGTAAAGAGCCAGGAACAAAACGCGACTACAAATTAACTGCAAATACAAGGTTTGAACATTTTTATGATTATTTTACATCAGAATTGAGAAATTGTGAGTTACTTTACATCATTGATCCTGAAAAAGCTCCAAATAAAAAAACCGATGCATCCATTATTGAAAAACATAAGTACAAAGTACGCGATATTTTGATCAATCATTTGGATCAAAACTATCATTCTAAAATTATAAACATTACAGATCCAGTAGAGATTTTGAAGAAGATTAAAGAATTAAAAAGATGTGAGAGCAATTTAAATTCAACAATAATAAGAAAAGAGTTATACAGCTTGCGACATTATCCAAATAAAGAAAAGGCTTCTGAATTTTGTGAAAGATTTGACGATTTAATCAGGAATTACGAGAATTTATCCGGTGTCACGCCTTTGTCAGAGCTAGAAAAGAAAGATGCATTCTTCAATGCCATTATGACTACTGTTATTGAAGTGCAATCGTTGGAATTCTTGACTAAAAGCACGACTGGTAAAGGGCTTAGCTTAGAAGAATTGAAAAGTTTCCTACTACAGGCAGAGGCTAACAAAAAACAGACTTCGTCTGATACACGAGCCGTCATGCATGCTGAAGGGAGAGACACGGATCGATGCTATGAATGTGACGACATGGGTCACTTGGTAGTCAATTGTCGCTTCAAGGGCACAGGTTTGAAGAAGTGCTACGAGTGTAAATAAATAACTGACCACATCGCAAAGGATTGCCCATTGAAAAGATTGAGGGACTCCAAACGTGGCAGAGGCAAAGGTAGAGGCAGAATCAATGATGGACAGAATAGATATGACAACTCCAAAAATTATAATGATAATGAGAGACGTGGTACAAAAAGACAATATAGTGAGTGGAGAGATGGAGATGCGAAAAGATTCAGAAACAATCGAGGAAATAATCGAGGAAACAGAGGCAAGTACAGAACTAGATACCAAAATGAGAAGGGAACTGCTAAAAATCAGAATAAGCCAAAGGACAATGCTGGATCCGCAAACTGGACTGAAGCGAAGGGTGATAACGGTAAGATGTTTTTAATTGATAATTATAGTCACGATATAGATAGCGATCAGAACAAAATTTTTACCAAGTTTCTAGCCGATTCTGGAGCAACAGAACATTTAACCAATTCAAAAATAATTTTTAAATCATTTGATAATACCAATTGCTGCACAATTAAGAGTGCTAATAAAGATTCGTCAGCGGATTTAAAAACGGAGGGAGCAGGTACAATCGAAGTTATTTTAGATGGGAATAAAACAATAGAAATTGAGAATGTTATATATGCAGAGGCATTGTCAGAAAACTTATTGTCACTAAGAAAATTTACAGAGATGGGACTTGGTACTTATCTGGATAACAAGAAAATAGATATTTTTGTCCCAGCTTCAAACGAATCGTTTATCACTGGTGTCTATAATAAACCCTATTGGATTATTGAATTTGAAATAAATAAATTTAAAGATTGTCATGAAAATAATTCCAAAAGAATAAGTAGAAAAATTATAGCAAATTTAACTGATAAACAAAGTGAAAGTAGATATCAAACGAGAAGTGTTACAGCAAAAGAAATGGAAAAACACGTTAATACAAAAGAGACTGATGAATTGAGACAAGTTGAAAGTGAAAATAATAGTATAGTTGAGAGTGAGAAAGAATTTAAAAAACCAAAATTAACTGAAGATAACTCTGAAGTTAAAGGAGATGAGACTTGTATTGAAAAAGAGAAAAGAATTATTTATGAAAATTCAAATTTTGATACATGCATTTGGGACAGGAAATTCCAAGATATAAACGAGTTACCAATAGTTGAAATATCAGATAATGAGTCACCATTCAATAAAAAATACAAATTATTCTTAAAGAACAATAAGGCCATGCTTTGGCACGTCAGATTTGGTCATGCTTCGATTAATTACCTTAAAGCTTTACAGAAAAAATTCCCTGAAAATCAAGAATTAAGAGATGCGAATTTCAATGAGCCATTAGAGTGTGAAGTTTGTATGATTGCTAAATTTAATAGAAAACCTTTTAATTCAGTGAGGAGACGAGCAACTGAGCCACTACAAATTATCCACTCAGATGTAATGGGATCTATCAGTCCTTTATCCTACCCAAAAGGATACAAATATATTGTAGTATTTCTTGATGATTATTCAAGGTTAGCAATGGCGTATGCAATGAGGGCAAAAAGCGAGACAGGTTACTGTTTTGAGTCATTTGTGAGAAGTGCTCGAAATTTACTTGGAAGAGATGCGAAAGTCTGTTACTTACGTTCAGACAAGGGCACAGAATATACTGGTGGCTACAAAGTTGAAGTGTTGAAAAGATTAGGTGCAGAGCAGCAACTTGCATGTCCTAATATACCCCAGCATAATGGTGGATCAGAACGTATCAATCAAACTATACAAAAGAAAGTTAAGGCAAAAATGTATGACGCTGGATTACCCGAAAATATGTGGGATCTTGCTTTGAATGCTGCGATTTATGCTTATAATAGAACACCTCACAAGTCGAATGACATGATCACACCAATGCAAAAGTTTGCTCCAAATCATAGTTATGATATCAATCAATTGAAAAAATTTGGATGTGTTGCATATGGGGCGTTCCACGCCAAATCGAACACCCTTGGACTTTTGCATTTTTGATTTTTTCGATAATTTTTTTCCTGCTAGTATAGGTTAAGGTTAGCCTCCATGATTTTTTTCAAATTTTTTCATGAAGCCATGCGGGAGATTTGAATTTTGGAAAAATTATGGTTTTTGTCAACACTTTTTTTTTAAATGCTGCTAGCTCCGCGAATTATTATCGAAATTGATTGTATTTTTTTTTAATATCTTTGTTTTTAAACGTACTTTTTATTAAAATTATTTAAAAATTAATTTCTTCAATATTACTATGATATTTTCCCGTATAAACGTAATATTTTCATTTTTAACAATGTTTGTATCGATCGATTTTTTTCAAACTTTTTTATAAAAAACTGTATTTTTTTTGACAAATTTCAAGACTAATCTCATAATGGGCAAACTTTGAGAAAATTTTTTTTTTTCAAATTTTTAATTTTTATTTTTCAATTATTCGTGCTGATAAATACCTGAAAATAGAATTTTATACTGAGCAACTATTATTAATAATCATTTTTCTAACCCCTAGTGATTATCAATTATTTATAGTAATTTGGGATAAAAGATGTACAAAAATAAAGCATTTATTATACTTCGTTGAGTCTTTTTTATTAAATATTATGACATTTTCTACAAATTTATATAAATAGTCAATTCGAAATTCAAAGGATACAGTAGGAGGAGCAATAAGAGTCTATATGAGTCAGTATCGTCTTTCATGATCGGTAATCAAATTTGAATTTAAATTAATGTAACTGTAGTTGAGTTCGGAATTAAACTCTTTTCACTCCGACGGAGCTTTCCCTAGAATTCCCTATTCACTCCGTCTAGTAATTCTGTGTCCGGGAGCAAGTTAGAGAGTGAATAGGGAATATGGAAGAGCTGTGATAGCTAATTGCTATTCTATCCCCACTTCTAAAAGGAAAATAGGGGTAAGGATAAATAAGAAAAATTGGCACTAATTGGGAGCTCCGTCTGACTAGTTTAAGCGGGAAAGAAGCAAAATTGACAAATGTTGGTTTCATTATTTTGGAATTAAATTTCAAACGTTTGTTTATATAAATCTAAGGGCCAGATAAAGTAAGTGAAATAAAATTTAAAATAATACAATATCGTGTATAGTTAAAAAATTAATTTTTTTTTCTTTTTAACAGTTGTTATGAATAATGAATATAGTTCGTGTAGACTCTACCAATTTTAATTTAATTTATTTTGATAACTGTCTTCTTTCAATTAATTGCAACAATTTAGTAGTACAGCAAAAATGAAAAATTCCAGTAGCAACTTTATCCCTCCATATATTTTTAATATAATTTTATAAACTACTCACTACTTTTTTCTTGCAGTAGGACATCCATTTTTATTTTATCAAAATAAATTAAATTAAAATTGGTAGAGTCTACACGAACTAAATTCATTATTCATAACAACTGTTAAAAAGAAATAAAAGATTAATTTTTTAACTATACACGATATTGTATTATTTTAAATTTTATTTCACTTACTTTATCAGGCCCTTAGATTTATATAAACAAACGTTTGAAATTTAATTCCAAAATAATGAAACCAACATTTGTCAATTTTGCTTCTTTCCCGCTTAAACTAGTCAGACGGAGCTCCCAATTAGTGCCAATATTTCTTATTTATCCTTACCCCTATTTTCCTTTTAGAAGTGGGGATAGAATAGCAATTAGCTATCACAGCTCTTCCATATTCCCTATTCACTCTCTAACTTGCTCCCGGACACAGAATTACTAGACGGAGTGAATAGGGAATTCTAGGGAAAGCTCCGTCGGAGTGAAAAGAGTTTAATTCCGAACTCAACTTGTAATGATGCAACCAACGCTAATGGAATGTAAAAAATTCCCTAGATATGAAACTGAACTATGCGTGGGAGATTAAGTTAAGTTTTATTCAATATTCTTTATAGATTAATCTTTAAAGATTACTGTACAAAACTTAAGTTAATGTCGCACAAATAGGTCAATTTCAAATCTAGGGAATTTTTTCATTCCCCCAGGGTTGGTTGCATCACTGTAGTTACATCAATTTAAATTCAAATTTGAATTCCGATCACAAACGTGTGACACTGGTTTTTATTATTTATCGTATCTGTATCCTCGTTTCCATTAATTATTAATCGCGTAGAACTATAACATCTTTTCTGATTAAATTAGACGAAATCATTGCAAATAAATAACTTTATAGTTGTTTTGATTAATTTCATCTTATTATTAAACATTTTATTGTACATTATTTGAACAAGAATTTACTGTTATTTTAATACAATGGCATCTTTTGGAAAATTTAATTTGTGCTGCAATCCTTTACAATATCAAAATCATACAGTAAAAAATGGCCTCAGACGAGCTTCTGTTACACATCAAAGACTAAATAATTTAAGTAATACCCACTATCTCTGCACATCATGTAGGAAATTACTAGATTTAAGAAACAAACATGAAAATGGATCAGAAAATGTGAACACTGAGAACACTAATTCAGTAATTTCAAACAATTCATATGGTAAGATTAATTAATTTATATTTGGGCTTTTAAATTTAATTTAATTAAGCCAAACTACAGTTTTTGGTTTAAATTATCACTCTTAACTTTTTTTTAAATATAGCAATTCTTGATAAAGATTTAACACAACAAACCAGTGGCTTAACTGAAATAAGCGTAACAGCAACGTTACCTGTAGTAAATCAAGCATTTGGTTTATTAAATGAATCCCCAATTCCTAAGAAACGTTTAAGAAGTCAGACTTATTTACAAAATAAAATTTCCAAAGTATATCAGAATCTGAATAAATCCGTAGGAATAGTGAATGAGACTGATGATGAAGTTACATTAAATCTGTTTTTGGAAATGATCAACAAATTAAAAAATAAATTTCACGATATTAACACAAACCGGTGTGAAAAAATCCAAATTCTCTTACGCTTTTACCTGAAACGTGGAGTTTGAATAGAATATGTCATACAATGAGCTGTACAAAATATATGGCCTCTATAGCACAAAATCTCCGCGAAAAAGAGGGAATTCTTTCAACACCTAACCCAAAAATAGGTTACTATAATTATTTCATGAGCAAAGTAATTACTGGAATACTATTATTCAGTAATGATAAGTTAAATTCTTTACACTTAGGTCGATTATTGTCAAATGATATTAAGTTGAAGGTTTTCGAATTTTATTTGGACGATGAAGTAAGTGTGAATATGCCAGGAATGAAAGATTATCTTTCTATAAGAAATAACAATGGAAAACGTGAACATATCCAAAAAAGACTTATTCTCTGCAATTTAAAAGAGTTATATAAATTGTTTGAAATGCGATATCCCGATTATCGACTTGGCTTTTCTAAATTTACATCATTTCGTCCTCAACTGTGTACTCGCTGGTTCCAGCGGAACTCATACTACTTGTGTTTGTGCTATGCACCAAAATGTTAAACTAATGGTATTAGGTAAGAGATTTATTAGTAAATTTTTTTCGTTTTAATAATTATGATCATTTTCACTACAGGATGCAATTTAGTAGCTTTTACTAAAAATTTGGCAAAAACCTTTACAGCTATATAGCGACTGCCTTGAAATGATTACTTGTCAGAATCCAACTAAGAGATGTTATTTTCTTAATTGTGATAAATGTCCAGGTATAGATACTTTAAAAGATTGTTTACTAAACGTATTTAATGAGAATAATGTTGATGAAATCACCTACAAGATTTGGATTTCGAAACCTCGTACAAGTTTAGAGTCATTCGTGAAATATTCATCAGATTTTGTCGACGATTTCTGTGAAAATATAATCCATCTTCTGCCACACAATTATATTGCTAAAGAACAAGCAAAGTACTTGAGAACGCTAAAAGAATCGTTAGAAGAGAATGAGTACATTGTTATTTGTGATTTTGCGGAAAATTATGCCTTTGTTATTCAAAGTGCTGCATCTGGATTTCACTGGAATAACAATCAGTCAACCATTTATCCAGTCGTAATTTATCATAAACAAAATAATGAACTTGTTCATAAAAGTATGGTAATTATATCGGATTGCTTATCTCATGATGCAGTTGCTGTTTATGAATTTACAAGGATTACCATTAGTTTTATCAAAAAACTTTCCAATGATGCTGTAAAGATATTTTACTTTTCTGACGGAGCACTTCAACAATTCAAAAATTATAAAAATTTTATAAATCCTTATTATCATAAAGAAGATTTTGGGCAAAATGCTGAATGGCATTACTTTGCAACTGCTCACGGTAAAGGACCCTGTGATGAAATAGGGGGAAGCTTAAAAAGAATAGCAGCACGGACAAGTCTTCAACTTCCATTTGATAAACAAATTTCAACTTCGCAACAGTTATATGACTGGGCAGTAAAACCAAATTCTTTGCCAAATATTCATGTTGATTTCTTATCTAACGAACGTTATATTCAAGCTAAAGAATTATTACAAATAAGATACAAACGAGCAAAAACAATAACCGGAACCCAAAAATATCATTGTATGATTCCAAATAGAAACGGTACTTTGAAATTTAAAGAATTTTCTCTATCTTCTGAATTTCAAATTCATAATTTACTTAAACATGTAAAAAATTAATTGATGCCTAATAAACAAAACAACCGAGTATAATAAATGCTTTATTTTTATACATCTTTTATCCCAAATCACTATAAATAATTGATAATCACTAGGGGTTAGAAAAATGATTATTAATAATAGTTGCTCAGTATAAAATTCTATTTTCAGGTATTTATCAGCACGAATAATTGAAAAATAAAAATTAAAAATTTGAAAAAAAAATTGTTCACAAAGTTTGCCCATTATGAGACTAGTCTTGAAAATTTGTCAAAAAAATACAGTTTTTTATAAAAAAGTTTGAAAAAAATCGATCGATACAAACATTGTTAAAAATGAAAATATTACGTTTATACGGGAAAATATCATAGTAATATTGAAGAAATTAATTTTTAAATAATTTTAATAAAAAGTACGTTTAAAAACAAAGATATTAAAAAAAAATACAATCAATTTCGATAATAATTCGCGGAGCTAGCAGCATTTAAAAAAAAAGTGTTGACGAAAACCATAATTTTTCCAAAATTCAAATCTTCCGCATGGCTTCATGAAAAAATTTGAAAAAAATCATGGAGGCTAACCTTAACCCATACTAGCAGGAAAAAAATGCAAAAGTCCAAGGGTGTTCGATTTCGCGTGGAACGACCCATATATAAAAGTACAGAGAAAGACAGGTCCTAAGTTCAGATTTGAAGGGATACGTGTGATTCTAGTAGGCTATACGCCCACTGGATATCAGTTCATAAAGCCAGAAGATGGTAAATTTTATGAAAGCAGAGATGCGCGATTTAATGAAAAACTTGTATATAGTGATAAATATGCAAAAGACAGTATTAAAGATTGGCAAATCGAGCCAACAGAAATTAATAAAGAGAAGTGGTTTGTCGAGTTTGATGATAATGATGGTGATACTCAAAGACAAGAAGATTCAAAACCGGAGGGAGAAGAGAAGAAAAAGAGAGGCCGACCGAAAAAGAAGATTGTTATCCCTACAGAAGAGGAAAATAATACAAATGAGATTGAAGACACAAGTTTCTCTGAATTAGTAAAAGATGACAAAGAAAGAGCCAAGGTTTTGAATACTATGAATTTCCGTGATGAGGTCGATGAAGCAACGATTGATATTGAGGAAAAATTGCATCATGCAATGATTGCCCAAATCAATCAAGATCCACTATCCTATAGAGATGCGATGCAATCTGAAGACAAAATATTATGTCAGCAAGCAATAAATGATGAACAAAAAGCCATGGATAAGAATGAAGTGTGGAAATTAGTTACCAGACCAACCAAAATGAAAGATGGAAAAAGGGCTAATATTATCGATTCTAGGTAGGTTTTCAAAAAGAAAAAGGAAAATGCAAACGAAATAAAATACAAGGCTCGACTTGTGATAAGAGGTTTTAAAGACAGAAATGTCTACGATCTAAGAGAAACTTATGCTCCTGTGTCTCGACTGCCATTAGTGAGATCAGTTTTTGCTATTGTAAATAAATTGAATTTAGAGATGTGTCAACTAGATGTTAAAACAGCCTTTCTAAATGGAATTATAGAAGAAGAAATATACATACATGGTGATTCCAGAAGGCATGAACATTACACAAAAAGAGAAAGAACAAAAAGTTTGTAAATTGGAACGTGCTTTGTATGGTTTACGAATTAGTTCAAAGAAATGGAACATAAGATTTACTGAAGTTGCTTTGAGTTTAGGGTTGAAAAATGACGAAAGTGAACCTTGTCTATTTATTTGGAGAGAGCATGATAAAATTCTTATTTTATTATTATATGTAGATGACATAATTCTGGCAAGCAATGACAAAAGTAAAATGAGAGAAGTGAAATCAAAGTTGATGAACGAATTTGAGATGAGCGATTCAGGTGAGCCTAAAGAATTTCTCGGAATATCAATAAAAAGAGACAGAGAGAAAAGAGAAATTGTTCTGAATCAAGAAAAAATATGTAAATAAAATTCTAATCAAATTTGGATTCAATGACTCGCATCTACAGAAAACACCAATGGTCACTGCACAAGTAATGAACAGAGAAAGAAAACAGAGAGAAGAGGATATTAATGATATTAAAGGGTTGACAGAAACAGAGACGATATAAAATGCTCCATATCGAGAAGCGATTGGGTAGTTTGCTGTATTTGGCTGAGGCAACCCGACCTGATATAACTTACGCTGTAAACGTGTTGAGCAGACACCAAACGAATCCTACAGTGAGTGACTGGCAAATGGTCAAGAAAGTCTTTAGATACCTGAAAGGTTCAAAGACATTGGGACTGAGATATACAGGAGAGAGTAACGATATGCAAGCTTGTTCCGATGCAAGTTTTGCGGATTGCAAAGGTTCTATTACCACTTGTGGTTATGTGATTAAGCTTTTTAGAGATGCGGTTGCTTGGAGAACTCATAAACAGCTATATATTGCTCTGTCAACTTGCCAGGCTGAATATGTGGCGATGAGTGAAACTTGTCAGGAACTCATTGCTTTGAATAATTCAGTAAAATTGATACTTGATAAATCATTTTGTCCAATTAAATTGTGGTACGACAATAAAGCTGCTGAAGCAAGCGCTAAGACAAGTGGGGGTAATAAATTGCGATACATGACAAAGGTAAAGGAACATTATGTAAAAGAATGTGTAGCAAAGAATTTAATAACAATTGGGTGGATTCCTTCAAAAGATCAAGTAGCTGACATATTCACAAAGCCACTTCCATTTGACATGCACAAATATTTGTTAGATAAAATAATGAATACTCATAGTGTTCGAGATTGGGAGGAGCAAAATGCTGAGAAGTAGATTCCACATTTCTGCTATATCTCCCTTTCTCTCTTGCGCTGACAGTAGACGGCTAGACCGACAGCGTCTAGCCGCTCTATCTGTCTTTATCTCTCCGCGGCGCGCTTGCGCGTCTTCAGGCCCTAGCCCGTCGCGGCCGCGACAGCGACACTACTTGCGCGCTTGGCCACTAGGTGACCAGCGCCCGCAGCAGCTCTCTCGCTGGCAAGATTAGTGTCGCGTAATTAATTAGATGGGTTCTTGATAAGGACCCATCGCACCCCAACACTTGCTCGGCAGCAGCGTAGCAGCAGCAACAGCTGCAGGTTTTGACGCTTTCTCGGCTTTACTTTTGACGCCTCCACGGCCTACAAACGAGCGCCTCCACCGGCGAACTCTTCTGGTGAATCACTTTGGTAAGTATCACCAACCACCCACCGCCTACCAAGAGGGGACTTCCCCTCTGCGGCAATCTCCTCCCTCCTAAGAGAGATTTCTCCGGGGACTTCCCGGGAGGAATTAAACCCTCTCCTTCCCCTCTACACTGCCTTCGAGGACTACCTTGGACCCAGTGTTCCGACCCTCAATCCAGGGCTCTCGAAAAGAGTCGGGTAGTGGGAGGGGTAGACTCACCCTAGGGGTTGGGGTGGCTCGGAGCCACTAGAGCTCTTGGAGAAGGCGGCTGAAGGGTAAGGGGACTTCCCCTTCCCTAAAACCACTTCTCCACATCCGCTTCCTTCCGAGGTTGGGGATTTTACTGGGGAGTACCCCAGGGAAAATTGTCCAGTCCGGGAGTTTTAAGTTGGCGTTCCTTTCTGGGGAATTTTAGTCTCTAGGGTTCTTGGGAATCTTCGTCAACCGAAATTCCCTAGCATTTGACGACAACAAATTCCCTAGGAAGTCTATAATTAAGTATAGCGGTTCTTTTGTATATATTTTTGTAAATTTTCTATAAATATTATTTATTGAATATATCTCCTTTTCCCGTTAAACTGTGTTTTGACAATTTTATTTCAAGAACAAAAAGCCTTCCCTTCTGACCACAGGTTCGGAGCCGACTTGGGACATTGTTTCGCACACATATTGAATAAAATCAGACTAATTATCTTTTTGTTACAGATGAGTAAATTAACCCATTAACGTCCAAAATGTCAAAATTTCTTGCACGTTTTCAAAGTGATTTTTTCCTATGTAATTGGCGTTGAAAAAATTCTTGAACCACATATTCTGATGTAAAATTGCATGCTCTTTCAGAATCCGTTGCCAGAATCATGATAAAACTCACAGGAAAAGAGATATGCTCGATTGAAACATAAAAAACACCTAAATTTTCGAAAAAAAAAATTTTTAGGATTTTTTTTCGAAGTGTTACGGTGAAGATATCACCTTGCGACCGTGATCAAAGGTGATCATGGGAGTTGAAGTTTAACAGGGAATTTTTTTGTTGACCTTGAACCATCGCTTCTTTACAAAATGGCGGAAAAAACGAATTTTTTTTTTCAATTTTCATCAACTTTTTTTCTCGAAATCTATGGTCTTTAGAAAAAAATTCATAAAAACAAAAATGCCTTAGAATCGCTCGAGGAACATTCTCAAATTTTTTCAGAATTTTTTGAGAAAATTTTTGATTTTCCGGGAAACTTGTGAAATGGAATTTTCAAAAATTGTCTCAAAAAATTCTGAAAAAAATTGAGAATGTTCCTCGAGCGATTCTAAGGCATTTTTGTTTTTATGAATTTTTTTCTAAAGACCATAGATTTCGAGAAAAAAGTTGATGAAGATTGAAAAAAAAATTCGTTTTTTCCGCCATTTTGTAAAGAAGCGATGGTTCAAGGTCAACAAAAAAATTCCCTGTTAAACTTCAACTCCCATGATCACCTTTGATCACGGTCGCAAGGTGATATCTTCACCGTAACACTTCGAAAAAAAATCCTAAAAATTTTTTTTTTCGAAAATTTAGGTGTTTTTTATGTTTCAATCGAGCATATCTCTTTTCCTGTGAGTTTTATCATGATTCTGGCAACGGATTCTGAAAGAGCATGCAATTTTACATCAGAATATGTGGTTCAAGAATTTTTTCAACGCCAATTACATAGGAAAAAATCACTTTGAAAACGTGCAAGAAATTTTGACATTTTGGACGTTAATGGGTTAATGACTGCAGATGAGACAAGAAAAGAAACAACTAGAGATGAGGAAGGTTTCATTATATTAAATAAGTCTTTTATTAAATATTCAAATTTTACACTTATCTACTTTTGATGAAACATTGTATGGCGATAAGTCGGGAGGGAGTGTTGAATATGGCGCCTTACCGCCATACTGCTTAACTAGCGCCATTTCATTCGTTGTGAGTGGCAAGTGTTTTTACTCGTCTGAGTCATTCGTATTCAAACGTCTAATGTAGACCGATCAAACAAATAAAACTATTCTTACAAAATAAAGACTTGAATTCTGTTTTAATTAAACCCTCATAATCCCAACAATTAAACAATATAATTTTCTTTCAATTGTTGCTTTGCTACCTAAAGCTCAAGTCATACATAATAGTTCCCAGACTTACTATTTAAATATACATATACAACAATTAATGACAATTTTAAATGATGAAAGATCTACTTATTACTAAAACAATATCTATCTTCAATAGTTAGGCACTAACAGTTTACGTATGTTAAAATGTTTTATATGCTTATCTTTACGCAAATATGTGACAGCTTAGTCAATTTTCCACCATTGTAGATGCCCCTTCTTCTTTCTACGATAACCTGTAAATATGATAAATTTATAATATAAAAAAATGCTATTTAAGAGAAAATTGGTTTGAATTAAAATTCGATACGTATGATACAATTTTCCTTTCAATTGTTACTATGCTACTGAAACTTCATCTCAAACATAATAGTACCCAAGCTGACTATTTAAATATACATACACAATAATTAATGACAATTTTAAATGATGAAAGATCTATTTATTACTTAAACCTTGTATCTTCAATAATTATAGGCACCAACAAGTTACGTATGTTAAAATTTTATTCTGCATACCTTTATGCAAATATATGAGAGTTTACACAATTTTCCACTATTCTAGATGGTCCTTCTTCTTTCTGACATATCCTGTAAATAAGACAAATTTATTATATAAATAATGCTACTTAAGAGAAAATTGGTTTGAATTAAAATTGGATATGTACGTATTATACAATATAATTTTTCTTTTAATTGTTGCTTTGTTACATAAAGCTCATCTCAAACATAATATAATTGAATAATTTTATAATATCCACAAATGGCTCATACTCAACATACAGCTGCTAGATACAAATTTTTTCTACTCTTTTTTTCCATTCGGATGCTTGTTGTTGCATTATTTAAGAATATATTGCCTGGTAATCATTTTATAAGAATATAATAACAATACAAGAGGCTATGAACCGAAAATGTGATAATATTTAAATTTCCACTACCTGCAGGTCACAAATTAAATTGAAATAAGTATCTCAATATTATTGTATTAGAGTTTATTGATAAGAACCATGTATCACTATATACCAAACAGAATTCTCCAACTTAATCTGAAATTAATACAAAAAAATATGTCTGTAAAAACATGAATATGTATTTATATATTTTAATATTTTCGTCTTACAATTTTATAGATCTTACGCAGTGTAAAATACCAGGCCTCTTTTAGTCGAAATCTATATTTATCATCCTCCGTAGCATTGTTTAATTGAATGATTTTCTAATATCCATAAATGGCTCATACTCTACATAATCACCCTGGTAGCAAAATTGGCTCAAATGATGTAAAAATGACTGGATTTCTGGTCATAATGACGTCATCTCGACCAATCTTGCTACTTTGGGCAGCTCCTGGATACAATTTGATAACTTCTATTTTATTTTCCCATTCCGATACTTGTTGTTGCATTTTTGAAGAATATCAAGAGGCACGGTAGTGTCTCGACGGCAAGGACATATAAAAGTAGATAATGACATGTCTATACCGCCGAGCACTACCGTTAACTTATACAGTAGGTTTGGCCGCCTCAATTTTCAAACCGATTTATTTCCGTGAATGATCCACTGTCATGATTTAAGTAAAGCTTTCATTTAAAACCATGAACATTAAAAACGGTTCATGCAATCCAGAGATCTCACACTGAATTAGCTATATATATATCGAAAATTGAGATTCTTCTCCTTCATAATCTTCTTCTTCTTCTTCTCCAGCCAGAGTATATGTCTCAGGCTGAAGTTGGCTGCTTAACGTAGGTTTAGTGACGTCAGTAGACGTAAACGTAAATATAGTTGCACACAATCGTAAACAGTGTGTTTGTGTGTATCTCCTAGATATATGTTTTACTTCGTTTATTACGGTAAATCAGGTTAAGCTGCAAGATTGACAGTATTAACCTTAAAACAATTTGAACCTAATTATGAAATAAATAAATGAAAAAAACATAATTAGGCTGTTCTTATTTAAATTTGATGAGGTTATACTCATTAAAAGGATTTTTAATTACATAAAGGAATCAACAGATTAGATAAGTATAAAAATGAATTTTATGATATAAAATGTAATATATTTTCTGGTACTTTGTGTGATTTTATTGCAGATTAAATAGTGATGTGTTTATTATCTGACTGCTAAGGGTCGAGCTGTGTGGAGTGAAAGATTAAAATATAATATACACCGTGTCCCTTGATTGCTGAGGATGAAACTACGTGGATTGAGTTGTTGAGGATAAAGCTCACTGGATGAAGTAAGATTAAGATTAATATTTATATATTTTTAACACTGCCAAGAAGAAGTATACTGTCAACATTTATGTGCATCGGTGATTATCCAGAGTATATATAAAATTACAAGAAATTGTTAAGGTGTTTGAAAACCATATGCTAAACTTTCAAGTATTGAAATCATTAACAAAATACATATTTAACTGTTTCTTTTCTTTAAATTGATGTGGATTTCAACTCTCCGATAGGTTATCATACTGGGGGTGAATAGAGTTGACTGGATAAAGTAAGATTAATATTTATATATTTTCAACATTTATGTGCATCAGTGATTATCAAGATTGCAAGAAATTGTTAAGGGTATTTGAAAATCATATGTTAAACTTCCAGGTATTGAAATCATTAACAAAATACATGTTTAACTGTTTCTTTTCTTTAAACTGATATGGATATCAATTGTCCGACAGGTTTTATCATACCTAGGATGAAACTATGTGGATTGAGTCATTGCTGAGGATAGAGCTAACTGGATGAAGTAAGATTCATTTTCAACACTGTGCCAAGGAGAAGTATACTTTCAACATTTATGTGCATCGGTGATTATCAAGAGCATATTAATTGCAAGAAATTGTTAAAGTATTTGAAAACCATATGCTAAACTTCCAGGTATTGAAATCATTAACAAAATACATTTTTAGTTGTTTCTTCTCTTTAAACTGATGTGGGTTTCATTTGTCCGATAGGTTATACCTTTGTCAAGAATTAACAGCATAAATGTGACAGTAATTGGTGCTAAAAAGAAATGTGGTATGCAAAACGACAATGTCAGCTTTAATTATATGCTTGATTGTAGTTTATTTAAAGCTTTGCGAACTGCTTGTCCAGTCATGCCCCTGTATCACCCCAAGCAGCTGATGGAGTTACTGAAGTTTCGCAAAGTCAGATGTTGGTAAAAAGTCAAATGTTGATTAACAAATGGAATGATTCATGTTTCTTTAAAATATTATTTTCTTTGAAGAATTGAGATTTTTAAATGATGAATTTGATTTTAGGTTTAGTCAGATGTTATCATTTAGTATTTTACAGTCACTGTGCAAGTGTATTATAGCAAATAGTAATACATGTGCTTTGACTTAAATTCATTTGGTACAATTGAATTAAAAATCCAAGGAGGAAGGTTTGCACACATACTGACTATTGGAGTTGAATCAACAATTGGGCTTTTCACTCCTGCATTCTGGTACTAGAAACAGGCAAAGATGCAAGCATTGAAAGATTGGCAAAGTAAGAATGAGCCAATATTCAGAAAAACGTCATCCATTGCTCAGCCATAATTTAAGGATGAGACTCATTGGATGAAATTCTGTAAAATTGAGTTAATAACTGTTGATTGTTTTCCTCTGTTACCTATGCTAGTATTCTAGGCCAAAGGCAGTATACTTGTCATTGGTATGGATGAAAAAATGCACGTTTATTCTCAATTGAAACTCAGTCCAAAAATAATTGGTTTCCACTCCATTTTGCAGCATCAGAAATCCGACCAGTTTCAACAGTGTATAGAAATTAGCGAAACGAACATTTGAGGACTCTGGCACAGGAAATGTTAGAAGGACGACTCGCCAATGTATCTCGTATGTCACCTTTGTCAAAAATTAGCAGCATAAATGTGAGAATAATTAGTGATAAAAAGAAATGTGGTATGCAAAACGACAATGTCAGCTTTGAATATATGCTTGATTGCAGCTTATTCAAAGCTTTGCGAATTGCTTGTCTAGTCTTGCCCCAGTATCAACTCAAGTAGTTGATGAAACTAGTGAAGTCTGGCAAGGTCAGATGGTGGTAAAATTCAAATGTTGATAAGCAGAAAATGTAAATTAATTAAAACATATTTTACTTAATTATTTTTATATGTTGAAAGTTTGTTTATTGATTATGAAAAATTTAATCAAACTTTTATTATAGTGAAACTGAAAACATTAAACAAGTAGCCGGGGCATTAATTATTAAGTTCATTTATGCAGAATGCATTACAAATATCAATAAATTCAATGTGTTGACTGTGATATTTTATTAATGTTAATATTGATTATTTTATTAGTTAAGCGCTGCTGTTTCAAAAAATGAGAAGGGTGGAAATTTTCTTTAATATCTGTAGAAATTAAAAGAATAATTTAATTTTTTAAATATTATACTATTACCAAACATTATGAAATTCCACAAAAAACAGACTTCGCCTGTAAAAAAAGGCGGCAAGTACATAAACCATTTAGCATAAATAATATAGTAAAATTATCCAATTAAAAAAAGTAGTGAAATCCAAATATTAGGCAAGTGTATTTTTTCACCTTAGCAAAAGTTAATTTTTTGAAAAAAAAAAGGAACAACAAAGTTACTAGCCGGGCCCGTAATGTCCATGCACAGTGAGAAATAGAATCATCTGTGGTTCGGCTAACTTCACTCTGTATTTTAACATGAAATTTGCTGTACTACTCTATAGCTGAATCTCACACACGATTCAATTTCCCACTGTGCATGGACATTACGGGACCGGCAAGTAACTTTGTTGTTCCTTTTTTTTTTTCAAAAATTTATCTTTTGCTAAGGTGAAAAAATACACTTGCCTAATATTTGAATTTCACTACTTTTTTTAATTGGATAATTTTACTATATTATTTATGCTAGATGGTTTATGTACTTGCCGCCTTTTTTTACAGGCGAAGGCTGTTTTTTGTGGAATTTCATAATGTTTTGTAATAGTATAATATTTAAAAAATTAAATTATTCTTTTAATTTCTACAGATATTAAAGAAAATTTCCACCCTTCTCATTTTTTTGAAACAGCAGCGCTTAATAATAAATATATATATATATATATATATATTAATATTGACAAAATATCACAGTAAACACATTGATTTTATTGATATTTGTAATGCATTTTGCATAAATGAACTTCATAATTAATGCTCAGGCTAGGTTTTTAATGTTTTCAGTTTCACCATAATAAAAGTTTGATTAAATTTTTCATAATTAAGAAACATATAAAAATAATTAAGTAAAATGTATATTTTAATTAATTTACATTTTTTGTTTTGTCAACATTTGAATTTTTACAAATATCTAACTTTGCCAAACTTCAGTAACTCCCTCAGCTTATTCAGGTGATACAGGGGCAAGACTGGAAAAGCAATTCGTAAAGCTTCAAATAAGCTACAATGAAGCATATAATCGAAGTTGGCATTGTCGTTTCGCATACGCCGTTTCTTTTTAGCACCAATCATTGTCACGTTTATGTTGCTAACTCTTGACAAAGGTGATATGGGAGATACATTGCCGAGTCGTCCTTATAACATTTCCTGTGCCAAAGTCCTCAAATTTTCGTTTCGTAAATTTCTACACACTTGAAACTGGTCGGATTTCTGGTGCTGCAAAATGGAGTCCAAACTACTAATTTTTAGACTGAGTCTTTTTCCATTGAGAATAAACGTGCATTTTTTCATCCATATCAATGACCAGTATACTGCCTCTCGTCTTGAATATTTGCATAGGTAATGGAGAAAAACAATCAGCAGTTATTAACTGAATTTTATATAATTTCATCCAATAAATCTCATACTTAAATTGTGGCTGAGCAATGAATGACGTTTTTCTGAATATTGGCTTATTCTTACTTTGCCAATCTTTCAATGCTTTCATCTTTACCTATTTCAAGTACCAGAATGCAGGAGTGAAAAGCCCAATTGTTGATTCAACTCCAATAGTCAGTATGTGTGCGAACCTTCCTCCTTGGATTGTTAATTCAACTGTACCAAATGTATTTAAGTCAAAGCACAAGTATTACTATTTGCTATAATACACTTGCAGAGTGACTGTAAAATACTAAATGATGACACTACGAGTAAACCTAAAATCAAATTCATCATTTAACAATCTCAATCTTCAAAGAAAATAAATATTTGAAGGAACATGAAGCATCTCAGTTACTTAACAGTATTTGATGTTGCCCCATCTCCATTTTCTTTAGTGCTTGGTGACCTAACTTCCTTGAGACTAAAAATCTGTAATATTTGGGTGTCTTTGCATCTTTTGTAAACATCTATTATTGCATAATTAGCTTAAATCCAAACACTAGTCAACTTGTACTCAACGTAAATGAAGGTTTATAGGAATGCTTTATATTTTCCAAACAAGCATTACTATAATTTAATCCGAAATATTTGTTAGCATATATGATATAACCTATCGAACAATTTAAATCCATTTCTGTTAAAAAAAAAGACAAAGTTATCATAAATTTTATTAATGATTTCCACACCTGGAAATCGACCATATGATTATTAAATACCTTAACAATTTCTTTCAATTAATATCCTCCTGATAATGACCGATGCATATTAATGTTAAAAGTATACTTCTCATTGGCACAGAGCTGTAAATATTAATCTTATTTAATCCAGTCACTTCTATCCTCAACTATGAAAATGAAAATGTTCTGTCTTGATTAATTCTGAAAAAGAAATACCCAACAAAGTACCACAAAGTATACTACATCCTGTATTGTAAAATATAATGTTATACTTATCTAATTCGCGATTCCTTCTGTCACTGTTAATTGAATTTATTTCTAATTATTTGTGATTTTAGAAATTTAACAGATGCAATATCGCAACACGATGAATAACCTCACTGCATTAAATAAAAATAACCTCACATTACAATTTACAGTTCAATATAGTCGCCGAATTAATTATATCGATTATATCGATTTTAATTGACAGTTCACAACCATATATAGTTTGGTCGTAGAGTATATTATGTTAGAAGTGTTGTGAAAATGACGTCATTTTTCTTAGTGACCAACTTCAGCCCGAGACATACATTCTGACTGGAGAAGAAGAAGATTATGAAAAAAAAATTTAATTTTCGATATACATATATATATATATATTTATAAAAGGATAGATATTAGAACCGTCTGAAAGTGTTGTGTACATTAGTGTACATCGGTTTACATTAATTTTAGTACTTATATATCGTATTAATTTATGAGTTGTATATCGCCTTTTTAGAGATATATCAACAATTGATAATTCCTTATGTTTTGATATTTGAAAGGACTTTTCTTTTATTATGAAGAAAATAACATAGTTCCTTTACATTGAATTATTTTCAGTATACATAAAATAAGATATTATATTTTATTATTTTTGCACTGTCTTAAAGCTAATGTATGTAGAAATTCAAAGAATTTTTTAAATTTAGTGCACCTTGTTATAAAGGGATAACTTTTAGGACCATTAAAAAAAATCGCTTTTACGTACTTATATATTACACAGTAGTTCTAATACCCAAACGATAGGCCTAAGTAAAAATAGGACAGAAAAATTACTCTAATAATAATAATAGGTATTTGATTCATATTAGAAGGTCTTGGACCACAAATCCAAATTAAAATTTAGAAATTGAGAAAAGCGGACAAAATATATTTGATGAAATGTTAAAAATAAATGTAATTGTATTAAATTTTGATACTGGAGGGTTTTCGAGATCACTACAGATTACGAGTTCGAGCATATGATTTGAAATTTTTAAACGGCGGATTCTATATGGCAGATGAAATTTTAAGATTTAAAACAATGCTAATCCTTGGTTTTAGTTAAGGCTAGTTTTAACAATATAATATGGCGAGATGCAGCATAATTTTTAATTTTGTTTTTATAGTATTTTTGTGGTTTTGTATATTTTTATGTCTTTTTTGTATTTCTTAATTGGTTATGTTTATCACATTTGTTGTTCCGTTGTCCATGCCTGAGTGTCGCGTATGCTTCCGTGGGGGGCCCTGCCACCTAAATATGAGTGACGCTCGTCTTCAAGTTAATAGCATATTTAACTGGATTCTTCAAAGAAATTTAATCGAATAAGCATTGAAATATAAATACAGAATATACAACATAAAAATATTCAAAATTGACGTGCACCTTAAAAAAAAGTACTACTCGACTAAATGAAGGATCTAGGATAACTACAGTGAGATATTAAGGTAGTACTATGGGTATTGTGTGCGAAATAGAAACATGCCTTATTAGTCAGACAATCTTTAAAATTGAATAAAATCGGATTTATTTTCTAAAATTTCATAATTAACTATAAAATATTGACAAAAAGTCAAAATCAGGAAAAAATAGCATAGTTGAATGAAACATCAGCATTCATTGCAATATTATCACCCTGTTTAATTTCTTTATATTTGTTGTTAATTGAAACCGTTGAAAAAAATTTAATTTTAGTTGGATTTTCATTTTCTTCGGGGGGGGGGGGGGGTATTTTAAACACTGCAGTATACTGTATAGTTCAACTAAGAATAAATGGTCTTAAAACATGATAAATATACGTATAAATTGTTTTTTGCTGAAATGAAAGATAAAGCTAAATCCAATAAATAAAATGTTTTCCTGTTCTATAGGTAAAATAAAATATTTTACTTCGTGAAACTGTAGAGTATACTTCAGCAATTAAAAACACTCCGAGAAAATGAAAGTTAAGGTAAAATTAAAATCGCGTGTCAACTGTTCAAACTAAGAACAAGCAAAAAGATGTTTAAATGAGTGATAATATTGCAATGAATGCTGATATTTTGATCAACTGTGCTACTTTGTATTGATTTTGACTTTTAGTCAATATCTTATAATTAATTATCAAATTATATAAAATAAATCCGATTCTATTCAATCTTAAATGTTGTCTATCAAATAAGGTATGTATCTATTTCGCACAGTACCAACAACACTACCTCAAGCATTCCTGTAGCCAAAAGCTTATTGCTTTTTCCATTTGGAAATAAACACTTTACTCTTTACAATGAATCGAAGGCCTTAAAACATTAGATCCTCGCCAATGTACGGGCTTACGTGAATTACATTGGTTTCTTTCAGTAGAAAATCAGCTCTGTAGCTGCTACAGAAATAACAAGATATGATTGATCAATAAAGTAGCGCCTTTTCTAATTGATCAATAATATTGAGTATTTCGATGCAGCGCCCCACATCTGCTACTTCTACTGATTGCAACCATTGTTGCTATTTCAGTTTGTCGTTCTGTTAACATTCCGACGCATCGACAGTTGAAATTGGACCCCGCTAGGAACTCAACCGAATCAGTGAGGCCAGTCTGAACATAAACAGACCCGCCACTCTGACCTCCCAACTCATACAAATGTATAGACTTGGACGTCAAAGTAGGGGGGCCATTTAGACTCAGACTGACTTCACTGATCAGCACTGAACGAACCATCCCATAAGCAAGTTGATTCGACTCTACAATTAATAAAAACCCTATATGTTGATCAAATCAACTAGAGAAATTTTTATTTTGATTTCTGCACAGGTTGCATCACTGGGAAAAATAAATGCAATTGTTAATTCAACTATTTTTCGTACAAATCGTTGGGTGTGCTAGCTATGTATTGGCTGTGTTCAGCGGCCTCAGCAGTTGAGTGAGCGATCAGTGATTCTATTATTTGATTGATCAAAGTTTTACTTGAGGCCAATCAGATGAGAGAATCACTGATCGCTCACTCAACTGTTGAGGCCGCTGAACGTAGCCATTGCTTCAGTTTTAAGCTTATATCCTTCCACATTGTTCTAGACGTTCTAGAACTTTTAGGCATTCAAACTAGGCACGTTAATTGTTAACGGTCATTTTATTTGAATTTAAGAAAGTAGTTTGTGGTTTAAAAAAAGGTGTATTATTTCGGATTGTGATATGTTTGCAGTAGTTTTATTCACAGATAACGTATATTACATCTGTAAAAAATCAGATATAATATGCAAAAAAGGTATTCTTAGTATTAAATATAAAAATGGTCAACGATATGCCGGTAACCTAGTAGATACCTCTGGTATGTAAAATTTTAAATTCATTCTATTACTTTTCCAGTATACGAATCGACTTTAAAGTGTATTTTATTTCAAATTTCCAGAAAATCGTGATACTCTTATTGAATTAAAAAATAGTTTAGAAAAGAAAGCAGAAACCATAGAAGTTGAAAATCGTATCTGTAATCAACAAAAAAAGAGTAATGGTGATTAGCAATTGGATATTTTCATTGTTATCTCTGTTTTTCTAATACAAAATAATTGACTGAAAATAAATCGTTTTGCTCAGGTCGTTACAAAGGAGGAACTCAAAGTGTTGCAGGTTCAATTAAAAATAAAGGTGTGCTACGTAATATAGAAAATGTTAGCGATGCTGGAGAATATAAGTCTCTTCAAATTGTAGGTGGGTATTTTTTTCACTCTGTTATAACTTAACTAAATACAGCACTTAGAATACAAAATAAACAACAGAATTGATTGATTAAGCATGTGTACACTATCTGTAGATATGTATGCAATTAAGAGCTTGACGTAACATTTCTTTTTTAGAATCGTGTACCAAAATGCAACTAAGTAATGCATTTGAAGAAAATGTTCCTCCAAAATATATTCATTCTGATAGTAACAATATTAGTCATGTAATTAACACAGAAATTCTAAATCCTAAAGGTAATAATATACTTTAATCTGTTCATATGGTACCCAAGTTATTAATATAAAATTTTAAATTTTTTGTAACTATATATTTTAATTTAGTTCATGACACCAAAATTCAAAACAATACATGTGAACAAGATTTTACTGCTCCAAAAGATGATTCTACCAATAAATGAAACAATATTCAATTTTATGAATCAGTTCCTCTTCAAAGTAAAGGTACATAAAGTTCTCAGATTGGTCCATATTCTTTTCAAATTAATTATAGTTTCGTAACATTCATACTTCAATAAAGAGAAGTCAACTATATAGCAGTAATTAGAAATTGCATGTTGCAACACACAAATACATTTATTCATGTTGATATAATTACTAATACTTTATCTTATTACTATCAGAGCGGAGTAGTCAGAATAATTGCAATAATGGTACAAAAGATTTTGCTGATCAAAATTATGTTTCTGCTAATAAAAAAGATATTGTTGATATTGGTGAAGCGGTTAATCCAGAATGTGAAGGTATTTATGTGCTCAGTTTGATTCATATTAGTCTAAACTTAATTAATTATCTAAAATTAATGTATCTATTACGTATAGCTAACTATAGAAATAGTTAACAATTGAGTGAATTGCCAATGCAATCTTACATATTAATAATTTAAAGCAAATCATCTCTATTACTTTCAGATCAGAGTAGCCAGAATAATTGCAATAATGGTACAAAAGATTTTGCTGATCAAAGTGATGTTTCTGCTAATAAAAAAGATATTGTTGATACTGGTGAAGCGGTTAATCCAGATTATGAAGGTATTTATGTGCTCAGTTTGATTCATATTAGTCTAAACTTAATTAATTATCTAAAATTAATGTATCTATTACGTATAGCTAACTATAGAAATAGTTAACAATTGAGTGAATTGCCAATGCAATCTTACATATTAATAATTTAAAGTAAATCATCTCTATTACTTTCAGATCAGAGTAGCCAGAATAATTGCAATAATGGTGCAAAAGATTTTGCTGATCAAAATGATGTTTCTGCTAATAAAAAAGATATTGTTGATATTGGTGAAGCGGTTAATCCAGAATGTGAAGGTATTTATGTGCTCAGTTTGATTCGTATTGTATTCCGGCTTCTTAACCCTTAATTAGGCATATGGGGTCACCGACCATTTCATTACTATGGTAATTTATCTGATGCGCCTAATTAAGGGTTAAATACATAATTTTGAAAGGTTATTTACTATATACATAAAGTAATTGATAAAAATTTGTTGAAACTTACTGTTGCAGCAAATGTAATCTTATAAATTTATGATTACTATGTTTTATGTCATTTTCTTTTAGTGCAAAGTATTCAAAATAATTTTAATACGTATAATGAAATCTTAGTTCGTCAGGATGCTAATATTAGTAATAATAAAATAAATAGTACTAATGCTAATAAACATAAAACAATTGATTGTGAAGATATATATATATATATATAGTTGTATAAATAAATACTTTCTCTGTATACAGTTACCTATAATGTTCCTTAGAGTTTTATTTTAAATTTCATATTTATTTATAGATCTAAGTAAATCTAATACTGATGCAGATATTTGGAGTGCTTTTGACAGTATTTGTATCGAAAATAAGAATATTTTATATGGTAATAACAAATTAATTTTTACATTAAGTATGTTCGAAAGCATTAATGCAAATTTTGCTTTTTATTAATACTTAATTTTTAAATATTTTAGATTTAAACAAAGAAAATATAAGCGAGCAATTAAAGTCTGAAAGTCATAAGATTTTTAATACTAAACAAATTGATATTTCATTTGATTGTGCAAATATATCTAATCCTTTACAAAGTATGTACATTTTTATATTCACTCATTGCAAATGTTATCTGTGTTCTATACTTAAAAATTTGGAACAGGTAAACTTTGTCAGTTATATTAAATCTTTTTTGAAATAATTTCACAGCAATTACGGAAGTTTTAGAATTTAACAAGACAAACGACAATTATGATTATTTAATCAATACTCAAAATACAAGGTAGTAATTATTTAATTATTTAATTATTATATAACTAAGATCATTCTTAATTTTTCACTATTCAATTTCTTACATTTAAATAATCTAGAATAAGTTCCGTACTGGTCAGTGATGTAAATCTAGGAAACTCAAAAAATTATAGTTTCGGCGATGAATTATTAACGCAGCAAGTTACTTTTTTAAGTCCACCTAAAGATGGTAAAGCGTTAATATTATAATTGTAATGGGCTTTTGTATTTTTCAGTCAATAATAATGAATTTTTTCAATCGTTTATTATACCTTGTGTGCCACTTAATTCGTTTCAGGATTCAAATGATGACTTCTTTTATATAGTACGTAAAAGTGCGTACTAAAATTCTGATTTTTATTAATGAGTGTCTTGAGTTCTAGATAGAGGAAATCATTAAAATTTCTTTAAAACTTTTAACTTACTATAACAACTACACATCTCAATTTTCATTATTGTCTGTCTGAATTAAATTTCGCTGGACTACATTAGCGATATTAATACTTTAAAGCCCTGTAATGCTGTAAGCCTACCATATGCCGTAGATGGACATAGAGTGAAAGAGAGAAAAGAATATAAGAATGAGAGAGAAAAAAGGAAAATCAATGTATGCAATGACATTCTATCTCTCTGCTGTATTGGGTTTATTTCTCTACTTATCTACAGCCAATAATAAGCTTAACTTATATTGCGTAGTCTCAAGAAGTCCCTATCTCGCAAGGCAAATTGAGTGGCGTATGCTATATAAAATTTTAAAAACGTTGAAGTTTGTAAAAACTCTTGATTAATGGAAAAATTGTATAATATCATTACTTAGCGACTGAAATTTACAAAATGATTCTAAATTTTACTGCATTTGCAAAGAATGTGTGTACTGAAATGTGAATTTTATTTTTCAGATATATATGAAAATGTTACAGAAAACCCAAGTGATTCAAGTTATCAACCTGATAGTTCCGATAAAGACATTTCTGAGAAAGATTTAGCGGAAGTTAAAGGGACCAAAGAATCTACAATTCCAAATAAAAGTAAAAATTCGTCAATTAATACAACCTTAGACCCTTCTGATTCGACATTAAATGCAGCTGGAAATAGAGTACCAAACGATGAGTACATGATTGTTAGCAAAATAGAATCTGGGCTCAAAAAAGACTTTTGCATATATTGTAAAACGCAACAAACAAAATTAAGTCGTCACTTAACTAGAAAACATGCAGATGTCAAAGAAGTTAAAGACCTTCTTCTAATTCCTAAAGGACGGCCGGAAAGAAAAGATCTAATTAATAACATTCGAAAACAAGGTCAATTTTTTTATAATACGAGCTCACAGGAAAATAAGGGTGAACTAAAAGTGATGCGACGCCCTAATAAAAATTTAAATAAAAAGGCAATTGATTATGCCATTTGTCCTCAATGTAAGGGAGCTTATTCAAAATCAGCTCTGCGGTATCATTATCGAGTCTGCAACAAAAACAAATCTAAAAATAAAAGAAATGTATTGATTAAATCAAGGCAGACAACAGGACGTTTGCACGAAGTTGCTTGCGATATCTTACGCAAACGAGTATTTCCTACACTTAGGGACGATTGCATTACTAAAGTAATTCGATATGATGAATTATGCATTTTGTTTGGAAACAAATTGTGTGATAAATACAAAGATCCGCATTATTACGACATGATAAGACAAAAATTAAGAACAATCGGTCGATTTTTATTAGAAATAAAAAAAAGAGATAATTGCATTAATGATTTATTTGAGGTTTTACACCCAAAATACTATAAATTATGTATTGATACAATACAATATTTGGCAGGCATAAACGAAACAAAAAATGGTTTTAAAACCCCATCATTGGCCACTAATTTAGGCAATTTATTGAAGCAAGTTAGCAAAAGAGCTATTACAGTTTATATCTTAAGAGATAATAAGGAAAAAATAGACCTCACTGAGAGATTTTTGAAATTAATAGTAGAGGACTATTCCTCTTCAATTGCGAGAGTAGCGGTTGAAACCCAATTTCAAAAACGAAGGCAATCCAAAAAACAGTTGCCAATTCGATCAGATATACAAAAATTGATCAGGTTTTTATCTAATGGAATGAGAAAATTTTATGATATATTAAAAGAAAAGTTTTCCTTTGATGCATGGAAAAATTTAGCAGAATTCACATTAATATCAGTTCAACTGTTTAACAGACGTAGAGCAGGGGAAATAGAACGCGCTTATGTTGAAGATTTCAATAATTATGATTCAGTTAATGAAAAAACTATCGGTGATTCGTTTAAAAAGTTAACAGAAGAAGAAAGAGTTAATGCTCTGAGATACGTACGTTTCAACATAAGAGGTAAATTGGGGAGAACTGTTCCAGTACTGCTAAGTCAAGAAACGTTGAAATATATCAAAATACTTCTTAAATATCGTCAAGCCGCTAAAGTACATTGCAAAAACCCATATTTATTCGGTTTACCCGGCACACTGAAAGGTGATTATAGATACCTCAGAGCATATTTTATAATCATAAGGTTTTCGGAAGAGTGTGGAGCATCCGATCCGGAAACTTTACGGGGTACAAATTTACGAAAACATTTAGCGACGACTTGTTCCTCACTAAATCTTAGAGACGACGAAGTCACCGATTTGGCTGCTTTCATGGGACATGCGGAAAAAATCCACAAACAACATTATCGTCAACCCATCCTTAGTAAGGAAATATTACAAATTTCGAAAATTTTAGAAGTGGTACACGGCGATGATAAAAACGATGACGAAAACGATGACGAAAGCGATGATGATTTGGTTGAACCGGAAAGTGGTACAGTACTTTTAAATTATTTTTTTCTCTATTATTTAACACTGTTTTATTTCGTTTATATGATTCTAGGAAATAATTTAGATGGTTTGCCTAGGAAACGTATGCGTACAAATATACATATGGATTTATCCACGAATGAAAACACTGCGATGGAAACAAGTATTGAAAATAATACAGCTCAAGAAAGTGGTAACTCATCTATTGAAGATTACTCTGATGCGGTAGATAAAACGGCCAAAAAGAAACGATCAAGTAAATATTAGTAGTATTTCACTTATTATATATATTTTCATATCAATATAAAATAGGGTAATAGAAGTTCTTAAAATACATATTTTAAAAGTTAAAAAAGATACTATAGGTAACATTTCCATTTATTATTTCAAACGTTGTTATATCACTATTCACATGTTAAACATATATAGAATTTTTCATTAATGTATAATTTATTTCATTACATTTATAGTTTCCCCATATGGAAAGTGCAGTCGCAAACGATGGAGTGAAAGAGAAAAGGAAATTGCTTTTAGAGAGTTTGCACACCATATCAAATCAAAGATATTACCTTCTTTTAAAGAAATTCAAGAATTAAAGAAAAAATATCCAAATATTTTTATTCGAAATGTTGCTGCTATTAAAACTTGGATTAACAATCAGATAAGAAAATAAATCACTATCAAAGAAAGTATACATAATACCTATTCAAGTATATGCTGCAATTTCAGAAACAAATTATAACAAGTTTTTAGTTTTATTAATACTGAATATTCGAAAAACGTAGTAATACTGTTCCTATAATTAAAATGTGAAAAATGCAAATATTTTTATTTTTCAAAATGTATTATTTTACGACATATTACTTGAATAAAATATATTCATTAATAAATACTATTTGGCACTGAAAAATTGGACATCTTTCAAAATCCAGCATAATTTATCGATGAATAAACCTTTTTTACAATAAAAATTGTAATAATTAAATTTTCTAAGTACACATTCTTTTTAAAAGATCAAATTAAACAATAAAAAAAATCAACCAAAATAGAAAACCGAACGAACACAAGGAAAATAAAAAGCATTTAACAATTCTAATAAGTACGAAAAAAATTCGGTAAGTATTTAAAACCAATTTCGTAACAAATACTTCTTATAAAGGAAAACAAATGTGGAAATTAATATTCCCAAAAACATTGACTACATATGTGAGATCCATAAGTAAGTGTTACTATATATTAGAATTGGTTCAAAATTATTTATTAAAATAACGATGGAAGTCAGAACGGTGTAAGATAGCTTTGGTTTCAATATAAACTCGTTATTTCTCAGCCGATTCATAGAGAAAGACTCGATTATAGAACATGGTATTCTGCTTGCTAACTATGTAAGGTGAAGTTTAATCATCTATATACAATAACTACAAAAATTTATAGTAAACTGAAAGATATTCAACTTGGTTCCCGCATTTGTCATTACTTTAAATTTATTGGTTCCATCATCTGCCTATATATCGGACTGTTTTACTTAGTTCATCAAGAAAAGTGAGAACCGTTTTGAAAAGCATACTGTCATCAATTTTATCCTATAATCACATTGTTTTAAATCACACAATCCTGAAATTGTAATGCCGGAAACAAATTTGTCAAATTATTTTTGTTTTTACTCTGGTAAACTTTTATGCCTGTAAGAGTTTAGTACGGCAATAATAAAACCGTCGTTATGTTAATTTTTCTTTGCTGCACTTAGAAATGGACTCTCGCCTCGAGAAATGATTTTTCCAAACAGAATTGGGTGTTGAATCCATTGTTCAGCATAATTATGTGCATATGATTATACAATCTTTTTCAACACCTAGTGCTCCATTACATGCCATGTTAGATAAATATTCCTATATTGGATTATATTTTATGAAAATTCAGATTATCTGGGGGGTCGTGACGTTTAAGATTTGTTCTAGTCATAAAACGTGTAGGCGAACGATATATTAATTTAGCGTATTAGTCAAATTCTGGCGATTCACTTTCATCTTCCGGATACAAAAAGTACCAAAATTTGTATGGAAGAATCCGATTAAATTCTTGGACCTACATTTTTAAAAGAGGTCCCAACATTTCTGTACTGGCTATATCTATACTTATACATATCCATGCTTCAGCAGTTGTTGGGTCCAAAGCTATTATGTAACGATAGAAATCGGAACCGCGTAAAATAGTTCTTTTTTCAATATAAATCTATTTCAAATCATTCGATGCTTAGTAGGAAGTTCAATTATCCAGCATAGTATTTCATTTGTCTCCAACGTCAAGCAAAGCCTGTTGCATCTGCACATACTACACCTAGTAAATATATAATAAAATGAAAGATATTCAACTTGGTTCCCGCATTTGTCATTACTTTAAATTTATGGGTTCCATCATCTGCCTATATATCGGACTGTTTTACTTAGTTCATCAAGAAAAGTGGGAACCGTTTTGAAAAGCATACTGTCATCAATTTTATCCTATAATCACATTGTTTTAAATCACACAATCCTGAAATTGTAATGCCGGAAACAAATTTGTCAAATTATTGTTGTTTTTACTCTGGTAAACTTTTATGCCTGTAAGAGTTTAGTACGGCAATAATAAAACCGTCGTTATGTTAATTTTTCTTTGCTGCACTTAGAAATGGACTCTCGCCTCGAGAAATGATTTTTCCAAACAGAATTGGGTGTTGAATCCATTGTTCAGCATAATTATGTGCATATGATTATACAATCTTTTTCAACACCTAGTGCTCCATTACATGCCATGTTAGATAAATATTCCTATATTGGATTATATTTTATGAAAATTCAGATTATCTGGGGGGTCGTGACGTTTAAGATTTGTTCTAGTCATAAAACGTGTAGGCGAACGATATATTAATTTAGCGTATTAGTCAAATTCTGGCGATTCACTTTCATCTTCCGGATACAAAAAGTACCAAAATTTGTATGGAAGAATCCGATTAAATTCTAGGACCTACATTTTTAAAAGAGGTCCCAACATTTCTGTACTGGCTATATCTATACTTATACATATCCATGCTTCAGCAGTTGTTGGGTCCAAAGCTATTATGTAACGATAGAAATCGGAACCGCATAAAATAGTTCTTTTCTCAATATAAATCTATTTCAAATCATTTGATGCTTAGTAGGAAGTTCAATTATCCAGCATAGTATTTCATTTGTCTCCAATGTCAAGCAAAGCCTGTTGCATCTGCACATACTACAACTAGTAAATATATAATAAAATGAAAGATATTCAACTTGGTTCCCGCATTTGTCATTACTTTAAATTTATTGGTTCCATCATCTGCCAATATATCGGATTGTTTTAGTTAGCACATCAAGAAAAGTGGGAACGTTTGTTATAAACATGTAGCTAATTTTTTTTTATTACTTCTTAAGAACTAAAAAAAAAATTTTTTTTTTCTGCCAAATCGTATATAAACTCTATATCCAAGGAGGGAACTGGCATTTATTTGCATTCTGAAAATTACCGCTTTTGAAAATCATGCTTGCGAGATTGAGAGCGTAATCTTTCAAACGAAAGAGTTTTTTGAAATTTTCCGCTGCTGGTTTTTTTACAAATTATTTTAATAATTTTACTTTGTTATTTTAGTATTATCATGTATATTTTATTATCTTACGTGCATCTGTTAGTATTGTCCGGAAAGGTGGATTAATTGTGGTGACCATTGTGTTATACAATTGAATTTATAAAATATGAAAACACTAATGGTAAATCTATCTGGGGAAGTTAGTACTATATTTAAATTGATTGTATTTTTTTAAATTTAAATTTTACAAATTTTTTTCTTTTAATTTTATTGTTATATATATTTTTTTTACTATCGGTAAATATTAGGAATTTCTCTTTATAACATCCAACAGGTTATAATACTAATAATATATCAGAGTAATTCCAAAATTTAAACGGACCTAAGTTCATTCGTTTAATATTTATAATTGTGAGGGCCCGGACCTCATTTCCTTGTTTTTACTTGCAGTAAAATTGGCTCTTATAACTGCCGTTTTGCAACTTATAAAATATAAGGTCCGGTCCTAATACTTACGCTGTTATAAGAATAATTATCGGGCCGGTACTCATATTATACAAAAGTCCTGATATTAATCATTAGATCTCCGAAATGGTCCCAATAAATATCAGCTTATAAATATATATTTATTTATTTTTCTTCTTTACTCATATACTTGTACATAGTTTTGTTTTAATGAAGTACCTCCAGAATAAGGGTTAATATTATATTATGAATAGAATATTGGTAATTAATTGGTGCATAAGCACACTGAAAATGGAGTGTAAAAGACTCCATTATATAACCTTAGTCATTTAACTTTCTTGATAATGATTTAGATATTGATGGACCTGGCTACGCCTTGCTTGACTTGGTGTTATCTTTTTGCTTGTGCCTTTTATATTTCCTATAGGAATAGTACAGCAAGTAATTAGGTTCTTGAAGAGCTAGCGTTTGATAAATTGAAAAGGTGTCTTCTGTCCAATTAAACTTATTCATACATGGACTGAGGGTCCTTCGATTATCCCACATCCTCAATATTATTTAATAGTTAATTTTCTTATTTATATATAAATATTTTCTTGTGAATAGTTATAACTTCATGGCTCTTGTCTTTATAAGATAATATTAGATTTGGGGAGAAGTTCCATGTATTCTCATGTAATTATTTTGAATTGATACTTGCAAATTGTTAGACAGAACAGTTGTTAAATATAACATTCTATTTTAATTTTATTAATGTGTAAAAGTAACTTTCTTAGAAAATCCACTTTAATTTCACAGCATGCCACGTCCTTGAAAAGTCTCAAACCGGCAAGCCTCAGACTGGCTCACGTACAAGTTTCATGAGCCTGGCGCTCTTTATAAGTAAAGTCTGTGTGCCTTTGCACTGATTACTAGTTAAAATTGTGTCTTCCCCACAATAGCAGGAATCATGTCGCATACTGTGAAATTAAACCAAATGTATGAAAATATTATTAGGTTAATTATATGGCCCTAGAATCGTTAATACATTTTCTATAAATTCGCCGTTTTGACTCCTAAATTAATTTACAGAGACACATAAAACATTAATTTGTTCTGTTTAATTAACTGCATATTTAGAAAAAAATAAGCTTGTAATTATGCAAAAATATTAATTTAAATAGTCGAAGCGGTGAATTTGTAGAGTAATAAATATTAACGTTTAAGATGTCTCATGCGTTAAACCATGCATGTAATGGAACGAAAAATACAATTTTTTCGAAAGAAAACTCAAGTTCTAAAGGGAAATGAAAAAATACATAGGTAATAAAATGGCATGCGATGCAAATATAAAAGTGAAGTGTTCTGTGTTTCACATTGCGTTTTTAATATTATTTGACACTTCAGAATTACTAATTCAGTCAAAAGGCCGGAATTGATTTATTACAAATTTAAAAGATGTCTAAATAATATAGTAGATATCTAGGGCCATATAATTAACCTAATAATATTTTCAACATTTGGTTTAAATTCACAGTATAAAGTATAAATATATCGAAAAAAGGTATACTTGTATCTGTGTAAAAAGGAGAGTACGTGAATTTGTAGCTATGAAGTTTATGCAAGTTTATCATCTATATCCTTAAATCTCTTATAGCGCATGTGGTAAGGTCTCGGCTTTTGGAACCGGTGAGGCCAGGTTCGAGAATTCTTCGACTCTTTTTTTTTCATTTTTATAATTTTAGAATATTTATAGTAATCATTAATAACTTATTTGAATTAATAACGAAATAAAAATTAAATTTTTATAACAATATTTAAAGTGTAGGATTTAATAAAGATCTTTTGAGCGTAACTATGGAATATTAAAACCCCATTTTTACATATTTTTTAATCTAATATGTGCATGGCAATAAATAAATATTCTACAATAAAAAAAAAATTTATTGGATGGAATCGAACTCGAATCTGAGGTTTGAAAGATGGAGGAGGATTGAAGCAGAAGGCCGAAAAGGAATTTTACTCAGCTCTTCGGCTACACGAAAGTTAATTCGAGAGGGAGAGAGAGATCCGAAAAAACTATGCCGTTCTTTCTCGAACTCGATGTATAGCGAAGATGTCCGAAGCTGAGCGATGTTAACCGAAGGAGGTTGCACACGCATTCGCACCACAGTAATGGCGTGTGTGCCTAACAAAATGCTTCTCATTCGCGTCCGACAGATGGCGTTAGTGGTCTTATGGATGTGGCCGCACGTTTGTGTTCCACAATTAAAAAGGAAATAAATTACACGTCTATCTAGAGCTTACTCTGGGATTTTTATTGCAATTCACAGCACTTAAAATACAGCCCTTTTTCGCACTGGGAAGTTCAATGCAAGTAACTCCTATTCTACTCGGAAGAGAGCTAGTCGGTCAGGGTGGTCCCCTTTTATACCCCGCTGCTCAGGTCAAAGGTGGCGCTGCCCTGTCGGCGAACGGCTGGTAGCAGTGGTGAGTTGGCAGCAGTCTCCACTTCCTTTAGCTCCTGTATAGTTGGTGAGACGCCAGTGTCGCCACAACCACTCCCCCCTGAGCTTGCGCGCCTGCGCAGTGTTTCAGTTGTCATGGCGGACGGGTTTGAATCTAACGTACGTTTTCCTGGGCTGGTCAAACGTCGATGTCCAAATGTGTGGCTTCTGTTCGACCACGTCGTCATCCTCAGTGAGTTCATCGTCCGTTTTGGTCAGGTACGCAGGTTTCAGTCTATCGACGGCAATGTGTTTGTCCTGCCCATCCACTTGTTTGTGTACAAGCTGTCAGTAATTCTTGCTTTAATTTTGTAGGGCCCAGTGTATGGAGGTTCCAGTGGCTTCTTCACGTGATCCGACCTCACGAAAACATGTGTACAGGTTTGCAGGTCTTTACTGATGAACATCCTCGCCTTGTTATGGTGTGCTGTCGGAGTGGGTCTAAGTGCTCTCATTATCTCTCTGTGCCTGTCAACAAAAATCAGTGGATCCCAAACCTGCTCATTATTGACAAAGAAGTCGCCAGGTATTCTTAGTGTTGTTCCATAGGTTAACTCAGCTGGTGTTGTTTGCAGGTCCTCTTTGAAGGAAGTTCGTAGCCCTAGCAGGATGAATGGCAGGATATCAACCCAGGGTTCTGGAGAACACATCAATGCTGCCTTCAGTGTCCTGTGCCAACGTTCCACCATTCCGTTCGACTCTGGATGGAAAGGTGATGTTCTGTGCCTCTTTGCTCCAACTGCATGTGCCAGTGACTTGAAGAGTGCAGCCTCGAACTGAGTTCCTTGATCTGTGGTGATAATAAATGGTGTGCCGAAGCGCGAAATCCAGTGAGTGAACAGTGCCTTAGTGAGTGTGTCGGCAGTGATGTCTGTGAGTGGGATAGCTTCTGGCCACCTTGTGAAGCGGTCAATTATGGTCACACAATACCTAAATCCCTTCACAGGTGGTAGGATGATAATGTCCATGTGAATATGTGCAAACCTGTTATCTGGCACCTCAATGTGATTCGGAAGGATTCTGTTGTGACGCTGGATCTTGGATCTTTGACAACTTAAGCATTCACGTGTCCATTTGGTAGCATCCTTCCTAATCCCAGGCCAGGAATATTTGCTGCAGAGTTCCCTAGACGTGCTGCGAATGCTAGGATGTGACAGTCCGTGCACAATTTTAAAGGCTGTCCTTCTTAGTCTCTGTGGTAAGTAAGACTTCACACGACCATCAGACACCTGGCAATAAATTTGAACATTTGGCTCTACAGTGAGTTTGTGCAAGTGCAGTGAAGTGTTCCCTTCGTTTAGCAAGTCTTGCAGCTCCTGGTCATCTCCTTGCGCCTCTTGAATGACCATGGGACTCAGTACTGTAGGCATAGTGACAGCATTAATGCGAGAAAGTGCATCTGCCACCACATTGTCACTCCCTTTTATGTATTCAATGTCTGTTGTGAACTGTGAAATGTACTCCAATTGTCTCAACTGCCTGTCGGATACCTGGTGAGGCTTTTTGCTGAATGCATGTGTCAGTGGTTTATGATCACTCTTAATTTTAAATGGTCTGCCTTCTAGCATGTGTTCAAAATACTTGATTGCTGCAAACACTGCCAGAAGCTCCCTGTCATATGTAGAGTACCTCTGTTCCGTGTCACTGAGCTTCCTGGAGAAGAATCCTATAGGGTACCATGCTCCATCCTCCTGCTGCTCCAAGGACGCTCCAATCGCTGTCATAGAGGCATCAACGGTGAGACAGACTTTTGCTGTTGCTGATGGGTAATGAAGCAAGGTTAAGTTAGAGAGGCTCGCCTTGGAATCCTCGAATGCCTGCTCTGCCTCAGGGTCCCAGGTAATTGGCGTCTTGTCATTCTTTTTGGATCTGACCAGGTACTTTGTCATGGGTCCCTGCAGCTGTGCAGCTAGTGGAATCGTTTTACGGTAGTAATTTAGCATACCCAAAAACCTTCTCAGTTCCATGACTGTTGTAGGCTTTGGAAAGTCCATGATCTTTTTCACACGTTCAATAGATGGTGTGTAGTGTGTACCCTTTTTTGCTAATGTTGTATCCCAGGAAGTCAACTTCGCTTTTGCCAAAGTGACACTTCTGCAGGTTAATTGATAGATTGTTCTGCTGAAGCCGTTCAAAAACTTTTTCCAGATTATCTCGATGTTGCCGCTCGGTGTCGGACATTACCAGGATATCATCAACATATATAAATACGAAATCCAGGTCTCTGAATATATGGTTGATGTACCTCTAAAAGGTTTGAGTCGCGTTTTTTAAACCAAATGGATTCACCAGGTACTCGTATAATCCCCAAGGGGTTGTAATTGCTGTTTTTCCTATGTCTTCCTCATGCATTGGTATCTGATGATATGCTCTTTCCAGGTCAATGGTCGAGAATATGGTCTTCCCTTGCAGCATTGGGAACACATCATGGATTAGTGGAGGCGGATAGCTATCGTGAACTGTAGCTGCATTCAAACCCCTGTAGTCACCACACATTCGATAGCTATCATCCTTCTTCTTCACCAAGTGTATGGGGCTTGCCCATGGACTACTAGATGGACGAATTGCCCCCATGTCAAGCAGCTGCTGAATCTCCCTTCGCGCTGCCATTGCCTTTTCACCAAACAGCCTTCTGAACTTCTGTGACACAGGCTGACAGTTGGTTATAATGCGGTGAGCAAAATTTGTTTCTCTAATTTGCACCTCAGGAGAAATCCGGGTTATCCCGATGTATTTTTTTAACAGGTCTGAGTACGGAGAATCTGAATAAACCGTTGACACGCTGTGGTGGCTTGTCTTAAGGATTTCTCCTCTGGAGGTTAACTTTGTCGTTCCGTCAATCAACCTTTTATTTTTCAGATCTATAATCACATTGTAGTGAGTTATAAAGTCCGCTCCTATAATGGCTGTCGGTACCTCTGCAATGATGAATGTCCAAGTGAATTCTCTTCGCAGATGCAAATCCAGCTTCAAGGTCCTCCTACCAAAGGTCGGAATTACCGAGGTGTTTGCTGCATAAAGAACTAAATTGTCCTTTTTACCTCCAATTTGGCATTTATTTGCCGGGATTATTGAGACTGATGATCCGGAATCGATCAGATACTTTATATTTGTCTGCTTATCATGTATAAACAATCGGAGTTCCTGTGAGAACTGATTGACCTCGCCACAGTTGCGGACTCCGATCAACGATGACTGTGCTAGTTTCCCGCAGGTTTCTTGAAGGTCGCATGAAGTAGACACGGCTCTGCACACTTGTTCGACTTCTCTCCAAACTTCTGATGGTAATAACAAAGCCGTGACCTTGTTGGCGTCTTTGATCTCGGCCTACTGTATCTTGGAGCTGTATGTTCCCGGTAACCGCTTGACCCTTGAGCAAGCTGCGTTTCTAACGCTCTATGTGCTGCCTTCACATCTTTTATTTCCTGCATGCACGTAATAATTAGCGCTTGCAAGTCCTCTATTTTTTTCTCTAGATTGCTGCTTGAATTTGCTTGCGTACTGGTCGACGCAGCCATGACATACGACGACTGGAAAGTATCTATGATACGATCAGCCATTTCAGCCACTGCTTCTATGTCCAATTTGCTCGATGTGAGCAAATGTGGACGCATGTGCACTGGCAAACGTTCCAGCCAGAGTTGATGTAAAATCTCGTCACTTATCTCCGACTTCGCCAAATCACGCATCTCGCGTAGTAATTGCGAGGGTTTCTTGTCCCCAAGCACGAGATTTTTCAGCAGTTTATCCACTTGCTTAGTGCGCGATTCCGCCAAACGATGTATGATTGCTTCTTTTAGATTTAGGTAGTTCCCCGTCTGCGGCGGTCTTCGTAGAACATCAGTCAGCAACCTGAGAGTGTCTCTGTCCAAGGCTCGGAGAATGGCAGAATATTTTGTCTCGTCCTTGGTGATTCTCGCCGCATTGAATTAAGCTTCAACCATCATGAACCACAGGTCTGGCGCATCATTCATGAACGGTGTGAGCACGTGTTTGCCCACGGAGTAGAGCTGCTCCATTGGATTGAACGCGGGCGAGTCCGTGTCCAAGAGGCTTTCGCTTCTTTCCTCTCCCATCTCTAAGACTGAGGTTGCATTTGATTTGCTGGACCAATCTCAGGCATTATTATCAGGTTGTCCGTTGACTCCGTAGGTGGTGGAGTTCGTTGTACCTTCGGCATCACAGTCCCACGAGGCTAAAGGATCACTCCAACGACAATTTCCTTGCAGAGTTCTCCAGATCACGTCGGGGTCACCAATTTGTGGCCGCACATTTGTGTTCCACAATTAAAAAGGAAATAAATTACACGTCTATCTAGAGCTTACTCTGGGATTTTTATTGCAATTCACAGCACTTAAAATACAGCCCTTTTTCGCACTGGGAAGTTCAATGCAAGTAACTCCTATTCTACTCGGAAGAGAGCTAGTCGGTCAGGGTGGTCCCCTTTTATACCCCGCTGCTCAGGTCAAAGGTGGCGCTGCCCTGTCGGCGAACGGTTGGTAGCAGTGGTGAGTTGGCAGCAGTCTCCACTTCCTGTAGCTCCTGTATAGTTGGTGAGACGCCAGTGTCGCCACATGGATGTAGCGATCTTACTTACACACACTATATCTAATAAACAAAAACTGTGTAACGTCTCTTTTCCTCTGGGAGCATATACTATGGCAACTAGCCACACCCCAACAAAATAGGGAGGGGGGGGGGACGAAGTCATGCGCTTTAATTCAACGCGCACCCCCACTCCGAGGGTCAGAGAGTCCAGCTCTAGGTTAAGAAAACGTAGCAATTAAGAATAGATATAGCAATCATTCTAATTACTTGTTCAAACCAAGTCGCACTGTTTCTCAAATCGATTTGTACTAATTCCTTTTGTATTACTTGTATCCAGTATTCTAATTAACACTTACTTCATTATTTTACCTAATTGTAATCATAGTCTCTATTATAAATATATTATTTGATAACTTTCCAAAGTGAACCTAGTGTCTACGTTATTTCTCATTCTTCCATCCCCATCACTTTCGAAGAATCCCTTTCTCAGCGAAAAAGGTATATATCTCTGCATTTTTTCCATTCATCCAACATATCGAATCGCGACCGGTCCCGGGCAGACTAGTCAAACGTATAGTGCCCGAAACGGTAAGTCTGCGAACGGTACGGGTTTTGCATAGTAAACTCAGCTCCGTGAACCTAGACGTTACAACTGTACCTAATATATATACTATAGCATAATTTGTATTACCAACAACAAAAACCTATCCTCCATCATCTCTGTTCGAGACGAGTCTGGAGAAGCAGGCTGTAATTTGTAAAAAGTGTACATTACAAAAAATAAAGAAAACCGGCTTAATTGCCAATCAAAACGGACGAATTAATTAGTGAACTGTTCAGAAGCAATATATTAGTAATTGATCTTAGTACATAAAAATTATAAAGATCAAGTTGCTATATTGGTGACCCCGACGTGGTCTCCTTGATCTCCTTGGTCTCAAGGGACGCGTTTGGCTAGTTCGACGTGGTCGTGATAATTTATACAAGGGAAACAATAAATCATTTTTTATTAAAAATAACCTTGAAGAGCTACTTCTAAAAATATGATCACTCGACAAGCCAGTAAAGATAACGCTCCTAATATTGAAGCGTCTCCAGGACCCTCATGTTTCGACGATGGGAATTCCCCGCCTAAACCATATCCAGCAATATCTGCACCATCATCAGGTATCAAACTTCCTCCTTTTTGAATAACTGACCCAGTTATATGGTTTAAACAGGTAGAATCAGCATTTATTGTTGCCGGCGTTACCAACGACGATATTCGATTCAGTACGATAGTCATTAACCTAGACGATACGCTGTTACCTGTCGTCTCTGATATTTTAATATCACCACCCATTACGGATAAATACGAGGCAATAAAATATCGAATAATCCAAGGTTATGGAGAAACAGCTGAAAATAAATTACGCAAGATTTTCAGAGGATTAACTATAGGAGACGAAAAACCATCAGTATTCCTTCGTCGTTTAAAAAATCAATCACAAGGACAAATAGGAGATGTCTCATTAAGAACCCTGTTTATTGAGCAGCTTCCAGACAATGTAAAGGCTGTTTTATCAATAGCACAGGACTTATCATTGGACGATCTAGCTGCACACGCAGACAAAATTATAGAAATATTTCAACCTACTATCAATCAGGTCAACGTACAAGGACCACCCACTTCAACACACTGTGAGATAAGTGAGCTAACAAAAAAGATTGATATGCTGTCAAAAAAATTTGAGAAGTTAAATAGAAATTAACGACGTCATTATAGAAATGACAGATTCCGTCAACGTGGCAGATCTTCATCAGGTAATAGATATAAACAAAACTTATGCTATTACCATAGTAAATTTGGAACAGAAGCCAAGAAATGCAAGAGTCCATGTTCGTTCAATAACAGCAATGTTCCACACAATAAGAGACAACAGGAAAACTAACTGTAGCATCAGTGAAACAGAGCGGACACCGATGTTTCCTATCTTGAAACCCGCCTAATGATTACGGATCGAACCTCAGCAATAAGTTATTTAGTAGATACTGGGGCAGACTTTTCTGCTATTCCAAAAATGATAATTCCGCAACTTCATCATGAAGAGACAACCTCAGTTTTCGCAGCTAATGGAACACCCATCAAGACATATGGTTTTAAAGAATTAATAGTGAACCTGGGTCTTCGAAGAGAATTTTCTTGGAAATTTATTATAGCAGACATAAATACTCCAATATTAGGAGCAGATTTCTTAAAGCATTTTAAACTATTAGTAGACATAGCAAACAAGAGACTAGTCGATACAATTACTACTTTGAGTACTAAAACTCAACTTAATAAGTCAAAAATTCCTACTATAACCTCTGTAAATATATGTAAATATAAATGTGCGAAACAATGTCCCAAGTTGGCTCCGAACCTGTGGTCAGAAGGGAAGGTCTTATTCTAGAATAAAATATTCAAAGCCGAAGATAAGAGGTAAAAGGAGTTTTTATTTAAATCAATAAAATGTACAAAATCTTACAATATATTTACAAAGGAACCGCTAGACTAATGATCGACTTTCTACGGAATTTGCTCTCGTCACCCTCTAGGGAATTTCGGTATACGAAGATTCCCTAGAACCCCAGAAAACAGAATTCCCCAGAAAGGAACGCGGACTTAGAAGCTCCCTGACTGGGCAATTTTCCCTGGAGTATTCCCCAGTAAAATCCCCAGCCACGGGAGGAAGCGAAATAGGAGAAGTGGTTTTAGGGAAGGGGAAGTCCCCTTACCCCTCGGCCTACTTCTCCTAGCTATAGTGGCTCCGAGTCACCCCAACCCTTAGGGTGAATGCTACCCCTCCCACTACCCGACTCTTTCGAGAGCCCTGGATTTGAGGGTCGGAACACTGGGTCCGAGGTAGTCCTCGGAGGCAGTGTGGAGGGGAAGGAGAGGGTTAAATTCTCCCGGGCAGTCCCGGAGAAATTTCCCTTAGGAGGGAGGATATTGCCGCAGAGGGGTAGTCCCCTCTTGGTAGGCGGTGGGTGGTTGGGTGATACTTATCAAAGTATGATACCCAATGAGTTCGCCGGTGGAGGCGCTCTTGAATGGCCTGGTGGAGGCGCTGCCGTGGAGGCGTCAAAAAAAGCCATGGAGGCGTCAAAAGATGCTGCTGTTGCTGCTGTCAAAGGCAGGGGTCGAGCAAGGCTGAGGTGCGATGGGTCCTTATCAAGGACCCATCTATATAATTACGCGACACTAATCTTGCCAGCGAGAGAGCTGCTGCGGGCGCTGGCCACCTAGTGGCCAAGCGCGCAAGTAGTGTCGCTTCGCGGCCGCGACGCGCCAGGGCCAGAAGACCCGCAAGCGCGCCGCGGAGAGAGGGACAGATAGAGCGGCTAGACGCTGTCGGTCTAGCCGTCTATTGTGAGCGCAATAGAGATGGGAGATATAACAGAGAAATGCGGAATCTACTTCGCAACATTTTCTGCTCCTCCCAATCTCGAACAATAAATTATTATTAAGAAAATTTCCAGGCATCACCGAACCAGCTAAAGTTATAAATTGTCCACATGATGTTCGACACAAAATTATTACAAAAGGACATCCGGTTGCAGAAAAGGCTCGCAGATTAGATCCTGAAAAATATAAAGTTGCCAAGAATGCAATTCAAGAGATGATTCGCCAAGGGATTTGCCAGCCATCCAGTAGTTGCTGGGCATCTCCAATTCACTTAGTCAAAAACAGCTCAGGATCATACAGGATCTGTAAGGATTGCAGAACGATTAATGCAATAACGCAGTCAGACAAATACCCTGTCCCGCATATACATGATTTCGTAAACATCTTGGAAAGTAGTACTATTTACACAAAACTGGATTCAACGAAAGCTTTCCACCAGGTACCTATGGATGAGGAAGACATTCCTAAGACAGCGGTTATAACCCCTTTTGGTCTTTATGAGTTCAAGGTAATGACTTTTGGTCTTTGTAACGCCGCACAAACATTTTAGAGCTTAATCGACATAGCATTAAGAGGTCTCGAGTTTTGCCATGCTTACATAGACGATATTCTCGTTGCATCTCCAGAAGAAAAAACGCATGAGTAACATTTAATACAAGTCTTCCATCGTTTGAAGCAATTTGGTTTATCAATCAAGATTTAGAAATGTTTGTTCGGTGTCAAAGAGATATCCTACCTTGGATATAAAATAGATAGCACAGGTACGCGGCCATTAGAAGACAAGGTTCAAGCTATCCAGAACTTTAAGAGACCCCAAAACATTCAAGAACTTCGACGGTACTTAGGTATTATCAATTTCTACGGGAAGTTTATATAAAACATGCAGCTGATAAACAAGTACCTCTCCAAAAATATTTGGTCGGTGCGAAGAAAAATGACAGGAGAATAATACACTGGACTAACGAGGCTATTCAAGCATTTGAAGATACAAAAAAGCAACTAGCAGAAGCTTGTATTCTTAATCATCCCGTAGCAAGTGCAAAATTGGCTTTATCAACAGATGCTTCGGACACTTCTATGGGCGCTGTTCTGAAACAATTCCACCAAGGATCATCGAAACCATTGGCATTTTACTCTAAAAATTTTCCGATACGCAAAGTCGTTACAGCACATACGACCGCGAATTATTAGCGATTTATTCAAGCATCGAATATTTCCGCAACTTAAGGGGGTCTTCCTATGTATTGGGTCAAAAAAATCATTTTTTTTTTCCATAAATTTCATCTAAAACATTTCTAGAATTAGTGAATAAACGGATTTTTCGAAATTCGAAGCCGTTCAAAAGTTTCAGCCGTCAACAAGAGTAGGTGCACGGACCGTTCGTGAACCCGTATAGCAAAATGGGGCAATACCGGCTTTCGCTTCGAATTTTCCTTAGATCAGCTGTTACATGAACCTTTTGTTTACTAAATTGAAGTATAGGGTACCTATCATTGTAAACAAATCGATTTGAACAGCTGATTATAATGTCGTTTAACAGTTTTGACGTGATATTGACTCAGATCACATCTAAATTTGCCTCGCTCGATACATTATTTATTTATTATGTTATATACATATAACTACTTATACTACTTTTCTCTATTAACTAGCCAATAACTAGAATTAAAACATTTAATTAATAAAAGTTAGTTTAATTCAAAAAGGCTCCGGTTGCATTCAAACCAAGAGCCGTGTGGCGTCATTCGTATGCAACCTGAACCTCTTTCTTAGGCAACAGTACTTCTCTGTTGCCAGGGCCTCAGAGCGCGCGTGGCTAAAAATCTTAGTCAGCTATTAGAACAATCGTCTTATTGACGCACGGTTGACTTAGTAACCACTGACGCACGATCGATTCCCTAAAACCATACCATATATGGTCATGAGAATCGATGCATTTTGAGGCAACGACTTGACTGCTCGGTTCCTGACCGATCAGTCCAGGCCCAGCAGTAACTAGAACAAGTCATCTGACTTTAACCGAGCATTAGCTCCCAAGTTAATCTAATTTCAATCTAACTTCAATTAGATAATCTTTTTATTTAAAACCTCTAAAAACCTGTATAACTATAATTTATTTTTATAACTCAACATTGTAAAATAACTCTACAAGGACTGAATAAATTTAGTTGTACCAAAAGTACTTGAATTAGTTTGTCACGGTGTGAACCCATAACAAAAGTGGTGGCAGCGGTGGGATAGGCTGAAAGATCTATCGACTGGTGAAGCAGCAGGAAAAAGAAAGGAGATTTCCTTACGCTCATCAACTACTACGACGGCAACAACTGGAGGAATTCTCACTTCAAATCAACCCCTCAGTACTCCAGTCCTCAAGGGACTCATCGATCAATATCGCAGTCTCAACATTTCGACCTCGTTCATTCGGAAGATCACTGCCTATCCTAGAGGATTCAACATCACCGACCAGCTTACTCAAGGAATTTACAAGAGGACCTACGACATCAGGACTCAACTGAAGAAGAATGGATCTTTGGTGAGTACGGTTCCAACTTGTAAAAAATCAGTAGCAAAACTATTTACTTTGCGAATCATTGTAAACGCGAGCCCCGCGAGCGAAATTAAATTTTAGAGGAAAAATTTTCTCATGAGTCAAGACGACGGAAACCTTGACCGGACTCAATCGGTTCCAAATCTTACAGCAACTTCTAGGCGCTTATTTAATCAAGTCTCTATCAGTGACGAAGTAACTTCCTTCTTGCATGAAGTGCAGGAAAATACCGAACGTGCACTATTCGATTCGGAAAGCCCAGAAGTGACCGATACCGTTGCATTTCCTAGCACATCAAATACAAACACACACCGAAATCCATTAGTTGGGAGCGTAGACCGCAGTGCTCTTAGACGCAACGTTACTATTCGTAGGCGCGGAAGCTCCATTATGGCAAATCGCGATCGTGTTGTTTTTCATGACCCAAACTTGGTTCCTGAACAAAATACAGATAGAACTCTGGATACCAGACTACCTGTAACACCTGCCCCAAGGGTGTCTCAGTCGCCAGTAACGACTGAAATAAACAGACTAACTGAAGCCTTACGACGAGAGACTAATCCTCTCGAAGAAGAGAATGCTAGGCTAAGAGAAGAACTTAGACAACTACGTTTCCGGCAGGATGCGATTTATTATGCAACAGAAAACGAACCGCGACCTTGCGGAAGTTCCACAATAAGGAAACCTTCACGGAGGACCTTCTCTAAACCATTAAACCATGGTTCAAATCATGAACGGGAAGAATTAACTCATAACGAAGACGAACCGAAACCCCGATTCTCGTTCGAAACAGCTATGAAAATGTTACCCACTTTCTCAGGGAATCCAGATGGATTAGATCCATTTATAAGTACAGCGTACCTTATTCACGATGGTATAGCCCCTAAAGATCGAAGCGACCTATTACAATTCATTAGATTCTCAAGTTTAAAAGGCAGAGCGTTCCATGAACTTAAACATAGGGCCATTGATACCATCGACGATTTAGTCGTAGAATTAGAAGCCATATTCAGGCCTAAACGATCAGTAGCAGTCGTACAAAACGACCTATATACTAGCCGACAAAGGAAGGACGAGCCAGTAAAAGCATACGCTAACCGAATAGAAGGATTGCTAACCGAGCTATTACAATTAAGCTTAGACCCAGGAAACTCAGCAGACAGTAATCCCGCAATAGAAGGATTGCTGAGAAAACAAGCATTGATTCAATTTAATCACGGTTTAAATTCGCGTATTGCAACAATAGTGAAGGCTTCTAAATGCCTCACTCTACAAGAAGCTATCTCTATAGCTATAGAAGAAGATAGCACCTACCCATCCTATCATGAACCTAATCATAACAAGAGAGGAGTTCAACAAGGCTCTCATACAGGTAATAATAAGAAAAATGATAACCTACATTGCGAAAGGTGCGACAGAAAGGGACACCTCGCAAAAAATTGCTACGCACGATTATCCAACGCTAAAAAACCTCAAGATAAGAGAGTATCAATAAATAAAATATCTGATGTATGCAATTATTGCAAAAAACCTGGACACACAGTCCAAGAGTGCCGAACCTTAAAAGGGAAAAAACAAAGGGAATCCACTCAGCAAACAAGTGCCGCAGAGTCGCAAGCAGAGGAACGAGTACGACTCGACACTACGAGACTAAACGTATTACAGAACTCGTCACATAGAAATTTAATTGAAGTTCAAGCTGATGAATTCAAAAACCGAACAGCTATGTTACTTTTTGACACAGGAGCTGATATTTCTATCATAAAGGCAGGAGTTCTCCAAGGAAAAACGATGATCAACCAAAAGGAAAACACCGTTACTGGATTAGGAAACTACCCATTCACTACTGCAGGAACAGTGGAACTACATGTGAAAATAGGGAAACACGTAATTTTGCATCCATTCCAGGTAATACCTAGTTCATTCCCATTAATCGCAGACGGAATCTTAGGTGTAGATTTCTGGGAGAAAAATGTTTACACGGTAAACCGAGATCATTCAATTACAATGCTAGGACACAGCTGGCAAATGCACTACTCAGTTCCCCGGACAGTGACCCTGAAACCGAGAACCGAAACTTTAGTGGCGGCGATAACACATAGCACGAGTGAGGGGCTAGCGACAGCTCAAGAGATTAGACCAGGCGTATACATGGGAAACTGTGTCACCAGGCCGTCTGAGTCTACCTGCTGCGTCAGCATAATTAATGTTACAGATGACGAGCAGGAGATAGATACCCCAATAGTGGAACTAGAAAAAATTCCCGACCCACCCGAAGAAAACATCGAGCACTCTCAACCTCCAGCAATTTATCACATAAACAATTACAATGAAGATAGAATTGATAAACTGATAAATCTCATAGATGTAGCCCATCTCAATGAAGAAGAAAAACGGAAATTATACATGATTTTTAAAAGCTTCAACGATATATTCCAAATAGAAGGAGATCGTCTTTTGACTACAAAAGCAGTAAAACACACACTCACCCTAAAAGAAGGGACCACCCCAATTTTCAAGAAACCTTATCGTCTGCCAGAAAAACATAAGAACGAAATAAATAAACAGATAAATCAGATGGAAGAAGGTATAGTACGTACGAGTAAAAGTCAATGGAATGCACCACTCCTGGTGGTTCCTAAGAAACCTGATGCCCAGGGAAATGTGAAGATGCGCATAGTCGTAGACTTTCGTAAATTAAACGAAGTAACGGTAGGAGATGCATTTCCTTTACCAAATATAACAGAAATACTAGATCAATTAGGATATTCTAAATATTTCACAACATTAGATTTGGCATCAGGCTTCCATCAGATAGAAATGGCAGAGAAGGACAAGGAGAAAACAGCATTCTCTACGCCAATGGGACACTACGAATATAATCGTATGCCATTCGGTTTGAAAAATGCACCCGCAATATTCCAGCGTATGATGAACTCAGTGTTGTCAGGACTGCATGGAATCAAATGTTACGTGTATCTGAATGATATAGTAATCCATGCACCAACTTTAACAGAACAGAATAAGAGGCTACAAGAAGTGTTTACCAGATTAAGGGAAAATACGTTAAAATTACAACCAGAAAAATGTCGTTTTCTACGAAAAGAAACATGTTATCTGGGACATATAATATCGGATAAAGGAATCTACCCTGATCCGAGCAAAACAACAGCTGTGGAAAAATATCCACGACCCAAAAATGTAAAAGACATTCAATCATTCCTAGGATTAGCAGGCTATTATAGACGTTTTATAGACCAATTTGCTGACCTAGCCAAACCGCTAACAGAACTCTTAAAAAAGGGAAAAAATTTTCATTGGACTACGGCGGAAGAAACCGCTTTCAACACACTGAAAAGGAAACTCGTAAGCGAACCAATATTGCAATACCCAGATTTTAAACAACCTTTCATTTTAACTACGGACGCATCTGAACTAGCAGTAGGAGCCGTGTTGTCACAAGGAATTCTGGGAGAAGATCTGCCAGTGGCATATGCCAGTAGAACATTAAACAAAGCAGAAATAAACTATAGTACAACCGAAAAAGAACTAGCAGCCATAGTTTGGGCAGTTCAAAATTTCAGACCATACTTATACGGAACAAAATTCACTATAGTTACAGACCATCAACCTTTGACATGGTTATTCAATATTCAAGACCCAGGATCAAGACTTATGAGATGGAGACTGAAACTTGAGGAATAAGATTACGAAATAAAGTACAAACCAGGAAAACAAAACACCAACGCAGATGCTCTTAGTAGAATACATATTGTCACAAGGGCCAAAGCGAAAACGGTACCCTCAGATCCGCTAACAAATGATAAGGCAAAATCTCCAATAGCAGATCCTAAGTTGTTACAGAAGAAACAAAAAACCCGCAAAGAGAAGACGACAGCTGAAACTGTTACATCACTAGCGACACCGAACGTGGACCCAGAACAGGAGACGTCGAACGTTGACGCCGACACAGCTGACTCGTCAAGGCCAGAAGAAAGCGAATCAGAGGAAGAAAGCGAGTCAGAAATATTGGAAAAAGAGGAGACATATTCCGCTGAAAAAATAGCTCGCATACTGTATGAATACCATGACACACCCTTTGGAGGTCATGAAGGTATACACAGAACCTTAAAAAGAATTAAACTCCGACATACCTGGCCCAACATGAAAAAAGATATACAGGAATACATCGCAAAATGCGACAAATGCCAAAGGAACAAAACAGGGGGAGTAAAAAGGGCTCCAATGTTTATTACGGATACACCGTTAGAACCCTTCGAAAAGGTAGCACTTGACATTATTGGACCCTACCCGCCAACACCACGTGGAAATAAATATGCGCTGACGTTCCAAGACTTATTTACGAGGTATAGTATTGCCTTACCAATACCAGACCAGTCAGCTTCTACAGTGGCTAAATATTTTGTGGAAAAAATACTTTTTATATTCGGAATCCCGCAAAAAGTATTAACTGATCAAGGTACTAACTTTATCAGTCAACTCTTCAAAAACGTATGCAAATTGTTGAAAATCGAGAAAATTCAAACAACCGCATACCATCCACAATCAAATGGAGCTTTAGAACGTTCGCATCGAACACTAACGTCATACTTAAAAAGCTACGTTAATGACGACTTAAATAATTGGGATGAGTGGCTACCCTACGCTATGTTTGCATATAATACAACCCCTCATACTGCCACAAACGAAACTCCATTTTCATTGTTATTTGGGAGAGAAATAGAACTCCCAACATCCCTAAAATCACAGCCGAAACCTTCATATACATACGGAGATGACTGTGAAGAATTACGCAAAAGAATGCGTTCGGCAGGTATCATGATGAAAGACCATCTGATAAGGGAAAAAGAAAAATCTAAACTGCAATACGATAAAAACACGCGAGAAATTGACTTTAATATAGGAGATAAAGTTTTACTAAAAAGGGAAATGATTCGGCATGGTAGACCAAAGAAACTTGAACCTATCTACGATGGTCCCTATACGGTTACAAGGAAACGAAACGACTTAAACTACGAAATACTAACCGGAAAAAAATTTGTGAATGTACACGTAAACAGATTAAAACCCTATATTATGTGAATAGTCAAATAAGTATAATAATTAATAGCGTAGTTTTAATAATTAACACTATAATTTTTTTTAATAACTAACAAGTCTACTCTACTGCAAACTAGCAACCAATCGTAATTAAAACTAAACCTGAGCTATCTTATATTAACTACATACTAAAAGGTAGGAAAATACAAATAAAATAAGAAAAAATTAGGTAAAATCAATAATTTATTCAAAAATTCGTTTGGGAAAGGAAAACATAAAGGAGAATCACAAAATTGAGTAAAATTATCAATTTATTATAAAAAGGAAAAAAAATGAAATATAAAGTTATACAAAAAAAAATTTTTTTACTCCTCTTAATTAATCAGTCCGTGGTACCATAGGACATAGTCCTCCGAGGGGGCATGTGGATACCATTCCTCCGGATACTCCACTTGACAATTAGTGTACCCCCAGCCACGTTTGGGTACCACGCCGGTGTACTGCAACCACCGGATCCCGTAGTAGTCAAAGACTTCATGGAAGTCGTTGTCTTGCTCCGCGAAGTCCGCGTGAGCCTCTGCGAAGTACCGCTCCTGCCGGCGATATTGTTTCCGCGCCGTGACTGCTCGGAGATTTTTCCATAAAACTAAACGAAACGGACAACGATATTAAAAAGGGAAAAGTTACAACCAAATATATAACAAAAGTAATTCTTTAAATACTTACAACCACCAAAAAACCCAAACAGGGGAACGCCATGTTCGTTGCATAATCCCCGATCATGAGGCCGGTACTTAGCCAACTGTTGTTTCCGAGCACTAACCATATTTTCTTTTAAAAACGTCGAGCAACTATGCACTTCGAAAGAAGGAACGAAAATGACTTCACGTCCGAAAAACGCACATTATATAGGAAAATCCCCACTTAGGAACACATAAAAAAAAGCGCTGACCTGGCGATCGTATAACGTTCAAGCCATGGGTCGAACAGCATTGAAAAAAAAAAAAAGACAAGAAAAGAAAGAAATCTTTCACTTTCTAATAAATAACATTCTTTCTAGGTTCCTATTGTTAGTAACAATTATCCACATTGGACGGACGAAACAACAAGTCAAAATAGACCCCATAGTTGGACAACCAGGACTCTTTTACGAACGTATTGGAACTATAAACTACTATAAAGAAAAATGGAAACTAGTAATTACAATGGACGTCACCGAATATTATACGAGACACAAGACACTAGAAAAAATAATGAAAGAACAACGATTTTGTAATAACGATAACAACAAGCAAACTTGCATGAACACGATAAACGACATAGACTACAAATTAAACACGACAAAACGAAACTTACAAGAACTTACTGAAATAACAGAACATACAGATAGATCAAAGCGAGGTTTAGTTAATGCGATTGGTTCATTAGGAAAATCGTTATTCGGAACAATGGATAGCGAAGATGAAGAAAAAATAAATAAACATTTAGAAGATTTAGATAATGAAGTAGATACTAATAAAAAAGCATTAAAAAGTCAAATACAAATTATTGTTAGGAATCTAGAAATATTTAATAGCAGCGTAAGAAATCTGTACGCGAACGAAGAAATGCTATCACGCACGGCGAATAGCCTGCTTACGCAGCAAGCGGAAAAAGAAACGTTATATAATATAGACTTTGCCGCGGAACAGCTAATGATAGATACCGATCATCTCCTAAATTTTGCGATACAAGCAACAAACGGAGTAATAAACCCAAAAGTTATCCCACATTCAAAAATCTTACAATATTTAAAAGATGCGGTACAACACATTCCATCGGGTACGAAATTCCCAATAACATTAGACAATCTAAATATACACTTAATTGCAAGGTTAATGAAACCCACAATTTGGTCTAAAACCAATAAACTAATAATAATATTAAGTATACCATTAGTTACACCAAAAGAATACGAGCTTATACACTTATACCCTATTCCGATTCCAACAAACATTTCAAAAACACTCTTTACAATAATAAATCTGAAAAGAGAATACCTAGCAATAGATAGTACAACAGAAAGGTACACAGAATATGACCTAAAAGAATTAGGAAATTGTAACATAATTAACGACCAATATTTTTGCCCGTTAGAAAAACCGATGATAAAGATAAAAAGCGTAAACCCATGTGAAATTGCCTTATATCTTAAAGCGATAGAAACAGATACATGTGAACATAAAGCAGTACACCTGGTTCAGCCAATGCTGATACCAATGAACAATCCATCATCATGGATATTTACGACTCCGCATAAAGAAATTATAGAGATAATTTGTAAAAATAAACCGAAATTTAGCGTAGAATTAATGGGCTCCGGGACAATTTACCTACATAATAATTGTTTGCTAACAGCTACTGATTTTATATTGGAAACCGTACAAACCTATAGAATAAGCAAACGAAGGAATTACATTCCAAACTATAATTTTTCTCTAAATACAATTGATCCCAAAAACAGCATGAATACAGCGGACACCAACAAGATACCTCGACTTCACAATGTGTTAAACAAAGTGAACGAACTCAACACCCTCAGCGTTCAATTAAAGGACCTCGAGAAGGACCTAGAAAAAAAAGGTCAAGGGACGGGCCACTACCTGTTTCACCACACAGTATCCTCATACTCAGCCTTGGTTTTACTACTACTTGGAATAGGACTCTACGCATTGTGGCACTATTGTCAACGTAGGCCCACACCCAAGCCAAGGACCAGAGTAATAAAAAAAGAAGCGATGGAGATGCAAGAGGATGTTAACTCTCAAAACTCCGACCACATGTCCGTGCTGTAAACAATTAAGAGTCCCTTATGGTACTCTTCCCCCAGGGGGGGAGGGGTGTTATATACATATAACTACTTATACTACTTTTCTCTATTAACTAGCCAATAACTAGAATTAAAACATTTAATTAGTAAAAGTTAGTTTAATTCAAAAAGGCTCCGGTTGCATTCTAACCAAGAGCCGTGTGGCGTCATTCGTATGCAACCTGAACCTCTTTCTTAGGCAACAGTACTTCTCTGTTGCCAGGGCCTCAGAGCGCGCGTGGCTAAAAATCTTAGTCAGCTATTAGAACAATCGTCTTATTGACGCACGGTTGACTTAGTAACCACTGACGCACGATCGATTCCCTAAAACCATACCATATATGGTCATGAGAATCGATGCATTTTGAGGCAACGACTTGACTGCTCGGTTCCTGACCGATCAGTCCAGGCCCAGCAGTAACTAGAACAAGTCATCTGACTTTAACCGAGTATTAGCTCCCAAGTTACTCTAATTTCAATCTAACTTCAATTAGATAATCTTTTTATTTAAAACCTCTAAAAACCTGTATAACTATAATTTATTTTTATAACTCAACATTGTAAAATAACTCTACAAGGACTGAATAAATTTAGTTGTACCAAAAGTACTTGAATTAGTTTGTCACGGTGTGAACCCATAACAATTAAAAATCATGTTTAAAAAAGGGACTCACTCTCAGCCAATGCATAAAAATCGCTCAAAGAAGCGAAAATTCTATGGAAATGCACATACATCTAAAAATGATACGGCATTTACATCCGCGTCATAGAAGAAATTGAAACCAAACGAAAATTTTGACGTGGCTGTTACTCCAAGCTTGGTTTACTGCATTTTAGAGTTTACTACCGTTTTCTCAGCCATTTCTTCGTCTGTTATTTGTAAAAATTGTAATAGTGAAGTGTCATTTAAACAGTGTGGTTTACGTGGCGTGGGTTTCAAGATTTCCATGCAGTGCAAATGTGTCGAAGCAAAACAAATTAATTCAAGTCCTATGATTGGAAATGCATACGAAGTAAATCGTCGTATCGTTTTTGTAATGCGTTTATTAGGACTTGGCGTAGAAGGATTGAAAATGTTTTGTGGATTAATGGATATGACACAAGGTTTTTCTAACAGCGGTTATTATGCTATATTGAATAATATATACATTTCTGCTTCGACCGTTTATGAAAATGCGTTGTCCTTGGCCGTCACTAAGGAGAAAGAGCTGAATAAAGAAGCCGGGAAACCAGAAGATGAGTTTACAGTCTCCGGAGATGGATCGTGGAAAAAGCGAGGTTTTTCATCTTTATTTGGTGTCTCAACGCTAATTGCAAAATATAGTGGTAAAGTGGTGGATACGTGTGTGCAAAGTAGTTTTTGTCAAGGATGTCTTTTGTGGAAAAATAAAAAGAACGATGATCCATATGGATATGAAGAATGGCTCGCTTCCCATGAAAATTGCACAATCAACCATACTGGAAGTTCTGGCAAAATGGAGATAGATGCTATCGTGAAAATGTTTTCCCATTCTACAGACAAACATAATGTCAAATATTTGACGTATGTAGGTGATGGTGATAGCAAAACCTTTAAAGGTATTTTAGATTCACAACCATATGGCGAAAAGTGTGTTGTGATTAAAAAAGAATGTGTTGGACATGTGGAAAAGAGAATGGGAACTCGGCTTAGAAATGCAAAAAAAGCAAATAAAGGGATAGGAGGAAAAGGTGAGGGTAAACTTACGGACAAAGTTATTGGCGAATTGACCAAATATTATGGATTGGCCATTCGAAGACATCCGGATTCCATTGCTGACATGAAAAGAGAAATTTGGGCCACTTTTTATCATTATATATCAACGAATGATAAGCCACAGCATCAGAACTGTCCGTCAGGTGAAAATAGTTGGTGTAAATGGCGTAGAGCTGAATTTCTAGGAATCACCGATGAATTTCAACACGAAAAGAAGCCACTATCGAAAGAAGTTCAAAAAATTATTCGTCCAATATACGAAGACTTATCGAAGGAAGATTTATTGATCCGATGCTTGGGAGCAGAGACTCAAAACAATAACGAGTCATTAAATTCGTTAATTTGGACTTTCGCTCCTAAACACCTTCATTCTGGTGCAAAAGTTGTTGAGCTGGCCACATATCTCGCTGTTTTAATATTCAACGAAGGATTTCAACCAATATTAAAAATAATGGAAATTATGGGAGCGGATATTGGCATCAATGCTCAAGGTTTTGTGCATAATCGCGATAACTCTCGCATCGAACGATCAGAGAAACGCATAAGTGATTTCGCTAAACAAGCCCGTATTTCCAACAGGGAAGAGAAAAACGAATTGCGTCACTTTTATGAAGAAGAGGAAGGTGTGCTGTATGGACCAGGCATAGCAAATTGATGGTAAGACCATTTTTTTATTATGGAATATATAACATAATTTTCAAACGCGTTTTTCTCGAAACACATTTTTTCAAAATTGCTGCCTTGATATCTCAAAAACTAGTTGACCGATTCTGCTCAAATTTCTACAGAATCTTCAGTACATATACAGGGTGTAACGAAACGACCGCCTTTTCTCGTAACTGGAGGTTAGGGGTGACAAACTGAGTGCACCTGTAAAATTTCGTTCGAATCGTTCAAGAGATTTAAAAGTTATTTCTATTTAAAAATCACCCTTTTTCAGTCCTTTTCGAACGACTTTAACTGCATAATGGAAAGTGGAGAAAGTGAAAAACAATTGATTAGCACCCAGCTAGAATGTAAAAATTATCGATCGCGTGCGGTAATACTTTTGCTATTTATTTCTTTAATCTGGCTATTAGATTAATTTTAAAAATAACAAAATCCTTTACATTACAATTCCAATTCAATTCAGTACAAGCATCATTGACTGATTTGATGGAAAGAGCGAGTTGACGCAATGTAAAGGAAACTATCAAAAGCTAAGATATCGCGCGAGCGCAATGATAACTTAACAGACAATGCATGAGGGCATTCTCTTTTTACTAACGAAGCTAAAGGGAATGATTCAAAATCAATACATTGATGAAAGAGAAAACTAAACTCACCCATTAAATGTTCTGCAAGTTCCTTTAAATCGAAGTTTTTGAAAAAGCTTCAAACTGGCTCCTCGATGATTTCCAGAAAGCACACTATCACTGATTTTGCATTTAAACACTTGTGAATTTAAACAAATTAGGTATTAACCTACGTTTCTTCAAAACACTGGTGAATTTGACACTTTTGAACTGTTTGAAGTAGGGTGATTAAGAGTGGTCGAAACGAACGATTGATTATTCTATCTCTCTGTGTCTCTCTTTTCAGCCTACTTCAAACAGTTCAAAAAGTGTCAAATTAACCGGTGTTTTGAAGAAATGTAGGTTAACACCAAATTTGCTTAAATTCGCGAGTTCTTAAATGCAAAATCAATGAATGTGTGCATTCTGGAAATCATCGAGGAGCCAGTTTGAAGCTTTTTCAAAAACTTCGGTGTAAAGGAACTTGGAGAACAATAATGGGTAAGTTTAATTTTTTCTATCATCAATGAATTGATTTTAAATAATTCTTTTTACCTTCGTTTGTAGAAAGAAAATGCCTTGATGTGTTTCCTATTAAATTATCAGTGCTGTCGCGTGACATCTTACCTTTTGATACTTTCCTTTTCATTCTATCTTCTCCCTCTTTCCATCAATTCAGTCAATGATACTTGTATTGAATTGATTTGGAATTGTAATGAAAAGGATTTTGCTATTTTTAAAATTAATCTAATAGCCAAATTAATGAAATAAATAGCAAATGTATTATCGCGCGCGATCGATAATTTTTACATTCTAGTGGGGTGTTCGTCAATTGTTTATCCACTTTCTTTACTTTATTATGCACAGTTAAAGTCGTTCGAAAAGGACCGAAAAAGGGTGAGTTTTAAATGGAAATAACTTTTAAACCCCTTGAACGATTCGAACCAAATTTTACACGTGCATTTGGATGGTTACCCCGAACCTCCAGTTACGAGAAAAGGCGGTCGTTTCGTTACACCCTGTATATCTACAAACTAGACTACAATTGTTAAGATTGCTACAACGGTTTTTTTTTAAACCAGTTTAATAGATCCAAAAAAGTGCGAAAAATTGGTGTTTTTTTTTCAAAAGCGTGTAAAAAAATAATTTTTTGGAATTATGCTTTCATTGTAGTCTAGTTTGTAGCCTCAAGTCTCAGGATTAAAATGCCGTTTCGTTTTTTGATTTCAGATAAGCCGAACAACCGGAATCATGGCAGCAGTGGAGCATTGTTTTTGTTTTGGAGTCTTATTGTGGGCGGTGTTACGCAATTACCACAACATATATTGACTTGAAAAAATTCATAAAGATAATTCAAATTATAATAAATATTGTCCATAAATTATAAATTAGTTGATCTTAATGGTTTCCGAGAAAAAAAAAATTAAAAAAGCTTAATAAAACAACCGTCACATAGGAAGACCCCCTTAATAGAAGGTAGGGATATTATAATTAAAACGGACCATAAACTACTGGTATTTGCTTTTAGTCAAAGATCCGACAAGGCTATGCCTAAACAAATGAGAAATTTGGAATATATAAGTCAATTCACCACTTAAATCACATATGTAAAAGGAGAAGATAATATCGTGGCAGATGCTCTGTCCAGAATTCAGCAAATTGAATTACCTGTAATTTTTTCCACGGAAGAATTAGCAAAAGCCCAACAAGAGGATACAGAGTTACAATCTCTCATATAGAATAACAGAACCTCACTAGATCTCAAGAAACTTAATCTACAGGATAATAATATTTCAATTGTTTGTGATACTTCTACAGCTGATGTTAGACCTTTTGTTCCACAATGTTTAAGAAAGAAGATTTTCGACATAGTACACGGATTAACACTTCCTGGAGGCAAATCTACTCTGCATCTCATAGATAAACGTTTCGTATGGCCAAACATGCGTAAAAACATTTTAAATTGGGTAAAAATGTGTCTACAATGCCAAAGAGTTAAAATTCATAAGCATATTCATACGTATCCTGAAAACATTTCTATACCAGATGAAAGGTTTAGACACATTCACATAGACATTGTTGGCCCTCTACCTCCCAAGGAAGGATTCAGATACATATTAACCATTATAGATCCATTCACCAGATGGCCAGAGGCCATACCGTTAAAAGATATTTCAGCAGAAACTGTAACCGATGAACTCGTCAACCATTGGATTGCTAGATTTGGAGTACCCGCCGTCATCACTACAGATCGTGGACTCCAATTTGAATCACAGATTTTCCAGGCTCTAGCACATATAATTGGAGCTAATAAGATACGTACTACATCTTATCACCCATCATCCAATGGAATGATTGAGAGATTCCATCGTCATTTGAAATCAGCATTAATGTCACAAAAGGATAATAACTGGGTACGAACCTTGTACCATTAGTTTTATTGGGACTTCGTACCAGTGTTAAATTAGATCTACAAGCGTCATTGGCAGAGCTGGTCTATGGAACTACGTTGCGACTACCCGGAGAATTCTTCATCGACGTACAAGATTCGCAACAACCTCGATTGTTACTAGAACGTCTTAGAAGCACAATGCGAAGTATACGTCCAGTGGCTATATCATTTCACGAAAGTCAAAAGACTTTCATACATAAGGATATATACACATGTAGTCATGTATTTATTAGAGTCGACGCCGTTAAGAAGCCATTAGAAGCTCCATACGAGGGATCGTTCAAAATACTCCGCAGGATTAATGATAAAGTGATGAAATCGAAGTAAAAGGAGCCCCTACCACTATTTCGATAGAACGTTTAAAACCTGCTTTTGTAAATAAAATTCAAGAGATCCCACAGGAAACCTCAAGTACTCCTAGAACTTACGAGAGACATAACAGAAAGACTGTTAGATTCGCGCATTAATAGTTTTAAATATTCTGCGCTATAGGGGGAGTATTGTAGCGATCTTACTTACACACACTATATCTAATAACCAAAAACTGTCCGCGTTTCTTTTCTGCGGATTGGATCGGATTGGATTGGCATCTAGTCACAGTCACGCAACTTACAACAAAAAATAACTAGATTCCCTATAATCCGGTGTGTCTATTCCTGGTCGAATTGGATCGAATCGGATTAAGATGGCGGCGTCTATGATCTGCTAAAGTGATGTGTCAAAATGACATTTAATATCAGTAGATTGAAGAGCCGGAATATTAGCAATCAATCAATAATGAAGAGGTGCTTTCCAAGCGACAGAATTTATTTATGCTGTTGTAATACACTTTGATGCAGTTATTAATTCAGATGAGTATAAATTTAACTATTATATATGTAAAATTTATTAGAGTACGAGATTCTTTGTGGTTTCTATGATTTTTACAGGTAGTTTTCTTTATCACAATGTTTGAAATGTCTATCAAATGAGGAAAATGTATTACCAAGGATATTTAGGATGGATAAAAAATTAGACGAAAAGACTGCAATTTGAAGAAAAATGCAGGAATTGTCCAACGTTTATTATTTGAAGTTTAAGTGCAGCCTACATTACATGAACTATAAAATTATAGCTAATGGTTAATTTAAACTTGTTTAAATTAAACGATCCTAAAGACAAGAATCACTTTATTATTAAATTAGTTCATATGTCTTAACCGATTGAAGGAAAGCTAATACAATGGCAGTAAAAGAACGGGAAATATATAGTGGGAAATATGGTGGAATTAAATGGTGAGTAATATGTAGCTATATATTAAAAATTGGCAAATAGTTACTATAATAATATTCAATTTAAAGTTTTATCAAAGAAATAGATTTACCAAGAGGCTCACCGATAGGTGGAATAATTAGTTCTTAATCAATTACCTATATACTTCTTGGTTGCCAAATATCCATAGAGCAATTGCAATTGGTTTTGTAACTGATATGTGGAAACTTCCTCTTTCAACTAAGATTGGGCCAATGGTTGCAATTAATATTTCAAATGTTTCTCTATTGACACGAAAATGATATTTAAAATCTAAAAAAAAGCATAGAATTTCAAAATAATTTATAATATTAAATAGCTGATAACATATATTTTTTACCTCTTAACGGGATCCCTCAAGCCCTCTGTAGCCAATATTACGGAACGAAAAACGAGGGAGAATTGTCCAGCGCTATTTTTCAACCGATTTCAATGTTTTTGGGCTTATTGGAATCGTTAGGACTCGCACTTTGTCATAAATAAAGCCGTATTTTTCAAAAAACGTAAAAAAAATAAAATTGTTTAAAAATTCGCATTAATATTATTTAAACGCAAAACAAATCGAAAAATCGGGCTTGTTTATGACGAGGTGCCAGACCTAACGATTCCAACAAGCCCAAAAACATTGAAATCGGTTGAGAAATAGAGCCGTACCATTGTCCCGCGTTTTTGAGGTGGACGAAAAACAAAAATTTTTAGGAAGAAAGCTAGGCTTCCACACCTCTCGCGGCTCACGCTAACGTGTTCCCCCACTCCAGCATCGAAACTTACTGCGAAGCTTTCCTCATATTTACGCTATTCCCCTATCTGTAGCTATACACATATAAATACCGCTAAAATAATGTTGAGAACATTTCATTTCACCGATATAATGAATATGCTGAAAATGCAATTATCATTTTGAAACAAAACTGTAGAAAAGGAGATTACGTAATGCTTGAAATATAGGGCATACGGCGAAACGCTGGACAATGGTACAGTCGTATTTTTCAACAGAATTTGATGAGACTAGTAATGGTTAAAGCCATTCTTCATGTAGATTGTCCTAAAGAGCTCGCATTTTCGATAAAGCTTATAGTTTTTCAGCTATGAACGTTTGAAGTTGCACGGCGCACAAATACATATTTCTTCTCTCGCGTAGATCAGCTGTTGCGCACGTCCATCTTCAATCGTTCATAACTGGAAAACTATAGGGTTTATCGAAAATGCGAGCTCTTTAGGACAATATACATGAAGAATAGCTTTAGTTATGACTAGTCTCATCAAATTCTATTGAGAAATACGCCTGTACCATTGTCCCGCGTTTTGCCGGAATTTCAGGTCTTCAAGCGTCACTGACTCGTTCATTCTGCTATTTATTCCGAGCAAAGTAAAAATGCACCAACAACTTGGGTAGCATCATTGAATAGAGCGTGAAAAGGGGAGACACTTTTATGATATTTTCATAATTTTGCAACTCTCCTTTTGGTCATTATAATGCAAACTGTAACAAGATGCGTACTCGAAGTAAATAATGTTGGCTTCCCCTTTCCCCTCTGCAGCTTGTTGCCTTGTCCAGCGTATGTAAACCAGCATAGTAGGCCTACATACATACGGGTGCGACTGTGTTAGTGACTCGTGGAGTGTACTGTAAACAAACACACATAGCGTTTTTCATGTATGTACGTGGGTCTTATTTTCAATCGCGAAATTGCCCTTCTAAATTAATTGCATTGCACCTTCTACGACAAGCTTCATAAGATTAAGAAATACTAATAGCAGCATGTACATTATCGAGAGCTTCTAATGTAATTTCTCAATGTGCAATCGTACTTTTATTTGTTCCGAAATAAATAGCAGAATGAATGAGTCAGTGACGCTTGAAGACCTGAAATTACGGTACAACGCGGGACAATGGTACAGGCGTATTTCTCAATAGAATTTGATGAGACTAGTCATAACTAAAGCCGTTCTTCATGTAGATTGTCCTAAAGAGCTCGCATTTTCGATAAAGCCTATAGTTTTCCAGTTATGAATGATTGGAGATGGACGTCCGCAACAGCTGATCTACGCGAGAGAAGAAATATGTATTTGTGTGCCGTGCAACTTCAAACGTTCATAGCTGAAAAACTATAAGCTTTATCGAAAATGCGAGCTCTTTAGTACAATCTACATGAAGAATGGCTTTAATTATTACTAGTCTCATCAAATTCTGTTGAAAAATACGACTGTACCATTGTCCCGCGTTTCGCCGTATGCCCTATATTTCAAGCATTACGAAATCTCCTTTTCTACAGTTTTATTTCAAAATGATAATTGCATTTTCAGCAATTTCATTATATCGGTGAAATGAAATGTTCTCAACATTATTTTAGCGGTATTTATATGTGTATAGCTACAGATAGGGAAATAGCGTAAATATGAGGAAAGCTTCACAGTAAGTTTCGATGCTGGAGTGGGGGAACACGTTAGCGTGAGCCGCGAGAGGTGTGGAAGCCTAGCTTTCTTCCTAAAAATTTTTGTTTTTCGTCCACCTCAAAAACGCGGGACAATGGTACGGCTCTATTTCTCAACCGATTTCAATGTTTTTGGGCTTGTTGGAATCGTTAGGTCTGGCACCTCGTCATAAACAAGCCCGATTTTTCGATTTGTTTTGCGTTTAAATAATATTAATGCGAATTTTTAAACAATTTTATTTTTTTTACGTTTTTTGAAAAATACAGCTTTACTTATGACAAAGTGCGAGTCCTAATGATTCCAACAAGCCCAAAAACATTTAAATCGGTTGAAAAATAGCGCTGGACAATTCTCCCTCGTTTTTCGTTCCGTAATATTGGCTACAGAGGGCTTGAGGGATCCCGTTAAGGAGTAACGTAAAGCAACATTTGTAAAAAAACTTGGAATACGGAAATGGTTTTGCCTAGTTGTTTTAATGATAACTCATCTTCTTCATCGAATGTACCAAAAATGAAACTAATAACAGCAGATGGATCCATAATCCTCAGAATCTACAAATGTTAAGACAAAATTTATTTTATTTATCTTATTAAACACGAAAGAAAAATAGAATAAATACTTTATTATTTAATTTAAAAGATTTCTTGTATTTTAACTGCTACTGTATTAGCTTTCCTTCAATCGGTTAAGACATATGAACTAATTTAATAAGATAAAGTGATTCTTATCTTTAGGATCGTTTAATTTAAACAAGTTTAAATTAACCATCAGCTATAATTATATAGTTCATGTAATGGAGGCTGCACTTATATTTCAAATAAACAAATGTTGGAAAATTCCTGCATTTTTCTTCAAATTGCAGTCTTTTCATCTAATTTCTTATCCATCCTAAATATCCTTGGTAATCCATTTTCCTCATTTGATAAGCATCTCAAACATTGTGATAAAGAAAACTACCTGTAAAAATCATAGAAACCACAAAGAATCTTGTACTCCAATAAATTTTACATATATAATAGTTAATTTATACTCATCTGAATTAATAACTGCATCAATGTGTATTACAACAGCATAAATAAATTCTGTTGCTTGGAGAGCACCTCTTCATTATTGATTGATTGCTAATATTCCGGTTCTTCCATTTACTGATATTAAATGTCAATCACTTTAGCAGACCATGGGCGCCGCCATCTTAATCCGATCCGATCAAATCCGACCAGGAATAGACAAACCGGATTATAGGGAATCTAGTTATTTTTTGTTTTAAGTTGCGTGACTGTGACTAGGGGCCATTGTAACCAAGCAATTCAGGCAAGCCACATGTACATACAACATGGCGGACAAAAATATGAACGCGGAAATTTGGGTTGGCAGCAGTGATCGTAAACCCCGTGAACGTCGTTTTTTGTAGAATCAGATTTTTGCCAAATGGTTAGTACACGAGACTTTTGACAGGTCCATTTGTTTACATTATTATCTTTTTAACAATGCTAAATGCAAAGCCTGTGTCGCCTGTGTTAACAAATGGTGAATATATTTAACAATTATAACTACGATTTGTAGCTGACAGAATGTAATGAAATGTTATTACTGAATAAAATAAATTAAACCTTGACTTTTTGTATTTTTAATTAAATTCAAACTGTAGATATTGTTATGTTAGCATGTAAAATAAATGGAAATTGCCGGTTTTGTATAAGAATTATATAGGTGTTGTGGTTCTATCGCTGATTCACGACAAACTCGAAATTCTTTTGTATAATAAAGTTTATTGACGTTTGATTTACAATGTTTCTTCTTTATACAAATTGATAACCAGAGCTATGAGCTAGATAATTATAGTTTTAAGAGACAAAGGATTGCCTGGATAAAATTAAGGTATGAGAGGTCTGAAGGTCCTAGGAGACTCGACTTGTTCCTTCTAGCTTTTGACTCGAACTGATTTTTGGGGCTGCACGTTTGGGGCTCCTACCCTCAAAGTGCAGCGTCAAACATTACCTTATATGGTAACATTTGCGGGTCCCAATGGTCAAATGCGTCATTGTTCTAGAACATTCGACTGTCGTCGAAGTGCATTTTGCCACGTGTCGGGACTTAGCCTTGGCGACTGTGTGAACGAGCTGCGTCTGGCGCTTCGTATTACATTTAGGAATTTGTCGCTTTTAGGAGTATCTCTCCTTTACAATGAGGCTATTGATATTTTAATATAATTATGATAGATTTAGAGTTATTAATTATATCTTTAAATGATAATAATATTAATAATATTAATTATATAATGCTTATTGTAGCAATGAGTTATGTATGTTTATTCTATGTACATAACATAGGGGAGTGCTTTATAATTAATTTTGAAGTGGTATGATAAATGAAAAAAAGTTTAATTTGTTGAAAGTGAATTTTATTAAACTATTAAAGTTGTTTTTTTAATTTAAAATTATCATTTAATTAATATGAATATTTATAATTCTATGGCGCCAAAATTACATAAAGGTATCGTTTCCTGGTTTCATGAAGATTTATTGGTGTAAACGAAATTGAGAGAACATGTTAAAGTTAAAGCAATAATGACTAATTTAATAAGAGCCATAATGAATCTTATATCGCCAATGAACGCCTTTGAAGCGAGTCAGTTGATTCATGTATTTTTTTGATAATAATTTATTATCCAACGATTATACAAAAGGCGAAGACTTCTTTTTATTTCAACGTTCATCGAAATCTATTTCACACGATCAAAGGCGTGAATTATGTTGTGTTATACTTCAATCTTTGTTTACTTTAGGAAAAACGTCTTCTTCCTCCAACAATGGTATTACGTCAGTTAAAAGTATCGGCCAAAAACTAGGAAAAGGAAAAATACAGCTTTGTAGTCGTATTAGATATAAAAATTATATATTGAAACCAATAATGAATATTTTACTATTTAGGTCTTCAATTAGAAACCAAAAGGGTCACCAATAAGCTCGCTACATCCTTGAACCTGTCAAAAGTCTCGTGTACTAACCATTTGGCAAAAATCTGATTCTACAAAAAACGACGTTCACGGGGTTTACGATCACTGCTGCCAACCAAAATTTCCGCGTTCAGATTTTTGTCCGCCATGTTGTACATGAGGCTTGTCTGAATTGCTTGGTTACAACGGCCCTAGATGCCAATCCAATCCGATCCAATCCGCAGAAAAGAAACACTCACAGAATCGCTCTTTTCGTTACTGCAAGCGACAACTATCGGTGGTTAGCGATACCGACAATCATCGCTGGGAAGCAGCGTTGCCAAGTGTAGTATAATTATACTACCGTAGTATAATTTTCCTATAGCGTAGTATCCTTAGGATACTACGCTACAGTTTCTGTTCCCTGCGGGATCCTACGCTATAGTTTCTGTTCACTGCGGGATCCTACGCTACAGTTTCTGTCCTTGCGGGATACATAATACATACTACGTTTTGGCCATTAATCTTGAGTCTTGGCGAGGGGAAGTTAGAATCAGAGGGGCGAGGGGATTTTTAGGGAGTTTGTCCGTAGCTGTCAAATGGCGCGATTAACCCTCAATTTTATATGATCAACAAAAATAATATTTTCGGAAAACGATTGTGGAAAAGAAGGAAGGATTTTAATAAATAACAGAGAAGACAAAATATATCAGATGAGTATAAATTAATAGAAAAAATGAAAATTATTGTGAATTTTTAAGAAAATATACTTTGTGGTTATTTTATTTTTGTTACAGTTGAAATCCGGTTATGATGACTTTCAATTAAGGAAAAAAGTAATTATAGACTAATAAATGAAAAAGTATTAAAAAATGAAGCACTTCTCTGTATGGCCCAGTCATTTCAATAATTGTGACTTAATGTTATAATAGTGAATGTGTAAGCGATTAGTGCATATACAACAAACTCTTATTGTAAATTTAATAATCTTGTATGACAATGTTTTAATTACTATTATTTTAAATTAAAGCTAGTTTAATTAACATATTTTTATTTCATCCCTTTCTCAAAATTCTAAACACACATGGTAATTACCTATTCTTGTAGTAGTCATATATTCGTTAAATTACATACAAAATTACAACTGTTTTATATTTGTAAAGCATAGCTGTTTGTTGCAATGATTTTTATTATTCAATGTGAGACAAATCGCATTTTGTTTAGGTAAATGTCTTATTTTTCCGCCACATCCTTCCATATCTTATGCGACATTTAATGGCTCCGTTCCACTATTTTCTTCCAGTCTATATCATATAACATTAATTTTCTAATCATTTATACATACACACAGATCTAATTATACTGCTGATCTGCAATTATTTTTGTAATTGTTGAAATGATTGTTAAACCATTATCTTGTTTAATTTGTAAAATGGACATTTGAATGATGCTATTAAAATTTGGCAACTTTTCTGCGAGATATGTTCTGATAATATTTGTGAAGATAAAGTTCTTTAAAAGGTATATGTATACTGCTGAGTTCATCTTGTTTTCAGCTTTAAATAGTTTTCCAACTACACGCATGGATATCTATTTTGAATATAGAATACATATTTCATTACATCTATTTTGATATTGTTAAGATTGATAGAAAGATATCAATTCTTTGAAAATGATATAATATATATCTAGTAACTGGATTAATTAAGGTTTTAGAACAGATAAATTTCACAAACAAATAGGACTAACAAAATATGTATTATATATTGAGGAAGGATATCCAAATGTGAATTATTTGAAGCTAAAAGCAAGATAAATTCAGCAGTATCCTTAAATGTATTGGAGAACAACATCCTCTCAAATTTAAAGAGAAGATATCCTATGGAAGAGATGCCAAACATTATAAGTAAAATAATTCAAGTGTCTATTCTTCAACTTTAATAGAACAATGATTTACCAATCATCTTGACATTATAAGATTAATTAGTCAATAGAATAGCTATATCTGAGTGTATATAAAAATAGCAAAAAATTAATCGTATATTTTGAAACCTAAAAGAAAGAACTAACAAGGCAAATAAATGTTACATAAAATATGGAAGGATGTGGCGGATAAATAAGACGTTTGCCTAAACAAAATGCGATTTGTCTCACATTGAATAATAAAAATCATTGCAACAAACAGCTATGCTTTACAAATATAAAACAGTTGTAATTTTGTATGTAATTTAACGAATATATGACTACTACAAGAATAGGTAATTACCATGTGTTTAGAATTTTGAGAAAGGGATGAAATAAAAATATGTTAATTAAACTAACTTTAATTTAAAATAATAGCAATTAAAACATTGTCATACAAGATTATTAAATTTACAATAAGAGTTTGTTGTATATGCACTAATCGCTTACACATTCACTATTATAACATTAAGTCACAATTATTAAAATGACTGGGCCGTACAGAAATGCTTAATGTATTAATACTTTTTCATTTATTGGTCTGTAATTACTTTTTTCCTTAATTGAAAGTCATCATAACCGGATTTCAACTGTAACAAAAAAAAAAATAACCACAAAGTATATTTTCTTAAAAATTCACAATAATTTTCATTTTTTTTATTAATTTATACTCATCTGATATATTTTGTCTTCTCTGTTATTTATTAAAATCCTTCCTTCTTTTCCACAATCGTTTTCCGAAAATATTATTTTTGTTGATGATATAAAATTGAGGGTTAATCGCGCCATTTGACAGCTACGTACAAACTCCCTAGAAATCCCCTCGCCCCTCTGATTCTAACTACACAACGCCACGATGCAAGATTAATGGCCAAAACAAGTCCGAAAGCACTGAGGGTGCTTTCAATAAACTGAACTTAACATAATCTTAGCTTCAACTGGTCTTAGACTGATCTCAGCAATATATTAGCTAATTTGGACTTAAGTTTTAGAATTCCGTGATTTCAGATAATCCGTTACTTCAGCAGTATGTGAATGTATATACACTGATCGGTATGTATGGCGTCTTTCAATGCATTTAGGAACCGCCTTATAAAACTCCTCACCATCTGTAACTCAAGACGGAAGAGCGCGTTTCAGCATACATTTTTGTGTAAAAAAACTTAAAATTTTAATATTCAAAGTTTTTTTAATCCAAAATGTATGCTAACTCGCATTTTTCATCTTGTGTTATTGATGATGAGCGGGCTTATAACGCGGTTCCTAAATGCATCAAGGGACGCTATACATGCTGATCACTGTAATTGGTTAAATTTGACCAATTATATTTCCAGTATTTAATATAAAAAATTATATTCAGCTCAATGAAATAAATAATATTAGGGAAAATAATGTGTGGTATGAAATTATAAGAATTTTATTATCAGTTAATCCAAATTTCGAATAAGGAAATTTCTGTTATTTTTTAAGTTGTAAATATGTGTAATAAACAATTAATTATTTAAACGAAACCAACGTTATATACAATCATATATTTAGGCCAAAAATGGAAGAAATAAATATTTTGGGACAATTTGACATAAGTATTCAATCTTCATCCGATTCAACGTCGGATGAAGAGCGAAATACTGTTAGAATACACTTTAACAAACGTTATTTTCGTGACAGATTCAATCCTTTTGAATTTTATGACGAAAATAATTTTAAAATAAGGTACAGATTCGCTAAAGAAAGCATAAAGTATGGTTTGTTACCTTTAGTTGAAGAATATTTAAAAAAACCTGATAGAAGAGGTTTACCTATAGACCCTGTAATGCAATTACTTATCACTTTAAGGTACTATGCAACTAATAATTTTCAGGTAATGAAATGATATTTAAAAGCTCAATTAATAACGATTATACAAGCTCATTTAATATATATATATTCAAATCTTTTAGAGAGTAAGCGCAGATTTAGTAAAACTACAGCATTCTACTATAAGTAATGTAGTATTCCGTGTAACAAATTTGCTATCAATGTACCTTAAAGATTATGTAAAATTTCCTACAAGTAGGACAAATGTAGAAAATAATTGGCGTTTGTTTAAAGAATTAGGATTTGGACAAGGCGCTATAGGTTTACCTTCCATAACAGGTGCAATCGATTGCACTCACATACGTTTAAGTGGTACGCAATATCGAGAACACGCGGAAAATTATAGAAATCGGAAAGGCTATTATTCTCTAAATGTGCAGGTATTTCAAAAGAATATGTCAAACTAATTTTTACTTATGTTAACATAATATTTGTATTTCTAATTTAAAACAAATATAAGGCAATTGTAGGTCCAAAAACAGAGATTTTGGATATTGTTCCTGAATGGCCAGGAAGTAATCATGACTCTAGAATTTTCAAGAATTCTAGAGTATTTCATCGTTTCGAGCAAAACGAAATACCTGTGCTGGGATTCTGTAACTTCCCAGCGATGATTGTCGGTATCGCTAACTACCGATAGTTGTCGCTTGCAGTAACGAAAAGAGCGATTCTGTAACTTCCGTCTATATGGATTCAGTAACTAGTTATCGACAACTTTCGGTAATTGAATCGAGTTACCGAGAGATATCGCTAAGAGCGATTCTGTAACACAAAGTTTTCGATAATTGGTGTTAAAAATGGCGGTCGCTACCGAATTCTATCGTTAACTTAACGACGACCGTGATAGGCGTCGGTAGATGTTTACCGAGAAAGTAAATATAATAAATGTCACAAATATTTCTTAAATTAATATTTAGAAATCACAAAAAAGTACTTACAATAAATTTTCTTTATAAATTAAGGCTTACAGTAAAAATCGTAGGAAATAAAATTTAATATTTTTCCAATTTTTATATTTAAAAATAAATATATATATATATATGCAGAGGTTTTCTCTAAAATATAGAATTAATTGTATTATTTAACTATAGCACACAGGCACTAACTGTACATTGTCTAACTCAAAAAAATGTTAAAACATTAATTTTTAATACTTATTTTAATTAAAATATACTTACGTTTTAATACTTCTTTTAAATAAAATATGATAATTTTGCTATAGTAAGAATTGCTATAGTCAAAAATGATATAGTCAAGTAACACAAAAATTCCTATTTCGGTTGGTATTAATACACCAATATTACCAGCTTCCCTAGAACCTTAACGAATTTTATCGTTATCGTACAAATATGAGTTGCACCGACTATTGTCGTAAAGCTAAAGTTACAGAATCGCTCATTCGTTAGCGCAAGCGATAACTGTCGGTAGTTAGCGATACCGACAGCTGTCGTTAAGGGGTTTGACCCACTTGAGGCCAAAAACACTCACAATATAATAGTTGATGTGGTATATATTATTTATTACGAGCATTGTGAGTTTTTGGTGGAATGCGTGCAAGGAAAAGCAAAGGTTTATTAAAGTTATTCGTCGGATAAATTTTATATTAGTACCGCTGAACCTCTAGCGACATCTATCTCGGTCGTTGTTAAGTTACAACGATATTATTAGTTTTCCTTTCAATAAAAAACTCAGTGAAATATCAATTCTCAGCTAAATGATTCGGTTTAGTACAATTTATATTAACTTCAATTGTTCGTAACTCCGTCGCTTAACTAAGATTGAACTGAGAGTTTTCTTAAAAAGGAAAGGTACGTTTATTCGGTAGGATTCGGTAGGTTACCGACAGTACCGACATTACAAGCGACAATCATCGCTGACTCTGAGTTACAGAATCGCACTTAGCGATTTCTGTCGGTAACTGGACTTAACGATACCGAAAGTTGTCGCTAAGAGTTACAGAATCCCACTACTGGTATATTAATAGGAGATAAAGGATATCCTGCACTACCTTTCCTTCTGACTCCATATAGAAATCCTGAAACAGAAGAACAGGAGAGGTAAGAAAGATGTAGATAAAAATAATGATGAATTAAATCATATTTTAAGAAACTGATAAATAAATAAATTTATAGATATAATATGATACACTCACGATCCAGAATCATAGTAGAAAGAACTTTCGGTATATGGAAAAAAAGATTTCCATGTTTGTCACAAGGTCTTAATTTAAAAATATCTACGTGCACGTCAGTGGTAACAGCTTGCGCAATTTTGCATAATTTATCATTAATTTATAATGACATTTTACCTGAAGAAATAATTAATGATGAGAACGCAATCAGTGACAATTCTGAGCAAATCGATATTGAGAACGAAGATGAACATATGGCAGGGGACGGTATTATTTTTAGGGAAAATTTGTTAAGAAATTTATTTAATTAACTTTGCAGCTCTTCTAGCTTAAATCTGAGTTATAATTTCATTTCTTACTAGAATTTTTATTATGGTCAATATTTCCTTCGTTTCAGCATTTTTCATTTCCCACTTTTGTATCATTTATTGTATAATTTTTAGGAGAATTCTTCAGTACAGGTGAGTTTAACTGGACATTTACCATGTGTGCGAAACAGTGCCTCAAGTTGGCTCCGAACCTGTGGTCAGAAAGGAAGGCCTTATTCTAAAATAAAGTATTCAAAGCCAGGTTATGTGGTAAAAGAGTTTTTATTTAATAAATAAAATATATACAAAAGTTTACAATATTTTTACAAAAGAACCGCTAAGTTAAAAATGATCGACTTCCTAGGGAATTTGTCGTCGTCAAATTCTACGGAATTTCGGTAGACGAAGTTTCCCAAGAACCCCAGAGACTAGAATTCCCCAGAAAGGAGCGCGGACTTATAAGCTCCCGGACTGGACAATTTCCCTAGGGTATTCCCTAGTAAAATCCCCAGCCCCGGGAGGAAGCGAAGTTGGAGAAGTGGTTTTAGGGAAGGGGAAGTCCCCTTGCCCTTCGGCCGCCTTCTCCAAGAGCTCTAGTGGCTCCGAGCCACCCCAACCCCTAGGGTGAATTCTACCCCTCCCACTACCCGACTCGTCGAGAGCCCTGGACTTGGGGGTCGGAACACTGGGTCCGAGGTAGTCCTCGGAGGCAGTGTGGAGGGGAAGGAGAGGGTTGAATTTCTCCCGGGCAGTCCCCGGAGAAATCTCCCTTAAGGAGGGAGGAATGTGCCGCAGAGGGGTAGTCCCCTCTTGGTAGGCAGTGGGTGGTGGGTGATACTTACCAAAGTATCCCAAAAAGTTGCCCAAGTGGAGGCGCTGCCGAGAAGGCGAACAAAAGCTGCTGCGGTGCCGTTGAGGCGAAAAAAGCTGCTTCGTTGCTGCGGTTGCTGCTGCTACACAGCTGTCGAGCAAGGCGAGGGTGCGATGGGTCCTTATCAAGGACCCATCTATATAATTACGCGACACTAATCTTGCCAGCGAGAGAGCTGCCGCGGGCGCTGGCCACCTAGTGGCCAAGCGCGCAAGTAGTGTCGCTTCGCGGCCGCGACGCGCCAGGGCCAGAAGACGCGCAAGCGCGCCGCGGAGAGAGAGACAGATAGAGCGACTAGACGCTGTCGGTCTAGCCGTCTATTGTGAGCGCAATAGAGATGGGAGATATAACAGAGAAATACGGAATCTACTTCGCAACATTTTCTGTTCCTCCCAATCTCGAACAAACTCCCCCCGTTGACGCGATGGCGTCAAAACAAGGAAGAAAGAGTGTAATCAGTTTAAAACCAAATTTATTTACAACAAAAAAATAAAATAAAAGATATAAAAACAGATAAGGACGAGACGACTATTTACAGGGCTTCATATGGAGCTTAGCCGAGTGAAGCTCTAAGGCCGGCGACCACCGCAGGGTGATTTTGCCCTGCGGGGCCCAGGCCTTCCACCGCCGAAGTTTAAGGGCCGAATAGAGCGGCACCTCTATTGTCTGCCCGAAGGCTCTTACAATTATTTTTTGCGCATTGCGCTCGATTTCCCTGGCGCTGGGATCGTCTAAGACTTTCCCAGCCCAGTTCGTCGAGGCAATGCGCTTCTGGGCGGCAACCACGGGCCTCCGACGTCGCGGGTTCGATGGTGGTTTCCGTGGCGGTGGTGGTGGCTTCTCTTTTTGCCCCGCCGGGAGAACGTGGCCGAACAGCCGTAGAAATTCCGCTTCCTCCCTGGGGGCATGCAATTCGAGGACATCGTCCCCCTCGTCCTCGTACCCTACGCCCAAGAGGTGGGCCCATGGATAGTCCGCCATGATCAATCGTGCTGCACCAAAAAGGCAAATGATGAGTACGAAGACTCAGTAAGTATCGAGGGAGTTTTGGAAGAAAAGACATGGCGGAGATCATAAAGTGTTCCTGAAGGTTTGGAACAGGAAACAGGACGACCTGAAGAGTCCCAGGACGCCCGAGAGAGGAGGTGGTAACCTGAAGAGTCCCAGGAAACCAGGGAAAGAAAGTTTAAGCAACCTGAAGAGTCCCAGGAAGCTTGAGAAGGAGAGATGACAACCTGAAGAGTCCCAGGATGCCGGAAAGTAGGGTGAAGCTAGACCCTGATACGACCCAAAGTGAGGGCTAAGAGGGGAGTTTACAGAGTTGCGAGAGACTCCGTTGAATCTCTTTTCTCGCGGTTTTAAGGACAGCTACGCGAGCTACTCCGTCCACCCCAGGAACTAGTTTGAGAATCCGCCCCAAGGTCCACATACGGGGAGGATTGTTAGGTACTTTGACAAGCACCAAATCTCCTTCACCGAATTCCGAGTTAGAGTTCTGCCATTTCGGTCTATGTTGCAAAGTGTGTAAGTATTCGGAAGACCACTTCTTCCAAAAGGTCTCGGTGATTCGATTTACGGTTTGCCAACGATTTAATGATGATTCTCGTAAATCCAAGGTGGATAATTCAGGTGGGGAATTTAACGCCCGTCCTGACAAAAAATGCCCCGGAGTGAGTACGTCCAACGATTCTGGATCATCATGTAACCGCGATATAGGTCGTGAATTTAGGCAGGCCTCAATCTTAGTCAGTAGTGTGGTCATTTCCTCGAAATTAGGCACGAAAACTCCGAGGGAGCGTTTCAGGTGGTGTTTCATACTTTTTACAGCACTTTCCCAAAGACCGCCCCAGTGGGGAGTAGCGACCGGAATGAATTTCCACTCGATTTCACGGATGGACTCGGTGGATTGAGCGCGGGCGGCTTCTAAGGCACATCGGTAGGCGCGTTTTAGTTCCGCATCCGCTCTTTGAAAATTAAGGCCGTTGTCTGAGTACATAACGGCGGGTTTTCCACGACGAGAAATGAATCGAGACAGCGCAGCGAGGAAGGCCTCGGTATCCAATCGAGAAACGAGTTCCAAGTGAACAGCACGGGTAGATAGACATACGAACACTGCCACGTAACATTTCATGGATTTTGCGTTACGACCGTGATGCAATTTAACCAAGAAAGGCCCAGCATAGTCTACTCCGGTGTGTTCAAAAGTGAAGCTTCGCGAAACCCTAGCGGCAGGGAGTGATCCCATAAGCTGGTTACCGAGTCTAGCGCGTTCGCGAACACACGTGACGCATTTGTGAACGCATGATTTTACTAGATTTCGCGCATTCACGACCCAAAACTTTTGTCGCAACGTGGACAAAGTTAGTTGGAGCCCCCCGTGAAGTGTAGCTAGGTGCGTTTGCCTAATGAGTATGGCCGTTAAGTGGCAATCCGGAAGAATAATGGGGTGTTTCATTTGTTCAGGAATTTCGGCGTTCCGAAGCCGCCCCCCTATTCTTAGGATTCCTTGTGAATCAATGATCGGATGTAAGGAAAGAAGCTTTGACCGCGACGGTATACGTAACCCATGATTCAAGGCTGAGATTTCGCTCGCGAAGTGTGTTCGTTGAACAGCCTTTACCAAGGCTTCAATCGAACTGCGAATTTCCGATGCAGACAGGAGGGAGTCCTCCCATTGGCCGGTTTTCCTGGTCCGCTGGACAAATCGAAGAACATAGGCCATAACTCGGACCAGTTTAGACCAAGACGAAAACTTATCAAAAAACCAACACTCAGTTGTGTCGAATTGAGCGGTTAACGCTACCTTCCGACTTTCTTCCGCGGTTTCAAAGACCTGAACGGGATTTGCGGTGTGCTCACGGAGAAAAGCAGGCCCGTGCCACCAAAGTGAGTCCTCTGATAACTGTTGAGCACTGGTTCCTCTTGAGCACAAGTCTGCAGGATTCAACTTAGTGGGTACATGATGCCAGCTGGCTTCCGATAAATGCGTTTGGATATATGAAACGCGATTAGCCACAAACGTCTTCCAATGCACAGGTTGCTTTGCTATCCAGGCTAAAGCGACTTGCGAATCCGAATAGCAACGAATCGCATCACAACTCCCGACCAAGCTTCCCTTGACGTGAACCAATAACTTGACTAGAAGGGCAGCTGCGACCAACTCCAGACGAGGGATTGAAGTGGTCTTGATCGGAGCGACCTTTGTTTTGGACATCACTAAATGTACCGAGAGGTTACCGTCCTCATCAGTGAGGCGTTCATAAACGACTGCGCCGTACGCAAGTTCTGAGGCGTCACAAAATCCGATTAATTCGCGTTTTCCAGTAGTCAGTGATTGTCCGGTCCACCGTGGAATCCGTAAAGTCTGTAAGTCTCGGAGATGCTCATAGCACTTGAGCCATTTTGACTTAATAGGTTCAGGAATTTCTTCATCCCAAGAGAGTTTAAGCAACCAGGTGGATTGCATTAACTGCTTTAGAGTGATGATTATTGGAGAAATCCATCCCAATGGATCGAAGATCTTAGCATTCTCTGATAAGAGGATGCGTTTGGTTAGTACACCAATGTGTGAAGGAGAAACACGGAAGCGGAAGCTATCATCCCCGTGATCCCAATATATGCCCAAGACTTTACTTGATCCAGCAGGATCCTCAAAGAAAGAATGCAGCTCGGTAGGTTCAAGCGGGGAAGACCCCGGTTGATTGAATGCCCATTTGCTTAAGGAGAAGCCCCCTTTTGCCAGTAGAGCGATGAGTTGTTCCCTGACCGAACTAAGTTGCTGTAAGTCATGGGCCCCAAAAAGTATATCGTCTACATAAGTAGAATTTAATAGCACATCCTGCGCGAGAGGGAAGTTAGCTCCGTCTGTGTAAGCTAATTCGCGCAAAACTCGCGAGGATAGGAAAGGTGCCGGTCCAGTACCGTAGGTCACCGTGTTGAGTTCGAAGGCCTGAAGCTCACCGGAATCAGACTTCCATAAAATGTTCTGATACTTGCGGTCCTCAAAACGCACAAGAATCTGTCGGAACATCTTAACAATGTCTGTCACGCCTACATAACGAAAGGAACGCCAATTCATCAGGATCCGCGTGATGTCCTGTTGGAGTTTGGGTCCAATGAATAGCGTATCATTAAGCGAGACGCTAGTAGAGGTTTTAGAAGATGCGTTGAATACAACGCGAATCTTTGTTTTCTGGTTCTCGGTCTTAAAAACTGCATGATGAGGCAGAAAGACGCGAAAATCAGAGTTCAAAGGAACAGGAGACATATGTCCTAACACTTGATACTCCTGTAAGAATTGAGAATAACTTTCAGCTTGTTCTGGAGAGGTTTCCAATCGCCGAAGTATTCGTTTTAAGGTTTTCTCTGCTACCCGAGAGGAAGAACCTAAGCTGTGCTTCTCGATGTCGGATCGAAAAGGTAAAGCAACGACAAAACGACCTGAAGAGGTGCGTGATACCGTATTCACAAAATGTTGTTCACAGAGGGAGTCCTCTGTGGACATGGGTTTGACTTCCGGAACTTCTTCCAGTTCCCAGAAGTCGCGAAGAGTTTTTTCTACCTCAAAGCAATGATGCACCGTGACACTATGAGAGCGACCAGCCTTGGGTACGACCCCCGAAACGATCCACCCAAAAATAGTCCGCTGAGCAAGCAACGTATGATCAGGAGAATGCATGTACGGGCCTTCCATCAATGCTGCAAGATAGTCTGCACCAATGAGCACATCAATTGGAGCCCTGGTTGAAGCGAAGTTATCAGCCAGATCAATTTTGCTAAGTGCTGGAAAGGACGACGGAGAATAAGTCGGAGGCATATACTGAGTAATCCTTGGTAAGATCAATGCAGTTACGTCCAACGAGACACCGTGTCGTGATAGAGAATGAAGCGTAATCTGTACCTCTGCTCGAACGTTTTGAGCCGAATTCAGAGAGACGCCATGAATGGTTGCGTTGACACGTTTTCGTGATACCCGTAGTTGTTGAGCTAGATTTTCCGAAATAAAGGAAGTTTCGGAGCCCGTGTCAACTAAACCGCGGACTATAATACGAGAACCGTCATGAGCTTCGATTCTGGCAGAAAAGGTGGCCAAAAGCACTGATCGTGTGTCGGAAACACTAAGATGTGTTGTAGTATTCGAGCTAGAGGGTTCTGGCTCGGGAAAGGAGTTGACCGCGGGGGTAGACCCCCGTGCCTTGCTCCCCCCGGTGCCAGATTTGTCAAAATGTAATAAAGTATGATGCATTTTACTACATTTCCTGCATCGTGACGAAGAAGAGCAATTGGAGCAACTATGCCCGGGCCTCAAACAGTTGATGCAAAGATTCTGTGAAAATGCTAACTTTGAACGGGCCTGAGGGGTCAATGCAAGGTAGTCCTTGCACTGATACAAGAAATGGTTACTACCACAGTGAGCGCAACCGGTACTATTCACGCTAGTAGCGTGTGACTTCAAGGATCTCCCCGATTCCTTTTTGGAAGTTTTAGGTTTGTTACCTAATGATTGCAAAGAGTTAATGTGACGCGTTAGAAACTCCGAAAATTGAAGAAAGGTGGGATAATCCTTGCTGCTTCCCAGATACATCTCCCAGGCCAAGCGGAGGGTGTCATCCAGTTTGTTCTTCAGTGAATGAACAATGATGGGATCCCAATGATCGATGCCGTAACCCATAGTTTTGAGGGCGTTGAGCGCAACCGTGACCGAGTCCCTAACTTCCTTGAGAACTTTAAAATTGTCACCCCGAAGCGTGGGTACTTGCGAGATCTGGTCCAAGAACGTATCCGTGATCATTCGTCTGTCAGTATACCTAGCTATTAGAGTGTCCCATGCTATCTCATAGTTCTCGGAGGTGATCGCTAAAGATTTAATAACCGTAGCCGCTTCACCTTGCAAGCAAGATTTTAGATAGTGGAACTTGTCTCGCCCGGAGACATATGCCTTTTCATGAACAATGGAACTGAATGTTTCATAAAAGTTGTTCCATTCTAAATAATCCCCGGAAAACTTCGGCAAATCGATAATTGGAAGCCTAATGTGGTTTATTTCGCCTGAAGGCGCCGTGGGACCTGATGCTGGCATCACCTGATTGGAGCGAAGTTCATCTAAATGTCCTAGGATGTATTCTTCCGCGTCACTATGGGCATCAAGGGCCGCTTCATACCAGCTTTCGGTTACGTAATCCATTTTAGCTAATTCAGCCGGTTTAGTATGAGTAGTGATCTTAACGTGAGTTTTATGCAACACCCTAAGCCACTTCTCGACGGCCGCAAGCCTATCCTCCAAGAAAGGGAGGGTGAAGTTGCGTACTCCACGTTTCTTAATGTTAACGACCAACCGAACGAATTCATCCCGAATCATGGGCACGTAATTGATCGCTTCTAGTAATTCCCCTGAGCTAGGCGTAGTCATCTTGAATCTCTATTCCAGAACAAACCACAATCTTAACCCAGTCAGAATCTCCAACTTAAAAACACTGATGCACTTCGAACGTTTTTTGCCGGATATCCGGCTCGAAGGACCAAAAATTTGTGCGAAACAGTGCCTCAAGTTGGCTCCGAACCTGTGGTCAGAAAGGAAGGCCTTATTCTAAAATAAAGTATTCAAAGCCAGGTTATGTGGTAAAAGAGTTTTTATTTAATAAATAAAATATATACAAAAGTTTACAATATTTTTACAAAAGAACCGCTAAGTTAAAAATGATCGACTTCCTAGGGAATTTGTCGTCGTCAAATTCTAGGGAATTTCGGTAGACGAAGTTTCCCAAGAACCCCAGAGACTAGAATTCCCCAGAAAGGAGCGCGGACTTATAAGCTCCCGGACTGGACAATTTCCCTAGGGTATTCCCTAGTAAAATCCCCAGCCCCGGGAGGAAGCGAAGTTGGAGAAGTGGTTTTAGGGAAGGGGAAGTCCCCTTGCCCTTCGGCCGCCTTCTCCAAGAGCTCTAGTGGCTCCGAGCCACCCCAACCCCTAGGGTGGATTCTACCCCTCCCACTACCCGACTCGTCGAGAGCCCTGGACTTGGGGGTCGGAACACTGGGTCCGAGGTAGTCCTCGGAGGCAGTGTGGAGGGGAAGGAGAGGGTTGAATTTCTCCCGGGCAGTCCCCGGAGAAATCTCCCTTAAGGAGGGAGGAATGTGCCGCAGAGGGGTAGTCCCCTCTTGGTAGGCAGTGGGTGGTGGGTGATACTTACCAAAGTATCCCAAAAAGTTGCCCAAGTGGAGGCGCTGCCGAGAAGGCGAACAAAAGCTGCTGCGGTGCCGTTGAGGCGAAAAAAGCTGCTTCGTTGCTGCGGTTGCTGCTGCTACACAGCTGTCGAGCAAGGCGAGGGTGCGATGGGTCCTTATCAAGGACCCATCTATATAATTACGCGACACTAATCTTGCCAGCGAGAGAGCTGCCGCGGGCGCTGGCCACCTAGTGGCCAAGCGCGCAAGTAGTGTCGCTTCGCGGCCGCGACGCGCCAGGGCCAGAAGACGCGCAAGCGCGCCGCGGAGAGAGAGACAGATAGAGCGACTAGACGCTGTCGGTCTAGCCGTCTATTGTGAGCGCAATAGAGATGGGAGATATAACAGAGAAATGCGGAATCTACTTCGCAACATTTTCTGTTCCTCCCAATCTCGAACACCATGCTTATGCTTAAAATAATCGGTTTCAATTGATTCCTGTATTAATTTTTCGACAAAAAGTTAAAGGAAATTAATATTTCAATATGAACAAGAGTTTATAAGACTAAGGCAGAAATGTTGATGTAAAAATTGAAGATCGTGTATTATTTTACATTATAGTTGCAATCTAATATTATCACAATACAAGTTGAGCTATGCAATAACATCACAATATTTTGCAACTTTGTATTTTTAAAGAATATAATTTGAATTTAACTACATAGTAGATTCAGTTATTGTATTAATAAACGGGTTGTTTGTCTTATATTTTTGCTTGAAAATATATATATTTCAGTGTACTTTATATAAGAAAAACGATAATGTATATCTTGATACCAAGAAAACAGATAATTGTGTCATTCATACAAAGTCCCTATCTCTTAAGACAATTACTAAATCAATAATTATCAAAATTTATATGAAAATACATAAATACTATACTAGTTACTACCTCATGCTTAACAGAATATAATTATATATAACGAATCTTACCAAGCATACAAACTTGTCACCATTAACCATTTAAAACAAATTTATTCATAACTGTCACCCCTAAAGTAAAAAAGAGTTTTATTATTATTGAGTTTTTATTTTGCCATTAAAAATGTCTTCCTTACATTTCTTTCTTCGAAATAAATTTTGCCAATTTAAATCTTTCCTTCGCTTCAGCATTTTCAGTCTCCAATTTTTCAGTTATTAATCTTGCTATAGTACGCTCCTTCTCTTGTATAATTTGACAAAGTTTTATTTCGTGATTTATTTTTATATTAGCTAATGTCATTTCTTTTTCTTTCAGAGATAAAGTTCTTTCTAACTTTAGCTTCTTTATACTTCCACTATTAGAACTAGCCAGATCTGGTAACAAATATATATAATTAAACCTGCATGCATAACATTAAATTTATATTTTAATAATTGTAATTTATTAAATATATTTTTTAAACTGTTATAAGAAATTATTACTACAATTCTTAATTCACATTACCCGATTCTATTCTGCTTTTAGGATTTATGTTTATTCCTTCCTCTTCGTTGCTGTCATCTGATAAATATATTTCATTACAATCATTTATATTTACATTATTAAGTCGCTTTGTTGAGGTGTTCCTAACTGCTTCAATAACTTTGCTTTTTATACCTGGAACATTTTAGTAACTTGTATGTTAATTTAATGCAGGGGTTACTAAAATCATCTAGTTAGATTTTTGTATTGATAACTACATTTTATACATTACGTTTTCTACGTACTTTGTGATTCTTTATCTGAAAAGTTCGACGATGCAGTTACTGGGGCTGTTAACATCAAAGATGGCAGGACATCTAATACATCACTATCTATTTCCATTTCAGGCATTTCTGGTCCTCCTCCAGTAAGATACCTGGATTGCCTCTCAACAGTAAGGGTATGCCGTGTTTGCTGTTTCAAATTTTGCCAAAACTTCTTCAGCTGCTGAACATCTCTCTGCATTAATGCACATAAAATATTACTCTAACTATAATAAAAACCAAGCTATATAAGGATTTATATACAAGACCATAGAATAGGAATGTGTCAAAGTTGTTTGACAAAACAAAAATTAGTAAACAAAAATCGTGTCAGTACACAAATTTGTACACATATATTACTTTCAAAAATATTGAGTGTGTATGAAAACTTTGATACATTTCTATGACCGTATATATAGACCCTACAAATTAAACCATACATTCATAAAGACGAAACAAAATAATACTATATATTATCAATACCTTTATGTCAATTAACTGATTATTATTATATTCTTCAGTGATAGCATTCCAAGATATATTTTTATCGCTTAAACTAACAGCATTAACAGATTTATTTTCAATGACACTTTTGTACTTCTTTAAAATTTCTAAAAATATTTTTTTTTCCATATTAGTCTAAGAGGGTGAGCGTTTGGACATTTTAAAAGAGGATTTCCTAAGAGGAAAGTAATAAGGAAGGGATTAAGTTTTAATAATTGAAATTGTAAAAAACCAGGAATTTTATTATTGTAATTGAAGCAAAAATTGTAATACATACCTTTCTATTCCAAGAACACTATTAAATTTATAATAAGAATTAAGTTCGTTAAAATCAATCAACATATAATTTTTTCATTGGATTTCAATGCTATCAACTCATATTTACTATAAATTGTTTCATGCTATTACTATTTCTTTTCATAACCTTCAATCAGATCAAGTCGATTGTAGACTGGTGCAGGCTACAGTCACGGATAAGTTATTAAACACGTTTTTAAGTCCGATCTTACCGAAGCACTTGCAAAGTCCGGTCTAAGCCAAGATTTTACTAAGTTCGGTTTATTGAAAGCACCCTGAGAGCTTATTATACCTAAAACACTATACTTCGTTTCTTCTCTAGTTGAGTTCGGCTTTAAACTCTTTTGGCTCCGACGAAGGTTTCCCTAGAATTCCCTATAAGCTTGGTCTAGTGTTTCTGTGTCCAGACCGAGCGAAAAGAGCTTCTAGGGAAACCTAATAGTGGCATGTGTATTTCTTTTCGCCATTTTATTGCCGCCAGATTTCAAGCAGAGGAAAACCAGTATCAAATGTTAAAACATTGAAGATTTTTAAGTAATTTATACGCGAAAGCAAATAGTAATGTATCATATATAATTAACGGTCAAACTCAATGTTAACAAATTTATATAATTTTTTATTTGCTCTCATTTTTATAGCAGGTAATCTAATTTTGGACCAAAATGGAGATTAATACAGTAGAAAGTCTTTTCAACGATGGAAGTGAAAACATCTGTGATACAAATGGTACAAAAACTTGGTCTAAGGATAATATTTTATTTTTAATTAATGCTATGAAGGAACTGGATGAAGAGTATAGTAACGGAACAAAAATATTAGTATATAAAAAGATTGAAAAGCAGTTCAGAGAAATTGGTGAAAATATAAATGCCAAAACAGTGGAAATAAAGTGGAAAGGTTTATTAAAAACATATAAAACAATAAAAAATAACAATCAAACGTCTGGAGCAAAAAGAAGGTTCTGGGAGTATTACAATTTGTTGAATGATTTTATGCAAACGAAACCTGAAATAGTACCTGTTGCTTCATATAGTAGCAGTAGTGGATTAAAAGTAAATAGAGGTAAACTATTAAGGTGTATCCGATTAAGCCAAGTTAAGTTAACTCACAGCGTTAAAGTGTCATAGTTCTTGTCACATGAACTATATCATTTTAACACTAAGATAGATTAACTTGGCTTGGTTAGTTTTACCCTTAATATATATTTTTTATGTAAACCAAAAAACACTAGCAGGTAAATTCATAAATGTTAGTAATCAAATTTATTTTCAGATAATTTGAATGAACAAAGTGAAGAGCCAGTTAAAAAAAAGACGAAGATGTGTGACAAAGAAAGACGACACCAAGAGAAGATGGACAGAATGGACAAATTCAATCAACTATTTGCAAAAATGGTTGAGAAAATGTAATTTTTAGATATTTTATGTTTACATCTCCTGCATACATATATATAACTTGTTAAACCAAAAGATTTCAATATATATTATAAGTCTATATTAAAAAAGTTGATTCTTTGATAGTTTAAATAGTATAGTCATCTAATGTTTAATATCCATAAATATGTTTAAGTTCATTTACTACAGATTCGAAAAAAGAAAAACATTTAATACACAATTATAGCGTCGAAAATATATTTGCTTTTAAAAATACGTTCCGTGGTTCTTGTTGGCAGATTATAAACCTTCTATTATTTCGTTTCTTTTTGTAATAGCCATATTTCTTTCATCTATTTCAATATCTTCTTCTTCATCGCTATCAAGTTCATTGTTTAATTGTAATATTTCATTCTATTCAAGAAAATCTAATGCTTCAAGATCTTCTCGATTTAAAATACAGATATTGTGTAATATACAACTGGATGCAATAAGAAGAACTGAGAGATCGAGACGTTTGGTTTCAAGATATATAAGTCGTCGAAACCTACATTTCAAGAGACCAAAAGCATTTTCAATTTTTACTCGTATTTTGCTTAATATGTTATTGAAAAGCTTTTGCCTGTTTGATAAATGACCATTATCCTTAAATCCTACAATAAGATTTGTGGATAATTTATAAGCTAAATCTCCCAGTATATAACTGCCTCTAAAAAAATTAGATTCTCTATTTCTGATTTGTTTATAAATTTCAGATCTTTTATACAAAGTATAATCATGTAAAGATCCTGCTTCTCCAGCATATACGTCTATAAAAAGCATTTTATGATCACAAATCGCTTGTAGCAACAGCGAATGGTAACCTTTCCTGTTAACATAGGAATTACTATTGTATTTTGGTCGTTTGATCTTTATGTGAGTTCCGTCTATGCAGCCAATAACATCTAAAATTAAAACATAAACGAAAATCACTTTATTAGGAAAACTTTGATTAATAAATCCATATATTATTCATGTTATTAAACGCTACATTTAATTATGTGCATATAATGAGACAAATTATTATTTTAAAATAGCATCATTTACCAACAAAACTGTTTCTTGAAAAGCCTTGTGCTATTTGTAATTGTCGATCTTCATTAGGCCATTTTATAATTCCATAATTTTGTTAATGATATCAAGAATGTTGCAAGTCCTATACAGTACGTTCCAACACGTAGATTTAGCGATCCCAAATCTTTCTGATACAGACCTAAATTATTAAAAAAGATAAACAAGAATTGAACAAATACTATTTTACTTCGAATAGAATAACATATAAATTATATTATTCTAAAACTTTTACCTCATTGACTCTAAATTGGCTAGATACCAAATCATTATTAGGAATTCCTTTTGCAAATTAATTTCAGGAAAACCACTGGTAGACACAGGATTTCTTTGATTAATTCCTCCTGCCATATTTATTAATATTTCAAATACAGACTTCGACATTCTGAAATGAGCCTGGAATTGTTTATCTGCCATTCTTGGTACGGTTAACTCTGAATAATTATCAATTTTTGGAATTGATTGTTCCTCATCCGAAGATGACGAATCATAAAAATTTGATGACACTGCCACAGGAAGAAAGTGATACATATTTTCCATTTCTTTAAATTTTTAAATATATAGCAATCTATTGAATGTAATCTAAAACAATACATTTATTATAAAATATTTTAAGAGAATTTTGATATAATTAATATTTTAAAATCAATTGCAGTACATTATTATTTTTTATATACTTTATAATGTCGGAAGTATAATTGGATTTTAACGCGCAAGGACCACCTATTATAATCAAATACGGAAGAAGCTTTTATTCATGATCAAATTCCATGTGGTTTATACCTTGCAAAAGCCTTTCTCTTTAAATTTGCTATTTGGGCAAAGGTAATTTCTTGATATAAACCTATGAGAGAAAGCAAAAATTATATTACTGTTAAAATATTGCATTCACAATGTTGATTAATAGCAAATTAGTGCTTACTTGTATGTATAAATTACTTAAAAATCTTCAATGTTTTAACATTTGATACTGGTTTTCCTCTGCTTGAAATCTGGCGGCAATAAAATGGCGAAAAGAAATACACATGCCACTATTAGGTTTCCCTAGAAGCTCTTTTCGCTCGGTCTGGACACAGAAACACTAGACCAAGCTTATAGGGAATTCTAGGGAAACCTTCGTCGGAGCCAAAAGAGTTTAAGGGCCGTTTTAACGAAGCAATTCAGGCAAGCCTCATGTACAACATAACAAGCGAAAACCTGAAGATGGAAATTTAAGTTGGCAGCAGTGACTGCAAGATCTGATGACGTCATTTTTCATTGAAGCAGATATTTTAAAAATGGATAGTATATGATAATTTTGACAGGTTGAATTATCTAGATTGTTGTATTATTGATTAGTCTGTAAGATACAAGAATGAGTTAATGTACACATTATGAAATAATGTTTTTGAGTTTTATGATAAAAAATATTATAAACTATTTGGTAAACAAATGTATTAATAGAATTAAATAGACTGTGAAGCTCCATCCTAATTAAACTAGAATTATTAACTGATTTCATTGAACAATTTTATTTGCCTTTTAATCACATATAAAGGTATTTACAATGTAATCATGAAAATATAATTATTGAAACATTCAAACACCTATTTTCCTTTCATAAAATTTCAATGTTATTTTCAAATCATTATTAAACAGATGATATAGATCATATGTATAGATCAGTTAAAAGTATATCTTATTTATCAAAGGTGCTTATCCTTAAATTAACCCTAATATTAAGCTCAAACTTTTTAATTCGTAACCGTATCTACATAATACTGACGACTCTGGAGGAAACAAACTATTTCATATTCAATTTGAGAATGGTATGGTTCTTTTCGAGGTATCCCTTTTGTGAATCCTTCTGAAGGACGAATAAGCTTCCAATGTATCTTTCTCATCTTGCTCTAGCATCCCCTTTAGTGGTTATTGTCCTGTACAGTCGCGTCTGTTATTTCTGTCCCGCCTTCGAGCTGCTAATCGACTAGCAACACTTTCGAAATATCGTGGTCCATGGTATTCAATGCTGTCTGATATTCAAAATAAGGAGACTGTATTCGTCAGTATGAACCATGTTTTTATATATGCGTTACGCCACCAAGATGACATAGAATTGGCCACGTCACAATATATATATATATATATATATATATATCTGCATGGATTTGAAAACTTCTTTTAATTCAATCACCTGGATTTTTTGTACAAGCATTTATAGGTTTTACATTGTGGTATAAAAAAATCTTGAATGAATATATACAAATAATTAAATTTAAGAATAATGTTAAATTTTTCAATGAAAATCCCTGTAAGTAAAATAACAGGAATTACTAAACAAAAATGATTATGTTAAAATAAATTTATTTAAATGAAGAATAAATAATTTAACCTTTCCTCTCGCTGCAATCTCTTCAGCTTAATTTCGGCTATATCTGCTTGGGCTTTGTAGAACCGATACTTTTCCTTCTGGACTCTAATTTTTTCTTGTATATGAAGCTTGTAAGCAGCTGTAACCTCGTTCTCAATTGTTGCTGGTACTGCAGCCCTCACAGCGCTTTTAGTAATATTTTTAAGGGGGCTGCTGATGGGCTTTCTCAGACTACTTGGTCCCGCTTCATTTCCCCATGAGGTAATGGCTCCTTCTTCTCTTAATGCCTAAAGTAGGGAAATTTTTAATAATTGAATTATCATTCATATGCAAATGAATATTTATTATTTACTTGGAATACTGTTGTACAAGGATCATCAATATTTTCAGGATCACTATCTTCCAGCAAATTGGATACAGTGCTGATGGTGTTAGCAGATGATTCTTTCCAGCTCTTTCTCAAAGTGTTGCAGCCTTGAATGGAAAACATATGGCATTGTGACATAGGGGTTGGCATTTGATCGCTTCCGAAGCAATTTGTTATCCCTACTGCAGATTTTCCTAATAAAGAAGCCACCCTCTCTAAAATCTCATTGCGAGCCGGTGCCTTAGATTTTCCACCACCTAATAGAAAAATTTCATATGTATTTTATGTATATTTAATATATATTTATCAATTATTTATTACCTGTTTTATATAGTTCAGCCTTATGAGCTGCTGTATATTTGCGGGCATTTGCTTTTAAAGCTTTCCAAGACGCTTTTAAGTCTATTTTTGCCCATTGTCCATCAGTAGCCTTATCAGTTTCATTTTTTATTTTCGCCCACGCCTTTTCTTTTTCACCTTTCGTAGTACCATCCGTTTTCTTATCTTCTATAACCATAAAGTATTTTTCAATTATAGAAACGAAAAGTGCTTGATTTTCTGCTTTTTTCTGAACCATCTTGAAAAAAAACGAACTCGTTTTAATACATTATATTGCAACAATAGGTGAGAAGCTATTTATCTATGTCAAAGTTAATACTATGGGCGGAATCAATACTCAAAACTAAAATCAAATTTAACTCAACAAATATTTATGACGAAGATTAAGATAAGCATTGAATTAAAGGTTAAAATGAGACAATTGATCTTAGTCAAGACCGTACTAAGCTTAAGTTCCGTTTATTGATGCCGCCTATGTTACTGTTCATTTTTACCATTTTTTTACAATGACATTGATCTTTATACGAAACGCTGCTGTAAAATCCGCTAACTTGGCTTTTGATTTTGGACAATTATGCCAGAAATCAATTAACCCAAAACAACAAACAAACAGAATTCCATCATTGTGTATATGTAGTGCCCCTTGCCAACTCCATTTTAAATCGATTTTTTTGTTACTCTGGGCTAATTTCTGGCACTATTGTTTTCAAGAATAGAAAACTAAAGATCGTAAATAGTTACACGAAATTTCACGTATAAATCTTTTTCTACTGAAATTAAGATGGAAGATGTGCAAGAAGGACAGCATCAAAGACGGCTAAGACAGCCACGTAGGCAATATAAAAGAAATAATTATTTCGAAATATACAACGACGAAGAATTTTGTCAACGGTTTCGCTTAACAAAAACTCAGACTTTTGAAGTTCTTGCACAAATTGAGCACAGAATAGTGCAGGTTAACAAGTATGTATACATTATATATATCTTTTTATTATTAACTATAGAATATATCAAATTAAAAAAAAAATCTTTATAGGAATGACGCTGCAGTAACACCAACAATCCAATTGTTAGTGACATTGAGGTTTTATGCTACAGCATGTTTCCTGCAAGTAGTCAGTGATTTTATCGGGATGTGCACCACAACAGCACAAATAATTGTGCATAGGGTTTCTCTAGCCATCGTGAGCGAATTATTTCACAAATATATAAAGCTACCAAAAAGAGAGAAAGAGATGCTACATGTAATGACCGAGAATTTTAAAATATCTGGAATGATACGCGTGATTGGTTCTATAGACTGCGTGCATGTACGCATTCAGTCATATGGTAAATATATAATTTAATATACATAAATTATATATTCTGATTGAATACTTTTAACTCATTATTACATTATTTCTTTAGGAGGAGATGACGCCGAACTTTGGAGATGTAGAAAAGGCTTCATGAGCATTAATGTACAATGCCTGGTAAATAGCAATCTGGAAATAATGGATATCGTTGCAAGGTGGCCAGGCTCAACACATGACTCTACCATTTTCGCAAACAGTCGCTTAAAGCAAAGATTCGACAATTTCGAATGCGACAATGGTGTGATATTAGGAGACCGAGGATATCCAAACCAACGTTACTTGATTACTCCTCTCGCCAATCCTACTACGCCTGCAGAGGTCTTATTTAATGAGGCACACATACGTACCCGTTGCATGGTAAAAATTAAATTTAAAAATTGAATTTTTCCAATTAATTTTAATCTCTTTTTATTAAACTTTTAGGTAGAAAGGTGCTTTGGCAGTTGGGGCAGAATGTTTCCAGTGAGCAGCGGCAAGTATGGCACCAGATTTCAAACGCCAGAACGTACAATAAATGTTATCCTTGCATCAGCAATTTTATATAACATTACTCGACGCGATAAGAGAAAAATTCCACAAGGCCTTGAACCTTATCTAAATATTCCTGAAACACATGAAGCACCTTGCACAGATGATCGCCAACATTTGATTGAAGAATATTTTTCTAGGTATAATATATTTATGAACAATCATAATTCATACATTATTATAAATATGTATACAGTAAATATATAAAAGTTAATGTAATTGAATTTAATTTAAATAGATTAATATAGGGTGATCCACAATCACAAATGTAAATAAGTCAACTGTACGTGCAGTGAGTTTAAAAGCCTCTCTTCTCCATGTTTACTCGTAGCTTTCTTCTAATAATTGCTTATTTTTATCCTCCCCTAAATTTATACATTGGCAAAGATGGACTTGGAGACTTGGCGGTGTGAGAAGCAAATAGAAAGTCTCAGACAGCATTGAATACCATGGACCACGATATTTCGAAAGTGTTGCTAGTCGATTAGCAGCTCGAAGGCGGGACAGAAATAACAGACGCGACTGTACAGGACAATAACCACTAAAGGGGATGCTAGAGCAAGATGAGAAAGATACATTGGAAGCTTATTCGTCCTTCAGAAGGATTCACAAAAGGGATACCTCGAAAAGAACCATACCATTCTCAAATTGAATATGAAATAGTTTGTTTCCTCCAGAGTCGTCAGTATTATGTAGATACGGTTACGAATTAAAAAGTTTGAGCTTAATATTAGGGTTAATTTAAGGATAAGCACCTTTGATAAATAAGATATACTTTTAACTGATCTATACATATGATCTATATCATCTGTTTAATAATGATTTGAAAATAACATTGAAATTTTATGAAAGGAAAATAGGTGTTTGAATGTTTCAATAATTATATTTTCATGATTACATTGTAAATACCTTTATATGTGATTAAAAGGCAAATAAAATTGTTCAATGAAATCAGTTAATAATTCTAGTTTAATTAGGATGGAGCTTCACAGTCTATTTAATTCTATTAATACATTTGTTTACCAAATAGTTTATAATATTTTTTATCATAAAACTCAAAAACATTATTTCATAATGTGTACATTAACACATTCTTGTATCTTACAGACTAATCAATAATACAACAATCTAGATAATTCAACCTGTCAAAATTATCATATACTATCCATTTTTAAAATATCTGCTTCAATGAAAAATGACGTCATCAGATCTTGCAGTCACTGCTGCCAACTTAAATTTCCATCTTCAGGTTTTCGCTTGTTATGTTGTACATGAGGCTTGCCTGAATTGCTTCGTTAAAACGGCCCTAAAGCCGAACTCAACTTCTGTGAATCACACTTACTATACATTTTGCGTGGTATATTCAATTCTCGCCAACAAACTATACAGCGTAGTATCTTCCAACATGGCGGACTTGGCAACGCTGCTGGGAAGTTACAGAATCCCAGCACTGGTAGCAATCGCCCTAACTGTTTACTTGAAAATGAAATTAAGAAAGCATAATTTATAATAGGAAAAATGGCAAATAAATTGTTCATATTAGGTCGGCAGTTAGGACTAAAACGGTCTCGTAAGTACATTGATTTTATTTGATCAAAATTGTAAAATTATTGTTACTAAAAATCTATTTTGTTAATGAGGGTTGTGCAGAGTTAATAATGTTCATTATTTAAATTATTTCAGTGAATAATCTTATACGGAGTATATTCACGAATGAGTTAAAACCATGTAGCAAAGCATTGATACCTATTGCATTAAACCAGTCCATTTTTCCTAATGCAATAACTACTTTCAAACTTCCACCAATAATATTAGAAAAGAAGATAGAAGTAGAATGGAAAAACAATTTAAAGAAAAGTATTAATGAAAAATTTGTTTATATAGAATTTCCAAATTTAGGTGGGTCATTAAATTCCTTTCACTATCAAACTGTTGAACCTGGCAAATGCATAGATCTACCAGCAAAAGAAGAATTTGTTGAAAAGTATGCTCATCGTATGATCAATATAAGAAGAAGAAAAATGAAGAAACATAAGAGGAAAAAATTAATAAAAAAGATGAAACATGAATGGAGGAAGAAACGATTGAGGCGTAAACTTCAAAGGGAGAAAGCTTTTCGTACTGAAATGGCAGTTTATATAAGGAAGGCAGAAAAGTTCAATGCAGAAAGATATTTACTAAGTCGATTGGAAATTTTGAGTAGAAAGAAACCTGATATAATATGGCGAGGAGAGCTACTGCCTGAAGCTACAGTTAAGGATTTTAAGGAGAAACGTGACAAAAAGAAAGAGTTTCGATTAAACCGGCCACGTTTAAATTTAAATTGAATATTTAAATTTCCAGGAAGTTGGCTAGAATTATATGCAGTGTTGATTAGAAAAATACTAACTTAATTTAGATATTTTTTTAAATTAAGTTATAAATTTTTATTCAGATATTGTACAAATAAATGAGCTATTCTATCCATTGTGCATTGTTGCATCTTGGTATATGTCAAAAATTGTCTTCTTAATTTTAAAAACTTAGCAGTGCTACCAGTACTTTCTACAGACAATGAACATCCTGATATTTTAATCTCTTTCTCAACTCCTAGTTGCTTAGCAGCTAAAATTTCCTAAAAAGAAGAAGGCGATAAAAAAATACTTTAAAAAGTGTTAGACTTATTAGGTTTAAAGTTAAGTGTCTCATGCACAATATATAAACAAAACTAAAAGAAGCCAACTAAAATTGTACTTTTCAGATTTTGTCCTTTTCATGTGACAAAAGATACCTGATTTGAGATATATTGATAGGCCATGGATTAAATTACTTACATTTATAATTTTTTGAGTTATTTTATCCAAGTTATACAGATAGTCAACAGAACTGAGTAGAGTCTGCAAAAAATATACATTTTGAGAAAGTTTTAGAGATATCATATTATAAGTAATCCAAGTGATACTAACACTCTGAGTGCTCAAGTTAGGTACCGGAGCTTTACCAAGATATAGGACATCATGAATATTACTTAACTCAAGCTCATCCTCTAGTGAAACAGTGAATAATGGGGTATCCCAGCGGTTTTTATTATCAGGAGGTTCATATCTACAAGTTAAATTAAACTTTATCATCAAGTTATTTGCTAAAATGGTAAATAAGACAAACCTCATAACCAAGGCATCAAATACAAAAGAGTCATAGCGATCAATAGAATCTTTTTTACTATTCAACAGCCAAGCATGTTCAATAGGAGTTTCACAGAAAACAGTACATTGAGGAGTTCTATAAAACTTGGATAAGCAATGAATTTCATAGCGAAAACCTTTAATATAATTACTTCCATCAAGTATCAATACATGATCAGAATGTAGTAAACGTTGTACTTCAGATTTAATATTAGCTCTGATACATTTCTCAATTTTAGAATCTGAGAAAGATATTAAATTAAATTTAAATAATTAATATCATTTCAACTCTGGATTTCACTTGCCTGAAAAATATGAGTTTTTCTCATAACCTGCTCTATGAACTTCTTCCATTTCACTTATAACAGATACATTTTTGTGCAATTCATTTTGAAAATATTGAACCAATTCAAAAGTACGTTTCGTTTTACCACTACAAGGTATGCCTGTTATTATAACCAATGGCATTTTATAAGCAAAATTCACGTTTTTTTTTTTATTGAGATTAGTCGCACCAGAGATGAAACGGGAGATTGCTCATGCGAGGTCCCGAGGCAATCCCTACCGGTAGGCGGCGCTGGTGTTGGCAAACGCGTGTCTCAGGTCCATCTAACCCGTAACGCCATCTATCGGAAGAGACCACGAAGCACGAGCGTTAAGCTTAGAATAGGGTAAAACATATATGCATTGTTGCCAGAAAGCGGAATAAAGAGAGAGCGGAGATATTTTCTCGGACCTCTCTGTCTTTCTCGCTGTTAGCTTCTAGCAGAAGAGTCGAGGCAAAATCTTTCCGTTTCGCTTTGCCGAAAATCTACCAATATTCGATGTCATTTATATTTGCAGGCCAATGCCTTTATACATGATTTTTTCAGCATATTTATTTATCAGCATTGACTTATTTAAATCAATAATAAATTAAGGAAATGCGTATTTGATATATAATAATTATTTTAACTATAATTTCATCGTTATATTTCGCTTATTTCCGTAAAATCTGAATTTCTTTAGTTTATTATTGATTATTGTAAGTCAATGGCCATTAAAAAAAATTTAATCTTAAAAAAAAAAAGTACCGTTCAGGAATCGAACCCGGACCCACAAATCGCCACGCTATTACCTTACTGCCTAGACCACGAGGCTTCTTCAGTGCACCGTAAACAGATAGTCTTTTTAAGGGCTTGAAATCTTCTTTTAAACCATATAAATAAACGAAGAACCGACATCTTTATTCATTATTATTCTATCATAATGGTACACAAATTAAAGAAAAATTATATAATGTAGATTTTCAAAAGCTTTTCCAATAACCAAGAACGGAAACTGCGAGCGTTGATTATTTATCTTCGTTCTTGGCTATTGGAAAAGCTTTTGAAAACTATTCAAAATATAATTATTCCTTAATTTGTGTACCATTATGACAAAATAATAATGAATAAAGCTGTCGGTTGCTCGTTTATTTATATGGTTTAAAAGAAGATTTCAAGCCCTTAAAAAGACTATCTGTTTACGGTGCACTGAAGAAGCCTCGTGGTCTAGGCGGTAAGGTAATAGCGTGGCGATTTGTGGGTCCGGGTTCGATTCCTGAACGGTACTTTTCTTTTTTTTTTTAAGATTAAATTTTTTTTAATGGCCATTGACTTACAATAATCAATAATAAACTAAAGAAATTCAGATTTTACGGAAATAAGCGAAATATAACGATGAAATTATAGTTAAAATAATTATTATATATCAAATACGCATTTCCTTAATTTATTATTGATTTAAATAAGTCAATGCTGATAAATAAATATGCTGAAAAAATCATGTATAAAGGCATTGGCCTGCAAATATAAATGACATCGAATATTGGTAGATTTTCGGCAAAGCGAAACGGAAAGATTTTGCCTCGACTCTTCTGCTAGAAGCTAACAGCGAGAAAGACAGAGAGGTCCGAGAAAATATCTCCGCTCTCTCTTTATTCCGCTTTCTGGCAACAATGCATATATGTTTTACCCTATTCTAAGCTTAACGCTCGTGCTTCGTGGTCTCTTCCGATAGATGGCGTTACGGGTTAGATGGACCTGAGACACGCGTTTGCCAACACCAGCGCCGCCTACCGGTAGGGATTGCCTCGGGACCTCGCATGAGCAATCTCCCGTTTCATCTCTGGTCGCACTGGCCTTCGAGCTGCATTCCTTATATCAAAATTCACTTACTATAGAGTGTAGTATTATTTAAGATGGCGGACTTGGCAACGCTGAGTGGGGCAACGTTATAGTTCCTCAAAAAATCTCAGAGTTCCTAGGTGGCGCTGGTGTCGCTACTTTGACGACGCCGGTCGCCGATATCCTGCCATTTTCCGACCGCCATATTTCTTGCTGCTTGAAAGAGTTGAAAGTCTTTTACCGTAAATGTGCCCTAAGAGCAAGAAGTCGACTTATAGTTAACTATAAGTTGACTTTTCGCAAGTTAACTTTCATTTCATATTGACGATAAGTCAGCTATAAGTCAAATTATAGTCAACTATAAGTCGACGATGTCTGACTTTAAGTCAGCTTTTATAAGTCAACATATAGTCGACTTGTAAATGTCAATTATAAGTTGACTTCTATAAGTCGACCTCAAGCCGCCTTCGTAAAGTATAATTTTTAGTTCTTTATTTTTAATGTAATGAAATAAATTAAAAAATAATATTAATTTTGACCTAATTTTAGTATATTTAACCTAAATACAATATTAAACTTCCATAAACAAAATACATAAAAAAGACATAAAAATACAGTATAATTATTGAGTAAATAATTCTTATAAATTAGAGGCATTGGAGTTGTTGTTCTCGTATCTTTTTCTATCGCTTGATCGCCGCAACCATTCTTGCATCAACTGTTCCACTGAGCTTTGAGTACTACCTTTCATGCATTTTAATATAGTATCTGTAAATATAAAAGTAAATTTTATATTGGAAATACAGTCTTTTAATAATATTATTTTAACACTGAAAATATCGATCGGAGATTTTCTAGCAATTTAAAAGTGCTCATATGTCTTAGTACAATTAGTAGATTAAGTGCTAGTTTATTTACTTGTTGTAATAATATAATTATACGGATTAATATTGGTGTAGGTTGTTCTCATCTATACATATAATATTAGTAATATATAATGATAACATAAAAGGCCGATTGTAAATATATCTGTTTATTTGAAGTCAGTAGCACACATCACTCCTTCACGAAATAGATAAATATAGAAAATTCATCAAGACAGTAGAGCAATCAACCTTAAAAAACTTAATTAATGAGAATGAGAATAGATAAAGGATAAAGGAAATACCACTAATGATTTGACAGGACTTGGATTTTTTAAAGCAGGTGCGATTTTTTTGACCAGCCCATGTTAATAGGGTGCCAAGCTCATTGGAAAACAATAGCTTCATAGCTTTTCTTGTGGCTATTTTTTCATTCGCTCCACCACTTTTAGAAATAAGATTTTCCTATAATTGTAGAAGGGAAAGGAGAATACAAGTGAATATCGTAAAAATGATATAACCCAGTTATATATATATATATATATAGGCTATTATTTACAGTCAGATCTTATAAATAACACCATCTCAAGCATTGGTTATCCTTTTCTATCAGAAGAAATGGAACAATAAATTCTTAAGTCTGCCTTATTAATAAAATGTGACTATAAATACCTCTCATAGAGACTAAGTTTATCTACTTTTAGCTGAGAATTAATTTACTATCATGCATCTATACAAGCAGAAAGATAACACTATTATGTGATTACTTTACCTACCAAATGATATTTAGCCAAACTATCCTCTTCTAGTAGTTTTTCAAAATTAGTGAAGTCTAATAGAGTGTTCAAAGGCAATTTCGATAATATGCTATTGCCAGCTGTTTCTTCTACATTTGCTCCTCTTACTGAATTTTTTTCCAACAGTAATGACTTGATATCATGTAGCATTCTATATAATTTTTTATATTGTTTTTCATTCTCACTTCTACAAATAGCTGCAATAAAATGAAAGGTATTAATAACTTCAAATAACTATTGAAAGTAGAAGTATTATTATAATGCTTACAACAACAATTGTTATGAGTGTTCACAATTTGCGTCACCTGATGCTGCACCGAAGAAACAACATTTTCCGCTTGTCTTGAGCACCCTTTAATAGTATAATATATCAGTAATTACATTACATTATAGCAATGTTAAACATTTGATTATTTTACCTATTTCATTTATATTGTTATCAGCGTAGTCCGTAACTAGTTCTGTGTGCGAATAATTAGACGCTTTGGAATTAAATTTGTCAATATTATAGTTAGCAGCAGGTAGATTTACTGGCAATTGTTCTCTGTTATCAGAGGAAGGAGACTGATGAATTGTGGAAGTAGTGGCGGAAGGGTTATGTGACTGCAAGTGATGTTTCTTTGTATTATTATCTGCAGGAAATAAATAAAGATTTATAACATTAAAAATATATTTAATATTAGTGACTAATAGAAATCATGTTCACATTTTGTCAGTTATTTAAACAACAAATATACTATAAAATAACTGATTGATTTATGAAGTATAAATATCAATTTATATGTTCTCTGTACCTTGGAAATCTGACACATACGTCACCTTAGGCAAGTTTATTATGTTATCTTTGGCATTTTCATTATTATAATTCTTCATTAAATTAACTGGAAATAATTTTCACAATTAAGAAAAGTTCAATTAAAACTATGTACCATTTATATTTACCTTTCCTTTTCTTAAAATCGGGCTCTAAAATTTCATGTGGAGAATCAACATCAGCTGAGAAATTGAAAAATATCTTATTAGATTACATGAGGAATTATAATAATCTATTATAGCAGCTTACAGGCATTAGAATCGTCACTGAAGAATATTTCTTTACATTTGCCAAATAAAGTTTTTTTTATAGTATCCGTGTCTGCTTCCGATGATAAAGCTTGTGATTTTATTTCCAATTTTTTGGCTTCCTTATAACTATCTGGTAAAGAAAAATGTTGAATTACTGTGTTTCACTTGTATAAATTTTTATAAACAGTGTTAATTTGAATCATTCCCATTTCAATTAACTTCACCCTGGTACTTTTCTCACTCCTCTGGTAGGCCTACTGCATACCCGACAGATCGAGGTAAAGCAAGTATGAGAGTGAAATTAGTTCAAATGAGAGAATGAATCAATTTGGCTCACCGTATAGAACGTTTTTATTAATTAATAAATATGTCTCACCTACAGGACCCAATGATTGGCTATACGGATAAATTCCCCAATTTTCGTTTGGCTCAATAGCTTTTTTTATTGCTTGTGAGGCGTTAACATTCTTTGGTGGCCACCAGTAGCTTGAATTATTTTTCAATATCCAGCTTTCTGGGATAGTAGCTACACAATTTTGTCCAATGACCACGCACCATGCCTAATGAACATATTTTTGGTATTAATAGCTATTATATAAAATATATATCATTTTAGATGCTTTTACAAATTAATCGCTTATTTATAAAAGGATTAAAAGCTCATGAGTTGGCACAAATATCTTAAAATACATGCATGTATGCTTTCTTGGGTAACAATTATGAAAACATATTTTCAGTACTCTTAGCAAATATAGACCATTATTAGAAAAAAAAAAATTATCTTTTAAAGTACATATATGTATAGATGCATATAAGTAACTTTGTAAAATGATATTAAAAAACTCCATAAATTAATGGCAAAACAATTATTTGAAAGCAGTATAATATATTTACTACTACAAAAACTTAAAGATATAAAAAAAACTATATATTATTAATAATATTTATACACAAATACAATTTCATGCATTGGCTACATAGTTCATCACGATCTCCATAATTTTTTTTAATTCTTCAATAAGCGATTAAAATGTAAATTTTAAAACATTCAACTGGTTGATAAGTTATGCCTAATATAACAAACAAATTTTATAAGATATAGAAACTACATAACTTAAAATTTTTGAATTAATCATTATGTGCTAGTAAAGGAATAACAATATATTCTGAATCACAATCAGTATCAATTTGAAATCCTTTTGTTTTAATTAATGAAACTGGCCACATTTGAAGATCGGAGATTCCTTTAACAATATATATACCTACAGCACCAGAATTAAGAGGATAATTAGGTAAGTTAGATAAATGCAGAAATTTACGACCAAGTATGACAGGTGTTCTTTGATGATATGCAATATATGAAATAGACACAATGCATGTAATATTATTTTCCTGTATATAACAACAGTTATTATATAATTTAGTGGTTAAAGTAAACGAAGGGAATCGGATTCTTGCATGTGCATCGTAGCAGTCAAATGGCAACATTAATGTTATAGGTTTCTCAAGCTGAGGAATAGACCAAACAGGCCTACTAGAAACTAAGAGAGATTGTTCATGTAATCTATTATAAAGCTGTTGGAGGGGCTTCTCATATTTCCTGAGCAACTTTTTTAAGCTAAACAAATGATTCTCAAATGGAAAAGCACTAAAATTATCTAATGGTCCTAGTTGTCTAGCATCTTGTGCTAGGTGTATCAAGTTATGCACGTTAAATGTTAGTGTCTCAGGTCCATATAAAATGCTCATATTTTTAACAAAATATTCTAATAGATTTTGAGAGTATGTATTATTTTTAAGATAATCTCTTTCGCAACATAATATTCTAATGGCACAATTTAATGAATTAAAATGAAGAAGTTTAGAATCCGGTAAAATAGTATTTAAAACAACAGGACCTAGATAAAGCAAAAAAGTACGATACTGTGTAGCTTTCCATCTAAGAAAGTCGTCTAAATGAAAAAATTTGCGTGCAAATTCTAAAGGAATACATTTAGACACAACTTTCAATTTATCAGCTAACGCTTTAACATAAACTTTAGCTACTCTTGAAGATTTTGATCGACTGATCCACAATGTTAGCAACTGCTTAGTTACACCTAGACACGTGTTATGCATATAATCTATTGGGAAACTGGTAACCATGGGAACTGAAAGTGATTCAAAGGGAGAACAAATTCCTTCAAGATGATGTTGAGGTTGAGATCTGTTAATGAAATCGGCATCAGTACGCAGGCTCTCATTAATATCTGGAAATGTCATTCGTCCATTTATTCGTTTGCCAACCACAGTGCATTTTGGGCAAGCATAGTACCCATTATGCGATTTCGTACAAGTTACGTATGCTTTAGCTGGCGAATCACAAATAATAGATCGAATTTTAATCTGCCATTGTTTCCCATTAAAATTAAAACCATTAATTTGCAAATGTAAAAATTCTTTAATGAATGAATTCAAATATTCTGAAAGACTAGGTTTCTGATATCCATGATAAATTCCAATAACAAATGGCCTTAAAGAAGAATTTACCACTTTACCTAAGATTGGCCACAATTGACTTTTTGGAGCATTAGAAATTTCTGTCCCGTCCACATTCAAATCTAACTCTACAGTCTCATCATGAAAATCATTAGGAAATTGCAGAACAAGAAATTCTAATACCTTTACTAAACCATAGTGTAGATAATGTCCATGCGGAATCTCTATAATACTATGTGCTTGAGGTTTAGGTGTATTCAATAAAGTCCTTGCATCAGATGGAAGATCATCATGACCATGAACTTTAAGAAGTTTTAATAAAGCTGATAAAGCGTTTTGCTTAATTTGAAAATCAGTCGACCAGGTTCGCAATTCTTCTTTTAAACATGCCTTATCAAGCTGATTAAATAATAATTTATCGCTATTATCATATATTCCCGATGAAGAAGAACTAACTGAGAGATCGTCCGATAAACATTCATCAGAAAAAGAAAAATTCATTTCAGAAGTATCATCTACAATAACTGGTGATGCGTTGTATACATCATTCGAAGAATGAGTAACATCAGAACTGTTGTGTATCATAAAACTCATTGCATTATTTGAAGAAGTTGCTACTATATTAATTTCCGAAGACGAAACATCTTCAAATGAATTTACATTAGAGCGGAGATATGAAGCCAAAGAAAGTCTATCTTGTTGACGCTTAGATAATTCGGAAAATTTTTTCATTTTGAAAGATAATGTTAAAAATAATTCGTTTACTAGCACAAATAATGTTATCCTTATGCGTTAAACCTTAAAAGTGTATACGAGTTATACTTAAAATTTGAATAAAAATATATAAAATAACCATTTTATTCTGCGAGATTATTCTTCCAATATTCTAATATTGATTTGGCTTCGGCTGAACATGCAAAAAATCTGTAAATGGCAATATATATAGAAATGACTATAAAGTGGTAATATCAACTTTTAATAAAATAAAAAACAAAGTGAACTTATATTATATATATTTAAAAATAGTAAAAGATAATAATTAATTACCTTACATTGAAGTGAAGGATTTTTGTGAAGATTTCAAAGTTGTTGTTACTTAATACGTATAGAAGCATCCAAAATTTTAATAAACTATCCCTTCTAGTTTCTTATCAAATTTATGTAAGTCTTAACAATTTGTTTAATATCCCATACAGATTTATCTGAAAGCAGAACAGTATCACACCAAACTGATTCAGAAATTATTAAGCAACTGTATTTGCAATGTCAATGTTTTTTTTTAATATTTATTAGATTAAAATTATTATATGTATGATTGTTTCTATTTTGAGTTAGAAAATGAATAACTATGATAATTATATATTTACCTGACAGTTATGCAGCTAATTTATATTATAATAGTGAAGATATAGCTTTATACTCCGTTGAAAACAAAGTTAAATTCAGTCTTCTGCAAACTTAAAGTGGACCTTAAAAAAGATATTAGTCTCCTTCAAATATCTAAAAGTATAGAGTAGCATATATATAATGGTTGTTAAAAATATATTAATTGATTGCAATAGATTTGGTGGAAACTATACATATATATCCTTTATATCTAATTGTTTCTCCTTCGACTTAGAAAAAGTAATAAAAAATTGTAATTAGTTACCTGTACACTGAACTGAAGAATTTACATATAATATGACGTCAAACTTATTATACACTGATTAATTGAATGATAGCATCTCTATATTTTGCTATAATCCTTTCAGATTTTTCCTCAACTATGATATAAGCCTTTGAAAATTCTTCAATTTTCCACACAGACCTATTAAAAAGTATAACAACGTATGAATAGAATGTATGTATACAAAATAGTAATATTTGCCTTTATGTTAATTGTTACTAAGCTTACTTTGAAAGGTGATAAAGAGATAATAATTATTTACCTGCGGATGATTATAATATAAAATACATGTAACATAAAATCTTTACGTATAGAAACTACAATATAATGAGTTTCATCGAACAAATTTAAATTATTCATATATATCAGTATCCTTGTCTACGAAATGTATTGTTTCACCATCTCTTTTATAGTTCATAATATAAAAACAGAACAACATAAATGAAAATTTACCTTTCAAAATGATCTTATATAGTCACTGATCTAACATATATATGTTAATTCAGTACAATAATATTAAACAACATGTGCAGGGGCAGTTACTTAAAAAGCTCTAAAACATAGATTGAAGACAGATTCTTTACTATATTTATATTTAGGGAAGTTTTATGTTAAATGTTTCAAATCATTAATATTATTAGTTTGGAAATAAACATTTTTTATGTGTATGCATACTTTAGGGTCTTTTAAGTTATATACTGGCCCTATGTGTTTGCTTCTATACGTATAATCATATTTTATTGCAGTTATTTTATAAATTAGAAAAATATTAAACGACAGATATGATTAAGACATTATAAAAAACATTTATGAAAAGGAATTAAGGTTACTCAAAAATGACTTTTTATTTAACAAAATATATATAGAAATTTTCAATCTTACCGTATACAATAGTTGCAAGAAACGCAAATTTATCATGCATATAAATGGGCGAGACAAATAATCAATATATACATGTATTAAAATATTGATATGACTTTACCGGTGGGCATAAGGGATACACGGGACACATGACATATATATACATATATATATATGAACTGCAACTCTGACGCAACTTCAAGACCAACCTTCATAATTTTAGGCTGATTCGGCCAACTGCTGCATACATGCGGTGTATCGAAATATAGAAAAATATTTTCAAATGCACCGCTATACAAAAAAATTCAGCTTTTAACTCCAATTTGAAGTCGACTTGAGGATTACTAAAAAATGTTGACTTATAATTGACAATTTGAAGTCGACTTAACGATGGTTAAGAAAAGTTGACTTATAGCCGACAATTTCAAGTTGACTTCGGAATGACTAAGAAAAGTCGACTTCCAGTCGACTTTTAGTCAAATGTGCTGTTAGGGTGTATACAGGGTTGTTTTCTACCAGCGAGACATAGGAGAATTCGTGTTATTTGACTGTAGCACTCGGTGGAATGGAATCTGAGCGCCCTGATTGGCGAATCTTTCTTAATGCCAACTTAAAATTGCTCGTTGCCAATAGAAAAATGACAACTGTAAGATCCTTCCGCCATTATCGACGCGTTTGACAGTTTACATGCTATTCGTAAACAGAAAGTGACATTAAGAAAAGAAAGATGAAAAGGATATTGAGGTTAAAAGGGAGAATGACAACGTAATGAAAGAAAAGTGATGAAGATATTCAGTGAAAGATAAACCGAATATATAATTAAAATAATAATAATTTTTAATGTTCTAAATAATTATTCTCAGTATTATTAATGCTCAATTATACGTTTTAGCCTCTTTAAAAAGGATGGAAATTATCATGGTTACACGGTGGATACCAATGAAATAAGAAATTCTGGAAAATGACATTAACCGGTATAATATATTCAATATAAATGCAAAGCAACATATAGAATATATAGAATGAAACTGCAGAAATGATTTTTATCTTGTCCTATAAGAAGCGGTGAGCTGAATTTCATTTGAAGTTATTATAATTGTTATAAAATACTACATATTTTAATAACAAATAGGTAGTCCTTGAAATATTTTTCCAAATTTCATTTATCTACATCAAGAAAGGTTGATTATGATGAAAATGTACGAGAACATGGATTTACAATTCCTTCTGATATACTGCGCACCCATTTGCAGAAGGCAAAATATAAATGTTAGCATTATAGAGCTTTAATGAAGCAGTCAAAAATGTATGCATTTACTAGTACCAAACTGCGATGGAAATGTTGGTTGGGGTGTGTATATTATTCATCATGATGAAGCTTTACAAATAAATTTTGATAAATTTATATGCTTTATGAGACTTTTTTAATCTTTTAGGGAGGTGCTTATTTAGCCTGACAAACTCATCCAAAATGTAGTTTCTATTTGTTGATATATATTATGTTTTTCAGAGCCACATAAATGAAAATGAGTATACTGTTGATGGTTCAAGAGCCAAATGCCGTATGGTGATTCTGTGTGAAAGAAGTTTATACCCTAGATGTGCGAAGAGAAGATTCGTTAACTTCTGAATGGTCCAGTTTGTGATCAGATAAGTATTGCATGATTGACAGTCCGATATGTGTTAGAATAATAAACACTTTTAAATCATTTTTACATGATTGGATTAATCTTTGTTTTTTATTTGCAGTCTCTTTGAAATGTTTGTAAATCTATTATGCATGAGGTAACTCACTTAATGTGTATACCTAACATAATACTACTATTGAAGTTTCAACACAATATTTGATCAAATATTCAATATACTCTATAATTACAAAATCTGAAGCATGAACAATCATAGAGGAACATTTTGATACATTAATTATATTCATGCAAAATTTTTCAAATATTTGAATGCCTCATTTCAATTCACTGGAAAGAAATATTGTATGGAAAGTCTAAATGTTAACACAATTGCATTCCAAGCTGTTGGTTAATATGCGTTACGCACACAATTCAGCAGGATATTATTCAATGTTTCACAGTCATTAGTACCATTACTATAATTAACAGCAAACATGTCTGTATATACCTACTTCGAAGGTCTTCGATGCAAAATTTTCTTCTACAAGACAAAAATTTATGCTGCAGTATATCTCGAAAGTTAATAAAAGTGCTTTGTAAAATAGCTTTGGTTTTTAAAATCTAGAAGACACGATTACCGTATACTTTTTCCGTCAAAATGATTCATGCCACGACCAACTCAACACAAAATTTCCTTTTTACTTTACGGATAGATTTACAAACGAAACCGCATGTACTTACTGCAATTACTTTGGAACTAGGAATGTCTTTAGAATTTGTATTATTCACTAAATGATTCGTTAATTGTGTATATATTGGTTTAAGAAATCTGACATGTAAATAGAAAAATTATATTTCCATTATAAAATATACTTTAATAAATCAACATTATTATAATAATATTAACAAATAATTCACAAATATATAATAGTTGCACTATTCCACTACAAATATTGCTCGAATAGACCACCAGCAACTGCAGAACAGTATTCTATTCTTTTTTCGAAACATTCTAATATGTTCTGCAGTATCTGGGATGTTATTATTGTTTCACATGCTACAATAATTTTTTCCTTCAATTCCTCGAGGCTCTCCATCTCAATTCCATTATAAACGGAATTTTTTAATATTCCCCAAACTCCAAAATCTAAGGGCGCGAGGTCGGGCGATCTTGGGGGCCATTCGATTGGACCGTGCTTCCCTATCCATCTTCCTGTATATTTGGCATTTAAATATTCCAAGATGATTTTTGCCGTATGGGCTGGAGCCCCATCTTGTTGGAATGTAACGTTCCTCTGTGCAAAAAGAAATTTAACATTAATTCTAAAGTTTGTATTATAATAATTTGAATGTATACTCAAATATTTAATTAAATTTACATTTTGCACCACCCTTCGGACTCTTGGGTCCACCTCGTCTTTCAATAATTGCAGATACTTATCGGCATTTAGATTGCCATCGATAAATATCGGGCCAATGATGCTATCTCCTATTATACCAAGCCATACATTGAGCTTCTGTTGGTATTGAGTATGACATTCAAAATTCTCGTGCGAATTTTCTTGAGCCCAAACTCTTGTGTTCTGCTTATTGGGCGGGTGGACTAATACGAAAGTTGATTCGTCCGAAAACAGAATATCTTTTAATGAAATATCATTATTTTCTAGTTTATCTATCATAATCTTGCAAAAATTATGTCGTTTTACATAATCCGTTTCTTTTAACACTTGACAGTGAAAAAGTTTATAGGCTCGAAATTTGTTCGCTTTTAAAGTTTTCCGCACAGACGATACGGAAACTCCGACCTCCCTGCTAATTTTAATGAGCGATTGATGGGGATTATTTATAGCAGAAGTCCTAATATTCTCCTTTACTATTTCGGACAAAGCCCTTGAAGGTCGTCTTTCCTTATGATGGCTACGATCTAAACATCCTGTCTCTTCAAATTTTTTAATAATTCGCTCAACTGCATATCTACTTGGGGTCGGGCGATTATCAAATTCCCTTTGGAATAATCGTGATATTTCTCTTATGGAAATTCCGCCATAATACCATTTAATAATTTGGATTTTTTCTTTTAAATTCATCATGTTTTAACACTGAAAAATTACATTAATAATTTGCTACTGCAGCGTTTTTTAAAATTGGAATTATTTATAAATAAGCAACGCAATACTCACGTAAAAATCCTTTTACTTTTTCTACTTCTTTTATAAGTCGGGGGGACCATGCATCGGTTGCTATTCAGCAATATCCATATTAATAAATATTAGTTAGGTTAATCAAGCCTTCTTTTTTTTAACCTAACTAATATTTATTAATATGGATATTGCTGAATAGCAACCGATGCATGGTCCCCCCGACTTATAAAAGAAGTAGAAAAAGTAAAAGGATTTTTACGTGAGTATTGCGTTGCTTATTTATAAATAATTCCAATTTTAAAAAACGCTGCAGTAGCAAATTATTAATGTAATTTTTCAGTGTTAAAACATGATGAATTTAAAAGAAAAAATCCAAATTATTAAATGGTATTATGGCGGAATTTCCATAAGAGAAATATCACGATTATTCCAAAGGGAATTTGATAATCGCCCGACCCCAAGTAGATATGCAGTTGAGCGAATTATTAAAAAATTTGAAGAGACAGGATGTTTAGATCGTAGCCATCATAAGGAAAGACGACCTTCAAGGGCTTTGTCCGAAATAGTAAAGGAGAATATTAGGACTTCTGCTATAAATAATCCCCATCAATCGCTCATTAAAATTAGCAGGGAGGTCGGAGTTTCCGTATCGTCTGTGCGGAAAACTTTAAAAGCGAACAAATTTCGAGCCTATAAACTTTTTCACTGTCAAGTGTTAAAAGAAACGGATTATGTAAAACGACATAATTTTTGCAAGATTATGATAGATAAACTAGAAAATAATGATATTTCATTAAAAGATATTCTGTTTTCGGACGAATCAACTTTCGTATTAGTCCACCCGCCCAATAAGCAGAACACAAGAGTTTGGGCTCAAGAAAATTCGCACGAGAATTTTGAATGTCATACTCAATACCAACAGAAGCTCAATGTATGGCTTGGTATAATAGGAGATAGCATCATTGGCCCGATATTTATCGATGGCAATCTAAATGCCGATAAGTATCTGCAATTATTGAAAGACGAGGTGGACCCAAGAGTCCGAAGGGTGGTGCAAAATGTAAATTTAATTAAATATTTGAGTATACATTCAAATTATTATAATACAAACTTTAGAATTAATGTTAAATTTCTTTTTGCACAGAGGAACGTTACATTCCAACAAGATGGGGCTCCAGCCCATACGGCAAAAATCATCTTGGAATATTTAAATGCCAAATATACAGGAAGATGGATAGGGAAGCACGGTCCAATCGAATGGCCCCCAAGATCGCCCGACCTCGCGCCCTTAGATTTTGGAGTTTGGGGAATATTAAAAAATTCCGTTTATAATGGAATTGAGATGGAGAGCCTCGAGGAATTGAAGGAAAAAATTATTGTAGCATGTGAAACAATAATAACATCCCAGATACTGCAGAACATATTAGAATGTTTCGAAAAAAGAATAGAATACTGTTCTGCAGTTGCTGGTGGTCTATTCGAGCAATATTTGTAGTGGAATAGTGCAACTATTATATATTTGTGAATTATTTGTTAATATTATTATAATAATGTTGATTTATTAAAGTATATTTTATAATGGAAATATAATTTTTCTATTTACATGTCAGATTTCTTAAACCAATATATACACAATTAACGAATCATTTAGTGAATAATACAAATTCTAAAGACATTCCTAGTTCCAAAGTAATTGCAGTAAGTACATGCGGTTTCGTTTGTAAATCTATCCGTAAAGTAAAAAGGAAATTTTGTGTTGAGTTGGTCGTGGCATGAATCATTTTGACGGAAAAAGTATACGGTAATCGTGTCTTCTAGATTTTAAAAACCAAAGCTATTTTACAAAGCACTTTTATTAACTTTCGAGATATACTGCAGCATAAATTTTTGTCTTGTAGAAGAAAATTTTGCATCGAAGACCTTCGAAGTAGGTATATACAGACATGTTTGCTGTTAATTATAGTAATGGTACTAATGACTGTGAAACATTGAATAATATCCTGCTGAATTGTGTGCGTAACGCATATTAACCAACAGCTTGGAATGCAATTGTGTTAACATTTAGACTTTCCATACAATATTTCTTTCCAGTGAATTGAAATGAGGCATTCAAATATTTGAAAAATTTTGCATGAATATAATTAATGTATCAAAATGTTCCTCTATGATTGTTCATGCTTCAGATTTTGTAATTATAGAGTATATTGAATATTTGATCAAATATTGTGTTGAAACTTCAATAGTAGTATTATGTTAGGTATACACATTAAGTGAGTTACCTCATGCATAATAGATTTACAAACATTTCAAAGAGACTGCAAATAAAAAACAAAGATTAATCCAATCATGTAAAAATGATTTAAAAGTGTTTATTATTCTAACACATATCGGACTGTCAATCATGCAATACTTATCTGATCACAAACTGGACCATTCAGAAGTTAACGAATCTTCTCTTCGCACATCTAGGGTATAAACTTCTTTCACACAGAATCACCATACGGCATTTGGCTCTTGAACCATCAACAGTATACTCATTTTCATTTATGTGGCTCTGAAAAACATAATATATATCAACAAATAGAAACTACATTTTGGATGAGTTTGTCAGGCTAAATAAGCACCTCCCTAAAAGATTAAAAAAGTCTCATAAAGCATATAAATTTATCAAAATTTATTTGTAAAGCTTCATCATGATGAATAATATACACACCCCAACCAACATTTCCATCGCAGTTTGGTACTAGTAAATGCATACATTTTTGACTGCTTCATTAAAGCTCTATAATGCTAACATTTATATTTTGCCTTCTGCAAATGGGTGCGCAGTATATCAGAAGGAATTGTAAATCCATGTTCTCGTACATTTTCATCATAATCAACCTTTCTTGATGTAGATAAATGAAATTTGGAAAAATATTTCAAGGACTACCTATTTGTTATTAAAATATGTAGTATTTTATAACAATTATAATAACTTCAAATGAAATTCAGCTCACCGCTTCTCATAGGACAAGATAAAAATCATTTCTGCAGTTTCATTCTATATATTCTATATGTTGCTTTGCATTTATATTGAATATATTATACAGGTTAATGTCATTTTCCAGAATTTCTTATTTCATTGGTATCCACCGTGTAACCATGATAATTTCCATCCTTTTTAAAGAGGCTAAAACGTATAATTGAGCATTAATAATACTGAGAATAATTATTTAGAACATTAAAAATTATTATTATTTTAATTATATATTCGGTTTATCTTTCACTGAATATCTTCATCACTTTTCTTTCATTACGTTGTCATTCTCCCTTTTAACCTCAATATCCTTTTCATCTTTCTTTTCTTACTGTCACTTTCTGTTTACGAATAGCATGTAAACTGTCAAACGCGTCGATAATGGCGGAAGGATCTTACAGTTGTCATTTTTCTATTGGCAACGAGCAATTTTAAGTTGGCATTAAGAAAGATTCGCCAATCAGGGCGCTCAGATTCCATTCCACCGAGTGCTACAGTCAAATAACACGAATTCTCCTATGTCTCGCTGGTAGAAAACAACCCTGTATAAATACTCTTAAAGTAAAGTTTTTTCGACAGTAATTTTAAATACTGAAAGATGTTTGAAAGTTGTTTTTAAGTGTCAGGTGTCAGGAGCTACAAGGGCAATTATACAGGGTGATTCTCTAACGGCGGGACATAGGAGATTAGTGTTAGTTGATTATAGCACCCGGAATGATGAAATCCAAGAACCCTATCTAATTGGTCAATATCGTATAGTGCCAACTTAAAATAGGCCATTACCAATAGTTTGATACAAAAAATGAAACCGATCCGCCATTTTAGTGTAAAAGTGTTTACACACTTTTCGTAAATAGAAGCAGAAGGAAATGAATGAGCTGCCAAAAGTAGTGATTGAGATTAATTTGTGATATGTGTAACTTTGGCAAATAAAAGTGATGATTGTAATAAAAAGAGGAAATAGGAAAGAGCTTGGTTTTCATAAAATTTGTTATTTAATGTATTAACCATGACTGACTCAATGAGGAATTAAATATGTTTTTCTTTGATGGAAATGGATAACACCTGATAGGTCATTGTGTCCACTGGTATAACAAGAAGTTTGAGTTTGTTGTTACAAAAATACACTTGATTATTAAAGAAGATAGAAACGCTATAATGTAAGGCTTTGACTAAACTCATTGAGTCAGTCATAGTTAATAAATTAAATAACAAATTTTATGAAAACCAAGTTCTTCCCTATCTCCTCTTTTTATTACAATCATCACTTTTATTTGCCAAAGTTACACATATCACAAATTAATCTGAATCACTACTTTTGACAGCTCATTCATTTCCTTCTGCTTCTATTTACGAAAAGTGTGTAAACACTTTTACACCAAAATGGCGAATGGGTCTCATTTTTGTATCTAACTATTGGTTAAGGCCTATTTTAAGTTGGCACTATACGATATTGACCAATCAGGGTTCTTGGATTTCAACATTCCATGTGCTATAATCAACTAACACCAATTTCCTATGTCCCGCCGTTAGAGAATCACCCTGTATAATAATAACTTCAACCTGATTTTCTTTTTTTTTAAGTAAGTAAAGTTCAATGTTATCGAAGGTGTTAGGTTAATTTCAGTATAACGAAATATTAAAAAATGATTTAATTTCTATTTCTTGTTGTATACAGAATTTAGAACCAATGGGCGTGACAAAATCAACTAGCATGTATAAGAAAATGCCCTAAAACTATTTATGCATTGTGCCAGGATGATCAAACAAAAGCAAGGAGCGAGGACACTTCATTTCAATGAATATAATTGGACTAAAATGGGTCAAACAAATTAGAAACCAGGTTTGTAAAATCTATCTTTGAATGGTTTAAATAAATATAAAGTATTTTATAAACATTTTGATAAAAATGATGTGATGATGGATTCTTCTGTTTGTAGGCTAAAGAAAAACACTGTGCCACCTTGAAATTTACCATCAGCGCAAGCTTATGAGGATTTGGAAGAAATTATCAATGACCCTCTTGCACTGCGAAGGGATGAAAGTGAAGTTCATCAAGTTTTTAGTAAATGTAGGATGTAAGTGATACAATTTAAAACCTATTTGAAAAGATATTCCATCAATTTGCTTTAAAACAAAAATAATCGAAAGTAGTAAATAGTTTAATTACATATTTCTTTAGAACATCTCATTAGTAATTTTATTATTTTTTCCTTTTTAGCATGAAATAGCACAGTATATTCAATGTGGTATTTTAACATAATTTTCGTGCTTAAATTACTATATATAGAAAAATTTAAACGAATATTTAATAAAAACAGAATATCAGCTCTTTTTATTTTAACTTTGGTTAGATATTTCTTAATTATAATAATTTAAGTATCAAAAAGTCATGTAAAATCACTACGTTGAATATACTGTGCTGTTTTTTGCTGAGAATTAATAAAGTAATAAAATGACTAACGAGATATTCTAACAAAATGTGTAATTGAACTTTCTAGCAATTTGCAACAGAATATATATTGTAGAAAATTGTTTTGTATACCAAAACCTATTTAAATAAAAATTGTTTGTGTCAATGTTATGGAAAAATCAAATGGTTGTTCCGTGATCTATAGGAAGAAAAACGTAAAATCTCTATGTTGCGGGAAAATCATGTTAAAGATAAAATTAAAAAATGAGGCAAGTGGGATGTAAGGTACATTAAAAAATATTTTAAAATTTGAGACGCGGTCTAATATATATATATATATATATGGTCTCAATAAAATTAAAACAAAATTAACTTCATATATTTGTAATTTAGGAAGTAGTACAGAAATTTTCATTATTTCAATCAAAAGCTTAATCATTTTAAGGTTTTTGAATGAGACGAAGAAGATTATTGTATAATTTTATACGAGAGGAATAAAATTAAGATTTAGACTGCTTTCAACTTCATATAAATCTATAGATATATATTTTTATACTTATGTTCGATTATGTTGATATTAATATGAAAAGTGTAATTTTAATTGTGTAAACTTTTATTTAATAATAGGTTCTATATGATTTAAAGCACCTCTCGTGATTTGTTTTGTATTATAATTTTGCTTTAAATTGTGTATATCCTCCTATTAATATATACGTTATGTTTTGTATAGGTATGTTAATTTATGATTTCATAATTTTTTCCTTTATACTATTTAATTATGGTATAATGTATGATAAATAGTATATTAAACTTGTTATGTTTGTTTCATATCTATTTTGTAAAATTATTTTATATAATAAAAAACTGTTTAACCTTTATATAATTGTAATTATTTATTTTTAGTATTTTCCTTTAAACTTTAACTTTGAAATTATATATGACTGAAAAGCCCGGTTAGTTCCTCCAAAAAATCTCATAGTTCCTAGGTAGCGCTGCAATCACGGCCCCACTTCTTAACACGGCAGTGTCACCCCCCTGCACTGACTTTTGAACTTTGCCATTACTAAGAAAAATACTATTTTACCATTCTATCGAAAAATGATTTCCTTTTAGAATCACAATATTTATAGCATTTGTTTTATTAGCCCATTTTATAATAAAATTTATCTTTTTATAAGTGACATTAACAAAGAAGAGGTTAGCACTTGAGCTCCATCAATGAATTCATATAGCATTAACTTGTTAGACGTTTCCTAATTTAGTTTTCCATAATTTATGAAAATATTTTCAGGGTCTGCATGTTGAAGAACACTTAGGATTCAACAGTAGAGTCGTCCTTACCTAAAAATATTCAAACAAAATCATTTTATAATAATTAAAAATATAAAATACATTGCATGACATCGAATTTAAATTAAATTGACTTTTACAAGTATTACTTGATATTCCAAGCTTGGCTTTGGCAAAAAGTTCAGCTCTCTTAATGATATTATTTAATGATGAAATATTATTCCCTGATGCTTGAGCCGATTCCGCTTTACCACCTCCTTTTCCATTTATCAGACTAGTAATTTCTTGAATCCATTCGTTTGCTTTTAGACCTTTGACTATTGCAATCTGCGAAATCATGCTACCTTGTTATTTTAATTAATGTATGCATAAAATATCAAAGAAACGAATTTACTTTGGGAACAGAAGCTAAAACAAAGATTTTCTTAGAATCCTGGTCCTCGCTGATAACTAAAGCACTGGTCTCAGGGGATATAAGTCTAACTCTCTTCAAGGCGTAATCCAAAGCTTTTGTATTGTTATAAGCTTTTAGTACTTCCACTAATACTGGAATTCCAATATTAGCTTTAATTTTCTCTTCAACGGCCTCAATCACTAAATTAGCTATTGCAGCTTTGGCTATACGCTCTTTGTCATCGATTGATTTTTTCAGTACTTTCAATATATCACGCATCTCGTCCTGTTGCATATAAAAAGAAAGATTAGAAAAATAATGCTATATCAATAAGTAACACAAGTTGCTTCCGCGAAATTATTGCCAGTACTGGTAGAGCATCATACTACTTTTGTCAATTAACATGTAGTAAGTAGTGATAGAATGATCGCTGTGCTGGCAGTAAATATCCCATTGTAGTCAGTACACTATGTGGTAAATATATTTTTGTTTTTCTTGAAATTCAATTAACTTCACTATGTACTTTCTAGACATAAATTATATACATTTGTACACTCCGGGAAATATAATCTGTCCAACTTATAATTAAATCTTTTAAAAGGCCGTACTTCAATAGCGGTCAACACTTTTCCACATCACGCTGCTTACCTGGTCTAGCACCGAGTCCTGAGGGTCCCGAGCAATAAATCGGGAACAATCGAAGAACCCTAATGTACCTAATACTCTAATCACTAATCTAAAATTACTATTTTTGTATTTTTAATCAAACATATTTGAAATTATTATGAATGCATTCCTTGTATTTTTAACATAAAAGTAAGTCCAAATATGACATTCATCGAACAATTATTTCTTTTAGTTATACCTTGAAGTTGCTACTTTATTATCTATAAATTCTAATAAAAATTCAATTTTACTATATATCTTCGTTATGCGTTAAGTTAAAATAAATCTCCAAAATATTGGAAAGGACATAAACATATTATTAAAAAATTAACAAATATAAATTTTATATTAAGATATAATTGACAAATAAATGTAAATATTTTAAAATATTATTTTCAAAAAGAAAAATGTTTATCATCTCATAAAATTAAAAATTTCAATGTTTTTATTAGGATTCTGCTACGGGTTATTTTATGCTTATTTGGATTATTTATAGACATATTGGAATAAAATAAATTTGATTTTTAACAATTTTAATAAAATGAGAGATGCAAGATATAACTAATACAGAAATAATAGTCCAAATAACGTCATGTTTGGATTCATTTTCATGTTAAAAATACAAGCAATGTATTCATAATAATTTCAAATCTGTTTGATTGAAAATATAAAAATTGTAATTTTGGATTAGTGATTAGAGTATCAGGTATATTAGGGTTCTTCGATTGTTCTCGGTTTATTGCTCGGGACTCGGTGCTAGACCAGGTAACCAGCGTGATGTGGAAAAGTGTTGACCGCTATTGAAGCACGGCCTTTTAAAACATTTGGTTATAAGTTGTACAGAATATATTTCCCGGAGTGTACCATGTATAGAGGAATGATCTAATATTCTATACTATACGTATTAAGGCGGAATTACATGACGCTTGGAGTGACGTGCCACGCGCACTGTGTGGCTAGTCAGAACATAACCCAATTGGCAGTCGAAATGTGTTCCACTCATTAGTTACCACAATCAGAGCACGTCACGCCAAACATTACGCGCTATGTATGTACGCCTTTAATGCATTACCTTCCTCCAGCTAGGAATAATGGCTTGAGAGATGTCTTCGATAAGCTCAACTATTTTTTTTGTATGCAACTTTGAATGAGCTCCTATCTTGTCAGCATTAACAGACATACGAATTTCGTTTACTTGGTTTTGTAATAAAGTTGCTCTATTAAGAGCTTTTGATGCTTCTGGACCGGTAAGAGACATTATCCGGCGAATACCCTTTGCTATAGCTTCTTCACTAACTATTACAAAATCTCCTATATGTCCAGTATAATTTAAATGCCTACAAAAACGTTCGTATCGATTAAGGTTTTAGTGATAATACAGGCAAAAGATTCTTACGTTCCACCGCAAAATTCTACGCTAGTTTTTGTCGCTGCTTCATCCAGAGGATTCTTTTCTAAATCTTCGACTGGTATACCTATACTGACTACCCTTACTGGATCTGGATAAGTCTCCTCAAACATTGCCCGTAGACCTCGAATCGTTTTTGCCAAAGCTAGTTTGCTTTCCTTTGCGTATATCTGTTTGTTATTCCGTACCATTGCGGATGCTACTGCTTCCACATCTTTCACCTGTTGAGTTGTCATGGCCCCTAAATTTACAAGAAGTTTGGCTCACCTTTCATTTTTCCGTAAATTCTGGAATAACTTTTAACGTAATGCGATACCTTTATTTGTAAAATCAAAGCGTAATTTATCGGGCATGACTAGAGAACCCTTTTGATCTACCTCGCTTCCTAGTACATTCCTAAGCGCATAATTAAGAATGTGGGTAGCGGTGTGATTACTCATTAAAAAACGCCTTCTAGTCGTATCGATGTTCAAATTGACCTTATCACCCTTCTTCAGTGTTCCTCCTCCTACAGTTCCTATGTGTAACACATAGCCTGCTCTCACTTGTACATTTGTTATTCGAATTTCCATGTCCTGTGTGAAAGAAATTTTGTATTAACCTATTTTACATTTATACAAATAAAGTGGAAACAAATTCTGAAGCCGTGTCTCGTATAAAATGCATACCTCGTCATCAATCCTGGTAAGAAATCCTTCATCAAAAATTTGACCCCCCTGCTCAGCATAAAAATTGGTTTGGTTCAATAATATACCGACTTGTTGCCCATACAAAACTTGATCAACAAATTGTTTTGCGTGCCTCAAAGCAATTATTTTACTGGTGCATGTTTTAAACTCGTATTCCTTGTATAAATCAGATGATTTCATCATATAATAATTATATTTTTGTGAATCGTCCGTTGGTTTAATACCCATACTTTGCAGTTCGGTTATAGCGTGAATGTCCAAATTGATTTGATCGTCTGTTCCTCCGGCTTTGTGTTGCGATAAAATCTAAAAAAAAACTATTATATATTAATCATTAATTCATAACTGGTGTATTGCAATAATAATTCTGCTTGCTTGGGCATGTTTCTTCGCCTCTTCGTAGCCACCCATGTCGATCTTTAAGTTTTTCTCTTCAATCATAAGCTGTGTCAAATCAACGGGAAAACCATAAGTATCGTATAAACGCCATGCTACATCACCCGGAACTATGTTGGATGCACCTAGTTTCGATATAGCACGATTCAAAAGATTACGTCCCCTAGACAAAGTTTTCAAGAATTGTGATTCTTCCTCGTTAATTACATCAATTATATGCTGTGGATCTTTAACGATTTCAGGAAAAATGTCCCCTAAAAACACATAATCGAACAAATATGTTACTGATATATTTGTAAGCTCATACTGCAGGTCTCCACACAATGAAAAATATGAGGATGAATATTAAACTTAAGAATATAATTTGTCGAATTTGTAGATGTAATTATTTGTTATAACACCTGAGGTAAAAGTAGAGCTTTTTATATGTTTTGAGAGATGAAAATAATTTTATGCTAACAGAGGGAAAGTAAGTCTAGCGAGAAGAAAAGTAGCCCACGAAAGAACTGAGTGAGGAAAAAGTAAATTATTTTCACCCCGTCAAAACATGAATGATAATGTTAACCTTTAGACTGCCGAGCACCACTGAAGTGCCGCTAAACCTTCGTTATAATTTCCCCATGAATATATTGTTAATAAGTAAAATGATGTGGTAGAACCTATTTAAAAATATACATGGAAAAAGCACCGGCAGTCTAAAGGTTAACCACGGAAAAGGATCAACTTCGATACTGTATGAAGTTTCAATGTACTCGGCTTCATTAATATTTTTCGCCTCGTGCATTCCAACTTCGCACCTCATTGGAAATTGCTCAATTTTCCCCTAGGTTAACAATGTATTATAAACCAATAATATTCTTGTTTAATGTTGTTTCTTAAATATTCCGTTCTGCGGAGCCTTTAATGCAAACATGTATCGAAAAATTTACCTAGAATATCTACCACCACATTCACCAAACTTGCGAAAAAACCCGGTTTAGCATTCAATTTCTCCGTAGCATAACGCACGGCGCGTCTCAAAATTCGTCTTAAAACATATCTAGATGATAAAAAAGAATAACGAATTATATATCTGCAGTTAGGTATAATTATTCTATAGTTTGTGCTTTACTAAGAAAGATTTTCTTCACCCTCTGCCAGTATTGTCAGGCATTCCTCCATCCGCAAGTGCAATAGTAAGAGTTCGCGCATGATCCGCAAGAACTCTGTAGGCCATATCAATGCCATCTTTGTCATCTGCTCCTACTCTACCTTGGTATGCTGCGACTCCAGCGCCTAATTCAATGGCGTGGAATAATGGTACAAACAAGTCTGTATCATAATTGGAACGTTTATTTTGGATAACTGAAACTAATCTCTCCAAACCAAGCCCACAATCGATATGCTTTTTCGGCAAAGCTCTCAAACTTCCATCCGATTCCCTGTAATGCAATGCATATTCATTCAACTAAAGAGATACATAAGTTATTTGGTTCACTGCTAAATCCTGTACTGAATTTACAATGGCCAATGAGGACACTGCATTTAACTCGCAATCTCATATCCTTATTGGTTCTTGCATATCTAGAACAGGATCGGTTACATTGAATTTAAGTGCAGTTAACCTGTTATACTGTATGAAAACTAAATTCCATATCTCCAAAACATCAGGATCATCCATGTTAACAAATTGAGCAGCTTCTCTGTTACCAATTCGATCATAGTGTAGTTCACTACATGGGCCACATGGTCCTGTTTCACCCATCTCCCAAAAATTATCTTTCATATTTCCTGGCAATATATGAGATGGGGGAACACTTAAAATATTAAAGATTAAATGAATTAAAACACTTTAATATAATGTAAAGCAGTCCTTTACTTGTGAATTAGAGGCATTGTTTACCCAAGAGACAGCCAAATCTCTTTGCATTCGTCATCCGGAATTAGACCAGAGTTTTCATTGCCTCCAAAATATGTTACATACAAACGATCAGCACGTAATTTCAATACAATAGTTAAAAATTCCCAGGCCCAAGTACAGATTTCTTTCTATAATGATATATATATATATATGGTAGCAAAAGTATAAAATTAACCAAACATTTTGTACTACCTTGAAATAATCTCCAAATGACCAATTACCCATCATTTCGAAAAATGTGTGATGATAGACATCTTTTCCAACATCATCCAAATCATTATGCTTACCTCCTGCTCTGATACATTTCTGACTATTAACAACCCGTGTCCATTTAGCCATATCGCTATTTGGATCAACAGTGCCCAAAAATATTGGCTTAAACTAGAACATAAAGATAGAATGTACAATTAAAACATGAAAAACAATTTAATGTTTATTACCTGATTCATGCCTGCATTGGTAAATAATAAAGTAGGATCGTCATGTGGTATAGTTGAGCTGGAATGTACATATTCATGATTTTTTGACTTAAAAAAATCTATGTATGCCTCACGGACTTGTTTGGCACTCATCAAAGTCATATTGCTCCAAAGTCAGAAGACCTTACTGTAACATTAATAGCAAAACAGGTGAAATATGAGCAGACCATATGGAAAGCTAAATCAGACGGAGCAGAAAATCATGTATATTGAAAAAGGCAGACGTTCTTTGGCCATTTTTCAGTATTTACTGTCAGTACTGCGAGTATTATTATATCTTTGTCAATAATGAAACATTAAGAGATAGATTGATAGAATGATATTCGCAGGACCCGCAGAATTAACTCTGGAACACATCTACATAAAGCCGAAATCAGACGATGCTTTTTTATTTGCTGGATTGCTTGCTGAACTTAAAATGATAACTACTTATTGGATATCAGCATTGTTAAAATCAATCAGCAACTAACATTTTAATTACGGCAAGTAATTCCACATGTGATAAAGCATTGCCTAACCTATATTACTTACATCAGCAGTTGCCAGTTGGACCCAGTTGGACCAGTCCGACCAGGGGCTGGACACTCAAGCCTCGAGGCTCGAATTATTAGTACCGAAGGCAATTCTTGGCCAACTAAAAAAAGTTAAAATTGAGGAAAATACAGTATTTAAGTTGGTAGCAGTGCTTGATGCGTTGGGTGAAAAATGGTCACGTTAGGCTAGTAAGGACGATATCTTGTTACTTGACTATAGCATAATTCGCTATAGGAATATTACCAAATTTCGTTTAATTTAGTTGTGTTAAACGTAATGAATAAAATTATTTGAGACAAAATGGTATCTATAATGAACAGTAAAAAATATAATTAAAGTAACAAAATAATTAAAAATCCAATGCTTTTAGTTTGATGCCATAATATGGTGAAAGCAGCCAGCTTTAATGAAAACTGAATACCAAAATATTATAAGAACCGAAAATCGTTTAAATGCATTGCAACTAACTATTATACATATCATAAATTTATTTAAATGATTACAATAAAAGAATATATAAAATATTTTAAAGGTTGTCCTTTAATGTTATTACTCCGATTAAACGTTCTAATTGAAACATGGGGCATTCCTCATCAAATCACGGAGCTCCGAAACAAACTACTTTTTATTTTCTTGAAAATTGTTTACTGTGTACAACTTTTTGATATAAACTTCAGTGTAAATTTGTAGAATTTTTCATTAATTCTAAAAAAACCCTTGTGAATTGTTGAAAATTCAACGCTTTAACGATTCCGAGGTTTTAAATGTTTATATTTAAAAGAAGAAGTAAGATATTTCAATGTTCGGCATGCCAATTTCCTCATCTTGAATTGAATTTTATTGTAAAAAAATATGAAATAATAATTTCCCTATTATCTATTTATTTTACATCGAATCAAAGTAAAATTTTTAGTTTTTCAAAGTGAACATCATTTTTCATTTTATTTTTAAATTTTCAGATAAAAAACAATTTTTAAGGCCAATATAATCATGGAACAATCTTCGGTTCTTTTGTTTACGTCGAAATAAGAGGAAAATATTTTTTTTGTAGGGTGATGATTTGTAATTAAAAGATATATGATACTTTCTTCTTCATTTTAAGCATAACAAAAGAACCGAAAATTGTTCCATAGTCGCATTGGCATTAAGAATCGTGTTTTTATCATAGCAATTTTGATTGATATATCTAAGTATGTAAAACAGACATCGCTATGAACACAATATTTTTTTAAACGTTTAATCAAGTACTATTTGGAAAAATATAGAGTTGCGCAGCATAATTAATGCTGGTAACATTGTAGATTAATCAACATTCCCAGACACATTTTTTTTACATCTGAAAATCAGTATTATATTAAAAAAGCTATTATAAGAAATTTTATTTTTTTCTTTTTTTAAAAATCTTACTGTATTATCAGATAGAGCAGTTTGCTGTGTGCATCATTGGAAGATCAAAATGACTCGTTAATAGATTTTCAAGTAAGGCCATAGTCTTCTCGGGAAATTTCAATCTAAATTGAGAGGTTGAGGGATCCCTTTAAGAATAAATAAGCCTTTTTTCATTTTCTGAAGGGACAAGCCAAAAAATTAAAAATAAGTTTTTGTTAATGCTGTTGATTATTATTCAGTCTTTGCACGCTCTTAGGTATGAAAAGATTTCAAAGATAAATTAGTATATGCTTATGTTTTTCTCTTCACTTTATTACGATTTGCTTGGTGAATTGTAAAATATTTCTTTTTGGTGACCATATCAACTTATAGTCACTATAAACTAGAATCTGATCTAGCAATTGGCTAATTTTACTGGCTAGTCCATTTAGGCAGACACTATGCAAAAAGGCAAAAACTGTGGACAATCTACGACATAAAGAAAAAATGATTTTTAATTTTGTGGCTTTTCCCTTCATAAAATGAAAAAATGTCTAATTCATTCTTAAAGGGATCTCTCAAGTTCTCCACTCTCTTAGGTTGAAATTTCTTGTGGACCTATGGCCTTACTTGAGAATCCATTTTCGAGTCATTTTGATCTTCCAATGATGCAGCAAACTGTTCTATCTGATAAAACATTGAGACCTCCAAAAACAGAAAAACATACAATTTCTTATAATAGCTTTTATAATAAAATACTTATGTTTTGACTATCTTAGAGCAGTTCATATGCCGCTCCACCGAAAAGATAAAGCGACTTGAAAATTAATCTACGAATAACGCCGTATTATTCTCCAGATTTTTCAACCAAATGGATGCTATCGAGGATCGTTTTAAAAATAGGCAGAAAATAAATTTCATCAGCATCAGGATCAGGAATGTAAAACATTAGGAGATAATATTAATAATCGGCGTAGTTGCGTGCGTGTGTGTATATGCGTGTACGACAATACTGATCGGCGGAGAAGTACAAATTTCTTTTTTTTTAAGGGGAACTGTCAACGAAAGTGAAATGAAAGTAATTTTTCCGTTGAATCAAATCCCTGATTTATCGGTTTAAAATTGATTTATCTCAGCAATGATGCTTTTCCGGACCTTATAGTACAGGACTTTTCGACTTAGTTTATGCTCAAGAATATATGGTTAAAATTAAAAGCATCATTGCTGATACACCCTGTCTATTGACTCGAAGATGGTAAGTACTTCCTGACGCTATATTGTACCTGAAATATTTATTTTATACTTCGAATTGGTATTATGCTTTTCCGTTAGCTTTCGAAATATTTAGGGGAGAGTGGGGCAAAATGATCACTCGGGGTAAAATGATCCCTGAGGGTTTTATAGAAACTATTGATACTATTCGTTTAAACATTAATCAATATTAAAATATAAACTTCTAAATACACAATAATATAATATTGTAATGTCTATTTTTAATATGTAAAAAATTGTTAGCGGCATTTATATGTTTTTCATCATTTTTCTGTAAGATAAGCCATTTTTGAATCATATTGGAAATAAATGTGGGGATACTTTTCAAATCGCAAAATTGGGTAAATCATAATAGGTATTAACTTTTATTTCCTCTTAAAATTAATTTAAAATCGGCTTTGGTAAAATTGTAAGATTCGATGAAAGATGCGCAGCTCATTTTGAGCAAAACGATCCCAGTGGATTCATTTGTAAGAAGCAGCCGGTGCTCAAAAAGTAGTAACGATAATGACAACGAATGTATTTTTCATACAACAAACAGTTTAAAAACGAGACTTATTGAGAAGATTGGATCCAGTGTACTTTTTTCACGCTTTTTGCGCTTTAAGCGACTATTATACTTGAATAACACGTTTTCTTTTCATAAAATTCAGAATGTTAGCACTAAAATATGCTTTCTACTTTTTTATAGAAAGTATTATAGCTTTTGTCTATCGTATCTATAAATATAAATTCATTATTTTAATTTATTCGGCATGGGATCATTTTGTCCCACTCTCACCTACAAGTTAATTTTTGTCTATTTTTCACCCTTCGACGGCGATATTTTCAATAATTTTGCGTGTTGAACGTCAAACATATAGCAAAAATTATATATAGGTGCTAGCTAATAAATGATAAATATAAGAAATAAAATATTTTTTCTCATAAATTGTTGTAAATTTAAAAAATGTATTCTATTTGATTTTTTTACATTCAATATAATTGTTTAAATTTTCTGTAACATTAATTTTTAATGTATATATATAAATACTTAGAAGACTGGGTCCGATAAGACTGATAGATTATTTTTAAACTTTACCTAAATTGACCGTAATTAATAAGAATTAATCAAATAGCTTAATCAAATTATTGAATGATTTGATACTATAGTAAAAAAATATATCAAAGAATGCCTGAAAAAACAAGATTAAACAAAAATATTATTCAAATGGGCATCAAATTCTAAAGAAGCGCAATAACGCCATCTACGCAGTGCTGCCAATTATATTGCTCAGGATTTTAGGTTGGCTAAAGACTGCCTTCGAGCCTAGGGTGACAAATAAGAAAGGGTGGGGGTAGCTGAGTGTCCTATCTCTGAGTCCGACCAGTCACCAAACAGAGAATTATCGGTCGTATTCATACATACACTATTGCTCAATAATTTTGCGGCAGGCGAGGGGCAGTGGGGATAAGGGAGGCAAGGGGTTATCTAGGGAATTCTAGTGGATACCGTCAAATTTTTGATCGGCTATCCCTTTGACGTCAAAAGAGCTGTCAAAAGCTAAATTAACCTGTATTTTGAAGAAATACAGAAACATAAATATTTTTAAAAAACAAATAAGAAGAAAGAAAGAAAGGATTTTAATAAATATATAAAGAAAAAATATCAGATGAGTATTAGTTAATAGGAAATGTTAAAGTAATTGTAAATTATTAAGAAAATATACTTTGTGGTTTTTTTATTTCTGTTACAGGTTAAATGCTGTTTCTGATGAGCTTAAATTACAGAAAAGAAATATATATAGACCAATAAATAAAAAAGGACTAATTTATGAAGCATTTCTGTGTGGACCAGTCATTTCAATAATTATGATGTAATGTTCTAATAGTGAATGTGTAAGCGTTTGGTGTATATACACAAAGAAATTTTATTATAAATTAATAATTATATATAATAATGTGTTGATTCTTATTACTATAAATTAAAGCTAGTTCAATTAAAATATTCTTTTTCTTTCCTCCTTATCCAAATTCTATACATAGTAATTACATATTCTCGTAGAATCTATTCTTTAAACTAATTAAATTGTAACTATTTGGAATGTGCAAGTCATAACTATTTGCTTCAATGATATTTATTATTCATTGTAAGAGAAATTGCATAGAGCCCTTGCAAATTTCTTATTAATATGTCACATCCTTCTACATATTATCTTTTATGACATTTATATGCCTCCTTCGCACTATTTTTTTCTAGTCTATAACATATAAAAATAATTTTACAATCATTAATTATTACACGCAGATCTGATGATTCTGCTGATCTCTAATAAATTTTATAAATTTTGAAATCATTGATAAACCATTGTCTAATTAAATTTGAAAAATAGGCATTTGAATGATGTTATTTAAATTTGGTATCTCTTTTGTGAGATATGTTCTCATAGTACTTGGGAAGATAAAGTTCTTTAGAAGGTATGTGTATACTAATGAGTTCATTTTGCTTTCAGCTTCGAATAGTTTTTCAACTACGTGTTTGGATATACATTTTGAATATAGAATACATTTATTTTGTTACTCCTATTATAATGTTGACAGAATTGGTAGTAAGATATATCAATCATCTGAAAATAATAGAATATATATATGGCGACTAGATAAATTAAGGATTTAAGACAGATAATTCTCAACAACAATCAGGAGTAACAAAATAAGTATTGTATATTAGGAATGGATATCCAAATATGTAGTTGGAAAATTATTTGAAGCTGAAAACAAGATTAACTCAGCAGTATACATGAATGTATTGGAGGACAATATCCTGTCAAATGTAAAGAAAAGATATCATGTAGACGAAGTACCAAACATTATATTTAAGTACAATAAATTAAGTGAAGTGTCTAGATTCTTCAAATTTAATAGAGCAATAGCTTACCTATCATCCTCACATTGATAGAATCAATTAGACAGCAGAATAAGCATACTTCAGCGTATTTGAAAATATCTAGAGAAATATTGGTATATGTTGAAAACTAGAAGAAGGAACAAACAAGGGAAATAAATGTCACACAAGATGTGAAAGAATGTGACAGATCAATAAGAAATTTGAAGAGTCTCTATGCAATTTGTTTCGCATTGAATAATACAAATAATTGAAGCAAATAGTTATGACTTGCACATTTCAAATAGTTGCAATTTAATTAGTTTAAAGGATAGATTCTATGAGAATATCTAATTACTATGTATGTATAGAATTTGGATAAGGAAGAAAGAGAACGAGTATTTTAATTGAACTAGCTTTAATTTATAGTAATAGGAATCAACACATTATTATATATAATTATTAATTTATAATAGAATTTCTTTGTGTATATACACCAAACGCTTTCACAATCACTATTATAACATAATTAAACCATAATTATTGAAATGACTGGTCCACACAGAAATGCTTCATAAATTAGTCCTTTTTTATTCATAGGTCTATATATATTTCTTTGCTGTAATTTAAACTCATCAGAAACAGCATTTAACCTGTAACATATATAAAAAAACCACAAAGTATATTTTCTTAATAATTTACAATTACTTTAACATTTCCTATTAACTAATACTCATCTGATATTTTTTCTTTATATATTTATTAAAATCCTTTCTTTCTTTCCTTTTATTCGTTTTTTAAAAATATTTATCTTTCTGTATTTCTTCAAAATACAGGTTAATTTAGGTTTTAACAGCTCTTTTGACGTCAAAGGGATAGCCGATCTAAAATTTGACGGTGTCCACTAGAATTCCCTAGATAACCCCTTGCCCCTCTTATCCTACTGCCACTCCTCAGACGCAAGATTATTATTGAGCAATAGTGCAGTGTTGCCAGAAAGTAGACCGTCGGTCTCAACTCAACTCCTCTATACTATCTTATAGCAAAAATTTAAAGACAACAGCGTCAACAGCAGACGAAACGCGACATTGACAAATATGAAGATGACGTTTTGGACGTAGTAAAAGTATTATCCAGAAAGCATATTATTTATGTTGGAAATGTAGGGATGTCGCAAAATGGAATGGAAAATAATACAATTATGGTGCATATATATAATATTATTTATCAAGTATAAAAGGGAAGAGATCGGATGCAATTTTCAGTCTATAAAGAGGAAAAAGCATCAGATAAGCATCGGGAGCAGCAAGTCAGAAGAAAGATTAATTTAACAAAGCAAAATATTCTTTAATCTTTCTTTTGATTTACTGCTCCCGATACTTATCTGATGCTTTTTCCTCTTTATAGGCTGAAAATTACATCCGATCTCTTCCTTTTTATACTTGATAAATAATATTATATATATGCACCATATTTGCATTATTTTCCATTCCATTTTTCAACATCCCTACGTTTCCAACATAAATAATATGCTTTCTGGATAATACTTTTACTACGTCCAAAACGTCATCTTCATATTTGTCAATGTCGCGTTTCGTCTCCTGTTGTCTTTAAATTTTTGCTATAAGATAATATAGAGTAGTTGAGATGGACATGAATCAATTTTGCGAGAAACATTTTTGCTACAAGATAGTATAGGGAAGCAGAAACTATACCTGTACATGATCCAATTTTGAACAGTGTACGTTTAATATTTAAATTAAATGGAAAACAGTAATTTGACTATAGTAATATTTACTATAGTCAAATAACACGAAATCTCCTATGTGTTAGAGAAAACTCCTGTATGTGTTAAACACAAAAATTGTAAAGGCGTAAACTTTATACACAAAAAAAATACCTATAAATACTTAGGATGTTCAATTGATTTCTCGTCATAAAAAATTTCCATTGTCTTTGTAAGTACTGAGTGCACCGCTTCATAGTAGACAGAATGTGTTGTTTAAAATAACTTTTTTAATATAAAATTAGGGCTTTTATATAAAAAATGTCCTAATTTTTTTCAACTAGACCTCTTAATACTTTCATATATTTGATTATTTTATTCTTGTTCTTTCTATTCAGGACACTATATTGTTCCATCAAGCATCAAATTCTTTTTAGCAATGCCCAATTATCTGAAAATATGAAAAAGAAAGCAAATTATCATGCAATAATGATATACATTCAGAAGGAGCACTAAAAGGATAATATCTGTCTACCTACCTAAAAAATTAATACAGAATTTAATTTTATAGGCTTATATATCGTTCCTTTAAGTTGAAGAATTATTTTATGTGATCCTCAACTAGAGTACCTATAAAATTGATAAATCTTTTAACAAAGAAATTTGCCCTAAATCTTACATTTTATATAATAATAGATATATAAACTGTAAAATAAAATAACTTATCTGATCCATTTTTGTTTATCTATAATTGTTGTGATTTGCAATTAATCATTTTACTCCAAAAATTCATGTTCACTCTCATAACCCACTTCATTTACACATATTACTAACACATACTTAAAACAATATGGCACCTTCAGCTTCTAGTTTCCAATCTATGAATTTTTCGTGATATCATGTTTGTTGCCAACCTCTTAGTACAAAAATTAGTAGACCGTTCTGCAAATTGTCGCCGTACCGTTTTCGATAATTGTCGTTAAAAATGTCGGTCGCTACCGAATTCTATCGTTAACTTAACGACGACCGTGATAGGCGTCGGTAGATGTTTACCGAGAAAGTAAATACAATAAATGTCACAAATATTTCTTAAATTAATATTTAGAAATCACAAAAAAGTACTTACAATAAATTCTCTTTATAAATTAAGGCTTACAGTAAAAATCCTAGGAAATAAAATTTAATATTTTTCTAATTTTTATATTTAAAAATAACTATATATATATATATATATACAGGGTCTTTTCCTAACAGCGGAGCATAGGAGATTCGTGTTAGTTGACTATAGCACTCGGAATGATGGAATCTGAGAGCGCTGATTGGTCAATATTACGTAGTACCCACAGATAATAGGCCGTTACCAATAGCAGAGATGAAACGGGAGATTGCTCATGCGAGGTCCCGAGGCAATCCCTACCGGTAGGCGGCGCTGGTGTTGGCAAACGCGTGTCTCAGGTCCATCTAACCCCTAACGCCATCTATCGGAAGAGACCACGAAGCACGAGCGTTAAGCTTAGAATAGGGTAAAACATATATGCATTGTTGCCAGAAAGCGGAATAAAGAGAGAGCGGAGATATTTTCTCGGACCTCTCTGTCTTTCTCGCTGTTAGCTTCTAGCAGAAGAGTCGAGGCAAAATCTTTCCGTTTCGCTTTGCCGAAAATCTACCAATATTCGATGTCATTTATATTTGCAGGCCAATGCCTTTATACATGATTTTTTCAGCATATTTATTTATCAGCATTGACTTATTTAAATCAATAATAAATTAAGGAAATGCGTAATTGTTATATAATAATTATTTTAACTATAATTTCATCGTTTATTTCGCTTATTTCCGTAAAATCTGAATTTCTTTAGTTTATTATTGATTATTGTAAGTCAATGGCCATTAAAAAAAATTTAATCTTAAAAAAAAAAAGAAAAGTACCGTTCAGGAATCGAACCCGGACCCACAAATCGCCACGCGATTACCTTACCGCCTAGACCACGAGGCTTCTTCAGTGCACCGTAAACAGATAGTCTTTTTAAGGGCTTGAAATCTTCTTTTAAACCATATAAATAAACGAGCAACCGACAGCTTTATTCATTATTATTCTGTCATAATGGTACACAAATTAAGGAATAATTATATTTTGAATAGTTTTCAAAAGCTTTTCCAATAGCCAAGAACGAAGATAAATAATCAACGCTCGCAGTTTCCGTTCTTGGTTATTGGAAAAGCTTTTGAAAATCTACATTATATAATTATTCTTTAATTTGTGTACCATTATTATAGAATAATAATGAATAAAGATGTCGGTTCTTCGTTTATTTATATGGTTCAATAGAAGATTTCAAGCCCTTAAAAAGACTATCTGTTTACGGTGCACTGAAGAAGCCTCGTGGTCTAGGCGGTAAGGTAATCGCGTGGCGATTCGTGGGTCCGGGTTCGATTCCTGATCGGTACTTTTCTTTTTTTTTTAAGATTAAATTTTTTTAAATTGCCATTGACTTATAATAATCAATAATAAACTAAAGAAATGCAGATTTTACGGAAATAAGCGAAATATAACGATGAAATTATAGTTAAAATAATTATTATATATCAAATACGCATTTCCTTAATTTATTATTGATTTAAATAAGTCAATGCTGATAAATAAATATGCTGAAAAAATCATGTATAAAGGCATTGGCCTGCAAATATAAATGGCATCGAATATTGGTAGATTTTCGGCAAAGCGAAACGGAAAGATTTTGCCTCGACTCTTCTGCTAGAAGCTAACAGCGAGAAAGACAGAGAGGTCCGAGAAAATATCTCCGCTCTCTCTTTATTCCGCTTTCTGGCAACAATGCATATATGTTTTACCCTATTCTAAGCTTAACGCTCGTGCTTCGTGGTCTCTTCCGATAGATGGCGTTAGGGGTTAGATGGACCTGAGACCAAGGTTGCCAAGTGTAGTACTTTCGGTACTACCGTAGTACCCAAAAGCGACATATCCTATAGCGTAGTACTATTTTGGGTACTACGCTATAGTCGCTGCTGATACTACTGGTCGGCGGAAATACGTCAGAGGGTAGAGACTGTAGAGGGGCTGCAATATAGACAATATGTCAAAATACATAATGCATGGTCCGTGAGCCAAGACAAATGTTAGTATTATTGTATCGTAGTACATACATGCCACAAGTTATAAAGTAATATAAAGAAATAATGAGTAAGTGACAGTTTTAATCTTACTGACAGCTGATATACTGATGGTATAAGTGAATAAATAAAGTGAAGAAATTTGTAAAATGTACATAAAAATAATTTTTAAAAGTATATAAAGGATTTAACATTTTAGATAAGTATAACAATAAATTTTATAATATAAAATGTAAGATATAAATATTTTGTGGTACTTTGTGGGATTTTATTTCAGATTAAATTATAGTAATGTGTTTACTATGTCACTACTGAGGATGGAGCTATGTGGATTGACCATTAAAATGAAAGGAATAGATTCACCATATTATGGTTACTGTGTCATCGCTGAGGATCAAACTGTGTTAATTGAGATGAATATTAAAATAAACAAGTCACATTGGGTAAATACGATACAAATAAAGAAGCTGACAGATTATATTTATAATTTCAAATGTAAGATTTTATATAGTACTTTTTGGGATTTTGTTTCAGACTAAATTATTGTAAAGTGTTTACTATGTCAATGCTGAGAATGGAGCTATGTGGATTGAGCATTAAAACAAAAAGAATAGATTCACCATAATGTTGTTTCTGTGTCATCGCTGATGAGGATTAAACTGTGTTAATTGAGACAGATATTAAAATAAACGAGTCAGCAATTTTGGGTAAATACAATAATAAATAAGGAAAATGACAGAATAGATATATAATATAAAATGTAAGATGTTTTATAGTACTTTGTGGGATTTTGTTTCAGATTAAATTATAGTAATGTGTGTTTACTGTATCACTGCTGAGGATGAAGCTATGTGAATCGAACATTAAAAAAAAAGAATAGATTCACCATAATGTGATTACTGTGTCATCGCTGAGGATCAAACTGTGATAATTGAGATGAATATTAAAATAAAGAAGCTGACAGATTAGATATATAATATAACATGTAAGATATTTTACAGTACTTTGTGGGATTTTATTTAAAGTTAATATATGTAAAATAAAATTTTTGTTTTCTTTTTACAATTGTATCTATATTATTTACTATATGTTGCAATCTCTTAAAATTAAGCCTCTGCTTTTATTAGCAAACTAATAGTTCCACACGGCAGTGATGCCAGAATCAAGCTTTTAGTAACAAAAATGAAGATAAGCGCTAGCCAGCAGCAGTATAGAAAATTTAAAGGGAAGCGGTACAAACACAACTATGCCTGGAGAGCATAGGTGTGATTTGGACTTCAGGCAACATTGGCTTTAGAAGAGCGACTACCGCTAACCGTGACATTTTTACGTGTTATCCGTGTGAAGTGGTGCTGCGTTTACCTAAAAACTCAAAGCAAATAAAAATGCTTTTCCTAAATTGATTTGTAATATTGATAAAATGGTCAAATGTAGCCATTAATTAATTAGATTTGGTAATAAATACAGAAAATGCGTTTTATTATAACAAATGAGTTGGGGTAAAATAAACTCAATGTTTTTATATTAATCTGTTGACAAATGCATTTTTTATTTATTATTGAGTCCAATAAATTAATGGTTATTAAAAAAAAAATTCCTTGTAATGAAAAAAAAAATGAAAAAATTCTAAACTTCACCAAGCTCGAACACGAGCCCACCGCATGACAAACGACAACCTTACCACCTGCGCTACAGCGCTCACTTGATGTACCAAGAGCAAAACAGCCTTTTAAAGACTGACTACAATTCTTTCACTAACTCGTCATAAACGATCAAGAATTAGCTGCAATAATAAATACATTTATCTCCATAGCATTATTGCACTAAATTTATTATGTTTTTAATTTGAAGCATACATTTTACATGAAGATACGATACTTTAAGGATGTTCATGCAATACTTTAAATACAAAACTATTCATATGCTGGTTTATCATAGTTATTCGACTACATATAACAAATATTATAATATTACTTAATTAATTTATGATAGTTGAGCATATGAGTAGTTTTGTATATAGAGTACTGAATGGTTTTAAATTATCATATCTTCATGCAAAATGTATGCTTCAAATTAAAAACAATAAATTTAGTACAATAATGCTATGTAGATAAATGTATTTATTATTACAGCTAATTCTTGATCGTTTATGACGAGTTAGTGAAAGAATTGTAGTCAGTCTTTAAAAGGCTGTTTTGCTCTTGGTACATCAAGTGAGCGCTGTAGCGCAGGCGGTAAGGTTGCCGTTTGTCATGCGGTGGGCTCGTGTTCGAGTCTTGGTGAAGATTAAAATTTTTTCATTTTTTGTTTCATTACAAAGAATGTTTTTTTTAATAACCGTTAACTTATTGGACTCAATAATAAATAAAAAAATGCATTTGTTAACAAATTAATATAAAAACATTGAGTTTATTTTACCTCAACTCATTTGTTATAATAAAACGCATTTTTTGTATTTATTACCAAATCTAATTAATTAATGGCTACATTTGACCATTTTATCAAAATTAAAAATCAATTTAGGAAAAGCATTTTTATTTTATTTATTCACTTATACCATAAGTACATCAACTGTCAGATAGATCAAAGCTGTCACTACTCCTTATTTCTTTATTACACTTTATTTTTCCGTATACTAACATTTGTCTTCGTTCACGCCGTTCACGGTGACAGGCTGTGAATATAATATATATAATTTTTGATATATTACGTTCTGCATTTAAGATGGCTACTGACGTATTTCCGCTGGCAGTATACTTTGTGCAGTCTGCATTCCTTATATCAAAATTCACTTACTATAGAGCGTAGTACTATTCAAGATGGCGGACTTGGCAACCTTGCCTGAGACACGCGTTTGCTAACACCAGCGCCGCCTACCGGTAGGGATTGCCTCGGGACCTCGCATGAGCAATCTCCCGTTTCATCTCTGCCAATAGTGATAGGATATTGCCCTAAGAATATCGATACATCTGTCTGATGCGTATAGTTAGTTCCTGATATAATATAGTACTTATATCATGTAAAATATATCGATATCTCGAATATCGAATTCGTATTGGATAAAAGTATAGATTCGTCTTTCTTTCAACTGACTTCATTGCTTACTTTCTCGGTAAAATTATTAGCTGTGTTTTATTTAGCTACATTTTTAACACTTTTTACACTTTTCGTGTTTGTGTCTTTATCCATTATATAATGTATATGCTGACACCATAAAAAGTACCCAAAGTGCAAAAAGTGTAGCAATTACCTGTTATATGTATATTGATAAAGGACAAATAAATTTCCCATGTTATTCATATAACAATTAGATTTAATCTGTATTTATTATTATTTTGTATGAAAATAGAGTAAATAGTTTATGTTATACACCAATAGTTAAGGCCATCCTCATTTATGTAATGAAAATTCCTAAAATTAAATGATTCAAACCATATATTTTTCACTTCATTTTATTTATTAGTAAACAATTAATTATTAATAAAAAGAATACTGAATAAAACATTTATTTGTTTTAAAAAACTAAAACAATTTTGATATATTTATTCTATGTTCCAATCTTCCTTAGACAGAGATCCCAAAAATAGTAAATGCTGTAAGTGAATACTATTTAAACGATTTCGGGATTCGGTTAGGATTCTACCTGCTTTAGAGAATAAACGCTCTGAAGGAACAGAAGTACCAACAATAGATAAATATTTCAAAGCTAATTTGCATAGAGAAGTAGGACTTTTCAAATACCAAAATTGTATCGGGCAATCATCTATGTTAATGGAGGTTCATCCAAATAATATTTTAATTCTGATGGCATTTCATTATTTCTGATATTATTAAGCGATCTTCTTCTTTTCTTCAAAATTGCTACATTTTCATGGTAAAACCAAAAATCATTTTCTTTCATTGCAACACTTTCATAATTATCAGTATTATTAGAGCTAGTGCTAGTATCATTAATTTCTCTTACTATCTCATTTATAGGTTGAGAATAAGAATGTACCTGCTTAAACCTTGGGTCTAAAATTGTAGAAATAGACAATATTAATGAATTTTTAATGTAATAGAATCTTTCTTGAAGTTCATCTAGAAGTAATGTTTGCATTATTCTGGCAATTTCTGTTTCTACAACAACTTCTTTTAAGGTTACTTTTGTTGGCTTGTATAATAAATGGCTATCATTTATTTCTAATATTTTCCGTTTATTCAGTTATTTTGTAATACACTTTACTGGACCATGCATCCTTTAGCACGCCATGCTATGTAACAAAAACCATGGCGCCTCACGACGACCAACCAGAAAGAAGGAACAACCGTGCTGACACCATGGACGATCTCTGGAACTAATCTTACACTTATGCGTTTACCAACCCAACACCCCCACATAAACGCATAACGCATATGAACTCTACTTATTTTTATTCTTTAACCATCAGACGAGTTTTTTAAACCTAATCGCCGCATACATTGTTGATGTTTTACTTTAGCCAATCCTTTTGTCAAAAGGTCTGCCATCATTTCATTAGACGTTGTATATTCCACAGAAATAATTTTTTCTTTTACCAATTGTCTAATAAAATGGTGACGTACATCAATATGTTTAGTTCGTTGATTATTTTTTACATTTTTGGTTAGACATATCGCGCTTTTATTGTCACAGTAAACTTTAACAATTTCGCAGTAATGTTTTTTGTCTAATTCTAATATCAATCCCTTTATCCATTTGACCTCTTGTGCACATGATGATAATGACATGTACTCAGCATCAGTTGTTGATAAGGCTACTGTAGGCTGCTTCTTACTTAACCATGATATAGGACCATTTTGCAGCATTAATACATTTCCAGAAATTGATTTCCTGTCTTCATTGTCATTCGCCCAGTCGGCATCTGCATGAGCCTCTATAATCCTATTTCCGTGTTTGTTGTATTCTAGTTTAAAGTCAGCACTACCTCTCAAGTATCGGAAAATACGCTTTACGGCAGTCCAATGCTGTTTTCCTGGATTCTTGTTAAATCGACTTACTTCCCTGACTGCGTAAGCGATGTCCGGCCTAGAAATCTGACAGGCATATATTAAGCTGCCAACAGCCTCCTGATATGGAACTTTTCTCATGTAATCTCGCTCCTCTTCATTTTTGGGCTCCATGTCTTTTGTTAACTTCTGGCTGGAATCTATTGGTGTGGACACTGGATTTGCTTCCGACATTCCAAAACGTTTGATCATACGTTTCACGTATTCTTCTTGATCTATCCAAAGTTTTCCTTCTTTCATATTTCTTGTTATTTTCATACCTAAACATTTTTTGATAGACCCTAGATTTTTTATGTCAAGGTGTTTCTTTAAATTTTCTATCAATTTATTCTTTGACAATTTATTTGTTGAAAAAATTATTATGTCATCCACGTAAATACCAAGGATTAACGTATCATTTTTGCTTATTCTATAGTAGATGCATGGATCTGTTTCAGACCTCTTCAAGTCCAATAATTCAAGTATGTCATTCAATTTTTTATTCCAACAATATCCACTTTGTTTCAACCCGTAAATTGCTTTGTGTAGTCTTAATACTTTGTTAGGATTTACTTTCATTTCATTAGGAGGAATAACATAGATTTCTTCCTCTAAATTTCCATTCAAATATGCAGTATTTACATCTATATGATCTATGTGCCAATCTTCACGTGTGGCTAGTGCCAAAAGGTATCTTAGTGATGCATATTTGATAACAGGAGAGAAAATCTGTACATAGTCGATTCCCTCCTTTTGTGAACATCCTTTAACTACTAGTCTTGCTTTAAACTTACTTGTTTGCCCATTTTCGTCTTGTTTAGACTTGAATACCCATTTTGTTTTTAAAGCCTTTTTGTTTTTGGGCAGATCAGCCAGATCCCAGGTATTGTTCTTCTTCAATGCATCTAGTTCATTTCTTATAGCTTCTACCCATTTTTGTTGGTCCTGAGACTCCAAGGCCTCCTTTACTGTTTCAGGATCATATTCATTTTGATCTGTAACAAAGAAACCTAAAAAATCTGTAAATATTTTTGGTTTCCATGGTCTTTTCGAACGGCGCAACGGAGGTGAGTCTTCATCATCGTCGGACGCTTCATGTTCTGGTTGACTTTCTGTTTCTTCTTCCAACTCTTGGTGATCTCCGTCAGATTCTTCGTCTTCTGTTACTTGAGTATGATCTTCCTCTTGCTGTGGTTCCTCAAACGATACCAATTTTGGTTTTTGTTCTTCATTGTTTTCTTTATTATCTGAGTTCTTAAGTCTCGTTTCTACGTTGTTTAGTTTATTCTCCAGGAATACAATGTCTCTTCCAAATGTAACCTTATTTGTTAACTTGTCGACTAATCTGTATCCCTTTTTTACTTCACTGTAACCTACAAATATCATCTCTTTAGATTTTTCATCCCATTTGGATCTTTTTTCTTTTGGAACATGGAGCATTGCCACGCAACCAAAAATTCTTAAATGTGACAAGTCCGGTTTGACACCAGACCATATTTCTTCAGGAGTTTTACCATGGACTTTAGTTGGAGTTCGGTTAATCAGATAGGCTGCTGTAGACACAGCTTCTCCCCAGAATCCCTTATTTAGTTCAGCTTCTATTAGCATACATCTAGCCTTTTCTACCAAAGAACGATTCATCCTTTCAGCGGTTCCATTCTGTTCTGGGGAGTACGGTATTGTAGTTTGATGCTTGATTCCATCCTTCTTTAAGATATTTTGTAATTTTTCATTAACATATTCACGACCATTGTCCGTGCGTAAAACCTTTATTTTCTTATTAGATTCTTTTTCTACTAATGCTCTAAATTCTTCGAATGTTTTTGTCACTTGATTTTTTTCTTTTAAAAAATATACAAAGACTTTCTTAGAGTAATCATCTACGAAGGTCATGAAGTATCTCGAACCACCAATTGATACATTTTTCATGGGGCCGCACAGGTCAGAGTGCACCAATTCCAATACATCCTTGGAATACGTTTTCCTTACTTTAAATGGTTGTCTGTGTTGCTTCCCTTTTATACAGGTTATACATTTTTCTTCAGAAATTTGCAGGTTCTTGATTCCTGTGGCTGCACCATTTTTTAGTAGGGCCATGTTTCCCCTGTTCATATGACCTAGTCTTTTATGCCATATGTCAGAGTTATTTTGTTCACTGTAACAACATTTTTCTGAATTACTTGTATTTAATTTGTATACGCCATTGACTAATGACATAGTTGCAATGACATTTCTGTTTTTGTCTTTTATTATACTGTATTCAGGAGCAAATATTACTGTATTACCCTGCTTGGTAATTTTACTTACAGAGAGTAAATTAGCAGTTAGGTCGGGTACGTATAGTACGTCATGGGTGACTATATTGTCCACTTCCCCATTTACTAATACATCAATATTCACTTTACCTGATGATTTTGCGTTCAGAATTTTATTATCTGCAATTGTTACAGTTGTATGTTCCACCTTCTTTGTATCTATTAACAAACTTTCATTCTTTGTTAGATGTCTAGATGCCCCTGAATCTATAAACCAATCTTGTCCTTTATATTCTGGACTGATTTTAAATGCTGCAAAAGTTTTTTCTGGTGAACCTTTGTTACCACTGTTTTTGTTGAACACATTTTTCTTATTTTTGTTTCTACAATTGGCCGCTATATGTCCAAATTTGTCACAAGCATAACATCGGGGTCCTCGCGTATTCCTTTGAGATTGCTTTCTTTCTTTGGTAATTAAAGCAACATCACTGTTGATTGACTTCGCATCCTCAAGTATTTTTATATCTTGAAGTAATTTTATTTTGATAGTATCTCCAGTGATTTTCATTCCAGAATTTTCTAGAGCCATTATCATTGGTCTATATTCATCTGGCAAACCAGCCAATAATAAGGTTCCAGTCCATTCGTCTTTAATTTCAAAACCTAAGGCATTTAGTTTTTGTGCCGTGGTCATGATCTTGTTTACATAGTCTTCTACCGAGTTACACTTACTTAATTGAGTGTTGATCAATGTTTTTAGTAGTCCTACTTTCCTCGCCAAACCAGAATCTTCAAAAGTTTTTTGTAGTACTTCCCAGGCCTCTTTTGCATTCTTCGTCTCGCGTATATAAGAGTAATTAATGGAATCTACAGCCAAAATTATTTTAGCTCTAGCACGCTTCACTTTTTCCGCGTCCGTCTTTGTTCCTAGAACTGCGTTCCATAATCCTTCGAGCTCTAAGAGTGCTTGCATTGCGAATTTCCATACATTGTAGTTCTCTCTACCCACCAATTTTTCAATCTGGGTAATACTTGCTTGCGCCATATTGGGTCCTTTGTTCCGAGCTAACATGTATTTTGTTGAGTTTCACTTCGTATTTTTACACTTTATTATGTCCGGAATATATTATCTGGCGACTGGGCCCATAACCTGTTGGCTTGTATAATAAATGGCTATCATTTATTTCTAATATTTTCCGTTTATTCAGTTATTTTGTAATACACTTTACTGGACCATGCATCCTTTAGCACGCCATGCTATGTAACAAAAACCATGGCGCCTCACGACGACCAACCAGAAAGAAGGAACAACCGTGCTGACACCATGGACGATCTCTGGAACTAATCTTACACTTATGCGTTTACCAACCCAACAACTTTCAATATATTAATTATTGGAATTATTTTGCTTGCAGAAACATAATTTTCACCACACACGATTTTAGTTGATTTCTCGAAGCTCTTCAATAATTGAATAAATTCCTTGGCTATTAGCAACTCCGTTGCTGATAACATACTTGGTGCTGTGGGACATTTTAAAAGAACTAAACTGACTTTCTCCGATAATTCTATAAATCTCTCAAGCATATAGTATGTTGAGTTCCACCTTGTCTCCACTGCCATTATCAGTTTTAAATTAGAAATTTCTCTTAAATAATCAGCAGCCATAACAGACTTTTTAAAAAAAGTTACTATTGATTTAATCTTTCTACAAATGCAGCTTACATGTTCAGACTGCAAGACTTTATTGACAACTAAATGTAAATTATGCGCACAGCAAGGCATATGAATTTCTTCACTAAAACCATCCTTAATAGCTTTCTTGATATTAGCTCCATTATCGGATACTATAGCTAAAATTTGGCTTTTACATATTTTCCATTTATCTAACTCTGTCTCTAAGCAAAATTGAATATACTCTGCAGTATGCCTTTCGCTTAAGTCAACTACCCCAATTGTAATTGGTTTTAAACTGTCTTTTACAAGATAATGGACAGTGATTCCTAAATAGCTTTTCACATTTAGCGGGTCCGTCCATATGTCCGTGGTAATAGATAAATTTTCAATATTATCTAATTCAGATTGTACTAAATTTGATAAAACGCTATATTTATCAGCCATTAATTTTGTAATAGTTTTCCTGCAAGGAACCTTATATAATGGAGCAATATTCTTCATCAGTAAAAGAAACCCTTCTTTCTCTACTGTGCGATAAGGAAGTATGTCTTTCGCCAGCAGAAAAAGGATTAAATTAGTTATTTTATTAAACTGACTTCCTCCATTTGAAACATTATAATATTTTATTTAAGAACTATCTTTGTGTTGGATTATAATTTTAATAAACTGTGTATACCCTTGAATGAATTTTGCTTTAAAAATGAGTCAACTATTGTAACCTGTTCAGTTCTTGTTGCCTTACTTGAATCGCAGATTATATTTTTATTATAGTGTTCCTCTGACATAGATGTTAAATTGAAATTATCGTCCTCATTTTCTTCTTCAAATGCCAGCTTTTATAAGAATACAAGAATATTAGTTATCATAATATAAAGAAAATAGTTAAATAATTTTACTAACATTATGACTTCTTCTATTGTTTAAAATGTTTGGTGCTACATTTTCTACTCCTCCTGTATCCTTTATTTCTGTATTTATTACGTTATGATGATGACGTTTCAAATGAAATTTCATATTCGTTGTATTTTTGCTACTTTTAACTTCCTTGAAGCATAACTTACATTTTCCTCCTTCCTTGGTTTTTATAAAATATTTCCACGCATCGCTTTTCTTCGACACTAAAAGTTAAACTTAAAAATTACAAGAACAAAAAACACAAAGAGAATCAAATAAAGCAATACTAGGTAGTGGTATAGGAAATTGGTATTAATGGAGATTCGTACTATTTTTTATGGAATAATCTTCACAAGGATTGTAAAGAAGGACGATTTTATTAATCTATATCTGTAAAAAAATTAATTATAACTTAACAAAATATACAGAAATTTTTTTTTAACCAAATATAATAAAATAAGATTTAACTAACCTTATAAAAATACCACCAAGAAAGCCAAATAAATGTGTACTAGAATAGCAATCAAATTTTTAATGGCTACTGTTTAATTCAATATATATTAATTGTTTTAAACATTCACAATTAAACATATATTTTTACTTTTGAATAGTTCATGAATGTAAATAATAACACTTTTTAATTTTTGAAATGTATAATGAGATACATCATTAATGAAGCTCCAATCTTGATCTGTTTAATGCTATAAACATTGACCATATCAAATGTTACAAGCGTAAAACTATAGTTTTTATTTTTAAAAAGGCACTGCTAGTATTAACTCTCTGCAGTAATTTCTTATCCTGAAGTTCTCAAGATTTTCCAATTTTTCTAATTCAATGTAATAATTCATCGTTTAGGTTCTTTTAAACTCTGCTGAATATTACTTGATTGAATCTGCTTTTAGATACTCTTGTTACAGCGAATCACATGTTCTGATAATTCAGAATCAAGCAGATCCAGTAATAATTTTTACTTATCTTCAAAATTATTGTCAATATTTTTTAGATTAATTTCAAATATTAATATATAGAGCTAATAGCGAGGAATATGCTAATGGAGCTTTTAATAAATATATTGGCATAATAGAAATAATCTCAATTTTTTTCCTTTGCATTAACTTTGTGCTACTTCTGCAATATATGCAACAAATAACCTCATTTGAAATTAAATTGTAAAAGACCTGTAAGAAATGAATGTGTTAAGAAATAAACGATAACAACATTTTCCATTCGTAGTTATCAAAATAAAATCAGAGAATATTTCTTATAAACGCATGCAGATAAAAAAACGAAAATGTATGATAAAATTTTTTGTTTTTAATATAATTTTTAATATATAGTTAAAAAAAATTTATTTTAATTACCCAGTGTCAAAATTTATTTAACAGCAATACGCTGCAGATGAAACTTGATGATTAATATACTGCAATTAACATAACCAACCAGCCCAGCTTCGAAGGCTCCGAAACACCCGAAACATATATTGTATGTACTTAAATTTGAACTATCGAAATTTGATACACAGGGGCTTACTATCGATACCATGAAATATTGTGGTCATAGGTATCGATATAAAATCACTAAATATTGTCCGCCCATAGAGCACCTAGTGACTTAAAGACATCATTTAGGTGTCATTTAGTCAATTGGATGACTTAAAGACGTCTATAGGACAACATTTAGTCAAGTGTGCTGTATGGGGCCCTAATGTACCGATACTTCGATATATCGATACGTATCTCCCATCACTATTTACCAATAGTTGGGTACAAAAAATGAGATTCATCCGCCATATTGGTGTGGAGAAATGTTTAAATGCTATTCCTAGCAGAAAGAGGTGTAAAATGGAAAAATGTCAAATGGTAAGGTTACTAAAGTAAAAATTGAAAATAATGAATGGAAAGTTCGAATATTCTTACTTTCCATTCATTATTTTCCATTTTTACTTTAGTAACTTCACTATTTGACATTTTTCCATTTCACGCCTCTTTCTGCTACAACTAGCATGTAAACACTTCTCCACTTCAAACTGGCGGATGGGTCTCATTTTTCATATTCAACTATTGGTAACGGACCATTTCATGTTGGCACTACATGATATTGACCAATCAGCACTCTCAGAAACCATCATCCTGAGCTCTATAGTCAACTAACACGAATCTCCTATATGCCGCCGTTAGAAAAACGCCCTGTATATATGTATATATATACATATATATATGCAGAGGTTTTCTCTAAAATATAGAATTAATTGTATTATTTAACTATAGCACACAGGCACTAACTGTACATTGCCTGACTCAAAAAAATGTTAAAACATTAATTTTTAATACTTATTTTAATTAAAATATACTTACGTTTTAATACTTCTTTTAAATAAAATATGATAATTTTGCTATAGTCAAAATTGATATAGTCATGTAACACAAAAATTCCTATTTCGGTTGGTATTAAATACACCAATATTATCAACTTCCCTAGAACCTTAACGAATTTTATCGTTATCGTACAAATATGAGTTGCACCGACTATTGTCGTAAAGCTAAAGTTACAGAATCGCTCATTCGTTAGCGCAAGCGATAACTGTCGGTAGTTAGCGATACCGACAGCTGTCGTTAAAGGGTTTGACCCACTTGAGGCCAAAAACACTCACAATATAATAGTTGATGTGGTATATATTATTTATTACGAGTATTGTGAGTTTTTGGTGGAATGCGTTCAAGGAAAAGCAAAGGTTTATTAAAGTTATTCGTTGGATAAATTTTATATTAGTACCGTTGAACCTCTAGCGACATCTATCTCGGTCGTTGTTAAGTTATAACGATATTATTAGTTTTCCTTTCAATAAAAAACTCAGTGAAATATCAATTCTCAGCTAAATGATTCGGTTTAGTACAATTTATATTAACTTCAATTGTTCGTAACTCCGTCGTTTAACTAAGATTGAACTGAGAGTTTTCTTAAAAAGGGGAAAGGTACGTTTATTCGTTAGGATTCGGTAGGTTACCGACAGTACCGACATTACAAGCGACAATCATCGCTGACTCTGATTTACAGAATCGCACTTAGCGATTTCTGTCGGTAACTGGACTTAACGATACCGTAAGTTGTCGCTAAGAGTTACAGAATCCCACTACAGAGATGAAACGGGAGATTGCTCATGCGAGGTCACGAGGCAATCCCTACCGGTAGGCGGCGCTGGTGTTGGCAAACGCGTCTCAGGTCCATGTTGGGATTAGTGATGGGATATTGCTTGCAGTGTATCAATACATCTGTCTAATACATATTTTTAGGTTGGTATCAATGTCTTACATATATTGTACATAATGTATCGATATCTCTAGTATTGGACAAATAATTAAATTGAATATATCCATACATCGATCTTTCAGCAGATTTAACTCACCATATTTTTTAACTAATATAGGTACGATTAATCAAAATGCCGCAATACTTTGAAAATATATAAATATCTCATTTTATTTTATTATTGAAAATTTTATTAATTTTTAATATATTTTAATTCAAATGATAGTTTATTAATGATAATTTTAGCATAAGCTTTGGTTTTTTGATTCCTATAGAAGCATCAAAATTTTCAGTTAATAAATAGTAAACTTTTTATAGAATTTTAAATGTGAAAGAAAGGTATTTTATAGAACATATGAAGTAAAGTATCTGGAAGATGATTTGTCTATGTACTAATAATATGAATATAAAATCCTCTCTTAAGATAAATCCTGAAAATAAATGAATATTATGCTTTAATATATTGTGATTTTTGTAAATAATTTATTATAAATAATAAAATATGATTAATACAACTAATATTAAAAACAAATTAATTATTTTGGAAATGTGTATAAGTATTAGCCTTAAAGCATCATACACTGATACTCGCATTTTATTTAAAAAATGATTTGATTCATTGAGTTTTGCATGTTTATTATCTATCTTAGCAAAAATATTTTACTAAAAAACAAAATTTAGAAAACGAATGTATGAATAACGTTTATTTATGCATCATACATTTGACAATTTTAACATTATTAAATTAAAATTTATAGGACAAAAATGCCAAGTTATTCTATACTCCAGTATTCTTTAGACAGTGATTCTAAAAATAACAAATGCTGCAGGTGATCAGTATTTAAACGGTTTCGAGACTCATTTAAAATACGACAAGCTTTGGAAAATAACCGTTCCGAGGGAACAGAAGTACCAACAATGCTCAAATATTTCAATGCTAATTTACTTAGCAAAGTAGGGGTTTTCTTAAACCAAAATTTTATTGGGCATTCAGTTATGTTAATCTGGGGTTCGTCTAAATAATATTTCAACTCTGTTGGAATTTCATTACCATTATTGATATTATTAATTGATCTTCTTTTCCTCAAACCTATCAAATTTTCATGTAAATAACAAAAATCTTTTTCTATCAATATATTATCACATAGATCATTTTCACTATTATCAGAGCTATTAAATCTAGCGTCATTAATTTCGCTTACAATTTTATCTATAGCTTGAGCATAAACATCTTCATCATCAAAATGAATTTGCTTAAACCTGGGGTCGAGAATCGTAGAAATAGATAGAATTAATGTATCTTTTATATAGACGAATCTATGTTGAAGTTCATGCAAAAGTAAAGCTTTCATGGTCTCAGCAGTTTCCGATTCTACTGTAACTTCTTTTAAAGTTGATTTTAAAATATTAATTATTGGTATTATCTTACTTGCAGTAATGTAATTTTCACCGCAAACGATTTTTGTGGATTGCTCAAATATCCTTAACAATTGAAGGAGCTCTTTAGCTGTTTGCAACTCCATTGCTGTTAACATGTTTGGCGCTGTAGGGCATTTTAATAAAACCGAACTTACTTTCTCTGATAATTCAAGGAATCTCTCGAGCATATAAAAAGTAGAATTCCACCTTGTATCGACCGCCATTATTAGCTTCAAATTAGAAATTACCCTTAAGTAATCCGAAGCCATTACAGATTTCTTAAAAAACGTAACTATTGACTTAATTTTTCTGCAAATACAGCTAACACATTCGGTTTGTATAACTTTACTTACAACTAAATGTAAATTGTGGGCAAAACAGGGCATGTGACTTTCATTACCAAGCCCATCTTTAATCGCCTTTTTGATGTTGGCACCATTATCGGACACTACAATCAAAATTTGGTTTTTATTAACTTTCCACAAATTTAATTCTGTTTCTAAGCATAGCTGAATATACTCAGCAGTATGTCTCTCGCTCAACTCAACTACTCCAATAGTAACAGATTTTAATTTATCCTTCATCAGGTAATGAAGAGTAATTCCTAAGAAACTTTTTACGTTTATTGGATCGGTCCATATATCTGTTGTAACAGACAAGTTTTCAATTTTACATATTTCAGACCGTACCATGTCTGATAAGACATTGTATTTTTCAGCCATCAATTTCGTAATTGTTTTTCTACAAGGCACCTTGTATAAAGGAGCAAGTGTATTTGTATATAACAGGAATCCTTCCTTTTCTACAGTACGATAGGGAAGCATATCTTTTGCCAACATAAAAAGGAGCGTGTTTGTTATTTTATTCGATTGACTTCCTCCATCTGAAAGAGTAAGCCGTGTTATTTAGGTACAGCTATATTATGAATAGAATTGCCTGAATTTAATAAATCATGCTTACCCTTGAATGAGTTTTGCCTTGCAAATGAATCAACTATAGTAATTTGTTCTGTTGTAATTGCTTCGCTTGCTTTAGAGGATGCATCATTGACATGATATGTTGACGTAGATGCAGGTAAATTAAAATTATCATCTTCATTATCTTCTTCATTAAATGCAAACTTCAAAAATTAAAAAATGAAAGTCAATATAATTTATAAAATATTTAAGCAATATTACTTACATCATAGCTTCGTTTGTTTAAATTATATGGCGTTACTTTTTCGACTTGTCCTTGAGCTAATTTTTCTAAGACATCAGGATGACGTCGACTTAGATGAAATTTCATGTTTGTTGTGTTATTACACCCTTTAACTTCCTGTAAGCACAGCTTACATTTCCCTCCTGTATTAATTTTTATAAAATATTTCCACATAGAACTTCTTTTCGGCACTGAAATATGTAATTAAAAATTACAGAAATAGATATAAAGAGTTTAAATAAAGAAATGGTAGGAAATGAAAGGAATAGGTATTAGTAATGGAGATGCATACTATTTAATATTATGTATTAAAACTTCACAAGTAGTGTATATATATAGAATCACAGTCTTAATTAACGTGCAGCTGAAACTAAATTTCATTACACTTTAATAAAAAACAAAGAAATATAAATTATGAAGCAAATAATATCATATAATTTCATTTATCTTACCATAATTAAAAAAAACTAAAAAGTTATTTAATTCTAATGACTGCTAAACATAATTGGATATGAACGGCATCAATCTCTTCCTAAGAATATTAAACTTCGATATACAAGAGATAATATCGATATCAAACAATATCCTGTTGATTACTATCGATACTAGAGCACTCCATATTGTCCCTAGAATATCGATATCTAGATATATCGATACGTATCGCCCATCACTAGTGGGGATTCTTCATGGAGGTACGAATTAGGGATGGGCGATGTTAGAAAAAAGTATCGATGTTTAATAAATCGACTTTTGAATAAATCGATAAAAAAGATCGATTATTCTTAAAAATAATCGATTTAAATCTATGTTTAAAATTTTATATTTTTCTCAATTATATATTGAATTATTATTATAAAAAACTTAGGATAAACTGATAAAAAAATATAATAAATAAAGAATTATTCATTAATTTTATTTACCATTATCATCGCGTGAACAAAACAAATATATTATTTTCATATAATATAGTATATGTATAAATACTATATAGTAATAATATCTGAAATACATTTGTTTTCCATTTCTATTCTGTGGAAATAATTAAATACAAAAATACTTACAAGTTGTTGATGTAATCATTATTACAAATTAATATATGCGTAGCCAGGCTCTGTACTGCTATATAGTCGATTTTCAAAAAAATATAATGGCCAAGTCAATGTATAGTTAACGAATTTAAAAATCACTTATCTATAATTTATGTAACGTGTATTATACATTTTGCTGCTAGGAGCAATTACGCTCCGCTTCACAAAACATCGAAGAGAAGGTATCTAAAAATCGATGTAAAGTCGATTAATCGGATTTGGAAAGATCGATTTTAAATAATCAATTTTGCAAAAAAATACATCGATTTTTCCATAATCGGCGTAACATCGCCCATCACTAGACTACGAAGTACCTGGAGAGAGCATAATCTTGCGGGGTAACTACGCGAAGGGTGAGGGGAAGGAAGGCTGACCGCCATCTTTGTGGCATAGGTTGCCTATATATATTGATATATATAACAATGTAAGTTTCGGCCATTAATCTTGCGCCAGGCGAGGGGAAATAGCAATTAGAGGGGTGAAGGGATATCTAGGGAGTTTGTCCGTAGCTGTCAAATGGCGCGATTAACCCTCAATTTTGGATCGTAAACAAATGTAATATTTTCTGAAAACGATTCCGGAAAAGAAGGAAGGATTTTAATACATAACAGAGAGGAAAAAATATATCAGATGAGTATAAATTAATAACACAAAATGAAAACTATTGTGAATTTATAAAGAAATATACTTTGTGGTTATTTTATTTCTGTTACAGGCTAAATCCTATTCTTCATGAATTTAAAGCGCAGGAAAGAAATACTTAAAGAACAATGAATGAAAAGGACCAATTTATAAAGCATTTCTGTGTGGCCCAATAGTTTCAATAATTGTGACATAATGTTATAATAGTGAAAGTGTAAGAAAGATTGCTGCGTATACAAAGAAATTTTATTATAAAATAATAATGATGTTTAATAATGTTTTGATTCCTATTATTATAAATTAAAGTTTGTTCAATAAAAATATTATTTTAATTTTTTCCTTAACCATACACAATTTCTATACGTACATAGTAATTACATATTCTTGCAGAACCTATCTTTAAGCTACTCTAACTAAATTGCAACTATTTTAAATCTACAGCTCATAATTATTTATTTCAATGATTTTTATTTTTCAAAGTGAGACAAATTGCGTAGAGTTTCTGCAAATTTCTTGTTAGTCTGTCACATTCTTCGACATATTACCTTTTATGATATTTATATGACTTCTTTGCACTATTTTCTTCTAGTCTATAACATATAAGAATAATTTTATTATCAATTTTAAATACATGCAGATAAGATGATTATGTTGATATGTAATTAATTTTATAAATATTGGAATGATTGTTAAACCATTGTCTTATTAAATTTGGAAAATTGGCATTTGAATGATGCTATTTAAATTGGGCCTCTCTTCTGTGACATATGTTTTCATAATACTTGGATAGATAAAGTTTCTTAAAAGTTATATGGGTATAATACTGAGTTCATCTTATCTTTTAGCTTCAAGTAGTTTTCCAGCTGTGTTTAAATATACATTTTGAATATAGAATACTCATCTTATTTCCTTACTCTTATTATAATGTTGTCAGGATTGATAGAAAGATATTTCAATCATCTGAAAATGATAGGATATACATATGACGACTGGATAAATTAAGGTTTTAGGACAGATAAGTCTCATGAACAAATGGGAATAATAAAATAAGTATTGCATATTGGGAATGGATATCCAAATATGTAGCTGGAAAATATAATTTGAAGCTAAAAACAAGATGAACTCAGCAGTATACATAAACATATTGGTCAACAATATCCTCTCAAATGGAAGGAAAAGATATCATGTGGATGAGGTGCCAAACATATTTAAGTACAATAAGTCCAGTGTCCATTCTTCAAATTTAATACAGCAATAGTTTACCAATTATCCTAATTATTATAGAAATAATTAGAATGCAGAATAAGCATATCTGAGCATATTTGAAAATATTTAGAGAATTATTGGTATATGTGTTCAAAACTAGAAGAAGAAGGAATAATCAAGGCAAATAAATGTTATACGAGATGTGGAAGCATGTGAAGTACGGATGAATAAGAAATTAGCAGAAACTTTATACAAATAATCTCACATTGAATAATAAAAATCATTGAAATAAATAGTTATGAGCTGTGGATTTAAAATAGTTGCTATTTCGTTAGAATAGCTTAAAGATAGGTTCTACAAGAATATGTAATTACTATGTACGTATAGAAATTGTGTATGATTAAGGAAGAAATTAAAATAATATTTTTATTGAACTAACTTTAATTTATAATAATAGGAATCAAAACATTATTAAACATCATTATTATTTTATAATAAAATTTCTTTGTTTACGCAGCAATCTTTCTTACGCATTCACTACTATAACATTATGTCACAATTATTGAAACTATTGGGCCACACAGAAATTCTTTATAAATTAGTCCTTTTCATTCATTGTTCTTTAAGTATTTCTTTCCTGCGATTTAAATTCATGAAGAATTGGATTTAGCCTGTAACAGAAATAAAATAACCACAAAGTATATTTCTTTATAAAATCACAATAATTTTCATTTTGTGTTATTAATTTATACTCATCTGATATATTTTTTCTTCTCTGTTATGTATTAAAATCCTTCCTTCTTTTCCGCAATCGTTTTCCGAAAATATTACTTTTGTTTACGATCCAAAATTGAGGGTTAATCGTGCCATTTGACAGCTACGGACAAACTCCCTAGATATCCCTTCACCCCTCTAATTTCTACTTCCCCTCGCCAGGCGCAAGATTAATGGCCGAAACTTACATTGTCATATATATCAATATATTGTTACGTTTCCCGTAACCCGCGCGCGAAATAAACAACACTTATTAATACTTTGAACTCAAAAACGTTTAATAGGACCAAACACAAACTACTATTCTTTATTATATTTGCTATTTGTCGGTTTTTAGAGATTCTTAGAAACACGTCTACTCGGTAAGACTGTAATTGCTGCTCTCCCTTAGTTCATATTCATACCGATGTTCTTTTCTCACCCCAAACATCCCTTGACAACACCTACTATATGTCTCATTCCTTTACATTCCTTTATCCCCCACACTCATTCAACTTATCATTACTTTCACACTCATTCATCCATACCCGCGATTTCTACCCTATCTTCCGAAGCTGCTCCGCTACATTACTCCCCTACTAAAAAAAATTGTTCGTCCTCGAACACACTCATACTTCCTAACTTAACCTAGTCGCGAAATTCGGTAGAGGGTAAAGTGCCATAATATTTTCCTATAGCAAATTTAAGGAACTTTGGGTGAGTAGTTTATATTATGCAGCACATGCCCTCTACCGTCTCATCAACTATAAAATAATATGATATAGTAATGTTCATCCTTCCTTAAACATTTATGTACTGTATGAGGTTAATTTGGAGATTATGAAATCATATATTTTTTCTTTCAGTTACAAAATGTTGACTGTATAATAGTTTTGAAATGCAAACTATTCTTATTTTTTATTGAAATTAAATAAAACTTATTCAGAAAACATACAAACACATTTTGATTATGCATGTCTACACAATTTAGTGGATACATTGACGTGTTTAATATTATCCTTTACTAAGGAGCGAACTCATAAATAGGTAAAACTTGTATGCATGTTTAAACAAATATTTGTATTCCTTTTTTAGTGTTTCTTCGTCTTCAATAAAATAATTTTTTTTTCATAAATTACGTAATGCTTTACTATTATTTTTTATGATACCATATAATCGTTTACAAATTCCCCTTTTCATATTACACAATTTTAATGTTTTCTACACTAAAGCTGAAGATATTTTTGATGAAGAATAATAGTTATAGCCTTTCTAAACACTCGCCTTTGAGAACCTTATAATTTCAGCATCACTTATCTACACCCAGATTTTAACAGTCTAATCTCACTAGTGTTATAGCTGTTACTTATTGTATTTTAAAGTTGCTTTTTATATTCCTCTTTTTTATAATATGAAAAGTAATTAATACACTTTATTTTAATAAATATTTACACAGACGTGCCAAATCTCATTTTCCTCATTTTTAAAAATGGTCGGAGACGATTCTTGTAGATCTTATTGTGTTGTAAACGAACCTGATTTTGAAATTACTCCAGTACATCAGATTTTTTTTTAATTTTTAGCTTAAATAGTACAAAATGGCTTTTTTCGCCATTTCCATTATTTTACTTCAGAGAACGAATTTTGTTTAAATTCCACAATTAAACCATATAGTATTATTCGTTAGCTTTAAAATCCATTTTCAAAACTTATTATACTAGCAGGATGCGATGCAATAGTGGTAATTTACAAAAAGAAAATTTGTTCTCTAAAATAAAAATCATAAACTGAGGAAAACAGCCGTTTTTCAGCCATTTAACTGATATTTCAAAACACCTGATGTGATAGAGAAATTTCAAAGCCACATTCATATTCAGTAAAAAAAATGGAAGAATTGCCCCTCCCCCCCCCCCCCCCCCTCCTTCCCGTCCATTCTTGAAACTGAGAAAATTGAATTTTCCAGGTCTGTGTTATTGTTGAAGATATAAAGTCGTAGCAAACTATACATATTACAATAATAGCATAGATACCACACATGCTACCATAGGAGTTGTTGAATTGTTCTCATCTTTTCACACCGTTCAGAAAATACTTGTAAAATTTCCTTTATGGCTGCTGGTAAAAATTCCTCCATTTCCTTATCTCATTCTTGTATGACAATTCCAAATATTTTCTTCTTTTATATATAAGTTGAACTTCCTGTAATCATTAAACACGGTATGAGGATCTTAATTGCAGCTTCGAAACTGGACATATAATAATAATATGAAAAATACATTAGAATATTACAAATAATATCAAATCAACAGACCTATTAAAGACACTATCTCAACTAGACCTAAGACTGTATGATGAAATTTTTCTAATTAAATAGTCAAGAGTACTTTCGATATGTAAAGTATTAGTGTTAATCAAGCATATAAACACAATATATAACATGCTATTGTTAGACAATATGTCAAAAATTACTAAGTTGATCTTTCACTCTTTGTCGAAGGGTATGGAAATTATTCTGTGGGAGATTTCCATTCTATGTCAACTTTAGATCAATAAAAAATTGAAGATGGCTTACAATAAATAAATGATTAAATCTGTAAAATAAACAAAATACATCCACAAAGCATACAAAAGATTTATTCTTGAATATGCACTTATTATATACAAAAGATATACTTATCTAAAAGTATTTTTGTTATATTCTTTGTGCATATGCCATATGGCATCAATATGTATAGTGAATGACAGGCCATTTCTCTTTGGTTTTCTTACAGAGATGGTTATTATACTTTTAATTCTTTTATGCCTCAAACTTTCTATATTACTTATTATAATCTTTTAATTTCAGCTGTAAGTATCAATGCACACACATTTACATGAAAACATTTTTGGATTACTTGTGTTCGTAAGTTTCTTCTACTCGCACGCATGCGCACAAAATACATTATAATATAGTCTACTCATCGAAAGCTCCATCCCTAGAAAGTAACTATAAAATTTTATGGCACTTTACCCTCTACCCGAAATTCATTCTTCCCCGGAGCAACTTCGAATTCATTTCGGGACCTATACGCATAGGACGAAATGAATTCCCCTACCGACCAGCATTCGCTTGCCCAACTGGCATTCCTAGGAAAACCTATGCCAAAAACCTAGGAAGATCGGTAGTGTACTGGCGGTTTCTTTCTTCCCCTTTTCTTTCTTCTCCGGCACTCAAGAGGCTTGAAGCTTCTATCTTGCACCGTCCCTCGAACTCAAGACGTCTCCCGAGCCGAGTCCCAGGAAAAATACGCCGACTTTTCCTGACCCTGGAAGGCCGATCAACTCCTTCCAGACCCTAGGAGAGTCCACTCAATCCCAGCCATCCATGTAGGCCTGACTATCCTGCATGGACACCCTCCTTTTTCCAGAACCGGAATCAGGAGACCAGGAAACAGAAACTCTTCTGTTTTCCTGAAAAATAAGTAGAGGCAGTAATATTTTCCTTTTCAACTATTTTTATTAATTGTGAGCGTTTTCATTTTACCCCTCACATTCACGGAATCAGTGAAGTCAAAATTTTAACTATCTATAATTTTAAATTATGCATTTACAATTATTAACCATTCATTCAACCATTCATACATGAACTCCTATTCAACCATATGCCCGTACCAGTCTTTAACCTTATAAGTTAGATGGATGGCGGCTGAGAGGTAGTTCTCTTTTAAGAACTCCTTAGTTCAGAAACAATTATCTCCTACTGGAATAATTGTTTTTGCACCTTAAAACCTCCTGCGTCCCAGACCCTGACAGAATAGAAACCTAGCGCACCATGATAGCCCGTGAGAGTTCTAATTCCCATCCCGGTCCAGTCGAAACAACTGTGAAGGCGGAGAACTTCATTAAAAAAAAAAAAAATTTCATACCTATGCATAACTTAAATGATTCTAATTATCATAAAACTTGGCTAATCTATCTATGTGCACTATTTTGCACTTTGACTTCCCTGATTTCTGAATCCTAAACACTACATCATTAATTTTATCTCTAATTATATACGGTCCTTCCCAATTAGATTGTAGTTTAGGGCATTTTCCTTTTGTTCTCATTGGTTGAAACAACCAAACCTTATCTCCTTTATTTTTGCTACAATGAAAGTGAATTTCGTAGTCCAATTCTGAAATTGTAAAATTATTGATGTTTTTCCACTAATAAACAAAGGATCATCTGTTATTCCTTCTAATGCTTCAAACTCCCTTTCCTTTTGTATTAATAATTGATTTCTATGCACAAATTCTTCATTAATAACTGAAATTACTGCTCCGGTATCTATTAAAAATTCCACTGAAGTTTCACCTATTTTTCCTGTTACATAAATACCACTGAAATCTTTAACCCCCTTTACTAATGCTAAACTAAATGGGGGTTCCTTTGGAATCGACATTCTCCCCTCCATATCGATTAATTGGCGTTTCCCTTCTTCGAATTCTCTTTATTAATATTTCTTCTTTCTGGACATTCTCTCTTAAAATGCCCTGATTTTCCACAATTGTAACATTTTATACTAGTATCATTCCTATATCCTTTTGCTGAACTATTTCTTTCATTATTTTCCCCATTATTATTATCTTGTTTCGAATACCTACTATCTTTCCTTCGCGACATGTCAACAATTACTTTAACCTCCATTGCCTTAGTCACTAGTCTATCAAAACTATTTTCCCCAAATAACCTTAAATCTCTTTGTAAATAAGGATTCTTAAGAGCATCTATGAATTTCCCACATAATAATCTATTCTTAATGTCTGCTGGGCAATTCGGAAAGGCGGCTAACGCTAACCTTTCTAACTCATTCGCTAAGGCTGGAATACTTTCATTTTCTTTTTGTTTATATGTCTGGAATGTTGTATAAAATAAATTCTCCATATGCCTATTTCCAAATCTCCTATCTAGGGTTTGAACTAAAACATCAAAATTATTTCTTTCAGTATCCTTTAATCCTACTAATACTGAAAGTGCTGGGCCTTCTAAAGAATTTAAAAGTGTCATTGTTTTCGTTCTTTCATCCCACCCACCGGTTGATGCAATTGACAAAAACTTTGCATAAAATTCTGGCCATGATTCTCTTCCATCAAACAACAGAGGTCGCCACTGAGGGTTAGTCATGAAGCAACCACCTGAAGCCAGGAGACTCCTGTCAACCCGCACTCCAGATGACAGCTGTTGACCACCTTCAATTCGCACGTCATTTCTAGTACTTTCGATTCGATATCGATCCGAAGCCAGGAGACTTCTGTCAACCTGAACTCCAGATGATATCACTCGATCGATTTCGCCATATTGGTTCCTTTCCTCACTTCTTATGTCATATCGATCTGAAGTCGGAAGGTTATTACCAACCCGATCTTCAGATGACAGCGGACATATTTCACTTCTTGTCTGACTATCTATTACTCTTTCCACTGTTCCCTCCCTTCTAATTGACACCGATGCTACGTTATCCCTGCCTCCTGGCATTTCACTATTAACGTTTTCCCTACTCGGAACGGAAAGAGATTCACTTCTTGTCGCGGACGCGGAAGCTGTGCTTCTAGTTTCTAGATTCTTAAGCCTATTATCAAATTGGAAAAGACTGGCCTGTAAATTCTGGGTAATCCCTTCCAGCAATCTTTCCGACATCCTGTCAACAACGCTCGTTGACACCTCCCTGGTGATGTTCTCCGTCAACCGCTTCTCCAAGGCAGCCTCGCGTTGGTCCAAAAGTCGGTTGAGGTCCTCTCGATTTAATAGAGTCCATGCATCACCAGTCGCTATGTCTCCCATCCTTTGGGGCTCTCCATACGCTGATCTACCAGGGCTTGATCCTTGTGCCATCTCAATGTTTTTCTCGCTCGCTCCCTCACGAAATCAAAATGTTCAAACTTTTACACGCACGCACGCACAGAATGAGGCTTATCAGTCCTTTTATTCTTCAAAAACAAAAATTGTGGGACAAGGAAACGATTCCTTTCGCGAATCCCACTTCTGACACCAAATGTTACGTTTCCCGTAACCCGCGCGCGAAATAAACAACACTTATTAATACTTTGAACTCAAAAACGTTTAATAGGACCAAACACAAACTACTATTCTTTATTATATTTGCTATTTGTCGGTTTTTAGAGATTCTTAGAAACACGTCTACTCGGTAAGACTGTAATTGCTGCTCTCCCTTAGTTCATATTCATACCGATGTTCTTTTCTCACCCCAAACATCCCTTGACAACACCTACTATATGTCTCATTCCTTTATCCCCCACACTCATTCAACTTATCACTACTTTCACACTCATTCATCCATACCCGCGATTTCTACCCTATCTTCCGAAGCTGCTCCGCTACAATATATAGGCAACCTATGCCACAAAGATGGCGGCCAGCCTTCCTTCCCCTCATCCTTCGCGTAGTACCCCCCTCGCCTAAAACGGGACCTTATACTCTCTCCAGGTACTTCGTATCTCCATGTGATTCTTAGCTATAGTTCGAAACCACGATCAGGATTAGCTGTTAGCGAGCCAATAGGAAAAAGCTACGCTGGATCGAGTAGTACTTTCAGTAGAAACTGTAGTTTTTGTGGAGAGACTAGACGAGGGTAGAGCGATGAGCAACTCGGTGAAGAATCTTTCTGATGTTATCGGTAAATAAAAAGAGTAAAGAACGAACACGTCTAAATTATTGTAGGTAGAAACCTATATATGGTGACCCCGACGTGATCGCGGATTAATATTTATTATCGAGTTCAGTGATGTTCGGTTTCGGTAAAGCCTTAATCGACCTGGGTCGGTCGAAGCTACGCGTCGAGAGGATTTTATGCCAAATAAATCCAACATCTCAGCGGATTTAGAGGCTATAGGGACCGTGCACATCAACACAATGACAGTGAGATGAGAATGTGTATTGGTGTATATGCATACTATCAGCGCAAACTATCGGTCAATTTTCGCAGTTTTTGAGTGTAATTTATTTATACGTATATAGTTACACATTGACACTTCGCTATCATTGTGTTGGTGTGCACGGTCTCTATTGAGTGTGAGCTTGTTGGTGGAGGGGATAAACGATATGGAACACAGCGCTTGCAGCGGAGAAGTTGCAAGTTAAACGGCGTACATCAGCGTACAATGACCGGCAGAAATGGCGTCCCTTGATGCGTTTAGGAACCGCATTTTAGGATCCTTCACTGTATACTCTATTCTGCTAGGCGGAGATAGGGGAATGGAACGCGATAACTATAGTAGTTAGTTTATCTCGCTCTAAATGCGTGAGTGCGAGAGAGAGAGAGCTTTATACGGCATAGCAGGGCAAGCCACGCGTCCCGAGGCTTATTTCTATCTGTGCCATTGCCTATGGCTATCTCTCTCGCTCGGTAAGAATCATTCGTCCGTCCTTGTTTAGGTCAGTTCTACGCCAATGGATACTCTCTAAAGAAGATTTTCTCAGGCGACACCATTGAAGACTACGATTACAGCGAGGATTTTAAAATACTGTGCACCTGTCACTGTCAAACGTCAGTATGAAAGATTATTGTCGCTTACAGCGTTTGGTGCAATTAACATTATAAGTCTGGATTATTATGTGATATTCTGTAATGCACAAAAACAAATGCCGAAGAAGCGAGCTCCTGCTCATATGGATTAGATGACAAAAAAAGCATAAATATAACATTGTATATTTTAAGGTTTGCAAAAATATGTTTGGAGGCAGTAGCAATGCTTCCAAATAATTAACAAAAAGAAAAGATAATAATGCTTTTAAAATGAAAAAAAATATCTCCCGCGGGACTCGAACCACCGACAAAAGCGCTTTAACTAATCTTCGAGGCAAGCGACCTAGCCATTGAGCCACGAACTCTTCATGACCATTGATCAAGATTTCTTCAATGTAAATGATATTTTAAACTGAAGGATATTGAGATATATTATTATCAATGTGTAACGATTATAAAAATATTTCTCTAATAATAATTAGTTAAGTGTGCGCGTTTAGGATATTATTTTATACATGTTAAAATTTAAAAGAAATAACTCTTCTTAGTCTGATTAATAAACGAGTGAATTTTATTAATTAAAATTATGTTATATTTACAAGAAAAGTTACATAAGTGGAAACCAGTATATTCTTATATTTAAATGAGTTTCTTCTATAATGCCAATAACTTATTGGTTTAAAAAATTAAAAGTAAATTAACATATGTATATATATATGTGCATTACAGAATATCACATAATAATCCAGACTTATAATGTTAATTGCACCAAACGCTGTAAGCGACAATAATCTTTCATACTGACGTTTGACAGTGACAGGTGCACAGTATTTTAAAATCCTCGCTGTAATCGTAGTCTTCAATGGTGTCGCCTGAGAAAATCTTCTTTAGAGAGTATCCATTGGCGTAGAACTGACCTAAACAAGGACGGACGAATGATTCTTACCGAGCGAGAGAGATAGCCATAGGCAATGGCACAGATAGAAATAAGCCTCGGGACGCCTGGCTTGCCCTGCTATGCCGTATAAAGCTCTCTCTCTCGCACTCACGCATTTAAAGCGAGATAAACTAACTACTATAGTTATCGCGTTCCATTCCCCTATCTCCGCCTAGCAGAATAGAGTATACAGTGAAGGATCCTAAAATGCGGTTCCTAAACGCATCAAGGGACGCCATTTATGCCGGTCATTGTACATCTAGATCCAGTCGATCCAGGGACGTTTCCGTAAATAAATCGGATTTTCAATCCTGATTAAACACTGCAGAAGTGCAACTAATTTAGGGAAAAAATATATAAATTCCCTAGATCTCAATCGGATTATGGCTTTCCGTAGAATGCAATCGGATTGAGATTGGTCTGACTATGAGAATGATCAAGAAATCTGTATCATCAAATTTACAAATTATAGGATTAATTGCTAAAAGTTTCGAACTTAAACTTTTTCTACCTCACATCTCAGTTTTTCATAAATTAATTGTGACTATTCAAATTGAGAGAAAGTAGCTTTTTTTAGATATACTTTTTCATTTGTTAAAAGTACCTTTACGTTTTTACTTTAATTCTTATATTCAGTGTTTCTTTTTATGCAATTTCTGTATTAGCTATTCGCTATGTGCACACCTACACATTGGTAGTCAGGTAAGAATGTGTAGTGATGCATATGCATAATATCAGCGCTGACTGTCGGTAAATTTTGTCACTTTTGTCGGACTTTTTTTGTTTATGTATATTGCTACACATTCTTACCTGATTGCCAACGTGTAGGTGTGCACATAGCGGATAATGGATGAAGAAGAAGTAACTGAAGATGCTATTAATGAAGGAATAGGTATACATTCAAATATTGAATCTGTGCTAGGATTCTGTAACTTCCCAGCGATGATTGTCGGTATCGCTAACTACCGATAGTTGTCGCTTGCAGTAACGAAAAGAGCGATTCTGTAACTTCCGTCTATATGGATTCAGTAACTAGTTATCGACAACTTTCGGTAATTGAATCGAGTTACCGAGAGATATCGCTAAGAGCGATTCTGTAACACAAAGTTTTCGATAATTGTCGTTAAAAATGGCGGTCGCTAACGAATTCTATCGTTAACTTAACGACGACTGTGATAGGCGTCGGTAGAAGTTTACCGAGAAAGTAAATATAATAAATGTCACAAATATTTCTTAAATTAATATTTAGATATCACAAAAAAGTACTTACAATAAATTTTCTTTATAAATTAAGGCTTACAGTAAAAATCATAGGAAATAAAATTTAATATTTTTCCAATTTTTATATTTAAAAATAACTATATATATATATATGTATATATGCAGAGGTTTTCTCTAAAATATAGAATTAATTGTATTATTTAACTATAGCACACAGGCACTAACTGTACATTGTCTGACTCAAAAAAATGTTAAAACATTAATTTTTAATACTTATTTTAATTAAAATATACTTACGTTTTAATACTTCTTTTAAATAAAATATGATAATATTGCTATAGTAAGAATTGCTATAGTCAAAATTGATATAGTCAAGTAACATAAAAATTCCTATTTCGGTTGGTATTAAATACACCAATATTACCAACTTCCCTAGAACCTTAACGAATTTTATCGTTATCGTACAAATATGAGTTGCACCGACTATTGTCGTAAAACTAAAGTTACAGAATCGCTCATTCGTTAGCGCAAGCGATAACTGTCGGTAGTTAGCGATACCGACAGTTGTCGTTAAGGGGTTTGACCCACTTGAGGCCAAAAACACTCACAATATAATAGTTGATGTGGTATATATTATTTATTACGAGCATTGTGAGTTTTTGGTGGAATGCGTGCAAGGAAAAGCAAATGTTTATTAAAGTTATTCGTCGGATAAATTTTATATTAGTACCGTTGAACCTCTAGCGACATCTATCTCGGTCGTTGTTAAGTTATAACGATATTATTAGTTTTCCTTTCAATAAAAGACTCAGTGAAATATCAATTCTCAGCTAAATGATTCGGTTTAGTACAATTTATATTAACTTCAATTGTTTGTAACTCCGTCGCTTAACTAAGATTGAACTGAGAGTTTTCTTAAAAAGGAAAGGTACGTTTATTCGGTAGGATTCGGTAGGTTACCGACAGTACCGACATTACAAGCGACAATCATCGCTGACTCTGAGTTACAGAATCGCACTTAGCGATTTCTGTCGGTAACTGGACTTAACGATACCGAAAGTTGTCGCTAAGAGTTACAGAATCCCACTACTGTTTAAAATGGACATGTAAATTAATGTAAATCGTCAATTTTCTTTATAGATTCCTGTAAATTTAACTGGAATTATGATCAAACAAAGTTATTGATAGATGAAGTTCAAAAGAAGTGGAAGCAACTTAATAAGAAAAATTGTTTTTCGAAAAAGATATGGAGAGAAATTTCTGATAATTTTAAGAAACAAGGGTATTCAGTATCAGATGAACAGTGCTCTATCAAATGGAAGAATCTAAAACAAAAATTTAAAAGTATTAAAGCTCACAATAGCCAAACAGGAGCCAATAGAAAAGATTGGGTATATTTAGATTATTTAGAAGATATTTTGAATCCAATGCCTGAAGTAACACCTATTTCATTAGCATTCAGCAGCAAAGGCTTCAGATTGTCAAGTACAGGTTGTAACGAAGACAATGAAATTGAAAATGCTTGTTGCTCAGTACCTTTAAACAGATATATAAAGAAACGTGAAAGAAATGAGAAAATAACTTTAAAAGATATTTTTATACAAAAAGAAGAACATCATCGTGAGAATATGCGAATGAAAGAAAAATTTTACAAATTATTAAAAGGTAATACAAAGTTATAGTGGACTGACTACACTTTTTATTTTGATTATCACATATAATCTTATGTTCGTTATTTATGCTTATCTCTCATAAAAAGTTATAACGTGTTACATGCTTCGAATTGAAAAGTTTTATTTGTATATTAAAATTTTTAGTTATAAGAAAGCATGATGTGTCGACTGTTTCAGATTTGTATTTAATTTTAAAAACTAATGTTTTTCAACTGTTTGATCCTATAATAATTTAAAACTTTTAAAATAAATATTTTATTTAATTCTCTGTGATATTAGGTAGTTCAATAAACTAATTACTTGAGAATATCATTTATAAATATTATTTTTACCTAAAGGCAGAACATAGAAGATTCTGTATTATTTTAATGTAGCAAAATTACTATTTTATATATAATTTAAGTATTAAACATACTGACTGAACGAGATTAGTTGAAAAAGAATTATATATATGTTTATATAACGAAGAATGGAAGCTAGAAATCTAAAACAACCGTAGAAACTTAACTATCTAAGCTATTTTTTAAATATGATAAGGTTTTCGAAATATTTTTTGTATAAATATTTTATGAACTTAGAAATAATAGTTTATTGATTTTATTGACTTTCTGGAAAATTCTGAATATATATAGATCGTACATTTCATACTTTAAGATATGCATTATATGCTATTTAAAAATATTTTCCTACATTTTGTCCTTTTTAATCGTAAATGGAAAAATATATTTTATATTTACTATACCTTAAAAAAACATAAAATTCTAGTTCTATTGCAAAAAATTTCTGTATCCATTTTCAAAATTGAATTAAAAACTGTTATTACTTCAAGTTTAAGGAAAATTAAGGATCGGTATCAGATGGAAAGTCGACAAGCCTTTAAATCCAACATTATCGACTACAATGTAAGAGTGCAAATTTTGATTGATAGATTTTCAGATTTTTGTTTATTAAGTTAAATATAAAACTTGCTTGCTTTCCATTACACTGGCCCTAAGAATCTATATATATTAAATACAATTTGATCATTTTAAAAGATAAACATTTTTTAATTTAAATACTAATATATTTTACAAAACAATTACATTTAATGTAAATTTCATATTCTTTTGCCTACTTTAAATACGACCATCAATCAGTTTATTAAATTAGCTATAATATTACGTTTTTCCTCACCATTTGTAAATATATTTTCATCATAATCATTAAAATCATCGTCATTATTATTTTCTCCATTAATATATTGTTCGTTGTCACTAATCTCATCTTCGTTATCTATACAAATGTTGTGTAATACACAGCAAGCTAATATAATAAGAGGTACCATATCCACATTAAACATGTAGATATAATTTAATTTTCTAAACCTACATTTTAGTAGTCCAAAAGCTCGCTCTATTATTATCCTTGTGGAACTTAATTTTTTATTATAATTAATTTGCAGTTCACTTAAGTGGCCATTATCTTTATACGGTGTAAGTAGAACTCGTGATAATGGATATGCCGAATCACCAAGCAAATGTAGATATCCCGGACAATATTGTTCCCTGTTATTATCTATCAGATGTTTTAAATCACTCAGTTGCCAAACCCGAGCGTCATGGACGCTACCACAATATCCAGCAAAAATGTCTATAAATTTCATGTTGTAATCACAAACTCCTTGTAAAATTACAGAGTGAAAGCCTTTACGATTTATGTAACTGTTGGGATGTTCTGTAGGAGCACTTATTGAGATGTGACATCCATCAATAACACCCACAACTCCGGGGAAATTGCTAATTTCTGCAAATTTGGTTGCATTCCGCATTAATTGACCATTTGTAGGCCATTTGATATACTCATTAATATGATTTTCTAGAACATGTGATACGTTAAACACGCACTTCCAAACTATATCTTTGCTCATATTAAACCTGTCTGCAACTGATCTGTAAGTAATAAATATAAAGATTCTATTATATATGTATTTTGTCCATTATATATACAAAAACATAATATTTCTATGATTAATATTATTGCGACTAATATTCACTATTTATATTTCACTAAATTAAAAATAGACATTTGTATAATATCAGCTTACGCTTACCTATAAACTTCTTGGTTTCCTAATATCCACAGTGTTACGGCTAACTGTTTACAAGGTTGTATTTTAGGATTACCATTTCTCCGCAGTAAACAAGGACCAATTTTATGTAACAAGGTTTCAAAGGTAGATTTGGAAAGACGAAAGTGTGATTTAAAATCTAAAAATATGATTGTTGTATTAACATAAAAGTATATTATTATTCAAATTGCAACAACTACGAATGAAGGAAAATTTTTAGAATAATTTGAAAACGAAGAAACTACTCAATTCTATAAATGTATTAATGTTTCATGCTTTATTGTTCAGTAACCAATAAAATTATATAGCAAAACAAATAAATTACCTGATAAGGAATAATTACATAAAACTCTTTCATAATACTGATCAATTCTGATATGACGCTCTCTTCTTAAATGAATGAAATCATCAGACATATCATCTTCACCAAATAAAATATTAAAAATTATTGACAGATCCATTGTAAATATACTATTGGTTATTAAATATCAACTGAAATTTAATTTTAATTAACAGCAGTTGAATATAAAGATAAATTGATAGGAAAATATTTACAAGTATTTAAATGTAAGGAAAATTAAGAAAGTCAGAATATGTAAAGACTTAAAATGTAATAGATTGCTCAGGCCTCAGGCAATTCCTCCATAATTGATCCAAGTAGTTTGATCTGGTTTGATCATTCTGATTTCTGATAGACCAATCTCAATCCGATTGCATTCTACGGAAAGCTATAATCCGATTGAGATCTAGGGAATTTATATTTTTTTCCCTAAGTCTGTTGCACTTCTGCAGTGTTTAATCAGGATTGAAAATCCGATTCATTTACGGAAACGTCCCAGATAGTTAGTCCGTAGCTTTCAAATGGCGAGTTTGCATCGTAAACATGGAGTATACTTTCGGAAAATGATTACGGAATAAAAGGATGGATTTGGATAATTATCAGAGAAGAAAAACTATATCAGATGAGTATTTTATTAACAAAACATGAAAATTATTAAGGAAATTTACTTTGTGGTTATTTTATTTCTGTTCCAGGTGAAGTCATGTTTCTGTTGGCTTTCAATGCAAGAAAAAAGTACTCATTGACCAATAAGTAAAAAACTTTGAAGAATTTCTATGTGGCCCAGTGATTTTAATAATTGTGACAATGCTATAATTGTGATAGTGTAATCGATGAGTGCATGTACAAGGAAGTTTTATTGTAAATTAATCATGTACGACAATGCTTGCATTTATTTTAAATTAAATCTAAATGAATTAAAATAATATTTTTCTTTCTTCCTTTCTAAATTCTATTTACTGATAGTAATAATATATTCTCTTATTAGCCATATATTCAATTACTAACTTAATTAAAAGTATTAAATGTTTATAAAGCGTAACTGTTTGTAGCAATGATGTTTATTATTTGATGTAATACAAATTGCATAGGGTTTCTGCAGGTGTCTTCTTAGTCCACTACATCCTTTAACATCTTATGTGACATTTATATCCACCCGTTGCACTATCTTATTCAAGTATATAACTATATTATAACTATTATCCACTTATTTTTACATACACACTGATCTGATAATACTGCTGACTTTTTGTAGTAGTTGAAATGATTGTTATACCAGTTTTTTAACTGCAGGCTTGAATAGATATTTTGAAAATAGAGAACTTATTTCGTTACTGCAATAATGATGTTATAATTGATAGAAAGATTTATCCATCCTTTGCAAATGATATTGTATGTCTAGTAACTGGATTAATGAAGGTTTTAGAACATAAATTTCACAAGGAATTAGCAGTAACAAAATATGTATTATATATAGAGGATGGATATCTCTCTCTCCAAATGTGAATTGGAATTTTCTTTGAAGATAAGAACAATATGAATTCAACAATACACTGAAATGTATAGAAGATCAACATCCTCTCAAATTTCAAGAGATAATATCATACGGAAGATGTTTCAAACACTATAAGAACAATATTTAATGTGTCCATTCTTCAAATTTTGTAGAACCATGGTTTACCAATCATCTTAATGTTATAAAATCAATTATTAAATAAAATAGCCATATCTGAGTTTATTTAAGAATATAAACAAAATATTAGTATATGTTGAAAACTAGAGAAAGGAACTAATGAGTCAAATAAATGTAACAAAACATATGGAAGGATATTGCAGATCACTCCAGAAACTGTATTCAATTTGTACTACAGCAAATAATAAATATCATTACTATAAGCAGCTTCGCTTCACAAACATTAAGTAATTGTGATTTTGTTTGTAAATTAAATAACCTATTACTAATATTAGAGTATGTAATTACTTTGTGTAAATATAATCAGGAAAGGAAGAGGAAAAATATTATTTTCATTTAACTAGCTTTATAATAATAGCAAGCATTGTCGTAGATAAATAATTTACAATAAGGCTTCCATGTACATACACTAATCTCTTACACTTGCACTATTATAACATTGTCACCATTATTAAAATCACTGGGCCACACAGAAAATCTTCATTGCTTTTTCATCTATTGTCAGTAAGTACTATTCTCCTTCATTGTAAGTCAACAGATACAGGACTTCAACTGGAACAAAAATAAAATAACCACAAAGTATATTTCCTTAAAAATTTATACCATTATTTTCATGTTTTGTTAATAAAATACTCATCTGATATAGTTTTTCATTTCTATTATTTATCAAAATCCATCCTTCTTTTCCGCAATCCGTTGCCGAAGTTTGTTTACCATGCAAACGCGGCATTTGACAGCTACGGACTAACTCCCTGGATACTGTGTGTTGACGAGGCTATACGCAGCAGAGAGAGAGAGAGAGAGAGAGAGACATCGCGATTCTATTCCGAGTACGCACTTCATAACATTTAGCGATACACAGATTAAATGAAGCGCTGGAAAAAGATGAAAATATTATGAAAGCATCTCCTTTTCATGCTCTTTCTAACGTTTTCGTCTAATTTGCATGAGAATTTTAACTTTCGATGAAATAAATTGCTAAACGTACGAACGCGTGAGGCTGAAAAGAGCGTTTTTCAGTACAAACGCGGGACAATGGCACAGTCGTATTTCTCAATAGAATTAGATGAAACTAATCATAATCGTTTCCTTTCATTACGCAGATCGTTATAAAGAGCGCGGATTTCGGATATACATCTCAGTATTCGAGATATGAGCGATTGAAGTTGAACGGCGCAAACTCATTTCCTCCATTGTGCGAATCAGCTGTTGCGCACGTGTATCTACAATTGCTCATATCTCGAAAACTAAGATGTTTATCCAAAATCCGCGTTCTTCATGACGATTTAAATAATGAAAGGAATCGTTTCTGATTAGTTTCATCAAATTCTATTGAGAAATACGACTGTGCCATTGTCCCGCGTTTATACTGAAAATCTCTCTTTCCAGCGTTAGCCGTTCGCACTTTTAGCAATTTTATTCTTCAAAAATAAAAGTGCTAATGAAAATTTGAGGTGAGTGTTAAAAACAGCATGAAAAGGAGATGCTTTCATAATATTTTCATATTTTTCCTATCTTTCATTTGGTCAGAGTAACCCAAAATGTAAAGAGAAACCTGATTTGAGTAATTTTCAATGCTTCCCCTCTCCCCACTCCAACATATTGGGATCTGACATAGTTGAAGCGCTCCAAGCGGTAAAAAATGAAAGCAGAGGAAGCCCGGGTTTTACATTGATTCTTATGGATATTTTTCAATAAATTGCAATTTATTATTGAAAACCTTAAAACTTTTGAATTTGGGAGAAAAGTTTGTACAGATATTCTCCATCGAAATCATTATAACCCTCCTGTAATTTCAATAGACATTTAGACACTTAGGCACTTCTGCGCCATATTGAATTTTCTATATATCTATATATATTGACTCCGCCCACGTGTCAGATCCCAATAGGCTATCCTGCAGCTAGCTGGCATAGACTCCATATAGCTCTGCGTGTGTTAGTGAGCTAGCGAGCGTCACTGTAAACAAACACACGCAGAGTAGGCCGTATACATGATTCTGTCGCCAAGAAACAAAACAAATACTAAGGTAAAATGGCCATTACTGGGACACTTACGATACCAAAGATAATATAATAAAAATGATAAAAATATTACTATTATTTTTGATAAAATAATATTTGTCACAGTTAGCCAGTATATCTGAGTAAATATTCTGACGTGATAAACTTCTATAACTATATTATATAAATTAATAAAAGGAATTCTTATAAGTAGTCAATTTAACCTTTAGTGGGACATGATTTTTATGGAAAATCCTAAACTGGGACGAACCAAACCAATACTGGGACAGCCTCAACTAATACCGGGATAGGCGATGAGCCAATACTGGGACAACGAATAAAAGATTTTCTTTATTTTGTTGAAACTATAAAATAACAAATTAAATAGAAAATCAAAGTCTGTAATTAAAGATATGAGAAAATAATTAATTAACATTTATTTGTAATCAAAATACATAAGTACCAACATGCTTAAAGGTTTTTACTTAAACATAAAAATTTTTATTTCTTACTTTGTTCGCAATCGAGTGCTTGAGAGCCCGAGCTAGCATGCGGCGTAGCTCGCTCTCTCTCCCCACTCTAACCCTATCTCTCTCGCTCCGCGACGGGCCAGCGTGCCTCGTAGGCACTGGCGCGTCGCGGCAGCGACACTAGTACCGTGCTCGGCCACTAGGTGGCTACCGCGACTACCTCTCTCGCTAAAGAAATTGCTAGCGGGTAACTATATAGATGGGTCCTTGATAAGGACCCATCGGATCGCAGCCTAATCACGCTCGACCGCCGCTAAGCAGCAGCAACGACAAGCAGTACAAGCACGCCAACGCCTCATCGGCAAACTTTTGAGCCTCCACCAAGGTTGCCAAGTCCGCCATCTTGAATAGTACTACGCTCTATAGTAAGTGAATTTTGATATAAGGAATGCAGACTGCACAAAGTGGTAGGGGGGAAAGTGCCATAAAATTTTGTAGTAATTTTCTAGGGACAGAACTTTAGTTAAGTTGAGTATATTCAAGCAATAGTAAGTTGATGGTTGTGCATGCGCACTTGTAGATTTTCTTAGTTACCCACACACGTAACAATTATCATGTACGTGTAAAATATCTTGACTAGTTTTAACATATGTAGTAAGGAAAAAGAAATTAGAAGTTATAAAATTAAGACCAAAAGTCAGAAAATTAAAATAGATAATAGTTATAATCATTAAAAGCGTACAAGAGATATGAATTATAACATTTGTATCTACTGTCTATATATATATACTTTCGAAGGATAAATTTTAGATAAGTATTTTAAATTTAAAGTAATTATGTTACCAAAAATAAAAATATTATGTAATTTCTAAATTTATTTTATTCTATATAGTTACTGGGGTACAGCTGCATTATATTATTAATCTGCAGTTACTTTTAGTGTTTAATGGATTTTAAATCAGCTCATAAAGTAAAATGTATTTATGAAGTTTTTTCAGCTCTTTTGTAAAAAACTGGAAGGACTAATCGAGTAATTTTTAAATAACACATATATCTGGCTAGCCAAATGTTAATCAGATATAAATGTAACACTAATTTGTTAAGAGTTATATTAATTACAAGTATAATTTAACATGAACATATTTTTAATGACGTTGGTTTTTACAGCATGTTTCAATGATAGCTTTTAATATGGTACTATTTTAAAATATTTTCGTATACCTCTAGTATTGTAATTAAAACCATTACATGAATGTTTTTAAATGCATTTTATAATAATCAATATATTCATTAATGACAGTATAACTTTATTAATTATTTTCAATTTCTACAGGTTTCTAATAATATGATGAAAACGACTAGCATGGAATTCATAAAAGTCATATCATATATCTACTGCAATTGCTTTGCATAATTTTTTATGATTCATATAGTAATGTTTCATAAAGGTATTTTTATACTGAATAGATTGCTTTTAAGCGGCAATTGGTATTGCTATATTTCCATTATTCCCTGATACTGCAGTTTTGAAAATCAACGACCAACGAGAGTAATCGAACTTCTCAAAAAGTAAATGTAAGTTAATGATATATTACTTGTTAAAGTATAATAAAAATATCTGCTTTATGATTTAATAAATCAAAACATAATTTCCTTACATTTTATACTTCAGGGAAAAGAAGTTCAGCAATTGAGAAGAATGCATAAAAATTAAAATGAGCATTTTGAAAGTTGCAAAATGAGCTGCCAGGATTGATAAATATTGTTTTCTCTTGAATACACATTACTACTGCAGATAAAAAATATACAATATAGAAATAAAATACAAAATCTGTCGTCTAATATATAAAGATATAACATTTTAACAGAATTATGCAGTACTCAAGATACTCGTATAAAATATATTTTGTCACATTTCTAAGCTGTGTTAACTAAAGAATAATTGCAAGTATGTTAATGATTAATATTCTAACGGGAGGCATTAAACTATTAAGGCCAAGTCTTACAATAGTTTACTTACTTAAAGCGATATAGTATCCGCAATATGAACTATATCATTAATAAGCAATAGTTACTTAAAGCGGTAGTTCATGTTACAAATATTATACCACTTTACTACATTAAACTTTTGTAGAACTCAGCCTAAGCATTTTTGTTAAGTGTTGCATTACTTATGAAAAATATCGGTTACTGTCATATAAGTTTTGTGAGATTATAATTAACGGTTTTTGAATGAGATTTTAATAATTTTTTCTGCGTATGCACATAACTTGCATACATTTTGGTTTCGAACGTAAAAAGAAATTAATAATACAATTATAAAATAGATAATTCATTAAAATATTAATTTCTCCGAAACTTAATTAAAGTAACATTATAATTGCTGTTGCAAGATAATTATAAAATCTATCGTATTTTGAAACTGTAAGAAGAACTGGTTCTTTGAAAATAATTAACCCTAACAGAAATAAAATGGTAATATTTTTATTAAATCTTTGTGAAAGCAAATATTTTACTAAAATAATTACAACAGTGATGGATTTTTTATAATCTGAAAGTAACCTTCAAATATATTAAATAAACTATTATCTATTTATTGACATTTTTAAAATGATGGTTCCTGTTTTGCTTCCTTTTCCAATTATGTTACAGGCAGGAACGCCAGGAACTTTGTCCAAACTAAGCAAATCTAAATCAAAACGCAAAATTATGTATGTCATAAAATATTTATAATTCATTATTATCAGATGCAATATATATTAGAACATATGACTTATTGGAATCACTGTTATATATTTATACCTTTATCCCTTAAATATTTCTTAAATTTAATTCTCAATTTTTCTATACAGTATGTATTATTCAAAAAATTTGAAATTATCTGTATTTTCGTATTTTGTGGTAAAAGATCTATATTTTTCATTTTTTCAGATTCCTCCTGTACCCATGCATCAAAACTTTTTTCTGCCCTTCGTTTCTTGGAATATTTCACATCAATATCACATTTGAATTGATTGAGAGTTCTATAATTCGTCGTAATCAAATCTTTTAATGCGGCTGTAATGGATTAATTTTGTAATATACAATCGACAGAATTTAGTACAAAAAAGTTAGCCAAATTCTTCAAATAAAGTTTACTTACAAATGAAATTACTGAATGATGGTTTAGCACCAAGCATTTCTTTTAAGGTCCGATGGTACCTTTCTTGTGAGTTATTTGTTCTATCTGCTCTTTCAAAAGTACTTAATGTTCTGGGATTAATTGTGGTAAGCCAATACCTTTCATAATATTTGAAAAGTTTTTTGAAAATTTCGTTAACTTCAGGATCTTTAATATCTAAACTTTCAATAATTAATTGAAATCCCAAAAATATACAGTTAGGTGAGAGGAGCGCCAAATTGTACATCTTCCTTAATAAAATATTGCTTTTTCCGTAAGTTTCAGGCGTCTTTAATTTTAATAATTCGAAAAGCTTAAACTTTTGTGCTTGTTTACGAATAGCCTGAAATAAAAAAATTTAATACAGATTTTACTCTTGTTTCAAATTGGATGCATGTTATAAAATATAAATAAAGGAATTTGCAGCATCCTTTTTCAAGTTATAATATCGTTGAGAGAATTTTAAATTTATTATAATTCATATAAAATTTACACTTTTATATCAACGTATATAGAATGTTTCATCACAGAGACACCCTATAATATTACATTTTCATATACATATAATTTACTCACTGAAACATAATGAAAGTAGCAACCTTGAACATCAGAACTAGGGAAAACAAGTTGTACAGAATTTTGTAATCCGATTTCGAAATCAGTTATTATTAGGGAAGGTGCAAACAAATCTTGAAACTTATATTTCAGCAGTTTTAATATATTTTGATAATTTGTTGATCTTTTATTAGACATTAATATCCAAATAACTGGGAGAAACTGTTAAAAGAAAGGGAAAAATAACATTTTAAGAAACAAATAAATAAACAGTTTTATATTTATATCTTTACGAAAGAACAATCTGAAAAAATTAAATCTTAAAACCTCTTATAACTTTCTAGGTTTCTTACAACTTTGAAAAACATATGATTGCCACTTGACAAAGAATGCCCAATATATATTTTCTACAGCTTCTGAATTTAAATAAATTTTACGTTTCAAATTTGTGGTGAATTTATTAAGTATAAAACCCATATTTTTGTTTAGCGTATTGTTAAAAAGTATTAAACAGGTAAAAGTAACGAGAAACATACACTTTAACGCTTAGGCGTGATTCATCGTTAAATTATTTGATAACTAAATAAATTCAAATTATTTTTCCATAATCCGATATACTCCCTTTAAAAGTTTAGTATCTGTCGATACTGCACACTGTATATTTAAGATATGAAGAAATTGTACCTTGTCATGTACTTTCACCATAATTGTCAGCAACTGATAAACTTTTATTATTCGGGGAACACATTCAAAAGTTCCATCAATACTCCATGCTGGACTGTTTAAAACTTTTCTTAATAAGCTCTCATCAAACATGGCTACGGAAATGTCGATTGCTTCTTCAAAGATTAACAATTTTAAAGTGTGTTCTTTGTTATTAAACTTAAACTTTAAGAACTGAATGAAATTTTCATCATTTCCATAAATTGTCAAATCCTTTAAAGTTTTTATTTTTTTTATTGCATAATTGGTTTTTCTTTTTTTGAGAGTATCCTTTACTTTATGAAAGGGCAATAAACTCGAAGCTGCAAAATGTCTGTATTACAAAGAAAAAATATATATTTTTAAGTACATTTATTAATTTCTAAGTGAATCATAAACATATGCTATTTGCAATTAATCTGTTTACGATATGTAAAGAAACGAGAACGTATACACAATATATGCACAAAAAATCCAAAAGCTTGTCACTAGAAAATATAATTATGTTGCTACAAATTCAGAAGGTATATCAGTTCCACATTACATGATTCCATTCTCACAACATACCATAAAGAAATTGCCTTGCATCTGACGCAAAAAATGAAATAGTAAATATAAAAATGAAAGGAACATTTAACAATTTATTTCGATTTAAATTAATTATAATCATCTTGTTATGAAATATATATTTTCTTACTAATTAATATCAGGCGGCCTGTAATGGCCGAATCTATAAATTTAGATAGTATAAATGTTTATAAGAACAAAATTATTATTCAATAAGCATTTCATTTAGCTTCAATCAAAAAGTTATTAAGGATTACAAATTAATTAATTTAAGCCTTTTCATTGGCGTTAGAAGTAGCCAGCTGGCAAAGTATGACAAATAGAAGGAGAAGAACAAATGGATAGTTCTACTAATTGTAAGCTTCGAATTAGGGTATTTTAATCCTTAATAGTTTTTTCATTAAGAGATAAATTAGAAATTCATAAATATAGGAGGTCTTTTCTGAATAATATTCATACTATGACAATATATAGATGTGTCTCATAAATAACCGCCTTAATGCACAATAACATTTTCCTAGGCTATCATTTTTGTTTTACATTACGTTTTCATTTACTGATTTATACCAGGCATTAATATGTAAATTCTTTTTCCATTTATTGTATAAAGCCAGGCATCCTAAACCATTGTATCTTTCTATTAAAAAATAGGAAATTTGATCATTTAAAAGCGCTCAAAGATTTTACTATTATGTAAGCCAAACACGTTTTATTAAATTTTTTTGTTAACGTCGAGTTGAAATAAAAATAAATGATTTAATAAACAACTAGTATTTATAAATGTAGCTGATTACGTTTTGTTACAGTCTTATGTAATAAATACTTTTAACAAAATGCATATATTTTTCCACACAACATGTAAATCTACAATGATACTACTTAATATTCCAGTGAGCATGATTAGCTTATAACAAATGTGTCTTTAGAGTTTTCTATTATTTTAACTTTAAATACATATATTCAAAAAATTTTTTTAAAAATTGAATATCTTACTTTTTTGATACCATGTCATATACTTTTTTAGAAGAAACAGGTACTTTATTTGCCATTTCAAGAAGCTCTTTCCTAAATTTTGCTTTGCATTCGAATGTTTCATCCCTCTGATGTGAATGTACCTTTGTGCATTTAAATGATTAATTTATCATTTTTGCTCGTCCTTTACATCCCATTACAGAACATTTTAAATAACTATTTGTAAATAAGAAAAAAAGGAAATGAAATTAGTTGAACTTTCTATATTAACCTTTATATTGCTTAAACCATCTATCAATAAATGCACATGAGGTTACACATATAGACTCGTATCACCTTCACAAGTACAAGTTTTGAAAAATAAATTTTATTGATAGCTTTAATTAGATTGCGAAGGCTATTTAATATACAATAATCAAACCATATGGTTTCATTTTTATACTAGCAATATATATCGCCCGCAATACGAACAATGAAATTATTAAAACTTTATTTTTTACTCATGTTTCATTTTAATAATTAAATTCTACGTAAAGAAATTTTCTTCGATTATATTATTAACACTAGAGATTGCTGGAATTAATCAATTTAACTCATAAACGGTTTTATTGCTTATGTAAATTTTATTAGAGATATTTAAATATATATAGAACTTACATAACTTCTCCAACTTTTGATATAAATCGACTATTTCTATAATATATATAACCATCGGGATATAAGGTTGAACCTGTTTTTAACGTTTTTTCCATTTTTATTGATTTATAACACCAATATAAACAATTAGTATAAATTGCGTTGTGTTGCAGTTGAGCAAAAGGACCATAATGCACTTGTACGTTAATCTTACTGTTATCATTGTTATTATCCTGCATGAACAAATGACTTACGAAGATCTCTTTCCTACATTAGAAACAGGATACCCCGTTAACTAAAACACCTCATCATCAATTTTTTGGGAACCGATTCGATGTAAACTAGTTTATTAATACATTTATACGAAAGAATATACATTATCATTTTTGTATAGAATTTCTAAGCATAAAACTGAAAGTTATATTTCTCGCCAATGTTTCATAAATTTGTAAAATTTCCGTTGTTTCGTATATTGTCTATGCGACAAATTAATAAGATACCCTGTTTTACTATGGTAAAAATTAAAAATTTTGGTAAAATGAAAAATACCTAAATAATGTTTCTTATACAAACTTTAAATGTAGCTTTTAATGAATAAACTATTCTGGATTAAAAATGATTAATTCAAACGTTATGATTGGTATACAGCTTGGCGAAGTGTGATCAATAGCAGAAAGTCACTGGATTGCAATACCAATAGGCAGTCTCTGATTAATCAATTATTAATCTTTAATAATTTTTGTATTAAGAGCTAGATGTAAAACTTCTACAGGAAATTTTATCTTCAAATTATTCATATTGGTGGCATTCGAAATCCTTAGCGCTAAAATAGGGTTGCATTATGATTGGTTAATTCCATCAATTTGACCAATCATGACACATCTTTAGCACAACGCTAACTCCGCGTTAAAGCCTTTGAAGGCAGTCATTATTTAGAAATATAGATTTGAATATAGTTAACTGGTCACCCAATATATACGATGAGAAGCCAACTTTTCTCAATATTTTTAAAATATCATTTAAATATTTGGAGATATCATTATTATAATATGGGTTAATATATACACATTTTTATATGTTTTTATATATAATACTTGTTTTATATAGGAATCATTAGTGGTATTTGTAATGTATGCATCAGAGATGGCTCTGATGGCGCATAGTGTGGCGGCCGTAGCCGTAGCATGGCGACCGAGCCAGATGTTAACTAGTACTGGCGTTGAAGACATGGTTACATTGAAATAAAGAAGTAATTAATGAAGTAGTACGAACTATTAATATTATCCTCCTGTAATTAGTAGAAACATAACAGTATTCAGCAAAGATAACTGTTGAGAGAGCGATGTGTATTATTGGCTATTTCTCTTAAATCTTATAATTTTACTCAATAGTAGTAGGCGTTTAGAAAGAAAACTCAAGAGTTGCCTCTGCTGAATGCTAACATTTACATATATTGAATAAAACTAAGCGATACATATTAGTAAATAAAAATATATCAAGATTGTAATTATGAATAGAGGATTAGTGGATACAATTGCAATATAAATATTTCCAATCCTTAAAAAGTGAGTAGAGAAATAATAAAAAATGTACTATACTTTGTAGCAAATATTTGCCTCTTTTCAAGCAGGTATTCACTCCGTTTATACACAGAAATTTGCCCTCCTTCTTAGGATCTCGATTTTCAATCAAATCTTTCATAAATTAAATCATACCATATATTGAACATCCCATCATATATATGGTATATATTGCGATTACAAATGCTTTATCGTTATCGTGATCTATGCGTTTATTTCATTCGAATTCAATCTTTGCCTCTTCTTCCTAGATTATTTCATCTTCTGAAAATATTCACTATTAAATTTTATGCTTTAAACATCGTCACTTTACAGTTTAATATCTTACAGTATTTTAAAATATGTCTCTAATATGTTGGAAATAGAATAATTAGGATTTGTGCAGCAAATTTTAAAAATGATAGTGTGATAGATCAGTCTACTGTATCAGTATTGCTCCCATCATGTAATAGCATTTTTAAATCTTTTATATATATATATTAATATTACAATATAAAAACTATTTAATATACCTTGTTTTTATAAAAATATTTCTCCTACTATATTAATTATATAGAAGATCTCGAATAGTTTCTACTTTTCCCTAGATCATTCTTATAATAGTTACAGATACCCTCAGTTACTGCTGTTAAGATTTCTTATATTTTGATATATTATTCATTGAACTATAATTCAAAAATGATTTTATGTTTTAATTAGGTTTAGTTATATAAGAGCATACGCATTAAATTAATTCTCAAAACTGTAATCATAGCCTGAAAGATTTATTATTCTTAAGGTTTACTTAAATATTTTATATACAGTTCACACTTTTCTAATGAACAATAATACTTTAATAGTTTGTTTTAATATACTGCATTTATTAGTAATTTTGTTGAGGAAGCTCAAGGACACCATATAATCACATTTTGTACGCAATCGTAAAATCCATAGACTGGCTGATCATGCAATTCGATTAATATGAATACTACTCCTGTAACAAGTATAAAATAAATCCATAAAGTAAACAATACCTTTATTTTTGATAACATAAATAATCTGAATAGAAAATACTTATCTAAAATTTATCTCTTTAAAACCTATTACGTATATAGTATATACAAATATTATAATTCAATTCTCATTACTGCCATTTTTATAATCCTATTAATTATTTAATATTTCTTCATTCCTGTATCAGAGTTTTATAAACTATTAACCTTATCTGCTTTTATCAAAATAGTTTTCAAAATAAGTGATAGCTTTTATGTGTGTATGTATACTCAGTATAATTGTGTAAGGGCAGAGATGAAACGGGAGATTGCTCATGCGAGGTCCCGAGGCAATCCCTACCGGTAGGCGGCGCTGGTGTTGGCAAACGCGTGTCTCAGGTCCATCTAACCCCTAACGCCATCTATCGGAAGAGACCACGAAGCACGAGCGTTAAGCTTAGAATAGGGTAAAACATATATGCATTGTTGCCAGAAAGCGGAATAAAGAGAGAGCGGAGATATTTTCTCGGACCTCTTTGCCTTTCTCGCTGTTAGCTTCTAGCAGAAGAGTCGAGGCAAAATCTTTCCGTTTCGCTTTGCCGAAAATCTACCAATAATCGATGTCATTTATATTTGCAGGCCAATGCCTTTATACATGATTTTTTCAGCATATTTATTTATCAGCATTGACTTATTTAAATCAATAATAAATTAAGGAAATGCGTATTTGATATATAATAATTATTTTAACTATAATTTCATCGTTATATTTCGCTTATTTCCGTAAAATCTGCATTTCTTTAGTTTATTATTGATTATTGTAAGTCAATGGCAATTAAAAAAAATTTAATCTTAAAAAAAAAAAAAAGTACCGATCAGGAATCGAACCCGGACCCACGAATCGCCACGCGATTACCTTACCGCCTAGACCACGAGGCTTCTTCAGAGCACCGTAAACAGATAGTCTTTTTAAGGGCTTGAAATCTTCTATTGAAACATATAAATAAACGAAGAACCGACATCTTTATTCATTATTATTCTATGATAATGGTACACAAATTAAAGAATAATTATATAATGTAGATTTTCAAAAGCTTTTCCAATAACCAAGAACGGAAACTGCGAGCGTTGATTATTTATCTCCGTTCTTGGCTATTGGAAAAGCTTTTGAAAACTATTCAAAATATAATTATTCCTTAATTTGTGTACCATTATGACAGAATAATAATGAATAAAGCTGTCGGTTGCTCGTTTATTTATATGGTTTAAAAGAAGATTTCAAGCCCTTAAAAAGACTATCTGTTTACGGTGCTCTGAAGAAGCCTCGTGGTCTAGGCGGTAAGGTAATCGCGTGGCGATTCGTGGGTCCGGGTTCGATTCCTGATCGGTACTTTTTTTTTTTTTTTAAGATTAAATTTTTTTTAATTGCCATTGACTTACAATAATCAATAATAAACTAAAGAAATGCAGATTTTACGGAAATAAGCGAAATATAACGATGAAATTATAGTTAAAATAATTATTATATATCAAATACGCATTTCCTTAATTTATTATTGATTTAAATAAGTCAATGCTGATAAATAAATATGCTGAAAAAATCATGTATAAAGGCATTGGCCTGCAAATATAAATGACATCGATTATTGGTAGATTTTCGGCAAAGCGAAACGGAAAGATTTTGCCTCGACTCTTCTGCTAGAAGCTAACAGCGAGAAAGACAGAGAGGTCCGAGAAAATATCTCCGCTCTCTCTTTATTCCGCTTTCTGGCAACAATGCATATATGTTTTACCCTATTCTAAGCTTAACGCTCGTGCTTCGTGGTCTCTTCCGATAGATGGCGTTAGGGGTTAGATGGACCTGAGACACGCGTTTGCCAACACCTGCGCCGCCTACCGGTAGGGATTGCCTCGGGACCTCGCATGAGCAATCTCCCGTTTCATCTCTGGTAAGGGATTATACCCTTTCAATATACGCATGCGCGGCTTATCATTTCACTATATAGTCAATTCCTTTAAAGTTCCTTAAATTTAGTATAAGGCCCGGTCTTACAGGTCTCAATTAAGTTAATTTCGACATTAAGTAGGGATACCAACCTGAAAAATAATACCTAACTATACTAATATTTTTTTTTTGAAGTTTTAAGCCTGGAAATGTGTAATGTGAAGTTTTGTGTACGTATATGTATAATTGAGCGGGTAGAGGAAGATGTTTTGAAATACGAATCATACGGTTTTCTGGTAAAAGTTATACTTATCTAATATTTTGTATGTAATAATGGATTTTGAGATGGCATTTTGTTGTATAAATGATCAGGAAGATGTTGATGAACAGTTAATTATTAGAAGAAGATCAAAAAAAATACGTCTACGAATGAATTGGTATGCTATTTACGATGATATTGACTTTCAAAGTAGATTTAGACTTCGCAAGGAGCATTTTGAATTGCTATTGAATACAATTGGCTGTTCATTAATTTGTAGAAGACAATGGTATGTTATTGTGATAATTAATAATTGGTTAAAGTGAAACAATAATTTAATTTATTATACTCATATTTTTTTAAAGGAATGATGCAATTTCACCAACTACACAATTACTAATAGCATTAAGATTTTATGCAACAGGATCGTTTTTGATAATTATCGGTGATTTTTCTGGGGTTAGCAAAAATTCTGCTACCAAAATAGTACATAGAGTCTCAAATGCTATAGCTAAACTAAGTAAAGAGTTTATCAAATTCCCAATGCAGCAAGATGATATCATACAAACTCAAGCAAGAAATTTCAAACAGGCTGGTTTTATAAGGGTACTAGGAGCAATTGATTGCATTCACATCAGAATACAATCCTATGGTAAATATAACATTAGGAGTTGTAGCAAGAAAATAATGTATTAGCTCTATATATGTATATTCTTATTATAATTTTTTGAAATGAAATAATTTCAATAAAATAATGTAAGAATTTTATATTATACAGGAGGGGAAAATGCAGAATTATTTCGTAATAGAAAAGGATTCTTTTCACTTAATGTGCAAGCAATTGTAAATTCAAAATTACAATTTATGGATATTGTAGCACGATGGCCAGGATCTTCTCATGATGCTACGATTTTTAATAATTCTGTCATTAAAGCCCGATTCGAGTCTGGCGAATTTGGCAATGGTCTGCTTTTGGGAGATTCTGGCTATCCAAATATGCCATATTTAATGACCCCATTAACAAATCCAAATACACCTGCCGAAATTTTATATAACGAGCAAGGTTGCCAAGTGTAGTACTTTCGGTACTACCGTAGTACCCAAAAGCGACATATCCTATAGCGTAGTACTATTTTGGGTACTACGCTATAGTCGCTGCTGATACTACTGGTCGGCGGAAATACGTCAGAGGGTAGAGACTGTAGAGGGGCTGCAATATAGACAATATGTCAAAATACATAATGCATGGTCCGTGAGCCAAGACAAATGTTAGTATTATTGTATCGTAGTACATACATGCCACAAGTTATAAAGTAATATAAAGAAATAATGAGTAAGTGACAGTTTTAATCTTACTGACAGCTGATATACTGATGGTATAAGTGAATAAATAAAGTGAAGAAATTTGTAAAATGTACATAAAAATAATTTTTAAAAGTATATAAAGGATTTAACATTTTAGATAAGTATAACAATAAATTTTATAATATAAAATGTAAGATATAAATATTTTGTGGTACTTTGTGGGATTTTATTTCAGATTAAATTATAGTAATGTGTTTACTATGTCACTACTGAGGATGGAGCTATGTGGATTGACCATTAAAATGAAAGGAATAGATTCACCATATTATGGTTACTGTGTCATCGCTGAGGATCAAACTGTGTTAATTGAGATGAATATTAAAATAAACAAGTCACATTGGGTAAATACGATACAAATAAAGAAGCTGACAGATTATATTTATAATTTCAAAATGTAAGATTTTATATAGTACTTTTTGGGATTTTGTTTCAGACTAAATTATTGTAAAGTGTTTACTATGTCAATGCTGAGAATGGAGCTATGTGGATTGAGCATTAAAACAAAAAGAATAGATTCACCATAATGTTGTTTCTGTGTCATCGCTGATGAGGATTAAACTGTGTTAATTGAGACAGATATTAAAATAAACGAGTCAGCAATTTTGGGTAAATACAATAATAAATAAGGAAAATGACAGAATAGATATATAATATAAAATGTAAGATGTTTTATAGTACTTTGTGGGATTTTGTTTCAGATTAAATTATAGTAATGTGTGTTTACTGTATCACTGCTGAGGATGAAGCTATGTGAATCGAACATTAAAAAAAAAGAATAGATTCACCATAATGTGATTACTGTGTCATCGCTGAGGATCAAACTGTGATAATTGAGATGAATATTAAAATAAAGAAGCTGACAGATTAGATATATAATATAACATGTAAGATATTTTACAGTACTTTGTGGGATTTTATTTAAAGTTAATATATGTAAAATAAAATTTTTGTTTTCTTTTTACAATTGTATCTATATTATTTACTATATGTTGCAATCTCTTAAAATTAAGCCTCTGCTTTTATTAGCAAACTAATAGTTCCACACGGCAGTGATGCCAGAATCAAGCTTTTAGCAACAAAAATGAAGATAAGCGCTAGCCAGCAGCAGTATAGAAAATTTAAAGGGAAGCGGTACAAACACAACTATGCCTGGAGAGCATAGGTGTGATTTGGACTTCAGGCAACATTGGCTTTAGAAGAGCGACTACCGCTAACCGTGACATTTTTACGTGTTATCCGTGTGAAGTGGTGCTGCGTTTACCTAAAAACTCAAAGCAAATAAAAATGCTTTTCCTAAATTGATTTGTAATATTGATAAAATGGTCAAATGTAGCCATTAATTAATTAGATTTGGTAATAAATACAGAAAATGCGTTTTATTATAACAAATGAGTTGGGGTAAAATAAACTCAATGTTTTTATATTAATCTGTTGACAAATGCATTTTTTATTTATTATTGAGTCCAATAAATTAATGGTTATTAAAAAAAAAATTCCTTGTAATGAAAAAAAAAATGAAAAAATTCTAAACTTCACCAAGCTCGAACACGAGCCCACCGCATGACAAACGACAACCTTACCACCTGCGCTACAGCGCTCACTTGATGTACCAAGAGCAAAACAGCCTTTTAAAGACTGACTACAATTCTTTCACTAACTCGTCATAAACGATCAAGAATTAGCTGCAATAATAAATACATTTATCTCCATAGCATTATTGCACTAAATTTATTATGTTTTTAATTTGAAGCATACATTTTACATGAAGATACGATACTTTAAGGATGTTCATGCAATACTTTAAATACAAAACTATTCATATGCTGGTTTATCATAGTTATTCGACTACATATAACAAATATTATAATATTACTTAATTAATTTATGATAGTTGAGCATATGAGTAGTTTTGTATATAGAGTACTGAATGGTTTTAAATTATCATATCTTCATGCAAAATGTATGCTTCAAATTAAAAACAATAAATTTAGTACAATAATGCTATGTAGATAAATGTATTTATTATTACAGCTAATTCTTGATCGTTTATGACGAGTTAGTGAAAGAATTGTAGTCAGTCTTTAAAAGGCTGTTTTGCTCTTGGTACATCAAGTGAGCGCTGTAGCGCAGGCGGTAAGGTTGCCGTTTGTCATGCGGTGGGCTCGTGTTCGAGTCTTGGTGAAGATTAAAATTTTTTCATTTTTTGTTTCATTACAAAGAATGTTTTTTTTAATAACCGTTAACTTATTGGACTCAATAATAAATAAAAAAATGCATTTGTTAACAAATTAATATAAAAACATTGAGTTTATTTTACCTCAACTCATTTGTTATAATAAAACGCATTTTTTGTATTTATTACCAAATCTAATTAATTAATGGCTACATTTGACCATTTTATCAAAATTAAAAATCAATTTAGGAAAAGCATTTTTATTTTATTTATTCACTTATACCATAAGTACATCAACTGTCAGATAGATCAAAGCTGTCACTACTCCTTATTTCTTTATTACACTTTATTTTTCCGTATACTAACATTTGTCTTCGTTCACGCCGTTCACGGTGACAGGCTGTGAATATAATATATATAATTTTTGATATATTACGTTCTGCATTTAAGATGGCTACTGACGTATTTCCGCTGGCAGTATACTTTGTGCAGTCTGCATTCCTTATATCAAAATTCACTTACTATAGAGCGTAGTACTATTCAAGATGGCGGACTTGGCAACCTTGATAACGAGGCACAAATTCGAACAAGAACCATGGTGGAAAGAGCATTTGGTATTTGGACAAGAATGTTTCCTGCTTTGAGTAAAGGAACTCGCTTCAAAACTGCTAATAAGACTATGGACATTATTATGGCCTGTGCTGTTTTGTATAATATTATAAGAATGGATATTGAAGATAATGTAGATATTGCTGCATACAATAATTTATTGGTAAATTATAACGAAGATTTCCATCAGGATGAAAGGAAATTTTTAATAGAAAATTATTTCGAAGCGTAAGTCTAACTTTTCATATTATATTAATATGCATGTTAATAATAAAATATAACTTAAATTTATCTTGCAGTTGCCTCTAACAAGCAAATTTATTTAAACTTCAACAAGAATGAGAAATAGTATATATGTGGGAAATAACAAATTAAACAAGTATATATATTTTGTATAGCTGTAAATTTGTGTGAAAGAAGAATATTTTATTTTTTCTATAATAAAAACTTTATTTAGAAAGAGAGGTAAAGTGTTATTGGTCTACATAGTGTGTTTTGTAAGATAAAATTTATATTTGTAATGGATAACCACTTTTTATTGAATAAATATATATTTAATACTTTCTGCTCTTTTAATTTTAAATCATTAAATGTCAACTATGGTTCATTGAAAAACTACTTTAACATACCAAATAAAATAATTCTTGGTACCTATGATTTATGAATATTCTTTTTCAAACAAACCTGATATTTCGATCATTTGTACAAAAATTAAATGAAAATTTGTATCAACGCAATTGTCTAAAATATTATTATAATAAATTTTATTTAGAATAAAATTTAAAGTGAGCTAGGTTAAGAATCCTTGTACTGTATTTTAATATTAACATAAACTTAAAATTTTATAACCTTTGTACTTCAGTAAATAAAACATAACATTTAGAGAATTGAAAAAACTTAAGGACTTAGAAACTGATAAATGTCTCTCTCATATAGTAACGCAAATTATAACAAGGAGTTTCATTTAATTTAAATATCACAAGTTTCCTATAAAACTAACTTGTTATTCTGATATATCAGAAATATCAATATTTTCAACAACGTTGTTGTTATTTTCTTTATTACCTCTTATTGTAGATTCTAGCAATTTTATTTTTAAGGTATTTTCTGTCAACTTTTGTCTTAAAATTGCTTTTTCTAAACGGCTTTTTTCTTTTAATTCTTGAGTCATCAAATTAGTCAGCTCAATTTTACTTTTAATTAAAATATTGTCTAAGTTCTCATGTGTTGATTTTTTTTCAGGCATTGCTGCTTTTTGTTTTTTAATATTTGTGGAAAGAGGATCACTTAGGGGAGCTTTCAATGTCCTTGGGTTCCACTTCTTCCATGTATTAATTTGGTTAGTATCTTTTAAATACTGAGAAATAACCAAAAAAATTACATATATGAAGTGCAATATAATAATAATATTAATAAAATTTATAATAACCCTACCTGAAAGACATGTTCATCTTGTTGCAGATTTAGATCATCTTCTATTTCTTCATCTGATTCAATAACATTAGAAACAAACGTTGCAGTTTCACCCATGTATATGCTGCGATCACTATCATTGGAATTATATAATCCATCTACAGTAGGTTGAATAATTTGATAAACTTTATCATATAAAATATTCGGTTTGGTTTTATTTGATCCACCTCCTACAAAAATATATTTATAATTTTCGTTGTGAACAAAAATCATTTAGAACTTTCCAAGATTACCTGTTTTATATATTTCTGTTTTTAATTTAGAATAATACTTCCTTGTTTGTTGTTTTAAGTTATTCCAGCAATTTTTTAGTTTTTCGGGTTCCACATTTGATTTGCTTATGCAATTAAATTTATTAGCAATTTCAGCCCATGCTTGGGTTTTTGCATCCCACCCAACGGCATCCGTTAGTTTATTCTCCACTACTTTCGAAAATTCGGAGACAAGTTCAACCAACCTAATTTTTTCCTCTTCGGAAAAATTGTGATTTCGTGGTTTTTTATCCATGATACTTCTTCTTTATTTTATTGTGTTAATTGCATTTCTATATTGTGAAATATATTTGATCCTTCCCTGTTCAAATTTCGTTCACACTAACACCTGAACTGAAGCTGGGCACAAAACTTCCATTTCCAGGCTTAAAACTTCAAAAAAAAAATATTAGTATAGTTAGGTATTATTTTTCAGGTTGGTATCCCTACTTAATGTCGAAATTAACTTAATTGAGACCTGTAAGACCGGGCCTAAGAAAATATTATGGCACTTTCCCCCCTACCCACAAAGTATACTGCCAGCGGAAATACGTCAGTAGCCATCTTAAATGCAGAACGTAATATATCAAAAATTATATATATTATATTCACAGCCTGTCACCGTGAACGGCGTGGACGAAGACAAATGTTAGTATACGGAAAAATAAAGTGTAATAAAGAAATAAGGAGTAGTGACAGCTTTGATCTATCTGACAGTTGATGTACTTATGGTATAAGTGAATAAATAAAATAAAAATGCTTTTCCTAAATTGATTTTTAATTTTGATAAAATGGTCAAATGTAGCCATTAATTAATTAGATTTGGTAATAAATACAAAAAATGCGTTTTATTATAACAAATGAGTTGAGGTAAAATAAACTCAATGTTTTTATATTAATTTGTTAACAAATGCATTTTTTTATTTATTATTGAGTCCAATAAGTTAACGGTTATTAAAAAAAAAATTCTTTGTAATGAAACAAAAAATGAAAAAATTTTAATCTTCACCAAGACTCGAACACGGGCCCACCACATGATAAACGGCAACCTTACCGCCTGCGCTACAGCGCTCACTTGATGTACCAAGAGCAAAACAGGCTTTTTAAGAACTGACTACAATTCTTTTATTAATTCGTCATAAATGATCAAGAATTAGCTGTAATAATAAATACATTTATCTACATAGCATTATTGTACTAAATTTATTGTTTTTAATTTGAAGCATACATTTTGCATGAAGATATGTTAATTTAAGGGTAACCATTCAGTACTTTATATAAAAACTATTCATATGCTCCACTATCATAAATTAATTAAGTAATATTATAATATTTGTTATATGTAGTCGAATAACTATGATAAACGAGCATATGAATAGTTTTGTATTTAGAGTATTGCATGAACACCCTTAAAGTATCGTATCTTCATGTAAAATGTATGCTTCAAATTAAAAACATAATAAATTTAGTGCAATAATGCTGTGGAGATAAATGTATTTATTATCGCAGCTAATTCTTGATCGTTTATGACGAGTTAGTGAAAGAATTGTAGTCAGTCTTTAAAAGGCTCTTTTGCTCTTATTACATCAAGTGAGCGCTGTAGCGCAGGCGGTAAGGTTGCCGTTTGTCATGCGGTGGGCTCGTGTTCGAGTCTTGGTGAAGTTTAAAGTTTTTTCATTTTTTTTTTCATTACAAGGAATTTTTTTTTAATAACCATTAATTTATTGGACTCAATAATAAATAAAAAAAATGCATTTGTTAACAGATTAATATAAAAACATTGAGTTTATTTTACCTCAACTCATTTGTTATAATAAAACGCATTTTCTGTATTTATTACCAAATCTAATTAATTAATGGCTACATTTGACCATTTTATCAAAATTAAAAATCAATTTAGGAAAAGCATTTTTATTTGCTTTGAGTTTTTAGGTAAACGCAGCACCACCTCACACGGATGACACGTAAAAATGTCACGGTTAGCGGTAGTCGCTCTTCTTCTAAAGCCAATGTTGCCTGAAGTTCAAATCACACCTATGCTCTCCAGGCATAGTTGTGTTTGTACCGCTTCCCTTTAAATTTTTTATACTGCTGCTTGCTAGCGCTAATCTTCATTTTTGTTGCTAAAAGCTTGATTCTGGCATCACTGCCGTGTGGAACTATTAGTTTGCTAATAAAAGCAAAGGCTTAATTTTAAGAGATTGCAACATATAGTAATTAATATAGATACAATTGTAAAAAGAAAACAAAAATTTTATTTTACATATATTAACTTTAAATAAAATCCCACAAAGTACTGTAAAATATTTTACATGTTATATTATATATCTAATCTGTCAGCTTCTTTATTTTAATATTCATCTCAATTATCACAGTTTGATCCTCAGCAATGACACAGTAACCACATTATGGTCAATCTATTCTTTTTTTTTAATGTTCGATCCACATAGCTTCATCCTCAGCAGTGATACAGTATCACACGTACATTACTATAATTTAATCTGAAACAAAATCCCACAAAGTACTATAAAACATCTTACATTTTATATTATATATCTATTCTGTCATTTTCTTTATTTATTATTGTATTTACCCAAATTGCTGACTCATTTATTTTAATGTCTGTCTCAATTAACACAGTTTGATCCTCATCAGCGATGAAACAGAAACAACATTATGGTGAATCTATTCCTTTTGTTTTAATGTTCAATCCACATAGCTCCATTCTCAGCATTGACATAGTAAACACTTTACATTAATTAAATCTGAAACAAAATCCCAAAAAGTACTATATAAAACCTTACATTTGAAATTACAAATGTAATCTGTCAGCTTCTTTATTTGTATCGTACTTACCCATTGTGTTGACTTGTTTATTTTAATATTCATCTCAATTAACACAGTTTGATCCTCAGCGATGACACAGTAACCATAATATGGTGAATCTATTCCTTTCATTTTAATGTTCAATCCACATAGCTCCATCCTCAGTAGTGACATAGTAAACACATTACTATAATTTAATCTGAAATAAAATCCCAGAAAGTACTATAAAATATCTTACATTTTATATTATATATCTAAGTTGTCAGCTTCTTTATTTATTATTGTATTTACCCAGTTTTTTCACTCGTTTATTTTATTATCCGTCTCAATTAACATAGTTTGAATCTCAACGATGACACAATAACCACATTATGTTTAGTCTATTCCTTTATTTTAATTTTGAAAATCCGTATAGCTCCATCCTCAGCACAGTGAAATAGTAAACACATTACTATAATTTAATCTGAAATAAAATCCCACAAAGTACCACAAAATATTTATATCTTACATTTTATATTATAAAATTTATTGTTATACTTATCTAAAATGTTCAGTCCTTTATATACTTTTAAAAATTATTTTTATGTACATTTTACAAATTTCGTCACTTTATTTATTCACTTATACCATCAGTATATCAGCTGTCAGTAAGATTAAAACTGTCACTTTATTTCTTTATATTACTTTATAACTTGTGGTATGTACATACATATATGTACGATACAATAAATACTAACATTTGTCTTGGCTCACGGACCATGCATTATGTATTTTGAAATTAGTAATTAGAAATATCTATATTGCGGTCCCTCTACAGTCTCTACCCTCTGACGTATTTCCGCCGACCAGTAGTATCAGGGTGCGGCGTCAATTTACCAACAGCAATAATAATTTTCACTCTATGAGGTTGGCAGTGTTACGTGCCGACCAAAGCCGCAACAGCACCACCTATGAGCTCATATGTTAACCTCAATAATTAATAATAATTGCTGGTAGACATTGAATTCATTAGAATTTAGATTTTATTTAGAATATTATTCCACACATAAAGAAGAACTTTCGTCGCACGGAAAGCGTCTTAACGTCCCTTTTCTACCTAAATCGTCAAAAACAAAGCAATAAAACTGCAACCTTTTTTCCCTCTCGACCTTTTCAAGTACCGGAAAAACACATCTGCAGCGCAGATGAGTTTTCCCCGAGTTTCTCTTTTCTCAGCTACGTAACATCCTACAAAAATCTCCCAGTGACGTAATCAGGTTACTCTCAATCTAGAAAACATCTCCTAGCCTTCCCTACTCCTAGTTCCAAAAATCAAGATTCGATTGGTCCAGAAAAGCGACGCTGGACCCCTTCTTTTCCTCTCAGATAAGGGACGCTCCTTTAAAAACCCCGGACAACCCTTAGACGTTCTTCTTCTTTTACGTCATTTTCGTTCGTACACACGTTAATTGTTGCTCCTGTGTTAGAATCTCGTATTCTTAGCTCTGCTTGTAATTTCGTGACGACGGAATTCAATCTTCAGAGAATAAGTCTTGCGCATTCGAATCGCGGAGTTCAACGAAAGTCAATTACTGAACTTACTATCAGCTAGTAACATTCAATCAGTGTATAAATCATTGTACGAGCAATCAATAAATCAACATAAAAACTATCAACAAATCTCATCAATCAGCTACCATCTCGATTCCTATCACGCATAGTGAGAAAGACGGTAACCCGAACCTACTAAATATCAACAAACCTCTTTACCTAAAGAGGGCAAAATCGTGAGTCTACGCCCATGAGAACGCACCCAGAGGGATAAAGAAGATCCAACCAGGCAGCCTTCTTCAGGACGTAACAACCTCGATTTTTGGTGGCAGCGGTGGGATACCGTTTTGGAATCATCAATCGGAGGACAACATCGACGATTTGGAAAACCATGAAGTAAGCAGAAAAATTGAACTTCAATCAACAATCAAGAAACACTACTTGAAAACTCAGCCTACATCATACTACCAACTTCACGACAACTCGACGTACGAAGAAAGTCATCCACTACACCATCTTCTATTCATCACTGCGTGAAACCGCTAAATCGTAAGTCGTTGAAATAATAAGCAAAATAATGACGACAAATCCAGCACCAATGGAAACTAGCTCTGTTTCGGGTTCCAATACTGTTTTTTCAAGATCGATAGACACTAGTCAAATCCAAGCAAGTTTAGATTCGTATTGGAGAAACATCCCTAGATTTAACGCAACCTCTTCTGGTTGTCCCTTGAACATTTTCCTAGATAAAGTTAGCGGATTAAAGTTCTATTCAAACCACATTTCGGAACAAGAACTAATACTAACAGCTATTAACAAATGCTCTGACGAAGTACAGGCTCTACTTAATAACGAAGAATTTTTCACAATAGACGAATTTAAACAATATCTGGAAGATGTATACTATAAACAACCCTATATTTCTCTCTTAATAAAAAATTGTGTAATCTTGGTCCCATTACTGAAACTCTAGTTTCTGCTTCTGGTAGAAATATTAAGAACTTGAATCAAAAAATTAAAGCCTTAATCATTAAAGATAAAATTGCTACAACAGATGCTTTAGTTGAACAAATTTGTGTAGAGAAATATTACGCTATGTTGCCTACCAACATTAGAGTACATTTAAAAGAATCATATTCTTCATTAGAAACTCTCGTGGCCGATACAGTTAAAGTCGCTCATAGACAAAACAGTCAATTAAACGATGCAGCTGAATGCTATTCAATAAAAACTAACCTCAGTAAAATGATAGCGGACAATACTTGCGATTATTGCCATAAAACAAACCATAGTTCTCACGAATGTTGGTTGAATCCAGAAAATAAGAGCGCTAGAAATGCATGCGAATTCTGCAAAAAGGATAATCACAGTTCGGAAAAATGCTGGTTTAATCCGAAAAATAAAATCAATAGAAATAATTATAATAATAGATCGAGATCAAATAGCAGGACAAGACGCGAATGTAGATATTGTAAAAACTAGGGCATGTAATAGAAGAATGTAGGAAACGTCAAGCAAATAACAGTAGAAATAATAGAAGAAACAATCCAAACTCAAGAAATCAAAATTCGGGAAACGACAAAAGACCTTCTCGACCAACAACTCCGGACGGAAAAGGAGAAAAGGGAGAGTAAGATTTTACTTACCTAAAGATCCCGAAAATTTTTTCTCTGCTTACTGTGAATTAAACTTAACTTCTAAAAATTTTAAACCACCTTCAGTAACGCTTTATTCAAAAAATTTTATAAATTCAAACGCAAATTTCCTGATAGACACAGGATCAGAGTTAAGCTTAATTAAACTAAATCAATTAGAACACCCAGAATCAATAGACTCCACAATCATTTATGAGTTACACGGTGTATCAAAAACAGATAAGCCTAAAACTTTAGGTTTAATCGAAATTAAACTGGACAATCATTTTATCAAATTCCACGTAGTAAATAATGATTTTCCGTTGGAATTCGATGGAATCATTGGGGATAATATGTTTTACGAACAAAATGGACACATAGATTTCAAGGGTAAATACTTAATCCTGGGTAATAAAAAATTTCCTTTTAATGGTAGAGAAAAGATTTTACTAAAGGGAAGACATAAGACTCTTATGTACGTTAGAACAGAAAACTCGAACTTAAATGAAGGATACGTTCCTCAAATAGATATAAAAGAAGGAATATATTTAGGTAAAGCCTTAGTAAAAAACGAAAGCGGGAAAGCTTTACTATACGCTGTTAATACACTAGAAAATGATATTGAGATAGACGTACCTATAATACCATTATATCCTTTTGACTCAAGCGAAGATGAAAATAATCAAGGAGAGGATAACTTGTCTCAAGAAGATTCTACAATGAATAGAACTGAGAAAATTTTAAAACTCTTACGATTAGATCATTTGAACGATGAGGAAAAAGTACATGTAATTAATTTAGTTAGCGATTACAATCACATATTCCATTTACCCAACGAACCTTTACAAGCAACTAACGTTAGCACGCATAAAATCCTCACTAAAGACAAAATACCCGTAAACACTAGACAATATAGATACCCTCCTACACAAAGCGCGGAAGTACAAAAGCAAGTAGCAGACCTCATTAAAATGGATATTATTGAACCATCTGTTTCACCTTACAATTCACCTTTATGGATAGTACCCAAAAACCCAGATTCGCAAGGAAACAAACGCTGGAGATTAGTAATCGATTACAGAAAACTTAATGACAAAACAATAGGCGATGCATATCCGATACCTTTAATTCACGACATTCTAGATCAGCTCGGAGGAGCGAAATATTTTTCAATATTCGATTTAGCCTCGGGATTTCATCAAATTAGAATGCACCCCGACGACAAAGAAAAGACTGCGTTTACGACACCTAACGGACACTATGAATTCAACAGAATGCCATTTGGTTTAAAAAACGCACCGGCGACCTTTCAAAGACTTATGGATTTAGTTCTCAGAGGCCTTCAAGGAAACGAATTGTTTGTTTATATGGACGATATAGTCATTTACGCCAGGTCACTCGAAGAACATGCTATTAAGTTTGGAAAATTAGCTGAACGTCTTAAAACTGCAAATTTAACTTTACAAATTGACAAATCCGAATTCCTTAGAACAGAAGTAAAGTATCTCGGACATTTAATAACCGCCGAAGGTGTGAAACCAAATCCCTCAAAAATAGAAGCCGTAATGAAATTTCCTGTACCTAAAAAACAGAAGAATGTGAGAGAATTCCTAGGACTTGCGGGATATTACAGAAGATTTATCTTAGACTTCGCAGCAATAGCAAAACCATTATCTGATTTAACAGGAAAAAATAGTAAATTCGAATGGACCGCTAAACATCAAGATGCTTTTGAAATCCTTAAAAAGAAGCTTTGTGAAGCACCAATACTACAATATCCAGACTTCAATAAACAATTTATAGTCACGACAGATGCTTCGGGTTTCGCTTTAGGCGCAATATTATCACAAGGAAAAATAGGCGAAGATAAACCAATCGCCTATGCCTCAAGAGTATTAAATAAACACGAAAAGAACTATTCGACTACCGAAAAGGAAATGCTTGCTACTGTATTCGCTTTAAAAACCTTTAGACCGTATCTCTATGGTAGGGAGTTTTTACTCATTACTGATCACAGACCTTTGGTATGGATAAATTCAATGAATGATCCAACCTCACGGGTAATGCGATGGAGAGAAAGACTTAGGGAATTTGAATTTAAGATACAATATAAAGCAGGTAGAGTCAACGCGAATGCGGACGCTTTATCCAGAAACCCAATTCAAGGAAACTCCGCAGTAATCTTCCCAATTAAATTCAAATGGAGACCCGATACTAATGGGATAATGACACGAACACTCGCTCGTTTGCGATCTTCCTCAGATTCCGATGAGGCACCCAAAAAGGTGATCAAAGAAAAACCAACAACCGATGTAAGAGATATGATCATGACGCGATCTAGAAGTAAAATTCAATCAAATAGCGATACTAGGCCTGATCAACCTACTTCGTCAACTGAGAATACTAGTAGATACACGAAACCGATAAATAAACTTACATTGGATCAAAAGGTTAATAAAAGGAAGCAAAGTACTTATAAACAAAAATATACCCCCTATGCTGGAGAAAATCTTTCAAACTTCGTAATTCCAAATAGAGAAGAAACCAATGTTGGCCAACAAAATGAAGTAATCTCTAAGGATGACGAAGAAAACAACAGTAACAATAAGTCTAGACAACTTTCAATTATAGAAGAAAACTCCAAAGAAAACCTAGAAATAGAAGACATAGAAATGGAAAATAGTATCAGGGAAGTTCTTGAAACAATAAAACAAACCAGTAAAAATGTAGACACACGGGAAAACTACACGGAAAATTCCAAATCAAGCCAAAATACTCCTGAGAATATGGAAATAGAAATAAAACCAAACAACTGCGATGGCGATGTATCCGAAATGCAGACGGACTCGTCAGACAATCATAATAATAAACTAACCAAAAGTCCTCTTAAAACACGCAAATTTACGAAGAAACGTTTTTCGAACAAATATATACCGTACAAATCTACAGATAAAACAAACACACTCACTGCGCCAGAAATAGAAATAAACAACTTAATAAAAAACCTCGAAGAAATGCAAGCACGAGTGCAATCGCTAAGTAAGATAATTAGCTCGTCTTCATCTGGAGGAAATCTCTCTTCCTCCACATCCGAACAACACTCACCCAATAATAGAAAATCCTTATTAAATAACCAAGAAAGTAGCTCAGACTCAGAATCAACGAAAGATGAACAAAAAACCGACACAGAAACTAAACATTCCAGAAAAAGAACAACATCCATAGCTGGAATCACACCCTCACTACCTCAAAGACAAAGACCGAAAGTTCTAGCTAGCACACCATTTTTAGATTCACCACCTCCTTTATCGATAAACGAATCAACAATTCCTCAACAAGAACCTGAAATAATATTTTTAGAAGAAAATAAAAATTCGATAAACTCAAATACTACAGATAATCCAAAAATAGATACTAATATCGTAAGCACCACAGATAAAATACCCTTAATAGTAATACCTATTCCGACAAGCAGTTCGACACAGAAGAAAGAAAACAAGATAGAAAACACGGAAAGACCGATTAGAAAATCCACACGCCAAAGAAAACCATTATCTAAATGTACATGTTGCACAAATCCTACAAACCATACAAATCAACCCGCAAAGAAAATCCCAAACATACAGAAGGAAATCTTACCAGTGAACGAAAAAGGTATCTCAGACAGCGAGATATCAGACGAAAATTTACCTGCCAAGGAACCGTTAGACTCAGTAAAAACCGATAGCGTTCCCAATGCGAATATTAGCCAAACACAAAACAATATACATACAGGTACCATACCTAGAACCAATAAAACCACTAGTAAAGAACCTTCTCTTATAGTACAAAAGGACACTCTTTTACCTTTAAATTTTTCAAGCCTCAGTAATACTCGAGATACAATCAATTCAAAAAATTCTACAAACGAAATAACTACCTTTAGTCAAACAAATATAAATTCCGATAAGGCAATACTAGACAACAATTCAAATCAAATAACAAATCATGTAGTATATACTCAAGATAACCTACTAATGAAAAAGGATAATATCATTGGTTTAGCAAAAACGAACGGCACTTTACTCAACACAAGCCAAAACATAGAATTCCCTCAAGATTTATTTACCAACTTCCCGATCGGTGAAGTTAAAATAGCTAAAATAAACAAATATAAAGTTTTTATACTATCTGTAATGGAAGAAGATACTGCAAATCTCATTGAAAACAACTTTTACAAAGCATTCGAAAATTTAAAAAATATCATGCTAAAATTGAATTTATTTTCCGCTAGAACAACCAAAAATATAGATATCTTTAACGACCAAGCATGGAACAGAATAGAAACAATTATTAACGAAACATTTTCCAACACACAAATTTCAATAACAATCTGTAAGGAAAAGATAACTATACCACCTATGGACTTGAGAAAATCCATCATCGAAGAAAATCATTCTTCACCAGTTGGAGGACATAAAGGAATAAGTAAAACATACAATAGAATTCGTAAAAGATATTATTGGGATAATATAAAAAAGGATATCGAAAATTTCATTAAAACTTGTACTAGTTGCCAAAGAAAGAAATTACTAAGGATCAAAACAAAACAACCTATGGTTATCACCGATACACCCACACAAGCATTTGAAAAACTATCTTTAGACATAGTTGGACCTTTAGAAGTTTCGAAAAATGGATTCAAATACATTTTGACGATGCAAGACCTATTAACTAAATACAGCTTCGCTATACCCTTAGTAAAGGCTACAGCAGAAGAAATAGCGACAGCTTTTGTTAACAACATAATAACCAAATTTGGATGCCCCAAAGCGATTTTAACCGATCAAGGTGCAGCTTTTATCGGCAATATTATGACTCAACTCTCGAAACTATTAAAAATCAAACAGTTAAAAACGACAGCTTTTCACCCGCAATCAAATGGTTCTTTAGAAAGAAGTCATCAAGTATTAATTGATTATCTTAAACATTACGTTGACAAACAGAACTGGGACGAATTATTAAATATGGCTACATTTTCATATAACACAAGTGTACACGAAGGTACTAGGTTCACCCCGCACGAACTTGTCTTTGGACATACCGCTAGAATACCTTCACAATTAGATCCACTAGATAGCAATATAACATATGATGATTTCATTAAAAACAAAGTAAAAACTATTAGCGATATTCAGAATTCAGCAAGATTACATCTAGAAAAAGCTAAAGAAAAATCCAAGGTTTATTATGACAAAAAAATACACCCAGTACAATTTAAAATCGGACAACACATATATTTAATTAAAGATCATAAAACTGGAAAGTTAGATGATAATTACAAAGGACCATACCCTATCACAAAAGTATTCCCAGAAACCAACAATATAGAAATAGAATTAGATAAAAATAGAAGAAAATTAATTCATTGTGATAGAGCAAAATTAGCATTTTTTCCTGAAAACTAAAATAAAAAATTCCTTTTTACTCTAATTGTTCCAGATCATGAACCCATCAACTATGATATGGATATTTTTATTTCTTACAAACCACCCGACCGTATACGGATTTATCGCATACGACTGTGGAATGCCGTCAATTAATATAACTACTCTAGACACGATCCATATAAAGGAATGCGAGAAACCCATCGAAGATGCCGAAATTGTCGACACTGCAATCCAACTACTTCAAATTAGAGATTTCGACTCTATACATGTCAAACAATGCAAAATAGAAATCTTAAGAACGGTCATGCACTGCGGTATGTACTCGCACGTCTCAGCAGTAGGCGGAGGTATGATCGAATATATAGAAGAAATAGGAAGAGATGAATGCTTAAGAATGCATCACACCAGGTCATTCTCAACAAGAAGATCCTCATTTGACCAACTAGCAATAAATCAAATAACAATTCGACCGATCACCCTAGCAGGTTCCCTCACTAACGATGGAACTTGCGCAGGAGAACACTATTCAGATTATTATGGCTCATGGAATAACGTAGTAGCTTTCGGACATATCAAAATAACACTAATGGATTATCAAACATCAGTAAAATTGGACAGAGACGAGGTAATCCTACGCTCAGGAGTTAGATGCGATTTTTCCTCCGGAGCATGTCTAGATTCGGAAGGAGGAAATACATACTGGGAAATCAAAACGACTACCTGTAATATTAAAACCTTTTCAATTCTATACGAAGGACCCGCAAACAAAACAACTGATAGAGAAAAGAAAGAAACAGTCTTTTCCGCAGCAACAGAAGCCGTAAGCTTCGCTTTAGCGAGCCGTGGCCTAGAGGAAATATGTGGATACCAGATCACTAGAACAGAACACCCAAAATTATTCGTTGTAGATGGATCCGGACCACACAGATTCTTCCATAACCTCCAATATAACCCCAGAAACCTAGACATTTTCGTATACCTAAACTCAAAACTAATCTTCCTAGAAAGACACATGAGACATCAAATTATAAAACTATATAATGAAGTAGCCGTCAAACACTGCGAGTTGAGCAACAGACTATTAAAATCAGAACTCAGTACACAATCCCTGCGTCCTGCCGATTTTGCTTATTCTTTCATGAAAGTAAAAGGATATATGTCATATAGAGCAGGAGAATCAGTCCACATAGCAAAGTGCCTCCCAGTCGAAGTGACTGTGAGAGAAACTACAGAGTGCTATCAAGAGTTACCAGTCTTTCGTGGTAATCACAGTTTATTCATGACACCTGTAACTAGAATCCTGATTCACACAGGAAATAAAATTGAATGCAATAAAATAGTTGCACCAATGTACTACATCAACGACCAATGGATAAAATTATCACCTGAGGTACACAGAGCTATTCCCCCGGAAGTAATAGCCGCAAATCTCAATATCAACTGGACCTACGAAGCACCCATAAATCTAGCAGCAGGAGGTATTTACACCGATAAAGATATTAGCCAATTAAAAGAGGTCATGATGTTCCCACTCGAAAAACCTACTGTCCTTAATACTATCGCAAGAGAAGCAACGGGCCATCACACGGAAAATCACGGACTGCAATTAAATACCCTGCTGGACAAAACCGCTCTAACTACATCAATAAAAGAAGTTTGGAGCAAAATATTCAATATATTCGAAAGATTCGGAAACGTTAGTTCAGTACTAATGGGAATCTGGGTGCTAGCAAAAATCGCAAAATTCGTCATCGATACATTTATTCATGGATATGCGCTTCACGCTGTCTATGGATGGAGCATTTATTTAGTCGGCGCTGTCTGGGACTCTATCACGAATTTATTACTTCATCTCAGACGAGGATTCAGAGCAATAACATACACGCAAAACAGCACGGATGTCGAAGCTAATATCCCAAATAATGAAGTACAAGCGATACCAACCGCTCCCGTCCTATTTATCAACAATGAAGGGAGAAATAACGGAACTATTATACAAGAGGAACGCCTTAGAGAAGAAAACAGTAACGAACAAAGTCAAGTTAGATTATATCCTTTAATGAAATAGACAAATTTTTAAATCAAACATTACATATTCGTCATAATACACTTACATTAGAATTACAAAGAATTATAGATATAAAATTCAGAAAAGCACACAAAAAAAAAAAATTTTTTTTTTACAAAAAACGACACAACATTCTATAATGTCCAATAACATCCCTTTTCTTCAACCAAATTTCTTCATCCCGCATATTCACAAATTGAGGATTTAACCGCACCATATGTTGGGATTGCATCCATCGGATGCCAAAGAAGTCGAAATCCAATTGGAAACAGCGATAACCCCTTTCACATTGTTCTTCCCATTCCTTGATCTCCTCCCTCCTTTTAGCCCTCTGACTCCTAATGTAATCTTTAAAGCCTACACACACAACTGAAAATTTTTTTTTAATATAAACATAAAACACAAAAACGATAAATACACACAAAGAAAAATCTTTTCCTAACTCACCATCCTTGAAGTAGGGGCCCTCAAAGCCTTTTCTCTTCATCTCTTCAGCCGCCTGGACTAGCTTCATAATATCAATTGAAAGAGCCATCTCTATGCCTTACACTTCGTTCTGGGTATACAAATTAAACGCTTGAAGAGTTTGGAATAACTGAAATGTCAGACTAAATGCTCAACCCTTTTTATACTAACTCACGTCCCACCACAGAACACTCAGGTAAAAAGAAAAAAAAAAAAAAAAAAAAAAAAAAAAAAAACGTTCCCCTATCGCAAACGAATCGCATATAGTACAAACTTATCAAATATCATTTTCTACATAAAATAATTAAATAGAACTTAAGAAAAACATGTAATCAAAATTGTTAATCTTTATAATTAGCTATTAAAAAAAATATATATATAAAAATTGTACTCAATGTCCACCAGACCCTACCTCAATTCGAGCGGGACGCTCGAATCTTAACGGGGGAGGTGTTACGTGCCGACCAAAGCCGCAACAGCACCACCTATGAGCTCATATGTTAACCTCAATAATTAATAATAATGGCTGGTAGACATTGAATTCATTAGAATTTAGATTTTATTTAGAATATTATTCCACACATAAAGAAGAAACTTTCGTCGCACGGAAAGCGTCTTAACGTCCCTTTTCTACCTAAATCGTCAAAAACAAAGCAATAAAACTGCAACCTTTTTTCCCTCTCGACCTTTTCAAGTACCGGAAAAACACATCTGCAGCGCAGATGAGTTTTCCCCGAGTTTCTCTTTTCTCAGCTACGTAACATCCTACAAAAATCTCCCAGTGACGTAATCAGGTTACTCTCAATCTAGAAAACATCTCCTAGCCTTCCCTACTCCTAGTTCCAAAAATCAAGATTCGATTGGTCCAGAAAAGCGACGCTGGACCCCTTCTTTTCCTCTCAGATAAGGGACGCTCCTTTAAAAACCCCGGACAACCCTTAGACGTTCTTCTTCTTTTACGTCATTTTCGTTCGTACACACGTTAATTGTTGCTCCTGTGTTAGAATCTCGTATTCTTAGCTCTGCTTGTAATTTCGTGACGACGGAATTCAATCTTCAGAGAATAAGTCTTGCGCATTCGAATCGCGGAGTTCAACGAAAGTCAATTACTGAACTTACTATCAGCTAGTAACATTCAATCAGTGTATAAATCATTGTACGAGCAATCAATAAATCAACATAAAAACTATCAACAAATCTCATCAATCAGCTACCATCTCGATTCCTATCACGCATAGTGAGAAAGACGGTAACCCGAACCTACTAAATATCAACAAACCTCTTTACCTAAAGAGGGCAAAATCGTGAGTCTACGCCCATGAGAACGCACCCAGAGGGATAAAGAAGATCCAACCAGGCAGCCTTCTTCAGGACGTAACAGCAGCACTGAGTGCATGAAGCGTTTTATTCAAGATGTGCTCTCAGTACAATTTTATGTGCATATCAATACATATGCAGTGCATGTGTGTGATTCGGGTAAATTTTAAATATCTCAAGTTAGATTAAGAGTAAAGTATTTTGAGAAATTAGAAAGATATTTAATGTAAGTTCTAGATATAAAAAACTAATTAGTATTTAATTAAAAGGATTGATATTTTAATTATTTAACTAATATAACATAAGTAGTCATTTGAGATTAAAATTTATATAGAGATGTAATATCAATAAGACAATAAGTTGATATTATATCTTATTATTGCTATTTAGATAAAGAAATTAGTGCAGAAATAGTAAACGCAAAATTGTTTGTATTGAAATGTAGGTTCGATTTTTCAGGTTATTTTAAATGAATACGTTAGACTATAAATGAAGACTTAATAGATAAGCAATTAATTTCACTAGTTGAAAGAAGAGGCTTTTACTATGAATGAAATAATAAAAATAGTATCAGATAAGTTATTATTACATTAATTTTGTAGTTATTTGATCAATAATCAGTATAAGAGCCAATTTCTTTGTTGAAATGTGTTTCTTTCTTTCGCAGGCCATTTAAAACAATATATCACTTTTCTCAATGTTGTGTAAGCAGCAAGAATAAATGATCTCTTCTCTAGTTGAAACATTGATGGATAAGACTAATAACATATGTGGCTGCGTTTTAATTTCTTAATGTTCCAGTCTAAAGATGGTTACGTTGAAAGTTAAATGAAAATGACAAATAGCACTGCTATCTTACAGTCTATGTGAAAAATAATTGCTGAAAAGAAATCAGCATATGCACTTCAAAAATCATTTTTAATTAAAATACTCATAAGTGAGTACTTTCAAATGTTTAGTGGCACGTTTATGCTTTAATGAATATAAAATTAATTGGATTAAATACAAGAAAAACTATAAATAAATGGGTATAGTTTATTGCTGTGAAAGCGGTGCAAGAAGAATGAAATGAAATACTTTCAGAAATAAAAGATTTTTATATTTAATTTTATTCAGTATCATTCTTAGTGATTACAAATGCTATTTCCTCCGAATTTTGAAGGTATTTATTTTTAATTGTAATTAATTTATTTATAATTACGTTGGGCTCATTTTTATTAAGTATAATTTTCGGAATATTTGCTTTATCCAATATTTCGGTTTTCCCTTCTTGGTGACCCATATTTGTTAAAGCGTTGAACATATTTATTTTATCCTGTTCTATTAACTCCTTTATACAGCTGAATTCGTCCATGAATCTTATAATCTTCATTTCTATGTCTTCATTGGTTTCATTCTTTTCTATGTTATTATAAAATTCTAGTATTTCTTTATTAAAATCCAAATCTTTCCTTTTTTTCTCTCTAGGCTTATATGTGTTATTTTTAATTTGAGAAAATTCATCTTTCTTCTCTTGCAATATCATCACTAGATAGCCTAAAAAATATACAACTTTAAAGTTTATTTAAAATTTATGTTACAGAAAGAAATTTGATTACAATGATTCCTGAAATAAATATTACAATGACAAATGGATTTAAATTCAATCGAAATGCATTGTCCGTCAAGAAAAGAGTTGAAGGAAATTGAATATTAAGAATGATGGGTACACTACTTTAACGACTTTGATCCACAATAATTGTTATAAGGAAAAGAAACGTTTACACCATATTATCAATTGGAGAAGATACTAGATGCATTTTGGTGGAAATTATTAAGGACAAATTTTACTTACTGATAAACGAATTTATATCTGGTCTTTTTCCTAAGTGTTTATTCAATCTGCTATTGTATGATTCGGAAAAGTTGTTAGTCCTATTTTCAAGCTTATAAACAGAAAAATTAGCAGGCTTTATTTCTTTTATCCAAAATTTTTCATAATAAGAGAAATAGTTTTCAAAGAAATTTCCGAATTGCGATTCAGCCATTTTTCTTAATAGTTGGAATGTACCAATTATATAATTTTGCGGCAATAATGCTAAGAGTATCATTTTTTTAATGATTATAAATCTCTCCGGGTATACCTTCTTATTTATAGTTTGATTTATTAATGAAAAATTTTGAGCTTTTTTGATTAAGGCCTTAAATCATATAAAAATTTAAATAAAATTTAATTTGCTTTAATCTTACATAATTTAAATTTTATAAAACCATGAAAGGGTGTTAAAAAAATATGAAACCCCATGAATATTTCAAGAACTCTAGCTTTCAGGAAAAGAGTATAAATTAACTTTTATCTTATTTATTACATCTAAAATAAAATCTATTATGCGTATAAAATTGGTTTTGTACCTTGCAAATGTATACTAAAGAAAACATGTACAAAGGTTACCTAGTCTGTTTCAAATGAAAACTTATTTGGTATTGCACATATATTATGTTAACTGACAAAGGCCTTCCAAAATGCTGCATCAATTCATTACGTCATTCTGTTGTTCATCTGTCGATTAAATTTGTTAAATAACTAGAGATAAATTTATTACTATGTTTTCCTGAAATACCTTAGTTTTGGAGATATATATTCATGAATTTCTTTATTTTTTTAATACCCTGCCTATATAACTATATATTAAACTTACTTGCGAATAGTGAAAATAGCAATGCGTAATTCTTATATTTGGATACACTGTTCTTACAGCGTTCGCTGTAGCTTTTTCAAAGTCTATCATTACAATTTGTGGTTTGAATTCAACAAAGTTAGACTTTATAAAATCAAAAACTTTCAAATAATCCACCGTTCGTCTATTTTTCATCAATATCCAAAGACAAGGAATAGCCTAAGTAATGTAATATAAAATTGAACATTATTTTTGTATCGAATTGCAAAAAATATTAGGAAAAGAAATAAGTCTTACTTTATTAACATGATCATTACTAGCAATTGAAATTGTTAAAAGCTGTAGATTTTTCTCCTTGAAATTTGGAACCGATTTAAATGTTCCATCCACAAATATTTTGTCTGCATATGTCATCACGCTTTGGAAAAAAACTTTATCGTAAAAACATATGTTTAGTATGTTTGCATTATCGTCCTTTAATATTGTGGTATTTACACCAATATTTCCACCATTTTTATCATTAATAATGATATAATTGGCAAAATTTGCTAGATCATTTTCTTTTAATTTAATATTCGGTCTATTCTCATTCTTTTTAATACACCGTTGCAGCGTTCGCCTGCAGGTGTTGAACGGTATTTCATTTTTAATAGATGGACTGCTGCTTTGACAAATATGATATAAATTTACATAAGAACAAAAATTGAGAAGGGAAAAATAAATTTTATACATATTAATAATCTTTTACTTACTTCAATACTAAGGAATTATAAATTTGCTTAGGTTTTGTGCTATATGTTTTTGCTGTCTTTCTCATGTCATTTAAAATTAACATTCTATTGTTTTTTACAATATCTGGTTCATGGTTATGAGGAACATCAGAAGGATAAAATTGATTGTCAAAAAATCGACCGTGAGCTTTACAACCGAACTTTACACTTTTTATACAGTATAAATACCTAACAGGAAAATATTTGTTGAGAAGGAAAGAGAGACTAATAGGGATTATAGAGTATTTTGTTAAAAAAAATATAATATTTACAATTTATTATTTCTTCGGTTTTTTATGAAATATCTATAATCGTTAAAAATCCATAATTTTCTTTCTGATTTATTTGCCAAAGACATCTTGCCACAAATTAAACTGTATATCACAAACCGCAAATGTTGTAGAGACCAGCCTTTTTGCTGCTATACGACTGTTTTTAACATTTAACAACATGTACACATACATGTTCAATGGCTGCGTTTCAAAACTTTAGCGCTACGGTAGCGCTAGGTAAGATACGGGTCATGATTGGTCAAATTGATTCAACTGACCAATCATGATATAGCGCTACTTTAGCGCTTAAAATTTGAAACGCAGCCATTGAACATGTATGTGTACATGTTGTTAAATGTTAAAAACAGTCGTATAGCAGCAAAAAGGCTGGTCTCTACAACATTTGCGGTTTGTGATATACAGTTTAATTTGTGGCAAGATGTCTTTGGCAAATAAATCAGAAAGAAAATTATGGATTTTTAACGATTATAGATATTTCATAAAAAACCGAAGAAATAATAAATTGTAAATATTATATTTTTTTTAACAAAATACTCTATAATCCCTATTACTCTCTCTTTCCTTCTCAACAAATATTTTCCTGTCAGGTATTTATACTGTATAAAAAGTGTAAAGTTCGGTTGTAAAGCTCACGGTCGATTTTTTGACAATCAATTTTATCCTTCTGATGTTCCTCATAACCATGAACCAGATATTGTAAAAAACAATAGAATGTTAATTTTAAATGACATGAGAAAGACAGCAAAAACATATAGCACAAAACCTAAGCAAATTTATAATTCCTTAGTATTGAAGTAAGTAAAAGATTATTAATATGTATAAAATTTATTTTTCCCTTCTCAATTTTTGTTCTTATGTAAATTTATATCATATTTGTCAAAGCAGCAGTCCATCTATTAAAAATGAAATACCGTTCAACACCTGCAGGCGAACGCTGCAACGGTGTATTAAAAAGAATGAGAATAGACCGAATATTAAATTAAAAGAAAATGATCTAGCAAATTTTGCCAATTATATCATTATTAATGATAAAAATGGTGGAAATATTGGTGTAAATACCACAATATTAAAGGACGATAATGCAAACATACTAAACATATGTTTTTACGATAAAGTTTTTTTCCAAAGCGTGATGACATATGCAGACAAAATATTTGTGGATGGAACATTTAAATCGGTTCCAAATTTCAAGGAGAAAAATCTACAGCTTTTAACAATTTCAATTGCTAGTAATGATCATGTTAATAAAGTAAGACTTATTTCTTTTCCTAATATTTTTTGCAATTCGATACAAAAATAATGTTCAATTTTATATTACATTACTTAGGCTATTCCTTGTCTTTGGATATTGATGAAAAATAGACGAACGGTGGATTATTTGAAAGTTTTTGATTTTATAAAGTCTAACTTTGTTGAATTCAAACCACAAATTGTAATGATAGACTTTGAAAAAGCTACAGCGAACGCTGTAAGAACAGTGTATCCAAATATAAGAATTACGCATTGCTATTTTCACTATTCGCAAGTAAGTTTAATATATAGTTATATAGGCAGGGTATTAAAAAAATAAAGAAATTCATGAATATATATCTCCAAAACTAAGGTATTTCAGGAAAACATAGTAATAAATTTATCTCTAGTTATTTAACAAATTTAATCGACAGATGAACAACAGAATGACGTAATGAATTGATGCAGCATTTTGGAAGGCCTTTGTCAGTTAACATAATATATGTGCAATACCAAATAAGTTTTCATTTGAAACAGACTAGGTAACCTTTGTACATGTTTTCTTTAGTATACATTTTGCAAGGTACAAAACCAATTTTATACGCATAATAGATTTTATTTTAGATGTAATAAATAAGATAAAAGTTAATTTATACTCTTTTCCTGAAAGCTAGAGTTCTTGAAATATTCATGGGGTTTCATATTTTTTTAACACCCTTTCATGGTTTTATAAAATTTAAATTATGTAAGATTAAAGCAAATTAAATTTTATTTAAATTTTTATATGATTTAAGGCCTTAATCAAAAAAGCTCAAAATTTTTCATTAATAAATCAAACTATAAATAAGAAGGTATACCCGGAGAGATTTATAATCATTAAAAAAATGATACTCTTAGCATTATTGCCGCAAAATTATATAATTGGTACATTCCAACTATTAAGAAAAATGGCTGAATCGCAATTCGGAAATTTCTTTGAAAACTATTTCTCTTATTATGAAAAATTTTGGATAAAAGAAATAAAGCCTGCTAATTTTTCTGTTTATAAGCTTGAAAATAGGACTAACAACTTTTCCGAATCATACAATAGCAGATTGAATAAACACTTAGGAAAAAGACCAGATATAAATTCGTTTATCAGTAAGTAAAATTTGTCCTTAATAATTTCCACCAAAATGCATCTAGTATCTTCTCCAATTGATAATATGGTGTAAACGTTTCTTTTCCTTATAACAATTATTGTGGATCAAAGTCGTTAAAGTAGTGTACCCATCATTCTTAATATTCAATTTCCTTCAACTCTTTTCTTGACGGACAATGCATTTCGATTGAATTTAAATCCATTTGTCATTGTAATATTTATTTCAGGAATCATTGTAATCAAATTTCTTTCTGTAACATAAATTTTAAATAAACTTTAAAGTTGTATATTTTTTAGGCTATCTAGTGATGATATTGCAAGAGAAGAAAGATGAATTTTCTCAAATTAAAAATAACACATATAAGCCTAGAGAGAAAAAAAGGAAAGATTTGGATTTTAATAAAGAAATACTAGAATTTTATAATAACATAGAAAAGAATGAAACCAATGAAGACATAGAAATGAAGATTATAAGATTCATGGACGAATTCAGCTGTATAAAGGAGTTAATAGAACAGGATAAAATAAATATGTTCAACGCTTTAACAAATATGGGTCACCAAGAAGGGAAAACCGAAATATTGGATAAAGCAAATATTCCGAAAATTATACTTAATAAAAATGAGCCCAACGTAATTATAAATAAATTAATTACAATTAAAAATAAATACCTTCAAAATTCGGAGGAAATAGCATTTGTAATCACTAAGAATGATACTGAATAAAATTAAATATAAAAATCTTTTATTTCTGAAAGTATTTCATTTCATTCTTCTTGCACCGCTTTCACAGCAATAAACTATACCCATTTATTTATAGTTTTTCTTGTATTTAATCCAATTAATTTTATATTCATTAAAGCATAAACGTGCCACTAAACATTTGAAAGTACTCACTTATGAGTATTTTAATTAAAAATGATTTTTGAAGTGCATATGCTGATTTCTTTTCAGCAATTATTTTTCACATAGACTGTAAGATAGCAGTGCTATTTATCATTTTCATTTAACTTTCAACGTAACCATCTTTAGACTGGAACATTAAGAAATTAAAACGCAGCCACATATGTTATTAGTCTTATCCATCAATGTTTCAACTAGAGAAGAGATCATTTATTCTTGCTGCTTACACAACATTGAGAAAAGTGATATATTGTTTTAAATGGCCTGCGAAAGAAAGAAACACATTTCAACAAAGAAATTGGCTCTTATACTGATTATTGATCAAATAACTACAAAATTAATGTAATAATAACTTATCTGATACTATTTTTATTATTTCATTCATAGTAAAAGCCTCTTCTTTCAACTAGTGAAATTAATTGCTTATCTATTAAGTCTTCATTTATAGTCTAACGTATTCATTTAAAATAACCTGAAAAATCGAACCTACATTTCAATACAAACAATTTTGCGTTTACTATTTCTGCACTAATTTCTTTATCTAAATAGCAATAATAAGATATAATATCAACTTATTGTCTTATTGATATTACATCTCTATATAAATTTTAATCTCAAATGACTACTTATGTTATATTAGTTAAATAATTAAAATATCAATCCTTTTAATTAAATACTAATTAGTTATTTATATCTAGAACTTACATTAAATATCTTTCTAATTTCTCAAAATACTTTACTCTTAATCTAACTTGAGATATTTAAAATTTACCCGAATCACACACATGCACTGCATATGTATTGATATGCACATAAAATCAAACAAATACTAGGCGAGTTCGGAAATTGGCTCTACTCACTTGGTCGAAGCTTTCCCTAGAATTCCCTATTAGCTCGGTCTAGTAATTCTGTGTTCGGACCAACTAGGACCAAGTGAATAGAGGTGAGTGAGCTAAGAATCCTAATGCAAATTGCCTAACAGGGCAAATGTGCAAGCTATAATCCATTTCCTTGACTGATACCACTGATATTTTACCAATCTTTAGAGAATCGTAATAGGATGATTAACTTATAAATAAATTAGAAACGTTATTAATATTCAAAATTTTAAATGGTCCCTGTTCTTGTATTTCAAAATCCCACTTTGTCAAAATTCAGTAAAGGGGACAGGCTTTTGGAAGGGGTATGATAAAAAAGAGTAAGCTCACTCACCTCTATTCGCTTGGTCCTAGTTGGTCCGAACACAGAATTACTAGACCGAGCTAATAGGGAATTCTAGGGAAAGCTTCGACCAAGTGAGTAGAACCAATTTCCGAACTCACCTACTGTCAATACCGTGGACCCTAATTTACAAAAATAAGCGGGCGGGATTAAAATTATCAGACAAGTAAGTTAACGGACATAAATGACGTAAAACTATAAAATTTACTAGCAATTAAAATAAAGGAAGAATTGTAAATATTATCAACAATTTATATTTCTTGGATAATATATTCTTATTATAGCTGTTTGACTAATTATCAATTTATATTTACAGGTTAAACAAAAGAATGGATTATTTAAATATTTGGAGCCTGTTATTTGAAGATGACGATGAAGAAGATAATCTCTTTTTATTACCTTCTACTAGAGAGAGTCATAGAAGGATTGAAAATTATGTTCCAGATATGATGCTTAATTATTCTTTGACAGGTAATTGTGATCATTCTTAACTATCTGTGTATACCATGTATGATTTAACCCATTAACGTCCAAAATGTCAAAATTTCTTGCACGTTTTCAAAGTGATTTTTTCCTATGTAATTGGCGTTGAAAAAATTCTTGAACCACATATTCTGACGTAAAATTGCATGCTCTTTCAGAATCCGTTGCCAGAATCATGATAAAACTCACAGGAAAAGAGATATGCTCGATTGAAACATAAAAAACACCTAAATTTTCGAAAAAAAAAAATTTTAGGATTTTTTTTCGAAGTGTTACGGTGAAGATATCACCTTGCGACCGTGATCAAAGGTGATCATGGGAGTTGAAGTTTAACAGGGAATTTTTTTGTTGACCTTGAACCATCGCTTCTTTACAAAATGGCGGAAAAAACGAATTTTTTTTTTCAATCTTCATCAACTTTTTTCTCGAAATCTATGGTCTTTAGAAAAAAATTCATAAAAACAAAAATGCCTTAGAATCGCTCGAGGAACATTCTCAAATTTTTTCAGAATTTTTTGAGACAATTTTTGATTTTCCGGGAAACTTGTGAAATGGAATTTTCAAAAATGTCTCCAAAAATTCTGAAAAAATTTTAGGATGTTTCTCGAGTGCTTCTAAGACATTTTTGTTCTTATGAGTTTTTTTCTACAGTCCATAGATTTCGAGAAAAAAATTGATAAAGTTGAAAAAATAAAAATTCGTTTCGGCCGATGTTTTGAAAACCTATTGGTAAAAAAACGTTCTGTCTACGAAAACTCGGAAAAAATTTTACAATATTGCTCGAATGATTCTAACTTATTTTCATTCTTTTTTCAAAGACTTATAGATTCCGACAAAAATTTCATCCTTTATTTCCATTTCATTTCGGCAGATAAGCGTAATTTTTGGTCTCATGTATTCATGAATATTCGTCTTTCTTTGTTCTCTTCTTTCGTATTTTTGTACATACGGATGAGTGATAAATAAACGAAATCATTAATTTCATTCATTATGTCGCGGAAACGTGTAAGATCTTCTGAATATGAATCAGATTCTTCAGATAGTGATTCAGAACGCAACGTATTGATTCCGGATCCTGACTATTCAGGTTCCGATGATTCTGGTTCCGATTTTGATTCAGATTGCGAACATGAAATACCCAATATCACTTACAATAAAGCTCGTGCAAATTATTCTGAAAAACAAGATAAACTTGAAAAAGGTCATGAATTCACTTGGATTGAGGGTGAAAAGTTACACCCTGATTCTTGTGAAGATAAAGTATTATTGTCCGAATCGCAAAAAAAGAAAATACGTAGGAGCGAACCTTTTCAATTGTTTGAAACCTTTTTTTCTATTGAAATGAAAAAATATATTATTGATGCGTGTAAAGACAATGGTTATGATCTGAAATTGAAAGATCTTGATACTTTTATTGGAATAGTTATTTTTTCTACATTCAATCCCAGAAAATCACAGAGAGATTACTGGTCATCTGATCCGTATTTATCTAATGAAGTAGTTTCTTCTGCAATGTCTCGCCAACAATTTGAAATCACAAAATCTAAATTGAAGTTTTCAAAAAACAAAGACAAAGATTCAAATGATCGAGGATGGCGCGTTCGTTCTCTACTGAAACTTTTTCAAAATAACATCATGAAATTCGGAATATGGAGAACTGCTCTATCCGTTGATGAGATAATGGCCAAATCCTATGCAAAAACTGTTTTGAAACAATTTATTCGAGGAAAACCGATAAGATTTGGTTTGAAATTTTGGGGCTTGTGTACTTCGGACGGCTATCTACTGAATTTGGATCTTTATTGCGGCAAGAATTCTCAAATTGGAGATAAGTTATCTAAATGTGCTTTAGGTTCACGAGTAGTATTATATTTATTACAACCATTTTTTCAAATAATAAGTTATAACAAAATTTCTCAATTTCATCTGTACTTTGACAACTTCTTCACGAACATGGATTTGGTATTACATTTGAAGAAATTGCGTTTGAAATGCACTGGTACTATCAGAGATAATCGAGTCAAAGAAAAAAATGTGCTTGATAAGAAAGCTCCAAGAGGGACATATGTGGTGAAGCACGACGTAAACAGTGGCATAAATTTCATTACTATCATGGATTCGAAGCCCGTCTCAATAGCTTCAACTGCAGCAGGTGTCAATCCTCTATCTATTTCAAAAAGATACAGCGCAGAGGCTAAATCTAAAATTGAAATACCTTTTCCGCAAGCTTTTCACCTATATAACAAATTCATGGGAGGTGTTGACCTGCATGACGGACATTGCAATGACATACTCCCAAGTATACGATCAAAAAAATGGACATGGGTAGTTTTTATGAGACTTATACAGGCGTCTATTACTAATTCTCTTGTAATTTTCAATGCTGCTAACGATGGAAAGAAAAAAGTTGGAATAAAAGAGTTCACTATTTCGATTGCCAAATACTACTTACAAAAAAGTAGTCGCAAAAGTAAAGCACATGGACGATCTAATAGTGACAAATTGAGGATTTGTTCGAATGGAAACTGTCCAATAAGAACAAGAATTTTCTGCAAAACATGTAATTTAAATATTTGCAATAAATATTGGCTAAAAAAGCACACCTAAAAGTATGAATAAGTGAGAGGCAAGGGGACTCACGGAAAACAAGCACCCCGAGACATGAGAGGCAAGGGGACTCACGGGAAAAAAGCACCCCAAAGGAGACAGAATTTTACCACGTCCACGCCGTAGTCTCTGGGTAACGCTAAGAGTAAAAAAATCTTCCTAAAATTTGCACAGAAATCGTTTTTTACCAATAGGTTTTTAGAACATAGCGGCCGAAACAAATTTTTATTTTTTCAACTTTATCAATTTTTTTCTCGAAATCTATGGACTTTAGAAAAAAATTCATAAGAACAAAAATGTCTTAGAAGCACTCGAGAAACATCCTAAAATTTTTTCAGAATTTTTGGAGACATTTTTGAAAATTCCATTTCACAAGTTTCCCGGAAAATCAAAAATTGTCTCAAAAAATTCTGAAAAAATTTTAGGATGTTTCTCGAGTGCTTCTAAGACATTTTTGTTCTTATGAATTTTTTTCTAAAGACCATAGATTTCGAGAAAAAAGTTGATGAATATTGAAAAAAAAAATTCGTTTTTTCCGCCATTTTGTAAAGAAGCGATAGTTCAAGGTCAACAAAAAAATTCCCTGTTAAACTTCAACTCCCATGATCACCTTTGATCACGGTCGCAAGGTGATATCTTCACCGTAACACTTCGAAAAAAAATCCTAAATATTTTTTTTTTCGAAAATTTAGGTGTTTTTTATGTTTCAATCGAGCATATCTCTTTTCCTGTGAGTTTTATCATGATTCTGGCAACGGATTCTGAAAGAGCATGCAATTTTACGTCAGAATATGTGGTTCAAGAATTTTTTCAACGCCAATTACATAGGAAAAAATCACTTTGAAAACGTGCAAGAAATTTTGACATTTTGGACGTTAATGGGTTAATTATGTCAGCTAGTATTTTGTAAAAAATATTATGAATAATATTTTTAGGAATTATGATTTGCTTTTATATATTTTGAGACTATAATATTTTTGCAGACTTTAAATCACATTTCCGACTATCCAAAGCGACGTTTGAAATGTTATTGGAGAAAATAGGTCCATGCCTAATGCAAACATTTAATGGGCCAAAAATTCTACCATTTAAACAACTTGCTATTACGCTATGGATATTGGGAAATCAAGAAGTATATAGGTATATTCTCTAATTTTAATCCTTGTTAGCATGAAGATTTCTTTCACTATAGTTTTGAACTTCCATTTTATTACCATAATAAAAAGAATTCTATCATCAATATTTTGAGAATTACGAATTTTTCTAAGATATTTGCAACTCTAGAAAGAATTCATTTTCTCTTTCATAAAAAGGACATCAAGCCAAATTCTTTGTGCTAGCTAGGATTGCACGATATCTTTTTGCATTCATTTGTAAGACTATGTACTGCGTGTAAAATATACAGTTCTTAAGAGTTAACCTATAATGTACATTATTTATTTATTTAAATTGTAGAAGTATTTCGAAATACAATATAATAAATAATAATAATACCTCAATCATTAATTATGTTGAATATTACCAACATACTCCGTTACAGATCTGTTTCTGATAGATTTAACTTGGCTAAAAGTACAATTTGGAAATGCGTCTTCAATGTGGCATATGTTTTGCAAAATTACAAAACAGAATACATAAAATGGCCAGATCAACATCACTCAATGCGGAATATAGAAATGTTTGCAGAAATAAGCAATTTCCCTGGCATAATGGGTGCTATAGATGGATGTCATGTGCAAATAAGTGCTCCTATTGACCATGCTAATAGCTACATTAATCGAAAAGGCTTTCATTCAATAGTCCTCCAAGGAATCTGTGATCCTAATAGGAAATTTATTGATGTTTTTACAGGCTATTGTGGTAGCGTTCATGACGCTCGAATTTGGCAGTTTAGCAAAATTAAACGTGCTATAGACAATAGTCCACAACAATTTTTTCCTGAGAATACTCATTTATTAGGGGATTCTGCGTACCCACTGTCCAAAACTCTTCTCATTCCATATAGAGATAATGGGCATCTAAATGAAGTTCAAGTTAATTATAATAGAAAACTATCTGCTACAAGAATGGTGATAGAACGAACGTTTGGTCTACTGAAAGCTAGATTCAGGAAATTGAAATATGTGTATATGTACGGCACAGATATGATCCCTCTTATTATTTTAACTTGCTGCATATTACATAACATTTGTTTAGACAATGAAGAGGAACAATTTGATCCAACTGTAAATGACGAAGACGATTATAATATAGAAATCGATAACGAATTTGTGGATGCTTTTGTGGATGGAGAAGAAAAAAGAGAGGTAATAGCCCACTTACTTTTTTAATATGCGAGAATATATTAATATTTCTTACATAGATTTGAACTCTCAAAAATTGTATGAGTTAAATTTACATATAAATATATTATTCAACCAGACATTCAACGCGATAGTGTATACGTTGAGTTTTACTTATTGACATTGTATATAACATTCCAGATGAAATAAAACAAGTTATGTAAATAAAATATTATCACTCAGTATAGGTTTTAAATAAGTACTTCCAAATTATATTGTTATAAGATTTGCGTTAAACGTGGCTGGGTTAGTAGCAACAGCATAATTCGATTTCTGTTTGTGTTCCAATCCTAAAAAGGAAAAATAATGTATAAGATTGCTGAAACAAATGAATCATTTAATTTAACTGTTTTATACTACCTTGATTTATTATGTTGAAACATATTTATTTTAATCTAACTTGTTTATCAGCTACTTTTAATATCATCAAACTTAAATATACATTATTATGCTCACAGAACAAGAGTCCTAATCTAGTTTTCAGGATGGTTCACAAGATGACATCTGTGCCTGGGTAGTAGGCAAAGGTGTTTCGTAACATCTTGTAACAACATTTAGATGCTACTGTTATCTACAGTAGATACAAAATATGTTTAATGTATAATGTTTTTAATACATATCTTGAACAGCAAAAGAATTTCTTACCTGCACTTTATACGGTCAGTCTTTTAATAGGTTTATCTCATTGCGTTAGGTCAGTTTTAATTAATATTTAGCTGCAATTTATAATTCTTTGTTGCTAGAATTTGATTAATCCTAATTTATTATATTGGGGCGTATTTATTCTATTGAAACTTGTCTAATACAATATCACGAAACTTTATTATACTTACAAAGCAAGAGCCATAATTTGGTTGTTGTGAAGTTACGCAAGATAACATTTGTGCCTTTGTGATCAACTAAGATTCATCAAACCTTTTGCAATAATATTTAGATGCCACTTATGTCTTCTACAAATAGAAAAAGTTTATTAATATACTATAACCTATTTAATACACACCTTGAGCAATTATACAGTCTTTTACCTGCACCATATACAGTAAGTCTCTCATAAAGGCTTATATCTTTGAATATGATAGTTTTGCAAAAATCATATTTTTTTAACAAAATTTTAAAACAGTAGAAAGTAGAACGATGGTTTGACCTTTGACATGGGGCTAACATCTTCTCTGTTTAGAACAAAAACATAGGCCTCCTAAAAAATAATGCATGCTGTCAAATGGTGTTGGCCAACAATTAATTAATTTTTTCTAGTATGAAGAATCTGAAAATTTAATTGCTTAAAATAACCTGTCGTTAATCCATGTCCAATTAATGTTCCAATGAATTAAAATATCCACAATTGTTTTGTCAAAAAAATATTAATAAATTAGTGTTTATGTATGTACATATGTATAGTTAAAAGTTCAAAATTTGTCGATAAAGGCAGTTAGTATAAATTAATGTTTAAAAATGATAAAAATTTGTAGATAATTATGATGAGCTTTCTAAACACAACATTATGCATACATATAGTCATTTTTATTTGTTTAAAATGCTGTTTCATAATACTTAAAAATTCTTTTTTTAATTCCATATTTTCTTGATGATGCCTTTCTCTTTGCTCATAAATGTTGTCAATTGTTTTTTTGACAGTTTTAATTGACGTTCGTCTTCTTATGCTTCTCCTATCACCCACTTTCGAACAACAAGCATTATTATTAAATTCACTAGTTACTATTTCTGTAACAGGGTCATCTGTATTACTTATTTCTGTTACTTGTGGCCTCACTATGGAATCAGAAATACTATATGCTATTGATAAAGGGGTTACTCCAGGCATCGTATACATAATTTCATCTATTATTTCAAAATGCTCCCAATTTTCTCTGCTACCAGCACCAGTTCTGTTGCTATTGTCCTTAATATGCTTATACTTCTTTTTTAAATTTCTCCATTTTGTTGAACATTGCTCCCAGTTTACTAAATATCCTTTGTTCACTAAATCTGCAGCTATTTCATCCCAAATTTTTTTTTGAAGCTGGTTCTTGTCATGTATGGTTGTTTTATGTTTGTGTAAGTTCTCTAACAACAATTTTGTACTCTGACTTGTCCAGGAATGTCTAGTCTGATCTGTTTAAAGTAAAAAAGTTAAATTGCTTTAGTATTTGGTTTTTAACTACGTGATATACTAGTGAAATTAAGTAGAAATTATACAACAAGCAAATATTTTTCATTCTAGGTATTCCCTTTTTGTAGCAGCAAACATAAACTTAATTATTATTTTTCGTATTTCATGAATTTCCTACATTTAAAAGAGATAACATACCTACATATTTATTATGCGTTTGATATTGATTCATCTTTAAATAAATTTTGAAAAACAAGAAATAATATCAAACACAAAATATATTTTCATCAATAAACAAAAGTTAAATTTATGACTTTAAATAATTCTCATTTTTCCATAATTTGTATTTTTTAAATGATAAATGAAACAGCAAAGAGAGAAAAGATAATACAAATTATAAAAAAAAAATTATAATTTGCTTACATTTATATTAGTTTTTTGAATATTTCTGCTCTTATTACGTCTGTGTAGTCCCAACTGAAACTCCTTAACCAGATCAGATCTGGGCCACTCGCGGAAGCCTCCTCACTAAATCTGATCCATCTAGGGAATTTTCTTCAGTTGCCTCACTGTGACTAGACTGAACCGTAACCCGAACAGACCACTGAACGTAAGCGTTCTATGCATACGGCCGTAAGAGTAATAGCCAATAACATACACCGCTCCCTCAACATTTGTCTCTGCTGAATGCTACCGTTGATCGAGCTCACGCGTAAACCTCTGATCCATCTAGTAATTTTTTTTTTGACTTTGCATTCCTGAGGCTAGGTTGGATCGTGATCTGGATCGGATCACGAACGTAAACGTCCCCTGTTACATGAACGCCGGTGATCATTGCCATTACCACGTAAAGTAATTTTATATTTACAACTTTTCTCAAAAGCAGTAAGATGTATTTAATGTATTATTTAGATAAAAATGGTGCTGATCGTATTTATACATTGAAGGTAAATGAATTTATTTAATGCATTAAATTAAAATATGTGAAGGGAGGTTTATGTTCTCTATTAATTGTAACTACTGAATATTATTGCTTTTTAATTTGTGTGCAGATTTTCATTATTTTGTATAACTGCTACAATATATAAGAATTGATTCATAAATTGAAAATATAACTGAAAACTCATATTCTTATAATCTTATATATGTTTCAAAGGAAAGCGAATTTTGTTTCAATTTTGTTTTAGGAAAATTGAAATCGTTTATGTGATTATTTTGCATAAATCATTCAGCTGTTATTAACAAAATAGCTTTTCAACAATTCGAATGCTCTTAAATTACTGTTATAAATTACTGAAATATTTAAGTTTGTTAAGTGTTATTGTTAATTAAAAAGTTTAATTTTTGAACTTGTTTGAATAAACGAATAGAAGAAAATATTGTCGAACAGTATTTCATCGTTTTGCTATTAAAATAATTTGCCCCTTTAAGAACTGGTTTTTTTAGTATTTATAAATGCTTTGGTAAATTAATCCATTTGGTATAGCTTGAAATTAAATATAATTTACTGTAATTTGCAGTTTTTACAGGAAAGATAAGTTTTACTATTAGATAAAAAACTGACTCTTAAACAAGCTTGTATCAAGCTTTGATTAATTAAATTATATTTTACACTTTTGAGGTGGTATCAATAAATGAAACTAAGATCGAATTTAAGCTTACCAAATACTTAAGACAAAGATGGAATTATGCATTATATTGAAACTTAGAGAGTGGTACTTGATCTTAGCCAAGAATGTACTAAGCTTTAACTCTATTCTTTGAAACTATCCATGAAATGTAGTACTGCCTATATGTCATAAGATCTGTTAGGGGTGTTAAGAATATGAAACAGAATATAGCCGATTTAGATTAACCCTAACCAAAGTTTAGTGTTGCCACTTATTGGCAAAATTTGTTTCATAAAAATTACAAACTGTAGTAAATTATATTCAATTTCAAGTTTTGCCAAACAGATAGGTTTACTAAGATGTTTATCAATAATTAAAAAAAACAATACTAAGCCAGGTTGAGATAATCCAGAGTTAAGGTTGTATAGTTTTTATTACATAAATTACACCATTTTAAAACTGGGATAACTCAACCTGGTTTGATTGAGTTCAACCTAAAGGTAATCATAAGTAAAAATGTTGAGTACCTATTTCATAATGTATACGTCTTTAAATCGCATTTGATTTGCTTGATCATGTTTACTCCTTGGGCTGATTTCTCCATCTGTTAATAAACATCTTAGTAATTTATGCATTTTCTAAAGCTTGAAATTGAATAGAATTTACTGTAGCTTATAGTTTTTACCAAACAAATTTTATTAAGAGATAGAAGAACTCACCCAAAGGACTATAGTTAAGAAACTAAAGTCAACTATAATTAAGCTTTGGATTTCTTTCACCAGTTCTGAAAATGCTCAATTTGCCATTTAGGATTAGCAATTCTTTTAACATTACATATGCCAATACATAGCAAAACTGGCAATCCTACATAGCAAATTGAACATTTTAGAATAGGTGAAAAAAAATTTTAATTCTGATTTAACAAGACTCGGTTAAAATAATTGAGCATGAGTTAAAATATTTAATGTCAGATAAAGCTCTTGTATAAAGAATATGCTAAGCTAATTTTGAGGAGGTATAATGATTGTCCTCAATAATACTCGAACTTATTCTATTTTCTACCTAGTCTTGAATATGCATTTTGTATGCAAAAAGTACACTAAACTAGAGTGTCTTTAATAGTGGTAAATGTACCTTAGCGGATGTGAGTACACCCAAATTTGGTGAAATTATGGTTGCAGTTCACTGCATCTGCAATAATATCTGACTTTATATCAAAAGTACATGATGTATTTGTGACTTTTATGTACCACAAACCGATACTAAGTACAATTTAATTACACTAATATGAATTCAAAAAACATCCAAAAATGCATTATGTGTGCATTAGAAAATAATTTAATTGTTACACTTAGTATAAATATGTTGTAATATGGTTGTGTGAATTAAGTTTCGGTGTAATTAAAGTATAAATAAAGTTTAAATGTTTCACAAATACACCAAAACGCGGTGTAATTTCAATATAAAATCAGTGGGTTCGACTTTGCTGGTTACTTATGGTAGCATTTGGTTAAACAAAATTATTAGAAATTTTTGGCCTGAATCAGCCCTATCCGTCTCCCCACTATCTCGTGTTCTTTCATCAACTTTCACGTCGCCATTGAAATTAGCCCGCGGTGTGACGCTACTTGTTCACCAAGGCTATCAGGGCGACTAAGGCCGAAGCAGCCGAAGTCGTGAAGACTGTGAGCAATTATGCAGTATAAATGGTAAAATATATAAAAACTCAATATATCTTTTTATAATTAGAAATTTTTAATATCTATAGGGTGTACACTCCGGGAGATATATTCTATCCAACATATTAATAAAGGTTTTAAGAGATCTTACTTCTCAAGAGGGGAAGGCTTCCCTCACCAAGCGGCCTACCTGTACATACTAGCATCGAGCTTAGGGTAATAAACCGCAGGCCATAAATAAAGGTAAATCAATTATACCTGTTACTCCAAATGCTAATACAAATCTTAAACTTTTATATTGTTAATTAAACATTTTTTAAATTATTGTTAAGGTGTTGCTTACATTTTTATGATGAAAATGAGCCTAAACACGGCATAAATGGGATAATTACTTCTTTATTAATTATGTTTAACAGTTTTCATTCCATTAAGTTCTAATGATAAATCAGATTTATGTTACTGTAATGCTACACAAATAATATTTATTTTGAACCATTCTGAAGTCTTTTTTGCACAATTAGGATAGGGTTTGGAAATATATACATAAATTTTATAAATACACTTGTAAATAAAACTTTTATTTATCACGCATTAATTTGTGTATCACAATACATATTTTCGATTTGCACTCTACATAAAAGATTTGTCATTTTATAAATTACTTAATCACAATAAATAAATAAATAGAAAGACAATGTTAAATAGAACAAATACACATGCAGTACAATGACAAATAAATAAATAGTGATACAATGATAAATAAATAAGAATAAATATACGTAGGTAAAAAAATAATTTCAAAATAATAAATATGTTCACCATCGTCAAATTAATAAAAAATAAATAGTTCATAAAAAGCGGCTGTAAAGGGGCCTTGTCAATAATAAAATTAGTGAACTTCTTTTTTCTAAAAGTTGTTACTGCAATGGATGAATTATCAGCTATAAATTTAAATACAGTGCATGATTTAAATGTTTACCCAAGAATTATACGAAATAAATTACATGGTGTATATCTATCATCGTTCAGCGAAAAATATTAAACTAACCAATAAACATTGACAGAAGAATTTCGTTTGCGGACTAAGATATTTTAACGAGATAGATTTTATATCAACTGTGGAAAACAGTGATATGCTGCAGGCACAATAAACGGCTCAATGACAAATATGTAATCGATCGACAGAAGCAGTAGATTCGAACGAAAAAATGAGTTGGAAATTTCCATAAAATTAAAACAAAAATTAATGCAGAAGTATATGTTTTGGTACCAATCATGATTCCAGTGGTCGCAGAATTCCCTGAAGATGATGTTCAAAATTTAAATTCGTACAAGATTCCAAAGCTCCGGAAATAAATTGAATTGACTGGTAGCATCATCCAATTTGAATGTTATGGTAACATATGGGCCATAATGACAAATCGGCAAGGTCCAGACCAAGAAAAATCAACGATCTAAGGAAACAATTTCTTTTTAATTTACAAATTTTTATTGTACGATTAATTTTATTAAGAAATTAAACAATTTACCTTAATAACCAATGGAGTGTCCTTTATTGGCTATTACAGCATTTAAACGTCTTGGGAGCGATTCGACTAAATGTTTACAAATAGATGGATCGCTTCTTAAATCGTTCCATGTTTGTAAAACATGTCGTCGTAATGCTGCTGTTGATCTTTCTTGATCAGGCCTCCACCGCTTTGTCATTATACCCCAAATGTTTTCAATAACATTCAGATTGGGAGACTTTGCTGGCCAGTCAATTAATTCGATTTCCGGAGGCTCGGCGAACCAATTCTTAGTCATGTGTGCATTGTGCACACTTGAGTTATTTTGTACAAATTTAATTTTTGGAACGTCTTCCTCAGGGTATAGTGCTCTCGCTGTAGGAAGCATGACAATTTCCAAAACATTGCAATAAATTTCTGCATTCATTTTTGTTTCAATTTCATAGATTTCTCCAACTCCATCTTTAGTCGTCCATCCCCAGAATGCTAAAGAAATTCTGCCACTTCTGTCTTTCGGTAAAACATATTTGTCATCAAACCGTTTATCGTCTAGCCGCCATACGTGCATTCTGCCATCCATAGTTGATACGAAAACTTTCTCGTCTGTCCAAACCACATTGTACCAAAATGTTGGCTGGGCTCTTAAATATGTGGTTGCAAACAAAATTCTTTTCCGTCGATGTTCATCGGTTAGTTTAATTTTCATCGCTGGTCAATGACAGTGTATTCCCGCCTTGTGTAATTTATTTCGTACAGTTCTTGGACAAACATTTAAATCATTCACTGTATCTAAAATTCTACCCGATGGATCAAAAGGCTGAGCATCCATTGCAGCAACAATTGCTGCGTCTTGCTCCGCTGTAGTCTTGTTGGGTGCACTATTTGTATTACGTCGATCTTGAAGCCCTTCTATCCCGTGATCTCGGTATTGCTTCAACCAACGGCCCCACTGTCTTTTCACATGTTTCCACTTTACGGGATATTTCACGATTATTAGCACCACATATAAACATTCCCACAGCAATACCTTTTTTTATTAATAATCTGTCTTTTGGGTTCATTTTATACCCGCAAAAAACAGACTTCGCCTGTAAGAAAAGGCGGCAAGTACATAAACCATCTAGCATAAGTAATATAGTAAAATTATCCAATTAAACAAAGTAGTGAAATCCAAATATTAGGCAATTGTATTTTTTCTCCTTAGCAAAAGTTAAATTATTGAAAAAAAAGGATCAAAAAAGTTACTTGCCGGTCCCGTAATGTCCATGCGCAGTGAGAAATAGAATCGTCTGTGGTTCGGCTAACTTCACTCTGTATTTTAACATGAAATTTGCTCAACTGCGCTATAGCTGAGTCTCACACACGATTCAATTTCCCACTGTGCATGGACATTACGGGCCCGGCAAGTAACTTTTTTGTTCCTTTTATTTTTCAAAAATTTAACTTTTGCTAAGGTGAAAAAATACACTTGCCTAATATTTGGATTTCACTACTTTTTTTAATTGGATAATCTTACTATATTATTTATGCTAGATGATTTATGTACTTGCCGCCTTTTTTTACAGGCAAAGTCTGTTTTTTGTGGAATTTCAAAACGTTTTGTAAGAGTATAATATTTAAAAAATTAAATAATTCTTTTAATTTGTCTACAGAATTTAAAGAAATTTTCCACACTTCTCATTTTTTGAAACAGCAGCGCTTAACTAATAAAATAATATATATTAATATTGAAAAAATATCACAGTCAACACATTGAATTTATTGATATTTGTAATGCATTCTGCATAAATGAACTTCATAATTAATGCCCCGGCTACTTGTTTAATGTTTTCAGTTTCGCTATAATAAAAGTTTGATTAAATTTTTCATAATCAATAAACATACTTTCAACATATAAAAATAATTAAGTAAGATGTATGTTTTAATTAATTTACATTTTCTGTTTATCAACATTTGACTTTTACCACCATTTGACCTTGCTAGACTTCACTAGTTTCATCAACTACTTGAGTTGATACTGGGACAAGACTGGACAAGCAATTCGCAAAGCTTTGAATAAGCTACAATCAAGCATATATTCAATGCTGACATTGTCGTTTTGCATACCACGTTTTTTTTTAGCACGAATTACTCTCACATTTATGCTGCTAATTCTTGACAAAGGTGACATAGGAGATACATTGGCGAGTCGTCCTTATAACATTTCCTGTGCCAGAGTCCTCAAATGTTCGTTTCGCTAATTTCTATACACTGTTGAAACTGGTCGGATTTCTGGTGCTGCAAAATGGAGTGGAAACCATTACTTTTTGGACTGAGTTTCAATTGAGAATAAACGTGCATTATTCATCCATACTAATGACCAGTATACTGCCTTTGGCCTAGAATACTAGCATAGGTGACAGAGGAAAACAATCAACAGTTATTAACTCAATTTTACAGAATTTCATCCAATGAGTCTCATCCTTAAATTATGGCTTAGCAATGGATGACGTTTTTCTGAATATTGGCTTATTCTTACTTTGCCAATCTTTCAATGCTTTCATCTTTGCCTATTTCAAGTACCAGAATGAAGCAGTGAAAAGCCCAATGTTTGAGTCAACTCCAATAGTTAGTTTGTGAGCGAACATTCTTCCTTGGTTTTCTAATTCATTGTACCAAATGTATTTAAGTCAAAGCACAAGTATTACTATTTGCTATAATACACTTGCACAGTGACTATAAAATACTAAATGATAACACTATGAGTAAGCCTGAAATCAAAATTTTACCATACGATAATGTACATAATTTAGTAAATTCAATAATACTATTGAGTATACTAGTTTTCTTTAATCTTTTCAAATATTCAATTATTTACCATCTTCTTTTAATAATGTAGCCGTTAGACATAAATTACATTAGGGTTAGACAATTGTTAGTACTCGATGGAACATTTTTGCAAGAAATTAGATGCACTTCAACCAAAACCATAATATCCCATTGCTGTTCCTGCAACCATTCCACTGTTTGTTCAGCCTCCCAAGGACATTTTTGTGTATGTGTCATCATGGAATATGTTGTTACTGAAAGACTATAGCCCATTGGCTTCTCTTTTCCTTCACTAGTAAACAGATATAACATCCAGTCATCAGCAGTTGACCACACTTGAAATTGCTGCTTCCATTGCACAACCAAAACTCCGTAGTTGCATAAAACCAAAGTACTTTACTATGACCTGAATTAAAGATTAAATAAACAATTAATTTTTATCTATATACATTTTAAACAGATACTGTACTATAAAAAGATAAGCAAAACTAGTATACTATATGGAATTATTAAATTTACTAAATTATATACATTACCATATTGTATAGTATGCATAACTCATTAATTATACATATTTTACCATATGATAATGTACATAATTTAGTAAATTCAATAATACTATTCAGTATACTAGTTTTCTTTAATCTTTTCAGATATTCAATTATTTACCATTTTCTCTTAATAATGTAGCCGTTAGACATAAATTACATTAGGGTTAGACAATTGTTAGTACTCGATGGAATATTTTTGCACGAAATTATATGCACTTCATCCAAAACCATAATACCCCATTGCTGTTCCTGCAACCATTCCACTGTTTGTTCTGCCTCCCAAGAACGTTTTTGTGTTTGTGTCACATGGAATTCAATAACCTTTCAAGTACATCCAACAAGAGAGACTCAACAAAGTAATTGTTAATGTTAAATACAAGCTTGACCTGAATTAAAGAATAAGTAAATAAACTATTAATGTGTATCTATATACATTTCATGCGGTTTAATTAGTTATACATACTTTACCTTAGGATAATGTACATAATTTTGTAAATTCAATAATACCATCGGGTATGCTAGTTTTGCTTAATGTTTTGAAATTTTCAATTATATCATGTTTGAAGTCCTACAATCACAGCTGCATATTATAACCTGAAATAAATCTCACAAAGTACCACCAAATTAAAAATTTTATTAACATGTATTACAATACAGTGTTACTTATCTGATGAACTTGCTGACTCCTTCATGTTTATTCCTTATTAATTATCCAGTTTTAATTATATTGCACTATCATCACAGCTGAGTAATTTCGATGAAAATTTTAGGGTTATGCCGGTAATACAATTGACAGTTAGCAGTTAGTCGCCGCCCGCCGGACTAGTTTTATCGATTATATCGATTAGTTAGTCGGCGAATTTGTAAATATAATGTCATTTTATTTAATGGTTAACTTCAGCCCGAGACATACATTCTGGCTAGAGAAGAATATAACGGAAAGAAATTAAATTTTTCGTTATATATATGGCTAACAGATTATGAGATCTCTGGATTGCGTGAACCATTTTTGATGTTCATGGGCTCAAATAAAAGTTTGTTCCAAACCATTTCCAGAAAAGCTTTACTGAAATCATGACAGTGTATCATTTAAGGAGAAAAATCGACTTAAAAATTGAGACGGCCAAACTTGCTGTATAAGATACAGTAGTGCCTCGACGGCGGTATAGACACGTCTATACCTACTTTTATGTACTTGCCGTCGAGACACTACCGTGTCTCTTGATAATTTCAAATTTTTTGTCGAGGTACTTCAAAATTGACGCACGTTTGACAGCTTCTCGTGAGAAGTAAACAGTCAAATTCAAATAGATGGGATTAGAGCCCATATGCCTGTTAACTTTTGAAGAAGATCAATAACAATAATAATATAGCAGTTGAGAGACATACATTAACTTCAATCCATAGAAAAGTAAACAAGAACAGCCGTTAATAAAAAAAAGAGTATTGTCTTTCGATTATTGCTTGATAGAGCTTTAAATTAAAAACTAAAACAATGCTCAATATCTGTTTAGACATCGTATCAGTCCTGATAACAATTAATAAGCCCTTTATACTCTTTAGGAATGTATTATTTAAATAAATAAAAAAAATTAAGCTTAATTTGAATTACAATTTATTATAATTAAATATGTAAAACATTATTAATATGGAAATAAGTATCCGAGTTATGCCGTGTTTAGGCTCATTTTCATCATAAGAATGTAAGCAACACCATAATAATAATTTGAAAAATATTTAGTTAACAATATAAAAGTTTAAGATTTGTATTAGCATTTGGAGTAACAGGTATAATTGACCACAAAAAACAGACTTCGCCTGTAAAAAAAGGCGGCAAGTACATAAACCATCTAGCATAAATAATATAGTAAAATTATCCAATTAAAAAAAGTAGTGAAATCCAAATATTAAGCAAGTGTATTTTTTCACCTTAGCAAAAGTTAAATTTTTGAAAAAAAAAAGGAAAAAAAAAGTTGCTTGGTCCGTAATGTCCATGCACAGTGAGAAATAGAATCGTCTCTGGTTCGGCTAACTTCACTCTGTATTTTAACATGAAATTTGCTCTACTGCGCTATAGCTGAGTCTCACACACGATTCAATTTTCCACTGTGCATGGACATTACGGGCCCGGCAAGTAACTTTTTTGTTCCTCTTTTTTTTTCAAAAATTTAACTTTTGCTAAGGTGAAAAAATACACTTGCCTAATATTTGGATTTCACTACTTTTTTTAATTGGATAATTTTACTATATTATTTATGCTAGATGGTTTATGTACTTGCCGCCTTTTTTTACAGGCGAAGCCTGTCTTTTGTGGGATTTCATAACGTTTTGTAAGAGTATAATATTTAAGAAATTAAATAATTCTTTTAATTTGTCTACAGAATTTAAAGAAATTTTCCACACTTCTCATTTTTTGAAACAGCAGCGCTTAACTAATAAAATAATATATATTAATATTGAAAAAATATCACAGTCAACACATTGAATTTATTGATATTTGTAATGCATTCTGCATAAATGAACTTCATAATTAATGCCCCGGCTACTTGTTTAATGTTTTCAGTTTCACTATAATAAAAGTTTTATTAAATTTTTCATAATCAATAAACATACTTTCAACATATAAAAATAATTAAGTAAGATGTATGTTTTAATTAATTTACATTTTCTGTTTATCAACATTTGACTTTTACCACCATTTGACCTTGCTAGACTTCACTAGTTTCATCAACTACTTGAGTTGATACTGGGACAAGACTGGACAAGCAATTCGCAAAGCTTTGAATAAGCTACAATCAAGCATATAGTCAATGTTGACAATGTCGTTTTGCATACCACGTTTCTTTTTAGCACGAATTACTCTCACATTTATGCTGCTAATTCTTGACAAAGGTGACATAGGAGATACATTGGCGAGTAGTCCTTATAACATTTCCTGTGCCAGAGTCCTCAAATGTTCGTTTCGCTAATTTCTATACACTGTAGAAGCTGGTCGGATTTCTGGTGCTGCAAAATGGAGTGGAAACCATTAATTTTTGGACTGAGTTTCAATTGAGAATAAACGTGCATTCTTTCATCCATACCAATGACCAGTATACTGCCTTTGGCCTAGAATACTAGCATAGGTAACAGAGGAAAACAATCAGCAGTTACTAACTCAATTTTACAGAATTTCATCTAATGAATTTCATCCTTAAATTATGGCTGAGCAATAGGCGACGTTTTTCTGGAAATTGGCTTATTCTTACTTTGCCAATCTTCCAATGCTTTCATCTTTGCCTGTTTCAAGTACCAGAATGCAGGAGTGAAAAGCCCAATTATTGATTCAAGTCCAATAGTCAGTATTTGTGCGAACCTTCTTCCTTGGATTTTTAATACAATTGTACCAAATGTATTTAAGTCAAAGCACAAGTATTACTATTTGCTATAATACACTTGCACAGTGACTATAATACTAAATGATAACACTATGAGTAAGCCTGAAATTAAAATTTTACCATATTATAATGTACATAATTTAGTAAATTCAATAATTCCATTGAGTATACTAGTTTTCCTTAATCTTTTCAGATATTCAATTATTTACCATCTTCTTTTAATAATGTAGCCGTTAGACATAAATGACATTAGGGTTAGACAAATGTTAGTACTCGATGGAATATTTTTGCACGAAATTATATGCACTTCAATCAAAACCATAATACCCCATTGCTGTTCCTGCAACCATTCCACTGTTTGTTCAGCCTCCAAAGGAAGTTTTTGTGTATGTGTCATCATGGAATATGTTGTATCTAAAAAAAGCTATATTCCAATGGCTTCTGTTTTCCTTCACTAGTAAACAGATATAACATCCAGTTATCAGCAGTTGACCACATTTGAAATTGCTGCTTCCATTGTTCAACCAAAACTCTATAGTTAAATAGAATCAAAACTCTGTTTTCCAGCACTACTTGGTAACACTATCTTCTTTATCTATTTTATTATAAAAGGTAGTAAAATTTTCTGGAACTGTAACTGATTCCTTTTTAACTATGGTAGTACCTTTTGGTGCTTGCATTTTTCCAAGAATTGTTATAGCATTTGGCACTGGTTTGGCATTAAATTGCAAACTATAAAAGGATACCTTGTATATAACTTTTCTTTAATTAAACTAATTTTTTTTACAATGTACTTACTTTTCTTAAAAACGTTTATGTTAATTGCTGTTGAAACACTACCATGTGTGTTGGTTATGAGAGAACGTAACAACCTCATCCTTCTCTGTTTCATTTACAATCTTCCTCAATCTACATTCTTCAATAACAGGATATTTCCAAGAATTGTTAGAGCATTTGGCATTGGTAGGACTTCAAATCAGAGCTGCATACAAGGAATATGCATATAAGGAATATTTTATATAATCTGCAATAAAAATAATTCCACAAAGTACCACCGAACATTAAATTTTATACATATTTTTGAATACAGTGTGACTTATCTGATGATCTTGCTGACTCCTTCATGTTTCTCCCTTAAATTATACGTAGTTTTGATTATATTACACTATTACACTATCATTACAGCCAATTCATTTTTATAAAAATATTAAGGTTATACCGGTAAACCTTACAATTCAATTGACATTCAATTGACAGCTAACAGTAGTCGCCATATTAGTTATCGATTATATCGATTATTTAGTCGTCGCGTTTGTAAAAATTACGTCATTTTCTTTAGCGATTAACTTCAGCCCGAGACATACATACATTTTGACTGGAGAAGATTATGAAGAAGAATCTTATTTTCGATATATATATAGCTAACTGAGTATGATATCTCTGGATTGCGTGGACCGATTTTGATGTTCATGGGCTCAAATAAAAGCTTATTCCAAACCATTTGAAAAAAAGCTTTACTGAAATCATGGCAGTGTATCATTTACGGAGAAAAATCAATTTAAAAATTGAGACGGCCAATCTTGCTGTATAAGACACAAGTAGTGCCTCGACGGCGGTATAGACACGTCTATACCTACTTTTATGTACTTGATAATGCATTCTTTACTAAATTGGCCTTTTCTGTGGATGATATAGATTTTTCTTAAAAAATACTCAATAGGGATTTTCCAATGTTGATTGAGTGCCACCACCATTATTACGAGGTAATTATTTGCCATTGACGCGTTATCTTTATCTTCTATTGTACTTGTACCAATATCAATAGCTCCAATGGGTGTGCCATGGGAGTAGATAATTTGTTGTTCCCTAATGGACATTTCGTCGAAAACTAAATTTGCTATAACTGTTCCTTTATCAGTTTCCAATTTAATGCCATCAAAAGCTTCTTTGGTAAATCCTGGTGAACCATCAACAACTTTATACCATTCTCTTAACACTTTACCGACCGGTAGCGGTTCGAACATACTATGCCCTTTCACCGCCCGCTCAGCCGCAGATCGTCCGAGACACCGGCTCGGTTTCGGTCTAGAATGACGCGCGGGAATATATGCGCTTTTCTTAAACTCTGGTAAAATTGACCGCTTCGTGTTATTGTAGGGTAACGAAATTTAATAAAATCTTTTACTTTAATTATATTAGTGTTAAACAATATTTATTTTATATATTACAATCGTTTTCAGTTTATTATTTACATAAAATATACCATAATCCATATAACAATATTTGTTGAAAAAAGAAGTTGTTTAATATTTTTTTAAACTATGATAGCGCTCGAAACAGTCACCTTTGTGTAGTGGGACGTTGCAGTATTTACAAGCGAAACCTGTTCTGCTTAGCTTTTTTTTACTTGCACAAACTCTGCATTGTTGTAGGGGTTTTTTACATTTACCGCTGGTCACTATATTTATTAGTTTATGTTTTTCGAAATTTGCCAGTCTTCCGGGATAATCAAATCGGGATGTGGTTCTTGAGGTTGTGGATTCGGAATTAGGTAGATCCGTACCTTGTTCTTCAGTTTCGCAATCTTCTATCAATGAAAGTGCCGCTTTGTGCAGAAAATTTTTATATGTAATTTTCTTTCCGTTCAGAGTTGTATATACTCTAAAGGAGTTAAAAAGTGCACAATTAATGAAGAACATTACGACACGTTTCGTCCATTTTTTTGTTTTCCTAAAAATAGAGTAATAGGACAGATATTGATCTGCGCGATCCACGCCCTTCATATATTTATTATAATCTATTATTGAGATAGGTTTCTGTATGCGGCAATCTGATGTCCTGCTTCGGTTTCTAGATTCCGCCATTTGTGCAGAATGTATTGTCGATATAATGTTTACATTTCTTTTGCCATTATTCCATACTTGTAATAAAATATGGCCATTTCTAAGAAATTTATGTTGGCCTCTTGAAAGCTTGACCGTTTGAAGAATTTCAGGAAGACCTCTGTTCTTTCGAATCGTCCCGCACACTCGCAATTTATTTTTTAAAAACATTTTCGCTATGGTGACACTATTATAATAATTATCCTGATATATATGGTGCCACATGTTCTTATACTGTCCAATGACCGATAATACTGTCTTTTCTAATTTTTTTCCATCAGCAGCATACACACAAAAGTTGGATACGTATCCCGTACGAGCTTCAGACAGTACTCTAACCAGTATTCCGTATTTTGTAATTTTTGCCGGATTATATGTTTTAATCGACAGTCTACCTCTCCACGGAATTATACATTCATCTAGAGACAATTGTTGATCTGGTTTATATACGTTGTTAAATTTTTCCTTGAAATAATCAATGACAGGCTGGACCTTCACCAGCCTATGCGAATTGGGAGAAATATCGTTGTTATTACAAAAATGCCAGCTTTGCATTATTTGTAAAAATCTGTTCCTGCTCATAACCTTCGAGAAGAACGGCGTTTCTATAGATGGGTCTGTAGACCAATAATCGTAGAGAACGTCCTTCTTTACTTGTCCCATAAGAATGATCAGGCCCAAAAATTTCTTCATTTCAGTCACCGTGACGTCTTTCCATTTTTTCGTTTTTGATGTAATTTTATATTTTTCCACAATTTGATAATGATATCTATTAGACTCCCTCACGAAGTGCTCAATCAGGTCACTTCCAATGAATAAATTTACAATATCCATTACGCTTTCGGAGGAACTTGGCATAATTTTTACGCCAGAGCTGCCTTCGAATGGTTCCAAAATTATACTCCTGTCGTTCGTTGACCATGTATCGTTATTGTCTTCAACATTATTGTTCATGTCCTGGTCTTCCGAATCAGTGTATATTAGCGGTACAGGACGTCGCTTTCGAATGACTATATCACTGCTATCACTTTCGTCATCACTAATTGCTGAACGGCAGTCAAGACAATCTGACAGGTTGTCGAGATAAAACTCACCGAGACTATCTTTTCGATTCATTTCTAAGGGCTAAAAAGCTTAGAAAAAAGCACCGATTATTTGAATAACGAATTCGAAATGCTTGCTGCTTGCTACTTGTCAATCTGACCTAACTGAATCTAACAGAAAGATGAAAATCGATTAATCGACGACCGGTCGGTAAGCGCTGGGAAGCACGCGTCGAATAATCGACGGCCGGTCGATAAGCGCTGAGAACAAAACGTCGATTAATCGACGGCCGGTCGGTAAAGTGTTAATGTCGCTGGATGTGGCAGCAATTTTTCCCAATTTTTTCATATACAGGGTGAGGCACTTAAGCCGCCCCAGAATATGGATGCAGAAAGGCGCGTATCTCTTCACCTATAAAAGATATTCAATTTTTGCATAGAACCTTTCTGAAAGCAAATAACAAGAGGCTTCGAAAATGTCCTATGGAAAAATTGAATATCTGTTATAGTTAAAGAGATACACCTCTTTCGGCATTCGTATTCTGGGGCGGCTTAAGTGCCTCACCCTGTATAGTTGTACGCTTTAGGAGAATCAAAATGGAGGATTAATGCAAAACTTCTCAATTCAGATACATATTTACCCTGATTTAGTAGTTTTCTTTTGATAATATGTTGCATATTCAAAGGTAGTAAATCCTATAAAAATAATATAGATTGCTATTGAACATAAAAATAAACAATATTTTATTCTTTCAGTCATTAATGTTAATGATTCATCAAAGTTTTGTCTTACTGATTGTAATTTAAGTGACACTTTAAGCCTTAAGCAATATGCTATATAAATATATTTATCTTTCTTTTAGTACATATATGTTCTGTAGTTGCTTTAAATCATTGTTATTGTTTATAATTTTATACTTTTATAAACCAAGAACATAATGTGGAAGAAATTAATTTCTTTACATTTCAGCTAATATAACCTAGTACTTTGTAGAAAGAAATTTCTATACTGCAGTAAAACGCCAAAAGAAAAAAATTAAATTTCTTTCACTGTATGACCGAAAAGATTAAGATATTGTTTGAAACAAAGAATTTATGCGTACCATTAAATTATCAACAGCATTACCCTCAATCATTTTTTTCTCTTTTAAATGTTACATTAAATCACGCAAAGGTTTAAATTTTTGTTTTAACTTATAAGACCTTTTATGTAAAATTTGAAACTGTTTTTCTTTAGGGAATATCTATCCTTTATCATTTTTAATGTTCTTGCAAGCTCTTCTGGGAGTAGAAAAATCATCAGGGGTTACTTCATTTATGTAACGTGGCTCATGGAAACGCCTTCTTTTAGTTGTTATATCTGTAATAAGTTCTATTTATTAATATCATGAAAATTAATAGTAAAAAATAACTGTTAATTACTCTATAACAACATTTTACAAGTAGCTCCAATCTATTCACTTATTTTTATCTAAATAAAAGTAATTCTGAAATAGTGTTTTTAATGAAGTATAATAACTCTATATAATATCAAAAATGATAACTATAGTATTTTTAACTAATTCAAACAATTAAATTTATTTTCACCTTTCTCAACTTCATCTTCAATGCAATGAGAAGTTGATGGTTCAGAGTCTTCTATGCCACAAGAAACTGATTCTTCAGGTATCTCATTCTCTTCTTGTACTGATGGAATAAATAAACTAATATGCGCAGGCTGGACAGGTGAACATAGTGGTTCTAATTTGTCTATTACAGAAAAAAATGATAATGTTAGTGAATTGCTTATTCTTTCATCGTGTACATTCTTAACTGTAAAACATGAAAGTTAATGTAAATAATACTTTTTAAATTTATTTATTTTTTATTTTCAAACATTAAAACAAAAAGGGTTTGTTTTTTGTTACGTACTCTTTTTACACTATTTTATATTTTCTATTTGTTTACAGTATCAATGTATAATAATAAAAGGTGGTGTAATAAATTTGTAAAATACTTGTAGTAAAGAAAATGCGCATTCATGAACAGATTTAAAGTAATAGAAAATGTTTAACCTGACGTATGCAATAACAATTCTTGTGCCTTCATATTTTTTTAGGAATTACATTAACTATTAATTTCCTCTTCTTTATATTTAATGTTGGCCAGCCAATATAGTCTTTATCTTCAAAGTGAGCCTAGCACAACATTACAGACGATACATCATCTACATTAGCTACCAAACTACAAGCTTTCATCCATAATGACCACAAATTCTTTTCTTTAGGGAATGTGATAAATAAGATAGAAAGAAATTTATAGTATTGTTTTTAACAAATTTAATAAAATATCAACATATTAATAGTACACTTACTTATGTAAAACTATGTGGTTACTTCGTTTTCTTTCGCACAAATAACACTGATATGTGCGAGGCATTAGAAAAAATAAAAACTGACTTTTTTCTATAAAAATACAAAATATTATATTAATATCAGCACTACTAAAGAAATCTGCAAAGGATTATAAATGAATTATCACTAAAAATGGTTATTCGTTATTGAAGATTGTAGGTTATAAACTTCAAAACACAAGCTAGAAGTATTGTATATGTATGTATGTATATGTACTATGCTTGTAACTTTAAATAAACGCATGCATAAAACACGACAGGGATAGCTACTGAATAAAGAGGTGAACTGTTTTCTGTCCTTTAGTCATACTCCCCGTTCCGTACAAGCAATGGGATAGGGAGTCCGCGATATACCTGTATTACATATGGGGGGGGGGGGGGTCTCGTTTAACACCACGAAAAATTAGTAGATTTTGAGACTTTTTTCAGGAGTAAGGGAATATAGAATAGAATTGCTATGTTTGCTGTCGATTGTATGTATTCTCAAAAGTATTATTATATTTTTTTTTTACTTTAGTTGAGTTACAAAAAAAGTTATTTAACTTTAATGTTAAAGCGTCCGCATGAACATCCTCAAACGGCGTGACGTGTAGCTTCCCTAAAAAAACAAAAATTCATGTTTTTCTTTTTTTACTACAATCCTAATAAAATTCCCATCTAGATGAACCTCGTTTCATTAAAATAAAATGATAACTTAAACGTAAGTATCAACTGTGAAAAATAAGGTCTAATTTTGACAATTCTTTTGTTCATTTTTGAAACAGACTAAATATTAATTTGTAAAATATTTTTAATTTGAGGTTCATCTATAGGGGAATTTTATTACCTTTAACACAAAACAAAATTTTTTAATCGGTTGAGAACTTTTCGAGTTATGCGTCATGCCAATTTGGAAAATGTAGTTTTGAGAAAAACGCGTTTAAAGTTTCCAGTAGGAAAGATACTCTCAGCTGACGAATGATAACAGGATCAATAACTGTTGACTATTGTTATGTATACATATAAGATAATCGCATAAGATAATAACATACATAACCTTTACCATTAATAATATCATTATTAAGTAAATATTCATTATAAAGTAAATATTCATTATAAAATATATACATTTATCAATAGTCTCATTGTAAAGAAGAATTACTCTTCCATTTAGGAAATTCCTAAGTGTAACATGAATCGCTTGACGCGGTTCACTCACATTGTTGCCAAGGGTAAGTCCTGACATGTGGCTAGTGCGCATCGACGACAGTCGAATGTTCTAGAACAATGACGCATTTGACCATTGGGATTCACAAATGTTACCATATAAGATAATATACTTATGCTGCACTTTGAGGGTAAGAGTCCCAAATGTGCAGCCTCAAAAATCAGTTAGAATCTACAGTTAAGAGAAGCAAGTCGAATCTCTTAGGACCTTTAGTCCTCCTAACTCTTAGACTTTTCTAGGCAATCCTTTGCCTTCTCATACACAACTACATAGTTCATAGCTCTTAAACAACTCATTGTATAAAAGGAGAAATTGTATTATTTCTTAATAAACTTTTATTATACAAAAATTTCTTAAGTTTGTCGTGAATCAGCGAATGAACCACAACACTAAAACAAATATTTTTACCAAACTTATATGAAATATAGTCTCAGACAATGTATGAAAACAAGGTTTGACTGTAAACACAGAAATAATGAAAACTATTGTTTCTAGCGGAACAGTACGCTCCGCAAGCAATATTCTTGCATGACACATAACTACAAAAATCTCCATAACTATGTACTCAGTACGAATTTTAATGTAATATTTTAAAGGTAATATCTTTAGGCTATGTATTATCTATATATGAAAAAAAAAATGATCTTAAAAACTTATTATACGTGGCTCCACTCTTAATCAATCTTGAAGGGAGAAGGATCTGCAAGGCCCTAAAATTGTATATTATTGATACAAATTTAGTCAATTTATGATATTTTTGGAGGGTCTGGTTTTACAAGTGAAATTTGTATTTTGGCATTTATGTAAAAAAATTATGGTATTTCATGTTAGCTTTAGATCTATGACACAGGAAAATGACTAGTAGAATCCCCAGTATGACACTGGATGATGAAAAACAGTTGTAAATTTTGAATGACAATGACATTTTCAGATTTGTTATTCTAAGATAGGAGATGAAAGGAATCTTCTATACTCTCATGTATTTTGGAGAATTATTAATCTTTAGATAAACTATTTAATAAATAGTTTACAAATTTTGGAGGGAAAATAGGCTGCAAACTTCTTAATTTACATAATATTGCTGAAAGTTTAATCAATTTTTGACATTCTTCGAAGGTCTGGCCTTAGGCATGAAATTTGCACTCTACCAATTTTTATGCAGAAATTAGAGCATTTCATTGATACTGTAAGTTTGCTACACTTGATTACTGAATTTAATAACTGCAAGCTGTGTGGACAAAAAAAAAATAGAAATATAGTACGTTTTCTGTCTGTAGAGATTTATGGTCTAATATGTAACAGATTTTTATTAGGTCTCCAACATTATATTTAACATGCTTTTTAAAACCCGTTAAACTTATTACACATTCGTAAAAATTTTTTAATATTAATTCAAAGATGCTTTTATAGTTAACTCGTAAACCTTAGATAATCCGAAAGATATTTTTATTATCTGTTATCCGATTTGATGGTTGGATGTTTTTAAGATGTTGTCTAGTATGTGATTTTGTCAGTATCCTGTTTATTTCAAAACTATGAAATTTCATTTTGAATGGTAACAAATATACAGCTATTTCTACAGTCTAAATTGTATAATATTGTTTTACTGGCTGTACTAATTAATTTTCTCAGGTTATTGCGATTACTGACACTGTTATCGTTATTAATTGTAGCAAATTAAACCTATAGTCAACTGTGCTTACTAATAGACTTCAGTTCTTTTGCAAAAAAGTTATTTTCATGAAATTACAGACTCTTCTATTTATTTGATAAAATCAGGAATGCTAGATTATTATTTATTAATGAAATATTGATACTAATTTTCTGAAAGATCAAATCCCAAATTTGGAAAATATTTGGAGACGATAATAATTTCCTTTTACTCTCATTAGAAAAGCATAAAAAAAGTTTTTGTTTTTCATATTGTTTTATATTAGAGAGAGAGAGAGAAAGAGAGCAGTGAATATTAAATAACGATTAGCAAAGATTCATCTACTTTTATCTAATCGTAGTAATAAGAAAGTTTTATTGTCTCCTGGAAAATTGTTCGAATGTTGGATATAACCTTTTGGACAGTTGGTATCTATATCGGTTTAAAGAATAAAAAAAATAAAACATGCATTTTTTAATGATTTCAAAGCTTCAAAGTAGAGCATATATGATTTTCAAATACCTTAACAGTTTCTATTATTATTGAATATAATCTTGATACTAATTGATGCACTTTAATGTTAAACATAAACTTTTCATTTGCAATGTTATAAATGTAAATATCTGTAAATCAAGTCTATTCTATCCTTTCCAATGAAAAAGGTCCGTTTTATTTTAATTTAGTGTAAAAAAGAAACTCCATGAAGTAACACAAATTTTACTGTATTCCATATTGTAAAATAGAATGTTATACTTATCTAATTGTTGATTCTTTTTGCTATAATTAATTGGCGCTTTCTATAGATTTGTTAAATTGTCACTTTTAATCACAAACTAACCTCACTGCATCAGGTACACAGTTGACAGTACGTCAAATCAAAATCCGAGAGAGATAGTACTATATAAATATAACCTCATTATCAATAACATAGCGAGCAAAATTGTCAAAGTCAAAAATGGGTTGGCAGCATACCGGTAGAAAAATGACCTTAAAGCGACTAACTTTAAGGTGAAGACATCGGCGAGAGATTGAAGAAGAAACCAAAGGAGACGAATCATCTTGTTTTCGCGCATATATTATATATGTATATATATAGATAACAGAGTATGAGATCCCTGGATTGTGCGCGAACCGTTTTTTACATTCAAGGTCTCATTTAAAAGCTTCTTTAAAAACTATTTAAGGAAAGCTTTACTTAAATCATGATAATGCATCATTCATGGGAAAAATCGGTTGGAAAATTAGGACGGCCAAACTTACTGTATTTGTTACATGGTTGCGCGTATCGGCGTGTACTTGTAGCCGAGACACTACTTATCTCTTGATATTTTAACATATTGCGACACTATACAAATTTTGGCTACACTTAACTAATTTTCACTGTAAATAATAACTGACTGAAATGAAACTATAAGTTAGGCGCTAGGTTCTCCATAGAGCCAATTGTATTGTAATATTCGCAAAATACTGTAAAACGTATCGAAAAGTGTCAAATAGGTCAGATTTATAATTTTTAGGATGCGGAAGTGGAAAGTAGGTGGATTCCTGAGAACGATAGAATGATTTAGTGATTCTGGTCAATAATTCGGAATACTAAAATAGGTAACTCTATCTCTTTAACCCATTAACGCCCAAACTTTCTGAATTTTACTAAGATTTCAACGCGATTATTTCGTGTGTTATTGGTCTGAATAAAATTTACATTGACTATGTTTCGATGTAAAATATCGTTTCCTCAGAATACGTAGGCAGAATTACAATTAGACCTTAAGGGGAAAAAATATGACCGATTTAAGCATGAGGAACGTGACCATTTTCTAAAAAAATTGTTTCTTGATTTTTTTTTTCGCAGTTTTATTGCAAAGGATTCATCTTGAACCTATGGCTAAGGTGGACAAACTCTACTTGAAGTTTAACAGGAAATTTTTTTAATTAACATTTAACCGTTCTATTTTAAAAATTGTGGCGAAAATGTAGAAATTTTATCAAAATCGTTACTTCTTTCTTTTTTAAAAAACTATTAAATTTAGCGAAAATTGTCAAAGAATAAAAATATCTTAGAATTTATCAAAAAATACTTTTAATTGAAAATTTTAAGAGTATTTTCTGATAAATTCTAAGATATTTTTATTCTTTGACAATTGTCGCTAAACATAATAGTTTTTCAAAAAAGAAAGAAGTAACGATTTTGATAAAATTTCTACATTTTCGCTGCAATTTGTTAAAACAGAGCGATTAAATGTTCATTAAAAAAATTTCCTGTTAAACTTCAAGTAGAGTTTGTCCACCCACCATTAGCCATAGTTTCAAGATGAATTCTTTGCAAATAACATTCCGAAAAAAATCGAGAAATATATTTTTTGGAAAATTTTTACGTTTCTCATGTTTAAATCGGCCATATTTTTTTTTCTTTAGTTCTATTCGTAATTTTGCCTATGGATTCAGGAAAAGCATGAAATTTTACGTCGGAATGTAGCCATGACAGTTATTTGCAGACAGATAACACGAATTAATCGCGGTGAAAGTTTAATAACAATTCTGAAAGTGTAGGCGTTAATGAGTTAAACGAATTATATATAAAAAACCCTATAGAATTCTTGAGAAAAGCGTTGATGCTCCAACATTAACTCATTGGTAAATTAACATCATTTTTTTAATAACTGCGTTTTTGTTCTTTCTTAGATATATTTGTTCATAGTTTCGCTGTTTTATCGTTTACTTTCTGTGGTATGAATTTTCCTTTCCGTTTTCCTACAACTCCACGGATGTAGAGCAGCATTTTTGAAAACTTTTCGGTGAATAAGAAAAAAAAAACACGTAGGTGGCAAAATGGAGTCGAATTAAAAAAACAATAAGAAATATAGGGTTTTATTAATAATAATTCCAGGTCACCTTAATAACTTTTATGTTTCTGTACCAAGAAGATTTTTTACATAGGGCCAATGTATTCAATGAAAACAGGCAAGCCTAATGTACAACATGGCGGGCAATAATCTGAGCGCAGAAATTTGTGTTGGCAGCATCGAAATCCATCCGAAGAATGACGTCACACAGATAATTCATGCGGAGTATTATCTTTTGAGCATTTTATTTTGACAGCTAGTTTTTTTATATAAAATATTTATGAGTTAATGTACATTTCATTATATGCATGGAGTATTATTGAAAATGATATTAATTAATCTAGAGAAATCACTATATAAAATTTATTCAATTAATGTAAAACTGGAATACAATAAAAGCTAAAATATTAATAAACTTTAGATGACCATTTCTATTCAACCTTTGAATTATAATGAATAATATATTTATAATGAAGGAATACAACTGTATAATATAAATACTGATAATTTAACATTTGATGGAGAATTCCCAGAATGTGTAGTTGGGACAAACAAGGCACGTTAACCTTTGGAGCGCCGGAGTCTTACAGGGTGTTTCACGTAAGGCGCCCCAGCTCGAAATGAGGACTCAGAGCGCATGGTAGGGGCAGATGCATCTAATTGGCCGCGAAGGGAGAGAGAAGGAATAACGTGGAGAAGGATAGAGTATCCTTTACTAGACGATACGCCTAGCGTATCGCTGTCCCATCCCTATCCCGCTCGAGGACCAAGAGAGAAAGAATAATTGGAGAAGGAAAGAGCTATACATTGGTATACGATACGCCTAGCGTATCGCTGCCCTTCCCTTCCCCGCTCACACCAGTCATCTTTGGTCAACTCTTGTCCTCTTTCTCTTACTCTCTCTCTCTCTCTCCAACCGCGGCCAATTAGATGCATCTGCCCCCACCATGCGCTCTAAGTCATCTTTTCGAGCTGGGGCGCCTTACGTGGAACACCCAAGACGGTCACGAAAAATTTTTACTTGCATGCGTGGGGTTCTTGGGACATTCAGTTAGTTCCCCTCTGAAGTAATTTCATATTTGGCTAACAGATGGCCATTGTTGCATAACTCTTCTCGCTGGTAATAAGTCTTCTGCGCTAATACTGCTTGTGTTCCAAAATCATCTCTACTTGCTTTATGCTTTACGTTTAGATCTTTTATCTAAATATTTTATATCGGCTATCGGCTACTACTAGCTTAGTACTAATTTACTTTATACGTTTATTCCTAAAAATAATGGCTAAAACCGAAGAAACCATAATTTGGTCTAGTAACGGATCAGAGCCAGATTCTTCTGGTGATGTGAGCAGGCTATAATAGAGATCAATGATGATGATTATGATACGGGTACATACTCTTCTGATATCAAATATGATAGATTTTTTTATCCTTCAATAAAAGATTTCACCGGCTCATTTCAGGTTCATGATTCTGTCAGATGTTGCAACCTACCTCTTGATTATTTTGAGCTCTTTTTTGACCATTCTCTCTTCGAAATGATCAAATCTCAAACGAATTTATATCAGGAACAAATCCCTGGACCTTATCTTTTGAATATGAAGGCTTGGGAACCAGTGACGGTCAATGAGCTGCGAGTTTTCTTAGGTTTTATGATCAATATGGGTCATGTTCGAAAGAGTAAATTGGAAAATTATTGGAGTACAGATCCTTTATTATCAACACCCATTTTCAACACTGTAATGTGCCGAAATAGGTATTTATAAATCCTGCGCTTTTTGCATTTCGCAAATAAAGACGAATTGGGATATCATCCATTGAAAAAAGTGAAGCCTGTAATCGATGATATTCGAGTCAAATTTTCACGTACTATATCTCCGAGGAAGAGTTTATGCATTTAGTCGGGGAGTCAGGGCACAAAAATATAGCACTTTTTCCACTTCGCGCCATAGAGAATTTTAATTTTTTTATGTATAGTTTAGAACGTCCTTAAAGAGCTCCTAAAGTCTCGAACACGAAGGAGATCGGGAAGGTTATTATTAATTCAAAAAAATGTTGAAAAATGCGTTCCTTTCTGGTTTAACTTAAATAACTAGCTTATTATTAATCGTATCAAAAATTTGTCAAATAAAACTTGTTCATAATTAAATTTTCAATAAGATAGGCGGGGTTTAAAAAATCAATTTGTTTTGTTTATTTGTAAAATCATTAATGAAGTACAGGAAGTGGAGAAAAGTTTAAGTAGTGAAAAACCATATAACAAATGCTTGATTGCTACTGAAAGTTCACTAGAAGGTGTCTCTTAGTTAGTGGAATTTGCTATAAAAGCCATTTTTCGATATCTAAAAATGGTGGCCTATTACAAAATTATTTATGTCAAAACTTTAAGTAGCTGCCAATTTTTTCCTGTCGGTCATAAATTAATGAAACCAATTGCTAAAAATTGGTATCAACGTTATTAACAAATGATGTAAAGAACATATTTTTCAATAATAAACAAAGCATTTTTTAATTGAAACACCGCGTTGCTATCGTCCGTATTTCAGCCACTATTGGATTTTAACAATTGCAATAAAATGCATTGTAATGTTTAGAAAAACCATGAATTTAAAAAAAAATCATGGCGATTGGAGCAGTAGAAGCTGAGATCATCAAGTTTTACTTCACGGTGCACTACGTCGAAAGTATTTGACCTTTCGAGCTGAAATTTGGCACAGTAGTAGTGCACATATCACCCTATCACCTACATTTTTTTCTTAATCTTTCGTTCCATTTTTCTTGTTTGCAACGAAGAAGAATCTATTAGAAATCACAGGCTCGGTGGTAGCGATTTCTTCGCTACGTAACGCGGTGGTGGGGGTAGCGCCTGAACAGTGGAGGAGGCGCGCTGGAGATGTTAAACAACTTAATTGAAAAATTTATTTCTACATAACCAAAGGTCGTAGATAGATGATTCTGTTTTAATTGTATATCATTTTTTCCGTGCTTTCCAGCAATATTTATAAAAATTTTATAAGAGTACGGCAAGTGTCAGAAAACTATGCTTTTCAACTTATTTGTAATTTTCCAGGGTTTCGAAATAAGTTAAAAAGCATAGTCTTCTGACACTTGCCGTACTCTTATAAAATTTTTATAAATATTGCTAGAAAGTACGGAAAAAATGATATACAATTACAAAAAAAAATCATCCGTCTACGACCTTTGGTTATGTAGAAATAAATTGTTCAATTAAGTTGTTTAATATCTCCAGCGCGCCTCCTCCACTGTTCAGGCGCTAGCCTTACCACCGCGCCACGTAGCGAGGAGATCGCTACCACCGAGCGCGTGATTTCTAACAGATTCTTCTTCGTTGCGAACAAGAAAAATTGAACGAAAGATTAAGAAAAAAATTTAGGTGATAGGGTGATATGTGCACTACTACTGTGCCAAATTTCAGGTCGAAAGGTCAAATACTTTCGACGTAGTGCACCGTGAAGTAAAACTTGATGATCTCAGCTTCTACTGCTCCAATCGCCATGATTTTTTTTAAATTCATGGTTTTTGTAAACATTACAATGCATTTTATTGCAATTGTTAAAATCCAATAGTTGCTGAAATACGGACGATAGCAACGCGGTTTTTCAATTAAAAAATGCTTTGTTTATTATTGAAAAATATGTTCTTTACACCATTTGTTAATAACGTTAATACCAATTTTTAGCATCATTAATTTATGACCGCCAGGAAAAAATTGGCAGCTACTTAAAGTTTTGACATAAATAATTTTGCAATAGGCCATCATTTTTAGATATCGAAAAATGGCTTTTATAGCAAATTCTACTAACTAAGAGACACCTTCTAGTGAACTTTCAGTAGCAATCAAGCATTTGTTATATGATTTTTCACTACTTAAACTTTTCTCCACTTCCTGTACTTCATTAATGATTTTACAAATAAACAAAGCAAATTGATTTTTTAAACCCCGCCTATCTTATTGAAAATTTAATTATGAACAAGTTTTATTTGACACATTTTTTGATACGATTAATAATAAGCGAGTTATTTAAGTTAAACCAAAAAGAAACGCTTTTTCCAACATTTTTTTGAATCAAGAGACACGGTAGTGTCTCGACGGCAAGTACAGAAAAAAGTAGATAATGACATGTATATACGGCCGTCGAGGCACTACTCTCTTATACAGCAAGTTTGGCTGTCCTAATTTTCAAACCGATTTTTCTTTGTGAATAATCCACTATCATGATTTAAGCAAAGCTTTTCTTAAAATGGTTTTGAACGAGCTTTCATTTGAGCCCATAAACATTAAAATCGGTTCACGCAATCCAGAGATCTCATACTCTGTTAGCTATATATATGCCGAAGTTGAAATTCTTCTCCTTCCTTTCTGTATGTCTCGGGCTGAAGTTGACCGCTTCTGTATGTCTCGGGCTGAAGTTGACCGCTTCTGTATGTCTCGGGCTGAAGTTGGCTGCTATATTCAATACCGGCATAACCCTAAATTTCGATCGATTTCGATAGAACTGTCAAAATCAAAATTACTCTGTTGGGATAAAAATAGTATGATATAATTCAAAGTGTAGATAATTAAACAAACTAAAGGAATAAATACATGAAGGAGTCTGATGGAGAATCAGATAAGTAACACAACATTGTAAAATATATTAAAATTTAATATTTTGTGGTACTTTGTGGGATTTTATTTCAGGTTATAAATAAAATATTTTCCTTGTATGCACCTCTGATTTGAAGTCATACCAGTGCCAAATGCTCTAACAATTCTTGGAAATACCCTGTTATTGAAGAATGTAGATTAACGAAAATTGTAAATGAAACAAAAGGATGAGGTTGTTACGTTCACTCATAACCAACACACATGGTAGTGTTTCAACAACAATTAACATAAACGTTTTTAAGAAAAGTAAGTACATTGTGAAAAAAATTAGTTTAATTAAAGCAAAGTTATATACAAGGTATCCTTTCATAGTTTGCAATTTGATGCCAGACCAGTGCCAAATGCTATAACAATTCTTGGAAAAATGCAAGCACCAAAAAGTACTACAATAGTTAAAGAGGAATCAGTTACAGTTCCAGTGGATATTACTACTTTTTATAATAAAATAGATAATGAAGATAGTGCTGCCATGTGTTGCTGGAAAACAGAGCTTTGGTTTAATGCAACTACGGAGTACTGGTTGAGCAATGGAAACAGTAGTTTGAAATGTGATTAACTGTTGATGACTCAATGATATGTCAATTTACTAGCGAAAGAAAAAGATAAGCCAATTGTTCATTATCACATGGTAAAGTATGTGTAACTCATTCAACCGCTTAAAATGTATGTAATTAAAAATTAATTGTTTATTTATTTATTTTTTAATTCAGCTCAAGCATGTATTAAAATATAACAATTAATTTGTTGAGTCTCTCTTTCCAGATGTACTTCAAAGGTTATTGAAATACCCTGTTATTCAAAAATGCAGGTTATTGCAGATAAAACAGATAAGGATAATCTTGTTACATTCACTCATAATTAAGACACACGGTAGTGTCTCAATAGCTATAAACATAAACATTTTCATGTAAAGTAAGTACATTGTAAAAAGAATTTGTTTAATTAAAACAAAGTTATATATAGGCATTATTTCATAGTTTGCAGTTTGATGCCAACCAGTGCCAAATGCTATAACAATTCTTGGAAATACCCTGTCATTGGAGAATGCAGATTAACAAAGGTTGTAAATGAAACAGAGAAGGATGAGGTTTAAACATATGCTAAACATCCAGGAATGGAAATCAATAACAAAATTCATGTTTAAATTTTTCTTTTCTTTAAACTCATATGGATTTCAACTGTCCGATAGGTTATATCATATATAGAAACAATTTTCCATGAGACAATAAATCTTTCTTATTACTACGATTAAAGAAAAGCAGATAAATATTTTCTAATCGTTATTTAATATTCAATTATAATATAAAAAAGTATTAAAACCATATATTTACCTACGCTTCCCCAATCAGAATAGAAAGAAATTATTATTATTACCAAAAAAATTATTCAAATTTAATTTTTTATAAGAATAACATTGATTTTTATAATATAATATGTAATATATCTTTTGGTACTTAGTGAGATTTTATTTCAGATTGATTTACAATAACATGTTTATTGTGTCATTGTGCAGGGTTAAGCTGTAATATTTAATACAAGAAGTCAGAAATGATTCCAGTTTACCATAGAAAGAGCCATAATGCAAAGTTAATGTTGAGAGTTAAACCTAAGGAAAAGGTGGAGAAATTAAAAAATTAATTTGGAAGCCAATTTTTAATAGCGAAAGGCATGCAGGTGATTTTGGGCATAAACCCTTTGAAATATATAAGTCAATTAAATCATAATTTTAATGATAACGTCATCTAGAAATGAAACAATGAAAAGAAGTCATCATATTAATATTTTCCATGCAATAGAATTTACAGTGAATAACTTTGCGAAACTGAAAGCAGTATATCCACAAAAGAGTGGCTTCCATTGTATAAATTGGTGTATTTCCTAGTTTATATTAATGAAAGGAAAATATAAATGGTACTAGTGTGCTGGAGAAAGTGCCATAATTCAAAGTTGATATTGACGGTAACAGCTAAGAAAATGATGGATAAATATGAGCTAATTTATAAGAAAATCCTTAAGAGTGAAGTGCTTGCAGGTGATTTTAGGCATACAACTTTGGAATTAGAAATCACATAGTTGATGAAAATTATAATAAATTTATGTAGATGTGTAAATATGAAAAGAATTCATGATTGCAATATTTTACATGTGATCAGGCATATGGTGAATAAAATTAGGAAACTGAAAGCTGTATATTTAATAAAGAGAGGCATCCATTGTATAAATTGGTGTATTTCCTAGTTTATACTAATGAAGGGAAAATATAAATGGCACTAGTGTGCTGGAGAAAGTGCCATAATTCAAAGTTGATGTTGAGGTTAACAGCTAAAAAAGTGATGGATAAATATGAGTTAATTTATAAGAAAATCCTTGAGAGTAAAGTGCCTGCAGGTGATTTTGGGCATACAACTTTGGAATTAGAAATAACATAGTTGATGAAAATTATAATAAAATCATGTAAATGTGTAAATATGAAAGGAATTCATAATTTCAATATTTCACATGTAATAGAACATACAGTGTGTAACTTCAAGAAACTGAAAGCAGTATACCTAAAAAACATAGACTTCCATTGCATTAACTGGTATATATTTTACAGTTTATATTAATGAAAAGAATATATAAATGTCACTAGTTTACCAGGGAAAGAGCCATAATGCAAAGATGATAGTGAGAGTAACACCTAAGAAAAAAGTGGATTTAAAGGTAAATTTAGAAACAAATTTTTGAAAGCGAAAGGCTTTAATGTGATATTGGGTATATGATGTTGAAAATATAACTCAAACAGTCATTGAATCCTATGTTAAATGCCTCTAAAAGTGTAATTATGATAAGAACTCATCATTGTAATAATTTGTATTATATTTAATAGATTAATAAATTAATATCTCGAATTGAAGCTTTACATTATGGAACGATGAGAACATTGGAAAATGTTTTATTAGATTGAATTAGTTAAAAGAATTTTTAGTTTTAATTCCTATATTCTTACAAAACGTTATAAGATCCCACAAAAAACAAGCTTTGCTTGTAAAAAAAGGACGGCAAGTACATAAGTCGTATCTAGTATGATTAATATATAGTAATATAAAATATTTTAATTAAAAAAAAGTAGTGAAATCCAAATGTTAGGCAAGTATAAATTTTTTCCATGGCGAAAATTGAAATTTAGAAAAAAGTAAATAGTAATACAAAAATTACTTGCCGGGCCCGTAATATTCATGTGTAAGTTGCTATCTTGCAATATAAGCATTGCTTCTCGTAAGTTAAAAATGTGGCTATTTAATACGATTGCATACAACGGGCCTGGCAAGTAATTTTTGTATTACTATTTACTTTTTTCTAAATTTCAATTTTCGCCATGGAAAAAATTTATACTTGCCTAACATTTGGATTTCACTACTTTTTTTTAATTAAAATATTTTATATTACTATATATTAATCATACTAGATACGACTTATGTACTTGCCGTCCTTTTTTTACAAGCAAAGCTTGTTTTTTGTGGGATTAATAATAACCTTCCCGACCTCCTTCGTGTTCGAGACTTTAGGAGCTCTTTAAGGACGTTCTAAACTATACATAAAAAAATTAAAATTCTCTATGGCACCAAGTGGAAATTCAAATGCTATTTCTCCCCGACTAATTGACGAAAGCTTAGTGTTGTGGAAAGGACGACTGATGTTCAAGCAATATCTTCCTTTGAAAAGGAACCGCTTTGGAATCAAAGTGTTTGAACTTGTTGATTGCAAATCTGTATTTCTAATTGATTTCATAGTCTACACAGGTTCCACTACTGATTTCAAAAAATGTGGTTTGGGGATTTTCGGAGATATAGTAGATCATTTCCTTGAGCCGTATTTTCACAAAGACCATGTAATATATATTGATAATTGGTATTCATCTCCTCAATTAGCTGAATTCTTACATGATAAGGATACAGGAATGTGTGGTACGCTTCAAAAAAATCGGAAAAGCGTACCGAAATTGAATGCCAAATTGAACAAAGGTCGAGTAGAAGTTGCTCACAATGATGTGTGGCTTATTTTGAAGTGAATGGACAAGAAAGAGGTTTATAAGATAACTACCGTGCATAAACTTGGATTTAACTGTATCATCAAAAAAGACTTGAAAACTGGGGAAAATATCATAAAACCTACTTGCATTTTAGAATATAATCAGAACATGGGGGCAGTCGACAATATAGATAGGCAATTGTCTTTGACTGAAACCATTAGAAAGTCCGTGAAGTGATATAGAAAATTTTTCTTCCATTTGGTGGATCTATCTCTGGCAAATGCTCACGCATTATATAATCAGCGAGCGGACATTCCACTTTCTTTTCCAAAATTTCGATTGGAAGTAGTAAGGAACATGCTCGGCATTGATTCCAATCGTCATTCATCTTCCATCCAATCAAGCAATCTACGATTGACTGGTCGACATTTTGCTGTTCCAATTACCAGTGAAGATTCATCAAAGGTTCTCCAACGTGTGTGTAAACTTTGTTCAATATCGAATAAAAAACGCCGTACCAGATTTGAATGCGACGTATGTCATGAAACACTCTGCCTTACACCATGATTCCATGTATATCACACAAAATTGCATCTACCATAATAATGAAATTCATAAGAAAATAAAAAAAACGGTCCCTGTGCAAAAAGGGTAGTTTCTAGGGGTAGAAATAAAAAATATTATTATTATCGTCTTCTCCACTCCCGAAAACCCCTATATACAAATTAATTTTAAATTTCAAAAATTTCTCAATTTTCTCCAATGTTAGCCGCCGGAACGTTTTATATAAGACGCTATTTCAGATCGCTGTTTTTTGGGGCTTAACATAAACAAATATAAATCAATATTGCTACTTTTCAAAGGGTAAAATTGTCGTCAAAACCCCGGCGTTCTAAAGGTTAACACCCTTTGAAATATAAATGGAGCTAGTGAGTTCATTTGAATACTAGGCCACAATTCAACAGTCAAGAGGGCTTTCCCGTTTTGATCACTGGATTCCTTGCGAACCTATCATAAGTAAATAAGTTTTGCGTTATGTTAAGAGTTTTTAAAAGAGATTGTCTCATAGTAACCAAAAATATATTATTTCTTAAATGGTAGCCATATGACTTAAGCCAATAATCTGTCATACTAGTTCATAATAACCTACTTGTACCAGCTTGTATATGGTTGAATCAGACATCTTTTCTGCTGTAACAACTAAAATAAAAAATAAAATATTACTATAATGATAGATTTTAAGAAATTATTGTATTAATATAAGAATAAAAATGTAATTAACTAACCAGATTCAGAAACTGCATAGACACATTGAAACTTTTCTTCTCTCTCCTTATTTTCATTTTTTGACAAATCGCAGCTCATCATTGTGAAATATTAACAGAAAATACACAAGCTAGATAAGCATAATTCTTTATGATAATTGTCCTAAACAGTAATGAAAAAAATATATACTCTCTTTGGTCCTTTTGATGCATAGGTTTTAAAATAACTTCAATTCAGCTTACTCACATGTACTCTTAACAGCTTGTCATAATCCATCATCCATATCGAGTAAACTGACATGTAACAATAACAAAGTTCCATCACATTAACAATATTTAGGAACTATTGTATCTTCTTGGATCTCTTAATACCAAATCTTGTATTAAAAATGCAGAAAGCAATCTGTAACATAAATAACACAAAGAATCAATCTCTTGTAAATAAAATAGTTATATACTTTCATATATGACATACGAAATACTCATCCGATATTTGTTTATCATAACTTGCGTATGATTATATTACACATCACATTGGCACGTGCACTTGTATGCAAACAAAGTGGAGCTTTTCTTCCTTCACAGCTCATTTTATCAGAAATTTATTAACACCACTTGAGCTGTCAAAATAAAATGCTCAAAAGATAATACTCAGCATGAATTATCTGTATGAAGCCATTTTATCTTCAAGTGATGTCATATTTCGGATGAATTTCGATGCTGCCAACACAAATTTCTGCGCTCAGATTTTTGCCCGCCATGTCGTACATGAGGCTTACCTGTTTTGAGTGAATACATTGTCCCATAGATAATATCCCCCTTGGAAGAAAAATTGATGCGTGTTTGGAAAATTTAATGTTTCTCACTATTTACATTTATTCGGGTTAGACATTCTAAAAAAAGTCAATTAGTATATAATTAATTATTGACATATTATTTAAACTTAAATTTTGTTTTCTTAATTTACAGAAGATGGATCCATATGGGAAGCCCACTTTATCTGCACATCCTGGTGAGTAGCTAACCTAACACCTTAACTGCCAAGCACATAGAATTAATTTTGCTATACTGCTAAATCATAATATTCTTTTCAAAGGTATTTAACGAATATACTATAGAAAGTTTCAATATTTGTTTTATCTCTAAGGAAGAGGGGGGGGGGGGGTACTCTAGATCTAGAATCTATTTTGAAACTACCCTTCCTCAAGCACTCTTGGTACAAAGAATTAGTAATTTTTTAGTTATTTAAGTTTATACATATTTTTAACAGTAAATACGTGTTGTAAAAATTAGTATTACCATAATAAACAAAACGACTGATATTCGATAAGATGTTTTGGAATCCATCAGTGGATGTTCTGCTTTAATTGGCTCGGTTTTGCTTATTTAATTAAGGTGATCTAGGATCGACCAACAATTTCCAACGGCCCCATTTCATTATAGATTAGTGCTAATTGTGGCAGAAATTGCAACTACTAACAGTGTCACGTGGAAGAGAAAGATTTGTGCCACGTACTGACGCCCGCCGTATCATCTACCACAATGCGCGCGTGCATAACTAAAGTTATTAATGATATTCTAGATTTCAGCGTGACAAAATTGTCTGAAATAATTATTATAGTTAGTAGGCATGATAATGAAGGGCGGAGCATCGAGGATTTACGAAAAATCTAACCTTTTCATCCAAAAATATATCTTTTATAATATGGTTGTCGTAGCTACCCACACGTACGGCAGCGCTAGCCTGTCATCTGAATGTGTGTTGGTACATGTAGACTCGTGCAATACACTGACGTCCTCTGTTTCGCCTGCTACGATGTGTATATAGGTAAAATTGGTCATGTTTCTCTAGATTTCACCATGGCAGAATCGTCTGAAATGATTACTGTTTATTGTAGACATGCTAGTGAAGGGCGGGGTAGCGAAGGTTTCCAAAAAATCTAACCATTTCACCCAAAAATGTGTCTTGCTTTTCTTGTTTGCGTTACAGCATTACAAATACAAGTATTGTCAGCTCACTATATTGCTAAATGGTTGCTTGCTATAGCTGTGTTGGGAACATATTTACAGTCCTATTAAAGCGGGAGAACTTATGTACGTGTCATTGTCTAACGCATGTGGACTTTTCTCCGTCGGTAAAATAGTTAAATTTTATATTGAAATAGCTATATAAGATTTTCAAAAGGATCTTCGATATTTTTGAATGTATTTGCTTCTTTCTGTTCTCAAATTGCTCATAGAACTCTTCTTGAGGGCGCTACGGCGCCCTTTTTTCAATATCATTATTATCAACAAAAATCTTATTGTTTTATAATTTTGAGAAGAAAAAATAATATTGTAATAAGAATCTGAGCCTGCAGCGCTTTCAAGCATTATTAGAGAGTAAATACAGCCTCTACTAAAAATTCATGTTTTTATTAGTTTCAAAAATAAATTTGAATTAAATTTCTCGTCGGTCGTGGATCCTCTTAATGTTGTCTAAAATACAGGATGAATTTAAATATTTTTCAATGATGTAACGAAGTTTCCCGTTACGTGTCCGAGATACCGAATAAAGAACGTTAAAGCTACCGAACGGTGGATATTATTAATCCCTACGTTACCGACTCGTGAGATAGGCAGGCTCACGAGTGGATTATAGTCAACGTCAATGATAGACCCCGTTGACTGACAGAGGCCCGGATGAAAAGACCGGCGCTCCAGGAAACGATGTCCAGGTTGTCCTGGGAAGTAAGGCAGGGCCATGCCAAACAACCCAGTCAACCTGAGATAAGGAGAAGCGGCCTCGGGGAGTCTTAAAAAGAATGACTATTTCTATAAGTGCCCACGAGGAGGGGAAATAAAACATCGAGTCTTGCTTGAACGCTGATTACGCGCTTCAAATAGGCTGCGCGGAATGTCGTGCGCAGACTGCCATAGCAGTCAGTCGGAACGCGACCGTGGGATTGTGCTGATGTGTCCGTGTGTGCTGGTGAGCCCGTGACGCGGCACTCAGACAGCCATGGGTCGGTTCGCGTACGTGAGGCGTGTGCTATAGGCCAGCCTGCACGTACGTCACGACTTGATACCGGCCAATGCATAGTGGGTTGTGCAGGGGCGTAGTTAGCCCGTTGGAATGTGTCCCGGTGCCCTCCGTAATCCCATAGGTTTGCGCTATGGCTGGACGGACCGAGAACATTGCCTTCGTGGTGGTTCGTCTTTGGCAGGCTCTATGCTTGGCAATGGTAACGCAGGTTCCTGCACTTCTTACCACCACCTGCGTGGATGATTAGAGGGAAATGTATGATCCTCAGTAGATAGGTTTGCGAGGCTCGGACGTCCTTAAGGAACCCTCCCCTCTCTTCACAACCTAGCACACTGAGCGACCCTGGCTACCGCTACCGTCCAAATGCATGGTCGGAAGGCCGTATAAGATGCATAGAGAATGGAGTCGAAAGACTCAAATGATAACGTAGGATTGTTGGCCATCCAACTGACCACTTGGCGCCCTGATAACGATAAATAAGTACGGGCGAAGGTAATGGAAAGCCCGTACTGTTAGTGGCTCCTCACACTCACGGGAATAACGTTACAGTGTATAGGAAGGTATCTTACTCATTACAGTTTTAAAAAAAGTAAAAATGTCACCAAATAGTTAAAAGACTCGTAAATAAAATTCCCTCCGAAATATCATCGCCAAAAATATTGTTTTGAATCATAATTCCGCACAATAATGTAACAGCTTTGATAAAATATCGCAAGAATAGTTTAATGAGCTGGATGAAAATTCCGTTAGTAATCTTTTAAATACTTTTAGGATGATACAATTTGCTTATAATAATTTTCTATAACTTTACGGAGAAAAGAAATAATATTTTGTACTATCAAATTACGTCCAATACAGCCAAATCTATTTTGATGATAGTTAAAAACACAATTCCATAAATAGTTAAAATAACTTGAAAATGTAGTTGATATTATGAAAAGTAGTAATCTGTAGTATAGAATGAATAGTTACAATAAAAATTTAGTTAGTAGTATTAAATACTAAGAAAATTAGGTAGTGGAAACCTTACATTTAGTGTTTGCTTATACTACTGAACAGGAGTATAATAAATTAATTATTTATAGTGAAGAACAAGTTATCTTGTAGTAATGAATCAAATGAAAGGTTTTTCAAAACCATTTTAAGTAAAGCTTTACTTAAATCATGACAATTGATCATTCACAGAAATAAATCGGTTTGAAAATTGGGACGGCAAAACTTGCTGTATAAGTACACGGTACCCACTGAGAAATATGGTTTCAATTTGACATTGATTTGATGCCTGAATTATCTTATCAAAATAGTATCAATTTGAGGATCGATGTTGATTCAATTGTGTCCAGAATTTTGAACTATCTGCTTTTCGAATTACCATCGATTTTATATCGAATGTATCACAATTTATGGTTAGCCGCAATGAATGGAAATTTTATACTACACAGCAGGAAATTAATTCGTGTGTGGTTCAGATATTATGTATTATATCAATTTTCATGTAAAAGTACAAATTGAAGCTTGCAGAATCACACACAAATCAATTTCCCTCTGTATACGAAGTGCTATATAAGAGCCACAATTTCTAATGAGCACTATATATAGGAGACAACGCAGCTATATAGAAAGAATGCAGGTCATCTGAAATTAGATAATTTAGTATACCATTGATTTGATCCTATAAAAAAATTTGGCGCGTAAATAATTTGTATGAGGTAGTAAGCATGATGAATTTACCGGTCTTATATACATTTAAGCTGAAGCTTAAAGCTTATGCATCCCGGCTATAATGTATGTATATATATATTTTCAGGTTTTAATTATAAACAATATATTGCAGGATGTGTTATTAAATTAATTTTTAAGTTCGAATTGTATTGAGTAATATATTAATAAACTATACATATTTCTTTCAGAAATTAAAGCAACGATTAATTATATTAATTAATATTTTTAAATAACCTCTTTCTTACGTTTGTTTTAACATTTTATAAACGCTTATAAATTTGAGAAAATGATGAATAATATAAATTCAATTTTGTAATCAGGAAATTATTATTTTTAATATGAAGTAATGATTTGAAGTTTAAAATTTTTTTACGTAGCGTTGTACCATCACTTTCCTGTCTCCATTTTGCATTTGCTAGCCATGAGCCAGCTACTTTTTCCGCATTTGTTAACATCTCTTTTCCAAAACACTGCAATAATGAACCTGCAATTATGATATATTAATTAATAGTATACCATATTAATAATTAAAAAAAAAAGATTTGAAATTAATACAGGATATCTCAGAAGTTGTGGTGAAGCTACAGGAACCCTCGATAGAAATATCATTGATTGAATAGACAACACGATTATATAATCTTTGTCTAAACCCCTTATTTAAAAAATCATTATTTATAAAGAAAATCTTAGGAAAATATTTGTAATGGTTTCCTGTTCATGATCGGCACTTTCGTCGAAGTTTGCCGGCTTGACCTCATCATTTAAAATATCTAATTGAACAAGTACTATTACAAGTTATAAGATTAAAAATGATAAATTATAATTAGAAAAAAACACCAACCCTGTACAAGATTTCAAAGTTTTAATGATTCAAATTTCTTCTTCTCTGCTCGTCCTTGAAAACTAAATTTTTGTGCTAAAGTGTTGGTTATAACTTTAGATAAAAGCTTCCTTACTGAGTTTTCCAGACTAGAAGGATCAACGTATTTTGATAGATACAGAGCCTATACAAAATAATTTAAACACGATTTTAATCAATTAAAAAGTACAAAATTATATATGTAGACTATATATAGTACACTTACTGCTGCAGACATATTTCCGTCATCCCTTAAGAAACTTTCTAGGCAATTTAGCTGATTTTCAAAATCTACTGGTAATGAAGGAAAATTTACTGGCTTTTTAATTATCTTTTCACCTGGTAACATAAAATGATTAATTTTTTCTTGGTTCATTAAACATGTCCATTTTACAATTTATCTGATTTATTTCTTTTCTCATTTCTTTAATTTCCTTGAAAAGCAAGCTTTCCCATTTTGGTATATCTGAAAATATTTGTTATATTAATATAGCTTTCTAACAAATGAAAACAAGAATAAACCAAAGTTAAAATAAGCTTGAAACTTACTTTCTACATCAAGAATCACTCTTTTATTATTTTCGGTGAATTCATGAAATTCGCGCTGAATTAAAGCTGAATCATTTCTATTGAATCGCGGAATCCAAAATATTTTGTTTTTTGGTATTTTAATTGACTGAGTGTTAGACTGACTACTAGTATCAGTCATGGTACGAGCTTCATTAATTAATGGAGAAACTAAATGACGATGGCTATCAGAAATGGTTTTCCTTTCATTTGAATGACTTTTTTCTGGCGATTCTTTACAAAGTTTATTTCTACTATCATACACATTTTCCTTTCCCGGTGTAATGTTTTCTAATTTCTTATCACTACAAACTTTTAATTTCTTAAATTTCAATTTCTTATCTTTGTATGGTGATGCTGACAAGCTTCTATTAGACGATTTTGAGATACTAATTGTATTAGTTCTGTTGATAGTGTTAGGTGATACAATCCTTTTTGGATATGGTGGTACTATAGGAATAGACGATGGATATTTTTTTAACGAATTATTAGCTGCTTCGTTTAAATTAAAATCAACATTATATTCAAGTTCACTTTCAGATGACTCTGAATCAAAATGAATAGGCTTCCTTTTATTTCTCATGCCTCTACCTAATTGGAGTCAATTAAATAATTCTTGCAAGCATGTGCAGCATCAATGTAATTATCTGTAAGAAAATTAATTGAATTATTATTACGTTTTCATAACAGTAAAAAGTATATCTATTTTAAATTTTGTTAAATTTAAATAACTGTATTTTTTTAATACAAAAAAATTAGTTCCTAAATTATATAATACATGTAATTATTAATAGATATAAAGAGATACTTGCTATAAAATCTTTTAACTTTCACAAAGTGCTCTGGCCAATTTGAATCTACTTTAGACTCCCTCCTAACAAAAGCAGATGCATGAATCAATGGCCACATAATTTTTGTAATCATACTACTATCTATATCTCTCGTCATCCAGCTTTTAAGTCCTATGTCACAAAATACATCTTTATCTTCTCCTGGTTCGTTTCCTTCTTCATTCAAGAATTTAAACACCATGAACTATATATATAATATAAAAAAATTAGATTTAATTATTCCCGTTCAGTGTAATAACTTAAACATCACAATAGAAGTCATGCTCATAGATTTCCCAATAACTATTACATAAGTACTTACTCAAGAAAGTAAATTATGACATAAAGGAACACATAAAAAGCTTTCACCATTAGGCATAAGACAACATTTGCGTGCAATTTCATTGACAGAAAATATTTGTCTGTCATTATTTTTATTTGAAACCTTGAAAATATTTAGATCAGAAGAAGGCAGTGGATATTCAAACACATCTTCGATACAGGAAAATGTAGATCCAATGAAATACACTTCATTTTGATATTTAACAATATTTAGAAGGACAGCAACAGTATTATCAGCAGTTAGAAAGCAGCTATTTTTTCCATCGCATTGTAATGTTGTGTCATTGATAATTATTTTTCTGAACTGGGTACCTTGTATAATTTCATTTATATGACAAGTTTTACGTATCCTATAAAGCTTTATTAATCTTGTACTATTTTCTAATATTACATTAATTCGACCTTTTTTAGAATCACGAAAAGTAGCTTGTTGTAACGGTTTATAACCAGAGTGCAAACTTGACTTTATATTTTGTAACTTATTTTCATACTGAAATGCACTAAAGTCATCTAATTTTCCATGGTCTTTACACTCACTAGAAAGGTGAGACAATGAATGTACATTATATACAATAAATTTCTTTCCATAAATAGTTGCAGAATGTGTAATGAACAATTTTAGTAATTCATTTGCATAATCGTAATAATTCGGTGATAAAGATAGATTATTTAAAATATTTATTGCACAAGATAAAAGCAAAAAATGTTCATAAACTTCATCAGACACAGAGTCTTTGAACACCAATATTCCATCATATAACAATATTCTTCTAAATTCTGTTGCTTTAAAAAAAGATAAATCTTGTAGCGATCTCGGTTTTCTATTAAAATCACTAGGACAAGATCTCCTCAGTAACAACAGTTTTTGTGAAATTTCTTCTATTTTAGTTCTATGTAATTTCCAAGCTCCATTCCATGTTTTCCAAGCCAAAATTAAGCGTTTAAACACACCAAGATACACTAAATGGAGACTATCTAAACGAAACTGAGAACCAAACCAGCACCAATTATTTGTAATGGTGAATAGCCTCTGTGATGATAAGGTTGCTCTTGATTATTATAAGATTGGTCTGTTCTAAGTCTTTCATTAAGCTTTGCATATGTCATTCGACCGTCTACATATTCTCCAACGACTTCACATTTTTCACATGAGCAGTAACCACCATGTACAATACAACATTTTACCTTTTACCGAGCTGGAGCATCCAATATACAATGTTGTATTGAAAATTTGAAGCACATGTTTTGTATTGCATATCCATTTTCAATTAACTTAGATACTTCAGCTACAAAATCACTAAGAAAATCATCCATAATTGGATCTTGCTTTCCATAGAAAATTGCTATTATAAAAGGCTCATTTTTAGATTTTATAAGTTTTCCAAGAATAGGCCAAAATTTGTCTGCCCCATTTCTGAATAATGGAAGACCATCCATATTTATATCTAATATAATTTCTTTATGAGTTTTTAAATAATTTTCTAAGTTCATTAAATTTAAATTTGCCTCTATTCCCTTATACCATAACTAACCTCCTCTAACTTGCTTAATAAAAATCTTATTCGGTGTGTTTAAAAGTGTCTTGTAGTTAAGCGGAATACTAGGAAAGATTGAATGTAATTTTTGTAGTAGGGAATTAACCTTATGTAAAGATAATACACCCCCTTCTTGACACCATTCACGCAGAATCCTTGTTATATATTGACTTTGCTCATATTTATTATTAAATTCTAATTGCTTTTCATCTTCATTGTCATCACTAGGAATTTCATCACTGCTTGGGTAAGAATTTTCAGTGAAATCATTTTCACTATTATTATTTTCACTAGCTACCTCATTAAATTCATCATTTTTACTGTCTCCATTCTCCCTTTCAATATAATGCTAATTCTCTCTTCGGTTTGATTCAATGATTTCATCTTGTTTATCGTATGATGATATCCAACTATCATTAACATTATTAATCTGAGAGTTATTACAGCTTTCGAGTTGACTGTTATCAATATATCTTTTGTTTATAACAGCTGTTAAGTGTTCAAAGGATTTGTTTTTCAATTTTACTTTTTCAATTCTTCTCTGAATCCTTCGTTTGAACGATTGTACATGTATCTTGAAAAATAAGAGGAATTTTTTATATATTATAATAAATGAGATTTTATGTGTTTCTAATTCTTCATTATAATAGATTAGAAAATGTATTTATGAATCTTTTAGATACTACATACTATATGAAAATATAGGTCAGAGAATAAAAGCATTATCATTCAACTTATCAAACTACGAACTATGAAATTTTCAATTTTGTTACAAAATCTACTTTAAAAATTGTAGACATAAACTTTTAAATACAGTTTACGTAACAAAATATAGGAAATTTAATATATATTATTAAAGAATATATCAACATTTATTCATAAGACGTAACCTTACTTTTTTAAACAAACCAAATGCATGTCTTACATATTATGAAAAGAGAATAAAATATCAGAAGTATTTACCGGTCTCTCATCATCATGTGAATTATCCATTTTAGAAAAATCGCTAAATATAAAATATTGTAACACTCATTCAATATTTATGGATATTAAAAAATCACCATCTTTGTGATCAAATTGTATACTCTTCTCATTTTTGTTCATCTCTGCTCATCTTTCCATATTATACAGTTTATTTTATATATAGTACTACTGCATATACTATAAAGGTATATTTGTATATATGTTTTTCACATTCAGCATCGAAAACGTTACGACTGTGATGTGTAAAGCACAATTAAGCGCCATCTATTATGAATAACTATCGAAATACGTAAGCTATTAATATATCAGTCCTAAAAAAAACATGGTTCGATGTATAAAGATGATAATGATATCGATATGATATTATTTGTATATCGATTCATAATACATTTCTCACTGGGTAGTGCTCGGCGGTATAGACATGTCATTTTCTACTTTTATATGTACTTGCCGTCGAGACACTACCGTGTCTCTTGATATAGTTTATTTTTAGTTGTTGTTACTACATTCTGTGTGTGTGTGTGTGTGTGTGTGTGTGCTGATATCATATTGACTGTAAAAAAATTATTATAGTTATATAAAATTTGTTAATATTACTATTAAAAAATAATAATTTTTACTAAAGTAGATTTAATTATTGAAATGTTGCAATCACCTACGGATACATGTTTCAGATTATCTTATACAGCCTAGAATGACAGGAATTATTATACATTTATTTAATAACCCACACAATTCAATACACCTTTTACTCAATATGTCCAGAGTTAATCCTTTAGCTATACTATTTCTATATTTAGTATGGTGAGGCTATCACAATCCTGTAGTCATTTTATTGTAGAGTTAATAATTATAGGGTGGTAATTTCAAATAACCTGAAATTCTGAAGAAACACATTAATTTGACTTATAGAATTCTTACCTAGGACGGTGTGCTGGTGTGATGTATAAATTTAATACTATATCCTTTTCGTACACTGAGAGAAAAATATAGTTAAAAATACTATAATTCCAGTATCTATTATAGTCGAAAAAGGGGTCAAACATAAAATTATAATTAATTTAACTGTACACATTGTAGTAGATTTGACAATTAATTATGGTGCTTTTAATAATAATATCTGTAAAATCTACTATTTTGCATGGTTGTTTCAATCTTACTTGAAATTTTTGTAAAGTTATATAGTTCTACTATACAATATTGTAATAATAACTATATTTAAAAGTGAAATAAGCTATATGCTTATAATATGACGAGTTCAAAAGACTGGTTATTTTTGCTATTAATTATAGTTATATTTATGTAGTAAAAATTACTAAAACTTATTAGTTATGCTACACTACAAAAATTGTGGCGCACCCTTTGATATTCGTAAACTGTAACTCAATCAAAATCTAAAACGTAAGTTGGGCGCTAGGTTCCATAGAGAACCACTTTACTGTAGTGATCGCAAAATACGGTAAACGGCAAACGGCAATACCAACTAGCTCAGTGAGTATAGGGTTAGGATTGCGTAAGCGGAGAGTGGGTGAGTCCCTGAAACGTAAAATACGGAAGGATTTGGCAGTTCGGGTCAAAGTACTACACAATATATTCGATAATAAATTCTCTATATTTCCGTAAAGACATCGCTGTATATGTCGAATTTCATAGCGCATAGATTGTTCTTCATATTCTACCAAACTATAATTACGGATGGCCTGGAAGACGGTTTTCCGGAGTGCTCGGGATTAATCAAACGAATTTCTCTACTAACTAACTAAAGGCTTTCTCAAGGCAAGTGTTTCTCCTGCGACATTACACCGAAACGAAACGATACTTTCTCGAAGCAAACCGAACGGAGTAGCTCCTTTCGGGGAGAATTCACCTACGGGGTTCCTTCCAACGAGAAAAACGAACTGTACCCCGACGAGGTGATCGAATGAGGTAGCTCCTATCGGGGAGAATTCGACCTCTGGATGCACCACTGGTTAAACGCGACGAATTACACTAAACGTAACCGAAATCCGAACATGAACGAATATCCCGAACACTCTTTATAACCGAATTCAACCCATCAACTATACTGTAAGCGCATATCGAAATTTTCGGAAACGGCAAGACTTTAGTACGGTATTATATACACGGTATTCGATAAAAGAATTTAACGTAAGTTACATATAAAACTATCTATATTCCATATCCGAAAGTCCATAAATCACTTGGTCCTTGAATTAATTGCGAATCTCAAAGTTTTCTCGACGTTACACTGAGAGAAAAATATAGTTGAAAATACTATAATTCCACTATATATAATAATCGAAAATGGGGTCAAACATAAAAACATAATTAATTTAACTGTACACATTGTAGTAGATGTGACAATTAATTATGGTGCTTTTAATAATAATATCTATAAAATCTACTATTTTGCATGGTTGTTTCAATCTTACTTGAAATTTTAATGAAGTTACTTCTACTATACAATACTGTAATAATAACTATATTTAAAAGTGAAATAAGCTATATACTTATAGTATGACGAGTTCAAAAGATTGGTTATTTTTCCTATTATTTGTAGTTATATTTATTATATTTATGTAGTAAATATTACTAAAAATTATAATGTAAAATGGGGTCAAACATAAAAACATAATATATTTAACTATACACGATTGGTAGTTATTACAATGATATATGGTATCAGCAATCATAATATCTATCAAGTCTATTATTCTTCATAGTTGTTTCATACTTACTTCAAATTTTAATAAAGTTAATTCTACTATACAGTATTGTAATAATCACTATATTTAAAAGTAAAATAAGCTATACGCTTACAGTATGACGTGTTCAAAGGAGTAGTTTTTCATACTATTATTTGTAGTTACATCTATTATATTTATATAGTGGGAATTACTGCAATTTATAGTATTAAAAAGTCTAACAAAATTAAAGTAATATCAAATTTACATGCCATAGTATCTTCAATTACTACGAAACCATATTGTTACGAATTTATTAGTGATTATTAGCTATGGTTTTATTAACCTACTTTAACTGCTATATTAACCGATTGACTACTGTGTTGTTAAGATTAGTACTTAAGAAGATTGGGGGACATAATGATACTCTTTCTTTTCTTCTGGCTAAGCTCCTGCATAAACTCTGAAATACCTATAGATAATACATATACATATACATATATACAAATATACAAGATAACAATACATATATTTACTGAGTTTTATTAGTTTCCTTATATACTAACTGTAACATATAGAAGTACTATCGAGAAAGCTCATGCGCGACGCCATCTATCTGATAGCTAGAAGAAACAAAATTTAATCATAGTGTATAGTAAAATGAACATCGTATTATGATCACTATTTTTATAGTAGAAATATTATTATATAAAATTTTATGTTTGTTCATATTAACAATCATTCTCATAATTAATTATATTTTAATATCCATGTTACGTGTGATAAATGTGAAATTCAAAATCTGGCCAAGTCAGTAATTTATAAAATCATTCTAATTGAAGAAAACCGGTTCATACTTTTAAATTATTATTGTAACATATATAGTAAAATCATTTAAATAGAAGAATTATTCTTTCTCTTTCTCTCTTGCAATAATAGAACAAATTTTATATTTACTATAAAAAGGGTATTTTATTTTACCATAAGTATCTTCATTACATACTATTATAATATTCAAATAATTATAATGTTCGGTAAGACTATATATTCAATAGAGTACATAAGAAATTTGCTTAAGACTACAATAATATTTTCATTACAAACGTTTTGTCTATTTCCTGACTGATAAACAAATAATGAAACAATTTATCAATTGTGATATTTATTCGATAATCAAAACAAAATATACCAAATTTGATAGAAAAATATAAATTATGCATTAAATGCTAATATAACAACTATTATCAGTTTTTTGAATTAACGTGTAAAATTAGATTTTGATATTGTTCCTTTAAAATGTTTGCATCGTCTTTGATGTCTAACCAAACTTTTAAAATCTGAATAAGTACGATTACAATTATTTAATTGACATGTAAATATGACATCACTGATGTGCATATTATGTTTCAATTGCATATGTATATTTACATACCGTTTAGAAACTTTTTGAAAACAAATTTGACATGTCATCATTTTTAAAAATTATTAAAATAACTAACTGATGCTTATTTTTACTTTTAGATATTAAATTATGTTCTTAAAATTAAACTTATTTAAACGAAGTGGACATAAGCTCATCTATATCATGCCAGACAGTATCAACAGATATATAATTACGAGCATATTCTTTGTTGGTAATACCATATACATGGCATTGAAGAAAGTACCATACCATTTCAGAATCAGCTGGGTATTTTGCATCTAATGCGAAGAATGCATTAAAACATAAATCTATTGCGCTCATCAGACTTGTTGATACATATTTTATATCGTTTACGAAAACATAAAAGTCCGTTAAGTTTACGATAGGACCAACTGCAACTACCATTGGCTGAACTGTCAAACCAAAACCTAAAAGTTTCTCCTGTCGCTTTTGCAGTCTTGGCTCTAATTCTGCTGTGGTCTAAAAAAAATAAATACAATAAATACCAATTTAAATATAATATATATATATATATATATTTAATAATTAATGGGATAGTTCTGTGTGTGTGTGTGTGTCAACATAAAATTCAAAAATAAACTTACAGGGATTCGATAGATGAAGCTTTCAGAAACTTCAATCTTAGAAGGTTTCCATTTTAATTTGCCGCCTGTTTTTACAAATGATGGTTTAAATAAATAAGGCAGTATAAGGAAACTTAAAGTTTCGACTTGGATATCTGAAATTGACGATAATTATTACTACAAAAAATGTAGATAAGCCAATACAGACATACCATTTTGTAAGTCACACAATGAAGGGCAAAACTCTTTTTGTACAGCAAAATTTAAAATATAAGGAGCAATTCCAGACCACTTTTTAGGAAAAATGTGCGCTTGAACCCCTGTTTTGAGCTCAAAATCAATCTGTAACTATAATAATTTATTTTTGTATTTAATATATATGTTTAAAGTATTACAATTTAGTACATGTATACTTACTAATATAGCACCAATGGAAGTTTTCAAAATAGGATATTCGTCATAATATTTTGAAATAGAAATTTCTCCACTCCTTATTTTAAAAGTATCTTTCCAAATATTAATTAAATTAGTATCATCTGGCTGAATTGTTCGCAGTACCAAAATTGCATTTTCAGAACATTCAGAGTCAGACTTTTCAATATGATTTTCATCTAGTTTTTTATATTTCTCCTGTTCTCTCAAGTATTTCTTGAGATTGTTATATTTATCCCACAATTTACCAGTAGCCAAGCGTTTCACTTTTGAATTACTTGGAACGTAATACGTAGAAGTCTTTTCATATTTGAAAATACTAACTACTTCTGCAGACCACTCCACAAATTCTTCAGATTTTATTCTGTAATGCAAATGAAGACTGTATTAATTAATAATTATTTGAAGAAAATTATATTCAATTTCAAATAAATTATTAAAAAATATTTGTACTTTTGACATTCACAAAGAAGTTTGTCAATAATTAAGTGGCATATTTTTGACCGGTCTGATGGAGTTAGTCTTTCTTTTGATAAAATTTTCTTTCCACAAAATGATTGGGATAATAATCTCATTAGTTTCTAAATAGGAAATAGAAAATATAGAAATTAGTACAACTCAATGTGAATTAAAATTTTACTAAAACAGCATTTCAAAATGAAACTTTGATAGCCACCTTTCCATCTTCACATGACTTTACAGAAGAGCTGCTTACAATACTTATAAGATCACTAGATTCTTGTGTGTCCACCTTATTTTTATTTTGCTGAAACAACTAATATTGAAAGGCCAGTAACCTAATGCTTTAAAAACTATCTACTACATATTATGTAATAGCTCTTTGAAGATTTTTAATGCATTAACGTCCATAAAGAAACGCTTATGCTGGTAGACTATATACTTGCAAAATTTAAATGATATGATATAAAAACTTATCTTACCAAATTCGAGTTACTATCTTCAGAATTGTTATTGCATTCTAATAACGATGTTCGACTTTTAATGAAATAATAGCGTTTACCGACAGTAGGGATTAATTCACTAATCATAGCTTCAGGCATATTCAGGAAAACTTCCTTATCAATTTTTTCACCTAAGCAAATCAGTAAAAAAATCTTTAAATTTGGTTCCTATTTAACATCAAAAGACAAAACTATGAAAATATAGTAACCTTCAAATTTTTCAATATATTCGGATAGACCCCATGCTTCCAAAGTTTCTTTTACAAAATCGCACATTCTGAACTTGAAAACTTCTTATGATTTTTCCAAGATATATATATATATATATATTCATATAGTAATTACTTGTAACTGCACAAACTGCTTCTATCTCCAATGGATCACTGTCTTCAACTGAGAAAATAAACAGCGTTCGGTAAACTGGTAACACAGGTCAGGTCGTTGAGAATAACATAAAAATTTTAGAAAACATTGAACACCGATAAAAAATCTAAACATTGCAGCTAACGGCTAGCAGCAGCGGCGGTCAAGCAAGAGGCATGTGCGCATGCGCGTGTTTATATGCTCCAAAAAACATGAGGACATTTTACTATAAATAGTAATAATTTCAAATATTATTATAGTATAATACCAAAATAATTCTAATAAATAAATGTAGTATTTTTTTATAGTAAGTACAAATGTAATTACAGTAAGAAATAATGTATTCTTCGGCAGTTTTGTTACTGTTTATATATTAAAAATAAACTGAAAAATATGAATTATTTTTAATAAATTCAAATTACTATTGTAATAATGAATGTAATTATATCTTTAGCTCTTTCAAATTACTATATATATCATATAAATTTTACAATACATATAGTAATTTGAAAGGTAAAGATATAGTTAAATTCATTATTATAATAGTAATTTGAATTCATTAAAAATAATTTATATTTTTCAGTTTATTTTTACTATATAAATAGTAGCAAAACTGCCGAAGAATATAGTATTTTTTACTGTAATTACAATTGTACTTACTATAAAAAAATACTAAATTTATTTATTAGAATTATTTCGGTATTATACTATAAAAATATTTGAAATTATTATTATTTATAGTAAAATTATTACATGTTTGCCAGAACTATGCACATATGGTTATTATTACTAACTTTTTAGTAAGGATAAGTATAAAAATGATATCCCTAACTATAATTATTTTACTATAGAGTTATAGTGGAAAATACAAATTATTTTTCTCTCAGTGTAGACTATTATTCCAATTATCGGTTTATGGTTCTAATTCCCAATTCACGCACTTTCGGAGTATGTTTAACTCGTAATTCGTGATTTTTAACAATTTCACGGCGATTAAGCGCGTTTCTCCGAATTTTATTCGTGTTATAAAGGATTTCTAGGAGCTGGGACTCCCGCTAACCTTTTTCGCCGAAGCTGAAGGAGGAGGTCGAATCCCTCGACGGAAGCAAGGCAGAGCAGAGCAGCGTAGTCCGGAGCAGAGCGGAGTTGAGCCGAGTCGAGTTGAGCAGAGTCGAGCCGAGCAGGGCAAAGCAGAGTAGCTTCCACACTCTTAAAGTACGAGTTGCCAGAATCGCGTCCGATCTCCTTCAGGACTAGATTACGAGTGTCGCAAAAATCGGGAGACACCAGCAACGAGCTGTTGGCCCCTTACCCCCAACTCTTCATAACTCTAAATCTAATTGGCGGAGCCGATTAAGTTATTGATACCACCAATCAGACCCAAGGTCCGACTTCTTCCGAAAATTTCTACTCGAATGTTCGGAAGTCGCGGAAAGCCGTAGTTCGTTAGACCCATTTAGCACACGACTTATGGGCCACGATCGTTACTCTACTTTTATGACCTATCAATCACCGAACTTTATATTGTAGTCCCGATGATAGGTAGGACAATCGTATATGATATTATATTATGGCCTGGATAATGTGACCATAATATATCTTATGGTTCTAAAGAAAGACATGTATATCTTTTTAGTGAACATGTACTATCTTAAAATAGTACAGGGTCACAGTTAAAATGGGGTCAAACATAAAAACATAATATATTTAACTATATACGATTGGTAGTTCTTACAATGATATATGGTATCTGCAATCTTAATATCTATCAAGTCGATTATTCTGCATAGTTGTTTCATACTTACTTCAAATTTTTATGAAGTTAATTCTACTATACAGCATTGTAATAATCACTATATTTAAAAGTAAAATAAGCTATACGCTTACAGTATGACGTATTCCAAGGAGTAGTTTTTCATACTATTATTTGTAGTTACGTTGTAACGCACGATCTCTGGGAGAGGTTTTTCTTTAAATAAATAAGCAAACTTACAATTTCCAACTAAAAATTCACAACTACTATATTGAACTCTTTGGAGCTTATTACGCAATATTCACACATAAACTATTTACACTGGCTTCTATCGCCAGGGCCTCTCCCGACCGCCTGTACGGGAAATCTACAGTAGGCCATCGTGTCGCGAAACTTACAATTATTCTTTACACGGTGCTTCTACCAAGTGCCTTTCGACTCATTCGGGTTTATTCTAATTCTATTTCTTACAATTTTCTGGGCACCAGGCCCGCTGTGAGCCACCCGAATGGCCTTCTCTTCTATACCGAAGCACTTTTCCTTCTGTTTTCCCGGCTTACCGATTCTATTTTCTCTGAGTCGCCCGAGTGCCGAACTCTGTTGTTAACCAACACTACAATTCTTTCTTTCTAGTTGCCGCTTTCTTACTTTCTACGTGTCTCCTCCACGCAGTGGTACACATTTGATCGGAGACCGCATCGCGATATTAGGTCAATTCGCATATCTTATAATCCTCTTTTCTAAGCAAGCAATTATGTACTTTTCTGGCCAGGACGCACGCACGTTTCTTACTTCTCCACCGACGCAGATATTGGCTTCGAAAATTCTATACTGGATCGCACTCCAGTTACGAACTCCCAGGCGATCGTCTTCTCTGCCTTCTCTCCTGGTCGACTTCTTCTTCCGGCGCTGGTACAGGCAAAGCGTCTTCGCTAGTTGATGCTCCTTCCAGGATCTCGCAGGCAACACGACACACGTCTGTCCCTTTACGCGGTTCTATCGGCAGCATTCGCACCTACGTCTCTCGCTCTTGCTAGTTTTCTAGGCAGGTCTCGGCCTCACCGCATGCTCGCGGTGGCGCTGGGGTCTACGCGAAAGCTCTCACAATACGACCAATCGCCCGCTAAGCACGAAAATTCTGAATTCTTAACGTTGCAAAAATTCCGTCTGGATTTATCACGTTACAACGTCTATTATATTTATATAGTAGAAATTACTGCAATTTATAGTATTAAAATAGTCTAACAAAATTTAAGTAATATTAATTTTACATGTCATAGTAGCCTCAATATTGCTCGACTGCGGTATAGACATTTCTTTATCTACTTTTGTATGTACTTGCCCGTCGAGACATTACCCTGTCTCTTGATTATGCTCTCTCTCTCTTGCAATAATAGAATAAATTTTATATTTACTATAAAAAGGGTATTTTATTTTACCATAGGTATCTTCATTACATACTATTGTAATATTCAAATAATTATAATGTTCGGTAAGACTATATATTCATTAGATTACGTAAGAAATTTGCTTACGACTACAATAATTTTTTCATTACAAACGTTTTGTCTATTTCCTGACTGACAAACAAATAATGAAACAAATTATCAATTGTGGTATTTCTTCAATGATAAAAACCAAATATACGAAATTTGATAGAAAAATATAAATTATGCATTAAATGCTAATATAACAACTATTATCAGTTTTTTGAATTAACGTGTAAATCTTAAAATATATTAAAGTATTAAAATGAAAAATACCGTATTTATTTGAAATGTTTATGGAGTAAGCTTGGTAGTGAACATCAAGATATACGTTGTAAACAAATATTTAACAGTAGGTATAAAATCTAATGGAAATAACTTAGTTTCCGAATCTTTTTTTATTTTTAATATATCACCAATTTCTCCGAATATAGGATAATCGTTTTCAATATCTAATAAAATAATTGAACCTCTTTTAAATGATACACTTCCGAAATTAATGCTTTTTAACAATATGTAATGCGTATATGAATATTTTTTGGTACAGCTTTTTTAAAATATATTAATTGCTTACTGGATTTGTAAGTTATATATGGTGAATTATTAAAATGTAAGTTCATAAAAAACATTGCTTAACATTATTTGTTGTTTTACTGCAACACTGTAGCAAATATTTTTTCTGAGCTACTATTAATTGAACGAGCGTATTGTTTCAAATGACGATGTTTAGTTTCGAATCTCATTGACCACAGATAACGGAGTGGCCCAACAGTTTTCATAATTCGAGGATATTGCACCATTAAATGATGTTTAGGCTTCAAGGTCTTTTCAAATAACTCAGTATATAGTATATGATGCTCACTAATCAAAGTCTCTAATAAATCTCCTATTGATTCTGTAACACTATATTGAAGTGTAATAGAAAGAATTTGACGTAGTAAAATAAAAAGTTTCCAGTATTTATCATTGACATTTGTTATGAGGTCACCGAATATTAAGCCAGCATTTAACATAAAACTTATCATTTCAGAAGCAGACATTTTGATTGACTTTTGAAGAAACTGTGATTGTAAAATTGAAGGTGGACGATTTGAAATTGAAGTAAAATTAAAAAATTGTAAGCGCCAATTCATAATATCTAAAGCAAAGTATTTTCGTATTGTGATGAAGTAATGCAAAATATAGCCTATTTCATATGAACACACACCCTCTAATAAATCATGCATAATATCTACGCTAAAATTTGCTACTGCATGAAAGCTTGTTAGAACATTAAATGGACAACTCTCTTTTATACCTGTGATAGATGCATTGTCAATTGCTATATCTTCTGAGTAATTTGCTTTATTACGCAAAACACTGACAACTTCATTAATTAATTAACAAGCAACATTCTTAGTTATTTTATAAAATCGGCAATTTTTATTTGCAGAGAAGCTTTCAATAAAACCTAAAATACCGTGTAGCCCTGAATTATCACCGATAATTAATGCTAGCATAAAATATACTCGAATATATTTTGTGTCTATGGATAGTGCAATACCTTCGGTTTCTAGATATTTTAAATCTTTAACAATATGCGAATACATTGCTTCTTTTTTAAATAACTTAAAATCATCTGTATGATATAATTGAGCAAGAAAAATATTGTCTGACTTTGAATATAATTCTAGCGGTAAACACGGTATTGAAATGTACATTTCAATTAATTTGTATATACCGGCATGTGAACCAAGTGTGGATTTGCTGTTTCAAAAGCGTCTTCGTATAAAAACAGTGGAAAAGTTATTGAATCTTTATTTAAAATTTTCGATTTCCAAAAACTAGTTTGTACAATATTGCAAATCTCATTTGATTTTTCTTCATTTAATTGTGCCACATATTTGCTAGTTTTGTCGAATACGTCCCCTACTTCAAAAGACTTTTTCAATATTTTCCTTAACGGTATTAATTGACCATAAACATTAATAGTTTTTAGAGCGCTTCCATTTTTTATTTCCATAGTACCAAAAAATATTTGTGATGGTCCAAAATAATATCCTATATTGGTTAATAAATTGTTTCTCTTATATTCAGTATTCAAATCACTGAAAACATTTTCTAATATTTCAATTATTTTAACCATTTCATTTGAATTTGGAGAATCTATAACGCATATGTTCTCCTGTAAAATATTTAAGTAACTCGAATTAAGAAATGAATGAAATACAGTCGTTATACGATCAATTTGTATCCGTGACATAGTAGCATCAGAATGCAGCGAGGAAATCATTTGTAAAGCAAATAGACGAAGATCATTTTCTATACGTTGAATCTCAGAAATATCTGTATCGTTATCGTCAACCGCATTATCGAAAGCTATAATACTATCATGTGCAGCATTATTATTAGCTAAGCCATTTTCAGATTAAACATGGCTATTGACAATACCTTTTGTCATCGCCTTGTCAAAATTAGATTTTGATATTGTTCCTTTAAAATGTTTGCAACGTCTTTGATGCCTAACCAATTTTAAAATCTGAATAAGTACGGTTACAAATATTTAATTGACATGTAAATATGACATCGTTGATGTGTATATTATGTTTCAATTGCATATGTATATTTACATACCGTTTAGAAACTTTTTGAAAACAAATTTGAAATGTAGTCATTTTTAAAAACTATTAAAATAACTAACTAATATTTATTTTTACTTTTAGATATTAAATTATGTTCTTAAAATTAAACTTATTTCAACGAAGTGGACATATAAGCTCATCTATATCATGCCAGACAGTATCAACAGATATATAATTACGAGTATATTCTTTGTTAGTAATACCATATACAAAGTGTTAAAGGCGGGAGAGAAATTAACTTATCACTTTCCTAATTTTCGTACAGGAATTTATTTGCACACAACCTTCCACAATCCAGCCATAAACTCAACTGAACTACAACAGTGCTCGACCTCGACCTTATCCTTCGAGAGCTGTACTCTCCGACTCTACCAAAAAAAAAAAAACAAACGTTCCTATGTATACAAACATCACTACTAAGTCTATATCCTTTCTTGTTCTACTTGAACCTAGACCCACTGTATCTTAGTGCATTTTAACAAGGTCGTACCTAGCGGCGCGCGGGCCACGTACCCAAAACCTCGGTAAAATTTACTGTCCTTCTAAACGTGATACGCCAAACCCAATGGCTTGGCGGGCTCCATCAATTTTCAAACGTCTCCACCATGAGACTAATTCTCGAGTTCAGAGAGTACAACTATCTCTAGAAGGGTTTACAATTTTTACAAATTCTCAACAAAACTTCTCTAAACAAAACCAATTCCAATTTCGAACTTTAACACAAGGCATTGAATAAAGTACCATACCATTTCAGAATCAGCTGGGTATTTTGCATCTAATGCGAAGAATGCATTGAAACATAAATGTATTGCGCTCATCAAACTTGTTGATACATACTTTATATCGTTTACGAAAACATAAAAGTCCGTTAAGTTTACGATAGGACCAACTGCAACTATCATTAGCTGAACTGTCAAAACAAAACCTGAAAGTTTCTCCTTTCGCTTTTGCAGTCTTGGCTCTAATTCTGCTGTTGTCTAAAAAAAATAAATACAATAAATACCAATTTAAATATATAATATATATATATATATATATATATATATTTCTCATTAATAAAATAGTAAAATAAACCATTTTTTAAATAATATTAACTATTCCTTTGTTAGATAAGTCAATTTATCATCCTATGCTAAAAATAACCAACAAATGTAGCTCTATTTATTTGAATTAGCAGTTACTTCAATATTGTGCTTAGCAGTCATATACGTAGTGTGTATCTAATTATTATAAAATAGTGTGCTAAACTATGATTTCTCTTAATACCTCTCAGTATGTATAAAATAAAATATTAAACTGCACATTTTTCCCTAATAATATGATTAAAACAACTATATATTTTGAATAACGTACATTATTTTCTGTTTGTTATGTGTAAATTACATGTTGTGTTGTGTATTTAACAAAAAATATATTAAATTTTAATTCAATAAAGTAGTTGAGGCCATTTCTGTCTATAAAAAAATAGTTTGCTTAATTATTAAAGCATATAGTTTCTTTTAATCGGAATAGTATAGTTTTATTGAAAGCTATTATATAGTATTTCATACTATTTGCATTTAAAGAAAATAACATTCACTTACAAAAATTAGTAAATGATTCATTCAACCGTTTTATATAAAGAGTTAGCCAGATAAAATGGCTCAAACCGTGGATATAAAATGATGTTTAACATCGTAATTATAAGAGATAGCAATTTTTGTTATAAGACCTTTTTGAACGCAAAACAAAAGACGCGTCAGAAAGGTCTTGTAGAAAAAATTGCTATCTCTTATAATTACGAAATTAAACATCATTTTATGTCCATGGCCTGAGCCATTTCGTCCAGCTAACCCTGTATAATATGTTCCATTATTTTAGAAATTAAAGTAACTACCCCTTATATAATATTCACAACTACATTTTCATAGTTCTTCCACATAATATATTCAATGGTTTAAATAAAAATAATATAATTAAAAGTCTTTGTATAGTTAAGTTTACTATAATATATTAACGCGCTAACCTAAAAAGTTAATAGTTGAGGAAAGATAGTGTCCTTAAATTATAGTTTCACTTAATAAACTCTCAGTTTTATTTTATATTATTTTATTGCTTTTTCTTTATTTTAACTTTACATGAGTTCCTTTCTTCTTTCAACGCCATTAAGGAGAGTATAAAACGAACTAAAGTATATTGCGAAGAAAACGAGAAGATACAAGTGTGCGCATGCGTGCTAAGCCAATCTGTGGGCCATCTTGCGACTATCTATCAAACTAAATCTTACATTCCCCTTCAAGATGGTTCACAGATTAATCATCACAAACAATTAACCAAACAAAATCAATTTAACAATTTTCTAACAAATTTTTCAAATTTAAAACGTTCCAAAGACTTAGTAAAAACGTCCGCCGTTTGTTCCTCAGTAGGACAATATTTTATATCTATAATATTTTTCTTATATAAATCATGAATATAATGATATTTAACTTCTATGTGTTTGGAACGTTTATTTACAATTCCATTTTTGATTAAACTAATTGCACTTTGATTGTCCATATACAAGACTATTTTAAAATCTTTTCCAATTAGTGATTTTAACAACATTCTTAAATTTAACGCCTCTTTACAGCATTCTGTCGCAGCTATGAATTCTGCTTCGGTTGAAGATAATGCTACTATCGATTGTTTTTTGGAGTTCCATCCTATTAAATTTCCGAAGCAATAAATGGCGAAACCTGTGGTGGTTTTCCTAGTCTCTAAATCTCCGGCAAAATCTGCATCGCAATAAGCATGTATTTCACTTACGTTTAAATTGTTAGCAGTATATATTAACCCTAATCCTTTTGTGCCATTGAGATATTTAAAAATCCTTTTGATAGCATCAACAGTTTTGCTTGTATGTTTGTCAACGAATCTACTTTCCTTGCTTACAGCATACGTTATATCTGGTCTAGTTTTGTAACTAATATATAGGGGACTTCCAATTGCTTCTCTTACTAGGTAGTTTTCATTAGTTTTATAATTCAACACATCATTATCAATGATTGATGGAGTGGATACTGTTTTGCATGAATTCATATTAAATTGATTCAAAATTCTTTCTATATATGCAGATTGTGTCAGCATTATTGTGTCTCCTAAGTCTATAATTTCAACTCCTAAGAATGATTCTGGTTTTCTATTAACAGTCATCTTAAATCTATTCTTTAAAGCACTTACAAAATTTTCCATTTCTTCTTTGTTTGATCCCAGTAGTATCGCATCATCTACATATAGGGCTATGATAAGACTGGAATATCATTTTTAATAAATATGCAATTTTCTATTTGTAGGTGCTCAAAATTGTTCTTTATCATGAAATCTGTGAAACATTCATTCCATTTATATGAAGATTGTTTCAATCCTTAGAGTGATTTTTTAAGTTTACAGATTTAATTATCTTCTTCAAATCCTTTAGGTAAATACATGTATATTTCTTCTATATTTCCATATAAAGATGCTGTTTTGACATCTAGTGTATACATGTGGAGGTTTTTTATAATCTTTATATTCAGAAGTAATCTTATTGCATTAGTGCTTACTACTGGACTGTAACTATCTATATAATCAACACTATATTTCTACTCACATCCTCTCACAACTAATCGTGCCTTATATGTTCCATCATTTTTTAATTTAAATACCCACTTTTTTCTTAAAGGTTTTTCAGGGATATTCTTATTTTCTATTATCTCCCACGTTTAATTATCCTTTCCCAGGCAGCAAAGTATCGTCATAATGACGTTATAAAAACGCCACTTTAATGACCTAAGTGACGTCATTTTTGTATCTAATTAACGCTTTCATGACGTTTTTCTGACTTTATAAGTCAAGACAAAAGACGTCATGCGTATAACAGATATTTGACGTTATTTTTACATCCATTTCGAGACTTGTATAAAGTTTAAAATACGTCTTTTTGACTTTGATAACGTTTAAAAGACGTTTTTATGACGTTCAATATGAATATTCATCTATAGGATATGTATATTAGTTTAAAGCTAGTAGAAAATATAATTCTCTGTGAGGTGTCATATGTTTTATTAACGCTCAAATATATGTATATTTCTGACGTTGGTGTGAAAAATAGGCTTCTGTAATTTGAACTTTCAGTAAAATAAAATTAAAAAACTAGGTTAAATGAATGAGAAAATTTATTACAATCAAATATTTTTTAAAGTTTTCTCTATACGCTTAACTAAAATATATAATGATTACAATATTATTATGAGGTAGCATGAAGAAGTGGAAAACATACAAAACTATTTGATAGTCTATTAGAAGGCATTAGAAGACATTTACTATTTATATCTGATAGATACCAGATTTTCAACTCTGTTAAGTCTTTTACTATGAATATATTAAGAATACTCGACTCGATTGGATAATTATAGAAGTTATTGTATGCCATAAACTCTCTGCCGAGTATTACCGTATTATTATTTGAAGTGACAATAATATTTTCAATTTGAACAACTGTGTTAATCGTAGAAATAAAAAAACAATCTGAAGATTTATACATTTTTATGCAATAAGATACTTTTTCATATACCAATTTCTTAAATTGTTTGAAAATATCAAGTCTGTTCAAAGTAGAGCCAGCTACATGTTCAAAATAATGAATATTACCTCGATTGTTTAAAGAATCAACAGTTATAATAAATTGATTTTGTTCACTTAATCTACGATAAACCTGTGCCAATGGGTTTGTTGGAGATTTAACTAGACGTTGTAATTGACCAAGAAAGTATTCGAAAGGAAAACAGGAAAACTCATCGAGAGGTCCATAATTTTTAACGTCTTCGTGTAAATGACATAACATATGAACATTATAAACCAGAAATTCTTTACCATATATCTTTTTCGAGTGAGTAACAAATATATTCAAAAGATAGCCTGCAAAGTCAGCTCCAAACTTTAATATGTGCTTTTTTGATAAAAGAATTGTAATTGCACAGTGCAATAAAAGAAAATGTTCATATACTGATGTATCTAATTGATCTTCCAATATAACAGGACCAAGATATATTAAGAAAGTTCTTAATTCAGTTGCCTTCCAATAAGACAATTCTGATAATTGCCTTGGCCTTCTATTAAACTCTAAGGGGATGTATTGCCTTGCCTGTAATATCTTATCAGAAATGATTTTAACTATATTACTATGTAAACGAATAGTTAATTTTCCTGATATCCAATTTTCTAACAGCTTTTTCATAACACCAATACAAACGCAATGCATGTAGTCAATAGGAAACAACGAAACCATGCCTATGTTTAATCGTAATAGGGGAGAATCACTTATGTGATGTTCTGCATCAGATTTTAAACTAAATGAGTTATCAGTTCTTCGCACTGCTTTCGTTCCTAAAAATACAACCCTTCCATGGTATTCACCTACTTCTTCGCACTTGTCACACGCTGAATAACCACTAAGAGTTTTAACACATTTGATGTATGCCCTTGCAGGGGCGTCACATACAAAACTGTGCACTTTAATTTCGAAAATACTACCATTAAATGAATAACCGTTATTTAAAATATCATAAAGTTCAACTAAGAAATTATTTAAAAAATCTTCAAGAGGTTTTGGCTTAGATGTTCCAAAAAATAAGGTAACTATAAATGGAGACGAATCTTTTAAATTTTTAACTAAACATAATATAGGCCAAAATTGCAATTTGTTACTATTGAACAAAGGTAACCCATCTATATTAAAAGAAAGATGCAACATTTTGTTACTTAAATTTGAAATTTGTATACGAGTTAATACATTATTTAACCCTGTTTTTAAACCTATATGTTTATAATTTCCATTTTCCATTCTTGTTTCTTCTGTATTCGTAGAAGTTTTAAGTAAAGTGCGACAGTCTAAAGGTAAATTTTTGTGATAAGGCGATAGGATATGGAGCAAGTCAGTTACAGCAACTTGTGCTACTTTATGCTTGACACTTGCCCAATAAGCTAAAGATGAATGTAAATCAATCTTATTGTGTAAATCTCGTCGTCCTCCGAATTAAGCAAATTGGGCAAAATTGCATTTTCGGTAAGTGAAGTAATTAGCGGTATATCAGGCTATACATCACTTTGTGTTAATTTATTTTTGTCCAAATGACTAGGTAATTGACTAGTTTCTTCCTCATTAACTGATAAATGTTCATATACAGTAGGTGCAGAATATGAGATAGATCCTGAAGCAGTACTCTCATTATCGATTTCATTTACGAATTGTTTAACTGCACTTGCCTTTCTCCTATGCAATTGTCTTTTACCTACTATAGATTTCTTCCGCAACATACTTATTACACATTAGTAGTTTCTGCTTTCTTAATCTTATTTAATCTTTGTGGTGCATGCTTTAGCCATACTTTTATAGCATCTTCGATTTGTTGATTAGTGGATTGAGGATTCCCAGTTTTAACTGAAGCTAGAATTAAATTAAGTAAAAGTTACGTTTTAACAATGCAATTAAAATTAATTACTCTATTTTTATGCGATGAGAACTGACAAATTGTTGGACCCATTTACTTACATATGATAAGTTTCGATAACTTTAAGAAGTGAAAATCTCGTTTATTGCGGCCGTAAAAACTAAAAGTGGAAGCTAGATCATCTGTTAATAATTTTCGCAAAATGCGATTTGTTCGAGCTGTTATACTGCTTCTTCCCAAAGATGTAAGATAAGAACTCTGAAAAGTAAAATAGGATAAACTCCAGTCGACTACATTAACTGATTTCCTTTCTTATTGCGATCATTTAAAAAATTATTATCTTGCAACTAATTCTCTTCTATTTATGCTGAATGATGAAGGAAAAAAAACCTAGCATACATTCTATAATAATTTACCACTGAAATGAAATCTTCTTCAATTGACAAAACTTCTTCCACCTGTAAAATTTCTTCCATACTATTCAAAGGTACTTTGAAAGGTAATTTATTTGTCAATATAGGTAACAATAGAGACCTTTGAGTTCCATTATTATCTTTTATATAGCTAAATACATTCAAAATTTGCTCGTTTTGAATCTCAATTTTGACCATTTTTTCTAATATTTTTGGCAGTACTACAAAAAAATAAGAACACGTTTACCACTAAATATAAACAATTTCTATATATACTAAATTATATATACCTTGCTTGTTGCATCCACAACTGTTAGACGTTGATGTTTCTATAGCGACTTTTGGATTTATAACTGAAATACAATTATCATTTGTACCGTTTACATTAGCAACATATTTAGATTGAGTTGTTTTTCTTGTGATTTCTGTATTTTCCTGAATATTATCTACAAATAAAATTTATTTTTATAGTACCATTACATACATATGTAAACTAAACTATGCTATTACAATAAACTATTGTAATTTTATACAATCTAAAAAAGGTATATGTAGTATGCTAACATAGACGTTTCATGAGATTGCATTTAATTTTTGGTGGTCTTTCAAATTTTGAAGGAGCCTCATCATCACTACTACTGTCCAATATGCGTTTTGATCGTTTTCTTATCCTTTTAATTTCACTATCTGTATTTAAGTCACTTGTTAATTCTGCAGCTTTTAATTTTTGTCTAGCCTTGTCATAATCATCTAAAAATATGTAAATAAATATTAATATATAGAATATTAAATTAAATTTAATTTTTATTTAAAGTAATTTTAAACTTTATAGTAAATAAATAAGAATAAAGTATAGATTGGACTGGTGAATGAGTATTCAGTATTTAAGAGTACGCAAGCTTAATATTTGAGAATCAGTAACAAATTTGTACTAATATTAATTATGAAAGATCATTACGATACGTCAATTAAATATTTTGATAGTTAAAAATAACCAGAATATGTTATATATATATTTAAATACTAAGCATATATAGTTTTAGTAAATGTATGTGCTCTTTTCTACCAGTTTAATCAGAATATTTCAATAAAACACTAAAATAACCTTCTAAATCTTACATACCAGTTTCATAAAAAATTTTCCCTATTCCATACACAATCCATTCTTTACCAATACTCTGACTTGTTGCACGTACAAATTTATTGTATTGTATGGTCTTTTATGGGAGGCCAAAAAACTTCCTTTTTTCTAGGAGTTAACCATTTAGAATTAACTAATGCCAGTCCGCCTCCGTCTTTTTCAGAGAATTCTACAACAGCAAACATCTACATACATATATAACATAAGATGAAAATTAATTATTATATTGAAAATGATAAGTCTGTCTATTATATTGCATTGAATTAAAATTTACCTATTTTGATTTATATGTACTTCCACAGTTCAATAGCGCACCTGTTCATACAATTCCCACTGTTCCCTTATAGTCGCAACCAGTCGTAACAACTCAAGAAAGAATTAATATGGCGGCGGGGGTAGTGTAATCTGGTGTGTGATCCCTACTGATCATTTGAGGTTAATTCTGAAATAGTCTAACAAAAAGTGTTCTTAGAATTTACTTACCGAAAGCTATCGACTGTAACATATATATGTCTGCATTTACAAAAAGAAATTGATCTCAATGACGTCAAACACGAAATATGTATATATATGTAAACACATAATATTGGATAATTCGGCCAATAAACTATGAACGCCCTAATAAGTAACGGGAGATTAAAAAGCCGACTAACAATTTACGTCATTTTTATGACGTCTTTTTTCAGCATAATCATGGAACGTCAAATATCTGTCATTTAAGGGACAAATGACGTACATGACGCATATTGTTCTGAAAGTGACGTTATTTAGACGTCACTCTGCTACCTGGGTTTAAGGATTGCATTTCCTCATCTATGGCTTTTTTCCAATTTAACTTGTCCGGTCCCGTGATAGCCTCCTCGAATGTCACAAATACAAATTCATTCAAATGATTAGGATACTTCTTCATTCGTTGAGATCTTCTTGGGGTATTTTCTTGTTCTCGTGTTGCTAATTCTTCTTCTATTATGTCTTCATAGATTGAGTCTTCCGATTCTTGATCCAATTGCTCCTCTTTTTGTGTATTTCCCAAGCCATTACTTGTTTCATCCTCCTGTTACTTTGAATCCAAATCAAGTGCTATCGGTTCACATTTTTCAATCATTTCATTACTAGAATCTTCATTAAATATCACATCTCTGGATAGTGTTATCCCACAAAAAACAGACTTCGCCTGTAAAAAAAGGCGGCAAGTACATAAACCATTTAGCATAAATAATATAGTAAAATTATCCAATTAAAAATAGTAGTGAAATCCAAATATTAGGCAAGTGTATTTTTTCACCTTAGCAAAAGGTAAATTTTTGAAAAAAAAAAGGAACAACAAAGTTACTTGCCGGACCCGTAATGTCCATGCACAGTGGGAAATTGAATCGTGTATGAGATTCAGCTATAGCGTAGTACAGCAAATTTCATGCTAAAATACAGAGTGAAGTTAGCCGAACCACAGACGATTCTATTTCTCACTGTGAATGGACATTACGGGTCCGGCAAGTAACTTTGTTGTTCCTTTTTTTTTTTTTCAAAAATTTAACTTTTGCTAAGGTGAAAAAATACACTTGCCTAATATTTGGATTTCACTACTTTTTTTAATTGGATAATTTTACTATATTATTTATGTACTTGCCGCCTTTTTTTACAGGCGAAGTCTGTTTTTTGTGGGATTTCATAACGTTTTGTAAGAGTATAATATTAAAAAATTAAATAATTCTTTTAATTTTTCTACAGAATTTAAAGAAATTTTCCACATTTCTCATTTTTTGAAACAGCAGCGCTTAACTAATAAAATAATATATATTAATATTGAAAAAATATCACAGTCAACACATTGAATTTATTGATATTTGTAATGCATTCTGCATAAATGAACTTCATAATTAATGCCCCGGCTACTTGTTTAATGTTTTCAGTTTCACTATAATAAAAGTTTGATTAAATTTTTCATAATCAATAAACCTACTTTCAACATATAAAAATAATTAAGTAAGATGTATGTTTTAATTAATTTACATTTTCTGTTTATCAACATTTGACTTTTACCACCATCTGACCTTGCTAGACTTCACTAGTTTCATCAACTACTTGAGTTGATACTGGGGCAAGACTGTACAAGCAATTCGCAAAACTTTGAATAAGCTACAATCAAGCATATATTCAATGCTGACATTGTCGTTTTGCATACCACGTTTTTTTTAGCACGAATTACTCTCACATTTATGCTGCTAATTCTTGACAATGGTGACATAGGAGATACATTGGCGAGTCGTCCTTATAACATTTCCTGTGCCAGAGTCCTCAAATGTTCGTTTCGCTAATTTCTATACACTGTTGAAACTGGTCGGATTTCTGGTGCTGCAAAATGGAGTGGAAACCATTACTTTTTGGACTAAGTTTCAATTGAGAATAAACGTGCATTTTTTCATCCATACCAATGACCAGTATACTGCCTTTGGCCTAGAATACTAGCATAGGTGACAGAGGAAAACAATCAACAGTTATTAACTCAATTTTACAGAATTTCATCCATCGAGTCTCATCCTTAAATTATGGCTGAGCAATGGATGACGTTTTTCTGAATATTGGCTTATTCTTACTTTGCCAATCTTTCAATGCTTGCATCTCTGCCTGTTTCTAGTACCAGAATGCAGGAGTGAAAAGCCCAATTGTTGATTCAACTCCAATAGTCAGTATGTGTGCGAACCTTCCTCCTTTGATTTTTAATTCAATTGTACCAAATGTATTTAAGTCAAAGCACAAGTATTACTATTTTCTATAATACACTTGCACAGTGACTGTAAAATACTAAATGATAACATCTGAGTAAACCTAAAATCAAATTCATCATTTAAAAATCTCAATTCTTCAAAGAAAATAATATTTTAAAGAAACATGAATCATTCCATTTGTTAATCAACATTTGACTTTTTACCAACATCTGACTTTGCGAAACTTCAGTAACTCCATCAGCTGCTTGGGGTGATACAGGGGCATGACTGGACAAGCAATTCTCAAAGCTTTAAATAAACTACAATCAAGCATATAATTAAAGCTGACATTGTCGTTTTGCATACCACATTTCTTTTTAGCACCAATTACTGTCACATTTATGCTGCTAATTCTTGACAAAGGTATAACCTATCGGACAGTTGAAACCCACATCAGTTTAAAGAGAAGAAACAACTAAAACTGTATTTTGTTAATGATTTCAATACCTGGAAGTTTAGCATATGGTTTTCAAATACTTTAACAATTTCTTGCAATTAATATACTCTTGATAATCACCGATGCACATAAATGTTGAAAGTATACTTCTCCTTGGCACAGTGTTGAAAATATATAAATATTAATCTTACTTCATCCAGTCAACTCTATTCACCCCCAGTATGATAACCTATCGGACAGTTAAAATCCACATCAATTTAAAGAAAAGAAACAGTTAAATAAATATTTTGTTAATGATTTCAATACTTGGAAGTTTAGCATATGGTTTTCAAATACCTTAACAATTTCTTGCAATTTATATATACTCTGGATAATCACCGATGCACATAAATGTTGACAGTATACTTCTTCTTGGCAGTGTTAAAAATATATAAATATTAATCTTACTTCATCCAGTCAGCTCTATCCTCAGCAACTCAATCCACGTAGTTTCATCCTCAGCAATCAAGGGACACGGTGTATATTATATTTTAATCTTTCACTCCACACAGCTCGACCCTTAGCAGTCAGATAACAAACACATCACTATTTAATCTGCAATAAAATCACACAAAGTACCAGAAAATATATTACATTTTATATCATAAAATTCATTTTTATACTTATCTAATCTGTTGATTCCTTTATGTAATTAAAAATCCTTTTAATGAGTATAACCTCATCAAATTTAAATAAGAACAGCCTAATCATGTTTTTTCATTTATTTATTTCATAATTAGGTTCAAATTGTTTTAAGGTTAATACTGTCAATCTTGCAGCTTAACCCATTAACGTCCAAAATGTCAAAATTTCTTGCACGTTTTCAAAGTGATTTTTTCCTATGTAATTGGCGTTGAAAAAATTCTTGAACCACATATTCTGATGTAAAATTGCATGCTCTTTCAGAATCCGTTGCCAGAATCATGATAAAACTCACAGGAAAAGAGATATGCTCGATTAAAACATAAAAAACACCTAAATTTTCGAAAAAAAAAAAATTTTAGGATTTTTTTTCGAAGTGTGACGGTGAAGATATCACCTTGCGACCGTGATCAAAGGTGATCATGGGAGTTGAAGTTTAACAGGGAATTTTTTTGTTGACCTTGAACCATCGATTCTTTACAAAATGGCGGAAAAAACGAATTTTTTTTTTCAATCTTCATCAACCTTTTTCTCGAAATCTATGGTCTTTAGAAAAAAATTCATAAAAACAAAAATGCCTTAGAATCGCTCGAGGAACATTCTCAAATTTTTTCAGAATTTTTTGAGACAATTTTTGATTTTCCGGGAAACTTGTGAAATGGAATTTTCAAAAATGTCTCCAAAAATTCTGAAAAAATTTTAGGATGTTTCTCGAGTGCTTCTAAGACATTTTTGTTCTTATGAATTTTTTTCTAAAGTCCATAGATTTCGAGAAAAAAATTGATAAAGTTGAAAAAATAAAAATTCGTTTCGGCCGCTATGTTCTAAAAACCTATTGGTAAAAAACGATTTCTGTGCAAATTTTAGGAAGATTTTTTTACTCTTAGCGTTACCCAGAGACTAAGGCGTGGACGTGGTAAAATTCTGTCTCCTTTGGGGTGCTTTTTTCCCGTGAGTCCCCTTGCCTCTCATGTCTCGGGGTGCTTGTTTTCCGTGAGTCCCCTTGCCTCTCACTTATTCATACTTTTAGGTGTGCTTTTTTAGCCAACATTTATTGCAAATATTTAAATTACATGTTTTGCAGAAAATTCTTGTTCTTATTGGACAGTTTCCATTCGAACAAATCCTCAATTTGTCACTATTAGATCGTCCATGTGCTTTACTTTTGCGACTACTTTTTTGTAAGTAGTATTTGGCAATCGAAATAGTGAACTCTTTTATTCCAACTTTTTTCTTTCCATCGTTAGCAGCATTGAAAATTACAAGAGAATTAGTAATAGACGCCTGTATAAGTCTCATAAAAACTACCCATGTCCATTTTTTTGATCGTATACTTGGGAGTATGTCATTGCAATGTCCGTCATGCAGGTCAACACCTCCCATGAATTTGTTATATAGGTGAAAAGCTTGCGGAAAAGGTATTTCAATTTTAGATTTAGCCTCTGCGCTGTATCTTTTTGAAATAGATAGAGGATTGACACCTGCTGCAGTTGAAGCTATTGAGACGGGCTTCGAATCCATGATAGTAATGAAATTCATGCCACTGTTTACGTCGTGCTTCACCACATATGTCCCTCTTGGAGTTTTCTTATCAAGCACATTTTTTTCGTTGACTCGATTATCTCTGATAGTACCAGTGCATTTCAAACGCAATTTCTTCAAATGTAATACCAAATCCATGTTCGTGAAGAAGTTGTCAAAGTACAGATGAAATTGAGAAATTTTGTTATAACTTATTATTTGAAAAAATGGTTGTAATAAATATAATACTACTCGTGAACCTAAAGCACATTTAGATAACTTATCTCCAATTTGAGAATTCTTGCCGCAATAAAGATCCAAATTCAGTAGATAGCCGTCCGAAGTACACAAGCCCCAAAATTTCAAACCAAATCTTATCGGTTTTCCTCGAATAAATTGTTTCAAAACAGTTTTTGCATAGGATTTGGCCATCATCTCATCAACGGATAGAGCAGTTCTCCATATTCCGAATTTCATGATGTTATTTTGAAAAAGTTTCAGTAGAGAACGAACGCGCCATCCTCGATCATTTGAATCTTTGTCTTTGTTTTTTGAAAACTTCAATTTAGATTTTGTGATTTCAAATTGTTGGCGAGACATTGCAGAAGAAACTACTTCATTAGATAAATACGGATCAGATGACCAGTAATCTCTCTGTGATTTTCTGGGATTGAATGTAGAAAAAATAACTATTCCAATAAAAGTATCAAGATCTTTCAATTTCAGATCATAACCATTGTCTTTACACGCATCAATAATATATTTTTTCATTTCAATAGAAAAAAAGGTTTCAAACAATTGAAAAGGTTCGCTCCTACGTATTTTCTTTTTTTGCGATTCGGACAATAATACTTTATCTTCACAAGAATCAGGGTGTAACTTTTCACCCTCAATCCAAGTGAATTCATGACCTTTTTCAAGTTTATCTTGTTTTTCAGAATAATTTGCACGAGCTTTATTGTAAGTGATATTGGGTATTTCATGTTCGCAATCTGAATCAAAATCGGAACCAGAATCATCGGAACCTGAATAGTCAGGATCCGGAATCAATACGTTGCGTTCTGAATCACTATCTGAAGAATCTGATTCATATTCAGAAGATCTTACACGTTTCCGCGACATAATGTATGAAATTAATGATTTCGTTTATTTATCACTCATCCGTATGTACAAAAATACGAAAGAAGAGAACAAAGAAAGACGAATATTCATGAATACATGAGACCAAAAATTACGCTTATCTGCCGAAATGAAATGGAAATAAAGGATGAAATTTTTGTCGGAATCTATAAGTCTTTGAAAAAAGAATGAAAATAAGTTAGAATCATTCGAGCAATATTGTAAAATTTTTTCCGAGTTTTCGTAGACAGAACGTTTTTTTACCAATAGGTTTTCAAAACATCGGCCGAAACGAATTTTTATTTTTTCAACTTTATCAATTTTTTTATCGAAATCTATGGACTGTAGAAAAATATTCATAAGAACAAAAATGTCTTAGAAGCACTCGAGAAACATCCTAAAATTTTTTCAGAATTTTTGGAGACATTTTTGAAAATTCCATTTCACAAGTTTCCCGGAAAATCAAAAATTGTCTCAAAAAATTCTGAAAAAATTTGAGAATGTTCCTCGAGCGATTCTAAGGCATTTTTGTTTTTATGAATTTTTTTCTAAAGACCATAGATTTCGAGAAAAAAGTTGATGAAGATTGAAAAAAAAAATTCGTTTTTTCCGCCATTTTGTAAAGAAGCGATGGTTCAAGGTCAACAAAAAAATTCCCTGTTAAACTTCAACTCCCATGATCACCTTTGATCACGGTCGCAAGGTGATATCTTCACCGTAACACTTCGAAAAAAAATCCTAAAATTTTTTTTTTTCGAAAATTTAGGTGTTTTTTATGTTTCAATCGAGCATATCTCTTTTCCTGTGAGTTTTATCATGATTCTGGCAACGGATTCTGAAAGAGCATGCAATTTTACGTCAGAATATGTGGTTCAAAAATTTTTTCAACGCCAATTACATAGGAAAAAATCACTTTGAAAACGTGCAAGAAATTTTGACATTTTGGACGTTAATGGGTTAATAAAACCCTTTGTAGGAACTGTTATATGAACAATTTAGGTAACTCAAATTCTGTTTGTGGATGTTTGGTTTAATATATTATAGTCCAGGAGCCAGCGACAGTGTTTGGTCAATTATTTCTTCCCGGCTAACAATTCGTAAAATGATTAATTTATTTGTGCATTGAAGCCTGGAGATCTTCAGCTGCGGCAACGTGGGTGGATTGAGCGGCAGTAGCCTCCCACGCACATAAAAAGAAAATATATTTTTAATTATATCCTCTCGGTTGAAACTTTGCGAAATAATAGTTTTTACTGTAATATTTTGAAAAAAAAAATATCAGCTGGCTATTACGTGGTGGATTATACGTCAGCTGCGCATACGAACATGTAAAGAAAAACATAATTTTCAGCAGCTTCCTCTCGGTCGAAAATTTGGCAGTTTATAATTCATATGATACTCTAAATAGAAAAACATATCAGCTGGCTGTAAATCGGGGGAAAGATTGTCAGCTGATGCAGTGAGATTGTGGCACAGAAGGATAATGAATGGGCCGCTTGCTTCTTTAATGCACCAGCTGAAGGATTTTCCCTCGGCATAAAAACGGTCGAATGTTTTATTATTTGAAGTATTATATTAACTATTAATTGACCAATTTTTAACCGAGAAGAAAGAACGTACTCAAAGTTATTTAGCACAACGCTCCTTGAACGTGAAGAAATAATAAAGTATTTTGCTATATTAAAATTAATAAAGAAATGAATATATATTCAAACATACATATATACAGGGTGTTTCACGTAAGGCGCCCCAGCTCGAAATGAGGACTCAGAGCGCATGGTGGGGGCAGATGCATCTAATTGGCCGCGGAGGGAGAGAGAAGGATTAACGTGGAGAAGGATAGAGCTATTCTTTACTAGACGATACGCCTAGCGTATTGCTGCCCCTCCCTTCCCCGCTCACATCAGTCATCTTTGGTCAACTCTTATCCTCTTTCTCGTACTCTCTCTCCAACCGCGGCCAATAAGATGCATCTGCCCCCACCATGCGCTCTAAGTCCTCTTTTCGAGCTGGGGCGCCTTACGTGAAACACCCTGTAGATAAACTTATTTACAAAAATTTTATGGCAAGGACCCCAGGACGAAGAAAATTTTAAGACCTCTGTGTTATACAAACTAAGTGACAGCTGCGCGCCTGCCCTTTTTCTCTATACCTGTTCTGTATGGGGCCAGCCTTTTCTCTCTGTAACCTTATAGATGTTTTGAAATATATAGTCAGTCGTAACGGATCTTTCAAACGGTTCGCAAGGAACATTTGAGAATAGTCCGTGGAACTACGTTAGCCTAAGTCGAGAAATTGAAAAATGTCCAACGTGAAACCGTTTTGTGTATTTTGCCATAAATCTACTGCAAAATTAAAGTCTTTCGAAAAGCCGAATTTGAGCAAATGCAATGAAATATTAATAATAAGAAAAACTAATAATTTACCTGGTAAAGAAGTAGTATTGCCTGTTGAACCAAACACTTTTCAACTTTACCACAGTGATTGCTACGATCGCTTTACAGCTTTACCGCCAAAATATAGAAAAGCGACATCAATAAGAGAATCGTCCTCTTTGACAGCAGTATCGTCCTCGTCTACACTAGCAGAGTATGTTGAAAATATTAACGACCCAAATAAGTCTTCAACCTGTCAGAATATTGATCCTGGTCTGAATCTCGACCCTGAATCAGTCGATAGTTCAGATGTTGCTGCCGAAGTTGAAAGTGTAGATACCACTGAAAATGAAAATGTTATATGTTTCTTTTGTAAAAAAGAAAGAAAAAAGTAGAAAGGCCGAAATGAAAAACTGTCATTATTTTTAATAAGTGGACTCGAATCAGTTAAGCATGTTGCAAGAGAAACAGATGACCTCAAGATGGTACAAAATATAAATGAAATATTACACGATGAAGAATATTTCAATCACAAAAGTTGCAAGAATGCTTTTATAACTTCTCGTAAATCGGATTGTCAAAAAATAAAAAAAAAATCGGAGTGGCATTTTGCTAGAGATATCCGAGCAGCAGCTTATGATTTTGTTGAAAATTTTGTTTCGACTAATATTATCAAGAACGAGCAATCATATTTCTTCAATTTTTTAAATGATATGTTCATTAATTATTTAGAAAGTAATGGTAAAGATGTTACGAACTATACTTTAAAGCCGTATCATTTAAGAGAAAGATTGTTGAAAAAATTCACGAAAAAAATTAATATTATAAATTTGAAAGGCAAGTCTATTGTGAAACCATACAGGGGCATTAAGGTACAGAATGAAATAGAGAAATATAATATTTTAGATACTGCTGCACGTATCCTTAATGAAGAAATTAATAAGATTCAGCTAAATAAATTACGAATGAACATACACTGCCGGTCAAAAGTTTAAAACCACTTGAGAAATTTGGCTGCAAAACAGTTGCTTCTTTAAACGCGCATAGCTTGATAAAGAAGAAAGATAAAAGAAAATTCGAAACACCATTGGAAAGGTGATGAAATTCTGCATACGATGGAATTAGATTCATTTCCTAGAAGCTGATAATTACAGAATTGCAATTAAATAAAAATGCTGCTAAATTAAAAAATTTTAATTTTTCGTTATGTCAATTCAACCTGCTGCAGCACTTGTAATAATTATGGTAACTATGTGAAAATTTGGTGAGATAAAGCTCAAAGTTTTAGCTTTAATTTGAGCCATCAAACGTAACGATATTCATCGTATTTCCTTATTTTCATAACGTTTTTCTGAGTAATGTCGAGAAAAATTTTAGACCGAAAAACAACTGCCCAAGCATTTAAGACAATTTCAGATCGAAGAATCCGTCGGTATTAACGACTTATTCTACTTATTCCATATTGCACTTTTATTCAATTAAAAGAAATATGATAATTGTAAAGCTTCGAATTAATAAAATAGATTTGGTTAATTATTACTCTACATTTTTTTATTTAATTTAAAATTGAATAGTGCTTTGTGTTAATTGAATAAAAGTGCAATATGGAATAAGTAGAATAAGTCGTTAATACCGACGGATTCTTCGATCTGAAATTGTCTTAAATGCTTGGGCAGTTGTTTTTCGGTCTAAAATTTTTCTCGACATTACTCAGAAAAACGTTATGAAAATAAGGAAATACGATGAATATCGTTACGTTTGATGGCTCAAATTAAAGCTAAAACTTTGAGCTTTATCTCACCAAAGTTTCACATAGTTACCATAATTATTACAAGTGCTGCAGCAGGTTGAATTGACATAACGAAAAATTAAAATTTTTTAATTTAGCAGCATTTTTATTTAATTGCAATTCTGTAATTATCAGCTTCTAGGAAATGAATCTAATTCCATCGTATGCAGAATTTCATCACCTTTCCAATGGTGTTTCGAATTTTCTTTTATCTTTCTTCTTTATCAAGCTATGCGCGTTTAAAGAAGCAACTGTTTTGCAGCCAAATTTCTCAAGTGGTCTTAAACTTTTGACCGGCAGTGTACAAACAAAACACTTAATTGACGGTGAATGTGAAGTTCCTGAAACGTTAATTACATTTTATGAAAAATTAATTTCAGGCGTTAATTACCGTCGAAGACGACATAAAAAAACAAAAAGATTATCTTTATCTTTCTCAGAAGATCTGATTTATGCTGTGTTCGATTGGTCGAATAAAATGTTCCAAGCATAATAATCTTGGCATATCTTTGAAGAGTTTAACGAATACTCAAGAAGCTGTTAATATTATTAATAGATATGGGCATTGCTGCAGTTACAATATTTTGGAAGGATTTGAGACTGAGGCAACCTTTACTTCTTGCGAACGCTCCGATGTTTGCCCGGATGGTATCGTACGATCACCGAATTTGTGCACTGGAATTGCATTCGACAACTACGACCACTTTGTCGATACGAAAACGGGTAAAGACACACTTCATGACACTGTTGGCATAATTTTACAGATTGACAACGAATCAAATCTTGGAACCAACAATATGTACAATCCGGAAAGACAAGATGACGTTACAAGCGAGGAACCTACCAATAGTGAAAATACTTGAAGAAACCGTTCATACTATCAACTCTAACGTCTCGGAATCGCAAGCAAAAAAACATAGGCGGAGTTTCGATATAATTACTCATGAACTGCAGCCATATACGAAACGACCACGACTTATTGAAAGTATGCTGCCACTTAACTAACCATTGCGTTCAAACCTTCCGAATTTAGAATCAGTACAACACATTGATTTTGCGTGGATGCTTTCGCACTTTTTGAGGAATGCAGGTACTCCGATGTGGGTTGGTTTCAATAGTTTGTTTTATGAAGATAAATCTCCGAAACAAATTCTTTGTTATTTGACAACAATAAATGCTTCACCAACAAATAAAGCTGTCGTGGTAGAAACCATGGAGCAAAGTAAAAAAGTAGCTGATGAGTGTGATGAGTGTGGAAAAGATTACATAGAAGTAACATACGATCTTGCAATTGCAAAAATTGCTATACAGATCCAATCTACAGATAAAGGGAAGTTTGATAAATTATTCATTGACCTTGGATCATTCCATATTATGCTGGCGTATTTTAAGGCAATGGGAAAATTTATTGACAACTGCGGTTTAATGAATGTCATGGTAAATGCAGAGTTACTTGCTAATGGATCAGTGAATGGTTTTATTGCTAGCAAACATTTTAACAGGTGCAAGCGTTTACATCCATTGGTTGCGTTAGGGTTTAAAATATTACATTTTCACGAATTTGTTGAACAGCATAATATTAATATAAGCAACGAAATAAGAAGCTACTTGATAAACTTTGTAAAAAGAAAAACTTCTGAACCAGCATTCGAGCAGGTTGATTTGATACATTTATTTAAAAAAGATGAAGATTTCAAAAAAGAAACATTAGATTGCAAACACGGTAAGACAGCACAGTACTACATGTTGTATGCAAATATGGCAGATTATTATTTATTGCTGAATAGGAGTATCCGCACAGGCAATTTCGACATGTTTACATTAGTTTTACCAAAAATAACTAATTTAGTTTTTGTCTTTAATCAACCCAATTATTCGCGGTATTTAGTCAAATATCATGATAATTTACTAAAAGTAAATGAGACACATCCAAGATTACGTTTGCAATTCAAAAAGGAGTCTTTTGGCATTAAAAGAACAATAAAATCTTTTTCTAAACAACCAATAGATCTCACTCTCGAGCAGACGCTGATGCTGCGAATAAGCTAACTGGAATTTCGCACATAACCAGTTCAATATCAGCTAGACAGCGATGGTGTCGAAGCCATACGATACGATCGACAATTATTAGCCATACACTAGAGAAAACGGGGTTGACAAAGAAGCAAGATGTAATAGCAGAACTTCAAAAAAGCCGTATAAAAAGAGACACGGCACAGCTTCAGACATTTATTGATGGAGTAAAGAGCAACTGTGCGAAACAATGTCCCAAGAGAGTTCCAAACCTGTGGTCAGAAGGGAAGGTCTTATTCTAGAATAAAATTCAAAGCAAAGGTAATAGGCAAAATGAGTTTTTTATTTAAATAAATAAAAATATACAAAATTTACAATATATATTTACAAGAACCGCTAGACTAAAATTATCGACTTTCTAGGGAATTTGTTCTCGTCAATTTCTAGGGAATTTCGGTAGACGAAGATTCCCAAGAACCCCAGAAACCAGAATTCCCTAGAAAGACACGCGGACTTAGAGACTCCCGGACTGGACAATTTTCCCTGGGATACTCCCCAGTAAAATCCCCAGCCTCGGGAGGAAGCGGATGTGGAGAAGTGGTTTTAGGGAAGGGGAAGTCCCCTTACCCCTCAGCCTCCTACCCCCAGAGCTATAGTGGCTCCGAGCCACCCCAATCCCTAGGGTGAATTCTACCCCTCCCGCTACCCGACTCTTTCGAGAGTCCTGGACTTGAGGGTCGAAACACTGGGTCCGAGGTAGTCCTCGGAGGCAGGGTGGAGGGGAAGGAGAGGGTTTAATTCCTCCCGGGAAGTCCCCGGAGAAATCTCCCTTAGGAGGGAGGATATTGCCGCAGAGGGGTAGTCCCCTTTTGGTAGGCGGTGGGTGGTTGGGTGATACTTACCAAAGTAGTCGACCCGTAGAGTTCGCCGGTGGAGGCGCTCGTTTGATGGCCTGGTGGAGGCGTCAAAAAATGCCGTGGAGGCGGTGATGCCGAAAGGCGCAAAAAGTGCTGCTGTTGCTGATTAAGCGGTCGAGCAAGGCTGAGGTGCGATGGCTCCTTATCAAGGACCCATCTATATAATTCCGTGGCACGAAACTTGCCAGCGAGAGAGCTGCTCGTGGCGCTGGCCACCTAGTGGTCAGGCGCGCAAGCCGTGCCGCGGCCGCGACGCGCCAGGGCCTGTAGACGCGCAAGCGCGCCGCGGTGCGAGATAGAGAGAGACAGATGGAGCGGCTACACGCTGTTGGTCTAGCTGTCCCCTGTGAACGCAATAGAGACAGGGAGATATAGCAAATATGTGGAATCTACTTCTCATCATTTTAGCTCCTCCCGATCTCGAACAGCAACATTAATCCGTTTTCAAATGATTTGAATAAAGAATGTTTGTACAACATTTCCGCAGGCGAGGCAGCTCCCGAACATGTAACAAATTTTCTGCTTAATGTTGAAGAAACGGGAAACAAAAAACGAGAAAATTTTATTCAAGCGTGCGTAGATAACCCAAACAGATTTGAACAACCTATTTCGCAGTCAAAGTATTATACTTTTACTGATATTGTTGGCAAGAAAAAAGTCTCGATTGCCGGAAAGGAAACAGAGCTGCGAATGCAGCGTGACTTATTTGGTCAGCTGCTTTATATATCGCTTGAAAAAGAAATCAACATAGAGAAGATTCTTACGTATCCATTAACGCCAGTACCACTATGTGTCATTTAGACGGTTCAATCTGCAAAACTGACAAATCGGCGCTAATGAAATTATTAGCAATAAAAGTGAAATCTGAGCCGTCTCAAATCACGGATGTCATGATTTACGATGGATTTTTTTTGTTACATTTAATGAAAGATGTGCTAAGTAACTTTGGTAATATTTCGAAAAAGATGCTGCAAACAATATGTATGAATACAGCAAAAACCATTGTAATTGCCTTTGATCGATACATTTTTCCATCAATCAAAGATAGTGAACGCAAGCTTCGAGGTATGGAACAAGCATACTTCCGTATCGATGGTCCTGACCAAGTGCGAAAAAAAGACCACGATTGAATTAAAAAATATTAATTTTAAAGAAGCGCTTGTAACATTTTTTATTGACAATTGGGCGGAAGATTACATGGCACCGTATATTGGTAATAAAGTAATATTTTTAAATTCAGACGTATAAGTACGTTGTCAGCGATGGAAATGTTACAAGAACTATGGAGGAAGCACTCACATGCTCTGCTCATGAAGAAGCAGACACTAAAATGGTTTTTCATGTTTGTCAATTGGACTTCGATGCAAATGTAACGATTCGTTGTTCCGATACGAACGTGTTAATTATAATGCTAGCTAATATGAATAAACTTCTAAGTAATCTGCAAATATTTATGGAAGTTGGTGTTGGAAACCACCAACGTTTTATTAATGTCTCCAAATTGTATGAAACTCTAGAAAGTAATGTGAGTGCAGCACTACCAGCTTTTCACACGATCACAGGATGTGATTTTAATCCGGCTTTTTTTAGAAAAGGCAAAAAACGTCCGTTTTCTGTCATGAGTAATTGAGATGACTTTATCGAAAGCTTCATCAAGATGTCGACGCAATCCGACAACAAGGAAGATATTTTCCCCAAAATTCAAGAGTTCGTCTGTAATATTTATGGCTTTAAACAATTAAAAAGCATTGATGATGCAAGGGTAGCATTGTTTCAAAAGACGTATAAACTGCTCGATAACGATGATGTTTTCCGCTTACCTAAAAAAAGCATTGACGGCTCAGCTATACCGCCATGTAAAGCAGAATTATACCAACAATTTTGAAGAGCATGTTTCAACGGAGAAATTTGGTCGCACGCTCACCTAAAAGTTCCAACCGACAAATGTCCTTTAGACTATGGCTGGGTAGAAGTTGAGGGAAGTATGACTTTACTTGGTTCACTGGAAGCCAACTACCAACAACTATTACTGAAATTACAATTCAGCCCGAAGAAGGTAAATAATTTTATTAATTTCAATTATATCGCTTACATTATGCTCATATTTATGTACTTACCCTTTTATTTTTATTATCTTTGTACAGATAATGATAATATTGATGAGGAGCAAATGGTACCAGATATTTTCGAGAGCGACTCAGAAAATGATTCAGACGAAGATGACGAGAGTGCCACAAGCCAAAGTGAAGATGAAAGCTCATAAAAATTGTAATAAATAAAAATATTTTTAAAAACATATCACTTCATCAGCTGACAATCTATTCCCCGATTTACAGCCAGCTGATATGTTTTTCTATTTAGAGTATCATATGAATTATAAACTGCCAAATTTTCGACCGAGAGGAAGCCGCTGAAAATTATGTTTTTCTTTACATGTTCGTATGCGCAGAGCTGACGTATAATCCACCACGTTATGGCCAGCTGATAGTTTTTTTTTCAAAATATTACAGTAAAAACTATTATTTCACAAAGTTTCAACCGAGAGGATATAATTAAAAATATATTTTCTTTTTACATGCGTGGGAGGCTACTGCCGCTCAATCCACCCACGGTGCCGCAGCTGAAGTTCTCCAGGCTTCAAGGCAAAAATAACTTAATCATTTTACGAATTTTCGGTTGAGAAGATTTTCGTCGCAAAAATCTGTCGCTGGCTCCCGGACTATTTTGTATACTTTATAATATTCAAATATTTGTATGAATTGTAATAATTTTTATTTAATACATAATTAAATATTAATTAAACATTTTCATATATATTACGAATGTTTTCTGGAACCCTTTCTATAATAAAATCAGAACTTATGCGTTAAAAAGTTTAATTTCCTATTTTTAGGTGGTTAAAGTTGCTTTATGGCAACTCTTAAATCAAGTTCTTCAGTAATTTGAAATATTAATTAATATATTGAATTTTAGAATGATTTCACTTTTGTTTAACAGAAAGATATTTGAAAAATTTTTAATTTTGCTGCCAGTATGCATCATACATAATTAATTAAAAATTACAAAAATTATAAGTTCATATTAGTAAAATTAGTCCGAATGATACTGTGTTTGGTATCATTTCATCGTTGAAATATCAAAAATATACCTATAATAATTTAAAAGATATTTGATTAGAAGTTAAAAATTTTATATTTATATTAATAATTCGGGTAACAGGTATATAACGTCTTTCCGAGTTTTATGGATTTATTATCATAGCTTTATTGCACGGATCCCAATGCTAGAACAGGTAGCCGCGTAGTATGGAGACCCTAGCCGCTGCAAGAAGTCGAAACTCTTTAAGGACGTTCTCCGGTTGCAGTTGTGCTCAACTTGAGAATTACTTTCAGAAGTTTGTTAACATTGGTTAGCATACATGCTGGATGATTATATGATTGAGAACCACTTGTGCGCAACAGTTCTAAACTTTTCTATCCGCGCGGCTTTACGCAAGCTGGCAACACTGCACTCCAACCAAGCAATGCTTGTATAAATGAGTACGTCTTATATTATTTATTGAGTATTTTATAATTCGTATTGTTTATATTTAAATAACATTACTGATAAACTCATAATATTTTTTAACGTTCTCTACCTTTATCTATAAATCACAGCAATAGCAACGATGTGACGTTGCAGTGATACCAACCTCTCGATGACTGCGACTAAACGAAAATTAATCTTGATATCAGTGTCTTTAAACAACTATTTCTCAAAAACAAATACCGCCTGCTATACCAAACTTTTTTGCTACGCGTTACTAATAATAAGAGGAATCTTATACTAACTTTTTAAAATACATTCTAAGAAAACACTATTTATTATTCATTAAAAGTGTGCGTTAAGATAGCTCAGCATATGCATTCCATGTGAAAATTCAGTACTCTGAAGCTTCGTATCTGAAAATTTAGTACCGCAAGGGGTAATGAAAATTTCATCAGTGGATGAAACACGTTTAATTCAACGTATACTCAAAGTTTTAAGCAATTTCTAATAAAATAATTTTGCCGGAGAACGTGCTTTAGTTTAGCATGAAATATTTCCAATCAATATTCTAGTAGTATAAGCAAAGGCTTTGATGCTGGCAGTTAAGGGTTGAATTAAAAAATAAATATTTGTATTATTTTTAACATTACAATTTTAATTTCAGCACGGTTTTCTCCAGAAGACAAGTATTCTAGAGAAAGAATCACTTTAAAAAGAAGATTTGGCTTATTATTGACCCAACAACCAGCCATGGAGTATTAATGTTTAGTTTTAATAGTAATATTGTTGGAATTTTGGATAAATAAACGTCATAGAAAAAATATTGCATAATGATGGTTATTTAATCTCTTTGGTGTTTTATATATCTGTAATTAGGGTTGTGTGTGTGCCATTCATAATCCCGGGCATATTATATACATTGAAATAAAAAGGCTAATATTAATAAAAACAGTACGATAGATACACAACAGAATTTATTAAATATTTAATAAAATTATACATACCCCTATTAAATTTCATTAAAATTTGCTTGAAACAAAATATTATTCGCAAAAAAAAGGACGGGATGGCAAACCTATCTGAATAGACTTGGTTCAGGTAAGTAAAATTGAATTATTAAACAATGTAAATTGTGTAACACCAGTGATTTATTGTGCATTTAGAGTTTGTCACTCAAACTGCTTCAAGGGGTACTACTCATCTAACTCGTAAACAGGTCATATACAAAAATAGGGCGCTACCGAATATTAATGCACCTACAGGGTGTTTCTCTAACGGGGGCATATAGGATATTCTTGTTACTTGATTGTAGCACTTGGAATGATGAAATCTGAGAACGCTGATTGGTAAATATTGTGTAATACCAGCCTAACCCATTAACGCCCAATCGACCAAATCTGGATTTTTACTTAGAGTCGAGGTTTCTTAGTAAACCTATGATATTATGTTGTATATTAGAGTAAAAATATGTCTTTTATATGATTTTAAGGTCATTTTGGAAGTTCAACCCTTACAAGAAGCAGCAGCAAAGGTCGAAGTTCCAAAAATAAGAAAAATGGCATTGTTTCACTCATTTTTATATAATCAACCTTTGCTGCTCCTTCTTGTAAGGGTTGAACTTCCAAAATGACCTTAAACTCGTAAAGAGGGCATGTTTTTACCCTAATAAATAACTTAATATCATAGTTTTACTAAGAAATCCTGACTCTATAAGTAAAAGTCCAGATTTGCTCAATTGGGCGTGTTAATGGATTAAAATGGGCCGTTACCAATAGTTGGATATGAATAATGAGACCCATCCGCCATTTTGGTGTGTAGAAGTGTTTACATGATAATCATAGCAGAAAGAAATGTAAAATGGCAAAATGTCAAAAAGGTGACGCTACTAAATTAAAAGCTAATAATAATGAATGAAAAGTAAGAATATTCGTAGTTTCCATTCATTATTTTCAATTTTTACTTTAATAATCTTACTTTCTTGACATTTCTCCATTTTACGGTAGGTAGGTACCAGATTGTTCGAAAACATTTGTAGAAGTGTGTCGACAATCTATAAGATTAGTGAATGTAGCCGAAATCTAGTGGAATTTAGCAACAGTGTCGTAACGAATTTATTGTAGTATTTATTTTGAAATCATGGTCTGTGGAGAAACGGATAACTGAATAATCTTTAAAATAACGTCAAACTGAAGAAGCAGAAAAAAGACTACATAGCAAATGTAATTAAGAAAAAATACAGATCTTAAATTAAAAAAAGTGTTTGAATAATTTAAAGAGTTTACATATTTAAATTCCTAGTTTTTGCTTTTTGGAAATATATTTTATACCAATATGATTTATAGGTATTTAGATGATAATAAACATGTGATGTTACTGTCTATCCCGAAGGATAGAGTAGAAGGGGAGGGAGGAGTGATCCCTCACCGATCGCGTTCGCGCCCCAATACGCGACTTCCTATAAGACACGGACGCCTTCGATGTGATATTAATTATACACAAATATTTATTTTAACAGAGGAGGTTCTAACCTTCGTACGCGAATTTAGGGGATAAGGTGCTAATAATGATACGTATCCAAATTCGATGCTATTCTATTTATTATCAATTTTGTACCCAATATAGTACAATACTCTATATAACACGACCTAATTACGCTAACGCGAAGTCCCTAATATGGGCGCGGCCTAAGTTGTGCGAACGCGGTTGAAGTCCCCATGACGTAGTAGCTAGTCTCGCGCTCTCGAGCCACTAGTCGGCGTTCGCGACGGAATCTTGTGGTATTAAATAAAATCGTGTATTCACAAATGGGTTTTTTATGGTTTTTATTCATGTACCATGGTATCACCGTCAATACAACAGTTCTAGGTCTTCTCGATGCTCGTAAATATATAGGTTGCACCTCGATGCTAAATCGCCTTCATAACTCTAGCATCTAGATCCTTATCAAGTCAACCGGAAAAAGATGAGGTCTCTCGTCCTGAACGGAAGTTCCAGGCTTAGTTCAAAAGTCCTGTTATTTAATGCTTTTTTGAATTTCGCGCCTCGCGAGAGCGCATGTTTCGAGTTTGTCCCGCTACGCGGCGTCAGGGCCGCAAACCCGTGCACAAGTGTGTGTTGGAGCAGTGTCAGAGTTGCCACAATCTTGTGGGGTCAAGTGCTATTGGGAGCAAGGTTGCTAAGTCCGCCATCTTGAATAGTACTACGCTTTATAGTAAGTGAATTTTGATATAAGGAATGCAGACTGCACAAAGTATACTGCCAGCGGAAATACGTCAGTCGCCATCTTAAATGCAGAACGTAATATATCAATAATTATATACATTATATTCACAGCCTGTCACCGTGAACGGCGTGAACAAAGACAAATGTTAGTATACTGAAAAATAAAGTGTAATAAAGAAATTAGGAGTAGTGACAGCTTTGATCTATCTGACAGCTGAGGTACTTATGGTATAAGTGAATAAATAAAATAAAAATGCTTTTCCTAAATTGATTTTTAATTTTTATAAAATGGTCAAATGTAGCCATTAATTAATTAGATTTGGTAATAAATACAAAAAATGAGTTTTATTATAACAAATGAGTTGAGGTAAAATAAACTCAATGTTTTTATATTAATCTGTTAACAAATGCACTTTTTTCATTTATTATTGAGTCCAATAAGTTAATGGTTATTAAAAAAAAAATTCCTTGTAATGAAAAAAAAAAACAGAAAAAATTTTAAACTTCACCGAGACTCGAACCCGAGCCCACTGCATGACAAACGTAAACCTTACCGCCTGCGCTGCAGCACTCGCTTGCTATACAGTTTTGGCCATAAATCTTGCGTCGTGGTGAAGGGAAGCAGGAATCAGAGGGGCGAGGGGATTTCTAGGGAGTTTCTCCGAAGCTGTCAAATGGCGCGATTAACCCTCAATTTTTTATCATCAACAAAAATAATATTTTCGGAAAACGATTGTGGAAAAGAAGGAAGGATTTTAATAAATAACAGAGAAGAAAAAATATATCAGATGAGTATAAATTAATAAAAAAATGAGAATTATTGTGAATTTTTAAGAAAATATACTTTGTGGTTATTTTATTTTTGTTACAGGTGAAATCCTGTTATGATGACTTTCAATTAAGGAAAAAAGTAATTATAGACCAATAAATGAAAAAGAGTATTAATACATGAAACACTTCTCTGAATAGCCAAGTCATTTGAATAATTTTGACTTAATGTTGTAATAGTGAATGTGGAAGCGATTAGTGCATATACAACAAACTCTTATTGTAAATTTAATAATCTTGTATGACAATGTTTTAATTGTTATTATTTTAAATTAAAGCTTGTTTAGTTAATATATTATTTTTATTCCATTCCTTTCTCAAAATTCTATACATACATGGTAATTACCTATTCTTGAAGTAGTCATATATTCGTTAAATTACTTACAAAATTATAACTGTTTTATATTTTTAAAGAATAGCTGTTTGTTGCAATGATTTTTATTATTCAATGTGAGACAAATTCTATTGGGTTTAGGCAAATGTCTCATTGATCCGCTACATCCTTCCATATCTTATGTAACATTTATTTGCCTCGATTGCACTATTTTCTTCTAGTCTTTAACATATAACAATAATTCTCCAATCATTTTTACACATACGCAGATCTTATAATACTACTGACCTGCAATTATTTTTGTAATAGTTGAAATGATTGTTAAACCATTAATTTTTTTAATTTGAATAATGGACATTGGAATGATGGTATTTAATCTTAACATATGTTTGGCATTATTTCTGCAAGATATTTCTTATAATATTTTGGAAGATAAAGTTCTTTAAGAGGTATGTGTATACTGCTGAGTTCATCTTGTTTTCAGCTTCAAATAGTTTTCCAACTACACGCTTGGGTATCCACTTTGTATATAAAATACTTATTTCGTTACTCCTATTATGAAGTTGTTAGGATTGATAGAAAGATATATTAACCTTTGGAAAATGATATATTATATATCTAGTAACTGGATAAATTAAGGTTTTAGAACAGATAAATTTCACAAACAAATAGGACTAACAAAAGATGTATTATATATTGAGGAAGGATATCCAAATGTGAATTATTTGAAACTAAAAGTGTTTTATTATTGACTACAGTGATAGGAATTTTAATTGAAAGATAATCACTTATGGGAATTGACAAAATCAGGTTTATTTCCCGTTTACAAATGAGCCTAAAAAAACCTCGCTGTTAGAGGAAAAAAGCTTTGTAATTACAAAATTGGACGAAGAATAACTCACCAAATATTGTTTGTAATTTATAACAATTATAAGTATGGGGATCAGTCCCATTTATTCCGACTCACCAGAGTTCAGCTCCCGGAGAGTCTTACAAATAATCTCTCTTGAGTTCAGCTCTTTGAGATATAACACCTTTATATTTAATCTTATACAAAAGAAGGTTAACATATGTCCTTTTTTAGAACGATCGTCTACCCGCTCAGACTCTCTATTAACGAATGCCCCGTCTCACCACTCCCTCCACGAGTTTAACTCACGCCGCCGACCGTCGACCGATCTCATTGGCTTACACTAAGCGCGGGCCTTTCAAACTACTTTCCCTCGAACATACCGCCCGCCTTCTTAGGAAGTGATGACGAAGAATGCTTGTCCGGATGAAACTAGTCTACTGGGAAGGGAAGGTTAAGAGGACACAATCTTGAGATATGCCTCTTAAAGGTCGATGCAGCAGTTTTAACGGTGACCACACGAATTAGTCCATCTGGTCCTGGATGTACATCTGTGATACGACCAAGTGGCCAATGTGATGGCGGAAAACGGTCATCCTTCATAACCACCAATTGTCCCATAGCAAAGTTAGCAGTGATTCCTCTCCACTTGCTTCGTTCTTGAAGAGTTTGTAAATATTCAGTTGACCATCGCTGCCAAAAGTGATCTCGGATTCGCTGCAGGAGTTGGAATCGGTTTAATCTATTTTCAGAAATAGAGGTCAAATCTCCAGATGGTATAACTCCTAATGGTCCATTTATTAAAAAATGACCTGGCGTTAAAGCATGCAGATCATCAATAGAATCACTCAACGCACATAAAGGACGTGAGTTGAGACATGATTCAATTTCCACCAAAATTGTAGAAAGCTCCTCAAAAGTTAATGTAGTCTCACCAACAACTCGACGCAGGTGAATCTTGGTGGATTTTACTCCTGCTTCCCAAATGCCACCGCAATGAGGAGCATGTGGTGGAATGAATACCCATTCAGTTCCCTCATTTGCTAATACTGCAGCTACTTGTTGGTAAAATTTGGAGGCCTGATCAAACAATTCCCTTAGCTCTCTGGCAGCACCTTGGAAGGTCGTACCGTTGTCGCTGTACATCTTTCGGCAGATTCCCCGTCGTCCCACGAAGCGACGAAAAGCAGACAGGAACGAATCCGTGGTTAAATCACTTACAACTTCTAAGTGAATAGCGCGTGTGACCATACAGACAAATAGCGCAATATATCCCTTGTACGATTTATGACCTCTTCCCTTAGTCGTACGCAATTGTAAAGGACCCGCATAGTCGATCCCCGACACTTCAAAAGGTCGACTAGTAGCAGTTACGCGATCGGATGGTAAATCTCCCATTAATTGATGAGCAAGCTTTGGCTTTGTTCTTTGACATGTAATACAGAATCTTAATTCTCGCTTAATCAAAATATTATTACCTAAGATCCATACGTGTTGCAATAACCTAGCTTTGGTTAAAGTAAAACCTCCATGTAAACAAGATACATGAGCATAATGTATAAACAATCTGCTAACTGCGGAGTCTCTAGGTAAAATGGGAGGATGCTTAGAGTCTCGATTCAAGCTGGAATGGCACAATCTTCCACCTACTCGTAATAACCCATCAATTGAACAAATGAAAGGATTAAGCTTTCTTAAAGGACTATTTCTATCTAATGTCGTGGGATTCGTAGAGTTTGATAATATTTTAATTTTATTAGCAAAATAAACTTGTTGAACAATGCGTATTATAACTACTTTAGCACCTACAATTTCTGTGCTTGTTAAAAATAATTTATTCATTGCTTGACCGCTCCTTCGCAATCGAAGGTTCTTTAAAGGTCGAAGGCAAAAAGCTATGACGCGTATCAGCCGTGTCAAGCTGGAGAATCGTCTCAGAAACTCTGGTTCTCCTTCTACACTTCGTTTTTGTGTACTATGAACACGTACAGGCGGTGTAGGCCAGAGATCAGGTGACTCTTTAATCCAAGTGGGTCCATACCACCACAACTTTGATTTTGCTAATTCCGAAGGAGTCGCTCCCCGAGAAGCCAGATCAGCTGGATTTTCGGAAGTTTTTACATATTTCCACTCAGCTGAGGGCAGCTCAGTCTGAATATATGAAACTCTATTAGCCACATAAGTTTTCCAATTACAAGGATGCTTACGTAGCCATGAAAGTACAACCTGGCTATCAGACCAGGCTACAACAGGTACATCGCGTAATCTACTGTTTTTTTTAATATAGCATAAAAGTCTCACCAACAATGCTGCCCCATTTAATTCCAAGTTTGGAATACTAACTGTTTTGATAGGGCTAACCTTGGTCTTGGAGATCAACAAACTAATGTTTACACCTCCCAAGTCATTGAGAGCTCTCAAATAAATTACCGCACCATAGGCTCGTTTCGATGCATCTGCAAAACCATGCAATTCTAACTTGGAGGTTGGCAATACTCCTAACCATCTCGGTATGGAGATAGCACCCAGATCTTTCAATGAATCACAATAATTTATCCATCTCTGATTAACATCAGGAGGTAAAACATCATCCAGGTTGCATTTTAAGATCCATAAATCTTGTAACAATATCTTAGCAATAATTGCTATTGGTGAAATCCACCCTAGTGGGTCGAAAAGTCGTGCCACCCCTGACATAATAGATCGCATTGTGATTACTTCATTCAACGGATTGAGTTGAATTTTGAAGAAAAAGGAATCTTCCCTAGGTTGCCAACTTATCCCCAAAGTTTTTACTGTATCATCAATTGATACTAACTTATGATCAATACCTTGTTTGTCAAAATAGTCAGGAAGCAAAGTAGGCTCATTGGCTGCCCATTTATCTAGCATAATGCCCGCAGTGCGCAATAATTCACATAACTCGTCTCTTTTATCTTTTGCGATTGACAAATCGTGAGATCCAACGAAAAGATCATCAACATAAATATTATTTAACAAACAATCTGCACCCAGTGGAAACCTATCTCTTTCATCAATCGCCAGTTGACGCAGAGTACGAATTGCCAAGTAAGGGGCACAGACCGTTCCATAAGTTACGGTAGTTAATCTATAGTCGTGCACTTGGTCACCGTCATTTTCGGTCCAAACAATTCTTTGATAATCCTGATGCTCATCATGTACCTTTATTTGTCTAAACATCTTAATCACGTCCGCCGTAAAGACAAACCGTTAAAACCTCCATTCCAACAAAATTTGAACCAAATCACTCTGTAACACCGGTCCGGCACATAAATAACGGTTTAGACACTGCTGATCTTGCACACACCTTGATGCGTCGAAAACTACTCGTAGTTTCCAGTGTTCTAACGAATTCTGAATCACAGCATGATGAGGTATATACCAAGCTTCGGGATTATCAAGGTCATTGTCTGAAATTCGAGTCATATGACCTAATTCTTGGTATACACGCATAAACTCTTTGTATGCATTAGCTAATGTAGGATCCTTATTAAATCGACGATGTAAACTCTTCAAAGAACTGACCGCCATGGAACGCGTTTCTGATGCTAAACGCGGCATAGGCTCTTTTATAGGTAACTTAACCTCATAACGTCCATTTGAATCTCGTCGATGACTTTCTCTGAATTGTGCTTCACACATCTCTTCTTCAGGTGAGAGAATGTAAGGAGGAGTAGCAAAGTCTTCAATTACCCAAAATTTCTCTAAAGACGCCTTTAATTCATCCGCCTTTTGACAATGAAAGGAATTCAAAGGTGCATCGCCGACTACTATCCCCGCTCGCCGTGGAAGGTTATATTCAATCGGTCCTGATACTATCCAACCTAATTGTGTGTGCTGTGCGATTAATTGGGTGTTAGGAAAACGATGTAGTCCTGGGAGTAAAATCTGACCCAACACATCTGCACCCAAAATCATATCAATCGTAGCTGATTTAAGGAATGAAGGATCCGCTATTTGTAAACCGTCAAAAATCGATTGATCCACATTTATTATGCTCGGAGATGGTAATCGAGAAGTAAGGTGTGGTAAAACTAAAACTTGCAATTTAACTTCAAACTTTTGATTATAGATTGATCCAACATATACACTAGTCGAAAACTTAGCTGAACCCGTTTTTGTAGCTCCTAAGCCTGATAATGGAACATCAGTTCCTCTTTTATGTAATTTCAACAATTGTACAACTGACTCTGTTAAAAATGAAGCTTCGGATCCTTGATCTATAAGTGTCCTAGCCTGATATTGTCTACCCTGTGCACCATACAGAATAACCTGTGCATTTGCCAGTAACACAGTACTACAAGGCCTAATTATCGAAGCAGTTAACGTATTAACAGTAGCAGTGTTCTCATTAGGCTTAAAATCTGATTCCTTTGAAGTCTTTGTCGAACCCGTTGTGTTACCTACAGTCTTTCCTTCTCCTTTTGAATGAAGTAACGTGTGGTGTTTTTCTTGACAAACAGCACAACGTTTAGGTGAATCGCACACTGCATACATATGTGATCGAAAGCAGTTAAAACATAACCGGTAGCGTCTCAGAATCGAGCGTCGATCCCTCACCTCTTTCTTCTGAAACCGATGACACTTGGCCAAATAATGCGCGCCCGAACATAACGGACATTCTTTAGCATTTGCTTGACTGTTTTGTACAAGATGAGAAGAAAACCCCCTTTTTTGTCGATTCGATCGTTTCGGGTCGCCCGATGCATTTTTTGTTAGTTCTCCAGTAGAAGAAGTACCTATCTCTAAGTGGACACCAGTGTTAGCAGCAATCATGCTAAGAGATAACGCCCTACGCTCAAGGAAATTATTGAACTCTATTAAAGTAGGAAACCTTTCCATAATATTGGGTTCAAGTTCCGTTTCTCTAGCCCGAGCAACCACGCCGTGATCCTTACTGCTGAGTTCACTCTCCCATAATTTTTTTGATTCGAAGTCTAACAATCCTGATGCTATATGTATTATTAAAATGCCCCATTGATCTACCGGTAGTCCTAATTTAATCAACGCGCGACAAATGCGTTGTAATTTGTCGATAAACGCACGAAATTCATCAGGAGATTCGCCTTTTAACGGTATTATCTGCATCAATTCATTGAGATACGTTTTGACTGTAAGTCGAGGATTGCAATACCTCAGCTTAAGGGCTCTCCAAGTAGAACTATAGTTGGCCTCTGTAACAGTTACACCTTTCACGAAATCAGCGGCACTTTCTATAAGGCACGATTTCAGATATTGTAACTTCGCTACATCCGGTAGATTAGAACGATTATGGACCAAAGATGAAAATAGGTCACAGAAATTATCCCAATCTTCGTATTTTCCTGCAAATGTGGGCAAATCTAATTTGGGTAACTTTGCCACCCTATTGTCGCCACGCATTTCGTCAGCTACACTTCCCATACCAATCGAATTTCTCATGTTAGTGTTTATTTCAGGAATGCTATCGTGCAATATTAAAAATTCATCCTGTGTCTCCTCAAACAATAATTGCAACTGTGCAAAAACATCATTTTCGATGTATTCAATGGCTTCCGGCTCTTCCCGACCCACGATCTCAGTGTGGGTTTGCCTAATTTCTGACCAAATTGATCTTAATGAATCAATTCTCGATTGAATAATACTACGTGTCAACGATGCACGATCTTTATTTCGAAAGCTGGCTACACTATTCTTTATTTCTGATTCTCGGATCTTTTGTTGATTTACTAATCTTTTTATACCCAATGGTGCCATGTTTACTAATATACTCTATGCCTACTTGTTTTCCGCGCACTGTTTATAGCTCCCTGCCGACCCTATCACTACGCGGAACACAAGCCCGATCAAAGGCGCTAAGCATTAGTCGTTCCCATACAGTTCAAGCAAAAAGTGTAAGCCCCGCTATCTGGTTATCACAACACGTTGTAACTAATTATTATTTCATGTGATATATCACGCACTACACTAATTTTATTGATTACGGGGAAACAAATCCAGAATCTGTCAATCCGGCTCGAAGGACCAAATGTTTTATTATTGACTACAGTGATAGGAATTTTAATTGAAAGATAATCACTTATGGGAATTGACAAAATCAGGTTTATTTCCCGTTTACAAATGAGCCTAAAAAAACCTCGCTGTTAGAGGAAAAAAGCTTTGTAATTACAAAATTGGACGAAGAATAACTCACCAAATATTGTTTGTAATTTATAACAATTATAAGTATGGGGATCAGTCCCATTTATTCCGACTCACCAGAGTTCAGCTCCCAGAGAGTCTTACAAATAATCTCTCTTGAGTTCAGCTCTTTGAGATATAACACCTTTATATTTAATCTTATACAAAAGAAGGTTAACATATGTCCTTTTTTAGAACGATCGTCTACCCGCTCAGACTCTCTATTAACGAATGCCCCGTCTCACCACTCCCTCCACGAGTTTAACTCACGCCGCCGACCGTCGACCGATCTCATTGGCTTACACTAAGCGCGGGCCTTTCAAACTACTTTCCCTCGAACAAAAAGCAAGATGAATTCAGCAGTATGCTTAAATATATTGGAGAACAATATCCTCTCAAATGTAAAGAGAAGATATCCTATGGAAGAGATGCGAAACATTATAAGTAAAATAATTCAAGTGTCCATCTTTCAAATGTAATGGAACAATGGTTTACCAATCATCTTAACATTTATAAGAATAATTAGTCAATAGAATAGCCGTATCTGAATGTATATAAAAATAGCAAAAAATATTGGTATATTTTGAAAACTAAAAGAAAGAACTAACAAGGCAAATAAATGTTACATAAGATATGGAAGGATGTGGCGGATCAATAAGACATTTGCCTAAACCCAATGCAATTTGTCTCACATTGAATAATACAAATCATTGCAACAAACAGCTATGCTTTACAAATATAAAACAGTTGTAATTTTGTAAGTAATTTAACAAATATATGACTACTTCAAGAATAGGTAATTACCATGTGTGTAAAGAATTTTGTGAAAGGGATGAAATAAAAATAATATATTAACTAACCTAGCTTTAATTTAAAATAATAGCAATTAAAACATTGTCATAGAAGATTATTAAATTTACAATAAGAGTTTGTTGTATATGCACTAATCGCTTACACATTCACTATTATAACATTAAGTCACAATTATTGAAATGACTGGGCCATACAGAGAAGTGCTTCATGTATTAATACTTTTTCATTTATTGGTGTATAATTACTTTTTTCCTTAACTGAAAGTCATCATAACAGGATTTCATCTGTAACAAAAATAAAATAACCACAAAGTATATTTTCTTAAAAATTCACAATAATTTTCATCTTTTTTATTAATTTATACTCATCTGATATATTTTTCTTCTCTGTTATTTATTAAAATCCTTCCTTCTTTTCCACAATCGTTTTCCGAAAATATTATTTTTGTTGATGATACAAAATTGAGGGTTAATCACGCCATTTGACAGCTACGGACAAACTCCCTAGCAATCCCCTCGCTCCTATGATTCCTACTTCCCCTCACCACGACGCAAGATTTATGGCCACAACTGTACCAAGAGCAAAACAGCCTTTTAAAGACTGTATACAATTCTTTCATTAACTCGTCATAAACGATCAAGAATTGGCTGTAATAATAAATACATTTATATACACAGCATTATTGCACTAAATTTATTATGTTTTTAATTTGCAGCATACATTTTGAATGCAGATACGATAGTTTAACGGGATCCCTCAAGCCCTCTGTAGCCAACATTACGGAACGAAAAACGAGGGAGAATTTTCCAGCGCTATTTTTCAACAAATTTCAATGTTTTTGGGCTTGTTGGAATCGTTAGGACTCGCCTTTTGTTTAAAATAAAGCCGTATTTTCCGAGAAACGTAAAAAAATAAAATTATTTAAAAATTCGCATTAATAATATTTAAACGCAAAACAAATCGAAAAATCGGGCTTCTTTATGACGAGGTGCCGGACCTAACGATTCCAACAAGCCCAAAAACATTGAAATCGGTTGAGAAATAGAGCCGTACTATTGTCCCGCGTTTCTGAGGTGGACGAAAACCAAAAATTTGTAGGAAGGCAGCTAGGCTTCCGCCCCTCTCGTGGCTCACGCTAACGTGTTCCCCCACTCCAGCATCCAAACTTACTGCGAAGCTTTCCTCGTATTTACGCTATTCCCCTATCTGTAGCTATACACATATAAATACCGCTAAAATAATGTCGAGAACATTTCATTTCGCCGATATAATGAAATTGCTAAAAATGCAATTATCATTTTGAAATAATATTGTAGAAAAGGAGATTTCGTAATGCTTGAAATATAGGGCATACGTCGAAACGCGGGACAATGGTACAGTCGTATTTTTCAAAAGAATTTGATGAGACTAATAATAATTAAAGCCATTCTTCATGTAGATTGTCCTAAAGAGCTCGCATTTTCGATAAAGCTTATAGTTTTTCAGCTATGAACGATTGAAGTTGCACGGCGCACAAATACATATTTCTTCTCTCGCGTAGATCAGCTGTTGTGCACGTCCATCTTCAATCGTTCATAATTAGAAAACTATAAGCTTTATCGAAAATGCGAGCTCTTTAGGACAATCTACATGAAGAATGGTTTTAGTTATGACTAGTCTCATCAAATTCTATTGAGAAATACGCCTGTACCATTGTCCGCGTTTTAACGTAATTTCTGGTCTTCAAGCGTCCTGACTCGTTCATGCTGCAATTTATTTCGAGCAAAGTAAAAATGCATCAACAAGTTGGGTGGCATCATTGAATAGAGCGTGAAAAGGGGAGACGCTTTTATATTTTCATAATTTTGCAACGCTTCTTTTGGTCATTACAACGCGAACTGTAAAAAGATGCATACTCGAAGTAAATAAAATTAGCTTCCCCTCTCCCCTCTGCAGCTTGTTGCCTCGTCCAGCGTATGTACACCAGCATAGTAGGCCTACTTACATACGGGTGCGACTGTGTTAGTGACTCGTGAGTGTACTGTAAACAAACACACATAGCGTTTACCATGTATGTATGTGCGTCTTATTTTCAATCGCGAAATTGCCCTTCTAAATTTATTGCATTGCACCTTCTACGACAAGCTTTATAAGATTAAGAAATACTCATAGCAGCATGTACATTATCGAGAACTTTTAATGTAATTTTTCAATGTGCAATCGTACTTTTATTTGTTCCGAAATAAATTGCAGAATGAACGAGTCAGGACGCTTGAAGACCAGAAATTACGTTAAAACGCGGGACAATGGTACAGGCGTATTTCTCAATAGAATTTGATGAGACTAGTCATAGCTAAAGCCATTCTTCATGTAGATTGTCCTAAAGAGCTCGCATTTTCGATAAAGCTTATAGTTTTTCAGCTATGAACGATTGAAGTTGCACGGCGCACAAATACATATTTCTTCTCTCGCGTAGATCAGCTGTTGTGCACGTCCATCTTCAATCGTTCATAATTAGAAAACTATAAGCTTTATCGAAAATGCGAGCTCTTTAGGACAATCTACATGAAGAATGGTTTTAGTTATGACTAGTCTCATCAAATTCTATTGAGAAATACGCCTGTACCATTGTCCCGCGTTTTAACGTAATTTCTGGTCTTCAAGCGTCCTGACTCGTTCATTCTGCAATTTATTTCGGAACAAATAAAAGTACGATTGCACATTGAAAAATTACATTAAAGTTCTCGATAATGTACATGCTGCTATGAGTATTTCTTAATCTTATAAAGCTTGTCGTAGAAGGTGCAATGCAATAAATTTAGAAGGGCAATTTCGCGATTGAAAATAAGACGCACATACATACATGGTAAACGCTATGTGTGTTTGTTTACAGTACACTCACGAGTCACTAACACAGTCGCACTCGTATGTAAGTAGGCCTACTATGCTGGTGTACATACGCTGGACGAGGCAACAAGCTGCAGAGGGGAGAGGGGAAGCTAATTTTATTTACTTCGAGTATGCATCTTTTTACAGTTCGCGTTGTAATGACCAAAAGAAGCGTTGCAAAATTATGAAAATATAAAAGCGTCTCCCCTTTTCACGCTCTATTCAATGATGCCACCCAACTTGTTGATGCATTTTTACTTTGCTCGAAATAAATTGCAGCATGAACGAGTCAGGACGCTTGAAGACCAGAAATTACGTTAAAACGCGGACAATGGTACAGGCGTATTTCTCAATAGAATTTGATGAGACTAGTCATAACTAAAACCATTCTTCATGTAGATTGTCCTAAAGAGCTCGCATTTTCGATAAAGCTTATAGTTTTCTAATTATGAACGATTGAAGATGGACGTGCACAACAGCTGATCTACGCGAGAGAAGAAATATGTATTTGTGCGCCGTGCAACTTCAATCGTTCATAGCTGAAAAACTATAAGCTTTATCGAAAATGCGAGCTCTTTAGGACAATCTACATGAAGAATGGCTTTAATTATTATTAGTCTCATCAAATTCTTTTGAAAAATACGACTGTACCATTGTCCCGCGTTTCGCCGTATGCCCTATATTTAAGCATTACGAAATCTCCTTTTCTACAATTTTATTTCAAAATGATAATTGCATTTTTAGCAATTTCATTATATCGGCGAAACGAAATGTTCTCAACATTATTTTAGCGGTATTTATATGTGTATAGCTACAGATAGGGGAATAGCGTAAATATGAGGAAAGCTTCGCAGTAAGTTTGGATGCTGGAGTGGGGGAACACGTTAGCGTGAGCCACGAGAGGGGCGGAAGCCTAGCTGCCTTCCTACAAATTTTTGGTTTTCGTCCACCTCAGAAACGCGGGACAATGGTACGGCTCTATTTCTCAACCGATTTCAATGTTTTTGGGCTTGTTGGAATCGTTAGGTCTGGCACCTCGTCATAAAGAAGCCCGATTTTTCGATTTGTTTTGCGTTTAAATATTATTAATGCGAATTTTTAAATAATTTTATTTTTTTACGTTTCTCGGAAAATACGGCTTTATTTTAAACAAAAGGCGAGTCCTAACGATTCCAACAAGCCCAAAAACATTGAAATTTGTTGAAAAATAGCGCTGGAAAATTCTCCCTCGTTTTTCGTTCCGTAATGTTGGCTACAGAGGGCTTGAGGGATCCCGTTAAGGGAAACCATTCAGTACTCTAAATACATTAAACTATTGATATGCTTATCTATCATAAATTATACCATTACACATGTAACATATATTATAATATTATTTAATTAATTTATGACAATGGAGCATATGAACAACTTAATGTATTTAGAGTACTGAATGGTTACCCTTAAACTATCGTATCTGTATGCAAAATGTATGCTTCAAATTAAAAACATAATAAATTTAGTGCAATAATTCTGTGTATATAAATGTATTTATTATTATAGCCAATTCTTGATCGTTTATGACGAGTTAATGAAAGAATTGTATTTAGTCTTTAAAAGGCTGTTTTGCTCTTGGTATAGCAAGCGAGCGCTGTAGCGCAGGCGGTAAGGTTTCCGTTTGTCATACGGTGGGGTCGGGTTCGAGTCTCGGTGAAGTTTAAAATTTTTTCGTTTTTTTTTTCATTGCAAGGAATTTTATTTTAATAACCATTAACTTATTGGATTAAATAATAAATAAAAAAATGCATTTGTTAACAGATTAATATAAAAACATTGAGTTTATTGTACCTCAACTCATTTGTTATAATAAAACGCATTTTTTGTATTTATTACCAAATGTAATTAATTAATGACTACATTTGACCATTTTATAAAAATTAAAAATTATTTTAGGAAAAGCATTTTTATTTGCTTTGAGTTTTTGGGTAAACGCAGCACCACTTCACACGAATGACACGTAAAAATGTCACGGTTAGCGGTAGTCGCTCTTCTTCTAAAGCCAATGTTTCCTGAAGTCCAAATCACACCTATGCTGACCAGGCATAGCTGTGTTTTGTACCGCTTCCCTTCAAATTTTCTATACTACTGCTGGCTAGCGCTGATCTTCATTTTTGTTGCTAAGAGCTTGATTCTGGCATCACTGCCGTGTGGAACTATTAGTTTGCTAATAAAAGCAGAGGCTTAATTTTAAGAGATTGCAACAATTAGTAATTAATATAGATACAATTGTAAAAAGAAAAAAAAAATTATTTTACATTTATTAATTTTAAATGAAATCCCACAAAGTACTGTAATATATCTTACATGTTATATTATATATCTAATCTGTCAGCTTCTTTATTTTAATATTCATCTCAATTATCACAGTTTGATCCTCAGCGATGACACAGTAACCACATTATGGTGAATCTATTCTTTTTGCTTTAATGTTCAATCCACATAGCTCCATTCTCAGTATTGACATAGTAAACACCACTATAATTTAATCTAAAACAAAATCCCAAAAATTACTATAAAAAATCTTACATTTTATATTATATATCTAATTTGTCAGCTTCTTTATTTATTATTGTATTTACCCAGTTTTTTGACTTGTTTATTTTATTATCCGTCTCAATTAACATAGTTTGAATCTCAACGATGACACAATAACCATATTATGTTTAGTCTATTCCTTTATTTTAATTTTGATAATCTCATAGCTCCATCCTCAGCACAGTGACATAGTAAACACATTACTATAATTTAATCTGAAATAAAATCCCACAAAGTACCACAAAATATATATATCTTAGATTTTATATTATAAAATGTATTGTTATACTTATCTAAAATGTTAAGTCCTTTATATACTTTTAAAAATTATTTTTATGTACATTTTACAAATTTCGTCACTTTATTTATTCACTTATACCATCAGTATATCAGCTGTCAATAAGATTAAAACTGTCACTTACTCTTTATTTATTTACAATACTTTATAACTTGTGGTACGATGCAATAATACTAACATTTGTCTTGACTCACGGACCATGCATTATGTATTTTGACATATTATGTGCTGCCATTTTTCATAGGGCCAATGTATTCACTCAAAACAGGTGTTATGTACACAGAATAAACGTACATAACCCTTACTACCATAAACATTACATTATTAATAACATCATCATTTAAAAACATAGTCAATAAATACAAAACCCATTATAAATATTTTAAAATATCGTTAGCCCTATTGTAAAGGAGAAGTACTCCTAAAGCGATAAATTCCTAAAGTGTAACACGAATCGCTTGACGCACTTCGTTCACATAGTCGCCAAGGCTAAGTCCCGACACGTGGCCAAAGCACTTCGAAAGCAGTCGAACGTTCTAGAACAATGACGCATTTGACCATCGGGACCCACAAATGTTACCATATAAGGTAATGTTTGACGCTGCACTTTGAGGGTAAGAGCCCCAAATGTGCAGACCCAAAAATCAGTTCGAGTCTATAGCTAAGAGGAACCAGTCGAATCTTTTAGGACCTTCAGTCCTCCTACCTCTTAGACTTTTCTAGGCAATCCTTTGCCTCTTAAGTACACTACTAACTAGCTCATAGCTCTTGGATAACGAATTGTATAGAAAAAGACATTGTAATAATTCTTAATAAATCTTTATTATACAAAAATTTCTTAAGTTTGTCGTGAATTTGCGAACGAACCACAACACAGGCAAGCCTCATGTACAACATGGCGGGCAAAAATCTGAGCTCAGAAATTTGTGTTGGCAGCATCGAAATCTATCCGAAAAATTACGTCACTTGTAGATAAAATGGCTTCAGACAGATAATTCATGCTAAGTATTATCTTTTGAGCATTTTAATTTGACAGCTAGTCTTTTTATATAAAATATTTATGAGTTAATGTATATTTCATTATATACATATAGTATTATTGAAAATGATATTAATTAATCTAGAGGAATTAATATATATAAATTATTCAATTAATGTAAATTTGGAAAGCAATAAAAGCTGAAATATTAATAAACTTTAGATGAGCATTTCTGTTCAATCTTTGAATTATAATGAATAATATATTTACAATGAAGGAATACAACTGTATAATATAAATACTGATAATTTAACATTTGATGGATTGAATTCCTAGAATGTGTAGTTGCGACAAACAAGGCAAGTTAACACCCTTTGAAATATAAATGGAGCTAGTGAGCTCATTGATGTTTTTGAGCGTACATTGAATACTAGGCCACAATTCAACAGACAAGAAGGCTTTCCTGTTTTGATCACTGGTTTCCTTTCGAACCTATCATAAGTAAATAAGTTTTGCGTTATGTTAAGAGTTTTTAAACGAGATTGTCTCATAATAACCAAAAATATATTATTTCTTAAATGGTAGCCATATGACCAAAGCCAATAATCTGTCATACTAGTTCATAATAACCTACTCGTACCAGCTTGTATATGGTTGAACCAGACATCTTTTCTGCTGTAACAACTGAAATAAAAAATAAAATATTACTATAATGATAGATTTTAAGAAATTATTGTATTAATATAAGAATTAAAATGTAATTAACTAACCAGATTCAGAAACTGCATAGACATATTGAAACTTTTCTTCTCTCTCCTCATTTTCAATTTTTGACAAACCGCAGCTCATTATTGTGAAATATTAACAGAAAATACACAAGCTAGATAAGCATAATTCTTTATGAAAATTGTCCTAAACAGTAATGAAAAAAATATATACTCTCTTTGGTCCTTTTGATGCATAGGTTTTAAAATAACTTCAATCCAGCTTACTCACATGTATTCTTAACAGCTTGTCATAATCCATCATACATATCGAGTAAACTGACATGTAACAATAACAAAGTTCCATCACATTAGCAATATTTAGGAACTATTGTATCTTCTTGGATCTCTTAATACCAAGTCTTCCATTAAAAATGCAGAAAGCAATCTGTAACATAAATAACACAAAGAATCAATCTCTTTTAAAGTAAAATAGTAATATACTTTCATGTATGACATACGAAATACTCATCTGATATTTGTTTATCATAACTTACATATGATTACATTACACATCACATTGGCACGTGCACTTGTATGCAAACAAAGTGGAGCTTTTCTTCCTTCACAGCTCATTTTATCAGAAATTTATTAACACCACTTGAGCTGTCAAAATAAAATGCTCAAAAGATAATACTCAGCATGAATTATCTGTGTGAAGCCATTTTATCTTCAAGTGACGTCATTTTTCGGATGGATATCGATGCTGCCTACACAAATTTCTGCGCTCAGATATTTGCCCGCCGAGTTGTACAATGACCGCCACTAATGGCCTGCAAGATTTTTTTGATGCGTTTAGGAACCATACATCCCCATGGATTATTCCCCGTCTGGAGCAGTTTCTACATTGAGTGACTGGAAAGAGTAGTGGGGGGCATATGACGTATATTCATATATAACTGGTGTTGTTGAACAATTTGTATATCTAATACGAATACGAAGCTTTACGTTTCGTTTTCATAGTTTTTGGCCGATTCTTTTGATTGACGAAATATTATTATTGGAGGCAGAAGACGTTCTTCTTTCGTCTAATGATATGTTTAAGCTTTACGCTGCATATTGTTAAATGGTAATCATTTAAATAAAATTCGAGGAGGAGGCAGATATTTTCAGATTAGTGGCAGCTAGAAATTTGACGCAAGCATGAAACCTGGAAGGATATCAAGAACAGTAAAAAATTATTTCTGAGTATGTTTAAATATATATTAGTTTTTTACAATGACTCCATTCGCGAGCCTTAATTATTTTATAAATACTGCTACTTGTATAAATAAAAAGAATATATTATGTGCCTTCGCATATAAAGTATATATACCCATTACGATATATCTTTTATAATTCACAGTATAATATATAAACGTAATCTAAATAAAGAAAAGAAAAGTAGTTTGAAAGATTAATTCATTATCCTGTACTCTACTTTCTATATACCAGATTTTCTTCCATCTTCATTTAAAATGCAGGACAGTTATTCAAACCAAATACTGACAGCCAAATCTATTAATATTTACTGGACCTAAAACAGCAAAGAAAATAATTTTAGATATAACAAGCTTGAAAAATTACTACCATTAATTGTCGTATTGATACATTCAGATAATATTTAAATAATACCTGAATAACAAATCTTTTTTTAATATTTTCAATTTCGTTTCTGCATGGAGATTCCAAATTCGAAGCAGCAGAATTGACCCATAGCCTGGCCTCATTTTTATTCATCAATTGGATGTAGCTCATCAGCTTTGTTAGAAATTTTGACCTACGAAACATAAGAGAAACCACAAAGGATCATGTTTGAATACATTTTATATATGGTTATCAATAATATTACTTATCTAAAAAAATAAGGTTCGCTTATTATAGATGTGGAGAGCATGCTGCGTAATCTGAATTTGTGTTCCATTCCTTAGCGTTGCTTAATTCCTCTGGTTGAAATCAGCATGACATATGCACTTTACTCTTGGTAGGACCTTCGGTAGAACCTTTACACCTGGGAAAAAGAGATATTATAATTAGCAGTAATTTTACCAATTACCTATATATGATTATAAATACGCAAGGATCTGCATTTTATTTAAAAAATTATAATAATATTTTTTATTATGTATTTCTTATTTAAATTCATGAATGTATTTGTTTGATACATTTATATATTAAGTTAATAATGACAAGAATTATATTACATTTTTTCTTAATACGTAATGTATGTTTTTAGAAGTATACAAAATTTATTATACCTGTTTTCTTCGCTAATCCAGAAAAGTCATTAAAAATTGTATAACTTCACTATAACTGATTAATATTTTCAAACAAATTAAAACTCTTTAACAATTTATACTAACACTCGTGTTTGATTAAAAATACGCGCTGTCAGGCTGACATTTCTGCAATTTTCACTACTCTTACAAGTCTCACAGATAGGTCCAGTGGTATAGACTCAACAAAAAATCATCCAGTTGCTTAGAATTATTTTAGACAAAGACACAGATAGAAATCTATGAGTTAGAGAGAGAGAGAGAGAGAGAAGAGCAATGGCGACGTTCGAGATAGGACAATAAGAAACGAAGGCCTGGAAAAACCACGTCGAACGCGGTATAAGGCTCTCTCTTTCTCTTTAAGGCATTTAAAAAAGGATAGCCTATCATACACTTCCTCTACTCTTTCCAGTCACTCAATGTCGAAACTAGTCTGGGCGGGGAAAAATCCATGGGGAGGTATGGTTCCTAAACGCATAAAAAAAATCTTGCAGGCCATTAGTGGCGGTAATTGTACAATGACCGGCATATATGGCGTCCTTTGATGCATTTAGGAACCACATTATAAAGTCCCTCCTCATCAGTAGCTCAAGACGGATAGCTCGAGTAAGCATACATTTTAATTAAAAAAACTTTAAATTTTATTGTTCAAATATTATTTAATCTAAATTGTATGCTAACTCGCGCTTTCCGTTTCGAGTTACTGATGGTGAGGGGCCCTAATACGCGGTTTCTAAATGCATCAAGCGACGCCATATTTGCCGGCCATTGTACACTCTGGGAAATCGAATCGTTCCAAAATGTAAACACAAGTTAAAGGTGCCTTAGTTAGCTAGTGGACAAGACTTTTCTACGTCGCGCGGCTTACCTGCTATTGTACCGAGTCCCAAGCAATAAACAGAGGGCAATAAACCGACCGAAAATGACTAATCCTTCTATACCTGTCCTGCCATGATTAATAAAAAATTCTAATTTTAATATTATTAATTAAACATTTTTAAGATTATTATCAATACATTGCTTATATTTTTAAGATGAAAATGAGCCCAAACACGAGGCTAATCACGCGATTATTTCTATATTAGTTGTATCTTATATTTCTCATTTTCATAAATTTTAATAACACTTTTTTTTGAGTAATTTAGATAGGAATTTAAAGTATTTGCACATTTTTTAATTATATATTTAAATTAAATAAATTTTTATTTATCATTTAATATAATTTTTGCTACACAATCCATTTATTACTGTCTTAAAATATACGGACTCTTAAGATTACACAAGTATCAATAAATACATATATCAAAATAAAAAATATTGCGTTAATACATAAATAATTAAAATATATCTCTTAACGCATACATACATTATAAAATTATAAATTTGTTGACTATATAATCAACAAATATAAGAAAGAACATTGTTTATATAGCAGCTGTAAAGGGGTCTTGTCATGTAATAAAAGTATTGAACTTACAATAAATAAATAAATAAATAAATAAATATTTATAAATAAGCTCAATTTTGTCAAAGATTAAAAAAAACGTTGTTCCTTTCGCAGCTGTATAAAGGCTTTGTCATATAATAAAGTTAGTCATGTTTTGTATAAATAAATACAAAAATATAAATATGTTCACTTTTTTGTCATAATATAAGAAAAATACATTATATATATAGCGGCTGTATAGAGGCCTTGTCATATTTTAAATTTAGTGAACTTCAATATTATAATTTTTATACTGCAATGGATATACAACCGTTTGAACCATCAGATAGAGTTTTAGTTTCAGTGGATAATTTAAATACTTGTTTCAAGAACTCGAAGAAATAAATTGCAAAACGCTATAATATTCTACCATCGTTTTATGAAAAAAATTAAACTAACAGCCAATCATAGAGAAAAAAGGATTTCATTCGCATCGAAATAATATTAAAAGTGTAGCATACATTTTGAGATAATGTTATATGGGCTGACAGAAAGTTTTTGTTTCAACGATGGATAACAGAGTGCATGTGTGTCGCGACAAATATGTTACCAAAAGATAGAAACAGTAGAATATGACAAAAGATAGAGTAAAGGAAAAGTCCATAAAATTGAAACAAAAATAAATTTAAAAGTTTACTGCAACATTTTGGAAATACTCATGCTTCCACAGTGATCACAGGATATCCTGAAGATGATGTCCCAAAATTAAAACTCGTGCAAGATGATCGAACTCCAAAAGAATGATTTGCCAAATCCCCGAAGTAGATTCAATAAACTGGCAACGTCAACCCATTTGAATACTTTGAAAATAGCTGGGCCATGATGACACTATGGCAAGGTCCAAGCAAGAAACATAGCTGATCTATAGTCAACAAAAATGAAAAAAAGGTTGAGCTATACAATTTTTAAACTGTATAATTTAATTAGAAAATGAAAGAAATTACCTTAATAGCCAATGGAATGACCATTGCTATTTACGACAGCATTAAGACGTCGAGTGAGCGAATCGACTAAGTTTTTACAAATGCATGGGTCGTTTCGCAAATCGTCCCATGTTTGTAAAACATGTTTTCTTAATGCTGCCGTCGATCGCTCTTGCTCAGGCCTCCACCGCTTTGTCATTATGCCCCAAATATTTTCAATGACATTCAAATCGGGCGACTTAGCTGGCCAGTCGATTAATTCCACTTCCGGATGTTCGGCGAACCATTCCTTTGTCATGTTCGAAGTGTGAACACTGGAATTGTCTTGCACGAATTTAATTTTGGGAACATCTTCCTCGGGATATACTGCTCTCACTGTAGGAAGCATAACAGTTTCCAAAACGTTGCAGTAAACTTCTGAATTCATTTTTGTCTCAATTTCATGTAACTCTCCTACTCCATCTTTGGTCATCCATCCCCAGAATGCTATAGAGATTCTGCTGCTTCTGTCTCTCGATAACATATATTTATCTTCGAATCTTTTGTCGTCTGGACGCCACTCATGCATTCTGCCATCCATCGTTGAAACAAAAACTTTTTCGTCAGTCCACACAACATTGTCCCAAAATGTTGGTGCCACTCTTAAATATTCTGTTGCAAATGAAATCCTTTTTTCTCTGTGATTGGCTGTTAGTTTAATTTTTGTTGCTGGACGATGGCAATGTATTCCAGCCTTATGCAATTTATTTCCCACCGTTCTTGGACAAATATTTAAATTATCCACTGAATCTAAAACTCTAGCTGATGGTTCAAACGGTTGTATATCCACTGCTGCTACAATTTCTGCGTCCTGTTGCGCTGTTGTTTTACTTAATCCAAAATTGTCTTTACGTTTGTCTCGCAAGCCGTCGAGTCCACTTTCTTCATATCTTTTTATCCATTTTGTCACTATTTTCTCACTCATTTCTGTCTTTTCGGATATTTCCCACTTGCTTGCACCACACAATAACATGCCAACTATCATTCCTTTTTTTACTAATAACATTTCTTGGTCGTTCATTTTATTTTCAACCGTTTCTATATATGGTGACACTTAATAAGTTAACGCACGACTGACAGCTGTTAATATTATTGTCCTGCTTCATCGTGAAACGTAAACAGTCAAATTTTATCAAACCGAATCACTTCATATTATTTCAAATATACTGTATAATCCGTGTTATGATTATATTACGTACGAGTTAAATGGTATTTTAAATAAGGTGAGCTGTGCTATTTCTGTTTATGTCTTAAGAATATCAACAACAATAATATTAGCAGCTGATCACATTTTTTTTACGTTCAAAGCGTTGGAAAGTTGCTGTAAGCAGTTGTCAACAAAGAAAGTAATACCTTTCGCTTATCGCTTTAAAAGATATTAAGCTGGGAAATTTGATAAAGAGTGAAAGATTCCTACTTTGTTAGACATCGTATTAATCCTGATATTTATTAATGAATTCTTCTTGCTGTGTGTGTGTTTTGGATTTATTTTAATTTACTATGTAATAGAGATAAAATATAAAATAGAGTTTCATAAGAATTTATGAAAATGAGAAATATAAGATACAACTAATATAGAAATAATCGCGTGATTAGCCTCGTGTTTGGGCTCATTTTCATCTTAAAAATATAAGCAATGTATTGATAATAATCTTAAAAATGTTTAATTAATAATATTAAAATTAGAATTTTTTATTAATCATTGCAGGACAGGTATAGAAGGATTAGTCATTTTCGGTCGGTTTATTGCCCTCTGTTTATTGCTTGGGACTCGGTACAATAGCAGGTAAGCCGCGCGACGTGGAAAAGTCTTGTCCACTAGCTAACTAAGGCACCTTTAACTTGTGTTTACATTTTGGAACGATTCGATTTCCCAGAGTGTACATGAGGCTTATCTGTTTTGAGTGAATACATTGGCCCATAGTAATTAGAAATATCTATATTGCGGCCCCTCTACAGTCTCTACCCTCTGACGTATTTCTGCCGACCAGTAGTATCAGCAGCGACTATAGCGTAGTACCCAAAATAGTACTACCAGAGATGAAACGGGAGATTGCTCATGCGAGGTCCCGAGGCAATCTCTACCGGCAGGCGGCGCTGGTGTTGGCAAACGCGTGTCTCAGGTCCATCTAACCCCTAACGCCATCTATCGGAAGAGACCACGAAGCACGAGCGTTAAGCTTAGAATAGGGTAAAACATATATGCATTGTTGCCAGAAAGCGGAATAAAGAGAGAGCGGAGATATTTTCTCGGACCTCTCTGTCTTTCTCGCTGTTAGCTTCTAGCAGAAGAGTCGAGGCAAAATCTTCCCGTTTCGCTTTGCCGAAAATCTACCAATATTCGATGTCATTTATATTTGCAGGCCAATGCCTTTATACATGATTTTTTCAGCATATTTATTTATCAGCATTGACTTATTTAAATCAATAATAAATTAAGGAAATGCGTATTTGATATATAATAATTATTTTAACTATAATTTCATCGTTATATTTCGCTTATTTCCGTAAAATCTGCATTTCTTTAGTTTATTATTGATTATTGTAAGTCAATGGCAATTTAAAAAAATTTAATCTTAAAAAAAAAAGAAAAGTACCGATCAGGAATCGAACCCGGACCCACGAATCGCCACGTGATTACCTTACCGCTTAGACCACGAGGCTTCTTCAGTGCAACGTAAACAGATAGTCTTTTTAAGGGCTTGAAATCTTCTATTGAACCATATAAATAAACGAAGAACCGACATCTTTATTCATTATTATTCTATCATAATGGTACACAAATTAAAAAATAATTATATAATGTAGATTTTCAAAAGCTTTTCCAATAACCAAGAACGGAAACTGCGAGCGTTGATTATTTATCTTCGTTCTTGGCTATTGGAAAAGCTTTTGAAAACTATTCAAAATATAATTATTCCTTAATTTGTGTACCATTATGACAGGATAATAATGAATAAAGCTGTCGGTTGCTCGTTTATTTATATGGTTTAAAAGAAGATTTCAAGCCCTTAAAAAAACTATCTGTTTACGGTGCACTGAAGAAGCCTCGTGGTCTAGGCGGTAAGGTAATCGCGTGGCGATTTGTGGGTCCGGGTTCGATTCCTGAACGGTACTTTTCTTTTTTTTTTTAAGATTAAATTTTTTTTAATGGCCATTGACTTACAATAATCAATAATAAACTAAAGATATTCAGATTTTACGGAAATAAGCGAAATATAACGATGAAATTATAGTTAAAATAATTATTATATATCAAATACGCATTTCCTTAATTTATTATTGATTTAAATAAGTCAATGCTGATAAATAAATATGCTGAAAAAATCATGTATAAAGGCATTGGCCTGCAAATGTAAATGACATCGAATATTGGTAGATTTTCGGCAAAGCGAAACGGAAAGATTTTGCCTCGACTCTTCTGCTAGACACTAACAGCGAGAAAGACAGAGAGGTCCGAGAAAATATCTCCGCTCTCTCTTTAGTCTGCTTTCTGGCAACAATGCATATCTGTTTTACCCTATTCTAAGCTTAACGCTCGTGCTTCGTGGTCTCTTCCGATAGATGGCGTTAAGGGTTAGATGGACCTGAGACAGGCGTTTGCCAACACCTGCGCCGCCTACCGGTAGGGATTGCCTAAGGACCTCGCATGAGCAATCTCCCGTTTCATCTCTGGTACTACGCTATAGGATATGTCGGTCTTGGGTACATACTGCCTTAGTACCGAAAGTACTACACTGGCAACTCTGATTGGGAGTTTAAAATTGCATGCGCCACTGGTGGTTACTCCACAAACTAATAATCATGACCGTTCGCAGTATAAGTTTATATATGAGAGTAGACGATATCAAAATGGCTACCTACAACCACTCCATCACAAAACATCAAATGGACAAGATCCATAACCCTAATTTATCCCCGATGGAACCGACTGACCGACCATACCATCAATATAATACAAAATTTGTTCAAAACGCTAAAGAACAAATGGATAACAGGTACAAGTGCCATCATACAGGTCCATACATAGTATACCTTATATCAACAAGAGAAACCGAAAATCTTGGAAACTACCATCTCATAAAGGTAAGCCAAATTATCAAATCATTCTTCAAAGACGATTTCAGCATTTCAAAGGCAAACTACAACACAATAAAAATAAAATTAAACAACCATAAAGAAGCCAACAAGCTAATTGAATCCCAATACAAGGTCGAAAATCGTGGTTGGATTTTCTACATCCCAAATAACAGTATAGCTAGAACTGGAATAGCCAGGTACGTTTTAACTGACTTAAACCTAGAAGATATTAAAAATGATATAAACTCTAACAAAAACAATTCCCACGCCATTTCAATTGAATGCATGACTAGATGGAATCACACTAACAAAGTTCCAATCCCCACAAACACAATAAAAATTACCTTCCTTACCAACATCCTTCCCTCTCACATATACATTTGAATGTTAAACTAAGAATAAAACCATACATAGAAAAGATTAAAAAGTGTAAAAAATGTCAAAGATTTGGCCATTCCAAAATACAATGTCGAGGTCATGAAATATGACAGAAGTGTGCAGGGGATCACTCCCATAAACAAAGCACTAATACAATTAGATGTGGAAACTGCCACTCAATAAATGAACATGAAAGCCTTAGTAATCTCTGCCCTACTCTGAGATATCTTAGACTTATAAAACAGGTAAGAGCCTACAATAACTGCAGCAATAAAGAAGCGAAGAAGTTCATAAATTTCCACAAATTTACAACAGAATTTGAAATAGACAACTATTTTGAGAAATCTAACAATGATAAAAACAACTACTTATATGAATGGATCAAAATATATAGAGAGAAAATAAATAATAATATAGAATTAATAAGCAATGATAACCCAGATAACATTTTGCCTGCTGATTGCTGACAGAGTGCGCGCAAAAAAATCAAATTTTGTAAGCAAATTCGCACGCAACTGTGTCCACAATAGTCGACTAATCTGACATCATAACTTGCGCAACATAATCTGTAACGTTGCGTTCCCGCAGCGTTACAATAGCTGCCATCTAGGGCTTTGCTAATCTCAAGCGCTATATAGGCGGGTTGTATGCGAACTAGGAAGTTATCAACCGATGAGTTATTGATCGGGGATCGATAACTTGTCGGCTTCCTAGTGTCGCGCGATGGGTGTAACGGGGCAGCGGCGGGACAGGCGCAGGGCCTTACCTGCTCCCGCGGACTGCCCCGACACACGTAGTTTAGATGTCAAAGGTGACACACAGTGCCCAGGATTTTCACCGCCGCCGATACTGATTCTGCGACAGAGCAGCAGCCGCCGCATACGTGAATAAAAAGAAAACGTGCGATTAAGTGCGACGACTGCCACCCTGCCGTCAACCCATACCGGACAGCGGAGCCTACCAGCCCTTCGGGCCATTGTCAAGGGCGAGAAATAGAGAGAGAGAGGAAAGAGCGAGAGAGAGACGAGAGAGATAGAGAAGAGAGCCAGCCCTTGAAAGCAGAAGTAAGGGTGATTATTCGTTTAGTGTTAAAGTCCAGTGACGTCCCGGGGTGTGCTAGGGCTTTAGGGCTCGTAGCACCGAACGGTTTTATAGGGAACCGCTGGTCCTGCTCACCTGTCACGGGTAAGCGGGCACCTAGCGGAGTGGTCATTCCGTCGGACCTGTAACGAACATCATATTGTATAAAAGCGCGAATTAGTAAAAGTGTTCGCGATTACATCGATTTGTTGTGAGTTTGACCGTTGACAGGAACGTTCCCTTCAGTCGGTTCAAGGCCGCGGACTTAGTACAATTATCGTGAGGACTCGCGACCTTAGACTCCCAAACGTAAACAATCCGGGTCGTTGTTGTGTTTGAGTACGCGGGAACGGAGTGAGTGCGAATAAAAAACCGTCGAGTGACGCGCACGCGCGGAAATAGGGACTTATCCGCGTAGAGTCGCGTAGTGGTTAGCCTAGTAATCCGCCGGTGGCGCGCGAGTACCGCGCGACTCGGTGGGGACCGCCGCGAACGCCAACTAGTGACTTGAGCGCGAGGCTAGCTAGTACGTCATCGGGAATTCAGCCGCGTTCGCACGACTTAGGCCGTGTCCACATTTAGGGCCTCGCGTAACACACCAATACCGTGTAAAGAGAACCGGGTATTGTATTGAGCCCGGAAGTTATAGTAAAGAGAGTATAACCGAAATTGAGAAATCATTGTATTAGCACCCCTCCTTTATATTTGCGTACCAGGGTTAGAACCCCCTCTGTATAAATAAATATTCGGGTATTGTTAATATTACATCGAAGGCGCCCGGGTCTTGTAGGAAGTCGCCTATTGGGACGCGAGAGCGATCGGTGAGGGATCACTCCTCCCTCACCTTCTATACTATCCCTCGAGATAGACAGTAGCGTCACAATTTGGCGCCCAACGTGGGGCCCGCGGAGTAAGATCTCGTACGCGTGGTAGAGTGCTAATTTTTTTTTGGGATTTGAGAATAGTTTTTTTTGTGAGAATAAGATTGTTTTTTTTGGGGGAATTGAGAACAATTTTTTTTATAGTAGGTCGAGTGGCGGAAAAAGTTTTTTTCCCGCACTCCTACCGCGGACAGAATTTTTGTTGTGGTTTTTTTTGCGGAAATAGAAATAATTTTTTTTTGGTGATTAGTATCGGGAATAGAAAATTATGTCGGATTCCGATAAATCGAGTGGAATGTCGGTATGCGATCGTGAGATATTAACGGAACGTAACGAATTACGACGGTACGCGAAAAATATGTCGCGCAGTAAACCAATCATTGCTTTAACGGACGCAGAGCTAAATACACGCGATTGCTCAGAAGATCAACTACGCGATCGATTTGTGCGTCATAGGTTACGCGAGAGTTTCGGACCGGAAGTAGCTCAGTGGAATTCGCGAGTGGATGAATTGGAACCATTCCACCCCGCCGTCCCACCTCAGCCGCTTCCAACACCTTCGGCGATAAGAACCAACGATGACGAATTAGCGACACCGAAAATGAACCTGAAATTAAGTCGGCAATCGGAATATGCGCTTCGCGAATTATTTGAGACCCCGCGTGGAGGGGAAACGTCGCGACAGATAAACATGTCAGAGGAGAGTAGCGACTCGAATTTGACATGTATTGATAAAAATCGCAAACTAACGCCGAAACCGAAACGAGGGGTTACGTTTGAATCTGATTCAGACAGGTCGGGCTTCCGGAGGCGTGATCTTGATGAGCGGTCTTCGGAACCACACGACCAAACCCCAGCGAACCCGGAGTATTCGAGGGAAAGAAATACGCCGGTAGGAGCGGAAAATCCCGCAATAGGAGCGATCCCGCCCGAATTACCAGCTAGCATTGTGCAGTTAGTAATTGCGTATCAGTCAGCAGGAGCGCAAAGGGCACCGGAGATGCCTCAACCCCGCGAAATTAATAGAGATTCGCCGGGAACAAACCGGGGTGCGACTAGCCGCCGTCGACAACCCTCAGAATACCGATCACGAAATAGATCATCGAGTTCGGAAAGATCGAGCGAGTCTAGCTCACGATACTCCAGCCGGAGAGGGACACGGGTAATAGATGCTTTCCGGAAGTGGGGTATCCGGTTTAAGAATCACGATGCTGACGACGCCGAAGACTTTATAGAGAACTTAGAACATTGCCGCAATGTTTCCGACCTAACGTTTAGCGAGATTAGGGAAATCCTCCCAGTCGTGTTGAGCGGGGAAGCCAAAGCCTGGTTTAAGGTCGAAGGCAGCTCCTGCTCAACATGGCGTGACTTCCGCGAGGCCTTCCTCAGCCAATTCGGGGATGAGGAAGATAACGACGCGAAATGGGAGAAAGCGCGACAACAGACACAAAGGGAGGGTGAGTCAATTAAGGCGTATTTAGTACGTATTCGGTCGATTCTAAAAGAAATTAGGCCGACCCCTTCCGTCTCGGTTCAATTGGACCTGGTTTATCGAAACCTACGTCCCAATTACTGCCGTAGAATGTTTCGTAAGGATTTTGATTCATTCACGGGTTTGCGCGAAATAGGTCGGGAAATAGAGAAGAACGCGGAGATAGATAAGGCGTTCAAACCACCGCCTGGAGCTACAAAAACGCGCGAAGAGGATAAATTGTAACGAAGTTCCCCGTTACGTATACGAGATACCGAATAAAAAGTATAAAAGCTACCGAACAGTGGATATTATTAATCCCTACGTTACCGACTCGTGAGATAGGCTCACGAGTGGATTATAGCTAACGTCAAGAATAGACCCCGTTGGCAGGCAGAGGCCCGGATGAAAAGACCGGCGCTCCAGTAAACGATGTCCAGGTTGTCCTGAGAAGTAAGGCAGGGCCATGCCAAACAACCCAGGCAACCTGAGATAAGGAGAAGCGGCCTCGGGGAGTCCTAAAGGAATGACAGTGTCTATAAGTCCCCACGAGGAGGGGAAATAGAACATCGAGTCTGGCTTGAACGCTGGTTACGCGCGTCAAGCAGGCTGCGCGAATGTCGTGCGCAGACTGCCATAGCAGTCAGTCGGAACACGACCATGGGACTGTGCTGATGTGTCCGTGCGTGCTGGTGAGCGAGTGACGCGGCACTCAGACAGCCATGGGTCGGTTCGCGTACGTGAGGCGTGTGCTATAGGCCAGCCTGCACGTACGTCACGACTGGATACCGGCCAATGCATAGTGGGTTGTGCAGGGGCGTAGTTAGCCCGTTGGAATGTGTCCCGGTGCCCTCCGTAATCCCATAGGCTTGCGCTATGGCTGGACGGGCCGCGAACATTGCCTCCGTGGTGGTCCCCTCCTGGCAGGCTCTATGCTTGGCAAATGATACCGCATGTTCCCGCACTCCTCACCACCACCTGGGTGTGGGTGGTGAGGAATGAATGTATGCCCCTCAGCAGGTAGGTCTGCGAGGCTCGGACTTCCGTAAGGAACCCTCCCCTCTCTCCACGACCTAGCATACTGAGCGACCCTGGCTACCGCTACCGTCCGAATGCATGGCCGCAGGGCCGTATGAGATGCATAACGAATGGGGTCGAAGGACCCAACTGATAACGTAGGGTTGTTGGCCACCCAACTGACCAACTGGCGCCCTGATACCGATGAATAAGGACGGGCGAAGGTAATGGGAAAACCCGTAATGTGAGTGGCCCCTCGCACTGACGAGAATAACCTTACAAATTCGTCGCGTAAAAATCGTGAAGCTCTCTCTGCTGTTTCCGAGAAAGCGAGAAGAAGTTAGAGACACCGAAGAAGAACGACGCAACCGGCAAGAACGCGAAGAAATCGGACGATGAGAAGCCGAAGAAGAAGGAGTCGCGTTCAAGGAGAGGAAAACGCGGTAAATCCAAACGACGCTCGTCTGGATCGATCAGCGACAATAGTGTGGCTAGGAGGATTCTGGGACGGGGGGATGAGGGGGTCGGGGTTCCGTCGGGGGAGGGTTGGTAGGGGAAATGCCCCCACTCCTTAGCGGAGGGTGGAGGGGGGATTTCCCCCACTCCAGGGTGGTGGGGGAAAATTAAGCACGTGACTGCCCTGGCGGAGGGGGAAAATCGTGACACCCCTGGTGGAGGGGGGAAAATTGAGCAAGTGACAGCCTCTCGATCCCCCCCCCCCCCACCCCCCCAAACGTCCCAGCCCTTTACGCGAGAGATATAAGAGAGAGAACACATATTTTAAAATTAATTTATTATGAAAGGAATTGAGGGAACGTATAAATACACGTAGATTTTGGGAAAAAGCCTTGCGGCATACAAAACCCACTTTATTATTATTTAAAATACATATTTTTCACAATCTTCATTTTTTTTGAATATTTGTTTTTTCTAACAATCTGCAGCGAGATAGCTGGGCTCTGCGTGTTGTTATTCTCGTTGCTGCTAATCGTACCATTTTGATTCATTCTTCCATCTAGAATAAAAATGGTCCACTTTGCCTCGTCGAAGTAAGGTCTACCTCAGGCTCCATTTGCGCAGCTTGTGTTCCCGTGACGAAAGTCTCCGATTGCGTAGCCAATATTTCTCACCTCAGACATAATTGAAATCATGTTGTTACTTTTCTTTTTCGCATAGTAATAGCTCTATTTTTTTCCTTTTTTTTAACAAAGCAAGTATACTTACAAAAATCACAACGCGATTTTTAGGGTTCCGCCGCCTCTCCATCTCCTTCCTCTCGTTCGTTTTCTTTCTCTTCTTCCTCCATTTGTTCCTCCATTTCATTCGTTATCTCCATAAGTTGCTCAACTAAGGCGGCAAAATCTGGATCATCCTCAATGCCTTGCACCACTTCCGCATTCTCCCACAAATCGTCGTCTTGCTTCTTCGGTATATCACACAACATTGTTCTTTTCACTACCATTGCTAGCGTTAAAATGATCTTCAGATTTTTCGTCACTAGTCGCTCAAATGCAAAACGATCTTCCAATGAAATATGAACTGACCGATTACGCACGTATTTTTTAGTTAATCTGATGCCTTTCTTTCCTCTTTATCAATACATATTAGTCTTCTCTTAATAAAAACGTATTAGCTTTCTTCCGAGAAGTGGAACGCAGTTAAAGACAATGTCAATAGAGACCTACTAGCATCTTCGTATATTTTTTTACCTCTAAAAGCAAATTCTAATTTGTAAGGTTGAAAAAAAAGGAAGTATAATTTTTTATTTTGAAGGTTTTATTTATACAATAAATAAATACTGGGAAAAAATGTTGACATCATTTTTGATTGGTTATTCTAAGTAAATAGCGGAAGATGGTAGTGGCAGTAGCAGTAGGAGCGGTATCATCTACGAGAAAAAAGTAAGGAAAATTATTTATTATACTACTTATCCAAGCACTCGATGCCAAAAAATTGTTTTTTTTCATCGATTCTTACCGATTGTGGGTGGTCTCCGTAGATGAATCAGACAGTAGCTGGAGAACGTCAGCATCCTCGTCGAACCGTATTATATTTTCTGGAGAAATTTCTTGTTCCATATCAATACCCTCCCACTCCATTTCACTAATAAAATCTGATAGACGATCATCATTATCTTCATTATCCCCATCGGACTGGATATTTGATGGGGATCGTTGCCGCTGAAGCTTCTTCCTCAACATTCTCACAATTGCGGTCAACACGTTGTTATCCTCGTCTTCAATTTCACCCCAATCTCCTTCCAAATCAACTACTTCTTCTTCTTCCTCCACTGATTCATCCATATTTAGAATATTATCAATATTTTGTTCAGTAAATAAACTGTACAATTTAATTACACCCATTTTTTTTTTTTAGAAACTATCACGTTAAGCAAACTCGGTAGACTGAGAATGGAAGAGATGTAAGCTCAGTACGAAATATATTAACAATACGTATGACGCTGAAGTTAGCAGCGACTTTCCAGCAGCGAGTTTCGGCGTCACATAACCCAAAACTAGCGTGTCACCCGGTACACAACACATATAGAAAACCTATATAAAATGCTTTAATATCAAATTAAAAGCAAGATAAAAATTGTATTTTTTTTTAAATAACATCAATTATGAATTAAAATAGAAAATAACAATTAATACACAGAAAAAATAGTCAAAGGAAAGATATAAGTTTAAACTCTTTATCATCATATTTGACAGACAGGGAAATTTTTGTAATTTTTTAGAATTGCACAGTCCTCTAGCCTATTAAATTCTGCGTAGGCTGGTATGATTTTTGTTAGGGATCTCGGCTTATACAATGGTTTTTTTTACGGAGAAACGGATACAGAGAGCGATAACCATGTTTTCCAACTTTCGGCAATGATTCTCAACTAGTAAGAAATTTTTGTAATTTTTTTGAATTGCACAGTCCTCTAGCCTATTAAATTCTCCGTACGCTGGTATGACTTTTGTTAGGGATCTCGGCTTGCACGATGTTTTTTTTTACAGAGAAGCAGCTATACACAGCGACAACCGTGTTTTCCAACTTTCGGCAATGATTCTCAACTAGCAAGAAATTTTTGTAATTTTTTAGAATTGCATAGTCCTCTAGCCTATTAAATTTTCCGTACGCTGGTATGACGTTTGTTAGGGATCTCGGCTTGCACGATGTTTTTTTTTTTTACAGAGAAGCAGCTATACACAGCGACAACCGTGTTTTCCAACTTTCGGCAATGATTCTCAACTAGCAAGAAATTTTTGTAATTTTTTCGAATTGCACAGTCCTCTAGCCTATTAAATTCTGCGTAGGCTGGTATGACTTTTGTTAGGAATCTCGGCTTGTACAATGGTTTTTTTTTACGGAGAAACGGATACAGAGAGCGATAACCATGTTTTCAAAACTTCGGCTATGATTTTCAACCAGCTGAAAATTCTTTTAATTTTTTGTATGCATATGCTCGTATACACGATAAAATGATGAATATATTGGTAATATATTCTTATGAGTGATCTTGACGTCCTTGATATTTTTATTAAAAAGATATGAAACTGCTTATCCGCAAAGACACTTTTCTTCGCTTTTTGGTAAGCCTTTTACAAATCGCGACATATATTTGATTGTTAGAAATATTAAGTTTTTAGCGAATTTAATGTAGAGTTTAATGGTAGTATTGTAAAGGGTGATCTCCATTCTCCTAACAGTATTATTAAGAAAATAACAAGCAAAGAAAATGCGCTAATATTGTGTTTTCCTATGTCCATGCTAGTGAACCTAATGGAGGAATTAAGAACATATTAACCTTTCTGGCAGAAATTTAACTCTGTTAATGATAATTACAGAATTCCTTAATAAAATGTTCTATATTTATGCTCGAATTTGTAATGATTATTCTATTTTAATTTTTAGCTCGATTTTACATTAACCTTGTTCAGTTGTGTATTTTCCTATTCTTTTTTTGACAAATAGATAAGAAACCTGTAGTTCCAATACTATATAATAGAAGTAAAAGAGAGTGAAAAGCTTACGCTTTTACATTTCTTCCAACTATCGTTAAAATAGGCTTAACATTTAATTTCATAACATAGTTCCACTGTAATGGAGATCATGTACCTCTCAAATAAAGAATTAAAGTTATATTTAAATTAACAGCTTCAATATAAGAATTATATAATTCATATTTGCGAAAAGTTTCGAATATAAATCAGTTGTGTATGCAACGAAGATTAAGTAGTACTCTTTCGAATGAGTAGAAAGGTTTTACACATACGAGCTGAAATGAAGTATGCCTAATCGTACAAGCAAGAAACTGTTACTTTACGCTCGAATTGTATAGAAAGTTTTTCCTAATTTTGTAAAAATTTGAGTCAATTATAAGAAGTTATTTTACTCACTTTTAAATTAGACAATATTTTTATTATAAATTAACTTTATTTAACATATTATTATATATTCGATGCTATAACATTTTTCTTTATTGAAATAAACGCTTTTATAAAGAACAATTGGAAAATTTAACAAGATGTTCGGTTTGTTAAGGTAGATTGAATAATCTCTTTTTCAGGGATGCACAATATAATGAAGTGCTGGGCCAACCATTTGGTGGCTTCTTTATTCCCTTTAAATTATATGCCCTTTGTTTCTCTCTTCCGTGAAGATCGGCAATTTCTTGTATTATTTTTATTCGTGTTTCATGTATTAGTGGTTTATCGTCTTGTCCCATAATTAAGTTGGCTAAGTTTTTGCGGAAATTATCCATATCATGGTCATTGACGATTACATGATTTCCGGAACATATAATGTACATGTACCAACATAAATGTACACCGCAATTTGCACTAATTGTACCATTTTTTCTAATTTGCCTTGGTATATCTTTAGGTAGGTAGTAAGACCAGTTATTCCAATGTATATCTTTTGATTTTTGTATTTTAAATACTTGCTCGGTAAATGAACATATATTGTTTATTAAATTTTTCGGCGGAGCGGAATGCAGAGAATCTAGGAAAAGGATTAACTCATCTTTAAAATTTATTAATAACAAAGACCAATGCTGTCTATTCTGGTCATATACAGGTGCTATCCATAGTAACGCGTTGCTTATAACTTGAGTTGTTGCCCATTTTTCATAACCTTTAGATATATTGCCCACCATAATTTTTGATACTAAGAAAGTGTCAAAAATTATGAATTTGTCATTATCCTTGAGCATATCTTGACATATTACGCCAAAACAATTTACAATAGCATCATCCACGTAAGCGTTTTCTTCTAGTGACCGAAAGCTGTCTTCGTTAACAACAACGTTGTTTAGATTTTTATACAATCTAGGAAACCCTTCTGGATACGAGCTATCTGATGATATTAGTTGAAGAGCTGCTGCTATATCAGGATTGATTTCTTCTAACGATATGTTTGTAATATTATTGTATGCTAAATCAGAGTTTAATTCTATTTGTACACTTGATGGATCATCTACTAGTTCATGGTTCAAATCTTCCTCCATGTTAATTTGTTTGCTAGTCTTAAAATATTTGTTCTTATATGATCTTTTTCTACACCATTTTTCTTCTACTAAAGATAGATCCTGAACAGCTGGCTTTCTTCTTCTTGCTCTGTGCAATTTATATTTCCGATCCAACAATTTTCCTTTCAACAATTTTCCCATTTTTTGCACAAAACGTGGTAACAAAATATTTTTTTTGTTCAACAATAAATCGTGTTTTACAGAGCGGAAATAATTTTCTACAGGAGCATTTGATTCTCTTTTTAGATAAAAGGATTTTAAGGTAAGTGCCGACCATAATGGGTAATAAGGCATTAAATAATTTAAGACGTAATCCATTAAATTTGCATTGTAAAATTGATTATCTTGTACATTTGCACTATTAGTTGCAAATATACATCGGTATGAATTAAATTGTTCTTTAAAAAGAATAGTAAAAGGCGAAGAATTACGACGAGATCTTCTTTTTTCCTGCTCTTTATTTTCAATTTCACAATTTTCAGTGTCTAATGATTCAATCTGTATTGAGTCTGGATTATCCACTAATTCAGAATTGATTAAATTATAATCGTCATTTGTATTATTTTCATTTTCAAAAAATATAATATGTTCATCTATATGGCCCTCGTGGTGTTTTAGCCCAAATATTTTGGCAAAATGTTCGAAGCATTCTACAGCTTCCTTTAATTCAGTGCAGTGTATAAGTTTAACTATTGCCTGAGTAGCGAGTTTTCTGTGTGATTGAATTTGGCAGATCGTCGAAACTTTTTTTAAAAAATTCTTCAAAAAATGAGATGAACATATATGAATTTTTGTTAATTGAGAAAATGACGCTGATTCTTTTCCATTGACATGTTGGAAACATAGTTCAAGGTATTCCCACACATGAATCTTATTAAATGCCTCCGTAATTGCTTGGATTAGTGCGAGACTGAAATCGGTTTCAATTTTCATTATAGTAGGTGTACGTTTGGATAATTTTTTTAACTGGTAATTGAAAGATGACAGAAAATATACAATTGTTGGAATATCATGATTACTACTGATCAGTTCCGCTACAGGCAAAGGACTTAAGTCGTTTTCTTTATCAGGTAAAATTAGGGCATAATAATAAATCCTTTTAATACAATTAATAGGCTGACCGATTATTGATCCCGTAGCATCTAAATGAAGAGTTGAAGCTTCTTTGGGTAAAGATAACAAATATTCAATTTGTTTCTCCGTAAAGAGAACTGTGTACACTGGGTGCATAGAATAATGTTGGATGTACCCAGAAAACTGTTTGCCCGGAAATGTTTTTGTGAACTCTTCTATCAGTTTACACATAAATATAATTGGATTTGAATCTAAATCATCCGCTTTGTTGCACTCAGAAGAAATTTTCTGCATAACTGTTAGAGTTGGACCTGTTGTTAAATCCCCTTCTTCAAAATAGCGTTCATTACTATCTGCAATTAATTTCAACCGTTCAAGGCTAGGCGTGCTATTGATTGTTTTCTGCGCTATTCGTTTCCTTTCTTCTCCTTTCAGATGTCTTCTATAAACTTCATCACTGTTGTGATTGACTTGCTTATTTTGTGTAACACGCATAATTATGTTATCAAAAGGCTCTTTAATAGGCGTGGTTACTCTAAAGAAATAAGAAGAGCAATTTTCAAATTTACAGGTTGCTTTGGCATAAAAATAAATTTTCGTACGGCCACCAGGATTGCTGCACCTGCTACAATCAAAATTTATGACACACGAATATTTTTCCTTAAAAATGGCATATAAATCGTTTGTCCAACCCGGTTTCATTTTTTTTGAGTTTCGCCAATATTTTCTCCAAAAATTACTCGGAATCAGAAGTAAATTTTCAATTTCTGTTTTATCTGAGGCATTTGGAAGCATATTGTCTTCAGGTTCATATTCCGAATTCCAAGATACAGTAGTATCAGTAATGCCAGATGTGGTGCTTACATTTAAATTGGACTTAATATCTTGCATTTCTGTGTTTAATAATGAATCTTTTTCATTGAAAAAGCTTTCTTTAACACACACATTTTTTTGATTATCTAAAGTTTGTACGATCTTCTTTTCTATCAGAATTTTTTTTATCAAGTATGCGTGTCGGCTAAATGTCAAGTAGCACCTTCTGGTATGATTTTTAACCGTTTTATCGCTGTAACCAATTAATATTTTTTTGCAAATACATTCGTACAAGTTGTTAGGAGTTTTGTAGGATGCTTTATATAAGGTATTCATGATATAGTTAATATCAGTTACACTACCAAAAACAGCTGTAATAGCTTCTGCTATCATATCAGGGGTTAAAAGCATGATAATCGGTACTTTGATTAATTCATAAAACCTGTAACAAATTAATCAAATATAACTTCAAATAACAAGTAAACTACCGTAAGAACGTATTTGTCATCATACAATCAAAATGTACTAAACTAAAAACTGCCGTATTTTTAACGAAAATTACCGCAATTTAAACATAAAAACAATGGGTTGAACACTAATTTGAAATATTTCTATCAAGTACTTATCCAAATCATACATTTATTTGGAAATTTTAATCAAACACTATTAGTTAATTTAATTGTTTTATAAATAAATAATACTAGAAAGAATTCAAATGTTTAAGTAGATTGTTTCTTTGTGCTACGAGGGGCCACAGTAAATTTTTCACACCTCATCGAAATCAAGATGGCCAGTCTTACAAGAAATCATTATTTTATACAATCGCTTATATCTGTAGTAGAAAAGCATCATGAAATCTGACGATTAATTATATGAATCAAGACGAACATCCTTATCAATTAACCATTTCTTTGTTTCATCACATCTTGTACATTTTGAGTTGATAGTAAAAAATAATTCCTTGCGATAGTTTATAGTTACTTCAAATATTTTAGTGCAAATAATAAACCAAATAGTTTTTCACTTACTGTAGTACCTGCAGTTCTCTGTAGATATAATTGCCAATTCTGATTAGCAAGCAATATTAACACAATAGTCATATATTAAAATACTACAATGATGAGGAGACAACTCATTTGTTCAAAATGAATTAATACAACAAAAGCTATCGTCTCTTGCTAACTCGAATGCCGCTCATTAAACATACACATATAAAACACGTATTGCTTATACCGTTTCTTGTTAAGTTCGTTACGCATAGTTTAAGGAAAACTGCAAATTGCATCCAGATCTCATATGAAAATGGTACCATTAAATTCGTCGTTACATTCTCTATAAGAGCATGTGCATACAAAAAAATGAAAAAATGTCCTATTATTGAATTATCTAGCAAAATCCCCAATAGCGCAAATTTTCTATATCATATTCTCCAAAATTTGTAAGAAAACAGTGTTAAGGGCGTCAAGATCCCTAATGAAAGTCAAACCAGGCTACGCAGCATTTAATGGTCTAGAAGACTGTGCAATTCGAAAAAATTACAAAAATTTCTTGCTAGTTGAGAATCATTGCCAAAAGTTGGAAAACATGGTTATCGCTCTCTGTATCCGTTTCTCCGTAAAAAAAACCATTGTACAAGCCGAGATCCCTAACAAAAGTCATACCAGCCTACGCAGAATTTAATAGGCTAGAGGACTGTGCAATTCGAAAAAATTACAAAAATTTCTTGCTAGTTGAGAATCATTGCCGAAAGTTGGAAAACACGGTTGTCGCTGTGTATAGCTGCTTCTCTGTAAAAAAAAAAAACATCGTGCAAGCCGAGATCCCTAACAAACGTCATACCAGCGTACGGAAAATTTAATAGGCTAGAGGACTATGCAATTCTAAAAAATTACAAAAATTTCTTGCTAGTTGAGAATCATTGCCGAAAGTTGGAAAACACGGTTGTCGCTGTGTATAGCTGCTTCTCTGTAAAAAAAAACATCGTGCAAGCCGAGATCCCTAACAAAAGTCATACCAGCGTACGGAGAATTTAATAGGCTAGAGGACTGTGCAATTCAAAAAAATTACAAAAATTTCTTACTAGTTGAGAATCATTGCCGAAAGTTGGAAAACACGGTTGTCGCTGTGTATAGCTGCTTCTCTGTAAAAAAAAAAAACATCGTGCAAGCCGAGATCCCTAACAAACGTCATACCAGCGTACGGAAAATTTAATAGGCTAGAGGACTGTGCAATTCGAAAAAATTACAAAAATTTCTTGCTAGTTGAGAATCATTGCCGAAAGTTGGAAAACACGGTTGTCGCTGTGTATAGCTGCTTCTCTGTAAAAAAAAAACATCGTGCAAGCCGAGATCCCTAACAAAAGTCATACCAGCGTACGGAAAATTTAATAGGCTAGAGGACTATGCAATTCTAAAAAATTACAAAAATTTCTTGCTAGTTGAGAATCATTGCCGAAAGTTGGAAAACACGGTTGTCGCTGTGTATAGCTGCTTCTCTGTAAAAAAAAACATCGTGCAAGCCGAGATCCCTAACAAAAGTCATACCAGCGTGCGGAGAATTTAATAGGCTAGAGGACTGTGCAATTCAAAAAAATTACAAAAATTTCTTACTAGTTGAGAATCATTGCCGAAAGTTGGAAAACATGGTTATCGCTCTCTGTATCCGTTTCTCCGTAAAAAAAACCATTGTACAACCGAGATCCCTAACAAAAGTCATACCAGCCTACGCAGCATTTAATAGGCTAGAGGACTGTGCAATTCGAAAAAATTACAAAAATTTCTTGCTAGTTGAGAATCATTGCCGAAAGTTGGAAAACACGGTTGTCGCTGTGTATAGCTGCTTCTCTGTAAAAAAAAACATCGTGCAAGCCGAGATCCCTAACAAAAGTCATACCAGCGTACGGAGAATTTAATAGGCTAGAGGACTGTGCAATTCAAAAAAATTACAAAAATTTCTTACTAGTTGAGAATCATTGCCGAAAGTTGGAAAACATGGTTATCGCTCTCTGTATCCGTTTCTCCGTAAAAAAAACCATTGTATAAGCCGAGATCCCTAACAAAAATCATACCAGCCTACGCAGAATTTAATAGGCTAGAGGACTGTGCAATTCTAAAAAATTACAAAAATTTCCCTGTCTGTCAAATATGATGATAAAGAGTTTAAACTTATATCTTTCCTTTGACTATTTTTTCTGTGTATTAATTGTTATTTTCTATTTTAATTCATAATTGATGTTATTTAAAAAAAAATACAATTTTTATTTTGCTTTTAATTTGATATTAAAGCATTTTATATAGGTTTTCTATATGTGTTGTGTACCGGGTGACACGCTAGTTTTGGGTTATGTGACGCCGAAACTCGCTGCTGGAAAGTCGCTGCTAACTTCAGCGTCATACAATACGTATTATTATTTTCTCTATCAATACGTATTAGCTTTCGCCATCTAACAATAGCTACCAACACGTTATTATCCTCCTCTTCCATCTCACTACTATCTTCCACTACCTCGTCCATACTTTGGATGATCTCAATATTTTAACTAGCATCCTGATACGACGAACGTTAATAATATTTTTTTATCATTTTTCGCGTGATTTCAAGAGTGAGGAGCAGGGAGATGGGGGTTGCGAGTTGAACGATCGTTGGAGTTTTTAATTAAAATTTATATATTTTTAATAATAATAATAATAATGTTCGAGATCGGGAGGAGTAGAAATGCTGAGAAGTAGATTCCACATTTCTGCTATATCTCCCTTTCTCTCTTGCGCTCACAGTAGACGGCTAGACCGACAGCGTCTAGCCGCTCTATCTGTTATTATTTCTCCGCGGCGCGCTTGCGCGTCTTCTGGCCCTGGCGCGTCGCGGCCGCGACAGCGACACTACTTGCGCGCTTGGCCACTAGGTGGCCAGCGCCCGCAGCAGCTCTCTCGCTGGCAAGATTAATGTCGCGCAATTACTTAGATGGGTCCTTGATAAGGACCCATCGCACCGCAAACTGGCTCGACAGCTGTTTAGCAGCAGCAACCGCAGCATTTTGACGCCTCATCGGCAACTTTTGACGCCTCTACGGCAGCGCCTCCACGGCCATCCAACGAGCGCCTCCACCGGCGAACTCTTCTGGTGAATCACTTTGGTAAGTAACACCAACCACCCACCGCGTACCAAGAGGGGACTTCCCCTCTGCGGCAATCTCCTCCCTCCTAAGGGAGATTTCTCCGGAGACTTCCCGGGAGGAATTAAACCCTCTCCTTCCCCTCCACACTGCCTCCGAGGACTACCTTGGACCCAGTGTTCCGAACCTCAATCCAGTGCTCACGAAAGAGTCGGGTAGTGGGAGGGGTAGACTCACCCTAGGGGTTGGGGTGGTTCGGAGTCAATAGAGCTCTTGGAGAAGGAGGCTGAGGGGTAAGGGGACTTCCCCTTCCCTAAAACCACTTCTCCACATCCGCTTCCTCCCGAGGCTGGGGATTTTACTGGGGAATACCCCAGGGAAAATTGTCCAGTCCGGGATTTTTAAGTTCGCGTTCCTTTCTGGGAAATTTAGTCTCTAGGGTTCTTGGGAATCTTCGCCTACCGAAATTCCCTAGAATTTGACGACAACAAATTCCCTAGGAAGTCTATAATTAAGTATAGCGGTTCTTTTGTATATATTTTTGTAAATTTTCTACAATATTATTTATTGAATAAATCTCCTTTTTCCCGTTGAACTGTGTTTTGAGAATGTTATTTCAAGAACAAAAGGCCTTCCCGTCTGACCACAGGTTCGGAGCCGACTTGGGACATTGTTTCGCACAAATTTTTGGTCCTTCGAGCCGGATATCCAGCAAAAAACGTTCGAAGTGCATCAGTGTTCCTGAGTGGGTGTTCCGGGCTGTGTTTAGTTTGTGGTTTTATTCTGGAATAAAATTTCAAAATGGCTAGCTCAGAGGAATTATTAGAAGCAATCAGTTACGTGCCCATGATTCGGGATGAATTCGTTCGGTTGGTCGTTAACATCAAGAAGCGTGGAGTCAACAACTTCACCCTTCCCTTCTTGGAGGATAGGCTTACCGCCGTAGAGAAGTGGCTTAAGGTGTTGCATAAAACTCACGTTAAGATCACTGTTCACAATAAACCGGCCGAATTAGCTAAAATGGAGTACGTAACGGAAAACTGGTTTCAAGCAGCCCTTGATGCCCATAGTGACGCTGAAGAATTTATTCTGGGACATCTAGGTGGATTTCGATCCAGTGGTGCAATGTCGGCATCAGGTCCCACTGCGCCTCCAGGGGAAATAAACCACATTAGGCTTCCAGTTATCGATTTACTGAAGTTTTCCGGTGATTACTTAGAATGGAATAACTTTTATGAAACGTTCAGTTCCATTGTTCACAACAAAGTATACGTCTCCGGGCGGGACAAGTTCCATTACCTAAAATCCTGTTTGCAAGGAGAAGCGGCAACGGTGATTAAATCTTTAGCGATTACCACCGAGAATTATGAGATAGCATGGGACACTCTAGTAGCTAGGTATACGGACAAACGAATGATCACGGATACGTTCTTAGATCAGATTTCTCAAATACCAACGTTACGGGGTGACAACTTTAAGGTTCTGAAAGAAGTTAGGGACTCTGTTACGGTTGCTCTCAACGCCCTCAAAACTATGGGTTACGGCGTCGATCATTGGGATCCCATCATTGTTCATTCGCTAAACAACAAACTGGATGACACCCTTCGCTTGGCCTGGGAGATGTATTTGGGAAACAGCAATGATTATCCCACTTTCCTTTAATTTTCTGAGTTTTTAACGCGTCACATTAACTCATTGCAATCCTTAGGTAACAAACCTAAGACTTCCAAAAAGGATTCTGGGAAATCCTTGAAGTCACACGCTACGAGTGTGAATAGTACTGGTTGTGCCCATGCGGTAGTAACCATCTCTTGTATCAGTGCAAGGACTACCTTGCATTGACCCCTCAGGCCCGTTTAAAGTTCGCATTTTCACAGAATCTTTGCATCAACTGTCTGAGGCCCGGGCATAGTTGCTCCAATTGTTCTTCTTCGTCACGATGCAGGAAATGTAGTAAAATGCATCATACTTTATTGCATTTTGACAAATCTGGCACTGGGGGGAGCAAGGCACGGGGGACTAACCCCGCGACCCACTCCGCTTCCGAGCCCGAACCCTCTAGCTCGAATTCTAAAACGCATCTCAGCGTTACCGATACACGGTCGGTTCTATTGGCTACGTTCTCTGCCCGGATTGATGCTCCTGACGGTTCTCGTGTTATAGTCCGCGGTTTAGTTGACACGGACTCAGAAACTTCCTTTATCTTAGAAAATCTAGCTCAGCAATTACGAGTATCGTGAAAACGTGTCAACGCGACCATTCATGGCGTCTCTCTGAATTCGGCTCAAAACGTTCGAGCAGAGGTACAGATTACGCTTCACTCTCTATCACGACACGGTGTTTCGTTGGATGTAAGTGCATTGATCTTACCTAGGATTACTCAATATATGCCTCCGACTTATTCTCCGTCGTCTTTTCTAGCACTTAGCGAAATTGATCTGGCTGATAACTTCGCTTCAACCAGGGCTCCAATTGATGTGCTCATTGGTGCAGACTATCTTGCAGCATTGATGGAAGGCCCGTACATGCATTCTCCTGATCATACGTTGCTTGCCCAGCGGACTATTTTCGGGTGGATCGTAGCTGGGGTCGTACTCAAGACGGGTCACTCTCATAGTGTCACGATGCATCATTGCTTTGAGGTAGAAAAAACTCTTCGCGACTTCTAGGAACTGGAAGAAGTTCCGGAAGTCAAACCCATGTCCACAGAGGACTCCCTCTGTGAACAATATTTTGTGAATACGGTATCACGCACCTCCTCAGGTCGTTTTGTCGTTGCTTTACCTTTTCGATCCGAGATCGAGAAGCATAGCTTAGGTTCTTCCTCTCGGGTAGCAGAGAAAACCCTATCACGAATACTTCGGCGATTGGAAACCTCTCCAGAACAAGCTGAAAGTTATTCTCAATTATTACAGGAGTATCTATTGTTGGGACATATGTCTCCTGTGCCTATGAACTCTGATTTTCGCGTCTTCCTGCCTCATCATGCAGTTTTTAAGACCGAGAATCAGAAGACAAAGATTCGTGTTGTATTCAACGCATCTTCTAAAACCTCTACTGGCGTCTCGCTTAATGATACGTTATTCATTGGACCCAAGCTCCAACAGGACATCACGCGGATCCTAATGAATTGGCGTGCCTTTCGATATGTAGGCGTGACGGATATTGTTAAAATGTTTATACAGATTCTTGTGCGTCTTGAGGACCGCAAGTATCAGAACATTTTATGGAAGACTGATTCCGGTGAGCTTCAGGCTTTCGAACTCAACACGGTGACCTACGGTACGGGACCGGCACCTTTTTTATCCTCGCGAGTTTTGCGCGAATTAGCTTCCACGGACGGGGCTGACTTCCCTCTCGCGCAGGATGTTTTGTTAAATTCTACATACGTAGATGATATACTTTTCGGGGCCCATGACTTAAAGCAACTCAGTTCGGTCAGGGAACAACTCATCGCTCTATTAGCGAAAGGGGGCTTCTCCTTGAGCAAATGGGCATTCAATCAACCGGGGACTTCCCCGCTTGAACCTACAGAGCCGCACTCTTTCTTTGAGGATCCTGCTGGATCAAGTAAAGTCTTGGGCATATATTGGGATCACGGGGATGATAGCTTTCGCTTCCGTGTTTCTCCTTCATCTATTTGTGTACTAACCAAACGCATCCTCTTATCAGAGAATGCTAAGATCTTTGATCCATTGGGATGGATCTCTCCAATTGTCATCACATTAAAACAGTTAATGCAATCCACTTGGTTACTCAAACTCTCTTGGGATGAAGAGATTCCTGAGCCGGTTCAGTCCAAATGGCTCAAGTGCTATGAGCAGCTCCGCGACTTACAGTCTTTGCGCATTCCCCGTTGGACCGGGCAAACTCCCAATACTGGAGAACGCGAATTGATCGGATTTTGCGACGCATCAGAGTTGGCCTACGGTGCAGTAGTCTACGAACGTCTCACGGATGAGAACGGTCATCTGTCGGTACATTAAGTAATGTCCAAAACAAAAGTCGCGCAGATTAAGACCACTTCAATACCTCGGTTGGAGTTGGTTTCAGCCGCACTTCTAGTCAAGCTATTGGTTCATGTAAAAGGAAGTCTTGTCGGGAATTGTGATGCGATTCGTTGCTACTCGGATTCGCAGGTCGCGTTAGCTTGGATAGCAAAGCAACCCGTACATTGGAAGACGTTTGTGGCCAATCGCGTTTCATATATTCAAACGCATCTTCCTGAAGCCAGCTGGCATCATGTACCTACTAAGCTGAATCCTGCGGATTTGTCCTCAAGAGGAACCAGTGCTCAACAGTTATCAGAGGACTCTCTTTGGTGGCATGGGCCTGCTTTTCTCCGTGAGTCAACCGTCAATCTTGTTCAGGTCTTTGAAACCACGGAAGAAATTCGGAAGGTAGCATTACCCGCTTAACTGGATACAAATCAGTGTTGGTTTTTTGATAAGTTTTCGTCTTGGTCTAAACTGGTCCGAGTTATGGCTTATGTTCTTCGATTTGTCCAGCGGACCAGGAAAACCGGCCAATGGGAGGACTCCCTCCTGTCTGCTTTGGAAATTTGCAGTTCGATTGAAACCTTGGTAAAGGTTGTTCAACGAACACATTTCGCCAACGAGCTCTCAGCCTTGAATCATGGGTTACGTATACCGTCGCGATCAAAGCTTCTTTCTTTATATCCGATATTGGATTCACAAGAAATCTTAAGAATAGGGGGGGAGGCTTCGGAACGCCGAAATTTCTGAACTAACGAAACACCCCATTATTTTACCGGACTGTCACTTAACTGCCATACTCATTAGGCAAACCCACCTAGATACACTTCACGGGGGACTCCAATTAACTTTGTCCACGTTGCGACAAAGGTTTTGGGTCGTGAATGCGCGAAATCTAGTAAAATCATGTGTTCATAAATGCATCACGTGTGTTCGCGAACGCGCTAAACTCGGTAGCCAACTTATGGGTTCGCTTCCTGCCGTTCGGGTTTCTCGCAGTTTCACTTTCGAACACACCGGAGTAGACTATGCTGGGCCGTTCTTGGTGAAATTGCATCATGGTCGTAATGCAAAATCCATAAAATGCTACGTGTCAGTGTTCGTATGTCTATCTACCCGCGCTGTTCACTTGGAACTCGTCTCTCGACTGGATACCGAGGCCGTCCTCACCGCGCTGTCTCTTTTTATCTCTCGTCGTGGAAAACCCGCCGTCATGTACTCAGACAACGGCCTTAACTTTCAAGGAGCGGACGCAGAACTCAAACGCGCGTATCAATCTTCTCTAGAAGCCGCCCGCACTCAGAAAACTGATTCCCTCGGCGAAATCGAGTGGAAGTAGACATACTATGCCGATTCTAGGACCCCCCCCCCCCCCACTCCTGTCCACTCGGATGAGGCTGGTTGCGAGGTAGTGGGGGGAGTCAAGAAGTGCTAAGCGGTGGTGGTGGGGGAAATCGGAGGCTCCACGTGAGCTCGCAGCAAGTATGGACGAGAGGGTTGCGGGGGTGCGGGAGGATACTTGCGGCATTTTGACGTCACACCCCCACTCCTCTGACTTTAGGCCCCAGTTGGCAAAAGCAGTTTCCTAGATGGTAAAACAGATTCTCTTTGGGGTGATTTTTTCGATCGCATAACCTTAAATCTTTGCAGCATGTTACTGACCCCGCTGAACCCGCTTTACCCTAAATGTAGCCTTGCCGTCAAGACACTACCGTATCTCTTGATGCAAAAAGCGTTAAGCAAAACCTATAGCTACGGCATAAAGAAATAATACCTTCATACCAAGGAAATTGTAATGGTACAATCCCCTTTCTCACCCTTGATATTTTAAACGTTGCAGACTAAAAGATTTAATATTTTATATTAAACTGTGTTCACCCTATTAATATAAAATTAAATAATTTATAGTATACACATGCTACGCAGTTAATTAAAATATTTAGATGCAATTGGTTTATGAAATAAAAGTATAGAATATATATGTGTTGTGGTTCAATCGCTGATTCACGACAAACTCGAAATTCTTTTGTATAATAAAGTTTATTGACGTTTGATTTACAATGTTTCTTTTTATACAAATTGATAACCAGAGCTATGAGCTGGATAATTATAGTTTTAAGAGACAAGGGATTGCCTGGATAAGTTTAAGAGATAAGAGGACTGAAGGTCCTAGGAGACTCGACTTGCTCCTTCTAGCTTTTGACTCGAACTGAATTTTGGGGCTGCACGTTTGGGGCTCCTACCCTCAAAGTGCAGCGTCAAACATTACCTTATATGGTAACATTTGCGGGTCCCAATGGTCAAATGCGTCATTGTTCTAGAACATTCGACTGCCGTCGAAGTGCATTTTGCCACGTGTCGGGACTTAGCCTTGGCGACTGTGTGAACGAGCTGCGTCTGGCGCTTCGTATTACATTTAGGAATTTGTCGCTTTTAGGAGTATCTCTCCTTTACAATGAGGCTATTGATATTTTAATATAATCATGATAGATTTAGAGTTATTAATTATATCTTTAAATGATAATAATATTAATAATATTAATTATATAGTGCTTATAATAGCAATGAGTTATGTATGTTTATTCTATGTACATAACACCCCTCCCCCCCTGGAAAAAGAGGGTAGGTGGTTAATAATCGGGTTCGTATTGAATGTTTGCCGCTTGCTCAGGTGTGACGATAATCATGTGCGTCGGGACAACGTTGTCTGTTGCTGGGGCGGCGACGTCATCTGTTACGATGGCATTGGATGCCAATGCCTGTATTGACCTGATTCTTGGCTTAGGTTTTGGTCTTCTGTGAAGATATCGCCAGATTATGTAGATGGTTAATCCTATGATGATTAGCGTTGTAGTAGAATATGAGATGGCCATATGTTGATAGGTGTGGTGTTGTCCTAGGTCTTCGTTTTGTACATCCTTTTTCAGCTGTTTTAGCTGGATGCTGAGCGTGTTGAGGTCGTTGACCTTGTTCAAGATGTTATGCAGCCTGGGAATTTTGGTTGTGTTGATTGCTGCTACGTAGTTTTCAGGATCTATGGCTCTCAAAGAGAAATTATAGTGCGGGATATAGTTCTTATGTTTGTTGGGCTTGGAGGTTTGTACGGGTTCCAAAACAAAATCAGTAGCTGTTAGGATACAATTTTTATATAAATTAATTACTCCGGAGCCCATTAATTCTATATTATAAGTAGGTTTTTGTTTGCAGATTACTTCTACAATTTCTAATCGCGGTGTGGAGTATATCCACGAAGCTTGGTTTTTCATGGGAATTAGCATCGGTTGCACTAAATGTATAAGTTTATGCTCGCACGTATTTATATCTATGTATTTTAAGTATAATGCAATTTCGCATGGATTAATTGTCTTTATTTTGTTGGATGGTTTATCCGTTGGACAGAAATAATTATCTTTTATCGTGTAACATTTTCGTAGTTCGTCTTCGGTATATTCTGTGTATCGCTCAGCGATGCTATCTATCGCTATGTAATCTTTTCTTAAATCTATTATGGAGTGTAATGTTGTAGAATTCTGAATAGGGATTGGGATTGGATATATTTGTAAAAGATCGAATTCTTTGGGTGTTATTAGAGGTATATGGAGTACTACAATTAGTTTGTTTGTTTTGGTATAAATTGTGGGTTGCATTAGTTTGGAAATTAAATGGATGTTTAGTGTTTCTAATGGAAAAGGGAATTGCGTGCCAGGAGGGATGTGAGGAATCGCATCTTTAAGGTATTCGATAATTTTTGTGTATCGAATAATGTTCGGGTTTATTATTCCTTGGCTCGCCATTATCACGAAATTTAATAAGTGATCTGTGTCTATCATTAATTCTTCGGATGTAAGATTAATGTTATATAGAGCTTCTCGCTCGTCCGCTTGGGCTTCTAGATCACGTGCTGCTTTCATCAGCATTTTTTCGTTCGCATCTATTTTTTGTATCGTGTTATTATAAGTTTCTATGGTTTGGTCGATAATTTGTATTTGTTTTAGGAGTGCTAATCTGTTGGTTTCTACTGTTTGATCTAAATTTTGTAGATGTTTATTTATTTCTTCTTCGTCGTTACTGTCCATTATTCCGAATAAAATTTTTCCGATTGACCCTACTCCGTTTGCTAGTCCTCGTCTGTTTCTTTCTTGATGTAGCGTTACTTCATCTATTTCGTCTAGGATTTTTTCGGTTGTCTCTAATTTGTAGACGGTATCAATGACGGAGTGTTTACAGATTTTTTTTCCTTCTTGTGTGGAGCAAAGGGCGTGGTCGTATAGGAATTTGTTTAGTTGCGCGAGTCTTTGGCGGTATTCTACTATGTCGGTAGTTATCACTAATTTCCATTTCTCTTTATAAAAATTGACCGTGCCGAATTTTTCATAGAATAGTCCCGGTTGACCTTTGATGGGAATATTTTGGACTTGCTGGGAGCTTCTGTGGATCGTTATGACCATAAGGGTCAGCATGCACCTATAATAAAGGGTATGTTTGGTTAATTTTGGAATTTTAATATGTAAAATTTAAACAAGCTTTATTTCTACATGGGAGTTATTTTAGTCGGTCGCGAAGGTGCGTCTAGTTCGTAGACATTGGGTCAGCGTTTTTGCGTGAATTTGCGTGAAGTGGGGAATGCACTATATATTAGTGGTTTCCGTACGGGGAATTTCATTTCGTCTTGATTCGACCGAAAAAGTTTTAAAGTTTCTTTGCGTTTATTGTGCAATGGCTGTCCAAGTTTACAAACGGAGGGACATGTACGACCGTGGAGAGATTGACGGCCAGGGGCGTCGTCTTTTCCTCAAGTTCGACAATGGTGAGTATCCTTATATTTTCGTTTTCTCTCCTTTTTTGTTTTAATTAGTTTTGATTTCGTAGTTTCTATCCCTTCTTTTTTTTTTGTTTAGTCGTAATTTTCAACGTGGGTGCAGTTCAGTTCCGGAGGATGTGCCGGAAGTCCGACCGCATCCAAAATGACCAGGAGTGGGACTACGACTGCCTAGAGGACTGTTTTTGGGTCGTTTTCGACCTGTTTGGGATAAGGTGGCTCCAGTACACCGGGGTGGAGCCCTACCGTGGCTGGGGGTACCCCAACCAGCAGGTCGAGGGGTGGACTGGCCCACCCTTGGAGGAAAAGGACGTCCTCAAATACCATGGCTTAATTTAGCCAGGAAAAAAAAAATTTATTATTTTTTTTTTTTTTATTATTATATATATAAAAAATAAGAACAATTATATTTATGTTCCTAAAACTTGTAATAATTGTAAGAGGAGGTGAGGAGATTGTAGAAACCTTTTCCCCTTGAATAAATTTCAATATTTTTAAAAGGTATCCATTTGATTTCTAGTCTTAGTACCTTTTCCTATTAGTTAAGTTTTTAGGGACAGTAAGGTAAAAAGGAAAGGAAGGTAAAAAAAAATAATAAAAATTCTAATAATAATATGAAAGGAAAAAAAATTATGTAGATACCGTAGAAATTAAAAATAGTTTTTTTTTTTTTTTTTTTTTTGAGCTTATCTTATTAGTTATAATGAAAGTATTTAGGAATTGATTTTGATATATTTTTTTTTTTTTTTTTTATAAAAACTATTAGTATAGTTAGATAGTTCTAGTGGTAGTGATATATAGTAATTGGTAGTTGTAAGATAGTATTATAGTAGGAAGTAGGTTAGGTTGATGGGGAAAAGTGTGAAGAGAGAATGGTATGTGTGGGTGGTCGAGTCGGTAACTACACGTGATAAGGCTTTAGCCTATTGACGTGGGTTACGATTTTCTTTTTACCCACTGCTAACTCATAATTTAGCTCGCTTAGTTTTGCGGTTATGGTATAGGGACCGTCGTATAGGGGTTCCAGTTTCTTTGGTCTTCCAGCGCGAATCATTTCTCGCTTTAACAATACTTGGTCTCCTACTTCGTAATTTGATTCTTGAGTATTGTGATCATAATAGATCTTCGATTTTTCCTTTTCCCGTATTAATTGGTCTTTCATGACGTTACCTGTTGAGCGAATTCTTTCGCGAAGCTCGTTATAATAATCTTCAAATGTATATGTAGGTTGCGGCGGATATTTGAGCGTGGTTGGTAACTCAACCTCGCGTCCGAATAGCAGTGAAAAAGGCGTTCGGCCTGTAGCTGTGTGTGGCGTAGTGTTATAGGTGAACATGGCGTAGGGTAACCATTCGTCCCAGTTATCTAAATCTTCGTTGACAAAGTTTTTTAAGTACGACGGACCGTTCTAGCGCACCATTTGACTGTGGGTGGTATGCCGTGGTCTGTATTTTGTCAATTTTTAATAGCTTACAGACGTCCTTAAAGAGGTTACTTAGAAAGTTAGTGCCCTGGTCAGTTAAAACCTTTTGGGGTAGCCCGTAAGAAAAAATGATCCTTTCAACGAATAGTCGTGCCACAGTAGAGGCTGACTGGTCTTGAATTGGTAGGGCTATGCTGTACCTTGTGAAAAGGTCTTGGAAGGTTAAGGCATACTTATTTCCTTGTTTGGTCGCAGGGTATGGTCCTATTATATCTAGGGCGACCTTTTCGAAGGGTTCTACTGGCGTGTCTGTTATCTGCATTGGTGCACGTTTCACGTTGCCTGTTTTATTGCGCTGGCACTTGTCACATTTTTTTATGTATTCTTCAATGTCCTTTTTCATATTTGGCCAAACGTGTCTAATTTTAATTCTCTGCAGGGTTCTATTTACGCCTTCATGTCCTCCGAAGGGAGTATCGTGATACTCGTAAAGGATTTGGTTTATCATTGCGGGAGTATAGGTTGATGGCTTCTCATCAGCTGTTTTTTCCTCGGCGTCGGAGTTAGCTGAGGTTGCATCTCCGTTTGAGTCGGTTGGCCTTGGGGCGGCTTGCCGTGCTCTTGAGCGCGTGGTCACGTATATACGACTTAGCGCATCTGCGTTTGTATTCTGAGTACCTGGTTTGTATCTAATTTCGTAATCGTACTCGGCTAGCTTTAATCTCCAACGCATCAATCTGGAGCCTGGGTTTTCTACATTGAAAAGCCAAGTAAGTGGTTGATGATCGGTGATGATGGTAAATCTAGTACCATATAAGTAAGGTCGAAAATTTTGTACAGCCCAAACTATAGCTGCTAATTCTTTTTCCGTGGTGCTGTAGTTTACTTCGGCCTTGTTAAGCGTTCTGCTGGCGTAAGCAACGGGGAGGTCTTTGCCTACCTCGCCTTGCGATAACACGGCTCCTATTGCTTTATTGGAGGCGTCCGTGGTCAGAATGAAAGGAAGATGAAAGTCTGGATACTGTAAAAGTGGTGCAGTAGTCAATCTTTCCTTTAGATTTTCAAATGATGATTGTTCTAGGGAGGTCCAGTTGAACTTCACTCCTTTCTTTAATAGGTTCGTCATGGGTTTCGACAGGTCAGCAAAATGGTCAATGAACCTTCGGTAATAGCCTGCTAGGCCTAAAAAGGATTGTACGTCCTTTACGCTCTTGGGTGCTGGAAAATTTTTTACAGCTTCTATTTTAGTTGGGTCTGGAGAGATGCCTTTGTCCGTAATTATATGACCCAGGTAGCAAGTTTCCTTGCGAAGGAAACGGCATTTTTCCGGTTGCAGCTTTAGAGTATTTTCACGCAGTCGAATGAATACTTGTTTCAGTCTTTTGTTGTGCTCTATTAGAGTAGGGGCGTGAATTACTATGTCGTCAAGGTAAACGAAACATTGGATCCCTTGGAGTCCGGATAATACGGTGTTCATTAAACGTTGAAACGTAGCTGGCGCGTTTTTCAATCCAAAGGGCATGCGGTTGTACTCGTAGTGCCCTAGGGGTGTGGAGAAGGCTGTTTTTTCCTTGTCTTCTTCAGCCATGCCTATCTGGTGAAATCCAGAGGCTAGGTCAAGGGTGGTGAAATATTTCGAGTGGCCTAGTTGGTCCAATATTTCGGTGATGTTTGGCAATGGATAGGCATCACCTATAGTAGCTTCGTTTAGCTTGCGAAAATCTACGACGATGCGCATTTTTATATTTCCTTGTGCATCGGGTTTCTTGGGTACCACGAGCAGTGACGCGTTCCACTGGCTTCGGCTCGGTCGTACTATTCCGTCGACTTCTAGCTGGGAAATTTGTTTATCAATTTCTTGTTTATGCTTTTCAGGTAACCTATAGGGTTTCTTGAAGATAGGCTTGGTATTTTCTACCAAGGTAATAGTGTGTTTTACCGCTTCAGTAGTGAGGAGTTTGTCACCTTCTAAGTGAAATATATCATTGTATTCCTCACAGATTTCTGTTAGAGTGCGCAATTCTTCCCGATTTAAATGATTTAGTTCTAATTGAGACTTTAGCCGGGCGAGTCGATCGCTGGCGCAATTATTTACAGCGTATACTGTTATGGGTACAGAAGGGTCGTCGCCCTGAGTCGGTGGACTCGGAATATCTTCTAACACAACTGTAGGCAAGGGTATCTCTAGTTCTTTCTCCGTGATGTTCAAAATGCTGACGCAGCAGGTAGAGTTGGTTGGCCTAGTGGCACAGTTACCTATATACACTCCAGGTAGTATTTGGTGTCCGTTTACAATGCCGTCTTGTTTACTATCTGTTAACGCGGCTACTAATGTTTGGGATCTCGGTTTTAGTGATACCGTGCGTGATACTACTTGTTTCATTGGCCAGGTGTGTCCCAGCATCGTCAAGGACACGTCCTTTTCATAATGGAAACTGTTTCTTTTCCAGAAATCCATACCGATTAGTCCGTCGGCTATTAGCGAAAAGGTGTCTGGTACTATTTGAAATTTATGGGCTATAGTGTATTTTCCGACTTTTACGTGTAGGTAAACTGATCCAAGCGTCTTTACAGGTGTTCCACTTATTCCTGTTAGCGTAATCGGGGTTTTGTCAGCTATCGTTTCCTTGCGCAGGACTTTTATTTTAATTATGGAGACATCGGCTCCAGTATCGAAGAGTAAGGTTGCTGGTCGTATGAATTCAGCGGCTTGTACTTCGATCAGATTTTTTATGGGAGTACATAATACCATATTAGCGGTTAAATTTCCTACAGGTGTTGGTCGATTCAGGTTTTCGTTAATTGGTTGCTCTGAATTATTTGCATTCTGCTGAGCTTCTCTTTCTCGCTTTGCTTTTAATGTGCGGCACTCTTGGACGGTGTGTCCTGGTTTTTTGCAATAATTGCAAGAGGTGGATACTTTGTTAACGGAAGATGAGTGACTCTGAGTCCGTTTTGCGTTGCTAAGTCGCGCGTAGCACTTTTCGGCTACATGTCCTTTCCTATCGCAGCGTTTGCAATGGAGGTGCGAATTATTCCGTTGTCCGGAGGATCGTTGTTGTCCTTGGTTATCGCGTCTGCCATGGGTCGAGCCCTGTTGAGTTCTGTACTCTTCGTCGGAGCGAGTCAAGGATTCACGATCGATTGCGATAGCAATTGATTCTCTTAGAGTTGCACGCTCGCAAGATGCTACCATAACTTGGAGTTTAAAATTCAATCCTTTTATGAATTGATGTTTCGCTTGTTGCGTTAACAATTCTTCTATGGCTTCGTTTTTAGCCGGGTCATTTGCTGGCGTGATGCATCTTTCTTTCAAACCTGATAATATGTCTTCTAGTCGAGAAGCATAGGATCGTACCGATTCATCTTTTCCTTGTCGGCATCGATTTAAACTATTTTGAAGGGTCGCGGTAGACCGTCGGGGTTTGAATGCTTCTTCTAATTCTCGTATTAGTTGCTCGATATTTTCGATTACTTTGTGCTTAGTTTCGGTATAAGCTTTGCCTCTTAGTATAGTGAATCTAACCTGCCGTAGAAATTCGTCTCTATCTAACGGGTGTAGATTTTGGTTTGCCATAATTATGGAATTCACAAACGGTTCTAGCTCGTCTGGGTCTCCTTTATACTTTGGAATTCTTCCAAGAGTTACGTGTAGGGAAGCATATCCGTGGTGAGGTTCTTCTTCTTCCTCATCGTCTAGATCTGGCGCGTATCGAGGTCTTTCGCATGGAGTCACATACGATGTTCTTTGTGTCGGTCTTGCCGTGGAGGTCCTCGAGGGGAACCTATTAAAATTTTGTCGTAACCTGGAGAGTTCGTCTCTCAGTCTCGCGTTTTCTTCTTCCATTATGCTAATATCGCGGGGCCTTATGCTGTGGTGTAATCTTCTAATTTCAGCATCTATGGCGCTAGGAGGTACGCTTTCGTCAAGTGGAATCGTGTTTGTTGGTGCGTCTTCTATTCTGATAGGGGGACGTTCCGCGGTGTAACTATGGTCTAAATCTGGGGCGTCGTTATTCGCGTTGCCACGGTGAGCCATAGTTAGTCTATTCCGTCTTCGCGTATTTACGTTTCGAAATGGGGTTCCTTCGTCGGTTTCCCTAAGAGTACGCAAAGTTCTATTCCCTAATTGAGAGATGCAACTGTCTATCTCTCGGGAGATTGAAACACGATTTGGTCGAGGTACACTATGTGTCGCGGGAGTTAAGCTGGGTTCAGATTGAGTTCGGTCTAAATTATCGGGATTACGGTACATGGAAGAAATTTAGTACTACGAACGCTATGGGCTCGCGGTTACAAAGTTCACAATTAAAATTGCTACTGATATGATTGGTACCGTACTCACCAAAAGCTCATTTTCACTGGTTGGCTGGCTGCAAGTTCTGCTGGTTTCCAGTCGTTGATTTCTTGTAGTCGTGAGGTAGTATGCGGGGTGAACCTCGAAGTTGTGGGTTTGTCGCTCCGTTGCTGAGAAAGGCGAAGTTGGCGGATGTCTCGTTGAGTATCGATGATCGTCCACGTCGGTTCGTCCTTGTAGAGGTTGGTCGATCGAAGAAATAGAATTTTCTTGATTTTCCTTGGGATGAAGATTTATGTAGGTTTGATCTTCACCAGTCAACGGATCCCACCGCTGCCACCAGTTTGTTGTGGTTCAATCGCTGATTCACGACAAACTCGAAATTCTTTTGTATAATAAAGTTTATTGACGTTTGATTTACAATGTTTCTTTTTATACAAATTGATAACCAGAGCTATGAGCTGGATAATTATAGTTTTAAGAGACAAGGGATTGCCTGGATAAGTTTAAGAGATAAGAGGACTGAAGGTCCTAGGAGACTCGACTTGCTCCTTCTAGCTTTTGACTCGAACTGAATTTTGGGGCTGCACGTTTGGGGCTCCTACCCTCAAAGTGCAGCGTCAAACATTACCTTATATGGTAACATTTGCGGGTCCCAATGGTCAAATGCGTCATTGTTCTAGAACATTCGACTGCCGTCGAAGTGCATTTTGCCACGTGTCGGGACTTAGCCTTGGCGACTGTGTGAACGAGCTGCGTCTGGCGCTTCGTATTACATTTAGGAATTTGTCGCTTTTAGGAGTATCTCTCCTTTACAATGAGGCTATTGATATTTTAATATAATCATGATAGATTTAGAGTTATTAATTATATCTTTAAATGATAATAATATTAATAATATTAATTATATAGTGCTTATAATAGCAATGAGTTATGTATGTTTATTCTATGTACATAACATATGTAATTGTAGTTCCATTTTTTTGTAAGCTATGCATGCTTGTCATTTATAACTTGAATAATATTATTTGTTTTAAATTTACTTACCATACCAAGAATATTACCCTTTGAATCACGTAATTCCTTCGGTACATAGAAAAAGTGCACTTTCTCAGGATTTGACACGTAGCCTGATGTACACCCAAGTACAATGCACCGTGGTATGTTTCACTGTTTAAAAACTGTTAGTTTTTAACTTACACTATCACAAAGAAGCTTATATATTAATATACAATAATAAGATAAAAACTAATCATTTCAATCACTCATGCAAAATTAATACTTCATCTTCATTGTCATCTTCATTATCCAAAATAATTATCTCTTCATACAAAAACTCCACTTCATCCTCACTTTCCACAACTATCACTTCCATTTCTTCCTCATAGTCCTCCAATACTAGATTCATTTGACGTCCTTCGTCCCTTAAAACCTCCTCCTCTTCATCATCACCATCATAACCATCGTCATTATCATCACCACTCATTTCCTCCACTTCTTCAATATCATTTATTAAAAGTCTAATTATCGCCCATAAATCTGCTCCAACACCAATTTCGTTTAAAAGATTTGTTATACCACCATCGACTGTGGATTCTCAGCGTAAACTATTATTATTATTATTATACAAATTACCGGTACACATGTTTAATTTAATGTAAAACAGATCAGAGGTAGAAGCAAACTTTAATGAGCAGTCTGGAACTACTCAGATTTTTATAACATCTCCAACACCCTTTCAACAACAGTGTTGAGGGTACTTATACGTGTCATTTGATGAAATTACACCCCAAGTTTAGATAAACAAACACATATCATCATCTTACTAAGCATTGAAATTAAAATCATCGTGAGAATGCATGTAATAAAGACTCAAGAGAGAATTATACCCCAAGTTTAGATAAACAAACACATATCATCATCTTACTAAGCATTGAAATTAAAATCATCCTGAAAATGTATGTAATAAAGATTCAAGAGAGAAGCATGCTTCAGATATACAAATATCTTCATGGTATTCATTTTCAGCACGAGATAAAAATTAAGAACCTCTAAAACGCTACATATAGATTAAGTTACACGTTTAGGAATATTATTTCTTAAGACATGTGTATTGAGGATAAAACATATATATTTTGATACAGCAGAATCTAAAATGTGCAGCAGCAATTGCAGCTCTCTATGAAAATCATATTCTTTTAAAAAATTTTAATATATATTTTATTCAGATGATAAATCATTACAGATATATTGATTGCTAAAACATTGAAGATCATCTCCTCTTTTCTTAAAAATGAAAATGTGCTTGAATGATTCATGCATATTCTTTTAATAGAGTCATAAATCGATTAATCAGCAGTATATCATCTTGCTAATCAGTATTAATAACATATTAAAAATCTGCACACGTTTTCAACAAAAAAATTTTTTACCCCTTCCATCAATGAATTTTACCCCCTCCATCAACAATTTTTCCTATATAAATGGATTCGAACAATAGTGAAACAGCTTCAGTCTGTTCAAACTTTAGTTAGTGCATCGACCACACAACCAGCAAGAATCTTCAGATTAGTAAGAATACTTAGATCAGTTTATACCTCAGTTTCAACTGATTACTCTGAAAAAACTGCTAAAGAAAGGTAGGAATATATTATTCAAATATTGTTTTAATTTTTGTCAATAATAATAATAATAGTTTTGTGTAATACAGGGTCTAGATAAAATGGCATTTTTAACTGGAGTTAATGCATTCGCTTTTATCTCTAAGAAGACATTTGTTAAATTAAACAGTCTCGAGGAAAATAAAGAATATGAAATAATTGAAATGATGAAAATAAAGACTAAATATGGAATGAGGATAATAGCAAAACTATTAACGGAGGATTGGTTTTATCTCCCTGCCCGGATGGTTGCCTTACTCGAATCACAGGATCAGTTTACGGAGCTGATGAATGCAGCATCAAAAAATATTTTGATCATGAAATATTTAGGTGGGAAATATAATAATTTAGAATTTAAGATTAAACAATAAGTGATTTGTATAATAAATGAGTGAATAAATGCTTTATATATATTTATTAAAAAGTGCTTTATTTTTTTTCTAACCTTACATATCTGTGCGAAATAGCGTCCAAAATTGGCTCCAGTCCTGTGGTAAGATTGGAAGGTTTTCGTTCTTGAAATAAAATTGTACAGAATTTACAAAATATATACAAGTTAATCGCTGTACTTAAATTATCGGCTTCCTAGGGAATTTGTTCCCGTCAAGCTCCAGGGAATTTCTGCAGAAGAAGATTCCCAAGAACCCTAGTAACTAAATTCCCCAGAAAGGAACGCGGAGCAATAAACTCCCGGACTGGACAATCTCCCTGAGGTATTCCCCAGACAAATCCCCAGCCACAGGAGGAAGCAAAGGTGGAGAAGTAGTTTGGGGAAGGGGAAGTCCCCTTACCCCGCAGCCTCCTTCTCCACGAGCTCTAGTGGTTCCGAGCCACCCCAACCCCTAGGGTGAGTTTACCCCTCCCCATTACCCGATTCTTACGAGAGCCCCTGGATTCAAGGGTAGGCAACACTGGGTCCGAAAGAGTCCTCGGAGGCAGTGTGGTAGGGGAAGGAGAGGGTTGAATTTCTCCCGGGAAGTCCCCGGAGAAATCTCCCTTAGGAGGGAGGAGAGTGCCGCAGAAGGGAAGTCCCTTCTTGGAAGGCGGTGGGTGGTTGGGTGATACTTACCAAGTATTTTACCGGATGAGTTCGCTGGTGGAGGCGCTCTTTGATGGATGGCCGTGGAGGCGCTGCCGAGGAGGCGTCAAAAAGAAAGGCCGAGAAGGCGACAAAAACTACTGCTGTTGCTGCTGCTACGCAGGCTGTCGAGCAAGTTTGGGGTGCGATGGGTCCTTATCAAGGACCCATCTAAGTAATTACGCGACACTAATCTTGCCAGCGAGAGAGCTGCTGCGGGCGCTGGCCACCTAGTGGCCAAGCGCGCAAGTAGTGTCGCTGTCGCGGCCGCGACGCGCTAGGGCCAGAAGACGCGCAAGCGCGCCGCGGAGAGATAAAGACAGATAGAGCGGCTAGACGCTGTCGGTCTAGCCGTCTACTGTCAGCGCAAGAGAGAAAGGGAGATATAGCAGAAATGTGGAATCTACTTCTCAGCATTTTGCTCCTCCCAATCTCGAACAATATCTAACTTACATTTCTAACAATATTCGTAAGCGGATTATAGTCTACAATTTTATCATGTATAATTAAACAGTAGGCTGTAGTATTACTCGGAATATTTTTCCAACACTCGATTTCAATCTTAACATCGACCGTGCCTGTTTTAACCGACTCGTTCTGATGTGAACAATCAATTACAAAGTGCGGACCGTATTGCAAGAAGTATAGGTAATCGAGCATTGGTTTCGACAGTTTTTCTCCAGCATAATATGAGTGGAAAAACTTTACATACATATCATAGAGTACGGAGTAGCGAGATTTCGTGAAATCAGTGTCGAGACGATCGTACGGATAAAATTCAGAATTTAAATAGACTTTAACATCACGTACATCGCAATCGCTAAATTTAAGTACATTCGAGTACTGATCGTTCTTCTTATTTTTTTTAAACGCTAGTATCACGTATCGAGACTTCTTCAATTGTGTAGCTGCTTTGACAGACCATATATGTCGCTGTGTTTGAGGTAAAAGGGGATATTCGTAGAGCTCCCAAGAACGAAAAGCCATGATGAGATTTTTATTCTGCTCGATAATGCGTAGAAATTGTAGTTTGGTAAATTCATTTAAAGTTACGTGAGGCATTCTCCATTGCACTCGGTGCAGTTCAATCCCAGAATCGGTAAACTGATTCGAAGAAAATATTGAATTTATATCATTACGCGCTCGTATCAGAACGAGCTCATGGCGTGCATTGATAACGACACGTTTGTAATCTTCGCAAAATCCCAACAGCATATGCAGGGGAACGCAAAAGCTGAATGTGTCAGCAACATTTTCACGCTCTTGAGTGGCAACGAACCAGCCAGAATGACGTAGACTCATACTCTCTTCACTGCTTAAAGATATGAGATTCTTCATACTGGCAGTAATACCAACGGTTTTGCACCGATCAATCTCAATACCGTTCAATTCATAACGAATTTCATCGAACAGAAATGCCATGGAATTAGCGTCGAGCATAACTTTATCCGTCCAAGGTGTAGTAGCAGCACGAGTACCTTCAATCAGCTTCCCCTCTATGTAGAGGTAACTACCACTGGGCAAAAGAATCAAATCTTGCTGTTGTATTGGGATACGAATTTCATCGCTATTTCCTAATGATGCGTTCGCATACGGATTGTAAGCATGTATTTCCAATTTAGTGATGCGGTTGTCGTACGCAGGCTGTGCGGTAACGTTCAATGGATCCATGATTTCTTTTCTTCACAGTCAGACCCAATGAGTGTAAAAAATCTATATTTTTTCTTGTCAACACTTTTTTGCCACCGATCACGTTGTTCCCTATTTCACTCTGAGCTGATGTATTTAGCTCTGGTCAGCTAATTGACTGATTGTTTCATCGAGTAATGTTGGTTTATAATCGTCGGTATTCTTATAAATCAACATTTTCTAATGTGTAATCGTATTGTGATTTCCTCCTTTCCAAAATTTACAGGACGATTGTCTTGATCGAGTATACGTAATGTGAGACGATCGATTACCCTTGCAATGACTGGCAAGTAAATGACGTTCTTCGGTGTTTCCGAGATTTTATAGCCTGGTGGAACGCTTGGGAAAAATTCGTGGATGACATGTCGTTGTCTACCGTTCGTATATGCACCAGCGGTAATGTTACATTCGATACGTAGAATATTTACTTTTAAAATGTTCACAGGTTCTTCCGATTCAGCCCAAGTGTTTGGTAGGATTACCCGGTCCGACGAAAATTCTAGCAGAGAACCAATATTATTAATATTTGTAAAATCAATAGAATATTTGCACATTATTTCACTTTTCAGTGTGTTATTATTGGCATGCAGAATAATAACATTATCATCGTACGGTAACTCCAACCGCATACGCAAGTATTCATTTATCGCACTCAACTCATAACAGCCTGTAGGTATGATTATTAGTTTATTTTTACCAAAGTAACAATTATTATTCGTCTCATCTACATTGGCGATCGAGTAGAAACTTTGAAAATCTACGAGCCCCAGCTCATAGTGACCGTCGTCCAGATTAATCGGAGGGAAAAAATTTGATTCCAATATATAATCATGTCCTGATAGCGTAAATGTTAAAGACATTTCGTCTGTTCTCTTAGAAATTTAACACACAACTGACCACAAATGCTCGTATCATACGGTTGATATTGGTCATGATTGTAATAAATTGTACTAAGCGGACCGAAGTACCGTACGAGTTCTTTCGGTGGTTTCAGATTGCGGAAAGGATCGAAATAATGTACAAGATTATTGCATTTAACGTAGGCAACCCAGTGTGTGTGCCTAGACCATTAGAATCGTCAAGGTTAACGATTGCACATTCATTAGACCATGGACCGTTTCGTGGTAGACTTGTACGCATAAAGACTCCACGGAAATTTGGTATATCACGACATACGTGAGATAATTGAATATTACTTGTAGCACCAGATCTCGGTAGACCGTGTACAGTTACTTTTTTGTTCGCTTCTTTGACATTGATTTTTTTGCTATCCCTCCTCCGCTTCGTTTGTACGGTGCGAGATACAGCCCCCGTCCGCCTCTTGCAGTTGCTTCTATCATGCGATTGTGACGTTGCATTTCTTCCAAATGTATTTTCACAGCTTTGGCATCGTTTACAGCTTTCGCTATACCTCACGCTCCACCTGCTAGTGCTCCCACCGCACCTAGCATTGGGAGCAGAGGCAACAAACCGTCCCGTTTTTTAGGCACTCGAATTTTCCGTTTTTTTACAGCACTATTTCCAGTTTTTCTCACTGCTGCTTTCTTCACCATATCTGTTTGTAATCCTAAACCAAGTTTACGTTTTGCGTTCATAGACACCCAGACAGCTGTTGCTGCAGCACGCTCACCCAAGGTTGCGTCACCAGCTGTGATACGTCTACGTGCACGTTTTGCGAGCACTTTATCAGCTTGTTGACGCTGCGACAAGTCTTTGTATTGCGAATATGCGATATCGTGTTGTACACAGGCTTCGTCCAGCTGATTCACACCTCGATCACCGCGTGCTAATCGTTCTTGAAGTCGAGTTCCTGGTCCACAGTAATTGTATCCCGGTAAATGAAGCTCAAACGGTAGTTTGTTTATTGTTTTATTGAGGAATGATCCACATCCAACGCACGACATGTATAACAATCTTTTATCAACGGTGGTAGTCCATCCGAATGAGTAGTATTAGGTAGATTGAAATGTTGTAAACAATAGCGATATTTTTGAACCTCAGGATCTGCACGAATATGCTTGGGTAATTTATTCCAATATCTGTCAACACTGTGTGAAAAGTATTTTAAAAGTACAATTTTCGGTACGTATTCCAATTGATCACTGCTTAACTCCTCCAAACTTGTAACATCCAACACAAATGCAGGCATAATGAAAACTGATTGAATTCTCCGATTTCATGCCTATAAATAGCTCGTGCAATTAAGATTTAACCTCACAGTCGTTCGAGAATGCATTTCGTAAAGCAACCATTAAGTATCAATATCTCTAATACCGATTATCAATACCGATTATCACACTGCCACCGTTAGTGATATGAAACGTCATGGAACTTTGCTACCGTCAACTATACGCTGTATAGTTTGCGGACCCTCAAATTGTCGGAAAACAAACGTATTACTAAGTCTTATTGAGAGTCCTCACGGTGTAAGATTTGACCACCTGTACGTTTACTCGAAATCGTTACAGCAACCGAAGTACCGTAACTTGGAACAGCTATTGACAGATATGGAGGAAATTGGTTATCATCAATTTTCAAATAATAGTGAGGTTATAAATGTGACAAATGCATTACCAAATTCAATCTTTATATTTGATGATGTGGGAAGCGATAAGCAGGACAATATAAGAGACTACTTTTCAATGGGTCGGCACTCGAGCATCGATTGCTTCTATCTTTGTCAGACCTATGCCAAGATCCCAAAACATCTGATTCGTGACAATGCAAATATGATAATCATTTTTAAGCAGGATGGGACTAACTTGAAGCATGTTTACAAAGATCACGTAAACACTGATATGACATTTGAAAAATTTTGCGAATTGTGTTCAAAGTGTTGGCAGGAAGATTATGGATTTTTAGTAATTGATAAGGACAGTGGTATGCAAAATGGTCGATATCGGAAGGGATTCGATGAGTATACAACCATCGAATAGCATAAAGCATCATATCAGTGCTGGAAAGTGTTAGTTTAACGTAGAGCATTGAACAGTGTAAAGCTTTTAATTACACACAACGGACCGGTTACATTCTTAAGCAAACCAGTTATACGGATAAACGGGTCACTTGGATCAGTAAACCGGTCGGTCGAATCGTTAAAGAGGTCGGTTAACCGCTAAACAGGTCGGTCGAACCGCTAAACCGGTCAGGTGAACCGTTGAACCGGTCGGTCGAACCGGTAAACCGATCAATCGAACTGCTGAACAGCTCGATTGAATGGCTAAACAGGTCGGTTGAACCGCTAAACAGGTCGGTTGAACCGCTAAACCGGTCGGTCGAACCGTTGAACCGGTCGGTCGAACCGCTAATCCAGTCAGTCGAACCGCTAAACAGCTCGATTGAACCGCTGAACTGGTCAATTGAACCGCTAAACCGGTCGGTCGAACCGCTGAACCGGTTGGTCGAACCGGTAAACCGATTAATCGAACCGCTAAACAGCTCGATTGAACCGCTGAACTGGTCGGTTGAACTGCTAAACAGCTCGATTGAACCACTAAACAGGTTGGTTGAACCGCTAAACCAGTCAATCGAAACGCTGAACTGGTCGGTTGAACCGCTAAACAGCTCGATTGAACCGCTAAACTAGTTGATTGAACAGCTTTGAAGATCGATTGAACTAGCACATTGACTGCTTAAACAATTAAAAGTTTACAATAAAAATGGAATGAAAAGTCACTACTTAAGAAGATTGCTGAAACGAGTGAGGTGATTCGTGAAAAACATCGCGCAATGAAATCGGAAAGATCAATGGTGGAAAGTAGATTGAATGAAACTTTTAAACCAATAGTTGATCCACTGAAAAAACTAGTTATGCAAACAGATAATAGCAATGAAGAATCTTATGACTTAAACATTGATATAAATCATGACAAGAAGCGGAAGCGTTATCATACTTCAACCCCCAATGAGTATATTATCAAGAAAAAAAAGAAATTACATAACAATGACGGTACTCTTACAAATAAATCATTGATGATCTATGATGATGATAATGATGGAAAATCTACTTTTGATAAATCAATATTACCAATGAAATCAATGCCATAATCTACATCATTACATTCAGAGCCTGGACAAGAGTCTGCATCATCACATTCAACATCAAGACAGGAAACATTAGGATTGCTCAAAAAACAAATAAATTATTCTATAGATTGGAGATCATTTCCACCTATTGCACGTCATTATATGCAGTTGTTCTTTTTCGGTAGTAAAGATCAAATCGATCATGGTTTCGGAGTTACATTAGATGAAAGGAATCAATATGTGATAGGAAGATGTACATTTGATATTAGTCATGAAGGTGATATTTAAATTGATAAAAAGCGCTATATTGGTACGAGAGGTCTTTTTGAATTAATCTTCATGAAAGAGCCTGATAGAAAGCTCTACAGCATTGATGACAAGATCATATATAAGCAAATCCTTGAACAAACTAATTCATATAAAAGAGCAAATGATAGTTACCAACAGGTTCAAGGGAATAAGGGTGCAAAGTATAAGAAAATTATTCAACCACTAATTTACAATAAAGTACCATCACAACGAGTGATAGCTGGTAGTGGATTTATGCGTGTTACTGATGAGCCTGCAAACTATATACATTGGAACGATGCTAATGAAGTAGTTAATCGATTGCGACTTTTAATTGCATCAACCACCGCAGGTCATACAAAACACCATAATGAAATACAGTCAATAATAGAAGAGTTGCGTGAAGAGGATCTTATTCTATAAAAGGGTACAATCTATAAACATTTTCTTCAGTTGCGTACCATACGTCAATATGTCAATTAACAAATTTGGTAGTGGTTTTAACGTAAGGAAAGAATTTAATATTGGTACATTAAATGTGACTAAAAGAGCACTGGATTTGAATAATAAAAAAATAGTAAATTTGACTATTGATTCTGATAATAATTCATGTGCTATGAATATAAAGTTCTTGCAACACAGTTTAGCTAAATTGGAGGAGAAAATTGAAGAAAGAATAAGTAAAAAAATTCAGGAGATTGAGTCAAAACTTTTACAAACAAACAGCAAGATTAATGATGGATCCAAAAAGTGAATGTTTACTATGCATCATACATTTTATACTCATGATAATCGATTGCTTTCGAAAGAAAAAGAATCATGAGTGAAGAAAAGAATCAGGGAAAATCGTGAGTGAAAAAAAGAGACAACTGGTGTAAGAGTTACATGTCCCTGCGAGAAGAAATTTTCCACGACGAAAAGTCATAATACGTGGTTTCGATGATCTCTGGCAGGCTGACTTGGTAGACATGCGTTCTTATGCTGACACTGGTTACTACTATATTCTGACAGTGATTGATACCTTATCGAAGTATGGTTGGGCAATAGCGCTTAAGACAAAAAGCGGTAAGGAAGTGACCACAGCTATGGGAAAAATCTTAAAGAGTGGAAGATGTCCCAAAAGTTTGCAAACTGATAACGGTAAAGAATTTTACAACAGCCAGTTTCAATTGCTTATGAAAAAATGGGGAATAAATCATTACTCCACGTATAGCACGTTAAAAGGGTCAATAGTCGAGCGTTGGAATCGAACGTTAAAAACCGAAATGTGGAAACGTTTTACACTGATCGGTAGTTACAAATGGCGAAATATACTACAACAACTGGTAGATGATTATAACGCACGAAGACATCGTACTATAGGGATGCGACCCGTTGACGTGAAACCTGAGCATGCTGAGCATCTGCTTGCTACTGTATATAGCAACATTAAGATCGTTGGACGTACTAAGTTCAAGGCTGGTGATTTCGTGCGAATCAGTAAATACAAAAATGCGTTTGCTAAGAGTTACACACCGAACTGGACTACTGAAATATTTCAAATTACAAAAGTGCAAAGGACAAATCCTGCCACGTATCTATTTAGAGATTCTCGTGGTACAGACATACATGGTGGATTTTATGAATATGAACTTTTAAAAACAGCTAATCCTGATGTATACTTGGTAGAGAAGATATTGCGTAAGAAAGGGAATAAGGTATTTGTAAAATGGTTAGGAATGGATAAAACGCATAATTCGTGGATAAATAAGAATAATGTTTTGTAATAATAATAATAATTTATGTAATATTATATAATACAATAAATACAGCTATTAAAATCTACTCTTTTAACCTATAATGTCCCCAAGGTAGAGTCGCTACAGAACCGGGTGTTATGTGACGTTTATCGTCATACGGACTGAGAGCAATTTTTCGTCGAGTAGTGGAAAACACCTTGTGCAATTTCGAACGAATTAAATTTTGGTTACGGGACTGTACGGTGAAATTATCCAAACAATCCTTGTAGTCGTCAAAGGTTATGTTTCTATCGATAACATAACCTTTGACCCCCTTAGCCTTTTTGGTAATTTTCGTACAGTCCTGCACCTTAAAGGTATACATTTTCGCTCTCAGTCCAACGAACTCGGTCATGATCTTTCCATTGTTCCCGTCCTTCATTAGCCCAGGCACTTTTTTATTGACTCGAAGTAAGCCGTACCGATTATCAGCAGGGTAATCGCTGGTGTCGAATTTGACCAGATCACGTTTCATGACCGAGTAAAAATCGTCACACTCGATACTGTACACTAGACTGTCCGTGTCGGTATACATCGCTTTACATTTACTGCCGAATGTAGGAAGCATATAATCGTAATGGAATTCATACAGACAGGTTTTTGAAATATCTAAAATGGTCATGCCTACGTACACGGGATTATCAAACTTCGCGGATAATTTCGACAATTGAATAGCGACCAAATTCTCTTTAAATATCGCACGACTGTGAAAATTCGGTTTGGAAATCAACGCTTCCGCCCCGAGTAGCGTGGCTATAGGGATTCTGGGACCGGGTGACGAGGGGGTCGGGGTTTCGCGGGGGAAGGGGAGGTAGGGGAAATACTCCCACTTCTTAGCGGAGGGGGATTGCCCCCACTCCAGGGTGGTGGGGGAAGCCCGGTGGTGGGGGAAAATTAATCACGTGACACTCCAATTGTTTAGCCTTTAACAAAAAGGTTTATTTATATCGTTAGATCTCTTGGTACTGATAACGTGGTATAATTTTATGAGAAGTTTGCGAATCTAAATTCCATTTTATAAATTGTGTAGTACATCGCGCGCCTATCTGCCTATTTTGTTATTTCATCCATTGGTATGCCTAATTTCAAATGAAAAATTCCAGCCGGTGTTCGCAACGGGTCCGCCCAACGTCCCAGCCCTTTACGCGAGAGATATAAGAGAGAGAGAGAGAACACATATTGTAAAATTAATTTATTATGAAAGGAATTGAAGGAACGTATAAATACACGTAGATTTTGGGAAACAGTCTTGCGGCATAAAAAACACACTTTATTATTTAAAATATATATTTTTCACAATCTTCATTTTTTTTTGTCTGATAATCTGCAGCGAGATAGCTGGGCTCTGCGTGTTGTTATTCTCGTTGCTGCTGTTGCTAATCGTACCATTTTGATTAGTTCTTCCAACTAAAATCAAAATGGTCCACTTTGCCTCGTCGAAGTAAGGTCTACCTCAGGCTCCATTTGCGCGCAGCTTGTGTTCCCGCGACGAAAGTCTCCGATTGCGGTGCCAATATTTCTCACCTTAGACATAATTGAAATCATGTTGTTACTTTTCGCATTGTAATAGCTCTATTTTTTAACAAAGCAAGTATACTTACAAAAACTCAGCACGTCTTTCATCGAAGGAAAAGAAGTAGTAGGTACAGATGGATTTTCATCCTCCTCCTTCCTTAGATTTTATCCTCACAATGCACCAAGTAAATCAGGAAAGTAACGAAAATTTAAATAAAGCAAACTTAAATGCTCCCAGAAAAAAAACAACGAAGTACTAAATCCATCAATTTCAACGATCGATTAATTTTCTATTATTTTTCAATGTGTACTGCACTGTTGAAGGCATGCACCAAGTAAATCAGGAAAGTAACGAAAATTTAAATAAAGCAAACTTAAATGCTTCCAGAAAAAAATAACGAAGTGCTAAATCAATCAAGGTCAACGATCGATTAATTTTCTATGATTTTTTAATGTGTACTGTACTGTTGAAGGTTTGAGGACTGAATGCTGCACCACCGAGGATATCCCGTCGAGAGAAAGTCTTTATCGGTTTTTAAAATATAAAGTTACATGTGATAAGGAGTTAATTCTTTCTTAATCAAAATAAGAAGAACCATACCCTCCGAATAATCTCCGTATAGAGATATTTTTTTTCCTATTGTCTTTAACCTATAGGTTATAATCACAATGGAAATTCATCGCAGGTAAGAAAATCTTAGAAAATTACTCTTTCCAAGAAATACGATAATATCGTTTTTTTTTTCTATTGAGTTATACTGTGATAAGTCAATCACAATGGAAATTCATCGCAAGTAAAAACAAACAAAATTACCCCTTCCAAACATTGAAATTAAATACGCTTAATATACGATAATATCGTTCATATAAAAAGTCAGCCTGTTAAACGAGAGCTGCATAGCAGTACCACGGTTGCTTGACGTATTAAGAAAAAAATAAGTGTGTGATTAAACTCATTAAAAAGAAACTTGTTTGTTACATAAAAAAAAGGTAAGGATATTTTTTTTTCATTCGATTAGTACATGCATTATTTAATTGAGTTTTTAACTTTAATGAGACTAATCATTTTTTTTTCATAGAGATAAAAATGAATTTCAATAAAATGAATGAATTGGGAAGCGTCATTCCAAAAAATTTTGTGAAATTAAATAGCTTGACGGAAAATCAAGAGTACGATATTTCCGAAGTGGACAAAATTATGACAAAATATGGAATTAAAATCATTGTAAAGCTGTCAACAGCCGATTGGGTATTCTTGCCAGGGAGAATGGCAAAATTGGCGGAAGATACGGAGCAGTTGCAGTAGCTACAAAAGGCTCCAGCCGCCAATAGTTTAATAATGTTATATAAAGGAGGAAAATATCACAACGTGGAATTTAAGTCTAAAGTTTGATAGAAATTTTGTATCAAAAAAAAAAAAAAATGAATAAATTTGTTTTTTATTATATATTTATTTAATAAAAATTGTTTTCTTATTTTTAACTTACATTTCTAACAATATTCGTAAGAGGATTATATTGTACAATTTTATCGTGTATGATTAAACAATAGGCTGTAGTATTATCCGGAATAATTTCCATACACTCAATCTCGAGTTTGACGTCGACCGTGCCGGTTTTTATGGACTCGTTCTGATGCGAGCAGTCGATGATGAAGAGCGGCCCGTACGTCAAGAAGTCCGTATAGTCGAGCATGGGTCTCGCGAGTTTCTCACCAGCGTAATAGGAGGTGAAAAACTTTACATACATGTCGTAGAGGACGGAATAGCGGGATTTCGTGAAATCAGTGTCGAGACGATCGTACGGATAAGATTCGGAATTCAGATAGAGTTTGACATCGAGTACTTTGCAATGACTGAATTTGAGCACATCCTCGTGCTGATTACTCTTTTTGTTCGTTCTGAACGCGAGAATGACGTATCGCGGCTTCTCCAATTGCGTGGACGCTTTCACAGACCACGTGTGTCGCTACGACTTGGGCAGAAGGGGATACTCGTAAAGTTCCCAGGCGCGAAAAGCGAGTGACAGACTCTTGTCCTGTTCTACGATACTGAGAAATTGGAGTTTCGTAATTTCGTTCAGGGTCACATGGGGTATTCTCCATTGCACTCGTAGCAGCTTGATCGATGAATCGGTGATTTTGGTCGATGAGTAAATGGCGTTTGTATTGTCGCGGGCGCGAATGAGAACGAGCTCGTGACGCGCGTTAACGACGACTCGCCGATAATCCTCGCAGAATCCCAGCAGCATTCTAAGGGGCACGCAAAAGTTGAAATTCTTAACAGCCTCCTTGAGCCGGTCTTTGGCCGTAGCGACGAACCATCCGGAATGACGTAGACTGGCGCTCTCCTCGGTGCTCAGGGAAACGAGATTCTTCAGAGTGCTGGTAATACCGACGTTTCTGCATCGGTCGATCTCGATACCGTTCAATTCGTAACGAATCTCGTCGAAGAGGAAGGCCGCGGAATTGCAGTCGAGCGTAACTATATCCTCGTTGTTGGCGCTCGCGTCACGCGTGCCCTCCACCAGCTGTCCCTCGACGTAGAGATAACTCTCGCACGGCAGTAGTATCAAATCTTGCTGCTGTATGGGAATGCGAATTTCGTCGCTGTTCGCCAACGAGGCGTTCGCATACGGATTGTAGGCATGCATCTCCATTTTGGTGATGCGATTGTCGTAGGTCAGCGGTGCGGTGACGTTCAAGGGATCTGCCATTGTTCCACTATGTACTTTCGCCCAATCTCTTCACGGTGAATCCCAATGATTGTAAAAATTCTATATTTCTTCTCGTTAGCAAGAAGCTCCTCTTGTCGCGATTCCTGCTTTCACTCTGAACCGGTGTATTCGATTCCACGCAGGACGAACGACTAGCGAACGTTTCATCCAGTTTCACCGCTTTATAATCCTCGTTACTTTTGTAAATTAACATTTTTCTTAATGTGCAATCTTATGGTAATTTCTTCACGTCCAAAATCTACGAGACGATCGTCCTGATCGAGGATACGTAACGTGAGACGGTCGATTACTCTGACGATGACCGGTAGATAAATGACGGTTTTCGGTGTCTCCGAGATTTTATAGCCCGGTGGTACGCTGGGAAAGAACTCGTGAATAATGTGTCGGGGTCTACCGTTGGTGTACGCACCACCCGCAATGTTGCACTCGATGCGTAGAATATTTGTTTTCACAATGTTCACGGTTTCGTCGGATTCAGCCTGGGCGTTCGGCTCGATCACGCGATTCGACGAGAAGCCCAGTAGTGAGCCAATGTTATTCGGTTTTCCAAAGTCAATCGAATATTTACACAATATTTCACTCTTCAGTGTATTATTGTTAGCTCGTAGAAGAATAACGCTGTTAGTGTCGTCTTTAATTTCGTGTCTCGCAGAAATTTGATACTGCAAATACTCATTTATCGCACTCAATTCGTAACAGCCTCTGGGTATCGTCAGTACCTTATCGTTATCGTAGTAAAACTTATTATTTGTCTCGTCCACATTGGCTATCGAGTTGTACGTTTGCATGTCCACGAGACCGATCTCGTAGCGATCGTCTTGCAGATTGATCGGGGGAAAGAAATCTGAATTTAATACTGATTTACGATCCGATAATGTCACGGTGAAAGACATTTTGTTTTCAAAGTATCTGTTCTCGCAGGAATTTCACGCACAACTGACCGTAATTGCTTTTATCGTACGATTGATATCGATCATGATTGTAGTAGATTGTAACGTTAGGACCAAAATAACGCACACATTCTTTCGGCGGTTTCAAATTTCCGAAGGAATCGAAATATACGACGATGTCGTTACGCTTGACGTAGGCTACCCAGTGGGTACCAGGGCCGCATTGATCGTCGAGATTCACGATCGCGCAGTCGTTGCACCGCGGCCCGTCAAGCGGCAGAGATGTGCGCATAAAGACTCCACGGTAATGTGGTATGCGTCGGCAGATGCGTGCCAATTGTATGTTGCTAGTAGCACCAGAATCCGGAAGGAGAGCTTCTACATTGCGACGAAATTTCACCTCATTCATTTTCTTCCCGCTCCTGTTCTCCGACCGTTTTTTTATACCTCCACGGTTCCCCTCTCCGACGACTCGCTTGTACGGTTTCAGATAAAGACCTCGGCCTCTCTCACGCTTCGCCGACGCTTCCATCGCGCGATTGTGACGTTGCATTTCCTACAATCGTTCTCTCTCAGCTTTTGCACGGTTGGCAGCCGTCGCTATACCCGATGCTCCACCTGCCAGTGCTCCGACTGCACCTAGCAGTGGGAGTATAGGCATTATACCGCCCCGTTTCCTCGGCACTCGAATTTTTCTCTTCCTCGTAGTAGTACCAATTTTTTTCTTGTTGTTCTTTTTTTTAGCCGCTACTGCTTTCTTCATCCCAACAATATTATTATGTAATCCCAAGTCAAGTTTACGCTTAGCATTCATCGATGCACATACGGCTGTGGCGACCGCGCGTTCACCCAAGGTCGCGTCTCTTGCGGTAATACGTTCACGCGCTCTCCTCGCTAGCACTTTATCGGCCTGATAACGCTCCGGTAGATCCTCGTTGTGCAAATATGCTAAGTCGTGATCGAGGCAGGCCTCGTCCAGCGGATTTATACCACGATCGCCGCGCTCCAATCTTTCGCGAAGTCGAGTGCCGGGCCCGCAATAATTGTAACCGGGCACGTGCAGCTCAAATGGCAATTTTTTAAAGACTTTATTGAAGAACGATCCAGACATTTAGAGCAACTGCTTCTCTCTCTCCTCTTGCTGACAAACGTAACAGTCTTTGATCAGTCTCGGTGGTCCGTCGTGGTGAGTAGTATTAGGTAGATTGTAGTGTTGCAAGCAATATTGATATTGCTGCACATCCGAGTCCGCGCGAATGTGCCGAGGTAATATTTCCCACACACTCGCGATACTATCTGGAAAGTACTCGAGCAATACGAGCTTCGGTATGTGTTCGAGCTGATGATTCGTCAAGTTCTGCAGAGAATCGACGACGACTAGCATGAACGCCATCGTAATGGCAACTGACCGAATAGTTCCGTAATTCGCGAAATATAAATGAACGATACAGCTATGTCAGAAAGTTAATAGCGAGGATGCATTTCGTGAAGCACGTGCCGACTATTTGCGTGACAAATTTGGATGCTCACGATGCTACCACGCAAATAAAAAAACGTCACGGATCGCTATTACCATCTACGATACGCTGCATAGTTTGCGGTCCGTCGAATTGCGGTAAGACAAACGTGCTGCTGAGCCTCATAGAGAGTCCGCACTGTGTGAGATTCGAGAACCTGTACGTCTACTCGAAATCGCTGCAGCAACCGAAGTATCGATATCTGGAGCAGCTTCTGCAGGAAATGGAGGAAATTGGTTACTTTCAATTTTCAAACAATTGCGAAATTATGAACGTCGCGGATGCAAAGCCGAATTCAATTTTCATATTCGACGATGTGACCAACGACAAGGAGGACAATATAAGGGACTACTTTTGCATGGGTAGACATTCCAACATCGATTGCTTCTACCTCTGTCAGACTTGTGCGAAAATATCAAAGCATCTGATACGAGATAACGCAAACTTGCTAATAATATTTAAGCAGGATGGAACTAATCTGAAGCATATTTTCAACGATCACGTCAACAGTGACATGTCGTATGAGAAATTTCTCACATTGTGTTCGACCTGTTGGAGTCGCGATTACGGTTTCTTAGTAATAGACAAGGATATCTCTCTGAATAACGGTCGATATCGCAAAGGTTTCAACGAGTACGCCACGATCGAGTGAACGGCCTTGAGTGTCGATAATCAGGCCGGTAAGGTTTCAACGAGTACGCCACGATTACGGCCTTGAGAGTGTCAGTTTAAAAAACAGCGTCAGATAGTCGAGTGCCGACGAACAGGCTGGTCGGATGTGTTAAGAAATCGCATCAGTAACAGGTCGGTTAAAAACCGTGTCGGTTCAATTCGGGGAAAGTTGTTGTATACAGCATCGCGATGGATGAAAAATCGCTTCTGAAGAGGATCGCCAAGACGAGCGAGGTCATTCGCGACAAGCATCGTGCCTTGAAATCGGAGAAGGCGATAATGGAGAGCAGTTTGAACGAGACATTCAAGCCGATAGTCGATCCATTGAAGAAACTCGTTTCGCAAACGGAGGATAGTGATAACATAAATAATAATAATAATTCTTTTTTCAAATACAACGATAAATTGAGGAGGGGAGCCTACTTCACATCGACACCGCATCGAGTTGCTAAAAGGGCGAAGAATCTTAATAGTAGTGATGAAACTATAAGAATCCATTGGATTTTATGACCGACGACGAGTCTTCTATAACCGATCAAACGTAGCCCGATTACAAAAAAAGTTTGCTAGATAAATTAAATATTGATGAAAACGAGGAACCACACTTGTTACAATATGCCTTTCAACATAATCGAATACATCCGATCCCTGGCAAGTATATTAAATTACTTCTGACCGATAGGGTAAACTTGATTGATCGTGCTTTTGGACCTCGTTATAAAAATTAACAACTGACGCTTGGTAGATGTAAATTTGATATTAGTCATGAAGGAGATATTATTCTCGATAAGACGCTATACACCGGTACAGTAGGTACTTATGAACTAGTTTTCATGAGAGAACCCAATCGAGCTATTATAAAACCCGAAGATTTGGAACAATACAAGAGTATTCTCAATCAATCTAAGGCGCATAAACTGTTAAACGATACTTTAAAACAAACCAAGGGTAATAAAGGTGTAAAATATACAGAAATTATGAAACCATTGCTATTGGGAAAACCAATGTTACCGCCTGATTGGTTACCATCAACATCAGGCGCAAGAAAATCGTCAACGTCTGACGCGCCAGCAAGAAAATCGTTAACGTCTGACGCGTCAACATCAGGCGTCAGTAAAACGTCAACATCATCAAAAAAAAGGGGTAAAGATCTTATGCGTGTCACCGAGGGACCAATCAACTACGTACATTGGAACGATCCGAATGAATTGATCGGACGTTTGAGACTTTTGATCGCATCGGTGGCTGCCGGTAATACGAGTCATCACAACGAGATACAGTCGATAATCGAGGAGTTGCGTGATGAGGATCTTATCGTATAAAGAAAGTTGCACGTTACATTCTTACCTCAGTGTAATATCAACGTCTTCCGGTAGCACGAGGTAAAAAAAAAAATTAAATGTCTGATTCCTGCTGTTGTGAAATTTGCATTTGTTTAACATACATCGTAGACTGTATACTCTTGGCATTACGAGCCATCAAAAAGAGGAATAATAATAACAAGGAACAAGAGACTGATTTTTGAAAAAAAAAAGTGACAGTAGTGCATTTATTTTGAAATGTCGATAAATAAATTTGGAATTGGACTGGATGGTGAGAGTAGGAAACACTTTCACGAACCAAATTTAGAATATTTACTGCTTGAATTTAAACAATATTTAACAATGACCTTGAATAAACATAATGAACAATTTGAGAAAAAGATGAACCAAATTTTGCAAACAATGTGTGAAAAAATTGGTGAGAAATTGTGTAAGCAAGATCTGATACTTGAAACAGATGGAACTATCAGTGTTAATTTATAAGAATCGTCGAGCAGGACAAGAGTCTGTCTATTTTTTTTGAAAAAAAAAAATGAGCAAAGAAAAGATAGTTGGTAGAGAAGCTCCATGCACCGGCGAGGATAAATTTTCCACGCAGAAGAGTCATCGTGCGCGGCTTCGACGATCTCTGGCAGGCCGATCTTGTTGATATGCGCAATTACATCAATGCGGGTCACCAGTACATTCTCACTGTAATCGATACCCTCTCGAAATACGCTTGGTCGGTGGCATTAAAGACCAAGAGCGGCAGAGAAGAGACGACGGCAATGACGGGAATCCTAAAGACCGGCAGATGTCCGAAAAATTTACAGACCGACAACGGTAAGGAGTTTTACAACAGTGACTTTCAGGCGTTGATGAAGAAACGCGGAATAAATCACTACTCGACTTACAGCGTGATGAAAGCGTCGATAGTCGAGCGTTGGAATCGTACGTTGAAGACGGAAATGTGGAAACGATTTACGCTGAACGGCAATTACAAGTGGCGCGCTATGCTGCAAGAGTTGGTGGATGCGTACAATGCGCGAAAGCATCGTACCACGGGAATGCGTCCCGTGGATGTGAAACCCGAGCATGCAGATAAGCTACTCAAGACAGTATACAGTCACATCAAGGTCGCAGGTCATGCCAAGTTCAAAGTCGGCGATTTCGTACGAATTAGTAAATACAAGCAGATGTTCGCCAAAGGCTACACGCCAAATAGGACGACCGAAATATTCGAGGTGGCGAAAGTGCAGAGGACCAATCCCGTTACGTATTTCCTCAAGGATTCCAGGGGTACGGAACTGTTGGGTGGATTTTACGAATATGAGCTTTAGAAAACTATCAATCCCGATGTGTATCTGGTGGAGAGAGTATTGCGCAGAAAGGGCGATAAAGTGTTCGTTAAGTGGCTGGGATTCGACAGGACGCACAATTCCTGGATAAATAAGAACAATGTTTTATAAGAACTTTTATTAAGATGTGTCATTAAAAAAATATATGTATTCTTAAAATAAAAACAATAATAAAGCGAATATATTATTCTTTTAGACTATAATGTCCCCAGGGTAGAGTCGCCGCGGTGCCGGGTGTAACGAAACGCTTGTCGTCGTACGGACTGAGGGCTACCTTTCTCTGACTGATCGAGAAAACTTGGTGCAGCTTCGATCGAATCAAATTTTGATTGCGAGACAGTACGGTGAAATTATCCAAACAATCCTTGTAGTCGTCAAATGTTATATTTCTATCGATAACGTAACCTTTGACACCCTTGGCTTTTTTAACAATTCTCGTGCAGTCCTGCACCTTGAAAGTATACATTTTTGCCCTCAGTCCTACGAATTCGGTCATGATACGACCATTGTTCTCGTCCTTCATCAGACCAGGTATCTTTTTGTTGATGCGTGGCAAGTCATACTGATTATCGTCAGGATAATCGCTGGTGTCGAATCGCGTGAGATCGCGTTTCATGTACGAGTAAACGTCGTCGCACTCGACAATGTATATCAGACTGTCCGTGTCGGTATACATCGCTCTACATTCCCTGCCGAATGTAGGAAGCATATAGTCATAGTGAAATTCATACAAGCAAATTTTTGAAATATCTAAAACACTCATTCCCACGTAAATGGGTTTATCAAATTTCGCGGACAATTTAGACAATTGAATCGCGACCAAATTCTCATTGAAAATCGCGAGAATGTGAAAATTCGGTTTGGAAATCAGGGTTTCCGCCCCGTATCTTCCCTCCCACTTGGTTGCGAGCCTCACGTCAACTCTATTCCTCACGTTCTCCAATGTTTTATCGAAAACCGCGTTGTTCATCAACTTGAAGAGATTCCTCTCAAATTCGTTAGTGGACGCGGTGCGCAAACGCGTGTTCAGCTTGATGTAATCGCGTAGCCAGGTGGACTGCTCAAACTTCAAACCGCGATGTATATGCTTCAGTATGAGTCCATTACGCATACATTGTTGCAGTGCGCGATAATGTATTACGTAACGCGTCTTATCGTTTAAAGTAGCCAGCAGCTTCTCCTGGCTCGCGCCCGGCGGTTTCTCGCGCACCATGCAGAACGGTAGGTCCGCGTGTTTGTCGTGAAGCTCGCGCGGATACTCCATATCGACCTCCAAAATATAACCCTCGGGATGATCCGAGAATAGCGGAGACATCGAGATTGGCAGCGTCCTCGATCCATCGGAATCCATGGGTGGGCAGCGGCTGACACATTGCCCACCCATACAGATTTGTTTACGTCGTAATACATGAGATACTTCGACGGTTCCGCCGGATCGTAGTCCCGCATGTACCGATTGTTGGCCCTCTCGTAACGATGGGAGCACTGACTCAAACCACCGCGTATACCGCGCTCCACGAACAGCAACATATCCACGTCCGTGAAAAGCTCCAGCCTGATTCCCGTATGCTTCAACATCGCGTCCCAGGTGAAGTCCGGAAGCGTATAATAATGGGCTGGATCCAAGTTATAATTTAGCATGCAACTATCGCGAAAACTTTCGAAAACGTTGGTCAACAATAGGACATCGGTCTTCAAGTACAGGTCACTGTACTCCCCAAGTGTGCGCATCTGGAATTTGGTCCATACCTCTACGGCATGACTGTATGCTTCCTCGCTGATATCGCTGTTGGTCAGTCTTTTGCGAAACGACTGGCGCGGTGGTAAAGCTGTCTCTTCCAATCAAGCGGCACTATCTATATAGTCGTAAGGAAAAATACCTTTCCTCGTAAGCAAGTTGAACTGCTCGACGCTCAATTCCGAAAATTGTGACCTCAAATTTGTCAGCTGAGATTCCGTCAAATACGAGCTCAATTTGTCCAGACTGGAGGCCATAAATTTGAACGAATCGATAAATCTCAACCGTATATTATAATTTCGCAAATATTTGGTGAATGAAATGTATTTTTCCTTATGTACAGGCAGCAGATATACCGATCCCTCGTACAAATTAGCGATAGTCTCGAGAATAAAATGCGAATCATAGCCGGAAAAAATTGTGGAAAAATCACTGAAATGACATGCGAATCTTTAAAATTTAAATTACGATTATTGTGAGACGGTCCTCTGTATCTGCCGGTCAGATGATCGTGATCGCGAATTCGAAGTTGATTCAGAAGAAACTGCTTTTTGCATATATGACAATTGGGGTCATTATAGTGACGCGATCGTTCAGTAAGACTAAGATCACGCATTGGTACGATAGTGCCCAGTTTCTCGCTCGCGATACGCGCAATGACCTCGAGCTCGCGTACGAACCATTCGATGCAGTCGACACCCCGATGAGCATTGTATCTCGAGAGTGACGCATCGCGAGCACTTTTCAAATAATAGCCTACACTTATAGGTTCATGTTTCTGATAAATACTACTACTACTACTGTTCGATTGTTCAACTTTTGATAATATGCACTCGAGATCCGCGTATACGACGAATGGCACTCGCTCCCCATTTTTGATGTTCTTGAAGGAAACCCAGCGATCCTCGGACTCTCTCGGTAGCATAAATCGGAGATTATCGTTGAGCCGCGCGCAATCCTGCTCATGCGACTCCAGCTTCTCCACTGTGCAAAAGTAGTGGAGACATCTAAAAATATATCATATGCAGTTATATTTGTATTATTATGTAATACATACCGATCGCATATATAATGTGCAATTTTGCTCTTGGTGAATTGACTTCGCACCAATCTCGACAGATTCCTTATGAACATGAAATGTGCAGCTCCCTGTTCATCGTTGACGAGAAGAAGATTGGCATGCCTCGATCTCTTTTTCTTCGTCACCTGAAGAGGTACGATTTTTGCATCGATATCATTCTCCAAGGTAAAGATGTTGACCGACACGTCATTATCCGTCTCGAATTTCGGGGTCTGTTTTAGCGTAGTCGGAAAGGTTATGCTACCGACGTCTAAAACAGTCCGAAAATGCGGATAAGAGGACGTACGATTTGGATAAGACGTAGGTTTTGCCGGATAGAGTGCCACCGTCACGGACCACGCGAAACATGCATTATCACTGGTTTCCAAATTTATCAGAGATTTCCTACTTGCGATAGCAGGTGGCAGAGTAATTCTACAACCCGCATGCAACGGGTTAAAACGATTAATGTTAACTAATAAATAATGGGTTTTTTGTAAAGCCCATCCACTATCACTCTCTTGAAATTCGCTTAATTTTTTCATAATAACGTCTAAAATATTTTTCCTATACCAATCACTAAAATTATCAGTTTTATACAATGTTGCGTTAGTCGTATTGATGTTTTTTTCATCACTATTGTCCTTGGAGATGAATTGTTCGTTAAATACACAATTAACCTTAACACTATTTGCACTAACAAATACCTTATCTATACGCACACGCAATAATACTTCCGCGTCTACTAAAAAATCCTTAGGCTCTATATAATTACTGTTAACTACCATACCGCTGCATATTCGACTTCGAAACGCCGAATCAAGCTCCTCCCAGATAAGTTCTTGAACGTCATTGCTACAACCAGCGCCTGATTTAATATGATTCAGTTCTCTCTGCGCTCGTAGCAATAGACACTTTATAGACGCGATTTCGTCGAAATTCTTTTGACGCGTTCCAACGGGCAAAGCTCGATCCCCGTTGCTCAATCGTTGAATATGCTCGCGACATTCCAGTACCCACGCATCGTATTCGTTCGCGCTATTGATTGTAAAAAACTTTCTTCGCAATTCAGTAGACACTTTTGTTTCTTTAAAAAATTTAAGATTCTGTCATACGGTAGGCAACAATAAATTATTAATTGTGAATGTGTCTTTCGCGAAGAGTAACGCTCATATATAGCGAATAGAAAATGGGAGTAGAGGTGATATACACATCCCATTGTTTCGTCCGAGATGCAATCGATATACATTGTTATCAATTTTTCACAGAATTCATTTATTTCTTTCATCATATACAGATTTCATATAGTAGACATTTAGGCAGTGAACATATACCATAATGTGTCATACATTTAGGTAACGGTGGTTCGAAATTTTTACTCCCTCTAAGACTGAACTTACCCCACTCACACTCCTTAACATTGTATATATTTTCTAAGTTGCAAATTTTTCTCAACTAATCATATTTCTCCCGTCCTTTCACGAAAATCCAATCCTCCTCCTCGTATGACGTTACATAATTTCTTATTACATTTTTATACTTGTAATAAGATGAATGACCGTCGGTCCAATTGAATCCATGGCGATTAAAATAAAGCCAACTTTAAAAAGAAAAAAATCATATACACAACATTACATTTAAAAAAAAAAAAAAATACTTACTCATTCTGTTCTCTCTCGAGATCGCTCAACCAAGCTTCTTGAAATGGTGGTGAAAATACATTGTGATACACTTCATTATCACGCAACACCGCAAATTCTTTAACTATAAAACTTTTGTCGGTCAATACAAAACCTTGAAAATCAACGAATGTCGGTGTCATTATCGTCGTCGTCAGTCGCTCGATGCAATAATGAACGATCTTTTTTTTTTCGCTTTTAAGAAAATTTGTTCCCCCTCCAACAGGGGAACAAATAACGTATTAAAATTTAATGTTTTTTCTTAGGAGGGGATAATTTTTAAGATTTTTTTTCCTATTGTTACCTACAGTTTCTTCACAGTATAATACAATAGGAAAAAAAAGATCTTACGGAGATTAAGAAAGAATGGACTCCTTATCAAATGTAACTTTATACTTTAAAGAAACGATAAAATCTTTCTCTCGACGGAGATATTTCTTCGGATGCTTCATTTCAGTTTTTTTCTTCATCGAGAATAGCACGAGCGCAACAATGCATAGAATAACTCACATAATGAATATAGAAGCTTTCCTAGTTTATAAAAAAGAACTTAAATATAAAGATATAGCTATAATTGATTTAAAAAGTAACCAAATTTCTTACGCATCTTTTCGTTTGCGTGACACTATGAAGAACCTTAGTGAGAAAGACAAAAAAACCGTGTGGGTATTTGCTCAATATGGTGCATGGTATAAAATACAGTGATACGGGATTCGAGAAATACGAGCAGGAGGATGTAGAAGATTTTATTGGAGATTGCTTAACCTGCGAGAATCCCGTAGTAGCTTACAAGGGAGGGAATATTGAAAAAAATATATTGAATAGGATGAATGTGGAAAATATCAATTTAGAAGTGTATGGTTGTCCTAAGTTTAAGGATTTAATTAAATTATATAATTTTGAAAAAACACCGTGTAATTTACACGTTCGAGAGACGAACTTGGACAATGAACGTATCCACTGTCCTTACGAGGAGGTGTCAGTTTTTGCCAAGTGGATAAAAACAAATATGTGATTCTTTGAAAACTATTTAGAGAAATAAAGAGGAGAACACAAGTCCTCAAATCTTCATTCAATCTTATACCGTCGTCGGTGCTGCACACAGGAAAAAAAAATGAGCTGCGAAAAGTGTAAATTAATCATGATTTAAGAGGATATTGTTCCTCTTTCACCCACTCTTTCCAGAGAATTGACAGAGGAATACGTCAATCGAATTAACGATTTTTTTCAATCGTTACTTCGAAGAGTATGAACGGAAACTGCATCTTTATTTGCATAAAAACTGTAAGTATTTATTTTTTACATTTTTTCATAATTATTGTTTTTTTTTTTTTTTAATAAAGTGAAGAAAGACGAAGAGAAACAGGCTGAGGAAAAAGATATTGAGTCAAAGGAGACGAAGAAGGAAGAGGAGGAGGAGGAAAAAGATATTAAGTCAAAGCAAACGAAGAAGGAAGAAGAGGAAGAGGAGAAAGAAGTAGAGGAGGAGGATATTGAGTCAAAGCAGAGTAAGAGGGAAGAAGAAGAGGAACAACCACATTTCTATTTCTTTTACTATTAAACTTTGTGTATAATATTTAAAAAAAAACATGAGAGAAAAAGTAGAGGTTAAATAAAAAATTATTGAAAAATTATTATTGTAAATATTCCCCTTCCTATTTTATCAGGAGTAAACGGAAAGAAATCTAATACGTTTTGATTAAGAGATGTAACTCAATCTAGAGTAGAGATAGATAAGGATTATTCGTACTGGAGAGCAATCTCGACTTCAGTAGTGTTTCTGACAGTAGACGAAATGGATTCAAACAAAAAAAAAAATCAGTTTGCCAGACAAAAAAATTACATTATTGGATTATCAACAAACAGGAAAGCCTGTAGCAATCGTAAAGCCATTTAGGATTGTACAACAGCCAACACCGCAGTTAGTTGTACCAAATAAATGGAGACTTCTGCAGCAGCATCAACCACATCGTAGACCTTTAAATGCACCGCTGCAGCCTGATGCTGCTTGTGCTGGTGCTGGTGCTGCTGCTGCTGGTGCTGCTGGTGATACCGGTCATCAACCTATACCACGTATTGTAAGCTGTGCAATATGTGGTCTACGTGAGCATAGGGGTCGTGATTGCATTTAACAGCTACCATCACGAATCGGTAAGAAAAGTTTAAACTCTTCTAACATTAAGTACTTCATGAAATTAAAATTTAAGACTAATAATAAATCATTTTCAATTTTTTAATCGCAGATTCTGCTGCTGGTGCTGCTGCTGCTGCTACAGTTTAGGAGCAATATTATTATGTGTATAATATTATTATTATTTTAAAAATATATAAGTTTTAATTAAAAACTCCAACGATCGTTCAACTCGTAACCCCATTCTCCCTGCTCCTCACCCTTGAAATCACGCGAAAAATGATAAAACAATATTATTAACGTTCGTCGTATCAGGATGCTAGTTAAAATATTGAGATCATCCAAAGTATGGACGAGGTAGTGGAAGATAGTAGTGAGATGGAAGAGGAGGATAATAACGTGTTGATAACTATTGTGAGATGGCGAAAGCTAATACGTATTGATAGAGAAAATAAAAATAATACGTATTGTTAATATATTTCGTATTGAGCTTACATCTCTTCCATTCTCAGTCTACCGAGTTTCCTTAACGTGATAGTTCCTGCAAAAAAAAATGGGTGTAATTAAATTGTACAGAATATTTACTAAACAAAATATTGATAACATTCTAAATATGGAAGAATCAGTGGAGGAAGAAGAAGAAGAAGTAGATTTCGAAGGAGATTGGGGTGAAATTGAAGACGAGGATAACAACGTGTTGACCGCAATTGTGAGAATGTTGAGGAAGAAGCTTCAGCGGCAACAATCCCCACAGTCCGATGGGGATAATGACGATAATGATGATCGTCTATCAGATTTTAGTAGTGAAATGGAGTGGGAGGGTATTGATATGGAACAAGAACTATATCCAGAAAACATAATACGGTTCGACGAGGATGCACACGTTCTCCAGCTACTGTCCGATTCATCTACGGAGACCACCCACAATCGGTAAGAATCGATGAAAAAAAAAAAAAAAATTTGGCATCGAGTGCTTGGATAAATAGTATAATAAATATTTTTCCTTACTTTTTTCTCGTAGATGATACCGCTCCTACTGCTACTGTCACTATCATCTGCCGCTATTTACTTAGAATAACCAATCAAAAATGATGTCAACATTTTTTCCCAGTATTTATTTATTGTATAAATAAAACCTTCAAAATAAAAAATTATACTTCCTTTTTTTTATCAACCTTACAAATTAGAATTTGCTTTTAGAGGTACAAATAAAAATATACGAGGATACTAGTAGGTCTCTATTGACATTCTATTTGACTGCGTTCCACTTCTCGGAAAGGAAGCTAATACGTTTTGATAAAGAGAAGACTAATATGTATTGATAAAGAGGAAAGAAAGGCATCAGATTAACTAAAAAATACGTGCGTAATCGGTCAGTTCATATTTCATTGGAAGATCGTTTTGCATCTGAGCGACTAGTGACGAAAAATCTTGAGATCATTTTAACGCTAGCGACGGTAGTGTAAAGAACAATGTTGTGTGACATACCGAAATAGCAAGAAGATGATTTGTGGGAGAATGTGGAGGTGGTGCAGGACATTGGGGATGACCCAGATTTTGCCGCCTTAGGTGAGGAACTTATGGAGATAACTAATGAAATGGAGGAACAAATGGAGCAAGAGGAGCAATAGGAGGAAAAGCAGCAAGAGGAGGAAGAGGAGCAAGAAGAGAAAGGAGATGAAGAGGCGGCGTAAACCTAAAAATCGCGTGCTGAATTTTTGTAAGTATACTTGCTTTGTTAAAAAATAGAGCTATTACTATGCGAAAAGTAACAACATGATTTCAATTATGTCTAAGGTGAGAAATATTGGCTACGCAATCGGAGACTTTCGTCACGGGAACACAAGCTGCGCGCAAATGGAGTCTGAGGTAGACCTTACTTCGACGAGGCAAAGTGGACCATCTTGATTTTAGATGGAAGAACTAATCAAAACGCAGAGCCCAGCTATCTCGCTGCAGATTATCAGAAAAAAAATGAAGATTGTGAAAAATATATATTTTAAATAATAAAGTGTGTTTTTTGTGCCGCAAGACTGTTTCCCAAAATCTACGTGTATTTATACGTTCCCTCAATTCCTTTCATAATAAATTAATTTTACAATATGTGTTCTTTCTCTCTCTCTCTTATATCTCTCGCGTAAAGGGCTGGGACGTTTGGCGGACCCGTTGCGAACACCGGCTGGAATTTTTCATTTGAAATTAGGCATACCAATGGATGAAATAACAAAATAGGCAGATAGGCGCGCGATGTACTACACAATTTATAAAATGGAATGTAGATTCGCAAACTTCTTATAAAATTATACCACGTCATCAGTACCAAGAGATCTAACGATATAAATAAACCTTTTTGTTAAAGGCTAAACAATTGGAGTGTCACGTGATTAATTTTCCCCCACCACCGGGCTTCCCCAACCACCCTGGAGTGGGGGCAATCCCCCTCCGCTAAGAAGTGGGGGTATTTCCCCTACCTCCCCTTCCCCCGCGAAACCCCGACCCCCCCGCCACCCGGTCCCAGAATCCCTATAGCCACACTACTGCCCCGTATCTTCCCTCCCACTTGGTTACGAGCCTCACGTCAACTCTATTCCTAACATTTTCCATAGTCTTACCAAATACTGCGTTGTTCATTAGCTTGAAGAGATTCTTCTCGAAATCGTTTTTTGAGGCTGTCCGTAAGCGTGTATTTAATTCGATATACGCCTTCAGCCAGGTGGACTGCCGGAACTTTAAACCGCGATAATGCGTTTTAAGACGATACCGTTACGTATACACTGCTGTAGAGCACGGTAGTGTATCACATAACGCGTCTTATCGTCGACGGTTGCGAGCAGTTTCTACTGGTGTGAACCTGGCGGCTTCTCACGCACCGGGCAGAATGGTAGATTGGAGTGTTTGTCGTGAAGCTCGCGTGGATATTCCAAGTCCACCTCCAAAATATAACCTTCGGACGAATCCTCTGACACATTAAGGATGTCGAGATTGGCAGCGTCATCGATCCATTGGAAACCGTGGGTAGGCAACGGTTGACACATTGCCCATCCATATAGATTATTAACGTCGTAATACATAAAGTATTTCGACGGTTCCGCCGGATCGTAGTTTCGCATGTACCGATTGTTGGCTCTCTCGTAGCGGTGGGAGCACTGGATCAAACCACCGCGTATACCGCGTTCAATAAAAAGCAACATGTCCACATCGGTGAAGAGTTCCAAACGGATTCCCGTATGCTTGAGCATCGCGTCCCAAGTGAAGTCTGAAAGCGTATAATAGTGAGCGGGATCTAAACTATAATTTTTCATGCAGCTATCGCGAAAACTCTCGAAAACATCGGCCAACAATAGGACATCGGTCTTTAAATAAAGATCGCTGTACTCCCCGAGTGTTGTCACAGAGAATTTGGTCCATACCTCTTTGGCATGATTATATGCTTCTTCCGTGATATCGCTATCGGACAGTCAATTGTAGAACAACTCACGTGCGGGAAAAACCGTTTCTTCCAAGCGAGTAATGTTATACACATAATCGTAAGGGAAAATACCTTTTTTTGTAAGCAGGCTGAACTGTTCAATATTTAATTCCGAAAATTGTGACTCTATATTTTTCAGCCGAGATCTATTCAAATATGAACTCAATTTATCCAAACTGGATGCCATAATTTTGAACGAATCGATGAATCTTAGCTGTATATTATACTTTCGCAGATATTTACTAAATGAAGTCTATTTTTCCTTATTTACAGGCAGCAAATGTACCGATCCCTCAAGTGTATTCGCGATTGCCTAAAAAATAAAATGTGAATCATTGCCGGATAAGTTATGGAAAATTACGGGGATAACATGTGAGTCTTTAAAGTTTAAGTTGCAATTATTATGAGCCGGTCCTCTATATCTACCGGTTAGGTGATCATGATCGTGAATACGCACTTGATTTGGAAGAAACGGTTTTCCACAAATGTGGCAATTAGGTTCACTGTAGTGCCGCGAAATTTCAACATCACTAAGAGTATTCATTGGTATTACAGTCTTCAATTTTTCGCTGACAATGCGTGCAATGCTCTCGAGCTCACATACGAACCATTCGATGCAATTAGCACCTCGATATGAATTATAACATGAGAGTGACGCATCGCGAGCACTCTCTCTTTCTAAATAATATCCTACACTAAAAGGTACATGTTTCTGATAATCGTAACTATTTTTACTACTATTACTACTATTGTCAATTTTCTGTAGTAAACATTCAAAGTCTGCATAGACGACAAACGGCACTCTTTCACTGTTCTTCTGGTTCTTAAAAGATACCCAGCAGTCTTCAGCTTTCCTTGGTAGAATTACGTGCAGGTTGTCATTTAGCTGCACACAATCCCTCTCATGCGACTGTAGCTTATCTGCAGTACGGAAATAGTGTAAACAGCTAAAATGAATTATTGATATTATTAGTATTTTTTATAAAATATTAATATCTCTAGTATAATTCTTACTTACCGATCACAAATATGAGCACTATGTTCTCTTTTACTTATTTGGCTGCTTATAAACCTTGGAAAATTTCTTATACAAAGAAAGTGTGCAGTTCCCTGGTCATCCGTGATAAGGAGGAGGTTAACATGCCTAGAACGTTTCATCTTTGTTATCTGAAGCGGTACAATGTTTACTTTGGCTTTACAATTATGTTCCTCCTCCACCTCCTCTATGGTAAAGACATTAACTGAAATGTCATTATCCACCTCAAATTTCGGAATTTGTTTTAGAGTGGTCGGAAACGTTATACTTCCTACATCTAAAACAGACCGATAATGTGGATAGGAGGATATTCGGTAAGATTTGGCAGGTGGAATTGTCGGAAATAGTGCCACTGTCACAGCCCATGCGAAACATGCGCTATCTTCATTGTCTATGTTTTATCACAGCTTTTTTATGTAAAATAGCGGCTGGAAGCTCAATTCTGCATCCAGCACGTAGTGGATTGTAATGATTAATATTAACTATTAAACTCAGAATTTTCTCCAGAGCCCAACCACTATCACGTTCTTGAAACTCACTCAACTCTTTTAGTAAAATCTCTACAATATTTAGCCTATACCATTCCTTAAAATTATCAGTGTTAAACAATACGCTATTCTTTGTACATACATGCTTATCATCACTAATGTCCTTAGAAACAAATTGTCCATTAAATACACAGTTTATCTTAACACTATTTACACTATCAAATACTTGGTTTACACGGGTGTACACAATTTCTTCTGCATCTAATAGAAAGCTGCGTGGGTCTATGTAACTACTATTTATCACCATACCACTACATATTCGGCTATTTAACGCTGATCTGAGCTCCTCCCAGATAAGTTCTCCCGCATTATGAGAACCAGAACCAAATTTAATGGAGCTTTTATCCTTTGATGCACGAAGCAGAAGGCACTTGATGTTCGCGATTTCAGCAAAATGTTTCTGTCGTGTACCCACTGATGCATTCCGATTATCGTTCCTCAGCTCCTGGATACGATCACGACATTCACGTACCCATGCAGAGTACTCTTGCTCAGTTTTAATTAAGCTAAACTTTTTTCGAAGTTCGGTATACATTTTGAGAATGTAAAATTGATGCGAAAAATGGGAAAAGAGGAAGATTGATTCGAGTCCAATTATAGTGGAATGAGTGAAACATTTCATCCATGATACATCTTTTTATAATTCACATATTGAGATGAAATTTAATATACTTAGTCATCAATTGGTATGTGTGTGTGTGTGTATAAAGATTAGTTTTAAAATAGAATTACTGTAGAAACTCGATATGCTTATTCTTCAATTTAAACACGTGTTAAAAATCGTTTCAAAAATACTGTTGTAGGAATTTGCTTAAATAACTGAAACGTAATTTTATTTTGTTTCTTATTTATTGTACATTTCTCTTTCATACATATATTTCATAAAATAAACATTTTTCAATGCACATAAACCTTCATGATTCATGCACATGGAAAGCTCCAACTTGTCTTTGCTGTCTTTCAATTTGAAATCTCCCCACTCGCATTCATCTGCATTACTTATTGTATAATCACAGATACCACTAAGCCAATTCCTTTTTTCTAGTCCTTTCACGAATATCTCTTGTTGTTCTTCTTCATTTATCACATATTTCCTTATAACATCTTTATACCTATGATACGGTGAATAGCCATCTGTCCAATTTAAGCCGTGATGGTTATAATATAACCAGCTAGAAGTAAAAATAAAAATATTACAGAAAAAAGCTTCTGTTTTAATTAAACAATTTCACTTACTTTGCTTGTTTTATCTCTGCCTCATTTAACCAAGAATATGGAAATGGTGGTGAAAATAAAATGTGAAACACTTTTTTATCGCGCAAAACTGCAAACTCTTTCACTATAAAAGAATTATCTTTCAATCGACACCCTTGAAAGTCCACGAATGTAGGAACCATCTTTTTGATTACGATCTTTCGAAAAATTTGTGTTAAACTGACGCGTCCCCTGCCCCCTATCCTCAGATTTATTTAACCGGGAAAACGGAACAGTACGTTGCACCAAGTATGCTTTGAATCAATTGTGTGTTTGTGCATGCTATTATATATTAGTTCAAAAATTGCTGAGCTATGGAAAAAAGTAACACACTCAGCTACATTTAGGGTAAAGCGGATTCAGTGGGAGTAATAACATGCTGCAAAGATTCAATGTTACGCGAGCGAAAAAATCAACGTGGGGAGAATCTGTTTTACAATCTAGGAAACTGCTTTTACCGACTGGAACCTGACGTCAGACGAGTGGGGGTGTGACGTCAAAATGCTGCAAGTATCCTCGCACACCCCCGCAACCCTCTCGCCTATACTTGCTGCGAGCTCACGTGGAACCTCCGATTTCCCCCACCACCACCGCTTAGCACTTCTTGACTCCCCCCCACTACCTCGTGTAACGTCCAGAGTAGCATAATCGTTATTTTGACTGTTACTGGTAGCGTATCTAGCCTTCACGTAAGGCGTTATGGGTAAATGATGAACTCTGGGCGCACAAAAATGAAGAGAGAAGAAAAATATAACAAATATAATACAACACCTTACCTATTCGTGAGTATTGTAATGAACCCAAACAACAACAAAATATAAAGGTAGAAAGGGACCTCTCTTGTCGACTGCTCAGTAGACTACGGACGTGATCGCCGTAGGGAGTCCTTGGATTGGCGAGGATATGTGTGTGTGTGAGTATGTGGTCGTTAACGTGAACACCAGATTAAGTATGAGTAATAAAAAAACTTTAATCAATTGAATTACACAAATTAATTCGCGTGACAATTAAAACACGAGATATCTGAATGACACAAAATCACGAACTCAACCTCGCTCTCTAAGACAAAAAAAAATTTATGACGATTGGAAAAAACGACCTAATTAAGTAACGAATCTATATCAAAAGCCGCTCGCGTCCACTCGCTCCCAGCTTAAATAATTAGTCGAGAGGGGAGTGAGATGCCACCTCTGACCAATCAGAAGGCACGACCGCCTGAGCTGATGCGCTAGAGAAGAAGAGCAAGGATGTTGAGCTTGCACTTTCGGTATACAATCGTTTATTTATTCAAAGACGCAATTTTTAATGAATAATAATAAAAAATAATTTCAAGGTAGGGTTTCGCAGTAACATTAGCCAGTGTATTGATTTAATTCCTTAAAAAGAAAGAAAAAATATAGACCTCTGCAAGAAGGGGAAAACATTTATCCTTTAGGAAGTAATTACACGACATTGCTGTCAAACGGTTAATTGTTCCCACAAATAAAATTGTTAAACAATTTACACGTGGCTATCTGTTAACGCGATGCCAAGCCATCGCGAGGCCGGATGCGCTGATGCATAAGTTTCTTATTCCTATGGTAGCGAAATATACTAGGTGGCCCAGATGGTTCGGAGGAGGAAAAGGGAACCATATGTCCCCGCGGTACCGCACTGGAGATCAAGCGGCGGATGGATTTGAAAACGCACACAGGGTGTAGCGGAGAGGAGATAGGATGGCTCAAGCCAGTAGCGTGAGATCTGCTGATTTTGCGTCTGGCTGCGATTAGTATCGAGTTGGCGAAGTAGGAAAGTTATTAATTATTAATTTGAAAGAAAAGGTTGGAAAAATAAGATATACAGAAATTCCTCTAAAAACCAATCCGCTGTCTCCAGTGTGATCTCCGATTCATCGATGGTCATAAAATAACCCGTTAAAATATATGTATATATATATATATAAATGTATCAAAACTAATTTGGACGTTACACTCGCAACCAGGCTCATCCGAGTGCACAGGAGTGGGGGGCCAGAACCTGCCTAGCTTGTCTACTTATGCCCAAAGAGATCTCTACAAAAAGAAATTTTAAGTAGGAAAAGAAAAGAAAGACTCGTGGGTAGACAGACTGTAGATATATGTTTGTATATTTTTTTTTCAAATTAATTTAAATAATAATATTTTTAGGATTAAGGACACCCATAAAAAACAAGCTTCGCTTGTAAAAAAAGGACGGCAAGTACATAAGTCGTATCTAGCATGATTAAAAATAGTAATATAAAATATTTTAATTAAAAAAAATAGTGAAATCCAAATGTTAGGCAAGTATAAATTTTTACCATGGCGAAAATTGAAATTTGGAAAAATGTAAATAGTAATACAAAAATGACTTGCCGGGCCCGTTGTATGCAATCGTATTAAATAGCCACATTTTTAACTTACGAGGAGCAACGCTTATATAGCAAGATAGTGACTTACACATGAATATTACGGGCCCGGCAAGTAATTTTTGTATTACTATTTACATTTTTCCAAATTTCAATTTTCGCCATGGTTAAAATTTATACTTGCCTAACATTTGGATTTCACTATTTTTTTAATTAAAATATTTTATATTACTATATTTTAATTATGCTAGATACGACTTATGTACTTGCCGTCCTTTTTTTACAAGCGAAGCTTGTTTTTTATGGGATCTTAGAACGTTTTGTAAGAATATAGGAATTAAAACTAAAAATTGTTTTAACTAATTCAATCTAACAAAACCTTTTCCAATGTTCTCATCGTTCTATAATGGTTGCTTTCCACTTATGGTAACTAGCGACACTGTGCAACACACTCGAACACAAAAGGTGTTTCACTTACTTCCATCGGTGTCACGGCGAAACACACTCAGACCCAGTAAAAGTGATGAGTCTGGCTGTGTTTGAGAAAGGGCTACCAAATATGAAACATGAAAAACCTAATTGTGATCCCCTTCCTAATCAGTCAATAGCGCGGAGAGGGGATATGGCTGGAAGGTTAGCGAAGGAGTGAGTGAGTGAGCAGTAAGGAGATAGATTGTGAAGGGAACGATTGGGTGTGAATTCTGTAACGAAAAGCGAAAATATAGTCAAGCACGTCAGAAAGAAATTAATTTGTTTCCATAATTAAGATCTCCCTGCACCTGCCGTAAACCACAGAAAAACTCAGGATTGTAGTTGAAGACCTAAAATATGAGATTATGACATGTATATATTGCAACGACAATATATCATTGGAAGAAATTCCAAGACATATATGCTTTGAGGGCAAAGATGTATACACAGAAGAAAATGGTGTATTATTTACTCTTAATGAAGAATCGTCTAGTATAAAAAATGTGTACAATACAGAAACAGCTCTGAGCACCAGCATTATTTCCAATGTGAAACAGGGTTTGTCAGACACAGGATTAAAAAACAAAGAAAGTAAGTTTCTAAGTTATAATTTAATTTCATAACAAAATGTCCTAAAGATTTATTTTATATATTTACCACTGAGATACTTCTCTTGTTATTGTATATAAATGTATTTATATTCTTTTATTTCCACAATTATTCAGATGCTGTGTGGACAAAAAATAAAATATTAGCTTTATTAGCTTCATATGAAGCTAATATGGATTTTTTAGATCATCCAAAAAAGAGAGGTCAGCTATGGCATAAGATCGTTGAAGATTTAAGTAATTTAGATTTTAAGGTAAATATGTATTATTTAATTTTAACAATATAAACTGAGATTAAACTGTGTGATATAAAGATATCTACAGAAATGATATACTAAGCATTATGTTAATATTATGATATACTATTTTTTTTCCTTAAGATAACCAAAGATCAGGTACGGTGGAAATTCAATAGTCTGTTAAAGTCTTACAAAGAATGTATTGACTATAATAAGCTTTCTGGACGGGACCCTAAATATTGCACATATTTTGAAGAATTAGATGCCATATTTGGAAATAAAAATAAAGTTTCCAACTCAAGTGCCGAAGACACGAAACTACTAGGTAACATTTTTTAACTATGCATGTACAAAGTTTGAAAGCTGTTTAGATCATTTTTACAGGCTACAAAATGGGTATATTTTTTTAGGTAGACATTTTTCAAAGAAAGATTTAGGCACATGCAGTAAACCAGCAACCATAGATTCTCCGAAGAGGGACTCAATCACCTGCAGTATACTAAAAACCATAGATTCTTCTGCAACAACATCAACCTGTCTTTCTTCAACAGATTCCTTTTCGAGTGAAACATCTATTGAAGCTAAATCTTTAAAACGTAAAATACCTAAAGGAACGGGTTCTTATGTTGCTAAAAAGAAAGTTGAATTAGAGGCACAATGGATAAATCATTTAAAATCTGTGCAAGAAAAACATACTGACAGTAAAAAATATATTGAGGAGAGAGCTTTAAGAGAAGCAGATAATATTAGAATTAAACAACAATATTTACTTTTAAAAGAGAAAGATATAGAACTTAAAAGACAAAAAAGGAGAGATAAACTAGAGAGACACAGAGAAAGATTAAAATTGGAAGAAATGAAATGTTCTCTTTTAGAAAAAATTCTGAATTCTAAAGATGATTTGACTTATTAGACATTAAACTGAAATTAACTTTTAAAAGTACGCTGGTTATTGATTTATTAAAAATTGGTTTATATTTATTAAAAGTTTGTATTATTACAATATAGTCTTTAAAACTTTGTAAAGCTACTTTTACATTCTTATAACATATTATTAATGAAAGTGAAGTATTAGCTATATATAAGCCTTGTTAATAATAAATATAATAAAAATAGTAGCTGTATATGGGCATTGTCAAGGATAAATAAATAAAAGTTGTAGCTGTAAAAAGGATCTGGTAAATAATAAAATCGAGTAAAAAATAATTTTATTGTGTAAATAATTGATTAAATAATATAGTTCTACGGTTATCATGATTAATGTCAGTGTTATACAAATCTAAATTATCTTCTGAAATTATGTTCTCTTCAAAATCAACATCTATTGGAGCATCATTTTCGTCTATACATATATTATGGAGCACACAAGCAGACATGATAATATCCCTTATAAAATTTAAATTTTGGTATTCACTAAAATATTTAATTCTTCTAAATCTTCCTTTTAAATAACCAAACGCTCGTTCTACAGAAATTCGCGTAGAAGAAAGAATAAAATTAAATTCAACTTGCTGAGGAGTCAAGTGCCCATTATTTTTAAATGGAGTAACCAGCCATTGTAGACAAGGATAAGCGGAGTCGCCTATAATAAATGTATTATTTGGGAATAATGATTCCTTTTGGTCTTGTGCGATATTAAATAATGATGATCTTCGTAATACACGGGCATCGTGTAAAGACCCAGGCTCTCCGCAATAAATATATGTAAACTTTAAATTTGCATTTACTACCCCTAATAAATTAACACTAAAAGATTTTTTTCTATTACAATAATCTTCTGAATTATTTCTAGGTTTGGAAATTAAAATATGTGTTGAGTCTATTGCACCAATAATTCCTGGGATTCCTCTCTTTGATTCAAATTCGTTTGACACTCTTAAGATTTCTTCGTTCTTTGGCCATAATATTGTTGAGTCACATTTCGTTTTTAAGAAAGCCACTACTCTGCGTGTGATGCGAAAAACTGAAGATATGGATACATTAAATCTATCTGATATAGTTCTTAATGGTTCTGTATTTGCAATGAACCATAAAAACATTAAAAAGCTCCAGTATGCAGAAACTTTTGGTGATCCAAATTGGTGACTTGGGATAAATCCAGAAAATTCTAATTCCTCTATAACATTATAAAACTTTCTTCCTTTAAAAATTATTTTTAAATTAATTATGCTATTCTTGCAATTATAACTCTAACTTATGTACATAATAAGGCTTACATATGTATTAATATAAGTATAACAACTAATATATGAAATATATAGCGTAATGAAATGATTATATGCAATGATTACAAGTTATAAAGCATTAAAGTAGTTAATGAAATAAATATACCTGTTAATCTGTTAACAATACACCGTGGTAAACGAAAATGTTCTTTAAATTCTTCGTTTGACCAACTTTCCACTACTGAAAGAAAAACTTCTATTCGATGACGTTTACGTCTTTGCATTAATAAATTATATAAAGGAAATATTATATGTAACGTTATTCCCGTCAGTGCGAGGGGCCACTCACACTACGGGTTTTCCCATTACCTTCGCCCGTCCTTTTCTATCGGTATCAGGGCGCCAGTTGGTCAGTTGGGTGGCCAATAACCCTACGTTATCAATTGGGTCCTTCGACCCCATTCTCTATGCATCTTATACGGCCCTGCGGCCATGCATATGGACGGTAGCGGTAGCCGGGGTCGCTCAGTATGCTAGGTCGTGGAGAGAGGGGAGGGTTCCTTACGGAAGTCCGAGCCTCGCAGACCTGCCTGCTGAGGGGCATACATTTCTCCCTCACCACCCACACACAGGTGGTGGTGAGGAGTGCGGGAACATGCGGTATCAATTGCCAAAGCATAGCGTCTTGCCAGGAGCGGACCACCACGGAGGCAATGTTCACGGCCCGTCCAGCCATAGCGCAAGCCTATGGGATTACGGAGGGCACCGGGACACATTCCAACGGGCTAACTACGCCCCTGCACAACCCACTATGCATTGGCCGGTATCCAGTCGTGACGTACGTGCAGGCTGGCCTATAGCACACGCCTCACGTACGCGAACCGACCCATGGATGTCTGAGTGCCGCGTCACGCGCTCACCAGCACGCACGGGCACATCAGCACAGTCCCATGGTCGCGTTCCGACTGCCTGCTATGGCAGTCTGCGCACGACATTCGCGCAGCCTGCTTGACGCGCGTAACCAGCGTTCAAGCCAGACTCGATGTTCTATTTCCCCTCCTCGTGGGGACTTATAGACACTGTCATTGTTTTAGGACTCCCCGAGGCCGCTTCTCCTTATCTCAGGTTGCCTGGGTTGTTTGGCATGCCCCTGCCTTACTTCTCAGGACAACCTGGACATCGTTTACTGGAGCGCCGGTCTTTTCATCCGGGCCTCTGCCTGTCAACGGGGTCTATCCTTGACGTTAGCTATAATCCACTCGTGAGCCTATCTCACGAGTCGGTAACGTAGGGATTAATAATATCCACTGTTCGGTAGCTTTTATGTTCTTTATTCGGTATCTCGTATACGTAACGGGGAACTTCGTTACATATATCGTCATCAGTTTCATCTTCACTAGCAATCTGTGAAGATGATCCAGTGGTTCTAAAACTAAATAAAGAATCATAGCTTGTCGCAGTACTACTATCACTACTGATACTGGTATCAATGTTTGTTTCTGTGATAATAGAAATGATATTTTTATCCATAACTAAGCTTTCTTGCTATTTAATCTATAAAACTAGTTAAAATAATATAAATACTAATACTTTATTTTTCTTACAGTCTTAGGAGATTACTTTTATGATTTTAACTGTTATATTATTACTACTAGCAATTTAACAGAAATTAATTTAAAAAATATAAATTTGAAATGATTTGTTCTATGACACTTGTTTAGTAATGAATTTTATTTTGAATTTTATATATACATATGTTAATTTATTAACTTGATAAAAAACACAAACTATACATTATTAATTAAACAAATTATAACTTAAACATCATTTAACTATAATATAAATCACACCACTTAAAATAATTAAATGTACATCCATATATTGTTTTCCATCCACCTTTTATAATGATTTTGTAAGTACCTGTAAACAAAAAATTGTTCAAAGTTAAAATTTTTTGTTTAATAAATAAATAAAACATATGCTTTCAATAAATTGATTATTTTCTATAAATAAGTTTTAATATCCAACGAATAAGATTTAAAATATAAAATAGGTTTCATAACCTAATCACAGCATGTATACAATTTACATATACATATTTGAGTGTGCTATAGTAAGTGAATCGATCATTTAAATTGTCTATAGTGCGTTAGCACTAGAATTTTCACCTGCACCAGCTAGTGTTCCACTTACATACTCTCACCTGTGTCACACAGTGTTGCACAGTGTTAATTTTCATTACTTAAGTGGAAAGCAACCAATGTAAAGCACCAATTCGAGATATTTATTTATTAATCTATTAAATAAAATACAAAATATTACAATGAAGAGTTCTTATCATAATTACACTTTTAGAGGCATTTAACATAGAATTCAATGACTGTTTGAATTATATTTTCAACATCTTATACCCAAAATCACCTTAAAACCTTTAGCTTTCAAAAATTTGTTTCTAAATTTACCTTTAAATCCACGTTTTCCTTAGTTGTTACTCTCACTATCATCCTTGCATTATGGCTCTTTCCCTGTTAAGCTAGGGCCATTCCACGTCAAAACTGACAGATTTCGGAGTACAACACCTTTTTTTTTTTAAATATATGTTAATATATAAGAAAATACAAGACTTTTGGCGCTAGTTTGAGTCAAAAATCTTTTTTCGTTTCGGATATACGAGCTGTCAAAGATTGCAGTTTTACTGTTTTTGGTAAAAACACGTAATCTTTGAAAATTTATATCTCCTAAACGAATAAAGATAGAAGACTCTGGCTAGAACGAGTGTACTCAGAAAGAATCATACTTTATTAGCAAAATATTAAAAAAAATAGTTTGTTTTAATTGGTTAAAACTATTAACAATTAAAATAAACATTTCAATTAACAAATGTGTTGTCATGCTCTGACAATTATAAGAAAATATCAGGAATGTTCCTTGGAATGTCCTCTACAAAGGAAAAAATTAAAACGCGTATACTCTCTTGGTGTTCATAGTGAAAAAAAATATTTTATCACGACGCGCACGGCCAGAAGCTTCGTTCGAGCGGCGTAAACCGGTGAGGCGCATGCGTAACTAAGCGCGACTAGTCTCTACATCAGCGTTGCCAAGTCCGCCATGTTGGAAGATACTACGCTGTATAGTTTGTTGGCGAGAATTGAATATACCACGCAAAATGTATAGTAAGTGTGATTCACAGAGAAGAAACGAAGTATAGGACGTTTATTTTCAGGGATTAGATCCAGATCTCGAATCAGACTTACCGCAGTGTCACAGCTTACGAAAAAAAAATACTAGATCACCCTAGACTAATCCGGATCTAGTGAGGAGGCTTTCGCGAGAGTGAATCCGGATCCAGATTTAAGTAGAGTAATTAGGGCCTATTCAGGTGTGGAAATTTTAGCTGTCATTAGTGGCATTATTCTAATCAACAAAAGGTAAATATTAAATGTCCAATTTGTTTTGCTAAAGATAAAGAAAGAAGTATAATAATCATTAATAATTTTCACTTTCTATATAATATATTAATTTTCTTACATAATTTCTCTTAATAACATATTATTTACAGATTAAACAATGGATTATATGAATTTATGGAATATTTTATTTGAAAATGATGAGGAGAAAGATGATGTATTATTATTTTCCTCCTCATCATTTTCAAATAAAATATTCCATAAATTCATATAATCCATTGTTTAATCTGTAAATAATATGTTATTAAGAGAAATTATGTAAGAAAATTAATATATTATATAAAAAGTGAAAATTATTAATGATTATTATACTTCTTTCTTTATCTTTAGCAAAACAAATTGGACATTTAATATTTACCTTTTGTTGATTAGAATAATGCCACTAATGACAGCTAAAATTTCCACACCTGAATAGGCCCTAATTACTCTACTTAAATCTGTATCCGGATTCACTCTCGCGAAAGCCTCCTCACTAGATCCGGATTAGTCTAGGGTGATCTAGTATTTTTTTTTCTTAAGTTGCGACACTGCGTTAAGTTTGATCCGAGATCTGGATCTAATCCCTGAAAATAAACGTCCATAGTGTTTTAGGTATAATAAGTTCTCAGTGCTTTCGGACGTGTGTTGGCCATTAATCTTGCGTCACGGCGTTGTGTAGTTAGAATCAGAGGGGCGAGGGAATTTCTAGGGAGTTTGTACGTAGCTGTCAAATGGCGCGATTAACCCTCAATTTTATATCATTAACAAAAATAATATTTTCGGAAAACGATTGTGGAAAAGAAGGAAGGATTTTAATAAATAACAGAGAAGACAAAATATATCAGATGAGTATAAATTAATAAAAAAAATGAAAATTATTGTGAATTTTTAAGAAAATATACTTTGTGGTTATTTTTTTTTTGTTACAGTTGAAATCCGGTTATGATGACTTTCAATTAAGGAAAAAAGTAATTACAGACCAATAAATGAAAAAGTATTAATACATTAAGCATTTCTGTACGGCCCAGTCATTTCAATAATTGTGACTTAATGTTATAATAGTGAATGTGTAAGCGATTAGTGCATATACAACAAACTCTTATTGTAAATTTAATAATCTTGTATGACAATGTTTTAATTGCTATTATTTTAAATTAAAGCTAGTTTAATTAACATATTTTTATTTCATCCCTTTCTCAAAATTCTAAACACACATGGTAATTACCTATTCTTGTAGTAGTCATATATTCGTTAAATTACATACAAAATTACAACTGTTTTATATTTGTAAAGCATAGCTGTTTGTTGCAATGATTTTTATTATTCAATGTGAGACAAATCGCATTTTGTTTAGGCAAATGTCTTATTTATCCGCCACATCCTTCCATATCTTATGTAACATTTATTTGCCTTGTTAGTGCTTTCTTTTAGTTTTCAAAATATACGATTAATTTTTTGCTATTTTTATATACATTCAGATATAGCTATTCTATTGATTAATTAATCTTATAAATGTCAAGATGATTGGTAAACCATTGTTATATTAAAGTTGAAGAATGGACACTTGAATTATTATACTTATAATGTTTAGCATCTTTTCCATAGGATATCTTCTCTTTAAATTTGAGAGGATGTTGTTTTCCAATACATTTAAGGATACTGCTGAATTTATCTTGCTTTTAGCTTCAAATAATTCACATTTGGATAAACTTCCTCAATATATAATACATATTTTGTTAGTCCTATTTGTTTGTGAAATTTATCTGTTCTAAAACCTTAATTAATCCAGTTACTAGATATATAATATATCATTTTCAAAGAATTGATATCTTTCTATCAATCTTAACAATATCATAATAGATGTAATGAAATATGTATTCTATATTCAAAGTAGATATCCATGCGTATAGTTGGAAAACTATTTAAAGCTGAAAACAAGATGAACTCAGCAGTATACATATACCTTTTAAAGAACTTTATCTTCACAAATATTATCAGAACATATCTCGCAGAAAAGTTGCCAAATTTTAATAGCATCATTCAAATGTCCATTTTACAAATTAAACAAGATAATGGTTTAACAATCATTTCAACAATTACAAAAATAATTGCAGATCAGCAGTATGATTAGATCTGTGTATATGTATAAATGATTAGAAAATTAATGTTATATGATATAGACTGGAAAAAAATAGTGCAACGGAGCCAAATAAATGTCGCATAAGATATGAAAGGATGTGGCGGATAAACAAGACATTTGCCTAAACAAAATGCGATTTGTCTCACATTGAATAATAAAAATCATTGCAACAAACAGCTATGCTTTACAAATATAAAACAGTTGTTATTTTGTATGTAATTTAACGAATATATGACTACTACAAGAATAGGTAATTAGCATGTGTTTAGAATTTTGAGAAAGGGATGAAATAAAAATATGTTAATTAAACTAGCTTTAACTTAAAATAATAGCAATTAAAACATTGTCATACAAGATTATTAAATTTACAATAAGAGTTTGTTGTATATGCACTAATCGCTTACACATTCACTATTATAACATTAAGTCACAATTATTGAAATGACTGGGCCATACAGAGAAGTGCTTCATGTTTTAATACTTTTTCATTTATTAGTCTATAATTACTTTTTTCCTTAATTGAAAGTCATCATAACCGGATTTCAACTGTAACAAAAATAAAATAACCACAAAGTATATTTTCTTAAAAATTCACAATAATTTTCATTTTTTTTTATTAATTTATACTCATCTGATATATTTTGTCTTCTCTGTTAATTATTAAAATCCTTCCTTCTTTTCCACAATCATTTTCCGAAAATATTATTTTTGTTGATGATATAAAATTGAGGGTTAATCGCGCCATTTCACAGCTACGGACAAACTCCCTAGAAATCCCCTCGCCCCTCTGATTCTAACTTCCCCTCGCCAAGACTCAAGATTAATGGCCAAAACGTAGTATCCCGCAAGGACAGAAACTGTAGCGTAGGATCCCGCAGTGAACAGAAACTATAGCGTAGGATCCCGCAGGGAACAGAAACTGTAGCGTAGTATCCTAAGGATACTACGCTATAGGAAAATTATACTACGGTAGTATAATTATACTACACTTGGCAACGCTGCTCTACATGTCGGAATCCATCAATCTATGAATAATGCGAGTTAATAACATGTTTTAATTGTTTGTTTATGTTTTTATAACTATTATAAATTAACAATATATTTATTATTATTCTGCTTTATAAGCTGTCGTCATTTATTTACAAAATAATTAGAAATAAAACATTTGAACATGGCATTGAATATACAAATTATATACTAATTTATATTTACATATTTTATTAAATTATAGCAGAAGAAAATATTATGAATATGAAATTGCAGTACTGAAAATATTTAACAAACTTTTACAATTGTATAATTATCTGATTGAGGAAAAGCTTTAGTTTGTAATTGTGTATTTGAATCTATCGTTAAAAATGCACGATAATTTCTAGTTCCTTTAACTATTTTCACTTTTCAACAAAATCTCGTTTAAATTATTTTAATGCTTATTAAAACAATTTATACGAGATTTTGTTGAAAAGTGAAAATAGTTAAAGGAACTAGAAATTATCGTGCATTTTTAACGATAGATTCAAATACACAATTACAAACTAAAGCTTTTCCTCAATCAGATAATTATACAATTGTAAAAGTTTGTTAAATATTTTCAGTACAGCAATTTCATATTCATAATATTTTCATCTGCCATAATTTAATAGAATATGTAAATATAAATTAGTATATAATTTCTTTATTCAATGCCGTGTTCAAATGTCTTATTTCTAATTATTTTGTAAACAAATGACGACTGCTTATAAAGCAGAAAAATAATAAATATATTGTTAATTTATAATAGTTATAAAAACATAAACAAACAATTAAAACATGTTATTAACTCGCATTATTAATGGATTGATGGATTCCGACATGTAAAGACTAGTCGCGCTCAGTTACGCATGCGCCTCACCGGTTTACGCCGCTCGAACGAACCTTCTGGCCGTGCGCGTCGTGATAAAATATTTTTTTTCACTATGAACACCAAGAGAGTATACGCGTTTTAATTTTTTCCTTTGTAGAGGACATTCCAAGGAACATTCCTGATATTTTCTTATAATTGTCAGAGCATGACAACACATTTGTTAATTGAAATGTTTATTTTAATTGTTAATAATTTTAACCAATTAAAACAAACTATTTTTTTAATATTTTTCTAATAAAGTATGTGTGCGAAACAATGTCCCAAGTTGGCTCCGAACCTGTGGTCAGAAGGGAAGGTCTTATTCTAGAATAAAGTATTCAAAGCCAAGATAAGAGATAAAAGTAGTATTTATTTGAATAAATAAAATGTACAAAATTTTACAATATATTTACAAAAGAACCGCTAGACTAAAGATCGACTTTCTAGGGAATTTGCTCTCGTCAATTTCTAGGGAATTTGGGTATACGAAGATTCCCTAGAACCCCAGAAAACAGAATTCCCCAGAAAGGAACGCGGACTTAGAAGCTCCCTGACTGGGCAATTTTCCCTGGAGTATTCCCCAGTAAAATCCCCAGCCACGGGAGGAAGCGAAATAGGAGAAGTGGTTTTAGGGAAGGGGAAGTCCCCTTACCCCTCGGCCTACATCTCCCAGAGCTATCGTGGCTCCGAGCCACCCCAACCCCTAGGGTGAATGTTACCCCTCCCGCTACCCGACTCTTTCGAGAGCCCTGGACTTGAGGGTCGGAACACTGGGTCCGAGGTAGTCCTCGGAGGCAGTGTGGAGGGGAAGGAGAGGGTTAACTTCTCCCGGGCAGTCCCCGGAGAAATTTCCCTTAGGAGGGAGGATATTGCCGCAGAGGGGTAGTCCCCTCTTGGTAGGCGGTGGGTGGTTGGGTGATACTTACCAAAGTATGGTACCCAATGAGTTCGCCGGTGGAGGCGCTCTTGATTTGCCTGGTGGAGGCGCTGCCGTGGAGGTGTCAAAAAAGCTGCTCCTGTTGCTGCGGTTGCTGCTGGTTGGGCAGTCGGTTGAGCAAGGCTGAGGTGCGTTGGGTCCTTATCAAGGACCCATCTATATAATTCCGCGGCACGATACTTGCCAACGAGAGAGCTGCTTGAGGCGGTACATACTAGATTGTCCGAAAACTTTTGTAGAAGTGAGTCGACTACCTATATGACTAGTGAATATGGCCGAAATCTAGTAATATATTGCTATAATGTCGTAAGGCATTTATTGTAGTATTCATTTAGATATCAAGATGAGAAAAAGATAATTGAATAATTTTCAAGATAACGTCAATTTAAAGAAGCAGAAGAAAAAACTGCAAAATAAATGTAATTAAGAAAAACTATGGATCTTAGATAAGTAAAAACGTTTGAATAATTTAAAGTATTTATATATTGAATTTACTAGTGTTACTTTGTGGAAATATATTTTGTACAAATATGATTTAGGTGTTTGTGGCTTTCGCAAAGGATTAAAGAAATGCAGCATAAATGTTTATCAGAATAATAATGAGAGACGAGACAAAAATGACTGATAAGTGTAATTAAAATATTCATGCGTACTTTATTGACATATATGTCATCTGGTATAACTTTTACTGCTACGATGTTCATATTAATTATGATTTTATGATGAGAAACGCATGGGTCAAAGAAGGCAATACTTCTTACAAGGTAAATGTAAACAATTTGCAAATGTATTATACTTTCAATTTCAAATATAAAACTGTGTCTTAACTGTTTAGTTGATTAATTATTTAGATATTACTTTTATCGCTGGAATGATATCTTGCTCATATATACGATGAGCAGAAATAAGAAGATATGAAGGACTTTCGACTAATCCCATCCATGTAAATTGCTTCCTTTGGCACAGAGTTTATGGTTAGTAATCGCAAGGTATATGTAATTTTTATTACAGTGTTTATTAATTCAAAGTTACTTTTAATTTGCTTAGCTTAATGAGTTTATATATTAAATATGGTCTGCTTTGGTTTTTCAGATATTACTGAGCGACTGAAGTGGAACTTTTATCAAATAACCTATTCAAGGATTATAATAAATATATAGAGTATGGATATATATATAATTATTAATAATCATACGCTGCAAGATTTGTACAGATGACAAGTGTCTTTATAACAGTGATTTTGCAATACTTAATTAGAACAAGTTCAAGCAAAGTTAAATTATACAAGTTAATATTGAAATTTTATCATTTTCACTATTATTAAATATATTTAATAGATATACAATATGCAGGGCGTACCACTTAAATGCCCCAGAGCATAGATACAAAAAGCGTGTATTGCGTTAATTATAAGAGATATTCAATTTTTTCATATGACCCTTTTGGAAGCAAATAACAAAAGGTTTCGAAAAAGTCCTGTGCAAACATTGAATATCTCTTATAATTAACGCAATACACGCTTTTTGTATCTATGCTCTGGGGCATTTAAGTGGTACGCCCTGCATATTGTATATCTATTAAATATATTTAATAATAGTGAAATTGATAAAATTTCAATATTAACTTGTATAATTTAACTATGCTTGAACTTGTTCTAATTAAGTATTGCAAAATCACTGTTATAAAGACACTTGTCATCTGTACAAATCTTGCAGCGTATGATTATTAATAATTATATATATATCCATACTCTATATATTTATTATAATCCTTGAATAGGTTATTTGATAAAAGTTCCACTTCAGTCGCTCAGTAATATCTGAAAAACCAAAGCAGACCATATTTAATATATAAACTCATTAAGCTAAGCAAATTAAAAGTAACTTTGAATTAATAAACACTGTAATAAAAATTACATATACCTTGCGATTACTAACCATAAACTCTGTGCCAAAGGAAGCAATTTACATGGATGGGATTAATCGAAAGTCCTTCATATCTTCTTATTTCTGCTCATCGTAGATATGAGCAAGATATCATTCCAGCGATAAAAGTAATATCTAAATAATTAATCAACTAAACAGTTAAGACACAGTTTTATATTTGAAATTGAAAGTATAATACATTTGCAAATTGTTTACATTTACCTTGTAAGAAGTATTGCCTTCTTTGACCCATGCGTTTCTCATCATAAAATCATAATTAATATGAACATCGTAGCAGTAAAAGTTATACCAGATGACATATATGTCAATAAAGTACGCATGAATATTTTAATTACACTTATCAGTCATTTTTGTCTCGTCTCTCATTATTATTCTGATAAACATTTATGCTGCATTTCTTTAATCCTTTGCGAAAGCCACAAACACCTAAATCATATTTGTACAAAATATATTTCCACAAAGTAACACTAGTAAATTCAATATATAAATACTTTAAATTATTCAAACGTTTTTACTTATCTAAGATCCATAGTTTTTCTTAATTACATTTATTTTGCAGTTTTTTCTTCTGCTTCTTTAAATTGACGTTATCTTGAAGATTATTCAATTATCTTTTTCTCATCTTGATATCTAAATGAATACTACAATAAATGCCTTACGACATTATAGCAATATATTACTAGATTTCGGCCATATTCACTAGTCATATAGGTAGTCGACTCACTTCTACAAAAGTTTTCGGACAATCTAGTATGTACCCTTGAGGCGCTGGCCACCTAGTGGTCAGGCGCGCAAGCTGTGCCGCGGCCGCGACGCGCCAGGGCCTGTAGACGCGCAAGCGCGCCGCGGTGCGAGATAGAGAGAGACAGGAGGAGCGGCTACACGCTGTTTGTCTAGCCGTCCCCTGTGAACGCAATAGAGACAGGGATATATAGCAAAAATGTGGAATCTACTTCTCAGCATTGTTGCTCCTCCCGATCTCGAACAAACTCCCCCCGTTGACGCGATGGCGTCAAGACAAGGAAGAAGAAAGTTAACTCAGTTTAAAACAAATTTATGTACAAAAAAAAATAAAAAATAAAAGATATAAAACAGATAGGGACGAGACGACTATTGCTTGGGCTTCACTTGGAGCTTGGCGGAGTGAAGCTCCAGAGCGGGGGACCACCTTAGGGTGATTTTGCCCTGGGGGGCCCAGGCCTTCCAGCGCCTCAGTTTGAGGGCCGTGTAGAAGGGCACCTCTATTATTTGCCCGAATGCCCTTACGATGATTTTTTGCGCATTGCGCTCGAGCTCCCTGGCGCTGGGATCGTCTAAGACTTTCCCAGCCCAGTTCGCCGAGGCAATGCGCTTCTGGGCGGCAACCACGGGCCTCCGACGTCGCGGGTTCGCCGGTGGTTTCAGTGGCGGTGGTGGTGGTGGCGTCTCGTTTTGCCCCGCCGAGAGAATGTGGCCGAAGAGCCGTCGAACTTCATTTTCCTCCCGGGGGGCATGCAATTCTAGGACATCGTCCCCCTCGTCCTCGTACCCTACGCCCAAGAGGTGGGCCCATGGATAGTCCGCCATGATCAATCGTGCTGCACCAAAAAGGCAAATGATGAGTACGAAGACTCAGTAAGTATCGTGGGAGTTTTGGAAGAAAAGACATGGCGGAGATCATAAAGTGTTCCTGAAGGTTTGGAACAGGAAACAGGACGACCTGAAGAGTCCCAGGACGCCCGAGAGAGGAGGTGGTAACCTGAAGAGTCCCAGGAAACCAGGAAAAGAAAGTTAAGCAACCTGAAGAATCCCAGGAAGCTTGAGAAGGAGAGATGACAACCTGAAGAGTCCCAGGATGCCGGAAAGTAGGGTGAAGCTAGACCCTGATCCGACCCAAAGTGAGGGCTAAGAGGGGAGTTTACAGAGTTGCGAGAGACTCCGTTGAATCTCTTTTCTCGCGGTTTTAAGGACAGCTACGCGAGCTACTCCGTCCACCCCAGGAACTAGTTTGAGAATCCGCCCCATGGTCCACATACGGGGAGGATTGTTAGGTACTTTGACAAGCACCAAATCTCCTTCACCGAATTCCGAGTTAGAGTTCTGCCATTTCGGTCTATGTTGCAAAGTGTGTAAGTATTCGGAAGACCACTTCTTCCAAAAGGTCTCGGTGATTCGATTTACGGTTTGCCAACGATTTAATGATGATTCTCGTAAATCCAAGGTGGATAATTCAGGTGGGGAATTTAACGCCCGTCCTGACAAAAAATGCCCCGGAGTGAGTACGTCCAACGATTCTGGATCATCATGTAACCGCGATATAGGTCGTGAATTTAGGCAGGCCTCAATCTTAGTCAGTAGTGTGGTCATTTCCTCGAAATTAGGCACGAAAACTCCGAGGGAGCGTTTCAGGTGGTGTTTCATACTTTTTACAGCACTTTCCCAAAGACCGCCCCAGTGGGGAGTAGCGACCGGAATGAATTTCCACTCGATTTCACGGATGGACTCGGTGGGTTGAGCGCGGCCGGCTTCTAAGGCACATCGGTAGGCGCGTTTTAGTTCCGCATCCGCTCCTTGAAAATTAAGGCCGTTGTCTGAGTACATAACGGCGGGTTTTCCACGACGAGAGATAAACCGGGACAGCGCGCCGAGGAAGGCCTCGGTATCCAGTCGAGAGACGAGTTCCAAGTGAACAGCACGGGTAGATAGACATACGAACACTGCCACGTAGCATTTTATGGATTTTGCATTACGACCGTGATGTAATTTCACCAGAAAGGGCCCGGCATAATCTACTCCGGTGTGTTCAAAAGTAAAACTGCGAGAAACCCGAGCGGCAGGAAGTGAACCCATGAGTTGGCTACCGAGTTTAGCGCGTTCGCGAACACACGTGATGCATTTGTGAACGCATGACTTTACTAGATTTAGCGCATTCACGACCCAAAACCTTTGTCGCAACGTGGACAAAGTTAATTGGAGTCCCCCGTGAAGTGTATCTAGGTGGGTTTGCCTAATGAGTGTTGCAGTTGTGTGGCAATCCGGTAGAATAATGGGGTGTTTCATTTGTTTAGAAATTTCGGCGTTCCGAAGCCGCCCCCCTATTCTTAAGACTCCTTGTGAATCAATGACCGGATGTAAGGAAAGAAGCTTTGACCGCGACGGTATACGTGACCCATGATTCAAGGCTGAAAGCTCGGCTGCGAAGTGTGTCCGTTGAACAACCTGTACTATAGCAACTATAGAATCGCGAATCTCTGAAGCGGACAGGAGGGAGTCCTCCCATTGGCCGGTTTTCCTGGTCCGCTAGACAAATCGAAGAACATAGGCCATAACTCGGACCAGTTTAGACCAAGACGAAAACTTATAAAAAAACCAACACTTAGTTGTGTCTATTTGGGCGGTTAACGCTACCTTCCGACTTTCTTCCGCGGTTTCAAAGACCTGAACAGGATTTGCGGTGTGCTCACGGAGAAAAGCAGGCCCATGCCACCAAAGTGAGTCCTCTGATAACTGTTGAACACTGGTTCCTCTTGAGCACAAGTCTGCAGGATTCAACTTAGTGGGTACATAATGCCAGCTGGCTTCAGGTAAATGCGTTTGAACATACGAAACGCGATTGGCCACAAACGTCTTCCAATGGACGGGTTGTTTCGCTATCCAAGCTAACGCGACCTGTGAATCCGAGTAACACCGAATCGCATCACAATTCCCGACCAAGCTTGCCTTGACGTGAACCAACAACTTGACTAGAAGTGCGCCTGCAACCAACTCCAACCGAGGTATTGAAGTGGTCTTGATCGGCGCGACCTTTGTTTTGGACATTACTAAATGTACCGAAAGATGACCGTTTTCGTCCGTGAGACGTTCGTAAGCGACTGCACCGTAGGCCAGCTCTGAGGCGTCGCAGAATCCGATTAATTCGCTTTTTCTAGTAGTAAGGGATTGTACAGTCCACCGTGGAACACTCAAAGCCTGTAAGTCGCAAAGCTGCTCATAGCACTTGAGGCACTTGGACTGAATAGGGTCAGGAATCTCTTCATCCCAAGAGAGTTTGAGTAACCAGGTGGAATGCATTAACTGCTTTAAAGTGATGACTAAGGGAGAGATCCATCCCAATGGATCAAAGATCTTAGCATTCTCTGATAAGAGGATGCGATTGGTTAGTACACCAATAGATGAAGGAGTAATACGGAAGCGAAAGCTATCATCCCCGTGATCCCAATATATGCCCAAGACTTTACTTGACCCAGCAGGATCCTCAAAGAAAGAGTGCGGCTCGGTAGGTTCAAGCGGGGAAGTCCCCGGTTGATTGAATGCCCATTTGCTCAAGGAGAAGCCCCCTTTCGCTAGTAGAGCGATGAGTTGTTCCCTGACCGACCTGAGTTGTTTCAAGTCATGAGCCCCGAAAAGTATATCATCTACGTATGTAGAATTTAACAATACATCCTGCGCGAGAGGGAAGTCAGCCCCGTCCGTGGAAGCTAATTCGCGCAAAACTCGCAAGGATAAAAAAGGTGCCGGTCCCGTACCGTAGGTCACCGTGTTGAGTTCGAAAGCCTGAAGCTCACCGGAATCAGTCTTCCATAAAATGTTCTGATACTTGCGGTCCTCAAAACGCACAAGAATCTGTCGAAACATTTTAACAATGTCCGTCACGCCAACATATCGAAAGGCACGCCAATTCATTAGGATCCGCGTAATGTCCTGTTGGAGCTTGGGTCCAATGAATAACGTGTCGTTAAGCGAGACGCCCGTAGATGTTTTAGAAGATGCGTTGAATACAACGCGAATCTTTGTCTTCTGGTTCTCGGTCTTAAAAACTGCATGATGAGGCAGGAAGACGCGAAAATCACAGTTCATAGGCACAGGAGACATATGTCCTAACAATTGAAACTCCTGTAAAAATTGAGAATAACTTTCAGCTTGTTCTGGAGAGGTTTCCAATCGCCGAAGTATTCGTGATAGGGTTTTCTCTGCTACCCGAGAGGAAGAACCTAAGCTGTGCTTTTCGATGTCGGATCGAAAAGGTAAAGCAACGACAAAACGACCTGAGGGGGTGCGTGATAACGTATTCACAAAATGTTGTTCACAGAGGGAGTCCTCTGTGGACATGGGTTTGACTTCCGGAACTTCTTCCAGTTCCCAGAAGTCGCAAAGAGTTTTTCTACTTCAAAGCAATGATGCACCGTGACACTATGAGAGTGACCCGTCTTGTTTACGATCCCAGCTACGATCCACCCGAAAATAGTCCGCTGGGCAAGCAACGTATGATCAGGAGAATGCATGTACGAGCCTTCCATTAATGCTGCAAGATAATCTACACCAATGAGCACATCAAATGAAGCCCTGGTTGAAGCGAAGTTATCAGCCAGATCAATTTCACTAAGTGCTGGAAAAGACGACGGAGAATAAGTCGGAGGCATATATTGAGTAATCCTTGGTAAGATTAATGCAGTTACATCCAACGAAACACCGTGTCGTGATAGAGAATGAAGCGTAATCTGTACCTCTGCTCGAACGTTTTGAGCCGAATTCAGAAAGACGCCATGAATGGTCGCGTTGACACGTTTTCGCGATACTCGTAATTGCTGAGCTAGATTTTCTGAGATAAAGGAAGTTTCTGAGCCCGTGTCAACTAAACCGCGGACTATAACCGGAGAACCGTTAGGAGCATCAATTCGGGCAGAGAACGTGGCCAGTAGAACCGATTGTGTATCGGAAACACTGAGATGTGTTGTAGTATTCGAGCTGGAGGGTTCGGGCTCGGAAGCGGAGTTGACTGCGGGGGTAGTCCCCCGTGCCTTGCTTCCCCTGGTTCCAGATTTGTCAAAATGCAGTAGAGTATGATGCAATTTACTACATTTCCTGCATCGTGACGAGGATGAACAATTGGAGCAACTGTGTCCGGGTCTCAGGCAGTTGATGCAGAGGTTCTGTGAGAATGCGAACTTCGAACGAGCCTGAGGGGTCAATGCAAGGTAGTCATTGCACTGATACAAGAAATGGTTACTACCGCAGTGGGCACAACCAGTACTATTCACACTCGTAGCGTGTGACTTCAAGGATATCCCAGATTCCTTTTTGGAAGTCTTAGGTTTGTTACCTAAGGATTGCAATGAGTTAATGTAACGCGTTAAAAACTCAGAAAATTGAAGGAAAGTGGGATAATCTTTGCTGTTTCCCAAATACATCTCCCAGGCCAAGCGAAGGGTGTCATCCAATTTGTTCTTTAGCAAATGAACAATGATGGGATCCCAATGATCGACGCCGTAACCCATAGTTTTGAGGGCGTTGAGAGCAACCGTGACAGAGTCCCTAACTTCTTTCAGAACCTTAAAGTTGTCTCCCCGTAACGTTGGTATTTGAGAAATCTGATCTAAGAACGTATCCGTGATCATCCGTTTGTCAGTATACCTAGCTACTAGAGTGTCCCATGCTGGTAGGGGCCCATTTGTTCCAAAATTTTAGTACAATGCGTGTATCTCTCTACATAACTTTGTGAATATGGCGACCTGTCAAAACACTGGTACACTCCGGGAAATATATTTTGTCCAACTTATAACCAAATGTTTTAAAAGGTCGTACTTCAATAGCGGTCAACACTTTTCCACATCCCGCTGGTTACCTGGTCTAGCACCGAGTCCTGAGGGTCCCGAGCAATAAACTGGGAACAATCGAAGAACCCTAATATACCTGATACTCTAATCACTAATCTAAAATTACTATTTTTGTATTTTTAATCAAACATATGTGAAATTATTACGAATACATTGCTTGTCTTTTTAACATGAAAATGAGTCCAAATACGACATTAATCGAACAATTATTTCTTTTAGTTATACCTTGAAGCTGCTACTTTATTATCTATAAATTCTAATAAAAATTCAATTTTACTATATATCTTCGTTATGCGTTAAGTTAAAATAAATCTCCAAAATATTGGAAAGGACATAAACATATTATTAAAAAAGTAACAAATATAAATTTTAGTTTAAGATATAATTGATAAATAAATGTAAATATTTTTAAATACAATCTTCAAAAAGAAAAAGGTTAATCATCTCATAAAATTAAAAATTTCAATTTTTTTAGTATGATTCTGCTACGGGTTAATTAATGCTTATTTGGATTATTTATAGACATATTGGAATAAAATAAATTTGATTTTTAACAGGTTTTAATAAAATGGGAGATGTAAGATATAACTAATATAGAAATAATAGTCCGAATAACGTCATTTTTGGATTCATTTTCATGTTAAAAATACAAGCAATGTATTCATAATAATTTCAAACCTGTTTGATTAAAAGTACAAAAATAGTAATTTTAGATTAGTGATTAGAGTATCAGGTATATTATAGGGTTCTTCGATTGTTCCCAGTTTATTGCTCGAGACCCTCAGGACTCGGTGCTAGACCAGGTAACCAGCGGGATGTGGAAAAGTGTTGACCGCTATTGAAGTACGACCTTTTAAAACATTTGGTTATAAGTTGGACAGAATATAATTCCCGGAGTGTACCAGTGTTTTGACAGGTCGCCATATTCACAAAGTTATGTAGAGAGACAAACGCATTGTACACAAATTTTGGAACAAATGGGCCCTTACCCCCATGCTATCTCATAATTCTCGGAGGTAATCGCTAAAGATTTAATCACTGTTGCCGCTTCTCCTTGCAAACAGGATTTTAGGTAATGGAACTTGTCCCGCCCGGAGACGTATACTTGGTTGTGAACAATGGAACTGAACGTTTCATAAAAGTTATTGCATTCTAAGTAATCACCGGAAAACTTCGGTAAATCGATAACTGGAAGCCTAATGTGGTTTATTTCCCCTGGAGGCGCAGTGGGACCTGATGCCGACATTGCACCACTGGATGGAAATTCATCTAGATGTCCCAGCATAAATTCTTCAGCGTCACTGTGGGCATCAAGGGCTGCTTGATACCAGTTTTCCGTCACGTACTCCATTTTAGCTAATTCGGCCGGTTTAGTGTGAGTAGTGATCTTAACGTGAGTTTTATGCAACACCTTAAGCCACTTTTCTACGGCGGTAAGCCTATCCTCCAAGAAGGGAAGGGTGAAGTTGTTGACTCCACGCTTCTTGGTGTTAACGACCAACCGAACGAATTCATCCCGAATCATGGGCACGTAATTGATTGCTTCTAATAATTCCCCTGAGCTAGCCATTTTGAAACTTTATTCCAGAACAAAACCAAAACCTAAACACAGCCCGGAACACCCACTCAGGAACACTGATGCACTTCGAACGTTTTTTGCCGGAAATCCGGCTCGAAGGATCAAAAATTTGTGCGAAACAATGTCCCAAGTCGGCTCCGAACCTGTGGTCAGAAGGGAAGGCTTTTTGTTCTTGAAATAAAATTGTCAAAACACAGTTTAACGGGAAAAGGAGATAAATTCAATAAATAATATTTATATAAAATTTACAAAAATATATACAAATGTGACGTACCAGCGTCACTATCGTAAAATAAATTTTTTTCTTTTGGTATTATTTTTCTTTATATATAAATATATATGTATAAAAACTGCCCTAAGCATGTTGTGAAGAGCTGTGTTGCACGGATGCTAACGTAAAGGTTGTGGGATTATCCCTAAGCAGACGTGTATTACGGTTTCTGAATTCATTTATAATAAATTCAACATAAAGTTAATTTCTGAACACACCCAACGGGCCCTAGCTAGATAATTTGCAAACGCGCCCTAGTAACGAGTCTATCTCAACTAGCCGGCCGGCGAGTCCCCACTCCTGTCTGAACAGTCGCGAGGTGCGTAGGCATAGTCCGTAAGAATAGTTAAGAAAGCGTTTTAGCTATAAGCGAGCGAAAAATTGTGTAATAGTGATATCACAAGGGACTCAATATATTCTTCCGTGAATCTGTGAAGGAAAATTGGCGAAATTGGCGAAGATTTAGGTTATTAAATCCTAAACCGGCTTTTTCAGCACGTGCTCCCGAAGACACGCTGTAGATGAAAAAAGGCGTCATAATTGTCGGTATTTCCTTATCCAATTCCATCATTGATAAATTTAATTGGTTCTTATTTCAAATACTTGAATTTACTAACTAATGATTGGTATATTCTACTTAAAGATATATTTATTTAATTAATTTTTGTAAAAATCAATCTTTTCTTTGTTGAGTTATCTCTCACATATTAATGAAAATTAAAAAAAAATACTTTTATTTAATTTTCATTAAATATTCTCAAGCTGAGAATATTTGTATAAAATACGTATATAATATAAAATTATATTAATACTGTTTCCTCCACAGATTCTATAAAAGTATATATTTAGTTATATTAGACTGCGGAGCAGAAAATTTGATTACAGAGTGTTAGACGGATGAACTTATTACTAATCTGAATTAAGACGACTATTATAAAAGCTGTTATCCCAGAGAAGAGGAATAGAATAAGGATTAACCCATTCCATTGCATTTTGTTTAAGATAGCTCATCGACAAGGAAATTTTCATTTCATCTTCATGGAAGAACCTTATATTTGGATATCTGGTGAGCTCATTCCATTACAATATTCGGTGCATATTTCATTTATGTTATATAGTTGGAATCTGACTTGCAAGAGCTAACATAAAGGTTGTGGGAATTTCCCTAAGCTCTTGTGAGTTTTAAAGGACTGCGTAACTAGTATTCATGAGTCAAGGTATGGGAGATGGATATTTAATATAAAAACTATGGGATTTTCCCTAAAATACCCATCCTTATATTGAATAAATAAAAGAAAACTAGTTCAATTAACTTTGTACATTGAGTTAAAATTGAAAGATGATAAACATGGAGTGAATGAATGGGCCAATCAGTCAGCGTTAACCCAAATCCAATATAAAATAGATTGTTCCTCTCCTTATCATTGTGGAAAATCATATCAAATCATTGAATTAATTGAACAACTACTAGTCAAAGCAAATTATTAAATATAAAAGATTTATGATGCATATGAGCCCTGAAATACTCGAAATTGGTTATTTAACATAAAGGTTGTGGGATTTTCCCTGAAATATCCAATTTCGAGTTAACAAGGTGGTAAATATTTCCAGTAACTTTCCATATACTTTTGGAGGTATAATTAACTAGTAGAATGATCAGAGTGAGGGAATGTTACATTTATAGAACAGACTAGTGAATATATATATATATATTAGTGGATGTATTGTATTAATAATTGATCACGAATCAGTACACATACTGTATACCCCAAACAACTGGATGTGATAACAATTGGACTGGTAAAGAAATTGTTCCTTACATAATTGAGATCTGTAATATTTTAATAAATATCGAATATAAATATATTGTATGTATTTTAGATAATTCAGAATATTATTAGATGTAATGCGGACTACTTTTAAAGACCTGTATAGGACTCTGTGACACGATCCCATATCAATAATTAAAATTGGTAGAAAAACTAATTTTCTTTTGGCATTACGTGTTAGCATCAATCAACCAGTGCTCGCTACATAAAAACTTAGCTCACACGTAACACAAAAAAACCGCTATACTTAATTGTAGACTTCCTAGGGAATTTGTTGTCGTCAAATGCTAGGATATTTCGGTTGACGAAGATTCCCAAGAACCCTAGAGACTAAAATTCCCCTGAAAGGAACGCGAACTTAAAACTCCCGGACTGCACAATTTTCCCTGGGGTACTCCCCAGTAAAATCCCCAGCCTCGGGAGGAAGCGGATGTGGAGAAGTGGTTTTAGGGAAGGGGAAGTCCCCTTACCCCTCAGCCGCCTTCTCCATGAGCTCTAGTGGCTCCGAGCCACCCCAACCCCTAGGGTGAGTCTACCCCTCCCACTACCCGACTCTTTCGAGAGCCCTGGATTGAGGGTCGGAACACTGGGTCCAAGGTAGTCTTCGGAGGCAGTATGGAGGGGAAGGAGAGGGTTTAATTCCTCCCGGGAAGTTCCCGGAGAAATCTCCCTTAGGAGGGAGGAGATTGCCGCAGAGGGGAAGTCCCCTCTTGGTAGGCGGTGGGTGGTTGGTGATACTTACCAAAGTGATTCACCAGTAGAGTTCGCCGGTGGAGGCGCTGCCGTTGAGGCGTCAAAAGTTGCTGCGTTTGCTGCTGGTTAGGCAGCTCTCGAGCCAATTTGGGGGTGCGATGGGTCCTTATCAAGGACCCATCTAAGTAATTACGCGACACTAATCTTGCCAGCGAGAGAGCTGCAGCGGGCGCTGGCCACCTAGTGGCCAAGTGCGCAAGTAGTGTCGCGTCGCGGCCGCGACGCGCCAGGGCCAGAAGACGCGCAAGCGCGCCGCGGAAAGAGAAGGACAGATAGAACGGCTAGACGCTGTCGGTCTAGCCGTCTACTGTGAGCGCAAGAGAGAAAGGGAGACATAGCGGAACAATGCGGAATCTATTTCTCAACATTTTCCGCTCCCCCGATCTCGAACATATACAATTTAATTAACTTAATTCAATAAGCAATTAGCTATTATATTTAAACAGTAATACTCAGTATAGTGATAATTAAAATATAGTTGTTATAAGAAAACATTATATGAAAAGTTTGTATCAGCTACTGCTGTCAGCTATATTCTAATAATCATAGCATCATTATTATAAAATGATGTAACTTAAGAGTCAATTAGTAAAAATCAGAACTATTTGTGGAGACACAAGTTTCACAACAATCACAACATTCATAACGTTCAGGACTCAGGTCGAATCCATACCAAAGTCTTTAATTAGAGTGGTATATTCCCCGTAACATGAACTATAGTGCTTTAAGTAAATACTTAAGCTGCTGGTTGTTAGTGACGTAGTTAATGCTAAGTGTATTATACCACTTTAATTAAGCCGTGTCCTGTTATTAACTGCGAATACTGAAAACCTATATTTAACGTCTCACAAACTATATATTTTCAGTACTCCAAATCATGCAATAATGGAACACGGCTTTATTTAGATTTTAGTAAGTTTCGATCTCAGCCGCTCTGCTTATTTATGCATATTTATCAATAGTTACTGAGATAATAAAGGAAGAATTATATAAGAATTTTGTGTTAAGTCTATTTGAAAAGCTTTTTGTTTAATTGATGTGCGAAACAGTGCCTCAAGTTGGCTCCGAACCTGTGGTCAGAAAGGAAGGCCTTATTCTAAAATAAAGTATTCAAAGCCAGGTTATGTGGTAAAGGAGTTTTTATTTAATAAATAAAATATATATACAAAAATTTACACTAATTTTACAAAAGAACCGCTAAGTTAAAATAATCGACTTCCTAGGGAATTTGTCGTCGTCAAATTCTAGGGAATTTCGGTAAACGAAGTTTCCCAAGAACCCCAGAGACTAGAGTTCCCCAGAAAGGAGCGCGGACTTATAAGCTCCCGGACTGGACAATTTCCCTAGGGTATTCCCTAGTAAAATCCCCAGCCCCGGGAGGAAGCGAAGTTGGAGAAGTGGTTTTAGGGAAGGGGAAGTCCCCTTGCCCTTCGGCCGCCTTCTCCAAGAGCTCTAGTGGCTCCGAGCCACCCCAACCCTTAGGGTGAATTCTACCCCTCCCACTACCCGACTCGTCGAGAGCCCTGGACTTGGGGGTCGGAACACTGGGTCCGAGGTAGTCCTCGGAGGCAGTGTGGAGGGGAAGGAGAGGGTTGAATTTCTCCCGGGCAGTCCCCGGAGAAATCTCCCTTAAGGAGGGAGGAATGTGCCGCAGAGGGGAAGTCCCCTCTTGGTAGGCAGTGGGTGGTGGGTGATACTTACCAAAGTATGCTCCCAATGAGTTCGCCGGTGGAGGCGCTCTTGATGGCCAAGTGGAGGCGCTGCCGTGGAGGCGTCAAAGTGGGCCGTGGAGGCGAGAAAAGCTGCTTCTGTTGCTGCTGATTAGGCAGGCTGTCGAGCAAGGCTGAGGTGCGATGGGTCCTTATCAAGGACCCATCTATATAATTACGCGACACTAATCTTGCCAGCGAGAGAGCTGCCGCGGGCGCTGGCCACCTAGTGGCCAAGCGCGCAAGTAGTGTCGCTTCGCGGCCGCGACGCGCCAGGGCCAGAAGACGCGCAAGCGCGCCGCGGAGAGAGAGACAGATAGAGCGACTAGACGCTGTCGGTCTAGCCGTCTATTGTGAGTGCAATAGAGATGGGAGATATAACAGAGAAATGCGGAATCTACTTCGCAACATTTTCTGCTCCTCCCAATCTCGAACAAACTCCCCCCGTTGACGCGATGGCGTCAAAACAAGGAAGAAAGAGTGTAATCCGTTTAAAACAATTTTATTTACAAAAAAAAAACAAAAAAAATAAAAGGTATAAAAACAGATAAGGACGAGACGACTATTTTTTCAGCTTCATATGGAGCTTCGCTGAATGAAGCTCCAAGGCCGGCGACCACCGCAGGGTTATTTTGCCCTGCGGGGCCCAGGCCTTCCATCGGCGCAACTTCAGGGCCGTATAGAGGGGCACCTCTATCTCCTGCCCGAATGCCCGGACTCGGATTTTTTGAGCATTGCGCTCGAGCTCCCTGGCGCTGGGATCGTCGAGGACTTTCCCAGACCAGTTCGCCGAGGCAATGCTCTTCTTTGAGGCGATGACGGGCCTCTGCCGTCTCGTCCGCGGTCTTGTTGCGGGGGTTGGAGGTGGTGGCGGTGCCGGCTCCTCATTTGGCCCCGCCGGGAGGACATGGCTGAACAGCCGCCGAAATTCACTTTCCTCCCGGGGGGCATGTAATTCTAGGACGTCGTCCCCCTCGTCCTCATATCCTACTCCCAGTAGGTGGGCCCATGGATAATCCGCCATGCTAAATATCGCTGCACCAAAAAAGGCAAATGATGAGTACGAAGACTCAGTAAGTATTGTTGGAGTTTTGGAAGAAAAGACATGGCGGAATCATAGGTGTTCCGAAGGTTTGGAACAGGAACCAGGACGACCTGAAGAGTCCCAGGACGCCCGAGAGGGGAGGTGGTAACCTGAAGAGTCCCAGGAAACCCAGAAGGAGAAAGTTAAGCGACCTGAAGAGTCCCAGGAAGCTTGAAAAGGAAAGATGACAACCTGAAGAGTCCCAGGATGCCGGAAAGCAGGGTAAAGATAGACCCTGATACGACCCAAAACGAGGGTTAAGAAGGGAGTTTACAGAGTTGCGAGAGACTCCGTTGAATCTCTTTTCTCGCGGTTTTAACTATCGCTACGCGAGCTACCCCGTCTACTCCAGGAACTAGTTTGAGAATCCGCCCCAAGGTCCACATGCGCGGGGGATTGTTAGGTACTTTAACAAGAACTAGATCTCCTTCACCAAATTCCGAGTTAGAATTTTGCCATTTCGACCTATGCTGCAGAGTATGTAAGTATTCGGAAGACCATTTCTTCCAAAATGTCTCGGTGATTCGATTCACGGTTTGCCAACGGTTTAATGATGATTCGCGTAAATCCAAGGTGGAAAGTTCAGGGGGGGAATTTAACGCCCGTCCTGACAAGAAATGCCCCGGAGTGAGTACGTCCAAAGACTCTGGATCATCATGTAACCGCGATATAGGTCGTGAATTTAGGCAGGCCTCAATCTTAGTCAGTAGTGTGGTCATTTCCTCGAAATTAGGCACGAAAACTCCAAGGGAGCGCTTCAGGTGGTGTTTCATACTTTTTACAGCACTTTCCCAAAGACCGCCCCAGTGGGGAGTAGCGACCGGAATGAATTTCCACTCGATTTCACGGCTGGACTCGGTGGGTTGAGCGCGGGCGGCTTCTAAGGCACATCGGTAGGCGCGTTTTAGTTCCGCGTCCGCTCCTTGAAAATTAAGGCCGTTGTCGGAGTACATAACGGCGGGTTTTCCACGACGAGAAATGAATCGAGACAGCGCAGCGAGGAAGGCCTCGGTATCCAATCGAGAAACGAGTTCCAAGTGAACAGCACGGGTAGATAGACATACGAACACTGCCACGTAACATTTCATGGATTTTGCGTTACGACCGTGATGCAATTTAACTAAGAAAGGCCCAGCATAGTCTACTCCGGTGTGTTCAAAAGTGAAGCTTCGCGAAACCCTAGCGGCAGGGAGTGATCCCATAAGCTGGTTACCGAGTTTAGCGCGTTCGCGAACACACGTGACGCATTTGTGAACGCATGATTTTACTAGATTTCGCGCATTCACGACCCAAAACCTTTGTCGCAACGTGGACAAAGTTAGTTGGAGCCCCCCGTGAAGTGTATCTAGGTGCGTTTGCCTAATGAGTATGGTCGTTAAGTGGCAATCCGGAAGAATAATGGGGTGTTTCATGTGTTCAGAAATTTCGGCATTCCGAAGCCGCCCCCCTATTCTTAAAATTCCTTGTGAATCAATGACCGGGTGTAAGGAAAGAAGCTTTGACCGCGACGGTACACGTAACCCATGATTCAAGGCCGAGATTTCGCTCGCGAAGTGTGTTCGTTGAACAACCTTTATCAAGGCTTCAATCGAACTGCGAATTTCCGATGCAGACAGGAGGAAGTCCTCCCATTGGCCGGTTTTCCTGGTCCGCTGGACAAATCGAAGAACATAAGCCATAACTCGGACCAGTTTAGACCAAGACGAAAACTGATCAAAAAACCAACACTCAGTTGTGTTGAATTGAGCGGTTAACGCTACCTTCCGACTTTCTTCCGCGGTTTCAAAGACCTGAACGGGATTTGCGGTGTGCTCACGGAGAAAAGCAGGCCCATGCCACCAAAGTGAGTCCTCTGATAACTGTTGAGCACTGGTTCCTCTTGAGCACAAGTCTGCAGGATTCAACTTAGTGGGTACATAATGCCAGCTGGCTTCCGATAAATGCGTTTGGATATATGAAACGCGATTAGCCACAAACGTCTTCCAATGCACAGGTTGCTTTGCTATCCAGGCTAAAGCGACTTGCGAATCCGAATAGCAACGAATCGCATCACAACTCCCGACCAAGCTTCCCTTGACGTGAACCAATAACTTGACTAGAAGGGCAGCTGCGACCAACTCCAGACGAGGGATTGAAGTGGTCTTGATCGGAGCGACCTTTGTTTTGGACATCACTAAATGTACCGAGAGGTTACCGTCCTCATCAGTGAGGCGTTCATAAACGACTGCGCCGTACGCAAGTTCTGAGGCGTCACAAAATCCAATTAATTCGCGTTTTCCAGTAGTAAGTGATTGTCCGGTCCACCGTGGAATCCGTAAAGTCTGTAAGTCTCGGAGATGCTCATAGCACTTGAGCCATTTTGACTGAATAGGCTCAGGAATTTCTTCGTCCCAAGAGAGTTTAAGCAACCAGGTGGATTGCATTAACTGCTTTAGAGTGATGACTATTGGAGAAATCCATCCCAATGGATCGAAGATCTTAGCATTCTCTGATAAGAGGATGCGTTTGGTTAGTACACTAATGTGTGAAGGAGAAACACGGAAGCGGAAGCTATCATCCCCGTGATCCCAATATATGCCCAAGACTTTACTTGATCCAGCAGGATCCTCAAAGAAAGAATGCAGCTCGGTAGGTTCAAGCGGGGAAGACCCCGGTTGATTGAATGCCCATTTGCTTAAGGAGAAGCCCCCTTTTGCCAGTAGAGCGATGAGTTGTTCCCTGACCGAACTAAGTTGCTGTAAGTCATGGGCCCCAAAAAGTATATCGTCTACATAAGTAGAATTTAAAAGCACATCCTGCGCGAGAGGGAAGTTAGCTCCGTCCGTGTAAGCTAATTCGCGCAAAACTCGCGAAGATAGGAACGGTGCCGGTCCAGTACCGTAGGTCACCGTGTTGAGTTCGAAGGCCTGAAGCTCACCGGAATCAGACTTCCATAGAATGTTCTGATACTTGCGGTCCTCAAAACGCACAAGAATCTGTCGGAACATTTTAACAATGTCAGTGACGCCTACATAACGAAAGGAACGCCAATTCATCAGGATCCGCGTGATGTCCTGTTGGAGTTTGGGTCCAATGAATAGCGTATCATTAAGCGAGACGCCAGTAGAGGTTTTAGAAGATGCGTTGAATACAACGCGAATCTTTGTCTTCTGGTTCTCGGTCTTAAAAACGGCATGATGAGGCAGAAAGACGCGAAAATCAGAGTTCAAAGGAACAGGAGACATATGTCCTAACACTTGATACTCCTGTAAGAAGTGAGAATAACTTTCAGCTTGTTCTGAAGAGGTTTCCAATCGCCGAAGTATTCGTTTTAAGGTTTTCTCTGCTACCCGAGAGGAAGAACCTAAGCTGTGCTTCTCGATGTCAGATCGAAAAGGTAAAGCAACGACAAAACGACCTGAAGAGGTGCGTGATACCGTATTCACAAAATGTTGTTCACAGAGGGAGTCCTCTGTGGACATGGGTTTGACTTCCGGAACTTCTTCCAGTTCCCAGAAGTCGCGAAGAGTTTTTTCTACCTCAAAGCAATGATGCACCGTGACACAATGAGAGCGACCAGCCTTGGGTACGACCCCCGAAACGATCCACCCGAAAATAGTCCGCTGAGCAAGCAACGTATGATCAGGAGAATGCATGTACGGGCCTTCCATCAATGCTGCAAGATAGTCTGCACCAATGAGCACATCAATTGGAGCCCTGGTTGAAGCGAAGTTATCAGCCAGATCAATTTCGCTAAGTGCTGGAAAGGACGACGGAGAATAAGTCGGAGGCATATACTGAGTAATCCTGGGTAAGATCAATGCAGTTACGTCCAACGAGACACCGTGTCGTGATAGAGAATGAAGCGTAATCTGTACCTCTGCGCGAACGTTTTGAGCCGAATTCAGAGAGACGCCATGAATGGTCGCGTTGACACGTTTTCGTGATACCCGTAGCTGCTGAGCTAGATTTTCCGAAATAAAGGAAGTTTCAGAGCCTGTGTCAACTAAACCGCGGACTATAATACGAGAACCGTCATGAGCGTCGATTCTGGCAGAGAAAGTGGCCAAAAGCACTGATCGGGTGTCGGAAACACTAAGATGTGTTGTAGTATTCGAGCTAGAGGGTTCTGGCTCGGAAAAGGAGTTGACCGCGGGGGTAGACCCCCGTGCCTTGCTCCCCCCGGTGCCAGATTTGTCAAAATGTAATAAAGTATGATGCATTTTACTACATTTCCTGCATCGTGACGAAGAGGAGCAATTGGAGCAACTATGCCCGGGCCTCAGACAGTTGATGCAAAGATTCTGTGAAAATGCGAACTTTGAACGTGCCTGAGGGGTCAATGCAAGGTAGTCCTTGCACTGATACAAGAAATGGTTACTACCACAGTGAGCGCAACCGGTACTATTCACGCTAGTAGCGTGTGACTTCAAGGATCTCCCCGATTCCTTTTTGGAAGTTCTAGGTTTGTTACCTAATGATTGCAAAGAGTTAATGTGACGCGTTAGAAACTCCGAAAATTGAAGAAAGGTGGGATAATCCTTGCTGCTTCCCAGATACATCTTTCAGGCCAAGCGGAGGGTGTCATCCAGTTTGTTCTTCAGAGAATGAACAATGATGGGATCCCAATGATCGACGCCGTAACCCATGGTTTTGAGGGCGTTGAGCGCAACCGTGACCGAGTCCCTAACTTCCTTGAGAACTTTAAAATTGTCACCCCGAAGCGTGGGTACTTGCGAGATCTGGTCCAAGAACGTATCCGTGATCATTCGTCTGTCAGTATACCTAGCTACTAGAGTGTCCCATGCTATCTCATAGTTCTCGGAGGTGATCGCTAAAGATTTAATAACCGTAGCCGCTTCACCTTGCAAGCAAGATTTTAGGTAGTGGAACTTGTCTCGTCCGGAGACATATGCCTTTTCATGAACAATGGAACTGAATGTTTCATAAAAGTTGTTCCATTCTAAATAATCCCCGGAAAACTTCGGCAAATCGATAATTGGAAGCCTAATGTGGTTTATTTCGCCTGAAGGCGCCGTGGGACCTGATGCTGGCATCACCTGATTGGAGCGAAGTTCATCTAAATGTCCTAGGATGTATTCTTCCGCGTCACTATGGGCATCAAGGGCCGCTTCATACCAACTTTCGGTTACGTAATCCATTTTAGCTAATTCAGCCGGTTTAGTATGAGTAGTGATCTTAACGTGAGTTTTATGCAACACCTTAAGCCACTTCTCGACGGCCGCAAGCCTATCCTCCAAGAAAGGGAGGGTGAAGTTGCGTACTCCACGTTTCTTAATGTTAACGACCAACCGAACGAATTCATCCCGAATCATGGGCACGTAATTGATCGCTTCTAGTAATTCCCCTGAGCTAGGCGTAGTCATCTTGAATCTCTATTCCAGAACAAACCACAATCTTAACCCAGTCAGAATCTCCAACTTAAAAACACTGATGCACTTCGAACGTTTTTTGCCGGAAATCCGGCTCGAAGGACCATAAATTTGTGCGAAACAGTGCCTCAAGTTGGCTCCGAACCTGTGGTCAGAAAGGAAGGCCTTATTCTAAAATAAAGTATTCAAAGCCAGGTTATGTGGTAAAGGAGTTTTTATTTAATAAATAAAATATATATACAAAAATTTACACTAATTTTACAAAAGAACCGCTAAGTTAAAATAATCGACTTCCTAGGGAATTTGTCGTCGTCAAATTCTAGGGAATTTCGGTAAACGAAGTTTCCCAAGAACCCCAGAGACTAGAATTCCCCAGAAAGGAGCGCGGACTTATAAGCTCCCGGACTGGACAATTTCCCTAGGGTATTCCCTAGTAAAATCCCCAGCCCCGGGAGGAAGCGAAGTTGGAGAAGTGGTTTTAGGGAAGGGGAAGTCCCCTTGCCCTTCGGCCGCCTTCTCCAAGAGCTCTAGTGGCTCCGAGCCACCCCAACCCTTAGGGTGAATTCTACCCCTCCCACTACCCGACTCGTCGAGAGCCCTGGACTTGGGGGTCGGAACACTGGGTCCGAGGTAGTCCTCGGAGGCAGTGTGGAGGGGAAGGAGAGGGTTGAATTTCTCCCGGGCAGTCCCCGGAGAAATCTCCCTTAAGGAGGGAGGAATGTGCCGCAGAGGGGAAGTCCCCTCTTGGTAGGCAGTGGGTGGTGGGTGATACTTACCAAAGTATGCTCCCAATGAGTTCGCCGGTGGAGGCGCTCTTGATGGCCAAGTGGAGGCGCTGCCGTGGAGGCGTCAAAGTGGGCCGTGGAGGCGAGAAAAGCTGCTTCTGTTGCTGCTGATTAGGCAGGCTGTCGAGCAAGGCTGAGGTGCGATGGGTCCTTATCAAGGACCCATCTATATAATTACGCGACACTAATCTTGCCAGCGAGAGAGCTGCCGCGGGCGCTGGCCACCTAGTGGCCAAGCGCGCAAGTAGTGTCGCTTCGCGGCCGCGACGCGCCAGGGCCAGAAGACGCGCAAGCGCGCCGCGGAGAGAGAGACAGATAGAGCGACTAGACGCTGTCGGTCTAGCCGTCTATTGTGAGTGCAATAGAGATGGGAGATATAACAGAGAAATGCGGAATCTACTTCGCAACATTTTCTGCTCCTCCCAATCTCGAACAATTGACGAAACTGGCTACATTATCAAGCGTGACAAATCTTTAGCAACAAATATATCTAAAAGTCTTGAATTACAAGGATAATTTGGTAAACTCGAAAGAGTATTAAACTTCTGGCCAATAATTACTGGGATGCTATTATCGTAGCCAATGTAAGATATACATACAATGCTCATAATATCGTTTTCTTTAATATAACAACAATTATTATATGACTTTGTACTTAAAGTGAATGAAGCAAATTTAATTTTACTAAGTGCATTACAAAAATTGAAAGGTAAAATTTTATTTACAGGATTTAATAATACTGGGCCATGATACTCTTTTTTAGTGGGATTTACAGAAGATTGCTCATCCAGTCTGTTACAAATTTGCTGCAGAGGTAAATCAAATTTTCGCAAAAGTTTTTGTTAATGGAATAAATAATTTTTAAAAGGGAAAGCACTAAAAGCATCTAAGGGTCCTAATTGTTTTGAGACAGCTGCTATATGAATTAAATTATGCACATTAAATGTTAAAGTATCTGGCCCATACAAAATACTCAAGTTTTTTACAAAATAAACTATAAGTTTGTGAGCAGAGTCATTATTTCTTTCATATTCCTGATCACTGCATAAGATCGTTATAGCACAATTCAACGCATTAAAATGAAGAAATTTTTCAGGTGGAAGGACATTTCTCAACACTACAACTCCCAGGTACAGAAGAAATGTACGATATTGAGTTGCTTTCCACCGTGGTAACTCATCCAAATCAAAGAATCTGCGTTAAAACTCAACAGGAATACATTGACATACACTCTTTAGTGTTTCCGAAAAGCTGGTAATTTGAATTCTTGCAGTTCTTGATACTTTTAGTTTATGCAACCATATATTTAAAAGTTTGTTTGTTACACCTAAGCAGGTGTTATGCATATAGTCAATTGGAAATTTAGAAACCATAGAGAGTGAAAGCAACTCGAATGGAGAAGACATACCATTTATGTGGTATTCAGACTGTGCTCTGTTAGTAAAATCTATGTCTGTACGCAGAGAAGCATTTAAGTCAGGATAGGTCATTCTCTTGCTTATTCTAAAACCAGTTACAGTACATTTGCTACAGGCGTAGTATGCATTATGGGATTTAGTATATGTAACGTATGCCTTTGCTGGAGTATCGCAAATAACTGCTCTAATATTGACTGTAAAATGTCCTTCACCTACATCAAAACCAGTTTCTTGTAATCTAAGAAATTCTGCAACAAAGGGATCCAAGTATTAAGAAATGCGACCTTTTTTTACCATGGTAAATACCTATTACAAATGGGGAAAAGGAACTTTTAGAAATTTTACCTAAAATAGGCCACAATTGGCTTTTAGAACTGTTTGATATACAGGGTTTTCTCTAACAGCGGAACATAGGATTATATTATTTAACTATAGCAATGAAGCACTTACTATACATTATTATAATTAATAAAAGCGCGTAGATAGTAACAATTTAATGGTTATTTTAGTTTAATTGCTTTTATTATTTATTATAAATGTCATTTTACTCAATTAATCTTGTTTACTACGTTTAATATTTAAATTAAATGGAAAACAGTAATTTGACTATAGTAAAATTTACTATAGTCAAATAACACGAAATCACCTATGTTCCGCTGTTAGAGAAAAACCCTCTGTAGGCACACCATCTATATTGGTATCTAAATTTATTATAGAGCTGTTTAAAAAATCAAGAGAATAATTTTTAATGATTGTAGTTAGGTTTTTAAATAAGCCATAATGCACATACTTGCCACAGTTGGATAATATACTAATTTTATGACTAAGAGGCCGAGGAGTTTTCATGAGAGTTCTAACATCAACAGGTAAATCGCTATGGCCATGTTTTGATAAAATTTTAAGTAAGGAAGATAAGGTGCGTTGATTAACGTTACAATTAAGGGCCCAGGTATACAGCTCTTCTTTTAAAGATAAATCTGCTTCTACGTGAGAGTCATTAATTCTACCAATAATTTCAGGATTACTGGTAATTGTTGTACTAGTGCTTGGAGAAACATCTGGAATAATTAAGTCAGGTATTATGTTTAAAATACTACGAGAAGAATTTTCTGACATTTGGCTATTCAAAGAAGATTCTAATAGGTGTTCTCTAATGTCTAAGTGACAATTATTGGTTCTATTATATCAATATTTTCAGGCCAACTAGTTATGCTACTACTGATATTAATAGGAACAACCTCTGTGCAATAATACCTGGAGAATTTCCAGAAGCTTGGCCATTCAAGGAAGAAGATTGTAATAAATGGTCCCTATTATAAGAGGACAAAATACGTCGATTTTTTGACGATTTGCAGGCTTGAGAAAGCTTTAGGCATTTTCAAACATTTATTACATATATATGTATATAAAGTAAGAAATATTAAACAGATAAATTTAAATTTACTATCTACTCACCATTTAATTAGAAACAGCTAGCTAATATAAAATTTATATAAATATAATAATTTTAATATCTGCAGTTGTGAAATGCATATGCATACATGGTGCAACACACTATAAGTCAACAATCCTCACTCCTCAGTGAAAAAGTCGGAAATGAGCGTCTATCATCAATATCGCGCCATATTTGAATTCATTTTTTAACTTGACTAGAAAAAGTCAGCTTCAGTCAACGTTTTAAGGATGACATTTAAGTTGACTGGAAAAAGTCAGCTTTTAGTCAACATTTTAGGAATGACATTAGGTTGACTGGAAAAAGTCAGCTTTCAGTCAACGTTTTAAGGATGACATTTAAGTTGACTGGAAAAAGTCAGCTTTCAGTCAACATTTTAAGAATGACATTAGGCTGACTGGAAAAAGTCAACTTTCGGTCAACTTTTTAAGAATGACATTAGGTTGACTAGAAAAAGTCAGCTTTCAGTCAACATTTTAAGAATGACATTAGGCTGACTAGAAAAAGTTAGCTTTCAGTTGACTTTTCAAAGATACCCTAACAGCACAGAGCCAGCTTATAGTCGACTTAAAGGTGGCGGCCCTTGAGTCAGCGTCGACTCAAAGTTAACTTTTTGTTAACCTTAGGATGACTTTAAGTAGGCAAATGTCCCAAAATAACTGTCAACTATATGCCGACTTTTGAGAGTCAGCTTAAAGCCAATTTGGGAACGTCAGCTTAAAGTCGACATTGTGGAGTCAGCTTAAGGCTGACTCTGAAAAGTTAGGTTAGGGCTATGGCACACAAAAAAACTTAAGCAATATGTTTAAGGAATGTACAATGACCGGCAGAAATGGCGTCCCTTGATGCGTTTAGGAACCGCATTTTAGGATCCTTCACTGTATACTCTATTCTGCTAGGCGGAGATAGGGGAATGGAACGCGATAACTATAGTACACTATTGCTCAATAATCTTGCGTCAGGCGAGGGGCAGTGGGGATAAGAGAGGCAAGGGGTTATCTAGGGAATTCTAGTGGACATCGTCAAATTTTTGATCGGCTATCCCTTTGACGTCAAAAGAGCTGTCAAAAGCTAAATTAACCTGTATTTTGAAGAAATACAGAAACATAAATATTTTTAAAAAACAAATAAGAAGAAAGAAAGAAAGGATTTTAATAAATATATAAAGAAAAAATATCAGATGAGTATTAGTTAATAGGAAATGTTAAAGTAATTGTTAATTATTAAGAAAATATACTTTGTGGTTTTTTATTTCTGTTACAGGTTAAATGCTGTTTCTGATGAGCTTAAATTACAGAAAAGAAATATATATAGACCAATAAATAAAAAAGGACTAATTTATGAAGCATTTCTGTGTGGACCAGTCATTTCAATAATTATGATGTAATGTTCTAATAGTGAATGTGTAAGCGTTTGGTGTATATACACAAAGAAATTCTATTATAAATTAATAATTATATATAATAATGTGTTGATTCTTATTACTATAAATTAAAGCTAGTTCAATTAAAATATTCTTTTTCTTTCCTCCTTATCTGAATTCTATACATACATAGTAATTACATATTCTCGTAGAATCTATTCTTTAAACTAATTAAATTGTAACTATTTGGAATGTGCAAGTCATAACTATTTGTTTCAATGATATTTATTATTCATTGTAAGAGAAATTGCATAGAGCCTCTGCAAATTTCTTATTAATATGTCACATCCTTCTACATATTATCTTTTATGACATTTATATGCCTCCTTTGCACTATTTTCTTCTAGTCTATAACATATAAAAATAATTTTACAATCATTAATTATTACACGCAGATCTGATGATTCTGCTGATCTCTAATTAATTTTATAAATATTGAAATCATTGATAAACCATTGTCTAGTTAAATTTGAAAAATAGGCATTTGAATGATGTTATTTAAATTTGGTATCTCTTTTGTGAGATATGTTCTCATAGTACTTGGGAAGATAAAGTTCTTTAGAAGGTATGTGTATACTAATGAGTTCATTTTGCTTTCAGCTTCGAATAGTTTTTCAACTACGTGTTTGGATATACATTTTGAATATAGAATATACTTATGTTGTTACTCCTATTATAATGTTGACAGAATTGGTAGTAAGATATATCAATCATCTGAAAATAATAGAATATATATATGGCGACTAGATAAATTAAGGATTTAAGACAGATAATTCTCAACAACAAATAGGAGTAACAAAATAAGTATTGCATATTAGGAATGGATATCCAAATATGTAGTTGGAAAATTATTTGAAGCTGAAAACAAGATTAACTCAGCAGTATACATGAATGTATTGGAGGACAATATCCTGTCAAATGTAAAGAAAAGATATCATGTAGACGAAGTACCAAACATTATATTTAAGTACAATAAATTAAGTGAAGTGTCTAGATTCTTCAAATTTAATAGAGCAATAGCTTACCTATCATCCTCACATTAATAGAATCAATTAGACAGCAGAATAAGCATACTTCAGCGTATTTGAAAATATCTAGAGAAATATTGGTATATGTTGAAAACTAGAAGAAGAAGGAACAAACAAGGCAAATAAATGTCACACAAGATGTGAAAGAATGTGACAGATCAATAAGAAATTTGAAGAGTCTCTATGCAATTTGTCTCGCATTGAATAATACAAATAATTGAAGCAAATAGTTATGACTTGCACATTTCAAATAGTTGCAATTTAATTAGTTTAAAGGATAGATTCTATGAGAATATCTAATTACTATGTATGTATAGAATTTGGATAAAGAAGAAAGAGAACGAGTATTTTAATTGAACTAGCTTTAATTTATAGTAATAGGAATCAACACATTATTATATATAATTATTAATTTATAATAGAATTTCTTTGTGTATATACACCAAACGCTTTCACAATCACTATTATAACATAATTAAACCATAATTATTGAAATGACTGGTCCACACAGAAATGCTTCATAAATTAGTCCTTTTTTATTCATTGGTCTATATATATTTCTTTGCTGTAATTTAAACTCATCAGAAACAGCATTTAACCTGTAACATATATAAAAAAACCACAAAGTATATTTTCTTAATAATTTATAATTACTTTAACATTTCCTATTAACTAATACTCATCTGATATTTTTTCTTTATATATTTATTAAAATCCTTTCTTTCTTTCCTTTTATTCGTCTCTTAAAAATATTTATCTTTCTGTATTTCTTTAAAATACAGGTTAATTTAGGTTTTGACAGCTCTTTTGACGTCAAAGGGATAGCCGATCTAAAATTTAACGGTGTCCATTAGAATTCCCTAGATAACCCCTTGACCCTCTTATCCCCACTGCCCCTCGCCTGACGCAAGATTATGAGCAATAGTGTAGTTAGTTTATCTCGCTCTAAATGCGTGAGTGCGAGAGAGAGAGCTTTATACGGCATAGCAGGGCAAGCCAGGCGTCCCGAGGCTTATTTCTATCTGTGCCATTGCCTATGGCTATCTCTCTCGCTCGGTAAGAATCATTCGTCCGTCCTTGTTTAGATCAGTTCTACGCCAATGGATACTCTCTAAAGAAGATTTTCTCAGGCGACACCATTGAAGATTGCGATTACAGCGGGGATTTTAAAATACTGTGCACCTGTCACTGTCAAACGTCAGTATGAAAGATTATTGTCGCTTACAGCGTTTGGTGCAATTAATATTATAAGTCTGGATTATTATGTGATATTCTGTAATGCACATATATATATACATATGTTAATTTACTTTCAATTTTTTAAACCAATAAGTTATTGGCATTATAGAAGAAACTCATTTAAATATAAAAATATACTGGTTTCCACTTATGTAACTTTTCTTGTAAATATAACATAATTTTAATTAATAAAATTCACTCGTTTATTAATCAGACTAAGAAGAGTTATTTCTTTTAAATTTTAACATGTATAGAATAATATCCTAAATGCGCACACTTAACTAATTATTATTAGAGAAATATTTTTATAATCGTTACACATTGATAATAATATATCTCAATATCCTTCAGTTTAAAATATCATTTACATTGAAGAAATCTTGATCAATGGTCATGAAAAGTTCGTGGCTCAATGGCTAGGTCGCTTGCCTCGAAGATTAGTTAAAGCGCTTTTGTCGGTGGTTCGAGTCCCGCGGGAGATATTTTTTTTTTTCGTTTTAAAAGCATTATTATCTTTTCTTTTTGTTAATTATTTGGAAGCATTGCTACTGCCTCCAAACATATTTTTGCAAACCTTAAAATATACAATGTTATATTTATGCTTTTTTTTGTAATCTAATCCATATGAGCAGGAGCTCGCTTCTTCGGCATTTGTTTTTGTGCATTACAGAATATCACATAATAATCCAGACTTATAATGTTAATTGCACCAAACGCTGTAAGCGACAATAATCTTTCATACTGACGTTTGACAGTGACAGGTGCACAGTATTTTAAAATCCCCGCTGTAATCGCAGTCTTCAATGGTGTCGCCTGAGAAAATCTTCTTTAGAGAGTATCCATTGGCGTAGAACTGACCTAAACAAGGACGGACGAATGATACTTACCGAGCGAGAGAGATAGCCATAGGCAATGGCACAGATAGAAATAAGCCTCGGGACGTCTGGCTTGCACTGCTATGCCGTATAAAGCTCTCTCTCTCTCGCACTCACGCATTTAGAGCGAGATAAACTAACTACTATAGTTATCGCGTTCCATTCCCCTATCTCCGCCTAGCAGAATAGAGTATACAGTGAAGGATTCTAAAATGCGGTTCCTAAACGCATCAAGGGACGCCATTTCTGCCGGTCATTGTACACTTGAATCATAATTGAACATTCTATGGATGTTCAAATTAGGATATTTCTCGTATATTTATATAAAATATTACTAGTATATGCTACATATATAAAATATTACCATTATACGCTACTTATATAAAATATTATCATCATATGCTATTTATTGGCATTCGTATCTAAATTCAATTTTATATAATTTAATTGCATAGTACATCGCGCGCCTATCTACCTATTTTTCTTTTTGATCCATTGGTATGTCTTATTTCAAATGAAAATTCCTGCCGATGTTCGCGGTGTTCCCAACGGGTCACCCTCCAAATTGCACTACGCGCCCATGGCTGCTTAACTTCGAGATCCAAACGCCTATGTCCTGTCCTTGAAACCAACTGCATTAACACAATAGATTCTTATGGTTTCTGTCTACATATGTTGCAAAATTAGATTTCTACTATTCCAGTCCAAAATTAACGCGTATTTGATTGTCAGATATTTTTGTTATGTTCCACAAAAAATACTTGTTCGAGATCGGGAGGGGCAAAAATGCTGAGAAGTAGATTCCACATTTTTGCTATATCTCCCTGTCTCTATTGCGTTCACAGGGGACGGCTAGACCAACAGCGTGTAGCCGCTCCACCTGTCTCTCTCTATCTCGCACCGCGGCGCGCTTGTGCGTCTACAGGCCCTGGCGCGTCGCGGCCGCGGCACGGCTTGCGTGCCTGACCACTAGGTGGCCAGCGCCACGAGCAGCTCTCTCGCGGGCAAGTTTCGTGCCGCGGAATTATATAGATGGGTCCTGGATAAGGACCTATCGCACCTCAGCCTTGCTCGACTGCTTAATTAGCAACAGCAGCACCTTTTTGCGCCTTTCGGCATCACCGCCTCCACGGCATTTTTTGACGCCTTCACCAGGCCATCAAACGAGCGCCTCCACCGGCGAACTCTACGGGTCGACTACTTTGGTAAGTATCACCCAACCACCCACCGCCTACCAAGAGGGGACTACCCCTCTGCGGCAATATCCTCCCTCCTAAGGGAGAATTCTCCGGGGATTTCCGGGGAGAAGTTAAACCCTCTCCTTCCCCTCCACACTGCCTCCGAGGACTACCTCGGACCCAGTGTTCCGACCCTCAAGTCCAGGGCTCTCGAAAGAGTCGGGTAGCGGGAGGGGTAGAATTCACCCTAGGGGTTGGGGTGGCTCGGTGCCACTATAGCTCTAGGAGAAGGAGGCTGAGGGGTAAGGGGACTTCCCCTTCCCTAAAACCACTTCTCCTACTTCGCTTCCTCCCGTGGCTGGGGATTTTACTGGGGAATACCCCAGGGATAATTGCCCAGTACGGGAGCTTCTAAGGGTACGGCGACAATTTGCAGAACGGTCTAGAAATTTTTGTGCCAAGAGGTTGGCAACAAAAATGATATCACGAAAAATTCATAGATTGGAAACTAGAAGCTGCAGGAGCCATATTGTTTTAAGTATGTGTTAGTAATATGTGTAAATGAAGTGGGTTATGAGAGTGAACATAAATTTTTGGAGTAAAATGATTAATTGCAAATTACAACAATTATAGATAAACAAAAATGGATCAAATGAGTTATTTTATTTTACAGTTTATGTATCTATTATTATATAAAATGTAAGATTTAGGGCAAATTTCTTTGTTAAAAGATTTATCAATTTTATAGGTACTCTAGTTGAGGATCACATAGAAAATTCTTCAGCTTAAAGGAACGATATATAAGCCTAGAAAATTAAATTCTGTATTAATTTTTTAGGTAGGTAGACAGATATTATCTTTTTAGTGCTCCTTCTGAATGTATATCATTATTGCATGATAATTTGCTCCCTTTTTCATATTTTCAGATAATTGGGCATTGCAAAAAAGAATTTGATACTTGATGAAACAATATAGTGTCCTGAATAGAAAGAACAAGAATAAAATAATTAAATATATGAAAGTATTAAGAGGTCTAGTTGAAAAAAATTAGGACATTTTATATATAAAAGTCCTAATTTTATATTAAAAAGGTTATTCTAAACAACACATTCTGTCTACTATGAAGCGGTGCACTTAGTACTTACAAAGAATATGGAAATTTTTTATGACGAGAAATCAATTGAACATCCTAAGTATTTATAGGTATTGTTTTTGTGTATAAAGTTTACGCCTTTACAATTTTTGTGTTTAACACATTATATATTTTGCAATACTTTTATTATAATTTCTTTATCAAAATAGACATGTTGTAACGAAGTTCCCCGTTACGTATACGAGATACCGAATAAAGAACATAAAAGCTACCGAACAGTGGATATTATTAATCCCTACGTTACCGACTCGTGAGATAGGCTCACGAGTGGATTATAGCTAACGTCAAGGATAGACCCCGTTGACAGGCAGAGGCCTGGATGAAAAGACCGGCGCTCCAGTAAACGATGTCCAGGTTGTCCTGAGAAGTAAGGCAGGGCCATGCCAAACAACCCAGGCAACCTGAGATAAGGAGAAGCGTCCTCGGGGAGTCCTAAAACAATGACAGTGTCTATAAGTCCCCACGAGGAGGGGAAATAGAACATCGAGTCTGGCTTGAACGCTGGTTACGCGCGTCAAGCAGGCTGCGCGAATGTCGTGCGCAGACTGCCATAGCAGGCAGTCGGAACGCGACCATGGGACTGTGCTGATGTGCCCGTGCGTGCTGGTGAGCGCGTGACGCGGCACTCAGACATCCATGGGTCGGTTCGCGTACGTGAGGCGTGTGCTTTAGGCCAGCCTGCACGTACGTCACGACTGGATACCGGCCAATGCATAGTGGGTTGTGCAGGGGCGTAGTTAGCCCGTTGGAATGTGTCCCGGTGCCCTCCGTAATCCCATAGGCTTGCGCTATGGCTGGACGGGCCGTGAACATTGCCTCCGTGGTGGTCCGCTCCTGGCAAGACGCTATGCTTTGGCAATTGATACCGCATGTTCCCGCACTCCTCACCACCACCTGTGTGTGGGTGGTGAGGGAGAAATGTATGCCCCTCAGCAGGCAGGTCTGCGAGGCTCGGACTTCCGTAAGGAACCCTCCCCTCTCTCCACGACCTAGCATACTGAGCGACCCTGGCTACCGCTACCGTCCATATGCATGGCCGCAGGGCCGTATAAGATGCATAGAGAATGGGGTCGAAGGACCCAATTGATAACATAGGGTTGTTGGCCACCCAACTGACCAACTGGCGCCCTGATACCGATAGAAAAGGACGGGCGAAGGTAATGGGAAAACCCGTAGTGTGAGTGGCCCCTCGCACTGACGGGAATAACCTTACAAATGGCGCCCAACGTGGTTTCTGATAATAGATTAATTATTCGGCGAACGATTAATCCACAAGTCCGAGAAGTTACCGGAAGTGTTGGAGTTTTCAGGGAATAGGTGGCCCACTATTTTCTGGAGGCTCGGAAACGCTGAAAAAGCATGAAAAGATCATCTGGTTGTAAAAGGAATCTGTGCGAAACAGTGCCTCAAGTTGGCTCCGAACCTGTGGTCAGAAAGGAAGGCCTTATTCTAAAATAAAGTATTCAAAGCCAGGTTATGTGGTAAAAGAGTTTTTATTTAATAAATAAAATATATACAAAAGTTTACAATATTTTTACAAAAGAACCGCTAAGTTAAAATTGATCGACCTCCTAGGGAATTTGTCGTCGTCAAATTCTAGGGAATTTCGGTAGACGAAGTTTCCCAAGAACCCCAGAGACTAGAATTCCCCAGAAAGGAGCGCGGACTTATAAGCTCCCGGACTGGACAATTTCCCTAGGGTATTCCCTAGTAAAATCCCCAGCCTCGGGAGGAAGCGAAGTTGGAGAAGTGGTTTTAGGGAAGGGGAAGTCCCCTTGCCCTTCGGCCGCCTTCTCCAAGAGCTCTAGTGGCTCCGAGCCACCCCAACCCCTAGGGTGAATTCTACCCCTCCCACTACCCGACTCGTCGAGAGCCCTGGACTTGGGGGTCGGAACACTGGGTCCGAGGTAGTCCTCGGAGGCAGTGTGGAGGGGAAGGAGAGGGTTGAACTCCTCCCGGGCAGTCCCCGGAGAAATCTCCCTTAAGGAGGGAGGAATGTGCCGCAGAGGGGTAGTCCCCTCTTGGTAGGCAGTGGGTGGTGGGTGATACTTACCAAAGTATGCTCCCAATGAGTTCGCCAGTGGAGGCGCTCTTTGTTGCCCGTGGAGGCGCTGCCGATGAGGCGTCAAAAGCTGCTGAGGTGCCGTTGAGGCGAAAAAAGCTGCTTCGTTGCTGCGGTTGCTGCTGCTACACAGCTGTCGAGCAAGGCGAGGGTGCGATGGGTCCTTATCAAGGACCCATCTATATAATTACGCGACACTAATCTTGCCAGCGAGAGAGCTGCCGCGGGCGCTGGCCACCTAGTGGCCAAGCGCGCAAGTAGTGTCGCTTCGCGGCCGCGACGCGCCAGGGCCAGAAGACGCGCAAGCGCGCCGCGGAGAGAGAGACAGATAGAGCGGCTAGACGCTGTCGGTCTAGCCGTCTATTGTGAGCGCAATAGAGATGGGAGATATAACAGAGAAATGCGGAATCTACTTCGCAACATTTTCTGTTCCTCCCAATTTCGAACAGGATCAAATTCTGTTAAGAATTGATAGCCTGATCGAATTGACGTGTTCACGTAGAATTCGAGCAACCCATGCTAAGCTAACGGAAAATTGGATGAGAACCACGGGCGCAAATATAATTTAATATTATATTCGCCCGTGTTAAAATCTAACGCTACCGAAAAGGCTACTTGACTGGGCAAGTGACAGCTGAGCGCTTGTTTGTAAACAAGTCGACCGGCTGAGCTGAGCCATGCTGCCTGGCGGAGCCCGACCGGCTAACTGTCAGAGCAGTTCAATTAGCTAGCTATCGAGATGTTGCCAAACATAATTACCGAATTAAGCGCAGAATCGGAAATTTGGCAACGGATGATAACGCCTCGCTAACGTTCTGCGAGCCGGCAAGTCGCCTCACATCTCATCCTACCCTGGATCCCTACAGAACTATTGTTCTCTCCGTCTCTCACTCAGCCTTCCTCGCTCTCTCTCTCTCCGCCGAATACAATGGCATCCCCGAACGCCTCGCCCTCGGCTACGACTGTCGCCGCTCGCGACGCTCTCGCTCCTCCTGTGCCTATGGCACAGGATGCCTTCGATGAGGATGCCCTTCTGGCATCCCCATCTCCTGCGGGCCCTATTGAGGGTCCCGCATCCGATCCCGCACCTGTTCCCGTGGCGCAGGTTGACGTTCCGGCGGCAACCTGCGTTGCTGTTACCGAGGTGGGCGGTAGCCCACCTGTTACCGAGGGGTTGACGAAACACCCTGTAGAGTCTGGGCATGAGGAGCTGGGTACGCAGGTACTCAGCGAATTAATGCAGCGACATTGCAGGATGCGTTCGGTAACCCCGACGCCTATGGAGGGGAGCAATCGGGGTCTTCCTAGACGTAGTCTAGTAAAGTTGCTGGCTGCTCTCTTCCGAGCGGACCTGGACCTCTACCACGAAGTCGTGGCAGCGGTCGAGGTGGCCGAGGCACCTGTGCTGAGCACCCCTGTCCGTAAGCTCTCTCGAAAGGAGCGCAAGCGGGTCAGGGAGGTCCAGCGGGAGACAGCGGTAGCTGCTCCGGAGACGAAGCGGCCGTCATACGCAGCTATGGCGTCCGTCAAGCCTCCGAAAGGAGTTAAGCAACCGTTGCCGCCTAAGGTGACTCCGGCACCACCGGTGAAGAAGGCGAAGCCTTCCGATCCTGTGGCCACGCGCGCTACCGGCAATTTCGGCATACGTGTATGCTGGAATTGCAAGGGTAAGGGCCATCGGTTTTCCGAGTGTCCTACGCCAATTACAGATGCTTTCTGTAAGGGGTGTGGGCGCACCGGGAAAACGTTGCGCACCTGCCCTGCCTGTGGGCCGCATTGGCAGACAATCGGTCCATACGTGGCGAATGCGGGTACGAACGTACCACGTAAGGTGATAGCGGCAAAACGCAGATCCGAGCGTGGGAAAGTACACGCCCAACCACGGCTTTCCGAGGCGACTCCGAAGGCAGTTCCCCAAGTGGTAACCCCACCGAAGGAAAAACCTTCGAAGCCGCTAAAGACGAAAGCGGCTCGAAAGGAGGTTTGTATGGATAGGGTTTCACAGCTAGTCGAGCCCTAAAAATACTCCTCCTGCAAGTTATCGAATGTTACCGGTACGAGAAATCGTACGATCCCGCACGCTACCGTACACCTCGGTGAATTTCCCATCAATTTCCATCCTATTTTCCTTCCTTTTCATTCCTTTCCTATCCATCCAAAACAAAAACAGAAATTGATGAGCTTGAGCCAGTAAAGGCCAATGTTTTCAGGACGAGGTGAGACAGAGACCACACGTGGACCCTCTGTCGGAAAATGATACCGGTACTGCCATCTAGCGGTAATCGACGGCAAGACGAATCAATAATTCGTCGAAGTGCTGCCGTCGGCCGTGATCGACGGTACTAGAGGTCGATGAACTCGATCCTAGTGCTGCCATCTAGCGGCCCGTAGAGGAAGCAGAGCTATCGAACGCTTAGATCGAAATTCGATTAATCGAGAGGCGATTGTTATCGAGCAGAGGCGATAAGTGAGAATACGAGAATCACTTAGATCGTCTGCGCATGTCTAGAGCTCGGGTGGGGGTAACCTATCCGATGGACGGCTAACGGGGCAAAACAAAATTTTGCCGGATCACTCCAGCGACAACCCTTGGACTGAGCACACGAACAACGCACTATTGATACGTAGATGGCTGAGTCCACGGGACGGAAAAGGAGTACCGGGTCGGGCGACTCTGATGAGTTCGCAGAACCGACAGCTACCGATGCTTCCCAGGTAAACCTGGAGAAGAAGATCTCGAGTCTAGACGAGAGAATGGAAAAACTGGAAGGGTCTTTCCAAGATTTCATTTCTCAAGTCCAGCAGGCTTTTGACAAGCTGCTGAAAAATAAGACTGTTCCCGATGAAGCAGCAGTGGCAGCTGCTTCTGCTACCGAAAAGCGCGCTATAGGCCGACCGCGAAAGACCGCGGCCGCTCTACCGGCATCGGCCAATCAGGGTCAACCTTTGTTGACAGTGACAAGGCCGAGCGATGATCCCGAATCTCAACCGACATCAGACGATGCTTCGGCTGAGATATTCCAGGGGGCCTACAGGACGAGGGTCCTGAAGGGAAAACCTGGAAAAGTTACCGGCCAAGGGGATGACTGTATGCCCCGTTGGCGTGTTCTCGAATCTCTCCAGAGATCAAACTTGACCTTTGCGGGCGATGGAACGGAGGCGGTTGAGAGTTTTATTTCTCGAACCGAGGCCGTCCTGAACCTTCTCAGGGTAAGAGCTTCCGACCTGGTTGACGTCTTTCCCCACATCCTAACAGGTGTGGCGAGGATGTGGTTTGAGGATAATGAATTCTCAACCTGGTCTGATATTAAGTCCGCCTTAAGGTCTTATTTCAGATCACAAACATGGGAGGAAGAACTGGAGACTGAGCTTCTAACAAGAACTCAGGGTGCTAACGAATCTGTGCGAGCCTATTTGCAGACTATACAGTCGTATATTCGGAAAATAGGCAGAGAAAGATCGGATTGGAGCCGAATCGCTATCGCGCACAAAAATATGCTACCGGTGTATAGAAGAGGCATTGCTATACACAAATACATGACGTATGGAGAATTCGAGCGTTTGGCGCTCAATTTCGAAGCCGCTTATAGGCCGTCATTAAAATACCGTCCACCTGCCGCGCCTGAGGAAAGTTTAGTTCCTGAGTTGGCGTATACCGGCAGTCATGGAAGATCCCGAGAGTCTAGGCGACACGGTGTGCGTGCCCTAGAAGTGGATAAAACATCCAGCTCTGATACCGACGAATCAACAACGGAAGATTCGAATGATAACGAAGAGCATTTGAAAGCCTTTAAATCAACAAGGAACCGACAAGGAACCAGTTCCAAGTCGAAACCTTCGTTAGATAAGGCAGCTGGCAACAATAACAGCCGGCAGGGCTCAAAACGTAAACAACCGGGCCCGAGCGCTACCTGCTTTAATTGCGGGAAAGCTGGACACGGTTGGAGTGCGTGTAAAGAGCAGAGAACAATGTTCTGTTACCGATGTGGCAGCAAAGGGGTTTCTACAGCGGAGTGCCCTAAATGCTGTTCAAAAAACGCCAAGAGGAGTTAGTAAAATTTCCCGAGAATGTTACGACACTCCAAGAGCGGAAAAACATGATACCGAAAATCTTGGGTGAAAACCAAGATAATATATTCCCGGATAATTATGTCGAAGAATATTCAGTACAGCAATGTGTGAATATTAACCATAATTATCGCTCCCGCGACTTCTCAGACCAACATGTTATGTTGGAGACGGAGAATGTAAACAAACACTCAGAGGACACAAGCGCTCGAGTGGTTGCTACCGAAAATTCGAACGATGATCAATCGGTCGATAAGTTACCGGTCGGTGATATTACTGATATAGTAATTACGACGTTTGGCGATAGATCTAGGAAACTAGCATTCTACACCACGATCACCGTACAAGGGGAAAAGCTGCGTGCGCTGGTGGACTCGGGAGCCTCACGCACGTTTGCAGGCAAAGTAGCCATTGAATTGTTTAATTCAATTGGTATACAAGCCAATAAGATAGAACCCTTAAGAGTTACCGTTGGCAACAATTACACATGTAAAGTAATTGAGTCCGCCAAGATCCCGATATTTCTTGAGGGGAAGACAACTATAGTTGACACACTATGGATGCCTTCCTTGTCGAGTAATTTTATTTTGGGACTTGATTTCCTACAAGATGCTCATGTTGTCGTGGACTTCTCCACGGGAGAATGGGCTTACAAGGAAAAACCTCAAAATAAACATTGGTTCTCGAATGCCGAATCACTAAACTGTGTAGTGGTGAATAACGGCTTAATGGTTCCCGATAATGATAACGCTAAGAAATTACAAGAGTTTCTAGAAATTAAACTGCCCCCCATTTCTGGAAAACCTGGAATTTCAAAGTTACCGGCAGTCATAATTGACGTGCAAGATCACGAGCCAATCAGACAGCGAGCTCATAGGTGCACGGATAAAATCCGCCAAGCTATGTGGCAAGAGGTTGACGATATGCTAATCAATGGCATTATCGAACCGTCGCAAAGTGATTGGGCGAGCCCGGTAGTCATGGCGAAGAAAGCCAATGGCAAGCTCCGCTTTTGTGTGGATCTCCGGCGCGTTAACGCTGTAACTAAAAAGGATGCGTACCCATTACCGAACATGGCTGCGATCCTAGATGAGTTACGACAGGCCAATTATTTAACAACGCTCGACTTGAGTCAAGCGTATTGGCAGGTACCGCTAGCAGAAAAGTCACGTGGTATCACGGCTTTTATTGTTCCAGGCAGAGGCTTATTTCAATTTAAGCGAATGCCTTATGGATTAACTAATGCTCCCGCAATATTCCAGCGTGCTCTGGATAAATTATTGGGTCCCGAATTTTATCCACATGTATTCGTCTAATTGGATGATATTATCATTGTCACCAAAACATTTGACGAACACTTATTATGGTTGGATAAAGTTATCGAAAAGTTAAGGCAAACTGAGCTAATGATAAATAAGGAGAAAAGTTTCTTCTGTAGAACGGAAGTAAAATATCTCGGATTTATCGTAGACAGTCAAGGTCATCGCGTGGATTCGGCGAAAACAGAAGCCGTAATCACGTTCCCGATACTGAAGAATTTAAAGCAAATTCGTAGATTCTTGGGAATGGCATCTTGGTATAGAAGATTCATTCCAGAATTTGCGACAGTTGCTGAACCGCTAACGAAATTGACAAAGAAAAATCAGTCATGGGAATGGACAGCCAATCAGCAGTCAGCATTCGACGCGCTGAAAGGATGTTTAACAAGCGCGCCAACGCTTGCCTGTCCAGATTTTTCGATCCCGTTTGCATTACAGACCGATGCTAGCAATGTTGGCTAAGGTGCTGTTTTGACACAAGTTATCGAAGGTCAAGAAAGAGTAATCGCCTACGCGAGTAGAGCGCTTACGGATCCCGAAAGAAAATATACCGTGACCGAGCAGGAATGCTTGGCAGTGGTGTGGTCGATAAGGAAGTTTCGATGTTACCTTGAGGGTTACCACTTCACTGTAATTACCGACCACAGCAGTCTCCGATGGTTGCATAATTTAAAAGATCCATCTGGAAGACTTGCTCGTTGGGCTCTCGCCTTGATGGAATACGATTTTACGATCGTACATCGTAAAGGAGCTTTAAATCATGTTCCTGATGCTTTGTCAAGAGCACCGGAAAGTTTAAATGCTTTGCTACCGTCTTACGCCGATACCAAGGATGCGTGGTATTTAAAGCGCGTAAAGGATATCGAAAGAACGCCAGAAAAATTTCTTGATTGGAAATTAGATGGAGAGTTGATGTATCATCAACGACGTTCAGATTTGGCAGATGCTGAGCTCGAAGATCTTGATGCTTGGAAACTGGTGATACCCAGGGAGTACAGGCAGAAAGTGCTCGAAGAATGCCATAAGTTACCGCAAGCCGGCCATCAAGGTATCGATCGTACATATCGACGCCTTTCGATAAATTACTTCTGGCCAGGTATGTTCAAAGATGTAACGGCTTACGTCAGTCATTGCGACGAATGTCAGCGTTGCAAGGTAGAACAACAAGCTCCCGTCGGCTTCATGGGACGTCGAATTGTTGAACAGCCGTGGACTGTAATATCGGCAGATATTATGGGCTCACTGACGCCAAGTAAACAAGGGTTCTCGTATGTGTTGGTAATCCAAGACCTATACACAAAATGGATCGAAGTAGCTCCACTTCGACGCGCTAACGGCAAAAAGATTGCAGAAGCTATCGAAAACTTGGTGATTCATAGATGGGGTACACCAAAAGTTTTAGTTACCGACAATGGTACCGAATTTGTAAATAAAGACATAACTGCTTTATTACAATTAACGGGTATGAGGCAAACCACGACACCTCCATATCATCCCCAGGCAAACCCCACCGAAAGGGTGAATAGAAGCCTGAAGATGATGATAAGGGCCTTTCTCGATTCTGATCATCGAGAGTGGGATCAGCATTTGGATGCATTTAGATTTGCATTTAATACTGCCCACCATGGTTCACTGCAAGCTACACCTGCATTTGCTAATCTGGGTAGAGAACCAGAATCGGCAAGGTCGATGCGACGTGAATTAGAAGGCGATACCGAAATCATGCAGCAACCGACAGAAAAGTGGTTGGCACGCATGAACGCTTGGAAACACTTAGAACAGTTTTCAAGTATGCTCTCGAAGAAGCGCACGAATGACAGGCAAGACCGTATAATCTACGTCGTCGTGAAAAGCACTATGAGGTTGGCGAGTTAGCCTTAGTTCGCAACCGACAGCTCTCGAATGCCGCAAAACACATATCGGCTGCACTGAACAAACCATTCGGTGGACCGTTTATGATTGCGAAGAAGTTATCGGAGACAGTTGTAGAATTGTCTGATTTGGCAGGAAACGTCACTGGCAAAATGTCTACGGCAGACATCAAGCCATACATGCCTGAGCTACCGCAAGAGTAAACCCAGAATGAAGTGCATCACTGCACGCTTGGGCGTGGCAGCGAAAAACGAACTCGTGTTCGAGCGCTTTCGGTTTCGGGTCGAAACTTCCGTTACGGAGGGGGGTATGTAACGAAGTTCCCCGTTACGTATACGAGATACCGAATAAAGAACATAAAAGCTACCGAACAGTGGATATTATTAATCCCTACGTTACCGACTCGTGAGATAGGCTCACGAGTGGATTATAGCTAACGTCAAGGATAGACCCCGTTGACAGGCAGATGACCGGATGAAAAGACCGGCGCTCCAGTAAACGATGTCCAGGTTGTCCTGAGAAGTAAGGCAGGGCCATGCCAAACAACCCAGGCAACCTGAGATAAGGAGAAGCGGCCTCGGGGAGTCCTAAAACAATGACAGTGTCGATAAGTCCCCACGAGGAGGGGAAATAGAACATCGAGTCTGGCTTGAACGCTGGTTACGCGCGTCAAGCAGGCTGCGCGAATGTCGTGCGCAGACTGCCATAGCAGGGCAGTCGGAACGCGACCATGGGACTGTGCTGATGTGTCCGTGCGTGCTGGTGAGCTCGTGACGCGGCACTCAGACAGCCATGGGTCGGTTCGCGTACGTGAGGCGTGTGCTATAGGCCAGCCTGCACGTACGTCACGACCCGATACCGGCCAATGCATGGTGGGTTGCGCAGGGGTGTAGTTAGCCCGTTGGAATGTGTCCCGGTGCCCTCCGTAATCCCATAGGCTTGCGCTATGGCTGGACGGGCCGTGAACATTGCCTCCGTGGTGGTCCGCTCCTGGCAAAACGCTATGCTTTGGCAATTGATACCGCATGTTCCCGCACTCCTCACCACCACCTGTGTGTGGGTGGTGAGGGAGAAATGTATGCCCCTCAGCAGGCAGGTCTGCGAGGCTCGGACTTCCGTAAGGAACCCTCCCCTCTCTCCACGACCTAGCATACTGAGCGACCCTGGCTACCGCTACCGTCCATATGCATGGCCGCAGGGCCGTATAAGATGCATAGAGAATGGGGTCGAAGGACCCAATTGATAACGTAGGGTTGTTGGCCACCCAACTGACCAACTGGCGCCCTGATACCGATAGAAAAGGACGGGCGAAGGTAATGGGAAAACCTGTAGTGTGAGTGGCCCCTCGCACTGACGGGAATAACCTTACAATGTGTTTCGTCAATCTTCTCTGAATTATATATGAGCCACGCAAGTTTTCAATTGATGAAAGGACATTACTTCATATATATGAAATTAAAGCCAGTCTACGAAAAGGAGTAAATAAAACAGTGTCAAAAGGTAAAGCTTACACATGCCCCATTTTTCAAACCAAAAGTTATATAACATTCAAACTATATTAATAGGTATACAGATTCTAAAAAGCAACTGTACAGTGTGCTTCAACAGATTTATGGATTTGTAAGTATATATTAAAAATACCAAACCAATTTCTTTATTTCATTATTTTTGATTTGTTTTTACTATTTTCAGCTCAGTGATGTGCCAGAATATGAAAGCAAAACATGAAATATAGAAAGGCGATGGGATAAAAAGAAGTAATTTAGTTGCTAGAGGAATAATGAGTTTTTATTATAAATGATAATGACATACCAAAGCAAAAACACGTTTTTGGAAGCAAATATGATTCACTGCAAATCAATGGCAACTATCTTTATAAGTGATAGTACCAAAAACACATTAGATAAGTTATTTTCTATTACTCTATTAATGTGTCAATTATTAGTAAGATTGTTAAAATGCAGAACGAATGTCTTTGTTGAAAATACTCCTATATTTCACAGATTGTCTGAGTATAATTAAAAATTATTCCAGTTCTAACATGGAAAAGAAGAAATCTGACTATTAGAATGTTGCTAAGGAAATAAGGAAATAGTGGTGTGGCCACTCCCCTTTCTTTAAATTGTAATATAATTGGACACAGAAAGAGATGACAATGGTGTTATAATGAAGCAGTAGTCGCACAAAAACACATAAATAAAATATTGAAAGATACAGTTTGAGGAATGGGTCAATAAACTAAAATAGATTTTCGATTAAAATATTGTATAATTTAACTTTTTATTTTATACATAAACAATTTTTAATCTCTTTAGTAAATACGTTTTTGGATGCACAATTATATTTTATTGATTATTATTGATGACTAAAAATGTTAATTCATTACTATAGTTTAAATATCTGTTTTTTAGTGAAATTAGTTGGTTTAAAGTATCTGTTGCACTATCTGTATTTATTGTAATATACGGTATTGTATGATTTGCTTTTTCAATTGCTTCTATATTGACAATATTTGTGTCATTTATATTTAATATAGCTTGTCTTACTTTATTTTCTTCAATCTCCTTCAAATATATTATTTCATTCATTTTTTCAAATATTTGAATAATATGTTTTTCTTTAGGAATTTTATTAGTATCCTCTAAAATATTTTCTAATTCTTTATACAATTTTATAATTTCTTCGTCTCTTACTTTTGTTTTTTTGTTCGTCTCCCTGCTTTTATATGTTTTATTTTGTATAGAATCTGTGATAATTCTATTTTCTTTTAGTAATAATTTCAATTGGTCTGCAAAGTGTAAAAAAAGGAACGATATTATTTAAAGGAAATATAATCCCCTCAATGCATATTCTACTTAATAGCAAGAAGGCCTGAAACTATATACATAAGTACATGCAACAAGTCATCGAGTTATAGCCTGGAATCTACAAATAAAACTAAATTCGAATTTCAACTTAGCAACTATTTACATCGAATTTCAAGTTGAACATTGTATCAGAAGTTAAAGTGAGCTAAGCCATTGAACTTAGTTAAGATATATATATATACTATTCAGCTTCAGTACTGTTCATTGATTCCGCCTATAGTAAGTATATATAAGCATGCAAATTTCTTGTATTATTAAATATTATCAAAAACCTTAAGAAATGAATGTATACTTAGGAAGAGGGTAGGATGAGGAGATTTTCCTAAATTTTTGCTTAATTTGCTATGGTAATTTTCGCATTTGTTGTTAGTCCTATTTTTTAATTTATAGACTGAAAAATTTTCTGGTCCTATCTTCTTCAACCAAAATTTTTCTATATATTGAAAATATAAATTAAAAAAACCCCCAAACTCTCTATTAACCTCAGCTCTTAATAAATTGAAAACATTAACTATTTGATTAGCTGGTAATAAAGCTAAATATATTAATTTTTTTAAAACAATATAATACACTGGATAAGTTGACTTATTTTTTTGTTGATTAACTATACAGGGTGTAACGAAACGACCGCTTTTTCTCGTAACTGGAGGTTCGGGGTGACCATCCAAATGCACGTGTAAAATTTTGTTCGAATCGTTCAAGGGGTTTAAAAGTTATTTCCATTTAAAACTCACCCTTTTTCGGTCCTTTTCGAACGACTTTAACTGTGCATAATAAAGTGGAGAAAGTGAAAAAACAATTGACGAACACCCCACTAGAATGTAAAAATTATCGATCGCGCGCGATAATACATTTGCTATTTATTTCATTAATTTGGCTATTAGATTAATTTTAAAAATAGCAAAATCCTTTTCATTACAATTCCAAATCAATTCAATACAAGTATCATTGACTGAACTGATGGAAAGAGGGAGAAGATAGAATGAAAAGGAAAGTATCAAAAGCTAAGATGTCACGCGACTGCACTGATAATTTAATAGGAAACACATCAAGGCATTTTCTTTCTACAAACGAAGGTAAAAAGAATTATTTAAAATCAATTCATTGATGATAGAAAAAATTAAACTTATCCATTATTGTTCTTCAAGTTCCTTTACACCGAAGTTTTTGAAAAAAGCTTCAAACTGGCTCCTCGATGATTTCCAGAATGCACACTTTCATTGATTTTGCATTTAAGAACTCGCAAATTTAAGCAAATTAGGTGTTAACCTACGTTTCTTCAAAACACCGGTTAATTTGACACTTTTTGAACTGTTTGAAGTAGGCTGAAAAGAGAGACACAGAGAGATAGAATAATCAATAATTCGTTTCGACCACTCTTAATCACCCTACTTCAAACAGTTCAAAAGTGTCAAATTCTCCAGTGTTTTGAAGAAACGTAGGTTAATACCTAATTTGTTTAAGTTCACAAGTGTTTAAATGTAAAATCAGTGATAGTGTGCTTTCTGGAAATCATCGAGGAGCCAGTTTGAAGCTTTTTCAAAAACTTCGATTTAAAGGAACTTGCAGAACATTTAATGGGTGAGTTTAGTTTTCTCCTTCATCAATGTATTGATTTTGAATCATTCCCTTTAGCTTCGTTAGTAGAAAGAGAATACCCTCATGCATTGTCTATTAAGTTATCATTGCGCTCGCGCGATATCTTAGCTTTTGATACTTTCCTTTACATTGCGTCAACTCGCTCTTTCCATCAAATCAGTCAATGATGCTTGTACTGAATTGAATTGGAATTGTAATATAAAGGATTTTGTTATATTTAAAATTAATCTAATAGCCAGATTAAAGAATTAAATAGCAAAAGTATTACCGCACGCGATCGATAATTTTTACATTCTAGCTGGGTGCTCATCAATTGTTTTTCACTTTCTCCACTTTCCATTATGCAGTTAAAGTCGTTCGAAAAGGACTGAAAAAGGGTGATTTTTAAATAGAAATAACTTTTAAACCTCTTGAACGATTCGAACGAAATTTTACACGTGCACTCAGTTTGTCACCCCGAACCTCCAGTTACGAGAAAAGGCGGTCGTTTCGTTACACCCTGTATTTAATGCTTGCGCTTTTTTCATTAAAGCCTATAAAACATAAGAATTTAAATATAATTAAAATTATAAAATTATAAATACATTCCAAATATATAATGACAGTGTTAATTGTGTGGTGAAGGAACTATAAAATTGAAATATTACTTAAAACATTGCGAACCTGAGCAAAATGGAAGAAACAATGTGTAGTTATTATATATGGAAATACTGTTTTCAAGGCATTCCTGAAACCTATCTCAAAATCAGTCATTGCCACTTTTGGCTTCAAATTTGGGAACGTGGATTTGATAAGCTGAAAAATTTCTATATAATTTTCTGTAGTTTGTTATTCATGAGTACCCAAATACATGGTAAAGCCTGTAAAAATATTAAAAATTTATATATATATATATATACAGGGTGTAACGAAACGACCGCATTATCTGGCAACTGGAGGTTCGGGGTGACAACCCGAGTGCACATGCAAAATTTCGTTCGAATCGTTCGAGGGGTTTAAAAGTTATTCGCGTTTAAAAATGTCCCTTTTTCGGTCCTTTTCGAACGACTTTAAAGGCACAATGCAGAGTAGAGAAAGTGAAGAAACAATAGACGAACACCCCGCGAGAAAGGAACAATTATCGATCGCGCGCTATGATACTTTTGCTATTTATTTCTTTAATTTGGCTATTAGATTAATTTCAAAATAGGCAAATCCTCTTCATTACAATTTCAATTCAATTCAGTACAAGTATCATTGACTGAATTGATGGAAAGAGCGAGTTGTCGCAATGAAACGAAAAGTATCAGAAGCTAAGATGTCGCGCTAGCGCACTGATTCACTAATAGGCGATGCATAAAGGCATTCTCTTCCTACTAACGAAGCTAAAGAGAATGATGTAAAATCAATGCATTGATGATAGAGAAAATGAGACTTACCGATTTAATGTTCACCATGTTCTTTTACACCGGAGTTGTTGGAAAAGCTTCAAACTGGCTCCTCGATGTTTTCCAGAAAGCACTATAACTGATTTTACTTTTAAACACTCGTGAATTTAATGAAATAGGTATTAACCTACGTCTTCTCACAACACTGGTTATTTTGACACTTTTCAACTATTTGGAGTAGGCTGACAGAGAGAGACACACAGAGAGAAAGAATAATCAATAATTAGTTTCGACCACTCATTATCAGCCTTCTTCACTTTGCTAACTTCTCCTCTCTCCACCGTTCCAACTATTTCACCTCAGAAACGTCTGTGTGTGAGTGTATAAAGACAAATGTATTAAATGAGATTTTCCATTTTACCAATTTTCTGTTTGGAAATTTTTTATTTCTCAATTTCTACATTTACTTAAATAAAAAACAAGTGATTTTTTTATACATTTGAAGGTTTATTTAAAAAATACAATAATTTAAAGAATATAATAATTTAAAAAATACAACAAATTAAAAAACTTTTATAAAATTAAAATAAAATTTTTGGCAGATATCGTGGCAGTGTATTATTGTAGTGGGGCAAATTAAGCAGCAACAGTTATAAATTATGCAAAACGCTACGCAAAGTTATGACGTTTTAACGGCAAAGTAATCGCACGGTTAATTCAGCGATTTCAGACAACGGGATCGTGACTGATCTGTAATGAAGGTGGAAGACCGAGAACATGCAAGCACATACAGGATTGAAGAAGAAATATTACAAATTAAAGAGCATCCTGAAAAAAGGCAGCCCGATGTAGATCACATTTATGTATACCGAGTGTTGTGTGAAGATTCGCAACATTCGTACAAGACTGCGGCGTTCAAGAGCTGCGGCGCTTACGGATTATGGTGAAGCGAGTCGCCAAATGTCAGTGGCTACTCGAAAATGAGAGTTAAGAGCCAGGATTCTGCAGAAGGATTATTCTCTCAGATGACAGCTAGTTCTACCATGAAGGAGTCTTCAATAACAGGAACAATCATTGCTGGAATCGAGTGAATCCCTATGCAACACAACCTAGGGAATTCCAGAAAAAATGGAGTATAAATTTGTGGGGAGGAATTGTAGGAACCTATGTGGTAAGATGATAAATTTCACGGATATTATTTTTTCTTCGAAAAATTGTTAATAATTTAACTATTTTTACAGATAGGTCCTGTTGTGATTCCCGATCGGTTGATTGGGCAAATTTATACTCAGTTCCTCAGAACAGAGTTGCCAGAGATTTTAGAAGAGGTGCCATTGGAAATTAGAAGAGGCATGTGGTTTCAGCAAGATGGAGCTGCACCACATTACCACAGAGTCACGAGAGCAGCCCTGGATAATATTTTTCCACATAGATGGATTGGACGACGAGGACCTGTGGAGTGGCCCCCAAGATCACCGGATTTAAATCCGCTTGATTTCTTCTTGTGGGGCTACTTGAAGAATTCCGTCTACACAGGCATTGTTGATGACCCGGATGATTTGGCGGCACGCCTGGACATAGCCCTCGCAGACATTTCTGAAGAAATGCTGGACTCCATGCACTCCAACTTATTAAGAAGAGCGAGGCTATGCATTCAAGTCAATGGTCAAAATTTCGAGCATTTGCTGTAAGTATTAGTTAAATGTATGCTATTTTAACATTTGTATTCATTCTCTTTCGTAATTAACTAGAAAACTTTTTACAGCTGACATTTACTTGAAGGCATGGCCTGCTTTTCTTAATAAGTTGGCCATGGAGTCCAGCAACTTCTTCTGGATTGCCAAGCAGAGCGGATCGCCAATCATTCTAGTCATCAACAACGTCGTCGTAGAGGGAATTCTTCAATTAGCCTCACAAGAAAGATCAAGCGGATCAAGAACCGATGATCGTGGGGGCACTCCATAGATCCTCATCTTCCTATTTCACCTGCGTGGAAAGATTTCGTCGAGTGCTGCTCTCGCGACTGTGTTAACCCATTAACGTCCAAAATGTCAAAATTTCTTGCACGTTTTCAAAGTGATTTTTTCCTATGTAATTGGCGTTGAAAAAATTCTTGAACCACATATTCTGATGTAAAATTGCATGCTCTTTCAGAATCCGTTGCCAGAATCATGATAAAACTCACAGGAAAAGAGATATGCTCGATTGAAACATAAAAAACACTTAAATTTTCGAAAAAAAAAATTTTTAGGATTTTTTTTCGAAGTGTTACGGTGAAGATATCACCTTGCGACCGTGATCAAAGGTGATCATGGGAGTTGAAGTTTAACAGGGAATTTTTTTGTTGACCTTGAACCATCGCTTCTTTACAAAATGGCGGAAAAAACGAATTTTTTTTGTTCAATCTTCATCAACTTTTTTCTCGAAATCTATGGTCTTTAGAAAAAAATTCATAAAAACAAAAATGCCTTAGAATCGCTCGAGGAACATTCTCAAATTTTTTCAGAATTTTTTGAGACAATTTTTGATTTTCCGGGAAACTTGTGAAATGGAATTTTCAAAAATTGTCTCAAAAAATTCTGAAAAAATTTGAGAATGTTCCTCGAGCGATTCTAAGGCATTTTTGTTTTTATGAATTTTTTTCTAAAGACCATAGATTTCGAGAAAAAAGTTGATGAAGATTGAACAAAAAAAGTTCGTTTTTTCCGCCATTTTGTAAAGAAGCGATGGTTCAAGGTCAACAAAAAAATTCCCTATTAAACTTCAACTCCCATGATCACCTTTGATCACGGTCGCAAGGTGATATCTTCACCGTAACACTTCGAAAAAAAATCCTAAAAATTTTTTTTTTTCGAAAATTTAGGTGTTTTTTATGTTTCAATCGAGCATATCTCTTTTCCTGTGAGATTTATCATGATTCTGGCAACGGATTCTGAAAGAGCATGCAATTTTACATCAGAATATGTGGTTCAAGAATTTTTTCAACGCCAATTACATAGGAAAAAATCATTTTGAAAACGTGCAAGAAATTTTGACATTTTGGACGTTAATGGGTTAATATGGTCCAAAATCCCATCCTGCTGAAACCACATGCCTCTTCTAGTATCCAATGGCACCTCTTCAAAAACTCTGGCAAATTTTTTCAGTCAACCGATCGGGAAAGTCTTCTCCACAAATTTAAGCTGTGAATCGCTTCTGGAACGCCCTAGGTTGTGTTGCATAGGGATTCACTCGATTCCAGCAATGATTGTTCCTGTTATTGAAGACTCCTTCATGGTAGAACTAGCTGTCATCTGAGAGAATAATCCTTCTGCAGAATCCTGGCTCTTGACTCTCATTTTCGAGTAGCCACTGACATTTGGCGACTCGCTTCACCATAATCCGTACGCGCCGCAGCTCTTGAACGCCGCAGTCTTGTACGAATGTTGCGAATCTTCACACAACACTCGGTATACATAAATGTGATCTACATCGGGCTGCCTTTTTTCAGGATGCTCTTTAATTTGTAATATTTCTTCTTCAATCCTGTATGTGCTTGCATGTTCTCGGTCTTCCACCTTCATTACAGATCAGTCACGATCCCGTTGTCTGAAATCGCTGAATTAACCGTGCGATTACTTTGCCGTTAAAACGTCATAACTTTGCGTAGCGTTTTGCATAATTTATAACTGTTGCTGCTTAATTTGCCCCACTACAATAATACACTGCCACGATATCTGCCAAAAATTTTATTTTAATTTTATAAAAGTTTTTTAATTTGTTGTATTTTTTAAATTATTATATTCTTTAAATTATTGTATTTTTTAAATAAACCTTCAAATGTATAAAAAAATCACTTGTTTTTTATTTAAGTAAATGTAGAAATTGAGAAATAAAAAATTTCCAAACAGAAAATTGGTAAAATGGAAAATCTCATTTAATACATTTGTCTTTATACACTCACACACAGACGTTTCTGAGGTGAAATAGTTGGAACGGTGGAGAGAGGAGAAGTTAGCAAAGTGAAGAAGGCTGATAATGAGTGGTCGAAACTAATTATTGATTATTCTTTCTCTCTGTGTGTCTCTCTCTGTCAGCCTACTTCAAATAGTTGAAAAGTGTCAAAATAACCAGTGTTGTGAGAAAACGTAGGTTAATACCTATTTCATTAAATTCACGAGTGTTTAAAAGTAAAATCAGTGATAGTGCTTTCTGGAAAACATCGAGGAGCCAGTTTGAAGCTTTTCCAACAACTCCGGTGTAAAAGAAAATGGTGAACATTAAATCGGTAAGTCTCATTTTCTCTATCATCAATGCATTGATTTTACATCATTCCCTTTAGCTTCGTTAGTAGGAAGAGAATGCCTTTATGCAAGGCCTATTAGTGAATCAGTGCGCTAGCGCGACTTCTTAGCTTCTGATACTTTCCGTTTCATTGCGACAACTCGCTCTTTCCATCAATTCAGTCAATGATACTTGTACTGAATTGAATTGAAATTGTAATGAAGAGGATTTGCCTATTTTGAAATGAATCTAATAGCCAAATTAAATAAATAAATAGCAAAAGTATCATAGCGCGCGATCGATAATTGTTCCTTTCTCGCGGGGTGTTCGTCTATTGTTTCTTCACTTTCTCTACTCTGCATTGTGCCTTTAAAGTCGTTCGAAAAGGACCGAAAAAGGGACATTTTTAAACGCGAATAACTTTTAAACCCCTCGAACGATTCGAACGAAATTTTGCATGTGCACTCGGGTTGTCACCCCGAACCTCCAGTTGCCAGATAATGCGGTAGTCTCGTTACACCCTGTATATATATATATATAAATAAGAAATAATGTCATAGTGTATATATATATATAAGTAAATTATGTACGAACTTTATCAGAATCATTATCAACCTTTAGCAACACAGTTATTAACTGTAGGTTTTTATCTTTTAGTTGAGGAACGCATTTAAACGTTCCATCAACGAACAAGATATCACCATTTATATTATTTATGAAATTTTTATCATAAAAAATCAGACTATAATTATTTAATTTTTCAATAATTTTAACGCTTATTTCATAATTTTTATTATTATTCGTACACTGTAATATTGCCTTATTTTTAATTAAACTCTCTGCTAGTTCCTTCAATGTCTTATCTTTTAGTTTAATATTATGTATATTTTGTGATTGTTTCACGTATCGTTGAATCGTTCGTCGACTGGAGGGAAAACTAATAATATTTTGAATTTCTGGCTGACTGTTAAATATAAAAAAAAGGAATATTAATTATAAAACTTAACTCTACGACATAAATACCAGTTATACAAATAACATATATTATTACTTCATTATTGCTGCATTGTATATATCTTTCGGTTTTGTTCCTCTTGTTTTTGCAATTGTTAACATATTTTTATAATATAATAATTTTTTATTTTTCTCTCTTTCTGGCTCATGATTATGTGGTTCTTTTGAACTTTTAAACTCATGATTATAATATATACCGTGAGCTTTGCAACCTAGTTGTGCATATTTTATGCAGCTTAGATATCTTAAGGTGAAAAATAAATATTTGTTTAATATACTTATAAACTTTGATTTTGTTGTGAAGAATGATAAAACTTTACCTTCTTCCATTTTTCGTCTTGGTTATGTGATATCGATATTCATTAAATAACCATATTTTTCTTTCACATATCTTTTTCTTCAAATGATCCATCTTTTTATAATTATTAAATAGATTAATAAAAAATTTCAAATAAATATGTAACCAATGTATGTATGTTTATAGAGAAGAGCAGAGGTGAAAAATAATAGTTATATATTACTTTGTGTGTGTGTGTGAACATTGATAATACACGGTGTACCAATTCAAATGATGCACAGAATGAATGTAAACAAACCGTGTATTTATTTACCTCTGTAAATATAACAAATATTAATTTTTTTCAGATAATAGCTCTAAAATGTAAATAAAGAAGAATTTCAAAGAGGTTTACTGAATAAAATGATAACTCTTACAATTGGAAGATAAACATTACATCTGGTTTTGTTTTAAGTATAGTACACCCTGTATAATAACCGCGGTTTATTGAAATTAATATCTGAATATTGTTTTCCTTTTATTTTTCAAAGGTTGATTTTTCTGTCTTGTAATTTTACTTTTTTACTATATTATATGTAAATGTAATTATTATTTCATAATTATGAAATAAATTAATAATGCACATGAATATTTTGCACATTTTCAGTTGTAATAGTTTCAAACTCTTTTTTTAATTAACACCCTTTTAAAGCAAAAATTTTAATTATAAGAAAATACAATTCTATCTGATAATCAAACGTTTAATTCCTAATGTGACTTTTTTCAGAAACTTGTTTTGATACAGTTAGACAATTCATTTGCACAGCTAACTTTTTTTAAAGCAAATTATTCACTTAAGTTCTAATAAATACAGTCATGAATAATATACGTATATACAGGGTGAATCACTGAAAACGCACCACAGGGAAAACTTTAAAATTCATTTATTTGTGTACCTATACAAATTTTTAATTTTTGTTATAAGCCCTTTTTGATTGCAAATATACAAAGGAGCTTCAAAAACATCATGTATAACAAATTAATGTCTCTTATAATATGTATGAAGATAAATGAATTTTTGTTTCATCTCTGGTGCGGCTTTGGTGACATACTCTGTACTTATATATAATATAATAAACCAAGAGCAAATGAAAGAGAGTTCTAAAAATAAAAAAATTAGTTTTATAAACTTTAATTACCTCATTCAGAAACTTCTTGCCATTTCGTAAAAAAACAATAGAAGAAAAATAAATAAATAAGTTTCTAAAGTGATACAATATAAAAAATATATATTACTGTGGAAGCATATTTTAGTATTCTTTTACCGTATATTTTGCTATCTCACATAATTTTATAACTAATTGTATTTTCAATATTCTGTTTTCCTTCTACATGCAACTTTTGAAGCCACATCAGTTGCATTTATTTTATATTGTTTATACTCATACATTCCTGTTATTCAGTTTTATTTATGAACCACTTTATCCAAAATGAATAACAATACCTATAAATTAACATTTCAAATGAATAAACAGTATTTCTTCAAACACTTTAAAATACTTATTACTACTTATTACCCCTCAGTATTTCTCCAAAATCTAGTTTCACTAAGGATAATAATTATTTTAATTTTATGTTAAGCATAAATTATTCTCCATTTTATTTCATGCCTTCTATTTCTATTCGATTCGTTGCTTCACTTTTGTAAAGTGTATGTTATGATTTATTTTAAACTTCTGAAATTGCATAAATTCAACTTCTTCAGATAATCTGTGAAATATAGGAGTATTTTGAACAAAGACATTCGTTCTGCATTTTAACAATCTTACTAATAATTGACACATTAATAGAGTAATAGAAAATAACTTATCTAATGTGTTTTTGGTACTATCACTTATAAAGATAGTTGCCATTGATTTGCAGTGAATCATATTTGCTTCCAAAAACGTGTTTTTGCTTTGATATGTCATTATCATTTATAATAAAAACTCATTATTCCTCTAGCAACTAAATTACTTCTTTTTATCCCATCGCCTTTCTATATTTCATGTTTTGCTTTCATATTCTGGCACATCACTGAGCTGAAAATAGTAAAAACAAATCAAAAATAATGAAATAAAGAAATTGGTTTGGTATTTTTAGTATATACTTACAAATCCATAAATCTGTTGAAGCACACTGTACAGTTGCTTTTTAGAATCTGTATACCTATTAATATAGTTTGAATGTTATATACCTTTTGGTTTGAAAAATGGGGCATGCGTAAGCTTTACCTTTTAACACTGTTTTATTTACTCCTTTTCGTAGACTGGCTTTAATTTCATATATATGAAGTAATGTCCTTTCATCAATTGAAAACTTGCATGGCCCATATATAATTCAGAGAAGATTGACGAAACACATGTCTATTTTGATATAGAAATTATAATAAAAGTATTGCAAAATATAGTATGTGTTAAACACAAAAATTGTAAAGGCGTAAACTTTATACACAAAAACAATACCTATAAATACTTAGGATGTTCAATTGATTACTCGTCATAAAAAATTTCCATATTCTTTGTAAGTACTGAGTGCACCGCTTCATAGTAGACAGAATGTGTTGTTTAAAATAACCTTTTTAATATAAAATTAGGACTTTTATATAAAAAATGTCCTAATTTTTTTCAACTAGACCTCTTAATACTTTCATATATTGAATTATTTTATTCTTGTTCTTTCTATTCAGGACATTATATTGTTTCATCAAGTATCAAATTCTTTTTTGCAATGCCCAATTATCTGAAAATATGAAAAAGGGAGCAAATTATCATGCAATAATGATATACATTCAGAAGGAGCACTAAAAGGATAATATCTGTCTACCTACCTAAAAAATTAATACAGAATTTAATTTTATAGGCTTATATATCGTTCCTTTAAGCTGAAGAATTTTTTATGTGATCCTCAACTAGAGTACCTATAAAATTGATAAATCTTTTAACAAAGAAATTTGCCCTAAATCTTACATTTTATATAATAATAGATACATAAACTGAAAAAATAAAATAACTCATCTGATCCATTTTTGTTTATCTATAATTGTTGTAATTTGCAATTAATCATTTTACTCCAAAAATTTTTGTTCACTCTCATAACCCACTTCATTTACACATATTACTAACACATACTTAAAACAATATGGCACCTTCAGCTTCTACTTTCCAATCTATGAATTTTTCGTGATATCATTTTTGTTGCCAACCTCTTGGCACAAAAATTACTAGACCGTTCTGCAAATTGTAGCCGTAGCCCGTACACTGCGGGAAATTGAATCCTTTACAATTTGGCTAACTTCACTTCCTACCGTGATAGTCTATACTAAACTATAGCATACAAGATAAATGTTAGTATAACTGGGTCGGACTATAGATAGATTTGTATAGTCTACATTACGTTTACATAGGTCGTAAATATAAATTATTAAATGGCATTAAATAGCAGTAAACACAAAATTATATTTATTATTATGCTAGGAAGCAAAAATCAATGAAACTAATTAGATTTGTGTTGATGATCATTATCAATACCAGGTGAATTTATGGGGAGGAAAAATGATCAGATAAGTATTCGTAATCATATTGACAGCTCAGGTTAGAATATTTTGCTTTGTTAAATGGTCCTTTGACTTTTTGTTGCAGGATGGATTATAATCTCTCTATATAAAGGAGAGATATTACCTAAGAGTTACGTCATTGTTAAATATGATAAATGCATCTTGAAATTTTGTACTGACATATAAAGATATTGATGAATGTTATATTATTCTACAATGAATATATTGATAGAATAAATATATACATATAGCTCAACTATAACCAGGTAGATATGACCAACAGTCTTATAAATGGTTAATATAATGTTCATACTTACTTCTGTACGATTATAACGGAATATCCGGAAAGAATACATTGCTGCTTTGACGAAATATGGGAATTGGCAATGCACTTAAACATTTTGTTTGGAAATGTAGCGAAGACTTCTAAGTATCATAGGTAATCTTATAGCAGCTTCCAATGTACACGTTCATAAATTCTGTTTGTAATTTAACAATTTGCATTTATGGTTATCTGTCATTCAGTCAACGAAGGCTTTATAAATGATATGTCTGCTGTGGTTTATATTATCAAGCTCTTTAATTTCTTTCTCATTTATCTACTTTTGATTTGTTAACTGTACTTTCATGAAGTTTCAGTCTTTATATAATGCTATTCATCTGTACATTATTTATATAGGCCATAAATAATCATTTACCCACTTAAACCTGCGTTTTACTAAAATATTTTATGTAACAATATCCTTTGTAAAGAAGTTGAATTTGATAATGTCTAACATATCTATCCAATTTTCAGTTATATACCAATCATATACTTTTCTTAGACATCTTATATATTGGCAGTTATTAGATTAGTCTATAATTAAAATATACCCAATAAAAAATACCATAATGGGTAATATTTTGGTTGTATATATGTATTTTTAACATATCTAAAATAGCAGTATTAATCTAATTTTAATTATTTATATTTTCAAATTGCAATATGAATTTAAGTCCTTCAAATTGGAATTCTGCACACAATCAATTTTTCAAACCAGTTTTCATAATTGCATCTGATTAAAATAACTGATAATTTATTATATAGAATTTACTTTCTTAAATATAAATGAGTATTAAATAATATTGTAACAATTTTGTAATTGAAACATCGATGGGAACAAAGCAAATGAAACTACATTGTATTTTCCTTATATTCAATTAAGAAATTATTAATAAAATATTTATTCTAAACATATATGTTGTTATTTTCTTCATTTCGAAAAATGATAGAATATATAATTAAAGAACAATAAATAACTTAATATTTATTAGTAACAATGTTGAAATTTATATACAGGCTGTTTTATTTTAAATTAACCACTCAATTATTTTTAGAATTATTTATGCTGCAAAAAAATGTCAAACAAACAATTTTTAAGTTCAAGATAGTATAAGATGGCAACATTGGCTTGACTTTTAAAGATCATTTAACGACTAAACGGTAGTCACTTTATGTTTTCTTTTTTAAGAAAACATCCTATATACATTATTACATATTTTTGTAGCTAACATTAAAAGCTTCCTAAAACCTTACTGTCATTTTTCCTTTCATCCAGTCATTTATAATATATTTCATTTTTAAAAGCGTAGATGCGTATCTATGCGCTTGTATGCGTAGTGTTCACTCACTCAGCTGCAGCTAAACCCATATCTACCATGCAATTTTAAATTGAAATATCTCGTAAACGACTGGATAAAATGAAAAACTCAAAACATAGTTTAAGACTGCTCAAGGAATAAGCTACAAGAATATATGTAATATTGTAGGGTATATTATACATTTAAAAAACTGTAGAGGTGACCTTGTGAGCGTCAAATGACCTATAAAAATTATAAACTCATATAACTATCTCATGTTCCCCTGAATGTTAATTAATCTCTTTTAGAATTTTTTTATACAACTATTAGTGTTTATGAAACTTGAATGATAAAATTAAAGTTGGACATCCTGTAGATAATGATAAGAAACATAAAATATTACTAAATTTCGAATTAATTTATTTAATAACATTCGTTCTTGAATTAATAATAATTTAATTCCATACATAATTAAAGCTTATATTCGAAAAATATTAATAGCTTTTTATATTTAAGTAATTTCTTGTTTAAAAAGATATATTTGTTTTACGGTTCAGTGCACTTGATGATAAAAAAATGAAACAATGGTTGCGTTTCTAATCCTTAGCACTTAGGTACCGCTGTATCATGATTGGTCGATTCAGTCGATTCGGCCAATCATGATGCGTCTTTTGCATAGCAACACTTGAGCGCTAAGGATTTGAAAACCAGCAAATCAGTCGAGACAAACGTGTTACACAGTGTGCATGAATCAACGCGACTCAAATTTAATTAAAAAAGGAAAAATATTAGCATTGAGAGAAGAAGGATACACGCATGAACAAATTTCAAGAAAGTTAAACATTAGTAGACTAACAGTAGGTAAATGGTTAATGAGGTATGAAGAAAGTGGTGAAGAAGGTTTAATAGACGGAAGAAGAAAAAATCGTGGGATTGAACAAACTACGGAAGATGAAAATAGAAATATTGTCAATGCAATGGAGAATAATCCATTTCAACCATCAGCAAGAATTTTAGAACAAGTAAATTTAAATATTACAGCAAGAACAGTGCGTAATATACTGCATAGACAAGGAATCCATTGTCACAGACCTTGCAGAAAAATTAAATATACTGATCAACATCGTGAACAAAGAATGGGGTTTGCTCTTCAATACCTAAGTGCATCAGAAAACTTCTGGGATAACGTTATTTGGACTGATGAAAAGGTATTTGTCTCTACGGCTGATGGTAGAATGCATGTATGGAGACCAGACGACAAAAGGATGGATGACAGATATGTTCTTCCTAGAGACCGAAGCTGCCGAATATCCTTGGCTTATTGGGGTTGGATATCCAAGCATGGAGTTGGAGAACTCCATGAAATAGATACAAAAATGAATTCAGAAGTCTACACCAGTGTTTTACAAGATGTTATGCTTCCAACGGTCAGAATGATATATCCTGCAGAAGATGTGCCAGTGATACAATATGTACAAGACAATTCCAGTGTGCATTCATCCCAAGTCACAAAAGATTGGTTCAACAATCACCCAGAAGTTTCATTAATTCATTGGCCTTCAAAGTCTCCTGATCTAAACATAATTGAAAATATATGGGGCATTATAACAAGACGCTGGATACCAGAAAGAGAAAGGACCAAAGAAGCATTGCGAAGTCATGTAACAAGAATGTGGGAAGAGCTGAGAGAAGATTCAACAATTTGTGAGAATCTTGTGAATTCTGTACCTGATAGACTCAATGCAGTAATCGAAAATGGTGGACATGCAATAGACTACTGATGGTAAGTAATTATAAATTATTCATAGCTGAAAATCATATTTCCTCATTAATTACACCTATAATTACATATAAACAGACTGCAAAAAAGAAACAACACTTCCATTGAAGCTGCGAAGAATGGTGTTTACTGGATTTCACAATTTTTTGTAGTCTTTCTATTAGTTACTTCCATATTTTTCTTCCATGGCTTGGTAACGTTTCATTGATCCTTTCTCTTTCTAGTAGCTAGCATTTTGGTAAAAAGCCCCATATATTTTCAATTATGTTTAGATCAGGAGACTTTAAAGGCCAATGAATTAATGAAACTTCTGGATGATTATTAAACCAATTTTTTGTGACTTGGGATGAATGCACACATTGTATCACTGGCACATCTTCTGTAGAATATATTGTCCTGATAATTGGAAGCATAACATCTTGTAAAACACTGTAGTAGAGGAGCTATGCGGTTCCGATGACAGGGAGTGGGGGAAGCTGTTTTGTGGTGTGGAAGGGGGATGGGTGGGGATAAGACTCTCTTAGTATGGTAGTGGTGGGGATGAGGAAGGAAAGGGTCTTATAGTGGGATCGCGTTTGGTTAGGGAGGGTGGGGGTATTTTTCACCCTATGTCACAGTTGGAAGGTCTTATAGTGGGACCGAGTTTGGTTAGGTAGGGGGTATTTTTCACCCTATGTCACAGTTGGAAGGTCTTATAGTGGGACCGGGTTTGGTTAGGGAGGGGGTATTTTTCACCCTATGGTACCGTTGGTTAGTTATCCTACGGGGACCTAAGTTATCCTACGGGGCCCTAGTTGAGGGAAGGTTTTTTCACCCTTCGAAGTCGATGGTTAGTTACCTTACGTAGCCTAACTATTTCCGACTCTGCTACACAGATAAACTAGGTTGAGTTAATTGCTAGTTCCAGTAGTCACCGCTAGGTGACTGCCTTCCTTAATCTTCTTTCGCGCTAATGGTATTTTAATATTACGTAATTACACACACGGGTGAACTAGTTCAATTTAATTGATAGTACCAGTAATTGCCGCTAGGTGGCTACCGCAATCCCCCCTTTTCTCGTTAGTTAAATTGTAGATAGCTATTGTGATAAGTTGCTGATATCGTGCAAGGAATTAACTTTCCATCGAGCATGGAATTATAACTTTGCATGGCTTTAACAAAACCTATGCAGCGTATAACGAAATATCCTCTAAATGAAAGAGTATAGTTTTAATAGTCTCCCCTATTGGGGAGAATAACAATTTAACATCAATTTCAGGAATATTAATATTTTGATAGGGCAACTTATTAAGTCCTAGCTGTTACTATACCCAGGTCAGGTTCACCAATTTATTAGACCTTACAGCTCCTCACTTATAGTATGTCCTTAGAGGGTACTATTTGACCATTCAGAACCAATCCTAGATCCTCCCACTATTCTCTCCTTCTATGGACCCTCTCTAGACTTTCATTCAAGAAATCATTTACCTTTCTACGAGCGAATTAGTTAAAGTGATAAAAAGATGTTTGACTAAAATTATACATTCGCGGTACCACGGGATACGGCTATAGAGAAGCTAACCTTCAAGAGGAGGATGTGGATGAAAAAGGAGGAGGAGGAGGAGGATGAGACATGGAGACTGGATGAGTAACTGATAGTAAAACTTTAGTTATTGAATAAAAAACAGTTTTAAGAATTTTTATAGCCTTCCCTGACTTATCTTTTAGCCATTTATAGCTTTTCAGGTAAGCATATCATACGATCCATCTAACAAGCAGGCTAGGTATTAGAAAGGGAAAGAGTTGTCAGTGCACTTCATTTTTTTGAAGGGTAAAGCAAAACATAACTTTTACCTAGACATTAAGAAGCTGTATTGGCACCATTCTAGCGATTGGAGAACTGATTGCTGAGTGTGCTGATATCTTCTAGCACGGATATGCTCGAGTACCTGACGCCTGAGATCATGTCATGTCATGACTTGTTACTTGATTTATGACCTTTTAAATCCTCGATTTTTTCATATTCTCTCAATTTTTTATATGCCTAGCTATAGAGAGGAATGTGATCATAAATTTTACCGTTTCACTTAAAAAAGTCTGCAACACGTTTATGCAATTAAAAGAATTCTGGAGAAACCACTGGTAACGTGTCATGACCTGTTTGACGCAAATTTTCCCCAGTTCACTTTAGAAAAGTCTACAACATGATTATGCAATTAAAAGAATTCAGGAGAAACCGCTTGTAACGTGTTACGACTTGTTTGACGCAAATTTCGTAGGTGGGAAAGAATACCCAACCACCCAAATATTAACTTCCAATAAGAATGCATCTCATCCCCTTCCATGAATGCATCTCATCCCTTCCACTATTTTTAAAACCCTTGTTGTCAGCAATCGGGAAATTTCAGTCAGTCAGTTTTCATTAGAAGCTTCAAGGAGGTGAAAGATCCAGTGCAAAGCTATATTCCGAATATTTTCCTTGCTGTACCACAGAAATTCTTTTGGGTGGTAAGAATTATTCTTTTATTATTATTCTCTTTTCTTGCTATTCTATTTCAATATTTTTCTTTTCTCAATTTCTATGTTTTTTCACAGAAAAATGGATTTAACCAAGATCAATGCACTTGCAAGTGTAACTTACGAACCTAAGACTTTCGTAAAGCTGAATACTTTTGAGGAGAATAAGGAGTATCAAATCACTGAATTAGTGAAAATTAAGACCAAATATGGAGAGAAATTAATAGCGAAGCTGGCTACCGACGAATGGTTCTTCCTACCCTCAAGGATGATGAAATTACTGGAGTCGCCTGAACTAATCAAAGAACTTCAAAATGCTGCATCAGCGAATACATTAAAAATCTTATATGTTGGAGGACGATACAATAATTTAGAATTTAAAGTTACCCAATGATAATCATAAGATAAATTTTGGAAATGTTTGTAAGGAATGTTTTTAAGGAATGACACCAATAAATGTTTATTATATCTTATTTATTTATTTTTTCTTTATCCCTCACTACATTAGTAAGATACATATAAATCTAGTCTATTAACTTACATTTCTAACAATACTAGTAAGCGGGTTATATTCAACGATTTTATCATGTATAATTAAACAAAACGCAGTAGTATTACTTGGAATATTTCTAGTACAATCAATCTCAATTTTAACATCAACAGTGCCTGACTTTATAGATTCATTTTGATGCGAACAATCGATGACGAAGAGAGGACCGTATTCCACAAAGTTTTTGTAATTAAGCATTGGTTTCGACTGTTTTTCTCCTGCATAATATGAATGGATAAATTTAACATACATATCATATAGTACAGAATAACGGTTTTTTTCGCTATCACTATCAATTCGGTCATATGGATAAAATTCTGAATTCAGATAGACTTTAACATCACGAACAGAACTGTCATTGAATCTAAGCACCTCCATATGCTGCGTACTCTTCTTATTTTGTCTAAATGCTAGTATAACATATCGAGGTTTCTCCAATTGTGTTGCAGCTTTTACGGCCCATGTATGCCTCTGTGTTTCAGGTAGAAGTGGATATTCGTAGAGTTCCCAGGAACGAAAAGCCATGGTTAAACTTTTGTTTTGCTCAATCAAACGTAGAAATTTAAGTTTTGTATAATCATTCAGTGATACATGAGGAATCCTCCATTGCACTTTTTGCAAATCAATTTTGGAGTTGATGATTTTTCTCGAAGAATGTAGTGAATTTATATCATCACGTGCTCGAATAAGAACGAGTTCATGACGTGCATTTATTATAACTCTTCTGTAGTCTTCACAAAAACCCAACAGCATTTGCAATGGTACACAAAAGTTGAAATGATTCGTAGACCTGTGATCTGTTAGAAACCATCCTGAATGACGTAGACTTGCACTTTCCTCAGCAGTTAAGGAGATGAGATTCTTCATGGAGCTAGTAATACCCATATTCTTACAGCGATCAATCTCAATACCATTCAATTCATAACGAATTTCATCAAACAAGAATGCCATGGAATTACAGTCAAGTCCTACGACATCTTGGGCTGTTGCATCTGGAGCACGGGTTCCAACGATTATCTTTCCCTCAATGTAGAGATAACTTTCACAGGGTAGAAGAATTAAATCTTGCTGTTGTATAGGAATTCGAATTTCATCACTATTTCCCAATGAGGCATTTGCATAAGGATTGTATGCATGCATTTCCATTTTAGTGATGCGATTGTCGAACACCGGTTGAGCGGTTACATCTAATGGATCCATTTTTATTTCTAACGTTGAAACCCAGTGATTGTAGAAAGGTGATATTTCTTCTTGTTAATGATGCGCCAACGTTACCTTCGCTCAATGTATTTTGTCCTCCAGCGTTACCTTCACTCAATGTATTCTGTCCTGCTGCAGCAGTTGGACTGATAGGCTCATCGAGTATCGGTGATTTATAAGTATTCTTGTAAATCAACATTTTCTAATATGTAAACGAATTGTGATTTCTTCACCTCCGAAATTTACTATACGATCTTCCTGATCGAGAATACGCAAGGTGAGACGGTCAATTACTTTCGCAATGACTGGCAAGTAAATGACGTTCTTCGGTGTTTCTGCGATTTTATAACCTGGCGGAACACTCGGAAAAAATTCATGTATAACATGTCGAGGTCTACCGTTTGTGTACGCACCAGCTGTAATGTTGCATTCAATTCGTAGAATATTTACTCTTATAATGTTTACGGGCTCGTCTGATTCAGCTAGTGTGTTCGGTGGAATAACACGATCTGATGAAAAACCCAACAAAGAGCCTATATTGTTAGGTTGTGTAAAATCAATCTGATATTTACACTTTATTTCACTTTTTAATGTATTATTATTAGCACGTAGAAAAATTACTTCTTCATCACCTTCGAACATCTGAGCACGTAAAAAGTCATTTATAGCATTGAGCTCATAACAACCTGTAGGTATAGTTAGCTCCTGATCATCAACGTAAAATATATTGTTTGTCTCATCAACATTAGAGATTGAATTGAAGCTCTGAAAGTCTACGAGACCGAGTTCATAATGTCCATCTCGAAGATCGATCGGGGGGAAAAAATCTGACCCCAATACCGAGTCACGGCCAGAGAGTGTAACTGTTAAAGACATTGTTCACGTAGAAACTTGACACACAACTGACCGCATATGCTTGAATCATACGATTGATATTGGTCGTGGTTGTAGTAGATTATAGCAGAAGGTCCAAAATATTCCACAAGTTCAATTGGTGGTTTTAAATTTCCGAAGGAATCGAAATACTTAACGTGCTTATTACGTTTAACGTAAGCGACCCAATGTGTTCCAGGACCTTGTTCGTCATCAAGATTCACAATTGCGCACTCATTGCGTTGCGCATTTTGAAGTAGAGATGTACGCATAAAGACTCCCCGAAAATGCGGTATTTTACGGCAGACGTTTGATAATTGCATATTACTAGTAGGTCCAGATTTTGGAAGTCCATTTATTTTCTTTTCCTTTTCCTTTTCACTCCCTCTCCTATTCGACTGTATGGTGCGAGGTATAAACCTTGTCCCCGTCTCGCTTCCATTAAGCGATTGTGTCGATGCATTTCTTCCAATTGTTTTTTGGCTGCTTTGGTGTCGTTTACAGCCTTTGCTATACCTGCTGCACCGCCAGCTAATGCGCCCACCGCACTCAGCAGCGGAAGCAATGGTAATAAACCCCCCCGTTTTGTTTTAGTAAGTGACTTTTTCCTCAATAAACCACCTCGTTTTTTCGGTACACGAATTTTTCTTTTCTTCGTACTTTTTCTAGGCACTCGCAGTCCTAAGCCGAGTTTCCGTTTTGCATTCATTGATGCCCAGACAGCAGTCGCTGTCGCTCGTTCACCTACGGATGAGTCACTAGCTATGATACGTTGTCGTGCACGGCGTGCAAGTACTTTATCAGCATGATGACGCGAGGGCAGGTCCTTATATACTGAATATGCGATATCATGCTCACGGCAAGCATCATCCAGAGGGTTTATTCCTCGATCACCACGTGCTAACCGTTCATGAAGGCGAGTACCTGGACCGCAATAATTGTAGCCAGGTACATGCAGCTCGAAGGGTAATTTATTTAGCAGCTTATTGAAAAAAGATCCACAACCATATCTCATCATGTCATGCTTTCCTAACGGGTTCGTTGGCACATCCAGCAATTTTTTATTGAAGGCGGTATTCCATCAAACTGATCTTGATTAGGTAAATTATTTTTTTTTTTTTTTTTTTTTTTTTTAATTCCGCATTATCTTCATTATATGTTTCTTTGATTCAGCATCCTCTTTAGTCTGATTCTCCATGAAAATTGATACATATTTCTTTAAATCTGCATTATCTTCAGCATGTTTCTGCATGAAATTACTCAATTTCACTTGAAAATCATTCAGCCTTAACTCGGTTTCATCCAGTCTTAACGCAATACTTCGTAAAATATCACTGTTTTCTTGCATTTCATTTTTAAGGTTCTCACGTACAGCATTCATATTATCCAGCAGAACACGCATATTCACAGCACATTTCTCATCAGTAGCATCAAATCCTAAATTTGAAATAATATTCCCCTTAGCATTAAATGCATTCATACGTTTATCAAATTTTAATGTTTCATCTTCAGTTTTGCGGAAATATTTTCTCACATTACTGGCAGTGGAAATACCTCCAAATTTATTTATCGACATTGTGAAGTAACACAATCAACTGGGAAATTATGGAAAGTGTAATCTCTTTTATAGGATAATACGTTCTTCATGAAGCTCCTCAATTATTGATTGTATCTCATTATGATGATTCGTATGTCCTGCAGCAGATGATGCAATCAAAAGTCTCAAACGTTCAACTAATTCGTTCGGATCATTCCAATGTACATAGTTCACTGGTTTATCATTAACACACATATAACCGCTACCTTTTACAAGGTTCTTTGGAGGAAATAATGGGCTAATTATTTTCTTCCATTTATGACCCTTATTCCCACGAAGCTTTCCCTCGCTACTGTAATCTGCTCTGTGTACATTAGTTTGAGAAAGAATATTCTTATATGTTTTTAAATCATCTTCAGTATAATCATGTGGCTCTTTCATGAAGATCAATTCAAGTAGACCAATAGTACCCTGATAATACTCATCATCAATAATAATAAAATCTTTACGATTTACTTTAAAAGAACATTTTCCAAGTCTCATTTTCTTAAGTCTAACATCTCGTTCAATTCCAAAATTATCATCAATTAAATCCTTATTTTTACGCAGAAACATCTCTATATATTTACGTCCAATTGGTGCATATTCTGACAAAGAACTATTTAAATCTAAGGATCTTTGCAATGGTGATGATGGAGTTTCTGCTTGCATTGGTGATGGTATTGCTAAATCATTAACATCCTTTTCCACTTTCACTCCCTCCTCCTCCTCCTCCTCCTCCTCCCCATCCTCTTCCAGAGAAAGGTATAATGTTTCATTAGGTCGTGAATTTCCTTGCTCATCATCATCATCATCATCAGATGAAGGGGTTGGAATTTTAATTCTAGAGTTGTCTGCGAAATATTTACGTTGTGGAGTCGATGAGAAATAAGTTCTTTTACGTTCCGATGGAATAATCAAAGAATTATCGCTTGCAGTAGTCTTCTGTAGCGGTTCCTGTTTATACTCATATTTCGGGGACACGAAGGTCATCTCATTATGTTCAGTGAGCTTCTTCAATGGCTCAACAATTGGTTTAAAAGTTTCATTTAAATTGGTTTCCATCATTTCTCTTCCTGATTTGAGTGCACGATATTTTTCACGAATTACTTTACTTTTCGCGGCAATCTTCTTTAGCAGCATCTTTTCTTCCATTTTCCTGCTTTCCATGTTCAATCCACGTTCAATCCACGTTCAATCCACGTTCAATCCACGTTCAAATCCACGTTCAATCCACGTTCAATCCACGTTCAATCCACGTTCAATCCACGTTCAATCCACGTTCAAATCCACGTTCAATCCACGTTCAATCTACGTTTCCACGTTCAATTCACGTTCAATTTAGATTCAGTCCACGTTTTTATTTCCACGTTTATACTAGGTTTATTCCATGCTCATTTGATGTGTGTGTTTTGATGGACACTTAGCTCTAAACTGAACAATCTTAAGCAAACGGTATACTATTTAATCTTAGCATACTCATCGAAACCTTTCCGATATCTACCATTTTGAATTGTACTATCCTTGTCGATCACTAGAAATCCATAATCATGGTGCCAGCACTTTGAACACAATTCATTGAATTTTTCAAATGACATATCCGTGTTTACATGATCGTTATAAATATGTTTTAAATTAGTACCATCTTGCTTAAAGATTATGAGAAGGTTTGCATTATCACGAATCATGTGTTTAGGAATTTTAGCATAAGTCTGGCAGAGGTAGAAGCAGTCAATATTTGAATGTCTACCCATGGGGAAGTAGTCTCTGATATTATCCTGCTTATCGTTAGCAACATCATCAAATATGAAAATAGAATTGGGTAACGCCTCAGTTACCTTTACAACGTCGCTATTGTTTGAAAATTTAAAATATCCAATACCTTTTAGTCCTTTTAATAACCGTTCAAGGTATTGATACTAGGGTTGTTGAAGCGACTTTGAGTATACATAAATATTTTCAAATCTCACACCGTTAGGACTTTCTACGAGACTAAGCAGTACGTTTGTTTTACCGCAATTCGAGGGTCCGCAAATTATACTACGAATTGTAGATGGAAGTAGGGATCCATGACGTTTACTCCTTCCTCCACAACCCCCACCGACAATAAAACGATCGGCGTTGGAGACACGAATGTGCAGTGGTTGCTTTACGAAATCCATAACTGTAAAACTCTATGATCATGCAAGCTATTTATAGGCTCGAAGCAGATTATCTCATCAGTTCTCATTATGTCGTTGTTAATGTTAGATGTGCTACGTTTGGAGGATTTAACTATTGAGCAGCTTGAATACATTCCAAAAATTTTACTATTGAAGCGCTTTCCAAACAGTATTCGACTTGTTTGGTGTAAATTACCTGAGCACATTCGTGCAGATCCTGAAGTGCAACAATATCGTGCCTGTACGGAACATTATAATTTACCTAATCAAGATCAGTTTGATGGAATACCTCCTTCAATAAAAAATTGCTGGATGTGCCAACGAACCCGTTAGGAAAGCATGACATGATGAGATATGGTTGTGGATCTTTTTTCAATAAGCTGCTAAATAAACTACCCTTCGAGCTGCATGTACCTGGCTACAATTATTGCGGTCCAGGTACTCGCCTTCATGAACGGTTAGCACGTGGTGATCGAGGAATAAACCCTCTGGATGATGCTTGCCGTGAGCATGATATCGCATATTCAGTATATAAGGACCTGCCCTCGCGTCATCATGCTGATAAAGTACTTGCACGCCGTGCACGACAACGTATCATAGCTAGTGACTCATCCGTAGGTGAACGAGCGACAGCGACTGCTGTCTGGGCATCAATGAATGCAAAACGGAAACTCGGCTTAGGACTGCGAGTGCCTAGAAAAAGTACGAAGAAAAGAAAAATTCGTGTACCGAAAAAACGAGGTGGTTTATTGAGGAAAAAGTCACTTACTAAAACAAAACGGGGGGGTTTATTACCATTGCTTCCGCTGCTGAGTGCGGTGGGCGCATTAGCTGGCGGTGCAGCAGGTATAGCAAAGGCTGTAAACGACACCAAAGCAGCCAAAAAACAATTGGAAGAAATGCATCGACACAATCGCTTAATGGAAGCGAGACGGGGACAAGGTTTATACCTCGCACCATACAGTCGAATAGGAGAGGGAGTGAAAAGGAAAAGGAAAAGAAAATAAATGGACTTCCAAAATCTGGACCTACTAGTAATATGCAATTATCAAACGTCTGCCGTAAAATACCGCATTTTCGGGGAGTCTTTATGCGTACATCTCTACCTCAAAATGCGCAACGCAATGAGTGCGCAATTGTGAATCTTGATGACGAACAAGGTCCTGGAACACATTGGGTCGCTTACGTTAAACGTAATAAGCACGTTAAGTATTTCGATTCCTTCGGAAATTTAAAACCACCAATTGAACTTGTGGAATATTTTGGACCTTCTGCTATAATCTACTACAACCACGACCAATATCAATCGTATGATTCAAGCATATGCGGTCAGTTGTGTGTCAAGTTTCTACGTGAACAATGTCTTTAACAGTTACACTCTCTGGCCGTGACTCGGTATTGGGGTCAGATTTTTTCCCCCCGATCGATCTTCGAGATGGACATTATGAACTCGGTCTCGTAGACTTTCAGAGCTTCAATTCAATCTCTAATGTTGATGAGACAAACAATATATTTTACGTTGATGATCAGGAGCTAACTATACCTACAGGTTGTTATGAGCTCAATGCTATAAATGACTTTTTACGTGCTCAGATGTTCGAAGGTGATGAAGAAGAAGTAATTTTTCTACGTGCTAATAATAATACATTAAAAAGTGAAATAAAGTGTAAATATCAGATTGATTTTACACAACCTAACAATATAGGCTCTTTGTTGGGTTTTTCATCAGATCGTGTTATTCCACCGAACACACTAGCTGAATCAGACGAGCCCGTAAACATTATAAGAGTAAATATTCTACGAATTGAATGCAACATTACAGCTGGTGCGTACACAAACGGTAGACCTCGACATGTTATACATGAATTTTTTCCGAGTGTTCCGCCAGGTTATAAAATCGCAGAAACACCGAAGAACGTCATTTACTTGCCAGTCATTGCGAAAGTAATTGACCGTCTCACCTTGCGTATTCTCGATCAGGAAGATCGTATAGTAAATTTCGGAGGTGAAGAAATCACAATTCGTTTACATATTAGAAAATGTTGATTTACAAGAATACTTATAAATCACCGATACTCGATGAGCCTATCAGTCCAACTGCTGCAGCAGGACAGAATACATTGAGTGAAGGTAACGCTGGAGGACAAAATACATTGAGCGAAGGTAACGTTGGCGCATCATTAACAAGAAGAAATATCACCTTTCTACAATCACTGGGTTTCAACGTTAGAAATAAAAATGGATCCATTAGATGTAACCGCTCAACCGGTGTTCGACAATCGCATCACTAAAATGGAAATGCATGCATACAATCCTTATGCAAATGCCTCATTGGGAAATAGTGATGAAATTCGAATTCCTATACAACAGCAAGATTTAATTCTTCTACCCTGTGAAAGTTATCTCTACATTGAGGGAAAGATAATCGTTGGAACCCGTGCTCCAGATGCAACAGCCCAAGATGTCGTAGGACTTGACTGTAATTCCATGGCATTCTTGTTTGATGAAATTCGTTATGAATTGAATGGTATTGAGATTGATCGCTGTAAGAATATGGGTATTACTAGCTCCATGAAGAATTTCATCTCCTTAACTGCTGAGGAAAGTGCAAGTCTACGTCATTCAGGATGGTTTCTAACAGATCACAGGTCTACGAATCATTTCAACTTTTGTGTACCATTGCAAATGCTGTTGGGTTTTTGTGAAGACTACAGAAGAGTTATAATAAATGCACGTCATGAACTCGTTCTTATTCGAGCACGTGATGATATAAATTCACTACATTCTTCGAGAAAAATCATCAACTCCAAAATTGATTTGCAAAAAGTGCAATGGAGGATTCCTCATGTATCACTGAATGATTATACAAAACTTAAATTTCTACGTTTGATTGAGCAAAACAAAAGTTTAACCATGGCTTTTCGTTCCTGGGAACTCTACGAATATCCACTTCTACCTGAAACACAGAGGCATACATGGGCCGTAAAAGCTGCAACACAATTGGAGAAACCTCGATATGTTATACTAGCATTTAGACAAAATAAGAAGAGTACGCAGCATATGGAGGTGCTTAGATTCAATGACAGTTCTGTTCGTGATGTTAAAGTCTATCTGAATTCAGAATTTTATCCATATGACCGAATTGATAGTGATAGCGAAAAAAACCGTTATTCTGTACTATATGATATGTATGTTAAATTTATCCATTCATATTATGCAGGAGAAAAACAGTCGAAACCAATGCTTAATTACAAAAACTTTGTGGAATACGGTCCTCTCTTCGTCATCGATTGTTCGCATCAAAATGAATCTATAAAGTCAGGCACTGTTGATGTTAAAATTGAGATTGATTGTACTAGAAATATTCCAAGTAATACTACTGCGTTTTGTTTAATTATACATGATAAAATCGTTGAATATAACCCGCTTACTAGTATTGTTAGAAATGTAAGTTAATAGACTAGATTTATATGTATCTTACTAATGTAGTGAGGGATAAAGAAAAAATAAATAAATAAGATATAATAAACATTTATTGGTGTCATTCCTTAAAAACATTCCTTACAAACATTTCCAAAATTTATCTTATGATTATCATTGGGTAACTTTAAATTCTAAATTATTGTATCGTCCTCCAACATATAAGATTTTTAATGTATTCGCTGATGCAGCATTTTGAAGTTCTTTGATTAGTTCAGGCGACTCCAGTAATTTCATCATCCTTGAGGGTAGGAAGAACCATTCGTCGGTAGCCAGCTTCGCTATTAATTTCTCTCCATATTTGGTCTTAATTTTCACTAATTCAGTGATTTGATACTCCTTATTCTCCTCAAAAGTATTCAGCTTTACGAAAGTCTTAGGTTCGTAAGTTACACTTGCAAGTGCATTGATCTTGGTTAAATCCATTTTTCTGTGAAAAAACATAGAAATTGAGAAAAGAAAAATATTGAAATAGAATAGCAAGAAAAGAGAATAATAATAAAAGAATAATTCTTACCACCCAAAAGAATTTCTGTGGTACAGCAAGGAAAATATTCGGAATATAGCTTTGCACTGGATCTTTCACCTCCTTGAAGCTTCTAATGAAAACTGACTGACTGAAATTTCCCGATTGCTGACAACAAGGGTTTTAAAAATAGTGGAAGGGATGAGATGCATTCATGGAAGGGGATGAGATGCATTCTTATTGGAAGTTAATATTTGGGTGGTTGGGTATTCTTTCCCACCTACGAAATTTGCGTCAAACAAGTCGTAACACGTTACAAGCGGTTTCTCCTGAATTCTTTTAATTGCATAATCATGTTGTAGACTTTTCTAAAGTGAACTGGGGAAAATTTGCGTCAAACAGGTCATGACACGTTACCAGTGGTTTCTCCAGAATTCTTTTAATTGCATAAACGTGTTGCAGACTTTTCTTAAGTGAAACGGTAAAATTTATGAGCACATTCCTCTCGATAGCTAGGCATATAAAAAATTGAGAGAATATGAAAAAATCGAGGATTTAAAAGGTCATAAATCAAGTAACAAGTCATGACATGACATGATCTCAGGCGTCAGGTACTCGAGCATATCCGTTCTAGAAGATATCAGCACACTCAGCAATCAGTTCTCCAATCGCTAGAATGGTGTCAATACAGCTTCTTAATGTCTAGGTAAAAGTTATGTTTTGCTTTACCCTTCAAAAAAATGAAGTGCACTGACAACTCTTTCCCTTTCTATTACCTAGCCTGCTTGTTAGATGGATCGTATGATATGCTTACCTGAAAAGCTAAAAATGGCTAAAAGATAAGTCAGGGAAGGCTATAAAAATTCTTAAAACTGTTTTTTATTCAATAACTAAAGTTTTACTATCAGTTACTCATCCAGTCTCCATGTCTCATCCTCCTCCTCCTCCTCGTCCTTTTTCATCCACATCCTCCTCTTGAAGGTTAGCTTCTCTATAGCCGTATCCCGTGGTACCGCGAATGTATAATTTTAGTCAAACATCTTTTTATCACTTTAACTAATTCGCTCGTAGAAAGGTAAATGATTTCTTGAATGAAAGTCTAGAGAGGGTCCATAGAAGGAGAGAATAGTGGGAGGATCTAGGATTGGTTCTGAATGGTCAAATAGTACCCTCTAAGGACATACTATATGTGAGGAGCTGTAAGGCCTAATAAATTGGTGAACCTGACCTGGGTATAGTAACAGCTAGGACTTAATAAGTTGCCCTATCAAAATATTAATATTCCTGAAATTGATGTTAAATTGTTATTCTCCCCAATAGGGGAGACTATTAAAACTATACCCTTTCATTTAGAGGATATTTCGTTATTCGCTGCATAGGTTTTGTTAAAGCCATGCAAAGTTATAATTCCATGCTCGATGGAAAGTTAATTCCTTGCACGATATCAGCAACTTATCACAATAGCTATCTACAATTTAACTAACGAGAAAAGGGGGGATTGCGGTAGCCACCTAGCGGCAATTACTGGTACTATCAATTAAATTGAACTAGTTCACCCGTGTGTGTAATTACGTAATATTAAAATACCATTAGCGCGAAAGAAGATTAAGGAAGGCAGTCACCTAGCGGTGACTACTGGAACTAGCAATTAACTCAACCTAGTTTATCTGTGTAGCAGAGTCGGAAATAGTTAGGCTACGTAAGGTAACTAACCATCGACTTCGAAGGGTGAAAAAACCTTCCCTCAACTAGGGCCCCGTAGGATAACTTAGGTCCCCGTAGGATAACTAACCAACGGTACCATAAGGTGAAAAATACCACCTCCCTAACCAAACCCGGTCCCACTATAAGACCTTCCAACTGTGACATAGGGTGAAAAATACCCCCTACCTAACCAAACTCGGTCCCACTATAAGACCTTCCAACTGTGACATAGGGTGAAAAATACCCCCACCCTCCCTAACCAAACGCGATCCCACTATAAGACCCTTTCCTTCCTCATCCCCACCACTACCATACTAAGAGAGTCTTATCCCCACCCATCCCCCTTCCACACCACAAAACAGCTTCCCCCACTCCCTGTCATCGGAACCGCATAGCTCCTCTACTCACTGTAGGCTTCTGAATTCCTTTTCGTATCTATTTCATGGAGTTCTCCAACAAGAATATTCAAAAGCTTCGATCTTTGAGAAGAACATATCTGTCATCCATCCTTTTGTCATCTGGTCTCCATACATGCATTCTATCATCAGCCGTAGAGACAAATACCTTTTCATCAATCCAAATAGCGTTATCCCATAAGTTTTCTGATGCACTTAGGTATTGGAGAGCAAACCCCAACTTTGCTCACGATGTTCATCAGTATGTATATTTAATTTTTCTGCAAGGTCTGTGACATTGGATTCCTTGTCTATGCAGTATATTACGCACTGTGCTTGCTGTAATATTTAAATTCACTTGTTCTAAAATTTTTGCTGATGGTTGAAATGGATTATTCTCCATTGTATTGAAAATATTCTTATTTTCATCTTCCATGGGTTGTTCAATCCCACAAACTTTTTTCTTCCTGCTACTAAACCTTTAAACCCAGCTTTCATTAACCATTTACTTGTTGTTAATTTCAAATGTTTGATTTTCTAGAAATTTGTTCATGCGTGTATCCTTTATTTCTCAAAATGTTAATGTGAATATTTTTAATATATATGTATTATTGAAATAAATTCTTAAAATACACACACATTCAGCTCTTTTCACATTTATTCCTCTTTCCTTCACTATAAACCTGTAAAAATTTTTTATTATTATGACATATGTGTAATATTACGCACTATTATAAAATCTCATTGTGTAAACACCTTGCATTAAATGGTAGTACTTTATATGAATATAGGGTGGGTCCAATAATAAATTTCAAAGATTGAGAAATTACTGTTCCTCATTATGCATCCTTGAAAATGAATTTATATTTGTTAAGTAATAATTAGTGGGAAAAATAGATGTAATTCGTGACATAACAAAAGATCGTCTATCATAATATTTTATATGCTTTAACTAATAAAATATTCTGATAATTACTGCACATAGAATTTATTAATCTCCACTTATTCAATCTATGTTGATATTAGACTAATTACTAATTTTTACAAATCTGTTTAGAAAAACTTCCAAGTATGAAGATATCTTATTAGCTCTGATCTCTCCTACATATGAATAGGTAGAGCGCTAAGTATAGATTATATATGAGATATGAATATGTGGCTGACTAAACAGAATATTGTAAATAAAATACATGAATGCACTTAATAGAAGCTGCTACAATATTGAGCGATTTCCAATCAATTTAAGATTCAGCAAAATTAAACACAAATGATAACTATATTACACGTCACGCAAACTGTATATTGATATCTAATTATATCAAATTTTAGACAATTTGAAAAGAAGTAATTAACTATAATAATTGAATACAAATTTTCATTACATTACCAAATAAAATGTTTAACTGCATTGCTAATTCCCATATTTTGTCAAAGCAATGTATTCTTTCCAGATATCCCATTATAGCTGTACAGAAATAAGTAAGTATACATTATAAGTTTGTTGTAATTGCACTTCTTACACTTTCTACACTTTCTACACTTTTAATATTTCTGTCTTTACCAATGTATAAGTTGACACTGTAGAAAGTGCACAAAGTGCAAATGTGTAACGCCTTTCTCCTAAAACTAACAGACCTTATATTAACCATTTATAAGACTGTTGGTCATATCTACCTGGTTATAGTTGAGCTATATGTATATATTTATTCTATCAATATATTCATTGTAAAATAATATAACATTCATCAATATCTTTATATGTCAGTACAAAATTTCAAGATGCATTTATCATATTTAACAATGACGTAACTCTTAGGTAATATCTCTCCTTTATATAGAGAGATTATAATCCATCCTGCAACAAAAAGTCAAAGGACCATTTAACAAAGCAAAATATTCTAACCTGAGCTGTCAATATGATTACGAATACTTATCTGATCATTTTTCCTCCTCATAAATTCACCTGGTATTGATAATGATCATCAACACAAATCTAATTAGTTTCATTGATTTTTGCTTCCTAGCATAATAATAAATATAATTTTGTGTTTACTGCTATTTAATGCCATTTAATAATTTATATTTACGACCTATGTAAACGTAATGTAGACTATACAAATCTATCTATAGTCCGACCCAGTTATAACAACATTTATCTTGTATGCTATAGTTTAGTATAGACTATCACGGTAGGAAGTGAAGTTAGCCAAATTGTAAAGGATTCAATTTCCCGCAGTGTACCCTTTTAAGTCCGTGTTCCTTTCTGGGGAATTCTGGTTTCTGGGGTTCTTGGGAATCTTCGTCTACCGAAGTTCCCTAGAAGTTGACGAACAAATTCCCTAGAAAGTCGATAATTTTAGTCTAGCGGTTCTTGTAAAAATATATTGTAAATTTTGTATATTTTTATTTATTTAAATAAAAAACTCATTTTGCCTATTACCTTGGCTTTGAATATTTTATTCTAGAATAAGACCTTCCCTTCTGACCACAGGTTCGGAGCTCTCTTGGGACATTGTTTCGCATAAATTTTTGGTCCTTCGAGCCGGATTTCCGGCAAAAAACGTTCGGAGTGCATCAGTGTTCCTGAGTGGGCATTCCGGGCTGTGTTTTGGATTGTGGTTTTGTTCTGGAATAGGGTTTCAAAAATGGCTAGCTCAGGGGAATTATTAGAAGCCATCAATTACGTGCCCATGATTCGGGATGAATTCGTTCGGTTGGTCGTTAACGTTAAGAAGCGTGGAGTTCACAATTTCACCCTTCCCTTCTTGGAGGATAGGTTTGCAGCCGTAGAGAAGTGGCTTAAAGTGTTGCATAAAACTCACGTTAAGATCACTACTCACACTAAACCGGCCGAATTAGCTAAAATGGAGTACGTAACCGATAGCTGGTATCAAGCGGCTCTTGATGCCCATAATGACGCGGAAGAATTCATCCTAGGACATCTAGATGAACTTCGATCCAATCAGGTAATGTCGGCATCAGGTCCCACTGCACCTTCAGGCGAAATAAACCACATTAGGTTTCCAGTTATCGATTTACCGAAGTTTTCCGGGGATTACTTAAAACGGAACAACTTTTATGAAACGTTCCGTTCCGTTCCATTGTTCACGACAAAGTGTATGTCTCCGGTCGGGACAAGTTCCATTATCTAAAATCCTGTCTGCAAGGAGAAGCAGCTACGGTCATTAAATCTTTAGCGATCACCTCCGAGAACTATGAGATAGCATGGGACACTCTGGTAGCTCGGTACACTGACAAACGGATGACCACGGATACGTTCTTAGATCAGATCTCGCAAGTACCCACGCTTCGGGGTGACAATTTTAAGGTTCTGAAAGAAGTTAGGGACTCAGTTACGGTTGCTCTCAACGCCCTTAAAACTATGGGATATGGCGTCGATCAATGGGATCCCATAATTGTTCATTCGCTGAAGAACAAACTGGATGACACCCTTCGTTTGGCCTGGGAGATGTACCTGGGAAGCAGCAAGGATTATCCCACTTTCATTCAATTCTCTGAGTTTCTAACGCGTCATATTAACTCCTTGCAATCCTTAGGTAACAAACCTAAGACTTCCAAAAAGGAATCTGGGATATCCTTGAAGTCACACGCTACGAGTGTGAATAGTACTGGTTATGCCCACTGCGGTAGTAACCATTTCTTGTATCAGTGCAATGACTACCTTGCATTGACCCCTCAGGCTCGTTCGAAGTTCGCATTCTCACAGAACCTCTGCATCAACTGCCTGAGACCCGGACACAGTTGCTCCAATTGTTCATCCTCGTCACGATGCAGGAAATGTAGTAAATTGCATCATACTCTACTGCATTTTGACAAATCTGGAACCAGGGGAAGCAAGGCACGGGGGACTACCCCCGCAGTCAACTCCGCTTCCGAGCCCGAACCCTCCAGCTCGAATACTACAACACATCTCAGTGTTTCCGACACACCATCAGGTCTATTGGCCACTTTCTCTGCCAGAATTGACGCTCATGACGGTTCTCGTATTATAGTCCGCGGTTTAGTGGACACGGGTTCAGAAACTTCCTTTATCTCGGAAAATCTAGCTCAGCAACTACGGGTATCACGAAAACGCGTCAACGCGACCATTCATGGCGTCTCTCTGAATTCGGCTCAATACGTTCGCGCAGAGGTACAGATTACGCTTCATTCTCTATCACGACACGGTGTTTCGTTGGACATAACTGCATTGATCTTATTAAGGATTACTCAATATATGCCTCCGACTTATTCTCCGTCGTCGTTTCCAGCACTCAGCGAAATTGATCTGCCCGATAACTTCGCGTCAACCAGGGCTCCAATTGACGTGCTTATTGGCGCAGACTATCTTGCAGCATTGATGGAAGGCGCGTACATGCATTCTCCTGATTATACGTTGCTTGCCCAGCGGACTATTTTCGGGTGGATCGTAGCTGGGGTCGTACCCAAGACGGGTCACTCTCATACTGTCACGGTGCATCATTGCTTTGAGGTGGAAAAAACTCTTCGCGACTTCTGGGAACTGGAAGAAATTCCGGAAGTCAAACCCATGTCCACAGAGAACTCCCTCTGTGAACAACATTTTGTGAATACGGTATCACGCACCCCCTCAGGTCGTTTTGTCGTTGCTTTACCTTTTCGATCCGACATCGAAAAGCACAGCTTAGGTTCTTCTTCTCGGGTAGCAGAGAAAACTTTAACCCGAATACTTCGGCGATTGGAAACCTCTCCAGAACAAGCTGAAAGCTATTCTCAATTCTTACAGGAGTATCAATTGTTAGGACATATGTCTCCTGTTCCTATGAACTCTGATTTTCGCGTCTTCCTGCCTCATCATGCAGTTTTTAAGATCGAGAACCAGAAGACAAAGATTCGCGTTGTATTCAACGCATCTTCTAAAACATCTACGGGCGTATCGCTTAACGACACATTATTCATTGGAACCAAGCTCCAGCAGGACATCACGCGGATCCTAATGAATTGGCGTGCCTTTCAATATGTTGGCGTGACGGACATTGTTAAAATGTTTCGACAGATTCTTGTGCGTTTTGAGGACCGCAAGTGTCAGAACATTTTATGGAAGACTGATTCCGGTGAGCTTCAGGCTTTCGAACTCAACACGGTGACCAACGGTACGGGACCGGCACCTTTTTTATCCTCGCGAGATTTGCGCGAATTAGCTTCCACGGACGGGGCTGACTTCCCTCTCGCACAAGATGTTTTGTTAAATTCTACATACGTAGATGATATACTTTTCGGGGCTCATGACTTAAAACAACTCAGTTCGGTCAGGGAACAACTCATCGCTCTACTAGCGAAAGGGGGCTTCTCCTTGAGCAAATGGGCATTCAATCAACCGGGGACTTCCCCGCTTGAACCTACCGAGCCGCACTCTTTCTTTGAGGATCCCGCGGGGTCAAGTAAAGTCTTGGGCATATATTGGGATCACGGGGATGATAGCTTTCGCTTCCGTATTACTCCTTCATCTATTGGTGTACTAACCAATCGCATCCTCTTATCAGAGAATGCTAAGATTTTTGATCCATTGGGATGGATCTCTCCCTTAGTCATCACTTTAAAGCAGTTAATGCAATCCACCTGGTTACTCAAACTCTCTTGGGATGAAGAGATTCCTGAGCCTATTCAGTCCAAGTGCCTCAAGTGCTATGAGCAGCTCTGCGACTTACATGCTTTGAGCATTCCACGGTGGACTGGACGATCACTTACTACTAGAAAACGCGAATTAATCGGATACTGCGACGCCTCAGAGCTGGCCTAAGGTGCAGTCGCTTACGAACGTCTCACGGACGAAAACGGTCATCTTTCGGTACATTTAGTAATGTCCAAAACAAAGGTCGCGCCGATTAAGACCACTTCAATACCTCGGTTGGAGTTGTTTGCAGCCGCACTTCTAGTCAAGTTGTTGGTTCACGTCAAGGCAAGCTTGGTCGGGAATTGTGATGCGATTCGGTGTTACTCGGATTCACAGGTCGCGTTAACTTGGACAGCAAAGCAACCCGTCCATTGGAAGACGTTTGTGGCCAATCGCGTTTCGTATGTTCAAACGCATTTACCGGAAGCCAGCTGGCATTATGTACCCACTAAGTTGAATCCTGCAGACTTGTGCTCAAGAGGAACCAGTGTTCAACAGTTATCAGAGGACTCACTTTGGTGGCATGTGCCTGCTTTTCTCCGTGAGCACCCCGCAAGTCCCGTTCAGGTCTTTGAAACCGCGGAAGAAAGTCGGAAGGTAGCGTTAACCGCTCAACTAGACACAACTAAGTGTTGGTTTTTTGATAAGTTTTCGTCTTGGTCTAAACTGGTCCGAGTTATGGCCTATGTTCTTCGATTTGTCCAGCGGACCAGGAAAACCGGCCAATGGGAGGACTCCCTCCTGTCCGTTTCAGAGTTTCGCGATTCTATAGTCGCTATAGTACAGGTTGTTCAACGGACACACTTCGCAGCCGAGCTTTCAGCCTTGAATCATGGGTCACGTATACCGTCGCGGTCAAAGCTTCTTTCCTTACATCCGGTCATTGATTCACAAGGAATCTTAAGAATAGGGGGGCGGCTTCGGAACGCCGAAATTTCTGAACAAATGAAACACCCCATTATTCTACCGGATTGCCACACAACTGCCACACTCATTAGGCAAACCCACCTAGATACACTTCACAGGGGACTCCAATTGACTTTGTCCACGTTGCGACAAAAGTTTTGGGTCATGAATGCGCTAAATCTAGTAAAGTCATGCGTTCACAAATGCATCACGTGTGTTCGCGAACGCGCTAAACTCGGTAGCCAACTCATGGGTTCACTTCCTGCCGCTCGGGTTTCTCGCAGTTTTACTTTTGAACACACCGGAGTAGATTATGCCGGGCCCTTTCTGGTGAAATTACATCACGGTCGTAATGCAAAATCCATAAAATGCTACGTGGCAGTGTTCGTATGTCTATCAACCCGTGCTGTTCACTTGGAACTCGTCTCTCGACTGGATACCGAGGCCTTCCTCGCCGCGCTGTCCCGGTTTATCTCTCGTCGGGGAAAACCCGCCTTTATGTACTCCGACAACGGCCTTAACTTTCAAGGAGCGGACGCAGAACTCAATCGCGCCTACCAATGCGCTCTAGAAGCCGCCCGCACTCAGACAACGGATTCCCTCAGCGAAATCGAGTGGAAATTCATCCCGGTCGCCACACCCCACTGGGGTGGTCTTTGGTAAAGTGCTGTAAAAAGTATCAAGCACCACCTGAAGCGCTCCATCGGAGATTTCGTGCCTAATTTCGAGGAAATGACCACACTGCTGACCAAGATTGAGGCCTGCCTCAACTCACGGCCTATTTCGCTGTTACATGATGATCCTGAGTCGTTGGACGTACTCACTCCGGGGCATTTCTGGTCAGGTCGGGCGTTAAATTCTCCCCCGGAATTTTCCACATTGGATTTACGCGAATCGTCATTAAACCGTTGGCAAAACGTGATTAGAATCACCGAAACATTCTGGAAGAAGTGGTCTTTCGAATACCTCCACACGTTGCAGAATAGGCCAAAATGGCAGAACACGAACTCGGAATTTGGTGAAGGAGATTTGGTCCTGATCAAAGTACCCAACAACCCCCCCCGCATGTGGACCTTGGGGCGGATTCTTAAACTAGTCCCTGGGGTGGATGGGGTAGCTCGCATAGCTATACTGAAAACCGCGAGAAAAGAGATTCAACGGAGTCTCTCGCAATTTTGTAAACTCCCTTTTTAGCCCTTGCTTTCGGGTCGTATCAGGGTCTATCTTTACCCTGCCTTACGGCATCCTTGGACTCTTCAGGTTGTCATCTCTCCTTCTCAAGCTTCCTGGGACTCGTCAGGTCGCTTAACTTCCTCCTTCTTGGCTTCCTGGGACTCTTCAGGTTGTCTATTCTCTTTCCTGGTTTCCTGGGACTCTTCAGGTTACCACCTCCTCTCTCGGGCGTCCTGGGACTCTTCAGGTCGTCCTGTTACCTGTTCCAAACCTTCAGGAACACTTATGATCTCCGCCATGTCTTTTCTTCCAAAACTCCAAAAATATTTACTGAGTGTCTTCGTACTCATCATTTACTTTTTTGGTGCAGCGAGATTGATCATGACGGATTATCCGTGGGCCCACCTCCTGGGTGTAGGATATGAGGACGAGGGGGACGATTTCCTCGAGTTACATGCCCCCCGGGAGGAATCTGAATTTCGGCGGCTTTTCGGCCATATTCTCCCGGAGGGGCAAAGGGAGACGCCGGCACCGCCACCATCTCCAACCCCAGCAGCACGACCGCGGGCGAGACGGCTGAGGCCCGTCATCGCCTCAAAGAAGAGCATTGCCTCGGCGAACTGGTCTGGGAAAGTCCTCGACGATCCCAGCGCCAGGGAGCTCGAGCGCAATGCTCAAAAAATCAGAGTCCGGGCATTCGGGTAGGAGATAGAGGTGCCCCTCTATACGGCCCTGAAGTTGCGCCGCTGGAAGGCCTGGACCCCGCAGGGCAAAATAACCCTGCGGTGGTCGCCGGCCCTAGAGCTTCATTCAGCCAAGCTGCATATGAAGCTGAAAAAATAGTCGTCTCGTCCCTATCTGTTTTATATCTTTTATTTTATTTTGTTTGTAAATAAATTTGTTTAAACTGAGTTAACTTTCTTCTTCCTTGTCTTGACGGCATCGCGTCAACGGGGGGAGTTTGTTCGAGATCGGGAGGGGCAAAAATGCTGAGAAGTAGATTCCACATTTTTGCTATATCTCCCTGTCTCTATTGCGTTTACAGGGGACGGCTAGACCAACAGCGTGTAGCCGCTCCACCTGTCTCTCTCTATCTCGCACCGCGGCGCGCTTGCGCGTCTACAGGCCCAGGCGCATCGCGGCCGCGGCACGGCTTGCGCGCCTGACCACTAGGTGGCCAGCGACACGAGCAGCTCTCTTGCGGGCAAGTTTCGTGCCGCGGAATTATATAGATGGGTCCTGGATAAGGACCCAGCGCACCTCAGCCTTGCTCGACCGCATAATTAGCAACAGCAGCACCTTTTTGCGCCTTTCGGCATCACCGCCTCCACGACATTTTTTGACGCCTCCACCAGCCCATCAAACGAGCGCCTCCACCGGCGAACTCTTCGGGTCGACTACTTTGGTAAGTATCACCCAACCACCCACCGCCTACCAAGAGGGGACTACCCCTCTGCGGCAATATCCTCCCTCCTAAGGGAGATTTCTCCGGGGACTTCCCGTGAGAGGTTAAACCCTCTCCTTCCCCTCCACACTGCCTCCGAGGACTACCTCGGACCAGTGCTGTTAGATCGTGCCGGATTTCTCTCCCCACCACGCGACCGTAGTCTCACTAACACACGGTCAGCCGGTAGCATCGGTGAGACATTCCTACTCATGCGCAGCTTCCTAGTCACGCACACCATTGCAGCGATACGTGCGTGTCTCGGCTGCCTTCGCTGGGTCTCGGTCGGATTCGGCACAACTGCAGAGCGAGAGAGAGCAGTATAGTTTTCTCGGCCCTCTCACTCTCTCCCAATCTTGACTGTCTCTTAGCCAAGGAAGCGTGGCAAAATCTTTTTCAGCCAGCACTGTAAGTGTAGTCCACTCAAATCAATAAAAATAATTACCAAAAAATCGTAAATTTTGTTTTGTTTTTTTTTTAAATGGTAAATCTTTAGGAGCGAAAATTTGCAAAATTCAAATTCCTAAGGGGTTTGCTAACGGGGGGGGGGGGGTGAAAAGGGGGTAACCAAAAATATTTCGACTCCTGTATTTCGTAAAATAACAATTTTTTTTATTTAATTTAGAAAAATATTCTCTACAACTATTATTGGACAATATTTTTTGTAGCGAAATCGGTTACAAAGTTATTCAGGAAAAAGAAATACAAATTTTGCAATGTTAACTTATTTAATTTAATATTTTGAATCCGGCTATTTTAATCGAAAATAAGTTTAAATATTTTTTGTAGGGTATTTAATTAGCTAGAATCCAAATTAGTTAAAAAATGATTTTTGTCAAATAGAACCTTCGGTAGGGTGCTTCGCGCGAAGTTTATTATTTTAATGACTTATTTTGCTCAGCGAATGAAGTACACATCTTTACTTGCTATTTTTTATGTTCAAACATTGAGCTCCTCGTATTTTTAATATATTTACGAAAAATGCTTTAAATAATAAACTCGTTTCCACACCACCCTGGAGGTAGAGTTGAAGGCGCATTTTTTTTAACGTGGTATCCCCAGAAGGTATATTCCACAGCATTGCTTATTTAGCCAAATTTAACACCATTACAACTTAATTTGTCAAAGGGATTAGTGTCAAGACACGCATTTGAAAACATTGGTGGCCTGGCCTAGTTTTACCGAAATTGCTGAATAGTATTTTTCTGGGAAAGTATGTTGCCTTAGCAAAAATCATAATTCCTCCTTTAATACTGGCCTATTTGAAAATTATGTGGAAATAGGAAATAAGTGGGTAATATAACGTTCTTCCCTACACGATGGGAAGAGGGGGAGGAGGGGGAGAAGGCATTACTAGAAGCCTTTTCATTTGGGTGGTTGCGAATTGTGTAGGTGGAATGGTTGGTTTTGGGGGTGTTTTAAGTGCAATGTCTGTTGATAAGTCCCTGATGTTGTCCGTGGGCGAGGTTCGTGTAACCGTTTGCATAAGTGCTTCGTTGTTTCTCTTGCGTAAATAATGACATATTGCAAAGACGGCTGCTGCTATGAAGACAATGATGAGAGTTGATGCTGATGTGATAATGTGATGCTCGATGGGTTGATAGAAGTATTGGTCGTCTTCACTGAGCTCCTTCTCCAAATTATTGATATGGACGCTTAATTGATTGAGGTCGCTGACCCTTGTAAGGTTATTTTCTAGCCGGGGTACGTTGCTAGAAGACTGCTGTATTCTTTCATCTAGAGCTTCCAATGAAAAGTTAAATCTCGGCACAAAATTTGTTATGCTCGGCGATTTAACGGTTTGTACGGTCTCTAGAATAAAATCAGTAGCAGTAATAATGCAATTATTCCGTATCGTTAGCGTTCCGGAGCCTGTTATTTCTAGCATATATTTATCTTTATTTTTACAAGTTACAGTGAGTTCTTCCATACGTGGTACCAGAGATGAAACGGGAGATTGCTCATGCGAGGTCCCGAGGCAATCCCTACCGGTAGGCGGCGCTGGTGTTGGCAAACGCGTGTCTCAGGTCCATCTAACCCCTAACGCCATCTATCGGAAGAGACCACGAAGCACGAGCGTTAAGCTTAGAATAGGGTAAAACATATATGCATTGTTGCCAGAAAGCGGAATAAAGAGAGAGCGGAGATATTTTCTCGGACCTCTCTGTCTTTCTCGCTGTTAGCTTCTAGCAGAAGAGTCGAGGCAAAATCTTTCCGTTTCGCTTTGCCGAAAATCTACCAATATTCGATGTCATTTATATTTGCAGGCCAATGCCTTTATACATGATTTTTTCAGCATATTTATTTATCAGCATTGACTTATTTAAATCAATAATAAATTAAGGAAATGCGTATTTGATATATAATAATTATTTTAACTATAATTTCATCGTTATATTTCGCTTATTTCCGTAAAATCTGCATTTCTTTAGTTTATTATTGATTATTGTAAGTCAATGGCAATTTAAAAAAATTTAATCTTAAAAAAAAAAGAAAAGTACCGATCAGGAATCGAACCCGGACCCACGAATCGCCACGCGATTACCTTACTGCCTAGACCACGAGGCTTCTTCAGTGCACCGTAAACAGATAGTCTTTTTAAGGTCTTGAAATCTTCTTTTAAACCATATAAATAAACGAGCAACCGACAGCTTTATTCATTATTATTCTGTCATAATGGTACACAAATGAAGGAATAATTATATTTTGAATATTTTTCAAAAGCTTTTCCAATAGCCAAGAACGAAGATAAATAATCAACGCTCGCAGTTTCCGTTCTTGGTTATTGGAAAAGCTTTTGAAAATCTACATTATATAATTATTCTTTAATTTGTGTACCATTATGATAGAATAATAATGAATAAAGCTGTCGGTTGCTCGTTTATTTATATGGTTTAAAAGAAGATTTCAAGCCCTTAAAAAGACTATCTGTTTACGGTGCACTGAAGAAGCCTCGTGGTCTAGGCGGTAAGGTAATCGCGTGGCGATTCGTGGGTCCGGGTTCGATTCCTGATCGGTACTTTTCTTTTTTTTTTAAGATTAAATTTTTTTAAATTGCCATTGACTTACAATAATCAATAATAAACTAAAGAAATGCAGATTTTACGGAAATAAGCGAAATATAACGATGAAATTATAGTTAAAATAATTATTATATATCAAATACGCATTTCCTTAATTTATTATTGATTTAAATAAGTCAATGCTGATAAATAAATATGCTGAAAAAATCATGTATAAAGGCATTGGCCTGCAAATATAAATGACATCGAATATTGGTAGATTTTCGGCAAAGCGAAACGGAAAGATTTTGCCTCGACTCTTCTGCTAGAAGCTAACAGCGAGAAAGACAGAGAGGTCCGAGAAAATATCTCCGCTCTCTCTTTATTCCGCTTTCTGGCAACAATGCATATATGTTTTACCCTATTCTAAGCTTAACGCTCGTGCTTCGTGGTCTCTTCCGATAGATGGCGTTAGGGGTTAGATGGACCTGAGACACGCGTTTGCCAACACCAGCGCCGCCTACCGGTAGGGATTGCCTCGGGACCTCGCATGAGCAATCTCCCGTTTCATCTCTGGTGGTACTGTATAGAGCCAGGAGGCTCTGTCTTTTAGTGAGATTAACATAGGTTGTACAAGGTGAATAAGTTTATGTTCGCATGTTTCGGAGGCCTTGTTTTTTAGGTATAGAGTTATTTCGCATGGGTTTTCGCTTTTCATTTTGTTTGACGGCTTGTATGTGGGACAGAAATATTGGTCACCTACTTGACTGCATTTTTTTAGGTCTTCTTCACTGTATTCGGTGTACCGTTCTGTCGTAATGTCTATTGCCAAGAATTCATTTCTGATGTCGATAATAGAGTATAATGACGTTGAGTTTGATACTGGTATGGGTATAGGATATACTTGTAGTAGATCGAATTCTTGTGGAGTAATCAGTGGGATGCATAGAACGATTATTAATTTGTTCGTTTTTGAGAATATGGTTGATTTTAATAACTTCGACAGTAAATGTATATTTGTATTGGTCAACGATATTGGGAATTGTGTGCTTGCAGGAATGTATGGTTGCGCTTCCCTCAGATACCGCATAATTTGAGAATGTGGTATGATCTTTGGATTGATTATACCGTGGTTAGCTTGTGTGACGAAATCTAGTAGAGAGTCAGTTTCAATCAAAAGTTCTTCTACAATTATACTGAGGTTGTATAGTACTTCTAAATTAGTTTCCTTTTCCATCAAGTCCTTTTCCAATTGTAGTAGTCTTTCTTCGTTCTTGTTTACTTTAGTTAAGGTATCGTTTAGGATTTCTAAATTTCTGCTGACTATTTGTATCTGCTTTTTCATTGCCATTTCGGTTTTGTGCATTTTTCGATCTATTAGTTTTAAATGATTATTAATTTCTTCTTCGTCTTGACTATCCATAGTTCCGAAGAGAATTTTACCTATAGATCCTACCTCATTTATTAAACCGCGTTGGATTCTTGTCGAAAATGATGTCATTTCTGTCACTTCGCGGAGTTCCCTTTCGATAGTGTCGAGTTTAAATGTTATATGGTCCACCGCAGTGACGCAAGTTCTTACATTATTATCCATAAGACAGAGGCGTTGATCATAGAGGAATTTCATAACCCGTGTATGCCTTTCGTGGTATACGGCCATATCAGTATGCAGGACTAGTTTCCACTGTTGTCGATATAAATTTAGTAGTCCAAATTTTTCATAATACAACCCTGGTTGTCCTTTAATTGGTCTAATCTCTACCTGCCCGTAGATCTTGCAAATTCCGATAGCCATTACGGTCATAACATACCTATAATTAAAATGATAAGGTTATTCCCTATTCTATTTGTTTAGAGGAATAATTTTTCTTATTCCATTTTTTATTCAACGTTTACTCTTATAGCGTAAAAGTAAAGTAACATTCAATATTCTAATGTGTAGTGTGACTTTTTCGTGGACGTTAAGTCAGCAGTTTTGTAACATTTTTCGGTAAGGTGGGGGTCTTCCTATATATTGACTTGCCTTGAGACGTACTGTTATTTGTAACGATTTATTCATCGAAATTAAAAGTGACACGATTAATAACGCATTGAAAGTAATGGAGGGTAAAACAACTAGAAAGCAGCAAGTTGCTAAGGCGAGGCCCCATGACAGAGGCCTAAGGGACCACCGAGGAAGGAAATTATTCGCCATCGTGGAGGGTGGTAAGTAAATATACAGGGAGGTTCTTTAACGGCGGCATATAGGAGATTCGTGTTAGTTGACTATAGCGCTCAGGATGATGGTATCTGAGAGCGCTGATTGGTCAACATCATGTAGTGCCAACATGAAATGGTCCGTTACCAATAGATGAATACGAAAAATTAGATCCATTCGCCATTTTGGAGTAGAGAAGTGTTTACATGCTAGTTGTAGAAGAAAGAGGTGTGAAATGGAAAAATGTCAAATAGTGAAGTTACTAAAGTAAAAATGGAAAATAATGAATGGAAAGTTCGAATATTCTTACTTTCCATTCATTATTTTCCATTTTTACTTTAGTAACTTCACTATTTGACATTTTTCCATTTCACACCTCTTTCTTCTACAACTAGCATGTAAACACTTCTCTACTCCAAAATGGCGAATGGATCTAATTTTTCGTATTCATCTATTGGTAACGGACCATTTCATGTTGGCACTACATGATGTTGACCAATCAGCGCTCTCAGATACCATCATCCTGAGCGCTATAGTCAACTAACACGAATCTCCTATATGCCGCTGTTAGAGAACCTCCCTGTATATATATCCGTATTCGATATATGTGCGATTAAATTTCTTAATCATGTAACATTTTAATTTAATATTCTTTTCCTTGTGTTTAGTTGTAGTGCAGGATGGCGCTGCTATAAAAGATAGGCAGCTTTTCCGCGCCGGGGTCCGATTGGATCAAGCCTGGGAAGAGGAAATGGTGCAATCGGACGACGACTTTCGGTGGGACTTCGATTACTTCGGGATCTTATGGATGCAGTCCACTTCTCCTTACCGTGGATGGGGGAGGACTAACCGCCAAGTGGAGGATCCAAGGCAATATGAACTGCCCCATATGTCCGAGAAGGACGTACTTATGTTCCATAATTTATTGTAAGTTCCCTCCAACGCAGGGGAAATATGTAAATATTTGTTTAAAAAATAGGTTAAAAAAATAATATATGTATATTAGTTTTAAGTTTTAAGTAATCAATAATTAATGTTTTAATATTTAAAAAAAACTTATTATCTTTACCTTCCATCTTTGAAATCTATAATACACCCATTCTAATATTATTAAATCTTTTATTTCAGTTTATATAAGGAATATATTTATTTCATTAGAAATAAAAGAGAGCATGAATAGTTTTATTTTAAATAAATATGTTTGAAAATTTTTGTTAATATGTAGAAAATATAAAAGTATATATTTCAAACATTTCAAAGTGAATAAAATTTATTACTTTAGCAATCTAGTTTTTAATAATTGTGTTTTCATTTACTCTATGACGCATAATTTCTCTTTCCTTATTGAAGCCCACTAGTGCTAATTAGCATTTTGAGAATAACAACCTACATATCTATTATAGTCTCTTTGTCGGTCAGATTATAAATGCTGACACAGCATGCGGAGTCCAGTTGTCTAGTGACACAGTAAATCGAATACATAATACACGCTGGGTTTTAATTCGCGGCCGGTCAGCAACCTTTCGCATGTCTCCTTTGTAAGCGTCGCAATCATGGCAGTTGATTGGGACTACAGAGTGATAGTCCAGTCAAATGAACATTTCGAAATAATTTAATATACTAATTAATTGTTAATAGAAGAAACGTTTAGGACTAAAATATACTTTCTCCGTTAATATTTTTATTTTAAAGTAATTTTTGCTCGCTAATTTTTGGTTTAAAGTAATGGCAAAATCGCTGTAACAGCTACGAGTGCTAGTTGTCAGAGTTGTCACCTACTTATACTAATGAAGGATGTTATAACGAAATGAAATAAATGCTATTCCATTATTTAGAAAAATTGATTTACTATGAGTCTACATGAAGGAACATATCACAATATACTGCCTCGAGCCCAGTTCACATTCATTTATTCGCCTAGGCAACATTGTTTTTAAAGCCACCATATTTATGTAATGGGTTCTTAAGTTTTTAATAAATATACGTGCCTTAGCGGTAATACCGTTAAATAGCTTGCTTTTTGAACGCTCCTTACTGCAAAATATTAAATGTATTACTACAATAACATTCAATTTAGTCATAATTCACTCACGATTTGTCGTCAGCAATTCTCCGATTTTCATTGTATTATCATGACAGGAGCTCATAATATTATACAGTATGACGTCAAATATAAAATATAGTATGTCATTAATTGTATGTAAATATCACGATCTGAGCTCCTCATCATAATGACATAATAGACCATAGTGTTAATATTTTGTTTCAATGTAATCTCAACACAATATAAAACATTATGGGCTAAAACATAGATATTATATGTCTTAAGTAATCGTGATGTTTGGGACTTTGCTATGTAGGAAGTTTGTATAATGTGTTAGTTGATGCTCCCCCAGATTTTAAAATGTTGTGCTCGCGATTTCTACAATCTGCCACGTACAATTACATCTTTTAGAAAAGGCGTGCAAGTAACAAAAATTATTATGATCTTAGTATATGCCGTGATTACGAATGGAAACAAAAAATGGTATAAATACGTACATGTAATACTTTTCTGTTATATTCCTGTAATTCCTTAAGCGGGTACCAGCGTTGCCAAGTCCGCCATGTTGGAAGATACTACGCTGTATAGTTTGTTGTCGAGAATTGAATATACCACGCAAAATGTATAGTAAGTGTGAAACGAAGTATAGTGTTTTAGGTATAATAAGCTCTCAGTGCTTTCGGACGTGTTTTGGCCATTAACCCATTAACGCCCAAAACGGCAAGAATCAAAGGTTTACTTTGCGATCAGATTTAAAGTGCTAAATCTTGTTGCACATATCGCAAAATACCTTTACTTATGTTTTCGAGGTCGCTCTACAAGATGGTATAATTTAAATTATGATTTGGTTGCGTGAAAAAAAGATATAGTGACTTTTTCCTCAAAAAGTGCTAAAAATTTTGCGACAAAAATTTTAAAAGTTAAATTTTCTACTAAAATTTGATGTTCCTCTTCATTAAAAATGGGCACAAGTTGGCACAAACATTCCAAAGTTTCAAAATATCGTCCGTAGGAAATGAAAAATTCTTGATGGTCGAAGCAAAATGGCGGCAAACACGATTTTTTGTTACAAAATTTCACAAGCTTTTTTCTCATCAATTACGAACTTTATTGAAAATTTCCCAAGGATAAAAATGTCTGAGAATTAACTGAAGAATATTCTAAAATTTTTTCAAATTTTTTATAAACAATTTTTTAAATTTCAGTCTCGTAATATTAGGAAAAATAAAAAATTGTTTATAAAAAATTTGAAAAAAATTTGGAATATTCTTCAGTTAATTATAAGACATTTTTATCCTTGGGAAATTTTCAATAAAGTTAATAGTTTTTTAGAAAAAATGAATTTCATATTAATAAGGTGAACAGACTTCTCTTATAAGAGCTGCACAATACTTAAAGCTTTAAAAAGATTCACTGACGGTATGCAATACATTTTTAGCGCTTACTTTTTTTGATTGAAGTGAAATCTATCATCAACGGTATACTATAAGTTTTTCTTCATTCTTTATTATATTTCTTTTTTTATATCAATTATTTTTCTTACATCACATGTAACGTTTTATATAGTCTTTATTTAAAGTTTTTATATTCTTAAATATTTGATAATTCAAAAATGTCGAAGAGAAAACGACAAGTTCGAATGTCAGAAATTGAATCTGATGATGATAGTTCACATGAAGAATCTAGTCAAATAATTTTGATTCCCGATCCTAATTATTCTGGCGATAATGATTCTGGTTCAGACGATGAAAATTATAATGATTTTCCTTGTACGTCATATAAAAAAGTATACCAGGGTTATTCTGCAAATTTAACTAAATTAGAAGCAGAACATGAGTATAACTGGGTTGACGGTGAAAAAAATTGTAAAGATCAAATTGAAAATGAGACACTGTTATCTGACAGCCAGAAAAAAATGATTGTGCAAAGTACACCAGTTCAATTATTCGAATCCTCTTTTTCTGATGAAATCAAAAATTATATTAGTGCAGCAACAAAGGAAAATAATTTTGAACTTTCTCGATCTGATTTAGATATATTTATAGGAATTGTAATTTTTTCATGCTTTAACAAAAGAAAATCACAATGCGACTATTGGTCAACTGATCCCTTTTTGTCTGCTAACGTCGTTTCGTTAGTAATGTCTCGTAATCGATTCGAAAGTATAAAAGCTCATATAAAATATTCTTAAGCATCAGACAATAATCCAAATGATAAAGGATGGCGAGTACGTTCTTTGATAAACTTATTCCAAAAAAACATTCTTCAATTTGGATATTTCCAAACTGCAATGTCAATTGATAAAATGATGATAAAATCATATGCCAAAACCAGCTTGAAACAATTTATTAGAGGAAAACCAATAAGATTTGGATTAAAACTGTGGGGACTGTGTACTAGTAATGGTTATCTCTTAGGTTGGGATTTGTACTGTGGTAAGAATCAAATAGAAACGAATGTGCTGAGGAAATGTGCATTAGGTAGCAGAGTAGTAATGAATTTACTAAAAGATTTCCTGCATAATACAACTCCTCGAAAGATAAATCTTTACCATGTCTATTTTGATAATTATTTCACAAGTTTTGATTTGATTTTACACTTACGAAATATAGGATTACGAGCCACAGGTACTATTAGGAATGATAGAGTTAAAATTAAAAACGAAATATGTAAGAAGGCAGAGAGAGGAACATTTGCTGTTAAAAATGACAAAAATAGTCAAATAAATTACATCACTGTAATGGATTCAAAGCCGGTGTCCATAGCATCTACGGCGGCAGGTGTAAATCCAACTCTTCCAATAAAGCGTTATAGTTCTAAAGAACATGAAAAGAAAGAAATCCAATTTCCACACGCTTTTCATATTTATAACAAATATATGGGAGGAGTTGATACTCATGATGCTCACTGTAATAATTTATTGCCCAGCATCAGAAGTAAAAAATGGACATGGGTAGTTTTTACACGTTTGATTCAGGCATCTATTACGAACTCGGTTGTTATATATAATACTGCTAGTACTGGGAATAAAAAGTCTACAAAAGAGTTTGCGTTAGATATTGCTAAGCATTATTTAGCAAATCGAGAAAAAGAAATTACACAAACTCATGTATCCAAACGTGTAGAAAAGCAGAGCAAATGCTCATCATGTCCCATAAAAACATACAAATTCTGTAAAGGATGCAACGCATATGTTTGCAAAACATGCTTTCCTAACAAACATTAAGAAAGAGTATTGAAAATAGGAAAAATGTGGGTATAAGATAAGTAACCTACTAAATATCAATGACTTGTGACCCTAAAAAATGCTAAAATATTCCAATTTCAGCTTGTAAACGAGATTAATATTTTTTTCTAAAAAACTATTAACTTTGTTGAAAATTTCCCAAGGATAAAAATGTCTTATAATTAATTGAAGAATATTCAAAATTTTTTTCAAATTTTTTATAAACAATTTTTTATTTTTCCTAATATTACGAGACTGAAATTTAAAAAATTGTTGATAAAAAATTTGAAAAAATTTAGAATATTCTTCAATTAATTATAAGACATTTTTATCCTTGGGAAATTTTCAATAAAGTTCGTAATTGATGAGAAAAAAGCTTGTGAAATTTTGTAACAAAAAATCGTGTTTGCCGCCATTTTGCTTCGACCATCAAAAATTTTTCATTTCCTACGGACGATATTTTGAAACTTTGGAATGTTTGTGCCAACTTGTGCCCATTTTTAATGAAAAGGAACATCAAATTTTAGTAGAAAATTTAACTTTTAAAATTTTTGTCGCAAAATTTTTAGCACTTTTTGAGGAAAAAGTCACTATATCTTTTTTTCACGCAACCAAATCATAATTTAAATTATACCATCTTGTAGAGCGACCTCGAAAACATAAGTAAAGGTATTTTGCGATATGTGCAACAGGATTTAGCACTTTAAATCTGATCGCAAAGTAAACCTTTGATTCTTGCCGTTTTGGGCGTTAATGGGTTAAGGAAAAAAGTAATTACAGACCAATAAATGAAAAAGTATTAATACATTAAACATTTCTGTACGGCCCAGTCATTTCAATAATTGTGACTTAATGTTATAATAGTGAATGTGTAAGCGATTAGTGGATATACAACAAACTCTTATTGTAAATTTAATAATCTTGTATGACAATGTTTTAATTGCTATTATTTTAAATTAAAGCTAGTTTAATTAACATATTTTTATTTCATCCCTTTCTCAAAATTCTAAACACATGATAATTACCTATTCTTGTAGTAGTCATATATTCGTTAAATTACATACAAAATTACAACTGTTTTATATTTGTAAAGCATAGATGTTTGTTGCAATGATTTTTATTATTCAATGTGAGACAAATCGCATTTTGTTTAGGCAAATGTCTTATTTATCCGCCACATCCTTCCATATCTTATGTAACATTTATTTGCCTTGTTAGTTCTTTCTTTTAGTTTTCCAAATATACAATTAATTTTTTGCTATTTTTATATACATTCAGATATAGCTATTCTATTGACTAATTAATCTTATAAATGTCAAGATGATTGGTAAACCATTGTTCTATTAAAGTTGAAGAATGGACACTTGAATTATTTTACTTATAATGTTTGGCATCTCTTCCATAGGATATCTTCTCTTTAAATTTGAGAGGATGTTGTTCTCCAATACATTTAAGGATACTGCTGAATCTATCTTCCTTTTAGCTTCAAATAATTCACATTTGGATATCCTTCCTCAATATATAATACATATTTTGTTAGTCCTATTTGTTTGTGAAATTTATCTGTTCTAAAACCTTAATTAATCCAGTTACTAGTTATATAATATATCATTTTCAAAGAATTGATATCTTTCTATCAATCTTAACAATATCATAATAGATGTAATGAAATATGTATTCTATATTCAAAATAGATATCCATGCGTATAGTTGGAAAACTATTTAAAGCTGAAAACAAGATGAACTCAGCAGTATACATATACCTTTTAAAGAACTTTATCTTCACAAATATTATCAGAACATATCTCGCAGAAAAGTTGCCAAATTTTAATAGCATCATTCAAATGTCCATTTTACAAATTAAACAAGATAATGGTTTAACAATCATTTCAACAATTACAAAAATAATTGCAGATCAGCAGTATTATTAGATCTGTGTGTATGTATAAATGATTAGAAAATTAATGTTATATGATATAGACTGGAAGAAAATAGTGCAACGGAGCCAAATAAATGTCGCATAAGATATGGAAGGATGTGGCGGATATATAAGACATTTGCCTAAACAAAATGCGATTTGTCTCACATTGAATAATAAAAATCATTGCAACAAACAGCTATGCTTTACAAATATAAAACAGTTGTAATTTTGTATGTAATTTAACGAATATATGACTACTACAAGAATAGGTAATTACCATGTGTTTAGAATTTTGAGAAAGGGATGAAATAAAAATATGTTAATTAAACTAGCTTTAATTTAAAATAATAGCAATTAAAACATTGTCATACAAGATTATTAAATTTACAATAAGAGTTTGTTGTATATGCACTAATCGCTTACACATTCACCATTATAACATTAAGTCACAATTATTGAAATGACTGGGCCATACAGAGAAGTCCTTCATGTTTGAATACTTTTTCATTTATTAGTCTATAATTACTTTTTTCCTTAATTGGAAGTCATCATAACCGGATTTCAACTGTAACAAAAATAAAATAACCACAAAGTATATTTTCTTAAAAATTCACAATAATTTTCTTTTTTTTTATTAATTTATACTCATCTGATATATTTTTGTCTTCTCTGTTATTTATTAAAATCCTTCCTTCTTTTCCACAATCGTTTTCCGAAAATATTATTTTTGTTGATGATATAAAATTGAGGGTTAATCGCGCCATTTGACAGCTACGGACAAACTCCCTAAAAATCCCCTCGCCCCTCTGATTCTAACTTCCCCTCGCCAAGACTCAAGATTAATGGCCAAAACGTACACAGTGGGAAATTGAATCGTGTGTGCTTTTAACTATAGTGTAGTATATCATTTTCCATGTTAAATTACAGAGTGAAACTAGCCGAACCACACACGATTCAATTTCCCACTGTGTAGTATCCCGCAAGGACAGAAACTGTAGCGTAGGATCCCGCAGTGAACAGAAACTATAGCGTAGGATCCCGCAGGGAACAGAAACTGTAGCGTAGTATCCTAAGGATACTACGCTATAGGAAAATTATACTACACTTGGCAACGCTGGCGGGTACAGTCAATCAACAGCCTCATTGGATAGTAGTGCAAGCTGATTTCCAAGTGTACAAAATATATATAATTTTTGTGGCTTATTGAATATACAAAGGTAATAGTCTTGATGTTACTATTTGGACGTTTCTGTGTTAATTAAAATCGTGTATTGCTAAAAATTGTGAAATTCAAGAAAATAAGTTTTTTAATATTGTTGGGAGTAATCACTGATATAATTGTTTTGTGGTGGCAGTGCTGGTATCAACTTTTAAAAAGACACCGCTGATCATACTATATAGCAATAAGTAAGTTAATTTTTCTATTTTGTTATTTTGAAAAAATAAGAGCCGCTACCACTTTTGTACTATTTATAGGTTATTATAACAATGAGCTCAACTAGACCGAAAACTTTTCAACATCAATGGTATGATGAGTTTCCTTCTTGGAGGGTTTGGTTGCGGAATGTACCCACAGATACCGAAAAGTATCACTGCATTGCCTGCAATGTTACTAACAAATGTGGTAAATCGAATATCAAGGACCATAGTAAAACCAAAAGTCATATAAAAAATATGGAAAAATTGAATGCCACAGAAGTGATTTATGAGAACGTGAATCCCCGTTCTTCTTTTAATGAAAGAGTTAGAGTCGCTGAAATTAAATTATCGACATTTTTTGTGGAACACAATATTCCGTTTATATATAGCGCACATTTGCTCAGCATGTTTCAAGATATAGGCAAAGAACCGGAGATTCTACAGTCTATGTTTCTAGGCAGAATGAAACTTACGAAGATTATTAATAACGTTATATGTCCTTACGAAATAGAACGAATCTCCGAAACACTGAGACATAATAAATTTTCAGTTTTGGTTGATGAAACGTCAGACATTACTAACGAAAAAAAAATGACTCTTCTTACTCGATATGTGGATAGTGAATCTTTGTCCGTAAAGACTGATTTATTACAATTAATAAATTTGGATGCAAGCGATTGTTCCGCACAGAAAATTTTTACCGCATTTTACAACGAACTAATAAAAAAACAAATACCATTATCAAATATAATTAGCCTGGGATGTGATAATGCATCAGTAATGACTGGAAAAAATGAATCATTTCAAACGAAACTTTCTAAGTGGTCTCCGCGGTTGATTACTATACCATGCATTTGCCACTCATCTGCTCTAGTAGCCTCTAATGCATGTAAAGCTTTACCATTAAAATGTGGAAACTTTATAAAGAAATTGGTAGCTTTTATAAGAGGAAGCCCTAAACGGACTGAAATTTTCAAAGATTTCCAAAAATCTTTTACGGGCGAAACAAAGAACATATTAAAATATGCCGAGACCCGATGGCTATCGCGTTATGAATGTATCAAACGTATCCTAGAAGAATGGGATGTCTTACTGATTACTATTAGAACAAACTTCAGAAAAAGTACTTCAAGCAGAGCCCGCGTAAAAAAATTTCGACTTGCAAAGCGCTTGGATTCGGCTGGAAAGATCCTCGAAAGATCTTGGAAAGGTCTTTCAAAAGTATTGGAAAGTAGCTTGCCCTGTCCCGCCAGCAAGACAAGTTCCGAGCTCTTGGCAAGCGCTTTCCAAGATCTTTAAAAAATTTTTAAAAATCCATTAAAAAAAATTTTTTAAAATTTGTAATGGATAGGTCAGGCTATTGGCCGTTCACTTTTTTAAACGAAATAGAACTTCTATCATAGTATCATCCATTGAAAAAAGAAAAAAATGTAATTAATTTGTATTTTCTACTGACACTGTCTCAACTTCTACTGCATGAAAAAAAAGTAACATGAACTATAAATTTAAATTAATCTTTGGATAATTGAAAGAACAGTTTCAAGAACGAAGATAAAATCGCAATTGTATAGCCTGAGACAATTCCAATGGGATAACGTATAAAGAAATAATGCAATTTTACAAATACCATATGCAAATATACTTTAATATGTTGCAATAATATAATTGAAAATACAAACTCCATTATTATCATAATTCTATATTGCACAGAATAACTGCCAAGGAACAACCAACTTTCGTTAAAGGTAGGGGTTCTCCGATAGGAACGACTAAATGTTACATAAATATGTTTTATCAAACAAAACTAAAGAGAACAATCGACATTGAATTAAACAATTATAATAATTTCAACTAGAATATCGTAACGTAATATTTAATGCGTAATCTACATTTTCAGATTTCTAACTGTCCACCGCGACATTAATAGCTAATATGGTCGGATGGAAGAGTTGACACTCCACAAGCGTTGGTATTATACAAGTACATTTTGGTTACATTTAGCATTGGCAGCTGATAAGAAGCAATTACATCAATTTGCTCTATAATGCAAGTCTAATAAAACATTTGACATTTAATAGTACAATTGCATTCGTCGAAAATATTGTATCGCAATTTAACTTCTACTCTGGTCTCTACATTTTCAGATTTCTAAATATCCAACGTAACAATAATAGCTATTATGGTCGGATTGAAGTGATTACACTGCACAAGCGTTGGCATTATACAAGTACATTTTTCATACATTCAGCATTGGCAGCTGATAAGAAGCAATTACATCCAGTTTCTCTATAATACAAGTCTAAGAAAACATTCGACATTTAATAGTACAATTGCATTCGTCGAAACTATTGTATCGTCATGCAATGTTTACTCCAGATTATACATTTCCAGATTTCTAAATATCCAACGTAACAATAATAGCTATTATGGTCGTATTGAAGAGTTGACACTCCACAAGCTTTGGCATTATACAAGTACATTTTGGTTATATTCAACATTGGTACCTGATAAGAAGCAATTACATCCATTTGCTCTATAATGCAAGTCTAATAAAACATTCGACATTTAATAGTACAATTGCATTCGTCGAAACTATTGTATCGCAATTTAACTTCTACTCTGGTCTCTACATTTTCAGATTTCTAAATATCCGACGTAACAATAATAGCTCCTATGTTCGGATTGAAGTGATTACACGCACAAACGTTGGTATTATACAAGTACATTTTTGTTACATTCAGCATTGGCAGCTGATAAGAAGCAATTACATCCATTTGCTCTATAATGCAAGTCCAAGAAAACATTCGACATTTAATAGTACAATTGCATTCGTCGAAACTATTGTATCGTAACGCAACGTCTGCTCTGGATTCTACATTTTCAGAATTTGAAACATCCATTATAAAAATAAGAGCTACTATGGTTAGATTGAAGAGATTACACTCCAAACTCATCTTAATCATGCAATATTTTAATTGTAAATTACGAAATGAATATTTCCTTTTAAAAAGTATAAATAATCATATTTTTGGTTTTATCTTATGCTAAATGAATTAGCTTGCAAGGATAATATATAAGTTGATCAAATTTAGTTTTATTGGGGATATGTTATGGAAAAAAAAGAGGAAACCAATTTATTTGGTAAAACGCATTATATGAAAAACTGGGAAAATTTGATAATGTGATTTTAATATTTGTTTAAAATAAGAAAGTTGATGAGACAGTAAAAGTGATAATGATTTGTAATACATAAGACAATTCTAGAAATAAAAAATTTCTTAATACAAATTATTATAATGATAATTTATGATGACAAAAATGATTTTAAAGAATTAAATGTATAAATAAAAATAAAAATTATATGCTTCAAAACAACTCTTTAAAGTGATGATGAAGGTACGTTCCTATATGTACTGCAAGTCCTTGAATCTAAAATGCGGTTTATGCTGTAAGTAGGGTCAATATTTTAGCTTTCATTAAATACATTCTCCTTCAAGTTGAAGCTTTTAATACTTTGCATAGTGTTTCTAGGGTGATACTAAAAAACTTATAATATTTTGGTTTCATAATACATTTAACAATAAAGAATTTTCAATTGTGAATTATTTTAATATGGTCAACTAGGTAATATACAATATTTTACCACCATCGTGCGAAAACTCTTACGTACCGGTTATATCTAATCATGTACGTTATTTGTAAACATTGGAGACAAAAGCTTGACTCTTTTATTATTCAATTCTATTGTAAATAATTTTTTTTATAAACGATATTAAGATATTTATAAATTCTTAGTATCAGTACTGCGTCGGCTATCTAGAAACTCAATCTGTAAATACGAAATAGAAAGTAGCGTCTTTAAATTTAATCGATCTCGTTAAACAGTTAGCTGTATTATATGTTGTGAGGCACGTGGGTGAGCCCACGGATTTTTAATTAAGTGAGTCCATGCAATAATCGTTAGACGCTCGCAATTACATAAATTATTGTTTGCTTATAGATGTTTCGAAAGAAAAAGGAAATCGAAAAAACATAATTATATATATATATATATATATATTCTTTTAGGGGATATATTAGTACATATTTGTGTAAAATATCTTTCTTTTATTATACTACTAACAAATTAGTTAAAAAAATAATGAAATAGACCTTCATTCGTGACTTATTTTTTTATTTGTAAAGGGGTTTGGGGGGTGGTTGCATTTGAATTAGTTTGGGAAAAGTGATTTAACCGGTTTTAGAGGTTTTTCAAGTGTTTTTTGCGGTTATGTCAAACTTTTGACGTGTGTAAGCAAAACGGGTTGCTGATGCGGCTTCAGCGGGACAAAATACATGGAAATAATATATTGGCATCTAAGACTGAGAAAGAATAAAGAAAAATTGTTGGCCTGTGTTATCAGTAAAACTTTCTCAAAGCCTACAGTATAAATCTGTCGCTTAATATTTTTCGAAATTGATAATTCCTTCTACTCTTTTAATCTTTAAACTTAGAAAAAAGAGACATTGGTTGGGTATCCATTGTAACATTGCATTCCTACAGCATTAGAATAGCTGCCATCTAGCGCTTTGCTAATCTCAAGCGCTAGATAGCCGGGTCGATTGCGAACCTAGGAAGTTATCAACCGATGAGTTATTGATCTAGGATCGATAATTTGTCGGCTTCCTAATGCCGCGCGATAAGTGTAACGGGGCAGCGGCGGGTCAGATGCAGGGCCTTACCAGCTTCCGCGAGCTGCCCCGACACACGTATTTTGGAGATCTTCAGTGACACTTAGTGACGATTTGTGTCCCGCCGATACAGTTCACGGAAGAGCAGCAGCCATCGCTTGATAGAAAAACACGATACAAGTGTAAGTGCATCGACTGCCACCCTGCCGCGAAGCCATACCGGATTAGAGGAAACTTAAGCTCTATGGGCCAGTACTGGACATACAGGGAGAGAGCAAGAGAGAGAGAGAGAGATCGGCAGGAGCCAGAGATTGAGAAAGCGAAAGAGAACGAGAGAAAGAGAGAGCGATAGAGAAGAGAAGAGAGTTGGCCCCCCTGGCGCAGAATTAAGGGTGAATATTAGTTTGGTATGAAAGTCCTGCGAAGTCCCGTGGTGTGCTAGGTCTTATGGGCTGGTAATACCAATTGGTTTTATAGGGGACCGTTGGCCCTGCTCACCTGCTAAGGGTAAGCGGGCAACATAGGGGAGTGGTCATTCCGACGGACCTTTAAAGCGAATATTATAGTGTGTAGAGACGCGAATAAAAATAGTGTTACGCGATTACATAAGTTCGTACTGATTTGACGGTTAACGTGTAGGTTCCATTGAGTCGGTTCAAGCTTGCGGACTTAGTACATTTCCGTGAGAAGTCACGACCTTAGATTCCGAACCAATACAATCCGGGTCGTTGATGTTGTGATCTAGTACGCTGAAACTCAGTAATTTTGAATAATCGTCGAGTAACATGCACGTGCGAGAATAGGGACTCATCCGCGTGGCGTCGCGTAGTAGTTGTCTTAGGAATCAACCAGTGGCGCGCGAAGTACCGCGTGATTTGGTAGATTGCGTCGCGAACGCCGTCTAGTGGCTCGAGCGCGAGGTTAGCTACTACGTCATCGTTGCTTCAGCCGCGTTCGCACAACTTAGCCCGCGCCCACATTAGGGACTTCGCGTTAGGATAATTAATTCGTGTGATGTAGAATATTGTATTGTCATTTATTCGAGAGTTATAATAAAAATAGTTGATTCTAAGAATTATTATTATTAGCACATCATCTCCTAAATTCAAGTACGAGGGTTAGAACCCCCTATGTAAAAATAAATATTCGGTTTGTATTTTATAGTACATTGAAGGCGCCCGGGTCTTGTAGGAAGTCGCCTATTGGGACGCGAACAAGATCGGTGAGGGATCACTCCTCTCTCCCCTTCTACTCTCTTTTTTCCGGGATAGACAGTAGCCTCACACCATTAATATTAAAATATTATTGAATATTAAAATAATTAAGGAGTAAAATAATACTTATTGATATCGGAATAATATCATACATTTTTGTGTGCCCTACATTTCATTTATTTGTCTGTTTACGTATTGCAAAGTTTTAACGAATTAATTATTAGAAAATGTTAAAACTTCAACCATGTAAAAATTTCAATTTTAATTTTTAATTTAAATAATAATAGTGTAATATAGGGGAGATATTTTACAAAAATATGTACTAATATATCTTCTATATAAGAAATTATTACATATTTCTATTTTTTCTCTAATTTTTTTTCCTTTCAAAATATCTATAAGCGGATAATATTTTTATTTATTTCAGATTGTCTAACGAGTTATTATACAGGGCACCCCTCATTTTATTCCAGTAATTACCATTCTTCAATTACTTTTAGTATTGTACCTTCCTATATCTGGAAAGAGAGACATGTTAGACATGTGTAGTTATTCGGGAAGCAGAAATTGTACAACGTACATACTTATTAAGGTTAGTGATATAAAATAAAAAATTGTTAAATGATTTGACCCCTCAGAATGTGTAGCAGTTTACATGTTTAATATGTTCAATCCATTCCTTATTACACATAACAATATTCCTCATTATTAATTGACCAACAAAGCAATATTCATAAAAATTCAACTTTTGATCCATATTTAAAAACAGTATATCTTAAATATTGAATAAAGTTGGAGTTGAAATTTTTATTTTTGGCAAATACAATAATTATAGGACCAATCAACATGACCATTTATTATTACTGAATTTAAATATACAGCGATATGAATTGTTTTAATTTTATAAACTAATTACTAGCGGTTGTACGTTTTTCTATAAATGCTACCTTCGATCGATGAAATTTGAATTGACCTTTTGTGAATATAGGTACTTCTTTAACAATAATTAAAATTATAGTTCAATCAAGTCTTTTTAAAAATTCAAATGTTTCTAGTGCATTAATATTAGCAATTCTACCTGAAATATATATATTTTTTTGAAAAATACAAAAAAAAGATTAGATATATGAATTAACTTTATATACGAAATTATTAGTGAAAGCAATCTTATATCAATATACATTACAAATCTAATATTTGTTATCATTTTAAATTTAAGAGCTATTTTAAGAAATAACTAATAAAACCTGTAATTGAGTTTCAAATTAATTTTAAAATACAATTAATTTGAAACATCTATAATCGTTCTAGAAGGGCACTACAGAAATAACGATACTTTCCTATTTAATTTTTATCGCCAAAAACAAATATATTCATAAAATAATCCACTAAACATAGTTTTCAATAAATTGAAAGATTAAGATGTAAACTTCATATTTTCAATGTTTCCAAAATAAGAAACTCAAGTCTGCATTACTTATTTTATACCGTTAGCCGTTATTAAAAAAAATTTTCATTTATAGTTAGATTGATTTTCTTCGTTGAAGTACGTCAATTGGATCTTTTAATATCATAAAAACATTAACATAACGGTGAAAATATACATTAAAGAACCATCCCTTTGTATTAGCTAAATAATAATTATATTAATGTGTATGTTAAATTTTAAGGTCGCCATAACTGTACAAGTGCTTTATTAGTGAAGTTTCTTTCGAAAAATATAACATCTAAATGAATTGCTATTTCACAACAGAATTGTCTGAGCTTAATAATTGTTAAAATGCATGCTAGCAATTAATTTTAAAGAAATTTATGGTGATTTTGATTTTTAGGGTACATGTTACCTTGATGTATTCAGACTGTAATAGTCAGACATGTTTTAATTTGAAATAAGCAAAATCCTTAGTTTTAATTTAATTAATATTGCTGTAATATCAAATAAAATATATAACACAATGTATAATAAAAGTTTGCACTTTTAAATTTGCATCGAATGTCATTTTATTAGATATCATTGTTTAATTATTACATTAATTTGTTTTTATTAAATTATTATTAACCCTTTCTGTACGACCGGTGATTTAAATCGCTTAACAATTGATGCTGATTAGGTAAATACGAACAGTGACTTACTGCGTAAGATTCCGCGGTATTCAACGTATTATGAGCGATTACAGTCATTTCGCAAATGCACACTTTTTGCGCGGCGGTTTGCTCGGTGAAAATACAACACAGGATGCGTCCGTAGCGAAAGGGTTAATGCACATGGAAATATCTTTTAATTATTAAAAAGATGCCTAATGATGTGAGAAAAAAATGATACTTTTACTGTTTCTGTTTATAAATTGAATGATTGATTCGGTGAGACTGTAGGGTATGTTTTCAAAATAAATATAACATATCAAAAATTTTATTCAAACGAAAAATAAAAATTTAATTAAAATATCATATTTGATAAAATGGCATTAGATGCAAATTTAAAAATACAAAATTTTGTTCTACATTGTATTCTACTTATTATTTGATATTTCAGCAACATTTGTTCAATTATAGAGTAGGATTTTGCTTATTTAAAATTTAAAACATGTCTCAATAGCACATTCCAAATCCAGTCAGGCAAATACCTTCAAATTTATTCTGGGGACGGATCATTTTTTTAATTAACATTTCACCGCATTCTGTTAAAGGTTTTTTGAAATTTAATTTTCCATTTGTCGTACCTTCATGAAGAAAAGTAATTTTTGCAAAATTTTAAGTTTCTTTTAAACGGCTATTATTAAATTATTATGGATAATATAGAGTGGCGCAGTTGAAATAACGCAAACGATAGTGTGGATTGTTGGAAATAATGTAAACCATTTATATTGCACCTAAATATTAAATTATATTAACAATTTTTATAGCTGAATAATTTTAGGAATGAATTTGTTTACAGTGTAAAAAATTGAATATTAAAGTACCGTAGAATTCCCGTCCCCTTCAAAGATCTAGAATCTTATACATCTATGCAGTGTTGCCAACTCCGTCATTTTGATTATACTACGCTATACAATGATGTTAGTGATGCCAGAAATAAGCTTTTAGCAACGTAAATGAAGTCAGTCTCTAGTCAGCAGCAGTATACAAAATTTGAAGGATAGGAGTATATATCCCTTCTCTTCAAATTTTCTATACTGCTTGCTGGCTAGCGACTGACTTCATTTTCGTTGCTAGAAGCTTATTTCTGGCATCATTAACATCATTGTATAGCGTAGTATAATCAAAATGACGGAGTTGGCAACACTGCATGTTAAAAAAAAATTTTACCCTTTACTCAATTTCAAGGTTGTTCACAGGCTCTATTAAATAGCTTTGGTTGTTATCTTCAAATTTAATATGATAACAAACATATTGCAGATTTGCAATGTCAATTGCTATAATATAATCTTTCTTAATAATTTTGTGTATAAAGTTAATTCCAATTTCTTCTCTCACTTTATATCTTCGCAAAATAGCAATAATATTCATGGTACAATTACAAATATTAGTGCACATGCAATTTGAAATCTTTAGAAAGTACTTGATTTTGCCAAATTTATTTTTATTATTCAATGTATATTTACAAAAGGTCGAGTCAGATTTCAATGATCTGGTATAGCTCTTAGAGAAAAAGATACTACCGTTTTTCATTAGCTTAGAGAATTTAAAGAATTTGTTGCCAGATATATTTAAATTCTGTATTAATAGTTGATCTTGCTCGGTAATCTCATAATTATAATATCTACCTGCAATAAAAATTTCATCAGCAATTTTGTACAAATTTTTGGTATGCGTGTTTCTTAAATTTAGACCAAATGGAGAAATTTCGTTAAAATTGCTTTGTTGGGCAAGGAATAAAGAAGAATATTGCGATAATGTATTGTATATTTGCAATTCTGGTTTTCGGCTGCTGTGTATAAATTTCATTAATTTACCATTTATATCCTCATAAGGGAAACAAGAGGTGACCCACAAAGGTCCGAAATCTTGTACGATCTGAGGAATGTGTAATAGGGAATGGATTGAACAGAACATAAACTCTTTTCCATATAATATTTCAAATTGTTTAACGAAATCGATTAAATTTTCAGATGCCTTTTCTATATCATTTTTACGGATGGATTCTCTAGATAATTGATATATACTGGATACTAACAATTTATAGTGATCTAAATATTGTTTACTTAAAACATCACTTAAAATAGGAATTGAATAGTAGAAGAACCAAGTTTTTAACTCAGAAGCCTTCCAATAACTTAGATGTTTCGATATACTTCTAGGATAACGATTTGTGTACGATGGGGGCTTAATAAAAGATTTGAAGGGAGTCAAGATACCTTGATTCTTTTACCATTTTATTCGAAATTTAAGGGGAATTTATATATCGACAATACAGAGTGAAATTTGCTCCAAACGAAACGGCCTCATTTCTTAACCGACTTTAACGTTTATACATCTTTTTTGAAACGTCAGAAGATTATCTATTGATTTTCGTTGGTCGATTTTAAAATTTCAATTTTTTTATAGTTTTTGGTTTTTTATATGTTTAAAAATCTGCCAACAAAGATCGCTTGATAATCTTCTGGCGTAAAAAAGGTTTATAAACGTGAAAATCGGTTAAGAAATTAGGCCGTTTCGTTTGACGCAAATTTCCCTCTGTAATGTCGATATATAGATTCCCCTTAAAGAGATCCCTCACGCGTGTTTTACCGAAGTACAAGCCAATAAACAATTCCTTTAATAAAAGTCAAATGCGAAGCAAATTGCAAAAACGGGCTTCTTTATGACAAGGTGCCAATTTTAACGAATCAATCGAGCTTAAAAAACCTCAAATCGGATGAAGAATAACGTTGTACCACTGTCCCGCGTTCTTGAAGTGGAAATAACCAAAAGTAACCTCTCTTCAGAACGCAGCACAATGGTACAGCGTTATTTTTCAACAAATTTGAGTGTTTTTAAGTTCGTTTGACTCGTAGAACTGGCACATTGTCCTACAAACGTCCGATTGTTAAATTTGCTTCGCATTTGAATTTTATTAAACTAATTGTTTATTGACTTGTACTGTCGGTACAGCACGCGTGAGGGATCCCGTTAAGAGTTTACGAAAACGCGATTTTCTTAATTCATTTCCTCATTCTTCGTTAATAAAAATTATTAAGGGAGTCGAGATCATGAATTAAAATAGCATCACATCTCTTCGTCTTTTTATTTATCATAAAAATATATATTCCACAATTCTTAACAGTCCCTCCTTCCGTGTAAATTTTTATACGAAAATAATAAAACTTGTACGTTTTCTGCATTGTGAAGTTATCGGAACTAGTCTTCATGCCACACGATGCTACATTTTATTTTCGCAAACTTTCTACCAACTTCAATAAAAATTAATCTATAGTGAATAATCTGTAAATTAGTCAAAGCTGTGTAAAAACAAAATACCTTTTATAATGTTTGAATGAATTTTATGAAGGTGAAATAAATTTAAAATAGCTGAAAAAATTAACAAAACCTTTATTTAACTAGTTACATTGCATAAAAATTTAAATTCAAAAAATAAAAATGTTTGAAATGTGCTATATATACAAACTTATTTTATATTACAATTTAAAATTACAAAAAATAATAAAAAAATGTTTTTTTTAATATTAGATGCATGTTATTCAAATGAAGAAACCCCATTTTTTGAAGATGAAGATTGGATGAATGAGGATTCAAATGGTGTATCTCAAAATGAAACAGACGCCGATGATTTACTTTTATACCCCCAAGCAAAAATTACCCAAAAACAAAGTGCTTTATCAATACTTAGTATTGCAATGAAGCATCGAATATCTGGAGTGCTACTTGCAGACATTTTGGATCTAATCAAAATTCATGTGCCAACTCCCAACAACTGCATCACAAGTGTACACAATTTAAAAAAATTTTGTAAGTCTAACTTCGATGTTAAAAAACATACATTTTGTGAAAATTGTGCGGAAGAAATGTGGGAAGCCAATGAAGAAGCATGCATCCAGTGCTCCCAAAATAAAGAAACCTATACATTTTTAGAATTCCCGATTCAAAATCAAATTAGATCAATGTTTAATAGGGTTGATTTTGTCTCTAAAATTAAAAATCGATGCAATAGGGTAAATTCAGAGGAAATATCTGATATTTTTGACGGAGAAATTTATAAAGAGCTCCTTACAAATGAAACAATTGTAAATTACGAAATGAATATATCATTTACCTGGTATACCGACGGTATTTCTCCTTTTAAATCGTCTAAATTTTCTGTTTGGCCGTTCTATCTAATAATAAATTAACTACCCTACAAAGATAGATATAAGCTCCATAATTTAGTTTTAGCGGGCTTATGGTACGGGGAAAAAAAACCAAAACCAAATTATTTTTTAAAACCATTATATGAAGAGTTCAGATCTTTGTATAATGGAATTTTAGTAAATGTAGCAAATATGGAAGTTCCAACAACCGTAAAAGGAATAATTATTTGCGGTACATGTGACATGCCTGCAAAAGCGTTATTTCTTAATATGAAGCAATATAATGGTAAGTTCGGATGCCATAAATGCTTGCAAAATGGAGAACGTATAAATAGAAATATGGTTTATCCTTACAAAGACTCTCCATTAAGAAATAACAAGGATACGCTCATACACGCACAACAAACCTTAGAATCTTCAATGCCGGTTTGTGGTGTTAAAGGGCCAACTATATTATCTTCAATTACATATAAACTCGTTCGAACTACGGTAATTGACACAATGCATTGTGTTTTCGAAGGCGTTACTAAAAATCTTATGAGCTATTGGTTTCTTTCAAAATTTAATAATAAAGCATTTTCAATCGTGAGTTCATTGAACATAGTAGACGAACGGTTATGCAATATTAAGTAAGAAATATGTCTTTAACTACATAAACCTATGTATTTCAAATTTGGGCTAATTTTTTTAAACAGTAGGATATTATTTTTTTTTTAAATATTCAGCCTTAAGTCCAATAAATTCTGAAAACAACAGTATATATTTAATGAAGGTTTGCGACTCTTTGAATTTCCTTTTTCAATGACAAATAGTGGCTACATTGGTAGAAGAAATTGAGTGAAAAAGGTACGAGTCATAATAAAACAATTTACAAGCATTAAAAGTACTGCCCAATATTTTTTTTCGCTGAAAAATTTTTTATACATGTTAAATTTATTATAAATTATGAAAATAAAAATTTAAAAATATATTTTGATTTCCTTATCTCTCTGCTACTTAAAAAAAAAATTTAAGCAATTGAGAAACCCTCATGGAATGTGAACGCTATTATATTAAAAAATTTAACAGGCTTGAAGACTTTATAATTGAACAAAATAAAATAAAATTCCTGCTATTTCAAAAACTTAGCTCAAAATTTAAAAACGGAGTTTTATGTAGTTAAAGTCCTATTTATTTAAAAAACAAAACATTTAGGAATTCCCAATACCTAATGAAATTAAATTTGTTGTATTTTTATTTAATATCTTATTATTTTTTTTATTCAATTATTTAATTATATTTATTATTTATTATATCCTGTATAATTTTTTTATTTACATAAAACACTATAAATTCATTATGCATTAATGATATCGTGAATTCTTTTAGACATTTGCTGATGAGGTAAATGACTGGATCATGGATAACAACAAAAAATCTAAAACTTTTAATGAAACACAGGAACAAAAAAATAAGTATCCGATGAAGCAGCTTCATCCCAAGCAGGAAAGAGTTATGAGAATTGTTGGAGAAATACAAAAGTAATATATATTAATTTTTATAATCTTCTATTACGCAATTACATATATTTTATATTGAAAACCCTTTTTTTTTAAGTATGACAGAGCGGTACATGAACAGCATAAAAAGTTAAAAATGAATGAACCAAAACCTAAACCATACAAAAGGTCAAATACTCCAGAAGGTAAGAATTTAAGCAAATTACTATTTTAATATAATGTATTGAAATTTATACTTTATAATCAATATTTTTAAAGGTATTTGGACTTATAATTTCGACACAGTGTCTTCTGACGAATCGCCATAATTCGTAGAAGTTATAGGTAAAAATTTATAATTTACTTCATCTTTACTAAGTAAGAAAATTAGTGATTATTTGTTATAAAAAATTTTTTGCAGAAAGTCACGAATGCTAATCGGTAGTCGAATATTCAACCAAACCATAATTTTGATTCCCATTGAACTTTAGTAAAAAGTAATTATACTTTCTAGCCTTCTTATTGTCCAAAATCTACCTAGAGCGGTGAAATTATCATAGCCCTGCTCTGTTCGCTTTAAAGTTTACTATTATACGTTTTGGAGCATATTAGCTGATAGTAGTCATTTTCAAATAACAATTGATATTGATAGCTGATATATTAATAAATAATTAGAGTAATTTGGTTTTTTACTTTCATGATATTTTGTGACCACAAGAAAACAAGCTTCGCCTGTAAAAAAAGAATAACAAGAAAAGAAAAAAGTAAATTAATTTCCAGCAAAGTAATAAGATTGAAATTAAAGCAAGAACATGAAAATTTGAGAAGAAACGAAGAAAAGGCAGAAGGCATGACATATGCAAGTAATTAAAATTTTGAAGCTCCAGTAAATATAATGGAGAAAAAATGTGATTTAATATCGAATTCAGACAAAGTAAGATATTTTGATTTTGGAATGTATTGGATTCGATGCTGATGCCGATATTATTCAAATTGCTGCGAAACATGATGATAATATATTTAATGTATATGTCAATCCTGAAAAAAAAATATTTATGGAGCTATGAAAGCTACCGGTTTCAATAAAATAGGCAATACATTATATATTCGCAATGAACGTATTGAAACTTTAACAATCACTAAAGCTTTGTCATCGTTTGAACAATTTTCAGATTTATCTGCAGGATCAAAAAATGTTTTATTGGTTGCCCATAACGCAAGTTTTGACAGACGTCTTTTCTTACATTAAAACACAAAGCATGATATGCTTAAAAATTTTCAAATGATTTCTGGTTTTACAGATACTTTATCAATTTTTTAGAAATTACTCGTTGATTGAAATGGTCATACAAAATTTAAATTAGAAACACTTGTAATTGTTTTTTTGAAATTAAAAGGACTAATATTTCACAATGTTGCTTGTGATGTCATAGTTTTAGAGAATTTCGTAAATGTTTTTGTTTTTAAATAAAATTTATTCCAATTTTCCAAAACATTTCGACTTACAAAGAATTTCGTTAAATAACAAAATATTAACATGTTAATAGTGTATTTCTATCTATGAATTTATTACTCCCGAATATAAACTTTACCTCGGGAGAAATAATTCAATGTAAGCTTGCTTTATTGTAGAATATATGCTTTACATTTTTAAAAAAATGGATGCTTGTTTGCTGTTGAGAAGACAGTAGATTTTTTACATTTATAATAAACGGCACCATTAGCTTCGGAAATTTAAGTCATATTACCAGCTTTTTGTATGATGTGAAATACATAAACGATGATGTAACAATATGAAATAAATAACGTATATTTAAATAAATAAATAAATATTATTATTTTGTTTATATTATTCCAATCTGAATCCTTCTTCAGGAATTCGTTATTCGTCGGTGTCATTGTCACTTGCTGTGGTAAATGACTTTCTTCCTTTCTAATCTTATACATCAAATATGTTTCCTAAAAATTCATTACAATTAAAAAAAAAAATTTCAAAGCAAAACAACTTCGAAAATTTTTTAATAAAAAAGAAAATACCTCATCGATTCCAGAACGTATTGCAATACTTTATAGGTGTAATCCTGATTCACTAAAAATCTTAGATTTTTTCGAGAATAATTCAACTTGCGATACCTATGTATTAAAGAATGCAATGAATTTTTCAGCAATTGCTCATATAAAACGAAAAAAAGAAGTATTTTTTAATTTTAGAACTAATTTTACCAACCAACCGGCAATTTTAATCTCGCAAAATTCTTCTAAAACGCTACGCTTCTTGTCTACAGGATCCACCATGCGATGATACATCTATAAGAACATTAGCAACTCTGATAAATCAAAAGACTTGTCTACTACTTTACTTCCAAATATAATATTAAATTTAAAATTCTGCAAAATTGTTATTCTTTCACTATGACTAGTAGGTTCATAGATATAAGATTTATTCATTTTTATTGCATACTGCTTTAAGGCAAAGACATTGTCAAAAATCAATTTTTTCATCTCCCCTTCTTTCATGATATCGTATCAAATATTGGCAGCAACGAAATTCATTTGGATTCATTACATAGAGCAATGCTACTTTCTCAACTTTCCATTATTCAGATACTCTCTATAAAATTCAAGTGTCACGGAGCAACAAACTTCTGCACACTGTACCCTCGCAAAAAACGTTTTTTTGGAAATTCAAACCAATTGGCTTCATAAAGCTTAAGTCCGATTAAAAAGTTAAGATCCGCAAATTTATTATCTTATCTTGATGATGTAGCCGTTAAACATAATTTACCATGGGAATGGACAATTGTTAGTACTCGATGGAACATTCTTGCAGGAATTGTATGTACTTTATCCAAAAATCATAATATTCTATTTCTGTTCCTACAGCCATTTCATTGTATGTTCAGCTTCCCAAGAACGTTTTTGTGTTTATGAAATCTCTGAATATATAGTAAGTAAACTACAACAGCTCACACACATTAGCTTATCTCTTGCTTCGCTAGAAAATCTACATATCATCGAGACATCAACAATTTACCAAAGTTTAAATTGCTGTTTCCAGTGCTTAACCAATGCTCCACAATTGCATAAAACTAATGCTCTTTTTTTCAGCGTCATATGGTAACACTATTATACCAGTCTTGCTCGACCATTGCTATACATCATTGTCAAACTTTTCTTCTCATAATGCCTTAAAGCTGCTGATGTTTTTAAACCAATATTGTTGGTAGGGTTAACAGAATCATTTCAAAAATCATGCTCTGCTTACAAAGGATCCTCAAATGCTATACATCCCTCTTTTCGATTACTTAAATTTTCTCTTCTTTAACGTCGAAACTAGTAATCTTGATTTCCGCAACTTCTTCTTCATACCTATCTTCTTTATCTATTTCATTATAATAACAGTAACATCCTGTGAAACTGCAAATGATTTCTCTCTGTGTCTTCAGTCATAACTCCTGGTACTTGTATTTTTCCACAGGAACTGTTGGAGCAATTTACATTGGTTTGGTAAAAATATGTAAAATATGAAATGATGCTTTATATATACCTTTCTTCAAATTAAACAAGTTTATTCACAATGTACTTACTTTAAATTTTTTATGTTCATTAGGAGTAAATGCAACAATATCATCCTCCTCTATTTCATCTACAGTCTTGCATAATCTACAATCTTGACCTACTATTTCCATTGCTCAACCGACCCTCAGGATTTTGCATTAATCCAAAGCTCCTTCTCTCACTGTACAGCATGCTTTGACCAATACTAAAATGTTTCCAGCGTCATATGGTAACACTATTATACCAGATCTTGCTCGACCATTGCCATACATCATTGTCAAACTTTTCTTCTCATAAGACCTTAAATGTGTTTAAAGCCTGACACTCACAGCTGCGTATAAGGAATATGCAGTTAATTTTTAATAACAAAAAAAAATGTATTATTTTATAACCTATAATATATTTACACAAAATACTTCAAAATATTAAATTTTAATTTATTTTACAAAATGTTTTTACTTATCAGATTTTATTACTACCTTCTTCATGTTTATTCCCCTATTTTATTTATTTGTTCACACTTTTTAATCATATATATGACACTATCATCACAAACGAACAAATTGAACAAAATATTAATCGAGAATTCGAAGAGCTGCACTGAAACGTACTGAGTGTATCTTTATCATTTTATAATTAATGTGAAAACAGAGGATAGAGATATATCAGTGCACGCCATTGCAGGTCCTCGAATTCGCGATAAGATTATGCCGGTATGGGTTCATAAATCTGTTAATTTTGAATTAAATTACACGTTACGATACTCGAATTCGATTACGTAATAATTTCGGGGGAAAAAAAATTCATGAAAACTCACTTTAAAACGAAGTCATACTCCAAATCATAGAAGAAGAAATTGTAATTTCAAAATGTTTTGGGCATATCAATAATCAGAGATATGAGATATGTGGATTGCACGAACCGATTTTAATATTCATGGTCTCAAATTAAAGCTTTCTTAAAACGATTTTAAAAAAAGCTGTACTGGAATCGTGACAATGAATTGTTCACTGAAATATATCGTTTTGAAAAATTTGGTATATTATTTTTATAAAAAGTTGATAAAAGTCTTTTTTTTTTATATATATTAAATTGAAAATAAAGTTTGCAATTTTTTTTTATATAATTCGAAAAAATTTCAATGACTAATAATTACAGGTATTGTATTTAATTTTGTGATTGAAAAAATCAGAAATAAAATCAAAAATATTAAAATATTTACAAAAAAATAAAAAAGGGTACTCACTCTGAAATCGGACATATTTGCCGCTGCTCCCTTTCTCCTAGGGTCTCACCAATTTCTACTTGCGATTGGTTTTGAATATTTTTTACATTTCTGTAAATTTTATATTTAGCAGAATCGCAATAGTCTCTACAATGTTTTGGTCGTTTCGCCATATTTGGAGCACTATTTTAATAGCCACAACTTTCACAGTCACTATTTTACCTATCACTAATGAAAATGAAACTATTAACAAAAAAAATGCACCATACACGATTTGAATTTCAAAAACGTTTGAGGTCGTCTTCTCGGTCAAGTTAAGATGCGTACAGCGTATGCACTCAACACTCAATTGTTTGAGAAAGCACATTGTGCCTTTTCATGTAATTCTCTGATAGTATCTATAGGTATAGTTTTTACCAGAATGGTTGAATGCAATGGGCGCTAATTATGGTGAATTTTCGCTTAATAAACGTTGCAGCATATTGAGACTGAATTTACCAATAGTAAGAAGCAAATTTTCATCAAGACTTCATATTTAATGAGATTTATTCTAACATCCAAACTAGTTATACAGTTTTATATTATTTTAGCAATAGTCTTCTTTTATTTTTAAGATAAAAACGAATTAAAAAAAAATTAACTTAAAAGTAAAAATTACAGTATCACATGCAAAATAATTATTGTGGATTCGTTGTGAATAAATCTAAAGCTCTATGCTAATCTTAACAATATTTCCATTATCATTGTAACAAGTAGATATTTTAAATTAATCAATTCCTTTATGCTCATTAATTATGATTCAAGAATAAAACCGAAAACTAATGTAGTTCAGAAATGCTTTGAAATTAGAAAAATAGTACTTTGAATTACATGCCTCAAAAATAGTTACGCTTAAGGGGATCTACGACCGACAAAAAAATTCATTCAAATTTATCTCTGAAACTAATAAAAATATGAACTTTTTAGTAGAGGCTTAATTTACTCTTCTAACAGTGTTTAAGAGCGCTACAGGCTCCGATTCTCATTACAAAATTTATTTACAAAAATTAGAAACAATATTTTGTATGATACTAATAATATTCACAAAATGGGGTTATAGCGCCCTGAAGAAGAGTTCGATGAACAATTTGAGACCAAGAAGAAGTCAATATATTCTAAAATGTAAAAGATTATTTTTAAAAAATATTGCAGCTATTCGAATAGAAATTTAACTAATCTAATCAACGGAGAAGAGTCGTTCTGCGTTAGACAAAGACGCGTGTATAAGTTTTCTCGCTTTAAAAGGACTCTAAATATGTCCCTAATACAGCTACAGCAAACGCCATATTACAAGGTAGTGAGGTGACAATGCCTGTGATTAGTAGGTTGTAACGCAAACCAAGATAGCCAGACATATTTTTTAAAAGATTTCAAGAAATTTTTCCTCTTAGTACTCTGCTTACAAATTCCTTGTTTACGAGGAAAAAATTCATAAATATATTGGCAAAATTTTTACGTTTTGGGCGCAATTTTGAAATTACCTAAATGAGAAATTAATTGTTAAATAATGCATTCTTTAACTTCAAATATTTATTCCACAAATTAATAAGATTCCAAGTTGATTGCTAAAGGGAAAGTCTTTGAAAAATTCAAATTAAATAAAAAAAATCATGTTTTTTGGTGTTTAATCGGACGTTTATTCATAATTAACAATATTTTTTAGCAATTTTCAATCCATCATTGAAAAGGTTAGGTTTCAAACTTTAAAAACATGTACCTCACAATATTTTTTAACGCTTGTAGAATTAGTCGTGAGCGTTGAAAGATCAGCGCACAGTGAGTGACATGCTTGCCTGTAACGGGTTAAACTCAGCGTTAGTAGTAAATTTTGTAACGAAGTTCCCCGTTACGTATACGAGATACCGAATAAAGAACATAAAAGCTACCGAACAGTGGATATTATTAATCCCTACGTTACCGACTCGTGAGATAGGCTCACGAGTGGATTATAGCTAACGTCAAGGATAGACCCCGTTGACAGGCAGAGGCCCGGATGAAAAGACCGGCGCTCCAGTAAACGATGTCCAGATTGTCCTGAGAAGTAAGGCAGGGCCATGCCAAACAACCCAGGCAACCTGAGATAAGGAGAAGCAGCCTCGGGGAGTCCTAAAACAATGACAGTGTCTATAAGTCCCCACGAGGAGGGGAAATAGAACATCGAGTCTGGCTTGAACGCTGGTTACGCGCGTCAAGCAGGCTGCGCGAATGTCGTGCGCAGACTGCCATAGCAGGCAGTCGGAACGCGACCATGGGACTGTGCTGATGTGCCCGTGCGTGCTGGTGAGCGCGTGACGCGGCACTCAGACAGCCATGGGTCGGTTCGCGTACGTGAGGCGTGTGCTATAGGCCAGCCTGCACGTACGTCACGACTGGATACCGGCCAATGCATAGTGGGTTGTGCAGGGGCGTAGTTAGCCCGTTGGAATGTGTCCCGGTGCCCTCCGTAATCCCATAGGCTTGCGCTATGGCTGGACGGGCCGTGAACATTGCCTCCGTGGTGGTCCGCTCCTGGCAAGACGCTATGCTTTGGCAATTGATACCGCATGTTCCCGCACTCCTCACCACCACCTGTGTGTGGGTGGTGAGGGAGAAATGTATGCCCCTCAGCAGGCAGGTCTGCGAGGCTCGGACTTCCGTAAGGAACCCTCCCCTCTCTCCACGACCTAGCATACTGAGCGACCCCGGCTACCGCTACCGTCCATATGCATGGCCGCAGGGCCGTATAAGATGCATAGAGAATGGGGTCGAAGGACCCAATTGATAACGTAGGGTTGTTGGCCACCCAACTGACCAACTAGCGCCCTGATACCGATAGAAAAGGACGGGCGAAGGTAATGGGAAAACCCGTAGTGTGAGTGGCCCCTCGCACTGACGGGAATAACGTTACAAATGGCGCCCAACGTGGTTTCTTATAATAGATTAATTATTCGGCGAACGAATAATCCACAAGTCCGAGAAGTTACCGGAAGTGTTGGAGTTTTCAGGGAATAGGTGGCCCACTATTTTCTGGAGGCTCGGAAACGCTGAAAAAGCATGAAAAGATCATCTGGTTGTAAAAGGGATCAAATTCTGTTAAGAATTGATAGCCTGATCGAATTGACGTGTTCACGTAGAATTCGAGCAACCCATGCTAAGCTAACGGGAAATTGGATGAGAACCACGGGCGCAAATATAATTTAATATTATATTCGCCCGTGTTAAAATCTAACGCTACCGAAAAGGCTACTTGACTGGGCAAGTGACAGCTGAGCGCTTGTTTGTAAACAAGTCGACCGGCTGAGCTGAGCCATGCTGCCTGGCGGAGCCCGACCGGCTAACTGTCAGAGCAGTTCAATTAGCTAGCTATCGAGATGTTGCCAAACATAATTACCGAATTAAGCGCAGAATCGGAAATTTGGCAACGGATGATAACGCCTCGCTAACGTTCCGCGAGCCGGCAAGTCGCCTCACATCTCATCCTACCCTGGATCCCTACAGAACAAATTGTTCTTCCGTCTCTCTCTCTCTCAGCCTTCCTCGCTCTCTCTGTCTCCGCCCTATACAATGGCATCCCAGAACGCCTCACCCTCGGCTACGACTGTCGCCGCTCGCGACGCTCTCGCTCCTCCTGTGCCTATGGCACAGGATTCCGTCGATGAGGATGCCCTTCTGGCATCCCCATCTCCTGCGGGCCCTATTGAGGGTCCCGCATCCGATCCCGTTCCCGTTCCCGTGGCGCAGGTTGTCCGTCAAACGCCAACCTGCGTTACTGTTATCGAGGTGGGCGGCAGCCCACCTGTTCTCGAGGGGGTATCGAAACACCCTGTAGAGTCTGGGCATGAGGAGCTGGGTACGCAGGTACTCAGCGAATTAATGCAGCGACACTGCAGGATGCGTTCGGTAACCCCGACGCCTATGGGGGGGAGCAATCAGGGTCTTCCTAGACGTAGTCTAGTGGAGTTGCTGGCTGCTCTCTTCCGAGCGGACCTGGACCTCTACCACGAAGTCGTGGCAGCGGTCGAGGTGGCCGAGGCACCTGTGCTGAGCACCCCTGTCCGTAAGCTCTCCCGAAAGGAGCGCAAGCGGGTCAAGGTGGTCCAGCGGGAGACAGCGGTAGCTGCTCCGGAGACGAAGCGGCCGTCATACGCAGCTATGGCGTCCGTCAAGCCTCCGAAAGGAGTTAAGCAACCGTTGCCGCCTAAGGTGACTCCGGCACCACCGGTGAAGAAGGCGAAGCCTTCCGATCCTGTGGCCACGCGCGCTACCGGCAATTTCGGCATACGTGTATGCTGGAATTGCAAGGGTAAAGGCCATCGGTTTTCCGAATGCCCTACACCAATTACAGATGCTTTCTTTAAGGGGTGTGGGCGCACCGGGAAAACGTTGCGCACCTGCCCTGCCTGTGGGCCGCATTGGCAGACAATCGGTCCATACGTGGCGAATGCGGGTACGAACGTACCACGTAAGGTGATAGCGGCAAAACGCAGATCCGAGCGTGGGAAAGTACACGCCCAACCACGGCTTTCCGAGGCGACTCCGAAGGCAGTTCCCCAGGTGGTAACCCCACCGAAGGAAAAACCTTCGAAGCCGCTAAAGACGAAAGCGGCTCGTAAGGAGGTTTGTATGGATAGGGTTTCACAGCTAGTCGAGCCCTAGAAATACTCCTCCTGCAAGTTACCGAATGTTACCGGTACGAGAAATCGTACGATCCCGCACGCTACCGTACACCTCGGTGAATTTCCCATCGATTTCCATCCTATTTTCCTTCCTTTTCATTCCTTTCCTATCCATCCAAAACAAAAATAAAATTGATGGGCTTGAGCCGGTAAAGGCCAATGTTTTCAGGACGAGGTGAGACAGAGACCACACGTGGACCCTCTGTCGAGAAATGTTACCGGTACTGCCATCTAGCGGTAATCGACGGCAAGACGAATCAATAATTCGTCGAAGTGCTGCCGTCGGTCGTGATTGATGGTACTGGAGGTCGATGAACTCGATCCTAGTGCTGCCATCTAGCGGCCCGTAGATGAAGCAGAGCTATCGAGCGCCTAGATCGAAATTCGATTAATCGAAGGGCGATTGTTATCGAGCAGAAGCGATAAGTGAGAATACGAGAATCACTTAGATCGTCTGCGCATGTCCAAAGCTCGGGTGGGGGTAACCTATCCGACGGACGGCTAACGGGGCAAAACAGAACTTTGCCGGATCACTCCAGCGACAACCCTTGGACCAGACAGAAGAAGCAACACGCACTATTATATCCATACGTAGATGGCTGAGTCCACGGGACGGAAAAGGAGTACTGGGTCGGGCGACTCTGATGAGTTCGCAGAACCGACAGCTACCGATGCTTCCCAGGTAAACCTGGAGAAGAAGATCTCGAGTCTAGACGAGAGAATGGAAAAACTGGAAGGGTCGTTCCAAGATTTCATTTCTCAAGTCCAGCAGGCTTTTGACAAGCTGCTGAAAAATAAGACTGTTCCCGATGAAGCAGCAGTGGCAGCTGCTTCTGCTACCGAAAAGCGCGCTAGAGGCCGACCGCGAAAGACCGCGGCCGCTCTACCGGCATCGGCCAATCAGGGTCAACCTTTGTTGACAGTGACAAGGCCGAGCGATGATCTCGAATCTCAACCGACATCAGACGATGCTTCGGCGGAGATATTCCAGGGGGCCTACAGGACGAGGGTCCTGAAGGGAAAACCTGGAAAAGTTACCGGCCAAGGGGATGACTGTATGCCCCGTTGGCGTGTTCTCGAATCTCTTCAGAGGTCAAACTTGACCTTTGCGGGCGATGGAACGGAGGCGGTTGAGAGTTTTATTTCTCGAACCGATGCCGTCCTGAACCTTCTCAGGGTAAGAGATTCCGACCTGGTTGACGTCTTTCCCCACATCCTAACAGGTGTGGCGAGGATGTGGTTTGAGGATAATGAATTCTCAACCTGGTCTGACATTAAGTCCGCCTTAAGGTCTTATTTCAGATCACAAACATGGGAGGAAGAACTGGAGACTGAGCTTCTAACAAGAACTCAGGGTGCTAACGAATCTGTGCGAGCCTATTTGCAGACTATACAGTCGTATATTCGGAAAATAGGCAGAGAAAGATCGGATTGGAGCCGAATCGCTATCGCGCACAAGAATATGCTACCGGTGTATAGAAGAGGCATTGCTATACACAAATATATGACGTATCGAGAATTCGAGCGTTTGGCGCTCAATTTCGAAGCCGCTTATAGGCCGTCATTAAAATACCGTCCACCTGCCGCGCCTGAGGAAAGTTTAGTTCCTGAGTTGGCGTATACCGGCAGTCATGGAAGATCCCGAGAGTCTAGGCGACACGGTGTGCGTGCCCTAGAAGTGGATAAAACATCCAGCTCTGATACCGACGAATCAACAACGGAAGATTCGAATGATAACGAAGAGCATTTGAAAGCCTTTAAATCAACAAGGAACCGACAAGGAACCAGTTCCAAGTCGAAACCTTCGTTAGATAAGGCAGCTGGCAACAATAACAGCCGGCAGGGCTCAAAACGTAAACAACCGGGCCCGAGCGCTACCTGCTTTAATTGCGGGAAAGCTGGACACGGTTGGAGTGCGTGTAAAGAGCAGAGAACAATGTTCTGTTACCGATGTGGCAGCAAAGGGGTTTCTACAGCGGAGTGCCCTAAATGCTGTTCAAAAAACGCCAAGAGGAGTTAGTAAAATTTCCCGAGAATGTTACGACACTCCAAGAGCGGAAAATCATGATACCGAAAATCTTGGGTGAAAACCAAGATAATATATTCCCGGATAATTATGTCGAAGAATATTCAGTACAGCAATGTGTGAATATTAACCATAATTATCGCTCCCGCGACTTCTCAGACCAACATGTTATGTTGGAGACGGAGAATGTAAACAAACACTCAGAGGACACAAGCGCTCGAGTGGTTGCTGCCGAAAATTCGAACGATGATCAATCGGTCGATAAGTTACCGGTCGGTGATATTACTGATATAGTAATTACGACGTTTGGCGATAGATCTAGGAAACTAGCATTCTACACCACGATCACCGTACAAGGGGAAAAGCTGCGTGCGCTGGTGGACTCGGGAGCCTCACGCACGTTTGCAGGCAAAGTAGCCATTGAATTGTTTAATTCAATTGGTATACAAGCCAATAAGATAGAACCCTTAAGAGTTACCGTTGGCAACAATTACACATGTAAAGTAATTGAGTCCGCCAAGATCCCGATATTTCTTGAGGGGAAGACAACTATAGTTGACACACTATGGATGCCTTCCTTGTCGAGTAATTTTATTTTGGGACTTGATTTCCTACAAGATGCTCATGTTGTCGTGGACTTCTCCACGGGAGAATGGGCTTACAAGGAAAAACCTCAAAATAAACATTGGTTCTCGAATGCCGAATCACTAAACTGTGTAGTGGTGAATAACGGCTTAATGGTTCCCGATAATGATAACGCTAAGAAATTACAAGAGTTTCTAGAAATTAAACTGCCCCCCATTTCTGGAAAACCTGGAATTTCAAAGTTACTGGCAGTCATAATTGACGTGCAAGATCACGAGCCAATCAGACAGCGAGCTCATAGGTGCACGGATAAAATCCGCCAAGCTATGTGGCAAGAGGTTGACGATATGCTAACCAATGGCATTATCGAACCGTCGCAAAGTGATTGGGCGAGCCCGGTAGTCATGGCGAAGAAAGCCAATGGCAAGCTCCGCTTTTGTGTGGATCTCCGGCGCGTTAACGCTGTAACTAAAAAGGATGCGTACCCATTACCGAACATGGCTGCGATCCTAGATGAGTTACGACAGGCCAATTATTTAACAACGCTCGACTTGAGTCAAGCGTATTGGCAGGTACCGCTAGCAGAAAAGTCACGTGGTATCACGGCTTTTATTGTTCCAGGCAGAGGCTTATTTCAATTTAAGCGAATGCCTTATGGATTAACTAATGCTCCCGCAATATTCCAGCGTGCTCTGGATAAATTATTGGGTCCCGAATTTTATCCACATGTATTCGTCTATTTGGATGACATTATCATTGTCACCAAAACATTTGACGAACACTTATTATGGTTGGATAAAGTTATCGAAAAGTTAAGGCAAACTGAGCTAACGATAAATAAGGAGAAAAGTTTCTTCTGTAGAACGGAAGTAAAATATCTCGGATTTATCGTAGACAGTCAAGGTCTTCGCGTGGATTCGGCGAAAACAGAAGCCGTAATCACGTTCCCGATACCGAAGAATTTAAAGCAAATTCGTAGATTCTTGGGAATGGCATCTTGGTATAGAAGATTCATTCCAGAATTTGCGACAGTTGCTGAACCGCTAACGAAATTGACAAAGAAAAATCAGTCATGGGAATGGACAGCCAATCAGCAGTCAGCATTCGACGCGCTGAAAGGATGTTTAACAAGCGCGCCAACGCTTGCCTGTCCAGATTTTTCGATCCCGTTTGCATTACAGACCGATGCTAGCAATGTTGGCTTAGGTGCTGTTTTGACACAAGTTATCGAAGGTCAAGAAAGAGTAATCGCCTACGCGAGTAGAGCGCTTACGGATCCCGAAAGAAAATATACCGTGACCGAGCAGGAATGCTTGGCAGTGGTGTGGTCGATAAGGAAGTTTCGATGTTACCTTGAGGGTTACCACTTCACTGTAATTACCGACCACAGCAGTCTCCGATGGTTGCATAATTTAAAAGATCCATCTGGAAGACTTGCTCGTTGGGCTCTCGCCTTGATGGAATACGATTTTACGATCGTACATCGTAAAGGAGCTTTAAATCATGTTCCTGATGCTTTGTCAAGAGCACCGGAAAGTTTAAATGCTTTGCTACCGTCTTACGCCGATACCAAGGATGCGTGGTATTTAAAGCACGTAAAGGATATCGAAAGAACGCCAGAAAAATTTCTTGATTGGAAATTAGATGGAGAGTTGATGTATCATCAACGACGTTCAGATTTGGCAGATGCTGAGCTCGAAGATCTTGATGCTTGGAAACTGGTGATACCCAGGGAGTACAGGCAGAAAGTGCTCGAAGAATGCCATAAGTTACCGCAAGCCGGCCATCAAGGTATCGATCGTACATATCGACGCCTTTCGATAAATTACTTCTGGCCAGGTATGTTCAAAGATGTAACGGCTTACGTCAGTCACTGCGACGAATGTCAGCGTTGCAAGGTAGAACAACAAGCTCCCGTCGGCTTCATGGGACGTCGAATTGTTGAACAGCCGTGGACTGTAATATCGGCAGATATTATGGGCTCACTGACGCCAAGTAAACAAGGGTTCTCGTATGTGTTGGTAATCCAAGACCTATACACAAAATGGATCGAAGTAGCTCCACTTCGACGCGCTAACGGCAAAAAGATTGCAGAAGCTATCGAAAACTTGGTGATTCATAGATGGGGTACACCAAAAGTTTTAGTTACCGACAATGGTACCGAATTTGTAAATAAAGACATAACTGCCTTATTACAATTAACGGGTATGAGGCAAACCACGACACCTCCATATCATCCCCAGGCAAACCCCACCGAAAGGGTGAATAGAAGCCTGAAGATGATGATAAGGGCCTTTCTCGATTCTGATCATCGAGAGTGGGATCAGCATTTGGATGCATTTAGATTTGCATTCAATACTGCCCACCATGGTTCACTGCAAGCTACACCTGCATTTGCTAATCTGGGTAGAGAACCAGAATCGGCAAGGTCGATGCGACGTGAATTAGAAGGCGATACCGAAATCATGCAGCAACCGACAGAAAAGTGGTTGGCACGCATGAAACGCTTGGAAACACTCAGAACAGTTTTCAAGTATGCTCTCGAAGAAGCGCACGAACGACAGGCAAGACCGTATAATCTACGTCGTCGTGAAAAGCACTATGAGGTTGGCGAGTTAGTCTTAGTTCGCAACCGACAGCTCTCGAATGCCGCAAAACACATATCGGCTGCACTGAACAAACCATTCGGTGGACCGTTTATGATTGCGAAGAAGTTATCGGAGACAGTTGTAGAATTGTCTGATTTGGCAGGAAACGTCACTGGCAAAATGTCTACGGCAGACATCAAGCCATACAAGCCTGAGCTACCGCAAGAGTAAACCCAGACTGAAGTGCATCACTGCACGCTTGGGCGTGGCAGCGAAAAACGAACTCGTGTTCGGGCGCTTTCGGTTTCGGGTCGAAACCTCCGTTACGGAGGGGGGTATGTAACGAAGTTCCCCGTTACGTATACGAGATACCGAATAAAGAACATAAAAGCTACCGAACAGTGGATATTATTAATCCCTACGTTACCGACTCGTGAGATAGGCTCACGAGTGGATTATAGCTAACGTCAAGGATAGACCCCGTTGACAGGCAGAGGCCCGGATGAAAAGACCGGCGCTCCAGTAAACGATGTCCAGATTGTCCTGAGAAGTAAGGCAGGGCCATGCCAAACAACCCAGGCAACCTGAGATAAGGAGAAGCGGCCTCGGGGAGTCCTAAAACAATGACAGTATCTATGAGTCCCCACGAGGAGGGGAAATAGAACATCGAGTCTGGCTTGAACGCTGGTTACGCGCGTCAAGTAGGCTGCGCGAATGTCGTGCGCAGACTGCCATAGCAGGCAGTCGGAACGCGACCATGGGACTGTGCTGATGTGCCCGTGCGTGCTGGTGAGCGCGTGACGCGGCACTCAGACAGCCATGGGTCGGTTCGCGTACGTGAGGCGTGTGCTATAGGCCAGCCTGCACGTACGTCACGACTGGATACCGGCCAATGCATAGTGGGTTGTGCAGGGGCGTAGTTAGCCCGTTGGAATGTGTCCCGGTGCCCTCCGTAATCCCATAGGCTTGCGCTATGGCTGGACGGGCCGTGAACATTGCCTCCGTGGTGGTCCGCTCCTGGCAAGACGCTATGCTTTGGCAATTGATACCGCATGTTCCCGCACTCCTCGCCACCACCTGTGTGTGGGTGGTGAGGGAGAAATGTATGCCCCTCAGCAGGCAGGTCTGCGAGGCTCGGACTTCCGTAAGGAACCCTCCCCTCTCTCCACGACCTAGCATACTGAGCGACCCCGGCTACCGCTACCGTCCATATGCATGGCCGCAGGGCCGTACAAGATGCATAGAGAATGGGGTCGAAGGACCCAATTGATAACGTAGGGTTGTTGGCCACCCAACTGACCAACTGGCGCCCTGATACCGATAGAAAAGGACGGGCGAAGGTAATGGGAAAACCCGTAGTGTGAGTGGCCCCTCGCACTGACGGGAATAACGTTACAATTTATAAATTTATAAATATCTAACAACGTAAGAAAATTAGGAAAATAAAAAGGGACGGCTGCTAACTTAGCAGACAATGATGTGGTAATTAAAATTAAAATTAAAAGTTAGCCTAATATACAGGTGCATGAAAGTAGACCTAAGGGTGATTTGGACCATGTATAGGCTTAGCCTTAATCTGATTCAATTTTGTATAGCTTCTGTTAAACAAATTATATCACTTTAGCTGAAGTATAAATTAACAATGAGGTATCTAGACATAGCTAATAAACGAACAAATTTTTCAATGCTATTGCAATCTGCTCGCTCGCATATCCGAAACAAATGCAGTTTACTTTAAGTGGTGTGATTCGTGATTAGCAGCGTTTCTGTTAAAAAAGATTTTATTAATTGTTATAAATAAAAAGTTGTTTCAAAGGAAATTCTAATAAGTTTATTGGTTGTGATAAATACTGAAAACGTAAAAATGTTTTGCCTGGTGCAGTGGGTTAGGGGAAAAGAAACAAGCGTTTTGAGCAAGGAGAGCATACCAGAAAATAGCAATGAAGGTGATAAAGTTTCAATTAAATATGGTGATAAAAAATACAAAGCAGTGGTGCTTAAATTTTGTGGTTCGTACAACATTTATGTATATTTTGTATTTTTATAGTTCTAATATCAATGAATATTTTCCATAAAAATTTCCCATACAGCACAGTTGATTAAAAGACACCTAAAAAGTGCCTTTAAGTCACTAAGTGTTCTATGGGTTGGAAATCGGTTTAATTTCAAAATTCGTATACTACATTATTTTGACGTGCTATATATAATTAAGAATATAATTTTGAATTATCGTGGAGCGCTACCGTGTAAACTATAAAGTGTGGTATAGGTTTAGGGTGGACGAAGTCGGTGGAAGATGATAGAAGTAAAAAAAACACATAAAACGTATACTCAAACGTAGACGTGCGAAGCAAGATTGTGTGTTTAGTTACTTCCATCCCTTCCCACCTACTTTATCCGAATTAACTATTTACTCTGGAAAGCATATAGATTTCAATCACTCGCGGACTCTGTAACTTTCAATATTTATAAAGGGCATATAATTGCCAATTGACCTTGTTAATTTTCACGATCTTCAAATACAACCCTCTCATTTTTATCGCAAAAACGCCCCTTTCCCGTGTACCCCGGTTGGGCAACAGCTGTTCAAAAATGTGTGTACAATGTGTGTGCCTTTCTACATAAGTTTGTAAATATGGCAATCTGTGAAAACACTTATCGCAAATTCAAGAACCTGCAATAGTGTGCACTGATATATCTCTAACCTCTACTTTCACATTAATAATAAAAAGAAAAAGATACAATCAGTACGCTCCAATGCAGCTCTCCGAATTCACGATTAGTATATTCAGAATCAAAAGTGTGGCACCTCAATCTGCATTGTTTGTTAATTCATTTAAAATACTTCTTAGTGACGAACTTTAAATAAAATCATGTTGTGTTATAAATTTGTATAATAAATATGTTTTATACTAACCTATTATTGTGTAACATAGTGTATAAAAATAAATTCAAATATTTATTTTACATAAAATTTATATTACTTTTTGATATTTATGCATGAAAAACATCATTCATTTTTTTATTATTAATAAGAAGCAATATTTTCTTGAATCGTAAAGTCCATTACAGCTTGCAAGCCAACTAGAGATAATAAACTAACAGCAAGAAGATTCTACAAAAATAAAGAAGATGCAATTTATTAATGAAATAGATAATCGTTATCATAGATTTCTTTGCAGAAACATAATATGAATAGCGACAAGCTTTTGTATGTATTTCCAACTGATGATAGTGTAACAGAACCTCTGATAGCTCCTGACAGCTCATCTGCCACAGGTCCAAGCAAGAGCAATTTACGTAAATCTGTCCAATGCCATCCAATAAATTTTTGAGAAGCCAGTCTGCTATTATCCAACTGATGTTTCTACCTAATATAATTCATTTTTTATTAAGTTTCAAATGTAGTAAGTACGTAATGAAGAAAAAGCCATTAGATTAAAATACATTTACCTACACCACATCACACTACGCAGCCATGAGTCAATATTGTTGATTGGTGACAAAATAGCTTAGAGTTGCAGAATCTCAATGCGTTCATGTGGATAATGTTGCTGGGTCCTTGGCCTTTCGCAATATCCTAAAGTAGTAGATTTGCAATGATTTTTCAATTATAGCCTATAATGAAAGGAAACATTGAAATTTAAGCTTAAATTGATGAATGTTCAAATGATTAATAGTAATTCCTCACGGATTAAGATGTCTTGCACTATTTTTAATTTCTGCTAAGTGTGCGTATTGGCAAATCTTGTTGTACATTGTCATTCTCACCATGTAGAGCTTGTTAATCCTGCAGGTCACGTAGCACTTTAAATTGGACACATTAAAAAGGAGGGCAGGCTCACACACATTTCACATGGATGTATTCGTATCAGTTATTTAACATCCAGTTAAATAATAGGGTAGGTTAATATGTATAATTTTATCAGAATGGAAATATATTACACTTACTTTTAAGAATAAATGGACATTTTCATCCTAATATTTTTTATCCATGGTGTAAATATGCTCATGAATAAAAATAATATTTTAATTTCCAAAAATTAGCAAAGGAAAAGGATACTAATATAATGATGCGTAATGATTTTTTTGCTCAATTTAAAGTTCTGGATAACCTGCAGGATTAATAAGCTCTACATGGTGAGAATGACAATGTACAACAAGATTTGCCAATACGCACACTTAGCAGAAATTAGAAATAGTGCAGGACATCTTAATCCGTGAGGAATTACTATTAATCATTTGAACATTCATCAACTTAAGCTTAAATTTCAATGTTTCCTTTCATTATAGGCTATAATTGAAAAATCATTGCAAATCTACTACTTTAGGATATTGCGAAAGGCCAAGGACCCAGCAACATTATCCACATGAACGCATTGAGATTCTGCAACTCTAAACTATTTTGTCACCAATCAACAATATTGACTCATGGCTGCGTAGTGTGATGTGGTGTAGGTAAATGGATTTTAATCTAATGGCTTTTTCTTCATTACGTACTTACTACATTTGAAACTTAATAAAAAATTAATTATATTAGGTAGAAACATCAGTTGGATAATAGCAGACAGGCTTCTCAAAAATTTATTGGATGGCATTGGACAGATTTACATAAATTGCTCTTGCTTGGACCTGTGGCAGATGAGCTGTCAGGAGCTATCAGAGGTTCTGTTACACTATCATCAGTTGGAAATACATACAAAAGCTTGTCGCTATTCATATTATGTTTCTGCAAAGAAATCTATGATAACGATTATCTATTTCATTAATAAATTGCATCTTCTTTATTTTTGTAGAATCTTCTTGCTGTTAGTTTATTATCTCTAGTTGGCTTGCAAGCTGTAATGGAATTTACGATTCAAGAAAATATTGCTTCTTATTAATAATAAAAAAATTAATGATGTTTTTCATGCACAAATATCAAAAAGTAATATAAATTTTATGTAAAATAAATATTTGAATTTATTTTTATACATTATGTTACATAATAATAGGTTAGTATAAAACATATTTATTATACAAATTTATAACACAACATGATTTTATTTAAAGTTCGTCACTAAGAAGTATTTTAAATGAATTAACAAACAATGCAGATTGAGGTGCCACACTTTTGAATCTGAATGTACTACTGTTTTGGCAGGTCGCCATATTCACAAAGTTATGTAGAGTGACATACGCATTGTACAAAAATTTGGATAAAAAAAATTTGGAACAAAAGGGCCCCTACCAATCAAAGTTACGCCAAATTTTACTGTCATACTTGCAATCTGCATGTCAAAATATAATAAAATTAATTTATAAGAGGTTCAAAGTTTAAAAAATATTATCCCCCCCCCCCCTCCACATACAGGGGTTTTTCTCTAAGGGCCACTTTCACCAACGCATAGTTAACTTAACCCCAAGTTAAGTAGTAGTACCAACCTATGCAAACTAAAAAAATGGATTGGCAGCCATTAAAATTAACCTCATAATAAAACTTCAAGTGTGATAATCCTTTCGGTGACAGCGCCATATAGTACATTTTGCTAACTCCGTCACGTATCACACATCCTACAAAGTAAAAATAAGTTAGCCGGTATAAATTAATATTGGCTAATGATTTCAGTAATAATTTTAATTTATGTTAAATATTAAGTATATAAAAATTGTTACTTCAATACTTTCTTCTTAATTGGAGAAAGAACATTACTTCAGGTATTTTAATTTATTCATTATAATAAATTATACAAATTAAATAATTTACGCTAAAAATTTTGCATATATTGCAATGATTTTTGAACATTTAAGTGTTTTATATGGACAATCTCTTCACAGTTATACATATTTACAGACTTCTATAAGTTTGGCCTTAAAAGAGTGAATTATCTTCTGAATAATATATGTAATACTGTGAAAAATTAAACATTTATTACTGGGCAGAAGAGTTTGCAGGATTGAACTTTGATTAGTTAAAATATATTTTCCCCAATAACTGAAAATAGGTATACCGTTATTTATTTTATTGTTTTTGTTTGAAACTACTTAAAGGAATATACAACACTCAATATTATGGTTTATTTTAGATTTTAACAGCATGGATGATTTTGAGTTTTATGTAATCCAGCATTTATTTGACAATGAAAATGACGAGGATGATAATGTTCTTAAAATAAGGCATCGAAGATCACCTACAATTAGAAAACGATTTAATTACATTGAAATATATAATGATAAAGAATTTCAATTAAGATTTAGGTTATCTAAAAAGAATGTAATTATGATTTTACAAAAAATTATTCATAAGTGACACTATGACTCAGAGAGGTAACCGAATCTTTAATTAAAATAATACATATCATTAATAATGAAAACCTTTTTAGGAATAATCCAATTTCACCAATAATACAGCTGTTAATGATGTTACGGTTTGCAGCAACTGGATCATTTATATTAAGCATTGCAGACTTTTGTGGAATTAGCCAATCTAGTGGTCAAAGGATAATTCACAAAGTTTCTTTGTCGATTGCTGAGTTACACAAAGGGCGGTATCAATAAATCGAACTTAGACAAAATCTTAGCTTAGATTACTCTTAGCAAATGCTTAGGTAAAATTGGCTGGAGATTGTCATGAAGTTTATCCGTGATTTTAGACAGTTACGAAATCGACTGTTGTCGTGTCAGCTATCAGTTTGAAGTAAGGTTATGGCTATGTTGATTGGCACTGATTGAAGTAGATAAATGGCATGCTAAAGGAATTAACTCGTCTATTTATAAACGAAGTACATATAATTCGTTTGGTATGTATTAAAATTTATTGAAAATTTTTATAACAATTAGACTTGTATAATTTATAATTATCCCTATTGTAAGAAACCTAACCTAAACCAATTCCTGTTACTTAATTCCTTTGTAGAAAGTACTTTTTTGTTAATAAAACAAAAATGTCCAAACGATCTCCTCCGTATAGTCATTTGGAAAAAAGAGTATTTTTAGAAATATTAAAAAAATATAAAAATGTAATAGAATGCAAATCAGTTAGTGCTGTTAATTTAAGGGACAAAAACTTTGCATGGAAATCAATTACTGAAGAATATAATATTAATACGTTAATTGATTTGAAGGTAATCTTTAATACTATTTTCTGTTATTTTTTATGTCTACATTGCATTTATAAATTGACATTGCAAATTGCTCAAATTAAGTATAACAAATCTAGGGTCAGTTCCACCAACTATTTAATGAAGTTTTCTCTCGTTAAACTCTGGTTAAATAATAGTTATCGTTAAATAAACTATGCTATTTTAACCAAAGGTTAAGTTAACTCGGGTTAGTAGCAACGGTCCCTAGTGGACTTATGCCAAAAGAACGGAAAAATCTTAATTAAATTATAATGTTTTTTTAATGACAATAGCTATTAGTTATTGCTGTTTCCCTAAGTTATTTTTTCACATATTTTATAATTAATTTTAGAGAGATGTTCACCAACTAAAAAAATTTTGGCAGAATTTAAAGCAACAGACACGACATAATCTTTCTACTGAGAGACAATCAAGATACAGGACTGGAGGAGGCCCTGAAATGCCTGAAGTCTCAATTGATAGTGAAGTGTTAGATATATTGCCATCTTTGATGATAACTGCTCCAGTAATCGCATCTTCTAACTTTTCTAGCGAGCAATCATTAAGTGCGTATAATGAATAGTATATAAATTATCCTTAATAATACAAAAAAAATAATATCACTTTAGACGTATTGTATAGTCAGGATTTAATATCACATATAATTAATAGTATATATGAACTGTCTTAAACTACATATACTAACATACTAATTTTTTAATTGTTTAGATGTACAAGAGAAAGTTATTGAAACAGTTAAATCGAATGCAACTAAACAATTAAATACTGTAAACGTAGATGAATATTTTGAAAATAGTTTATTCGAAGCTGAAGAATTGGAAGCAGCAGAAACAAGAAGTGAAGTAATTCTACAGAACGAGCTTGGTAAAACGTTTCCAATAGTCTCTTCTAGTCTTTTATGAAATAGATGTTTCATATAATTTTATAAAGATACTGACATAAAATGTTAAGAGAGTGCATAAATAATAATAGTAAAATAAGATTCTTATGAATGTTTTTAACTTAAAATAAAAAGATTAATATCACATAAACCATAATATTCAATTTTACATCATTGTTTTCAGATTTTACGAGTTCTTCCGGAAATTTAAAAATACAAAAACTTAATAGAACCTTGTCTTTAAAAAAGAAAGAAATGCAAGTAGCAGAAATAAAAATAAATCATGAAAAAAAATTATGTAAAATGAAAGAAGAGAAAGAGCGTATCATTACTAAATTAATAACGGAAAAATTAGAAATAGAGATTGCTGAAGCCAAGGAAAAATTAAAACTGTCAAAATTTCTTGCAGAGAAAGAGATGTAAGTACAATAACTTTTAATGTGAGAATAACAAATCTATTATAAAAACATTTTAGGAAAAATGCATATTATGAATAAACTGGAATTGAATACTCGTCGTCTACTCCTTCATGAACTTTTTGCTTTATTTGGATGAAGCATTTTACTCCTAGAATCTTACGTGATGTAGGTTTTCATTTAAATCTCAGTGCTGCCGCATTATGAAAAAGGAAACTGTACATATAATTAATGAAATAAATTCATTACGACATTGTCCCTATATAAAAATCCGGCTCCTGCCATATCCGTATTTTCATTTTCATCATTCTCCATATAATCATCATTTTCAACAATATTATCATAATCATCATCATCAGTTTCTTCTTGAGGTAAAATATTGTCATAAATTAATGATAGATTGTGTAAAACTGCACAAGCTGTTATTACTGAAGTAGATGTAGACAATTTTAAAGTTAGACCTTTTGACAAACATGGAAATCTTCTTTTCCATATGCCAAATGTCCTTTCTACTACCATTCTGGTACGTGATTGTATCATATTATATCTGTAAAATATTTATATTAATATTAAAAGATTAGTCCAACATTTAACATAATTTAATATCACCTCTCTTGTTCATTTGATTCGGGATTTCTGAATGGGGTCAAAAGAAAAGGTAGAGCAGGATATCCTTTATCCCCTATTAGTATACCAGATATTTCTTGTTGTTGAAAACGATGAAATACTCTAGAATTTTTCAAAATTCTAGAATCATGATTACTTCCTGGCCATTCGGGAACAATATCTAAAAATTCTGTTCTTGGACCTACAACAGCCTTATATAGATATATTTATGAAATTAATATCAATAATTATAAACAATAAACACACACACACACACACATATATATATATATAGACATTACTTTGAAATACCTGTACATTTAAGGAATAGTAAGATTTTCGATTCCTATATACTTCAGCATGTTCTCGAAATTGTGTACCACTTAAACGTATGTGAGTACAATCGATTGCTCCAGTTACATTATCCAGTCCTATAGCACCTTCGCCAAAACCTAATTCTTTAAATAATTGAAAATTTTCTTCTATCTCTCTTTCGTTTGTAGGAAATTTGACATACTTTCTAAAGTACGTTGACAATAAATTAGTTACACGGAAAACGATGTAACTCACAGTAGACTGCTGTAAATTAACGAGGTCCGCGCTTACTCTCTAAAGTATTAAAACAAAAATTAAGTTAACTAAATAAATTCAGTTTTGAGTGTCAGTATTTTGTAAAATAAATTATTTTTACTTGAAAAGTATTAGTTGCGAAATATCTTAAAGTGATCAGTAACTGTATTACTGGTTCCACAGGTAATCCTCTTCTGTCAGGCTTTTTTAAATAATGCTCTATTAAAGGCAACAAACCATACATTGTGCTCTCTTTTGAAAATCTATATCTTAATTTAAAATTCCTCTCATCATAACTTTCAAAGGGATTTATAGCATCACGGAGGTAACGCTTATGACGCCGAATACTGCCACTGTATTCCTCATCAGACGATAAATCAGAAGAAGAAATAAGATTCAAATTAAATTCATTGATATAATTTATTTCTTCCATTTCTCACCTATGGTTAATTTCAATGTATTATTCATTCAATACTTATAATTATTTTAAATAACTTACAAATAAAAATTAACTTTTGATTTCACTACTCTTCATATGAATTCCATTCTTTCTGATCATTTATTTTTAGCAGTCCTCTATATTAAATTTTCTTCCAATAAAAATAAATTTGGTTTTCATTTTCTTCATTTTTCATTTTCTTTCAATATTCAATAAACTGTAAAGAAAAACATAGTTTTTAACATAAATATACTGTTACTGTATAATAATTAATACTTTGAATTACAGTTTAAATACTTATTTAAGATTTTGTCATTTTCTTTTTCAAATTACATTCTACATGTTACAAAAAGTAGCTTGAGCATCCTTTAAACTTCTTGTTGCTTTCATTTCAACCTTTTGTCTAAAATCACGGAGAGCTTGAACTTAAAACATAAATCCTCGCTGAGCAGTTGCTAAGACTAATCTAAGCTAAGATTTTGTCTAAGTTCGATTTATTGATACCGCCCAAAGAATATATTAAATTCCCTACTAACAATGATATGCTAATGAATAAAATTCAAAATTTTAATGTATCTGGGTTTATTCGTGTCATTGGCGCAATAGATTGCGTACATGTAAGAGTGAAATCATACGGTAATAAAAGTTGATATTCTAAATATATTTATATTCTTCATTTATTTAGAAAGTCCTAAATAACGTGTAGACATATACTAGAAGACGTTTATCTTATTGACTGTAATAAACATATATTTTGTATAAATTCTTTGAATAAAAATATTAATAGGAATTTAAGAATATTTCTTAACGAAAAATTGAAATCTGCAATTACGAATTATAAAGGGTCTTGACTATATACTTATACTGTGAACATAATTAATGTATACATAATACATATACATATTGATAAGATATTTTTTTTCAGGTGGCCAAGATAGTGAACTTTTTAGAAATAGAAAAGGTTTTTTTTCGATCAATGTACAAGCTATAGTAAATTCAAATTTACAGATTCTTGATTTAGTTGCACACTGGCCTGGGGCAACTCACGATGCAACCATATTTGACAATTCTCGCATAAAAACTAGATTTGAAAGCAACGAATTTGGTAACGGTGTTTTACTAGGAGATTCAGGGTATCCATGCCTATCTTATTTATTAACACCTTTGCTAGATCCACGGACACCAGCAGAGGTGTTATATAATGAATCACAAATACGTACTCGTTGTATGGTCGAAAGATGTTTCGGAGTAATGGGAAGAATGTTTCCTGTTTTAACAGTTGGTTCCCGATTCTGGACACCTCAAAAAACTCTACCATTAATAACTGCATGTGCGGTTTTATATAATGTAACAAGATTAACAAGTGAAGCAAATGATATTAACATTGAGGAATATTGTAATTTTGATAGAGTTTTAAATGAAGACCTACATGACAACGAAAGAGCATACCTTATTACAAATTATTTTGAAAGGTCAAATACTTCTTCTTTATATATCTTGATAAATTTCAAATTTTCCTTATATTATTTGATTTTCCATTTTATATGGTTAATTTATATAATATTTTTCTTTAATTTTCAGACTATTATGAAAACTATTAAGAAAAAAGAGCTCAAATAAATCCTCAGAAATTTGATTGCAGGGTGCAAATGGATTGGATTTGCAGGAAAAATGTTATTCTCACAATCAACACTGTGTATATGTTCTTTTACACTTTTATGACATTGATAACATTAATCCGATATATAATTTCACTTATAAAAGCGTGAATAGTATACAACTTTTTTGTAAGTTTAACAATTTGTTTTATTATCTCTCTTATTTATAGAGCAAGTAAAACAGAAATATATTTTATAAATAAACAAAACTATAAGAGAAAGATTTTACTAATTGCTACATTTTAATTATTTATTTAATATGAAAACACTTTTAAACTATAATATAACACATTATAATCTCTTTTTCATTTGTGATTATACATTTCTCAATACAGGAAATGTTTTAGTCAACTCAGACAAACTTTTCTTCTAAGGCGAATAAATAATAATTAAACTGCCTATAATTAAATTTTTTACTAAAAATATCAATGAAATTATCCTTACATCTTTAATAAAAGAAAGTCTTGTTATAACCTCAGTCTTCGTTTATACCTTTTTAAAGTAAATAATAAAATATTATAAACAGTAACATTTTTTAACTTATGGATTCTATTAAAATCTTCATGCTGAAAGAATGTGCTCACGTTGAGCCCATAGAGTCACAATCTTCTGGTACAAACTTAGCAGGTCTCAGATCTTTTTCAATATATTCCGACTAAAATATATAAATTAATAATTAAATAAATATTTTGCCTAAAGGACTTTAAATTTAATATATTGTAAATTATTCTTACTGGACCATTTTGATGTTTATCTTGCTTATTCATTTGAGATTCCAGTAATTTAATTTTTAATTCTTCTCTCTTCAATTGAGCTTCCATCATTTTTTGCTCCATTAATGCTTTCTGAGTCATATGTTTTTTCATTATATTAGTTAGTTCCAATTTACTCAACAGTAGATTTTTTTCAATTTCTTTGCTATTTTTTGCTTTTTTAGTACGTAAATTTACACTGATGTTTGACTGTTTCAATACAGTGCCACTTCTAGCGTTATCTAATGGTGAAGTTAGGGGTTTTCGTAATTGGCTAGGGTTCCAGTTATTCCAAGTTTCGATTTCTTCATTATTAATTAAGTACTTTAAAGTAAAAACAGCAATATAAATATACAAAAATTATGTCCATAATTTAATAAGATAATATATATTACAATCATGACATTTTACTTACTTCAAACACAGGTTTACAAGGATCGTCAGGGTCATCTGGGCTATCCATATTGACAGTTTCATTAGTTATTGACAACGGATCAATTGAATTTAAATCAGAATCTAGTTCGTAATTAATACCAGTCATTGACGTACCTATAATTTCATGAACTTTCTCAGAAACTATATCCATCTTTACACTGCAAGACCCACCACCTGCAGAAACATTAAATCAAATCTTCATTTTAATTATTTCTAAACGAAAATAAATTTGTTATTTAATTAATGAAAATTTAACTACTTACCTGTTAAATATGTTTCTCTCTTTAAACTTGCATATTTTTTCCTGGAAATCTTCTTTAAATTATTCCATAAATTCCTTAGACATTTTAGTGTTCTATGCTCAAAACCTCTTATATTCTTACATTCTTTTTCTATCATCTTCCAAGCTTTATCTTTTTCTCGTAAACCATATTTATCAGTTTCTTTGCTTTCTATTATACTGGAATATTTTTTCAATATTCTTAAAAATAAAAGTTTTTCGTCAATACTATAGTTCTCAGATCTTCTGGATTTTTGGTTACTCATTTTAAATATTTAATGAGGATAAACTTGTCCACCTAGTAACAAGTATATACATATGTATTGTTTTTCACAGTATTTCACATATATTATTCAGAAGATAATTCACTCTTTTAAGGCCAATTTATAGAAGTCTGTAAACATCTATAACTGTGAAGAGATTGTCCCTACAAAAAACTTAAATGTTCAAAAATCGTTGCAATATATACAAAATTTTTAGCGTAAATTATTTAATTTGTATAATTTATTATAATGAATAAATTAAAATACCTGAAGTAATGTTCTTTCTCCAATTAAGAAGAAAGTATTGAAGTAACAATTTTTATATACTTAATATTTAACATAAATTAAAATTATTACTGAAATCATTAGCCAATATTAATTTATACCGGCTAACTTATTTTTACTTTGTAGGATGTGTGTGATACGTGACGGAGTTAGCAAAATGTACTATATGGCGCTGTCACCGAAAGGATTATCATACTTGAAGTTTTATTATGAGGTTAATTTTAATGGCTGCCAATCCATTTTTTTAGTTTGCATAGGTTGGTACTACTACTTAACTTGGGGTTAAGTTAACTACGCGTTGGTGAAAGTGGCCCTAACAGCGGAACATAGGATTGTGTTATTTAACTATAGCAATGAAGCACTTACTATACATTATTATAATTAATAAAAGCGTAGATAGTTAGAATTTAATGGTTATTTTAGTTTAATCGATTTTATTATTCATTATAAATGTCATTTTACTCAATTAATCTTGGTTACTACGTTTAATATTTAAATTAAATGGAAAACAGTAATTTGACTATGATAAAATTTACTATAGTCAAATAACACGAAATCTCCTATGTTCCGCTGTTAGAGAAAAACCCTGTATTGATTATATTGCAATACTATTTACATAATCTATTAAACATTCAAGTGGAAGATAATAATAAATATATAATTAAAAATATTTATTTGTACATTATCTTCGTGATACATTATTAAATTTTTTAGATGATAAATCTTGGCTAAACAATTTATATGTAACCATAAATGGTGAAGTATTATATAAAGGAAAGCGTAAAATGAAGGATCCAATAGCGAAAAACATTTCATTCAAAAAATATAGGAAAAGCTTAGATTCTTACAAGAAACAGAAGAAAGGTAAACTGATATTTTTTATATAAATAGTAAAAGTAATATAATGTATGAGATTGAAGTTAGTCCAGAATTTACAGCCCCGAAATTCGCCATCGGTTTACCTAAAATTAACGTGACACCCGGTATATATCGCACACTAAAAATTTTAACCAAATGCTTTTGTGAAAATATAGTAAATTTCCATATATAGGTTGGTGGTACTAGCTAAGGATTTATGTAACTGGTGGTACTGCTGCTAACATTTCCGTTTTTTCTTCTTCTTCCCGTAGCAGTGGCGCAGTGGAAGCATGCTACTAGAAATAACACAAGTATTTTATAATTATTTTGTTATAAAAGATAATATGTATTAAAAGTGGAATATATAAAGGTGGATTAAACTAAGTATTGGTGTATTTTCTTAACATGGTAGCAGAAAGTGGTTTCGTATCTGAAAAAAATTAAGAAAGCTTGTTTGGAAAATTAACGTTATTCAAAATGGAGGATGATCTGCGGATTCCAATATTTAACGGCAAGGACTATGACTGCTGGAAAAGAAGAATTTTGATGATTCTAAGGCTAAAAAAGTGTGATGAGGTTATTAAAAGAGAAAGAGATGCACAAGTGTCTGAAAATGTATGGTTGGAAAAGGATTTGAAAGCCATGAATTATATATATAATGGCATTTCAAACGACCAACTACAATTTGTGAAGAATGAGGAAACTGCTCGTGGAATTATACAAAAATTTGATGCAATGTACTTGAAGGAATCAACAGCACTGCAAATATGTCTACGAAATAAGCTGGAGAAATTAAAGCTGAAAGATTTTAATGAATCAAGTACCTTTTTTACCGAATTTGAAAAATTAATAAATGAATTAAGAAGTGCTGGAGCAAATATAAACGAAAAAGAACAGCTAAGCTACATGATCAAAATGCTACCAAGTTCTCTTAGTTATATTGGAGACTTAGTAGATGTTGTAAAAAAATCTGAGCAGACCGTAGAATATGTGAAGAATAAAATTATAATGCATGAATTAAAAAACAAAGAAGAAGAATGTAAAAGCAATTCTAATGTATTTAAAGTAGAGAAGAAGCAAAATATAAAATGCTTTAAGTGTGGGAAGTATGGTCATTTTAAGACCCAGTGCAGATCACGAAACACTACACAAGAAGGAAGAACAGAAAAATCATGGAACTATGGGTTATAACAGCGAGGAGGTGGTCATCAATATCAGCAACATAATCAACAAAGAAGAGGAATAAAACAATGGAATAATAATCGAAATAATGAAAGAAGTCAAGTTTATGGTAGAAGATCGGATCAACAACAGTGGAACAGGAATGAGCAATATGAAGGTCATCAAAGCTATCAACAACAGTCCAATGATAATGGTATGAGTGGATTTAGAGCGGAATTAATAAGTAAATCTATAATAAATAAACCATGCGTAGAGGTAAATAACTGCGAAGGATCAATTGAATGGCTATTGGACAGTGGCTGTTCGGACCATATTGTCAATAATGATAAATATTTTAATGAATGTATTGATCTCAAAGAGTCTGTAAATGTAAAAGTTGGCGATGGTCGTTATTTAAAAGCAACTAAGATAGGTAGTATTATTCATAGTTTTCAAGTTTATGGTCAAATGAAAACGAATAAAATGTCAAATGTGTATTATGTAAAAGAGATGGATAAAAACTTGATAAGTTATGGTAAAGTAACTAAATACAATAAAATAGTATCTATAGGAGATAAGTCAAAAATATATGATAAAACTGGAGAAATAATAGCAATAGCTTACAAAGAAAACAATATATACCGTATAAAAAGCTTATTATTGAATAGTGAAACAAATGTATCTATTAAAAGTAGTATGACTCTCAAAGAAAAATTACATAGAACATTAGGTCATGTAAATTTTAATTATTTAAGTAAAATGTGTGAGAAGGGCATGCTTGAAGGTTTACCAGTTAAATTAGAAAGTGATTATTACAAGTGTGGCATTTGCATAGAAAATAAAATGCATAAAGTACCTTTTGAAAATAATAGACAAAGAGCAAAAGAAACTCTTGAATTAATACACACTGATCTAAATGGTCCACATAGTACAACAGGAGTAAATGGGGAAAAATACTTTTTAACGTTCATTGATGACTATAGCAAAGTTTCTCAGGTTCATGTTATAAAGTCAAAAAATGAAGTATATGAATGCTTCGTAAATTACGTAAATTTGATTGAAAATAAGATTGGGAAGAAAATTAAAAGAATTAGATGTGACAATGGCACTGAATATATGAATAAGAATATTTATAATTTTATTAGAAATAAAGGTATAGCTTTAGAACCATGTCCGCCTTATGTACATGAATTGAATGGTACTGCTGATAAATATAATAGAGATATTATATATATATGGACATGTCAAGATGTTTACTTGCTGAAGCCAAAATACATGTTAGTTTCTGGCCGGAAATAGTTAAAACGGCAGCATATTTAAAAAATCGTATTATATCAAATTCTGTAGAAAAAGAAAAAACCCCTTTTGAAATTATGTTCGGTACAAAACCAAGTATGAAAAATTTGCGTATTTATGGAAGTAGGGTTTTTGTAAAAGTGCCTGAAGAAAAACGAAAGTCTAAATGGGATAAAAAGGCAGACTTAGGAATTTTAATAGGGTATGAGAATGTCGGATATAGAGTTTTAATTGATAAAAAAATTGTAATAGCCAGGAACGTAGATATAATTGAAGATGGCGTCAATTTTATTGATACAAAGCTAGATGATAAACTAAGGAGTAACATGAGGGTTAGGTTAAGTGAATCAGAAAATGAAGATGCAAATCAAAGCGAAGACGAGTATGAAAGTTTAAACGAATCCGTTGATGAACAAACTACAACTGTACCAAAGCGAAAATCCTCCAGGCAGTCAAAGAAGCCAATTAGATTCAATGATGATAATTTTGTCTATAATAATTTAGTATATGTGAATTATGTAAGTGCACAAAATCCAACGTGCTTTAGGGATGCCATTAATAGTGAAGAATCAAAACAGTGGGTAAACGCAATGGATAGAGAAATAGATTGTTTAAATAAAAATAATACGTGGACATATGTAGAAAGACCAATCGAAGAAAAGATATTAGATTTAAAATGGGTATTCACTAAGAAAAATGATAATATATATAAAGCTAGGTTAGTAGTAAGAGGTTATCAACAAAATGATGTTATAGATGACGTTTACTCTCCTGTTGCAAGACTACAAACTTTAAAAATTTTATTAACATTGTGTTGCCAAAAGGATCTATATATAGAGCAAATGGACGTAGTAACAGCCTTCTTAAATGGCTACATAAAATCAAGGGTATATGTAAAACAACCTGAAGGTTAT